>NW_026262679.1:103921238-113921238 GCF_021869535.1 Mytilus californianus | reverse complement strand
ATGGCTATTTTATTGCAATTAATGCCATATCAAAATTTTCAATCGTAAAATATTAATAATTCTATTACAACAATTCACAATTTGAGATCCTTTTACTCTTAAACCAGCCCATTAAAAAAAATGATACAGGAGATCCCAAGGTGAAAAACAAAAAACCGTTAGTCGACGACAAACACTTTATGTGAACTTGTTCCAAGGTTGACAGTCCACAGAATACTACACAGAAAACAAAGGACCGTTAGTCGACGACAAACACTTTATGTGAACTTGTTCCAAGGTTGACAGTCCACAGAATACTACACAGAAAACAAAGGACCGTTAGTCGACGACAAACACTTTATGTGAACTTGTTCCAAGGTTGACAGTCCACAGAATACTACACAGAAAACAAAGGACTAATTAAATACTCGATCTACAAAACGATTTCAAACCACCAAAAATATGAATACAGTGTGAAACGGTTTTAATTAAAAGTTTTAAGGTTATACAATAATTTGAGACTAGTTTTAATTTAAATTTTAAATTTAATAAACAAATTTCCATCTTCTTAATGGTGCAATCTTCATAGATTTTCCCCTCATAATTTTTTGGATATCATTTTCATATTGCATAATATAATACCGTTTTAAAATATCGCTTCAGTAAATAAGTGATATGACATATTATGTGTTAGATTGACAGCTTGATGAACCAGAGGTTTTTATCCCATCATAAGTAGCTGTATAACATGTCTCTTGTGCATTATAAGGATGCAAAAGCGTAATTTCTGATGGAGTAAAATTGATGATGCATTTAACGTTGAAAGAATGAGAATTTGTTCTAATTTTTATCAGTTTTACTAATTGCAGTAATGTAAGACAATGTTAAAATTTGTTTCGGGTTTATGAATCTCTTTAACCTCTCCCTATTAATTTTTAGGCATCGTATAGTTGGGGATTAAAGCCTCTAGATCTGTTTCTGTTCTTTTTATGATATATCACATTTTAATATCCGAGTCATTCGCCAGTACACCCGCGTTTGATTAAATTTTTTTTCATTGGTTTTGTTTGTATGTTGTTGCGATGTTAAGGTTTTTATGCACGGCGTAAATCTACATCTTTGTTTATAAAATATAACATTATTATTATAGTACCCTCAACGGAGTTGGGGTAACATATTGTTATTCTACGTTTCTTTTTTTCTTATTTTTATTTTTCTTCCACTTTTTTTGTCCAGCTTATATATCTGAATTGTATGACCCATTTGTAATGGAACTACACCATAATGTTAACCAGCATTTGCAGATTTTCAATCGAGGTATGGCATTTTCAAGATGGCTACCGTTGCCATGGAGACTACAAAAATGTCCAATATTGCAAAATGCTCCAATCTTAATAAAACTTAACAAAAATGTTCACTGGCATTTGTAATATTGTAAATCTGTAAATTCGAAATTCAAAAGCATCTTTGAGGTGTTTTAAATGCAGAAATAAAATAACTCATATAATTTGTCAGAATTTTTACGTGAAAGCAATAAATTCCATCATATAAACAATATTAAGTGAACAGAAAAACGGAAAAAAGATAATTTAATATCACTTAAACAAGGATTAAAATAAAAAAGGAATATATAATTCTGAAATATTAAGACAATCTCTTCGTACAAAACTGGTTTTGATATAATGTTAAAGAGTCAACCACGTTGAATTTTGTTGGCTGTGTAACAAACAAATAATATTGAAAAAATTATGATAAAACCGTTCAAACTAGTGTGGTTTAATGGATTTTCTGTACCAGTCATCGGTTTGTGATAAACAAATAAGAATATGCAGTTGCTGAACTTAATCTAGTTTTAAACTGATTCACTTTAGAGGAAGGCAATTCAATTTACAGTACACATCAAAGTAATGATTTTATTGACTAATACATAATTAAAGCATTCCAGTTATTTGTAAGTTTTCAATGAAAATTTGCATTTCGACCCCAAATTATGGACCAAAAATTTAAAGTTTGTCATATAATGCCATTTATGTATATAACACAATTAAAAAGGAACAATACAAAGCCAAAAAGCAAACATTTTCATTGATGTACTGCCAAATTAATTATTTAAAGCTTATTTCCAGTTTTGCTGGATTTTTCCATAAAAACTCCCATTTTTTCCCCAAAATTACGTTTTTGACGTACAAATGCACTTTCTTGCATATACTATTTCTTTTTAGATCAATGTCTATTGAATCACACACTGTTTTAATGATTTTACTACAAAATAAACTTGTTCTGGCTTATTTCCAGTTTCATCTATTTTTCTATAAAAACCTGTATTTTACCCTAAAAATATAGTATTTCTGAATTTCAGATTTTGCAAGACTTTTGATATGTGATAGAGGCCATATTTACCTTTAAAATGAGACCAAATTTCTTTCTGTTGCAATTTGTTTAAGGTTTGGCCATTTTTATGACAGATTGACTGGACTATGAAACATATTACTGGTGTAACAAACCACTTCCGAACTAAAACTAGTGTCACCCTTACTTTGTCCTAAGCCAGGGAGAAAATGTTTGATTTATATTAGGTCTAGATAGACGGTCACCAATTGATGTTTGTACCAGTGTTCAAATTATTATTCCTTGGACGATTTTTTCAGAGTTACATACAATGTAACTCATAAACTATTATTCAATTTACGCTGAAGCTACCAATGGGATATTCAAACTCATAAGTCGATGACAAACTAAGCCATGGCAAAAAAAAAAGAAAAAAGAATTACGACAAAAAAATAAACAACATTATACAAAACATAAGATAGAATACTAAAGTCTGAGCAACACGAACCTGACCAAAAACCGTGGCTGTTCTCTAGTGCTCTGGAAGTGTGAGAAGAACCTGGTCTACATGTGGCACAATTCGTGTTGCGATAATCAGCCACTTACATATGACTTCACAAAAACTCTTATAAAATACATGTCTGACATGCATTCATTTCTTTAATGTTACATGGACTATATTTGCAACACCGATAAAAATCTGTCATTTAAGGAGACAATAATTGAAATTGTATCCAATAACTTCGTCCTTATTACGAAATTCAAAACAGTTTATCTATTCAGAGTTTTGCATCGTCTCTGGAGTAAGTGTAAAACGATGAAGGTAAAGTTAGATTGCACAATCTGTTGTATCGTAATAAATAAATAAAGTAGTTTCGAAAGTAGTAACCATGCTATTTATTTTGTCTGATGACAGATTAAATATTTTCTGTATTTGCATGCACATGATAATTGTAAAATATTGTCCTAATGTTTGTTTTATCAAAGTGAGTAAAAGTAAAATGGGTTTATTTGAGTATACTTGAATTATTTGCTTATTATTTTGTTAAGTTTATATCTAAATGAAATTACATTTATTATCTGCAGAGAACGCTGGTTATATGTTGCATTCTTTTTTAATTATTAAACGGTATCTTAAAATGAGTCTTTAAAGTTAAGCAATTCTACATTTTCAAAACCTCATGCTATGTTCATTATCACAGCATCAAGAACAAAACTAGACAAACATAATGCCATATGCGATCACTGGTGCCACTAACTCTTTAAAAGTGATTGATATACATTTCACTTTAAGCTTTGAAAACTGTTTTAATGAAGCTATATTCACAAAATCTTTCTGATAATTTTGTTGAAATGTAAAACATCAATATTAACCTACTTTCCATTGCAACAGACATTTTATTTCAATATTATTCAGAAGCAATACGAAGTCGATGTTTTATTGAAACATTAAAAACAAATTCCAATTGAAAAAAAAACCTATTATTTTTACCGATTTGACAGTGAATTGTTAGATAGTTTACAGTACATCAATGCAATCCGGTTCATTTACTTGAATAACAAAAACCCTTCTTAGCTATAAAACCGTTGATTTGAAAACCTTGTATCCTTATAATTTTGTGTTGATTATAGATAAATGTCTTTTATTTTGGTGTCATTAGGTAATGACTCCATGCGCTCCTTTTCTTTTTATTCTTATACTACTGACGAAGTGATTATTGCCAAAAAGCTATATTTTAGGGGATTTTAATGCAAGGACAGGCAATCTTGAAGATTTTATAAGTAATAATGATGACGATTATAATGATTATGTCCCTGTACCTGAAGGGTATGAATCAGATAAAATAAAGCAGTCACAAGTGAGTAACGATAATAAGTCCTGTTCCAGAGGTAAAGAAGTATTGGATATGTGTATTTCAAGTCGAATTCGTATATTGAATGGTAGTACATTTGGGGATTACCAAGGTAAATTTACATCTTACCAATATAATGGCAATAGTGTAATTGACTACTGTTTGGTATCTGAGGATTTTATAGAAAATGTTTTGTATCTCATGTTGATGATCCAATACTTAGATTGTCAGATCATGCAAAAGTTTCTGTAAGACTATTGGCTTCAGTTCATATTAATTATTTAAAAGAGAGTTTGGATGATTTCCCTATGAAATTCAAATGGGAAACTATATCTTCAGAATTATTTTTAAATGCTCTTAAGTCTGAAGAGATAAAAGTAAAAATTCAAAATTTTTAATATATTCAAACTCAGTCTCAAAGTGAAGTGGAAGCTGCATTACATTCGTTAAATGACACTTTAAAAATGACAGCAAATAAATCATTAAAAAGGAAAACAAAATCCAGACGTAACGGCATTAAGTCTAAGCCGTGGTTTGATAAGGGGTTAAGTAGTATGCGTAAAGAATTAGATCATAAAAGTCAAATGCTAGCAAGATATCCAAAGGATCCAATTATACGAGGAAATTTCTTTAAATTTCGTAAATTATAGGGTAAAAAATGTAAAGTATAGACAATATATTGGGAACTTTTAAACAAATTAAAATATGAAGATGAAAATAAATTGTCAAGTACTAGTATAATTTCAGCTGATGAGTGGTTTAAACATTTTCAAGAATTAAATACGGTCTCTTCAAAATATCAATAAAAAATACTAGAATTTAAGAATATGCTTTGTACATTAGAACAAAGAAAGACTTTTTCTGAGCTTGATTATAAAAATGCAGAGAAAGAAGTGACAGAGGCAATACATGCATTAAAAAATGGTAAATCTACTGGATTAGATTGCATTTCAAACGAAATACTAAAATGTAGTGAGTTAATTTTGCTTCCATGTTACTAGTATGTAAAACCTTTTAGTATCATATTATGCACTGGTTTTTATCCAAAACATTAGAAAACAGGGTATATAATACCAATATTTAAATCAGGTTCAAAATATAACCCTTCTGATTATAGAGGTATTGCTATTATAAGTTGTATTGGAAAATTGTTTAATTCCATTCTTAAAAATAGATTTGATAGTTATTTGACTAAGTTTAATGTAATTTCTGAATCACATATTGGGTTTCAGAAAAAATCAAGAACTGTAGATCATATGTTTATTTTGAGGACCCTAATTGAAAAGTCTATAGCAAACAAAACTTACTTATACATATGTTTTGTAGATTTTAGGAAAGCTTTTGATTATGCAGTTCATGAAGCCTAGTTGTTAAAACTCCAAAACATTGGGATAGGGGGTTATTTTTATAATATTATTAAGAACGTGTATAATAATATTTTTTTACAAGTTAGATTAAATGATAGATTAACAGATAACATTAGAGTTAGACAAGGGGATAATCTAAGTCCCAATCTTTTCAAGATATTTGTCAATGATTTGCCGTGTATTTTTGATGATTACTGTGTACCAGCTGTAATAGGAAGTACAAAACCTAATTGTTTAATGTATGCCGATGATGTTGTGCTTCTTTCTACTAGTCAAACAGGTTTGAGTAGATGTTTAAATAAATTAGAAGAATATTGTAAAAGTTGGTGTATTCAGGTTAATCTTAAGAAAACAAAAATTGTTATGTGTAACAAAGGTGGTAAAATGATTAAAAGTAACTTTTATTTTAATGGTGAACCAATTGAGAATGTTAGAAATGATAAATATCTAGGTGTTATTTTTTCTGCTTCTAGAAGTTTTTCTACGGCTAGATATGATTTGAATAAAAGGGGATTAAAAACTTTTTTCAAGTTAAAAAGTACTTTCGGTGAAAACATCCCAAAAATTGATAGTTGTTTACACATCTTTGACCATAAATAAAGCCAATTTTAACATATGGCTCAGAAATTTGGGAACTTGTACTTTTAATTTTTCAAAATGTCAAACAAACAGCCCCTTTGAAATTGAGAAAAAATTTAGCAAGTTTGATTGCGAGAACTTAAGTTTAAAGTTCTACAACTACATTCTAGGGGTAAATAAAAAGTCATAATTTAGCTGTTATGGGAGAGTTAGGTCGTACTCCATTGCATATTGAAATCATTTGTTCTTTTCTTAAATTTTTACAAAGAATTAATGGTTTAGAAAAGGATAATTTGTTAAAACAAGCGCTATTCACAAGTATTGACACTAACAAATGTAATAAGTCATCTTGGTATTCTAATATTGTATATATTTTAAGATGTATTGATGTTGATATGGAAAGTTTTGACATTGAAAAGGTTAAAAATATTTTGATTAGTAGAAATAGGATTTACTGGAAAATTACTATAGAAGATAATGCAAATGTTAAAAAAGGAAAATTGCGTACTTATTTTAAATTTAAAAACATCTTCAAAAGGGAAGCATATTTATGTCAAGTTAAAAAATTTCAGTATCGAAAAAGTTTAACTCAATTTAGAATCAGTGCTCATCAGTTAGCTATTGAGAAAGGTAGATATAAAAAAATCGATAAAGATAAAAGATTTTGTGGGCAGTGTAAAAATATGCAGGTTGAAGACGAGTTTCACTGCATATGAAAAGGAACGGAATTTTATTCTTAATGAATTCAATGTAAAAACTTCCCTTATATTTCAAAGTATGAACAATTTATTTGGTTAATGTCATGTGAGTCTGAAAATGTTAATATGTCAGTGTCAAGATTTATAAGTACTTGTTTTGAAATAAGAGAAAATTTGCATTCCAGTAACTTACTAAATATACATGTAGTAGTGATGTAGTTTATTTATTTTTATGTATTAGAGAGGGTTAATATTTTTTTTTAATTTATTTTCAAACACCATCTGGTATGGAGTATAGTTATTTAATCATTTATTTTTAATGTAATATATCTTAAAAATTACTTTAAGATTAATACTATATATATATGTATATGCTCGGAAACGGGCCCTTTAATTGGATTCAATAAATATTCTTATTTTTATCAACAGGAACATTATCTATCTCCAATTTCCTAATCAATGTTTATATTATCACTATCCTTTGGATGCTTCTTTGTATAATGTAGACATTTATTTGTGCTCCAAAAGTTAAATGTCAAATGTCTAATCAGTCGTTGAACTTGCATAAAGTTGCGGCTTTATAAAATTCAACTTAAGCAAAAGAAAACTAAAGAGTTATTGTAAACAGAAGCACAATTTAAAATCACGTGTTCTTAATAATTAATACGAAAGCCGAGAAGGATCATTCATAATTCAAAATTCAAAATTCAAAATTCAAAATTCAGAACTTGCAAATCAGGAAAGATAATCCTGTTTTATTGCAGTTGAAATCCAAAAACAACAAATATTGTCTTAATCTTATCACTTGTACCTTAGAGTATATAATTGTGCACAGACAAATAATGAGACTTTTGAAAGGATATGTGCCGAAATTATGTTAGACAGGTGAAATGTTTGAATTAGGATTTAGAGGACTTTATTTTGACGCGAAAGTGGCTGTAAATTAACCTTTATTACACTTTTTTTAAGGGGGTGGGGGCGCGAGGTGCACCCTGCTTGAATCCGCACTTGCTGGTAAATAAACTGGGCTTATTACATATTTCACTTAAAAACAGAATGTTTTCGAACATTATGAAGCTAGAATATGGTACCTATTTCAAATTCCGCATATTAAATTTGTTTGCGTTGATTTAGGTTGCAGGTGATTAACCTTTTATGTGGTAAATTCTACATCATCATCATTTAAACAATACAAAAAATTATTGCGTCCGCTTTTCGATGTAGTGAATGAGAATTATTGGCAGATGTAAAATTAGAGGTGACTAATCGATGGAGACCGAGCGATGTTTTTTTTTATTCACACAGGGAGCAAATTGAGAATTCTATGCTGTAAGAAATCAAGCATTTCGCATTGTGTCAGAAAAGAGAAATTTTCTTACATTGTATAAGACGCGCTTACATAATTTTGACATACTGATGTTCATTGTTGAAGACCCTACATCAACTGTCAAGATATGAAACAGGAATAAAAGCCCTGTTCATTGATAATTTTCTATGTTTTTTATGTATTGTGTGCGATTTTGTCCCATGTAAATTTACTCCATATCCTTTTATTTTCTATATATTTGATTGTGTTATAAAATTTCAACTATTTAAATTATCATCTATTGATTTATTTCTGTTATTTAGTTAACCCGAAATCGCCTTTTGAAAAGGACAAACATGTTTTGCAATGTTCCTAAATATCAAATTTCACTAGGGCTTCCGGATTTTTTCATTGCATCTTTACACTGTCATTGGGAAATCTAGTGTCAAAATATTACCTCCCCTGTAAACACTTAAAACTTGATCTTTTCATTGTTGGTTCTGTTTTAGCAAGTACACTTTTAGTGATAAATTCGAAAGAAAACGTTTTGGTAAATAGTAACAATAAAAAAGATTTGAAAAAAAATCAAAATTTCCATATAAAGTTATCATTTCCCTCCTAAAATAGTAAACGACGATTACAACAGGCTATAGAAGCTTTGTGCGAAATTGGGTTAACATACTCCTATGCGAATAAATTCGTGGAGTACCAGCCTCAATTTTTGATTCTACTGGTTGAGGCAAATAAAGTTAGAGTGCGGAAACGACAAATTTGACAATTTTCCTTCAATAAAGGGACCTAACAGAAATACGGTGAAAGTGACCTCACCCAAATTCGCACTTGGTCTTATTCTTCCATCTATAAAGGAACATAACTCGAGAACGATGAAAGTGACGCCAGCAAAATTTAAACTTGATTTGAGTTTGGTGGTAATGAGTATTGTGTATAAGTTTCATAACATTTAGTAGAGTTAAGTAAAGTTAAATTGCCAATTTTTCCTTCAATAAAAGAGGGATTAAAAATACCAGAGGGACAGTCAAACTCATAGATCGAAACAAAACAAACTGACAACGCAATAAAGGGACCTAACAGAAATACGGCGAAAGTGACGCCATCCAAATTCGTACTTGGTCTCTGTTTGGTTATAATAAGCATATGTGTAAGTGTCATAGCATTTGGTTGATGTAAGCTCAAGTTAGTGTGCGGAAACGTCAAATTTATCATTTTTTTTCTATTTATAAAGGCACATAACGCAATAACGGTTAAAGTGAAGCCACCCAAGTCCAACCTTGATACGAGTTTGGTTGTAATAAGCATTGTGTATAGGTTTAATAACATTTGGTTGAGGCAAACTAAAGTTAGAGAACGGAAACTAATGTTGGGACGTACAGAGGGACAAGGGTTAAAGTTAATGTCCCCTCCGCCGCAGCTGAGATTATTCCGGCGGCACGTTTGAGTATACCTTCGGATAGGAAAAGACCATTTATTAGAATGGAGTAAACTGAAAAGTGTGTGTGTGTGGAAAGGGGGAGGGGGCAAACTTCTGAAAGTGACAAGCAAAGTAGTGTAATAGTATAAAAGTTAGTTTATCCCCTTTCATTTTCAGTTTTTAGTTTCAAATTTTGGCTAAACATGGGAGGTGGAAATAGTTTTGTCCCCACCCCTTTTTGCTCCTTTCTCCTACGCTAGTAGAAAAACTGTACACAGAAAATAGGGTACACGACTATTCGCGACCCAAGCCTATCATATTGGAGTCACATTTGCTTGGGAAATGCCCCCTTTTTTATTTTTAATTAAACTAAAGTAAAATGTCTTAATTTCTCCTGTACTTTTACTTATTTCCCCCCTTTTTAACGTTTTCTTGCAATTATCATTTGAATTAACAATAAGAGTATTGTATGACCGATGAACCTATATTCCAATTTTGAATAAATTCCAAAAGGCCCAAGAACACAGTTATTTCGTAATGCATTTCTTTTAGACAACAAATTCAAATTCAAAAAATCGCAAATGCTCTATCTCAAAAAGATTTTTACAGTGTTGTGAACTACTATTGGGACAAATAATATCAAAATTATAGAAAAGTATTATGTATTCAAATCAACTGAACACTCGTTTGATTTATCAAATTTATAACAATTATTCAAAAGTCAAATTTATATGAGCCTGTGCCTGAAAATAAAGATTTTCGAATTAAGGGGTGCCTTATATAAAGATTAATTTTTTTCAACCAATTTGAAGTTTTTTAAGTTTTTTAACCATAAATTATTCTTTCATATATATCTAATTAACTTTAAATAGAACGAAAAGTTACAAAAATCATACCACATGAGTATAAAATGGTCTTAGGCCATGTAAGACTTATAATTATTTAGAGTCATTTAGGCCGTAGCACATATTCACATATAAAAATGCATACAGAAGCTATAATAAATGGAAATTTTTTATTTTTTGCTCTTTTCTATGCTAATCTGACATGATACAAGAAGTTTGGATGCAAAAGGACTCTTGAATTTAAACTTTTATGCAGTCAGTATGGTCTGATGCTCAGTTTTTTAACTTTTCAATGGAAAAGTTTCATGTAATTTTAGTCTCAAATGGCATATATTTGGACCACTTAATATCCTACAGAAGAAACTGAAGGTTGTATATGAAATGAATAAGGTGCACTGATCATTGTAAAGTGCGTTTTTTTATAGAATTAGTGAAATATTTATGATGAACTTCAAATTTTATGTACAAAGCTCGTCACATTTCACACGCATCAAACAGGCCGTTTGACCAGGGCCATAAATACAACACATTTTGCATATTTTTTCTGTGATACTGTTGATTCATTATTATTCGTGGGATATCAATTTTCGTGGATTTCATGGGTAAAGGTGACCCACGAATTCAAAGGTTCAACGAAATACAAATGTTCTATAGGCTTGTATGCAGACTTTGGCAAAACTACGAAATCAAATATCCAGGAAAATGCAATGTTTCCTCAATCCACGAAAATTGATACCCACGAAAATAAATGAATTCACAGTAATCTACTTTTCTCTAGATTAAGAGTTCACAAATGGTTAATTAAATTTGAATTAAGCATATAAACACAAATATAAAAAAAAAACCTGTCAGAAAGAAAGTCAGCTTGACTCTTAAGCATAAAAATGGAAATTGCTTTAAAATTCTTATTTTAGCGCGTATAACGCCAAAAAGGGACATTTTAACAGAATTTCTATCAAATAAAGATGTAATACCTCTACTTTTATTGAGTTTGACAAATTGAAACCAGCAAATCATTCAGGGAAGTTGCCAAAGTACAGAATCTACATTTACTGAATTCATCTCTGAGGCCAGAAAAGACAGTTATTTCGTAGTGCATTTCTTTTAGACAATAAATTCAAATTAAAAAAATCGCACCTGCTCTATCTCAAAAAGATTTTTACAGTGTAGTGAACTACTATTGGAACAAATAATATCAAAATTATAGAAAAGTCTACCAACTCTAACTCAAAATATTGACAATTCTATGTCAAGGGGGTCTAAAATTCAGTTTGACAGTTTCAGACATAATAATTTTTGACTTTTTTTAACTAGACCTAATCATTACTTAACATAAAGATTCAGCACCCAAATTTTTTAACGTGTAATTTCATCTCCTCATGCATGAAATATCAAGAAATAGATTGGAAAAGTGTATGAAAAAAATTTGCAAGTTATTCACTGTTTACACTAAGGACTATATTCGTAGACAACGAAAACCAAAGGACGACAACTGTGTCCTTGGACCAAAAATGAAATTGAAAAGAAGGGCCCAATCCTCTAAGCGCATGTAATTTGTAGAATTCGGTAATTATGAGAAAGTACCTTAAAGAAGGTTATCACATTTTCTTAAAATTTAATTATTTTTACAGTTTGAAGACATTATTAATTTTCATGAAAACATTTTCGAATACATGTCTTACTAATGTATCAGAAGCTGTTCTGGTAATTTTTAACATTTTACATTATTTTCATTGCGTGAAACAGATGAAACAGATTATTACGACACTCACCTTTAACATGTAAACGATAAGATTTGCATCATCAGTAATGGTTGCGGTGATCTGGGTGACTGTTTAAAAACAGAAGAACGATTTTCAACTTTCGTGTTCAACATTACCTTTATATCATATAGGTAAACTATTGTAAGTAAAATACATAATCAAGTATTTTGAAACGCACTTGGTTATTATCATATATGTGTATACATGATTATATGAAATTCAATTGTGTGGTAGCCTTTTTCTTTGCCCCTTATGTGTTTGAGGACTGTATGTCGGTCATGCGAGTGTCCAGAAGGGAGAAATACAAACTTTATTGCAGTCTATTATTGCTGCTTTTTGTGCATTTTTTCTTACCAATTCTAGTATCTCATATCGATGCACCTAACTTAATTTCCATCTTATTGGCGACTAATTAATAATTAGCTACTGATCTGCATTCTCAAATCAACTGAAGTCAATAACCGAGTGTCTTGGGTTGTCGAGTTCAACTGTAGAACGTGTATATTTACAATGTTTATTGTTTGCATTTATTTTTAGAAAATTTTGTACTTGGGACAGTTTTATGAAATTGTCAAATATGAACTGTGTGCTTTGTTTGGACTTTTCTATAATATTCATCGATTTTTGGCGATCCCTAGACTTCATTCGGTTTTATATAAATACACCATCTACTTGCCACTATACATCATGTACTGTACTAGATAAAGCCGACAAGGAAAGGCATTACATCGACAACCGAAAGCTATATTTGTATGTAGCCTAGGTGGTCGAGTAGTCTAGGGCGCTGGAAACGGTGCAGAGGGTCTTGCCACGATGTCACAGACGCAAGGGTTTGAATCCCGATGAGGGTATAACGCAAATTTGAAGATCTAACATTGTTTGGATAAATTTGAGACGAATCATATATATATATATAGTGTTAGTCCTGTGTTACCCTGTGTTATCCGATGGAGAATGTCTGTCACAAAGTTTTCACATGTTTAGACGTGTATATTTATCTTTTCAAGACACTTAAATTTATGAATGTATAAATTGAATTACACAAGTTAACGACAAAAGTGTCATTTTTTGTTCTATCACAGACCGTGACTCCTAAACAACATAAATGAAAATCGTCAAAAACTTGACTAGAATTTTGATGATATAACAAGACAAAATTATCAAAATTTGATAAAGGATAAACAATATCTTATCTGTTGTAGATGTATACCTATTTTAATAACTAGAATCTTCCTTTGGAAAACCGGGTTATAAAAAGAGATTGGTTGCTGTTTGCTTAACCTCCAGTGGTAAATAATTCATGCATATTCAGGACGAGGGTTTAATACAAAAGGTAGGGTCTGTAATAAGCGGTCGACCGGGATAAAGGGCGAGAAATTTGGAATGCCACTGGAAATAAGGATATATTGGGTAGGACAGAAATTTGTCCTTGCAACAAGACCCCTTCTTAACTTGCAGAAAGCGTGGCGTTCTCTGTTAACGAAACATCGGATTAAACGTCCCCAATATTACCGGGCGTGACTGCGAATTTATGCGTCCCCACAGCAAAAAGGACTTGATATCACAAGCGTTTTACTGTCGATCGGAGGAAGACCAAGGGATAACCATATTTCTAATCACCAGTCAAAAAGAAAAATATTAAGAGACGCACCTATATATTATTATGAAACAGACTTTAAACAAGAGCTTCTCAATTAAAATAAAAATAACTGGTATTATAGTAACTTCACTTCTGATTCGTTACATAGATGAATAATTAAGCGTACGTCGACTTAAGTCATTTAGATCTATATAAATGAACCGGAAATAACGATACCTAAAGTACAGTAAAGTCTGTATAACATTCAGAAATTGATAATGAGGGTTGGTTGACATCTTAAACTTTACAAAAAAGCGAAGATTTCGATTTTTCCATTGTGAATTTTCTATTTCAGTGAAGCGACATTCCAGCTGTGCCGGTACATTGAATATATTTACGATATGATACGATAGTAGAGGGCTTGCGTATCCTTTCTTATTTTCTTGATAGAGGGTTGCTGCTTGCAAGAACTCTATTTCACCAAGGGTTTCGAATGGTACAGTTGGATGCATCCCTATGAAGGTTTTACGGAACCTTTGTCTTGTTTTAATGGGTTCGTTTTCAAAACAAACTTTATAACATAGCTTTCAGTAGTATATTAAAGTGCGATCTTTGTTGGCTATCGTAAGGGCGGGGGAACATGATAGATAAATGTAGGATTTTTGTGATTTGAATTTTGAATTTTAAATTTTGAATTTTGAATTTTGAAATATGAATGACCCTTCTCGGCTTTCGTAAATTAACCAATATAATTGTACTTTTGCTTTAAAAAATGATATTTTAGATAATTATGAAGGCGATCTTTAAAGAATTCAAAAGAATCGGAAGTCGCTGTAACAGCAGTTAGCATGATTAATGACATTTACTTATAATTTGTATTCTGATAAGATAGCATCTAAAACGTTGAGTTCAAAAGAGCGTACTTTAATCCAATTATATTCTTTATTCTAATAAAATCAGCTAGGGTAAATGATACAAACAATACAAAGAAAACTGTAACTGTATAAAGAAATAAAAAAAAATCATCAAGATCAACTTGAATGTGCAATTTATGAAGCAGTTGAAGCTGATATCAAGACATCTCACTACTATTTAATAAAAGGATAGGCTAAATATATCTTTGAAGCTGCAAAACATGTAGCTCATTATTAGTGAGCTTAATTGTGTGCATGTTTGCTTAACATCTCTCTCAGCGTCCTTGGCTTTATCATGGTGCTAAGTTTATATGAAGTTCTGTTAATACTTAGCCGTCTCCTTTTACTTGATTATTTTTTTAATTAACCAAAAGTTGACAACAAAAGCACAATTAACCCATATAAGCGCTCTTTACTCAAAAGGTATATGTATTTCAGACAATTAAAACACAGTTTCATATTAACTAGTACTGTATACTAACGTATACGACAGTTCCTAAAACTTAGCGCAAATTTAACAGTTATTGTTTATGTTAGATTGCCATGCTGACATGAATTCATTTTCATTATTCTGCTTGATTATATTTGAAAAAAAATAAATAAAAATCACTGTTACCTATCTTTGAAAAGTTTCAACTTCATCATACAATAAAAAAAAAAAAAAAAAATAGATATGATTGCCAATTACACAGCTTTCCTCTAAAGACCAAAAGTGTATACACCTACAGGTCACCTTACGATCTTATAAGTTGCACTTTGTAAATACAGCTGTTTCACAAACCACGCCTCTTTTGGGGAGATATATAATCTTAATAGATATTTTGTTTTGTTTACCAACTGGTTCCCAGATATGATCTCTATGTTTCATCTCATAAAGACACAACCTTGGAATTTTACAAATATAAATTAACATGGATAGCGGTCAAATTGAATTCTAAAGAGGACCCAAAGTGAATGAAGGGGTAGTACAGAATTTTAGTATAAGTTTAAACTCTCAAAAAAAGTCGAGGCATATAAATGTTGAAAATATGCCGCACAGCCCTATATTTTGACCTCCGAAGAATGTACTAGTACAAATGAATTTTCCATATAATTATTTACAATACTTTATAGTAAAAGTGGCACAGTTTTAGCCGTTTAAGGAGTTCCAATGGGAAATATTGCATTGTCTATATTTACAGAAGTGCAACCTAAAAGAATGAATTAAACCAATACCGTATGACATTGACTATGATGATATGACAATGTCTATTGAGTAGTATCTGGGTTGCTGTCACACTGACGTTGTCTAATGCTTATGAAATAAATTCTTATGGATTTTGTGCCTACGAATGAATTAAAACCTCTACTAAATTTATTCAAACATGTAGATACAATAATTTGATTTCGAAGTTTTGTTGTACCTTATTAAAACGGGATACCACATCCCAATTAAATGCTGATGTTGTTTATAGAGGCCAAATGGTAAGATGCGATTCATGTAAATCATGATTCTTTGAATGAACAAATTCTTAAAAATTATTCAAATGTAGTATGATTTTTTAATATTGTCTTTGTCGGAACAAATATTGATTTTAATTTTAATAATTAGAATATAAAAAAAGCGTGTATTTTTATACAAATATTACCACATATGGTCCTACATCTTGTCGATATATATAGTTTGGCAGTTCATATGATTGGTATTCTGTGTCTTTTGTTTTCTTGTTACTTGTTTTTGCTAGGTAAGATCTGATGAGCCAAACCCTTTCCAACTGATTTTGATATTTTGTTTCTGAACAACGATCAAATTCAAATGCTCACATTTTAAAACTCGTCACCTTCTAAACGTGCTTGTTTTAAGGCAGGAACCTGCAATCCGGTGGTTGTCGTTCAGTTCGAAATTTGTTTTCCTTTCATTGTTGTTTTATTAATCAGGCCATTGGTTTTGTCTTTTGATTGTTTCACTATACCTTTAGGGTTTTAATCAGTATTGAAGGCCGTATTGTTAACTTTTAATTGTACGCACTTTTGTCCGGTATTAAAAGTTTATGGATACAAACAGTTGTCATTGACAAGCACACGATATCTTCTTATTTTGATATGAATGTTTTCTTTATTGTTAATTAACATCCTAAACTGATGTCGTCCTTTTTCTGCTTATTTCCTTCCATATAATCTAACTTCTGTTGTCTTTTTGCTCTGTTGTTTGTTTTTTCTTTCTTTTATTACCTCATTTTGAAATATGATAAATGACACCGTTATATAAATCTTTAAAAGAGCCATTTTTCATAAATTGAAAGATGCTGTAGATGTATTCATAAAATGTTTTATGTTTTTACAATTTACTCAATCTAAATATCATGTTTTTCCTTGTCACCATTAATAAATAACGATTGCACGACTGTAGATTAGAATTAAGTTTGTCTTACAGTTGACAACATCGGTATTACATAATAAGTACCAAGATGTAAGATGCTTGTCAAAGTTTAATAACCATTTAAATAGAAAGAAGATGGGATTCTTTCTTTTAAGCACATTAATTTAACATTAACAATTTTATACGTCATTTAAATATGGTCGACTATCTAAGATAGAACGTAAGACATATTAAACCTTGATTTTAACCCTTTAAACAAAGGTCACTGAATACAACTGAATCAACTAAATAATTTCATAATTTTACATCCTCCTTAAAGTTCACTATGGTACAAAAGAAATCTCGATCGCACGTATTTTGCTCCAGAAAGTCATTACCGCTAGTAGTATGACAGAGATATTTTAAAAGGTTGAAAGCTGTAATTTTATTTTTTAAATATTCTATCATTAGTAGCTATTATAATTACATCCGCGGTTTTGTCAACTTTGTTAAGATTAAATATGTTACTTAAAGGTCAAAATCAACTATAGTGTTACTTTGTTGTAATTTATTCATAGTGCACCGCCCTGTCTCGTTCAAATTGTATTATTTTATATATGTATTTTGATTGTTTGCCTCATGTTAATTTTGATGTCTCTTAATATCAAAATCGTTGATCATGCGCATCTCAGTAGAAACAAACACCTACTTGAATGTTTCTCACTTAACTCAGCTCGAAAATACGAATATTGTTTTATTCAAATTTGATGTTATAAAATTTTGGAAATCATTTTAAATTAAGGAATATATCTTCCTCATGCATATCTCTGATTCCTTGCCCGAATTTGGCCTTACTCTTTCGGTCCCCTTAGGTTTAATCGGTTCTTCATCGTTTGAACTAACTCTTGGATTTTGAATATTTTGCCTCGAGAATCACCGAAGAGACATTGATTGTCGGAATGCGCAATTGGAGCAGTTGAATTGGTACTGCTATCTTTATTACTGTAAAATATGTCAGCATTTTTATGTATTTTGAGCACATGCACGGTATAGTATAATTCATATTTGGTTTTATCTATTATGTAAACAATGCTAGATTGAAAAAAAAAACAATCATATTAAGCATACATCTGAATTACAATGATACAACATTAATTCATTCGTTTCCCCGTGAAGTATTCAATCTATTTAAGTAGTCATTCTTAAACATATCAATTATTTATCTTAAAACATTATTTTCTGTTAATTTGAGCATTCAATCGTTATCTCATTTATGATTGTCGTTGCTGTAAACAATTCTTGTCATCAAAATTATAAAAAATGCCAGTTATTTTTATTGGTGTACACAGTGGAGACGTTCTTATAGAAAATATCACTCAGAGGTTAACTATTGTGTTCAATGTAAACCCCTCACACAAAACAATCAAAATCAATAATTTCAAAAACAATGCTTTTAATTTGGAATCAATCTTATACATTGCAAAAGACAATGATTTAAATTTTGAATCAATGACAATAGATTTAATCATATATCATAACAAAAAAAAAAACAAAAAACAAAACAAACAAAACAATCTTTTAATTTAAATCAATAATAATAAAAAAAAAACATTGATTTGATTTTGAATCTTTAATTTAAGAAACAATTATTTTAGTTCGATATATCAATGATTTTGATTTTTGATCAATAATTCTACAATTCTAATGATAATAAAACAGAAAAAATCAGTTTAACAAATAAAAAAACACATAGCTGAGAGAATGTATGAGCAAATTGTTTCGCTTTGGTTGCCAATGTTTTCTCGCGGTTTATACACTAGCTGTATACATTTATTTACATACTGTCTCAGGTAAGGGGCGATTGGGGGTGGGCACCCGATTTCATAGTTAACCCCGCCACATTATGTATATGCCTGTCAAAAGTAAGAAGCCTGTAAATCAGTGGTTATCATTGTCGTTTGTTGCTGTTTATTATTTTTGTTTTTCGTTCAATGTTTTGTTCATAAATCAGTTTTCTCGTTTGAACTGTTTTATATTTATCCTGTCGTCGGATACCTGCAAAGCTTGCTATGCGGTGTGTATTTTACTCATTTTTGTTGGCCGTAAGATGACCAATAGTTGCTTACTTCTAGGTCATTTTGTTGTCGGTGAAAAATTGGTTCATTGACAATCAAACAACAATTTCTTTTTAAAATAGCTGCCCAGAACAAGAACAAAACATAAAACTGATTTAAACATTCACGCTTGTGTATCAGTTAAAATGTAATTTGTGTTTTTAAAAATAGATGTTGAAACCCAAGCATTAATTGAAAACTAATAGATATATGCCGAGTGTGACTGTGTTCATATATAAAGTTTATATAAAACTAAGTTGATGTGGTATGATTGCTGGTGAGATAATTATCCACTATTGTCGATATGACATGAATGTTGCTGTGCATCCTTCATCTATAATCAAAAGCCATACCGTAAAGTCAGCTTTGAAAGGCCCGAAAAGACAAAAACAATTCAAACAAGAAAACTAAAGGCCTCAAGTTTTCTGAACACTAAGCTGCAGTTAAAAATATAAATATAATAGTTCTTGCCATCATTTTATCAAGCAATTAAATTGTTTGAAATGACTAGAATATTATGCCTTTTCAAACCAATCATTAGCGAAATTAGACATTAGTTTTTACACAAAATCTGGGTCATTAAAGAATTCAAAAAGAAAATGGCACTGACAAATGTATATGGATTACGATTAGGAGATAACAAATCGATTTCTTAATTGCATTTCATTTTGATCATTGTATTTTACTGATGTGTGTGACATTATTTATTCCTTTAATCATTTTGAATAGAATTCGTATAAAAGTCGTGTAAAGCATGCGCTTTAAGCATTCTGTTTGGATACGTTTATAAGGATACGCCTAGAATATGCACGGAGAGAAATGACGGTGTGATGAGATTGAAATCTGTTCATTATTTCGTTTACATCATGATATTATATATATAAAGTACGAATACGTCGCGATGTATCAAGGAAAAATAGCCTGGGTTAGTTCCCTAATAGTAGGCGTTCGAAGATTCTACTTTGATCACTAAAGAATAGTGCTTAATATTTTTCTGTTGGTATCTAAAGCTGTTTATCATTCATTATATTACAGTCACGAACAGATAGCGAAGAAATATTCCACAGTATTATGAATGGAAAATTATAACGAATACAAGTAGTTAAGTAATCGTTTATAAATCGACTGAAATGAGCAATCGTTGTGATTTACATACGAAAGCTGTAAAACGGCTATAAAGAGGTCATTTTAGAAATAGATACCTCTCCTCCCCAAAAAGTAAAATAAGATTAAAAAAAAAAAAAAAAAAAAAAAAAAAAAAAAAAAAACCCTTTTCAAGATATCAGTTAAAACTTTTTAAAGAAAAGCAGCAAGACTCGATTATTTCCTTCAACATTTTCTATCTTTGTTAAAAAAACTCATCAATGCTACCATGATTATAATTGTGTATTCCAGACGCACGTTTCGTCTACAAAAGGGTCATCAGGACGCCCGAATAATAAAAACTAGAAAGTCAATTAAATTCAAAATTGAAGAATACTGAGGATCCGAAACATTTTGCCAAATACAGATAAGGCAATCTAATCCTAAGGAAGAAAATCATTAGATAATTTCCATTTTTGTAAACAGTTAATTTATAAATATGACCATATCAATGATATTTCATGCCAACACCAAAAGGCTGACTACTGGGTTGGTGATACCATAGGGAACAAAACCCACACCAGCAATGGCATCGACCTAGTTTAATTTACACAAAATGTGTTAAAATTATCCATCTTTGTGAGAAAAAAAAATTAAATGGTTGCAACTTCCTTTCCGACACTAATTGTTAATTGTTTGTTACAAGCAGATTTATTGTCTGAAAAGCGGAGCATCGATAAGAAGCGAACATAGTAACAAACTTGCACTTCTAACTTAACCTAAAAATAATGTTACATTCTAAACCGATAAGAATAGCAACGTAGTAATCTTTGCTTACAAGTTTGTCTATGTCTACAGTTTTGAACCTCCCTTAAGATACCAGGCTTGATATTTTGTTCGCCAAATACTCATTTTGTCTACATAAGACGAATTAAATAAAAATATTAAACGTTAATATTCATGCAAGTTGTTAACACATTGGGAAAAAAGTTGTGTACGTTTCGTTTTAACATTAACCCAACATTTAAATAAATTAAAGAAAAAAAATCTTTAGTATGCAATGATAGGAAATTGTCCATATGTCAATTGTTTTTCCTTGCATCTAGATAAGCCACGAATAACCTAATATAAAACTCCCGTCGTCATTAACAATAGTAACAAATACCAATAAAAACAACTAGTAACAAGTAAGTAATGATGAAATCACACACACCCCCACATTCAACATCCACGACATCCCCGAGTACCACAATCCTCCACAAACACGTTTTAGGGGTAATTTTAGTTATCTGTTATTTAGTTAAACACATTTTCTGATGTGTCAAATGAACATTTTTACGATATACTTTTAAAGGCACATGCATCGAGATAAGCACTTTTTAAAGCACATACCATATACAAGAGCATATACATTACAATGTCACTCTTACTTAATGTTAACATCCGAAAATATCTATTAATGTTAGTGACAACAGAAACCTAAGAAACGAGTATAATTTAGATGATAACTCCATAACCTCACCCCTAAGACAAGTGACAATGAATATATGCTTAGTAAAACAATTTTTATGAGACATTTGATTTTTTACAACAAATAAGTTTTCATAGTCTAACAGCTAAATTTGTTCTCAATAGCAATATTCATGTCGTAAAGTTCTTTGTTTTAAGATTATCACTTTTAAAATAAAAAAGCTTAAATTTTAACCCAATTCCATTCATAAGACATTGATTCTTTAACCGAAGAATCTAAATAAAGGCAACCGTAGTTTGTCGATGGTTAAATCTTAGCAATCGATTTAGAAGACAAATTAAAGGCAACAATCAAAAACTGAGGGCATAAAAAAACCCACCACAAACAGGGTAAGCGTATTTTGCTATGCACATGTGACCCACTATTCGAATTCTACACGAAATCAAACTACAAAATCAATATAATTTATTCACATTGGTATTTACTAATATCAAACAAATAAATCAGTACAGCTGACAAAATAAAAAATAAATAAAACAGTTAACATGTGTGTCAGTAAATTTTGCCCAACCCTGTATTAAATATTAACTATACATAGATACATGTAACAGTAATGAAAATTTTAGATAAGGAAAAAATCAAGGACTCTGAAATAACTTTCAATATTAAATCTAGATTCCATTTATTTTCAAGTCGCGAACTTCATCGCTTTATGAGTTAAGTATATAAGAATAGACGAAATAATTATGCATCAATAATATTTCACCTTATATTAATTCTTTTATCTAAACTTTAAATCAATTTACGAAATGTTGAGGATTAAGCTCAAAGTTTTACGTCTGAGCTCTGGGCTATCTAAAACTTTGCCTACCGTTTTGTTAAAGTAAGTTTCAACAATTAAAATCAGTTCCACGTCATTTCATTTATCATATTAGTTTAAAGAGAAAACCGAGCAAACTAGTTCCAGTCGATTAATTATGCGCAGATTCCCCATAAATGGAAAGACTCTAGTCAATTTTACAACAGGGATATTCAAAGTCATAAGTCGACGACAAGCTGACATCAACCGTCAACCTACTCGCCATAGCGTCTATGATAATTTAAAAGGGATGACTGAAACTTTATCATTTAGAACGTTTGGTTCAACTGTTAACTTGTAAGAAGCAACATGATAGGAAAAGCAAGCTCTGGAATATCGTATTAATTGTGAGATATATATTACACATTCAAGCGCTGATTGAAGGTGCATTGTAGCTACTTAGAAATGGAAAGTTCACAAAAGGGAAGCTGAAATCATCTAATTTGTTGTAAAGTTGTGTTCTTAATTTAGTTTCAGTTCTTCTTTTCTTTTCTGTTATGAAGTTCTGTAGTATCGCTCAGGGAATTGCGGAAGGTTCAACCCACCATTTATTTCTTAAAATGTCCTGTACAAGTCAGGAAAATGGCCATTGTTATATTATAGTTCTTTTCTGTGTGTGTTACATTTTAATGTTGTGTTTTTGTTGTGTCGTTGTTCTCCTCTTATATTTGATGTGTTTTCCTCAGTTTTAGTTTGTAACCAGGATTTGTTTTTATCTCTATCGATTTATGAGTTTCGAACAGCGGTATACTACTGTTGCCTTTATTTATGTTTTTCTGTATGCGTTATGACGTTGCTGAATGGATGTATTTCAAAGTTCAGCCATCGATGTAGTGTAAAAAGTTGAATCACAAAAATACTGAATTCCGAGGAAAATTCAAAACGGAAAGTCCCTAATCAAATGGCAAAATCAAAAGCACAAACACATGAAACGAATGGACAACTGTCATATTCCTGACTTGGTACAGGCATTTTCTTGTGTAGAAAATGGTGGATTGAATCTGGTTTTATAGCGCTAAACGTCTCACTTGTATGACAGTCGCATCAAATTCCATTATATAAACAACGATGCGTGAATAAAACAAACAGACATAAAAGGTAAAAATGTCAAAATAGGGGTACAGCAGTCAACACCGTGTCAAAATCTGTATTACAACAAAAACAAACAAACATTTAACACAGAAGCACAAAAAGCAAATATCACATTTAACAACCTCGTGCATTGCTTACTTATTTTTGTATGTTATTTATGTATGCCGAACCAACCCAATTTCATATCAACATGAACAAAAACCGTTGACCAAATGAACAAAGATGGAACATTCAGTAATGAGCAAAACCAATACCGTTACAGATAAAGAGAACCAACGGCATGTTTAAACTACAACAATGAAAAGAAGAAAAAAATCAATTTGTTCATAAGTCTCTATAAACAAACAACGTCGACGTTGGTTGACATCTATTTAGATGATGAAGTTATTTCCAGAAACAAATGTACCTAATGGAAATCATATCAGATGTTTAATTATTGTCATTAGAGAATTTGGTGTTGATTGCAGATCTTTGATAGTCTATGAAAAGATCATTCACCACTTTTGTAGACAAAGGCTGATTAATTAATCATTTGTCGAATCATCCAAAGGAACCTACATAACTGACAACAAAGGTTCTTCATCTCGATAAAAAAACAAAGTTCACGGGACGATGACAACATTGACAGAATTCGTATTTTAAATTGTCATACCACAGTTATTTGTGACTGATTTATTTAAACTATTAACTGATGTGATCTGTAGTTGTGGTTAGTATTTTAGGTGATTCCTGTTATATCTTTATTGTATTGATTATCTATTCTACTGCATTATAAGGATTTATTAACAAAAGAGAATCATACGAAAAAGACTTTGATTTAGACTGGTAATCATCTTGAGGTAATTATGCCCCCTACTCTCTAAACCACTTCCTTATGGGATGTTTTATTTTATTCCAACATTAATGAACATATAAACATATGAATCTTTTGTTCTTCAAATTCCCAGAGGCAAACAAATATTAATTAATTAAACATTAGTCTGTAAAGCTAACTGGAAAAAAACAATTGTTTTATAAGATCGATAACTGACTAGACTGCAACAATCTGAACTTGTTATTTAAGAAAAAAATAAATCTTATTTTGAAATTAATTTTGATTTTTTTCAGGCAATTACTAGAGGATTGCAATACGTCTCACTCAACGACACACCAGAAGACACACACATACATACAAAACGGCCACAATAGACAGGTGTCTAGTAGATGCTTGCTCTTGATCAAACAGTGTCAAAATCTATAAATGCATTTAGATAAGACTGTTAAAGATCTGCCAATATTACATAATTCTCCGAATTGCAAAACTGTTTTCTCACGAATTGCCTTTCTGTTGCTTCTATAACGTTGTTAACGACAAACTTCACTTCAATAAAAGTCAAATTTCAGTGTCTATTTTGCTTTAATTTTACATAAAGTTTAAGGAAAACCAATCGAGAATCACATTTCTATGTTACCTACTTGTATTATATTTATTTATAGTTCTATTTGTATGTTATAATAGCAAAATATATATAAAAGGTATGAATATATATCATTTTGTCGGTTGATGAGCATTTCAATGTTTAAATACAAAAACAGTAAAGCCGTCTGTTGTCAATATTTACCATGAGAGTAATCTAAGTGAAGGCATACTTTCTTTACGAACATTAAATATACAAGCAAAGAGTACCATTGCAAGCATGAAAACTAACTATATAAATGACAAAATTGTAAGACGGAGAAATGAATCACGAAAAAAATTCTTCAAAAATAAAAATAAAATACAAGACATTATTTAATCAATGGATTTATAAATAAAAACTGAATGTTGCAAAACATATGTTGAAAAAGAATCTTGAAACTTATATTGATTAAATCTGAATGTTTAATAATAAAAAAATGAATATTTATGTCGAATGTTGTATGTTAAAAATTATTAAAATCAAATGTTGAAAATTTTAACGTTGCATGCTGAATGTAGAAATTATATTGTGTATGTTAAAGTCAATAACATTCCGGGAATCCTGTTACATATCTATTAAACACTTTGAATGTAAATATTGAACCATCTTGACAGCCATTTTAAATCATACCGTTAAACTGGTAATATTAACAAAACTAAAATCTGTATACACGGAAAAAATTAAAAAAAACAAGCTAACAGTAGTTTGACCTGAAGTAAAGATATAAACGATGACAGCACAACAACGTATTCCCATAAATCAAACCCCTTTTAAATTCATTTTTCTGGAATTTTATATTTTATAGAGCATTTGACTATTAACTTGATTCATTAATTTGTTTTATGCCTGAATAACAGGTTTTTGTGTTTCCGAGTAACACATTGTATCATTCTATCAATAACATGGTGATGCATTTTTGTTTATTTATATCATACAAAAATCTTTCAAGAGATTGATATCCACTATACAAAGAATCAAGCAATTTTTTTTGAAAAACTAAGCCCTATAACCTTAAGAGAAAATTATAACGAATATTTTGTAAAGGTCTTAGTGATAGCATACAGCATGAAATATTCAATTCTTAATTTGGCGTATAAATATTTGCATACGCCTAGACTCGGTAAATCGGTTTCATACATATATATCTTTCGATTTCGCGCCTTTTCTCTTGTCGAGAAAAATTCATTGATCAGATCGACACGTATATTTTGCATTCATGATATGTTATTAAATAGAGTTATCTCTTTTTCTGATTGCACATTTTTGTATTTGTAGATTTCCTACCATTTATTCGGAGATTTGGAGACCATGATTTACAGAGTTGTCACAATGTATTAATATTAAACTGATCAGTGCAATTTCTCATCCCACATTGCTTTTTGTTTTATTTACGTATTATTAAGACAATCTTTATGTTCGTATGAGCATAGCGAAGGAGAACATAAGTATAAATACAGTATTGTCGAGATGAAAGATAAGAATCAAAGTGCTAAAACGATATGGATAACTCATTTGCATTTTTTTTATCTGGAATTGGTACACACATGAGCCTTACCTTCTATAGTTCTTTTACATTTGTATTCCATTCTTTATCTTAAGATGATTTTCAAACGTATGGCTATTTGTATTTTGACAAATACTGAAGTAATCAACATAACAATGGACACTGTGAGGTTTTAGAATTTGTGTTTGAATTTAGAAAGAGGTTATTTAAAAAACTTATAAAAGATGCGATGAACGTTGAAAATCGAATAGCAAAAATTTGAATGTTAAATATCGAAGTCAAAAATAACAACAGGTTATAAATTTCATGCGTCCGAAACGCTTTCCTGGATTTAACTTCATCAAGAACGCTCAAAGCCGAATATTTGCAACCCAAGAAAGCACAAGAGCCGAAATAGTTGAAGAGCTATTTAACCAAAAAGGACCTTAACAAATAGCCAATTCCTTCTAAGGTAAACATTGCTTGTGCGTGTGGGTGTGGAAATCTTAGTTTCTTTAAAATTTCAAAAGTCATAAACGGACAATTTTAGAAAGGATTGTTATAAATCATGTTAGCACCGAAGTACTGACTACTGAACTGATGATACATGCGAAGACTGATAGTCCACCAGTAGATTTGATTTTGATTTGATTTGATTTTTGGTGTTTTAACGCCACTTTTAAGCACCGCTTTTGGGCTATTTTGTGGCGGCCAGTTTTTATTGGTGGAGGAAACAGGAGTGCCCGGAGAAAACCACCGACCTTCGATAGGAAAACTGACAATCCTAGTAAATAAAGATTGGAGTCGAGTGCACCCGCACGAGCGGGGTTCGAACTCACAACCTCAGTGTTGACTGGCTAGTGATTACAGTAGTAACTACTTAGACCACTCAGCCACCGAGGCCCCTCCACCAGTAGAGGTATCGACCCATTGCTGTTAAAAATGAAAACAACACGTTATAATGTTTATGCGACCGAAGCGCTTTTTTGAATTTAAAAATAACTTAAACAGATTCAAATCCATCCAAGGTATACTTTGCCCGAGAGAGTTGAAATCTTAGTTTCTTTAAAATTTTAAAATTCACCAACGGACAATTTTAGAAAGGATTGTTATAAATCATGTCAGTACCAAAGTACTGACTAATGAGCTGATTTTTCACTCTGGAACTGATAGTCCACTAGCAGAGGTATCTACCCAGTGCAGTAAAAGAAATGAAAACAGCACGTTATAAATTTCATGCATCCGAAGGGATATTCTGGATTTTCCTTCATCAGGAATGCATCACTTAAAAAATGAAAACAACACGTTTTAATTGTTGAATGTTGAAAGTTGAATTTGTAAATATTGAAATGGAATGTGTAATGTTTAATGTAGAATGTTTAATGTAGAATGTTTAATGTAGAATGTTCAATGTAGAATTTATAATGTTGAATGTTTAATATAGAATATTGAATATATAAAATTGAATATTAAATATTGACTGTTGAATGTTGACATCGAAAGAAATATATTTAAAAACTGCTTTTGAATGTTGAAAATCAATTATTGAAATCGAATGTTGAATGCTGAACGATCCCAAATTGAATGTTGACATAGATTGTTGAAACTCAAAAAATGAACAATTAAATGGCTTAATTTTAAGATCGATTGTTGAATAGACCGTGTATATTTACGCCAAACATTTTTCATTTTAAGCTGAAAAAATAGATTTTGCAAAATACGCTACAAATTTTAAAGTTAATTGGTTTGATAAATGTAACAAAAATCTGTTGAAGTCACTTCTGAAAAATCATTTTCGTTATGAGATTTGAATTTGTAATTTTCATGAGATAACATTATTTGATTTCACGAGGATAATCTAAAAAGTAATAGTAAGTTTGTCTTAAAAAGATTTCATCTTATCAACAGCTTGAATAAATTAAAACATTCGAATTTGATTGTTTTAGAAAAAAACAAATTTCAATCTCCTTCTAAAGAACAAAATATTAAAATTGCTAACCTTGAGCATTTTTCAATTTGCCTTAAAAAATTGAAAAATGAAAAATGCTCCAACGTGGAGCATTTTTCAATTTGCCTTTAAATATTGAAAAATGAAAAATGTCCCGTATTGGTTGAATGTTCGTCTTTAGAAAATTTTCTCAAAAATGAAAATGTTTTTGTGTGGAGCATTTTTCAATTTTTGTAATCGTTTGACAAAATGAAAAATGCTCCAAAGAGGAGCATTTTTCATTTTTCAAATTTATCAAAGATATTGAAAAATAGATAATCAAATTATTTTTTCATTCATTGTTAACACTTTAGAAGTTTTGTTTTTATGCTTTAAATATAATACACATGTGTGTATGTGTGAACCCGTATATACACATTTATTACCTTACCGCGAAAAGATAGAACAACAACGCACCAGCAAAATTATTTGATGTGGCGCAGGATTATTATGCAATTGTTATTTCCCTTGTTTAAAACCATGAATTTTATATTTCCCTATTTTGTAATTTACATTCAGGTTAACTAAATATTCTCTATATATATGTTAAATCAAATAGATATTGGTATGTTGAATTCATTGATAAAGATATTTATTTTTACTCTCAAGTTTAGTACACTGTATTTACATCGTTGTAAAACATTTGTAAACTTCTTTTAAAAGTTAATGTACATTGAATAAAAGATCTGAGCAATTTGCCTGTGTGTAGATCAAAGCATAACTATGTCTGCTCTTAAAAACATGTATTTGTTGTGGCTATCCAAAGGATTATGCATAGTTGATCATAGTTGAAAGCAATAACAATGTGCCCTTAGCCCTCAACGACTAAATAGTTTACCCGAAGCCGAGAGAGTTGACCTGAATGTAAAGTAAATATAAAAATATTGAAACAGAAAATTCTATTAACATAAAACATAAATTTCGTACTTTCATGCACTGGCTACGGGTTTGGTGATACCATTGGTGTCAACCTAGAAAAGGTGTAAAGATAAAAATAACACATAGGAAAGCTGTTCTTTTCCCAGTCTCCCTGTATAAGGTTGATGAATATGCCATATTCCATCTAAATACGGCTTATTTTGGAAGTCATTGAATGCTCCATTTCTTAACTAGATAAAATGATATAATTTTCACTGTTTTTGGTTTTTATTTACTTAGCTATTTAGATACCAATAGTGCTTTAACATTTGGCATCCATCGTCTCTGTTTACAACTAGAACAAGCTGTGGTCCACATCTCCGAATCTCAATCAAAATTACTCATGCTACATTTTGGTCCCGCGAGTTGGATGTTGAATTTTACAGCAATTTTTCTGTTTTTAACTGATCAGAAATACATTATTTTGGGAAAACTAATCAGGAATGAAGCAGACATTTAAGTCAGTGCTCGGTGGAACTAGATACGACTGTCTTTAGGAGACAAGTTTTGAAGATTTAATTGTTCCTGTGGTCTTTTATTTTTATAGTATGGTTTATTTGGTAAATGTATAGTCATAATAGGTTTGATGTTGTCAACACTGATATTGCTGATTACTTTGTTCATTTTGAGACAGATTTTCTATTATTTGGAATGAATTTGAGATGTCATTTCAGTTAAAAACGAACTTCAAATGTCCAGCTAGTTTACGTTTCTCTAGATATAAGAAGATGTGGTATGAGTGCCAATGAGACAGCTCGCCTTCTAAGTCACAATTTTTAAAATAAAAACCATTATAGGTCAAAGTACGGTCTTCAACACAGAGTCTTGGTTCACACCGAACAGTAAGCTATAAAGTGTCCCCAAAATGACTAGTGTAAAACTATTCAAACGGGAAAAACAACGGTCTAATTTATATACAGAACGAGAAACACTTATAACCACATCAACAAACGACAACAAAGAACATTAGAACAAAACCTTTGAACAGACTTATTAAGAAGGGATATAGTTACGATACTGTTGTCAGGTCATTAAAGATTGCATATTTTGGCTTTAATATTGATTCACTTAAAGGGTCTTTACATCGGAATTAAACACATTTATTAAAAAACCAGTTGTTGGCATGACACGGGTTATGTTCTTCTCTTAAATATTTTATGATTGTATAATACTGAACCCTTACCGGGAGTTGCCTGATATTCCTATGATGAAGACATACTCTTTCAATCAGTTTAATTGAGGTCTGGAGCTGGCATGTCAGTAACTGCTAGTAGTCTGTTGTTATTTATGTATCATTGCCATTTTGTTTATTTTCTTTTGTTACCTCTTCTGACATCGGACTCGGACTTCTCTTGAATTGAATTTTACTGTGCGTATTGTTATGCGTTTCTTTTCTACATTGGCTAGAGGTATAGGGGGATGGTTGAGATCTCAAAAAACATGTTTAACCCCACCGCATGTTTGCGCCTGTCCCAAGTCAGGAGCCTCTGGCCTTTATTAGTCTTGTATTATTTTTAATTTTAGTTTTTTTGTGTTTAATTTGTTTAGTATGACGTCTATTATCACTGAACTAGTATATATATATATGTTTAGGGGCAAGCTGAAGGATGCCTCCGGGTGTGGGAGTTTCTCGCTGCATTGAAGACCTATTGGTGACCTATTGGTGACCTTCTGCTGTTGTCTGTTCTATGGTTGGGTTGTTGTCTTTTTGACACATTCCCCATTTCCATTGTCAATTTTAGAAAAGGGTATTGTCTGTTTGAAAAAATAGATGGTACAAATATATTATGTCTGAACAACACTAAAATCTTATTCCGACATTACAGATGGAATTTTATTTCATTAACGTGAATGAGGTCGGAGTGACTCGGTGTGCGCCTTTTCCTAAATTTCTCTTTTTTTTCTCCAGATCCCACCTTTGTTGTCCCCTTGATTTCATTACCCCAATTTTTATAATCCTATATCCAACATCCCCTTTTTGTAACCTCAACATTACCCCCTCTCTATATCCCACTTCGAGGGCTACTTGCAAGATTCATTTTGATCAAGATGAATTTTATGCCCCAAATTATCAGCCTGATATAGAACAGGATTAAAGTTTCATGGTCCCTGTTAAAAAACAAAACAGTTGTGACTTTCTGTTTACATAACGAATATAAAATGGGAGCGGACGAGCTACAAAAAATATAATAGTATCAACAAAGAGGCAATATCGATAAATATTCTAATCAAATTATTTAACATTTCTCAAATTACGACAAGAGTGCGCACGCTGAAATGTCTCGCCTTCTTTACTTATCATTGATATTATGTTGAGGGGGTCGGATGGGTCCTGATCCCGAAATCCCGGGCTTAAAAACATGAAATCCCGAGGTCCCGAATTAAAAATAAACAGCTGCGCCATTAGCGCATGATACGCCCTTCGTCTTGTGTGCAATAATCATAAATAGTTTCTGAGATACAGCGTGACATATGAAAACCCACCTTTTTTAACAAAAAACTCAATACTCCTAATCCAAAATTTTGAATCATCACCAAAAAGTATACAGATCTTAAGATAAATATAACTTAGAAGTGTGTAAAGTCTTAAGCAATAATCATAAATTGTTTTGGAGATACAGCATGACATGTGAAAGCCCCCCCCCCCTTTTTTTTTTTTACAAAAAACTCAATATTTCTAAAACAAAATTTTGAATCAAAACCAAAAAGTATACAGATATTAAGATTAATATAACTCAATAACTCAAAAATAAAATTATGAATCATCACCAAAAATTGTACAGATCTTAAGATTAATATAACTAAGAAGTGTGTAAAGTTTTAAGCAATTATCATAAATCGTTTTTGAGAAACAGCGTGACATGTGAAAGCCCCCCCCCCCTTTTTTTTTTACAAAAAACTCAATATTCCCAAAATAAAATTTTGAATAAAAACCAAAAAGTATACAGATCTTAAGATTAATATAACTAATAAGTGTGTAAAGTTTTAAGCAATAATCATAAATCGATTTTGAGATATGGCGAGACATGTTAAAAACCCCATCCCCCTTTTTTTACAAAATTCTCAATAACTAAAAAAAAAAATTTTGAATCATCACCAAAAATTATACAGATCTTAAGATTAATATAACTAAGAAGTGTGTGAAGTTTTAAGCAAGTATCATGAATCGTTTTTGAGATACGGCGCGACATGTGAAAAAAAAAAACACACCCCTGTTTTAGTTAACTAACTTAACTTTAAGTCCTGTAACTCAAAAAGTTTTAATCTTATTTTCACCAAAAAGTATACAGATCGTTTGACCATCATAAGGAACACCTGTATTAAGTTTCATAAAATTTGGATAAGTCGTTCTCAAGTTACGGTGCGACATGTTTACGCCGGACAGACGTACAGACGGACGGACGGACAGACGAACGGACAGACGGACGCCGGACATTTGTATACCATAATACGTTCCGTCAAAATTTTGACGGGCGTATAAAAATTAAATCCCGACATCCCGGAATTTGAAAAAAGAAATCCCGGATCCCGAAAGGGTCAATCCCGAAATCCCGAGCTTAAAAACACCCAATCCCGACGTCCTGCCCACCCTCTATGTTGATAGTCCTAAATATAAAGCTTTACTACAACTATCACATAAACTTAACATGGTCCAAGAAAATGAGGTCAAGGTCATATAAACAAAACAAGAAATACATGTACACCTTACAATAAATCACTAAGTATAGTTGACCTATTGCTAATAGTTTCTAAGAAACAGACTTAACCGAGAAAACTAAACACTGACTAATGAACCATAAAATTAAGGTCAAGGACCTGAACCATGGCAGGCAGAAGTGTACAGCTAACCTATAATTGCTTATAGTTTAAGAAAATCAGACCAAAACTAAAAAACTGAACACTGAGCAATGAACAGTAAAAATGAGGCCAAGGCCAAATAAAACCTGCCAGACTGACATGCACATCATTAAATATTTCCATACACCAAATAAAGATGACATATTGAATATAGTGTTAGAAAAAAAGACCAAATATCAAAAACTTAACTTTGACCACGGAACCATGAAATTTGGTCAAAGTCTGATGAGCACAACCATGCTTGACACATCTATACCATTTCCTCTATTGTTCAATAAAATATCGTCATTTGATCTCGATGGATCAGCCAACGAGTTGTGACTCAGTTTAGATTGGTTGATCCGACATGTCTACTTGATCAGTATTCGTATTAGAGGCTCCTCTGATTTTACCTCTATTCCTACCATCATGCCCACTAGTTCTGGTATATTTTGGTGGTATGCCTGTGTTGTTTTCGAGAATTCTACGTATTAATGACAATTAGAAGGAATTAAATGGAACAGTATTTATATGGAACATGATGTTGACGTTATTGACGAGAGCGTAGTTAGATCACGGTATGAAAGTGGAAAGGTCGTAGACTGATCGATGTAAGAGCGTTCTATAATCGCAGAAAAAGCGTGTTAAGATCGTGTTGCAATCGGATAAATCGTGCATGTATTGTCGTTATGAAAACGTGATTAGCGTAAGAAGAAAAAATTACACAACTGTACAACATCAAATCAGAAATTATATAAAAAAACAAAAGGCTACTTAGTTTAATAGATATAAACTAGTCACCATAGTTTCATCATAAACTGCTGAAAGCATTTTTGATTTATTATCCGAAAAACTGAAAAAAGCCTCATATTTTTATGAATAAGACTGCATAACTCCAAAAATGTAAATGTTTCATAAAAGTTGGTAAAAGTGTTTTTGAGTTATTGTCCAAAAACTGGAAAAATTCCCCTTTTTTTAATATAAAAATTCATAACTGAAAAACGTAAAATCTGAAATTTATAAAAATTGAAAGGTAGCTTAAGTCAACAGATATAAACAATTCACCAAAGTTTCATAAAATTTTGTGAAAGTGTTTATGAGTGATTGTCCGAAAACTGGAAAATCCCCCCTTTTTTAAGCATAAAAATTCATGACACGGAAACGTAAAATCTGAAATTTATAAAAATCGAAAGGGAGCATACGTCAATAGATATAAATAATTCACCAAAGTTTCATTAAAGTTGATGGAAGCATTTTTGAATTATTGTCCTAAAACTGGAAAATCCCCCCTTTTTTAAGGATAAAATTTCATAATATGGAAACGAAAAATTTGAAATTTATAAAAATCGAAAGGGAGCTTACGTCAATAGATATAAACAATTCAACAAAGTTTCATAAAAGTTGGTGGAAGCGTTTTTTATTAATTGTCCGAAGTGTGGACGACGGACGGACGGACGGACGGACGGACGGACGGACGGACAACGGTATACCATAATCATCACGATTCACGAGTTGATTTTTTTGTCAATCACGATTCACAGAAAATAAATTTCTATGATCACGGATCACGAAAATATAAGAAAAAAAAATCTGTAGAAAAACGGATCACGATAGCGAAAATGCGCCGATCACGAAGAACAAAAATAACCCATCAGGCCCCTCTACAATTGCAATGGATTTTGACAAAAAAAATTACGGTAATTTTATTATCGACACCTGTTACGATTATAAATCAATTATGTATCAAATATATCGACAGTTAATTTTTTTATCAATTTTTTTCTGTAAGTATTCTCAGCAGAATCTCTATTAAAACTATGGCTTTATAATTCTCTTCATACCTTTTATCTATTACATCGCAACACGATGATTTGATATATACTGATATGAACAGAAAAAGATGTCGCTAACACGGCAGCGAAATAACAACCCAACTAAACACATAACCAAAAGTCTCTTGCGAAGCACTTATATTTTTTCAACAGAATACAGGTGTCTCTATACATATATTATGTCAACTTCCGAATCGTTTGAAAAGTATGATATACCTTAAGCAACTATCAAGTTATTTTTGAAAGTCACACTGGAATTACATTCGCTTGCACAAACTACTTATAAATAAGTTAAGTACTATAATAGAATAAAAAAGAAGAAGCTGGTAGCCTTAGTTCGTTTTGTATATATTTTTTTTTTATTTACGTTTATTAATATGTTTCGGAATTTAATGTTACGTCCATTTTCGATGAACTAGTACACATTTGTGTAAAGGGTCCAACTGGAGCACGACTTCCGTATTTTCACGCTGCATTGAAGACCCACTAGCGGCCTTTGGCTGTTTTTGCTTTTTGGTCGGGTTGTTGTCTCTTTGTCCAATTGTCGTTCCTATTCTGACAACAGAAAGGAAAGTTTGATTTTTATTTATAATTCAGGGGAAAGTAATTAGTATGAAACAGTTGATTTTACCCTACAGTGGTTAAAGTTCCATAACTCTTAAATATTGTCACATAAAAACGAGAGTAGTGACTGCTATGCTACAAAGTATATGAACTTTCTGCCATTTACATTAAGTTAAACCTTGCACAATTATATTTCCGTAAGCTTATTACAAAATGATATGAAACAATATTCCAAAACATCGTTCCCTGCAGAGAAATAATAATTATAAAAAAGGACCATTATATCACGGCCGACACTCGGCTAACCGAGAGATTGATAGGTCTATATCTATATTGAGTATGCGGCTATGGGCGGTTGGTCTGTTAATCGGGTCGGTTATACGTCTGTTAAGAGTAAAACGCACAATTTAAGTGTTCAACTCTGTTAAATATACAGATTTTTGGCATATTATAAGAACCAAATAAAAAAAAAAAGAAAAAGTGTCTGACAAAATGATATCTATCATAGAACATTTTCCACCTGTAAAAACACTTCATAGTCTGCGCAAACTTCAGTAAAACTAAAAGGCGTCGCGCAAGTATGTGGTATTTATGCTTATACGCATAGCAATTGTTTTAATAAAAGGCGAAACAAACAATTTTATATATCATTTAAAGGACACAAAATAGTAGTTTGGTTCTAAAAAATAAATTGACATTAGTAAATATTTCATAATTGTAATATAACGTGAGTAATACCACGTTTTAGTAACTATTAGGGGAATAAAGTCTGTTAATGGGTTGGACAATTAAAATTGTGTCAGTTAAGAGTTATTAAGCCACGGCAATAGTTTTGCTACCTTTATAATTACCCACTAAAAAAAGTTAAGAATGAGATGTACTTGAGTAAATAAAAATGACAATACGGTGCAACAGTATCCTTGTAGTAAGAGCATTTTTATTTTGACTTTCTTTGCATTTTATTGAAAGGTGTGTCACTGCAATATAGCGTGATATGGATTGGCCGCTGGAATATGCATGAATTTATTATTAACGTTTTCAATCAGCCTTGATTTTTGTGTCTGTTCAAAGAAGCACATTCAAAAATCCGACTGAAAGTGTCTGTCTTATACAACACCGGGTACATATAACGTGTTGTCGTTCTCATATGGACATGATATTTGCCACTGGACGTTAAACCCTAATTCATCAGCATCATCCAATTGGTTCTTTTGTTCTATTACTTATTCATATGTTGTTTACAAAACATTCTAAAGAAGTAAATGGAAAGAAGCGACTGCAGCATATGATTATCTTAAGTTTTAATTCATTTTATTCCGTTTAGTTCCTTTCTACATAAGTGCAGAGGAGAACTGTAGTTGTGCGCTTGTAAAATTCTAGCATTTGTCACCAATTTGAGTACATCGCAATCCGTTACTGTTTCAATCACCCCCTCCCCCTGTAATTTTGTTTTGTTTGCACTTTACAATATTTACTGAGCTATCAGATTCAGCGGTTGACAGGAGGCCAATGTTTATCGGACTCCAGTCTCAAATAACATAAAGTGATATACAGTAAAAAAAATTGCAAAGCATCTATATAGATATTGTTGTCTATACTATTAATTTAAAAATAACGAGATGTGGAATAAATGCCAAAATTGTTTTAACAATCATCTTGGAGGGTCTAAATAGTAAAAAGGGGTGTTTCATGTCTGTATTCTTAAACAATTGTTATTTTGCTCTTTTTTTTTAGCAATGCATCACTCTCTAATGTCCTTATCTATTATTCTATATTCCGCGTCTCCATCCAGATTCTCGTGTATACCATGAGAGTCCGGATTGGGGGTGTTGTTTATTTCTGTATTCTTTAAATTGTTATGTCACTTTTCTCTACATTTTATTTATTTTTCTCATTATTCTTTCTCTATTCTTTATATTTAAGCATCCCAATATATTTTACTTACTGATGTTTAGTTACATTACGACGTTTATCTCTGATAAAAAAAGCAGATGTGGTATGATTGCCAATGAGACAACTCTCCACAAGAGACCAAAATGACACAGAAATTAACAACTATAGGTCACCGTACGGCCTTCAACAATGAGCAAAGCCCATACCGCATAGTCAGCTATAAAAGGCCCCGAAATGACAATGTAAAACAATTCAACGAAAAACAAATATGTAACACATAAACAAACGACAACCACTGATTTACAGGCTCCTGACTTGGGACAGGCACATACATACATAATGTGGCGGGGTTAAACATGTTAGCGGGATCCCAACCCTCCCCTAACCTGGGACAGTGGTATAACAGTACAACATAAGAACGAACTATAAAAATGATGTATATACTGGTTACCGATGTAGATGACAAATTGGTGTCATTCATAACAACGAAACAGAATTCACATGATATATGCGACCATTCTTGAATGAAATTAATATTACTTTAATATTACACTTTTTGAAACCATTTTTATCAATTTCCAATTTCCATTGTCTAAATTTATGTTTCATTGTTCATGTGTTGTTTCCGTGTTATATATTTTTAATATATAAATAACTTTTAAAGCCCCCAAATAAATCATTATTAATATGATTAATGTCATCTGAGGATAATGTTATAATTATAAAAGTAAGTTTATTATTGTGTACTTTATTCAAAGAGAGAAATTTAATTCTAGATACAGTTTAGTCGCCGGTAGTTTGTCCATCTACTAGTATATTATATTGTAAAACAATATATATCATGTATATTATTCCTGTAGAAATTATTCTGGTGAAAAAGACTTGATTTTGTTAAATTTTTTAATAATCAATGTAATCAATATGTAATCACTTGTATGAAATTGAACTTAATTGTACTGCTCAAATTATTGGGCGTCATAATTAGCAATAAAAAAACTTTGTATTGTATTGTATTGTATTGTATTATGGTATGGTATGGTATGGTATGGTATGGTATGGTATGGTATGGTATGGTATGGTATGGTATGGTATGGTATGGTATGGTATGGTATGGTATGGTATGGTATGGTATGGTATGGTATGGTATGGTATGGTATGGTATGGTATGGTATGGTATGGTATGATGGTATGGTATTGTATTGTATTGTATTGTATTATATTGTATTGTATTGTATTGGTTTACATGTTACATCTTAAAAATATTGTGTGATTTGGAGAGTGTTATGAACGCCGGGGTTTCATCACTTAACCATCAGAATAGGGAATCACTGAAGCATGACTGGAGCGACCTCCCTTAGGTCAGTCAGTGCCCCCCCCCCCCCCCCCCCCCACTCCCTATGAAAAGTTCTGGATCCGATGCTTTACCAACTCTAGCCTCAGACACGTTGATTCCTTTGCTTGATAAATGGCCTGTCATCATTTTCAAACCGTATGTGGGTCCAACCTGAAAATAACACACACTATCCGCACATCATATTTTAAATGTAACTACTAGTATATCTTCCATGAACATGATGTATATGGTTCGGAATACGTTTGTGTCGATCTGTGTCGATCTGTTTTTTTTTTTTTTTACTTTTTTTTTATTTCAAAAGAAGATTGTCACTGACTGATACCCATTTTTTGTGTCGACATATTTGTCCTATAATACTCGTTTTGCTTTCACATATTACAGATGTAAAATCATATTGAATAAAAGGTAATAGAATGTACATAAAACAGAACTTCATGGGAACTGTTTTATGTTTGTTGAAATACTATTCACATAATTATGATATATGCTTTGCTACATTTTTTTTGTCGGTAAAAACAAAAATAAAAAGTCATTCATCCTTCGAAATATACATTTACCACACATACATGCATGCAAGTTACTTTCATATTTTCTTTTATAAGATGATGCTTATTTGATATTCTGCGACAGAGAATTGTGAATATTATAAGCTTGATAAAAAACAAGTTTGCATTAAACAGATTCAAAATTAGGAAATGCTGTACAATGCAGAAAAATACAAATTTGAAAACAAATACTAGCGCAGTGATCAAAATAATATAACATCTACACCCATCTCTCCCCACCCCACTCCACCCGCGAACCCTCCTCCTTGAACATCTACAGAAACTGACATGGACAATATCTTATATTCTAATATTTTCCATTTTTTTCTAACATGTTTTACACGTTCAGCCACGATATGGTTTAATGCTCATTCGTCTACTCCGCATCGCCTAGTAATTCCATTTTCAGAACAAAAACGGCTTATTGTTCGCGCTGATACATGCTTGATTCCTAAAGAAGTCAAGTGTTGAGAAATGTCTTGGTGTGTTCTTCCGTCAAGTATCACTTGTTGAATCAAACATCGATGGTCTAAAAGTTCTTCCATTCTTACAACATGTACATGTATTTTAACAAGTGACTTCTTCACTTCGAGAGAACTAAATTAAAGATTTCAACCCCGACAATTCAAAGAAAGAAAAGACAAAGATAAACAAAAGTCAGATAGATAGACAGATAGATAGAAACAATGAATGACAGATTGATAGATCGAAAGATAGATATAAACATGTAGCTACAAAGACAGCTTGATATATAGATAAAAAGAAAGAATGATTTTTTGTGGTCATTATCGTACTTGTCAGTGTATCATTCTTGTTCGGAATTTATTGAAACCACACATAGTTCACACACACACACACACCTTAAACAGATCTTCAAGATATAACGCTTAAAACAAGAAAAAAGAAAACGGAAATAGTAAAACATTTAATAAAAAGTGCCAACAATTTAAACATTTAAAACGCCTATATTGAAACAAATTACATTTCGTTCTCATTATTAGACATTTAAATAATGAAAAATTTTCAAATTTGAATATTGCACAGCAAAATGAAAAATGAAAAAATTGGAGCATTTTTCATTTTTCAATATCAAACGTCAAATTGAAAAATGCTCCACGTTGGAGCATTTTTCATTTTTCAATATTTGAAGTCAAATTGAAAAATGCTCCACACTAGAGCATTTTTCATTTTTCAATATTGTAAGTTGAATTGAAAAAATGCTCCACGTTAGAGCATTTTTCATTTTTCAATATTGTAAGTGAAATTGAAAAATGCTAAAGGTCAGCATTTTCAATATTTGCTTTTAAGAATGAGATTGAAATATGTTTTGTTTTCTAAAACAAGCAAATACAAATGTTTTAATATATTTACACTTTTGACAAAATAAAATCATTGTTAACACAAACTTATTGATATTTGTTTAAATATCTTCGTGAAATCAAAAATATAATTTTATGAAAATAACAATTTTCAAATCTCATAGAGAAAATGTTTTTTCGAAAGTGACTTCAATAGATTTTTGTTACATTTTTCAAACCAACTACCTTTAAAAGTTGCAGAGCAATTTGCCAAATCTATTTTTCATCTTAAAATGAAAAATGGTTGGCGTGAATATACACGGACGTTGAATGTTGTAAATAGAATTTGTGTCTTGAAAATCAAATGATTTAAAATCGAAGTCAAAATTTAATGTTGAAAGCTAAAAATCGAAACATAAACATTTGAATGTTGAGCTTTGAAATCGAACGTTGAAAATTGAAAACTGAATGTTTAATACTTAAAAGCGAAGGTTTAAATTAAATTATTGAATGTTGAAAATCGAAAATTTAAAATTTTGATGTTAAACAATGAATGTAACATCCTTCTTTTAGAAGTTTGAAAATTGAAATGTTGAATGTTTAAATTTAATGTTTATGGAAAGCCACAGTGAACCCCCCGATTATTATTATTTTTCTTTTAAAAATACATGGATACAAATAAATCTTCGGCTTTTAAAATCCCGCCGATTATTATCAATTCTAAAATCTTCGGCTTTTCAAAATCTTCGGCTTTCAAAATCTTCGGCTTTTCAAAATCTTCGGCTTTCAAAATCTTCGGCTTTTCAAAATCTTCGGCTTTCCAAAATCTTCGGCTTTCAAAATTTTCGGCTTTTCATAATCTTCGGCTTTTCAAAATCTTCGGCTTTTCAAAATTCACCGCCGATTATTATATTATAAAATCTTCGGCTTTTAAAAGTCTGAAAATCTTCGGCTTTTCAAAATCTTCGGCTTTCAAAATCTTCGGCTTTTCAAAATCTTCGGCTTTCCAAAATCTTCGGCTTTCCAAAATCTTCGGCTTTTCATAATCTTCGGCTTTTCAAAATCTTCGGCTTTTCAAAATTCACCGCCGATTATTATATTATAAAATCTTCGGCTTTTAAAAGTCTGAAAATCTTCGACTTTTCAAAATCTTCGGCTTTCAAAATCTTCGGCTTTTCAAAATCTTCGGCTTTCCAAAATCTTCGGCTTTCCAAAATCTTCGGCTTTTCATAATCTTCGGCTTTTCAAAATCTTCGGCTTTTCAAAATTCACCGCCGATTATTATATTATAAAATCTTCGGCTTTTAAAAGTCTGACCCCCGCCGATTATTATCAATTGTAAAATCTTCGGCTTTTAATCAAGAGCCCGCAGATTATTTTCAATAATAAAATCTTCGGCTTTTATAAACCAAACCAAAAATAATCCCCGGGACCCGAATATTATGATTGTATAATCTGCGGGGAAATATAAAAATGCAAAGACTTACATCAAATGCAGACGCGGAACCGAGAAATACATTCGAAACTCTCTAGATTTGCATATTCTGGTTCATTACACCAAGAAAGGTTGAGATAGATAGATAGGTGTTATTGTTGAAAAGACAACCGAAAACCTCAAACACGCAAGCACATGCAGACTATATAGTATGTATGTATATATTTAAGTGTGTGCGTAAGCGCCTGAATGATTTTTAAGCCCCCGTGACAAAATAGGGGTGGGGTATAAATTTACCCCTGTCCGTCCGTCTGTTCGTCCGTAAGATGCATTGTTTGTCCGGCTATCTCCTACAGTTTTGGAGGTACAACTTTAATATTTTGTAGGATGTTCATACACATAAAAAAGGCGTTCATGGCCAAAGGATTTTGATTTCTTCCATATATTGTGACAATTATAGCTGATCACAGGAATCCATGACAAATCGCCCTACTGGCAAATCACCCAACACCCAATCGCCCCACTTTTTCACCAACTCGCCCCACTTCCTAAAAAATCGCCCCACTCTTGTTTACCAACTCGCACCACATATGAAAAGGGTAAAATCCCATTGAAAATAGGTTGGATAACTTGCCCCACTTATGAAAAGGGTTAAAATCCCGCTGGAATAAGGTCTGCCAACTCGCCCCACTCATGACAAATAGATAAACCACGATGAAACCAAGATCTCTATTTGCAGCTGTAGTACCAAGAAAATTACCAAGTCCAACTTAGGCAACTACAGCTGTGATCAGCTATAACTGTCACAATATTTGGAAGAAATCAAAATCCTGTGGCCATGCACACCTTTATTATTTGTATGAACATCCTACAAAATATTAAAGTTGTACCTCCAAAACTGTAGGAGATAGCCGGACAAACAATGCATCTTACGGACGAACAGACGGACGGACAGGGGTAAATTTATACCGCACCCCTATTTTGTCACGGGGGCTTAAAAATCATACAGACGCTTACGCACACACTTAAATATATACATACATACTATATAGTCTGCATGTGCTTGCGTGTTTGAGGTTTTCAGTTGTCTTTTCAACAATAACACCTATCTATCTATCTCAACCTTTCTTGGTGTAAAGTGAACCAGAATATGCAAACCTAGAGAGTTTCGAATGTATTTCTCGGTTCCGCGTCTGCATTTGATGTAAGTCTTTGCATTTTTATATTTCCCCGCAGATTATACAATCATAATATTCGGGTCCCGGAGATTATTTTTGGTTTGGTTTATAAAAGCCGAAGATTTTATTATTGAAAATAATCTGCGGGCTCTTGATTAAAAGCCGAAGATTTTACAATTGATAATAATCGGCGGGGGTCAGAATTTTAAAAGCCGAAGATTTTATAATATAATAATCGGCGGTGAATTTTGAAAAGCCGAAGATTTTGAAAAGCCGAAGATTATGAAAAGCCGAAGATTTTGGAAAGCCAAAGATTTTGGAAAGCCGAAGATTTTGAAAAGCCGAAGATTTTGAAAGCCGAAGATTTTGAAAAGCCGAAGATTTTCAGACTTTTAAAAGCCGAAGATTTTATAATATAATAATCGGCAGTGAATTTTGAAAAGCCGAAGATTTTGAAAAGCCGAAGATTATGAAAAGCCGAAGATTTTGGAAAGCCGAAGATTTTGGAAAGCCGAAGATTTTGAAAAGCCGAAGATTTTGAAAGCCGAAGATTTTGAAAAGCCGAAGATTTTCAGACTTTTAAAAGCCGAAGATTTTATAATATAATAATCGGCGGTGAATTTTGAAAAGCCGAAGATTTTGAAAAGCCGAAGATTATGAAAAGCCGAAAATTTTGAAAGCCGAAGATTTTGGAAAGCCGAAGATTTTGAAAAGCCGAAGATTTTGAAAGCCGAAGATTTTGAAAAGCCGAAGATTTTGAAAAGCCGAAGATTTTAGAATTGATAATAATCGGCGGGATTTTAAAAGCCGAAGATTTATTTGTATCCATGTATTTTTAAAAGAAAATAATAATAATCGGGGGGTTCACTGTGGCTTTCCATAAATGTTGAAGTAAAAAATATAATTTTTGATATGAAATTGAAGGATGAATTTCAAAAATTAGACTCTTTACTGTTTAAATCGAATTTTGAATGTTAAAAATGGAACGATGAACACTGCAATCGGATATTGAGTGAGAAAAAAGAGAATGTTGATTATTGCAATTAAATGTTGTATCATTGAAGTCAAATGATGAGATTGAATATTGAATGTTTATTTCAATGACATGGGTTATCTTTCTATTTATCTATATAAAATATTAGAAGTTTAATGTTTAATATTGAACCAACTTGACATCCGTTTAAAACCATGTCATAACAACAATAATTACACAAATTATTAGACAGAGAAATGAATCACCACAGGAATTTGCCATAAAAGGTTGAAAAGTGGCGTGCAAATTAGTTTATTGGTAACCAACAATAATATGGCATATAAATCGGATAACTGATAAATAAAGGTAAGTGGGCATGACATTCGGCCAAATGATATTCAACTTTTATTTGGAATGTAAATCGGTGTACTGATATATGGCAAGTAAATCGTGATCGATAATATGGCATATAAATTTATTTCTAACAGTTATGAGGCTTCTGGATTAAATAATGATGATAACTATTTTCAAATCTTATACATCGGATGAACTCCAAAAGGATGGAAACCGGGAGCGTGGACAGGGTAAGCGGCTCCTACTATGCATGCAACTCCTGCCATGCAAATTTACACTTAGTCAAAATGTATCAATCAGGAATAGGACACAATAAGTTAAATTACAGGTCAGACGACTATTCTGGAATGGAAAGATCAAATTCTGCAAAAACATGTCATTAGTGAGTTGAGACACAGACATAGCATGTGGGGAATCCAATTTGTGGTGATAGTCGTAAAACTTCTGTATAATCTATTTCAGTCATTCTTCCTCATAACTTTGTTTGAGCAGTTTTTGTGAAAGTAGCAGATCCCCTTGTAATGAAATCCGTATAATGTGTAACGCATCAATTGAGAAATGTAAACACAATACGTTTTGGTATGTAACTGCTGAAAAATGGGAGGTTAACAATTGAAATCATCACATTTGTTATAGATTCTTGTTCGAAATCGTCTGTCTGTGTCAACATCGAGGCAAAGATAAAGATATGAATCAGACTTTGAAGTTTAGATATCATACTTAATCTGAAGGTCTCTGTGATATATGGGACGCAAATACTCACTTGATTGTGGGTTTTTGAGGGAGATTATATTATCAATATCTCTAAAAGGGAAATTGCTTAACTTTTCAAGATGATTTTCCTATAGTCATTTCAGAGGTTTGTTATGAGTTCTTCTTCATATGAGTACAACAAAAAGTCGGCCAGCAGGGCTGCATAATTAGTACACATTTGAATACAAACTATCTGTCCAAACATCAATCCATCAAACTCAACAAATATGGCGTCGATCAAAAACTTAACCATTTGATGATATCACCTTCGGTGGAATTATTTTGCTAAATCTGTGTAGTTTTTCACAAAGTAAGATTTTTTGTGACCTAAAGCAAGCATTGTATATACTCGATATCCCATTTTTGTAGAAAAGATCTGTTTTATACTGACAATGTATTCGATCTCTCAAGTAAGCATGTGGAATTGTAGTTTAAAGCGTAGATGAATCGATGATTTTTATATAACTGCAAAATTAAAAGATTGTGATTGAAAATTTTGCAGAGGATCTAAGAATTAATTAAAAAAAACATACACACAACTGATTGACGCCACTGGTTGAATATAACTCATTACTATATTTCTGAAGACGATTCTTCCATTAATTTTGCGATATATAAAACTTTCTATTTGTCATAAATGTCTTCAAGTGTTTAGGTCCTTATATGTTAAAGTCTTTCAAATGTTTGAGTTTGAGCTTTGAATGTCAATCCTGAAAAGTGATACGGACACTCGACATCTATAGAATCATTTTCCTTTACTGTATAAAGAATGATCGTAAGATCTTTGGAAAGATGTTTAAGCAAACATCTTAACGATCCGACTATATATAGTTCTACACCAGGGTTTTTGATATCACAAACTAGTCAAAACATTTACTAAATTTTATCATCGCCACAAGGACATCATTCGTAAATATAAATCAACATGCAGCCATCTTATACGTTCAGGTATTTCACATCCAATATTTTCTGGTAATATTCTTTACAAAGCACAAAAATGTCGGCATTCACCTCAAAAACTAACCAAACCTTTAAACAGACTTATTCGGAAAGAATATAGTTACGATACTGTTGTCAAGTCATTAAGGATTGCATATTTTGGTATTAATATTGATTCACTCATAGGGTCTTTGCATCGGAAATAAACACATTTATTCTAAAACCAGTTTTTTGCATGATACGGGTTATGTTCTTCTCATATATTTTATGATGGTATGATACTAAACCCCTAACGGGAGGGATTGTACTTGATTTTCATATGCAAGCGGGCATGTCAGTAACTGCTAGTAGTCCTTTGTTCATTTATGTATCATTGTCATTTTTCTTAGTTTCTTTTGTTACCTATTCTGACATCGGACTCGGACTTCTTTTAAATTGTGCGTATTGCTATGTGTTTCTTTATTCTACATTGGCTAGAGGTATCGGGGGAGGGTTGAGATCTCACAAAACATGTTTAACCCCGCTGTATTTTTGCGCCTGTCCCAAGTCAGGAGCCTCTGGTCTTTGTTAGTCTTGTATGTTTTTTAATTTTAGTTCATTTATACGTTTTGGAGTTTAGTGTGACGTCCATTTTCACTGAACTAGTACACAATTTTATTTAGGGGCCAGCCGAGGACCACCTCCGGGTGCGGGATTTTCTCGCTGCGTTAAAGACCCATTGGTGGCCTTCGGCTATTGTCTGCTCTTTGGTCGGGTTGTTGTCTCTTTGACATATTCTTTATTTCCATTCTCAATTCTACTTTTTGTGAAGGTTTATTATCCAGTATACAGACGACTGGTTTTAATGTTTATATTAAAGGAGAGAAGGACGAATGTGTGATATCTGAACAATCCTCTTACGTAAATGAAATAGGGGTTGATTTGCTGTGATTTCTGGTCATTGAGTTAGAATTTTCAAACAATGGTTTTTGCATATAAAAACAACATTGCTTGAAACAAAATTTTTGTTGCGGAATAAGGATAAAGCATTCAAAACAATGGGTTTCTTGAAAGTGTTACATATCCGTACGTCATTGTAAGAAGTAGATTTTTAATGCGCGTCTGAAGGCCTGACTGAACAATTTTGATCAATTTAGATAAAATGTACTGTTTCGGTTCATCTGGTCCGCTCTTAACCTCGAGATACTGATTACCAACTCTACTGAGACATGCACATTAGTTTACTCAACGGTAATGGGATTAAATCGGTTTACATGGCGAATGATGCGAGAAAAGTTCGAGACGCTTACTCTGTCGATATTCCTGGTTGTACCTTTTGAGTTCTTAAGATTTTCTTCATTTTTATTTGTTTGAAGGAATTTTCATGAGCTGGAGACTGGGTGTAACGACAGTGTTGTCGTCTACTGCTATGCTATACATCACCTACCATGCAAATACGTCACTATCGGAAATGATTCGCTATTGCTTATATTACAGATTAGACGAATATCTTGGTATCGAAAAGAGAGGCAGAAGATACCAAAGGAATATTCAGACTATTACGTCGAAAACAAACTGACAATGCCATAGAAAAAAACGAAAAACGACCAAAAGATAATCAACAGTCTACGAAACACAACAGGAATTCAAGTCTTCTACACAAGGAGCAAACCATGTTATTGAAGTCCCTAATTCACGAGCGTAACGTACTTATTGAGATTTGTAAACGCATTAGGATGTGACAGAAGGTATTCAACTGCTTACAAATTGACAATTTGAAAGTTCAAATCATTAAATTGTAATAATTTCTTGTTTGTAAGTAACAAGACATGTTAATCATTTTACTGATAAACAAACCCTATGTGACAATCAAATTAGTTAAATGATAATAAGGACAATTTGGCATGTAAAACGGTTAAAAATTACCCTCACTAACATGTCCCATCCCGCAACATTCGCTGTGTGCCTGGACTTATTCAGGGCCTGAAGTTAAGTGGTTGTCGTTTGATCATGTATGTCATATTTGTTTTTCGTTTACAGTTTTTAATTTATCTTTTAAATGAGGCCGTAATTTTCTCTTTTGATTATTGTCACATTTGTCATTTCGTGTCCTTTTATAGCTGACTATACTGCAGAGGGTTTGATCATTGTTGAAGGCCGAACGCATTTAATTGCTAACATCTACGCCATTTGTACTCTGGTGGATAACTGTCTCATCAATAATCATACCACATCTACTTTTTTCAAATACAGAGACAATCAATATTCTACAAAACAATACACATAAATCTTAAATTTGACCCAAATAAGCACTGTGATAGGTATATAGACCGGAGGTAAAAAAGTAAACAATAACGACATAATATAAATAAGTATAACAAAAATACCGAACTCCAAGGTAAGTTCAAAAAGGGGAAATGTGAAAAAACTGAAAAAATCAACCGCTATCAATCAATGGAACAAGTGAAAAATCATATAACTGTATCATACAGATCTTAATATGCACGACGCATTTTATGGAATGTCATTTAACAAATGAGTTTCACGTTTATTGCTTGTCTGAATGACAGATGCATATTCTTGCCGTTTGCAATTTCGATAATTAATGCTCTTCAACTTTGTATTTGAATTGGCTTTTCAACTGTTTTGATTCGTTATGTAAGGGGGAGATGTGGTGGTGGGGGAATCAATATACCGTCATTTATACATTAGACCGTACTGGTTACTGGAACTTTAGATCCACCAAACTAAGCACTTCATATCTGAGAAACAGGCAATATATGCCCTCAGTTTTAGAATTCATTCATACATTTTTGTATTATCAAAAATAATTCGTCAATATGTGTTCTACAAGGATAACCAATCCGTCACCTTTCATTTGATACCTTAATAACTAAAATATACGTTTTTCATAGTTTTACATTTACTCCTATGCGTAGGAACTGGTTTGTTTTAAATATGTACTACTCTTTAGTATGTTCTTTTTGACCGGAACCAATTTGGTGGTGATACATATTACAAAGTCTATCCGAATCATTCAAACAAGAATTCCACTCAAACCGATGCTAGGGGCCGTCTTAAACGTGAAGTGAGGTGAAATTTTTTTTTGCTCCATGTTGAAGGGCCTCACTGTTACTTTGAGATGAAGAACAGCAATAAAATATCTGTTCCTTATTTTGTGTGTTTTTAGCTGTGCATATACTGATTTTTTGTCATGGATGGATTTTCTATTCCATTAAGACAAGTATGCTATTATTAAATGACTTTTATCTCAGCATTGAAGACCAACCCCAGATGAGGTTTGGGTTCTATAGCTCAGTCTTTAGTTTCTATGTAGTGTTTTGCTAACTGTTTTTTGTTGTTCTGTGGTTTTTAGTTTTTGCAATTGCGTTGCCAGTTTGTCGTCGACTGATGACTTTGAATATCCCTTCGGTATCCACCGCCTATTTTTTTAAAGACATTGAGGTGAAAGATAAGAAACAAATTTTTTTATATGACTTATTGCCAATGTATTTGTATTTTAAATATTTTGAATAGCTCCAATAAAAAAAAATCGCAAGTTTTATCTCCAGATTATGTATAATCTAGAATTAGGAGTCAGGCTATTTGTCACATATGACATTCATACTAATGAATGACACCGCTCTTTTTAAAGTAATGAAAAACAATCTTGTTATATTTTAAAAGAGTTTTATCTCGTGCGAGCATTCTTTGTTCCTCTTTCGGAAGAACTGATTGTCCCGTGGCTTAATATTTAATATAAATAATGTTAAACATTTAATATGTCATTATTATGTCTTTCTTGTATGTAACTCCGAAAGTCTCGGAGTTTCTGAAATATCAAAGAAATCAATTTAATAATGGACGCTGTGAGGTTTCGGGATATGTAGATAGTAGTCCCTATAACATGAGACCTGAAAAGAATATATAAAAAAACGCCAGCTAATACAGACATAATACTATCAAAAAGACAAACACGTAAAAAACTGTAACTCTTGGAACATTGAGCTGGCCATTATTCACATACAGCAGTTTTACAATATCTTTATTAATATGATTTAGTCACTTCATTTGAATAATAGCCGAAAATTAGCTTCCATTCCAATTTCGATTAATACTGAATTATTCTTTTTATAATGATGAAGTGTGTGCATTTGAAATAAAATGAGAGGCGAAAGATAACGAAGGGACATTCAAACTCATAAGTCTAAATAAACTGACAACGCCATGGCTAAAAAAAAAACAAACAAAAAGACAAACAACTGCACACAAAACACAACATAGGAAACTAAAGACTGAAGAGCGACTTTTTGATTTTTTTAAATCAAGTTACAATACAAACAGTAACAAATATACTGCACCAAATGCGCATTACGCTACCTTTGAACTAGTTTCTATCATAAAGCTTAATACGATTACAGTGGATTTATTTATTTTCGTGGCAACTAGTTTTTGTGGTTTGAGGAAATGTTCCAAAGTCTGAAAACAAATCTATATAAAATGTACATACGTATATCATTCTATTTAAGTTTGCTGTTACAAAATTTCAAAATCATTTCAGATCGCCCTCATGCAACGCTCTTATTATCTGCCCAGGTTTGACTTAACGTTTGGTTCCTTTCGGTTTAATGAACTTTTCAACGTTTGTATTAGGCTTTGCACTTTTAAACATTTTAGCTTAAAGCATCACTGGAGAGACATTGCTTGTCGAAATGAGCATCTGGTCCAACAAAATTGGTCCGATTACTGTTATACTTCGTTGAACATTTAAATTCTTGGTTTATCGATACCTGTGAAATTAACGAAAATTGGTACCCCACGGATCATAATGATTCCACAGTAGATGATAATGCTATTGATCACCTTCCGTATACTATAATATAATTTATGTTTGAATCACAAAAAGAAGAAATAATAAAAACTAGAAAAATTCTTGCGGTTATCCGTTTTGTACTCAATCGTGGTTCCTCCCTTTGTAATAGAGGGAAAATATTTCCAGATGTATTTCTAAATAAGGTAATACGTAGTGTCGAAAACAATATACAGATCACCTGACTCTATGGTTTCTATACTTACCAAGTCATTCAAGGGAGAAGATACCCATGGAGCATACAAGAAACATAAGTAGAAATGAATGACAAAAAAACACCATGTCAAAAAAAAAAACGAACGACAAATAAGTCCACAAATACAATACACAGAAAAAAGAAACTCATCAACTGAAGAACGACGGACGGTTTAGCAGAGTATGCACAATTAATGCAATTAGTGTTATCAGTCATGCTGCTTGTGACAACAATAACTCAGTTAGGAGTCAGTAATGTCTTTATTTAGAAATAAGACGACAGGAATTTGGTTACCGCGATAGGAAATGAAATCCCTGGAATATAAAATCGGGTTGGAAATATATATTCCACATAGCGGCGCTGCCGGAATGTTACTAAAAAGATATTGAAGTTTCAAAATAGAAATTTGTTATTATATTTCATTTTTAATTTGTCTTTCTCTAACGATCCTATTTGTCAATTTTTAGGTGAAAATCCTTATATGAAGCATTAAAGTTGTATAAGTGTTATCCGTAATTTCTAGTTTAATCAGTCGGTAAAGGCTACTCGTATAGTTACAAAGTTTGAGGCATTCAAAAGGAGAAATTCATTTATATCATGAAAATGTAAAATAAGATGGTTATTTATACATTTAACGTTTATTCAAAGCACAATTTGTTTACAGATTTCATTTTCTTGTATTGTATATTTGTATTGCTCTCATAGCTTTTCTAGTGTCATAACAAGAGTAACAATATTATTATTGCTGCTGATTTTTGAGATGTGTTACTGTTTCTTATTTTCCCGTTTTTTTTGTCTTATTTTGCGAGTGTGATTGAGTTCTAGTGTTAACAAAATAAATGCTTCCTTATCTAAAAAAATATGGAATAGAATGTCTTGTTCTCATTGTAAGATTGCTTTATTTCAAACACTGATAAATGTAGAACGATATAGAAATAGTTGATGTTTCTAAAACAAATGTGCAATTATAATAAAGAAAAGAAGCAATGTTTCAGGATAAAAATCAGGAAACTGCAAAAGTAAATTACACTCTGCAGTTTTCGCCTAACATGGAAATTAATTCTACCAAGAAAACACTTTCATAATGTAATAAAGTTGTGTGTGATGTCGACATCCATTAAGCTACAATTATTTCCGTTGTATTTCATTTGACGTATACCTACTTAAGAAACGTATGTTTTACAAATAGGGTTTAGTTATTGCACACATAAAGTGCAAATAAATAACAATGTATCTTATGAAATAACTCGCAATGATTGAATTGTACCAGTTTTAATGGAGTAATTTTTTATAACAAATTGTGTAACAGCAGTAAAGACAATCCTAACTTTGGAATTGGTTAATTGATATAGGGACATGAAGATCATGTACTTTTTATTCGTGTTTATTAATTTTCGCCGTTTGAGCAAAAGTTACATGTTCTTGGGTTATTTTATTCGTGGATTTTAGTTTGAAGAATTTGAAGCCATCAGAAACGAAGATTCTTGAAAAATAATTATATGCTATTTTATAATGATTTGTGGGTCATTGTAACATTTTAAAGGTGTTCATTTTCGCTTATTTGCTTTCATTACCGACAACATTCATCAATTTTTTAATTATATGATTGCTTTCGGAAATAAGCTGAATCATCTATGCTTATAAATTGTCTCAATTAAAGGAAATTGCAAAGCAAACATTTTAATTGTTGCACAGTGTAATCAGAAGTGGTAACACTAATTAACCCGAGATCAAATGATCTACAGAATAACGGTTTTCAAAGGTGTTAAGTGGGCCATAAACATGCCACTTAAAGAAAGCGGTGAGATGGCGGTTAAATGAAAAACAAAAGCTACAAATGTTCTTTGAATTGTGAATAAATTCTTATGAAATAAAAAAGCAAGCCCAATATGATTTGTTTCCATATGACACTATTATGAGGAGATAAAATGAACACTTCATCATCACATATCTTCACCGGAAGTCTGACTATCATCGATCGAAACTAATTATTCATGTACTTCGGTACTGGCATGATTATAACAAACCTTTCTAAAATTGTTTGTTTATAAAATTTGAAAATATAAAGAAACTAAGGTTTCAACTCCTTCAGGCAAAGTTGACCTTAGATGGATTTAGCTATTATTTTAGGTCCTTTTTGGTCATATAGTTCACCATCTTTTTCGGTTTTTATACATTATTGGTTTCCAAATTTTCGGCTTTGAGCGTTTCTGATAAAAGCGCTTCGGACGCATGAAATTTATAACGTTTTGTTTTCATTTTTTAAAAGGTTTAATGTCGTAAAGTTTAGGTTTTTTAAAATTAATTGATCAAATCCTGTCTGAAGTTGTATATATAGTTCTTAGTGCGTTTGCTGATATTTAATGTATTCTAAAAATGTAGATTAAAGGCCCGAATCCATGTAGTCAAACCTACATGGGGATCTTTCCATGTCTTTATTTGGACAACAGTTGTTATATTTCGTTGTACACTTAAATTTGTGGATAAAGCCATCCACGAAAACCACAAAAATTGGTACCCAGCTGGTTAACTGTTTGAGTGCTCACTCACATGTTTAACATCGCTACATTCTATAAGTGCCTGTCCCAAGTTAAGAGCCTGTTAATCGGTGGTTGTCGTTGATTGTTGTTTGTCATGTATGTTTTACGTTTATTGTTTTGTAATAGGCTGTTGAGTTTTTTCCTTGAATTGTTGAACATTTTGTCGGTGCCTTTTATTGCTGGCTATACAGTAGAAGTTTTGCTCAAAACGGAAGTCCGTACGACGACATATAGATGATTAAATCGGCTTCATTTGGACACTGTTGAATGGTCTCAATGGCAATATACCACATTTTTTATTTTACATGCTAGTTTACTTACATCTTACAATAACAGTACAGATGATCCTTATCCCGAACCCACCATTACTTTGTTATAAATTGATTTTAATATCTTGTATTTTGTTTAACAATAACTCTACATGAAACACACAAATGACTAGTCCGAACGCTTTATACTTCATAAAAAAAATAGAATTATTATTGCGGTTGCGGTAAATGAGCATACATATTAACTTTACAATATTTCCAACCTTTCCAAAAAGTCCAAGACACATGAAAACAATAAAAAGGATATATATTGCAAACACATTGTTTATCGTTAGTTTGATGTAGCGTGAGTTTAACGTGTGCAATTTAAAAACGTATACTTTAATAATGTTGAATCAAGATATTTTTTGGTTTAAACATCACTTTACTTTGTCAATGTTTGTGTGAAGTTGCTTTTGCAAAACATTCTTTTATTGATTGCGACTGATACTGGTTTTAACGAATATATATGACGTGAGAGTAATAATTTCTTCCCTTTTTTTTTATAAGAAATAACACCATCGTGTCACAAGAAACACATAAGCTACATTTTTTCGTTTCAGATTGTTTTCCGCCATGAAGATAATATATCGATACATATTTTGAAAAACCAATCAGTTCCCGAGGGTACAATACATGTACAAATCCAGTTCTTTCCAGTTTGGTATTAGTCTTTAATAGTCTGATATATCTCACTTTTAAAATTAAAGTAAATGATTAGTGTGATATATCTCACTTTTAAAATTAAAGTAAGTGATTAGTGTGATTTATCTCACTTTTAAAATTAAAGTAAATGATTTATCTAAGAATAATTTATCATGCGCCCGGAAATTCGATCCAAACGTTTTTTTTATCGTTATCTTTTTTTTGTCATAACACTTAAGGTAAGAAAAAAACTCAGGTTTTTACATTTTAACTTTGAGCGTTCCTGATGAAATTTAAACTCACCAAAGATACTAGGCATATATTTCATACATGTCCAAGACATACCAAGATGTCGATATCGTCAATATCGACAATGTCGACACAATATCGAATCGATATCGATGAACTTGATGTCTATATTGTCGATATAGACAATGTCGACTCGATATCGGTGATTACTTACAATAATGAATAAAAATAAGACAGTACATGCTAATTAAATTAAGACGTAAGATTGATATAGGGATATATGATGGCTGAATTGTAATATATTTATTTTTTTTAAAAGACAATCAGGTGGTCACTTCTCCAAAGTAATGTATCCTTTAAAACACATTAATGTATTCTTCAAAAAAATCAAAAACAAAATTTTTGCTTGTATTACATTGACAATGACTGACATGGTAATTTAGGTGTTAACTAAGTGAGATATGGTTGCATACAAAGATCTATAAATGCAGATATAGTACAAACATGACTTGCTATGTAAAATTCAAATCCATGGGATGTGAATTTGTTCCCATTTCAAACAGAGAAAACATGGTTTATCTATTAGTTGAAATAATATTTTAACTTTATTTGAATAGTTTCGAGTACTCGTTTGTTGAATTTTATGTATTGATGCTATACCACCGTCCTGGATTTAAGGGAAATTTTAACGTTCAAGTTTAACCTCGCCACATCCTTACTGTGATTGACTCTTCTCTGGAGCTCTTTGATTAAGTGGTTGTCGTCCGTTGCTGTCGGTCATATTTGATTTTTGTTTAACATTTATACATAAATCAGGATGTTTGTTTTCCCTTTTGAAATATTTGACATTTTGTAATGCCGGTATTATTGTTAATCTTTGTTGTGAAGACTGTAAGATGACGTATAGTTGTTAACATCCTCATTCTTTTTGTGTTTGGTGGTCTGTTGTCTCATTGCAAAATCATGCATCATCCCCTTATCTTAATGTGTAATAAAGGTGCGTATACTAAACTAAATGAAATAAATAGAAAAACAAATTATGAAGAAAATGTTGATATGGAATTGATATCGTCGACATATTTTAACAGACAAACCAGGAGAAACTAAATTGTCTATATAGATAATTGTAGCAGATAAACATTTGTAACATGTGTCGATATCGACTCGATGTCGTCAATATCGTCGATATCGACATCTTAAATAGGCGATCGGGGAGAAACTTTAATTGTTTATATACATAACTGTAAAACAGATAGACATTTGGAACATAATGTGTCGATATCGACTCGATATCGTCAATATCGCCGATATCGACATCTTAAAACAGACGAACCAGGAGAAACTAAATTGTCTATATAGATCATCGTAGTAGATAATCATTTGAAACATAATGCGTCGATATCGACTTGATATCGTCGATGTCGTCGATATCAACATCTTTATTAGACGAACCAGGAGAAACTAAATTGTTTATATATAAAAATGTAGCAGATAAACATTTGGATCATTATTTGTCGATATCGACTCGATATCGTCGATGTTGTCGATATCGAGACTACATTGTGTCTTGGACATACCTCTGGTAAAAAATTTTGATTAGTCTCTTTGAACGAAAAACGGACCGTTTTGGAAATGAACATGTAAATACCTTTTGAGAAGAAGAAAAATTGCTACTTTAAAAAAAGGCATATTACCAAAATGGTAATTTGTTCTTAAAGTGATTGTTGATAGTTGTAAGACTTTTTAGGTCGGATCAAATAATTTGTATTGTTTTCCGAGTTTCTTGGATTTTTTGTGCTGAATGGTCCATTGTTGTTTCTTATGATAAATTGCCTTATGCAGATTCATTTTTTAAATTAATGCCTCTCTATCGATTTTCCCCATAAACTATTATCAATATACGCTCCAGTAAACTATTGCTTGGCGAATCCGATAAAATAGAAGCGGAAGATACAAATATGATAGCCGAACTCATAAGTCGATGAAAAACTACGCCATGGAAAGAAAAGAAAAAGGGCAAAAACACACACACCATTATACAAAACATAAGATAGAATACAAAAGACTGAGTAACACGAAACCAAGCAAAACACGTGGATGATCTATTGTGCTCTAGAAGTGTAAGAGAATTTTGCTCCACATGTGGCACCATTCGTGTTGCGATAAGCAGCCACTTACGATTTCACAAAAACTCTTGTAATATAATTGTCTGACATGCATTCATTTCTTGAATGTTACATGAACTATATTTACATCACCGATAGAAACCAATGATATAAATCTATCATCAAAGAGGAAAATAATGGAAATCTATTCAATAACTTCGTCGTTATTACGAAATTCACAACAGTCTTTTGCGTCGTCACTGGAGTAGGAGCAAAACGACGACGATGAAGTTAGATTGTACAATCTGTTTTATCGTAGTATGGAATTAAAGTAGTTTCGAAAGTAGTAACTATGATTTTTTTTTTCTGATGACAAGTACAATATTTTCTGTATTTGCATGTACATGATAAGCGTAAAATAGTATCATAATGTTTGTTCTATCAAAGTGAGTAATAGTAAAACGTTTTTATTTGAGTAGTTGGTTTTTATTTGCTAATTATTTTTTTTGTTAAGATTATATCTAAATGAAATCACAATAATTATCTGCAGTCAACGATTGTTATATGTAATATTCTTTTAAAGTTGAAACGGTATTTACAAATGAGTCGTTAAAGTTCAGCAATTCTACATTTTCATAACCTCAAGATATGTTCATTATCACAGCATCAAGAACAAAACTAGACATCTATAATGTCATATGCGATCAATGGTTTCACTCACTCTTTAAAAGAGATTGATATACAGTTAACAAATATCTTTAACCTATGAAAACTGTTTTAATGAAGCTATATTCACAAACTCTTTCTGGCAATTTTGTTGGAATATATATGAAGTAAATTCACCAATTTTAAACAATTTTCAATTGCAACAGACATTCCTTTTCAATACAATTCAGGAGCAATATGAAGTCGATGTATTTTGTTTTATTGAAATATTAAAAAAACAAAAATTCCAATTGAAAAAATACCCTATTATTTTTGACCGATTTCACAAGGGATTGTAGGATAATTTACAGTACATCAATAAGGTTTTATTTTTGTGTTGTCTATAGATTAATTTTGTTTATTCTTATACTACAGACAAGATGATACCTGCCAAATATAAACATAATATATCTCCAATTTCCTAATTAATGTCAAATTATGACTAGCCTTTTCATGCTTTCTTGAATAATTGAGACATTTATTTGCGTTCCAAATGTTAAATGTCAAATGTCTAATTAGTGGTTGAATTATAATCAAGATGCGGATCTATAGAATCCAACGTAAATAAAAGAAAACTAGAAAGTTATTTTAAACAGAAGCACAAATTTAAGTCACGTATTTTCCATGATGGAGACATGACGAAAATTCTGATTAACCAAAATAACTGTACTTTGCTTGAAAAGATGATATTTTAGATAATTATGAAAAAAATCTAAAAAGAATTCAAAAGAATCGGATGTCGCTATAAAAGCAGTATGATGAATGACATTTACTCATAATTTGTATTCTAATAGGATAGCATATAAAACGTTGAGTTCAAAGAAAGAAAACTAGTTGAAGAAAATTAAATTTATGATGTATAGAATGATATTATACATTTTAAATAAGAATATACAAATACATCTGTTAAAAAACAAAGGAAGATGAAAAAAAACCCAAAAAAGCAGGCAAAAAATATTCGAATTTTAATTGTCGAATATTAGAGGTTCAAAGGTAAATTAATCTCTCACTTACAAACTCAAGTGCAACTTGTTCCATGAGTGACAATATGCTATTTGCGAAATAATGCCATTTATAAAAGATTGTGAAAACATTTTAGATCGACACAAATATTACAGAAAAAAGATTTATTCGACGAAAATCATCAAATTAAATGACAAATCATTATGATATCATAATCCAAGCATTTCAATTTTTTTCTTACCGAGAAGCCCTTTGAAAGAAGAAAATGGTCAATACGGATTTTCTAACGGGTGAAATTATAGTGTCTGACCCGTAGTAATGATTTAAACCAGAATGATAAATATACATTGGCTTATAATTAGAGAAATTTACATATAATATAAATAAAAGAAGATTTGGAATGATTGCCAATGAGATAACTCTTCACCAGAGACCATATCACATAGAAGTAAATAACTATAGATCACCGTACGGCCTTCAATAATGAGAAAAACCCATCCCACATAGTCTGCTGGGTCAATATCCCTAATGCGTCTAAGAGTAAGGAACTCAACTACAAATAGAAATAAAAAACCTGTATGCAATGAAATTGGACATGATGCTATTTTTAACAATTGACATAGCTTAACCATTTGTGTTTTTTTTTATAGCAGAAGACTGTACAATAAAGATGTAAAAACGTTCGAGTTATTAAATGTCTGTACAAAACTAAATTTCCAGAGAATTTAACTGTGTGAAAATAAGGACTTTTCACTTGCTGAAGCGGCATCACGAGGTGCCTTTCGGGGTTGCCCAATTTGTGAAAAATTAAATCTCACTTCGTACCCAGAAAATTTAACCACATGTGTGAAAGTGTCTCAGCTTCGAAACGAGCCATCATACATATCCAAGTTAACGATATGGACAGAGGAATGGAAGAAAAGGCTACCATTGTCGCCTATGGGAAATCAGTTACGCATCTTGACCCAAATTAAGAAGCTAAATTTGGAAGTTTATGTCAGTTTCATGGATGAATGCATCTATGTGACTTGGTAAATTTCAGAAAATAAAGGTTTGTTTATTGTTATAGATACATTTTTGTCTCCAATTGTGTCATAAAAACATTATTTATTAATATTAGTTACAGTCAAATGCTTCGAAAATATATTATTTGTACGGTACGAACCATGGGTTTTAGTCAGATTCAAAATAGATCTTTTTAAAGGAGACACTTTTCAAGCACATTGCACGGATTTCTTCAAACAACAAGAATGACTTCACATGCAAGCATTAGAAACTGTTAATTTGTAAGTTTATATGACACAGAGAGTACATGAATATGCTAGTATAGTACGAATTTGAAGAACCCATAGATCAAGAGAAATAACTCTGCCTATGTATTCAGCAGTATCAGGATAAATTATACGAACAATTTCGGACACTTATTAGTAGCTGTGCCATTAAACTAACACAAAAACATGCAAAAATATTTAAATGATGCAGACATTGTTGTTATTTCAATGCACAACAGAAATTCACAAGATAAAATGTCATCTGTAGTGAAAAAGGGGAGGGTTAACCCATCTGAAAACACAGGTGCAATAACTTTTTTGGCTAGACTAGAAGTGATTTTTTATACCTACTATTGTTGAACTGAATATTTGCAAACCAACAAAGGGAAGAATAACTCTTTTTTTGTGATAATTCTGACAAGAACTTGTCAATTTTACTCAAATTTAGTTAGTAGCTGCATGAGATTAAAACACAAGTTCAATCATTTTCTCGTCTTATGTCAGTTTGCGACATAGTACTCCAGTTTTAAGCTCAAATGGCCTACAAAAAGTTTTAAAAAAGAAATGAAGTACTGGTAAGCATTATTTTTTATCAAACAAACTCTTAATTGTACATTTATGGTATTTATGTGATTGACATTACAGTCAATGACAGTCAGGATGTGAAAATTTGTGGGTATGAAAAATGTTGCTATGGACTTGATAATATATTAATATGCTTAGTTACTGTTAAGTTCTACCGACCATTTTAAATTAAACTCTTAGGCAACTGTTGATTATGTAACAACAAAAACTGTACATAGCATTATTTGAAGCAGTAGTTATTTCATGACATCATAAAACCTGTGTTGTCCTTATGTTTATTTGAAAACTAATTATGCATTTTCCCACTGGTGAAGTGTTGACTCTGAAGTGCATTAAAAATCCTAATATTTAGTAGGTTATGTTTAAACACAAGATTTCAAAATTGGTACTTTATTGCCCTTCATACTAAATATTATTAATGATGTTCACAATAGTTTAAAGAGGATTGTAAGGTTGGAAATATCAGATTTCTAGTGGTAACAAGTTATTAAGTATTTTTAGGGTTTAAAAAAAATCATCTATTTTGCATAAATTTTGAGTTCAAATGCACTCTTATACAACACATTTTTCTTCTTAATGCTTTAACAGGGTCTGTATATTGTAATTGAAGGTTCTCATCTGGTTTGTCATCCATATTATGACATGTGAATGTATACTGAAAGCAATGATACTTACACGTTGTAGTTAGAATTGATGACTTAAACCGATATTAGATTCATTGACTTAAAGTGCTAAAACTTACTCTTTTTCTTTCAGAAAAGAACAAAAATGCATAGATTTATTCAGAAATTCATACCAAAGATGATCACGCAAGAATATTTGTGAAAATCGGAACTAACATCTTCAATATGGTTCAATATCCCTAATGCGCCTCAGAGCGAGGAACCTGTATGCAATTGAATTCGACGTGATGCTATTTTTAATAATTGACTGAGCTTAACCATTTGTGCTTTTATGAAGAGTAGAAGACTGTTCAATAAAGATGTTAAAACTTTGGAGTTATTAAATGTCTGTACAAAACTTAATTTCCAGAAAGTTTAACTGTGTGAAAATAAGGACTTTTCACTTGCTGAAGCGGCATCACGAGGGGCCTTTCGCGGTTGCCCAATCTGTGAAAAATCAAATCTCCCTTCGTACCCCGAAAATTTAACCACATGTGTGAAAATGTCTCAGCTTCGAAACGAGCCATCATACATATCCAAGTTAACAATATGGACAGAGGAATGGAAGAAAAGGCTATCATTGTCGCTTATGGGAAATGAATTACTCATCTTGACCCAGCTATAAAAGGCCCCGAAATGACAAATGTATTTCAAACGAGAAAACTAACGGCCTGATTTATGAACAAAATAATGAACGAAAAACAAGTACATTTTTGTACTGCAATTCAGTTTAATTTTTTATTCAATCTATTGCAATCCCACCTAAATGAAACATTAAACGCTCATCAATCGTATAATGCAATCGGTTAATGTCATTCATACAAACAATACAAGGAAAACTGTAACTGTGTCAAAATATTTAAAGAAAAAGAAAATCAAGATTACACCAGTTAATTTATCAACTTGAATGTGCAACTTATGATGCAATTGTAGTGGATATCAAGACATATCACTACTATAGAATCAAAAGAATAGGCTTAATATATCTTTGAAGCTGCGAAACTTGTAGCTTACTATTAATAAAGCTTAATTGTTTGAATGTTTGCTAGTGCTTAATGTCGTTCTCAGCGTCCTTGGCTTGATCATGGCGCTCAGATTATATGAAGTTCTGTTAATACTAAGTCGTCCCCTAAGCACAATTAGCCCATGCAAGCGCTGATTACTCAAAAGGTATATGTATTTCAGACTTTAAAAACACAGTTTCATATAAACTTGTACTGAATACTACTTACTGTACGAATACAGTTCCTTAAACGAAGGGCAAATTTAACAGTTATTGTTTATGTTAAATTATCATGTTAACACGAATTCATTTTCATTTTATTGTTTGATCATAAAATTAAAATCACTATCTTTGAAAAGTTTCAATTCTATCGTACAATAAACAAATAAGGAAATACTTAAGATATGTATGCAATTACAAAGACCAAATGTGTATAAACCTACAAGTCACCTTGCATTATGAAAAGTAGAGTGATACCAAAACCGTTTGACATTAACTATGATGACATGAAAATGTATATTGAGTAGTATCTTGGTAGCTTTCACATTGACGTTGACTAATGCTTATGAAATCATTTTTTTATGAATTTCGTTCCTAAAAATGAGATAAAGTGGTTTGTACCAGAAAAAAACGAAATCAGTTTAGGATGCTGATTAACAATAAAGAAAACATAATTATCAAAATAAGAAGATATAGTTTCCTTACCAATGAACTTATTTTTAAATGGTATCAATTTTAAAATGTAGTAAGAGTTTTGAATATTGCCTTTATCGGAACTAACATTGATGTTAATTTTATTAATTAAAATATAACCAAACGTGTATTGGTATCCAAGTATTAACACACATGGTCCTACATTGTTTAATTTTTTTTCCTTCCAGGTCCCTTTGTAGCTTACTACACCTTTAGGGTTTTGCTCATTATTGAAGGCCGTGAAGTGACCGTTAATTGTACACATCTTTGTCCGGTATTAAAAGTTAATGGATACATACAGTTTTCTCATTGGCAAAGAAACTATATCTTCTTATTTTAATATTAATGTTTTCTTTATTGTTAATCAGCATCCTTAACTAATTTCGTTCCTTTTCTGGTTATAACCTTCCTTATAATTTTAATTCCTGTTGTCTTTTTGCTCTTTTGTTTGATTGTTCTTTCATTTTTTTATTGACGTTTGACTGATTTGCAAAGAAGTTTAGTACATTATGGAAAATAACACCGTTACATAAATCTTAAAAAAAAAAAGCTATTTGTCATAAATTGAAAGATGCTGTAGATGTATTCACATGATGTTTTATGTCTTTACAATTTACCGAACCCAAATATCATGTTTTCCCTTTTTTAATTAAAGATTGCATGGCTGCAGATTAGAATTGCACTATTCGTTTCTGACAATCGATATCATCGGTATTACATAATGAGTACCAAGATGTAAGATGCTTGTCAAATTTTAACGACCAGTTACATAGAAATAAGAAAAAATTCTTTTAATAGAATTGAGAATGGAAACGTGGAATGTGTCAGAGAGAGAACAACCCGACCAAAGAGCAGAAAACAGCCCGAGACCACGAATGGGTCTTCAACGCAGCAAGAAAGTCCGGCAACCGGGGGCGGATTTCAGGTTAAATAATAATGTATACTAGTTTAGCGAAATGGACAACACACTAAACTCCGAAACATATAAATAAACCAAAATTAAAAAAAACAAAAAAACCACGCAAGAGTAATTAAGGCTACAGGTTCGTGACTTGAATACGACGGGGTTAAACATGTTATTTAGATCTCTACCCTCCTCCTATACGTCTACTTAATGTAGAATAAACAAACACACAGCAATACGTACAGTAAAACTCAGATTAAAAGAAGTCTGAGTCCGGTGTTAGAATAGGTTCCAAACATTTTTAATGACTTGTATCGAATTTTAAGGGCAATATTTCAAAAATAGCTATTTTAGACGTTCAGTAAATATGGTCAACTGTCTAAGATAGCAATTAAGACATATTAAACCTTGATTCTAAGCCTTCAAACAAAAGTCACTGAATACTACTGAATCAACTACTGTAAATTCAGAAATTATTGCGTGCATTTATTATTGCGATTTTGTCATTTTAGATTAAAATACGATTTTAATTTTTGCGATTTTGAGAAAAATCCTGTTTAATTCATATTCAAAATTTCAAAATGCGAGTTTAAATTATTGCGTTTATAACCCTGTCGCATTTTTCGCAATAATAAAATCATCGCAATAATTTCTGAATTTACAGTAAATCATTTCGGATTTTCATATCCTCCTTAAAGTTTACTATGGAGTAAACAAAATTCCGATCGAAACTAATCACGTCAATTGAACCAAGAGTTGCAAGTGGTGAAGTTGAAATCATCTATTTGTAAATCGAGTTGGTTGAACGTTATGAACGTCAGAGATGACGACAGATATGTTCCAATCTCGTCCCCTTTCCCCCGAATGTGATCTACCGAATAAGACATATCACCTGGTTTCTATTTAAATGAGGAACACGACGGGTGCCACATGTTGAACAGGGTCTGCTTGCCCTTCTGGAGCACCTGAGATCACCCCAGTTTTTTGTGGAGTTGATGTTGCTCGGTCTTTGGTTTCTATGTTGTTTTGTGTACTGTTGTTTGGCTGTTTGTCTTTTTCTTTTTTTCCTTGGCGTTGTCAGTTTGTTCTCGATTTATGAGTTTGAATGTCCCTTTTGTATCCTTCGCCCCTCTTTTGGAACATACCTGTCGTCATCTGCAACGCAAATATTTCATAAAAGAGAGGCGGAATATACTAATGGGATATTCAAACTCAATTGAAGACAAACTGACACCACCATGGGAACAGTCAACCTACTTGCCATAGCGTCAGTAATAATTTCAAAGAGATGACTTAAACTTTATCATTTGGAACTCTTGGTTCAACTGCTTCCTTGTACAAAGTAACACTTTATCAATGCTATCATAATAGAAACGCATGGTCTGGAATATTATATTAATTTGTTATATATACTACATATACAGGTGGTGCTTGAAGGTACATTGTAGCTACAGAGAAATGGAAAGTGTACAATTGAGAAGCTAAATTCATCTCATTTGTCGTAAAGTGATGTTCTCAACCAACCTTATGGTCAGTTTCTTAATTTAGAATCAGTTTTTTTCTGCGATTAAATTCTGTTGAATTACTCAGTGCATCGCAGAAGGTTATGTATGTCTGTATGCGTTAAGACAATGCTGAATGGACGTATTAAAAAGTTCAGTCATCGATATTGCAGTGTAATTTCATATCAGCTTGTTACGAACTTTCAGCTTGCTGTCAGTTAAAGCAAGCAAGGGAATAGTATTCGTATGCCAATGAGACAAATATCCAGTGAGCAAATAAACAAAAGATGTAATCTTCAATAATTAGCAAAACCAATACCGTAAAAGGTAACGAAAAAACTAAAGGCATGAACATACTACAATGAACAGAAGCAAATATGCTCATAAGTCTCTAAAACAAAGAACGACATATATTGACATAGATTGATGAAAATATTTCCAGATGACAGATCTTTGATAGATCATTCACCACTTTTCTGTATACTGGCTGATCAAATACTCATTTGTTGAGCTGTTGAATTGATGTACAGTAGAGGTATACACTACACCTCCTTTTATCATATCTCAATTCTCAAGGTTAAAACAAAAAAGGATCTTAAACAATGGACAAGAGCAAAAAATTACAAGTTCTATATAGCAACGTTTTGTATACAAAGCTATAGAATATGAGCCTGGTATGCATATCTGCAAATTTATTCAAAGGAAACTATATAACTGACGAGAAAGATGTTTTCTTATAGAAAAAAAACCCCGATGTTCACGGGACGATGAGAACATTGACAAAAATTGTGTTTGTAGAGTCATACCAGATTTATTGGCGACTGATTTTTTAAACCTTTTTACTAGTGTGGTTTGTAAATATGTATGGTGTGTTAGGTGATTCCTGTTATATCTTTTTTATTGATTATATATTCTACTGCATTGTAAGCATTCATTAACAATGAATAAAAGAGAATCATATGAGAAAGACATTGATGTAGACTGGTAATCATCTTGCAGTAATTGTGCCCCCTACTCGCTATTCAACGTCTTTATGGGATATTTATTTTATTTCAACATCAATGAACATATAAACATATGACTCTTTTGTTTCTGCGAATTCCCAGAGGCAAACAAATATTTATGAATTTGCATTAGTCTGAAATGCAAACAGAGCAATATTTATTTTTCTGAACTTGATTACTGACTAGACTGCTACATTATGAACTTGTTATCAAAGAAAAGATAAATCTACACTCTTAAAAATACTTAATAGTTGTTTAAACCTATTTTGAGAAATGCAATCTAACAGATTTACTTACTATTGCTTAAGAGCCATTCTGCTCGAAAACCATGCAATAGGCTCCAAATGTAATGTTATCATATTGGCATGATATTTTTCATACATGATACCCTCATGACATAACAAATAAAGCTGAAAATAAGGCAATTATAGCATTTGTAGCTTGAAATATCAGTTTTTATCACCATGTTACTGTTTTATTGGTAAGAGTATGTTGAAGTACTGTATTTTTACTGTCAAAATATGGTAATACCTGTGGTTAACACTTTTTTCTTTGTCGCTCATACTTGTAGAAATATCTAAAGTTTTACAAATAGTTATCAAAGGTACCAGGATTATAATTTAATACGCCAGACGCGCGTTTCGTCTACATAAGACTCATCAGTGACGCTCAGATAAAAATAGTTATAAAGCCAAACAAGAACAAAATTGAAGAGCATTGAGGACCCAAAATTCCAAAAAGTTGTGCCAAATACGGCTAAGGTAATCTATTCCTGGAATAAGAAAATCCTCAAAACTATGATTATATATTTACAAAATATAAAAAAATCCAATATCGGCAAATGATCATAGAACTCAATGTTAAAATATTAGTTTGGATGGAGTTGTCGCATAGCATTGTTTATCCTATTCTTATGGTAATTTTCCTATTTGGACCCTTCAATAATCCTCCTTTGGACCAACCATGTAGAAAACAAATAAATAATACTCAATTACAATATAAGTATCTTCTATAACTTTCACATTAAACCCTTTTGTGGTTGAGGAAAAGTTGCGGACGGCAGGTAAATGTATTTAATACACTATACCACAAGTGATTTTCTCCTATTTGATCCTAAGTTTACCCCATGAACCCTCAATGCATAAAACAAATATATGGTTTTCAATTTCATTACCCTTACAAGACATATATTTTAAGTTTGGTTTAAATCCATTCCGTACTTAAGGTGTCAGACCACCAATTACTCCCTCCAATTTAGAACGTATGTGAAAGTAGGCCTACTCGGACAAAAAATAGTCCATTTGAAACCTTTGGTGAAAAAGAAATATATTAAGATCATTTTGAGCCAAAATTTACTTGTCTATGAGTTTGCATTCAACATTGAGGATTAATGCACTCCATAGTATACTAATTTAAGATTTCCAGAAAACCAGGGGTTATTTTTAGTGGTACCTCTATTCGGGAGACCTCTTCTTTCTTATATGATTTTAAACGTATGTTGAATATTGGCATGTAGAAAGCTGATACATGTACAATTCAGGATATACCTGGTTTCTATGAAGTTAAACTTAAGGTAAAATATTTAGAAAGCTGTGAAAATTGCTAAATTTGGTTGAACAGATAGGGACTTTTAATTGGTGGTCTGACACCTTTAAGAGGAGTTAAGGTAGAATAACTAAAAAAAGAGGCGAAGGATACCAAAAGGACATTCAAACTCGTAAGTCGAAAATAAACTGACAAAGCCATGGCCAAAAAAGAAAAAGACAAACAACAGTACACAAAACACAACATAGAATACCAAAGACTGAGCAACACGATCCCCACCAAAAACTGGGGGTGATCTGAGGTGCTCTGGATGTGTAAGCATCAAGTGATATGGCATTATAAAATAACGGATTGGTAATTAACTCTTATCTTATCTCAAATTGGTAGTTAGCGTGTAGATAAAGAATATAAGTGATTTATTACATTATTTAGACTGTTTTGAACAAATATTTAGTATTTGTTTTTGCTCGATTCTATTTTTCAACTTAGTCATAGAAGGAGAGAAAACTCTTATAGTAACAATCGTTTTGAAAAAATGTTAATGAAAATTTTACTTTATACCTGTAGCAAGAAAGTTCGGGACACCATACTTGCTTTTTATTTTCTGAAAGCATATTATAAAACATATCTGCTCATATTATATTTCAAAATTCTATCTCATAGATTTTTGTTATTCACAAAATGTGTTTTTTTCAATGAATAAGTATATAAAACTAGTAGTTTCGAAAGTAGTAACAGTGCTATTTATTTTGTCTGATGACGGATAAAATATTTTCTCTATTTGCATGTAAGTGATAAGCGTAAAATAGTATCTTAATGTTTGTTCTATCAAAGTGAGGAATAGTTAAACGGGTTTAATTGAGTAGTTTGTTTGTATTTGATATTAATGATGTTAAGTTTATATCTAAATGAAATTATATTAATCATTGCAGTCAACGCTGGTTATATGTTGCATTCTTTTAATGATGAAACGGTATTTCAAAATAAGTCGTTGAAGTTTAGCAATTCTACATTTTCAAAACCTCATAATATGGTCATTATCAAAGAATCAAGAACAAAACTAGACAAACATAATGCCATATGCGGTCAATGGTGTCACTCACTCTATTAAAGTGATTGACATACATTGTACAAATATCTATAGGTTGCATTTTGTAAATACAGGTGTTTCACAAACCACGCCTCTTTTGGGGGGATATATAATATTCATAGATAAATTGTTTTGTTTAAGTACTGGTTCTCAGGTGTGATCTCTATGTTTCATCTCATAGAGACATAACTTCGGATTGTTCCCAGTATAAATAAAAAAATATAGAGGCAGCCTTGAATTCTGAGGGAGACCAAAAGTGAAGATTGGGGTAGTACAGAATTTATGTACAAGTTTAAACTCTTAGAAGTTCGGGGCATATAAATGTTGAAAATATGCCGCACAGCCCTATATTTTGACCTTTGAAAAAATAGTAGTGCATATGAGCTTTCCATTCTAGGATATATTTTTTTTCGAAACTTTATGGTAAAAGTGGTACAGTTAAAGCCGTAAAAGGAGTTCCTATGGGAAATTGCATTGCTATTTTTATAGAAATGCAACCTTTAAGCTTTGAAAACTGTTTTAATGAAGCTATATTCACAAAATCGTTTTGACAATTTTGTTGAAATATAAATTGGAAATGAATCCATAATTTTTAACTTACTTTCAATTGCAACAGACATAATAGTGTTCCTGAATGGTATTTACCATGGTATTGACCATTCAGAAACACTATTATTTTCGATCGATTTGACAGTGGATTGTGGGACAGTACATCAGTATAATCAAGTTTATTCATTTGAATAATAAAAACCCTTCTTAGCAATAATACCGTTGATTTGAAAACCTTGTACCCTCATAATTTTGTGTTGACTATTCTAATGTCTGTTATTTTTGTGTCATTAAGTTCCTACTTATGACGTTTGCCACCTGCTCCTTTTTTATTCTTATACTACAGACAAGATGATTATTGCCAAAGAGATCAGCATGAACGTAATCTATCTCCAATTTCCTAATCAATGTCAAATTATTACTAGCCTTTGGATGTTTTCTTGTATAATTGAAACATTTATTTGCGTTCCTAAATGCAAATGTCAAATTTCTAATAAGTCGTTGAATTAGCATAAAGATGTGACTTTATAGAATCCAACGCAAACAACAGAAAGCTAGAGAGTTATTGTTAACAAAAGTGCATAGTTAAGTCACATATTTTCAATGATTGAGACGTGAAAGCATTTATATTTTAAAAATAACACTGTACTTTGCTTTTTAAAAGATGATATTTCAGATAATTATGAAAAAATCTTAAAAAGATCAAAAGAATCGGAAGTCGCTATAACAGCAGTCTTTATAATAAATGAGACATCCGAGAAATTGGTATTATTTGTATTCTTTTAAGATAGCATATTTAAGATTGAGCTGACGTAATGAAAAATTTTTGCAGAAAGTAAATCTTATGATTCATAAAATATCAATATAGATATACAAAAACATACATATACATATACAGATACATATAATACAAACAAATGTGTTAAAGGAAAAGAATAAGAAAAGAGCCCAAAACAAATATAGCAGGCAAAAAATATTTGAATTTTAGTTTTTTTTGCTTTTTAGTATTAAATGTTTAAAGATAAATTTTTAACTCACTTTGAAACTCGAGCACAATTTGTAACATTGATGACAATATGCTATTAAAAAAAGTATCTTAGAGTAGATTTTGATTGACACAAAGATTAAGAGAAAAAAGATTTATTTGACAAGTGAAATGACGAAGCGTTATGATATTATAATCCAAGCAAAACGACTGGTGTTTTTATTGTGAAGCCGAAATTCCGAAATGGGAAACACTGGTTTTCTAACGGGTAAAATGTTATTGTCTGACGCGTAGCATTTGTATAAACCGGATTGATAAATATATATTGGCTAAGAATTTAGTTTAGAGAAATTTACATATAATCTTTGTAGCCGAAGTACATTTTCGTACTTGCAATCCCACCTTAATGAAACATTAGTACATACTAACAACATTTCGTCCAATTAAATTGCTTGAAATTGCCTTCTAAATTTCATAGCACATACTTTTTCCGTGTACAAAGTAACAAATCATGAATGACTACAAGGGTACGATTTCATTGTACCGCAATCAAGATATTAAAAACAAAAATTGCCACTGGCTATTTTGGAATAACATGATGTGTCCCAAATTAAAAAAAAAATTGTTCGTAATTAGTTTTTACATGGATTTTCTTTTAATCCTGCTATCAAACTATTTGGTTTCAAAACATGTTGTTGACAAGTTTTTACCATTGAAATAAAGAATAACAAATTGGTCCTTAATACCTTTGTTAGAGTACAACGCTATCTTATATATGTGGTAATTTATCATTCATGCAATTACTTTGTAAAATGTATGTACTATGAAACCTTGTGAAGGGAAATTAAGGCAACTTGATGATGATGTTTAAACTTCCTCATGAATTGAAAAACCGTGATTATGTCTGAATGGAATGTGCCAACTTCTATCTATATTCTGACAAAGCTTTTAGTTTCTACTTTGAAAAGCCAACCAAAAAAGGCCTATAATCTCTGATCAATTGGTAGTGGCTATTTTATGCATATCCGCTAGACTGTTTATGGGCACACATGTCTGCATTTGTCAAATGTATTAAAGATTTAGTTTTACTGTGAAATTGAAGAATATTTTTAAAACATGTTAAGCAATTTAATCATGTATGCCTGTTTTTTGGTCAATTTATTATTTCTTCTTACAATGTAAAGAAGTACATGTAGTGAGACACCGCTTAATATCATTATAATACTCACACAAGCAGCTACCATGTTTTCATTCTGAAGTCAAGGGTATTTTAAAATCACATATTTTTTATGTGTGATTGACTTATAAATCGCTATTTTCCCAATTTGCGTTTGCTGCATTTATAAACTCATGATCTAGTAAATAACTGTCACAAATTGAACAAATATGATAGCTATGATACTAGTAAATTTACAAAACATATTTAATAAACTCCGTTTTGTAAACATCTGTGAAGCACGTAGTTGGACAAACAAACTATCAATAGACCAATTAAAAGATTAATCTAGTTGTAATAAATATGTGATAAAATGGATAGTCAATTGAAAGGTATATACTATGACATTTCATAGTTTAAACCTTTCCATAGACTAACCGGTACGTAAACGCCCATCAATCACATAATGAAATTAGCTAATGAAATTGATACCATCAATACAAAGAAATTTGTAACTGTGTCAAGAAATCAAAACAAAAAAAAATCAGCAAGATTACACCAGTTAATTAATAAACTTGAATGTGCAATTAATGAAGCAGTTATAGCCGATATCAAGACATCTCACCACTATTGAATCAAAGGGAAATCTAAATATATCTTTAAAACCGCGAAACCTATAGCTCATCATTAGAAAAGTTTAATTGCTTGTATATTTGTTTTCTCTGAATGTCTCTTTCAGCGTCCTTGGCTTTACTGCTTTTAATATTTGGAAAAAGCAATTGAAATTAACTTTTACCTTTCTCTGAAAAGTTCCAATTTTGTCAATTATTTTATAAATATGGAGTTGTAATATGATTTCCAATGACACAGCTTTCCCCCAAAGACCAAAGATGTATATACCTACAGGTCATAGTACGTCCTTAGAAAATGAGTGAAATCAATATAGTATGACATTAAATATGATAAATATTTCTATTGATAAGCATCTGGGTTGCTGTTTCATTGACGTTGACTTATGCATATTAAAACAAGTTCTTAGGGTTTTCGTTCCCACAAATGAATTTAAACCTTTATTGAATTGTTTTTGTAGATACAGTGATTTGGTTTGGAATTGTTTTTGTTCCTGTAAAAACCTTATTACAAACGGGATATGACATCCTTAATTTTGCGCTGATGTTGTTTATTGAAGCCAAAAGTTAAGATACGATCCATATGAATTTATTGATGCTTTGAATGAACTTTTTTCTAAAGGTTATCAGTTTTTGAATGTAGTAGGATTTTTGAATATTATCTTTAACAGTACTTAAATCGATGTTATTTTTTAAGAATTAATTTAGCATATGACCAAACGTGTATTGTTATCCAGGTATCAACGCATAATGTCCTACATTCTGTCGACCCATATTTTGGCATTGGACATGATCAGTACTTTTTCCTGTGTCTTCTTGTTATTTGTTTATTGCCAGCTACCGATCTGATGTGTCGAACCCTTTTTTAACAGATTGTTATATATTTTTTCTGAAATTGTGTTGTTACACCACTATCCTATGTAAGGGTGAAATTAGTTGTGCTAACAAATATGTTAAAACCGTCCACCTTTCTATGTGCGTGTCCAAAGCTTGGAATCTGTTTTGAATTATTATCAATATTTTTCATTCCAGGGCCTTTTGTAGCTTACTATACCTTAATGGTTTTGCTCATTGTTGATTGCCACATAGTGACCTGTAATTGTTAACATCTTTGTCCTTCGATTTTAAAACGACTAGAATACATGCAGTCGGCTCATTGCAAATCTTTCCATGTCTTCTTAACTTATACTTATATTTTCTTTATTGTTAATTAACATTCTAAACTGATTTCTTTCAATTTCTGCTTAGTTTTTTCTCTTTAATTGTTACTTCTGTTGTTTTTTCTTCTTTCTTTTATTGACGTTTGATTGATTTGCAAACAGTCTAGTGCATTTTGAAACATTGAAAGCATAAATTAAAATGACACAGTTACATAAATCTTTTAAAAAGCAATTTTTCATCAAGTGAAAGATACTGCAGATATATTCATAAGATGTTTTAAGTTCCTTATTATTTACTGAATACAAATATAATGTTTTCCTTGTCAACATTTACAATTAACGATTGCACGACTGCACATTATAATTGAACTATAAGTTTGTCTTACAATTGAAAATATCGTCACATAATAAGTACCAAGATGTAGGATGCTTGTCAAATATAAGCGACCATTTATATAGAAAAAGAATGAGATACTTTCTTTAAGCACATTATTTTAACAATTACAATTGTATACGTCCATCAGATATGATCGAATATCTTAAACAGTAAGTAAGACATATCAAAATTTGATTTTAAGCCTTCAAACAAAGTTCATTTAATACAACTGAATCATTTCGTATTTGATAAATTTCCTCGTTAAATTTAAATTAAGAGCAAACAAAATCTCGAAAATATCTTACTCCAGGAAGTCAATACAACTAGTGATATAATGACACAGATATTTTATAAGATTGAAGCTCTAATTTTATTTTTGTAATGTGCTATCATGAATAGCTATCATAAAGACATCCGCAGTCCCATAAATTGGATTTAACATTTTACTTCAAAATATTTTACAAAATTTTGTTAATGGTAAAATTTTCTCTAATGTAATGTCAATCAGGACTAATATTTTTAGGAAGAAACATGTCCTTCATAGAATGAGAATAACGTAAGAAAAATATTTTCAGTGTACTTTTAACCTGAGGCTGTCATCACTTTGTCTCAATCTTCCCCTTATTGGTACAATGTTATGAAAGTCCCAATTTACCATGACAAATCTACTAACACTATTCCAAAAAAATACAGTCCAATATGATTTGTGTAAAATAAACAAGAAAGTTCCAGGAGAATGTATCGTTCAACTGGCATTTTTGCATAAAAAGTAAAACGACGAAAATTAGATAAAAATCGTCGCTTAAGGAGTCATTAATTGTTCCGCTTGTCTGTCATTTTTGTAGATCTTGTATTTTGATTATTTTTGTTGTTAACAGTTTCTACCTATCTATTATATTTTTGAGATCATAGACAAAAATCCTAACATAGGTTAAAATCGTCTCTAAAAATGCATCTCTTACAACTAAACTTGACGCGCCTGTGTATCAATGCATCCCTTACAGCTAACAGCTTAACATGACGTGGTTGTGTATCAATTAATCTTTCACAGTTAAACTTGACGCAGCTGTGTGTCAATGCCTCTCCTAGAACTAAGCTTGACGCGGCTGTGTATCAATGCACTTCTTCCAGCAAAACTTGACGCAACTGTTTATCAATGCATCTCTTACAGCTAAATTTGACGCAACTGTGTATCAATGCTTCTCTTACAAGTAAACTTGACGCGGTTGTGTATCAGCAGCGTCTCTTACAGCTAAACTTGACGCGGCTGTGTATCAATACATCTATTACAGCTAAATTTGACGCAGCTGTGTATCAATGCATCTCTTACAGCTAAACTTGACGCAGCTGTGTATTAATGCATCTCTTTAAAGTAAACTTGACGCGGTTGTGTATCAGCTGCGTCTCTTACAGCTAAACTTGACGCGGCTGTGTATCAATACATCTCTTACAGCTAAATTTGACGCAGCTGTGTATCAATGCATCTCTTACAAGTAAACTTGACGCGGTTGTGTATCAGCAGCGTTTCTTACAGCTAAACTTGACGCGGCTGTGTATCAATACATCTCTACAGCTAAAATTGACGTGGCTGTGTATCAATGCATCTCTTACAGCTAAACTTGACGCGGCTGTGTATCAATTCATCTCTTTCAGCTTAACTTGACGCGGCTGTGTATCAATGCATCTCTTACAGCTAAACTTGACGCAGCTGTGTATTAATGCATCTCTTACAAGTAAACTGGACGCGGTTGTGTATCAGCTGCGTCTCTTACAGCTAAACTTGACTCGGCTGTGTATCAATACATCTCTTACAGCTAAATTTGACGCAGCTGTGTATCAATGCATCTCTTACAAGTAAACTTGACGCGGTTGTGTATCAGCAGCGTCTCTTACAGCTAAACTTGACGCGGCTGTATATCAATACATCTCTACAGCTAAAATTGACGCGGCTACGTATGTATCTCATACGGCTAAACTTGACTCGGCTGTGTATCAATGCATCTCTTACATTTAAGCTTGACGCGGCTATGTATTAATGCATCTCTTACGGCCTATTTTGACGCGGCTGTGTATCAATAAAATTGAGATTGGAAATGGGGAATATGTCAAAGAGACAACAACCCGACCAAAGAGCAGACAACAGCCGAAGGCCACCAATGGGTCTTCAATGCAGCCAGAAAATGCAGCCCCCCAGAGGTGGTCCTCAGCTGGCCCCTAAATAAAATTGTGAGCTAGTTCAGTGAAAATGGACGTCACACTAAACCCCAAAACATATAAATGAACTAAAATTAAAAAAACATACTAGACTAACAAAGGCCAGAGGCTCCTGACTTGGGACAGGCGGAAAAAAGTGGCTGGGTTAAACATGTTTTGTGAGATCTCAACCCTCCCCCTATACCTTTAGCCAATGTATGATAAAGAAACACATAGCAATACGCACAGTAAAACTCAGTTTAATAGAAGTCCGAGTCCGATGTCAGAATAGGTAACAAAGAAACTAAGCAAAATGACAATCATACATTAATGAACAAAGGACTACTAGCAGTTACTGACATGCCAGCTCCAGACCTCAATTAAACTAATTGAAAGATTATGTCTTCATCATATGAAAATCAAGTACAATCCCTCCCGTTAGGGGTTTAGTATCATACCATCATAAAACATATGAGAACATAACCCATATCATGCCAACAACTGTTTTTTTAATAAATGTATATATTTCCGATGCAAAGACCCTATGAGTGAATCAATATTAATACCAAAAAATGCAATCCTTAATGACTTGACAACAGTATCGTAACTATATCCTTTCTGAATAAGTCTGTTTAAAGGTTTGGTTAGCTTTTGAGGTGAATGCCGACATTTTTGTGCTTTGTAAAGAATATTACCATAAAATATTGGATGTGAAATACCTGAACGTATAAGATGTCTGCATGTTGATTTATATTTACGAATGATGTCCTTGTACCGATGATAAAATTAAGTAAATGTTTTGACTAGTTTGTGATATCGAAAACCCTGGTGTAATAATTTTTAAGTAATACAGAGATTTCTTTCGTTGAAATCAAATACGTTGTTACATACACAAGTAAAATCGAACAAGTTGAGATATATAAACACCATAAGATGGCGACAAGGGAACGTCACCATCTAAAAATGGATAATTAACAATAAGAAAATGAAAAATCATCTCTTTTATCATAAATTTTGGTATAAGGTTCCCGTTAAAGATAAAGATATCAAGATCCAGGAAAGGGCAGTGTTCATTGTTAGTATTTGCTTTATTCAAAGTCAATTCGGCAGGATAAATCTCTTTAGTGTACATACTGAAGTCGTCATTATTGAGAGCCAATATATCATCTAAATATCTAAAAGTGTTATTGAATTTTTGAATCAGATGTTGTTTCGATGGGTCTTTGCTGATTTTAGTCATAACTTGTAACTCATAACAATACAAAAACAGGTCCGCAATAAGTTGTGCACAGTTAGTCCCCATGGGAATTCCGATAACCTGATATTATACGGAATATCTATAGCGAGCAAAAATGTTATCTAGTAAAAATTCAAGGGCAGTTATAGTATCGAAGCAGGTCCAATTGACATAGTCCTTTTGTTTAAAAAATGACCTAAAAGAGTTTGAACATATATATTCACATTCCGACTTTTTAAATGCCCATTCAATCAGGTGTGCGAATTTTTTCTAAATAAGATTATGAGGCAACGTCGTATATAGGGTAGAAAAATCAAAACTTTGAACAGATTCGAAATAACCGATATAAGCATGCAATTTATCAAGTACTTCCAACGAATTTTTGACACTCCAAAAGTTATTAATTCCACTATTTTCAAAGGCCTTGTTTGAACAATTTATTACCAGGTTTTTGATTGTACCAAGTGTACTAGTAAGTCGAATAGATAGTTTAGTAGTGGAACAATGGCTTGAAGACTAAATAAATCTATATTTGTATGGAGTTTTATGCAGCTTCGGAAGCCAGTACATAGTTCGAACTTTCATTGAATTTTGTTCTGCTTGTTCAGAGGTAGCTAAAAGTTTAAGTTTGTTACAGATGTCATTTTCCGAAAATGGAGTCAGTTGGAATGTTGGTGAATTCGTGATTTTCTTTTGTAGAACATCAATGTATAATGTACTTCAACCAATAATGATATTGTTAGCAGCCTTATCAGCCGGGACAAAAATATATTCTTTGGCGAGTTCTTTTAGCTTATGTTTGATACGGGAAATTGGGCTATTATGGTTGTTGTTAGGAGTAAAATGATCTTTAAAATGTTGAATACGTATATCAACTATGTTCATTACCGAATTAAAAAAAGAATATAATGATTTCTTGTCAGCTTTTTCTCGTTTTATCTATTTAGAGCAGTAAGTATGGAGTGAGTCGTGGATGATGTTACGACACTCATTCCAATTAATAAATGACGGGGGACGATATTTAGGTCCTATACTGAGGAATGATTTCAACTCTCGGTCACGAACGATGTTAAGGTCTCCTGTTATAACATGGGAACTGGGGCCATAAATGTATTCGGATTTACTGCAATTTCATGAGGTAGGTGTATTGTCACTTATATTAACATCTTTACACACTTCGCTGTAATTTTATACATAATTCCGGGTATAGATCTTTACAACTGAGATTGACACGAATGTGTATCATAAATCTTTACAACTAAGCAACAAGTGTAAGAAAGACAAATTTAGTATATATACGTATCTAGTTCTGGTGAATTTTTATTGCAATGATTTTTTGTAAGTCGTAAATTGTTTTCAAATCAATAACTAACTACCAATCTGACACCATATCGGATAATGTTTATGATATCACAACAGTCTCGAAAGAGCATTGTTACAATTTTATAAAGCAGATTGCGATTGGCATGTTAGTTATTTCCATTTTTGCCCTGTCACAATAACACGAGACCGAAGCTTCTTGTTCAAAGTGAGAGTATATTGCATAAAATGGTAATTTGATGGGATAAAAGGTTTTGTTTGTGCTACACGGTAAGCACGTATATAAAACTTACATATTCTTGGAACAATTGAATAGAAATCAAATAAAGTATGTAAAATCTACTTGAACATGGAACTTTTCCGCACCCTCAAAAAGCATTTCATTTTTCTATATAGACTGTGCTCTGACGTCAAGTGGCCGCAACAAATCCTTAAAAAATGTCGTCATACAGGAGTGCAAACTCAGACTAGACGAGGACATGCACCGAATCGCTCAGCTACCACAAATGATATTTAAGGCAAAACGAAATAAAAAAATCAGCAAATTTTTATTTGTACATTGGTATTTACATTTCAAAATGGTTCAATTTTTTGAAAGATTTTAAGAAATAGACCTTGACAGGTGCCTTTTACTACTAATAACGTTCCAGCAAATTTCTGTATCAGGGGCAATTCCGTTTAAGTTTAACACTTTATATTAAATGATGTATTCCATTTAAATTTCTATAATTTTCTTTAAACAATACTGCATTTTTTTTATGAATATACCAAGTGTTATAATTTGATTCGATATCATATCAAACAAGCCTAGATTCTGAATATAAAACATAAAATGTCGTAAAATAACGCCTTGAATTGAAATGACGTAATATAGGATTTCAAACTAAGATGTATTCTATAGAGCTAGAGTTTAAGTCTTCAAACAATGGGCAGTCAATGCAAGAATGTTATTCATTGTTTAACATGATATTTAGTTTCGGCATGTTTTAACACTCAGCAAAGAACAAGCTTAAAGGGGTAATTTTAAGTTGTATTTCATAAACATTTGCAATAAATGTAAAACACTTTTCAAATGTGAAGAGAATTCAGGCTATTAATGACCTGCTGCCATTTATACAAAAGCCGTTAGTTATTCATCACATTCGCACGAAGCTTTATGCATTGCCCCTTTCAAAGCTTCATTCTCTGTACAAATTATGTTTGGAAATCACTGTTACAAACCCCCATTCAAACCTAATTAAACTTACAGCTATCATCTTGGATATCGCCTGTCACAGACTTTTCAAAGCAGTTTGCATTGGAAAAGATGAAAAGGAGAAAAGATCCTTTCTAAAACTTTCCTTTGCCAAAAATAAGTCCAATAGAAAACAACTCTCTATTTTAAAAATCAGTCTGTGCCTATCATTTCCTTTACCTATACCAAACCAATTGCAACTAAAATCTTCAATTACAAACACGTGTTTTAAGATCTCAATATTGACGACTTTAAGTTTAAACCTCCTAATTGCACCTGTGCTAGTTCCCCATTCATATGTAATCCGACTGGTCACGTTATTATTGGTAACCCTAACATTGTCAATTACAATTCCTTATGAAATGTGTTATCCAAAGGCCCGAAATATCGTGAACCTAAATCCATCAATTGTAAACACAACTACAAAATAGTGATGGATTCAGTCGAGAGTTATGACAGGCAATGGTTTTAACGCAAGAAAAAAGATGTAGATACTCTTTCCGAGTGGATTTCGGCTGTGAGGTCGTTGATACAAATCAGAATTAAAACACTGAATGGGTCTATAAATACTCATGCTACATCAATCTTTATAGACCCAAATTTTGTAAAACACCTGTCCTACCTTCATGCAAATATGTTGTTGTCCCCGCACATCGTTTTTGCGTGTAAATCACATTACATAAACCACTTGATAAATGAATTAGTTATAAACAATTCAGTTAGAAACTCAACATATACCCCCACGATACTTACCAAGAAGGAAATCCTGGATAATCATAGATCTGATCTTTGTTCCTTTGGAATTTCAACCAAAGATGAAGAACTGGGTCTTCCGTCACTGTATTGGGCACCTAAACTATATAAGTGTCCTTACAAACAACGTTATTTGTTTTTATCTCTATCGATTTATGAGTTTCGAACAGCGGTATACTACTGTTGCCTTTATTTATATTGCTGTGTCTTCCAAGTGCTCCACGAAACCTCTTGCTAAATTATTATAAACATCAATTTTCTCAGTAGTCAAAGTAGGGCTTCAAAGATATTGTGAAACTACCTATTCTTGAGGTTACGTGAATCATCTGTAGATACTAAAAAATCCAAAGATCTTTCAGAGTACATACAGTCTAAGACTCTTTCATCTTGCAATAGTATTAACATAATTGACTTTTCTACACTTTACACAAGTATTCCCCATTCCAATCTCTTCTTGCCGACGTGTTCCTTTATTCATATAAGGCTGATTTCATACAGGAACTTCTTAGGAAGAAAGAAAAGAAGTTAGCAGCATCATTTACCTTCACTTTCCGCTATAAAAATGATGTTCTTTCACTAAATAATTCAAAAATTGCTGACTATGTTGAACGCATCTATCCAATCGAACTTGAGGTAAAGGATACAACTAATACAGTTAGGTCTGCCTCATATCTTGACTTAGATCTAGAAGTTGACAATGAGGGTCGGTTGAAAACAAAGCTTTACGACAAAAGAGATGATTTCAGCTTTCCAATTGTGAACTTTCCATTTCTATGTAGCAACATCCCAGCAGCACCTGCATACGGAGTATATTTCTTCCAGTTCATACAATATTCAAAGGCTTGTATTTCATATCATGATTTCTTTGAAAGAATTTTGCTGCTCACAAGGAAGCTATTACACCAAGATTTCAAAGTGGTGAAGTTGAAATCAGCCCTTCGTAAAGTTTACGGACGCCATCACGAGTTGAATGACCGTCATGGAATATCTGTTTCGCAGACGACGACGGATATGTTCCAATTATCGTAACAGCAATCCGTTCCTCTTGTCCCTGAATGTGACTCACCAAATTAGACTTATCACCGGGATATACTTACATGAGCAACACGACGGGTGCCACATGTAGAGCCGGATCTGATTACCCTACAGGAGCACCTGGGATCACTCCAGTTTTTAGTGGTGTTCGTGTAGCTTAATCTTTTGTTTTCTATGTTGTGTTTTTTGTACTGTTGTTTGGCTGATTTTTTTTAAGCCATGGAGTTGTCAGTTTATTTTCAACTTATGAGTTTGAATGTCCCTTTGGTATCTTTCGCATCTCTTTTATCTCATTTATACTTATCGTTGCTGTACTACAATTCTTGTCGTCATGATCAATGTGACAATTTTTTATTAGTTTACACGGGAGAGATATTCTGATTGAACACAGGGCTCAGCAATTAACTGGTGTGTTAAATGTGAACCACTAGCGCAAAACAATCAAAATCAATTATTAAAAAAATAATTATTTCAATTTTTTATAAATCATTTAAAAGACAATAAATTAAATTTTGAATTATTGATTTAAAGACAATAATTTTAAATCTACATCAATAATTTAAAAAAGAAAAATACGACTAATTTTAATGAATATTCCAAAAACAATATTAAATTGAATCAATTATTCAAGAAACAATTATTTTAGTTCTATATATGAATGATTATAAATTTTTAATCATTAATTCTAAAGATAATAAAAACCAAAAAAACAGTATAAGAAATTAAATAACACATAGCTGAGAGGGTGATAGAGCAGATTGTTTCGTCTCGGTTGCAAATGTTTTCTCGAGTTAAAAATCTTCTCTTTAACCCTTGCATTTGTGTTTTATTTACATGCTAGCTGTATACATTTATTGATATACTGTTTCAGTTCAGAGAGAGGGTTGGGCACCCGCTAACATATTCAAATCCGCAAATTTTTCTATGTGCCTTTTCCAAGCTAGGCGGCTGTAATTCAGTGGTTGTCGTCGTTTGTTGCTGTTTATCATATTTGTTGTTTTATTTATTTTGTTTTGTACATAAACCAGGCTGTTAGTCTTCTTGTTTGAATTGTTTTACATTTATTCTGTCTTAAAAGTTTGCCTTGCGGTATGCATTTTACTCATTGTTGAAGGTCGTATGGTGACCAATAGTTGATAACTTCTATGTCATTTCGTCTCTGGTGGAAAGATGTCTCATTGCAAATCATACAACTTCTTCCTATTTTAAAATGCTGCCCAAAACAAAAGCAAAAAAAAAATAAAAAAACCCAAAATAAACTGTTAAAACATGCATGCCTGTGTATCGGTAATATATGTAGTTTATATTTCTAATAACCAATGTTGCAACCCAAACATTAGTCAGAAACTAATAAATATATGCCGAATGTGTATTTACATAAAGTTTGTATAAACATAAGTTGATGTGGTATGATTGCCAATTAGACAAATATCCACTAGAGTCGACATGACATGGATGTAAGAAAATATAGGTCGATGTGTGGCCTTCTTCTATGAGCAAATATGTACCACATAGCTAGCTTCTAAAGGTCCTACAAGACAAATCATGAAACAATTCAATAGGAAAACTTAAGGCCTGAAGTTAACTGAACACTGCGAATCAGTGAACTATATATGAATATCGTACGTCTTGCCATCATTTTACAAAGCAATTAAATCGTATTAGCTACGAGTTCGACAAAAAATAAAAGAACGATTCTTTTTGTTTAAAGTATTAATAAAAGCGGGATTTTGAAATAATATTCCGTTTTAAGCGGTCAGTTTGGCTTAGATTTATCAAAATAAGCTCAAAACCTCGCTGATGTATTTTTGACTTGTAAGTCAATAATTAACCTCATTGTATCCGTTTTTACGTGACTTTCAATTTAACCTCTTAACTGGATATGGGTTAAGCATGAACTAGGCGTGTTCAGCTATTAAAATAATGTCAACATTGAAATCGAAACCATGTTGAAACATTTGTTCGACTGATTCGATTAAAAAAAAAGATTCTTTTACAGGTAAAAACAATGAACTACGTGATTTTTAACCTATAATATGAAATCAAACAGACATGGAAAAACCCAATTGCACGTGCTCGCTATCTATTCATATTATATTTATGTTTATATCAGGGTATCAACTCTACTAAACTATTCTTAGGACATATCAATAAAATACTACAATATTTATGTACATAACCGATAGCCCAACAAGACTGGTGGAAACCTAATTAATTTATATAACACACATTATTTGTAATTATCAATACAAAATATAAGATATGTACATAAAAAAAATCATATATAATCTTATGATCATGTGTTTTCAAGAAATGTATCGCTCTGTCATCATTGATCACACCGGACAGGAAAAACCAGCCTAATCGAGTTTGTCAAATTACATTTAAAATGCAATCAAATTACTATATTTTAAGTATAGTGGAAAATGTCCAAAATCTGTGTCAAAACCCAATGCTCGAAAGATCGTCTCGAGCGTTATAATTTGGACAGTATGAATAAAATGTTTGTGTATATGAAAACATATTAAGTTAGTATGCAGGCAAATAAAACACCAGTTTAATTTAAAAAATATGGTATGTAAAATGGTATTTATTACAAATAATATTGAACTTTATTTCACTGTTGCAGTTTGATATTTGGCTGGAAGTGACCAACAAGGGAAAACATTCCCGCTTAATCTCACTATCACTTGATATGAGATATATGTACTTCTATGATTGATTGATTGTTGGTTACTTAACGTCAGGTGACAAATATTTCATGCATGTTCAGGTCTAAGTACATGTATGAGAGTACCAGTATCAATAGTATTCACTAGTACCGTTATTACAGTAATTTCTCACTATACTATCAAAAAGTGAAAATTGTTATTCACAAGCAGATTTATTATCTGTTAGATATTAGCGGAGCATCGATTAGTAGTGGACATAGTAACAAACTTATAAGTCTAACATAACCTAACAATAATGTTACATCCTAAACCGATTAGAATGACAACGCTTATAAGTTTGTCCATTTCTGTAGTTTGAAGCTCCCTTAAAATACCAGGCTTAATATTTTGTACGCCAAACACGTATTTGTCTACATAAGACGAATTAAAGAATATTAATAAACATTCAAATTTATGCAAATGTTTTAAACATGGGGAGAAAAGATGTTGTAAAATTGAGAATGGAAATGAGGAATGTGTCAAGGAGACAACAACCCGACCATAGAGCAGACAACAGCCGAAGGCCACCAATGGGTCTTCAATGCAGCGAGAAACTCCCGCACACGGAGGCGTCCTTCAGCTGGCCCCTAAACAAATATGTATACTAGTTCAGTGATAATGGAAGTCATACTAAACTCCAAATTATACACAAGAAACTAAAATTAAAAATGATACAAGACTAACAAAGGCCAGAGGCTCCTGACTTGGGACAGGCGCAAAAATGCGGCGGGGTTAAACATGTTTTTTGAGATCTCTTGTGCATGTTTCAATTTAATATTATATCAACATTTATTAAATAGATTAAAGAAAAATATTCAGCATGCAATTATATATACAAAAAGAGGCATTTGTCCATTTGTCAATAATTTCCCCTTCCATCGAGATAAGTCATGATTGACCTGATATAAAACACAGAAAAAAATAATAACGAATACAAATAAAAAATAGCAACAAGTTAGTTTTAATCAAATCACCTAGCCTCCCCCTCCCCCTCCCCCTCCCTCACATACACATCCAACATCCACAACATACCACAATCTCGCATACACACGTTTTAGGAGTAATTTTCTTTTTTTTTAATTAGTTAAACACAATTTGTTGACGTGTCAAATGAACATCATTACGATCTACTTTTAAAGGCACATATCATCTAGATAATCACTTTTGAAAGCACATACGTCTACGTGACAACAATGGATATATGCTTAGTTACACAATTTTCAGAAGACATTTAATTTATTTTACAAATCAGTTTTTTCACAGTCTAACAGCTAAAATTGGTCCCAACGGCAGTATAAATGTCGTAAAATTCTTTGTGTTAATAATGTCAGTCTTAAAATAAAAGAAATCCAATTCTATTCCTAGAACAATGATTCTTTAACCAAATAACTTAGATAAAGGAAACTGTAGTTTACCGATGTTCAAATCTCCAAATCGATTAAGAAAATTAAGGGTATAAAATATAAACTGAGGGAATTAAATAATACCAAAAACAGGGTAAGCGTATTTTTTATGCAATCATCGCCCACTATTCGAATCCACACTCATCAAAATCTCAATCTTACAGATAACAGATAAGACGACTATTCTGGTATTAAAAGATATAGAACTGCTAGGAACGTACATTGAAAAATAAAGACTGAGTAACAAACACCGAGCCCTTTTTGACATGTGGCACATATGGCACCCGTCGTGTTGCTCATTCAAGTACATACATATATCCTATGTTAAATCATAGTCGGCAATGTAACAAAAGAAGACGGAACTGAGCTCACGACAATTGGAAAATATCTGTCGTAATCTTCAAAGCACATATTACACAAAAAAGAGGCGGAATATACCAATAGGATATTTAAACTCATAAGTCGAAAACAAACTGACATCGCCATGGGAACCGTTAACCTACTCGTCATAGTGTCAGTAATAATTCCAAAGGAATGATTGAACTTTATCATTTGGAACACTTGGTTCAACTGCTTTCTTGTACGATGTAACCCATTATCAATTATAAAATGATAGGAAACGCAAGCTCTGGAATATCATATTAATTGTGAGATATATACTACAAATTCAGGCGCTGCTTGAATGTACAGTCAAGCTACAAAGAAATTAAAAGTTCACAATTGTGAAGCTGAAATCATCACATTTGTCTTAAAATCTGTTACGAACTTTCAGCTTGCTTTCAGTTACAGCAAGCAAGGAAATGGTATTCGTATGCCAATGACATTGATTGATTGATTGATTGGTGTTTAACGCCACTTTCAGCTATTATGCTATTTTTTGGCGGTCAGTTTTTGTTGGTGGAGGAAGCCGGAATGCCCGGAGAGAACCACCGACCATCGGTAGGAAATCTGATTATCGTAGTCAATTGTGATTGGAGACGAACGAACCTGCCAAGTGCTGGATTCGAACTTACAACCTCAGTGTTGACTGGCTAGTGATACATTAGTTTGACAACTTAGACCACTCAGCCACCGAGGCCTCTATATGCTATTGAGACAAATATCAATTGACAGATGAACAATTATGTGACTTTCAATAATGAGCAAAAATATAAATAAGCAAACAACATTCCACAAAACATTATACAGATATCTGAAGATTGACCAAAAGCAGCACTGTCAGTAGTTTGACCGGTAAAGATATGAATTTTGATAGCACTATAATGATGCAGTTTTTTCCCAGAAACAAATATACCTAATGAAAATCATACCATATGTTTAATAGTTGTCATTAGGGAATTCAGTGTTGCTGACAGATATTTGATAGTCTATGAAAAGATTATTCACCACTTTTCTAGATAATGGCTGATCATTTAATCATTTGTCGAGTCGTTGAATTGATTTATAGTAGAAGTATACACTACACCTCCGTTTATTATATTTCGAGATGATTAAAACACGATTTAAAACAATAGACAAGAGCCAAAATTGACACCACAATTTCAATCTTGGTATTTATGATGAGTTTATTTACTGATGTGATCTGTAGTTGTGTCTGGTAGTTCAGGTGATTCCTGTTATATGGTTTTATTGATTATCTATTATACTTCATTGTTAGTATTCATTAACAATGAATAAAAGAGATTCATACGAAATAAAATTGATGTAGGCTAGTAATCATCTTGAAGTAATTGTGCCCCTACTCTCTATACTACGACTTTATGTGAACTTTGTTTAATATTTCAACATCAATAAACATATAAACATATGAATCGTTTGATCTACGAATTCCATGAAACAAACAAATATTTATGAATTTTACATAAGTCTGAAAAAGTAAACAGGAAAACAAAATTGTTGTCTACACTCGATAACTAACCAGACTGCTACAATTTGAACTTGTTATTAAAGAAATGATAAATCTAATTTTGAAATTTAGATTGATGACCTACGTTCTTCTTTCTATCTGATTCTGCATAATATGTTAATTTGCACTTCCGGTTTTTGCAGATTTCATGCAATTACAAGAGGCCTGAAATACGTCTATTGATTTAACATGTTGATATAGGTCAATGAGACAAAACTCAACTACACAACCGAAGACACACACATACACTTATATGAATGAGTTGTGGAGTTCAAAAAACGGCCCCAATAGACAGGTTTCTAGCATATGCTTGCTTTCGATCGCACAGTCGTAAAACCTAGGAATGCATTTAAGTAAGACTGTCAAAGACCTGTCAACATTACAAAAGTCTTTGAATTGCAAAACTGATTTCTCACGAATCGTCTTTTCGTTGGTTTTGTCACATTGTTTACAACAAATTTCATTTCAATAAAAGTAAAATTTCAGTGTCAATTTTGCATTTATTTTACATAAAGTTCAGAAAAAGCAATTGAGAATCATATTTTGAATATATATTTCTGTGTTAATTACGTGTATTATATCTATTTATAGTTCTATTAGTATTTTATAAGAGCAATATACATAAAAGGTATACATATATATCATTTTGATGGTATTCATGATGAGCGTTTTAATGTTTAAATACAATAACAGTGAAGCCTTCTTATGTCTGTTGTCAATATTTATCATGAGAGTAATCTAAGTAAACGCATACTTTCTTTACATACATGAAATTAACAATCAAAGTGTACCATAACAAACATGCCAACTAACTGTATAAATGACAAAATTTTAAGACGGAGAAATGATCCACGAAAGGAATTCTACAAAAAATGAAAATAAAATACAAGAGATTGTTTAATCAATGGACTGTTTTAAATATTGAACATTGAAAAATCAAAATATATGTTGAAAAAGAAAGTTGAAATTTTTATTGATCAAATTGAATGCTAAATGAAATAAATAAATATTAATATCGCATATCGAATGTAGCATGTTAAAAATTAAATTATTAGAATCAAATGTTGAAAATTTGAACGTTGAATGTTGATTGTAGAATTTATATAGTGTATGGTACGGTCAATAACGTCCCGGGAAATCCTGATACATATCTATTAAGACACTTTGAATGTAAATAATGAACTCCCATGACAGCCATTTCAAATCATGCCACTAAACTGTTACACTGATATAAAGATACACGAATCCCCATAGGGATATCTCTAAAACAGTAAGTATGATACGATAATTTTTTGGAACAATGAACAAAATTGTATCACAATATTTGTCACTTTTATTCAATAAAAATAACGTCTGATATATTATGTAACAAAGGGAAAATTAAAAGCAACAAGTTGATTGCCAACAGCCAAAACGATGATAAAAAAGATAAACGAGCAAAGAACATTCCACTAAGCATTATAAAGAAATCTGAAGATTGACCGAAAGAAGTACTATCAGTAGTTTGACCGGAAGTGAAGATATGAACGATGACAGCTCTACAATATATTCCCATATATCAAAACCTTTTTAAATTCATATTTCTGGGGTTGAATATTTGATAGAATATTTGACTTTTAACTTGATTCATTACTTTATTTTATGCTTTAATAACAGCGTTCTTTTTGTCGTGTAACAAATTGTATCATTACATGAATAACATGTTGATGTATTTTTTGTTTATCGTTATCATACACAAATTTTTCAAGGGATTGATATCCACTATAAAAAGACATCAAGCAATTTGTCTTGAAAAACTAAGCTCTATAATCTTATGAGAAAATTATAACGAATACTTTGTAAAGGCTTTCATAATACTTTACTGCAAGCAATGTATGAATACATTATTGTCGAGAAGAAAGATAAGAATCAACGTGATAATGAGATATGGATTATTTGTTTGCATTTTACTATTTGGAATTGGTACAAACATAAGACTCACCTTCTATACTTCTTATATATTTGTAATCAATGTATTATCTTAACATGAGTTTCAAACGTATGGCTATTTGAATTTCAATAAAAACTATAGTAATCGTCATAACAATCGACATTATGAGGTTTTAAGATTTGAGTTTGAATTTGAAAAAAATGTTATTTAAAAAACTCGTTCAAGACGCGATGAATGTTGAAAATCAAATAGCAGAAATTTGAATGTTAAATATTGAAGTCAAAAAAATTAAAACAGCACGTTATAAATTTCATGCGTCCGAAGCGCTTTTCTGGATTCACCTTCATCAGGAAGGCTCAAAGCCAAACATTTGAAAGCCAAGGAAGTACAAGAACCGAAACAGTTAATGAGCTATATAACCAAAAAGTACACGCACAAATAGTCAAATCCATCTAAGGTCAGCTTTGCCTGAGGGCTTGGGAATCTTAGTATCTTTAAAATTTATAAATTTATAAACGGACAATTTTAGAAAGGTTTGTTATAAATCATGTCAATACCGAAGTACTGACTACTGAGCTGATGATACCCGCGGGGACTGATAGTCCACCAACAGAAGTATCGACCAAGTTCTGTTAAAAAATGAAATCAACACGTTATAAATTTCATGCGTCCGAAGCGCTTTTTTGTATGTACCTTCATCAGGAAAGCTGAAAGCCAAATATTTAAAAGCCAAGGAAGTTCAAGAACCGAAACAGTTGAAGAGCTATATAACCAAAAAGAACCTAAACAAATAGCCAAATCTATCTAAGGTCATCATTGCCTGATTTGTTAAAAAATTATAAATTTATAAACGGACAATTTTAAGAAAGATTTGTTATAAATTATGTCAATACCGAAGTACTCACTACTGAGCTGATGATACCCTAAGGGACCGATACCACCAACAGAAGTATCGACCCAGTGCTGTAAAAAAATATGAACACAACACGTAATGAATTTCATGCGTCCGAAAGGATCTTCGGGATTTACCTTCATCCGGAACGCCTCATCTAAAAATGAAAACAACACGTTACAAATGTTGAAAGTTGAATTTTAAATATCGGAAATGAATGTTTAATGTTTAATGTAAAATGTTAAATGTAGTTTGGTTAATGTATAATAATTAATGTAGAATATTTAATAAAGAATGTTTAATGTAGAATGTTTAATGTAGAATGTTAAATATTGAAAACTGAATATCAAATATTGACCGTTGAATGTTGAGATCGAGAATAAAATATTTAAAAACTGCTTTTTTTGAATGTTGAAAATAAATTGTTGAAATCGAATGTCGAATGCTGAAAAATCCAAAATTGAATGTTTTTTGAAACTCAAATATTTAAAAGTAAAAAATTCAAATTTCAAGATACAAATTCGATTTACAACATTTCGGTATTTTTGTTATAAATCAAAAATGTTGAAAATCGAATTTGTATCTTGAAAATCGAATGTTTACAAATCGAAGTCAAAATTCAACATTCTACATTAAACATTAAACATTCAACATTAATAATTATAGTTGTTTTCATGTTTTAGATTAAGCGTTCTTGATGAAGGTAAATTTGATTAGATGAAAACTTCAAGATACAAATTCGATTAACAACTAGGAAATCTCTTCGGACGCATGAACTTTTGGAATCTATGCGACTTTTATACAAGTGAGAAGTCAAGTAAGCTATAAAACCAGGTTTAATCCACCATATTGTATATAAGGAAATGCCTATACCTTTACAGGAATTTAATTATTGTTTTCCATTCGTTTGATGTGTTTGAGCTTTTGTTTTGCCATTGACTTTTCCTTGGGTTCGGTATTTTTGTGATTTCACTTTTTATTTGTTTAAAATTAAGATCGATTATTGAATGTATATTAATCGAATTTGTATCTTGAAATTTGAATTTTTTAAATTTAAATATTTGATGTTGAAATCTAACATTGAAAGTTGTAAATCGAATTTGTATCTTGAAAATCGAATGTTTTAAAATCGAATTCAAAATTAAATGTTAAAAGCTAAAAATCGAAACATAACCATTTGAATGTTGAGCGTTGAATCGATAGTTGAAAATTGAAAACTAAATGTTTAATATTCAAAAGCGAATTTAAATTTAGATATTAAATACGAACCATGAATGTTGGATATCGAAAATTGAAAATTTTGATGTTGAACAATGAATGTAAAATTGAAATGTTGAATGTTTAAATTTAAGGTTAAGGTACATGTAAAAAATGGAAATTTGAATATTGAAATTGAACGATAAATTTCGACTCTAATGTTTAAATCGAATTTTGAATGTTAAAAATGGAATGATGAATATTGCAATCGGATATTGAGTGAGGAAAAAAATAATTTTGATTATTGCAATTGAATGTTGTATTATTGAAAGTCAAAAATTGAGACTGAATTTTGAATGTTTAGTTTAATGACGTGGGTCATCCTTCTATATATCTATTGAAAAATATGAGTTTAATGTTTAATAGTGAACCAACTTGACATCCGTTTAAATCATGCCACAACACTGTTAATAATTACAAAAAAGTATAAGACGGAGAAATGAATCACAAAAGGAATTTGCCCTAAAATGATGATATAGAATACAAAAGCTTATTTGTTCAATGGACATAATTATATAATGATATGTAGTATACATATCGAGCGTCATCATCGATTATGTGGGATGTAAATTGGTTAACGGATTACCGATCGTTAAAGTGGCGTGCAAATTTATCTTTTTATAACCACCAGTGATATGACATGTATATCGGATAAGTGATTAAGAAAGTTAACTAGGCATGGCATTCGGCTAAATGATAATCAACTTTTATTTGGAATGAAAATTGATGGACTGATAAACAATGTCGAATGTAAATTGGTGTACTGATAAATCAGTTATATGGCAAGTAAATCGGTAATATGGCATATGAATTGATTACTTACAGTAATGAGGCATCTGAATTAAGGCAATGGTGATACCAATGTTCAAATCTTATACATCGAATGAACCCCAAAAGGAGAGAAACCGGGAGTATGGACAAGGTAATCGGCTCCTGCTATGCATGCAACACCTGCTATGCAAATTTGAACTTAGTCTAAATATCACAATCAGGAATAGGACACAATCAGTTAAGTTACAGGCTTAACGACTATTCTGGGATAAAAAGATGAAAGACAGCAAAAATATGTCGTTAGTAAGTTGAGACACGGACATATCATGTGGGTCATCCAATTTGTGATGCTAGTCGTAAAACTTATGTATAAACGAATTCAGTCGTTCTTCCTCATAATTTTGTTGGAGCAGTTTTTGCGAAAGGAGCAGATCCCCTGGTAATGAAGTCTTTATAGTGTGAACATGTACACATCAATTGAGAAATTGGAAAGTTGAAATCATCACATTTGTTATAGATTCTAGTTTGAAATCATCTGACTGTGTCAATATCGAGGCAAAGATAAAAATATGAATCATACTTTGTAGTTTCGATATCATACTTAATCTTTAGGTCTCTGTGATATATGGGACCTAAATACTCACTGAACTATGGGTTTTTGAGTGACAGGGCATCAATATATTTAAAAGGGAAATTAAGGAACTTTTCAAGATGATTTTTCTATAGTTATTTCAGAGATTTGAATGAATTCTGCTTCATATGAGTACCAACAAAAAATCGGGCCAGTAGGGCTGCATAATTAGTACACATTTGAATACAAACTATATACCTAAACATCAGTTCATCAAACTCACCCAATAGGTCGTCGATCAAAAAGTTACGTATTTTGATAATATCATTTTCGGTGCATTTTATTTTGGTGAATTTGTGCAGGTTTTCACAAGGTAAGTTTTTTTGTAACCTCAAGCAAGAAATTTGTATATTTGATTACCCATTTTTGTAGAAAGAGATCGGTTAAATCAGACGATGTATTCTATCTGTCAATTAAGCATGTGGAATAGTAGTTTAACGCGTAGATAAATCGAAAGTTTTTATATAACTGCAAAATTAAAAGATTTTAATTGAAAATTTTGCAGAAGATCTCTAGAATTAAAAAAAAACATCTGATTGACGCCGCTGGTTTAATATACCTCGTTACTACATTTCTCAGGCGATTCGTCTATTAATTTGGCTATACAGTCAAACCTGGGTAAATCGGACCCTGAATTAACCGGTTTCCTATCCATTCCGGCCGAATTGAAGTCCCATTTTTTTCCCTTCAAAGCCTTTGTAAAAATACTCTTTATAAACCCGACCCTCTATATTCCGAATTCCGGTCTAATTTTGCAGTCCAAATACTCTTATATACATTAATTATTACCTGTCAAAACCGGTTTGTTTAATTAATCAAACATGATAACAGTATTGATTTACATGCAATCAAAACAAAATTATTTACACAAGAGGGTTGTTTCTAATATAAATTTGAAAATACTTTGAACGACAAACGACAAATTTATTTTACTCGCGTAGTGGTATTACATGTAACCATATGTGGATTCTTAAAAATTCTAAAGAACTTCTGGACAGTTTTAAATCTCGGTCTATTTCTGAAATTAATTCTAACATAACTTTTGATTTATTAACCCTGTATACCAACATTCCCCATGTGAAATTAAAAAATTGTTTTGAATAAACATTGAACGACAAAATTTCTTCTTACGTGACGTTTACATTTTCTGACGTCAGACACGCGAAGCAATGAATGTGGTTTTTAATTTGATAGATGCTTTTGTGCTTTTTTGTAAATGATTGTTTGTTTTGATATTGTAACACATTGATGACTGCTGTAGGTCCGTGTATATTTGCGTCCTTTCGTTTTTCATTTTGAAATATCAAAAACAAAAAAACAAAAAACGAGTGTGTTTTCATTTCTCGTTTTTGATTTCTCAAAAACCAAAGGAAAAGCAAAAGTGTTTTCATTTTTCGTTTTTGATTTCTCTAAAACCAAAACGGAAAACGAAAGTGTTTTCATTTTTTGTTTTTGATTTCTCTAAAACCAAAATGAAAATCAAAAGTGTTTCCGTTTTTCGTTTTTGATTTCATTAAACAAGAATTTGGTATTTAATTTTAATTATTTCTCGTTTCATAATGTACAATGTTTTCCTTTTTTGTTTCACAGTCATTGATAGTAAATCATGCCAATGTAAACGCCCCGGTGTTCTTTCAACATAATGTAGACAAAATAGACCGCCTGACTTATGAATTGAACTACGGTGATAAATGAATCAAAGCCTTTCAAATTAACTTGTTTATATCTTTAATAAAAAATAAATTATTATATTTAAATATTAAACGAATCATAAATTTAAATTGTACAATATAATATTATATAAAGATGGTACAAATAAATAGATTGATTGCAACATCACATTAACAAGGGAGGTTACTACTTTTTAAAACTTATAAGAAAACTACCCCGGTCGTTAAAGTATACATGCACAGTCACGGTGGTTATAAGATCTTTAATCGAAGATAATGTCGACGGATGCAAAAGACTTTATCAATCTGAACAATAAGGGTGCGTGATCTTTACTTCTTAATTAAAAAAGGTTGATCTCAGATGATTAGAATTCATGACCAAGGTCCATTATACAAACATTCAGGACGATAATGTGTTTTGCTTTATCAACTGATTGAAAAATAAATTTCCGCAATTTCACAATTCAAGACGGGATTAGCATTCAATCATTTTGCCATTCGGAGCCTAATCGGTATTAGTTTTGCTTATTTATGAAAACTATATGGTGACCTTAACTAGAGCCTGGGTGTGGATGGGGGTTTACGGAATAGAGAATAGTGGGCAAACAATATAAATAATAGAGACAATGGACCAATAATTAAAAAAAATATAATAATTAGGTAAGAATAGAGAAAAATGGAATAGAATATCAAAGAATACAGAAATGAAGAAATACGCATCCAGACCATCATACTAGTTGCCTAAACCAACGTTGTTTTGTCTCCGGTAGAATGTTATTGGTTTTCATACGTTTTCTTTTTATTTCTATGCCTATCAATTAAGACATGAGCTTTCATAATTTGCCAGCTTATTAGATTATAAAAAAAAGACTAAGCCGAACATCACTCTGGATTTTTTCTCAATAAGACCTCAGCTACCCACCCTACCACACTATTACCGAAAAGTTAATAAAAAAAATCTACGGCAATACTTTTGTCCGCACTAGGTGCAAAGGGAAGCTGGAGAAAAAATCCAGGGTATAGGATAAAGCAAAACATTGTAATCGACATAGTCAAGTGTGTGGCTGTTGTTTTCAGGGTATGAATGGTTCTTTTCCTCGTTGAAGACCCTCCAGCTACTTTCAAGATGAAGAACAGGAATAAAAGCCCTGTTCATTGATAATTTGTATTTTTTCTATGTATTGTGTGCGATTTTGTCCCATGCACATTTACTCCACATCTCTTTATTTTCTATTTTAGGGCCTAAACACGGCTCAATGCAAGTTTAGCCCTTCAATATTAAAGGTCATATGTTACATTATTGTTTCGGATAAGAGTGAATTTGGTACCTATTAAAACGTTTAAACCCGCTGCATTTGTTTGCACCTGTTCTAAGTCAGGAACCTGATGTTCAGTAGTTGCCGTTTGTTGATGTGGTTCATAAGTGTTCTCGTTTCTTGTTTATTATATAGATTATACCGTTGCATAGTTTTCCCGTTTGAATGGTTTTGCACTGGTCAATTTGGGGCCCTTTGTAGCTTGCTGTTCGGTGTGAGCCAAGGCTCCGTGTTGAAGATCGTTCTTTGACCTATAATGGTTTTATTTTTACAAATTATGACTTGGATGGCGAAATGTCTCATTGGCACTCATACCACATCTTCTTATATCTATATTATGGTCTTTTTAAGTGAATTGGGAGATTGGGATTTCTAGCTTTAATCTCTCCCATGTCAGCTTTTTATTTGTATTTACAGAAAAGAGAGCTAGTTTTGTATTCTTTAATATACTGTAACAGTTTAATTTTCCATGAAAAAAGGACAGTTTTTCTATGTCCGGTAGCATCGTATCATATCTGGACATCGGCTGTTGTCTACTCTTTGGTCGGGTTGTTGTCTCTTTGACATATTCCCCATTTCCATTGTAAATTTTATTATCGGTAGGCATGTACAATTGCCAAACCATACACGACCGTTCATTAGTCATCGTAGATCTATTCCAAGTCTTAATAAGTCTACACAAAGCAGAAAAGGAACTTTTACAACAAGGAATATTACACAACTGAAGCCATAGTCATAAAGATCGATTGACTGATTGGTGTTCCTTTAACGTTGCCGCAGAACATAAAAATATTACCTGATCTTCATTCTCAACATCTTCTATCTCTATTGTTCCCAAGGCAGCAACCATTTGATTCTCTGGGGTGGGGCAGGGATTTGTACCCGAAGTCAATAAATTTTTTTAACCCAGAACGAAAAACATGCCTTTATCCATGGCCACACACAAACACATTAATTTTTTAAAGATTTATTAAAAAAAAATTTTTTTACACTTTTATATTTTTATGTTGTTTTGAAATATTAATTTGACTTGAATTTATACGAGTTTACTAAATATACATGTTTATACCAAGCCAAGTCCGTTTATATCTTGTTTCTCGCCTGACTATACAAAAGGCCAGGAGAGCTTTGACCATCATTTGTCGTCTTTGATAGATATGGTTGACTGATAAGCTGTCTATATAAAGTAATGGGACAATGGCATGAAGACATCACCAAATCACCATATACAATACACAAAAAGACACATAGAGCTTACCATATGGTCTTCAACTACCCACCAACAGGCAGTAAGCTCTGGTTGGCCTTCAACACAACTCCAAGGGCACAGCAAAATGAGAAAATATCCAATTAAAACTGGGTGACCTGGGAGGAAAACATTGGAACTTACCTAAGAAAAACAAATTTCAATCCCCCCTCCAACCCTCCCCCTCAACATTTTAATAAGAAGATGTGGTATGATTGCCAATGTGACAACTATCCCCAAAGTTCAAATGAAGTGGATGTAAGCAATTATATATAGGCAACCGTACCGCCTTCAACAATGAGAAAAAAACCAGTAGGGTATAGTCGGTTATGAAAGGCTCTGACATGAAAAATATGAAACAGTTCAGTTGAGAAAAAACGGCCTAATTTATAACACAATAAAACAAAAAACAAATATGACAGACATCAACAAACGACAACCATTGAACTACAGGCTCCTAACTTGGGACAGGCACATACAGTATGTGGCGGGGTTTAACATGCAAGTGAGCGCTCAACCCTCCCGTTAACCTGGGACGAGTTTTGTTACAGAACAACATAAGAATAAACATTAAAAATCAGTTGAAAAGGGCTTAACATATCAGATCGATACAAAATAGAAAAAAAAAACATCTAACAAAAGCACAGACCGGACATGGCAGGTTATTTATACATCCTTAACAAACAAAAAAGGACACAAAGTACAAATCTGAGAGTAATCGCAGTAATGACAGCTAGTTCAAAGCCAATTACAACTAATACAAAAATCATGTATCTAAGACTAAAATATCAATCAGTACACATCCAACATCCAATGGATTTAGTGTAAAGACGTCATTAACAGTCAGAGAAAGACATGACCTTGTGCAATGCCAAATCATAGGTATCAACAGATTGTAGAACCTTGATGTGTATAACAATAATATGTAGTATAATTTTATGTTACTGATAACAAAATTAATATTTATACCAATAAAAACAATATTCAAAGATCTATTTACAGTGTTCAATTGGTAACCTTTTAAAATAAGTTTATTTAAAGGATTGATAAGTTTACCCTGATCTTTTTTAATTTACATGCATACAATTTCTCTTTATATTATTATTGATAAATACAATAGTGCAGAAGTAGTGGAAATAGATCTACAAGTGAGGGAAGTTGTTTGTGACTTCAGGGAACTTTATTTGGATATGCCTGTTATGGTCTAATTGAGATTTACAAGACCTTCATTCAATTTCAGCACATTTTGTGAATGTATGTCCCATTTATAGGCATTATGTTTTTCGGTCTGTGCGTCCATTTGGTCTTCCGTTCATCCGTCTGTTCCGCTTCAGGTTAATGTTTTTGGTCAAAGTAGTTTTTGATGAAGTTGAAGTCCAATCAACTTGAAACTCAGTACACATGTTCCATATGATATGATCTTTCCATCTTAATGTCAAGTTAGAGTTCTGACAGCAATTTACGGTCCACTGGACATAGAAACTGATAGTGCGAGTGGGGCATTCATGTACTATGGACACATTCTTGTTCAAATCCTTCATTAAAGAAGTTTGTAAATTTACTTCAGAAAAAAAAAAACCAAATTAGACGAACCAATCTAATTAAAAGATATATCTCTGATTTCGTTATACTTAAATGACTTTTTTGTATGAATTTTAATAAGATTACTGCACAAACGCGTTCAATCTTCGGACTTAATTCTTAACAATTTTACCGAGCGGAGCGAGGCCCAAAAAAATAACGTCTTTCAAGCCAAATTTTATATGTATGCTATACACACAAATTTATTGTTTAAACTTGGTAATCAATTAATCTAAAATACAGTCCTAGATAATCAAATAATCATGAAATATTTGGTCTAGTAATCAAATAATCACTAAAAAAAAAACGGCCAAGTAATCACATAATCAAAAACCCCATGAGGAATCATTAAAGATGACATATGTTTGTATTAGTATTGATTCACTCATAGGGTCTTTGCATCGGAAATAAACTAATTAATTCTAAAACCAGTTGTTGGCATAATACGGGTCATTTTCTTCTCATATATTTTATGAGGGTGTGATACTAAACCCCTCACAGGAGTGATTGTGCTTGATTTTCATGTGATGAAGACATAATCTTTCAATCGGTGTAATTGAGGTCTGGAGCTGGCATGTCAGTTACTGCTAGTAATCCTTTGTTAATTTATGAATCATTGTCATTTTGCTTAGTTTCTTTTGTTACCTATTCTGACATCGGACTCGGACTTCTTTTAAACTGAGTTTTACTGTGCGTATTGCTGTGTGTTTGTTTATTCTACATTGGCTAGCTATAGTGGTATAGGGGGAGGGTTGAGATCTCACAAAACATGTTTAACCCCGCCGCATTTTTGCGCATGTCCCAAGTCGGGAGCCTCTGGCCTTTGATAGTCTTGTATGTTTTTTTTTTTTTTTTTTTAGTTTTGTGTGACGTCCATTTTCACTGAACTAGTATACATTTTTATTTAGGGGGCAGCTGAAGCCCGCCTCCTGTTTGCGGGATTTTCTCGTTGTGTTGAAGACCCGTTAGTGGCCTTCGACTGTTTTCTGCTCTTTCACAAACATGTCTTTGGTTGGGTTGTTGTCTCTTTGACACATTCTTCATTTCTATTATCAATTTTATTGATTGATTGATTGATTGGTTGATTGGTTGATTGGTTGATTGGTTGGTTGATTGATTGATTGATTGATTGATTGATTGATTGATTGATTGATTGATTGTAAAGGGATTTGCTCATGTTGCTCCAAACAAAAGTAATGACCATTTGATAATCATTTGTTTGTTGTTATTATAATTGTTATATATATTGCCGTCTTAATTTCACCAATGAAACTTTTTTTTACATTGATTTTTGCCTTTGTATTAAATTAATTTGTGAACTTCTTGCAACTCTACAATGACCTTCTGATTACAATTAGACCCGCAAGAATGTGAAATATGAAAACTTGTTTGGCCTTCAATGCCTCAACCTTTTTTAATGTGGGTGTCTACTTTGTTCAGTAAGATTTCGGTTTTGACATTTATTTTGCAAACTACCATAGATTTCCGGTAATTGTTCTGCATAAAACCCCATGGGAAGGCACATTGACATTATTTACTAAACGTTTATTGAAACCTGTAATGTGAAGACGTGAATGAAAATGCGGAGTTTGTGAGACCAGGTTCAAGCAAGCAGCCACTCGCTAACAGCCACTTCGCTAGCAGCCAGTTTTCAGATGTTTATATAAACCCAAATGGTGCATAAGATTCAAACGTACTTCAAATGTTTTTATTAATATATAACCACTATATTATCAGTTTTTAATGTATAATTAAGCAGTAAAAGACACTATTCATTGAATTTCAAAATTTCATTTCTTGTTCATTAATTATATAAATACAATAGAAATCGCTTTCAATACATCACACAGCGTGCTGCACGCTTTACATTTCAAATAGTCAACACTTTTGAGTGTATATAGAATCGTAAATAATTATGAAATTATTTAAATGTTGGCAAATTTGGACTATTGTGTGAAATAGCTTTTCATATTCTCGGCATCCTGTCAAATAGTTCATAAGAAGTAACAGTTGTTCTGCATTAGAAGAAAAAAAAGTTGCACTCGTGCTTTAACTTTTTTTTTGCCACACAAAACTGTTTTGACAAAACATTCTACTTCTGAAACAGTGGATTTCGCTTACTTATGATTGGACGAAAGGTTTATTTTTTGTACTCAAAGTATGGTGGGCAAGGAAATTATTTATTAGCTTTAAAAAAAAATCCTTGCTATACCCAAACTGGGAATTTTGATCAAGTTGGCGCTAGGTCTTTAGCTTACGTTTGCACCTAGTGCGGAAAAAAGTATTGCCATAGAAATTTTGTTTATTAACTTTTCGGTAAGGGTTGGGTAGGGTATCTGACTTCAACTTTGGACCTACTTTAGAAAAAAACTAAGCCGAACAATATCCTGGTTTTTTTCTACTGTAGACCTCAGCTACCATGCTTTCCTTTGCACCTAGTGCGGACAAAAGTATTGCCGTAGAATTTTTTTTTATTAAATTTTCGGTAAGGGTGGGGTTGGGTAGGTAGCTGAGGTCCACTTGAGAAAAAATCCAGAGTGATGTTCGGCTTAGTCTTTTTTTATAATGTAATAAGCTGGCAAATTATGAAAGCTCGTGTCTTTATTGACAGGCATAGAAATAAAAAGAAAACGTATGAAAACCAATAACATTCTACCGGAGACAATATAACGTTGGTTTAGGCAACTAGTTTGATGGTCGGGATGCGTATTTCTTCATTTCTGTATTCTTTGATATTCTATGCCGATTTTCTCTATTCTTTAATCAGTGTTTCAGGCCATTTTTCTCTATTTTTTATTTCTTTATAATTTTTGCCAATTATTCTGTTCTCTTTATATTTTAACACCTCATTATCCTTTTTTTCTATTTCTTGGTCCATTGTCTCTATTATTCATATTTTTTGCCCACTATTCTCTTTTCCGTAAACTCCCATCCACACCCAGGCTCTAGTTAAGGTCACCATATAGCTTTCACAAATAAGCAAAACTAATACCGAGTAGGCTCCGAATGGCACAATGATTGAATGCTAATCCCGGTTTGAATTGTGAAATTGCGGAAATTTGTTTTTCAATCAATTGATCAAGCAAAACACATTATCGTCCTGAATGTTCGCATACTACTGGCAGATGGACCTTGGTCATCAATTCAAATCATCTTAGATCAACCTTTCTAAACTTAAAAGTAAAGATCACACACCCTTATTGTTCAGATTGATAAAGTTTTTTGCATCCGTCGACATTATCTTCGATTAAAGACCTGATAACCACAGTGACTGTGCATGTATACTTTAACGACCGAGGTAGTTTTCTTATCAGTTTTAAAAAATAGTAACCTCCCTTGTTAATGTGATGTTGTAATCAATCTATCTATTTGTACCATCTTTATATAATATTATATTGTACAATTTAAATATATGATTCGTTTAATATTTAAATATAATAATTTATTTTTTATTGAAGATATAAACAAGGTAATTTGAAAGGCTTTGATTCATATATCACCGTAGTTCAATTCATAAGTCAGGAGGTCTATTTTGTCTACATTATGTTGAAAGAACACCGGAATGTTTACATTGGCATGATTTACTATCAATGACTGTGAAACAAGAAAGGACAACATTGTACATTATAAAACGAGAAATAATTAAAATTGAATGCAAAATTCTTGTTTAGTTACATCAAAAACGAAGAACGGAAACACTTTTGATTTTCATTTTGGTTTTAGAGAAATCAAAAACAAAAAATGAAAACACTTTCGTTTTCCGTTTTGGTTTTAGAGAAATCAAAAACAAAAAATGAAAACACTTTTGTTTTTCGTTTTGGTTTTTGAGAAATCAAAAACGAAAAATGAAAACACTCTCGTTTTTTGTTTTTTGTTTTTGATATTTCAAAATGAAAAACGAATGGACGCAAATATACACGGACCGCTGTACCCATATTTTGACTTTTACTTATTTTGTCTGTTTTGTTCACGCATCGTTGTAAATATAACGGAATTTGATGAGACTGTCGTACAAGTGAGAGGTTTAGCGCTATAAAACCAGGTTCAATCCACCATTTTCTACATTTGAAAATGCCTGTACCAAGTCAGGAATATTACAGTTGTTGTCCATTCGTTTGATGTGTTTTTTCATTTGATTTTGCCATGTGATTAAGGACTTTCCGATTGAATATTCGTCGGAGTTCAGTATTTTTGTGATTTTAATTTTTTTGGCAAGGTCTGAAACCGTGAACTTAAGTAGTGAGCTGTTTTTATTGAAACCCTATTTAGTTTTCATTTAAATAAACTAAAAGAAACAATTTAAATGCATTGTCGCCGAATATATCTCGGCTGGAACTTACGATGTAACACTGATAAATTTTTCAAATAGCGGTGTTAGAAAAGCTGTGTTCCCTTTTGTGAACCCCGAAACCAATGACCCTGATGATGGAGAAGACCCGGATGACGACATTTCATTGTCGAGATTATAGGTATGGTACATTGTACGACAATGATTCGATAATGATGAAATTTCGTTAGATAATATTATTGATTATTGCTTTTTATCGGCATACCAACGTAGAAAATGAACGATGGAAGTAAAAGAAACTCATCGAACAATTCAAACAACACGAGAATTCTGATGCAAATGAAAGTGAGACTGACGAGACTGAGAGACTGATGCTACGAGGATATGTAAACAAAATATGTCATAATATTACTTTTTTGAACTCAGGGGACAATCGATGTCTAAATTTTATAAAACCAATGAATACTATGACTGAAGACACGATCATGCGTAATGAAATGGTGAAAAGGCAGGGAACAGTTGTAATGTGCATGTCAAAATAATATAACACAAATCAAAACCTAACTTCTAATAAATAGATTATTACGGTATTTGTGTTTATTAGTTTACAGTTTACAATGAGACAGAACTTTTACTTGCCACATATCTGACGTCACAAGTCAATACCTCCCTGTCAATACGTAAACCTGAATAAACCTGAACAGTGGGTTTCTTGAAAGGGTTAGATACCCGCACGTTATTGTAAGTATTAGGTTTTTTTATGTGCGTCTGAAGGCATGAATGAACAATTTTGATCAATATAGATAAAGACTCCAGTTTTGGTTATCTGGTTCGCGCTTAACCTCAATTTATTGATTACCAACTATAATGTGGCATGCACATCAGTTTACTCAAAGGTAATGGAATTAAATCGGTTTACATTGCGAATGATGCAAGAAACGTTCGAGGCGCTTATTCCGGGTTACTCCTTTTGAGTTCTTGCGTTTTCCTCAGATTATATGTGTTGAGGGAATCTCATGAACTGGATACTGGGTGTATCGACATGGATGGCGTCTCCTTCTATGGTATGCATCACCAACCATGCGAATATGGCACTATCGGAAATGGTACAATATTGGTAAATTTACAGATCAGACGACTATCTTGGTATCGAACATGCGAATTTGTCATTATCTAAAAAGGTACAATATCGGTAATATTATTGATCAGACGATTAATTTAGTATCGAACAGAGAGGCGAAGATAACAAAGGCTTATTTAGACTCATAAGTCGAAAATAAATTGACGATGTCATAGCAAAAAACAAAACAAAAAACGACCAAAAGACAAACAACAGTCTGCCAAAAAAAATTATAGAAAACCAAAGACTGAGCAACACAAACTCAATGAAAAACCAGTGGTAACTAGAAATGTAAGACTTGGAATACATGCCACCAGTGAGTAGAATCACAAGAATATCGTTTTGGTCAACTAATTTGTGATTGCCGTAAAACACATGAAGTGCAGAATGCAATTCGTCTAGGTAAGGAGCAAATCCTGTTAATGAAGTCCCCAATACACGAGCGTTACGTACTTATTGAGATTTGTAAACGCATTATGGTATGACAGAAGGTATTCAACTGCTTACAAATGGAAAGTTGATAATTTGAAAGTTCGAAACATTTAAATTGTAATAAGTAATTGTTTGTAGGTAACAAGACATTTTAATTGTTTTACTGATAACCAAACTCATTGTGACAATCAACTGAGTTTAATGATAACTAAGGACAATTTGGCATGTAAAACGGTTAAAAAAACCTGTCTAACATATTCCATCCAGCCACATTCGCTATGTGCCTATACTTATTCAGGGCCTGAAGTTAAGTGCTTGTCGTTTGATCATGTCTGTCATATTTGTTTTTCGTTTACAGTTTTTAATTTTTTTTTAAATCAGGCCGTCATTTTCTCTTTTGATTTGTTTTCGCATTTGTTATTTTGTGTCCTTTTATAACTGACTATACTGTAGAAGGTTTGCTCATTGTTGAAAGCCGAACGTATCATTTAGTTGCTTACATCTACGCCATTTGTACTCAGGTGGATAACTGTCTCAACGACAATCATACCACATCTACTTATTTCAAATACACAGGCAAACAATATTCTACAAAACAATACACATAAATCTTAAATTTGACCCAAAGAAGCACTGTGATAGGTATATAGACCGGAGGTAAAAAAGTAAAAAATAACGACATAATATAAAAAAGTATAACAAAAATACCGAACTCCAAGGTAAATTAAAAAAAAATGAAAAAATGAAACGCTATCAATCAATCGAACAAGTGAAAAATTATATAACTGTATCTTACAGATCGTAGTATGCACGACGCGTTTTATGAAATGTCATTTAACAAATGATTTTGATATTTATTGCTTGTCTGAATGACAGATGCATTTTCTTGTCGTTTACAATTTTCGTTTATTAATGCTCTTCAACTTTGTATTTGAATTGGCTGAAACATATGTTCTTCATAGTTTTATATTTACACCTTGTGAACTATTTTGTTTTAGATATGTAGTTTAATAATAATAGATCTGTTTCTTATTTTTGTGTGTTTTTTGCTGTGCATGTACTGTTTTTTGTCATTGATGGATACCCAATATCCTTTTTTTCTATTCTTTTTAATCAAGTGTGCTATTATTATATGAATTTTATCTCAGCATTGAAGACCTATCCCAGGGTGTGTAGCTCAGTCTTGAGTTTCTATGTAGTGTTTTGCTAACTGTTTTTTGTTTTTCCGTGGTTTTTTGTTTTTGAAATTGCGTTGCCAGTTTGTCGTCGGCTGATGACTTTGAATATTCCTTTGATATCCGCTGCCTTTTTTTTATAAACCCGTAAGTTTTACCTTCGAAGGTTCCAGATCATGTATAATATACAATTAAAAGTAAGGCTATTTGTCACATATGGCATTCATACGAATGAATGACACCGCTCTTTTTAAAGTAATGAAAAGCAATCTTCGTATATTTTAAAAGAGTTTTATCTCGTGCGAGCATTCTTTGTACCTATTTCGAAAGAACCGACTGTCCCTTGGCTAAATATTTAATATAAACTATGTTTAACATTTAATATGTCATTATTATGTCTTTCTTGTATGTAACTCTGAAAGTCTCGGAGTTTCTGAAATATCAAAGATATCGATTTAACAATGGACGCTGTGAGATTTAGGGATATGTAGATAGTAGTCCCTATAAAATGGGACATGAAAAGAATATCAAACAAAACAGCTAATACAGACATAACATCATCAAAAAGACAAGCACGTAAACAACTGTAACTCTTGGAACATTTAGCTGTTCATTGTTTACATACAGCAGTTTTGCAATATTTTTTGCATTAATATGATTTAGTCACTTCATTTGAATAATAGCCGAAAATTAGCTTCCATTCCAATTTCGATTAATAATGAATTATTATTCTTATAAATTTGAAGTGTGTGCATTTGAATGAAAATGAGAGGCGAAAGATAACGAAGGGACATTCAAACTCATAAGTCTAAAATATACTGACAACGTCATGGCAGATAAAAAACAAAACAAACGACAAACAACTTTACACAAAACACAACATAGAAAACTAAAGACTGACGAGCGACTTTATTAAATTCTAAAGCATGATACAATATTACAGTTACAATTTCACTGCACGAGATGCGCATTACGCTATCTTTGGGATAGTTTCTCCTATAACGTTCAATACGATTACTGTAGGTTCATTTATTTTCGTGGCAACCAATTTTTGTGGATTGATGAAATTTGCCAAAGTCATAAAACAAAGTTATATAAAAATAACATACGGAAATTATTCTATATAAATTTGATGTTACAAAAGTTCAAAATTATTTCAGATTGCACTCATGCAGAGGTTTGATTCCCTGTCCGGGTTTGGCTTCACGTTTGGTCCTTTTCGGTTTGATAATCTTTTCAACTTTTATATAAGGTTTTGGGCTTTAAAACATTTTGGCTTAACGCATTACTGGAGAGACATTTATTGTCGAAATTAGCATCTGGTGCAATAACATTACTAACGTTAATGTTATATTTCGTTGAATATTTAAATTCGTGGTTTATGTAAATCGACGAAATCAACGTAAATTGGTACCCCACGGATCATAATGACTCCACAGTAGATGATAATGCTATTGATCACCGTTTTTTACTGTAACATAATTCATTTTTAAAACAGAAGAAGAAGCAATAAAAAAAACTAGACAAAATCTTGCGGTTACCCGTTTTGTACTCAATCGTGGTTCCTCCTTTTGTAATAAAGGAAAAAGTTTTCCCGATGTATTATTAAACAAGGTAAAAAAATAAGTAGTGTCAAAAACAATTTCCAGATCGCAGCGCCGCTGCTGGAATGTTGCAAACGTGAAATTGAAGTTTCAAGATGGAAATTTGTTTTCTTTCAATAACAACCCTAATTGTCAACTTCTAGGTCAAGTTAAGTCGGTCGGCAGAGGTTACTTGCATAGTTTCTAATTTTGAGGCATTCAATAAGAGAAATCATATACATATATTTATCATGAAAACGTAAAATAAGATGGTTATTCGTACATGGCTAAAGAACACAGTTATTTCGTAGTGCATTTCTTTTAGACAAAAAACGCAAATTAAAAAAATCGCACCTGCTCTACCCAAAAAAGTTTTTACAGTGTAGTGTAAGGCTTTGGGACACATTATATCAAAATTATAGCAAAATCTATCGACTCTAACTAAAAAAATGGACAGTTTTAAGTTAAGGAGGTCTGTAATTCAGTTTGACAACTTCAGACATACTTATTTTTGACCTTTTAAAACTGGACCAAATCACTACTTGACCTAAACATGCATGCCCCAAATTATTTGAACATGTAATTGCATCCCCCTACTTACTATTTTATGCATAAAAAATAAAGAAATTAATTTGGAAGGTATATAAAAATAAATTTGCAAGTTATACACTGTCCACACTTGGGACTCTATTTGTAGACAACGAAAATCAAAAGACGATCACTGTGTCTCCGGACCACATTAACGAGTATTCTAAGCAAAATTTGTTTACACATTTCACTTTATTATATTATATATTTTGATTGTTCCCGTAATTTTTCTAGTGTCACATAATAATATCGTGTTCTCTTTGTAAATATGCTTTATTTAAAAACACTGATAAATATAGAACGAGATAGAAATAATTGATGTTTCTTAATCAAACGTAAACTAATGGTAAAGGAGCAATGTTTCATGATACAAATGAAGATAATGCAATAATAATTCTGATTCCGTAGTTTCTGCCTAACGTGGATATTAATTCAACTACCATGAAAACACTTTCATAATGCTATAACATTGTGTGTGATGCCGACATGCATTAGGCTATAATTATCCCCGTTGTATTTCATTTGACGTATAACTACTTAAAAATCGTATGTTTATAAATAGGTTTCAGTTATTGCACAAATAAAGTGCAAATAAATAACAATGTGTCTTATAAAATAACTGGCAACGATTAAATTATACCAGTTTTAATGGAGTTTAGATAACAAATTGTGTAACAGCATTTAAGACAATCCTTACTTTGTCATTGGTTAATTCATATAGAGAAATTGAGAGAAATTGAGATCATGTATATCAATTGGACATTTATCTAACTGGTTTAACTGGTTAAGCTCTCATACACAAGTTCAACATCGCTACATTCTGTATGTACCTGTCCCAAGTAAGGAGCCTGTTATTTGGTGGTTGTCCTTGGTTGTTGTCTGTATGTTTTATGTTTATTGTTTTTGTCATATCTAAGGTTTTTGGTATTGTCGCATGAATTGATGGACATTTTGTCATGTCGGTGCCTTTTATTAATGGATATAATGTATAAGTTTTGCTCATAATTGAAGACCGTACGACGAATTAAAGTTGATTAAATCGGGTTTATATTGACACTGTTGAGTATTGGTCTCAATGGCAATATACCACATTTCCTTATTCCATATCACAGTTTGCTGACATATTACAATAAAGGACAGATAATCATTATCCCGATCCCACCACTCTTTTCTCATATATTAAACCAAATTAATTTTAATATCCTGTGTTTTGTATAATAATAACTCTACATTGAACACACACATGACTTGCCCGAAACTTGTATTATTCCATATTAAGTAGAACATTTTCACCTATATACTTCATCAAATCAATTAGAATTATTATTGTTTTTGAGATAAATGATCATACATATTTACTATACAAATATTTGCAATTTTCAAAGAGGTTCAAGACTCGTTAAATATGTACAATTGAAAGAATGTAAATAGCAAACAGATGGTTTATCATTAGTTTAATGAAGCGTTACTTTAACGTGAGCAATTCAAAAAACTTATACTTAATGTTGATTCAAGATGTTTTTGGTTTAAACATCACTTTACGTTGTATGAAGTTGTTTGTGCAAAACATTTTTCTATTGATTGCGACTGCTACAGGTTTAAACGAATAAACATGACGTGACAGTAATAATTTCTTCCGATTTTTTTATAAGAAAAAAACCATCTTGTGACTAGAAACACATTAATTACATAGTTTTGTATCGGATAGTTTTCCGCCATGGAGATAATATATCGATACATATTTTGATAAACTGTTCAGTTCCCCAGGGTACAATACACGTACAAACCAGTTGTCTCCGGTTTGGTATAAGTTTTTAAAGGTCTGATGAAATTTAAACTTACCAAAGATACTAGACATATATTTTGGTACACCGGTCGCAATTTTTATCTACACCATAGGCGCTCCAAAAAAAAAAAAAAAACTAATTAAAATGCCAATTTGAAGAGCATTTAAAACCGAAATGTGGTGTAAATACGGTTAGGCCACCTATATCTGGGTGTAGAAAACCTGGGTGATCTGAAGAATTCATCATGTTATCAAAAGCAAATTTATAGAAAAAGGAACATTTCGATGACAGTACTAGTATTTCATGACAACAACAAGTGACAACTTGGCTGGTGAATTCCTTGGGGGGAAAATGTTCACAAGATGGCATTTTTCTCGATGGCAATCATACTACATCTTCTTATTTTTATACTTAGAATTCATCAAATTTATACAGCATCGTTGACAATACATATATCACTAAACAGCATCATTGACAATACATATATCCCTATACAGCATCATCGACAATACATATATCCCTAAACAACATCATTGACAATACATATATCCCTTTTCATTTGTTATATAGCTCTTCAAGTATATATACATTGTTACTTTGTAGAGTGGTCAAATACAGCACAAACAACATTTTCCAAAAGACCAAAAAAGTGAAAAAGTATATTTTAACAAAACGCATTTGACTAGCAGGTCGAACAACGGATGCTCTTAAACCCTGCTGACTGTCACGGCGATTGCTAAATAAACGGATCACCAGATGTTAAAATGGATCTTAATTATTAATTTAATACCAAACAGAAAACAATAAACTTGCGGAAAGGATGGTATACCGCAAACATGAGGTACAAATATATGTACATCATATCCGGATTTCGACAATTAATGTCTCTTCAGTGATGTTAGGAATCGAAACGGTATTTGAAAGGCCATATAATCTACCTCAATTTAGGATTGATTCTTGAATTTTGAAGAGTCGAAACAGGATGAACGGATATAAACCCGAAATATACTTTTTCACTTTTTTTTAATGTTGTTTGTGCTGTATTTAGACCACACTACCAAGAAATTTGTTTTGCATGCACACATATAAAAATTGCGGTTTTTATCCAACGAAATCATAGGTTTGAAGTTGTTTTCAATTTAGACTTGTTTATATTTTTTCGTTTGGGCTTGTATTATATTTGCCTTCGGGTTTATATGGTCGAGCGTCCTTAATGAAGGTTAATCCAGAAAACCTTATCTGATGTACCAAATGAAAAAAAAATAATGTTAATGACTTTTACATCCACATTGGGAACAACCATCATAGGCACAGATTATCATGGAGGAGATAACAACTGTTGTGTTTTGTGAACTTGTTTGTCTTTTGGTCGTCTTTGGTTTTTTGCTATTACGTTGTCATTTTCTACCGACTTAATTCTAATGATGACGACATATTTGTGCCAAATATCTCACAACCGCATCCCGTATTTTTTTCTCATCGAATGAGCCTAATAACCGCAAAATTGTACTTACATAAACAACACGACGAGTGCTCACCATACAGGAGCACCTGAAATACCCCCCCCCCCCCCCCTTTCCAATATTTCATGGGGTTCGTGTTGCTCAGTCTTTTGTTTTGTTATAATGTGTTTTGTAGACGCTTATTTGTCTTTTGGGCGTATTTTCGTAATTTGCCATGGCGTTGTCTTCGATTTATGAGTTTGAGTATCCATCTGGTAACATCTGCTATCTTTTTCAAGCCTATATTAAGTCACTTGATTTCAAGAAGGTTCTCCTACGACATTATTTCACTACACTTTTTTTAGCAAATGGTATATAATTTAACAATTTCTATTGATTATTTTAGCTAGATATAATTCTACAGGTGTTTGATACAGGACAATCTGATCTGGTTCGTTATTTTTGGTATACAAATTTGATTGGGCACTTTCAACAAAAATCTGAACATTTTTGAACTATAAATACCATTTGAAGAGAAAAAAGTTTGGTACGTTTTTAAAAAGATCGTATTATGAAAACAAAACAAAACGTAATTTGTTCTTAAAAACGCTTGTTGATCAAATAATTTGTTTTTGTTTTTTTATTTGTATTTTTGGCCGAATGGTGCATGGTTGATTTTTATGATGAATTGCTTAAAGCTGTTTCATATTTTTAATTTCTGCCACTTCATCGATTAACCCCTTAGTTATTATTTTAGACGAAAGTTGAAGAAGAGAGGCGAAAAATACCGAGGGATATTCACTGCAGAAAAAGAATACAACTTACAACATTCAACATAACTCTAAGTATTGATTAAGACGAATTCGACGGAAATCTTGTGATTCTGTGTTTTCAAAAAACAGTCCCTGATCTCTATTATTTATGAAATACCATTGTGGTTGTCAATGACAATTGCAAATCTTGTAACACTTTCTTTATACAGTCATATAAACGTGGTATACTGTTATAAAAAATAAGATAACAAAACATACCGAACTCCAAGAAAAATTCAAAACGGAAAGTCCATTATCAGATGGCAAAATCAAAAGTTTAAACACACCAAACGAATGGAACACAACTGTCATATTCCTGACTTGGTACAGGCATTTCCTTATGTAGAAAATGGTGGATTAAACCTGGTTTTATAGCTAGCTGAACCTCTCACTTGTATGACAGTCGCATAACATACTCTGTTAAAAAATTGATTTGTAAATTAATCCAATACTTTACAGAAAACTATATGTTGTATCACTGCCAATTGAATAAATGTAAAATATGAACTTTGATCTAGTATTTTTTACATAATTTTAAACAAATGTGGATTATATCATTACCGACTTTGATAAAGAATTTAATAGACAGCAATACTGTTACAAGATGGCAAACAATTATATTAATATAATACAAAGATGAACGAGACGGTGTGAAGTGTTATATATGATATACAAAAAAGTACATTTCCTCTTGAACTTTAACTGACATTTTGAATCAGAGTGATTCTTTACAAAGTAGGATTTATTCCTCCCCAGGACAAGATACTTGTATCTACGTTCGCCATTCTTTTTAATGAAACATAGTAATACCAACTTTTTCAATTTGTCTTTAAGTTTGAAATGGGGAATACTTGTGTAAAGTTTAGAAAAGTCAAATGTTTTAATACTATTGCAAGATGAGAGAGTCTTAGATTGTATGTACTCTAAAAGATCTTTGGAATTTGTTAGTATCCACATCTGATTCACGCCACCTCTAGAAAAGGCTGTTTGAAACTCACAATAACTTTGGAGCCCGGCTTTGATTGCTGATAAAATAGATGTTAATAATTTAGAAAGAGGTTTCGTGGAGCACTTAGAAGACCCAGCAATATACCGTTGTTTGTAAGGACACTTATGTAGTTTAGGTATCCAATACAGTGATGGAAGATCATAGAAAGGAACATAGAACAGACCTATGATTATCCAGGATTTCCTCTTTGGTAAGTGTCGTGAGGGTATATGTTGAGTTTTCAAGTGAATTGTCAATACCTAATTCATTTATCAAGCACTTTATGTAATGATATTTACACACAAACACTATGTTGTTTGGGGCTTTATCTGCGGGGATAACAACATATTTGTCATGGAGGTAGGACAAGTGTTTTGCTACATTTGGGTTTTTAAAAAATGTCGTAGCGTGGGTATTGATAGGCCCATGTAGTTTCTTAATTCGGATTTGTATCAACGACCTCACAGCCTTAATCCATTCGGAAAGATGTATATACGTCTTCTTTCTCGCGTTTAGCCCATTGCCTGACATAATCCTCGACTGAATCCATCAGTATTTTGAAGTTGTATTTCCAACATATTGATGGATTGATTAATACGGCCAGAAGGGGTGCACAATTGGATAATTGTGCACCCCTTCTGGACGATTTGTTTTTGTACTCGTATGAAGCAGAATTCATTCAGAACCTTCTAAAAGACAAAAAGAAAAAGCACCTTGCATAATTCTACTGCTAAATTTTTGATCACAATCTCTGCAATTTTGCAGCAACATTACGACCTTTGATTTTTCTACGCTTTACACTACTATTCCTCATGCTCAATTGAAAGATCGACTTCACTATCTTATTAAACAGAGCTTTTTCTATAAAAATGGGAGGCGTATATATACATTTCTTGTTTTGAGTTATAATAATTCTTATTTTGTGTAGAACCACACTGATTCTATCAGAAAATACACTGAAGTTGATATCATCAAAATACTGAACTTTTTAATCGACAATATATTTGTTGAGTTTGGAGGATTGATATTTCAACAGACGGTCTGTATTCCAATGGGTATTAATTGTGCACCCTTTCTGGCCGACTTGTTTTTGTACTCGTATGAAGCTGAATTCATTCAGAACCTTATAAAAGACAAAAAGAAAAAGCACATTGCAAAATTCTTTAATTTTACTTTCAGATATACTGATGATGTCCTATCACTGAATAACCCATATTTCAGTCAGTACTTGCATCTCATATATCCCGGTGAACTTGAAATTAAGGATACGACTGATACAAGAAGGACTGCTTCATACCTTGAACTTTTCCTCAATATTGACACAGATGGACGACTTCACACTAAAATCTATGACAAACAGGATGATTTCAACTTCCAAATTATCAATTTCCCATTTCTCAGCAGTAATATACCCTCTGCTCCGTCGTATGGTATTTACATATCTCATTTGATACGTTATGCTCGTGCATGTTCACACTATACGGACTTCATATACAGGAGCGTGCTCCTTACGCAGAAACTGCTCCAACAGAGTTATGAGGAGGAAAGATAAAAAATGACACTCCGTAAATTTTATGGACACAAGCACGAATTAGTTGATCTATACGATGTGTCTGTGTCTAAACTAACTAATGACATTTTTACCACGTCTTAGATTGTGGTTTAATACCTATGTCGTTTGTCTGCTAAGTACCGAACGTGACCTATTCCCGAATATGACTGTTTTGCCGAGTGTGAATTCGCATTGCTATACGACGTGTCTCGGTATTTTATACATTCAACATTCATGTATTTATGTTTCTGTTGTGGTTTCGGTTTGAATAATTTGTTATATTTCTTATCGTTTGTGGTTAGAATTCTGTACTTTCGATACATTTCACATTTGTCCTATTTTTCAGTATAGTCGAGTTAATTTCCATTTTTCATGGATAAAGTATTATGTTTGTCCAAATAATTATGACGTTGTCACAGCATTCATTGAAGATAGCCTTTCAATACCGTCATTATCATGATAATTGTTTGGACTTGTATTGTGAAAATAATTGTATAAATTTCAAGATTATGTATTCGTTACAAAAATGCGTCACTGTTTGTGATGTCCTGTCCTGTCTGTTGTTAATGGAAGATGTTCGTTGTTATTCTACGGTTTACATGTTGTAGCAACTATTATATTATTTATTTGTGCATATCTCTGTGATGAGTGTTCTTGCGTGTTTTTGTGCTGTATTACTGTCACGTAGGGTTGTCATTTTAGCGATATATATTTTAACATTGCCATATAAGCAGGAGGTTTGGCTAGCCATAAAAACCAGGTTCAACCCACCAGTTTTTCTTAAAATGCTCTGTACCAAGTCAGGAATAAGGCAGCTGTTATCAAATAGTTCGTTTCTATGTATGTTGGCGTTTGTTTTTGTTGCACTTCAGTGTTTCTGTTGTTCCTTTGATTTCCTCTCATAGTTGATGTGTTACCTCGGTTTTAGTTTGTAACCCGGATTTGTTTACTCTGAATCGATTTATGCCTTTTGAATATACTACGTTGCCTTTATTTATATGGTATAAATCATGTCAATACCGAGGAACTGACTACTGAGCTGATGATACTCTCGAGGACTAACAGTCCACCAGCAGCGGTATCAACCAAGTGCTAGTGAATGAAATAAACAATTTCTGGCATTTATGAGAGTCTAGGTTGGTATGTCATCATATAAGACTTAACGGCTATTCTGAGAGGCTAGCCACTGAAGACTTATCGGCTGCTGTAATAGAATAGCTTACTACATCATTACCGACAAATTATCGGCTACTGGAAGAGGGTAGATTGCTAGATCGCTACCGAAGACTTATTTGCTACTGTATACGGCTATACTACAAGGTCATCACAGAAAACGTATTGGCTACTTTCAGGAAAAGGATTATAAAACAAGTATCTTTCTTTTGTTTAATTCGTCTTTCTTCGTTTTTTATAGAATTTTCGACTGTAGATACAGCTACTATTGAGTAATTCCTCTCCGAATGCTACAGATACGTCAAAGCTCATTATTTTACTGTAACGAAGAGATGAAAACACGAAATGATTCAGTTATCCTTAATTAACTTTGTTTGAAGGCTTGAAATGAAATTAAATATGTCTTAATTAATTGTTGAGATAGCTGCGTCGGTATAGAATCAAAATTAATGGACGTATTCGATATTGTCGAATTTAGTTGTTTAAAGAAGGTTTCTTCTTTTTTAGATGATGGCTGAAATTTGACAAGCATCCTACATACTTATTATGTAATAATGTTGTTGTTAATTATAAGACGAATTTCCCGTTTATCAAAGTCCATCGTCATCCAATATTTAATTAAGAATTTTGACAAAGTACTACATTTATATTTGGGGTTATGATGTAATTTAGAAATTAAATAGTTTTATAAGATCTATATTAATCTACATTAGCTTTCAAATTTTGAAGAATAGACAAATTTTGTAAATGTGTCATTTTAATTGTTTTTCATAACAATCAATTCTTGCTTTTCATAGATATTTATATATTCTAAACATTTATGTAAATAAGACAAACTTCAATTAATCAAAAACTAAAAACAAAAAACAAAAAAAAACAAAAAAAACCAAAAAAACCAAAAAAAAAAAAAAACAACGGAGATAAAAAAACAAGAATTTACGAATTAAACAATTGAAGGTAAAAGAATTAAGAAGAAAAAGGAAGACTTCCATTTTGCATGTTGTTCTGTCATGATATAAAGCATCAATGAAAGTGAATGAAAATGGTATGAATATGAATTTAACAACTTTCCCCAACGACCAAAGCACACATATGTGAACAATGACAGGTAGCAGCTATACAGCTTTAAAAAAATGACCAAACCCACACCGTATAGTAATTATAAAATGCTGCGTTATTACAAAATGTGAAACAATTAAAAAGAAAAACACTAAGGCCTTATCTAAACTACTACAATGAACAAAGTAAGTATGACAGAAAGGCATTGAACGAAAACAACTAGAATACAGGTTGAGGACCTGGGACAGGAACAGAAAGAATGTGGGTCTACTCACAAAACTGGAGCATCTGAAATCTTTCCCGTTTTGTTATGTGTTGCTCCGTCTTTGTTTTTTTAACTGTTTTGTAGAAGGTTGTTTGTCTTTTGGTCATTTGTTCGTATTCAGCCATGGCGTTGTCTGTTTGCTTCGATTTATGAGTTTTAATCTAGTAACATCAGTCTATCTTTTTCAAGCCTATATTAAGTACCATGATTTCGAGAATTACATGTTTATATCACTGTCATTTAGATTTACGCTGAATATAATTTTCAAGGATTTTTTTACACAAATAAAAAAAAAAATGTTGAAAATATCATCACCGACTTGAATAAAGAGATTGATAGATAGCAACACAGTAAGATAAGTCTCTCAAAAGGTAGCACCGAAGTCACTTGGATTTTGTAAATGAAATAAACACTTTATAGATTTCGTGCGTCCGAAACTCGTTACCTTTATCAGGAAACCCACGGATGAGTAAATACGTCAAACAGTAGGATTTATGTGAACAAAGAGGACGGACTTTAACAGCATTCTAACGTCAATTTTGCCCGCGGGAGTTTGAACGTCAGTCTTTGATAATTTAGTCATTTATGAATGGGGTATTTTAAATAGGTATATAGTATAAATCATGTCAGTACAGAAGCTATCACTACTGAGCAGATGATACTCGCGAGGACAAACAGTCCACCAGCAGTGGTATCGACCCAGAGCTAGTACATGAAATAAACATTCCATTAATTTCATGCATTTATAAAGATCTAGATTGGTTTATCGTCACAGAAGACTTATCAGCTATGCTTAGAGGCTTGCTTGCTAGATCACCACTCATGAATGACTTATCGGCTGCTGTAATAGAACAGCTTTCTTCATCATCAACAAAAACTTATCGGCTACTGGAAGGGGCTAGCTTGCTAGATCGCCATCGAAGACTTATTTGCTACTATAAACGGCTTTATAACTAGGTCATCGAAAACGAATTGGCCACTTTCAAGGAAAGGATTATAGAAAATGTTTATCTCGTTTTTTTATCGTATTTCATAGACTTGTTTTGCCTATACTTACAGGTACTATTGAGTAATTCCTCTCCTAATGCTACAAATACAACACAGCTCATTATTTTACTGTAACAAGTAGATGAAAATGCAAAATGATTCAGTTATCCTTAGATAAACTTTGTTAGAAGGCTTGAAATGAAATTTGATTTGTCTTACTGTAATTATTTTTTAGGTAATTGTGCCGGTAGAGGATCAAAATTAATGGACTTATTGGTACTGTCGAATTAAGTTTTTTAAAGAAGCTTTTTTTTTAGATGGGGGCTCATATTTGACAAGCATTCTACATTCTTATTATGTAATAATTATGTTGTAAATTATAAGACGAACTTTCCGTTAATTTAAGCCTGTCGTTATCCAATATTTTATTATGAATGTTGACATTTGAATAGATTCATATTTGGGGTTATGATACAATTTAGGATTGAAATATGTTATAAGACATATGACATCACGTTATAACATCTAGATCATCTTTCAATTTATGGATAATAGCTTTTCAAACGCGACTTGCGATGGTTCGAGATATTTAGATACTAAATCAGTGAAATTTAAGCAAACAACGGATACAAAGAACAAAACGATTACGAAAGAAACGACTGAAAAGAAAACGAAATGCTTCCATTTTGATTATTACATACCCATAATATAAACAGCAATTACAATTAGGGAGATATGGTAGGGTTATTAACAAGACAACTTTCTGTAAAGACCGACGAACAAATACGTGAACAATGGCAGGTCGCCTCAGAGCAGCGTTCAACAATGAGCAAAACCCATACCGCATAGTAAGCAATAAAAGACCGCGGAATGACTAAATTGAAACCTTTGTAAAAAGAAAAACCAAAGATCTTATTTATAATACACCAATGAACAAAAGCAAGCGTATAAGAAATCAACTGAACGAAAACCACTGGATCACAGGTTCTGGCCTTTGAACAGAAAAAGAACGAATGTGGCGCCATTTAACATATTTGCGAGCAATCAACGCTCTCCCCAATGGGGACGGGGTTTTATCAACACGAATTAAAAACAAAATGTAAAAATTAGTTGACAGGCTTTTGATCAGTATTTTCCACAAACTCAAAACCGATCTTGGAGTACTCATAGCCCTCCATTCCCGCCCGAAGCCACATTACAACTAATAAAATAACCCATGTACTCCCAGACCTCAATTTCAATCAGTACACGAATTAAGAGTAAAGGCTTCATCAGCAAGCTGAGAAAGGCATAATTATATGCAATGCAAACATTTAAGTATCTGCAGGATGTAGGAACATCTTAGCGCAGATATAGACAATATTCAAAAATCATACTGCGATGTAAAATTGATAACCTTTCAGACTATATTTATTCAAAGGAATATTAAGTTAAGGATTAATGGTTCTTAATGCTTTCCCACTTCCTTTTTTAGTTTGCCTTTGTTCTTTATTTTTATCCGTGCGTCACTGATGAGTGTTTTGCAGAAAAAAAAAATAGGATGTGCTATCCCGTTTCTAAATTATTTTTAAAGAACAGCCAAAAAGGAAAATTACCAATAGGAATCAAACATCAATATATTATTTATATATTAATGTTATCGTATATTAGATGTCTTTAAAGTCAATTTGCATGGGTTGAATTCTGCAATATAACTCGAAAAAATCTTGATAATTTAAAGCAAAAATATCTTCGATAAGTGTTACTAATATTTAACAATTGAACGAAATTAAGACAAATTTTACTAAGTTTGGCCATACATTGTAATTCATAACAATACAAATCAAATCTGTTATAAAAGTGGTACAATTGGTACCCATTAGAATACCTACAACCTACCGATAAACATTATTGCCGAAACGTGCACAGATATTTATAGGGAGAACAAGTACAGCTTTAATCATCTCATCACAGATCCACTTATATTTCAATAAAAGCACTGCGGAAGTAAAGTATATAAATTTCACTGTTCCTACCATCCTTGTATCAAGTAATAGAATTGTGTGAAATAAAATGATTATCTAGTCTTTACCAAAAAAATCATTAACGGAACCAGCAAATAATTATGTTGTAAGTTTAAGAAATGTTCCATTAGACATAGATAGATAATTACAGTGACAATAGCATATATCCTACGATTAGAAAACAACAAATATATTTAATAATTGCATTGTAAATTGATCATTTTGCATTACTGATGTGTGTAACATTTTTGCATTCCTTTTTTATTTTGATTACGTGTACTGAATGCGTTTAGCACTTGACACTGTTCTTTGAAACGGTTTTAGGAATATGCCATGGTCTAAGTATATTCGAAGAAAAATGATGTTGTGTTGAGACTGAAATCGGTTCATTAGTTCGTTTCTGTCTTTACATTACATATATCAAGTGCACATACGTAGATATGTATTAAGAAACAATACCCAGCGCTACTGTCTTAATCGTAGTTGTTTGATATTTCTATATTTCTATTTTGATCACTTTCAAATAGTGATTTATGTCTTCTTTTTGGTATCTAAGAGAACCTACACTATTTGTTATATTCAATTCAAGGGAATATATACATGTAAGTGGTCCGTTAATCTCCTATTAGTCAGAAACTTGATCAGTACTGGTCTTATTTCATATCTTAATGTTATTTGCTATTTGGAAACTTGAATACAGATCTTTAATTGTTACTGTTAATTTAATTCATAGAAAAAATTGTTTAAAACTCAATATGATTGAGAGATAGGTTTATTTCATAGACTATGCCTTCTATTGTTGAAGACGGTATGTTGCTATCTATGGGTTTATAACTATTTTTTGGTTATCGCCAAGTTGAGAACTAAATAACAACTGCACAATACCATGAATGGCCAGCCTGCGACAATATAGGCAATATCGAAAAATACAAAAATGACAAACACAACACACATTACAAGACGTCAAAGGTGACTCTATGAAAGAAACCGGACATTGGTAATCAAACAACATCATATATGATTATTTAGATTCACAAATTCTATCTTCTGTTCTTTGAAATAAACATTTGTTGAACAAATCCCACTCTGTGAAAAGTAAAATTTCCCTAGACACATATTTACATGTGTTTGTATCAATCAAATTTATTGTCTGATAGATATTGGCGAAACATCGAAAAAGGACTAGACAAAGGAAGAAGCTGACAATATAATGGAATTATATACGACTGTCATACAAGTGAGTGGTTGAGCTAGCTATAAAACTAGTTTTGAAAGACGGACGAAAGATACCAGAGGGACAGTCAAACTCATAGATCGAATACAAACTGACAAAGCCATGGCCAAAAATAAAAAGACAAACAGACAAATAATAGTACAGATGACACAACATAGAAAACCAAAGACTAAGGAACACGAACCCCACCAAAAACTGGGGGTGATCTCAAGTGCTCCGGGTTTAATCCACCCTTTTCTACATAAGGAAATGCCAGTACCAAGTCAGGAATATGACAATTGTTTTCCATTCGTTTGATGTGTTTGAGCTTTTGATTTTGCCATTTGATAAAGGACATTCCGTTTCGAATTGTGCTTAGGGTTTGGTATTTTTGTTATTTTACTTTTTACATGACTTCACTTGACATTAGTGTGACAATCTTAATATTCATACAGTATTCAATGACAGAAATGTGTCCTTTAATGGTATTTTCAAGCAATGAGTGGTCTATTTCATTAGAAACAACCAACGTCAATAGTGGAAAATACAAATTTAAGTACATATGAATAAGTACCAGCAATCAGTAAACTATAATGAGTATGCTGTTTATCTTAGATATCGATTTTAGTAACAACACAATCACAAACACACATGATTTTTTTTAGAGGAGCACATTTTGTTTTGTCTGTTATTTTTAAACAAATACATATGCTGGCATCAAAAACATATATTTCAAAGAACTATAAAGAGACTGGTAAAATTTTATTGGAAACACTGTCACTTTAACTTAATATTCACATCTGAAAGTATCTTTTAATGTTTGTGATATGAAAACCAAGGAAATGCATTCAATTTGGATGATATTGTCGCGATTCTATCTCTAAAACAAGTGTAAATAGATAGCAGCTGTGTATGATAACTAAAGCATTTCTCATGTAACATCTTAGTTTTTGTAACAAATTAGTTATGTCACAGTCTAGCAGTTAATTTATTATCTCAGCAGCATTTTTAAAACTCTTTGTTTTAAAGATGTAAAGGACTGAAAGTATATCCAATTGAAAATTTAAGCAAAGAACTTAACAACTTTAATGATGCTACCGGAAGTGGATGTGCTTGAATATTTTTTTGCGTGTGTGTGTTCGTGTGTGAGTGTTTATATTTACTTGTGAATTTGTCTATGAAAACAGGTATAAATATAGATAGGAAGGAAATAATTAAAAACGTATCATACTGATTACATAGAACAATGTTTCCGGAATAACATTTTTTTTACAGGAAGTTCGAAAAAGGTAATTTGAAATTTAAAAAAAAAAACCACAACAATAACGGATCTATGTACAATGTATTATAACTGTATCACACAGATCTCAGTGTGCACGACCCGATTTCTGGAATATCCTTCACAAGTAAATAATTTAAGACCTAAACGGTCATTCTACCCACTCTACGAAGGAGGGGAGATATGATGTTTTATCTTGTCTGTCCGTCCGTTTTTTTTTTCAATGAAATTACCTTCCCATTTTTCTCAGAAACTACGAATCAGTGTTTCCTGAAATTTGTTACCAGGCTTCATGTGAGCTTGTTATACCACGTGACCTGTTTCAGATGCATCGTTCAACAATTTTCTGTTTACGCAATATTTCTATGTTTTAAACATAACGCCATGTGTGAAATGATAAACAATAGGTTTCTGAAATTTGTTATTAGGGTTCATATTAGCATGCTATACTTTGTGATTATTATTTGATTCAGAATAATTGCTCATAACGTCCTGTTTATCAAATACTTATATATGACACAAACACATACAGGCCATGTATGAAATTTTTGTCGCATTTTTCTAGGGAACAACAAAATAGAAATTTATAAAATTATGTTATCAGGCTTCATATGAACATGCTTTCAGAATAAGTTCTCTTTAACTTCCTGTTTGACGAATACTTGAAGCGGGGTATCATTAGTGAGATTAATTGGCAATATTGGTTATTATCATACCGTACATATTTTATAAACAATTCTTTTGGTTTATACATTATCATGTGACATGTTATAGTTGAATTAATTTTTATTTAACTGCAAGGAAGGACGAATAACTCTTATATTCTATACCGAGCTATGAATAAACATACTGTTCAGCGGTTAGTAACATTTAAAGCTTCTTGATTGGTACAGGAGTTATCCCCCATCAAAAGGAGGTCACAAAAGTTTTTAAACCAGATGGCAATGGCCAGATTAGAAGTCCATCGGTAACGAGGAAACAAGGTTTGTAAATTTATCTGGTGCCGCGGATAGCCCTCACAAGCGGTCCTTTTCCGGGCCATGAATATTTAAAAAAAATAATCTATCTTTTTGCAAATACCAGAAATTCCATGACACAAGTGAGTCCCTGACGTACGACAATATTTAACAACAACAAGGAGTGTGTATCTTTAACGGATAGCTTCAATGGTTTGAAAGGCCCTTTCACTTTTAGTTCGGTATAATAAAACAATTGTGGCACCTAAGAAGCGGTGAATATCCAAAATATTTATACCTAAAAAGTTATTTCTCTTCGGGCTGCAACCTCTTGGAAATAGCATTTAAGAGTTGACACTTTTGGATCTTCACCTTTTCTACAAGCCATAGTTGTCTAACATAATACATAATATTCTCGATAAGCTAAGCAATATATAACTGGAAAGTTATAACGAGAACCCTATTGTAAAATTCGTTAATTTTTAATGTATCTCGTAAATGATCATTTGAAAGAAGGAATTGAAAATAATGTAAATTTTGCAAGAATTTATAAATACATTTCGTGTTAGATAAAAGATCCGAAACAGAGTTTTACTTTGAAATATGGACAAGTTATTTGCATAATACATTGTATGAATTAATAGAAATATAATCCTAAACCTCTATGATTATAAGACATTTTCAATCCAGTAAAGTATCTTAACATGAAGGCAATGATATATATGTCTCTTTTTAAATTAGAAATTGGAATGACCTGCAATGCTCTTTGCAAAGTGACACTAAGCAATACTTTTATAAAATGCTAAATCTCGCAAGATCATTTCAATGTTTTTGTTCCATTCGATTGATGTAATTTGTTCGACATAATCATGAAGGCACTATAACTGTTTTATGGCTTAACCTTTATATTCCTCTTAACTTTGATATGAAATAATTGATTTGGATATTGACAAATGAGACTGTTTCCATAATGTATAACCACATTTGGCTTCCACTCCTTCAAACTATTTATCATACTGCCTTTGAAAAAATTAAGGTAATTAAATGCGTTTCCAGATTTTATAAAATAACCTAAGATTGTAAGAAGTGTCATTTGAATATACCGATCGTCTGACTTTTATACAGGAGCTTCTTATTCGCACAGCGGGTGATGCATGCATTGCAAAAGACGCATACCCTGACGACAAATCCGGTCTCGCTACGTTTTGAGTTCATGTGATACCATCAGGTTTTGTTGTTACTCTGATTTGTACATATATCGTTTTATGAAATTACAACATCGTTTAACTATTGTTGCCTTAAATTTTCAGTTTTCTGACATGTTAACATAACATTTTAGATGTTCATTACCATTAACCCACTATTGTTTACTTTTATGGTACATGCCATAAATTTAAATATCTTGTAATTTTATATCAAAATACATCTACATAACATCGCGACCCAAATTATTTTTAAAGTCAAGCTTCCATCGGATACTACGGACAAATACAATCTTTTATGCAATTCTTTTGACTGAACTAAAACAAAATATGCAAATAGGAGGTAAGGTATATTCAAAATGCCCTAGTGGTCTAATTAGTTTAACCACTGTATCACAAGTCTGTCAACACTGATATTGTGAGTTCGAGTAACGCACGTGGCAGATACGTTTGAAATTACGGCAGTACTCCTCATTCTACACTTAATGCCAGATTGAAAGAATTAGTCCAACTTTTGTTTCATGAAATAGATTTGCCATTACAGATACAAATATATTGTTTAAGGACGGTACAAATCATATTTGATTTGAGAAAAATTAATTCACTGAAACTGTCATCCTCAAAATACTGGATTGAAAACATATTGATTACGTACGGAAGACATGTCTTTTAATATATACGTAATTGGCATTTCTATGGGAACCAACAGTGACCCTAAGTCTGCTTTCTGACTTTTTTATTCATATATTCTTATAAGACAGAGTTAATATAGAAGCTTATAAAGCAAAATGTAAGTGGCTTGCATTAATTCTGAACTTTAGAGATAAAACCCATTTACTGGATTATAAAGTTGTCGAATGCATCTATCCGAATGAACTTATACTTAAGAAAAAGTAAAGGATACCACTGATACAGTTTGATTTACCTTATTTCTTGACTGACTTGAAATTTAGATTTTTCCAATTGTGAAATTTTCATTTCTGTGTCGAATTATTTGAGCAACACCCGCTTATGAAGTTTATTTCTCCCAGTCGATAAAATATTCCAGGACTTGCGTTTTTCCATCAATGTTTTCTTGAAAGACGATTACTCAATACGAGGAAGCTATAACATCAAGGATTACACGTGGTAAAGTTGAAGTCATCCCTTTTAAAGGTTTACAGCAACCATTTTGAATATCTGTGTCATAAATGACAACGGATTTATTCCCGTCTTTTTATTGCTATTGTGATAATACCAAATTCAACTTTCTGGGTTTTAACTTGCACTAGCAACATTACGGGTGCCACATCCGGAGCACCTTAGGTTATATTTTTGGATGGGTGCGTAAATCTTAATCCTTAGATTTTTGTGCTTTGTTGTAATTTTGTTAGAAGTCCTTTCGTCCATTCTAGTTTTTTTCGGTTGCCCCATTGGTATCTTTCCTCAGTTTCAATATTTAATATGTACAAGCTGTTTTAAATCTCGGATTCAGATGTTAAAAAACCGTTTAAATAGCAATATGACCTACACAGATATCCAAAATATTGTACTGGTGTATCAATTATGGTCCTCAAATATAAAGCTAGATATTTATTTAATGTAGAATTCGCTTAAAAGGATTTAGATACAATCAATATCAGCAATTATTTTTCAAAACATCTGTGCAGAAAACAATACATGTTCTCTTCAAAGATAAAACTACACCTGCCATTCCATAAACCCTCACTAAACCAATTGCATCCAAGATTTTTAACCACAAAAAGGCATTAAGGACCTTTACCCTTAAGATTGTAAAATCAAAACCTCCAGATGAATCTTGCTCATCGTCCCCTGGTCATGTTATTTCTAGAGATTTTGGCATGGTAAATAATTACCACCTTTTATATTAAGGTAAAAATCATTCAAGCAGCATATATAGTACGCACAGATCCCCGCACCGAACTTTCGGTTATGTTGTAGTCTTGAACTCATTTCAAAAACCAAAGATGAATTAAAATTATGAAATTTGGTTGTGTTTAATTTAGTTTTGTAGCTCTATTCAGTTTGAAGCAAATTATAAAGAAGATATTAATACGGATCTTGCACAGTCTGTTCTTAAAATAACTTTTTTACATTAATATGTTATGTTATGTTATGTTATTTAAATGTAATCAAGTCATCGATGTCGAATTAGATTCACCTAATATGAATAATTTGCTTCCGCGTTCACAAAGAGTACGAGTTATATTGAAAAGTTGTTGTCAACCTGTCACGAAATGCTCCTAGTATGGATAATGTTGAACCCGACATCACATGAAATTCAGCTAATAACACAAATTTTCTTTACCTTTGAACAAGATGCAAATGATATTGCTTTCATCCAAAAGAGAGGCTTTTTCGGTTTTTATATATGGTTTAAAAGGGATATACCAATGATAAATATACTTTTCTAATGAGATATAATATGTTTTTTTGCCATTTGTATTTTGATTAAGTTGTTGCCATGCCATGCCAACTGTCGACTGTCAAAGACATTTGCAATAACATTGCGCACTCCCAGTAGACGTTTCCTATATATTCAATATCTTTTGTTAGCATTAGATTTGCAACGGGACATCAGTAATATATTTTAAGAGTTGCCACCGTCAATTTTGAAATTGATACTTGCAACTCTTATTTCCTTTATATATGGTATTTATGAATTACTAGTACTCACATAAAGCTTCTCCAAGTATCCATCTATCATGACTAAAGAACTCCATCAGGGCCGAAGTCTGACATATGGTGAGAGTAAGTAGATCTGACATACTTAAATTCAGTAAACAGCAGTTAGTAATGGTCTTCATATTCTTGTATCTCAGAATCACTATTATAACTAAAGTATTACCGAAAAAACCAGTAATAAACATAGCAACATTCATAAAAGTCACCCAAAGGTACATGTATAATGGTGTTGATATCATTTTGGTGTCCGTGCCATTTTCCAAATAAGTCGAGTTCATGATGCTGCAGGTACAACACAAATATCTATTAAATCTTTTTTAAAAACCTTTTCCGCTAAGTTTAACCAATGAAATAAACTATATTTTATTCAACTTACGCTTTTAATTGAATGTACACAGCTACAAGCAATTAATGCTCATTTCGCTTGTATATGCTTCCATGCCATGATTACTAACTTGATTGAGAAGAAATCTCTCCTTTAGGAAGAAAGTGAATGTATTTGATAATTACTCTGTAACTAAATGTACACTTATAACACACTGTACAACAAATTAACTATAATTGTTATTATCGCTATTTTACGATATTTTCCTTTGATCTTGCTGACTGATTATTTCCTTTCTCAGCGGAGTCGAGTAATATGAAATATTATCGCTAGAAACTAAGGGAACACGTGCCATTGTCAATGAAATTAACAACGTTGTCATAGGTAAAATAGCGATAAACTGATTATCATTGGTCATCTCAACTCGAGTGCTTTTCTCACTTTCGCCGTTCCGGCTCAAGCGAGAAAATCAATCTCGTTGAGATAACCAATGATAATCTATAAATATCAAATGATATTCACTTCTGCAAGTTGAAACAAACTGACTAATATGTATTTTGTATTTAACTTGATAGTTTTAGTTCCAATGATATCGTAGTTACTACATTCTGATAACTTTTAAGTACTTTCTTTACATGTAAAAAAAAAAAACAACCCATAAATGATAAATTTCCGAGAATCAGAAAGCTGCTTTGACATGTTTTCTTTCTAAAAGTCAACCATACAAACATAATCAAAACTAACAGATACTATGTAGATTGATGTAATATACAATACAAAAATATTGAACAGTTAAAGACATCAGTTCCATCCCATCGGGCAAGAGACGGAACAAATTGGATATCAGATTATATTTCTGTGATAAATAGCTTTGTAAATTATATCATAACATATTAATTTGTACATCACACACATCAGTTTAATGTAAAGCAGTATTTGTTAACTCAGTCATTTTTTTATCAGCAGGAAGCAATCTAACCTTTATATTTGATTTTTTGTATATGTTCTTTAAAACAGTACTAGTTATCAAAGAAGAAACTACACTATGCAGTTGATTAACAGGCCAACTTAGATTTATTCTGGTAACTTTATAGTTAGTCTAGTATTGATGATTCTGTAAACAGAATTTCGTTCAACCTGATTTTGACATACAAAATTGAGATTGATTTCCCTTGAAAGCATTTGAAATTTTTTATATATTAAAATTGAAGAAATTTTTGCAAAACTGGTTTTTCGGATTTCCTGATGCAAACCATTAAATTTCGTATAAAAATTTATAGAAATTTAAAGTTTTCTGCTGCGTTTTAAGCAATTTTGAGGTATTTTATTGTGACGTTAGATAATTATTTTCGAACCAGAAATTACAGAAAATACAAATTTGATGAATCTGAAATCGTATGCTAAGTCTCATTTTACTGATAGCGTCAAAGCAAATCCAAGATTTTATGGATTTTTGATATCTATACTTCTAAATAACGAGGTCCAATTTTTAAACCGGCATGACGTAAAATCCACGAAACAAAGAATTCAACTTTATATATAACTAATATAGGACAATGGTGTTTATTAAAAATTACACCATTCCAGGCACTTTTGTTTTCCACATGATTAATATTGCCAATAATTACCAAGTTCCGGGTCGAAACCGATACCGATACCAATAGAATATGTCACCTGTTACCTCTTACATAATCTATACGTTCTGCCTCTGTAAAGCGCACCACCAAACAATATATTTGGGATTAGCTATACACACGGTTCATTATCACACCTGAGCTTCGTCATTATACAGGGACTAAATTCAACCATTGTCACATGTAGTTTCCGGATTTAGTATGAAAACCAAGACGTGTTGAAACAGAAAGATTTTGAAAACAGAGAAAATTGTGCACATTATAATCAACACGATTTTTTCAGATGAATATACGAATACTAAAAATCCAGGTAAAAAATAAGGCGTAGAAATTTTCCAATTTGTTAGCCGGCACGACGAAAAACTAAAAATCAAAGAATTCAACTTTATATATAACTGGTGTTGATAAAAATTTACACCATTTCAGGCCCTTTTGTTTTCCACATAATTATAATTACCAATAATTAACAAGTTCCTGGTCGACGGGTTCAAACAGAAAGAATTTGAAAGCAGAGAAAACTGTGGACTTTATAATAAGCATGATTTTATCTGATGACAATACGAATACTAAAAATTCAGGCTAAAAAAAAGGTGTAGTTTTTAATCCAGTCACAGACCCGCGGATGTGTTCTAGTATAAAAAGAGATATTGTATGATTTCACATGGGACAATAATCAACGATTGACCAAAGATCAAGGGTATAAACAAGTAACGTTCACTGCACATTCTTTGAAAAATGAGTAAAGTAGTATCGTATTGTAAGCTATGAAAGGTAAAAAAAATGAAAAACAAAAGTAAAATAACAAAAATACCGAACTCCAAGGAAAATTCAAAACGGAAAATCCATTATCAAATAGAAAATCAAACACTCAAACACATCAAACGAATGGAAAACAATTTGCATATTCCTGATTTGGAACAGGCGTTTCCTTATTTAGAAAATGGTGGATTAAATCTGTTTTTATAGCTAGCTAAACCTCTCACTTGTATGATAGTCATATTGAATATCATTATATGGACAACACTGTGTGAGCAAAACAAACAGACATAATAGGTAAAAATGTCAAAAATTGGGGTACAGCAATTAGCATTGTTTTATATTCTTAATCACTATAAAACAAATAACTATTTAAAATAAGAAAAACAAAATGGAATATAGACAATCTATAAACAAAATACACAATCAAAAATAGAAGACAAGAATACCAAAATGAAAACCAATGGCCTGATTTTAGCTAGTAACAGTATAAGAAAGGTCACGAATGTGAATATACATGTAATTCTATATATGATGGTTCCTTAACTGCAGGTAAGGAGTGATTTCGAGAACTATTGTGAGACTCATGATGAACTACATTAGATGAGCATTTGGACAATTAATGCCTTTTCAGTGATGATTGAGTCCAAAATATTTCAGCAAAACGTACATTTTTAGGTTTAGACTTTTGAGATGTTGTTAGGATCTGATTAGTCAAGTGTTTTATAAATGGTTTTACAGTTTGCTCTGATGTTGTGCTATTGTACAACTGTCTTAGATAAAATATGGTTGATTACTTGCAAACCCCGCCATATTATGAATGTGATCCATAGTTTCTTACATTACATGTACGTCATTTGGCCAGGTTGTCAAAAAGTGATAAATTGTCTTACATATGCTTATCATTAACATAGAAATAATCCTGACCCAAAAATAATATTCACACAAGGCAGTGTAGTTGGTGCTTATCTAGAAGCTGACAAGATATCGCGTGTGCTGTATGTCACTAAAATGACGTCATTTGAAGTTACAGGGCCAAATAAACCCAAAAATGTACCTCATCCTTTGCATAACTTAAAGTTTAAAGTAACGATGTTTCAAAATCTCGTTAAAACAATGCCGGTGATACCCAAATGAGACGACCGATCTTTTCATCACTCTTAGACGTACACCTTTTTGTTCTTATTAGAGTTTATGTGATTTCTTCAGTTTTTGTTAGTAACCGTGATGTGGTTTCCTTATCGTTTAAAGAGATAAAGTATTGTAGTCTTATTTAAGGGCATACGATACAGTTACAGGGGAGGTAATGACGTAAATCGGGTAAAAAAGCATTTTTCGAGTGATTTTAATCATTAGCTTGAAAACGAGTACATGGACCCCTCTTTTTTAAAAGGACATTTGACTTGATACTTTATGAAGATTATGTGTACCATTTCTTATGACAAAGTCACCCATGATTTTTTTTTCAAATCAGATAAATATGCAGCAGAAAATGCCGTTTTTTTTTACCAAAATCATAAAATTTTGATAAAGATTAATTATTTCAAAGAATTGTTACACATATTAAGAGCATACTTTTGTAACTCAGATACTTTAGTATTCCAAATTGTTTTACAAAAATCTGCATGTGTTTACCTTTTGAAACCGACTGTAGTCTGAACCTAAAGAAACTTTCTGAACTTGTCATTAACCCTAATCCTTACAATACGAAATAGCTGATCTCATACTCGATCAGGTTTAAACAGTCTTAACTCATTCTCGACCTGTACTTAACCAGTTCTGGACCTGTTTTCAATGTCTAAACAACACTCGACCAAAGGACGTAAAGTTCGGAACCATTGTCGACCAAAGTTTTAACCATACTCGAACAAATTCAGAAATTTACTTGACCAATAAACCTTGACTTTATCAATCTTGAATGTATAACTATAATTTATTTTACTCCAAACGACTTATTTTTACATTTATGTACTTCCATTTGCTTTGATTGTGTTTTATTTTCAGTTATTATACGTCTTGGTCTAGCCAAGGTAAACTAATCTTTTAAAAAAAACTCTAATAGAAAAATAAGAGAGATAAATTAAGATTAGGTCGAGTATGTTACAGAATTGGTCTAGTAAGGTTAATACTTGGTCGAGTATGGTTAAGACGTGGTCGAGTATGGTTAAGACTTGGTCGAGTATGGTTCAAACTTGGTCGAATATGGTTCAGACTTTGGTCAAGTATGATTCAGACTCATTAAAATGATTTTTTTAAGTTGAATACTGGTCGAGTACAAGTAAAGACTGGTAAGTATGGTTTAGTATTGAGTGACAAACTGGGTCCTTTGTTCTAAAATCTTGCTCGAGTCTTTTTTACTTATGATTATAGCTTTTCTTTTCAAAACTAAACTAGTGTTAACCATACTGTGGCATATTGAAATAACTGAGATACGTAGGTTGCGAAAGTTTGGACCGATTGCATACTTCTATATTTTAATAAAAAATCTCATCAAGTAAAACAGTTATTTGTAGTAGATTTTTCTTGTGTTGTTTTCATTAGGAAAACAATAAATAGAATTGATAGTTTTTCCCTTTAGTTACCACAATTATATGTATTTTTTTTATTTTGGTGAGATATTGAATATTGAACATTCACTGAAATCCTCTTGAATTTCATACGTATAACGTATGTACATATCATCAGACTCGTCTTACTTATATCCCCTTCAAAGGCATACACATCCTACAACAAAGATCGACACAAAGCTTAAAAACATCTTACAAAATACTCAAGGCACAAAGTACTGATCTTAGAATAATCGCAGTTACTTAACGATAGTTCAAAGCAAATTCCAACTGATAAATACTGTGAAAGTACTTTTATTCGTGGGTATCAATTTTCGTGGATTGAGCAAAAGTTGCATGTTCGTGGTTTCTAAGATTCGTGGATTCTTAAAATTGGTGAAGAATGTGAAGCCATCTCATACGAAAACTCGTGAAAATATTCATTTGTTGTTTTATAATAATTTCTGGGAAATTACTAAGAAAGGTGTTCATTTTCACCTACTTGTTCGTCTTTCATTACTGACAACATTCATCAAACTTTTAATAAGATAATTGCTTTCTAAAAAAGCCGATTAATCTATTCTTACAAATGTTCTCGATTGAAGAAAATTACAAAGTAGACATTTTAATTGTTGCACACGTGTAATCAGAAGTGATGACACTAATTAGATTGTTTGATCAACAGATTAACGGTCACAAAAGCCCGTCACACCATAAACATGTCACTTAAAGAAAACGGTTACATAAAAAAAGCTACAAATGTACTTTAAATTGTAGAATCGATTCGTATGAAATAAAAAAAATAGCAAGCCTTTATTGAAATTATTTATTTTTCGTATGAAAATTATGAGGATATAAAATGAACACTTTATTATCGCATATCATCACCGGGAGTCTGACTTTTTTCTATCAAAATAATTTTTCTTGAGAATCAAAAGGTTAAAAGTCGTAAAAATTAGGTTTTATTTTAAAGATTAAATAGACAGAATCCTGTGTAAAATTGCATCTTTTATTCATAGTGCGTTTGCTGATATTCGATGCAGTTAAACATACGGTAATAGGAGTTTTTCTATGTCATGATTTGGACAACAGTTCTTATATTTCGTTAGACACTTAAATTCGTGGATAAAGCCATCCACGAAAATCACAATAATTGGTACACCACGAATAAAAGTACTTTCTCAGTAATTCATATCTTCCAGAGCTTGAATTTACATAATTTTTTTTCTGATAATGATGATTAATTTAGACTTCATTTGTTCGAGATTTAAAAGTCATTTACATTATCAGATACTTTACATGTCATAAGCAAGTATAATGATATATCAACCTCAGATACAGTGGTATATTTTCTCCATAATATCTAAATGAAAGTTAAGGAATACTCGTGCCATATTTTGCAGCGGATGAGTCCTAGTTGTCGTAGCAACAATCCAATTGTCGTTTGTGTCTAGTGTTCTGAACACTTGAGTTGTACCGGAGTTGTTATGGTTCTATTTGAGCGTTTTTTATGTGTTTGCGTAGTGTTTTGTGAATCGTTGTTTGTCGTTTTAGAGTTTATCTTTAGACCGATGTGTTGACTGCTTTCTCTTTGACAAATATGTTTTGATTGAGCCCTTGGTTTCGTCCCCTTCGTTTTTTCCATTAATTTAATCTTTATAGAATTGTGAAGCAAATAAGGCCGAATACCTTTATTTAAACAAACTACTTTTGAATTCACATTTAACCTTTTATTAATCATTAATTTTAGTGCAAACTCATTGACGTTTTAAGATCAATTGATCAATTACCTTTTCACAAATTGACTTAGTTCGTACTCCTTTTCTTTTAGATTTTGAAATCACAGTACTTTAATCAAAATAATACAAAAACAGTTGGCTTTGCTCATAGTTTGTATAATTTGAGTGCATTAACTACGATTTAATAGGGATAATCATGGGTTGAACTTCATGTCACAGCTTTGTATGCGGAAGTTATATGCTTTTCATTTGGTTATTTATAAAAGAAAAATGCAATAAGACAATCCAAGTACAGTTTATGTGAGATATTATTTTACTTTAAATTAAAACTTTCTAAAGACCAAACATGTCATTTGTTTATGACAAAAAAAATGTAATCGTTATATCTGAAATTAAAATTCAATTAAATGCAATTGAATCAAAACAAATCAAATTTCTAAATATTATTTTATAATGACTAAAATGTCAGAATATTGATATCTGAAACTAGAATTCAACAAATTTTCAAAATATTTTCATCATTTCATACACACAGACAATGAAGATCAAATATATCATTCTTCAAATTATAATAGCACCACTTTTTAAATTGCATTTTGATATGTTGTGCAATTAACATGATTAAATAGGAAGGTCATTGGAGCATCTTGTGCAATGACCTAGCTCATGATTCGGTTTTTCCAAGGCTTTTCAAATTATTAATATCGTTCATTTAGTTAATACGACCATCATTACCTATATAGTAGGGATATAAAGAAGAAAATCAGCATCGATTGTTTTTAATTTCTAAAAAAAAATTTATACAAATTAAGATATAATTCATACCCCCAAAACTAAAATTAAAAACAAAAGTTGAATATGTTTTATATACTTGAATGGCTGAAAAAAAAGTCGAAGGATACCAAAGGGACATTCAAACTCATAAGTCGAAAATAAACTGACAACGCCACGGCTAAAAAAGAAAAAGACAAACAGACACTACAGTACACATAAACACAACATAGAAAACCCAAGACTGAACAACACGAACCCCAACAAAAACTAGTGCTCATCTCAGGTGCTCCGGAAGGGTAAGCAGATCCTGCTCCACTAAGTTTTTCTATAAAACATTGGCAACAAACACGAAAGTTAATTAGCTTGCGATCAACAATTACTGAATGAAATTTTATTTGTCGATAATACGTTATATATTCGTAATAAATATAAAAAAAGTGCATACAGGACTAAGTTTTGTATATATGCATACATTGGTTAAATAGTTTTGATAACATTGCAATTTCAAGAATCTTGTTTCATATTACTTTAAGCATTTAAACTTTGTTTGGCCGTATATTTCTTTTACTTATATTATTAGACTGAAATTGATCACTAAACACCAATTGCTAAGAAATAAATTATATTGTCAGTGCTAAGACTTACAAACAATAGTTGGTTTTTCATTATGTCGTTTCTATTTCATATTTCAACTACGATATACTGGTGGGAAGATAGCAAAACATAAAACGATTGATTTTTTCCATCCTTTATCACAAAAAGGGTTGTGTAATGATCTTTAAAATGTATGATAACAAGTATGCTATGCGCTATTGAGCTTATTGATGGTAAAGGTTATCAAAATTTTCAGATATTGTAAGGATTATGCAAAAGCTTTTTTGTGTGAAAAGACAGAAAACTTCATGATAGAATTTCAAAAAAAAATACGAAAAGATAGCTCTTGCAATGAGCTTTTAAACCGAAAAATTGTGATCCCCGTCCTCGTTTATTTGTTACATTGAAATATATGTAATTAACTCTACATTCCTGCAAAAAAATTTATCATCACAGCGGTATCCACTGACATAATTTGTCATTTATGGGTAATAACTCTTATAAGAATTTGTCTTACAGTTTTGACGTATATGGAAAATTGGTAGAGCTCATTATGATGAACATTTTTGCTCCATTCAGATTTTCTCTATTTATAACGGTTCAAAAGTAATAGACAAATAAAATTGAGAATGGAAATGGGGAATGTGTCAAAGAGACAACTACCCGACCATAGAACAGACAACAGCAGAAGGTCACCAACAGGTCTTCAATGTAGCGAGAAATTCCCGCACCCGGAGGCGTCCTTCAGCTGGCCCCTAAACAAATATATATACTAGTTCAGTGATAATGAACGCCATACTAAACTCCAAATTGTACACAAGAAACTAAAATTAAAAATAATACAAGACTAACAAAGGCTAGAGGCTCCTGACTTGGGACAGGCGCAAAAATGCGGCGGGGTTAAACATGTTTATGAGATCTCAACTCTCCCTTGAAGTTTATCCCTATGTTCTATTTTAGCCATGTCTGCCATGTTGGTTGGTAGGCTAGGTCATCAGACACATTTTTAAAACTATATAGCCTAATGATGAGTGGCCAAGTTTGGTTAAATTTGTCTCAGTAGTTTCAGAGGAGAAAATTTTTGTAAAAGATTACAAAAATTTACAAAAAATTGTTAAAAATTGACTATAAAGGGCAATAACTCTTTAAGGGGTCATTGACCATTTTGGTCATGTTGACTTATTTGTAGATCTTTCTTTGCTGAACATTATTGCTGTTTACAGTTTATCTATATCTATGATAATATTCATGATAATAACCAAAATCTGCAAAAAAAATTTTAAATTACCATTTCAGGGGCAGTAACACAACAACGGGTTGTCTGATTTGTCTGAAAATTTCTGGACAGATAGATCCTGACCTGATAAACACTTTAACTCTATGCCAGATTTGCTCTAAATGCTTTGGTTTCAGAGATATAAGCCAAAATCTACATTTTACCACTATGTTCTATTTCAGTCATGGCGGCCATCTAGGTTGGTGGGCCGGGTCATCGGACATATTTTTTAAACTAGATACCCCAATGATGATTGTGGCCAAGTTTGACATTGTTTGATTAACTTTGGCAAGTAGTTGCAGAGGAGAAGATTTTTGTAAAAGTTAACGACGGACGACGACGACGGACGACGGACGCCTAGTGATGGCCTTTTGGGCAGATGAGCTAAAAAACTGAGAGAAAAGCATGATCACAAATTAAAAGAAGCGAGACCAAAAATGTTGATATGCTAACATCTCGTGCTACAGTGTATGCATGCATCTCCCTCCATGCGAATTCTCAGTCAAATTGATTCATTCGGCTTCATTACATGTATGAATGCATCACCCGCCATGCGAATTCTCAGTCAAATTGTTTCAATCGGCTTCATTACATGTATGCCTGCATCACCCGCTATGCAAATTCTCAGTCAAATTGTTTAACTCGGCTTCATTACATGTTTGCATGCATCACCTGGCATGCAAATTCTCAGTCAAATTTTGTCATTCGGCCTCCTTACATGTATGCATGTATCACCTGCCATGCGAATTTTCAGTCATATCGTTTCAATCGGCTTCATTACAAATATGCATGCATCACCCGCCATGCAAATTTTCAGTCAAATTGCTTAACTCGGCTTCATTACATGTTTGCATGCATCACCTGCCATGCAAATTCTCAGTCAAATTGTGTTATTCGGCTTCATTACATGTATGCATGCATCACCTGCCATGCGAATTCTCAGTCAAATTGTTTCAATCGGCTTCATTAGAATGAACAAGATCGTTTAACAAAATCGATCAAGACACTTTAAGAAATTGTCAAATAAATGGCGATTAGGTCAACCCTAATTCTAATGAAATATATTTGTTTTCACGATAGACATACCAAAATGGTTTGCACTTAGTTCTAGCTTCCTAACATAATTATTTCATTCTATTTTGCGATTGATGTTTACCGGACGCATCATGATTTGGTTGACTGTTATGGAGTATGTGTGTCACATATGACAATTGGTATGTGCAATTATTTTCGCAAGAAAGGTAGCTGTCGTGTATTTCAGAAACAAAGGTTGCGGGAGGACCATGCTAGTGGGGACAGATATGTTATACAATGTAAAGATGACTGTTATCTCTTTTTACTTGATAGAATTGTCTATTTTTTCATTGCATGACTGTTCATTATGTACCAAAGATCAAAATATGAAAGTATTTTTAAAAAACTTCAAGGTGTTTCTTTTTTATTTTAGAAATATCTAATAACTATAGCTGACCAATATATGTACACGTATGCGTAATAGAAAATATAAAAAAAAAACTGTGCCTTTTTCCATTTCGACAAAATAATCTATGATTTTACAATTTATTGACACAAATTGTTGTTTGAAAAGTGGTGAAATAACAAAGGATTCACCTTTTCGTGATATTTGAATGAATATATTCTATTCAAACAGAAACTCTTCCAATTTCTGATTATCAAAATCAACCGCACATGTAAAGACAAATCCGAAAAATAATTAGAACCCTACTTTAAAATGGGTACACATGTTTGCCCTGGCTTCAACACCCCTGTTCTTAAGGAATTGCGATTTCAAATATTAGTGAGAATGGTACGTTACTTTTTTTTTTAGAAAATCGAAAGATACGTATTTTTTTTGTACCCATTTTAAATATCACCATTTTATTCTACAGTGAATAAAATCATAATCCTCAATTCTATGTTCAGATATAACAAAAAAAAAAATGTCTACTGTTATAGAATATAAAAATGAAATATGTTCGTATATTTTCTTCACATATCCGTGTTTGTAATCAACAGTATTCACCGTCATCAAAGTAAGCGAATGAAAAACGTTAACAAAAGTGCACCATTTTTCAGTTAATGTCGGCCGACGCAGAAAAGTCTAATTTTGTGGGTAGAACACCTGCTCACCACCGAATCACATTTTGTTGGCAACAATACATTTGGCATGCTAAATCATAGTTTAAACAATGAAAAATGAAATTTCAAACAGTTTTGTTAACGCATGCAAAGGTCATCTTTTCTTTGATTAAAAAACTTCAGAGTATAAATAGATGTCAACATAATTTCATTAACAGTAAATTTATTTGATAATATTTTATACCAAAAAACACAATTGGCTATACAATGTGCTGTATTTTGCTTCTTTGAAATGTTAAAGCCAATTTTCAACGGAATTCCCAATTTTGTCATCTTTGGGGATTTTGTTGGATCCCCATTTCTTAGATAAACAACCGAAAACGCATTTTGCCTCTTATATGAATAAAACTATATCAACAAAACCTCAAAAATAAATTACAGACACCCAAATAAATCAACGAAACAATAAAACATCGACATAAACAACTAATATCAAGTCCTAAATTTTGGAGGAAAACTATGTATTCAGCCCAATCAGGGAAGGGGCACAACTTTCCGGAATTTTTTAAAAGACAATGATTGAATAGTAGAAATTTTTGAAAGTTTAAAAAATATCGTTTTAAAAAATCTTACCTTATAAAAACTTGTGTATATGAAAAGAAAAATTGCAGTTTTATTACTTTTTAGTAGTTACGATATAATTCATTCATTAGCGCTTTATTGTATGATGTTGGAATACGATGAAAGACAAAATGTCCCCGTTTACAGTTATTTGTACCTTCATAATTTGTTATCAAAAGGCTTTTACGATTATCTTTTTCACATAATGAATAAAGCATAATGTGTTTTGTTTGAACAAATCAAAAAAGACATATATTTGAATGCAGCCTTTGAATAAAAAGCCAAACTGTATGCCACTCATGATCTGCATTTGAAGTCAAATTTGCTAGCTAAACGCTAAAATAAAAAAAAAATGCACCATACGACTTTTTGACGACCAATCTTAAATTGAAGTAAAATCATTTTTCTAGAACTGTGCAAATTTTTAGCCGTGTATTATGAAGTGAAATTAAATTCTTTTAATAATCGACTTTTTCCTATTCCGTCACCGCACTATATGTAATATATTATTTATTTGCCCTCTAATCAAGCAGTTGGCAGTTGTTTTCAATTCGTTTGGTGTTTTTGGGTTTTTTGATTTGCCGTTTGGTGGAGACTTTCCGAATTGAAGTTTCCTCGGAGTTCGATGTTTTTGTTGTTTTGCTTTTTTCTATATCAATTAAGCATTGTAAATAACACTTTATAATTTTGATGCGTTTGAAGCGCTTTTCTGAATTTAAATCTATCACCAGTTGTTAAAAAAAGAAGGAAGATGCAAATAATAGTAATCAAATTTCATAAGAAGAAAAGAAACCTACAAAAACCTGGGCAAAAGACATTTAACAGTCTATAAAATAAACACTACGTAGAAAGTAAAAACCTTGCAAGAAGAACCCTAAATAAAACCGGTGGTATTCTCATGTGCAATGTGAGAGTAGGCAGATGCTGCTTTAAACAATTCTCTGAGAAGTTTTAAAGCATTGAAAACTATATGTTTAGAAATTTTGAACCAAATCTTGCAAATACTAATTTATATTTTAAAATGCTCATAGATTTATGAAGATGGCCAGTCTGAGGTTCTGTAAGTATTCATTTTCTATGCTAGTTTAAAATGTATAAATTCAATTTATCGGCCTTGAGTAACAATTTTTGATCGTTTTAAGGTAAGTTTGCCTATTGACTTATTATTATACTAGAATATAACATATCTGCAAAAATATGCACTTTATGACAACAAAAGTCACCGAGTTTCCGTACATCTAATATGCTAACTAAAAGTTCATTTTAACCGTTTTTTATAAATTGTGGTAACATTTACAGTAGATGTAATCAGTTATCGAGACATTATCGTAAATTCAAAATACTAAATCGTAACCTCAGCCAGACTACATATAATATATGAATAAAAAACCAGTTATTGACCAAATATATTGTAAACAAATTATGAATTAACGCCTTTTTAAGTGAGTTTTAATACATTTTCAGCTTTTCATACTAAGAATTGTGAATTATCCTAAGTTACTAGAGTACTCATTGTTCATGACCATCAAAAGAATCATTTTGATGCCTGTTAATGTTGTTCTTATATGGTTTTCTTTACATCAAGTCTTTCTTCATCACGATTCACAATACATCCATTTGTCATCAGCTTCAATATATCCAGTAGTTCACTTTGTATATTTTTTTGATGTCAGCCTTTCCTAAAAAGATACATTCTACATTTCAGATATGAGTTCTTTATGCAAGTCGTTTGTTATAAGGTTTACTATACAGACAGTCCTTCTTTATAAAAAGAAAAAAAACATCAATTTATCAGATACACATTTTACAACCAGTCGTTCGTAATAAGATTCACTTTGAATCCAGGCGTTCGTTAAAAGATTCACTTAACAGTCAGGCATTCGTTACAGGATTCACTTTACATCCAGTTGTTTGTCATGTTTGGTTGAACTGTATCACATTTTGTCCATGTCGGATCTTTTATAGCTGATTATACTGTATGGATTTTGCTCATTATTGAAGGCCTTACGATGAATAAAGGCAACAGTAGTACACCACTGTTCAATAGTCATAATTCGATTAAGCAAAAACAAATCCGCGTAACAAACTAAAACCAAGAGAAACACATCAACTACAAGAGGAAAACCACGAACAACAGAAACACTGAACTACAACAAAAGCAAACGCCAACATACATAGAAACGGACTGTCTGAAAACAACTGCGATATTCCTGATTTTGTACAGGACATTTTAAGAAAAAAATGGTGGGTTGAACCTGGTTTTATGGCTACCCAAACCTCCCGCTAATATGGTAATGTTAAAAATACAGCTAAAATGACAACACTACGTGACAAGAATACAGTACAAACAAAAGGAAGAACACTCAGCACAGAGAAATACATAAGTAAATAATATAATACTACATTACAACATGTAGAATAACAACGAACACCTCTTATGAATTGACGACAGCACACCAGGACACCACAAACGAAATATAAACTGCGCGTCACATGAATGGATCGTTTATATCATCACAGGTAAATTTCTAAAAATAAAATAGATTTGTTTTATTTGTAGACATGTACACGAATATTAAATTGGGATTGAGTTTGTAATGGTGTTATCTTATGTATTTTCAAACCATGACAAGCATATTAAAATGGAATTGTGTTTGTAATGGCACTATTATTTGTATTTTCTAACCATGTCGGTTTTTATCTATTATTGCTTAGATCAGCTTCATTTGGACAAAGTTGGCAATCGTATCATTTCTTTTTTATTTTGTTTATTTGAAAAGAATTATAGTTTAATGAAATAAGACGGCAAACAAATGACACAAAAACATAATAATAGACATCTAAGGAACAACATAGAGTTTCAACATACGACAGGTGTCCAAATATTCTGGGTGTATGAAAGCTTGCAAAAGGCAGTCATTTCACGAAGAGTTTTCATTGGCCATGAAAATCCCTGAAATTCAAGAAAAGTTATTAGGACAAAAATGTGAAAATTAACTAGCAAATACAAAGCAAACGCGGTTTAACAAATATCATAATTAAGCATGCAATGAAGACGATATATTACATTAATTGTAAGCTTATAGCTAGTTTTTACTACTTGTTCGTTACATTCGGACATTTATTTCTATTACTGTCTTATTACATCCTTGTCAGCGTGTCAACATATACATGTCTTCCCCTTTTCTTACAGTTGGGTCAGTCTATGAAACTTCTTTAGGTTTTTCTTTCCAATCGGTGGTTTTTATTTATTCTTCATTTAAAAAAAATGAAACATTCTAGGAAAGTACAATAGCAATGAATTCGAGTTGAAAATAACTGTGTCACCGAACTATAATGGAATTAAGCCGAACATGATACATACAAAAGACATCATGTCATTAAAATAAGAGAGCGAAATGAAAAATGTAATTAACTTTTTTAATTTTACTCTAAGCTATAAATGATTTCGATAATTTTCCATTAGAGGAAACATAATCAAAGTTTGACGTCCGTTATTTCTTTCTGATGGCCGGCATTAATGTCCGATTGTAAATGACAATCACTTATAATTGTTGACATGAAAATAAGAAAACAAATTTCATTCACTAAATGAAAATATTGATAGCAAAGATAATTTCTGGATGACAAATTTTCTGAGTATAAATACAATCAACATATTATATTTTCTGCCATCTGTTTAATTCTTTAAAAGTATTGTTGGTCTAGTCATTCTTATTAATTTGCATTTTCTCAAGTTAAACTGATGAAAAAGATTTATACAACAACACCAAAAATTAAAAATGCTGATTGTTGAAGATACCAGGCTTGTAAAAGAAAAATAATACTAAAGAAGGTAGTACATGAAGTTAGTTAGGACATACGAAATTGGTGTCGTGGATCGTTGTTTCGTTGAATCAACTGAAGTGAAATATGCTTGCTTTTCATCGTTTGGTGTAAGGGGTACTTTCTTTTTTTATGGATTTGTTTTGTTTCGAAAACCACTCGTCAGATATAAATCTTAAATAACAAATTGAAACGTAGAGCATCAAATTAATTAGGGCCACTTATTTTGATATTTTTTTACTTAAAGGGCAAACTATAAACGTTTTGTTGAAAACAATACTTGCAAGCATACGCATCATAAGTTAAGTGCGACAACCAACCACGTTATTCAACATGTGTTGAAGCCTGGACAATTCCATATACAACATACAACCGTACTGTTTTTAACATATATAAAGCGAAAAACCAAAATCATTCGAACAAAAACCTAAGATTGCAAAACCAAGATAGTTAACCAATCATCGTATATGTGTTAAACAAGATAACGTTAACACTTTAACTAAAGACAACTTAAAAAAATAATGTTCTTACGGGATCATTCTATTATTTAGTCATTTTTATTTTCAAGTCAACGAACTATTTAGTACAAAATACTTATTTACGTTAATTGATTCGTCGAAAAGGACGATCTCTAGCCCGAAACAATTGGGGAAATAATAAGAATAGAAAACTGAACTTGAAATGAAACGCCCGTTATGAAGTTTTTTCACTTAAAAATAAGAAGCAATGCATTATACAAGTAATTTTAAATTTTTCATATATTTTTAGACCTATCGATTGCTGCATATTACTTACTTTAAACCTATTTTAGGCATATTTTCCAGGGAGGTCCGAGAAAATTTGAATATTCGCTTGCAGTCAAAACTTATGGTTCTTCTTTTTGAATGGATAGTATTTGTTCTTATAAAAGTATAATAATACTTAATGGGCTGTAAGCGATATATTTGATATCAGAAATAAAAATATCTGACCATGATATGCCAATTTGATGCTCAGATATTTCAAACGATGTCAAATTCATAGATGGCCGTTTCATAGAAAACTTAAAATAGTATTGACAGTCGACCTTGGAAAACATTACACTGTTTGCACATCAGGTAATGCAAACGTCACATTATTTTTGAAGAGTTTAATACGTTTCAGATGTTGACACTTATAAATTTTATAAGAGGGAGGCGAAAGACACCACAGGGATATTCAAATTCAACAGTCAAAATAAAACTGACAATACGAAAAAAAAAAAGAAAAACAAAAAACGATGAAAAAACAACCATCAGTTTACAGAATTTAACGTAGAAAACTAAAGATTGGGCATTTATTTGTTTAATAACAAAAGATGACTAATAGAAATTTTATCGAATTCATTTTTTGAGCAAAAGTTAAGAACTACCTCGGAAAAAAGTCGACTCTTGGACGATTTCAACTGCCATATCTTGCTATATATTTTCAGTTTTGTAGCTTCCGAGCATTTCATGTATATCATTATTTAAATCTCTTATAATATAATGGCACGATGTTTCTTCCAGTTTAAAAAATAAGAGGAAACCGAAGTTTACCGATATGCAAACAAACCTCGTTAAATCCAATTTAAATGTACAAATCAATTGAAAACGATTAATGGGATTTGCAGGAACTCTTGAAATACTGGAATGCATACGTCGATAGATTAATGCATAAGTCACAACGTGTTGAAGGTTGTATTCAAGATGCCTTTGTGACCATGAGACTCAAAGCAATCTAAATTAGTTAAGACAGTACAGTGAGATGAAATGTTTTCAGTCTATTTAACGTTTTTTATTGTTAGTTTTTGATTGAATAAGACATTGTTCGTACTCAAGGCAAAATTTAAGCTTTTAAGGTTCTATTTTCTTAAAGGTAAAACCTGAAAACCTTCTATCAAAACGTAATTCTCAAGGTTTTTTATGTTAATTGGTACATCTTCACACGATATGGCTGTATTAAAAAATATGAAAAGAACATATTTTTTATATTCAATTGTTTATTGATATCTGTCCATTTGTTAATATGAACAGGTCAAATATCGATATCTTATCCCGACCAATATTATAACTGGTTTTAAACATGTAAATATATAGCTTTTGGTATTTGTAAAAACGTTTAACAATATATAATTCAAAATACATATGCCTATCCACTCTTTTCTAGGTGCAAAGTGTTTAAAAATATAAAGTAATAACATAAAATGTTTGATCAAAAACATGCATATTTGTAAGTTTTAGTTTTGATATGAAAATTTGGTAAAATTCTAAGTAAGAAAAAATGGTAACGAAAGAAAAATGACATAAATGTCATTTTAATATTTACATAGTGAACGATCAATTATGAAATTAACAAATGAAAAACATGTTAAAGAAGAGCTCTACATCAATTTACAAAACACAAGAAAACAAATCCGAATAGGGAATTATAGTTCCTTAGAGTGTCGGAAGACAGCAAAAGGGATATCCATACTCATAAACTGACAACGCCATGGCCCAACAAAAAGCAACAACAAAATACCAAAAGACAAACATCAGTCTACTAAACACAACATAGAAAACTAAAGATTGAGCATGAAGAACCACAGCAAAACCCGAGGGTTATTTCAGGTGCCCAAGAAGGGTAAGCGGATTCTCCCCCATATGTGGTTCTTGTCGGTTTGCTCAAGTATGTTCAAATTGGGTTATAAGTCCAATTCGGTTCATGATGATACATTCGAGGGAAAATAGAAGGGATTGTAAATACTACAACTGGCACATTTCTGTCGTCATCTATGAAACAGACATTCTATGACGTTCAACCAACTCGTGAATGCGTTCATTAAGCTTTCAAAAGGGTGACTTTAATGATCCTAGTTTAAATAGATTTTTGTAAACGGCAACCTTTTACCAAGAAAATGATGATTGGAAATGAAAGTTTTGGAATATCGTATTAACTGGGAGATATACACTACATATGATGAAATGTTACTACATTCAAATAAAAAGTTATCAATTGGAAAGCTGGTTTCATATCTTTTATCGAAAAGTTTTGTTCTCAACTGACCATCATTGTCATTTTTTTAGATGTTAATCAAGATATGAGGTAGACTTAATCGTATCTGTTGTATTCTTTTTTTTTTAAATTTCTATGGGATAGATGCCTTCAACCTAGTCACCAAACTTTAATTTTTTTAGCGAGAGAACATCATCTATTCAGCGGATTGTGAAGTTATTTGATAATGCTAGCTTATTTTTATTCTTCCTCAGAAGCTCCTGTCCAAGGTCAGCCTAAAGGACTAAATGAATAAAGGAACAAGTCTTCTAGAAGAGGAACATAGATGGTTACCATGGGAATGCCGATTGTTAACAAAGGGATAGAGACTTAGATTGTATGTTCTATAACAGATCTTTGGAATTTTTAAGTATCAATATCTGATTCACGCCGCCCCTAGAGTATGTAGTTTCACAATATCTTTGAAGCCCGGATTTAATTGCTGATAACATTGATGTTAATAGTTAGGATGAGGTTTCATTGAGCACTTGGAAGACCCAGCAATAGAGCGTTATTTGTCAGGACAAAATACAATTACCATCAATTTTGACATTGCAACCACATAGGGTTGCAGTTTTCAATTCTTGAATCCAAGAGTCTATCTTTTGTCACGGAGAGGTGTTGCAGAATCAGGATTTATTCCCTGAATAACAAATTTGTCTTAAGATAGGAGAGATTAATGTAACAGTAGTTAATCGATGTTCAAATCTCGTTAACAGATTTGAAGAGAAACTTTTCACCGTTAATTATGAAATCATTTTCAAAAACAATACCTTCAAAAATCAATTTCTGTAAATATCATGTATTTTTATCTAAACCGGTATCCTTATTCATTGACATTGGACAACAAAGAATCAAAACTGAAGTAAAATCCATTGCATGCTTTAAAACATTATTTTAAAATTTATTTTGATTTTTAAAATACTATTTGAAAATAACACTTTATAATTCCTTTGCATCCGAAACATTTTTCTTGATTTATATTTTTCGAGAACTTGTTATATAACGATTTCATTATACAGCGCCATAAATATTATCTAAATGCACAACCTTGTAAAATCAGAGAAACTATTAATTCAGAAACACAAAATCAAACAGTGTTGTGCCTAATATTCAAATACGATAACGAATGATGTAAATTCAACATACTACACAAAAGTCGAAAAACAAGTCATAAGCAGTGTTTTCCTTCTTTGGAATTATTCAAATTTATCATTTAGCTGGCCGATGACCTCCTGTCAAAAAATGTATGTCTTCCTAACACATAGTTGGTTTATTTTATATATTACATTCTTCCTATTTCGTAATAACGAATTATAAAATCTGACTTATTCTGGAGATAACGTTAAAGTCATGTGAATCGAGTTTCCTGCAATTATGATTTTATCGAAATTATTGAACCAATGTATGCATATATACTAAACTACATCCTGTTTGCACTTTATTTTACATCTATATCGTATATCGACAATTTATATTTCATTCAATGATTGTACATCGGAAACAATTTAATCGTTGAGTGCCACATGCGGAGCAAGATCTGCTTACCCTTCAGGATCAGCTGAGATCAACCCCAGATTTTGGTTGGGTTCGTGTGGCTCAGTCTTTAGTTTTCTATATTGTGTTGTGTGTACTGTTGTTTGTCCGTTTGTCTTTTCTTTTCTTTTTTTTTGCTATGGCGTGGTCAGTTTATTTTCGACTTATGAGTTTGAATGTCCTTTTGATATCTTTTGCCCCTATTTTACCGTAACATTGATAAACAATCAACACACAGCATGTGGAGAACGCGGAAAATATGTGAACTGATAGAGTCATAATAAATCTTTTTTATATTTTCCATGCGTTGTCATTTATAATTAAACTTTTCCTTAACAGTTGTTAATTAATTTGGTGTATCTAATTTGTTCTTTAAGAATCAGTTATTACTACTCACCTTCCAGTGCAGGTTTATTTACATTCTTTCATCACGGTTTTCTCCTCGCACATGCGCTCTTCGGTTGCAGAAGTTCTAACGAGAGGTTTCGTAGTTAAGGTAACTGCGTACGGGAAAATATCGGCGAATTAGAGTACGGAAAGGCAATAACTCAATTGCAGTATATTTATGCAGATTTTGATAAGATAAAGGATTTTCTGTTTTAGTTTGTAACCCGGATTTGTTTTTTTTCTCAATCGATTTATGAATTTCGAACAGCTGTATACTACTGTTACCTCTATTTTTATGCTATGTTCACTTGTTTTATAGTAAAACTAAGCCATTCAAGTATATAAAACATATTCATCTTTTTGTTTTTTAACAATTTTAACAATTGACTATTTTCTTTGACGAATTTCGTCCCTTTTTATCCCTACTAAAGTAAAAATATGTTATACAACAATATAAATGCAGCATACTTATCTCTCTGTTAATAATTAAGACGTTTTACGATAATTAATGTCATTGTTCTATCAACCTACATTGGAGACATCCTTTTCATGTTAAAATCAACATAAGTAACGATAAATCAACAATGTTACAATGAAAACTTCAGTCATATCTTAATTCTTCTGATACACAGGAGTTTGACTTCTTTTCATTAGATGAAAGATGACATTTTGCGCTTTAAAGTTGTCTTTTCGTTTTCCGGTGTTAATTTGCTCAACTAATAGATGAGAGAACACACATCATTTTAATAATGTTTGTAGCACTATGCATTTCAAGTTTAAAATGCTCCCGAATAACAGTCGTTGTGATTTTATGGCTTACTTTATGTGATGATAATGCCTTTTTGTTTTTTTTTCGTTTTATTATTCAGAAAAAAAAAATTGGTCTGCTTTTCATATGTCAACCATTATGTTTTTGTACTTTTGTTGTTGTGAGAAGTTAAATTTAAACTGAAGATAAAGAATAATCTATAAAACACCAAAACTGTTCAATTGTTAAATTAGGAACAGGGCTAATTTTGAGTGAAATAATCATTATTTCAAGGTAAAAATTTTTTTTCTCACAAATTCTTATATCGAATGTCAATCAGTTTACTTGATGTATGAAATTAAGGCAATGGCAGTTTACCGATGTTAAATTTCATATCGAATAAGGCAATGGTAAAAGACAAAACTAAGGGTATCGCATGGTCCCTAAAAGGAGCTATACCAGATGCATCGACAGGGTGAGCATCTAATATGCATACATCACCAGTCATCCCAATATACACTAAGTCAAAATGTCTCAATCAGGAATAGTACACAATCGGTAAACAACAAATTTGACGAATTTTCTGATACCTAAAGATACAAGACTGCGACAACTTGCGGTTAATGATGTAAATTTCGTATTGGTCAATCAATTCATGATAAGACAGAGAGTCTGTTACTGCTGAGAAATTGGAAGTTGATAATGTTGATAATTGGAAAGATTAAATCATCACGTGTGTCATAGATTCTAGATTTAAATGTTTTACATATTAATTTTTCGACTGAATTTGTCTGAATTTTGCTTACCGTTCTATTTCTAATTTATTTTTTGCTCAAATTCTCTTTATACTTTCGAAACGTTCTTATATTATTCTAATTGCTTTTTAATTTGAGTCTTAACAGTCAAAAACTCTGTCAACATTTCTAAACAGTGTTAACGTTGCCTCAATTTGTCTCAATACAATCTTGACAGTCGTAACACTGCAATATTTAGTCTCAATGCATTCTTAAGACTTTTCATGCGTACGTTAACGTCTTAATTCAGTCTTATTATGTCAGGACACATTCTAAACAGCCATAGATAAGTTTGGATATATATTTTCTGTACTTTCCGAATATCTTCAATTAGCGAACCCAGTTAGTAATGTTTCTACCAAATATGGATAATTCCTATTACTATTGTGTTTATCTATTTTAATGAATCGACAAATAATTGACATGTTCTTTTAGTTGGGTTTATATTGATAAAACAATTTATCTATAAAAAATATAAATAAACTGAAAAAGCTTTGCTGGTTGTAAATCTTGATTACAAAACCAAACAAACCTCCTCCTTTTTCACTCATAACTTCTTATCTTATTATATAATAAGATTTTTAGACATGCATGAAATATTAAACCAGATTTTTTCTCTCTTTTCCTAAATGTAATACACTGTTTTGTCGTCATTTGATTATCAATTAAATTCTGAACTCTGTTTATGATTAACAATCTAACTTTCTTGATGACTATTAATCTAAACCCTGTTTATTACTATTATTCTTAACTCTGAAAAATTCATAATGTTGAGATTGTGTTAAGACAAAAGTATACATACAGGCAATAGAAAATGACCGATCCTTAAATTTTATAAATTCATTAGGAAGATACAAATTAAAGTAACACAAGATAAGGGATCGCAAGACCAATAGGACCAATAGGAACGAAACAGTCAAAATGTCGCAATCGGGATTAAATCACAATTAGTGAAATTTCAGATCAGATGACCATTGTAGTGTTTCATTAAAAGATATAGGAACGCCAAAACATGAAGCAAGAGAAATGACACACAAACACATTATATCGGTCAATCAATTCGTAATTGTGACAATAAAACTGATGTAGTATCGATTTCATTCGTTTTCCTTCCTGACTATGTTGGAGCTATTATGTGTAAGGAGCACACCCATGTTAATGAAGTTAGAAAATGGAAACAAACACGAGTGTAATGTATTAATCCTGACACTATACGACAAACAATAAAATATTTTAATAATTTACTCTTTAAACAAGTATTATAATGTCAAACTTAAATACATTTTGACAGAATTAGTCTACAAAACGAAAGAGAGAAGAATATCAATGGTCAATCGAAAATCCAAAAAAAACAGAAAACACCGTGTTCATAACAAAGACTGAACTCAGGTGTGACTGAAGGATAAGTAGTTCTTACTCCACATTTGATACCCGTCGTGTTGCTCATGCAAGGACAAATTTAATTATCAAGTTGCATTCGGTTATGTCGAGACCAAGGGGACGATATTCTTGTTACCATTAGTGGAATACATCTGTGCGAATGCAAGATGTAGATATGCAATATCGGTTTACAAAATCAAGATGGTGTCCGTAAAATTTCAATAGAAGATATTTTACTCTACAGTTGAAACCTGCAATGCAAAATCTTCCTTTAAAACAATAACACGCCATCAAGAAAAATAAGAGACGTTTAACAGAAACCTTATACCGAAACATATGATGTGCGCACTGAAACCAGTTTCATTCGTTTCTGAATAATGTTTTAGTACAGAGTATGCGTGTAGAAAGTTCAAAACGACTTTACTAACAAAAAGCAAACAAAATATATCGTCTACGATGAGAACGCAGAATGTTAAAGAAACAATTGACACTGTTAAAAAATTGTTCGGCCAAAAAAGGATGCAGGAAACCTTCGATGTCTACAAAAATCAAACGACAATTCTTTCTTAAAACTTATGTTACAGCATATTAAATATCTTTTTTTCTGATTTTTAAGCTATCATATGTGAATTTTGTAATTTGTAAATATAACAGAAACGCGTTATAGGAGAAAATTATTCTGTGTTTTAAGCCCGGACTGCGTAAAATGTAGGTTTCTTCTTCGCAAATTGAGTTTACCTGGCGAAGCAGTGCTGGGCTACTCAAATGGGTATCTGTTTCAGTAAAACCGATTTGTTAATATCAGCTAAATGTTTGTTCAAAAATTAAGATAAGATTTCGTTTCAATCCTTATTTTATGAAACATGTCATAAATGGGAAAAACACAAAACGATGTTCCCGTCCTTTACACTTAAACTGTATAGCTGTCGTCTGTTTATGTAGTTCATACGTGTTTCTTGTTTCTCGTTTTTATATAGAATAGACCGTTGGTTTTTCCGTTTGAATGGTTTTACACTAGTAATTTGTTGGGGCCCTTTATAGCTTGCTGTTCGGTGTGAGCCAATGCTCCGTGTTGAAGGCCGTACCGTGACCAATAATGGTTTACTTTTATAAATTGTAACTTAGATGGAGAGTTGTCTCATTGGCACTCATACCACATCTTCCTATATCTATATAGGTACACTTCTGGTGTCAAATATAAACACTAGACTTGTCTAATGCTTTGTGCTGGACTACAATCAAATAAGCTAAAAAATAGCATTTGTAAGTGTGAAATTAATTACTATTATATTCATATTCCTTATTGAAGAGTTGTACGGTGGTCGTTATCCAATAATATTAATCGAAACTTAATAATTGATTAGTAAACCTATATCCTTAACTGCAATTGACCAAAGGGTATCTATGTGTTAATTCGTTTAAATATCCACAGAAAGAACAACTTATACAAAGTATCTCTTAACATATAAAATTGTTGTGGTACGGGTACAAACTTAATATTTTAGATATTGCTGACATAAATACCTTCCAAATTCATTAAGTCTTTTAGAATCTTATTTGCATAGTTATTCGTTTTGATATGTGAGAAGATCTGTCATGATCGAGATTCTTAGACTATCAGCTCTTTATATCAGTGCATGAGTTTCTACTTACAGAAGAAGAAATATTGCACATCGAATTAATGCCTACACACATTTATTTAAAGTATGTACATGTACTTATGTTTATGTTGTATTCTGTGTAAACTCATTGTTTCCAATACTGGTACATTATTGTGATGTACATAAGTGATATAGACACTTCTGATTAATACTTGATAAAATGACTTTAGTAACCTGTATCTGTATATTTTGCTTTAAACAATGTAAATAATATATCATATCTATCTTTTAGAGCTTCTGTCAGTTGCGCAATATTTTGATTCAAATATTCAAATACAAGTTTGTTAAGGAAGTTAATAATCATTTATCAATATATTAATCGTTGAGGTAAGAAATTCAAAGATCACATCAAATCCAAAGGTCTGAAGTTGTGGACAATATCAAAATATTTAGACGCCTTTTTTATTTCCTATAAACATTTACCTTTCTGAAACAAAAACGATAGAAGAAACCTTAAACAATTAATTGATAGATCGCTAATATATCTAAATGAAACCGTCATACTACTTGCTGGCATCTGTTACTGTGCATGTGTTTTTTTGTTGTTTGTGTGTGTGTGTGTGTTTTTTTTTTTAGTTTAACGAGAAAGGTTAGAGGGGAATATGTGCGCGTAAAATAGATACCAATTAGATGTATAATCTTTAGAATTCTTAAGACAAACTGCAAAATCATTAATCACAATAAAAATATATAATGTACTGCAGTTATATGAAAAACTTTTTCCACGCTTTACATTACACCCATATTACTATTAACGATCCAATAACTCCCGCAATTTCCGAAAATTTACGAACTTATAAACTTATAAATTAACAATGTCCAAACAAAATGTATACCCATTGTAAAATAAAATCATTACACTCCTTAGAAAACTCTTTAAAACATCATATCTAAATGCGAGTGTACCTCTTTGAATGTATGTTTTATTTTTTCAAGCTAATTTCTTATCATATTCACAATGTGTCACAATTCTTACTGTTCTTCCTTTGATAGGCACTCGGCATGTTATTTTCGATTTACTATATGTTTTATTGTGGAACAATTTCCACCTAAATGGGAAAAGTAATTTAATTCCAGCAACATAATCCTTAATATAAATCAGCACGCAATTTTGAAATATATGCAATAACTATCATAGATTTTCTTTTTCAACTAAAGTGCTGCCTCTGCATATTTATTTTAAAAAGTTCCATTTAACTATTTTCCCTTCAGTTGTAGAAGACTAAAATGTGTAAGAAGGATATATATTTTATAAAAAAACTATTCGATGATTAACAAATCAAGTTAAATAATGGACAGTGACTAAAATTAATATTACTAAAAAAATATTTCAAACGTATTTGGGTACAAAGTCACTTAAAAGTCCGATAATGTGACCTAGTTGTCTAGTTCATGTTAATGCGACCAATGGTTGAGTTTTTTCATGCTTATAGTAGTGTTGTTTAAACAAGATTTTCATCACTTTTTTTGAAAAATTATCACTCTCTACTCAGCGTATATCCCGCCTTTTAATTATTTCTAATTCGATTTAACCGGAGAAAAATGTTTACGTTCATGCAAATCCTAAAAACATTAAACCTGTAATAACATTAAAAATTCACAATAGTTTTCATTTTGGTGGATTGATATTTCAGCAGACAGTCGGTTTCCAATTCGTACAAGTTGTGCACTACTACTAGCTGCACTCATGTGAAGCAAAATTCATACAGAAATGTCTCATAGATTCAAAGAAAAAAGCATCTTGCAAAATTCTTTAATTTCAAACGTGATGATTTCAACTTTTCACTTCCCATATCTCAGCAGAAATATTCCCTCTGTCCCATCGTATGGCGTTTACAAATCTCATATAATCCGGTACGCTCGTTCAGGTTTATACTATGTGGAAATTGTTACCAGGGGAGTGTTCTTTGCACAAAAACTGATCCAACAAAGTTATGATAAAAAATGACTTAAATCGACACTACAAAATTATTCCCACCAAAAATCGGAGCTGAACTCAGGTGATTGTGAAGGTAAGCAGTTCCAGTTGGAACATTATTGTTGTAAAAATGTAGTGTTGTGAAGGTAAAAAGGGACACCTTTTGAATCATGGCTAGTACTAAAATTTTTCACTGAATCAGTCATTTTGATTGAATTATCTATAAAACGTACAATTTCAAAATCCGTTTTTTTTTCTCTCTCACTCATTATATATTCAGGCATAATATTTTCACTTCTGTACTCGTACTCTGAACAAGAAATATATTAATTTTGTAAAAAATGTTTACTTCCGTTCTCCTAACAACAAAATTATTATATTTAAATCTACTTGTGTACGTTATTTTATTTAACGCCATTTTGTCCTAGGTAAGAGTTGTCTTATTGACACTCTTCCTACATCTTTTTTATTACTACCTATAACGCCTATGTTATATAGGCACCTACGTCTTAACATTGTATTTATATATTGTCATAGATCCAAATTATTCGTTCGGTGTGTGTTTACTTGTTTTTGTTTAAATGTCTTTTTTTTTAATTCGATCGTCACTGATGAGTCTTTTGTAGACGAAAAGCGCGTCTGGCGCAAATACAAAATTTCAATCCTGGTATCTATGATGAGTTTATTTACACCCACTGGGTCGATGCCACTGCTGGTGGAGTTTTTATTCCCCGAGAGTATCACCAGCCCAGTAGTTAGCACTTCTGTGTAGACATGAATTATCATTGATATGGTCATAATTATAAATTAACTGTTTACAAAACTTTACAATTTTGAAATACTAAGGCTTTTCTACCTCAGGAAAAGATTACCTTAGCTGTGTTTGGCAAAACTTTTAGGAACTTTTGGGCCTCAATGCTCTTCAACTTCGTACTTTATTTGGCCTATTTAATTTTTTTTAATTCGAGCGTCACTGATGAGTCTTTTGTAGACGAAACGCGCGTCTGGCGCAAATACAAAATTTTAATCCTGGTATCTATGATGAATTTATTTACAACCACTGGGTCGATGCCTCTGCTGGTGGAGTTTTTATTCCCCGAGGGTATCACCAGCCCAGTAGTCAGCACTTCTGTGTTGACATGAATTATCATTGATATATATGGTCATAATTATAAATTAACTGTTTACACAGCTTTACATTTTTGAAATGATAGGGTTTTTCTACCTCAGGATCAGATTACCTTAGCTGTTTTTGGCAAAACTTTGAGGAATTTTTGGTCCTCAATGCTCTTCAACTTTGTATTTTATTTGGCCTTTTTAACTTGTTTTGATTCGAGCGTCACTGATGAGTCTTTTGTAGACGAAACGCGCGACTGGCGGAAAGACAAAGTTTCAATCTTTATATCTATGATGAGTTTATTTACAACCACTGGGTCGATGCCACTGCTGGTGGAGTTTTTATTCCCCGAGGGTATCACCAGCCTAGTAGTCAGCACTGCTGTGTTGACATGAATTATCATTGATATGGTCATTATTATAAATAAACTGTTTACAAAACTTTACATTTTTGAAATACTAAGGCTTTTCTACCTCAGGAATAGATTACCTTATCTCTATTTGGCAAAACTTTTAGGAATTTTTTATCCTCAATGATCTTCAACTTCGTTCTTTTTTTTGGCCTTTTTAACTGTTTTTCATTTGAGTGTTACTGATGAGTCTTTTATAGACAAAACGGGCGTCTGGCGCAAATACAAAATTTCAATCCTGGTATCTATGATGAGTTTTTTTGATCGAGTTAAGCCATTTCAAATGATATTTAATAGTGTGTCTTTTTATGTTGTAATGTTACACTACTGTCTCAGGTTATGGTGAAGGTTCGCGCCTGTTAAAACGTTGAAACCTGCTGCATTTTTATGCACCTATCTTAAGTCAGGAGCCTTTTGTTCAGTAGTTGTCGTTTGTTGATGTGGTTCATAGGTGTTTCTCGTTTCTCGTTTTTTGTTGTTGTCATTTTAATGTTATATTTAACATTGCCATAAAAGCGGGAGGTTTGGCTAGCCACAAAACCAGGTTCAACCCACCATTTTTTTTCTTAAAATGTCCTATACCAAGTCAGGAAAATGGCCATTGTTATAATATAGTTCGTTTCTGTGTGTGTTACATTTTAATGGTGTGTTTCTGTTGTGTCGTAGTTCTCCTCTTATATTTGATGTGTTTCCCTCAGTTTTAGTTTGTAACCCGGCTTTGATTTTTTCTCAATCGATTTATGAATTTCGAACAGCGGTATACTACTGTTGCCTTTATTTTTTATTTTGAGTAGACCGTTGGTTTTCCTGTTTGAATTGTTTTACACTAGTCATTTTGGGGCTCTTTATAGCTTGCTGTTTGGTGTGAGCCAAGGCTCCGTGTTGAAGGCTGTATTTTTTCACTTATAATTATTAACTTTTTATACAGTATGACTTGTATGAAGAGTTGTCTCATTGGCACTCATACAATTCCTTTGAAGTAAAATAAAATTTCATCAGTTTATTGTGAGAACTTCCAGTACTTATTATAAACCCGCTCAAACAATTTATTACTGTCACTGTTACTGTTCCTCAGACTTTGGTTTTCTATGTTGTGTTTTTGTGTGCTTTTGATCTTGTTTCATTTCTTGCCATAGCATTGTCAGTTTATTTGAATGTCCCTTTGGTATGTTTCGCCCCTCTTTTACTGAATTGTTTGAAGCATAACCGATTATATCTCAATTGACTGAAAGCAAAATTTCTTACTGTATCTGAATTTATTGCCATGAAAATGTCATTATAATATTTCCTCTATTTACAGGATTTATGTCCAGAAATTTTAGAACATTGCTTGTTCAAAATATCATTTTCCAGTTGATATTCTTTTAAGAAGTGTGTAATTGGCGGATGGTACTATCGGAGAATAATAGTTCATCTATAAGGACATGAAAACGATACCTGTGAGTTTCTCTACAATAGTTACGTTAGCAGACGAACAACACCTATAATTCTTTCATTTATGTAAGAGAGACTATTCTTGTGATGATTTGTCGTGTACCGTAACAGTTTAGCGGTCCTTTTTTTTACGCAATAATTACAGGCATTGTAAACTGATGAAGGGACAGTAACCTTGACACCTATCTAAATGTCTGTGAAATATATTCTACACAAAATGAATGTGCTTTAATGTTTTCATTTTCTCATTTGCAGATAAAAATTGTTAGCTGGCAGATCCTAGGTCAAGTAGAAATACAGAAACTTAAATCCCCTGACTTTTTCCTTTTGTGTTTTTGTGTTTTGACAGATACAGTTAATATAACATTTGAATTGCAGGTAAAATTTAGTTTAGAAACGATGGTTTTTTCTATAGATTGCTATAAAATGTTTGAATCAAAACAAGCATTGGCGACAAGCAGTATATTATCCTCATATGCAATTATCTAACAAATTATATGAGATGACAATAGATGGCAAACCTTGACAAAAAGTAGATTAAAAGAAAAAGAATATGTTAATATGTCATGATTGTCAACGCTGCTTTGTAAAAAAGATCGACACGTTAATTCGGGTTTTTAATGTGCTAGTTTACAAGGTAACAGTCAGTGGGGGATATAACACCTTAACTGACACATTATGCTGACCCCGATCCAACCACTCTTTGCTCTTTTTTCAAATTGAAACTAGCCAGGAGAAAGGAGTAAATAGATTTTTATCTTGTCTTTGGTTTGACATTGTCGCGATAGGCTGGGATCAAGCTCACGACCTCCCTCAACCAAGACTTGCGTACTATCTTTTATCACGTTCGCAGTAATCGATTATTTGGAAGTTAAAATAGAACAATTTTTCAGAAACAAAAAAGATATCAGATATTTGAATATGATAAAATATTAGCCAAAAAATAAAACAAATTTTAGGTCAATAAACATCTAACCTAAAAACTGTGATCAGCCAATAAAAATCAGTGGTAATTTCTTTCAAGTCAAGATATAAGGTACGTATACATTGTTTTTGTGGATGGGAGAACGATAAGATTTATATTTTGAAATAATTTTATTTTGCTGAAAATCGACCAAATATTTAATCTTATAGATAGCTCAGTAATTTGGTTTAATTTTTATGTTGACCTAAACCCCTTCTATTTATTTTTATTACTATTTCTGAAATCTGTGTTTTTTATGTAAGAATTGTCCAATTTGAACTTCCATAATATAACAAGTCTGCAGTCGTAATAGAAAACGCTCTTACAAAAAATATTGAAATAAAAATATACCAATTTAAGATCCTAACAAATATTCTGTAATTTTGCTGTAAGAGTAATTAACTTTATAAGATGTACCCTTTTTTCAAAAGATTTAGAGTATGACTGATGTTGTAATTGTAAACATAGAGCTATAATTTCAAAAATGTTATTCAATATTTATATCCAATTGCATCCTTAATTGAAGATAGAAGTAGTAGTCTTTTTCATATAATTTGTAAATGGATATTTGAATGCTGCCAAGACTGCAAGGTTTATTTTGGGAACAATTGTGCATCAATAAATTCAGACCAAGTTTTTTTTATCTCAGTACTAGTGGAGAAAGGGTAGTAGGTTTCTGTGACATCTGAGATCCTCCCTACTTTTGTTTTTATTGCTTTTGCTTTATTTTTCAGTGTTGCATTTTTTCATTTTTTTATTTTAGAATATCTGTTGTGTTACTACTGCGACTGATTTGTCATGAGAACCTTCTTTTCATTTCAAAATATCCCAAATAGGCAACTTTAGGGTCGGGAATTGTACTTGTGCCGATGATCATGTGTTTGGTTTAGACAAGTGCCTTTCATCAATCTGCTTTATATGATGCATAGTCACCTGATATAACTCTTAAACGTATCTAAAAGACAGTAACACGACGAATGTCGCTAATAAAACAGAATCAGCTAACTCTTCCGGGCCACCTAAGGGTTTTAATTGGCTTCCTACTGTATATTCTTCATTTTTGGCCACGACGTTGCGTTTCTCCGAGTTATGATTTGCATTGTTCCCTTAGAATGTTTTGTCTCTTGCGAATATAAAAATAAGAAGATGTGGTATGATTGTGAATGAGACAACTCTCCACAAGAAACTAAATGACACAGAAATCATCAACTATAGGTCACCGTACGGCCCTCAACAATGAACAAAGCCCATACCGCATAGTCAGCTATAAATAACCCAGAAATGACAAATGTAAAACAATTCAAACAAGAAAACAAATATGTTACACATCAACAAACGACGACCATTGCATTACAGGCTCCTGACTTGGGACAGGCACATACAGAATATGGCTGGGTTAAACTAGTTTGAAGGCGCCAACCTTCCCCCTAACCTGGGACAGTGGTGTAACAGTACAACATAAGAACAAACTATAAAAATCAGTTGAAAAAGGCTTAACTCATCAGATGGATACAAATAGAAGTACATCTAACAAAACAACAGAGTGGACGTGGACGGCTAAGTATGTTTGTTTTGTATTTAATGTCATTGAACCTTAACTTACAAAATGAGGTCAAGGTCATAGGTCAAGATTATGTTCCTTATTTTGACTTTTGCTTGTTTCTGCATTTCTGTCACTTTTACAATGTTTAAATTTAAGGTTAAATGATTATTACTTCAACTTGGTAAATGATAAAGCCAGTGTCCTATGCAAAATGTCGGGTGACATATGACCTTGAAAAATATCAGCAGGAAAAGTCGGTAGTAGCCAATTATCTCCCTCATTACAAGCAAAAGTATAAAGAAACTATGTATGTTTGAAATCTGTATGAATCAAGCTATCATATGAGAGCCGGAAGTTGGAAATTGTTTCTCTTATCTCATGCAAAAGGATACAAAAAACATATATATTTGGAATCGATGTGAATTAAGCTGTCATATCAAACCGGAAGTGACCTTTTCTCTCCTTTATATCAGAGAAAAGTATATAGAAACTACATATTTTTTAATCAGTATTAAGAACCTATTTTTGGACGCCAATCGTAACTTTGAGTATATTGGAAGTAGTTTCTTAGACAAGTAATTTAATGTGGAAAGACCTTGCTTTCTGAACAACTGGTTTGTAATTATTATAATCTTTTTCTTCTTCCGCCAAATTTTATTCTTGCGGTGTACAGTGGTTTCGCAAGGATTCGCTCAGATGTATTAGATCAAATATCGAACAGTCATTGCGCTTTTGAAACTCATCCAGTTAAGCCGAAGACTCTGCAACCACTGTTTCTCTAATTTCGTCAGCCGTATAGACCCAGGGTATTTTAATCTAAGGCTTTACTTACAAAATGAGGTCAAAGTTAAAGGTCAAGGTCTTGTTCTAATTTTGACATTTGCTTAGTTCTACATTTTCTCTGGCCCTTTAAAGATAGATGTAAAAGAACTAGCGCAAAACGTGAGGTTTATTGTGATAAACAGTATGATACATAAGGTCTGAAACAATCATATGACATCTTATGGGAGTTTTTGTCCCCAAAATGTTTTAATTTAGCTATCATACGAGACAGGAAGTGACATTCTCTAAAACGGAAGCTTGAAGTTATCTCCCTTATTTCAGGCAAAAGTATATCGAAACCATATGTTTTAATCAGTATGAAGAAACCTATAATTGGACGCCAATAATAACTTTTAGTAAACTGGAAGTAGTCTCTTATTAATTATACAGAATTTAATGTGGAAAGACCTTCAATTGTTCTCTGAACAATTACTTTTAAATATTTATTATTTTTTATTATCATTATTATTTTTATAATTATTATTATTATTAATATTATGTAGGCAAAAGGTAAAATAACAAATATACCAAACTCCAAGGAAAATTCAAACCGGAAAGTTATTATTATTATTATTATTATTATTATTATTATTATTATAATTATTATTATTATTATTATCATTATGTAGACCAAAAGGTAAAATAACAAATATACCGAGCTCCAGAGGAAATTCAAAACGAAAAGTCCCGTATCAAATGGCAAAATCAATAATAAAACATATGAAAATAGTAGAATTTTCCATTTTTGGAATGTAAAAATTTCTTTGGATGTTTATGATAAATTACGTTTTTTATATTATTTGATTTATTTTAAAAAACAAATTTTGATCACAATATTGTAAATTAATGTATTAAATTAAAAATCAGTTCAATATTTTGCATAGTTTTATATATCGTACACCATTCATTCGCACCATTCCCCATCACGCGTTACAACATTACACCATTCCCCTTACATCATACACCATAGCACCATACAACTTCTAGCATTGCACCATATGCCATACACCATTACAACATACACGTTTTTTTGGGAAGTTTACACCATCCAAGGGCTGTAGCTGTCAGTAACTGCGAGTTCTCTCAGATCTGTACTTAGTGTCCTTTTCGTTGTTAGGGATGAGGGATGGATAAATACCCTGCCACGTCCGGTCTGTGTTTATGTTTGATGTTTTCTGCTTTGTATCGATCTGATGAGTTTAGCCTTTTTCAATTGATTTTTATAGTTTGTTCTCATGTTGTGCTGTTACACCACTGTCCCAGAATAAGGGGAGGGTTGAGACTCACAAAAATGTTTAATTCCGCCACATTCTTTATGTGCCTGTCCCAAGTCAGGAGCCTGCAGTTCAGTGGTTGTCGTTGGTTCATGTCTGTTATATTTGTGTTTCGTTAATTGTTTTGTTATAAGTTACCCCGTTACTTGAATTGTTTCATATTTGTCATGTCGGGGCCTTTTATAGCCGACAATACGGTATTGGTTTTTTCTCATTGTTGAAGGCCGAACGGTTGTTTATTATTGCTTACATCCATTTTATTTGAACTTTGGTGGATAGTTGTCTCATTGGCAATCATAATTCATTACCTTATTTTTATATTGGTACAATCATTTCCTTACGTAGAAAATGGCGGATAAAACCTGGTTTTATAGCTAGCTAAACCTCTCACTTGTATGACAGTCGCACACAATTCCATTATATTGACAACAATGTGTGAACTAAACAAACAGACATAATAGGTAAACATGTCAAAAATAGGGGTACAGCAGCCAACATAGTGTTATAATCTTGATCACTACTAGACAAACCCGCGACTCCGCAGGCCGTGACTGATTAAAAGTACCTATGCCTTATTTTAGCCTGGATTTTTAGTATGTGTATTGTCATTTCATAAAGTCATGCTACTTACTATAAACTAAATTCAATGTTTTAACTAATTAACCAAAATAATAGTTGTATTGAGGTGGAAGCAAACAGACTTGTTAAATAGTGTACTATTGTGTAACAAAGATATAAAACAACTATTGGAAGAATTTCTTGTTCTCCTGATAGAATAGGGATTTACAAAAGGTAACAGGTAACCCCGGAAACTAGATGTGACATATACTGTTGGTATCGGTATCGGATACGACACGGAACTTGCTAATTATTGATAATATTAATTATGTGGAAAACAAAAGTGTCTGGAATGGTGTAATTTTTAAACAACACCATTGTACTATATTAGTTATGTATAAAGTTAAATTCTTTGATTCGTCGTTTTCACGTCAATCCGGCTAACAAATTAGCTCTCGTTATTTTAGTAGTATAGATAAGAGAAACTGGGATCTCCTGTGGTATAAACTTAAAAATGGACGATGGAAATCTACCTTCTGTATACTGTCCAAAATTCAATTAAAGCCTTTCAAACGACTGGTCTAAGTTCTGACTATCATTCTTCTTTCAAAAGAAGATGGCCGTCGATATATTGTGATAAGGTATACTCAATCGACGGTGTCAATCAGATATAGATTTACTTCAAAATTTCCAATCTAAATCATCACAAATTTATGTATCAATATTTTATATTCCCACACTGTTTAAAGGTATTCTTAATGTTTAATTGGAATATTGCCCTCATCTTCCCATTACACTGTGCTTTTATTCTACACAATTTAAAATCGTGGATATATTTTCTTTTGATAATGAAAACTTTTACTTTGTGAAGTACAACAGATTCTAAAAATAATTATGCTATATTAGAATTTTGTCTTTGGCAATTCATAATTTTACTATAACAACTGTTGTTATAGTAAAATTATAAATTGCCAAAGACAATATTTAAATATAACTATTAAAACGAGGATGATATCCTGAAAATGCTGGACTTTTCAATTGTATTTACAACGTGTTAAAGCAAATCGCCATTTCAATGTGTACTTATTGTGCATCTAACTTGCTGACTTGTTATTGTATTCTTATGAGCCGAATTGATACGAAACCGTACTCAAACACAAACAGATTTTTTTTTTTCAAAATCCTATAAATTCTTTCAGGAAAATTGATGATGTCCTGTCACTCAATGACCCATGTTTGAGAAAGTGCTTTGATCTCATATACCCGAGTTAATTTGTAATTAAAGGATACCAAAACTATAAAGCCTGCTCCATATCCTGATTTTCTGCTACAGATGTAAGACCTCACCATATGATATTTTTCTCGGAGTTGACAAAGATGGACGATTAAATACTACAATACAATTGTGAATTACACACGGGACAATTGCAGATTTCCCGTTGTCAACCTCCTATTTCTTATCAGTAATTAACCCTTTGTTCCATCGTAATGCAGGTGCGTGTTGATATCTCAATTGATATGTTGACACCGTATATGTTCTCAACATGTCAAGAGTAATTCTCAAGCAGAGTAGTGAGGTAAAACGACTGAAAAGTCTGTGCCTCATGACAATAAAACCAGTGATCACGGACTTACATTTTTAGATACCAAAATAATTATCTGATCCTTTAAAATTGTTTTTGTAGTATTTTCCTTTTTTTCCTTTTGACTGACTGTGAAATCGCGTAGAAAGTGATAAATGGATAACAGGAAACGCTTTTTTCTGTCAACGCACCAGGTCTCTGTCCGTTTTATGAAAATTGCTCAGTTTCTCGTTGTTGGATACTTAAGGAACGTTTATATCATTCATCTCACTTGTATGGCCTTATAAATTATTGAGAAAAAGGGTATAAAAAAATCTAAAATACAGAAATCCAAGGCAAATTTAAAGAGGAGGGAAATTCATAAATACTGACAAAAGCAAATGTTAGACTATACCACCCAACAAACGAATGGGAAACATCTGTCATAGTCCTGACTTGGTACAGGCATTTTTCGTGGAAAATTGAGGGTTAACCCTGGTTTTATAGCTAGCTAAACCACCAATTTGTATGACAGTTGTTTATAGTTCTGATATATTGAATAAATTGGGTGAGCAACCCAAAAAGACATAATTGGTTAATGTGACAATGATTTGGAATCTGCAGCCAAAACTATATAAACTTACACCAAAGACATACAACACAACTGACAAAAAAATTCAAACATACATACAAATAAATATGACAAAGATGCAAAAAAAAAAGTTACAGTAGTTGATAGTGCATAAAACATAATGCCGTGCTAGTATACACTTTTCCGATGTAGTACAAATCAAGTAAAATATAAATGCAAGAGTAAATGAAACACTGAAAAAATCTCTTGCGTCCGAATAGCAACTCTGGACCAAGTCACGTCAAGAGTCAACCGACCAAACGGAACATAATTGCACAAAAACAAGTAAAAGGAAAACTGAAAAGTTTATAAAATAGTACACAACTTCAGCACCTAGAATCTAAGGGAAATTTCTCAGTCTTATTTTAATTAATTTTTACTCATTTAATTATCGCATTTGAAGATATCAAAACCGGAGAATATAGATGTTTTACTGACTTAGGCAAAAAGACGGGTGCCTCTAGTATAAGCAAGAACTGTTTACACATCTTGAGCATCTGAGTTCATTCCATTATTTGGATGAGTTCATATGTAATTTGATTAATCTGTTAAAAAAAGGAATATGATATCATTCATCTTTGTTTGAAATTCTAAGATACTAGTAGATGAAAAACATACGCTGGTTCGGTCAAAATGTTTTTTTAGTAAGTGGCATGGGCATATATAAATATGCTGGGTTTACAAGAGAACGCACCAACTGCCACATTAGCTAAAAACAACCCTACCGACAGGGGAAGTGATTTTCATAGATTATTCTGAATGAAGGGTCTGTTCAGGCGTAACCATAATAACAATACTGGAGTCTTTAATGTGTTGAAATTTCGAAATTATTTGGAAGTGTTTTTGTTTCACTTCAAAACACGCTATATAACACTAATAAGGAAAGAGACGGAATATAGTAAGATAACACGCATTCTAATGGGAGTTTTATGTCAACTTTGACAAGTCACGAAATTCTTTTTAATTATAAGTCAATGTGATGTACGTATAACTTCTAACATGGTTTTGTCATACATGTCATACGTATCAAATTTACAACAACAAAAATATTGATACATGAGGTTTGAAGTGTCAGATGATTTTGTCTCCAGAATAGAACTATTAAAATAATTTGCTTTAAAACCTAAAACATGTCAAATCATGGAAATAAATATCGACCAATGATACCATATAACTAACACCCCGAGGCAAAATGAAACAAATTGTTGTAACTTCGTTATCAATATCGAGAGTATTTAATTATGTTATTATATTTTCAGATAAATTTATTCTTAATTCAATATTCAACAAATAAAGTATAATATAAACGAATAAACACAGTTAAACTGACATTAATCTAGTAAGATTTTATCAATTGACAAAGTACACATAGTGTAAAAAGTAAAATCACAATAATACTGAACTCAGAGGAAAATTCAAAACGGAAAGTCCCTAAAGCTCTTTGCAAAAATATAATAACTGATATCGTAATGACATCAGTTGTATTGACAATATAAAGGGGAAAATGTATGTTCATATAATAAGGCAATATGTACAACTTCAGCAACTTTTTAGAAATAATTGCCGATGGTTGTCATAATAGTTAATATATAGTACATTCAGTTTTGAAGAATTAATATATTAGTCCATAGTTCCGATTCATTTTGTATTTATATGAGAGTTTTCTCGATAACATATTTTAATCCGATATTTCGACATATCTATACTGATCAACGTTTTCTCCAATTTTGGTCAATGTAAAATGAAATAACAAGGAACAAGTTGAATAAAGGTCATTGTTAGCCATGAATATAAAGTCCATTGTTTCAACATAAAAAAAATGTTTCAAGTTGATGATTAGAGATGTAATAAAGTGATTTTTTTTTGTCGAGGGTTTCTAATAAAATGTCACCATTTACTCCCTTAATAGACTAAACAATAGAAATTATAGTGAGAAATTAACAAAATTGTATTGATTTCAATCTCAATTTGGCCAAAGAATCATAGAAACGACGTTTGTGCTGTTTGTCTTCTGTTCTAAATAAAAATTACCTGTTTTATTGGATTTCGTGGAAAATTCAAAACAATTACGTTTTTAGTACAGATGTTCAAATCTACAAGAAGATACAAATTAAGGTAATAAAAACCAACTGAGGGAATTGCATGACCTGCAAAAAAAGAGCAATACCGGGTTAGACGAAAGGGTAATCCGTCCGTTTTTCCTCGAATGTGACATCATCGACTTATTGATCAGCAGGAACTGCTTAATCTTCCAGACTAATTGAGATCTACTTCGGTTTTTTGTGGAGTTACTAAAACTTTAGTTTATATGTTGTGTTTTGTAGACTGTTGTTCGTCTTTTGGTCGTTTTCTTTTGTTTTGTCATGGTACTGTCTTGGATATCTCTTTGGGATCTTCCACCTGTCTTTTGCATACACCATTCGCCTTGCAAATCTGCAAAATGTGAAATCAGTTAATTGACGGATCAGAAGACTTTTCTGGTATCGGAAGAATTTACATTTTGAAATTATGTCGATAGTGATTTCAAACACATAGTATCGGTCAACTATTTTGTGATGGTGACCTTAAAACCTGTGTAGTATCGATTTTAGTCGTGCGTGTCCTTTATATCAGCATGGATTATTGTGAACTGTTTCATTCGAACGTCACGGATTAGTCTTTTGTAGAGATTTTTGCGCATTTTTTATGTGCACATATCTAATTAGCATACTTAATCTGAATCTATTACAAGCTTAAAACAACTAGGGGACAGAACTCGTATCGGTCAACTATTTTGTGATGATGACCTTAAAACCTGTGTAGTATCGATTTTAGTCGTGCGTGTCCTTTATATCAGCATGGATTATTGTGAACTGTTTCATTCGAACGTCACGGATTAGTCTTTTGTAGACGAAACACGCGTCTGATGTACTTAAGTTAATTCCTATGTCGAGTTTATAAGGGATTTCCAATTAAACGACATAACTCGACATAACCTATGGTAAGCCGTTCTCGTCAAAACTATGTTTAAACCATTTTTCGAAACATTTACACACTGAGAATTAAAAAAAAAACACACACTGAGATTAAAAACTTAAAAATACACACAGAAAATAAAAAACTACACACTGAATTGCAAAAACTGAAAAACACATACTGAGAATTGAAAATTACACACTGAGATTTCAAAAAGACACACTGAGATGAAATAAACTGAAAAACACACACTGAGAATTTGAAATTACACACTGATAATTTAAAATTACACACTGAGATTTTTGCGCACTTTTTATGTGCACATATCTAATTAGCATACTTAATCTGAATCTATTACAAGCTTAAACAACTAGGGGACAGAACTCGTTAGTCCTTCAATTGGCGCCAAATTTAAAAAAAAAAACAATAGAAATACAACGTATAGAAAAAGTAAGTTATCAAAGACCAATAGAACAAGAAAAATACCCACTTACTCTAATTACAAAATAAAACAAAATGGTGAAAAACTTTATTAAAATTATAAGATACCTTGGAACAATCTGCAAAAGACAAACAATGCAGTGAAATTTTTACTCAAGTGCCTATTATAGATTATAAACGAAACAAAAATATAGAAGATTACCTTGCAAAATCAGGGTAACAGTTGAAAGACTTATGAAAAGGGACACATGCTTAAACAGTTTTAAGCAAAACATCCTGATAAACTGTTAGTAATAATCTGAATTATAGGCAACAAACTAATGAGTATGAGTTAGCAAAAATCGATGTTTATGTCTTGAAAATTTATCGCGATTGTTGGTTGAAGAAACCGCATTTCATTATAATGAAGAGAGTTCGGGAGACCAAGATATTAATCTGTTGAATTATTCATCTCATGAATATTCGTTAGTAATATGCGTATTAATCTAAGTGTGTATTTTTGAAATCTCAGTGTGTAATTAACAATTCTCAGTGTGTGTTTGTCAATTTTTTCAACTCAGTGTGTCTTTTTAAAATCTCAGTGTGTGATTTTAAATTCTCAGTGTGTGTTTTTAATTTTTTCAAATCTCAGTGTATAATTTTAAAATCTCAGTGTGCAATTTCGATTTCTCAGTGTGTTATTTTAGGTTTTTAAATCTCAGTGTGTTTTTTTTTTTTTTTTTTTAATTCTCAGTGAGTATTTTTTCGAAAAAAAGGGTTTAAACATAGTTTTGACGAGAACGGCTTGCCATAATAACAAACCTTTCTGACCGTATCTCGCCTATTGCATTGAAGGATGACGGAGGAGAGCATATACTGAAGAATTTTTAGCTCGTTGAATACACATACTTTGTTGGAAAAGATGCTATTTAAAAATAAGCACAATCTGCTGTTTTAATTCTTTAAATATTTGTTTATTAAATTCGGAATGATTTTATGAACAACAAACTGTTAAAGGAATAAATAATTCAGTTACCAGTAATCTAATGCACCGATCATTACGTAGTAATTTCATTTGACCCATATAATAAGTTACCAAAGGATGAATGTTTAAAGCTACCAAAAATTAATGAAATCTGAAGCGAGATGATATTTTCATTTTTGATTTATAAGTTAATAGATAACAAAGAGTTTAAAACACGCCGGAATGTAAAAGATGTACACGACTCGCTTCTTTTTTTTTTTTTTTGTCTTCAGCATACTTCTATAATTTATTTCAAGATTTTTTTTGTCAGATAGAAATTCAGGTCTCTGATAGTACTTTGTCACCTGTCCGTAAAATGTTATCAAATGGAAGTACGGAATATCTGATTGCAGTTTTGATAGAGGATTGCTGCTCACTAGGAAGCTATTAAACCAAGAGTTCCAAATGGAGAATTTGAAGTCATCCCTTCGTAAATTTTACGGACGCCATCACGAGTTGGTTGACCGTTATGGAATAAACCGTTTCACAGATGATATCGGATATGTTCCTTATGTCGTAACTACAATACCCCTCCCTTTTTATGAATGTGACTTACCGAATTAGACTATTTACCGGATTTGTAATAACATAAGCAACACGACGGGTGCCACATGTGGAGCAGGATCTGCCTCCCCTACCGGAGCACCTGAGATCACCCCTAGTTTTTGGTGGGGTTCGTGTTGCTCAGTCTTTGGTTTTCTATGTTAAGTCATCTGTACTATTATTTGTCTGTTTTTCTTTTTATTTTTAGCCATGGCGTTGTCAGTTTGTGTTCGATCTATGAGTTTGACTGTCCCTCTGGTATCTTTCGTCCCTCTTTTGTTATGTAGGATGATTATTTTAGTTTTGTGACCAACTTATGATAGCAAATACATATTATATTTACTGGTCTGTGCATCCACCCGATCTTCCTTTCCGTTCAAAATATAAAACGTTTAAAATTATATACCAAATTAGAGTTTGAATCGGATTAAGTGGTGCTCTGAACATGGAAATGTTATAATGTGAAGGGGCGCGGTGTCTTAATGCTCTATATTGTTGTTTCTAATGTTTTGATTATAAATGTACATGTATATGTAACTTCCATATTCATAACCGCCTCCTTGGTCATGTGGTAGCGTGCTCGCCTCGACAGTACCGCCCACAAGGGTGACAGGGGAATAGAAACGTGGTCACTCTTGGTCTTCTTCCAATCGGCAGTAAAACCATTCCGCAAGTGGGGCGTCCGTTTAGCTGTGCGGGATGTACAAGTACGTAGTCACGTCTAGTCAGGATTGAGACGTTAAATTCGACGCCTAGGGTAGAAAGAATGTCAAGCTTTCTGCAGCTTAAGAACCCTTGCATCAACTCTTTGAGGAGTCCGCAGTTCACCTGTTGCAAGTCTAAATTTCTGTCCTTATATAATATACCCTCATTTTACCGTGGCAGTCCAAATTTTCCTGATCTTCCTGAACATCCCCATCCCGACAGGACGTGGTTGTGTATTTATACATCCCGGACAACCAAACGGACGACCTATTTAATAATGTTATACTGTTATAATAGGGTACTGTATAGAGTACATACTGGTAGATCTAGTGTTTCTCCCAGGCATGTTTAGCATGGATAGACGCCATGCCCTTTTTAAATGACGCCATGCCCTTTTTCTGCCCTAATAAATGACGCCATGCCCCCTTTTCACTTCTTTGGATGACGCCAGGGTCTCGTAAACGATTGAATACAAGAAAGTGGATGTATGAAGTCCAGAATTGGCTTGGGTGTGTTTTTTTTTTACTTATTTCTTCTTTATTATTATTATTTTCACTTGATGATATTTATGTCGATATCATAATTTTCCTCAATCCGGATTGAACGATTAAAATCATTCAAAAATGTAAACAAGTAAAAATTATCGTACTTATTTGAACAAAATTTTGTAAGCATTTCTCAGTTTCGCCGATTATCAATTTCACCTGCTTTATTATAGATCGACATCGTTTTACTATGTTTAATAAACAAAATCGATGGGAATACTAAATTCTTTGAATGTTTCGATTTTTACAAGACTCCATTTTGTGAAAAGATTTTAAACTGGTCCTTCGACTAATTTCCTTGTGATGCATCAAACATTTTAAACAAGTAAACCGGAAGTAAACTTATTTTTCTTAGTATAAGCCTCTTTTAACTAGGAGCACTTCCATATGGAGTATTACCTTATCTTTCAAATTGTAAGAAAAAAAATTATCCAACATAATGTACAGCACATATAAATACACGATAAAAGTGTCATACATGGCATATTTACAGGGACCTTTTTAATACAAATACAGGCGGGAAATTTAAAAACTTGAAATATTTTACACTTTTATTGATCGCTATCTTGAGCTCTGATTCCATCAACAACTGTCAGTCCATATTTTACCAATGCAATATAACCATTCATTGCCCTTTATTAATTCTTAGCATAATCTATGTGCCCTTTTGTTAATCTTTTGCGTGCTATAGATGCCCTTTTTCATTGAAGTTACCATGCCCTGTTTGTGTGAAAGGGGAAACACTAAGATCCCGGTACGCCAAGGAACCACCACCACCCCTAAGGTTGGGATTGGCTTAGGTGACCATACTCTTGATTGGTCACACACTGGCACAAAGATCCTGTCTATGCAAAATCCAGATTTGTGGAATATTATCAAGAAATAATAATATTTCTCGTTCGCATTGAATCAATACATTTCAATGAAACTGCTGGTTATAAGTTTAATTCTCAGTATTCAATTACAAATAGGTCCTGATCAACACAAAAATAACTGACAGAATAATATGTAAGACCTCCTCTAAAATAACTTTGTACCGAATTGGGGGTATTAAAGTTAAAGATCTACTATGTCTTTTATCTTTGTACGATTTGGAACTTTTGACAAGATGCATGGATTATAATAACTGGATGAACTATGAAGTCCGGCTTATATTAACCAAGGTACATGTCAGTGAGAAGATGAGCACAGTTTGACTCATACAATATACGAATGCCAAATGTCTGCTCAAAACTACGTCCAAATAAAGTAACAAGTTCGTTGTCAAGAAAAAATCAAGCATCATGTCAGTTTCATAATTATGACCTCTTGTTTGAATCAGTTTTTTACCAGGTATACTTTGTCTGTTCCTTAAAAAGATATTTACATCTACCTTGTTCATTTTATGAAAGACAGTTTGACGTATATTTTTTTCAAGACATTGATAATGAGGAGTGGGTGAGTAAAGGGTCAAGCAGTCAACGTTTGGAAACGACGTCATTCAGTACTCTTTACTCTGAAATACACGGTACATATTTTCTCTTTTTCTGGTGAGGCGGTTGCCTCATAGTGTCAATGAAAGCTACGCCACTGCCCGAGTGTGGGAGATCTTGGGCTTGATCCTCGCCCGGTTCAAATAAAAGGATGGCGGCCTCTCTGTCAAGCACGCAATATATAGGAGTAAGAGCAAACATTGTTCGGTCCGGAGTCAGAATCACGTGTCCGGGTAGGGTGACATGTCTTCCTGCGGTCAAATACAAATTTGGGTTCATATTCGACTTTTTGTCTTAAATATGCATATGCAAAATACATATACAACGAACACTTATATATATGGCCCTACATCCTGTTAATCCTTATATTTTAGCTTTGCGCAAAATCGTCATTTTCTACACTGCATTGGGAATAAAACATCGAAAAGGGCGTTTTGACTACATAGCGCATCGAAAAGCGTATTTAGGGGTGGGAGGAGGGACAGAACCCCCTTTATAGAGCTAAATATATAGTTAATGCAAACAATGTTTACATGTTCGACACCTAATGTTGCCTAGTTCCCCTTTTAAAATCCTGGATCCGCATCTGGCAACGAAATCTTATTATCTTAAGTTGTTCTATATTTCTTACCTAACACATTCATTTCAATGATTTATGCAGTAAAAAAATTTGGTGACCCACTATAAATTGTTTATCAGCTAATTGGATAAAATACTACAAGTTAATGTTTTTCAAGGGTTATAAAATATTTTGGCTGGAAATGTCTTGGTATTTGGACTCCGATAGCATTCCCGTTAAATAAAACAACACAGAACATTCCTTAATCGAGCACACCTTCTAAAATAATACCTATATAGTGAATTTATGATCTATACATTTTATAATAAATGAAAAATACTTTTGTTTTGAAATGGAAGCGATAGTTTTATCTCAATTTTCAACTTTTCATAAAGAGACAAATTCTGACAAACACTGATTTCGATATTTTTGGAATTGTCAGAAAACTATCCTTCTAAAAAACTATTTCCCCACAAAATATTAATATCGAGATAGATGAAGAAAAAAAGAAAGAAAAAAGAACATCGGATAACGAATTACTACAAGAAAGCTGACGATATATCAATTACTTAATCAGAAAATGACAGCTTTTTTTTTGGCTTAACTTCTATGACGACGGTTAAAGTGGCGATGAAATAATAACTGGATAGAAAGATAATTGTTTTCAGCTAACGTATAATCAAATGTTAAAATGCTGTGGGGTTTTTCGATTATGAAATAAGCATAACTTAAAAAGTTTTATGATACTAGTATACTGTCACACTATTGGTAAAAGGACTCAGACTTTTGCGCTGAGTAATCCTGATCGTCATACCAGTTAAAGAGATGCGAAAGATACCAATGGAACATTCAAGATCATAAGTCGAAAATAGACTGACAACGCCATGGCTAAAAAAGAAAAGACTAACAGCAGTAAACAAAACATAACGTAGGAAACTAAAAACTAAGCAACACGAACCCCATCAAAAACTGGGGGTGATCTCAGGTGCTCCAAAAGGGTAGGCAGATCCTGCTCCACATGTTGCACCCGTCGTGTTGCTCATGTTAGTACAAACCCGGTAATAAGTCTTATTCGGTGGGTCACATTCGGGGAAAAGGGGACGGGATTGTAGTTACGACAATTGGAACATATCCGCTATTATCTGTAAAACGGATATTCCGTAACGGTCAACCAACTCGTGATGGCGTCCGTAAAATTTACGAAGAGATGATTTCAACTTCACCACTTTGAAATCTTGGTTTAATAGCTTCCATGTGAGCAGCAACCCTCTATAAAGGACATCATGATAGGAAATACAAGCCCTAGAATATCGTATCAACTGGGGGATATATACTCAGTATGCAAGCGCCGCTGGAATGTTGCTTCATAGAAATGGAAAGTTCACACTTAGGAAGCTGGAATCATCTCTTTGTCGTAAAGTCTTGTTTTCAACCGACCCTTATTGTCAATTTCTAGATGTAAGTCAAGATATGAGGAAAACTTAGCTGTATCTGTTGTATCCTTTTTCTCAAGTTCGATGGGATATATGCGTTCAACATAGTCACCTTGTAACTTTCGGAGAACATAAATCAATATGTAACAAACAATTAGTAGTATTTACATAATGATAGGTATCAATAACTAAATATACCAAAGCTCATGGTTTACTAAAAGAAATGTCAAAATAGATATACTGGTCCCTGCCTGGACAATACTCATAACTGTCACAAAGAATTGAAAACAGTGTTAAAGAGTGAGTTGGTGAAATCATTGGAATAATTGATAGGGTGGCTATAAGAACGCATCAAATATTAATAGTAATATTTATAATTCGGTTCGCCAGGCCCGTTTCGTCTATATTAAACGCATCAATGGCGTCTTAAAAAAGTAAGACGATCAGTTAAACTAAAAAGTAAAGAGGTTTTAAACAAAACAATGACTTGGGTGTTCCATTGTAGCATCATTGGTCAATTATTATTTACTGTTCATATGACTTGTCAGATTAGGTCACTTAAAACATCTGTAAGTTGCTATCGTTGTTTTCTGAAACTCTATAATCGAGTAACATACTGAATAGCAAAAGATTATAAAAAATTTGTAAACATTATAGAGAGAAAATAGTACCAAAAGGTGTAACCTACACTAGAAAGAGAATAATTGTATTGTCTGTAGGGTTCACCAAATGATAACTGATCGTAAATTTGTAATTAAATATAGCAAATGCAAGGCTATAAAACATACATCAATAAGACATTCCAATTTGATTGTTTCGACCCTTGAAAGACGTTTCGTGATTATGAACAGTACAATTGTATCATCATATGTCAAATTTACTTAAAGTACCAGCTCAACTTTCATAAAACATGAAAAAGTATTAAATCATATTGTCATAATACATAAATATTTAGGTTAACTATAACGATTGAAATAATCAAGATGCAAACCATACTACAAATTAGTAAAACGCAACTTATATTAATGGTTGATTCACCCTGCAAGAAGTGCAATTCTAGTTTCATTACCAGGTTCGTTGTGATAAAGTGAATAGTACTATCAAAATGCATGATTTGAATATCTGAAAGTTCCAACACACGTGCGTCTGAACATATTAATATTATGAGACTGACATTTCAAAAAAGTAGAAGAAAATTGTTGAACAACCGTAACAAGAAAGACAAAAACTGAATACTCAGAAAAATAAAAGACATTCATGATCAATGAGACAGCTATCTAATTTGTGTGCATGTGTAATGACGAGAGTTGTCAAGAAAGTGCTTAAAAAAAATAAATGATTAGTAATTGTATATCAGCAATCGTAGTCCAGAGGTCTCATTCAATGACCGAAGACTATTGTGAGTATTGAAGAAAATAATCGCAAGTTCGAACCGAATGTGTTGTACATTTTTTGTCAGAGGTAAACAGTTTGTAAGTTAAAGTTAAAGTTTAGAAACTAGATTAACACATGTTTCTGTGGGTTTTAAAGGAAAATGTTCTTTATAGGGATTGCGGAGCGTTGTTTGTCGTTTCGTATATCTTCTTTTTTTATCATTGTGCCATATGTTGTATTCTGATTTTTTCTTTTATAAATATGTATTGTCATCATGTTTTGTGAATTTTTCTCAAGTGAATAACAGGGACTCATACTAATTGGATGCATATAAGTGCGGAACGTAGCTATTATATGTATACCTGTTCTGAATACAGCATACGAATTATTTGTCTGTTATAACAAAATCTTCATATTCCCAAAAACCATGTTTTTGTCATTGTATCAATTGTGTCAAATCTAAACCAGTAATTTATGTGTTACTTTTTACATTGTACCGTTATATTATACACCTAATACATTTATCGATTCTAATGCAGCATCCAGCAGTTTTGAAATTAAGATGTCTTTTTTTGTTTGATTTTATTGTAAAGTTGCTGTCGCCATGCATTATATACCACCTCCTTTAATTCAAATTTGTTTTTGTTTGTATATCACTGTTTCGATAATGAAATTTATTTACCACTGAATAATATTTAGGAAAAAAATTGGTGACTTTCATGTGTATATTAAAGTTTGCAAACATTATTTATTTTTATTGATTGATTGACTAAACTAAATGCAAATATGTATTTATGTGCGGTATGCAGAATAGATATGAAAGACTGCGTATTTATTTTATAACAAGTAGTTTAATTACATTGTGTAACAATTGTTGTTATTCGGTTTGGCGATCAGTGTATAGGGTAACTGCACGAGTTTAAAGAAGATTGGTTTTTGACCTTACCAGCACACGTTTTATAGTTAGAAGTTTAATTTTTTTCTTTTACAAAAATATTTTCGTATTTTTGTTTTCATATTGTTTATGTATCTTAAACGTTTTGTTTTTATTTTGTAGATTGTTTTGTTACAGATCACTTGCAGGTTCTGCCAAGCAGGTTCTTTTGTGTTGATAGGGATTCTATATTTAGTAAGGAATTTGCGGCAAAAGAGTATTTAAAGATAAAAGTTTGAGCTGGTCACTGTGTCTTTCAGTACCAAAACATTGTGTGTGTGTTTCATTGTTTATAGGTTGCAATTCTGTAAATATAGACAATGCAATTTCCCATAGGAACTCCCCTTGCGGCTAAAACTGTGACACTTTGACTATGAAGTTTCGTGAAAAATAATATCCCAGAACGGAAAGTTTATATGCACTACTATTTTATTCAAAGGTCAAAATATAGGGTTGTGTGGCATATTTTAAACATTTATATGCCCTGAACTTTTATGAGTTTAAACTTATACTAAAATGCTATACAACCCTTACCTTCATATTTGGACCTCCTAAAAATTAAAATTTAGGCGCTACCATGTTTTTCTGTACCGGTTACATTCCCAAGTGATGTCTCTATGAGATGAAACACAGAGATCATAAATGGGAACCAGTACATTATCAAAGTAACATATCTATGAATATTATATATCTCCCCAAAAGAGGCATGGTTTGAGAAACAGCTGTATTTACAAAGTGCAACCTATACAAACATTTATTCAAATAAAAAACCTTCTAAAAACACTTTTTCTCACAACAATACTTATTTATCAGAATTATAGCCTTAAGGAAATCACTGCATATACTCTAAGTTTCTTTTTACAGTACATTTTATACCCCTACCCCTGTTTCAGTTTTTTAAAGAATTTGAAAACAAGACTTTAATTATTGCAAGCTTACCTTATGTGCATGTTTTCTGACATGAAATGTCTAAAACATGTTTGAAACTATTCTGATAACAAATTGAAAGCATTTTAGAATACAAATAAATGTATTGTTTAGTAGTTATTCATTCCAACATTCAAGATTATACAAAGTAACCAATCCTGCCTGTGTCTCCAGTCCACATCTTACCGCATGCCTTTTTGTCAATGAAAGTTCATAATTTCTGTCTCAAATGGTCAGTTTGGAATTCTTGTCACAACAGTATCATCTCTAAACATATAACTAACATAAGTTAGTTAAAGAATGAACTAGAAGTGTCTAAACAAAGCCATATTTGCAAAATTGTATTTAAGAAGATATCAGTCTGGTGCATAAATTCAATAAAAGCTTGATAGAAATGACTGCTTACAACTTATTTTTGCATAACTTTCCAGCACAGTTATTGTTTTGTTTACAAAAGACCTTGAAAATAATAAAAGCATAGCATTTACAAGTTAAATTATCTGTTTTATGACCCAGGGTAGGCATTTTTTTCTGTTTTTGCCCCCTGGGGCCTCACATTTCCTAAATATTTCCCCTGTTTTTAGCAAGGTGGAATATTTAGTATATATTTAGGATAGAACACACTATTGTAAGTTTTATTGAGGTCTTTTTGTAATTCTAGCTTGTACTTTTGAATGCCGCGGTCACAAAAAAAACACATTTAGGTGTTACGGCTTACTTTTGGGTTATCGACAGGACAAAAATAACCCAACAAAATTATTTAGGAAGGATCAATGAGTTGCAATGGCTGCGAAGAGTAAATATAAGCACTTCTAAACAATTTAAATCAAAAACAGGCATATATTATGAATTTATTTTGAATTCAGGGCCTTTAGTAAACCATACATACTGTAAACTGTGAATTTATGCTGAGTCATCATAGTTAAGGCTCAGGATTTTCTCAATCTTCATGAAATATTTATAAAACTTCATATTTGAGTTAAATTCTTTAAAATCTCTGCGATAAACCAGATTTTGTGAAATTCTGTTTGTTCTATTTTTTTTAACCCTATATAGGTTGCAATTCAGTAAATATAGACAATGCAATATCCCATAGGAACTCCCCTTGAGGCTAAAACTGTGACACTTTTACTATGAAGTTTCGTGAAAAATAATATCCCAGAACGGAAAGTTTATATGCACTACTATTTTATTCAAAGGTCAAAATATAGGGCTGTGCGGCATATTTTCAACATTTATATGCCCTGAACTTCTATGCTATACAACCCTTACCTTCATATTTGGACCTCCTAATAATTAAAATTTAGGCGCTACCATGTTTTTCTGTACTGGTTACATTCCCAAGTGATGTCTCTATGAGATGAAACACAGAGATTATAAATGGGAACCAGTACATTATCAAATTAACATATCTATGAGTATTATATATCTCCCCAAAAGAGGCGTGTTTTGAGAAACAGCTGTATTTACAAAGTGCACTCTTTAGTTAGAAAAGTGTACATAATTACATCTGCTCAATTTTATTCTCATGGTTTTAACGTAGCTGGAGCATTTTAGCACATAAATAATTTATTCTTGTTTAAACAAAGAGAATTGAACCTAAGTACATCATTTTCTTTTCTAGTTTTCTAATTTAACACCAATACTCCAGTAGACCAATTGTAATTTCCGCTGTGACTAAATTAAGATTTTCATGTTTGAATACATAACGACTGAACTGGTGAAATCCTTGGAATAATCGATAATTATATATAAATAAACGCTTTTAAGCTACTAGGGTTATTTATAATTAGGCTCGCCTGGCGCGTGTCTTCTACTGTAACATAAAACTCATTAGCGGATTTCAAATCCAAACAGTGGAATCCCAATAGTCTAAGAGACTGAAGAGTATTTAAAAACAAAAGATCCCAAAAGGTAGGTAAAAATTTGGACAGGTCATTTACGCTTGGTGTTTTAACATTTAGTTTTTCAAATTATTCCAAGATCAAATATGTTAGCATTTGAGGGCATACAATACAGTTTTGATCCCACGGTGAATTTTTGGCGAAAATTTGCATATAAGCTATTTTCTCCTGCTCTTTACCTTCTTGTGAAACTTTTAAAGATAAATGCGTATAAAATTTAAGGCATTTACTCAAAATTTTGGTTTCTTGGACATTTCTTTGCTTTGGACATATATACCTAATGTTTTTGTTTCAAAACACAAGCGGTTGTTTTGGAATATCGTCTTTACATCAGCATGCTCTAAATATGTAAAACAATCGAAAACAATTATACATATGCATTTTACATTTCGTATACATCGGCATTTGACACGATGTCAACTGAAATTCAAGCGCCCAGATATGAAGTACCAAAACGAAATTATGAACTTGAACGACTCAATTCCGTGCAATAGTTCAAATGTGAACTTGAAAATACGGATAAATCTGGTAAGTCGACTGTAAAGTCCCCAACCAAACCTGTTTTTGACCAAATTAACGACATAACGGATCATGTGATATCGGCGATATGACTATTTGAAGATGGTGGTTTCTGCTAAAAGAAAAACAATCAAAAGACTATGACTGGACTGATCTACACAAATACACAGACCTCATATGTTAAGGGACTGAAATGTTGGGAATGTTTTGCAAAAATGTTAATTACAATATGGTGACCTTAAGATTCAAACAGAAAACAGCATATTTATATATACTCTGAAAGGCCTATAATTGAATTCTAAAACAGTAACATACCAGAAGTGAGTACCACCAATGATTTATATTGAGGAAAATATTGGAGATATATGCAACAATCATTATACATCCCTTGTATTTTCAAAAACTAAATCTGCCATCATAGCCTATTGCTAAGAGGTTACAGGAGTAGAACCATTCAACCTTGAATATGCTATTACTGCATGAAAATGCAAAATATATCTGTAATTAAATAACAAAGCGTTTGAAAAGAGCAACAAGATTTATAACCTTCACATACAGTTACTTACCAGATTGCACGACTTCAACTCTTATCAAACTAGAACCACCGGACGATAAGCATACTCGAAACGGACTGTCATTTATTTGTACAAGCAAACACCATGTAGGTGATTACCAACAGATAATCCTCAACAAAAACAAGGAACTACAAAGAATACGCAAGCAAACACTATTTCAGGCATTAATTACACTTCGTGTCGTACCTAACACAGTAAATAAACTCATCATAGATACCAGGATTGAAAATGTGTACGCCAGACTAGCGTATCGTCTATAAAAGACTAATAAGTGACGCTCGAATCAAAAAATATAAAAAGGCAAAATAAAGTAAACTATTAGAAAATCGTACCCTTGGATATCATTACCAAGATTCAATTGACAGTGGAATCTCCTCAAACATTGACAGGTTTTGTACGGCTGTCTAAATTTGTAACCTTCTCACAAGCTCGATGTTATATTGACGAAAGATGTTCCATCTTGTACAATCAATTTTAAGTTTTATTAAAGCTACGTGAGTCTCTTGTGTAGACGAAGCACGAGTATGCCAATCTAAAATATAGGCTATGTATTTGTATATGAGATGAGTTTTTAACAACCACTGCATCGACACAAGTCTGGTGAACGATTGGTCTTGCAGAGTTCAGCAGTCAACACTCCATAACGTATCATTGATTGGGTCACAAACAAGCACATTTAGGGCATACAATACAGTTACAGGGGAGGTAATGTCATCGCAAACGTAAATGTTATTTTTTGAGACGTCAAACTGCAACATATTGGGAAAAGAAGCATTTTTCGACCGGTTTTAATCATAAGCTCAAAAACGAGTACATTGACCCATCTTTTTGAACCAATTGCCTAATTTTGCCTTGATCTATTGGTATAGGTCTTCATATAATTTGGAAAAGTCCAATGACGTCTTCATATCGCGGTCCAGCTGTTGTTATTTATTCATTGTAGCGACTGTTTACCTAGTGATGTTTTCTTTTGTCTATTCTTTCCAGATGTTAACAAGATGAAGGTTTCAATCATTGTCCAATACCCCTGAACAGATCTATTGTGTTCATGATTCTATTGGTGATTTGTTTTATGCTGTCTCCCATTTTGGCTCTAAGATGTCTTTTAAAATTTAGTAAGTTATTCCAGATAAATGTTTCCTCGGTATAATTATATTAACGCAGTCAAAATGGAAATCTCTAAAGTCCATTATTATGTGGAATTGGTTAATTTGGATATTAGACCCATCTCTGTGTTTTCTCTTTTCCCCGCTTTTGAGCGTATATGTGGTCAGAATTGAACATCGATCTTTAGAATACACTTCTAAATTGTTGGTTAAAATTTAAGGTCTAGATCTTAGTATGAAGCTGTAGCTTCGTTGTTTTAATTAGTATGCTGGATTTCCATGGTTGTCAACATTGTCGTTTATAATCCTTTATAGCTCTTTGAGGTTGTCTCGGTATCTCCCTCGTAAACTAATTACTTATTTTGCTTATATCTACTGGTATAAGTCTTCATGTTATTTCCATGTGTCCTTTGTCTTTTTCAAAACGCGATTAAACTGTTTTTATTTATCCATTGTAACGACTGTTTACCTTGTGATATTTTCTTTGGTCTATTCTATCCAGAAGAAGGTTTAAAAATGTTCCAACATTCCTGTACAGATCTGTTGTGTTCATGAATTTACTGGTGATTTTTTTGTAAGTTGTCTCATATTTTGGCACTAACCTCTCTTTACAAATGATAGCAAGTTATTCCATAACTATGTTTCCTTGGTCCTTTACATTTCAGAGTACCCATAATTAAGTCTTTCACTGTCCTTATAAAACTGTTACCAGGCTTACTTACAATTTGTAAGGATGTGCACGCACTCATTCCACACAAAAATGCTCTTACAGAGTTATGAGGAAGAACGACTAAAATTGACACTACATCAATTGTTGTACGGTCACTATCACGAATTGGTTGATCGAAACGATACATTTCTGTCTCAGCTCACTAGTGACATGTTTCGTGGTCTTTAATCTATAGGTACCAGAATAGTCGTCTTATCTTTAATTCTAACAATTGTGTCCTATTTCCAATTGTGAAATTATGACTGAGTATGGAATCGCATGCAGGAAATGTATATATTGTAATAACTGGAACAAATAACATTTAATAATTTTTACAACCTGGAATTTACCGTGCCAACAGAGGAAAGAAATCAACTACAGATGGATATAAACTTTATTAGTTGATCACCTGCAACAGAAAATATTATTGACTTTATAAACATTAATTTGAACTGCACATATTGTAACATTTGTATCTTTTAACTTTTTCCATTTTGTTTGGCAAGTGACCCCTTCCACTTGTTTACCAAACTCGTTTTACTTGATAACATATTTTTTAAAGATCGTAAGGTGTCTGGCATAAATATTCATATACCTGAAATTATATTTCAACCCATTATAAGTCCTGAAAGTGTCTAAGTAAGGAAATATTTAAGATTTTACTATCGGTCAAAACCATGTTTCTCGTTTCTCTGTGAAGAGCCATTTTACTGATCATGTAACCGCAGTAGGAAATATTTTTGTCGTTGTATCTTTATACCTTAAATATCAAAAGTAGTCTTTAAGAGTAAGAAATAAGGCATTGTATTAATAATTTTATTAAAGCTTCATGGTTTATACCTGTAAAAGAATAGTTTATAGGAATTATATTGTTAACCAGTTTACCGCTGGAATTTAATATAAGTACTCCCGGCGTCTGCTAGTACTACGCACTGCTAGAACTTGGAAACAAGTCTAGTTACAAATATTTAAGCTTCTAACTATAAAGTTTAATAAAGGAAAAGTTAAGATTAAGTCCCATCCCTATAATAATTAATGGACAGGCATTTTAATGTCCATTTTGTATATTATTTCTTAATGTGCAGGTTTTTCTGTCAAGCCCCTATTTTGTCGGACATTTTCCTGTCAGTCCTGACAGGGTTCTCATTGGCCCTCAGGGATCCCTGGCTAGATCCCTTATTTTCGATTGGCTTTCATGGATCTCAAAAGAGTATAAATAGGGCTCTGCTCAGTGATATGGCGGATGACTTGTTTATCATTACCAGACCAATTCCAAACAGAAAATCCAAGCAGGTTAATATACTTCAATTCATTATGATAAGATGAAGTATTTTTAAGGGAAAGAAATGTAGCGGCAGTTATCCCCCACCACACTGAGTGACCTAAATGTCCCGAAAATGATTACTAACTAAGGCGTCTGCTATTGTGTATATATATATATATATATATGTAAATAAATATAATATACGTAAGAACTTTATTTTACAACCCAACTATGGAGCATAATGAGTGTATTGCCTGGCATCCATTCGTCTTTGGAGGTAGGAAGAATATTCCTGACGAGAGCATAATGGGCCCTAAAGTTGTCAACAGACCCTTCCACAATTACTCGGCCTGTGGCGGCGGTTTGTTACACTGGTGTCAGAAGTGGGATGTCAATTTTTCCAGACATCCCGTGATCGTACCCATAGCCAATTCAGGATTATTTTAGCTTCGACGTGTGGTTGAAATATGTAAATAATAAATTTGTAAATAACGTTTCCAGTTAATTTTTATCGTAATTTGCGTTGTTCCGTTACCGTTGTATTTATAAATTAAAATTAAGGTGGACGTTTCAACGACCGTATTTTAACCCTGTATGTAATCAGTTTTATAAAACAAACACAAAATAATGTTTGTTATCTTTTTGATAAAGCAGCAGCAGAAATGTCAGACTTTGAATGTGATGATAATGAGACGCCCCAATTATTAAAACCTCGAGAGGAATCTCCCGACCGAGAAATCATGTTTAGACGGAATCTAGGGCCGAGTGGCAGCGGTACCGCCGGGGACGACGACGAAGCAGGTCAAGGTGACGTACCGATAAGAGACGAATACCGAGGCGTTGGCGAGAATTTTTACCGTAAAGAATACCCACTTGTACCAAACCAGATAGATTTCCCAGACAGAAACCCAAATACCCGTGGCAACAATCCACATTTTGACAACCAGATACCGGTAGGATTCCAAGAGGAAGTATACGTGGAACTACCATTAAACCAGTGCCCTACAATGGAAAGGACAGTTTGGAAGAATATATTTCACACTTTGAAAACTGTGCAGACCTTGGAAGATGGAAAGAATCTGAAAAAGTTCTTTTGCTTGCTGCTAGCCTACGGGGACCAGCTAGGACATTCTATATAAGCCTTACCAGTACTGAGAAAAAATCCTACTGTTTATTAGTCAGAACGCTTGAGCAGAATAGATGACTTTCAAGGTTTGAAACTAGAACAAGACAACCTCAAGAGCCCATTGCAAATTTTGGTGATGACTTACGCCAAATGGCCCAAAAAGCATACAGTAACCTAGATACAAGGGCCCAATAAGTCCTTGCCCTTAACCAATTGTTTAAAAATATTTCCCTGGAGATGAAATGTCGTTGTATAAATAAAGATTGTCGTTCAGTTACTGAAGCAGTAGACCTAATAGAGAGATATGAGGCTCTCTTGGGTGATCCTAATGATAGAAAAAGGGGAAATATAAGACAAGTTTCAGACACTATTAGACTTACCTAAACACCCAAGATACTGACATACCAGTCCAAAGCAAAGAAAATGAATCAATCCTACAGCAACTTAATAACAGAATGGATAGACTAGAACATGGTTCAAACAGTAGCCAGACCCCTCAAAGAGGCACAAGAACTTGTTTTACCTGCAACTCTCCTGACCACTTTTATAGGAATTGCCCCTTATACAAGATACAAGCTGGACCAAATCAAGCCTCCCCACCAAACTCAAACTGGGCGAAAAAACTTCCTAGTTATCAAGGACAAAGAAGTGGAAATAACCAACAGAACCAGGGAAACTGTTACCCGTCAGCTCACTAGACCGGGGCCAGACGGAGTTAGAAGGGTCTTACATGGACAGAGAGAGTAATGCTGAATTTAATGACAGAGTAATACAAGTAGGAAAACATTTAGACCAATGGGACAATGGATTGTATACAAATGGTACAATTTCGGGATATAAGCTAGATTTTCTGATAGATACTGGTTCTACAGTATCTCTTATATCAAACCAAGTTCATAAAGATATTTCCAAGTCCAGTCAAGATGTAAATCAGGAATACCTATCAAATGGTATCAAAACCAATAGTTTTAATTTCCCCAATATTGAAAGTCCACAGGATGCCTACAGTCTTCAAAACGTAAGTTGGACCAATTTAACTACAAATGGAATGGTAAATCTGGAGTTTTTCCGTAAGAGATGCCATCTTTCTTCATCAATTCATTGTATGTGATATCACACCTGATGCCATTTTAGGACAAGACTTCCTACTTAAACATATGAAAAAGATTGACTACAGATCTCATATACTCCAAACAGAAAATTCAGATATTAAATGTTGGGTAGGGGGAGAATTTAGAATGACCTGTCGTGTGTTAGCCAGATATACTGTTGTTGTACCATCAAACTCTAGTTTAACCTTACCTGTTAATGTACCTAACAAGGAGCATGTTTCCATCATAGCTATAATAGAACCCTGTAATCTTTTATACGAAGAGAAAAATATATCTGTAGTTAGTGGTATAATAAATTCTAATGATGAATACCCGTTCGTCCAAGTGGTTAATTACAGTAATTCAGATGTTAAGCTTTATCATAACACCATGCTTGGTACTTGTGAATCTGTAGTAGCCTCACCTGATTTTAGACAAGACAGATGTGCAGGCGTGAATATAATTCCAAACAGGCAATTAGAAAATGATGAAAATGGGGTACCAGAGCACCTCCAAGACCTTTTGACAAGAAGTGGCACACATTTGACACCCATAGAAAGACGACTCTTGCAGAACTCCTGAATAAATTCCAAGATGTATTCTCAAGGTCCCCAGAAGACATTGGAAGAACTGATAAAATTAAACACAGCATTGATACTGGAGATGCTCGACCTGTTAGAGTACCACCCAGGAGACTACCAATTGGTAAGAGAGAAATAGAAAGGACAGAAGTTTCGAAAATGTTAGAACGTGACATTATTGAGCCCTCTAACAGCCCCTGGAGTGCACCTCTTGTCTAAATAACCAAGCCGGATCTAACTACAAGAGTATGTGTGGACTTCAGATCCCTAAATCAATTATCCAGAGTCGATTCTTACCCGGTAGGACGAGTAGATGACTGTTTGGAGGCTTTATCCAACTCTAAACTGTATAATTTAATGGACCTAAATTCAGGATTTTGGCAAGTGGAGCTTTTGGAATCCGACAGAGAGAAAACAGCTTTTTTTTACCAGTCAGGGCCTGTACCAATTCACTGTAATGCCATTTGGGTTGTGTAACAGCCCAAGTACCTTTCAGCGTTTAATGGAAGATGTCCTCAGGGGTCTCCAACGGAGAGAATGTTTAGTTTATATGGACGACATCATAGTACCTGGATCAACATTTGAAGAATGTGTCAAGCGACTTGAACATGTTTTTGAATGCCTTTTAGAGGCCAATCTAAAACTCAAGCCCTTAAAATGTAATTTTTTCCAAAAGAAAGCAAAATTCCTAGGTCACATTGTATCAGAAGAAGGTATAAGCACTGATCCAGGAAAGGTAGAATCTGTTAAAAACTGGCCAGTTCCCAAAACCGTCAAGCAAGTTCGCAGTTTCCTAGGCCTAGCATCATATTACAGACGATTTGTGGAAGGATTTGCCAAAATAGCCCGCCCATTAAACAAATTATGCGGGGTAAAATTGACCTTGACAGACGAGTGTAATGACTTGTTTCAGACCCTGAAAGTGGCACTTACAACATCACCCATTCTTGCTTATCCTGTACCGGGCCAAACTTTTATTTTAGATACTGATGCCAGTCAACAAGCTGTTGGTGTTGTACTTTCACAAGAACATGAAGGAAAGGAGCATGTGATAGCTTACATGAGTAAAGCTTTATCAAGGCCTGAACAATCTTCCTGTGTAACTAGAAAAGAACTCCTTGCAGTCATTTCAGCTTTAAAACACTTCCATTCATATCTATACGGTCAAAATGTACTTTTGAGAACAGACAATGCCGCAGTTAGTTGGATGAAAAAATTAAAGAAACCTACAGGACAGACTGCAAGATGGCTCCAGGAGCTAGGTACCTATGATCTGAATGTTATTCACCGCCCTGGCCTGAAACATACCAATGCAGATGCCCTATCCAGAGTGCCTTGTACATCCTGTCTAAACCAACAGACCCAGAATGATGTGCAAAATATTGAAGAAGAAAGCAAAGAGACAGCAATCCCACAATGCACCCCACTTAATCAAATCAGAGCTGTAACAAGATCCAGACAGGTTAATTCAAGTGCAGGATTAATGAAAATTAAAGACCTGATGATAGATGGTTGGGACCAAACCACACTGAGAAAATCAGAATTAGATGACCATGAGATATCTGCAATTTTAATGAGAATAGAAGACAAAAAGCGCCCAGAGTGGAACGAAATCTCCAATCAATCCGCAGTTATTAAAACCTTATGGAGACAATGGGATCGACTGGAAATACATCAAGGTCTTCTTTACAGGAAATGGATCGAACATGAGACAGAAGAATTTCTGCAACTAATCGTACCAACATCAAAAAGACAGGAAGTTATCAGATATTTTCATGATATCCCAACAGGAGGTCACTTAGGCATAGATAAAACCTTAGATAGAATTCAGAAAACTTTTTATTGGCCCTCAATGAAACACACCATTGTCGAATACATAAAACGATGTGACAACTGTGCAGCCCAAAAGCAACTACAAGCAAGAAAGGCCCCTATGGGAAAATTCCTCACTGGTGAACCCATGGAGCGAGTTGCCATGGATATACTTGGTCCTCTCCCAATGTCTAAAAACAACAATAGATTTGTACTAGTTCTATCAGATCTATTCACTAAGTGGACAGAAGCATATCCTCTCCCAGACCAAGAAGCAAAAACAGTGGCCCAGGCCTTAACCAATGAATTTATAAGCAGATTTGGAACACCTCTCCAACTATACTCAGACCAAGGTCGGAGTTTTGAGTCAAAACTTTTAAAAGAAGTATGCAGCCTGTTACAAATAGAAAAAACAAGAGCGACCAGTATGAGGCCACAAGCAAATGGCTCTGTGGAAAGATTTAATCGCCCATTAGTATCCATGGTTAAAATGTATTGCCAAGAACATCAAGACTGTTGGGATGAGTTTATACCCTAGTTGCTGATGGCGTACCGGTCATCAAAACATGCAAGCACAGGTGTAACACCAAATAAAATGATGTTAGGAAGGGAGATAACTCTTCCAGGCCAAGCCTTTATCCCAGAACCAGAAATAGAAAATGAAAACAAAGTTAAACCCTATGAATATGTAGAATTACTCGAAAGTTCCCTGATCAAAGCCCATGACCATGCAAGAAAACACCTTAAAGGAAGTCAGGAATATCAGAAAAAATATTATGACCAAAGTGCCAAGAAGAGAGAATTAATTGTAGGACAACATGTATGGCTATACGACCTAACCAGGAAACCTGGCGTTTGTTCAAAGTTATTGCCTAAATGGAAAGGACCCTTCATAGTTTTGAAGAAAATTGATGATCTGATATATATGGTGAAAAAGTCACCACGGCAACCAGCAAAAGTTTACTACATAGACCGGCTAATACCGTACAAGGGCAGAAACCCACCAACCTAGTACAAGGATAAGGTAGAAAAAAATTATGAGAAATGAAACTTGTAGTAATTGGAAGAAGATTTTACACATATTTATATACTGTTTATTGTTAATTTTGTATTATGAAGAGAGACAGGAAGAGTTACTGGTGACGATGCGCACTTGCCCGTAAATGTTTTTGTTATAGATCCTGTGACGTCTAGACTCATTGGATACATGTGGATAATATTTCATTTTTAGAGTGGAATTATGGGATTGGCCATCCTAGGAATTCCGCTAGATATCTTATGTTATATTTAATACTTCTGGAGGTAGGAGAGAGATGAAGAAGAGAAGCCCTGTACAGTCAGAAGAGAGACTGATGAAGCATATAATCTATTTACCAATGCCATATATAAAGATAGCCTTATTGTAATCCTTGTACCAGTGTTGAAAACGTCTTAAGGGTTAACTATTTGATTACTGGTCGTAAAATATATAATAAGATTTAGTAAATACAAGGCTAATATGATACGTCACTCTAAGACATTTTCGCTGGTTGTCCAGACTCGTGAGAGACATTCCGTGTCTATCATCAGTACAATTGATTCATCAGATATCAACTTTACCTAAAGTATCACGTCAAAAAAAGTAAAACAAAAAACCGAACTCCAAAGAAAATACAAAAAACGGGAAGTCCATAAATTCTGACAAAATCAAACGCTATCAATCAACGGAAAAAGTGAAAAAAACAACTGGACAAAACATGGAGAAAACTTGTCGTAATAATTTCATTAGAAATCAAGCTATAGGTTTTGTAGGTTAATTGGCAACGATTGGAAGGGTCAAGAAGCAAACCATTAGATAAAAAAGGAAAACGCGTCCTAAGTTAATGGTCGATTAACTCTAAAAGAAGGTCAATTGTAATTTCGTTAACACTTTTGTGTTGATAATTTAAACAGTACAATTAAAATGCATAATTTGAACATCTTAAAGTTCCAAAACACGTGCTTATATGTATATAAGGTAATATCCCACTTAAACACCACTGCCACATAAACATAAAACTAATTCACACTAATCGAACGTGGTACAACTTAAAATATTTTAACTATTCCTGCTGACCTTCTAACATGGCATCAATTATCAATGCATACAAATAGGTCTGGTTGTCAATTATTCTTCAATAAAGCAAATTAAATGAATGCAAGGTTGTTGAAAGGGCCTTAAAATATTGTCCTTTGAAAAAGTACTAATAATTCAGCCAGCCAACAAACGAAAATCGCCATTAACGTGGACATGTAGATATATTATAAACGTTTACACTAAACATACGTAGTGTTCTTCTGGCCATAATCTTTTGTGGTGGACTTGTAAATAATTATTGTATACGTTATCAACATAGCAAACGATTCTCTAAATCAGACGAAAAAGACAGGTGAAAGATACCAATGAGACATTCAAACTCATAAGTCGAAAATAAACTGAAAACGCCATGGCTAAAAAAGAAAAAGACAAACAGACAAACAATAGTACACAAGACACAACATAGAAAACTAAAGACAGAACAACACGAACCCCACAAAAAAACTGGGAGTGATCTCAGGTGCTCTGGAAGGGTAAGCAGATCCTGCTCCACAGGTTGCATCCGTCGTGTTGCTCATGTTAGTGCAAACCCGGTTCTAAGTCTAAATCGGTAGGTCATATTCGGGAATAGGGGACGGGATTGTAGTTACGATATTTTGGAACATATCCGCTATCATCTGTGGAACGGATATTCCATGGCAGTCAACCAACTCGTGATGGCATCCGTAAAATTTACGAAGAGTTGAAAGGCTTGAATACATTCAATCTTCATTTATTCTTATGGTATTTATCTTAAATTATTCAATCTGTCTGCCTTTGCTAAAATGTGGGAAAAAATTATGAAATCATAAAAAAAGTGTTGGTCATTGAATGATACAGTCTGCATAAGTTCTTAAATGTTTGTCACTTATACATTAATTGAAGCTGATGCAAATGTATAACCACGCTACTTCCAAAGGGATAATATTATGTAAAATATAAGAATCCTAACACATGGCAAAACATGCAAATGCTTTAGATATAATATTCAATATATCAAATAGACAAAAACCAACGACCTTAATGTCAAGAAATTAAGAACTCTATATCTGGTTAAAACACCAAGCAGGCTTGAAAAACATGAGCATATTTTTTTTGCATCTTATACACTTATTGTTCGGCACATTTGAATTATGTTATTTGAATGTAATTTATTTTTACATCAATGTGTACTCACTTTAAATCACGACATACAACTCACTAAGCTTTAGTTGATTTGTCCAAGTATTTCGTTGTTTTGGTAATGCCTTATTTATTTTACCACGTTATTTATTGCATTTCAATTATGATTTTATTAAGAATCGCAATCACAAACTTTAATTTTAAGATCTGCCACAAAATCAATTTTATTTTAAAATAGGCCGAAGATACAATATGGAATACTAAACACACAAGTCGAAGAAAGACCCTAAAGTATTCAAAGCAAGAAAAAAAAGCAACAGAGATAAATTACAAAATAAAAAACAAAAGATTTAGTAACAATAATCCCACTAAAAACCGGCTATTATTTCAGGATCCCCAAAAGAGCAAGTACATCCTACGCCACATGAGACATTGGTAGTCGTCGTGTTACTCCTATAACATATGTGATATGTACATCAAATAAAAACAAAAGAAAATAAAAAAGAGGAAACTCAAACAAGAGTTCAAAATTTGACAATGGCCCAATCGGGAGAAAATAGGGCGGGATTGAGGCTACAACACGTGGAACATATATGTGGTCATCTGTGACGCAGATATTTTAAACTATATATTATTTCTTAATGTGCAGGTTTTCCTGTCAAGCCCCTATTTTGTCGGACATTTTCCTGTCAGTCCTGACAGGGTTCTCATTGGCCCTCAGGGATCCCTGGCTAGATCCCTTATTTTCGATTGGCTTTCAGGGATTTCAAAAGAGAATAAATAGGGCTCTGTTCAGTGAAATGGCGGATAACTAGTAAGCTTAACCATCTTCTTGAAAGTTTATCATTACCAGACCAATTCCAAACAGAAAAGCCAAGCAGGTTAATATACTTTAATTCATTATGATAAGATGAAGTATTTTTAAGGGAAAGAAATGTAGCGGCAGTTATCCCCCACCACACTGAGTGACCTAAATGTCCCGAAAATGATTACTAACTAAGGCGTCTGCTATTGTGTATATATATATATATATATATATATATATGTAAATAAATATAATATACGTTAGAACTTTATTTTACAACCCAACTATGGAGTATAATGAGTGTTTTGCCTGGCATCCATTCGTCTTCGGAGGTAGGCAGAATATTCCTGACGAGAGCATAATGGGCCCTAAAATTATCAACAGACCCTTCCACAATTACTCGGCCTTTGGCGGCGGTTTGTTACAATATAGAAAGAGACGCTTATATATCACATAGACGCAACCGTTCTCGCTCGTTTAGAGTCCTTGCAATTCCCGAAGTTTTTATATATTGCTTTGATTTGTCTTTATTATGGAGATACTAGATTAAAACATCGACAAGTAACCGTTGCTTTAATTCACGAAATAATTCGAACTCTCCTGTGTACGTCCAAATGTATATGTTCTGGATACGACACAAATGTCATTATTTGCATTGTTTTCATATTTTGTTATTTTTAATGGTGCTATATACAATGTTGATTAAGAATTTTTTATATATGGGTACAAATCTCTTAATACTTTGCTTTCTAAAAATCTAAATTATCACGATGAAAACATTCAGATGAATACAATAGTTGTTGTATCGACACAAATTTACTTTTGTATCTTATGTAACAGTTATTACAATGGTTGGGTGATTCATTTTAGCATCATTTGTCAATCATTATTTACTCTTCATATGCCTTGTTAGAATAATTCTTCTCTGATATCTGTCATTTGAGACTCTTGTTTTTTATTGTATTTTCGAATGCCATACTTAAAAGCAAAAGGTTATAAAAGATTTGCAACAATATGGAAACTCACACGTACCACAGAAATAAAACCATTAGGAAGAGGATAATTGTATTGTCTAAAGGGTTAACTATTTGACTACTGGTCGTAAAATATATAATAAGATTTAGTAAATACAAGGCTAATATGATACGTCACTTTAAGACATTTTCGCTGGTTGTCCAGACTCGTGAGAGACATTCCGTGTCTATCATCAGTACAATTGATTCATCAGATATCAAATTTACCTAAAGTATCACGTCAAAAAAAGTAAAACAAAAAACCGAACTCCAAAGAAAATACAAAAAACGGGAAGTCCATAAATTCTGACAAAATCAAACGCTATCAATCAACGGAAAAAGTGAAAAACAACTTGGACAAAACATGGAGAAAACTTTTCGTAATAATTTCATTAGAAATCAAGCTATAGGTTTTGTAGGTTAATTGGCAACGATTGGAAGGGTCAAGAAGCAAACCATTAGATAAAAAAGGAAAACGCGTCCTAAGTTAATGGTCGATTAACTCTAAAAGAAAGTCAATTGTAATTTCGTTAACACTTTTGTGTTGATAATTTAAACAGTACAATTAAAATGCATAATTTGAACATCTTAAAGTTCCAAAACACGTGCTTATATGTATATAAGGTAATATCCCACTTAAACACCACTGCCACATAAACATAAAACTAATTCACACTAATCGAACGTGGTACAACTTAAAATATTTTAACTATTCCTGCTGACCTTCTAACATGGCATCAATTATCAATGCATACAAATAGGTCTGGTTGTCAATTATTCTTCAATAAAGCAAATTAAATGAATGCAAGGTTGTTGAAAGGGCCTTAAAATATTGTCCTTTGAAAAAGTACTAATAATTCAGTCAGCCAACACGCGAAAATCGCCATTAACGTGGACATGTAGATATATTATAAACGTTACACTAAACATACGTAGTGTTCTTCTGGTCACAATCTTTTGTGGTGGACTTATAAATAATTATTGTATACGTTATCAACATAGCAAACGATTCTCTAAATCAGACGAAAAAGACAGGTGAAAGATACCAAATAGACATTCAAACTCATAAGTCGAAAATAAACTGAAAACGCCATGGTTAAAAAAGAAAAAGACAAACAGACAAACAATAGTACACAAGACACAACATAGAAAACTAAAGACTGAGCAACACGAACCCAACAAAAAACTGGGGGTGATCTCAGGTGCTCTGGAAGGGTAAGCAGATCCTGCTCCACAGGTTGCATCCGTCGTGTTGCTCATGTAAGTACAAACCCGGTTATAAGTCTAAATCGGTTGGTCATATTCGGGAATAGGGGACGGGATTGTAGTTACGATATTTTGGAACATATCCGCTATCATCTGTGGAACGGATATTCCATGACAGTCAACCAACTCGTGATGGCTTCCGTAAAATTTACGAAGAGTTGAAAGGCTTGAATACATTCAATCTTCATTTATTCTTATAGTATTTATCTAAAATTATTCAATCTGTCTGCCTTTGCTAAAATGTGGGAAAAAAATTAGGAAATCATAAAAAAATGTGTTGGTCATTGAATGATACAGTCTGCATAAGTTCTTAAATGTTTGTCACTTATACATTAATTGAAGCTGATGCAAATGTATAACCACGCTACTTCCAAAAGGATAATATTACGTAAAATATAAGAATCCTAACACATGGCAAAAAATGCAAATGCATTAGATATAATATTCAATATATCAAATAGACAAAAACCAACGACCTTAAAGTCAAGAAATTAAGAACTCTATATCTGGTTAAAACACCAAGCAGGCTTGAAACACATGAGCATATTTTTTTTGCATCTTATACACTTATTGTTCGGCACATTTGAATTATGTTATTTGAATGTAATTTATTTTTACATCAATGTGTACTCACTTTAAATCACGACATACAACTCACTAAGCTTTAGTTGATTTGTCCAAGTATTTCGTTGTTTTGTTAATGCCTTATTTATTTTACCACGTTATTTATTGCATTTCAGTTATGATTTTATTTAGAATCGCAATCATAAACTTTAATTTTAAGATCTGCCACAAAATCAATTTTATTTTAAAATAGGCCGAAGATACCATATGGAATACTAAACACACAAGTCGAAGAAAGACCCTAAAGTATTCAAAGCAAGAAAAAAAAGCAACAGAGATAAATTACAAAATAAAAAACAAAAGATTTCGTAACAATAATCCCACTAAAAACCGGCTATTATTTCAGGATCCCCAAAAGAGCAAGTACATCCTACGCCACATGAGACATTGGTAGTCGTCGTGTTACTCCTATAACATATGTGATATGTACATCAAATAAAAACAAAAGAAAATAAAAAAGAGGAAACTCAAACAAGAGTTCAAAATTTGACAATGGCCCAATCGGGAGAAAAAAGGGCGGGATTGAGGCTACAACACGTGGAATATATATGTGGTCATCTGTGACGCAGATATTTTAAACTATATATTAAACATTTCTAAAGGCGTACAAATCCTTATAACAAAACAACATTTATCAAAAGATTTAAACAGTGATGAATAAATCATCTGTAAAATAGATGTTTTGTCTTTTTGGAGTTTTTAATTGCATATCTTTGCATAGCCAAAATTGTCTAAATTTATATTCGACTTATGAATTGAAAATGTTCCCTTGGTATCTGCCGCCTCTTTTTGCAATGATCCGTTCATTTAATCTGGGTGCTTGGTATCTTTAATATAAATAATACGAAATGACGCATGCTGCTATAAAAAAGGTTTTTACATCATGTGTATACTATACAGTCAGCCAGGACAGTAAAATTACATGTACTTCTCATAATTTGTTCTTGAATTGTACAAACTAGTCGCGAACTGACATTATATTTTAGCATTCTATGTTATCGCAAACGATGTTGAAAAAAACATATAGCAAATATCTCCACGTTTACGTCATCTTATAGAAATTCAGTGATTTACATTTTATCTTTGCAAGATACTTCATTGTTTATGTGTGTCTTGAATTATGGAATTAATGTTATTAGCTTACGACAGTTAACGTTGCTACAAAATGTATTAAAACACAAGGGAAAGACTGACGTTACCAGCTAAGTAAATCAGTTTTTGAATCACATTTATTCAAAGTTAACAAAAATGTTGGTCATCAAATTGAATAAAAAAATATATCAAGGAATCGAAAAGTTAATAAGTTGCCAAAAGGCTGGTTATACGTAACTGAAACCCAAGATCCGGGTTAACCTGGAAACTTGTCTTCTGAAATTACTCAATTGTCGAATCACACCGATCTTAACAATTTTAACAATCCGTATTCGTGTTACATGAACTACATGCAAAATTTTCTGAAAACGCATTAGAAAGCAAGCATTATCCAGAATGTAAACAATGACTTAACCAGGTTGATCTTTTCTATTGATATTGAAATATAGGATATAAATGGATTTGTATCGAAAATGCAAAATAGTTTTACGACAAGAAATTATTTCAACTTTCCCATTACAAACTTGAATGTTGATTTATAGAAATACATAGAAATACAATCCGATCTGCCGTATAAATCTCCCAGATGATACGGATTTCGTTGGACTGCGTTTCATTTGATTTTTTCTTAGCTGCTTGCAAGGAAATTATAGTATCATGGATGTTCAATTGTAAAAGTGAATAAGGCTTGATCATGAATAAAAGAAAATGTTGGGTATTGGTGAAAAAACAATTAAACAAAACAATAAAAACACATCTAGCTATAGGAGCAACACAGAATACTAGTGTCGTTAATTAACACCCCTTTAGCAACCGTTCCGATACATTTTATTTCATATCCTATGTTGGTTTGAGTTATTTTTCGGTGTCGTGTTTTTTAACTGTTATTTTTCTGTCATTTTGGATTTCCAAATTACTAAGGATTTTCCACCCAAGGAATAGATTACCTAAGCTGTATTTGTAAACTTTTAGGAATTTTTGCTCCTCAATGTTCTTCATCTTCGTACTTTATTAGCCCTTTTTAATTTTTTTTTTCTAACGTCACTGATGAGTCTTTTGTAGACGAAACGCGCGTCTGGCGTACAAAATTTCAATCCTTGTATCTATGATGAGTTTATTTAAAAATCAATATTTTGAAACATCAATTTAGTTCAAAATTTGGAAGGGTACTCTTGCTTAACTATTATACCTTTTCTCTTATCCATGTTATAATACAATGATAGTCATAATTCTTAACAGGGAATTAAACAGTAACTTGATCGTATATGTCTTATTAAAAATTTGTCATGAAATACAAAACCATTTATAAAGATACATATGATTCACACCAACCGTATAGTAGATAGATTCACAGTAAACACGAAGCCCGGCCTTGATTGAATTAAGAGTTAAGAAAGAGGTTTACACTTTAATAACAGTATAACTTTGTTTGTAAGGAAAGTAATGTAATTTTGATATCAAGTACAGTGAAGACACAACAAGTTCGTTATATATGGGTGAAATTCCAAGTAAACATAGATCAGACCCGTGATTGTTTAGGATTTCCTCTTTGGTAAGTGTCGTGGGCGTATGTGTTGAGGTTCCAAGTAAATTGTCATTAACTTATTCAGTTATCATGTAGTTTATATAATGTAATAAACATACAACTTCAATGTTATTCGGGGCTTTATCTGCAGGGACAACACCATATTTGCAATGGAGATAAGACAGATATTTTGCAAAGTTTTGGTCTTTTTGGTGAAAGCAGTTGCATGAATGTTCGAAAGTATCCATGTCATGTTGTTCTGCCATTTGGTGAAGCCATTTGCCTGGCACAAGCATTGACTGAATCAATTAGAATATTAAAGATGTGTTTCGATTGCATTGTTGGATTAAAGCTCAAGGTACTTCGTCCTTTGGATAACACATTTCGGAATGAAATGTTGTTTATAGTGTTCAGCTCACCACCAATAACATGGACAGCCGATTTATTATTATATATGAATAAGGAGTTACAATGTAGCACAGGTACAATCTAGATGTTCAGATTTGATGTCGGCAATTCTGAGATCCTGCAACGCGTGTTGATAATTGAAAAGTTTAGTCACAATAAGTGTGGTATAGGTATCAGATATGATACAGAACAAACTGATCTTTAGAAGAGAGATGCATAACTGATATAACTGAATAAAGATGAAGGATATTATCTAATTAAATGGCATCAAGACTTTGTTGGGAAAAAAAATTTAGAAATAAAATTGAGAATGGAAATGGAAAATGTGTCAAAGAGACAACAACCCGACCAAAGAGCAGAAAACAGCCGAAGGCCACCAATGGGTCTTCAACATAGCGAGAAAATTCCGCAAAAGTTTCGTTTCTGCAGGCTTAAGGAAAAAAGTACTGAACTGATAACGTTTGATTTTGCCAGTTTTTATATATGGATTTCTCCTTTTTGAATTCGGTATTTACATATTTGTTATGTTTTTGCTCCTGTAAATCAACTTTTATTTATGTATACCATGGTTTAATCGATTTGAGCGATTTGGACATCAGTAAAATACGTTACTATGTTATTGTATTTATAAGTTATAATGGTCAGGTACCTAGTATAATGAATGTTTCGTAATGACTTAAATAGTAATGTTTAGCATTATATTTTTAAGGACAGGTGTTAACGAAATACATACAAATGGTGACATGAGAAACATAATATTAATGAATGCAAAACTAGCGTTTTTTGTCACACTGCACCTTCAATACGTCCATACCATGTTTTTTATCATCTGTGCCTTAAACATGAATGGTCTTTGATAACCTGTAAAAAGGCAAAAGATCATTATCTGAATTCGGCTTTTATTTTAAGGTCTTTTTTATGGCATAAATTCTATACTTATTTATGTATTTATACATTCCTGGCTATTAAATTGTTGTGCTTGAGCGTTCCTGATAAATCATGGCAAATCATGAATAGGGCTTTTGACGAAAACAATTTATAATAGGTTGTATTTGCAGTTTTAAGAACTGTCAAACAAACAAAAATGCATTATATTGCTAATGCAAGAGACGAATTTCATAGAAACTTATAAAATATCAAAATATTTGAATGATTTTTTTTCCTGGTTCATGTAACTCAATAGAGGTTGATTTTGATTTTGAATGCTTAATTTCTGTTTGAAAGAATACTTAATAAATCTACATGTACGGATGATACGATTTTGCTCTGAAATATGAAATAAGAAGTTCCGTATGGATCATGAAAAATAAAAATTTCCCAATTAATAAAGAACAAGACACTTTCTTTAAGCAACTAAACGCATCTTAGACATAATCGATGTCGACAAAAACTTTATTGAAATATAAACAGCATATGACGCTTTGTCATCTAGGACAGGATCAAAACTCAGTTCCCATGGAGCAGAAAAGATAGGACAGGAGTAACCAGAATTGATTCTGTATTATCATTATCATATGAATTCAAGATGAGAAATGCAAGCTTTTGTACATGTGCAATGCTTGTAGCTGCTATTCAGTGTCTGACCAGAACGTTGATGAACTAGGGTTATGTTAAAGAACGTCTCGTCCTTTTTCTAAACAAGTTCATCGGAAGATACCAAGACTTTGTTGGTAATTACTCCGTATCAACTACACAAATAATACATGATGGTCTAGTAGTATAGATTCTAGGCAGTGACGTTGTTTATTATCTTAATTACATGACATAGTGTTCTTTTGTTTGTCTGTGAACATTATTAACCTTTACTGTTTAGTCTGGTTTTTTGGCAATATTCTTTTGGCGTGGCTCGGTACTTATACATCCTGCCTTTGGGTTATTATCCTATAATCAATTTTTTGTATTCTTCTCTATCATTTTTGCTTATGTGTTTTGTTTATATGCCATTCTCTTTTTCTTTGTTGACATATTTGTTTGTTTTTATAGTGATTACGATTATAACACAATGTTGATTGCTGTGCTCCAATTTTTGACATTTTTACCTGTTATGTTTGATTGTTTTGTTCACCCATTGTTGTCAATATAATGGATCTTATGCGACTATCATACAAGTGAGTGTTTAGTTAGATATAAAACAAGGTCTAATCCAACATTTTCTACACAAAGAAATGCCTGTACCATGTCAGGAATATGACATTTGTTTGCCACTCGTTTGATGTGTTTGAGCTTTTGATTTTGCCATTTGATAAGGGATTTTCCATTTTGAATCTTCCTTGGAGTTTGGTATTTTTGTTATTTTACTTTTGAGATATGTACTTCATATACAGATGTTGCACAGAAATTGAAGCTCTCAATGGTAATTTTGATGTCATCTAGACATTTTTTCATATAAATGTTTTTTTGAAAAATTGGTTTCTCCGTTTAATTTGTTCACAATATAACTGAGATAACTGACATGACATTATCGTGGTGGACATTTCCCGGAATGAAAGGATAAAAAAGATATGTCGTCATTCATACATAGACCAGAGGACAATGAGGTGAACAATTACTGGTCAGCATGTGATCTTCCATAACGAGTAATGCCCCGGAATGCTGAAATGTGAAACAATACAAAAATGAACACCATTTCTAGTATTCATAATACAATAATGAAAGAAAAATAAATATGACTGATAACAAACATGCATAAACAAATATGGCGGGATTTAATATTTTTGTGAGCGCTCTTTACAACAATACAAAACAAATAGTTATACATCTGTTGCTTTCAACTTGTATGGTTTGAGCGCCCCTGTTAAATAAATTTTGGACGAAATAAGCCTTGGACGCAACGAGTTAATAGTGGTATTTTCATTTTCAAGAAGTCACGAAGACTAAGTATTGGATGAGGACGATCATAACTACGCCTACACCGTGCAGAAGAGTTTAAAATATATATTACTTTCTACAAGCTGCAGAAGCTTAAGGGACTAGAAAGCATACTTTTGCAATACAATTTAGCATGACCACAAGATGTCGCTATGAAAAACAACAATAGAAAATTGAAAGACCTAAATCGGACAATAAGTAATTTTAATATTTTTTAATTTGCCAAACAGAACTGAATTATAAAATTTTATGAAAAGGGAGACAATATCTAGCTACTTCAATAGTGTTATACGCAGGTTTTGTCGACAAGAGATTACTATGAATGACACAGATGTATACATAAAGGTTCAACTCATTAAACAGATTTTACAGATGATAAAAAGGTGTTGTAAGTTTAACAAAATATACAAAAAAAAAAAGAAGCAAAAAGTACCACGGGAACGATAAGAATTCTTTCACGTCTTAAACTTGCACTGGGGTGAGAGATTTTTTGCTCTGTGTTGAAGGCCTCACTGTGACTTTGAGATGAAGAATAACAATACACACGCTGTTCCTTTTGCCTTTTGTGTGTTTGTTGCTGTGCATGTACTGATGTTGTGGCACGGATGGATACCCCATATCCTTAGTTTTTTAAATATAGGCCGTAGAAAGTTTGCCGTGCTTGATGTGTAGCTCTCTGTTTGTTTTTTTAAGTTATGGCATAATTTTTCTTTAGATAAATTTTCTATTGTGTGCCACATCATTCTCTCAATTTCAGGCCAGTTTATGTACTAAAATTTCAATAAGACGCACACCACCTATCCTTGGCCCCCATTCCCTTTCACGTTATATTTTGTTTTCGCTTTCAAACATTTATTGGAGCTGGATCAATATACAGTTATTTACATATTGACCGTACTGGTTACAGGTACTTTGGATACACCAAACCGGGTACTTCATATCTGAGAAACAGGCACTATATGCCCTCACTTTTAAAATTCATTCATACATTTTTGTATTACTTAAAATTATCAGTCAAAATGTGTTCTTCAAGGATCACCCGTACATTACCTTTCATTTGATACTTAAATTACCAAAATATATTCTACATAGTTTATGTTCCTTTGCTTTATGTGGTTTTTTTTGTTGATATGCGTGTACTCATTTTGTGTCATTTTTCTATCATATACATGTAAGAAATGCAATTAAATCAATTTGAGATAATTGAAAAATTTACGGATAATTACTTTTCTATATGTCTTATGAATACGTATAACTTTTTACTCTATAAACAAACAATCGACGCAAAATGACACACTAAAATTCAAGAGTTCGAACCGTTTGGAATACTTTGATTGATTACAAGACATAAAGGAACTGCGCGCAGTACTATAATTATGTTTTTAATTAATACTTTTTTTTAAAATGTAATCTATTATAATCTTTCAATCAGGATCACTACAACATAAGTTAAACCGGTTTGGCTGTTCTGATTGATTACAATACAATAGGGGAAGTGCATATTTCTGTTTATATATTTCTACTGAAATTAAGGCAATAGAAGTTTATCGAAAATCTCGTAAATCGATAAGGGAAAGGAAAATATGGGTAGCAAACAAATCTAAGGGAATCGTTACATGTTTAAAGTATTTTTGAATTTATATTCTAAACAAACAAAATCAGAAAGCCGAATTAGTCAAACACATTCTGAAAAGTCTATCAAAAATTATACGAATACACAAATTACAAATCCTTCATAAAAAAAACGGTAACCCCTCATATGCTTAAAATGTGCTAACTTTAGCATAAAAATGTACATATGGACAAAAAGACGATTGTGTAAAGCCTCAATTTAAAAAACAACCAATACAATGTATCATAAATTAAATTGGGAAAGGTTTAAGGAAGAATATTAGGCTATTTGTGACAAGAATAAAAAATTCTCACGTTTTATTTTTAAACTTTGTAGATGCGAATTTTTTTTAAACGGTTACATAGAAACATGTACCTATATCTAACCATGTTTAAACAATAGACACTTAAGAATAATACAATCTGTTATTTATAATGAAAATTAAATTTGCATACTGTAATTAAAACCTTAAATAGTCACAAGAATTCTGCCAAATTTCCAGTAAATCTTCAATTAGGAAACCATGTCATAATATGGAACCTTAAAGTTTGAATACAAAATAGATAATGGTATTTTGTTTTCTCAACCAACTTGGTTTTTGCTTGTGTGTTTTTCATTTTAAAATTGAACATGCGAAATTAAATTAGGTAGTACAAATTACTTAACACTCATAAATCTAATCAAATAAGAAAAGATATTACAATTGATTTGGTTAATTAAAAGCTGCTTCTAACAATTGCCACTTTGATTTATACAAGCTTTTTCTACAGAGATAAAGCACCATACAGAGTATTTTTCTACACTTATCTAAAATTTTAGATATTTTTTTTCACACCATATGGTTTGCATGCAGTATGTTCGTACATGAAGATTTGTATATATTATATTTAAAAATCAGCAAAATATTATTTACCTTTTGACTATTTACAAAATCCTCAGACAATTAGATACAACACGATGTCAATATAACTGGTTCATTTTAAATCAGGTCTGACTTCAGACAAAATATCATTCAGAAATTAAACAAAACGTAAAAGTAAAGCAAACGTTTACACAAAACCGTAATATGTAATACGTATTTTGATTAGAAAATAGGTTTCATACACGCTGTAAAATAAATTAGTCTAGTTAATAGTATGCCTAAGCAATTTAGTAATCTATATATACATTTGCAGTTTTAATTGTGAAATGTCCTTCCTGTGAATTTTATAACTTACTTGACATCAAAAAATGGAATTATCAAGTACGTAAAAAATGTACAAATAAACTGACAAAAAACTACCCTACAGATCAGTACTAGGACCTGAGTTGCAACAATAGGGAAAAAAACCTGTGTTGAAACAATAGGGAAACAAGTCAGATGTAAAAAAATGAAAAAAGTGATAAATTATGAATTTTTAATATTTTTCTGCTAAGGTATTATGTTCTTTTTTTTTTACTTCTAGTGAACATCTGCTGTTTCGATTCATTGTGAAATATCATTTTGACAGTTGTAAATGAGTTAATACTGAAATACATTGCAATCGCGGAGTTTATAGGATTTTGATGCTGATGGGATTCAAAATAGCAATTGTCAACTGATCAGCTTAATGTCATATAGTATAAAAGATATCTAACCAATCCATGTTTATGTCAAATATTGACATATCTGGTTTAAACAATACATTATCAACATTGATCAACTTCAAATCTACACCTAATATAATGTATTATAGCTTAACATTTACGGGCGAAAGAAGGTTTTGGAAAATCCAGCAACTGTCCAAATTTCGATATTTCAGTCTGTTCGACTCACTTTGCAGAACCTATGTATGTATGAGCTATATATGTTGATACTATACCATGAAGCAGAAGGTGTGTTACATGTACTGCTCAAAAATTGCATCATCGCATCTGAAAAGTTGAAATCATCATGTTTATCATAGGTTCTAGTTTAAAGTCGTCAATATAGAGGAAACAATCAATAGAGACGAAAAAAACCAAAGGGACATTTAAACCATTAGTCTTAAATAAACTGACAACGCCATGGCAAAAAAAATTAAAAGACAAACAACAGTACACAACACACAACATATAGGACTGAGCAACAGCATTGTATTCATTGAAAAATTGATTTACGATTGACAGGACTTATCTGAAAGAATGAATATGATTACCAATGAGACAACTGTCCGTAGATCAAAGAACGTGGATGTTAGCAATTAAAAGTCATTATACGGCCTTCAACAATGAGAAAATAATGAGATATGAATGGCCCTAAAATGAGAAAATGTGAAGGAACTCAAACGAGGAAACTAACGGCCTAATTCATAACAAAATAATTTTCGAAAACCAAAAAAAATAATATCATAACTTAATTGATAAATCACAGTTGTCATAAACGGTAAAACAATACAACACATTATGCTTCAGATACCTAATTCGATTTGTTTCCTTTACGTTATCAAAATAAACCACAGCTTTCTTTATTACTTTGTATAGATTAAGAAATATACACCTCCTAGTAAATGACGGATGTCGTACATACATGTAGATAACGGAAGTCTGATATTTATTGTATATATATATATATATATTTGTAAAACCTTAAAGCAAAACTACTGTGATTTTGATAAATTATGAGAAAAAGGATGACATTAAAAAAACTTATCAACTTTACTCTTTAATGCCCTAAAACTCAGTGTTTGCCAAATGTTATGAATCATATAGGGTTATTTTATTATTAATAAAGTCTTTATCGTAGATTAAATGATTTTAGGCAAAACTGTTCTCGACGTTAATATACAAATATGAGTCATTTTATAATATTGATATGTGAAAATCGGTATATTAATTTTTGTTAAAGGCTCAATGGTCATTCATGGTCTTTCTTATCTTGTGTTTATAAATGTAAGAGCTTTCAGTTAATATTAATCAATATAACAATCAGCAATGATAATTTGTAAAAAACAAATGGAAACGGAAGATACTAAAGACATATTTTAAGGCTTCATAAATCGATTCAACCTTACAACGTGATGTCAGTTTGTCATCGAAGAATGAAATAATAATAATAGCATGACAGCGGAACCGGGGGAAGTAGGTATATAATAAGCAAATAATGATCGACATGACCGTCAATACAATTACAATACACTTTTTCTTGAATACAAAGCTATCAAAATTGAAACACATATAGAGCATCATCAACGGCTAATAAATTGTTTTGAACGGAAAGATCGTTAAAGGCTTTGTTAATATATGTTAAATATAGTCATGCCTATTCTAGAATTATTACATTAAACATTATACATATTGAATAGGGCAGACTTTTTGTCTTGCAACAGGCCACTTACAGACCCGTCTATAATTCAACATCCTATATACGTTGACCACTTCGTTAACTTTAATGTTCTTGTGTTACAGATAAGTTAGCATCTTTTTCGGGCACAGTTGATATCAAAAGGTTTAAGTTCTTCTCTTAAGTCCCTTTTATTTTGGCCTTAATGCGTAACTGATGAAGACCATTCGGAAACACAAAATGTCTGCACGAACCATATCATGTGTCTTTTATTTTAATCAATTTTATCATCCCGAACTATCAATAGAACCAAATAAAAAATGACCTTATTTTCGGATGATAGGGTTTCAGTTTGTTTGGATTGTTTTGTGTTCATCCTTGGTTTTCGTCTATGTTCATGTTGCACCATCGAAGTTTTCTGTAAAGTGTTTAGTGGTTTGTTTAGTGTTTCTGATCATCTTTATCAAAGAGATCTGGGGTAAAATCTAACCTTATGTTTAAAGCATGTGTAATGCAGCGTGATGAATACAAGGTTAATTCATTTTTATATTAACAATATTTAACGTATATTTATTTCTTCTTTTTTGCTAAATATCAGTACAAGAATCGTGTTAGTAACGTCACATTATTAAAACTGAAAAGATTACAATAAAAACAAACTTCATTTTGATTGGTCATTACTTATTCATCGAGGCATCTGTTGATCGGTATTACCCGAGGGTATTACCAGGCCAGTAGCCCACACTTTTGTGTAGACATGAAATATTATTGATTTGTTCATTGTCTGTCAATTTACTGTTTATAAAATGTTGAATTATTCGAAGCACTAAGTTTATTCTAAACCAAAGTGCCTTAGTCCTATTGTATTTGCAGCAACAGTTTGGAATTTTTTTTTTATTTAATGCTCTTCAACATATCAAACGAATAGAAAAAAACTATCATATTCCTGACTTGATACAATCATTTCCTTATGCAAAAAAGGTGGATTAAGCCTGGTTTTATAGCTAGCCAAACCTCTCACTTGTATGACAGTCATCCATCATTCAATTATATTGACAAAAATGTGTGAGCTAAACAAACAGACAGCAGTCAACATTGTGTTACAATTTTTATCACTATACAAACTATTCAAACAAAGAAAAAACAAAATGGCATATAGACACTCTAAAGACAAAGTACATAAGCAAAAATGAAAGACAAGAATACAAAAATGACCATAGCACAATAACACAATGGCGGGAGGTATAAATACCTATCCACTCCAAACGGATATTCCAAAAATGGACTAAACAATAAAGGTTAAAATATACAAAAACAAATAAAAAGAACACTATAACACGTAATTATGATGACGTCAGTACCTAGAATCTATACTTCAAGACCATCATGTATTATTTTTGAAGTTGATACGGAATAATTATCAACAAAGTCATGGTATCTTCCAATGAAACTGCTTCAGGCGTCACTGATGAGTCTTATGTATACCAAACACGCGTGTTGCGTACTAAATGATGAGACTGGTATATTTGATATTTTTTTTCTCAATAAAAGAACCACTTTGCGGTGTAGGCAAATTCAAAAGGTTAGAATGATTTTCCGCTGCTCCGGACTTTTTCTTGCATATCTTTCAGTCCATGATTGTATCAAAGTTATGAACGACCAAAATTGTTTAGGGATGAACCGCATTTGGATATTTTTTATGATTTCATTTTTCAGCAGAGTTTGAGAATTTGCAATACCCCATCATAGGAAAATAATAATTATTTACAAAAATCAAATTCAGAAAAAGATGGATATTTACATCAGTGTTCTTCAAATTTATCAGAAGTGCATGTATATATCTTTTTTTTTTAACAAAAACAGCATATTATTTATTTCAAATTATCCTTGTATGTTTTTAAACATTTTTCATCTTTTTTTTTCTACAACTAACGAACAATTAATTTTTAAAATCTCAAAGCAATTTTTGATCAGAAAAGAATTAGATTTAATTCGAAAAACTGTAATATTGTTTTTTATTACTTCTAATTAAGTCTCAAATACAACGTTTTATTGTTTTTGTTCAGGTTTTATTATCATTATTATTTGTCGTTTTCCGGGTTTATCGCACCTAATTTTGTCTGATACAGTTCTCAAAAGCCGCAAGTAAAATATACTTAGGACTCTGAAATATGTTTAAAGTGTATATCTTTTTGTTCATGAAGTATTTTGTTGGTTGTAGATTTCTATTAAGGAGTACTATGAAGGACCAGAAAAAGGGCTGGGTGTACTTTAAAACCCTGTCTAAACATTTGTTTTGTCATGTTAAAATAGTTTTAACTTGAGAAAAGTAAATGAAAGAGACATGGGGTGTTCAGTTGTGATCAAGGTATTATACTAACTACTACTGTACGGTCAGACGGTAATTGATCATCCATTACCTTAAACTTAGAACTTGAACTTCTACCAATTTTCTTGTTTTGCATGTAAGGATGATTTATCAATTAAGAATGTGCAAATTTTATGTGGTAAGCGGTTTGGAATCCCCGTTCTTAATCTATATCTTTTGGTAGTTTGTCAGATGAATTAAATCCTTCTTATGGTAAGTCCAAAATCGCTATTCAAATCCCATAGTCATTTGGAAATGTTAAGGTGCATTAACATTGTTTAAATAAACACCCCTTTACAATATGATTTCACTTTTTGTGTTCCAAACATTTGAGAGAGAGTTAAATATTTACAAACAATTGTTGCTTAGACATTAGTTTTCTATGTTGTGTCATCTGTACTATTATTTGCCTGTTTGTCTTTTTATTTTTGGCCATGGCGTTGTCAGTTTGTTTTCGATCTATGAGTTTATATGTCTCTCTGGTATCTTTCTTCTCCTTTTAACAAACAATAATATATATAAACAAAAATGATAATTTGCCGTATTACTTTGCAAAAATTCGGAATTGAAAGTACAGTTTAGTGTTTGAAAACAGCACAAGAAACTCATTATTCGAAATCAAACTGAAAACGTCATGGCAACAAACGAAATAAGACAAACAAACGTTTCAAAACACTACTTGGAAAACAACAGACTGAGCACATCAAACCACATAAAAAAAAAGTGGATGATCTCCGGTGCTCCACATGTGATAATGGAGAAATACAAGAGAGGCGAAAATTATCAAAAATAAACTGACAACGCAATGGCAAAAAAAGAAAACAAAAAGACAAACAACGATACACAAAACACAACATAGAAAAGTAAAGACTGAGCAACACGAACCCCACCACAAACTTCGAATAATCCAAGGTGCTTCGAAAGGGTAAGCAAAATCTGCTCCACATGTGGCACCCGTCGTGTTGCTCATGTAAGTACAAAACCGGTGAATAGTCTTATACGATAGGTCCCATTCGGGGATATGGGAACAGGATTGTATATGTAGTTACGACAATCGGAACATATCCGTCGTCATCTGTGAAACAGATATTCCTTTACGGTCAACCAACTCTTAGTTGAGTCCGTAAAATTTATGAAAAGATTATAACAACTTCACCACTTGGAAATCTATAAAGGAAATACAAGCACTGGAATATCGTATCAACTGGGAGATATACCGTAAAGTGGTTTTTTTTTTGCGGGTGTAAAATTTGCGATAAAGAGGCAACAAAGAATATGAAAATTTTAGCGATATTTTTTTTTTTTTGGCGTTTTCTAAATTCCCAATTGAATATTTTTTGCGGATACTGAAATGGTTGCAGTTAAAAAGTTGTAAAAATAAATAGGAAGAAAACAGTAAAACAAGATAATCATCCAAGGCGCCACTAATACCTTCACGGAATCCACTACGGACGATATCTTTTTGACGTCTTATTTAATGATTATGTTCTGAAACAGTAAATTAATAGAATACCGGTAACTTGGATATTTGTCACAGGTGTACACAATTCTCGTAAATGTTACAGTTGATTAGTTACGAAATTGACCGGATCTTTGATGTTCTAATTAGGTTGTAAAATTTTCAAGAGAGACCTACAACTCTTATATAATTTGACACTAATTTATTAGGATAAAATATCTGACAGCATACCTTACACTCTTATAATATTTGACACAAATTGATAAGGGTATACATATTTTATAAAATACATGTATGTTCAATGCCCTTTGGCATTTATTTTGTTAAAACTAACATTTACCGTTATTGACCTGCCAACCGGAAAAAATAAATCGTTCACAAAACGCATTAGCTAAAATATGCATAAAATGTCGTGTAAAAAATTGTAAACAACACGTTTAATAATTTCATGCGTCCGAAGCGCTTTTCTGGATTTACCTTCTTCAGGAACGCTCAATGCCAAACATTTGAAATCCGAGGGATGTATAAGTACCGAAACGGTTGAAGAGCGATATGACAAAAATACCTAAAACAAATAGCCAAATCCATCTAAGGTCAACTTTACCTGAGGGAGTTGAAACCTTAGTTTCTTTATAATTTCAAAATGTATAAACTGACAATTTTAGAAAAGTTTGTTAAAAATCATGTCAGTACCGAAGTACTGACTCCTGAGCTGATGATACCCTCGGGGACTGATAGTCCACCAGCAGTGGTATCGACCCAGTGATGTAAAAAATTGAAAACAACTTATTTTTGCGATATACATTCATCCGCAAAGATAAATGAAAATAAACACCCCACGACAATAACCCTCTCTACGGTATACTTCGTATGCAGGCGCTGTTGGAATGTTGCTACATAGAAATAAAAAATTCACATTTCGGAAGCTGAAATTTTTTTTTTTTTTTTTTTTTGTCGTAGTAATTTTGATTTTCAACCGTCCCTCATTGTCAATTTCTAGATGTAAGTCAAAATATGAGGCAGACTTCATTGTATATGTTGTATCCATTATCTCAAGTTCGATTGGATAAACAATGTTTGACAAAAATGATAAATTTAGAATCATTGTAATATTGTTTTAATAAAACTTCTCACAACGACTCCTAACAGATAGTTTTTTCTCGGGTTTTATTTTCTATAATTATTTGTGCTCTTTCTAGTGTGTTTTACCTGAACTTATCTGAAGCAGTTTTACAAAACTACAAGTCAGATGTACTTAAAATTGAATCTAACATCTGTCGTTTGAGAATGCTCCAATCTTGAAAACCACTGGGATCACCATTCCTAAGCCATATATTTTCCCTGTTTGTCATATAAAGATGATTTGAATGATTCATAAAGTAAGTGTCAAGGGGTCATCCTAACCCAGTGAAATTTGATAACGTTCAAATATCTTGCTGGGATCCTATCCCCAATTTATGTATTTTCTTTCTTCATATCAAGATGAGTTAAATGATTTTGAAATGACTCCACAATGACAATCTCAACCCCTAACCATCTGTCCATGTATCAATATTTTCAAAATTGTTTAGATCTACACGTCTTAACTATATATTTATTTTTGTTATTTATTAGGTCAACATAAATTATATGAAATAAAGGGTAAGTTACAATTTGTCATCATCAGCCCCTCATTTATGAGAATTTTTAAATATCTTATAAATAATTTGGAGCCCTAACCCTTAACCATATTTTTTCATATCATGATGAAATGAATGATAATCAGTTTTATTTCCCTGTGGCCTTCACTGCCCTCGCCTTATGAATGTACAAAACATCTGAATTATTTTTTTACCCTGTCATCTTACTTAGTATTTTCTTGTATGTCATGAAAGAACTATAGGGTAAGTTTCCAGTGATTAACCTAAATCCCTCCCTTCAGAATGTTCAGATATCTAAAACATATCAGTTTCAGTCTTTATGTTAGTGTTTATGACTATTCTTGGATAAATAGATATTTCTTTGTAGTTCGGATGGTAGCCCCACTTTGACCCTTATCATCCGTTTAACTTAACGGTAAACAGTGAATATAATTAGTGTCGTTTCCCTTTTTTTAGAATATGACGCTGTATGCAGAATTTTAGTTATCAAGTAAGCGCAATATATGTGAAATCTACTCCGGAGTACAGCTGATGAGATTTGAATCTAGGGCGACATAGTTTCATATTAGCAAAGCAATGACTTTGAACGTGCTTTTATTAGTATTGAGCACCCTTTGATACGCTATTTTGCATAATGTTTTGTTTGCCTTTGTCTTTGTCTAAAAATTAAGCACCTGACAATAGTTAACAGATGTGTAAGGCTCGAAAATCTATTAAGAAGAGACATATTACCGGTTTGATATAGTTTTTTTCCAGATGTTGTTTTCGTCATTCAATTGTTCGAGATCAATCGGAGGAGTGTTGAGATGAAAATTAAAATTTATTTAACTTCGGATCCGCCATATGTTTTTGTGCTATCACAACGTCACGAACCGCATAAGCTGTGTTTGTCTTGATAAAAGATTTTTTAAAGTCTTCTCTTAAAAATGTAAATACTAATTTTTTCTACACATAGGTCGATTTAGAGCTAGGCTTATTCTATACTTTAATTATCAAAAGAAACAGATATCAATAACTGCAAATTTGAAACTAACCGAAAAATATTTCCGACCAGATCAATTACAGCCATCCCATCCAACAAAGAGCACATTAAGGAAACCCATTTGTTCTAAATAACTTGAATTAATATAAATTAAGCGTTGAACTCAAATTTCGACCGGCTGTACTTTTAGACTATGAACTGAAAGTAAAGCCGATTGCATTAATTAAATAGACTAAACATGTATATAAAAAGTCATACAAACAGAAATATCAAGTGCCTTAAAGTTCTAAATTTCATAGAATACTACGAATTAAATAAATAAATACATCACATTTCCTTTGTTTTGCAGGTAAAATGGTACCTTTCTTAGAAGAACTGGTAACCCATGCATCGATTTTTGTTATGCTCGGGATAAGCTATGGACGATATTTTGATATTTGTCACCCGTAAGAGAGTTATTCCATATACAGTCGAGAAAAAGCTTTTAGAATGATGGCATTTGCATGGGTTCTTGCAGGAACGTCGGCTCTACCGTTCATATTCATCACATATACAGAATCAGCGAGATTTACAAACGATAATACTGTAGTTACCGTATGTCGAACTCATGTGTTTGAAGTTTGGCAACACATTTTTATCGTTGTTAGCTTTGTTGTATGTTTTGTTAGTCCATTTATTCTCTTGACTATTATATATTCAATAACAATCTATACAGTTGTAACTGAATCAAGGAACATTAAACATTCTACCAATTTTACTAAGAAGAAATTGTACAAAATCAAGACAACAGTTACATGTAGTAGTCATGTTATTTGTGATAGTAATTCGTATCTTTATATGTGTATTATTTATGCGCCTAGTAATACTTTGGATTGTTTTTGCTGATTCGCATTCGATAGAACATATTGGTCTTGAAAGATATTTAAATATAACTTGGATGGCAAGAGTGTTGCAGTACACTAACAGCGCTGTAAATCCCATTATTTACAACATATTTTCTGTTAAGTTTCGGACAGCTTATTCCAAATTGTTAGCGTTACAAAACAACACAAACGACAACTTTCAGGGACAAGCAGTCTTGATTGAGAACCAGATATAGTTTTGTAAAATATTCAAAGAAAAAAACTGGAGTTTCTTGAAAGATTAAGTTACGTGCAAAAAGAAGAACTACTCTAATATTTCTACTGACTAAATCTGTAATTAAATGATTACTTTAAAAAGTACCAATGTTATATAAATGCAAGCTAGAAATTCGCATACAAGTATACATGAATCGTTGAATACTTTTTTTCGCTTGAAAAGAGTATAGCAACTATGATAAACAGTACTCAAATTTGCAGTGTAAGCGTCACTTAGCGGAATCCAGGATATATTGTGACTTTTTGTGCGATTAACATCCAGTTGACCAAACATAAAACACAGTATTCTCTCGGATAAAGTTCTTTAATCAAAAGCGTATATAAGCGATCGAAATGAAATATATATTTGTACTATTTAAAGATGAACAAATACATTTATGCTATTCCTTTATGTACTTTGCATTCTACTTATAAGTGTACATCATCTTTTTTACTCCGTATTGAATACGTTTTACTTCAGAATTTGAATGTTTCAAATGAAGGTCATATTATATGACTAACTGGATCATAATAATTTTAAATTTCTTTTGTATCTTTATAAAAACCTCCGTCATATCAAAACTTCCTATACTGTGCTTTTTAAAGGTTAATTTTTATAGTAATCGCAATAATTCCATCAACAAATAAAACAAAGAACTTTTTAATCCATAATTTTTTTTAAAAGTTTGATGGATTGCTATTTGAACAGACAGTAGGTATTTCAATTGGTACTTATTGTGCACACCTAATGACCGACGTTTGTTTGTACTCATATGAAGCAGAATTTAAGCAAATCGTTTCCAAATAAAATTGAGAATGGAAATGGGGAATGTGTCAAAGAGAAACAACCCGACCATAGAACAGACAACAGCAGAAGGTCACCAACAGGTCTTCAATGCAGCGAGAAATTCCCGCACCCGGAGGCGTCCTTCAGCTGGCCCCTAAACAAATATATATACTAGTTCAGTGATAATGAACGCCATACTAAACTCCAAATTGTACACAAGAAACTAAAATTAAAAATAATACAAGACTAACAAAGGCTAGAGGCTCCAAAGCTTTTTTCTAAGTGTTTATATTTTTATTTTAGATACATTGATGATGTTCTAACATTTAACAACCTATAATTTAGTTAATAAATGGGGCAAAAGATACCAAAGGACTTGCATTTTATATATCCCTTTGCACTTGAAATGGATAGGCGACTTTAAAGTAGAATCTATGACAAACAAAATGGTTTCAGATTTCTGTCGTCAACTTCTTATTTCGCAGCAGTAATATGCCCTCTACCCCATTGTATGGCATTTGCATATCTCGGTTGATACCTCATAGATACAATAAAGTCTGTCCCATATCTTGACTCACACACACCAGAAATTGACCATGAAAGTCGGTTGAAAACAAAACTTTACGACAAAAGTGATGATTGTAGTTTCCTATTTGTGAGCTTACCAATTCTATTGAGCTATGTTCAAACAGCGTCTGTATATGAAATATATATCTTTTAGTTGATATAATATTCCAGAACTTGCATTTCCTATCATGATTTCCATGATGAAGGGTTGATGCAGAATTGTACGAACGCCATCAAGAATTGCTGTCCGTAGTGGAATATCTGTTTCACAGATGACCACTGATATCTTCCAATTGTCGTAACCACAGTCCCGTCCTCTTTTCCACGAATGTGACATCATGGATTGGACTAGTTACTAAATTTGTACTTTATGAGAATAGACTGCCGCCACATTTGAAGCAGTTTGGTAACCCTTCCTAAACACCTGAAATCGTTGTACTCAGTCTTCTTCTTTCTATGTTTTGTTTTGCAGATTGCTGTTTGGCTTTTGGTCGATGTTCATTCTTTTGCCATGGCATTGTTAGGATTTCTTCGACTTATGAGGTTGAATGCCCATTTGGTATCTTCCTCCTCCTTTTTACGCTTGTGTATTTTCACATATACGGACTACGGACTATTTTCACAGGGGTATTCTCTTGAAACAAAAACAGCTCCCAGGGAAATACGGAATGACAACCTAAATACCTGCATAAGTTTCAAGGCCACCATCACCAACAAGTTGACCTTCATGATATGTCTGTGTCTTAGCTCATTTAAAGACAAGTTTTCGCTGTCTTGAAAAAAAAAACACCGTCTGATCTTTAACTTCCCTCTTGGGACATTTTGTTTGACCAGAGAAAAGAGAAAAAAGACCAAAAGATAAACAACAGTATATAGAACATAAAATAGAAAACTGAAGACTGAGCAACACGAACCCAGCCTATAACCAGGGTGATCTTATGTGCTCCGAAAGGGTAAGCAGATGCTGCACAACATGTGGCACCCGTTGTGTTGCTCATGTATCACAAACCCTGTATTAAGTATAATTCGGTAGGTCACATTCGGGGGAAAAGGAATACTGGATTGTGGTAACGACGTTTTGAACATATCTGTCGTCTTTGTGAAACAGATATTCCATAACTTTGCATGCATAACAATAAAAACGTTATAACAAAGTTCGTATTTTATTTACCCCGTATTTAAAATGCCTTCATTGCTTTATCGCATTCCTTAACGAATATCATATACAGGATATATAATGAACTATCTTTAAATCTCTTTGGATTTTTACAATAAATGTTGTCGTATCATAAACGAAACCAACCTAACTGTAATCAAGATGCTCAACCAACGATATTGTCAGGGTACGAAATGGTTTTTGCCAGGGAACGAAATGGGTGGTACGAAATGGTTAGGGTAAGAAATGACTATAAATCAAATTTTCGAAAGAATTTTTTAACTTCATCACTTGGAACTCTTGTTTAAATAGCTTCCTTGTGAGCAGCAACCCTCTACAAAGGAAATTATGATAGGAAACGCAAGCCCTGGAATATTGTATCAACTGGGAGATATACATTTCATATGCAGGTGTTAAAAAGAAATGAAAAGTTCACAACTGGAAAGCTGAAATCATCTCTTTTGTCGTAAAGTTTTGTTCTCAACCTACTCTTATTGTCGATTTCTAGATGTAAGTCAGTTTATGAGGCAAACCATATTCCAGGGCTTGCGTTTTCTATCATGATTTCCTTGATAGAGGGTTACTGCTCCCAAGGAAGCTATTAAAACAAGAGTTCCAAGTGGTGAAGTTAAAATCATTCCTTCTATGTATTACTAGTAAATTATTAAATTAGGGATTTCGTTACCACAAATTACTTAAAACCTTTACTAATTATAAATTATTCAATATATACGAAGATTTGGTTTGGAAATTTGGCTGTTCCTGTAGAAAACGTATTTCAAACGGGAAAGCACATCCTAATTTTTACGGAAAAGTTGTTTACCGAGTCTGAAAATTTAGATACGATCCGGGATAATGCGTCAATCCTTTAAATAAAATAATTCTAAAAGGTTACCAATTTAACACTGTAATTAGTGCTTTGAATATAATTTTGTTTTCTTAAATATTGATTTTGTTATAAGTAAATCGAAATCACACTAAATATTATTTGTATGTACATATGCACATGCATGGCTCTACAATCTGTCGATACCTGTATTTTGGCATAGCACAAGGACATGTATTTCTCTGACTTTTAATGACGTCTTTATACTAAATCCACTGAATGTGGGATGAGTACTGATTGATATTCTAGTGTCAGATGCATGATTTTTTATTAGGTGTTATTGGCTTTGAACCAGCTGTCAGTAACTTAGTACTCTTAAATTTGTACTTAGTGTCTTTTTTGTTGTGGGGATGTATAAATACCCTGCCACATGTTTATAGCTTGTTCTGGTGGTGTACTGTTACACCATTGTCCCAGGTTAGGAAAATGGTTTGGTGCCAGCAAACTAGATTTACACACCACATTCTGTATGTGCCTGTTCCAAGTCAGAAGCGTGTAATTCAGTTGTTTTCGTTTATGCTGTATATAATATTTGTTTTGTACATAGATCGGGCTGTTGGTTTTCTCGTTTGAAATGTTTTACATTTCTCACTTCGGGGCTTTTTTATAGCTGACCATGCTGTATGGGTTTTGCTCATTTGTGAAGGCCGTACCGTGACTATAGTTGTAGACTCCTATGCCATTTGGTCTCTCGTGGAGAGTTGTCTCATTGGCAATAATACCACATCTCCTTATTTCTATATTAACTGTTATATATTATTTCAAGTTCGATGAGATAGATGCGATGAACATGGTCATCAAACTTTGAATTATTTAGTGAGAGAACATCATCTATATAGCGGAAGGCGAAGTTTGTGGATAATGCTAGCTTCTTTTCATTCATTCTAAGAAGCTCCTGTATGAAGTCAGCCTAATATGAATAAAAGAACAAGTTAATCAGAAGAGGGGCACAGTTCGTTTCCATTGGATGCCGATTGTTTGTTGAAAAACACGTCCTCCAAACGTAACAAATGTGTTGTCAATCAAGAAATCAAGCATCTTGATAATGTCAGTTTTATAGAATTTCTCGATGGATTTTTTACAACGTACGATTTACACTTTCCTGACACAAGATACTTGTATTTATGTTGGCCTTTTTGTTTTATAAAAAACAAGACAGGACCAACTCTTTCAATTTGTATTTTATTGTGGAATGGGAAATACTTGTGTAATGTGTAGAAAAGAGAAATAATTTGATACTATTTCAAGATGAAATAGTCTTAGATTATGTGTACTCCAACATATCTTTGGAATTTCTTAGTATCCACCTGTTATTCACGCCGCCTCTAGAAAATGTAGTATCATAATAACTCTAAAGTCCGGTTTTGATTGCTGATAAACTGATATTAATAATTTTGAAAGAAGTTATGTGGAGCGCTTGGAAGACCCAGCAATATAACGTTGATTGTAAGCCATTTTATGTAATTTAGGTATCCAAAACAGTGAAAGAAGATCCTGTTCTTCATCTTTGGTTTAACATTTTTTAAGTTACTGTTGCATGCTCTTTAATATAATTGTTTTTATTTACTTAAGCTTTTAAGACCTCCAAAAGCATTTTAATAATATTTCACTGTTATAGTACTTCAAAATTGTTATACTTTTTAAGTAACATAATTTTTCAGTATCAATTTTGTACTTGAATCGTGTAGTATAATTGTATTTACAAACACTACAAATTCAGTACTTTTTTGGACTTTCAGTGAAATATCATGTCAGATTATAGTACTTGAAATGTACTCTTTATGATATAACCTTTTTTATTTCTAACCAGTAATTGTTCACATTTCTTCCTTTGTTTTATTTACCACAGAATATTGAAGAAAAAAACATCATTGTGCTGCTGTGTCCTGTATCTTAAATGCTGACAAATGTAATTTAGTACATGTTTCATTTATTATCGTTTAATGAATTCAAATTTTGAGTACGAAAGGTGTAAGCGCATATAGCCATTGTTTGTTCTTAAAAAACCGTGATTTAAAGTACTTAGGAATATGACAGGAATATGACAGTTGTTGTCGATTCGTTTGATGTGTTTGTGCTTTTGATTTTGCCATTTGATTAGGGACTTTCCGTTTTGTACTTTCCTCGGAGTTCAGTACTTTTGTGATTTAACTTTTTGATATATTTAAATATTTTATACCTCATTAAATAGTCGAAAGTAACGACTTATTAATACATACATTACATATATTTGTTGTTCCTGCTGAATCCATGCCAAAATTTGTGTGCATGCATATGTTAATCAGTTCCTCAGGGGGATTTGAAATAAAACTGTTGACACAACAAACAAGTTGTTTCGCTTTCTTTTTAATTATCACCCTTATGCATGGTGTAAGGAAGAGCTAAAGGATACTAAACATACATTTGTATTGTTGATCCCTACAAATTTTCCATTAACATTTATGTTTATCAACATTTAATTGTGACGCCATTCTATATCTACAATTGAGCCTCCTTTCAATTGTTTGTGGCATAACCAAAATAGCCTTTCATCAGATATATGGATGTCACAAAAAGTATAGAGGATGCCATTAGGGAAGCCAGGATTACCAGCCCTTTAATGTTTTGTTCCTTTTCCGCAGTTTATACCGATCGCCTGATATTGTTTGCATATGTCATACAATAGCTATATTGGACTCATATGAAAGTTAATTGATTGAATATTCAAGAAAATTATATTTGAAGATAATTCGTCTTTTTTAAGTCACGTGGTATCGTTCCAAAAGTCACACAATTAACAATTATTGACATTGAGGAAGGCTATTTGTTAAGCCGAAATATTTGTCAACACGATTTAATAACGACATCTTCGTATTATACCATTTTATATTAGTATCGTTGTGCAAATCTCTAGACTTATATATATATATATATATATAAACAAGTCTAAATTGAAACAACGTTCAAACCTATGATTGCGTTGGATAAAAACCGCAATTTTTAAACGTGTGCATGCAAAAACAATTTTCTTGGTAGAGGGGTCTAAATACAGCACAAAAAACATTTTCCGAAAGACCAAAAATGTGAAAAAGCATATTTTAACAAAACGCATTTGACTAGCATATGTGTAAACCATATCCGGATTTCGACAATTAATGTCACTTCAGTGATGTTAGGGATCGAAACGGTATTTTGAATTGATAACTAATATGTTATTGACTATATCTTTAATTCAGAGACATAGATGTTTCATATACAAATTTATCGGCATTTATAGCATCTAAATTTATCTGCATTTATGTTATGATAATCACACATTTCCTCTATCAATTTAATCTTGATATGATTGTGTTGAATCTAAAATAATACGTCCATATCTAAAAAGAGAGAGCAGGTACCAAGGGGGAAGTATTGTAGTCCAATCGAAACAACACGTACCATAGCCATAAAGAAAATCGATGACAAGAAAAACAGAAATAACAATACACTACAAAGACAAATTAGGATTGAGCAACACATACCTCAAGGTAGTTGATATTTCATATTTTCCAATAAATAAAAAGAATTGCTGTGGAGGTTTATGTTTAAAAGAATAGATTTAATTCTTGTAATATTAAAATAAAGGATCGATGTCTAAATATGTTTTAATGCAGGTTTGGTAGCCATGACGTACTTGAAATACTAAAGCTTCTGGCAAAATGTTCATAACAAATTGATATGAACTTATAATAAAAATGATATTTAACAACAAATCAATTTATTTTATCTATAACTTATAATTTGATTGGTGATAAAATACGTATGTCCTTTTTTATTGTTTTTTTTTTTCATTTTCATTATGAACAAACCGAGTTTTTTTTAGGTATAAAGTCCTGATGGAATCTTACCAAGTCACAGTTCTCGTATTCACGAATATTTAGTCCAATTATTATATACAGTCTGCATCATGCTTAATTGAATGTTGAAATACACGTAGGAAAAAAATGTTTACATATTCGAAGGAAAACTTGTTTAAAGGTTTGTTTTCTTCATATTGTAGTCATCCAGTGGATAATTTACAATCTACATTGTATATGTTGAATTAAACCAAATTTTTCGTATTTTTTGGCCTATTTAACTTTTTTTTAACCGAGGGTCACTGGTGAGTCCTTTTGTAGACTTGCAAACTTGTAAGCATGATATCTATGATGAGTTTATTTCTCCATACGTAACGATGTTTTATTTCTAAATTAAAACAAAAAAAATCATTTAAGATACCAGGCCCATTATGTTCTACAGATACGTTCTTGTTTTTCCTCATTTGTAATTTTTTTTTGGGGGGGGGGACTTAATAGATAAACTGTTAAAACCATACATGGTGTGACGTCTGCATAAAAATTGAGGTTTGTGATGAAGCAATTAAAGTTGGTTGGAAAACTCTAAATTGCATGACGAGAAGCAGTACAGCATTGAAATTGTATATTGACTTGAAGCGTCGTATGTAAAAGTAATCATTGGAACACACAAGAACATGAGTAAGATATGTTAAAATATATATATATTAAATTATGTTATATGAAATCCGAATTTGATATTTTGATAATTCCTTTCTGCTTTATCTTTTACATTGAAAATGTCAATCTTTTTTCCTGCTTACATTAAATGAAATAATTAATCAGACAGTTATGATTATAACAAATTTACTTTTAGCGGTAACCAATTTATAGAATATAGTTTTAACACTTGAAATAGAATAGTAAATACCAGGGTACTAAGATTTCAGGTTTATGACCATTTCTGTAGGCCTGTGAATCCCGGAAATTCCGAGACGCAATAATATCAAAACAGCAGAGAAACTGTATAAAAGGAATGTTCAATTTTGATTTTACGCAAAAGGGAAACGTCGTTCACAGTAATAATTTTGATTGTTTCATTGCCCTTAATGGAAATGATGATTTTATAGCTATGATACGATATTCCGGAGCTTGTATTTCCTATCAAGATTTATTTGATAGATGGTTGCTGTTTAAAAGGAAGTTAGAAAACCAAGGGTTCCAAGTGGTGACGTCGAAATCATCCCTTCGAAATTTTTACGGACGCCATCATGAGTTGGTTGACGGTTATGTAATATCTATTTCTCTGATAACGATTGATAAATTCCAATTGTCGAAACCATAATCCCGTCCTCTTTTCCTCGAATGATACCTATCGAATGAGATTCATCACCGGGTTTTGTCCTTACGAGAGCCACACGACAGGTGCCATATGTGGAGCAGGATATTGTTACTCTTCCGGTGTCTGAATGGGGTAATACTAATTTATCATTTGTAATTTTTCACGTTGGTAACTTCTCCAGCTAAGTATCTTTTATTTTTAAAAATGTCATCCCTTGTGAGTCCTTTCTCCTGCGTCGAAAAAAAAATATTCACCAGAAAGTGATACATATAACATTTGTGTTAAATGATTTTTCATGATCGCTAATAAGTTTTATAAACACAATTTAACAATTTATTTGGAATGTTAACTTACAAACGTCATAGTTTTCGAGATGTATGTTAAAACCAACTTCCACAAAAAGCATTTCGATTCGAGAATGATCCCATCAAATGATTATCGTTAAAACAATTCGTGAATGATGGACTTGACCTTTGTACACTCAGTTTACATTTAAAGCGGTTAGATAAACAAACATTTTGAATACTAAAAAAAGTTCTCCCTATTAGAGTACATTTAGTTCTAGTTTTATTAGTTTTTTATGTCAATTACCTGTTTCGGAGGACTGTATAGTAACATATTAAATGGCAGGTATCTAGTTCGAAACTTTCATGTACAGAAAGACTGTAATATATGGTACTTCTCATTTTTATTGTATTGAATGTCCAAATTAGAGGAGATGTTTCCATGCACTTATTCACATTTCAGGGTAAAACAAATGATTAAGGAACATATTTTTTTCACTAAGCAAATAGTTATATAGCAACTATGTACATTGAATTCTTATCCTAGTTTTTCTAATAAGAAAAATGATTTCTGTATGATGTATCGAGTTTTGGGAATGCTTAGTCATAACCTGTAAAACAAATCAGGTTGCCGTGTTAAGCTTGCAAAACATCTGTTCTCCATATATTGTGTCGAGTACAATGTGCAATATATATATGTATCAGATTTATTCTATTGATAGTGGTTTATCCCTATAACCCACACCGCAAAGTAGGGTAAAAAAATCCCGAAATTGGCAACAAGTTTCCAAAGTATTTGAAAACAGATTTGCATCACATGTTTTAATATTGTACATTTTGTTTGGAAAACCCTAATTTAACAAAGACACATTAGGAAAAACAATGTGGTATTATCCTTCAACCTGACTAAATGTTCATTTCAGTTTCTAGTTGGAACATTACAAGTGCATTTACTCATATCCTTTCTGTATTTCGTACATGCATTTTGGTGTTCAATAAGGACACACATTGTTGTCAATATAATAGAATTCTATGCGACTGTCATACAAGTGAGAGGTTTAGCATGCTATAAAATTAATCAGGTTTAACCCGCCATTTTCTACATAAAGAAGTGCCTGTACCAAGTCAGGAATATGATAGTTGTTTTCCATGTGTCGAGCTTTTGATTTTGCCATTTGATAAAGGATTTTCCGTTTTGAATTTTCCTTGGAGTTTGTTATTTTTTTTATTTTACTTTTTACATCTAAACCGGTTAAACGAACTAAGTTTTACGATGCGGCCAAAAATAAACCTCCTTAGTGACAGTTACTTTATTTTCAATTAACATTGAATCTTTAAGATGAAGAAGTCGATCCGATGGACTGTTGATTCACACTAAAAGTACACTTTACAACAAGAGTAAGTTTTTAGAAACTAGTTAAGTACAGAGAAAAACACACCTTTCTATCTATTTCATTTTGTCTTTTAAACGTTTTCTGTTTTTCCTTTACGATTGGTTTATATTTGAACACTTTTTTTTTTTCGTTTACTCTTTTCATGTAAATATTCAGTTCGGTTTACTAGTTATTTTTTTAATTGGTTATATCTGTAATTGTTCCCTAGATTTGAAATGTTTTCAATGTTAAGTGTTCCTTGATTGGTTGACCAGTACGATATAAATGTGCTTCTACTCACTAGCAAATTGGTCAGCAGTCTTAGATCTTTAGATACCAGAATGATTGTCTACTTTTTTAAAAATTGTACTGAGTGTGTCCTATTCACGACAGTGACATTTTCACTAAGCGTTGATTTGCATGACGTGGGATGAATGCATATCAAGAGATGCAAAGGATTCCAATATCTCTCCTTTTTGCGTTGATGCGATTTCCTCGTGTATCGGCTTGCCTTGATCGGCCTTAATCTATATATCATACTAGTATTTGATCGTCGGTAATCTGTTGTTGCCTATATATGCCTCAGCATCGCTCAGGACCGAGAGATTCTAAACTTTCTACAAATGGGCCAAAATATCAACCTCTACCAAAATAAATTGGAAAGAATGTCGGGAGAAATTTGCAAAAAGGCCATTGTGTCCTAAAAGAGAGGCGAAAGATACCAAAGGGACATTCAAACTCAGAAGTCGAAAATTAACTGACAACGCCAAGGCTAAATAAGAAAAAGACCAACATACAAACAATAGTGCACAAAACACAACATAGAAAACTAAAGACAGAGCAACACGAACCCCACGAAAAACTAGGGGTGATCTCAGGTGCTCCGAAGCAGATCCTGCTCCACATGTGGCACCCGTCTTGTTAATAAACATTTCAATACTGGTGATATTTGCGTTTCACATTTTGAAAATAATTATAAAAATAAAATAAGGATTAGTGAAGCGCCAATTTCAAGGATTCAAAATAAACTTAAAGAACTCGCAAATCGTTTTGTGTTCGAAATGGCTAACAAAAGAGCAAACAAATTGGTAGTGGCTGGAATAAATACTTCAAGGAAGTTCTTGCGAATGAAATCATATATTGGTCGTCAGCAGTCAGTATGAAAAACTTTGCTACGTCAATGTGAAATGATCGAAGTTTTGGTTTGATCCCAATGGCCATGTAATAACAGGACACATCAACATCATTCAAAACCACCAAAAGGTTGGGAACTTTCGAAAAAAAAGGACCATTATATCTTCCTCCGTCAAAAATAAATTGGAAAGAGTGTCGTCAGGTCAATAAAGATGCTTTTTCGTCCGATAGTAAAAATTCATAAGTAATTCGTGCGATAATAATTCAAAAATCAATAGAGTCAGTAATTCACCCTTTTCTGCGATTCAAAACAAAATTCAAGTACTCGGAAAGCGCTTTGTTTTCTTACAAGCCGAGAAAGCAGTCATCAAGTGGTAGTAGTATGACGTTAACACTATTCTACAATGAAATTATAAATTATTGTATATGCAAGGCCTGCGCTACACATAGAATTAAATAGTAAATAATCATGTCACTACGAAATCTCGGCTTAGAACCTGCTTTGAAAATTTGAAGATCCCTACTTGATATTTGATGCTTAAACTACACAAAAACCTTTCAAATTTCGTTTCATTTCGGCTCCTTGTAAGCATTCGACGACTAATATTACTGAGCTGTTAACTTGTTCCCTTACTTTAATAAATAATTTCTTATTAATTTTTGTAACAAAGCATAAGAATATAAAGAAATTAATTATGTTTGGAGTGTCAAAAACTCTTTAGATATTTTGGAAAAATTGAGTGCTTTTGATGTTCCACGCAATTCTGTTGACTCAATGCATTATAGTTCCACACAATCTTGTCAACCAGAAGTTATCTTATGGTCCTTTAAAAAAAAATGATAGCCGATTTGTTTGCTGCAACTCTTACATATTTAATGAAAAAGGGAAATATGCTACAGATACTTTCAGGAACTGTGATGAGATGATTGAATATGTTAACTTCTTAGTGTTCCCGTGCATGTAATACCAGACTTGTTTCTGCATTGTTTTGAATCTCCATTAATGGCAAAAGCAGTAAATATCTGCTAAATTTATGATAACATGTATAACACCTACTGTTACATTAAAGATATATTTGAAATAAATTATCAAGAATTCTCTAATTACAATACAGACTTTTACCTCGAGGAACTTAATTTGAATAAATCGAATATTAACAACAAAAATGGTCCTTTTGTATATTTGTATACTTCAGTTTCACACTGAAAAATCAAAACTGAAATTTTCGAAGAAAGAGACTTTTTTCATTCCCTTTTGTTGATTTTCTTTTTTGCATGGTGATGTTTGTTCGGCCCCAGTCTGAAATGTGTATATTTCACTAAAATATACCACATCTTAAATTAAGCACGGTATCGTTGATGAGTTTTTAACGTACTGTGGTTTGTAAAGTCCATATATTTAGATACGATCTATTGAAATGTACTGATCCTTTGAATAAATTTATTCTAAAAGAATATTAATTGGACACGGTATAAAGATATATGAATATTGTTTTATAGACTCTTACATCGTCTTTGTTCGATTAATCAAAGCTTAACTACATACATGTATGTGTTCAAAATACTCATTTATGAAAACTTTTGTCACTGCATCCTGTCGGTACTATGTACCTCTTTTTGGAATTGCACATGGTCATGCTTTTTCGGGCGTTTTTATACGTCTTTACAATAAATCCGTTGAATGTCTTCTAATTATGTCTGTAGTCTTTATTTTAAAAGTTTTTGTGCTTCGCTCAGAACTGATGAGGCAAGACATTTCCAACGGAGTTTAACAGTTTTTTCTTGTGTTGTCCAGTAACAAAAATGTCGTAGGTTAGGGGAGGGTTGAGCGCTAACAAGTTTTTATAACCCCGACACATATTATATGTTCCTTTCCCCATCAAGAGCCTGTAACCCATTAGTTTTCGTTGTCACCTGTCAGTCATACCTTTTTTTCGATTGTTGTTCTTTGATAAATCTGGTCGTTAGCAGCTGCCTTTATGGGTATAGATCGTTGTTGAATGCCATATGATGATCTATAATTGCTTATATCCGCTTCATCTGGACACTGTTGAATAGTTTTCTAACTTACATACATACCACATCTCCTTATTGTATATATATGCTACACTGTTCTATCAATTTCATTTTTTTTTCATCGTTTTCCTAAAAAACAGTGTTTGTTTACGACTATTAATTTTATAATTGTCCCCTTTTTATTATCTGTCATTTTTTCATTTATTTTTTGTTGTCTAGTGTCAAATTCGAAAGACTCATTGATTTTTGATAGATTTGTTTATTGCAGTTATTGTTCCCTGGTTTCACATGGTTGTAAAGGACTAGTGTAAGAAACCTCTGAGTTCATATCTCTTTAATCATACAAATACTATAAATGTTCTTACATGTCTGTAAAACTTGAGTTATCTTACCACATGAAAAAACATACCAAATCAGATCATTGTAGATGCATTAACGCATATCTTTAAGAGAATAAAACAAATGCATTTAACAAAAAGAGACTATGGTAACTGAGATAAATCACCATATGCAAACAAAGCCCATTTTCCGATCAGAAAAAATCAGAAGCAAAACAAAAAAATTAAACAGTCACAATATAGAAAAATGGTGTGAAGTTAAAACAAGGACATGACTTTTTTTTATACTTTTTATTTATTGAAAAGCGATTGTCATCTTAATAAAATCTTTATGTAAGTGATGAAAATGACAAATGATGAGTTAAACATACAATGTTTCATTAGGAAGTACACCACTAATTCATTGCCCCATTGCTTTCTATGTTAAATTCATCAATTTCAAGCAGACACAGCTCTTTTGTTTCAAGTTCAAATAAGGTGACAATCATTGCATGTCAAAGCAACACTTTATGGTATCTTGTACTGGAAAAATCAACATACCTTTAATAGCATACAAGAAAGAACTAGTTCCCGGAACTTCGGATGTACCAAAACAGGTACTTCAGATCTGACATACAGGCAAAAAGTACCCTCTTTATAAAATTTGGTGCAGTTTTTTTAATATTCAAACTTATAAGTCAAAAAGTGTTCTACAATGATCACCAGTCATTCAGCTTTCATTTCATACCAACAATACCTAATATTCTACATATTTTGAAAGTTACACTCATGCGTAGGAACTATTTTGTGTTAAATATGTACTACTTTCTGGTATGTGCTTTCTGGCCGGGCCGAATTAGTGGTGTTACACCTATAACAGAACCAAACTTGCTATACTGACTTCAGCATCACTTTATTTCATTCTATGATCTATTTTAAGCAATAAAAAACACATAAAGCTTAAGTCCAAATACTATTTTACTCATTTTAAGCTCAAATTGGACTGGTAGTAACATATAGGTTATTCAAAGAAAACTGCATATGGATATTATAAATGGCCAATATACTTATTTTATTCTCAATATCATTGTTGTATTTAATAATTTCTGTAAGGAAAACAATGTGCTTACCAATGGTCATATTTCACCAGAGTTTGTTCATTTAATAAAAATATATTAGACCAAACCTAAGACATAATTGAGAAAATTGTCTCCCCTTTTTCTTCAAATTGGAAAAGGGACATTTTTGGTATAAACCATACTTCTGTGGTACAACATAGATTATAAAGAGCAATTTATATATTTTCCAGCTGGATAACTTGCTAAACTGGTTCAAAATTGCATGTACAGTGAGATTTTGGAATTCTTATATGAGTATATACCAATCGCCTAGATTGTAAAAGGCTATCATAAGAAAACCAATAAAACTTGAAAAATCATAGGATTATTTGACCAAGAGCTATTTTTTATCATAAACAAGTCATTATATACATGTTTTATTGATTGCAATCCCAAATAATGCAAAAATAAGAATTTGGAGTCAAGTCTTAACTGCATGCATGTTGTGTGACCAGAAAAGGCTAAAATACCTGATTATGTCAATTTAACAGCTGAAATTTCCCATAAACAGAATTGTTCATTCAAAAAAGATGATTAAACATTTTTACTTACATCAAATATGACTTATTTTCATTGGAATAGGTACAACTTCTAAACATTGAATTTCTGATGATTCTCTGTAATAGGAAGTACACCACTAATTCATTGCCCCATTGCTTTCTATGTTAAATTCATCAATTTCAAGCAGACACAGCTCTTTTGTTTCAAGTTCAAATAAGGTGACAATCATTGCATGTCAAAGCAACACTTTATGGTATCTTGTACTGGAAAAATCAACATACCTTTAATGGCATACAAGAAAGAACTAGTTCCCGGAACTTCGGATGTACCAAAACAGGTACTTCAGATCTGACATACAGGCAAAAAGTACCCTCTTTATAAAATTTGGTGCAGTTTTTTTAATATTCAAACTTATAAGTCAAAAAGTGTTCTACAATGATCACCAGTCATTCAGCTTTCATTTCATACCAACAATACCTAATATTCTACATATTTTGAAAGTTACACTCATGCGTAGGAACTATTTTGTGTTAAATATGTACTACTTTCTGGTATGTGCTTTCTGGCCGGGCCGAATTAGTGGTGTTACACCTATAACAGAACCAAACTTGCTATACTGACTTCAGCATCACTTTATTTCATTCTATGATCTATTTTAAGCAATAAAAAACACATAAAGCTTAAGTCCAAATACTATTTTACTCATTTTAAGCTCAAATTGGACTGGTAGTAACATATAGGTTATTAAAAGAAAACTGCATATGGATATTATAAATGGCCAATATACTTATTTTATTCTCAATATCATTGTTGTATTTAATAATTTCTGTAAGGAAAACAATGTGCTTACCAATAGTCATATTTCACCAGAGTTTGTTCATTTAATAAAAATATATTAGACCAAACCTAAGACATAATTGAGAAAATTGTCCCCCTTTTTTCTTCAAATTGGAAAAGGGACATTTTTGTTATAAACCATACTTCTGTGGTACAACATAGATTATAAAGAGCAATTTATATATTTTCCAGCTTGATAACTTGCTAAACTGGTTCAAAATTGCATGTACAGTGAGATTTTGGAATTCTTATATGAGTATATACCAATCGCCTAGATTGTAAAAGGCTATCATAAGAAAACCAATAAAACTTGAAAAATCATAGGATTATTTGACCAAGAGCTATTTTTTACCATAAACAAGTCATTATATACATGTTTTATTGATTGCAATCCCAAATAATGCAAAAATAAGAATTTGGAGTCGAGTCTTAACTGCATGCATGTTGTGTGACCAGAAAAGGCTAAAATACCTGATTATGTCAATTTAACAGCTGAAATTTCCCATAAACAGAATTGTTCATTCAAAAAAGATGATTAAACATTTTTACTTACATCAAATATGACTTATTTTCATTGGAATAGGTACAACTTCTAAACATTGAATTTCTGATGATTCTCTGTAATAGGAAGTACACCACTAATTCATTGCCCCATTGCTTTCTATGTTAAATTCATCAATTTCAAGCAGACACAGCTCTTTTGTTTCAAGTTCAAATAAAGTGACAATCATTGCATGTCAAAGCAACACTTTATGGTGTCTTGTACTGGAAAAATCAACATACCTTTAATGGCATACAAGAAAGAACTAGTTCCCGGAACTTCGGATGTACCAAAACAGGTACTTCAGATCTGACATACAGGCAAAAAGTACCCTCTTTATAAAATTTGGTGCAGTTTTTTTAATATTCAAACTTATAAGTCAAAAAGTGTTCTACAATGATCACCAGTCATTCAGCTTTCATTTCATACCAACAATACCTAAATATTCTACATATTTTGAAAGTTACACTCATGCGTAGGAACTATTTTGTGTTAAATATGTACTACTTTCTGGTATGTGCTTTCTGGCCGGGCCGAATTAGTGTTGTTACACCATTAGTGTCTTCAGTTATTTTCTTAAATATACTGGTTCTGTGTTAACTTTATTACTTTGAATCACCAGAGAAGTTTCCTTTTATCTGCAGTGGAGTAATATATGCTCCTTTGTTCTGCTCCAGTGGTAAACCTCAAACCACAATATAACCCATATGAACCCGTATATTCTCCTCCTTGTATCGAACATTGTATTTTGATTCCTGAAATTTTGTCGTTTTCAATTTGGTCTCCTAATGTTTCCGTTCCTTTCTGTATCTGTCCTAAACCTATGGACGAAAGGAAGTACAATAGACAATAGGTAAGTTAGCAATTCCCGTAATCTGAATCAAGTCAAACGTCTGAAGCGTTTGTTAAGACCTACCTAAACATCAACTTTAATAAATTGATGAATCAGTGATTATCAAATTATTGTTTAATTTCGATTTTTGAATCTGACATCAACACCGACATTTAACAAATGCCAATCACTTGTCGCCGGGGAGAAATAAATCACTGGTTTCAGGATGAGAGGTCGTAACATTCATAATAAGGTGCAAAATGAATATAAAATGAAGTGTTTATGAAAACAAATTTGCAAACTACTCAAGGGGATTTGATGTTCATAACAGTTTAGTAATTTGGAATAATATAGATGCATTTACGTATCTTTTTTGTTTTATTTCTGATATACATTGTGGTGTTCAATGATGCAAAGAATTATTATAAGCGTTTACAAATACCAATTTGTACAGAGATCACGTTGTATAAAGGATGTTCGCTTATATTAATATTGAATTTATGTCATATATTCGAAATTTTTTCAGGTTTAACCATGTGGTGCCATTAAAAATTTGCCCGATAACCCCTAGTTTTTTTTTTTTTTGTTGTTTTATTTTTTTTTTTTGGGGGGGGGGGGGGGGTTCATATACAGTCAGGGATATTACTTAAACCAGTAACTTTCAAAATAACCTATACAACTTATGTTGAAAACGAAGCTACATACAGATTTTACTAGCTTTAACAAATTTTCATAGACATCTGGTGATTTTTTCCCATGAAAACTAAAAAAAATTATTATGTTCTTTAAATCATTATAATTACCAATTCTTTCAACGATGTATAAAATAACGTATACAAGTGAAGCAAAAATTATGTCATTATTTTAAAAGTAACCTTTTATCTCGTTACTCCTCTCAAATTTGATAAATTCGTAATTTTATGTAATAAAACGATGTAAAAATTGATAAAAACTACATTGAGCCAATGCTTCTATTGAATTTTGAAATAACTCTATTGAGTATTTAAATAATTTTTAGAAAACACAAATTGCCTATATAAGTAGCTTAAAAAATAACTTTTTTAAGTAACGCCCCTGACTGATATACACTTGTACAGTTTGGTGCAGACCAAGCATTACACAAAGTAAACGCAAGTTAACGCCGCATGCACATATTTCGTTAGTTAACTTCACTGTTCGCGTTTACTAGTAGACGCGCGTTTACTATAATTACGTTAACGCGGTCAAAATGGAAATTTCTAATGTCTACCCGAGTAAACGGGCGTTTACTATGTGTCCGTTTAGTCAGTAGTAAACGGGCGTTTACTTCAGATTTCACAAGTTTATTTTTACGTGCACTTTAAAGTAAACGGGCGTTCACTACAGATTTCACAAGTGTATTTCTACGTGCACTTGAAAGTAAACGCCCGTTTACTTTTCGCGTTAACTGATTGTGTAAATTAAGAAATAAACTTCGTGTTCATTTGTACATTTATTTTAATTAAAACGACTTCACCAATTCACCAACATTCCAACTGACTCCATTTTCAGAAAACGACATCTGTCACAAACATAAACTTTTAGCTACCGCTTTACATGCAGAACCAAATACAATGAAAGTCCCAACTATGTATTGGCTTCTGAAGCTACACAAAACACCTTACAAATATAGATTCATTTCGTCTTCAAGCCATTGTTCCACTACTAAATTGTCTATTCTTCTTACCAGTACACTTGGTACAATCAAAAACCTGATAATAAATTGTTCAAATAAGGCCTTCGAAAATAGTGGAATTAATTACTTTTGGAGTGTCAAGAACTCGTTGGAAGTACTTGATAAATTACATGCATATATTGGTGATTTTGAATCTGTTCAAAGATTTGATTTTTCTACCCTATATATCACATTGCCTCACATTCTCATTAAGAAAAAATTCACACACCTAATTAAATGGGCATTTAAAAAGTCAGAATGTGAATACATATGTTCAAACTCTTTTAGGTCATTTTTCAGTAGCAATAAACAAAAAAACTATGTCAATTGGACATGCTTTGATACTATATATGCCCTTGAATTTTTACTAGATAACATTTTTGTTCGCTTTGGAGATTCCGTATATCGTCAGGTTATCGGACTTCCAATGGGAACTTACTGTGCACCACTTATTGCGGACCTTTTTTTGTATTGCTATGAGTTACAATTTATGACAAAAATCAGCAAAGACCCATCGAAACAACATCTGATACACAAATTTAATAATACTTTTAGATATTTGGATGATATTTTGGCTCTCAATAATGACGACTTCAGTGTGTATACTAAAGAAATTAATCCTGTTGAACTTACTTTAAATAAAGCTAATACTAACAATGACCACTGCCCTTTCCTCGATCTTGATATCTATATCATTAACGGAAAGCTTAATACTAAAATATATGATAAAAGAGATGATTTTTCATTTCCTATCGTTAATTATCCATTTTTAGATGGTGACGTTCCCTCGTCACCATCTTACGGTGTTTATATATCTCAACTTGTACGATTCGCTCGTGTATGTAACAATGTTTTAGATTTTAACGAGAGAAATTTATGTATTACTGAAAAATTATTACACCAGGGTTTTCGATATCACAAACTAGTCAAAACATTTACTAAATTTTATCATCGGTATAAGGACATCATTCGTAAATATAGCTCAACATGAAGACTTCTTATACGTTCAGGTATTTCACATCCAATTTTTTATGGAAATATTCTTTATAAAGCACAAAAATGTCAGTATTCACCTCTGAAGCTAATTAAACCTTTAAATAGACTTATTAAGAAGGGATATAGTTACGATACTGTTGTCAGGTCATTAAAAATTGCATATTTTGGCGTTAATATTGATTCACTTATAGGGTCTTTGCATCGGCACTAAACACATTTATCTAAAAACCAGTTGTTAAGATGACACGGGTTATGTTCTTCTCATATATGTTATGATGGTATGATACTAAACCCCTAACGGGAAGGATTGTGCCTGATATTCATATGATGAAGACATAATCTTTCAATCAGTTTAATTGAAGTCTGGAGCTGACATGTCAGTTAACTGCTAGTAGTCTGTTGTTATTTATGTATTATTGTCATTTTGTTTATTTTCTTTGGTTACATCTTCTGACATCAGACTCGGACTTCTCTTGAACTGAATTTTAATGTGCGTATTGTTATGCGTTTACTTTTCTACATTGGCTAGAGGTATAGGGGGAGGGTTGAGATCTCATAAACATGTTTAACCCCGCCGCATTTTTGCGCCTGTCCCAAGTCAGGAGCCTCTAGCCTTTGTTAGTCTTGTATTATTTTTAATTTTAGTTTCTTGTGTACAATTTGGAGTTTAGTATGGCGTTCATTATCACTGAACTAGTATATATATTTGTTTAGGGGCCAGCTGAAGGACGCCTCTGGGTGCGGGAATTTCTCGCTGCATTGAAGACCTGTTGGTGACCTTCTGCTGTTGTCTGTTCTATGGTCGGGTTGTTGTCTCTTTGACACATTCCCCATTTCCATTCTCAATTTTATTGTATCTTAATATTTTACGAACAAGTGTTTCAAACCAGAACAATTCAAAAACACTTTTAATTCGAAATATTAACTTTTATAAATTACAAAAAATCAGTTCCTAAATATAACTCTATGCATTAATACATGGATTTTTAATCCTAATTCACATTGTTTGCCTTGGATTTACATGATTTAAGATACTGTTTTGCCAAATATTCAATCGAAAATTGTACAGCGTATATATAGGGATATTGATAAGGTGTTGTATAAGTTTGTACATTTGTATCATCTCGTCAAATTAGACAGACTTATCCATAACGATTATAAATGATATCTGGGACGTCCGAAAAATATACTCGATCTGAACATGAAAACAATATTTGCCCCTGGACGTTAGGCTACAAACGAAATCAATCAACCGCCATAATATATTAACAATACACTATTCCAAGAAGAGAACTTCTAATACTTTTCATTATAAATTACTTTAATCAGTCATGTCAGTGTTGGATGATGCCGTTAAATATTATAGTTTTGTTTAAAATACAAACCATCCCGAACTACTGACTTTAGTGACAGTATGCTGGAGTTTCTTATCGACAACATATTTGTTGAATTTGGAGGTAGACTTTTTTCAACAAATTGTCGGCATTCCTATGGGAACGAACTGTGCGCCTCTCCTTGCCGACCTCTTCTTATTTTCATATGAATCGGAGTTCCTTCAGACACTTGTCAAAAACAAGAAGATCAAAGAAGCCAGATTATTTAATTTCACTTTTAGATATATTGATGATGTTCTTTCCATTAACAATCCGATATTTTCTGATTGGGTTCCATTAATATATCCCCCAGAACTAGAAATTAAAGAAACAACAGACACGGCTTCCTCCGCCTCATTTTTAGACCTATATCTCGAATTTGACATACACAGTAATCTCAGTACCAGAATCTATGACAAACGAGACGATTTTAATTTTAAAATTATAAATTTCCCCCACCTTAGTAGCAATATACCAACTTCACCTGCATATGGGATATACATTTCCCAACTTATTCGATATTAAAGAGCTTGCAGCTCCTACTCAGACTTTGTAATACGTCACCAGTGTCTGAGCAGAAAGTTGATGAACCAGGGGTATGTCAAAGAACGTCTCGTCCTTTTTCTAAATAAGTTCATCGGAAGGTACCAAGACCTTGTTGATAAATATTCCGTATCAACTTCACAAATAATACATGATGGTCTTGAAGTATAGATTCTGCATACTGACGTTGTTTATCATCTTAACAACGTGTAATATTGTTCTTTCATTTTTCTTTGTTCTATTATTAATATTACTTTTACTGTTTGGTTTGTTTTCTGTGATATCCATTTGACGTGGCTGGGTACTTATACATCCCGTCAATGTGTTTGTATTATCTTTCATTTTTGCTGGTGTGTTTTGTATATGCGACTTTTTGTGTTTCTGTGGTTCTTATAACGTGACTCTGTACTTCAAAAGATCCCGTCATTATGTTATTGTTCTATTATATGTCATTATGTTATTGTTCTATTATATGTCATTATGTTATTGTTCTATTATAAATTTGAAAATACTTTGAACGACAAACGACAAATTTATTTTACTCCCGTAGTGGTATTAACCATATGTGGATTCTTAAAAATTCTAAAGAACTTCTGGACAATTTTAAATCTCGGTCTATTTCTGAAATTAATTCTAACTTAACTTTTGATTTTTTAACCCTGTATACCAACATTCCCCATTTGAAATTATAAAATTGTTTTGAATAAACATTGAATGACAAAATTTCTTCTTATGTGACGTTTACATTTTCTGACGTCAGACACGCGAAGCAATGAATGTGGTTTTTAATTTGATAGATGCTTTTGTTCTTTTTTGTAAATAATTGTTTGTTTTGATATTGTAACACAGTGATGACTGCTGTACCCATATTTTGACTATTTTATTTATAATGTCTGTTTTGTTCACGCATCGTTGTAAATATAACGGAATTTGATGAGACTGTCGTACAAGTGAGAGGTTTAGCGCTATAAAACCAGGTTCAATCCACCATTTTCTACATTTGAAAATGCCTGTACCAAGTCAGGAATATGACAGTTGTTGTCCATTCGTTTGATGTGTTTTGTCATTTGATTTTGCCATGTGATTAGGGACTTTCCGATTGAATTTTCCTCGGAGTTCAGTATTTTTGTGATTTTACTTTTCATTATGCAACTATAAAGATTTCCATAATAAAGTGCAAACATAGTCAGTTTTGGTTGATGCGGACAAATCATTTTGTTACATGAGTCAGTCTAAGGTATGAAAACACTAAAATGTGTTTACGATTCAATATTTTGAATAAAAAGACGACATGCTGGCACTAAAAATTGATGGGAACAAAATTTTGTCGTCATTGTTTTCTAATATTACTGTCATTTGTTTTATACAGTTTCTCCTGACCTAAAAATATAACTAATTTACTATGCAGCTATATAGATTTGCATGATATAGTGCAAATATAGTCAGTTTTGGTTGATGCGGACAAATAATTTTGTTATACGAGTCAGTCTGAAGTATGAAAACTACTGATATTTGTTTACGATTCAATATTTTCAATATAAAGGGAACATTCTGGCACTAAAAATTAATGCGAACAAAATTTTGTAGTCATTGTTTTCAAATATTGCTGTCATTTGTATTATACAATCCATCCTGATATAAAAATATAACTGATTTACTATGCAGCTATTAAGATTTACATAATACAGTTCAAATAGGTCAGTTTTGGTTGATGAGGTCAAATAATTTTGTTATACGAGTCAGTCTTAGGTATGAAAACTTCTTATATTTGTTTACAATTCAATATTTTGAAAAAAAAGAGGACATGTTGGCACTTTAAATTGATGCGATCAAAATTTTGTAGTCATTGTTTTCTAATATAACTGTAATTATTATTATACACTCCCTCCTGACCTTCATGTGACCTTGCTGTCATTTGTATTATACAATCCATCCTGATATAAAAATATAACTGATTTACAATGCAGCTACATAGATTTGCATGATATAGTGCAAAAATGGTCAGTTTTGGTTGTTGCGGACAAATAATTTTGTTATATGATACAGTCTGAGGTCTGAAAACTACTGATATTTGTTTACGATTCAATATTTTGAATAAAAAGAGGACATGCTGGCACTATAAATTGATGAGAACCAAATTTTGTTGTCATTGTTTTCCAATATTGCGGTCATTTGTATTATACAATCCATCCCGATATAAAAATATTACTGATTTACTATGCGACTATAAGATGTAATAAAAAAAGCAAATATGGTCAGTTTTGGTTGATGCGGTCAAATAATTTTGTTATCAAGTCAGTCTGAGATATGAAAACTACTCATATTTGTTTACGATTCAATATTTTCAATAAAAAGGGAACATTCTGGCACTATAAATTGATGCGAACAAAATTCTGTAGTCATTGTTTTCCAATATGGCTATTATTTGTATTATACAATCCATCCTTACATAAAATATTACTGATTTACTATGCGACTATAAGATTTACATAAAAAAGAACAAATAAGGTCAGTTTTGGTTGATGCGGAAAAAAAATTTAGTTATACGAGTCAGTCTGAGGTATGACAACTACTGATATTTGTTTACGATTAAATATTTTGAATAAAAAGAGGTCATACTGGCACTATAAATTGATGCGAACAAAATTTTGTACTCAATGTGTCCTAATATTGCTGTAATTTGTATTATACAGTTCATCCTGACATGAAAATAGAACTGAATTACTGTGCGGCTATATATATTTACTTGATAAAGTGCAAATATAGTCAGTTTTGGTTGATGCGGACAAAATATTTTGTTATACGAGTCAGTCTGAGGTATGAAAACTACTGATATTTTTTTACGATTCAGTATTTTGAATAAAAGACGACATGCTGGCACTAAAAATTAATGCGAACAAAATTTTGTAGTCATTGTTTTCCAAAATTGCTGTCATTTGTATTATACAATCCATCCTGATATAAAAATATAACTGATTTACTATGCAGCTATTAAGATTTACATAATACAGTTCAAATAGGTCAGTTTTGGTTGATGCTGTCAAATAATTTTGTTATCAAGTCAGTCTGAGATATGAAAACTACTGATATTTGTTTACGATTCAATATTTTCAATAAAAAGGGAACATTCTGGCACTATAAATTGATGCGAACAAAATTTTGTAGTCATTGTTTTCCAATATTGCTGTCATTTGTATTATACAGTCCCTCCTGACCTAAAAATATAACTGAATTACTGTGCGGCTATATATATTTACTTGATGAAGTGCAAATATGGTTAGTTTTGGTTGATGAGGTCAAATAATTTTGTTAAACGAGTCATCCTGAGTCGGACAGTCTAAGATGTGAAGACTGCTGGATTTTGGTGATGATTTAATTATTTGAATAAAAGAAGGACATGCTTGAACTGTTTGTTTGTGCAGAAAAAGAAATTTACTATGATCAATTTTCAATTATTAAAGAGATGTAGTAACATTATTAGTTAACTGTTAATGTCAATCGAAAATGAACAGTTGGTCATTAAATTTTGATGTACTTTATCATTTGATATTTATATATAAGGTCAGTGTATCCAGGATACGATGACAATTTGCGTTAACGCGCGTTTACTACAAACAGTAAACGTGCGTTTACTTTTGACGAAATAAGAAGACGCGCCTTTTTCACGTTAACGCGGAAGTAAACGCGAAAGTAAACGCCCGTTTACTCTTTACAAAATTAGAAGACGCGCCGATTTTGCGTTAACGGGGAGGTAAACGCGAAAGTAAACGCTCGTTTACTTTTTATGTCTACTGAAAATTACGGAGTTAACGCACAGTTAACGCGGCGTTTACTTGAAGTGCACGCGATTGAACGTCGCGTTAACTTTTTCCGCCCGTCCACATGTAATGATTGGTCTGCACCCAACTGTAGTTATAAGCCATTTGTGAAAATGTTATAACATCCTTGTTTTTCGTTTTCCTAGTTTTAGAATTAAAAAAAAGGGTGCCAATGTTAGATGTATGAACATTCTAGATGGAATCATTGCCTGACAAATTTTCAATGGCTTTTTATCAAAAACAACGACAATGACCTTGCATTTTTTTCTACTTTTGTTGTACTGTTATATATATACTAACAATTTATAACAGTCTTTTTAAAAGATTGATATTTTGATAGAAAGAAGCGAACATCAATGATACTAACAAAAAAATTGTTCTCTGGTTTTTTGTTTTTACATGACAATGCATTTCAGGCGATGGTAAGGGTAGAAGCAAAAAAACTATTTTTTTACCGTACGGAATTATTTTGTGGTTTAAGTGAGGAATACATCTTTGATGATACTTAATTTTGTAGTTTTATCATTTTATTGTCAACGGAAGTAGTCATTAGTATTTAGTCTAATAGATAAATTCGTTGTTTTCCTTATTATAAGTAGTTTTATTCCATAAAATATCATAGTCTATTTCGATCGTACGATATGTTTTAATGAAAAGGGACATTTTTTGATTGCATTTTATTGAAAATGGGGATTTCTTGGCCAATTGTGCCAAGATTGTTACAGAAACCACATAATTTATTAAAGAGACTTTCGTTATAACATTTTAAACGTAGATTACTCACTTTTTTTATAATACATATATTATATTATCTTTTTCCGTGTTGAATTCAGCACAGACAACTGATATAAATTCCACCAAAAATTCATATAATTTTATTTAATCATTTACATTCAAGTGACAGTCAATTCAAAATTAAACTTTACTAAAAAGAGATGACTTCCATTTTACAATTTACATTCAAGTGACAGTCAATTCAATACTAGACTTTGCTACAAAGAGATGACTTCCATTTCAACATTTACATTCAAATGACAGTTAATTCAATATCAAACTTTACTATAAAGGGATGACTTCCATTTAATCATTTATATACTTGTTTATCAACATTTCAGCGATATCCAAGTTATCATATGACCCTACTGGGTTAGATATCCCACTAAATATTACGTGACTTTTGTGTCCTATGATAATCTCTTTGATTAAGGGTTCATGCATTCAAGAAAAATACTGCTCGAATGGTTTTTATTGTAATGTTTACGCCATAATGATTTTGTTGACCTTGGTAGAATATATGTGTTACTGATGATCACGATATGTTATCTTTCCTGCATCTAAAATTGGTAATGACAAAATCAACAAGATCTTGCATCAGATATTTGCATGTCACAATACGCACGTAGGATGCCACAAAGGAAGCAAGTATTATCAACCCTTAAATGTTTTGTTCACATCCACGGTTTATACCAATCATCTGATATTTCTTTGCAAATGTTAAGTGTTTTAAATTGTAGTAAACAACCTTTTTACAAAATATTCAAAATGTGTGTGTTGTAGGCATTATGGAATAATAACGTATCATTGGTCATTTTTCCGTTTATGTATCTTTTATTCTAAAATATGTCATCCCATTTCAGTCTTTTCACCAATATCGAAAAAAAATTATAATTCACCAGAAAGTGATAAGAATAACATTTGTCATGAACGACTCGTCATTTATCGCTCACCAATTTATAAAACATATGTTAACACTTGATTAATAATATCGAATTACAAACGTCATAGTGTTCAAGGTGTGTGTTAAAACCACCTTCCTTAGACTTACTATGAGGACGATCCTTTCAAACGATTACCGTTGAAACAATTTGTGAATGATAACTCATTATCCTACATCCTGTCGATACTGTTTACTTACATTTTGGCATTGCACAAGGTCATTCGTTTCTCATACTGTTTTGTATGATGTCTTTACACTAAATCCGTTGGATGTTTACTAATTACTTCTTTAGTCTGGATTTTTGTTTTAGTTGTTATTGGCTTTGAACTACATATAGCTTTTAATAACTGTCGTTATTATGAGATCGGCATATTGTGTCTTTTGTCTCTATGTTAGTTGTTTTTGTGATTCGCGCAGATCTGACGAGTCAAGACATTTTCAACAAAGTTTTACAGTTTGTTCTTATGTTGTCCTGTAACACAACTGTCCTAGAAAAAAGTATAACAAAAATATCGAACTCCCAGGCAAATTCAAAAAGGGTGAAGTCCGTTAAAAGTTACAAAATCAAACGGTATCAATCAACGGAAGAAGTGAAAAACAACTGCCATATTCTTGACTTCGTATAGGCATTTTCCGAGGAAATGATGAGTTAAACCTGGTTTTATAGCTAGCTAAGCCTCCCACTCATATGACAGTTGTGTGAAGGTCCGTTATATTGACAAAATTAGGTGAGCAACCCACAATTACGGGGAAGTTTGAGCACTGACAAGCATTCTATATGTTCCTGTACCACCTCAGGAACCTGTAACTCTATGGTTGTCGCTTGTTCCTTCCTGTCATACTTATTTTTCGATCGCTGTTTTGTGATAAAAGGATTGGATTAAGATTGGAGTCGAATGAACCTGTCACGTGCGTGATTTTAACTCACAACCTTGGTGTTGACAGGCTAGTGATACAGAAGTTGAACTACTCGGATCACTCGGCCACCGAGACCCCTAAATCAAAGATACCATTTTTATAACTTGGTTGAACAGACGCTTGTTTTGTCTACATAAAACTCATTAGTTACGCTCGAATCAAATCATTGGAAGGCCATCAATCAATTAATAAGTTGGAGAGTATCAAAAACCAGAAATTGTACTTAAAAAAATTATCTGTATAAACAATTGGATTTGGTTTGAAAGTTTTGCTGTACCTGTAAAAAAACTAATTTCAAACGGATTAGCACATCCTAATTTTTACGGGAATGTGGTTTATCGATCCGGGAAATTTAGATAAGATCCGGATAAACTAATAAATCCTTTAAATACACTTATTTTAAAAGGTTACCAATTCAACACTGTAATTAGATCTTTGAATATTGTTTTTATTGGTATAAATATTGATTTTGTTATCAGTAAATTAAAACCATACTAAATATTATTGTTATACACATATGAACATTCACGGTACAACAATCAGTCGATACCCATATTTTGGCATTGCACAAGGTCATGTTTTCCCTGACTGTTAATCACGTCTTTACACTAAACCGATTGGATGTTGTATGTGTACTGATTGATATTTTAGTCTTAGATATATGATTTTTTTATTAGTTGTAATTGGCTTTGAACTACAAAAAAAATGTAGCTGTCAGTAACTGCGAGTACTCTCAGATCTTTATTTAGTGTCTTTTTTGTTGTGGGATGTTTAAATACTCTGCAAAGTCTGGTCTGTGTTTTCGTTAGATGTTTTCTGCTTTGTATCGATCTGATGAGTTAAACCCTTTTCAACTGATTTTATAGTTTATGTTTTAGTTTAATAGTAGCCAGTACTTCGTTAATGTCATGAACATACAGATTTTGTGTTATTAAAATTTGCTGTTACAAAATTTTGAAAATTATATTAAATTAAGGAATATATCTCCCTCACGCAAAGCTTTGATTCCTTGCCCGAATTTGGTTATACTTTTTTGTCATTTTTGGTTTATAAGCTCTTCATATTTTTAATAAGCTTTTGATTTTCAAATAGTTTTGCCGCGAGTATCACTGAAGAGATATTTATTGTCGAAATGCGCATCTGGTGCAGAAAAATTGGTACCGTTAATGTAATTAATCTTATCTTGTACTGTTATACAACTGTCCTAGGTTAGGGGGAGGGTTTGACGCCATCAAACTAGTTTTATCCCGCCACATTCTATGTGTACCTGTCCTAAGTAAGGAGCCTGTAGTTCAGTGGTTGTCGTTTGATCATGTCTGTCATATTTGTTTTCGTAAATTGTTTTGTAATAAATTAGGCGTTAGTTTTCTCAATTGAATTGTTGAATACTTTTCATGTCGGGGCCTTTTATGGCCGACTATAAGGTATAGGTTTTTCTCATTGCTGAATGCCGTACGGTTGCCTATAATTGCTTACATCCACGTCATTTGAACTTTGGTGGATAGTTGTCTCATTGGCAATCATACCTCATCTCCTTATTTTTATGAAGAAATGTTTTATGTTCGATATGTTTTATATTTTATGTAAATTTTGCAATGTAGCACGTCAAAAAAATAATTACATGCGGTATGACTGCCAATGCTGAAACATGCAGATAATTGTTAGGTACAAAAGCATAAAATGATTCCTTATTTTATTTGACATGTTTATACACCAGATTGTATAAATCAAAAACATTTAGTTACATTTCGAACTGATACCACTAAGTTGAGTTTCTATTTCCTTTTAAGTACATTTATTCAAGTGTTTTACACTTATGATAAGTATTGTTTGATCGTATCGTTTTAATACCAACAAAATGATATATTCTCAGAACAAGTACAAACATGAACTTTACAAATCCTTGTATAAGGAAGTTATTCTCTCTCTTTTTCAGTTTCCTTTTATTTAGATTTGAATAATTCATGGAAAAATGTCGGAAATCTATAATTATATCGACCGTGATAGATGCATGTTTATTCGTAGAAAACCAAACAAAATTTCAACTATGATACAGTCAAATATATTCAAATAAATGACGTCCTATATTACAATGAACATAAAGTAGAGTTTAAAATAAGGCCAACATTGTTCTGTAGTTAATTTTATAAGATATGAAAATTGACCTGCAAAGAATATGTTGTTGTTTTTTCTGCGGAATACGATACTGAAATTAAGTAAACAAATGGCAAATTATTCGCTTGAATAGAAATGCATGGCTAAGATTTATATCGTTTTATTTCAAATGTTAAATTTTTTATGATGAATCATAAATGGTATATGAGTTGGATGGCCTTGAAGACACATAGTTTATAAAAATTGAACAATAATCGGAGAAATAACTACTGTATTCATACACATTGTCACCATTACGCGTCGGTTGTTTTTCCTGAAGAATATATGAAGACCGAGTCGCATCAATGAATACTTCACTTGATTTCTCTATTAAGATTGCTATATTAGCATCGCATTCTTTATTTAATATATATAATATGCTTGCGATATATCGTATGTTTACATCTGGTTTTCTGGTACAAAGCCTAGTTCTTCCAGAGCCTGTTGTCCAAATATAGACGTAGGTTGCTGGTTGCCATAAGTATGATTCTTTTATTTTTTGCAGTATAAATCCAGCAATTGGTTTTCGCGTTTGCATTATTTCAAACTTAATAATCTGAGAGCCTTTAATATCATAATATACATGTACCGTGCGGGTTTTGCTCATGGCCATACGGTGACATCCAGACTGATGCCATCTTTTCTGTAGACTTTTTGATAGCACATTGGCAACCATACCACATCTGTTTATCAAAAATATGCACAAACCGCTACTGTCAGAAGATTTATCAATTGAAAGCAAACGTGCAATGAATAAAGAAATAGATAATGTTACAATATTTAACCTATGCATGCACTATTTTATATAGTAAAACCTTTACTTTAACTGTTTAATCTTATTTGAATTACCTTCATCATGTTTAACAGATTATTGGAAACATAATTATAGTGACCGGCCACATTTTACCTTATTTAGTGTATAGAGTGACACTTTAGTCTACGATACATGTTGTTATTGGCTTTAAACTAGCGTTCAGTATCTGCAGGTATTCTCAGATTTGCGTCTTTGGTGTTTTTGTTTGTTTGTTTTTGTGCTCTGTGTCGATCTGATGAGTTAAGCACTTTCCAACTGATTTTTATAGTTTGTCCTTTTGTTGTGCTGTTGCACCACTTCCGATGTTAGGAAAAGGATTGGTCTCCAGGAAAAAAATAATATTCAATATGTGGTAGTCCCAAGTCAAAAAGTTGTAATTGAAAGGTTGTTAATTATCATATTTGTTTTTCCTTTATTGTTTGCATAGTTTGTTTTGGTGTTGTGATGTTGCATCAAATGCCCAGATAAGGGGGACGGTTAAGCGCCAGTTAATATGCATGTTTAATCCCGCCATATTTTGTATGTTCCTGTCCCAAATCAGGAGCCTGTAACTCAGTGGTTGTCGTTTCTGTATGCCATATTGTTTTCGTTTATTGTTTTGTTAATAAATCAGGCTTTTACTTTTCTCACTTGAATTGTTTTACATTCGTCGTTTCGGGATCTTTTATAGATTGTTATGCGGTATGGGTTTTGCTCATTGTTGAAAGCCGTACGGTTATCTATCGTTGTTAACTTGGCGGAGAGCTGTCACATTGGCAATCATATCACTTCCTCTTATATTTATACACACAAACTTTATAATTGATCCAAATTGAATAAGTTGACCAATACGATTTTTTTTTAGTTAAACTTACTAGCGACATGTTTTAGGATGTTATAATTTTAGATACATGAATAATAACATTAATTTTATTGCACCAGATGTCCATTTCGACAATTAATGTCCTTTCGGTTTCGCTTGAGTCCAAAATGTTTGAACATCCTACTACATCATTTGAAGGGCTGCTAAAACCAAAAAGAACCAAAAGTAATGCCAAACCCAGACAAGGAACCAGAGTTATGTATGAGGTAGATACATTCCTTTCGAAACTTCTGATATTTAAATATTCTAATTGTTTCATATTGTGTCCTATTAATCAATGTTGGCCTTTGACTGGATAAAGATTACCATGGTGGGATATGCATGTATAGAAGGAAACGCTTGACCTTTTGCATTTCTTTTCATTGTTGTAGTTTTTTTATCACGTCATTGGTTTTCTCTTTTGAATTGTTTCAATGTTTGTAATAACGGTGCACTTTATAGCTTACTACAGCATTATGGGTTTTGCTCTTGTTGGAAGCCGTACGGTGATCTATAATATTTCAAATGGTTGTCCACTTCTCTGTGGATAGTTGCCACATTGGCAACCTTATCAAATATCCTTATTTCTATATTATCGGTCTTTGATTTTTTCGTTTAATTTCAATGTGATCAAAAACACTACTTTTAAACAGTTTCTGACATACAACATTTTTAGGTGCATATAGCTGATCAGGTACATTATGATCAGAAATACTTAAATGCATTGGACATGTTATCATATGACCATTGAGGAATTTATTTACAAAATGTATAAAAGTTAAGGATATACTTAGACTTCGAATTATGATCCACTAACGTTGTGTTTCGATTTCCTTGTAAGTATATTTATACAACTGATTAAACATTTTGCTAAGTGATTTTCCAACTTTGTTATAATAAGTACAAAATCAGATATTCTTAGGACAAGTATTTTCAATATTTTCATGCGGAAATTTTTTTATCTTTGTTTCAGCTTCCGTAAACTCCTACTTTTAATCATTTAAGTAATATTGTCAAGCAACAAGTCTGTATCCAGCGGCCCAGTGAAAAAGGTAAGATATATATTTGTGGTAATGCTTGCATCGCAGGAGACGCTTACATGCCGACTAAGCAGGTCTCGCTTCTTTTGGAGTTCATGTTAATCCCTCAGTGTAACTCGATTCGACTCTTCTTTATCGATATACGAGATTTGTACATTAGTAAAGTACTGTCGCCTGAATTCAATACACAAGAAATATACTTTCATGCTATATTCGAATAATTTTAGTTCACATTATTAGAAAATTTATGCCAACAAAGTATTCCTACGTGCTCAACGATAAAATTATTGCTACTCAATTCAAAATTAACGTATCAATCACATATGTTCCCCAATCATTAACAGCTTATTTGTAGACATTTTGTCAGTGGCTTTTCTGTCTTTGCTGCTTTAAACTCCTATGTTAAGTAATTGTCAAATCAATTGGTTTCATGAAATTGGGTGTTGTCGGTTGTACACTTTTGCAAGTCTAGTATTAAGAAGTTGATTAACTTTTATTCCTTAACTATGAAAGAAGACCTGATGTAGACCTTCAGATGACTTCTCTATATTTGTTGTTGGGTTGCCGTTCTATTGACATGTTCCTCCAATATCCATGTTGGTGTGAAACGCCTTTAAATTTGATAAATTTATACAGCGATGAATTCATTTTGTTCATATATTTTTAACAGGATTGATGGAACGAAAAATTTCAAACAAAAAAAACCTACGAACAGTTAGACAAGGTTGTTCTGTGTATAACCTTTTGTCGGAGTTAAACAGATTTTGATGTTGATCAACAAAAGTAAATATAAAGATGGTATCCTTTTCTAATTTTAATTTGGACAACTATTTTGTTTTGAATACTAGTATGTACTACTTTCTAGTATGTTCTTTTTTGGCCGGGTCCGATTTGGTGGTGATATATCTTACAAAGCCTATCCAAATTATTATTGCAAAGAATTCCGCTCAAGTCGGTGCAAGGGGCCGTCTTCAACTTGCAGTGAGGTGAGAGTTTTTAGCTCCGTATTGAAGGCCTCACTGTGACTTGGAGATGAAGAACAGCAATAAAAGCGCTGTTTCTCTGCTTTTTGTGTGTTTTTTGCTATGCCTCTACTGATTTTGTGTCCTGGATGTTTTTTTTTATTACATTAGACGCTAGATAGTTTTGAAACACATATGTATCTTCAACTGAGAAATAACTACTGGATTTAATAATTTATACTTTTGATTACTTGACTGTACAGTTTTCACTAATGTTCGGGATTTACTGTAGTTACTTTTGAAGTTTTTGTGTTCTTTTGCTTGGTCGTATTTTTTTTATTTTGTGGGGAGGTTTTGATGTTAATAAATACCAAAACTGCAATAGTACATGCACTTCTATTTTTTAAATAAAGTGTGGCTATATTGGAAATGCATCTTTTCCCGTCTACTCTTAAATATGATTTTGTTTGTATAACTGGTTCACTAATGCACCTGGTATCTTTGACGAGTTTGCACTGCACTGGTCGATCCTCTTCTGTGACATGCTACATATACCGGGGTTATGGTAGGCTTTCTTTAGTTATTTTGAACAATATTATTATAGTAAAAACACAAAACAATATACTCTATATTTGAAAAAAAAACAAATGTTGTACATGTAAACTTTTTATAGATATAGGATTTTTCCTGACAAATTAGATTACAGGGGGTCACATTCAGTTTGAAAATAGATTAGGCATGCAGTATCTATTTTGAACCAATACATCTCTAAAAGTGCTGATTAATACTAAGCATGCGGGTGTTGTCAGATTTCGTGAATATGTAAATCAATGAACAATAATAGTAATAAGATAACAACAAGTAATTTTTTATACAAAACTGAATGACTTAACATGAACACAAAATAAACACCGTTAACGTATCAGTTTAATATCAGTTTCAAATATGTATGATGTTTTACCGTCTCAGAATAACTATACTGATTTAAAAGGGTTACATTGTTGAAATCTATATATTATGATTACCAATATTAACGAGGAAGTTCTTTCAAAAGATAAATGCTGTTGTGTCTTATTTTAAGTTATTATACAGACGTAATATTCAGCGATTTGGAATTGTTATATTTTAAACGATTTGACTTGGTTTGAGATGACATAACGTTGCCGTTATTGTTTTTGATATATACTTGAAGTGTTGGTTTGAGTTTTTGAAGCCCGATTTTTGTTGTTGGTCCATTTTTGTTGATTGTTGTGTTTTGTCTGAGCTTTTATATGGTTTAATGTATGGTCATTTGGAATTAAAGACGTCAAGTTTAAAAGTATGACACAATTTGAATATTTTTTGAAGGATAATAAATTACCTATTATAACAGAAAATGCACTGTATCTCAGTTTATCAAAGCATTGCAAAACGATCTGGAAAATAAAGAATTCGTTTTTTGCTACGGTTATCTTTAACCTAAGTTAGATTTTTTAACTCCATATTTGAAGGTGTTTCTTTTCAACACATTCATTACCAACAATAACAAAAGCATGTAGCCATGAGTAACAAGTAATACAAAATCAATACATTGATTGTAGTGATAGGCATTTATAAATGATTGTATTTGACTTGTAGACATACAAAAATTGCTGTCTCTAATATTTGCTTTTATTTACTGTTGTGTACAGAAATCAGGCCGCTTGTTTTCTCGTTTGAATTGTTTTCTTTAATTATGTCTGGTGTATAATTTTTCATCGGAAAGCATACGACATTTTCCTATTTACATACTATTGATATCATTGGCCTGTTTGTTCAGATGATTCGATTGTCGATGTGCCAATCATTTTTTACGGGAATTCAATATTCGTCTTCTTATATCTAAGCTCCTTATCTATAAAACAACGGAATGCATACTGTATTTGTCCATTCAGTTATGTGCTCTGTACACATAATTATCACTGGATGTAATCTTATAACTGCACGAATCGTGTTGACAATCGTAGTGAACAGTGTTGAGTATCTTTGTACAATATGGATACATACACAGTTACGTTGAACCAATTCAAGAAGGTGAAAAACATTTGATTATTCCTTCGAAGCCCAATCATATACCTTTGAGTAAAACTTGGAAACTCATTACCTATATAAGATCTGAAAAACAAATACAAATTTAAAAATAACACGAAGCAATACAATATAAATACGAAAAAAATCTCTTGGCATCCTGATTCTGTCGTGAGCGAACGGTTACATTCAAAGAACTGTTTATGTTACAGTGCAATTGGAATCCTTTTCGTGATCTGCGTTTAGGTCATATCAATTTCACTGAAAAACAACATTTTAGGAAAATTAAAAATCTATCTGCACACGTTACGAAACAGGAAAAAAGCTCGCACAAACATTTTTCATATTTTCCTACAATGTACAAATATTGTAAATGTATGTTACAACTAAGGTTTTCGCTGGTGGCCGTCTTCCTTAAAAAAAGACATTTTGACGGAAAAAATCTTTACTGGCGAAAATGCAAACAAATAATAATGGTTCGACACTGTCCATTTTAGTTTAGTTGTTTAAGGCTTTGAAACCTTTCTCCAAATCAGTCACTACTCGGATTTTTTCTTGAACTTGCCACACGTTTCGATTTTTACAGAAAATTAATAATCAGCTGTTGAAAAAAGGTACAAGCATTTTATAGCTATCAGCAATAAACTAAGCAATACAAGGTGTTAATTCTACAGTTTATTTAAATTGTATGGTCAAATAGCTTCACATGTCACTTAAGTTGATTTTACAACTTTTATAAACATAATTGTTTTAAAGTGGGTACTTCAAATCTTAATAGTGCTCATATTTAACTCGGTCAAAATGCGCAATTCATTTCAAGTAGGCGGTTTTGGTAACCTTTTCTTAAATTCCTCTGCCCACATCGTAAATTTGAATATATGATGGATTCTTTCTAAGCTGAGACATTTTCACATATGTGGTAAAATATTTGGGATACGAAGTGAGATTTATTTTCCGTTATTTGGGATACCCCCGAAGAACCCTTTGTGATGCGGCTTCTCGAGGTAAAATATCACTATTTTCACACAAAACATTTGATATTGTTATGTTTTATGGACTTCCCCCTTTTTTGAATTAACTTTGGAGTTCGGTATTTTTCTACAAATTCAGTTATTGGCATAAGTGTAATAACTCCATAGTTTTTGCTTCTTTGTTCTATGTTCCTCTGCTCTTCAAATTAGCACAAATGGTTAAGCTTGTCAGTAACTGCTAGTAGTCCTTTGTTAATTTATGTATCATTGTCATTTTGCTTAGTTTCTTTTGTTACCTATTTTGACATTGGACTCGGACTTCTTTTAAACTGAGTTTTACTGTGCGTATTGCTGTATGTTTGTTTATTCTACATTGGCTAGAGGTATAGGGGGAGGGTTGAGATCTCACAAAACATGTTTAACCCCGCTGCAAGTTTGCGCCTGTCCCAAGTCAGAAGCCTCTGGCCTTTGTTAGTCTTGTATGTTTTTTTAATTTTAGTTCATAGTTTAGTTATATGTTTTGGAGTTTAGTTTGACGTCAATTTTCATTGAACTAGTACACATTTCTGTTTAGGGGCCAGCTGAAGCCCGCCTCTGGTTGTGGGATTTTCTCACTGTGTTGAAGACCCATTGGTGGCCTTCTGCTGTTTTCTGCTCTTTGGTCGGGTTGTTGTCTCTGTGACACATTCCCCATTTCCATTCTAAATTATATTAGTCACTTGCTTAAATTTGCAACATGTCCAATATCATGCACATATGTTTGTTGTTTACGTATTATATTTGAGTACCTCAATTTGAGGCGTATTAGGGATATTGATCCAAATGTAACTTAACGATGGACCGTAAAAGAAACATGTTTGTTGTGTACCAAAACCTACAAAATTAGGGAAAATCTTTGATTTTATTCTGAGCCCTTCAACATGACGGGAAGTATCCGATTAATAGATTAAAGCCAACTTGCCGAAAAGAATTGTGTATTGCCATTGTAATGTTATTTTACAGTATGCATAAATGTAAACTAAATGTGAATTCTAATTCTAATTTTTTGTTCATTTCATATAAAATAGTGGTGTGGGATTTATATACACTTGAATTTGATATTACGTGTTATATTAAATCCAACATCTACATGAGATGACGAAGCTGCAAGTTTAAATTTAGTTTGTTTGAAAAAAGTAAAAATAAGTGGCGAACAGAAATTAAAAGAGAGGCGAAAGATACCAAGGATATTCAAACTCATAAGTTGAAAACATACTGACAATTCCAAAGTCGCGAAAAAAATGTTGTTTAGGCGAAATTGGTAGGTAAAGAGAATATTGACCAAGGGGAAACCCTGGTTACAACAGACTTTAAAACCTAACTATAGTAACATGCCACTAAAATTTAAAACCAAATTTTATTCCTGGACTAATTACATATTAACTGATAATCGGTAAATTATTTTATATTACAGTAATATGAAATTTTGAATTCATTGAATAAGAAATTTAGTCTATAATTGAATGTTTGTAATTATATACTTTAAAAGGCATCATGAACAGAAACTCAAGCAACCAGGACAATTATGACTATGAAAATTTGTTTGGAATGAGGAAAGCCACGTATTGGGAAATATACGGTGTAAAACGTTTTCCGTACCGTGGGAGGCGTAAATTTTACACCATTACTTTACCAATCTTCAGATGGCGGAATGATTATCTCAAATGACGTTTTCGGACTGACAATCAAACAGTTTGAACGAATGTTTAAAACTTGCTTAGATAAAAGGAAAACACAAGAACAGTGGATACTTAACCTCAGATATCCTGACAAATCTTCAAATGACTATCTAGAATACTTGCAGAGCTGTACAGACTGTAATAAAGGTAATACCTTTGTAATATTAATTTCTAAAACTCTAGACGACTACAGGTGTCTAATAGGTTTTGATGTTATACAAATGAAAAAAAAAAATAGCCTTAAAAGGGGAAAAGATATCAAGATTGAAATCGAAAACGATTATCAAATGACAAAAAGACGACACCATGGTCAAAACATTGAAAAAGAGAAACGAAAAAGATAAAATGAAGTTCAGACAATACTTCAAGGAAACTTATGACTAAGGAACAGAAACCCTACCAACAACCGGGTTAAAATCAGGTGATCTGTAATGTAACAGTTCCTGGTCTACTATAGGCCGTCCTACTCATGACAAGACTAAATTCGCATTCGGTTATTTACAATCGAAGACCAGTGGATGGGATGAACTAAATTGATGACATAAATAATGTCTTTAACTTAAACTCCGTATGACAAATACATATCGTTGGAGTGTCTTCCTTGAATGATAAAGACTTGATATCAATTTCAGTATAAACAAGAGCTAAAAAAGTATAAAACAAATATACAGAATCAAAAAGGGGAAAGTCCATAAAAACTGACAAAATTAAACGGTATCAACTAACGAAACGAGAGAAAAAACAAATGTAATATTCCTGACTTGGTACAGGCATTTACAGAAGGAAATGATGGGTTAAACCTGGTTTTATAGCTCGCTAAAACTTCGACTTGCATGACAGTTCTGTTATATTGACAAATTGGGAGAGCAACCCAAACAGACATAATAGGTAAATGTGACAATAATTGCGAAACAGCAGCCAAAACTGTGTGTACACACATCACAGACATACAGCACAACTGACTAAAAAAATCAAACAAACATATAAATAAATCTAACAAAGACGCCAACAGAAAAGTTGATGTTCATACATTCTCAAGATAAAGGTATACTCTATGCAAACGTATAGTATTTGATAATAGGACAATACTTAACTTTAACAAAAATATTCATTTATATGAGGTTACAAAATTTATACATCGAATCGAAACAATTACGTAAAATAAAAAACAAACCTCAAGTGTTAAAGTTACAGTTAAATCTACAAAGTCATGAAATTACTCTTTATAAATTAAGTGCAGCTACATCGGTATTTTTTTATCTCACCATAATCAAGTGCTTACACTAAAGGTTTGAATGCAAAATTACAGCAAAGGTTACATTGTATGTATGACAACGGGAAGATAAACATTTGATTTTTGCATAATTAAACAGTATATATAGTAAATTTACATTAAACAAATCAAGGATACCTCATCAATATTTAATATTTTAATGTCAGTCAGTTTACTACGAATGGCCAAACAAATGATTTTTCTATTTCAATGTTAAAGCAATGTTTTTGAGTACTAGGCCAACTAAGAAATAACAAACATGATACGTATTGCTCCATTGGTTGAAAATTGTAATACCTGGCTTAATATATACGAAGCTAGACGTCAATTTCTTCCACATAACACTCAACATTGACGCTCTAATCAGAACGATTGCTTCGAAAAAATCACAGGGAGATAAGTTTCTATGTACAAACGTTATTATACACTTCCAAGAATTATATCACACGTTTATTGTACATTTCTACCCTCTTGTAAATCAGTACCGAACGGCTACATGATAAAATTGTAATGTGCTACTTTTGGTTAATTCAGTACTGATGTTTTTAGTACTGTAACAGTACTGATTTTTGCTGTACTGTAACAGTACTGATTTTTCAGTACTGTAACAGTACTGACTTCTACAGTACTGTAACAGTACTGGTTTTCGCTGTACTGTAACATGACTGATTTTTGCTGTACTGTAACAGTACTGATTTCTTCAGTTCTGTAACAGTACTGATTTTTGCTGTACTGTAACAGTACTGATTTCTTCAGTACTGTAAAATTACTGATTTCTTCAGTACTGTAACGGTACTGAGTTTTTCAGTTCTGTAACAGTAGTTTTTTTCAGTAATGTTTCAGTACTGATTTTTTCATTATTATTTCAGTTCTGTTTCTAGACTGATTTATTTCAGTAGTGATTCAATACTTGATATTTCATCTTGTTAAAGTCACTCTTTTTTTAAGTCTTTTTTGTTAGTTTAATATTCCATAACGATAAATAAAATTTAGGAGATGTTGTGTGATTGCCAATAAGACAACTATTCACTAGATAGACAATTAAAATAGGGATATTAAGTACTCCTTTGTTAATTCAGTTTCTTCTATACCCATGTCTATAAATTGAGTGCGGTTTAAATAATTTGAGTAAATAATCATTGATGTTGCAAAAAAAAAATAGCATCTGTAGGATTTTTTAAATTACACATCACTTTAGAGTTCCAGCGAGACTTAGGTACAACCAATGTCAATCGTTTCTGAAAATTGTCTGAATAAAGTTTGTCTAGGATGGGTTATAGAATGGAGAATGGAAACGGGGAAATTGCCAATGAGCAGAAAAAACAGCCCAAGGCCACCGATGGGTCAACGCACTGAGAAAATCCCACACTCGGAGGCGGGCTTCGTCTGACCCCTAAACAATAATGTATACTAGTTCAGCGAAATGGACGCCACACTTAACTCTAAAACAAACAAATGAACCAAAATTAAAAAAACAAACAAGATTAGCATAGACTAGAGGTTCATGATTTAGGACAGGTGCAAAATGCTGCAGAGTTCAGCATGTTTTGTGAGATCTCAACCATCCCCCTTTTCCTCTAGCCAATGTTGAATAAAAAAAACACACAGCAAATCCCACAGTAACACTCAGTTTAAAAGAAGTAAGAGTCAGAAGTTATAATAGGTAAAAGAAGAAAACTAAGCAAAATGACAATGACAAACATAAATTAACAGAGGACTACAAGCAGTTACTGACATGCAAGCTCCAGACTGCAATTAAACTGATTGAAAGATAATTTTTTCATCATGTGAAAATCAACCACAATCCCTCCCGTTGGGGGTTTAGTATCATGGCATCATAAATCATACAAGAAGAGCATAACAAGTATCATGCCAAACAACTGGTTTCAGAATAAATGTAAATAAAATTGAGAATGGAATGTGTTTATTTATGATACAAAGACCCTATGAGTGAATCAATATTATTCCGAAAAAATAACCTTATTCATGCAGCAACTCTTTATCTTAACCAAAACTTAATATAACAGCATATGCAGTTGTAAAAAAATCAGAAATTCGTCAATATGAAACCCTGAAGTGGTTCTGTTCTGTATACATGTCTGTCAGTGCATATGCAATATTATACTCAATTCCCATCTCCTGCAAAACAAGTATGATATTTTGTACCAATTTTCAATGCACAGCTATAGCGTTGTTGACATTTAGCAACACATTCCTCTAAAACCTTTGCTATGAGTCTAGAACTTGAATTGATCCTGGTGTGAGCTTTTGCTCTGTGTTAAAGGCCTCACTGTGGTTTTGTGGTTTAATACTAAGAGCAGCAATAACAACCTGTTCCTTTGTTTTGTTTTGTCATTTTCTGTGTACATAGGGATTTATTTTATGTCATGAAGTAATACACTATATCAAATCTTTGCTATTTCAGATAACTTGAGTTATCTGTTCATAATATTCATTTGTGTATTGTGAATAGTATCTGCATTGAGAGTTACTTAGATGTGAACAAATCTTTATATCTGCAATCTGTCCTATTAACCTTAACTGCAGAGCATATGTAACTAAAAAATACATGCAATTTTGTGTTAGAATATATATAAATATCCTTTTAACTGGAAGTTGAAGGAGGGTGAATTTTAAACTGCATTACTCAGTATAGCATGTTCACATGAAGACTGGTGACTTTCAGGAAACTCTTGATTTGTAGTTCCTCAGAAAACTGTGATGAATTTGCATATTACAGACGGACATACAGAGGTAAAACAGTATAAAAATCTGAATACTCATGTCCAACAGGCTGATTGATGCCTCAAGAATGTTGTTTGGTACATATATTATCCTTTTCGTTTTTTGAACACAAATGCCCCCCAAAAAAAAGACCTGTCATACCTTCTCCTTTCGTTACATGAATTTGAATTACTTTTTCAAAGTATTTCAATACTAGTACTAAAAAACATGTTGCTAAATGTCACCATAGTGAATCCACATTATCATGATTACTATTTTTACAGAATCCCCGACAATTGTGGTCAGATGGCTATATTTGTTGACCATTTAAATATATGGTTTGCTCATCAAAATTGATTGTTTCGTACTGAATAAAACACGATGAGGATCTCAAATGTTTAATTTTTCTTGTATCTACAATGTACAATAATCTCCTTTGCAAGTACAATAAAAAAAAATAATCCTATGAATGAACAGCATGAATTGAAATTGAGCAGTTACATAATGTTTTTCTGTCTCTCAATTTGATGTTTTATTCACTGTTTTCTTCAGTCTGCTTCAATGTCATTTTTCACTCCTCTTCTACTGCTTATGATATATATTTTTGCCAACTTGTATATGAAAAGTGAAAAGTGCATAATAACACTGTTCAGATTTCAATGTTATCATTTTTCCAAGTCCAATAATAAAGATTTCATTGTTTCGTAATCAAGATTTTCAAACAAAAATTGCCACTGGCTATTTTGAAATAAAAGGCTGTGTCCAAATTACCCTAAATAGTTTGTAATTAGTTTTCACATTGATTTGTAAATACCCTGCTATTAAAATCTTTGAATCTCTTTCATTTACATAAAGAGTAACAAATATGGTCCTTAATACCTTGATTAGAGTACAACGCTATCTTAAAATTGAGGTAATTTATCATCCATGCAATTACTTTGTACACAAAAAAGTGTGTACTATGAAACCTTGTGAAGGGAAATTTAGGCAACTTGATGATGATTTTTGACATTCTTCAGGAAATTGCTCTATTTCGTCATGAATTGATTGATTGTTGGTTGCTGAATGTTCAGTGGCAAACATTTCATGAATGTTCAGAACGATGTCATGAATTGAAAAACCGTGAAAATGTCTGAATGGAATGTGCCACCTATATATAAATACATATTCTGATAAGCCTTTAAGTTTTTACTTTAAAATAAAAAAAAAAACACAAAACCTGTAATCTTTGATCTATTGGTAGTTGCTTTTTAATGCATTTCCGCTAGACTATTTATGGGGACATACTATCTATATGTTTCAAATTTATTATAGCTTTGGTATTAAGGTGACTTATAGTTGTTAATTTCTGTGTCATTTAGTCTCTTGTGGAGAGATGTCTCAGTGGCAATCGTACAACATCTTCTTATTTTTACATATGTAGTAAAACACCTTTTTATATCAATATACATACACACACCAGTAGCTTCCATTTTTTCATTCTGGAGTCAAGGGCTTTTTGAAATCACATATTTTACTATGATACTAGTGAGTAGATTTACAAAACATAAAACTTCGTTAATGAACTACGTTTTACAAACACCTGTGATACAAGTAGTCAGCCAAAATAAACTATGAATAGACCAATTAATATATTACTTGAGATGTAAATATGTGCTAAATTGGATAGTCTATGAAAAGATATATGCTATGAAATCAAGAGCTCGGGGCAAACCCCTCGCTCTAAATTTCATAGTATATACCTTTTCATAGACTAACCGATACGTAAATTGAACTTCCACTTCAATCTATTATACATGTATGTACTTTTATATATAGTAATGAGTATATTCAAATGTCCTTTTGTTGTTGTTGTTGTTGGTTTTTTTAAGGGGGTGCGAAAGTTTCACGAACCTGACCATAAAGATCACATAAAAGGACTGATGGTTAAAGCTACACGTGCATGAAATATTTGCCACTGGCAAACACCAATACTTCCGGGATGATGGACATAGTTATTATATTTTCATTTTCTTTATTTAGGAATAAATTTGAACTTTGATCAATTATATATATGCATGTAGTATATAAAGTTATAAGTACATTTTAATGACAATTCCCTTTAATAGTTGTGCATTCTTTTTCTATTAACATAACACAGAAATAAGGAAACATAAGAAAGCTTAATAGCCCTCATAAAGTCATTTCATTTTCTTTCCTTAGAACAATTAACAGCATTGGATACTTGAGCTGAAGGATGTATTAATATGGCACTCATCAGAAAAGATAACATTTATCATGAACTATGGAATCCCGAGTTTCGTACAAGTACCAAAACATATAAGATGGATGCTTATAATGAGCTCATATTAGAACTAGAGTGTCATCTGGAATAACCAATCTACATGTAGCAAGAAATATCACATGTATACCATGTGGTTACTATGCATTATGTTAAAAGTTTTAAAAACATATAAAAATTAAAATAAAAGTTTAAATCATTGCAATTGTCCACAGCAATCATGGTGAATACAGTTGACCTGTACGTTTTTTAACGACACAAGAAACTGTTGATTTAAGACAGCATGTTATAAAAGTATAATACGTACACATAATCATACACCTGATCTGACAATACTCTTGAAATCTCTGCAATACTCATATTCACACCCATTCACACAAAACCTTATTCACGGGTAGTAACCTCGTCATATCGAGAACCGTTTAGTACAGTGATTTTGTCATAGTTTGGTTAAGATGAACATGGTTGTGTTAAGTTACTTTCCCGAACGATTGTCTCAGTTCTATTCAAACGAGCAAATAAAAAGCAAATAAGATGTTTTAATTTGCGTTGTTAGTCAAACGATCTACATTGCAATTGTTGTTTTTAAGAAACTAACGCAAAATAAGCAAACTATCAAAATTGCTATGGTTTGGTTAAGTTATGACATGGTTCGGTTAAGTGTCTAGAAATTCGTCATGGTTTTGATCAAGTTTGTCATGGTTTAGATCCAAATTAATATATGTTGTTTCAGCTCAATATTGATATTTTGTTTTAAAACGCTTGTAATTAAACGAAGTTACACAATTTACCAACTGACTAAGAAGAAAAAAAGCCATTTAAACCAAAATTAGATGCTGTAATTGGCAAAGCATACATTAAACAATTTAACTGTTCGTGACTTGTCTTTGTATGCAAATCGTACTACTACGAGTGTCTTGTAAAAGAATTAGGAATAAATGAGCACTGTTATCCCACATACAAAAACATCATTTGATAAGGATGAGATTTTGGTGATTCATAAGTCCTTAATAGCTTCAATGAACATTACTTTGAGCAGCAAATCGGAGGACTAACCTTGTTTGTATTGGATACCTAAGCTTCAAAAAATTCCATATTCGACGAAAGAATTGTCCATTAGATTGACAAAGATTCTTTCCTCAATGAAAGAGGGTTTTCAGAAATACCGTGAAACTGTTTACTGGCGTAGTGGCATTAACCATGTATGGATTTTAAAAAAACTCTTAAAGAACTTCTTAATAAATGTAAATCTCGATCTTTCTCTGAAATTAGTTCTATCAAAACGTTTAATTTTTCAACCCTGTGTACCACCATTCTCTATGTGTAATTGAAAAATCGTCTAAAAGAAATAATTTAAATCTACAATGCTTTTCAACATAAAAATGGTAGCGCACGCTATACATTTATTACTTTTGGATACCATACGGCATATTTTGTTAAAAGTGGACAAAAAAATAAAACATGCTACACAGAGGAACAAGTGACCAGTATGCTGGAGTTTCTTATTGACAAAATATTTGTTGAATTTGGAGGTAGATTTGTCACCAAATTGTCGGTATTTCTATGGGAGCGAACTGTGCGGCAGCGACCTCTTTTATCTTCATATTAGTCGGAGTTCCTTCAGACATTTGTAAAAAACAAGAAGATCAAAGAAGCCAGATCATTTAATTTCACATTCATATATTTTGTTCTTTCCATCAACAATCCAGTCTTTTCTGATTGAATTCCATTAATATATCCTACAGAACTAAAAATTAAAGGAACAGCAGACACGGCTTCCTCTGCCTCATTTTTAGACTTATACCTCGAATTTGACATGAGCGGTCATCTTAGTACCAAAATATATGACAAACGAGACGATATTAATTTTAAAATTATCAGTTTTTCCAACCTTAGTAGCCATATATAACAACTTTTCCTGCATATGGGATATACATTTCCCAACTCATTCGATATTCAAGAGCTTGCAGATGCTACTCAGACTTTGTAAACCGTCACCAGTGTCTGAGCAGAAAGTTGATGAACCAGGGGTATGTTAAAGAACGTCTCGTCCTTTTTCCAAAAAAGTTCATCGGAAGACCTTGTGGGTAAATATTCCTTTTCAATTTCAAAAATAATAAACAATGGTCTTTAAGTATAGATTATAAGTACTAACATTGTTTGTCACCTTAATGACGTGGTATGGTACTCTTTTATTTGTCTTTGTAAATTATTACTTTAACTGTTTAGTTTATTTTTGGCCCCATCCATTTGAGGTGGCTCGGTACTTAAACATCCCGTCATCGTGTTATTGTGCTATGGTAAATTTTTGTATTCTTGTCTTTCGTTTTTGCTTATGTGCTTTATGCCTTTTTGTTTTTCTTTGTTGAAATATTTGTTTTGTTTTTATAGTGACTAAGATTATAACACAATGTTGCCTGCTGTACCCTTATTTTTTGACATTTTTACATATTATGTCTGTTTGTTTTGTTCACATATCGTCGTCAATATAATGGAATTTTATGCGACTGTCATACATGCGAGAGGTTAAGCTGGCTATAAAACCAGGTTTAATCTGCCATTTTCTACAGAAAAAATCCTGTACTAAGTCAGGAATATGACAGTTGTTATTCATTCGTTTGATGTGTTTCAGTTTATAATTTTGCCATTTGATTAGGGACTTTCCGTTTAGAATTTTCCTCGAAATCCCGTATTTTTTTTTATTTTGCTTTTATAATTTAGATAGTCACTGCTCTTTTAAACTATTTTTTGAGATAATAATTACAAAAACAGAAAGCGTTGCTTCTGTTTAACATAGATTATTTTCTCAGTATGTCCATGATTGACTCTGTCGATGATATCGTGAGCGGCATCACTTGTAAAAACGTCTACTTAAAGTTGCAAAACGTATCAGCTAGTCAAAAAGTAATTTTTGTTCTACTTTTTTTTCTACCAAACTATATATCTGTTGTTTTATTTTGAACCAGTCTATGATGAATAAAAGGAGATGTGGGGTTATACGCCCATGCTATAGTATCCCAACTACAAAACTAACCAAACGATACCAAGAGGACACAATAAGTCTTCAACCATCCATGAAACAAAATGTTAACGAGTGTAATGGAGAACAGTTAAAACTTATTTGTTTTAGAAACTATAAGTAAAATTAAAAAAAAAAAAAATACACACAAGTTCAGAATTTAAATATATGAAAAATCACAATTCCGAATAAGAATGAAGCCATTTTGATGTCCACTTTATCAATTATTATAACGAACGAATAAAAATGATTATGTTTTTGTAATATATGTCCTTTTGTATTCTAAATAAAAAAGAGTATTTCAATATATATAATGTCTGTTTATTTTGATCTTTGCTCTTCCTTCATTCACGAATAGAAACACATAACTGAACCATGTTCAACATGAAATAAACCATGACACGAATGAACCAAACCATGACACCGAATATTCTGTAATCTCAAATTGTGTGCACTAGGTGCTGTTTTTCGGGAAAAATGACGGCAGTTTTATATCATAACAAAATATGTAATGTAGCAGACAGTAAGCAAACCACTTTTCTTTCTGCATTAGAAACGAATCACAGCTTTTAAATTTTGACATACGCAAGCATTATTCTGTGTCAAATTAATAACTATATGATACAAATTTTGATGTGCTATTATATTAGCTATAAACAAAGATGCTTACCAGCTTGAATATGTTGTCATTAGTTCCTTTAACAAACTATTCGAATGTTTATATTTTGACACTGTTTGTCATCAAAAACACTTAACACAACCAGGTTCATCTTAACCAAACTATGACAAAATCACTGTACTAAACGGTTCTCGATATGACGAGGTTACTACCCGTGTTATTGGAGAAAAAAAAAATACGGTACACTTGATGAAATACCCTGTCAGGTGTAGGTATTTGATCAAGAAGAACGTTTTCTTGCATTTTCTGAAAGAGACAAAAAAAAGTATAGTATCAGATTATGCAGTAATAGTTTAAGGCTTGCTTAATTCCAACCTAAAACAATCACTAGAAGCACTTCTGCACATTAAAGTTGGGATTAGTTGATTTAATAATTTGAAACATTTCTCAAAGTTATTTAACTTGTATTATTTAAGCGACAGACTAATTTATATAATTTCTGAACAAGTTTTTCTCAGCAAGTATTTGAAAAGTATATTATGGTCAGGAATATAGATAAGTCAATCAGGATAGGTCACGCTTATCTTGTGGTATTAAGAAATTATATATATATATAATGCATTCAAATTAGAATACACGTCACCAACCCAATCTAAGAATATGGTATAAAAAATTAACCAAAGCGTTCTTTTAAATATACATATAAAAATAAGAAGATGTAGTATAATTGCCAATGAGACAACTCTCCACCAGAGACCAAATAACGTAAAGGTTAACAACTATAGGTCACCGCACGGCCTTCAACAATGAGCAAAACTCATACCGCATAGTCAGCTTTAACAATGTAATACAATAATTACGGAAACAGTGATTGAATGTGAACTAACATCCTTAAAAACGATACTAACAAAGGACTGTATCATTTACTTAAGGTCAAGGAACAGTAAATTGGCTATGTTACAGATATTGGTAAAACTTTGCATACAACTTTGGCTCATTGAACTACAACTATAAATCCAAAAAATAATGCATTTATCTCTGTTATCTTAAATATCACTGATTGAATTTTCTAAAAATAGGGAAACATTTGTATAGAAACCACACAAAATCGACGAAAAACGTTCTTTAATAATTATGTCTTTAAAGCATCAAATTTCCAATTTAAAATCCAAAGATTTCTCTTAAACAATATATGTTGGCTACAGAAACTTCCATTTTGATGATGTGAATTGATAATAGATTCACCTATCTAAGCAAAAGTGAAATGATTGGTGAGCACTAAAAAGTAAGTACTGATTCGATAGGGAAATAAATCAAAATCTGAAGCACGGGGAGACAGTAGAGTACCTCCCCGTGCTTCAGGTTTATGCTCTTATAATATACAAGAAAATTGAGTGTATGTCCGACCGAGAACTTCTCTATGTTTATTACTTTAGGAGCCTTCGACTGTTTTCTGCTCTTTGGTCGGGTTGTTGTCTCTTTGACACATTCCCCATTTCCATTCTCAATTTTGCGGTCTATGAAACACACTAATAAAAAAAAAGTACTGTTTACAGTACTGTAAAAATCAGTATTGTTACAGTACTGAAAAACTCAGTATTGTTACAGTACTGAAAAAATCAGTACTGTAACAGTACTGAAAAAATCGGTACTGCTACAGTACCGCAAAACTCGGTACCGCTACAGTACAGCAAAAATCAGTACTGCTACAGTATATAAAAAAATCAGTACTGTTACAGTACTGTAGAAATCAGTACTGTCACAGTACTGTAGAAATCAGTACTGTTACAGTACTGAAAAAAATCAGTACTGGTACAGTACAGCAAAAATCAGTACTGTTACAGTACAAAAAATAGCAGTACTGAATTTACCAAAAGTAGAACATTACAATTGTATCATGTAGCCGTTTAGTACTGAATCACAAGAGGGTAGAAATGTACAATAAACGTGTGGTATAATTCTTGGTAGTGTATGGTTTTATAATAGTTAAGTAAGCAAATATATTTTTTATAGATCTCTTGGTTTTGCTCGGAAATGACCAAAGACAGAAATACTTATACGAACACCTAGTTAAAACAGTTGGTACTGAAATAGATATACGAAAGAGACAACGACTATTTATCATACAAGATATGACCCGCAATACATGTTCGACTGACTATACCCAAATATCAAGTGGAAGTTTGGCAGAAGGACTTGATTTACCTGATAGTGACCTAGATACAATGTTCGTAATCCATGACGTTGACGTAATACATAATGTAAGCAATATCAAGCAGCCAATACATCGTACTACATATGTTATTGAGACAGACATTGATCATCCCGGATTTGCTAGACTCAGAATGGTAGCATCAAAAGGTGGGGAATCCCTCCGTGTGAAATGTCCCAGTTGTCCTCCAGGAACATGTACCGGTGAACAGATATATGCATCAGTAAACCGCTTTCGTGATTTTCATAAGCAAACTTTTGATTATAGGACGATGGAAGTACACGGTCCATGTCTAACAGACCCAAGTAAAAGCGTTGATAATGCATTCTGCCTACGGAGTAAACATTTTCCTCACAACGCAATTCCATGGGCAACCCGTCATCGTTGGCAATGGCCGCCGAATTCAGTAATTGACAGAATAATAAAATACGGATGTTTGTTAGTACCTATAGGACCGAAGACTATATCAGATGATGAATCATTATGGAGATTATCATTCTCTGTGGCAGAAAAAATACTTGTACATTCATTTAATTTCACTCAACTCTTATGTTACGGTCTACTCAAATTAACATTAAAGCGTGTCGTTAACACAAATAATGATGTCAAAGAGTTATTGTGTTCTTACTTTATGAAGACGGCTTTATTCTGGGTTTCGGAAGAAAAGGATTATGACACATTTCAATTACCTAAGTTATTTTATTGTTTTTCTCTATGTTTGGATAAATTAATATCATGGGTAAACATCTGCTACTGTCCGAACTATTTTATACCTGAACATAATATGTTTCTAGGAAAGATCAATTAGAGTAACAATAAGATGCTAGTACCTGTACTTGAGAGTATAAAGTCAGGAGGGATTGATGGATTGATAAAAAATCTATTTTTGCCTGACGATAAAAATAACTATTTATTAAGTACAAATAGTGAATATTCCTCCATTATGTTAGACTTCCTATTTTACAGAAGTAGTGGATCGTTCGCGATTTTAGCCGACATTTCAAGTTGGTATAAATGTCTTGCATTTACTAAATCTTTATTAAAGTCCGAATCGTCTGCATTTATTATTGATGTATGTACATACAATTATGCTGAAATCTGTAAATCTGTAGCACAACAACTACCCTCGCCTAATACAATAGGTAACACTTACAACATACGCAAATGCTATCATAGACATTTACAATACGGCATCAAAACAGATGCTGTATCGGGTTGGTTGTTATACGCGTCGTTTTATTATGTTACAGGACACTTTAATGTTACACTAAGACTCACGGATTATATTCTATCACGATATTCACCTGATATGTTGTATATAGCGGTTGATTACGGATGTGAAATGTGTGAAGTACATTCAAACGGTTACAGACAAAATGTCCATTCTACAATGACATTGAATGACAGGATAAAAATGGCTACTGTAAATGTTGTCCGGTACTGTCAGCACTCATCATTAATACCAGAAGAACTACAGCTGGAGGTTAGAAAAAGAAGATTAATAACATTTACGCCTGTTATAATGGCGCACTGCCTTAGATTTCTGAGCTATCATCATCTTGATGATATTTTCAACAGACAACAAGCTTTGCGTAATTTATATTTAACAGTGAAAAAAAATGTTCTCATTCCAGTTAATACTGTATCCGATTCATTAACAATACTTGGAGTATGCTGTGAAATATCAGGTGATAAAGACGCAGCGTATCAGTGCTATGAAGAAGCTTTGCAATGCGATTGTGTTATATCTAGTACAGCAGAACAAAGAAAATCAAAACTAGATGGCAACTAATGTGCAATTTGATCGTTTAAAAGTCATATTGAGCTTTATCATATCGGGATCACCTTCTTATAAATGATGACATTCTAATCTTGGTAATACTGACAATAAACCGCAGGCATTATATTAGTTATACCTAATACACAATTATGACCATTTTATTATCAGGCTCATGTGTTCAACAACACATCTAGGAAAACTAAAATCTGTTGCTATATTTACTTTCAGCATTGCAGTTTTGAAGGTTTAATGGTATATTTTAACCCCTAGGAAAAGAGATACTATGTTAATATGTTTGAGCTATCAAATTTGATTAAAACTGAACAATACATTACTAAGTAATTAGTCATTTTCAGTCTTTCATTCAATTTTTAGACGTATCCCCTGAGGTGAATTCAGTACTGTTCAGGCAATTCGCTTGCAGTCAATTAAGATCTGTCAGTCTATTTGCAGACTGTTCAGGAGTTGTACACATCAACAGCATACTGAATTACTTGAAACGCTACTGAACAGTACTCAATTGACTGCACTTAAATATAGATAGCTTTGTACAGTATATGTTGCTTTTTGTAGGCACTAATATAAAATTGAGAATGGAAATGGGGAATGTGTCAAAGAGACAACAACCCGACCATAGAGCAGACAACAGCCGAAGGCCACCAATGGGTCTTCAATGCAGCGAGAAAGTCCCACATCCGGAGGCGTCCTTCAGCTGGCCCCTAAACAAATATGTATACTAGTTCAGTGATAATGGACGTCATACTAAACTCCAAATTATACACAAGAAACTAAAATTAAAAATGATACAAGACTAACAAAGGTCAGAGGCTTCTGACTTGGGACAGGCGCAAAAATGCGGCGGGGTTATGTATTTATATGTAAAAACAAGTCTAAATTGAAAACAACGTTCAAACCTATGATTGCATTGGAAAAAAACCACAATTTTTATACGTGTGCATGCAAAACAAATTTCTTGGTAGAGGGGTCTAAATACAGCACAAACAACATTTTCCAAAAGACCAAAAAAGTGAAAAAGTATATTTTAACAAAACGCATTTGACTAACAGGTCGAACAACTGATGTTCTTAAACCCGCTGACTGTCATTGGCGATTGCCAAATAAACGGATCACCAGATGTAACTAAATGGATCTTATTATTAATTTATTACCAAACAGAAAACAATAAGTTTGAGGAAAAGATTGGAATACCGCAAACATGAGGTGCAAAAATTTGTACACCATATCCGGATTTCGACAATTAATGTCTCTTCAGTGATGTTAGGAATCGAAACGGTATTTGGAAGGCCATATAATTTACCTCAATTTAGGATAGACTCTTGAATTTTGAAAGAGTCGAACTAGGATGAACGGATCATATAAACCCGAAGGCAAATATAATACAAGCCCAAACGAAAAAATATATACAAGTCTAAATTGAAAACAACGTTCAAACCTATGATTGCGTTGGATAAAAACCAAACGGAAAACAATAAGTTTGCGGAAAAGTTTGGAATACCGCAAACATGAGGTGCAAAAATTTGTACACCATTTCCGGATTTCGACAATTAATGTCTCTTCAGTGATGTTAGGAATCGAAACGGTATTTTGAAGGCCATATAATTTATATGTGAAAATATATACTTCGTCTGACAATTTAAGACCTGCAAATAACGTTAGTAAATTCTTGTTCTACCATCAGACGAAGTTTATATGATATGTATAAATTGTGGTGTTATAAGCTGGCTGTGGTAATCCCATTGAGAAAGTCTTTCTTGAAGTTGTCTCATGTTTAGACATATATATATATATATATATATATATCAATTTATGTAAGATCTGATAAGAATTGGTAAGCTCACCATGAGTAATTCCTCCCAGAGTTATCCTTTAAATTGAGAATGTCGTCAAGTATCGGTTTTTTTTCCTGCATGGATAAAATGAAATATTATTAAGAAAACGATAAGAACAATTTTGTATTTTTATTTTTGGATAATTGCGTGCCTTATCTTCTGAAATGGTCCTTTAAAAAAACCTGGTAGGCGATGTATTTGCTACAACTCATATCGAACTTTATTCAATAAAAAAAGGGACATATGTTAGATATACTTATATACTGTGATGAGATGATTCAAGCTGTATATTTTCTCCTTGACAACATCCGTTTATGTTTCGGTAATAAGTTTATCGCCAGGTTATAAGTGTTCCTGTGACCACCAATTAAGTCCATAATATACCAGACTAGTTTCTGCATATTAACTATCCGTCTAAATTTATAATAACATTAATAATGTTTACTGTTACCTTTACGATATATTTGCTATAAATTATCAAGAATTCTCTAATAACAATGCAGGAATTACTTTAAATAACACTTATATTAACAGTAAAAATGGTCCTTTTTCTAGATTTGTATATTTCAGTTACACACGGATAAATCAAAACAAAACCTTTCGACGAAAGAGACGATTTTTCGTTCCCTTTTATTATTTTTTTTTTTTGCATGTTAAAGTTTGTTCGACCCCTTTCTAAAATGTGAATATTTCTCAAAAAGGATACCACATCTTAAATTTTGAACGGTAACCCTGCTAAGTTTTAACGGTAATACGGTCTATAAAGCACGTATATTTAGATACGATCCATTTCAACACACGGATCATTAGAATACGTTTATTCTTTAAGAATTTCAGTCAGACACCTTACGAAGAGCTTTGACTATTGTTTTTATCGGTACTAACATTATGTCTTTTTTGGGGGATAAGCTAAAACATGACTACATAGGTATTACTTTACATTTATAAAAACTTATGTTTCTACATCGTGTCGGTAATATGTACTTCTATTTTGGCATTGCACAAAGTCATGCTTTTTTCGATGATTTCATACGTCTTTATGCTTAATCCGTTGGATTTGTACTGATTACTTCTTTACTCTTATAGAACATGATTTATTTACGTCTGAAGCGTATAGTTAAAACATACCTTAACATCAGCTTTAATACCAAATTGATAAATTGGTGATAATTAGATTAATATTTTATTTCCATTTTTGAATCTGACCTCATCACTGACATTTGAAAAATGCCAATCTCTTGTCGCCTGGGTTCTATATATCATTGGATCTTTTAAAATAATATAAGTTCCTGATTGGTGGTAGTAATTTTTATAATTATCTGCAAAGTTAAAATTAAAGGATTTTTTTCTACTCAAGCTGTTTTATCACCAAAACAAAACACGTCACATCTGGTTTCATCTGAAAAAAGGAAAAACATCCCCTTGAATTTGACAGTTATGAGAAGATAACTAAGTCGTTTGAAAGAACTATTCTTTTTTATATGGTGTTTCTATGATCTAATTTTAAAACTTGAGGCGACCTGTTTATTTAAGCTAGTAAACATGAAAAGAAGGGGTGAAAAGTTGCTTAGTTCACTTCCGGTTAATGTTATTTCGTTCTATGCAATCAAATGTTGTATGAAATTTTCACTTTAGTACTGGGTGTAATAAAACTTATTTATCCAAACTATTTCTTCAATTTTAAACAAAGGTAAATTCTACACATTCTTTGGAAAATGCAAATTTAACAAAGAATAATAAGGAAAATAATGCTGATATTACCGGTACCCCTCCAAGATTTAATGTTCATATTATGAATTAATCCACAGTATAGAATACATCAACGCATTTTATCCAACAGTACATGTTTTGTCTATGCGTTGACCTCGTCCATAGCCTATTCCGAACGTACGAAATATTTTTTTATATGTTAGTTCTTTTACTTTAGATAAGATAAAACATATTAATGTAAGATCTGATCAGAATTTGATATTTTGGTAACCTTACCATGAGTAATTCCTCCCTGACTTATCTTTTGATTTGAAAATGTCGTCAAATATCAGATTTTTTTCCCGCATGGATATAATGAAATATTATTAAGAAATAGATAAGAATAACATTAATGTAGACGATTCGTCATTACCGCTAAGCTATTTATAGAACATAGTTTAACTCTTTATTCAAAATAGTTGATACAAATGTGGTACAATTTAATGTTCATGACCTATTCTGTAGGCATGTGTATTACAAAAAGTATGTAAACCCAAAACAAATATGAATAACCACTTATTAGTCGGTAATATTTCATTTAAAACATTAGCTTTGAAACAAAATCGTGCCTTGCAAACAAAAATGTGTACATCAAAACCGGTTAAACGAACAAAGTTTTTAGGATGCAGCCAAAAAAAATCCTCCTTAGTTGCTCGTATATATTTACATTGATTCTTTAAGAGTTAGAAGTCGATCAGATGGACTGTAGTTTCATACTAAAAGTACATTTTTTTAAGATTTATAAAGTTCAGAAAGCTAACAAACCTTTCTATCAATTTCATGTTGTCTTTTCGTCGTTTTCTGTTTTCTTCTACCATTGGTTGATAATTGTCGTCTTCATATCTTTTTTTTTCGTTTACTCTTTTTATTATATAGTCAGTTCGGTTTACTCGCTATTTTTTTATTCAATTGGTCTTATTATGTATTTGTTTCCTGGGTTTCAAATGTTTGCAAGGTCCAGTGTTTATCACCAATTAATTGGTTGATATATTTAGATTCTACCACTGCATCGAGTGTGATACGATATTTATCCACTCGAGACAGTTAAATTTTCAAATTTAAAACGAGGGGCTCGCCGAGCGTTTTAAATATTTAAAATTTAACTGTCGAGAGTGGATAAATATCGTATTACACGAGATTTGGTGGTGGAATCTGTTTCTCTAATAATTTTCAAACTATATGCAGGCAAACATATTCCATCTTTTTGAATGATCTGCAAAAAGATGTGTTCTTTCTATGTGACGTCATCAGGCATGGTCGCCTTTTTTCATGCCGTCACAATAGGAAATTCAGAGGAAAGCCAGAAAATTCGACGTCATAATCAGATGTTAACCAATGAAGAACTGAGATCAAACGAACCACACGTTGATTAAATTTTTTTTATACAATGGGTGCAGAAAGGTATAAATTGACGAAGAATTAGAGAAATATATATATATATGGATCTCAACTCACTAGCGAAAAGGTTAGCAGTCTTAGATCTTTAGATACCAGAATGGTAGTCTAATTTGTAATTTTACCGATGGTGTCCTATTCCCGATAGTGACATTTTGGATGAGCGTTGATTTGCATGACATGGGATGAATGCATATCAAGAGATGCAAAGGACACCGGTCTCGCCTCTTTGTGAGTTCATTCAATTTTCTCAGGTTTCGTTTCTTACTTTGATTGGTCGTAATCGATATATAAGATTTGGTTATCGGTAATCTATAGCTGCCTTTATATGCCTCAGTATCGTTTAGGAACGAGATATTTTTTACTTTCTACAAATAGGCCAAAGTATCGACCTCTATCAAAATAAATTTGAAAGAATATCGAGAGTGATTTGAAACAAGTTCATTGTGTCCTCTTTGAATGAACATATGAATATTGGTGATATTTGCATTTAACATTTTGAAAATAATCTAAAAATAAAAACAAAACTAGTTATGCGCCCATTTCAAGGATTTAAAACCATTCGAAAAAGCTTGCAACTCTTTTTGTGTTCGAAATGGCGGACAAAGCAGGAAACAAATTGGTAGTGGTCTGACACTAATATTACAAGGACGTTCTTACAATTCTTAATTTGATGTTGGTTGTATCAGTCATCTGTCGTCAGTATGAAAAAATGTGACCATTGAAGTTTTGATAGGATCCACATGGATATCTAATAAAAAGGGACATCAACATCGTTCTAGAGGTTGCGAACTTTCTGAAAAAAAGACCACTATATCGTACTCCGTCGAAAACGGATTGGAAAGAGTATCGTCAGGTCATTAATGATGCTCTGTCATCCGATTGTAAAATTGTATAAATTATTCGCATCTCACTTTTCGAAAAATAATTAAGAAATTAAAATAAGGGATAGTAAAAACGCCCATTTCTAGATTTCTAAACTAAATACAGTTACTCGGAAAGCGTTTTGCGTTCTTACCGGCCGAAAAAGAGCAAACATGTAGTAGTGGTATGACATTATTACTAATCTACAATGCAATTAAACATTCTTCTATATTCTAGGCCGTGTGCTCAACAGAGAGTCAAATAGTACATAATCATGTCACTAACATATCTCAGCTTCGGGCCTTCTTTTTTTATTTACCTACTTCGTATTAGATACCTAAATTACACAACAAACCCTGCAAATTTCGTTTCCTCTCGGTTTCTAGTAAGATTTCTATGACTAATGTTACTGTGCTGTTACTGTGACTTGACTGTAAGTGTTTCTCTCCACCTATTCCAGTTTATTTAAAATTCTGAACAAATTGCAATTTGTTTTATCAAAGCAAACTGTTCAACTGGTCAAAAATTTTAATAAACTGCTGTAAAAAACCACAAGTGGTGAAAGTGCAATGTGATAAAATAAAGCATACCTACTTGTTGTCTCATTGGCACTCATATCACATCTTCTTAAATCTATGTACAATCCTGTAAAAATTTTATTCCACTTCAATGATATTATGAACATTTAGTCTTAGAATTTCTATACAAATTTTATTGTAATTGTTCTGCAAAAGGTGATAGATAGTAATTTTTGAATTGCAAAAAAAAATGTCAAAAAGTTTTTTAATTATTTATAATAAAATGGTGTTTTTCTATGCATTATAAATAGCTTTCTTTCAATTAATCTCTAAAATACTTGGTGAAATATACTTGAAGCTTAATGTATTCTCTTGAAGTTTTAAAGGGAGATAAGTTCAACATTTCAAAAGATCAATTATTTTAGATTACAAACGTATCTCCCATGGAAACTTATTAACAATGCATTGTTATTTCACATATATTTTACTAAATATAAGATGATTTAATTCAAATGATGTCTGATTCGTATGAATATAGAAGACTTTTTGGAAGAAAAATTGTATGAAAGCTTAGTTTGGACATTTTTATAGCAATTCAAAATTTACTACCTATCACCGTTAGCATGACAATTACAATAAAATTTGTATAGAAATCTTTTTCATAATATCATTGAAGTGGACTTAACTACATGTAGCTTTGAATAACTGTCAGTACTATTAGTTCGGCAGGTTGTGTCTTTTGTCTTTATATTAGTTGGTTTTGTACTACACGCAGAACTGATGAGTCAAAACATTCCCAACAGTTTTTTACAGTTTGTTCTCATGTTGTCTTGTAACACAACTGCCCTAGGTTAGATGAAGATTGGGCACTTATAAGCATGTTTAAACACGACGCATTCTATATGTTTCTGTCCCACGTCCAGACCCTGTGGGTCGTTAGTTCCTGTCTGTCATACCTATTTGTCGATTGTTCTTTGCGATCAATTTGGCCGTTAGTAGCTGACTATTCAGTATGGGTTTAGATCATTTTTACATGACGTACGATGATCTATAGTTGCTTAAATGTCTGTTTTATTTGGACTCTGTTGAATAGTTTTCTAATTGGCATACATTCCACATCTCCCTATTTTAGATATGCTACTCTCTTTCGTCGGTTTTTTTTTGTAAACAAATTGGGTTTTTATAGTTTTTCTACGACTATCGATTTTTAATTGTCTCCTTTTTATCTTCCATAATTTATTATTTTTTTTTTTGAGTGGCAATTCGAATGACTCTTTGTTTGATTGATTATTTTATTTAGTGCACTTATTGTTCCCTGGGCTTCGCTGTTGGATTGTGTATTACACCTCCGAGTTCATATCATTTTGCTTATACAAATGATATAAATGGTCTCACATGTCTCGCAAAACTTGGGTTGTCATAACACATATAAAACATACCAAACAGGATCATTGCAGATGCACCAAAGCATATAATTTGTATTCAATAAAGCTGAACAATTAGAATAGTCTTTAACATATATAGCTTTTAAGAATGCTTCAAAATGGCGAGTCACTCCTTAGTTACGACGGGTGCCACATGTGGAGCAGGATCTGCTTACTCTTCCGGAGCACCTGAGATCACCCCATGTTTTTGGTGGGGTTCGTGTTGCTTAGTCTTTAGTTTTCTATGATGTGGCATCTGTACTATTATTTGTCTGTTTGTCTTTTTATTTTTGGCCATGGCGTTGTCAGTTTGTTTTCGATCTATGAGTTTGACTGTCCCTCTGGTAAATTTCGTCCCTCTTTTACGACATTTAAACTGTGTATTTGATGGTAACTTTTAGCCAATGAAAAAATTGTTACACAAAAATTGAATTAGAATAAACATTATACAACCTTTAAGAAAGTAAAACCAACGCATTTGATAAAAAAAAGCTCAGTAAACTGAAAAAATCCCCATCTTCAAAACGAAGCCATCTCTGATCAGAAAAATACAGTAACAAAACAAAATTCAAACAGTCACAATATAACAAATGGTTAGAAATGAAATCAAGAGTATCACATTTTTCATACTTTTTATTTATTGTATATTGATTGTCATCTTAAGAAAATTTGTCTGTACCTGATTTTTAACATGACAAATGTTGAGAAAAACATAGAATCAGGCATTGTTGTCTTCAATTATTATCTTACAGTAACTTATTCTGTGGAAACTTTCTTGTACAAACGTTGAATTTTCGTCTCAAATACCTCCTGCATACTCTGACAGCTGAAACCGACAAGTCTGCCTTTTTTTAATTGATTCCGTGCATCTTAATTACTTTGAACCACATTTTAATTTTTGAATCTGACATTAGCATTGACATTTGGGTCCTTAATGCTGTTCAACTTCATACATTATTTGACCTTTTTAACTTTTTTAATTGAAGCGTCAATGATGAGTCTTTTGTAGACGAAACGCGTCTGGCGTACAAAATTTCAATCTGGGTATCTTTTATGAGTTTATTTACAACCACTGGGTCGATGCTACTGCTGGTAGAGATTTTCGCCTCGAGGGTATCACCAGCTCAGTTGGCAGCACTGCTCTGTTGACATTGGTATGGTCATAAATATAAAATTATTGTTTACAAAACTTTGAATTTTCGAAATGCTAAGGCTTTTCTACCTTAGGAATAGATTACCTAAGCTATTTTTGGCAAAACTTTTAGGAATTTCATGTCCTCAATGATCTTCAACTTCGTACTTTATTTGGCCTTTTTTACTTTATTTGATTCGAGCGTTCGATATGAGTCTTTTGTAGACGAAACGCGTGTCTGGCATACAAATTTTCAATCCTAGTTTTTGAATCTATAATGAGTTTATTTATTGACAAATGCCGATATCTTGTCGCCGGGTTTAAATGAAACATTGGAATAATTTTCTTATTTATTAAAGGTCAAGATGAGAGGTCGTAAATTTCATAATAAGGTGCATTATTAAGTTTGAAGAGGTGTTTTTTCAAATTCAATGATGTTCAGAACAGTTTCAAGTTTGAACATTATAGATGCATTTACTCATATTTTTTTGGTTTTGTGTCTTATCAACATTTTGGTGTTAATTGAGGAAAACAAGTATTATAGATGTTTACAAATACCAATTAGTATAGAAATTTAAGTTGTATTAAGAATGTTTGCTTATTTTGATTTTGAAATGCATTCAGTTAATCGGAATCCTCTAGTTTTATCCATGTGGTGCCATTAAAAAATTTGTCCACGAACCACTAGTTTTGATTTTTATCATTTTTAGTAAAAAGTAAAATAACAAAAATACCGAACTCCGCTGAAAATTCTAAATGGAAAGTCTCTAAGCAAATGGCAAAATCAAAAGCTCAAACACATCAAACGAATGGATAACAACTGTCATATTTCTGACTTGGTACAGGCATTTTCGTATGTAGAAAATGGTGGATTAAACCTGGTTTTATAGCTAGCTAAACCTCTCACTTGTATGACAGTCGCATAAAATTCCATTATATTGACAACGATGTGTGAACAAAGCATACAGACAATATATGTAAAAATGCCAAAAATAGGGGTACAGCAGTCAACATTGTGTTATAATCTTAATCACTACAAAACAAGCATATATGTCAAAGACAAACAAAAAGGCATATAGACAAATAGATAAAAGAAGATGTGGTATGAGTGCCAATGAGACAACTCTCCATCCAAGTTAAAATTTATAAAAGTAAACCATTATAGGTCAAAGTACGGTCTTCAACACGGAGCCTTGGCTCACACCGAACACCAAGTTATAAAAGGCCCCAGAAATTACTAGTGTAAAACCTCCAAACGGGAAAACCAACGGTCTAATCTATATAAAAAACGAGAAACGAGAAACATTTATGAACCACATCAACAAACGACAACTATTGAACATCAGATTCCTGACTTAGGACAGATGCAAACAATTGCAGCGGGTTTAAACGTTTTAGGGGTACCAAACCTTCACCCTTATCTGAAACAATAGTGTAAGGTCACAACATAGAAATACACACTATAAAATATCAATTGAAATGGCTTAACTCAATCAAAAGATATATTAACACCAGTGAACATACACTGAACGAATAAATTTGATCTATGATACAATGTAAATACAAAATAAATAAACTAAGGGGAGAATAATTAAAGTAACATGTTATACCGCTGTGAAATGTTAAACAATTTAAGAAAAACAATACGCTTGAACAAAAATATCAGCCATTTGCAATTACTTTAAACACAGGTAAATGAAAATAATTTTAGGTATAGCACATTAGCAAAAACGAAAGACAAGAATAAAAAAATTTACCATAGCACAACAACACAATGACGGGATGTACAAGTACCGAGCCACGTCAAATGAATCACTACAAAAACAAGCAGATATGTCAACCAAGACAAACAAAAAGGTATATAGGCAAAGCACATTAGCAAAAACGAAAGACAAAAATACAAAAATTTACTATAGCACAAAAACAAAATGACGGAATGTACAAGTACCGAGCCACGTCAAATGGAAACTGCCAAAAATAGGCTAAACAGTAAAAGTAATGAATTACAAAGACAAATAAAAGAATACTTTAACACGTTATTAAGATGATAATCAACGTCAGTACCTAGAATCTATACTTCAAGACCATCGCGTATTATTTGTGAAGTTGATACGGAATATATAAAAACAAGGTCTTGGTATCTTCCGATGAACCTTTTTAGAAAAAGGACTAGACGTTCTTTGACATACCCTTGGTTCATCAACTTTCAACTCAGACACTGGTGACGTGTTACAAAGTCTTAGTAGCAGCTGCAAGCTCTGGAATACCGAATGGGTTGGGACATGTTTATCCCTTATGCAGGTGAAGATGGTAGATTGCTACTAAGGTGAGGAAAATTGATAATTTCAAAATTAAAATCGTCTTGTTTGTCATAGACTCTGGTACTGAGATAACTGCTTATGTCAAATTCGAAGTATAAGACTAAAAAAATATAGTTTTACAATCCATTTTTATATATCTTATAAAATCCTTGTTATGTTTTTTTCTAGTTTAATAATAAAAAAAGTTGCCAAGGTTAGATTTACGAAGATGAGAGGCGAAAGATACCAAAGGGACATTCAAGCTCATAAGTCGAAACTGAATGACAATGCCATGGCTAAAAAAAAAAGACAAAGCAACACGAACCCCACCAAAAACAAACCGGGGGTAATCTCAGGTACTCGGGAAGGATAAGCAGTTCCTATTACACATGTGGCACCCGTCGTAATGCTCATGCAACTACAAACCCGGTGATAAGTATAATTATACATGTAGGTCATATTCGGAGAAGAGGTGACGGGATTGTAGTTACGACAATTGGAACATATTCGTCGTCATCTGTGAAACAGATATTCCATACCGGTCAACCAACTCGTGATGGCGTCTGTAAAATTTTCTCTTGGTTTAATATCTTCTTTGTGAGCAGCAACCCTCTACCAACGAAATCATGATAGGAAACACGTCTTGGAATATCGTATCAACGGGGAGATATATACTCTGCATGCATGCGCTGCTGGAATGATGCTACATATGAATGGAAATTTAACAATTGGGAAGCTGAAATTATTTCTTTTGTCATAAAGTTTTGTTTTCAACAGACCCTTATTATCATTTTTTAGAAGCAAGTCCAGAAAATTGTAGTGAGAATTAATTCCTGCCAAATTGTCAATGGCTTATATCTAAAAAAAAAACTGTTAGTTATATAGATATTATTCATTTTTAAAAGTCTTTTAAAAAGCTTGTTAATTTGAAACAGAGTAATGAATATGCTCATAATGGTGAATAACAATTCGAAAAGATTGTTATCTGTTTTATTCCCATGCGGTACAATGAATTTTGGGCGATGGTGAGAGGAGAATTAATAATACTATGAACTCATTGTTTTCCGTAAGGAATGAATTTTGTGGTGGAACACTATTTTGAGGGTACGTTATGTTCGTGGGTTCATCATTTTTTGTCAACGTAAGAGTCATTTGTATTTTGTTTAATATGTAGTAATTTCGTCGAATTCTTCTACCTACGCTATCCATGAAAATTGAAATTTTTAGATCCTTGTTGAAATCATATTGCACAAATTTTTAAAATGTTTTATAAAATAAAACATGTCTTGTCTATGCTTTTTCTACTACCAGAGTCTATTCCGATTATACGATATCGTTTGCAAATATGAATAGTTTTAACTTATAGTAAAAAATGAAGAAGAAACACGTTATAAATGTCATGCGTCCGAGGCGTTTTTCTGGATTTACTTTCATTAAGAAACGCTCAAAGCCAAATATTTGAAAGCCAAGGATGTTTAAAAACCGAAACAGTTGAAGAGCTAAATGACAAAAGAAGACATAAAAAATAGCCAAATCGATCGAAGGTCAACTTTACCTGAGGGTGTCGAAAATTAACTTTCATATGATTTCAAAATTTATTATAGGACAACTTCAGAAAGGTTAGTAAAATAAGTTTAAAAAACATATACTAAAAGATGTTAGATCTGATTACAATTGATATTTTTGGTAATTTCCCGTGAAATTATTCCTCCCTGTGTAATGTTTTACATTGAAAATGTCATCATTATTAGTTTTTTTTACCTTAGATAAAATGGGATGATTAATCAAAAAGTTAAAATTATAACCGTTTTCTTACAGTGCTAACCAATTTATAGAATATAGTTTTACACTTTATTAAGAATAGAAAATATCAAGATACTAAAGTTTCAGGTTTATGACCACTTCCGTAGACCTGTGTATTACGGAACTTTCTTGGTGCAATAATATCAAAACAGCGAATATACTAAGTTAAAGGGACGTGCTATTTGGACAAATCCAAAAAGGAAACGTCGTTCACAGTAATTGTATTAATTGTTTTCTTGTATTTTATTAAAAATGGGGATTTTATGGAAACCACATACTTTATTTAGGAGACTTTCGTTATAACATTTTAAGGGGAAACCCAACACTTTTGACGTTTAATTTTCATAAGAATTTGACAAAATATTTACCTTGACCTGTTGACAAAAATATATAAAATTCAAGAAATTGGAACCGCACAATTTCCAGGAATAATTTCATTAGCAGTTTGACAAAAAATTATATTGTTCAATGAGAAGCTTGATTTCTCTTTACTATATTATATGATTACAACGTCCGGCCGATTGTTAAACAGTTAACTACCTAAGGTGTTCTGTACCCCCCCCCCCCCCCCCCCCCCCCCCCCCCCCTTAAACATATAGATTACTCCCTTTTTTACAATACATATAGTATATTTTCTTTTTTCGTAATAAATCCAGGCAAGAAAAGTGCTTTGTTATGCATGAAATTTTAATCAGCTCCTCAAGGGATTTGAAATTGTACTAACGAGACAACAACATATGGCTGTGAGTTGTTTCCCTCTCTCCCTTAAGTGAACAACATTCCAAATAAGAGGATACTAGAGATACAGTTTTCATTGTTGTGTCTTATTTGACTTAGTCTGTTATTGAAAGTGACAGTGAATTCAATATTAAACTTTACTACAAAGATGTTCTTCAATTTTACCATTTACATTCATCTTTATCAACATTTCAGCGATATCCCGCATATTGGGTTAGATATTCCACTAAATATTACGTGGTTTGTGTTCCAATCATAATTTCGTTAATCAAGGGTTGCTGCATTCGCGAAAATCTTAATCGAATGATTTTTATTGTAATGTTAATGTCATCATGATTTGGGTGAGCTTGGTAGAATAATTGTGTTACAGATGGTCGCGAATATGTTTAATTTCCTGTATCTACAATTTAAGCCTCCTTTAAATGTTAACGACACAACCAACAAGATCTTCATCAGATATTTGCATGTCACAATACGCAGGCAGGATGCCACAAGGAGAGCAAGAATTACCAACCCTTTAAAGTTTTGATTACATACACGGTTTATCCGATATTGTTTGCAAATGTTAAAATTTTTAAATTGTAGTAAACAACTGTTTTACCTAATATTCAAAATGTGTGTGTGTTTTTGGCATCAGGTAATACTAATTTATCTTTTGTAAATTTCCCATTAGCAATTTTTCTAATAATGTATCTTTTATTTTGAAAAAAATGTCATTCCTTTTCAGTCTTTTCGCCTACATCGAACAAATGAAATTATAAATCAGAAAGTGATAAGAATAACATTTGTGTTAAGGGGATTCGTGGGTATCGCTAACCAATTTATGGGTTTATATTAACACTAAATTAAGAATATTGAATTGCAAACGTATACTGTTCAAAGTGTCCATTTTAAAAATGCCAATCTTTTGTTGCCGGAGTTGAATATCTCATTGGATGTTTTAAAATTATAACAATTCCGGATGGGTGGTAATTTTCATAATTAGGTGCAAAGTAATAATAAAATGAATTTTTAACTACATGTAGTTTTGAATAACTGTCAGGACTATTACATCGGCATGTTGTGTCTTTTGTCTTTATGTTACTTGTTCTAGCAGATCTGATGAGGCAAGACATTTTAAAAAGATTTTTATAGTTTGTTTTTATATTGTCCTGTAACACAACAACACAACTATCTAAGGTTAAGGGATGGTAAAGCACTAACATGCATTTTCAACCCTGACACAATGTACCTGTTTCTGTTCCTCGTCCGGAACCTGTCATATCTTTTTCTGTTTTGTTTAGTAAGACATTCTACTATTTAAGAAACAAATGCTATTTCGATCGTACTTAATTGTATGGGTTCGTCATTGTCAAAGTGGCAAGACATTTGTATTTCGTTTAATATGTAAATTCATTGTTAAAGGATATCCTTGAAATTTGGTATCGCTAGAACATAAGTCATCCACAGTATACTAAATATCAACGTATTTTATCAAACAGTATACGTTTTATTTGTGCATTGTCCTCTTTCATTGTCTTTTCCGTCCGTACGATTTAATTTGTATATGTTAGTACTCTAATTTCACGTAAGATCAACATTCGTGAATATATATATTTATATAATTTGTTTTGCATGCACACGTATAAACATTGCGGTTTTTATCCAACGCAATCATAGGTTTTAACGTTGTTTTCAATTTAGACTTGTTTATATTTTTTCGTTTGGGCTTGTATTATATTTGCCTTCGGGTTTATATGATCCGTTCATCCTATTTCGACTCTTCAAAATTCAAGAGTCTATCCTAAATTGAGGTAAATTATATGGCCTTCCAAATACCATTTCGATTCCTAACATCACTGAAGAGACATTAATTGTCGAAATCCGTATATGGTGTACTAATTTTTGTACCTTTTGTTTGCGGTATACCATCTTTTCCACAAGTTTATTGTTTTCTGTTTGGTATTAAATTAAAAGTTAAGATCTATTTTGTTACATCTGATGATCCGTTTATTTGGCAATCGCCAATGTCAGTCAGCAGGGTTTAAGAACATTAGTTGTTCGACCTGCTAGTCAAATGCGTTTTGTTAAAATATACTTTTTCACTTTTTTTGGTCTTTTGGAAAATGTTGTTTGTGCTGTATTTAGACCCCTCTACGAAGAAATTTGTTTTGCATGCACACGTATAAAAATTGCGGTTTTTATCCAACGCATACATAGGTTTGAACGTTTTTTTCAATTTAGACTTGTATATATATATATATATATCATCAGTTGTTCGACCTGTTAGTCAAATGCGTTTTGTTAAAATAGACTTTTCTACTTTTTTTTTGGTCTTTTGGAAATTGTTGTTTGTGCTGTATTTAGACACCTCTACCAAGAAATTTTTTTGCATGCACACGTATAAAAATTGCGGTTTTTATCCAACGCAATCATAGGTTTGAACGTTGTTTTCAATTTAGACTTTTTATATATATATATATAAATATAAGTTTATAAGTGCCTATAAATAGCAGCACATACCATACAGTGGTTCAGATGGACTGTAAATCCACACTTAACATGCTTAACGTACACTTAACAAAAAGAGTAAGTTTTAAAAGGTTTAATAACTGCAGAAAGTCAACAGACCTTTTTATCCATTTCATTTTGTTTTTTCATCGTTCTCTGGTATTCTTCTACGATTGTTTTGTAATTTTCCCTTTTTTTTTTCTTCTTTTTTGTTTCGTTAAAGCTTTTTTTTGTAGATAGTCAGTTTGGTTTACTCGTTATTTTTTTATTTTGTCTCATTCTGTAATTGTTCCCTGCGTTCAACTCAATAGCGAATAGGTCAGCAGTCTTAGATCTTTAGATCCCTTAATGGTTGTCTACTCTGTAAATGTATTGCTAGTGTCTTTTTCCCAATAGTACATTTTGACTAAGCGTTGATTCGCATGGCGTGGGATGAATGCATAGCAGGAGATGCAAAGGACAGTGCTATCGCAATGTTTTTAAGTTCATTAGATATTCTCATGTTTCGTGTCTTACCTTGATTGGTCTTAATTAATATGTGAGATTTCAACATCGGTAATATTGTTGTCTGTATATGCCTCAGCATCGTGTAGGAATGAGAAGTTCTAAACTTTCTACACATAGGCCAAAGTTTCGACCTCTATTAAAATAGATTGGAAAGAATGTCGGGAGAAATTTGAAACAGTTCCATTGTGTCCTATTTAAATAAACATCTAAATATTGGTGATATTCGCATTTCACATTTTAAAAATGATTTAATTAATGAATAAACAAAGGTTTAGTGATGCACCCATTTTCAAAGATTCAAAACCAATGGATGTTTTAGATAACTTGTGTGCTTTTGATGGTCCGTTTAATTTGCTTGACTCTGAACACTAATTTTCCATAGAAGTTTTCTCTTCTTATTGAATGGTCCTTTAAAAAACTGATAGCAAATGTATTTGCTACAATTCATACCGAGCTTTTATAATAAAATTGAAAAAAGAAATTCGCTAGATATACTTACTGGAACTGTGATGAGATGATTAAAGATGTATATTTTCTCCTTGATAACATCCGTTTATGTTAGGATAATAAAGTTTTCCAGGTTGTAGGTTTTGCTGTGGGCACCAATTAAGTCCATTAATCATGTTAAATACCAGACTTTTTTCTTTTCTAATATTAACAGCAAAGATTATCTTTTTCTAAATTTGTATATTTCAGTTTCACACGGAAAATCAAAACATAAAACTCTCGACGAGAGACGATTTGTCGTTCCTTTTTGCTAATTTTCTTTTTGCATAATGATGTTTGGTCGACCCCTTCCTAAAATGTGAATATTACCCAAAAAAGGATACCACATCTTAAATTTGGCACGGTACCTTTAATTAGTTTTTACTTTAATGTGGTTTATAAAGCACATATATTAAAATACGATCCATTTCAACTAATTGATCCCTTGAATGAGTTTATTTTTTAAGAATATCAATAAGGGACCTTTGTAAGATCTTTGAATATTGTCTTTATCGCTAATAACCATTCGCCCTTTTCGAATAAATTAAAACATGCCTACATAGGTATCGATATACATGTTATGTGATTCCGTGTTATGTGCTTCTTTTTTGGGCATTGCACAAGGTTATGCTTTTTGTTGCTATTTGATCGGAATGTTGTATCTTTTGTCTTAATGTTAGTTGCATTGTTTTTGTGCTTTGCGCCTATCTGATTCAAGACATTTCCAACATATTTTGTTGTTCTGTAAAACAACTGTCCTAGGTTAGGGGAGGGTTGAACACTAACAATAATTTTTACCCCGACACATTGTATGTGTTCCTGTCCCACGTAAGGATCATGTAACTCAATTGTTGTCGTTGGTTCCTGCATGTCATATTTATTTTTCGATCGTTGTTTTTTCATTAATCGGGCCGTTGGTAGCTGACGTTACAGTATATGGGCAGATCGTTGTTAAATGTCGAACAAGGATCTATATTTGATTAAATCTGCTTATTTTGTACTTTGTTGGATAGTTTCCTTATTGGCATACATACCACATCTTTTTATGTGCTATATTATTCTATCAATTTAACATTTTTTCGTCGTTTTAAAAAAAAACATGTTGGTTTTTTCCGTTTTTCTTAGACTTATGATTTTATAATTTTCCCATTTTTATCTTCTGTCACTTTTTCATTTATTTGTTATTTTTTTTGTTATTGTCAAGTATCAATTCGAACGACTCCTTAATGTTTTAAAGGTGTGTTTAGTTCAGTTATTGTCCCTTGTGTTTTGCTGCTGTATTGTAGTTTTCACATGTTTTGAACAGGTTAGTGTATTACAGCTCTGAGTTAATATGTCTTTTATTATGCAATTACTATGTATGGTCTCACATGTCTCGCAAAACTTGGGTGTAAATAACACATATAAAGCATGCAAAACAGGATCATTGCAGATGCATCAAAACTTTATCTTTAATTGAATAAAACAAATACATCTAATAAAACAAGCACTCAGTAAACTGAAAAAAAATCACCAAATGTAAACGAAGTGCATCTCCCATCAGAAAAAGAGCAAAACAAAATATTCAAACAGTAACATTATATCAAAATATAAAAAATGGTGGTAAATGAAATAAAAAACATTACATTTTTTTATACTTTTTATTGCATATTGATTTTCATCTTAACAACATCTGTATGTAACTGACGTTTAACTTGACAAATGATAAGACTAACATTCAATGGGTCATTAGTGTTTTCAGTTATTTTCTTAAAGTAACTGATTCTGTATCAATTTTCTAATACAAACATAAAGCTTTCGTCTCAAATACCTCCTGTACACTCAGAAGGAAGTAACCGACAAGTCTGCATTTCTTCAGATATATTCCGTACATCTTTATTAATTTGAAGCACCAGAGAATTCTCTTCAGTAGAAGTCATTGGTGCTCATTTGTTCTGTTCCAGGGTTGGACCTCGAACTACAATAGAAGCCATATGTCCCCTTATATTCTCCTCCTTGTCTTTTGAATTCTGAAAATCTGTCGTTTTCAATTTGCTCTTTTCATGTACTTTTTCTCTCTGTATCTGTTCCAAAGCTATTAACGAAAGGAAGCACAATAGACATTATTAATAAGTTAAGTTAATAATTTCCGTAATCTGAATCAAGTCTTTTGTCTGAAGCGTTTGTTAAAATCCTACCTTAACATCAGCTTTATATACTAAATTGATGAATTGGTGATATTTAAATTATAATTAAATTTCCATTTTTGAATCTGACATTAGCACTGACATTTGACAAATGCCGATCTCTTGTCTGAATAACACATTATAATTAAATTTCCATTTTTGAATCTGACATTAGCACTGACATTTGACAAATGCCGATCTCTTGTCTAAATAACACATTTGATTTATTTTTTAAATTATTGAAGTTCCGGCTGAGAGGTCCAATAAGGTGCAAAATAAAGATTAAATTATGTGCTTTTAAATTTTGTTTGTCGAACTACTCAATAGGAGAGGATGTATATCGCAGTTTCAAATTTTAACATTATAGATGCATTTACGCATATTTTTTGTTTTATTTCTATTTTGGTGTTCAAAGACGAAAACTATTTGATTGCATTTAGGATGTTCGCTTATTTTTGTGTATTATTTATGTCCGATATTCGGAATCTTTAGGTTTTATCTAAATGGTGCCATTAAAAAATTGCCCGCTAACCCCTATTTTTATTTTTATAATTCAATTACATTTGTGTAGTTTTAAAAACCATTTTGTATTTAAATCTTATAAAATCCTTGTTATGTTTTCCTTGTTTTAGAATGAAGAAATTTGCCAATGTTAGATGTATGAAAACTCTAGAGGGAATTATTTCCCGCCAAATTTGTAATGGCTTATATCTCAAAAAACATTGCATTGTTTTTCTAATTTTGTAGTTGTGTTCTAAATAAACTATCAATTTATAACAGTCTTTAAAAATGATATCATTTTTACCGTCAGGAATGAAATTTGTGGTTTGAATCAGGAATGCTACTTTGATGATACTTAATTTTCTGGTTTCATAAATTTTCCTATCAACGTAAGAAGTCATTTGTATTTCGTTTAATATGTAAATTCGTTATATTCCTCTACCTACGATATCCATGAAAATTGATATTCTCAAATGATTGATCAATCAATATCGTACACATTATCAGGTATTTTTTCAAACAATTCATGTCTTGTCTGTGCTTTTTTTACTACCATAGTTTATTCAGATCGTAAATTACTTTTGGAAAATGTTAAAAATTTTAATTTACAGTAAGATGAGTTTAGAAAATATATATTAAATTATATTATATCTAATTACCCTTTTATATTTTGTTAATTTCACTTGAAGTAATTCCTCCCTGTGTAATCTTTTACATTACAAATGTCATCAAATGTCAGTCATTTTTCTCGCTTAGATAACACGAAATAATTAATTAGAAACTTATAAATATAGCAGTTTTCTACTAGCGCTAACCAATTTATAAAATATAGTTTTACACTTGATAGAGAATAGTAAATACCATGGTACTAAAGTTTAAGACCAATGATCACTTCTGTAGTCCTGTGTATTTTCAAAATGCAATAATATCATAGCAGCCAAGATACTGAGCTAAAAGTAAAATAACAAAAATACCGAACTCCAATGAAAACTAAAAACGGAAAGTCCCTTATCAAATGGAAAAATTAAAACCTCAAACAGATCAAACGAATGGAAAACAACTGTCATATTCCTGACTTGGTACAGGCATTTCCTTATGTAGAAAATGGTGGATTAACCCTGGTTGTATAGCTAGCTATACATCTCAGTTGTATGACAGTCATATAGACTTCCAAAAGAATAAAATATAGAATAAAAAGGGACATATCTTAATTGCATTTTATAGCAGATGAGGATTTTATGGCTGATCGTGTCAAGATTTTTACAGAAACCACATACTTTATTAAAGAGACTTTCGTTATAACATTCTAAACATATATTAATCACTTGTTTATAATACATATATTATATGTTCTTTTTCCATGTTCAGCCCATAAAACTAAATTCTTCTGCATGCAAATGTTAATCCGCACATCAAAGTGTTTGAAAGTGTGACATTGACTTACCAACATATGGATGAGCGTTGTTTATCTCTGTTTTTAATTGAATCTCCCTTATGTATACAACGGTAAAGGTAAAAGGATACTCGCAACACTTTTTGTGTTGTTTTATCTTATTTGACTACCTTAAGTTTTTTGTAAAGTGACAGTCAATTCAAAATAACATGTTACCACAAAGAAATGACTTACATGTATATGTTACCATTTACATTCAAGTGAAGGTCAATTTAATACTAAACTTTACTACAAAGGGATGACTTTCATTTTACCAATTACATTCATGTTTGTCAATATTACATCGATATCCAGCATATTAGGTTAAGTATCCCACTAAATATTACGTGGCTTGTGTTTCCTATTATGATTTCAATTATTAAGGGTTGTTGCATACAAGATAATACTGATCGAATGGTGTTTATTGTAATGTTAACGCCATCATGATTTGTTTGACTTTTGTAGAATATTTGTGTTACAGATGATCACGAATATGTTAAATGTCCTACATTTACAATTCATGCCTCATTTAATTGTTTATGCCCCAACCAAAAATATCTTTTCTCAGATATTTTTATGTCACAATGCGCACGCAGGATGCCACAAATTTGAGCATGAATTGCCAATCCTTTAATATGTATTGTTCATATCCACAGATTATACCAATCATCTGCTATTGTTTGCAAATGTTAAGAGTTTTATATTATAGTAAACATCTAATAAGGTGCAAAATAAAGATTAAATTATGTGCCTTTAAATTTTGTTTGTCGAACTACTCAATAGGAGAGGATGTATATAACAGTTTCAAATTTGAACATTATAGATGCATTTACGCACATTTTTTATTTTATTTCTCATACAAATATTTTGGTGTTCAAAGAGGAAAACTATTTGATTGCATTTAGGATGTTCGCTTATTTTGGTGTATTATTTATGTCCGATATTCGGAATCTGTAGGTTTTATCTAAATGGTGCCATTAAAAAATTGCCCGCTAACCCCTATTTTTATTTTTATAATTCAATTACATTTGTGTAGTTTTCAAAACCATTTTGTATTTAAATCTTATTAAATCCTTGTTATGTTTTCCTTGTTTTAGAATGAAGAAATTTGCCAATGTTAGATGTATGAAAACTCTAGAGGGAATTATTTCCGTCCAAATTTGCAATGGCTTATATCTCAAAAAATATTGCATTGTTTTCTAATTTTGTAGTTGTGTTCTAAATAAACTATCAATTTATAACAGTCTTTAAAAATGATATCATTTTTACCGTCAGGAATGAAATTTGTGGTTTGAATCAGGAATGCTACTTTGATGATACTTAATTTTCTGGTTTCATAAATTTTCCTATCAACGTAAGAAGTCATTTGTATTTCGTTTAATATGTAAATTCGTTATATTCCTCTACCTACGATATCCATGAAAATTGGTATTCTCAAATGATTGATCAATCAATATCGTACACATTATCAGGTATTTTTTCAAACAATTCATGTCTTGTCTGTGCTTTTTTTACTACCATAGTTTATTCAGATCGTACATTACTTTTGGAAAATGTTAAAAATTTAATTTACAGTAAGATGAGTTTAGAAAATATATATTAAATCATATTATATCTAATTACCCTTTTATATTTTGTTAATTTCACTTGAAGTAATTCCTCCCTGTGTTATCTTTCACATTACAAATGTCATCAAATGTCAGTCATTTTTCTCGCTTAGATAACATGAAATAATTAATTAGAAAATTATAAATATAGCAGTTTTCTTCTAGCGTTAACCAATTTATAAAAATTTAGTTTTACACTTGATAGAGAATAGTAAATACCATGGTACTAAAGTTTAAGGCCAATGATCACTTCTGTAGTCCTGTGTATTTTCAAAATGCAATAATATCACAGCAGCCAAGATACTGAGTTAAAAGTAAAATAACAAAAATACCGAACTCCAATGAAAACTCAAAACGGAAGTCCCTTATCAAATGTAAAAATTAAAAGCTCAAACAGATCAAACTAATGGAAAACAACTGTCATATTCCTGACTTGGTACAGGCATTTCCTTATAAAGAAAATGGTGGATTCACCTTAGTTGAATAGTAAGCTATACATCTCACTTTTATGGCAGTCATATAGACTTCCAAAAGAATAAAATATAGAATAAAAAGGGACATATCTTAATTGCCTTTTATAGCAAATGAGGAATTTATGGCTAAACGTGTCAAGATTTTTACAGAAACCACATACTTTATTAAAGAGACTTTCGTTATAACATTCTAAACATATATTAATCACTTGTTTATAATACATATATATTATATGTTCTCTTTCCATGTTCAGCCCACAAAACTAAATTCTTCTGCATGCAAATGTTAATCCGCACATCAAAGTGTTTGAAAGTGTGACACTGACTTACCAACATAATGATGAACGTTGTTTATCTCTGTTTTTAATTGAATCTCCCTTATGTATACAACGGTAAAGGTAAAAGGATACTCGCAATACTTTTTGTGTTGTTTTATCTTATTTGACTACCTTAAGTTTTTTGTAAAAGTGACAGTCAATTCAAAATAACATGTTACCACAAAGAAATGACTTACATGTATATGTTACCATTTACATTCAAGTGAAGGTCAATTTAATACTAAACTTTACTACAAAGGGATGACTTTCATTTTACCAATTACATTCATGTTTATCAATATTACATCAATATCCCGCTTATTGGGTTAAGTATCCCACTAAATATTACGTGGCTTGTGTTTCCTATTATGATTTCAATTATTAAGAGTTTTTGCATACAAGATAATACTGATCGAATGGTGTTTATTGTAATGTTAACGCCATCATGATTTGTTTGACTTTTGTAGAATATTTGTGTTACAGATGATCACGAATATGTTAAATGTCCTACATTTACAATGCATGCCTCATTTAATTGTTTATGCCCCAACCAAAAATATCTTTTCTCAGATATTTTTATGTCACAATGCGCACGCAGGATGCCACAAAATTGAGCATGAATTGCCAATCCTTTAATATGTTTTGTTCATATCCACAGATTATACCAATCATCTGCTATTGTTTGCAAATGTTAAGAGTTTTAAATTGTAGTAAATATTTAATAAGGTGCAAAATAAAGATTAAATTATGTGCCTTTAAATTTTGTTTGTCGAACTACTCAATAGGAGAGGATGTATATAACAGTTTCAAATTTGAACATTATAGATGCATTTACGCATATTTTTTTTTTATTTCTTATACATATATTTTGGTGTTCAAAGAGGAAAACTATTTGATTGCATTTAGGATGTTCGCTTATTTTGGTGTATTATTTATGTCCGATATTCGGAATCTTTAGGTTTTATCTATATGGTGCCATTAAGAATTTGCCCGCTAACCCCTATTTTCATTTTTATAATTCAATTACATTTGTGTAGTTTTAAAAGCCGTTTTGTATTTAAATCTTATAAAATCCGTGTTATGTTTTCCTTGTTTTAGAATGAAGAAATTTGCCAATGTTAGATGTATGAAAATTCTAGACGGAATTACTTCCCGCCAAATTTGCAATGGCTTATATCTCCAAAAACATTGCATTGTTTTCTAATTTTGTAGTTGTGTTCTAAATAAACTATCAATTTATAACAGTCTTTAAAAATGATATAATTTATACCGTCAGGAATGAAATTTGTGGTTTGAATCAGGAATGCTACTTTGATGATACTTAATTTTCTGGTTTCATAAATTTTCCTATCAACGTAAGAAGTCATTTGTATGTCGTTTAATATGTAAATTCGTTATATTCCTCTACCTACGATGTCCATGAAAATTGGTATTCTCAAATGATTGGTCAATCAATATCGTACACATTATCAGGTATTTTTTCAAACAATTCATGTCTTGTCCGAGCTTTTTTTACTACCATAGTTTATTGAGATTGTACATTACTTTTGGAAAATGTTAAAAATTTTAATTTACAGTAAGATGAGTTTAGAAAATATATATTAGATTATATTAGATCTAATTACCCTTTTATATTTTGGAAATTTCACTTAAAGAAATTCCTCCCTGTGTAATCTTTTACATTACAAATGTCATCAAATGTTAGTAATTTTTCTCGCTTAGATAACACGAAATAATTAATTAGAAACTTATAAATATAGCAGTTTTCTACTAGCGCTAACCAATTTATAAAATATAGTTTTATACTTGATAGAGAATAGTAAATACCATGGTACTAAAGTTTAAGGCCAATGATCACTTCTGTAGTCCTGTGTATTTTCAAAATGCAATAATATCATAGCAGCCAAGATACTGAGTTAAAAGAAAAATAACAAAAATACCGAACTCCAATGAAAACTGAAAACGGAAAGTCCCTTATCAAATGGAAAAATTAAAAGCTCAAACAGATCAAACGAATGGAAAACAACTGTCATATTCCTGACTTGGTACAGGCATTTCCTTATGAAGAAAATGTAGGATTAACCCTAGTTGTATAGTTAGCTATACATCTCACTTTTATGGCAATCATATAGACTTCCAAAAGAATAAAATATAGAATAAAAAGGGACATATCTTAATTGCCTTTTATAGCAAATGAGGATTTATGGCTAAACGTGTCAAGATTTTTACAGAAACCACATATTTTATTAAAGAGACTTTCGTTATAACATTCTAAACATATATTAATCACTTGTTTATAATACATATATTATATGTTCTTTTTCCATGTTCAACCCAGAAAACTAAATTCTTCTGCATGCAAATGTTAATCCGCACATCAAAGGGTTTGAAAGTGTGACATTGACTTACCAACATATGGATGAGCGTTGTTTATCTCTGTTTTTAATTGAATCTTCCTTATGTATACAACGGTAAAGGTAAAAGGATACTCGCAATACTTTTTGTGTTGTTTTATCTTATTTGACTACCTTAAGTTTTTTGTAAAGTGACAGTCAATTCAAAATAACATGTTACCACAAAGAAATGACTTACATGTATATGTTACCATTTACATTCAAGTGAAGGTCAATTTAATACTAAACTTTACTACAAAGGGATGACTTTCATTTTACCAATTACATTCATGTTTATCAATATTACATCAATATCCCGCATATTGGGTTAAGTATCCCACTAAATATTACGTGGCTTGTGTTTCCTATTATGATTTCAATAATTAAGAGTTTTTGCATACAAGATAATACTGATCGAATGGTGTTTATTGTAATGTTAACGCCATCATGATTTGGTTGACTTTTGTAGAATATTTGTGTAACAGATGATCACGAATATGTTTTAAATATTCTACATTTACAAATCATGCCTCATTTAATTGTTTATGACCCAACCAAAGATATCTTTACTCAGATATTTTTATGTCACAATGCGCACGCAGGATGCCACAAAAAGGAGCACGAATTGCAAATCCTTTAATATGTTTTGTTCACATCCAAAGATTATACCAATCATCTGATATTGTTTGCAAATGTTAAGAGTTTTTAATTGTAGTAAACACTGTTTTTACTAAATGTTCAGAATATGTGTGTAGTTGGCATGCAGTAATAATAATTTATCATTTGTAATTTTCCCGTTGGTAATTTTTCTATCATTTGTTTTATTTTGAAAAAAAAATGTCATTACATTTCAGTTTTTTTTAATTCCATCGCAAAAAAATGAATAATTGACCAGGTATTGATAAGAATAGCATTTGTGTTGAAGGATATCACTAACCAATTGATGAAACATATGTTAACACTTGACAAAGAATTTTGAATTACAAACGTCATAATGTTTGTAGTGTGTGTTGAAACCACCTTCCATAAAAAACGACTTACTTCGAGGATGATCCTTTCAAACGATTACCGTTGAAACCATTTGTGAATGATAACTCATTATCCTACGATTTGTCTATACTGTTTACTTATATTTTGGCATTGCACAATGTCATGAGTTTCTCAGACTGTTTGTAAGATATATCTGTCGTACTGATTACTTCTTTAGTCTAGGAGAACACAATTTTTTATTAGTTGTTATTGGGAACTACATATAGCTTTAAATAACTTACATTACTATTAGATTGGCATGTGTCTTTTCTCTTTATGTGAGTTGTTTTTGTGCTTCGCGCCGACCTGATGAGGCAAGACATTTCCATTCGTTTGATATGTTTGCGCTTTTGATATTTCTATTTGATAAGGGACTTTTCGTTTTAAACTTTTCTTGGAGTTCGGTATTTTTGTTATTTTACTTTTTCCAACAAACTTTTACAGTTTGTTCTTATGTTGTCCTTAACACAACTGTCCTAGGTTAGAAGAGGATTAAGCGCTAACAAGCATCTTTAATCCCGACACATTTAATGTGTTCCTGACCCACCTCAGGAACTCAATGGTAGTAGTTAGTTCCTGCCTGGCCTGTCATACATTTTTTTCGAATGTTGTTATCTGAAAAATCTGGTAATCGGTAGCTGACTACACAGTAAGGGTTGAGATGATGAATGTCTTACGATGTTCCATAGTTGCTAAAATTTCTACTTCGTGTGGACTCTGTTTGGTATTTTCTAATTGGCTTACAAACACATCTCGTTATTTGATAAATATATATATATATAATATCTTTCCAAAATATATTTTTTCGTTTGGGCTTGTATTATATTTGCCTTCGGGTTTATATGATCCGTTCATCCTATTTTGACTCTTTCAAAATTCAAGAGTCTATCCTAAATTGAGGTAAATTATATGGCCTTCCAAATACCGTTTCGATTCCTAACATCACTGAAAAGACATTAATTCTTGAGATCCGGATATGGTGTACAAATTTTTGCACCTTTTGTTTGCGGTATACCATCTTTTCTGCAAGTTTATTGTTTTCTGTTTGGTAATAAATTAATGATAAGATCTATTTTGATACATCTTGTGATCCGTTTATTTGGCAATCGCCAATGGCAGTCAGCAGGGTTTAAGAACATCAGTTGTTCAACCTTCTAGTCAAATGCGTTTTGTTAAAATATACTTTTTCACTCATTTGGTCTTTTGGAAAATGTTGTTTGTGTTGTATTTAGACCCCTCTAACACGAAATTTGTTTTGCACGCACACGTATAAAAATTGCAGTTTTTATCCAACGCAATTATAGGTTTGAACGTTGTTTTCAATTTATACTTGTTTATATATATAATATATATATATATGTTCTCAAACCCGGCTGACTGCCATTGGCGATTGCCAAATAAACGGATCACAACATGTAATAAAATGGATCTGTATTATAATCTAAGACCAAACAGAAAACATTAAGCTTGCGTAAAAGATGGTATACCGCAAACATGAGGTGCAAAAATTTGTACACCATATCCGGATTTCCACATTTAATGTCTCTTCAGTGATGTTAGGAATCGAAACGGTATTTGGAAGGCCATAAGTACCTCAATTTAGGATAGACGCTTGAATTTTGAAAGAGTCAAAATAGGATAAACGGATCATATAAACCCGAAGGCAAATGTAATACAAGCCCAAACGAAAAAAATATAAACAAGTCTAAATTGAAAACAACGTTCAAACCTATGATTGCGTTGTATAAATACCGCAATTTTTATACGTGTGCATGCAAAGCAAATTTCTTGGTAGAGGGGTCTAAATTCAGCACAAACAACATTTTCCAAAAGACCAAATGAGTGAAAAAGTATAATTTAACAAAACGCATTTGACTAACAGGTTGAACAACTGATGTTCTTAAACCCTGCTGACTGCAATTGGCGATTGCCAAATAAGCGGATCACAACATTTAATAAAATGGATATGTATATAAATGTCCAAGAATATAACTTAAACACGCTAATTTATACATTAAAAAGTTCTATTAGATTTTAAATAGGAATACGCAATATTTCGCTAGACAAACTAGCTTCATCAGGCGTGTGCATCTCTCAAGGTTAAATCGGATGCATGACAAAAATCTATTTTTGTAGCTTAAACTACACAAAATTTGAGTAAAAGTTAAGCATATTTATTAATGTTCTATAAAAAAAATATATGTTTGTAGCTTAAACTGCATAAAGTTGGAGTAAAATTTAACATATTTATTGATGGTCGATAAATTGTATGAATTTTTTTAAATTGTATGAATTTCTATAAATTGTATGAATTTCTATAAATTGTATGAAGTTCTTTAAATTGTATGATTTCAAGATTATTGTTTTGATTTGTTTTTAAATCTTTTTTCGTCTCTCTCATTGAGTCCATCAGGTTCAAGAGTTCGTAACTGGTGCATCCAAAATCTCTCTCTCTCTTGTCTTCCATGTGTATCCCAATTTTGGTTTTTCTCAATGATTTGAAATATGACGTTTTCATAATCATGCCCTTCTCTTAAAAGATGTCTTTTGATTGGGCAGTTTCTTTCTTTTGTATAAAATGACCGATGGTTATTTAGTTGGATGTTAAATGGTGTTTCTGTTTCACCAACATATTGCAACTTGCAAGTTCCACACGTTAGGACATAAATACAATTTTGCGTTTTGCTATAGGATGTTATATATATGTTGTATTTTTTCTTTGTGACTGTGCTGACGAATTGGGTTGCAATGTTGGCGACTTTGCAGCACTTACGATTGCCCATTCCGCATGGTTTATAACCTCCTATTGTCGATTTCACCTGTTTGGATACTTTAGATGTTACTAGAATATCTTTGAGGTTTTTGGGTCTGCGGTAAGCCATGGCGGGAGGTGATGGAAAAATCTCTTTTAAGGAAGGATCATTTTCAATAAGGCGCCAGTGTTTGTGGACATTAGATGAAATATTTGTCAGGTCAGGATGAAAGCTGACAACAAACAGGATTTTATTTATCTGGGCCGTCTTTTCTTTGTATTCAAGTAGGTTTGTTCGGTTTTTTTTATTTTGCTTTACCGAAAGCTTCTGAAATGTTTTTGTTCTTATAACCTTTTGATTTAAGTTGCTTTCTGAGTTGTCCCAAACGGTAGTTTAGTTTTGATTCCGATGAGCAAATTCGCTTTAACCTGATAGCTTGGCTGTACCGGATGCTTCGGGAACAGTGTTTTGGGTGACAACTCTTCGGAGAGAGAAATTGGTGTTTGTCAGTTTTTTTGGTGTGAAGGTCGGTTGTCATGACTCCGTTTATGGTTGTGTCGAGAAACGCAATTTTCTCATTTGAAACTTCAGATGTGAACTTAATAGATTGATGAAAGTTATTACAGAAATCTAAAAAATCTTGTAGATGTTCTGCAGTTTCGTTCCATTTGATGTCGATGTCATCAATATAACGGAGCCAAGCCAAGGGTTTGTATGGTACACTCGGAAGGATATAACCATACAAACCCTTGGCTTGGCTCCGTTATATTGATTACATCGACGTCAAATGGAACGAAACTGCATTTTAATTCAGTAACTGTATCAGTTTATTTTCACAAACTGATCCACGCCTAAATAGATTGGATGTTGATTGTTGCTATTTTTAGACATTATACATATATATTGGTTAGTCAGCAGGGTTTAAGAACATCCGTTGTTTGACCTACTAGTTAAATGCGTTTTGTTAAAATATACTTTTTCACTTTTTTTGGTCTTTTGGAAAATGTTGTTTGTACTGTATTTAGACCCGTCTACCAAGAAATTTGTTTTGCATGCAAACGTATAAGAATTGCGGTATTTATCCAACGCAATCATAGGTTTGAATGTTGTTTTCAATTTAGACTTGTATATATATATATATATACATATATGCTATTTTGTTCAATCAATTTCATTTTTCTTTTCGTCGTTTCCTTAAAGAAATTGTGTTTTTGGCAGTTTTTCTACGACTATTTATTTTTAATAGTTCCCTTTTCATCTTGTGTCATTTTTCATTTATTTTTTTGTTGTCAAATGGTAATTCAAATAGCTCATTGAGTGTTTTATAGGTTTGTTTAGTTCAGTTATTCCTCCCTGGGTTTCGCTATTGCTTTGTTATTTTCAATTAATTAATTATACAAATACTGTAAATGGTCTCATATGTCTGGCAAAGCTTGGGTTTACATTACACATATAAATCATACCAAATAGTATCATTGCAGATGCATCAACGAATATATCTTTAAGATAATAAAAGAAGTGCATCAGATAAAATAAAAGACTCGGAATACTAAAAAAATCACATCTATCAAAAGAAACCAATCTCCAATCAGAAAAAAACTCAGAAGCAAAACAAAAATTTCAAACATTCACAATGTAAAGGATGGTGAGAAATGAAATTAACAACATCACATTTTTTATATTTTTATTTATTGAATATTGATTGTCATCGTATCTGTATTTTACTGATGTTTTACATGACAAATGACGAGATTAACATACAATCATCAATTAGTGTCTTAAGTTATTTTCTTAAAGTAACGAATTTTGTGTTATCTTTCTAAAACACAAATGAAGCGTTCGTCTCAAATCTTCCTGTATACTCTGAGGGTTACAACAGACATGTCTGCGTTTCTTTAGATAGATTGCATACATCTTTAATACTTTAAATCACCAGAGAATTCTCTTCTATCTTCAGTTGAAGAAATTGAAACTGTTTAGTTCTGTTCCAGTGGTGAACCTCGAACTACAATTGATGCCATATGTATCCGTATGTCCTCCTACTTTTATCAACCCCTTTGTTTTGAATCCTGAAAATCTGTCGTTTTCAATTTGCTGTTCTAATGTTATTTCCATTCTAATATCTGTTCCAAAGCTATGGACGAACGGAAGCACAATAGACATTATTGATAAGTTAAGTTAACAATTTCAGTAATCTGATTCAAGTCAATTGTCTGAAGCGTAATGTTTAAACATACCTTAACATCAGCTTTTATACTAAATTGATAAATTGGTGATAACTAGAATAATATTTTATTTCCATTTTTGAATCTGACATCACCGCTGACATTTGAAAAATGCCAATCCCTTGTCGCCGGAGTTGAATATATCATTGGATGTTTTAAAATTATTAAAGTTCATGATGGGTGGAAGCAATTTTCATAATTAGGTGCAAAGTTACAATTAAATGAATTTTAAACAACATGTCATTATGTTAGTTGTTTGGACTGATCTGATGAGGCAAGATATTTCCAACAGATTTTTACTGATTGTTACTTTTTGTAACTTACAGGTTGTAGTTTGTTTCTGCCTGTCATATTATTGTTCGTTTTTGTTTAGTAAGACATTTTATTGTTTCAGATAGAAATGCTATTTCGATGGTACTTAATTTTGTAGCTTGGTATTTCGTTTAATATGTAAACTCGTTGTCCAAGGATATCCATGAAAGATGGTTTCGCTAGAACATAAATAAATCCACATTTTACTAAATATTTTATAAAATTGTACACGTTTTGTCTATGCATTGTCCTCTTCCATTGATGTTTCCGATCGTACGATGTGATTTGTATATGTAAGTACTCTTAATTCAAGTGAGATAAACATTCGTAAATATATATATATATAGAGAGAGAGAGAAAAATCAATGTTTGTAAGATCTTGTAGGAATTAGATTTTTTGGTAAGCTTATCATGATTTATTCCTCCCTGAGTTAATTTTACATTGAAAATGTCGTCTAATATCAAACTGTTATCCTGCATGGATAAAATGAAATATTATTATAGAAAATATGATAAGAATAACATCTTTGTAGACGATTCGTTATTAGTGCTAACCAATTGATAGAATATAGCCTAATACTTTCTTGAAGCATATAAAATACCAACATGGTAAAGTTGAATGCTTATTCCGTAGGCCTGTGTTATATGGAGAGTATGTAAACCCCATAGCAACATGAAGTTACCACTTATTATTCGTAATATGTCATTTAAGATATAAGCTTATCAAACAAAAGTTTTTCCTTTAACCAACGTTTTCCATTGAAACTTGTTAAATGAACCAAGTTCAACGATGAAGCAAAACAATTTCTTTCTAGTGACAGTACCTTTAGTTTATATCTATCTAAAGAAGTCGAACAGATGGACTGTAGATTTACATTAGAAGTACAATTTACAAAAGAGTAAGTTTTTAAAGATTTATAAACTGCAGAAAGGCATCATATCTTTCTATCAATTTCATTTTGTTTTTTCATAGTTTTCGATTTTTCTTCTACGATTGGTATATAATTTCCAATGTTTGTTCTTTTTTTTTTCGTTTACTCTTTTTATGTACATAGTCAGTTTGGTTTACTTGTTATTTTGTTTTAATTTGACTTATTCTGTAAGTATTTCCTCGGTTTGGATTGTTTGCAAGGTTCAGTTATTGTCACAACTTGATTGGTTGACCAATACGATATACATGTGTCTCAAATCGATAGTGAAGCGGTCAGTAGTCTTAGATCTTAAGATACCAGAATGATTGTCTTCTCTTTAATTTTACCGATTGTGTCCTATTTCCGATATTGACATTTTGACTTAGCGTTGATTTGCATGGCGTGGGATGAATGCATAGCAAGAGATGCAAAGGAGAGTGGTCTCGCCATGTTTTTAAGTTCATTCGATTTTCTTATGGTTCGTGTCTTACCTTGATTGGTCTTAATCGAGATATCGGTAATATTGTTGCCTATTTATGCCATAGCATCGTTCAGGACTGTGAGTTTCTAAACTTTATACACATACGCAAAAGTATCGACCTCTATCAAAATAAATTGGAAAGAATATCAGGACAAATTTGAAAAATTAAATTTGTGTTCTATTTGAATAAACATTTGAATATTGGTGTTATTTGCACATCAAATTTAATAAGATAAGGATTAGTGATGCGCTCATTTCAAGGATTGAAAACCAACTTAAAGAACTCGCAAATCTTTTTCTGTTCGAAATGGTGGACAAAGCAGCAAACACATTGGTAGTGGTGTGACATAAATATTATAAGGAAGTTCTTACAATTTTTTTATTGTATATTGGTTGCATCAGTCGTCAGTCGTCAGTATGACAAACAGTGCTCTTTCAACGTAAAAATATGAACATTGAAATGTCATGTAATGACAGGGTACCCCTACATCGTTCTAAACCAAGAGGTTGTTACTTTCTGTATAAAAACCAATATATCGTACACCGTCGAAAAATAAACTGGTCATTAAAAATGCTCTTTCATACAAATGTAGAAATTGTATAAATTATTCGCATCTCACATTTCAAAAATCATTTAAAAACTAATAAAAGAGTCAGTAATACGCCCATTTTTAAATTTCAAAACCAAATTAACGTACTTTGAAACCGTTTAGTGTTCTTACTGGCCAATAAAGCAGTAAGGTAGTGGTATGAAGTTAATACTAATCTACAATGAAATTAAAAATTCTTCTATATTCAGAGCCGTGCGCTCCACAGAGAGTCAAATAGTAAATAAGCATGACACTACTACATCTCAGCGGATGTGCTGGAGTGTCAAATACTTATTGGGTGTTTTGGATAAATTGCCTCCTTTTGATAGTCCGTTCAAATCAGTTGACTCTGAACACAAATCTTCGACAGAATCTTATCAAACAGAAGATATCTTTCCTTATTACACTTTCCTTTAAAAAAAACAGATAGCCGATGTATTGGTTGCAACACATACCGAGCCTTTTGTAATAAAAAAGGGAAGTATGCCAGATATCCTTACTGGAACTGTGATGAGATAATGAAAGATGTATATTTTCTCCTTGCCAACATATAGCTATGTTCCGGCAATAAAGTTTATGGACAGGTTATAGGTGGCACCAACTAAGTCCACTTATTACCAGACTTGTTTCTGCACAGTTACTATCCGTATAAATTTATTATTACATTAATAGTTCTTACTGTTACCTGTACGATATATCTGCTATAAATTATCAAGAATTAACTTATAACAATGCAGAATTTACTTTAAATGAATCTAATATTAATAGCAGAAATTGTCCTTTTCTAAATTTCTATATTTTATTTTCACACGGAAAATCAAAATAAAACTTTAGGCGAAATAGACGATTTGTGCCGTTGCCTTTTGTTAGTTTTCTATTGGAATAAAGATGTTTTTTCTACCTTTTCCAAAAATGGGAAAAATATCCGAAAAAGGATTCCACATCTTAAATTTTGCACGGTACTTCTGATGTGTTTTAACGGTAATGTGGTTTATAAAGTCTGTATATTTTGATACGTTTTAATTCAACTCATGGATCCTTTGGATAAACTTAATCTTTAGGAATATCAATAAGAAACCTTAGTAAGATCTTTAAATATCGTTTAGATCGGTAGTAACATTACGCCTATTTTTTGTAAAATAAAACGTAACTTCATAGGTATTGATATACATTTATGAAAACTTATAGTTTTACATCCTGTCCGTATTATGTACTTCTATTTTGGTATTGCACAAGGTTATGCTATTTTCAGATGGTTGCATACGTCTTTACATTAAATCCTTTGGATGTGTACTGGTTGCTACTTTAGGGAGGAACATGATGTATGTTGTATTTATCAGTTGTTATTGGCTCTGAACTTCATGTAGCTGTAAATGCATGTAGGCTATTTGATTAGCATGTTGTGTCTTTTGTCTTTATTATAGTTGTTTTTGTGAATTACGCCTATCTGAATCAAGACATTTCCAACAGATGTTTACAGTTTGTTCTTATGTTGTCCTGTACCACAACTGTCCTAGTGTCCTCAATTGTTGTCGTTGGATCTTGCATGTCATACTTATTTTTCGATCGTTGTTTTGTCATAAAACTGGCCGTTGGTAGCTGACTATACATAAGGGTTAATATCATTGTTGAATGTCGTACGATGATCTATATCTGATTAAGTCCACTTCATTTGGACACTGTTGGATAGTTTTCTTATTGGCATACATACTACATTTCCTCATGTGGTATACTGTTCTATCAATTTTCTTTTTTTTTCTTCGTTTTCCTAAAGAACATGTTCTTTCATGTTTTTCTACGATTTTATAATTGTCCCCTTTTTATCTTCTGTAATTTTATCCATTTATTTGTTTTTTTTTGTTTTGTTTTTTTTTTTTTTTTTTTTCTCAAGTGTTAATTTGTTATAGGTGTGTTAAGTTCCGTTTTTGTTCCCTTCGTTTCTCTGTTAGATTATCATTTTCATATGGTTACAACGAGTTTGTGTATTACAATTCTGAGTTAATATCCCATTAATTATATAATTACTACAAATGGTCTCACTTGTCTGTCTAAATTTGGTTTTACATAACACATGTAAAACATGTTAAACAGGATCATCACATATGAATCAACGCATATATCTTTAAGAGAATAAAACAAATGCATTTAATAAAAAGAAAACCAGTAAACTGAAAAAATCACCACATGCAAGCGAAGCCAATCTCACATCAGAAAAGACCAGAGGCAAACGAAAAAATCAAACAGTCACAACATAAAGAATGATAATAAATGAAATCAAGAACATTACATTTTTTATACTTTTTATTTATTGAATATTGATCATGTTAACCAAATCTGTATGTAACTCATGTTTAACATGACAAATGATAAGATTAAAATACAATGGGTCATTAGTGTCTTTTCTTAAAGTGACTGATTATGTGTTAACGTTTTTATACAAACATGAAGCGTTCGTCTCAAATACTTCCTGAAAAGTCCGAGTGTAACAACCGATAAGTCTGCATTTCTTTACATAGATTGCGTAATCTTTATTACTTTAAATCTCCAGAGATGTATCTTCAGTGGATGAAATTGGTGCTCTTTAGTTCCATTACAGTGTTGATCCTCAAACTACAATAGAAGCCATATGTCCCCTTATATTCTCCTTCTTGTCTTTTGAATCCTGAAATTCTGTCTTTTTCAATTTCCTCTCCCAATGTCCATTCTCTTTCTGTATCGGTATCAAAGCTATTGACGAAAGGAAGCACAATAGACATTATAAGTAAGCTAAACATTTCCGTAAACTGAATCAATTCTAATGTCTGAAGCGTTTGTTGAAACCTACCTTAACGTCAGCTTTATATACTAAATTGATGATTTAGTGATAATTAAAATTATAATGAAATTCAATTTTTGAATCTGACATTAGCATTGACATTTTACAAATGCCGATCTCTTGTCGCCTGTGCTAAATAAAACATTGGAATTATTTTTTAAGTTATGGAAGTTCATGAAGAGAGTTCTAATCAGGTGCAAAATAACGATTAAATGAGGTACTTTTGAAATTTTGTTTTGAGACCTACTCAATAAGAGATGATTTTTATTACAGTTTCGTGTTGGAGCGTAATAAATGAATTTACGCATAATTATTGTTATATTTCTTATATACATTTTGATAATTAAAGAGGCAAATAATTATTATAAGAGTTTACAATTACCAACTAGTATAGTACAGATTTGAGTTGCATAAATGATGTTCGATTATCTTGATTTTGAGTCTTTGTCAAATATCCAGAATCATCAAGTTTTATCTATGTGGTGCCATTAAAAATTTGCCTGTTAACCCCTAATTTTAAATTTTTTTTTTATTGCATATAGTTTTAAAAGCCATTTTTAAAAATCTTTAAAATATCCTTGTAATTTTTTCCATGTTTTTAAATGAAAAAAAAAATGTATGGAAAATTCTAGGGAAAATCATTTCCTGCCAAATTTTCAGTGGCTTATATCTAAAAAAAACAAGGACAATAACCTTTCATTGTTTTCAGCTTTTGTAGTTCTGTTAAAGATAAACTATCAACAGTCTATAAAAAAGATATGATTTTTTACCATAAGGAATGAAATTTGTGGCTTGAGTGAGGAATGCTACTTTGAGGGTACTTAATTTTATGGTTTCATCATTTTTTTCTATCCACGTAAGAAGTCATTTATGTTTCGTTTAATTTGTAAATTCCTTATATTTATTTACTTACGATATCCATGCAAATAGTATTCTTAGATCACTGATTAATTCATATTATACAAATTTTCAAGTATTTCATCTAATATTACATGTCTGGTCTATGCTTTTTTATTACCATTGTCGTCTGATCTTACGATATTTTTTATGGCAAACGCTAAAAGTCTTAATTTACAGTAGAATGAGTTTCAACTATATATATAAGTTTTTTTTTAACCAATTGATAATTAGATAAATATTGTATAACCATGTTGAATCTGACATCATCACTGACATTTAAAAAATGCCAATCCCTTGTCGCCGGGGTTGAATATATCATTGGATGTTTTGAAATTATCAAAGTTCCAGAGGGGTGGTAGTATTTTTCACAATTAGGTACAAAGTTTAAATTTAGTGATTTTTTTCTTGCAAACTACTCAAGATATACTACCACCAAAACATAGCACGTCACATCCGGTTTCTATTCTTTTAGGTAGGTTGAAGGTTGGCGCCTATTAAAACGTTTAAACCCACTGCATTTGTTTGCACCTGTCCTAAGTCAGGAACCTGATGTTCAGACGTTGTCGTTTGTTGATGTGGTTCATAAGTGTTTTTAGACCGTTGGTTTTCCTGTTTGAATGGTTTTACACTAGTCATTTTGGGGCCCTTTATAGCTTGCTGTTCGGTGTAAGACAATGCTCCGTGTTGAAGGCCAGCTTTGACCTATAATGGTTTACTTTTACAAATTGTGACTTGGATGGAGAGTTGTCACTGTAGTACTGGGTGTAATAAAACTTTTTCATGCCAATTATTTCTTAAATTTTAAACAGAGGTAAATTCTGTACATTTTTTTTTAGAAAATTCAAAGTTTAACGAAGAATAATAAGGAAAAACAATGATGATATTACTATCACCCCTCACATATCATAAATGAATCCACAGTATAATAAATATCAGAGCATTTTATCAAACATTACATGTTTTGACAATGGATTGTCCTCGCCCATAGACTAATTCGATAGTGCGATGCACTTTGCATATGTTAGTTTTTGGTTTGTTCTTTTAATTTAAGTGAGATAAAAAGTTTTTAATATATATATATATCTTTTCCGCAAGTTTATTGTTTTCTGTTTGATATTAAATTGATATTAAAGATCCATTTTGTTACATCTGGTGATAATTTTATTTGGCAATCGACAATGGCAGTCAGCAGGGTTTAAGAACCATGGTTCGACCTGCTAGTCAAATGGGTTTTGTTAAAATATACTTTGTCACTTTTTTGGTCTTTTGGAAAATGTTGTTTGTGCTGTATTTAGACCCCTTTACCAAGAAATTTGTTTTGCATGCACACGAATAAAAATTGCGGTTTTTATCCACCGCAATCATAGGTTTGAACGTTGTTTTCAATTTAGACTGGTTTATGATTGTCAAATAAAATGCTCACCAGATGTAATAAAATGGATCTTAAATATTAATTTAATATCAAAAAGAAAACAATAAACTTGCGGAAAAGATGGTATACCGCAAACAAAAGGTGCAAAAATTAGTACACCATATCCGTATTTCGACAATTGATGTCTCTTCAGTGATGTTAGGAATCGAAACGGTTTTTGGAAGGCTATATCATTTACCTCAATTTAGGATACTTTAGTAGACTCTTGAATTTTGAAAGAGTCAAAATAGGATGAACGGATCATATAAACCCGAAGGCAAATATAATACAAGCCCAAACGAAAAAATATAAACAAGTCTAAATTGAAAACAACGTTCAAACTTATGATTGCGTTGGTAAGATCTGATAAGAATATTTTAGTAATCTCACCATGAGTAATTCCTCGCGGAATCATCTTTAAATTTGAAAATGTCGTCAAATATCAGTCTTTTTTCCTGCATGGATAAAATGAAATATTAATGAGAAAAAGATAGGAATGACATTTTTGAAGACGATCGTCATAAGCACTAACCAATTTATTGAACATAGTTTAACACTTTATTCAATAGAGTTTATACCAATGAGGTAAAATTTAATGTTTATGACCTATTCTGTAGGCCTGTGTAAAACAAAAAGTATGTAAACCCTAATGTTGTAGAGTGATTTGTCATTGTGTTGTTGTAATTTTTGTATTCTTGTCTTTCATTTTTGTTAATGTGCTTTGCCTATATGCCTTTTTGTGTTTCTTTGTTACATATTTATTTGTTTTTATAGTGATTAAGATAATAATACAATGTTGACTGCTGTACCCCAATTTTTGACATTTTTACCTATTGTGTCTATTTGTTTTGTTCACACATCGTTGTCAATATAATGGAATTTGATGCGACTGTAATACAAGTGAGAGGTTTAGCTAGCTATACAACCAGGTTTAATTCACCATATTCTACATAAGAAAATGCCTGTACCAAGTCAGGAATATGACAGTTGTTATCCATTTGTTTGATGTGTTTGAGCTTTTAATTTTGCCATTTGATTAGGGACTTTCCGTTTTGAATTTTCCTTGGAGTTCAGTATTTTTTTAATTATTTTGTATAATGTAAAAATCATCTATTTAATAACTTTATTCATAGTAAAAGTTTACATATTTTAAATATTGAATCTGTGTTAAAATCTTTACTTGCAAACCTTATATTTGTGTATAGTAATATGCATTTTATTTTTCTATGAATATGCACGGTGATTTACTTGAATCGTTGTATCTGATTGGTTATTAGGATTCGGCGGTTAAGTTTAGTTTCCTTTGTTTTGGACTTTGTAGATTTCCACGGGACGTTAGCCATGACAGTCGTTTAAATTTATGTCCGGCCGTTAATATTGACCACATGAATTACCTGTATACTTCAATATTATTACTTTGGACACGACATATTTACTGACTGATGTAAATAAAGGCATTGTATTGGTCACATTGCATATGTATAATTTTATAATTCGAGTCTGAATATTTATGTTCACATTTTGGGTTTCAAGACTCCAATTATATACATGATATAATTATATAGAAAGATGATTATGTGCTGTGCTGTTAACCTTACCAGTTAAACTCAATCCACAAGTGGTAGGAGTATATTTAATTATAGTTTGGTATTTTAATAGCCGACCAACAATATTGTATAGTAAACATGAGTTACTTTTGTAGATTTGGAGATTTTAACTAATCAATACTATTGACGTCACTAGTCTTTAAGACTATGATTTTTGCAACTTTATGATTGTTGTATGATCGAATTGAGTTAATGATTATAAGTATTATATATTTTAATGAAGTTATTATTGATAAATGCAGCTATAGCATTACTTATATACTCTACGTAAGGTACCAGTAGTGAATACAACTACAAAGATACACATAGTAGATTACATCACAATATAGTGTGTATATGAAAGGTCAAACAAAAAGTTAAAGTACACGTGACATCGATGTCAATTTCAACAATTGTAAACAATAAACATTGTCTTACTGCAATACTTATTACTTGATACTTGGCTAATAACAGTTAAAATGGATTATTTAATTTTATATTTCTGTATTATATAATCTGTGATGTTTCGCAAAAGTACATGATTATGTTATATGAAATAACTAGTTATTTATATCTTTTATATTGCTATTTCAGAATTGTTTTTATTTACTGGTAATAAACATCAGAACTTTAGATCCTCATTAGTGTTATTCCTTAGCATAGGATTTCATATATCAATACCAATATGAAGTGACTATTTATTATTCGGTAATATGTCATTTAAATTAGCTTTGAAAAAAAAATTCGTGCTTTGCAAACAAGAATGCCAGTGAGGCGAACCAATTTTTTAGGATGCAGCAAAACAAATCCTCTTCAGTGTCACGTAATAGGCGAGTGACTTATTTCAAAAAGACGCTTAGTTAACGACTTAAATGCACCCACCTAACACACGGCTGTATCATATATCATTCGAAAGCTAATAATCTGTACTTTCTGTTTTGTCCGGTCGTAAAAATATCGTACGGTGCATTTTCTGTTAAATCAAGGTCAAAGGTCATGAAAAAACATTCCAATTTTTGCGATTACTAAACAAAAAGCCATTTTCTAATTCTTGTACCATAAAATTTTTCAAAAGATCATATGAACTTTATATAACATAATACATTATTTCCAAATCAAACAAAAAATAAGAGGTTATATGCGCAATATCTCCCGAAAATTGAAATTCATCACAAATCCTAAAAAAATGAAAAAATGTTCCAAAAGCAATTTATATCTTGGGGGATCGATATTTGTTTGCTAAAAAAATAGATAAATAATATGTTTTAGGTCAAGGAATATTTGTTTTGTAATTTTAAGATGCAATTATTAATTATTGTTCATAGAACAGTCTTCTATTGAAGTGTTTGCAGTTGCCCAAAAATCTGCCATCTGCAAATAGCGATCATGTTGTTATTCTATGTTAAGATAGCACATCGCTAATTGTCAATATCAGGGAGGAGAATTATTTTCCATAATAAAAGAAGGGGTATTTAAAGTTCGATAAGAAGATATACGAGCTAATTGAGGTAAAAATATGTTTTTTACGAAGTCAAACTTATTTACTTTTTTTAGTCATGTTTAGATGCAAACATGACTTTGCGACTAAATCGTAGGCAACATTGAAATAAGTAACCTTGTTTAGAAACACTTGGTTGTCTAAAGCGGGATGTAAACGAACTATATATAATGCTGCTGCTTCTTATTTAGTTTAAAATCGTGTTAGACATATTAAATGTGTTTAGAAGTTTAATCTCTTTAATTATTTGAATAAAAGATGCTTCTATATATCTTTATTCTCACAAACCAAATTTCATAGGTATAGAGATAGGATTGAGTATTTTCAACATAAGCTTTTAAAATACAAATGCAGGTCATTGTGTATGTAAAACACTATAAGCAGTTGTGAAATAAAAAAATGAAAAAGTTGAATGCCTTCCTGACCTCATAAAATCATTCGCTGTTTTAGGCAGTGATCGTTTTCATGCTGTGCTGTGTTTTGTGGACTGTTGTTCGTCTCTTGGACTTTAATTTTATTTTGTTCATGGTTTTAATTAAGTTTATTTGATTCATGGTTTGAGATGTTGATTGTCCCTTTGGTATTATTTCACTTTAAAGATATTAACTTGCAGTAATGAAAATCGGCAAAAAATCGCTTCAAAGTAAAGTGAAGAAGATTAACGCAATAAGACAAATATTCGCGAAAATAACTTAATTTGCTCACGGTGTTATATATATAGAACCAAATCGTTATCATGATACATTTAACTACAATGATCTACAATTTTTAAAACTTTTACTACTTATAGAGTGACGAAATATATCAAAGGGACATCAAACTCATAATTGAAAACGAACTGACAAAGCCGGGCAAAAAACGAACAAGACAAGCAACAGTATACAAAACACAACATGTAAAACTGCAGATTGAGTAACACAAACCGCCCAAAAATATTTGGGGTGAACTCAGGGGCTCCAAAAAGGTGAGCAGATCATGTTTCACATGTGACACCCGTCTTGTGGCTCGTGTAATTCCTACCTCGGTGCCAAGCCTTATTCGGGAGGTGACATTCAAGGCAGAAATGACGGTATTTTGGTTACGTCGATTGGAACTTATCAGTCGTCATCTGGCAAAACAGATATTTCATAAGTGTCAACCAACTCGTAGTGGCGTCCATAAAATTTTCAAAGGGATGATTTCAGCTTTGCATTTGAACTCCATGTTCAAACCACCATTTTTCTTCAAATGTCCTGTACCAAGTCAGGCATATGGCAGTTGGTATCGAATAATCTGTTTCTTTGTATGTTAATGTTTGTTTTTGTAGCAGTTCAGTGTTTCTGTTATTCCGTTGTGTTCCTCTTATAGTTGATGCGTTTCCCACGGTTTTGGTTTGTGACCCGGATTTGTTCAGTTACTAGTAAATCGATTGATGACTATTGTATAGCGGTATACTATAGTTGCCTTTTGTTTAATATCTTCATTGTGAGCAGTTACGCACTATCACGACAATCGTGAAAGTAAATACAAGCTCTGGAATATTGTATCAACTTGGAGATATATACTCCACAAGAAGATGCCGCGAAATCGCGTTACAATTGGGCAAGCGTTTAAATAAAGAGTTTTATTTAATTTTGCGGGCAGTACATCGTCTGAGCATGCAAAGACAAATTTAGGAAATGCAAAACCCTACATTAATACGTCATATCATAAATAATCCGACTTGTTATTGTTTCAGAGGAGTTGAGGCTCAATGAAATCGGTCTCCTCCTTTAATAATATAGATATGCAGGTGTTGCTATAATGTTGCTACATAGAAATGAAAAGTTTATAATTGGTTAGTAATGAGTGTTTTTATGGGTTGATTTATGCTCATCTCTTTTGTCGTAAAACTTGTCCTCAACCAACCCTAATCGTCGATTTCAAGGTAAGTGGTAGAGTACACTATATCTGTTGAGTCTTTTTTTTTAATTTCAATGGAAAATACGAGTCCAACATTGTGACAAATTTGGCACTATTCAGCGAGATGACATCATCTATATAGTGGAAAGTGAAGTTTCAAGATAATGGTAGCTTCTTTTCAGTCGTCATCAGAAGCTCTTGCATGAAGTCATCCTCGTATGAAAAATGAACTAGTCATTCAAGCTATTCAGAAAGTCTAGTTGTAACTAGAATCGTTGCGTATTAATGGATTTTTTCTTCAAAATTATTCGTATTTGATGAATTAATGCATTTAAACAATGAACAACGCAATTTAAGCAATCAAGAAGTCAAGTTTTATAATGTGTTTACTGGTTTTTAAATTCTTTTAAATTTCAATTTTCATCAATTTATTTTTTATTTATTTTTGTCTAAATTTTCAATTTATTTTCTATGGTTCACATTAAATAAATAAAAGGTCTTTTCACTACATCAATAAATATAATGAAGCTACAAATCAAACAATTAGAAAAATCAAAAGATGTTTATTTCAGTCTGGTAGTTACAATGCAGATTGCAATCTCTTAGTTTCGCCCCCTTTATTTCAAGCAATAGTATGATTCGCACACATATTTTTTTACTTTAAATTTTTCAGATTCTTAAGAATTCGTTTATTAAATCTTATATTGACCACATACAATGTTTAAATAGGAAGAAATGCTTAAAAGCTGTTTTTTCGCAGATGGCGGTATTTTGGGCAACTGCATGAGTTGTTATGATTTGCTGTTTGATTAGAAGTAAGCATAATTTAAGGAAATTTATGATGTCAAAAACTTCGTTGATAGTTATTACATGGTTTTACGTAGTTTTAAGTGATTAGCAGTTGCATCAGAAAGAAAAATTTGGGTTTTCACACATTTTGTAAACTTTTACTCGAATTTCAGGAAACATGTGCTGTCTATCAAAAATACGTCTTAAATATTTTAAAATGCATTTGATTAATGACCGTTAATCTCTCTGCTAAAAGTTTAAATGGTTTGCATATGTGAATTTAGTATATAAAAGTCATATGATGCAATCAAGCTGAAATCTTAAAAAATATGCACTTATTCGTCCTTGGTCTTTGATCTTGATTTGACGGAAATTGCACCGCACGATTTTTGTACGACCGGGCAAAACAGATAATACAGATGTGTAGCTTTCAAATGATATATAATTTACCGTGTGTTAGGTGGGTACATTAAAAATTCAATTTTATGGTTAAAGTAACTCGCCTATAACTTAAGTCCGATTGAAAAATGGTTTAAATTATTCGCATCTCACATTTCGAAAATAATTTAGAAATTAATAAAAGGTTCAGTATTATGCCCATTTCTAGATTTCTAGATTTCAAAACCAAATTTAAGTACTCGGAAAGCATTTTGTGTTCTGACGGCCCGACAATTCAGCCAACAATGTAGAAGAGGTATGACTTTAATACTAAACTACAATGAAATTTAAAATTCTTCTATATTCTAAGCCGTGCGCTCTACAGAAAGTAAAATAGTATATAATACTGTCACTAACACATCTCAGCGTCAGGCCTCCTTTGAAATTGTTTCATTTCCCTACTTGGAATTGGGTACCTTATTTACACAAAACACTTGCAAGTTTCGTTTTAATAAAGCATTATAAAATAAGGGAATTACTTATTTTTGAAGTGTCAAAAACTCTTTGGATGTTTTGGAAAAATTACGTGCTTTTGATGATCCGTTCAATTTCGGTTGACTGTGAACACTAAACTTCCTCAGTGTCTTATCAAACAGAAGTTCTCTATCTTATAAAACGATAATAACTGATATCCGATGTACTTGCTGCAACTAATACCGAGCCTTATATAAGAATAAGGGAAATATATTAGTCATATTAATAAATTATCTAGAATTCTCTTATTCCAATAATGAACGTACTTCAAATTAATATAAAATTCACAGCAAAAATTGTCCTTTACTAGTTTGCTATATATCAGTTTCACACGAAACAATCAAAACAAAAGACGAAAAAGACAATATTTCGTTCCCTTTCGTTAATTTTCTTGTTTGATGTTTGTTCGACCCCTTCCTAAAATGTAACTCAATGGTTGTTGTTGGTTCTTCAACCCTATTTATCGATTGTTATTTTGTGATAAACCTGGCCGTTAGTATCTGAGTATTCAGTATGGGTGTAGATTATTGTTAAAAGACGTACGATGATCTAAAGTTGCTTGAATTTACGCTTCATTTTTACACTGTTGGATAGGTTTTTATTGGCATACATTTCACATCTCCCTAACTTATGTATGCTACTCTGATGTATCAATTTCATTTTGTTTTAAGAAATTTGATTTTTCAGTTTTTCTGTTGATTTTTAATTGTCGCCTTGTTGTCTCCTGTAATTTATTGGTTTACTTTTAATTACTCGTTGATTGTTTTATGTATTTGTTTATTATTCTTGTTGTTCTCTGGGTTTCGATGTTGGATTGTCCTTTTCACTTGGTTGTAACGGGCTAGTGTATTACGAGTTCATATCCCTTTAATTATACAAATATGTGACTAGCCATGGGATTTCTAGGCTTATGGAGGTACCTATGCTAAAACGGTTTTATTGCATATTTATCAAGTACAGAATAAAAGAAAACATCCTGTCAAGTTATTCTGACAGTATCGTTGAAATTCAGAATTTATGGGTCATTTTGTATTTTGCTATTTATGGAATTTTATGGCCAACGTCAAGATTTTTCGGATATGTTCATTCATGAAATGTCCATTAGCTTTTGATGAATTACTTTAAATTTACAATATTTCAAAGGAGTATAGTAATTATGGTCTACAAATGACAGTATACATTTGATTACCATCAACTTTGTAGTATCTATTAGGCATTACACATATCTTCATTCTCTTTCGTTAAATGTAATGTTCTAATTAGCAGATTACTTCTGGTGTTCTGTCTCGTTGATGTATACCTCACGTTATATTTTATTCATACTCGTATTACATTTTAAAAAAGGTTGAAGCGGAAGGTTTAACTGACCTTTCTGCAAATGTAATCTTAAACGCGTCAGAAAGGTTATAATGTTATTTCAATAAAATACAAAAAATATAGATCTTTAAACAAATAGAATTGAGCAACAGCTACAGATCATCTCATAACATGCAAAAGTTATACATATAAAAATAAGATGATTGCCAATGGGAAAACTCTCCACCAGAGACCAAATGATGTAGAAGTTAACAACTATGGGTCACAGTATGGCTTTTAATAATGATCAAAACCCAAACCGCATAGTAAAGTATAAAAGGCCTCCAAATGCAAAACAATTTTTTTTAATTTTGGTAGTTATGTCCATTGCCATTTCTTTCATTATTATCAATATGAAAAACCCATATATCATTGTTATTATGACTGTGAACCCATAGCTTATTGACATATCATACATGATCAATCTATAAAATCTGTGGATGTTTTAATTAAAAGTAGCTGAATTTATTAGAGTAATGTGTCCGTTTAATCGCCATGTGAGCTTTTACATTCGCTGTACTATACTTTGATATAGAAACCATACCCCAGTACAGCTTACAGAGCATAATAAGTTTAGTAGTGCATGTTATTATGTGATTTTGTTTTGATGGTGATGGACAAACACGCTTTGAAAGAGAAGAAAAAAAACTACATACATTGAATCGGGTACATAGTGTTTCAAATGAAGAGAAGCAAAACAAAAACGTATAACTACTTGCGTTTTTAAGCACATATACTGTAAAATCGTCTTTCGCAATACGAATAGCACCAGTTACAAATATGATTCTAAAAGAAATAAAAAGAAATACCTTAAAAACATCTTTTTTTTCTTCATAAATAAAAGATATTGGGAAGACGTCATTGAGGTAACAACCCCAAAACAAAAAAATCCATGACATGCAAATGTCAACATATAGTACTCAACAAAAGACAGGTGTCCACACACTATGTCAAGCTTTTAATCATGCAGAGACCGTTTAAGTTAACATTTTTAAATTGGGAGATCAAAAATATTTCATATCCGCTATTTATCTATTTTTACATACATTAAAAGACAACTTATTGAGACTTTTTTGGCCTCTATTTTGGTTATAATATCCTTTTTTTTCTTGGACTGGGTGTATTTAATGTCCATGTTTTTATAATATTCTTTGCCATAACCAATTAGAGAAAAAAAACAACGTTTATGTTAAATTTTTTTCGGTGTTCCTAATAAACTCCAAAATAAAAATTTACAGAACGTATTAAGGATGATTGCTGCTCAAACTCAAAATAAATAGGATCATTCTTTTTCAGGTTTTTTACATTCAGTATAGATAGATGTTCAAAAAAATGTTAAAAAAAAATATGGGTTCATGCGCTTTTTTTTTTCGGTATACTCATTTTAAATATACCCATATATGGCATAGTTGTGAAAAGCTAGAGAAACAGGTTTTGTATAAAAAAAGATGCACAATACATTTACAGTGTACAAATATTTTTATTGGTGGCAAAACAAGTAGAATACATATCAGTCTTACATTTTTAAATATTTTTTTCTGTAAAATCAATCAACAAATTGTGTTATTTTAGCAGTTTAGTTAAAATTTGAAAAAGTACGGGAATACACATGATTTCTTGTTATTTTTTAAAAATAAACATCTTTGTAATAAATACATCCCCACAATATCTTCCTCATACATTTGTCCTTAATTTCCAAGAAAAAAAAATATATCATCATGCGCTTTATTTTTAGCTAGACGTTGAAAACAAAAAAAAGTACGGGAAAATGCCTGATGTTTTCTATTTTCTTAAAAATAACATTTATTTTATAAATACAATTTCACAAAATTTTCAAAAAATCTTACTCATACATATGTCCTTAATTTCCAAGGAAAAAAAATATACCATCATGCGCTTTATTTTCAAATAGACACTGAAAACAAAAAAAAAGTATGGAAAAATGCCTGATTTTTCTCTATTTTCTTAAAATAAACTTTTTTATAAATACAATTTCACAAAATTTTCAAAAAATATTGCTCATACATATGTCCTTAATATCCAAGGATAAAAAATATATCATATGCTTTATTTTCCAATGGATGCAAAAAACAAAAAAGTACAGAAATGCTTGATTTTTCTCTATTTTCTTAAAATATACCTTTTGATTTTATTACAATTTCAAAAAATTTTCACAAAATGTTTCTTATGCATTTGTCCTAAAATTGGAATAAGAAGAATAGAGCTATTTTTTTTAAGCTAGAACTAAAATAACACAAAAAGTGAAGAAAAATCTATAATCATTCATGTATTTTCAACTGCATGTTTCTATTTCAAAGTTTGTTACATCAAGCACATGTTATAAATTTATCAGCAAAGGCAACAAAATTTTCTAATTATCTGGAATCACATGCATAAAACAGATTCACAATAGTGCATACAATGACATTTCTCGCCTGTTTAATTAATTCCATACACCTAATAAGAAAAATCTATTGCTTATAGTATCTCAAGATTGGAAATTCATGAAAATTTAACATGATCAATGAATTGTGAAATTGAAGTCAGGGTCAGCTGACAGGTGTCAGACACACATTAATCCTTCAAATGAATGTAGACCATATATCATTGACCTATTATAAAGAATATTGAAAAACAGACCTAATCACAAAATTTTAACCCTTGGACCATGCAAATGAGGTCAGGGTTGGGTGACAGGTGTAAGACTGACAAGTACACATCTGGATGAATCCATAGACTAAGTATTATTGGCCTACCATGTATGGTAACTGAGAAAATAGACTTTATCACAAAAACTTAACTTTGTCACTCCATAAAATTTAGGACATGGTCATACAGATGTCAGACTGACATGTTCACCTCCAAATGATTCCATAGATCAAATAGCATTGACCTACCATGTAAAGTTAATAATAAACAGAACTTATCACAATAACTTAATCTGGTCTCCATCCAAGTCCCAATTTCTATAAGTAAACCATTATAGGTGAAAGTACGGTCTTCAACAAGGAGCCTTGGCTCACACCAAACAGCATGGTCTGATTTAATCAATATACTTGTATGAAAAGCATAAGCACTTTAAAGGTAAATTAATAATAAATTGATCCAATATAATTGCACAAGATTCAATAACAATGCACGGATCACAACATAATAATAAGGGTAAACTGGGTATGGAGAAAATATCAGATATTTCAAGTAAATATTCATGCCATAACGAATAAAAAATTGTAAACTAAAAGTTTTGCTAAAATTGCAAAAACAGGTCGTTCTGTATTGGTATAGTTTTAAGATCTTTCATTTGCATATTTAAGGCGATAAAAAGTTTGGGCTTCAAAAGTACACATAATAATTGACTTTATATAGAAAATTTGTCCATATAATGTTCCACAAATAATACATGATTTCAAGTAAAATCATTTCTTATCACTGCGGAAAATTTCATTCTGATTGATATAGTGGTATTGTAATAAAGTGATTTTATTGAACAGTGGTATAGCAAACATTGAATTCCCTTACAAAATGTTATCATACAGTATAAACATGTGAAAAAATATTACACAAAAAAGTTCCTCTTTACATTTTTTCAAAAAAATCTGATACACTTGAAATAATCTTAGCCGATTTTGTAACTCTTACAGATAATCCACACTTTTCTGTGAAAATATATTTGATTCCAGATCTACCATTTCTTGTAAAAGCTAACTTTAAATGATAAAAATTCAGCCCACTCTTAGCTATGACAGTGGCTGTTCTCAAGGTAATGACTTTAGAATTAATAAGTAATTTCAATGATGGAAGATTTTGATGTAGTTTTTTCAAACAAGAATATTGATACAAAATACAATTTTTTTAATAAAAAGCAGTTTTCATTTGACATGTATTATTAATTTTTTCATTGACAAGCTTTTGCAATGCAGTAACATCTTCCTCAGCATTGTGAGCACCATATGTAAAATCAAGAAGTGTTTGACATAATTTAGACTGAGAATATGAATTCAGACCTGGATATACATTTTTAAACAATTTCAAAGTATCAACAAAACCTAAAATATTGCTTTCAAATCTAGAAAGCAAATTACAATTATCTAACGCATTGTACAACACAGGACAGTCATAATTAAAAATCTTGTGTCCAAATATAACATTTTTTTCAGATTTTTCTAAAAACTGGATAAATTTAATAAGACCTGCTTTTATATTTACTGCTGGTACAATATTATTATGAAAAAATAAAGAACCGTTTTGAAATGTTAATCCTGTTATTTCTGCTGCCTTTGGTGATATTTCACATGATGGTAACACATATGTAGAACACATTTCCTCTCCTCTCAACGCTGATATCTGTGTAATGTGTGATGTTCGACCTGTAAAAAATTAAAGAATAAATTTTAACAATTAAGATGATTGATTTCCTGTCTTTAAATAAGTGAAAAACAATTAAATCAGTGAGTTCAATGCTTATATCTGATAACCCTGCTCCCAACCTTTAATATTGTAGAACATGACCTGGCACTGTATATAAAAAACTCTGTGGTTAACAGGAAGTACATGTCAAACGAACCTGAAATCGTATTTATATGTTTCATAATGAGTGAGCTGAATATTAACTTAATTTCAAAATAATAACAAAAGAACCTAAGGTAAATTTTTATTACTTTCAAATTAAATAAAGAGCAAATATTTGTTACCGTAGCAACTGTCTTGTATAATAAAACATATATCTGTATTTTACAAAGAGTAAAATATAATTTCTTTGTTTTTTTAGTCCTAACTTCACATTTTTGTAGTTTTCCAGATGGTAAATCTTAAAAAGTATATGATGCAAAAAAAGCAAACTCGCAACAAATGATGGATACAATGTGATGGCTAAAAACTTACTGAGACCTGTAGCTTCAATATCAAAATATATTTGAGTATATTCTGTTGCATCTTCCAAGCACATGGCATTATTTTCAGGTTTTGATGATGAAGGTGGTATTTCATTTATATCGTCTTCCTTCAAATCACAAAGGGCTGCATCTGATTTATAAGTTGTACCTTCTCTTAACTCACATGCAGATGTTTTCTGATTCCTGAAATTCAAAGAAAAACTTATGGTTAATTTCAAAATATGAATTTACGTTGCTTGATGCTCTTCTGGTTTATGTACTGAATGATTGTGTCATACGGGCTACTTGAGCTTGTTGTTAGATGTTGGATTACATTATATTGAAGTCAGTGTTCTCCTTTTTTCACTAAGGTAAGATGGGTGTTTTTGAAAAAAAACTCTTGCAATTTGAAGACCTAGTGTGACTCATCATTAAACATGGTAGCTAAACGTCTTTGATATATTTTCATAGTAGTTTGTTACACTGCTATTCGACTTTTCTTCGATAAGAGAGTTATTAATAAATAAGTTGTAAGACAGGTCACAATTTTATTAATTCCTTTTAAAATTTGTTGAGCCTGAAACGCAAGTCCATATCAACATGAATTTTGATGTATATGGACAATTGGTGGAGCTCAACATTCTAAACCATTTTGCTCAGTCAGATTTTCTCTATTCATAATGGTTTTCAAAAAAATAGACAAAACTTGCACTTTTATCGTATGTTCTATTTTTAGCCCTGGGGGCAGTGTTTGTTAGCAGGCAGTTAGTAAGCGGGGTCAACCGACACACTTTTTTAAAACAAAATATCCAATAATGATTGTGGCTAAGTTTGGCCAGTAGTTTCAGGCAAGAAGATTTTTGTAAAAGTTAATGGACACATAGTGATGAGAAAAACTCACTTAGCTCAATGGGCCAGGTGAGCTGAAAAAAAACAACAATAGGCAGTCTGCTGAAGAAAGTTAAGGCTTAATTATGAACTACTAAAGAAGATTACAGGAATCAATGTTATTTACCTGCTTGTTTTTAAAGTAATTCTGCGTAGTTTTGCAGCTTTGGTAGTGGCAACAGCTCTCCTCTTTCTAGCCTGAAGATCTCTGAGGGTAGCTAACTTCTGGGTATATATCCCAGGAGATAGACCTGTTGATACATTTACCTGCAATGAAAATGATATTAAAGAAATAAGAACAAAAGTAATTTTGATTCTCAAAACAATGCAGGTTTTACATTTGATTCCAGAAGATGACAAAATTACTAGAAACAAAGTTGCTTCACTAAACATGCACACTTATATACTGTATGTCTCTAAAAAAAGAAATGAGACTGTTAATTATAAAATAGACAGATGGCGATAAATTATGTTTTCTCTATTTTAATTATTTGGCATTATCATAAATTTATGGACATACTGTCATTCAATAGGGCTGTTCAAGAATTAAACACATGGGTGTGTGTGTGGTTGGGAACTTGGGGGTATAAGGGGGCACTTTATTAAGACCCCCACAACCATGACATATTTTTTTAATTTCACATACAATTCTTACATAATTGTTAGGAAAACACAGCATACCAAAACTAATTGTTTTGAGTGCAGCCTTTACCCTCCCCTACAAGTTAAAATTTAGAACAGCCCTATTTTGGATTATTATTATTTAAAAAAATAAATGTGGATAGTGTCCACATGTGGACACAGATGATGCCCCCGCTTGCATAGCATATAGTTATAAAGGGACATAACTGAAGAACGGTAAAAGTGACACTACCCAAATTTGAACTTGATCTGAGTTTTGTGGTAATAAGCATTGTGTGTAAGTCTCAAAACATTAGGTTGCGGCTAACTTAAGTAGAGAACAGAAACTAAAAATTCAGCAATTTTTATGTTTATAAAGGGACATAACTCAAGAATGGTAAAAGTGTTCTCACCAAATTCCGTACTTAATCTGTATTATGTAGTAATAAGCATTTTGTATAAGTTTCATAACATTTGGTTGAGGCAAACTAAAGTTAACAAACGGAAACAAAAAATTTGTACTTAGTTTTGTGGTAATGAATATTGTATATAGGTTTCACAATGTTTGGTTGGGGCAAACTTAAGTTACAGAATAGAAACTAAAAATTTTGCAATCTTTCGATTTATAAAGGGACATAACTCAATAATGGTTAAAGTGACACTACCCAAATTCAACTTGATCTGTGTTTTATCAGTGGAAGTCAAAATTAAACATTGCATTGTATAAAGCATTGAATTTAGTTGATTCAACTATAATCATTGACAAAGGAAGATAACTCCAATTTCAAAAATTACTTGATATTTAGAAGAAAATAAAAATTTTGCAATTTTTCCATTTATAAAGGGGCATTACTCTAGAACCGTTATTGTGAAGCCACAAAAATTCAAATTTGATCTGTGTTTTCTGGTAATAAGCATTGTGTATAAGTTTCATAACATTTGGTTGAGGCAAACTTAAGTAAGAGAACGGAAACTAAAAATTTTGCAATTTTTTTATAAAGGGCATAACTCTAGAACGGTTATAGTGATGCCACCAAAATTCAAACTTGATCTGTGTTTTGTGGTAATTAGCATTGTGTATAAGTTTCCTAACATTTGGTTGAGGCAAACTCAAGTTAGAGAACGGAAACCAATTTTGGGATGTACGTACGTACGTACAGACGGACAAGGGTAAAACTTAATGCTCCCTCCGCTACGGCGGGGGCATAAAAATTAACTAAAATAGGTGAGACGGTATCCAACAGTTCATGCAAAATTAAACTTTCCCTCAAAAAGGGATTATATGTGTATAAAATACAACAACATAAAATTTGGTCTCTAAAATTTGTAACAATGTAATAGTATAACAAATTACTGAAAACATGTAACCAATGAATCATAAAACTGAACAGGCAGGCTGATAACCCATTTGTACATTTAAATTTTTTTTTACTCTCAGAAGAAAACAAAATTCATAAAATACTAGCATGACTAGTTATCTATCCCTTGAAAACTTGTTCTGAGAACTTCTGACAAGTAAATAACAAAGTTTTAAACCCATGAATAAAAAAATATTTATTTGTACAAGTGGGATCTGACTGACAGGCAACACACTTTCTTACATCTACAGTGTATTGATGACCCTTGTTTTTCTGTGCTACGGCAGCAGCAATACGGTAGCCTAAACTTCCAGAACCACCATAAAACCTATTCTTTGGTGCTTTAGAGGCAACACTTTTGTTAAAGCTCTCATTGCTCTGGGTGCTTCCTAGATTAGCAAGATTTTCTGGATTTTTTCTGTATTTCTCTAATAAAGTTGTAAGTGAAGTTTGAAAAGATTTGTCATGTAAAGGTTTCCCATATGGCAATGACCTATATTTCAGACCAGACTCCTCAATAAACCTACACCAACTGATGTTGCAACCGCTGTGGTCTCCGAAGGGATGCTTTGACAGTGCATCTAAATTTTGTTTAATTTCTTCTGGTTTGCCTTTGCCTTTAGCTATTAAGTAGTTGAAGCATTTAATGAGGTAGTTGATAACTTTTTGAGAGCGACAGGAATGTTTTTTTCTTAAATCATATAAACTGGAACTGAAAGGTTTTTTAATGTGGTTGCTGTCTGAGAGTTTCTTTATTCTTGGATCAACTTTAGCCCTAAGTCTTGCAATGGTGGTGGTATCTTCGTCTCCAATTATGGCTGTGATTTTTGCCCCCTTTTCTATAGTGTCTGTAACCATTTCCTCTACCATGTCTGGTTCCATGGCCTTTGCACTCCCAGTAAAGTTTTTTCTGCATGTATGCTTTCTTACTATCTTACCTTCATTTTCAGCTTTCTGGCATATTCTACAGGACTTTGACCTCCACTTGTAACCCAAAATCTTCCCGGTTTTTGAACCTATCATGGAGCAATGTCCTGTTAAATAAAATAAGAATGTCTCTATGAACACAGATGCCTCAGCTGGTGAAACAGAAAAGAAACATAACTTAAGAAGGTGAAAGTGATACCACTGAAATGCAAACTTGTCTGAGATGCCTGTTTTTTTTTTTATTAGTTGTTGTTGGCTTTGAACTAGCTGTCAGTAACTGTGAGTTCTTTCAGATCAGTACTTGGTGTCTTTTTGTTGTTGGGATATACAAGTACCCGGCCACGTCCACTCTATGTTTTTGTTAGATATATTTCTATGTATACAACTGATGAGAATAAGCCTTTTCAACTGATTTTTATAGTTCGTTCTCATGTTGTACTGTTATATGACTGACCCAGGTTAGGTGGAAGGTTGGTAACCGTTAACATGTTTATCCCTGGCCTGCCACATTCTGTATGTACTATGTGCCTGACCCAATTCAGGAGCCTGTAATTCTGTGGTTGTCGTTTGTTAATGTGTTACATATATTTGTTTTCTCATTTAAATTGTTTAACATTTGTCATTTTGGAGCCTTTTATAGCTGACTATGCGGTATGGGCTTTGCTCATTGTTGTAGGCCGTACACAGTACAGGGACCTATAGTTTTTAATTTCTGTGTCATTTGGTCTCTTGTGGATCTCGTTGGCAATCATACTGCATCTTCTTTATTATATTGATCTGTGGTTAGTTGTAATAAACATTGTATTAAAATTTGAAACTAGAGGCTCTCAAGAGCCTGTGTCACTCATCTGACTCTACTTTGGTTTTAGAAATCATGTAAAGATAGATAAAAATCATAACAGATACCCAAATAATGATTGAGGCCAAATTTTGATTAATATTGGTCCCGTTATTCAATAAAATATCCTGGTGGCCATCTTGAACAGTAAATCGGCAAAAAAGTAGCAACACTTGGTCAGCACCTCATAAGGAACATTCATGCCATGTTTGGTTTTATTCCATTCAGTGGTACTCTAAAAGAAGACATTTGTATGTATTTCCCATAAGGTCCTATGTTAAACTAAGCCCCCCCTCCTAGCGGCCATCTTGGATGATGGATCGGCTGCAAAGTAACAAAACATGGTCAACACCTCATAAGGAACATTCATGACATGTTTGGTTCCATTCCATTCAGTGGTTCTCTAAAAGAAGACATTTTGTATGTATTTCCATAGGGTCCTATGTTAAACTTAGTCACCCACTGGCGGCCATCTTGGATGATGGATCGGCTGCAAAGTAACAACACTTGGTCAGCACCTTATAAGAAACATTCATGCCATGTTTGGTTTCATTCCATTCACTGGTTCTCTAAGAGAAGACATTTGTATGTATTTCCCATAGGGTCCTATGTTAAACTAAGTCTCCCGCTGTCGGCCACCCTGGATAATAGACCAACTGCAAAGTTACAACACTTGGTCAGCACCTCATAAGGAACATTCATGCCATGTTTTGTTTCATTCCATTCAGTGGTTCTCTAAAAGAAGACATTTGTATGTATTTCCCATAGGGTCCTATGTTAAACTAAGTCCCCCGCTGGCGACCATCTTGGATGATGGATCGGCTACAAAGGTACAACACTTGGTCAGCACCTCATAAGGAACATTCATGCCATGTTTGGTTTCATTCCATTCAGTGGTTCTCTAAAAGAAGACATTTGTATGTATTTCCCGTAGGGTCCTATGTTAAACTAAGTCCCCCGTTGGCGGCCATCTTGGATGATAGACCGACTGCAAAGAAACAACACTTGGTCAGCATCACATAAGGAACATTCATTCCATGTTTGGTTCCATTCCATTTATTGGTTCTCTTAAAGAAGACAATTTTATGTATTTCCCGTAGGGTCCTATGTTAAACTAAGTCCCCCGCTGGCGGCCATCTTGGATGATGGATCAGCTACAAAGTAACAACACTTGGCCAGCACCTCATAAGGAACAGTCATGCCATGTTTGGTTTCATTCCATTCAGTGGTTCTCTAGAAGAAGTTCAAAATGTAAAAAGTTAACGACGACGGACGACGGACGCCAAGTGACGAGAAAAGTACACTTGGCCCTTTGGGCCAGGTGAGCTAAAAAGTTCAAACTCAATTGTTAACTAAATATGGGACAGACCAACATAAAGGCAGACGGTCATGGGTAACACCTAATGCCACATATGTGTGTCTTATGCTCAAATAGTTTTGCTTTTAGCAATAATATTAGCAGGCAGAAAGAATTGGAAACATTACTTTTTTATCATTACTGATCACATTATACATGTTATACACCTACAACTAGCATAGTTGGAAAGAAATATTCATAACACTATCAAATTTGCAGTAGATTACTACTACATGTAATTATACAATTATAGTATTATACTCTGTCCCACCAGGTCAAATACATACAGAAGTAATACTTATACATTTGTACATGTATATTGTATCCAGGAAAAACTTAAATATCTGTAATTGTTTTGGTTAATATTAAATTACCAGTCAGACTGTTGTATGCTCTACCACTTCCTCTTGTTTGCCAGCCAGCGTCAACTGAGACAGTCAGGTCGTCTGTTCCATCACATCTGAAGTAGAAAATACATGTTTAACACATGTACAAAAGTAAAGAAATCATGAAAGTTGGTACAATTAATAAAGAGTAGGGATACATGATATTTAAGAATAGTCAGCATGTAAACATTCTTAAGTAATTGTAAACCAACATATTTTTGCCAGCTATTTATTTTCTTGGCATTTATAGTGGATAGAAAAATAATGCAAATAAAACATGATCAATCATCACGAATATGTTAAACTTGGGTCTATCCTTATCAAACTATATTAAGTAAATTAGAAAATCATGAAATTAAATAGCCGCTAAGTGGACTACAAGGGGTAAAATGAGAAATAAAGTATCAGGAAAAATAAGTTGGTTTACACTTTGTTACTTAAGTTTGATATTGAAATTGAAATAAATTTAAAAGATTGTATTGATTTTTTAACAGATTTTTTCAGAATAAAAGCTATTGTTTTTGAAGTTTACTATAACCTGGACAAGCACAAATGGAGAGACTGAGATAAAGTCAGTATCAAAAACTAAAGATATCAGTCCTTCGTATAACTCCAAAATTGTACTTGCCTGATTTTTTTAGTGATACAACAAGTACAATGATATGAAGAGTGAATAAAATTTATGTTCGTAAAAAATCATTCTTTTTTAAAACATTAAACTTGTCATTTCTTACTCGTTAGTTAAAGCAATTTCTTTTGTCATCCACTCTTTAATAGACTCCTCTGCAACATTCTCAATCACCCCTCCAATTTCTTTTTGTCGTTCATCCAACATGGAATGGCTGACCGTTGGAATATTGAGCTCTGCTAAAATTCCATTCGCTGCTCCCCAAGTCCTACATGAATCATAGCTAAAAAAAATAACATAAAATAATTAATTGATTATTATTCAATTTGGATGTAATTTCATATTTGATTTGTCCCATAGACGGATCCAGTGGGGGGCCTGGTGGGCCCGGCCCCCCCCCCCCCTTTCGTGGGAAAAATTTGGTTGATTATATAGGGAATCACTGAAGCATTCTTGAGTTATTGTTGGAAAACTGGAAAATCCCCCCTTTTTTAATGAAAAAAAACCCAAAACTCAGAAACGGTAAATCTGAAATTTATAAAAAACGAAAGGGAGCTCACGTCAATAGATTTAAACAATTCACCAAAGTTTCATGCATATTGGTTAAAGCTTTTTTGAGTTAATGTCCGACATGTTGACGACGGACGGACAGACAGACGGACGGTCAACGGTATACCATAATACGTCCCGTAAATGGGCGTATAAAAAGTAAAACTTGTGTTATCTAATAGAACTTGATGTATACTGTTACCATTCTACTTTTGCAATTCTATTGTTTACAATGTATGTATGGTATGTAATAAAGTCTATCAAATTACTATGAATAATATTTTTTCAAATCTACTATCGGACGCTAAAAGGTAACCGCAAGGTCTTCATATCCATTAATAATGACTGCATGACCTCTAAGAACAGCAGAGTAATAACTTCTAGTACCTTTTTCCTTAATATTTACGATTTTATTTCTCGTGCTTCGTTTTTCCTGATTTTTATTTTCCATGCAACGTTTTTGCAATTTTTATTTCATGTGTTTCCCTGTTCAGATCCCCCTTTACCACCCTCATATCAGTAATTCAATGTTTACTTATTTTGATATATATCATGTATATCTGTATATATAATATGATTAATATTGTCTAATTTTTTTCAAATTTTGTACCAAGTGTTAGAGATATTTTGTATGATGATATATAATTTCACTTCTGTACTACAATGTAGTAGTAGTACTCTGAATTACAAATTTATTATCTGCAATATGGATGGTAAATATACCCCAAACCCCCATTTTATTTAATGACACTGATACATACATGTATAAACTGACTTGTAAATATGATATTACCAAGCTATCAAGGTATTTTTTTTTTTGTACACAAATATTGCAGGGGTAAAGGGTGTTATATGAGGGTGGTAAAGGGGGTGCTTGCATGGAAAAAAAACATGAAATAATTTCTGTTATGAACGTTGCTTGAAAAATAAAGATGTGAACATTTTGTGACTGAGTCACTGTCCTCTTGTACATGTATATACATAAACTCTCGGTTTTACTTAATATTCATATACATTTATGATATAAATGGTCCACGGTTTAAACAAGTATATACTGATCTTCTTTAGACTAAACTTTTAAAATGCAAATAAAGGAACAACATCATATATAGGGTTTTACTCTTTATCAAAAAACCAAATTCAATAAAATTTTTTCTTGACGATCCCTGCCTAGTGTTAGAAATTTATTTGAAAAATATATACCAAGCACGCAAATTAAGCATTTGAAAATCATGATGCACATCAAATTAAATTAGCAGAACACGTTGAATGAGGCACCTGTTTCACAGGACTGAACGTGAAATAAAAAACGGCGATCACGTTGCACGAAAATAACCCTTTACCACCCTCTTATATATACCCCTTTGTTTTTGTACATGTTAACTACAACAAAATGTTTACCTGCTGCTAATTTGGAGTTGACATCCCATACTTTTCCATGTCTTTTTCCTGTGGGGATTAGGTTGGTGTTGAGACAGGCTGTGTTGGCACATACTATCTTCAAAATGGCAGCTAGACCGTAAGAGTTTATGGTACTGCAGTTTTGCAAAGAAAGGGGAAGACCACATTTCTTGCAAGCTGCTAAACCATCCGCCAAAACTCCCAATTCTACAACCCTACGACCTGCTCTCCATTCTGAAAAATCTGATGTTACGTTACTACCGTCAATTTCAATTATCTCTTCATTAATACAGTTTAATATATCCGGATAAGTCCGCTTAAAAACAGCAGCGTATTGGTGGTCCTGAACAAATAATGTGTCAAATTTTGATGTCTCCCTGTCCCATCGTCTTCTTTGAGCTTCAGAAACTGCCTCCGATTTTCGTTTCTGTTTTGCAGATTTAAAACCCGGCGTACGCTTAGCCATTACTGATTATAATATGTATATAAGAAGTAAAACGTATAAAGATGTATAAAAGCGATCTAAAAGGTTAAAATTGTGTATAAACAGATTTTCACTGTAAACATCTGCAGCCGACAACCTTTGTTTACAATCAACCGGAAACGGAAATCGTGTATTTTTTATGTAAGCAATTTCTTATCGCGGAAATTCTTATGCTTAAATAATTTCTTTATCGATGAATAACAATGAATACATATTTAATAAAAATCATTGGATATATTTATTTGCTTTTTTATTACGACTGCATCCCATTTACGGTGCGCCAACTTTGCCAAAAACATGACCAGCGAACATTTTGGTGTTCAAAGAGGAAAACTATTTGATTGCATTTAGGATGTTCGCAATATTACATCGATATCCCGCATATTGGGTTAAGTATCCCACAAAATATTACGTGGCTTGTGTTTTCTATTATGATTTCAATTATTAAGGGTTGTTGCATACAAGATAATACTGATCGAATGGTGTTTATTGTAATGTTAACGCCATCATGATTTGTTTGACTTTGGTAGAATATTTGTGTTACAGATGATCACGAATATGTTAAATGTCCTACATTTACAATTCATGCCTCATTTAATTGTTTATGCCCCAACCAAAAATATCTTTTCTCAGATATTTTTATGTCACAATGCGCACGCAGGATGCCACAAAATTGAGCATGAATTGCCAATCCTTTAATATGTTTTGTTCATATCCACAGATTATACCAATCATCTGCTATTGTTTGCAAATGTTAAGAGTTTTAAATTGTAGTAAACATTTAATAAGGTGAAAAATAAAGATTAAATTATGTGCCTTTAAATTTTGTTTGTCGAACTACTGAATAGGAGAGGATGTATATAACATTTTTAAATTTGAACATTATAGATGCATTTACGCATATTTTTTTTTTTATTTATTATACATATATTTTGGTGTTCAAAGAGGAAAACTATTTGATTGCATTTAGGATGTTCGCTTATTTTGGTTTATTATTTATGTCCGATATTCGGAATCTTTAGGTTTTATCTATATGGTGCCATTAAGAATTTGCCCGCTTACCCCTACTTTTATTTTTATAATTCAATTACATTTGTGTAGTTTTAAAAGCCATTTTGTATTTAAATCTTATAAAATCCTTGTTATGTTTTCCTTGTTTTAGAATGAAGAAATTTGCCAATGTTAGATGTATGAAAATTCTAGAGGGAATTATTTCCCGCCAAATTTGTAATGGCTTATATCTCCAAAAACATTGCATTGTTTTCTAATTTTGTAGTTGTGTTCTAAATAAACTATCAATTTATAACAGTCTTTAAAAATGATATAATTTTTACCGTCAGGAATGAAATTTGTGGTTTGAATGAGGAATGCTACTTTGATGATACTTAATTTTCTGGTTTCATAAATTTTCCTATCAACGTAAGAAGTCATTTGTATTTCGTTTAATATGTAAATTCGTTATATTCCTCTACCTACGATATCCATGAAAATTGATATTCTCAAATGATTGATCAATCAATATCGTACACATTATCAGGTATTTTTTCAAACAATTCATGTCTTGTCTGTGCTTTTTTTACTACCATAGTTTATTCAGATCGTACATTACTTTTGGAAAATGTTAAAAATTTTAATTTACAGTAAGATGAGTTTAGAAAATATATATTAAATTATATTAGATCTTATTACCCTTTTATATTTTGTTAATTTCACTTGAAGTAATTCCTCCCTGTGTAATCTTTTACATTACAAATGTCATCAAATGTCAGTCATTTTTCTCGCTTAGATAACACGAAATAATTAATTAGAAACTTATAAATATAGCAGTTTTCTACTAGCGCTAACCAATTTATAAAATATAGTTTTACACTTGATAGAGAATAGTAAATACCATGGTACTAAAGTTTAAGGCCAATGATCACTTCTGTAGTCCTGTGTATTTTCAAAATGCAATAATATCATAGCAGCCAAGATACTGAGTTAAAAATAAAATAACAAAAATACCGAACTCCAATGAAAACTCAAAACGGAAGATCCCTTATCAAATGGAAAAATTAAAAGCTCAAACAGATCAAACGAATGGAAAACAACTGTCATATTCCTGACTTGGTACAGGCATTTCCTTATGAAGAAAATGGTGGATTAACCCTAGTTGTATAGTTAGCTATACATCTCACTTTTATGGCAGTCATATAGACTTCAAAAGAATAAAATATAGAATAAAAAGGGACATATCTTAATTGCATTTTATAGCAAATGAGGATTTTATGGCTAATCGTGTCAAGATTTTTACAGAAACCACATACTTTATTAAAGAGAGTTTCGTTATAACATTCTAAACATATATTAATCACTTGTTTATAATACATTTATATTATATCTTCTCTTTCCATGTTCAGCCCATAAAACTAAATTCTTCTGCATGCAAATGTTAATCCGCATATCAAAATGTTTGAAAGTGTGACACTGACTTACCAACATAATGATGAACGTTGTTTATCTCTGTTTTTAATTGAATCTTCCTTATGTATACAACGGTAAAGGTAAAAGGATACTCGCAATACTTTTTGTGTTGTTTTATCTTATTTGACTACCTTAAGTTTTTTGTAAAGTGACAGTCAATTCAAAATAACATGTTACCACAAAGAAATGACTTACATGTTTATGTTACCATTTACATTCAAGTGAAGGTCAATTTGATACTAAACTTTACTACAAAGGGATGACTTTCATTTTACCAATTACATTCATGTTTATCAATATTACATCGATATCCCGCATATTGGGTTAAGTATCCAACAAAACATTACGTGGCTTGTGTTTCCTATTATGATTTCAATTATTAAGGGTTGTTGCATACAAGATAATACTGATCGAATGGTGTTTATTGTAATGTTAACGCCATCATGATTTGTTTGACTTTTGTAGAATATTTGTGTTACAGATGATCACGAATATGTTAAATGTCCTACATTTACAATTCATGCCTCATTTAATTGTTTATGCCCCAACTAAAAATATCTTTTCTCAGATATTTTCATGTCACAATGTGCACGCAGGATGCCACAAAACTGAGCATGAATTGCCAATCCTTTAATATGTTTTGTTCATATCCACAGATTATACCAATCATCTGCTATTGTTTGCAAATATTAAGAGTTTTAAATTGTAGTAAACATTTAATAAGGTGCAAAATAAAGATTAAATTATGTGCCTTTAAATTTTGTTTGTCGAACTACTCAATAGGAGAGGATGTATATAACAGTTTCAAATTTGAACATTATAGATGCATTTACGCATATTTTTTGTTTTATTTCTTATTTATATTTTGGTGTTCTAAGAGGGAAACTATTTGATTGCATTTAGGATGTTCGCTTATTTTTGTGTATTATTTATGTCCGATATTCGGAATCTGTAGGTTTTATCTAAATGGTGCCATTACAAAATTGCCCGCTAACCCCTATTTTTATTTTTATAATTCAATTACATTTGTGTAGTTTAAAAAGCCGTTTTTTATTTAATACTCATTCTCTGTAACCACTTAAACTTTTTCGGCACACATAGTCACCGATCTTTCTGAAAATTGGCTGATATGTATATCCTATTAGCCTTGTCAGAAAATTAATGCCAACCGATATATATATTGGTTGGTTACCATGGTAACAGCGGAGAAAGTTGGGAAATTTGAGAAAAATACAATATTTGGTGTAGTGTTGTGAAATTATGCGGCTACATCTATTAAAAAGAAACACAAAAACAATTAATTTCAGCCTTGTTTTTATCAAAAATCAAAAAAAGTTATGGGGAATCTACCTAGAAACATCTGAAATTAATTTCTAAAAAATGGTCATTGTGCAATATTCCTCACAATACGAATTATCTCCCTTTGACGGGTTACACTAATGACTGGACCAAAACGAAAATGCTAATAACTTTTTTATTTCTTAAAAATTTTGTCAAATTTGAATTGCTATAAATTTAGTCCATTTAATACATAAATATAAGAAAAAAATATAGAAAACTTTTAAATCTTCATAAAACGTGACCTGACCAACGCTGACAATGACAGGACCAAATGAAAATGCTCATTACTTTTTTATTTCTTAAAGGATTTATGTTAAATTTGAAATATAATAAAATTTTATCATTTAATATATAACTATATGAAAAAATATAGAAAAAAATATTAAAAAATTCCGAAAAATTCCGAAAAGTGACCCTTCTAACGTTGACAATGACCTGACCAACAACAGCAATGACCTAACCGATGAAAATTTCTGTGTTATTTTATATCATTAAAAAAGGGGGAAAATATATGTTTTTGGGTAAAAAAAACATGACATGACCAACGTTGACTGTGTCCTGATCGTTGTACTACATAATACTTATTTATATCTTATAGGATTTGCTTAAAACTTATATAAAGAAAACCATTAAGATTGAATGGTAAAGTCTTTATCAAATAATAAAAAAAACTGGGAAAAACAGTTTAGGGTACTGTGACGGGCACCAGGTTATTTAAACTTTTTATGGTATTGAGTAGTATATTGTATTTTACTGTGTTGTAAATTATGCTGTATATTACCGGTTATAATTGACACGTTTGATAACAAATATAAAGTAACACACAAAAGGTGTGAAGTAGGCCAAAAATACATGTAAGTTGATAAAACCAATATAATTGTTTTTTAATATTTTCATAACAGTAAATAATTATTTCCACGTACAACTTAAGGCATGCCCGAGCCTTGTGTAGGATATCTTGGTAGTTTTAAATATTTTCTTAAAAAAAATAAACATTTCGCGGACTACAGAGGTATGCCCGAGCCCCTGCATGCACGATATCTTGGTAGTTTAAAATATTTTAATAAAATATAAGTAAACATATTCAACGACTTAACTTGAGGTATGCCAAATGTTCTCGAAAGTCAATACATTTATCGTTTGCTAATATATTTGAAAAGCATTTTATATTTTCTTATTTGATAAAATTAAAGGTTCAATCTAAGTGTTTCTATAAATTTGATGCAAAGCCTATTACATATAAATAGGTATAAAGTAATTTTTCCTGGTCATGATAACGGTCAGAATATAGGACAGAAAGTCACAGACAAAAAGTCAAGGACAAAAAGTCACATGTATAATATGTTATAAACATTGAGTCCTGTTTAAAAGTAAAATCTAATTTTTTTTTGTTAAAAGAAAGACAATATTCTAATTTTGAGAAACATCTTTCTGTAATGGGCTTTCAGCATGTTCAGTGAAAATCAAGTTATATGTACATGTATATAATTCTTTTAAAGTTACCCTTTCACGGTAAAGAGTTATCATAATTTAGGGTCAATATTTTTTAATTTGCTGCTAAAAATCCATAAAGATAATTGTTATTTTCTCAAATTTCAATAACCCAATGCCTAATACTAATGTTAAGATAGTGCTACCATAGGCAGATCCAGGGGCCCTGAGGGCCCGTCCCCTCCTTATTTATTGGAAATATTTGGTTGATTTCATATGGAATCGCTGAAGCATAAAAGTAGAGGGCCATCACTTGAGGCATTCAGTGGGTCCCCTTATATGAACATTGTCCAGATGGTATATCCCCCCCCCCCCCCCACTGCTCTTTTTAAGACCCACAGCCACCATCTAACAGATTTTCCGCGGGTCCTCGTAGGTAAACGAATCTTTTTGGAAAATCTCGAAAATTCCTCCCCGGCCAGATAGGCAAACAAGAAATGTGTCGGATGGATAGCAGGGACCATCGGGCCAACGGCCGACAGTACCCGCCCTTGTTGGTTACGCCCTTTGTTTGCTAAAGAATCCTTGTGTTAATTCTTTTAGCGGCACCCAAGTTGACCTATTGAAATTTCTGTCCTTGTCCAATTGATCCCGATTTCCAGTAATATTTCAAATTGTCCGCTTAATCTCAGCCTACCCATATTGTCGGACCTTTTTGAAATTGTCTATTTTTTTCAACTTCACCTCAAAAATGATCTTCATGTAGATACTCATCATCCAATAATACAATAATATTCAAGACGTATAGCTATACATGCTTTGCCACTTCAACATTGAGTTTAATAATGAATAAGAAAAATAAACAGCTCATAATATATGTATTTTTTCCTTTATAGAAAGAAAAGTTAGATTGTCAATTATCATTTACTTAGAGGACCAACGTCTGACTCTTTTTGTTCTAATTATTATTGTGTTGAAGAGTATCAAATTATTGCCTTTAATTAATTTTTGGTCAGTAAACTAGCACTGGACCAACAATGTTCCTTTTAAATTTATTGATTTTGTTCTCTTCTGAAATATGCATGAGATATTTGACACTGGACACAAAGCAAAACATAACTAATCGATCATTTCATTTTTACAAAAGCTTACCCTCCCCCCCCCCCCCCCAAACGATATTGATTATTTTTATTTGTGATAAGTATTTATTTCTGTGCCTCATACGAACAAGTTTAAGCTTGGCCTTTCTTGAACTGTCAATGTTCTGATTGTATCTTCTTAATCTTATGTATAAATAGTTATGAGCTAGTAGATAAAATTCCAAACTGTCAACACCAAGTGGCATTTTGATCTTTAATCTTTTCTACAGCATTTGAATACTAGTTGATGGACTGACTTGTAAAAGCCATCATTCTTTGACACTGCATTAAATTGAAAACTTACAGAAGAGAGTTTTTGTATGAGAGATTTAGTCTATTTTCAAGCGTTTTCCAAGTTTATGCATATACATGTAATTTGTTGTTTCTATGGCAACACTATCACTAATAATGCCTGGAATATTTTTAATATTTCTCAAATACAAGAAAACCTGCTTATGTAAGCAAAACTGTATACATTCATTGTTATATGTATCGAAGTTCATTAAAACGCATTTGTAAAAATTAGTACTTATCCGTATTTTTGCAAATGAACGACTTGTTTCCATGACAACACATTCAATGGCAAATATTGTACAATTGAATATGTAATTTTTCAAATGATTTTATTTGTTTTTTTTCTAGATTGAGTAATTGTTTTTCTTGTATATTTTTCATGATCATGAAAATAGACTGAAATTTCTTTATAATCAGCACTTTTATCCAGAATAGAGAAATTGTGTTTGTTTCCTTCAAGTGGTAACACCATTATCTAAATACTATACTAGCAAAATCATTTATATATACACATGTATGTATACAGTGAAACTTAATAATATCTTCTTATATCTATTAATAAGTGTTTTAGTTTTCCTACTTTTGTGCACATTTAAGAAACTAACTGAAACTTTTTTCAAAATTGTTTTAAACTTGTGTATCAAAATGAAATTGTTTCCATAGCAACAGAGTTAAAACTATAATACCGTTATATATGAATATGTTTAAAATTTTGATGATTACAATAATTTCTACATATTGTATATTTTTTTATTTTTTTCTGCCTGCAGAATTAGGTTTTAAAACATTTTTTTTCAAAATTTTCAAAAAAAAAAATTTCTGAAAAAATGAAAACTAAGCATTTTGTATCAATGGTAACAAAATATTGAGACATACTTCCCCATTACTTTTTTGCATCATTGATAAGATAAGACTATGATATTTATGAATTCATGGTTGACTTTAACTCAGGTGTCCGCAAACAATTATGGTGAGCATTCAAAGATGACCTCAAAAGGGTATTTTTTACCTAATGCAAACCACATAAAAAGGGGGGTATATGTGATTATGATTGAAATGGAATATGAAAATATCAGTTATAAAATTACATTAATAAAATGCATATATTTAATGAAATCATAAAACTATATTCATTCTCTTAATTATTTATTATGAAAAATTATGTTGAAAATAGCCTTTTCAGCTTAAAATCATAGATATTCAGAAGAGGTAAAACTGGTCATCGGTTGCTATGGCAACCGATATGCTTAGCAACCAAATTTTTTCCATTTTTTGTTTGTTTCATCAAGACTAGTAAGTGTGTGAAGTTTGAAGAAAATCCATGACCATGCGTGCCACATTCCCTATATAAGAGTTTAAATTGTTACAGAGAACCAGTATTAAATCTTATAAAATCCTTGTTATGTTTTCCTTGTTTTAGAATGAAGAAATTTGCCAATGTTAGATGTATGAAAACTCTAGAGGGAATTATTTCCCGCCAAATTTGTAATGGCTTATATCTCCAAAAACATTGCATTGTTTTCTAATTTTGTAGTTGTGTTCTAAATAAACTATCAATTTATAACAGTCTTTAAAAATGATATCATTTTTACCGTCAGGAATGAAATTTGTGGTTTGAATGAGGAATGCTACTTTGATGATATTTAATTTTCTGGTTTCATAAATTTTCCTTTCAACGTAAGAAGTCATTTGTATGTCGTTTAATATGTAAATTCGTTATATTCCTCTACCTACGATATCCATGAAAATTGGTATTCTCAAATGATTGGTCAATCAATATCGTACACATTATCAGGTATTTTTTCAAACAATTCATGTCTTGTCCGAGGTTTTTTTACTACCATAGTTTATTCAGATTGTACATTACTTTTGGAAAATGTTAAAAATTTTAATTTACAGTAAGATGAGTTTAGAAAATATATATTAAATTATATTAGATCTAATTACCCTTTTATATTTTGGAAATTTCACTTGAAGTAATTCCTCCCTGTGTAATCTTTTACATTACAAATGTCATCAAATGTCAGTCATTTTTCTCGCTTAGATAACACGAAATAATTAATTAGAAACTTATAAATATAGCAGTTTTCTACTAGCGCTAACCAATTTATAAAATATAGTTTTATACTTGATAGAGAATAGTAAATACCATGGTACTAAAGTTTAAGGCTAATGATCACTTCTGTAGTCCTGTGTATTTTCAGAATGCAATAATATCATAGCAGCCAAGATACTGAGTTAAAAGTAAAATAACAAAAATACCGAACTCCAATGAAAACTCAAAACGGAAAATCCCTTATCAAATGGAAAAATTAAAAGCTCAAACAGATCAAACGAATGGAAAACAACTGTCATATTCCTGACTTGGTACAGGCATTTCCTTATGAAGAAAATGGTGGATTAACCCTAGTTGTATAGTTAGCTATACATCTCACTTTTATGGCAGTCATATAGACTTCCAAAAGAATAAAATATAGAATAAAAAGGGACATATCTTAATTGCCTTTTATAGCAAATGAGGATTTTATGGCTAATCGTGTCAAGATTTTTACAGAAACCACATACTTTATTAAAGAGACTTTCGTTATAACATTCTAAACATATATTAATCACTTGTTTATAATACATATATTATATTATATGTTCTCTTTCCATGTTCAGCCCATAAAACTAAATTCTTCTGCATGCAAATGTTAATCCGCACATCAAAATGTTTGAAAGTGTGACACTGACTTACCAACATAATGATGAACGTTGTTTATCTCTGTTTTTATTTGAATCTTCCTTATGTATACAACGGTAAAGGTAAAAGGATACTCGCAATACTTTTTGTGTTGTTTTATCTTATTTGACTACCTTAAGTTTTTTGTAAAGTGACAGTCAATTCAAAATAACATGTTACCACAAAGAAATGACTTACATGTATATGTTACCATTTACATTCAAGTGAAGGTCAATTTAATACTAAACTTTACTACAAAGGGACGACTTTCATTTTACCAATTACATTCATGTTTATCAATATTACATCGATATCCCGCATATTGGGTTAATTATCCCACAAAATATTACGTGGCTTGTGTTTCCTATTATGATTTCAATTATTAAGGGTTGTTGCATACAAGATAATACTGATCGAATGGTGTTTATTGTAATGTTAACGCCATCATGATTTGTTTGACTTTTGTAGAATATTTGTGTTACAGATGATCACGAATATGTTAAATGTCCTACATTTACAATTCATGCCTCATTTAATTGTTTATGCCCCAACCAAAAATATCTTTTCTCAGATATTTTTATGTCACAATGCGCACGCAGGATGCCACAAAATTGAGCATGAATTGCCAATCCTTTAATATGTTTTGTTCATATCCACAGATTATACCAATCATCTGCTATTGTTTGCAAATGTTAAGAGTTTTAAATTGTAGTAAACATTTAATAAGGTGCAAAATAAAGATTAAATTATGTGCCTTTAAATTTTGTTTGTCGAACTACTCAATAGGAGAGGATGTATATAACAGTTTCAAATTTGAACATTATAGATGCATTTACGCATATTTTTTGTTTTATTTCTTATTTATATTTTGGTGTTCTAACAGGAAAACTATTTGATTGCATTTAGGATGTTCGCTTATTTTTGTGTATTATTTATGTCCGATATTCGGAATCTTTAGGTTTATCTATATGGTGCCATTAAGAATTTGCCCGCTAACCCCTATTTTTATTTTTATAATTCAATTACATTTGTGTAGTTTTAAAAGCCATTTTGTATTTAAATCTTATAAAATCCTTGTTATGTTTTCCTTGTTTTAGAATGAAGAAATATGCCAATGTTAGATGTATGAAAACTCTAGAGTTAATTATTTCTCGCCAAATTTGCAATGGCTTATATCTCAAAAAACATTGCATTGTTTTCTAATTTTGTAGTTGTGTTCTAAATAAACTATCAATTTATAACAGTCTTTAAAAATGATATCATTTTTACCGTCAGGAATAAAATTTGTGGTTTGAATCAGGAATGCTACTTTGATGATATTTAATTTTCTGGTTTCATAAATTTTCCTATCAACGTAAGAAGTCATTTGTATTTCGTTTAATATGTAAATTCGTTATATTCCTCTACCTACGATATCCATGAAAATTGGTATTCTCAAATGATTGATCAATCAATATCGTACACATTATCAGGTATTTTTTCAAACAATTCATGTCTTGTCTGTGCTTTTTTTACTACCATAGTTTATTCAAATCGTACATTACTTTTGGAAAATGTTAAAAATTTAATTTACAGTAAGATGAGTTTAGAAAATATATATTAAATCATATTATATCTAATTACCCTTTTATATTTTGTTAATTTTACTTGAAGTAATTCCTCCCTGTGTTATCTTTCACATTACAAATGTCATCAAATGTCAGTCATTTTTCTCGCTTAGATAACATGAAATAATTAATTAGAAACTTATAAATATAGCAGTTTTCTTCTAGCGTTTACCAATTTATAAAAATATAGTTTTACACTTGATAGAGAATAGTAAATACCATGGTACTAAAGTTTAAGGCCAATGATCACTTCTGTAGTCCTGTGTATTTTCAAAATGCAATAATATCATAGCAGCCAAGATACTGAGTTAAAAGTAAAATAACAAAAATACCGAACTCCAATGAAAACTCAAAACGGAAAGTCCCTTATCAAATGGAAAAATTAAAAGCTCAAACAGATCAAACGAATGGAAAACAACTGTCATATTCCTGACTTGGTACAGGCATTTCCTTATGAAGAAAATGGTGGATTAACCCTAGTTGTATAGTTAGCTATACATCTCACTTTTATGGCAGTCATATAGACTTCCAAAAGAATAAAATATAGAATAAAAAGGGACATATCTTAATTGCCTTTTATAGCAAATGAGGATTTATGACTAATCGTGTCAAGATTTTTACAGAAACCACATACTTTATTAAAGAGACTTTCGTTATAACATTCTAAACATATATTAATCACTTGTTTATAATACATATATTATATGTTCTTTTTCCATGTTCAACCCAGAAAACTAAATTCTTCTGCATGCAAATGTTAATCCGCACATCAAAATGTTTGAAAGTGTGACATTGACTTACCAACATATGGATGAGCGTTGTTTATCATTGTTTTTAATTGAATCTCCCTTATGTATACAACGGTAAAAGTAAAAGGATACTCGCAATACTTTTTGTGTTGTTTTATCTTATTTGACTACCTTAAGTTTTTTGTAAAGTGACAGTCAATTCTAAATAACATGTTACCACAAAGAAATGACTTACATGTATATGTTACCATTTACATTCAAGTGAAGGTTAATTTAATACTAAACTTTACTACAAAGGGATGACTTTCATTTTACCAATTATTGTAATGTTAACGCCATCATGATTTGGTTGACTTTTGTAGAATATTTGTGTAACAGATGATCACGAATATGTTTTAAATATTCTACATTTACAAATCATGCCTCATTTAATTGTTTATGACCCAACCAAAGATATCTTTACTCAGATATTTTTATGTCACAATGCGCACGCAGGATGCCACAAAAAGGAGCACGAATTGCAAATCCTTTAATATGTTTTGTTCACATCCACAGATTATACCAATCATCTGATATTGTTTGCAAATGTTAAGAGTTTTTAATTGTGGTAAACACTGTTTTTACTAAATGTTCAGAATATGTGTGTAGTTGTCATGCAGTAATAATAATTTATCATTTGTAATTTTCCCGTTGGTAATTTTTCTATCATTTGTTTTATTTTGAAAAAAAAATGTCATTACATTTCAGTTTTTTTTAATTCCATCGCAAAAAAATGAATAATTGACCAGGAATTGATAAGAATAGCATTTGTGTTGAAGGATATCACTAACCAATTGATGAAACATATGTTAACACTTGACAAATAATTTTGAATTACAAACGTCATAATGTTTGTGGTGTGTGTTGAAACCACCTTCCATAAAAAACGACTTACTTCGAGGATGATCCTTTCAAACGATTACCGTTGAAACCATTTGTGAATGATAACTCATTATCCTACGATTTGTCTATACTGTTTACTTATATTTTGGCATTGCACAATGTCATGAGTTTCTCAGACTGTTTGTAATATATATCTGTCGTACTGATTACTTCTTTAGTCTAGGAGAACACAATTTTTTATTAGTTGTTATTGGGAACTACATATAGCTTTAAATAACTTACATTACTATTAGATTGGCATGTGTCTTTTCTCTTTATGTGAGTTGTTTTTGTGCTTCGCGCCGACCTGATGAGGCAAGACATTTCCATTCGTTTGATATGTTTGCGCTTTTGATATTTCTATTTGATAAGGGACTTTTCGTTTTAAACTTTTCTTGGAGTTCGGTATTTTTATTATTTTACTTTTTCCAACAAACTTTTACAGTTTGTTCTTATGTTGTCCTTAACACAACTGTCCTAGGTTAGAAGAGGATTAAGCGCTAACAAGCATCTTTAATCCCGACACATTTAATGTGTTCCTGACCCACCTCAGGAACTCAATGGTAGTAGTTAGTTCCTGCCTGGCCTGTCATACATTTTTTTCGAATGTTGTTATCTGAAAAATCTGGTAATCGGTAGCTGACTATACAGTAAGGGTTGAGATGATGAATGTCTTACGATGTTCCATAGTTGCTAAAATTTCTACTTCGTGTGGACTCTGTTTGGTATTTTCTAATTGGCTTACAAACACATCTCTTTATTTGATAAATATATATATATATAATATCTTTCCAAAATATATTTTTTCGTTTGGGCTTGTATTATATTTGCCTTCGGGTTTATATGATCCGTTCATCCTATTTTTACCATATCCGGATTTCCACATTTAATGTCTCTTCAGTGATGTTAGGAATCGAAACGGTATTTGGAAGGCCATATAATTTACCTCAATTAGGATAGACGCTTGAATTTTGAAAGAGTCAAAATAGGATAAACGGATCATATAAACCCGAAGGCAAATGTAATACAAGCCCAAACGAAAAAAATATAAACAAGTCTAAATTGAAAACAACGTTCAAACCTATGATTGCGTTGTATAAATACCGCAATTTTTATACGTGTGCATGCAAAGCAAATTTCTTGCTAGAGGGGTCTAAATTCAGCACAAACAACATTTTCCAAAAGACCAAATGAGTGAAAAAGTATAATTTAACAAAACGCATTTGACTAACAGGTTGAACAACTGATGTTCTTAAACCCTGCTGACTGCAATTGGCGATTGCCAAATAAGCGGATCACAACATGTAATAAAATGGATATGTATATAAATGTCTAAGAATATAACTTAAACACGCTAATTTATACATTAAAAAGTTCTATTAGATTTTAAATAGGAATACGCAATATTTCGCTAGACAAACTAGCTTCATCAGGCGTGTGCATCTCTCAAGGTTAAATCGGATGCATGACAAAAATCTATTTTTGTAGCTTAAACTACACAAAATTTGAGTAAAAGTTTAGCATATTTATTAATGTTCTATAAAAAAAATATATGTTTGTAGCTTAAACTGCATAAAGTTGGAGTAAAAGTTTAACATATTTATTGATGTTCGATAAATTGTATGAATTTCTTTAAATTGTATGAATTTCTATAAATTGTATGAATTTCTATAAATTGTATGAATTTCTTTAAATTGTATGATTTCAAGATTATTGTTTTGATTTGTTTTTAAATCTTTTTTCGTCTCTCTCATTGAGTCCATCAGGTTCAAGAGTTCGTAACTGGTGCATCCAAAATCTCTCTCTCTCTTGTCTTCCTTGTGTATCCCAATTTTGGTTTTTCTCAATGATTTGAAATATGACGTTTTCATAATCATGCCCTTCTCTTAAAAGATGTCTTTTGATTGGGCAGTTTCTTTCTTTTGTATAAAATGACCGATGGTTATTTAGTTGGATGTTAAATGGTGTTTCTGTTTCACCAACATATTGCAACTTGCAAGTTCCACACGTTAGGACATAAATACAATTTTGCGTTTTGCTATAGGATGTTATATATATGTTGTATTTTTTCTTTGTGACTGTGCTGACGAATTGGGTTTCAATGTTGGCGACTTTGCAGCACTTACGATTGCCCATTCCGCATGGTTTATAACCTCCTATTGTCGATTTCTCCTGTTTGGATACTTTAGATGTTACTAGAATATCTTTGAGGTTTTTGGGTCTGCGGTAAGCCATGGCGGGAGGTGATGGAAAAATCTCTTTTAAGGAAGGATCATTTTCAATAAGGCGCCAGTGTTTGTGGACATTAGATGAAATATTTGTCAGGTCAGGATGAAAGCTGACAACAAACAGGATTTTATTTATCTGGGCCGTCTTTTCTTTGTATTCAAGTAGGTTTGTTCGGTTTTTTTATTTTGCTTTACCGAAAGCTTCTGAAATGTTTTTGTTCTTATAACCTTTTGATTTAAGTTGCTTTCTGAGTTGTCCCAAACGGTAGTTTAGTTTTCATTCCGATGAGCAAATTCGCTTTAACCTGATAGCTTGGCTGTACCGGATGCTTCGGGAACAGTGTTTTGGGTGACAACTCTTCGGAGAGAGAAATTGGTGTTTGTCAGTTTTTTTGGTGTGAAGGTCGGTTGTCATGACTCCGTTTTTTAAAGTTATGGTTGTGTCGAGAAACGCAATTTTCTCATTTGAAACTTCAGATGTGAACTTAATAGATTGATGAAAGTTATTACAGAAATCTAGAAAATCTTGTAGATGTTCTGCAGTTTTGTTCCATTTGATGTCGATGTCATCAATATAACGGAGCCAAGCCAAGGGTTTGTATGGTACACTCGGAAGGATATAACCATACAAACCCTTGGCTTGGCTCCGTTATATTGATTACATCGACATCAGATGGAACGAAACTGCATTTTAATTCAGTAACTGTATCAGTTTATTTTCACAAACTGATCCACGCCTAAATAGATTGGATGTTGATTGTTGCTATTTTTAGACATTATACATATATATATTGGTTAGTCAGCATCCGTTGTTTGACCTACTAGTTAAATGCGTTTTGTTGAAATATACTTTTTCACTTTTTTTGGTCTTTTTGAAAATGTTGTCTGTACTGTATTTAGACCCGTCTACCAAGAAATTTGTTTTGCATGCAAACGTATAAGAATTGCGGTATTTATCCAACGCAATCATAGGTTTGAATGTTGTTTTCAATTTAGACTTGTATATATATATATATATACATATATGCTATTTTGTTCAATCAATTTCATTTTTCTTTTCGTCGTTTCCTTAAAGAAATTGTGTTTTTGGCAGTTTTTCTACGACTATTTATTTTTAGTAGTTCCCTTTTCATCTTGTGTCATTTTTCATTTATTTTTTTGTTGTCAAATGGTAATTCAAATAGCTCATTGAATGTTTTATAGGTTTGTTTAGTTCAGTTATTCCTCCCTGGGTTTCGCTATTGCTTTGTTATTTTCAATTAATTAATTATACAAATACTGTAAATGGTCTCATATGTCTGGCAAAGCTTGGGTTTACATTACACATATAAATCATACCAAATAGTATCATTGCAGATGCATCAACGAATATATCTTTAAGATAATAAAAGAAGTACATCAGATAAAATAAAAGACTCGGAATACTGAAAAAATCACATCTATCAAAAGAAACCAATCTCCAATCAGAAAAAAAACTCAAAAGCAAAACAAAAATTTCAAACATTCACAATGTAAAGGATGGTGAGAAATGAAATCAACAACATCACATTTTTTTATATTTTTATTTATTGAATATTGATTGTCATCGTATCTGTATGTTACTGATGTTTTACATGACAAATGACGAGATTAACATACAATCATCAATTAGTGTCTTAAGTTATTTTCTTAAAGTAACTAATTCTGTGTTATCTTTCTAAAACACAAATGAAGCGTTCGTCTCAAATACTTCCTGTATACTCTGAGGGTTACAACAGACATGTCTGCGTTTCTTTAGATAGATTGCATACATCTTTAATACTTTAAATCACCAGAGAATTCTCTTCTATCTTCAGTTGAAGAAATTGAAACTGTTTAGTTCTGTTCCAGTGGTGAACCTCGAACTACAATTGATGCCATATGTATCCGTATGTCCTCCTACTTTTATCAACCCCTTTGTTTTGAATCCTGAAAATCTGTCGTTTTCAATTTGCTGTTCTAATGTTATTTCCATTCTAATATCTGTTCCAAAGCTATGGACGAACGGAAGCACAATAGACATTATTGATAAGTTAAGTTAACAATTTCAGTAATCTGATTCAAGTCAATTGTCTGAAGCGTAATGTTTAAACATACCTTAACATCAGCTTTTATACTAAATTGATAAATTGGTGATAACTAGAATAATATTTTATTTCCATTTTTGAATCTGACATCACCGCTGACATTTGAAAAATGCCAATCCCTTGTCGCCGGAGTTGAATATATCATTGGATGTTTTAAAATTATTAAAGTTCATGATGGGTGGAAGCAATTTTCATAATTAGGTGCAAAGTTACAATTAAATAAATTTTGAACAACATGTCATTATGTTAGTTGTTTGGACTGATCTGATGAGGCAAGACATTTCCAACAGATTTTTACTGATTGTTACTTTTTGTAACTTACTGGTTGTCGTTTGTTTCTGCCTGTCATATTATTTTTCGTTTTTGTTTAGTAAGACATTTTATTGTTTCAGATAGAAATGCTATTTCGATGGTACTTAATTTTGTAGCTTGGTATTTCGTTTAATATGTAAACTCGTTGTCCAAGGATATCCATGAAAGATGGTTTCGCTAGAACATAAATAAATCCACATTTTACTAAATATTTTATAAAATTGTACACGTTTTGTCTATGCATTGTCCTCTTCCATTGATGTTTCCGATCGTACGATGTGATTTGTATATGTAAGTACTCTTAATTCAAGTGAGATAAACATTCGTAAATATATATATATATATAGAGAGAGAAAAAATCAATGTTTGTAAGATCTTGTAAGAATGAGATTTTTTGGTAAGCTTATCATGATTTATTCCTCCCTGAGTTAATTTTACTTTGAAAATGTCGTCTAATATCAAACTGTTATCCTGCATGGATAAAATGAAATATTATTATAGAAAATATGATAAGAATAACATCTTTGTAGACGATTCGTTATTAGTGCTAACCAATTGATAGAATATAGCCTAATACTTTCTTGAAGCATATAAAATACCAACATGGTAAAGTTGAATGCTTATTCCGTAGGCCTGTGTTATATGGAGAGTATGTAAACCCCATAGCAACATGAAGTTACCACTTATTATTCGTAATATGTCATTTAAGATATAAGCTTATCAAACAAAAGTTTTTCCTTTAACCAACGTTTTCCATTGAAACTTGTTAAATGAACCAAGTTCAACGATGAAGCAAAACAATTTCTTTCTAGTGACAGTACCTTTAGTTTATATCTATCTGAAGAAGTCGAACAGATGGACTGTAGATTTACATTAGAAGTACAATTTACAAAAGAGTAAGTTTTTAAAGATTTATAAACTGCAGAAAGGCATCATATCTTTCTATCAGTTTCATTTTGTTTTTTCATAGTTTTCGATTTTTCTTCTACGATTGGTATATAATTTCCAATGTTTGTTCTTTTTTTTTTTCGTTTACTCTTTTTATGTACATAGTCAGTTTGGTTTACTTGTTATTTTGTTTTAATTTGACTTATTCTGTAAGTATTTCCTCGGTTTGAATTGTTTGCAAGGTTCAGTTATTGTCACAACTTGATTGGTTGACCAATACGATATACATGTGTCTCAAATCGATAGTGAAGCGGTCAGTAGTCTTAGATCTTAAGATATCAGAATGATTGTCTTCTCTTTAATTTTACCGATTGTGTCCTATTTCCGATATTGACATTTTGACTTAGCGTTGATTTGCATGGCGTGGGATGAATGCATAGCAAGAGATGCAAAGGAGAGTGGTCTCGCCATGTTTTTAAGTTCATTCGATTTTCTTATGGTTCGTGTTTTACCTTGATTGGTCTTAATCGAGATATGAGATTTAAACATCGGTAATATTGTTGCCTTTTTATGCCATAGCATCGTTCTGGACTGCGAGTTTCTAAACTTTATACACATACGCAAAAGTATCGACCTCTATCAAAATAAATTGGAAAGAATATCAGAACAAATTTGAAAAATTAAATTTGTGTTCTATTTGAATAAACATTTGAATATTGGTGTTATTTGCATATCAAATTTAATAAGATAAGGATTAGTGATGCGCTCATTTCAAGGATTGAAAACCAACTTAAAGAACTCGCAAATCTTTTTGTGTTCGAAATGGTGGACAAAGCAGCAAACACATTGGTAGTGGTGTGACATAAATATTATAAGGAAGTTCTTACAATTTTTTTATTGTATATTGGTTGCATCAGTCGTCAGTCGTCAGTATGACAAACAGTGCTCTTTCAACGTAAAAATATGAACATTGAAATGTCATGTAATGACAGGGTACCCCTACATCGTTCTAAACCAAGAGGTTGTTACTTTCTGTATAAAAACCAATATATCGTACACCGTCGAAAAATAAACTGGTCATTAAAAATGCTCTTTCATATAAATGTAGAAATTGTATAAATTATTCGCATCTCACATTTCAAAAATCATTTAAAAACTAATAAAAGAGTCAGTAATACGCCCATTTTTAAATTTCAAAACCAAATTAACGTACTTTGAAACCGTTTAGTGTTCTTACTGGCCAATAAAGCAGTAAGGTAGTGGTATGAAGTTAATACTAATCTACAATGAAATTAAAAATTCTTCTATATTCAGAGCCGTGCGCTCCACAGAGAGTCAAATAGTAAATAAGCATGACACTACTACATCTCAGCGGATGTGCTGGAGTGTCAAATACTTATTGGGTGTTTTGGATAAATTGCCTCCTTTTGATAGTCCGTTCAAATCAGTTGACTCTGAACACAAATCTTCGACAGAATCTTATCAAACAGAAGATATCTTTCCTTATTACACTTTCCTTTAAAAAAAACAGATAGCCGATGTATTGGTTGCAACACATACCGAGCCTTTTGTAATAAAAAAGGGAAGTATGCCAGATATCCTTTCTGGAACTGTGATGAGATAATGAATGATGTATATTTTCTCCTTGCCAACATATAGCTATGTTCCGGCCATAAAGTTTATGGACAGGTTGTAGGTGGCACCAACTAAGTCCACTTATTACCAGACTTGTTTCTGCACAGTTACTATCCGTATAAATTTAATTATTACATTAATAGTTCTTACTGTTACCTGTACGATATATCTGCTATAAATTATCAAGAATTAACTTATAACAATGCAGAATTTACTTTAAATGAATCTAATATTAATAGCAGAAATTGTCCTTTTCTAAATTTCTATATTTTATTTTCACACGGAAAATCAAAATAAAACTTTAGGCGAAATAGACGATTTGTGCCGTTGCCTTTTGTTAGTTTTCTATTGGAATAAAGATGTTTTTTCTACCTTTTCCAAAAATGTGAAAAATATCCGAAAAAGGATTCCACATCTTAAATTTTGCACGGTACTTCTGATGTGTTTTAACGGTAATGTGGTTTATAAAGTCTGTATATTTTGATACGTTTTAATTCAACTCATGGATCCTTTGGATAAACTTAATCTTTAGGAATATCAATAAGAAACCTTAGTAAGATCTTTAAATATCGTTTAGATCGGTAGTAACATTACGCCTTTTTTTTGTAAAATAAAACGTAACTTCGTAGGTATTGATATACATTTATGAAAACTTATAGTTTTACATCCTGTCCGTATTATGTACTTCTATTTTGGTATTGCACAAGGTCATGCTATTTTCAGATGGTTGCATACGTCTTTACATTAAATCCTTTGGATGTGTACTGGTTGCTACTTTAGGGAGGAACATGATGTATGTTGTATTTATCAGTTGTTATTGGCTCTGAACTTCATGTAGCTTTAAATGCATGTAGGCTATTTGATTAGCATGTTGTGTCTTTTGTCTTTATTATAGTTGTTTTTGTGAATTGCGCCTATCTGAATCAAGACATTTCCAACAGATGTTTACAGTTTGTTCTTATGTTGTCCTGTACCACAACTGTCCTAGTGTCCTCAATTGTTGTCGTTGGATCTTGCATGTCATATTTATTTTTCGATCGTTGTTTTGTCATAAAACTGGCCGTTGGTAGCTGACTATACATAAGGGTTAATATCATTGTTGAATGTCGTACGATGATCTATATCTGTGCTATACTGTTCTATCAATTTTCTTTTTTTTTCTTCGTTTTCCTAAAGAACATGTTCTTTCATGTTTTTCTACGATTTTATAATTGTCCCCTTTTTATCTTTTGTAATTTTATCCATTTATTTGTTGTTTTTTTGTTGTTTTGTTTTTTGTTTTTTTTTCTCAAGTGTTAATTTGTTATAGGTGTGTTCAGTTCCGTTTTTGTTCCCTTCGTTTCTCTGTTAGATTATCATTTTCATATGGTTACAACGAGTTTGTGTATTACAATTCTGAATTAATATCCCATTAATTATATAATTACTACAAATGGTCTCACTTGTCTGTCTAAATTTGGTTTTACATAACACATGTAAAACATGTTAAACAGGATCATCACATATGAATCAACGCATATATCTTTAAGAGAATAAAACAAATGCATTTAATAAAAAGAAAACCAGTAAATTGAAAAAATCACCACATGCAAGCGAAGCCAATCTCACATCAGAAAAGACCAGAGGCAAACGAAAAAATCAAACAGTCACAACATAAAGAATGATAATAAATGAAATCAAGAACATTACATTTTTTATACTTTTTATTTATTGAATATTGATCATGTTAACCAAATCTGTATGTAACTCATGTTTAACATGACAAATGATAAGATTAAAATACAATGGGTCATTAGTGTCTTTTCTTAAAGTGACTGATTATGTGTTAACGTTTTTATACAAACATGAAGCGTTCGTCTCAAATACTTCCTGAAAAGTCCGAGTGTAACAACCGATAAGTCTGCATTTCTTTACATAGATTGCGTAATCTTTATTACTTTAAATCTCCAGAGATGTATCTTCAGTGGATGAAATTGGTGCTCTTTAGTTCCATTACAGTGTTGATCCTCAAACTACAATAGAAGCCATATGTCCCCTTATATTCTCCTCCTTGTCTTTTGAATCCTGAAATTCTGTCTTTTTCAATTTCCTCTCCCAATGTCCATTCTCTTTCTGTATCGGTATCAAAGCTATTGACGAAAGGAAGCACAATAGACATTATAAGTTAGCTAAACATTTCCGTAAACTGAATCAATTCTAATGTCTGAAGCGTTTGTTGAAACCTACCTTAACGTCAGCTTTATATACTAAATTGATGATTTAGTGATAATTAAAATTATAATGAAATTCAATTTTTGAATCTGACATTAGCATTGACATTTTACAAATGCCGATCTCTTGTCGCCTGTGCTAAATAAAACATTGGAATTATTTTTTAAGTTATTGAAGTTCATGGTGAGAGTTCTAATCAGGTGCAAAATAACGATTAAATGAGGTACTTTTGAAATTTTGTTTTGAGACCTACTCTATAAGAGATGATTTTTATTACAGTTTCGTGTTGGAGCGTAATAAATGAATTTACGCATAATTATTGTTATATTTCTTATATACATTTTGATCTTGAAAGAGGCAAATAATTATTATAAGAGTTTACAATTACCAACTAGTATAGTACAGATTTGAGTTGCATAAATGATGTTCGATTATCTTGATTTTGAGTCTTTGTCAAATATCCGGAATCATCAAGTTTTATCTATGTGGTGCCATTAAAAATTTGCCTGTTAACCCCTAATTTTAATTTTTTTTTTATTGCATATAGTTTTTAAAGCCATTTTTAAAAATCTTTAAAATATCCTTGTAATTTTTTCCATGTTTTAAAATGAAAAAAAAAATGTATGGAAAATTCTAGGGAAAATCATTTCCTGCCAAATTTTCAGTGGCTTATATCTAAAAAAAAACAAGGACAATAACCTTTCATTGTTTTCAGCTTTTGTAGTTCTGTTAAAGATAAACTATCAACAGTCTATAAAAAAGATATGATTTTTTACCATAAGGAATGAAATTTGTGGCTTGAGTGAGGAATGCTACTTTGAGGGTACTTAATTTTATGGTTTCATCATTTTTTTCTATCCACGTAAGAAGTCATTTATGTTTCGTTTAATTTGTAAATTCCTTATATTTATTTACTTACGATATCCATGCAAATAGTATTCTTAGATCACTGATTAATTCATATTATACAAATTTTCAAGTATTTCATCTACTATTACATGACTGGTCTATGCTTTTTTACTTCCATTGTCGTCTGATCTTACGATATTTTTTATGGCAAACGCTAAAAGTCTTAATTTACAGTAGAATGAGTTTCAACTATATATATAAGTTTTTTTTTAACCAATTGATAATTGGATAAATATTGTATATCCATGTTGAATCTGACATCATCACTGACATTTAAAAAATGCCAATCCCTTGTCGCCGGTTTTGAATATATCATTGGATGTTTTGAAATTATCAAAGTTCCAGAGGGGTGGTAGTATTTTTCACAATTAGGTACAAAGTTTAAATTTTTTTCTTGCAAACTACTCAAGATATACTACCACCAAAACATAGCACGTCACATCCGGTTTCTATTCTTTTAGGTAGGTTGAAGGTTGGCGCCTTTTAAAACGTTTAAACCCACTGCATTTGTTTGCACCTGTCCTAAGTCAGGAACCTGATGTTCAGACGTTGTCGTTTGTTGATGTGGTTCATAAGTGTTTTTAGACCGTTGGTTTTCCTGTTTGAATGGTTTTACACTAGTCATTTTGGGGCCCTTTATAGCTTGCTGTTCGGTGTAAGACAATGCTCCGTGTTGAAGGCCAGCTTTGACCTATAATGGTTTACTTTTACAAATTGTGACTTGGATGGAGAGTTGTCACTGTAGTACTGGGTGTAATAAAACTTTTTCATGCCAATTATTTCTTAAATTTTAAACAGAGGTAAATTCTGTACATTTTTTTTAGAAAATTCAAAGTTTAACGAAGAATAATAAGGAAAAACAATAATGATATTACTATCACCCCTCACAGATTTAATGTTCAGATCATAAATGAATCCACAGTATAATAAATATCAGAGCATTTTATCAAACATTACATGTTTTGACAATGGATCGTCCTCGCCCATAGACTAATTCGATAGTGCGATGCACTTTGCATATGTTAGTTTTTGGTTTGTTCTTTTAATTTAAGTGAGATAAAAAGTTTTTAATATATATAAATATCTTTTCCGCAAGTTTATTGTTTTCTGTTTGATATTAAATTGATATTAAAGATCCATTTTGTTACATCTGGTGATAATTTTATTTGACAATCGACAATGGCAGTCAGCAGGGTTTAAGAACCATGGTTCGACCTGCTAGTCAAATGGGTTTTGTTAAAATATACTTTGTCACTTTTTTGGTCTTTTGGAAAATGTTGTTTGTGCTGTATTTAGACCCCTTTACCAAGAAATTTGTTTTGCATGCACACGAATAAAAATTGCGGTTTTTATCCACCGCAATCATAGGTTTGAACGTTGTTTTCAATTTAGACTGGTTTATGATTGTCAAATAAAATGCTCACCAGATGTAATAAAATGGATCTTAAATATTAATTTAATATCAAACAGAAAACAATAAACTTGCGGAAAAGATGGTATACCGCAAACAAAAGGTGCAAAAATTAGTACACCATATCCGTATTTCGACAATTGATGTCTCTTCAGTGATGTTAGGAATCGAAACGGTTTTTGGAAGGCTATATCATTTACCTCAATTTAGGATAGACTCTTGAATTTTGAAAGAGTCAAAATAGGATGAACGGATCATATAAACCCGAAGGCAAATATAATACAAGCCCAAACGAAAAAATATAAACAAGTCTAAATTGAAAACAACGTTCAAACTTATGATTGCGTTGGTAAGATCTGATAAGAATATTTTAGTAATCTCACCATGAGAAATTCCTCGCGGAATCATCTTTAAATTTGAAAATGTCGTCAAATATCAGTCTTTTTTCCTGCATGGATAAAATGAAATATTAATGAGAAAAAGATAAGAATGACATTTTTGAAGACGATCGTCATAAGCACTAACCAATTTATTGAACATAGTTTAACACTTTATTCAATAGAGTTTATACCAATGAGGTAAAATTTAATGTTTATGACCTATTCTGTAGGCCTGTGTAAAACAAAAAGTATGTAAACCCTAATGTAGTAGAGTGATTTGTCATTGTGTTGTTGTAATTTTTGTATTCTTGTCTTTCATTTTTGCTAATGTGCTTTGCCTATATGCCTTTTTGTGTTTCTTTGTTACATATTTATTTGTTTTTATAGTGATTAAGATAATAACACAATGTTGACTGCTGTACCGCAATTTTTGACATTTTTACCTATTGTGTCTATTTGTTTTGTTCACACATCGTTGTCAATATAATGGAATTTGATGCGACTGTAATACAAGTGAGAGGTTTAGCTAGCTATACAACCAGGTTTAATCCACCATATTCTACATAAGAAAATGCCTGTACCAAGTCAGGAATATGACAGTTGTTATCCATTTGTTTGATGTGTTTGAGCTTTTAATTTTGCCATTTGATTAGGGACTTTCTGTTTTGAATATTCCTCGGAGTTCAGTATTTTTTTGATCATTTTGTATAATGTAAAAATCATCTATTTAATAACTTTATTCATAGTAAAAGTTTACATATTTTAAATATTGAATCTGTGTTAAAATCTTTACTTGCAAACCTTATATTTGTGTATAGTAATATGCATTTTATTTTTCTATGAATATGCACGGTGATTTACTTGAATCGTTGTATCTGATTGGTTATTAGGATTCGGCGGTTAAGTTTAGTTTCCTTTGTTTTGGACTTTGTAGATTTCCACGGGACGATAGCCATGACAGTCGTTTAAATTTATGTCCGGCCGTTAATATTGACCACATGAATTACCTGTATACTTCAATATTATTACTTTGGACACGACATATTTACTGACTGATGTAAATAAAGGCATTGTATTGGTCACATTGCATATGTATAATTTTATAATTCGAGTCTGAATATTTATGTTCACATTTTGGGTTTCAAGACTCCAATTATATACATGATATAATTATATAGAAAGATGATTATGTGCTGTGCTGTTAACCTTACCAGTTAAACTCACTCCACAAGTGGTAGGAGTATATTTAATTATAGTTTGGTATTTTAATAGCCGACCAACAATATTGTATAGTAAACATGAGTTACTTCTGTAGATTTGGAGATTTTAACTAATCAATACTATTGACGTCACTAGTCTTTAAGACTATGATTTTTGCAACTTTATGATTGTTGTATGATCGAATTGAGTTAATGATTATAAGTATTATATATTTTAATGAAGTTATTATTGATAAATGCAGCTATAGCATTACTTATATACTCTACGTAAGGTACCAGTAGTGAATACAACTACAAAGATACACATAGTAGATTACATCACAATATAGTGTGTATATGAAAGGTCAAACAAAAAGTTAAAGTACACGTGACACCGATGTCAATTTCAACAATTGTAAACAATAAACATTGTCTTACTGCAATACTTATTACTTGATACTTGGCTAATAACAGTTAAAATGGATTATTTAATTTTATATTTCTGTATTATATAATCTGTGATGTTTCGCAAAAGTACATGATTATGTTATATGAAATAACTAGTTATTTATATCTATTATATTGCTATTTCAGAATTGTTTTTATTTACTGGTAATAAACATCAGAACTTTAGATCCTCATTAGTGTTATTCCTTAGCATAGGATTTCATCTACTACACTAATACCAATATAAAGTGACTATTTATTATTCGGTAATATGTCATTTAAATTAGCTTTGAAAAAAAATTCGTGCTTTGCAAACAAGAATGCCAGTGAGGCGAACCAATTTTTTAGGATGCAGCAAAACAAATCCACTTCAGTGTCACGTAATAGGCGAGTGACTTATTTCAAAAAGACGCTTAGTTAACGACTTTAATGTACCCACCTAACACACGGCTGTATTATATATCATTCGAAAGCTAATAATCTGTACTTTCTGTTTTGTCCGGTCGTATAAAAATCGTACGGTGCATTTTCTGTTAAATCAAGGTCAAAGGTCATGAAAAAACATTCCAATTTTTGCGATTACTAAACAAAAAGCCATTTTCTAATTCTTGTACCATAAAATTTTTCAAAAGATCATATAAACTTTATATAACATAATACATTATTTCCAAATCAAACAAAAAATAAGAGGTTATATGCGCAATATTTCCCGAAAATTGAAATTCATCACAAATCCTAAAAAAATGAAAAAAATGTTCCAAAAGCAATTTATATCTTGGGGGATCGATATTTGTATGCTAAAAAAATAGATAAATAATATGTTTTAGGTCAAGGAATATTTGTTTTCTAATTTTAAGATGCAATTATTAATTATTGTTCATAGAACAGTCTTCTATTGAAGTGTTTGCAGTTGCCCAAAAATCTGCCATCTGCAAATAGCGATCATGTTGTTATTCTATGTTAAGATAGCACATCGCTAATTGTCAATATCAGGGAGGAGAATGATTTTCCATAATAAAAGAAGGGGTATTTAAAGTTCGATAAGAAGATATACGAGCTAATTGAGGTAAAAATATGTTTTTACGAAGTCAAACTTATTTACTTTTTTTAGTCATGTTTAGATGCAAACATGACTTTGCGACTAAATCGTAGGCAACATTGAAATAAGTAACCTTGTTTAGAAACACTTGGTTGTCTAAAGCGGGATGTAAACGAACTATATATAATGCTGCTGCTTCTTATTTAGTTTAAAATCGTGTTAGACATATTAAATGTGTTTAGAAGTTTAATCCCTTTAATTATTTGAATAAAAGATGCTTCTATATATCTTTATTCTCACAAACCAAATTTCATAGGTATAGAGATAGGATTGAGTATTTTCAACATAAGCTTTTAAAATACAAATGCAGGTCATTGTGTATGTAAAACACTATAAGCAGTTGTGAAATAAAAAAATGAAAAAGTTGAATACCTTCCTGACCTCATAAAATCATTCGCTGTTTTAGGCAGTGATCGTTTTCATGCTGTGCTGTGTTTTGTGGACTGTTGTTCGTCTCTTGGACTTTAATTTTATTTTGTTCATGGTTTTAATTAAGTTTATTTGATTCATGGTTTGAGATGTTGATTGTCCCTTTGGTATTATTTCATTTTAAAGATATTAACTTGCATTATGAAAATCGGCAAAAAATCGCTTCAAAGTAAAGTGAAGAAGATTAACGCAATAAGACAAATATTCGCGAAAATAACTTAATTTGCTCACGGTGTTATATATATAGAACCAAATCGTTATCATGATACATTAAACTACAATGATCTACAATTTTTAAAACTTTTGCTACTTATAGAGGGACGAAATATATCAAAGGGACATCAAACTCATAATTGAAAACGAACTGACAAAGCCGGGCAAAAAACGAACAAGACAAGCAACAGTATACAAAACACAACATGTAAAACTGCAGATTGAGTAACACAAACCCCCCAAAAATATTTTGGGTGAACTCAGGGGCTCCACAAAGGTGAGCAGATCATGTTTCACATGTGACACCCGTCTTGTGGCTCGTGTAATTCCTACCTCGGTGCCAAGCCTTATTCGGGAGGTGACATTCAAGGCAGAAATGACGGTATTTTGGTTACGTCGATTGGAACTTATCAGTCGTCATCTGGCAAAACAGATATTTCATAAGTGTCAACCAACTCGTAGTGGCGTCCATAAAATTTTCAAAGGGATGATTTCAGCTTTGCATTTGAACTCTGGTTTAAAGCCATGTTCAAACCACCATTTTTCTTCAAATGTCCTGTACCAAGTCAGGCATATGGCAGCTGGTATCGAATAATCTGTTTCTTTGTATGTTAATGTTTGTTTTTGTAGCAGTTCAGTGTTTCTGTTATTCCGTTGTGTTCCTCTTATAGTTGATGCGTTTCCCACGGTTTTGGTTTGTGACCCGGATTTGTTTCAGTTACTAGTAAATCGATTGATGACTATTGAATAGCGGTATACTATAGTTGCCTTTTGTTTGATATCTTCATTGTGAGCAGTTACGCACTATCACGACAATCGTGAAAGTAAATACAAGCTCTGGAATATTGTATCAACTTGGAGATATATATATACTCCACAAGAAGATGCCGCGAAATCGCGTTACAATTGGGCAAGCGTTTAAATAAAGAGTTTTATTTAATTTTGCGGGCAGTACATCGTCTGAGCATGCAAAGACAAATTTAGGAAATGCAAAACCCTACATTTATACGTCATATCATAAATAATCCGACTTGTTATTGTTTCAGAGGAGTTGAGGCTCAATGAAATCGGTCTCCTCCTTTAATAATATAGATATGCAGGTGTTGCTATAATGTTGCTACATAGAAATGAAAAGTTTATAATTGGTTAGTAATGAGTGTTTTTATGGGTTGATTTATACTCATCTCTTTTGTCGTAAAACTTGTCCTCAACCAACCCTCATCGTCGATTTCAAGATAAGTGGTAGAGTACACGATATCTGTTGAGTCTTTTTTTTAATTTCAATGGAAAATACGAGTCCAACATTGTGACAAATTTGGCACTATTCAGCGAGATGACATCATCTATATAGTGGAAAGTGAAGTTTCAAGATAATGGTAGCTTCTTTTCAGTCGTCATCAGAAGGTCTTGCATGAAGTCATCCTCGTATGAAAAATGAACTAGTCATTCAAGCTATTCAGAAAGTCTAGTTGTAACTAGAATCGTTGCGTATTAATAGATTTTTTCTTCAAAATTATTCTTATTTGATGAATTAATGCATTTAAACAATGAACAACGCAATTTTAGCAATCAAGAAGTCAAGTTTTATAATGTGTTTACTGGTTTTTAAATTCTTTTAAATTTCAATTTTCATCAATTTATTTTTTATTTATTTTTGTCTAAATTTTCAATTTATTTTCTATGGTTCACATTAAATAAATAAAAGGTCTTTTCACTACATCAATAAATATAATGAAGCTACAAATCAAACAATTAGAAAAGTCAAAAGATGTTTATTTCAGTCTGGTAGTTACAATGCAGATTGCAATCTCTTAGTTTCGCCCCCTTTATTTCAAGCAATAGTATGATTCGCACACATATTTTTTTACTTTAAATTTTTCAGATTCTTAAGAATTTGTTTATTAAATCTGATATTGACCACATACAATGTTTAAATAGAAAGAAATGCTTAAAAGCTGTTTTTCCGCAGATGGCGGTATTTTGGGCAACTGCATGAGTTGTTATGATTTGCTGTTTGATTAGAAGTAAGCATAATTTAAGAAAATTTATGATGTCAAAAACTTCGTTGATAGTTATTACATGGTTTTACTTAGTTTTAAGTGATTAGCAGTTGCAACAGAAAGAAAAATTTGGGTTTTCACACATTTTGTAAACTTTTACTCGAATTTCAGGAAACATGTGCTGTCTATCAAAAACACGTCTTAAATATTTTAAAATGCATTTGATTAATGACCGTTAATCTCTCTGCTAAACGTTTAAATGGTTTGCATATGTGAATTTAGTATATAAAAGTCATATGATGCAATCAAGCTGAAATCTTAAAAAATATGCACTTATTCGTCCTTGGTCTTTGATCTTGATTTGACGGAAATTGCACCGCACGATTTTTTTACGACCGGGCAAAACAGATAGTACAGATGTGTAGCTTTTTAAAATGATATATAATTTAGCCGTGTGTTAGGTGGGTACATTAAAAATTCAATTTTATGGTTAAAGTCACTCGCCTATAACTTAAGTCCGATTGAAAAATTGTTTAAATTATTCGCATCTCACATTTCGAAAATAATTTAGAAATTAATAAAAGGTTCAGTATTATGCCCATTTCTAGATTTCTAGATTTCAAAACCAAATTTAAGTACTCGGAAAGCATTTTGTGTTCTGACGGCCCGACAAATCAGCCAACAATGTAGAAGAGGTATGACTTTAATACTAAACTACAATGAAATTTAAAATTCTTCTATATTCTAAGCCGTGCGCTCTACAGAAAGTAAAATAGTATATAATACTGTCACTAACACATCTCAACGTCAGGCCTCCTTTGAAATTGTTTCATTTCCCTACTTGGAATTGGGTACCTTATTTACACAAAACACTTGCAAGTTTCGTTTTAATAAAGCATTATAAAATAAGGGAATTACTTATTTTTGAAGTGTCAAAAACTCTTTGGATGTTTTGGAAAAATTACGTGCTTTTGATGATCCGTTCAATTTCGGTTGACTGTGAACACTAAACTTCCTCAGTGTCTTATCAAACAGAAGTTCTCTATCTTATAAAACGATAATAACTGATATCCGATGTACTTGCTGCAACTGATACCGAGCCTTATATAAGAATAAGGGAAATATATTAGTCATACTTATAAATTATCAAGAATTCTCTTATTCCAATAATGAACGTACTTCAAATTAATATAAAATTCACAGCAAAAATTGTCCTTTACTAGTTTGCTATATATCAGTTTCACACGAAACAATCAAAACAAAAGACGAAAAAGACAATATTTCGTTCCCTTTCGTTAATTTTCTTGTTTGATGTTTGTTCGACCCCTTCCTAAAATGTAACTCAATGGTTGTTGTTGGTTCTTCAACCCTATTTATCGATTGTTATTTTGTGATAAACCTGGCCGTTAGTATCTGAGTATTCAGTATGGGTGTAGATTATTGTTAAAAGACGTACGATGATCTAAAGTTGCTTGAATTTACGCTTCATTTTTACACTGTTGGATAGGTTTTTATTGGCATACATTTCACATCTCCCTAACTTATGTATGCTACTCTGATGTATCAATTTCATTTTGTTTTAAGAAATTTGATTTTTCAGTTTTTCTATTGATTTTTAATTGTCGCCTTGTTGTCTCCTGTAATTTATTGGTTTACTTTTTTTTTTTTTTTTACAAGTAGCAATTCGAATTACTCGTTGATTGTTTTATGTATTTGTTTATTAATCTTGTTGTTCTCTGGGTTTCGATGTTGGATTGTCCTTTTCACTTGGTTGTAACGGGCTAGTGTATTACGAGTTCATATCCCTTTAATTATACAAATATGTGACTAGCCATGGGATTTCTAGGCTTATGGAGGTACCTATGCTAAAACGGTTTTTTTGCATATTTATCAAGTACAGAATAAAAGAAAACATCCTGTCAAGTTATTCTGACAGTATCGTTGAAATTCAGAATTTATGGGTCATTTTGTATTTTGCTATTTATGGAATTTTATGGCCAACGTCAAGATTTTTCGGATATGTTCATTCATGAAATGTCCATTAGCTTTTTATGAATTACTTTAAATTTACAATATTTCAAAGGAGTATAGTAATTATGGTCTACAAATGACAGTATACATTTGATTACCATCAACTTTGTAGTATCTATTAGGCATTACACATATCTTCATTCTCTTTCGTTAAATGTAATGTTCTAATTAGCAGATTACTTCTGGTGTTCTGTCTCGTTGATGTATACCTCACGTTATATTGTATTCATACTCGTATTACATTTTAAAAAAGGTTGAAGCGGAAGGTTTAACTGACCTTTCTGCAAATGTAATCTTAAACGCGTCAGAAAGGTTATAATGTTATTTCAATAAAATACAAAAAATATAGATCTTTAAACAAATAGAATTGAGCAACAGCTACAGATCATCTCATAACATGCAAAAGTTATACATATAAAAATAAGATGATTGCCAATGGGAAAACTCTCCACCAGAGACCAAATGATGTAGAAGTTAACAACTATGGGTCACAGTATGGCTTTTAATAATGATCAAAACCCAAACCGCATAGTAAAGTATAAAAGGCCTCCAAATGCAAAACAATTTTTTTTAATTTTGGTAGTTATGTCCATTGCCATTTCTTTCATTATTATCAATATGAAAAACCCATATATCATTGTTATTATGACTGTGAACCCATAGCTTATTGACATATCATACATGATCAATCTATAAAATCTGTGGATGTTTTAATAAAAAGTAGCTGAATTTATTAGAGTAATGTGTCCGTTTAATCGCCATGTGAGCTTTTACATTCGCTGTACTATACTTTGATATAGAAACCATACCCCAGTACAGCTTACAGAGCATAATAAGTTTAGTAGTGCATGTTATTATGTGATTTTGTTTTGATGGTGATGGACAAACACGCTTTGAAAGAGAAGAAATACAACTACATACATTGAATCGGGTACATAGTGTTTCAAATGAAGAGAAGCAAAACAAAAACGTATAACTACTTGCGTTTTTAAGCACATATACTGTAAAATCGTCTTTCGCAATACGAATAGCACCAGTTACAAATATGATTCTAAAAGAAATAAAAAGAAATACCTTGAAAACATCTTTTTTTTCTTCATAAATAAAAGATATTGGGAAGACGTCATTGAGGTAACAACCCCAAAACAAAAAAATCCATGACATGCAAATGTCAACATATAGTACTCAACAAAATACAGGTGTCCACACACTATGTCAAGCTTTTAATCATGCAGAGTCCGTTTAAGTTAACATTTTTAAATTGGGAGATCAAAAATATTTCATATCCGCTATTTATCTATTTTTACATACATTAAAAGACAACTTATTGAGACTTTTTTGGCCTCTATTTTGGTTATAATATCCTTTTTTTTCTTGGACTGGGTGTATTTAATGTCCATGTTTTTATAATATTCTTTGTCATAACCAATTCAAGAAAAAAAACAACGTTTATGTTAAATTTTTTCGGTGTTCCTAATAAACTCCAAAATAAAAAAAATTACAGAACGTATTAAGGATGATTGCTGCTCAAACTCAAAATAAATAGGATCATTCTTTTTCAGGTTTTTTACATTCAGTATAGATAGATGTTCAAAAAAATGTTAAAAAAAATATGGGTTCATGCGCTTTTTTTTTCGGTATACTCATTTTAAATATACCCATATATGGCATAGTTGTGAAAAGCTAGAGAAACAGGTTTTGTATAAAAAAAGATGCACAATACATTTACAGTGTACAAATATTTTTATTGGTGGCAAAACAAGTAGAATACATATCAGTCTTACATTTTTAAATATTTTTTTCTGTAAAATCAATCAACAAATTGTGTTATCTTAGCAGTTTAGTTAAAATTTGAAAAAGTACGGGAATACACATGATTTCTTGTTATTTTTTAAAAATAAACATCTTTGTAATAAATACATCCCCACAATATCTTCCTCATACATTTGTCCTTAATTTCCAAGAAAAAAAAATATATCATCATGCGCTTTATTTTTAGCTAGACGTTAAAAACAAAAAAAAGTACTGGAAAATGCCTGATGTTTCTCTATTTTCTTAAAAATAACATTTATTTTATAAATACAATTTCACAAAATTTTCAAAAAATCTTACTCATACATATGTCCTTAATTTTCAAGGAAAAAAAATATACCATCATGCGCTTTATTTTCAAATAGACACTGAAAACAAAAAAAAGTATGGAAAAATGCCTGATTTTTCTCTATTTTCTTAAAATAAACTTTTTTATAAATACAATTTCACAAAATTTTCAAAAAATATTGCTCATACATATGTCCTTAATATCCAAGGAAAAAAAAATATATCATATGCTTTATTTTCCAATGGATGCAAAAAACAAAAAAGTACAGAAATGCTTGATTTTTCTCTATTTTCTTAAAATATACCTTTTGATTTAATTACAATTTCAAAAAATTTTCACAAAATGTTTCTTATGCATTTGTTCTAAAATTGGAATAAGAAGAATAGAGCTATTTTTTTTTAAGCTAGAACTAAAATAACACAAAAAGTGAAGAAAAATCTATAATCATTCATGTATTTTCAACTGCATGTTTCTATTTCAAAGTTTGTTACATCAAGCACATGTTATAAATTTATCAGCAAAGGCAACAAAATTTTCTAATTATCTGGAATCACATGCATAAAACAGATTCACAATAGTGCATACAATGACATTTCTCGCCTGTTTAATTAATTCCATACACCTAATAAGAAAAATCTATTGCTTATAGTATCTCAAGATTGGAAATTCATGAAAATTTAACATGATCAATGAATTGTGAAATTGAAGTCAGGGTCAGCTGACAGGTGTCAGACACACATTAATCCTTCAAATGAATGTAGACCATATATCATTGACCTATTATAAAGAATATTGAAAAACAGACCTAATCACAAAATTTTAACCCTTGGACCATGCAAATGAGGTCAGGGTTGGGTGACAGGTGTAAGACTGACAAGTACACATCTGGATGAATCCATAGACTAAGTATTATTGGCCTACCATGTATGGTAACTGAGAAAATAGACTTTATCACAAAAACTTAACTTTGTCACTCCATAAAATTTAGGACATGGTCATACAGATGTCAGACTGACATGTTCACCTCCAAATGATTCCATAGATCAAATAGCATTGACCTACCATGTAAAGTTAATAATAAACAGAACTTATCACAATAACTTAATCTGGTCTCCATCCAAGTCCCAATTTCTATAAGTAAACCATTATAGGTGAAAGTACGGTCTTCAACAAGGAGCCTTGGCTCACACCAAACAGCATGGTCTGATTTAATCAATATACTTGTATGAAAAGCATAAGCACTTTAAAGGTAAATTAATAATAAATTGATCCAATATAATTGCACAAGATTCAATAACAATGCACGGATCACAACATAATAATAAGGGTAAACTGGGTATGGAGAAAATATCAGATATTTCAAGTAAATATTCATGCCATAACGAATAAAAAATTGTAAACTTAAAGTTTTGCTAAAATTGCAAAAACAGATCGTTCTGTATTGGTATAGTTTTAAGATCTTTCATTTGCATATTTAAGGCGATAAAAAGTTTGGGCTTCAAAAGTACACATAATTATTGACTTTATATAGAAAATTTGTCCATATAATGTTCCACAAATAATACATGATTTCAAAGTAAAATCATTTCTTATTACTGCGGAAAATTTCATTCTGATTGATATAGTGGTATTGTAATAAAGTGATTTTATTGAACAGTGGTATAGCAAACATTGAATTCCCTTACAAAATGTTATCATACAGTATAAACATGTGAAAAAATATTACACAAAAAAGTTCCTCTTTACATTTTTTCAAAAAAATCTGATACACTTGAAATAATCTTAGCTGATTTTGTAACTCTTACAGATAATCCACACTTTTTCTGTGAAAATATATTTGATTCCAGATCTACCATTTCTTGTAAAAGCTAACTTTAAATGATAAAAATTCAGCCCACTCTTAGCTATGACAGTGGCTGTTCTCAAGGTAATGACTTTAGAATTAATAAGTAATTTCAATGATGGAAGATTTTGATGTAGTTTTTTCAAACAAGAATATTGATACAAAATACAATTTTTTGAATAAAAAGCAGTTTTCATTTGACATGTATTATTAATTTTTTCATTGACAAGCTTTTGCAATGCAGTAACATCTTCCTCAGCATTGTGAGCACCATATGTAAAATCAAGAAGTGTTTGACATAATTTAGACTGAGAATATGAATTCAGACCTGGATATACATTTTTAAACAATTTCAAAGTATCAACAAAACCTAAAATATTGCTTTCAAATCTAGAAAGCAAATTACAATTATCTAACGCATTGTACAACACAGGACAGTCATAATTAAAAATATTGTGTCCAAATATAACATTTTTTTCAGATTTTTCTAAAAACTGGATAAATTTAATAAGACCTGCTTTTATATTTACTGCTGGTACAATATTATTATGAAAAAATAAAGAACCGTTTTGAAATGTTAATCCTGTTATTTCTGCTGCCTTTGAGGATATTTCACATGATGGTAACACATATGTAGAACACATTTCCTCTCCTCTCAACGCTGATATCTGTGTAATGTGTGATGTTCGACCTGTAAAAAATTAAAGAATAAATTTTAACAATTAAGATGATTGATTTCCTGTCTTTAAATAAGTGAAAAACAATTAAATCAGTGAGTTAAATGCTTATATCTGATAACCCTGCTCCCAACCTTTAATATTGTAGAACATGACCTGGCACTGTATATAAAAAACTCTGTGGTTTACAGGAAGTACATATCAAACGAACCTGAAATCGTATTTATATGTTTCATAATGAGTAAGCTGAATATTAACTTAATTTCAAAATAATAACAAAAGAACCTAAGGTAAATTTTTATTACTTTCAAATTAAATAAAGAGCAAATATTTGTTACCGTAGCAACTGTCTTGTATAATAAAATATATATCTGTATTTTACAAAGAGTAAAATATAATTTCTTTGTTTTTTAGTCCTAACTTCACATTTTTGTAGTTTTCCAGATGGTAAATCTTAAAAAGTATATGATGCAAAAAAAGCAAACTCGCAACAAATGATGGATACAATGTGATGGCTAAAAACTTACTGAGACCTGTAGCTTCAATATCAAAATATATTTGAGTATATTCTGTTGCATCTTCCAAGCACATGGCATTATTTTCAGGTTTTGATGATGGAGGTGGTATTTCATTTATATCGTCTTCCTTCAAATCACAAAGGGCTGCATCTGATTTATAAGTTGTACCTTCTCTTAACTCACATGCAGATGTTTTCTGATTCCTGAAATTCAAAGAAAAACTTATGGTTAATTTCAAAATATGAATTTACGTTGCTTGATGCTCTTCTGGTTTATGTACTGAATGATTGTGTCATACGGGCTACTTGAGCTTGTTGTTAGATGTTGGATTACATTATATTGAAGTCAGTGTTCTCCTTTTTTCACTAAGGTAAGATGGGTGTTTTTGAAAAAAACTCTTGCAATTTGAAGACCTAGTGTGACTCATCATTAAACATGGTAGCTAAACGTCTTTGATATATTTTCATAGTAGTTTGTTACACTGCTATTCGACTTTTCTTCGATAAGAGAGTTATTAATAAATAAGTTGTAAGACAGGTCACAATTTTATTAATTTGTTGAGCCTGAAACGCAAGTCCATATCAACATGAATTTTGATGTATATGGACAATTGGTGGAGCTCAACATTCTAAACCATTTTGCTCAGTCAGATTTTCTCTATTCATAATGGTTTTCAAAAAAATAGACAAAACTTGCACTTTTATCTTATGTTCTATTTTTAGCCCTGGGGGCAGTGTTTGTTAGCAGGCAGTTAGTAAGCGGGGTCAACCGACACACTTTTTTAAAACAAAATATCCAATAATGATTGTGGCTAAGTTTGGTTAAATTTGGTCCAGTAGTTTCAGGCCAGAAGATTTTTGTAAAAGTTGATGGACACATAGTGATGAGAAAAACTCACTTAGCTCAATGGGCCAGGTGAGCTAAAAAAAAAACAACAATAGGCAGTCTGCTGAAGAAAGTTAAGGCTTAATTATGAACTACTAAAGAAGATTACAGGAATCAATGTTATTTACCTGCTTGTTTTTAAAGCAATTCTGCGTAGTTTTGCAGCTTTGGTAGTGGCAACAGCTCTCCTCTTTCTAGCCTGAAGATCTCTGAGGGTAGCTAACTTCTGGGTATATATCCCAGGAGATAGACCTGTTGATACATTTACCTGCAATGAAAATGATATTAAAGAAATAAGAACAAAAGTAATTTTGATTCTCAAAACAATGCAGGTTTTACATTTGATTCCAGAAGATGACAAAATTACTAGAAACAAAGTTGCTTCACTAAACATGCACACTTATATACTGTATGTCTCTAAAAAAAGAAATGAGACTGTTAATTATAAAATAGACAGATGGCGATAAATTATGTTTTCTCTATTTTAATTATTTGGCATTATCATAAATTTATGGACATACTGTCATTCAATAGGGCTGTTCAAGAATTAAACACATGGGTGTGTGTGTGGTTGGGAACTTGGGGGTATAAGGGGGCACTTTATTAAGACCCCCACAACCATGACATATTTTTTTAATTTCACATACAATTCTTACATAATTGTTAGGAAAACACAGCATACCAAAACTAATTGTTTTGAGTGCAGCCTTTACCCTCCCCTACAAGTTAAAATTTAGAACAGCCCTATTTTGGATTATTATTATTTAAAAAAATAAATGTGGATAGTGTCCACATGTGGACACAGATGATGCCCCCGCTTGCATAGCATATAGTTATAAAGGGACATAACTGAAGAACGGTAAAAGTGACACTACCCAAATTTGAACTTGATCTGAGTTTTGTGGTAATAAGCATTGTGTGTAAGTCTCAAAACATTAGGTTGCGGCTAACTTAAGTAGAGAACAGAAACTAAAAATTCAGCAATTTTTATGTTTATAAAGGGACATAACTCAAGAATGGTAAAAGTGTTCTCACCAAATTCCGTACTTAATCTGTATTATGTAGTAATAAGCATTGTGTATAAGTTTCATAACATTTGGTTGAGGTAAACTAAAGTTAACAAACGGAAACAAAAAATTTGTACTTAGTTTTGTGGTAATGAATATTGTATATAGGTTTCACAATGTTTGGTTGGGGCAAACTTAAGTTACAGAATAGAAACTAAAAATTTTGCAATCTTTCGATTTATAAAGGGACATAACTCAATAATGGTTAAAGTGACACTACCCAAATTCAACTTGATCTGTGTTTTATCAGTGGAAGTCAAAATTAAACATTGCATTGTATAAAGCATTGATTGTAGTTGATTCAACTATAATCATTGACAAAGGAAGATAACTCCAATTTTAAAAATTACTTGATATTTAGAAGAAAATAAAAATTTTGCAATTTTTCCATTTATAAAGGGGCATAACTCTAGAACCGTTAATGTGAAGCCACAAAAATTCAAATTTGATCTGTGTTTTCTGGTAATAAGCATTGTGTATAAGTTTCATAACATTTGGTTGAGGCAAACTTAAGTAAGAGAACGGAAACTAAAAATTTTGCAATTTTTTTATAAAGGGGCATAACTCTAGAACGGTTATAGTGATGCCACCAAAATTCAAACTTGATCTGTGTTTTGTGGTAATTAGCATTGTGTATAAGTTTCATAACATTTGGTTGAGGCAGACTCAAGTAAGAGAACGGAAACCAATTTTGGGATGTACGTACGTACGTACAGACGGACAAGGGTAAAACTTAATGCTCCCTCCGCTACGGCGGGGGCATAAAAATTAACTAAAATAGGTGAGACGGTATCCAACAGTTCATGCAAAATTAAACTTTCCCTCAAAAAGGGATTATATGTGTATAAAATACAACACCATAAAATTTGGTCTCTAAAATTTGTAACAATGTAATAGTATAACAAATTACTGAAAACATGTAACCTATGAATCATAAAACTGAACAGGCAGGCTGATAACCCATTTGTACATTTAAATTTTTTTTTACTCTCAAAACAAAATTCATAAAATACTAGCATGACTAGTTATCTATCCCTTGAAAACTTGTTCTGAGAACTTCTGACAAGTAAATAACAAAGTTTTAAACCCATGAATAAAAAAATATTTATTTGTACAAGTGGGATCTGACTGACAGGCAACACACTTTCTTACATCTACAGTGTATTGATTACCCTTGTTTTTCTGTGCTACGGCAGCAGCAATACGGTAGCCTAAACTTCCAGAACCACCATAAAACCTATTCTTTGGTGCTTTAGAGGCAACACTTTTGTTAAAGCTCTCATTGCTTTGGGTGCTTCCTAGATTAGCAAGATTTTCTGGATTTTTTCTGTATTTCTCTAATAAAGTTGTAAGTGAAGTTTGAAAAGATTTGTCATGTAAAGGTTTCCCATAGGGCAATGACGTATATTTCAGACCAGACTCCTCAATAAACCTACACCAACTGATGTTGCAACCGCTGTGGTCTCCGAAGGGATGCTTTGACAGTGCATCTAAATTTTGTTTAATTTCTTCTGGTTTGCCTTTGCCTTTAGCTATTAAGTAGTTGAAGCATTTAATGAGGTAGTTGATAACTTTTTGAGAGCGACAGGAATGTTTTTTTCTTAAATCATATAAACTGGAACTGAAAGGTTTTTTAATGTGGTTGCTGTCTGAGAGTTTCTTTATTCTTGGATCAACTTTAGCCCTAAGTCTTGCAATGGTGGTGGTATCTTCGTCTCCAATTATGGCTGTGATTTTTGCCCCCTTTTCTATAGTGTCTGTAACCATTTCCTCTACCATGTCTGGTTCCATGGCCTTTGCACTCCCAGTAAAGTTTTTTCTGCATGTATGCTTTCTTACTATCTTACCTTCATTTTCAGCTTTCTGGCATATTCTACAGGACTTTGACCTCCACTTGTAACCCAAAATCTTCCCGGTTTTTGAACCTATCATGGAGCAATGTCCTGTTAAATAAAATAAGAATTTCTCTATGAACACAGATGCATCAGCTGGTGAAACAGAAAAGAAACATAACTTAAGAAGGTGAAAGTGATACCACTGAAATGCAAACTTGTCTGAGATGCCTGATTTTTTTTATTAGTTGTTGTTGGCTTTGAACTAGCTGTCAGTAACTGTGAGTTCTTTCAAATCAGTACTTGGTGTCTTTTTGTTGTTGGGATATACAAGTACCCGGCCACGTCCACTCTATGTTTTTGTTAGATATATTTCTATGTATACAACTGATGAAAATAAGCCTTTTCAACTGATTTTTATAGTTCGTTCTCATGTTGTACTGTTATATCACTGACCCAGGTTAGGTGGAAGGTTGGTAACCGTTAACATGTTTATCCCTGGCCTGCCACATTCTGTATGTACTATGTGCCTGACCCAATTCAGGAGCCTGTAATTCTGTGGTTGTCGTTTGTTAATGTGTTACATATATTTGTTTTCTCATTTAAATTGTTTAACATTTGTCATTTTGGAGCCTTTTATAGCTGACTATGCGGTATGGGCTTTGCTCATTGTTGTAGGCCGTACACAGTACAGGGACCTATAGTTTTTAATTTCTGTGTCATTTGGTCTCTTGTGGGTCTCGTTGGCAATCATACTGCATCTTCTTTATTATATTGATCTGTGGTTAGTTGTAATAAACATTGTATTAAAATTTGAAACTAGAGGCTCTCAAGAGCCTGTGTCACTCACCTGACTCTACTTTGGTTTTAGAAATCATGTAAAGATAGATAAAAATCATAACAGATACCCAAATAATGATTGAGGCCAAATTTTGATTAATATTGGTCCCGTTATTCAATAAAATATCCTGGTGGCCATCTTGAACAGTAAATCGGCAACAAAGTAGCAACACTTGGTCAGCACCTCATAAGGAACATTCATGCCATGTTTGGTTTTATTCCATTCAGTGGTACTCTAAAAGAAGACATTTGTATGTATTTCCCATAGGGTCCTATGTTAAACTAAGTCCCCCGCTGGCGACCATCTTGGATGATGAATCGGCTACAAAGGTACAACACTTGGTCAGCACCTCATAAGGAACATTCATGCCATGTTTGGTTTCATTCCATTCAGTGGTTCTCTAAAAGAAGACATTTGTATGTATTTCCTGTAGGGTCCTATGCTAAACTAAGTCCCCCGTTGGCGGCCATCTTGGATGATGGACCGACTGCAAAGTAACAACACTTGGTCAGCATCACATAAGGAACATTCATTCCATGTTTGGTTCCATTCCATTTATTGGTTCTCTTAAAGAAGACATTTTTATGTATTTCCCGTAGGGTCCTATGTTAAACTAAGTCCCCCGCTGGCGGCCATCTTGGATGATGGATCGGCTACAAAGTAACAACACTTGGTCAGCACCTCATAAGGAACATTCATGCCATGTTTGGTTTCATTCCATTCAGTGGTTCTCTAAAAGAAGACATTTGTATGTATTTCCCGTAGGGTCCTATGTTAGACTAAGTCCCCCGTTGGCGGCCATCTTGGATGATGGACCGACTGCAAAGTAACAACACTTGGTCAACACCTCATAAGGAACATATATGCCATGTTTGGTTCCATTCCATTCAGGGGTTCTGTTAAAGAAGTCATTTGTATGCATTTCCCATAGGGTCCTATGTTAAACTAAGTCCCCAAATGGCGGCCATCTTGGATAATGGATCAGCTACAAAGTAACAACACTTGGTCAACACCTCATAAGGAACATTCATGCCATGTTTGGTTTCATTCCATTCAGTGGTTCTCTAGAAGAAGTTCAAAATGTAAAAAGTTAACGACGACGGACGACGGACGCCAAGTGACGAGAAAAGTACACTTGGCCCTTTGGGCCAGGTGAGCTAAAAAGTTCAAACTCAATTGTTAACTAAATATGGGACAGACCAACATAAAGGCAGACGGTCATGGGTAACACCTAATGCCACATATGTGTGTCTTATGCTCAAATAATTTTGCTTTTAGCAATAATATTAGCAGGCAGAAAGAATTGGAAACATTACTTTTTTATCATTACTGATCACATTATACATATTATACACCTACAACTAGCATAGTTGGAAAGAAATATTCATAACACTATCAAATTTGCAGTAGATTACTACTACATGTAATTATACAATTATAGTATTATACTCTGTCCCACCAGGTCAAATACATACAGAAGTAATACTTACACATTTGTACATGTATATTGTATCCAGGAAAAACTTAAATATCTGTATTTGTTTTGGTTAATATTAAATTACCAGTCAGACTGTTGTATGCTCTACCACTTCCTCTTGTTTGCCAGCCAGCATCAACTGAGACAGTCAGGTCGTCTGTTCCATCCCATCTGAAGTAGAAAATACATGTTTAACACATGTACAAAAGTAAAGAAATCATGAAAGTTGGTACAATTAATAAAGAGTAGGGATACATGATATTTAAGAATAGTCAGCATGTAAACATTCTTAAGTAACTGTAAACCAACATATTTTTGCCAGCTATTTATTTTCTTGGCATTTATAGTGGATAGAAAAATAATGCAAATAAAACATGATCAATCATCACGAATATGTTAAACTTGGGTCTATCCTTATCAAACTATATTAAGTAAATTAGAAAATCATGAAATTAAACAGCCGCTAAGTGGACTACAAGGGGTAAAATGAGAAATAAAGTATCAGGAAAAATAAGTTGGTTTACACTTTGTTACTTAAGTTTGATATTGAAATTGAAATAAATTTAAAAGATTGTATTGATTTTTTAACAGATTTTTTCAGAATAAAAGCTATTGTTTTTGAAGTTTACTATAACCTGGACAAGCACAAATGGAGAGACTGAGATAAAGTCAGTATCAAAAACTAAAGATATCAGTCCTTCGTATAACTCCAAAATTGTACTTGCCTGATTTTTTTAGTGATACAACAAGTACAATGATATGAAGAGTGAATAAAATTTATGTTCGTAAAAAATCATTCTTTTTTAAAACATTAAACTTGTCATTTCTTACTCGTTAGTTAAAGCAATTTCTTTTGTCATCCACTCTTTAATAGACTCCTCTGCAACATTCTCAATCACCCCTCCAATTTCTTTTTGTCGCTCATCCAACATGGAATGGCTAACCGTTGGAATATTGAGCTCTGCTAAAATTCCATTCACTTGCTGCTCCCCAAGTCCTACATGAATCATAGCTAAAAAAAATAACATAAAATAATTAATTGATTATTATTCAATTTGGATGTAATTTCATATTTGATTGGTCCCATAGGCGGATCCAGGGGGGGGGGCTGGTGGGCCCGGGCCCCCCCCCCCCCTTTCGTGGGAAAAATTTGGTTGATTATATAGGGAATCACTGAAGCATTCTTGAGTTATTGTTCGAAAACTGGAAAATCCCCCCTTTTTTAATGAAAAAAAACCCAAAACTCAGAAACGGTAAATCTGAAATTTATAAAAAACGAAAGGGAGCTCACGTCAATAGATTTAAACAATTCACCAAAGTTTCATGCATATTGGTTAAAGCTTTTTTGAGTTAATGTCCGACATGTTGACGACGGACGAACAGACAGACGGACGGTCAACGGTATACCATAATACGTCCCGTAAATGGGCGTATAAAAAGTAAAACTTGTGTTATCTAATAGAACTTGATGTATACTGTTACCATTCTACTTTTGCAATTCTATTGTTTACAATGTATGTATGGTATGTAATAAAGTCTATCAAATTACTATGAATAATATTTTTTCAAATCTACTATCGGACGCTAAAAGGTAACCGCAAGGTCTTCATATCCATTAATAATGACTGCATGACCTCTAAGAACAGCAGAGTAATAACTTCTAGTACCTTTTTCCTTAATATTTACGATTTTATTTCTCGTGCTTCGTTTTTCCTGATTTTTATTTTCCATGCAACGTTTTTGCGATTTTTATTTCATGTGTTTCCCTGTTCAGACCCCCTTTACCACCCTCATATCAGTAATTCAATGTTTACTTATTTTGATATATATCATGTATATCTGTATATATAATATGATTAATATTGATTAATTTTTTTCAAATGTTGTACCAAGTGTTAGAGATATTTTGTATGATGATATATAATTTCACTTCTGTACTACAATGTAGTAGTAGTACTCTGAATTACAAATTTATTATCTGCAATATGGATGGTAAATATACCCCAAACCCCCATTTTATTTAATGACACTGATACATACATGTATTACCTGACTTGTAAATATGATATTACCAAGCTATCAAGGTATTTTATTTTGTACACAAATATTGCAGGGGTAAAGGGTGTTATATGAGGGTGGTAAAGGGGGTGCTTGCATGGAAAAAAAACATAAAATAATTTCTGTTATGAACGTTTCTTGAAAAATAAAGATGTGAACATTTTGTGACTGAGTCACTGTCCTCTTGTACATGTATATACATAAACTCTCGGTTTTACTTAATATTCATGGTTCACGGTTTAAACAAGTATATACTGATCTTCTTTAGACTAAACTTTTAAAATGCAAATAAAGGAACAACATCATATATAGGGTTTTACTCTTTATCAAAAAACCAAATTCAATAAATTTTTTTCTTGACGATCCCTGCCTAGTGTTAGAAATTTATTTGAAAAATATATACCAAGCACGCAAATTAAGCATTTGAAAATCATGATGCACATCAAATTAAATTCGCAGAACACGTTGAATGAGGCACCTGTTTCACAGGACTGAACGTGAAATAAAAAACGGCGATCACGTTGCACGAAAATAAACCTTTACCACCCTCTTATATATACCCCTTTGTTTTTGTACATGTTAACTACAACAAAATGTTTACCTGCTGCTAATTTGGAGTTGACATCCCATACTTTTCCATGTCTTTTTCCTGTGGGGATTAGGTTGGTGTTGAGACAGGCTGTGTTGGCACACACTATCTTCAAAATGGCAGCTAGACCGTAAGAGTTTATGGTACTGCAGTTTTGCAAAGAAAGGGGAAGACCACATTTCTTGCAAGCTGCTAAACCATCCGCCAAAACTCCCAATTCTACAACCCTACGACCTGCTCTCCATTCTGAAAAATCTGATGTTACGTTACTACCGTCAATTTCAATTATCTCTTCATTAATACAGTTTGATATATCCGGATAAGTCCGCTTAAAAACAGCAGCGTATTGGTGGTCCTCAACAAATAAAGTGTCAAATTTTGATGTCTCCCTGTCCCATCGTCTTCTTTGAGCTTCAGAAACTGCCTCCGATTTTCGTTTCTGTTTTGCAGATTTAAAACCCGGCGTACGCTTAGCCATTACTGATTATAATATGTATATAAGAAGTAAAACGTATAAAGATGTATAAAAGCGATCTAAAAGGTTAAAATTGTGTATAAACAGATTTTCACTGTAAACATCTGCAGCCGACAACCTTTGTTTACAATCAACCGGAAATGGAAATCGTGTATTTTTTATGTAAGCAATTTCTTATCGCGGAAATTCTTCTGCTTAAATAATTTTTTTATCGATGAATAACAATGAATACATATTTAATAAAAATCATTGGACATATTTATTTGTTTTTTTATTACGACTTCATCCCATTTACGGTGCGCCAACTTTGCCAAAAACATCACCAGCGAACATTTTGGTGTTTAAAGAGGAAAACTATTTGATTGCATTTAGGATGTTCGCAATATTACATCGATATCCCGCATATTGGGTTAAGTATCCCACAAAATATTACGTGGCTTGTGTTTCCTATTATGATTTCAATTATTAAGGGTTGTTGCATACAAGATAATACTGATCGAATGGTGTTTATTGTAATGTTAACGCCATCATGATTTGGTTGACTTTTGTAGAATATTTGTGTTACAGATGATCACGAATATGTTAAATGTCCTACATTTACAATTCATGCCTCATTTAATTGTTTATGCCCCAACCAAAAATATCTTTTCTCAGATATTTTTATGTCACAATGCGCACGCAGGATGCCACAAAATTGAGCATGAATTGCCAATCCTTTAATATGTTTTGTTCATATCCACAGATTATACCAATCATCTGCTATTGTTTGCAAATGTTAAGAGATTTAAATTGTATTAAACATTTAATAAGGTGCAAAATAAAGATTAAATTATGTGCTTTTAAATTTTGTTTGTCGAACTACTCAATAGGAGAGGATGTATATAACAGTTTCAAATTTGAACATTATAGATGCATTTACGCATATTTTTGGTTTTATTTCTTATACATATATTTTGGTGTTCAAAGAGGAAAACTATTTGATTGCATTTAGGATGTTCGCTTATTTTGGTGTATTATTTATTTCCGATATTCGGAATCTTTAGGTTTTATCTATATGGTGCCATTAAAAATTTGCCCGCTAACCCCTATTTTTATTTTTATAATTCAATTACATTTGTGTAGTTTTAAAAGCCATTTTGTATTTAAATCTTATAAAATCCTTGTTATGTTTTCGTTGTTTTAGAATGAAGAAATATGCCAATGTTAGATGTATGAAAATTCTAGAGGGAATTATTTCCCGCCAAATTTGTAATGGCTTATATCTCAAAAAACATTGCATTGTTTTCTAATTTTGTAGTTGTGTTCTAAATAAACTATCAATTTATAACAGTCTTTAAAAATGATATCATTTTTACCGTCAGGAATGAAATTTGTGGTTTGAATGAGGAATGCTACTTTGACGATACTTAATTTTCTAGTTTCATAAATTTTCCTATCAACGTAAGAAGTCATTTGTATGTCGTTTAATATGTAAATTCGTTATATTCCTCTACCTACGATATCCATGAAAATTGGTATTCTCAAATGATTGGTCAATCAATATCGTACACATTATCAGGTATTTTTTCAAACAATTCATGTCTTGTCCGAGCTTTTTTTACTACCATAGTTTATTCAGATTGTACATTACTTTTGGAAAATGTTAAAAATTTTAATTTACAGTAAGATGAGTTTAGAAAAAATATATTAAATTACATTAGATCTAATTACCCTTTTATATTTTGTTAATTTCACTTGAAGTAATTCCTCCCTGTGTAATCTTTTACATTACAAATGTCATCAAATGTCAGTCATTTTTCTCGCTTAGATAACACGAAATAATTAATTAGAAACTTATAAATATAGCAGTTTTCTACTAGCGCTAACCAATTTATAAAATATAGTTTTATACTTGATAGAGAATAGTAAATGCCATGGTACTAAAGTTTAAGGCCAATGATCACTTCTGTAGTCCTGTGTATTTTCAAAATGCAATAATATCATAGCAGCCAAGATACTGAGTTGAAGGTAAAATAACAAAAATACCGAACTCCAATGAAAACTCAAAACGGAAGATCCCTTATCAAATGGAAAAATTAAAAGCTCAAACAGATCAAACGAATGGAAAACAACTGTCATATTCCTGACTTGGTACAGGCATTTCCTTATGAAGAAAATGGTGGATTAACCCTAGTTGTATAGTTAGCTATACATCTCACTTTTATGGCAGTCATATAGACTTCCAAAAGAATAAAATATAGAATAAAAAGGGACAATTCTTAATTGCATTTGATAGCAAATGAGGATTTTATGGCTAATCGTGTCAAGATTTTTACAGAAACCACATACTTTATTAAAGAGACTTTCGTTATAACATTCTAAACATATATTAATCACTTGTTTATAATACATATATATTATATGTTCTCTTTCCATGTTCAGCCCATAAAACTAAATTCTTCTGCATGCAAATGTTAATCCGCACATCAAAGTGTTTGAAAGTGTGACACTGACCTACCAACATAATGATGAACGTTGTTTATCTCTGTTTTTAATTGAATCTTCCTTATGTATACAACGGTAAAGGTAACAGGATACTCGCAATACTTTTTGTGTTGTTTTATCTTATTTGACTACCTTAAGTATTTTGTAAAGTGACAGTCAATTCAAAATAACATGTTACCACAAAGAAATGACTTACATGTATATGTTACCATTTACATTCAAGTGAAGGTCAATTTAATACTAAACTTTACTACAAAGGGATGACTTTCATTTTACCAATTACATTCATGTTTATCAATATTACATCGATATCCAGCATATTAGGTTAAGTATCCCACTAAATATTACGTGGCTTGTGTTTCCTATTATTATTTCAATTATTAAGGGTTGTTGCATACAAGATAATACTGATCGAATGGTGTTTATTGTAATGTTAACGCCATCATGATTTGGTTGACTTTTGTAGAATATTTGTGTTACAGATGATCACGAATATGTTAAATGTCCTACATTTACAATTCATGCCTCATTTAATTGTTTATGCCCCAACCAAAAATATCTTTTCTCAGATATTTTTATGTCACAATGCGCACGCAGGATACCACAAAATTGAGCTTGAATTGCCAATCCTTTAATATGTTTTGTTCATATCCACGGATTATACCAATCATCTGCTATTGTTTGCAAATGTTAAGAGTTTTAAATTGTAGTAAACATTTAATAAGGTGCAAAATAAAGATTAAATTATATCCCTTAAATTTTGTTAGTCGAACTACTCAATAGGAGAGGATGTATATAACAGTTTCAAATTTGAACATTATAGATGCATTTACGCATATTTTTTGTTTTATTTCTTATTTATATTTTGGTGTTCTAAGAGGGAAACTATTTGATTGCATTTAGGAAGTTCGCTTATTTTGGTGTATTATTTATGTCCGATATTCGGAATCTTTAGGTTTTATCTATATGGTGCCATTAAGAATTTGCCCGCTAACCCCTATTTTTATTTTTATAATTCAGTTACATTTGTGTAGCTTTAAAAGCCATTTTGTATTTAAATCTTATGAAATCCTTGTTATGTTTTCCTTGTTTTAGAATGAAGAAATTTGCCAATGTTAGATGTATGAAAATTCTTGAGGGAATTATTTCCCGCCAAATTTGCAATGGCTTATATCTCAAAAAACATTGCATTGTTTTCTAATTTTGTAGTTGTGTTCTAAATAAACTATCAATTTATAACAGTCTTTAAAAATGATATCATTTTTACCGTCAGGAATGAAATTTGTGGTTTGAATGAGGAATGCTACTTTGATGATACCTAATTTTCTGGTTTCATAAATTTTCCTATCAACGTAAGAAGTCATTTGTATTTCGTTTAATATGTAAATTCGTTATATTCCTCTACCTACGATATCCATGAAAATTGATTGATCAATCAATATCGTACACATTATCAGGTATTTTTTCAAACAATTCATGTCTTGTCTGTGCTATTTTTAACTACAATAGTTTATTCAGATCGTACATTACTTTTGGAAAATGTTAAAAATTTTAATTTACAGTAAGATGAGTTTAGAAAATATATATTAAATCATATTATATCTAATTACCCTTTTATATTTTGTTAATTTCACTTGAAGTAATTCCTCCCTGTGTTATCTTTCACATTACAAATGTCATCAAATGTCAGTCATTTTTCTCGCTAAGATAACATGAAATAATTAATTAGAAACTTATAAATATAGCAGTTTTCATCTAGCGTTAACCAATTTATAAAAATATAGTTTTACACTTGATAGAGAATAGTAAATACCATGGTACTGAAGTTTAAGGCCAATGATCACTTCTGTAGTCCTGTGTATTTTCAAAATGCAATAATATCATAGCAGCCAAGATACTGAGTTAAAAGTAAAATAACAAAAATACCGAACTCCAATGAAAATTCAAAACGGAAAGCCTTATCAAATGGCAAAATTAAAAGCCCAAACATATCAAATAAATGGAAAACAACTGTCATATTCCTGACTTGGTACAGGCATTTCCTTATGAAGAAAATGGTGGATTAACCCTAGTTGTATAGTTAGCTATACATCTCACTTTTATGGCAGTCATATAGACTTCCAAAAGAATAAAATATAGAATAAAAAGGGACAATTCTTAATTGCATTTGATAGCAAATGAGGATTTTATGGCTAATCGTGTCAAGATTTTTACAGAAACCACATACTTTATTAAAGAGACTTTCGTTATAACATTCTAAACATATATTAATCACTTGTTTATAATACATATATTATTTGTTCTTTTTCCATGTTCAACCCAGAAAACTAAATTCTTCTGCATGCAAATGTTAATCCGCACATCAAAGTGTTTGAAAGTGTGACATTGACTTACCAACATATGGATGAGCGTTGTTTATCTCTGTTTTTAATTGAATCTCCCTTATGTATACAACGGTAAAGGTAAAAGGATACTCGCAATACTTTTTGTGTTGTTTTATCTTATTTGACTACCTTAAGTTTTTTGTAAAGCGACAGTCAATTCAAAATAACATGTTACCACAAAGAAATGACTTACATGTATATGTTACCATTTACATTCAAGTGAAGGTCAATTTAATACTAAACTTTACTACAAAGGGATGACTTTCATTTCACCAATTACATTCATGTTTATCAATATTACATCAATATCCCGCATATTGGGTTGAGTATCCCACTAAATATTACGTGGCTTGTGTTTCCTATTATGATTTCAATTATTAAGAGTTTTTGCATACAAGATAATACTGATCGAATGGTGTTTATTGTAATGTTAACGCCATCATGATTTGGTTGACTTTTGTAGAATATTTGTGTAACAGATGATCACGAATATGTTTTAAATATTCTACATTTACAAATCATGCCTCATTTAATTGTTTATGACCCAACCAAAGATATCTTTACTCAGATATTTTAATGTCACAATGCGCACGCAGGATGCCACAAAAAGGAGCACGAATTGCCAATCCTTTAATATGTTTTGTTCACATCCACAGATTATACCAAAAATCTGATATTGTCTGCAAATGTTAAGAGTTTTTAATTGTAGTAAACACTGTTTTAACTAAATGTTCAGAATATGTGTGTAGTTGGCATGCAGTAATAATAATTTATCATTTGTAATTTTCCCGTTGGTAATTTTTCTATCATTTGTTTTATTTTGAAAAAAAAAATGTCATTACATTTCAGTTTTTTTAATTTCATCGCAAAAAAATGAATAATTGACCAGGAATTGATAAGAATAGCATTTGTGTTGAAGGATATCACTAACCAATTGATGAAACATATGTTAACACTTGACAAAGAATTTTGAATTACAAACGTCATAATGTTTATGGTGTGTGTTGAAACCACCTTCCATAAAAAACGACTTACTTCGAGGATGATCCTTTCAAACGATTACCGTTGAAACCATTTGTGAATGATAACTCATTATCCTACGATTTGTCTATACTGTTTACTTATATTTTGGCATTGCACAATTTCATGAGTTTCTCAGACTGTTTGTAATATATATCTGTCGTACTGATTACTTCTTTAGTCTAGGAGAACACAATTTTTTATTAGTTGTTATTGGGAACTACATATAGCTTTAAATAACTTACATTACTATTAGATTGGCATGTGTCTTTTCTCTTTATGTGAGTTGTTTTTGTGCTTCGCGCCGACCTGATGAGGCAAGACATTTCCATTCGTTTGATATGTTTGCGCTTTTGATATTTCTATTTGATAAGGGACTTTTCGTTTTAAATTTTTCTTGGAGTTCGGTATTTTTGTTATTTTACTTTTTCCAACAAACTTTTACAGTTTGTTCTTATGTTGTCCTTAACACAACTGTCCTAGGTTAGAAGAGGATTAAGCGCTAACAAGCATGTTTAATCCCGACACATTTAATGTGTTCCTGACCCACCTTAGGAACTCAATGGTAGTAGTTAGTTCCTGCCTGGCCTGTCATACATTTTTTTCGAATGTTGTTATCTGAAAAATCTGGTAATCGGTAGCTGACTATACAGTAAGGGTTGAGATGATGAATGTCTTACGATGTTCCATAGTTGCTAAAATTTCTACTTCGTGTGGACTCTGTTTGGTATTTTATAATTGGCTTACAAACACATCTCTTTATTTGATATATATATACATATATAATATCTTTCCAAAATATATTTTTTCGTTTGGGCTTGTATTAAGACATTAATTGTTGAGATCCGGATATGGTGTTCAAATTTTTGCACCTTTTGTGTGTGGTATACCATCTTTTCTGCAAGTTTATTGTTTTCTGTTTGGTAATAAATTAATGATAAGATCTATTTTGATACATCTTGTGATCCGTTTATTTGGCAATCGCCAATGGCAGTCAGCAGGGTTTAAGAACATCAGTTGTTCGACCTGCTAGTCAAATGCGTTTTGTTAAAATATACTTTTTCACTCATTTGGTCTTTTGGAAAATGTTGTTTGTGCTGTATTTAGACCCCTCTAGCACGAAATTTGTTGTGCACGCACACGTATAAAAATTGCAGTTTCTATCCAACGCAATTATAGGTTTGAACGTTGTTTTCAATTTAGACATTTAGCCAAATAAACGGATCACAACATGTAATAAAATGGATATGTATATGAGTGTCTAAGAATATAACTTAAACACGCTAATTTATACATTAAAAAGTTCTATTAGATTTTAAATAAAAATACGCAATATTTCGCTAGACAAACTAGCTTCATCAGGCGTGTGCATCTCTCAAGGTTAAATCGGATGCATGACAAAAATCTATTTTTGTAGCTTAAACACAAAATTTGAGTAAAAGTTTAGCATATTTATTAATGTTCTATAAAAAAAATATATGTTTGTAGCTTAAACTGCATAAAGTTGGAGTAAAAGTTTAACATATTTATTGATGTTCGATAAATTGTATGAATTTCTTTAAATTGTATGAATTTCTATAAATTGTACGAATTTCTATAAATTGTATGAATTTCTTTAAATTGTATGATTTCAAGATTATTGTTTTGATTTGTTTTTAAATCTTTTTTCGTCTCTCTCATTGAGTCCATCAGGTTCAAGAGTTCGTAACTGGTGCATCCAAAATCTCTCTCTCTCTTGTCTTCCTTGTGTATCCCAATTTTGGTTTTTCTCAATGATTTGAAATATGACGTTTTCATAATCATGCCCTTCTCTTAAAAGATGTCTTTTGATTGGGCAGTTTCTTTCTTTTGTATAAAATAACCGATGGTTATTTAGTTGGATGTTAAATGGTGTTTCTGTTTCACCAACATATTGCAACTTGCAAGTTCCACACGTTAGGACATAAATACAATTTTGCGTTTTGCAATAGGATGTTATAAATATGTTGTATTTTTTCTTTGTGACTGTGCTGACGAATTGGGTTTCAATATTGGCGACTTTGCAGCACTTACGATTGCCCATTCCGCATGGTTTATAACCTCCTATTGTCGATTTCTCCTGTTTGGATACTTTAGATGTTACTAGAATATCTTTGAGGTTTTTGGGTCTGCGGTAAGCCATGGCGGGAGGTGATGGAAAAATCTCTTTTAAGGAAGGATCATTTTCAATAAGGCGCCAGTGTTTGTGGACATTAGATGAAATATTTGTCAGGTCAGGATGAAAGCTGACAACAAACAGGATTTTATTTATCTGGGCCGTCTTTTCTTTGTATTCAAGTAGGTTTGTTCGGTTTTTTTATTTTGCTTTACCGAAAGCTTCTGATATGTTTTTGTTCTTATAACCTTTTGATTTAAGTTGCTTTCTGAGTTGTCCCAAACGGTAGTTTAGTTTTCATTCCGATGAGCAAATTCGCTTTAACCTGATAGCTTAGCTGTACCGGATGCTTCGGGAACAGTGTTTTGGGTGACAACTCTTCGGAGAGAGAAATTGGTGTTTGTCAGTTTTTTTGGTGTGAAGGTCGGTTGTCATGACTCCGTTTTCTAAAGTTATGGTTGTGTCGAGAAACGCAATTTTCTCATTTGAAACTTCAGATGTGAACTTAATAGATTGATGAAAGTTATTACAGAAATCTAGAAAATTTGTAGATGTTCTGCAGTTTCGTTCCATTTGATGTCGATGTCATCAATATAACGGAGCCAAGCCAAGGGTTTGTATGGTACACTCGGAAGGATATAACCATACAAACCCTTGGCTTGGCTCCGTTATATTGATTACATCGACATCAAATGGAACGAAACTGCATTTTAATTCAGTAACTGTATCAGTTTATTTTCACAAACTGATCCACGCCTAAATAGATTGGATGTTGATTGTTGCTATTTTTAGACATTATACATATATATTGGTTAGTCAGCAGGGTTTAAGAACATCCGTTGTTTGACCTACTAGTTAAATGCGTTTTGTTAAAATATACTTTTTCACTTTTTTTTCTCTTTTGGAAAATGTTGTTTGTACTGTATTTAGACCCGTCTACCAAGAAATTTGTTTTGCATGCAAACGTATAAGAATTGCGGTATTTATCCAACGCAATCATAGGTTTGAATGCTGTTTTCAATTTAGACTTGTATATATATATATATATATATACATATATGCTATTTTGTTCAAACAATTTCATTTTTCTTTTCGTCGTTTCCTTAAAGAAATTGTTTTTTTCGGCAGTTTTTCTACGACTATTTATTTTTAATAGTTCCCTTTTCATCTTGTGTCATTTTTTATTTATTTTTTTGTTGTCAAATGGTAATTCAAATAGCTCATTGAATGTTTTATAGGTTTGTTTAGTTCAGTTATTCTTCCCTGGGTTTCGCTATTGCTTTGTTATTTTCAATTAATTAATTATACAAATACTGTAAATGGTCTCATATGTCTGGCAAAGCTTGGGTTTACATTACACATATAAATCATACCAAATAGTATCATTGCAGATGCATCAACGAATATATCTTTAAGATAATAAAAGAAGTGCATCAGATAAAATAAAAGACTCGGAATACTAAAAAAATCACATCTTTCAAAAGAAACCAATCTCCAATCAGAAAAAACTCAGAAGCAAAACAAAACTTTCAAACATTCACAATGTAAAGGATGGTGAGAAATGAAATTAACAACATCACATTTTTTATATTTTTATTTATTGAATATTGATTGTCATCGTATCTGTATTTTACTGATGTTTTACATGACAAATGACGAGATTAACATACAATCATCAATTAGTGTCTTAAGTTATTTTCTTAAAGTAACGAATTCTGTGTTATCTTTCTAAAACACAAATGAAGCGTTCGTCTCAAATACTTCCTGTATACTCTGAGGGTTACAACAGACATGTCTGCGTTTCTTTAGATAGATTGCATACATCTTTAATACTTTAAATCACCAGAGAATTCTCTTCTATCTTCAGTTGAAGAAATTGAAACTGTTTAGTTCTGTTCCAGTGGTGAACCTCGAACTACAATTGATGCCATATGTATCCGTATGTCCTCCTACTTTTATCAACCCCTTTGTTTTGAATCCTGAAAATCTGTCGTTTTCAATTTGCTGTTCTAATGTTATTTCCATTCTAATATCTGTTCCAAAGCTATGGACGAACGGAAGCACAATAGACATTATTGATAAGTTAAGTTAACAATTTCAGTAATCTGATTCAAGTCAATTGTCTGAAGCGTAATGTTTAAACATACATTAACATCAGCTTTTATACTAAATTGATAAATTGGTGATAACTAGAATAATATTTTATTTCCATTTTTGAATCTGACATCACCGCTGACATTTGAAAAATGCCAATCCCTTGTCGCCGGAGTTGAATATATCATTGGATGTTTTAAAATTATTAAAGTTCATGATGGGTGGAAGCAATTTTCATAATTAGGTGCAAAGTTACAATTAAATAAATTTTGAACAACATGTCATTATGTTAGTTGTTTGGACTGATCTGATGAGGCAAGACATTTCCAACAGATTTTTACTGATTGTTACTTTTTGTAACTTACTGGTTGTCGTTTGTTTGTGCCTGTCATATTATTTTTCGTTTTTGTTTAGTAAGACATTTTATGGTTTCAGATAGAAATGCTATTCCGATGGTACTTAATTTGGTAGTTTGGTATTTCGTTTAATATGTAAACTCGTTGTCTAAGGATATCCACGAAAGATGGTTTCGCTAGAACATAAATAAATCCACATTTTACTAAATATTTTATAAAATTGTACACGTTTTGTCTATGAATTGTCCTCTTCCATTGATGTTTCCAATCGTACGATGTGATTTGTATATGTAAGTACTCTTAATTCAAGTGAGATAAACATTAGTAAATATATATATATATAGAGAGAGAGACAGTGACAGAGAAAAATCAATGTTTGTAAGATCTTGTAAGAATTAGATTTTTTTCTAAGCTTATCATGATTTATTCCTCCCTGAGTTATCTTTTACTTTGAAAATGTCGTCTAATATCAAACTGTTATCCTGCATTGATAAAATGAAATCTTATTATAGAAAATATGATAGGAATAACATCTTTGTAGACGATTCGTTATTAGTGCTAACCAATTGTTAGAATATAGCCTAATTCTTTCTTTTAAGCATATAAAATACCAACGTGGTAAAGTTGAATACTTATTCCGTAGGCCTGTGTTATGTGGAGAGTATGTAAACCCCATACCAACATAAAGTTACCACTTATTATTCGTAATATGTCATTTAAGATATAAGCTTATCAAACAAAATTTTTCCTTTAACCAACGTTTTCCATTGAAAACTGGTTAAATGAACCAAGTTTAACGATGCAGCAAAACAATTTCTGTCTAGTGACAGTACCTTTAGTTTATATCTATCTAAAGAAGTCGATCAGATGGATTGTAGATTCACATTAGAAGTACAATTTACAAGAGAGTAAGTTTTCAAAGATTTATAAACTGCAGAAAGTCATCATATCTTTCTATCAATTTCATTTTGTTTTTACATAGTTTTCGATTTTTCTTCTACGATTGGTATATAATTTTCCACTGTTTGCTCTTTTTTTTCGTTTGCTCTTTTTATGTACATAGTCAGTTTGGGTTACTTGTTATTTTGTTTTAATTTGACTTATTCTGTGAGTATTTCCTTGGTTTGAATTGTTTGCAAGGTTCAGTTATTGTCACAACTTGATTGGTTGACCAATACGATATACATGTGTCTAAAATCGATAGTGAAGCGGTCAGTAGTCTTAGATCTTTAAATACCAGAATGATTGTCTTCTCTTTAATTTTACCGATTGTGTCCTATTCCCGATAGTGACATTTTGGCTGAGCGTTGATTCGCATGGCGTGGGATGAATGCATAGCAAGAGATGCAAAGGACAGTGGTATCGCCATGTTTTTAAGCTCATTCGATTTTCTCATGTTTCGTGTCTTATTTTGATTGGTCTTAATCGATATATAAGATTTCAACATCTGTAATATTGTTGCCTATTTATGCCATAGCATCGTTCAGGACTGTGAGTTTCTAAACTTTCTACACATACGCAAAAGTATCGACCTCTATCAAAATAAATTAGAAAGAATATCAGGACAAATTTAAAAATGAAATTTGTGTCCTATTTGAATAAACATTTGAATATTGGTGATATTTGCATATCAGATTTAATGAGATAAGGATTAGTGATGCGCTCATTTCAAGGATTGAAAACCAACTTAAAGAACTCTCAAATCTTTTTGTGCTCGAAATGGTGGACAAAGCAGCAAACACATTGGTAGTGGTGTGACATAAATATTATTAGGAAGTTCTTACAATTTTTATTGTATATTAGTTGAATCAGTCGTCAGTCGTCAGTATGACAAACAGTGCTCCTTCAACGTGAAAATATGAACATTGAAATGTCAGATAATGACAGGGTACCCCTACATTGTTCTAGACCAAGAGGTTGTTACTTTCTGTTTAAAAACCAATCTATCGTACACCGTCCAAAAATAAACTGGTCATTAAAGATGCCCGCTCATACAAATGTAGAAATTGTCCAAAACTTATTGGGTGTTTTGGATAGTCCGTTCAAATCAGTTGACACTGAACACAAACCTTCGACAGAATCTTATCAAACAGAAAATATCTTTCCTTATTAAATTTTCTTTTAAAAAAATAGATAGCCGATGTATTTGTCGCAACACATACCGAGCCTTTTGTAATAAAAAGGGAAGTATGCCAGATATACTTACTGGAACTGTGATGAGATAATAACAGAAGTATATTTTCTCCTTGCCAACATATATCTATGTTCCGGCAAAAAAGTTTATGGACAGGTTGTAGGTGGCACCAACTAAGTCCACTTAATACCAGACTTGTATCTGCACAGTTACTATCCGTCTAAATTTATTATTACATTAATAGCGATTACTGTTACCTGTACGATATATCTGCTATAAATTATCAAGAATTAACTAATAACAACGCAGAATTTACTTTAAATGAATCTAATAATAATAGCAGAAATTGTCCTTTTCTAAATTTCTATATTTCACTTTCACACGGAAAATCAAAATAAAACTTTAGGCGAAAGAGACGATGTATGCTGTTTCCTTTTGTTAGTTTTCTATTTGAATAATAATGTTTGTTCTACCTTTTCCAAAAATGTGAAAAATACCCGAAAAAGGATATCACATCTTAAATTTTGCACGGTACTTCTGATGTGTTTTTACGGTAATGTGGTTTTTTAAAGTCTGTATATTTTGATATTTTTTAATTTAACTCATGGATCCTTCGGATAAACTCAATCTTTAGGAATATTAATTAGAAACCTTAGTAAGATCTTTAAATATTGTTTAGATCGGTAGTAACATTACGCCCTTTTTAATAAAATAAAACGTAACTACATAGGTATTGATATACATTTATGAAGACTGATAGTTTTACATCCTGTCCGTATTATGTACTTCTATTTTGGTATTCCACAAGTTCATGCTATTTTCAGATGGTTGCATACGTTTTTACATTAAATCCTTTGGATGTGTACTGATTGCTACTTAAGGGAGGAACATGATGTATGTTGTATTTATCAGTTGTTGGCTCTGAACTTCATGTAGCTTTTAATGCATGTAGGCTATTTGATTAGCATGTTGTGTCTTTTGTCTTTATTATAGTTGTTTATGTGAATTGCGCCTATCTGAATCAAGACATTTCCAACAGATGTTTACAGTTTGTTCTTATGTTGTCCTGTACCACAACTGTCCTAGTGTCCTCAATTGTTTTCGTTGGATCTTGCATGTCATATTTATTTTTCGATCGTTGTTTTGTCATAAAACTGGCCGTTGGTAGCTGACTATACAGTAAGGGTTTATATCATTGTTGAATGTCGTACGATGATCTATATCTAATTAAGTCCACTTCATATGGACACTGTTGGATAGTTTTCTTAATTGGCACACATACCACATCTCCTCTTGTGCTATACGGTTCTATCATTTTTTTTTCTTTTAGTCGTTTTCCTAAAGAACATGTTTTTTTTTTATGTTTTTCTACGATTTTATAATTGTCCCCTTTTTATCTTCTGTAATTTTTTCCTTTATTGTTTTTTTTTTTTTTTTTTTTTTTTGTCAAGTGTTAATTTGTTATAGGTGTGTTAAGTTCCGTTTTTGTTCCCTTCGTTTCGCTATTAAATCATCATTTTCATATGGTTACAACGAGTTTGTGTATTACAATTCTGAGTTAATATCCCATTTATTATATAATTACTACAAATGGTCTCACTTGTTTTTCTAAATTTGGTTTTACATAACACATGTAAAACATGTTAAACAGGATCATCACATATGAATCAATGTATATACCTTTAAGAGAATAAAACAAATGCATTTAATAAAAAGAAAACCAGTAAACTGAAAAAATCACCACATGCAAGCGAAGCCAATCTCACATCAGAAAAAGACCAGAAGCAAACGACAAAATCAAACAGTCACAACATAAAGAATGATTATAAATGGAATCAAGAACATTACATTTGTTATACTTTTTATTTATTGAATATTGATTATCTTAACCAAATCTGTATGTAACTCATGTTTAACATGACAAATGATAAGATTAAAATACAATGGGTCATTAGTGTCTTTTCTTAAAGTGACTGATTATGTGTTAACTTTCTTATACAAACATGAAGCGTTCGTCTCAAATACTTCCTTTAAACTCCGAGGGTAGCAACCGACAAGTCAGCATTTCTTTACATAGATTGCGTAATCTTTATTACTTTGAATCACCAGAGATGTATCTTCAGTGGATGTAATTGGTGCTCTTAAGTTCCGTTCCAGTGTTGATCCTCAAACTACAACAGAAGCCATATATCCCCTTATATTCTCCTCCTTGTCTTTTGAATCCTGTAAATCTGTCTTTTTCAGTTTGCTCTCCCAAGGTCCCTTCTCTTTCTGTATCGGTTCCAAAGCTGTTGACGAAAGGAAGCACAATAGACATTATAAGTAAGCTAATAATTTCCGTAATCTGAATCAATTCTAATATCTGAAGCGTTTGTTGAAACCTACCTTACCATCAGCTTTATATACTAAATTGATGATTTGGTGATAATTAAATTATAATGCAATTCCATTTTTGTATTTGACATTAGCATTGACATTTGACAAATGCCGATCTCTTGTCGCCGGTGCTAAATAAAACATTGGAATAATTTTTTTAAATTATTGAAGTTCATGGTGAGAGTTCTAATCAGGTGCAAAATAACGATTAAATGAGGTACTTTTGAAATGAAGTTTTGAGAACTAATCAATAGGAGATGATTTTTATTTCGTGTTGGAATGTAATAAATGAATTCACGCATATTTTGTGTTATATTTCTTATAAACATTTTGATCTTTAGAGAGGCATATAATTATTATAAGAGTTTACAAATACCAACTAGTATAGAGATTTGAGTTGCATAAAGGATGTTCGATTATCTTGATTTTGAGTCTTTGTCAAATATCCGGAATCATTTGGTTTTATCTATATGGTGCCATGAAAAATTTGCCTGTTAACCCCTAATTTTTCTTTATTGCATATAGTTTTAAAAGCCATTTTTAAAAATCTTTAAAATATCCTTGTAATTTTTTCCAAGTTTTAAAATGAAAAAAAGTGAAAATAATAGATGTATGAAAATTCTAGGGAAAATCATTTCCTGCCAAATTTTCAGTGGCTTATATCTCAAAAAAACAAGGACAATAACCTTTCGTTGTTTTCAGCTTTTGTAGTTCTGTTAAAGACAAACTATCAAGTTATAACAGTCCCTAAAAAAAGATATGATTTTTTACCATAAGGAATGAAATTTGTGGTTTGAGTGAGAAATGCTACTTTGAGGGTACTTAATTTTATGGTTTCATCATTTTTTTTGTCCACGTAAGAACTCATTTATATTTCGTTTAATATGTAAATTCCTTATATTCCTTTACCTACAATATCCATGCAAATGGTATTATTAGATCACTGATTAATTCATATAATATAAATTTTCAGGTATTTTATCTAATATTACATGTCTGGTCTATGCTTTTTTACTTTCATTGTCTTCTGATCTTACGATATTTTTTATGGCAAACGGTAAAAGTCTTAATTTACAGTAGGATGAGTTTTAGCTATATATATAAGTTTTTGTTAGATCTGATCACCATTTGATATTTTGATTAATGTACAAGAAGTAATTCCTCCCTGTGTAACCGTTACATTGAAAATATCAATGCTATGAACAAACAGAAGCACAATAGGCATTATGTATATGTTAAGTGAAAAGAGAGGCGAAGGATACCAGAGGGACATTCAAACTCATAAGTCGAAAATAAACTGACAACGCCGTGGCTAAAAAAGTAAAGACAAACAACAGTACACAAAACACAACATAGAAAACCAAAGACTGGGGGTGCTCAGGTGCTCCTGAAGGGGAGGCAAGTCCTGCTCCACATGTGGCCCCCGACATGTTACTCATGAAAGTACAAACCCGGTGATATGTCTTAATTCGGTAGGCCACATTCGGGTTAAAGGGGACGGGATTGTAGTTACGACAATTGGAACATATCCGTCGTCATCTGTGAAACAATTTCCGTAATCTGAATCAAGTCTATTGTCTGAAGCGTATTCTTAAAACCTACCTTAAAATCAGCTTGTATACCAAATTGATATATTGGTAATAATTAGATTAATATTTTGTTTCCATTTTTGAATCTGACATCATCACTGACATTTAAAAAATGTCAATCCCTTGTCGCCGGAGTTGAATATATCATTAGATGTTTTAAAATTATCAAAGTTCCAGATGGGTGGCAGTATTTTTCACAATTAGGTATAAAGTTTAAATTTAGTGATTTGTTTCTTGCAAACTACTCAAGATATACTACCACCAAAACATAGCACGTCACATCCGGTGTCTATTGTTTTAGGTAGGGTGAAGGTTGGCGCCTATTAAAACGTTTAAACCCACTGCATTTGTTTGCACCTGTCCTAAGTCAGGAATCTGATGTTCAGAGGTTGTCGTTTGTTGATGTGGTTCATAAGTGTTCTCGTTTCTAGTTTTTATTATAGATTAGACCGTTGTTTTTCCTGTTTGAATGGTTTTACACTAGTCATTTTGGGGCCCTTTATAGCTTGCTGTTCGGTGTAAGACAATGCTCCATGTTGAAGGCCGTACTTTGACCTATAATGGTTTACTATTACAAATTGTGACTTGGAGTCTCATTGGCACTCATTACACATCTTCTTATATCTATCATTTTTAAAAGGGACGAATATTCCTTTGAAAATGACAGTTATGAAAATATAACTTAGGTGTGTGAACCATTCTTTTTTATTTGGTGTTTCTATGAACTATTTATGAAACTTGAGATGATCTGATTACTCAAGATTGTAAACATGGACAGAAGGGGTGAAAAGTTGCCTTGTTTACTTCCGGTGAATGTTATTCCGTTATATGCAATGACATGTTGTCTAATTTTTACACTGTAGTACTAGGTGTAATAAAACTTTCTTGCCAAGTATTTCTTCAATTTTAAACAGAGGTAAATTCTGAACATTGTTTTCGAAAATGCAAAGTTTAACAAAGAATAATAAGGAAAAACAATGATGATATTACTAGTACCCCTCACGGATTTAATGTTCATATCATAAATGAATCCACAGTATAATAAATATCAGAGCATTTTATCAAACATTCATGTTTTGACAATGGATTGTCCTCGTCCATAGTCTAATTCGATAGTACGATGCACTTTGCATATGTTAGTTTTTGGTTTGTTTTTTTTATTTAAGTAGGATAAAAAGTTTTTAATATATATATATCTTTTCCGCAAGTTTATTGTTTTCTGTTTGATATTAAATTAATATTTAAGATCCATTTTGTTACATCTGGTGATCCGTTTATTTGGCAATCGCCAATGGCAGTCAGCAGGTTTTAAGAACATCCGTTGTTCGACATGCTAGTCAAATGCGTTTTGTTAAAATATACTTTGTCACTTTTATGGTCTTTTGGAAAATGTTGTTTGTGCTGTATTTAGACCCCTTTACCAAGAAATTTGTTTTGCATGCACACGTAAATAAATTGCAGTTTTTATTCAACGCAATCATAGGTTTGAACGTTGTTTTCAATTTAGACTTGTTTATATTCTTTCGTTTTGGCTTGTATTATATTTGCCTTCGGGTTTATATGATCCGTTCATCCTATTTCGACTCTTCAAAATTCAAGAGTCAATCCTAAATTGAGGTAAATTATATGGCCTTCCAAATACTGTTTCGATTCCTAACATCACTGAAAAGACATTTATTGTTGAAATCCGGATATGGTGTACTAATTTTTGGGCCTTTTGTTTGCGGTATACCATCTTTTCCGCAAGTTTATTGTTTTCTGTTTGATGTTAAATTATTATTTAAGATCCATTTTGTTACATCTGGTGATCATTTTATTTGGCAATCGCCAATGGCAGTCAGCAGGGTTTAAGCACATCCGTTGTTCGACCTGCTAGTTAAATGCGTGTTGTTAAAATATACTTTGTCACTTTTTTGGTCTTTTGGAAAATGTTGTTTGTGCTGTATTTAGACCCCTCTACCAAGAAATTTGTTTTGCATGCACACGTATAAAAATTGCGGTTTTTATCCAACGCAGTCATAGGTTTGAACGTTGTTTTCAATTTAGACTTGTTTATATTTTTTCGTTTGGGCTTGTATTATATTTGCCTTAGGGTTTATATGATCCGTTCATCCTATTTCGACTCTTCAAAATTCAAGAGTCAATCCCAAATTGAGGTAAATTATATGGCCTTCCAAATACAATGTCGAAATCCGGATATGGTGTACAAATTTTTGCACCTCATGTTTGCGGTATACCATCTTTTCCGCAAGTTTTTTGTTTTTTCTATTTGGTATTAGATTAAAATTAAGATCCATTTTGTTACATCTGTGATCCGTTTATTTGGCAATCGCCATGGCAGTCAGCCGGGTTTAAGAACATCCGTTGTTCGACCTGCTAGTCAAATGCGTTTTGTTAAAATATACTTTTTCACTTTTTGGTCTTTTGGAAAATGTTGTTTGTGCTGTATTTAGACCCCTCTACCAAGAAATTTGTTTTGCATGCACACGTATAAAAATTGCGGTTTTTATACAACGCAATCATAGGTTTGAACGTTGTTTTCAATTTAGACTTGTATATATATATTTATATATACAAGTCTAAATTGAAAACAACGTTCAAACCTATGATTGCGTTGCGATATTTATATATATATATTTTCCAAAAGACCAAAAAAGTGACAAAGTATATTTTAACAACACGCATTTAACTAGCAGGTCGAACAACGGATGTGCTTAAACCCTGCTGACTGCCATTGGCGATTGCCAAATAAAATTTGATATTTAGGCAATTTCACCATGAGTAATTCCTCCCGGAGTTATCTTTTAATTTGAAAATGTCGTCAAATATCAGTCTTTTTTCCTGCATGGATAAAATGAAATATTAACGAGAAAAAGATAAGAATGACAATTTTTGAAGACGATTCGTCATAAGCGCTAACCAGTTTATAGAAGATAGTTTAACACTTTATTCAATATAGTTTTTACCAATGAGGTAAAATTTAATGTTTATGACCTATTCTGTAGGCCTGTGTAAAACAAAAAGTATGTAAACCCTAATGTAGTAGAGTGATTTGTCATTGTGTTATGGTAATTTTTGTATTCTATAAATTATAAAGAATTAACTTATAACAATGCAGAATTTACTTTAAATGAATCTAATATTATTAGCAGAAATTGTCCTTTTCTAAATATATTTTACTTTCACACGGAAAATCAAAATAAAACTTTAGGCGAAAGAGACGATTTGTGCCGTTGCCTTTTGTTAGTTTTCTATTAGATTAAAGATGTTTTTTCTACCTTTTCCAAAAATGTGAAAAATAACCGAAAAAGGATACCACATCTTAAATTTTGCACGGTACTTCTGATGTGTTTTTACGGTAATGTGGTTTATAAAGTCTGTATATTTTGATACGTTTTAATTCAACTCATGGATCCTTTGGATAAATTTAATCTTTAGGAATATCAATTAGAAACCTTAGTAAGATCTTTAAATATTGTTTAGATCGGTAGTAACATTACGCCTTTTTTTTATAAAATAAAACGTTACTACAAAGGTATTGATATACATTTAAGAAGACTGATAGTTTTACATCCTGTCCGTATTATGTACTTCTATTTTGGTATTGCACAAGGTCATGCTATTTTCAGATGGTTGCATACGTCTTTACATTAAATCCTTTGGATGTGTACTGATTGCTACTTTAGGGAGGAACATTATGTATGTTGTATTTATCTGTTGTTATTTGCTCTGAACTTCATGTAGCTTTAAATGCATGTAGGCTATTTGATTAGCATGTTGTGTCTTTTGTCTTTATTATAGTTGTTTATGTGAATTGCGCCTATCTGAATCAAGACATTTCCAACAGATGTTTACAGTTTGTTCTTATCTTGTCCTGTACCACAACTGTCCTAGTGTCCTCAATTGTTTTCGTTGGATCTTGCATGTCATATTTATTTTTCGATCGTTGTTTTGTCATAAAACTGGCCGTTGGTAGCTGACTATACAGTAAGGGTTTATATCATTGTTGAATGTCGTACGATGATCTATATCTAATTAAGTCCACTTCATATGGACACTGTTGGATAGTTTTCTTAATTGGCACACATACCACATCTCCTCTTGTGCTATACGGTTCTATCAATTTTTTTTTCTTTTAGTCGTTTTCCTAAAGAACATGTTTTTTTTTATGTTTTTCTACGACTTTATAATTGTCCCCTTTTTATCTTCTGTAATTTTTTCCTTTATTAATTATTTTTTTTTTTTTTTTTTTGTCAAGTGTTAATTTGTAGGTGTGTTAAGTATCGTTTTTGTTCCCTTCGTTTCGCTATTAAATCATCATTTTCATATGGTTACAACGAGTTTGTGTATTACAATTCTGAGTTAATATCCCATTTATTATATAATTACTACAAATGGTCTCACTTGTTTTTCTAAATTTGGTTTTACATAACACATGTAAAACATGTTAAACAGGATCATCACATATGAATCAATGCATATATCTTTAAGAGAATAAAACAAATGCATTTAATAAAAAGAAAACCAGTAAACTAAAAAAAATCACCACATGCAAGCGAAGCCAATCTCACATCAGAAAAAGACCAGAAGCAAACGAAAAAATCAAACAGTCACAACATAAAGAATGATTATAAATGGAATCAAGAACATTACATTTGTTATACTTTTTATTTATTGAATATTGATTATCTTAACCAAATCTGTATGTAACTCATGTTTAACATGACAAATGATAAGATTAAAATACAATGGGTCATTAGTGTCTTTTCTTAAAGTGACTGATTATGTGTTAACTTTCTTATACAAATATGAAGTGTTCGTCTCAAATACTTCCTTTAAACTCCGAGGGTAGCAACCGACAAGTCTGCATTTCTTTACATAGATTGCGTAATCTTTATTACTTTGAATCACCAGAGATGTATCTTCAGTGGATGTAATTGGTGCTCTTAAGTTCCGTTCCAGTGTTGATCCTCAAACTACAACAGAAGCCATATGTCCCCTTATATTCTCCTCCTTGTCTTTTGAATCCTGTAAATCTGTCTTTTTCAGTTTGCTCTCCCAAGGTCCCTTCTCTTTCTGTATCGGTTCCAAAGCTGTTGACGAAAGGAAGCACAATAGACATTATAAGTAAGCTAATAATTTCCGTAATCTGAATCAATTCTAATATCTGAAGCGTTTGTTGAAACCTACCTTACCATCAGCTTTATATACTAAATTGATGATTTGGTGATAATTAAATTATAATGAAATTTCATTTTTGTATCTGACATTAGCATTGACATTTGACAAATGCCGATCTCTTGTCGCCGGTGCTAAATAAAACATTGGAATAATTTTTTTAAATTATTGAAGTTCGTGGTGAGAGTTCTAATCAGGTGCAAAATAACGATTAAATGAGGTACTTTTGAAATTTTGATTTGAGACCTAATCAATAGGAGATGATTTTTATTTCGTGTTGGAACGTAATAAATAAATTCACGCATATTTTGTGTTATATTTCTTATAAACATTTTGATCTTTAGAGAGGCATATAATTATTATAAGAGTTTACAAATACCAACTAGTATAGAGATTTGAGTTGCATAAAGGATGTTCGATTATCTTGATTTTGAGTCTTTGTCAAATATCCGGAATCATTTGGTTTTATCTATATGGTGCCATGAAAAATTTGCCTGTTAACCCCTAATTTCTTTTTTATTGCATATAGTTTTTAAAGCCATTTTTAAAAATCTTTAAAATATTCTTGTAATTTTTTCCAAGTTTTAAAATGAAAAAAAGTGAAAATAATAGATGTATGAAAATTCTAGGGAAAATCATTTCCTGCCAAATTTTCAGTGGCTTATATCTCAAAAAAACAAGGACAATAACCTTTCGTTGTTTTCAGCTTTTGTAGTTCTGTTAAAGATAAACTATCAAGTTATAACAGTCCCTAAAAAAAGATATGATTTTTTACCATAAGGAATGAAATTTGTGGTTTGAGTGAGAAATGCTACTTTGAGGGTACTTAATTTTATGGTTTCATCATTTTTTTTCTCCACGTAAGAACTCATTTATATTTCGTTTAATATGTAAATTCCTTATATTCCTTTACCTACAATATCCATGCAAATGGTATTATTAGATCACTGATTAATTCATATAATATAAATTTTCAGGTATTTTATCTAATATTACATGTCTGGTCTATGCTTTTTTACTTTCATTGTCTTCTGATCTTACGATATTTTTTATGGCAAACGCTAAAAGTCTTAATTTACAGTAGGATGAGTTTTAACTATATATATAAGTTTTTGTTAGATCTGATCACCATTTGATATTTTGATTAATGTACAAGAAGTAATTCCTCCCTGTGTAACCGTTACATTGAAAATATCAATGCTATGAACAAACAGAAGCACAATAGACATTATGTATATGTTAAGTGAAAAGAGAGGCGAAGGATACCAGAGGGACATTCAAACTCATAAGTCGAAAATAAACTGACAACGCCGTGGCTAAAAAAGTAAAGACAAACAACAGTACACAAAACACAACATAGGAAACCAAAGACTGGGGGTGCTCAGGTGCTCCTGAAGGGTAAGCAGATCCTGCTCCACATGTGGCCCCCGACATGTTGCTCATGAAAGTACAAACCCGGTGATATGTCTTAATTCGGTAGGCCACATTCGGGTGAAAGGGGACGGGATTGTAGTTACGACAATTGGAACATATCCGTCGTCATCTGTGAAACAATTTCCGTAATCTGAATCGAGTCTATTGTCTGAAGCGTATTCTTAAAACCTACCTTAAAATCAGCTTGTATACCAAATTGATATATTGGTAATAATTAGATTAATATTTTGTTTCCATTTTTGAATCTGACATCATCACTGACATTTAAAAAATGCCAATCCCTTGTCGCCGGAGTTGAATATATCATTAGATGTTTTAAAATTATCAAAGTTCCAGATGGGTGGCAGTATTTTTCACAATTAGGTATAAAGTTTAAATTTAGTGATTTTTTTCTTGCAAACTACTCAAGATATACTACCACCAAAACATAGCACGTCACATCCGGTGTCTATTGTTTTAGGTAGGGTGAAGGTTGGCGCCTATTAAAACGTTTAAACCCACTGCATTTGTTTGCACCTGTCCTAAGTCAGGAACCTGATGTTCAGAGGTTGTCGTTTGTTGATGTGGTTCATAAGTGTTTCTCGTTTCTAGTTTTTATTATAGATTAGACCGTTGTTTTTCCTGTTTGAATGGTTTTACACTAGTCATTTTGGGGCCCTTTATAGCTTGCTGTTCGGTGTAAGACAATGCTCCGTGTTGAAGGCCGTACTTTGACCTATAATGGTTTACTATTACAAATTGTGACTTGGCGTCTCATTGGCACTCATTACACATCTTCTTATATCTATCATTTTTAAAAGGGACGAATATTCCTTTGAAAATGACAGTTATGAAAAGATAACTTAGGTGTGTGAACCATTCTTTTTTATTTGGTGTTTCTATGAACTATTTATGAAACTTGAGATGATCTGATTACTCAAGATTGTAAATATGGACAGAAGGGGTGAAAAGTTGCCTTGTTTACTTCCGGTGAATGTTATTCCGTTATATGCAATGACATGTTGTCTAATTTTTACACTGTAGTACTAGGTGTAATAAAACTTTTTCATGCCAAGTATTTCTTCAATTTTAAACAGAGGTAAATTCTGAACATTGTTTTAGAAAATGCAAAGTTTAACAAAGAATAATAAGGAAAAACAATGATGATATTACTAGTACCCCTCACGGATTTAATGTTCATATCATAAATGAATCCACAGTATAATAAATATCAGAGCAATTTATCAAACATTCATGTTTTGACAATGGATTGTCCTCGTCCATAGTCTAATTCGATAGTACGATGCACTTTGCATATGTTAGTTTTTGGTTTGTTTTTTTAATTTAAGTGGGATAAAAAGTTTTTAATATATATATATCTTTTCCGCAAGTTTATTGTTTTCTGTTTGATATTAAATTAATATTTAAGATCCATTTTGTTACATCTGGTGATCCGTTTATTTGGCAATCGCCAAAAGCAGTCAGCAGGGTTTAAGAACATCCGTTGTTCGACATGCTAGTCAAATGCGTTTTGTTAAAATATACTTTGTCACTTTTCTGGTCTTTTGGAAAATGTTGTTTGTGCTGTATTTAGACCCCTTTACCAAGAAATTTGTTTTGCATGCACACGTAAATAAATTGCAGTTTTTATTCAACGCAATCATAGGTTTGAACGTTGTTTTCAATTTAGACTTGTTTATATTCTTTCGTTTTGGCTTGTATTATATTTGCCTTCGGGTTTATATGATCCGTTCATCCTATTTCGACTCTTCAAAATTCAAGAGTCAATCCTAAATTGAGGTAAATTATATGGCCTTCCAAATACTGTTTCGATTCCTAACATCACTGAAAAGACATTTATTGTTGAAATCCGGATATGGTGTACTAATTTTTGCACCTTTTGTTTGCTGTATACCATCTTTTCCGCAAGTTTATTGTTTTCTGTTTGATGTTAAATTATTATTTAAGATCCATTTTGTTACATCTGGTAATCATTTTATTTGGCAATCGCCAATGGCAGTCAGCAGGGTTTAAGCACATCCGTTGTTCGACCTGCTAGTTAAATGCGTGTTGTTAAAATATACTTTGTCACTTTTTTGGTCTCTTGGAAAATGTTGTTTGTGCTGTATTTAGACCCCTCTACCAAGAAATTTTTTTTGCATGCACAGGTATAAAGATTGCGGTTTTTATCCAACGCAATCATAGGTTTGAACGTTGTTTTCAATTAAGACTTGTTTATATTTTTTCGTTTGGGCTTGTATTATATTTGCCTTAGGGTTTATATGATCCGTTCATCCTATTTCGACTCTTCAAAATTCAAGAGTCAATCCCAAATTGAGGTAAATTATATGGCCTTCCAAATACCGTTTCGATTCCTAACATCACTGAAGAGACATTAATTGTCAAAATCCGGATATGGTGTACACATTTTTGCACCTCATGTTTGCGGTATACCATCTTTTCCGCAAGTTTTTTGTTTTTTTCTATTTGGTATTAGATTAAAATATAGATCCATTTTGTTACATCTGTGATCCGTTTATTTGGCAATCGCCATGGCAGTCAGCGGGGTTTAAGAACATCCGTTGTTCGACCTGCTAGTCAAATGCGTTTTGTTAAAATATACTTTTTCACTTTTTGGTCTTTTGGAAAATGTTGTTTGTGCTGTATTTAGAGCCCTCTACCAAGAAATTTGTTTTGCATGCACACGTATAAAAATTGCGGTTTTTATCCAACGCAATCATAGGTTTGAACGTTGTTTTCAATTTAGACTTGTATATATATATTTATATATACAAGTCTAAATTGAAAACGACGTTCAAACCTATGATTGCGTTGCGATATTTATATATACAAGTCTAAATTGAAAACAACGTTCAAACCTATGATTGCGTTGAAAAAAAATCCTAAATTTTTAAACGTGTGCATGCAACACAAATTTCTTGGTAGAGGGGTCTAAATACAGTACAAACAACATTTTCCAAAAGACCAAAAAAGTGACAAAGTATATTTTAACAACACGCATTTAACTAGCAGGTCGAACAACGGATGTGCTTAAACCCTGCTGACTGTCATTGGCGATTGCCAAATAAAATTTGATATTTAGGTAATTTCACCATGAGTATTTCCTCCCGGAGTTATCTTTTAATTTGAAAATGTCGTCAAATATCAGTCTTTTTTCCTGCATGGATAAAATGAAATATTAACGGGAAAAAGATAAGAATGACATTTTTGAAGACGATTCGTCATAAGCGCTAACCAGTTTATAGAAGATAGTTTAACACTTTATTCAATATAGTTTTTACCAATGAGGTAAAATTTAATGTTTATGATCTATTCTGTAGGCCTGTGTAAAACAAAAAGTATGTAAACCCTAATGTAGTAGAGTGATTTGTCATTGTGTTATGGTAATTTTTGTATTCTATAAATTATAAAGAATTAACTTATAACAATGCAGAATTTACTTTAAATGAATCTAATATTATTAGCAGAAATTGTCCTTTTCTAAATTTCTATATTTTACTTTCACACGGAAAATCAAAATAAAATTTTAGGCGAAAGAGACGATTTGTGCCGTTGCCTTTTGTTAGTTTTCTATTAGATTAACGATGTTTTTTCTACCTTTTCCAAAAATGTGAAATATACCCGAAAAAGGATACCACATCTTAAATTTTGCACGGTACTTCTGATGTGTTTTTACGGTAATGTGGTTTATAAAGTCTGTATATTTTGATACGTTTTAATTCAACTCATGGATCCTTTGGATAAACTTAATCTTTAGGAATATCAATTAGAAACCTTAGTAAGATCTTTAAATATTGTTTAGATCGGTAGTAACAATACGCTTTTTTTTATAAAATAAAACGTTACTACAAAGGTATTGATATACATTTATGAAAACTTATAGTTTTACATCCTGTCCGTATTATGTACTTCTATTTTGGTATTGCACAAGGTCATGCTATTTTCAGATGGTTGCATACGTCTTTACATTAAATCCTTTGGATGTGTACTGATTGCTACTTTAGGGAGGAACATTATGTATGTTGTATTTATCTGTTGTTATTTGCTCTGAACTTCATGTAGCTTTAAATGCATGTAGGCTATTTGATTAGCATGTTGTGTCTTTTGTCTTTATTATAGTTGTTTATGTGAATTGCGCCTATCTGAATCAAGACATTTCCAACAGATGTTTACAGTTTGTTCTTATCTTGTCCTGTACCACAACTGTCCTAGTGTCCTCAATTGTTTTCGTTGGTTCTTGCATGTCATATTTATTTTTCGATCGTTGTTTTGTCATAAAACTGGCCGTTGGTAGCTGACTATACAGTAAGGGTTTATATCATTGTTGAATGTCGTACGATGATCTATATCTAATTAAGTCCACTTCATATGGACACTGTTGGATAGTTTTCTTAATTGGCACACATACCACATCTCCTCTTGTGCTATACGGTTCTATCAATTTTTTTTTCTTTTAGTCGTTTTCCTAAAGAACATGTTTTTTTTTTATGTTTTTCTACGATTTTATAATTGTCCCCTTTTTATCTTCTGTAAGTTAAGGTCCGTTTTTGTTCCCTTCGTTTCGCTATAAAATCATCATTTTCATATGGTTACAACGAGTTTGTGTATTACAATTCTGAGTTAATATCCCATTTATTATATAATTACTACAAATGGTCTCACTTGTTTTTCTAAATTTGGTTTTACATAACACATGTAAAACATGTTAAACAGGATCATCACATATGAATCAATGCATACATCTTTAAGAGAATAAAACAAATGCATTTAATAAAAAGAAAACCAGTAAACTGAAAAAATCACCACATGCAAGCGAAGCCAATCTCACATCAGAAAAAGACCAGAAGCAAACGAACAATTCAAACAGTCACAACATAAAGAATGATTATAAATGGAATCAAGAACATAACATTTGTTATATTTTTTATTTATTGAATATTGATTATCTTAACCAAATCTGTATGTTACTCATGTTTAACATGACAAATGATAAGATTAAAATACAATGGGTCATTAGTGTCTTTTCTTAAAGTGACTGATTATGTGTTAACTTTCTTATACAAACATGAAGCGTTTGTCTCAAATACTTCCTTTAAACTCCGAGGGTAGCAACCGACAAGTCTGCATTTCTATATATAGATTGCGTAATCTTTATAACTTTGAATCACCAGATATGCATCTTCAGTGGATGTAATTGGTGCTCTTAAGTTCCGTTCCAGTGTTGATCCTCAAACTACAACAGAAGCCATATGTCCCCTTATATTCTCTTCCTTGTCTTTTGAATCCTGAAAATCTGTCTTTTTCAGTTTGCTCTCCCAAGGTCCCTTCTCTTTCTGTATCGGTTCCAAAGCTGTTGACGAAAGGAAGCACAATAGACATTATAAGTAAGCTAATAATTTCCGTAATCTGAATCAATTCTAATATCTGAAGCGTTTGTTGAAACCTACCTTTCCATCAGCTTTATATACTAAATTGATGATTTGGTGATAATTAAATTATAATGAAATTCCATTTTTGTATCTGACATTAGCATTGACATTTGACAAATGCCGATCTCTTGTCGCCGGTGCTAAATAAAACATTGGAATAATTTTTTTAAATTATTGAAGTTCATGGTGAGAGTTCTAATCAGGTGCAAAATAACGATTAAATGAGGTACTTTTGAAATTTTGATTTGAGACCTAATCAATAGGAGATGATTTTTATTTCGTGTTGGAACGTAATAAATGAATTCACGCATATTTTATGTTATATTTCTTATAAACATTTTGATCTTTAGAGAGGCATATAATTATTATAAGAGTTTACAAATACCAACTAGTATAGAGATTTGAGTTGCATAAAGGATGTTCGATTATCTTGATTTTGAGTCTTTGTCAAATATCCGGAATCATTTGGTTTTATCTATATGGTGCCATGAAAAATTTGCCTGTTAACCCCTAATTTTTCTTTATTGCATATAGTTTTAAAAGCCATTTTTAAAAATCTTTAAAATATCCTTGTAATTTTTTCCAAGTTTTAAAATGAAAAAAAGTGAAAATAATAGATGTATGAAAATTCTAGGGAAAATCATTTCCTGCCAAATTTTCAGTGGCTTATATCTCAAAAAAACAAGGACAATAACCTTTCGTTGTTTTCAGCTTTTGTAGTTCTATTAAAGATAAACTATCAAGTTATAACAGTCCCTAAAAAAAGATATGATTTTTTACCATAAGGAATGAAATTTGTGGTTTGAGTGAGAAATGCTACTTTGAGGGTACTTAATTTTATGGTTTCATCATTTTTTTTCTCCACGTAAGAACTCATTTATATTTCGTTTAATATGTAAATTCCTTATATTCTTTTACCTACAATATCCATGCAAATGGTATTATTAGATCACTGATTAATTCATATAATATAAATTTTCAGGTATTTTATCTAATATTACATGTCTGGTCTATACTTTTTTACTTTCATTGTCTTCTGATCTTACGATATTTTTTATGGCAAACGCTAAAAGTCTTAATTTACAGTAGGATGAGTTTTAACTATATATATAATTTTTTGTTAGATCTGATCACCATTTGATATTTTGATTAATGTACAAGAAGTAATTCCTCCCTGTGTAACCGTAACATTAAAAATATCAATGCTATGAACAAACAGAAGCACAATAGACATTATGTATATGTTAAGTGAAAAGAGAGGCGAAGGATACCAGAGGGACATTCAAACTCATAAGTCGAAAATAAACTGACAACGCCGTGGCTAAAAAAGTAAAGACAAACAACAGTACACAAAACACAACATAGAAAACCAAAGACTGGGGGTGCTCAGGTGCTCCTGAAGGGTAAGCAGATCCTGCTCCACATGTGGCCCCCGACATGTAGCTCATGAAAGTACAAACCCGGTGATATGTCTTAATTCGGTAGGCCACATTCGGGTGAAAGGGGACGGGATTGTAGTTACGACAATTGGAACATATCCGTCGTCATCTGTGAAACAATTTCCGTAATCTGAATCAAGTCTATTGTCTGAAGCGTATTCTTAAAACCTACCTTAACATCAGCTTGTATACCAAATTGATATATTGGTAATAATTAGATTAATATTTTGTTTCCATTTTTGAATCTGACATCATCACTGACATTTAAAAAATGCCAATCCCTTGTCGCCGGAGTTGAATATATCATAAGATGTTTTAAAATTATCAAAGTTCCAGATGGGTGGCAGTATTTTTCACAATAAGGTATAAAGTTTAAATTTAGTGATTTTTTTCTTGCAAACTACTCAAGATATACTACCACCAAAACATAGCACGTCACATCCGGTTTCTATTGTTTTAGGTAGGGTGAAGGTTGGCGCCTATTAAAACGTTTAAACCCACTGCATTTGTTTGCACCTGTCCTAAGTCAGGAACCTGATGTTCAGAGGTTGTCGTTTGTTGATGTGGTTCATAAGTGTTTCTCGTTTCTAGTTTTTATTATAGATTAGACCGTTGTTTTCCTGTTTCAATGGTTTTACACTAGTCATTTTTGGGGCCCTTTATAGCTTGCTGTTCGGTGTAAGACAATGCTCCGTAGTCCGTACTTTGACCTATAATGGTTAACTTTTACAAATTGTGACTTGGAGTCTCATTGGCACTCATTACACATCTTCTTATATCTATCATTTTTAAAAGGGACGAATATTCCTTTGAAAATGACAGTTATGAAAAGATAACTTAGGTGTGTAAACCATTCTTTTTTATTTGGTGTTTCTATGAACTATTTATGAAACTTGAGATGATCTGATTACTCAAGATTGTAAACATGGACAAAAGGGGTGAAAAGTTGCCTTGTTTACTTCCGGTGAATGTTATTCCGTTATATGCAATGACATGTTGTCTAATTTTTACACTGTAGTACTAGGTGTAATAAAACTTTTTCATGCCAAGTATTTCTTCAATTTTAAACAGAGGTGAATTCTATACAGTGTTTTAGAAAATGCAAAGTTTAACAAAGAATAATAAGGAAAAACAATGATGATATTACTAGTACCCCTCACGGATTTAATGTTCATATCATAAATGAATCCACAGTATAATAAATATCAGATCATTTTATCAAACATTCATGTTTTGACAATGGATTGTCCTCGTCCATAGTCTAATTCGATAGTACGATGCACTTTGCATATGTTAGTTTTTGGTTTGTTTTTTTAATTTAAGTGAGATAAAAAGTTTTTAATATAAATATATCTTTTCCGCAAGTTTATTGTTTTCTGTTTGATATTAAATTAATATTTAAGATCCATTTTGTTACATCTGGTGATCCGTTTATTTGGCAATCGCCAATAGCAGTCAGCAGGGTTTAAGAACATCCGTTGTTCGACATGCTAGTCAAATGCGTTTTGTTAAAATATACTTTGTCACTTTTCTGGTCTTTTGGAAAATGTTGTTTGTGCTGTATTTAGACCCCTTTACCAAGAAATTTGTTTTGCATGCACACGTAAATAAATTGCGGTTTTTATCCAACGCAATCATAGGTTTGAACGTTGTTTTCAATTTAGACTTGTTTATATTCTTTCGTTTTGGCTTGTATTATATTTGCCTTCGGGTTTATATGATCCGTTCATCCTATTTCGACTCTTCGAAATTCAAGAGTCAATCCTAAATTGAGGTAAATTATATGGCTTTCCAAATACTGTTTCGATTCCTAACATCACTGAAAAGACATTTATTGTTGAAATCAGGATATGGTGTATTAATTTTTGCACCTTTTGTTTGCTGTATACCATCTTTTCCGCAAGTTTATTGTTTTCTGTTTGATGTTAAATTATTATTTAAGATCCATTTTGTTACATCTGGTGATCATTTTATTTGGCAATCGCCAATGGCAGTCAGCAGGGTTTAAGCACATCCGTTGTTCGACCTGCTAGTTAAATGCGTGTTGTTAAAATATACTTTGTCACTTTTTTGGTCTTTTGGAAAATGTTGTTTGTGCTGTATTTAGACCCCTCTACCAAGAAATTTGTGTTGCATGCACACGTTTAAAAATTGCGGATTTTTTTTCAACGCAATCATAGGTTTGAACGTTGTTTTCAACTTAGACTTGTATATATATATATATATATATATATATATATATATATAAATCAATCTAATAAGATAATCTGATAAGAATTTGATATTTAGGTAGTTTCACCATGAGTAACTCCTCCCGGAGTTATCTTTTAATTTGAAAATGTCGTCAAATATCAGTCTTTTTTCCTGCATGGATAAAATGAAATATTAATGAGAAAAAGATAAGAATGACATTTTTGAAGACGATTCGTCATAAGCGCTAACCAATTTATAGAAGATAGTTTAACACTTTATTCAATATAGTTTATACCAATGAGGTAAATTTAATGTTTATGACCTATTCTGTAGGCCTGTGTAAAACAAAAAGTATGTAAACCCTAATGTAGTAGATTGATTTATTATTGTGTTATGGTAATTTTTGTATTCTTGTCTTTCATTTTTGCTAATGACCCTTGCCTATATGCCTTTTTGTGTTTCTTTGTTACATATTTATTTGTTTTTATAGTGATTAAGATTATAACACAATGTTGACTGCTGTAACCCTGTTTTTTACATTTTTACCTATTGTGTCTATTTGTTTTGTTCACACATCGTTGTCAATATAATGGAATTTTATGCGACTGTAATACAAGTGAGAGGTTTAGTTAGCTATAAAACCAGGTTTAATCCCCCATATTCTACATAAGAAAATGCCTTTACCTAGTCAGGAATATGACAGTTGTTATCAATTCGTTTGAAATGTTTGAGCTTTTGATTTTGCCATTGGATTAGGGACTTTCCGTTTTGAATTTTCCTCGGATTTCAGTATTTTTGCGATTTTACTTTTTATGATTATTTTGTATAACGTAAAAATCATCTATTTAATTTCTATATTCAAAGTAAAAGTTTACATATTTTAAATATTGAATCTGTGTTAAAATCTTTACTTGCAAACCTTATATTTGTGTATAGTAATATGCACTTTATTTTTCTATGAATATTCACGGTGATTTACTTGAATCGTTGTATCTGATTGGTTATTAGGATTTGGCGGGTACGTTTAGTTTGCTTTGTTTTGGAATTAGTAGATTCCCACGGGATGATAGCCATGACAGTCGTTTAAATTTATGTCCCGCCGTTAATATTGACCACATTAGTTACCTGTATACTTTAATATTATTACTTTGGACACGACATATTTATTGACTGATGTAAATAAAGGCAATATATTGGTCACATTGCATATGTATATTTTTATAATTCGAGTCTGAATATGTATGTTCACATTTTGGGTTTCAGGACTCCAATTATATACATGATAAGTTATATAGAAAGATGATTATGTGATGTGCTGTTAACCTTACCAGTTAAACTCACTCCACAAGTGGTAGGAGTATATTTAATTATAGTTTGGCATTTTTTATAGCCGACCAACAATATTGTATAGTAAACATGAGTTTTCTTCTGTAGATTTAAAGCTTTCAACTAATCAATAATATTGACGTCACAAGTCTGTAAGATTATGATTTTTGCAACTTTATGATTGTTGTATGATCGAATTGAGTTAATTATTATAAGTATTATATATTTTAATGAAGTTATTATTGATAAATGCAGCTATAGCATTACTTATATACTCTACGTAGGTAACAGTAGTGAATACAAATACACCGATACACATAGTAGATTACATTACAATATAGTGTGTATATGAAAAGTCAAACAAAAAGTTAAAGTACACGTGACACCGATGTCAATTTCAACAATTGTAAACAATGAACATTGTTTTACTGCAATACTTATTACTTGATACTTGGCTAATAACAGTTAAAATGGATTATTTAATTTTATATTTCTGTATTATATAATCTGTGATATTTCGTAAAAGTACATGATAATGTTATATGAAATAACTAGTTATTTATATATATTATATTGCTATTTCAGAATCGTTTTTATTTTCTGGTAATAAACATCAGAACCTTAGATCCTCATTAGTGTTATTCCTTAGCATAGGATTTCATCTACTACACTAATACCAATAAGCAGTGACTATTTATTATTCGGTTATATGTCATTTGAAATATTAGATTTGAAAAAAAAATCGTGCTTGCAAACAAGAATGTTTACATCAAAACCAGTGAGGCGAACCAAATTTTTAGGATGCAGCAAAACAAATCCTCTTCAGTGTCACGTAACTTAAGTTTATATCTACTTTAAATTAAGATTAAAAAGTCGAAAAGATGGACCGTAGATTCACACTAACAGTACACTTTACAAAAAGAGAAAGTTTTTAAAGACTTATTAAGATTATAAAAATGCGATTGTTTGATAATAGTCTATTTTTTTTTTTTTTGCGTTTACTCTTTTTTTGTTCATAGTCAGTTCGGTTTACTCGTTATTTTTTAATTGGTCTAATTCTGTATCTGTTCCCTGGGTTTCAAATGTTTGCAATGTACAGTGTTTGTTTATAACCATTTAATTGGTTGAACAGCATCATATATATGGGTCTCAACTCACTAGCGAATAGGCTAGAAGTCTTAGATCTTTAGATCCCGGAAAGGTCGTCTTATCTGTAAATTCACCGATTTTGTTCTATTTCCGATAGTTACATTTTGACTGAGAATTGAGTAGCATGGCGTGGGATGAATGAATAGTAAGAGTTACAAAGGACAAACGGTCTCGCCTCGTTTTTGAATTCATTCAATTTTCTCGTGTTTCATGTCTTACCTTGATTGGTCTTAACCGATATATGAGATTTGAATATCGGTAATTTATTGTTGCCTATATATGCCTCAGTATCGTTTAGTACCGAGATATTCTTCATTTTCTACAAATAGGCCAAAGTATCAACCTCTATCAAAATAGATTGGAAAGCATATCGAGAGAAGTTTGAAACAAGTCCATTGTGTTTTATTTAAATAAACATCTGAATATTTGTGATATTCGCATTTCAAATTTTGAAAATAATTTCAAAAATAAAAATAGGATTAGTGATGCGCCCATTTCAAGGATTTAAAATCAATATCTTTTTGTTTTCGAACTGGCGGACAAAGCAGCGAACACATTGATAGTGGTCTGACACTTATATGACAAGGAAGTTCTTACAATGTTTGATTGTATGTTGGTTGTAACAGTCGCCAGTCGTCAGTATGAGAAACAGTTCTCCTTCAAGGTGAAAATGTGAACATTAAAATTTTGATATGGTCCCCATGGATATTTAAAATCAAGGGACCTCAATACTAGAGGTTTTAAACTTTCTGAAAAAAGGACCAATATATCGTACTCCGTCGAGAATGAATTTGAAAGAGTATCCTCAGGTCATTAAAGATGGTCTTTCATTCGATTGTAAAATGGTTTTCGAAAATAATTTAGAAATTAATAAAAGGGTCAGTATTATGCCTATTTCTTGATTTCAAACCAAGTTTAAGTACTCGGAAAGCATTTTGTGTTCTGACAAAGCAGCCAACAATGTAGAAGAGGTATGACTTTAAAACTAATCTACAATGAAATTAAAAATTCTTCTATATTCTAGGCCGTGCGCTCCATAGAAAGTAAAATTAAGAGATAACTGTATTGTATTTGAATCTTTGCGGATGTCCATCGGTAGTTTTACTGTCGCAAATTTAGTTTACATGGCGACGCGTAGCAGAGACAGATAAACGGGTATTTGCGACAGTAAAACTACCGATGGATGTCCGCAAAGCTTCAAATACAATACAGTTATCTCTATTCTAATGCAAAACAAGTACATAATTCAATTTCAATCATATTTCAGTGTAAAATTTTCATTAAAGAAAATTCCGCGAAAAGATGTTATCTTCTCTGGCCCCTTAACTAGGTGACGTCATAGGTATGCTTCCGGCGTCAAACGTAAACACCGGGCGTTTTCTAGCTTCTTGACCGCTTCAGAATGTAATAAAATTTGATAAATAAAAGATTTCTAGGTGCAACATGTGAGTTTTTTGCTTATTATTGTAGAAATTACGTGTCAATACATTCCGCAATTCAAAACGTCGGTTTCCTTAGCTACAGACAAGAAAATAGAGAATTTTACGCTTACTGTCATCCAATCAGAACCATTGATACAAAATAATTGCATGAGAATAGTAAATAATAATGTCACTAACACATCTCAACTTCAGGCCTCCTTTGGAATTGTTTCATTTCCCTACTTCGAATTGGGTACCTTATTTACACAAAACCCTTGCACGTTTCGTTTTAATCGACTTCTTGTAAGTAATCTATGACTTGTGTTACTGTGCTGTTAAATAGTTCTCTTTCTTTATAAAATTTCTTCTTAATAATTTTTGTAATAAAGCATTATAAAATAAGTGAATTACTTATTTTTGAAGTGTCAAAAACTCTTTGGATGTTTTGGAAAAATTATGTGCTTTTGATGATCCGTTCAATTTTGGTTGACTGTGAACACTAAACTTCCTCAGAGTCTTATCAAACAGAAGTTCTCTATCTTATAAAACGATAGTTATAGATTATAGTTGGTCATCTCAACGAGATTGATTTTCTCGCTTGAGCCGTACCGGTACCGGCTCAAGCGAGAAAATCAATCTCGTTGAGATGACCAATGATAATCTGTTTATCGCTATTTTACCTATGACGACGTTGTTAATTTCATTTACAACGGCTAGTGTGCCCTTAGTTTCTAGCGATAATTTTTCATATCACTCTACTGTGTTGAATAAAAGGGAATTATCAGTCAGTTAGATCAAAGGAAAATTTCGTAAAATAGCGATAATAACTGATATCCGATGTACTTGCTGCAACTGATACCGAGCCTTATGTAATAAGAATAAGAGTAATATACTAGCTATACTTACTGGATCTGTGATGAGATGATTTTAGTTGTATATTTAAAGTTTATGGACAGTTTGTAGGTGTTACTGTTGGCACCAATTAAGTCCATCTAATACCGGACTTGTTTCTGCACAGTTACTATCCGTCTAAATTTATGATAACATTAAAACACTTACTGCCAACTTTACGATATTTTTCTATAAATTATCAAGATTCTCTTCTTACAATACTGAACGTACTCTAAATTAATATAAACTTAACCGCAAAAATTGTCCTTTACTAGTTTGCTATATATCAGTTTCACACGAAACAATCAAAACAAAAGACGAAAAAGACAATTTTTCGTTCCCTTTCGTTAATTTTCTTGTTTGATTTTTGTTCGACCCGTTCCTAAAATATAAATATTTCCCCCCCCCCCCTCTTCCACTCTTCCAAAAAAAAAGATATTATATCATAAATCAGGTACGGTACCTCCGATGACTTTTTACGGTAATGTGATTTAAAAAACCTATTTATTTAGATTAGATCCATGTCAACGCATGGATTCTTTGAATAAATTTATTCTTTGAGAATATCAATTAGACACCTTTGTGAGATCTTTGAATATAGTCTTTATTGATACTAACATTACGTCTTTTTTCGATTAATAATAACATAACAATAACTTAACTATATGTAGCTTTAGCTAACTGTCAGTACTACTAGACCTATCCTTTTGTCTTTATGTAAGTTGTTTTTGTGCTACGCGCAGATCTGATGATTCTAGACATTTCTAATAGATTTTTACAGTTTGTTCTTATGTTGTCCTGAGTTCAGTTGTTGATCCGTTCAATTTACGGAGTTAAGTATTTTTGTGATTTTACTTTCTGCTACACAACTGTCTTAGGTTAGAGATGGATTGAGCATTAACAAGCGTTTTTAACCCAGACTCATTGTATGTTTCTTTTCCACATCTGGGGCCTGTAACTCAGTGGTTGTTGTTGGTTCCTGCCTTTCAACCCTATTTGTCGATTGTTATTTTGTGATAAATCTGGCCGTTAGTAGCTGACTATTCAGTATGGGTGTAGATTATTGTTGAAAGACGTACAATGATCTAAAGTTGCTTGATATTACGCTTCATTTTTGCACTGTTGGATAGTTTTTTATTGGCATACATTTCACATCTCCCTTACTTATATATGCTACTCTGATGTATTAATTTCATTTTGTTTTAAGAAATTTGATTTTTCAGTTTTTCTTTTGATTTTTAATTGTCCCCTTTTTATCTCCTGTAATTTATTGATTTTCTTTTTTTTTTTTTGTTTACAAGTAGCAATTCGAATTACTCGTTGATTGTTTTATGTATTTGTTTGATATTCTTATTGTTCTCTTGGTTTTGATGTTGGATTGTCTTTTTCAATTGGTTGTCACGGGCTAGTGTATTACAAAATCATATCCCTTTAATTATACAAATATGTGACTAGCCATGACATTTCTAGGCTTATGGAGGTACCAAGGCTAAAACGGGTTTATTGCATATTGATCAAGTACAGAATAAAAGAAAACATCCTGTCAAGTTATTCTGACAGTATCGTTGAAATTCAGAATTCATGGGTCATTTTGTATGTTGCTATTTATGGAATTTTATGGCCAACGTCAAGATTTTTCGGATATGTTCATTCATGAAATTTTCATCAGCTTCTTATGAATTACTTTAAATTTACAATATTTCAAAGGAGTATAGTAATTATGGTCTACAAATGACAGTATACATTTGATTACCATCAACTTTGTAGTATTTATTAGGCATTACACATATCTTCATTCTCTTTCGTTAAATGCAATGTTCTAACTAACAGATTACTTTTGGTGTTCTGTCTCGTTGATGTTTACCTCACGTTATATTGTATACATACTCGTATTAAATTTTAAAACAGGTTGAAGCGCAAGGGGTAACTGACCTTTCTGCAAATGTAATCTTAAAAGCGTCAGAAAGGTTATAATGATATTTTCAAAGAATAAAATACAAAAATATAGATCTTTAAATGAATAGAATTGAGCAACAGCTACAGGTCATCTCATAACAAGCAAAAGTTATACATATAAAAATAAGATGATTGCAAATGGGAAAACTCTCCTCCAGAGACCAAATGATGTAGAAGTTAACAAATTTGGGTCACAGTATGGCTTTTAATAATGATTAAAAACCCAAACCGCATAGTAAAGTATAAAAGGCCTCCAAATGCAAAACAATTTGTTTTAATTTTGGTAGTTATGTCCATTGCCATTTCTTTCATTATTATCAATATGAAAAACCCATATTATTACAGTAATGTGTCCGTTTAATCGCCATGTGAGCTTTTACATTCGTTGTACTATACTTTGATATATTATGATTTAGAAACTATACCCCAGTACAGCTTACAGAGCATAATAAGTTTAGAAGTGCATGTTATTATGTGATTTTGTTTTGATAGTGATGGAAAAACACGCTTCGAAAGAGATGAAATACAACTACATACATTGAATCGGATACAGAGTGTTACAAATGAAGAGAAACAAAAGAAAACCGTATAACTACCTGCGTTTTTAAGCGCATATATTGTAAAATCGTCTTTCGCAATACGAATAGCACCAGTTACAAATATGATTCTAAAAGAAATAAAAAGAAATACCTTGAAGCATCTTTTCTTTTTCTTCATATATAAAAGATATTGGGTAGACGTCATTGAGGTAACAACCCCATAACAAAAAAATCCAAAACATGCAAAGGTCAACATACAGTAGTCGACAAAAGACAGGTGTCCACACACTATGTCAAGCTTTTAATCGTGCAGAGTCCGTTTAAGTTAACCTTTTTAGTTTGGGAATTCAAAAACATTTCAAATCCGCTATTTTTCTATTTTTCACAAACATTAAAAGACAACTTATTGAGACTTTTTTTTGGCCTCTTCTTTGGTTACAATATCCTTTTTTTTTCTTGGACTGGGTGCATTTAATGCCTATGTTTTTATATAATATTTTTTGCCATAACCAATTAAAGAAAAAACACCGTTAATGTAAAAAGTTTTCGGTGGTCCTAATAAACTACTAATAAAAAAAAATTACAGAACGTATTAAAAAGATTATTAAACAAAATCAATATGAAATCAAAAACAAGAAACTAATGTATTTATAATTTGTTATAATCTTATCGGTAGTTTCGTGGCAGAGAGCTCACATTGAATGGTGCGGAAGGTTGTGTTTTTTATCATTAAAACTGTCTTGCTCTGCTTCTCCGCTTAGTACGCAAAGTCAAGAGCAAAGGCTGGTCGGCTTTCAATGAGAATAATTTGTGCCGACCAGATGACACAAGTTTTTTTTTTTTTTTTTTTTTAGGATTATCACCTTGTAAGTTAGCAAATAAAAAAACACGTGTTCTATTCGTGAATATACATGCAATATTTGCCGCTATACATTAACCATAACTCATCGAGCAAATTGGTTAAATTGTATAAATGAACCAGTTCAGTTGTCAAACATGATAGTTAATATTCAAACCAGTTTATCAGTATAGAAATATGGTATTATTGGTTGTTATTGAATAAATGTAGATCAGAAAAGGTTATGTACAATGTGCTTGTGTAAAGAATACAGACTGAGAAAACAAATGTCTTGCTAAAATTTCACGTTTCAAAGACGGATATGAAATAAAGTATGCCAAAAGTACCGAACTTTCATGTTGCCGATAATATATATGATAATATATAAGAATATGACTAATCTCATCTTACATCGAAAACAAAATTAAAATGCCAATGAGGGCGGACGTGAAAATATTTGCAAAGAGAATTCTTCAACATCATTGAAATTGTTTTGTCAATAGATAAATATTATTATCCTAACATTGTATATTCTATGTTTTGGATTATTTTTATTTTATTGAGGAAAGTTTCTATATATTTTCAGGTTTGTTTGAAACATTTGGTCAGATAGGATCCATTAGTTGTTTCCATGTTGGAAACCATCAGACCAATCTATTGGATGTCTGAAGGTTTTAGCTGTTCCTTTAATGGATTTGTTTCCGAGATCCTCTATCGTAGTATTTTCGGCTTTCCTCTACCAGGAATACAGCTAGGCATTTAGCAGTATCGACTGTCATACAAATGAGAGGTTTTGCTTGCTATAAAACCTGGTTTAATAAACCATTATCTACACAATGAAATATCTGTACCAGGTCAGGAATATGACAGTTGTTTTCCATTAGTTTGACGTGTTTGAGCTTATGGACTTTTCGTTTTTGTTTTTCCTTGAAGTTTAGTATTTTTGTTATTTAACTTTTTTTGGAATCCAAGTATCCCGTTGGTTGCCATGGCATTGTGTGCGGCATCCGGGGTGACCCTTTCTTTTATTTTGCATATATTTTACAATTTTAATATTTTTAGGATGAGCCAGTCAGGTGAACGGTTGTGTTCGTATGTTTTATTGCATTTGTATTCATTCATGTTTTGAGAAGATCAACGCAAGCCTGGGGAACTAGGTTGGTAAATGCTCACATCAAATCTGTGTTGGATGACCTCCTTTACACCATTCTAGTGAAAAGAGGCTTATAAGTAGCATACATACAATGATATTTCATGCTTGATTCTTAAAAGCCTCGTGACTCTTAGGTCTCCATATATCATTTGACGTAACGTACACAGTTAAACAAGTTTTTTTCTCAAATTGACGTTATACATCAATAAAATGCGTTCTCTTCTAAAATTAGAAATTCTCATATGCCACTTTACTATTTTGTGTGAAAAAGCTACATCTTTTGACCTAATTTTCATATTTCGCGTTAAAAAGTCTGTATAGCATAATAAATATTTGTTTGTCATTTTTTTTTCAAGTTTTTGGGTCTCTTTTCGTTAATGCAAATTCCAAACCACATAATTTTAGCATTACCCTTTTTCATAGGATGCTAGAATGAACTATTTCAACCATCTAAAAAAAAAGTTGAAGCAGTAACGCCTTCATAAATTACTCATTCTTCATTTTTGTTATACTTTTATGCTATTTTTGCAATATATATATATATAACACAGCATTTACCCATCTTTATTTCAGATGTTTCATTGAATAGTATGCTAACGTCAGTATTTTTTCTCTTACTTGTATTTGCCAGGTCTATATTCCTGCATACAGACCTGTTGTATGTTGGAATCTCATCTTACTTATAAATTTACATATCTCATTTCTGTTTGCCTGCATACAGATCTGGTGTATGCTGAACTTTTCATTAAGATAATAAATGGCATTTCTTAGTCTGTATGCCGGCATACCGACCTGACGTATGCTAAACTCTCACTCTGTGCGTATACTAGTATTTGTCAGGTCTGTATGCCTGCATACAAATCTGGTATATGTAGAACCTTTAAAATCATTTATTTTGGTATAGTTCAGATCTGTATGCTTGCATACAAACCTGGTGTATGCATACCTAAATTATTGGCATTTTTCAGCGAGGTCTGTCCACATGCAGACCTATTGGATTATAAACTCTCATTCTAGATACATGTTTGAAGTGACAAGTCTGTATGCCTGAATGCTAAGCATTTGATATGTAGTGAAATTTCTCATTTCTTCATGTTTGTATAACCAACCTGTATCAAAATAAGTAGATGGTGTATGATTGAGAAAGAGACATTTCTTAATCAAAGGCAGAATGACACGGATGTAAGCAATTAATAATGCATAGCCTTCAACTCCGTTTCAATCAGGGGTTTATTCCTATATATCGACCCGCTATGTGATAAACTCTTGTGAAAAGGGACAAAAATATAAGTGGAATGCATAGGTTTGTTTTTCAGCATACCGATCTATGTATACACTTTTGAACATAAACAGTCTGCTTATTTGCTTGACCTTTTTAGTTCACTGTATTCTTGCATACAAAACTGATGTACGGTGAACTCGTAATTTTATTAACTTAGATATACCAGATCTGATTGCCTGCATACCGACCTGTGTTCTATTGAATTATAGTTTTACATACATTTTAGTATTGGCAAACCAAGCTGGTGTTCAATGAGCTGTGATTTTACAATGCACCTAGTGTAATTGTGTAGGGTTTGTCTCCAGACCAAAATGTCTGCATATTTCGTGGAACTTATTGCATAATTAGCAAGCTGAACGGTTTGCATTATAACCAGCCGTATGTTTTTATTCATATTCTAATTTGCAAAACTATAATTTTTCATCATGTTTCATAGTTAGCAAATCAAATTGATGGATATCAACTGAGACTGTCTTAAATTCTGATAACCTAGCCGTATTTGGCACAATTTTTTGGAATTTTGGGTCATCAATGCTCTTCATCTTTAAGTCTGGCACCTTTAATAAGTATTAGCTTGTCGTAATGTTCTATTGTATTGTTTATTTGTGTGTTTCTCTGTCTGTTCTTCCATTTATTTGTATTGTAGTCCTGTCATGTAATGTTGTCATTTTAGTGTTATATTTAACATTGCCATTAAAGCGGGAGATTTGGCTAGCCACAAAACCAAGTTCAACCCACCATTTTTTCTTAAAATGTCCTGTACCAAGTCAGGAAAATGGCTATTGTTATCTTCTAGTTCTGTGTGTGTTACATTTTAGTGTTTCTGTTGTGTCTTTGTTCTCCTCTTATATTTGATGTGATTCCCTCAGTTTTAGTTTGTAACCCGGATTTATTTTTTTCAATCGATTTATGAATATCGAACAGCGGTATACTACTGTTGCCTTTATTTATAGATGGCAAAATGCATACCTAATAGATACGGCAAAGTTTTAAGTCAGTGTCTATGCATCTCTGCATGTCAACATGGTGCATGACAAACTTCTTGTTTGGTATTGTTTTTACGTTTAGGGCAGGGGCTATCTGTATACAACTTTATGTACAATGATGGATGCCAAACATGTTTTTTAACTATCGGTTATTTAAACAATTTGCTTTGATCTGTGTTGACTGAATATCATAAGTCGATATCTAACTGGACTGGCTTAGATATGAAAATTAAAGTGAATTTATAGTAATGCAATGTTGAAAACTGTGTATACTGGCATATACACTGGAGTTATGACAAATAAATCCTACAAGCAGGATTGCCAGAGAATTGATGTTTTTTCTATGTGTCTTCCCTTTGTAGTGAAGGCATTTTTACTTTATTAACAGGAACGGCAAAAGATCAGATGCTGTTTATAGGTTTCATTGGTTTAACCTGTCCAGTCAATAAGAAGTGTTACAATTCAACTCATAAGCAACACATAAATAGTTACATGAAAGGTATAGCCACTGCTTGAAAAATGCTGGAACGAGAAATAGAAACTACATATTATAAACATACATATATATATATATATATATATATATATATATATATATATTAGTGTAAATATTATACACTTCATAATCTTAACATTATCACAATTACTTATTTTAGATTTATTTAACTAAGAGTTCTTAGTAGTTAAATTGAAGTCTTTCTATTGAAAGTTTTATTGGCGCAATGCATCTGAATGTAGATTAATAAAATATGTCATTTCCTAAATAAAATATATTTTTGCAATTTAAACCCTCTTGAAACAGGAGCTGTCCAGATCTTTTCGCAATAAATGTATGTTTAATTTGTTTGAATAACTTCTTTTTTTAATTTTCTTGCTCACTTAATTTCAAAATTTGCTGTCTGTCATTCGATTTTGTTGATGAGTTATCATATAACCTGCTACAGTAACAGCTTCTTACATACACACATCGCAGTATGCTGCATGATCATGTGACAAATGTACTGTACAGTTTTCCCAAGGAGAACATCAGACAACCTCCTTGAAGTTGTAAAAATGAAGAGATGTGGTATGCCAATGAGACAACTATCCACCAAATCAAATTAAAATGGATGTAAGCAATTATAGGCAACCGTACTGCTTTCAACGATGAGAAAAACTCATACCGTATAGTCGGCTATAAAAGACCCCGACACAAAAAAATGAGAAAACGGCCTAATTTATAACATAACAATTTCCGAAAACACAGGCACATAAGGAATGTGGCGGGGTTAAACATGTTTGTGATGCTCAACCCCCTATTAACCTGGGACAGTTGTTTCCATACGAATTGTTTTAAAGAATAAGAGCTGAATGAGTTAATTGAAGGGCAGTGGTCATGCATTTTGAAGTATCTAGATGGGGGATGAGTTTCTTATTTAAAAAAGAATGGGGGACTTAACTAATGCATGGGGATATCACTGTGCATAATCGTATTTCCCATTTTTTTTTTTCTCGAATAACGAATAACAAGATCATAGGAATGGCAATGTTCGCCACCCGAGGTCTAGAATGAAGCGGCCAAGCCTCTTGAGAAAACACACTGATCGGCTCCATGATAAAACTTTTGCAGCTAAAAGCCTCACTCTTTCAATTTGAAAACTTTTGTATGGGTCTAGGGGTTGTGGTAGATGCGGAACCGTAGCGCTTGATATGGTCCGCAAATTGTCAAAAAATATAAGAAGGACCATAACTATAGGAGCTAAGTTTCGTAGCTGGGCTTGTGGTTGATCGTGAAGTTTGCAGTGTCCGAGCATAATCAACATATTACTCAGGCGTTGATTTGGCCATTTTTGAAATGGAGGAGGAAAGAGGGGGTTCCACTAGTCCAAATAGTTAGGCGTCAAAGCAAAAAAATAAAATAGCCTTTCAAGACATCATATTAATGCGAAGCAGTAAGACGTCAAAGCAAAACAATAAAATAGCCTTTCAAGACGTCTTATTCCAACATATGCAAGTCATATAAAAAGGGAGTTTTCCAATTATATGTCCCCATATAGAACATTAGTTTTTAAACAAAAAGGGGGTTCAAACTACCGGACCACCCCCTGGATCCACCACTGCCTCTGTTGTAATCTAAATAATTATGATGTCTTGACAACGTTACAGCAAAAAAATAAAGCCTTTCAAGACTTCATAATTTATTAGTTATTTGGACTAACTTCTGTGGCTGTACTGGTCGCATGATTCGTGGAAAATAAACAAAAACAGCTAGGTTTACTTACGATAAATTTACTTACATTTAGTGTTTTGCTTCTGGTATATCAAAATTTCGATACAGCGTACTTTTCAATGAATTGTTCATTTTCTTTTTCGTGACGGGAAATCCATCATCAATAAAATAGTATAAATAAAATGTAAACTTCAGCATACACCAGGTTCGTATGCTGACATAAAGGCCTGAGAAATACAATGTAAAAGAAAAATGTAAGGGTCTGCATACATCAGGTTCGTATGCAGACCAACAGACCCGAGAAATGCAAGTTTATTTATTAAAACTGAGTTCAGAATACACCATATTTTCAATATGCCAGATTCACAATTTTCAAGTGTTCGATAAAAAGTAAAACATGTTTTCTTTTATTTTTCTCGTTTTTACATATGTTTGTCTTGTGAGCAATAATTCGGCCTATTTGAGTACGAATTATGACAAATAACCGTGAATGAGAATTTTTGATTTTAGATGAGAACGTGTTATAAGCACGGAAATGTCATGGCGGGTAACATATTATGAATGGTTTCACATGTCTCGCAAAATTTGGGTTAACATAGCACATATAAAACATACCAAATCGTATTTCCCATTTTTTTTTCTCGAATAACGAATAACAAGATCATAGGAAAGGCAATGTTCGCCACCCGAGGTCTAGAATGAAGCGGCCAAGCCTCTTGAGAAAACACACTGATCGGCTCCATGATAAAACTTTTGCAGCTAAAAGCCTCACTCTTTCAATTTGAAAACTTTTGTATGGGTCTAGGGGTTGTGGTAGATGCGGAACCGTAGCGCTTGATATGGTCCGCAAATTGTCAAAAAATATAAGAAGGACCATAACTATAAGAGCTACGTTTCGTAGCTGGGCTTGTGGTTGATCGTGAAGTTTGCAGTGTCCGAGCATAATCAACATATTACTCAGGCGTTGATTTAGCCATTTTTGAAATGGAGGAGGAAAGAGGGGGTTCCACTAGTCCAAATAGTTAGGCGTCAAAGCAAAAAAATAAAATAGCCTTTCAAGACATCATATTAATGCGAAGCAGTAAGACGTCAAAGCAAAACAATAAAATAGCCTTTCAAGACGTCTTATTCCAACATATGCAAGTCATATAAAAAGGGAGTTTTCCAATTATATGTCCCCATATAGAACATTAGTTTTTAAACAAAAAGGGGGTTCAAACCACCGGACCACCCCCTTGATCCACCACTGCTTCTGTTGTAATCTAAATAATTATGACGTCTTGACAACGTTACAGCAAAAAAATAAAGCCTTTCAAGACTTCATAATTTATTAGTTATTTGGACTAACTTCTGTGGCTGTACTGGTCGCATGATTCGTAGAAAATAAACAAAAACAGCTAGGTTTACTTACGATAAATTTACTTACATTTAGTGTTTTGCTTCTGGTATATCAAAATTGCGATACAGCGTACTTTTCAATGAATTGTTCATTTTCTTTTTCGTGACGGGAAATCCATCATCAATAAAATAGTATAAATAAAATGTAAACTTCAGCATACACCAGGTTCGTATGCTGACATGAAGGCCTGAGAAATACAATGTAAAAGAAAAATGTAAGGGTCTGCATACATCAGGTTCGTATGCAGACCCACAGACCCGAGAAATGCAAGTTTATTTATTAAAACTGAGTTCAGAATACACCAGATTTTCAATATGCCAGATTCACAATTTTCAAGTGTTCGATAAAAAGTAAAACATGTTTTCTTTTATATTTCTCGTTTTTACATATGTTTGTCTTGTGAGCAATAATTCGGCCTATTTGAGTACGAATTATGACAAATAACCGTGTATGTGAATTTTTGATTTTTGATGAGAACGTATTATAAGCACGATAATGTCATGGCGGGTAACATATTATGAATGGTTTCACATGTCTCGCAAAATTTGGGTTAACATAACACATATAAAACATACCAAACAGAATCATTATAGATATATCAACGCATATATCTAAGTAATCAATAAAACTGAACAATTAAAATAGTCTTTAACATATATAGTTAATAAGAGCAATAGAGAGTGATCCACCGTTTTGATTTGCATTGCTCTCATTAACTATATATGTTAAAGACTATTTTAATTGTTCAGTTTTATTGATTACTTAGATATATGCGTTGATATATCTATAATGATTCTGTTTGGTATGTTTTATATGTGCTATGTTAACCCAAATTTTGCGAGACATGTGAAACCATTCATAATATGTTACCCGCCATGACATTATCGTGCTTTGGATGGTAACTTTTAGCCAATGAACATCTGTGTTGGATAACCTCCTTTACACCATTCTAGTGAAAGGAGGCTTATACGTAGCATACATAAAAGAATATTTCGTGTTTGATTCTCAAAAGCTTCGTGACTCTTAGTTGAGTAATAATTATACATCCATAAGCATGGAAATGTCATGGCGGGTCACATATTATGAATGGTTTCACATGTCTCGCAAAATTTGGGTTAACATAGCACATATAAAACCAAACACAATCATTATAGATATATCAACGCATATATCTAAGTATTCAGTAAAACTGAACAATTAAAATAGTTTTAACATATATAGTTGATAAGAGCAATTCAAAATGGTGGATCACTCTCTATTTACGAAAAGATAACTGTGTTTTGGATGGTAACTTTTAGCTAATAAAAAAGATTTTTACATAACAGTTGCATTAGAACCAAAATTATACAGCTTTAAGAGACTAAATCCAAAACTCAGAAGCATAACAAAAAATTCCAAGATTCTAACAATAAAGAATGGTGAGAAATTAAATCAAGAACATCACATTTGTTTATACTTGTTATTAATTGAATATTGATTGTCATCTACGTAAAATTGTATTCAACTGGTGTTAAACATATCTAATGATGAGATTAGCATACAATCAGTTATTTTCTTAAAGTAACTTATTCTGTGTTCACTTTCTAATACAAACATGAAGGTTCGTCTCTAATACTTCCTCTCACTCCGAGGGTAGCTGCCGACAAGTATGCCTTTCTTCAGATAGATTGCTTGGAGTCACTCGAGATTTTTTTTTTTGCATTTTCAGTGGGAGTAATTGGTGCTGCCTTGTTCTGTTCCAGTGGTGAAATTCAAACTACAATGGAAGCAAAATGTTCCCGTATATTCTCCACCTTGTATCAAACATTGTATTTTGAATCCGGTAATTCTGTCAATTTCAATTTGCAGCCCACATATCCCTTCCCTTCCTGTACCCCCCCCCCCCCCCCCCCCCCCAAGATATGAACGATAGGAAGTACAAAAGACATTATTAATACATGAATGTAATTATTCCGTTGTCTGAATCAACTCTATCGTCTGAAGAATATTGTTAAAACCTACCTTTACTTCAGCTTTATATACTAAATTGATAATTTGGTGATAACTTGTTTAATATTTCATTTCGATGTTTTAATCTGATTTCATCACTGTCATTTGAAAAAGGTCAATCTCTTGTCTTCGGGGTTGAATATATCACTTGATTTTGTTTAAAGTATCAAATTTCCGAATGGATGTGGTTATCTTCATAATTAGTTGCCATATAAATATTAAATAGTTTTTATTTTTTGCAAACTGCTTAACCAGATTTAATGTTTATATTAATTTCCAGTTGTAACTGTCATCCTTCCTGTAGCTTAGTGAATGTGATGAACATTTTCACTCTGCTCCTAGAAGCAGTCATGGTCATCATATATGTCATGGTCATTATACATTCCCTAATCTCCACAGGTTGGTATGCATCACATTCGCACGAAGAAATTGATATTTTTAAATTTTCCCTTATGTAAGTTTTCCTTCTTTTATGTTTGACTTCGAAAGTGCCATCAAATATCAGTCTTTTGTCAATATGCCAAACATACCACTCTTTCTTATTTGATATTCGGGGGGTTTCGATATTTGCATTGATGCGTGATAAGTGGTATATGTTAAAGCGTATACTAATCCCTCTGTTTTATTGAATACGAAGATGTATGCAAGAAATTAGGCAGAATATGCGTTAATCCATCCTTAATGATCCTGTTTGGTAAGTTTTTATATGTGTTATGTAACCCGTGTTTTGCCAGCATGTAGGACCACTTATAGTATTTGTATAATTTAAGGCATATGAACTAAGATGTCATTAAAATGATGTTAAAATGACAATCTAAGAGCAAAACCGACTTAGATCTATAACAAATTATTTGAATTGACAAAACACAACCAAATCATTAAATTACAAAATGACAGAAGAGACAGTCGTAGAAAAACAGAAAACACCCTGTTCTTTATGAAAACTACGAAATGACAAATTGAAATTGATAGAAGGGTGCCGGTGTATAAGGGTGTAGTTTATATCTATAGTAGTGGTGTGAACGGTTAACCGTTCCTAATAAAGGACAACCTGGTAAATTGCTTCTGACGCATAACATTGATAAAGTATATTTTCATTTTAAACTGTATAGGTGTGTGAAATTGAAATAGATCTAACAGTTTTAAACTGATCAAAGGATACGATATAGCTAATTGAAATTTTCACTTTAACTTCATATTGTGTGTACGTAAAAATAAAAATGTCAATCATCCACATCCAAGGCTTGGCCATACTTCAAAAAAAAAAATTAAAAATTGTGAAATGCAAATTTAGTGTGTACTGGGTGTACAAAAACCATATATATATGAATAAAACAGACTGGCATTGAAAAGGATATCAGAATAATCTTTAATACATCGAATCATATAACCATACATTCGTAAAGTACTGCAGACATTAACTTTAATACCGATATCCGACTAATCGGTCGAATGAATGTTCGAGTTACCAGTAAGGAAAACATATCCAGTTGGAGAACATTAATGTATAGCTACAGGCAAAAGTGTTAACATGTATATCAATTATATGGTCATTTTTATATTTTATAAATTTACTGTTTGCAAAAATATGAATTATTCTAAATACTAAATATTTTCTTATGCCAGGCAGATAACCTAGCTGTATTTGGCACAACGTTTTGGAATTTTGGGTCATCAATGCTCTTCATCTCTAGGCCTGGCACCTTTGATAACTATTAGCTTGTCGTAATGTTCTATTGTATTGTTTATTTGTGTGTTTCTCTGTCTTGTATGTTCTTCTATTTATTTGTATTGTAGTCTTGTCATGTAATGTTGTCATTTTAGTATTATATTTAACATTGCCATTAAAGCGGGATGTTTGGCTAGCCACAAAACCTGGTTCAACCCACCATTTTTAGTTTAAATGTCCTATACCAAGTCAGGAAAATGGCTATTGTTATCTCATGGTTCGTTTCTGTGTGTGTTGCATTTTAGTGTTTCTGTTGTGTCTTTGTTCTCCTCTTATATTTGATGTGTTTCCCTCAGTTTCAGTTTGTAACCCGGATTTGTTTTTTCTCTATCGATTTATGAATTTTGAACAGCGGTATACTTCTGTTGCCTTTATGAACAATGTTCAAATCTCTTATATCGATAAAGAAGAAGAATCTATTAAGAAGAGAAATCGATTAAGCAGACTACTCGATATAACACACAAATACTGAGGGAATATAAAGGAGGAAGACCGGATGCGTCAACAGGGTAGGCTTCCTTTGCTACACAGGATACCCGACTTGCGAAACCATATCCATTTGAAAGGTCACAATCAGGAAAAGGACACCATTGATAAGATTACAGATTACTGTTCCCTTTAATCGACGAAAAAAAGGTGAAATTGATAGAAAATGTGTTGGCTTCCTGTACTAAATGAGTCTTTTAAAACAACTCTTTCTTTCATTTTCATATAATAACAGCGATTCAATATATTTCGTTTAGGTACCTTATATTTGTAGATGCTAGAATAGTCGTGTAACATGTAATGCAACCGATTGTGATATTTTGACTGGGCGCTAGTTTGCATGGCAGGTTGGTATGTGTTGCAAATGAAGCCCACCCTGTCGACGAATCTAGTCTTCTTCCTTTTGAGGTTCATGCGATTCCCTCAGTGTTTGCGTGTTATATCGATTAATCTAGTAATGAGATTTGAACCCAATACTCTTTTGATCGATTAATCGGTTAACCGGTATTAAAGTTGATATTTAATGATATGAAATGAAATACAATGTATACGTGTACGTTCGGTACTCAGCTTGTTCAATAAGCTTTGATTCAGGTTGCTACTTTTCTCTTCCATATATCTGGAACGTTGTTATTGTATTTTTTAGTGTTTGTCTACAATATGTAAATGCTTATATAACATACAAATACCAGATTTTAAAGAAAGAATCAAGAATAATTGCAAGATGTTTTACAGAAAACATAACACTTAAACAATCCTGGTATCTATGATAAATTTATTTGCACATAAAATGTCATTACCCCCACATATATTTTATATGAAGGTGTGGTATGGAATCAGTTATTTTCGTTAGTAATACATTTAGTAGTTTTAGAAACAAATGCTTTTTTGATGGTAATAAATGTTGTGTTTCATTATTTGTATTGTCGAAGTTATTCAAGATTTGCATCTCGTTTAATACGTACATTCGTTCCACAAAAATTGGTTTAATTACAACATTAATTAATCCACATCAAATTAAATTTCAGGTTCTTTATTATTGAACAATACATGTATTGTATATGCTTTATAAAATTAAAAGATTTGGAATGAATGCCAATTAGACATCGCTCAACCAGAGACCAGCTGATGTAGAAGTTACCTCTTCCAAAGAGTATTTCGATTGTTGGATATTTGTTTTCTTTGAAAATGTCATCTAATGTCAGTCTTTTGTATATACGAAATCTGATAACTCATCAGGAAGTGATAAGATTGACATATCTTGTGGACGGATTAGTTATTATCGCTAATCAATTTATAGAAAATAGTTTAACACTTCTCTACGAATAGGAAATACCAAGGAACTAAAGTTCAAAGAGTTTTGTAAATAATCATTAATATGTAATGTTCAAATTCGGTAATATATCCTTCAAAATAAATCTAAAAAATTTCACAAACCTAATCTAATGATACAGAAAAAAAACAACCCCTCTTCACGACAATCACCTCAGTTTGAGTTTACTTCGAATTTGTAAGAATAAGAAGCCAATAGAAAGGAATGTATATCCACACTACAAGTACACTTCACAGAAAGAATTTTTTAAAGACTCATTAATATGGAAAGCTGGGACTACTAACTTTATATTTCATTATGTTTTTTCGTCGTTTTCTTAATGAGCATGGTGTTTACAGTTTTTCATCGATTATTAGTTTTCAAAGTGCCCCCTTTATATGTTTTGTCTTTTTTTGTTGAATGTTTGTGTCATCTATAATTTGAATGATTCGTCGATATTCTATTGGCTTAATTCGGTTATTGTTTCCTGGGTTTTGTAGTTGAATCGTTATTTTCACATGGTTGCAGTTTCCTGGGTTTTGTGGTTGAAAAGCTATTTTCGCATGGTTGCAATAATCCAGTCTATTCTGTTACCGGTAGTCTTAGATCTCAAGATGCCAGACTAGTAGTGTAATCTATAATGTAACCGATTGTGTTTTATTCCCGATTCCTGTGGCATTAGTACTGGATATGATTTTGTATGGTAAGTAGTCATGTGTTGCAAAAGACGTTAACCCTGTCGAAGAATCCGGTCTTTCCCTGTTTGGATTTCATGCGATTCCCTGAGTGTTTGTGTGTTACATTGATTTATCTTCTTAATCACTTAATGAGATTTGAACATCGATAAAATAATTTTGCTTATATATTATTAGTTTTCTCAAATTAACCATTTTTACCAAACCGGTTACTCGAATGATTTTACAATCGATTTACTGGTTCACGGGCATTCAAGTTTATGTTCAGTTAATGAAATGTAAGACAATGGCTGCAGTACTTATGAATGCATGGTTATATGATACATTATATAACAGGTTTTTCTGACATTCTTTTCTATGAAATTCTGTTTTTTAAATGACTGTATGTTAATGGTACGACCAGTACGATCTAAATTTGCATTTGACAACTTTTTAAAATCTATTTATTTGAAATATGGCCAAGCCATGGATGTCAATGATTGACATTTAACATTTACGTCCACACAATATTATGTTAAAGTTAAACTATCATTGAATTAGCTTTATCGTCTACTTTGATCAGATTAACACTACTAAATGCATCTATACCGTTTAAAATGAAAACAAACACTCTATTTCTATGTGTTATGCGTTGCATTCAAAGCTCTTTTCTGGATTCTCTTTAATCAGGAATGTCCATTGCCAAGAATGTTTAAGTAACGTAACACTTGAAGAGCTAAATGTAGTTGACCGCTTAGTTCATGTGACTTTAGTTATATCAATTACTACAATGGTCCCACAAGCTGGCCAGATCGGGTTAATATCGTACATATAAAGCATACCATACAGGATCATCGGCGATACATTAACGCAAATTTTTCTTCATTTCTTAGTATTCAATCAAGCAGAACAATTAGTATACGCTTTAACATACACCTCTCATCAAAGACATTTGAGATCAATGCAACCTTTAAGACAACACAATGAACGCATTCCAAAAAAAAAGCTCAAACAAACAAAACATCACATAGAATCGAATTATATCAATATGTTTTTCTCCCAGTAATCTAAAAATCTATCATTAGTAGATAGCAACATTGATATTTGATTCTCCATGTAATCTCTATCATGAGTATAGAAAACAAGAGCAATTGATTATCATGGTTTTAAGACTTATTTATTGAATATTTCTAAAAAAAAAGAGACAGAGACGGAGAATAAAGAGAAAGAGAGAGAGAATGAAGTAAGGCTCTATATATGTGTTTCATGTGGAAAAATCAATTGATTGATTTATTGGTTGATGATAAAAGGCCATTTTCAACACTTTTGTGCTATTTTGTGGTTGCCTTTTTTATTGGTTGAGGAAAACGGATTGCCTGGAGAGAACCACTGACAAAACAATCCTAGGCAATGACGATTGGAGTGGAATGCATCTGCCACGTGCGGAAATCTATATCGCAACCGCAGTGTTGACAGGCTAGTGATACACTAGTTCGACTACTTAGACCACTCGGCCGCAGAGTCTTGATAAAAAAACATAGTTAGCTTGGACTCAGGTTGCTACTTTTCTTTTCCATATCCAGCATGTGTAACGTTATTATCGTATTGTTTAGTGTGTGTCTACATAACGTAATTGCGAATACAACATACCAATACCAGTTCTTACTGATATCATGTAAACATGTAAAAATCGCGATGTAAACACGATATCGATACTTTACTGTTTATATTGCGATGTTAACGATGTCAACGATGTAAAAACAGTATAATAGAGTTCTTACAAAGTTAACGATATTGACACGATACTGTGTTAACATTGTAAATATTGCGATGTCGACAATATTGTTTTTACATTGTGCACTGGACATGAATGTTCGCATGAGGTCGATACGAGGATATATCGACCTGAAAAAGTATATTAACTGAAGACGAATATTCTTAAAATATAAACTGACAAAAGGATACCTTTAAATTGCAGCTTGAGGTAGCCATTATCTGCTAAATATTCTCAGGGACATGAAAAAATTCTTAATGACTAACATTATCTAATGTTTCAGTCATTTCTATCCTAGTCAGTAGTTTGTCAGACACATCAGTATAATGTAGACAGTCTAAACATAGATTAAACAGTTATCAACTGACTGCAGGCATATCGTCTGAACAGTGCTGAATTTACCGCCATGGATCTGTCTGAAAATCGACCGAGACTTAAATTGAGCTTATAATGTATTGTTAAGTCTTTGAAGAGGTGTTCAGATAAAAATAAATGTTTCATATCAAAATTGGTTTATTAGTATTTAACTAATGATTTGATTGGGGAAAAAAACAGCTATTTCGTTGTTTAAATATTTTAAATTGACTGCTAGAACAAGGTGCGCATTTCACTCCAGGTAGGCGACAATGGTAGCCTTTTCCTCCATTCCTCTGTCCATATCGTAAACTTGGATATTCATGATGGCTCGATTTGAAGCTGAGACATTTTCACAGATGTGGTTAAATTTTCGGGGTACGAAGTGAGAATAAATTGTTCACAAATTGTGCAACCCCGAAAGGCCGCACTTGATGCCACTTCCGCAAGTAAAGTCCGTATTTTTACACAGTTAATTCTCTGGAAATTCTGTTCTTTACAAACATTTAATAACTCTAAAGTTTTTACATCTTTATTGTACAGTCTTCTGCTCTTATAAAAAACACAAATGGTGAAGCTCAGTCAATATCATTGCATGCAGGTTTTTTTATTTCTATCTATAGTTGAGTACCTCACTTTGAGGCGCATTAGGGATATTGACCCAATTGATACGCTACAATCGTGCATGTTCTGGCTATGTGGACTACATTTCAAGAGATGTGGTCTTCACACAAAAGCTGCTCTAACAGAGGTATGAACAAGAACGGCTAAAATCAGCATTACTTAAGTTTTATGGGCATTTTCACGAATTGGTTGATCGGTACGATTGTCTGTATCTCAACCCATTTACGATAGGTTTTCACATTTCTAGATATAACATTAACGGTACTACTTTTAATGTACCAAATGCGCATTCCGACAATAAATTTATTTCATCGATGCTTGAGGCCAAACTTTTTGATAATCAAAAAAATTATAAAGCTGATAAAACCAAATAGGACAGAAAATAAACTAGAATCAGAGTTTAGCATGAGGGAGATAGATTCCATTATCTAAAATGATTTTAAAAATTATGTCACATCAAATTGTAATAACAAAATATCCATATGTTCATTACAGTATCGATGTACTGGTTACTAGGCTGGTGATCTTTACTTACCAGAATAGTCCTATTATCTGTAATTTCACTTATTGTTTTCAATTCAAAATCATGACATATTCACTTAGTGTGGATTCGAATGACAGGAGACGCTTAATCTGTCAACGCACATGGTAATTTTGGAGTTGATGCGATTCTCTCAGTTTTTTATTGGTACTTTGATATGTCTTCTCTATCTATTAATGGAATTTGAACATCGACGAAATAATATTTCTTTATCTTAGAAGGAAGAAAGTGTATAGCTTTATAGCTTATTATGCGGTATGGGCTTTGGTCATTGTTGAAGGCCGTATAGTGAGCTTAAGTTGTTAACTTCTATCTCATTCGGTATCTGGTGGAGAGTTGTCTCATTGGCAATCATACCAAATCTTTTTATTCTTATATATGCAATTGTAATTAAAACAAATAGCGAGGAGCCATTTCTAGAATTAAAAGTCCATCAACAATCAAAACGATATATGCTGTCATGTCTGCAAAGAATTTTAGTGTTGGCATGATGTTAAATACGTTTGAAAGGTCTGCGAAGGATACTACAACAGTTTGCCACTGAACACTAAGTAAGCAACATTAAATGCAGTCTAGTATGACTTAGATAAAATTAATTTGATTTACCTTTGTTAGTCAAAAAATACACTTACAAGGTTAACTTTTCTAAATAAATTTCAGTACTTAATGAACGTGTTAGGAAATAAATAATACTAGACAGGATAAGCATATCTTTCTGTGTTATTTCTTTTTATCCCACACAGATTTGAATTAAATCAATTTTTGATTTTAAAAGTTCGCTTTTTTCGAAGGTGACGCTTGTAGTGCAGGGTATTCTTGACATTCCTTACCACCTGAGATCATCCAATGTGTTGGGAGAGTTTGGTCATCAATCTTCAGTTTTCTGTGTGGTGTTTTGTGGACTACTTTTCTTTGGTATTTTCTTTTTTTCGATAATTGATTTTTAGTTGTATCCTTTTTATTTTGTGTAATTTGTTTGTTGTGCATAGTCTTTTCGGATGACACGTTCATAATTTATTTGTCTAATACGGGTATTGTTACATGGGTTTTGATGTAAGATTATCATTGGCATATGATTTCAACGTGCCAATGTATTTGATCTCTTGGATTATATCCCTTTAATGATAAAAATAATGAAGGGTTTCACCAGTCTAGCAAAAATCAATATAACAAATGGAAAACTATTTAAACAGTAGAAGCAAAGTATGGGTTTTACTCATTGTTGAAGGCCGTACGGTGACCTATACTTGTTAAATTCTGTGTCATTTTGTCTCTTGTGGAGAGTTGTCTCATTGGCAATCATACCACACTTCTGTAGTTGTCGTTTGTTGATGTGGTTCATGGGTGTTTCTCGTTTCTTGTTTTTTATATAGATTAGACCGTTGGTTTTCCCGTTTGCATGGTTTAACACTAGTAATTTTTTGGGGGCCCTTTATAACTTACTGTGCGGTGTGAGCCAAGGCTCCGTGTTGAAGACCGTACTTTGACCTATAATGGTTTACTTTTATAAATTGTGACTTGGATGGAGAGTTGTCTCATTGGCACTCATACCACATCTTCTTATTTTTATATGTGTCTTAAACATATATAAATGAAAACAAAACTTATAAAAATAATGAAGGGTTCCACCAGTCTAGCAAAAATCAACATAAAAAAGGAAAAACGATCCAAACAGTAAAAACAAAGTATGGGCTTTACTCATTGTTGAAGGCCGTACGGTCACCTATACTTTTTAATTTCTGTGTAGTTTGGTCTCTTGTGGAGAGTTGTCTCATTGGAAATCATACCACATCTTCTTACATCTATCCACATCTTCTTATTTTTATATGTGTGCAAAGTGTTTACATATACCACGTGTTTGACTTCAATACAATCTTAAATATAGATAAATGTATACAAAACAATGTCAATCAGTTAGTATGTAACATATCACAAACATATCTCACGTATAATTTCTGATGCCGACATCAAGCATTCCATTCAAATATTGTCTTGTATACTCTGAGTTGTGTAACCAACAAGTCTGTTAATTTTTTTTTTTGTTTTTTTTTTTGCATTCCGTAGATGGCGTACATCTTTAGTACTTGAATTCACCAGAGAATTTTCAAAGATATTCAGTGGAAGTAATTGGTTCTATTCTTTCTTGTTTTTAACAGCAGCTTTATATACTAAATTGAGAGATTAGTGATAATTCAGTTAATATTTTGTTTCCATTTTTGAATATGACATCAGCACTGACATTTGAAAATGTCAATGTCTTGTCAAGGAGTGGAAACTACCATTATATTTCATAGATTAATAAGATAAGGGTTGGTGGGTGAATTTCCATACTTTGCTGCTAAAATGAAATTAAATGAGTTTGTTTTCAATCTGCTCTTATGGATTTGATGTTTAAATGTTATATGAACATTAACGTATTGTCAGTCTTACTTTTGAAACGGGTATGGGTATTCCAATGCATTACTAAGTCATGAATCTTTTATAATGAATTAGTGCATTGCTTGATTGCTTGATGTTAAGGGCTGCTTTCAGCATCATTGGCTATTTCACATGAGCTTTTACTAATGCCAATTGATAGATAACTTTGTTAGTATTAATTTGCATGGTTGATAAAAAAATGTTATCTCTACCGTACTAACCTTCATGGTTTTATCGTTTGTCTTGTGAAAATAACTAGAAGTTTGTATTTTGCTTTTTTTCTTTATATTTTTGCAAATTCGACATTATTTCATTGCTTCGTATATACATTTTGTTGTTCAATGAAGCAGAAAATCTTTTTTACGCGTTTATAAATACCAATTAATAGAGAGCGTAAAGTTACTGTAATGTTCATATGATGACGAGCAAAACGAGCTGATTGTTCTCTATTTAATTCAAAAGCAATAGAATGATTTAAAGCCATGCCATGGGGAGTATCAAACACAATGAAATCATTTATTTTCGTAAATAAAAAGAACTTGGGGTTTAAGAATCAAATATTTTTTCCAAATACATTTTTTGCGGGAAGAGAGTCCATCATTTGTATTTACAGATTTGTATCGATAAATATGTAGTTTTTTTGGTCTTTTTCTACTAACGATATCCAAGAAAATAAGTATCACTCGAACATCAAGGAATCCACTTTGTACTAAATTTCAACATTTTTTTTTTATCTAACAGTATTGCTCTTGTCTATCTCCATATTTATTTCAATCGTACTATATTTTTGGCATATTTAAAAATCTAAACTTTCAGTAACATAAGTTTAAAAATAAGTATTAACAGATGTTAGATCTGAATACAATTTGACATTAAGGTAATTCCCCTGAAGTAATACCTCCCTGTTATGTCCTTTACTATAAAATATTAAAAAAAAAGTAAAATAACAAAAATACCGAACTCCAAAGAAATTCAAAACGGAAAGAAAATTTATCAAATGGCAAAATCAAAAGTTCAAACACATCAAACGAATGGAAATTTATACACAAGACAAGCTAGGAATATGATTTTATTGCAAAACTACAAAACAAGTACAATAATACAACTATACAATTATATACAATATTTTTGGCGTACGGCTGTCTCAGCAATTAAGCGTCATGGTCACATTATCCGAATTTTTTTTAAAACAAATAGAAATAGTGTAGTTGTAGGCAAACTCCAGTTTCCTGGCAAACATAACTTTAAACTAGTCAGATCGGCTGGTTAGTGCCCAATGTCTAATCTATATTAAAGCTACTTCAGAAACACTATGTTATGCACTATCCGCTCTCCTGGTTCCAAAGCATGTGAATGATAAGCATCTGAACTGTGATTCAGATAAGTAGCCAAAGATATAGTAGAAAGCCAGAGAGAGCCGATCTGCGAAACAATTAGCACAAGCCTTTGTCTAAGCTTTCTAGCCAGAAAATATTGCTAAAGTTAGGATGTAAGTGACCACTGAATACCCCGTAAATTTGTGATTTGAGTGAAAACTCGAAATGACCCCAAAAACAGATGTTGAATATTTTGATTAGGCCGATGAGACAGCTGGACCCCAAATTGAATGGAGTGTGAAAAATAAGATTATGATAACTATAAAATTGAAGTTACTAGCACTTCCGATGGACCAAAAACAGCAAGAATAGCATTATTAGATGTTCTTTGACTGTGAAAGAAGCTGTTCTCAATATAGTCAATAATTTCATATTCATAATATTCAGTTTTCAAGTAAGAATATGTATCCAAATTCGAAATACAACTCACTAATGGTAATAATAAGTCAGACACGAAGTATAGTTTAAAAACAAAAATGCATATAAATTTGACATATACGTATATACACGATCATACTACGCTATCATGCTGCTCAATATAATATATTCAAATCATATAGGGAATAGTACACAACCTTTAGTTGAGTAACATATTATATAACTACGGATTGTCAAGCCCCAATGATGAGTATCTTCAAACTCATAGAAAGGGGATTATTGTTCCCCTTCAAAAAGCATTGCAGACGTGTGGATTCTTATGCACAAGTGAAACTAATGAACACACTGATTCCAATTATGGTGTTATTTCCAATTAATAAAGTAACACACTGCAGTCGACGGGGATTATTATACCCCTGTTAATCAAATTGAAGTTATATTAACAGGAATCGTAGCCTTACATGTATTTGACAAGAAAACACTCATTCTAAACAGTGGATTATTATGCCACTGTAGAATCGCGCACATATTTTCCATGAACTCTTACAAAGAAAACTGTTGAATAGTAAAACTAGACTAATCGGATATCAAGGCTAGATTTTGGAGTATGAATTTATCTGGTGTAGCATTCGGAACTCCAACGACCTAAAATCTTGATCAGGTGATCTTCAATTTTTGTTGCAACTAATGTTGCCGCTCCTATTCGGAAGCTGTGTCCGTTGTAATTAGATCGGTTGAGTCTGATAATTTCCAGGATGGATCGAACATGATTGATGAAAAACGTACGTGTTAGAGCCTCTCCATTTTCCATAACAAAGAGCGGACTAGAGTTGCAGGCTATGCTGAATCTAGATCTTCTAACAGCGAGGTATCTAAATAAAGATTTGACCGGGCACAAATCGTTGTTGTTTTTGAAAAGATAAATATTTACTCCACTTCTGAAAGGGTCTGTTTTAGACGACTTTAAATGTAATATTGCGTAATCCTCCCCAAAAGTAAAGTCTTCTATACATAGATTGCAAGATGCCTCGAAGTCCGTGTTGACGGTTAATTCACCGCAGCGGAGAAATCCGAAGTAAGCGACGATACAAGCTGCCTCAATAAGTGCAGTAACAAAATGCGAAAATATTCCCTTTTGGAGCACTGTATCATATTTTTAATTATATCATAAGTTAGCGGTAATCTTTTTCGGGAACTCTTTGCTTCTTGTTTCTTAATACCCCTGTAAATTGTTTCTAACCTAAGCAGTTTTGAAGAACAACAGCTACTGAATAAACACTGTACTCCGGATTGAATATATATGTATCTTAAACCACAAATGTACATTTGTATTGTAGAACATTTTATGTTAAGATTTTTATGACAATGTGTAGCGTAATGCATTAAGATATCTTCCGTAAGGGATGGCAAATCTGTTTTATCATCCCACTTAAAACCGGATAGACACAAAAAGTTTTTGTATGATTTAAATCCATGTTCGTATTGCGAACGCGTACTGCTTGTGATTGAGTTGTGAATTAAATGTTTAACTTTTGCATTTAATTCCACATTACATGCCAAGATTTCGGACACTGAGTGGGTTCTCTCTCTGCTGCTGGTGCTGCTTTTTGGAAGGTCTGAAAGTCAAAGCGAGATAAAGAGTCAGCTATCACATTTTTAACTCCGGGAATATGTTGACATTGAATAGTAAAGTTTTGTTTAACGGATAGCCAAGTAAGTGTTCTCATTCAAATTTCATCATGTCTAGCACTTTAGATCTTCCTTTATTAACTATATTTACGACGGCTTCGTTGTCACAATGGAACATGACATGTTTCTTATTCCATAAGTGCCCCATAATAAAGATGCAACAACAATCGGGTACAGTTCTCTAAAAGCCATGGACATGTCTGAATCGGGTGAAGTTGATAGTTCAGAAGGCCAAGTACTACTAAACCATTTACCTTGGGAAAACCCTCCGAAACCAAAGTTAGAAACCGCATCTGTGTACAATTCTATGTCACTAGCTAAAGTTATATGTTCGTCGTAAAAGAAAGTAACTCTATTCCAGCCTTTAAAGAAATCTCGCCACATGTTTAAGTCAGTTCTACAGTCTTTTGATAATGATATATAGTGATGTAGTTTATCAACTTTAGTAGATAACTTAATGAGATAACTGACAAACGATCTACCCAGACGAATATCTTTCCCTGCAAAATTAAACAGTTGTAATAATTCTCTTTTCGTACATATTTTTTATGAAGAAAACTGTCAATAAAATTTGAAATTCTTTCTACCTTTTCATTAGGTAATCTTGCTTCAAAACTTTCAGTATCTAGTATGATTCCTATATACTCGATAGTACAAGTGGGACCTACAGTCTTTTTCTTAGAAATCGGAATATTTAGACGATTGAATATAAGCGTTATTAGCGCCATTGTTCTAAATCCGCAAGAGTCTGGTGGTTGAATAGTGAGAAAATCATCTAGGAGATAAAGTATAACTGGTATGCCGTAATTTTCCTTTGCTATCCAACAAATAGCCCGTGATATATTGTCAAAGATGCAAGGAGAGCTGCGAGAACCAAAACATAGTCTTACGTAATGATAATAATTGTTTTTTCATTTCATGCAATATGCAATATAAGTGATGCTGGTCTTTATGGATTCCTAGCTGTTTGAATGCATCGGTCATATCGGTTTTGTTTAGAATTGTTTGCTTTCCGAAATGCTTGATGGCCCTTATTGCGTCATCTATTTTTGCATAAGATAGTGAGCAGACCTCCTCATCTATAAGACTATTGATGCTGTCATGTGTTTCATGTTCGTGTGGAGAGGATAGATCAAGGATAAGACGTTTTTGCCAGAATATTTGCCTTCTGCAATCCCAATGGGACTAACACGGTAAGTTTCGAAAGGTGGACTACTAAACGGGCCTTTAACATATCATTTATCTATTTCTTGTTTCAAAAGCATATCAACAGTTTCTGGGTCTCTGATGACAGAAAGCAAATTCCTACATTCAAACGTAGGTAAATCGAGCATAGATACTGTGTATCAAAACCGAAACGTATACCATTCAGAAGATACATAACAATATGTTTATCTGGATGTTCTTTAAGTTCGTATTCAAGTCTATTTACATTTATAGGTGACATATCTAGTCAGATGTTTGCCTTTGTCATTTCTTTTTGTGAAGCTTTAGATAAGTTGGATAATTTATCTAATTTTGCATTTTCATTGTCCTTGGTTGTTTTGTCTGTTGTTTGTCTAAACCACAGGTTTTCATGCCATGCCCGCGTGACCCATATTGACTACATGCGTGCATGAATTTGCATTCTCTTCTATAGCAAGTGCCTTAATTGTAGTTATTGCAGAGTTCTGCTCCTGCAATATTAGAAACCGGTCTGCCCCTCTTATCTGTGTTACGAATATGTATAGCCCCTTGGGATAAAGTTGGGATGCCGTGTTTTGTTTTTTCACAGAATTTTGATGTGTGGTCAAATTCCCCGCAGTGAGCACATGCTCTGCTTTGAACATTATGGGTAACAAGGTTCAACAATTTGTCATCGACTTTTGACCAGTTGATAACAATATTGTGTTCAACTATGGCAGCAGCTGCTTTAGTAGAAAACATCTTGTGATATGTATAGAAACATGGGCCGTATTTTTGTGATACTTCGTTTATGTCAGCTTCATATTGTTCCAATTCAACTTTTTTCTGAGGGTAAGTTTTCCCCATAATATTACGGTATTTCCGGAAAGCCCTATTAAATTCTTCTATTGAAAGATTGTCGTCAATTTTACATCTTTCTTACTCGAAAGCTCAACTGGTAACCCCCTTGACTGCATAGTTTGGTTTTGAGGTATATCATATTTTGGTGCCAATAATGTAGCCAGGTTAATGTCCCTACCTTCTATTATCTGCTTTTTTATGGAGGGTGCAACAAAATCCATCTTTGGTAGATCTTCAGCATAGTATACTTTTCATGTCGATGTAGCCTCGGCAGCGGAGTCTGTTAGTCGGCTATTGGAACATCTTATGGCAGATTCTATTGTAGGTGTGTTTGATTCCTTTTCAGTAACATTTTCTGAATTTGATTGTTTTAACATCAGTTTAGCGATATTTGATAGAGTTTCTGTTGCTGAGGTAAAGGCTGCGGAAGATTCCCTAAAGAGTACCTGACTATTTAGAGTAAGTGCGTTACCTGGCGTATGAATACGCGTATCATTTACGAAATACAAAAATGGCGCGCGCATAAACACTCTTAAGACTAAATACATGAGCAAACATGAGAGACAAGAATATAAAAAAAACCATAGCACAATAACACAATGGCGGGATGTATAAATACCGAGCCACGCCAAAAGAATACTACCAAAACAGAAAAGTTTAAGAAGTAAAACAGCAAAAATAACCCAAGGAAAATTCAAAACGGAAGGTTCCTTAACAATTGGCAAAATCAAAAGCTCAAACACATCAAACGAATGGAAAACAATTGTCATATTCCTGACTTGGTACAGGCATTTCTTTATGTAAAAAATGGTGGATTTAACCTGGTTTTAAAGCTAGTTAAACCTCTCACTTGTATGACATTTGCATAAAATTCCATTATATTTACAACAATGTGTGAGCAAGACAAACAGACATATTAGGTGAAAATGTCAAAAATAGGGGTACAGCAGTCAACACGATGTTATAACTACATCACTATAAAAACAAACAAATATGTCAGCAAAGAAAAACAAAATGGCATATAGACAAAGCATATACGCAAAAATGAAACACAAGAATACAAAAAATGATTACAGCACAACAACACAATGGCGGGATGTACAAGTACCGGTCCACGTCTAAAGATTATTTCCAATAATGGACAAAGCAGTAAACGTAAATGATTTACAAGGACAACTAAAAGAACGCTATAACACGTTATTAAGATGATAAACAACGTCAGTACTTATAATCTATACATCAAGACCATCATGAATTATTTGTGAAGTTGATACGGAATATTTATCAACAAGGTATTTGTATCTTCCGATGAACTTCTTTAGAAAAAGGACGAGACGTTCTTTGATATAACCCTGGTTCATCGACTTTTTGCTCAGACACTGGTGACGTTTAACAAAGTCTGAGTAGAAGCTGCAAGCTCTTGAATACCGAACGAGTTGGGAAATGTATATCCCATATGCACGTGAAGTTGGTATATTGCTACTAAGGTGGGGGAAATTGATAATTTCAAAATTAAAATCGTCTCGTTTGTCATAGATTCTGGTACTGAGATGACCGCTTATGTCAAAGTCATTGGTATAAGTCTAAAAATGAGGCGGAGGAAGCCGTGTCTGTTGTTTCTTTAATTTCTAGTTCTAGAGGATACATTAATGGAACCAATCAGAAAAGTTTGGATTGTTAATGGAAAGAACATCAACAATATATCTGAATGTGAAATTAAATGATCTGGCTTCTTTAGTCTTCTTGATTTTGATAAGTGTCTGTAGGAACTCCGACTCATATGAAAATAAGAAGAGGCCGGCAAGGAGAGGCGCACAGTTTGTTCCCATAGGAATGTCGACAATTTGTTGAAAAAGTCTACCTCCAAATTCACAAATATGTTGTCAATAAGAAACTCTAGCATGCTGATCACTTCTTCCTCTGTGTAGCATGTTTCACCGTTTTGTTCACTATTAACAAAATATGCCGTATGGTATCCCAACGCAATAAATTTATACCGTATGCTAACTTTTTATATTGAAACGCCAGTTGTTTTTTTTTCAGTATTGAAAAAATGAAATGATAAATCAGAAAGTAATAAGTATAACATTTTTGTTAAAGGATTTGACATTATCGCTTTTCAATTTAAAGAACATAGTTTAACACTTCATTAAGAATAATTAATACCAAGGTATTCAGACCCAACACCCATATGAAGTGACCGCTTTGGTAACATTTCCTAAAAATTAGCTTTTAAGAAAATCAATCTATACAAAATTGTTTTCAGAGCAAAAGTATCATCTTCAGCAGTTAAACGAATCAAATTTTACGATGATGCAAAAACATCTTTCTCCATGAAGGTCTAATTACTGCGACCATTTGAGATTAAGAAGCCAATCAGAAGGACTGTATATTCACACGTAAAATACACTGTGCAGAAAGAGTAAGTTTTGAATGACTTATTAAGTACAGAAAACAAGCATAATTTTTTAACAATTTCATTCCGTTTTTTATCGATTTTCTGACATGACATGGTATTTTATGCTTTTCTCCGACTATTACTTTGTTCATTGGAATGACTTGTTGTTTTTATTAGAGTTATTCTGTAATTGTTCCATAGGTTTTACTTTTGGGTTGTCATTTTCTGACTTCATTTCATATCCGTTTATTTATAAAAAAATAAAAAGTATTAAAAATTGTTTCATATGTCATATGGAACAAATCAGGTTTACATGTACATAATACATATCAAACATATCAAACAGAATCATTACATATGCACAAATTCGTCTTTATTTCTTGCTTTTTCTTAGTATCAAGTGAATCAGATCAATTAATACACGCTTTAACATATAATTCTTATAAGAGATTTCAAATTGAATACAACCATAGACGCAAAAAAATATCATGCAAACAAAACACCACAAACAAGTGAATAGATATCAAAGATATTGTCTTAATATTTGCTTCTCCCTATAGCCAATATAGATATAGATATGTAATATATCATTAGTGAAGAAAAACAATGATAATCTATAAGTAAAGAAAAGGGAATTTGTTTAAGAAATTCATGAGACAACATAACAGATTTTTAATGATAGCAGACTCTCTATCTACACATGGATTTAATTCAGTGGTTGTCGTCTGATGCTGTATATAATCTTTGCTTTTCGTTCATTATTTGTACATAAATCAGCCCGTTAGTTTTCTCGTTTCAATTGTTTTACATTTGTCATTTCGGGGCGTCTTATAGCTGACTATGCGGTATGGGTTTAACTCATTGTTGAGGGTCGTACGGTGACCTATAGTTGTTAATTTCTGTGTCTTTTGGTCTCTTGTGGTTAGTTGTCTCATTGGCAATCACACCACTTCTTCTTATTTTTATATCAACAACAGTGATTTCATTGAAAATTATCGTGTTGGTTATAATTGTACCATATCAATCACGATCCGAACTCTAGGTCAATTAGCAAAGTGACCGTTGACTCGGGTTGCTACTTATATTTTCCATATCAAGCATGGTGAACGTTGATCTCGCATTGGTTGGTGATTGTCTATAATATGTTAATATAGATATAACATTAAAATACAATTTTTAAGAAAAAAAGAGAATTTATTGCAGCATGTTTTTCAAAGAAAATGACATTTAAAAGTTGAAAATGACATTTAAAAGTTGAATATATTACTACTAAGGATTTTCTTATCCCAGGCATATAACCTTAGCCGTATTTGGCACAACTTTTTGGAACTTTTGGTCCTCAATGCTCTTAAACTTTGTACTTGTTTTGGCTTTCGGGCTTTTTTTATATGAGCGTCACAGATGGGTCTTATTTAGACGAAACGCGCGTCTGGCGCATTAAATTATAAGCCTGGTACCTTTTGATAGCTATTATTTGTGTGTGTCTCTGTCATGTATGTTCTCCCATTTATTTGTATTGTAGTCCTGTCATGTAATCTTGTCATTCTAATGTTATATTTAACATTGCCATAAAAGAGGGAGGTTTAGCTAGCCACAAAACCAGGTTCAACCCACAATTTTTTCTTAAAATATCCTATACCAAGTCAGGAAAATGGCCATTGTTATATTATAGTTCGTTTCTCTGTGTGTTGCATTTTAGTGTTCAGTTTCTGTTGTGTCGTTGTTTTCCTCTTATATTTGATGTGTTTCCCTCATTTTTAGTTTGTAACCCGGATATGTTTTTTTTTTCTCAATCGATTTATGAATTTCGAATAGCGGTACACTACTGTTGCCTTTATTTACACTCTGAATATCAAAATTTCACATACATTAAATAAAAATGTGTGGTATGATTGCCAATTAGACAACACTCAACCAGAGACCAAATGACGTAAATAAAACAGCCATAAGTGACCGCGAGGCTTTCAGCAATGACAAAAACCTATCCCGTACGTATAGAAATGAGAGAATGTAAGACGTGAGAAAAAATACAGCCTGATTTATGCACATAACGATAAAAGAAAAAAGGCTTGTCTGATTAGTAATTTATATTTTGTGGTTTTCCCCTATATTTATTCCTCCATTGTTTGTCTTTTAATTTGAAAATATCCTCAAATGTCAGTCTTTTGTTCTGCAACGATAAATTAAATCATAAATTCAAAAGTATAACATTTTATTTAAGGATTCTTCATTATCGCTATTCAATTTAAGATACCAAGGCGGAAATAAATAATCATAAGGTCAATAGTGATAGACAACCTCATAGCTAAAATAAAACACGACGACTTCGCAATCAACAATAACAGAACACTAAATAATCATAAGGTCAATAGTGATAGACAACCTCATGGCTAAAATAAAACACGACGACTACGCAATCAACAATAACAAAACACTAAATAAGGATTGATTAAAACACATACGCCACGTAAATCAATATAGCATAAATTTGTATGCACAAAAGAAATACTGACGTGGTATCCTTATTAAACGAAACATTTAAATTGTAATTGAAATTTTTAAAAATCCGAATGGATATTCGTTAAAACTAACTTAAGTTGATAAAATTGATAAATGCCATAACTAACATAAGTCTGAAATATATGTATCATAAAATATAATTTTTACATGATTACACCGACACAGTGTATTTCATCTCCTTGAAGTTAGACACATACTCTTAATGGTTTCACCAGTCTGGCAGTAATCGGGTTTACATAACACATAAAAAACGAACCAAACATTTAAAGCAGGATACATTTCCATCAAAAGTTCTTTACTTCTTGTATATCTTATAAAACTCATCAAGAAAAACAAATGGTATATGTATCTACATATACCACGTATCAGATATTTGACATATTTACAATCCCAACCTAGAAACATGAATTAAAAACTCATGCATCACATAAATTTCATTCCCGCCCACAAAAAATTACCAAAAGAGAACAATGAAAAAACAAACAGTCACAATATAAAGAAGGGTCAGCAATTAAGTAAAATAGAATAAATAATTCTAACATATGTATTTTTTAAATATTCATTGTCGTCTATACTAAATCAATAATTATGTAACTGATTAAATGCATTAAGTGAAACGCGTAAACATAAATATGAGATTAAAATAAAATTAGTCAATTGTGTTTTATTCAGTTATTCTACGTATACTAAATGATGCAGACATCGAGCATTCCTATCAAATACTGTCCTGTTTAACTAGAGTTGTGTACCCGACAAGTCTGCATTTCTTTCGATATCTATCAAACATCCTTATTACTTCAGCTTTATCAGATAATTTTAGATCTTCAGTTGAAATTGTTGCTGCTTTGTTCTGTTCCAGTGTAGAACCTCAAACAATAATCGAAGCCATTTGTACCAATACACTTCCCTACTTGTTTCGAACGTTTCATTTCAAACCCGGAAAAAATATCAATTTCCAATTGCTGACCCATTTTCCTTCCTTCTCTTTATCCATGCCACATATATGTACGAATGGAATCACGAAAGACATAATAGCATAGGTATACAATTTTCAGTACTCTCAAACAAGTGTCACGTCTTGAATGTATTGACAATACCTTCTTTAACAGAAAATTTATATACTATATTGATAAAGAAGTGATAATCAAATTTTTTTTTTATTTCCATTTTTCAATCTTATATTAGCACTGGCAATAAAAAATGTCGATGTCTTGTCAGCGGGGTTGAAAATGCTATTGGTTTTTATATAAAAATAAAGATCAGTGCATAGTATTAGTAATTTTTATAATTAGCTGCCAAATTTAGATAAAATGAAGTTTTTTTTTTAAACTGTTCTTGCTGATATAATTTTCATATGGAATATAAACATTAAGGTCTCGTTCCGTCTTACTTTTGGAGCGGATTATTCAATGTATAACTCAGTCATGTTGATCTTAAACTGATAAAAAAAGGCTTCAACAACAGTTTCTACTTGGAATATTAGACATGCATTGATGCATAATAGTTCCTTTATTTTTTACATGCATTTTAGTGTTTAATGAGATAGTTAACTTATTATGAACTTTTAGTAACGGTAATTGGCGAACAATACAAAATAGTTGTTATCTGTTTCTTTCTCTTTAACGAGCCTCACAATCATTGGGGAGCCATGAACATAGGAAAATAAATTCTGTTGATTCATTTATTTTCGTTAATATTAATGTTTTATAGTGGGAGAAAAACTGGTATTTCGAGCTCACTTAATTTCCTGGTTTCATTGTTTGTCTGGTCTTAGAAACTACTAATTTTTATTTTGTTTAATGAATAAATTTGTGGTCCTTTTTCGTGTTTCGTACATACCATTTGGTCTTCAATGGTGCAGAAAACGGCTTATAAGAATTTACAAATAACAATTATAAGAGAGCTTTAAGTTACATTGATGCGAATATGCTGACGAACGAAACGAATTGATTGTTTCATTGATAAGCGTTACATTGACTATTGAGTCATCGTGTGGGGAGTATCAAATACTATGGATTCATTTATTTTCGTCAGTAACAAATGTTCAGGTTTGAGAAAGAAATGCTATTTCGATGGTACTTAATTTTGTGGTTTCATCATTTGTATTGTCAAAGGACCAAGAAATGCTTTTTTCCTTTAATATGTATATTCGTTGTATTCCACTATCCACGATAATCTAAATAATTGGTGTTGCTAGAAAATAAATAAATCCACATTATACATAATTGAAAGGTATTTCATCAAACAGTTTATGTCTTGTTTATGATTTGTTCTTGCTTCATCTTCTCTCCGATGTCTTTCATATGTTAGTAGTTTTAATTTTCAGTAAAATAACTTTTTTAAAGTTGTATATCAAATTGTTTAGATCTGATTACTTCATTAAGAACAGTAAATACCAAGGTAGTAATATTTAATGTTTATAACCCTTTGTGAGGCCTGTGTGTTACGACATTTTCAAAGAATAATAATTTAAAACTTGCTAAGATACATAATATAAGTGACGCACCATTTTGTTCGTATACCAAAGGGAAACGTCGTTCAAAATAATGGTATCCATTGTTTCGTTACATTTAATGGACAATGGGAATTTTGTGGCAAATCAAGCCAAGCATTTTAAACATTACTCAAGTGTTTGTCAATTTTATTCTACCGTGTATTGCTTACAAAATTTCTTAACAGCTAGAATTGTCTATTGCATATTGTCAATAAGAATATCGCGTTAATTTCAAATAGGTCTAGTTCAGTTATTTTTCCCTTGGTATTGATTTTGGATTTTCATTTCATCATGTTTGCAACAGCCCATTGCATTTGGTCCCTTAGTTCATAGCCCTTGGATTATGTAATGACTGTGAATGGTTTCAAAGGCTCGCAAAAATCGAGTTTACATTACACATAACAAACAAACATGTACAAACGATGATCATTACAGATGCGTTGACGCAAATTCTTCTTAATTCTTTGCATATACGAGTATTCAATTAAGCAGAACAACCAGTTTTCGCTTTCACATATACCATTTCTAAGAGATGTAACATATATTTCAACGTCAATGTATCAATATGTGTTTCACCATGTAACCTTATTATCTAATATTAGTCCAGAAAGACATACGTACATGTATTTGATTCTCCCTGTAATGTTATATTCCATAATAAGTAGAGAGCAATTGGTTTTAATGGCATGGAATAGTTAAATATATGGCATCAAAAGAGAGAGAGAGAGTTCACATACTATTTTTTTCTTCTTAGGCTAATTTCATTATTTTCCTAGAAAAGCATGTTCTAACTTTCCTTGTTACTTGTTTCTTATTAACTTGGCATTTGTTTTACAAATCCATCAGACAACATAACAGATTTGTAATGATACTGTCTATTTACAATTGGATTGAATGAACATTGTTTGTATTGAAGGTCGTCGCGTTGGTTATTACTTAAATTTTATCAACTAGGTCAAATAACAAAGCTTCCTTTGACTCGGGATTCATTTTTTCTTCCATGTGAAGCATGTAGAACGTTGGTATCATATTGCTTGGTGTTTGTCTAAAAATGTTTAAATGCAAATATAGTATTAGAATACAAGTTTTTAAAGAAAAAAAGAATAATTGCAATATGTCTTACAAAGTAAATGACATTAACAAATTGAATGTTTTATACTTTAAATATCAAAATTCACACATATATAATATAAGAAGTTGTGGTATGAATGCCAATGAGATTACTCTACACCAGACACCATATGACGTACATGTGAGGAACTATAAGTCCCCGTTTGGTCCTTGAAAATTAGCAAAATCCATATCACACGGTCAGCTATAAAAGGCACCGACATGAAAGAACGTAGAACAATTCAAACGATAAAAACAATGGCCTGATTTATGTACATAACAATAAACGAAAAAAACTGTTTTTGATATTTTGTTGATTTTCCCTTAAGTCATTTCTTCCTTGTTTAACTTTTAATTTAAAAATGTCATCAAATGTCATCAAATGTCAGTCTTTTAGCCTGCATTGTTTAAATATATAAAATAAATCTTAAAGGAATAAGTTTAAAAAATTGTGTTGAGGGATTGGTCTTTATCGCTAACCAATTTATGGAATATAGTTTAACACTTCATTAAGAAAATAAAAGACCAAGGTAGTGACATTCAAGTTGTCTTTTGAAGGAAATTCTATTACCTCATCTTTTGTTTGTTACATTAATGTGTTTTCGTAATCGATTTATGAGATTTGAACATCGGTAGACTACTGCCTCCTTGCTAAGATGAAAGATACAATTAACGAAAAACAAACTGGTCTAATTAGACTTTGATATTTGATAATTTTCGAACACGTTATACCTCCCTGTTTCATTTTTGAATTTGAAAATGTCATCAAATGTCAATCGTTTGTCTTGCATGGATAAAATAAAATAGTTAATCAGAAAGTGATAACTATAGCAGTATCGCTAATCTTTTATAGAATACACATTAACATTTCATCAGGAATACTAAATACCAAACATGCCAAAGTAGTCAAATTTGACGTGTATCTAAACCCAACACCCGTATGGAGTAACAACTTTCGGCTATATTTCCTTCATAATATCGGTATTGATAAAAATGTGTGCCCATATTTCAATGCATATGCATGTATAGCAGGAGACAAGAACCCTGTCGACGGACCCGGTCTTGCGATCCTTTTGGAGTTCATACGATTCCTCGGTTTTATGTTTTTAACCTTGATTTGTCTCTTTCTACTCGATTAAAAAGATTTGAATATCGGTATACTATTGTTAATAAAATTGAGAATGGAAATGGGAAATGTGTCAAAGAGACAACAACCCGACCATAAAGCAGACAACAGCCGAAGGCCACCAATGGGTCTTCAATGCAGCGAGAAACTCCCGCACCTGGAGGCGTCCTTCAGCTGGCCCCTAAACAAATAAGTATACTAGTTCAGTGATAAATGACGTCATACTAAACTCCAAATTGTACACAGGAAACTAAAATTAAAAATGATACAAGACTATCAAAGGCCAGAGGCTCCTGACGTGGGACAGGCGCAAAAATGCGGCGGGGTTAAACATGTTTTTTGAGATCTCAACCCTCCCCCTATACCTCTAGCCAATGAAAAAACAATTGCATAACAGTACGCACAGTAAAACTCAGTATAAGAGAAGTCCGTGTCCGATGTCAGAATGGGAAACAAAAGAAAATAAACAAAATGACAATAAAACATAAATAACAACAGACTACTAGCAGTTACTGACATGCAAGCTCCAGACCTCAATTAAACTGATTGAAAGATTATGTCTTCATCATATGAATATCAGGCACAATCCCTCCTGTTAGGGGTTTAGTATTATTCCGTCATAAAATATATGCGTATGGTCCGGGTAATTGAAACGATGAACGTTGAAAAGGTTTCACAAAAATCAAGAGTTTCTAAAAATGAATTTTGAAGTATTCAATCATATGGTAGTCATTTTTACAAGATTATTTTGATAGAGTGAACTTTACTTAAAAGTAAGGATTATAGTAAAATAATTTTAACATGGTCATTATCGATTTGTCTATACAGAACGCAATATGTCGACTTTGGAAAATTACTTCAAGAAATATCTAAATGAAATGTTAATCAATAAGTAGATTGCTTAACTCACAGGCACTTTGGTCATTGAACCCTCTTTCTTTTCTTTTTAAAATTTCTTTTGGTGTTTAAAAATTTGTTTTTATTAATTTATAATTTCTTAAGAATTTCTTATTTTATTTAGTAAATTTGTTCATGTGTTCTTGCTCCTATTCATACGATCTTAGTACAATGACAGTAAAATCATATAAATAAGAGTAAAAACACATCAATTTAAAGAAAATAAGTACAAATAAGAAGAAATTTTGTTTCTGAAATAATAATATAAACACTAAGAAAACAGAAAAAAATCCATGCCCCAAACGCATGTGATTTCACTTACGAACGAATTAAAGCAGAATAGAGGCGATTTGAAAAAAGTTAAATCACAAAAATACTGAACTCCGAGGAAAATTCAAAACGGAAAGAACCTTATCAAATGGCAAAATCAAAAGCACAAACACATCAACGAATGGACAACAACTGTCATATTCCTGACTTGGTACAGGTTCTTACTTATGTAGAAAATGGTAGATTGAACCTGGTTTCATAGCGCTAAACCTCTCACTTGTACGACAGTTGCATCAAATTCCATTATATTGACAACGATGCGTGAACAAAATGTCACAAATAGGGGAACAACAACAACATGAACCCCATTAAAAACTATGGGTGATTTCAGGTGCTCCGGAAGGGTAGGCAGATCCTTTTCCACATGTGCCAGCCGTCGTTTTGATCTAGTTATTACAAAGCCGGTAAATAGTCTAATTAAATAGTGAAATTACCCTTAGCGAATGCAAAATAACAGATACACCAAGATTTAGACAATATATAAAAGCTAAAAGAATTCAGATAGTAACTTGTACAGTTTTTTGTTCAGAGAATGAGCTGTGTGTTCCTGCTTAGAAAGATAGAATTATTCGAAAAATATCTATATGGTCTAAATACTCATATGGTCCGACCATACGCGTATGATCGGACCATATGACTATACGCATACTTGGACGTTGATAGTTGGAAAGTTAAAATCATCATAATTGTCATAGATTCTAGTTTAAAGTTGTCCATCTGTGTCAATATCGAAGAAAATAATTGATTTAGTTCATATGTGTCTATCTCAAGAAAAAAGATCAGGATATAAGCCATTCCTTTCTCAATCCTTAATGTCAAGTTGACTGAGATACATGAAATGCAATCATTTTCTAAAATCTAGGTTATTGCTTGACAGGACATCATTATTATGTCTTTATCTGAAATTAGAGAACTTGACAAGAAGTTTTTCTAAAACAATTAATTGATAAAAACTTCTGTATCAATGACATGTAATGCCAGCAAGTGAGAGCTGACTACTGAGCTAGTTATATCCTCGAGGACAAAACTTCTCCCAGCAGCGGTATCGAATCAGTGGTTGTGAAAATTACCAAATGTATCTGGCCTATTATTAAGTATTTTATACTCTCAACGCCTATATATGGTGATCACAACAAAACAGTTAGTGCTAGCTATATAGTATGTGGAAATTGAATGCTGAAACTTTCCACATATTATGCAGAAACGTCTAATTCCAATCTTTTTCATAAAAAAATTACCTGTCTTTTTTGTAGCATAAATAAAAAAAAAGATGGGAATAAGACAGCTACACAGCGAAAAAGAAAACTGATAGACCAACGTACGGTCTTTTAAGATAGACAAGTAAAAATAAATATGTTGGGACTTTGTCAATGAAAACGCAAACCAATGGCAAAATATTCCATAAGAATTCTTGAGCGCAACATACATTATTCATTAAAAGAAATTATCTGCATAATAAGTCAAACCCTAATAGACATTATAGATACGAGTTGTGAATAAATTCAACAGAATCATATTCTACAAACAGCAAAAACACTTACTTATGACACAAACAAAAATACTGACGATTTTTAATATTGCCATCCCTGCTGTTAAACTATCTAATATATGAATATGATTCCTCGTCTGGATTTTGGTTTACTTTTGGTACCTTTTTCGGTTTTATAAGGTCTTTCACGTTTGTATTAGATTTTAGACTTTCAAATATTTTGGCTCGAGCATCACTGAAGAGATAATAATTGTCGAAATGCACATTTGGTACAGAATAATTTGTATCTTTAATGTAATGACGATTAAAGATAACACATAGGCTCAAGTAAAAAGACAGCAATAACAACAATACATTTCAAAGGACAAGCGTGTTCATGCAGTTAGAATGAGCTCATGCTCCTTTTTTCTCGGTGACTTTAAAACATTTCCATCGGCCAGAAGTATAAAAGTCTTCCAAATCTTCTAGATCGCTCTCTGGGAGCTTTGATGACCTTCCTTCACATCTTCATCCTCCGCTCGGGTTACATTACATTAGAACTGTTGTTTATTGTTAATTTTCTAAAATGTTTGAGAGATTGTGCACTTGGTAAGGAATGCATAAATGCATTTTTTTCCAATATACAGACTGGTCAGTATAATTTGTGATGTAGCTCTTTTCCGTCTTTTTATACATGTAAGATCGGAACCATTGCATTATGAAAAAAAGGAAATTACTTCCAGTTCAGTTTTCTTATAAAGAAATCAATGCTATCAACAGCAGCAACTTTCTTCATCAAAATGAGCTAACATCTAAAATTCCACTTTATTTTTAAAATCAGTCTGTTCCTATTGTATCCTAAAGGTACGGGTTAAAGCAATCTGGTCCCTGATAAAACGTCAAATCCAAAAGTTGAAAAACTTTGTGAATGGTCGACCAAAGTCCGAATTCAGAGACAAGGAAACTGTGAAATGTCTATCATCTTTTTACGATAAATATGTTGTTGTTCCTGCGAACAAAGCTTCAAATGATTTATGAGCAATCAGATAATCCCACATACAAAAACATATCATTTGACCAGGATGAGATTTTGGCGAATCATATTTTAAGACCTTCATGGCTTCAATGAACATTACATGGAACAGCAAATCTGAGTACTTACCTTGTTTGTATTGGATACCTAAGCTTCAAAAAATTCCGTACAAACAATTGCCGACTCATCTGCATGTTCTACAAAGGAATTGTTCATTAGATTGACAAATATTCTGTCCGCAGTGAAAGAAGGTCTTAAGAAATACTGTGAAACTGTTTTCTCGCGTAGTGATATTAACCGTATGTGGATTCTACAAAACTCTAAAGAACTTATGGATAATTTGAAATCTCGACCTTTTTCTGAAATTTATTTTATCAAAACCTTTGATTTTTCAACCCTTTATACAACCATTCCCTATGTGAAATGTAAAAATATGGCCTAAAAGAAATAATCCACAACAATTTTCAATATAACAATGGTAGCATACGCTATTAATTTATTGTGTTGGGATACCTTACGGCATATTTTTTAAATAGTGAACAAAAAGATAACACATCCTACAACGCGGAACAATTGATCAATATGCTGGAGTTTCTTATTGACAGCATATTTGTTGAATTTGGAGGTCGACTTTTTCAACAAATTTGCGGCGTTCCTATTGGAACGAACTGTGCGCCTCTCCTTGCCGACCTCTTCATATTTTCAATATGAGTCGAAGTTCCTTTCAAACACTTGACAAAAACAAGAAGATAAAAAAAGTCAGATCATTTAATTTCACATTCAGATATATCAGATGTATATTGATGATATTCTTTCCATTAACAATCCAAACTTTTCTGATTGGATTCAAGAACAAGAAATTAAAAGAACAACAGACACGGCTTCCTCTACCTCATTTTTAAACTTATACCTTGAATATGACACAAGTGGTAATCTCAGTACCAGAATCTATGGCAAACGAAACGATTTGAATTTTGAAATTACAAATTTCCACCATCTTAACAGCAATATACCAACTTCACCTGAATATGGGATATACATTTCCTAACTCATTCGGTATTCAAGAGCTTTTAGATGTTACTCAGACTTTATAAAACGATATCAGTGTCTGAGCCAAAAGTCAATGAACCATAGTTATGTCAAAGAACGTCTCATCCTTTTTCTTAAAAAGTTCATCGGAAGATACCAATACCTTGTTGATTAATATTCCGTATCAACTTCACAAATAATACATGATGGTCTTGGGGTATCGATTATAGGTACTGACGTTGTTTATCATCTTAATTACGTGTTATAGTGTTCTTTTTATTTGTCTTTGTTTATTTTAAACTTTTACTGTTTATTCCATATTTGGTAATATCCTTTTGGCGTGGCTTGGTATTTATACATCACGCCATTTGGTTATTGTGCTAAGCTAATTTTTTTCTACTCTTGTCCTTCATTTTTGCTTATGTGCTTTGTCTATAGATTGTCTATATGCCATTTTGTTTTTCTTTGTTGACATATTTGTTTGTTTTTAGTGATTAAGATTATAACTCAATGTTGACTGCTGTTCCCCATGTTTTGATTTTTTTCCCTTATATATCTGTTTGTTTTGTTTACACATTGTAGTCAATGTAATTGGAATTCTATGCAACTGTCATAGAAGTGAGAGGTTTCTCTATAATAAAACCAGGCTTAATCCACCATTTTCTACATGAGGAAATGCCTGAACCAAGTCAGGAATATGACAGTTGTGCTCGGTATTATTGTTATTTTACTTTTTTTAATGAATAGCATTAATGAAAATAATGTTTGTGTTTTGTGTTTTGTTTTTTGTTTTTAGTTTTTTGTATTTTTGTATTTTTTTTGTGGGGGAGAGGGGGGAGGGGTAAGTTCTTAGTAGGATATTGTGTCATCAATTTATGGAACGATATTTTTTTTTCCATCATAACAAAGAATATTTGTAGTTACTGAGATCAAAGTATTAACCTGCTAATGTAGATTCATATTGTTCAAATTCGAAACTATAATATCCAACGATTGTGAATAATAAATCTGGATAGCATTTCAAAAACCTCATTGAATCACATTCCAATACTGATGCTTTACTTAAGTTTTTAAAACGTTGTTTTAAAGGAATCCTTACAAATCTATTTGCAAGATCTATTGAAAAGAAAATTTTAAACTGATAAATTTACATACAAAAAAAAATGACGAGCATCGTATTTGAATTATCTCGCCTTGTACTACATCAACAGTTAAACCTAAGACTCTTTTTCGATTAAATGATAAAATCATAGCCACATGTAACTAATGATCGATTTTTTTTTTCATCAAGTGACCAAGGTAAAAGCACTGTATATAGGTAAGCTACCTAACAATTAAACTTATCTAGCAGGGTTTTAAGAAAGAATAATACCTCAATAAACCGAACAGTTTTAGAGTCACCATCAAGAATTGGTTGACCGGTATTGTATATCTTTGTGTCACCAATCGCTTTCTTGTGAGATATAAAATCTTAGTAGATCATAATGGTCGTTCAATCTGAGACAAAAAATATCCGATTTGTACAATTCCCTACCGTGATATTTTGACTGAGACTGCATTTGTTCATCACGGGAAGTAAAGGGACACTGTACCTAATGTATCTTTAATCTAATATGTTAATATGTGAAATATATGTTGGGAAGGATAAGAAGGTGAACCCCAGCATTTTTAATTCCGACATCCTAGATATCTATCGACATTTAGATATTACGTCGATTTTGATTGGATAAAAAATCAAGTTCTAGCTTTCATTGACATTTATTTAAGAATTTTTAGAAGTTAAACGCTGTCGTAGCATTGATCTTTTTCAAAAATATATTTCGAAGAATCCGTAAGGAAAGTTTTCAAATGTACCAGGCTTATAATTTGATACGCCAGACGCGCGTTTCGTCTACATAAGACTCATCAGTGACGCTCAGATCAAAATAGTTTCAAAGCCATGCAAGTAAAAAGTTGAAGAGCATTGAGGACTCAAAATTCCAAAAAGTTGTGCCAAATACGGCTAAAGTAATCTATGCCTGGGATAAGAAAATCCTTAGTATTACGAATAATTCATACTTTTGCAAACAGTAAATTTATAAAAGTGACCATATAATTGATATTCATGTCAACATCGAAGTGCTGACTACTTGGCTGGTGATACCCTCGGGGACGAAACGTCCACCAGCAGTTGAATCGACCCAGTGGTGTAAATCGTTTTCAAAGATACCAGCCTTATAATTTGATACGCCAGACGCGCGTTTCGTCTACATAAGAAGTGACGATCAGTTCAAAATAGTTTCAAAGCCATGCAAGTAAAAAGTTGAAAGGCATTGAGGACCCAAAATTGCAAAAAAGTTGTGCCAAATACGGCTAAGGTAATCTATGCCTGGGATAAGAAAATCCTTAGTATTTCGAATAATTCATACTTTTGCAAACAGTAAATTTATAAAAGTGACCATATAATTGATTTTCATGTCAACACCGAAGTGCTGACTACTTGGCAGGTGATACCCTCGGGGACGAAACGTCCACCAGCAGTGGCATCGACCCATCGGTGTAAAAAGTAAAAAGAAAATATACTTAGAATAAAAAATGCAAAATTAACACGAAATTCGGAGGCTATTTGACATAACCTTCCGCAGAAAAAATCTAATCTTCCTTCAAAACGTCACTTCTCGTGGGAAATTTTTCTGCTCAAACATGTTATATATTGCCAATCAACCTGATTTTGATTTTGGCCTTACCTTTAAGGTAATCGGTGTACTATAGAGCGAGCTAATCGCTCGCTATTGATTTGTGATATTTACTTGTATCTTTCTCTTTGTATTATTATTTTTCAAATTTGACAGATCACTGTATTTCAATGTTTAATTGCTTCACTTATTTTTTTCGATTATCTAACTAAGAGGTAAAATCTATTAATGATATGTTAATAAATATTATCTTAAAGGATTAAAAACAAACATATACATGTTTTGACGAAACACAGACAACACCACGACTCCCTTAAAACGACAAATGACAAACATCGTTTCATTAAAAAACAAATATGGACGTTTCATCCGATGTGCTTTTCGGTTTTATTTGAAGTTCATTGATCAATCTGATACACCGATTATGTAAACCCTTCCAACACTAATAGTTCGTCAAAAAGCAATCGTAAGTTTTTGATAGAATATGCAAAGAACATTATCGATTTGTAAATTTGGAATCTGTGTTTTTGTTCAAATTTACACATCTCCTTGCATACATTATTCATAACAATTCAGCAAAACACGACTTAAATTGCATTATACACAAAAACATGTCGAAAGGCTGACTAGAATTTATTTTATCAAACACGATTTCCTGTGAACAAAGTATATTAAGCATTGACATTGAAACGATAATACCAAGTTTTAATATACTATATATTGTAAAGCAAATCAAATATTGTTGTACTTTATAATGGTCCTCGCGAGGCAAGTATTCATTTACTTTATACATGGTTCTTGCGAGACAAGTATTGATTTACTTTATTTATGGTCCTCGCGAATCAAATATTGATATACCTTATATATGGTCCCCGCAAGACAAGTATTTATAAACACTTAATATGGTCCTTGCGTGACAAGTATTGATAGGCTTTATATGTGGTCCTCGCGAGGCAAGTATTGATATACTTTGTATATGGTCTTCGCTAGTCAAGTATTGATATACATTATATATGGTTCTCGCAAGGAAAGAAATGGTTTACTTTATAATGGTCCTAGTGAGGCAAGTATTGATATGCTTTATGTATGTTTCACTCGAGAAAAGTATTGATAAACTTTATATACGGTGCTCACGAGGCAAGTATTGATATACTTATATTTGGTCCTCGAGGGCAAGTATTAATATACTTGATGCATGGTTCTCGCGAGGTAAATATTGATGTACTTTATATGTTACCCTCGACTCACAAGGCAAGTATTGTCATACTTTATAATGGTCCTCGCAAGGCAAGTATTGACATAGTTTATATGTTGTCATAAAAAGAAAAGAATGATATACTGCATGTGTTAAAGATAGACCAAACGATGTAATCAAATATCATTGAAAAGATGAACTTGATGGAATAATTCATTACGCCAAATAACTATACGCACTATGTTTAAAACAAAGGAACGCTAATTTATTGTTGTTCTTCGTCATAACCTAACTGAGGGTTTCCATATCAATGAAAGATAAAAACGGCTTATATCACCGGTTTTAGCTGAATTATCAACTAGATGTTTACGCAACGTATGTACATTGATGAACACAGATGCGGGGTAATATCAATACATAAAAGACTGTAACGAGCTAATATTTCAAACAAATCCTGAAAGTCGTAATTTTTTCGACAATCAAATTGTATAATACAGAACAACAAAACTATAGTTTATATAACGCTGGCCACATCAAGATGATATTTTAAAATCTAAGCAGGGAATATCTTGTGAATAAGGCTAATTACTTCGGATTGACTGATTGGTAATTAATGAAACCGAATGAAAGAGAGATATAAAAATGAAGGAGTACATATATTGTCAACGGTAGTTGTTTTTTATGATACTATCATGAACATTGCTTGACACGAAATTGTCTTGCAACCCCTAAATACATATATGCACATACTGACTTGCTATTTCATTGATATTTTCCATCAAAATGATTTCATTCATAAAAGAAAATAATTATTCTTCCAATTTGATGGACATTAAATATATATCGGGCATCATGAAATAACTACTATTCATACTCATACTACTAATACTACTCATACTCTAAAGCATTAATAAAGACTAATTCACGAAACTCTGGTGATGAGTATTCAAGATCATTAGTTTTTGCAAACAAATAAAACATATTAGTGTGTGTCAATTATTTATTGTTTTGCAATAATTTTAAAACTACTTTATCAATGTACATTATATTTTTTCTTTTGTGTATCCTGCTTATCTTTAAGACAGCACGTGTAATATGTATAAAATCTAGAAATTGTCAACATATTTTGCAGTTACATTTTTACAGTAATATCGAACAATCTCTTGAAATATGAGTTGCTATAAATTTCTTTGAGAACAAATTAAGAAAATTGATAATTATTTAAAAAGGTTGAATAGCCACACTTTGTTAAATTAATAAAGGAGAATGTATGATTGAATTTGGCCCCTTGCATTCGAAACAGTGTATTTAATTGCTGAACGTGACGAGTTATCTAACATGCAATCATACCACATCTTTTTATTTTTGTTTTAACTGCCAAAATAATCTAATTGTGAGATCTTGTAACAAATTTTTAGATATGAGCATAAGTTTCACTCACAAAGACATTTTTCATCTAGATGTATTTATCACAGATGTTAATGTGTGTCAAATATATTGTTCGGTAATACTGTTTCTCAAATATATTTTGGATAAATGTCTCAATTTCAACATGTTTAAAACATTTCAGTGATATCACAAGTGACTTGTCAGAACTAAAGTATCCAAATTATAATAATTTGTTCATTTATAAATAGATAAACTCGTCATAGATACTAGGCTTAAAACTGTACGTTAGAAGCGCGTTTCGGCTACAAAAGACTCATCAGTTACGATTAGTATTTCCAAAAAAAGTTTTGCAAGCAGTAGTTTATCATACGTATAGTATATAATCTTGGTTTAAAATTGTTTTGAAGGCTGCATGCATTTTATTGCTCAATTGATGAGGTATTCTCTTAATGATCTAAAACGACTTTCGGTGTTTGTTTTCGTTTTTGTGTCTCGTCAGGAATTTTTCATGAAAATAAAGCATGGCGGTCAGATCATAGCCGTAATAGTAATTATAATAGACATTGTTTTGATAGATAACGCTCAGTCTTCTTTTTTTCGTTGTTGGCAGTCTTGTGTAACCAAAAGTATTCCCTCTGCCATCCAATTTCAACCAGCCTTCAATTCTGCATGTGACGGATCAGTATTTAGGGAATTCGACGGAAACTGTTTTCCAAATTAGTCAAAACATTTTCAAAATTAGCTGGGATGATTTCCCAAGGGCAATATTTTTAAAGTTAGCTGAGATCATTTCCAAAGGGCAATATTTTCAAAATTAGCTGAGATGATTTCCCAAGGGCGTTTATATTATTTCAATTTTTTGGTAATATATTTTATATTTCTTTTTTATTTGTCAGTTTTCTCTGTTGAAATCATTCGTTTTCAGTCAGACATTTTGACTCAATTATAGCACTTAAACCTACTGATTTACTGACGGTTAATATTAACTTGGTACAGGTCATTAAGGTCAATTACAAGTGCATACCAGTTGCAACATTCAGACTTTGACCAATGTGTTCCTTAAATATGTCACAATGTAATTTGTGGTAAACCTTCTTGGAGAAACTTAGTGGTTATTAATCAATTGATTATTCATGTCAGCACAGTATTGCTGACTACCATGACTATTGGGCTGGTCATACCCTCGGGGCACCAGCAGTGGCATCGACCTAGTGGTTGTGGTATAAACTGATCACAGATACCAGACTTAACATTTTGGACGCCATTTATAAATTTACATAAGTTTGAAGGCTTGACTAATTTAACTTTTTTTGAAATTCATGGGGCATATATTGGCTCTTATTATAACTTTTTTTTTAACTTTTGATGTCACTGTTTAGCACACACGTCATGTCTAACGCCGGTATCCACATATCTTCCTTTAAAAGTGTAAATAACCTCTTAATGACACATGTCAAAACTGTTTTAATGTTTTACCTATTCGGTTTGAGACTTTTTTAAAAGTTCACTTTAACTTAACGGCTTCTTGATTTTGTGTTTGTTTCATCAACTTCTTTCTTGTCTAGACAGTAATTATTCCGTATTTGTAAACATATCATCCAGATTGTATGCGTTCATTTTGAATTGAACAGTGAAATATTAGAATATCTTAACAAAAGTGACTTAAAAGAGATCTAGTAATCCGTTAATTTAATCAATACTTCATTTACAAAGTAGCGTAAATCAAACGGCTATTCACCTCATCCAAAGAAATATTTAGATAGACTTCCTCGTTTCCATAAGCAAAATAGGAAAACAACTTTTGTTAAGCGTTACCTCGGTTAATGGATATAGAATTGATAAAAAAAAATAAACAAATGCAGCTTCGTACATTCTGTTATAGATAATGCATATTTGAAGGTTATCTTGTCGTATTACATAACGAGGGGTGTCATGATTGATCAAATCGGAAAGACCGATCGTAGAGAGGTCTTTCTTTGAGCAGTCCTGACACCCCGATGTTTGTTATACGACAAAAACAAATCTTCAAATATGCATTATCTGACTTATATACCGTCAGATAATATCATTTTCTTCAAAGATATGCAGGATTTGCATCCTATTTTACCGTCCAAACTGAAGTGGGATATTCTTTTCAGGTTTTAATAGCCCAACGGCTCATTTGTAATGTGAAATAAACCTCACTAATTAATCTAAATATAAACTTTAGAAATCATTATCCAGTTACAATAAAAATATTACTGTTACTGCATGAATCAAGACACAAATAAATTGTTACGGATGTTTTATAAAAAAATGTATACTAGTTCTAACCCATTGTTACTTGAAACTCACAGGAACACATTTTTTCAGCATGACAATACTTTTATCACAAAACCTAATGAAGAAGAGGTGGGTTCCTGTGAGAGACCTTTATCAGTGCAGGAATGTCTGTCTTCTCTTAAATATATGAAGAACTCTAAATCACCTGGTATAGATGGATTTACTGCTGAGTTTTATAAATTCTTTTGGAATGATATTAAAATACCACTGGTAAGATGATTAAATGAGGCTTTAGAATATGGAATGTTCTCTACGACTCAAAAACAGGGACTCATTACATGAATACCAAAGGAGGGTAAGTCAAAATTTTATCTAAAGAACTGGCGACCTATCACACTGCTGTGTGTAGACTATAAGATAGCTACAGCAAGTCTAGCAAATAGATTTAAAAAGGTCTTGGTAAACATAATGAGTCTAACACAAAAAGGTTTTCTTAAAGGTAGGTATATAGGCGAATGTACTAGATTTATTAATGATCTGATGGAAAAGATGGAAGAAGACGACATTCCTGGACTTTTACTTTTAGTCGATTTTGAAAAAGCTTTCGACACAGTCGAGTGGTCTTTTATATTAGAAGCTTTGCAGTTTTATGGCTTTGACCATACATTTAAAAGCTGGATTAAAGCATGCTACTGTGATGCCTCTAGTGCAGTGTTAAATAACGGTTATATTTCAGAATTTTTTTCATTGAAAAGGGGGTCCGTCAATGTGATCCTCTGTCTCCTTATCTATTTATGTTAGTGCTTGAATTACTAAGTGCAGCTATTAAAATGACCCTGATGTTGCTGGTGTAACAATTAATGACTCTGAAATTTTGTTGAGTCAATACGCTGACGATTCTTCCGTAGTCCTGGATGGCGACCAAAAGTCCCTAAATCAGTGTTTATATTTGTTTGATAAATTTTCAGAATGTGCTGGACTTCGGTGTAATGTTGACAAAACCGAAGCCGTATGGATTGGGTCAAAAAAGGGTAGTATGGAAAATCTTTTACCAGAAAAATATCTTGTTTGGAACCATTCTTGGAGGTTTAAACTATTAGGTATATGGTTTGAGCTTGCTAAAGTGGATAAGACTCTATGTTATTTTACAGCCAAGATAAACAGTATCAAGTCATTGCTTAATACTTGGGCTTATAGAGAACTAACATATATTGGAAGGGTTGTAGTTATTAAAACTTTAGCACTTCCCATTTTGGTTCAAGTTCTGACTGTCCTTCCTAACCCCCCAGAAGGGGTTTTGAAGGAGATTCAGAATATATTTTTCAATTTTTTATGGAAAGGTAAAGCTGATAAAGTGAAAAGGACAGTGATAATGTCCGAACACTGTGATGGTGGTCTTAAGATGCCTAATATTTATTATTTTTGCTATAGTGTAAAAATGTCTTGGCTGTATAAATTATTAGATCCTCAAAATTACTCTTCTTGGAAAGTCTTGCTACTTAGTTATATACAAAAATTTGGGGGGGGACAAAATTTTACACTTAAGTCAAGAGGGATTGCTGTATTTAGCTGAAAAAGTCAATCCTTTTTGGCATGATATCCTGGTAAGTTTTTCCAAGTTAAAAAATAAGCTTAAAGCTGAAAACAATACTGAAATTCTGGCCCAGTCCATATGGCTGAACCCAAACATCAAAATGGATGGCAAGATGATTTTGAGGTTCAAATATATTGAAAATTGTATATTCTTTATTAATGATCTGATGTCAGATAATAATACATTATTCTCATATGATGAATTTTAAAAAAAGTACGATATCAATGCTAATTTTGTTGAGTTTTATGGTATTTTAAGTGCGATTCCAAATAGATCGAAAAGTATAATAGAAGGTAGTTCAAAACTGGACATTATTGAAAATAAATCAATAGTTAAAGTTAAAAAGGAACCAAAATCTTGTAAATTTTTCTATAAATTATTTTTGGAGGATAATAAAATGGTATCTTTATCTTCCCGTAATAAATGGGAAATAGATTTAAATATGCAGATTGGAGATTGGAATGCTTTTTATTCCATGCCCTTCATTATAACCAGAAATACTTTTTTACAAAACTTTCAATTTAAGATTGTTCATAGGATTCTACCATGTAATTCATTTTTATTGAATTATGGCATTATCCTATCCTTCAGTGCAAAAGAAGTCATTTTAGGTGTGTCTGTGGATTTTGTCAACAGTAAAACAGTTAATAATATTTTGTTGTATTTCAAATATTATATATACAAATGTAGATGTAAGAACATATCCCCCACAAAATATGGTGGGATAGAATATTTAAAATATTGGATTAATATAGAAAAATACTCTGTATGTTTCTTAACCCCTGTACAAGAAGTAAAAATGGATAAGAAATGGCATTTGTTAGAAGCAGCTTTTATTTAATTAATTAACAAAATCAATTGTAATATTTATATTTATATCTTATTATATCTTTATGACTTGATTGATCTTTGAAGTATTACTTAATTTTTTATAATGTGTATCAAATACTGTAGTATGTAATTTCACATGTTTCATCATGAAAAATAAAATAATTACAAAAAAAATGGTTACGGATGCTATGTTTATACTTTTATTTCATGACATTTTTTTCGCGGAAAAGCTGATTATTTTCCAAATTTTTAACGAACTATTCAGAATAATTATTTTTTCTCTTTTATCTGGCAATACACTTCTTTTTTAAACTGATAATCTGGATAAAATATTATACTCCCCCTGCCCAACCCATTACAAAATACCTTGCTGTTATTCTAAAGAAAATAACATTATTTAGTCATTTGATAGAGTGAAAGGTATATATAGATGTAAAATGTTAAGAACTGGCACAAGAGCATGAAATCGTGATACATGTACATGTTACACAAAAACAAATATTCATAGTGCAACGTATGATTTCAAATACAGTGTGAATCAATAAGATTTTCAAATCCTACACACGAATGTGTTAAATCTGGCTTGATTTAAAAGTATTATGAAAAGTTTTGCATTATTAAATTCATCTCACATAATGTCCATTTATTTTAGCGATAAATTATGTAAGTAAAGTTAGCGGCCCGATAAATTAACAAAACTTGACATTATTTGTTTCGAAAGTTAAAATGTGGGTCAACGACGATTTTTAATATTTCAGTCTAACAAAAAGAGGAAAGAGTTTTTTCTGCCTTAAACCTATCAAAGATGGATAATTGGAAAGTAAAACCCCAATCTGCAACAAAACACGATAACTATCAAACGAATTAAATGTTTAAGTAAATCATTGTGTGCATTTTAATCATGAAAACTAATTATCTAAAATAAGTCATTATGTCATGTCTTGAAGCAAATTTCGTTGAAACTTGGTATCATTCGGTTTGATTCTTCAAGAAAATTGTCAAAATTGTTCATATAGGTACATAAATTAACTTGATTAGCCTACAGTCTATGTATCAAATAAACCTACAGTTAATGTATTGAATAAACCTACAGCCTATGTTTAAACTTCATCAAAAGCCGATGTATTACCTACACCTACAACCTAAATATTATTCACACCTACACCCTATGTATTAACTACGCCCACAGCCTATGTATTTACTTAACTTGCAGTCTATGTATAAACTACAACTACAGCCTTTATGTATTTACTTAACGTACAGTCTATGTGTTTACTATACATACAGATTTTGTTTTAACTACACAAACAGCCAATGTATTTACTTTACTTACAGTCTATGTATAAACTGCACACACAGACTATGTATTAACTACAGCTACAACCTATGTATTAACTACGCATACACCCTATGTTTTAACTACAACTACAGCCTATACATTTCTTTACTTACTGTCTATGTATCAACTACATATACTGCTTCAGTATTAAATACACCTACATCCCATGTATTAACTACACCTACAGTCTATGTATAAACTACACCTTCAACCTATGTATTAACTACACATACAGTCTATGTATAAACTACATTTACAACCTATGTATTAACTTGTATTAACTACACCTAAAGGTTATGTATTAACTACACCTTCATTCTTTGTATTAGCTACACCTATAGTCTATATATTAACTACACCTACACCATATGTATAAACTACAGCTACAGCCTATTTATTAACTACACCATAGGGTTTGTACTATCATGAGTAACACGACAGGTGCCACATGTGGAGCATGATCTGCTTACCCTTCCGGAGCACCTGAGATCACCCCCAGTTTTATGTGGGGATCGTGTTGCTCCGTCTTTAGTTTTCTTTGTTTTCTTTTGTGTACTGTTGTTTGTTCGCCTATATGTAATAATTACACTTATAACCTTTGTTTTTGAAAACTGACGTAGGCAACTAATTCACAGTCTATGTAGTTAAGAAGTTTATATACTTCAAGGGCTGTATGATGCTAAAATAATCCCTAGTCAGTTATACATGGAAAATCTTCGCTGATTGGTTTTGACAATGCAATTAGGAATATCTTCACTTGTATTTTGCCTAGACAAAGGATGACACTTGAGCTGTTGGAAGGTTTCAGTTGATATTATTAACTTAATATAAGATAGTGGCTATACTGTCGATATATTTTCCAAGAGCTCTTTATCAAATGTGTCCTTGGTCTATATAATTGGAAACAAATATGTAATGGTCAGTAGTAAAATAAACCAGTATATGTATATAATTAAAGGCAACAGTAGTATACCGCTGTTCAATAATCATAATTCGATTAAGCAAAACCAAATCCGGGTAACAACCTAAAACCGAAGGAAACACATCAGCTCTAAGAGGAAAACAACGGAACAACAGAAATACTGAACTACAACAAAAGCAAACGCCAACATACATAGAAACGGACTTTCTTATTACAACTGTCATATATAATCAACAATGAATGAAAAAAAATATCTAATACATGTGTTATGTCTTCTAGCTTATTGTTATAATCATAAGATGTCAGCTCTTATAGGTTTTTTGACAGTTTGGGAAGATTTTTTATATGAAAACTTGAACAGAAGTAATGTGTTATAAATATTATGGTATGACATTTACGCAATGTATGAGGAAAACCCCTTAGCACAATGTATTGGTTCAATTCCAGAAAAAGTGCATTTATAAAAAAAAAACATATGCTAGTATGATACATTTATGAAGAGATATGATTAATTCTGAAATTTTCTGACAGTCAAAGGTCGTTTTTAAATCGTATCGAATAGAAACAAAAATAAAGTAGTAGTGAGGTTGATAATTAGGGGTGTCTAGAGTTTTGTTGGTTGATACAACAGAGGAAATCAAAGATAATCAAAGTACTTGGCACACAGGAGATGAATGAAATGGACAGATTAAAAGAAAGATAAGAAACAACGAAGAATGTCGAAAGTGAAACGAACACAAATCTACTTCGAATAGAAATACTTTGAATTGAATCGTCAGCGGAAAGATAGTAATATGGTATTCATCTGTGGCAGCAATGACAAAGCAGCAACAAGGACGATTAAAACGAGAAGAGAAATCAACAAAACGCTAGTGAGAAAAGATGTAAAAAAAAAACTTTCAATTGCAATTTATATCAATGTTGTTTATAATATGAATACGATGTGATGGGGAATATGAAAAAAGTACAAGCCAAAGTTATGAACGGGAGAATCAAGACTAATAAGTCGAATAGAGACCGGCAAATCATGACAATAAACAGTCTTCAAAAGATGAAATATTTGATGATGCGTTTCTGAGGATTTTATGCCACAAACGTTGACCAATTGCTTTGAGTTGTAGTGTACCTAAAATGATAATTTATACAGTGTTTTCTAATCACAGGTATAGTGCAAATTGTGTTTCCCTGTAGATTGGTTCCAATATATTCCCACAAGATATAGCGGTGCATCGCGTAGAGGATTTGTATGTATTGGTTGCAAATAAGTTGTCTGAGTAATATGCATTTTAATATAAGTTATGAATGAACAACACTTTATAACCTTATCTAAAGTCGTTTATTAAAAGTAATGGAAAAAAAAACTTCACAGTACTACTGCATCATTACGGCTATAAAGTATTTCACAATGTCCTTTAAAATCATTGTCAATAAATGTAGAAAAAGACGGATCAAGCAAATAGGCTAGAATCTTTATTATTGGTGTAAAACGTTAATTAACAAAATTACAAAACTCCAAGGTAATTCAAAACGGAAACTCCCTTATCAAAATGCAAAACGAAAAGCTCAAACACATTAAACGAACGGAAAACAATTGTCATATTCCTGACTTGGTACAGGAATTTCCTTATGTAGAAATTGGTGGAATAAACCTGCTTTTATATCAACGCATAAAAGACGATATCGCACTCTTTATAGCGACCATACTCTGTTTTTGTCAATAAGCTCTTTTGGTTTATTTTCATGTACATCTTCATCCTTTTTTATTAGATTAACAGTTTAAACACTCTCTTTTGACCCTGTACGGAGAATGTATGAAACATTTTTTTCTATATACCTCTTACTGAGCACTACAAACAAAATTTTCATGGATTCTTTTAATAGTCCTGAGGGTTTTTCATTTTTTTTTTATACATTTTACCTAGTCGGATGTCATGGAACTGAACAAAACTTTAGATTGATTTTGATTTAATCTCAGGAGCCTCGGTGGTCGAGAGTTGTAAGTAGTAGAACTACTGTATCACTACCCTATCAACACTGAGGTTGTGAGTTTGAGTACCACACGTCGCAGGTGCATTCAACGTTAATCTTAATTGACTAGGATTGTCTGTTTTCCTACCGAAGGTCGGTGATTCTCTCCGGGCATTCCGGCTTCCTTCATCTATTAAAACCGACCGACACGAAAAAGCAGTGCTGAAGTTGCGGTAAACACCAGTCAATCAATCAACCATTTAATCTGACCTTAAGTCTGTCTAACTGAATTTCATAAAACAATATTCACTTCAGAGTATGACTTTAAAAAAATGAGGTGCAATGCTACAAAATTGATAAAAATCGTTGATTTTCACATTGTTATTGAAGTAAATAAAGTGGACGTACTTATTATCGATAAAATTATTTAAGGGTCACATTATTATTATAATTGTCTCAATAATTTGACTTTTAAAACTGTCCACAGAATAATTCACCGTTGGTGTTTCGTTTTCGTTTTGTCTCTCTTCAATAGAAGATATTAATCATCTTCATTCTGCTTCCAAAAATAAAACGATGCATAAATGTCTTTTATGTTTTTGAAAATATTTATTCCAGTATTTTAGTTTTATAATAACTCTTAAACATTCAAATACATGTTTGTATCATGTGTATGTTACATGATGTTTCCTTTTTTTTTTGTTTGTTTTAATCTATATCTGTTCAACTTGTCGTGGTATGTAACAGAAAAATTTAAAAAAAAAAAAAACAGTCTATAGATCAAACATTTATCTTAGGTTTAATTTGTTATTATCGCGCAATTTGTTTCAGTATTGCTGTACATTTCAAAGCAATAAATATCAACGGTTCGGCAACTTTTGTAAGATCAAAGAATCTTGCGTAGTAAAATGAAATATCGTCAACTGTGTAAATTACATATTAGCATGATGTGTTATTACTTTAATTGGAAAATATATGCCCTACTGAATTGAAAAAGATTTTGAAATACAATAGTTTTGATTATGAGCAAATTCTTAATATTTATGGCCAATTTCAGTTTCATTTTATTCCAAACGAGGTTTTGGTATGTATTTCAGTTTAAAAATTTAGTAGTGTTATAGCTGTTAGAAATTTATAATGACGGAAATGAATATATGGATGAAAATTTCATCAACTGTTAAAACTAAAGACACCATTTTATGTTGATTTTCTAAACGATTGGTATGAACGGGTTTCCGGTTACATGTCACTCATTGATATATTTGTATAAAAATAGCAATATAACTACAGAGTTATAGATGCCATCAGTTAATAAAAGTTGGATATGATGTTATCAAACAAATAAAGACTTAATAAGATCAACATGCTTCTTTTTTTCATTTTGCATTTAAATTTGTATAAGTTTACTACAAATATGGACACTGCACAAGATCTATAAGCCTACTCATAAGATCATCCATATTAATTTGAATGCAAGACAGTATAATTTCATATCAACAGATTAAGTGTCTCCAGCTTGTTTTCAAACAAACATAATTGTCGTTTGATGTTTATTATATTTGTTTTTCATTTATTATTTTGTATATGAATTAGGCCGTTAGTTTTCTCGTTTGAATTGTTTCACAATCGTCATTTTGGGGTCTTTTAAAGTTGACTATGCGGTATAGGTTTTGCTCATTGTTGAAGGCCGTATGGTGACCTATAGTTGTTTATTTCTCTTGTGGAGAGTTGTCTCATTAGCAAGCATACCACATTCTCTTGTTTTTTGTATAAAAACTCATCAGAGATCCCAGGCATATAATTTGGTACACCAGACGCGCATTTCGTCTTCCAAAGACAGATCAGTGACGCTCGAACCAAATTTGAAAACCATATCAAATACAATGTTGAAGAGCGTTAAAAAAAATCAAATACCGCTAATAAAATATTTACCTATGAAAATCTCGGGGGGAGTGGGGTCTGAATACTACAAAAAGCATCAGCTCATTTTTTTTTAAACTCATCAAAGATGATAGTTTGAAAATTGGGTACATACTCATGAAATATCACTGATATAATGTTATTTTCTGTTAATTTACTCTTTATAAAATGTTGAACTATTTGGATCACTAAGGTTTAATTCTACCTTAAGGTATATGATGCCTTAAATTAGACCGCTAGTTTTCTCAGCTGAATTGTTTCATATTTTTCATGTCGGGGCCTTTTATAGCCGACTCTACAGTATGGGTTTTTCTCATTGTTGAAGGCCGTACAGATGCCTATAATTGCTAACATCCACTTCATTTGATATTTGGTGGATAGTTGTTTCATTGGCAATCATACAACAATCCATATTTTTATATATTTTGCACGACTTTTTTTAGTTTGTGGTTTTTAATGAGTTTTTTTCAATTACTTCCGGAGTGCTATGAAACAGTATAATTTAACATTATTCAATATTTTATTATAGACTTACAATGTATTTGTGTCGATGAATTGCTGTTCCATTAACCTGTTTTACTTTTATTCGTATGAAAACACCAAAATATATAATAAATGTAATTCAAAATGATCAAACTTTTTTTCTAAAAATTTAAAACAATTTATCTTTACAAATAAAAAAAAAACATGAATTAAATAATTTGGAGCATACTTGTTAATAAAAAGCAAACATAAAAACATCGGAAAGGTAAATTGGTGAGTAGTATTTAGACTTGATAAATATTTTGGTATACATTTTGCCATGATTGAAAACAGTATGAAATAAGGTCAAAATCAATTTATTTAATTGTGATATTCGATAAATATGAATACATTTTATACCAATGATAGTTTATTGAATATTACCTAAAACAAACAAAAAATGAATTGATGATATAATCATTTTGAATAATTTTCAAATTTTGAAAATAGTTGTTTTATTATTACCACAAGATCTTTAAAATATGAAAATAATTGTTAAATATAAGTGGTAGAGAATAGTGAACTATAAAACAATTTTTTTCTTTAATTTGTTCGTTTCCTGAAAGACTATCAGCTAAAATGAAACACATAGATTGGAATTTTTCCATTTTTATTCTCTTTTATGTATTAAACCATAATCGATGTAAAGGCACATTTTTTTATATCATTTTTTAAGTAAACCAATGTGAACCTTAATGAATTAAATTTGTGTTACAAAATAGCTTATGAACAGCATATATACTATTTATTTTCCCTTACGGCTTATTTCAGGAAACATATACATGTATGTCGGAATTAAGAACAAAGAATGTTAAAATGCTCTTTGGTTAAAGATCTGTCTTAATAAATCTGACCCCAAAATAAAAGTAAAGGTCAATTATGAATAAATATGTATAACCCTTACTTATCTTGGGTGAGGTTGAGTTAGAGGATTGGTTTCTTATAAATTGTTTTTCATTTACTGTAAGCATATGCTTTTCTATTGTAAACCTTAGTTAGAACAGTTCAAAGTGACACTTTCTTTTAACAATATTGTTCTTAAGGCAGTTCAAATAGCCGTCAAATAATCTCATTTAGTTCACTGCCAACAAAACACCCCAAAAGCTTGGTCAATGAAGTAAGAATAATCAACGAAGGCAATTTTTCAACATTACTGTCTGGTACTCGTATTATTAGTTACACGGTGTGTAAGGGACCTTATATGACCCCATATATATTTTATTAAGTTACTAGCACACTGTGTAACGAATTTATCTTACCGATTATCTTAACATGTGGCATTTAGACTGTATCTACTGACCTATCAAAATGACCAAGTCTTCAATCTTTAGAACCTACTTCTATTGGACAAAAATAAATACCAACAAAAACAACTTGATTGCTTTAATGTGTTTTCAGCAATTATTTTCAGTCGTTCTTCATCAATTTCTTCATATGTTGTTTCTTCAACGTCATGTTGTTTTTGTCAAGGGGTGTAACACTGCAACTAACCGTATATTAAAATGGGACACGCCCACTAACCCCATATCCATTATACAGGGTCTCCAGGTATTTGCTTTTAACCAAGGATCATGTATAGAAAAGTGATGTAATTTACATGCATAAAGCTATCTATTTAAAATAATGTTTTCACAGTTTGTATTGACTGACTTAAATAGGTTTTTATTTGGCTCTGTTGTTCTTGTGTTTGTTTTAAATTAAAACAGATAAAAATGCTAAATAGATTTGTAGTAATTAATAAGACACTTTTATTCCAAGGAGTAATGGATAGCATTTTACATGTGAAATGACAGTGTTCAAGTGAAAATTGTAATGATTTTGTGTCACTATGCACCTGATGCATAACAAGGTTGTAATTAATTGGCGATATTGGAAGGTTTCAACATGATAAGATAGGCAGCAATCCAAATGCATTTGTTTATTAAAAGGAGAATGTGCGATACTTAGAGAACTTCTGTAAAGGTACGTTTTTTAATGTTTACCCACAATAAATCTTTTGCTCAAAAGACATCTATAATATTGTTCTTCTATATATTACTCCTATGAAATTCTTGAAATATAATTTTCTGGTCTTTCTTGTTTTTATGTTATATCACGTATTATATATGCAGGACTCAAATTTATGGTGGGTTCCAGATCTATGGCAAATTCCTAATCTATGGTGAATATAACGTCACAAACGCCAAACAAATCATAAATCTATGACAATTTTTTGTTTTCTTCGAATCTATGGCAGATTTTGATATTACGTAATTTTCCTTCACAATTAAATAACGTCATGTAAAGTCCAAGCCGCCGCTAAAGATGACGGTTTTGTTTTATCGAAGGAAAAGAAAAAAAGGCAAGTTTTCAAGGACCCTAATCCATTAATTAAATTATATTTCAAAATTAGAGTTTACGTTAACGGAAATCCCTGCAAATGAGAAGATTTAATCATCTGATTCGGATGAAATAAGAATACTAGAGAACAAACCCATAGCCATTCGTAGCAGCAAAATCGCTGGTGGAGGCAATTTGTTTATGTTTCGTGTTTTGTTTTCTTGTTCTCGTGTTTCTGGTGTTGCCCCTTCCCTTAATTGTTTGCTTTTTGTATTTCTTTCATAATTTTTCGCTGTGATATGCTGTAATTTTTTTTATATCCCTATGTTACTCTTAAATTTTCTTTTACGTGTAACATAACCAGTAGTATTTTGTCAGCTATATAACAGCGACTACCTATACTATTGTAGCAAATAATCTTTCTTGAGATTTGGAAACAAACAAATAAGGATATCTAATAACTATTTACACTATTTTCAGCTATATTTATGTCGAATAACTGTACTGTGGGAGAACTAAGGATTTTTTTTAAGAAAGCCGCGTTTTTTGAGGCAAGTCATTGTTCATTACAAGACTTTGACTTAAATCGTCATCAGTTAAAAAAGATTTGTTAACGCTCAAATAAATATAAAGTAAAAAGTCAAACTGCATTTTGGGTTCTTAGGGGACTTGGTTGAACGAAGGGTCAAACAGGTACCTCGCACAGACTACGAAATGCTTATTCTTCCAGGGCACATCATTTCAACCCTTAAGTCCGTGTTCATTTCACAAATGGTTATTGATATGCTTCCTAGTCGTACTCATACTCCGTTTTTCTTGTACTGGCTTTTACTTAAAAGCAGCTTTTTCGCTACCTTTGGTCTGTTTATGGCAACTTTGAAACCATTGGTCATATATGTACTGACTGGTCCTTCATTTGCAGAAAATCTGCCATAGATCTGAAAACTAGAAATTCGCCATAGACTAGGATTCTAAAAAATCAGCCATAGATTGGGGATGGCATGACGTCATGTTTACTATAGATTAGGAATCTGTCATAGATCTGGAACCCACCATAGATTTGAGTCCAACATATATATTATATATTTTTCATTGTTTAGCTAAGCTTTTAATACAAACCCATATGGATGTTTGTATTGGAAAGAAACTATAATATTTGTTCATTCGGTATTTGATTTGTTGTTGGCTCATATATGCACTATGTTTCGGTTTATTCATATCCAGCGTCCCATAGTCTTACGTTTGTCAGAAGTTGAAGCTGTTTCAGTTAGTCCTTTGTAATATTGTGGTATGTTTTATCCGATTGCTACAGAATTTCTGCAGTTTTGTCTCTACCAGTTATACCCGTCGTGTTGCTAATGGAAAGTATTTGCCTGTGATAAGTCGCAATTAGCCATACACAATGAAAACTGCACAGGATTGGGAGACGACAAGTTTTTCATATCTGGCACGGTCAACCAAACTATAAGGTCTTTCGATGATATGGGTTTAACTTTACCATTAAAAAAGCCTTTATGTAAAACCAGCCTTGTAAGCAAAAAAACTTTAATTCAAGACAATCGTGATAGAAAAAAGGCCTTTAATATCGAATCAACTGGGATATAAATATAGACAGATATATGTGCAGATGCTGCCGCCATTATGCTACATTAAAATTAAACAAAAATTATCTTCCGATATTGAAATTATCTAATATTTTGCAAAATTAGTTCCTCATCCGACATTCTTGATAATAGCAAAGATATGAATCAGATTAAACTGTATCTATTGAATCTGTAATCTAAAGTTGAATAAGATTAAAGAAACATTAATTGTCGAAATTCGAATGTGATGCAGTAACAGTTGTACAGTTTATGTTATAAATCAACATAGTCACCGTGATAGTAGATTTACAATAGTTAATACATTTTAAAAGAATAAAACGGTGCTATAGAGCTACATTTAATTGAATCAAGTATGCTAGTTACATGTATCTTTGATGATGCATGTATAATTTAAACGATAAAACATTGTTAGATGTTATCCTTCTCAGAAGTTATAACTACTAATATGCACTTTAGAGTGTGCACTTTTATCTGTAACATCTGTCAATGAATACAAAAATGAGTAGTTTAAAATATTTGTTCTTAATTTACAATATTAAATTTTCAATTTGCCATTTAATAAGGGACTTTCTGATTTGAATTTTCCTTGCAGTTCGGTATTTTTGTTATTTTACTTTTTTCTGTGTATAACATCAGACTTTCACCATAAACTTAAATATGTACTCTGGTTCGAACGGTGAACTAATCACAATAACCATTGTTCAATCAAACTGTTCGGCGCTTAAAAATGACGTTCAAGACAATTTTGATAAAATGATATAATATTTGTATCAATTGTTTGTATAAGACCAAAAATGAACCAACACTTGCAAAAGTAATGACGGTAACAAGATGACAAAAACATTGAGCTTTGACGGAATTTTGAATTTGATAAAGATAGCCTTACTTATTCGTTTTTATAAATGCTACAACTTTGTTAAACATCACATATGAAAAAGGACTCAGCACCACGAACCCAACATAAAACCTGGAATGAACCCAGATTCTCCGAAAGGGTAAGCATTTCCGGCTCTAAATGTGTCACCCGTCGCGATGTTCAAACAATTAAAAATCCGGTAATAATTTTTTTTTCGGTAATGTCATAATCAAGAAGTTGATGACGGGATCGTGGTTACGACAAGTGGAACATACCAAAGAGGTGGAATAGTAGGCAATTAAAAACCATCAGAAAAAACAGACAACACCATTTTTTTTAGAATTTATTTGATTTAAAACGTTCGATCGGCAAAATGAGTAACATAAGATTCACATGATAAATGATAAAGCTTAAAACAATTGGACAAAGTGTATTATAGAACATTTCTACTTATCCAAACATGTAATATTTAGAGAAAAAATATTAGCCAAGACTGTAACAAGTTTGATGTATTTAATAATCCAACAAACTGTTGACAATTTACAACTAATAGGAATAGGATCACAAATTACAAAGTATTAGGCCAGTACCCACAAATGGAGTCCCGTAATAAATCTACCATCTTTTAAATTGGTATGGTATCGAGTAAAAAAGTATGTTAACCTTTTTAAATTTGTAGTATATCTAAAGTGTATTTATCAATCTTTCAGCTTCAATGAAATTTCGTGTGATTCTGAATATATCTAGTAGATGATTGCATGAATAAATGTGCCTAATTTCATTTTTGATTTTGCTCTTTTAAATCATCACCTTTTATGAATTCTCCAAGAAACCATGAACGTTTACAAGAAAGCAGAAATACAGATTTGGCAGACAAATATAGAGAATACAAAACTGCCTTCCAAAAGGTGACATAAGTGGATCCCTGTACAATACATACAGACAATCTTCTCAAATACGAGTAAAGCTGACCTACGATTGAGTTTATACGCAAACTTTTTTTAAGAAAATACGCTTTACCCTGTTTAAATTAGATCTGATCTGGAATATTATTTCCGTACTAGCTGTCACAAAGAAAATGTTTTCGACTGACGGCAATATCGGCTATATTGCGCAGCTATTTTACCCATCTGTCTAACCTGACTTTGCTGTTAGCTAACATAATTAACCTTATTTTGGTAGGTAGTACCTTCTCGTAAATATTCACTCAGATGATAGGAGTTGTGAGTGACTACAAATGACCCATTTGCCGAATCATCTTGATAGTGTAACTTCAAGTGCTTATTCAGCAAACATTCCTAGTGTGAGTTTCTGTTGATATATTATGATATGGAATTATATTATAAACAGGTGGTAAACTCATATAAAATAATACAATAGTATCAGTATAACAAATCATTAGAGTAACTTATACAGAAATACAATCGGTAGGCCGTTTTTACTTAACGATGGGTACTTCACAGCAGATGACAATTTATTTGATTTAAAATAACTGATGAGGTATATTCACCGTCAATAAAATGTTAGAATCATTCGAAACATTAAGGATAAATAATTTTTATCCATTTAGGCCTAAGTCAGACTGTTTGGCATTCATAGTTAACTATACAGTAGTTGTTCGTTCAGTGAGGAAGGACGTACGGTTACCTATAGTTTATTACATCCTCGTTATTTGGTCGGGTGGATACTGGTCTCATTGGCAGTCACACAGTATCTCCTAGTGTATTGGCACAACTTTTAATAGATCTTGCTTTTCAGTGCTCTTCAGCTACCACTATGTGTTGACCACTTATGAGTCTTATGATCATGTAAATTTACAGTTGATAAATTGTTGAGCTATTCAAAACCTTAAGGTTTGCTAACCCTTAGGCATATATTGCCTTAGTCGTGTTTGACAACTCCTCGGAATTTTCGGTTTTGAATGCTCTTTAAATTTTAAAGAACTCCAACTGTTATGATTCGAGTGACACTGATAAGTTTATGTAGACGAAACTCGAGTATGCATACAAAATTATAAGACTTGTATCTTTGATGAATTTTTATGGAGAACACACTTATTTTGAACAGAAAAATGTTAAGCATGGTTTATATTTCGTTACTTTTAGATAATAATAAAACAGTTTATTATGGGATAAAACACTGTTGCATACAATGATTTACGCAGCGTCAAGACGGATGGTCAATATAACTATAAACTTCGTTTTCGTTTAATCCGCTGTATTCATACTTTTTCATATCTGCAAAAATATATCTCTCATTCTGTAAAAGCTTGTGATTCAACGTTCATTGGTGCATTACTCACTCATAATAAAAATATAACCGAAAGAATAGGTTTTAATGAAAATGAAATCATATGCAAATATAGAACGAATCGATTTTTTACATAATGTTGGGGTTGTTGTCGTAACAAATTATTGTTCAAAACAAGAACGGTCAGCTATACCATACAATAATCTTATATAAGACTATGAAATACAACGATTACTGCCGCTTCATGTAATAATCTACAAAATGATAGATATTCATACTAAAATGATATGGTTATATATGTTTGACATATATGTAACAGCCACTATGTTCCGTCAGTTCCTTTATTCCGGCAGAACTTTTCAACTAGTTATTTCGTTCCGATGGAACTTTCCAACTAGTTGTTTTATTCCGAGTGCAGTCGAAAAGTTCCGGAAAAAAGTAGCTAGTTGAAAAGTCCCGGAACAATGTAGCAAACGGAATAAGTTGCATTATCATGCAAATTTAGTATTCATAGTACCCTTAAGAGAGGGAAGAATACTCCCCTCCTCATGTGGATACTTTTAAAAATATCAATTTCAGATTAATGTATAACAATAAATTAGAACTTATTCCGTTATGAAGGCAACATTCTGACCGAATTAAGTACCATAATAATGAAGAGGGGGAAGAATGAGGATCAGTATATAAGACACTTTTGTTCCTCTTTAAAAAGGTTCAAAGATAATATGTTGCGCTTTTACTTTGCATCAATTCTCCAAATGGAACTTTGTGACTGGTTGATAAGTTCCGTTGGGCTAGTTTGTTAGTTCCGTTTTTGACTTATTTGCCAAAGAGGAACTTTGTGGCTAGTTGATAAGTTCCTTTTGACTTTTGTAATCAGTATCTTGGTTTCCCTTTGAAATGTTCAAATACTTTGCATCACTTCTCCAAATGGAACTTTGTGACTGGTTGATAAGTTCCGTTGGAACTTTTGGGCTAGTTTGTTAGTTCCGGTTTTGACTAATTTGGCAAAAAGGAACTTTCTAATTGGTTGATATGTTCCGTTGGAACTTTTCAACTAGTCACTTTGTTCCGGTGGAACTTTTAAACCAGAGGAAGAACAAAGTAACTAGTTAATAAGTTCCTCCGGAACTTTTCGGCTAGTTAGTTCTTTCCGCCCGGAACTTTCCAACGTCGGAACAAAAGAGCATTTACATATACACAGTGAACGTATATCGTTATGAAAATAATTACTTGTAATCTGAAAATAAGTCCACTCAGACGTTACTGTAAACCCGATAAGTTATTCTCCTTATTCTTTTATAAATTAAATGAAAACCAAAACACTCATTGTGGTATTCAAATGTTATAAAATGAATAACGCGGAAATGTTTATTTTACCAATTTATTTTCACTAGTTTTAGTATCATTACTTTGAATGTAAACAAAATGTTAATTTCATAATTATACCCACAACTGCCATTCGTGATTCTTTTTCCGTCTAAGTCATAGCGAAAATTCAAAGTATTACGAGGATATAGCATACAACCATATTGAATATAATTAAGAACAATGCAGGGATGGTTCAAGTATTTGAATACAAGAGGGGTGTTGTTGATTTACATGCACATTTGGTAATTATGAGTGAACACTTTTTAGCAGATGGTTACCGTCATTAAAAAAGTTGAACTCTTTTTAGTCTTTAATAATAGACATGTCTTTTGATAAGTAATACCCCTAAAATATAATTGACATACGTTTTTCGGATGACTCGTTATAAACAACAAAACACATTTTGCTTTAGAAAGAGTAACGTTTATTATATAATTTTTCTATGATTACAAGACGATTTATCCTGCCATTACATAATTATTTTAAAAAGAAACAATATGAAGAAGGAGACACCAAGTCAAATCAAGAACCCAAATGTTAAAAAAGCACCCTGGTAAAACAATAACGACAAACAATAACAAAACATAACACAGAAAATTAAAGATTGAGGAACACGAACCCCAAGAAAAACAGAGGTGAATTCTTGCTCCACATGTCTCACTGCTCTTGTTGCTCATGTAAAAAAAAGAAAGAGTTGAAAATTTTTTATTCGGTAATGTCAAAATCAAGGAAAAAGATTGTATTTTGAATGTCCGGTTTGCTTGTTCTCAGTATCCCATTGATCAAATTTGAACAATGACATTTCTTCTTCTGATTCACGTCACGAAAGAGAAACAAAAACACCTGATTATGTTGTACAAATAGACCACAGGATTTTGCAGCTTTTTGAAAGAAGGTTTACATAAAATTGCAGGAAGTACTAAGGGGACAGTAAAAACCCATAAATCGAAATCAAAGACATTACAATGGCAAAAAGACAATGAAAAGACTGACAACAGTCTACAAAACACTACACTTCAATAAAATTCATTTGCCATGTGCCAATAATGCGCCCGTACGTAGCAATCGTAATAAAACGCAATTTCGTTTGTTGTAAATCATATAAAGCATTCATCTTTCATGAAAGGGGTAACAGAGTGAGATACCTACTTGAAGTAAGATGAGATGGTGATTAAAGCTGTATCTCCTTTCCAAATATATGCACGTTTATGAATTTAAGTTAATCAAGAAGCTGTATGTATTCCAATGGTCACCAATTGTGCCCCTTTGATAACAGACATGTCCATGTACTGACATGAATTAGAGTCTATGGCTAAACTCATAAATCAACGGTCTAAATTCCATTTAATTGACAAAAGGTAAAATAACAAAACTACCGAACTACAAGGCAAAACCAAAAGCTCAAACACATCAAACGAATGGAAAACAACTGTCATATTCCTGAATTGGCAGAGGTATTTCCTTATTTAGAAATGATGGATTAAACCTGGTTTTATAGCTAGCTAAACCTCTCACATGTATGACAGTCGCATAAGATTCCATTATATATATGGACAACAATTTGTGAACAAAACAAACAGACATAATAGGAAAACATGTCACAAATAGGGGTACAGCAGTCAAAATTGTGTTATTATCTTAATCAACTATTACATATTATAAAAACAAACAAATATGTCATCAAAGCATATAGACAAAGCACATAAGCAATTTATAACTACTAATTATTACTGTATTGATTTGTTTTGGTTTAAATACTCAGGAAAGTGAAATAACAATCAATGTTTTATATATAAAATATATATGTGGGTGTGTGTGTGTGTGTGTAGGCAGTGTTTCGGTACTGACATGATTCATAACATACATGTACTTTTCTTCAATTCTCCGTTTATGAATTTATAAATTATTATGAAACTAAGTTTCCAACTCCTTGAAGCAAAGTTGACCTTAGGCGTATTTGGTATATTTTTGGTCAATTTTGTCAGTATACCTCTTTACATGTTTGGGCACTTATTCATCCCTGGTTTTCAAATCTATGGTATTAAACGTTCCTGAAGAATGCAAATCCATTTTTATAAGATTCGTGTGTAAATTTTCTATTTACACAGATGAATTTACCCGAGAAAACTTACACCTAAGATCAATCTAATATAAGCAGCAAAAATGATCTTGTTTCTAGATTTGGATAATTCAGCTCCCACTGTTTTGGCTTTTAATTTAATCGACAGGGTGTATGTATTTAATGAATACCACCTACGCCTGTTTTGCAGACTTGTTCTTGTATTGTAATGAATTGATAAGAGGTTATGGTCAAACTTATGAAACTATTTTTTTTCTTTTAAATAATTCACCAATGCCTTAGGTTAGAGAAGGGTTAAGTGCTCGCAAACATGTTGTCGTTGGTTGCTGTGTGTCTTATGTGTTTGGTTTTTTTAAATCATCATAAATCAGACCTTTTAGTTGTTTTATCATAGTTGTCTCAATGGCAATTATACCACATCTCCTTTTTGGAAAATGTTCGAAATATTACTGATTTTGGATAACGTTTTCGAAATCTATTTTGATTAGGGTCAATAAGTTTGCATCTGTTTCTATAATTGGGGAAAACATGACAGACATTATGTAATTTTACACTAAATGGTCCATTTCTGATAATTTTTTTTAATTCCGTATACCATGATAAAGGAAAACATTCATTTACATCTGCTTTTTCAAATTTTGAATATTTGTACTTTTCGTTTATTTAGTTCAAATATTTCTTTTGATGAAATTTAAACTAAAAAGTATAAGACATATGGTTTTTAACAACTTCTCTTATATTCAGTCTACTAGGAATAAATAATTCTTTATCTATGTCATTAACGCTTCGAAAACACTAACATCTATAATGCAATATTTTCCTTTTCATTGACTAATAATCTGTGGAAACAAATCAAAAGAATATGTTAAGTTGAAGTCAGAAACTGAAATATCTATGACTTTGCAATGGAAATACTATTTCATATTGACACTCGCTGTTTGTAACATCTCTACAATATTTGACTACTTTGAAAAATTGTACTATTATATTGGTGTACTTTTTCAAGAACAAATATTGTTAACACTAAAACTAAACTTTGATTTAGACCCGCCAATAAAATCTTTGTTGCTGTCGATAAGAAGATGAAAAGCTATGAGAAATTGTCTGTTGTTTCCTCTATATCACCGAAAGCAGCAACAGAACATGTTGCACTGGATTAATCATTTCAATAACAAAAGGTTTGGTACTCTATTAAAATCAACAAATACAGTTTTAACATAATGATTTATATGCATCATGCGATAAGTTTTGGCAAATATTGAATGTATTTTTAAGTACACGTGAGTTTTTGTTTTTACACATTGCACAATTTCATTTGTATCAAAGTTCGACCACACTTTTTTCAATATATATTTGTAAAGTAGAAAATGCTAAAAATTTAATTTAAAATTATTGTATAAATCTGTTAAATTGAGCAATCAAACGTAGAACTTTAGATAAAAAAGGGTTATGATTTCCAATGAAACACTCTATATATATTATATATCTTCCTGATTTTCTTAAAAATGTTAAACTAAAATGATCTTTGTTCCAGCATTTCTATTTTGTGTCTTATATTTTTTTGCAGGTCAATAAAAAAAATCAATTGCCTATGGGGATCCTACTGTTTAACCTCGTAATTCTCGTGGAATTTGGATATATGTACCACGACCCAGAATGGATGACAGCACCACAAATGGGTAAGCCAAACAATAAACAAAGCAAGTAGAATAGGTTGAAATGACTGAGAACATATGACCTGAAAAGACGATCAACAGTTGTTTAACCATAACAATCTAAAGATTGAATAACATAAAAGACCAGTTGAAACCTGGGGTCTATTATAGTGAACTGGTAGAGAAATAAATTACTGCTAAATTAACCTATTCCAGTCAAGGAAGTTACTACTAATTTCATTTCATGCAGACAGACGTTTTTGTGTCTTTTTATACAATGCAGAACAAGATGAAATACATTCACCTAGAATAATTCGAGGAAATAACATATTCTGCCAATTTATAAATAAGAAACGTTGTTGTGTTTAAAATCTAAAATATTTGAAAATTTCACATATGTACATGCAATATGTATATGGTTATTCAAAGGACAACAATACTTCATTTTTGAAAAGCTTCCCAACAAGTTTTTTAGTTGATATATAATTTCGATTCATATATTGCTTTTGATTTTCACCTGAAAAAATTAAAAGGGTTATTGCATGAACACGATTATTTGGTGTATACTTATATAAACAGCAATTCCCCTTACCATTAAATAAATCTCTTAGAGAAATCAAATGTGTAATTGTAGTCTGTCTGTCGGACATGGTCAGATCGTTTAAAACCGTCCTTCAAGCTTAATATTTTTTGGTTATAAGCCGCTGTGTCAGAAGTATCTAGAGAGTTCTTAATTTTAAATACGTAAAAGATTAAGCAATTTAACGAACATGGTGACAATACATATGTCACAGTGGACCATGTGCCTTTCTATCGCTATACAAACGGTTGATCGAAAAAAAATCCCCAAACATACTGAGTACGATATCCTAGTACATTTAGTTGCGGCACTACCAGTTGTGCGTATAGAATCTTCTACTAAGCTGTAATAAATCTGCTTTGCCAATTAAAGAGACAGCTACAAATATGCATCTATTCAGTTTAATTTGATTATTTGATATATACTGTGAATGAAAATGTTATGTTTATGCATGATTACATCAGAAATCTTTTGCTTAATCAACACCATTTTTCTAAGGTAAAGTACTTTTTCTGTACTTTTTTTATGGTTTGTTCTCTTATGTAGATGTTGTATTTAACAGAAGCTTGTTTTATAAAACAAAAACTAGCTTGACTCATCACATATTCATGAGTCTTCTTCAAGTCTGAAACTTCAGCCTTGGTTGCCTTGTATCAGACCATCATAGGTTTTTCTTTTTTTAATATGGTGTCGAATTTATATCGATGATATTTCCTGACAATTTGTATACAACTATCGGACGATTTAGAGCTTGTCATATTGTACGAGCGATTATCTATTGTTGATCTTGTGATGTATTTTGGTTATTTTGTGGTTAGGTTGCTGTTGTAGTTAAGTATATCACACATCTCACCAGTCATACATACTGTATTCTTTAATTTTATTTATGCATCCTTCAATGAGAATAATGAATTGCAGATGTGTGCTGTCTTAAGCTGTGCAAAAGATAACTTTGGACTAAAAATTTTACTACTTTCAAAGATAATTTTTACACTGGCAAATGAATTTTAGTCTGAAATTGTCATTTTGATCTGAACATCATCTGAAAGTTTTGAACAATAAATTTTTTAAGCCATTTTCAGTCTTTCGTTCAATTTTCAAACTTATCCACTGTGGTTAATTCAGTACTGCTGGGACCATTCGCTTACTAGGCCAAAATTAAACTTTTGACTCTGGCTAGGTCAAGGTAAAAGTAATCTTCTGTGCGAATCTGGTTCAAAAAGGTAAAATTAATCCCCAGTTTTCGTCAGTGGCGGACCTGTAACCATTTAATTTTTTCGGCAGTCATAAACAACGATTCTGGGACCAAGTGTGATTTTAAGATAGAATAAACTTTGGTCCTATGTACAAATTATGACACATCCATCAATATGTTCCGCTCTACTTTTTTCATTCGTGATAAATCCACATTGATCAATCATTTAGAGTAAACACTGATCAATGATATTTGGAAATAAAATGGTACACCAAATTCATGTTTAATTTAAGTTTCAGTGCTTAAAGGCATGCACAATGAATAAGAAAATATAAAATATATTGTCTCCATATACTGTTACTTCATACGGCTTCTTACGGAATGATAGAAGCATATTTTTCTAAAGTGTATCATTATCACACCGAATTGGATCGATTATTGAACGAAATAACTTTTACCACTTTAAATAAGCGTTTATTATGTGCACTTTTTTTACTTTTCTAATTTTCTTATATTAAATTTGTTCTTTCTACGATGTCACCTTGGTATTTCATATGTTTCTATGTTTTTATCACCTCGATATGTTTTGCTTTACATGTTATTAGATGCAATATACTAATAATTGTAATTCTATAAACCAAAATACCAATTTTTTAAATAAAAAAGGAAAAAAAACAGAATTGGGATACATAATAAATGAACTATACTATCAAATTAATTATTTGATTACAATGACCGAAGCAAGTTCCATCTCTGAAGTGAAAACCTAAATTTTAGATGTATTTTCGGTTTTAAAAGATTATTTTTTTATATATAATTGAAAACTACAGTAATAACATGTCCATAAGATAAAAATGCGCAGCAGTTGGAATGTTGCAAAGCACTTGTCCTATCTCAATAACAAATATGTTGTTGTTCCCGCAGATAAAGCCCCAAACAACATCGTTTTTGTGTGTAAATCACATTACATAAACTGCTTGATAAATGAATTAGGTATTTACAATTCACTTGGAAACTCAATATATAGCCCTACGACACTTACTAAGGAGGAAATCCTGGATAATCATAGGTCTGTTCTAAGTTCCTTTGGAATTTCAACCAAAGATGAAAAACTGGATCTTCCAATACTGTATTGGATACCTAAACTACATAAGTGTCCTTACAAAAAACGGTATACTGCTGGGTCTTCCAAGTGCTCCACGAAACCTCTTTCTAAATTATTAACATCAACTTTATCAGTAATCAAAGCCTGGCTTTAAAGTCATTGTGAAACTGCCTATTCTAGAGGTGGCGTGAATCAGATGTGGATACTAAAAAATTCCAAAGATCTTTTAGAGTACATACAATCTAAGACTCTTTCATCTTGCAATGGTTTTAAAGCATTTGACTTTTCTACACTTTACACAAGTATTCCCCATTCCAAACTAAAAGACAAATTGAAAGAGTTGGTGTTGCTTTGTTTCATAAAAAAGAATGACCAACGTAGATACAAGTATCTTGTCTTAGGGAGGGATAAATCCTACTTTGTAAAAAATCACTCTGATTCAAACAAAAAATTCTTTGAAACTGACATTATCAAGATTCTTGATTTCTTAAATGACAACATATTTGTTACGTTTGGAGGACATGTTTTTCAACAAACTATCAGCATTCCCATGGGAACCAACTGTGATCGTCTTCTTGCCGACTTGTTCTTTTATTCCTATGAGGCTGACTTCATACAGGAACTTCTTAGGAAGAAAGAAAAGAAGTTAGCAGTATCCTTTAACTTAACTTTCCGCTATATAGATGATGTTTTCTCACTAAATAATTCAAAATTTTGCGACTATGAGGAACGCATCTATCCCATCGACCTAGAGATGAAGGATACAACAGATACAGTTAAGTCTGTCTCATATCTTGACTTACATCTAGATATTGACCATGAGGGTCGGTTGAAAACAAAACTTTACGACAAAAGAGATGATTTCAGCTTCCCAATTGTGAACTTTCCATTTTTTATGTAGCAACATTCCAGCAGCGTCTGCATACGGAGTAAATATCTCCCAATTGATACGATATTCTCGGGCTTGTATTTTCTATCATGATTTCCTTGATAGAGGGTTGCTGCTCATAAGGAAGCTTTTAAACCAAGAGTTCAAAATGGTGAAGTTAAAATCATCCCTTCGTAAATTTTACGAACGCCATCACGAGATGGTTGACCGTTATTGAATATCCGTTTCACAACAGAAATACAGTGTCAAAGAACAGTTTTGGTTTGCTTACTTGTATAAAAAATACCGTTTTTCAAATTATAAAACAAATGCAATTGTTTAAAATGTCTTAGCCGAGTCATGTTTACTGGCTTTTAAATTAATAGCTTTGATTAGCACTTTACAATTAAAAAATCATACTGATTAACAGATATCAGTAAGCCTCTTATGTGACTGGAAACTTGTTAGCATTCTTTTTACCAAACTAATGTATGTAAATCTGAGCTAACTATAACGGTGTACATGATGGAAAAAATGAATAACAATGGAACATTCTTTAATATGTAGTTATTCATATTATATCAAAAGCATAGTATAGCATTGTGTATATTGATGATTGATTCAAATATTATTCATGAAAATATTTGACATAAGGCTGAAATGGATTTTCAAAAAGTTTTCTCTTCTTTTATCTGTGTCTTTATACATATCTTTTTCTTATTTTCTGAATGTATGTGCAGTTTTTTGCCATGGCATTGTCAGTTTGGTTTTGATTTATGAGTTTGAATATCCCTTTGGTATTGTTATCCCCTCTTTTTCAGTATAGTATTTGAATTACATCAGATAGCGACTAAATCTATGGTATTTATTGATTTGTGCATTCCTCGAGCTCTGTCATATCTGCTGTTTTTAGTTCAATATTTCTTTAAGTTGAACGCCAGACTTTTTTTTAACAGCGTTTCTAAAACATAGTCTTACCCTTATCTTGCATCCATGCATAGTAACTTAGTATGAACAAACAGTAAGATCTCTAAAACTTGGACATTTTTGTAATTGTCTGTGAAAAAAACTTAGATATTTCTTGATAACCAAAAAACTAACCTTATTTTCACAAAAATAAAGAAATGTAAAAGTTTTTGATTCCCAAAGCCATTATACAACAATTTTCCAGTTTACATACAACATTCTGGAAGCAAACTTTACAAACAATTGAGATAGGCAATTTTGTCAAATGTCTTATTTGAAAGGTTTTGATTGGTCTAAATGTATGATCTTTTGGAATATGAGAGATTTCCTCCCGCCAAGTCGTTTGTGTTAAAAAGTAGATTTAGCAAAAAATTCATATACGACATTTTGAAGCCCTTCGACGTTTAGTAATTGCTCGATTTACCTGTAATGTAGCTAAAAATAGTTTACGTTTCTCATGGTGTAATCTGTCTTTGTTCGATTTATAGATTTTAAGTGTTCTTGGTTGTTTTTATCTTTCATCGATATGTCATGATAATCGAAATCGGCTTATATGATTTATGGATAACAGTGGAGCATTGTTGTAAAAGTATACTTCAAGATTATTTGTCAATAATAAAGATAATGACACTACTCTACAGTGTTACAATCTTATTAATCCTTTCCATGCTTCTTCGCAGCATCAAATACGTTTACCACTGAGGCGACAATAATTACCTAGCAACAAATCGTTGTAGAACAAGAAGAAGAACTCTTTTTTTTCGACAACCAATATCTGCCATGTAGTATGACTGTATACAGAATAAAAGATATTTTTGTATTGATAATGAACTCCGTTTTTATTTATATTGAATCGAAGATTTGAGAAAAATTGTTTGAAACAGTAATAAATTAAACAAGTTTATTTTCAATTAAGATACGTTAATCTATTCTTCTAAATATTTTATTCTCACAATTATTCAAAACAGTATGATAAACATCAAATTGCATTTGTCTGTTCAATTTTTATCCTCTCTAATCGAAGTTATTTTCTCGACATCCAATTCCTGGTTTATCTAATCACAACTTTTAACGCCTTTTGCAATGAAGCAGTAGTTGCAAACAACATTATTGAACGTTTTTAAAAATACGAAGACCAACTAAACATTTAACTCAGTCGATACAAATTAAGTCTTCGCGACCTTTAAAACAAAATTGTGCAAAATGAAGTAGAAGTTTGAACGTTAAATTTTAACCAATGTTGTCTCATACTTTTAATAGATAGCTAAACCATGCAATGATATCAACATTTTGACTTTAACTACTGGATTCTTCGATTTTGATGTCTTAATTTTTGAATCGTAAAAACCCTTTTTTTCGGAAAAGCCTGTACTAAGTCAGAAATATGACGGTTGTTTTCAATTCGTTCCATTGGTTGATATAGTTTTTGACTAACGTTTGATTGTGTCAGGTTTTATGGACTTCCCCCTTTTTAATTTACCTTGGATTTCGGTATTTTCGTTAATCCTTTATTATAAACTTTTTATGAATGTCCCTTTGATATCTTTCGTCCCTCTTTTAAAGGAAACTGGACCTGAATTGTAGTGGCTTGTTCGGGTTCGGACGCTGTCTGTTATGTCTTTTTTTTTTTCAGAAATCAAATTAGTTACTATATATATATGTGAATATCAACAGAATAAAACTAAGACGGAAAGTCCACATCGGAAATGAAAAGAAAGGATTAAACATATATTGGACGTCTATTAGAGGATACACATTTTGTTCCTCGATCTCAGACGTTAACGTGTGTCATATCGGTTTTCTGTTTGAGGAAGGACGTCGGAAAGATACTGATCATTGATTTGAGTCTTAGATACATATATTTTAGATAGTTACTGTACATAATGTCCATTGCCATGAATATATGTTGCAAAAGGGCAAACTAATTTCTTTTAATTTTATAAGAAATTGTCAAGACCTGTAGTTTCGATCAAAATCATTTGGGTGCAGGTAATAAAATTTAACCTGAAAATGAAGAATATTCACTCTTGACAAAAATCCGTGGATATCCCCCCTTAACGCAAACTGATAACAACCAAACATCATTTTACCTTTATTCATTATTGTGTAATGTAGTAGATTCATCTGAAAATTAAATTCTTCAACACGAATATTTGAATAAACATTTCATCGTGCATATCGATTTTGTTCAATTTGTAAATAAAAAAATGCAACTGCATAACTAGCGTAACTAACTCCTTTAAATGTCATTAAATGATGTATCATGCCAGAAATCAGCTTTGACAACCAATTCAGTAAATTGAACGGATTAACCCTCAATGGCAACCAATCAGATTTACGTTCGTAAATTCCAATCGTCTTTTAAAAAGAAATGTGATTTCCCGGTATTTTAGTTGAAAACTGATTTCAATTGATGTGGAATCTTGAGTTAAAACTTATATATTTTTAAGACTATCTCAGTAACAGCTTATGCGTGACGGGCGAAGAACGGATAATACTGTTGTCGAAAGTATTGTTGTACTATATATTTGTCAATTTCTGTGGTTTATTTTTTTTGAGTTAGACAGTGTTACTTTCCTTGTTACTTTTAACCTCTAACTCACATTTACAAAAAGTTTCTTTCGATAACCTCAATTTTAAAATTTTGTATTTCCAAAACCAATCCACAGTCCTCAATCTACGATACCTGTTATAATTTTTAACAATGGAACTGTCAAGCAACACTGATGTCAATATGCGATTCTTGTAATAAAACTAAACAATATCAATGGAACTGTAAAGCAGCCATGATGTCATTGATTTTTCTTTCTTCATCAATCAAAATACACCACAGGAACCTAGCGGTTCAAAGAAAGCATTGAAAAAAGTTTAAAATTAAGGCTAACGTAATAGTTTTATTTACATTAAAACAGCAAGCTTCTTGCTTCTGAATCACATACACGAGAAATAATCTAATGAAAAAGTATTATGATTAAAAATTGCACAATGCTTATAGGAAGTGTGTTGTCTGAAAGTGTTATTCAGACATATCTTTCTTTCAGTTGTCAAGCGTAATTCTAACATATGATGTAAACAAAATGCAAATTGTCTGGTTGTTACGATGGTTTATTCTTGAATAGCCTTTACTGATTTTATAGCATTATCTAAACATTTTTTTATAAATAGCATGTCAAGAATTGATTGTGTTCTTTATTATTCGCATCTGATTCCATATTTCATATTCATTGATATTTAGTTGTTGAAAGTTTCATTCATACGGGTCATATAATGATGTAATACAATTTTAGATATTTCTATAAAGCCAGTGAAGGCTTTTCAAGGATAAGCCATCGTAACAGTAAAAACAGAGTTTCACAAGTAAATAAAGTCGACAGTAGTTTAACGATGTTAAATATCGTCTACTAAGAGACAAAACAAAGCTTACAAACAAAAATTGAGGCATGAAACCCAAAACGAGCGCGAAAGGTTAAGCTTCTCTATGTATTCATCCCCCGCCATGCGAATTCAAACTTAGTCAAAATGCATTTATCGGGAATAGGATCCAATCATCTAAATCACAGATGAGACGACCATACTATGAATATCAAAATAAAGCAATACTATGCCTATGTTCAAATTAAATAAATTGATAAAGAAGAAAAATCAAGCCAAAAACAAACACTGACGGAATCTCATTAACTCCAAAAAGAGGAGTGATTAGGTCAACACATTTTCAATTTTAATGGAACACCCTACCTGGAGGCTAAATTATAATTTTTCGAGTGGAGAAATGTTTAAACTTTAATTATTGTCTGGTTGTAGAATCTCAAAAAATGGTGCATTTTTTTTTTTTATTTTTTCTTTTTTTAATTTGAGGCAAAAGTTCGATAGTAGGGATTTTCATTAGTGTTAAAAATTTTCACATGAGGTTAGAAAAAGTAAGAAAATAATATCTGCATTGTGAAATATGCAAGACATTACTTCTTTAACGAAAGAATAAACAATAGTTATTCATTTTCGAGTCAACTTGAAAACTTTGTAATCACCAAATCTCAACTTTTTAGGGAAATTTAGGTGGGCAACAAATAAAAGCAAACGACGAAGCAGGAAATGTCTGTCAATTGATATTCTTTACATAACATGTACATTTAACGGTTTATTTCTGATTTTTAAGCAGTTCCCTATAAAAGAATCGAATACAATTTTGATTCTGTTTATTTACATACATGTAGCCAGCGGCAAATATTTCACTAGGTAACTGAATAAAATAGTTTAAATGAAGAACCGATAGGTTAGCGTATATTTTTGTTATGACTAATGCGAGTGTATGGGTAGGAATAATTACATCAACAGCCTACTATGGACCCCTCAGAAAAAGTTGCTGCAAGGGTCCTTTTACATGCAAAGTGCACAACATTTTCAGAACTCCGGGCTTCTCATTGTTAATCTATAGGTATAAACATTCCGCATAGTAAAATCTGTATCCACCCTCCATTAGTTCTACTGTAATATATCTATAAGAAATGATTTTTCCAATATTTCTGACTTTAAATATTTTGATCAGACATCGTTTTCATCGTCGTTTTCGTCAGAAATTGCTTGTTGAGTAAGATGATACCTACATCCCACAGACACTCCACATGATGAAATACTTGTACAAGCTAAATTCTGTGTGTAGCATACTCTACTTTTATTTCAAGCTCTTTACCCTTGCATTTTGAAATAATGTCTTGAAGGATATCTGATGACAAAGGTCTCTTGAAGATAATCGGTTTGTGTTCTCGATTCTTCAAACCAATGTGTTTGTTGTCTTTTAAAGCAGTAAAGAGATCTTCAATGCCTACAGTGCTTTTGAATGAGACAAACATTGAGCTATGGCAGTCAATGAACGTCTTCCATACGTTTGGTGCAATACTTTTTAAACAGTTTATGTCTCTGAATCAAATGAAAAATGCTTTAAATAAAGGATACATGAGAGACTCATAAGGCAGTGTTAATTGTGGAACGTCACGATTAAACACAAACAAAAAAACGCAACAAAAAAGCAATTTACTGTATTTCGAGCATAAATTCCAGAGCCAAAACATAAGTCATATAGCCTAGCTGAAGTTTATAACTTACCAACTGCTGCTATATAAAAGATGAAAGCCCATGAAATCCTCATATCCTATTAAATTTGGAGTATAAAACGTTTGCTGTTGGATAACAGTATACAATTGCTGATTAAACGTTCGCTCTGCAATTTGCTGAACAAACCTTGGCGTTGTCAGTTAACTTTCGACTTATGAATTTGAATGTCCCTTTGGTATCCTTCACCTCTCTTTTGTTTCTTTATATGACATCTTTGGATTCTGCCTATTTCCAAATATTCTACGTTAGTGCTATATCTTCATACTTCCGAGTATGATTCACAAAAGCCATGGAAAGTTTGATTGTCAATCATATTTTTATTCAAACTAATGGTGTAGTTGTAATGCCAACTCAAGATGAAATGGGATAAAAAAAGTTAGCTGCTTAAAAAAACTATACAGCTGCTATTGACAAGCTTTTTACATCTTGTCGGCAGAAGCTTCAGAGGCATTACCCTCAACATTGTAAGCTTAAGAATCAATTATCCACAACAAAAACTTAAGCTAGGAGTGTTTTGTGAGGAATATTGAATAGATATTTCAGATGGTGTTGGGTAAGTCCCAATTGATAAATATAAGGACTGTGTTTAACTAGGAACTGTTGAAGTGGCTGCATGTAATGTTTGGTCTTCATTCAATTTATTGTCGCAATATCAGTTTCAATTTCTGACAATATTTATCCAGATTTTAAATGGTTAGCTGCTTGAATGGCTTCATTCATTTAGATTGAACTACTATATTTGATTCATCATGCCGTTTCTTTTTCCGTATGATGATTGATTGTTCATAATGTTTTTCTAACCTACAGTGTATGTTTGGCTGAAACGAACGTTGTTTTCAGTTCGTGAAGTAGAAAGCAGCTGTCTTTTTCTAAAAGAAAAGACATGAAATAGGCTTTTGTGAAGAGGCAAGTCTTCATAGATGTCACCTAATAGCACTACAAACCAGTAAAAGTCTGAAATGGCCTATATCTGTACTCGACTGTACTGATTTTTACTCGACCAGTCTGAATTGGTCTGAATTTTACTCGACATTACTCGACCCCAGTCTTAACTATACCCGACCGTACTGATTTGTACTTGACCCTTATCTTTGCCATTGAAAATAGTCTGAACTATTACTCGACCAGTCTGAAACAGTCTTTACCCATTCTCGACCTGTACTTGACCTATTTTTTCAGTCTAAACCATACTCGACCAAAGGTCTGAACAATACTCGACCAGTCTGAACCATACTTGACCAAATAACCTCTACTTTTTTTTAATTTTAGCTGTTAAAATTAATTTCTTTTTTTCTGACATGATAACAGCCACAATAAAATAAAGATATATATAAAAACATATTTTTACATCCTTTAAGTTACATGATTCTCAGATTTTTCAAATAGAGATAGTTAAATCAAATTATCTTATATAATAATTTAATTATATCAATTTTAAGTTTTAGAGTTTTGTTAAAAAAAAAGATTCTTTTTCCTAAAAACCACACCTTTACTGGGAGTAATAAAACCTTATTAAGGTGCTTCTTGGTTGGCATGTGTTTTTTTTTTTTTTTTTAAACTTAATTTTCCTAAATTCCTAAAGAAAAACTACATAGGTTTTATGGTTACATACAATAGTTATATAATGAGTTAACATCAGCCAAAAAATCACTGAAATTGTTTAACCTTATATTAGAAATATATCTATTCTTATTATAATTTGGGATATATTATATATAATATATATCAAAAAGGGATAAAAAAAGTTAAAGAAATAAATAACAAAAAAAATTCTGAATAGTGGTAAAGTATAAAGTAATACCTCCTGCTTGGGGCAAACTCATTAAAAAGATCACACCTGGTTAGAGAGAATTAATTTCTAATTAACATTCAGTAAAAATTGAAACATCCTGTAAAACTGAAATCGCAAGGCCTTTTGAATACACGAGTTTAAGAAAAATAGGGCTTTCTTTTTACCTGTAAAACACACATGTACTGAGGTAATTAAAATTTTTATTAAAGTTCTTCTTGTATGCCATGTCTTTAATTTTGACAAAAGTTATTTAAATTTAATTGAAATAAATTTTTTCTGCAACTTTGGAACACATTTCCTTTTTTAAATGGTTATCAAGGATTGCTACGGAAGTTCTATTATCATGATTATATTAAATTCTTGGTTTTACAAAACATAGGTCTTTTAAATTTATTAAGTTGCTTTATATAATATTCTAAATATATTTTAATAAAAAAAAATGTTCACTGCATTATTAATTAAACTCAACTGACACCATAAATCTATACAAGGCTTAAGTAAATGGTGAAAATTGTCCATTAACCATAAAATATATCTGAAACATTCAAAAAATTTTGAATAACATTGAAAATATTAGTCAAAATTTAGTTTTGAGATTATTGGATCAGCTTGTTTTATTTTTATTTTAAAGGTGATATATATATATATGTAAGTGTTGATGAATATGGTGTTGAATTTATCTTATGTTTATTATAAAGTTTTGGTTTCAATGCCATATTGAATACATTTTAAATTTCAAATTGTTGTTCAAATTTCTAGCCAGGGGAAATAGCTGTTAAAACAGGTCCTAAATTGATGAAATACAATAGATAGATACAAAAAATATGTCTAGGTTGGTTAAGACTTGGTCAAGTATGGTTCAGACTAGGTCGAGTATGGTTCAGACTAGGTCGAGTATGGTTCAGACTAGGTCGAGCATGGCTCAGACGCAAATAAAATGGTTAAGTACTGGTCGAGTGTGGTCGAGTACAAGTTCAGACTGTTAAGTATGGTTCAGACTACAGTCGAGTATAATCAAGTAAATTTCAGACCAATTCAGACTGGTCGAGTAAAAATCAGTACAGTCGAGTACAAATATAGGCCATTTCAGACTTTCAATGGTTTGTAGTGTAGGTTATAAGAATCCTTCTTGTTAAACATTCAACTCGTAGTTTAATTTCTTTTTTACCAGAATGATAAGAAAAAAACCATTGTTATGATATTGTAACTATCATGTTTATTTAGTTGGCCTAATTTGTTTTGTGTGGCCTTATGTATAACATGTATAATATGTTTACATAATATTCATAGTTCTTTACAAAATAATTTATAAATGTGAAGTTTAGAAATCACTGGAACAATCATAGATACTGACGGAATGATTAGAACTTTCTATTTTACTAACATAACGATTCAAGAATGATCATGATAAAAGATGCGTAATTTAAACGTTAACATTGTTCTAGAAGTTTCCGAAATTACAGAAGAGACATCAATAAACTGGTATTCTCAGAAGTTCTCTCAATTGGATTGACACTTTTATTTACGTTAACTACATCATACTAAATTGTGACTTGTGACTTATCGGACATAATATTATGTTTGGATTCCCGCAACAGTGAGGAGAAGAATTCCGGATAAAGAAAAGACAAAAGATCGGACATATATTTTGATAGTTAAGTTGACATTCCTATTTGTGTAATACTTCTTGTAAACTTGTGTACAACAAATCTTGTTAAATATTATTATCGATTTGTCTCTTTTGTTGGCTACAATTTAAAGGTGATTTCTGGCCCGTAACAGAAATTGGGGGCTCGTCCGGGATAACGTTCATATCAGAGAAAAAAAATTCAGTATTTTTATTGAATTAGAATTAGCCAACAATATGGCATTTGAAATTTTTGAAAACGTCAGACCTGGAAGGGTTTGATAGCTTAAAGAAAGAGGAACTAGTGTTGCTTGCTAAATATTTGAAAATAGATTTTTGAGTATCTATGAGAAAGCGAATTATAAAAAATTTGGTATTAGACAATTTAGTTGACGCAGAAATTTTTGGTGAAGAGGCTCTTGAACTCAAGGTCGAAAAAGTTGATGCTATCAAATTAAAACAGTTTTAATTAGAACAGGAGTTTAAAAAAACAATTGGAAAAACAATTAGATATGAAATAAAAATAAAACAATTGGAAAAAGAAAAAAAAGAAAGACAGGCAGAACTTGAAATGAAGGAAAGGTTATAGATGGAGAAGATGAAAGAAAAAGAAGATGAATTCAAATTAAAACAGGCAGAACTTAAAATGAGAGAAAGGTGAGAGATGGAGAAAATGAAAATTGAAATAGTTAACAAAGTAGAAAGCTACATTAATGTAGTGTCAACATCAGAATATTTTGATGCAGCAAAATAAAGGCAACAGTAGTATACCGCTGTTCGAAACTCATAAATCGATAGAGATAAAAATAAATCCGGGTTACAAACTAAAACTGAGGGAAACGCATCAAATATAAGAGGAGAACAACGACACAACAAAAACACAACATTAAAATGTAACACACACAGAAACGAACTATAATATAACAATGGCCATTTTCCTGACTTGGTACAGGACATTTTAAGAAAAAAAATGGTGGGTTGAACCTGGTTTTGTGGCATGCCAAACCTCCCGCTTTTATGGCAATGTTAAATATAACATTAAAATGACAACAGTACATGACATGACATGACTACAATACAAATGAATAGGACAAAGAAACACACGAATAATAGCTAACAAAAGGTACTAGGTATAGAATTTAATACGCCAGACGTGCGTCTCGAGCTCGTCCACACAAGACTAACCAGTGACGCTCAGATGAAAAAAGTATACGTGTGGTTTCCAGGTTTTGTGAAAAAAAAACAGTTGATAAATTCTTTCCACAGTTTGAGAAAATTGCTCAAAATTTTAAATGTCCAATGTCTTATAGGACTACAATGCTACAAAGTGTTTTTGAGGGCAAGGCCGCTGAGATTTACTCAGCACTTTCATCAGAAAAAAGTCTTGATCATGACACGGTAAAGCAGGAAGTTTTGAAAGCTTATGAGCTAGTGCCAGAAGTGTATAGACAGAAATTTAGGTCTTATAAAAAGTTTGATTCACAAACCTACGTTGAATTTGCTAGGGAAAAAGAAGATCTATTTGATAAATGGCTAACGTCATAGAAAATAGATCACAATTATGATAAAATAAGACAATTAATGTTATTAAAAGAGTTCAAGTAGTGTTTTCATTTTTATTCGTCCTAATCTCCCTGTTGAGGGTGTTTCATTATTGCTAGGAAATGGTTGCTGAACCAATTGTTACCAGTGAACCGGTTGTGGATGTTAAATCACCGGAAGATGATGCTGACCTGTATCCAGCTTGTGTTGTTACTAAGGCGATGGCTAGAAAACAATAAAATGAGGATTTGCAAGATGACCAGTTTAATTACATTGACCTTTCTGACACTTTTCTTGCCGGAATTGAAGGTCTTGGTAGCTCAGAGAAGGCCATAGTAAAACCACCTAGTACTAACAAAAAAATAATTATGCCATGGTCATAGGTGAACAGTCATTCATTAGACAGAAGAAATAGAAGAAACAAAGACCCAGATGTTCTTTAGCTCCGCAAGAGGGCTCAACCACAGGAGAAACAGACAAAGTGGTCGAACGCAATTACCATCAAGACGGCATTTTAATGAGGAAGTGGAGGCCCCCTGATGCTATCCCAGAGGAGGAATGGAGAGTGGTACTAGTATTACCAAGTGGTGGTGCCTAAAGTCTACAGGCAAGAAATTATTGGTCTTGCACATGACACCACCTTGGGCGGACACTAAGGTATAAGGAAGACTTGCCTTGAGACCTTGTTGCATTTCTACTGGCCCAGACTTAGAAATGATGTCACAGAATACAGCAAATCATGCCATATATGCCAGGTTGTTGGTAAGCCGAACAAGAAAATACCACCAGCATAACTTCTGCGAATTCCAGCCTTTGAGGAACCTTTAAGCAGAGTACTTATTGACTGCGTTTACAACCATTGGGTCGATGCTACTGCTGGTGGAGTTTTTACTCCCCGAGGGTATCACCAGCCCAGTAGTCAGCACTTCTGTGTTGACATAAATTATCATTGATATGGTCATGATTATAAATTAACTGTTTACAAAACTTAAAATTTTTGAAATACCAAGGCTTTACTACCTCAGGAATAGATTACCTTAGCTGTATTTAGCAAAACTTTTAGGAATTTTTGGTCCTCAATGCTCTTCAACTTCGAACTTTATTAGGCCTTTTTCTACTTTTTTTTATTCGAGCGTCACTGATGAGTCTTTTGTAGACGAAACGCGCCTCTGGCGCAAATACAAAATTTCAATCCTGGTATCTATGATGAGTTTATTGGACCTTTACCAAAGACCAAGACTGGAAATGCGTATTTATTGACGATCATGTGTACATCAACTCGCTTTCCTGAAGCTATTCCTTTAAGGAATATCAAGAAACTAACTATTGTCAAAGCTCTTATCAAATTCTTCACGATAGTAGGACTTCCGTAGTCTATTTCAGTAAGTCGTTTGCCAGTTAGGGATTGCTCAGTATAGGTCAAGTGCTTATCATTCAGAATCTCAAGATGCCTTAGAACGTTTTCATCAAACATTGAAGAACATGATTAAAACTTTTTGTCTTCAATTTGACAGGGACTGGGTTGATGGTGTTCACTTTCTACTTTTTGATATCCGAGAGGCTGTTCAAGAATCCCTTGGTTTTAGTCCCTTTGAGTTTGTCTTTGGTCAAACTGAAAGGGGACCTTTGAAATTTGTTAAGGAAAATTGGCTTACTGAACACACTGACTTGAATCTTCTAGGCTATGTATCTAGATTTTAAGAATATGTATACTGCTTGTAAAACTGCTCAGAAAAACTTAAAACCTAGTCAGAATAAGATGAAAATATGGTATGATAAAGATGTCAGGGATAGAGTTTTTGAACCTGGTGATAAGTAAAATCACAAAAATACTGAACTCCGAGTAATTTTCAAAAAGGGAAGTCCCTTTATCAAATGACAAAATCAAAAGCACAAACACATCAAACGAATGGATCACAACTGTCATATTCCAGACTTAGTACAGGCATTTTCTTATGTAGAAAATGGTGGATTGAACCTGGTTTTATATCTAGCTAAACCTCTCACTTGTATGACAGTTGCATCAAACTCCAATATATTGACAACGATGCGTGAACAAATCAAACAAACACAATAGGAAAAAATGTCAAAAACAGGGGTACATCAGTCAACATTGTGTTATCATCTTAATCACCATAAAAACAAACAAATGTAACAAAGAAGCACAAAAAGGCATACATCTAATTTAACATCCTCATTTTGCTTTTTTATTATACGATTTTATTTATCTATGTATCTGTATAAGGTGCTTGTATTTTTGCCAGTCCCTGGACATCCTTTACAGGCTAAATATTGTGGTCCTTATACAATAGAGAGTAAAATCAATGATTTGAATTATATTGTAAAAACACCAGGTCGGCGCAAACAAAATAGAGAGTGTCATATTAATATGTTAAAACCATATTTTGAGCGTACTAATGAAGGTGAGAATAAAACAGTTGCCAGTTTTGCCATGGTTGAATAAAAGAACAATCATAACAAACCATATATAATGGAACACCTTTTAATTCTAAAACTATGGAACAAACAGTAAGATTGAAAAATTCAGAAATTTTGCTAAATTTAGACTCAAAACTTGCACATCTGAATTTCGATCGCAGAGAAAAATTGAAAACTTTGGTATTTTCTTTAAAAAAAACGTTTTTCCACATGTGCCAAACAAAACCACTGCTGTTTATCATGATGTTGATGTAGGTGATGCTTCTCCAATTAAGCAGCATCATAACCGGCTCAATCCACTAAAACTTGAATTGATTAGACAAAAGATATATGCTTGACAATGATATTATTGAGCCGAGTAACAGTGGATGGAGCTCTCCTTGTGCCCAAACCAGATAAAACCATTCGTTTCGTGACTGATTTCAGAAAAGTGAATTCAGTTTCAAAATCTGATTCCTCTCTGATTCCAAGGATGGACGAATGTATTGATAACATTGGACAAGCAAAATTTGTGAGCAAATTGATTTATTGAAGGGTTACTTGTAGGTACCTTTGACACAGAGAGCTCGTGAAATATCAGCTTTTGTCACACCAGACGGTTTATTTCATTATAATGCTCCAGCTACATTTCAAAGAATGATCATTAATGTTATAAAAGATTTAGACTGTTGTCATGCTTATATTGGTGATCTTATTGTATGTAGTGATAGCTGGGAAGAGCATTTAACACATTTATATGATACTTTTGATAGATTGTCACAACCAAATTTGACTGTTAATCTTGGTGAAGGTGAATTTTATCAGGCCACTGTTGATTTTTTAGAGCATACAGTTGGCCAAGGTCAAGTGAAACCTATTATGGCTAAAGTGGATGCAATTACCAAATTTCCTCCTCCTACAAATAAAAAAACTACTTATGAGATATCTAGGCATGATTGGATTTTACAGGAAATTATGTTCAAATTTTGCTACTGTTGTTTAACCATTGACTCATCTTTTACGGAAAGATTCTAAATTCATCTGGAGTGATAATTGTCAAAATGCTTTTGAAAAAAGCAAATCACTTTTAATTAATAGTCCAGTTCTGATCACTCCAGACTTTGAAAAACAATTCAAACATGCTGTTGACGCAAGTGATGTAGGAGTTGGAGGTGTTTTATATCAAGAAAAAGATGATAATGTTGAGAAACGTAATTCATATTTTTCCAAGAAATTAGAAATATTATTCAACTATTGAAAAAGAGTGTTTTGCACTGCTGTCTGCACTTCGACAATTTGATGTTTATTTAAATCCCACTTTGCATCCTATTCTTGTTTATATTGATCATAATCCTCTCACCTTCATACATAAAATGAGAAACAAGAACCAGAGGTTGACTAGGTGGAGTTTATTGTTACAGGAATATGATGCTATTGTAAAACATATTAAAGATAAAGATAATGTAATAGCAGATGATTTATTAGGATATTATTAAAACACTGTATACATACTATGTATTTTTGTATATATTGTTCATGAAAAGTTCTTGTTACACTCAAACTTTTTTTAAGGGGGAGGTGTTATGATATTGTAACTATCATGTTTATTTAGTTGGCCTAATTTGTTTTGTGTGGCCTAATTACATGTATATAATTTATAGCTGTGAAGTTTAGAAATCACTGGAACAATCATAGATACTGACGGAATGATAAGAACTTTCTATTTTACTTACATAACGATTTAAGAATGATCATAATAAAAGATGCGTAATCTAAACGTCTACATTGTTCTAGAAGTTTTATATCTACAGTGTTCTAGAAGTTTCCGTGACAACTATATATACAGATACCGAAATTACCGAAGAGACATTAATAAACTGGTATTCTCAGAAGTTCTCTCAGTTGGATTGACACTTTTATTTACGTTAACTACATCATACTAAATTGTGACTTGTGACTTATTGGACATAATATTCTGTTTGGATTCCCGCAACAGTGAAGAGAAGAATTCAGGATAAAGAAAAGACAAAAGATCGGACATATAATTTGATAGTTAAGTTGACATTTCTATTTGTGTAATACTTCTTGTAAACTTGTGTATAATAAATCTTGTTAAATTTTATTATTGATTTGTGTCTTTTGTTGGCTACAATTTAAAGGTGATTTCTGTCCGTAACACCATGCAAGTCTTGTAGTAAAGGGCCTTTGTTTTAAATTCTTGTGAAAAAGGAGTGATACTACTTTTAAATGTCTTTTTTGTCCGATATCTATATTATGTTTTGGAGTCCTTCTTCTGTTTCAGTATATCGTAGATGTGTGTCGTGTTTCTACGACCTGTGCTTGTAGAAAATTATAGCGGTCAAGTCAAAAGGCGAGGACATTGATCTGGTCAGAACAGACTAGGAACAACATGGTTGATCATCAGCATGGAAAGTATCTATCTGTATGATCATCTAAAATGTCACGCTGTGTAAACTTTTGTGTAAAATCACCATGCTAGTGTATGATTTGTTACAAGATTTGTGACAATCATACCTATATGTATATGAACATCATCAGGAGAACTATACTAGCTTCATGGAGTTGGTGAAATACATCCTCTTTTCTTGCATTTACAGCATTATAAAGGGTTCCTTTTGCAGTTAGACACACAGTTTTTGAAAAATCCCTGTTTTTTGAAGCACGGCTTCTGTTAGCTTGCGAAGATGTCAGCATTAGTGGACTACTACATATTCCGGGAATAACACTTATGTGCTCCAATTTGACATTTACTGTTAAAAAAAAAATTCTATTTTTAACTTTAGAAAAAACACGATAAAATACCTTTTAGACCAAAATATATCAGTCAAAAACTTTTAAAAAAAAACATTGTTCAATAAACCTATGATACAAAAATATCAATCCTAACATATTTAATTTACACAAACACAAACAATGGTATGATGCAGTCCTAAAGCGGTTCGTCAATCAAAAAATAAATATACTTCGTATCAGTAAAAGAAATCAGTCCGGAAATTCACTGCATTATAATGTCTATCAAAAATAAGTCGAAAAACGTGAATTTATTAGCTGGAGTGGTCTCGAAACTTTACTAAATGAAGTTTTATTACTTTTTAACACAAAAAAATTGGAAGATATCGATGTAATGTAAATTTACAAATGTTGTAATCACTAGTGGAAAAAAACAGGGTGCATATTCTTAAAACTGAGTGAAAACGAAAAAAAATAAGGCTAAATAGAAGGATAGTTTTATCATATGAACTAGCACTTAAACTTTCCTAAAATGCCAAATCAAAAGTTTGAAGACGATGAAAAAGAAATAAAAGTAGATAGTTTGCCCAGTTGCATTTTGAATGAAAACATCTACATGCCTTTTTCTTTCCATTTTATGAAAAACTGCACCGTAGGAAATAGCTACGACCGGGCAAAAAAGTAAGATTAAGGTATAGGCTTTGAAAAAAAAAGTTTTTAGCCTGCAGTTATTCCGGTATATTTAATTTTAATTAAAACATGATAAGGAACCTGATGTTCAGTGGTTGTCGTTTGTTAATGTGGTTCATAAGTGTTTGTCGTTTCTCGTTTTTTATATAGATTAGACCGTTGGTTTTCCTGTTTGAATGGTTTTACACTAGTCATTTTTAGGGCCCTTTATAGCTTGTTGTTCTGTGTGAGCCAAGGCTCCGTGTTGAAGGCCGTATTTTGGCTTATAATGGTTTACTTTTACTAATTGTGACTTGGATGGAGAGTTGTCTCATTGGCATTCATACCACATCTTCTTATATCTAATGACCGGTATTTGATAAATGGCATGTTCTTTTTATTTGTTATTTCATATTCTATAAATATTCAGATCCTTTAAGATATTTTAGGTAGACGAAGGTCTAAATTAAATACGATAGATGATTTTGATTCTTTACCATAATGTAGTTAATATCATGCTTTTTTTTACAAATGTAATAATAGTTTCCCACGGTTCAATAGTATAGTGTGAAATTAAGGTACTAGTTAATACTGTTAATACGGGTACTTCATACATGTACATGTACAAAATATTACGATTTAGAGGGAATATTTTTCTCTTTTGGTCACATCTAGCCAAACGTCAGACTGGATAATAATCAAATAAAGTTATAACACAACATATAATAAAAATAAATATAACGGATTACTATCATTTATTTTATTCCAGGATATTAATTTTTTCTTTTATCAAATACACTTTGTATTTTGTACTGACCTTGTGTTATCATCTGATCAGTTGTTTCATGTCATGTTTGCAATAATTTGATCAAGTACACCTTTTTATTTCTCCAATGATCAGTGATTTGATTATTCATCTTTATTACAGATTTATACAGTGATTTGATCGAGTACACTCTGTATGAGAAGAAAGTTTCTTGGAATGATGCTGCTACGATCTGTGCTAAAGACGAGGCGCATCTCTTGTCAATAAATTCGCAAGAAAAAGCTGATTTAATACAAGAATTTAAACAAGGGTTATGGGCATCACTAACGTAGGTATTTTTTGTGGATATATATATATAAGATTCTATTTTACATCATTATAATGTAAGGTTATCTGTTATCAGAAATATTTATTGATATTTGTGTTTTCCTTTTTTTTTTCTTTCTATAATTTTCGCGTTATCGTACACTTTTCAGGCTTATATCAAATTAAGTTATGGTGTACAGAAACAAACTCATCATAGATATTTTGTATGGGTATTTGTTTTTGCATTAAGACCTCTGTTGCTGATCTGACTGATTTTTTTGGGTGAATTTCTCACTTTATTCTACATACTAGATTTGTTAGGTCTTTCCACTTTTCTGTGGAAAGACTATTGGTTGTGTTGTGATTATTAGGTCTTTCCACTTTTCTGTGGAAAGACCTATTGTATTTGTTCTAATTATTATCATTTTTTTCTTCTTCCGCCAAACCCTTTTCTTGCGGTATAAAGCTGTTTCGCAAGATGTCGCTTAGATATTTTGGATATTATATCGAACAGTTATTGCGTTTTTAAAACTCATCTTATTAAGCCGAAGACTTTTTTATTGTAAGAGTTATCTCCCCAAACACTATTTTTCTTGTTAGAACCAAAAAAAAACAATAAAATTCTTTTTCTTATTTGTTCGTTACATCCTCAGGAATTTTTGGCTGATTTGGATCGAAGCGAATCGGTAAAATCTTATAGGAGTTATTTACCTTTACCAAATAAAATTGTCGTTATGATTTTGTTACCCATAAACCGTAAGCCGTATAAGTCTTTTTATTTGAGGTCCTTGGGTTCTAACTTAGAAAATAAGGTCAAAGTCAAAGGTCAAGGTCATGTTCTCAATTTTGACTTTTGCTTGTTTTTGCATTTTTTCTGACACCTTTAAAGTAATATATGAAAGAAGTAATTCAAAATGTCTGAAACAATCAAATGGCATCTGATAGGAGTTATTGTTCCTGCAATGTTTTATCTTAAGGTAAATTGATTATTACTTTAGATTGGAACATGATAAAGCCATAAGGTCTTTAACAAAATGTTGGGTGACATGTGACCTTGAAAAATGTGAACCGGAAGTGACCTTGAGTGAACCGGAAGTAGTAATTATGCACTTATTTTATGGAAAAGTACCTGGATTCAAAATACTTTTTAAATGGGCATACATAAACCTATCATTTGAGACCGGAATCGACATTCTATAACCGGAAGTAGCAAATTTTCTCCCTTAGTACAGGCATAAGTATAAACAAACTATATATTTTTGTAATCAGTGTGAATAAAGCTATCATATGAGACCGGAAGTGACATTTTCTAAACCGGAAGTAGCCAATCATCTCCCTTTTAACATGAAAAAGTATATATAAACCATATATTTTTGGAATCAGTGTAAATACAGCTATCATTTGAGACCGGACGTGACATTTTCTTAACCGGAAGTTGGCACTTATCTTCCTTAATTCATGCAAATTTATAGAGAAACCATATATTATAGAATTAAATTGGATTAAAAAACCATATATTATAGAATTAAATTGGATTAAAAAATTAAAGTTTGTACGATCGCGGAAAACAATTGAATTAAATTGGATTAAAAAATTACAGACAGTCTACCCTCTCGGTCTTAATGATAATATCATGGGAATTGGTAATATATCAAGAACCGATTCTGTTAACATTTTGGATATAGTTTCTAAAACTGTTCGTAAAAACCGTTCTCATGGTCGTAGAAAAAATCGCAATCAAAGAAAATTTCGGACCAATCATACCAATATTTCTGACCTAATTTCTATTTCAAAAAACAACGGCAGACATTATCTGTTAACAAAGCTCTGTTCATTACCGGTTAATAAGTTAAATAAAATTTTAGAGGATTGCAACACAATTTTATATAGCAGTCCTAAGTATGAAATCGTTCAAATTATAATGGCGTATTGTTATTCTAAACTGTTTCCCAAAATTGATCGCCCTGATGATCATAAAAAACAGTTTATTAAAATAAAGTATGTCAATAAAGGTTTTGATTTTGTAAATATTGCCGGTATTTTTAACGACCATTCTGTTAAAGAACAAATTCCGGGATATTTTGATAATACTGAGCTCCCTATTATTTGTTATATTTACAAGAAATCTACCCGGAAATTTGTGTTTAATTATAGCCAATTGTGTAAAGATGTTAATATCAGTGAAAATACACCTACTTCATGTAATTGCAGTAATTCCGAATACATTTATGGACCCATTTCCCATGTTATAACAGGAGATCTTAACATCGTTCAAGACCGAGAGTTAAAATCATTCCTCAGTAAAGGACCTAAATATCGTTCCCCGTCAATTATTAATTGGAATGAGTGTCGTAATATCATCCACGACTCACTCCATACTTACTGTTTGAAATGGATAAAACGGGAAAAAGCTGACAAAAAATCTTTAAACTCTTTTTTTAAATCAGTAATGAACATAGTTGATATACGTATTCAACGTTTTAAAGAACATTTTACTCTTAACAATAACCACAATAAACCTATTTCTCGTATCAAACATAAACTAAAAGAACTAGCCAAGGAATTTGTTTTTGTCCCGGCCGATAAAGCTGCTAATAATATTATTATTGCTTGACGTAAATTTTACATTGAGGTTCTGAAAAAAGAAATCACCAATTCACCAACATTCCAACTGACTCCATTTTCAGAAAACGACATCTGTAACAAACATAAACTTTTCGCTACCGCTTTACAAGCAGAACCAAATACAATGAAAGTCCCAACTATGTATTGGCTTCCGAAGCTACACAAAACACCTTACAAATATAGATTCATTTCGTCTTCAAGCCATTGTTCCACTACTAAATTGTCTATTCTTCTTACCAGTACACTTGGTACAATCAAAAACCTGATAATAAATTCTCAAATAAGGCCTTCGAAAATAGTGGAATTAATTACTTTTGGAGTGTCAAGAACTCGTTGGAAGTACTTGATAAATTGCATGCATATATTGGTGATTTTGAATCTGTTCAAAATTTTGATTTTTCTACCCTATATACCACATTGCCTCACATTCTCATTAAGAAAAAATTCACACACCTAATTAAATGGGCATTTAAAAAGTCAGAATGTGAATATATATGTTCAAACTCTTTTAGGTCATTTTTTAGTAGCAATAAACAAAAAAACTATGTCAATTGGACATGCTTTGATACTATATATGCCCTTGAATTTTTACTAGATAACATTTTTGTTCGCTTTGGAGATTCCGTATATCGTCAGGTTATCGGAATTCCAATGGAGACTAACTGTGCACCACTAATGGCGGACCTTTTTTTGTATTGCTATGAGTTACAATTTATGACCAAAAAAAATCAGCAAAGACCCATCGAAACAACATCTGATACACAAATTTAATAATACTTTTAGATATTTGGATGATATTTTGGCTCTCAATAATGACGACTTCAGTATGTATACTAAAGAAATTTATCCTGTTGAACTTACTTTAAATAAAGCTAATACTAACAATGACCACTGCCCTTTCCTCGATCTTGATATCTATATCATTAACGGAAAGCTTAATACTAAAATATATGATAAAAGAGATGATTTTTCATTTCCTATCGTAAATTATCCATTTTTAGATGGTGACGTTCCCTTGTCACCATCTTACGGTGTTTATATATCTCAACTTGTACGATTCGCTCGTGTATGTAACAATGTTTAAGATTTTAACGAGAGAAATTTATGTATTACTGAAAAATTATTACACCAGGGTTTTCGATATCACAAACTAGTCAAAACATTTACTAAATTTTATCATCGGTATAAGGATATCATTCGTAAATATAGCTCAACATGCAGACTTCTTATACGTTCAGGTATTTCACATCCATTTTTTTATGGAAATATTCTTTATAAAGCACAAAAATGTCAGTATTCACCTCTGAAGCTAACAAAACCTATAAATAGACTTATTAAGAAAGGATATAGTTACGATACTGTTGTCAGGTCATTAAAGATTGCATATTTTGGCGTTAATATTGATTCACTTATAGGGTCTTTGCATCGGCACTAAACACATTTATTTAAAAACCAGTTGTTGGCATGACACGGGTTATGTTCTTCTCATATATGTTATGATGGTATGATACTAAACCCCTAACGGGAAGGATTGTGCCTGATATTCATATGATGAAGACATAATCTTTCAATCAGTTTAATTGAAGTCTGGAGCTGGCATGTCAGTTAACTGCTAGTAGTCTGTTGTTATTTATGTATTATTGTCATTTTGTTTATTTTCTTTGGTTACATCTTCTGACATCAGACTCGGACTTCTCTTGAACTGAATTTTAATGTGCGTATTGTTATGCGTTTACTTTTCTACATTGGCTAGAGGTATAGGGGGAGGGTTGAGATCTCATAAACATGTTTAACCCCGCCGCATTTTTGCGCCTGTCCCAAGTCAGGAGCCTCTAGCCTTTGTTAGTCTTGTATTATTTTTAATTTTAGTTTCTTGTGTACAATTTGGAGTTTAGTATGGCGTTCATTATCACTGAACTAGTATATATATTTGTTTAGGGGCCAGCTGAAGGACGCCTCCGGGTGCGGGAATTTCTCGCTGCATTGAAGACCTGTTGGTGACCTTCTGCTGTTGTCTGTTCTATGGTCGGGTTGTTGTCTCTTTGACACATTCCCCATTTCCATTCTCAATTTTATTTTTTACAGAGTTTGTCTTTAGTGCCGTGTGGAGACAGTAGAGTGCCTCCCCGTGCTTCAGGTTTATGCTCTTATAATATACTAGATTATGGAGTGTTTGTCCGAGCGAGAACTTCTCTAGTTCATTACTTTAGGAATATTTATCAAAAAGTAGTATTTCAATATTCAGCCCCATTCTACTATTTAGTCAGACGTCAGTCGCTACCCTGATATACCCTTTCTTTTTCGGGTAATTAATACGGATAGCGTTTGACATCTTTAGCCGAACAGATTTATCATTTTTACATAATTTTATTCATTGTATGCTGGTTCATATTCTGGACGCCAGTCTTTGCTCCTTTCTAATATAATTCACAAACAAAAAACAAATATGAAGCTTAGAAATGGAAAAATATTAAATACTAAACTCGTTCAAAGGGTATCTACACGTCTCAATCTTCAAAATCGCTTATCTAAAAATACTACCATCGCTAATATTTTAACAATAAAAATCGTGGTTACCCTTCTATCGATAAGTGTCATGCCAAAAAATGACTTACATGTCCCCGTCTTTCCACCAACAATACGGTAAGGTCCACGTTTAATGGTCGCACATTTTCTTTAAATTTTGAAACTGATATAACTTGAAAAACAAACAGTATAATTTATTTACTCACATGAAACAAACCGGGATGCGGTATTCAGTACGTAGGTGAAACTGGACGATATTTATCTAAGCGCACTCAAGAACATCTGTATCGTTTTAAAAGACCCAATAAATTCAAAAGTATCATTTATCAACACCTTAAGAAGCACAATCATCCTATTAAATATTTAGCAGTTCAATCTTTAGAAGTAGTAAATAAGCAGCCTGGTGAATCTCATTCAAAGTTTGTACGATCGCGGAAAATAATTGAATTAAATTGGATTAAAAAATTACAGACAGTCTACCCTCTCGGTCTTAATGATAATGTCATGGGAATTGGTAATATATCAAGAACCGATTCTGTTAACATTTTGGATATAGTTTCTAAAACTGTTCGTAAAAACCGTTCTCATGGTTGTAGAAAAAATCGCAATCAAAGAAAATTTCGGACCAATCATACCAATATTTCTGACCTAATTTCTATTTCAAAAAACAACGGCAGACATTATCTGTTAACAAAGCTCTGTTCATTACCGGTTAATAAGTTAAATAAAATTTTAGAGGATTGCAACACAATTTCATATAGCAGTCCTAAGTATGAAATCGTTCAAATTATAATGGCGTATTGTTATTCTAAACTGTTTCCCAAAATTGATCGCCCTGAAGATCATAAAAAACAGTTTATTAAAATAAAGTATGTCAATAAAGGTTTTGATTTTGTAAATATTGCCGGTATTTTTAACGACCATTCTGTTAAAGAACAAATTCCGGGATATTTTGATAATACTGAGCTCCCTCTTATTTGTTATATTTACAAGAAATCTATCCGGAAATTTGTGTTTAATTATAGCCAATTGTGTAAAGATGTTAATATCAGTGAAAATACACCTATTTCATGTAATTGCAGTAATTCCGAATACATTTATGGACCCATTTCCCATGTTATAACAGGAGATCTTAACATCGTTCAAGACCGAGAGTTAAAATCATTCCTCAGTAAAGGACCTAAATATCGTTCCCCGTCAATTATTAATTGGAATGAGTGTCGTAATATCATCCACGACTCACTCCATACTTACAGTTTGAAATGGATAAAACGGGAAAAAGCTGACAAAAAATCTTTAAACTCTTTTTTTAAATCAGTAATGAACATAGTTGATATACGTATTCAACATTTTAAAGAACATTTTACTCTTAACAATAACCACAATAAACCTATTTCTCGTATCAAACATAAACTAAAAGAACTAGCCAAGGAATTTGTTTTTGTCCCGGCCGATAAAGCTGCTAATAATATTATTATTGTTTGACGTAAATTTTACATTGAGGTTCTGAAAAAAGAAATCACCAATTCACCAACATTCCAACTGACTCCATTTTCAGAAAACGACATCTGTAACAAACATTAACTTTAAGCTACCGCTTTACAAGCAGAACCAAATACAATGAAAGTCCCAACTATGTATTGGCTTCCGAAGCTACACAAAACACCTTACAAATATAGATTCATTTCGTCTTCAAGCCATTGTTCCACTACTAAATTGTCTATTCTTCTTACCAGTACACTTGGTACAATCAAAAACCTGATAATAAATTGTTCAAATAAGGCCTTCGAAAATAGTGGAATTAATTACTTTTGGAGTGTCAAGAACTCGTTGGAAGTACTTGATAAATTGCATGCATATATTGGTGATTTTGAATCTGTTCAAAGTTTTGATATTTCTACCCTATATACCACATTGCCTCACATTCTCATTAAGAAAAAATTCACACACCTAATTAAATGGGCATTTAAAAAGTCAGAATGTGAATATATATGTTCAAACTCTTTTAGGTCATTTTTTAGTAGCAATAAACAAAAAAACTATGTCAATTGGACATGCTTTGATACTATATATGCCCTTGAATTTTTACTAGATAACATTTTTGTTCGCTTTGGAGATTCCGTATATCGTCAGGTTATCGGAATTCCAATGGGGACTAACTGTGCACCACTTGTTGCGGACCTTTTTTTGTACTGCTATGAGTTACAATTTATGACAAAAATCAGCAAAGACCCATCGAAACAACATCTGATACACAAATTTAATAATACTTTTAGATATTTGGATGATATTTTGGCTCTCAATAATGACGACTTCAGTATGTATACTAAAGAAATTTATTCTGTTGAACTTACTTTAAATAAAGCTAATACTAACAATGACCACTGCCCTTTCCTCGATCTTGATATCTATATCATTAACGGAAAGCTTAATACTAGAATATATGATAAAAGAGATGATTTTTCATTTCCTATCGTTAATTATCCATTTTTAGATGGTGACGTTCCCTTGTCACCATCTTACGGTGTTTATATATCTCAACTTGTACGATTCGCTCGTGTATGTAACAATGTTTTAGATTTTAACGAGAGAAATTTACGTATTACTGAAAAATTATTACACCAGGGTTTTCGATATCACAAACTAGTCAAAACATTTACTAAATTTTATCATCGGTATAAGGATATCATTCGTAAATATAGCTCAACATGCAGACTTCACATCCATTTTTTTATGGAAATATTCTTTATAAAGCACAAAAATGTCAGTATTCACCTCTGAAGCTAACAAAACCTATAAATAGACTTATTAAGAAAGGATATAGTTACGATACTGTTGTCAGGTCATTAAAGATTGCATATTTTGGCGTTAATATTGATTCACTTATAGGGTCTTTGCATCGGCACTAAACACATTTATTTAAAAACCAGTTGTTGGCATGACACGGGTTATGTTCTTCTCATATATGTTATGATGGTATGATACTAAACCCCTAACGGGAAGGATTGTGCCTGATATTCATATGATGAAGACATAATCTTTCAATCAGTTTAATTGAAGTCTGGAGCTGGCATGTCAGTTAACTGCTAGTAGTCTGTTGTTATTTATGTATTATTGTCATTTTGTTTATTTTCTTTGGTTACATCTTCTGACATCAGACTCGGACTTCTCTTGAACTGAATTTTAATGTGCGTATTGTTATGCGTTTACTTTTCTACATTGGCTAGAGGTATAGGGGGAGGGTTGAGATCTCATAAACATGTTTAACCCCGCCGCATTTTTGCGCCTGTCCCAAGTCAGGAGCCTCTAGCCTTTGTTAGTCTTGTATTATTTTTAATTTTAGTTTCTTGTGTACAATTTGGAGTTTAGTATGGCGTTCATTATCACTGAACTAGTATATATATTTGTTTAGGGGCCAGCTGAAGGACGCCTCTGGGTGCGGGAATTCCTCGCTGCATTGAAGACATGTTGGTGACCTTCTGCTGTTGTCTGTTCTATGGTCGGGTTGTTTTCTCTTTGACACATTCCCCATTTCCATTCTCAATTTTATTTATTGAATCAGTATGATGAAATCTCTGATTTGACGCCAATGATAACTTTCAGTAAACCGGAAGTAGCTTCTTGTCAATTATTTAGAAAATTGATGTGGATTGACCTTCAATTGTTCTCTGAAAAATTGGTTTTTAATAATTTTTTATTTTCTTCTTCCGCCAAACCCTTTTCTTGCGGTATAAAATGTTTCGCAAGATATCGCTTAGATATTTTAGATATTATATCGAACAGTTAATACCCTTTTAAAACTCATTTTTTTAAGCCGAAGACTTTTTTATTGTAATCTTCATCATATGAAAATCAAGTACAATCCCTCCCGTTAGGGGTTTAGTATCATACCATCATAATAGTTATCAAAGGTACCAGGATTATAATTTAATACGCCAGACGCGCGTTTCGTCTACATAAGACTCATCAGTGACGCTCAGATCAAAATAGTTATAAAGCCAAACAAGTACAAAGTTGAAGATCATTGAGGACCCAAAATTCCAAAACGTTGTACCAAATACGGCTAAGGTAATCTATTCCTGGAATAAGAAAAACCTTAGTTTTTCGAAAAATTCAAAGTTTTATAAACAGGAAATTTAAAAAAAATGACCATATAATTGATATTCATGTCAACACCGAAGTGCTGACTACTGGGCTGGTGATAACCTCGGGGACGAAACGAAACATAAAATATATGAGAAGAACATAACCCGTATCATGCCAACAACTGGTTTTAGAATAAATGTGTTTATTTCCGATGCAAAGACCCTATGAGTGAATCAATATTAATACCAAAATATGCAATCCTTAATGACTTGACAACTGTATCGTAACTATATCCTTTCCGAATAAGTCTGTTAAAAGGTTTGGTTAGCTTTTGAGGTGAATGCCGACATTTTTGTGCTTTGTAAAGAATATTACCATAAAATATTGGATGTGAAATACCTGAACGTATAAAATGTCTGCATGTTGATTTATATTTACGAATGATGTCCTTGTACCGATGATAAAATTTAGTAAATGTTTTGACTAGTTTGTGATATCGAAAACCCTGGTGTAATAATTTTTCAGTAATACAGAGATTTCTTTCGTTGAAATCCATTACGTTGTTACATACACGAGCGAATCGAACAAGCTGAGATATATGAACACCATAAGATGGCGACAAGGGAACGTCACCATCTAAAAATGGACAATTAACAATAGAAAATGAAAAGTCATCTCTCTTATCATAAATTTTGGTATTAAGCTTCCCGTTAAAGATAAAGATATCAAGATCAAGGAAAGGGCAGTGTTCAGTGTTAGCATTAGCTTTATTTAAAGTCAGTTTGGCAGTTTGGCAGGATAAATCTCTTTTGTGTACACACTGAAGTCGTCATTATTGAGAGCCAATATATCATCTAAATATCTAAAAGTGTTATTAAATTTTTGAATCAGATATTGTTTCGATGGGTCTTTGCTGATTTTAGATTATGAGGCAACGTGGTATATAGGGTAGAAAAATCAAAACTTTGAACAGATTCAAAATCACCAATATAAGCATGCAATTTATCAAGTACTTCCAACGAATTTTTGACACTCCAAAAGTAATTAATTCCACTATTTTCAAAGGCCTTATTTGAACAATTTATTATCAGGTTTTGGATTGTACAAAGTGTACTAGAACAGAGAATAGATAGTTTAGTAGTGGAACAATGGCTTGAAAACGAAATAAATCAATAATTGTACGGAGTTTTGTGCAGCTTTGGAAGCCAGTACATAGTTGGAACTTTCATTGTATTTGGTACTGCTTGTAAAAAGGTAGCTAAAAGTTTATGTTTAGGCTTTGTTTTAACACTTCTTGTTCATATATTAGCTAAATTATGTTAGATATATGGTAAGGGATGATATTGTTGTGATAACATTTCTACACTGACCATTTGAGGTAGAAACTGTTAACTTTAAATGACAAATAGGCATACAGTAAGATGTGGACCTGAGACAAAGGCAGGATTCGATACTTTATATAATCTTGAATGTTGGAATGATTTACTACTAAACTTTACATTTATAGTATTCTGAAATGTTTTTAATTTGTTATAAGAATAATTTCAAATAGGTTCTAGGCATTTCATGTAAAAAAAACATGCACATATGATAAGCTGACAACAATTAGAGTCTTGTTTTCAAATTCTTTTAAAAATTGAAACAGGGGTGGGGTATAAAATGTACTGTAAAAGAAAAGTTAGAGTCTATGCAGTGATTTCTTTAAGGCTATAATTCTGATAAATAAGTATTGTTGTGAGAAAAAGTGTTTTTCAAGAGTTATCTATTTGAATAAATGTTTGTATAGGTTGCACTTTTTAAATACAGCTGTTTCACAAGCCACACCTCTTTTGAGGAGATATATAATATTCATAGATATGTTAATTTGTTTACGTACTGGTTCCCAGATATGTTCTGTGTTTCATCTCAAAGAGACATAACTTGAGAATGTTACCAGTATAGACAAAATTGGTAGCGCCTAAAATTTAATTCTTAGGAGGCCCAAAAGTGGAGGTATGGGTAGTATAGAATTTTAATATAAGTATAAACTCTTAGAAGTTCATGGCATATAAATGTTGAAAATATGCCGCATAGCCCTATATTATGACCTTTGAATAAAATAGTAGTGCATATCAACTTTCCGTTCAGGGATATAATTTTTCACGAAACTTCCTTGTAAAAGTAAGTTTTAGCCGTAAAGGGAGTTCCTATGGGAAATTGCATTGTCTATATTTACAGAATTGCAACCTATAAGGCTATGAATAATATAAATATGACATTTTAAATACTAGAAATGACATGTTTGTCCCCAGCAACGACATATAAGTCCTTAGCAACCACTTATTTTTTTTTTTATAAAGGCTATGATTGTAGATGTGACATTTTTAATACTGGAAGTAATAATTTGGTCCTAAGCAATAATCTTTGTCCTTAGCAACCACTTGTTATGAGCATATAAGTCCTTAGCAACCATATATTTTTGAACTAAGAAGGCTATCAATAAGATAGATATTTATCATTATTCTTTTCCCGCCAAACTTTAACGTCATTTCCCAAAAAAGTATGCGACATGTTGAAATAATATAAGGTACCAAGTATCGGTTGACCGAAACCCATCTAGTGGTAAGACAATATACCATAACATTTCCTTTATAGCGGTTATCTCCCCTAACACAGAAAACCTTGTTATGGCTTTATCTCAAAACTCGTTACAGATTACGAGTTTTTTTAACTGTTCCTTGGGACATGGCGCAACGTTGTAACATTTAAGTCGAAGTTTTTGTTGACTTTTGATAGGAGTTATCTCCCCTTAGATATTTGACGTAAGTGGTGTGTTGTTAAATCTCATAAACCGTTAGTCGTAAAGGCGTAGCACCTTTTGATTTGAGGTCCTTGATCCATGACCTTGAAATTGAGGTCAAGGTCATAATTGGTCCTATAGGGTACAATTGCACAATTATTCACAATGCATGTTCAATAGGGTACATTGTCTGTTTGAAACCTGATAAAATTAAAAAAGTATAAAATTCTGCATAGATTCTGAAATTAAACTCATCATCTGCTGAAAGTATATAAAAAAAAATTTCAATGAAAAAAAAATCAGTATGCTTATGCATTGGAAATATCCTTGACAAGCAGTTGTTATGGACGCTCTCAAATTCCGCACTAAATGACACAGTATAATTGTCAGTCAGCCTATTCCAATAGAAAATAAAATGTCACAAAAACTTTGAAATGTATCACACTAAATTATAGTTGTTTTTGCACCTTTCATAAAATTAATCAATACCATCCAATCATGAACCTCACAGATTTTTAATCTTGCTACCATCTTACCGGTGAAATGTAAACGAACTGGGGACCCATGGTGGAGGGGAGTGTAACGTGAATTTAACATAAGTCATAGATATACTACTTAATTCCTCCTATCAAGAGACAACACCAGTATGTTGGTGCGACAAGTGTATGACAGTATATATTTAAAAAAAAATATGTAAGGAAAATTAATTTTATAGATTCTCTCATAGTTTAAAGCCATAATTAACTAGCTGTGTTCAGTGTAAAAATGTTTTTAAAATCTGCTTTGTTCATAACGCTTTTATGTAATACATCCTTCAATAATTTGATCATCAGCATGGCTAACGGAATTATTGCCAGAGGTATTTTGACATGACATGAATAGGTATTCAAGCGATTTCCTGTCGGGCTTAAAAACTCTTATTACACAGTTACGTAATGCAGGTTCATGCATCGCTTCACTGCTGACCGTATAGATCAGGCATGGAGCGAATTACATTTCAATGTAGTGCATTATATTACAATTACTTTGACAAAACCATGCATTAAATTACAATTACAATTACATGCATTTATCAAAGTAATGCATTAAATTACTAATACTTTTACAAAGTAATGCATTGAATTAACATATGGGTACCCAAATTGCTCCTATTTTGACAGTTTTTTCACCTACGTTTATTTATGATCCAGACAAAAGTTTTCATTCTGTGTTTATTTTGTAGATATATCCTTATTTACTATATAATTCCACCAATTTAATTTTGAATCCATATTAAATCATAGAAAAATTGGTTTGAGTCGATCTCATAACGACCCATAATTCTGTAATGAGGAGTACTCAAATTGCATCCGTGCTTAAATTCACATCATTAAAAATCGATTAACAGATGTTTTGTTTTATTTTTTCAAATATTTAAAACAATTTGACATTATTCCATGCATACTTTTCATTTTTTAAGAAATGGATGCTTGTACTAACATATTTTATTTGTTCATTTTTAAAAGATGACCTTTTGTGGACGTCGCATAGCGACGTTTCCGTAGATTTTACTTTTTCAGGTGAATACTTCATCTGTTGATATACTGTGAACGTTTTATGTACATATAAATATATTTGACTATGTTAAAAGACGTGCATAAAGCCAATTCATAAAAATACAAAATGTTTCGTCTGTAAGAAAACTTTGCACTTTGCACTTTCCACTGCTATTTTTACTAAATAGGTGCAATTTGGGTACTGTGACGTTACACATTACATTTGTAAATTTTATTACCAAGTATAAAGAAAAACCACACATTTTAAAAAACAACATGAAGTAACAAAAGATTCTAGCTTATGCAGTAACTGTTACATGTATTGAATTTAAGTATACATATAAAAATTCTATTCAATACACCTATTACATTTTAACATTATAAGGTTTTCGAAGATTTCATCCTTCATGTACATTTTATGTTTCACGGTATACATCTCTGTGTTTTCTCTAAAAAAAAATTACAGAGATGAAGTTTAATACTTATTTGAACTTGATGTTAACTTTACTTTTATAAATATACATTTGGTTTTTTTTTTTAATTTCAATCAAAATATTTACTAAGAATTTCTCTCCTAATTATATAATAAACATAGAGCTTAATCTATGACCAAGTGTCAAAATGGTGAAAATATTGATTGTAAATAATTAATTAGTGTTTTATGGTTATTTAATTATGACAATGTATACATTGATCTTTTGACAACAATGGCACGCTTTTACAGTAATGTTTTTCAAATATCAATCTGTTTATGCAGGAAAATGAATGAAATGAAATAAAATACAAAACAAAAAAAGAACTCAATCTGATATACAGTGTTGTGCTATTCATTAAGAATTGTAATTTGGTAATTCTAGTATTTATACCAATTTTTTTCAAGTTCTACCTTGGGCAAGGCTTAATCTCCAAATTCCTTCCAGTGATTTATGCAAAGTGTGAAAAATAAATAGAAAATCAATATTCAAATGATTATGTTCTTAGTTAATCAAGAAATCCAAAATTCTGCTCTAGCTAAATCTCCAACAATCTGTTTAAGATATATAGTATGTGAAAAAAGTAATGCCATGTAATGCAATGTAATGCATGAAATTACACAATTTTTTGCTGAAGTAGTGCATTAAATTACAATTACATGTAATGCAAAAATTGCTGCTTTACACATTACATGCAATTACTTGGAAAAATGTAATGCATTACCATGCATTACATTTACAAATTTGCATTACCCCATGCCTGGTATAGATCAGTGTACACGGCAGGTAATTTGGACTATCAGGTGTAATATTTGTTTACGAATAACATTTCTGGTGTAATGAATGATATTTATGAAAATCTAAATAATTCCAACTACGATGAAGTAAAAATCTATTTAGATATTTTCCAATAGTAAAATATGGAAAATTTAAGTATGTTTTCGTTGTCCATTATTATAGACATTTTGAAACATATAAATAATTCTAGTATTTCACAAAAATGTACACAATTGTCAATCATTGGTTTAGAAAGTTACGGAACTATAGATAGTCACACTTTAAAAAATATGTATATTGAAAATAAGAAAGAAACCTCCAGAACCAATCTGATTTAAATTCATATCAATCTCTAACTTGCTTTGCTTCCTCGAAGTTATGAACATAAGCATAGTAAAAACAAGGTTGTATGTTTCAATTCGATTGTTCTAGAACAGATTAAGAAATTCGTTATCACAATTGTTACATATATTGTATAATAATGTGAACCTTGTGAAATAGCACGTAAAATTCCGACTAAGCGTGACTACCTTATAATAAGTAGGGTTTTATTCTTACCTATTGTCAACTTCAAGTTTCTGTTGCATGTATAGATGTTACTGGACGTTAAAATTCCATTCCATCATTATCATCTTCGTCAAATATTGTTGTCGGTTTCTTTTCACATGTACATTTATACACTCCAAGTTATCTCTATGTTTTTTTCTTTCTTTTATATAAAAGTTATAAGTATATAGTATAGATATTTAATACAAAGGAAATTCTAAGGAGGAAAGTCCATGCTTCGAATTATATACAAACTGAGCATATATAATAACTGCCATATTCCGAATACCTGACTTTGGCGGTTCATTTGTGAAATAGAAGAAAAGAGAACAATTGGTATCTGAGTGGATCTAAGTCTCGATCAAGCTTCACAAATTGATTACTAACTATTCAAGATTTACGACTCATATTGAATAAAAAGATTATTTGGATATTATTGCCAATGACAGAGACCAAATTAGCCCGATTAATTTTTGTGCGTAGTATAACAACTGAAGCTGTAGTGCACGGGTCACATCTGTTTTAACAGGTAGGTGAAAGGAAAAATACCACCTAGATAAGTTTAAGAGTACACAACAACCCTATTTTTGTACATTACACCTGAGACTACTATAACACAGTATAGTAGTTTCAGATTATACGCTCGGGAATATATAATAAAGATTCATTGATTATATTTTCCCTTTCTTTTTGGTCATATGCACGGTGAGGTTATTTGACTCTTACTATATTGCATAGAAGAAGAAAGAGACAGCTCGTATATAATATATATATGTACTATTTTGTATATTCAAAACGTTTGCTGTCTGTTCCAGACCTGAACGCAAAATAGAAATAAATTCTATCTACTTTTTAAAGAGATTCTCAAAATCAAAAAAATATTACATGCAATAAAAACCGTGGCATTACATTACAAAACTACCTAGCTTTTACTTTCCTACTCATCATAAATATCGTTACCAATATATCACGTTTTAGTGTTTGGAAGATATAATATAAAAATCATTGATTAGTCTAAGAATTATTTGTACAATTTTTATATAAATAAGTCATGTATGAGAACTCCACTTAAAGTTGTCTCAGTACATAATTTACAGAGTGCTGGCTTTCTTTCCGTAGTCACGGTACTGGAAAATTTACTTGTTAGAAATAGGAGGTTCAGAGAAATCCCTCAACTAGTTTGTTAATTTTTGTTGACGACCAGTTTGATTCTCTTGTCATTTTTCAGAAGAAGCAGATAACGTTATTCCATGATGTTACAATCCTCAACGCACAGTTATTACCTCTGAAACTAAGGAGCTTATCTTAAAATACACATAAACTTCTTTCACACATATGTCCATTCACATTCCTACTATAAGTCGATATCTATATTTGAAATTTTAATCGCAGTTAAAAAATGACTACCTTACCTTCATATACTTTACAAATTAAGATATGTACAAATATATCTATACCATTTCAATGGCAGATGTTGATTTTTAAATATAAGCTTAACCAGTTGACTAGTTTGCAAAGATGAATTCAAAGTGCAATTTGGTGAAACAGTTAAGCAATTGGAATTGTGAAAGGACAAATCATTCGAGGGCATGCACAAGGAATGAATGGATAAAATAAATGTAAATGTGGGCAACAGAAGTTTACCGACGTATAATTAAGAAGATACAAATCAAGGTAAAAAGCAAATTCTGAGGGAATCGTAGAACCTGCAAATGATCAATTTGAATTTTTTTACATTTGTCAATTCGGGGCCTTTTAAAAGCTGACTATGCGGCATGAGTTTGCTCATTGTTGAATGCCGTTCTGTGACCTATAGTTGTTAACTTCTATGTCATTTTGTCTCCCGTAAAGAACTGCCTTATTGGCAATTATACCTTATTAATCTTATTTTTATAAAAAAAAACATACCTGATTCATTTGAATAGCTAACAATGTCTTGGTTTTTTCCCATATCTGTTGTTTATATGGCTTCATTGTATTATATTTTTTGCGATCTTGGACAAGAATTTAATTTATTAAAATTATACCGTTCATGAAAATTCATGCAGTTACTGACAACGTATAACGGGGGGTCTTGCATAAAAAGCATGCACAGCCAAAGGAAAAAGAGGGTCATACGAAAACATTTTTTTTAAGTCTGTCATAGTTCTACTTCCTTTATAGCATTGTCTGTTTGGTGTGTTATTGTGTATCCAAAAAAAATTAAGTCTTAAGTTTGTTACCCGGATTTGTTTTTGCTTAATCGAATTATGACTATTGAACAGCGGTATACTAATGTTGCCTTTATTTATTCCCTACATTTTTTCAGAGATTTTGATTACTGGTCAGGACTGTCAGAACCAATGCAATCTCACTATATCTGGGAGGACTGTACGATATTGTCATCTACTTTCGGCAATAGAAAAGAGGAAAGTTATAGTGCAAATGAGTTGTGTTATCTTGTTAAGAAAGACACACTTAAATGGGAGAGAAAAAAATGTGGAGAAGAACATTATTTTGCATGTGAAAAGAAAATTTCAGGTATATGATAAGAAAGTTCAATGTATGTTTTTGTAGAATATAATTGAAATGTCTATGTCTTCAATTGTCATCAGTCACATATCAAAATTAACAAATAAAATTGAACGAAACCGTTATCAAAAGAAAAACGAATTTTGTAAATCAATCTACGTTAGTGTATAAAGATATATAGCACATTAGACATAAAAAGGGATATCATACACACATTAAAACAAACCATTTTACTCACCAACACCAAACTCCTCCGACGAAACCTACATCAAAATATTCAAAAGGTAAGACATTGTTATCTCTGGGCAGAATTCCTTTTTTTTCACATCATCCTGATTGAAATGAAGAAATCATGGTACTTTTTTTGTTGTAACAAACGCTTGGTCAGATTCCTCTTCAGTTGTAGCATTTGAACATTTGGCTTGTGTTTGAAGAGCCAACTGGTACTATGAATGGTAGGCAGACAGTATGCAAATATCAATTCTAAATGTCAACGTTTGGAAGACTAAGTCAATCAATACACTCTCAATATAGTACGTATGTACACTAATGTCAAAGTAAACCAAAATAGCCTTTTAGTTGGTGAGTAGGATTTTGAATAATTCAAACATTATGAAGGATAAATATGGATTAAATAGGATGCAGTAATACCTATGGAACGCCACAGCTGTCTTATGTGGTACTCTGATAATACGTTATGTTGTTTAATTATTGCTTGATGATATATTGTCTTTACATAATATGGTTTTGATATAACTCAATATGGAATAGTCATTACTTTATGATATTTCGATATTACATGATATGGTTTCGTATTGACATTTATAGTACTGCAACCAGAGTTCATTTTTTAAAACTTTAATGTTCCGGAAGAACACACACCTTAATTATATATCGGTGGAAAGAGGAAAACGTGTACAATAAGAAAAATTTGGTCGTAAAAATCCAGAGTGGTCACATTTTTGTGAAATTTGGGTCAAAGGTCAGGCCTAAAAATATCAATATTTCAACCACAAGGACAAAAATGAGAAATTTTCTTATATTTATTCATTAGAATGCTACAAAAAAGGTTCAATCATAAGCATATGCTGCAAAGTATGTTAAAACGACAAATTTGACTATTTATTTGAAGAGTTGCCATTACAAAATGGCGTTGATCTGGTTCCTTCTGATTTTTTTTCCATTTCTGACATAGCAAAAGTAGAAGTGGCCTTGACCTTTTCACATCCATTAACTTTCATATTGGTTATAATTTTTCACTACAGTATATTACAGAATTATTTTCTGAACTATAAAACAACAGTTTATCAAATTATTTCAATATTTTTTTTATCTTTGAAAAAAACAAAATTCAAGCGATGAAACAGTGTTTTTAATTTTGCATCTAAAAGGTTGTGTAAATTTGGGAAAATTAGTATCTATTTATACATAAATAATTATTGTGTATTTGCAAAGTCCGGACATATCAGTTATAACACCAAACATATCATAGTCAACCGAGGCGAATGCGAAGTTTAAAAAAATCATGTGTGACTTACATTAATTTAGCGGTTGGTTTAGTGTAAAACAAACTCAGTTTGGTGCATGAGCATCTTAGTGGGATTATCCTGGTAAAAAAGTGTAGACTCATCAATTTTTTATGGAAGTAACGGAAAATACAATGAAATGCCAATTTGCTAATGTTGTAATTTAAAATCTGTCAAGACCCTTATATAACTTGTCTTTTTAAAGCTACATGCAATAGCTCTAGTCTTCATTAAATAGAGATATGAATAAATATCTTCGTCACCGTATGCGGATTCAGTACGCGTATTAGCATTACAACATACTTCCCTTTCTTGACACAAACAAGTTCGGTGCAGGACAGAGTTTGTTCAAAGCAAACACAGCTTTTGAGCACAAAGTTTTACCTTTGCAAGTACAAAGATAATCTTGTAAGTAATCTGATGTCATGTGTCCCTTGAAAAATGTTGGGGTTTATCCTGTTTTGTCGTCCAGGCCAAAAATCTAACCCTGAAGTCAGAAAGAGTTGCTATATCCGGTCTAAAATGGAATAAATTGATGGTCAAACGTTTCCGACTAAACATGAAAATTTCCGATATATTTTGACATGGACCACAAAATTTCCAAAGGAATCTCTGATGTGTTTTCAATTTTTTCAGCACAATTTGAAATGTTTTTGAAAGCATTCGGAACGCGAACAGGACCTCTCTTACCTTTGGTATAATGAAACAATGATGCACTGTCAGTCAGTTGAAAAGTGCTATCTTGACCTCTCTTCACTTTCTGACGCAAACTGGAATCAATTGTGGAATTGTGGAATGACAAACCTGAAAGTTTGCTCGTGCCATGGAATGAAACGTTCCTTACTATCAATTGTCTCCGTGTTGAGGCCTATATTGTCAGCATCCATTGGTATCAAACACTCCCCTTGGTGTTTTGAAACAATGCCATTTAGAGCGTAAATACCGTCTTGATTCGGTCAAACTCATGCATGGCAATGCTTGTCAGGTATAGTCTTACCTCTGCATAGGAAACACAAAAGGACAAAGTTTCTATCAATGTTCGTGACCCATATTCCCATATTCATTATATAACTGTACGGTCAATCCCAAATGTAATGAGGCAAATGTTGATTTTACTACAAAACGATTGATTTTGTAATAGCCATACATGCGGGCATCTTTTCCATGGAAGGACCCGACTAGGACAGAGCTCCTTAGAGCGCTAGCGGCAGAGTGAAGTAATTGTTCCTCTTTTAATGTATCTTTGATATCTACAGACACATCTTGGTGTAATTCTTGAAGTCTTAAGATAAACTTCATTTTTTCTGCAGCAGATATGGCATCCCCTATAGTAAGCTCAGAGCTAAACTATATATTTGAAATTCCTTGTCCCCGCTGTGTCTGAATTGTAAGGTGTCATAATAACTAGTTACTTAGTAGTTTGTTCTGGAGTTTGGCAGTTGGGTAAGCATCAGAGACATTCTTGGGTAAAAGTAATCGGTATATGTCGAGGATGTGCTACAGGAGAAAGGCCTTTTCTGGATGAACATAATATCATCATTAACAATCGTTATCAATGAATTGAAAGCAAGTTCATATTCTAATTCTTCAGTAACTGTTATACCTGATTGCACACGTGTTGACTTCAATAAGTACTTGGTAATGCATGCTGAAAGGTAATCTGCATTCGAAAATAAATCTGTACTCGCGATTATCTTTACCATGGATACATGATTACTCACATTAGCACACCTCAAAAGACTGTCAACACGTTCAGGCGACTCAATTTTGTGTTGTTTTCTGTACTTTTTAAAAGTTTAGCTTTTACACAAAAAAACATGTTTTCATATCCAAACTACAAGGAGGAAACTGAGCGCGAGATCGTATAAAAGTGTCAGGTTGTGAGGATACATGTGGATCAGATTGATCACATATTTGGCTTTCTGTTATGATAATTTGAAGACGCTACCATTTTGCCTTCTGGTGTAAGTCTTATAACATCACTAATGATTCACAACTCTTTCGTCCAAAGAAAGCAGACGATCAAGAGAAGTTAGTTGTAACATCACCTTGTCACACACCACATCTCTACGAAACTTCAATAGTACTTTTTTTCCAGACCGCTTGCATGCATATTAGTTGCTCTGATGTTGAACATTGACATACAATGCATTTTTGCCACACACTATCAAGCCTTCTCCTTTTGGAACTTGTATGAGTAAACTTTTTAGGACTTCCACAACTAGTCATTATCCGGAAAAGCATCTTATCCGAAGGATTTGGTTAACTTTTATAAAAAGTCAAAATTCTATTAACAAAAATATAACTTATTTACAGAAAATACACGAAAGAACTACTATATATAATCAAATCACACTTCAAAAACTCCAAATTAATTAACTTATCCAAGAAAATGTACATCATCACATCGAAACTATCAAATTCATTGTGAAGAAAAAAATAAATGATGGAGCTGATTGACGGATATGAAATTTCCGTAATAAAAAAAGGTATTAATGATGTTTTAATTTTTGAGTTTTTGACAAAATTAATTGGAATTTGCCCAACAAAATTTGCATGCAGTATCGCAATAATATATATTCTGTCCTCTCAAATGTCAAATACTGTTTTTGAATCATATGTTTTCTAGTTTTCAAAGAAAAATGCGTTAAATTTCCATCTATAAAACTACTAACTTTAAGTTTGAAAGTTCTACTCGGGGATGGTATTTTATTTATGTCTCTATCATTCCGATGATCCTTGATGATATGTGCATCGAAAATATTTACGAAAAGAGCCGGAAATTTACCAAAAACTTTTTGTTTTTTTATTTTAAGGTGACTACCCAAAACCGTAAATTGAGTGGTGCCCCATTAAAGGGCTAAAATACAAAAATGTGACCAAAGAAACTTTTTACGACCAGACAGAAATTAAAATATAGATATAATTCTATCATTTAAAACATTTTTTAGCCGTGTGTTATTCCGGAACATTAAACTCGTTAACTAAGCGTCTTTTTCGAGGTCAGTTGCATTACTATAAGCAATGTGGTTTTAACATACTTGATGAGTATGTGGCTTACCGTAATGTAGTTGTTTCATTACATGATATGGTTTTGTTATTTCGTAATGATGATTTGCCAATTCTTTATATGGCGTTAACATTACATAATGCTGTTTCAAAATTTGACGATTTTACACTACATAATGTGTTCGTTCAAGTAATTGATGTGGTTCTGTCATTCTTTGATGTGGTTATCACGTTACTTGATGAGGTAAAACCACGTGACCATTTGGGAAAAAAACTAGTTCTATTTTTAAAACAGATTTCCATGTTTTATAATCCTTGGATGAGTGTGGCCATCCATCGAGTTAGAGTTCAAATTAAAGTTCGTGTTACCGTCGAATTAAACTTCGAGTTAGTCTTCGATTTCGAGCTAGAATTCAAGCCATAATTAGAATTAAAGATCGAGTTAGCATTGCGTTTCGAGTTTAACTTCGAGTTTGAGTCACATTTAAATGTAGAGTTCGAGTTACTATTCGACTTCAACTTTGAATTTGAGTCACCGTTTGGGGTAGAATTCGAGGTAGACTTCGAATTTGAGTCTCATTAAGATTAAGATTTCGAGTTGAAATTCGAGTTATCTAATATGAGTTCGTATTTAAATTTTCTATCGCGGATCAAGGGCTTTTGTTCGGGCTTCCGAAAAGAGGGCTTAGGGGTATGCGTGCAAAAAGATAACCAATATTATAGTATACAAAACACAACAGAAACTTAAATAAAGTTAGGAGATGTGGTGTGATTGCTAATGAGACAACTATCCAACAGAGTTTAAATTCAGTAGATGAAAGCAATTATAGGTAACCGTGCGGCCTTCAACACACCGTATAGTCGGCTATAAAAGGCCACCACGTGAAAATGTAAAACAATTCAAACGAGAAAACTAACGGCCTAATTTATAACACAACAATGTACGAAAAAGAAATATGACACACATGAACAAACGGTAACCATTGAACTACAGGCTCCTGATTTGGGACAGGCACATAAAGAATGTGGCGGAGTTAAACATTCTGTGAGCGTTCAACCCTACCATAACCTGGGACAGTGTAACAGCACAACATAAGAAAAAACTGTAAAAATCAGTTGCAATTGGCTTATTTCAATAGATCGGTATGACTGGGCAATATAAATCCATAAAAATCAGGAAGGGGAGGGACTCAGGTGCTCCAGAAGGGTAAGCAGATCTTGCTCAAAGTGAGGCACTCGTAGTATTATTTGTGAAAGTACTAACCCAGCGATTTGGTCTAATTTGGTAGGTCACATTGGAGAAAAAGAGGACGGGATTGTAGTTACGGCAATTGGAATATATCCGTTGTAATTTATGAAACAGATATTCCAAAAAGTTTTTTTTTTCAATTTAGTGCGATGTTTATCAGAGAATGCAATTTATAAAAATAAAAGATTGATATTCGTATATGTTCAAATGATCATACACGCTAAAAACAATCGGGGATTTCTTATTTTATAGAACTGATGCTTTGTCGCTTAGTCCGATTCCCTGTATCTTTAGTGTGAGTTGATTAAAAGTGTCTCATTTGTAGACAATAAAGAACAATTCATTCGATTTGTGTCGAGCCTGCGACATCAATGTCGGAAGTGAGACACAGCAAACCTATATTCCGTCGTCGGCAGTGGCGTCGGCGTTTTCATCATTTAGATCGTTAGGTTTCTCATTTGAATTGTTTTACATTTGTCATTTCGGGACCTTTTATAGCTAACTATGCGGTATTGGTTTTGCTCATTGTTGAAGATCATACAGTGACATATAGTTGTTAATTTCTATGTCATTTTGGTATGTGGTGGAGAGTTGTCTCACTGGCAATCATACCACATCTTCTTATTTTTATATTAGTTTTTTTGCAGTAAATATTACCGAATTTGTAAACATCGATGAATTGTTATGAAACTTGTATAGGAATTAATCTTCAACATCAAGATAAAGCATCTACAGAAAAACAAATTTTTCAAATTTTGTTTTTACCGATAAATGGACTTTTTTACAGTCAACATTAAACTTTTACATTGACAGCAGCAATCTCAGGCTGGACACAGGTTTCCCTGGAATCCTTCAAGAATTTATCATAATACTGCTTCCATTTGAGAACTAAGAATAAAAACGGCCGGACCAAGTGGATTTGGGATACCCCTTTATGTCCGATATATTGCTATTTTAGCACTTTTTACTTATTTTTGTCTGTTGTTCCCTTTTTTCATACCAAATAACTCTGAACAACAACTGTAACTTTAATTTGAACATTAACTCAATTAACAGCAACACTCATCCGAAGTACACTTAAAAAACGACATATGGTTAGTCAACCAAGCGATGTCACTCCTAATTGTATTTCTATTTCTGATGTCAGTTGGATACCATATATCCCCTCCAAAAACAACAGATAGGCAAAATGACAAACTGCTGCCCATAAACCAGCTTCTATACACTGTGTACAAAAACAACTACATAAAGAATAACTTGAATAAAAAAGGAAAGCTTTTATTATACCTGTCAATAGTTCTTCTTACTGTTTCAAATGGTACTTAATTAAATCCTGGCCCAACAGCAAACTGTTCAAGATCAGAAAATATTTCCACGATATATCCATGTGAAACATGTGACAAACCGGTCACATGGGACGACAAGGGAATTATCTGTGATACATGTAACCAGTGGTATCATGCCCACTGCTAATCCATAGAAACCAAATATTACCTAGAACATGTCAACAATTCAGGAATTGCGTGGGACTGTATAGTGTGTGAATTTCCAAACTACTCCACATTCAGCTACTCACTAGTCTTCGGTACTTCCAATCACTTCAGCATTCTATCAGACACACCTCTCGACAGCCCAACTCCAACACGAAATCTCAGGCCTGTCCACTCATCCACTCCAGATAATACCAGGAAATCTAAAGCAACATCAAATACCACAAACACAATACGCTTGGTAAATGTAAATGTTCAGTCTATCAAAACTAAGCAAGGCCAACTGTACAATATGGTTGATAGTACTAAACCAGACATCATATTTGGAACTAAGACGAGGATCGATTCAAGCATTAAAGACAGCCAAATCTTTCCAACAGGATACAACATGTACAGGAACGATCGGAACCTGAATTGTGGAGAGGTTCTTGTTGCAGTATGTGACAACTTGATCAGCTCACCAGTCACAGAATTACAAACAGATTGTGAAATGGTATGGTGCAAACTAGAACTAGTAGGACATAAAGCAATCTGCTTAACATCCTTTTACAATCCCAAAACATCCAATGAAGAGGGATATAAGCAATTTGACATCAGCATGAGTAGAGCTACAAATGTGAAGAATGCATTCATCATTGCAGCCGGAGATTTCAACCTCCCTGGATGGGACTGGAAAATGAACCAACTTAAACCAAAAACCCAGAATGTCAACATCCACCACAAATTTACAGACATTCAAGATGACCATGGGCGAACTCAAAAAGTTAATAAACCAACGAGAGGAACTAACACCTTAGATTTGTTTATAACAAATTACCCAGGAGCTTTAGGAGAACAGAAGTGATACCTGGCCTGTCCGACCATGACATTGTCTATACTGAAGTGGACAGAATACCAGCAAAATTACAACAGAAACCAAGAAAGATCCTCCTTTACAAAATGGCAAAATGGCAAAATGTGAAAGACGACCTTCACAATATCAAATCCACAGCCAAACCAATTTATGATAACAAGTCCTCTATAAATGACATCTGGAACCAATTTGTAAAATCACTAGAAGATAGCGTTAATAAAAATATACCAACCAAGACTGCTCGTAAAAAGGATGGTTGCCCATGGATAACAATAGACCTGAGAAGACTTATAAGAAGAAGGGACAGAGCTTACAAAAAGAAGAAAAAATCAGGAGATAAAAGAGACACTGCTTCATATAAAGACCTAAAGAGCAAAACCCAGAGAGAACTAAGAAAGGCATATTGGAGGTATATTGAAGACATCGTTACACCAAGTAGTGTCTCAAGAAATATGGGCACAAACTCTTTCCAGATCCCACAATGTAACACGAAAACAAGGAAAGAGATATTCTACCCGAGGACCATCAGGTATTGGAATGACTTACCTTCCTCAGTTACATCTGAATAGGCAAATCATTATTACGAAATAACAAAACCACATCATGTAATGAAACACCTACATTACGGTAAGCTACATACATATCAAGTAATTTTAAAACCACATTGCCTAATGACACAACCACATTAAATTATGGTGAATACACATCGAGTAATGACTAAACCATATTAAGTAATATCAAAACATCATAAAGTAATGTCAAAACCATATTATGTAAAGACAAAATATCATCAAGGAATAATTAAACCACGTAACGTAATATCAGATACCACATAAGACACAGCTGTGGCGTTTCATAAATAACACCTAAATAAGGTAATTATGTTGTAACCATGAAAGATTATTCAACAAGCAACTGTTCAAAAGAGAAAATAAGTATGACTTAGTTTTCATGTAAATATATAAAGGCAACAGTAGTATACCGCTGTTCGAAACTCATAAATCGATAAAGATAAAAACAAATCCGGGTTACAAACTAAAACTGAGGAAAACGCATCAAATATACGAGGAGAACAACGACACAACAAAAACACAACATTAAAATGTAACACACACATAAACGAACTATAATATAACAATGGCCATTTTCCTGACTTCTTTTCTGTTATATTCGTGTGCTATGGTAAAGATAATTAATCACCCCCTTCATTTATTAGATTTTAGTTTGATTCAACGAAATTTATACGATATATTTGGTTTACAGTTTGATTCAGAAGAAACACCGACATAGCTAGATAATACAATTAATTATCTAATTACTACCACAATTTGATATTAATAAGTATTGTAATTTTCATTGTTATTAATAAATGTAATGTCAGTATTACAAATCTAATCTTGAATCAATCCTAATCCTATCTTATTTTTGGGAAATATTTTTAGAATTTCAAATGCGACGTCACTTTGTGCGTTGATGCTTTGGCTAACTCGGCTGTGTATTTTTATATGTTGGATTAAGTTGTTTTATGTAATGTATCCGTTTTTATTCTGTAGTTAGTCCCCACTTCGGTTTTATCATGTATATCTATTATATAGTTATTTTATCAAATTTACTGTTTGCAAAATTATAAATTATTGTAAATAATAAGGATGGTGTTGTGTTTGACGTTGCAATTAAAGCGGGAGATTTGGCATGCCACAAAACCAGATTCAACCCACCATTTTTTTCTTAAAATGTCCTGCACCAAGTCAGGAAAATGGCCATTGTTATATTATAGTTCGTTTCTGTGTGTGTTACATTTTAATGTTGTGTTTTTGTTGTGTCGTTGTTCTCCTCTTATATTTGATGCGTTTCCCTCAGTTTTAGTTTGTAACCCGGATTTGTTTTTATCTCTATCGATTTATGAGTTTCGAACAGCGGTATACTACTGTTGCCTTTATTTGGTACAGGACATTTTAGGAAAAAAAAGGTTGGTTGAACCTGATTTTTTGGCATGCCAAACCTCCCGCTTTTATGGCAACGTCAAACACAACACCAAAACGACAACATCACATGACAGGACCACAATACAAATAAATTGGAGAACATATAGGATAAAGAAACACACGAATAATAGCTAACAAAGGGTACTAGGCTTAAATTTCAATACGTCAGACGTGCGTCTCGTCCACACAAGACCAACCAGTGACGCTCAGATGAAAAACGTTTGAAAGCCAAATCAAGTACAAAGCTGAAGAGCACCGAGGACCAAAACTTCGAAAAAGTTGCGCCTAACACGGCCAGGATTTTCTGCCTGGGACAAGAACATCCTTATTATTTAGAATAATCTATAATTTTGCAAACAGTAAAGTTTATAAAATGACTACATAATAGATATACATGATAAAACCAAAGTGGGGACTAACTACAGAATAAAAACGGATACATTACATAAAACAACTTAATCCAACACTTAAAAATACACAGCCGAGTTAGCCAAAGCCTCAACGCACAAAGTGACGTCACATTTGAAATTCTAAAAAAACACACAAAGTGACGTCACATTTGAATTTGTAAAAATATTTCCCAAAAATAAGATAGGATTAGAATTGATTCAAGATTAGATTTGTAATACTGACATTACATTTATTAATAACAATGAAAATTACAATACTTATTAATATCAAATTGTGGTAGTAATTAGATAATTAACTGTATTATCTAGCTATGTCGATGTTTCTTCTGAATCAAACTGTAAACCAAATATATCGTATATAAAATATACGCCGGGAAAAACGAATGAAAGGAATGAATGAAGACTATTACTAAAAGAATAAGGGTCAATAATCGTGGCACAACAGTGTTCAATTTCTAGAACGCTGAAAAAAAATTTCCATCTACATCAATAGAAAATGCAACATTAAGGTTGGCTTTTCTGTCAAAAAGAACACATATCTAACCTAAACACACTGTATGTACGTTCATGTACGTTTTGATCCAACATGTATGTGCGCACAGATATATATGCACGTATATACAATGAACGGAATCGACATCGATATACGTATGCTGGGATCGATACAGCATGGATATGCTGAATCGGTCTAACATGTTTACATAGCTGTGAACATATTGGATTGATTCAAACATACGCAAACCGTTGTGGATTTCATATAGTGAACTTGCATGATGTGACCTGGGCACACACCTATTTAATCTATCCAAATATACATAAACTGATAAAATATATTAAATGTGCAAATGAACAATGCTTTTATATAAGATATGTAAACTATCAAACTCGTTAGATGCATTGTATAGTGTTTGTAAAGTACTTTATTAAACCCTTTTCATTATTTTCAAACGCAATGTGACTTCAATAAAAGACAACTTTTAAACCTTTTTCTGTGAAATTTTGTTTTAAAAGATCCTGATGAATGCAATTACATGAATATTTGTAAAGTGTATGTATATCTCAGGACATATATATATATATATATATGTATTTTCTTTCACATTTGCATTCGTGTCTATAAAAAGGGCTTTTATTTTGTTCTATAGTTTTGAATGAAAGTATTCTGAAGCAACATTAAGCTTGTATATGATAAAGTAATGGATGGTTGGTAATTCTTTACATTTCAGATCATAATCACTCTAAACGAAACGTGGGCATAATCGGGGAAAAACCCGATCAGTTTACTTTAAAAAATAATAACAATATCCCACTTTACCTACCGTGATAATACGACTGTAGTCCTTACTGTTTTATGATAAGTTTACTTTATTTAAAATTACAGACTTTGACTATGTATACACGATCAAGGTTTATATTGAAAAATTTTACTGATGTGAATTGATGTCTTCAATAATTGTATAGAAACGAAATATTAAAAATCCAGAAGGTATTATATTAGTAAGAGTAAGGTATGATTTCATGCCATTTCATATAAGTTTAGTTGCATCAGTATCTTATTCGAGAGAATTGTTCTCCTTTTAAATACATTACCTGCAAATTAACTTCTTTTCGTAGATATTTATCGGAATAAACTTCCGCGCAAACGATTATCAAATACGACTGTAAAATAATTTTTCTTGGACCTACTGATCCAGCTCCTTTACTCGAGAATAATGTAACATTATGTTAGAATGTATAATATATTTAAAAAAAAACAAAAATAAAAATACATTTTAAAACATCAAAAGCTATCATAAATGAACAATATAAAGTCCAAAAGGTCAGCTTATTTATATTTTATGATGTGTACGACTTTCCTTAACCATCTTTAAGCAATATCATATGTTCTGCATATTGTTATAAAGGTGCATGTAATCATTCAACAATTTTGAGCTCAAACATGGAAGCAAAATATAACAACATGACAACCAGTGAATGTCAGACCAAATGTGCTGAAAGTCCAAACTGTTGGTCAGGGATATCAACAGATTCAAACCTTTGTATTTTACTCAAATCACGAACAGGTTCAGAATCACTATCACAAGTCACCATGTTCAAAAAATCTTGTGTAAAAGGTAAGTGCATGTTAGTCATTGTGAATTGGTCAATACTGGGGAGAGAGAGTAAAAATTTTGGTTTCGCGTTTGAAAAATGGTTTATTTAGCTTTATAATTTACCAGTTATGAATAGATTTTGTTCAAAGATAGCTTTAACAGTTTAGACACTATGATCCGGCAATAAACAAGAAAACTCCGAAGCTAAAATAAAAAATAAACAAACAGACAAATAAAAAGATAGAACACTATGTGGTCACACCTTACCGGATAGCTCGAACGAACGCCGAACGGATGAAAAGAAAGTTTTCCGTTGACAAAATTTTTATCCGTTGGGAGTCCGTTGGTGTACTGACCAAATAAAATGGATGCCTAACGAATGCCTAACGGACACACACAGGATATGCAACGTACGAGAAACGGAAATGTACCGGACAGAACGGATGTCGAACGTACATCCAACGGACGAGTACCGCATAAAACGGACACCTTACGGAAGCGTACCGGATAAAACGGATGAACAAGATAAGCGGAAAATTAAAGGCGGCAATAATTATACATGTAAATCACATACACGTGACCTTAAAATAATTAAAAAGTTTCCTTGTAACTTCTTCTCCTTTCGACAGCTAGTAGATTTATATTTGCAACATTTAAGTTCAGTCTGACCTGAATAAGAGCTGCTTGATAGTGAAGACGTGCTCTTACTCCAAGATCCATCATGAATAACAAACATTCATGACACGCAAGAATCTGACATACCAATAATTGGCATTTCTGACGCGAAATTTTCAATTGGCATTTATCCGTTTTACATTCGGTACGTATCCGTTTTATCCGTTATCATTCCGTTCATGTCCGTTTCACATCCGTTCATCATCCGTTTTATCCGTTATACGTCCGTTAGAAGTCCGTTGGTGAATTGGTCTCCCGGACATCCAACGGATGTATAACGGACAAGTAACGGATACAAAACGGAAACGGAACGGACGAGTACCGTAAAAAAATACGGACGCCTACCGGACGTTCAACGGACACTTCATCCGATGGACGTCCGTTCAAAGTTTTGAACATGCTCAAATTTTTCCACCGGACAGAACAGACGTCAACGGATAAAACGGACGCTGAACGGACATGAAACGGATATGGACGGACGACTTACGGATAAGAACGGACGTCTAACGGACATGAACGGATTGAAAAAAGTTATCCGTTCGGCGTCCGTTTGCGCTATCCTTTAAGGTGTGACCGGGGCTTTATATCATTGGTTTGCTTAATTTCAGACGAAATATATATATTTATTCAATTACACTGTTATGCAATTTATAATTTTATTTGTGTAATTGATTAAATGTTTGTACTGATTAATCCCCATCCAAAAAAATTTGTATGTAATGTGTTGCTATTTAAAGGTACTATGTATATAGTTATACCTAAATTTATGTGTGTCGGTGTACATGGTGTATGGGCTAATTTTTATTCGTTTCCAGTTCTTAACGTGTACAAATTTTGACATATGAGTGTTTTGTTATTTCAGTGAGTGTTGTAGATAAAGGAAATGTGCCTTCGCCCGCGGGGATTCAAGGTGATACTCCTTCACTGAACTGCTCATATGTATCGCAAACAGGTAACAATATTTGTTTTATTAAAATTAGTTTCTCTTTCCATATTTCCATTATAGACATTTGCTCTGATGAGTCAAAAGTGGTCTAATTAGCTACCATACCACATCTCGTCATTTTAAAAATATAATTTCAATACCCCAAGTTTGTTGTAGACTCTTAATTAATTAGTCTCTATTAGATGTTACTTAGATCCAACATAGATTTACCCGGTTTCAGTCGTTTTGGCGTTAGGCGTTTTCTTCAGATTACATTTGATACCTTTGTGTGACTCTTCTTAATCTATTTACGAGATTTAAACATCGGGAACGTACTGTCGCTTTAACTAATGGGGTTGACAAGTTTACAATATCAGTGTCGTATTATTCACAATTTTCCATTAAACAAATGTATGCAAGCTTCTATATATATCTTTAACATATTATGTTAAAGATAACATTATTTTTTTTGTATATATATACGTGTACATAATATATATGGTACATTTATTTGATTTGTAAATACAAATGTTACCGAATTAATCTAAGCTTGCAGTTCATGTCATTAATTGAAAATCGTTGATGTCCTCCGTCGTCCTTCGTTGAAACTTTTTACAAAATCGTTTCCTCTTAAAACCTCATCGTAGATAACAGGCTTTTATTTTTGTATGCCCGACGCGCGTTTGTTTACAGCAGACTCACCAGTGAGGCTCGAATCAAAAGCGTTAAAAGGCCGAATAAATTACGAAGTTAAGGAGCATTTAGAAACCACTGGATCGATTTAACCAAAAGTCCGGCTGATTATTCCTATGGTATATTAACTGAAATGTATGCTGTTTATTCCTGCCATTTAAGCAACATGATCGCCATGGTAAGAAATAAAACATCCAGTTGAAATGCGAGTAACAATATAATATCCTATATCTATGATTCTAACAGATACAGAAGATCTGAATGTGGTAAATTTGCATAAAATGTTAGTTTATACTCTATAATTATTTTTTCCAACAATATTATTAGACTTTTCGTTTTATCCTTGAAAATGAAGATTTGTAAAAACTGTTACCCTTTTAGCATGTTTAGTAAATACTATTTAAAAAATAGGGGTTAAAATATCAAGGTGACCATAAAACATTTGTAGGGTAAATTTTAGTATATTACCCTGCCGGAGCAGTTTTTGCGTCAACGAGCATACCCCTGTTAAAAGAACCTTTAAATGTAACCACGCACGCTCGTAGTGTGTCAAACCGGATGTGCAAATGCGATATGATTGGCGTAAGGAGTGCCCAGTATTATTGATAATATAAACAAACAGTCATTTTATGTTTACAGAAGATATTTTCTTTTTATGAAGGATTTAATTTTTTCATGAATTATTCTTAATCGGTACAATGCCTGTGGAATTAAATATTTAAAGACAGCTTAGTTGAGGGCCAATTAATTAGAGAAGAGGGGATAGGGTTTATTAGATTTTGAAGAGAAAAAAAAACAAAAATTTAACATGACTTAAACAGTCAATTACTGTTTAAAGAAGTTCTTGTTCTTTTACAAAGATTTTTCAGAACTCCCATTTTTTTTATAGAATTGCTCTAACAAAAAGTAAAGCAAAATATCGAACGCAAAGACAAATTCAAAAAGGGGGAACTCAATAAAACCGACAAAATCAAACGCTATTAACCAATGGTACAAGTGAAAAACAACTGCCATATTCCTGGCATGGTACATGCATTTTCAAAACCAAAAAATGGTGGGTTAAACCTGGTTTTATAGCTAGCTAAACCTCCCACTTATGTGACTTTTGATTATAGTTCCGTTATATTGACAAAATTGGGTACGCAACCCAAACAAACATAATAGGTTAATGTGACAATAATTGAAATCCAGCCGCCAAAACTTTGGAAATATAAATCACAGACATACAAGACTGACCAAAAAATTCAAACAAACATACAAATAAATCTAACAATGACGCCAACAAAAATGATATAGATAGTAAATCTGACAATGACGTCAACCACAAACGTTTTTGTCGTTGAGAGTAAATACCGTATATAGTATACTATTTCTCGATAAGGTAAAATTTAGGTAAATATAAATACAAAGGTAAACAAAATAGAAACAACACTGTAAAAAGCTTTGTGTCCGATTAGCACCTAAGAGACTACCTACACCAGGAATGCCCAAAGTTGAAATGTCAAAAACCCGATGGCGAAATGCATAAATACCGAGTCACATCAAATGTCATACAACCGAAAGAAACATAATGACACGAAGACAAATAACGGGGAAACTAAAGTAAAATAAAAGATACATAACTTCAGCACCTCGAATCTATATTGATACTTACTATGTGGCATTAGATATTCTAATGACCGCTTAGTTGATGGCCAATTAAATAAAGAAGAGGAGATAGGGCTTATTAGATTTTGATTAAAAAAAAACTATCCTGATTTTTGTATAAATAATCAAATTGATAATGACACTGAGGAACAAAATATATTCCAATGGTCTTGGTTTGACTTGAATGTGCTTGTGCAATAAAATAACCTACGTACTAGTTACAAGTACCACTAATGATCCACTTACTAGTTATAATTACATGTAATATTCCAAGTATTAAAATTATATGTAATATTCCAAGTATTATAAGTACATGTAGTATTCCAAGTAAAATCATAGTTATAGTTATAGTTACAAGTACCATCAACAATCCTCAGACTAAACATTAGATAAATAGAGAATATGTCCATGGGACACAGATGATAACCCCACTTGCATATAAAGTTATACAGGGACATAACTTAAGAACGGTAAAAGTGACGCAACCCAAATTCGAACTCGACCTGTGTTTTGTGGTAATGAGCATTGTGTTCAAGTTTCATAACATTTGGTTGAGGTAAACTAAAGTTAGAGAACGGAAACAAAATTTGTAACGTACGGACGGACTGACGGAAGGACAAGGGTAACACTTAATGCCCCCTCTGCTACGGCGGAGCAGCATAAATATCTTATCATTTAAGTTTGATTTGTTCACCGCATGTTTGTATGTGTCAGACATAGTTTCGTTGGTTGATGTTTAATAGTTAGTCGTTATTTTATTTACTTTACATAATACACATCAACGTAAAAATCGGAATTTAGTTTAATAGGAATATGACAAAGGAAAAAAAATCAATTCAGCTACAAACCTCGAAATTCATCAGAAAAAACACTCGAAACAGACAAATAAAAAGTATTGAAATAAGGATATGCACAAGAACAAAATACACAAAAAACAACCACTGAATATTTAAAACTCATTCAATAGAGAATTAAATATTGCTGGAGATATAATGTAAAAAGGTTTTCTTTCAATAATTGTTTTAATAAAATCAAAATTTAAATGTGTAACAATTCATTAAGATCACGAGGTCAGCGATGTTGCATTTGTCATAGTGTTAATTTCAACTTTTGAATACTTTATAAACTGTAAACATATGTGTATTTGTTCATTGAGTGCAATAATTCTTGGACCATTATGATTAACAGTCTTGTGCAAAAAACTACGGTTTTTTTTTAAATTACGAATTAAAAGTTAACGAATTTGTTTAGTATGTCGCGTATTTCGCATTCCGACTTATAAAATATACCATATTGCGCCACCACTCGACCGAAAGTAGAAAAGTTAAAATGGTAATGCTCAGAAAAAACATGTATAACAATTCTGTGAAGAGCTACACTTTTCGTGTAGGTCCGTATGGCGGGTGGTACATGCATGAGACGCTAACCCTGTCAACCCACTCGGTCTAGCCAGTTTTGTAGTTCATTCGATTCTCTCAGTTTTAGTTTGTTACCTTGATTCGTCACTTCTAAATCGATTAAATGTCGCCTTAATTCATATGGGTATTTCCTGTTTATAAAACCTAGAATTATTCGAAATATTAAGGTTTTCTTTATCTCAGAACAGCCTTTGTCATATATGGCACAAAGTTAAGAAATAGTGGCTTACAAGGCTCTTCAACTTCGTATTTTGATTTGGCCGTGTAACCTTTTCAGTCGAGCGTATCTCGTTAGTGTTATATAGACGAAATCCTTTAAAATAAAACTCGTCAAAATAAACTGTTTCTGGCGAACCTATGACAGCAGAGTCGATTAAAATAAATTGATTAAGCGATGAATCGAAACTGCTCTAATCTATTTGATTACCTTGTTATTGAAATTCAGATTTTTGTATGATTTAAATGATTTATCCAGGTAATCGGAGAAATCCGTTCAAAACAAGAATTATTTGTTTTATTGACTGTAAATGCAATATGAAATTCTAATAGTAACGGGAAATAGTTTTGTTTTAAACAAGCTCGTAAAAAAAGATGTTTTTTTTTCAAAACTTTTTTTACTGCGTCGAAGCTAGTGTGAGACTTCATATTCTAGAGGTGGAGTGAATCAGTTGTGGATACTAAAAAATTCCAAAGATCTTTTACATAAAATTTAAGACTCTGTCATCTTGTTACAGTATTAGAACATTTGACTTTTCTACACCTTTACACAAGTATTCCCAATTCCAAATTGAAAGACAAATTAAAAGAGCTGGTCCTGCTTTTTTTCATAAAACGAATTGCCAACATAGATACAAGTATCTTGTCTTAGAGAGGGATAAATCGTACTTCGTAAACAACCGCTCTGATTCGAATAAAAAATTCTCTGAAACTGTCATTATCAAGATGTTTGATTTCTTAATTGACAACATATTTGTAACGTTGAGAGGACGTGTCTATCAACAAACAATCGGCATTCCTATGGGAACCAACTGTTCTCCTCTTCTTGCCGACTTGTTCCTTTGTGCAGACTGACTGACTTCATACAGGAGCTTCTTATGAAGAAGGAAAAGAAGTTGCATTATCCTTTAACTTCACCTTCCGCTATATGGATGATTTTCTCACTAAATAATTAAGTTTGGTGACTATGGTAAACTCATCTATCCAATCGAATTTGAGATAAAGGATATATCAGATACAGTTAAGTCTGCCTGATATCTGGACTTACATTTAGACATTGACAATGAGGGTCAAACCAAACTTTACGACAAAGGAGATGATTTTTACTTCCCAATGGTGAATTTTTCATTTCTATGTAGCAACATTTCAGCAGGGCCTGTATATGGATTATATATCTCCCAGTTGATACAATATTCCAGGGCTTGCATTTCCTATCATGATTCTTTGATAGAGGTTTGCTGCTCATAAGGAAGCTATTAAACCAACATTTTCAAGTTGTAAAGTTGAAATAATCCCTTTGTAAATTTTACGGACGCCATCACGAGTTGGTTGACCGTTATGGAATATCTGTTTCACTGATGACGACAGATATGTTCCAATTGTCGAAACTAAAATCCTGCCTTTTCTTCCCCGGAAATGACCTACGGATTAGACTTATCACCGGACTTACATGGGTAACACGATGGGTGCCACATGTAAGGAAGGATCATCTTACTCTTCCGGAGCACCCGAGATCACCTCTAGTTTTGTTTTTAAAGGGGTTTGTGATTTTCTTGCTTTAGTTTTAAGTGTTTTACTTTGTGCTTTATAATTTTGAACTGTCTGTGTTGTTTATACAAGTAACAGTTTTGTCTATCCTTTGTCATGACACACGTTACCGATGGTTTATAAATTTGGTGATGTTTTATGATTAGATAAGAGTCTAATCTGCTATTTTGTAATACCATATCACTTGATACTTATCAACGTATTTTATAGGAGTAGCACGACGGGTGTCGCATATGGAGAAGGATTTTCTTACCCTTCTAGGGCACCTGATATCACCCCCGGTTTTTGATGGGGTTCCTGTTGCTCAGTCGATAGTTTTCTTGGTTGTGTTATTGTACAGCTGTTTGCCATTTTGGCAATTTTTTTTCATGGTTTTGTCATCTTATTTTCGACTTATAAATTTGAATGTCCTTTTGGTATCTTTCGCCTCTCTTTTTCAAATATTATTTGGAGCATTTTCATTTAAATCTGCTCTCTTGTCTGATGCAATGAAGGCAACACTAGTCTACGGATGTTTAAATGTCACAAATTGATTTAGAAGTCAGTTCAAGGTATAGGGGAAACAACTCAGACAAAACACTTTTAATGTTTATTAATATTTCATTTTTTCTGAAGTTATATGACTATATGCCTTTTTGGATCAAACATCAAGCACCTCCAAATGCTAGTAAAATGAAGAGGGATATCACCGATATTGAAAAGATTAACATACCCTAATGGCATATTTGACATCGAAATCATTGATACTTTCAGAAAATGAATGTTAATAACTAAATCAGACATCTTTTTTTTTAATTGAATTGTACATCAATATATTTTATATTCGCCTTATCCAAGAACTGATATTTAGAATTAGAAATGTTAAGCACTTAAGTATATTCACTATCAACAATGTCCAAATAGAATAAGCAAAGCACAAGCAAATAAAACAAAACTTAAGGATGCAGTCGTGTCAGGTTTACGAATTTTTGTCAGATTTTCGGACTACTTGGGTTTTTTCCTACGATACAGGGTAAAATATTTTGCCCCATATCACCCACTTTTCTTTTCATATAAGACTTCAATAGCTCATAAAAGGTTATTTTACAAAAACTTAAGCAGATTCTAGATTTCTTTTCTTACGATTTGAGGCCCAAATAATGCTAATGCTAAATATAAGGCAAAAATCCAAATCAGCCTTTTCCTGCCATTTTTTTTAAAGTTTAATATCTCGAAAAGGAGTTCCATAACCTATAAATATTTTTAGCTTATTTTGTTCCTTAACTAATACTCTTCTGATTTAAAGTATCAATTTTAAATTCCAGTTTTTTTTTTTTTTTTTAATTTCACCTAACTACATCCTTAATAATAATTCAATTCAAATACACTGTATTCATGTTTAAATGAGCAGAAATGTAAGTACTTTTGACATCAAATACTTTCAAAATCGTCATCAAGAAACTTTTTTAAAAATCCAGCATTACCAGAACTAAGGGAAATTAACAAATGCAACCGTTTTCCAAGTAAATATACTGGGAGCGAAAAACATTAACTTACGCTTGCTTGCTAATATATTCTTGCTATATACAAATAAGAAGTTGTGGTATGATTGCCAATACGACAACTCTTCATAAGAAACCAAATGACGTTGAAGTAATCAACTTTATGTCATCGGACGGCCTACTCCAAATGCAATTCTAAACAAAAGAACAGTTCAATTCGTCAACCTCTGTCAAAAGAAGCATATTCATCAAAAAACTCAATAGCAAAGTAAAGGCAAAGCCTTTTTATCTGCAGAATTTACACAACAACTATCAGCATATTGTACAAGGGCTATAAACTCAGTAAAACTTAAAGTAAATTAATCATCAAGTTAAAAAGAATAGACATGCTTTGGTTGAAAAATATAATAAAATGTATTTCAAGGTAATTGTAGTCAGAATATAACAAACAAACACAAAGGAAAAGACAACTCTTCAAACGAAGTTGTAAAATAAAGGCAAAACAAACCTGAGACACGTGTTACTAATTCAATGGAAAAAATGTTTAGGTAACAGGCGAATACTGAATTGGAAACTTTTAGAAAAGTAAGACATGAACGAAAATTGTCAATCTAAAACACATTATCTATTGGGAAAGTAAAACAAACAAGCTTAGAAGAGACATTAACAGATTAAATGAGGAATAGAAAACGACTTAAAAAATACATTAAAATACAAACCGTGAAATGGCTATTAAAATAAGTGAGTTACAGAGACAACACAGAGCTACTTAAGGCACGTGACTAGTGACATCAAAAGAAGTACACAATATTGGCTCAACTGTCCCTGCTAAATATGGAAAATATTCATATACTAAGTAGCTTCAGAATTGATATAGCATAATTGAGTTATAACAGAACCATGTTCCATTTGGTCAGATAAGCAGCGTAATTTAATCTCTTTTGAATCTTGCTGGTAATAAAAAGCTGAACACAGCAGAATTCCTCACAATTATTAGTTGCTAATGTTTATATTAGATCTAGAATTTAAGGTCAAATATTATACCGCTGGCGAAATCATATACCAATGCATAAAATGAACATTGTATTCATATTTAACCAGGAAAATTAAAGACAAATCCTTCTATTCAGATCTACCAATGATATCTTTTTAAAAATTTTATTTTCAGTTTAGGCTAGGTTAAATCTTTTGAATTAACGAATAAAAAAATGGGGTCACTTATCTCGTTTTCGATTAAAAACGCCATCTTTTTCAAGGAATTTGGAAATCGGGACTTGTAGTTATTAGCAGTGTAACATTTTTAAAAAGTCCGTATCACTTAAAAATGGTATTTTTTGTTAATTTTGTTGTTAGTAGAATTTATATTATTGATATTATCATCTTCTGGGGGGACAAATGATAACGATAAGTTGCTATAATAATTTTCCTGCTTTTTTATGGTGAAATATCTATAAAAAAAAAAAAAAATTTAAAAATGACCAATGTTTCCTTGATGAAAATTCCATTGAATGTGCGTTATATTGAAATAAAAACGTAAGGTCATCGTACTGGAAAACGATATATTTTATTAATAGACGTTAAACATATGAAATGGCGTGAATACATTGCGCTAATTCTGAAAGCAACGTCGAAAGACGTTAGGTCAATTGGAAATGTTTTCACAAGTTATGGACAATTCAGTTCCTATCTATTTGCTGTTTTATTGGTTGGTTGTTTTCAATTACACTAAAAGAACATTAATATACCCATGATGTTAGTTATTTTTTAGCGTAGACAAGTAATTTCGTAGTGGTAAGTCGAAAACAATGCGTTGTACGAATATCTAGAATGTAAATTTCGATTTAGTAAATAAGAATGTTTATGTTTTGAAAAGACATATTTTTAAGCAATGAAGATTTTTTTTTATATAACTATGTAAACAACGATGTAAAAGTACAAATTTCAAATTTTTTGAAAATTGAATACCAGTCTATAGATAGTGAAAGGAGATCAGGAATCTCTTAGACTTTGTTTTATGCTGAACTACAAGATGATTCTAGTGAATATGCATACGTTGTATCGAAAAAAGGTATATGTATTTTCAAATATTCTTTAGAACAAATGTGCCAGTTTTTTCTTTAAAATATGCCAGGCAAATAACAAATACATTAGTCTATTGGAATATGATTCTTCAAAATATGCTATGAGTTTGTCAATATTGCAAATTTAACATGTTTTCGTAGAATTTTGTATCAAAGAAATATAACTCAATTAAAATATAACTGAAAGTCAAGACGGCATAAATTTGCATTTGATATAATTTCAATTTTAGTTTATAATGTCCATCTTTTTCATTTTGACGATAATTACTTAAAATTTACAGAATTCTAACATAATTTCCGTTTTAGGTTATCAGTAGGAATTTATAATTTTATAACATGCTTAGAAATACGCTACAATGTTCCTAGATTCTAAGTCTAAGTACACACATGTTCAGTTGCTATTCTGTGATTTTGCTTAAATGGCCCTAGCGTGAAATAATTTCATGGGAACCTGGTCCGATCTCTTTTCTTTCATATAAACTCTTGTGCAACGATTTTTATAGATATGCATTCCTCTATATTTTTTTCTTTCCGACAACATCTATACTGAACAAAGACACGTAAATGGTTTGTACACTAAAATGAACAACTATTACCTGTCAATGTCGATGTGCCATTTCCCAAGTGTTGAAACTCAGCAAATCGAAACAAAATGGTTAAATAAAAATTATATAAAACATATAGTATTAAAAGACCATAATGTTTATTCTATAGATGTATTTCATGTTAAATGTATGCGTCGTTGGGTTCCTGTATTGTCGGCGTTAATTCGAAATTTATTATAATTATAGAAATGCAAACGCCATACACATTTAAAATACTTCAGTGCAAAACATTTTTTTCCAATTTAGGAACACGTCAATAATCTGAGGACAATTTCATTTTCTTTTCGGCAAATCAATCTCGTTAAGCAATTGTCATTCTCCTTCATCATATCAAAGAGGAATAACTCTCATAAACGTTTCCAGTTCGCGAAAACCGCGACGACACAAACCGTTGACGATATAATACTGCTGCGCTTGTATGTGGGCATAAACAATAGAGGGATTTGTCTTCAACATTCACATTGGTCACATTTTACTACTATGTGTCTCTCCTAGTACACAGATTCCAAGTAAATCGTGAAAACAGAACTTTTTACCGTACAACCGTTACTGCAGTATAGGGAAGAGAGGCAACTAAACTAAGAAAAAGATGAAATAGAAATTAGGAATTTTAATGCTATGGTCAATTTAACATCCACAATGTAAAATTTATCCGAGAAGTTGCAAGGCATGTGCAGCTGCTAAAGACTTACACTAGCAGGGGCGTTGAAATTCAGAACTTACTTGAAACGATATGAAGTACTTAAGTTGTTCCTTAATCAAATCCTTCAGTTGAAACATATTTCACATTATATTTCATAGTGAAAGTTCGATTAAATAGCTCCGAAATTGCATACTCTATCTTCTGAAAAGCGTTTTAAGTGAATTCAACCTAAGGAATTTAAATGGTATGTTGCGCAATATTCTTAATAGTTATAAATTACTGGAGCGTCATAAAGGATCCAATGCACTCCAAATACTCAACCAGTTTGTGACGACGAGTAAACTCTCAACAAACTTTTCAATCTTTTCAATATCAACAACTTGTACAATTTTTGAATAAAATGGCATCTGAGATTTTATTTTGTAAAACGTCTGAAAAAGAGAAGATGTTCGCTTTCAACCGATTGCAATAAAATAAATGATAAGTTATGGGCCGAATTGGTGGAAAAAAAAAGATGTTCAAGCTGTGGAATTAATCATTCATTTTGCTGAGTGCATGTGTTGCTAAAATTTTCAACGAAAGAGAAACAATCATGTTCCAGGAACCATCCATGCAGCGAATGGCAAAGGATTTCAATCTCTGAAAGCACACAAAGACTTTTTAATTGGATTTAATTATATCTGCATAAGATGTTCATCATAGACCAAATGCACCCCATAAACAAAAGTTTTAAATGGCTTGAAGCAAACTACGAAAAGTTAATTGAAAAGCTGGAAGAATGAACAAAAACTGTGCTTAAATATGTAAAAGACACTGAAACATCAAGACTTAAACTTCTAAAATGAGAACTAGAACAAATAAGTAGGAAAACATTAACAAGTCGTAGTGTAACATATAGATTGTTAGAATCAGAAAAGCAAGTACACTTAAAGTTGTTACAAATAAAAGAAATAAAACGAAAAGCTGTCAAAATCTAAATAAAGTTTCGAAAAATTGTTCCTCAACAAGATGTAAACAATAAAACAATTGTCCAGATATCCATAATCAATGGAAACATAACAAACTTGAAACACCCGTTTCAATTCCTGAAAACCATCGTAATATTGAAAAAAATCTAGTTAATATTTTCATTTTGATTTACACATCAGAAATCGAAAAAGAGGATATTAATTATGGAATTAGTGATAAAATAGAACAAAAAATGAAACGAAAAACAATAATGACCTTATATGTGACCTGTCATGACTTTTCCAGGCTTCCGGAGGTAGAACGTCATTGTAAGAAAAACGCCGTTTGCTATAATATGACCAAATTAATTTTAAAAAAAGAAATGTAACAGACAGCAACCATTTAAAATCCCTGCATTAACTGCTATTGACTTGGGACAGGCACCTATAAAATTTGGCTTGGTTAAACATGTTTTTGAGCGATTAACTCTCCCCTTACCGCGTATAGTGTCTTAACAGCACAACACAAGAACAAATTGTAAATGGTATAAAATTGAGAATGGAAATGGGGAATGTATCAAAGAGACAACAACCCGACCATAGAGCAGACAACAGCCGAAGGCCACCAATGGGTCTTCAATGCGGCGAGAAACACCCGCACCCGGAGGCGTCCTTCAGCTGGCCCCTAAACAAATATGTATCTTCTGACATCAGACTCGGACTTCTCTTGAACTGAATTTTAATGTGCGTATTGTTATGCGTTTACTTTTCTACATTGGCTAGAGGTATAGGGGGAGGGTTGAGATCTCATAAACATGTTTAACCCCGCCGCATTTTTGCGCCTGTCCCAAGTCAGGAGCCTCTAGCCTTTGTCAGTCTTGTATTATTTTTAATTTCAGTTTCTTGTGTACAATTTGGAGTTTAGTATGGCGTTCATTATCACTGAACTAGTATATATATTTGTTTAGGGGTCAGCTGAAGGACGCCTCCGGGTGCGGGAATTTCTCGCTGCATTGAAGACATGTTGGTGACCTTCTGCTGTTGTCTGTTCTATGGTCGGGTTGTTGTCTCTTTGACATATTCCCCATTTCCATTCTCAATTTTATTTTATACTAGTTCAGTGATAATGGACGTCATAGTAAACTCCAAATTATACACAAGAAACAAAAATTAAAAATGATACAAGACTAACAAAGGCCAGAGGCTCCTGACTTGGGACAGGCGCAAAAATGCGGCGGGGTTAAACATGTTTTTTTGAGATCTCAACCCTCCCCCTATACCTCTAGCCAATGTCGAAAAAACAAACGTACAATAGTACGCACAGTAAAACTCAGTTTTAGAGAAGTCCGAGTCCGATGTCAGAATAGGAAACAAAAGAAAATAAACAAAATGACAATAATACATAAATAACAACAGACTACTAGCAGATACTGACATGCCAGCTCCAGACTTCAATTAAACTGATTGAAAGATTATGTCTTCATCATATGAATATCAGGCACAATCCCTCTGTTAGGGGTTTAGTATTATACCGTCATAAAATATATAAGAAGAACATAACCCGTGTCATGCCAACAACTGGTTTTAGAATAAATATGTTTTTAACTCCGATGCAAAGACCCTATAAGTGAATCAATATTAAAGCCAAAATATGCAATTTTTAATGACCTGACAACAGTATCGTATATCTCTTCTTAATAAGTCTGTTTAAAGGTTTTGTTACCTTTTGAGGTGAATACTGACATTTTAGTGCTTTGTAAAGAATATTACCATAAACGATTGGATGTGAAATACCCGAACGTATAAGATGTCTGCATGTTGAGTTATATTTACGAATGATGTCCTTATGCCGATGATAACATTTAGTAAATGTTTTTACTAGTTTATGATATCGAAAACCCTGCTGTAATAATTTGACATAGCTCTTTTGTTTGTTGCTACTAAAAAATGACATAAAAGAGTTTGAACATATGTATTCGCATTCCGACTTTTTAAATGCCCATTTATTTAGGTGTGTGAATTTTTTCTTAATAAGAATATGAGGCAAAGTGGTATATATGAGGTAGAATAGTCAGTACGGATAAGAGTAAATATTATGTGATTTCGTGATATGATGGTATATCACTCGTTTTTAGAGAATCATATTTTTATTATTATATGCTTATATTCTGTTTACAAAGTCAATACAGTAGTGCGACATGACATTACTATTTTTAGTATTTTTAAATGACAAGTTATTGTTGTAAACCATCGCAAGAGTGTTTAGTGTAAATAGTGTATATCATTCTATGTTTTTTATTGCAGTATTGGGCAGAAATAACAACACTGAAGAATAAGTAATAGTATTGCTTACAATTTGAACCCTGAAAAAATTTCAATAAATCACTACCGGTTCGGTATTTTTGTTATTTTACATGCAAAAATGACACGGTTTGACTGATAAAAGAGACATCTTGAAGTATGGATACCTTCAAAAGAAATATCAAGTGTTAACAGTTTTATACTGCGTATTGATAAGATAGTTCATTTTCTTTTGCATAAAATATTCCAAAACAATAATGTGTTTTATCTGCCAGTCACATAACATGAGTATACAAATCAACAAATACAAAAAGAACAACTCTTTAAGATTTACCACTGTCACGTAATTGTCAACTTTTATCTATTGACACATTTTTTTACTATTGCCTTGCAAATCATATACATGACATGAGTACTTAAATCTGTCATATACAATACTACAGCGTCATTACAATGTGTTCAAATGATGGAGTTTACGACCTTATCTAGACGGGGTCTTATTTATATATAGAAAGTATTATTTTTCAAACAATACTCTACAGAATTTTACAAAATTCTTCAAATAACCATCCTAAAACAAGCAAAATTAGTACACACAATTTACTGTTTTAAATTATAAGCAAAACTATAAAAATTCCAATGTATCGTGTTTTCGTGATTCTGGTAACAGATGTACTTTTTTACAAACTTCTTTGTACAAAGTATTGTTGCATCAACGATGAAACAGAATGCTTCAAAAGTGAAAGCCCAACAACATTGATTATCTTCGAAAATGTGTTTTTTTTTTATTTTTTTTTTTTTTAGATTTTTCAGAAGTTAAAGATTTTTCTGAGGTTTCCGATTCTACTCTTTTCGTTACAGACATCCCAGAGGTTTCGGATTCTGCTTTCTTCGTGACAGACGAACCGGAGGATTTGGTTTCTACTCTCTTTGTTACAGACATACCAGAGGATTCGGATTCTATTCTCGTAGTGACAGACATTTCCCCAACACCATGCTATATGTATGAAACCTTCAACATTACGAAGATATACCACACAACAGAATGTATTACACAAAGCATAACCGAAACTGTAAATGTTACTGAAACTGTTTATGTAAACAACACCATGATTGAAACAAGTATTCCAGTTCTAAATTTAAAAGGGATAGTGAACCACAATTTAAATATGACTGATACAGTGACTTCAACGATAAATTTTACTGCAACAATCTGTTTAACGAACGTGTACAATATTACCGAAAATCAGGGTATTTCGTCTACTGTATATTCACAGTGCCCCAGTGATTGTTTGAATGCGTCTCAGCCATATCTTTCGCCAGACGATCCAGTCTTGCTAGAGGTCATTGCAAGTATGTCAAAAGAGATGAAAGTTGACAAAAGGAAAACAAACTCTCACATCAGAAAATTAACAAGTGCGTCAGACAGTCGAGTGTCTTCCCGAACAATTGGAATATTTGGAGTTATTTTACTTATAATACCATTAATTCTAATTATACTCGGTGATATGCCAGCTTTTTGGCGTGATACTAGGACTTTTTTTCGGAGATGTCGGAAACAAGACAACCACAAACCTTAATTGCTATTTTTATTTAACTCAACTCCAATCATATCTGACACACATTATGGAGAAATACAGACTGATGTTTACAGAAAAATTGTAACGGCTTTGGTTTAAGTTGGTAAATCCCAATTCCGTACTAAAAGCACATCATTTTCAATAAAGAGGGTGTTGAATGCAAAATATTGTATAGAAATATTATTGAAATTATTTGTTGATTACTAGTATATAATAAGGAGTTATAGTATGATTTTCAATGAGAGAGTTGTTAACAAAAGACCAAAATGACATGGAATTTAGCAATGATAAGCTGTATTGTAACGAATTTTAAGTTTCACTGTTCCCTTCTACGTAATTAAGATTGTGCTGTCCAGAATTTATGATATTATTTTTCAATTTTTCATGTTGATTATATATTGTTATTATTCCAAATGTGATTTAGTAATAGCAAATGGCGTCATGCTATTTTCGTTTTTGAGTATAGAGAATATATTGTTCTGGTTTAGAATATTTAAATTATTGAGACCAAAAGCTAAAATATAGTTAGAATGTGTATTTATTATGGTCTAGAAGTGTTTATCTTTTATGTAGAAAGATAACCTGGACAAGTATGTGTTACGTATACAATTTTGATGATGAGGGGCTGATGGGTTATTTTCGTCCTTCGTGATCGTGGATATTTGCTTTCCGTGATTCGTTTTTTCATGGATTTATTAGCCCTGACTCGTGATTAGTGCATTTTTCGTGACTTGTTTTCAATTCAATTTGATAAACGTTCTCCGTGATGGAGGTTTTAAATCGTCGTTTTTTTGTAAACAGTGATGAAGGTGTTGTTTTTCGTGAACAGTTTTGTTGTATTTTCTGTGAACTGTGATCAACAAATTTAACATTTCGTGAACCGTGATGAACCCCCTCCCCCCATTACCCCCTCTTTGATTGACGTTGATCAGCTGTTTTTCTGACAACCGTTGTTACAGTCAAATAACTTTACTTGATTTATGAATACATACATTTTTGCCATAAAACCTGATTACTAAATCATTTTCTAAAACGCGTGTGATTAATATTGGTGACTAAAGTTAAATTGTTGTATTTATTTAAATAAACGTCATTTTTGCATTGCATTTTAAGGCTTGAGTCGTCGTTTAACTTACGTTTTGGAATATTTCTTCCTATTCAATATCTACTGGATGGTTGTAAAAACGATGTTTGAATGAGGCTTTTTCATTCTTTCCATTGCTCCGAGACAAAGATCTTATAGTTTAATCGTAGCATACAATATTCATGTTGGCTAAAAGCACAAACTTAACGTCGTTCACCATTGTTTACTTGCCGTAAAGCAGTCTCAATGTCGTTATCAATAATTATGACGTCAAAAACAGGTGCGTTGCTACTTAGTATAAATAGAGGACACATTGTTGTGTTTCTTCAGTCGTGATTTGACTCCCGAGGTACATAGTACACTCGATAAAAAGATCTAGCAAAACGCTTAAGTCTCAGACTCTCTTTAATTCTATAAACTGAATAAAGACACACACGTTTTCAAGATATTATTTATTAGTAGTGCTACAGTCAGTATTTTCTTATGAAAACGGTCACGGATTGCTCTCTAGAAATAAAATAAATATAAACAATATTTATTTACAGAAATAAACGACTCAATACTATAAGTTACACAAAATCCATATATATGAGACGCACTTCTCAAGGTCAAAACAATGAGTGTGAAGATGCACTAGTGCTATTCATTAATAAACTATTCAGTCGGGTGATATGCAAACAAACCCGTATTTCATGACGGTCTCAACAATGAGCATGAACACATCCAGTAGATAAATAACAAATTACAGTTATCCGTATTGTATCAATATTTTATGAACCGGAATACTTGACCAGAGTTATCCCTACTGTATTATTTGCTTGCTTAAAATTATTTAAAAGTATTGTCTATATTGCATATGTGTGACATAAAATAATTGTTTACTGTTAAAATAAATAGTTCATTTTCATAACGTTTTAAATTCCATTAACACTTCATAGAATTTGAAGGATTTGAGAGATACGTCTTGTACCTTGCTTGTGTTTATCGTCAGTCACAAATAGTTGAGAAACTCACTCCAGTCGTTACTTAAGAAAACGTTGCATTGGTGGTCAATGTGGGGACCCTTTAAAAAAAAAGAGGTTTCAGAACTTATCTGGAGTGAAATAAAAAAAATCAACTGTAGTAGTTTGATATAATCTCAAAGATATGGTCTGACGAAAATACGCCTAGACAAGCTAGTTTTGTAATGATCTCTTAGATGGGCGAAGAAATGGCTACAACCTCGGGACTTGTCTCACGACTCCCCGCATCTACTCCTGACATAGATAATAATGTAGCTAACAAAAGTCTAATAGATCTGACTCCATCAGGAGAGATCAGGATGCGGGCTACAAATACAAGAAATATGTCCACTACCACATTTGCTGACTCTGATAATACTAGTTTAAATGTACATGATTTACGACAGGAACTCATTGAGCATAGAGAAGCAGAACGTAGAATTATGGGATTACTGGGGGTCGTACATTTAATAAAAGAATAGCCTGTGAAGAGGGAGACAGTCTTTTGATTGACAACAGACGGGAGTATCTCCGCGGTCAAGGTGACCAGTGATATGAGCCCAGCACTAACTCTTCGTGGAGAGGGGTTAGGAACGGTCCGGATTGATCAAAACGTGTGTGTAGGCACCATGACTCCCCCAGAAAGAATGAACACAAATTATAATGTGGGACAAGGACGTAACAGTATTGAAAACTCCCACTCAATGATGTTTCCAATCAATAATAACCAAAGAAGAAATCAAACTTCATAACAGACTAATACTCAAATTAAAGAAAAGAAACCGGTAACTGGCAAGATTTCCTTGTACAGTTTGAAATGGTTGCCGCTGTTAATAAATTGGATGATAATTCAAAGGCATTTGAGCTAGTCACAAGTTTACGTGGTGTTGCACAAGATGTTGTTACCGAAATTGAACCCTTAAGACGATTTGATTATAATTATCTAGTTTCTTCATTAACATCCCGGTTCGAACCAGTGAACCAAGAAAATAAGTATAAAGTTCAAATGAACTCATTCTATAGAAAACTAGGCCAAACCTTGCCCGAAATGGCGCAAGAATTAAGAAAAATACACGTTTGGCTTATCCAACGGCACCTATAGACATAAGAAATCAGTTGGGGAAAGTCTGTTTTGTTAGGGCATTAAATGACCCTAAAATTCAACTTTCTATTTTTCAAAGGGAACCAAAAACCATTGACGACTGTATACGATTCGGGGTCAAAAATGAAGCATTTACTTTAGATCAGAAACGAATCAATAACCCAAAACAAGGGTTACGTAAGATCACTGAGACTGAAGAGTCTGATGATGAGTTAGTAACTCGTCTCTCAAAAATAAGTGATCAGATAGGGAGTGTCGCTTTCAATAATAAAAATTCAGACAGAATTATAACTTGTTATTATTGTAATAAGAAATGTCATATGAAAAGGGATTATAGGAAACTGTAATGGGACAAGAAACACAACTGTGTTGTTAAATCAGGGAAAATAGAACAAAATACTATTTTTCAAAGTACTAAAAGTACTCAAGGAACTCAAAAAGACAAGCATGTCAGTTTCATGACTTCGGGAAACCTATAAATGCTGGAGATGAGGATCGGTCACCAGCAATTGATTTTAATGAGTCAAGGTCCATATATTTTACTAAGACAAATAAATCAAAAGGTTTATTCCTTAAATGTCTAATCTATGAAATCAATAGTAATTGTTTAGTTGACACAGGTGCAACTATATGCATTCTGCATCCTAGAAAATATGAGATGCTGCCAATTGAATTAAAACCTGAAATAAAGAAACATAAGACTAAACTCAGTTTACCTGACGGAGTTTTCATTGAAACTTTGGGTTATGTTGAATTACCTCTCAAGTAACGAAAATTCAAAGTAACAAATAAATTCACCATAGCTAATATAGATGTTCTAGCCGTAATGGGTACGACTTTTTGCACAAATATGAGTGCATTCTTGAGTTAGGAAAAGGTGTCCTTATTCTAGGTCAAAATAGAATACAATGTATTAAAGAGAGTCAGATCGACTCTGTATTCAAGATTTCAATAGCTTAAAAATTAACTATTCCATCGAATACTGAAATTATCACTTCGGGTGTAATAAATGGAGACGCCAGTAGCATAATGAATGCTATGATAGAAGCTTTACCTTCAAAACATACTTATAATATATTAATTGCAAAAGCAGTGGTAAATCCGAGTTGCGGAAAAATACCAGTAAGAATGGCGAACGTTACCGAATTTGAGCAAACAATTCAACCTGATACCCATGTTGCTATATGTGAAGCAGTTGAAGTCAATATTGACTTTAATGAGACTTATATAGAAATTGAGTAAAATGAGTTCTGTCGAAGAATCAAAAGAAACTCCCAGTAATTTAAAAGACTTAAAAATGAGAAGTAGTAAACTCTTGAATGAGGATCAAACAAAACTTTTGAACAATCTTTTAATAAAGTATGATCAAACATTTTCCAAAAATAAAAGTGATCTTGGGAGAGCAAGTGCTATAAAGCATACAATTAGCACAGGAAACGCCAAACCAATAAAACAGGCACCCCGTCGTTTACCCCTGTCCAAAAGAGATGAAATAAATGACGAAATACAAAGACTTCTTGATTGTGGAGGTATTGGCAGGTAAAAATGGACGAAAAGGATAAGGTAAAAACGGCTTCTACGAGTACCAAAGGGTTATTCCATTTCAATGTAATGCCTATGGGCTTATGTAATGGTGTTGTTACTTTTTAGCGACTCATGGAATATACTTTGGCAGGACTTAATTGGCAAACCTGTCTAATATACATTGACGATATCATTGTATTTTCAGATTCTTTTGAATCACATTTGACTAGGCTCGGAGATGTTTTGGACCGTATTGCAACACAAGTCCCCGCCTAAAGGTTGCCCCTAAGAAATGTTTATTTTTTTAAAATAAAGTTTCCTTTCTTGGACACATTGTCTCAAAAGAAGGAATTGCAGCTGATCCCGAAAAAAATTGAAAGTGTTAAAATGTGGCCTGTACCCAAGACAATAACAGATGTCAGGAGCTTTCTGGGTACCTGTTATAATTACCGTAAATTTATTCAAAATTTTGCTAATATAGCTCGACCTTTACACAAACTTACCGAGAAAAATTGTTCATTTGAATGGATTGTTGAGTGCGACATAGCTTTTCAGAAACTGGAAAATGCTCTTATATTAATCCCTATATTCAGTTGGACGGCAAACGATTTAATGGCTTCTAAGGTCAAGACATTGGTCACATGACAAAAGTTCAGAGTTTTTTGGTAAACGTTCATGCCTCGTGGTGTTTTGACTCGTATCGTCTTATTTGTACACTTAAATTAATAAAAAATCAAAGTGTTCAATTCTTGAGTGAATAAGCTTCATTATTCTTTATGATTATCATTAAAAGTGTTAAAGTATTCTAAATTCACGAGTGAAGTGAAACTTTTTTTCTGAAAATCTAGGTCCACCGAAAATTCCTATTTATTCCTTAAATAGGTATGGTAACGTGTTGAGGGGTATAAAATATGAAGCAAAACCATTTTTTACATGAAATTTTCATGAAAATCGATCCTAAATTGACTGGACACGAATTTGTGTTTGCTTATTCGTGGCGAAGTGGAGATCAAAGGGAGATATCTCCGTACACGCATCGTAGGAAATTCGAGTAAAATTAATGATTGTAGTTATATTTCGACACTTTCTTGAATAACTATTCAGTATTTCATGTTCCTCTACTATTGTAACATTAAAATAGTCATGGTATGGTTGAATATGGCATTTTTCAAGTACTTACATGTTTTTGAAAACTTCCAAAGGAGAAAATTATATACCGTGAAATGACTTTTCTCTGAACCTTGGACTTATTGTATATTCTCAAACACCCTTTTGGTAGATGGAATGATACAAGTCTTTGTTTTATTTTCTTTGTATCAATATTCTTAGAAAGGATTTGAAAAAAAACTCAGTGTTTGTACATGTTGCTTGTTAATAAAACATAAATTTCACTCTAAAATTAACTTAAAGACTTCAACTAATTATTTTTTAATATATAAATATGTATCTAAAATAAAAAGTTTTTAATCTGGTTCACTGAAAATGTTGCAATTGAGAAATGAGATTTAACAAAGTTATTTTGATGGACTGAAGAACTTATAGATTGTCATTTTGTATGCTGATCGTGATATGGGGAAAGAAAGAGTGCTATTATAAATTCTAACACAGCATCAATTGTGAAACAATAGTTCTCTCCTTCAGACATTTTAGTTTTCAAGATGCGAGGCTTGCTGATCAATTTACATATTTAAGATTTCACTGTTAAGAGTGGAAAAATAACTTATTGACAATGATTCTGTATGGGAATGTTTCTCTACAATACATCTATGTTACCAACTATCTTTGTTTTTCTACTATGATCTGCGACGAGATGGGTTCTTTATGTGTGACCTCAATGATCGTCAGGCATGATTATTGGTAGCCTTTTTTCCTGATGTAACAATGGCAAATTCTGAGAAAAGCAAGAAATTTTCAGCAGATCCAGGTCTTTTATATAGAGAGGGGGGATTATTCCATATAACAGAAAAATATATTTGATTTCATGCCAAAAAGTTACATACAAGAGGGGTTTATCAGCCATTTGTCAGCAGAACTTGTGTTACAATTTAACTTTGCATTACATTAAAATACAATATGGAAAAAAAGAAATGTAGACAATACATGCTTCAAAATTGTAAACATTGACATTGAATGAAAAAAAAGTCAATTTGCAGTGGACAGAAGTATAATTTTTTTATATTATACCTGCTTTAAGATAAAGTGGCGGATCCCAGGGGGGGTGGTCTGGGGATAGGAACCCCCTTTTTTATTGGACGATCAATGCATTTGAATGAGGACATATAGTTGGAACCCTCCTTTATCCTGGGTTGGGAACACCCCCCTCCCCCTTTTAAAATTGGCTGGATCTGCCTCCAAGATAAGAAAACTATATAAGATGTACAAGTTATGTTGCTTGCTCTTAATCAAGAGAAAAAATCTGAACATCCAAAAGTCCAGAAAGGGATTTAAACATTATAATCAAAACAAAGAAAACTGAACAAAAAGCTGTATTGCAATCTGATATCATGCAGTTTACATCATTCCTATTATTACAAGTTTTTGATTTTTTTTCCCTTAAATTTGAATTAAAAAGTCCTACAAACAACAGTTGAGTCTTTTAATTTAATTATTGATTGAATAATGAATGATTAGTTAAGCTGATCATTAAATAAAGTCTGAAAATGCTTTGTTTAAATAAAAGAGTGTTATAAAATATACTGAATCAACTTCAAATTTAATCCAAATTCATATTTAACTGCTCTAAAATGCATAGTCAATTGAACTACAAAACAAAAACTTGAGACTACTATAACGTTGAGATTGGTCACTTCCCATGTTATAGTAGTCTCAGACAAAATCAAAGCTGACTTAAAAAAAGTATGTTCAGAAATATTTTGAAGAATGGACAACAATGAGATATTTATTATTCTAATATCAGAAAAAAATTCATAGTATCAAATCAGAATGCAAGTTCTTTTTATTGCGATAATCAATTTAATCGCATTATTAACTTTAATAAAAACCTCATGATAATTTCTGAATTTACAGTCATGACTTAGCTTGTCAATCGCTGCGCTTAAAAATTTAAGTTTCCTAGGCCTAAATGTCATGCATGTGGTTGAAATACTGACAATTTTGCTAACTTTTACCAAAAATCTCTTTTTTATGACAATCATACATTACAATTTCAGAAAAAAGCTGCATAAAGTTATATATGTATCACATATCAGAATGCTAGTTTGTATCATCATGATTATCATGATTATTGCAATAAGTTGTTATTCAATTAGTTAAAAAACATCAATTATTAAGAAAGCTTAACGTAAGTGCAGAGAAAAAGGATAGCAGCCACCTCGTTTTACCAGATAAGAAGGCTGCTGAGGAGGGCAAGAAGTGGCAACGCTTTCTTGCTCCTTCCAGCCTTTTTAGTAAAGCCAAGGTGGCTGACACAATCAGAACTGTTAGGAAAGATGCCATTAGTAGTCCGACATATGTTGGTTCTGTCCTACCTTTTGGATATGGGTGTGTGAAAAAGGAAGAGAGGGTTGTCTTTCCCCACGGGACAGTATATTCTCTTACTGCTTCTTGGGTAGCCGACCCAACATTGTCCATGCTACAAGAAGCAGGAGTACAAACTTAAAGAGTAGAAGTGAGTGATAAGGATGCAAACACCCCTCCGTTTTACAACGCATGGTCAATTGAGGAGAAATGTGTAGACACTTCAGACCTATTTTCCCCACCGCCCCCTACAGAAATTACAGAACCAGAGACTTGTATTCCGGAAGGAACGCTTCTTCTATTGATATCATGAATATACTGGATAAAAGACAACGAAATAATAGGTCTCATGGCAAACGTATCAATCGAAATCAACGAATTAAACATCGTATAAATTATACACTTGGTAATCTATCTATATTTAAAAATCAATGGTAGGCATCAATTATTATGTAAACTGGGTCAAATACCAATTAGTAAATTACATGATATTTTCAAGGAGTGTGACACCATCTCTTTCTTCAGCCCGCTGTATGAATATTCGCGTATAATTACAGCTTTTTGCCACCATAGGCTGTTCCCGCGTACCGACAAACCTGAAGATCATAAACGTCATTTTCTAAAAATTAATTATATTTGCAGAGGTATTGATTTTATCAACTTATCTAGTATATTTAATGACTCTGCCGTTCAAAACTTCATACCTACCTATTTTGATAACACAGAACCACCTATTATTTCATACACATACAAAAAAAAAACCAGAAGAAGTTTAATTTTTAATTTTACGCCGGTAACATCAGACGTCAATGTAGAAAATTATACTCCTTTAACTTGAAACTGTGAATTGTCGAAGTTTAGATATATTCCCTATGGCCATGTTATTACGGGGGACCTCAATATCGTCCAGGACAGAGAGGTTAAAAACTTTTTGAAAAAAGGACCAAAATATCGTTCTCCATCTAAAATAGATTGGAAAGTGTCGTCAGGTCACCAAAGATGCTCTTTTCTCGTTTTGTAAAAATTGATGTAAACGGGAAAAATCTGATAGAAAATCTCTTGATTCTTATTTAAATAAATGTATAATGTGGTAGATAATAGAATATCACATTTTGAAAATAATTTAGAAGTAAATAAAAGAGTACATAATACGCCTATTTCCAGAATAAGAAATAAACTTCAAGAACTTTCAAAGCAGTTTGTGTTTGTACCGGCCGACAAAGCAGCCAACAATGTGGTGGTGGTATGCTTTAAATACTACACGAACGTTCTTAAGAATGAAATTTTAAATTCATCTACATTCAAGTCCATGCGCCCCACAGAGAGTCATATAGTTAACAAACATATCATAACCACATCACAGCTTAATGCTTCTTCTGAACATTTGAAGGTCCCTACTTTGTATTGGTTACCTAAACTACACCAAAAAAAACAGTAAAATATCGTTTCATCTTGGCCTCTATTAAGTGTTCTATAACTTATCTTTCAGTGCTTTTAACAAGTTCCTTAACTACTATCAAAGAGCTTATCATAAACTATGGTAATAAAATATATGAAAATAGTGGAATTAACTATTTTTGGAGTGTAAAAAATTCTTTTGATGTTTTAGATAAATTACGTGCTTTTGATGGTCCTTTTGTTTCTGTTGGCAGTTTTGACTTTTCTACTCTTTACACTACACTTCCACACAATCTTATCAAACAAATAAATTGACTATTTAATCAAATGGTCGTTTGGAAAATCTGAATGCAAATATATTTGCTGCAACTCATTTAAAGCCTTCCTCTTTATAGCTAATAAGAAAGGTAAATATGCTAGATATACTTACTGGAGGTGTGATGAGATGATTGAAGCTGTTAATTTTCTCCTTGACAATATTTATGTACGTTTCGGCAGCAAAGTTTATCGACAGGTTGTAGGTATTCCTATGGGCACTAATTGCGCCTCTTTAATAGCAGACTTGTTTTTGTACTGTTATGAATCACAGTTTATGACCAAACTCAGTAAAGACCCGTCTTAATTGCATTTAATTGATAAATTCAACAACACTTACCGTTATCTTGATGATATTTTTTCGTTAAATAATCAAGAATTTTCTCAATATACTGCCGAAATTTACCCAAAGGAACTTACTTTAAATAGATCAAATTTAAACGGTAACAACTGTCCTTTCCTAGATTTAGATATTTCGGTTTTACACGGGAAACTCCACACTAAAATTTACGACAAAAGGGACGATTTTTCGTTCCCTATTGTTAATTTTCCCCTTTTGAATGGTGATGTTCCTTTGGCACCATCTTACGGTGTTTATATTTCACAACTCGTTCGCAATGCCCGTGTCTGTTGTGACGTTTTTGATTTTAACGAACGTAATCTATGTGTAACTGGTAAATTATTAAGCCAGGGATTTCGTTACCACAAATTACTTAAAACCTTTTCTAAATTCTTCCACAGATATAAAGATTTGGTTTTGAAGTTTGGTTGTACCTGTAGAAAACTTATTTCAAACAGGATTGCACATCTTATTTTTACGGCAATATTGTTTACCGTGCCCGGATTTACAAACGATCCTGGTAAACTTATCGATTCTTTTAATAAACTTATTCTAAAAGGTTAGCGATTCAACACTGTAATTAGATCATTAAATATTGTTTTTATTGGTACTAATATTGATTTTGTTATCAGTAAATAAAAGGCAAACTAAATATTATTGTTATACATATATACAAATTCATGGATCTACAATCTGTCGATACCTGTATCTTGGCATTGCACAAGGTCATGTTTTTCTCTGACTGTTTATGACGTCTTTATACTAAATCCATTGGATGTTGGATGTGTACGGATTGATCTTAGATGCATGATTTTTTTTATTAGTTGTTAGTGGTTTTAAACTACCTGTCAGTAACTGTGAGTACTCTCAGATCTGTACTTAATGTCTTTTTGTTGTTTGGATGTACAAGTACCCGGCCACGTCCACTTGTATTTGTAGTATTTGTATTTTTATCCATCTGATGAGTTAAGCCTGATTTCAACTGATTTTAATAGTTCGTTCTTATGTTGTACTGTTATACCACTGTCCCAGATTAGGGGGAGGGTTGGGATCCTGCTAACATGTTTAACGCCGCCACATTCTGTATGTATTTGCCTGTCCCAAGTCAGGAGCCTGTAATTCAGTGGTTGTCGTTTGTTTATGTGTTACATATTGGTTTTTCGTTCATTTTTGTATATAAATTAGGCCGTTAGTTTTCTAGTTTGAATTGTTTTACATTGTCATTTCGGGGCCTTTTATAGCTGACTGTGCGGTGTGGGCTTTGCTCATTGTTGAAGGCCGTACGGTGACCTATAGTTGTTAATTTCTGTGTCATTTGGTCTCTTGTGGAGAGTTGTCTCATTGGCAATCATACCACATCTTCTTTTTTATATTAACCATATCAGATGAAGAAGATTCTAAGTCGGATACGTCTTCTGATTCTTCCAATACAGATACGGCAGAGGCAGATGACTCCAACGTAGAAACAGTTAGAGTTCTGGTTAAATGTGAAGACATAGACATTTGAAGTTTTTATTTGTAAATTGTATATTATGTATATTAGGGTATGAAATTGTGTGTACGTGTGTATGATAGGAGTGTGAATTTTACTGTTAATTGGAAATATTATGAGATTCAGAGTCTGTCCGGGACGAACAGTTTTTCAAAGAGGGGGGCAGTGTAACGAATTTTAAGTTTCACTGTTTCCTTCTATTGAATTAAGTTTGTGCTGTACAGAATTTATGATATTATGTTTCAATTTTTCCTGTTGATTATTTATTGTTATTATTCCAAATGTGATTTAAAAATAGCAAATGACGTCATGCTACTTTCGTTTTTGATTATAGAGAATATATTGTTCAGCAGCCGATTGTACGAACGTGTCATTAGTCTAATGAGTCATTAAGTCTTCATTAGCCTAATGCATCATAAAGGCTTAATGAAGACTTAATGACTCATTAGGCTAATGCCACGTTCGTACAACCGGCTGCTGGTTTTAGAATATTTAAATTATTGAGAACAGAAGCTAATATATAGTTAGAATGTGTATTTATCATGGTCTAAAAATGTTTATCTTTTATGTAGAGGGGATAACCTGGACAAGTATTTGTTACGTATACAACGTTGATTGACGTTGATCAGCTGTTTTTCTGACAACCGTTGTTATAGTCAAATAACTTTATTTGATTTATAAATACATACATTTTTGCTATAAAACCTGATTACTAAATCATTTTCTAAAACACGTGTGATTTATATTGGTGACTAAAGTTAAATTGCAGTATTTATTTAAATAAACGTTAATCTTACATTGCATTTAAAGCTTGAGTCGTCGTTTAACTTACGTTTAGGAATATTTCTTCCTATTCAATATCTACTGGACGGTTGTAAAAACGATATTTGAATGAGGCATTTTCATTCTATCCATTGCTCCGAGACAAAGATCTTATAGTTTAATCGTAGCATACAATATTCATGTTGGCCAAAAGCACAAACGTAACGTCAAAAAAGACAACTAACAAAAAGACTCATGATATAAAGCAACGATCTGAGAGTACTCGAATTACTAAAAGCTAGTTCAAAGCCAATAATAAAAAATACATATATCTTGTATCAAACATTAAAATATCAACCAGTACTCACCCAATTGTTTTAGTATAAAACATTATAAACAGTCAGAGAAAAACATGATTTTGTGCAATGCCAAAATATAAGTATCGACAGAATGTTGGACCGTATATGTTCATAGCTATTTAGCACTATTTTTAAGTTAGGTTTAAATGTATTTCTGCCAAAGTCAATTCATATACCTATAAAAACAATATTCAAAGATCTCATTACAGTATTATATTGATAACCTTTTTCTGTAAGTCTATTTAAAATTAAACACGTTATGTTATTCCTCTGTTCGATTCGTTAATCTGATTTTCCAGAGTCAGAAACCTTGTGAACTATTATTCGTAATTACGTCTTGGTTTGCTTTTATTCGAGAATTTGGTGTTGACAGAAGGTCTTTTATAGTTTCTATTAAGATTTTTGTATCAAGATGTCAAGGTTTTAAATGACGTATTCACAGAAAAGATTTTTCCGTGTCAAAAACAATATTGTAGAGACTTAATCAACTGTTACAACACATAGCTCATATCATCCACACACTTCTGGTCAGTGAAACACTAAGACCTACAATGCACATCAAACCACGTATTTTTATCTATCATGTTTAAATATACCTCGCCGCACGCGACGCAAGGGATATAGTAAAATTCTTCGTCTGTCCAAAACACAAAAATTCTAAGAGATCTTTTAACAAAATACGTACATATTTGGTAAATATTTCTTCACTATACTTTACTGTCAGATTTATTTAGCTATTTTACTGCAGCTATGGGACTTTGAACATTTTTGGACGATTGATGAAAAGTGACACTCGGAGAATGCAACTAAGCTGACATTGTTTTAAAGCAAGCTCTGTTGGATAGCTATCTTATTGGCAATCGTATCACATCACCTTATTTTATATCATATGACAGTATGTTAAGAATTATCCGTTTAAGTGATTTGTTGATAAATCACCATATCTTTAATTTCGAACGCAAATATCATGCATAACCAACCTCTGGCGAAGAATTCGGCTACTGTGCTAGGGGTTTTCTATAACTTTGACTTTTTACTCCGTGTTGAAAGTCTCATCTCTATGACTTTGAAATTATGCTCTATGTTTCATGATTTAATTTAGCATGTAATCCCTTCGTTTTTAGCTCACCTGGCCCGGAGGGCCAAGTGAGCTTTTCTCATCACTTGGCGTCCGTCGTCCGTCGTCCGTCGTCCGTCGTCGTCGTCGGCGGCGTCGTCATCGTCGTCGTCCGTCGCCGTTAGCTTTTTACAAAAGTCTTCTCCTCTGAAACCACTGGGCCAAATTTAACCAAACTTGGCCACAATCATTATTAGGGTATTTAGTTTAAAAAATGTGTCCGATGACCCCGCCAACCAACCAAGATGGCCGCCATGGCTAAAAGTAGAACATAGGGGTAAAATTTAGATTTTGGCTTATATCTCTGAAACCAAAGCATTTAGAGTAAATCTGACAAGGGCAAAACTGATTATCAGGTCAAGATCTATCTGCCCTGAAATTTTCAGACAAATCTGACAAACTGTTGTTGGGTTGCTGCCCCTGAATTGGTAATTTTAAGGAAATTTTGCAGTTTTTGGTTATTATCTTAAATATTATTATAGATAGAGATTAACTGTAAACAGCAATAATGTTCAGCAAAGTAAGATCTACAGATAAGTTGTCATGACCAAAATTGTCAGTCGACCCCTTTAGGAGTTATTGTCCTTAATAGTCAATTTTTAACAATTTTTTGTAAATTTTTGTAATCTTTTACAAAAATCTTCTTCTCTGAAACTACTGAGACAAATTAAACCACACTTGGCCATAATCATTATAAGGGTGTCTAGTTTAAAAAATTTATCCGATGACCCCGCCGTCCAACCATCATGGCCGACTTGGTTAAAAATAGAACATAGGGGTAAAATGCAGTTTTTGGTTTATATCTCTGAAACTAAAGCATTTAGAGCAAATCTGACAGGTGGCAAAAATGTTCATCAGGTTTAGATTTATCTGCCCTGAAATTTTCAGACAAATCCGACAACCCGTTGTTGGGTTGCTGCCCCTGAGTTAGTAATTTTACGAAAATTTTACAGTTTTTTTGTTAAAATCTCAGATATCATTATAATATCTAATATCTAATACTATTAATTATTATTTTAACCTTATTTTACATGATTTCCAAAGCATCAGTAAATACAGGTGAGCGACACAGGCTCTTGAGAGCCTCTAGTTATTTAATACGAGCCATTCCAAGTGATATATATTTTTTGATACAATGAAATAAAATGAAATGATTTTTAATAATCGTTTCTTAAATTCTCCGGAAAATTTCTGAAATAATCAGGAAACTAAGGTTCTTACTAAGGCAAAGTTCCCCTTCGATGAATTCGGCTATTTTCTAAGTAATTTTCGTCATATAGATATGCACGTCTTTCTGTACTTAGACGGCATTTGCTTTCAGATTTTGTTTGGTTTTGAGCGTTCCTGGTGAAGAAAATCAAGACAAATCTCTTCTAATGCACGATACAATTTATAAGTGTTATTTTTAATTATTTACCATGTACAAAAAAGGAAACGTGGTTTAATTGTCAATGTAACAATATAGAAATAAGAAGATGTGGTATGATTGCCATTGAAACAACTCACCAACGGAGACAGACGGCGTAGTAGTAAACAACTATAGGTCACCGTACGGCCTTCAACAATGAGCAAAATCCATACCGCATAGTCAGCTTTAACAGACACAGAAATGGCAAATGTGAAACAATTCAAACGAGAAAACTAACGACCTGATTTATGAACAATGTAAGAAACAAAAAACAAATATGATATACAGCAACAAACAATAATCACTGAATTACAGGAGCCCGACTTGGGACGGGCACATACAGAATGTGGCAGCCTTGAACATATTTGCAGTTGTCAAACCCTCCTTGACCTGGAACAGTGTTGAAACATAAGAACAAACTATGAAAATCAGGTGAAAAGAGCTTAATCATCTGATCGATACATAGCACAACAAAAACAAATAAAAGAATATAGTTCCAATGTCCCCCGCATCGCACATAATTTATCTGTTCTGTCCAAGGGCAATAACAAAACAAAAATTTTTTTTTAAATTATCTTACTAGATAGTTGAAGACTTGAGAGCAATTTCTGATATATTCAATATTTCTAAGGGAAACTCATTAAAAATATTTGAATGGCATTTATTTTCGAAATTGTCCGAGACATTGCTGTTATATACCTTTGATGTGAATTTGATAAAAATCTGGCAAAAATTGTACATGTGAGAGCATTTACAATGCAAATGTCCATATAATTTATATTTGATAGGGGCATAACTCTTTTGAAAATAGTTGATCGGCTCTGATTTTCAAACTTGTCCGAGACATTGCTGATATAAACCTGCAATATAAGTTTCATTAAAATCTGGCAAGAATTGTAAACATGGGAGTGCTAACAATGCAATTTTCCATATAATTAATGTTTTCAAGAGGCATTACTCTTTTAAACATAGTTGATCGGCACTGGTTTTCAAACTCTTCCAAGACATTGCTGATATAAACCTACAATATAGATTTTATAAAGATCAGGCAAGAATTGTACACATGATAGCGCTAAAGATGCAATGTTCCATATATCTAATATTTCCAAGGGGCATAACTCTTTTAAACATAGTTGATCGGCATTGATTTTCAAACTCGTCTGAGACATTGCTGATATAAACCTACAATATAATTTTCATAAAAATCTGGCAAGAATTGTACACGTGAGAGCGCTAACGATGCAATTTTGCATTAAATTAATGTTACCAAGGGCATAACTCTTTTAAAAAAGTTAATCGTCACTGATTTTCGAAGACGTCCGAGACATTGCTGATATAAACCTACAATATAAGTTTCATAAAAATCTGGCAAGAATTGTACACATGAGAGCGTTAACGATGCAGTTTTGCATTAAATTAATGTTACCAAGGGCATAACTCTTTTAAACATAGTTGATCGGCATTGATTTTCGAAATCGTCCGAGACAATGCTATGATATAAGTTTTATAAAAATATGGCAAGAATTGTACATGTGAGAGCACTAACAAGACCGGACGGACGGACGGACGGACGGACGGACGCCCGGTATTTCTATGTTCCCCGCAACGGGGGACAAACAAGACGCTAAGAACAGATTTGAGAGTACTCTTAGCTGTAGTATTTATGTCATATTACCACAACATTGTTAGCTGCTATAATGGTAAGAACTCAACCCCTTTGCGATTACTTAAAATGCGATTCTTATTCAAGAAATAAGCGTGTTATGTACCCTTTTATATATTTCTTAATTATTTTCAAAATGTCAGAATATCCAAACATTCATACATTTTTTTTATATAAGAATCAAGAGCTTTTTATTAGATTGTTTTCCGTTTACACTAGATTTTACAATAGAATGAATAAATGCTTCTTTAATAACCTGACGAAAACTGTACTAATTTATTGAAGATGGAGGACGATATTTTGGTCCTTTTTCAAATAGATTTTAAACTCTAGGTCTTGAACGATGTGTATGTCCCCGTAACAACATGACCATAGGGATAAGATTCACAGTCTCGAATTGAATGAGCACTTTTTCCTCTACTGACGTTTGATGTAAGTGGCGTATAATTAATAATTAAACGTCTTCTGGATTGTTTATATGTATACGAATCAACATATGGAGGTTCAAAGTTTTAAATAGTAGTCATTAGATATACTAGAGAAGTTGATAAAATCGATACATTTAAATATAGATAGGATATCGTCAAGTGTATAATTTATACGATGTTTAATTCGTTGATTTCGATTGATACGTTTGCCATTAGACCTATATTATAACATTGTCTTTTACAAACATTATTCATGCTATTTATATAGGAAGTTTTAGGTATGTTCCCTTGTCTCATTATATTATCGATTAGACCAAGGATATATGTCGTCTGCAATGATATATTCCAAGACAGTTCGCAAATTTAACGGGAATCATGTTCACAATTTTTTTATGTGATTGTCCTTTTTGTTTCTGGAATGTTTCGAGTTGTTAGAATTTCATGATTTTAATATTGCGTTTATGTTTTTCTAAATGTTGGTAAATTATGCTTTTGAATTCCTTAAGTTTGTTTCCGGAAGCGGTATAGATGTTCCTGTGTTCTAAAATCCCGTCCCGTTTGTTCTAACTCTTGAATACAACACTTTTGCTTTCTTCAAGTAACCAGATAAATAAGGTTTTGGGGTTTTCAAGTAATGTCACAGGAAAAGGAGAGCGAAAAGGCTCACCCGTTCGCTACTGACCTAACAATATTATAAGAAGATAATCTAGAGCAGGTTTGTCATTTTCTAGCATTGCACGTGAATATTTGTAGATATGCACGTGCATGTCTTCTGCAGTGGAATTGCGACCTTTAACACAATTGTGAAAAGTATTGAATTCAGAAGAGGAATGTATGGACAAAAATGTGAACAATAACAGGTCTTCGTACGGCCTTCAAAAATTAGAAAAATTCATACTGTATGAAAGCCTATATAAGGGGTTCATTCCTCCTATTCCCACTTTTTATAAATCTTGTAAGAAAAGTTAAAATTTCATGTGGGAATAGGGGGAATCTTGTGCAAACAAAGGATTATACTGTATAAACATTGTTTAATCAACTTTTAATTGACAAGTGTTTTTTTTGATAGGTTATAGTTGATATTTGTATGTGTATGAATTCCGTGTTTTTAATTAAAGTAAATATGAAAGAAATGGAAAAATATATAAGTAAATTATTTTATTTCTTTTATAACACAAATTCAACAATAGATTCAGGCAAGCATTATACTATGAAACAAACAATACAAGTTAACAGCTAGCACTAAAACAAATCACACATTGTAGCACACACATTAGAAATTCACTTATGTATAATCAAGATATTTGAAATTATTACTTTATAGAGGAGGCATGTTGTCATAAAGAGTATTTTAATAAATATTAACATTTTTTTCAATGCTACATGCTAGTATTATTTTCTGTCTATCGTTTTGTTATTTGTGTTTTTCTTCAGTAACAATCCTATTGTTTGGATTTTAAACTAATAAAATTCTTATTCTGTATTTAAGTCTATTACAATTTATTAATCTATTCAACATGAAGATGGTTGGAGGCTGCATCACCAAACTGTACTGTTGTGACTTCCTGGTTGCGGTGTTTAACCTTAAGCTCTTCTAATCTGTTGTTGATTTCTACATACTTTCGTTTTTGGGCCACTCTCTTCCCACCAGCTGCATACTGGATCATGGTCAGAGCGTTGAAAGCTTCCTCATGTTTCAGTAGTTTTATGAGTTTAAAGATGTTTGGATATGGGTGCTGGACATGTTTCTTCAGCTTGCTGTGCCATCCCTCTAGATGATGTGTAGTCCTCGGTCCCTGTGTTGTGTAATGGTCCCAAAGGTGACTGTTCTGTTCGAACCAGTATGTTGTTACATAGTCTGTAAAGGGCGTATAGTTGATGTTAGTATCAATCTGATCTTTGTCGGTTATGGCATTAAACCACACATCTTCGACTTCAGTAGTAGGCACAAATGGAAGGACAGCGGCACGGCGTGCTTTAGGAACCTTGTGTATACTAGTTCGCTCTTGGCTGCAAGTAAACTGTGTACCAGTGGATACATTGCGCCGTCAACCATTGCGTGAAATGTGTAAAGTTGGAAGAACAGGCTCGGACAGGAGTAAAATGTACCATCATCATATATGATATCTGCAGCTGCTAAGTGTGTTATATACTTTTGAGTACTGAAGATTAACAAACGCCAAACTGTGTTGTCATCTGTTAGCAGGAATGGGTCACAACAGTTTTTGGTAAAACTGGTAGGTTCTTCTTGCGTTTGTTGTACATGGAAATCTTGCAAGATGGGAAAGTTTGTTATAATATTATCTATCATCAATTTGTTTGTTCTGATGACAATTTTTTAAGTTTATAAATTCAATGATTTTTTAATCTTACTTCTATTTATCTGACTTATTTTTTTATTTTTAAATAATTCTTTGAAGAAGAAAAACATATTACAAATTAACTGTGTATTATTTTTTTTTTTAAATAATAGTATACTTAAAAAGTGTAAGAAATATGTTTTCTTTTAAAAAATACAGGTAAATCTTAGGTGAATTTTTAATTAACCTTGATTGTTATAAAAACAAATTATTTATCAAAACATCTATTGTTATTTGCATGTGGGAATAGAAGGAATAGTGATTTTTAAAAAGTGGGAATAGGAGGAAGACACCATATAAGGCTCCATAAAGTCTGCCTTTGGATTAATTTAAATTAAACGAATATCAAATCATAATTGCTTACATCTACGTCATATCTCATTATATTTATATAAATACCAGTGCTTCTATTGTTGAAAAAGTTTTCTGTCTGAATTATTTTGTTGTGTTTTTTACTTATTTTTTTCCTGCTGATAAATGGCCGGTGCATAAAGAGTTTCTAATACCCGCCATTTCGTCTTTCTGTCATTTCAAACATCCGTCATAACGAAATCCAACAGCTTACTGGGCTTTTTTCCGACATGCTTTAATATATGCCTGACTATATTTAGCATCTGTTCTTTAGTGATATTGATATAATATATTTGCCTTTCTTGTCGTTTAAAGATAAATTGTTATGTTTAATTGTGTGTCAAAGAGTTTCGGTTTATTTCGAATGGTCGAATATTTTTCTCTGTTTTTTTTTTAATTGTTTATTGAGCCGAATGAGGCATTCGTAGCAATAAGAAGTTTTTTCCCTGAAATTAATCCCATTCACTCTATGTTCCTTAAATTGCTGTTTTAAAATAAGAATGACATTATTTTTCATTTTTTTTATTGATAAAATTTATTGATTCAAACTATGTCCCACTGGTAGCTATAATGTGTTTTGTTAGCAATAGATATTTCTCTGGCGTTTTTTGTACTTGCTTATGAATTGAAATATCGAAGACGTCAGTTGTGGGTTTATTTGATTATGAAAGAAAGTCTTAGTTTGTTAAAATTATTGGAAGAAAACATGTAATTATTGTAACAAAATTGATAAAGAATATGCACATAAATACTGTTTTACGTATACCAACAAATACTTTTTTTAATAAAATTCGATTCGGTCTCTTCTCAGTCAATAAACGAGATTTAAACATGTTTAAACTCGGTCAAGTTTCTCTGAGATAGAAGCCCGAAAGGACATTTCCGGAGGAAATCATTTGTAATTCATGTTTTGATATATAATTTGTACATAATAGAGCCGGATATGTTTGCGCTCAGGTAAAGGTTATTTAACAGGGTAAGTATTTACTGCATTGAAAACATTGGAGAAAAGTAACATAAATCTGATGCAATATGTATATTTTTCAAATGTGATAAAATTATGATATCATTTTCGTAAAATAAGAAATAAAAAAACGAACAAAACATAGACATCATTATCTCTATATTGTTATCTTAAAAATCATATTTGTATTTTCCCCAAATTTAAGGTCTCCATATGGACAAGAATATTTAAATATCGTTAATGTCTGTATGAAAAAATTAAATTTATATTTTGATACCTAAATATCTAAAATATATATATTGCAATTTTACCAAGTCTTTGGTATATCTATCAAATCAGAATATATTTTATAGCCGAATAAACCACAAATAACAAATAAATGTATTTGTATCTAAACCAATCGATCAAATGTTTCAAGACTGAAAACGCTGTCTTTTGGTGACAGATAAATAATCCTGGCATCAATGGCATATCAAATAGTATAATATGCATAATATAAGTCTAAGAGTTCTTGTTTATTTAAGGAAACAACGACAATCCTTATTTGAATCTGCGAGTAGGGGTAATAGACGCTAGTTATATTTGGTGGACTCTTATATTGATCACTGTACGAATCACGAGTCATTTAATCGGACACGAAAATAGCATAATTTTTTCTGTTTTGTCACTGTTGTTGTACTTCAATTTTGAGAGTACACTTAATGAACATTAAAATTTTAGTAGTATGGCAGTATGTCTGGTGAAGCTGAATCTGCTCTAATATGTATCAATAAATTCATCAAAGATACCTGGCTAATCATTTTGTATCCCAGACGCGTGATTCGTCTACAAGAGACTCATCATTGACACTCGAAGCAAAATATTATACTATAAGAAAATCTGTTTTAAAAGTTTGATTAGTGAATTTTTAATGTGAAGTTTAAAGCTTCGAAGGTTGCAAAAGGGATTCAATCAAGACAACCAAAAAATCAAACCTTAGACGACCATGGTATGATCCAATTCTTACATATATTATTGGAATAAATATTTACCATTGTTAAATGAGCTTGTGAAGAATTGTACAGTTTGTCTTAAACTTTCCAGATTGATTTGTTTCCAAAGAAGTATGGCATGTAGACAACTATAGACTGTATTTCTTAGTATAGACATTGGAAATATGTACCCAAATTTGATGCAGGCACCCCGAAGAGGTCAGTAAATATTGATCACAGTAGTTTTTGCTATATGCATAGGACATTTATTGATCTTTTATATTTTCTCTGTAGTTTGTTGCAGAGAATAAAAGAAATTTTTTTTAACAAGGATAACAAAAAGAGGCAGAAGATTTAAGGAATATTCATAACTCAGAAGGCGAGATAAAATCACAACGTTATAGGAAAATCTAAAATACGACGCATAAGTTCGCAAAACTCTATGAAAGAAAATACGAATGAGCAACATAATCACAACAAAAAACCGGGGGTGAACTAAACAAACAATAAAACTACATATTTCCAAATTTATTTCTGCCTAGTTTAATACATCAGATAGAAAGATTCGGTAAATTTCTTGATAGTTTTTATCAATGATCTCCGAAATAAAGTTGTGGTGTGTACACTGAAAACAACGTCATAAGTAGTTAACCGATGTCCAAATAAAAGTTATTATCGGAAATAGGACCCTTCGGTTAAACTACCGGTCAGACCACTTTACTTGTATCTAAATACACATATCGTTATTGAGATGAGATACCGACGCATCATATCGGTCGATCAATTCGTGACGATGACAGTAAAACTTATACCTTGTAAATTTCAGTCCTTCTTCCTCATCACTGTTAAAGCAGTTTTTGTGTGAAGAGCACATCCCTGTTAACAACGTCCCCACAGTGTAACATGCACGTGCAAAACTTATTTACATTGAAATGTTAACGCCATACGACGGAGCATACGATGATGTCATACACGACGCCATATGTTGACGCCATTAAACGGCCGAAAATACAATTCGCAATTGAAGCATATTATAAAGATGTCACCTACCGAAAGAGGTCGCGCAGCATGTCATTGACGAAGCGTTATTTAGGAAGTCCAAATGTCCAAGATAAATACATAAACGGTTAATAAGTTACATATACGGATGTTTTGGATGAAAACTTAACACATTCAAAGGCGTTGTGAACCATTCAACTGTTTATCAAAATACAAGTATTCAAACAAACAAAACAATAAAAGTATTCAAGCAAACAAAACAATATAAGTATTCAAACAAACAAAACAATATAAGTATTCAAACAAACAATACAATATAAGTTTACTAATAAGTAAGAGTAAGTAAAATATTTTAATACATATTAAAAAATATCAGTTACAACTAAGCGTGAAGTTTTTATGGAGATAATTGAAGGAGAAAATCAATCATAGCATACTGCTTTATATCAGATTAATATATTAATTACAAATATGTAATAGATCTACTTTATTATCCAATAGACCAATTTATATTCTTTTCTCAGAATTTGTTATTCCTTTTTATTGATATGGCATCATATAAGACTATTGAACATCCAAAATAAGATGAATGTATCTCTGTTCGTTTTTTCCCCTAAAACAAAATGATATATTGATTAAGTTATCTAAACATGAATCTAGATATATAGTGCATGTAAATATAATCAAATACGTTGTCTAAAAATCGTCATGTCTTTAAAGCAAATTCATAGATTTTTGTTATCATATAGATTGAAGTTGTGGAAAAGATTGGAAAATCCCTCCTAATAATAAATGTCCGAATATCCCTTACGTGGTTGCATGATGACAATAACACTTTTAAATTTGGTGTGGCCGAAGCGCTTTTCTAGATGTGTTTTCAAAAGAAACCATCGAAACCAAATATTTGAATCATTAGCCACAATTTACGCGGGCTAAGAACAAAAACAAAACAGCACTTTAAGATTTCATGTCTCAGAAGCGCTTTTCTGAATTTAACCTTATCAAGAACGCTCAAAACCGAATATTTGAAAACCAAGAATGTAAAGGAACCGAAACAGTTGAAGAGCTTTATTACCAAAAAGGACATAAAAAACAAAAAATTAACAAGTTTATCTAAGGTCAATTTTGCCTGAATGAGTTGAAAGCTTAGTCTTTTTTATAATTTCTGAATTTATAAACGGACAATTTTAGAAAGTTCATGTCAGTACCTAAGATATTTAAAGCTTTGGACATTTACCGATTATGTCCCATTTCTTATTGTGTATATTTGCATCACGCAGTGTATGCGCATGCATAACAGTAGATGCTGACCTTGTCGACGCGCCTTGTCTCGCTTCCCTTTTAAGTACATGTGATTCCCTCCGTTTTTGTTTGTTTTTTACTTGATTAGTAGCTGTGTATCAATTTATGAGATTTAAAAATCGGAAAACTACTGTTGCCTTTAATGTATGTAGTGACGTCGTGTATGAAGTTTAATTTCTTTAATTTTAGATTCATACAATGACTTGATTGAATATACCCTATACGAAGAAAAGGTTTCTTGGAATGATGCTGCTGCAATTTGTGCATCTCAAGGCGCGCATCTCCTGACATTGAAGTCACAGGAAAAGTTTGATCTCATTCTAGAACTTCAAATCAAAGAGTTTAGACTATTCTCGTAAGTTTCACGTATTTCACTGGCATTTACAAATATAAACAAAACTGATGTCTTGTATATTTTCAGAACAAAGATTTAACAATTTAATTACTAGTAGTTTTTCCCAGTTTTTTTATGAATTGTTTTAATAACTGTCTTATAAAATACAATATTTTTTTATCATCGCTTCCGACATGATGTCCTGCTTTAAAATGCAAATTAGCAGACTTACAAGAAGGAACATTTAAATTTTATTTTGCTTTTTTCAATACTGTTTTCCTTCTAAGAGTATACACTAAGCAAACTAAAATTGTATTGTTCTTCGTAAATTGTTTTGTTATAAATTAGACCGTTATATTTCTCAATTGAATTGTTTCATATTTTTCATATCGGGGCCTTTTATAGCCGACCATACGGTATGGGTTTTTCTCATTGTTAAAGGCCGTACGGTTGCCTATAATTGCTTACATCCACTTCAGTTGAACTTTGGTGGGTAGTTGTCTCATTGGCAATCATACCACATCTCCTTATTTTTATAAAATGGTATGAAAAGACATATGTTCCGTATTATTAATGTGATGGGTTTTTTTTTTTTTTTTTTTCTTTTTTCGGGGGCAGTTTTGTTTACCTTGTACATATTTATCTATTTATATCGTTGATTCGAATACGAGTCACATAAATGACATAAAAGACATGTCTACGGAGCTGTTACCCCTTCTTAAGTTTTACAGCAACATATTGTTAACTGTATGTTCAGTCAGCTGTAATGATGCTTTATGGATGTTTTTTCAAATTCCAACAAAGTACTTTGATTTACACGCAATAGGTTTATTTTAACTGCTACAAATTTATCCCGTAATAATCTATTGCATTAGATATGTTCTGCATATAATGTTGCATAGCAAGTTAAACCTGTGGTACTCTTACTGTTTATCCTTAAAAAAAAAGAGGCGGAAAATACCAATGAAACATTTATAACTCATAAGTTTAAGAAAAACTGACAACAGAAAGGCAAAAAAAGGATTTCTCTACGCTTTACACTACTATTCTCCACGCTCAGTTGTAAGATCAACTACATCATTTCATCTAATAGAGTTTTTTCTACCAAAATGGGAAACCTAGATACAAATTCCTTCTTTTAGGTCATGAAAAATCTTTTTGGTGCTTTTAAATGCTCACACACAACACGAACTGCTAGTATAGCCAAAAAGGAAAGGTTCTGGGTGATTTTGAAAAATACTCATCGTTGGGATGCAAACTAAAATTATATTATTTGCTTAAATAATTGTATTTGGATATAAAGTTGAATGGTTTATAAAGCTTTAGGCTGTTTTAAGCAATATTTGCAAAATATTACTTCGTTACGTATCATTTTAAACTAATGATATATCCGAAATTCTTTAAAGTGTTACCTAAATGATTTTCTTAAACAATTTAAAACCAAAGTGTCCTTACAAGTTACTTATTAAAAGCTAGGCGAAAAATATCATAGAGATATTCAAATTCAAAGGCCGAAACAAACTGACATTTTCATGACAAAAAACAAACTCACATTTTCTTGACAACAAACCGATTAAAAGATAAACAACAGTATACAGAACATAACATTGATAACTAAAGACTGAGCAACATAAACACCATCAAAAACTAAAGACTGAGCAACATAAACACCATCAAAAACTAAAGACTGACCAACATAAACACCATCAAAAACTAAAGACTGACCAACATAAACACCATCAAAAACTAAAGACTGAGCAACATAAACACCATCAAAAACTAAAGACTGACCAACATAAACACCATCAAAAACTAAGGACTGAGCAACATAAACACCATTAAAAACTAAAGACTGAGCAATCTAAACATCACCAAAAACTATAGACTGAGCAACATAAAGATCATCAAAAACTAAAAACTGAGCAACATAAACACCATCAAAAACTAAAGACTGAGCAAATTACCCCACCAAAAACTAAAGACTGACCAACATAAACCCCATCAAAAACTAAAGACTGCGCAACATAAACTCCACCAACAACTAAAGACTGAGCAACATAAACACCATCAAAAACTAAAGACTGAGAAACATAAACACCATCAAAAACTAAAGACTGAGCAACATAAACACCATCTAAAACTAAAGACTGAGCAACATAAACCCCACCAAAAACTAAAGACTGAGCAACATAAACCCCACCAAAAACTAAAGACTGACCAACATAAACCCCACCAAAAACTAAAGACTGACCAACATAAACCCCAACAAACTAAAGATTGACACACATAAACACCATCAAAAACTAAAGACTGAGCAACAGAAACCCCACCAAAAACTAAAGACTGACCAACATAAACCCCACCAAAAACTAAAGACTGACCAACATAAACCCCACCAAAAACTAAAGACTGGCCAACATAAACCCCACCAAAACCTAAAGCTTCACACACATAAACACCATCAAAAACTAAAGACTGAGCAACATAAACCCCACCAAAAACTAAAGACTGACCAACATAAACCCCACCAAAAACTAAAGACTGACCAACATAAACCCCACCAAAGACTAAAGATTGACACACATAAACACCATCAAAAACTAAAGACTGAGCAACATAAACCCCACCAAAAACTAAATACTGACCAACATAAACCCCACCAAAAACTAAATACTGAGCAACATAAACACCATCAAAAACTAAAGACTGACCAACATAAACCCCACCAAAAACTAAAGACTGACCAACATAAACCCCACCAAAAACTAAAGACTGACCAACATAAACCCCACCAAAAACTAAAGATTGACACACATAAACACCATCAAAAACTAAAGACTGAGCAACATAAACGCCACCAAAAACTAAAGACTGAGCAACATAAACACCATCAAAAACTAAAGACTGAGCAACATAAACACCATCAAAAACTAAAGACTGAGCAACATAAACCCCACCAAAAACTAAAGACTGACCAACATAAACACCATCAAAAACTAAAGACTGAGCAACATAAACCCCATCAAAAACTAAAGGCTGAGAAACATAAACACCATCAAAAACTAAAGACTGAGCAACATAAACCCCATCAAAAACCGGGATTGATCCAAAGTGCTTCAGAAGGAGGTAAGCACCATCAAAAACTAAAGACTGAGCAACATAAACACCATCAAAAACTAAAGACTGAGAAACATAAACACCATAAAAAACTAAAGACTGAGCAACATCAACCCCATCAAAAACCGGGATTGATCCAAAGTGCTCCGGAAGGAGGGTAAGCACCACCAAAAACTTAAGACTGAGCGACATAAACACCATCAAAAACCGGGATTGATCCAAAGTGCTTCGGAAGGAGGGTAAGCACCATCAAAAACTAAAGACTGAGCAACATAAACACCATCAAAAATTAAAGACTGAGCAACATAAACACCATCAAAAACTAAAGACTGAGCAACATAAACACCATCAAAAACTAAAGACTGAGCAACATAAGCACCATCAAAAACTAAAGACTGAGCAACATAAAGACCATCAAAAACTAAAGAATGACCAACATAAACCCCATCAAAAACTAAAGACTGAGCAACATAAACACCATCAAAAACTAAAGACTGAGCAACATAAACACCAACTAAAGACTGACCTTCATAAACACCATCAAAAACTAAAGACTGACCAACATAAACACCATCAAAAACTAAAGACTGACCAACATGAACACCATCAAAAACAAAAGACTGAGCAACATAAACACCATCAAAAACTAAAGACTGAGCAACATAAACACCATCAAAAACTATAGACTGAGCAACATAAACACCATCAAAAACTAAAAACTGAGCAACATAAACACCATCAAAAACTAAAGACTGAGCAAATTACCCCACCAAAAACTAAAGACTGACAAACATAAACCCCATCAAAAACTAAAGACTGCGCTACATAAACCCAACCAAAAACTAAAGATTGACCAACATAAACACCATCAAAAACTAAAGACTGAGCAACATAAACACCATCAAAAACTAAAGACTGAGCAACATAAACACCACCAAAAACTAAAGACTGAGCAACATAACACCATCAAAAACTAAAGACTGAGCAACATAAAAACCATCAAAAACTAAAGACTGAGCAACATAAACACCACCAAAAACTAAAGACTGAGCAACATAAACACCATCAAAAACTAAAGACTGAGCAACATAAACACCATCAAAAACTAAAGACTGAGAAACATAAACCCCATCAAAAACTATAGACTGACCAAATTAAACCCCATCAAAAACTAAAGACCGAGAAACATAAACACCATCAAAAACTAAAGACTGAGCAACATAAACCCCATCAAAAACCGGGATTGATCCAAAGTGCTCCGGAAGGAGGGTAAGCACCATCAAAAACTAAAGACTGAGCAACATAAACACCATCAAAATCTAAAGACTGAGCAACATAAACACCATTAAAAACTAAAGACTGAGCAACATAAACATCACCAAAAACTATAGACTGAGCAACATAAAGATCATCAAAAACTAAAAACTGAGCAACATAAACACCATCAAAAACTAAAGACTGAGCAAATTACCCCACCAAAAACTAAAGACTGACCAACATAAACCCCATCAAAAACTAAAGACTGCGCAACATAAACTCCACCAACAACTAAAGACTGAGCAACATAAACACCATCAAAAACTAAAGACTGAGAAACATAAACACCATCAAAAACTAAAGACTGAGCAACATAAACACCATCTAAAACTAAAGACTGAGCAACATAAACCCCACCAAAAACTAAAGACTGAGCAACATAAACCCCACCAAAAACTAAAGACTGACCAACATAAACCCCACCAAAAACTAAAGACTGACCAACATAAACCCCAACAAACTAAAGATTGACACACATAAACACCATCAAAAACTAAAGACTGAGCAACAGAAACCCCACCAAAAACTAAAGACTGACCAACATAAACCCCACCAAAAACTAAAGACTGACCAACATAAACCCCACCAAAAACTAAAGACTGGCCAACATAAACCCCACCAAAACCTAAAGCTTGACACACATAAACACCATCAAAAACTAAAGACTGAGCAACATAAACCCCACCAAAAACTAAAGACTGACCAACATAAACCCCACCAAAAACTATAGACTGACCAACATAAACCCCACCAAAAACTAAAGATTGACACACATAAACACCATCAAAAACTAAAGACTGAGCAACATAAACCCCACCAAAAACTAAAGACTGACCAACATAAACCCCACCAAAAACTAAATACTGAGCAACATAAACACCATCAAAAACTAAAGACTGACCAACATAAACCCCACCAAAAACTAAAGACTGACCAACATAAACCCCACCAAAAACTAAAGACTGACCAACATAAACCCCACCAAAAACTAAAGATTGACACACATAAACACCATCAAAAACTAAAGACTGAGCAACATAAACGCCACCAAAAACTAAAGACTGAGCAACATAAACACCATCAAAAACTAAAGACTGAGCAACATAAACACCATCAAAAACTAAAGACTGAGCAACATAAACCCCACCAAAAACTAAAGACTGACCAACATAAACACCATCAAAAACTAAAGACTGAGCAACATAAACCCCATCAAAAACTAAAGGCTGAGAAACATAAACACCATCAAAAACTAAAGACTGAGCAACATAAACCCCATCAAAAACCGGGATTGATCCAAAGTGCTTCAGAAGGAGGTAAGCACCATCAAAAACTAAAGACTGAGCAACATAAACACCATCAAAAACTAAAGACTGAGAAACATAAACACCATCAAAAACTAAAGACTGAGCAACATTAACCCCATCAAAAACCGGGATTGATCCAAAGTGCTCCGGAAGGAGGGTAAGCACCACCAAAAACTTAAGACTGAGCGACATAAACACCATCAAAAACCGGGATTGATCCAAAGTGCTTCGGAAGGAGGGTAAGCACCATCAAAAACTAAAGACTGAGCAACATAAACACCATCAAAAATTAAAGACTGAGCAACATAAACACCATCAAAAACTAAAGACTGAGCAACATAAACACCATCAAAAACTAAAGACTGAGCAACATAAACACCATCAAAAACTAAAGACTGAGCAACATAAAGACCATCAAAAACTAAAGACTGACCAACATAAACCCCATCAAAAACTAAAGACTGAGCAACATAAACACCATCAAAAACTAAAGACTGAGCAACATAAACACCAACTAAAGACTGACCTTCATAAACACCATCAAAAACTAAAGACTGACCAACATAAACACCATCAAAAACTAAAGACTGACCAACATGAACACCATCAAAAACAAAAGACTGAGCAACATAAACACCATCAAAAACTAAAGACTGAGCAACATAAACACCATCAAAAACTATAGACTGAGCAACATAAACACCATCAAAAACTAAAAACTGAGCAACATAAACACCATCAAAAACTAAAGACTGAGCAAATTACCCCACCAAAAACTAAAAACTGACAAACATAAACCCCATCAAAAACTAAAGACTGCGCTACATAAACCCAACCAAAAACTAAAGATTGACCAACATAAACACCATCAAAAACTAAAGACTGAGCAACATAAACACCATCAAAAACTAAAGACTGAGCAACATAAACCCCATCAAAAACTAAAGACTGAGCAACATAACACCATCAAAAACTAAAGACTGAGCAACATAAACACCATCAAAAACTAAAGACTGAGCAACATAAACACCACCAAAAACTAAAGACTGAGCAACATAAACACCATCAAAAACTAAAGACTGAGCAACATAAACACCATCAAAAACTAAAGACTGAGAAACATAAACCCCATCAAAAACTATAGACTGACCAAATTAAACCCCATCAAAAACTAAAGACCGAGAAACATAAACACCATCAAAAACTAAAGACTGAGCAACATAAACCCCATCAAAAACCGGGATTGATCCAAAGTGCTCCGGAAGGAGGGTAAGCACCATCAAAAACTAAAGACTGAGCAACATAAACACCATCAAAATCTAAAGACTGAGCAACATAAACCCCATCAAAAACTAAAGACTGAGCAATATAAACACCATCAAAAACTAAAGACTGAGCAACATAAACACCATCAAAAACTAAAGACTGAGCAACATAAACCCCATCAAAAACCGGGATTGATCCAAAGTGCTCCGGAAGCAGGGTAAGCACCACCAAAAACTAAAGACTGAGCAACATAAACACCATCAAAAACTAAAGACTGAGCAACATAAACACCATTAAAAACTAAAGACTGAGCAACATAAACACCATCAAAAACTAAAGACTGAGCGACATAAACACCATCAAAAACTAAAGACTGAGCAACATAAACACCATCAAAAACTAAAGACTGACCTACATAAACACCATCAAAAACTAAAGACTGACCAACATAAACACCATCAAAAACTAAAGACTGAGCAACATAAACACCATCAAAAACTAAAGACTGAGCAACATAAAGACCATCAAAAACTAAAGACTGACCAACATAAACCCCATCAAAAACTAAAGACTGAGCAACATAAACCCCATTAAAAACTAAAGACTGAGCAACATTAACACCAAGTAAAGACTGAGCAACATAAACACCAACTAAAGACTGACCAACATAAACACCATCAAAAACTAAAGACTGACCAACATAAACACCATCAAAAACTAAAGACTGACCAACATAAACCCCATCAAATACTAAAGACTGAGAAACATAAACTCCATCAAAAACTAAAGACTAAGCAACATAGACACCATCAAAAACTGAAAACTGAGCAACATAAACACCATCAAAAACTAAAGACTGAGCAACATAAACACCATCAAAAACTAAAGACTGAGCAACATAAACCCCACCAAAAACTATAGACTGACCAACATAAACTCCATCAAAAACTAAAGACTGAGCAACATAGACACCATCAAAAACTAAAGACTGAGCAACATAAACACCATCAAAAACTAAAGACTGAGAAACATAATCACCATCAAAAACTAAAGACTGAGCAACATAAACCCCACCAAAAACTATAGACTGACCAACATAAACCCCATCAAAAACTAAAAACTGAGAAACATAATCACCATCAAAAACTAAAGACTGAGCAACATAAACCCCATCAAAAACCGGGATTGATCCAAAGTGCTCCGGAAGGAGGGTAAGCACCATCAAAACCTAAAGACTGAGCAACATAAACACCATCAAAACCTAAAGACTGAGCAACATAAACACCATCAAAAACTAAAGACTGAGCAACATAAACCCCATCAAAAACCGGGATTGATCCAAAGTGCTCCGAAAGGAGGGTAAGCACCATCAAAAACTAAAGACTGAGCAACATAAACACCATCAAAAACTAAAGACTGAGCAATATAAACACCATCAAACACTAAACACTGAGCAACATAAACACCATCAAAAACTAAAGACTGAGCAACATAAACACCATCAAAAACTAAAGACTGAGCAACATAAACCCCATCAAAAACCGGAATTGATCCAAAGTGCTCCGGAAAGAAGGGTAAGCACCACCAAAGACTAAAGACTGAGCAACATAAACACCATCAAAAACTAAAGACTGAGCAACATAAACACCAACTAAAGACTGACCTTCATAAACACCATCAAAAACTAAAGACTGACCAACATAAACACCATCAAAAACTAAAGACTGACCAACATGAACACCATCAAAAACAAAAGACTGAGCAACATAAACACCATCAAAAACTAAAGACTGAGCAACATAAACACCATCAAAAACTATAGACTGAGCAACATAAACACCATCAAAAACTAAAAACTGAGCAACATAAACACCATCAAAAACTAAAGACTGAGCAAATTACCCCACCAAAAACTAAAGACTGACCAACATAAACCCCATCAAAAACTAAAGACTGCGCTACATAAACCCAACCAAAAACTAAAGATTGACCAACATAAACACCATCAAAAACTAAAGACTGAGCAACATAAACACCATCAAAAACTAAAGACTGAGCAACATAAACACCACCAAAAACTAAAGACTGAGCAACATAACACCATCAAAAACTAAAGACTGAGCAACATAAACACCATCAAAAACTAAAGACTGAGCAACATAAACACCACCAAAAACTAAAGACTGAGCAACATAAACACCATCAAAAACTAAAGACTGAGCAACATAAACACCATCAAAAACTAAAGACTGAGAAACATAAACCCCATCAAAAACTATAGACTGACCAAATTAAACCCCATCAAAAACTAAAGACCGAGAAACATAAACACCATCAAAAACTAAAGACTGAGCAACATAAACCCCATCAAAAACCGGGATTGATCCATAGTGCTCCGGAAGGAGGGTAAGCACCATCAAAAACTAAAGACTGAGCAACATAAACACCATCAAAATCTAAAGACTGAGCAACATAAATCCCATCAAAAACTAAAGACTGAGCAATATAAACACCATCAAAAACTAAAGACTGAGCAACATAAACACCATCAAAAACTAAAGACTGAGCAACATAAACCCCATCAAAAACTAAAGACTGACCAAATTAAACCCCATCAAAAACTAAAGACCGAGAAACATAAACACCATCAAAAACTAAAGACTGAGCAACATAAACCCCATCAAAAACCGGGATTGATCCAAAGTGCTCCGGAAGGAGGGTAAGCACCATCAAAAACTAAAGACTGAGCAACATAAACACCATCAAAATCTAAAGACTGAGCAACATAAACACCATCAAAAACTAAAGACTGAGCAACATAAACACCATTAAAAACTAAAGACTGAGCAACATAAACACCATCAAAAACTAAAGACTGAGCGACATAAACACCATCAAAAACTAAAGACTGAGCAACATAAACACCATCAAAAACTAAAGACTGACCTACATAAACACCATCAAAAACTAAAGACTGACCAACATAAACACCATCAAAAACTAAAGACTGACCAACATAAACACCATCAAAAACTAAAGACTGAGCAACATAAAGACCATCAAAAACTAAAGACTGACCAACATAAACCCCATCAAAAACTAAAGACTGAGCAACATAAACCCCATTAAAAACTAAAGACTGAGCAACATTAACACCAAGTAAAGACTGAGCAACATAAACACCAACTAAAGACTGACCAACATAAACACCATCAAAAACTAAAGACTGACCAACATAAACACCATCAAAAACTAAAGACTGACCAACATAAACCCCATCAAATACTAAAGACTGAGAAACATAAACTCCATCAAAAACTAAAGACTAAGCAACATAGACACCATCAAAAACTGAAAACTGAGCAACATAAACACCATCAAAAACTAAAGACTGAGCAACATAAACACCATCAAAAACTAAAGACTGAGCAACATAAACCCCACCAAAAACTATAGACTGACCAACATAAACTCCATCAAAAACTAAAGACTGAGCAACATAGACACCATCAAAAACTAAAGACTGAGCAACATAAACACCATCAAAAACTAAAGACTGAGAAACATAATCACCATCAAAAACTAAAGACTGAGCAACATAAACCCCACCAAAAACTATAGACTGACCAACATAAACCCCATCAAAAACTAGAAACTGAGAAACATAATCACCATCAAAAACTAAAGACTGAGCAACATAAACCCCATCAAAAACCGGGATTGATCCAAAGTGCTCCGGAAGGAGGGTAAGCACCATCAAAAACTAAAGACTGAGCAATATAAACACCATCAAAAACTAAACACTGAGCAACATAAACACCATTAAAATCTAAAGACTGAGCAACATAAACACCATCAAAAACTAAAGACTGACCAACATAAACACCATCAAAAATTAAAGACTGAGCAACATAAACACCATCAAAAACTAAAGACTGAGTAACATAAACACCATCAAAAACTAAAGACTGAGCAACATAAAGACCATCAAAAACTAAAGACTGACCAACATAAACCCCATCAAAAACTAAAGACTGAGCAACATAAACACCATCAAAAACTAAAGACTGAGCAACATAAACACAATTAAAAACTAAAGACTGAGCAACATAAACACCAACTAAAGACTGACCAACATAAACACCATAAAAAACTAAAGACTGACCAACATAAACACCATCAAAAACTAAAGACTGACCAACATAAACCCCATCAAAAACTAAAGACTGACCAACATTAACACCATCAAAAACTAAACACTGACCAACATAAACCCCATCAAAAACTAAAGACTGACCAACATAAACCCCATCAAAAACTAAAGGCTGAGAAACATAAACTCCATCAAAAACTAAAGACTGAGCAACATAGACACCATCAAAAACTAAAGACTGAGCAACATAAACACCATCAAAAACCGGGATTGATCCAAAGTGCTCCGGAAGGAGGGTAAGCAAATCCTGCTCCACATGTGACACCCTTCGAGTTGCTAGTGAAAACACAAATCCGGTAATAAGGCTTATTCGGTAGGTTATATTCCAGGAAAAGAGTACGTTATTTTAAACCATTTATATGTTCATCTTGCACTTATTGACTTTCTAAATGACGCTTCGTCAATGGCCTGTTGCGCGATCTCAAGCGGTGTGTGGCATCTCTCTATAATATGCCTCGGTTGAACAGCGGTATACTACTGTTGCCTTTATTTACTTATATACTTATACTTTGGTCCATAACATTTAAAAGTGATAATATTTTATTTAAAGTATTCTTGTAATACCCTGATAATTGAGTACTTTTTGTACCTCAAAGTAGATTGCTTAAAACATAAAAGTGAAGGAATTTAAATTTCAAGTTGCTATATTTGTTGTCATCATCCATAAAAGGTGCCAATATTTGCTCTTGATTATTATGTACCGGCATCAAAATGTTATTCTTTTGGTACCTCAGAATGTATAGTTTTACACAAAATGACATTTCTATAAGTAGAAGGTTACTAAATATTATACTAAGAACAATAAAAAGTGTCCATATTTCTTCTTTTTTATAATATTCAAGTACTGGCCTGATAATTGAGGACTTTTATACCTCAGGATGGATTGTTTGACATAAAAGGGAAGGAATTTTAAGTTTCAAATTGCTATATTTGTTGTCATCATCTTCATAAGGTGCCAATATTTTCCCTGTTTCTTGATTATTATGTACCGGCAGAACAATTTTATTCTTTTGGTACCTCAAAATGGATAGTGATACACAAATCGATAGCTCATTAAGTCTACGGTTACTAAAACTTATGGCAAAAACAATAAAAAGTGCCAATGCTTCTTAATTTTTAAAGTATTCATGTACTTGCCTGATAATTGAGGTCTTTTATATCTCAGGATGGATTGTTTGACATGAAAGGGAAGGAAGTTAAGTTTAAAATTGCAAAATTTCTTGTCTGCATCAATATAAGGGGCCAATAGTTTCCCTTCTTCTAAAGTATTAAGTAACAGCATTTAAATTTTCTTCTTTTTGTACCTCAGGATGGCTAGTTTTTCACAGATTGAGAGCCGTATAAGACTACGGTCACTTATACTTATATTTCTATTTTTTTATATTCTCGTACTGGCCTGATAATTGAGTACTTTTTATATCGCAGAATGCATTGTTTGACATAAATAGGAAGGAATTATTTCGACGGAAGATTTTTTATAAAATTATTGCTGTGGTCTGCAAAAGATAAACATGTTTAATAAATTTGACATTAAACAATGTATTTATAGGTCGATCTTTTAAATCATTTTGAAATGCATTAAATCAAGTACTACGGCAAATATTTTTAAATGAGGGTATTTTCTGAAAACAAATTTTTCAGAAACTATTTTATGTCGATTGGTTTTTTTTTTCAAGTCTTGAAGTATTTCCTAGTTAAATCTGTCGTAATGAATATTGTTGACCAACATATAAAACAAATTCTTAAATAAACAATGATAAAATTTGACAGCTTTTGATTATCCAATAAATTCTGAAACTTATTTTTAGCGATAGTATATTTATTTATCATTTGCAACATATGAATGAGACATTCATGTAAAAAAAAAAAACCAGGCTGTTAAACGTTATTGAAAGAAAAGTATTTTAAAAAAGATATGATTTTATATTCAAAATATAAATTCAAAAAACATTTTAACAAAAATAACAAGTTTATTTATATTTTTCACAAACAGATCACGGGAAGAGTACACGCGCGTTCACAAAATATGTACCTGAAAAGGTGTAAAATCAGACGTAAACGCCGGTTAACTTCTGACTGAACGGACAAACAGTAAACGCGCGTTTTACTCGAGTAGACATTAGAAATATCAATTTTTAAGGCGTTCACATAATTATAGTAAAAGCACGTTTACTAGAAAACGCACAAATTGGAGTAAAAAATGAAGTATGTGCACGCGGCGTTAACGTGCGTTTACTTTATGTCATGCTTGGTCTACTCAACTGTACACCATACTCATCCGTGGCTCTCGATTAAAACAAAATTGAAAAATCAAATCAAACACACAATTGAAGGGCATGATGTAAGAACAATCATTTAATTCTGAAGTTGGGGCCTGGCAAATTTGATGAGGTCAGAATATTTATTTCAAACTTAAAGGCAGTCCGATTATTCATTTTCTCTTAGACCAGAGCCAGAATATTTGGTTCTGCTCAGCCAAAACGTGACACAAAAACAACCTCCTCGCGCTGAATCAAATGGTCTTATTCTTCTAATAAATTTTATGATACAGATCACCTTTCTGGTAGTATTCACATTCAAAACAAACAAAACGAGCAGTCAAAATGAAGTCTAGAATTTTTATTGTTTGATATATCAAAAGATAATAGCATAACAATCAATTGTCCATAAAGGTTAAACAAACTGTCGAACGTAGCTAGGCAATTATTATCTATTTTAAGTTAGACGATTTATGTGTTAGGTCATTTGCCACTAACAATACTTGTATTGTATACTTTTCTTGATAAATTTGATGGTTCTGAATATTTATTGGCCAGCATATTTATTTTCATTTGTGATAAGGCAAGATTATATATTACCAACTAAATCAGGGACAGAATATTTATTTAAAAAATCTGCCATTCCCCCTTCTTTTTCAGAATCAAATGGTCGTCCCCTAAGCCAAAAATTCCGAAAATGTTTGCCAAATACGGCTAAGGACATCAATCAAGGATAGAAAAACCTAACTGTTTCTAATAATTCATATTAAAATATTAAAACAACAGAAAATTTACCAAAAATAACTATATAAATGATATTTCAAAAAGTGTTGACTGCTGATATTATTTAAACATTTCATATTCATTAAGATACGAACAAGATTAAGCAACAGCCACAGCATATATAAGCTCACTCGAAATTGCATGTTCATGGTAAAAATCATATACAAACAGCTGTATTTAAAATAGAATAACCATAGTGGATGTTTGCATGCTACTTATAAGAACACACAATCAAGTAAGTGTTTGCAGTGCTTAGTCCTAAATGTATGTTATATTCAAGTGTGTTGGCAATTAATGATCAGCTACTCTCTCAGGCAAAGTTTACCTTTGATGTGGTTCAAAAGTGTTTCTCGTTTCTCGTTTTTTATATAGATTAGACCGTTGGTTTTCCTGTTCGAATTGTTTTACACTAGTCATTTTGGGGCCCTGTATAGCTTGCTGTTCGGTGTGAGCCAAGACTCCGTGTTGAAGGCCATACTTTGACCTATAATTGTTTACTTTTATACACATTGAGACTTGGATGGAGAGTTTTCTCAATGGCACTCATACCACATCTTCTTATTTCTACTTAGATGGATTTGACGATTATTTAGGTCCTTTTTAATTATATAGCTCTCAATCTTTTTCGGTTTTCATACTTCCTTTGCTTTCAAATATTTGGCTTTGGGCCTTCCTGATGAAGGTAAATCCAGAAAAGCGCTTCGGATGCATGAAACTTATAACGTGTTGTTTTCATTTTTTACTGTACCTAGAGACATGTATATATCAATATCCTTTATAAGTCATAAAAATATATAGAAAATAAAGTTTCAAAGAGTCACTTATTAAACTAAGTGGTTTAAAGAAGATAATATCGCAAACAAAAGTTTTTTTTTCAAACAAAATTATGAGGGTAACTAATATATCTTTGAACATATTTTAGAATAGCAATTTTTATAGCATATGAAACTTATCTCTTTTCAAGTTATAATTCAATATTTATGTTAACATTATCATCAATCATTATCATTGAGTGAATGGAATGAAGAAAGATGTCTCTTTTAGCAAATAGCATTTCTTAATAAACATTGGTTGTAAAAGTAAGTGTTAAAGGTGCTAGCATTATTTCTAAGTTGACAATGACTGGTGTTATATTTCCTTATCCCATGACTGAATGGTTTACAAATTTCATAAGTCCTGTAAAATTTGTTTAGTCTACTTTTATATAGAGATAAACTTAGGGATTTTTTACTCTTAGAATAAAATTATTCTAAAGCCTTAAAGTGGGATTTAACTATCCCAATTTGATATTTCAAAAAACAGTTTAATCTTATGTTAATGTTGTCCATCTAAAGAGTTTCTATTCCTAATTCAATGTTAAGTTTCTATCTTGAGTAATTATGCCGTCGTCCAGTTATAATTCTGGCGGCTTCTATTTGAATATTTTCAAGAAACGCATACTCGTGTTGATTGCAGCCGCCTAAAACGACGTCACCATACTTTAATGTTGGTCTTATAAAACCACTGTAAATACATATAAGTGAATACCTGTCTAATAAATGTTATACTCGTCGAAGTATAGATAAGCGATAACATTATTTTGTATAAATTTTATCATTGTGTTTGTTTCAATGAATTGATGACCGCCATGTTATCCAAATATGACTGTGACAATTTTTTATTCAATCTCTTCACCATTAATCAAACAAAGGAAAGACAGAAGAATACCCCCTTCCCTTTCTAGTAAATACATTATTTTTTTCTCTTGTTAGAGTTAAATTGTTTGTTTTGCTCACACATTGTTGTCAATATAATGGAATACTATGCGACTGTCATGCATGTGAGAGGTTTAGCTAGCTATTAAACCAGGTTTAATCCACTATTTTCTACATAAAGAAATGCCTGTACCAAGTCAGGAATATGACCGTTGTTTTCCATTAGTCTGATGTGTTTGAGCTTACGATTTTGCCATTTTATAAAGGACTTTCATTTTGAATTTCCCTTGGAGTTCGATATTTTTGTTATTTTACTTTTTTTGAACACCCAATGTTTATTCCATTTTGAGATAACATCTAAGTTATCAGTGAAAGAAGCACCTGTAACAGCATGAGCCTCGATTTTTAGAACAAAACAAAGAAGTGTCATCTTCAAAAAGTCTAATGTAATTTTCAATGGCGTGTACTATTAGATATATATATATAAGAAACGGAAAAGGTCCCAAAACTGATCCATGGGAATCAACTGCATTTATATTTTTAAGAAATACCGAAAACCCGCTGGTACCGCTTTTTATTGTAGATATGAAAGATAACTTTCGATCCATAATAGCTTATTAGTTAAGCTAAACTGTTTAAGAGTCATTTGTGTCAAAAGTTATTCAAAGCTCCAAATACATCACAAATTAAACACCTTACATCCCTCACATTATCCATGTTACTGATAACTTATAGATATATTTCATTGAACAGTAGAGTCACCTGGCTGGAATCCAGATTTGAAATATGACAAATGATTAATACTCTTCAAATAATTATACAAGTGTTTCAATACAAATACGTACTAATAACAGAAATAGTACGACAGTTAAGAGATTAATGTGGACCACCTTTTCAAAGGTCTTTTAGGGTGCATACAATCTAAGACTCTTTTATATTGCAATAGTGTGGAAACATTTGACTATTCTACGCTTTACACAAGTATTCCTAATTCCAAACTAAAAGACAAATTGAAAGAGTTGGTCCTACTTTGTTTCATAAAAAATAATGGCATACGTAGATATAAGTTTCTTGTCTTAGGGAGAGATAAATCGTACTTAGTAAAAAAATCTCTGAAACAGACATAATCAAGATGCTTGATTTCTTGATTAACAACATATTTGTTACGTTTGGAGGACGTGTTTTTCAACAAACAATCGACATTCCCTTTGGACCCAACTGTGCTCCTGTCCTTGTGGACTTGTTCCTTTATTAATATGAGACATACTTCATACAGGAACTTCTTAGGCTGAAAGAAAAGAAGTTAGTAGTCACCTTTAACTACACTTTCCGCAATATAGATGATGTTCTCTCACTAAATAATTCAAAATTTGGTGACTATGTTGAACGCATCTATCCAAACTTAGATCTTACATCTAGAAATTGATAATGAGGGTCGGTTGAAAACAAAACTTTACGACAAAGAGATGATTTCAGCTTTCCAATTGGGAACTTTCCATTTCTTTGTAGCAACATTCCAGCAGCACCTGCATACGGAGTAAATATCTCCCAGTTGATACGATATTCCAGAGCTTGTATTTCGTACCATGATATCCTTGATAGAGGGTTGCTGCTCACAAGGAAGCTTTCAAACCAAGAGTTCCAAGTGGTGAAGTTGAAATCGTCCCTTCGCAAATTTTACGGACGCCATCACGAGTTGGTTGACCGTTATGGAATATCTGTTTCACAGATGACAACAGATATGCTCCAATTGTCGTAATCCCGTCCACTTTTCCCCAAATGTGACCTACCGAATTAGAGTTTTTACCGAGTGTGTACATACATGAGCAAAACGACGGGTACCACATGTGAAGCAGGACCTACTTACCCTTCCAGAGCACCTGAGATCCCCAGTTTTTGGTGAGGTTCGCGTTGCTCAGTCTTTAGTTTTCTGTGTTGTGTTTTGTGTACTATTGTTTGTCTGTTTGTCTTTTTTTTTTCTTTTAGCCATGGCGTTGACAGTTTATTTTCGACTTATGAGTTTGAATGCCCCTTTGGTATTTTTTGCCTCTTTTTTTTGAAAATAAGATTCACATGTGTTATTTTTCATGACAATGGAACCTGTATAACTGAAAGAGACATTTTAAAATAGTTTAGTAAATGATTTCGAAATCAAACTAGCAATCTCTTATATATAAAATCTAGCACTGATACCATCAAAGAAAGCAGGTTTATGTAGGTGCAAAAATTGAAACTGGTTTAAAATTTCTTTCTCAGTGTTAACGAATTTATCTAAACGACGTTGAGGAGGTTCTTTCTTTTCAACATGACTGATTCCGAATCAATATTACCTATATTAGCAAAATGATTGTTTAAAGTCTCTAATTTGTCCAATGAATGAATAAAAATTTGGCCTTCATACTCTTTTAAAATGTGTGTGAACTCTATTTTAAGTACAATTTTACACTGACTGATATGTTGCTAGACAAAGTTCAAATTAACATCGGGCTGACTTCAAGGTTGGACATATTCTCTAGAACAAAATGCCAATCAACAGAGGTTTCAAAAACTCATCAAAGATACCTGGTTTTAAATAAAGTACGCCAAACACTCATTTTGTCAACATGATATCCATCAGTGGCATTAAAATCAAAAAAGGCCAGAAGGCTAAATCCTAAACAAAGTTTAAAAAACATTGAAGAACAGACAACACAATGTCCAAAAGATTACGACGAAAAAACAACTAGCAATACTGTAACATCACACACAAAACTAAAGATTGAGCATCACTAACCACCGCAAAAACCTAGGGTGACGTCAGGTGCTTTAGAATGTCATCTTTTTCTACCTAACTATGATTTGTTTGTTTTCTTAAAGTTAATTGAACAGCCCATGATTAACTCATTTTGAGATAATGTCGAAGTCATTAGTTAGAGAAGCAGGAGCAACTGCATGATCATGGTCTACAATAAAAAATAAAGAAGTGTCATCTTGAAAAAAGTATAACGTCATTTTCAATGAAATAAACTAATTCATTTATATTATATAAGAATAAATATAAAAGAAACAGAAAACTAAAAAAATAGACAAAATACATTCTAAGACCCCCTCCTCGTGCAATAGTATAAAACGTTTGACCCTTGATAAAGGTATTATTTATTTTAAACTTCAAAACTTATTCAGAAATAAGACCAACTTTATTTCATCTTCTAAAAGTTCTCTAAATCCGACATCATCTTTATGCTTGAAAGTTTTTATTGATATTAATTTTGGAGTTGATTCACTGACTCATTATTTTGGCCCTAAAAATCTTTTTTTGTTTTCATTGTGATAGTGAGTGAAAATTGGATGTAAACATGTTAAATGTCAAATTGTTTCAGTAAAAAACATATTTTCATCAATTACGTCATAAGTGACGTCATTATGTTGATGAATTTCGTAAAAACCTGTTTTTTGGAAGAATTCTGCATAATTTATGACAGTTTTCTGAAAAACTAACAGTGACGCCACCCTTCGCCAGTACAGTTAAATTGAATTAATAATAAACGTACCAGTTTATGTTTATCTTTTCCAGATACCAAGACTATTGGATAGGATTAGCTGAACCATCGGAAGATGTATTTGTCTAGGAAGACTGTACATACATGACATACAATAGCCTGAAAGAGGAAAGATACGACCCTGGGAAACTGTGTTACCTAGTGAAGCATCACACTCCGTACATATGGGAAAGTAAATCTTGTCATGAAGACCATTACTTTGCATGTGAAAAAATAATACAAGGTAAATTGTAGTGTTTTCTTTTACCATTTAGTATTGTTTCTAATTTCTAGACAAAAAGTATAACATTTAAATTCCTTTTAACAAAATTTTGCATAACATTACAAATTTAAAAACAAGATATAAAATATCTGCTTTTTTCATATATATTTCCTTGAGGCATTCAAACGCTTTTCTTAAGGAAATGGAACTGCAAAAACTGTGAAAATTGACACAATTCAAGTTCTCTCTTTCTTTTTTAGAGATTAGCAAAAAACGATATTTGCCAAAATACGTTTCCTACCAAGATGTTTATCGGCAAATTCTGATATACTGTTTCTTTTTCCAACACGTTTTGAACATTGAATTGCAACCGTAAAATGCATTGGTTTCTTAGATTTAAACATCAATGATAATAAATCCATCATAAAGATCCCAGGATTAATATCTTATACGCTAAACGCGCGTTTTGTCTACAAAAGACTCATCAGTTACGTTCGAATCAAAAAAGTTAAAAAGGTCAAATAAAGTTCGAAGTTGAAGAGCATCGAGGACCCAAAATTCTGATTCCCAGAGACAGCTAAGGTAATCTATTCCTGGGGTAAAAAAATCTCTAGTATTTCAAAAAAGGTTATATTTAGTAAACAGTTAATTTATAATTATGACCATATCAATGATAATTCATGTAAAAATTGTTCTTCAAAAGAAAAGTATACCTTAAATGATAAAATTTAGTCCGGTAACATATGAACACTTACAAAACCAAATATTGGTATTTATATATGCTATCATATATATTCAACTGCACAGATACCCTGGTCGTGATCGTTTTATCTCCATGTGTATCACCAATACCCTGCTGGTGATCGTTTTATTTCCATGTGTATCACAAATACCCTGCACGTGATCGTTTTATCTCCATGTGTATCACCGATACCCTGCTCGTGCTCGTGATCGTTTTATCTCCATGTGTATCACCGATACCCTGCTCGTGATCGTTTTATCTCCATGTGTATCACCGATACCCTGCTCGTGATCGTTTTATCTCCATGTGTATCACCAATATCCTACACTTGGTCGTTTTATCTCCATGTGTATCACCAATATCCTGCTCGTGGTCGTTTTATCCCCATGTGTATCACCGATCCCCTGCTCGTGATCGTTTTATCTCCATGTGTATCACCAGCCTCTTTTTCAGCACTTCTGTTCTGGCATGAAATATCATTGATAAAGGTCATTTTACAACTTTTATGTACCCAAAAATCAAACATAATGGAAACTCCTAGGATTTGGTTTTCAATGCTCTTCAACGTCGTTATAGATTTGGCCTCCATACTGTTTTGATTCGTGTGTTATTGATGAGTCTAATACGAGTCTGTGACCTATAATTGCTTACATCAACATCATTTGGACTCTGTTGGACAGTCGTCTTTTTGGCATTCATCCCATATATCCTTATTTTATAAATATGAAGACGAAACACGCATCTGGAGTACAAAATTATCACCCTGGAAGCTTTGATGTGTTTTGCAGTCAACATTTGCCGATTGCAGAACACCTTTAAGCGTGTTAGTGATAATGCGTAATGAAGTCTGTATTTGTTTACTTCCAAAGTTTAATGAATAAATCAACAACATTCACATCCCACTCTATTCTGTATCTATACAGTAAACGTATCTTTCTATTTGGTTAACCTTGCCATCCACTACGGAATTCCAAATTATATATATTCAAACTTTTTTTCATGGAATTTTTATTTTCAACGCCTCCAGTTTAATCTCATAGGGCACTTTGCCAGATTGATATTTTTCATTGTAAAAGTGTGTGAAAGTGTCCTACTTTTTCGCACATGAATGCAGGTTATTATCTTGACCTTTCATGTTGTATATCATCATAGCGCAACATCTTTATCTATGTCCTTATTAATATTGGTAAACAAAAATTTCTCTTTGAATGCTTGATACAATTATTTCTGTCCCTTTTTCCTGTTGACATTCTCAACATTTTCCTTTAACTTTCTATTTACAAATCACTTTTGGCAAAATATCGTTTTTTGCTAATCTCTAAAAAAAGAAGGAGAGAATCTTGAATTGTGTCAATTTTCACAGGTTTTTTTTATTTGTGTAAATATGGTACATATTTCTGTAGGGACGATTTTTATGAGAGATACGTGACATGTTTATGGATTAACTGTAAACCGGGTGCAAGTAATATTAATGAAAAAACCATAGGTTTAGCTCGGTAAAATGGAGACAATAGTTGATTCCCTATAATATAAAAAAAGATATATGCATCAAAGTCAATGCAGAGAGAAATTTTTGCATTTGATTTCTACCTTTTGAAACCATTGACTACGGAATCCAACCGGTCAATGTATTTATTGCAGGAGGATGTGATCATAGATTTTCAACCACCCTGAATGCGAAGATGCTCACTTACACAAATACGTCTATCAATAGCTGTCAAAATAATTGCTCGTCAAGTTCATCTTGTTGGGCAGGAATATTTACAGACACAGGCCATTGTGTATTGGTGGCATTTCAAACAGAATACGAACCGCCATCAGGTGTAACCATGTTTCAAAAAACTTGTGTCAAAGGTATAATATCATCATTATTGGGCATTTTCATTACTTGGCACAGTCACATTTGTATTTTACTTATAAAAATTTATTAATGTTAGTCTGCTTTTTTAAGGAAGCCAACAAGGAATCATTTTTATCTTTATTTTTATATCAAAACATTTAAAAAGGTTAAAAAGGAAATACAAAAATGAGAAATTTAAAGGATAGTTTATGACAGGAAAAATCAAACTCAATAAGACGTATGTATATACAAATAGAAAAAGATGCAGAATGACAGTTAAAAACAAACTCGATTTATAAAGAAAGAATGTGACAAGGAGATTAGCAAAAACTATAAGTCAAAGAAAGACCCCGTGACTAAAGAAAAAAAAAAGAAGAAGAAAACACCAACAAAAAATCATTTTTTTTGTCATTTATTTTCAGTGTGTTTTCAAGTGTGAGGCAGTTTTCTTATATATAAATCATTTAATAGCATTTAAACAAAGGTTCCAACTCCCGTAGGAAAAGTTGTTTTCGTGCCATTGTGTTACTGTGCTATGGTCAAATTTTGCATTCCTGTCTTTTATTTTTGCTTATGTGCTTTGTCTATATGCCATTTTGTATTTCATTGTTGACATATTTGTTTGTTTTTATAGTGATTAAGATTTTAACACAATGTTGACTGTTGTACCCCTATTTTTGACATTTTTGCCTTTTCTGTCTGTTTGTTTTGTTCACACATTGTTGTCAATATAATGCAATTTGATGCAACTGTCATTCAAGTGAGAGGTTTAGCTAGCTATAAAACCAGGTTTAATCCACCATTTTCTACATAATGAAATGCCTGTACCAAGTCAGGAGTATGGCAGTTGTTATCAAATAGTTCGTCTCTATGTATGTTAGCGTTTGTTTTTGTTGCACTTCAGTGTTCATGTTGTTCCTTTAAAATTTGTTTTTCTCTTATAGTTGATGTGTTTCCCTCGGTTTTAGTTTGTAATCCGGTTTTGTTTCTTCTCAATCGATTTATGACTTTTGAACACCGGTATACTACTGTTGCCTTTATTTATATTTTCTATATTTCTTTTTCTACTCATCTTTGTTTTTGCTATGGTTTTATCCGGATTTTTTGTTACCTTTGATTTTTCCTATTTTAGAAAAGTCTTACTTAAAGACAAGCGCAAATAACAAAAATGGATGTGCGCACTTTCAAAATAATTTGATATATCATTCATATTTTTAGTGGAAACTGTGCCACCAGCTGACGTACCTGTGATTAGTTCAAACATCGATAGTCAGCCATCAATAAATTGTATTACCACAAATACAGAAATAAGTATGTTGTCAAAAGGTTGAAAGAAGAATTCATGTTTATGATGAGTTGATAACTCAATCTGAACATTCAAAATCCTCTTTCCATTTAGAATTTATATCGGCCGTTTTTACTTCATACACAATATAAAAAGAAGATGTGGTATGATTGCCAATGTGACAACTCTCCACAAGAGACGATATGACACAGAAATTAACAATGAAAGGTCACCGTACGGCCTTCAACAATGAGCAAAGCCCATACCGCATAGTCAGCTATAAAAAGGCCCCGAAATGACAAATGTTAAACAATTCAAACGAGAAAACTATCGTCCTAATTTATGTACAAAATAATGCATGTATTAACGCAATAGGAATGACCAATTTCTCACGCACGGGGTCACAATCATTAAAAGTTGTTGAAACTTAATGAAATTTAGATGTTGAAGAGTCTACATATTATACTGATTGTCATATACACCGCGTTTCTTGTTATTTAATACTAAGTAATATCCGGTCTCGTTCCATTCGTAGTTCTGGCGATTCCATCTCTTGTTTTTCTCTCTGTCTGTATATTCAAACAGGATTTACAAATTTAAAACATCGGTAAAGTACTATCGCCTCTTATTTATCTAAAAGCAAATTTTGAATAATCGACAGATTGTAATTTGCTACCGGCAACATGTACATAACTAACGTTAAGCTTAACGTAGTATTTTCCTTAATAGGCGACAATACGAACATTTTCTAAATGTGTCTCTTTCATATTAAAAACCTGAACAAAACTGTTATGTGTGATATAAGTACTTTATTATTCTGTTTTAGAGAAGTCAAATGGTGGTATGACCATCTTCGAACGCAGTTTGTTTATAGCCACCTTCATTTTTTATCAAATTTTTGAAAATTTGGAAGCCTTTTCGAATAATTTCCAAGAATATATTTCTCAAAGTTTCAAAATTTATGTTGTACTTTTACACACTGCAGTTATTCATAAAAGAATTGAAAATATATTATATCCTTACATCCAATCACAGTGTTCTAAAGTTGACTTCCTTCACCGGCTTTGTGTGTACAAAAGGCCAACCTAAAGCCAGAAAAATGTAATACTACTTTTTACCCTTTAATTTGTTGTTAATCTATGGACATCAAATTACAAAAAACCAATTACGGAAAAATGTTGTGTCTGTCGTCAACCAAATAATTAAACATTAGTATATGTTATTCAGGATCTTCACAGGGGATATTGGCTTAAATTCCCTGCCTGTGTTGATATAGAGCACTGACAGGAAATATGAGCCCATATCCCCTGTTAAGCCCGAATAACAATTATATTATACTGAAGTGTCCTGATTTTAACATTATTTACCATTATTTTCTTGGTTTTGTTTCAAGGATTATAGACTCATATCCCCTGTCAAGGTGAACTATCAATTTGCAGGATTAGCCGGAGTATTTCACTCCAGTATATTATTACCTCATATTTATTCAAAACCATGCCAAAATTGTTAACATTAATTCAATTTTAGTTCCAGATGCAACAGATTATGTTTCTTTGAATGAAACCGAAACTGTGAATATAACAGAGGTAGTAGCCAGTTCCTTGGAAGAACATTTAACAACCTTATCATTAGATATGTTTAGCAAGTTGATTACGATAACTGAAACTTACAACCTAACTCAAACTTTTACATCAACAATATATGAAACAAAAGGTGCAGAGACTTGCTTCAATATATCACACGTGTACTTGTCTACCAATGATCCGATACTAATAGAGGCTATCTCAATTTTGAAAACAAGATCTCACTGTCGATAAGAAAACAACGACTGCTTACAAAAGAAGTAAAATAAGTGCACCTGATAAACGAACTTCTTCCCGTATTATTGGAGCGTGGGGTTTGATTATTTTAATCATACCTGCATCTTTAATTATCATTACTGATATTCCAGTTGTCGTTAGACAATATAAAGCCACGCTTAAAGCTTTTCGAAACAAACAATGTCAATGTCGCAAAAGGAATAATTGAAAAGATAATTGATACTACCATTTGCAAAAGAGGACGAAATATTATATGTTACTCATTATCAGATAGTTTTAAATGCGACTATAGAACGATGGATGAATCAAGAGTCAAGAAACATAACGATTGAGCTATAGTTGTCAGGCAATCAATTCACCCGCTCAATTTAGAACATAAAAAAATAGCTCTACTCTTACAAAATAGTGCTTTTGATGTCATTGTTTACTTAAACTAACAATATAATTTGCAAAGATGAAACATTTGGCGAAAGATAAATGTATTTAGACCATTTTGAAAAAAGTAAAACAACACAAATACTGAACTCCAAGGAAAATTCAAAACAATAAGTTCCTTATCAAATGGCCCAAATTTACTTGTCCATGAATTTGTATTATAAATTAAGGATTAATGCGCCCCAAAGTATACTTGTCCAATATTTCCAGAAAAACAAGGTTAGTTTTAGTAGTAGTTGACTTCCGAACGGACGTGTTTCACCTCAAGACTTTAAACATTGCATATAGAAAAGGGATACATGTACAATTCCGGATATACTTGGTTTCTATTAAGTTAAACTTAAGGTGTTTCGTTTAATGGTTGATTATATAGGGATTTTGAATTGGTGGTCTGACCCTCATATCAGTAATTTTAAGTGAGTTACCAGAAAAGAAAATACATACATAGTATGTTTTAAACTAACATTATCTCGGAATAAAAAATTTACTTGAACAATGGATGAAAGAGAGAGGAAGAATGGGAGACTTTGAATAAGTCATTTTAATGAACAATTATCTAAATTTGAAGCGTACAGGTAACGAAATAACCTCTGCTCTGCATCGCCAGTAACACTTTATTTTCGATCGTCAAATCCCCAACTGACGGCGGCAACTCTTCAACTACAGTAACTGTTATTCCTAAGATAGTCGTCTGATCTGTAGATTTACCGATTTTGTCTTATTCCCGGTTGCGACTTTCTGACTTAGGGCGAATTGGCATGCTAAGGGATGGGTATAGATGACGCTTACCTTGTCAACGCACCCGGTCTGTCAGTTTTTGTTTTAACCATGATTTGGATCTTCCTCATGGAACATCGGTAAACTACTGTTGCTATCTTATTTATTACAACATCAATCTTTTACAGACTTTTCTTTCAGTTATTATTATTCAACATACACATACTTTGTTTTGTTATGTGCTTTTTTACCATTTTTGTTATGTTTCATTGTTATGTTGAATATAGGATCACTCAGTCAATTTCAAATTGATCATTAGACAAGAATTCGGTTAAGAAACTGAAAACCAAAGTCATTATGGTTGTTTTCTAGGTGAAAAGGTACGCACGACTTTAGTTTACAATGATTTGGCGACATTTTTTTTTTGTTTTTCAATGTCAGAATAACGCCTCCTTCCAATTACTAGGGAATGGGGGAATGGCCACTGAGTCTAAATTTACTGATAACTGAAATTTAGCGTTTTACATTTTGGAATTGAAAAGTTATGATCAATGATCCTCTGTCATTTGTTTGTTGTATAAAATATAAAATAACATATTATTAATGTCTAATTTTAGATGGCTTAATTCTAATTTATTTATCGTGTATTTTACAATGTTGACGAACCATTCACTGGTACTAACAACATTTTCATAGATTTTATAGACCAATAAATCGGGGGAGTTTACAATATGATTAAGACATTTTATAGCTTACAGCTGAATTTCATGCAGAGGAGTTCCTTTTGTCTCCGTCAAACATGCTGTATTTGTGGTTTTCCACTGTTCTCCTAACATTTCTCTTATAAATTTTATATATACAACTGTAGATGTTCCTAATGGTCAGAATCTTTGAACTTATCAACCACATCCCCAAACTCCCCACCCCTCCTCAAATGAAAGCACGATTCTGGTTGGCATTATTTCCAAATGAACCTTCAATCAAATAGTATAACATATATTTTAAAACTTTCTATATTTTGAAACATAAGGGTTATAAAAACAAAATTAAGTAGACCTAGTCATAAGTGTTGTTTATAATTCAAATGAAAAATCTTATCTTTTGACTGATATATTATATTAATGTATTATTGTGTTTACTGTTATGTGTTTGTGATCTACTTAACCGTTATTTTAGAATAAAGTGATTTTCCTGTACTCGTAATTAGTATATATTTTTATGCACGTTTTGGAAGTCTGTCAGCAAGGTGATTGAGCTACCAAAAAACAACTTAACCTCGCTACATGTCAATATCGGTTAAAAAAAAGAGTCCCAGGTTAGTTGATCACTTAACAGATGGTCACAATTATTTAGTTTCATTATTTGAATGTATAAAAGATATATCTTGAAACACTATTTTTTGTATTTACACTTTACAGGTCATGACCTGTTTTATTACCATTATTAATTACAAAGAATATTTAGAACTACCAAACAAGTCAACTGATAAATCACTTTAACTGCCTGTTTTCTTGAAAATAATTTGCCTTTTTTAGAAATTATTTTTTAGGAAAACTTGCATATAAAGTGACTTGTCAATTGACTGGCTTGGTAGTTCAAAATATTCTTTGTTTACAAATTTTTAGAATGTAGTGCAGTCAATCAAAAATGCAAAATTCATACCGAATTGTGACCTTTAGTCATGTGGCTTTTTGTCCTGTACCTTTCTTGTCCTGCGTTTGTCAATGTCTATGTCCCAAGTTAAGAAACCTTGTAAGAAGTTATCTTTTGTCATATTTGAATAAGATTTGTCATTTTTGGTAATTTGATGTTGATGAAAATATTTGAAAGTCGCTTTAAAATTGATTTCTTAATTTTCTATGCTATATAGAGCGATTTGAATTTCATATATTGTATTGGCCACGCACCCGCACAGTACCTTATGTTGACAGTTAACGTATTTCCTTGGAGTATTGAAGTATTCGATAAATGCCATTTTCAAATATTTTATTTCTATTCAACAGCTTCCCCCCTTTTTTTCTCATAATCCTCTTTAAAATAAGGAAATAAGCACCTAGTAGCTCAACTACACGATCTTTGATACTTTTTTCGTGAATTTACAACAACAACAAAAAACATGAAAAAAACGTTTATCATTAATTTGTATTTATGTTCCTTGCCACAAACCGGTAATGTGTAAGTGTGACAGCAATAAGTAAGTTGCTAGTGCTATACGGATCTTTAAAACAACAAAAAGTAACACGTGAGTCCTGAGATATTTATGTTCTGGTGATATCAAGGTTATACAGAGCAGTAATACTATTCACTCTGTTACTGTATCTGATCATGGTATCAAAACAAAAACAGTAGTTTTACTTACAAGTGATTAAACATATACTTGTATATTCAACAAGCTTGGAGCCTTTTTAATAAGCTGTAATAAGTTCATCTGTTAGTAATTGATTCATGCGTTCTCATGCTCTTACGTTACTCGTAGCACTTCTAAATAGATTTTAACCGGTTTGTTATTCTCGTGGTAAAATATCGTGTGCGGAATGTAATGGGTTCGATCACTGATTGGGTCAAAAGTCATGATTATGTGTCGGAGTATTTGTCCTGCAAAGAGACGTAATACGCTCCCCTTCAGTGGTTCCCGGTCCCAATGGTTGGCAAGGATATAAAGAATGGTCATACATTAATTTCTCCGGTCTAACAGTGAAACCATTTTTATGTGATATTGTGTCAAGTCATGAATAGAAATGGATTTTTTTATTTCTATAATTTTTGATTGTTGGTTCTCATTTAATTGGAATTCCTTTTTCACGGAAGTATCTACTACGTTTGGGTGCTGTGAAGTTTGTCATCGAATGAACCAATCAACAATGTTTCATATTCAGTGTAAGAAAAGAAAATTTTAAATTGTGTTATAAAAGTTTGTGACTCTTAATCTCTCGATGTTTTTATGTAGAAGAATCATACATATTCATGCTTCCTCAGATGGACAACCTTCTGAATGATTATTTGAATTGATATCCTGTTTATTTCAAAGCAGTTATCAATCAATATCATTTCAATAAAAAGTCAAAGAACATCTAAAAAATGGATTGAATTTGATTTACATAAAAATGGAACTAGATTCAAGTAAAACAATTATATTTAGCCTTTTCCTGTCATCAATGACATATCTAGAGAGCATGAATACACCTGAAAGGAATTGGTGACATGACCTTAAACATGATATACATCCAAACAATAATAACAATGTATTCAAGAAGACACAGCTTTTATAGTTAACTCAATTTAACTATATTAGATGATCTACTTATTGGAGTAATTATATGTTTACGCATATTGATATTTTCTTTGCTGCTTTGCTTGCTAATACAACATGAAATAATTATTTATTCATAGTCGTTACAGTTTTAAATGGAGATGTTTTCAATGGCTATTTTGTATTTGGTCTATGCTTTCCTCGGTAATAGTGTTAAAATAAATATGAACCCAAATTCGTTAAAAAGTATTTGACACAAGTTAGTGAAACTTCTCCAAAAAATATCATTAATCAATAGAATAGCGTATCATGTAATATTTAAATTCATTAAATTACATAATTCAAATCAAACACTTGTAATTTAAGAGACATATAGGCAAAAAAGATATAGAAAGGAAAGTAAGTTGGGGAGTGTTCAACGTCTTACACAGGAATGTTATCCTTTAAGTCTGACGATTGATGAATTTTGTTTTCGAAGAATAAAGGTTGTACTTGTTGATGGTGTATAGATGACAGGCCGATCAAAATCAGATTACTTCGGGAAGCTCTACAGAATGGTTGGTAAAGCTCTTCAGATTAGTAATACATGGTTTGCTAGATATATTCGATGATGGTTATTTCACAATGGCTGTTTAAGCACCACGAAGATCAGCTGGATATCGTGGTTACTAGTACCATGTCGATGCCAACGATTCGCTAACGAAGTCTTCGATAATTACAAGAAGTCTTGTTATGACAGAGTGTCCATAACCCAATAACTCGGATGCAGGGCCGTCGGACATCTTCGGACAAAACATTCCCCCATCCACGATGTTTTTTTGGAGTGCATGCAGACGCAAACCACACCATTTCCTCTTGCAATTAAAGGTACATTAATGAGTCAGCTGTCATTTTATCATAGCTAACTAAGGAACATCGTGTGGATGGCGGAGAAAGAGGAGCTGATCTAGCACATCCGTGCAGTTCAATTGACTGAGACGTGACTGAAAAGGAAAAATAGAAAGAAAAAGAATGTTTTTAAATACAAACGTGTGTGTGTGTGCGGATTACTACATTCAGGAACAGGTAACCTTTTGATCTATTTTATAGTCTTAAACGTGTCGAAAACTTTGTTTATTTTGCTCATTTTTTTTCTTTGAAAGACTATTCCTAAGAATACAACGTAAAGTTGTAAATAAAGGACATTTATCTTGTTTAGTCTGAAATGCCTGTGATATTTTGCCTCGTACATCTGCTTCTTGACCTTCTAATGGTCAGTAATATACTTATATATCTTTTTACTGTTACTCAATTTTGATTCCCATGAAGTAATTTATATAACTTCCCCATAAAAAAAACAATTTTTCAAGCTATAGGCTAAAGTGATCCTCCTCGTTTAATATGTTTAACATTAATTGAAAGTTTAATCATACTTTTCTTATTAAAATAGATCTACTGTAATATAAGTAAAAAAAGGTTATTTAAGTTAAGTCTCGATTTTCTGATATATTGTTAACATTAATGTGTGTACTTGTTCACCTGAACTTCTAATACAAGACAGTTAGCTGGCTTCATTCAAAGAAGGCAGAACCCCTTAAACCGAGACATAAACATTTATGTACTCATGATTAAATGTCATTAATACTACATGAAAATTCCATATTGCTTCTTTAATTTTATTCTATGACCATCCCTTTATAAGCAAGCTCACTTTATAAGATAACGTTACATGGCATTGTCAGTTTTTCTTCGATTAATGAGTTTAAATATATATGGTATCTTCCGCATATCTTTTATAACATTGAAGTTACTGACACATTAATGATATGTGATATATAACCTTTATAAAGCCTGATATGCAACTTATAATTTCACTAAAAATCTATGTTAATATATGTTTGAAAATACTTTTTTTGTTTATGAAAAACACGAATAAAACAGAATGTCAAAGATGCGTTGAACAGCGCTTTCAAAAAACAAAATTAACCTAATGAGTTAATTGAATTATTTTCATCGAGTATCGTATGACAAAGCATTAACCTGAAATATCTATGCTAATATATGCTTGGAAATACTTATTTGTAGAACAGAATGTCAAAGATGTGTATGCGTTGAACAGCACTTTTAAATACTAAATTCCACCCGAATGAGTTAATTGAATTATTATCATCGAGTATCGTATGACAAAGCATGGACCTGAAATATCTATGCTAATATATGCTTGGAAATACTTATTTGTAGAAAAGAATGTCAAAGATGTGTATGCGTTGAACAGCGCTTTTAAATACTAACTTTCACCCGAATGAGTTAATTGAATTATTATCATCGAGTATCGTGTGACAAATTATGGACCTGATCCCAGTTACATTGATACTATATTGCATTTTATAATTGGGAAATATGTATCCAAGTTGACTGTTGCACCTGTGAGAGAAGGGATGTTTTTAAGATAAAATGTTAGATGTTTTGTTCTCTTGAATAAGGTTTGAAAAACGTTATTCCATATATCTTTTATTTATCTATATTTGATGCATGATAATCACATCAGAGCGAAAGGTGATTTATCACACAATTCTTACTTGACAAGAACAACACGATGGGTACCACAAGTAGAAGAGAAACTGTTTAACATTCCGATATACATGATTCACGCCGGTTTTAGGTCAGATTCGATTTGTTCAATCTTTTTTTTTCTATACCACAAATATCCTTTTATTCATAATTATGCATCTTTAGCGTAAATAAGAATACAGTCTTTGGTAAAAATGAAGAACTAGGATCTTATAAACTTTTAAGACAATAAATATTTGGTTTACTACAAACTTTCATTTCTTTGCATGTTTGAACGTCCGTATCATGCACATTATTTGATTATAGATTGTAATGTGTAATTGAATAAACAATTTATAACATCACGGTAGGTATAGTGTCCGGCTAGGATCGTGGTTTTTCGAGTGAATCTGTCCATTTTTTTCGAGTGTAGATCGGGCTTTTTCGAGTGATAAAACATGCGATCAGGTCAATTAACTACTAATTCGTAATTATAATAGTTTTTTACGTGACTACCCATCTTATTTTGAATACTATACATGTTTTGAGTAACAAAGAAGCACAATTTCCTTGTATTTAACCATTAAATTCAGTGTTTGTTATTGTCCGGGCTTTTTCGAGAGGAACTGTGAAACCGTCCGGGTTTTTAAACAAATGGTCCGGGTTTTTTAACGAAAATTTTAATAAGAAAAAAGTTATTTTTGACTTTAAAAATGACTTTTCTAGTATATAAATGTAATTTAATGAATGAAAATATCATATATTCTCAATAAATCACCAAAACATATTACTACGTTGATCAAAATTAACCTTTTTCAATTTAATGCAAGTTTCTGTTCGGAAAACGTTCTACCACAACTTTCCAGTATTAAATTAGAAATTATTGGATCCTTTATAAAAAGGTCTTAAGAACATAGTGCAGGAGACTCATAATCTTTTCAACTTCATTTTATGGTATTTTTGTTGTCACAGTTAATAATATTTTTCGTGGTGAACCCCGGAGTTTTTATACGGTACGTATTATGGTTTACCGTTGTCCGTCCGTCGTCAGCATGTCGGACAAAACTCAAAAACGCTGTAAACAATTTACATGAAACTTCGTTGAATTTTTTTTATCTATTGAGGTATCCTCCCTTTCGAATTTTATAAATTTAAGATTTTATGTTTTCGAGTTATAGGATTTTATTAAACAAACTAGAGGCTCTGTTTCGCTCACCTTGGTCTATGTGCTGCAGTGCATATTAAACAATGGACACTCTTCTACATTAAAGACAAGAATATAATTCATGACAAAATTTTCTGTTTTGGTGATGGTGACTTGTTTGTAGATCTTACTTTACTGAACATTCTTGCTGTTTACAGTTATCTCTATCTATAATGAACTTGTTCCATAAGTATTAGAGGAGAAGATTTCTGTTTGCGTTGCACATGATCCGCTATCCTTAACATTAAAATACAGTTATTAAGCTGTTCAGATTGAGATCTCTTCAACACAATTAAAACTCTAGACGTATATATCTGAGCATCACGGGACGACACAATGTAAAAGTTAACGGACGACGACGGACAACGACGGAGGCCAAGTGATGAGAAAAGTTCACTTAACCCTTTAGGGCCAGGTGAGGTAAAAAGGGGTGATTTTACAGTTTTCGGACAATATTTTTAAAGTGCTTTGAGGAGTTTTCATGAAACTTTGGTGACTGCTTTATATAGATTAAGGTTACCTCCCTTTTAGTTTTTTTTTATAAATTTTTGATATGACATTGAGAAATTATTTAGGTTTCATAACGAGTGATAATGGATATCGCTTGATATCTTGATATCAACTCGGGTTATTTAATTTCAATATAATATTAAACGATGCTCCGGCGAGTTTGATATCAAGCGTATCATGCGTCCATGGCGCAGCTTTTTATTAAAAAACGGAGTAAGAAACCTACTGGACAGCAGAGAAGAATCAGAAAAATGCATTTGTTTTTGTTAGATGTATTTCTATATGTATCCATCTGATGAGTTAAGCCTTTTTCAACTGATTTTATAGTTCGTTCTTATGTTGTACTGTTACACCACTGTCCCAGGTTAGGGGTAGGGTTGGGAACCCGCTAACATGTTTAACCCCGCCACATTCTGTTTGTATGTGCCTGTCCCAAGCCAGGAGCCTGTTATTCAGTGGTTGTCGTTTGTTGATGTGTACATATTTGTTTTTCGTTTATTTTTTTTTACATAAATTAGGCCGTTAGCTTTCTCGTTTGAATTGTTTTACATTTGTCATTTCGAGGCCTTTTATAGCTGACTATGCGGTATGGGCTTTGCTCATTGTTGAAGGCCGTACGGTGAGCTATAGTTGTTAATTTTTCTGTCATTTTGTCTCTTGTGGAGAGTCGTCTCATTGTCTTCTTTTTTTATATGTAATAAAAAATATTCTACTAAAAGACACTTTATCCGACCAGTTTTTATTCCCATTGACAATAACATCTGAATTAAATTTCATATATAGTTAACAATGAAATGAATAATTCATCAGCTTAATTCACTCTTTGTACGTACGTCTCAATCCAAATTGTCTATGCTTACATTAGATTGTTGACATCATGAATATATACTGTACATGCAATTTATTAGATGTGACAAACAGCAATATATACAAATGGCTGATACTTGTTTATAAAGTCTAAGTGTAAGTACACCTTTATTAAACTGATGAATGCATTGGTTTCGTGCCTTAAAAAGTACATAATTTGAACCCTTTTGTATTGTTTTTAAATGTAAATACACTGACACACAACATTCTAAGCTATTGGAAATTTGTATAATCACTCGATAAAACACGGACGCACTCGAAAAAGCCCGGACTGCTCTCGAAAAAACCCGAACACATAGAAATGAATTTAGTCTCAAAATATCGCTTTTCAATGCAACAACAAGAATTTTTGTAAAATGTCTGTATATCTAAGGATATATGGATTCCATGTATGCCTTTCCATCGACGTTTGCATTGGTATGTGTATAAAAATGGCTTTATTCTGTTTTTTGGAATAAAAGCATTGTAAGGCTAAATTCAACTTTTTGAACGAAAAATAATGTCGGATTGATAATATCTTTTTATCTCAAATACTAACACACCTTGTATATCCTTGTATATTAAACTCAAGCTTCTATATCACGTCTTTTCAGAAAGTAAGTCTGTTTGTTTACATTTTTGATCATATTCACTCGAAAAAAAGTGGTCACACTCGAAAAAACCCGATCAAATCACTCGAAAAACCACGATCCTAGCCGGACACTATACCTACCGTGAACATTCAGACGCAGGAGCAAGTGATATTTTAAGTAATTTTTAGCACACGACACGAACTCCTAAAGATGCATTTACACGGTACGTTTATCCTTTCGATTTGCATTCGATTTTTACCTGTGCACCTGCTTTCGTCTGCAATCGCACTGTGGACACTAAAATCGAATGTCGTTAAGTGAATCGAATGAAAAATTGTATCGTGTAAACATAACGCTGTACGGTCTACCTTGGCGATGGTGTCAAATCGGATTAAAAATCGGATGAAAAATCTTAAGGAAGTTGCATGGGCCATATTTTTATTTTTATTTCAATAATCAATTTATAATATCTATACAATTAAAAAGAAGTTTAACTAATGCATACTGGAAGAAAAATAAGGAAACAGTGCATTTCCAATTTCATTTATTTGTACAAATACCATGCTTCCAATTTCAGTGAATTCATCCTTCTGTAACATTTGTTGCAAATCAATCATCATCTGCATTAAAAAAAGATTTAACATTTGGTCTTTAACTTCATAATATTGAGTTTCACAATGTCAAGGATTTCAGTATCTGCCTGGCAGTGACTTCCTCTTTGACCATACATACATACTTTGAATGTTTATTACACCCACTGTGATTTGTACAACGCTAGTGACTTTTAAATTGCCTGCATGCCATTCACTTCCTATTTTATGATATTTTGAACATTAATGTCACTCACTGAAAAATGAATTTGTCATCAATGCCTAATAATTTGTGGAGTTTACCGTGCATTGAATTGGTAAAACCTTTTGTTTATAATTTTATTAATATGGCTATTGATTAATAAATTTATTGTTTGCAAATGAAGATTATGATATTGCTAACTGCGTATTACTTTAGGAATTTACATTATGAATGAGTTCAGTCCCTTTGCTAGACTATAGTAGCATATTTGGCTTTTATTTTAATTTTCTCCAATGAATGTATCAGTTTGTGGCATTTAGGATTACCCTTAATTTTTCAGACCAATGGGCTTATTCATTTATCAATAACTTTGTTCGGAAAAGAAAATTGATCTCAAATTTAATTTTCATATAGATACATACCCAGATGTAGTCCGACCTTGTACAATAAGAAGATATCTTGGAATGACGCAGCTAGAATTTTTAGAATGGAAAGAGGACATATTCTTTCGATAAAGTCACAGGAAAAGATTGACCCAATGAAAGAACTAACTATTGATGAGTGGAGATTGTTCTAGTAAGTTGTAAACTAATATAAAACCAATTTCTGTCTAAGTGCTGTGATTTTCATTCGGAAGTTCCTTTCAGCAGGTTCCTTCACTTTCTTTGATATGTATATTTTCTGTAAATGTACTGTTTTTATTCGAAACACTCAGGGTTTTCTACCTCAAAGTATAAACTGTCTTATCCTTATATGGCTGAACGTTTCGGAATTTTCGGTTTTAAATGGTTTTTTAACTACGAATATGATTAGGACCGTCCATCTGTTATGATTCTATCGTCTCAGATGAGTATTATAGAGACAAAACGCTCGTCTGGCGTACAAAATTGTATGCCTGGTACCTTGGATGAGTTTTTCTCCAATCTTTACAAATTATTAACAAACATACCGACCTCCAAAGTTTAAAAAAGGGGGAAGTTCATAAAACCTGACAAAATTGAACGCTCGACTATATCAACCAATGGATCGAATGGAAATGGAACGATAAAGCTTAACTATATAATGAAAAATATTGTCCAGAGATTAAACGTAACCTTGTTATCCCAAACATAGAAAAAAACTTTTCATTGTTGAAGATAAGTTGAACTCTAGTTATCATTTGGTGTGTATGTCGTTGAGTGCTTTCCCATCGAACTATTCCCCACATTTCATTTAACTTCTATTCAAAACTAAATGTTATGTTTAATAATTTTATCAGTCTACACAGTGCTGCTTTAAAGTGCTTTTGTACCAGAACATATATATTTGTACAAGACTCGATACACTTATCCTTTATAGTTCAAAGTACGGCGTATACAAATACTCTTTTTATGTCTAACATGACTTACTCATAATATATGAGTCAACAGTTAGGCATCAAAACAAAGCCAAATGCTTACATAAAAAATTACATTTCTATGGCATATCATGTGCAACTGATATCCATATGTTTCTTATATTGTTTATTGGTTTCAAAGAATGTAAAACGCAGCCAAATATATCATAGATATAACATTTACAGTATTCCTAACTGATGCGGTATAGCTTCTGCACATAAATATCATATTTCATCCTATAAATGGCAACTAATGTGTCTGGTCGTAAGCATTATGCAACACACGTAATTAATACAACGTCTTGTAATGCTTTACCTAAAGCCATGCTCGTTATTTACAGACACGAAGACTATTGGATAGGGTTAGCAGAACCATCCCAGGGGTATTTGTATGGAACGCCACAGCTGTCTTATGTGGAACTCTGATATAACGTTATGTTGTTTTATTATTACTTGATAATATTTTGTCTTTACATAATATGGTGTTGACTTTACGTAATGATGTTTTGATATAACTCAATATGGAATAGTCATTATTTAATGTGGTTGTTTCATTCGGCAATGTGGTTTTAACATTACTTGATTTGTATGTGACTTAACGTAATGTATTTGTTTCATTACATGATGTAGTTTAAATTTGTTATTTCGTAATGATGATTTGCCAATTCTTTATATGGCTTTAACATAAAGTAATGATGTTTCAAAATTTGACGATTTTACACTACATGATGTGTTTGTTTCAGTATTTGGTGTGGTCCTTTCATTCTTTGGTGTGGTTATCACATTACGTGGTGGAGGTAAAACCACGTGACCATTTCGGAAAAACTAGTTCTATTTTTAGATCATAGATTTCCATGTTTAATGTGCCTTGGATGAGTGTGGCCATCCATCGAGTTAGAGTTTAATTAAAGTTTCGAATTAAACTTAGAGTTTAAATTAAAGTTTCGAATTAAACTTAGAGTTTAAATCAAAGTTTCGAATTAAACTTTGAGTTAAGTCTTCGATTTAAGTTATAATTCAAGCCATTATTAGAATAAAAGTTCTAGTAGCATTGAGTTTCGTGTTCAATTTCAAGATTGAGTCAAAGGTAGCGTTCGAGTTACAATAATGAATTCGACTTCAACTTTGAATTTGAGGAGCTTTTTGGGGTAGAGTTTGAGTTAGAGTCGAATGTGAGTTTCGTTTAGATTAAGATTTCGAGTTAAAATTGGAGTTATCTAATATGAGTTCGTCACGGTATTTAAATTTTTCTATCGAAGATCAAGGGTTTTTGCTCGGGCTACCGAAAAGAGGGCTGAGGGGTATTTGTACAAAACATAAACAATGTTACAGTATACAAAACACAACATAGAAATTGAAATAAAGTTGGATGTGTAATGATTGCCAATGAGATTACTATCCACTAAAGTTTAAATGTCACAGTAATGGATGTAAGCAATCATAGGCAACCGTACAGCCTTCAACGCACCGTATAGTAAAATAAAAGGCAACAAAGGCCACCACGTGAAAATGTGAAACAATTCAAATTTATAACAAAACAATCTACGAAAAACAAATTTGACACACAGTAAACAATGACAACCATTGAACCACAGGTTCTTCAAGTGGCTTGGGCAGGCACATACAGAAAGTGCACGTGGCGGAGTTTAACATGTATGTGAGCGCTAAACCCTAACCTAAACTCGGACTGTAATGTAACAGCACAACATAAGAAAATGTAAAAAAAAAGTTCCAATAGGCTTAAATCAGTAGATCGGTATTACTGGGTAATATAAATCCATTGGTGATGATCTCGCGTGCTCCAGAAGGTTAAGCAGATTCTGCTCAACGTGTGGTAGCCATCGTGTTATTCGTGAAAGTATAAACCCAGTGATTTGGTTTTATTTGGTAGTTTCCGTTCGAGGAAAAGAGGACGGGGTTGTGGAACGAAAACTGGAACATATCCGTCGTCACTTGTGAAACAGATATTCCAAAACGTTTGTTGTTTCAATTAGTGCGATATATATCAGAGTCTGCAACTTATAATAATAACAGATTGATATTCGTATATGTTCAAATAATTATACACGCTAAAAAAAAAATTAAAAAATTCATATTTTATAGAATTGATGTTTGTCGCTTATTCCGATCCCCCCATTTCCCTGTAACTTTAGTGTGAGGTGATTAAAAGTGTCTCATTGCTGACAATAAAGTACAAGCCTTTTGATTTTTGTGTTGAACCTGGGACATTATTGTAGCGGCAGTGAGACACAACAAACCTATATTTCGTTGTGGTTAGTGGCGTCGGCGTCTTCATCATTTAGATTGTCAGGTTTCTCATTTAAATTGTTTTTACATTTTTCATTTCGGAACCTTTTATAGCATACTATGTTGTATGGGTTTTGCTCATTGTTGAAGACTATACAGTCAAATATAGTTGTTTAAAACTTCTACGTCATGTGGTAAATATTTGGTTGAGAGTTGTCTCGTTGGCAATCATACCACATTTTATTTCTATATAGGTTTTTTTTTTGCATTAAATATTACCGAATTAGACTGTTTTGATAAATTTGAAAAACTCAATGGATTAGTATAAAACTTGTATAGGAGTTATTCTTCAAGATCAAGATAAAGCAACTACAGAAAAACATTTTGTATTTACCGATAAATGACTTTGTACAAATAAATGTACAGTCAACATTACGCTTTTACACTGACAGCAGCAATATCAGGCGAGACGAGAATTCCGTGGAATCTTTCACGAATTATTATATATATTATACTGCTTCCATTTGAGAACTAAGAAAGAAAAAAAAACGGCAGGACCAAATTGTTTAGGGATATCCCCCGTATGGCAGAAAGACTGTAAATTGTTTAGTACTTTTTTCTTATTTTTGTCTGCCGTTCCCCTTTTTCATACCGAATAACTCTGAACAACAAGTCGAACTTTGAACTTGAACTCAATGGATGGCGAAACTCATTCAAAGGACATTAAACAAACGACATAGTGAAATCGGTTTAAAAATAGAACTAGTTTTTCCGAAATGGTCACGTGGTTTTACCTCCACCACGTAATGTGATAACCACATCAAAGAATGAAAGGACCACATCAGATACTGAAACAAACACATCATGTAGTGTCAAATCGTCAAATTTTAAAACATCATTACGTAATGTTAAAACCATACAAAGAATTGGCAAATCATCATTACGAAACAACAAAACCACATCATGTAATAGTCTGTAATGAAACAACTACATTACGTTAAGTCACATGCACATCAAGTAATGTTAAAACCACATTGGCTAATAAAACAACCACATTAAATAATGGTGAAACCACATAGACTTATGACAAAGCCTCATTAATTAATGACAAAACCATATCAAGTAATGATAAAACTATATCAAGTCAATACGAAACCATATCGTGAAATATCGAAATATCATTATATAATGACTATTCTATATTGAGTTATATCAAAACATCATTATGTAAAGACAACATATCATCAAGTAATAATAAAACAACATAACGTAATATAAGAGTTCCACATAAGACAGCTGTGGCGTTCCATATATTTGGGCTGGAAGGACTGTACTGTGATGACGTATGAAAATAGGAAGGTCAAATCATACAACGACGATGTTATGTGATTAAACATCAATTTTTATACATATGGGAGTAACAAATGTGAAGAAAATAATTACTTTGCATGCGGAACAATTATATCGGGTAATAAGATATAGATCGTGCTCCCGGTCAACCATTTATTTTTAATTTGAATAGGGAAAATGTCGGAAATAGATGTTATGACATACCATAAAACAGTACTATCTTTATATATTTACAGAGAAACTTCGATATTCTTTATGAGGCTTTATTTTTTTTTTTTTTTTTTTTTTTTTTTTTTTCTTAGTAACGAAATCTTCTGTTTAAATTTCAATACATCACTCTCTGGAAAGGCCATAGGGACAATTCAAAATAGAAGTGAACCGTACAGAAAAAAGTCAAATTACTAATTTGTGTTTCCCATATTACCACACAAACTCCAAATTAATTGATTGATTTACTGATGTTTGCTCGGCGTCCAGTGGAAAATATTTCATGCATGGGACGCGAACTAAGAAACAACGAAAACAATAGGTAAATTCTGCTAAAAAGTGTAATAAAATTACTGAATTCCAATGTATTTTAAAAAAAGGAAGTCCATAAAAACTGACAAAATCAAACGCTATCAATCAACTGAACGAGTGAATAATAACTGCCATTTTACTGCACAGTAGGGATCGACCGGGATGAAAGACTCGAAATGTTGACTGCCACTTGAAAAATAGGGTATTTAGGATAGCGACAGAAATTTTGCCTTGCAACAGGCCACCTACGGACCAGAGAGTTGTTGCATGAAATATTTGAAGTGCCTAGTGCTTTGCACTCTCTCTACACGAGGCATTGCATCATTAAGACAGGACGTGGCTGCATATCCTGAACAGTCAAACGGACGCCTCGTTTTATAAAGGGTTTTACTGCCGGAACGGGATAAGTCCAAAAATGACCATATTTCTATACCAGAGTCAACCAATGGTGTCTCCCTAAATAGAAGATTAAATTGAACAAGACATTTTGAATGTACATGTTGTCTTATATTTCATCATGCGTGAATGTACTGTATAGTTTCCTGTTTGAGGCAAAAATCAAATATATCCACAAAATAACTATACGAAAACAGTAGACCACTAAATAATACAAAGAAATATATCTATCTGACACTATATCTTGTATTGATTTAGCAAGAAATTACATACATGATTTTGAAATTTAAAGTTTATTAAATATTATGTAAATGATACATCTTTATACAAGAGATTGTGATGATCAAATTATAGCCGTATTAAATTCAAACAGGATGGCAACATATAATGTTTGTCGCGACAACAGACTGTCAAAATAATTGTTCATCAAGTCCAACTTGCAGGAATGCTGTTCGTTGTATATTAATGGCATTTTGCACAGGTTCCGAGCCACTTTCGAATGTTACAATGTTTCGGAAATCATGTTTACCAGGTATGTACAAAAAGTAAAGTCAAGCGCAAAGATGACTTGTGCAAAATTAAAACCGTTAATTATAAGATATGAAATACATTTACTACGCTTTTCCTGTTAGGTTCACATATGTGATGCTTACATGTATGGAAAATCATACTTAAAGCTAATTTATGAAACTTAAAGGAAAGACCGACTATTAATTGAATTGTCTATGTCATAACAATGAAGGCATAATACATTAAAGTAAGAATAAGTATCAATAGGAGAGCATGCCTAGCGCGAACTGTGACATTCACATAATTGGTGAACCATGAAATCAGAGCCGAATCCGTAATTTGATACAAAATTTACAAAATCACCTCATAATTGTATATGTGTATATAAGTTTCAAGTTGATGTTACCACAACCACCTTAACCAAAACCTTTAATGTGATGAGGGACATACGGACGGACGGTTATCCCAAAAACATACATTGTAATGTTCCTCTTCTTCCGTATGCGTTTCATTCAAACGAGCTTAGAGGAATAGAGATAATGAGTAATAAGTGTCAACTCATGCATATCGGATGGATAGTAGTGAAACGTAAACATTTTCTTTCAGTAACGGCCTGTCCCAAGTCAGTCGCCTGTCATTCATTGGTTGTCGTTGGTTGGTATGTTAAATCTATTTTTCGTTAACTGTTTTATCATAATTCATGCCGCTCGGTTTTCACATTTGAATTGAATCACATTTTGTCATGTCAGGCCTTTTATAACTGATTATACGGTATGGATTTGGTCATTGTTGAAGGCCGTATGTTGACCTATAATTACTTAAATTAACGTTATTTTGACTCTGTTGGATATTTTTTTCATTGGCAATTATACCACATCTCCTTACTTTATATCGTCTGTCCATCGTCAACTAACATTTTTTTATAGTACTGGGCCTTGGAGACTACAAACGGTAAAATTATTTTTTTTCAAAGGTGGTGCATAAAAAAAAAACCTCAAAATTCATTCTTGAATATGTTTTCTATTGAAATATTTTGTTATATAGTATATAAAACCGTTTCCTTTTAAGTCAGTGTAAAGGAGGTAACAGAGGTACCAGAGTTACCAGATAAAATAAGGATCTTAATCCGTTACTCATTTACTCACTTGAGACATCAACACCGGGTAAGTTGTTAAAGAATATAAGTTTGTAAAATGCCTATTCAGACCTTACACTAAAGGGCGGATACGTTTTATAAACAAATAATTGAGTTTCGGTCATCGTTAACCTACAGTGGCAATGTTGACGAACGTTATTGATCTATATAATATATCAATAAGTAGTGTAAAAATACCGTCCTCGGCTGGGTTTTCATAAGCATGACAGATGTCATCTGCGGAGCAGGAATTCAACCACAGTTTTCGGTAGCGTTGTGTGGTCTTGTTTGCTTTTTCATCTTTCGTCAATTAGTGGTATTTATTGCTTATTGATATAATCTTACTTTAACTATCTTTTGAAATATTACATGATTTATTTTCATAGGATTCAATTGTGTATCGAAGTTTGTGTAAACATTCTTCTCTCTCTCTTTTGAGAATTCGTATGAACTACTAGAAGTATTGTTCCTGGTTAGTGGTGTACTTTTGGTTGTGCCTTTTGTACAAGGCTTCGAAATGTTTTAAACGATCGGAGAGACGGTAAATCTGCAGTACATATACAGACGAAATACGTGGGCGTAATTCTTATTTGGATCAAAACATAGACCTACCATAATAATAGTATAATAGATTAAAATCCATTGAAGTCTCTATGACCTGTTTTTCAAATAAGTCGTACGATTAGGCTAGCCAGTACGAGAGTACTTCTACTGTGCTTTGTTGGTCAGTTTAAAAACAGACCAAAACCCACAGTAAAAAGAACCAATGAACTATGACAGACGTGACAAACGTGGCGCTTTCAGTTTTCAGTTTGTCAACTACTTATTTTTAGTAGTAACAAACCCTCTGCGCAGTCAAACACTGACGAAGGCTATTTGTTAAGCCGAAATGTTTGTCAACACGATTTTATAACATCATCTTCGTATATTACCATCTTATATTAGTACCGTTGTGCAAATCTTTAGACTTATATAAATTTTACCTTATCTGCGCAGTATCGTCTATTCTAGACGATCCAGTCATATTAAATTTGCTGGTTGGTCCTTTTTATAGACTTCTATATATATATAAAGAAACAGATCTACTCTAACATCGTTAGGTTGATTTTCTAGGCACTTTATATATATATATATATATATATATGTTGTTTGTGCTGTATTTAGACCACTCTACCAAGAAATTTGTTTTGCATGCACACGTATAAAAATTGCAGTTTTTATCCAACGCAATCATAGGTTTGAACGTTGTTTTCAATTTAGACTTGTTTATATATTTATCCAACGCAATCATAGGTTTGAACGTTGTTTTCAATTTAGACTTGTTAATTATTAATTTAATACCAAACAGAAAACAACAAACTTGCGGAAAAGATGGTATACCGCAAACATGAGGTGCACAAATTTGTACACCATATCCGGATTTCGACAATTAATGTCTCTTCAGTGATGTTAGGAATCGAAACGGTATTTGGAAGGCCATATAATTTACCTCAATTTAGGATAGACTCTTGAATTTTGAAAGAGTCAAAATAGGATGAACGGATCATATAAACCCGAAGGCAAATATAATACAAGCCCAAATATATATATATATAAATAAGTCTAAATTGTAAACAACGTTCAAACCTATGATTATATATATATAGTTTTAGGTACACGTCATTTACCCAACTAACTGAACAAACTGAAAGTTGAACATGATTTATCAAAATTAATGAAATACTGTCACTTGTATATAACCGAAGGTTAACATTTTACTTTTCAGCTTTCACACCAACAGTTGTCTCAGTCCAATAGGGCATGTCAGTTACAAAAATTTTTTTATCTTGAGTTTGAAACTATAGCAGAATTCGAAATAATTAGCGTCACTGAGACTTTTAACGTAACTGAAACTTTTAATGTAATCGAAACTATAAATGTAATCGACAATGTGGATGTAACAATTAAGCACATCAGTAGAATCACTAACAACGACAGTGATAGATAATTAGAGTACGATGGTTAAGTTGACTTCGACAGTAAATTTCACTGAAACGTATAATTTTACATCAACAATATACGACATAAAATACATGGCTAGTTGTTTACATGCTTCAAATTTGTATCTTTCTACCGATGACCCCTCACATATAGAAGCCATATCCAGTATGGAAAAAGATATGATTGTTGATAAAACAACGACTTCAGCTTACAAAAGGACATTTTAAAATTAGTGCGCCTGACAGTCGAATTTCATCATGTGTCATTGGGGTGACGGGTTTAGCACTCTTGATTGTACTCTTATCTTTCGTCCTGTTAAGTGATTTACCATTGGTCATCCGATATAAGCTGCCTTTGACATTCGATGTCGTTGTCGCGAAGAACAAAAGATATGGAACGTGAATTATGTACACACATGTTATCAACATGGAGGTTTTCTATGTAGATACATATACAACAGGCATGTTCAGGCACATTTTGGACTGTTACAATCTTGGAATAGATGTTTACCTATCATAGATTGTAAGAACAGTTTAATATATAAATGTCCGTAACATGTTATCTTGTCTTTTAAACCAATATCCTCTGAAACAACAAGACCACTGAAAAAAACTAAGCGACAATCAGTCTCGTGGCTTTTCCTTTGATAGTCAAAACTCGTGTGATATAGTCGACCATGCAACTGGAACAAAACATACTATAATATACGGCTATCTATAAAAGTTCTTAGTAGACATTTAATCCGTCTGAAATAAGCGATTAATTCAATAATGCATTTTTATTCAATTCATCATAGAGAATTGTTATAGTTTTACTTATTTCCATCTATCCTTGCAAATATTGTGCTGTTGTTTATCATGTAATATTTTATGACCAAATACAAATATCACATAAAATTGAGAATGGAAATGGGGAATGTGTCAAAGAGACAACAACCCGACCACAGAACAGACAACAGCAGAAGGCCACCAACAGGTCTTCAATGCAGCGAGAAATTCCCGCACCCGGAGGCGTCCTTCATAGGCTTTTATCTAGTATTAACCTGCTGTTAACTTAAATCGAGGCCTGTATTCAGTATTCTGTTTCGTGAAAATGATAGTGTTCTGCTGTTTTCAATTTTTTCTTCGGAAAAGTCCGATAGTTATTTGACGTGATTGATTGTGGAATCAGTAGATCCCCAACAAGTTTATTAATGGTTAATACATCCTTGATCTTTCAATTTGTGCTGGATGTATTGATACCGGGAACACTCGTGCAATTTTAATGGAGATCCAAAATAGACCTTTTTGTTTTCGGGGGTTCAAGTGATTACAAATATTGTATTGATTTCATGCGCCATTTTATAACAGTGTTGTTAGAAAATTTTCCCAAATCAGATGGACATAGATTACTGTTGCCATTTCTGTTAGTTCAAATTGTGATTCCAAGAGGGTATTACTGTATTTTTTATTAAGCATTGCATGCCGGCAAATCAGGATATGCAGTTTTACTGACAATTCAGAAGTGTGTTTCATTAACTCGAAGTTGTGAGAAAGGCCTGTCAACAGTGGATTTGATGGCAAACGCAAGCAATTAAATAAACGTTTCATAAAATTGTATAATAATCTCACCAAATATGAAGGTAAAGCTGCATTTGTGATAACGAGAGCGCCATTGCCATTTAAAATAAACTGTCTTACTGAAACGCTTAAAACAAATTTATTGATAATTTATGAAATGACATTAAATAAGATAATAAGTAATTAAATTTTATTAATCAGTTGTTATTTTTAAACCTTCCGATGAAACGGAGGCATCATGGCCTGTTGGTCTAAATAGTTCATCTACAGTGATCATTAGTCTGTCAACAGCCCTGTCAACATTGAGACCCTCTGGTGGCAAGGTGTGTTCGACTCCGATCTTAATTGACTAGGATTGCCAGTTTTCCTGCCGAAGATCGGTGGTTCTCCCCTGGTATTCCAGCTTTCTCCATCAATAAAAATTGGCTGCTATTATAAACACAAAAACAATCAATCAATCAATCTACTTAATCGCTTATCGTAACACCAACTTAACTGATCACTAATGCTGCATTTTCTTTTAACACGTCTATTTATGCATTTAAAAAACAAATCCTTAACCTATGAAAAGTTATAACGTTAGATCCATAAAATTATGCAACACTTGTACTTTACATGTGGTACTATCGTTGAATGAAAAATTATCAAACATAGTTTCCAAAAGCACTTGCTGTATAATTTGCATTATATATGTAGCATGTGCATGTAATGTAGCATTCGCATTAAAACGTTGCATTTTGCAATAAATTTAGCTTTCGCAATAAATGTAAATTTAAATTTACTATGCTGATTGTTCAATACTATTTGTATTTTGAAAATTGTGATTCGTATTACAGTTAAAATTATGAAAACATACATGACATTCGAAAAATAAATTATATGGTTATTACAGATCGTTATTCTGATATGGTTGAGATTTCATCGATAACAAGAATTCAAAAACTAGATAATTGAAAGTTTCATGCATACTCTCTTATAAAAATACTTTCTAATTAAAATTTACAAGAACGTTTTTCTTTGGAGATGTTTCTGTCTGTATAGTCTCAACTAGATCGTCCTGAATGTAATGATTAATCTTGAGTAAATTATGTATTTTTCCGTCTTATTTGTGGGTTCAAGAAATGGCATTGGAAAATGTTCTAAATGATGACGATGATGGATTGTGTTGAACGTCCAGTTGCAAATATTACATGCATATCAGTACCAGAACATGTTAAATAAATATGAATCCTGCTTTGTTCTAGACCGACACAGTGACCCGGATTTTCAACGTGCTATTTCACACGGCATCAGTCCGTAGGAAGACATGTATCCCTACCAGGACTCATTATTCTGACTCTGAGCCAACCAATCTTTGATCTTACTCCTAAATGTCCCGTGCTTATCGGGGAAGCATCAAATACCAATATTCAAGTCTTTAGTTTGACCCGATCGGGTATCGAACCCAAGATATCTTTTCCTCAAAGCGAACCCACTAATAAATAAGGATAATTATATTAAAATTCTAATTCTGTTAGGATATGTTAATTGGTTTTGAACGATGTGTGGTAAAAGTTTTATGAGAAAAACCCTGTCTGAATGAGAGAGTTAACTTTCTTTTCAAAGAAAAACTAAGTATTATTATTATTGCTGAGAGACAGTCGCTAAGTGTGTAAATTTTCCTTCTCGGAATTAACCTAACTGAATGGCTGCATTTATTTCAAACTGTGGATCAAGTTTCACATTAGTGAATAATTGCCATTCCCTTTCTATGGATCAATCACAGTATTGATTCTTTTTCTTCTTATCTTTTCGTGTTTTGATTTTTAAGTTAATCCAAGCAAAACTAGAAATGACTGATTCTCTTTCTTTTCGTTTGATTTACTTATTTTTCCTAAATACTTAAAGAAATTTAAGAACTTAATTCTTCGAAAAAATCAAAACCGGAACAAGTAAATTTGTTTTAAGACTAATAATGATTGTTTAAATGTCGGCGATATATGCGATACGAGTTGAGGACAAAGTTTGCTTTAATTAGATAATTGTTTACATCAATGAGAGACTGGAAATGAAAAATAAATAAATCATTGGCTTTTATGGCATTTATAGGTTTTCATGTTAAGGGATAAACTGGACGTTGTACTCAAGATGGTAAAAACCAAACAAGACAGAGTGATTTATGATCTTAGTGAAACGTTCCTAATTATATATGAAACAGTTGTTTCTTTATTCCTACACGCGCTCTTTATTTTTAAACACAACTAACACAATTCTGTGAATCGTTTCTCGACCGGAATGCTCTTGTATTATTCTTCCTCGTATAGTTTAAAAAAATGACATAAAAATATCTAGAAGATTAAGAGTTGCTCAATGTTTCATTCAAGTCGAAATTTGGGACAAAATGCAATGATGGCGTAAGGATAAGACCGTCACTGTTGTTCAACTACTCATCGGATTATGACCAACTATATAAAATGTAAAGAATGGTTAAACGATAGAAAGTCGTTTGTAAATGGAAAGATGGTTCAGACTTCTTCTGTACTTTGGATCATGGACTTTTCTTGCCGTTGTTACGTGTATTTTGAATGTTTTAAACGTGAACTGGGAAGAGACACATATTGTTAGTGGTACATTATTGGTTTTAGTTTTGTCAGTTATACAAAGTTTTGTGCTGGAATATCCCATTCAGACAATTTTTTGTTTAATTTTTGGAGGTCATACAAGAAAGGTTTCTAGTTCCGACGGTCAACATCTGACTTTAATTTTAAACTATAATTTGCTTGCTACTTGTAAAGAAGATGTCGATGAATGTATGCTGAATATGTATGAAGCATATCTGGGAAATATAGGTTCTAATACAGCCAGCGTTTTGGTGAGCGCTACGAGAGACAGCGAACTTAGACAATACGAACTAATTGTGCGTGATCATTATCGCAGTTTAATTTTTGATCAACTTTATCAAGAAGGTCTTTTATTTTCTTATGGAAACTCGAAAGAAATTGACAACGTTCGTTTGAAATTTGTATGGAATAATTTTCAACATATTGATAATGACGAATTCAGAACAATCTATCTGTATCAGATCTGTACTGATTTTGTTAATGACTTCATGGTGATTCACAGAACATCAACAGTTTTGCGAAAGTGTGGACAATATCAGGATTTAATGCTTCTTTCTGAGGGTGAAACAGAGGCTTATACGTATTGTGACAGCCAATTTTATTCCACTGCAGCAAGAAAGCCAGGAGAACCCTTGTTTCATTATTCTGAGGACGTTAGAAACATAGAAGGTAGGAGGTTCAACTATACTTTAGTGCTGGACAGCGATACAAGAGTCGGTAAAGCAATAGCATTTAATTTGTTAGACATTGCAGCCGCAAATCCTGAAAGCGGAATAATTCAACCGGCTATATTTTTAGATTGTATAAATAAAACAGATACACTCTTTATGCATCTAGAATCAATGCGGCAAGCAATAAACGAACCGCTGACGAATTCAATGGCAGCAATTTTAGACCAATCCTCGTTTTTTGGAAAAGGGCTTATAAGCAATAAAGTGTATGTTGATAAAATTCTTGGAAGTAGAGAAAACTTAATAGAGAGAGTACCTATAGATGTTCTTAGTCATGACACATTTGAGGCTTCAATTTTACGCCCACTTTATGTTGGGAATGTTCATTTACAAGAAATGCCATCCTACAACTACGTTACATGGAGTATCAGAGAGCGGAGATGGAATAAGGGAGAAATATTATTGGCGATATACTTTTTTGAAAACATTTTTGGAAAGCCTATGAGATTCCTGCAAAAGAAATTTCAGAAATCTAAATTTATTGAGACAAAACTCAGAACGGCAACCAAATTAGATTTTGTTACTTCTTTCGTAGCTCATTCTGCACTCAGACAAATGTTCATGAAACCTGTTCTTTTACTGTTTGTAGTTATTCATCTTTTTACATCGCTGACATATCCGAATGCACCAATAGCAGTTATCATGTTTCTTGTTGTTATTTTTCCAAAATTTGCCACATGTAGAAAATACAATTTCAAATATGTTGGTATAGAATCTATTGCTTCTGTGTTGCAGTTTACACCGGAAGCTGTCACCGGAAGTGTTAGAATAATTCGCGCTTTTCAAGCGATTCTCTTCAACAATACCCAATGGAAACCTCAAAGAGCAGTGGAAGTTGAGTTTCAACAGTCAAACCCTTTTGTATCTGCATTTCGTCATCTCTGGGGTTATTCCGTTTTTGCTGCATTGATTGGAACTTCAGCTATTATATTGGTAGACGGAAGCCATTTGTTTCTTTTTATGACAGGATGCGTGTTTGTGTTACCTTTATATACAGGAATAACGTCACTTCCTCTTGGATTTGTTTCAAAATACCGACCGACAGTTGACGTTGCCGTAACGTTATCATCTAGTACATACACAGAAAACGCTCACTTACAGGGACATATAAACAACAATGCCGATACATTCCTCGCAAAATCATGTGTTGACGTTTCGAATGAGATGTTGGAAAATGAAACCATACCTCAAATTTCTATACCATACTTTCCACGTTTATTACCAAGGACAGGAAACACAATTTATAACGACTTCTCCACGTGCTTAAACAACAATCCACATCTAGTTACATTAAACGACCTGCCTGAAGTCTCCATGTGTTAACTTTTAAAAACATATAATTCGAGCTGAAAGCAATCTCAGCTGAGCTAAACACAACTATTGTAATAAATGTTGAATTATCCAACTGGGGATAAACAGATACATATCAATGTCCCAAGAAACGTCATGTTTGTCAATACATGATGTTATACAAGTAACACTCAGCCACTGTTACAAAATCCGCCCCTGTATTGATGAAGAATTAAAATATAAATATATCAATAAATACATGAATAATTTTCATATTTGACTATATTAAAATAATGCATCTTAAGATGACCATCCCAAGCTTTAACTGCCGAAACACTAAAATGGTGTCGGGTCCAATCAGGCAATATGGGATGTGTGGTTGCATGGGTGTTTTATTTTTGCAAAAAAAAAAGCCTGATGAAAACAACAATGTTAGTGACAGTTCAATTATATGAATAAAATGATTAATCTGTTCCATACCCAATCCTTTGCTGTCTATTTTAGCCCTAAGTGAAAGTCAAAACAAGTATCGAACTTCCTGGGTTTTTTTAATGGGAAATAACACATTCTACATTGGTATTATTGAAAATATAACATTTAAAATGTAAATTTGAGACAAAAAAATCAGTGTCAGAAACTCTCAGAATGCAGGATTTTGCATCTTATTTTTCAACATTTTCTTGGGGGCAAACCACCCCCCCCCCCCCCCCCCCCCCCAACAAAAAATAATCCCCCCGTTGAACTCAAGTCGCTTCGCAACTTGAACCGCCTTGGGACTACAACAAAACCAGAAGGACTAGTGAATTAATTTTTTTACTAGTCCTATTTAAAGATGGTGTCAACCCCTGCACTAAGTTATAAAAATAAACTTTCAGAAATGATATGGTTGTCTTAAATAAACACACAGGTGTCATGATATATACTTAGCCCTAAATTACACTGTATCTACACACAAGTTGCGAATGCGTCCAATCGAGAAAAACATCACTAACACGAAATTTCTCTATAATAGTAAAAACATATTATAATGTGACGAAAGAAAGCTTCTGAAGACGTCCCTAACTTGAGAAGGCACAGTAACTGTTGTTTGCAATGTTTGTCTTTAGCCTTTGTTCGTGGTATTGTTTTTTTATTGTCTTCAACTTATAAATTTTAATAGTTCCATTGGAGCCTTATAATTCTTAAATGATGTTCATAACATCACAACAGACATGAAGCTTTTCTATACGAATATCTGTCGTATATCATGTTATAATGCCAACCAAAATCATAACGACCCAATATTTCTATTTATTTCTTACACTATTTTAACATTGAATTCCCGAGGACGTGAACAAACACTTGTTGTGTATTTTGAAAAAATATATCATCTATAGGAATACACTCTTTAAATGAATGGATGTAGATTCTTTGTGTAGAAGATTTTTCCGTATGTTTTACCAATAAGCAGCAAATCAGTGTTAACATCTTAAAAATATCAGTATAACAAGCTTCCAATGCATATTACTTGATGAATGGTGATTGTTACACACAAAATACATATTTGCAAACTTTTTTTTTCAAATAGCACAGTTTAACAGATGATTTTAAAAGTAAACATAATTATTGTTTTAATTTGTAGTCAGTATAGTTACATAAATAATGACATTACATATATGTTTCACACGACTCCGTAACTTCCTTAACAGACAACAATCACGTAACAGGTAACATTATTCCGTTGACTGCACATACTCTCCGTAACGTTACAAAATGCTGCTTTCGTAATTGTATAGGGTTATAAAAGCGTTGATCTTGTGCGCTTTTTAAGCGTTTCATACAAAATCACGATGCTTTGGTCAACTCTTTTACACCCGAATAAAATTACAAAAAACCGCATTCAATTCTTCAGAAAAAGAATCTTTTGTTCTCGACTCACCAGTTATCACTATGATATCTAAAACTTAGCTCTTGCATTTCATTTTTTTAGATTTAGAACAAGTTTGACCTGCATTATTCCTACAAAATGTTAGCAAGTATTGATCCCAACCATTCTTCCTCCATACTTTTTCAAAATATAAATCATCATCATCTCAGAATTTTCAGCTGTGAGATCGAGAGCAAAGATTTGTCCATGTTTTCTAGTAATGTTTTCAACTTTGATACTGTTATCTTGAATAAATTGCGGAAGTAAATAATCTATGTTTAAAAACTCTTTGAAAATATCAACGACCCTTTCATTACATAACTTCGACTCGGACTCTTTCTCAAAACCAATTGTGTTTACGTACTGAATTTCAACAGGATTAGTTTCAAATTGTTGCAACACTTTTGAAACTTCTACCAACTCGTTCCTCATTTGGTGGTACGCATATGTGTTTCCAACATTTGTCTTATTTGCCATGTATAGTCCTATGTTTATTGAATGAACAAGAGATTCGGTTAAATCCCGCTGATTAACAATGAAATTTCTGGAAAGAAATAAAGACGTCTGCAGAAATCTAGGTCCACTGAACGCTTTTAAAACTTCAACAGCATAAATAGCTTGCTTTGAAACTAGAGGCACATACATGACAAATAAAAAGTTTTCGTAATAGCCACAGTCCAGTATAATGTTCGTTGGTCTTGGTGGTCCTTTGTGACCGTTTAGTTCATCAAAATCACTATAGGTGTTTTCATCGTCGTTCCAGATAAAAAGTGGAATATTCATTTTTCTAAATACCTCGTGATAAACAGAAAGAGTGTCATTTTCACTTGAGGTTGTATAGTATTTATCTATCCAATCAAGTGCACCTATTTTGCCTAACCGCCTGGCAATGGCAGTCTCGTTTTCACTTTCCATCCTGACGATGACATAATCATCCTGATGAAAAGTGTCTATAAGCCATGCACCAAAATCAATTGAGGACAAATTTTTGCGAATGCTTTCACTTCCAAATCTACTAATATGTTTTGAAATAGTTTCATTTGAATCCGACAGAATTTTGGATTGCACAATATTAATTTTATCAAAAGCCACGAAGAATGGTTTGTGAGAATCCTCCTCCAGAAAGCTATACAGATGGTACATAGCAGCATCCGGGTATGTTTGTAAAAATAGTTTGATACTCTCCCTCTGTCGGTACCAATTTCCTGTTGTTATGAAAATATTCCTCGGCAGATAATCGCTAAACTGAATGCTCAGATCTTTTTTAATACTTAATCCTGGTCTTGATTCTCGGGGATCATGAATATTGTGTCTTTTGAAATGTTTTATATCAACCCCTCTCAGCTTTCCGAGGACGAGTTTATACACAAAATTGCCACAAATGAACCCTAAACTTATTACAATAACAATGAACATTATTCGATTCCATTTCCCATTCATATTCGGTCCACCTATCATTGACAAGCGTCTGCTGAAAGACACGCTTCGTTTCATGCTAGACGACGTATTTTCTTCCATGTTTGCTTTACCAATGTAAATGTAAATGTTATAGTGTACAGATAAGACAACAAGGCACATCTGATATCTGTCAGACAACCTGCCATTTTCCTCAAGGATTATTCCACCTACTATTATGTATCATTTCGTTTTCAAGGTGATTATTTGTACCTGTTCATACCTCTTATTTCAACCGACATTCCTGTGAGGTTTTGAAAATACGACCGATTAAGATAACACTATTTTAAGTTGTTGACTGTTAATGTTTGAGAAATATGCATTAAAGATTAATGTTTTTATATGTCACCAAGAACAATGTTGAGTAACATATTGTTTTTCCTTTTTTTTTTATTATTATATCTCCACATTTTGTCCGAGGCTTTTCTGGGAGACTACTGCACCAATGTTGAGGAAACATTATCATAATGAGAAACGCCATATATAGATGTGCAGTCATTATAACTTTTAAAATGGCTGTCGATACCATTGAAACCGAACAAATACGAAAAATAGGAAAGTGAACCAAACTTATAGAAATGTCACTGGTCATGAGGAGATATGGCATCGGAGTTTGGTATTTTCAAAATGGCTGCCGTTACAATGGAAACAATGCAAGCTATTTTTTTAAATGCCGCCTCCAAACTTAATGAAACTTTACACAACATTGTTAAATGGCATATGTCGATGAGCAATTTGACGTTGAAATTTTTATTTCTTCCGCTATTGCTTGCAATTGCAATTCGTGTTTATTTTTTTTTCTGCATTGTACTTTCACCTTTCTCATGTGGATGTGGTATGATTGCTATGAGACAACTCTCCACTATAGACCAAATGACATAGAAGTTAACAACTATAGATCACCGTACGGCCTTCAACAATGAGCAAAACCCATACCGCATAGTCAGCTATAAAAGGCCCCGAAATTACAAATGTAAAATACATTTATTGTACACATGTTGTTACTGTTATTATACAGGACTACCACACCTGATTTGCTAAATGCTAGAAGTCTAATTTCTGTTTATTTTTTTATTTTTTTTCTCTAGTTTGGATTCACGGTCAATACTATGAACCGGACTGGAGTTTTAACTGATTTAACTTGTTGTTTTGTGTGGTGCAATAATCCATAATATTATTCTGTGGGTGTATGTCCTTCGCGTTTTCTTATCAAGTGTTTCAATCGAGGGCTCTTTGTAACTTTTTAAAAATTCGGGGATAATGATAAACAAAGAATGGAGGGCGATCGCGAGATTGGGCCTCGAAAAACAGTTTACACACTTAAAATTTAATGTTTCAACTGCTACACAATTGGGTGCTCTGTTTTTAATGGTTATAAATTTTTTAATTGCGTAAGGTCATTTCACTGCATGGTCAAACAATGAAATATATTACAAGTACATTTTGAGAAACATTCAAGATTAAAAGTCCACATTAATTTTAAAAAAGATATTAATTATGTGTGTCTAATAGACTTCCGTGGACGTTTGAGCGACTCATAATTATCCTGTGTTTGAACGTTTGAACAAAAATTGAAATAACAAGGAATGCCAATGTAAATACTTAGTTCGTAGAAATATGACACCAGAATCGCAACATTTTGGTAAGAGAACATGTAGTATGATTTCTAATTTAATGTTTTATAGTTTAAACGTGCAGTTTATAAAATTTTAAAAAATCGAAGTTTTTAACTGCAACTGAGTGCGAACTGTTCGATTTTTCGCCAAAATGTAACTCAATTCGCCGCTTGAATGTCGACTTCATTTATATTTTCGATCAGATGTTAGATGGACATGCATTCGTTTGCAGTTCCCGGTGGTTGACCGAAAAACATTTCGTTAACATTATTTCGGGTTTTCACTTTATTCTTTCAAATTCAAAAAAGACAATTTCAAAGCTAAGTTGATAAAAAAAATTAAACATTATTGAATTGCATCAAACATTGATTAAGTCCTGGGTGTAATAAAAGTTTAGAAGCGTCGACTATTGATAAACAAATGTTGTACCAGTATGTTAGGGAGCTACCATTTGATTTTTATGGGGGGGGGGGGGGGGGGGGGGGGGCTAGGATGAAAAATGTTGTCCTGCCTTTTTATTTTTCCCTCTATTCGGTCCTGCCTTTTTATTTTTCACTCTATTCGGTCCTGCCTTTTTTTTTTTAGTTTATCCTGACTTTTATTTTTCATAAATTGTCATCCTGCCTTTTTTTTTTTGCAAATAATCTCATCCTGCCTTTTTTTTTACTCAAAACTCCTGTCCTGCCTATTTTTTTCAAACTTCATCCTAGCCCCCCCCCCCCCCCCCCCCCCCCCCCCCCCCCCCCCCCCCCCCCCCATAAAAATCAAATGGTAGCTCCCTTATTGGATAAAACAGTTTGTTTTATTAGTTACAAAAAAAAAAAACATTTGTCCCTAAAAAGACTAGACCCCTACCACCAAAATAAGATAAATACTTAAGAAATAATTCCTTCATGTCATGCTCTATGCTCATTTTAACATGGGCCGGCATTATATTTGTCGATATTTTACACTGAGCGTTAGCGAGGTGTAAAATATGGTCAAATATAATGCCGACCCATGTTAAAATGAGCATAGAGCATGACATGAAGGAATTATTTCGATTTTAATAGGACAAATATGGTATTTTTATACGGGTTGAAGCGTACGAAAATACCTTAGGAATGTTTGGCTATTCCCGTTTACTCCCCATGAATGATGTACATTAATTTTCATATTTAATAAGTTTACAAACGAATAGAAGGTTAAATATATGATGCTTTAATAAAAAATTTATGTAAGCAACTAAAATATGTATATATTATTAGGATAAAAATGAAAATAACTAGAATGTAAACAGTCAGTTTGTGCGCATGTGTCAAACATATTTTGTGCAAATTAGAACACGGCTTTGTTAACAAAGCGTTATAAGGACGTCATTTTAGAATCGGGCCTAATAATCTTATTTCATTACATCGTGTCATTATTGCATGGTTTTTCATTTCAACTTCATCTTAGTCGATTCTATTTTGCATGCAAGTCCACTTTCATCAGCTTCCTCGTGCATGCCTTTTGGTGATTGCCTCTTCCTTGACATTATTTTCGAAATTTGTCAAGATCAATTAAATTATCCTTTAGAAACAAAAAACGTAGTTTGCAGAAAAAAACATATGTAGAAGGATATCTAAAATACAGTTTTAAAAAGTCCGATAACCAACAACCTGGGAATAAAAGCCTTCAAAACAAACTTTAGCATTGCTATATATGTTATTGCATATGTTTCTTATATTCGTTTAAAAGTTTATCAGAGCTTATATAAAATAAGGAGATGTGGTATGATTGCCAATTAGTCAACGATCGAACACAGTCGAAATGACGAGGATTTTTAAAGCAGTAACGTTATAGGTCACATTACGGTCTTCACTGACACATGTCCCATACCGTTTAGTCAGTTATAAAAGGCCCCTACATGATAAAATTTGAAACAATTTAAACGAAAAAAAAAACCAACAGCCGGGTAAATTTTTATGTTTATAATTTTTAGCAATATGCCGATTCTGTTAAAAGTTTAACTTACTTTGACCTGAGACTACTATAGTAGTCTCAGCTTTGACGTGCCAATCTGAAAATCGTTTACAATGTACGACTCAACATTTAAAAGTTCAAGATCAAAGTTAACTCATTCCTTAATACAGAAGCTCGAGTGATTGGTAAAGAAAGTTAGTGATGGATGAACAGATGGACGGGCAAGGTGACTACAGAATACTAACCATTCTCTTAACAAAACACGTGTAATATATGATGAAAAAGTTTGCCTTACCTTCCAAACTAATATAATTATGAAAAACAATAAAATGTAGCAATAATTAAGTAAGCTGACACCAGCTGCATAGATGATTCTAAATACCTTGTTAAGTGTAGGAGAATAGTATCAGAGAAATAATTCAGGATGTGAAATGTATAGATAAACTCTAACAGCTGTGTCATCACACCAAATTATATGCCTTAGGTAACTTTAATAGTATCATGGAAAACAATTCAGATGAAACTCTTACTCTAAGTTGAAGAGATATAAAATCAAGGGGACCTGTTTTTTTTTAATGAGGGAAGCTGCTCTTACCCACTAGATGCACTCAAGCACCAAGTCATATATTTGTCAACTACCGGGGTACTTAGTATCGAAAATAATTCGAGCTTAAGAATATAATCAAACAAAGTTACTTCAGCATAAAAGGCAGGTCACAGTTAATGATTATGATGGCAGAATGATAAACTCTCCTCACAAAAAGAATTAGATTGAAAGTCGCTTAATGCTTGTAAACTGAAATGGACACTTAAACTTAATGCAAGTCAGTGAAGCATAAAAAGACTTCATTTAGAGGAACTGTTATTCTTTCCTAACCGCAACTTTAATACCATGGAATATGTCATTGTAACTTAATAAGACTTTAAGTATTGAACTTAAACACAATGACGCATGAATATAGATCATAGTGACACCTTTTGTGCCATGCTGTTATACTACTAGACACATCATAATACATATTTATACAGTATAAATTCAGGTCACTGCACCTGAGAACTTTCTTGGGACTTAAATCGTAATGTCAGTCAATGAAGAGAAAAAGTTGGTAAGAACAAATGCATAGACACGGGTGAAATTAACCTCAAAGAGGAAATAACTCCTATTAAAAAAACGGTTGACAATTTGGGCCATGTTGACTAATTTGTTGATCTTATTGTACTGAACATTTTTGTTATATACTGTTCCTCTCTATCTATTGTAGTTTCTGCAAAAAACGCAAAAATGGGAATAACTCCTCTATTGGGTAAACTAAAGATTTCAACCATGCGGATTTAGTTTGCTGCATAATGTTGCCCTCTATCATAGTTTCTACAAAAATTCATAAGATGTGTAATAAAATGCTCCGCTGGGGCGCAGCTTGATACGACCGCAGAGGTCGAACCCTGAACAGTTGGGACAAGTATGGACACAACATTCAAGCTTGATACAGCACTGAATTTGGATTGTAATTAAATATTTGACACAGCATTATAAGGTTTCTGACACAGAATAAATGTGGTCTAAGAACTTAAAAATTTTTAATTTATCTATTCAAACCATATCATTATTATTTGCTTTTATATATAAATCAGAAATAACCAATTTAAAATGGAAAATTTTAAAGAAAAAAAGGAAAAGGAAAAAAAAATCCCCCCCAAAAAAATTTTTGAACCCCCTTGTGATTCATCACCCCCAAACTCAATCCCAGCCTTCCCTTTGTGGTATGGTACCTTGCAGTACACATACATGTGATGGACTGTGAAACTAAGATCAGGAGTTTTGGAGATTAGGACTACGATCAGGATGTTTTTAATCGACATAAATTCTGTCGTAAATGTAACCGTGTGCTGTAGAAATTGTCTGTTAAAGTGTGTTTTCTTCAACTTTCCATCCGAATGTATTATGTTTATAGTACCTTTGTACTTATAAATTTTCTCTATCTTTTTAAACTTTCAACTTGTTCAATCTAACATTCTTCTTTTTCAGTATGTTCTTTAAATTTTTTAGGTCATATCTTTTTTACCATTATTCATTGCAATCAGAACATTTGCTTATCTATCTGCAATTAGATCTTTTATTTTAATCTTTATGCAAGTAGATTTTTTTTTTATCTTTAATGCAAGTAGATTTTTAATGCATGATAAGTAACACATTCAAACTGTAACAAACAAATGGAAGTTTTTAACGACCTTGGCTGGCTATACATCCCTTGCACGGTCGGTCAAACTGTAATTATGGGTCATAGTTATTATATAAATTTCAATTTAAGCCTTGAAAGGAAGTATAGAGCCCTCAAATAATTTTCAAATTATTATTTTTTTATTTGTCCTTAAACATTTAAAATCATTTAATTACCATCCTTTTATGATTATTTGTTCAATTTATATTTTATTTATATTCTTTTAAAAATTTACATTATGTAAAGGAAAGTAACTTAAAACAGGATAAATCAAGGGAAGTAACGCAACATTCATTTTAAATAAACAAAGTTTTATTACACAACGGCAGTTAGCCTGAGGTAAAAATCGTTTATTACCAGTATGTTTGACACCCAAGGTGACAAGTGAGGCCATATAATTATGCATGTTAATTGATTTACAGGTAAAATATAACTTCAGTAATGTCAGTTACACCAGATATGTTGGGCTGAAATTTTTCATTCATGAAATATTTCATACACGGGATTTTTTTGTCTTCAACAGGAGGTCGGGAGGAGACCCCTGAACACGGGATTATTGTACTCCCGTCGGGAGGTTCACATGTATGAACTGTACAATTTCAGAGAGATCCATACACTTGAACACAAGTTATTGTCTGGAAACAAGAAAAATGCTTGTTTTTTGGCCCCAAATTCCTAAACATTTAGGGCAATTACCCCAAAACTCAAACCCAGCTTTCCCTTTGTGATATGGAACCTTGAAGTACAATTTCATAAAGATCCATACACTTACACACAAGTTATTGTCCTGAAACTAGAAAAATGCTTGTTTTTTTGCCCCTTTATGGCCCCTAATTCCTCAAATTTCTAGGGAATTACCCCCAAAATCAATCCCAGCCTTCCCTTTGTGGTTTGGTAACTTGCAGTACAATTTCAGAGAGATCCATACACTTGAACACAAGTTATTGTCTGGAAACTAGAAAAATGCTTATTTTTGGCCCCTTTATGGCCCCTTATTCCTAAACGTTGTGGGCAATTACCACCAAAATCAATTCCAGCTTTTCCTTTGTGATATGGAACCTTGTAGTACAATTTCATAAAGATCCATACACTAACACACAAGTTATTGTAAGGAAACTAGAAAAATGCTTGTTTTTGCCCCTTTTTGGCCCCTAATTCCTAAAATTTTGAGGCAATTACCCCCAAAATCAATCCCAGCATTCCCTTTGAGATATGGAACCTTATGGTACAATGTCAGAGAGATCCATACACTTACACACAAGTTATTGTCATGAAACTAGAAAAATGCTTGTTTTTTTCCCGTAATTCCTAAAATTTGGAGGCAATTACCCCCAAAATCAATCCCAGCATTCCCTTTGTGATATGGAACCTTGTGGTACAATGTCAGAGAGATCCATACACTAACACACAAGTTATGTCTGGAAGTTACAAAAATGCTTATTTTTGGCCCCTTTTTGGCCCCTAATTCCTTAACTGTTGGTACCATAACCCCCAAAATCAATCCCCACCTTCCTTTTGTGGTATTGAACCTTATGGTAAAATTTCATAGAGATCCATTCACTTAAACTAAAGTTAGAGTGCGAAAACCAATGTGTCTTCGGCCGACGACGCCGGACGACGACGACGACGACGCCAACGTCATACCAATATACGACCACAAAATTTTTTTGCGGTCGTATAAAAAGTGGTCATTCAGGGGTAATAACTCTGAAAGGAGTCAGTTGAAAATGTCAGTCATTTGACTTATTTGTAGATCTTATTGTGCTTTCAGCATCTTTGCTGGTTACATTTTCTCTCTATTATGGTTTCTCCAAGAATGTAAAAATGGGTAAACACCGACTTTCAAGGGCAATAACTCCTGTAAGGGGTCAATTGACGATTTTTGTCATTTGGACTTATTCTTTTATCTTATTGTACTGGTCATTTTATAACTACAAATTTCTCTCTGTTACAATTTTCAAGATGATAACCAACAAGAATGTGTCCATAGTACACGGATGCCCCACTCGCACTTTCATTTTCTATGTTCAGTGGACTGTGAAATTGGGGTCAAAACTCTAATTTTGCAGTAAAATTAGAAAGATCATATCATAGGGAATATGTGTACTAAGTTTCAAGTTGATTGGACTTCAACTTCATCAAAAACTACCTTGACCAAACTGTATCCTGAAGTGGGACAGATGGACGGACGAACAGACAGACAGACAGACGAACGAATGAACATACGGATGCACAGACCAAAAACCTTAATGCCCCTAGGTGGGGCATAAACTTAAAAATTTGTAAAACATTGACATTTCAGTGGGAATAACTCCAAAATGGGTTGTCCAATTTTCCTAAAAGAAATTCATATGAGATAGACCCTGACCTGTTGATCATTTTAATCTATGTCAGTGTTTTGATCTTACTGCTTTAATTTTAGAGAAATAAACCAAAAATGTCATTTTACCCTCAATGTTCGATTTTTAGCAAACGAGGCCATGTTTGATGCTGGATTAAATCCCCTGGTACAAGTTTAAACTAGATTCCCCAAGAAATATTCAGGTAAAGTTTGGTAACATTTGGTCCTGTTTTTCAAAAAGTTTTTGTCAGACAGAAAGGATGACAAAGGCCAAATGATGGCAAAACCTCATGTGGCCTTTTAAGCCTGGTGAGTTTAAAATTAAAGCTATGATGGACATACAGTGACCTATAGTTGTTAACTTCCATGTCAATTGGTCTATGGTGGAGAGTTGTCTCATTGGCAATCATACCACATCTTCTTATTTTTATATGAAGCATGAAAGCTGTTCCTGAGAATTGGCTGACTGTTCCCATGTGCACTCTGGATGCCAAGGGGTACTCAAATAGTCCCTTTTCAACTTTTTGTGGCCACTTTATCTAAACATACTGAAGCATACATATTTCATTCATTTAAGATCTTCTTTATCTGTATCCCTTTTCTTTACCCCTTTTGGGTCTCAGTTTGATGATTTTTATGTCCAGTCAAAGATAGAAGGGCATTATTTCTTTCTAAATTGTGAAATACTGAAGCATGAGAACCCTGAGATACATGTATGTACACCTTATCAACAAACCATCAGACCAATAAAAGCTGACCTGGAAGTAAGCCTTTTCAAATGACAGTGACTTAATCCTGAAAACTTGTTGCATTTGGTACTGAAACACAATGGATAGATATTTAATGGACAGCTTGTCATCGTATAGCTCTATTCAGAATGAGAACATGTAAATGTAATGTTAATATGAACCCTCATTTGTTCTGAACAGACAGGTTCAGAAAGATTTTTTCACTGCTAGCTTACTAGGTAAAGAAAAGTGAAAGTCATATCACCTAAACCAGGCACTTAATGCTGACTCCAGCCTACCAATTTTTGCTCTTACAACATTATGCTGTGTGCATTACAGAAAAGCAAAAAATACCAGTTTAAAAGTCTAAGGCATGGTTTTACCCACCCAAGAATCGCACACATGACCCATTGAATCAAGACAAGAATGCTTCAATGAGACTAATGAGGTAGTACCTATCATGAGGTCATACTCATGATTGTGGTCTAAGGTACAGTTCACAGTTGTCCAAGATTGCTATGACATTGAACTGCTTTTTTAGGACTTGCTGGAGCCATGGGACAATATTGGACTAATCTCACAAGGAAATCTAAAGGCTAAAAGTAGCATAACTGATGATAACTAAAAATCAATTTTTATATAAAAAAAACCTCTTTATATAAGTGCTTTAAACAATGAAGATGGGGTATAACTCTGTCCCTTGCCAGACATGAATGAGTGTGATACAATTGATATAAAATATATATTGAACTCATATGCAGCAACTAAGATATGATATATAATAATCAATAAAACTAACATAATTACAAATGAATGTGAAGTACCAATAATATTGTGGTATTGGTCTTATATGTTGGTTTATGACATAGTAAGTTATAGGTTTAAGAAAATCTTGTTTTATGATCCAATAACTAAGATAAAATAAAAATCTCTGAAAATCTTTCTTTACATTTTATTTTATTCATTTGATAACAAGCTGCCATATTCAACAAATTACAACAATGATGTCAAAAGACCCCAGAGACCAATGTGTTGTATACATTGGTCAAGGTCTTACATTGCACATGAGATATACATGAGATATCTGTATCTTTGATCACCTGACCAGTTCTTCCCTGAACTGCCTTTAACAAAGTACTTAATTACTCCCAGAATAACATAAAATAAATTCTTCAGTCACTTGGAAAACCAAATACTCTGACAGTTCCCACATCCCTGTCTCGATCTCGTTGATCTCTCTCATACTTGTCGTCACAAGCATATGCCAATAAATATCTCTTAGGATGCCATGCTACAGTAAAGGTAGGTGTCTCACATGTGACCTCTGTTACCTTTTCACCTACAATAGTGTTGTGCATTCACAATTTTTTAATTCATAAATTAAATCAAAGTGTTTTTTGAGCACTAAAGGATTAATACCAACATTGATTTTCCCCTATTAGTCTTTGTTGAATTGGCCCTTTTCAAAAAATTGCGACAGAATTTATCTTTTATTCAAATAAAGAAATACTTGGCATGAGTAAAGTTTTATCATGTCCAGAACTACAGTGAAAATTTCACATAACATTTCATTGCATATAAGATAAAAACCATCACCAGAAGTAAACCAATTAAATTTTAACCCCTTTTTTCCTGTTAACAAGATTTAGTAACCATGTCACCTGAAGTTTCCAAAATATTTTATAGAAACAGCAAATAAAATAAACTGCTTCGCTGAGCGCAGCTGGATACGCCCGCAGAGGTCCAACCCTGAACAGTTGGGGCATAAATGGACACAATATTCAAGCTAAAATTCAGGTCTGAATTTGGATTGTAATTAAATATTTGACATATTATAGGTTTCTAAATAAATGTAGTCAAAGAACTTTTGGTTATATGAATTGAATTTATATTCAATTAAAGATTTCTTGCTGTTGTGCAATACACTATGCTGTTGCGCAATACTTAGTAAATCTGTTGTCAGACTATAAACAAATAAAATTTATTAAATTCTTAAGGGAGCTTACATCAATAGATATAAACAAGTTTCATAAGAATTGCTGAAAGCATTTTTGAGTTATTGTCTGAAAACTGGAAAATTACCCCTTTTTTAATGAATAAAACTCCATAACTCTGAAATGAAAAATCTAAAAATTTATAAAATTCTAAAGGGAGCTTACATCAATAGATATCAACAATTCATCAAAGTTTCATGAGAACTGCTGAAAGCATTTTTGAGTTATTGTCCATAAACTGGAAAATCACCCTTTTTTTTATGAATAAAATCCTGTAACTTGGAAACGTAAAATCTAAAATTTATAAAAATCAAAAGGGAGCTCATGTCAATAGATACAAACAATTAACCAAAATTTCTTGCAAAATGGTGAAAGCATTCTTGAGTTATTGTCCGAAAACTGGAAAATTCCCCTTTTTTTAATGAATAAAACCCCACAACTCTGAAACGTAAAATCTAAAATTTATAAAAAATGAAAGGGAGCTCACGTCAATAGATATAAACAAATGCACCAAAGTTTTATGCAAATTGGTAAAAGCGTTTTTGAGTTAATGTCCGACATGTTGACGACGGACGGACAGACGGATGGAAGGACAGACGGACAAAGGTATACCATAATATGTCCCGTAAACGGGCGTATAAAAAGAATGGTACTTTTGAACACCCAAGATATGTGTTTATGACTCAGATATGTTTTTCTGCAATGAAATGTAGGGTTAATTTCCTACAACTGTCAAAATCAAGGGAATAATTTTTTTCTACCCTTTTTCGTATGAAACCGGATGTGATGTACTATGATTTGGTGGTATTACACCTAAATGGTAAAGATTGCTTTCATATAACAATGTGAACTAAATAGTAAAGTTGGAGTTATCTTCCTTTGTTGATAATTTTTGTTGACCTTGCACAACTTTATGTAATTTTTAATAAAATTGTTTGGTTATATAACTTTGTTTGGTTATACACATCATTTTTGTAACAGCCACTGGATGTTAAGCAAACAACAATCAATCAATCAATCATTTTGTAACATAAAAATCTAGAGTAAATAAATTGCTGAGTATTTCTGGAAAAAGGATGAGTGGATGTTGAGGGTAATTAGATTTATTGCTCTTCAAATTTGTGAAAAAAACTGACCATTTTTATTGTAATGGGAAAAATATACATGCAAAATTGTCTCCCCTGTCTATCATGCTTTTGTTAAAAATTGCAAATCATAATTCAAAAAAATATTCAAATGAAATCCAAACAGAAATTGTAGAAATGTGTCAATGAATCATACTTTAATTGTTGTTTTGAGACCTGTGCTTACCTGTTTCTACATCAGAAATATCTATGACAAGGTCCTCTGAGGCTGAGGCTAACATCTTACCATCATGGCTAAAACTCAATGTTCTCACTGGCCACTCTAACCTACAATTATTTATATTTTCAGTTTATATATTAATGTGTTCATGTACATAAAACAGTGTACATATAGATCTTATAATGTGGTACACATGTATTATTTTTCTCTACTGGACATATTTTTTTTCAAACTTAAAAGCATGAAGCATGCTGATAATTTTAATCATTTGAAAATCTAAAATCATTAAGATTTGTATAAATACCAGACTTCAAATGATGTATTTGTTGAATCTGTTTCCTTCATGTCATTTTAATCAATATACAAAGATATTAAACACTTTTTCTGCAGATTCAAAAATAATTGTTCTTCTCAGATAATGGTTTCAGGCATGAGTTATGTCCCTTTGCATAAAGAATTTTTTTTTTTTTACACTGTTTAGTTTTGATAGGTTAAAATAGAAATTTCTATTTAATATATAATAATATTCATAAATGTTTTAAAAAATATAGAAATAAATATATACCTGGCAAAAGTTCTAACACAAACAAGTTCTCCCACGTCCCAGAGACTACACAAAGCATCAGCACTCCCTGTGGCAAAGTATTTACCCATGGGATCAAATTCTATACAGATACAGTTTGCTGGGTGGCCATGTAATACATGCTGCATCTTTAGTTCTGGATAACTGAAGTAAAATAATTAAGTTCGGTTAATTAAGAAGTTTTTTGCAATGTGTTTAATAATAATGCAAAAATTGTAACCGAATAGGTTTCCTTAAAATAAAAGCTTTCATTTAAAAAAATCTATAGCATTATCTGTATGCGGCAGTTCCTGAAATTGTTATAACTAATTATTTCGCATCTTTTGTCCATTTTTAAACAATCACAATAATAAGTGCATGCAAATTTTTTTGAATTTACAGTTTTCTAATATTGAGTTAACATGGTTACTGTGACATACTATATGTAAGAATTATAAATGATAACAAATAAGTTTATCTTAATGAATGGAAGCTATGAAGGAATGTCATGAGGCAATATTTAATCCAAAATATGACTAAATTTTTAAATTTGTTAAAAACCACAAAACAGCTGCTATCATACTGTAATAACTAATTTTCAAACAAGAGTGGATATTTGGAAATGTCTTACCTTTTTAGTGATTGATAATCATGACAATGGCTGAATAATATGTTCAGTTATTGAGATCAAGGTGGATTTAAATGCATCACAAAAACCTTACCATGGATTTAGAACCATATAGAAAGTCAGACTATACAGTTGACAGATCATGTATTGTACCTGAGAAACTGATCAAGGCAAATAACTTAATGCTAAATGAGGTTTTTAAGTCAAGCCACTTGTTAGATAAAAATGTAAAACTTTATGAGATTCCAAAGACAAAATATATCACTATCCGACACAGCCTTAGAAGCCCAGTTCTAAGGTAAACAAGTAACCTTATATTCAATTCTTATAAAGAAATTATTCATAGTTGTAACATAACTATGTAAAGTTGATTAACTGTAAAGCCTGGTTTATAAATACACACTACATTGACCTCTTACCTCATTATATGTATGTAAGTCTGGTTTATAAATACACACTACATTGACCTCTTACCTCATTATATGTATGTAAGCCTGGTTTATAAATACACACTACATTGACCTCTTACCTCATTATATGTATGTTACCTTGACCACTTGTCAAGAAAAACAGGTCTCCATCATTGTTCCAGGAGATTTCGTTGATTTCAAATTTAAATTGTTCCTCAGCTTTTGATCTGTGACTTCGTACATCTATAAACGTTATCAGATCTTCTTTGTTTCCAACTGCTATTGTAGTGCCATCTGGTGACCAACAAATATTAATGTTTTCACCTGCAATGTTCAGACATGGTACAATGAGAAAAACAATCCATCGAAATCCAATGGACTGAATAGTCACCATCTATACGTATAAAACAATATTATTCATGGAGTCCTTTAATGACTTCAGAGAAAATTTTAAATCTAAACTTGAATATGTCCATCATTTCGATGGACTTTGTAAAAAAAATGTTCATAATTGAATGGTTAACCATCTGATCAAGCAAATTTTAGCTATGTAATTCAATTCAAACTTCAAATACGGTAGTTTTAAATAATTAAGGTTATACTTGAGCCGTTATATAGTTCAAACTTGATCTGATTATAATTAACATTTATTGTTTAAGAACATGAAATATAATATTTATTGACTTAAATAAATCCTTCTGCTCTTATGCTATATACATCTAATATATATATTTTTTTTACAGCTAAGTATATGTAATGAACCAATCTAAAGCTGTCATTTTTCTCATGTTCTGATGATATATGTCATACCTTTTGTATTCACCGTGGCAACAGCCTTATTTGTTCTAGCATCCCAGATTCTGACAGTTTTGTCTCCACTGGCTGTTACTAGCTGATCTGGATTCTTAGGGTGCCAGCATAGCTGGTCTACACTATCACCATGACCTCTGAAGGTCAAATCTTTACTCTTTAAAAATAATATATTATATTATACACTTGCTTGTGTACTATGTTTTAAACTACTGTCAGATTGTGCAAAATAACACACAATAAATACATTTTCATAATCTTTAATTTAATTTTGTTCTAACATGTCTTAGCCTGAAATCGTTTAAGCATTGTTATTTGTTTTTTATGTCAATATTATTTGTCAGATCAATTATGGGAACAGCAAATACTTGCCTTGACCTACAGGGCTTAGATTCAAAAGAATTATCGTCATAGTCCTATTAGAACAGAAATAATTTATGGGGGCTTGAGTTTATATTCAATTTGATTTTTCATTATCGCTTGTGATAAAATATTTGGCAAAATGGACCAACCCCTTGTTAAATCAATACATGAATATATTCAAGTCCCCATGAATTATTTCCTATTTGTAAAAGAATGTTTCTGAAATTATCTAAATATTTTTATATACACATACTTATCATGCTTATTCATGTTGATTTTTCTATTATAATCATGGTCCTCTATCAAAACTTTTTGGAAATTTCAGTAAAATGGAGCATTCAAAATTGATAAAAACAAATGTTGATTTAGACTGCTTTGTTAATACAATGTTTTTGAAAAGAGTAACTCTTAAAAACGACAAGGGAGAACATGACAACCTCTTAAATTCTCAAGTTTTGGGAGGTTAACAATTTTTTCTGGTTGCTAATATTTTTTAATCAGGGTTCAACTTTTTATCTCAAGAACTGTGCACAGATATTTAATGCAAGCTCCTGTGATTCATCTTTAAGAAAATACTTCATCATAATCCAGTCAGGTGATTGGTCCCAACCTGTCATTTATTAACAACATGATTCTTTTTAAAGATCGAATTCACATTTGCTCCATAGACGAGTTTCAAATTTTCTTTATATGAATAAATTGCAGCACTTCAACTGTGGTTATTCTTCGGAAAATGTGATGTTCGACGAATCCAGGTTCATTCACCCAAAATCTTGTTCACTCCCATTCACTTTCGCCCCATTTCACATTTGCACCCTACACATTCCCACTCTTTTTAAAGTTTTTGTGTTGAATGATTTTTTAATCATGTTTTAGTTAGTGTATTGCTATACAATAGATGTAAGTTTTTTTTTATTGTTTTAACATAAAACATAAAGTGACATTCAAAAAATATGAACAGGTTTCCTTTAGTGTTTTGTGAATTGTTTTGACGAATTGTCATAATGATCAAGACCAAGTTCATTTATCTAAGACTTGTTAAAGAAAGAAGGAAGATACCTTAATGCTATTAAACAGCTGGTCACAATGACATTGCCATGACAACAACGAATAACACAAGAACTGGGCCACAAAGAGGTGTTCATGGTGTTGAATTTCAGCTATAGGCATGTTTTTTTATACTCAAAACTTATCAATGGTTAAAAACAATCTGAAACATGTTAAAGCTATAAACCATAAACAAGTTGAATTAAATTTTTAAGCTATAAACCATTTTGAAAATATCTAAAATGTGCTTTCGATCCCGGTTGAGATGTTCTTTAACCATTCAACCTTGTGGTTAAGACCGACCCTTTAAAACCTTTTAACCGTAAAAATTTATCTTTAATGGTTCAGAGTAAAAAAACTGCTGCTCTTTTCACAAAAAATCTTTTGTAAAAACACTTGTAAGTCATACACATTTCAGTATAACTTACGATCAATTTTAATCGTAAGATATTTTGTGAAGAGAGTCGCAGGTCTCTAAAGTTCCTACAGAGTCAGAACATTTATTTCCATGTGTAAAGAAGTTTGAAGGTACCAACATATATATGTTATTGTGTTAATTTGGTGTTGTACAAAAAACATGTATTACATCTATTGTATCAGTTTACATGGAGCATTTTTTTCCATATGTTAAAAACCTTGAAGCAATGATAAACATCACCAATAATAAACTTTAAGCTCACACGATCATTCAAATCATGTACTATTCCAAAACAAAACAAAAAACACTAAAATATTTAGGGTAACTACACCAAAGCCAATTATAACAACAATCATGATTTTCAAACAAATAACAATAATACCAAATTAGCTTAGTAAATACCAATTAACAGTTATCATAAATAATTAACATTTAATAAGTAATCATAAAATCACCAAAAAATATTTCTTTTAAAAAATTCACTAATTTTTATTCATGGAAATATATTTAGGGGAAATTCGCCTAATTGCGGACAGTTTCTGTATTCCCGGAACCGAGCTTTCCATTACGATAAATGCGGACAGGTAGATGGTACAACTGCATCTATAGTCAAGAGGGGTTGCAAATGGATGATTTCCAGCTATTTCAAGTTTGTTTAATTTCATTGGTTGGTATATAATTCCGAAGAAACGCTAACATGTGGAGTAGTGTTGATGCGGACAGTAGGTGTATAAATACGGACATCTGTTATAATCACTGATATAGGACTGATTTTTTAGGTAAATGTGAATTTTAACTTACATTGATTGTTACTTACTGTACCACATGTCACATCTCAGCGATTGCAGTTAAAGTAAAATAATAAAGATCTTATTGATATCACTATTTTTGTATTTTTTGTATTGCTCTAACACACTTTAATAGGAGAATACGTATAAAAAATGGTTTCAAAAACAAAAAATATAATAAAATGTCAACATATACAGAGGTACACACATGTTCCGTCAACATTTGGTGCAGTGGTGGATCCAGGGGGGTGGGGGGTTCCGGTGGATTGCAAACCCCCTTTTTAGAATGGGGACATATGATCTATGGTTGGAAGCCCCTTTAAAATGGCTGGATCCGTCCCTGCGGTATTGCCTTAAGGTTAGATGAGTGTCAATTGAGAATCCTCTAATGGGCGATGCCTAATCACTATAATATAACTTATCAATGTATATTATAGAACAGTTCGACAGATGTCACATGTGGAGCAGGATATTTGTTAATCTTTCAGGAGCAATCGAGATCACCCCCATTTTTTGTTTTTTTTATGCTGTTCTGAAGACAGTTGCTTGTCCTTGGTTGTTTTTCGTTTTTTGTAATGGCATTGTTAGTTTGTTTTCGACTTAATAGTTTGACCATCCTTTGGTATCTTCCGTGTCTCTTTCGAATTATAATGTTGGATTTTACAAAGCACTATCATGAAAAAAGGGTATACCAACAGGAATAGTTTTTAATTGAAACTTAAGCGCAAGTTGTCTTTTTTTGTAGTCAGTTAGTCTGGACAAGTATGGATTTTTTTTACCGTATCCAGTATCCATTTGGGTTTTAAAATTTATCCCCCTATATTAGTGAACTAACTGTCGGTAAAAATGAATAAAAATGTAATGTCATAGTTGAAAATAAGCTCCTCCAAGGGTGACTTATTTCAGTATATTCAGGCTAAATATCTTGTCCAATCAAATACATGTAAGCCGTTAATTTGAAATCATCAAAATCCTACTGGTACAAGTATTGTTACTTTGATTATTCTTGATCTTCACATGGATGATCTTATTCACCACTGTACATTTAAAGGAACCAGCAAAATTAAATCTTCACCCATGAAACCAGTAATTTAACAACAAAAACAAGACGATCATAAACAGCCAGCCAACAAATCTATCTAATAAGACCTATGTTTCGCTATTTTGAAGAAAATAAAACAACATTGCATTTGAATACCGGTAACAGTATTCATTTTCAAAATACTGTATAGGATGAAAATTCATTTATTCACTTTTTTGTCCAATGTTTGTTGATCATGTAAGTTGCATATTAATTATTCAACTTGACTTTCTTGCATTTAGTAATTTTACATTGATTGCTCTTTTTTAACCTTGTTCAACTTTCTTCAGTTCTCTTTCAGCTTTTTTAAGTTTGTTTTCAACTTTTTTGTTTTCTCTTTCTTCTTTCTTTTTGGCAAGCAAAAGTTTTTCTTGTACAACCTCCTCACTTGTAAGCAAACGATGCGATTAGTGTGACCCAGTCTTTGTCTTTTTGGCATCAGTGGGTGTTTTATTCTCGCTTGCTTACATTGTTTGCACTCATCGGTAGAAACAAAGATGTTACCTCTGCATTCCACATATCTGATAATGCGGCAACTCCATCCTCATTTGCAGTAGCAACTACCTCAATTTTGTTCTGTAAGATTAGCTCTAACAAATGTTGGGGGTCGTCTATTTCTGGTTGCTGTAGATTGTCAGTAATATCTGGAACATCATCAATTAGTGGTAATATTTGAGATTGATTGACATTTAAAACCGGTGCTTCACCAGATGGAACCATTGTCTCAATAGCGGCAATTTCAGTTGACAAGCCGAGGCAGAGGAGCTTAGCAATGCAGCTTCAGTTGATTTCATGACCGACTTATTTTGTTCAATATATTGTGAAGGTTCACTTGGCAAGTAAGCACACTCGGAAATTGCAAGTGGGTTGAAGAGGTAAATTCCGCAAGCTCGGAATCCGCTTTTGATATTTTCAGCTGTTAGTGCTGAATTCCATGCTGTTTTGAACAAAGTTGGAAAAGTCCACTTATCCACTTTGTGCAGTATGTTCTCCTGTAGAAATTCGGAGCACGCTCTGTCATATTGCTTGTTGAAAGGACCAAACACAGTTCTGTCTAGTGGTTGTAAGTAATGCGTAGTGTGTGGTGGTAGCGACAATACAACAACATCTTCTTTGATTCCCTCTTGTATTAGCGCTAATGATTCGTGTGATGAGTGCCCATCTAGAATGAGAATCTGTGGCCGATCGTTACCACACTGTTTCAAAAAAATGTCTTTGAACCACCGTTCTCCAATTCTATCATCCATCCACCCACTTTCCTGGTAGTCCCACATGGTCATTGGTGGAGCCTCTTGTGTATTGAAACCAAATATCGATCTTTCTGTTTTACCTTTCACAACTAACAAAGGACTCATCTTATCTCCCATAGCATTGACGCAAGCAACTATCGTCACATGTGTGCTGATAGCACTTGTGCGACCTGGTACATTTCTTGCCCCCTTTTCAGCCACTACTTTGACAGGATCATGTTCAAAAGATTTTCCTGACTCATCCATATTCCATATCAATTTTGGTTTCTCTAACAAATTTTTCTGTGTTAGAATTAATCCTAAGTCTTGGAAATAGGCCTTGACTTTTTGCCGGTTCATCATTCGGCTCCGTGAGGCACCTGTTTTTTCTGATTTCCTAATTGTTAAATCTGGGTATCTTTCTTTAAGGCTTTGCCACCATTCTTTACCAGGCGTTGAGTTTCTGAAGGGGGATTTTAATTTTAATTTCTTTACTAGTGCTCCAGTTCTGGTAAGAAGTTGTTTGCGTGAAAGTCCAACTCCCAACTGGGAAGCTCTCTTAACTGACTGGACTATGGACTTCTCTAACTCTAGAGGCAGTGCTGGTTTCCGTCCCCTGCCGACTACCAAATCCCTCTTCCCAGTTACATGATCTCCCATTGTAGATTTAGGTACATCAAAATGCTGTGCCGCTTTTCTCACAGACATTTCCCCTGATTTCACACTCCTTACAGCATTTTCTAAAGCTGTTTGATTATATCTTAATTCTTTCGACTTAGAGTTTTCACCCTTAACATTCTGAAAAAAGAACGAAAACAAAAGATAATAGATAGCCACGTATTTATTTTCTTTCATATAACTCAAGTAAAGCATGTAGTAAGTATAATACTAAAATATATCTTTCAAAAGAGTCTCTGCACAACTTTGTAAATCGTCTGCCTCTGCTTGTGAAATAAAACATGTGCCTCTTCTTATCAGTGTTCTTGCCACAAAAACAATGCTTCCGATATCATTTGTTTTATCTTCTTCGATGATATCAATTAAAAGCTTTGCGATGTATTTATTTCTCAATAAATCGAACAGTTTTGAGCATAATACGAATGTCTGGTCAGTGTCAAACAAACATTCATTTTTGACACATTCATTCAATTTGTTACGGGCTAATATAGTTGACAAGATGGATTTTATCCCTATTTCTCATTTTAACAATTCTAAGCGTGTAGACATTCTGGAAAGAAAAAATTCAACAATGTACATTTTGAAAAAATGTATTTCATTCTTATTTCAACCGCTTCAGCCAGAATTATGTGTATGGATAGCGTGACATCATCACCATCATTTTTATTTGTACGGATTTGTATTACTTTATTTGATAACCTGTTCCGTATTTTATTTGTACAGTGTAAATATCAACAGTGCAAGGTTTGTATTTATGTTGACCATATATATTTTTAAATGAGTATAGAGTGTGATAATAGTTGACACCTATACACGATCATTTCTGAACAAAACCACTTTCATTTAAACGAAGTGTATTTACTTTTCTTGTGTCCACATTTCAACTAACAAAAAAAATGGGTGGTGCAAATGCGGACATCTAATGTATGTCGTTTTTACAGAAAATATGTAAAGAAAAGATATAAATCAGTAATTGTTTGAATCTAAGTATACTTAAGTACATCATTATTCATTTATCTTGAATAAATAACCATACTTACGTGGAAAAGTGTAATAACTCTGTAGACTGTCAACTATGTAGATTTCAAAAATTCCCGGGTTTGTAACTTTTAAACTTAGACTTCCGGGTATCTGTCAGTTTTAATCACATGATACGCAATTAAATGTATTCATTTTGATATTTAAACAGACAGAGCTCAGACATAAACAGGTCGATTTTTGTTTTTGACTTACATAAGTCAAAAAATGTATTTATTATAAAAATGTACTTTCATTTTCAGACTTATTTAAAGGGAAAGTCCGCAATTTTTTACTTATCGTCTAAATATGTTCATCTTAACATAAAAAACACATTCACAAAGTTTTAAATTTATATTCCTTCTAATAACGGAGAAAATCAAGTATTTGTAACTTTTTTGGTTGACCTTCGTGAGTGGGTTGTGACGTTTTAACCCAATTTGTTAAATCCTGGGAAAAAATAAAATCTGTTAAAAGCTTAATTGCTTATCGAAATTTTACATAATTAAAAGCGCACAGATGATCGTTGGTCGTAGTTAATAACCACAATATAAGAATGAAAGAAAATGAATATGCGTGTACCGTTTTGTATTGATTGAATAAAACTTCCTATGTGAAATTATCTAAATATAAATATTTTCGAATTAATTTCATAAATTTTTGTTGAGATTGTTTCATAAAATGTCTATTGAACATTTTTACTGATATTGAACTGAAATTTTTTATGTTTTATTTACCGTTATAACTTTGATAATCATTTCAATGCAAAATATATGTGAACAGAGTGTGTATATTATTTTGTAAAGACAGTTTATTTCTTGATTTGAGGAGAATTCGTTTGAACTTTACCTTGCAGCAATTTAGCCTCAGGGGTACACAGGTGTGTATGTTGTCATTTTGAATGGATTAACAGAAAGAGTATATAGCGTGTTTAATACACCAAGATGAAATATCCGATGACAATAGAGAAACAATAACTAAACTGTATAAATTAATTGAAAATAAATATTCATTTTTTTTTAATTCCAGAAGTGTCAACAATATTACAGTGGAACAATTTTCGATTACGTTCTATGCAATTTGCAAAAAATTAAAATATGAAGTTAAAAGAATAGTACTTTTAATCTCAAAAATTAAACGTTTCATTTCCCAATTAATAATAATTGCACATCTGTTTAATTAATTTACCAGAATTCTTTAACTTGTATTTAAATCTGGCTATGTTAAAATGCTAACAATCGTAAAACTCTCTTAATTTTTAAGTTTTTAATTTGAAAAAAAAAATACAACTGAGTACAACATGCGTGATTTTTTTAATTTTCTTTTTAACATTTCATTCTTTCATAATTAAATTAATCTGCCAATCACTTAAACGAAAAAAAATTCGTTTATTTCATTAATGGATCAATACATTATAAATATAAGCTAATACATTATTTTGCTTGAGGATTTTTTTTAACAAGTTTTTTTTTTTATATTCTATTATAATTTTGTGCAATGCTGAACAGGATAGCCGTCATTAATCCAAATTAGTAATACAGTAGTTATAATAAAATGCATATCTTAGTAATATACATTGTATAACTGATATTGACGATTTTAGAACAGTTCGTCCCAACCTCGTTGTTCTTGAAACAATCCTTACTAGTTTCCTGACGTATAAGCGCCGTTGAGGATGAGCGCTAGAGGTTCTTTCTAACAGACAAAGCAGACTTGTAGCTTTTCGTGAGTATGTATGTACAAGTGACATGTCTGACTCTGAACAGTTAGTAAACCGACTTAACAATGATCCATAGACATCGACCGCTTGTTCTTGATATTTGAAACTGCATGCATAAATTATATATACGTTTATGAGAGTGATTATTTATCGTGTGTTTGACGAAAATTAAATGCCTGCATGGTTATGTCTTGCCATTTTGTATTGGTTTGGTGGGTTTCACTCAAAATCGTAATTCCAAAATTGTGTTTGTGAGATGTAGATGCACTTCAATAACGAATTTCGTCTATATATTTGTGACAAGTGTATACCACAGAGCAGGAACATATATATTGAGATATACTGTTCCCAGCACAGAGAAGCTCTAAAGGTATATTACTCCCATTTGGTTTAGGTGTGAACCATCGATGTTTACAGCAATATTTAATGAATAAGATGATGATGGTAGAAAGAAATATGAGCATCATGTGGCAAATATTACATAAATGTCGGACTATGAGTTATCTATCTGTATGAAAAGATTTCCAATACAACCATATTGAGTAGGATTTTTACATGCTATACTCGAGTCGTACTAGTATACAGGCTTCTCATGTCGTTTGACTCAGACACACATATTTTACTTTAAGATGTATGAAAGATTCTATCTATATATTAAACGTAACAATAATCAAACGCCTACAGGCAACAACTAAACGGGTATGAAGTTTTTATACAGATTTATTCTTATTTACATAATCATTAACAAACTAAATAAACTGAACAAAGAAACAAAGTGACACTACGATATAACAAATGGGATACTTAATTATTTTTAACCATGCTATGCAGAAACTTTACACATCAAGTTAGCGCACGTGAATACCAATTTGGAACATGATGTGTGATTTTGTATAAGAATATCAAAGCGACCAGTAACTTTGTCTAGCAAACATTTTTTTACTATGCCTCTCTTTATCTCTTTTCCTTTACCATTACTATTACCCTTTTTGTCAATCATTCTCTATCATTGTCTATATAGTATATTTTTCTCTAATTTTTTATTTTTTTTACTATGCCACTCTATCTCCGTTCCTTTACAGTGACTGTTTCCCCTGTCGTTCTAATCCGTATAAAGATAGGGACATTAGACATAGAAGGGGCTCTCTTATCTTCAATAAATAAATATTTGATACTGACTATAAGTGCTGCAATACTTTATATTGCATGTTTGCCAATCGTCAAAAGCTTGTATTTGTGTGAAGAATTTTTTTTTTTTCAAAAGTAGGATCCAGAATCATGACAAAACAGTATTCATTTTTTAGAATTTTTAAACTTATAATCAGCAAAAATCATGAGTGGATAATATTATTATCAGATCAGAACATCATTCATTAACAGGTGGAATTATAATTTCAAACACGCACAAGATAAATAACGTCGAACACAAATATATGTGGTTCAATAAATGTTACCTGTGCACGCCAGGTACCTCAATTAAGAAGCCATGCATGAACCTGTATAATATATTGTGTAATAGGAATTTTTAGTCGACAGGATGTCACTGGAATAACCAAGGATGTGTATCTAATATAGGTCCTTGGGATAACTAACTGAATGTGTCGCTCTGACACGACATCTATCAATAATTCTGACATACCTATTATCAATTCGGGAGGAAGCCAAAATATATATATATATGTATATAATAAGATAACGTAAATAAAATTTAAAAGGAAAAAAAAACTATACATTTTTTTCCAAACATACCAGATAGGGTCACACATTTAACTGTAAAGTGTCTTTATAAGTGACTGTTCCGAATTGATCCCGTATCAATTTGATATAGTTAAAAGATTAGTTAACACTTTTGATAAAAAATTGAGATGTCCAATATTTCGATATTTACATTTTTATAACCTGGGAATATTATACTATATCAACATATTTTGTCTTAGCTAAAACCTCTTCCTAACATTGCTCCCCGTCAATATCCGTTAAATATCATAATTTAAAAATGTTATTTATCGTATAACTTTATTAATTTGAAAAATTATCTTGTCTAAATACGGAGCTATTCTTTATATAAATCAATGCAATTTATATAAAAGAGGCATACTAATGAATCTTTTGTAAATCAGTGATTGTTACAAGAACACTGCATTTGTCTTTCAATTGAAACTTTTCTTCCTCATCAAATCTATATTTTTTTTAATCAACGAGATCTTATCATATAAGGATTGGATAACTATAGCTATCAGAACTGCTAGGTTATTTTGTTATTAAAAAAAGTATAATTACCATCAAATCTCCCTCGAAACAAGATTGTTCAAAATGGTCTTCACACATCAACTTGTGCTTGCTATAGATGCAACTATTTGCTGTTACATGTAGTTTAAGGTTGTACAAACATGTCTGATACAATTTTTGATCTTTTTTTGTGGGTTTGGGAAAACTATTTAGACTTTTGTCATAACCTTGTCGGACAGAACAACCGTACGCTTGACAAGACTTTTCACACTGAGTGATCATCTACGGTAATCCCCGATTGATGATGGGGGTTTTTAACGCACGGTCGGTAAATCCCTGATTCATTTTGGTCTTTGTGGTTTATAGATATCATGTGACTTTTAAGATCGAACATGCCGACAAGATGGCGATATGTCGAGAACTGATAGTGAATTTCAAAAATCGATTTTGATCTCTTTTCATAGAGAATAAAAGTTTTTTATTTATGAACATGTGGTTTTTTATGCTTAAAGAACAAAATATCAATTTTTCATTTTTTTGCAGAGTTTCCCTTTAAGTCAGAAAATGACAAGACTTGTTTAGGTCTATTTATGTTTATGAAAAGACTTAATTTTAATTAGTGGCCAAAGTGCACCACCTATGACATCATAAACGTGTGAGAGTTCACAAAAATGACCTGAGCTATCTATATTTAATTATCTAATTGAACATTTTTACTTAACATAGATTATTTTCCTCATTTTGTGTGATTACAGATGGTTGCATTGTAAAGTAAATAAATATTATCTCCAATTTTTTAGACTCTCATGCATATTTTTCCATAGAAGACAAAGCATTGTCTTTCAATGTTGTCATAATTTCATGTAGATGCATGACCTTTTTATAAATTTATATGCATGGGTCTTGAAGTTGGCCAATTTTGGTAACTTAATGACTTCTAGGAGTCAATATTTGCAACTCTTTAATTTAGGTCAAATATTTCTTGCTTAACACTAATTGACTTATTGAAGTCATAATTTGTCTTAAATTAAAGGGAGACAAATCTTGAAACCTTCAAATTTAGACCTCTATGAGTCAAAAGCAGATTTAGACTTATTTATGTCTGAGCTCTGACTGTTAAAACAGAATAAGTAAACAACCATATAATTGAAAAAGAAAATACATTCACTTCAATTTTATTTATTTCATTATGAATGGGACTCACTAATTAGCGACAAGAAGCGTCAAGAAGAAACAAATTAGCGACAAGAAGAATCATTTAGCGACAAGAAGTATAATTTAATGACAAGAAAACAAATTTAGCGTAAAAAATCTAAATACTGATTATTCTAAATAAATAAATAATTTTTGAAACATACATTAAATTGTCTTGTTTTAATCAAAGATTTGTATACAAATCCTTGTTTTAATATATGAGAAACAAGAGTTCTTATAAACTTTGTTTTTTTATTGTCAAGAAAAGGTTTAAGATAATATACCTTCAATTTACAACATAGTGTATAGATGAATGAATCAATATTGATGTAGAGTCAGCATGGTTGATATATCAAAGATTAAAACCAAATTATAAGATAATATAATCTTGATTTATTTCAGACTTTTAAATAAAAAAGGGCAATACATATAAATTCATGACACAAATTTTTCTGTCATAACAGGATAAAAAGGTACAAATATTAACATTATTAATCAAAAACATAAGGTATACACGAAAGTTTGGATAAAAAAGGGGGGTAATTTTTAATTTTTTTTTTTTAAATTTTAAATACCATTTTTCTCAATTTTTATGGATCCTTAGTATAATTAGATGATTTATTTTCTATAAATCTATTGTTTTAATAGTAAATAAACTTTCTTGTCCCTAATTTTTTCTTATTGTCGCTAATATTTTTCTTCTTGTCGCTTCTTGTCGCTAAAATTCTTCTTGTCGCTAATAGTGAGACCGTTATGAATTCATCAACTCGATTATAAGAAGGAGACTTCCTATTCCGTCCGCAATTAGGCACCGTCCGTATTTAGACGAATTTCCCCTATTTCAACCTGACTATTTGAATATAAAGTAGGGTGTAAACAAACCCAGGGGGTGAACGTGTAGGGTGCCAATGTGTTATGGGAGCAAATGGGCCTTATACTGGGTACCACATTGTAACATGAAGATATTTTCTTTTTGACATCAAATCTTTACATGAAAATGAGCCAAGTGGAAGATCATGTTTTATGAGAAAAGGTACACAATTGTCAACCTGACCGTGGAGGGGCGAGTGATAAATTTTTTTGCTAAGGGGTCTTGGGTTTAATTCCATGTTAATTTCCGGGTGTTTCAGTGGTAATTTTGGAAGCAAAAATTATAATTTCTACTGTTGTCAGTGTTGAATATGAAGTGCAACCAACCATCCGTTCTCTATCCAAAACAAATACATTGACAGTTTTATCATATGAACCAGAAGCAAGTCTTTTCCCATCACTATTCCATGCAACAGAATGAACTTTTGCTGAATGTGCCTGAAGCTCCCTGATTCTGTTGTTACTGTTGAAGTATTTTCTCGTGGTTTCTGAGAAGGCAGCCATAGTTCTATTTTAATTTAAGTCCTTTGATTCCGATCAAGCTATACCTTTTGAACACATATTTTGGGTATATTTTGTGTATCAAGATAAGTAACCCTTCATTAAACAATTGATTTCAAGTTTATTGTGTATGATTATACAATATTGATTAAAAAGTGGGTCAAGGAAAAAACTTTACGGATACGAAGTTAGAAATTTAGGAAGACCAAATAATCTTTTCCATGTCCGATACTTTTTTTCAATTAGTTTGATGACTTCCGGGAAAAAATAAAAGCAAAGTAAAGAAAATTTTGCCACAAGTTTTAACCATGGATGAACCCATGGATGCAGAGGCTGACTCAACACAACCAGAGCTAGGCAAAGAAAATGTGTCCCAAGCTGAAGAACATCCACTTCTGCGACCTGGTAGTATGGGTATGTCTACAGCGCCCTCCAAAACGGAAAAAGAATTAAATATTTTCAACTTGATATACAGTATATGTGTAGGACTCTGAACCGCGATGGTACTCCAAATCGCGATGGTCACGCTGAATTGCAATGGTTGGACGCTGAAGTGCGTTTTTGATCGCGCTGAAGTGCGATGGTCGCATTGTGACGCTATCTTGTTGATAGCTACGCCGAAGTGCGATGGTGGATACGCTGAAGTGCGATGGATAACATTAACTATATTTTAAATGTTTTTTGTTATGTTTTCATGTCAATAAAGAAGTCAATTTGTTTGTTAAAAGCAGCTTTTCGTGTTTATTAAGTACATCATCGAGAACCGTCTGATTTAAAACAGTCATGAAAAATAGTCATTACTTTTCCAGTCATAATTGTAACGTTGAAGTTTACTTTGGACAGAAATAAGCCAACGTTCATACAATTGTTAGAGGCGCTACATGCAGTGGTTATTTTCCTTTAAAACCAGTACTAATTTCAATGACTGCAAATGGGATAGCTGTTTAAAAATGCAATATAATAAGGGCCTTATAAACTTATCACCGTCAGTGGTTTTAACTGCAACTGGAGAAAATAAGGATTTTTCTTTTTGCAATTTCAACATTTTTAATACTACCGGAAAAGGTGAATAATTAGTAGAAAGGGGAAATTAAGCCTTCTGTAGAAGATATTTGTTTTTAAATCTATAATAGTTTTGTTTTTTACATACAATGGAGCTTGGAATTCTCTTACTACATATGAGTCCGCAGACAGACTCTCTGTATTATGCTATTATGGTAAACATGGAACTTTTCAGTGCTGAGAGCTGAGATTACTATAACACTTTTAGAAATCTCAGTTGAGAGGAACAAATAAAGATAAACTGTTCATGCATAATGAAGTCCACGCACAGAAAATTTATAGAGAACAATTTTTTTTTAGTATTAAACGTAACAAAGGACTAAAATAGACCATCGCACTTCAGCAAACAGACCATTGCACTTCGGCAAAGACCATCGCACTTCAGCATCCCCATCGCACCTTTGAGTCCTACATATGTACATCCTTACTGCATCTTTTGCAAAAGTTTAATAACATACTGATTTCAACAAATTATTGCTTTAAATCTTTTGTCAAAGAAAGAATGACTGAATGTCTTGATTATTTAGACTAATTCGATCTGAAGTGGGTTATCGCTTAAAATATTTTTTGTTTGTTAAATAAATACATTTCATGGAGAGTCAGTGAGAAAATGGTTTTAAATATTTACAAATAAATCCTAAATAAAGTGTTTTCGCGGACTACAACAGGTATGCCCTAGTCTTGTGCAGGATATCTTAGCTTTATATAGTAGTTTTAATTTTTTTACAAGAATCCTAAATAAAGTATTTACACGGACTACAACAGGTATGCCTGTGCCTTGTGCAGGATATCTTAGTAGTTTTAAATTTTTTACAAATAAAAACCTAAATAAAGTATTTACGCAGACTACGACAGGTATGCCCTTGCCTTATGCAGGATATCTTGGTATTCAATTTTTTACAATAAATCCTAAATAAAGTATTTCTGCGGACTCCGTCATGTATGCCCGTGCCTTGTGCAGGAAATCTTAGTAGTTTTAAAAGGGGCTTGGTTCTTATCTCTTTAGGGGGTTCCTGCCAATTGTTCATATTGATAGTATGCAATCCCTCTTTCATTCTTCCCATTTTGATTTCCTTGGTGCTATGTTGGATGTATCCACTAAATTAAAATGACATCTTTCTGAACTTACCTGCTTCTATAAATTCTTTTTATGTTATATTATAAACTTTGAATGTAATATTAATTAATCAATGATTAAAGATCACCAATACATGTATGTGCTATAATTAAATTTCAGGTGTCGTTCGGTCATTCTATGTGTTATTCGGATAATGACCATCTTTAGAGCTACCGGTGAAAACCCGTTACTTTCAAATTGTAGTACATGTATACACAATCTTCCAATCATTGCTTGCCACTGGATGTTAAACAACCAACAATCAATCAATTAATCCAATCATTGCATATTCCGGGAAAAACTTTACGTCAGTCACAAAGCAAACATCTTCACGTCACAATCACAGATACTTGTTTCATGGGATAGTAAAGGCCTGTTTCCTCAAAGCGGGAGGGGCCTATACTTATGCATGAATGAAGTGCCTGTAGTTGCAATGTCCACATGTTTCCCTGATATAACCCCAGGTCAACCTTAGCAATCAATTCATAAAATCAAATCTGATACTTGCCTATTGATAACCGAGATTATCTCGCTACATGTTTCTTCATCATTATCCAAAATAATATATCCCATGAAATAGGATTTTATTTTAAATTTTGGAACTTAATAGGTGATGATTTAGTTGAAGTTCTATGTAATAATAATAATAATGTTTATTTACAATGCAGATTGACCCTATAGCTAGTTGTATAATATGGTTGTAATAAAATATCATTTATCCTTACCTCCGAGTTCTCACAGAGATCTCAGATTTCCTACCTCTGAGTTCTCTTAGAGATCTATGTTTTTCCCACCTCTGAATTCTCAAAGAGATCTTTGCTTCCTACATCACAACTATCTCATTTGATTTTTGTAGTGATGATGACCTTGACTCCTGGTGATTACGAATCTCAATACTGGCCAAAATTAGAAGAGGCAATAAATCATTTGCTAACTATGGCACCAGGTCAAGGAATACCTATATCATATGAACAAATGTACAGGTAAGTAAAATAAATTAATTTTAATGATTGCATTTAAATTTTTGAACTTTGATGGCAGAGTACTAGATATGTAAACCCATGAACCGATTGATTGACTAATTCTTGTATGAGGTACATTTCAGCCACAATAATGACAAAAAATATTAAAAAATTAATTTAAACATGAGTCAACTTGTAGCTATTTAATGATTGACACTTGTCTTTTGTTGAAGACTGTCTGTTTACCTATGAATGCCTTTTTCTATGTCATTGATGTATGCCTCTCTTTTAATTCATATTAAGGTACAAAAATTATACCGCATACTGTACTATCAGAAAAATTTTAGTTTGAATTTTTTCGTGGTAGGCTAGTTTTATTAATTTAAAAAAAAAATTTGCTGAATTAATTTAATTTGCTAAAGCTCCTGATACTTACTCACATTTTAATGTTCCTTTAAATCTGCTCAACTTGTATCAGATTTGCTATAATCAATCACACATTGTTGTATGTTGTCAAAGATTCACACTTCTAAAAAAGCACACCATAAATTTAAAATTTCAAGTATTTGGTTGAGATTCTTAACAAAATTAAAGTACATTTATATTATATATGATATATGCTATCATGAGTTTAGATACAGACTAGCTGGAAAAAACAAAAACAGAAATTTCCCAAAAAAACATCATCCAAATTGTATTACAACACAAAATTTTACAAGTATGATTTATGATGACACTCAGAACAAAACTGATGGCTGTATTCTTGATTGAATGACATGTTTCTTCTTCTTTTCAGCTGTGTATATAAATGTGTATGTAAACAATTTTCTGAAAGGTTGTACTCAGATCTGATGCAGTACATGTCAAAATATCTTGAAGGAAAAAATGAGGAATTCCAGGCATGGGTATGTATTATATTGGGGGACATTTGTAAAATAGAGAATTCCTGGACCACACCAATTTGAGGGCATTGGATTTTCCAACCCTCATTCTCATGTTTTACAACTTTTTTAAATTTCCTACCATATATATGACTTTTTTTTAAATATTTATTCTGTATCATTATATATATATGATTAATATAATTATTATAACAAGAAATTATTTGAATCTGGAATGATCTTGAATACTGGAAAATTGATAAGAAATGTATGATGAAAACTAACTCATCTATGGAGGATTAGCCTGCGGGCTAAGGTTCAGGTTACGTTCACTGATCTTTAAGTCTCCCAAACGAAGTTTGGGAAGACTTATTGGTTTTGCTCAGTTCTTATTATTATTATTATTCTTCTTCTTCTTCCGCCGCTTTTAAATTTGAACTTGTCCGCACCCGTTCTCCAAAACCGCTTGTCAGATTAACTTAGGGTTTCACAATATGCTAGACTAACATGTCTAGTGGTGCAATCAGGGTTTTGTTTGTGCATTGGGGTTTATAAAAGGGTACTTTGAGGGGCAAAAAGAATGGAGGGTTTTACTATAGAACCCTATGGGATTTTATTTTTTTAAATTTTCAAATGATTATAAATTGAAAACCGTTTGTGATAGACACAATCTTTTTAATTGAAAATGTTCTAAATGATAAAGCACATTAAATGAAATACAGGGTTAGTCCCCAGGGGTCATCCCGACCCCCTGCCATTTGAGAAAGTTCTAATATCTTGTAAACGGTCGAGATCCCCACCCCTAAACCATATATATTCTGGTTTGTCATGATAAAGCACATCAAATGAAATACAGGGTTAGTCCCCAGGGGTCATCCCGACCCCCTGCCATTTGAGAAAGTTGTAATATCTTGTAAATGGTCGAGATCCCCACCCCTAAACCATATATATTCTGGTTTGTCATAATAAAGCACATCAAATGAAATACAGGGTTAGTCCCCAGGGGTCATCCCGACCCCCTGCCATTTGAGAAAGTTCTAATATTTTGTAAGTGGTCAAGATCCCCACCCCTAAACCATATATATTCTGGTTTGTCATGTGAAGATGGTTTGAATGATATACAGGGTTAGTAACCAGGGATCACCCCCACCCCCTGCCATTTAAGAAAGTTCTAATATCTTGTAAGTGGTCAAGATCCCCACCCATAAACCATATATATTCTGGTTTGTCATACCAAGATGGTTTGAATGATATACAGGGTCAGTCCCCAGGGGTCACCCCCACCCCCAATGTTCTAATATCTTGTAAATGGTCGAGATCCCCACCCCTAAACCATATATATTCCTGTTCGTCGTGTCTCGAACATTTGAATGATGTATAGGGTCAGTCCCCAGGGGTTCCCTCCACCCCCAATGTTCTAGTATCTTGTAAATGGTTGAGATCCCCACTGCTAAACCATATATATTCTGGTTTGTCATGCCAAGATGATTTGAATGATATACAGGGTTAGTCCCCAGGCATCACTAATGCTTATAACTTTACTGGACCAAACCAATTTTCACTGGACTTTGTCCAATGTCAGGCGACACTGGGAATTACGAATTATGGGAGCTTCGTTTGGGAGACTTCATAACAGCATCCTGTTACAATCATTTCTTGTTCAGTATGAACTCACTAACCCCCGTTACCCATGCATGCATGCATGGCTAAGCCTCCTTAAATGGGCTAGTTTTCATCATACTTTTCATATCAATTTTGACGAATTCAAAATTATTCCAGATTCAAATAATTCCTTGTTTATGTGCTTATTCATTTTGCATTTGTTTCTTGAAATAATACAGAAAATAAAAGAAGATCACTTAAACTATTTTTCAAAAATATATGAAATATTGTGATTTGTTTTGAAGATTGTATGTCTGTGTAAAAAAAGGCAAGGCATTAGATTTTTTTAAAATCCTTTGGATAGTATAAATCATGTTGGTTGTAAAGCACTCTTTTTATTAATTTTACCCTTTCAGTTAACTCCCATAATTGGGTTTTTATTTTATTGATTTGTATTTCTTTAAATAATTCTAGAAATGTGTAGGTTTAAATTGCTAGTACATTATGATGGCATGTCACATTTTATTTAAACATAATTTATTTATTTTATATATATATATGACAAAAATAATCAAGACACAAGTTATCACAACTAAGATAGTCTTCTCCTCAAAATAAATGTGTTCTAATGTATACTGTATAGTATAAAGCCATTCACATGAAGTAATTAAACACTGCACAGTAGTTAGAACAGGAAAAAAATAATGTACACAATCTCCCAAAGTATAGAAAATTACAATCGTACACGTCCTAACTTTTTATGCCCCCGCCGTAGCGGTGGGGGCATTAAGTTTTACCTTTGTCCGTCTATACGTACGTACATCCGTCAGTACGTCCCAAAATTGGTTTCCGTTCTCTAACTTGTGTTAATCTCAACCAAATGTTATGAAACTTATACACAATGCTTATTACCACAAAACACAGATCAAGTTTGAATTTTGGTGGCGTCACTTTAACCGTTCTAGAGTTATGCCCCTTTATAAATGGAAAAATTGCAAAATTTTTAGTTTCTGTTCTCTAACTTTAGTTTACCTCAACCAAATGTTATGAAACTTATACACAATGCTTATTACCACACAACACAGATCAAGTTTGAATTTTGGTGGCGTCACTTCAACTGTTCAAGAGTTATGCCCCTTTATAAATGGAAAAATTGCTAAATTTTTATTTTCTTCTTATTATCAAGTCATTTTTAAAATTGGAGTTATCTTCCTTTGTCCATGATTATAGTTGAATCAACTACAATCAATGCTTTATACAATGCAATGGTTAATTTTGACTTCCACTGATAAAACACAGATCAAGTTGAATTTGGGAAGTGTCACTTTAACCATTATTGAGTTATGCCCCTTTATAAATCGAAAAATTGCAAAATTTTTAGTTTCCATTCTGTAACTTAAGTTTGCCCCAACCAAACATTATGAAACCTATACACAATATTCATTACCACAAAACTAAGATCAAGTATAAATTTTTTGTTTCCATTTTCTAACTTTAGTTTGCCTCAACCAAATGTTATGAAACTTATACACAATGCTTATTACTACATGATACAGATTAAGTACGAAATTTGGTATTGACACTTTTACCATTCTTGAGTTATGTCCCTATATAAACATAAAAATTGCTGAAATTTTTAGTTTGTCTCAACCAAATGTTATAAAACTTATACACAACCGTTCTAGAGTTATGAGTTTTTAGTTTCTGTTCTCTACTTAAGTTAGCCTCAACCAAATGTTATGAGACTTACACACAATGCTTATTACCACAAAACTCAGATCAAGTTCAAATTTGGGTAGCGTCACTTTTACCGTTCTTCAGTTATGTCCCTTTATAACTATATGATATGCAAGCGGGGGCATCATCTGTGTCCACATGTGGACACTATCCACATTTATTTCAAATATGAATACCAGTAATCCATCTTCACTATCCAGTTTATGATGTGCAAAAAAAAAATGAATAGAGAGATGCCAAAAAAAAATCAATAATCTACATTGTATGTTTTAACCATGAACATTATTTGTCTATCATTAGTAAATGCAGGGTTATGTATACTTGTAGGAGAAAGAAGATGGGAGACAATTTTTAGAGAAATATTATTCTGTATGGAATCAATATCAACAGGCATTATCTGGTATTGTTCCAATATTTAACTATATGGTAAGATAGGGTACATTTACAGTCAATACTCAATGTGTATAGGCATTATCTGGTATTGTTCCAATATTTAACTATATGGTAAGATAGGGTACACTTACAGTCAATACTCAAGGTGTATAGGCATTATCTGGTATTGTTCCAATATTTAACTATATGGTAAGATAGGGTACACATACAGTCAATACTCAAGGTGTATAGGCATTATCTGGTATTGTTCCAATATTTAACTATATGGTAAGATAGGGTACACTTACAGTCAATACTCAATGTGTATAGGCATTATCTGGTATTGTTCCAATATTTAACTATATGGTAAGATAGGGTACACTTACAGTCAATACTCAAGGTGTATAGGCATTATCTGGTATTGTTCCAATATTTAACTATATGGTAAGATAGGGTACACTTACAGTCAATACTCAATGTGTATAGGCATTATCTGGTATTGTTCCAATATTAAACTATATGGTAAGATAGGGTACACTTACAGTGAATACTCAAGGTGTATAGGCATTATCTGGTATTGTTCCAATATTTAACTATATGGTAAGATAGGGTACATTTACAGTCAATACTCAATGTGTATGCTCAATGTGTAAATATTCTTGAGGTGTATGTTCAAGGCGTATTTATGCTGGAGGTGAATTGTACTGCAACACCACTGTCCTATGTCAGAGGAGTGTTTGGTGCCAACAAATGTGTTTAACCACATGCATATCATAAATTTCTCTCTCTTTTTATTCTGTTCAAGTTACAAATGAGAAACATCTCATGTATAGTTATGGCGGACTGTTGAATTTCTTTATGGCTTAATTGAAAGACTCGCTGCAATTTAGAGCTAGACATGCCAGTACTGTGTACACACTCGTGTATTGTTTAAGACAATATGTTGACCTCTAGATTATTTGTTTTTTGGTTAGTGGGCTGCTGTTTCATTGATATACTCACAAAACATCCTTTTATTCACATTTTAATCTTTTTTAAGAATTTCATAAAGTCAAACTGTATTTGGGTGAATGACTACAGTTGAAGAAACTTGACATTAATTTTTGAAATTTTTCATAATTTTTGATCTGGCAAAAATGATTGAATTTAAAGACGGGATATGTTACCTTTAATACTTCCCCCATAACATTGGTTTTGGTTTTTGTCTCCTTTTTAGCTCACCTGGCCCAATGGGCCAAGTGAGCTTTTCTCATCACTTTGTGTCCATTGTTCGTCGTTGTCCATCGTCAACAGTTAACTTTTACAAAAATCTTCTCCTCTGAAACTACTAAGACAAATTTAACCAAACTTGGCCACAATCATAATTGGGGTATCTAGTTCAATAAATGTGTCAGATGACCCTGCCTGCCAACCAAGATGGCCGACATGGCTAAAAATAGAACATAGGGGTAAAAGTCAAGTTTTGTCTATTATTTTGAAAACCGTTATGAACAGAGAAAATCTGACAAAGCAAAAATGTTCTGAATGTTGAGCTCTACCAGTTGTCCATATATGTCAAAACTGTCAGATGACTTTTTAAAGGAGTTATTGCCCTTAAATGACAAATTTAATCGTTTTTTGTAATTATTGCCTATTATCTTGAAAACCATAAAAGATAGAGTGAAACTTTAAATTTCAAAAATGATCAGCAAGACACGTTCTACAAATAAGTCTGTATGGTTGAAATCGTCAGTCAACTCCTAATTAGAGTAATTGCCCTTTGATGACGAATTTTACCATTTTTTTTGCATTTTTAAGTTTTACCCTTGTCCGTCTGTACGTCCATATGTCCCGTACGTCCCAAAATTGGTTTCCGTTCTCTAACTTTTATTTGCCTCAATCAAATGTTATGAAACTTATACACAATGCTTATTACCACAAAACACAGATCAAGTTTGAATTTTAGTGGCGTCAATTTTACCGTTCTAGAGTTATGCCACTTTACAATTGGAAAAATTGCTGAATTTTTTCGTTTCCGTTCTCTAACTTTAGTTTACGTCAACCAAATGTTATGAAACTTATACACAATGCTCATTACCACCAAACACGGATCAAGATTGAATTTTGGTGGCGTCACTTTTTCCGTTCTAGAGTTATGCCCCTTTACAAATGGAAAAATTGCTGAATTTTTCATTTCCGTTCTCTACTTAAGTTTGCCTCAACTTAAAGTTATGAAACGTATTCACAATGCTTATTACCACAAAACTCAGATCAAGTACAAATTTGGGTAGCGTCACTTTTACAGTTCTTGAGTTATATGCAAGCGGGGGAATCATCTGTGTCCCATGGACACATTCCCCATTTATTGCCTTATATCTTCAAAAATTATAATAGATAGAAGCAAAAATTATCAGCAAGACAAGATCTTATATTAATACAAATATGGAGGAAATGGTCGGATGACTTCTTTTTGGAGTTTAATGACGATCTTTTTTTGCGTTTTGTCTTATATGATAAAAACTATAATAGATAAATAGATACTTTAAATCACAAAAATGATCAGCAAAGCAAGATCTTCTAACAAGTCAAATGTTGCCGATATAGTCAGTAGACTGTCACTCTTTATAGGAGTGATTGCCCTTAAATGAGGATTTTTTTTACCCCCTTTTGTGTTATGAGAAAAAAAAACTAAAGAAGATAGAGAGAATCTAAACAGACTAAATGACCAGCAATACAACATCAACAAAACAGAGATTTTTGTCATGAATTCTGTTCTCATCTACAATATTGGAGAGTGTCCCTTGTTGAATATGCACATAGACCAAGGTGAGCCACACAGGCTCTTTAGAGCCTCTAGTTATTCATTTCTTGAATTTCCAACATGTTCTGTCTGAAATAACATTTTTAAAGCAAGTCACTTAAAGCATTTATAATCTGGTTAGTAAATGTTCAGAAATAACACATAATGTTGTAGAAACCTCAAAGTATAACTGTGATGATTTTTCTACAGATTTAAAGACATTTAGAAAAGGCCATCGGTGTGTAATAAATTTATGGAAAACTGGCCGTACCTCTTTTGTTTTGTACTATTATATTGGCCTATTTTCTCCTCTTACTAACCAGTATTTCATTGGGTTTTTTTATGCCCCCGCCGCAGCAGAGGGGGCATTAAGTTTTACCCTTGTCCGTCTGTTCGTACGTACGTACCATAATTGGTTTCCGTTCTCTAACTTCAGTTTGCCTCAACCAAATGTTATGAAACTTATACACAATGCTTATTACCACAAAACACAGATCAAGTTTGAATTTTGGTGGAGTCACTTTATCTGTCTAGAGTTATGCCCCTTTATAAATGGAAAATTGCAAAATTTTTAGTTTCTGTTCTCTAAGTTAAGTTTGCCTCAACAAAATGTTATAAAACTTATACACAATGCTTATTACCACAAAACACAGATCAACTTTGAATTTTGGTGGCGTCACTTTTACCGTTCTAGAGTTATGCCCCTTTATTAATGGAAAAATTGCTAAATTTTTATTTTCTTCTAAATATCAAGTAATTTTTATACAACCGCCAAAAAATTTTTGTGGTCGTATATTGGTATGACGTCGGCGTCGTCGTCGTCGACGTCTGGCGTCGTCCGGCATCGTCCGAAGACACATTGGTTTTCGCACTCTAACTTTAGTTTAAGTTAATGGATCTCTATGAAATTTTACCACAAGGTTCAATACCACAAAATGAAGGTTGGGATTGATTTTGGAGGTTATGGTACCAACAGTAAAGGAATTAGGGGCCAAAAATAAGCATTTTTTTAACTTCCAGACATAACTTGTGTTAGTGTATGGATCTCTCTGACATTGTACCACAAGGTTCCATATCACAAAAGGAATGCTGGGATTGATTTTGGGGGTAATTGCCTCAAAATTTTAGGAATTAGGGGCCAAAAAAGGGGCAAAAAACAAGCATTTTTCTAGTTTCATGACAATAACTTGTGTGTAAGTGTATGGATCTTTCTGAAATTGTACTACAAGGTTCCATTTCACAAAGGGAAAGCTGGAATTGAGTTTGGGGGTAATTGCCGAAACGTTTAGGAATTGGGGGCCGAAAAGGGGCCAAAAATAAGCATTTTTCTAGTTTCCAGACAATAACTTGTGTTCAAGTGTATGGATCTCTCTGAAATTGTACTGCAAGGTACCATACCACAAAGGGAAGGCTGGGATTGAGTTTGGGTGTGATGAATCATAAGGGGGTTCAAAAAATTTGGGGGGGGGGGGATTTTTTTTTTTTTTCCTTTTTTTTCTTTTTTTCCTATTTTTGCTTTTAAAATTTCCATTTTAAGTTGGTTATTTCTGATTTATATTTAAAAGCAAATAATAATGATATGGTAGGAGATACACACCAAACAGGATGTGTAAATTATTATATAATAAGTATTGTGCAATAGCAAGAAATTTTCAATTGCACAGTATTGCACAATAGCGAGGAAATCTTCAATTGCACAGTATTGCGCAATAGCAAGAAATCTTCAATTGCACAGTATTGCGCAATAGCAAGAAATATCCAATAGCACAATATTGCGCAATAGCAAGAAATTGTCAGTTGTACAGTATTGCGCAATAGCAAGAAATATTTAATTGCACAGTATTGTGCAAATGAAGATACTTCGTATAAATTGCTTATTTCTTGACCAATTTCAATGGGGTTTTATTCTTGAATTCTTGGGGTTCTTTAATATGCTGAATCTAACCGTGTATTTAGTTTTTGGATTTTGGGCCAAGTTTTTAAATTGGTCCACATTGAGGTCCAAAGGGTCCAAAATTAAACTTTGTTTGATTTCATCAAAAATTGAATTATTTGGGGTACTTTGATATGCCGAATCTAACCGTGTATTTAGATTCTTAATTTTTGGTTCCGTTTTCAAATTGGTCTGCATTAAGGTCCAAAGGGTCCAAAATTAAACTTAGTTTGATTTTAACAAAAATTGAATTCTTAGGGTTCTTTGATATGCTGAATCTAAACATGTATTTGGATTTTGATTATGGGCCCAGTTTTCAAGTTAGTCCAAATCGGGGTCCAAAATTAAACTTTGTTTGATTTCAACAAAAATTGAATATATGGGGTTCTTTGATATGCTGAATCTAACCATGTATTTAGATTTTTGATTTTTGGGCCCTGTTATCAACTTTGTCCACATTGAGGTCGAAAGGGTCCAAAATTAAACTTTGTTTGATTTCATCAAAAATTGAATTCTTGGGGTTCTTTGATATGCTGAATCTAACCATGTATTTAGATTTTGGATATTTGACCATAATAGGTGAATGTCTAATTTAAAATTTTTAAGTTCTTAGACCACATTCATTCTGTTTCAGAAACCTATGCTGTGTCAAATATTTAATCACAATTCAAATGCAAAGCTGTATCAAGCTTGAATGTTGTGTCCATACTTGCCCCAACTGTTCAGGGTTCGATCTCTGCGGTCGTATCAAGCTGCGCCCTGCAGAGCATTTTTTTTTAAATTGGAGTTATCTTCCTTTGTCCATGATTATTGTTGAATCAACTACAATCAATGCTTTATACAATGCAATGTTTAATTTTGACTTCCACTGATAAAACACAGATCAAGTTGAATTTGGGTAGTGTCACTTTAACCGTTATTGAGTTATGCCCCTTTATAAATCGAAAGATTGCAAAATTTTTAGTTTCCATTCTGTAACTTAAGTTTGCCCCAACCAAACATTATAAAACCTATACACAATATTCATTACCACAAAACTAAGATCAAGTACAAATTTTTTGTTTCCGTTTCTAACTTTAGTTTGCCTCAACCAAACGTTATGAAACTTATACACAATGCTTATTACTACATAATACAGATTAAGTACGAAATTTGGTGGTGACACTTTTACCATTCTTGAGTTATGTCCCTTTATAAACATAAAAATTAAAAATTGCTGAATTTTTTGTTTCCGTTCTCTAACTTTAGTTTGTCTCAACCAAATGTTATTAAATTTATACACAATGGTTCTAGAGTTATGCGTGTTTACAAATAGAAAAATTGCTGAAATTTTAGTTTCTGTTCTCTAAAGTTAGCCTCAACCAAATGTTATGAGACTTACACACAATGCTTATTACCACAAAATTTTTGGGTAGTGTCACTTTTACCGTTCTTTCAGTTATGTCCCTTTATAACTATATGATATGCAAGTGGGGGCATCATCTGTGTCCACATAGGGACACTATCCACATTTATTTGTGTAAAAGTTTTGGTTAAAATCAGAATACTTTCCTTATAAATAATTTTGTTAGTAAATAACTATATATAATTTTAAAAGTTGTATCATCGTTTATAATGGCGGCATTCCATTATTACCTCGTCCTCTCATATTAAACATAAATAAAAGGAATAAAATGTTCCGTGAGGAAATTTACTTCTTTTGAAGAGTTGATATTTTTTATACAAGGTATTACAATAATTTAAACTGGAATTTTGTTTTTATTAGACTTTTATCCTGTGTATATATACCCAAAATATTAGAATCAAATGCACTAATGTTAAGGGTGTAAATGTTGACGTGTGGGAGAAACATAAATTGGAGCATATAATTTTTTTTATTTCGAAAAACTGCACACATGATGTCCTTCAGAAAGTGACGTTTCAGGGGAATTAGAATGCCTAACAACACACCAAGAGTTCATCCCTTGAAATCTTAAACCAAAACAAAACTAATTTGTAAAACTTGTGCTTATAAAATAGTAAATGATCGTAATTCAGTGCAGCCTAATTTGTCATATTTCTAACTTGTCAAAATTCATGGTTATTTATTGGTTATTTATTCCTAAAGCAAATTTATATGTATGAAATAATGTGTATTTCTCTATCAAAATTGCAAACTTTTCAAGTATCATTGTGAGTTCTTGAAATCAACAGGGTATTATATTTCATGATTTTCAACATCATTTGATTTAAAGTTTTGTATTATTTTTCATAACAATCAACTGTGTCTCATTCATAGTTTTTCAAGTGTTATGGTTTTATATGAAAAAAAAAAATAACTGACACGATTATCTTTTCTTTAAACATGAAAAAATATTTTATAAATTTGATAAAAAAAAAAGTTGGCTTAGGTGAGACAAGTCTTACTGCATACTGTCTATTATGGTACTGAATTAGTTTTTGTGATAGATTTAATGCATACAATAAGTCGTTAAAAGATAACTTTTATATCTTGGTACTCTAAATATAGGATATAGATGTATTCTTTTTTTCTCACTTCAGAATAGATATTATGTAGAATCAAAACTGAAGACAAATTTACATACAGAATTAAAGAAATTGTTCCGAAAGCACATTTTAGAAAAGCATCTAGCACACTTATTTTGTAAGTAGATACATGTTCAATTTAGTATGATAACACTTTTATTAGATGATTGAATTCATATGTGATAATATTATATAAATTAACATAGATGATATCAAATGTATGATCATTGATGCAAATGTCGATCTGGCAATGTTCATTTGACCTTGACTTTTTTAGCTCACTGGGGCCAAAAGGGCCCCATGTGAGCTTATGCCATCACTTGGCGTCCGTCGTCTGTCATCGTTGTCTGTTGTCGTCGTCGTCTGTCGTCGTAAACTATTTCAAAAATCTTCTCCTCTGAAACTACTGGGCCAAAGACCTTCAAACTTTAACTTAATGTTCCTTAGGGTATCTAGTTTATAAATTGTATCCGAAGTTTTGATCCATCGACAAACATGGCCACTATGGCTAAAAATAGAACATAGGGGTCAAATGCAGTTTTTGGCTTATATCTCAAAAACTAAAGCTTTTAGAGCAAATCTGACATGGTATAAAATTGTTCAATTGGTCAAGATCTATCAGCTTTGAAATTTTCACACATTCGAACAACCCATTGTTGGGTTGCTGCCACCGAATTGGTAGTTTTAACAAAATTTTGCAGTTTTTTGTTATTATTTTGAATATTATTATAGATATATATAAACTGTAAGCAGCAATAATGTTCAGCAAAGTAAGATCTACAAAAAAGTTAATATGACCATAATTGTCAATTGACCCCTTAAGGAGTTGTTGCCCTTTAAAGACAATTTTACACAATTTGTTCATCAAGTTTGCTAACATTTAAAAATCTTCTCCTCTAAAATACAGGTGAGCGATTCAGGCTCTTGAGAGCCTCTTGTTTTCATGGATCATTGATAAGTTTATGTGATACCTGTAGTAAAACCTTGATCTTAAAGACTTTTAACATAAAAGTCAATCATTATCAGTGAAGTATTCATTTCAGCTCTTGTTGGATGCCGTATTTCAATGGATTTGGGGATGATATGATATTTGTATGGTAATTTGTTTCCTCATTCTCCCTTCTCAAGGTCTGTATTAAGATCCAAATCTTATTAATTCCAATTTATGAGAAAACTCTTTTGCTAGTGAACAAATCTTCTCTTTGTGACAAAGAATCCTTGACCTACATTTTTATATTTCAAAAATTTCTTCCTACATGCTAACTTATTTTATAGAGTATAAATATAATGTATTGATATATTTCAGCTGTCCTTGAAGAAAGCAGTAACACACCTTTTATAATTCCTCCAGCCTTGATGTGTAATACAATACAAAGTCTTCATTCCATTAATCCAGGTAAATACACATCAAAGATACCAGGCCTAGGCTTATAATTTAGTATGCCATACACACTTTTGGTATACATAAGACTCGTCAGTGGCACTTGAATAAAAACAGGTCTAAGGCCAAATCAAATACAAAGTTGAAGAGCACTGAAAAGCAAAAATTCAGAAAAATAAGGTAAAAAAGACCCACCAAAAAAAGTAATTGTCCAAAAATTAATATTTAAAAAGCTTTGAATAAAGACTAATACGCTAATACATTGTTAAGTAGGAAATATTTTTTATGCCCCACCTAGGGGCATTATGTTTCAGTCTGCGTCCATTCCTTCGTTGTCCGTTTGTCTGTCCTTTCGTTCGAACGTCCGTCTGTCTCGCTTCAGGTTAAAGTTTTTCAAGTTTAAGTTTTTCAGGTTAAAGTTTTTGGTCAAGGTAGTTTTTGATGAAGTTGAAGTCCAATCAACTTGAAACTTAGTACACATGTTCCCTATGATATGATCTTTCCAATTTTAATGCCAAATTATAGTTTTGATCCCAATTTTACGGTCCTCTGAACATAGAAAATGATAGTGCCAGTGGGGCATCCATGTACTATGGACACATTCTTGTTTAAACAAAACATAAAAGCCAAATGCTTTAAATGGAAATTATTTGCATTTATCATGTTTATGAATGATACTTCAAAAAGGATAACATGAAATGAAAAAAAAAATGGCACAGTACAACAGACTACATCAACCAATATAAAAGTATGTATATATGTGAATGGCAGATTGTCTTATTAAAATGATGATTTAACAATTAATTTCTATAAAACATTATAATTCACATTTTAAAAGAATCAAACTGCATATTTTGTTTCTGTTGCTTTGTATGTAAAGGGAGAAAGGCTCAAAGCTATACAAATGTCTTCACTAACTATTAGATAAGTTTTATATGCCATTCTATTTAAATGTTTCATCTATTCAAGTATGCTTGCTATTTGACTAATTGTGTATATTTTGACATATGTGATATAAAAGCCTGAGTCATATTTTTCAGAATATGCAACTTTAAAGCCTGAATTATTTTCCCGATTTATTCCAAATGTTCTACCTCATACATCAGTTACAGAATTAGACAGATATATAGAAGAAACACAAAATATGCAAATAGAAATGAGAAAATTAGATGGTTTTAATTCGTAAGTGTGTTGTAGTTCTTATTTGTATGCTAAATATGAGGATGAAGTTCTCAATAACAGTAAGAAAATCAATAATCAATTGAAGTTTTCTGACTTGTGCATTTGGCCAGAAATGTGTTCTGGTTTTACATTTTTCTCAAAACTTTTCCTACAACATCAGGAAGAGAAATACCATTTCCTGCAATTTTTTATCTGATTACATCATAAAGGATGAGTTTCAGAGAAAACTGCACTCTGATGACTGACTGTTGTTTTTCTACAGCAGTTGGTTAAAATTTTGAACAGTTTGATTTGATAAAAATTTAACAAATTGCAATTTCGTCAGAATTTTGAATGGACTCCAATATGTGGCGAGCAACACTTACAATTAAGTCACAGTAATTTTGAAAAAAAAAAAATTAGTTTTACTGAGTGAGACGGAGAAATAATATGGAAATTATTACTTAATTAACATGTTTGTTTTAAACCAGTTTTTGTCATAATTTGAAGGTCACTCAGGAAACTGGACAAATATAAATATAGATAAGATAAATAATAGTTTATTTAAGTTTTAAGTTTTAAGTTAAATTACAAAAAACATCAAAAAAAGACTTTTGAGACACTGTACATACAAATAAAAGCTATAATAATAATACAAAAGGAAAATATTTTTTTACAAAAAGGCATAGTCATGTTTTACATCATTTAAAATTAATAAAAAAATGTACATATGACTATAAAATATCTGCATGAATGCTTCAAAATAATAATATTCTGAAACTTAGTAATATAAATCAACGATAAAAACAAAAGAATTATCATTACAGTGAAATTCGTTTAAAAACACCACTTGGGTAAAGGTTATGTAAAAATTCAGTAAAAATTCAGTAAAAAATTCAGTAAAAATTCATTAAAAATTTTACGTTCACTACAAAAGTTGCTAGAGATTCATTGTGAAGATTTACATTGTAAAAAAAAAACAAAGTAAACTAAAGCAATATTGTAAGTTTTAACTATGTTATAAAATTTGTTTATGTCTCATAAAACATTTATGGAGTGTGTGAGCCAAAAGTGGTTGGATTTCATCACATTTCATTATAGATGTAAATTTGTGTACTTTTGTAAACATTTCAAAACTATCAGTCACCCATTTAGCATTTTGTATTAGTTCAAATCGAATGTTAGAATAGAGCGGACAGTTCATCATGAAGTGTATTTCATTTTCTACAGTTGAATTGTCAAAGGTATCTGCAGTCTCATCCCATTTCAATAGCCAATGGCAATGCCCCACTTCTAAAGAGTGTCATTGTTCCTCTTACAGAAAGTTAGATGTTACATTATACATATAATAACTAATTTATTAAAAATTTATTCAAAAATTTATTGCTGGATTGTAAAAGAACCATGTACAACAATGAAAAGGTTTTTCATTATGTAAATTTCTACTTTCTCATTTATAATAGATGTGAGTCAACGAGAAAACGGTACAGAGAAGAAGACGGACCTGTGAAGTGATAAACGGATACAAAATATCCATCCATTCATCTGTGATCATTTTTGTAAGTGTGCAATTAGATTTTATATCTGTACATTCTTCACTTGAAAGATTTAGTTGCAGCAGTTTGAAACCTTTGTTAGCTTTCAAACTTCATGGAAAGTTTTGTTTCTTGACAGTATCTTTTGAGGCAAAATCACCTCTTACTAATCTTTGGTGAATAATGAGCCTTTAGATCATAAAGACCCTTGTTGATTTTAAAGTCACAGGGTCAAAGGTCAAGGTTATAGCAGTAATAAATAGACTGGAATTAGGCAAATAGTTTTTGTCGAGCCTGCGACTTTTGTCGCAGAAAGCTCGACATAGGGATAGTGATCCGGCGTCGGCTACGGCAGCAGTGGCGTTAGCTAACTTCTTAAAAGCTTTATATTTTAGAAGCTAGAAGACCTGGATGCTTCATACTTTGTATATAGATGCCTTATGTTACGAAATTTCCATCTGCCATATGTCCATTGTCCTTGACCTCATTTTCATGGTTCAGTGACTACTTGAAAAAAAGGTCAACATTTTTTGTAATGTTAATTTCTTTCTTATTATGAGTAATAGGATAACTATATTTAGTATGTGCAAGGTCCTCATGCCCGTCAGACAATTTTCATTTGACCTCGACCTCATTTCATGGATCAGTGAACAAGGTTAAGTTTTCGTGGTCAAGTCCATATATCAGATACTAAAAGCAGTAGGTCTACTATATTTGGTATATGGAATGATTGTAAGGTGTACATGTCCAACTGGTAGGTGTCATCTGACCTTGACCTCATTTTCATGGTTCAGTGGTCAAAGTTAAGTTTTTGAGTTTTGGTCTTTTTTTCTAATACTATATGCAATAGGTCAACTATAAATGGTGTATGAAAATATTTTATGATGTACATGTCAGTCTCACAGGTTTTATTTGACCTTGACCTCATTTTCACGGTTCATTTCACAGTGTTAAGTTTTTGTGTTTTGGTCTGTTTTTCTTCAACTATAAGCAATAGATCAACTATATTTGATGTATGGAAGGATTGTAAGGTGTATATGTCTGTCTGGCACATTTTCATGGTTCATTGGTCAATGTTAAGTTTTCATGGTTAAGTTTGTTTCTTAGATACTATAAGCAATAGGTCAACTATATTTAATGCTTAAATTGATTGTAAGGTGTACATGTCTGTCTGGCATGGTTCATCTGACCTTGACCTCATTTTCATGGTTCATTGGTCAATGTTAAGTTTTCTTGTTTAAGACTGTTTCTTAGAAACAATAAGCAATAGGTCAACTATGTTTGGTTTATTGAATGATTGTAAGGTGTACATGTATTTCTGGTTTGGTTTATCTGACCTTGACCTCATTTTCTTGGGTCATGTTAAGTTTATGTGTTACTTGTATTTAGGACTATCAACATAAAATCAATGGTTAGTAAAGAAGACATTTCAGCGTGTGCACTCTTGTTTTACCAGGGTTTCCGCTGGCCTTTGCCATTTTTGCCATTTTGAGAAAAAAATTAAATTTTGGGGATTAAAATTTCGTTATTGGCAAAAGAAATATAACAGTTCATCTTCATCCATCTTGTTTCCTTTTTTCTTATTTCTCGGACTTTATCCCTTATCAGACAATACTAGGAATTCACCTTGAACTCGTTACGATTATGAAAGAAAATCAATAATCAGCTGATTGCATTTAATAGCTATCGACAACAATGGACAACCGGTATATAATAAAGGTGTATATTGTATTGTTAAATGGCATCATTTGTCACTTACTGGAGTTTTTTAACAACTTTGATAGAAATAATTGTTTTAAAGATGGTACTTCACCATCGTTTTAGGGACGCACATATTTGAACCATAGTTTTACGTCTCCTCTTTTTCTTTTAACGATGTCAATGGTCCGAAAAAGAAAACTGTTGTTAAAACAAAAAAAAGATCAAAAGTAAGAAAAATCTTTGACTTTAAACTGTATCCTGCAACTTTGATAGAAAGAATTGTTTTGAAGTGGGAACTTCACAATCATTTTAGCGACACATTTATTGTTATGAAAAAAAAATTTTCAAAAGTAAGAAAAATTTCTTTAGCCTTAATCCCTCAACTAGACGGGAAGTATCTGATAAACTTATTTTAAGATAAATCCTATGTTCCCAGACGTCAAAAATGATGATTTCATGATCTATTATATTGCAATTTTACAGTATCTTTTAGAAAGTAAATGTTTGTTATTTTTGAGTGTTTATTTATTACTATGCAGATTAAAAAATAGATATGAAGAATTATAATAGACAACAATGCAGCAAACTATTTGTTTTTTGTTTGAAAGAAGGAAAATTTTAAACAAAAAATATGTTTAAGTTAGTTGGTGAAAAAAAATTTGAAAGTGGTGAAAAATACATTTTTTAGGCGAAAGAGGTGGCAAAAAAGAAAATTGACCAAGGGGAAACCCCTTCTTTTTACAGATTATATCTTTGAATCCATACTTCCAATTATTACTAAACTTATTGGAAAGGCCACTTTTGATTTTTAAATCACTTGGTTTCAGAGTAACAATTGATTAAATTTAGGCATCATTTTGATTAAAAAAAAATTGTGTCTAATCATATGTCTAACCTTCATCAAACGTGGCTTGCAAATTTTCCTTGGCAGGAACAAGAATATTTTGATTTTTGAAAGATCAAGGTGACAGTGCCTTGGAATAAACTAAAATGTATAAAGGTTTTATTTCCAGACAATATCTTTTGAAACATCATGATGCCATTACAAATCATGGTTTTGATGATGCCTCTTGCAGTGAAAAAGACCAATGTTGATTTTTAGGATCATTTGGTAGAAGGTCAAGATCACAGCAGACTGAAATTTGGAATTTTCCCATCATTTGACATAATTTTCAGCAAACTTTTACAGTATAAGTCACCAAAAATAGGAAACAACTATACCTACAGACATAACAGAACAAAATGTTTTTCTACTAAAAATCTATGAAGATTGCAACTCTGCCTATGCACTCTTAACTCCTGTAAATTTATACATTTTCTAATGCAGTTAAATTGTATTCAAATTCATATTGTTTTTTTTTTCAGATCTTTTAGATGTATTGCTTGCACTGTGACCATTCTCTAAAAATCCAACCATATAATGCACTTTTGACATCTGAACTATATAATTATTGATTGGAAATCCAACAACATCAAATGACCAAGGATGCAGCATATATAAAATCATGTTATTATGTAAATACTATTTCGGACAAAGCAAAAAACTCCAATGTAATTGTGACCAAGAACAAGAAATGTTTATTATAATCCTTTATATCATTATGTACATGGACTTTATACAGAAACTTGTGTGGTAATGAAAAATAAACTGAATGGTCAATAAAAAGACCTGTGTGCTATTTTTACTTGTCAATAAGTACAGTGATATTTAGAGTTTCCATTATGACATTAATTATAAACATCTGATGCTTGTGAATATGTGAATATTTTTTATTATAATATATTATGTTTATATAGATTGAAAATGAATACAATACATGGCTTTTCCTAAAACAAAAAAGGTTGTTTTGCTTCTAAAAATTGATGTAAACATTGATGTGAAAAAAAACACTTGACCTTCTTAATAAGTGTTCTGGGTAGCCAGCTGTTCCATCAGACAGTCGCTGCCTATCACACCTGTCACACCTGATATTACTACAATATGTATTTGAGTCCCCTTACAATCACTTAAAAAACAAAGGTTTACTTGATATGTTGGTATGTGATGCAGTCTGCTTATTGTTTATACCAAAGAATCTGCTATTATCATATCAATGCCAGAAAAGTTCCAATTCTTAAAGTCATACGATACTTCAAATTATAAAAAAAAGTTGATTATGTTTAACATACTTAAAATTGAGAATGGAAATGGGGAATGTGTCAAAGAGACAACAACCCGACCATAGAGCAGACAACAGCCGAAGGCCACCAATGGGTCTTCAATGCAGCGAGAAACTCCCGCACCCGGAGGCGTCCTTCAGCTGGCCCCTTAACAAATATGTATACTAGTTCAGTGATAATGGACGTCATACTAAACTCCAAATTATACACAAGAAACTAAAATTAAAAAAGATACAATACTAACAAAGGCCAGAGGCTCCTGAATGGCTAAGTTGTACTATAAAACATGTGTACATGAACTTTCTTTTAAAAGAAAATCCTTTATCTTATCAAAATCTTCTGAAAAATACTGCTATTGAAGTATTGTCTTCTGATACTCTAATTCTCCAATAGCTTTATGGTATGCAGTGACCTTAACCATGAGACTTCTCGTTAGTACTTGGCCACAGTGCAAGTGCTAGGGGAAAACCATGAAGAAAAGGTAAAAAAACCAGGAAGTAAGATAGTGTTAATTGATTCTAAAAATTTTAACACACCAAATCAAATAACAACTGTAATGACAAACTTTTAAGTAACAAATAGAAACCAATGGCGGATCCAGAACTTTTTATAAGGGGGGCCCACTGACTGCCATAAGAAGGGGCCCACTACAGTCATGCTTCAGTGATTCCCTATATAATCAACCAAATTTTTCCCATAAAAGGGGGTACCTGGCCCCCCCCGAATCCACCTATGGAAAAGCATGAAAAATGCATAAAAAATTAAAAATCACTCTATTGCATCATGCAAAATTTATATATGTCCGGAATATATGACCATTTTGGAAGCCATGATTGCATGTGTATTATATATATATCTTCCTTATTTTTCATGTGCTCCATAATTCTGTGTTGGATTGTTTATTAAGGTCACAATTGATTAACTTCAGCAATAAAACCAGAAAGTTAATAAGCATGCAAAGTTTTCACTGAATGATATATTTTTTGTCAATTACAAATTATGGATTTGTAATAAATGTACAAAAATCATGCTAAAAGGACTTAGTTTAGTATATATACATGCATTGGTTCAATAATTTCCGTAACATTGTAATTTCAACAAAATCGATTCATATGACTTTAATAGAAAAATATAAATGTGCAGTTGTTTTAAGAAGCCAATATTTACTTTGTTGAATATATTAAAAACAGTTTGTAAATAACATTCATGCAGATATGAAACTAATAGGATAGTTTGATGCTATTATTTGAATATACCTTTGAATTGTATGTTTGTTATTACATTTTTTTTTCTGCTGTTCTGGGAACTTATATGTTAGTTTACACTCATGTTATGTTTTGTTCATAGAGTTATATCCTTCATATTAAATTAAGTGTTACTAACAGTATCGTCAATATAGTATTAACGTTAGTGTGACTGTATTGTTAAATAAACTCATTCAAAGGATAGTATATGATAAGAGCAATCTGACCAATGGAATTCAAGAAATAGTAAAGATCTGCAAATCTTTCAAAATTGTGATAGAACTACTGATTAAATGAATAGGAACTTAAAGTCTGCACTCTTTAGAACAGAATTATTTATATTTGATGTCACTATCTGACTATATACATGTAGTATGGGTTTCGCTTATTGTTGAAAACCATACTTTAGTTGCTTACATCAATGGCTGGCATTTGGACTCAAATGGATAGTTGTCTCAATGGCAATCATATGAATATGCTACACATAGTATGGGCAAAATTAGATAAAAATCAAGGCCTTACTCAGAAACATATTTTATTAACAAAAAAATCTTTGTATGGGAAATCTTGTAGAAAAATGTAGTTTAAAGTTTGACCTTGATTCATACCTAAATATATATTACAATACAAGTGTGCGCTTTATTGAATACAGATGGTTGTTATGTACAAGACGTTATAGTTTATTACTTTAAATTTGAAACTTAATAGATAGTAATAACAGAACATTCAGCATTATAAATCTTATGCCTACAAAATGTTCTTAGTAGCAAGGTTCTTGGGGTAATAGTTTTCAATTTAAAGCAAGAACTTTGATGGCCTTAAGTAAATATGTATGAAAATATCCATTAACATAAACACTGAATATATAAAAGACATGTTTTTGAACATGTGAAAAAAAGAAGATTTAAGAGTCAAATCCTTGAAACTATAAACTTTTAGGAAATGATAATATCACCTTTAATGAGAATGGTTGAGACAAATTTTCAAACAAACCTACCACATTTACTAAAAATAGAAAATGAGACAAAATTTTTATTTTTAAAAGTAAAGGCTATTTACTTCAATTTGTTTCAGGAAAACAAGATACTGAATATTTTAGATTATAAATCGATGACCCAACGGCCAACAAACTTGGCGTACTGACATTATTTATAATCACAATCATGTTAAGGTTCAATTGCTCTTAAGTTAACGGAAGACCTTTTTTTTAAAAGAAAACCTGAAGGCTATTATAGAATAACTTGTAATAAAATGATAGTTCATAAAGATAAACTATATTAGGTTGAAGATGGTTCGTCATGAGAAAGATGCCATGTGAACAACAGATGCTCTTTGTGTTCTTTAGTTCTTTGTATTTACTTTATTGAAGACATAGATTATCATTACAAATTGTACACCCATAAGAAATGTTTACTTTTTTCAAATATGTCTTTTTCAATCTATTGTTTGCATATTCCAAAGTAGAATGTGAATGTGTAGGCATTAATCTTTTATGGAGGAATATATGTGTTAACATTGTAGTGTAACAATGGCTATGAAATAAGATTAATGATATGAATGTCAAAGCATGGAAATGACTTGATGCTGTATGACAAAGAAATAACAAAAAGACATTGTTATAGTATCTGAAAATTGTTATTGTTATTAACATGAAATAAATAAATTCTGAAGAAAAAACAGACTTGTTATTTATATTTTATTCTCAAATATGGTGTAGGTTTGCAGGAATGTTAACTAAAATCCTATTTTATTTGTCTTTTCTCTACATGTATCACATTGCTCTGCTCTTCATATAATTGCAGAGGCAGATTCAGGATATGGATGGGCCTGGGGTGTCCCCTCCCTGATGGAGCTACATATATGGTTAATGTGTAGACTTTTTATAGGTTCTTCTAAGTTTGTCTTGTTGGTGAGACCCCTTTTTCAAAATCCTGGATCCACATCTGAATTATTTGTCATTGTATGTCAGGGCCTTGTGACGCCAAATATGTTGACACAGCCTTATTAACTTTGACCCTGACTGATCAAAGACATCATGTTTTAACAAACTTTGATCAGTTTAACCCAAACTTATCAATTCCTTTTCCAGTTTGCCATTTGAAACAAAGAAAAAATATTGTTTCTATCATGAAAACACAAAAATACAACCTGGCTGATAATTGGATAAATCAGATTTTCATAACATTGAGATACTGGTATTGTCAAATTTATGCTGCTCAACAAAATGAAGCCTTTTTTTGAGTCCATTCCATTCACTTGCCAAAAAAGAATATGCAGAAACACTGAGCATTGGTGCAGAAGAGGTGTAGACCCTTAATTTTATATGCAGAAAAAAATCTTGGTGAAAAACGATGATTTTTCAGGAATCATAGAAATGCCTTACAGAAATTTGATCATATTTGTTTTATTTATTAATTATATAAACAATTTCTGACACTTGAAGGGAACTAAAACTGGAACAGATGAATAAAACACCTAATTCCACAAATGATGAAAAAACATTAAGAGAACCAATAATGAGTTTCCTTAAGTGGGACAGGCAAATGAAATTTCATCCCTCCTCCTTTCAACCTTTTAGGCTTTATCAGTTGAATTACAAAAGATAGATAACAATCACTTTAAAGAACCCTTAACTACAAAATGACAATACCATAGATACAAGCAGGCAAGCTCAGTGTACTGACCATATCTAAGGCTGTTTGTGATAATTAATAAAATGACAATACCATAGATACAAGCAGGCAAGCTCAGTGTACCGACCATATCTAAGGCTGTTTGAGATAATTAATAAAATGACAATACCATAGATACAAGCAGGCAAGCTCAGTGTACCGACCATATCTAAGGCTGTTTGAGATAATTAATAAAATGACAATACCATAGATACAAGCAGGCAAGCTCAGTGTACCGACCATATCTAAGGCTGTTTGTGATAATTAATAAAATGACAATACTATAGATACAAGCAGGCAAGCTCAGTGTACCGACCATATCTAAGGCTGTTTGTGATAATTAATAAAATGACAATACTATAGATACCCGGTACAAGCAGGCAAGCTCAGAGTACCGACCATATCTAAGGCTGTTTGAAATAATTAATAAAATGACAATACCATAGATACAAGCAGGCAAGCTCAGTGTACCGACCATATCTAAGGCTGTTTGTGATAATTAATAAAATGACAATACTATAGATACAAGCAGGCAAGCTCAGTGTACCGACCATATCTAAGGCTGTTTGTGATAATTAATAAAATGACAATACTATAGATACAAGCAGGCAAGCTCAGTGTACCGACCATATCTAAGGCTGTTTGTGATAATTAATAAAATGACAATACCATAGATACAAGCAGGCAAGCTCAGTGTACTGACCATATCTAAGGCTGTTTGAGATAATTAATAAAATGACAATACCATAGATACAAGCAGGCAAGCTCAGTGTACCGACCATATCTAAGGCTGTTTGAGATAATTAATAAAACTAAATCATGTGAAAGGCATTCAAAGGGTTTGGATAGAACCATCAGGATATATGTAATGTATTAGTGTTTATCAATAGCTTTTTCCTTTGTTCAACCACTATTAAATTAACAAAACGAAAAGCTGCCAAAAAGGGATTGAAAATATCAGAATTCAACCAGCTGTTTTTCAGTAGCATTCAAAAAAGTTTATAGAGATAACTGGTAGTACAGTTAATCCTGTTCTGTAATAGCTTTTATCAATTTGAAAGTCCGCTTATACATACGTTGTATTGTTTGCACTTTTGATTTTATTTTAAGTCTTTAATGTATATTGGCATCTGGTTTACATTTTTTATTCCCCCTCTTACCACTGTGTTTTTTTTTATCTATCTCTTGTCCTGAAGTTGTCCCTGACATTAACAACAATATAAAATAAGGAGATTAATGATTGCCAATGAGACAACTATCCACCATATGACCTTCAACAAAGAGCAAAAATCATACCGTATAGTCAGTTAATTATAATAATTTTAAATTGTTGGAAATGGTTCGACTCACCAGATCGGCACGAAGCACAAAAACAACTAAAATAAAATGATAAATACAAAAGACACAAAGTACCTATCTTAGAAGTGAATGTTTATATTTTTTTAATTATTCGCTGGACATAAAAAAAAAGTATAACAAGAATTTCTTAATATATCAGTACAACCAAAGATGTGTATACTATACAAATCCTTGGTACAACAGATCACACCAGCCACCGACTCCTATAAAAAAACAAGAATGTGTCCATAGTACACGGATGCCCTACTCGCACTATCATTTTCTATGTTCAGTGGATCGTGAAATTGGGGTCCAAAGTCTAATTTGGCATTAAAATTAGAAAGATCATATCATAGGAAACATGTGTACAAAGTTTCAAGTTGATTGTACTTCAAATTCATCAAAAACTACCTTGACCAAAAACTTTAACCTGAAGCGGGACAGACGGACGAACGGATGGACGGACGGACGAACGATCAGACGCACAGACCGAAAAACATAATGCCCCTCTACAATCGTAGTTGGGGCATAAAAAGACAAACCAACATCGAACAACACATGCTCCAGATAACCTGACTTGGCACAGGCACAAAACCAGTTTTACATGCGCACAAGGAACAATGAATAGTCCAAAAATCTGACACAATTGGTTGAGGTTTAAACTAGTTTTCCGTGTGCAAAAAAAACATCCCCATTTACATATCTAGACCATGTATCGTAAAACTAAAATACACAATCAAAAATCTGCTGAGTGCAGCTAGAAACAGGATGACCACTGATTCCCACAAACATGCAACAATTTAGAAAGCAGGGACATTGTGCAAGTCTGTGTTATCTGTAACCTTTAGCTAGCTTGTAAAGGTATTGCGGTGTTAAAACAATGTTTCGTTTATTGAAGCCATCTTCATTAGAATATATTCTAGCAACTCGTACAAGTTGTGAAATGTAAACGCCATAGGAAGCAGCAAGACTGGTACATCACCGTCCAAAAAAGGAGAGTTCGTAATGCCTTAAATGGCAGAAGATAAAGTCGTATCTATTGTTGTTCATTTTAGATTCAGTTTACTATTTATATAAACAGTTATGCCTAAAAAATGTTGGTTCTTTTGGTAAATACATTTAACAGAATGATTCAGAATATAAATTCGGTCGGATTATCAACTTTATAAGTACATATCCTAGGTATCTTCCGTTATTGTCAAAAATACCGTTTACTTTATAAAAACAACTTTGATTTTAGTTTTTCTCAAGTTTTCACATGAAAGAATATTTATAACAATAAAGAAAAAAATCTGCAATTAGAGGTGTGCAATTAATACCAGTAGGAATTACGATAAAAACTAGACAAGACAGTGGCGGATCCAGAACTTTTCATAAAGGGGGGGGGCGCTGACTGACCTAAAAGGGGGGGGGGGGGGCCGCTCCAGTCATGCTTCAGTGATTCCCTATCTAATCCACCAAATTTTTCCCATTTTAAGGGGGGCCCGGGCCCCCCAGGCCCCCCCCCCCCCCTGGATCCGCCTATGCAAGACGAGATCTACAATTAAGACAATATGGAGTTATTGTCCTTTAATGACGATTTTTACCTTTTTTTTGCGTTTTGCCTGGTATGATAAAATTACAATAGATAAATAGACACTTTAAATCTCAAAAAAAATGATCAGCAAGGCAAGATCTACTAACAAGTCAAATTTTGCCGATATAGTTAGTAGATTGTCACTCTTTATAGGAGTGATTGCCCTTAAATGAGGATTGTTTTTACCCTCTTTTGTGTTTAGCAAAAACTATAGAAGATAGAGAGAAACTAAACAGAAAAAATGATAAGCAATACAAGATCAACAAAACAGAAATTATTGTCATGAATTCTTTTCTCGTCTACAATGTTGGAGAGTCACGGTCCTTTGTTAAATATGCACATAGACCAAGGTGAGCGACACAGTTCTTTAGAGCCTCTGGTTAAGATCACCTGGCCGAAAGGCTAAGTGATCTTTTCTCATTACTTGGCGGCCGTCGTTGTCCGTCGGTGGTCCGTCGTGGTCCGGTAACTTTTACCAAACTCTTTTCCTCTGAAACTGCTTGGCCAAATTTAACCAAACTTGGCCACAATCATTATTAGGGTATCTAGTTAAAAAAATGTGTCCGATGAACTCGCCTGTCAACCAAGATAGCCGACATGGCTAGAAACAGAACATAGGGGCAAAATGCAAGTTTTGCCTTTTATTTCCAAAACTGCTATAAATAGAGAAAATCTAACATGGACAAAAATGTTCAGATGTACCTTTTGTTCCTTAAAATCAAAACTGTCAGATGACTTCCTACTGGAGTTATTGTCCTTAAACGACAAATTTTACCATTTTTTTAATCTTTGCCTATTATCTCGAAAATTATAATAGATAGACACAAACTGTAAACAGTAAAATTATCAGCAAGACAAGATCTACATATAAGTCAACATCATCTAGTCAACATGACCAAAATCGTCAGACGACTCCTTATTAGAGTTATTGCCCTTTAATAACGATATTTACCATTTTTTGGCGTTATTGCATAATATCTTTGAAAAACTGTAATAGACAGACAGAAAAATGATCAGCACGACAGGATCTAAAAATAAGTCAAATGATAGCCAAAATCTTCAGTCGATGACGATTTTTACCAATTTATTCCGTTTTTGCCTAATATCTCAAAAAGTATAATAGATAGGTAGAAACTTTAACAAGCAAAAATGATAAGCAAGACAAGATCTACAAATAAGTCAACAGAACTGAAATTGTTAGTCGACTCCTTATTGAAGTGATTGCACTTTAATGACGATTTCCCCATTTTATCCAATTTTTGATAGATAGATAGAAACTTTAAAAAGCACAATTGATCAGCAAGACAATATTTACAAGTAAGCCTTAAGGGAGCAACCATTTAAATTCAAGGGGGGTTATGGTTTTTTGTCTGAGACAGAAAACCATTTAACTTCAAGGGGGGGTATGGTTTTTTGTCTGAGTCAGAAAAAATTTTAGTTTTTCAACGCTATCAATCAAATTATTTTTTTTTAAATTCAACATTATAATATATGGGGAAAATCTGGATTCAGAATATTTTTTTTGTCACCTGCTTGACCACAATACTTTTTTTATCAAATTGGGGATCAGAATATTTAATTAGATAACTGCCATAACCCCCCCCTTTTTTTGAAGTTAAATGGTCATTCCTTAATGGCCGAAAACTCGTTATTTAAGTTATTGCCCTTAAATGATATTTTTTAATATTTGATGCATGTTTTGCCTATTAGCTTTAAAACTATGATAGATAAATAGAAACTTGTCAACATGACTGAAATTGTCTGTTAACTCATAATAGAGTTATGTTCCTTTCATTTTTAGCTCATCGGAGCCCGAAGGGCCCCATGTAAGCTTATGCCATCACTTGGCGTCCGTCGTCGTCCGTCGTCGTCCGTCGTCTGTCGTCGTCGTAAACTATTTCAAGAATCTTCTCCTCTGAAACTACTGGACCAAATACCTTCAAACTTTTACTGAATGTTTCTTAGGGTATCTAGTTTATAAATTGCAAAAGTGACATGGAGTTAAAGTGATGAATAAGTCAAGATCTATCTGCTATGCAATTTTCAGACCAATTGGACTACCCGTTGTAGGGTTACTGTCCGAAATAGTTTATTTTTATGAAATTTTAATGTTTTTGGTTATAATCTTTAATATTATAATAGATAAAGAGAAAGTGTAAATGGCAAAAATGTTCAGCTAAGTAGGATCTACAAATAGGTCAAATGATCAAAATAGTCAATTGACTCCTTAAAGAGTTATTGCCCTTAAAACGTTTCTTTTTTTTACATTTGTTCGTGCGAGTCTATTACTTTTTCAAAAATCTTCTTCTCTGAAAGAACTGGATCAAATACTTCAAAGTTTTAACTAAATGTTCCTTAGGGCGGCCCCAAAACATATAAATGAACTAAAATTAAAAAACATACAAGACTAACAAAGGCCAGAGGCTCCTGACTTGGGACAGGCGCAAAAATACGGCGGGGTTAAACATGTTTTGTGAGATCACAACCCTCCCCCTATACCTCTAGCCAATGTAGAATAAAGAAATACGTAGCAATACGCGCAGTAAAACTCAATTTAAAAGAAGTACATGTATGTGTATAACAATAGAATTTAGTTGGGTTTTAATTAATTGATAACAAAATCAATATTTATTATAAATGTATATGTTAGCGGCAATAAGCGAAATTAGACATTAAGCTTAAATCCTAGGCAATAAGCTAACGCCTAGGCATTAAGTTATTGCCTCAAATTTCCAGGCATTAAGCTTATTTCCTGAAATCTGATGATGATTATTCAGCCCATTGCCTAACATCCTTTCAGGCAATAAGTGAACTTTGAGATTTTTGCTTATCTTCCAAATACATGTTCATTAGTTGAAAAATCATGATAAATAATATTTTAAAATTAAATTTCAAAAATTGATATCAACTTTTTTTAAAGAGAACTTAAATTTTTAGTATTGTTTCGTATTCAAATCAGAATTCAATGGTCAGGTTGGTTTAAGCTGGTAAAAAATACACAACTGAAGATATGAAATTTTGCAGGTCATATCAACTTTCCATCTGCTTTATTGGATATGTAAATTTTCGTTAATATCCATCTTGTCTTTTCACTTCTTTATCTAGATTATTAGCATTTAAGCACCAACAAATTTCTTGGATCTTTACGGAATATAAATTTAAATCAGGGTAAACAAAGATCATATATCTAAGGCAAAGGCACAATGACCATTTGGCAAAGATTAAACTTTCAAAAACAGAAAATAAGGCAACTATAGATTATTACAATTTAAAACGATTTGATATTTTTTACCATTGGAATTTTGAAACACTGTTAATTAAAGTAAAAGACAATGGTTATGGAAATTTCAAATTTATATAAAAATAAAGAGATGTGGTATGACTGACATAAGACAAGTATCCACCCAAGTTCAAATGAATTTAATGTAAGCAATTATATGCAACCGTACGTCCTTCAACAATGAGAAAAACCCATATCGCATTAAAAGGCCCTGAAATATGAATATGAAACAATTCAATTGAGAAAACTATAATGGCCTAATCATAACAAAACAGTTTACGAAAAACAAATATGACAAACATGAACAAGTGAATCTGTATGGTATATTGGGGGAAAATCACATAGAAATATGCCAAAGCGGTCTATTAATAGAACAGACCCTATCTATTAATAGAACAGACCCTATCTAATTAAACAACCTACTAATGGCTTTGTAAACATTTCCCATGATTCCATTGTACTTTTACTTTCATTTTGTGGAAATTGTAACATGAGAAGGGAGTAGTAGTAAAACCCATTTTTATCCAAACAGTTTTACAGAACAGGACGGGTTAATTTAATTGACTTCCAATCAAAGTAAAATGGAAACTATATTTTCTGATGGTATACCAAGATCCCCTTAAAATGATTTATAATACTAGAGCTCTTACGTCAAAAAGTGCTTTAAAGGTGGCTTCTAATTTAGTTTTATGTTTAACAATATTTGGTGTGCCACATAAACAGTAAAGTGGTAAAGGTCGTGAATTGACAGCTTAGGTTATCTGAATTAATTCTTATGTGGCCAGAACTAGTTGTTGTTCACTGGAAGCCAATACACCACCAATCACAGGGTAGTACTGAGTGGTCAAACGGAAATATTCATGACATGCTAACTACATGGATGAGGAAGAACGAATTAACAGTGGTCAATTTGTCTACACAAATGTATGTGACGATCACCAGCCGGCAGGTACAAATGTAAGAAAAGAAAATAAAACTGTAAAATAGTGTGTGCCATAGCTATGCCCATTTGGTAACCCAGAAAAATCAATAAAATAGTTTCTATCAATATAAAAACAAGGAGCTGTAGTATGATTTCAAATGAGACAACTATCCAACAAGTTTACATATATTTTAAGAGATTTATTCAATGATTTTTACATCAATATTTTGTTTCATGTAATTGACACTCAAACTTCAGTTCTTATTATTTGATTATGTGCAAAATGTATTTTAACTTCGAATAATTTCTTTTTATTTACTCTCATTTTCAGTTTAGGCATAAACATTAATGCCTGAACATAATTTTCAGGAGTTAAGTCTAAATCCTAGGATTTAAGACTAATGCCTAACATTATTTAGGCAACAGGCTTACTGCCTAGGCGTTAGCTTATTGCCTAGGATTTAAGCTTAATGCCTAATTTCACTTATTGCCGCTAACATATATACAGGATATTTTACCCGAATCGTATCTAAATTCAAGGGCTCGTTAAACACATGCATCACCGTAAAAATTAGGAAGTGCTTTGTCGTTTAATAAGTTTTCTATAGCCAAACTTCCAAACAAAATATTTGTATGTATGAAAGAATTTAGTAAAGTTTTAATTGGGTTTCTCGATGAATATGCATCAACCCTAATGTGGATAGTCTCTTCTGGCACTTATTTTCCTATGAAAATTTTTATATATCCGTATTCTCATTTTTTTTCAATGAAAAAGTCCCCGTTAAACTTTATTTTTAAGACATTCTTTAAATTAATTAATATTAAAATTTAGAAAGGAACAATTGCAATTATGTAAATCATAAAAATCTGTGATATCCATTTTCCTATGAAAACAAGTCCGTTTAATTATATGAAAAACGAACACCCATATTTTTTTTATATATAGCAAGGATTTGTATACAAATCCTTGTATATAGTGAAATATTATTGTCTGTTAAACAATTTTAAAACATATAACAATTAAAAAACAAATTATTTCTTTCATTACAAATTTTCCTATAAAATTAAAGGACATGAATTTTATGCATCTTATAGATGTGTTTTTACTTCAATTACAGTTTGGAGCTTCGATATATTTGTAAATTTTTAAATTATAGACACATTTTCATAAAACAGTCGATTGTGCATAAGCAGAAATTCCGCCGAAAAAAAATCCACAGAAAGAGAATAAATTGATCTTTTTAAAAGCAATAAGGATGGACACCTCTGAGGAGCTAGATTTGTTGAATCAATTAAAAAAACAAGTAATATACAGAAGGGCTGATCACGCAATATACATATATTTTATACACACAAAATATACAAATTTGTTAGTTATTCAGTCTTGGCAATAAACATATTTATACCCAAACTGTGTTTATTACCAAGGGCTAATTTCGACATCGATAATCACTGAATTCTCAGTTTATTCAGTCGGTTTTAAGTTTTTAATCGGGACAAAGTTTGGTAAAATACTAAATTTTAAATATTGCATTATTTCGTCATTTGTCAGTAAACAAAAGATAACATTAGAGACATGGCAATTAAGCAATCCAATACACAAATAATGCACGATTCAATTATGAAAAAATATTTTTTTTCATGATGGTTATTCATAAGACAAAATTTTCATTTTGTTTTCAAAATAATTAAAATACATAAGAGTTTATATGCCTAAAATAACATAATTACTCGCGGATTTGACAAATATTTTTCAATATTTTACTTACCGGAAATCATATTTTAGCGACTTATTACGAAGCAACGGCTGGAGACTTAATGAGACTTAAGAAGATTTAGAATGTTCGAATAGTGTTCTTTGATTGACTAAAATTTGAATGATTTTCACGTGCTGACATTTGTAAAATTTACAAAAATCTGTGCCTCGTGATTTCGCAGAGATCGAATAAAATTTCCCGCCATTACAGTGCATTTCTTTATTGATAGAATTTACTTTAAAGATAAAAAACACAAAGAAAATATTTCATATAAAGTGATCTTCTATCATTGATTAATGTTTTTATTTCAAAACTTTCTATATTTTCAGCGAGTGCAAGAGAGTATGAGTGCATTTCTTTCTAACCAAAATTTTGTAAACGTTGTGTGGCGTTTGTTGTTGTTTTCTAAACGCTACAAAAGTAGAAACAAATACATCGTTAAATCAGTGTTTACTGACCCTGTTTGAACTTCCAATAATGCATGCACATGTTGTTGGTAAAAAGACATTTTGCAAACGTAGAAACAAGTACATCGTTTAATCAGGTTGAAGTTAGAAACAAATGTAGCGTTTGTACTAACAAACGATGAACGACAAACTGTAGACGCATTTTTAGCGAGTGCATAGTTTGTCAAAGTTTATGTAAACTTTGCAAACATATGCTAGAAACAAATGATCAAAACATGTGCGCGCTTAGCCGTTTGCATCGTTTGTGTTAGAAAGAAATGCACTCTATATTTGAAAACATGAACAAATCGATCTTTTCCATATTCAAAATTGTCGAGGGACGCTAAAATCGCACCACGTGACCTACAAAAATTTGCACATAGCACCTAAGGCAGTCGCCCCTCCTCTGCTGAGGAGCCAAACATTTCTAGAATTAAACTATTTTCTTTATCGGATTTTTTTATTTATGTTACTGTAAAAAAGTAATAGATGAAGGAAAAGATCATATGGTGGTGCACTTCTTATTTTGCTTCGGCCATTTGAAATACCCCATTTTTGGGCTATTATCATGAAAAAAATATCAAAGTTATAAAATTAAACTCTTGTTCATTATTTGACTATAAAAGACGTAGTGGACCAATCTGAATAATCTAGCTTTAAAAAACGAATTATAGATCGTGTTAATATAAGAAAGTTTATAAATGTTGTTGCTTTTTCGTGTCAAATTGACTGGTCATGCTGTAAATTTTTAAAATTTAGGATTTTTTTTACTAAAAAGCATATTATATCAACTTCTTTGCAATGAATGATTGAAAAATACATATCTAAGAAATTGAAAAGAAAAAAATGACATGGGATGTACATAATTTTGGTAAAAACACTTCTTTGTACAATTCACCAATTTTTCAACATTTTGGATGATTGCACTGACCGGATTGCTTATTAAAACTAAAAAAATATATATCTCAAAAACTACTTATTGTTAGTACACAATTTTTTCACATATAAAAAAGAAGATGTGGTATGATTGCCAATGAGACAACTCTCCACAAGAGACCAAATGACACAGAAATTAAAAACTATAGGTCATCGTACGGCCTTCAACAATGAGCAAGACCATACCGCACAGTCAGCTATTAAAGGCCCCGAAATGACGATGTAAAACAATTCAAACGAGAAAACTAACGGCCTAATTTATGTACAAAAAATGAACGAATAACAAATATGTAACACGTAAACAAACGACAACCACTGAATTACAGGCTCCTGACTTGGGACAGGCACATACATACAGAATGTGGCGGGGTTAAACATGTTAGCGGGATCCCATCCCTCCCCCTAACCTGGGACTTTGGTGAAACATTACAACATAAGAACGAACTATAAAAATCAGTTGAAAGAGGCTTAACTAATCAGATGGATAAAAATACAAATACTACAAATAGAAGTGGACGTGGCCGGGTACTTGTACATCCCAACAACAAAAAGACACTAAGTACAGATCTGAGAGTACTCGCAGTTACTGACAGCTAGTTCAAAGCCACATAGTTCAGTTTGATTATAATATTTTTTAAAATTCATTGATATTTTCCACTTTTATCACATGTTTTGGAAAAGAAATCCCGAAAGAGATTTCAACGTGACCGAAACAACAGAAGAATACATCCTTTATTTGCATCTCTGCCCCCGGCAGTTTTTAAAAAAAAAATCCAAAAAAGGAGCAAAAATTTCATCAAAAAAGAGAAAGTCGAGTGCACCTTTCTTTGTTCAGGCGTGTTTGAGTTTACCATTCTGTCTTGAAAACTTAGAAAGCAAATATATTTGATACATGATCTCGCATCATATTCTATTAGTTTTATATTTTAGGCTACAGGTTGATTTAATATCATTGAAAAATCACAGTACTAAAAATGAAATATGTGGGTCAAGTGAAATACCTTTCCGATGAGTCATAAAAGCAGAGTAGGTGTGTTCAAATAACAAATTTTTGCTAAAAGTACTTGACGACAGACTTTTCACGTGGGTCTTTGAAATGCATGACTTCAATAAAAACTTTATTTTATGTGTGGGTTATCTAAAGTTATTAGTCTTCAACCTTTGAAAATATTTAGTCTGCCCTTCCACGAAATATTTAATTAGAAGTTTTTAAAATGTTTTCGAACTTTCGAAAGTAACACCTGACAACCGATTAGACAATAATTTTTAAGTTGACTAAATGCAGAAGTACATTAAATGATGCTCAAAAGCTAATAGAGATACACATGTCTTTTAAAATACAACTTGCATGTAAGGGTCGTTATGGCGCTATGTGGATAAATTTGTCGGTTTTCAAGAACTAAATTGACAGCGCGTCATCCCTATAATGGCTTCCATTTTTACGATTGTACAAATTGGCTGGCGTAATTGTGACCAGGGAAAATGCAGCTTCAGTTTAATATTTTGGACTTTAATATAAAATTCTCAATTTTGATAATGAGACTTTATTTCTATGTGTTTTAAAATTCATTTAATTTTATATTTTCGTTTCTATTTACATTTAATATCCAGGACTTAAAATCAACATGCTTTGATATGCAATTTAATTCTCAGTTTGGACATTGAGTGACATGTTTTATTCTATTAGCTAATTAGTGACATTATACCTTTTTCATTATTTTATATTTTTAAAATATCATAATCAGATTAGTAAATTAACTTTATTCTTCAAGTTCTAAAAATAGTTTAATCCTTGTCAGTGAACAATATTACTCAAATTAATTAATTGTTATTTGTTATGTCTATACTTGTGAATTCAATTGTGTATAAATACTTGTTTATAATTTTTATAAGCAAGATTTGGACTCAGGACTTTACACTGAAAACAGTCCATCTGTAATAAAAGTATTAGTATTCCATGCTGAATTATTGGTTTATTCATCGCTAGTTCCAGAGTCTAAACAGTTAGTTTTCACCAGAGTTTCAGTGCCAAAGTTCTCATTGCTATATTGGGAGATATTTTTTTGACGAAGTCGAATCCTGACTGATTAAAAGATTAATGCACAACTGTTACAGAACATAAAACATAAGAATTGAAAAGTCCATTGTTAACATGTAAATGATTTCTTGAATTTCACATTTTCTAAGTAAAATAAAGGACATGGACGTTTTTACCTTGAAATATTGATGACCTGAACATGAATTCTTATGAAAATTTGTCTGGGACATAAATTACTGACATCGGACTCATGACTAAATATACTAGTAAATTCTTTAACCATGGACATTTTATAATGGTAATATTTGTCCGCCCAGACACATTTATTAGGACTAATTTATCTCTTATTCTTTTTTAATATTTGTTTCTTTTGTGACAACCCTGTGATGAAATATAAAAGTTCAACAAGTTCAACAAGTTCAACAAACGCTATAACTGTTTTATCTTTATGAAACTTCTGATATTTTTGGTGTTGCTGCGGACAAAATATATTCTTTCTCCTTGCCTTTTAAAAAGTTCAACTATTTTTTTTTATCAGAAGTTGCACTTGGCTCATAATAGGTTATTTGAAGTATTCCCAGGATGGAGCAACTAAATACATGCTTAATTCGAGTCTTTATAATTTACGGTCACAATTAACTCGGTAAATCCGACAGAAGCCCAAATAAAATTAACCGAAATTTAATAAATAGTGGTAATAAAAGAAAGAAAAAAAAAACGCAGTCTTTTCTAGTAAACAAAAGCTGGTGTAAGTTTATGATATTTCGAAGCACTTCTCCAATATTAATCTCGTGTTTTTGATAATTTTTGTTTAACTGTAAAAAGTAGCCTTTACAAGGGTATTGATAACAGAGACGGACTTAGAGGAGGACTCCGATCGGGGGTCCGCCACCCCCCCCCCCCCCCCACACCCTTTTGTGGAAAAAAATTTGGTTGACTATATAGGGAATCACTGAAGCATGACTGGACCGGGTCCCCTGTTAGGCAGTCGGGTGCTCCCCTTATGAAAATTTCCTGATCCGCCACTGAATAAGTCAGGTCCTTCATTCTGTCATGTCTGTATTCTTCGCTCATTTTTTTAATCATTCGCTCATTATTCTTTATCTTTAAAATTATAATTAATTGATAACTGTATTCTGGACTTTGTTCTTTTCTGCATAATATGTCTCTGTTTTCTGTAATCAGTATATTTTTACCCAATTTTTTAATTTTTGCAGTTATTCATGTTTTTTCTGTAATCGGTATTTTTTTTTTTCCATTTCTTTAATTTTCCCAATTTTTCCAATTATTCAGTTTATATTTTAGCACTCCACTATTCTCTATTCTTTATAATGTTTGCACATTTTTCTCTATTTGTTATTTTTTTGCCATTAAATAAATTAATTAAGGTAAACCCCCTTCCTTTACGGTTCATTGCACCACATGCATTCTGTTTTTTATTGGCTACTATTGGCGGGATTTTTTATTGTTCTAATTTTTCAACTCATGCGGGTGAATCCATTTTGATGTTCTAGCTAACACGTTACACTGAACGACTGTTCACACATATTACGTTTTTTGAAAATTTCATCTATAAGGTAGGTTTTTTTCTTTAATCTTTCCTGGGCGGGGAGGATTACTTCGATATTTTTTTGGTAGGGGCAGAGACATATATAATACAATTGTATGTCTCTGGTAGGGGTATGCCATTTTTGCCTCAAAAAACGTACCCATTTTAATATTAACATTCACTGAAATTCAGTACCTATAGTAATATAAATATTTAAGAAAGAATGACCAATACCTGGGACTATTATACTATTAGTATAATAGTCCCAGCCAATACTTAAATACAAATCAGGAGACAAATGTCCGGGGTTCATTTGGGAACTTATTTGAAAGGTGAACTTTCAAATGAATTGGTTTAATTTGATATATAATATTGACCTTTGATAATTTAAGATTCCGAATAGCATATTTATATATGATCTGAAGATCATATATACCCCCAAATCAATATACAGTTATCAAACGTAAATGAATTTTAATATCATGAATATAGTATAAATGAAAAGGAGGGTCATTTTTATATAAAATCTCGCAAAATTATGACCCATATTGGGTGTACATGTACTGTGTTGCACCCAATTATAGGAAGTGACCTCCCCCGGGGGTTTAATGTTGTAGAGAACAGTAGGTATCAACTGTTCTCTAAAAATAATTAATGTAGGGGAAAGTTCTACATTTGGAGGTAGTAAACTCCATTGTGTTATTGTAAAGGAAAAAAATGTCTATTTGTAACAGTCTTTAGATGTAAGTAGGTTTTTGGATGAATTTGTTGGGTTCTATTGTCTGATGGTATAAGTATTTCTGATGGTACTGAGACAACTTTGTGTACAATTTTATAGAACATTGAGTCTATTTTTAAGTCTGCATTGTAACAATTGTAAGGGATCCATAGGTGGCATATGCATGTTGCAAGGCAAAATTTTTCTCCCTAGCCAGAATACTCTCATTTTCCAGTGGGAATCTGAATTTCCCTTAGGCCAAATAAAAATATGTGGTTCCAGTTATCCTATCTACCCTATCTTTTTGTCTTAATAATAGCCTACCCTAAAGATCTAAAGTTTTTTTTTGTTGTCTAGTCTGCGTCGCAGAAAGCTCCACATAGGGATAGTGATCTGGCGGCAGACCTTGACCGCATTTTCATGGTTCAGTAGTCAGTTAAGTTTTTGAGTTTTTGTCTTTTTTTCTAATACTATATGCAATAGGTCAACTATATTTGGTGTATGGAAATATTTTATGATGTACATATCAGTCTTGCAGGTTTTATTTGACCTTAACCTCATTTTCATGTTTCATTTCTATTAAAGTGTTAAGTTTTTGTGTTTTGGTCTTAAACTATAAGCAATTGGTCAACTATATTTGTTGTAAAGAATAATTGTAAGCTGTATATGTCTGTCTGGTAGGTATCATCTGACCTTGACCTCATTTTGGTGGTTCATTGGTCAATGTTATTAAAGTTTTCATGGTTAAGTTTGTTTCTTAGATACTATAAGCAATAGGTCAACTATATTTAATGCATAGATTGATTGTAAGGTGTACATCTCTGTCTGGCATTGTTCATCTGACCTTGACCTCATTTTCATGGTTCATTGGTCAATGTTTAGTTTTCTTGGTTAAGTCTGTTTCTTAAAAAAACTATAAGGGAGCTACCATTTGATTTTTATGGGGGGCTAGGATGAAATTTGAAAAAAATAGGCAGGACAGGATTTTTGAGTAAAAAAAAAGGCAGGATGAGATTATTTGCACAAAAAATAAGGCAGGATGACAATTTATGTAAAAAAAAAGTCAGGATAAACTTAAAAAAAAAAAGGCAGGACCGAATAGAGTGAAAACTAAAAAGGCAGGACCGAATAGAGGGGAAAATAAATAGGCAGGACAAAATTTGTCATCCTAGCCCTCCCATAAAAATCAAATGGTAGCTCCCTAAGCAATAGGTCAACTATATTTAGTGTATTGAATGATTGTTAGGTGTACATGTATTTCTTGTTTGGTTTATCTGACCTTGACCTCATTTTCTTGGATCGTGTAAAGCTTTATAATTAGGACTATCAAATCAACGACTAGTAAAGAAGGCGAGACATTTCAGCCTGTGCACTCTTGTGTTTCATTAAGCACCGTGAAAGACAGAATGTTGCTCCCATAGGCCCGATGTAAAAAAAAAAAAACAACATAAAATAAAAAAAAAATCCCTACCTACATGTACCTACCCTTACTTATTTTTAGATGTAAATGGAACCACACATACTATTTTATTTGGCCTTACCTTACTTTCTGAACATCCACTTACAGGACTTACTTTTTGTATTTGTTGTTAATTTGTTCTTGTCCTGAATATGCATGAAATATTTGCCACTGGACGTAAAGCAAAAAATGTACCCTTTAGCTTAGAATTTTAAGTATAATAAATGGCTAGTGTTTTGACCTAAACATTTACTTTTGACTACTGTCAAAGTTGTGTATCTGGAAAAGTTTTCACAAAGCATGGACTAGATAATTGAAATTCGAATACATTTTCTGTTTTAGAAAAATTGAAACTTAAGTTAAAAATTCATGAAAACAATTGTGATAGTCTTTTTTTTTCTAAATGCCTTCATATATTTAGCTGATGTTAAGTATGTGAGTCTACAATGATGATGGTTATACAGTCTTTTTAGTTTACCTGGCCAAAAACTGTTCTTAATAGAGGAATTCTGACGTGGGGGGGGGGGGGGCAAAAATGTTCAGAATATTGAGCTCTACCAATTGTTCCATGATGTCAAAACTGTCAGGTGAATTATTATAGAAGTTATTGCCCTTTAATGAATTTTTTTTTATCATTTCCTTTGATGACAATTTTGACCAATTTTTTGGCAATTTTGCCGCATATCTTTAACATTATAATAGATTGATAGAAACTTAAATAAGCAAAGATGATCAGAAAGACAAGATCTGCATTTGATACAATATGGAGGAAATTTTCTGACGTTTCCTTATTGGAGTTATTGCCTTTTAATGACAATTTTTTTTCTCAATTTTTTATGCCCTCGCTGTGGCGGAGGGGGCATTAAGTTTTACCCTTGTCTGTCTGTACGTACGTCCCAAAGTTGGTTTCCGTTCTCTAAGTTTAGTTTGCCTCAACCAAATGTAAATGAAACTTATACACAATGTTTATTACCACATAATACAGATCAAATTCAAAATTGGGTGGCGTCACTTTTACTGTTCTTGAGTTATGCTCCTTTATAATCATAAAAATTGCTGAATTTTTTGTTTCCTTTCTCTAATTTTAGTTTGCCTCAACCACATGTTCTGAAAATTATACACAATGCTTATTACCACAAAACTCAGATCAAGTACAAATTTGGGTAGCCTCACTTTTACCGTTCTTCAGTTATGTCCCTTTATATCTTTATATGATATGCAACCGGGGGCACCATCTGTGTCCCATGGACACATTCCACATTTATTTGTATTTGCCTTATATGATTAATTAAATTGTAAAAGATAAATAGAGACTTTGAATAACAAAAATGATCAGCCAGGCAAGATCCACAAACAAGTCAAATTTTGTCGATATAGTGAGTCGACTGTCACTTTTCAAAGGAGTGATTGCTCTGAAATGAGGATTTTTTAACCCTCTTTTGTGTTTTGAGCAGAAAACTGAAGAAGACAGAGCGGGGAAACTAAACAGACAAAATGATCAGCTATACAAGATAAATTTTTTGGTCATGAATTTTATTCTTGTCTACAATGATTTATAGAGTCCATTGTTGATTATGCATTTAGACCTAGATGAGCGACACAGGCTCTTTAGACCCTCTAGTTTCTAAACGCCTTCACATATTTAGCTGATGTTTAGTATGTGAGTCTACAGTGAAGAGTTACAGAATATACATTAAATTCTGCACCACTGATTTGTGCAGAAATAATGTGCTTTGGACTACGAATATTTCATGAAAATAGCTGTTAATCAGACTTTTTTTTTGTTTTTTAAATGCCTTCACATAATGAGCTGATTTTCAGTTCTACTATGATGAGTTGCAGATCATGTAAATGTTTATTTCCACTCTGCTGATTTTTAGTATGTGAGTTTATTACGAGTTACGAGTTACAGATCATGTTAATGTTTGTTTCCACGCTTCGTCTATGTTAGTCTATGAAAAGGTATATAATCAATTTAGCACATATTTACAACTCGAGTAATCTTTTAATTGCTCTATTGATACTTTATTTTGGCTGACTACTTGTATCACAGGTGTTGTAAAATGGAGCTCATTGACAAAGTTTTGTAAATCTACTCACTAGTATCATTGTAAATTATGTGATTATAAAAAGCCCTCGACTCCAGAATGAAAAGATGGTAGCTGCTGGTGTAAGTATGTTTATTGATATAAAGCGGTGTTTTAACATCATGCACTTCTTTATATGGTAAGATGACAAAAATTGACCAAAAGCAGGCAATAATTAAATTGCAGTGGAAGCTTTACATGTCTTGAAAACATTTTTCAATTTCACAGTAAAACTAAAGCTACTAGTATAATAAATTTGAAACATATAGATAGTATGCAGTGGTGGATCCAGGGGTTGGGGGTTGGAAAACCCCCCTTTTGGACAATCAATGCTTTTAAATGGGACATTTGGTTGGAACCCCCCCCACCCCCCCCCCCCCCCCCCCCCCCTTTTATCCTGGGTTTGAACCCCTTTTAAAAATGGCTGGATCCGCCCCTGGTATGTCCCCATGGATAGTCTAGCAGATAGTCATTAAAAAAGCAACTACCAATAGATCAAAGATACTAGGGTTTATGTTTTTTTTTTTTTTTCAAAGTAAAAACTAAAAGATTAATCAGAACATGTATTTATAGATATGTGGCACATTCTCTTCAGACATTATCACGGTTTTTGGTGGAAGAAGACTTTGAAGTATTTTACCATTTTTTGGGGCAATTAGCTGATGGTCTTGAATTAGATATTTTTCACCTGCTACATTTGTAAACTTTCATAGATTGTTATGAAACTTGAACAGAAGCTTATCTTCCAAGATCAAGAAAAACATTTAAAGAAAAGTTTGATTTCTTTTAAATCCTGTATTTGACTGATAAACGGATTTACTTTTTATAGTTTAACTGACAGCAGCAATCCCAGGCGAAACACAGGATTCCACGGAACCCTTTGAATATGTTTATATCACACATGACCATATATGAAGATTTATTATTGTATATATGTACTTGTCCATTAACGAAATTTGCGCATAAAATGGGAGAAAACTAGATTAAGTCATAATATTAATAATCAAAAGAACGACACCATTGAAAATGTAGACTCGCTTTTTTATACGACCGCAAAAATTATAAATTTTTTGGTCGTATATTGGTATCACGTCGTCGTCAGTGTCGTCCGAAGACGGATGGTTTCCGGATAATAACTTTAGTATAAGTTAATACATTTGTAATAGAAATCAATAAAATTTTAACACAAGATTTAGAACCACTATAGGAAGGTTGGGATTTATTTTGGGCGTTATGGTCCCAACTGTTTAGGAATTAGGGGCCCGAATAAGCATTTTTGTAGTTTTCAGAAAATAACTTGTGTTAAAGTGTATGAATCTCTCTGAAATTATACCACAAGTTTCCATACAACAGAGGGATGATTAGGATTGACTATGGGGGTTATGGCTCAAATCATTTAGGAATTAGAGGCAAAAAAGGGGGGGAAACAAGTTTTTTTCTGGTTACAGGACAATTAAGACAATTTAAAAGCAGTCTAAGTTACCCGGACTCTTAAGGGAGGTAAGCCAATCCCAATTTAAAACAACAATGTTTGATTACCTCCCTTACACTGCTTGTAAATTATGTATTAAGAAATGATGATTGTCTTGAGGTGATTAGCTGTCAATTAATTTTTAAAAGTAACTATTAATTAATATTAATTTTAGCCATGAGTATGTATGTCATTTTGTATTATAAGACTTGTATCATGTATTTAAAAGGGTTATTATGGTTGCAAACTTTATTAAAATTTGTATTGAGATTATGACTACAACTTGAGGGAATGAATTTTTTTTTGGAATAAGGGAAAGGGGGAGGTGAACAAAACTTGGGGGGGGGGGGGGGGGGGGGGGGGAGGGGGACAGGTAAATAAGAATTTGTGGGGACTATTTTTTCTCATTTCAGATTTCAGAAATTAAAAAGAAAATTTCTTCAAATATTTTTTTTGGGGGTTAATATTCAACAGGATAGTGTATTGCACAAAAGCCAAAAAACGTTTTATTTAGGGGGGAGGGAGGGGGTCAATTCGCAACAGCATAGTGTATTGCACAAAAGCAAAAAATTGAATATAAATTCAAATCATATAACCAATTTTTAAGTTCTTTGACTACAGTTATTCTATGGCAGAAACCTATTATGTGTCAAATACTTAATTACAATCCAAATTCAAACCTGTATCAAGCATAAATATTGTGTCCATTTTGGACCCAACTTTTCAGGGTTGGACATCTGCGGTCGTATCAAGCTGCGCTCAGCGAAGCAATTTATTTATATTTTGAAAAGTTTGGATCTTTAGTCGATTGATTGTTTTACCCCACATCTCCTTTTAAACATATTTCATAGTAACAACTATTGGCCATTAGATTCCAAATCAACACACTGAATAAATTATACATGAAAAAATCAAGAAATTGGACTTTTCAGTACTAGTATGTTGCTATTGATGAGTTTTAATGACAGAAATAGTGTATCTCTCTTAATAAATCGTTAGCTTCCGTGGGACCCCTGCCCTGTACCACCTGGGGACCCTCAAACCCCTCGCCGAGGTTTGGGCGTACACTTAAAAATGGCTTAGCTACGCCACTGTTTATGTTGATTATTAGACTTCATCTCATCTTACATATATGTTATTTATTTACTTGTAACCTGATGTTTTTAAAGTAGATTTGGTAGTAGGCATGCGTTAATTTAATTATAATCCGAAACTAACTCGAATGTTCTGTTAGGTATTTTCCTCCGTTATATACCGGAGCACTCCCACTTGGATTATAGGTTTAACACTTCACAGATAATTACATATCGTGGTGTGGTGCTAAAGTTTTAAAAGTATAAAAAGATTCGGCGCCCTTCATCCACTGCCGTTTCTCATTGGAGTAATTGAAATAAAATAAGTGGATTATTCAGGTTAATCCAAACCACGTTGGTTACGTATCTTCGCATGTGCACCTTAACTGTGAATCCGAAAGTTTCAAAATAATGATAAACAGATTTTTCATTAATTTAACAATGCATTTTATGTTAATTTCGAGTATCTTCGATGAGATTACAACTTCAACTCAATGATGCTGGACAAAAATACACGGATTTAGTTAGTGTTCCGTCTGTGTTCAGATCTTTTACATGTTTAAGGAAATCAAGTCATATTTTGGTTTGAGAAAACATGCGTTTTTTAAAACGAAAGTTAGATTATTTCAGTATGTTATTTCGATGTTAAAGAGTCAAGCACACACATAAATCTGCATGCTGGTGCTTTACACTTCAAACGATGCACTGTCAGTTGACAGACTTAAATATCAATGTATGAACTAATGTCAGTTGACAGAATCCATATCGAAAGTACATAGTTTTCATGGGCAGTCATTGTAGGAATGTCCCCAATGATTACCTTTATTGCCTTATGTTTCAAAAACAGGTTTTAACAAATAAGTAGTCCAGCTTTTTACCGTTATTCTTCATGAAGGTAACCCCATTATGACCCTGATTAAGGAACCAGTAATTCCTTGCTATCAATCGTATTTTTCATGAAACATTTCAGAAAATGACCGTTTGACGCCTGACGGAAAAGGGCATTCTTACCCTCGTACTTTTGTGTAAATTTTTTAGATGAAAAACAAATGATTAACAGCAGCAAATTAGTGGTTCTCGATTCGGGTCAAGCACATACAGAAAATGAACGGGTTTAAATTTAAAAAGTGCTCAAAGACCTGAGACAAATCTAGATCTACATTAGATATATTTAGCATTTTTCAATATATGTTTATAATGAAGAAAACAAGTAACTGTGAACAACTATAACAATTCATGATTAACTGATTGATGTTGGTGTTAAACCCTACTTTAAGCACAGCCACACTTGACTAAAGTCATCATACATGGTGGCCAGTTTTTTTTATAGGAAGGATATGCCTTTTATAGCTGACTATGCGGTATGGGCTTTGCTCATTATTGAAGGCGTTACAGTGACCTATGGTTGTTAATTTCTGTGTCATTTGGTCTCTTGTGAAGGGTTGTCTCATTGGCAATCATACCACATCTTTTTTATATCTACCTTTGACAGAAAAACTTTCCAGTAAAACGTAATCAATTACTGCTATAATTGCGTGCATCAAGTTGACCATGCTGAGACGAATGTATGGAATTATAGAAAAATTTAATTTGAATCAACAGTATTTGTAGATTTTTATGTTTAGTATAGTCAGTTTTGGTTGAGACATGAGTATTATTTAAGAATATTATTTTTGGAAGAAAAAAATACGTCTTCTTCTAATAGTATCCAGTTATCCATCAGATATTTTATGATTACTAACTGCTGCGCATGCCTAGGATAATTATAAATAAATACTAACATGACCAGGGGTTAAAAAATCCACTAGCCCGACGCCCGGGACTACAGCTAGCATTTACGCCTCGGGCAATCAAAATTTTAAACCCAATATGCCCGACGGACTAGTAACAAAAAACTCCTTGCGTTTCCAAAATAGATAACGGAAAATCCCTTCATCACTATTCTATCTTAGCCAATCAGATTCAATTACGTCATTCGGGATTCCAAGAATTTGAATTTGTTTGTACAGGTCCTATTGTACATATACATGTATTTTAAAAATAGAACTAATAACTCTGGGTGGGTCGGTATTGCGTATTGATCGCAATTCTCGTACTTTAAATATCTATTTCTCAGTATCAGACTGACAATTCATCAGTTTGTGGATGAATTTGTCGGGTTCTATTGTCTGTTGGTACAAGTAATTCTGATGGTACTGCGACAATATGGTGAACAATTTTATAGAACACTATGAGTCTAGTTTTAAGTCTGCGTTGTTGTTAGGTAGGCCAGTTTAGAGTATTGAGCATGTCTGTAACACTATAGGTGTTATGATAACGATTACAGGCATACCTAGCAGCCCGACACTGAACCATCTCAAGTTTATTGCATTGTTCAGCAGTATGAAGGTTCCAAACCAAGCAAGCATACTCTAGTTAAAGCAATAATGGGACAGAGCAGGCTGGGTTGGTGTGGGCTGCTTTCATGGTAATTCAAGTTACCTTTTATGCATCTTCTTCCACCTCAGAGCTATCAGCTGTTTGATTCAATTCATGACATCATCCTGAACATGCATGAAATATTTGCCACTGGACATTAAGCAACCAATAATCAATCAATCCATTCATGACGAAAATAGATCAAGTTGCCTTAATTTCCCTTCACAAGGTTTCATAGTACACACTTTTCTGTTTACAAAATAATTGCATGGATGATAAATTATCACAATTTTAAGATGGCATTGTACTCTAATCAAGGTATAAAAAATTGGGGTGGGGACACCGGGAGTTAGAATCCCCGTTTTTTAAGATCAATGCTTTAGAATAGAGACATATGAGACTGGGAAATTTTTTTTTACCTTCAAGCAAAGAAGTATTTAAAGGATTGTTTTTTTTCAAAATAGATGTTTAATATTTTGTCCCTATTGGAATTTCCTAAAATGTGTTTTTTTAATATCTTGAAACAACATGTAGTGAACGCTATTAGTAATTCTTATGTTCATGCTTTAAAAAAATCAATTTCTATTATTATGAATAACAATGGACTGTGTTTTTGGGATGTAGAAGCAGGGGTTTCCAGAAACCCTGCTCGTCACACCCTGTGGTCAAAATCCATTGTTATTCGTAACAATAGATCTATTCAATTTACACTTGTTTCAGAAATAGAAAGTATGGAGTATAACAATAGAACTGGGGTGTAATGATTATGATACAATGAAATCTTACCCTTGTGGTCATTCATGCGTAGTTACTTAGTACACAGAAAAAGTATGTACTAAGAAAATTAGAAGGCAAATTCAAGCAATTTGATTGGACGAGAAGTTGTAAGTATGTGCTAACATGATCTGTAACTCATCATAATAGTATGTGAGTTTATTATGATGAGTTACAGATCATGTTAATATTTGTTTCCACTCTGCTGATTTTTAGTATACATGTGAGTCTACTATATAGGATGAGTTACAGATCAAGGTAAATAATGTTGTTTTTTTCACTTTGATGATAATTTAATTTGCCATTACAATGGGCTTTGGACTGAACATTTTGTGAAATAATAGTTATACAGACTTTTTGAGCCCACCTTGCCCACCTGCCAACCAACATGGCCAACATGGCTAAAAATAGAACATGGGGGGAAAATGCAGTTTCTGGCGTATATCTCTAAAATAAAGCATTTCGAGCAAATCTGATGGAATAAAAATGTTCATCAGGTTAAGATCTATATCTGACCGCTGCCCTTGAATTGATAATTTTGAGGAATTTTTGGTTATTATCTTTAATATTATTATTATAGAGATAAACTGTTAACAGCAATAATGTTCAGCAAAGTAAGATCTACAAATAAGTCAAACATACTACCAAAATTGTCAATTGACCCCTTACTGAGTTATTGCCTTTTATAGTAAATTTTTAACAATTTTTCGTAAATTTTTGTAATCTTTTACTAGAATCCTCTCCACTTATTGCGAACCCAATGCAAATTTTCCACAGTGCCATCTCTATCTGGTTAAGGTATTTAAACTTTTGTAAGTTATCTTGTCCCATCAAATGAATGCAATAGCTATTGTTATCTGTGTAGTTTATTCACTGGGACCTTTAAATTTCTTCTAAGAGAAATCTATCACTCATTGATTAATTTACCTGAGTCATGAAAAAATTTTCTTATATATAGACAAAAATACTTTTTTCATACTCATTAACTGCCTGTGATGATGTATTTATTCAAAATTGATAATATATTATCAATCTTTTCAATATAAACACTGATTTAATCATAAAAATTTGATTTCTAACAAAAGATGAAGAAATGTTCCCATTGAAATTTGCATTTTTGTTTTTTTTGTTTCTCAACATGGAGCCTAATTATAAAAAAGATGTGGTATGATTGCCAATGAGACAACTATAGGTCACCGTACGGCCTTCAACAATGAGCAAAGCCCATACCGCACAATCAGCTATAAAAGGCCCCGAAATGACAATGTAAAACAATTCAAACGAGAAAACTAACAGCCTAATTTATGTACAGAAAATGAACGAAAAACAAATATGTAAAACATAAACAAACGACAACCACTCATGAATTACAGGCTCCTGACTTGGGCAAGCACATACATACAGAATGTGGCGGGGTTAAACATGTATGTTAGCAAGTCTAAGTCTACAATGGGATGACCTGATTTTTTTTTCATGGGACGGTGCATTTTGGGGGTTGGGGGGTTATAACTTCTGCATGATACTTTCCATTTTCAGAATTTTTAATTAACTTTTCTATAAACCATCATCATATTGTCTCTTTCGGCATACTTATATTGGGTGAATGCTTCCCTGCCCAATTTTTTTGAAGGTCGTTCTAGGTTTAGTTTCTAAATACTCTCTCATTTTGAGCTGATTTATAGTATGTGAGTCTACTTTAAAGAGTAACAGATCAAGGTTAGGTTTGATATAGTTCCATTGATTTTTGCTGAAATTTCAGGCTTAGTGGACTATGTGAAAATAACATGTATACCGGGTTAGAGACTTTTTTCTTAACTTATCACATATTGAGCTGATTTTCAGTATGTGAGTCTGCTTATGATGATCGATCGAGTTACAGATCAAATTTATGTTTAGTTCTGCTCTGCTGATATTTGCAGAAACAACAAGCTTTGGACTTGTAATATTTTTTTAAAATAACAGTTATACAGACATATTTTGGTTCTGCTCCACTGATTTGTGCTGAAATAACGGGCTTTGGACATTGAAAATTTGTATGTGAGCCAGGCTATTCATGTTGTTCAGACATGTCTAGTATTTAAAAACATTTTTATTGCCCTGCAACAAAGTTGTTGGTCATATAGTTTTACCCTTGTCCGTCATTCCATCATTTTGCAACAAACCATTATGCGCAATTTTTAGCTCACCTTTCCAAGGCTTTTGCCATCACTTGGCGTTTGTCGTCCTCCATACGGTATGGACTATTTTGAACATCTCCTCTGAAACTACTGAACCAATTCCAACTAAAGTTAAGCTGAATGATCCTTAGGGTATCTAGAATAAAGTTTGTGGTTTATTTTCTGTTTTGTCAATGCGACCATGGCTAAAAATAGAACATAGGGGTAAAATGCAGTTTTTGGCTTATATCTTAAAAATAAAGTATTTAGAGCAAATCTGACATGGGGTAAACATGTTCATTAGGTCAATTTCTATCAGCCTTGAAATTTTCAGATGAATCTAACAATCCATTGTTGGGTTGCTGCCACTAAATTGGTAATTTTAAGGAAATTTTGCAGTTTTTGGTTATTATCTTGAATACTATTATAGATGAAGATAAACTATAAACAGCAAAAATGTTCAGCAAAGTAAGATTTACAAATAAGTTTTCTTATGACCAAAATTGTCAATTGACTCCTAAAGGAATTATTGCCCTTTGAGGACAATTTTACGCAATTTGTTTATCATGTTTTCTAACTTTGAAAAATCTTCTCCTGAAACTACTGAACCAAATTAAACCAAACTTAAGCTGAATGATTCTAAGGTTATCTAGAATAAAGTTTGTGTTTTATTTTCAGTTTCCTCAGAAAACATGGCTGACATGGCAAAAAATTTATTTTCAGTTTCCTCAGAAAACATGGTTGCCATGGCTAGAAATAGAACAAAGGGTAAAATTCAGTTTTTGTCTCGCCTTGACGGAGTCAAAAAGCGAGACATAGGGATGCTGTGATAGTGGTAGGTCAATGATATTTGGTATGCAGTGGTATTAGCATTGGCACATCTCATTACCATGAAGATTATTTGGCCCCGCCCCCTCAGTCAAGGTCTATTGACTTTGAAACTTTGCTTAGTTTACATGTATTTGTGATTAGGTCAGTTTATGAGGAACCACTAGTGGTAGGTCAATGATACATGTATTTGGTATGCAGTTGTATAAGCATTGGCATATCTCATTTCCATGGAGATTATTAGGCCCGGCCCCCTCATTCATGGTGTATTGATTTTGAAACTTTTGCTTATTTTTCATGTATTAGTTTGTGATTAGGTCAGTTTAAGGGGAACCGTTAGTGGTAGGTCATTGATAATTGGTATGCAGTTGTATAAGGATTAGCACATCTCATTTCCATGGAGAATATTGGGTCCCTACCCCTCAGTCATGGTCTATTGACTTTTTGCTTAGTTTACATGTATTAGTTTGTGATTAGTTCAGTTTAAGATGAACCACAAATGTTAAGTCAATGATATTCGGTATGCAAATGTATTAGCATTTGCAAGTTTCATTTCCATTGAGATTATATAACCCCACCCCCTAATTATGGTTCATTGACTTTGAAACTTTTACATAGTTTACAAGTTAATATTTGTGTTTAGGTTAATGTTTAAAGGGAACTACTTATGAAAAGTCAATGGTATTTGGTTTGCAGTTGTATTAGCATTGGCACATCTCATTCCATGGAGATTGTTTAGCCCTGTACCTTCAGTCATGGTTCATTGACTTTGAATATTTGCATAACTAACATGTTATAGTATTGATATTTTAATTTCAACATTTCCATTATCAAAATAACAAATAGGCGAGACATATCTCTGTGTTAACAGTTTATTGACTTGTATCTCAAAAACTAAAGCATTTAGAGCAAATCAGACAAGTTAAAGTATTCATTAGATCAAGGTCTCAGTCTTCACAATGAACTTTTAAATCTACAGGCCCGGAACTCAATTTTTGGAGAATTTTAGTTAGATTCTTTTGGCCTGTAGAGATGATTTTTACAGGCCCGAGAGCAATTTTACAAGCCTGGGCTGCTGGGGCCGTGGTTCAGCGTGAAGACCGAGGTCTACCTGTCCTAAAATTATCAGCCAACTTGGGTATCTGATTTTTAGGTTATTGCCCCTGAATTGATGATTTTAAGGAAATTTTGCAGTTTTCGGTTATTATCTTGAATATTATTAATGATAAAGATAAACTGTAAACAGCAAAAATGTTCAGTGAAGTAAGATCTACAAATAAGTTTAAAGACCAAAATTGTCAATTGTCCTCTTAAGGAGTTATTGCCCTTTGAAGACAACTTTTCACAATTTGTTCATCTAGTTTGCTAACTTTAAAAAAATCTCATTTGAAACTGCTGAATCAATTTCAGACAAACTTGGGTGAATGAGTTTCAGAGTATCTAGTAAAAATTTTGTATTTTATTTCCTTGAACGTCAAGAAAAATAGCCACTATGGCTAAAATGGAACATAGGGGTTAAATGATTTTTTGTTGCTTTTAAGATGCTAAGAACATTTAAATGGCATTTTTAAGCCACACATTAATATATATTGAAAAGCAAAAATAATCATTGATGAAAGTTTTGAAGTCAAAATTTACAGGTGAGCAATTCAGGCTCTAGAGAGCCTCTTGTCTTAATGCATTCAGATATTGGGTTCCGTTCTGCTAATTTTTGCTGAAATTCAGGACTTTGGATTTTGATAAATGGTTGAAAATGAGTTATCCTGATTTTTTGTCGAGCCTGCGACTTTTGTCGCAGAAAGCTCGACATAGGGATAGTGATCCGACGGCGGCGGTGTTAGCTAACTTCTTAAAAGCTTTATATTTTAGAAGGTAGAAGATCTGGATACTTCATACTTTGTATATGGATGCCTCATGTTACGAAGTTTCCGTCCGTCACATGTCCAATGTCCTTGACCTCATTTTCATGGTTCAGTGACTACTTGAAAAAAAAGTTCAGATTTTTTGTAATGTTAAATTCTCTCTTATAAGTAATAGGATAACTATATTTGGTATGTGCGTACCTTGCAAGGTCCTCATGCCCGTCAGACAGTTTTCACTTGACCTCGACCTCATTTCATGGATCAGTGAACAAGGTTAAGTTTTGGTGGTCAAGTCCATATCTTAGATACTATAAGCAATAGGTCTAGTATATTCGGTGTATGGAAGGACTGTAAGGTGTACATGTCCAACTGGCAGGTGTCATCTGACCTTGACCTCATTTTCATGGTTCAGTGGTTATAGTTAAGTTTTTGTGTTTTGGTCTGTTTTTCTTATACTGTATGCAATAGGTCTACTATATTTGGTGTATGGAATGATTGTAAGGTGTACATGTCCAACTGGCAGGTGTCATCTGACCTTGACCTCATTTTCATGGTTCAGTGGTTATAGTTAAGTTTTTGTGTTTTGGTCTGTTTTTCTTATACTGTATGCAATAGGTCTACTATATTTAGTGTATGGAATGATTGTAAGGTGTACATGTCTAGCTGGCAGGTGTCATCTGACCTTGACCTCATTTTCATGGTTCAGTGGTCAAAGTTAAGTTTTTGAGTTTTGGTCTTTTTTTCTAATACTATATATGCAATAGTTCAACTATATTTGGTGTATGGAAATATTTTATGATGTATATGTCAGTCACGCAGGTTTTATTTGACCTTGACCTCATTTTCAAGGTTCATTGCTCAGTGTTAAGTTTTTGTGTCTTGGTCTGTTTTTCTTAAACTATAAGCAATAGGTCAACTATATTTGTTGTATGGAAGATTTGTTAGCTATACATGCCTGCCTTGCATGGTTTATCTGACCATGACCTCATTTTCATGGTTCATTGGTCAATGTTTAGTTTACTTGGTTAATGTTAAGTTTATGTGGCAGTTGTAATAAAGCTTTATATTTAGGACTATCAACATAATATCAATGATTAGTAAAGAAGGCGAGACATTTCAGCGTGTGCACTCTTGTTTCTAAATACCTTCAGATATTGGACTGATTTTAACCATGAAGTGTTACAGATCAAGTTTAAGTTTCGTTCCGATCTGCTGATTTTTGCTGAAATAACGGGTTTTGGACTTTGAAAATTTTTGAAAATCAGTTATACAGATTTTTTTTTTTGTATGTATGCCTCCAGATATTAAGCTGATTTTGACTTTTTTTCAATAAGCCTTCAGATTTTGCGCTGATTTTACATGAGTCTACAATGATAAGTTACAGATCAAGTTTTTGTTTCGTTTCGATATGCTGATTTTTATGTCAGTTTCAACACAACTCATTGATCAAGGAAATTTTTTACCAAACTAGTATTGGTTTTGAGAACTGGATACTATTCATGCATTTTTGTGTCCACATATGTTGCTGAAATTAGAATTGTGGATGGTACATGTGTTTGTTGAAAAGTGAATAAATAATGAATTGATAATAATTTGTCGTGGGGGGGGGAGGAATTTACACGACATACATATGTACTGTATATAAATAAATGTATTTCAGCTTTAAAAACCACGTTTTTTGCCAGTTTTTAGCTCACCTGGCCCAAAGGGCCAGGTGAGCTTTTCTCATCACTTGGCGTCCGTCGTCGTCCGTCGTCCGTTAACTTTTACAAAAATCTTCTCCTCTGAAACTACTTGGCCACAATCATCATTGGGGTATCTAGTTTAAAAAATGTGTCCGGTGACCTGGCCAACCAACCAAGATGGCCGCCATGGCTAAAAATAGAACATAGGGGTAAAATGTAGATTTTGGCTTATATCTCTGAAACCAAATCATTTAGAGCACATCTGACATGGGGTAAAATTGTTAATCTGGTCAAAATCTATCTGCCCTGAAATTTTCAGATGAATCGGACAACCCGTTGCTGCCCCTGAATTGGAAATTTTAAGGAAATTTTGCCGTTTTTGGTTATTATCTTGAATATTATTATAAATAGAGATAAACTGTAAACAGCAATAATGTTCAGCAAAGTAAGATCTACAAATAAGTCAAACATACTACCAAAATTGTCAATTGACCCCTTAAGGAGTTATTGCCCTTTATAGTCAATTTTTAACCATTTTTCGTAAATTTTTGTAATCTTTTACAAAAATCTTCTCTCTTCTGAAACTACTAAGACAAATTTAACCAAACTTGTCCACAATCATCATTAGGGTATCTAGTTTAAAAAATGTGTCCGATGACCCTGCCTGCAAACCAAGATGCCGAAATGGCTAAAAAATAGTACATAGGGTAAAATGCAGTTTTTGGCTCATATCTCTGAAACCAAAGCATTTAGAGCAAATCTGACGAGGATAAAATGATCATTAGGTCAAGATCTACCTGCCCTGAAATTTTCAGACCAATCAAGCAACATGTTGTTGGGTTGCTGCCCCTAAATTGGTAATTTTAAGAAAATTTTGCAGCTTTTGGTTATTATCTTGAATATTATTATAGATAGAGATAAACTGTAAACAGCAATAATGTACAGCAAAGTAAGATCTACAAATAAGTCAACATGACCAAAATTGTCAATTGACCCCTCAAGAAGTTATTGCCTTATTACAAAATATTTTCCACTGTAACTAATGGGCCAAGTTCATTATAGATAGAGATAATTGTAAGCAGCAAGAATGTTCAGTAAAGTAAGATCTACAAACACATCACCATCACCAAAACACAATTTTGTCATGAATCCATCTGTGTCCTTTGTTTAATATGCACATAGACCAAGGTGAGCGACACAGGCTCTTTGGAGCCTCTAGTTTATATCCATATGGAGGACACAATTTCATGCACCAATAAAACTAAGAAAACCTCAATTTGTCTTATGGTCATCATTTGTTACTTTTTGTCAAGCCTGTAACTTCTGTCACAGAAAGCTCGACATAGGGATAGTGATGTGGCGGCAGCAGCGTTAGCTAACTTCTTAAAAGCGTAATATTTCAGAAGGTAGAAGACCTGGATCCTTCATACTTTGTGCATAGATGCCTTATGTTAAGAAGTTTCCTTCTGTCCTATGTCCATTGTCCTTGACCTCAATTTGAATTGTTCAGTGACTACTTGAAAAAAATGTTATGATTTTTATTATTCTTAATTTCTCTCTTATGAGTAATAGGATAAATATATTGGTATGTGCGTACCTTGAAAGGTCCTCATGCCCATCATACAGTTTTCACTTGACAGCAACCTTATTTCATGGATCAGTGAACAAGGTTAAGTTTTCATGGTCAAGTCCATATCTGAGATACTATAAGCAATAGGTCTACTATACATGTATTTGGTGTATGGAATGATTGTAAGGTGTTATCTGACCTTGACCTCATTTTCATGGTTCAGTGGTTAAAGTTAAGTTTTTGTGTTCTGGTCTGTTTTATTATTACTGAACATGCTGAATGCAATAGGTCAACTATATTTGGTATATGAAAATATTTTACGATGTACATGTCAGTCTGGCATGTTTTATTTGACCTCATTTTCACGGTTCATTGCTCAATGTTAAGTTTTTGTTTATTGGTCTTTTTTTCTAATACTTTAAGCAATAGGTCAACTATAATTGGTGTGTGGAATGATTGTAAGCTGTATATATCTGTCTGGCAATTATCATCTGACCATGACCTCATTTTCATGGTTCATTGGTCAATCTTAAGTTTTCCTGGTTAAGTTTATTTCTGAGATACTATATGCAATAGGTCATCTATATTTAAGGCATGTAATGATTGTGAGGTGTACATGTCTGTCTGGCAGGGTTCATCTGATCTAGACCTCATTTTCATGGTTCATTGATCATGGTTAAGTTTTCCTGGTTAAGTTTGTTTATGTGAAGTGCATTAGGTCAAATATATTAAAAGCAAGATTTACATGTATTTCTAGTTTGGTTTATCTGACCTTGACCTCACATTCTTGGATCATGTTTGTTTGTTTTTCCTGAAACAACAGATTGAAGCTTTATAACAAATTGGTCTAAAAATTTTTTCATTCAAATTTATACTCTAATGCTGAATATTTTAATGAGAATGTATAGTAATTGTAATTATATACTTTTCTCTTAATTTGGGATTTAACATAAAACATGCATCACATTTTTTTCTGAATTGATTGCAACAGCAAAAAGTCTGGATTTAAAGCAGAAACTAATTTATAATTTTTGTTTTGTTACAGATTATACAGCCTAAATATGTAACACTCCTATAACATGACAGATGCTTTCATTGTAGATAGCACATTAGGATGTTGCACATGTAGGTATTTGGTCATTACAATTGTTCTTAAAACTATGTTTATGTTTGTTAGGTAATAAAAATCCGTTTTTTCCTGAACAGTTTGACAAAAAGATGCTTTATGTTGAAATGGGTCTCGTAAAAGCAGACCTCTGCAGAGAGCAAACTTTAGATTTTGATATAACATTGATGAATTTAATGGGCGCTAATCTCGTAAAAGCAGATCCCCAAGCAGAGCTGATTACATAGTATGATAACTTGTGTTTATGGTAAATGTATTTAGTTTTTTGTCTGGCTCTATTTCATTATCAACCAGTTTGAAACTTTTTAACAAATTGGTCTCAAAAAAAATTTCTTCAAATTTATACTCTAATGAAATATATTCTTAATGGAATGTATAGTAGTTATAAATATTCTTGTCCAACATGCAAAAGATTAAATTCTGAAAAAATTGCAACAGCAAATAGTCTGTATTTAAAGCTGATATTAATTTATAGTTTTTGTTAAAGATACATCTAAATATGTTGCACTCCTAGACAGAGAAGATGGATTCATGGCAGATAGGAAGAGTCAACATGTAAGTATTTGGTCATTACAATTGTACTTAAAACTATGTTAATATTTGGAAGTCAATAAAAATCTGTTTTCACTGAAACAATAGCTTAAAATTTTATTACAGATTGGTCTAAAATATCTTTTATTCGAATTTCAAATGTGGTATATTTTAATAAGAATGAAAGAGTAATTGTAAATTAATTGTCTGTAATTTAAGATTTGACATAAAACATGAATCACATTAATTTTTTAATTCTTTTAACAGCCATTAAATATTCTCTATCTAAAGCTGATGCTAATTTAAATTTTTTCTTTTGTAACAGATACAGCCCAGATATGTTCCACTCCTACCCAATGAATATGGTTTCATGGTAGATGCACATTAGGATGTTTAACATGTAGGTAGTCATTACAATTGTACTTTAGACTATGTTTATATGTGTTGGGTAATAAATATCAGTTTTCACTGGAACAACAGCTTAAATAAAATTTTATTTCAAATTAGTGTACATATTTCTTTTGTTCAAATTTATAATCTAGTGAAGTAAATTTTAACATGAATGCATAGTAATTTTAAATATTCTTGTGTCCAATTTAGGATTTGACATCAAATATGAGTGACATTTATTTTATAATTGTTGCAACAGCCAATAGTCTCTATTTGAAGCTGATACTAATTGATGATTTGGTTTTGTTATAGATACAGCCTAAATATGTTACACTCCTAGACAATGAAGATGGTTTCATGGTAGATTGATCACACATCTGGATACGTAGCATGTAGGTATTTGGTATTTTTAATTGTACTTTAAACTATGTTTATATGGTTTGCAGGTAACAAAAATAAGTTTTCCCTGGAAGCTTAAATTAGATTTGATTACAGATTGATTTAAAATTTCTTCAATTCAAATTTATACTCTTATGAAGATTATTTTAATGATAATGTATAGAAATTGTTTATATACTTGTCTTCAAATTAAGATTTTTCATCAAAAATGCATCATATTAATTTTGAATTAATTGCAACAACCAATATTCTCTATTTAAAGCTGATACTGATTTAGAGTTTTTGTTTTTGTTACAGATACAGACTAGATATGTTACCCTCCTAGACAATGAAGATGCTTTCATGGTATACAGCACAGGAAGATTTGTATCATGTAGGTATTTGGTCATTATAATTGTACTTTTAACTCTTTTTATATGTGTTGGGTAACAAAAATCAGTTTTCCCGTTGAACAACAGTTTGAAATTTTATTACAAATTTGTCGAACATTTCTTTTATTCAAATATTTACTGTAATAAGTTAAGTAATTGTAAATATTCTAGTCTCCAATTTAGGATTTGACATAATACATGCATCACATTAATTTCTGAATTGATTGCAACATCAAATATTCCCTATTTAAAGCTGATACTAATTTACAATTTTTGTTTTTGTTACAGATAACGCCTAAATATGTTACACTCTTCGACAATGAAAATGGTTTCATTGTAGATAGCACATTAGGATTAGTCACATGTACGTATTTATTCATTACAATTTTTTTATTTAAACTAGGTTTATTAGCTCACCTGCAAGTGAGCTTTTCTCATCACTTGGCGTCCGTCGTCGTCCGTTAACTTTTACAAAAATCTCCTCTGAAACTACTGGGCCAAATTTAACCAAACTTGGCCACAATCATCACTAGGGTATCTAGTTTTAAAAATGTGTCTGATGACCCCGCCTGCCAACCAAGATGGCTGACATGGCTAAAAATAGAACATAGGGGTAAAATGCAGTTTTTGGCTTATATCTCTGAAACTCAAGCATTAAGAGCAAATCTGACTAGAGTAAAAATGTTCATCAGGTTAAGATCTATCTGCCCTGAAATTGTCAGATGAATCAGACAACCCGTTGTTGGGTTGCTGCCCCTGAATTAGTAATTTTAAGGAAATTTTGCAGCTTTTTGTTATCTTGAATATTATTATAGATGAAGATGAACTGTAAACAGCCATTATGTTCAGCAAAGTCAGATCTACAAAGAAGTCAACATGACCAATATGGTCAATTGACCCCATAAGGAGTTATTGCCCTTTAAAGTCAAATTTAACAATTATTCGTAAATTTTTGTATTCTTTTACAAAACTCTTCTCTCCTGAAACAACTGAGACAAATTTAACCAAACTTGGCCACAATCATCACTAGGGTATCTAGTTTAATAAATGTGTCCGATGACCCTGCCTGCCAACCAACATGTCAGACATGGCTAAAAATAGAACTTTGGGGGAAAATGCAGTTTTTGACTTGTATCTCTGAAACTAAAGCAAATGTATAACGGTTGCATTATTTCATGCATCAATTGTAAATAAAAAATATCAGGTGAGCGACACAGGCTCCTTGGAGCCTCTAGTATTTGTTGGGCATTAAAATCAGTTTTCACTGAAACAACAGATTGAAGCTTTATAACAAATTGGTCTAAAATTTCTTTTATTCCTATTTATATTCTTATGGAGTATATTTTAATAAGAATGTATAGTTATTGTAAATATACGTCTCCAAGTTAGGATTTGACATAAAACATGCATCACATTAATTTCTGAATTGATTGCAACAGCAAAAAGCTTTGATTTTGAAGCTGAAACTAATTTAAAATATTTTTTTTTTTTTGTACAGATACTGCCTAAATATGTAAGACTCCTATACCATGAAAGATGCTTCCATTGCAGATAGCACATTAGGATGTTGCACATGTAGGTATTTATTCATAACAATTGTTCTTAAAACTATGTTTATATTTGTTAGGTAATAAAAATCAGTTTTTCCTGGAACAACAGCTTGAAATTTGATTACAAATTGGTCCTACATTACATTTATTGAAATATTCACTGTAATGAGATATATTTTAATAAGAATGTATAGTGATTGTAAAAATTCTTTTTTCCAATTAAGGATTTGACATTACAACATGCATCACATTAATTTCTGAATTGATTGCAACAGCAAATAGTCTGGATTAAAAGCTGAAATTAATGTTTATTTTTTTTGTTTTCATTACAGATACAGCCTAAATATGTAAGACTCCTATACCATGAAAGATGCTTCCATTGCAGATGCACATTAGGATAAGTCACATGTACGTATTTGGTCATTACAATTTTCCTTCAAACTATATTTATATTTGTTAGGTAATAAAAATCAGTTTTTTCCTGAAACAACAGATTGAAGCTTTATAACAAATTGGTCTAAAATTTCTTTCATTCAAATTTATACTCTAATGCTGAATATTTTAATAAGAACGTATAGTAATTGTAATTATATACTTTTCTCTATTTTGGGATTTAACATAAAACATGCATCACATTATTTTCTGAATTGATTGCAACAGCAAAGAGTCTGGATTTAAAGCGTAAACTAATTAATAATTTTTGTTTTTGTTACAGATTATACAGCCTTAATATGTAACACTCCTATACCATGAAAGATGCTTTCACACATTAGGATGTTGCACATGTAGGTATTTGGTCATTACAATTGTTCTTAAAACTATGTTTATGTTTGTTAGGTAATAAAAATCCGTTTTTTCCTGAACAGTTTGACAAAACGATGCTTTATGTTAAAATGGGTCTCGTAAAAGCAGACCTCTGCAGAGAGCAAACTTTAGATTTTGATATAACATTGATGAATTTAATGGGCGCTAATCTCGTAAAAGCAGATCCCCCAGCAGAGCTGATTACATAGTATGATAACTTGTGTTTATGGTAAAATGTATTTAGTTTTTTTGTCTGGCTCTATTTCATTATCAACCAATTTGAAACTTTATTACAAATTGGTCTCAAAAAAATTTCTTCAAATTTATACTCTAATGAAATATATTCTTAATGACTGAGCTGAAGGACGCCTCCGGGTGCGGGAATTTCTCGCTACATTGAAGACCTGTTGGTGACCTTCTGCTGTTGTCTGTTCTATGGTCGGGTTGTTGTCTCTTTGACACATTCCCCATTTCCATTCTCAATTTTATTAATGGAATGTATAGTAATTATAAATATTCTTGTCCAACATGCAAAGATTAAATTCTGAAAAAATTGCAACAGCAAATAGTCTGTATTTAAAGCTGATATTAATTTATAGTTTTTGTTAAAGATACATCTAAATATGTTGCACTCCTAGACAGAGAAGATGGATTCATGGCAGATAGGAAGAGTCAACATGTAAGTATTTGGTCATTACAATTGTACTTAAAACTATGTTAATATTTGGAAGTCAATAAAAATCTGTTTTCACTGAAACAATAGCTTAAAATTTTATTACAGATTGGTCTAAAATATCTTTTATTCGAATTTCAAATGTGGTATATTTTAATAAGAATGAAAGAGTAATTGTAAATTAATTGTCCGTAATTTAAGATTTGACATAAAACATGAATCACATTAATTTTTTTATTTTTTTAACAGCCATTAAATATTCTCTATCTAAAGCTGATGCTAATTTAAATTTTTTCTTATGTAACAGATACAGCCCAGATATGTTCCACTCCTACCCAATGAATATGGTTTCATGGTAGATGTACATTAGGATGTTTAACATGTAGGTAGTCATTACAATTGTACTTTAGACTATGTTTATATGTGTTGGGTAATAAATATCAGTTTTACCTGGAACAACAGCTTAAATAAAATTTTATTTCAAATTAGTGTACATATTTCTTTTGTTCAAATTTATAATCTAGTGAAGTAAATTTTAACATGAATGCGTAGTAATTTTAAATATTCTTGTGTCCAATTTAGGATTTGACATAAAATATGAGTGACATTTATTTTATAATTGTTGCAACAGCCAATAGTCTCTATTTGAAGCTGATACTAATTGATGATTTGGTTTTGTTATAGATACAGCCATAATATGTTACACTCCTAGACAATGAAGATGGTTTCATGGTAGATTGATCACACATCTGGATACGTAGCATGTAGGTATTTGGTATTTTTAATTGTACTTTAAACTATGTTAAAATGGTTTGCAGGTAACAAAAATAAGTTTTCCCTGGAAGCTTAAATTAGATTTGATTACAAATTGATTACAAATTTCTTCAATTCAAATTTATACTCTTATGAAGATTATTTTAATGATAATGTATAGAAATTGTTTATATACTTGTCTTCAAATTAGGATTTTTCATCAAAAATGCATCATATTAATTTTGAATTAATTGCAACAACCAATATTCTCTATTTAAAGCTGATACTGATTTAGAGTTTTTGTTTTTGTTACAGATACAGACTAGATATGTTACCCTCCTAGACAATGAAGATGCTTTCATGGTATACAGCACACGAAGATTTGTATCATGTAGGTATTTGGTCATTATAATTGTACTTTTAACTCTTTTTATATGTGTTGGGTAACAAAAATCAGTTTTCCCGTTGAACAACAGTTTGAAATTTTATTACAAATTTGTCGAACATTTCTTTTATTCAAATATTTACTGTAATAAGTTAAGTAATTGTAAATATTCTAGTCTCCAATTTAGGATTTGACATTAAACATGCATCACATTAATTTCTGAATTGATTGCAACATCAAATATTCCCTATTTAAAGCTGATACTAATTTACAATTTTTGTTTTTGTTACAGATAACGCCTAAATATGTTACACTCTTCGACAATGAAAATGGTTTCATTGTAGATAGCACATTAGGATTAGTCACATGTACGTATTTATTCATTACAATTTTTTTATTTAAACTAGGTTTATTAGCTCACCTGCAAGTGAGCTTTTCTAATCACTTGGCGTCCGTCGTCGTCCGTTAACTTTTACAAAAATCTCCTCTGAAACTACTGGGCCAAATTTAACCAAACTTGGCCACAATCATCACTAGGGTATCTAGTTTTAAAAATGTGTCCGATGACCCCGCCTGCCAACCAAGATGGCTGACATGGCTAAAAATAGAACATAGGGGTAAAATGCAGTTTTTGGCTTATATCTCTGAAACTCAAGCATTTAGAGCAAATCTGACTAGAGTAAAAATGTTCATCAGGTTAAGATCTATCTGCCCTGAAATTGTCAGATGAATCAGACAACCCGTTGTTGGGTTGCTGCCCCTGAATTAGTAATTTTAAGGAAATTTTGCAGCTTTTTGTTATCTTTAATATTATTATAGATGAAGATAAACTGTAAACAGCCATTATGTTCAGCAAAGTCAGATCTACAAAGAAGTCAACATGACCAATATGGTCAATTGACCCCATAAGGAGTTATTGCCCTTTAAAGTCAAATTTAACAATTATTCGTAAATTTTTGTATTCTTTTACAAAAATCTTCTCTCCTGAAACAACTGAGACAAATTTAACCAAACTTGGCCACAATCATCACTAGGGTATCTAGTTTAATAAATGTGTCCGATGACCCTGCCTGCCAACCAACATGTCAGACATGGCTAAAAATAGAACTTTGGGGGAAAATGCAGTTTTTGACTTGTATCTCTGAAACTAAAGCAAATGTATAACGGTTGCATTATTTCATGCATCAATTGTAAATAAAAATATCAGGTGAGCGACACAGGCTCCTTGGAGCCTCTAGTATTTGTTGGGCATTAAAATCAGTTTTCACTGAAACAACAGATTGAAGCTTTATAACAAATTGGTCTAAAATTTCTTTTATTCCTATTTATATTCTTATGAAGTATATTTTAATAAGAATGTATAGTTATTGTAAATATACGTCTCCAATTTAGGATTTGACATAAAACATGCATCACATTAATTTCTGAATTGATTGCAACAGCAAAAAGCTTTGATTTTGAACATGAAACTAATTTAAAATATTTTTTTTTTTTGTACAGATATTGCCTAAATATGTAAGACTCCTATACCATGAAAGATGCTTCCATTGCAGATAGCACATTAGGATGTTGCACATGTAGGTATTTATTCATAACAATCGTTCTTAAAACTATGTTTATATTTGTTAGGTAATAAAAATCAGTTTTTCCTGGAACAACAGCTTGAAATTTGATTACAAATTGATCCTACATTACATTTATTGAAATATTCACTGTAATGAGATATATTTTAATAAGAATGTATAGTGATTGTAAAAATTCTTGTCTCCAATTAAGGATTTGACATTACAACATGCATCACATTAATTTCTGAATTGATTGCAACAGCAAATAGTCTGGATTAAAAGCTGAAATTAATGTTTATTTTTTTTTGTTTTCATTACAGATACAGCCTAAATATGTAAGACTCCTATACCATGAAAGATGCTTCCATTGCAGATGCACATTAGGATAAGTCACATGTACGTATTTGGTCATTACAATTTTCCTTCAAACTATATTTATATTTGTTAGGTAATAAAAATCAGTTTTTTCCTGAAACAACAGATTGAAGCTTTATAACAAATTGGTCTAAAATTTCTTTCATTCAAATTTATACTCTAATACTGAATATTTTAATAAGAACGTATAGTAATTGTAATTATATACTTTTCTCTATTTTGGGATTTAACATAAAACATGCATCACATTATTTTCTGAATTGATTGCAACAGCAAAGAGTGGATTTAAAGCGTAAACTAATTAATAATTTTTGTTTTTGTTACAGATTATACAGCCTTAATATGTAACACTCCTATACCATGAAAGATGCTTTCACACATTAGGATGTTGCACATGTAGGTATTTGGTCATTACAATTGTTCTTAAAACTATGTTTATGTTTGTTAGGTAATAAAAATCCGTTTTTTCCTGAACAGTTTGACAAAACGATGCTTTATGTTAAAATGGGTCTCGTAAAAGCAGACCTCTGCAGAGAGCAAACTTTAGATTTTGATATAACATTGATGAATTTAATGGGCGCTAATCTCGTAAAAGCAGATCCCCCAGCAGAGCTGATTACATAGTATGATAACTTGTGTTTATGGTAAAATGTATTTAGTTTTTTTGTCTGGCTCTATTTCATTATCAACCAATTTGAAACTTTATTACAAATTGGTCTCAAAAAAATTTCTTCAAATTTATACTCTAATGAAATATATTCTTAATGACTGAGCTGAAGGACGCCTCCGGGTGCGGGAATTTCTCGCTACATTGAAGACCTGTTGGTGACCTTCTGCTGTTGTCTGTTCTATGGTCGGGTTGTTGTCTCTTTGACACATTCCCCATTTCCATTCTCAATTTTATTAATGGAATGTATAGTAATTATAAATATTCTTGTCCAACATGCAAAGATTAAATTCTGAAAAAATTGCAACAGCAAATAGTCTGTATTTAAAGCTGATATTAATTTATAGTTTTTGTTAAAGATACATCTAAATATGTTGCACTCCTAGACAGAGAAGATGGATTCATGGCAGATAGGAAGAGTCAACATGTAAGTATTTGGTCATTACAATTGTACTTAAAACTATGTTAATATTTGGAAGTCAATAAAAATCTGTTTTCACTGAAACAATAAATTAAAATTTTTTTACAGATTGGTCTAAAATATCTTTTATTCGAATTTCAAATGTGGTATATTTTAATAAGAATGAAAGAGTAATTGTAAATTAATTGTCCGTAATTTAAGATTTGACATAAAACATGAATCACATTAATTTTTTTATTTTTTTAACAGCCATTAAATATTCTCTATCTAAAGCTGATGCTAATTTAAATTTTTTCTTATGTAACAGATACAGCCCAGATATGTTCCACTCCTACCCAATGAATATGGTTTCATGGTAGATGCACATTAGGATGTTTAACATGTAGGTAGTCATTACAATTGTACTTTAGACTATGTTTATATGTGTTGGGTAATAAATATCAGTTTTACCTGGAACAACAGCTTAAATAAAATTTTATTTCAAATTAGTGTACATATTTCTTTTGTTCAAATTTATAATCTAGTGAAGTAAATTTTAACATGAATGCGTAGTAATTTTAAATATTCTTGTGTCCAATTTAGGATTTGACATAAAATATGAGTGACATTTATTTTATAATTGTTGCAACAGCCAATAGTCTCTATTTGAAGCTGATACTAATTGATGATTTGGTTTTGTTATAGATACAGCCATAATATGTTACACTCCTAGACAATGAAGATGGTTTCATGGTAGATTGATCACACATCTGGATACGTAGCATGTAGGTATTTGGTATTTTTAATTGTACTTTAAACTATGTTAAAATGGTTTGCAGGTAACAAAAATAAGTTTTCCCTGGAAGCTTAAATTAGATTTGATTACAAATTGATTACAAATTTCTTCAATTCAAATTTATACTCTTATGAAGATTATTTTAATGATAATGTATAGAAATTGTTTATATACTTGTCTTCAAATTAGGATTTTTCATCAAAAATGCATCATATTAATTTTGAATTAATTGCAACAACCAATATTCTCTATTTAAAGCTGATACTGATTTAGAGTTTTTGTTTTTGTTACAGATACAGACTAGATATGTTACCCTCCTAGACAATGAAGATGCTTTCATGGTATACAGCACACGAAGATTTGTATCATGTAGGTATTTGGTCATTATAATTGTACTTTTTTAACTCTTTTTATATGTGTTGGGTAACAAAAATCAGTTTTCCCGTTGAACAACAGTTTGAAATTTTATTACAAATTTGTCGAACATTTCTTTTATTCAAATATTTACTGTAATAAGTTAAGTAATTGTAAATATTCTAGTCTCCAATTTAGGATTTGACATTAAACATGCATCACATTAATTTCTGAATTGATTGCAACATCAAATATTCCCTATTTAAAGCTGATACTAATTTACAATTTTTGTTTTTGTTACAGATAACGCCTAAATATGTTACACTCTTCGACAATGAAAATGGTTTCATTGTAGATAGCACATTAGGATTAGTCACATGTACGTATTTATTCATTACAATTTTTTTATTTAAACTAGGTTTATTAGCTCACCTGGCCCACAGGGCCAAGTGAGCTTTTCTCATCACTTGGCGTCCGTCGTCGTCCGTTAACTTTTACAAAAATCTCCTCTGAAACTACTGGGCCAAATTTAACCAAACTTGGCCACAATCATCACTAGGGTATCTAGTTTTAAAAATGTGTCCGATGACCCCGCCTGCCAACCAAGATGGCTGACATGGCTAAAAATAGAACATAGGGGTAAAATGCAGTTTTTGGCTTATATCTCTGAAACTCAAGCATTTAGAGCAAATCTGACTGAGTAAAAATGTTCATCAGGTTAAGATCTATCTGCCCTGAAATTGTCAGATGAATCAGACAACCCGTTGTTGGGTTGCTGCCCCTGAATTAGTAATTTTAAGGAAATTTTGCAGCTTTTTGTTATCTTTAATATTATTATAGATGAAGATAAACTGTAAACAGCCATTATGTTCAGCAAAGTCAGATCTACAAAGAAGTCAACATGACCAATATGGTCAATTGACCCCATAAGGAGTTATTGCCCTTTAAAGTCAAATTTAACAATTATTCGTAAATTTTTGTATTCTTTTACAAAACTCTTCTCTCCTGAAACAACTGAGACAAATTTAACCAAACTTGGCCACAATCATCACTAGGGTATCTAGTTTAATAAATGTGTCCGATGACCCTGCCTGCCAACCAACATGTCAGACATGGCTAAAAATAGAACTTTGGGGGAAAATGCAGTTTTTGACTTGTATCTCTGAAACTAAAGCAAATGTATAACGGTTGCATTATTTCATGCATCAATTGTAAATAAAAATATCAGGTGAGCGACACAGGCTCCTTGGAGCCTCTAGTATTTGTTGGGCATTAAAATCAGTTTTCACTGAAACAACAGATTGAAGCTTTATAACAAATTGGTCTAAAATTTCTTTTATTCCTATTTATATTCTTATGAAGTATATTTTAATAAGAATGTATAGTTATTGTAAATATACGTCTCCAATTTAGGATTTGACATAAAACATGCATCACATTAATTTCTGAATTGATTGCAACAGCAAAAAGCTTTGATTTTGAACATGAAACTAATTTAAAATATTTTTTTTTTTTGTACAGATATTGCCTAAATATGTAAGACTCCTATACCATGAAAGATGCTTCCATTGCAGATAGCACATTAGGATGTTGCACATGTAGGTATTTATTCATAACAATCGTTCTTAAAACTATGTTTATATTTGTTAGGTAATAAAAATCAGTTTTTCCTGGAACAACAGCTTGAAATTTGATTACAAATTGATCCTACATTACATTTATTGAAATATTCACTGTAATGAGATATATTTTAATAAGAATGTATAGTGATTGTAAAAATTCTTGTCTCCAATTAAGGATTTGACATTACAACATGCATCACATTAATTTCTGAATTGATTGCAACAGCAAATAGTCTGGATTAAAAGCTGAAATTAATGTTTATTTTTTTTTGTTTTCATTACAGATACAGCCTAAATATGTAAGACTCCTATACCATGAAAGATGCTTCCATTGCAGATGCACATTAGGATAAGTCACATGTACGTATTTGGTCATTACAATTTTCCTTCAAACTATATTTATATTTGTTAGGTAATAAAAATCAGTTTTTTCCTGAAACAACAGATTGAAGCTTTATAACAAATTGGTCTAAAATTTCTTTCATTCAAATTTATACTCTAATACTGAATATTTTAATAAGAACGTATAGTAATTGTAATTATATACTTTTCTCTATTTTGGGATTTAACATAAAACATGCATCACATTATTTTCTGAATTGATTGCAACAGCAAAGAGTCTGGATTTAAAGCGTAAACTAATTAATAATTTTTGTTTTTGTTACAGATTATACAGCCTTAATATGTAACACTCCTATACCATGAAAGATGCTTTCACACATTAGGATGTTGCACATGTAGGTATTTGGTCATTACAATTGTTCTTAAAACTATGTTTATGTTTGTTAGGTAATAAAAATCCGTTTTTTCCTGAACAGTTTGACAAAACGATGCTTTATGTTAAAATGGGTCTCGTAAAAGCAGACCTCTGCAGAGAGCAAACTTTAGATTTTGATATAACATTGATGAATTTAATGGGCGCTAATCTCGTAAAAGCAGATCCCCCAGCAGAGCTGATTACATAGTATGATAACTTGTGTTTATGGTAAAATGTATTTAGTTTTTTTGTCTGGCTCTATTTCATTATCAACCAATTTGAAACTTTATTACAAATTGGTCTCAAAAAAATTTCTTCAAATTTATACTCTAATGAAATATATTCTTAATGACTGAGCTGAAGGACGCCTCCGGGTGCGGGAATTTCTCGCTACATTGAAGACCTGTTGGTGACCTTCTGCTGTTGTCTGTTCTATGGTCGGGTTGTTGTCTCTTTGACACATTCCCCATTTCCATTCTCAATTTTATTAATGGAATGTATAGTAATTATAAATATTCTTGTCCAACATGCAAAGATTAAATTCTGAAAAAATTGCAACAGCAAATAGTCTGTATTTAAAGCTGATATTAATTTATAGTTTTTGTTAAAGATACATCTAAATATGTTGCACTCCTAGACAGAGAAGATGGATTCATGGCAGATAGGAAGAGTCAACATGTAAGTATTTGGTCATTACAATTGTACTTAAAACTATGTTAATATTTGGAAGTCAATAAAAATCTGTTTTCACTGAAACAATAAATTAAAATTTTTTTACAGATTGGTCTAAAATATCTTTTATTCGAATTTCAAATGTGGTATATTTTAATAAGAATGAAAGAGTAATTGTAAATTAATTGTCCGTAATTTAAGATTTGACATAAAACATGAATCACATTAATTTTTTTATTTTTTTAACAGCCATTAAATATTCTCTATCTAAAGCTGATGCTAATTTAAATTTTTTCTTATGTAACAGATACAGCCCAGATATGTTCCACTCCTACCCAATGAATATGGTTTCATGGTAGATGCACATTAGGATGTTTAACATGTAGGTAGTCATTACAATTGTACTTTAGACTATGTTTATATGTGTTGGGTAATAAATATCAGTTTTACCTGGAACAACAGCTTAAATAAAATTTTATTTCAAATTAGTGTACATATTTCTTTTGTTCAAATTTATAATCTAGTGAAGTAAATTTTAACATGAATGCGTAGTAATTTTAAATATTCTTGTGTCCAATTTAGGATTTGACATAAAATATGAGTGACATTTATTTTATAATTGTTGCAACAGCCAATAGTCTCTATTTGAAGCTGATACTAATTGATGATTTGGTTTTGTTATAGATACAGCCATAATATGTTACACTCCTAGACAATGAAGATGGTTTCATGGTAGATTGATCACACATCTGGATACGTAGCATGTAGGTATTTGGTATTTTTAATTGTACTTTAAACTATGTTAAAATGGTTTGCAGGTAACAAAAATAAGTTTTCCCTGGAAGCTTAAATTAGATTTGATTACAAATTGATTACAAATTTCTTCAATTCAAATTTATACTCTTATGAAGATTATTTTAATGATAATGTATAGAAATTGTTTATATACTTGTCTTCAAATTAGGATTTTTCATCAAAAATGCATCATATTAATTTTGAATTAATTGCAACAACCAATATTCTCTATTTAAAGCTGATACTGATTTAGAGTTTTTGTTTTTGTTACAGATACAGACTAGATATGTTACCCTCCTAGACAATGAAGATGCTTTCATGGTATACAGCACACGAAGATTTGTATCATGTAGGTATTTGGTCATTATAATTGTACTTTTTTAACTCTTTTTATATGTGTTGGGTAACAAAAATCAGTTTTCCCGTTGAACAACAGTTTGAAATTTTATTACAAATTTGTCGAACATTTCTTTTATTCAAATATTTACTGTAATAAGTTAAGTAATTGTAAATATTCTAGTCTCCAATTTAGGATTTGACATTAAACATGCATCACATTAATTTCTGAATTGATTGCAACATCAAATATTCCCTATTTAAAGCTGATACTAATTTACAATTTTTGTTTTTGTTACAGATAACGCCTAAATATGTTACACTCTTCGACAATGAAAATGGTTTCATTGTAGATAGCACATTAGGATTAGTCACATGTACGTATTTATTCATTACAATTTTTTTATTTAAACTAGGTTTATTAGCTCACCTGGCCCACAGGGCCAAGTGAGCTTTTCTCATCACTTGGCGTCCGTCGTCGTCCGTTAACTTTTACAAAAATCTCCTCTGAAACTACTGGGCCAAATTTAACCAAACTTGGCCACAATCATCACTAGGGTATCTAGTTTTAAAAATGTGTCCGATGACCCCGCCTGCCAACCAAGATGGCTGACATGGCTAAAAATAGAACATAGGGGTAAAATGCAGTTTTTGGCTTATATCTCTGAAACTCAAGCATTTAGAGCAAATCTGACTGAGTAAAAATGTTCATCAGGTTAAGATCTATCTGCCCTGAAATTGTCAGATGAATCAGACAACCCGTTGTTGGGTTGCTGCCCCTGAATTAGTAATTTTAAGGAAATTTTGCAGCTTTTTGTTATCTTTAATATTATTATAGATGAAGATAAACTGTAAACAGCCATTATGTTCAGCAAAGTCAGATCTACAAAGAAGTCAACATGACCAATATGGTCAATTGACCCCATAAGGAGTTATTGCCCTTTAAAGTCAAATTTAACAATTATTCGTAAATTTTTGTATTCTTTTACAAAACTCTTCTCTCCTGAAACAACTGAGACAAATTTAACCAAACTTGGCCACAATCATCACTAGGGTATCTAGTTTAATAAATGTGTCCGATGACCCTGCCTGCCAACCAACATGTCAGACATGGCTAAAAATAGAACTTTGGGGGAAAATGCAGTTTTTGACTTGTATCTCTGAAACTAAAGCAAATGTATAACGGTTGCATTATTTCATGCATCAATTGTAAATAAAAATATCAGGTGAGCGACACAGGCTCCTTGGAGCCTCTAGTATTTGTTGGGCATTAAAATCAGTTTTCACTGAAACAACAGATTGAAGCTTTATAACAAATTGGTCTAAAATTTCTTTTATTCCTATTTATATTCTTATGAAGTATATTTTAATAAGAATGTATAGTTATTGTAAATATACGTCTCCAATTTAGGATTTGACATAAAACATGCATCACATTAATTTCTGAATTGATTGCAACAGCAAAAAGCTTTGATTTTGAAGCTGAAACTAATTTAAAATATTTGTTTTTTTTGTACAGATATTGCCTAAATATGTAAGACTCCTATACCATGAAAGATGCTTCCATTGCAGATAGCACATTAGGATGTTGCACATGTAGGTATTTATTCATAACAATCGTTCTTAAAACTATGTTTATATTTGTTAGGTAATAAAAATCAGTTTTTCCTGGAACAACAGCTTGAAATTTGATTACAAATTGGTCCTACATTACATTTATTGAAATATTCACTGTAATGAGATATATTTTAATAAGAATGTATAGTGATTGTAATAATTCTTGTCTCCAATTAAGGATTTGACATTACAACATGCATCACATTAATTTCTGAATTGATTGCAACAGCAAATAGTCTGGATTAAAAGCTGAAATTAATGTTTATTTTTTTTTGTTTTCATTACAGATACAGCCTAAATATGTAAGACTCCTATACCATGAAAGATGCTTCCATTGCAGATGCACATTAGGATAAGTCACATGTACGTATTTGGTCATTACAATTTTCCTTCAAACTATATTTATATTTGTTAGGTAATAAAAATCAGTTTTTTCCTGAAACAAAAGATTGAAGCTTTATAACAAATTGGTCTAAAATTTCTTTCATTCAAATTTATACTCTAATGCTGAATATTTTAATAAGAACGTATAGTAATTGTAATTATATACTTTTCTCTATTTTGGGATTTAACATAAAACATGCATCACATTATTTTCTGAATTGATTGCAACAGCAAAGAGTCTGGATTTAAAGCGTAAACTAATTAATAATTTTTGTTTTTGTTACAGATTATACAGCCTTAATATGTAACACTCCTATACCATGAAAGATGCTTTCACACATTAGGATGTTGCACATGTAGGTATTTGGTCATTACAATTGTTCTTAAAACTATGTTTATGTTTGTTAGGTAATAAAAATCCGTTTTTTCCTGAACAGTTTGACAAAACGATGCTTTATGTTAAAATGGGTCTCGTAAAAGCAGACCTCTGCAGAGAGCAAACTTTAGATTTTGATATAACATTGATGAATTTAATGGGCGCTAATCTCGTAAAAGCAGATCCCCCAGCAGAGCTGATTACATAGTATGATAACTTGTGTTTATGGTAAAATGTATTTAGTTTTTTTGTCTGGCTCTATTTCATTATCAACCAATTTGAAACTTTATTACAAATTGGTCTCAAAAAAATTTCTTCAAATTTATACTCTAATGAAATATATTCTTAATGACTGAGCTGAAGGACGCCTCCGGGTGCGGGAATTTCTCGCTACATTGAAGACCTGTTGGTGACCTTCTGCTGTTGTCTGTTCTATGGTCGGGTTGTTGTCTCTTTGACACATTCCCCATTTCCATTCTCAATTTTATTAATGGAATGTATAGTAATTATAAATATTCTTGTCCAACATGCAAAGATTAAATTCTGAAAAAATTGCAACAGCAAATAGTCTGTATTTAAAGCTGATATTAATTTATAGTTTTTGTTAAAGATACATCTAAATATGTTGCACTCCTAGACAGAGAAGATGGATTCATGGCAGATAGGAAGAGTCAACATGTAAGTATTTGGTCATTACAATTGTACTTAAAACTATGTTAATATTTGGAAGTCAATAAAAATCTGTTTTCACTGAAACAATAGCTTAAAATTTTATTACAGATTGGTCTAAAATATCTTTTATTCGAATTTCAAATGTGGTATATTTTAATAAGAATGAAAGAGTAATTGTAAATTAATTGTCCGTAATTTAAGATTTGACATAAAACATGAATCACATTAATTTTTTTATTTTTTTAACAGCCATTAAATATTCTCTATCTAAAGCTGATGCTAATTTAAATTTTTTCTTATGTAACAGATACAGCCCAGATATGTTCCACTCCTACCCAATGAATATGGTTTCATGGTAGATGTACATTAGGATGTTTAACATGTAGGTAGTCATTACAATTGTACTTTAGACTATGTTTATATGTGTTGGGTAATAAATATCAGTTTTACCTGGAACAACAGCTTAAATAAAATTTTATTTCAAATTAGTGTACATATTTCTTTTGTTCAAATTTATAATCTAGTGAAGTAAATTTTAACATGAATGCGTAGTAATTTTAAATATTCTTGTGTCCAATTTAGGATTTGACATAAAATATGAGTGACATTTATTTTATAATTGTTGCAACAGCCAATAGTCTCTATTTGAAGCTGATACTAATTGATGATTTGGTTTTGTTATAGATACAGCCATAATATGTTACACTCCTAGACAATGAAGATGGTTTCATGGTAGATTGATCACACATCTGGATACGTAGCATGTAGGTATTTGGTATTTTTAATTGTACTTTAAACTATGTTAAAATGGTTTGCAGGTAACAAAAATAAGTTTTCCCTGGAAGCTTAAATTAGATTTGATTACAAATTGATTACAAATTTCTTCAATTCAAATTTATACTCTTATGAAGATTATTTTAATGATAATGTATAGAAATTGTTTATATACTTGTCTTGAAATTAGGATTTTTCATCAAAAATGCATCATATTAATTTTGAATTAATTGCAACAACCAATATTCTCTATTTAAAGCTGATACTGATGAGTTTTTGTTTTTTGTTACAGATACAGACTAGATATGTTACCCTCCTAGACAATGAAGATGCTTTCTTGGTTTACAGCACACGAAGATTTGTATCATGTAGGTATTTGGTCATTATAATTGTACTTTTAACTCTTTTTATATGTGTTGGGTAACAAAAATCAGTTTTCCCGTTGAACAACAGTTTGAAATTTTATTACAAATTTGTCGAACATTTCTTTTATTCAAATATTTACTGTAATAAGTTAAGTAATTGTAAATATTCTAGTCTCCAATTTAGGATTTGACATTAAACATGCATCACATTAATTTCTGAATTGATTGCAACATCAAATATTCCCTATTTAAAGCTGATACTAATTTACAATTTTTGTTTTTGTTACAGATAACGCCTAAATATGTTACACTCTTCGACAATGAAAATGGTTTCATTGTAGATAGCACATTAGGATTAGTCACATGTACGTATTTATTCATTACAATTTTTTTATTTAAACTAGGTTTATTAGCTCACCTGCAAGTGAGCTTTTCTCATCACTTGGCGTCCGTCGTCGTCCGTTAACTTTTACAAAAATCTCCTCTGAAACTACTGGGCCAAATTTAACCAAACTTGGCCACAATCATCACTAGGGTATCTAGTTTTAAAAATGTGTCCGATGACCCCGCCTGCCAACCAAGATGGCTGACATGGCTAAAAATAGAACATAGGGGTAAAATGCAGTTTTTGGCTTATATCTCTGAAACTCAAGCATTTAGAGCAAATCTGACTGAGTAAAAATGTTCATCAGGTTAAGATCTATCTGCCCTGAAATTGTCAGATGAATCAGACAACCCGTTGTTGGGTTGCTGCCCCTGAATTAGTAATTTTAAGGAAATTTTGCAGCTTTTTGTTATCTTTAATATTATTATAGATGAAGATAAACTGTAAACAGCCATTATGTTCAGCAAAGTCAGATCTACAAAGAAGTCAACATGACCAATATGGTCAATTGACCCCATAAGGAGTTATTGCCCTTTAAAGTCAAATTTAACAATTATTCGTAAATTTTTGTATTCTTTTACAAAACTCTTCTCTCCTGAAACAACTGAGACAAATTTAACCAAACTTGGCCACAATCATCACTAGGGTATCTAGTTTAATAAATGTGTCCGATGACCCTGCCTGCCAACCAACATGTCAGACATGGCTAAAAATAGAACTTTGGGGGAAAATGCAGTTTTTGACTTGTATCTCTGAAACTAAAGCAAATGTATAACGGTTGCATTATTTCATGCATCAATTGTAAATAAAAATATCAGGTGAGCGACACAGGCTCCTTGGAGCCTCTAGTATTTGTTGGGCATTAAAATCAGTTTTCACTGAAACAACAGATTGAAGCTTTATAACAAATTGGTCTAAAATTTCTTTTATTCCTATTTATATTCTTATGAAGTATATTTTAATAAGAATGTATAGTTATTGTAAATATACGTCTCCAATTTAGGATTTGACATAAAACATGCATCACATTAATTTCTGAATTGATTGCAACAGCAAAAAGCTTTGATTTTGAAGCTGAAACTAATTTAAAATATTTGTTTTTTTTGTACAGATATTGCCTAAATATGTAAGACTCCTATACCATGAAAGATGCTTCCATTGCAGATAGCACATTAGGATGTTGCACATGTAGGTATTTATTCATAACAATCGTTCTTAAAACTATGTTTATATTTGTTAGGTAATAAAAATCAGTTTTTCCTGGAACAACAGCTTGAAATTTGATTACAAATTGGTCCTACATTACATTTATTGAAATATTCACTGTAATGAGATATATTTTAATAAGAATGTATAGTGATTGTAATAATTCTTGTCTCCAATTAAGGATTTGACATTACAACATGCATCACATTAATTTCTGAATTGATTGCAACAGCAAATAGTCTGGATTAAAAGCTGAAATTAATGTTTATTTTTTTTTGTTTTCATTACAGATACAGCCTAAATATGTAAGACTCCTATACCATGAAAGATGCTTCCATTGCAGATGCACATTAGGATAAGTCACATGTACGTATTTGGTCATTACAATTTTCCTTCAAACTATATTTATATTTGTTAGGTAATAAAAATCAGTTTTTTCCTGAAACAAAAGATTGAAGCTTTATAACAAATTGGTCTAAAATTTCTTTCATTCAAATTTATACTCTAATGCTGAATATTTTAATAAGAACGTATAGTAATTGTAATTATATACTTTTCTCTATTTTGGGATTTAACATAAAACATGCATCACATTATTTTCTGAATTGATTGCAACAGCAAAGAGTCTGGATTTAAAGCGTAAACTAATTAATAATTTTTGTTTTTGTTACAGATTATACAGCCTTAATATGTAACACTCCTATACCATGAAAGATGCTTTCACACATTAGGATGTTGCACATGTAGGTATTTGGTCATTACAATTGTTCTTAAAACTATGTTTATGTTTGTTAGGTAATAAAAATCCGTTTTTTCCTGAACAGTTTGACAAAACGATGCTTTATGTTAAAATGGGTCTCGTAAAAGCAGACCTCTGCAGAGAGCAAACTTTAGATTTTGATATAACATTGATGAATTTAATGGGCGCTAATCTCGTAAAAGCAGATCCCCCAGCAGAGCTGATTACATAGTATGATAACTTGTGTTTATGGTAAAATGTATTTAGTTTTTTTGTCTGGCTCTATTTCATTATCAACCAATTTGAAACTTTATTACAAATTGGTCTCAAAAAAATTTCTTCAAATTTATACTCTAATGAAATATATTCTTAATGACTGAGCTGAAGGACGCCTCCGGGTGCGGGAATTTCTCGCTACATTGAAGACCTGTTGGTGACCTTCTGCTGTTGTCTGTTCTATGGTCGGGTTGTTGTCTCTTTGACACATTCCCCATTTCCATTCTCAATTTTATTAATGGAATGTATAGTAATTATAAATATTCTTGTCCAACATGCAAAGATTAAATTCTGAAAAAATTGCAACAGCAAATAGTCTGTATTTAAAGCTGATATTAATTTATAGTTTTTGTTAAAGATACATCTAAATATGTTGCACTCCTAGACAGAGAAGATGGATTCATGGCAGATAGGAAGAGTCAACATGTAAGTATTTGGTCATTACAATTGTACTTAAAACTATGTTAATATTTGGAAGTCAATAAAAATCTGTTTTCACTGAAACAATAGCTTAAAATTTTATTACAGATTGGTCTAAAATATCTTTTATTCGAATTTCAAATGTGGTATATTTTAATAAGAATGAAAGAGTAATTGTAAATTAATTGTCCGTAATTTAAGATTTGACATAAAACATGAATCACATTAATTTTTTTATTTTTTTAACAGCCATTAAATATTCTCTATCTAAAGCTGATGCTAATTTAAATTTTTTCTTATGTAACAGATACAGCCCAGATATGTTCCACTCCTACCCAATGAATATGGTTTCATGGTAGATGTACATTAGGATGTTTAACATGTAGGTAGTCATTACAATTGTACTTTAGACTATGTTTATATGTGTTGGGTAATAAATATCAGTTTTACCTGGAACAACAGCTTAAATAAAATTTTATTTCAAATTAGTGTACATATTTCTTTTGTTCAAATTTATAATCTAGTGAAGTAAATTTTAACATGAATGCGTAGTAATTTTAAATATTCTTGTGTCCAATTTAGGATTTGACATAAAATATGAGTGACATTTATTTTATAATTGTTGCAACAGCCAATAGTCTCTATTTGAAGCTGATACTAATTGATGATTTGGTTTTGTTATAGATACAGCCATAATATGTTACACTCCTAGACAATGAAGATGGTTTCATGGTAGATTGATCACACATCTGGATACGTAGCATGTAGGTATTTGGTATTTTTAATTGTACTTTAAACTATGTTAAAATGGTTTGCAGGTAACAAAAATAAGTTTTCCCTGGAAGCTTAAATTAGATTTGATTACAAATTGATTACAAATTTCTTCAATTCAAATTTATACTCTTATGAAGATTATTTTAATGATAATGTATAGAAATTGTTTATATACTTGTCTTGAAATTAGGATTTTTCATCAAAAATGCATCATATTAATTTTGAATTAATTGCAACAACCAATATTCTCTATTTAAAGCTGATACTGATGAGTTTTTGTTTTTTGTTACAGATACAGACTAGATATGTTACCCTCCTAGACAATGAAGATGCTTTCTTGGTTTACAGCACACGAAGATTTGTATCATGTAGGTATTTGGTCATTATAATTGTACTTTTAACTCTTTTTATATGTGTTGGGTAACAAAAATCAGTTTTCCCGTTGAACAACAGTTTGAAATTTTATTACAAATTTGTCGAACATTTCTTTTATTCAAATATTTACTGTAATAAGTTAAGTAATTGTAAATATTCTAGTCTCCAATTTAGGATTTGACATTAAACATGCATCACATTAATTTCTGAATTGATTGCAACATCAAATATTCCCTATTTAAAGCTGATACTAATTTACAATTTTTGTTTTTGTTACAGATAACGCCTAAATATGTTACACTCTTCGACAATGAAAATGGTTTCATTGTAGATAGCACATTAGGATTAGTCACATGTACGTATTTATTCATTACAATTTTTTTATTTAAACTAGGTTTATTAGCTCACCTGCAAGTGAGCTTTTCTCATCACTTGGCGTCCGTCGTCGTCCGTTAACTTTTACAAAAATCTCCTCTGAAACTACTGGGCCAAATTTAACCAAACTTGGCCACAATCATCACTAGGGTATCTAGTTTTAAAAATGTGTCCGATGACCCCGCCTGCCAACCAAGATGGCTGACATGGCTAAAAATAGAACATAGGGGTAAAATGCAGTTTTTGGCTTATATCTCTGAAACTCAAGCATTTAGAGCAAATCTGACTAGAGTAAAAATGTTCATCAGGTTAAGATCTATCTGCCCTGAAATTGTCAGATGAATCAGACAACCCGTTGTTGGGTTGCTGCCCCTGAATTAGTAATTTTAAGGAAATTTTGCAGCTTTTTGTTATCTTGAATATTATTATAGATGAAGATAAACTGTAAACAGCCATTATGTTCAGCAAAGTCAGATCTACAAAGAAGTCAACATGACCAATATGGTCAATTGACCCCATAAGGAGTTATTGCCCTTTAAAGTCAAATTTAACAATTATTCGTAAATTTTTGTATTCTTTTACAAAAATCTTCTCTCCTGAAACAACTGAGACAAATTTAACCAAACTTGGCCACAATCATCACTAGGGTATCTAGTTTAATAAATGTGTCCGATGACCCTGCCTGCCAACCAACATGTCAGACATGGCTAAAAATAGAACTTTGGGGGAAAATGCAGTTTTTGACTTGTATCTCTGAAACTAAAGCAAATGTATAACGGTTGCATTATTTCATGCATCAATTGTAAATAAAAATATCAGGTGAGCGACACAGGCTCCTTGGAGCCTCTAGTATTTGTTGGGCATTAAAATCAGTTTTCACTGAAACAACAGATTGAAGCTTTATAACAAATTGGTCTAAAATTTCTTTTATTCCTATTTATATTCTTATGAAGTATATTTTAATAAGAATGTATAGTTATTGTAAATATACGTCTCCAATTTAGGATTTGACATAAAACATGCATCACATTAATTTCTGAATTGATTGCAACAGCAAAAAGCTTTGATTTTGAAGCTGAAACTAATTTAAAATATTTGTTTTTTTTGTACAGATATTGCCTAAATATGTAAGACTCCTATACCATGAAAGATGCTTCCATTGCAGATAGCACATTAGGATGTTGCACATGTAGGTATTTATTCATAACAATCGTTCTTAAAACTATGTTTATATTTGTTAGGTAATAAAAATCAGTTTTTCCTGGAACAACAGCTTGAAATTTGATTACAAATTGGTCCTACATTACATTTATTGAAATATTCACTGTAATGAGATATATTTTAATAAGAATGTATAGTGATTGTAAAAATTCTGTCTCCAATTAAGGATTTGACATTACAACATGCATCACATTAATTTCTGAATTGATTGCAACAGCAAATAGTCTGGATTAAAAGCTGAAATTAATGTTTATTTTTTTTTGTTTTCATTACAGATACAGCCTAAATATGTAAGACTCCTATACCATGAAAGATGCTTCCATTGCAGATGCACATTAGGATAAGTCACATGTACGTATTTGGTCATTACAATTTTCCTTCAAACTATATTTATATTTGTTAGGTAATAAAAATCAGTTTTTGCCTGAAACAACAGATTGAAGCTTTATAACAAATTGGTCTAAAATTTCTTTCATTCAAATTTATACTCTAATGCTGAATATTTTAATAAGAACGTATAGTAATTGTAATTATATACTTTTCTCTATTTTGGGATTTAACATAAAACATGCATCACATTATTTTCTGAATTGATTGCAACAGCAAAGAGTCTGGATTTAAAGCGTAAACTAATTAATAATTTTTGTTCTTGTTACAGATTATACAGCCTTAATATGTAACACTCCTATACCATGAAAGATGCTTTCACACATTAGGATGTTGCACATGTAGGTATTTGGTCATTACAATTGTTCTTAAAACTATGTTTATGTTTGTTAGGTAATAAAAATCCGTTTTTTCCTGAACAGTTTGACAAAACGATGCTTTATGTTAAAATGGGTCTCGTAAAAGCAGACCTCTGCAGAGAGCAAACTTTAGATTTTGATATAACATTGATGAATTTAATGGGCGCTAATCTCGTAAAAGCAGATCCCCCAGCAGAGCTGATTACATAGTATGATAACTTGTGTTTATGGTAAAATGTATTTAGTTTTTTTGTCTGGCTCTATTTCATTATCAACCAATTTGAAACTTTATTACAAATTGGTCTCAAAAAAATTTCTTCAAATTTATACTCTAATGAAATATATTCTTAATGACTGAGCTGAAGGACGCCTCCGGGTGCGGGAATTTCTCGCTACATTGAAGACCTGTTGGTGACCTTCTGCTGTTGTCTGTTCTATGGTCGGGTTGTTGTCTCTTTGACACATTCCCCATTTCCATTCTCAATTTTATTAATGGAATGTATAGTAATAATAAATATTCTTGTCCAACATGCAAAGATTAAATTCTGAAAAAATTGCAACAGCAAATAGTCTGTATTTAAAGCTGATATTAATTTATAGTTTTTGTTAAAGATACATCTAAATATGTTGCACTCCTAGACAGAGAAGATGGATTCATGGCAGATAGGAAGAGTCAACATGTAAGTATTTGGTCATTACAATTGTACTTAAAACTATGTTAATATTTGGAAGTCAATAAAAATCTGTTTTCACTGAAACAATAGCTTAAAATTTTATTACAGATTGGTCTAAAATATCTTTTATTCGAATTTCAAATGTGGTATATTTTAATAAGAATGAAAGAGTAATTGTAAATTAATTGTCCGTAATTTAAGATTTGACATAAAACATGAATCACATTAATTTTTTTATTCTTTTAACAGCCATTAAATATTCTCTATCTAAAGCTGATGCTAATTTAAATTTTTTCTTATGTAACAGATACAGCCCAGATATGTTCTACTCCTACCCAATGAATATGGTTTCATGGTAGATGCACATTAGGATGTTTAACATGTAGGTAGTCATTACAATTGTACTTTAGACTATGTTTATATGTGTTGGGTAATAAATATCAGTTTTACCTGGAACAACAGCTTAAATAAAATTTTATTTCAAATTAGTGTACATATTTCTTTTGTTCAAATTTATAATCTAGTGAAGTAAATTTTAACATGAATGCGTAGTAATTTTAAATATTCTTGTGTCCAATTTAGGATTTGACATAAAATATGAGTGACATTTATTTTATAATTGTTGCAACAGCCAATAGTCTCTATTTGAAGCTGATACTAATTGATGATTTGGTTTTGTTATAGATACAGCCATAATATGTTACACTCCTAGACAATGAAGATGGTTTCATGGTAGATTGATCACACATCTGGATACGTAGCATGTAGGTATTTGGTATTTTTAATTGTACTTTAAACTATGTTAAAATGGTTTGCAGGTAACAAAAATAAGTTTTCCCTGGAAGCTTAAATTAGATTTGATTACAAATTGATTACAAATTTCTTCAATTCAAATTTATACTCTTATGAAGATTATTTTAATGATAATGTATAGAAATTGTTTATATACTTGTCTTCAAATTAGGATTTTTCATCAAAAATGCATCATATTAATTTTGAATTAATTGCAACAACCAATATTCTCTATTTAAAGCTGATACTGATTTAGAGTTTTTGTTTTTTGTTACAGATACAGACTAGATATGTTACCCTCCTAGACAATGAAGATGCTTTCTTGGTTTACAGCACTCGAAGATTTGTATCATGTAGGTATTTGGTCATTATAATTGTACTTTTAACTCTTTTTATATGTGTTGGGTAACAAAAATCAGTTTTCCCGTTGAACAACAGTTTGAAATTTTATTACAAATTTGTCGAACATTTCTTTTATTCAAATATTTACTGTAATAAGTTAAGTAATTGTAAATATTCTAGTCTCCAATTTAGGATTTGACATTAAACATGCATCACATTAATTTCTGAATTGATTGCAACATCAAATATTCCCTATTTAAAGCTGATACTAATTTACAATTTTTGTTTTTGTTACAGATAACGCCTAAATATGTTACACTCTTCGACAATGAAAATGGTTTCATTGTAGATAGCACATTAGGATTAGTCACATGTACGTATTTATTCATTACAATTTTTTTATTTAAACTAGGTTTATTAGCTCACCTGGCCCACAGGGCCAAGTGAGCTTTTCTCATCACTTGGCGTCCGTCGTCGTCCGTTAACTTTTACAAAAATCTCCTCTGAAACTACTGGGCCAAATTTAACCAAACTTGGCCACAATCATCACTAGGGTATCTAGTTTTAAAAATGTGTCCGATGACCCCGCCTGCCAACCAAGATGGCTGACATGGCTAAAAATAGAACATAGGGGTAAAATGCAGTTTTTGGCTTATATCTCTGAAACTCAAGCATTTAGAGCAAATCTGACTAGAGTAAAAATGTTCATCAGGTTAAGATCTATCTGCCCTGAAATTGTCAGATGAATCAGACAACCCGTTGTTGGGTTGCTGCCCCTGAATTAGTAATTTTAAGGAAATTTTGCAGCTTTTTGTTATCTTGAATATTATTATAGATGAAGATAAACTGTAAACAGCCATTATGTTCAGCAAAGTCAGATCTACAAAGAAGTCAACATGACCAATATGGTCAATTGACCCCATAAGGAGTTATTGCCCTTTAAAGTCAAATTTAACAATTATTCGTAAATTTTTGTATTCTTTTACAAAACTCTTCTCTCCTGAAACAACTGAGACAAATTTAACCAAACTTGGCCACAATCATCACTAGGGTATCTAGTTTAATAAATGTGTCCGATGACCCTGCCTGCCAACCAACATGTCAGACATGGCTAAAAATAGAACTTTGGGGGAAAATGCAGTTTTTGACTTGTATCTCTGAAACTAAAGCAAATGTATAACGGTTGCATTATTTCATGCATCAATTGTAAATAAAAATATCAGGTGAGCGACACAGGCTCCTTGGAGCCTCTAGTATTTGTTGGGCATTAAAATCAGTTTTCACTGAAACAACAGATTGAAGCTTTATAACAAATTGGTCTAAAATTTCTTTTATTCCTATTTATATTCTTATGAAGTATATTTTAATAAGAATGTATAGTTATTGTAAATATACGTCTCCAATTTAGGATTTGACATAAAACATGCATCACATTAATTTCTGAATTGATTGCAACAGCAAAAAGCTTTGATTTTGAAGCTGAAACTAATTTAAAATATTTGTTTTTTTTGTACAGATATTGCCTAAATATGTAAGACTCCTATACCATGAAAGATGCTTCCATTGCAGATAGCACATTAGGATGTTGCACATGTAGGTATTTATTCATAACAATCGTTCTTAAAACTATGTTTATATTTGTTAGGTAATAAAAATCAGTTTTTCCTGGAACAACAGCTTGAAATTTGATTACAAATTGGTCCTACATTACATTTATTGAAATATTCACTGTAATGAGATATATTTTAATAAGAATGTATAGTGATTGTAATAATTCTTGTCTCCAATTAAGGATTTGACATTACAACATGCATCACATTAATTTCTGAATTGATTGCAACAGCAAATAGTCTGGATTAAAAGCTGAAATTAATGTTTATTTTTTTTTGTTTTCATTACAGATACAGCCTAAATATGTAAGACTCCTATACCATGAAAGATGCTTCCATTGCAGATGCACATTAGGATAAGTCACATGTACGTATTTGGTCATTACAATTTTCCTTCAAACTATATTTATATTTGTTAGGTAATAAAAATCAGTTTTTTCCTGAAACAAAAGATTGAAGCTTTATAACAAATTGGTCTAAAATTTCTTTCATTCAAATTTATACTCTAATGCTGAATATTTTAATAAGAACGTATAGTAATTGTAATTATATACTTTTCTCTATTTTGGGATTTAACATAAAACATGCATCACATTATTTTCTGAATTGATTGCAAAAGCAAAGAGTCTGGATTTAAAGCGTAAACTAATTAATAATTTTTGTTTTTGTTACAGATTATACAGCCTTAATATGTAACACTCCTATACCATGAAAGATGCTTTCACACATTAGGATGTTGCACATGTAGGTATTTGGTCATTACAATTGTTCTTAAAACTATGTTTATGTTTGTTAGGTAATAAAAATCCGTTTTTTCCTGAACAGTTTGACAAAACGATGCTTTATGTTAAAATGGGTCTCGTAAAAGCAGACCTCTGCAGAGAGCAAACTTTAGATTTTGATATAACATTGATGAATTTAATGGGCGCTAATCTCGTAAAAGCAGATCCCCCAGCAGAGCTGATTACATAGTATGATAACTTGTGTTTATGGTAAAATGTATTTAGTTTTTTTGTCTGGCTCTATTTCATTATCAACCAATTTGAAACTTTATTACAAATTGGTCTCAAAAAAATTTCTTCAAATTTATACTCTAATGAAATATATTCTTAATGACTGAGCTGAAGGACGCCTCCGGGTGCGGGAATTTCTCGCTACATTGAAGACCTGTTGGTGACCTTCTGCTGTTGTCTGTTCTATGGTCGGGTTGTTGTCTCTTTGACACATTCCCCATTTCCATTCTCAATTTTATTAATGGAATGTATAGTAATTATAAATATTCTTGTCCAACATGCAAAGATTAAATTCTGAAAAAATTGCAACAGCAAATAGTCTGTATTTAAAGCTGATATTAATTTATAGTTTTTGTTAAAGATACATCTAAATATGTTGCACTCCTAGACAGAGAAGATGGATTCATGGCAGATAGGAAGAGTCAACATGTAAGTATTTGGTCATTACAATTGTACTTAAAACTATGTTAATATTTGGAAGTCAATAAAAATCTGTTTTCACTGAAACAATAGCTTAAAATTTTTTTACAGATTGGTCTAAAATATCTTTTATTCGAATTTCAAATGTGGTATATTTTAATAAGAATGAAAGAGTAATTGTAAATTAATTGTCCGTAATTTAAGATTTGACATAAAACATGAATCACATTAATTTTTTTATTTTTTTAACAGCCATTAAATATTCTCTATCTAAAGCTGATGCTAATTTAAATTTTTTCTTATGTAACAGATACAGCCCAGATATGTTCCACTCCTACCCAATGAATATGGTTTCATGGTAGATGCACATTAGGATGTTTAACATGTAGGTAGTCATTACAATTGTACTTTAGACTATGTTTATATGTGTTGGGTAATAAATATCAGTTTTACCTGGAACAACAGCTTAAATAAAATTTTATTTCAAATTAGTGTACATATTTCTTTTGTTCAAATTTATAATCTAGTGAAGTAAATTTTAACATGAATGCGTAGTAATTTTAAATATTCTTGTGTCCAATTTAGGATTTGACATAAAATATGAGTGACATTTATTTTATAATTGTTGCAACAGCCAATAGTCTCTGTTTGAAGCTGATACTAATTGATGATTTGGTTTTGTTATAGATACAGCCATAATATGTTACACTCCTAGACAATGAAGATGGTTTCATGGTAGATTGATCACACATCTGGATACGTAGCATGTAGGTATTTGGTATTTTTAATTGTACTTTAAACTATGTTAAAATGGTTTGCAGGTAACAAAAATAAGTTTTCCCTGGAAGCTTAAATTAGATTTGATTACAAATTGATTACAAATTTCTTCAATTCAAATTTATACTCTTATGAAGATTATTTTAATGATAATGTATAGAAATTGTTTATATACTTGTCTTCAAATTAGGATTTTTCATCAAAAATGCATCATATTAATTTTGAATTAATTGCAACAACCAATATTCTCTATTTAAAGCTGATACTGATTTAGAGTTTTTGTTTTTTGTTACAGATACAGACTAGATATGTTACCCTCCTAGACAATGAAGATGCTTTCTTGGTTTACAGCACACGAAGATTTGTATCATGTAGGTATTTGGTCATTATAATTGTACTTTTAACTCTTTTTATATGTGTTGGGTAACAAAAATCAGTTTTCCCGTTGAACAACAGTTTGAAATTTTATTACAAATTTGTCGAACATTTCTTTTATTCAAATATTTACTGTAATAAGTTAAGTAATTGTAAATATTCTAGTCTCCAATTTAGGATTTGACATTAAACATGCATCACATTAATTTCTGAATTGATTGCAACATCAAATATTCCCTATTTAAAGCTGATACTAATTTACAATTTTTGTTTTTGTTACAGATAACGCCTAAATATGTTACACTCTTCGACAATGAAAATGGTTTCATTGTAGATAGCACATTAGGATTAGTCACATGTACGTATTTATTCATTACAATTTTTTTATTTAAACTAGGTTTATTAGCTCACCTGCAAGTGAGCTTTTCTCATCACTTGGCTCCGTCGTCGTCCGTTAACTTTTACAAAAATCTCCTCTGAAACTACTGGGCCAAATTTAACCAAACTTGGCCACAATCATCACTAGGGTATCTAGTTTTAAAAATGTGTCCGATGACCCCGCCTGCCAACCAAGATGGCTGACATGGCTAAAAATAGAACATAGGGGTAAAATGCAGTTTTTGGCTTATATCTCTGAAACTCAAGCATTTAGAGCAAATCTGACTAGAGTAAAAATGTTCATCAGGTTAAGATCTATCTGCCCTGAAATTGTCAGATGAATCAGACAACCCGTTGTTGGGTTGCTGCCCCTGAATTAGTAATTTTAAGGAAATTTTGCAGCTTTTTGTTATCTTGAATATTATTATAGATGAAGATAAACTGTAAACAGCCATTATGTTCAGCAAAGTCAGATCTACAAAGAAGTCAACATGACCAATATGGTCAATTGACCCCATAAGGAGTTATTGCCCTTTAAAGTCAAATTTAACAATTATTCGTAAATTTTTGTATTCTTTTACAAAACTCTTCTCTCCTGAAACAACTGAGACAAATTTAACCAAACTTGGCCACAATCATCACTAGGGTATCTAGTTTAATAAATGTGTCCGATGACCCTGCCTGCCAACCAACATGTCAGACATGGCTAAAAATAGAACTTTGGGGGAAAATGCAGTTTTTGACTTGTATCTCTGAAACTAAAGCAAATGTATAACGGTTGCATTATTTCATGCATCAATTGTAAATAAAAATATCAGGTGAGCGACACAGGCTCCTTGGAGCCTCTAGTATTTGTTGGGCATTAAAATCAGTTTTCACTGAAACAACAGATTGAAGCTTTATAACAAATTGGTCTAAAATTTCTTTTATTCCTATTTATATTCTTATGAAGTATATTTTAAAAAGCTTTGATTTTGAAGCTGAAACTAATTTAAAATATTTGTTTTTTTTGTACAGATATTGCCTAAATATGTAAGACTCCTATACCATGAAAGATGCTTCCATTGCAGATAGCACATTAGGATGTTGCACATGTAGGTATTTATTCATAACAATCGTTCTTAAAACTATGTTTATATTTGTTAGGTAATAAAAATCAGTTTTTCCTGGAACAACAGCTTGAAATTTGATTACAAATTGGTCCTACATTACATTTATTGAAATATTCACTGTAATGAGATATATTTTAATAAGAATGTATAGTGATTGTAATAATTCTTGTCTCCAATTAAGGATTTGACATTACAACATGCATCACATTAATTTCTGAATTGATTGCAACAGCAAATAGTCTGGATTAAAAGCTGAAATTAATGTTTATTTTTTTTGTTTTCATTACAGATACAGCCTAAATATGTAAGACTCCTATACCATGAAAGATGCTTCCATTGCAGATGCACATTAGGATAAGTCACATGTACGTATTTGGTCATTACAATTTTCCTTCAAACTATATTTATATTTGTTAGGTAATAAAAATCAGTTTTTTCCTGAAACAAAAGATTGAAGCTTTATAACAAATTGGTCTAAAATTTCTTTCATTCAAATTTATACTCTAATGCTGAATATTTTAATAAGAACGTATAGTAATTGTAATTATATACTTTTCTCTATTTTGGGATTTAACATAAAACATGCATCACATTATTTTCTGAATTGATTGCAAAAGCAAAGAGTCTGGATTTAAAGCGTAAACTAATTAATAATTTTTGTTTTTGTTACAGATTATACAGCCTTAATATGTAACACTCCTATACCATGAAAGATGCTTTCACACATTAGGATGTTGCACATGTAGGTATTTGGTCATTACAATTGTTCTTAAAACTATGTTTATGTTTGTTAGGTAATAAAAATCCGTTTTTTCCTGAACAGTTTGACAAAACGATGCTTTATGTTAAAATGGGTCTCGTAAAAGCAGACCTCTGCAGAGAGCAAACTTTAGATTTTGATATAACATTGATGAATTTAATGGGCGCTAATCTCGTAAAAGCAGATCCCCCAGCAGAGCTGATTACATAGTATGATAACTTGTGTTTATGGTAAAATGTATTTAGTTTTTTTGTCTGGCTCTATTTCATTATCAACCAATTTGAAACTTTATTACAAATTGGTCTCAAAAAAATTTCTTCAAATTTATACTCTAATGAAATATATTCTTAATGACTGAGCTGAAGGACGCCTCCGGGTGCGGGAATTTCTCGCTACATTGAAGACCTGTTGGTGACCACCTGCTGTTGTCTGTTCTATGGTCGGGTTGTTGTCTCTTTGACACATTCCCCATTTCCATTCTCAATTTTATTAATGGAATGTATAGTAATTATAAATATTCTTGTCCAACATGCAAAGATTAAATTCTGAAAAAATTGCAACAGCAAATAGTCTGTATTTAAAGCTGATATTAATTTATAGTTTTTGTTAAAGATACATCTAAATATGTTGCACTCCTAGACAGAGAAGATGGATTCATGGCAGATAGGAAGAGTCAACATGTAAGTATTTGGTCATTACAATTGTACTTAAAACTATGTTAATATTTGGAAGTCAATAAAAATCTGTTTTCACTGAAACAATAGCTTAAAATTTTTTTACAGATTGGTCTAAAATATCTTTTATTCGAATTTCAAATGTGGTATATTTTAATAAGAATGAAAGAGTAATTGTAAATTAATTGTCCGTAATTTAAGATTTGACATAAAACATGAATCACATTAATTTTTTTATTTTTTTAACAGCCATTAAATATTCTCTATCTAAAGCTGATGCTAATTTAAATTTTTTCTTATGTAACAGATACAGCCCAGATATGTTCCACTCCTACCCAATGAATATGGTTTCATGGTAGATGCACATTAGGATGTTTAACATGTAGGTAGTCATTACAATTGTACTTTAGACTATGTTTATATGTGTTGGGTAATAAATATCAGTTTTACCTGGAACAACAGCTTAAATAAAATTTTATTTCAAATTAGTGTACATATTTCTTTTGTTCAAATTTATAATCTAGTGAAGTAAATTTTAACATGAATGCGTAGTAATTTTAAATATTCTTGTGTCCAATTTAGGATTTGACATAAAATATGAGTGACATTTATTTTATAATTGTTGCAACAGCCAATAGTCTCTGTTTGAAGCTGATACTAATTGATGATTTGGTTTTGTTATAGATACAGCCATAATATGTTACACTCCTAGACAATGAAGATGGTTTCATGGTAGATTGATCACACATCTGGATACGTAGCATGTAGGTATTTGGTATTTTTAATTGTACTTTAAACTATGTTAAAATGGTTTGCAGGTAACAAAAATAAGTTCTCCCTGGAAGCTTAAATTAGATTTGATTACAAATTGATTACAAATTTCTTCAATTCAAATTTATACTCTTATGAAGATTATTTTAATGATAATGTATAGAAATTGTTTATATACTTGTCTTCAAATTAGGATTTTTCATCAAAAATGCATCATATTAATTTTGAATTAATTGCAACAACCAATATTCTCTATTTAAAGCTGATACTGATTTAGAGTTTTTGTTTTTTGTTACAGATACAGACTAGATATGTTACCCTCCTAGACAATGAAGATGCTTTCTTGGTTTACAGCACACGAAGATTTGTATCATGTAGGTATTTGGTCATTATAATTGTACTTTTAACTCTTTTTATATGTGTTGGGTAACAAAAATCAGTTTTCCCGTTGAACAACAGTTTGAAATTTTATTACAAATTTGTCGAACATTTCTTTTATTCAAATATTTACTGTAATAAGTTAAGTAATTGTAAATATTCTAGTCTCCAATTTAGGATTTGACATTAAACATGCATCACATTAATTTCTGAATTGATTGCAACATCAAATATTCCCTATTTAAAGCTGATACTAATTTACAATTTTTGTTTTTGTTACAGATAACGCCTAAATATGTTACACTCTTCGACAATGAAAATGGTTTCATTGTAGATAGCACATTAGGATTAGTCACATGTACGTATTTATTCATTACAATTTTTTTATTTAAACTAGGTTTATTAGCTCACCTGCAAGTGAGCTTTTCTCATCACTTGGCGTCCGTCGTCGTCCGTTAACTTTTACAAAAATCTCCTCTGAAACTACTGGGCCAAATTTAACCAAACTTGGCCACAATCATCACTAGGGTATCTAGTTTTAAAAATGTGTCCGATGACCCTGCCTGCCAACCAAGATGGCTGACATGGCTAAAAATAGAACATAGGGGTAAAATGCAGTTTTTGGCTTATATCTCTGAAACTCAAGCATTTAGAGCAAATCTGACTAGAGTAAAAATGTTCATCAGGTTAAGATCTATCTGCCCTGAAATTGTCAGATGAATCAGACAACCCGTTGTTGGGTTGCTGCCCCTGAATTAGTAATTTTAAGGAAATTTTGCAGCTTTTTGTTATCTTGAATATTATTATAGATGAAGATAAACTGTAAACAGCCATTATGTTCAGCAAAGTCAGATCTACAAAGAAGTCAACATGACCAATATGGTCAATTGACCCCATAAGGAGTTATTGCCCTTTAAAGTCAAATTTAACAATTATTCGTAAATTTTTGTATTCTTTTACAAAAATCTTCTCTCCTGAAACAACTGAGACAAATTTAACCAAACTTGGCCACAATCATCACTAGGGTATCTAGTTTAATAAATGTGTCCGATGACCCTGCCTGCCAACCAACATGTCAGACATGGCTAAAAATAGAACTTTGGGGGAAAATGCAGTTTTTGACTTGTATCTCTGAAACTAAAGCAAATGTATAACGGTTGCATTATTTCATGCATCAATTGTAAATAAAAATATCAGGTGAGCGACACAGGCTCCTTGGAGCCTCTAGTATTTGTTGGGCATTAAAATCAGTTTTCACTGAAACAACAGATTGAAGCTTTATAACAAATTGGTCTAAAATTTCTTTTATTCCTATTTATATTCTTATGAAGTATATTTTAATAAGAATGTATAGTTATTGTAAATATACGTCTCCAATTTAGGATTTGACATAAAACATGCATCACATTAATTTCTGAATTGATTGCAACAGCAAAAAGCTTTGATTTTGAAGCTGAAACTAATTTAAAATATTTGTTTTTTTTGTACAGATATTGCCTAAATATGTAAGACTCCTATACCATGAAAGATGCTTCCATTGCAGATAGCACATTAGGATGTTGCACATGTAGGTATTTATTCATAACAATCGTTCTTAAAACTATGTTTATATTTGTTAGGTAATAAAAATCAGTTTTTCCTGGAACAACAGCTTGAAATTTGATTACAAATTGGTCCTACATTACATTTATTGAAATATTCACTGTAATGAGATATATTTTAATAAGAATGTATAGTGATTGTAATAATTCTTGTCTCCAATTAAGGATTTGACATTACAACATGCATCACATTAATTTCTGAATTGATTGCAACAGCAAATAGTCTGGATTAAAAGCTGAAATTAATGTTTATTTTTTTTTGTTTTCATTACAGATACAGCCTAAATATGTAAGACTCCTATACCATGAAAGATGCTTCCATTGCAGATGCACATTAGGATAAGTCACATGTACGTATTTGGTCATTACAATTTTCCTTCAAACTATATTTATATTTGTTAGGTAATAAAAATCAGTTTTTTCCTGAAACAAAAGATTGAAGCTTTATAACAAATTGGTCTAAAATTTCTTTCATTCAAATTTATACTCTAATGCTGAATATTTTAATAAGAACGTATAGTAATTGTAATTATATACTTTTCTCTATTTTGGGATTTAACATAAAACATGCATCACATTATTTTCTGAATTGATTGCAACAGCAAAGAGTCTGGATTTAAAGCGTAAACTAATTAATAATTTTTGTTTTTGTTACAGATTATACAGCCTTAATATGTAACACTCCTATACCATGAAAGATGCTTTCACACATTAGGATGTTGCACATGTAGGTATTTGGTCATTACAATTGTTCTTAAAACTATGTTTATGTTTGTTAGGTAATAAAAATCCGTTTTTTCCTGAACAGTTTGACAAAACGATGCTTTATGTTAAAATGGGTCTCGTAAAAGCAGACCTCTGCAGAGAGCAAACTTTAGATTTTGATATAACATTGATGAATTTAATGGGCGCTAATCTCGTAAAAGCAGATCCCCCAGCAGAGCTGATTACATAGTATGATAACTTGTGTTTATGGTAAAATGTATTTAGTTTTTTTGTCTGGCTCTATTTCATTATCAACCAATTTGAAACTTTATTACAAATTGGTCTCAAAAAAATTTCTTCAAATTTATACTCTAATGAAATATATTCTTAAAGACTGAGCTGAAGGACGCCTCCGGGTGCGGGAATTTCTCGCTACATTGAAGACCTGTTGGTGACCTTCTGCTGTTGTCTGTTCTATGGTCGGGTTGTTGTCTCTTTGACACATTCCCCATTTCCATTCTCAATTTTATTAATGGAATGTATAGTAATTATAAATATTCTTGTCCAACATGCAAAGATTAAATTCTGAAAAAATTGCAACAGCAAATAGTCTGTATTTAAAGCTGATATTAATTTATAGTTTTTGTTAAAGATACATCTAAATATGTTGCACTCCTAGACAGAGAAGATGGATTCATGGCAGATAGGAAGAGTCAACATGTAAGTATTTGGTCATTACAATTGTACTTAAAACTATGTTAATATTTGGAAGTCAATACAAATCTGTTTTCACTGAAACAATAGCTTAAAATTTTTTTACAGATTGGTCTAAAATATCTTTTATTCGAATTTCAAATGTGGTATATTTTAATAAGAATGAAAGAGTAATTGTAAATTAATTGTCCGTAATTTAAGATTTGACATAAAACATGAATCACATTAATTTTTTTATTTTTTTAACAGCCATTAAATATTCTCTATCTAAAGCTGATGCTAATTTAAATTTTTTCTTATGTAACAGATACAGCCCAGATATGTTCCACTCCTACCCAATGAATATGGTTTCATGGTAGATGCACATTAGGATGTTTAACATGTAGGTAGTCATTACAATTGTACTTTAGACTATGTTTATATGTGTTGGGTAATAAATATCAGTTTTACCTGGAACAACAGCTTAAATAAAATTTTATTTCAAATTAGTGTACATATTTCTTTTGTTCAAATTTATAATCTAGTGAAGTAAATTTTAACATGAATGCGTAGTAATTTTAAATATTCTTGTGTCCAATTTAGGATTTGACATAAAATATGAGTGACATTTATTTTATAATTGTTGCAACAGCCAATAGTCTCTGTTTGAAGCTGATACTAATTGATGATTTGGTTTTGTTATAGATACAGCCATAATATGTTACACTCCTAGACAATGAAGATGGTTTCATGGTAGATTGATCACACATCTGGATACGTAGCATGTAGGTATTTGGTATTTTTAATTGTACTTTAAACTATGTTAAAATGGTTTGCAGGTAACAAAAATAAGTTTTCCCTGGAAGCTTAAATTAGATTTGATTACAAATTGATTACAAATTTCTTCAATTCAAATTTATACTCTTATGAAGATTATTTTAATGATAATGTATAGAAATTGTTTATATACTTGTCTTCAAATTAGGATTTTTCATCAAAAATGCATCATATTAATTTTGAATTAATTGCAACAACCAATATTCTCTATTTAAAGCTGATACTGATTTAGAGTTTTTGTTTTTTGTTACAGATACAGACTAGATATGTTACCCTCCTAGACAATGAAGATGCTTTCTTGGTTTACAGCACACGAAGATTTGTATCATGTAGGTATTTGGTCATTATAATTGTACTTTTAACTCTTTTTATATGTGTTGGGTAACAAAAATCAGTTTTCCCGTTGAACAACAGTTTGAAATTTTATTACAAATTTGTCGAACATTTCTTTTATTCAAATATTTACTGTAATAAGTTAAGTAATTGTAAATATTCTAGTCTCCAATTTAGGATTTGACATTAAACATGCATCACATTAATTTCTGAATTGATTGCAACATCAAATATTCCCTATTTAAAGCTGATACTAATTTACAATTTTTGTTTTTGTTACAGATAACGCCTAAATATGTTACACTCTTCGACAATGAAAATGGTTTCATTGTAGATAGCACATTAGGATTAGTCACATGTACGTATTTATTCATTACAATTTTTTTATTTAAACTAGGTTTATTAGCTCACCTGGCCCACAGGGCCAAGTGAGCTTTTCTCATCACTTGGCGTCCGTCGTCGTCCGTTAACTTTTACAAAAATCTCCTCTGAAACTACTGGGCCAAATTTAACCAAACTTGGCCACAATCATCACTAGGGTATCTAGTTTTAAAAATGTGTCCGATGACCCTGCCTGCCAACCAAGATGGCTGACATGGCTAAAAATAGAACATAGGGGTAAAATGCAGTTTTTGGCTTATATCTCTGAAACTCAAGCATTTAGAGCAAATCTGACTAGAGTAAAAATGTTCATCAGGTTAAGATCTATCTGCCCTGAAATTGTCAGATGAATCAGACAACCCGTTGTTGGGTTGCTGCCCCTGAATTAGTAATTTTAAGGAAATTTTGCAGCTTTTTGTTATCTTGAATATTATTATAGATGAAGATAAACTGTAAACAGCCATTATGTTCAGCAAAGTCAGATCTACAAAGAAGTCAACATGACCAATATGGTCAATTGACCCCATAAGGAGTTATTGCCCTTTAAAGTCAAATTTAACAATTATTCGTAAATTTTTGTATTCTTTTACAAAACTCTTCTCTCCTGAAACAACTGAGACAAATTTAACCAAACTTGGCCACAATCATCACTAGGGTATCTAGTTTAATAAATGTGTCCGATGACCCTGCCTGCCAACCAACATGTCAGACATGGCTAAAAATAGAACTTTGGGGGAAAATGCAGTTTTTGACTTGTATCTCTGAAACTAAAGCAAATGTATAACGGTTGCATTATTTCATGCATCAATTGTAAATAAAAATATCAGGTGAGCGACACAGGCTCCTTGGAGCCTCTAGTATTTGTTGGGCATTAAAATCAGTTTTCACTGAAACAACAGATTGAAGCTTTATAACAAATTGGTCTAAAATTTCTTTTATTCCTATTTATATTCTTATGAAGTATATTTTAATAAGAATGTATAGTTATTGTAAATATACGTCTCCAATTTAGGATTTGACATAAAACATGCATCACATTAATTTCTGAATTGATTGCAACAGCAAAAAGCTTTGATTTTGAAGCTGAAACTAATTTAAAATATTTGTTTTTTTTGTACAGATATTGCCTAAATATGTAAGACTCCTATACCATGAAAGATGCTTCCATTGCAGATAGCACATTAGGATGTTGCACATGTAGGTATTTATTCATAACAATCGTTCTTAAAACTATGTTTATATTTGTTAGGTAATAAAAATCAGTTTTTCCTGGAACAACAGCTTGAAATTTGATTACAAATTGGTCCTACATTACATTTATTGAAATATTCACTGTAATGAGATATATTTTAATAAGAATGTATAGTGATTGTAATAATTCTTGTCTCCAATTAAGGATTTGACATTACAACATGCATCACATTAATTTCTGAATTGATTGCAACAGCAAATAGTCTGGATTAAAAGCTGAAATTAATGTTTATTTTTTTTTGTTTTCATTACAGATACAGCCTAAATATGTAAGACTCCTATACCATGAAAGATGCTTCCATTGCAGATGCACATTAGGATAAGTCACATGTACGTATTTGGTCATTACAATTTTCCTTCAAACTATATTTATATTTGTTAGGTAATAAAAATCAGTTTTTTCCTGAAACAAAAGATTGAAGCTTTATAACAAATTGGTCTAAAATTTCTTTCATTCAAATTTATACTCTAATGCTGAATATTTTAATAAGAACGTATAGTAATTGTAATTATATACTTTTCTCTATTTTGGGATTTAACATAAAACATGCATCACATTATTTTCTGAATTGATTGCAAAAGCAAAGAGTCTGGATTTAAAGCGTAAACTAATTAATAATTTTTGTTTTTGTTACAGATTATACAGCCTTAATATGTAACACTCCTATACCATGAAAGATGCTTTCACACATTAGGATGTTGCACATGTAGGTATTTGGTCATTACAATTGTTCTTAAAACTATGTTTATGTTTGTTAGGTAATAAAAATCCGTTTTTTCCTGAACAGTTTGACAAAACGATGCTTTATGTTAAAATGGGTCTCGTAAAAGCAGACCTCTGCAGAGAGCAAACTTTAGATTTTGATATAACATTGATGAATTTAATGGGCGCTAATCTCGTAAAAGCAGATCCCCCAGCAGAGCTGATTACATAGTATGATAACTTGTGTTTATGGTAAAATGTATTTAGTTTTTTTGTCTGGCTCTATTTCATTATCAACCAATTTGAAACTTTATTACAAATTGGTCTCAAAAAAATTTCTTCAAATTTATACTCTAATGAAATATATTCTTAATGACTGAGCTGAAGGACGCCTCCGGGTGCGGGAATTTCTCGCTACATTGAAGACCTGTTGGTGACCTTCTGCTGTTGTCTGTTCTATGGTCGGGTTGTTGTCTCTTTGACACATTCCCCATTTCCATTCTCAATTTTATTAATGGAATGTATAGTAATTATAAATATTCTTGTCCAACATGCAAAGATTAAATTCTGAAAAAATTGCAACAGCAAATAGTCTGTATTTAAAGCTGATATTAATTTATAGTTTTTGTTAAAGATACATCTAAATATGTTGCACTCCTAGACAGAGAAGATGGATTCATGGCAGATAGGAAGAGTCAACATGTAAGTATTTGGTCATTACAATTGTACTTAAAACTATGTTAATATTTGGAAGTCAATAAAAATCTGTTTTCACTGAAACAATAGCTTAAAATTTTTTTACAGATTGGTCTAAAATATCTTTTATTCGAATTTCAAATGTGGTATATTTTAATAAGAATGAAAGAGTAATTGTAAATTAATTGTCCGTAATTTAAGATTTGACATAAAACATGAATCACATTAATTTTTTTATTTTTTTAACAGCCATTAAATATTCTCTATCTAAAGCTGATGCTAATTTAAATTTTTTCTTATGTAACAGATACAGCCCAGATATGTTCCACTCCTACCCAATGAATATGGTTTCATGGTAGATGCACATTAGGATGTTTAACATGTAGGTAGTCATTACAATTGTACTTTAGACTATGTTTATATGTGTTGGGTAATAAATATCAGTTTTACCTGGAACAACAGCTTAAATAAAATTTTATTTCAAATTAGTGTACATATTTCTTTTGTTCAAATTTATAATCTAGTGAAGTAAATTTTAACATGAATGCGTAGTAATTTTAAATATTCTTGTGTCCAATTTAGGATTTGACATAAAATATGAGTGACATTTATTTTATAATTGTTGCAACAGCCAATAGTCTCTGTTTGAAGCTGATACTAATTGATGATTTGGTTTTGTTATAGATACAGCCATAATATGTTACACTCCTAGACAATGAAGATGGTTTCATGGTAGATTGATCACACATCTGGATACGTAGCATGTAGGTATTTGGTATTTTTAATTGTACTTTAAACTATGTTAAAATGGTTTGCAGGTAACAAAAATAAGTTTTCCCTGGAAGCTTAAATTAGATTTGATTACAAATTGATTACAAATTTCTTCAATTCAAATTTATACTCTTATGAAGATTATTTTAATGATAATGTATAGAAATTGTTTATATACTTGTCTTCAAATTAGGATTTTTCATCAAAAATGCATCATATTAATTTTGAATTAATTGCAACAACCAATATTCTCTATTTAAAGCTGATACTGATTTAGAGTTTTTGTTTTTTGTTACAGATACAGACTAGATATGTTACCCTCCTAGACAATGAAGATGCTTTCTTGGTTTACAGCACACGAAGATTTGTATCATGTAGGTATTTGGTCATTATAATTGTACTTTTAACTCTTTTTATATGTGTTGGGTAACAAAAATCAGTTTTCCCGTTGAACAACAGTTTGAAATTTTATTACAAATTTGTCGAACATTTCTTTTATTCAAATATTTACTGTAATAAGTTAAGTAATTGTAAATATTCTAGTCTCCAATTTAGGATTTGACATTAAACATGCATCACATTAATTTCTGAATTGATTGCAACATCAAATATTCCCTATTTAAAGCTGATACTAATTTACAATTTTTGTTTTTGTTACAGATAACGCCTAAATATGTTACACTCTTCGACAATGAAAATGGTTTCATTGTAGATAGCACATTAGGATTAGTCACATGTACGTATTTATTCATTACAATTTTTTTATTTAAACTAGGTTTATTAGCTCACCTGCAAGTGAGCTTTTCTCATCACTTGGCTCCGTCGTCGTCCGTTAACTTTTACAAAAATCTCCTCTGAAACTACTGGGCCAAATTTAACCAAACTTGGCCACAATCATCACTAGGGTATCTAGTTTTAAAAATGTGTCCGATGACCCCGCCTGCCAACCAAGATGGCTGACATGGCTAAAAATAGAACATAGGGGTAAAATGCAGTTTTTGGCTTATATCTCTGAAACTCAAGCATTTAGAGCAAATCTGACTAGAGTAAAAATGTTCATCAGGTTAAGATCTATCTGCCCTGAAATTGTCAGATGAATCAGACAACCCGTTGTTGGGTTGCTGCCCCTGAATTAGTAATTTTAAGGAAATTTTGCAGCTTTTTGTTATCTTGAATATTATTATAGATGAAGATAAACTGTAAACAGCCATTATGTTCAGCAAAGTCAGATCTACAAAGAAGTCAACATGACCAATATGGTCAATTGACCCCATAAGGAGTTATTGCCCTTTAAAGTCAAATTTAACAATTATTCGTAAATTTTTGTATTCTTTTACAAAACTCTTCTCTCCTGAAACAACTGAGACAAATTTAACCAAACTTGGCCACAATCATCACTAGGGTATCTAGTTTAATAAATGTGTCCGATGACCCTGCCTGCCAACCAACATGTCAGACATGGCTAAAAATAGAACTTTGGGGGAAAATGCAGTTTTTGACTTGTATCTCTGAAACTAAAGCAAATGTATAACGGTTGCATTATTTCATGCATCAATTGTAAATAAAAATATCAGGTGAGCGACACAGGCTCCTTGGAGCCTCTAGTATTTGTTGGGCATTAAAATCAGTTTTCACTGAAACAACAGATTGAAGCTTTATAACAAATTGGTCTAAAATTTCTTTTATTCCTATTTATATTCTTATGAAGTATATTTTAAAAAGCTTTGATTTTGAAGCTGAAACTAATTTAAAATATTTGTTTTTTTTGTACAGATATTGCCTAAATATGTAAGACTCCTATACCATGAAAGATGCTTCCATTGCAGATAGCACATTAGGATGTTGCACATGTAGGTATTTATTCATAACAATCGTTCTTAAAACTATGTTTATATTTGTTAGGTAATAAAAATCAGTTTTTCCTGGAACAACAGCTTGAAATTTGATTACAAATTGGTCCTACATTACATTTATTGAAATATTCACTGTAATGAGATATATTTTAATAAGAATGTATAGTGATTGTAATAATTCTTGTCTCCAATTAAGGATTTGACATTACAACATGCATCACATTAATTTCTGAATTGATTGCAACAGCAAATAGTCTGGATTAAAAGCTGAAATTAATGTTTATTTTTTTTTGTTTTCATTACAGATACAGCCTAAATATGTAAGACTCCTATACCATGAAAGATGCTTCCATTGCAGATGCACATTAGGATAAGTCACATGTACGTATTTGGTCATTACAATTTTCCTTCAAACTATATTTATATTTGTTAGGTAATAAAAATCAGTTTTTTCCTGAAACAAAAGATTGAAGCTTTATAACAAATTGGTCTAAAATTTCTTTCATTCAAATTTATACTCTAATGCTGAATATTTTAATAAGAACGTATAGTAATTGTAATTATATACTTTTCTCTATTTTGGGATTTAACATAAAACATGCATCACATTATTTTCTGAATTGATTGCAAAAGCAAAGAGTCTGGATTTAAAGCGTAAACTAATTAATAATTTTTGTTTTTGTTACAGATTATACAGCCTTAATATGTAACACTCCTATACCATGAAAGATGCTTTCACACATTAGGATGTTGCACATGTAGGTATTTGGTCATTACAATTGTTCTTAAAACTATGTTTATGTTTGTTAGGTAATAAAAATCCGTTTTTTCCTGAACAGTTTGACAAAACGATGCTTTATGTTAAAATGGGTCTCGTAAAAGCAGACCTCTGCAGAGAGCAAACTTTAGATTTTGATATAACATTGATGAATTTAATGGGCGCTAATCTCGTAAAAGCAGATCCCCCAGCAGAGCTGATTACATAGTATGATAACTTGTGTTTATGGTAAAATGTATTTAGTTTTTTTGTCTGGCTCTATTTCATTATCAACCAATTTGAAACTTTATTACAAATTGGTCTCAAAAAAATTTCTTCAAATTTATACTCTAATGAAATATATTCTTAATGACTGAGCTGAAGGACGCCTCCGGGTGCGGGAATTTCTCGCTACATTGAAGACCTGTTGGTGACCTTCTGCTGTTGTCTGTTCTATGGTCGGGTTGTTGTCTCTTTGACACATTCCCCATTTCCATTCTCAATTTTATTAATGGAATGTATAGTAATTATAAATATTCTTGTCCAACATGCAAAGATTAAATTCTGAAAAAATTGCAACAGCAAATAGTCTGTATTTAAAGCTGATATTAATTTATAGTTTTTGTTAAAGATACATCTAAATATGTTGCACTCCTAGACAGAGAAGATGGATTCATGGCAGATAGGAAGAGTCAACATGTAAGTATTTGGTCATTACAATTGTACTTAAAACTATGTTAATATTTGGAAGTCAATAAAAATCTGTTTTCACTGAAACAATAGCTTAAAATTTTTTTACAGATTGGTCTAAAATATCTTTTATTCGAATTTCAAATGTGGTATATTTTAATAAGAATGAAAGAGTAATTGTAAATTAATTGTCCGTAATTTAAGATTTGACATAAAACATGAATCACATTAATTTTTTTATTTTTTTAACAGCCATTAAATATTCTCTATCTAAAGCTGATGCTAATTTAAATTTTTTCTTATGTAACAGATACAGCCCAGATATGTTCCACTCCTACCCAATGAATATGGTTTCATGGTAGATGCACATTAGGATGTTTAACATGTAGGTAGTCATTACAATTGTACTTTAGACTATGTTTATATGTGTTGGGTAATAAATATCAGTTTTACCTGGAACAACAGCTTAAATAAAATTTTATTTCAAATTAGTGTACATATTTCTTTTGTTCAAATTTATAATCTAGTGAAGTAAATTTTAACATGAATGCGTAGTAATTTTAAATATTCTTGTGTCCAATTTAGGATTTGACATAAAATATGAGTGACATTTATTTTATAATTGTTGCAACAGCCAATAGTCTCTGTTTGAAGCAAATACTAATTGATGATTTGGTTTTGTTATAGATACAGCCATAATATGTTACACTCCTAGACAATGAAGATGGTTTCATGGTAGATTGATCACACATCTGGATACGTAGCATGTAGGTATTTGGTATTTTTAATTGTACTTTAAACTATGTTAAAATGGTTTGCAGGTAACAAAAATAAGTTTTCCCTGGAAGCTTAAATTAGATTTGATTACAAATTGATTACAAATTTCTTCAATTCAAATTTATACTCTTATGAAGATTATTTTAATGATAATGTATAGAAATTGTTTATATACTTGTCTTCAAATTAGGATTTTTCATCAAAAATGCATCATATTAATTTTGAATTAATTGCAACAACCAATATTCTCTATTTAAAGCTGATACTGATTTAGAGTTTTTGTTTTTTGTTACAGATACAGACTAGATATGTTACCCTCCTAGACAATGAAGATGCTTTCTTGGTTTACAGCACACGAAGATTTGTATCATGTAGGTATTTGGTCATTATAATTGTACTTTTAACTCTTTTTATATGTGTTGGGTAACAAAAATCAGTTTTCCCGTTGAACAACAGTTTGAAATTTTATTACAAATTTGTCGAACATTTCTTTTATTCAAATATTTACTGTAATAAGTTAAGTAATTGTAAATATTCTAGTCTCCAATTTAGGATTTGACATTAAACATGCATCACATTAATTTCTGAATTGATTGCAACATCAAATATTCCCTATTTAAAGCTGATACTAATTTACAATTTTTGTTTTTGTTACAGATAACGCCTAAATATGTTACACTCTTCGACAATGAAAATGGTTTCATTGTAGATAGCACATTAGGATTAGTCACATGTACGTATTTATTCATTACAATTTTTTTATTTAAACTAGGTTTATTAGCTCACCTGCAAGTGAGCTTTTCTCATCACTTGGCGTCCGTCGTCGTCCGTTAACTTTTACAAAAATCTCCTCTGAAACTACTGGGCCAAATTTAACCAAACTTGGCCACAATCATCACTAGGGTATCTAGTTTTAAAAATGTGTCCGATGACCCTGCCTGCCAACCAAGATGGCTGACATGGCTAAAAATAGAACATAGGGGTAAAATGCAGTTTTTGGCTTATATCTCTGAAACTCAAGCATTTAGAGCAAATCTGACTAGAGTAAAAATGTTCATCAGGTTAAGATCTATCTGCCCTGAAATTGTCAGATGAATCAGACAACCCGTTGTTGGGTTGCTGCCCCTGAATTAGTAATTTTAAGGAAATTTTGCAGCTTTTTGTTATCTTGAATATTATTATAGATGAAGATAAACTGTAAACAGCCATTATGTTCAGCAAAGTCAGATCTACAAAGAAGTCAACATGACCAATATGGTCAATTGACCCCATAAGGAGTTATTGCCCTTTAAAGTCAAATTTAACAATTATTCGTAAATTTTTGTATTCTTTTACAAAAATCTTCTCTCCTGAAACAACTGAGACAAATTTAACCAAACTTGGCCACAATCATCACTAGGGTATCTAGTTTAATAAATGTGTCCGATGACCCTGCCTGCCAACCAACATGTCAGACATGGCTAAAAATAGAACTTTGGGGGAAAATGCAGTTTTTGACTTGTATCTCTGAAACTAAAGCAAATGTATAACGGTTGCATTATTTCATGCATCAATTGTAAATAAAAATATCAGGTGAGCGACACAGGCTCCTTGGAGCCTCTAGTATTTGTTGGGCATTAAAATCAGTTTTCACTGAAACAACAGATTGAAGCTTTATAACAAATTGGTCTAAAATTTCTTTTATTCCTATTTATATTCTTATGAAGTATATTTTAATAAGAATGTATAGTTATTGTAAATATACGTCTCCAATTTAGGATTTGACATAAAACATGCATCACATTAATTTCTGAATTGATTGCAACAGCAAAAAGCTTTGATTTTGAAGCTGAAACTAATTTAAAATATTTGTTTTTTTTGTACAGATATTGCCTAAATATGTAAGACTCCTATACCATGAAAGATGCTTCCATTGCAGATAGCACATTAGGATGTTGCACATGTAGGTATTTATTCATAACAATCGTTCTTAAAACTATGTTTATATTTGTTAGGTAATAAAAATCAGTTTTTCCTGGAACAACAGCTTGAAATTTGATTACAAATTGGTCCTACATTACATTTATTGAAATATTCACTGTAATGAGATATATTTTAATAAGAATGTATAGTGATTGTAATAATTCTTGTCTCCAATTAAGGATTTGACATTACAACATGCATCACATTAATTTCTGAATTGATTGCAACAGCAAATAGTCTGGATTAAAAGCTGAAATTAATGTTTATTTTTTTTTGTTTTCATTACAGATACAGCCTAAATATGTAAGACTCCTATACCATGAAAGATGCTTCCATTGCAGATGCACATTAGGATAAGTCACATGTACGTATTTGGTCATTACAATTTTCCTTCAAACTATATTTATATTTGTTAGGTAATAAAAATCAGTTTTTTCCTGAAACAAAAGATTGAAGCTTTATAACAAATTGGTCTAAAATTTCTTTCATTCAAATTTATACTCTAATGCTGAATATTTTAATAAGAACGTATAGTAATTGTAATTATATACTTTTCTCTATTTTGGGATTTAACATAAAACATGCATCACATTATTTTCTGAATTGATTGCAACAGCAAAGAGTCTGGATTTAAAGCGTAAACTAATTAATAATTTTTGTTTTTGTTACAGATTATACAGCCTTAATATGTAACACTCCTATACCATGAAAGATGCTTTCACACATTAGGATGTTGCACATGTAGGTATTTGGTCATTACAATTGTTCTTAAAACTATGTTTATGTTTGTTAGGTAATAAAAATCCGTTTTTTCCTGAACAGTTTGACAAAACGATGCTTTATGTTAAAATGGGTCTCGTAAAAGCAGACCTCTGCAGAGAGCAAACTTTAGATTTTGATATAACATTGATGAATTTAATGGGCGCTAATCTCGTAAAAGCAGATCCCCCAGCAGAGCTGATTACATAGTATGATAACTTGTGTTTATGGTAAAATGTATTTAGTTTTTTTGTCTGGCTCTATTTCATTATCAACCAATTTGAAACTTTATTACAAATTGGTCTCAAAAAAATTTCTTCAAATTTATACTCTAATGAAATATATTCTTAATGACTGAGCTGAAGGACGCCTCCGGGTGCGGGAATTTCTCGCTACATTGAAGACCTGTTGGTGACCTTCTGCTGTTGTCTGTTCTATGGTCGGGTTGTTGTCTCTTTGACACATTCCCCATTTCCATTCTCAATTTTATTAATGGAATGTATAGTAATTATAAATATTCTTGTCCAACATGCAAAGATTAAATTCTGAAAAAATTGCAACAGCAAATAGTCTGTATTTAAAGCTGATATTAATTTATAGTTTTTGTTAAAGATACATCTAAATATGTTGCACTCCTAGACAGAGAAGATGGATTCATGGCAGATAGGAAGAGTCAACATGTAAGTATTTGGTCATTACAATTGTACTTAAAACTATGTTAATATTTGGAAGTCAATACAAATCTGTTTTCACTGAAACAATAGCTTAAAATTTTTTTACAGATTGGTCTAAAATATCTTTTATTCGAATTTCAAATGTGGTATATTTTAATAAGAATGAAAGAGTAATTGTAAATTAATTGTCCGTAATTTAAGATTTGACATAAAACATGAATCACATTAATTTTTTTATTTTTTTAACAGCCATTAAATATTCTCTATCTAAAGCTGATGCTAATTTAAATTTTTTCTTATGTAACAGATACAGCCCAGATATGTTCCACTCCTACCCAATGAATATGGTTTCATGGTAGATGCACATTAGGATGTTTAACATGTAGGTAGTCATTACAATTGTACTTTAGACTATGTTTATATGTGTTGGGTAATAAATATCAGTTTTACCTGGAACAACAGCTTAAATAAAATTTTATTTCAAATTAGTGTACATATTTCTTTTGTTCAAATTTATAATCTAGTGAAGTAAATTTTAACATGAATGCGTAGTAATTTTAAATATTCTTGTGTCCAATTTAGGATTTGACATAAAATATGAGTGACATTTATTTTATAATTGTTGCAACAGCCAATAGTCTCTGTTTGAAGCTGATACTAATTGATGATTTGGTTTTGTTATAGATACAGCCATAATATGTTACACTCCTAGACAATGAAGATGGTTTCATGGTAGATTGATCACACATCTGGATACGTAGCATGTAGGTATTTGGTATTTTTAATTGTACTTTAAACTATGTTAAAATGGTTTGCAGGTAACAAAAATAAGTTTTCCCTGGAAGCTTAAATTAGATTTGATTACAAATTGATTACAAATTTCTTCAATTCAAATTTATACTCTTATGAAGATTATTTTAATGATAATGTATAGAAATTGTTTATATACTTGTCTTCAAATTAGGATTTTTCATCAAAAATGCATCATATTAATTTTGAATTAATTGCAACAACCAATATTCTCTATTTAAAGCTGATACTGATTTAGAGTTTTTGTTTTTTGTTACAGATACAGACTAGATATGTTACCCTCCTAGACAATGAAGATGCTTTCTTGGTTTACAGCACACGAAGATTTGTATCATGTAGGTATTTGGTCATTATAATTGTACTTTTAACTCTTTTTATATGTGTTGGGTAACAAAAATCAGTTTTCCCGTTGAACAACAGTTTGAAATTTTATTACAAATTTGTCGAACATTTCTTTTATTCAAATATTTACTGTAATAAGTTAAGTAATTGTAAATATTCTAGTCTCCAATTTAGGATTTGACATTAAACATGCATCACATTAATTTCTGAATTGATTGCAACATCAAATATTCCCTATTTAAAGCTGATACTAATTTACAATTTTTGTTTTTGTTACAGATAACGCCTAAATATGTTACACTCTTCGACAATGAAAATGGTTTCATTGTAGATAGCACATTAGGATTAGTCACATGTACGTATTTATTCATTACAATTTTTTTATTTAAACTAGGTTTATTAGCTCACCTGGCCCACAGGGCCAAGTGAGCTTTTCTCATCACTTGGCGTCCGTCGTCGTCCGTTAACTTTTACAAAAATCTCCTCTGAAACTACTGGGCCAAATTTAACCAAACTTGGCCACAATCATCACTAGGGTATCTAGTTTTAAAAATGTGTCCGATGACCCCGCCTGCCAACCAAGATGGCTGACATGGCTAAAAATAGAACATAGGGGTAAAATGCAGTTTTTGGCTTATATCTCTGAAACTCAAGCATTTAGAGCAAATCTGACTAGAGTAAAAATGTTCATCAGGTTAAGATCTATCTGCCCTGAAATTGTCAGATGAATCAGACAACCCGTTGTTGGGTTGCTGCCCCTGAATTAGTAATTTTAAGGAAATTTTGCAGCTTTTTGTTATCTTAAATATTATTATAGATGAAGATAAACTGTAAACAGCCATTATGTTCAGCAAAGTCAGATCTACAAAGAAGTCAACATGACCAATATGGTCAATTGACCCCATAAGGAGTTATTGCCCTTTAAAGTCAAATTTAACAATTATTCGTAAATTTTTGTATTCTTTTACAAAACTCTTCTCTCCTGAAACAACTGAGACAAATTTAACCAAACTTGGCCACAATCATCACTAGGGTATCTAGTTTAATAAATGTGTCCGATGACCCTGCCTGCCAACCAACATGTCAGACATGGCTAAAAATAGAACTTTGGGGGAAAATGCAGTTTTTGACTTGTATCTCTGAAACTAAAGCAAATGTATAACGGTTGCATTATTTCATGCATCAATTGTAAATAAAAATATCAGGTGAGCGACACAGGCTCCTTGGAGCCTCTAGTATTTGTTGGGCATTAAAATCAGTTTTCACTGAAACAACAGATTGAAGCTTTATAACAAATTGGTCTAAAATTTCTTTTATTCCTATTTATATTCTTATGAAGTATATTTTAATAAGAATGTATAGTTATTGTAAATATACGTCTCCAATTTAGGATTTGACATAAAACATGCATCACATTAATTTCTGAATTGATTGCAACAGCAAAAAGCTTTGATTTTGAAGCTGAAACTAATTTAAAATATTTGTTTTTTTTGTACAGATATTGCCTAAATATGTAAGACTCCTATACCATGAAAGATGCTTCCATTGCAGATAGCACATTAGGATGTTGCACATGTAGGTATTTATTCATAACAATCGTTCTTAAAACTATGTTTATATTTGTTAGGTAATAAAAATCAGTTTTTCCTGGAACAACAGCTTGAAATTTGATTACAAATTGGTCCTACATTACATTTATTGAAATATTCACTGTAATGAGATATATTTTAATAAGAATGTATAGTGATTGTAATAATTCTTGTCTCCAATTAAGGATTTGACATTACAACATGCATCACATTAATTTCTGAATTGATTGCAACAGCAAATAGTCTGGATTAAAAGCTGAAATTAATGTTTATTTTTTTTTGTTTTCATTACAGATACAGCCTAAATATGTAAGACTCCTATACCATGAAAGATGCTTCCATTGCAGATGCACATTAGGATAAGTCACATGTACGTATTTGGTCATTACAATTTTCCTTCAAACTATATTTATATTTGTTAGGTAATAAAAATCAGTTTTTTCCTGAAACAAAAGATTGAAGCTTTATAACAAATTGGTCTAAAATTTCTTTCATTCAAATTTATACTCTAATGCTGAATATTTTAATAAGAACGTATAGTAATTGTAATTATATACTTTTCTCTATTTTGGGATTTAACATAAAACATGCATCACATTATTTTCTGAATTGATTGCAACAGCAAAGAGTCTGGATTTAAAGCGTAAACTAATTAATAATTTTTGTTTTTGTTACAGATTATACAGCCTTAATATGTAACACTCCTATACCATGAAAGATGCTTTCACACATTAGGATGTTGCACATGTAGGTATTTGGTCATTACAATTGTTCTTAAAACTATGTTTATGTTTGTTAGGTAATAAAAATCCGTTTTTTCCTGAACAGTTTGACAAAACGATGCTTTATGTTAAAATGGGTCTCGTAAAAGCAGACCTCTGCAGAGAGCAAACTTTAGATTTTGATATAACATTGATGAATTTAATGGGCGCTAATCTCGTAAAAGCAGATCCCCCAGCAGAGCTGATTACATAGTATGATAACTTGTGTTTATGGTAAAATGTATTTAGTTTTTTTGTCTGGCTCTATTTCATTATCAACCAATTTGAAACTTTATTACAAATTGGTCTCAAAAAAATTTCTTCAAATTTATACTCTAATGAAATATATTCTTAATGACTGAGCTGAAGGACGCCTCCGGGTGCGGGAATTTCTCGCTACATTGAAGACCTGTTGGTGACCTTCTGCTGTTGTCTGTTCTATGGTCGGGTTGTTGTCTCTTTGACACATTCCCCATTTCCATTCTCAATTTTATTAATGGAATGTATAGTAATTATAAATATTCTTGTCCAACATGCAAAGATTAAATTCTGAAAAAATTGCAACAGCAAATAGTCTGTATTTAAAGCTGATATTAATTTATAGTTTTTGTTAAAGATACATCTAAATATGTTGCACTCCTAGACAGAGAAGATGGATTCATGGCAGATAGGAAGAGTCAACATGTAAGTATTTGGTCATTACAATTGTACTTAAAACTATGTTAATATTTGGAAGTCAATACAAATCTGTTTTCACTGAAACAATAGCTTAAAATTTTTTTACAGATTGGTCTAAAATATCTTTTATTCGAATTTCAAATGTGGTATATTTTAATAAGAATGAAAGAGTAATTGTAAATTAATTGTCCGTAATTTAAGATTTGACATAAAACATGAATCACATTAATTTTTTTATTTTTTTAACAGCCATTAAATATTCTCTATCTAAAGCTGATGCTAATTTAAATTTTTTCTTATGTAACAGATACAGCCCAGATATGTTCCACTCCTACCCAATGAATATGGTTTCATGGTAGATGCACATTAGGATGTTTAACATGTAGGTAGTCATTACAATTGTACTTTAGACTATGTTTATATGTGTTGGGTAATAAATATCAGTTTTACCTGGAACAACAGCTTAAATAAAATTTTATTTCAAATTAGTGTACATATTTCTTTTGTTCAAATTTATAATCTAGTGAAGTAAATTTTAACATGAATGCGTAGTAATTTTAAATATTCTTGTGTCCAATTTAGGATTTGACATAAAATATGAGTGACATTTATTTTATAATTGTTGCAACAGCCAATAGTCTCTGTTTGAAGCTGATACTAATTGATGATTTGGTTTTGTTATAGATACAGCCATAATATGTTACACTCCTAGACAATGAAGATGGTTTTATGGTAGATTGATCACACATCTGGATACGTAGCATGTAGGTATTTGGTATTTTTAATTGTACTTTAAACTATGTTAAAATGGTTTGCAGGTAACAAAAATAAGTTTTCCCTGGAAGCTTAAATTAGATTTGATTACAAATTGATTACAAATTTCTTCAATTCAAATTTATACTCTTATGAAGATTATTTTAATGATAATGTATAGAAATTGTTTATATACTTGTCTTCAAATTAGGATTTTTCATCAAAAATGCATCATATTAATTTTGAATTAATTGCAACAACCAATATTCTCTATTTAAAGCTGATACTGATTTAGAGTTTTTGTTTTTTGTTACAGATACAGACTAGATATGTTACCCTCCTAGACAATGAAGATGCTTTCTTGGTTTACAGCACACGAAGATTTGTATCATGTAGGTATTTGGTCATTATAATTGTACTTTTAACTCTTTTTATATGTGTTGGGTAACAAAAATCAGTTTTCCCGTTGAACAACAGTTTGAAATTTTATTACAAATTTGTCGAACATTTCTTTTATTCAAATATTTACTGTAATAAGTTAAGTAATTGTAAATATTCTAGTCTCCAATTTAGGATTTGACATTAAACATGCATCACATTAATTTCTGAATTGATTGCAACATCAAATACTCCCTATTTAAAGCTGATACTAATTTACAATTTTTGTTTTTGTTACAGATAACGCCTAAATATGTTACACTCTTCGACAATGAAAATGGTTTCATTGTAGATAGCACATTAGGATTAGTCACATGTACGTATTTATTCATTACAATTTTTTTATTTAAACTAGGTTTATTAGCTCACCTGCAAGTGAGCTTTTCTCATCACTTGGCGTCCGTCGTCGTCCGTTAACTTTTACAAAAATCTCCTCTGAAACTACTGGGCCAAATTTAACCAAACTTGGCCACAATCATCACTAGGGTATCTAGTTTTAAAAATGTGTCCGATGACCCCGCCTGCCAACCAAGATGGCTGACATGGCTAAAAATAGAACATAGGGGTAAAATGCAGTTTTTGGCTTATATCTCTGAAACTCAAGCATTTAGAGCAAATCTGACTAGAGTAAAAATGTTCATCAGGTTAAGATCTATCTGCCCTGAAATTGTCAGATGAATCAGACAACCCGTTGTTGGGTTGCTGCCCCTGAATTAGTAATTTTAAGGAAATTTTGCAGCTTTTTGTTATCTTGAATATTATTATAGATGAAGATAAACTGTAAACAGCCATTATGTTCAGCAAAGTCAGATCTACAAAGAAGTCAACATGACCAATATGGTCAATTGACCCCATAAGGAGTTATTGCCCTTTAAAGTCAAATTTAACAATTATTCGTAAATTTTTGTATTCTTTTACAAAAATCTTCTCTCCTGAAACAACTGAGACAAATTTAACCAAACTTGGCCACAATCATCACTAGGGTATCTAGTTTAATAAATGTGTCCGATGACCCTGCCTGCCAACCAACATGTCAGACATGGCTAAAAATAGAACTTTGGGGGAAAATGCAGTTTTTGACTTGTATCTCTGAAACTAAAGCAAATGTATAACGGTTGCATTATTTCATGCATCAATTGTAAATAAAAATATCAGGTGAGCGACACAGGCTCCTTGGAGCCTCTAGTATTTGTTGGGCATTAAAATCAGTTTTCACTGAAACAACAGATTGAAGCTTTATAACAAATTGGTCTAAAATTTCTTTTATTCCTATTTATATTCTTATGAAGTATATTTTAATAAGAATGTATAGTTATTGTAAATATACGTCTCCAATTTAGGATTTGACATAAAACATGCATCACATTAATTTCTGAATTGATTGCAACAGCAAAAAGCTTTGATTTTGAAGCTGAAACTAATTTAAAATATTTGGTTTTTTTTGTACAGATACTGCCTAAATATGTAAGACTCCTATACCATGAAAGATGCTTCCATTGCAGATAGCACATTAGGATGTTGCATATGTAGGTATTTATTCATAACAATTGTTCTTAAAACTATGTTTATATTTGTTAGGTAATAAAAATCAGTTTTTCCTGGAACAACAGCTTGAAATTTGATTACAAATTGGTCCTACATTACATTTATTGAAATATTCACTGTAATGAGATATATTTTAATAAGAATGTATAGTGATTGTAAAAATTCTGTCTCCAATTAAGGATTTGACATTACAACATGCATCACATTAATTTCTGAATTGATTGCAACAGCAAATAGTCTGGATTAAAAGCTGAAATTAATGTTTATTTTTTTTTGTTTTCATTACAGATACAGCCTAAATATCTAAGACTCCTATACCATGAAAGATGCTTCCATTGCAGATGCACATTAGGATAAGTCACATGTACGTATTTGGTCATTACAATTTTCCTTCAAACTATATTTATATTTGTTAGGTAATAAAAATCAGTTTTTTCCTGAAACAACAGATTGAAGCTTTATAACAAATTGGTCTAAAATTTCTTTCATTCAAATTTATACTCTAATGCTGAATATTTTAATAAGAACGTATAGTAATTGTAATTATATACTTTTCTCTATTTTGGGATTTAACATAAAACATGCATCACATTATTTTCTGAATTGATTGCAACAGCAAAGAGTCTGGATTTAAAGCGTAAACTAATTAATAATTTTTGTTTTTGTTACAGATTATACAGCCTTAATATGTAACACTCCTATACCATGAAAGATGCTTTCACACATTAGGATGTTGCACATGTAGGTATTTGGTCATTACAATTGTTCTTAAAACTATGTTTATGTTTGTTAGGTAATAAAAATCCGTTTTTTCCTGAACAGTTTGACAAAACGATGCTTTATGTTAAAATGGGTCTCGTAAAAGCAGACCTCTGCAGAGAGCAAACTTTAGATTTTGATATAACATTGATGAATTTAATGGGCGCTAATCTCGTAAAAGCAGATCCCCCAGCAGAGCTGATTACATAGTATGATAACTTGTGTTTATGGTAAAATGTATTTAGTTTTTTTGTCTGGCTCTATTTCATTATCAACCAATTTGAAACTTTATTACAAATTGGTCTCAAAAAAATTTCTTCAAATTTATACTCTAATGAAATATATTCTTAATGACTGAGCTGAAGGATGCCTCCGGGTGCGGGAATTTCTCGCTACATTGAAGACCTGTTGGTGACCTTCTGCTGTTGTCTGTTCTATGGTCGGGTTGTTGTCTCTTTGACACATTCCCCATTTCCATTCTCAATTTTATTAATGGAATGTATAGTAATTATAAATATTCTTGTCCAACATGCAAAGATTAAATTCTGAAAAAATTGCAACAGCAAATAGTCTGTATTTAAAGCTGATATTAATTTATAGTTTTTGTTAAAGATACATCTAAATATGTTGCACTCCTAGACAGAGAAGATGGATTCATGGCAGATAGGAAGAGTCAACATGTAAGTATTTGGTCATTACAATTGTACTTAAAACTATGTTAATATTTGGAAGTCAATAAAAATCTGTTTTCACTGAAACAATAGCTTAAAATTTTTTTACAGATTGGTCTAAAATATCTTTTATTCAAATTTCAAATGTGGTATATTTTAATAAGAATGAAAGAGTAATTGTAAATTAATTGTCCGTAATTTAAGATTTGACATAAAACATGAATCACATTAATTTTTTTATTTTTTTAACAGCCATTAAATATTCTCTATCTAAAGCTGATGCTAATTTAAATTTTTTCTTATGTAACAGATACAGCCCAGATATGTTCCACTCCTACCCAATGAATATGGTTTCATGGTAGATGCACATTAGGATGTTTAACATGTAGGTAGTCATTACAATTGTACTTTAGACTATGTTTATATGTGTTGGGTAATAAATATCAGTTTTACCTGGAACAACAGCTTAAATAAAATTTTATTTCAAATTAGTGTACATATTTCTTTTGTTCAAATTTATAATCTAGTGAAGTAAATTTTAACATGAATGCGTAGTAATTTTAAATATTCTTGTGTCCAATTTAGGATTTGACATAAAATATGAGTGACATTTATTTTATAATTGTTGCAACAGCCAATAGTCTCTATTTGAAGCTGATACTAATTGATGATTTGGTTTTGTTATAGATACAGCCATAATATGTTACACTCCTAGACAATGAAGATGGTTTCATGGTAGATTGATCACACATCTGGATACGTAGCATGTAGGTATTTGGTATTTTTAATTGTACTTTAAACTATGTTAAAATGGTTTGCAGGTAACAAAAATAAGTTTTCCCTGGAAGCTTAAATTAGATTTGATTACAAATTGATTACAAATTTCTTCAATTCAAATTTATACTCTTATGAAGATTATTTTAATGATAATGTATAGAAATTGTTTATATACTTGTCTTGAAATTAGGATTTTTCATCAAAAATGCATCATATTAATTTTGAATTAATTGCAACAACCAATATTCTCTATTTAAAGCTGATACTGATTTAGAGTTTTTGTTTTTTGTTACAGATACAGACTAGATATGTTACCCTCCTAGACAATGAAGATGCTTTCTTGGTTTACAGCACACGAAGATTTGTATCATGTAGGTATTTGGTCATTATAATTGTACTTTTAACTCTTTTTATATGTGTTGGGTAACAAAAATCAGTTTTCCCGTTGAACAACAGTTTGAAATTTTATTACAAATTTGTCGAACATTTCTTTTATTCAAATATTTACTGTAATAAGTTAAGTAATTGTAAATATTCTAGTCTCCAATTTAGGATTTGACATTAAACATGCATCACATTAATTTCTGAATTGATTGCAACATCAAATATTCCCTATTTAAAGCTGATACTAATTTACAATTTTTGTTTTTGTTACAGATAACGCCTAAATATGTTACACTCTTCGACAATGAAAATGGTTTCATTGTAGATAGCACATTAGGATTAGTCACATGTACGTATTTATTCATTACAATTTTTTTATTTAAACTAGGTTTATTAGCTCACCTGCAAGTGAGCTTTTCTCATCACTTGGCGTCCGTCGTCGTCCGTTAACTTTTACAAAAATCTCCTCTGAAACTACTGGGCCAAATTTAACCAAACTTGGCCACAATCATCACTAGGGTATCTAGTTTTAAAAATGTGTCCGATGACCCCGCCTGCCAACCAAGATGGCTGACATGGCTAAAAATAGAACATAGGGGTAAAATGCAGTTTTTGGCTTATATCTCTGAAACTCAAGCATTTAGAGCAAATCTGACTGAGTAAAAATGTTCATCAGGTTAAGATCTATCTGCCCTGAAATTGTCAGATGAATCAGACAACCCGTTGTTGGGTTGCTGCCCCTGAATTAGTAATTTTAAGGAAATTTTGCAGCTTTTTGTTATCTTGAATATTATTATAGATGAAGATAAACTGTAAACAGCCATTATGTTCAGCAAAGTCAGATCTACAAAGAAGTCAACATGACCAATATGGTCAATTGACCCCATAAGGAGTTATTGCCCTTTAAAGTCAAATTTAACAATTATTCGTAAATTTTTGTATTCTTTTACAAAAATCTTCTCTCCTGAAACAACTGAGACAAATTTAACCAAACTTGGCCACAATCATCACTAGGGTATCTAGTTTAATAAATGTGTCCGATGACCCTGCCTGCCAACCAACATGTCAGACATGGCTAAAAATAGAACTTTGGGGGAAAATGCAGTTTTTGACTTGTATCTCTGAAACTAAAGCAAATGTATAACGGTTGCATTATTTCATGCATCAATTGTAAATAAAAATATCAGGTGAGCGACACAGGCTCCTTGGAGCCTCTAGTATTTGTTGGGCATTAAAATCAGTTTTCACTAAAACAACAGATTGAAGCTTTATAACAAATTGGTCTAAAATTTCTTTTATTCCTATTTATATTCTTATGAAGTATATTTTAATAAGAATGTATAGTTATTGTAAATATACGTCTCCAATTTAGGATTTGACATAAAACATGCATCACATTAATTTCTGAATTGATTGCAACAGCAAAAAGCTTTGATTTTGAAGCTGAAACTAATTTAAAATATTTGTTTTTTTTTGTACAGATACTGCCTAAATATGTAAGACTCCTATACCATGAAAGATGCTTCCATTGCAGATAGCACATTAGGATGTTGCACATGTAGGTATTTATTCATAACAATTGTTCTTAAAACTATGTTTATATTTGTTAGGTAATAAAAATCAGTTTTTCCTGGAACAACAGCTTGAAATTTGATTACAAATTGGTCCTACATTACATTTATTGAAATATTCACTGTAATGAGATATATTTTAATAAGAATGTATAGTGATTGTAAAAATTCTTGTCTCCAATTAAGGATTTGACATTACAACATGCATCACATTAATTTCTGAATTGATTGCAACAGCAAATAGTCTGGATTAAAAGCTGAAATTAATGTTTATTTTTTTTGTTTTCATTACAGATACAGCCTAAATATGTAAGACTCCTATACCATGAAAGATGCTTCCATTGCAGATGCACATTAGGATAAGTCACATGTACGTATTTGGTCATTACAATTTTCCTTCAAACTATATTTATATTTGTTAGGTAATAAAAATCAGTTTTTTCCTGAAACAACAGATTGAAGCTTTATAACAAATTGGTCTAAAATTTCTTTCATTCAAATTTATACTCTAATGCTGAATATTTTAATAAGAACGTATAGTAATTGTAATTATATACTTTTCTCTATTTTGGGATTTAACATAAAACATGCATCACATTATTTTCTGAATTGATTGCAACAGCAAAGAGTCTGGATTTAAAGCGTAAACTAATTAATAATTTTTGTTTTTGTTGCAGATTATACAGCCTTAATATGTAACACTCCTATACCATGAAAGATGCTTTCACACATTAGGATGTTGCACATGTAGGTATTTGGTCATTACAATTGTTCTTAAAACTATGTTTATGTTTGTTAGGTAATAAAAATCTGTTTTTTCCTGAACAGTTTGACAAAACGATGCTTTATGTTAAAATGGGTCTCGTAAAAGCAGACCTCTGCAGAGAGCAAACTTTAGATTTTGATATAACATTGATGAATTTAATGGGCGCTAATCTCGTAAAAGCAGATCCCCCAGCAGAGCTGATTACATAGTATGATAACTTGTGTTTATGGTAAAATGTATTTAGTTTTTTTGTCTGGCTCTATTTCATTATCAACCAATTTGAAACTTTATTACAAATTGGTCTCAAAAAAATTTCTTCAAATTTATACTCTAATGAAATATATTCTTAATGACTGAGCTGAAGGACGCCTCCGGGTGCGGGAATTTCTCGCTACATTGAAGACCTGTTGGTGACCTTCTGCTGTTGTCTGTTCTATGGTCGGGTTGTTGTCTCTTTGACACATTCCCCATTTCCATTCTCAATTTTATTAATGGAATGTATAGTAATTATAAATATTCTTGTCCAACATGCAAAGATTAAATTCTGAAAAAATTGCAACAGCAAATAGTCTGTATTTAAAGCTGATATTAATTTATAGTTTTTGTTAAAGATACATCTAAATATGTTGCACTCCTAGACAGAGAAGATGGATTCATGGCAGATAGGAAGAGTCAACATGTAAGTATTTGGTCCTTACAATTGTACTTAAAACTATGTTAATATTTGGAAGTCAATAAAAATCTGTTTTCACTGAAACAATAGCTTAAAATTTTTTTACAGATTGGTCTAAAATATCTTTTATTCGAATTTCAAATGTGGTATATTTTAATAAGAATGAAAGAGTAATTGTAAATTAATTGTCCGTAATTTAAGATTTGACATAAAACATGAATCACATTAATTTTTTTATTTTTTTAACAGCCATTAAATATTCTCTATCTAAAGCTGATGCTAATTTAAATTTTTTCTTATGTAACAGATACAGCCCAGATATGTTCCACTCCTACCCAATGAATATGGTTTCATGGTAGATGCACATTAGGATGTTTAACATGTAGGTAGTCATTACAATTGTACTTTAGACTATGTTTATATGTGTTGGGTAATAAATATCAGTTTTACCTGGAACAACAGCTTAAATAAAATTTTATTTCAAATTAGTGTACATATTTCTTTTGTTCAAATTTATAATCTAGTGAAGTAAATTTTAACATGAATGCGTAGTAATTTTAAATATTCTTGTGTCCAATTTAGGATTTGACATAAAATATGAGTGACATTTATTTTATAATTGTTGCAACAGCCAATAGTCTCTATTTGAAGCTGATACTAATTGATGATTTGGTTTTGTTATAGATACAGCCATAATATGTTACACTCCTAGACAATGAAGATGGTTTCATGGTAGATTGATCACACATCTGGATACGTAGCATGTAGGTATTTGGTATTTTTAATTGTACTTTAAACTATGTTTATATGGTTTGCAGGTAACAAAAATAAGTTTTCCCTGGAAGCTTAAATTAGATTTGATTACAAATTGATTTAAAATTTCTTCAATTCAAATTTATACTCTTATGAAGATTATTTTAATGATAATGTATAGAAATTGTTTATATACTTGTCTTCAAATTAGGATTTTTCATCAAAAATGCATCATATTAATTTTGAATTAATTGCAACAACCAATATTCTCTATTTAAAGCTGATACTGATTTAGAGTTTTTGTTTTTGTTACAGATACAGACTAGATATGTTACCCTCCTAGACAATGAAGATGCTTTCATGGTATACAGCACACGAAGATTTGTATCATGTAGGTATTTGGTCATTATAATTGTACTTTTAACTCTTTTTATATGTGTTGGGTAACAAAAATCAGTTTTCCCTTTGAACAACAGTTTGAAATTTTATTACAAATTTGTCGAACATTTCTTTTATTCAAATATTTACTGTAATAAGTTAAGTAATTGTAAATATTCTAGTCTCCAATTTAGGATTTGACATTAAACATGCATCACATTAATTTCTGAATTGATTGCAACATCAAATATTCCCTATTTAAAGCTGATACTAATTTACAATTTTTGTTTTTGTTACAGATAGCGCCTAAATATGTTACACTCTTCGACAATGAAAATGGTTTCATTGTAGATAGCACATTAGGATTAGTCACATGTACGTATTTATTCATTACAATTTTTTTATTTAAACTAGGTTTATTAGCTCACCTGGCCCACAGGGCCAAGTGAGCTTTTCTCATCACTTGGCGTCCGTCGTTGTCCGTTAACTTTTACAAAAATCTCCTCTGAAACTACTGGGCCAAATTTAACCAAACTTGGCCACAATCATCACTAGGGTATCTAGTTTTAAAAATGTGTCCGATGACCCTGCCTGCCAACCAAGATGGCCGACATGGCTAAAAATAGAACATAGGGGTAAAATGCAGTTTTTGGCTTATATCTCTGAAACTCAAGCATTTAGAGCAAATCTGACTAGAGTAAAAATGTTCATCAGGTTAAGATCTATCTGCCCTGAAATTGTCAGATGAATCAGACAACCCATTGTTGGGTTGCTGCCCCTGAATTAGTAATTTTAAGGAAATTTTGCAGCTTTTTGTTATCTTGAATATTATTATAGATGAAGATAAACTGTAAACAGCCATTATGTTCAGCAAAGTCAGATCTACAAAGAAGTCAACATGACCAATATGGTCAATTGACCCAATAAGGAGTTATTGCCCTTTAAAGTCAAATTTAACAATTATTCGTAAATTTTTGTATTCTTTTACAAAAATCTTCTCTCCTGAAACAACTGAGACAAATTTAACCAAACTTGGCCACAATCATCACTAGGGTATCTAGTTTAATAAATGTGTCCGATGACCCTGCCTGCCAACCAACATGTCAGACATGGCTAAAAATAGAACATTGGGGGAAAATGCAGTTTTTGACTTGTATCTCTGAAACTAAAGCAAATGTATAACGGTTGCATTATTTCATGCATCAATTGTAAATAAAAATATCAGGTGAGCGACACAGGCTCCTTGGAGCCTCTAGTATTTGTTGGGCATTAAAATCAGTTTTCACTGAAACAACAGATTGAAGCTTTATAACAAATTGGTCTAAAATTTCTTTTATTCCTATTTATATTCTTATGAAGTATATTTTAATAAGAATGTATAGTTATTGTAAATATACGTCTCCAATTTAGGATTTGACATAAAACATGCATCACATTAATTTCTGAATTGATTGCAACAGCAAAAAGCTTTGATTTTGAAGCTGAAACTAATTTAAAATATTTGTTTTTTTTGTACAGATACTGCCTAAATATGTAAGACTCCTATACCATGAAAGATGCTTCCATTGCAGATAGCACATTAGGATGTTGCACATGTAGGTATTTATTCATAACAATTGTTCTTAAAACTATGTTTATATTTGTTAGGTAATAAAAATCAGTTTTTCCTGGAACAACAGCTTGAAATTTGATTACAAATTGGTCCTACATTACATTTATTGAAATATTCACTGTAATGAGATATATTTTAATAAGAATGTATAGTGATTGTAAAAATTCTTGTCTCCAATTAAGGATCTGACATTACAACATGCATCACATTAATTTCTGAATTGATTGCAACAGCAAATAGTCTGGATTAAAAGCTGAAATTAATGTTTATTTTTTTTGTTTTCATTACAGATACAGCCTAAATATGTAAGACTCCTATACCATGAAAGATGCTTCCATTGCAGATGCACATTAGGATAAGTCACATGTACGTATTTGGTCATTACAATTTTCCTTCAAACTATATTTATATTTGTTAGGTAATAAAAATCAGTTTTTTCCTGAAACAACAGATTGAAGCTTTATAACAAATTGGTCTAAAATTTCTTTCATTCAAATTTATACTCTAATGCTGAATATTTTAATAAGAATGTATAGTAATTGTAATTATATACTTTTCTCTATTTTGGGATTTAACATAAAACATGCATCACATTATTTTCTGAATTGATTGCAACAGCAAAGAGTCTGGATTTAAAGCGTAAACTAATTAATAATTTTTGTTTTTGTTACAGATTATACAGCCTTAATATGTAACACTCCTATACCATGAAAGATGCTTTCACACATTAGGATGTTGCACATGTAGGTATTTGGTCATTACAATTGTTCTTAAAACTATGTTTATGTTTGTTAGGTAATAAAAATCCGTTTTTTCCTGAACAGTTTGACAAAACGATGCTTTATGTTAAAATGGGTCTCGTAAAAGCAGACCTCTGCAGAGAGCAAACTTTAGATTTTGATATAACATTGATGAATTTAATGGGCGCTAATCTCGTAAAAGCAGATCCCCAGCAGAGCTGATTACATAGTATGATAACTTGTGTTTATGGTAAAATGTATTTAGTTTTTTTGTCTGGCTCTATTTCATTATCAACCAATTTGAAACTTTATTACAAATTGGTCTCAAAAAAATTTCTTCAAATTTATACTCTAATGAAATATATTCTTAATGACTGAGCTGAAGGACGCCTCCGGGTGCGGGAATTTCTCGCTACATTGAAGACCTGTTGGTGACCTTCTGCTGTTGTCTGTTCTATGGTCGGGTTGTTGTCTCTTTGACACATTCCCCATTTCCATTCTCAATTTTATTAATGGAATGTATAGTAATTATAAATATTCTTGTCCAACATGCAAAGATTAAATTCTGAAAAAATTGCAACAGCAAATAGTCTGTATTTAAAGCTGATATTAATTTATAGTTTTTGTTAAAGATACATCTAAATATGTTGCACTCCTAGACAGAGAAGATGGATTCATGGCAGATAGGAAGAGTCAACATGTAAGTATTTGGTCATTACAATTGTACTTAAAACTATGTTAATATTTGGAAGTCAATAAAAATCTGTTTTCACTGAAACAATAGCTTAAAATTTTTTTACAGATTGGTCTAAAATATCTTTTATTCGAATTTCAAATGTGGTATATTTTAATAAGAATGAAAGAGTAATTGTAAATTAATTGTCCGTAATTTAAGATTTGACATAAAACATGAATCACATTAATTTTTTTATTTTTTTAACAGCCATTAAATATTCTCTATCTAAAGCTGATGCTAATTTAAATTTTTTCTTATGTAACAGATACAGCCCAGATATGTTCCACTCCTACCCAATGAATATGGTTTCATGGTAGATGCACATTAGGATGTTTAACATGTAGGTAGTCATTACAATTGTACTTTAGACTATGTTTATATGTGTTGGGTAATAAATATCAGTTTTACCTGGAACAACAGCTTAAATAAAATTTTATTTCAAATTAGTGTACATATTTCTTTTGTTCAAATTTATAATCTAGTGAAGTAAATTTTAACATGAATGCGTAGTAATTTTAAATATTCTTGTGTCCAATTTAGGATTTGATATAAAATATGAGTGACATTTATTTTATAATTGTTGCAACAGCCAATAGTCTCTATTTGAAGCTGATACTAATTGATGATTTGGTTTTGTTATAGATACAGCCATAATATGTTACACTCCTAGACAATGAAGATGGTTTCATGGTAGATTGATCACACATCTGGATACGTAGCATGTAGGTATTTGGTTTTTTCAATTGTACTTTAAACTATGTTAAAATGGTTTGCAGGTAACAAAAATAAGTTTTCCCTGGAAGCTTAAATTAGATTTGATTACAAATTGATTACAAATTTCTTCAATTCAAATTTATACTCTTATGAAGATTATTTTAATGATAATGTATAGAAATTGTTTATATACTTGTCTTCAAATTAGGATTTTTCATCAAAAATGCATCATATTAATTTTGAATTAATTGCAACAACCAATGTTCTCTATTTAAAGCTGATACTGATTTAGAGTTTTTGTTTTTTGTTACAGATACAGACTAGATATGTTACCCTCCTAGACAATGAAGATGCTTTCATGGTATACAGCACACGAAGATTTGTATCATGTAGGTATTTGGTCATTATAATTGTACTTTTAACTCTTTTTATATGTGTTGGGTAACAAAAATCAGTTTTCCCGTTGAACAACAGTTTGAAATTTTATTACAAATTTGTCGAACATTTCTTTTATTCAAATATTTACTGTAATAAGTTAAGTAATTGTAAATATTCTAGTCTCCAATTTAGGATTTGACATTAAACATGCATCACATTAATTTCTGAATTGATTGCAACATCAAATATTCCCTATTTAAAGCTGATACTAATTTACAATTTTTGTTTTTGTTACAGATAACGCCTAAATATGTTACACTCTTCGACAATGAAAATGGTTTCATTGTAGATAGCACATTAGGATTAGTCACATGTACGTATTTATTCATTACAATTTTTTTATTTAAACTAGGTTTATTAGCTCACCTGCAAGTGAGCTTTTCTCATCACTTGGCGTCCGTCGTCGTCCGTTAACTTTTACAAAAATCTCCTCTGAAACTACTGGGCCAAATTTAACCAAACTTGGCCACAATCATCACTAGGGTATCTAGTTTTAAAAATGTGTCCGATGACCCCGCCTGCCAACCAAGATGGCCGACATGGCTAAAAATAGAACATAGGGGTAAAATGCAGTTTTTGGCTTATATCTCTGAAACTCAAGCATTTAGAGCAAATCTGACTAGAGTAAAAATGTTCATCAGGTTAAGATCTATCTGCCCTGAAATTGTCAGATGAATCAGACAACCCGTTGTTGGGTTGCTGCCCCTGAATTAGTAATTTTAAGGAAATTTTGCAGCTTTTTGTTATCTTGAATATTATTATAGATGAAGATAAACTGTAAACAGCCATTATGTTCAGCAAAGTCAGATCTACAAAGAAGTCAACATGACCAATATGGTCAATTGACCCCATAAGGAGTTATTGCCCTTTAAAGTCAAATTTAACAATTATTCGTAAATTTTTGTATTCTTTTACAAAAATCTTCTCTCCTGAAACAACTGAGACAAATTTAACCAAACTTGGCCACAATCATCACTAGGGTATCTAGTTTAATAAATGTGTCCGATGACCCTGCCTGCCAACCAACATGTCAGACATGGCTAAAAATAGAACTTTGGGGGAAAATGCAGTTTTTGACTTGTATCTCTGAAACTAAAGCAAATGTATAACGGTTGCATTATTTCATGCATCAATTGTAAATAAAAATATCAGGTGAGCGACACAGGCTCCTTGGAGCCTCTAGTATTTGTTGGGCATTAAAATCAGTTTTCACTGAAACAACAGATTGAAGCTTTATAACAAATTGGTCTAAAATTTCTTTTATTCCTATTTATATTCTTATGAAGTATATTTTAATAAGAATGTATAGTTATTGTAAATATACGTCTCCAATTTAGGATTTGACATAAAACATGCATCACATTAATTTCTGAATTGATTGCAACAGCAAAAAGCTTTGATTTTGAAGCTGAAACTAATTTAAAATATTTGTTTTTTTTTGTACAGATACTGCCTAAATATATAAGACTCCTATACCATGAAAGATGCTTCCATTGCAGATAGCACATTAGGATGTTGCACATGTAGGTATTTATTCATAACAATTGTTCTTAAAACTATGTTTATATTTGTTAGGTAATAAAAATCAGTTTTTCCTGGAACAACAGCTTGAAATTTGATTACAAATTGGTCCTACATTACATTTATTGAAATATTCACTGTAATGAGATATATTTTAATAAGAATGTATAGTGATTGTAAAAATTCTTGTCTCAAATTAAGGATTTGACATTGCAACATGCATCACATTAATTTCTGAATTGATTGCAACAGCAAATAGTCTGGATTAAAAGCTGAAATTAATGTTTATTTTTTTTGTTTTCATTACAGATACAGCCTAAATATGTAAGACTCCTATACCATGAAAGATGCTTCCATTGCAGATGCACATTAGGATAAGTCACATGTACGTATTTGGTCATTACAATTTTCCTTCAAACTATATTTATATTTGTTAGGTAATAAAAATCAGTTTTTTCCTGAAACAACAGATTGAAGCTTTATAACAAATTGGTCTAAAATTTCTTTCATTCAAATTTATACTCTAATGCTGAATATTTTAATAAGAACGTATAGTAATTGTAATTATATACTTTTCTCTATTTTGGGATTTAACATAAAACATGCATCACATTATTTTCTGAATTGATTGCAACAGCAAAGAGTCTGGATTTAAAGCGTAAACTAATTAATAATTTTTGTTTTTGTTACAGATTATACAGCCTTAATATGTAACACTCCTATACCATGAAAGATGCTTTCACACATTAGGACGTTGCACATGTAGGTATTTGGTCATTACAATTGTTCTTAAAACTATGTTTATGTTTGTTAGGTAATAAAAATCCGTTTTTTCCTGAACAGTTTGACAAAACGATGCTTTATGTTAAAATGGGTCTCGTAAAAGCAGACCTCTGCAGAGAGCAAACTTTAGATTTTGATATAACATTGATGAATTTAATGGGCGCTAATCTCGTAAAAGCAGATCCCCCAGCAGAGCGGATTACATAGTATGATAATTTGTGTTTATGGTAAAATGTATTTAGTTTTTTTGTCTGGCTCTATTTCATTATCAACCAATTTGAAACTTTATTACAAATTGGTCTCAAAAAAATTTCTTCAAATTTATACTCTAATGAAATATATTCTTAATGACTGAGCTGAAGGACGCCTCCGGGTGCGGGAATTTCTCGCTACATTGAAGACCTGTTGGTGACCTTCTGCTGTTGTCTGTTCTATGGTCGGGTTGTTGTCTCTTTGACACATTCCCCATTTCCATTCTCAATTTTATTAATGGAATGTATAGTAATTATAAATATTCTTGTCCAACATGCAAAGATTAAATTCTGAAAAAATTGCAACAGCAAATAGTCTGTATTTAAAGCTGATATTAATTTATAGTTTTTGTTAAAGATACATCTAAATATGTTGCACTCCTAGACAGAGAAGATGGATTCATGGCAGATAGGAAGAGTCAACATGTAAGTATTTGGTCCTTGCAATTGTACTTAAAACTATGTTAATATTTGGAAGTCAATAAAAATCTGTTTTCACTGAAACAATAGCTTAAAATTTTTTTACAGATTGGTCTAAAATATCTTTTATTCGAATTTCAAATGTGGTATATCTTAATAAGAATGAAAGAGTAATTGTAAATTAATTGTCCGTAATTTAAGATTTGACATAAAACATGAATCACATTAATTTTTTTATTTTTTTAACAGCCATTAAATATTCTCTATCTAAAGCTGATGCTAATTTAAATTTTTTCTTATGTAACAGATACAGCCCAGATATGTTCCACTCCTACCCAATGAATATGGTTTCATGGTAGATGCACATTAGGATGTTTAACATGTAGGTAGTCATTACAATTGTACTTTAGACTATGTTTATATGTGTTGGGTAATAAATATCAGTTTTACCTGGAACAACAGCTTAAATAAAATTTTATTTCAAATTAGTGTACATATTTCTTTTGTTCAAATTTATAATCTAGTGAAGTAAATTTTAACATGAATGCGTAGTAATTTTAAATATTCTTGTGTCCAATTTAGGATTTGACATAAAATATGAGTGACATTTATTTTATAATTGTTGCAACAGCCAATAGTCTCTATTTGAAGCTGATACTAATTGATGATTTGGTTTTGTTATAGATACAGCCATAATATGTTACACTCCTAGACAATGGAGATGGTTTCATGGTAGATTGATCACACATCTGGATACGTAGCATGTAGGTATTTGGTATTTTTAATTGTACTTTAAACTATGTTTATATGGTTTGCAGGTAACAAAAATAAGTTTTCCCTGGAAGCTTAAATTAGATTTGATTACAAATTGATTTAAAATTTCTTCAATTCAAATTTATACTCTTATGAAGATTATTTTAATGATAATGTATAGAAATTGTTTATATACTTGTCTTCAAATTAGGATTTTTCATCAAAAATGCATCATATTAATTTTGAATTAATTGCAACAACCAATATTCTCTATTTAAAGCTGATACTGATTTAGAGTTTTTGTTTTTGTTACAGATACAGACTAGATATGTTACCCTCCTAGACAATGAAGATGCTTTCATGGTATACAGCACACGAAGATTTGTATCATGTAGGTATTTGGTCATTATAATTGTACTTTTAACTCTTTTTATATGTGTTGGGTAACAAAAATCAGTTTTCCCGTTGAACAACAGTTTGAAATTTTATTACAAATTTGTCGAACATTTCTTTTATTCAAATATTTACTGTAATAAGTTAAGTAATTGTAAATATTCTAGTCTCCAATTTAGGATTTGACATTAAACATGCATCACATTAATTTCTGAATTGATTGCAACATCAAATATTCCCTATTTAAAGCTGATACTAATTTACAATTTTTGTTTTTGTTACAGATAGCGCCTAAATATGTTACACTCTTCGACAATGAAAATGGTTTCATTGTAGATAGCACATTAGGATTAGTCACATGTACGTATTTATTCATTACAATTTTTTTATTTAAACTTGGTTTATTAGCTCACCTGGCCCACAGGGCCAAGTGAGCTTTTCTCATCACTTGGCGTCCGTTGTTGTCCGTTAACTTTTACAAAAATCTCCTCTGAAACTACTGGGCCAAATTTAACCAAACTTGGCCACAATCATCACTAGGGTATCTAGTTTTAAAAATGTGTCCGATGACCCTGCCTGCCAACCAAGATGGCCGACATGGCTAAAAATAGAACATAGGGGTAAAATGCAGTTTTTGGCTTATATCTCTGAAACTCAAGCATTTAGAGCAAATCTGACTAGAGTAAAAATGTTCATCAGGTTAAGATCTATCTGCCCTGAAATTGTCAGATGAATCAGACAACCCATTGTTGGGTTGCTGCCCCTGAATTAGTAATTTTAAGGAAATTTTGCAGCTTTTTGTTATCTTGAATATTATTATAGATGAAGATAAACTGTAAACAGCCATTATGTTCAGCAAAGTCAGATCTACAAAGAAGTCAACATGACCAATATGGTCAATTGACCCAATAAGGAGTTATTGCCCTTTAAAGTCAAATTTAACAATTATTCGTAAATTTTTGTATTCTTTTACAAAAATCTTCTCTCCTGAAACAACTGAGACAAATTTAACCAAACTTGGCCACAATCATCACTAGAGTATCTAGTTTAATAAATGTGTCCGATGACCCTGCCTGCCAACCAACATGTCAGACATGGCTAAAAATAAAACATTGGGGGAAAATGCAGTTTTTGACTTGTATCTCTGAAACTAAAGCAAATGTATAACGGTTGCATTATTTCATGCATCAATTGTAAATAAAAATATCAGGTGAGCGACACAGGCTCCTTGGAGCCTCTAGTATTTGTTGGGCATTAAAATCAGTTTTCACTGAAACAACAGATTGAAGCTTTATAACAAATTGGTCTAAAATTTCTTTTATTCCTATTTATATTCTTATGAAGTATATTTTAATAAGAATGTATAGTTATTGTAAATATACGTCTCCAATTTAGGATTTGACATAAAACATGCATCACATTAATTTCTGAATTGATTGCAACAGCAAAAAGCTTTGATTTTGAAGCTGAAACTAATTTAAAATATTTGTTTTTTTTGTACAGATACTGCCTAAATATGTAAGACTCCTATACCATGAAAGATGCTTCCATTGCAGATAGCACATTAGGATGTTGCACATGTAGGTATTTATTCATAACAATTGTTCTTAAAACTATGTTTATATTTGTTAGGTAATAAAAATCAGTTTTTCCTGGAACAACAGCTTGAAATTTGATTACAAATTGGTCCTACATTACATTTATTGAAATATTCACTGTAATGAGATATATTTTAATAAGAATGTATAGCGATTGTAAAAATTCTTGTCTCCAATTAAGGATCTGACATTACAACATGCATCACATTAATTTCTGAATTGATTGCAACAGCAAATAGTCTGGATTAAAAGCTGAAATTAATGTTTATTTTTTTTGTTTTCATTACAGATACAGCCTAAATATGTAAGACTCCTATACCATGAAAGATGCTTCCATTGCAGATGCACATTAGGATAAGTCACATGTACGTATTTGGTCATTACAATTTTCCTTCAAACTATATTTATATTTGTTAGGTAATAAAAATCAGTTTTTTCCTGAAACAACAGATTGAAGCTTTATAACAAATTGGTCTAAAATTTCTTTCATTCAAATTTATACTCTAATGCTGAATATTTTAATAAGAATGTATAGTAATTGTAATTATATACTTTTCTCTATTTTGGGATTTAACATAAAACATGCATCACATTATTTTCTGAATTGATTGCAACAGCAAAGAGTCTGGATTTAAAGCGTAAACTAATTAATAATTTTTGTTTTTGTTACAGATTATACAGCCTTAATATGTAACACTCCTATACCATGAAAGATGCTTTCACACATTAGGATGTTGCACATGTAGGTATTTGGTCATTACAATTGTTCTTAAAACTATGTTTCTGTTTGTTAGGTAATAAAAATCCGTTTTTTCCTGAACAGTTTGACAAAACGATGCTTTATGTTAAAATGGGTCTTGTAAAAGCAGACCTCTGCAGAGAGCAAACTTTAGATTTTGATATAACATTGATGAATTTAATTGGCGCTAATCTCGTAAAAGCAGATCCCCCAGCAGAGCTGATTACATAGTATGATAACTTGTGTTTATGGTAAAATGTATTTAGTTTTTTTGTCTGGCTCTATTTCATTATCAACCAATTTGAAACTTTATTACAAATTGGTCTCAAAAAAATTTCTTCAAATTTATACTCTAATGAAATATATTCTTAATGACTGAGCTGAAGGACGCCTCCGGGTGCGGGAATTTCTCGCTACATTGAAGACCTGTTGGTGACCTTCTGCTGTTGTCTGTTCTATGGTCGGGTTGTTGTCTCTTTGACACATTCCCCATTTCCATTCTCAATTTTATTAATGGAATGTATAGTAATTATAAATATTCTTGTCCAACATGCAAAGATTAAATTCTGAAAAAATTGCAACAGCAAATAGTCTGTATTTAAAGCTGATATTAATTTATAGTTTTTGTTAAAGATACATCTAAATATGTTGCACTCCTAGACAGAGAAGATGGATTCATGGCAGATAGGAAGAGTCAACATGTAAGTATTTGGTCATTACAATTGTACTTAAAACTATGTTAATATTTGGAAGTCAATAACAATCTGTTTTCACTGAAACAATAGCTTAAAATTTTATTACAGATTGGTCTAAAATATCTTTTATTCGAATTTCAAATGTGGTATATTTTGATAAGAATGAAAGAGTAATTGTAAATTAATTGTCTGTAATTTAAGATTTGACATAAAACATGAATCACATTAATTTTTTTATTTTTTTAACAGCCATTAAATATTCTCTATCTAAAGCTGATGCTAATTTAAATTTTTTCTTATGTAACAGATACAGCCCAGATATGTTCCACTCCTACCCAATGAATATGGTTTCATGGTAGATGCACATTAGGATGTTTAACATGTAGGTAGTCATTACAATTGTACTTTAGACTATGTTTATATGTGTTGGGTAATAAATATCAGTTTTACCTGAACAACAGCTTAAATAAAATTTTATTTCAAATTAGTGTACATATTTCTTTTGTTCAAATTTATAATCTAGTGAAGTAAATTTTAACATGAATGCGTAGTAATTTTAAATATTCTTGTGTCCAATTTAGGATTTGACATAAAATATGAGTGACATTTATTTTATAATTGTTGCAACAGCCAATAGTCTCTATTTGAAGCTGATACTAATTGATGATTTGGTTTTGTTATAGATACAGCCTAAATATGTTGCACTCCAAGACAATGAAGATGGTTGCATGGTAGATTGATCACACATCTGGATACGTAGCATGTAGGTATTTGGTCATAATAATTGTACTTTTAACTCTTTTTATATGTGTTGGGTAACAAAAATCCGTTTTCCCGTTGAACAACAGTTTTAAATTTTATTACAAATTTGTCGAACATTTCTTTTATTCAAATATTTACTGTAATAAGTTAAGTAATTGTAAATATTCTAGTCTCCAATTTAGGATTTGACATAAAACATGCATCACATTAATTTCTGAATTGATTGCAACATCAAATATTCCCTATTTAAAGCTGATACTAATTTACAATTTTTGTTTTTGTTACAGATAACGCCTAAATATGTTACACTCTTCGACAATGAAAATGGTTTCATTGTAGATAGCACATTAGGATTAGTCACATGTACGTATTTATTCATTACAATTTTTTTATTTAAACTAGGTTTATTAGCTCACCTGGCCCACAGTGAGCTTTTCTCATCACTTGGAGTCCGTCGTCGTCCGTTAACTTTTACAAAAATCTCCTCTGAAACTACTGGGCAAATTTACACTCCTAGGCAATGATTGAAGATGCTTTCATGGTATACAGCACACGAGGATTCGTATCATGTAGGTATTTGGTCATTATAATTGTACTTTTAACTCTTTTTATATGTGTTGAGTAACAAAAATCAGTTTTCCCCTTGAACAACAGTTTGAAATTTTATTACAAATTTGTCGAACATTTCTTTTGTTCAAATATTTACTGTACTGAGGTGTATTTTTAATAAGAATATAAAGTAATTGTAAGTATACTAGTCTCCAATTTAGGATTTGACATAAAACTTGCATCAATTTAATTTCTGAATTGATTGGGTTTTTTTTACAGATGCAACTTATATGATGTTTCAGTAGTAGAAGGTGCAGCATGGCAGCAGAAGATGTTAAATTGAGAATCGTGAAGAGACAGTTTAATTCTTTAGAGAATAAATAAGATTATAGTTTATAGATGAAGATTATAAAAATCTTTAATGTTCAAAATATCAGATGAGAATTTGCCAAGTGCCCTCAATATGTCTACAATGATATAACAATCATAATTAAAAATGTATTGTAAACCTCTTTTTCAATATTCATATTAAAGAAAGTAGATTGTCAATTTAGATATTTACTTATTTACCTGAATTTTGGACAATATGACTTTATTTAGATTTTTTGAAATTCAAGTTCAAAATGTATATACATCAGATAGTTTTGGTTTGCCAGCAACTTCCATTGTATAGCCAAAAGATCAATTGTTGGTTGTAATTAAGGCCAGCTCTAAATAAGATCTTAAAATAGAAACTATCTTCAAATTTGACAAGTTACCATATCTACATATGAATAAATTAGAATAGTCTGTAAATATTCTGTATTTTCCTTTTTGCATCATCTTTTGAGTAACCAAATCAGAACACCCAGTTTGGTGAAATACTTTTTCCTGTTATATCTATCATTGCTTTTGTAAGATAAAAACAAAAATGTATATGCAGTTTTGTTAAATATATTTAAATTAAAAATTTAAAAAAAAATCAAATTCAAATTAACACAAACAAAATTGACTTTAACTTATGGTTTAGTTCATGCACCCTTTAATGTATATCTTAAAAGTTTTGTTGTGGACTAAGCAAATATCAAATTATCATTTCAGAAGTACATTTTGCTTGCATGGTATCATCTTCACTAACATTTAACATAGTGGGTTTCGGAGTTACTGAGGTAGTTCTTATTGAGGTGTTTCTTGTTTTTTTCTATGGAGGAATCAGTGGTTTCTATTTTGTTCAGGATATGGTTTTGTCATTCAAAGGGAACTGTCAATGTAATTCTGAAATGATATACATTTGGTATTTTATTGTCATTGAAAAAGAAACAGTATCAGTGCATGAACATTTGAACTGTGAATATATAATATTTAAACTTTATAATTTATAATTTTTAAATCGATTTTGGAAAGTTATTGTATCAAAATTAAATTGTATTTGACACAGTTTGATGGATGGAAATTGAAAATTAGAAAAACTTTGAAAACAAAATTCCAAATATAAATTTCTGCTTCATTAAAACATTTGGTTAAATGGATCTGCAAAATCACTGATAGCTAACATGGTTAATCCACTTAATTAGATAGTGTCGTTAAGTATAGTCTAATGGATCCTGTTGATATCCTATTAAAAGTATTAATGTATTATAAATTATATTCCTAAATCTAACATGTCAGACGCGAGAGACCCCCCTTTGTTATAGAGGGATCGCCCTTGCATCAGTGTCTTACAAATTGTACTGTAATATACTGAACTATAGATTAGCTCAGTGGGTAGATGATAACAATGTACTGGTTGAGGAACAGAATGGTTTATGACAACTTTGTAGTACAATAGACCAATTATCTACTCTTACTAATTTGATAAATGTGAGAAAAACACTTCCTAAATCAATCTTTTGCGCCTTTATATTGATTTTAAAAAGGCTTACGACACTACACAGAGATATTTTATGGTATAAACTAAATAAAATTGGTGTTGCACAGACTTTTTTGTTCTGCTATTAAGTCAATTTATACAAATGTTCTGTAAGAATAAACGATCATTTCACAGACTGGTTTGATGTAAACACTGGCTTGAAACAAGGATGTCCCTTGTCGCTCATTTTGTTCAACTTGTATATTAATGATTAACATTTCTTAAGTCCTTTGACTGCGGAATAGATATTGGTGATGAAAAACTGTATTTTATTATATGCTGATGATGTTGTTATAGCAAACGATGAAAAAGAGCTACAACTTTTGGTAAATGCTTTTTCTACATGATTTGAAGACAATTGTATGACAATTAATACAAACAAGAGTAACATTGTACAATTTAGACCACCATCTATTCCTAGATATGATGTAATTTTTAATTGTAATGGTCATACTATAAAGTCTTCTAGTAATGATACTTGGTCTCCTTTTAAACAAGCATTTAGACTATAATATCACTGCAAAAGCCGTTGCATCTTCAGCAAATAGAACTTTAAGGATGGTAATAGCCAAGTGTAAACTTTAAGGGGGTGTTTGTTTCGATGTATTTGTAAAATTATATGAAAGTTTGGTTTGTCCTATAATAGAATATGAAAAGGTATATGGGGTGTACAAAGATATTCTTGTATAAATTCCATACATAATGGGGCCTGTAGATTTTCTAGAAGTAGAAAAATATGCACCAAATGCTGCAGTTACTGGAGACTTGGGTATTAATGTATTATACGTTGATAATTTTATTTTATATTGCATTTTGATTTGTCAATACACACGTTTTAAGGTGTAGGTCAGAGCACCTGACCCTGGAGACGGGATTGCGCACTTGGCATCCACTGACACAGGTTTCTAGAGCTTTTTGATCGATTATATCGTTTTTTATCTCTAGTTGTTCCTGGCCGGCCTTGACTGTCTATGAAGGGGTGCATTTAGTCAAAAGTTGGTTTTGGTGTATTTAGGAAAATCATGGAAGTATTATATTTTACTTCCATGGGATAATATATACCTAGGAATTGTATGATTTTGAATTATATATACATTGCAATAATAATGATTTATTGAATTTGTGAATATTTATAATACAATCTGGCATCCATCGAGCATGACGGGCTGTCGGCAAACTAAGATTATGTTTGCATTATTTATATTTGGCACAAGTATGTAGTTAATACCACCTATTTTTGATAAGCAGTGGAAAAGTATTATTCGTTTGTGGTGTAGATTAAATAACATGAGCTGAAGTCTGATAAATGCAAAAATTCATTAGTGGGCTGATAGAATGAGTGTTAAGCATAAGTGTGCTGAAAACTGGAACTTTTTATCTTGTCCTGAAAATATGGACACAAATTATGTTGTTAAACTTTTAATGTCAGAATGCATTTCATTCACAGAAGTGCTTTTCTCAAATTTAGATGTGGTGTTGCTCCACTAAGGATTTATTTTTAAACTGGGAAATATGAAAATTATTGTTTTAGCGTGTGCCATATATGTTATAGTTTTATTGAAGACGAAGCTAATGTTTTATTAAGATGTCCTCTTTATGAAGATTTTAGAAACCATTTATGTTATGTTGCTGAAACTTATAATGAAAATGTTAATACTTTAGATGATAACCAAAAGTTAGTGTTTTTATTCTCAGATGTGTTATTCTCAGATGTAAATATGATACATGTGTGTTCTAAAACCTGTTATTTGAATTTAAAAAGGCGTTGAAATTTTATATATGGTAAATACATGTAGTACTTTATTTCATATTGTTTAATGTATTATATCTATGCATTTTAATAGTCTTTATAATTCTGTATAGAATGGTTCATTTTATTTAGTATTGTTTTACAATGTATAAATATCGATTGTAATTGTCGAGAGAGGAGACGGTCATAAAACATTGAATTAATTGAATTGAGTTTGTTAGTATTACAATCAATATTTGTGTATGCCTCGCACAAAAATGTGCAAGCAGGGCCGTACTGGACATTTTCAGTTATCAAGGTTTTTTTTTTTATAACAAACACACTGAGATCTGGTATCCAGGAAATTAAAATGAATCAACAATACTTTCATGTATTTTGTACAATTATATTTTTTCTAATTACACCTTGCTCATGATGCAGATCTGTCTTCATCTAATACTATGATGATGTACTACAGTGGCATAAAAGTAGTTTGGTATTTACCATGATGCATTAGAATTAAATTTCCCCACGTTTCAAGCAAGGATTTGTATACAAATCCTTGTTTCAAGGAATAACATTGAAAAATAATTTATAAGCTAACACTTCTAGCCAGCAGTCTGTTTTGAATGATAAGGATTTTTTTTAAACTGTTCAAGTATACCTCCTTAGACAATTTTCCTAGCATTGGGTATTGGAATTTTCCAATTTTTTCTCCACTACATTTTCAGTTTTTAGTTGGTTGTTCCATGTCAGCGGGGTCGTCGATGATAGAATTTTTGCCATTATTTGATATTTCTCATAAAATAAAATGCAAGAGCATTTCATCAATTATAATTGCTACGATTTTCTTTATGTATTTATGCTTATCCTTGTATGCATGTTTATTGTTTTAATGAAGATAAAATCCGATGTCCAGGTTATCGGCAATATGAATATATTATTTGTTTTGTTAAAGCCTAAATATTTGGAAAGATTCGTAAATGAATTTTTTTTTTGACAAAACCTATGTTACAGCTCATCAACTTCCATGGTGATGCATATGTCCATCCATCCCTTTGTCCTGTCTCAAATTTGCTTTCCACTCCGATTAAATACAATTTGCCTAATGTCATGGACAACAATAAAATGTAGGTCAAGTTCGATTTTGTCTTAGTTACCTTTAGAGGTGTAATATTACCATTGTTTTCCCCCATTAGTCTTTGTTAGATTTGCACTCTTCTAAAAATTTATCTTTGTTCCAAATAAAGAAATACTTGGCTTTAATCAAGTTTTATTCTTTCTAGCTGTATGGCTACAGACAAAATTTCAAATAACATGTCATTGCATATACGATGATTACCATCACTGGAAGTTCACCAATCAAATGTTCTCCCCTTTTTTCCTGTGTACAAGCTTTTGTAACCATGTAACCTCAAGTTTCCTAAATAGTCTTTAGAAACACCAAACCAGAGGCTCTGACGATCCTGTGTCGCTCACCTGGTTCTACTTGGTTGTGGAAATGATGTAAAAATAGATTAAAATCATAACAGATACCATAATAATAATTGAGACCAAGTTTGGTTTAAAATTGGCCCTGTAATTTAACAAAAATCATGGTGGCCATCTTGAACAGTTAATCGGCAACAAAGTAGCAAGTCGCACATTTGCAGCCATCTTGGTTGATGGATTTGCTATAAAGTAACACTTGGTCAGTACCTCATAAGGAACATTCATGCCATGTTTGGTTTCATTACATTCAGTGGTTCTTCAAAAGAAGACTTTTGTATGTATTTCACATAGGGTCCTTTGTTAAACTAAGTTCCCCGCTGGAAACCATCTTGGATGATTGAATGCCTGCAAAGTAACAACACTTGGTCAGCGCCTCATTAGGAACATTCATGTCATGTTTGGTTTCATTCCATTCAGTGTTTCTCTAAAAGAAATCATTTGTATGTATTGTCCATATGGTCCTATGTTAAACGAAGTCCCCCACTGGCGGCCATCTTGGATGATGGATCAGCTACAATGTAACAACACTTGGTCATAACCTCATAAGGAATATTCATGCAATGTTTGGTTTCATTCCAATTAATGATCCTTAGAAGAAGTTCAAAATGTAAAAAGTTATGACGGACGACGGACGCCAAGTGATGAGAACAGCTGACTTGGCCTTTTAGGCTAGGTGAGCTAATAAAAAAAGAATGGTGCTTTGAAACACCCAAGCTATGTTTATGACTCGGATTTTTACATCGCGATGACCTTGAGGTCATCAGTCCGATGTATTGCTATCGCCTAGATTTCCATTATGTAAATTAGTTTTGGGTTTGTAACCGATCTATAAACATGATAAATATGCGCACGTAAACGAATGCAAAATAACATTCCTTATCGTTTGATATAAATACATCTCTTCAATGAATACTGATAAAAATATTTTTGTTTACAACATAAATTAATAATATGAAAATGTTTTGTAGTTAGATATATATATATATATAAGTAAAAAAATCATTGATAATATCAATGCACACGTACCGAAAAATTGTGTTAAAGCATGCGGAAGAATATCTCAAAGAACGTTTTGAAGGACCGGTAACTCTGTAATTGTTTTGCGGGAAAATATGAATGCCTACTCGTATCCAATCTTAGAAAAATCGAATTTTTACAGAAAAGTGTCCACCATGCACTTGCATTGCACTATTATTAGAATAGTAGAATAGAATGATATACAAATGGATGCAAATCATACATGTATGTAACTGTTATTTTAATATAATATATAACAACAAATCAGTGTATACTGATTTGTATCACTACAATATAATACATGTAGTTATTACGGTGAAGTTGAATTTCCTGTCATTTATTCATCATCCACGCACGAACTTGTCTCAGAAAAAAATATATCTCTGTACGTTAACCTCGGTTTCAGGTAAAGAGATATGTTGTTTTTTTTTTCTGAGACAAGTGCTTTTGACCATCCTCAAGAACTTGTGGTCATCCGATGTTCAGTACTTCAGTACTTTGATTTTTTTACTGCAATGAAATGTTGGATAAATTTTCTTCAACTGGCAAATTCAAGGGGATATTTTATTCGAACCTTCTTCGTATGCAACCGGATATGACGTCTGATGTGACGTACTATAATTTGGTGGTATTACACCTGTATTATGGGTTTCATCTTTTTTATGATAATACTGCATGCTCACATCTTTTGAAATAAACACATGTCTAGTTTGCTTTTGATATGGTTTTGACATTTATCCTTCAAAAGACCTGCTTTGGAATTGCTTAAAAACTACAATTCTTTGTATTCTGGATGGTGATTATAGTACCACTTGATCCTATCCTTAGAAATTTGTTCAGTTTCATTGATCATTGAGTACAAGGCAATGTCCACATAAATGGTTTTGACATTGACAGTACACTTTGACAGTACACGATTGCCCCTTAGTTACCTTATTTATTTATTCTCATCACTGTGTGCGTCGTTGTTAATTTTAGCAAAAAAATCTCTGAAACTGTAAGGCCAAATTTAACCAAAATTTACCAAACTATTCATTTGGGTATCTAGTTGAGTGCTTTCCAACCAACATGGTCGACATGGCTTACAATAGAACATATATAGGTTTCAAATGCAGATCTGTTTTATCTTGAAAACTCTTAATAAATAGAGAAAATCTTCATTTTTGCATTTTATCTTGAAAACTAAAATAAATAGAAACTTTAAAAGCAGAAAATACTAGCAAAATCTACAAATAGAAAATTCAACATGGCTGAAGTTGTCTTGGCGATTTCTTATTTAAGTAATTGCGCCCCTTTTCGGATGATTTTTACTATGTTTTGTGGGCGGTTTGTTAATATCGTAATACTCTTCACAGAGGTGAGAATATTTTTATTGCACCTTTTTGTATGTCCCAAATAGGGGTCATTGTTCTTTGAACCACAAAAATAAACCTTGTGGCCTCCAGTTTCTATAATGTTTATAAAGAAATAACCTTGTGTCCATTTGTTTCCGCCTGTATTCTTTGTTTCTTTAATTCTTAATAATATAAGGAAATAGATTTGAGTCCACTTGTGGCCACTATTTATATATAAATTTATCGCGGTGTCTAGATTTGTACTAATTTGTTTACCCCATACATATACGTGTATCCTGGACACAAAATGCATGCTAACTATATTTTGCATCGAAAATAAGACATATCTAGCCATTCATTGCAAAGGATTTTAAATTAGTGTATTCAGATTCTTTTCAAAGGTCAGTTTTATGCCTCTTTCAATTTTTTGTTTATACAACGTTTGTTCGGTTTTAGGGGTTGAAAATGGGTTCCAAAACTGAACTTCTGTCAAAATTATAATTATTTGTTTATGCCTTTTCAATCCAATTGCGTAATGCGCGTGTTTTTAATCTTAAATTCTAATTCGTAAACTCAAACGAACATAAAAGTATTTATCAAATAACCACAAACTCACATGGGAGACACCACTTGCAGAGACAAGCGCTCTTTTTATTATGAGTATTATAATGTGGAAAGTTCGTGTAAATACACCGAAATTAAGCAGCTGGTACTGTACACTTTGACTGAAATGGCTCTAATGACTTGAAACCAACTTAATTCACTCGTGCATGAACTCAATATCCAAATGGAACCGACCTTACTATAAATAACCAAACACGTGTCACTGATAAATTAACAACATTTTTACATGTTCGATTTTTGTACAACTTTGATAAATACATTGTCAGAAACATTAGCCATTTTGCATAGATATACTTTTCATTCGCAACGTCTCCAAAACCACCGAATGAGATTATCTTCCAAGAATCATCATTGCTATCTTACATGTACATCGATTAATGAACCCGAGGTCTTATCGAAGTTAAAAGTTCAAAATTCTTTATTTAACCTGAGACACATTGAGTGTATGAGAGGACAATAAACAAACATTATATACATAAATGATGGCAGGCGAGACTGTAAAAATACAGAGAACATATACCCAGATCGAAAATATGATATATATCATGTTTCAACAAATTATTTAGTGCTATAAAAGCACAATCTGAAACATGTTTTTTCTAAAAAAATTACTTCGAGAATATTTTTCAGGACCAAGGACAGATTTTTTTCGAACATGACATAATGATAACATATTTTATCGGAAGTCGATATTTTCCCGTAGCAAAATTTGAAAATTTAGCGAATTAAACTGAATGACTGAACCGAATTATTTTGACGATTTAATTAGTAAAATTAACCACGTTAATCTCCATTTTGTATAAATGAAGTATACAATTTGAAAGAAATTATGAAATTTTGAATATCGGTTAACTTAAAGCTGTGAGTTTCAAGATTACCGATTGGTAATATTTCAGAGTTTGAATACTGTATGCAATATAATTGAATATTGTGCAATAATTGGCATTTTGCCTTTTGTTTCATCACATTTCATTAAAATAATTACATGTATACTTTAACGATCTTCATGGCGTTTTGGTACACATTTTTAGTCATTTCTTTCATCCCTGAAATCATGGCGGAAAAAGGCCATATCCACTATGACTTCACATTTCAATATAACAGTAAAAAATACCTAAACGTAGAAAGCGAAAACAAAATGAGATGTTATATGTTATATGACTCTCTGACATGGTGCTAGCCTGTCCACACTGAGGTTGTAAGTTCGAATCCCGCACGTGACAGGTGCGCTCGACTCCGATCTTAATTGACAAGGATTGTCAGTTTTCCGACTGATGGTCGTTTGTTCTCTCCGGGAGCTCCGGCTTCCTCCACCAATAAAAACTGACAGCCACGAAATAGCAAAATAGGATTGAAATTGGCGTTAAACCCCAATCAATCAATCAATCTGGCATGATGCGCCTCGCCACCTGATTAATTTTGTTCGTATAAACCTTTATGTTGTTTTCGATTTACACAAATATGAGAGTAACGGTGGTATATGCATTCAGGTTCTCTGCTCACAGTTTTTCAAGTCTGACACTTCCAATTATGATATTGTACAGCACTCCTTGATCCTTAAATTGTTTAGAAGGGGTTTTAAAATATTATTTATGTACTAAACAGAGGCGGATTTAGGGGGGCAGGGGGCCCGGGCCCCCCTTTTTTGGGAAAAATTTGGTTGATTATATAGGGAATCACTGAAGCATGACTAGAGCAGGCCCCCTCTTAGGCAGTCAGTGGGCCCCCACTGAAAATTTCTAGATCCGCCACTGCTAAAATAATCGCCCATCCTATCACCGGAATGTCCCTGTTTTTTAAGATATTAAGGAACTAATATTATACTATAATCGGCTTTCCATTCATCGGTCAATTATGTTTTCTTAAGAACTGTCATTAGGCATTATAGTAAGAGGTAGGGACAGTATCCCCTGAATTTGATTCACATCATGACCGTTTTCAAAAAGTATTTCAATCTTTAATTATTCCATAGCAGCAGAGCCCAAGTATCTAATTTAAGGTTCTTACAATATTATATAAAAAGATGTGGTTGGTATGATTGGCAATTCAGTGGCGGATCCAGAGGGGGCGTAGAGGGCGTACGCCCCCCCCCCCTTCCCCTCTTTGCTTGCACTTTTCTTTCTTTATTTTTTTTTAATGATTTATCAGACCACACTTCGCGAAATTTGCCATTTCCCGTGTATTTAATTTTTATGCGACAATTCTTTACTTATAAAGATATTTTTCGTTCGTATTTACTGTAATATATTATAATTGATTATGTCAAAGTCATGTGATTCGCTACGGTGGAGTTGACCAGTACGTCGAAAAAAACGTCACTCAGTCATTTTGAAATTCAAATTACAGTAACACATTGCTTAGGCTGAGGATGACAAGCATGACGCCTTCAAAGCGACAAAGTATTGAGCAAGAACGTATTGACTTCTCTTTCACAATTCCACCCAACAGAAATTAATACTCTATTACACTCTCATGAAAAAAAAGTTCCACAGCAATATTATTTACATACGAAAACATGTTTAACCCCACACGCCCCAGCCTATTAATAACATTGCTGAATAGTGATCCCCAATCAGTAAGCTCCAGATATAGATTTAAATCTAAGGTACGGACCATTTGATTTGAGGGGGCAGTCTGACATATTTTAGAGAAAAAATTCTGACCCTGATTTTTGCCTTAAACAAAAATTCTGGCCGTATCTGGATTGAAAACAATAATCTTGTCCACTTTTTTGCTATTAGAAAAAAATATTTTCAACAAAATTATTTAGCATTAAATGAACATGATGAATAAAAAACGGGCGATTTTTTTTTTTTGGGGGGGGGGGGGGGGGGGTAGGGGGTTGCATGTGAATCCCATATCTGACCGGAATGTCTGTTTCGCCGAACTGATATACTGAATACTTTTTTCAAGGCCCGACTGCAACCTGCCTGCTGGATGTGGCCTATATGTCTCCATGTGTCGACCGTTATTCACAACTTCATTGTCATTTCCGACTCATTCGTAGCCTTTGGTTGATTTGGAACCCCTCACTTCCCTTGTTGGTTGAAACATTTCAACCAAACATTTGGATAAAAATTGCTTGTTTGTCTTTCTTCGTGTCGGTCGTATTGTAAATTTCATTGAATAGCCGTATATCTTGTTTACAACCAGAAATCTGTGAGGTTATGCTAACTAACCATACAACAAACGAGAATTTTCCATGTCCATTTTGTACTGACAAATCCCACATCAAATGTATTAATTAGTACATAGCTTTGGATCCATCCAATCATTTCATAATAGACAATTAATGGAGAGAATACGGCACCAAAAATGTCCAAACCCTACACTTTAACTATAAAATGCGTTTTACACTTATTCTATGTTTTTTAGCCAAAAAAGGGTCCAAAATTTTTTATTATTATACGCCCCCCTTTTCAAAATCCTGGATCCGCCCCTGGCCGGCAATTTGCCAATGAGACAACTATTCACAAGAAACCAAATAACACAGAAATAAACTATAGGTCATCGTATGGCCTTCAACAATGAGCAAAGCCCATTCCGCATAGCCATTTTAAAAGGCCCCTAACGGACAAATGTAATAATCCAAACGAGAGAACTAACGGCCTAATTTATGAACGAAAAGCAAATATGTAACACAGCAACAAACGACAACCACTGAATTACAGGCTCCTGACTTGGGACAGGCACATACAGAATCTGGCGGGGTTAAACATGTGAGCAGGCGCCCAACCCTCCGCTAACCTGGGACAATGGTTGAAAAGTACAACATAAGAACAAACTATTATGGCTTGTTTCCATATCTAAGTGATTTTGACTTGTAAATTTTGAGCAGTTTCCCCAAAAGTGTAAAAGGACATCGTTAATCAAAACCAAAATTTCTTTTAAAGTAAAGATATAAATAGTTTTGCAGATACAAATTAAGTAATTTCGTTTCAAAATGACTTTTACAGCAACAAGTTGTAGCAACGAGTTTCATTTTGAGTAAGGGAAATATAAATTGTTAAAAAAAAATTAAGTATATGATTTAGACCCTTTTAAATATTCAATTTCCAATTAGTATTTGACAAAAGCTTTAAGATTTTGACCATGCGAGTGAAATAAATACAAATGTAGAGGGGAAATCGCCCTATCGTTCTATTGACAACACGCATCGGCGGCGGATTCAGCCATTTTTAACAGGAAGGGAATTAAAAGATCTCAGCCCGGGCTAAAAGCACATGAACCTTGTAGTTATTTCTCCACTGACTTTGTAATTGAAGATAACAGTCGGAAAAAATTTACTTTTTAATAAAATGGTATCATATTATTTATTTGTTCGTTTTCTGTCAAAATCTGAATCTACTGTGAATTATCCTCCCTTTCCTATAGTTTAAAGCAATTCATTATCTGCTGAGATACAATATGCAGTTTTGTCGAGCCTGCGAGACATTCCGTAATCGGCGTTGGCGTCGTCAATATTTATGTTCAGCCTGTGGTTAAATTTTTTTTAAAACATCAATGAATTTGTAAAACCTTTATGAAATTTTACAGAATATAGGCAGAATTTTGTTTATGATCAAAAGAGTATCCAGAGCATAATTATGAAAATTTACTTTTAATTTTTCCGCATTTTACAGAAAAGAACATTGTTTTTATTAGTTAACCAGTAGATACTGTTTGTTACGCATCAATTACTTTGTCAAAACTTCATCGAATTTTATGTAAAAATGTTAACACCAACTGTACGAATTTTGTTTGCACCAGATGCGCATTTCGACAATTAATGTCTCATCAGTGATGCTCGAGGCCGAAATATTTGAAAATCCAAAACCTAATAAAAACATTGGAAGAGCTGATCAAAATAAAACGTACCTAAAGTATAGCCAATTCCGGACAAAGAATCAGAGCTTTGCATGGGTGAGATATATTCCTTTATTTTAAAATGATTTCAAAACTTTTACAACAGTCAGCAAATTTCAGTCTAAAATTTTTTTTTTTTCATTTTTCAGTATTTTACCATTTTTTGGGGGGCAATTAGCAGACGGTCTTGAATTAAATATTTTTCACCTGCTACATTTGTAAACTTTCATAGATTGTTATGAAACTTGGAGTTTAACCGACAGCAGCAATCCCAGGCGAAACACAGAATTCCACGGAACCCTTTGAGTATGTTTATGTCACACCTGACCATCTATGGAGATTTATTATTGCATGTACTTGTCCATTATCGAAATTGGCGCATAAAAGGGGAGAAAACTAGATTAAGTCATAATAATCAAAAGAACGACACCATTGAAAATGTAGACTTGCTTTTTTTTATACTTCGAAAGGTTTGGATCTTTGGTCGATTGATTGTTTTACCCCACATCTCCTTTTAAACATATTTCATGGTACTAGTAACAACTATTGGTCATTCGATTCCAAATCAACACACTGAATAAATTGTACATGAAAAAATCAAGAAATTAGACTTTAAAGTATGTTGCTATTGATGAGTTTTAATGACAAAAAATAGTATCTCTCTCTCAATAAATCGTTAGCTTCCGTCGGACCCCTGCTGGAAGGTACCTTGCCCTGTACCCGCTAAGAACCCTCTTACCCCTCGCCGATGTTCGGGCGTACACTTAAAAATGGCTTAGCTACGCCACTGAAAGCTCCTCACCTATTCAAACATATATAATCCTTTAAGGTAAACTAGATAAAACGCTTCGAGCGCACCAACATGAAAAAAAGACCTGACAAAAAAAATATCCCAGATGAAATACAACAACCAAATACACGCCTATTGGACCTCAGACGGTCGTATATTTGTTAAAAGGGCTGAAAATAGTCGAAAGGGACTGATAAATAGCTTTGGTGACATCTCTGACATCGAACGGGGCATTACCGCATCACCTAACCAACAACGTTCAGATACTGATAGGAGTCCAGTTGGGAGCTTATTCACGAAGCATCCGTTTATAACTAACGGACTCGTTAACTTAACGGAGCCGTTAACGGGTACGTCCGTTAAAATTTAACGTGGTATTCACAAACGTTTCCGTAAACATTGTGATAACGGGTGCGCTATAACGCAAATTAGACGTAATTGAAGTGTCGGGTGTTTTCATTGGTTTATAAACCAAATGGGCAATACAGTAAAAATAATGTGATGTTTTCATTTTCATCATAACAATGTAAACAGACGATGTTTAAAATTTTCTCATATAGAATTTGCTGCAATACGTCTTCAAACATGACAATTAATCAACACTGCGTCTTGGTGGTGGTATTTGGTATTTGGTCATTTATTCGTAACGTTTAGTATAGTTTTATCATTTAATTTGATAGGCTAGTGGTAGTAGCGAGCGCACCTCACGTGGGAAATGTAGCAGTTCGATTATTTCGACAATTCCCAGAGGATCCAAAGGTTATATTGCAAGGAAAAATATTCTTCTTTCCAACCTACCATAATATTTTTAAAACTAAGTCAAATATCTCGTCCTTCATCAATCCCTGTCGATCGACTCATGCAAAACCAACGATATTAGATCTATTGTTGATATGTTCTAGGTCTGAATACACATAAAATATCTGCCACTGAACATTAACCAAACAACAACAAATCAATCAAATTGTGTTAGTATAGTTTTTGTCAAATCATTTTTTACTCTTTTTGGATTAGGATAATGTCTCCCAGAGTCGCATAATAATTCCGATGTCAAAGATGTATAAAAAATGTGAATTCCGATTAAAGTTATAGCTGAGCATGACAACTTATTCAAATGAAGTTACTAGTGACAAGATAACCCAAAATACTTATTTTTGCAATAACATACACGATCAAGAAAATTTTAGAATCAGTGCTGTTATTTACTTTTAATTTTCAAAGAAACAATTAGTTTTTTATGTCCCCTCCGTAGCGGAGGGGGCATTAAGTTTTACCCTTGTCTGTCTGCACGTCTGTCCGTCCGTCCGTACGCCCCAACATTGGTTTCCGTTCTCTAAATTTAGTTTGCCTCAACCAAATATTATGAAACTTATACACAATGCTTATTACTACAAAACACAGATCAATTTTGAATTTTGGTGGCGTCACTTTCTTCGTTCTAGAGTTATGCCCCTTTACAAGTCGAAAAATTGCTGAATTTTTTATTTCCGTTCTCTAACTTAAGTTTGCCTCAACCAAATGTTATGAAACTTATACACAATGTTTATTACCTCAAAACTCAGATCAAGTACGAATTTTGGTAACGTCACTTTTACCGTTCTTGTGTTATGTCCCTTTATAACGTTATATACAAGCGGGGGCATCATCTGTGTCCCATGGACACATTCCCCATTTATTTCACTCACCTTCAGAAAGACTTTTTGTTGAGAAAACAAATCAAACAATTAATCTAAAAATCAAGAAGAGGAATGATGGATGTCTTCGAGGATTTTACTCATTTAGGCGACGATCATTTCATTTTCTGGGGAAGAGGGCTTGGAATTTTTGAGAACGTAATATTAGTTTGCGCCTGTTGCTTGGTTAATTTATGTCCATTTTGTAAATAACTATTTCTTGCAACTTGTGGGGAAGAATATACATTTAATCCTGTCATAGGCGAGATTATTTTGTTAGTTCTTACTAGGCTAGCAGATTATATTCCAAAATCTTCAGGACGACCCTCCCCTTCCTCCGAAATTTAAATTGAATTATCCTTCTTGGTTTGCACGAATTTCTGTTTCGCTCATAATTCTGACCTTCGTTATGACAAATATCAAAATTCTGAAACCTACGACACAATTTACCTGTATAGCAGGGTCGGATTCAGACACTCCTTTGACGGTGACGGCAAAAGGGGGAACATAAAGGGGATATAATACGAAGGATGTTGAAAAGCATTAGGTGGATTTCAAAAGTTATCCCTCGGGGGTACCCCGGTGTATGTAGATAATCCCAGGGTCTCTGTTTTAGGGCTATAACAGAAATTGGATATGCCAAGGAGATGCTAAAATTTCACAGAATTTGTTCCGAAGAGACCTTCGACTTATATTTTTATTTAGCGAATTATGGTGTAAGAAAACAAAGATTGTACTTATGTTATTTTTAGTTGTTGTCCGTCGGGCGTCTCAGCTTTGTCTTTTACCGACAGAATCAAATGTTTTGGCAAATTGGATTCCTATCATTTCACAATAAAATATCTAAGCTTTACCAGAGGTCATAGAAATCAGACCTAGAAAGAACAAAATTACAGAGCATTTAATTTTGATCTTGATTATTTAAAATTAAAATTTGCTTCTCTAAGCAAAGCAAGTCTGTCTTCTTTACCAACAGTTCTTCCAAAATCGATACAACTTTGAATAATAAAGGACTTCTACGATCTCTATATATTATAGATCTTTTTTATAGGCCTAATTCTACATAGATCACTTAAACTGAACTTTGACAGTAACTGGCGACTTTTGAAATTTTTCAATCCTTCCATAGCTTTTTGATCTGAATTAAGATAGATCGGGTGACTTTTTCTGAGCATCCCTTCTGGGTATGTTGCAAAATTACTTTTTTGGTTTGAAATAATTTACCACGCATCATTCAATATACAACCGAAACATCTAAAACTTGAAATTTTAAGACTAAACTATCAAAAAATCGTCGTTAAGTTTGTTTTAAATTTTCAGAAAAAAAAGATCATTTAAAATCAAGGGCAGATAATTATATGGAATTTGATAGGACAATTTGTGTTTTTTTTTATTTTTATTTGATATTTCGTAAGTATTTATGAAAAGCAATTCTCTCATGGAATTTTGACCAATTATATCTTTAAATTGTTCCTCAATAAAGGAAAAAAAAGCCCATATAGAATAACCGTGCATTTCGTTTATTTCAATGTATTTTAACGAAAAAAACAAGATCCCTGATCTATCGTCGAACATTTAGACACTCCAGCTACCTTAATTTCATTTTTCGACGTCAAAAAAAGGACCCATTTACCCTGTATTTGTTTTCATTCAAAAGTTGAACATCTAAAACTTGTCCAATCCTACTGGAAATTAAACATCAAAAAGCTTAGTTTTGGTTAACGACGATCATTTTAAACATTTCTGTGATAAATACTCAAAATTTGCCAAAATTTGTCAAAATTGCGGTTATGAGTTATCTTCAGGCACTTACAATTTGATGATCTGTTAAGATATAAAAGAGAGGCGAAAGATACCAAAGAGACATTAAAACTCATAAGTCGAAAATAAACTGACAACGCCATGGCTAAAAAAGAAATAGACAAATATACAAACAATAGTACACAAAACACAACATAGAAAACTAAAGACTAAGCAACACGAACCCATGCACCAATATTGGGGGTGATCTCAGGTGCTCCGGAAGGGTAAGCAGACCCAGCTACACATGTGGCACCCGTCGTGTTGCTCATGTTAGTACAAACCCGGTGATACGTCTAATTCTGTAGGTCACATTCGGGGAAAACGGGACGGGATTGTAGTTACGACATATTCGTTGTCATCTGTGAAACGGATATTCCATAACAGTCAACTAAAAATAAGCAATCATATATTGTTAGAACCTTAAGATCACAAATAAGGCTGTTATACTATCATTGTATATGAATTTATGTAAAGATTGAAAGAATTTTTGAAAATGTCCCTGCTGTGATACAAATTCAAGGGAAGTTGGCACTACCTCTTTGCCCCATGTAGAAACGGTAAAATAACTGAAGTCGTAGTTTTCTTAGAGTCGCTCCGCTATTCCGACACCCCATTGGTCCGATACCTCATTAGTCTCACACCCCAGTAGTCCGATACATTTGCAGGCCGCAATAAAAAATCTACTTCATAGAATCGGTAAAAGTGGTAATTGAACTATTGTCTACTTTCCCTTTTGAGTATAAAGAATTAAATGAAAAAGACAGCACTCCCTGTCTAGTATGTAAAAAATACCACGATCCTATGAATATAAGGCAATGGACAACCTTGCAACATTTTGCCTTACTACTATAACGTATGACCTAGCTATTTCCTAAAAAAAACCACTCCGCTAAAAAGTGAATTTGATTGATAGATTGCTGTTTTTCTTTAGTCCAGTGGTAAATATTTCATGCATGTTCAAGACGAGAAATAAATTAACAATAAATACAGTAAGTAGGTCCTGTAATAGGTAATCAACCGGATTAAAGGGTGGAAAATTTGGACTGCCACTAGAAAATGATCATATTGGTGAAGGACAGAATTCTGACCGGACGTGGCTGCGTATTTATACATCCCGCACTGCCAAACGGACGCTCATCATTAGCAAGTGTTTTACTGCCGGTCACAAAAAGACCAAAAGTGAACATATTTCTATACCACTATCCCAGTCACTGTTAGGGTGAAGAGAATATAAAGAACATTTTCTCGTCGTAAAGGAAAATGTCCAGACCACTATATACTCCATAAAACGGTCAACACTGAATAGATTTCATTTGCAATGAAAAGAAATTTATTTTATCTAACTTAAAGCATGTTTGTTTCCATTTATCTACCCTGAACTTGAATTTAAAGATCGAAAGCTTAAAAAAAAATGAAAGTCAAAATATCCGTATCAAATTGTACAATCGATAATATTTTGTTTTTTTATTGAACACTTGATCAAGGTTGTTAAAAAAAACCTCAACGTCATTGCAGGTCCTTAGATAAGTATCTTATCATAAATGATATCCGAATCGGTTCCAACAAAAAAGCACGACTATCTGACCATATGTTCACTCTTAATACCATTGTATTGTAGCACAAAAGAAGAAAGAGTGTTTTTTTTTCCCCTTTTTTTTTTGATTTAGAGAAGGCTTTCAATATTGTCATACACAAAGGGATAAAATTCAAGCGGTAAGGTTCAAACTTTTACAATATCATTAAGAGTATGTATGCCCCGAGTGAATTTTGTGTTCTATCAAAAAATAGAGTGATAGACTTTTTAAAGGCCCATGATTATTTAAATTAAAAAAAATTACCTTCCTGATTGTCTGGAAAATTCGCCTGGTCCAGTCTTTGGTAATTGATGAACAGTCCATTATTTATTATATGCAGATGATAATATTGTCATTTTTCTCAACCTCAGGAACGATGAGGAAAGGACCTCAGAGTAAAACTAATCGATTAAGTACGTATTACAAAGGCTGGTGTTTGAGAATTTGTCCCAATAAAACAATAATAAGATGTTCGTTTTGAATAAAGCAGACAGGCAAATCAAGCATTTTATCTTTATGAAATATTTATTGATTGTGATCAACATTTTAGTGCATCTCAATCCCTTTCCTTCGGTCAAAGGGAATTGTATGACAAGTAAAATTGAGAATGGAAATGGGGAATACGTCAAAGAGACAACAACCCGACCAAAGAGCAGACAACAGCCGAAGGCCACCAATGGGTCTTCAATGCAGCGAGAAAATCCCGCACCCGGAGGTGGTCCTCAGCTGGCCCCTAAATAAAATTGTGTGCTAGTTCAGTGAAAATGGACGTCACACTAAACTCCAAAACATATAAATGAACTAAAATTAAAAGGCATTAAAAGCATACTACAAGCTATACAAGGACTTCTTGTCATTGAATAAAAATATGTAAACTTTTTCTTGGTGTATTGGAAAGGGCAACACATCTTGCCACCCTTTCACAACTAAGGCAATTCCCTCCGCATTTTGGCATAACAAAACCTATGATCGGATAATGACGTAGGCATAAAATATGAGTTCATCTTTTCATTTAATAAAGGAAGCATATTTGGAGTCAACATTATTGCTACACGAGTAAAAATCCCCTCATGGTATGGATATTTCAACTTACAAAAGAATGTAAAATGTGTTGGTAGTTTAGCTTCTACAAGCAATTTTAGGCATACATTTTTATGCAAAAGAAATCTGTATCAGTACTACAGGAATCAATGGAGACTCAAAATGCATATCTGTGTTGATAGAAAGCTTTGTAGCTACAACACATTCAAGAAAAATGTTGGTCTTGAAAGACATCTGATTATGTTACGATCCCCTGAGCGAGGGTGAAAATTCACTTGCTTGCGTATTGCGTCACATAGACTAAGAATAGAGCAAGGTCGTTATCACGTCACTTCCAGGTAAAGCAGAGTATGTTTCAGGAGAACCTCAAATGCAATGAAAAAAATCTTTTCTTTTTTTGGTGCCAACCATCTCAAACTACATTGTAAGAGAAAATGCATGTTTTCTAAGATTAACTCACTCCAACTTTAAACACTTGATTCCTAGCCAGAAACTGATCTAGGTACTTAATGTAGAGTTGACATATTAATTTCTGTTTGTAACTTTAATAATGGATGCTAAATATAGATCTATAGTCTTCTCTGTACTAGACACAAGGATGGCATGCTGGTACCTAGACTCACCAATAATAATATGCCCTTTTGTGTGTTTTTTTTTAATTTTAGATAAACAGGATTATTCCCAGATAAATTAATTTTTTTCTACTTTTTCCTAAAACAATGTGTGCTCCTTGTGACATCATTGAATGGAAATAAAACGTCTTTTTTCATACCCTTATTTATTTTGTAATCAACGTTTTTCCATAAACTCAAAATATTTTTTGGAATTTATTCATATAAAAACCTGCAAAACTATGCCAATAAAGAATAATCTCTTTTATTCGATTACAGAAATAGAGTTGTTGGTCATTTGATCAACGATTAGGTATACGAAAAACGTAAACAACAGACAAACGACTGTTTAAAATTTAATGGGATCTCAGCGAATCGCAAAAATAAAACCTCGCATTTTTGCCGGGGGTCCTTAAATCGCAAAAATAAATGCACGCATTAATTTCAAAATTTACAGTTCTGGAGCCATTTTGAAGGTTTTCTATACATTTTTTTTTCCAAATGAAGTGATACTAATTTCTAATTTGACAACAACGTTAGTTTGACAAGTAAAAATAATTTGCCATTTAATTATACACAGGCTTTAAAATTTGGTCTTTTTTTACTGTTTGTACTTCTTCTCATGGTTGCCTTTATACTATATTCAATTCAATAGTGTTGTTGTTTATAAGCCCTACACTTACTTAGTATGTGACAAGAAAATCAAATAAGGACAGTAAAATGAAATATTATTTATGTGTACAACTAGTTAAAAATAATAACTAAACCAATCTCAATCTTCCATAACCCGAATGATCACTTTGGATGACCGTTAAAACACATGTGTGTGTGTGTCAGATTACCATGAACATAAGTTAAGCTAGTCGATGTTACAATAGGCCATTCGTACATGTGTTTATCACAGAACTTATCATTGGATTACGCTTGATACATAACGACGACAGAAATTGATTATGCTTGGGTTTTTCCCCTACTCAATATTGACTTTTCTTTACATCTTGCATATTCTTATGACTATTCTTCAGTTTTCATTGAACAAATTTCGTATTCGTTTTCGTATTGCATATAAGAAATATTATAAAATTCGAATCTATATATAATGCATTCTTTAAAAGTAATCCAACGAAAGCTTTTTTTTTCTTTCTTATATTGTTTTAGTTATCTGAATAATTGTATTCACCTGCTAGACACACCATTTATCCAACACACTCTTTTTCCCCTGTTCACTTGTACATTCAATTGTAACTTATTTCTTTTTCCCCTAATTTAAATAATTCCAGGCTTGAAAATTCATGTAATACCAAACTCGTATTGTGACGATGTCTGTTTAAGTTCCTAAGTGACTAAATACATTGAAAAAACACATAATATCGGATACCCCACTTTACCCCCGCCCCCCCCCCCCCCCCCCCCCCCCCCCCCCCCCTTCTTTTTAAACTGGATACAACAGTGAAAATGTTTACCCTTTAATAAAAAAATAATAACTTTATTCATATGTAATGCCTTTTTCTCACCTAAATAAAATCAATATAAATAATAAAACCGCAAAATAATTTAAATTTAATAAAACAGTTGTTTGTAAACCCGACAGAGTTTACTTCTGTGTTGATAAATTTACTTCTGTGTTGATAAATGTAATATGACTTCTTTTTGTTGAAAACCTTCAGATGCCTCCAGCTTTAAAGATCTCTGTAAACAAAATGTTATAACCATGCAAAAACATGCAGTTCACTGACGTATACTTGGGTTTTTGTTTCAAATTTATGATAACAAATACTTAAGTATGAACAACTATTGAATACTATTGAATGATATTGAAATATAAAAGTAAACAGGTAAACATTATTATCAAAACTATTAAGGATGAAAAAAACCTGCTTTACTTAAAAAAAATTTGAAGCAATTATTAATATTGTAATCCCCTATGGCCTCTTTTGACGATAATTGACATTGGGAATGAAGTTATCGTTATTTAAATTGGGGTGCGTTTGACTAGAAAGTCCTAAAACATTAAAGACTTCTTGAAACTTGAATTCGCAAATACATATACGAATGTAGCTATATCGCTGTTATTATTATTTTTTGTTTTATTTTGTACTGCACCATGTAATGTATTTGATGAATTTTGTTGTATTGATGTCACTTGTAGTATTTGTTTTCGTTTTGCGTGGCTCTATGCATAAATTTGGAGTTTATAGATGTTTCCTTTTTTTACTTATTTAATTTTTTTTAATATTTTATTGAGAACTAATAAATTCTTCTCAATCACTCAATAATCCTTAAATTCAATTAGGTAAGAAGTTTACAAAGTTCTATAATCATATGATTTTACACGTAACATATCAGTATAATCTGGAGGCCTGCGAGACGACTTAATTTGTTTAAAATTGGTATGGACGAATACTGTTATATCTAATGCAGGGCAAGCTCATGTTGATTTTTCAGAAAATGTATTGATTTTCGAGTTTCAGTTAATTTCATGTATCTAGGTGAACAAATATCGAAGGTACAATACAGAAATTGGACAAATATGCCATTAAAACATATGTATGTGACAAATCAACATGAGCTTGCCCTGCATTACATGTAACAGTATTCGTCCATACCAATTTTAAACGAATTAAATCGTCTCGCAGGCCTCCAGATTTTTTTGAAAATTTAGTGTTCACCCCAAGAACCGGTTTGGCCACAGCATAACAATTTCAAGTTTATTTACAATTTACACAGTGTGTATATGTTAAGTATGTTTAAATGAACATACGTTCTCATAGTTTAGGACTTTACTCATTATAGGTTGAAAAATACAGGCAAAGTTTAGATGTTTATGAAGTGTCCTATATTTTGACTTTAGTGGAACCTTAAAAAAAGTTCCAAGTCTTCAAGAAGTAAATCATTTCCCATTTCAAATACAAACGCTTTCTCTCATATTTCAAACCTTGTTTCTTTTGCTTTGTATATTTTTCTTTTGTTTGTCTTTTTTGAACTTTTCCTCAATTATATGTGATGATGTGTGTGGTTGTTGTGATTTTTATACTGCAACTTGTTGTGTTTATTTCCTAAATAATGTAACACAGCTATATTTTGTGCAATGTCAATTTCATCATGGAACACTTTCTCCACAAACAGGGGTTCATTAAGGGATAAAAATAAGTTTGACATTTGTGTTACAATTTAAATAGCTATCAATGTAATAATTTAAGTTGCAGAATAAAAACAATATTAAGTCAATGTCATAAAAATATAAACTTTTTTGCATTTGGCACAAAACTGTGGATGGGCTCGGTAAAACCTCGCCCTTCCCCAGTTTCTCAGCCTCATACAAAAAAGTTTATATTTTTCTGACATTGACCTAATATTGTATATATATATTTCGTTCTGCTGCTTCATGTGTATTATGATTTCTATGATAAAACCCAATGGGTAATTATATAGAACAATATAGGGCAGCTATCGGGTTATTTAACTTAATATGTAGATACACTTTTAGACTCTTCAAAAGAAATATTACTTACCAATTTCAGATGCTCGTTACTCGTCGTCTCTCTCTCACTTCTCCAGAGCTTAATTCCGAATATAGATATTGTTTTTCTGTTATTTGTTTTAAATTCCATCCTAATTATTGGAAATATTGAGACTAATCCAGGTCCGAATACAGATATTATAACTGATTCTACTAGTATCAATGAAACCTCACTATCCATATGTAACATAAACATACGTAGTCTAAGAAATAAGCTTAATTTTCTCCAACATTTTACTGATGAATTTGATAAAGTAACTACAACTGAAACTCATTTGGATCCAAGTGTTAACATAGACGATTTTTCAGCTTTCCTCATTTTCAAAGAATATAATCCGAAAGGATCGTAACAGTGCTGGCGGAGGCATTGTCATCTATGTAAAGGATGATATATCAATCTTAGGTAAAGGTGAACTCGAAAACCACATTGATGAGACAATATGGGTAGAGATTAAAGGTAAAGGCCAGTCATTTCTTCTTTGTTATACTTATAGACCTGAGTAGACGGACAATGACTATTGGACAAGACTTATTTTTTCACTGGAATTGAGTTACCAACTAAGTTTGAATATTGTGATAACAGGAGATTTGAACATTGATTTATTTTCAATTCATAATAATAAATTATATAATACAATAAATCTTTTTGATTTAGAAAATGTAATAAATAAACCGACAAAGGTGACTGGACACAGTAGCACATTGCTAGACCCGATAATATTCAGCGACACTATATAAATAACACATAGCTGAAAGGGTGATAGAGCAGATTGTTACCCCGAGAAAACATAGTCAACTGAGGCGAAGCCAAGGTTGACAATGTCTTTTCGAGGGGTAACAATCTGCTCTATCACCCTCTCAGATATGTGTTATTTAATTTATTTTACTGAATGTTCTGTTATTACTGTCGATTAAATTTCAAATTCAAAGTAATAAACTATGTCGTCTTGTACATAAAAATCATCCGTATTTATTAAAGCGCAAACTTGAGCAAGCGTCTCTGTGAAGGGTAATAGAGTATTTGCCATGTGATAGAGTAAATTATCTCCCTCGTATTAACCAATCAAAATCTGGCATTTTGACGTGAAGTATGATAAAATTAAATATTCTATTGCCGACCAGGAACATATATATATATTGATATATATTAGATATACTGTTCCCAGTGCCGACATACTTAAATCACCGCCTGAAATAAGTGATCACGATGCTTGAATGTCCGAGATTTGCATCCAAATCATTCAAAAGAGAAATTTGGTTGTACGATAAAGCAGATTTAAATAAATTTTCTCCAGGACTTGATTCTGTCAGTTGGGATGCACTTTTTTCTGATATTGAGGATTTCGACGAGACGTGCAATACATTTACTCATAAAATCCTTGACATCGCAAGGCAGAGCATCCCAACTCGACATGTTTATATACGAAACAATGACAGACCATGGTTTGACAACAAGCTAAGGAAAGAAATCCGTAGAAAAGACCGATTTCGTAAAAAAAGCCTTAAAAACTAAAAAAAGATTCTGACATTAATAAATACAAAAAGCAGAGGAATAAAGTAAATCATTTGAAAAAAGCTTCAAAAGAAAAATGTGAAAGAAGCTTGGATAATATCATCTTAAATAACGTGGCTAACCCCAAAACTTTTGGAAGATAATGAAAATGCTTATAAAATCCAATACGAGTTCTGGTGATTTACCCCCACTTAATAATATTATTCACGATGAAAGCATGGAAGATGTAGTGTACGGAGACAACGAGAAATGTAATCTGTTGAATTATTCTAAATGATTTAGTATTTGAAAAATAGTTGATATAATTAAAATTTTAGATCCTAATAAGGCATCTGGTCCAGATGTCATAAGCCATAAAATGCTGTAAATGTGTCCTGAAAAAATAGCAATTCCTTTAAAAATAATATTTAATAAATCCCTACAACAATGTTAATTTCCCACCACTGGAAGACTGCAAATGTAATTGATTTTTTTAAAAAGGGAGGTAGTTCGTTACCATCTAACTATATGCCCATTTCGCTGATAAGTTGTGTAGGGAAAATAATGGAGCGAGTTGTTTATAAACATGTCTTCAATCACCTACATAGAAATAAGTTAATATATGAATACCAGTCTGGTTTTCTTCCAAAATGTTCAACAGTTCAGCAGCTTTAAGAAATTTACAACTGTATTTTAAATTCACTTGAAAATACAGAAATTAGCTGTTTTGTTTTCTGTGACTTTTCTAAAGCTTTTGATAAAGTTTGGCATCAAGGATTGCTACATAAAATGAAGTCATACGGTGTAAACAGGAAATTAATTAATTTGTTTAAAAGTTACCTGAACAACAGACAACAGCGAGTTGTTATTAAACAATCATCGTCAGAGCTTTGCAGTATTTCAGCTGGTGTCCCACAGGGTTCTGTTTTGGGACCGCTCTTATTCATTATTATTATTAATGATATTGTTGAACATTTGCTCTCTTTATGTAGATTATTAGTAGATGACACATCTCTCAGCTACGCTAGTCGTGACACATCACAAATAAAATCAGTGATCAGTCACGACCTGAGTGAGCTGAGCGATTGGTCTGGGAAATGGCTGATGTCCTTTAACCCAGAAAAAAACAGAAATAATATGTTGTTTTCATACATTGAAACTCCGGAAATGAATTTCATATTCAATGGTAAGAATATTAAAGTTACAGATTTTCATAAACACTTGGGTGTTACATTTAGTAGAGATGCTAAATGGAACACCCATGTGGAAAGCATCATAAAAAATGTATCGAAACATTTGAATGTACTTAAAAAATTAAAGTACAGATTAAGTAGGAATAACTTGGAAAAGCTATACTTGACTTTTATAAGACCGTTACTCGAATACGCCTGTGAAGTTTAGGATAATATGGATGTGGGTTATTGTAACAAATTAGAGCAGCTGCAGCTTGAGGCAGCCAGAATTGTAACAGGTCTTCCTATTTTTACTAGTAGTAGAATTATTTATGATGAGATTGGTTGGGAAACTCTAGCTGAACGAAGAGAAAGGAGGAAGTTACAATTATTTTATAATATTTAACATAATAATGCACCAGCCTATCTTTGCAATTTAATACCACCAACAATCCAAAGTACAGCTGTTTACCCCTTACGTAATGGGAATGATATAATATACCCTTTTTGTAGACTTTCATTGACCCAAGAATCCTTCATACCTTCAACTATACGACTGTGGAATAACCTTAATGTGGTTACCCGCAACATTGACTCTTTAAATTTAAAACCGAATTAAAAAATCTTAAACCGAGTTCAAAAGCCCAAGTACCCAAACATTATGAATTTGGCAATCGTAAACTCAACATCATTTTGACTCAACTTAGATGCTTTTTTTTGAGTTATGATCTTAACAGAGTCAATATAATGTCAGATCCGTCTTGTAGCTGTGGTGCTAAGTGTGAAGATTCATATCACTTCTTTTTTGAATGTCCCAAAACAAACAAAAATGAGGAAGTTCCAACAAATCATGGTAACAAATGATAACTAAATCGTATGATTTCTTTATGATTTGAAAGTGATAAAATTTCACATGCAAATGAGCGTACAAATCACAACAAATCACGAACAAATTGCTTCCAATTCATAAGCAAATCACAAACAAATTGTCAACAAATTGTTTTGAAATCATTAACAAATCAGAGGTCATTTCTTTCCTACTTCAAGCAAATCACAAACAAATTGTTTTCAAATTGTAAAGAAACTATAAACAAATTGTTATCAAATCTTTAACAGATCAGAAGTAAATCATATTTCTACCTCAAGCAAACCACGAACAAATTGTTTTCAAATTATGAAGAAATTATAAACAAATTGTTATCAAATCATTAACAAATCAGAAGTAAATCATATTCCTACCTTAAGCAAATCACAATCAAATCGTCAATAAATTGGCATCAATCATCAATTCACAGATTAATTATTGCATCTAGATCAAAAATATTTTCTGCCCCTGAAACCCCCAAACTTTGAAGTGCACTTGTCTTCATTTTACCTTAGCTATTCCTTTGATTGTTATTAATGTTAAAGGATTACTATCCCTGGTTGCCATGGTGGACGAATTGTTCCCTCTGTGAAAGGTTTCTCTTACTTCTCCCGAATTTGACTCTAACTAGATTTGACAAACACATGGGCAACCACGTTCACTAGAAGGATGTCGAATAGGCGGTAGGTCTTAGTCTGGGTCCAAATCTGCTAAAGTAGATTTTCTCCTACTGCCCTGGACCTGGCCAGTAAACATCATGAAAAATTAAAACATAAAACTTGCCAGTGAATTTTGTCTGCTGACTCGGGAAGCTAGTCTTTATTTGCATGTCTCGATCTGTTAAATTTACACGTCTTTAACACATTTTTATTTTGAAAATTAATCCTGACAGTACAAAATTATTACGAGATACTGAAATGCAGAGTTTCTGAATTTAAAAGGTTAACACCTTTAATATGTTTGAATAGTATTATTTGAATATGTGAAATAATAAGTTAATGACTGAGATATATACTACTGCATGTCATCATTGATAGTATATTTTACTCTTCATCTTGCAACCTTCTTTGTTCAGTTAATATAAAACAGTATTTGAAATTTGAATTTGATCTCAATCGGATGTCAGAAATATAGATAAACCCAGAAAATCCGAATGCAACAACATTGTATTCATTGTAACAAATCATCAATGAATCACACCATGATAGCTAACAAAGTTAACAAATCTTTTTCAAATCATTTCTTACGATATTCTAAGTAAACAAATCATAAAGAAATCACGCTAAAACAGAAACAAATTGCTTATAAATCATACAATTGAAAGAAATCACAAAGAAATCAGTTTGAGGGAATTTGGCGAATTCTGATTTGTTTATAATTTGTTTAATGAATCGCAAGCAAATGGTACTAACAAATCGCAGAATCACGATTTGAAAGAGATTTGAATACGATTTGAAAGCAATTTGTTCATTTATTTTTCTGTTTGTGTCCTTATTATACGAATATAAGAATCAAACTATCTAATAATCTGAACTGGTTACCAGAGAACTCTCCACTAAATTTGAACATCTTAACCTCCGGTGATTTGTGATAAACTAATGATGAAAATGAAAGAATTTTAAAGAATGTGTATGAATTTATTAAAGAGTCAAAGAGGTTTCTAATTGTGTAATATAGCACACTAAAGTGTATATACATGTATATTGTGTACAACCATTCATATCATCACACATCATCTTTTTACATATCCAATACATATAATGTATTGTTTGCATGCATGCTTTGTAAAAAATTCTATTGTTATAAATTGTTCATGGGAAAAGACTTTATAAGTTTGATTAACTTGTGTCTCACCCCTTTTGCATATTTAAGCAAATACAATATGTTTAAACTAATGAAAAAAAGTTATTTTCATTAATTTGGTATGAAAAAGTGTAGCAAGTTACAAAACTAATTCTAGTTATAAGTATACTTCAATAGAAGGCCTACTCTGACAAAACAAAGCACTTTAAATGTTGCTGATTACTTAAATTACAAATATAGAAAAGAAGATGTGGTATGATTGCCAATGAGACAACTATTCACAAGAGACCAAATGACACAGAAAGTAACAACTATAGGTCACTGTACGGCCTTAAACAATGAGCAAAGTCATACCGCATTGTTAGCTATAAAAAGCCCCGAAATGACAAATGTAAAACAATTCACTGAACGAGAAAACCAACGGCCTAATTTATGTTCAAAATAATGAAAGAAAAACAAATATATAACATTTGCATAACTAAATTTTTTATGAAATATGAATATATATTTGGACGTCTACGAGCCCAACTTTTCTTGGCTATGGTTTTGCATTGAAATACTTTTGTAGATATGCTTCTACATAATATTACAAAGTTATTCAGAAAACCAGAGTGTTGCTTTAATAAAAGAGGGGCGAAAGATACCAGAGGGACAGTCACACTCATAGATCGAAAATAAACTGACAACGCCATGGCTAAAAAATAAAAAGACAAACAGACAAATAATAGTACACAAGACACAACATAGAAAACTAAAAACTAAGCAACACGAACCCCACCAAAAACTGGGGGTGATCTCAGGTGTTCCGGAAGGGTAAGCAGATCCTGCTCCACATGTGGCACCCGTCGTGTTGCTCATGTTATTACAAATCCGGTAAATAGTCTAATTCGGTAGGTCACATTCGTGGTGAAAAAGGAAGTGGATTGTAATTGCGACATAAGGAACATATCCGATATCATCTGTGAAACTGTTATTCCATAACGGTCAACCAACTCGTGATGGCGTCCGTAAAATTTACGAAGGGATGATTTCAACTTCACCATTTGGAACTCTTGGTTTAATAGCTTCCTTGTGAGCAGCAACCCTCTATCAAGGAAATCATGATAGGAAATAAAAGCCCGGGAATATCGTATCAACTGGGAGATATATACTCCGTATGCAGGCGCTGCTGGAATGTTGCTACATAGAAATGGAAAGTTCACAATTGGAAAGCTGAAATAATCTCTTTTGTCGTAAAGTTTTGTTTTCAACCGACCCTCATTGTCAATTTCTAGATGTAAGTCAAGATATGAGGCAGACTTAACTGTATCTTTTGTACCCTTTATTTCTAGTTCGATGGAATAGATGCGTTCAACATAGTCACCAAATTTTGAATTATTTAGTGAGAGAACATCATCTATATAGCGGAAAGTAAAGTTAAAGGATATTGCTAACTTCTTATCTTTCTTCCTAAGAAGTTCTTGTATGAAGTCAGCCTCATAATAATAAAGAAACAAGTCGGCAAGAAGAGGGGCACAATTGGTTCCCATTGGAATGCCGACAGGCTGTTGAAAAACACTCCAAACGTAACAAATATGTTGTCAATCAAGAAAATGCATAAGTTGAATTCCGGGAGATCACATGTCCTGCATTGACTTAAAATTTGCGTATTGAAAATTAATGCATGCACACGCAGGCTAATAATTATATAAGACAGCTGTGAAAATTGAAAATTGTGGTTCAATAAATCATGATTTCGAATTTGTTGCATGTCAACGTACCAAAATTGACCTATTTTCGTGGATTTTTTTCTTTGTATACATAAAGTCCTCTGTAGTTGACTTTGCAGCGATTTTTTCGTGCGATTTAATCAATTTATTTTCATATTTAAAAAAAGTAGCTGTAGAGTTTATTATTTCCGCTTTATTGTCCGACTTAAAAAAAAGTCGAGTTGATAAATTGCATAACAAAACTAGTTGGTTTGAAATATTATCTTTCCAAAAAATCAGATTAAAAAGAAACCCCATTAAAGCATGAGTAAAACTGCTATTTTCTCAATGCTGCAATTAGTAATAGTTATTGAACATGCAAGTCGGTATATGTCATTTAATCTGCACGGCTCGGGTGACCCTACTTGCCCAGAACGACGTAGTAGTTCGGGTCAAAGGGTCATTCCGCCCATGCAGATTTAAAATGATATATACCGATTTCATTGGCCAATAACTGTTTTAACACATGACGCCATCAATTTACATGAACGATTTGGAAATACGAGGACGATTTATTCAATCCATACCTCCGAGGAAAGTTATCTTGTAGGAAAAGAAAGTGGAAATAGTAAAAGGTTGTTAACTTCTAAATTGTGAACTTTTTTTTTGTATTCAGGATTTCTCCTAGATTGTTATATTATTTGGAGAATTGCGTTGTAATGGAAGATCTTTAATAATTTCTGTTAAATTTATTCACAATTTTTATATGAATCGTTACTTTTAGAACTTGACATATTGTGCAGACACCTGTCTATTGTTGAATACTATATGTTGCCCTCTAGATGTCCTTATGTTGTTTTTGTCGTTTGATTGCTGTCTTATTAACGTATAACCCACATCTCATACAGTTTTTAATTCGTTTGATTTACTTTTGGATCGGTTTATGATAAACCATAACTGAAAGGATTATTGAGTATAGATTTATTGCTTTTCTTTCCATCAAGAATATACTCAGAGGAAGATTCATCGAAGAGAGATGAACTTAAATTTATAGTGCGAAATAAACAGAAAAAAGTTTCACTTATCAACCTTTAACCCCAAAATATCATAAAATGTTCCCAGTTTAAGGAATGAGAAACACTTTCTTTTTCATATTTTGAAGCGACGAAGTTTGTACAAAGTTGTTAATTGATCAACTATGTCGTAATTGCAAGGCCTGTGACGGATTCAGGTTGAGAGCTCAGGAGAAAGCGTATGTCTTGTTTTGATTGAAAATTATGTAAAACTTCGGCAGTATTCTTCAGTTATATGGAATTACGCACACCTTTTGAAAAGTCCTACATCCGCCCCGTAGGTAAGAAACAGTTTGCACAGTATTTAGCTCGTTTATTTCTTTTCGAGTTTTATATACCACTTCTTAACTTATGGAAACTTTAAATTGACAATAATAGATTTTCTTTCTTAGCAGAGAAAAGCAAACTGGTCGATTTTCGCAGATGGTAGTTTTTTGGGCAACTGCAAAACCTTCAACATAAAGCTGTTTCAAGAACAATAAACATAAGTTGCATTTTAGAATTATTCCTCGACCTAGACACCATGCATTTATTTGGTTTTGGACGTATAAATATTGATCACCGAAGATATATTTTACTTTTTGAGCATTTCCCTCATTTTTGAAGAATTTTTTTTTTTTAAAGAATTGCAGTTTTCTATAAATAAAAATAAGGTTCATGCGATATTTCGATAAATTGTTTTAGGTAAAATGTTCTACATTTTTTCACAAATACCTCAACACGATGATTAAACATTATATTACTAGTATTCAGTCGAAGCTCGAGGATACTGCAGGAGCCATCTGAAAACAGTTATAAATTTGCAAATGATTGCTTTGCTTTTCATTTATACATTATCTATTTTCACCGGGCTTTAACATATGAAGTCAGAGGCGGATTTTATATTCATTTCCTTTTCTTTTCTTTTTTTTTTTTGGGGGGGGGGGGGGGCACAGGGAAACGGACTGAGCTGGAGTTACATATAGGGTAAATGTGTATACTTTTTTCAAGTGCCGCTTCTAACGTTGCCTAATTGATTTAGAAATGTCGAATATTGAACGTTATATTCCATGGGTTAACACAACACCCAAAAATAAAAAAAAAAAAATACATAAAATTTAAAACAAAAAAATTAAAATAAAGCCAAAATATATATTGAAGTTCATTATCAATTTAACAGCTACATATGTGTGTGCATTTTTTTTAGGACAAGAGTTATCAATAAAGCACTTTTAGTGTATAAACTATTTTTCTTAGAGACTAAACCATTTGTATTTTTATAATTTGACAATATGCACATCTTGCAACATAACTATATATTTAAATATACACAAAATGTTCATGTATATATCAACAGATGAAGTATTCACTGGAGAAAGTAAAATCTACGGAAACGTTGCCATGCGACGACCACAACTTTTAAAATATGTTACTGACATCCATTTCTTGAAGAAACAAAAAAGGAAAAGTAAGCATAGACTATTGTTATAAATATTTGGAGAAATAAAACAAAATATCAGTTATTCGATTTTTACGGTGGGGAATTAAAGCATAGATGCAATTTGGGTACTCCACATTTATATCATAGAACTTTAGGAGGTCGGTTCAAACTTATTATTCTATGATTCAACAAAGATGCAAAGATAAAATGGTGGAACTATCTATAGTACATAAGGATACATCTATGAAATAAACACAGAATAGAAACTTTTGTCAGGATCACAAACAAACGTATTCAGTGGTTGTGGTTCATACATGTAAGTTTTTCTCCTTTCTAAATTTGACCTATGATTTCCTGTTTGAATGGTTTTACACTAGTCCATTTGGGCCCTTTATAGCTTACTGTTCGGTGTGTACAAAGGCTCCGTGTTGAAGGCTGTACTTTGACCCATAATTGTTTACTTTTTACACATTGTGACTTGGATGGAGAGTTGTCTCATTGGCACTCATACCCTATCTTCGTATTTCTAGTAAGTGAAAAACCTGTTTATATAGGTCCTATGTGGGTACCCTCACGTTAAGATTGCATATTAGCAGTCGTTGTGGAGTTGTATCATTATTGAAGAAAATACTCGCAAGTTCGAGCCGCAAATGTATGATATATTTTTTTGAGAGGTAAAACGTTTGTAAGTTGAAAGTTAGAATAATAGATAATTTCGATTGACAATGAACTCTTCAAAAATAAGTGCACACAAACTATACGGCAGGTTGTTTCCGGCCTGTTTTTTGTTACCTTTGTTTTGTATCTGACTTGTACGACGTTTCAAGAAGGAAGAAGTACATTTTGCATTTAGAAGAGGTAGCAAAACTAAAGATATTAGAAACTTAAATGGCAATATACCAGTTAATGTAAGTTACAGTTTAAACTCAATTTTTTTTCTCACTTCCCTTCAGCCGAGAGTTTTTTCTCAAAAAATTCAAGAATCTAATAACTTTATAAAAAGAACCATTTCAAGTTAAAGGTGAATGTTATACACATTTGAGACTTTTTGAAATGCAACTTCGCAAGTAAGTAATGTATAAAAAAGATTTCAGAGGTAAGCAAGCTACCATTTGATTTTATTGGAGGGGGGGAGGGGGGGGGGGGGTAAAATAAATTTAAAATAAACCGGCTTCATCCTTTTTTTGATGTGCCATGTCCATGTCTTGTTATTATATATATATATATATATATATATAGGCATATGTTTTGGATTAAAAAAAAAATGTTCATGCTTATAGGTTTTTATATGTCTCTGATAGTGTTGATCAGGATTAAACACGTGTCAATATATGATCCAATCAGAGCTTACCGTCCAAAATTGATGACATAAGTTGAATGATTTTCTTTACGATTTGCTGCATATTTGAACATGTATTACACGGACACTTTTTATTTATAGGATCAATCGTGCATTGGTGAGTTGATAGGGATTTTATCTTTTGATTAGATTAGATTTTTATATATATATTTCCTGTCTTTTTATTGAAATATAGACGTTGGTACCAGCATTTCTTTCAGCTTTGTCCGGAATACTATTCATGTCCATATATTGAAAAAAAAATACATTTACGGACCGACCATTTAGCTTCAAAAGGGGGTGTGTTCTTTTCTGAGTAAGAAAATTATTTAATTTTTCAACGCTATCGCCCAAATATTTTATTTTTCGAAATCAGCACTATTATATACGGTATTCGGAAAATCAGGAGCCAGAACATTATTTTCAGTGTCATCTGCTTGACCATTATATATTTTTTCTCATAAAATTGGGGATCAAAATGTGTTTTTTAGAAAAAAAAAAACATAACCGGCCTTTTGAAGTTAAATGGTCAACCCCTTAGTGTACTAATATGAATAGTTACTGGAATTGTTTGAAAAAAAATATAGTTATTGATGCTGACGTAAATATTTTTAATTAAAAAGACAGGAAATATGTCGGCGAAACAAAAAGTTCAAATCTAATTGAAATTTAAAGTGCCCATGAACTCACTGATCATGCACGAGTGATTCTATTCATAAAAAGTGTCCGTGTAACAACTAAAAAGTGTCCGTGTATCATCTAAAAAGTGTCCGTGTAACACCCGTTAATGTACTGTTTTTCTATAGCTCTGCGTGGGGCAAAGTCGTACAAAAACAGTATGAAGGAAGGAAGCGATCATGCAAAACCCTGTTTTCTGTGTGTGGGGAGGGAGGGGGGGGGGGGATCGGTTGAATTTGAGTTTATTTAGTTTTAATTTAAAGATGTAGGGCATATTTCCCCTGAATTGGTTTCACTTACAGGGACAAAATCGCAAAGTTTTAAAACCTACCCAGAGGCGGATTTAAGGGGAACAGGGACCTCCCTTTTGTGGGAACAATTTGGTTGTTTATTTCAGGAATCACTGAAGCGGTCCCCTCTTATGGCAGTCAGTGCCCCCCCCCCCCCCCCCCCCCCTTTCCTTATGAAAAATTCTGGATCCTCCACTGCTACCCAATCCGGGAATTCGAAGTTTATATTACGTATTTATGATACCTAAACCGTATTAAATTATTTTTCATATTTCCTTATATATTCAGTGATATACTGCTGTTAACGAAAATATTGCTAAGTACGCTAAGATGTTGATAATACCTTACCGTAAACATATGAATCTAATAATGTGTTTTAGTGAAAATTGTAGGACTTTTGGATTCGTGGAAAATTAATCCTACCTAGCTTACAATGCTACACTGGTGCTACGCCATTGAAACATAAATCATGTTTTGTTAAAGTTTAAAATATATTGTTGTCTCCAGAAAATATAACATCCATTAAAGATGAATTAAAGATTAAGTAGGGGGAAGTTTTGGATTACAAATATTTTTTTCTTCCAATGCTTATCCATCGAAACGACAATCGTTTCTCGTCTGCGCCAATTTTTCATCTGTTTCAACATTGTACTATGTTACGTATTATTGAATTGTTTTAAATACCAACATCAATTCAACCTCAACTCTTAATAAAAGTATGTATTGATCAACCAATGTAAATAATCATAACAAACTTTTACACGACTGAGTTCCTGCGGTGAGCTGAGATATATCATAGTATTACGGTAATTAGAGAAAGGTTCCGATTTAAGTATTCCTTAGTTAAGTGAAGACTTAAGTAAGTTTATGCACACGACTTAAGAATTTTACTTAACTAAGGGAATTATTAGTGAAATCTAAGTTTAAGGAACACTTAAGCTAAGATGTTTTATGCATACGGGCCATGTACCCGGAATTCTCTCTTATCTAAAAAAGCAAATGTCGTTAAAAAAAAAGAGGGGCGAAAGATATCAGAGGGACAGTCAAACTCAGAGATGCATTTTCATTTCATCATTGATATCTTTACTTTATTCTGAAAAAACCGGTTCCTATTTATCAAAATCCTTCATCAACTCCTGCAGATCAAACCCTTAATACCCGAAGTAAAGAAACAGACCACACTTTAATACTAATACCGAATCATTCCTCACAACTCGTCCGATAAGTAGCGGATTCACCCGAGGATTGCCGATTGATACTAAATATCAAAAACCTGACGCGAGCGTTACAGACGTAAACGAAGTTACTAATATTTGGTATACAAAAAGGCAAACCATGTATCTGAAAAAGAAATTTGTTTTTCTGAAGCGTTTAAAATAAAGTTGCCATGTTTCACTTATTCAAACTCGTTAGGGGTTTAGTATCATACCATCATGAAATATTCGGGAAGAACATACCCCATATCATGCCAACAACTGGTTTTAGAATAAATGTGTTTATTTCCGATGCAAATACCCTATGAGTGAATCAATATTTATTCCAAAAAACTGTCATCTTTAATGACCTGACAACAGTATCGTAACTATATCCCTTCTGAATAAGTCTGTTTAAAGGTTTGGTTAGCTTTTGAGGTGAATGACGACATTGTTGTGCTTTGTATAGAATATTACCATAAAAAATGGGATGTGAAATACCTGAACGTATAAGAATGTCTGCACGTTGATTTATATTTACGAATGATGTCCTTGTACCGATGGTAAAATTTAGTAAATGTTTTGACAAGTTTGTGATATCGAAAACCCTTGTGTAATAATTTTTCAGTAATAAAGAGATTTCTTTCGTTAAAATCAAATATTTTGTTACATACATGAGCGAATCGAACAAGTTGAGATATATAAACCCCATTGGAATTCCGATAACTTGACCATGTTGACGGTATACGGAATCTCCATAGCCAACAAAAACTTTTATTGAGTAAAAATTCAAGTGCAGTTATCGTATCAAAGCAGGTCCAATTGACATAGTTCTTTTGTTTGCTGTTACTAAAAATTGACATACAAGAGCTTGAACATATATATTTTTTAAAGGCCAATTTAATTAAGTATGTGAATTTTTCTAATGAGGTTATGAGGTAAGGTGGTATATATGGTAGAAAAATCAAAACTTTGAACAGATTCGAAATCACCAATATGAGCATGCAATTTATCAAGTACTTCCAACGAATTTTTGACGCTCCAAAAGTAATTAATTCCTCTATTTTCAAAGGCCTTATTTGAACAATTTATTACCAGGATTTTGATTGTACCAAGTGAACTAGTAAGTAGAATAGACAGTTTAGTAGTGGAACAATGGCTTGAAGACGAAATAAATCTGTATTTGTAAGGTGTTTTGTGCAGCTTCGGAAGCCAGTACATGGTTGGAACTTTCATATTATTTGTAAAGAGGTAGCTAAACGTTTATGATTAGTCTGTTGATGTATCCGAAGTTTTGATCCATCAACGAACATGGCCGCCAGAGCTAAAAATAGAACATAGGGGACAAAAACAGTTTTTGGCTTATATCTCAAAAACTACAGCAGTTAGAGCAAAACTGACACAGGTGTCAAATAGGTTTAAATCTACCTGTCAAGTTATCTTCAGCCCAATAGGACAACTAATGGTTGGCTTGCTGTCCAGAAATAGTTACTGATTTTTTGAAAATTTTACAGTTTTGGGTTATGTATTATCTTTAATATTATTAGAGAAAGAGAGAAAGTGTAAATGACAACATTTCTGCAAAGTAAATTCTACAAATAAGTCAAATGCCCGAAACTGAAATTGCAGGTGAGCGATATCGGCTCTCATGAGCCTCTTGTTACTAAAAAAGTGGCCATTGTTGAAGATGCAGGTGAGCGACACATGTATGCTCTTTAGAACCTCTAGTTTAGCCATGTGATCAATAAATGCTATAAATCGATATACATTTATGTAGTGGCTTGTTAACCTTTACTTAAATCGTTATCATTACACAATTTATACGGGAATTTCCATAAATAAACTAGCAACGTGTTTTAATCAATAATGGCATTATTGTGATCACGTGATAAACAGCTGATTTAGAACACTTGATTGCATCATCACAAAGATCCTTTAAATTTACAGATACTTTTCTTTAAAGAGGTATGTAGACACGCATGTTTTATTGTTAAAAATTTTGGAATAAGACTTAAATCTTTTCTTTTTTTTTTCGTATATTGTGTAAGAATATTTGTAAATTGTACCTTTTAAGGTTTAAGATAAGGTTGTAAGTAAAACAAGAAACAATTAAGACATTGTGTGTTTCCACTGACCCCTGTCTCTGACGAAAAATACCTATATAACTTAATGTTATAGGGACTTTGACAACAACTTCAGAATTTTTGCTTCAGTAATTAAAAGGTTTTCCATGAGGTCTAATGTTAAAAATTTCTTAACAAGGAAAAACAAGGTAATGAAGAAAATGCATTTACTGGATATAAAACCAGGTTTAATCCACAATTTTCTACATAAGGAAATGCCTGTACAAAGTTAGGAATTTGATAGTTGTTTTTCATTCGTTTGATGTGGTTGAGCTTTGGAATTTGCCATTTAAAAAGGACTTTCCGTTTTGAATTTTCCTTGAAGTTCGGTATTTTTGTTACTGAAGTTTTACTTTTTATATCGTAACAGCTGCCGATCTAGTGTTTTATTCATATTTCAAAACAACACAATTTAAGTATAAATGGAGATCATCTTGGTCAATGATTTTTATTTGTATTTGATTGAATTATACTGATCATGACAATTGAATGCCTGTGTTGTGTTCATAAAATGTACCTCCCTCTAAATAGGTCGGGTGGTTAAATATAGATTTATTATAGAAACCTAAGGGACCACATCAAACGTTCAATGTAGAATAAAAAAAAAATTCACATAGATTTTTCCAAGACCCCCCCCCTTGTAACTTAATTTGGAAAATATATATTAACCGGTATAGACATATGCATTGAAAGAATGTTTCTAAATGCATTTTAGCATGTTATATCATGAGTGTTGTTTCCTCAACAATGATTGATTGATCGATTGATTGGTTGGTAGTTGCTTAATGCCCAGTGGCAAATATTTTACGCATGTTCAGACGAGAATAAATCAACAATACAATAGGTAGGTCCTGTGAAAGGGGTCGACCGGGATGAAAATTTGGACATCCAGTGGAAAATCAGGGGAAATTAGATACGGACAGAAACTTAACCTTGCAACATGCCACATACGGTCCCATCAAAGAGTTGTTGCAAGGGTTCTTTATGTGCAGAGAGCATTGCTCTCTCTTTATACGAAGCATCAGATTTAACGTCCCCATTATGACTGGACCTGATGTGAATTTATACATCCCGCACAACCAAATGGACACCCCACTTTGGAAAGGGTTTTGCTGACGATCGGAAGAAGACCAAAAGTGATTAAATTTCTGTTCATCAGTCACCCTTGGGGTTCCTCAACAATGCATTGTGTCTTTCAAATTTTCAATTTAATTAACACAGGTTTTTTTTAATTAATCTAGACAAATCTGCGTTGATCTGTATTATGTTTCACTATGGCTCCCATGACACAGATACAATGATACAGTTCACTTTTTGAAATTTTCTGTTTTTTAATGCTCTTCAACTTCATATTTGAGTTGGCCTTCAAACTGTTTAGATTAGAGCACCACTGGTCTTATGTAGACCAAATGCGCATTTATAGTACCTTAATATTAAAAGCATGACATCTTTGATTAAGTTTTTTTGCACAAAAAAGACAATCCTATACGATTTATTACCTTTCATTTGCATGAAAGGTCCATACACATTTAGGATCGAACTTTCATGTGTATTTCTTTAACCCGAAAAATCAATGTTGGATAAAAAAAACTTGCAGCCAGTTTGACCCCCACCCCTAACTATGTGAATTAAGTTTATTTTCATCTTTTGATGTTGTCCCTAAATGGACAGCTTTTTAATTCATCGACAAAAATTTCTCACAAAAATTGTCAGAGTTCGTATTACAATTAGAAAACTATAAAATATATAACCTTTGAAATTTGGATTTTTATCTTTTATATCTGGGGATTTATAGCACTCAAACGGACTTTATTGATCAATGAGAACAGAAATATCAGATATGATGTCACTATGGCGTCATATTTTAAAACAAAACGATTTTAAAATATGACCGAAAATGACCATTTTACTAATAGATGTTGGCTAATTAAAATAATAAGCCAAAGCCTTATCTCGATAGATGATTTTACCCACATTAGCATCCTTGCATAAAACATCTTATAGCAACATATCTATAGAGGTAGGTCTTTGGCTTGTATCTAAATACCAATGAAAAGATCCCAAAATTAGAATATGTGTTATAACAGAAAAGGTATAAATTCTACTGCACTAGAATACTGATGCGCATTTTGACAATTAATGCATGGCTCTTCAAGTGATGACAGAAGCATAAACTGGCAAATCATTACAAACGGTTCAGATCTAATGTAACCGTTAGAACGAAATTAGTTTGCAGTTTTGACTTATTTGCGCCTATACTGAAAAATATGAGATACCATTACTCCACGTAGCTTTAAAACATTGAGCGATTGTTGCTTTGATTTAAATAGGGGAAATATAGGACTGTATATAAGTTAATAGAAAAATGTATAATATGAATTAAAGGAAAAAATTATCATAATCAGGAAATATTTTCCATCATTCGTCCAATGAAATTGTTCCTTTTGGTATGTTTGTTATGTTTAAAGAATTGGATTGTGATTTATTATGTTTTAGTCAACTTTAGATGACACTTTGCCGTGTCACGTTTTGGTTCCATTATATATACATGTATGTTTGCCAGTAGTCTTCTATAGACGACACTATGCCTATGCCACGTTTTGGTTCCATTATGTATACATGTATGTTTGCCAGTAGCCTACTATAGACGACACTATGCCTATGCCACGTTTTGGTTCCATTATATATACATGTATATTTGCCAGTAGTCTACTATAGACGACACTATGCCTATGCCACGTTTTGGTTCCATTATATATACATGTATATTTGCCAGTAGTCTACTATAGACGACACTATGCCTATGCCACGTTTTGATTCCATTATATATACATGTATATTTGCCAATAGTTTACTATAGACGACACTATGCCTATGCCACGTTTAGGTTCCATTATATATACATGTATATTTGCCAGTAGTCTACTATAGACGACACTATGCCTATGCCACGTTTTGGTTCCATTTAAGGCCACACCAATTTGATTAATAGTTCTTTGGATTTTCCCGCTCCTGTTTTAGAGAAATTGACTTTTCAATAAAAAAAATAATTACCGCTTCCGCCAATTTTTGGGCCGCATGCCGCACCAAAATTAGTTTATCCTTGACATTTTTTTTTCTCTTAGACATTTTTCTCGTGCATATATTGTCCTGAACGATTCAAACGCACGTGTGATAAATCGATTTGTAAATAAAAGGTCAAAAATCGGGATGCCAACATGAAGTTGTGTCAGATCATTGCCGAGGACACGTATTTATTAAACACACAGTTATTTGAAATGCATTTCGTTTTACCTGTTCTAGGAGACAAAAATAAAAAATATTTCGTTAGATGACAACGATCACATCAGTACTTGTTAGAACCATTGTCATCCCCGATCATTGTTTCAACAGACATAGTCCGAGATTACTCCGACGTCCAACAGCTGTTTGCCAGACAAGATGGGGGCTGTTGTCCCACGGCCCCAGCTTGTCTGGTAAAACAGCCGTTGGACGTCAGAGTAATCTCGGACTACAACAGACATAGATATCTAGAGCTATCTGTCTTGGATGAAATTAATATTAAATTCACATGAATTTTTTAAAAATGACAGATTTATCTTATTTTAATGAAAACTCCATATCCCCTTGTTAGTCTATTGACATGCAATCAGAACTCTTTTGTAAGGGAAAATTTAAGAGTTCCAACATTCGAGACCAAAGTGGTAGTATTGGGGATTGGCATGCTAATCAGTAATAATTAGTGATGTGTTATTGCCTATATTGGTGCAACCATTTCCAGTTTGAATACATTGCAGGTTTCAGGGGCAAAAGGAAAAAGTATTTTGCTAAGTCAGAATAATGCATGTGAATGTGGTTAAATGTATTTTAAGGGAATAGATATAGGAAGATGTGGTATGAGTGCCAATGAGACAACTCTCCACCTAAGTAACAATTTATAAAAGTAAACCAATATAGGTCAAGGTACAGCCTTCAACACGGAGCCTTGGCTCACACCGAACAGCAAGCTATAAAGGGCCCCAAAAATTACTAGTGTAAAACCATTCAAACGGGAAAACCAGCGGTCTAATCTATATAAAAACGAGAAACGAGAAACACGTATGAACTACATAAACAGACGACAACTACTGTACATCAGATTCCTGACTTAGGACAGGTGCAAACATTTGCAGCGGGATTAAATGTTTTAATACATTGAGATCTGCATGCATAGCAATATAATTATCTTACTCAGGATGTTGTTGAAATATTCACCTCACTCATTATGTTGATCCTATTATGGATAAGTAGTTCCAACTGGATGTCAAGCAGCCAATAAACAATCATTACCATATAATGAAAACAACTATATCAAAAGATATTTAATATTTTTCATGGGCATTTTTTTTGGAATATATACACATAATTTAATTGTATTCAACACATTTCATTTACCTAACTAACATAATTCCTCTTGCTAAACTGCATCTGATATGCTTCCTTAATATATACACATGTATGAATTTAAATGAAAATTCACGCAGTCAAAGCTTATTTGACGAAAATAATCAAAATTATACTAAACCAAAGCGAACCAAAAAGTTGGGTATGGTACAGACTGTACTACAGGCACAAATACATCAACTTATATGCATAAGAGCATGTTTATCCTCCTTTTTCTTTGAAGTAACCCAGTTTTAACATGTACAAATATTCTAAATCGCACAATTTAAAAAAAAAATTATACCGCTCGCTCCACTTGTAGAGCACCCGCCTCAACACAACTCATTTTCAAGAAATAAATACAATCAAAAAAATTTCGCTCGCTCGCCCCATATTTTTTGGAGCTTTTGTCCGAAGAACTAAAAATCAAATTGGTTTGGCCTTATATATACATGTATATTTGCCAGTAATCTACTTTAGACGACACTATGCCTATGCCACGTTTTGGTTCCATTATATATACATGTATATTTGCCAGTAGTCTACTATAGACGACACTATGCCTATGCCACGTTTTGGTTCCATTATATATACATGTATATTTGCCAGTAGTCTTCTATAGACGACACTATGCCTATGCCACGTTTTGGTTCCATTATATATACATGTATGTTCGCCAGTAGTCTACTATAGACGACACAGTGCCTATGCCACGTTTGGTTCCATTATATATACATGTATGTTCGTCAGTAGTCTACTATAGACGACACTATGCCTATGCCACGTTTGGTTCCATTTTTCGTATGGTTACCAGTAATCTGTAGACAACACTACGTTATTATACTCTAAAAGGTCATTAACCGAACGGTCTTGTGTTTTTATCTATCTATCTATATATATATTATCTGTACTTGCATTTCAAACCTTCACTAGACACAAAAAGGAAACATTCGTCTGTTAAGATTAAATCCGACCAGATATAACTTAAATTAGATTCGAAACACATCATGCAGATAACAGTTTTCTTATAGCACTAAACAAAAATAACACTTCGTAAATTTGGTGCGTCCAAAGCACATATCTGGATTTGCCTTAATCAAAGACGCTCAAAGCCAAAATTTTGAAAGCCAGGGATACATAAATAAATAGAAACTTTAGTTGCTATATGACTAAAGGGGACCTAAAGAAAAGAGCAAAATTTAGCTAAGGTCAGCTTTGCCTGAGGGAGTTAGATCTAAGTGGCGAGGATCTGCACAAATAAAGCCGTATAGGTTGAAATGTCTAAATTAAGGTCCGTTCAAGGACAGAACAGAATGTTTTATTCCGAATCACAAATGTCTTAATTCTAGTTAGCGATTTTAAGCAGCTAATTGATAAAACAATTTTGGATTTTTTTATCTAATTTACCACGGGCATACTATCTTTTCCTATCAAGAACCACATGCGCTTAGGGCATAGAACCATCCGCCCTTTTATTATCTTCTTTGTTACAGATATTTTAAACAAAATTTCTTCATTATTTCAGTATATTTTTTTTTTCTGATTCTGATTCTTTATTTCTTATAAAACCAAGTTAATGGTACAAAGAATGTATAATTACATACAGATTCTGCGCATGACAAATTTGTACAAAACGAGCATAAAAAGATGAGAGACCGATGATCAACCTGGAGAACATACTTCTGTATTGATAATTCTGATTAAGTAACACAATTTTTTCAATACCCGAATATTTGTTGAAACAAATAAACTGCCGAATTTCAAAACATTTACTCGACTTACATAGTAAGGTTTAAGAAAAGCTCTTCTACTTTCTGTTAGAGCTGTACAGTTTAGACTATAGTGAAATTCATCACCTATCTCTCTCAAAGTACACAGTACCTTTCCTGTCTAACAATTCCAAGCCATCTACCGGTTTCTATAGGTAACCGGTGATTTCCAGTTCAAAACCTACATAAAGTTATTCTATCTTTATAAGGTAATAAGTCTAAATATTCTTCAAATTACAAATTTTCTTTAAAAAGTTTATAACATAATGCTTTTGGAGAGTTCTCCAGTTCTGATTTCCAAGTCTGCTGAAATTGATCAAGTATTCTCTGTTTAATGCTCAACTTTAACCATTTTGGATTAAAAACTGTAATTACTCTGATTTATCCAAATATTTGAAAATCCAAATTTATTCAAGATAATTTTTATACAAATCAACCATTCAAAAGTATATCCACTATATTCGTTGAGTTTATAAATATACCTATACAGAATATTTGTTAATTTCTGATCAGAACCATTTACAATGTTAGACCAAAAGGTTATCATAGTTACGGTGTTCCACATATACTGACATAGGATAAGCGCCTAGCTCTCCATAAACCATAAAGTTTTGGGTTGATTTTTATTCAAATTTAACAAAAGTTTACAGAACTTCAAATGGACTCTTTCTATTGCATCAATATTACTAAATCCCCAAATTTCACAGCCGTATAGCAATATTGGCCTAACAATGTTTTCAAAAAGATCGTACTGACATTTAACTGTCAGGTTATGTAAACGGCCCTTTTTAGGACTTCATACATAGCTTTGATGGCTTTACTATTGAGTTGATTTTTAGCACTTGTGAAACTACCCGTTTTCGAAAAAATGATGCCTAAATATGATATATCCTTGACAATTTCTAAATCATTACCACCAAGTGTAAAATTTAGATTGACAATCTACCATTACCAAAAATAACAATTTTTGTTTTAGTTGGATTAACCTTCAGTTTCCATATTTCTAGATTTAAACTGACGCACTTTTCCTCAACCTAAAACAATTTTGTATTGAAATCAGTTGAAATAACCATGATAACACAATGCTGTTTATCAACTGTGTAAAGTACAAGTAGAGGAATGGCATTTACCAACTACTAACCACGTATAATTGTGCTGGTATTAGCCAGAACACTTTAACTATAGGGAAAAGGCTGTAATAAAAAGTGACATTAATACAGAATAAAATGCTCCGCTGGGCGCAGTTTGATACGACCGCAGAGGTCGAACCCTGAACATTTGGGGCAAGTATGGACACAACATTCAAGCTTGATACAGCACTGAATTTGGATTGTGATTAAATATTTGACACAGCATAGGTTTCTGACACAGAATGAATGTGGTCTAAGAACTTAAAAAAAATTGATTTACCTATTCAAACCATACTATTATTATTTGCTTTTATGTATAAATCAGAAATAACCAATTTAAAATGGAAAATTTTAAAGAAAAAAAATAGGAAAAAATAATCACTCCCCCTCCAATTTTTTGAACCCCGTATGATTCATTACCCCCAAACTCAATCCAAGCCTTCCCTTTGTGGTATGGTAACTTGCAGTACAATTTCAGAGAGATCCATACACTTGGGCACAAGTTATTGTCTGGAAACTAGAAAAATGCTTGTTTTTTTTTGCCTCTTTTTGGCCCCAAATTCCTTAACGTTTAGGGCAATTACCTCCAAACTCAATCCCAGCTTTCCCTTTGTGATATGGAACCTTGTAGTACAATTTCATAACGATCCATACACTTACACACAAGTTATTGTCCTGAAACTAGAAAAATGTTTGTTTTTTGCCCCTTTTTGGCCCCTAATTTCTAAAATTTTGAGGCAATTACCCCCAAATTCAATCCCAGCCTTTCTTTTGTGGTATGATACCTTGCAGTACAATTTTAGAGAGATCCATACACTTGAACACAAGTTATTTTCTGGAAACTAGAAAATTGCTTATTTTTTGCCTCTTTTTGGCCCCAAATTCCTTAACGTTTAGGGCAATTACCTCCAAACTCAATCCCAGCTTTCCCTTTGTGATATGGAACCTTGTAGTACAATTTCATAACGATCCATACACTAACACACAAGTTATTGTCCTGAAACTAGAAAAATGTTTGTTTTTTGCCCCTTTTTGGCCCCTAATTTCTAAAATTTTGAGGCAATTACCCCCAAATTCAATCCCAGCCTTTCTTTTGTGGTATGATACCTTGCAGTACAATTTTAGAGAGATCCATACACTTGAACACAAGTTATTTTCTGGAAACTAGAAAATTGCTTATTTTTTGCCTCTTTTTGGCCTCAAATTCCTTAACGTTTAGGGCAATTACCTCCAAACTCAATCCCAGCTTTCCCTTTGTGATATGGAACCTTGTAGTACAATTTCATAACGATCCATACACTAACACACAAGTTATTGTCCTGAAACTAGAAAAATGTTTGTTTTTTGCCCCTTTTTGGCCCCTAATTTCTAAAATTTTGAGGCAATTACCCCCAAATTCAATCCCAGCCTTTCTTTTGTGGTATGATACCTTGCAGTACAATTTTAGAGAGATCCATACACTTGAACACAAGTTATTTTCTGGAAACTAGAAAATTGCTTATTTTTTGCCTCTTTTTGGCCCCAAATTCCTTAACGTTTAGGGCAATTACCTCCAAACTCAATCCCAGCTTTCCCTTTGTGATATGGAACCTTGTAGTACAATTTCATAACGATCCATACACTAACACACAAGTTATTGTCCTGAAACTAGAAAAATGTTTGTTTTTTGCCCCTTTTTGGCCCCTAATTTCTAAAATTTTGAGGCAATTACCCCCAAATTCAATCCCAGCCTTTCTTTTGTGGTATGATACCTTGCAGTACAATTTTAGAGAGATCCATACACTTGAACACAAGTTATTTTCTGGAAACTAGAAAATTGCTTATTTTTTGCCTCTTTTTGGCCCCAAATTCCTTAACGTTTAGGGCAATTACCTCCAAACTCAATCCCAGCTTTCCCTTTGTGATATGGAACCTTGTAGTACAATTTCATAACGATCCATACACTAACACACAAGTTATTGTCCTGAAACTAGAAAAATGTTTGTTTTTTGCCCCTTTTTTGGCCCCTTTTTTCTAAAATTTTGAGGCAATTACCCCCAAATGCAATCCCAGCCTTTCTTTTGTGGTATGATACCTTGCAGTACAATTTTAGAGAGATCCATACACTTGAACACAAGTTATTTTCTGGAAACTAGAAAATTGCTTATTTTTTTACCCTTTTTGACCCTTTATTCCTAAACGTTTTGGACAATTACCCCCAAACTCAATTCCAGCTTTTCCTTTGTGATATGGAACCTTGTAGTACAATTTCAGAAAGATCCATACACTTACACACAAGTTATTGTCATGAAACTAGAAAAATGCTTGTTTTTTGCCCCTTTTTTTGGCCCCTAATTCATAAAATTTTGAGGCAATTACCCCTTTTTGGCCCCTTTTTGGCCCTTAATTCCTTAACTGTTGGTACCACAACCCCCAAAATCAATCCTAACCTTCCATTTGTGGTATTGAACCTTATGGTAAAATTTCATAGAGATCCATTCATTAAACTAAAGTTAGAGTGCGAAAACCAATGTGTCTTCGGACGACGACGACGACGACGACACCAACGTCATACGAATATACGACCGCAAATTTTTTTGCGGTCGTATAAAAATATAGAAGGGACGGAGGGTACGATACACACGCGTGTTTCCAGAAATAACAGAGAATGTCAACTTATAATTTCTACCTCTTGCAATGTTTGCGACGAATTCCAATTACTTACTGGAGTGTTAGTCTTTTAAAGATAAAAATTAGTATGTAGTGAACAATATCCTGTCTAAAAGAAATGTAATGCTCATTCTTAAAGGCCTTACGGTGACCTATGTATGTACTGTGGATTAAGGAAAAATTGCAGTTTCGTGGATATTTGATTGCATGGTTTTACCATATATATAAACTTGTAGAAAATTTGCACGTCGTTGATCGTTTAAATTCGTTGTTCACGTATATCCATGAAATCCAAGAAAATTGGTATCCCACGAATAATTATAAATCCACATTATTTATATAAAAATAAGTGACGTTCACATCCCATCTTTTATGATAATATTCTATAACGTAGCAAAGCACAAAAATGTCGTCATTCACCTCAAAAGCTAACTAAACCTTTAAACAGAGCGCCCATTCCTCCCCTAACCTTGGACATTGGTGTAACAGCACAACATAAGAACAAATTTGTTAAAATCAGTTGAAAAGGGCTGAACTCATCAGATCGGTACAAAGCAGAAAAACATCTAACAAAAACACAGACCAGACGTGGCAGGATATTTATACATCCCTAACAACAAAATAGACACAAAGTACAGATCTGAGAGTAAATAACAACTAATAAACAAATCATGTCTCTAAGACTAAAATATCAATCAGTACACATCTCACATCCAATGCATTTAGTGTAAAGACGTCATTAACAGTCAGAGAAAACAGACCTTGTGCAATGCCAAAATATAGGTATCGACAGATTGTGGTAGCGTTAAAAGTGTATAACAATAATATTTAGTATGGTTTTAATTTACTGATAAAAAAATCAATATTCGTACCAATAAAAACAATATTCAAAGATCTTACCGTGTTGAATTGGTAACCTTTTAGAATAAGTTTATTTAAAGGATTGGTAAGTTTTCACGGATCGTATCTAAATTTCCGGGCTCGGTAATTAACATCACCGTGAAGTTTAGGATGTGCTATTCCGTTTATTACCCCACTACCAATAGGAAGTTTTAAACACACAGTTTATAAAACTTAACGGGAGTAGGAAAACTTATTGAGATTTATATTAACAAGCTTACACATCGACCAAGCGCGCCAATATTAATTCGGTATCTATCTTATATTTGATTTTCTCCAGCTTTTACTATTTTGATCAATTTACCGTTACCATATCAATTATCATGCATTCGAAACACCCAAATTTAAGGTTGCGGAGAGTTACATTGCTTTCATTTCTCCTGGTATCTTAACTGTACCGATATAATAAATCAAATTTTCAATTTCAAAAGATAATCTTTGGTCGCCGGGCTCAATCCTAATGTTATCGTTGGGCTCAATGCTCCACATTATGGGCTCCAGTTTCCATGGGCAATGTTTTAGGGCTCTCCGCTCAACTGATATGACACCGGCTCCACAAATATGACTCAAGGCTCCAATTATAGGCTCCTAGCTCCGTCGGTTGGATCCGGGCTCAAGATAAAATGGCTCCGGGCTCCTACACAACTTTGGATCCCGTGTTATTACCCCATAAGCTGATTGATTCTGGTATCATCTTGTTCTAATTTGACTGTCTTCACTAAAGACTTTTATTACAAGTAGTTGAGAGTCCTGATAGTCTTTATCTTTTCCCCATGTAAGAATGAAATGGTAAATAGTTTCATCTAATTTGCGACAAAGTTTGTAATAGATCTAACAGTTTTCTTGGAGACTTATGTTTTTAGAGCTTGCAAAATGCAATTACAGTCATGATTTTGCGACTACTAGTAACTGGACTCCATTTGACATATTTCTTGGCGTTATATACTAAGAGATGTAGTAAGTTGTTTTGCATGCACACGTATAAAAATTGCGGTTTTTATCCAACGCAATCATAGGTTTGAACGTTGTTTTCAATTTAAACTTGTTCATATTTTAGTTCGATATATTTCTATAGAAGATGAGTAAGTGTTAACATTCTCAAATACTCGATAAACTTTATTTAGGGCCCTGTCGAATGATGGACGCCCTATAGTGATCAGTCTGTCCGTTTGTCTGTCCGTCCGTCTATCCGTCTGTCCGTCTGTCCGTAACAAATTGTGTCCGCTCTATATCTAGAGAATCGTTATGATTTCAAAGTTTATACTTGACATGTATATCAACCAACACCAGAGGGTGTGTCATAATGTATGTACAACTTCCTAGGTCAGAGGTCAATGTCAAAAACTTTGGTTTTAGTTGACAACCCCATGTCCTATGGTAAAGATCGTGTCCGCTCTATATCTTGAGAACCGTTATGATTTCAAAGTTTATACTTGACATGTATATTAACCAACACCAGAGGGTGTGTCATAATGTATGTACAACTTCCTAGGTCAAAGGTCAAGGTCAAAAACTTTGGTTTCAGTTGACAACCCCATGTCCAATGATAAAGATACAATTTTTTTACCACACATTATTCACAGCGGGGCCCACAGAGATGGCTCCCATCTCAATGATATCTAGTTAATTTAAATGTAAGTTGACCAAACTAGCACTTTTAGTAAAATAATTTCTTAGAATTGTCACAGACAAAAAATCATGACGGGATTTTTTTTTCTCGTAATGTCCTAGCACAGAAGTGGAATACGTTTCTATAGGGAAAAATTCATAGGAGTCACATCTGGAAAAGTATTCTTATACAGTATAGCCAATATCAGGGCGGATTTGAAAGGGGGCGTTATTCCAGAAAGCCTAATAGATACTGCCGAGCGGTGGGAGGTGAAAATTTATTTGGGCGATTTTATGCTAAAAAAATCATATAAATCGTGAGAAACATGAGATTTACTTGGAAAAACTCGGAAGATCAAAAGGGGGTGTACGCCCTCTAATCCTTATCCTGGATCCACCACCAAAGACATTATGTCCCAGGTCATATATATGTGCACCCAGAGACATAAAAAATATATACATGTATATACATCCTGGTGCCATTGCCGCTCTTGGGTCATCGACTGATGACATGGATCCCCTCTCTTTCTTTCGTTTTATTGAGTTTTAAATTTTTCAATAGGCGGATCCAGGGGGGGGGGGGGGCCTTGGGGGGCCCGGGCCCCCCTTTTGTTGGAAAAATTTGGTTGATTAGATAGGAAATCACTAAAGCATGACTGGATTGTCAGTTCATTATTTTACCCTCGCAAGTGTCCCAAGTATGCATAGAATTGGATTAAACCTGGTCGTATTCTTGTCTAGAGGGAAAACGATAGTATTTGCCTTATGCCAGTACTTCCCTACCGATACTGGTCTAGACCAGTTAACATCAGAATACTGAGAAATTTCGTGTATGTATATCGTTATAGGTGGCACGGTAGTATTTCCTGGCCCATAAGGTAAGGGATAATGATAGTCTTTTTAGAATTTTCACCACTTTCTAACACTGCTAAAAAATCTACATTCACAGTTAACTGAAGTACTTTCATTTTACTATTCAGAAATGAATTTGAATAGGTATCATGACCGTTTACTTTTTTTGCTATCTTTAAGAACCTAAGGCCACTAGTGCCTTTAGGTCTTTTATCGTGCAGTGAATACAAAATTTAAAAAAATCTCAAAAATTCATTTTCATCTGTATGTAAAATTATTTCATATTTTTCTACACCTGATTCATCCCTCAGTTTGGGAAAGTATGTTCAGTTGATACTGTATTTTTGGTCCAATCATAATGTTCAGATACATTGACTTAAGTAGGGTACACAAAAGAGCAACCTAAATTCTGGAATGCAAATACTACCGTGCTACCTATAAACATAACAAACCATAAACACTATATTATAACCTACTTTAACAGGGGCGGATCCAGCCATTTATAAAAGGGGTGGGGGGGGGGGGGTCCTATCCCAGGATAAAAGGGGGGTGGGCTGATTTCCAACTATATGTCCCAATTCAAATGCATGATAGTCGTAATGGGGGTACCCTAATGACAATTAACAGTAAAAATTCTTGCCAAATGACATTAACGGTAATTTTTGGTGCATGACGATAAAATGTACACTTTATTTTAGACGATAAAAAAATCGACTGATTTTGACGAATCACGTTAAATTTTTCCAAAAATAACGGTAACAATAATTATTTGAGACCTCTGACAAATCACGATAAGGATATTTTGACGAATCACGGTAAATTTTTAACCAATTTGAAGCTAACGGTAGCCTAAAATGACCATTTGATGCCTGACAATAAAGGGCATTACTACCCTCATGCATTGATTGTCAAAAAAAAGGGGGGGTTTCCAGCCCCTGGAACCCCCCCCCCCCATCTTGATCCGCCACTGTTTAACACACTATTTTCTATTAGTTAGATAACTTTACAAAAGTTTAAGAGATAAGGTGGAGACACAATAGGATTTTAGTTTTAGCAGAAGGATGTCATGGGGTAGGCAATCAAAATCCTTAGACAACTGATTCCATTAATATTGCTAACTCTTAGAAATTAAAATGATGGAAACGATTAATAAACTTTAATATTCATTGATAAAATGTCCAGCTTGCGTTTTGATTCATAAACAAATAGTTATATTTCTTCTTGATTAATTTAAAGCTTACTTTAACATTGTATAGGCACCTCACTGCCTGTTTAAACTGTTCTTTAGCTCACCTGGCCCGAAGGGCCAAGTGAGCTTTTTTCATCACTTGGCGTCCGTCTTCGTCATCATTGTCGTTAACTTTTTACATTTTGAACTTCTTCTAAAGAACCACTGAATGGAATAAAACCAAACATGGCATGAATGTTCCTTATGAGGTGCTGACCAAGTGTTGTTACTTTGTAGCTGATCCATCATCCAAGATGGCGGCCAGCAGGGGACTTCATTTAACAAAGGACCCTATGGACAATACATACAAATGTCTTCTTTTCGAAAACCACTGAATAGAATGAAACCAAACATGGCATGAATGTTCCTTGTGAGGTGCTGACCAGTGTTGTTACTTTGAAGCTGATCCATCATCCAAGATGGCCGCCAGCGGGGGACTTTGTTTAACATAAAACCCTATGGACAATATATACAAATGTCTTCTTTTAGAGATCCACTGAATGGAATGAAACCAAGCATGGCATGAATGTTCCTAATAAGGTGCTGATGAAGACCTCAATTCATGTATCTTTAAAGATTGAGATCTACTGTAAACTGCAAAAATATCAAGAAAAGAAGATCTACACATAAGTGAACATGAGGAATATTGTCAATTGACATCTTGATGGTTATTGTCCTCATAAAGTCATTTTCTACAATTTCAATTTATTTATTTTTAATTTCTGTAAACTGTACAAAAGTCTTCTGCTTTTGATTACGGTAAATTACGGGGCCAATATTAAACCAAATGTGGCCTCAATCATTATTAGGGTATCTGTTATGATTTTAATATATTTTTACATGATTTCCAAAACCAAAGTAGAATCAGGTGAGTGACACAGGCTCTTGAGAGCCTCTAGTTTAACTATTTGTGTTGTTTTCAGTAATTGCATTGCCTCATTCATGCTCACTCATCATCTCCTTTAATTCATATTAATGATCATTCATGTTATTAAAACTATAAATCAATGAATTGACAGTTGTATTTTATTATTATGATTATTTCAGTGTAAAGATGGCTCAGGCAAATACAAGACTACTTAAACTATGGCCACATAATTCATTATGCCATTGTTATCAACAAAGCTCCTGGCCAGCTCTATTATCATATCACAGAAATTCTCACAGACACCTTAGTTCAGTCTCGAACAAACCAATTCAACTTTACAGCCAGAAATCTTACCCAAGTATTAGTGTGTTTCCTAAACAGTTTTACAGTGGATTAAATTTGTCTACACGAGCAGATCTACTAGAAGCTAAGAGAGTAATAATTAAATTAGGCAGTGCTGTGATCACTAGAGAAGATGAATGTGGACTGTCTTTGGGACGCTTGGCCTGCATAATAGAACAGGTATTGTAGAAAGTGTTTGATGTTATCTTGAAATTTAAAAAAAACAAAACACTTATATTATATGTAAATGGCTCTGTAGATTTATGTGTTTTTATAGCCAAGTTTTTTGGGTTTTTTTATCTTTGGAAAAAAGAAAAGATTGGCTATAGCATAGATTAAGGAAGATGTTATCAAGATAACCATAAAAACAAAAGTGACCAAAATGTTTATCACCAATCTCTTAAAAAAAATAAAATATAATGAAAGGTTGATGCATTATAGTAATGGCCTAACCTAACACTATATTATTGTTCCAATTGAATATATTACTAAATATTGAAAAATGACTTTAATTTTGCTATGTAAAATCAATTTCATACATGTATTTTATAATAGGGGACGACCATTTGATATTCTGGTGGGGGCCAGGAGGATTTGTTTTGGATCGGTTATTTATTTTTGTGAACTAGAAGAAGAGATTATCTATTTTCTGCACTGTTGAAGCATGATTTTTCATTTTCATTAAAACAAGGGACTGATTATTTATTTTCACAATTATATTTATAACATTTGAAAACACAATTTTTAATTTTTTTTTTATTCCTAAATAGATAATAAGTGTATAGTCAAATCAGTATGTACCATTTAATCAGAATTAATCATCATCCTGTGGAAGTGAATCTTCTGAATTCCAAACTGCATATATTGCATATGTACAAGGTATTAAAGTGGGGCTGTAACTAAGCCTCTTTTAAAAGTAATGTCAAACATATTTGGCGAAGGTTTTGGGGGCCGCTGAAGGCCACAAGAAGACAATATGTTGGTCTCAAAGCAAAATATATAGATTCAGTGTAAGACTTTTAGTTTTTAGGGACAACATCAAAAGACCAATATGTAGGATAAAGCAACAAGTGTAATTCAGTGTAATTCAGAAACTTAAGTATGTGGCTGCTTTTTTTTTAGTTTTTTTAGTGTTTTGGCTTGCAGAAAATCTTTTTTATATACCTGTCAATTATGTTTTTTTGTTCTCAAATAAGGTTAAGAGGGGCTGATTATCATTGATATAACTATGTCAAGCAAGTTTTTATAACACATTTCAATTACAACTTGATGTAGTTCCTAACTGAGATACAATTTGAAATTCATGTAGTTTGTAAAATTAGACAAAAAGTCCTTAAATAAAATTTAAACTCAAGTTTAAAAAAATTACTAAATTTCAAATGGAATGCAACACTAAGAAAATAAAGAAGGGCAATCAATGAACAAAAGACAAACCCTGGAACAGATAAAACACAAAACGACAAACATTATAGACAAATAACACTGAAAACAAAATTAAATGAGAAAAATGGAATATGAAATACAGGGGCTGTATGTCAGAGGGTGAACAGCCCTCTTATGAAAGTGAGGTAAATGTTCCTGAGTTGATATACCTCTAGTTAAATGTAACCCATTTTCAGACATTTCAAGTACATTAATATTTATACATTGCGTTATAAAAGATTTGGAAAGTTTTTCCCGAAAAAAAATATGAAAAAAGATGAATTTTGTAGGAATCTGGTGCCATTTCATACTTTAGAATAGCATTTATAAAATGGCTTTAAAGACCTGCCCAGTTATTTATTTTCAATACATTGTAGGTCAGGTTATTTATTTTCAAACTACCACAGAACAAACCATTCATTTTTGTTATTATCAAGGCTGAGTTATTTATTTTCAAAATCCTCCTGGCCCCCCTGGCTTAGCTGTACATACCCTCAAAGAAAATTAGTGTAGTGCCAATTTTTACATTTTTCCAAGGGATGGAATTACATATTATTAGTCCCTAAAGTTTTCCACTGAACATATATTCACAGTTTCTGCATAAGCAACCACAACCCTGTAATCTTTTATAGTGACAATTTTATTCAGTAAATGCCTCATTTTGTACCATGAGACTGATGTGAAGGTATAAACCTGCAGTGAAAACTTTGATATGTTTTTGTGTAAAGGTTGCTGAGTTACAGAATCAAGGGAAGGAGATGATGATGGTAACAAGTGGTGCTATAGCTTTTGGTAAACAGAAACTACAACAGGAAATCATCATGTCCATGAGCATGAGACAGACTCTCACATCAGCTGACAAAAATAAGGTGAGCATGAGACAAAACTCGCATCAGCAGACAAAAATAAAGTGAAAATGAGACAAATCTCGCATCAGCAGACAAAAATAAGGTGAGCATGAGACAACTCTCACATCAGCAGACAAAAACAAGGTGAGCATGAGCCAGACTCACATCAGCGGACAAGATTAAGGTAAGCATGAGAGACACTCACATCAGCAGACAAAATTAAGGTGAGCATTAGACAGACACTTGCACCATCTGACAAAAATAAGGTGAGCGTGACAGACACTCACATCAGCTGAAAAAAATGAGGATAGCATGAGACAGACGCTCACATCAGCAAAAAAAAATAAGGTAAGCATGAGACAACTCTCACATCAGCTGACAAAAACAAGGTGAGCATGAGCCAGACTCTCACATCAGCAGACAAAAATAAGGTAAGCATGAGACAGACACCCACATCAGCAGAAAAAATAAGGTGAGCATGAGACAAGGCACGCATCAACTGACAAAAATAAGGATAGCATGAGACAAACAATCACATCAGCAAACAAAAATAAGGTGAGCATGAGACAACTCGCACATTAGCTGACAAAAATAAGGTGAGCATGAGACAGACGCTTACATCTGCTGACAAAATAAGGATAGCATGAGACAGACTCTCACATCAGCAAACAAAAATAAGGTGAGCATGAGACAACTCTCACATCAGCTGACAAAAAAAAGGTGAGTATGAGCCAGGCACTCACATCTCTGAACAAAATAAGGATAGCATGAGATAAATCTCATAGACAAAACAGTGGAATATGACATAGCATCTAACATCAGCAAATTAAAATTAGGTGAGCACGAAAAAGACTCACAGCAGCAAACAATGAGACAGACTCACATCAGCTGACAAAAAACAGGTGAGCTTGTAACAGACAAGAACAGTTGAGCGTAGGACAGATATTCACATCAGCAGAAAAAAAGGTGAGCTTATAACTGAGAGAAACTGTTGAGTATGAGACAGACTCGCACATCCAGCTAAGCTGCTGACAAAAGTAAGGTGAACTTGTAAGTTGTAACATGCAAAATCAGTTGAGCATAAGACAGACTCTCACATCAACAAACAAAAAAAGGTGACAAAAATAGTTGAGCATGAGGCAAACTTTATGGTATGGGTTTTTCTCATTGTTGAAGGCTGTACAGTTGCTTATAATTGCTTACATCCACTTTATTTGAACTTGGTTGATAGTTGTCTCATTGGCAATCGTACCTCATCTCCTTATTTTTATGTTTAACTTGAAGTAAGGATTCGAAAGGAAATGAATAAAAACAACTCATGTGACACAATTATAATTTAAAGTAAGCATATGAGACACCCTTCAAGACAAAATTAATGTAACACAAATATTATTCAAAGTAAAAGTTAGATATACATGTCAACTGACAGTAACTAATGTGACCGTTTGAAAAAAAAACATCAGTAATAGACATACACTCAAATCAACAGACAAAAAACGCTATACAATTAGGAGACTGTGAACAAATTTTCCTGTATGAGGCATGTTTCAGTTTTGCTCCTAAAGCTTCTAAATAGAGTTATAGGATTTGTTGTTTATTTTTCTTAATAGCATGATTTATCATTATTCCTATAAAGCTATATAGATTTAGTGATATGATGATCCTTATTGTAGCCATGTTTATTTACCTCAGGATGTGTTGCAGGGGACATAGAAATACCCTCAGAAAAAATTATATACAGCAACAAACAACAACCACTGAATTATAGGCTCCTGACTTGGGATAGGCACAAACAGAATGTGGCAGGGTTAAACATGTCTGAAGGCGGCAAACCTCCCCTAACCTGGGACAGTGGTGTAACAGTACAGCATAAGAACAAACTATAAAAATCAGTTGAAAAGGCCTTAAATCATCAGATCGATACAAAGCAGAAAAACAACTAACAAAAGCACAAACCGGTCATGGCAGGGAATTTGTACATCCTCACAATAAAAAAGACACTAGGTACAGATCTGAGAGTACTTGCAGATACTGATAGCTATTTCAAAGCCAATAACAACTAAAAAAAAAATCATGTATCTAAGACTTAAATATCAAAATATCTATTTTTATTTTGTTTTTGTAGCATGGTTTATTTATTGCCCCAAGAGCTTGTGCAGCAGTTGGACAGAGTGGTTTAATGTCTCTATATGAAGCCATGTTTATGCAGTATGGAGTCAAGGCTGCACAGGTAATTTTAAATAGGAAATTCAAGTGAATGGAGGAAGATAAGGGTGAATGAAGCAGCAACCTGTCAATACAAAAATGTCAATAGACATCTAGGTCAGTATAGGGTCTTCAACAATAGGCAAGTGCATACATTATGTCAAGCTCTAAATTGTCTATAAGAGTTTTAAGATGTGAATGAATTTAGCAGAGACTCATCTACCTTCAACACCTATTTCCCTATAAAAGACAAAACACATTAAGAAATAAGTTAAGAAAAATGTTGACAAAGCTCATAACTTTGAAAAGGCACATAAACATTTAGTGGGGTAAACTATGAATTTAGTTTTGGTGAAAGGCCAATTTTTTGTGGGAACTCTTTTCATATCCCCTTTGTATACAGAAAATGGTGAAAATCGCAATATCAAAATTAAAGAAAAACACTATTTTGATGCTCTCTTGTATATACATTAAGAACAGAACCTGCCACTCCAAATCAAAATCCACCCTTGTTTCGTGCAAGGCAAATTGTATTGAAATTTCTAAATGAACGTAAGGAAACGTTAAAGATATTAAAAGTTTTCAAATGCATTCTAACTCATTGTCGTTTCTATTTCTCAGTTATTGTCCTTGTCTGCTTTATTATTTTTAAACAGTATATACATCCTTAATTACTAATAGGTGATTTAGAATCTAAAAGAAGGCAACATTCTGATGCTGTGAAATCTCTATTAATTCTTGTGTTATGAATTTAAGTACCTCTTGTATTGCTTTTCTTCATCAAAATGTCACATTAAGACATTCAACAAGGAATACCAATAACTATATTTTTTTAATATTCTGAAGGTGCTAATTACAAAGCCAGACATTGATGACCCTGAAAGCTGTAAAAATCTGTGTGGAACATTGAATGAGTTGTGTCGACTAAAAATCATACCTATTCTAAACACAAATGACGCTGTGGCACCGCCACCAGCCCCTGATAAGGATCTTAAAGGGGTGAGTAACCAGTTATTGTTTCTGAGGCTGTTGCCCGGGATATATAATCAGTATTCTTTAACTCAGTATTAATTGTTAATTTGTTCTCTTCCTGAAAAGGAATGAAATAATTGAAGCTGGACTTAAAGTTAGGAATTATAAATCAATCAGTCATATTTGAAATTTAAATAATGTGGACTGGACTGGTTTTAAATGAATTGAAATCATTTTATACAAAACTTTTCAGTTAATTTCTGTCATTTAAATAAGATTTTACAGATGTATGTCTTACATCAACTTTAATGGGAGATAACTCTATGTTTTCTTTTTATTCACACTCCTGAAATTAGATATTGTTGACAGTTAAACTTCTGAAATTAAAAATTGTTGTATGTCATTTAAAGTTAAAGATGTGTAAGGAATTTGGATAAATGCTTTCAGCATAATGAACTGCAAATACATATTCAAGATATGCAAGACCAATTTTATTTCTTCGTATCTTAAAGGGCAATAATTGTTTTAAATAAATTTTAAATAGTTGAAAGAAGAGTATGCTTTGTTACTGAGAAAATTTGAATTGTGCAGTGGAATAAATTTCATATAAAGTTCGACGGTTTGGGATTTGGAGTTCGACAACAATGTTATACCAATAGCATCATTATATCCATAACATATAACTAACTCGAATGTTTGCTAATAACTACGTTTTAATCGAATATTTACAATATTTACAATCATTTCGTATTACAATTTCACAACATTGTTTTTGAACTGCAACATTAGACATAAAATTTCACACTAATTTAACCTGATTCCCAGAGATTATCAAACAAAGTAATTAAATCACCACAGCTGCATTGCTGACCACTTTTATTTGAACTCTAAATGACTAGACTGACCCACTAAAGGTGTCATAAAATTTAGGAATCCTGTTAAGATTAATGATTAACTTTCTACACTGTAAGAAACTTTTTGGAAAATACTATTATCTTTAACTAAATTTAGCAGACGAAAATGTAACTTTATTTCAACATAATGTATTGAAAATTAACGATTAAAATAAACTTGCAAAAATATAAGTGCAATTAATAAAAACGATGTCTACTCTATTCAAAAATTATAACTAAAATACAATCATACTAAAAAACTAAAACTATTGTCTTTAATCCATGCTTAATTGGGTATGAGCAGAATCCAGTATAGTATAAAAAGGGATATCTAACCGTATGCATGTTTCCAATAAATATGATTTTGTCAAACTATTTTGTTTTAGATGTTATATTAATTGTTCATTTGTTGGTCAATACATAATGAGCAAAGGGATGAATATCTCCTATTGGGATAATTTCCTCATTGCATTAAATCTGATACATGAAAAAAATCAACATAGTTCTGTTGCTAGTGTTGAATAGTATATATAAGAATACAGATGGATGCATAAAAATGTCAAGTAGGCACAATGGCTTTGTTAGTTCAAGGATACAGGGATCAAGTTTGCCTATAAAACATCAAATAATGTCTGAAATAAGGGTATAGTTAAAGACTTTCTGGTAATGGATATTATATAAATCAAGCAAATTGTTCAATGCAACTGCAATCCTAGCATTAACAAACAACAATTGAAATGGTATTTATTCATTGCTGCAGGTGATTAGTCTGAAAGATAATGACAGTTTGTCTGCTAGACTAGCCAGAGAAGTCCGAGCTGATCTAATGGTCCTGATGACTGATGTCAATGGTATATACACTGGACCACCAGGACAGATTGGTTCCAGACTGCTCCACACCTATAGCCCAGATGATAGGACTAAAGTTACATTTGGTTTAAAATCCAGAGTAGGACTTGGTGGAATGGAGTCTAAGGTTAGTATATAACTTGAGACTTGAGACTGTTCTAATTTCACGAAATCTCTCAATCATAGGGTATATAAAAATTCTAGTCCTGCTTTTGAATATACATGAATTCATACTTGCCAACCTCTGACTATGAAAAATCATGTCAAGACATGACATGACATGTCAAAAAACATGTGAAAACGAGTGATATAGATGCAGACTTTTTAATATGAACATTATACAAATTTGTTTATAAAAAAAAAACAATTTTCTACTGTAAACTTTTATGGCATTCAACAGTGGCCTGTTTTTGCTACTTTCAAAACAACACTACTAGGCAAATATTCAAAATAACTGCCAGTTTGGTTACATTTACATGATAACAAGGCACACAATATATCATTGAGTTCTGATCTGAATTCAGTGTAAATTTCTTTATAATTGAAAATGCTCTCTCACAGTCAGAACTGTTATTTGGCAAAACTAAAATAGCTTTAACGCTTAAATAGCAAGCTTTGTAAGAATGTCATAACGTTTTTTTGCCATTAAAAATGTCATCTATGTCTGCCATTGCTCCCCACAAATTATATATGTTGCTATTGTCTGGTCAAAACTGGGTAGCTCATCAGAAAACAGCTGGTACTCTGATAACTGATCCAACAGTTCTGTGATGTTTCCATCCCCTTTGGCCTGTGGAAATCTGTTGGCTAGATTTGAAACTGAAAAAGAAAAATATTTTATAATTTGAATACCATTGAATGCTTTATCAAATAGTTACATCCTCTCACACATGTTGTTATGATTGCAAATAATTGATAATATGTGCAGATGATCCAATATAAATATGAGAGTAACATAGGGTACACAATGCATTGTTCGGCCCTTGATCACTTTCTTTTGATTCATTTTAACACAGACTCCCAACTTTTTTGGTACGTACACACGTATTGTTTTCGCTTAGCACTCGGCTCTTTAGACGACAGTACAGGTTCAGAAAGTGACCTCTTTCTGCTGGACATTACCCCAAAGTGAATTTGAGAGAAAGAAGTAACAAAATCTTAAAACCTACTTACAAACTTACCTGAAATGAAGGGCTTTTGTTGTTCGTCCATATCGTAAATAAACAATGGCGACTCAACAATTACTTCGAAATTCTCGGTATTTATCGTTTATTAATGAAAACACCCGTGAATCGCAATCTCACTAATGGCCAAAAAATCAAAACAATGAAAAAGCGTGTAATGGCGTGTAAAGTGGCGAAAAGCGTGTACACACCATGTGACAAAATCCTCGCATGTAAACCATTGAAAAAGCATGTATTACGCGCGAATATCATGTGAGTTGGCAACTTTGCATGAATTATCTCCCATTAGTAAGATCCCTGGCAAATATATTGTAAAGTCTAATAAGGCAATACTGACATTTAAATTTCACTGTAAAACGGATGCTTTAAGAATTTGTGAAAGAAGACAGTTTTGTGTATTTAAGTCAGTTATACAATAAGAAACTAAGTAATGTAAATAAATAAATGTTTGAGAGAAAACTTTTTTGAAAATAGTACCATGGAATGGGAGATAAAATATTTATCCTTTGAACTTAAAGTACAGAAAGAAATGTCAAACTTGATTTAAAATGTGATTTGCTAAGACCAAACCAGTCCACTACCTTAAGTACACATATTCTTATTTTTAGACATCCATTTTTGTCCAGCCTGCGACTTTTGTCGCAGAAAGCTCGACATAGGGATAGTGATCCGGCGGCGGCGTTAGCTAACTTCTTAAAAGCTTTATATTTTAGAAGCTAGAAGACCTGGATGCTTCATACTTTGTATATAGATGCCTTATGTTAAGAAGTTTCCGTCTGTCATATGTCCATTGTCCTTGATCTCATTTTCATGGTTCAGTGACTACCGGTACTTGAAAAAAAAGTCAACATTTTTTGTAATGTTAATTTCTTTCTTATTATGAGTAATAGGATAACTATATTTAGTATGTGCGTACCTTGCAAGGTCTTCATGCCCGTCAGACAATTTTCATTTGACCTCAACCTCATTTCATGGATCAGTGAACAAGGTTAAGTTTTCGTGGTCAAGTCCATATATCAGGTACTATAAGCAGTAGGTCTACTATATTTGGTATATGGAATGATTGTAAGGTGTACATGTCCAACTGGTAGGTGTCATCTGACCTTGACCTCATTTTCATGGTTCAGTAGTCAAAGTTAAGTTTTTGAGTTTTGGTCTTTTTTTCTAATACTATATGCAATAGGTCAACTATAAATGGTGTATGGAAATATTTTATGATGTACATGTCAGTCTCACAGGTTTTATTTGACCATGACCTCATTTTCACGGTTCATTTCTCAGTGTTAAGTTTTTGTCGAGCCTGCGACTTTTGTCGAAGAAAGCTCGACATAGGGATAGTGATCCGGCGGCGGCGGCGTTAGCTAACTTCTTAAAAGCTTTATATTTTAGAAGGTGGAAGGTCTGGATGCTTCATACTTTGTATATGGATGCCTCATGTTACGAAGTTTCTGTCAGTCACATGTCCAATGTCCTTGACCTCATTTTCATGGTTCAGTGACTACTTGAAAAAAAAGTTAAGATTTTTTGTAATGTTAGATTGTCTCTTATTATAAGTAATAGGATAACTATATTTGGTATGTGCGTACCTTGCAAGGTCTTCATGCCCGTCGGACAGTTTTCACATGACCTCGACCTCATTTCATGGATCAGTGAACAAGGTTAAGTTTTAGTGGTCAAGTCCATATCTCAGATACTATGAGCAATAGGTCTAGTATATTCGGTGTGTGGAAGGACTGTAAGGTGTACATGTCCAACTGGCAGGTGTCATCTGACCTTGACCTCATTTTCATGGTTCAGTGGTTATAGTTAAGTTTTTGTGTATTGGTCTGTTTTTCTTATACTGTATGCCATAGGTCTACTATATTTGGTGTATGGAATGATTGTAAGGTGTACATGTCTAGCGGGCAGGTGTCATCCGACCTTGACCTCATTTTCATGGTTCAGTGGTCAAAGTTAAGTTTTTGAGTTTTGGTCTTTTTTTCTAATACTATATGCAATAGTTCAACTATATTTCGTATGTGCGTACCTTGCAAGGTCCTCATGCCCGTCAGACAGTTTTCACTTGACCTCAACCTCATTTCATGGATCAGTGAACAAGGTTAAGTTTTGGTGGTCAAGTCCATATCTCAGATACTATGAGCAATAGGTCTAGTATATTCGGTGTATGGAAGGACTGTAAGGTGTACATGTCCAACTGGCAGGTGTCATCTGACCTTGACCTCATTTTCATGGTTCAGTGGTTATAGTTAAGTTTTTGTGTATTGGTCTGTTTTTCTTATACTGTATGCCATAGGTCTACTATATTTGGTGAATGGAATGATTGTAAGGTGTACATGTCTAGCGGGCAGGTGTCATCCGACCTTGACCTCATTTTCATGGTTCAGTGGTCAAAGTTAAGTTTTTGAGTTTTGGTCTTTTTTTCTAATACTATATGCAATAGTTCAACTATATTTCGTATGTGCGTACCTTGCAAGGTCCTCATGCCCGTGAGACAGTTTTCACTTGACCTCAACCTCATTTCATGGATCAGTGAACAAGGATAAGTTTTAGTGGTCAAGTCCATATCTCAGATACTATGAGCAATAGGTCTAGTATATTCGGTGTATGGAAGGACTGTAAGGTGTACATGTCCAACTGGCAGGTGTCATCTGACCTTGACCTCATTTTCATGGTTCAGTGGTTATAGTTAAGTTTTTGTGTATTGGTCTGTTTTTCTTATACTGTATGCCATAGGTCTACTATATTTGGTGTATGGAATGATTGTAAGGTGTACATGTCTAGCGGGCAGGTGTCATCCGACCTTGACCTCATTTTCATGGTTCAGTGGTCAAAGTTAAGTTTTTGAGTTTTGGTCTTTTTTTCTAATACTATATGCAATAGTTCAACTATATTTCGTATGTGCGTACCTTGCAAGGTCCTCATGCCCGTCAGACAGTTTTCACTTGACCTCAACCTCATTTCATGGATCAGTGAACAAGGTTAAGTTTTAGTGGTCAAGTCCATATCTCAGATACTATGAGCAATAGGTCTAGTATATTCGGTGTATGGAAGGACTGTAAGGTGTACATGTCCAACTGGCAGGTGTCATCTGACCTTGACCTCATTTTCATGGTTCAGTGGTTATAGTTAAGTTTTTGTGTATTGGTCTGTTTTTCTTATACTGTATGCCATAGGTCTACTATATTTGGTGTATGGAATGATTGTAAGGTGTACATGTCTAGCGGGCAGGTGTCATCCGACCTTGACCTCATTTTCATGGTTCAGTGGTCAAAGTTAAGTTTTTGAGTTTTGGTCTTTTTTTCTAATACTATATGCAATAGTTCAACTATATTTCGTATGTGCGTACCTTGCAAGGTCCTCATGCCCGTCAGACAGTTTTCACTTGACCTCAACCTCATTTCATGGATCAGTGAACAAGGTTAAGTTTTGGTGGTCAAGTCCATATCTCAGATACTATGAGCAATAGGTCTAGTATATTCGGTGTATGGAAGGACTGTAAGGTGTACATGTCCAACTGGCAGGTGTCATCTGACCTTGACCTCATTTTCATGGTTCAGTGGTTATAGTTAAGTTTTTGTGTATTGGTCTGTTTTTCTTATACTGTATGCCATAGGTCTACTATATTTGGTGAATGGAATGATTGTAAGGTGTACATGTCTAGCGGGCAGGTGTCATCCGACCTTGACCTCATTTTCATGGTTCAGTGGTCAAAGTTAAGTTTTTGAGTTTTGGTCTTTTTTTCTAATACTATATGCAATAGTTCAACTATATTTGGTATGTGCGTACCTTGCAAGGTCCTCATGCCCGTCAGACAGTTTTCACTTGACCTCAACCTCATTTCATGGATCAGTGAACAAGGTTAAGTTTTAGTGGTCAAGTCCATATCTCAGATACTATAAGCAATAGGTCTAGTATATTCGGTGTATGGAAGGACTGTAAGGTGTACATGTCCAACTGGCAGGTGTCATCTGACCTTGACCTCATTTTCATGGTTCAGTGGTTATAGTTAAGTTTTGGTGTTTTGGTCTGTTTTTCTTATACTGTATGCCATAGGTCTACTATATTTGGTGTATGGAATGATTGTAAGGTGTACATGTCTAGCTTGCAGGTGTCATCCGACCTTGACCTCATTTTCATGGTTCAGTGGTCAAAGTTAAGTTTTTTGAGTTTTGGTCTTTTTTTCTAATACTTTATGCAATAGTTCAACTATATTTGGGGTATGGAAATATTTTATGATCTATTTGGCAGTCATGCAGGTTTTATTTGACCTTGACCTCATTTTCAAGGTTCATTGCTCAGTGTTAAGTTTTTGTGTTTTGGTCTGTTTTTCTTAAACTATAAGCAATAGGTCAACTATATTTGTTGTATGGAAGAATTGTTAGCTGTACATGCCTGTCTAGCATGGTTCATCAGACCTTGACCTCAATTTCATGGTTCATTGGTCAATGTTTAGTTTACTTGGTTAATGTTAAGTTTATGTGACAGTTGTAATAAAGCTTTATATTTAGGACTATCAACATAATATCAATGATTAGTAAAGAAGGCGAGACATTTCAGCGCGTGCACTCTTGTTGTGTTTTGGTCTGTTTTTCTATAAGCAATAGATCAACTATATTTGATGTATGGAAGGATTGTAAGGTGTATATGTCTGTCTGGCAGGTATTATCTGACCTTGACCTCATTTTCATGGTTCATTGGTCAATGTTAAGTTTTCATGGTTAAATTTGTTTCTTAGATACTATAAGCAATAGGTCAACTATATTTAATGCCAAAATTGATTGTAAGGTGTACATGTCTGTATGGAAGAATTGTTAGCTGTACATGCCTGCCTAGCATGGTTCATCTGACTTTGACCTCATTTTCATGGTTCATTGGTCAATGTTAAGTTTCCTTGTTTAAGACTGTTTCTTAGAAACAATAAGCAATAGGTCAACTATGTTTGGTTTATTGAATGATTGTAAGGTGTACATGTATTTCTCGTTTGGTTTATCTGACCTTGAACTCATTTTCTTGGATCATGTTAAGTTTATGTGTTACTTGTAGTAAAGCTTTGTATTTAGGACTATCAACATAAAATCAATGGTTAGTAAAGAAGGCGAGACATTTCAGCGTGTGCACTCTTGTTTTATGTAATGTGATTGTTCATTGATTTATGGGGATGTGTAATTACAGAGTTTAATTTTCTGAGCATACAATATTTGCACTGGATCTACGTTAACATTTCACCTTTTACTTTAAGTTTGGATCATACAGATTTATTTAGTTCCTATAGCTAAACAAAAAATGAAATTTATCAGAAACTTCTGATAGAAACAAACCAAATGTATATATTGTAATTGATATTTATTTCATCAGGTGCTTATATAATTTATATATAAATATTTGAAAACTGTGTGCAATGGGGTTTTTCTGTATCTAGTTTGTACTATGGCCGCCTGGTTGTATTATATCGTTCTGATTATGCATGAAATATTTGCCACTGGACAATTAGCAAACTGCTATCAATATTTTCTGAATTCATGAAGCTTTTTTGCTGTGAATGTTTCAATCACATTTTACCCCTTTTTAGGAGGGCCAATTAGGGAAGTGTTCTTATTAGACAGTCACAGTCCCTATCACCTTTGACTGTCACTACTATGGAAGGTGTTTAAGCCTTGCTCACAATGGTCATTCACAAAAATAGCAAGGTACATTTTGTCTCGCCTGTGATTTTACATATCATAGACATAGGGATTACAATCTGACGACGGCAGCATCAGCTTAAACTATTTGTATTAAGCTTTATATTTCAGAAGGTCGAAGATCTGGATGCTTCATACCTTGTATGCAGATACCTTATGTTATGAAGTTTCTGTCTGTCACATGTGAAATACTTATGACTTTATGAGTAACTACCGGTATATTTAGTATTTAGGATCCTTGCAAGATCTTCATGTTTGTCAGATAGGCTTCACATGACCTCGACCTAGTCTCCCTTGACTTTAACCTTTGACACGTATGATAGTAATACATTGTCAAATTTGTGTCCTGGGCATATCTTTTGAACCGTTGCATCATGGGCTTTGGGTCAGTCATATATCAAAGACAGGTTACCCTTGCCTTGACTCTGACCTTTGACCCCTATGATAGTAAAAACTTGTCTGATTTGTGTCCTGCACATAACTTTTGTATCATAGAACTTTATAACTTAGTATGCAGTTGCATCATGGGCTGAGGTGTGTCATATACCAAAATCAGGTCACTCTGACCCCTATGATATTAAAACCTTGTCTGATCTCAATACTGAATTTCACAGCAGCAACTAAAATGCATACACAGGGGGTATTACTGCCACTATGCGGACAGCTCTAGTTAGTATATGGAATGATTGTAAGGTGTACATGTCTATCTGGGATAGTTCATCTTACTTTGACCTCATTTTCAAGGTTCATAAGTCAATGTTAATTTTGCATGGTTGTATCTTTTTTCAGATACTAATAGGTCAGCTATATTTGGTGTATGGAATTATTGCATGGTGTACATGTTGTCTGGCATGGTTCATCTGACCTTGACCTTATTTACATGGATCAGTGATAATGTTAAGTGTATGTGATACTTGTTGTAAAACCTTCACATTACAGACCTTCAACATAAATTCAATCATGTGAACTTTTGTTATTTCAAGTATATGATGTCAATTACTCTCAAATGGTTGAATAATCATTATAGATGTTGGGTATACATCAATGAAACAGGATAAAAAAATAACCAAAAGACATCTAGAGGGCAACATACAGTCTTAACAATAGATAGGTGTCAATACAATATGTCAAGTGAATAAATTTATCAGAAACAACCAAAGATCTGTCATTATTACCCAATTTTCCAAATAATAAAGAAAAATATTTAGATGTGACATAAGAAAACTTCAGATTAGGTTCCTGACTTTACAGGCACATGAAAATGTGGCTGGGTTAAACTAGCTTTTATCTCAGTTTGAGCTTTTGCCTTCACTTGGTGTCCATTGTCTGTTGTGGTTTTAAGGCTTAAATGAGGATTTTTACCCTTTTTCTGTGTTTTTGGCAAAAACTATAGTTGATGGATTGAAACTGTAAACAGAAAAAAGTATCAACACTATAGATCTAGAGCAAAGAGATTTTAATCATGAATTTAATTCAAGTTTACTAATTGTTGGAGAGTGTTCATTGTTGAAGATGCACATAGACTTAGTTGAGCAACACAGGCTCTTTAGAGCCGTTTTTAATTCTCAGCCCTCATCCTCTTTAAGTAGATTCACAAAACATACATAAAAGAACATGCAATAATAACCAGTACAGGTTAGTGGTTTACAAGTGTTTTCCCACCAATTCATTTGATGTCATGACACTGATCAATTCTATAGAAAGTGCAGTTAAACCTAATCACACACCAACTATTTTTTGTATTCAAGAAAACAAGTACAATATTATTCATGATATAAAATATGTATACCACAATATGACCACACTGTTTGTTGCTAATTATAACTAGAAAAAAAGCTAAAATCATCAGACATGATATAATTATTTAATCAGTGCTAGATAAGGGTAACTAACTCTTAACAAACTGTCTATTTTAATGGTATTAGCTAAGATACAAGCAAAGATAATCCATGTACATTTATAATTATCATGAATCAAACAAATTATTGATTCAATGTATAGAATTCTATGATAAAAAAAAATATAGCAATAAATAGATACACACAAAGTAAGAAATGTTATTCAGATAATCAAAATTATATTGTGAATTATTAGCAAAAATATGAGTTGCAATATTATGCTATTACAAATATGGTGTAACGTTAAATCAGTTCAGAAAATGTGGCTTTTCTCTGTCTTGTATTAAGGTAGAACAGGAGTATAAAATAGTGGAACACATCTCAGACCTTAGACAGAAGTTCAATTTAGGGGTGATCCGAGGTCCCTGACCTTCCATTTTTGGGTTGGGACCTTCCCACCGGTAGTTAGCTATACCCAACAGACTTTCATATTTTGCAGGTTAAGAATATAACAAAAGCATTTTTAAACAAAAAATATAAATATCTAGTATAAAAATAATCTAAAAAATATGTAACTTTATTGAAAGGAAACTTATGTGGTTGCTTAAATTCTTCACAATTGATTTGATGTGCAGTCAAATGACTCGTTGTTGTACAAGATACCGGGAAACTCAAGAATATATTATTCAAACTTTACTAGTAAACGGTACAAAATTTTTTGGTTTTTGGGTGACCTCTTCCAAAAGAAAACCTAATGAAACGGGTGATACAGCAGGGGTAATTGATGAAATGCAGCCAGAAAGACAGGATCTGACTAAAAACCAAAAGTATGAAAGTGAAAAGCAAGAACATAAATGTTTGCCCCAAATGGCCTAATGGAAGGTTAATCATCCTTGGCTGGATTTCGATGAGGCAACTGGTTTATCCCACACACAGTGAAAGGGAAGGTGCCCTGGTTTGTTGGACAAAAAACTTAAAACTTGACCCCATAAAAAATCGTGAAACTACTTTCCAGCGTCTATCTTGCCAAAAACAGTGGTTAAAAGAAACTGACTCCAAGTTCTTAAAAAAAAATTCAGCAGTTATCTCACAAAAAGTTAGGCCAGTGTGTTCTTAAGCAGCATTTGAAACTCAAACAAATAAAACGGTACAAGGTGTTATTTAACACAGCATATAGTGTTGGGGAAAAAGGGGAAGCCTTTTTCTGACTGAATTTATTTTAGAAGTTCAGAAAAAAATTCAGTTGATTTACAAAATGTAGTAAGACGTGATGAGTGCTTTGGAAGGGTAAGTATTATCTGTTTTTATTAAATTAATTTTCAATTAAAATTGGATCTTCTAAGAATAAAGAAGGACCTTTCCGTCTTTTTAATCAAAGTTCCTGGACCTTCCATTGCCTAAAGAAAATCTGAACCCCTGCATTGATGATTTAAATTGAGTTTTTACTATTTAAAATTATGTTTTCTAGTCCTGAATCTAATGCCTGACAAAAATAATTATATAAAATTATTATAGCTAATTAAAAATCACACAAGTTGCTGTCAGCAAACATATAATTTACTCTGGTTTACCATAAAGCATAAAAATATGGATGTTTTAACATCCTGATATGGACACATCATATAACTTGGCCTCCTTGGTTCTACTACTTACTGGTCTACTACATCCTATGTAGAGTTGTCCTGTTGGAGAGAATGTAAGAGAAGATGGTGCCATTATGTTTATGTCACTTGTTTTATAATATGTCATCAATAGGCCAGCATGGTTCAGGATATGAAGTGTATCAGTATCCAGATCAGCTACAATAACATTGTCTCTAGGTGTTGTCACTATGTCTGATGGTCTGAACGGTCTGTCCTTGTTGACCTCTGTATGTCCTGTATATATATTGATTATATCACCACCCTGTCCTAACACTACTACTCTAGATCTGTCATCACTTACTCTATCCACCACATGAATATTCCCATTACTGGTACTGGTTATTCTGAAGGGATTGATAAATATAGGTTGTTTATGTTGATCATGTTCATACACTCTCTCATGGTCTCCATTTTGATTCATTAGTATTACAACTCTTCTTTCTTTATTACCACCTCCTACTAGAACTTTATTGTCACTGGTGGTAAAGACTGCTGTAGGTTCCAATGGTGACACATCATATACTGAGTCTGTTACTGTACCTGTATGACTACTGATTTGTTTTAGTCTTGATCCTCTTGTAGATATAAGTAGATTGTTTGATTGAGTAACATCCATACCATAGACCTTGATATTATACTTGGATAGTATCTTCAGTTTGGTTCCATCAGGTTTCACTTTTTGAACTAAACCAAAAATACCAGAACTTATCCAGAAAGACTGATCAATAGAGGAGCATACAAATGTTACAGTCTCAAGTTCAGTTTGATATTGTTTATTTATTTCCAGATTAATATGGGGTTGAAGAGATGGATTTTCATCATATTCCAACACCCCAATATTAACCTGAGTGATCTCCCCTGGAACAAAGTGTGGTATAGATACATAACTTGACCTTGGTTGGGGCATTTTGATGTCAAAAGATTTTTCTAAATTGTTTACTTCTGTAAAGAACTTGGAGACATTGCATATTTGAATGAATTCCTGGACTTCATTGTTTTTATTGTCAGCTTGTTTTAGAATAACTGAGACTGCATTTAAGTCAGATTTGATTGTGTTAGAAACAGAGTTGTGATTCTGATCCAATTTATCTCTGAGTTCTTTAAAATACTTTTCAACAGCTGCTTTGACAGATTGTTCATGCTTTAGAACATCTTGCTTTACCTGGCTGTATTTAGAATTTTCCGTTGATAAAAGTTGGTGAAGCTGTTCTTTTTTAGAAACAATTGCTTTCCTCTCCCTTTGAATTTTACTTTGTCCTTTTTTCAACTTGTCTATTTTCATATCATATCCTTCCTGAATTTCTGTTAGATCATGTTTCTTGTGAACTTTTGACACACAGGATGGACAAACTAGAGTGTCACATGTCTTACAATAAAGACAGGTATATTGTCCAGCATGGTCCTGACAGGGAATGTTTGCAAATTCTAGTTCTTCTTTATATAATCCAATGTCTTTGATATTGATTATTCTGTGATCCTTTGCAGTTTTTACTCTTAAATGTACCTTCTCCTTACAATGATTACACAATAAAAGGTCACAATCTAAACACTTCCATTTAATAGGTCTATCAGTTTCACATAATCCACAACTTACAGGAATTTGTCCTTTTCTAATGGATTGTGAAAACGCCATTGTTTAGTGCTACACAGGTATTCTACTTCCTTGTTTTTGATCAGGTTACCTTCTTGTAAAACTAATTCAAGGTTAGATATTTTTAGAAATTTTTATCAGCTATAAATATAGAATTTGATAAGGTTACTGCATGTATTCAGGTGAAAAACAATTTAATATTTAAAGTTTAATGAAGACACTTATTGATTCTAATGCAATGCATATTCCTGCCAAATAGTTTTTATGCCCCCGCCGTAGCGGAGGGGGCATTAAGTTATACCCTTGTCCGTCTGTACGTACGTCGGTACGTAGGTCCCAAAGTTGGTTTCTGTTCTCTAACTTTAGTTTGCCTCAACCAAATGTTATGAAACTTATACACAATGCTTATTACCACAAAACACAGATCAAGTTTGAATTTTGGTGGCGTCACTATAACCGTTCTAGAGTTATGCCCTGTACAAATGGAAAAATTGCTGAATTTTTCGTTTCCGCTCTGTAACTTTAGTTTGCCTCAAACAAATGTTATGAAACTTATACACAATGCTTATTACCACATAATACAGATCAAATTCGAAATTGGGTGGCGTCACTTTTACCGTTCTTGAGTTATGCCCCTTTATAAACATAAAAATTGATGAATTTTTCGTTTCTGTTCTCTAACTTTAGTTTGCCTCAACCAAATGTTATGAAACGTATACACAATGCTTATTACCACATAATACAGAACAAATTTGAAATTGGGTGGCGTCACTTTTACCGTTCTTGAGTTATGCCCCTTTATAAATGGAAAAATTGCAAAACTTTTATTTTCTTCTAAATATCAAGTAATTTTTAAAATTGGAGTTATCTTCCTTTGTCCTTGATTATAGTTGAATCAACTACAATCAATGCTTTATACAATGCAATGTTTAATTTTGACTTCCACTGATAAAACACAGATCAAGTTTAATTTGGGTAGTGTCACTTTAACCATTATTGAGTTATGCCCCTTTATAAATTGAAAGATTGCAAAATTTTTATTTTCAATTCTGTTACTTAAGTTTGCCCAACCAAATATTATGAAACCTATACACAATATTCATTACCACGAAACTAAGATCAAGTACAAATTTTTTGTTTCCGTTTTCTAACTTTAGTTTGCCTCAACCAAATGTTATGAAACTTATACACAATGCTTATTACTACATAATACAGATTAAGTACGAAATTTGGTGAGAACACTTTTACCATTCTTAAGTTATGTCCCTTTATAAACATAAAAATTGCTGAATTTTTCATTTCCGTTCTCTAACTTTAATTTGTCTCAACCAAATGTTATAAAACTTATACACAACCATTCTAGAGTTATGCGTATTTACAAATAGAAAAATTGCTGAATTTTTTAGTTTCTGTTCTCTACTTAAGTTAGCCTCCACCAAATGTTATGAGACTTACACACAATGCTTATTACCACAAAACTCAGATCAAGTTCAAATTTGTGTAGCGTTACTTTTACTGTTCTTCAGTTATGTCCCTTTATAACTATATGCTATGCAAGCGGGGGCATCATCTATGTCCACATGTGGACACTATCCACATTTATTTTTAAATGGGTGAAATAATACTAAACACTTAAGAATTGAATGCTTCTTTTTGTAAATTTATTGGGGTGTAAAAGCGTTGACAGAAGTACATTTTGTATGAAGCGCGGAAGCGCTCCATTCTAAAAATGTGCGCACGGTCAACGCTTTTACAACCCTATAAAATTACTAAAAGAAGCATTCACTCCTTATAATTACATTTTTTTGCTCGGATCGTGAAAACACGATTTCTATCAAGTTTTTCTTTTATTTACCTGTGCATTTTATTGTGGAAGCTTGCGTCATCATGAATGTTATATTTCATTTTGAAATGAAGGTTAATTTCAGAATGACACAAGATTGCTGTTAGCCAATCAAAATGACATATTATAATGAAACATATATGTAATTATTGTAGGATATGATGTAATATATATGTTAAAGCATAGTTTATTTAAGTTGGATTTATGTTGAATGGACAATGATGATATTGAAAAATAAGTGTAAAGCTAATTATCTAAGATAAAAGCTAGTGATCAAAATAAATAAAGTTAAGATGTACCTACATAGAATTATCAGAAGATATCACCTTGGCTGAAAATCAAAAACAAAAAAAACAAAACAAAATAAAAGCGGTGCCTTATTAGTGCAACTGTAAATGGGTATATCTGATAGAAGTTTCTGTATGAAAACAAAAGAAGAGGCTTACTGTATACTGTGTGTGTTTTGCTTGTTGTTGAAGGCTGTAAGGTGATCTGTAGTTGTTTACATCCTTAATGTTCTTTGGTCTTTTGTGGAAAGTCACGCTTCATTGGCAACCATACCATTTCTCCTTCTTTGAATATTAAGTGGACTGAAATAAAGATGAATATGATATTTTCTCAAAGGTTGTTAAATAAAATACATACTGAATTAATCCTGTTTTGAATGAACCCCTAGTACACGACTATATATATGAATATACTTTATTTCTTATAAAACTGGGGGCCTCAGTGGCCGAGTGGTCTAAGTAGTTACTACTGTAATCACTAGCCAGTCAACACTGAGGTTGTGAGTTCAAACCTAGCTCGTGCAGGTGCCTCGACTCCAATCTTAATTGACTAGGACTTTCAGTTTTCCTATCCAAGGTCGGTAGTTTTTCTCCATGCACTCCGGCTTCCTCCACCAATAAAAACTGGCTGTCACAATAATTGCCCAAAAGCGGTGTGTAAAAGTGGCGGTAAAACACCCAAAAATCAAATCAAATCTTCTAAAACTACAATTACGTAGTTATAGAGAACATATATAAACATAACTATAAGGTACAATTATTACATGCATGTGTGAACAATACAATGAAATTAACTTGGAGGACTGACTTCTACATTTATAACTTTGATAAATTTACATAATTTTTCTAATATTACAATATTTGATGAGTTTAACAGTTGATCAAATTTATAGATATTAGGGTTTGACCAACAGTATTGCGGTAAAAATTTCTTTCTTTCTAACTCAAATGCTCTACAATTCATAATGTAATGGTACTTGTCACCAATGTCATTTGAGTCAATGAGACGGCAGACTCTGTCTTCTCTCGATAAACCCTGCCACCTTCCAGATTCAATGGGCAGATGGTGACTACCACATCTATATTGCATAATGTATAAATGAAATTGTAAGGTAAAAATAAAAAATATTTTTCAAATTGTACATTTTTTTTTAAAATACGACAACATAAAGTTTTAGGTGATTCTGCAACTCAAGCAAAGCATTCTTGTTGAAACTGGTCTTTGAGTTTTTGCTCAATACATTTTGACACCCATTTATCAGAACACATGTAGGTTGACTTAACAATCTTTCATGAAATCCCATTTCACACTCACATTGGTTAATTAGGGTTGTTCTAATCAGTGAACTAAACTGATTATTTTACAGAAATTCAAAAAACAATATTTCAGGTTAAAGCTGCAGAATGGGCCTTAGACAATGGTGTTGCCACGGTAATTTGTAATGGTAACCAGGATCATGCCATCAGAGATATATTTGCTGCAAAGAAAATCGGAACATTTTTTACTAAAACAGAGAGTTCTGCCCCTGTAGAAGTCCAGGCTATACATGGTATGTACAAGTAGGAAAGTGATTATAATGAATAAAATCAGCAGTGGAATACATGTCAATCGGACAGCAACCCAACAATCCAAATAATTAAAAGACTTTCAAGATCTAAACTCTCCTAAAAAATTGTGAATATTGAAATCATCAAAGATATGCCATCCACACCAAATTCAACAAATAACAAAAACCTTAAAAGATATGGTATACTGTTGTTCGTCCATCCGTCCATCGTCAACATGTCGGACAATAACTAAAAAACGCTTGAATCAATTTACTTGAAACTTTGGTGAATGGTTTATATCTATTGACGTGAGCTCCCTTTTGAATTTTATAAATTTTTGATTTTACGTTTCCGAGTTATAGTGTTTTATTCATTAAAAAGGGGGAAATTCCAGTTTTCAGACAATAACTCAAAAATGCTTTGAGCAGTTTTCATGAAACTTTGGTGAATTGTTTATATCTATTGACGAAAGCTCCCTTTCCATTTTTATAAATTTTAGATTTTACGTTTCCGAGTTATGGGATTTTATTCATAAAAAAGGGGGGATTTTCAAGTTTTTGGACAATAACTCAAAAGTGCTTCGAGCAGTTTTCATGAAACTTTGGTGTATCCAATGTCAACACTCCAAGATAATTCCTTGAGAGATGCACCCTTGTGGAAATAACCCTTTCATGTTGACTATTTGGGTATTCACTTCCATAATTGAAGTGTACAGCAAATTTGAAAATACCAAGTAACAGTATTGCCATCAGAATAATAGATGCAAGGTTAGACTGAATTAAAAACAAATCATTTGCCTTTACCAATTTGAACCAGCATTTGTTGGAATGTAGCTTTGAGTTCCTAAAGTTGCTGTTTTGTTTCAGGTAATTTTACCTGATTGACTCTACTTGGAATACATTTCTGCAGCCCTTGCCTAATCCTATACATGTATTACATGAGAATTTAAGAAGATACAGTAAAAATGATTAATATTTTGGCATATAAAACAGAAAAAATAACCCAGAAGGTCTGACAGTTAATTTCTATATTTATCTGAAGCCAGTTTAAATTTTCTGTTTTATTACATCGGCTGGGGCCTAGATTTCATATAAATATTTATTAATACCAAGTCTCTACTTTCACCTGAATGTAAAAGGCTACCAAACTAGTCTCTTAATGGAGATCTATGTTTATAGTAAATAGAACATTATTTTGGGACAAATTGTTAGTGAATTGGTACTGTAGTTGTTACCTTTAATATAGATTTATTAATTAGTCAGTGGTATGCATAACTGTCAGGAGACAGGCATAGATACTGAAGTCAGAGAGAATCAAATCATAGTTAAATAATGTCAAAATTACAAATAATTATATTGTTTGAAAATATTCTTGTATTGATTTGCCTTATGTGGTACAGTATATTAATTATCTTCAAATGATGTTTAAGACCAAGAAAAAGAAAAGAAGTTTTTATTTAAATTTTTTCAGCAAGAGAAGGAAGTAGAGCATTACAAGCTTTGACTGGTGAACAGAGAGCAGTTATAATAAACAAACTAGCTGATTTATTACTAGAAAGACAGACAGATATTTTGAGTGCCAATCAGATAGATGTAGATAAAGCTTATACTGATGGTAAGTACTAGGACACTGTCTACAAGACTTTGTCAAGTTGTTAAGTTTTGTGAATTTGTTGTCTGTCTCATATATATATGTATATTGTAAAGGAGTACATGTGCACAGATGTCATATGACCTTTAGGTTTATAGAATTCATTAATTTCTAAAATTATTGAAATACTGCAGCATATAGGAAACATGTTAGATTTCCAATTCTTTTGAATTTCTGAAATTTATCATTGTACTTTGTAAAACATACAAAATACACTTAATTTGACAATAAAAAGATACCATAGATCACACAGTGCCTAAGATCAAAGACTGTACATATGCTAGAACTTGGTTGTCTAGATCTTCACGAAAGGAGTTTTACAATCATGTTTATAATTACTAATAAGAATGACCAACTGATAAAAAGATATAAACCATTAGAAATGTATTGTACTTAGTCTGTCTTTTTTTGTATATATATTTTCAAACTTTGATATTTTGCAACTGACTCCCTGCATAGAAAATGTGTTTATTTCATTACAGGCATAGACAATGTATTAATTATTATTACAGGAGTAGACAGTGTGTTAATGTTGTAACAGACATAGACAGTAATAATAATGTTAATTACTATTACAGGAGTAGACAGTGTGTTAATATCAAGACTTGTGTTAAATGAGAAGAAGCTGAAGACATTATATACAGGATTGAAACAGATAGCTAAAACATGTAATTCTATTGTGGGCAGAGTAACTAGGAGAACTCAAGTGGCCGAGGGTTTAGAACTTTGTCAGGTTACTGCACCAATAGGCGTACTGATGGTGATATTTGAATCTCGTCCAGATGCACTTCCACAGGTAAGCTATCTTTTGTTGTCAACAGGGAGCTGTTATTTGAAATTGTCCCAGGTTACTATGGCAATTAAATGTTACTTGATGAAGTCCACATATTAACAAGATGTGTTTCTTATAATACCTATCAACCTCTGAAAATGAAAATGCAGGTCATGACTGGTCAAATGTTTTTCAGTTGAATTTTAGCATTTAGAGGATTTTTTTAATATTCTATAACATATTTAAATTTCGTACAAATGTTCACACTTGTGAAGTATTTGCTGAAAATTATTTTAAATTTCTACTTTTGTTTTCATTTTAATTTCATTGTATATGTTAAATATTTATTAATAATCAAATACCAATATAAAGCAATGCCCTTTAATTGTTTCATTCACACTATTATTTATTAATGAATTTTATAGAACCAAACTATAATAAGAAATCAGATATAGCTAATGTGCTCCTATACATAGGAGGAAGATTTACTGTTGTTTACATTGTGTGCATATGCAGAGCACATGGGTTTTTAAGTGACAACAAATATAAAGGTTCAAAATTGTTTAGGGACTTGTACCTCTTTACAGATATAAATGAAGAGGTTCAGATTGTTTTAAAATTGATTTTAATAGGATGATTGATACTTGCATACAGCAAATTTTATAAATCAGGACATAAAATTGTATGTCTAGCTTGACTGGCTTCAACCATTCTACGGTACAATTAATGAGATAATTAGTGAATTGTTCAATCAAAAAAGTGTCAAAATTAAGTTTTGATATCTGTAAAACATTCAATTGAGAGCAAATTATCGAAATTCCTATCCATGAAGAATTTGAATTTGCTGTTTTCAAGAGGAAAATCTAGCATTTTAGACATTGGAAGTCTCATGGCACTAGAATAAGGGTGAAAACTTGTCATTTGATGAAATCCCAGGTTATTTGATGACCCTGGCTGGTATTGAAATATCTTGGGTGAGCACTAAAACTCCTTGGTGTTACTCGCAAAAATAGGATCAGTTGACAGGTATGTTAATTCTTGATTTTTGTCTTGTTGGGTTATTGTCTCATTGAGCCGTGCTATCCTTCCCAGTACTTAAATTGTTACGAGCATGTAAAAACAGTATTTATTTTATTTTGCCTATTTTTATACGACCGCAAAAATTTTTTTATGGTCGTATATTGGTATGACGTTGTCATCGTCGTCGTCGTCCGAAGACACATTGGTTTTCGCACTCTAACTTAAGTTTAAGTGAATGGATCTCTATGAAATTTTACCACAAGGTTCAATACCACAAAAGGAAGGTTGGGATTGATTTTGGGGGTTATGGTACCAACAGTAAAGGAATTAGGGGCCAAAAAGGGGCCAAAAATAAGCATTTTTGTAACTTCCAGACATACCTTGTGTGTTAGTGTATGGATCTCTCTGACATTGTACCACAAGGTTCCATATCACAAAAGGAATGCTGGGATTGATTTTGGGGGTAATTGCCTCAAAATTTTAGGAATTAGGGGCCAAAAAAGGGGCAAAAAACAAGCATTTTTCTAGTTTCATGACAATAACTTGTGTGTAAGTGTACGGATCTTTCTGAAATTGTACTACAAGGTTCCATATCACAAAGGGAAAGCTGGAATTGAGTTTGGGGGTAATTGCCGAAACCTTTAGGAATTGGGGGTCAAAAAGGGGCCAAAAATAAGCATTTTTCTAGTTTCCAGACAATAACTTGTGTTCAAGTGTATGGATCTCTCTGAAATTGTACTGCAAGGTACCATACCACAAAGGGAAGGCTGGGATTGATGATGGGGGTAATTGCCTCAATATTTTAGGAATTAGGGGCCAAAAAGGGGCAAAAAACAAGCATTTTTCTAGTTTCAGGACAATAACTTGTGTGTAAGTGTATGGATCTTTCTGAAATTGTACTACAAGGTTCCATATCACAAAGGGAAAGCTGGGTTTGAGTTTGGGGGTAATTGCCCTAAAGGTTTAGGAATTTGGGGCCAAAAAGGGGCCAAAAAACACATTTTTCTAGTTTCCAGACAATAACTTGTGTTCAAAAGTATGGATCTCTCTGAAATTGTACTGCAAGGTACCATACCACAAAAGGAAGGCTGGGATTGAGTTTGGGGGTGATGAATCATTAGGGGGTTCAAAAAATTTGGGGGGGGATTTTTTTTTTTTTTTCCTTTTTTTTCTTTTTTTCCTTTTTTTTTTCTTTTAAAATTTTCCATTTTAAGTTGGTTATTTCTGATTTATATTTAAAAGCAAATAATAATGATATGGTAGGAGATACACACCAAACAGGATGTGTAAATTATTATATAATAAGTATTGTGCAATAGTAAGAAATTTTCAATTGCACAGTATTGCACAATAGCAAGAAATCTTCAATTGCACAGTATTGCGCAATAGCAAGAAATCTTCAATTGCACAGTATTGCGCAATAGCAAGAAATATCCAATAGCACAATATTGCGCAATAGCAAGAAATTGTCAATTGTACAGTATTGCACAATAGCAAGAAATATTTAATTGCACAGTATTGTGCAAAAGAAGATACTTCGTATAAATTGCTTATTTCTTGACCAATTTCAATGGGGTTTTATTCTTGAATTCTTGGGGTTCTTTAATATGCTGAATCTAACCGTGTATTTAGTTTTTGGATTTTGGGCCCCGTTTTTAAATTGGTCCACATTGAGGTCCAAAGGGTCCAAAATTAAACTTTGTTTGATTTCATCAAAAATTGAATTATTGGGGTTCGTTGATATGCCGAATCTAACCGTGTATTTAGATTCTTAATTTTTGGTTCTGTTTTCAAATTGGTCTACATTAAGGTCCAAAGGGTCCAAAATTAAACTTAGTTTGATTTTAACAAAAATTGAATTCTTAGGGTTCTTTGATATGCTGAATCTAAACATGTATTTAGATTTTTGATTATGGGCCCAGTTTTCAAGTTGGTCCAAATCGGGGTCCAAAATTAAACTTTGTTTGATTTCAACAAAAATTGAATATATGGGGTTCTTTGATATGCTGAATCTAACCATGTATTTAGATTTTTGATTTTTGGGCCCCGTTATCAACTTTGTCCACATTTAGGTCAAAAGGGTCCAAAATTAAACTTTGTTTGATTTCATCAAAAATTGAATTCTTGGGGTTCTTTGATATGCTGAATCTAACCATGTATTTAGATTTTGGATATTGGACCATAATAGGTGAATGTCCAATTTAAAATTTTTAAGTTCTTAGACCACCTTCATTCTGTGTCAGAAACCTATGCTGTGTCAAATATTTAATCACAATCCAAATGCAAAGCTGTATCAAGCTTGAATGTTGTGTCCATACTTGCCCCAACTGTTCAGGGTTCGACCTCTGCGGTCGTATCAACCAGTGCCCTGCGGAGCATTTTATTATATGATAAACACCATATTACAAATGTACATCTATTGTTAGGTAGCAGCTCTGGCTATTAGTAGTGCTAATGGTTTGTTACTAAAAGGAGGAAAGGAAGCATCTAACAGTAATAAGTTATTACATGAATTGGTGGAAGAGGCATTGGAACCTTTTGTTCCTAAAGAAACCGTAGCTTTGGTAAGTTTATATACCCTATCAATCATGAAAAATATATCCAATCAATCATGGAAAATGATAAACAAGCTTTGATAAATAAGTGCAATTTGTCAATTTATATACGTGCTGAAAAAAGATTTTAACAGTAAAAAGAAAATTGCATGAAAGTCTAGATTTTATGTGCTATTCAGAATTATGAGTCAAAAGACAATTTTTATTTTTTATTTAGTTTGATGTCTGTTTTATCAAACTATTTTGACATAAAATGATGAGCAATCAGCTTTGTCAGTCCTTTATTATAAACATTGACTTGTTCATTGCTTGCATTTGACATAACCTTATGCTATAACTGATAATTCTCTTTTATAATTTTGTACACTTGCTTAAGAACTAGCATGATGCTTTTACTAAATTAATTATTAATTTCTAAAAACTTATTTTAGTAAGGAATTTGGAAAAAGAAAAAAAAACTCAAGTTTCCTTGCTTGCTTCAATCAGCAGATTTTTAGACAGATCAACCTCATACATGATTTATCTAAAATATAAGGCTGTATTTAGAGAGAAAAGATACTAAGGGGGCATTCAAAAATCATAGGTCCAATTAAAGCAGGTAATACCATTACCACAATTAAATCTACAAAAAAAAACAATAACCAAACGATACACAGAAGACCAAAGATTGAGCAACATGAACACCACTAAAAACGGGATGAACTCATGTGCTCCAGAAGGTCTAGCCTGTCTGCTCCATATGTGGCACCTGTATATATGATGAACTCATGTACTCCAGAAGGTCTAGTCTGTCTGCTCCACATGTGGCACCTGTATATATGATGAACTCATGTGCTCCAGAAGGTCTAGTCTGTCTACTCCACATGTGGCACCTGTATATATGATGAACTCATGTGCTCCTGAAGGTCTAGTCTGTCTGCTCCAAATGTGGCACCTGTATATATGATGAACTCATGTGCTCCAGAAAGTCTAGCCTGTATGCTCCACATGTGGCACCTGTATATATGATGAAATCATGCTTTATATTCTATTTGTTTTAAACTTTGGTGTTTCATTATTTTTTGATACAAATAGTATCACATATTACTTTGTAAACTTTACCTTACCATTTGGAAGATCGTTCTATATAGAAAAGAATAACGCTTGTGGATTTAGATACTGCATCAAGTCATTTCTAAACAAATAAAAGGGGAATCCTAATGTTGACCTTACTATACACAAACTGTCCTTAAAGTACGATACTTGCAATAAATGGAACCTTCCTTTAATTGCAAACCTTAAAAAGATGTTACAACCCAATCAAAAATAAAATTAATAAGTAACTAAGGGATATTTAACCTTTTCAGCCTGATTTAAGAAGTGTATGTTTGGAAGAAAATTCTGAAAAAAATAATCATTTCAATCAAGTCTTCCAGGACATATTTGGCTATACAAATTTATGAGAAATATATAATAAAACTTTGCTATTTTTTGTCTCGTAAATTTTAAAACCACATATTTTCATTTCAAGAACGTGTTGGTCTTTTCCTGGTTAATTGAAATGCTGTTTCTATTTATTACAATATCTTCAGTTTGTGCTTACTTGTCAAATCAACAGATTATAAAATTGTTGCAAAATACAATTTTGCAGTGACAATTGGACTGAATCAACATACTGTGCTGTTAAAAATGTAAAATTTGTTAAGATAATTTCATGATACCTGGGCTATTTTGACCTTAAAATATACCTTCTTTCAAAACTCAGTTCTAGGCATGAAATACAAATTTATAATATAGAAATAAGGTGTGGAATGATTGACATTGAGACAACTGACCACCAAAAGACAAAAGGACAAGGATGATAGCAACAGCAGGTCACTATATGGCCTTCAACAATGAGCAAAATCCATACAATATAGGTAAATATAAAAGGCCCCTGTTAAGGATGTTCGCTGCTCTTGTTTTTGACATTTTGTCAGATATTCAGAATCCTCTGGTTTTATCCATGTAATGCCATTAAAAATTTTGCCCACTAACCCCTACTTTTCTTTTCATAATTTAATTAAATATAGTTTAAAAGCCATTATTGAAAATCTTATCAAATCCTTGTTATTTTATCATAGTTTTTGAAAGAAAAAAGGTGCCAATTTTCAATGTATGAAAAATCAAGAGAAAACCATTTCCCACGAAATTTCCAATGGCTCATATCTCAAAAACAAAGACATGGAGCTATAATTTTTTTCTACTGCCTAAGTTCCGTTATTTATATACTATGAATTTTTCTCTAATTTTTACCCGATTTATCCTTTTCCTGACATGTTGATTATTTTTATTTAATCAACGTGTGGTTCGTTTGATCTGAGTTCTTCATTGGTCAAAATTCGATTATGATGTCAAATTTTCTTGCTTTCTTCTGTATTTCTTTATGTGACAACATGAAGAAAGGTGACCATGGATGATGACATCACATAGAAAGAACACATCTTTTTGCAGATCATTCGAAAAGAAGGATTAAGATTGTCTGTAAATCATTAGAGAAACAGAATTCACCTAAATCTCGTGCAATACAATATTGATCTACTCTTGACAGTTAAAATTTAAATATTTAAAACACTTAGCGAGTCTCGCATTTAAATTTGAAAGTTTAATTGTCTTGAGTGGATAATTATTGTATCACACTCGATGCAGTGGTAGATTCTGTATACAACAGTCTTTTAAAAAGCTTGTTATTTTGAAACAGAATAGCGAACATCCTTAACAAAATGTGAAAACGGTCTGAATTAAGCAATTTGTGATTTTACAGATAAATGAGGTACAGTAAAGAAGGGAACAAGGGATAAGCTTCAGATGCCTTTTAAAAAGCTATATACTCTGAAATTAGATGCTTTAAAACAGCTTTGAATTATTGGTGGAGGGGTGGATTTGGATAATTGAAAAAAATCATTAAAATATGTCACAATACTCAGATCTTTCCTCACCTATACTCCTTTCAAAATAACAACATTTTTCATTAAAACTTATTCTCATATTTTTGATATTTTATAAAATATGGCTATTGAATTGAAAATTTTTATTAAGCCTTGAGATCATGAAGGATACAGATTCAAATCTGCTTTGATATTTTCTTCATTTTTTACACAAAAAAACCAAAGTGGTGAAATATTAGTTCAATTATAAATGATCGTGAACCCAAAAAAATCTTTAACCTCTTTAAATCCTGGTTGATATAACTTCATACAGCAACTATAACTTTTATACTGGGATTCTTTCCTATTCAATATTCACTAGGCCTTGGTTTACTCTTGTATATACTGGTACACAGTATATAAAAAAGAAGTGCGGTATGATTGACAATGAAGTAACTAGCCACCAGAGACCAAAGGACTGATATATTTGATATTTAGTGGTATGATTGACAATGAAGTAACTAGCCACCAGAGACCAAAGGACTGATATATTTGATATTTAGTGATATGATTGACAATGAAGTAACTAGCCACCAGAGACCAAAGGACTGATATATTTGATATTTAGTGATATGATTGACAATGAAGTAACTAGCCACCAGAGACCAAAGGACTGATATATTTGATATTTAGTGATATGATTGACAATGAAGTAACTTGCCACCAGATACCAAAGGACTGATATATTTGATATTTAGTGGTATGATTGACAATGAAGTAACTAGCCACCAGAGACCAAAGGACTGATGTATTTGATATTTAGTGGTATGATTGACAATGAAGTAACTTGCCACCAGAGACCAAAGGACTGATATATTTGATATTTAGTGATATGATTGACAATGAAGTAACTAGCCACCAGAGACCAAAGGACTGATATATTTGATATTTACAGGTGAGCAGAAAAGAAGACATAGAAGATTTGTTACAGATGACAAACTACATAGACCTTGTAATACCCAGGGGGTCTAGTGATATGATAGCTAAGATACAGGCTGCCAGTAAGGGGATACCAGTCCTTGGACACAGTGAAGGGGTCTGCCATGTTTATATAGATAAAGAAGCCAATCATGACATGGCTCTCAAGATTGGTAAATAGTATTTTAATTTCATAATTTAAGTCTGCTTAGTAGAAAGGAAATGGGAGAATGTTGAGTAAAGTTATATTAATTAAATTAAATTGTGTGTACCAACCAGCTTATTTCAGTACCTCCATTTTACAGTTTGTAATGTTAAATGTAATGACTAAAGGTACACTAATGAGATCATTGCCATTGGGAAAATACTTTCAGTTGCAGCTACAGAGGGGAAAGTACCATTTATTTCTAAAACCAAAAGAAAAGCATATTATCTTTTTTTTGTCCACTTCAACAAAGTAGAACAACTTATTTCGAAATGCTGATGTACACATACATACAATTCAGTAGCAGGGGCAGATAATAAAGCATCCAAATGTAACATGTTGTTTTCGCAATGTTACTAATAATAAACATAAAAAACAATTCAAAATTCACAACATAAATAACAAATAAGTTATGGTAATGTAAAGCAGTTGCAAAATAGAACAAACTTGCTGCAGGGGCGTAAAATTCAGGGCAATGCTGTTTACATTTTTATCAACATTAAGTTCTTATTCATGGCAGTACTTTATATACATGTAACATTTTGATGATTGACAGGAAAAGTAGCATGATGATATTGCAGTAAGAATCAGTGTGACCTAGTATAGCACCAAAACCGATCAACTAGTTTTTTTTCTGATTTAAGCTATAAATGAGCACATGGAACCCATATTTATTTTGGTAATCATTTGTGCACTGCTTCAAATATTCTTTATAAAAACTACAAGAAAAAATCAGCTTTTAGCTTTCTACTGCCAGTTATATGATATCACAAAACTTTAATCAGATTCAACCTTCACTTTGGTATCAAACTTAAAAGCATATTAAAGGATCACTGTGCAAAAAAACTGGGTTAAATAACATCTCTTTCTGTTTAAAAGATGTGTTTTTTTTCCAAAAGAGTATGAAAATATGTAATTTTGTGATATGAAACATGTCAAAACAAAATAGAACTTTCGCAGAATGTAATTCAATAATGACTTTGTGTCAAAATTTGAAGAAAAGATCAATATAAAGATCTCTTGTACCATATTCCCTTATAAAATAAGCAGAGAATAACAAAAAATGAAATATTAGGAGTTTCAAAGTTGCATTTGTCCAATAAAAAGGGAAAATTAATTCCTATATAAATTATCTGTCTCAGGAGAATTCTGTGAAAAAGCGTTTTAATGTTTTGCTTACTATATTGAGCTGACTTATATTTTTCAGTGAGAGATTCTAAGTGTGATTATCCTTCAGCATGTAATGCCGTAGAAACCGTACTGATCAATAAACATCTACTAAAGTCAACTTTCTTTGAGACACTTTTAGACATGTTGAAGAATGAAGGGGTAGGTAATGTCAACTTTCTTTGAGACACTTTTAGACATGTTGAGGAATGAAGGGGTAGGTAATGTCAACTTTCTTTGAGACACTTTAAGACATGTTGAAGAATGAAGGGGTAGGTAAAGTCAACTTTCTTTGAGACACTTTAAGACATGTTGAAGAATGAAGGGGTAGGTAATGTCAACTTTCTTTGAGACACTTTTAGACATGTTGAGGAATGAAGGGGTAGGTAATGTCAACTTTCTTTGAGACACTTTAAGACATGTTGAAGAATGAAGAAGTAGGTAATGTCAACTTTCTTTGAGACACTTTAAGACATGTTGAAGAATGAAGGGGTAGGTAAAGTCAACTTTCTTTGAGACACTTTAAGACATGTTGAAGAATGAAGGGGTAGGTAATGTCAACTTTCTTTGAGACACTTTTAGACATGTTGAGGAATGAAGGGGTAGGTAATGTCAACTTTCTTCGAGACACTTTAAGACATGTTGAAGAATGAAGAAGTAGGTAATGTCAACTTTCTTTGAGACACTTTAAGACATGTTGAAGAATGAAGGGGTAGGTAATGTCGACTTTCTTTGCGACACTTTTAGACATGTTGAAGAACAAAGGGGTATCTAAATAATAGCAGAATTATTACACATTAATTGAAATGTAATAAATCACAAAATTTTACCAATATTGTTACTACCATGCAGTCATTGAGATGCAAACAAAATCATTTCAATATTACATTTCAATATTAGTTCCCTGTCGGTGAAACTGCAACTTCAATCAAATGATAAGTTATTTTGGTACATGTATATACTGTGGATTCATTATTATTCATTGGGTACCAATTTTCGTGGATTTCGTGGGTACAGGTTAACCACAAATTTAAATGTTCAACGAATTACACATTTTCTATAAGGTTGTATGCAGACTTTGGCAAATGCATGAAATCAAATATCCACGACAATGCAAATTTTTCTCAATCCATGAAAATTGATACCCACGAAAATAAATGAATCCACAGTAGTCATATAACATTTTTATTTTTTAACAGAATACTTTCTAATTTGGTTCCGGTTAAGCAACTTTGTGCCAAAGTTGCGGCCCTAGGACAAAAAACTGCTATAAAATATCAGTTTTCTGCATGTTTTTCTGTAATGCCTGTTTCAAACCATTAGGTATTTGGTGTATTGTCAAATCATTAGAAAATATCACTATCAATTTTCCAAGGGAAATAAAAAAACCTTGATTACGGTACTCAGAGGTTAGGTTGGGCTAGCAGTTGTTGAAAATATTAGTATCTTTAAATGCTTTGACCCAATTAATGATAAGATCTTCTTAACACTTTGCCAAAATGAGCTGAAACTTCACCAGATCGTTGAAAAATGTCCATTGTGTTTGGAAGGATTTATGTACATATTTTTTAGATGAACGCAAAATTTTTGCGGTCGTAGAATGGTATGACGTTGTCGTCATTGTCGTCCGAACACATTTTATTTCCAGACAATAGCTTGAGTATAAGTTTATGGATCTCTATGAAATTGTACCACAAAAGGAAGGTTTGGATTGATTTTGGGGGTTAATGTTTTAACTGTTTAGGAATTAGGGGCAAAAAGGGTCCAAAGACAAGCATTTTTCTTGTTTCAGGACAATAACTTGTGTATAAGTGTATGGATCTCTATGAAATTGTACCACAAGGTTCCATACCTCAAAAGGAAAGTTGGGATTGATTTTGGGGGTTATGGCCCAAACCGTTTAGGAATTAGGGGCAAAAAAACAAGGATGTTCTAGTTTTCAGACAACAACTGAAGTATAAGTGTATTGATCTCTATGAAATTGTATCACAAGGTTCCATTCCAAAAAAGTTGGGATAGATTTTGGGGGTTATGGCACTAACCGTTTAGGAAAAAGGGGCCAAAAACAATACTTTTCTAATACTTTGTATAAATTGCTTATTTCTTGACCAATTTCAATGGGGTTTAATTCAAAGTCTTGAATTCTTGGGGTTCTTTGATATACTGAATATAACCGTGTATTGAGATTTTGGATGTTGGGCCCACTTTTAAATTGTAGTCCAAAGGATCCAAAATTAAACTTTACTTGATTTAAAAAAAAAAATGAATTCTTGGGGTTCTTTGATATGCTGAATCTAACTGTTATTTAGATTTTTGATTTTTGATTTTGGCCCTGGTTTTCAAATTTGTTCACATTAAGGTCCAACGGGTTCAAAATTAAATTTAGTTTGCTTTTAAGAAAAATTGAATTCTTAGTTCTTTGATAGGCTGAATCTAGACATGTATTTAAATTTTTTTTATTTTGGGCCCAGTTTTCAAGTTGGTCCAAATCGGGGTCCAAAATTAACTTTGTTTGATTTCAACAAAAATTGAATATATGCCGAATCTAACTGTGTATTTAGAAAAATGGAAATTTTAACCTTCTAAACTTCAAACATTACACTTGCAAAATTAAGTTGCATGCTGTTTGTTATGTGATGATTAGACCTCTCTGACATATTATACATGCTCCTTCTACAATATGCATAAGTTTCTTTATCTTTATAAATTTTATTGTATTGTCAGGTGAAGATATATGCTGGACCTAGAATGTCCAGTGTTTTAAAATTTGGACCACCACCTGCTGTTTCCTTACATAAAGAATATGGAGGATTAGAATTGACCATGGAAATCGTAGAAAATACCACAGAGGCTGTCAACCATATTAATAAATACAGCAGTTCACATACAGATGTTATTATAACCGATAATGGTATTATTTCCTTTTAAAAAAAAATCACAATTTTTTGCAGATACCAACTACCAGTTCAAAAAAAAAAAAAACTCATAAAAATACAAGGCTTATAATTTTATATGCTAGACACACATTTTGTCTTCACATGACTCATCAGTGGAGGTCCAATCAGAAGGGATACCAAATTAATTAGGAAAGATCATGTGAAAGAAGGCTGCATGTACTGTATTGGCCTCACAAATATCTACATAGCAATTCAATCAAAATAGCAAGTGACTATTATCTACAATACAAGGAAATAAATGTATGGTCATTTTCCAATGTTCAGATATGATTTACATAAGTATAAAATCATTGTTTGATATGGACAGATTTATTATTATGAAGTTGTTTGCTTTTGCTTTCTCTTCAGTCACCTTTGATATTTATAATCAATGTACTTTTGTTAGATTGACAATTTTCATCAAATTCATGTCATTAAATGATGATTAAGTTTTTTTTTTTGGCAATTTTTACCCCTCAGGCAAAGTTGACCTCAGATGGATTTGGCTATTATCTTTGGGTCCTTTTTGGTCTTATAGCTCTTCAACTGTTTCATTACTTTTACATCCTTGGCTTTGAGTGTTCCTGATAAATCCAGAAAAGTACATCGGAAGCATGAAATTTATAAAGCTTTTGTTTTCATTTTTTACAGCACTGTGTCAATACCGCTGCTGATGGACTATCAGTCCCAGAGGGTATCATCAGCTTTATAACAAATCTTTCATAAATTGTCTGTTTGTAAATTTATAAATAATTAAGAAACTAAGGTTTTAACTCCCTCAGGCAAAGTTGGCCTTCGATGGATTTGGCTATTATTTTTGGGTACTTTTTTTATCTTATAGCTCTTCAACTGTTCTGGTTCTTATACATCCTTGACTTTCAAATATTTGGCTTTGAACGTTTCTGATGAAGGTAAATCCAGAAAAGCAATTCAGATGCACCAAATTTATAATTATTGTTTCTATTTTTTACCCCATGCAACATTGTTATATTTATGTACAGATAGTATAGAGGAATTAAGTGTTTCTTGCTTTCAAGCAAGAGGCTTGGAAATTGGATTTTTTTAGATATATAGCCCTTTACCAGTCACATAAGGATATATTTGTTGAAAATTACCCCCTTTTTCCCATTACTTGACAGTATATACATACATTTGCCTTCATTTATGGAAGAGATTGAAATGTTTCCTGCATTCTTTGGAGCAGTTATTACCGGTAACAAGATTTGTATGAGATTACTTATTTCATAAAGTTAATTTCAGATATTTTTTTGAATAGTTTTTTGGTTGTTTTAATAGTTTTTTTGTTGTTTTTTTTTTTTATCATTTTACAATTTTTAAATCATGATTATAAACTGTATCTCCTCCATTGTTTAAGAAACATTGTGGGCTAATAGATTTTAAACCCATTTTTTCAGAACACTATGCCAGTGACTTTTTGAGTGGTGTAGACAGTGCCTGTGTATTTCACAATGCCAGTACAAGATTTGCTGATGGTTACAGATTTGGTCTAGGTATATATACTAATTATCTAACTGTTTACTCAGTGTATAGACTGCTTGATTTTATTGAACATCAGAAGAAATACACTTCTTAAAAAAGTATGTGTGCATTTGATGAAGAAATTTAAATCATTAATACATTACATGTTACAGAGCACCAAAATAGTTTCATTTCTAAAAAAAGTGATCAATGCTTCATCTACTTGAACCTTGTTCTTCATGTATTAGGAGCTTGGTTAGGGTTCTGATGGTCAGGTGTTTCAAATAAACGTTGAAATTTTCCAGCATGGGGTATTTTAGCTTATTGCATGACCATGTGAACTGTGCTTAAATAACCCCTCACGAAAACTTTGCCAACAATATTGATATGAAAGGTTAACTCATCTTCGATGAACTTAACTACCACAAAAAATGATTATAAATTGAAATCCTAAAATTATTCACATTAGTATTTTATATGACTACTAGCTTCATTTACAATTTGAATTGAATTGAGGGAATTATTTTTAAATAGCAGAGTGGTCATCCATCAACATATATATATTATACAATTTATGACTGGTCATTCAGTAAATCCATTGTAACATTATATTTGTTCTGTAGGAGCAGAGGTAGGTATCAGTACAACGAGGATCCATGCCAGGGGACCAGTAGGAGTTGAAGGGTTACTGACATCAAAATGGATTTTACAAGGACATGGACAAGCAGCCACAGATTTTACGGATGGAAATGAGCAATTTATACATAAAAGTTTACCATTGGACTACAGTGACAAAGTGGTACAAAGTAATGATCATACTTCTGAAGAACAGCAATAGAATTATTCTCAATATAAAAGTTAATGGCTACCAATGATATGGTGTTGATTATTTACAAATGCAAAATTTACAAGGTTATAATATTGCGAGGGTCATATTTCACTTATTAACATTTTCAATTTCAAATAATTGTTTGGTTTTTTTTTTTTAGACAAAAAAATTTAGATTTAGCCAAAATATTAATTTGTGTCAAGTACTATAATTTCGTATGAATTTACCAAAAAGACAAAAAATGTAACGGCAGCTATGTCTTGATAGCACAATTTTATATGATGTCAAAACTGAAATGTGCCAGGTTTAAGTCAAAACTTTTATAGCTAATTTCACAAATATTTGGCAAACTAAAATGTAGTACAAGTGTAGCACAAACTTTTTTTTGGCAACCAATAAGATAATGCCAACATACTTATTTTCTTCATCATAATCTGAGTCATATTTAAATATTGTATATAATCTTTTCAGTTTATTGTATTCTTTGTCATTTCATTTGTTAAATCAGGTTTAATACCTTTTATTTTTGGAAAAATTTAGTCTCAAAATGTACCTTCTCCATCTACTCCATTTCATAATATACACATGGAAATTGATTACATAATCCAGTAAGCATTATAAGGTGTCACCTATCCAATCTTAGCAGAAACCTTTCCAAATGTTTTTCAGGTTGTCATCCCAATACCATGATGGAGTTAAATATAGGAAACTGTAACCTGTGTACTTGGAATGTGTCATAGGGTAAAGACAAAAATGATTTTATTTTGCGAAATCCAGTTATTTATAAAAAGAAACATCATAGCAAAATGGTTGCATTTTTGTAAAGCCTGCGACTTCTGTCGCAGAATGCGAGACATAGGGATAGTGATCAGGCAAGGCATTAACTAATTAATTAAAAGCTTAATATTTCAGAAGGTAGAAGACCTGGATGCTTCATACTTTGTATATAGATGCCTTATGTTATGAAGTTTCTGTCTGTCATATGTTCATTGTCCTTGACCTCATTTTCATGGTTCAGTGACTACTTGAAAAAAAAGTAAAGATTTTTTGTAATGTTAATTTCTCTCATATTATGAGTAATAGGATAACTATGTTTGGTATGTGCATACCTTGCAAGGTCCTCATACCTGTCATACAGTTTTCACTTGACCTCATTGGCTCAACCTCATTTCATGTATCAGTGAACAAAGTTAAGTTTTCGTTGTCAAGTCCTTATCTCAGATACTATAAGCAATAGGTCTACTATATTTGGTGTATGGAATGATTGTAAGGTGTGCATGTCCAACTGGCAAGTGTATTCTGATCTTGACCTCATTTTCATGGTTCAGTGGTTAAAGTTCGGTTTTTCTAATACTGTATGCAATAGGTCAACTATATTTGGTGTATTGAAATATTTTATGATGTATTTGTCAGTCTGGCAAGTATCATCTGACCTTGACCTCATTTTCATGGTTCATTGGTCAATGTTATGTTTTCCTGGTTAAGTTTGTTTCTTAGATACTATATGCAATATGTCAACTATATTTGATGCATGGAATGATTGTAAGGTGTACATGTCTGTCTGGCAGGGTTCATCTTACCTTGACCTCATTCTCATGCTTCATTGGTCAATATAAATTTTTCATGGTTTGGTCTGTTTCTTGTATACTATAAGCAATAGGTCAACTATAATCAGTGTATGGAATGATTGTAAGGTGTACATGTATTTCTGGCTTGGTTTATCTGACCTTGACCTCATTTTCTTGGATAATGTTTAGTTTATGTGATACGTGTAGTAAAACTTTATATGTAGGACAATCAACATAAAATCAATGGTCAGTATAGCAGGTGAGACATTTCAGTGTGTGCACTCTTGTTAAATCACTGAGCTTATTTTGTTATTTGTGTTGTGTATCAAACCTCAGAATTTTTTTATAAAAGATTTCATAATAGCGAAACTGCTGTGAAATCTTCATGTTAAAGAAAAAGTGAAGACAAATTGTTCAGAAGGGACAAGGTCCTAAAATAAAAAACGCAAGTGCATTTACGATGTTTGTACAAATAGCAACAGGTGCCTTTGTAATGGTGATGAATGGGGGTATGGTAAATGTCCAGTTCTAATGAATAAAAAGTCAAGAGTAATCAAAATCTGATCTTAACTTTGGGTGCTTGAAACATTGGCATCTATGTATAAGACATTAAGTCATATTTATGGTATATTCCTTGTCAATAAAATATCCACATTGTGCAATATTTTTTTTAATAAAGCCATTTTGATTTTTTTTGTATCATCTGTTTTAAAGAAAAACATGTGATTACTGCTCATAAGTTGTTAATTTTTTTTTATGGAAACTATGTACAGTTAACTTTGCTGTACAACTGTATCGGAAAATGAAATAGATAATGTATATTTTGTAAATAAAGAAAAACTGTGTGCTATAAGTAATTGTGGGTAATGCAGTTTATTGGTTGATTCTGCTTATTCCTGCTAATCTTAATTTTACTACCTCAAAATTTAGGAGAGATGTTTTGATGCAATATGAATTAATCCTGTTATCTGTTTGAAATGTTTCCTGTTTTTATTAATTTACCTTTTTCATAGATACCTTGATCAGCAATTATGTACAGATATCACCTAACAAGACTGCATGCAATTGTAGGGAACATCAGCTTTTTCTAGTTGATTTAATCCTGTATGTTTTGAAATGTTGAATTGCATAGGTCATACATGCTCAGCATTGTGGCTACCATTTTTTATACGACCGCAAAAAAATTTTGAGGTCGTATATTGGTATGACGTTGGCGTCGTCGTCGTCGTCGTCGTCGTCGTCCGGCGTCGTCGTCCGAATACACAATGGTTTTCGCACTCTAACTTTAGTTTAAGTGAATGGATCTCTATGAAATTTTACCATAAGGTTCAATACCACAATAGGAAGGTGGGGATTGATTTTGGGGGTTATGGTACCAACAGTTAAGGAATTAGGGGCCAAAAAGGGGCCGAAAATAAGCATTTTTGTAACTTCCAGACATAACTTGTGTGTTAGCATATGGATCTCTTTGACATTGTACCACAAGATTCCATATCACAAAGGGTCAATGCTGGGATTGATTTTGGGGTTAATTGCCTCAAAATTTTAGGAATAAGGGGCCAAAAGGGGGCAAAAAACAAGCATTTTTCTAGTTTCATGACAATAACTTGTGTGTAAGTGTATGGATCTTTCTGAAATTTTACTACAAGGTTCCATTTCACAAAGGGAAAGCTGGAATTGAGTGTTGTGGTAATTGCCCAAAACGTTTAGTAATAAGGGGCCTAAAAAGGGGTTTAAAATAAGCATTTTTTAGTTTCTAGACAATAACTTGTGTTCAAGTGTATGGATCTCTCTAAAATTGTATTACAAGGTACCATACCACAAAGGCAAGGCTGTTATTGAGCTTGGTTTGGGGGGAAAGGGGGGTGGGGGTGATGAATCATAAGGGGGGCGGGGGTCAAAAAAGGGGTAATTTTTTTTTTTCCTTTTTTTTTTGTTTAAAATTTACATTTTAAGTTAGTTATTTTTTATCACGAAGAGAGAGTAGGAATTGAGTTTTGGGGTTAATTGCTCAAACATTTATGAATAAGGGGCCAAATATTGGTCGAAAATAAGGATTTTTTTAGTTTGCAACAAAAACTTGTGTTCAAGTGTATGGATCTCTGTGAAATTGTATTGCAATGTACCATACCACAAATTGAAGGTTGTGATTGAGGTGGGGGATGATGAATCAAAAGGGGGTTGAAAAAATGTGTGGGGGGTAGGATTTTTTTTTTTTCCTTTTTTTTTCTTTAAAATTTTCCATTTAAAGATGGTTGTTTCAGATTTATATATGAAAGAAAATAATAATGATACGGTTATATATCATGAGGAATTGAAATTTAAAATTATGTATATTGGAAATTTAGGTTACATTGGAAAGTAATAATTGGCTTTGGGGGGGGGGGGGGGGGGGGGGGGGGTGGTTATTGCTCTAATGTTTAAGGAATAAGGGGAAAAAAGGTTAAAAAACAAGGGTTTCCATTTTAATAGACAAATAATTGAGTAAAGAACATTATTTAAAAGCAGTGTAAGGTTGGTAATTCAAACTCATTTAAATATCTCATCTACACTGCTTTTAAATTATGTAAATTGGAAATTTGCCAATAACTTTATTGTTAATAAATGCATTGGAAATTTGCCAACAATTTTAGTGTAATAGACTTCATTGGAAATTTGCCAATATAAAATTTTGCTGATGAAGGTTTTTTGTTTACCTTTAGCCTTGACTATGAAGTCATTTTCTATTTTTATAGCCTTATGATGTAGTTGAATTATTTAATACTTTTATGATGTGTTTAAATGGGGTTTTATCATGTTTATGGTTGCAAATTTATTGTTTTAGTATAATAAACTCCATTTAAAATTTGCCAATAAAAAAAATTTTTGTTTATTTTTAGCTATGATTATGATGTCATTTTCTATTTTACTTTTATGGTTACAAAGAAATTTTTATTTTTAGATATTACTGTTAAATGATGCTGATTAAGGTTTTTGCTATGTTTAGCCATGACTATGATGTCATTTTCTATTTTAATATCTGTTATGATGTATTTAAATGGGCTTTTATGGTTACAAAGGAATTTTATTTTTAGATATTACTATAAAATGTTGCTGATGCTGATTAAGGATTTTGTTTATTTTTAGCCATGACTATGATGTCATTTTCTATTTTAATACCTTTATGATGTAATTTCCATTTTTAGATATTACTGTTAAATGATGCTGATTAAGGGTTTTTTGCTATGTTTAGCCATGACTATGATGTCATTTTCTATTTTAATATCTTTATGATGTATTTAAATGGGCTTTTATGGTTACAAAGGAATTTTATTTTTAGATATTACTTTAAATGTTGCTGATTAAGGATTTTTGTTTATTTTTAGCCATGACTATGATGTCACTTTCTATTTTAATACCTTTATGATGTATTTAAATGGGCTCCCATGTATTTAGATTTTTGATTATTTATACATGTTACCAAATTGGTCCACATTGAACAAAAACGGTCCAAATTTCAACTTTATTACATTACATCAAACATTGAATTCTACATATTCTTTGATATATTGAAATTAACAAACAATTTAGTTTATGGAGATTCCACCATAATAGGTAAATTAAATTTTTTCCAGTTCTTACACCACATTCATTCTGTGTCAGAAACCTATGCTGTGTCAAATATTTAATGACAATCCAAAGTCATAGCTGTATCAAGCTTGAATTTTGTGTCCATACTTGCCCCAACTGTTCAGGGTTCGACCTCTGCGGTCGTATCAAGCTGCGCCCCAGCGAAGCATTTTATTTTATTGTGATGTTAAAGTTGCTGTCTCATTGAAATTTAAGTTGCATAGCTTTTTATTCATATTCATGATACTAATAATTGTTATATACAATATTCTCCATGACAACTGCTAGATCTGTTTATAATTTACTACACATACATTAAAGTGTGGATTATGCAATCCTCCACCAAGCATTAACTCCGTCTTTTTACCAGATGACCAAAATGCCCCCTCCATTTTCTTCAATATAATTAACTTGTCAAAATAAATGGAAACTAAATATTTTGAAAATTTATTGAAAATGCGCAAACTGATGTGTATTAATGTATGTAATAGCTTTGTTTGGTCAGTTTTTCCGTTTTTTAAATGCATATAATAATGACTTTAGTATTTTAAATATTTACATTGTGTGGAAGACATCAATGATCTTTCATTGATTTTCAAATCACTAGTCTTAGTCCTATTCTTGTTTTCAAGCTTTGCCTTTTTTATACAACTTATAACCAAAAATAGAAGGAAACCCTTGAGACAACAAGTTTTTATGTTTTTCATAATAACATCTAGTCTTTGATAGTTTTTGATACCAACATAGGCATATGGTGATGGTATTTTTTTATTATCTATTATATTGTAGTTTATCCTTTATTGAGGATATTTCTATAAAATTTTGAGTTCTACTGTTTTTCATGTTATTATAAGTTTATATGATTTTTTTTTTTTTTTCAAAGATGATTGATTCATTGAGGAATATCTAACTATGTCATTAAATGTATAGCTAACTATGTTACCTTCAATTAATAAAGAACTTTTATTATTATTATCAGTATAAAAAAAAGTTAAAGAATCTCATAAACAAAAGACATTTTCTAATTTATACAACTGGTTCACTCTTTGAAGTATTTCATTAATTCTAGGATATTGGAAAAGTCATTTTAATTGTCATGTATGCTTATTTCAGTTATATAAAACAAACTCATTAAAAAATATCAGTATAAAAGTTCCATACTTAAATCAAACTTTTTTACTAGTGTTCTGAATAACAGTAATTGATAGATTTGATCAGTCTATACTTGAAAGAGAGAATTTTTGAAATTTCATGTCAAGAATATTTTCATTACACTGCTCCAGCTTTATACTGATAAAAACCTTTCTTGAGTAATCAGCTGAACTTTATAACAATTGGTAATTAACTAGTTTGAAATTGATTTAAACTATAAATTAAAATGTGTTTTTGCTATTTTTATTGTGAATAAAAGTAATATCATTGCGATTTATTGTACTTTCTGTTGTTTACTGTCTATTGTCAAAAATTTACATTTTTGTTTAGAATAATATATATGTATTGATAGACAAAGACTTGTGCACAAAAGTAACTTGTACTACTTTTAATAAAGCATTTTTGTTTTATTGTTTCTTATGTTTTGAACAGTTCATAAACCTTTTGACAAAGTGAGACCAGACAAAAGTCAATTTCAGTTTAGAGTTAAGTATTTGTTCATGAGACTACTGTACATCAAATAAATTCTTACATAAATCCATAAATTAAATTATTCCACAATTAGCAGTGTTGTAATTTATTAAATAAAGATAAAATAATTTGATGGATAAAATATTTTTAAACAAAAAAGGAAAATAACAAAAAATACCAAAAAAAACTCCCAAGGAAAATTCAAAATGGAAAGTCCTTTATCAAATGGCAAAATCAAAAGCTCAAACACATCAAACAAATTATTTTGATTAAAATTGAAATGCAATTTGTTGTAATTTATGTTACTCATAGTCTTGTATGAAGTACAGCCACATATATTAGATGGAGAAGTGCTCCTACTGTATCAATTATTATGGTGTGATCTTTAATGTACCTTTGGTTATTAATCCACTTATGTAAATTAAAAAGGCTGAGGGTTGATATCTAAAAAAGTACTTTAACCCCGCCAAATTATCATGTGCTAATAACCAAGTCAGAAATCTCATCCATTTTTTTTCATCGTTTGGTGCTGATAGTAGAACTTTGATATTCTTTGTTAAAATTAGTTCACCCTTATATAGACTAGGGACTATTTAGACACACAGTAAAAAAACTTATCTAGTTATGAAGACTATGTTGATCAGTAGATGTCTTTCAATTATTTGTGTTGTTAAGTTGCTATCCCATTGACCTATAACCTATGTCTCCTTTTAGTCCTAAATGATAGATATTAGATATACTTGAAATGGTACTACGGTACTATTTCACAATAAACATTGTTTTGGTCTATTCATTAGAAGGTGCAAGATGCTAGAATAAAAAGTATATCAAAACTTTAAAGTTATTGTAGTTAAAAAACAGAAGTTATTACTTCGGTAAGTATGTAAGTAAGTAAGTAAGTAAATTTTATCTAAAGTTGGCATATATGTACATAATAACAGAGAGAACATGAGCTCTGATGAGCTCTTTAGCCAGTCTATGTATTTGTTGAACCGTATCACTTGCTTAGGAAAATAAGCAAATTTAGTATCGATAGCACCCCCTTCCATCTTTGCACATATTCAGAGACTCATGTCATTGTTTCATTCACAAAGTCAAAATCTATAAGTTGTCGGATCTTATTAGAAATTAAATAAAAAATGAGTATTCTATAAATTGAAAATAATTTAAGACCCTTAACATATTTCCTTAATCTCAAAAATGCTTAGGAAATAAACAAATTTAGTATCGATAACACCCCCTTTAATCTTGGCACATATTCAGAGACTGAATAATGAAATGGAGGTTATAAGCTTTGGTGAAAGATTATAAGCAGCATTTAGTCCCTTAGTGAGGAGAGAAACTACTGTCAAGTATTTTGCCGCTATTCTTTCACGGACTGTAACTAACGTTACCTTTGTAACGTCAACACGTTTATTACGTTATTGTAGTCATACAAGCAAGTAGAGTCATTAAAAGCAATTAGAACTGTTCACACGTATTCTATTTACACAAGCGAAGTACTAACCAACTAAACCCAAACATTGATCCTGGTCACGGCACCACAATGTTTGGGTTTAGTTGGTTAGTACTTCGCTTGTGTAAATAGAATACGTGTGAACAGTTCTAATTGCTTTTAATGACTCTACTTGCTTGTATGACTACAATAACGTAATAAACGTGTTGACGTTACAAAGGTAACGTTAGTTACAGTCCGTGAAAGAATAGCGGCAAAATACTTGACACTGGGGGCGCCGAGAAGTGAAAATGATAAAAATTCTTAATAAATACATAGATATCGCAAATAACTACCAGGACAGATACTATGTATAACCCTGCATCACATGGTGTTGTTTTTAAGAACAGCCTTTGTGTAAAAATGCTGTATTCACTAATTTCATGAAATGAATTACTTTTAGGTGAACTGCATTACATGTATGTATATATTTGCCTTAAGCTTACAGATGTTTCAATTGGAAGACAAGCAGACTAATTTTTTTAATAAAAGAACGGAGTTCCAATGTCTCCCGAATTGCACATATTTTATCTGCCCAAGGGCATTAACAAACAAACAAAAATTCAAGGGGTTCTTTAAAACATTTTATAAATATCTTTAAGAAATGAAGGCCTGTGATCTTACTATGCAATTTTCCATATGATTATTATTTCTAAGGGGCATCACTCAAAAGTACTTGATCTGCACTGATTTTCTAACTTATCCAAGACATTGCTGATATAAACATTCAATATAAATCTCATAACAATGCTTAAAAAAATGTAGGTTTGAGGGTGCTTACAAAGCAATTTTCCATAAAAGTAATATTTCCAAGGGGCATAACTATTTTAAAAATATTTGATTGGCACAGATCTTCGAAATTGTCTGAGCCATTGCTGATATAAACATTTGATATAAATTTTATAAAAATCTAGCAAAAATTGTATACTTGAGAGAATTTACAATGCAATTTTCCATATACATTGTAATTAGTATTTCCAAGGGGCATAACTCTTTAAAAATAGTTGATCTGTACTGATTTTCGAATTGTTTGAGACAATCCTGATATAAACCATTGATATAAATTTCATAATAATCTAGAAAGAATTGTAAACTTGAGAGAACTTGCAATGCAATTTTCCATATACATTGTAATCAATATACCTGTTTACCTTCTCTAACAAAGAGTTCCATTTCTTTTGTTTAATTGCAACTGGGTTTCCTCCTGAATAGTTGTCTAATTGGCAATCTTATCATTTCTTCTTATATCTAAATTATAACAAACAAAACTCAGAAAAGTGCAAGCCTGGAAACATGCTATTGTAAAAATAGTTTCCTTTCTATAAAAAAAAACAAACAACACTTTATAAATGTCTTGTGTCTGAAGCACTTTTCTTGATTTACCTTCATCGGGGATGCTCAAAGCCACTGTCCTGAAGAAATTATGCAATAAAATTAATAGTTTTTCAAAGCTATTATTTCTGGAACAGGTATACTTCATTTCCAATGTAGAAGAGGAAAAGTAAGCAATACTAAAAGCAAGAAGTTCCTCACATAGAGTTGTCTTCCTTAATCTCTTCATAGATATGTGTACACAGCTGGTGAAAACAGTGTGAAAACAATAAAGAGCCCTGGTAGTCTGATTACTCATAAGGATGATTAAAGTGATACTGTGTGTTCAACTAATACAAAGGATAACTATGGTGATCTCCTGTTTCAGAAAAGGGTGTTTAAGGTGGCTGGGGTGTCTTCCTCCATCTTGGATTTTGAAGTAGCAGATGACAATTGGTCTAGATCTTTAATGAAATGTGCAAATTTTGAGAGTAGTATGTAATTCATGTGTAAGACTTTTCATATTAATATAGAAAATAATGTGTTTTATCATATTTACGGTTGTATTTTCTTAAAAAACAAATATTTTTGTTTGATTCATTTTTTTTCAACTTTGCCACATAAGGGGAGATAACTCATATAAAGTAATCTTTATAATAGAAAGTGTCGTGAATTTACCTATTTTAATATGTAGCAAGAAAACAAGTCCGGTTACCCCATTATTTTTTTTCCTATCTGAATAAGAGCTATCTTCTCGCATTTTATCTTTAAATTCTATGGTGTAGTTATCTTTTTATCACACAAAATTTGATTTTCCATACATAATTTATACAAAATCTGATAATTTTGCACAACCTGTAGCGTGAAAAAAAGTCCGGTGACCCATACTTTTTTATTATATTTTGAACAAAAGCATTATAAAAACTACATTTTGACAAATTATTAAAAAATTCTTTGGGTTTTAATAAAGACCCCATATCCACCTTAAGTTGAAGTAAAACATTGGTAATGTCAGATATTCTGTAGAGATCTTCCATAGTGACATCATGATCTCATGTGCTCCATTTTCATATTCAAGTTAAAGTAAAATTATGGTAATGTTAAGTATTGTGTTTATCCCTTTTACACTGTTCTGTTATAAACAAAAACACATGACCATGATAATGTTATGCTATGAAGTGTATAGTGACATCATGAGTTCATGTGTTCTGATAATATTACAGTCCTATCATAATCTTGAGTGTTCCAGTAATACATTTTATGTTATAATAAAACCATACTAATGTCAAGTTGTCTGTACAACTCTACCATACTGACATCGTGGTCGTCTGTTCCAGTAATACATGTTTATTACAGTACATGGTAATGTCAAGTATTTACAATTCCACCATATTGACATCATGACCATGTGATCTAGTTATACATTTTTGTTATTTAGTGTTCAAACATAGTAACATCATGTCACAGGAGCGGATCCAGGGTTGCAACCTCCCGGGACTCCCTGGAGTATCGTATCAACTGGGTGATGTATACTCCATATGAAGGCGCTGCCAGAATGTTGCTAATTAGACATGGAAAGTTCACAACTGGAAGCTGAAATCATCTCTTTTGTAAAGTTTTGTTCTCAACCGACCTTCATTGTTAATTTCTAGATAAAAACCAAGATATGAGGCAGACTTAACTGTATCTGTTGTATCCTTTATCTCAAGTTCAATGGGATAAATGCGCTCAACATAGTCACCAAACTTTGAATTATTTAGTGAGAGGACATAATCTACATGGCGGAAAGTAAATTTAATTCATAAAACTAGCTTCTTTTCATTCTTCATAAGAAGCTCCTGTATGATGTCAGCTTCGTGTGAATAAAGGAACAAGTCGGCAAGAAGAGGAGCACAGTTGGTTCCCATGGTAATGCCGAACGTAACAACTATGTTGTCAATCAAGAAAATGAAGCATCTTGATAGTGTCAGTTTCAGAGAATTGTTTGTTTGAATCAGTGATTTTTTACAAAGTACGATTTATCCCTCCCTAAGACAAGATACTTGTATCTACGTTGGCTATTCTTTAAGAAGTGTTCAGTAATACATTTTTAATATATTAAAACCATGGTGTGACAATCGTGATTGGGGACTTTCCTTTTTGAATTTTCCTCGGAGTTCAGTATTTTTGTGATTTTACTTTTTTCTATACAGTTCTTTCATAGTGACATCATGATCGCATGCGTTATACATTTTTGTTGTAGTCAAAACCATGGTGATGTCGAGAAGTCTTTACGGTTCTTCCATCATTACATCATGGTCGTATTTGTTTCAAGAACATATTGAAGTTTTATTTAAACCATCGTACTGTCAAGTATTCTGTACAGTTCTACAATGGTGACATCATGGTCAAGTAATCCCGGCAATAAATGTTGGTATATGCATCGCGAACGGTAAACGCAGGTCTAGTAACCGCTTGACAAATTGTCAATATCAAAACCACGCTGATGTTAAGTATTCTGTGCACTTCACCATGGTGACCATTATCATGATCGCATGTGTTCCATTAATACATTTGAGTAATACATGTATGTTATAGTAAAACTGTGGTAATGTCAAGTATGCAGTACAGTTCTCCCATAGTAACACCATGGTCGTATTTGTTCCAGAAACATATTGAAGTTGTAGATAAACCATCGCATTGTCAAGTATTCTGTACAGTTCACCATACATAAAAAGTGGCATGATGATTTCATGTATTCTAGTAATACATGTTTGTTATGGTAAAACAAAGGTTATGTCAAGTATGCAGTACAGTCTTCCCATAGTGTCTGTGATATCATTTCTGTCAGGACTGTCTGTCAAGTCGGGAATATGACACTTGTCAGTTTCCATTCGGTTGATGTGTTTGAGCTTTTGATTTCGCCATTTGATAAGTGACTCTCCGTTTTGAATTTTCCTTGGAGTCCGGTTTTTTGTTATTTTACTTTTTTTATGGTGCCATTTGAACTATATTACATATGCAGTAGCATTCTCCTGTTTTCATTGGATGTTACGATCACGTGTTTCAAATAATATTTCATGTAAATGAAACCTTGTTTCTATTTTTAAGTATATTGACGCTATGTTTCTATTTATACGTTTATTGACGGTCAATATTAAAAATATGTGACGTCATACATAACAATCATGGCGGAAGCGCCGCAGAGTCCGAAAAAGAAAATTTGCAAGTTAACTGAAATGAGTTCCATTTGAATTCTTATTTGTTCTAAACAGAAAAAAAAGTTGTGTTTTTGTTTACAATAAAACAAGTTAATCTTATTTATTAATATTTTCAATAGCATGTTAAAAATCTTGCAAAATAAAATTTCAAACACATAAAGAACACTGAAGTCCATTTTTCTAATACATTATTTACATATGTAATATATAAATTAAGGACTTTCACTCATTCAATACGTTATATATGAACCTGTTAGATTATATTGACACCGTCGGACTTCGTCCTCGGTCAATATAATTTGAACAGGTCCATATATAACGTATTGACCTCGTCAAAAGTCCATAATTGATAAATATATATATATGTCTTATAGTAAATAATCAAGTGTATTAATTTGGGTCACAATACAAAGTCTCTACTTAATATTCATATGATTCATCGGCGTCATAGTGACGAAAAGTATTCTGGTTATTTAATTGACTCGCAATTGTAACACTTCAAAAATTCGGGTACTATGGACATGAAATGTCTTCATCTATTTACAACCACGTTTAAATCAGCCATTGTAATTGGCACACGTTTGGTGTTATAGTAGACAATAATAATTTGGTATTCTGGTAATGTTTTGAAGGCAAACAAAACGATGACTCCAATATTCTGATGAACCATTTATTATTTATACTCATACTTTAATGATAAACTTAAGTTTATGAATTCCGTTTGAAATCAGGTCAAACACGATGGCTGAACTCTAGTCACTACCTTGGTAAAATCATTGTTTTCATACCAAACAATGTGTTCCTATTTAACAAAGGCAGCTTTTAATTAGATAATTTGGGGAGTTGCATGTGCTTTATTTGTCCTTTGAATATAAGACCTAATGTGTTCTGTGACATTTTGTAGTCGTAGTATTGCGATCCATGTAAAGTCTTAACACTAGTATACAAACCAGTAAAAGTTTGAAAGGGGTAGTATTTGCTTTGTACTCGATTGTATTGATTCTTACTCGACCATTCTGAAAAGTCTTAGTCAGTTTGCTTGAAATTGCTTGACCCCAATCTTACCCATACTCGGCTGTGCTGATTTGTACACAACTCTAATGTGTGACAGTACTGAAAAGTTTGAACTAGTTCTGGAACAGTCTAAAAAAGTCTTAACCCATTCTCGACCTGTACTTAACCCATGCATTCTTAATCTGTTTTCAATGTCTGAACCATACGCAAGACAACCAAAGGTCCGAACTGAATTATTCGGGTGTCGGAGCCACAGGATCTTGGTGAAAAGACCCCCTTTTCTAAATAAATATTTTTATGCATTTCAATTTTTCTTAGAAAATAATCATCTTAAAATATTTCAACCTATTTTCACTTGTTAAATGTGTTCTTGTACTTATCCATACGATATTACAATAACAGCAGTTTATATTTGACGCCCTTCTATTCTTCAAGTGTTTTCCACTGATAAAAAAACAAATATTTAGTAAGAAAAAAAGGGGTCCGTTCCCCAAGGTCCTGGGGTCGGATCAATGGGGTGTCGGACTAACGAGACGTCGGAATGTCGGGGTTGAGTCGCGCAGGACAATTTTAACCGCCAAATATTCAAAGGGAGTGAGCGGCATGCTATCCACTACACGTAACGTCTCTCTAATTGGTCCGTAGGCGGCCTATTGCAAGGCAAAATTTCTGTCCCTGTCCAACATCTGGCCCAGCCAAACATACACTCATTTACCAGTAGCTGTCCAAATTTCCTGCCCTTCATTCATCCCGGTCGATCCATACCTTTCAGGACCTACCTATTCTATTAAATAAAATTATTTATTTGTTCTCGTCCTGAACAAGCCGCAAAACAAAACTTCAATCAATTAAGAATTGAATGCTTCTTTTTGTAAATTTATTAGGGTGTAAAAGCGTTGACAGAGTACATTTTGCATGAAGTGCGCAAGCGCTTCATTCTAAAAATGTGCACAATGAAATGAAGGTTAATTTCAGAATGACGCGAGATTGCTGTTAGCCAATCAACTTCTTCTTCTTCCGAATACGGGAGTAGACTCCTAGATAGGAGTGTAATTACTAAAACTTCCCGGAACTTGTGTGGTATGTACATATGGACTTCATTAAATGAACATTTATGTTGCCCAATAGTACGTCTATCAGATTTTGTTAAATTGTCATTTGGAACTTCTACTAACCCCCAATTAATTTTATATAGCATTGTTAATCCAGCTTTTTTTCGTCTATTTTTGTTAACTTTCCCATTGTAAAGAATTTATCATAAAGTATTATAATGAAACATACAATTATAATTACATTACATGTATGTTTCATTAGAATACGTTATTTCGATTGGATAACAGCAATCTCGCGTCATTCTGAAATTAACCTTCATTTCAAAATGAAATGTAACATTCATGATGACCCGAGCTTCCACAATAAAGTGCACAAGTAAATAAAAGAAAAAACTGGATATAAATCGTGTTTTCATGATCCTAGCTTCCGCGCTTCATTCAAAATGTACTTCGGTCAACGTTTTTACATCCCAAAAAATTTACAAAAAGAAGCATTCAATTCATGAACAAATACAAATATTTTATTGGTACAAACACAATAATTATTCAATGATGAATCTTATTGCATGTAATGGACCCGGAAATTTAAAATACGTGAACCTGTTGAAGTTTAGTATTGAGACATCCGGTGTGCATTTTGACTGGAAGGAAAAGGACAGACAAATGCTGCGGTACTCTACCAATTTAATTGAGAATATGTAGATTTCGTGACTTATCTGTTATGAGGGGTAGGCAAGGGTAAGGGAACACGGGAATGAGGTAGTCCAAATAATTATGACGTCTTGAAAAGGCTATTCTAATTTTTTGAATAGTCCTTTACCACAGGCACTTGTCTTTAAAAAAAATTTCCTATATATCTTTATATAACGTTATATAAAGGTAGTATACAGGAAAAAAAATCTCAGAGACAAGTGCATGTGCCCTTCAGTGCTTCACCATGTTCACGTATGAAGGCATCACAAAAAAATTAAAATAACCTTTCAACTGTTCAACCAAGGATTTGTATAGTAAGATCTTACTATACAAATCCTTAGTTCAACAAGGACAACATGTTATAATTATTAGGACTAGGAATGAGGGTGCGGGAAGCGAAAGTCAGGGGAGGAAAATCAGAGTTGGATGGTACGGAAATGGGAATCAAGGAACAACCCCCTCTGTTATATCAATTTGGGTCACAACCTACAGTGGGCAATACACAGTCCTGTAGGTGAAGATTTATTTAACACCAAAGGGATATATTTAAGTGGTAACACATAAACAATAGATAATAGACAATATTTATTAGCACAAACACGTTTACATTAAATAAATGGTTATGGCATACAGTATAGTACAATTGAAATAATAAACTGACAATAATTAATTTAGAGTGACAGTGGTATTCAATCACACAAAAAAGAAGACTACAAATATGTGTGTATTGACAGATACACAATTATTAATGTCCATGAACAAAAAAGGATGCATATCAAAAAATATAAATATAAATTTTATACAGATTTTCTCAATAAAAGACAATCATTAATATATATTTTTTGGTGATTTTTATAATGGCTGGCAAACTGCTATTCAAAAGTGTGGTCATATGCCTCAGTGTTATAGCTGATTGCAATTTAATAAAATTGAACTTAAGATTTGTATTAATTTTTTGTATATAGGTATTCCTCCATTATATATAGCATGGACAGACTGAGAAGAAATGGTATTCATCCTCAATTTCTTGCCTATTACAGGATAGGCAAATGCGTTGTTTTCTTTTAATATTGGTATAACGCCCCCTTTCAATTGCTAGGCAATGGGCACTGAGTTTAAATTTACTGAAAACTGATGATGATCTGTCAGTTTTTAATTTACATATATTGATATACAGGGGCCTTTTTCCAATTTTTTTAGTCTTACAAAAGAAATTTAGTTTTTCACATTTAAGGATAGAACAGTTTCATAATTTGATAAACCTGGTCAACGATTCTTTGTTGGATAGTATTTATATAATATTTTATATTAATATAATGGGGTCAAAAGTAAGATGGCAAATCCTAATTTATTTAACCAGTCTTTTACAATGTTAACCCATTTACATGTTTTCTCTACATTATTATATATTTTATAGACCAATGTCATTAAATTAGGTGAGTTTACAATGTGGTTTAGAAATTTTATAGCTGAAAGCTGAATTTTTAAGTGCATATTTCTTTTTGTCTCAGCTAGACAAGCTACATTTGTTGTTTTGCATTGTAACCCTAAAATTTCCTTAATATGTTTAACTTTTAGGCCTTCTGAATTTGAACACCCTTTACAAGTGATTGGACAGGTTTTTAAAATTCTAATAGTCATTTGGCTTGCTCCATAGAGCTCAACTTAGAAATGTTTTTTTGTGCTTTAAAAATGCCCCAATTTACCCTTTAAGATAACTTATAAACACTTTAATCTGTGAGCTAATTGTCCTTTGCCCTGGACCCATGGGAATCTTAACTGTTCCTAAGGACCCTTGCTGATTTTCCTCAGGAAATCTCAAATATACTGACAAGTATGATAATTTTCATATCTTTGTGAGTTAATTTGTTTGGCATTTATAAGACATTGTATATATTTTGCCATGAATCTAACATGAACAATTCAGTCCCTCACTGTGATAGACTCTCCCTCTGGAGTGGCCCAGTAGTAAAGTGATTCATCTTCCAATGACAATGTGGCAAAGTTCAATCTCCATTTGTGGAAATGTGTAAAAAAAATCCCTTTTAATATATTCAATGTAACATTTAACTTTTGAGTTGCTTGCAACTAAATTTCAAACAGAAAAGTTTATAAATCACTATTCTTCTCAGTAGTTTTATGGAATTTTATAGTACTACATGGTGCAATAGGGCCCTGGGGATTACATTGGGATAAAATAATTCAAAAGAATATTTAAAGATTAGGTATGGTCATTTATTGTGTCCAACTGCACCCCCTCTCATCTCTGACGCCAAGATTTGACAATCTTTTTTGTAAAGATGTTTGAAATGAACCTTTGGAAAATGGTTTGTATTTTGTTAATCCAAGATTTATAGTAGTTGGCGTCAATTGTCCAGCCAATAAAAAGAACTTGATTTCCACAAAAATTGATTTTAGAATGGATTATAATTTGTTATGCCCCTCTGTGGGCAATGGGGCATTAAATTTTACCATTGACTGTCGATCCTTCTGTCAGTCCTGTTTTCATTTCTGCACTCTAATTTAAGTTTGCCTCATGCAAATTTGATGAAACTCATACACAATACTTAGAACTAAAACTTGCAGACAGATTTTGAATTTGGGCAGTGAGTCACTTACCGTTCTAGAGTTATGCCCCTTCATAACTTGAAAAATTGGAATTCTTTTCGTTCCCACGCTCTAATTTTAGTTTTCTTCATCCAAATTTTATGAAACTCATACACAATTCTGAGGACCAAAACTCGCCGACAGAAATCGAAATCGGGCAGTGAGTTACTTACAGTTCTAGAGTTATGCCCCTTTATAGATTTGAAAATTGCAATATTTTTCGTTTCCTCACAAGTTTTCCTCATTCAAATTTTATGAAAATATCATACACAATGCTAGGAACCAAAACTAGCAGACAGAGTTCGAATTTGGGCAGTGAGTCACTTATCTTTCTAGAGTTATGCCCCTTTTTAACTTGGAAAATTGAAAAGCTTTAGCGGGGGCATTCATGTCCTCAGACACATTCTTCTTTTATTTTATTTTTTGAATAAATTAAATTTATTATTTATTGAATGAGAATATCTTTCTAAATTCTCTAGAAATTCCATTATTTCTTTGTTCTTTTTATGAATCATGCATGTTAAGTTTATTTCCTATGGTATAAAGATTGTCCTAATGATAGTGCTATAGAATTAATTATTAGTCATTTAAACATCTGTTTCTGGGAGGCACTGCAGATTATTGTTACATAACATTTTAAAAATAACTTCCAGAAATTGCATGTTAAAATTAAAAACCCTCAAAAAAGAAATATATTGAAAATCAAAATTGTACAGACATTCATGTACCTTGAGGATTTATATATATATATAAACTTTATAAATCCTTGCATGTATCTACATATCTGAGTTCTTTTGTTTCTTTTTTTTTTTAATTTGTCTATTTTGTATAGTAGATTAAAAAGCTATTTACTGCCAAGGCCCATTAAACATAGTAGAAATATCATTAAAAAGTAGTAAATATATTTAAATTGACTTTTGAACGAGAGGTAATCAGTGATAAATCTGTCATGATTAATTGTTAATCAACTTGAATATCAGACTTGCAAAAACACACAATCAACAGTAACAGATGAAACAGTCTGCATCACACTGGGAGGTACCAAGTGGGTATCACTGGAGAAATTAATATAAACAAAATTACAATTAAATTTTAACTTTATAAATTCACCAATAGTTAAATGGTTAAAAATTTTTGTCTAGCGAAATAATTATTACTATATCATTTTATTTTTACCCATAATTTTATAATCTTTAGTAAAATACAAATTCCCCCCTTTTAGATGCCTGTTATAATTCTAATGAAAGAGTGAAAGGAATAAAGAAAATGTATGCATGTATGTAAGTTATAATTAGTTAAATTAATTCAATTATTCTGCTCTTTGCCTCCTGTGAGTGCATAAAGTATCATGCAATCAACTGCCAAATTCCACAAACTGTTTATTTAATAGCCAAGTATTTTTTTATCCTCTATTCTCCATGGCAATCTGATTTTGTGCCAAAGTTTGTGATTTTTCGTCAGTAAGAACAAAACCCTGCTGTAGTCAACACCTCTGTTATGGTGGAATGGAACTGTGTCATTCTGAAGGCTATGACGAGTGTCATGTGAGGCCTATTTATAGTACATTGGGACATCTTATCGCTATTGTAAGTTTCTTTAAAATTTTAATCTCTAAAAATAACTTTTTATTTGTTCAGGGAAAGCAGTTGAATGGGAGAATTGAAATAGATATTCAAAACACAGTTACATACATTTAATGTATTTTGCTCTTTGAGGACAATTTTCTCACAATGAAAAAGAAAGTAACTTTAATTATAAAAATCTAGTCATATAATTTTAGTCGAAAGTTGTATACGCTGTCTACTTGTATTGTACAATGACACACCATTGTTGAATATATATATGATGTTGATATAAACAATCATTTAACCAATAGAAACTCCAAACAAATATAATTATCCCTGTTCTTCATACTTAAGCTACCATATGAGCACATACCGGTAACAATATTATCCTTATTATACCCAAGTTTTGGGGGTATTATATACAGTTATCACCCTGTCTGTCAGTCTGTCTGTCCATGTTCCTTGCAAGGTCAACTTATAACAAGCTGTATGGATATTGATGAAACTTTACACAGTTTTATAACACTACCTAAGGATTAGCATAAAAGAACATAACCCTGCCCAACATTATAAAAGTAGATTATCAAATTTATGGAACAGGTGGGGTATCCTTTTTGTGAGTTAACTTACAGAACTTTCTAAAGTTGACAATTTTCAGCTGTATATGGCTGAAATTACATGTATCTTTAGGAATATATAACTTTCCATAGGTTAGCTGAATTGTGTTAAAAGAATGGATTTTGGGTGCACACAATGTTACAATGATAATGAGGATAAGTTGTAGTGTGTAAGTAATTTTTACATCTGCAGTGCAACCATTTCCTGTTTGTTGATAGTTTCAGATTTTACAACACTAATTGTACAAGGAAAATTTCCAGTCAAAGTTTTCTTGGCTTCAATGAAAGGGAATGATCAGTTATGCTCCAGTATACATGTTACCTCCATCAATTGCATGCATCGATGTAGGTCCAGACCCTGTGTTGGTCTGGTTAATGACTTAAAATGCCAACTGTAAAGTTTTATACCAGCACTTTTTGAGTGAATGATTTCAAAGTTGCACAACGGGTGTCACATGTCAAGCAGAACCTGCTTACCCTTCTTGAGCACCTGAGATCACCCCTGGTTTTCGGTGGGGTTCATGTTACTCAGGCTTTAGTTTTCTATGCTATGTTTTGTGTACTGTTGTTTTTCTTCTTTTCGTTTTTTCCTTGGCATTGTCAGTTTGTTTTCGGCTTTGAATTTGGTATATCTTTGGCCTCTCTTTTGCAGGTCTCCCCATATCCTCAATTAGAAGAGTCAGCAAACTCAAAAAGAAGTCCTACCTAACTACAGTACCCTATTTTTCTCATGTAGGAAACTCTTAACACACATAGTTTTTTGTTCAATCTTGTAGTGTATTATTGTCAATCTGAGCTTAACCTCTTTTCAGGGTCAATGCAATTTTTAAGAGCTTATGTCAGTTTATCATTTACATGGGTAATGAATATATATGGAATAAACTACAGTTGTTTGTAAGCTGTACATGTCTATCCTGCATTAGTTTATTGATATTTACAGTTTAAAAAATGATATGATCATCACAAATATGTCAGTTTCTGGTTCACTATGGATATGAGTAACTCAGAGTAAGTTGTAAATGTCTAGGTCTGTTAACAGGAGTCATATCTTTTAAATATTCACTGATCAGTATCAAGTTTTCATGATTATTAAACTGATGTCAGTTACTCAAGAACTTAAGTAATTTATCAGCAATTATGTAATGGTGAGTCTATGGAAAGGTATATACTATGAAACTTGGAGGGCAAATTCCATCAATTTGATTGGAGGAGGAGTTTTAAGTATGTGCTAAGTGTAAGATGTATTTGACCATTGGACAGGAGAACCTCAGCTTGTTCTCATTTTCATGGTTCAATGATCCTCAAGTTTAAGTTTAAGTTTAAATGTATTTGATTTGAAGGGAGACAATCATGGAAGCCTCTTGTGTTTTTGTGGTGACAACTTAAACACTTCTTTTGTAGTTTTATAATAAATAAACTGGAATATCCTCCATCACCATGATCACTGTTTTCATTTTTAACCGGATTTTTAGAATTACCTTAGCATTTTATTTGTAATTGATTGTCCCACCCTATGAGGAATAACTCCATTACAGTTTGTTATGCAGAGTTCGCAAGGTGTTCACTTCCATTTGATAATCAGTGTTGAAAATGGTACTTTGATAACTTTCTCAGTTATTTTGAAGAGTAAGAAAATTATATTTATAGTTCATAGAATCACTGTGGTGTATGTGCCTGTCTGACAGGAATTACCTGACTTTGATGTAATTTTCATCTTTAAAATTTATTTTTATACACCCGTTTACAGGACATATTATAGTATACTGTTGTCCCTCTGTTGTCAACACTTCCACCAATTGTCATGAAACTATCGTGAATTGATTATATCTATTTACATAAGCACCCTTTCGATTTTTATAAATTTTAGTTTTTACGTTTCCGAGTTTATATGGGATTTTATTCATGAAAAATTAGTGATTTTTCTGTTTTTGTCGAGCCTACGACTTCTGTCGCATAGGGATAGTGACCTGGCGGCGGCTGCTACTTAAAAGCTTTATATTTTAGAAGGTGGAAGACCTGGATGCTTCATATTTTTTATAAAGATGCCTTATGTTAAGAAGTTTCTGTCTGTCATATGTCCAATGTCCTTGACCTCATTTTCATGGTTCAGTGACTACTTGAAAAAAAAGTTAAGATTTTTTGTAATGTTAATTTCTCTCTTATTATGAGTAATAGGATAACTATATTTAGTATGTGCATACCTTGCAAGGTCCTCATGCCTGTCTGACAGTTTTCATCTGACCTCGACCTCATTTCATGGATCAGTAAACAAGGTTAAGTTTTTATGGTCAAGTCCATATATCAGATACTATAAGCAATAGGTTTACTATATTTGGTGTATAGAATGATTGTAAGGTGTACATGTCCAACTGGCAGGTGTCATCTAACCTTGACCTTTCATGGTTCAGTGGTTAAAGTTAAGTTTTTGTTTTTTGGTCTTTTTTCTAATACTAAATGTAATAGGTCAACTATATTTGGTCTGGGAACAGTATATCTAACGGGAAATGAATCTGATAGGCTTTTCAGTATAAAGTTGATAAAATCTCGGACTCCACGAGACTTCGCGAGATTTATGGATTCTGGTGGCGTCTGACTGAAAAACTATCGGAATTGCTCAATAAATCAACCACATAATGCTAATCGTAAATAAATACAAGTTTTATCATAAAGTAGATATAAATTGTCATATAAAATTATCAAAATAAGTGTGATTTATTTGATGTGAAGTGTTTTATAATGTTTTTAAATTTGGGATTGCAATGGACGCCATTTTTTTATTACCCTGTTTGTATTCTGTACCATTCTGTGACAAAATGAATGCCATTATAACAAATTTGAAGTGATAGAATACAAGTTTGATACACTGGCATCACTGTAAAACTAGTTGGAATGACATTTTATTGATATTATCAGAAATTATTAGGATAATAGCGAGTACGCTTTTAACACATGTCGGTTTCCGTATCGTATCTTTATTACCTATGACCCGACGATAAAATCGGCTACAATTAGGTAGTGTCAAGTCCCGTCAATATATATGTTCCTGATTTGGTGTATGGAATGATTGTAAGGTGTACATGTCTGTCTGGCAGGTATCATCTGACCTTGACCTCATTTTCATGGTTCATTGGTCAATGTTAAGTTTTCATGGTTAAGTTTGTTTCTTAGATACTATAAGCAAAAGGTCAACAATATTTGGTGTATTGAATGTTTGTAAGGTATACATGTATTTCCAGTTTGGTTTATCTGATGACCTTGTCCTCATTTTTCTTGGATCATGTTAAGTTTAAGTGATACTTGTAGTAAAGCTTTATATTTAGGATTATCAACATAAAATCAATGGTCAGTAAAGCAGGCGAGACTTTTCAGCATGTGCACTCTTGTCTGACTATAACTCAAAAATGCTTTGAACAATTTTCATGAAACTTTGGTGAATTGTTTATATATATTGACATAAGTTCCCTTTCGAACAAAAAAATTCTGATTTTACGTTTTGGAGTATTGGGACTTTATTCATAAAAAAGGGGGGATTTTTCAGTTTTTGGACAATAACTCAAAAAACGCTTTTGGCAGTTTTCATGAAACTTTGGGGGCTTGTTTATATCTATTGAAATAAGCTCCTTTTGTTTTTTTTTTTATAAATTTCTGATATGACATTGTGGAGTTCTGAAACTTTATTCCTTGAAAAATCATTGGAAACTCCATTTTTCACACTTTGGACTGTTATATAATTTTATTTGTTCAAAAATCAAGGCCACAACTTAGTTATACTTGAGGTAGCCTTATAATAGTGCCAAAATATTCATGTTTTGTGTAAATGGGTACTAATGTGTGCATGTTGTTTTTTTTGGGGGGGGGGGTATATTTGAGCAGTGCTCACTGTACATGTATTTCTAGTTGATCATACAAATTCATTTAAAGCATAAAGACCAGGTAAAAGGCAAAAAGCAACAGGCGTATCATGCACTCATGGTTATTATTGATACTTGCAATAAGGCCTTTATCACAAAAAACTGTCAACATATTCATTTATTAACAATTAATAAAATAAGATATTTTGGTGTGTGAGCTAATGTTTTGAACTTTGAAAAATATCTATTTTCAGATTGAAAAGCTGAGAAAGGAAGATGATCCCGACCCAGACCTGCCCAGGAATACAATAAAACTACTGCTGGAATGTGAATCATGTCTTGATAAGATGGCTGCCCAGGGCAGTTCTGGGATAATGGCATTATCACAAGTCCAATCAAGGACTTCTAGCTCCCAAAGTGTAGGTTTTAATTTATTAGACACAGCTAAGCTAGGATTGTTCTTACATACATGAGGTATTTGCCACTGCATGCTAAGCAATCTAATAATCTTCATGATCTTGTTAAAGATTCAAATAATATATGAATTCTGTATAGTGAGAAATTTCTAAATGGCTGCTTCATTTTAAGGTAGAAGTGAGCTATTCTTGTCTGTCTTCTGTCTTCCATTGTCTTGTTAACTTTTACAAAATTATTCTACTCTGAAACTACTTGGCCAATTGGAAGCTGCTATAGAACAGAGAAAATCTGAAAGTGGCAGAAATGTTCAGTCATTTTCATCAAAACTGTCAGACAACATCTTGTATGATTTTTTTTTTTTGCTTTTGTCTATTATCTTGAAAACTATAATAGGTATGTAGAAACTTTAAGTAGCAAAATGATCAGCAAGACAAGATCTACTATTAGGTCAACATGGCGAAAATCTTCATTTGACTTCTTATATTAGGTATTCCCCTGAAATGTTGATTTTTACAATTTATTTTTGCATTTTGCCCATTATTTTAGGCTTGAATAGGTAGAGAGAATTTTTAAATAACAAAAACAATTCAAAAAGACAAAATCTACAAGTCAGTCAATATTGCTGAAATTGTTGTCGACATTTAAAGGAGTAATTACCCTTTAATGATGATTTTTGCCCATTTTTTTCATTTTTGACAAAAAGTTTGATGGATAAAGAAAAACTGATGACAGCAAAACTGATCAGCAAGACAAGATCAACAAAAAGAGATTTTAGTCATGAATTATATACTAGTCTACAATGCTGGAGAGCAGCCATTGTTGAAGATGCATATAGATCAAAGCAAGTGAAGCAGGCTCTTTTGAGCCTCAAGTTTAGTTGTTACTTTCACATTGAAATGAATATTTCTTTTTTGGCAGCATAATTATCATCCATTGTAATGATTTACATAAAGCATCTTTTTTTTAGGAAAGGGAGTCAATTAGTTCTGAGCTTGATGTGAAAAATTCAACTATGGTAAGTAAATTCTAGAAATAGATTTATTCTGTAATCAGAAATATGTTATGATTCTCCTCTAGCAATAAATATTAACTACAAAGAAATTTGTATGGATGCTATATCTAATGAATTCAGGAATGAATATAAGTCCTCCCAATGAGAAAAAAGGGGGAGTTTTGAGATTTAAGATAAAACTAATTAATCCTGCCACATGTTCACGTGCCTATCCTAATTAAAACCTGTGTTAGTTGTCGTCTTACATCATTTGTAAATGTCATTGCCAATAAATTTTGTGATAATGGCAGATCTTTGAGAGTTTGATTATTCACAACTAATTAGACTATGGGCATTTTAGAGCTTAACATATTGCATAGATACTCGTTTATTGTTGAAGATTTTGGTTCATTATGTCATTGGGTTGCTGTCTCATAAATATATACCAAGTCCTCCATATTTCCTTCTATTCATATTGATATGCAGTGACAGATTCAGGGGTGTGGGGCCTTTGATTGGAAAACATATTTTTTTAACAAATCTTCTGTTAGAAATTTTGCCTCGCTACTTTCAGCTTTTTTCTTAATTTTTATGGAATTATGTCATAAAACTGCCACTGATATGAAACATTTGTATATTAGGAAACATCTTAATTTGAAGTCACTCAGATTTTTTACCAAAAACAGATCATGGGATATAATAATCATTAAGGGTTTGGTCTTGTAATAAATATATTCTCTAACATGTAAGTAAGTGTGTTTTTTTTTCTTCTTCAGAAGTTGAAAAACTGTGAGCAGAAACTGAAAAACTTTAAAGAAAAGAATAAAAAGTTTCTGGAGAAGAATATAGAACTGACTTCTAAGAACAGAGAATTGACAGATAATATACAAGCAATTACTAAAGACTACAATAAAATGGTAATGACTATGGCTTACATCCAACAGTACACTGACTTATTGTAAACATATTATATATACAGTTATTGATGGTGTACTTAAACTTGTTACAAGTACACTGTGGAATTTGACTTGGATTTAAGAAAGAGTAAGACCACTCAAAAAAAAATCAAAGGGTTCTGAAATAATCTGATCCACTGTTATAAACATTACTATTTATTTACCTGTAGAACTTTAAGCTCCACTTAGTTGATCAGTTGTCCTGAAATTATACCTGATAATTATAATGAAACTAATGTAAATTGGTACAAAACCATTTTTTGTGCACATTGTATATGTTTCTTTAAAAATCCATGGTCTACATTGCTTGAAGGCTTGCAACCATAGTTTTTGTTCAATTAAATAATTTATTAACTGAAAATTTACGCACAAAATGTATCATTTCCAAAGAACTGGCCATGATACTGAGCCAATGTTTCTGGAATAACCTGCATAAGGTGTGCTTGAGATCTTATGTTTGAAAGGCAAACAATCTAAAACCTTTGAGAGGTTTGAAACCAAAGGGACCTAAACATAACATGCCTGCTAGTGTTGAAATCTTAGTTTTATTACAATTACAAAAGCACTGGTCATTGGAATACAGTTCATTTGAAAGTCTGACTTAGTCTTTCTCATGGTATTAAAGATTAAAATATTTTTCAATTACAAACACTGGAATTCATGTTGAATAGTCTTTTTACAATATTTAATTAAAGTGTTTTAAATTTGTTTTAAACAGAAGGAGCAGCAGGAATACTCAAAGAAGAGAATAAAACAGTTGACTCAGCAGATAAACCAAGAGAAAATGACCAATGGAGAACTAGAGATAAGACTCCAGGAGATGGAAAAGTTAAAACTGGAACTGACTGTTCAAGATAAAGCTGTCACTGCTCTCAGACTAGTATGTGCTGTAAGTAATATACATTGGTCAGGGGAGGAGAAATGAGAACACAGAAGGGAGTTTGGAAATTGATTTAAAACTTATAAAAAATATATATGTAACACTCCCAAACGTGTCCATCCCCCCAAACGTGTCTTTAAAAGTTGATATCGCCCAAACATGTCCGATTTCAAAACGCCCAAACGTGTCCGATAATTGTTATTCGCCAAAACGTGTCCACTGTTTTACGCCAGAACGTCTCACGTCTTTTAGCGCCAATACATGCATGTCCTAAATGAAATTAATAACGTTTACGGCAATTCTATGAGGTAGTCATTTATTAACATAAGTCTGTTCAATGCCGGTTGTTTATGATTATCATAATTGCAAATTTAATCTGTAACATATGAATTAACATTTGACTGAAATTGTCCAGTTGCAAGTATTTCATGCTCTTTAAGAGCGAACATACAAATAATTCTAGTACAGTTGAATTAATCTATGTAAATTATTTTGTACTAATAAATTCCGATGATGCCTGAAACTGTTATATTAATTCGAATATTGCACGGCGGGCTTTCGACTTCCCTTTTTTCAACAGTTCTGATATTTTAAAAGCTCTTCAAATCATAAACTGGTTATCAGGTTTTTTAATAAATTTTAGGTTTCAAGCATCACTAAAGACACACGAACAAGAGACATAACGTCCAGTGCCAAATATTTCATGCATTATTGAACGACATCATGTTAACAATAAATACTGTAGATACACATGTAGGTTCTATCATCATACCGGGAGTTTAGGATTTGGCCTAATTTTTTACGGTTATTCGGGATTAACTCTAGTTGGGATTTTAATGTAAAAAATTTAGGCCGAAACTGACGCCCCCACTTTTACCCAGGTTATACTGCCAGTTTAAAAAAGACCTAAAGTAATTTATTTCTATTTTTTAATGAAATAGTAAAATGATTATACGTTAATGAAAAAGCAATAACCAAATAAACTACGTATTTATAATATGGACACGAATGATAGTTCCAGTAAAAGAAAACAATTAAGCTTGATATGGACACGTTTGGGTGTTTAATAAAAAAAATGGACACGTTTGGGCGTTTATACAAATGACACGCTTTGGCGTCCTTTTACAACTAGACATGTTTTGCAGTTCAGTGACGTTATGTGGACACGTTTGGGGGAATCGGACACGTTTGGGGGGAAGGACACGTTTCTGAGTGTTACATATATATATATGCAAAAGGTAAATAAGGTAGTCATTAAATGTGTGTCCATGGAATTAAATGTCCATACATTATAAAATCAAAGTCCAGTGTCCACCATTTTTTGTTTGTTTGTTTGCAGGAGAAAGACAGAAGAATTGAATTATTACAACATAGAAAAAAGAAAAAAAGACTGTATAGAAACGTAGAAAAGGTAATTATTATATCAAAGATCAAGAAAAACTTATATTTACAATATTGTTTAGCATGTTAAGATAAGACTGAATAATACTTATAGTTACTGCTCCTTGGAAATATGTATTTTCAAGATATCCAGTACATCTGACAGGTATTTGATGTTATATAATTATATGGTATATAATCCTTTATATGTGAATAGAAATACATAGAAGCTGTATCAGGGCAATAACTTTGTATACTGTTGATTCATTTATTATCATGGATGGTTTTGACAAAGTCAGCATACTTGCCTATAGAAATATGTACTCCCTTGAACATTTGAATTGTGGTTTACCTATTTCTACAAAATACATGAAAATTGGTACCCCATGAATAATATTGAATCCCCATTATTGCCTGCTTCAATTCCATAGTCCTACTTCACATTATTGGATAATACCTAAAGGTTAATCATGACCATGACCTAACCTACATACATCTTTTTGAGATCTGGAATGTCATCAGATATATTAACTGACAAGATGTATTTTTAAGAGCACTTGTTTTAATGTGTGTAATAGCTACTGTAAAAATAAATCAACTTACAACACCCAAAAAAATGACTTCTTATTCAACATAAACATTTGTAAGTAGTGCAAGTCTGTCTTAGATTAAAAACCTTATAATGAATATTATCCTTCATCGTTTCAAGGTCATTGGTAACAATTCTTTATAGTTGTTCCATACAATTTTTCAAAATGGCTCCATGAAAATTCTATTTATTTTTATGAAAACCTGGTACATTTGATTCTTTGAATTTGACCTTGAAATTTTCTCCATGTGTAATGTTGGTTACTGTAATAAGATTAAGTCTGATTTATGTAGGTATTGTTTCTTTCATATTTAATGGTTTTCCTTTTAAATGGATGTGAACTATTTGAAAAAATCCATTTTCACATATTTTATACTTCAGAGTTCTCGTGGTGTAAAGGAGACATTTTTCGGTTATGAAGAAGACTCGATAGATTCTTCAGAGACGTCTTCCATATTGTCTCAGAGCACTATATCTGACGAGGAACTTTGTGATGAGGTATATATAATGATAATTACAGAATATGTGTAAACAGGTCGATTAAAAAGTTTAAATCTTGTTCTTTATTCTATGTAAAAAAAAAACAGATCTAAAATGTTATCTTTAATAGAAAACTATTTTAATTAGTTTAAACTAAAACAAACTTGAAAAATGTGGCCAACTTGAAAAGATTCTTGTTTATATGTGTTACACTGTAGAATGAGAAGATCTGATAATTAAAACAATCAAGAATGAACCATAGCCTAACTAGCCTTAAAAAGTTGATCCTAGATTAGCAACCAGTTTTGAAGGCTTCTTTCAAAGAAGTAGGTTCCATAAGGCCATAGTCAATGCCCCTATTTCTAGCTAAAAAATTCAAGTAAGGATTTATTAACCATTATAATTATTATCATATCTCTAGCAATGATGTCACAATTAGCACAAATTTGAATTTTCAGTGATATACAATGAAAACAGTTCAATTTCCATCAAGCTCCAAAAAAAGAGTTGTGAATAAATTTGACAGAAACAATTAAAGATCCCTGGTATAATTTGTTTATTGACGAATACTGCTGATGTGAAAATAAGTTCCATTAACATGTTATCAAATTGGTTATCTGGTGGTAGTTGATCAAATAGATTAAACAAAAAAAATAAATAGATAAAGGCTTCTAGAAATTTATTATTAACAAACAGCTTTTAACTCTTAGTATAAAGATGAATTAAGTCTATTTTTGAAACCTATAAATTCTGCCAAGTTACTTTGGATGGCATCCAACACAAGAAACATTCTAAGTTTTATCTCATTCTCCTGGATTAAAGATTAAGAATAATTTATGAATCCTCTTTGTTCAATATAAAGTTCAATCTAAATTGTTTGTGATAGTTAATTATACTCTGACAGATCAAAATGAAATTCTCAGACTTATTCTGTTGAATTATGGCGCTAGCTAAAAGTCTACCATAGCTGACTATGTCGTACACTTTTTGTCTCGCCTTGAAGGAGTCAAAAAGCGAGACATAGGTATGCTGTTTCCAGCATCGGTGGTGGCGTCAACAATGTATTAGTTTGTGACTAGGTCTAGTTCATGGTGAACCACTAGTGGTAGGTCAATGATATTTGGTATGCAGTTGTATTAGCATTGGCACATCTCATTACCATGGAGATTATTTGGCCCCGCCCCCTCAGTCAAGGTCTATTGACTTTGAAACTTTTCATAGTTAACATGTATTAGTTTGTGATTAGGTCAATTTATGGGGAACCACTAGTGTTAGGTCAATGATATTTGGTATGCAGTTGTATAAGCATGGGCATATCTCATTTCCATGGAGATTATTTGGCTCCACCCCCTTAGTCATGGTCTATAGACTTCGAAAATTTTGCTAAGTTTACATGTATTAGTTTGTGATTAGGTCAGTTTAAGGGGAACCATTATTGGTAGGCCAATGTTATTTGGTGTTCAGTTGTATAAGCATTAGCACATCTCATTTCCATGGAGAATATTTGGATCTGCCCCCTCAGTCATGGTCTATTTACTTTGAAACTTTTGCTTAGTTTACATGTATTAGTTTGTGATTAGATTAGTTTAAGATGAACTGCTAATGTTAAGTCATTGATATTTGGTATGCAGTTGTATTAGCATTGGCACATCTCATTCCATGGAGATTGTTTAGCCATGTACCTTCACTCATGGTTCATCGACTTTGAATATTTGCATTACTTACATGTTAAAGTATTGCAATTTTAATAGCAATATTTGCATTATCAAAATTACAAAAAGGCGAGACATATCTCTGTGATAATAGTTTATGAGAATTATTTATAAGATTGAGAAAGGTTAATTGTCAACTTTTCACATTTTACATACCCTTATACCAATGAAGCACTTGTCTTAAATCTCATACTTTATAAAGCATTACACCAATGGACAACTTTTTAAAATCCCTTTTTATACTTTCTACATGGTGTGAAACCATTGGAGTGGACTAGTTTTCATTTTTGTCCCTGAAAATAATGACGACTATTAACCAAACTTTACCAATTTTAACCAAACTTGCCAGGAATGATCTTATGAAGATCTATAACATATAATCCTTAGTTGGTTCTTATAGTTCAAAATACTGCCACCAGAGAAAATCCTAGATTATGAGTGTCTTAAGATAGTCCCCATGCAAATGTATATCAGATAACCCCTTCAACCCTGATGACATCTACAATTAGTTGCTGTCAAGAATTAAATAAAAGTGGAAAGTTTTGCTGTTAAGGGAACAGAGAAAAAATATTCAGCATGTAAACATAATATTCTGTTTTAGTTATCAAGAGAAGAGATAGAAAAGAATTACCAGAGACTAATGAAGGAACATTTAGAACTTCAGAGATTACACAACATATTACAGAAATATTGTGGTAGTAACACCATGGATCCAGAAAGACATTTTAAGGTATATAAAAGAAAAGAGTGAAATTTGTTTGTAACAAGAAATCATAAAGAAATACCAAGCTATTCAATCTATAATATGATAGTCATATCTGCTTAATTTTGCCATATTGAATGCTTTATAATGCAGATCAACCTGAACATGCATGAACTATTTGCCACTAGACGTGAAGCGAACAACAATTAACCATCAATTTTATAATACAGATCACCATATCAGTAAAAAGATGTCTGTCAGGGAGAAAACTGTTTGACAAGAACCAAAAACACCCCCAACAACATGATAAAGCCAAGGGAACTGAAACTTACTTTAATACCATAATTAATAAATCAATCTTTGTCAAGTTGCTAATGCAACATTAAGCAATAATCAGTTATTCAATGAATCAAGCGAGGAAATTGTATGGTCAAAATGGATGAGGAATTATTTATATGAGATGATATCAAGATAAACGAACAGTGCTTCTATTGCTGTTCTATATCTTGACAGTTCCTGAAATGTCTTTTGGGATCACAGCTCACTCAACACCAAAACGAATCTGAGTGTAACTAATTAACAAAAAATTGCTGGTAGAATCATTGTCGATTTACAGTTTCAATTTTGAGGCTGCACTGGAACACTTTGTAATGCTTTGATACCTCTATATGAAATTTAATATGTATATGTATTAGTCATGTGGTTGTTATACGACTGCAAAAAATTTTTGGAATCGTATAATGGTATGATGTCGTCGTCTGCGTCTTCGTCCTAAGACACATTTGTTTCCGGACAATAACTTTAGTTAGGTGAATCTATGAAATTTTTTTAGAAGGTTCAATACCACAAAAGGAAGGTTGGGATTGATTTTAGGGATGATGGTCCCAACCGTTTAGGAATTAGGGGCCCAAAAGGGGCCCAAAACAAGCATTTATCTAGTTTCAGGACAATAACTTGTGTATAAGTATTTCAATTGCTCTGAAATTGTACCACAATGTTAAATACCACAAGTAGAAGGTTGGGATTTATTTTAAGGGTTATGGGGCAAACAGTTTAGGAATTAAGGGCCAAAAAGGGGCCAAAAACAAGCATTTTTCTAGTTTCCAGACAATAACTTGTGTGTAAGTGTATGGATCTCTCAGACATTGTACTACAAGGTTCCATATCACAAAGGGAAGGCTGGGATTGAGTTTGGGGTTAATTGTCCCAAACATGTAGGAATTAGGGGCCAAAAAAGGGCCAAAAAGAAGCATATTTCTAGTTTCGAGACAATAACTTGTGTTTAAGTTTATGGATCTCTCTGAAATTATACTACAAGATTCCATACTACAAAGGAAAGGTTCGGATTGAGTTTTGGGGTTATTGCTCCAAGGGGGGTTTCAATACGTTATGAGGGGGGGGGGGGGGGATTTTTTGTTTACAATTTTTTTAAAGGATTCATTTTTTTTTTCAAAATTTTTCGAATTTCGAATTTTTGAAAAGTTTCAAGAAGAAATCTTCAATTGCACAGTATTGCGCAATAGATTTGTAAGATCTTTGACCACATTTGTTTTGTGTCAGAAACCTATATAATGTCAAGAATTTGATCACAATCCAAATTCAGACAGTATCAAGCTTGAATATTGTGTCCAAATTTTCCCCAACTGTTCAGGGTTCGACCTCTGCGGTCGTATCAGGCTGCGCTCAGCGAAGCATTTTATTAAGGATGTACTTAGGTGAGGTTTAGGAATTTTTGTCCGATGTTCGACTGACTTAGAGTATCAATTTTAAATTCTAGATTTTTTTAATTTCACCTAAGTACATCCTTAATATATTTACATCTCATAATATCTATATATAGACTTGTAAGCAGTTAGAATCTGATCTGTTTGATGCCATGTTGAATATAGAAAATCTGAGGACGCAAATAAAAGAAACCAAGGAGGTATTGTGGCATGATCTGCATGTGTTTAATTAGCACACGGTATGTTTGAGTGTTTCTTTTTTCCTATTTTTCTTTGTTTGTGTGTTTATTTTTGTTTTGCAATGTTGATTTTAGTTTAAAATTTTTATTGCACATATTTTAAGTTTCTGAAATCCATGTAAAATTTTTTAAATTTGATATTTGTTACTGTGCATTTATTATTATTTGTTGGATATCAATTTTCGTGGATTTCGTGGGTAGAGGGGAACCATGAATTGAAGTGTTCAACGAATAACAAAAGGAGTAGGCCCGGTAAGACCCCTTTTTGGCCCCAAAATATAGCATTTCAAAAATTTGTTAAAGATGTAAACTGTAAGCTATTTATTGGAAAGAAGAATACTTATGTTACATAAATATGGGCTGTTTTTGACAATACAATGCACATGCATCAGGTACTAGCATCATTAATTCATGCAAAATTACTGAAATCTTCACAATTTCAGCATTTGTGCTTATTTTTAGGCGGTTTTTGTCTAAAATGGAAGTGGCCGCACTTGTGTTCAGTCTTAATATTTAAATATGTGTTGTATTTGATCATGATACATAACATATATAAAGGTTGAGACTGAACACAAATGCGGCCACTTCCATTTTAGACAAAAGACCATCTGAAAAGTGACGTTTTGTGGCATATTTGATAGATTTTTCATATTTAAGCTTGAATTAAGGCGTCTTTTATGACAAAATCAGTTCAAATCTTTTACATAAACTGATTGAATCGACTGAAGAAGACACTTAATTGTTTAAAAAATGTAAAAAATCTTTTATCAGAGTAAAAAATGTCAAAAATCTTTTATCAGATGTACTTCAAATTTTAGGCCAAAATAAGCCCTTACCGGACCTTCTCCTTTCCATAGGAATATATGCAGACTTTGGCAAAGCCATGAAATCAGATATTCATGATTTGAGTTTTCCTCAATTCACGAAAAATTGGTACCTACGAAAATAAATGAATCCACAGTATTTATTTTTTTGTTTTGTGCTATTGTCATATTTGTTGTGTAACAGTTATTGCATGTTTGTGAGATGCCCTCAATGAAATGAAGGGAAGTGTTGTCATGTATCAATAGTTTTCCTTCAAAATTACTACTGTGCTAGCCTGAGTTTGAATCCTCGACCCCTAGCACAGTAAACCACCACTCTACCAAGTAAAGCAGTTATAAATCTTCTAGGTAACCACTACATTTACATGATTGTATTAGAATATTTAAAGCAAGTTCTAAAAAAAATGGTTGACATTCTAGGTTACAATTTGATATTCAAATACATCATTGAATATATATAAAAACAAAATTAAATTTTTGGTCTCAGTTCTGTAACCTTATTTACCATAAGTAAATTACCGGTATTTTAAATTTAGAAGTTTCTTAGTAACCAATTATCACAAATCTCATTTATGCCAGTTCAATAATTATTTATTAGTTGGAAATTCAGACACATTGTGAAAGATTACACACATAAAATGTTGAATTTTGCTATATTTTTCTTTTGTATTTTTTTGCTCACCTTGCCCACAGGGCCAGTGTGAGCTTTTCTCGTCACTTTGTGTCCCTCGTCTGTCATCATTGTCTGTTAACTTTTACAAAAATCTTCTTCTCTGAAACTACTCAGCCAAATTTAATCAAACTTGGCCATAATCATCATTAGGGTATCTTGTTTAAAACATGTGTCCAATGACCCCGCCTGCCAACTAGCATGGCTGCTATGGCTAAAAGTAGAACATAGTGGTAAAATACAAGTTTTGTCTATTATCATGAAAACCACTATAGATCAAGAAATTCTGAAGTGGCAGATATGTTGAGAATGTTGAGATCTACCATCTGTCTAATGACATCAAAACTGTCAGACGACTTGTTATAGGAGTTATTCCCTTAAATGATGAATTTGACCAATATTTTTCATTTTTGCTTATATCTTGAAAACTGTAATAGATAAAGACAAACTTTGAATAGCAAAAATGATCAGCAAGTCAAGATCTACAAATAAGTCAAACTTGGAGGAAATCGTCAGTCAGTTTCTTATAGGAGTTATTGCTCTTTAATGACAGTTTTTACCAATTTTTGGGGGGCATTTTTGGCCATTTTTGTCCATTCTATTGAAATCTATTATACAAATCAGTCAACATGGTCAAAATTGTTTATGGACTTCTTATAGGAATTATCGTCCTTAAAAGACAATTATTACCAATTTTGGATTTTTTTACCAAAACTAAAATTTTATAAGATTAAAAAAAAACTGCAAAAATTATCACCAAGACTGATCAGCAAAAAAAATCAAAATGGCCAAACTTTCAGTGTACTCCTTATAGAAGTTACTGCCCTCTTATGATGATTTTTACCAATATTTATGCATATTATGCAAGAATTGTAAAAGATAAAGAAAAATGTAAACAGCGAAAATTATCAGCATGACAACATCAACAAAAGAGAGATCCTAGTCATGAATGATATTCAAGTCTTCAATTTTGAAAATGCATAAGATCAAGGTGTGCAACACAGGCTCTTTAGAGCCCTTTGGTTGTGTTTATTTGTGGTAACTTTTGAATATAGAGAGAAACTGTAAGTAGCAAAATGATTAAAAGGAAAACATCTACAAGTAAGTCATCATTGTTGAAATCTTCAGTTGACTCCTTATAGGAGTAATTGTCCTTTAATGGTAATCTTATGCATTTTTGTGGGCTTTTACTTTGTGGAAACCTTAGAAAACTAATATAACCAAAATGATCATGGAAATAAGATTTATTGATATGATTGAATGAACTACAAATAATGGAATGTGGTTGAAATCATCAGTTGACTCTTAAGGATGTATTCTTCTAACGTTTCAGTCTCGTTGAAATCTCGTTTTGGAATTTTTTCCAAAACTTGTGAAACAAGTGGAAAATATCAACGAATTTAGTAAATATTATAATCAAACTTAACTCTGTGAAAAAATTGTGTATTTAAAATAAGTAGTCTTTGAGTAATAAAAATTTCAAATTTTATAACCAATCAAGTCAGTCTCATTAGCCAAAATGTTGAGATAATGGGTGAGGGGTACAAGAAATGATTTTACCAGATACATGTACATCCCATATCAATTTTTTCTTTTCAAATTTCTAAGATGTATTTTTTCAATCATTTATAACAAAGAAGTTGAAATAATATGCTTTTTGTTCTATAAAAAGAGAAAAATCCAAAATTGACAAAATTGACAACATGGTAAATTTGACACGAAAAAGCAACAAAATTTTATAAAACTTTCTTATGAAAAAAAGTTTAATTGTGTAACTGTGATTTTTGTCTCGCCTTGATGGAGTCAAAAAGCAAGACATAGCTAGGTATGCTGTTTCCGGCGGCGGCAACAACGGCAGCGGCGTCAACAATGTATTAGTTTGTGATTAGGTCTAGTTCATGGTGAACCACTTGTGGTAGGTCAATGATATTTGGTATGCAGTTGTATTAGCATTGGCACATCTCATTACCATGGAGATTATTTGGCCCCTCCCCCTCAGTCAAGGTCTATTGACTTTGAAACTTTGCTTAGTTTACATGTATTAGTTTGTGATAAGGTCAGTTTATGGGGAACCACTAGTGGTAGGTCAGTTATATTTGGTATGCAGTTGTATTAGCATTGGTACATCTCATTACCATGGAGATTATTTGGCCCCACCTCCTCAGTCAAGGTTTATTGACTTTGAAACTTTTCAAAGTTTACATGTATTAGTTTGTGATTAGGTCAGTTTATGGGGAACCACTAGTGGTAGGTCAATGATATTTGGTATGCAGTTGTATAAGCATTGGCATATCTCATTTCCATGCAGATTATTTGGCCCCGCCTCCTCAGTCAAGGTTTATTGACTTTGAAACTTTTCATAGTTTTCATGTATTAGTTTGTGATTAGGTCAGTTTATGGGGAACCACTAGTGGTAGGTCAATGATATTTGGTATGCAGTTGTATAAGCATTGGCATATCTCATTTCCATGGAGATTATTTGGCCCCGTCCCCTCATTCATGGTCTTTTGACTATGAAACTTTTGCTTAGTTTTCATGTATTAGTTTGTGATTAGGTCAGTTTAAGATGAACCACTAATGTAAAGTCAATGATATTTGGTATGCAAATGTATTGGCATTTGCAAGTTTCATTTCCATGGAGATTATATAACCCCACCCCCTAATTATGGTTCATTGACTTTGAAACTTTTACATAGTTTACAAGTTAATGTTTTTGTTTAGGTTTGTTTAAAGGGAACGACTTACAAAAAGACAATAGTATATGGTTTGCAGTTGTATTAACATTGGCACATCTCATTTCCATGGAGATTGTTTAGCCCTGTACCTTCAGTCATGGTTCATTGACTTTGAATATTTGCATAACTTACATGTTAAAGTATTGCTATTTAATTTCAACATTTGCATTATCAAAATAACAAATAGGCGAGACATATCTCTGTGTTAACAGTTTATTTTTCAAGATAATAGCCCAAAAATGGGTACAAATTAATGAAAAATGGGAAAATCATCAAAATTGGGTACTTTGGCTGTAGCAAAAAAAAGAAGTGCACTACCATATGATTTTTTCTTTACCAATTATTTTTTTACAGTCATATAAATCAAAAAATCTGGTTGAGAAAAAAAGTTTAATTCTAGAAATTTTTGGCTCCTCAGAGGTGTACATCCTTATTTTGGAGTTATTGCTCTTAAATATTTTACCCATTTTTTTTCCTATTTGGAAGTATTCAAATTGCAAAAAAGTTCCAGGTGAGCAATGCAGGCTTTGTAGATCTTCTTGTTGTTTGCTGTGAACTGTGATGCTTGCTTTACATAGCTAATATCAAGATTGAAACAAGGATATAAAAATAGTAAGAAATAATTCAGCTTTAATTTTTTATGAATATAAAATATAATCAGTTTTCTGATGGGTATTTTTTTCAGGAATCAAGCAAACTGAAAACAGAAGTTAAAGATATTAGAAGATCTGAAAGACAATTGAATGAGAAGGTAATTAGTACCTAAATATTGTACCTGCTTTGGTTGATAGATTACCTGTTTAGAAGGTCATGTTACACTACTATCATTATCAGTCAGTTTCATTAGCAAGTACCTACTTCTGGGAGACAGACATATGTACTTATGCTGGGAATTTATTTTACTTGCCTGTCATTACAATTTATATGAGTCTTATGTTTTTGAGTTACTATTACTTAAACCAATGCCAATGAAACTCTGTCAACTGTTTGTTGTTGTCTGTCATCAATCTCTCTGGTTTGACTGAGAGTTTTAGTGCATTCTGTTAAAGATGAATTACTAAATGGAGAGGACTGGTCACTGTAATGAAATAGTTACTAAATGGAGAGGACTGTTCACTGTAATGAAATAGTTATAAATTGTATATTTAAATTAGATCAAATCTCTTACAAAAATGGTATTCAGAGCGAATGGATATTTTGTGAATTTTTTTATCTTTCAAAATGGCAGTTTTCTTATACATGTTATACTTATGACTTAAACATAATAATGTCAAGCAATTACTTTGGAAAATTTGTAAGTAAGATAAAATATATACCCGAATCAGATATTACTGCTATATATCTAATGATTTTTTCTCCCATTTTCTTGCTTTTTAGAAGAATGAGTTGATATCAGAAAACTGCAGATTAAAGGATGAGTTAGTGGAGACTTATGAGAAGATAGATGATTTAGAGTTCAGAATAGTAGAAATAGAAAGCCAGAATCCTGTAAGTAAATTATTGTCAATTCTTATGCATGCCTTATATTTAACCTATAATTATGTTCATAGGCTTGGATTAACATGTTTTTAACTTTTCAGTTATAATCAAAGGGAGACAACTTAGAATATGTTATTGGCATATTGATTCAGTTATATCTTGGACAATATTACCACTAAACTTCTGTCTTGATGTTTCTATGAAAAATTAGTTATATTTCTACAAAACTAGTTGTGTATTATTTACTTGTAAATCTTACGAAGATGCTTTACCCATAAATTGTTTGTTTTTTTTTATTATATGTTAAAGCCACACATGATATATTTAAAGTTTGTTTCACATATTTGTTTTGGGTCTTCAACATTTGTCCAATTAAGAGAAAAAAAAAATGCTAAAATTGTCTCTGTGGAGGTACTCCCTTTACTTTTTTATACAACCGCAAAATATTGCGGTCGTATATTGCTATCACGTTGTCGGCCCAAAACAAGCATTTTTCTAGTTTCTGGACAATAACTTGTGTATAAGTATTTTGATTGCTCTGAAATTATACCACAAGGTTCAATACCAATAAGTAGAAGGTTGGGATTCATTTTAGGCCCAAACCATTCAGGAATTATGGCCCAAAAAAGGTCTAAAACAAGCATTTTTCTAGTTTTCAGACAATAACTTGTGTTTAATTATATGGATGTCTCTTAAATTGTACCACATTTGACAAAAAGAAAATTTCTTCAAATATTTTTTTTTCGGGGGGGGGGGGGGGGGGGGGGGAAATTTTCTCAAGATTTAAGAAATTGTCAATTTTCCAAAGAAAAATTGGGGGTCACAATTTATTTTTCTAATTCTTTGTATATAGTCTGAAAACAGATTTACTAAGTATTACGCAACAGCACAGTGTATTGCACAACAGCAAGAAATCTTCAATTGAATATAAATTCAAATCATATAACCGATTTCAAGTTCTTTGACTACATTTATTCTGTGTCAGAAACCTAAAATGTGTCAAATATTTAATTACAATCCAAATTCAGACCTGTATCAAGCTTGAATATTGTGTCCATTTTTGCCCCAACTGTTCAGGGTTGGACCTCTGCTGTCGTATCCAGCTACGCTAGGCGAAGCAGTTTATCAATACTAATTTAGTAATTATGGTGAATAATTTAGAAATTAGTTCGAGTGCATTTGACAATGTGATTGACGATTAACTGACAAAAATATTAGATTTGTTAATGTGATATCAAAATATGCTGCACTAAAATTATGCTATTATAATACAAAATGTGTATTCTTTTCTTGTCCCATTTTTATACGACTGCAAAAAATTTGCATTCGCATATTGCTATCATGTCGTCGTTGTCATCGTCCGAAGACATTTGGTTTCCGGACAATAACTTTAGTATGAGTGAATGGATCTCTATGAAATTTAACTACAAGGTTCAATAGCACAAAAGCAAGGTTGGGATTGATTTTGGGGGTTATGGTCCCAACTGTTTAAGAATTATGGGTCAAAAAGGGGCCAAAAAAGGCATTTTTTTTTGAATTTTTGGGCCCTGTTTTCAAATTAGTCCATATTAAGGTCCAAATGGTCCAAAATTAAACTTTGTTTTAATTCATGTTTTTTTTTTTTTATACAAGCTGAATCTAACCATGGAATTAGATTTTGGATATTGGACCATTAAGTAGATTAAATGTCCTGTTCCAAATTTTTAAGTTATCTGACCACATTTATTTGGTGTCAGAAATCTATTATGTGTCAAATATTTAATCGCTATCCAAACACAGAGCTGTATCAAGCTTGAATATTGCGTCCATACTTGCCCCAACTGTTCAGAGTTCCGCCTCTGCGGTCGTATCCAGCTCCCTCAGGCGGAGCACATTTTTCACATTGATGCAAACATTAATTAACAGTATGAGAAACCACATTACTCAAAAATATATTTTGCCATTCTATGTCTTATACAAAGATATTGCTGTAAGTCAGATTCTTTTAAACTGAGTTTTACTGTGTGTATTGCTGTGTTTTTGTTTATTCTACATTGGCTAGAGGTATTGAGTGAGGGTTGAGATCTCACAAAACATGTTTAACCCCGCCGCATTTTTGCGCCTGTCCCAAGTCAGGAGCATCTGGCCTTTGTTAGTCTTGTATGTTTTTTAATATGATTCATTTATATGTTTCAGAGTTTAATGTGATGTCCATTTTCGCTGAATTAGTACACATTTTTGTTTAGGGGCCAGCTGAAACCTGCCTCCGGGTGCAGGATTTTCTTGCTGTTTTGAAGACCCATTGGTGGCCTTGGGCTGTTTTCTGCTCTTTGGTCAGGTTGTTGTCTCTTTGACACATTCCCCATTTCCATTCTCAATTTTGTCGTTTAGAGTAAGGCAGTTACTAGTATTAAATTTTACCAAACATTATATGTAGAATGAGTGTTTTGATCAAATATGTCAGATATGATTTGACAGAGACAACAAGAGTGTCATCCTGCACTTAACTAGACAGACTATATTCAGGCCTGTAGCCAGGATGTAGCCATGTTTTCCCTGACTTTGATGGACAAACTTTAACCTGAATTCAGCTTTAATAGTCTTTCTAGTATTTTTTTGTTTTCTGGGCGGTTCTAATGAACCTCCCTCCCCTGGCTACTGACCATTGTGAAAATTGCTGATTGATTTATCAATGAAATCAATATAAAGTTAAAAGCATTAGGTATTTCAATTGTCAAATAATAGTTGTTATCATTCTGTCTCCTGGATTTATCATTAGTATCATAGCTGGCAATTTTTTGTTTCCATAATTGGTGTTATCTTTTAGTTAAGTAGATAATCAAAATGTACAATCACACAATTTTTATAAACTTTAAACTTAATAGAAAATATTAAATGTAAAGTTTTATTTTGTCATGCTTTTAACTTGTAATGAAAGACATTTCAAGTCAATAATGTGTTCTTGACTCTTAGCTTCTTAATAATTTTAGAACGTATACATATTGATAGTTTTGTCCAACAAGGATAAAACATAGACTAAACTTCTGTTTAGGATCATTGGAAGTCCAGAAAAAAGGTCAAAGTTATTAGCTTAGGGAAAGCTGGAACTTAAAATGAATAGATTAGAACAAATTTTAACATTAACAGTGTTTTATACATGAATGCTTATAAAAAGTATTAAAACATCTGTTGATAAAATATAAAAAAAATTCTACCATTGTGGTATTTTTACAAACTTTTAGTTTAGAAATGTTTACATTCAATCAGTTTCATATCTGTTATTGTATTTTATCAGCATCTGTCTGATTAAGAAGTGGAAGCAAATACTTGATGTTAGTATATCTAGCTAAAAGAGGCCTTGAAATGTAGTTGTATATATTTTCTTTGTGACTCACCCTGCAGTTTGTCAGGATATTGCCAAATTATAGACATTACAAAGATAACATTTTCTGTTTAATGTGCTTGAAAATACAGAATTTTAGATTCCTGTTATTATCAAGTTAATTTGAAATACTGAAAACTAAATGGAAAAAAAACAGAAATATTTGGCAAGGAAACAAATAGTGTTAACACATACATTTCAATTTAGTAGTAGTTTTAACCTGGCAACAGAAAGGTATCTAATGCTTTAAAATTTGTAAATCTGGACCTTTTTTTGTTTTGTAAGGTTATTTGAGAAATGTAAGTTGATATTTCTAAATTCAGTTAAAACCATAATAACTTATTTCCTATTGACCTATGTTTTCACTCCTTAATATTTACAAGTCATGATGCTTTCAGTAAAACATGTTTTTAAAAAGAAAAACATCTATCTGAATTATAAAATATGGAAATGGGCTCATTTACCCATGGTGTGTCTTCCCTGTACTGATTTAATTTTAAAAATTGTCTATCAGAGAGTTATGGATGATATGAGAGTACATATAGTGAGTGGTTCAAAAACCTTCAATTTTCAAGTTTAACTTCAATATTATTTGTGTTTTGCTCTTTCTTCATGTTTTGCTATTTCAACTTTTTGTGTGATGACCATCTTTAAAGATGTTGTGTCTGTTTATACATTATTTAGTTTCCAGCTCAAAGAGGATAATTGTCACAGTCAATAGAACAGAAAGGATAAGAACTATATGCTTTTTTACAAATCTACCTGATTTTTTTCTAAAAATAATTGGAGAAAATATAAGGTGAAAATGGTGGCAGATAATAAAACAGATAGAAAGATGGAAAGATATGATAATAAAAGAAAATATATAAATTGGCATGGTTACAGAGAGTTGATTAGTGTAATGTAGATAACATATGTCTACCATTAGTGTTAACTATCTCATTAGTCTAGTAGTAACTAGTCATTAGTCATAATTATACTGTGTAGATAGGATCTATAGAGATATATTTATATGTGAGGTATCTCTAGTTCAGGTAGTGGACAGAGGCAGACTATGATCAGGTGGATAGTTGTCTCAATAGAAATAACACCACATCTTTTTATTTTTATATAGTAAAATTGCTAAAAAGGGATCTTAATAAAGTAGAACACTTCATTGTTCAGTTGGCTTATTTTTCTGTATTATTTTTACTTCAGGATGTTCACATGTGCCTACATTAGTAAAATGAAGGTCTAGAAAGAGTTTGGCTTATTTTTACTTCAGAATGTTCACATGTGCCTACATTAGTAAAATGCAGGTCTAGAAAGAGGTTGGCTTATTTTTACCTCAGGATGTTCACATGTGCCTACATTAGTAAAATGCAGGTCTAGAAAGAGGTTGGCTTATTTTTACCTCAGGATGTTCACATGTGCCTACATTAGTAAAATGCAGGTCTAGAAAGAGGTTGGCTTATTTTTACCTCAGGATGTTCAGATGTGCCTACATTAGTAAAATGCAGGTCTAGAAAGAGGTTGGCTTATTTTTACTTCAGGATGTTCGCATGTGCCTACATTAGTAAAATGCAGGTCTAGAAAGAGGTTAGCCTATTTTTACTTCAGGATGTTCACATGTGCCTACATTAGTAAAATGCAGGTCTAGAAAGAGGTGGGCTTATTTTGAAATCATGTATATTTATCTTAGGGGTGGGGGACTTTAAATATCTAACAGTACCCATCTTAGGTCTGTCACTTGTCTTGAAAATATCTGAAAATGTTTAGGTATGCCAATATTATCAATATATGGACTTTAAACCAACAGGTCTTTTGAAGAAAACTTTCTTTTTCCAATTTTGAGAGCATGAATTTTCAGTTCAGTACCCTTAGAAAATATTTACTGATAGGTATTTCAGACAGAGATTTAAAGAATACATTGTGTGCCGATCATCATTCATCAACACTTTACTGTAGTTTCATTTCCAGAAATATTCCTGGCCTCCTGGCATGGGTGTCTGTTGTATGTTTTTCATTGCCTGTGCTACTCCATTATTTTAACATTAGTAACAGAACCACACAGAATCAATTCATTAATTACTTTATAATTAGATCATAAATCTTTTCTATAACAAGGAGTCAACAGATGACCAATATGTACAAAAAATAAAGGATGTTGAGAATTCAGTTAATTTGATGGATAACAAAAATACATATTTGTTAAAACTTCAGAAATGTACTTTAAAAAAATTAACAAATGAATAATTAATTGAATACATATGTAACATTAATATATGAAAATCAACAATAAAATAATAGTCAAATAACATTAAAAATATTAAGAGGAATTATAAGTAGATTTGGTTAAATCAACATATACAAATGAAGTTTGAATAATAATGTATGGTACAAGTTACTTTTCATACAATATTGTATCAGTTTTTGGATGATTTCACTAATTCTTCAGACAGACACGATTGAACAATATTAACCAACTGAGAGTCAACTAACGGAATACATAGCTGAAAGAAATTTTGAAAGCGATATACTGTGAAATTGACAATTCAACTTTTAAATGAATAATATAAATATTGACAATGTAATATAATTCATTGTCACCTTTGAAGATATATCCATTAAACCATAAAGTCAGTTTAAAAAGAAAAGTAATAAAAGTTATGTCTTAATTCCATTTTAAGTTAACAAGATTAAATACTTCTTATTTAGTTTATAAAGTAAGTAATTCAATGATACTTTTCTATATATTACCCAATACACAATTATCACGAAATAATTATCTTTTTAATCGGATCAACATTTAATCAGTTTTTAGGTAAAAAGATATGTTAATTAAATGTCAGGTATGTTGTTAGTATAACAAACTTTCAAGCTGAAAATGATAAATAATGTTGTTAATTTCCCCAGGTAAAATTAGGTCATTTCTTGAATTACGTCCCCTTATGCCATTCGAATGGTAGAGAGATAAGAGAAATGAACATCTATAGCTGGTAGGAATTGATTAGAAGTGGCAATCAATTTCATACCTGGATATCTTATAACAGGTTTATTGTTTTCTTATTAATGTGATTTCTGGATAAATGTATTCTCTCTGAAGATTTATTTATGGAATATTTTATATATTAGCTGCAGGTTTGTTATTTTTCTTCAATACTTCGATGTTTTAGCCAATTTTTTTTATCCTAGTATGCATCAATTGTAGTATTTGTTCAGGTGTGTATAGATTGGTGCATCACAAATATATTGTTTATTAAATGATAACCATGTGGTGTTACTATTATTAGAAAAATCTTTTATTATTTTCTTTTTTGAATAGAAGGAATTTAAGATCATTCAGAGGCATTTAAATTTATAGTTAAAAGATGAAATATAATAATACTGAAAAATGTTATTATGTGAAAAATATGTAAGTTGTTAAAGGCAAACAGCTTTAAAAAAAAAGATTTGAAAAGAATAATTGGGAGGGAAATAATAGATGAAAAGTTCAGCTGTTAAAAATACGGGATAATTTTAAAATCATTTTTTGACAATTTAATTCCATGACAACCTTTGTATGGCAATTGTAGTTGTTAAGCATTTAAGTGTAATTTTTACCATAATGTTGAACTCTTGTGATAATATGAAGCAAATTGAACAAAAATGACTTGCGTTTTGACTGGTGTCTGGGTGACTCTTTAGGTGGATTTAATGATCTTGGGTGGGTTTCATGATCTGGAAACTTCATACATTGCAAAGTAATTACTCATATAGTCCACAAAAATTTAAGAATGCACTTTTATATGTTGGTTAAAAGTTTTATCTTGAGGAGCGATATTGATTTGTATTAAGTTTGAAATAGAAAATTTTCTGTTTGATTTTAACAGTAACAAAATCTTTTGTTTAACAGACAAAACATAAAGGTTTTAAGTGGAAATTGATATTGTAAAACAGTCAGTTGAAAACTTAACAGTAGATTATTGTTACAAATTGTAGATATAGAAAGGTATATATATATATATTTTCATAGTATTTGTGAAGTGAAGGAGTAAAAGATTTACTTTTAATCTGATTAGCAATTTTTTCTTGGTATAAAAAGTATTTCATAGAACTGTAAAAATGACTGAATATGGACATTAACTAAACCAATGACTGTTACTCTTTAATTGAAACTTTTTTTTGAAGGTATAGAGCTTTAAGGTTGAATTTATTCAATGATGTAAGACAATTAATATAAAATATATAAACTTAGATTGTCTCTATGATATATAAATCTGTGACTGGCCCAAGATGAAATTGGCTAGTTTGATAATGGACTTCTGTTGTCTCAGATTATTGACTTAACCTAGGAAACATTAGATAACTTAGATAGGATATGTTGGGTATGACTTATCTCTAACATAGAAGTGGACATTTGAAGTATGTCTATAAACAAACATCTTGTTAGGCTTTACAAATCTTAGTTTGTGATTATCAGCTAAAATAAACACCACTCAATTAACATAGTTAATTTAGCACTGAAGCTGTATATGATAAAAGTATGTATTAAAGAAACTTTTCGTCAATATTTTAGGCAAATAGTCAAAGATTAGTTTAAAAATATTCACTTGAAATATCAGAATACACCAGCTTTTATATATTTATGACAAAGAATTTATATGAAGCTACCTTTACTTAAACAGCTTCATATAAACCTATTTCAGATTTTGAAGGTAATCTGATATTTGGAATTTTATTACTCAAACATTTGGAAAAAAGAGTTAAATTGATAGGAAATATAGATTCAAAGAGAACTATAGTCATTAAACTCTACTAACATATGTGTAAATGTGTTGTTCTGATCAGATAGTAGTGTACAGATTATTTTTTCTGCTCGTGGCAAGGTAGACAAATTACTGTACAAACATAAAATTGTCCACCATATTGTTGATTGGACCTTAAGGACACTTTTACCTGACCATACCTCCATAATTACACAGGTCATTCATCACGTACCTGTCAGACCCTCTGGTAAAATGTCACCACCACTTCTAGGAAGGGAAGATCGCTGATGTCCATTTAATTTCCTGTTTACATACCTTGTTTTCAAGAGAATTTGAGTGTTTTATAAGATTTTCCCTTCCCTCTTAAGCTGCTAAATATGTACACAAAATATTGACGCTTTTGAAAAGTTATTGACTTCATTTTAATTTTATTAACATTTATGTATTTATTGGGAGGGGAAAGTAGACATTCTTCAGAAAAAAATAAATACTTTAATTCAATCTTAAAGTATAAAGCATTGATTTAAATATTGGCTCAAAATTAGATGATAAACCACTGGCATTGTAAGATTTTCATATGTTATTTTTAGAAACTTTTCTTTCCAATTTGCATAATTTTAATTATACTAATTAATCATGGTTTTGTGCATGAATTACCATGTCTAATGAGTCGTAATTAAATTGATGTGTCTGCTATACAGGCCAGATCATGGGAATTATTTACCTATTTGTGGACTCAATAAATGGTAGACCCATTTCAATGTCTCTTATGTTAATGCTCCTACAGAATATTGGTCAATATTAGGTGTTCCATTCAAGGCTACTGAAATCTGGCTTTACCTGATAGTTTAGGCTCCAAGTAAGTCTGGAACAGGAACAAATTGCTAGACTGTCTATAGTTGATAGAAGTGAACTGACTGAGACTTTTGCATTACTTTTTTAACACAGTATTACCTTTCAACCCTATCCAACATTAAAGAGTTCCGTACTATAGATATTAACATTCAGGAGACCTACGCTAGGACTCGTACTTTATATCAACCATGATTTTTCATTTATTAAAATCTTTTTTTGACATGTAATAAAACAAGGACTAACTAATCAAACAAAATGGGATACTTTTCAAATAAAAACCATTTATTTTATATCATAAATTACTGATATATATTTACATAAGATGTAATAAACATTTTTTAGGATAGACTTTATAGCTTGTACTCCCCTACCTTGATAAACAAAAAACATAGGCAGTTTCAATATCTCTATTGTTTCATGTAATATTTTTAGGCCAGAATTCTTCACAGTCTGAACTATGTTAAAGATTTACATTAATCTTTATAGTAAATATAGAAATACTTCCTTTGGTTTCAAACAACTTTGAACATCAGTTACAAACAAAGTGAATAAATGCATACGTATATATCAAAGTAACTTTGTAAATACTTTAGCTTTATTTCTACCAAAATCATGTTCTGTTCTATTCTATGTGATGTTTTCTCAAAGAGGGTCCACTTATGTAAAACAAAAGATGAAAGAGTAACATGTATGAAAAGTTATGAAATGATTGGATGTTTTGTAGGATCAAATTAGATAAAGAACTACAATCCTAACTAATGCTTTTGTCAGAAAGATTAAAACATTTAAATAGGATGTGCTAGAAGTATGCAAAAACAAAGAATCAGTCTTAAATGTCCCCTGAAACATTTAATTTCTATACGAATGTACTACATAAACCTTAACCTTGTCACAGGCTTGTGAAGCTTGTAAAACATGTATGACAATGAAGGGAAATCTTCCTATCAGGAACTATCTATATTTGTTCTGCAGGACATGTGTAAAATTGAAAATGATTTATTCATTGAGGACAAAAAATAAATGCACACGCATAGATTTAAATTTTGTTTCCAGCTAAGTTAAAGCTTATTTTGTGTGCTACAAATTATGTTTGACACAGTTGTTGTTTAAGTAATAATTTTTCTTGATTGATTAAATTGTTGACATGTATACCACAGAATTTACCACATTGTAAACAACATATAGGTATGTTTATATATATTTTTTATGACAAATTAGTAACAATTTGTAACAAATATTTGACATAATTTAGAATGATTTCTGTCACTAGTAATAGATCTTAACATTGAATAGCCTTATTTTATACTCATTTTGAAATTTTGATCTGTAAAGATATTCCTGTCCATACCTAGCATTTCCTGTTTTCTTAGGAGGACAAAGTGGACGAACCAGAATGAAGAGCAGGATTGTTTATCTGGAGACTACCTGTCTTATTTATTGTTCAACTTGTTCTCATCCTGAATATTCATGAAATATTTGCCACTGGGCTTTTAGCAAATAACAATCAATCATATAAAAACAAACAATCATGAAGAAATACAAAACCAGTTATACGAGAAGTTAAATGGATAATAAAGTTAATCATCCACCTTAGAATAATTGTCGCTTACCTAAGGAAGGATCCAACTGACAATAAATAAATTAGGGAATAAAGTTCTCTAAACACGCTAAAGAGATTTAGAAAAAAAAAACTGAGTAAGGAAATAGAAAGATATAAAGGAAAAACAAATTGACAAAAGGAATGAGAGTTAAGATATGTTAAAAAAAGGGGGGATAAAACATTGCAATCAAATGACATGGAGTTGATTTTTTTTCTCAGAAGTTACCTTAAAGAGTGGATGTTTATACCATATTCTGATAATCAATGCACAGGCAAAATCATCATGCAAATTCAATATTGTTCTCTCCTATCTTTCCTGTGCAGCCGGTAGATGTTCAAAGTTAAGAGGAATAAACAGGTGATTCATGTGTTCTTTGATGTTACTAAGGTAAATAGGTTTACTCAAGAAAGTGAGTGAAGTGATCATTAATTTTTGAGAAAAACCTAGTCTGACAGATGGTTACCATGACAATTGCACAACAAAATAATTATCTCAACTTCTGAGGAAATTAACAAAAAAGGTTGTACTTGAAGGAGAAAAGAAGACTATTATATAAACAGTCATATCACTTTAAACCCACTTTTTTACTTAGATATTTGAATATTCTTTCAGAAACATATGTTGCATAAATGGAAATCGTATCATTTGTTTTTGTTTTGGGACATTTTGAAACCCTCTCATTCTTGAACCCACAAAGGTTCTTGCTTTATTACTGTAAAACAAGTATTTCAAACTTCTATACTGTATTTACGCCCCATCTACAAAAGAAAGGGGGCATTATGCTTTCCTGTCTGTGTGTCTGTCATGTTGTTAGTCACTGTTAGTCTGTCCATTATCAGGATAAAGATTTGAACTTAATACACAAGTTCATCATGATATGAAATTTTAAAAAGATCTTCCAAATTAGGGTTTTGACCCAGAATTTGCATATCACTGAACATGGAAATTTGATGGTGCCAGTGGGGCATGTTGTCCTATGAGACAAATATTCTAATTCTTTCCTATAATCATGTTTACAATCCGAATTTGTAACTGTCCAGAAAGAACTGAGAATGTTTAGTACTCCTTTACTAGTTAAGGTTAAGCTGATGATCTTAAAAGTTAGTGTTCTCTGCTGGTAAATATATTGATAACTTAAGACTGGATCAAAACTGATGGAAACCTTTAAAGATTAGATTATTGTGAAGGAGTTTAAAGTTTTGTTGCAAAAAATTCCCTGCTTTAATATCAGCAAAGACTCTGATAATCAGATGGTTGCATCATGATCTGGCTTGAATTCCTCATGAGTAAATAGTTGAATCAGGGCTAAGGGGCTCTCTTCTCTTCATATATGATCTTAGTGTGGCTTGATAATCGGAAGACTTCCTTGCATGTATTATTACGTAAGGAGTAGGAAGTAATAATGTAGTTAAGTACATATATTTTTGTATAATTGTTGACATTTGTAAGAGAACAATAACCAACAAAAATTCTTCACCTGTTTTGAACAAGAGAATAAAACACTTTACCAAACATGCCATAACAGTAGTTTTGTTGTAAAGTTTTAATTTGACATGTAATATGTCTGTATTTACATTCCCCTTGATAACAGATGCAAATCTTTGAAATCAATATATCATACCATGTGCTGACAAATATACAAAAAACATCACATCAATGAAGTATTAAATTTTATCATGGTGATATATTTCACCGAAAAATGTACCCAAAAAAAAAATCCTTAGCACAGGTGAACATTTTGATTAAAGGAAAAGATCTGCCATCAACCCTATGGCCGTTAATACAATGGTAATTATTGACCTACGTTAGGAGGATTTTAAATTTCTACATTAAATGTCTTTTTGTTACAGTATCAGTATAATAATCGACAAACTGTAATAATAACATTACCCACCACAAAAGACAGCTGACAAAATTATTACGATAATTATTTCTCAGCACACATACAGTTTACTATGCTACTACAATGGGGTGATTTTTACACATGGATTTTCAGGTCAGTTTTATACAATTTTACTATAAGAAGAACCTGGTGGCTACAAAATTACTAACATGTACATCTTAATTTAAGTCATTATAATGACAGTAATTATTATATAGATATAAAAGAGATGTGAGGATTAGAAGACAGAAACCCAACAAAAATAACTTTAGGACACCTTGAAGGCAACATAGTCATCAACTATGTATACAGGTGTCTATAAAATATGTCAAGCTCTCTAAATTTCCCCAGAGTCTATTTTCAAGTGTAGAAGAACACTTCTTAAGTTTTTTCTATTTTTAATACACTGCTGCAAACCATCTTTACAAGACCAACAAGAGCAAAGTGCAGTGAATTTAAAAAAAAATTATTATTGATGGTATACCTATTCTTGTTATGACTGAACACAGGGTCAAGAAAAATTCTGGATTTGTTTTTAAGAAGGGCTGTTATAGCAAGCTGTATTGTCATTCTGTGCTGTCTTTATTAGACCAAATCTGACAAAAGATAAGACGGCAGGCAAATAAAATCTATTTACTCTTTGAAGATGAATTGTTTTAAAAAGTCTTAAAATTTACTGTAGGACATCCTTTCCACTAAATGTTGCAGGATAGGCAATGGAATGTTTCTGTTGTTTTGTTATTGTTCATGTAATTTGAAAACAAAGAGTTTGTATTGGAGGAATAAGCCAGGTTTTACATTAAAACATTTCTTAAAGGAGTGGAATTTTACATTGCTAGAATGAGATAAGTTGTAAATGTGTAAACAAGGAATGAAATAGTATCTGGTTTGTTTGAGATCAGATAAACTGTGACATTTGTAATTGCTAAAACTTAGTCATCTCTTCTCAGTTGTGAAAATTACATAACTTTTCAATCCTGATCAATCTATAGCTAGTTTATAAATAGTTTTTTCATGACTGATAAATTGACAAATTTTATGGTCACTAAAATGAGCTATCATACAATCGGTGTTGCTTTAGTTTTATACTATTGGAATGTAATTGAGAAACCCCATTATTTTTCTAGTATTTCTATAAATTAGTATGTGACAAAAGTTGTAAATCTAGCCTTTCTGACAGTGTTGTTTATTTTATGTTTTTTATTCCTAGAATTATTTATAAATCTGCTAAGAATTTCAGAAATTTTGGGACAGTAGCATCTCCTCTGGTTTTATTTTTTTTTTTGAAATATAGAAAATCTCCAAAAACTAATTTGAACTTTTCATTATTTGGATGGTAAACTGTCCAGACACAAACACATCTGTCTATTTATATATTAAGGTTTTTACAAATTGATTAAATCTTTATAATTGACTGATGCTGAATTATGCAGCCAATAATTGCTAGCTTAATGTTTTGGTTATTATTTCCCCCCCAAAAAATATTGGAGTTTCATACTACCCTGCCTACTGCTACTAGTCTTGAATTAGAATGAGTTTTCCCATAAATCATGTAGGTAATATTGCCTCCTGTCTATACAATTCCCTTCAAGGTAGATATAACTTATGTTACCTTCATGAAATAATCCCCGTTCATAGCTACTGATCTGGACATATTTAGTTTCATTCACGATAAGAGGATGGCGTTATAGAAAAATAATTACTGGTAAGGTCAGTTTCTTTTATACATAAGAACGTGAGATTTCTAAACAAACAAATATATTTGTAACTTAAAATGTTTAAATAAGAGGATATAATATCTTTGTATAGTTCTTATTCATTGATCCAAGCTGTTTAGCCTGTTTTGACACTGTTTATAATGATAAAATCTTATTATTAAGATGTTTAGATCAAAATACCAGTTAGGTCTTGGTAAGTTGACAATTAAACAAAATATAAAGGTCATCAGACCTCCTAAACTAACATCTTCAAAGGTCAGCGGACCTAAAAGATGAACCCATAGGTAAATAGATTACCCCAAATAAGCTTAATGTACCTTCTGACATCTTTTGGCTTGAGTTCATTTTGACACTTTGCTATGGTTTATAATAAAGTTAAGTTGATGCTTTTCTCACATTTCCACCTAAAAGTGATTGAGTATTGTTATTCTGTATAGGTAATTTGATGAAGTATCAAAATTCTGATATGTTTGTATCAAATGAAATACAAGTTTTAGAAATATAATTCTTACTGGACTGAGGACCCTCCCTGTTGATAAAAATAGTTAAAATTGACAATTATTCAAAGACTAGTTGCCAGTAAAACTGCATTTGCCACCGTCAATACACCAATTGATGGCGGTATCTCTTCAACTACAGTACTGTTATTCCTTAAATCTCTGGTTGTAATTAAAAAGATAACTATGAAAATATAAGATGGTACGAAAGTTTTTATGTTTAATTTAAAGTTTTTTTTAATTTCTACTTGCGAGACAATTTCAGACTATAGAATGAAGTGCTATTTAAAATTGACTTAAAAAACTTAAAGATTGAAAATAAATGTTTGGAATGAACTGTGGCAATGTTTTTAATAACAATTGCTAAGTTCCTGATCATATGCTTTTAGATGATTTGACTCAGCACATTTTCTTATTAGAACAAAAAGTAATGCCAAGAAAGTTACATAACATTACATTCTTTTCCAGCAGAATATTAAAAAAACAAAGTGCTCTGGAATCTTAGACTATAAGTAAGATTAAGGTTCAGTTAGTTTTATTATTAGAAGAGTACATATGTTATTGAATCATTTCAGTTTATAATTGTTGATTGCAAGAAATCATAAAGTTTCAATTCAGATTCAATTGTGAGGCTGAAGTTAGAAGAGCATTTAATTGATACAATATGCAGTATATTACATTCAGTATGGAAAATAAAAACTGTATACCTGAAAACTCTGGGAAGCCAAGTTTTTTTTCTCAGAATTTATTATTACCTAAACAGTTCTTTCCATGAAATTTACCTGATTGTTTTAAAAAAAAAATTAAACCCTTCCTAACTTTAGGGAGGAATATAATATGTGTATGTAATGTTAATATACCCAAATTTATCAGCATTGTGTTCAGAGAGAATGAAATAATAAGATTAAGAATAAGAATATTTATTATTCCAATCAAGGGCCCTTGATGGGCAGCATAACATGTTCACATAAAACAATACATCATGATTTGTAACAGAAAAACATTTTTATATATTAAAATGAAACATTAAAAAGTTCAGACAGATGTTATTATCTTCATTCTATAAAAAATCACATACATTTAATTCCAGGCAGGATCAGAACTATAAAATCATTACAATTATCATTGTTATTACATACATTAATTAACATTTCGTCTAACATCTAAACATGTAATAATATAGCTCCCTAAATATTTAAGTATAGACAAATTTTCATTAGTAAATAACCAAACAAATTTTGCCTCATTTGAAAGATATATAAAATTGGGACAGATGCAGTTTATCTCCTTGAAAAATATCTCCCTATCATTATTGTATGCTGGACAACTAGTAATAAAATGTTGTTCATCTTCAACCAGATTTAGAGTACATTTCTTACAAAGCCTTTGGTCTCTTTCTATATATAAAGTTTTATACCTGTCTCTTTCTATTTTGAGATCATGTGCACTGATTCTGATTTTACATATGGCACTTCTCAATTAAAAATATATAAATTTAAAAAACATGATATTTAAAGATAATTAGTTACTCTACATTTGCCAATCTACAAAAGCTATCAATACAAAAGTTAATCAACAATTGTTTTATAATTCCAATCCATTAGGGTTTACTCTTTTTTTTCCACAGGGGTTCAGTTAAAGACTTTTCCCTGTATTGAAAACCAATCTATGTAAGCTTTGTATACTTATCTCCTGTCTATATTTCAGATTCTATACAGCTACCATGAGAGTGGTGTGTTGGAAACCATTCTGTGTAAGCTTTGTATACTAATCTCCTGTCTTCATTTCAGATTCCATACAACTACCATGAGAGTGGTGTGTTGGAAACCATTCTGTGTAAGCTTTGTATACTTATCTCCTGTCTTCATTTCAGATTCCATACAGCTACCATGAGAGTGGTGTGTTGGAAACCATTCTGTGTAAGCTTTGTATACTTATCTCCTGTTTATATTTCAGATTCCAGACAGCTACCATGAGAGTGGTGTGTTGGAAACCATTCTGGAAGAACCTGGTGAAGTTGATATAAACATGGATAGTAACTCTACCATTGAAAACATGGACAAAGACAAATTAGTTCAGGTAAACAAGATGGAAATATTTTATTTCAGAAAATAAAGCCAATATAGGTTTTTATTGGAAACAAATGTAACAAACAATATTTCAAAACAGCCTTTTACACAGAATAAAAGAACTTTTTATGTTATTAGATAAACATATCATGTGATAATTTGCATATTTGCTGAGTATTAGATAATTGGATGGCCAGTGGCTATCCAGAAATTTTCATAAGTGGGGGCCCACTGACTGCCTAAGAGGGGGCCTGCTCCAGTCATGCTTCAGTGATTCCCTATATAATCAGCCAATTTTTTCCCCAAAAGGGGGGCCCGGGCCCCCTGAAAAACCCTCTAAATCCGCCTCTGATGGCAGGCACTGTTAGCCTTTCGCAATACCTCAGACTAATACAGCACGTCTTAGACATGTAAGTAGTTAAAACCATAATGATGGACCACTTAAAACTTCTGAATTTGAACACAATGTGTTGGACCACAAAATACAGGTCAAGCACAATTTTTTATTGTTTTGACACTTACCATCTGAGAGTTATGCCCCTTAGTAGTTACCTTTAAGAATGTGATGTCTGGTTTCTGGATGATACTTAATGTTCAACTGACAGAATATGTTTAAATTCAAACACTATTTCAAGTTCCTTTTTAACAGTAAATATTTACCATTCAAGAGTTTTGTCTAGGGTTGGGATATCTTTGATCACGAGATCCCTTTAATTTTAGTTTTTAATAGGAAAACTGTCATACTAATTTACTCAAATCATTTTTGCTAAGAAGATAAATGTTGGCTCCTTTTATGTTGGCTCCTTTCATAATTTTGAGTGCTTTACTTTGAAATATATGAGTGATTTAAAAGTATATCCCAAATTCCCAGTATCCTATCTATGAATTTTAGTTCACCTATTTCACTTACATCAGTGGATAAAAATATTCATAGTATGACATCAATTTAGGAAACTGACAAAATGATTTTTTAAACTTTTACATTACAAAGTGAAACTATTGCAAATCCATGATCTTTTAAGAAAACTATAACAATTATAGTTTTTCTTATTTCCTTTTAGCATGTCCAAAGTCTAGAGCAGACTGCAAATGAACTTCAACAGAAAGTTATTACTTTACAACAGGAGAAAGAAACAATGGAAACTAAACTAAAGCATCATGGGAGTTTGGAAGAGAGGGAACAAATGGAAGTGATGGAAGCTAAGGTATTGTTAGATTTCTGTCATCAATCATCCACTTTAGAGTTATTATGAATCTTTCTAGTTGAAGAGGAAATTTTTATGGTTGTTTTTTTTTTTGTAAGAAGCACACTTTTGGGATATTTTAAAAAATAATTCTTAGTTACTCAAATATCACAATCTAATGTTTAGGATTGACTTTTTTTTTTAAAGTGTCTGTTTGACTTGAATACCACCTGAATTTTAAGTTCATTTAGCTGGCTAAAGGAAGCAAACAAATATTAAACAATTATAACTGGAAACAGTAACTACCTGTTGACCTTTGCTATTGTATGTACTAGATTTTTTTGTCACTTTATTTTTCTCTCTAAATTTTGATTGCTTTCATGTACCTTATTTTAACATTAAGGGTTGTATTTTATTTGATGCTAATTGCACATTTCGTTTTTGAACAATAGATAAATTCATGTTTAAGTATACATATTCAGTGTTGTGTGTAGAAGATTTCTAGAAAGGTTCATAATTATTCCAAAATTTGCTCATCTGATATAATTTGATATTAATCAGTTACATATATTTCAAAGCTTAAAGTCATTTGTGCTGTATCATCTTGTTCTTTTCATGTACACATTTTATGTACTTTTATTTGAAAAAAAACATAGGTTTAAATTTTGTATATCTATTCATTGAACAAAATTTAAACCTATTATTGAATTCAATATTTGTGGTGAATGAGGTCAAGGGGAGATAATTACACATATTATTTATTCATAAATCTTTTTGCTCCCATTTTTCAAATATTTTAAATATTTAAGCACCTAACATTTTGTTGTGAATAATTTAATCACATCTTTTTTTTGTCTGATTTGTAATTAATTATTTAAAAAGTCAAATATCCATTACCAGTATTATATGCTAAAAAGAGGGTATAAATACAGAAATGATTAAAAGAAGAAATATTTTCCAATAAATTCAGATAATTCAATCATGCTTTCTTTCATTGATTTCATGCTTTATAAAAATAAACTGCATCACTTTTATCTAACTTCTACAAAAGACTTCAGGTACACTGTATAAGCTAGTTAAATAGACTTTATTATTACAATGTATACTTTTAGACCCTCTTTAAAGCAATATCATTATTATTCATTTCATTTGCATGAAACATCAACTATAATTCATTACATTGGGTATTGATACATGCTGGGACTAGGTTTATTTGGTGTTTGGTATAACACCCACTAACCTAACCTGCCAATTTAACACTGATATTACAGGTTCAAGAGGTCGACGAAGATGGCGGAGAGGCCTCTCCAAGACATAGAGCTGGTTCTTTTGACTCAAATTACTCCTCGAGAGAAATGAGCAATACTAGCTTGGACTTAAGTGGCGATGCAAATCTTTCCTTTATGTCAAATTCCGATCATGGCAATGCATTTGCAGACAACTGTGTTGATTTTGAAACATTGAGTCGTGAAACAGATTTCACACTGAGTCGTATTTTTGACACTCAAAACATGTCCTCCAGTGACTTGTCACAGCTGAAACTTCATCTTAATATGCTTAGCCAAGAGGTATGCAAAATGCATGCAGGAAATGTGTCGCTTAAAAATGAACTGCATAACAGTAGTGTTAGACAAGAGGAGCTTGAGCAAGATGAGAATAAATTACTCCAAATCATGACACTTTATAGAAGTTTACAAGATCAAGTAAATCAGTTTGATGTTACTGAAAAACAGCTGCGGGAAAAATTAAAGTTAACAGAAAATACATTAGCTGAGTTGGAACAGAGTGAATCTCAGTTACGAGAGAGGACATTAAAGGCGGAGGAAAAAGAAAATAGTGCTAGGCGACAGACTCAGGAATATTTATCTAAAATAGGAGAGTTGAAGGAAATTATATTAGACAAAGATATGGTGGAAAGCAAACTGAGCGAGAAGGTACAATATATGGAGCATGCATGCTCAATTGGTAGCATGCCCCCTGTTAGTAGTGAATTAGCAAGCGCATCTTGTTTAAATTTATCGCAGTCTCCTTTAATAGATTGTTGATATTTTTAGCATCCAATAATGGATAAGAGTGTGATATGAATATAGCATAAGATAGTTCCTTATTTGGTTTATAACATATATTTTTTTGCATGTTAGCTAATAACTTAATTGCTGAAGAACTTTTTTTTAAATATGTGTGTGCATGATAAATACATTTAACTTTTAAGTTGGTGGGAGAGACAAAATAATACTTTGTGATGAAATTTGACCTTGTCAAAAGTTCTTGCTGCATATACCTTTCTTGTTTAGTATCTGATAAGTTTTGTGTGATAATTTTACTGTAATAAATCATTATTCATTTTGCATGAATTCATGAATTCATAAACATGACATCACATATTACTATGAATGATAACATTTCTTTGCTTGAGTGTGCATGGCATTCATTTGATTTAATCTTATCATCTTAAGCTTTCAATAAATGCATGTATCATAAATAAAAATCATTTTTATGACATCAAATATTACACAATATTTACATTCCTTTTAAAACATTTAAAATGACATTTTATTGACACAATAAATTTGTTGCTTATTTTATTGACAAAATGAAGACATACCTTTTAAATTGATGAATTGTATTTAAGGAGACAGTTTACTTTTATTTGATTTTATCTCAGTATCTCAATAAGTTTTTGTTCAAAAATTTAAAAATTGTCTGTTGCTGAATTTCTAGAGGGAATATTACAGTGTATGTCAAAACAAGGAAAGACAATAAAAAAGGAGATATTGGAAAAAAAAACAGATAGTCAATACTTGAAAAAATTATAAAAAAAATGAAGAATTTAAAGAAAAAAGTAATTGATCAGTGTACTAATAACTACCATAAGATATTCACAACACCCTGAAGGTGAATGTAATGAATATATATATTATCAAACTTATGAATAATAATATTTAGTCTGTTGTGGAAGGGGCCATGGTGGCCGAGTGGTATAAGTAGTCGAACTACTGTACCAATAGCCTGTTAACACTGAGGTTGTGAGTTCGAATTCCGCACATGTCAGGTGCGCTTGACTTCAACCTTAATTGACTAGGATTGTTAGTTTTCCTACCAAAGGTCGGTGGTTCTCTCCAGGCACTCTGGCTTCCTCCGACAATAAATACTGACTGCCACGAAATAGAACAAATCACCAATCAATAAATCTATTGTGGACTAAACAATAAAATACAGTCTGAGTCTGTTTGTTTACTAGACCAAATGTCTGTTTGTTTACTTGACCAAATGTCTGTTTGTTTACTAGACCAAATGTCTGTTTGTTTACTAGACCAAATGTCTGTTTGTTTACTAGACCAAATGTCTGTTTGTTTACTAGACCAAATGTCTAACAAGTAAAATGTCAGCTATTTCTGATCAAATGCTTAACTGAAGTAAACTCTACAACATCATCTTGAGCTCGCTATGGTATTTTCTAATATTCAGTCACATCAAGACTGTTCTTTTTTCAATTTTGAAAGAGATAGGAAATAGGAGTAATGCCATGAGACAAAATATAGTGGATTATTTCATGTTACCACACAGTATTAAATACTTGAAAACATGTAATCTGTGTCCAACATGTTGAAAAATACAGAATTTTGGTTGCCAATTTCTCTGAAACTTACAAATGCATTAAGTGAAGTAAAAGAGTTAGGAATTATTTCCGTCAACAGACAAATATTAAAAAAAAACAAAAACAAAACACTGCAAAACTGTATTGACATTGTCACTTAAAATCAAATAAATTTACTTTATGAAATGTATTGATAATAACTTGTTTATAATCCTTATTCAATTTCACTTGTCATAAACAGTTTTTTGTGAAAGGGTTTTTGACAGCACATTTAAATATTTGAACTCCTGACTATTTTAGGTTACAATTTTGGGAAAGGCAGAACTGATATCCACTGAAAAAATAAAGGAATTAGAGGCTAGAAACAATGAATTGAAACAGAGGCTTGATTTGAAAGAGGAATTTGAAGCAGATGTTACTTTTGAGAAAAATCTAAATGACACAATATCAGAACTTCAGACTGAAAATGATTCTTTGACAATGAGATGTTCAGAATTGGAAGAAAACGAGGAAATATTGAGAAATAATTGGGAGAAAAGTGCTCAAGAACACATCAATAGGATACAATCTCTAGAGGAAAAAATTGAAAGCTTAGAGTCGAGTAATATCGAGCTGAAGAGTAAATTGGAAGAGCAGGATACTGAAGCAGACGCACATCGACCATCATTAGCTATTGAGCTTTCAGAAGTTGACCAATCAAAAGATGATTCTCAAATCAATCAAACCATAGAGTTTTTGCTCCACCGGATAAATAACTTGGAAAGTACATTAAGTTCATTGGAGGAGGCAAAAAATACAAAAATTGAAAGTTTACAAGAACAAATTGCCAAATTAAAAGAGAATGAAATTAGATTGAGTGAGACTGTTAGTGAAATGGAGCGTGAAGAAAAAGAATTGAAATGTCAATTACAATTTAATCAAGGGAAAAGGTATTCAAATGATGCTGTTGTACAGTATGAAGGCAAAATCCATGAATTACATCGGTCACAGGAAAATCTGCTTGAGCATTTAGATTCAATGGAAGATCACGAGTCAGACTTGAAAGAAAGAATGAGAGAAATGGAGGAAAAATATGAAAGAAAAATTGACCATCTAGAGAAAGAAATAGCAAATTACATAGAACAAGAACAGATATTTACAGAAAAAATTTGCGAATTTGAGAAATTTGAAACAGAAATGATGGAAAAGTTAGATGCTGCTGATGAAGAAAACCAACAATTAGCAGAAGAAAATAGACAACTTATTGACAAAGTGTTAAAAACTAGTCAACCTGATAGAGAATTAGAGGAGAGTGAAACATCTGGAATTAATGGTCAGACTGAAATGATTGATCAATTAAATAATGAATTAAGTGAAATAAAAACTGAAAAGTGTCGCATAGACGAACTCTTACAAAGAACTGAAACTGAACTGCAACAAGTCCAGTCGGAAAATGACGATTTAAATGAACGCTTGATAGAACTTGATTCATCCGAGCAGGAGTGTTTAGAAAAATTACATAAATACGAACATCAAGGTGCAGAGTTAACACACCTCCGTAAAAAGGTAGATGTACTAGAAGATGCTGAGATAAAGTTAATGGATCGAGTGACTGAACTTGAAGAGATAGAGCAGGGCCTTAGGGCTCAGTTAGACAATAATAACAAGGATGTTCAATTATGTGTTCATGATCAAGAAACTGACACGAATGACCTCAATGATAACATTCCATCATTGTCGACAGAAGGTGAAATCCCTCTTAATGACACTTGTGTTGAGGAATTCTGTGTTAAATCCCAGGCTTTAATCTCCGAAAGTAAGACTGACCACTTACGTTGTGATAAACAAACTGATACCATTGATCTGATGGATGTAAAAAGTGACGGATCAAACAGTCCTGGTAAGGTCACTGGACTGTTTGAACGTTTACAAGATTTAGAAAATGAAAATACAAGTTTGACGGAGAAATTGTCTAGTTTGACATCGACTGATAAACAAGTAAGACAGTTATCAGAAAAAATTAAAATGTTGGAAGGATCAGAGGATAAATTGATGGAGAGAGTCATGGAGTTGGAAGAAATTGAAGATCGTGTCAAAGGAGAGTTAAGGAGAGCAAAGGCAGCAGAGAATCGTCTTGCTGAAGTTGAACAAGAACTGTCAGAAGTACAATCAACAATGGAAGATATGGAAAACAAAGTGGAAAGTTTAGAATTAGAAAATAATACATTAAGAAATGAACTTAATTCCTCTGGTGTTAGCCAAGTACATAGTGAAGCAAACTTTGAAAAGATCTTGGAACTGGAACATGCCAAGGCTGATCTGACCAAAGAGAAAGATAGCTTATTGTTGCATTTGTCTGAGGAGAAAACTAAAGCTTTGAAAGCTGATAATGATTTAAAAGAATTACAAAATAAATTCAATGAAATTCAAACTAAACTGGATGAAACTGAAAATTCTGAAAAAAGTCTTAAAGATAATCTGAATTCTTTAGAAAAGGAAAAGGAAAAATTGTTAGACACTGTTGATGATTTAGAACATAAAGTTCAAACATCAGAAGAGGACATAGATCAGTTTGATATGTTGAAAGATAAATTGGAAGACAAAATTCAAAGGCTTGAAAATGAATTGGCTCAAGTGGAGGAAAGTGAGTTTGCATTGAAAAAAGATAATATTGAGGTGCACAAACTTAATGAACAGCTAACACAAGGGAATAAGGATTTGGAGGGTCGGTTGGAGGAGACAAGAAATAAGTTACGTGTGACAGAGGATGCAAAAACAGAAACAGAATCAAAACTTGAAAATTCTGAAAAATCAAATGTTGAATTACAATCAAATTTAGAAAGTGTTCAAAAATCAAAAGATGAAATTGAAAAAACAATTAAGGATGCAATAGAATCAAAGAAGACTGCAGAGAGAAAAATGGAATTTGCAGAAATTTCACGACAGCAAATGGAGAGTAAACTTAAAGAGATGGACCAACTATATGAAGAAGTGCAATCAAATTTAGAAAATTCTAAAAAGACGATTCTGAGTTTAAAAAGAAAATCATTAACTGCTGAAACATCAAGTATGGAGTTCCAGCTTAAAGTAGAGAAAGCCAACAAGGCAAAGAGTGATGCTGAAAAACAATTAGAAATAGTAAGAAAATCAAATAGCTATTTACAATCAAAAGTGATGAAAGGATCGGGATCAAGATTAAGTTCTGATAATAATCAAAACTCAGTGGAAAGTATCCACACAGATACATGTATGACATGTGGATCAAATCTGAAACTGCCAAAACAGTTGTCCACATTCCAGGGTGGATTAGATGATTTAGTTCAGGATTATAGGGACCAATTAGAACTGGATACATCTTCATCCACTGACTGTATACTCCCAAGTCATCTGGTAAGTAAAAATATACGTTGATTCTGTACTTTATAAAAGATATAACATCAACTGCCAAAAAATATTTAACACTGATACAACAACTGAAATTTGATTGGTTCAGAAAACAAACAAAGAACAATAAAATAAACAAAATATTTTATTAAACTGGAAGTGAATTCAAACTAATACTTAAATTTTGAATATCAGTGAAATTCAAAGTTTTTACAAAACTCAGAGATTTAGATATTTATTGAAAGAAATAATGAATGTATTTTATTAATATAGTGATATTGAATTTAGGTGTACAACTTAGAATTGGCAATAGCCAAAATCAACAAATCGTCTCAGAATACAAATTTTTTGTCTACAAACATAAAAATTAATATCTTGTTTTATACTGCAACTGGGCTATTTGCACAGTCAGATTGCATTGACAGTATATTCATTTGTGATTTACAGTCACTGACCATTCCTAATGTGTTTCTGTAGAGTTTTATTTTGATGCAACACCAATAAAGGAAAAAGGTTTCTGGAATTTTTATGTAGTCCGCTTCAAATTGAAACTTGATGGTTTTTACCCAAAATATTTCATTTGGAACAGTTGTGAGTGCTGTAGTATAAACCATACATCGTTTTGTTATATAAATTTTATTTGTACTTGGCTGGTAATGTGATTGGCAAAATCTTGCATCCTGTTTCTAAGCCTTGTACAAATAAATTTTATATTCGGAGACAATGTACCTGGTATAGTTATTCTATATATAAAGTTTAAACTCATCATGTGTAGATGAAGAATAGCAATAAAAAATATAGTGTTTTTGGCTATTTTCAAAGTTTCCTTTCCTTTTCTGAATGTTAATTTTTCATCTCAGTGGAGTGATATGGGTTTTTCTCATTTGAGTAGAACAAGAATGCATGATATTGTATGTCATTCATGTTGCATAGGAAAATATTGATATAAAACAGATTATCATTGTCCTTCTAACTGGAGGAAGTTTTTCTGATTTATCTCATCTCAGATCTATCACCCATCGATGATATTGTAGCAGAGAAATTCCTGTTGTTTACAGAATCAAAGTTAATCTATAAGAATTTTTTCTTTCTCTACTTTCTAGTATTTTTATCCCCTGTATAACCAGCCCATATTTGTTCTTTTCCTGATTTAAGGTACAGGTTAATGTCAAAGATATTATTTCTATTGTCCTGCTGTGCTCCTGTATTATCCTAATCATTAGTGTAAAGGGGATGATTAAAAGTTTTTAAAATATGGTAATATTATAGTGACAAGTAAAACTAAAACAGCAGGAAACTACTTAAACATCTTAACTGGACAATCAAAACAACAACAAATAAACATCAAAACATTGACCTCTAGACACAACATGTTATAAAGGTGTAAACTATTGTCCAGTCATCGGAAGGACATTTATATCTTATTCTTCACTTTTGTTAAAGTTTTGTCCTGAAGCTGAATGAAATAACAAAATGTCTGGATGATCATAGCTATAAAATAAATTTATTGGATTTAGAAAAGAAAACAAACTTAAGGTGATTGTCTGGTATAAGTGTGAACCTTTAATAAGAGGACCACAACATCTTAATACCAGTGCAGTGTGTTTTCATTAAATTTGCTATTTTAGTCTATTTGAGTATTATTTTTTTTTATAAATTTTTGAATTGAAACCCTGTTTTTCTGATTTTAATAGTGATGTTCAAAATGACTGTATAAGTAATAAGAGTAAATCAGGTGAGAAAAAACATGTACATTTTTCGTCTTAGAAGGAAAAGGAAACTGATATTAACAGATGTATTTTGTCTGTCCTTTGTCAATAGGTTTTTCTTCCCCATGTCATGTTGTTTGTCACAGTTCACACAGTTGAATATTGATTTATCCTGACAAGGTCATAGACAAGGTCATAGGCAGACAGGATCAAAATATCTGTAGAACACTTTTAACACTCTTTTTTTTTACTATAAACTGATTTCGGATGTGAAACCTATACAAAAATACAAGATCCCAATATAAATTTTATTCTTATTTGAAGCTATTCTGCATCACCTGATTTTTTTTTGGCTGATTTAGAACTATGATTGCACTGCATGATCATAAGGGCCCTGCATCTAGGATTAGGTAGCCCTTATGGCCCCACAACAATTTTTGAAAACAAAACAGTACTTAGTTTTTGTTAAAAAAAACTTCAAATTTTGAGAAATATTTTTTTCTTGTGAATAGAAAAATTCCAAAAGCATGGGTAAGAGGCAAATGAAATCCTTCACAGTTGCTGTGCATAAAATGTAGATTTTGTTAACTTTTATTTTTGGGGGAAATTTGCAAATTAGATTTGTTGAAAAAGTAAGTTTTTGTAAAAAAAAACAATCACAAATTTTGAGAGATATCTTTTTGTGCCAGGATTTCAATGAAAATTGGAAAATATGTATAATTACAAGATATTTTTTTAAATTAGAAAAATAATTGTCAAATACTGGTTAATTAAGCACAAATTTTGAGAAAATGTTCTTGCTAAGCATGAAAATTAATATAGAGGTATAAAATGTCATTCCAAAGTGATTTCAGTGGTAAAATTTGCTGATTTTTTATGAAACGGTATTAAATGTATTGCTTTGCTTGTATCAAATTAAAATTTGTTTTTGTGCCTCACATGAAAATGTGTGAGTTGGACCCTTCCTGACATTGTCAGTTTTCTGATATAACTCATCAGAATAAGGTCCATCTCATCCTTGTATTACATGAAAAGAATTTAATCCAGACAACAGTTTCATAAGAAATGTATTCTTTTTTGCAGATGACCTTAGACGAACCATTCCAAGTTATAATGAAAGATCTTATGACATGTAAACTTTGTATAGTGAACAGAATATCTGGTCTACAGGAACAAGACAAGTCACTCAGGTAGGTCTTCTGAGGGGGTCAGGACAGGTCAATGAGGGTGGAAGGGGTCTGTTGACATGTTAAGTTTGTATAGTGAACAGAATATCTGGTCTGCAGGAACAAGACAAGTCACTCAGGTAGGTCTTCTGAGGGGGTCAGGACAAGTCAATCAGGTAGGTCTTCTGAGGGGGTCAGGACAAGTCAATCAGGTAGGTTTTCTGAGGGGGGTCAGGACAAGTCAATCAGGAAGGTCTTCTGAGGGGTCAGGACAAGTCAATGAGGGTGGAAGGGGGTCTGTTGACATGTTAAGTTTGTATAGTGAACAGAATATCTGGTCTACAGGAACAAGACAAGTCACTCAGGTAGGTCTCTGGAAGGGAGGGGGTCAAGACAAGGACAAGTCACTCAGTGGGAAGGTGGTCTAATGATAAATGTATAATGAACAGATAATCTGGTTTGCAAGAACAAGTTACTAAGGTAGGTCTCCTGAGAGGGATCAGTACAAGGCATTCAGGGGAGGGGGTCTAATCACATGTAAAGGGATCAAGACAAGTCACTCAAATTGGTCTTCAGAAGGAATCAAACCAATTTACTTAGGTGGGTCTCCAAAGGGGTCCAGGCAAGTCACTCTAATCTATCTAAAGAAGGAATCAAGAAAAGTCACTTAAGTGGGTCTTCAAAGGTGGTCAATACAAGTCTCTGAGAGGATGGGTCTAGTAGATATAGCTCTTTACACTGAATGTAATGTCTATCTCCAGGAACAAGACAAGTGTAATAGTTTGGGTCACACAGGTATACTGTTTGGATTGGGTGACGTAGAATTAATAACTCAATGTTAAATAGTGAGGCTACAGCACTATGAAATGTCCATGTACAAAAATAAAACCTTGATTTTTTGGTATAATTAAATAAATGAAGGAAATCTTGGTACACATGTTCTAAACTTGGAAAAGTTAAAGATGTAAGTTTTATATACATCCCACTTATTAGCGACGCCCCTATTTAGTAGTCCATTAAATAGGCTGTTGTGGAATGTACATGATTCATTTCTCTATTCAACTTACTAATTCACTTTATATTCTAATATATATGGAATGCAAAATTATATGATAATAATAATGATGATAATATCATACTACAAATAAATAGAGGAAAGTTGTATATAGTACCACTATCATAATGGGTGGGGTACATTTTGTGGTATGATGAAATTTGATGGTTGAACGATAGGTACATATTTACATTGAATGGAAAAAAAATACTGTAGTTTATATTACATGTTGTTTTTTGCTGAGTCAGGAGAATTGCCAAAACTGTACTGTTTTCAGTATTTCTTTAACGACCTTATTTATGTATGCCAAAGAATGTCTTATCGGTAATTAGCTAAAGATCTAATTGAAAACTTTTAAATACCAGAATATTTTGGTTTTAAATATTTCATGAAGATATTTTGCAATTCTTTTCCATAAAACAGCATTTAATAACTGAAAACTTTTTGAAATATAGTAAACAATCCATTTCCATTACAAGAAACTCATTCTAAAAATAGATATTAAATGGAAATAAGAATTGGATCCCACCCATAGATCTGTAACTCCAATATTGATCTTCTACCTGTTTTATTAATTAACCTTTAATTAAGTGGTCATAGAAAAGAATACCTTGCCATTTGGCATCAGTTTCTTCTAGGTCAATAATTAATGTCTTAAACAAATAAAGTTAGATTGATTATTGATTGACTTTAGTTAATCTTACCTGTCCAGGTAATCTAGGTGTAAATATATTAAATGTTGACTACATGCTGTATCTTGTAAATCAAACACTTGGAATTTTACTCTCAATAAAGGTAAACTTTACTTATCATTTTGTTCATTCTACAAATTTGTAAACAAACTTTGAATTGGGAAATTTTTGAAAGAATGTATATATTTGTGATGCTGTAGATTGTCAGTTCTTGGCATTCTCTGATGAGACATTGTCATATATGTTGTCAGTTTTTAATCATTTGATTGAAATCATGTTAACATCTAGGGATATGGCTTTTTATACAAACTGGGTTCATACCAAGCATTGTTTTTTATAGATAGTTTGCACAATAGACAGTAAAACTAGATGTTATTTATGTTTTTTTTTGAAAGTGTTGTCTAGAACTTTTTAAATTTATTTCAAGGGAAAAGTGTTTGTCACACTGAAAACAGTTTTACTTGTTGACCTAAATAATGACTTTGGCCTTCATTGATTTTGATAATACTTGAAATATTAAAACAAAAGTAATGCTTGTTGTATAAATGCTATTATGAATTCATACTGAAGTCATTGTTGACCAATGATAAGACAGTTATATTAAGTTTATATCGCTTCCCTCAAAATGATTTTAACATATATATTCTATTATCTAAAGTATCACACTCTTAAAAAAGAAATTATTGGTAAAAATCCAAATTACGAATATCCTAAAATTAAATGAAGTTGAAATCTGAGTTGATTGACATTTATAAGGTTGTATATCAAATACAGCAAAACAGCCTAATGAAAACAAGGCTTACATTACATAGGGTCCATTGATCTCCAAGAGCAAAATTGTCAAATATATGTGATCCCTATATTGATGAAAGAAATTGCTTTTGATAAACTGTGGTTGAATAAGTTCATTATACTAAGCAGTTCTAAGAGAATCGTGCTGACAAACAATTTCAATACCTGACATAGTTTCGTAAATTTCTTTTGTCAGTCAAAAGTTTTAAAGGAATTTACAACACCCTGACAATTAAACCTAAAGAAGACATTAAGATAGTTTAAATGCTTGTTTACTTTGTGAGATTGAATACCTGAAGGTATTTAACCCAGATCATTATAATCATGGAAAATAGTCCAGGAGATGTCCCAAAATATTTAGATATACACTATAAAGCAAAAAATACATGTAAATTAAAAACTCAATTGTGACTTGCAGGGTTTCATGTTTAATATTGCAGTCCATAAATAATGTGACCAAATTATTGTTTTATCATCAGTCCTTACAGGTTAGGTTGCATGAAATTTGACCAAAATTTTTAAAGAGATTTAGTAAACAAGTTTTGTTCATTAGAATTATGATCAATGGAAGAAAACATGCCTATAATCTTATAGAAATGAAACCAATTTCCATAAGACAAGAATGTAGACAAATTAAAAGAGTAAACTGTTAAGTCAGATCTGTTGAAACACTGAACAATCTCAGTGATACAGGAATAGTAAACCAGTTTGTTAAGAAATGGCAAAAGTTTTTCTGAAAGCTGTATCATGAAATCCCTTTTCTGGTTAAGGAGCAGTTGTGGATACATAGGGCCTACAGACAAATTACAAAACAATTGTACCAATAGACACATCATCACTATAGACACATTATCATTATAGACTCCGATCCCCTGCTTTACTTAATGGAGTATAAAAAGTATGATATGCAAAATTCTTATATTCTAAAGGTTCAAATTTAAATCTGACTGCATAACATATTTGATAAAAATTAAAAGGATTGCACTTATGTGAGTGTGTGGTATTTCCTTTAGACTGTAAACAAAAAGTCGTCATGTTCAGTAATCTGATTAATTTGATTATTAAATCACTTGAATTATTTTTGCCTTTTATTAAAACCTTATAGAAAGTCTTATTGAACCTGATTAAAGGGAGTTTTATATCTTACCAAGAACTTCACATCAATAATTATATAGAATTCTCATATTGCATTCTCATATGAATATGACTGTTGTTATAAGATGCATTGGATATGACCTTAACTAAACAGTTGAATAGAATGATGGTTATTTTACACCTCTTTTTAAATAGACTTCATAAGTTACCTAGGAACCATAGTTCTGTAAAAGGTACTTATGAATTCCAGTAGATATGCATAGGTCTAATTGGTCTTTGGTATTTACCGGTAATTAAAGGAATACCTGTAAAGTGAAAAATACAGATTTTATAAGTATATTTTGACTATAAAAGGTACTTTAACAGATAGGCCTTGTGGAATACAGTTTTATTCATCATATTGTAAGTTAACATTTATAGAAAGTAAGAAGATGAGGTATGATTGCCAATGAGACAACTCTTCACCAGAGACCAAATGATGCAGAAGTTAACAATGAGCAAAACCCATACCGCATAGTCAGCTATAAAAGGCATGGAAATGACAAATGTAAAACAATTCAAATGAGAAAACTAACGGTAACATTTGTTTACCAATTAATTATTTATGTCTTGCAGTCATCACATTATTCAGGTACTAATCTATAATTACTCCTAGTCTGATATAGTAAAAAAATAAAACATAGTGACTTACAGTAAATCTTAATTCATTAGGAGTCAAATTTGGAAATTGTTACTGTATCCATTTTAAAAAAACTAATATAAATGCCTTTCTTTTTAGCTGTTTCTGAAAAAGAGTACAGTGGGGTCTTTGAAAGTTCTATTTCTGAAATCTCAAAAACCATAGAATATTCACCATACACTTTATGTAAAAATATGTTCTATAGCTAACAATCCATAGAAATTTATGGATGTACCACAAAAGTTTTTTTTTTCGGAACAGCCATTTGGCCATTATGGTCATATGACTGTAACCAGTCGGGAACCTCGACATTTTAAGACTTTGGTCAATTTAGATCTAGACATATAGTATAAACACTTGTCTATTTATTAAGACTATATATGAATAATATAGTTATGTGATATGTGTCCTTGGGACAGTAACCCAATGACACAAATAACCATTAGAAAAAAATATATGAGATATGTGTCACCTCATTTTTCTAAATCAGGGGTTTGATCAGGCTGAAAAACTAATTAAACCTAGCACCATGTTTATATGTCTTTCACAGTTCTGAATTTCAATGATTGATGTTCATTATCCTCATGTATTTGTCATTCAGGGATTCATTTGACTTTGGTGGCAAATTTATGTTAAATTTATTCACAACTTTCCCAGACTTTGTGGATTATAGAGCTGTACAAACTGTATAGATGGTTGTCTATTGTTCTATATATTGACCTCTAGATGTCTTTGGGTTTTTTTTTTTGGTGTCATTGAGTTACTCTCTGAATTATGTATACCTTATATCTCATGAATTAAAATTTGTAACCTTCTGACAATACCATTAAATAAAAACTTATCATACAACTATTTAACTTTAACTTTTGTCTTTTCAGAGATGCTAACAAGTTGTTAGAGAACCATTACAAGTCAGAGATAGAGGAATTGAATAAATCTATATCAACTGTCCAAAAAGATAAAGTTACACTTCAGGAAGAATTATCTGTGTTGGAGAAGAAAAACCAAGAATTCCATCAACGACCAGAGCAAAAGTTGACCCAGAATGTAGATACTGAGGACAGTTCTAGTCAAACTAATAACTCTGACGAAGACCAAGCCAGAGAACCCTTAACCATGACGGGAGAAATAGAAAAGCCAGAAGATATTCTTCGGCAGAGAATCATGGAGTTGGAAAAATTAGAAAAACATTTAAAGAAACAGGTAATGTAGTCCAGTATTCATGTATAATAAATACATGTATTATAATAAGCATGATGATAATATGTGGTATGATTGCTAATGAGACAACTATCCTCTAGATAACAAAGGACCAAAATGTTCTGAATGTGTATGTTTGGATAAAAAAGAATCTTGTTCCAGACAGGTAGCTCTTTTCATACTTTCTATAAAAGGAGAGTATTGGGTAAAGGTCAGTTGAGACAAGAACAAGCTGATTAAAAGACATATCCTGTGTCTATTCTATGCTTGCTGACAAGGATCTGACAACGCGCTGTTCTACTTTTGGTTCTGGTAATAAGTACACCAGCAAACTAAATAGTTATTGAAATACAAATTGCTGTATTATTGTCTGTTAGGAAATCAAAAAAAGCAAACAAATTGTTCATAAAAACTAAGAATAATGTTATGATTGTGCTTTACAATATCAAAAACATTTACTAATCAGATATGAAACTCTCCTAGACAAAACAATACAAGAGAAAAGTATAAAACAGATGATGAGTGTCTCAATAAAAGGTTTAAAACAGATGATAAGTGTCTCAATAAAAGGTTTAAAACAGATGATCTATTGTTTATTACATGAGAAGATTTTTTTAAAACAATACATTAGATTTTATTCCTAAACAAACTGCAGAAATTTGGCATCTTACAAAGTCAATATAAAATCATTTACAAAACATTTCCTATCTTAAACTTTTATATTGATGGTATGGTTGATGTGAGCATATTATATCTTTATGCTGTATACAATAAGATGCTTTCAGTATTCTGTAACACTTTTGATAGGATGCTACATGTTATTGTTGTCTTGTTGATGATAATTAAGGGACACACATTTAACTAGTCGTCCTGAGTATGCATGAAATATTTGCTACTGAATATTAAGCAAAAAATAAGCAAATCATACATTTTTGATTAGAGGCAAAGATGATAACAATTGCTAATATTTTCTGTAATTTATACTTTATGGATGATAACTTTCAAAAGCAAAAGTGTGATGCATTATAAGATTATATCAATATTCCTTAATAAAGATATGATTTTTACGTTTTTAAGGTAGCAGATTTAGAAAGTGATAGAGAAGAATTGCATGATATCACAAGGAAAGACAAAGCTTTGATTCATGAACAGAATGTGAAAATAAGGGAATTACAGCTAGCAGAGAAAATGTTAAAGGTTCAAGTCTCAAACTATGAAGCCTCAGAAAATAAGTTATACAAGAAAGTTGGAGAACTTGAAAATGAAATAAGCAAAATGGAGGACAGAATAAGTGATCTTGAAATTCTAGAAATGAGACTAAAAGAACTCGTAAGGAAATATAAACTAGATGAAGAAGTGTGGTTATCAAAATCTGCCAATTTGGAAACATCAGTCTCAGAATTAACTGTCTCTGAATATAATTTGAAAAAGCAATTAGAAAATGTTCAAAAGGAGAAATTAAGTTATTCAGAAAAATCAGAATATTTGGCATTACGATTGAAGGAATTAGAAAATGCAGAAGCTAATTTAGTTCAGAGAATGAAAGACCAGGAGAATAAAGAAAAAGCTATGAATCAAAGACTAGGGGAATTAGAAAGTTCTGGAAGTAGCACAGAGGCACAAGCTGTGGAACTTCATAATTCAAACATAGTGTTAACACAACAATTAAATCAAGCTATTCAGGAAAACGGTGCTTTAGTCCATCAGACCTCTCAGTTACAAAGTCAGCTGATCATGTTGGATCAACAATGTGTTTCCTTACATGAAGCTTACTCACAACTCAAGGAAGAAAAACATGTGTTAGAAAAGTCTGAGAAGGATTTGGAGAGTAAAGTGAAGGCAAAACGGTTATCTGGAGTTGATATCGAGGAACAATTACATAAACTGGAGGAAAATGAGAAAATGTTGAAAGAAAAAATCAGTACATTGCAGAGAAGTGAAAATAGACTGAAGTATAAGGTTCAACAAATAGAAAGTTTTGACAGTCAGGTAAGCTGTTTTATTTCCAGGATACTTAAATAGTATCCAGAATATCAAAACCAAATCATAGTCTATGCTCAATTATCTTTGTTGAAACTTGTAATTTTTGTGCATGCTAAACGCTAGACATTACAACAGATTTCAATTGATTGCTGTATAACCATGTCTTTATCCCATTCAAATTAAGTTAAATAAGTATGATAAAACAAAGTGAATTGGTTTTATATGTACATACAGGTAACAAAAGTTACTGAACTGAATTCAATGTCGTCATACTCAGTACATTCCTCTGTACATATATTAATAGTATGCTAAAAACTATTTGATGTTTTTTATTCCCCTGACGTAGGCAGCGAAGGCATTACGTGTTACCCTTGACCATCCTACAATCCATCTTTCCATGATTTTTTTTAATCAAACCATATACAGAGATATTAATGGCATTATGCATTATCATATTTAATAATTTATTTTCCAAAAAGTTATTCTTGTCCCATTCCCATTGTCACATGTTATTTATAGTATTAAAACAGCTGTAATTTTAAGTGTTAATTGCCTAATTTCAATATTTTGATAAAAAATTACATTAAAATTTAAGTTAATATCTTTGCAAAAATAAATGTATACCAGGTATATCTATAAATTTTTTTATAATATTCACAGGAATTATCAGAGGTGTCAGAAAGTAAAATACCTCATAAACTGGAGGAATGTCAACAAAGATTGGTCATTCTGAGGAAACAGAATATTCACTTGAAGAGCAGATTACTGGAGTATCAGAACCTAGCGTCTTCAAAGTCAGTAGTCAAACTCCCACAGAAGGAGTATAAACAGATGGAGGCACGTGTGGCCCTGATAGAGCATACAGAAGCTCAGTTACATAATGTTGAGCAGTTGAATGCTCAGTTACAACAGAGAAATGACCAGCTGCTACAGGGAAAGGTTTGTACTACACATATAGCTATATTTCATATTGAATTTGTAATGTCAAATGTTTTCCCTATGGCCTCCGTGCAAGATTACTCTAGGTAGCTGGTTGCCATTTTCCCATACGAATCACAACTTCAAACATGGTCATGATGGTAGAGGGTTTTAATTGGTCTTTTATTTCAAATATTGTGAGGTACAGTAAATCTACTGGGATGTAATAGATTTTCTCCATTACCTTCTGTATTGATAGATTGAAACACATTTGAGGTGCTGAGTTTTATATTTAACATGTTTCAAAGGTTTAAATAATAAATATTTGTCTTACATTGAGTAAATTTTGTCTCATTTCTCATTTGAAATCTTTCTGAAACACATATAAACATTGTCATCATTGTAATGATGTTTTAGTTGAAAGGTTTATGGGAAGTGGCCTTAACTGGAAAGTACAGAATACGTATATTAAATATAAAAAAAATCATAAGAATAATGAAATTCAGTACTTTGTATGTATTTTACAGCAAGCCCCTGAAACTGAAGAAGAAATGAAAATTTTAAAGGAAAGATTGAAACAGAATGAAGTTCATCTTCAGGTAATACATGTAATAGTAGCATTGTATTAGATAATATTATAGTACAAGATAAGTAAGTTTTTGTAGTTAACTCAACATTGTTTGGTTTAATTGCATCAGAACCTATTATAAATACAGCTTCTGGTTTCCAAAATACTGCAGATTATATGTAGATATTCAATAAGCTTGCCAGAAACTTTATGAAAGCCTTTGAATATAAATGAATCTTAATGCAATTAGCAACAACATTGGGATGGCAGAAAAAAATTGTACAACGATAAGTTATAACACATGCAAAAATATTATATAATATCTTTGCATCCTTTATTTTAGCTATGAAAAATAGAAATACTGTGTGAAGAATCTTTTGAAAGAATCAATACTTTTTTCCACTTATTTACAATATAAGAATTAAATTAATAGCCAATGTTGTTTAATGCATAGTGATTAACTTGTTCAATAAACATACTTTACAAATTCATCAATAAATATGTGTTCATATATTTCAGATTTTCAGACAGCTTGCTATAGATGGTCAGTGGGATGAGATTCTCCCTATATTAAATTCAGGTAATGTACAAATTACTTCTGTATAATTTGTAGTAAAGTTGAAAGTTACACTGCCATGAACCATTAATTCTGCAGTGAAATCCAGTCTTTATCAAGCAGTGATTTCTAACTACAAGAATATTTAGTAGTAATGTTTTTAAATAACTATTGCTAGGATTTCAGACAGCAGAGATAAGACACTACGGTACATAGGAGTGGAGAATTTCAAAAGAAAAATGCCATTTTAACGCTGATCTTATTTTTTTCAACATTAGAAATCCTTTTACCTTTATCTGGTCCATATACAAATAAAGTTTTGAAATTGTCATTTTGATAAAAAAAAGAATACCTTAGATTTTTAATGACCTTGTTATTAATATATAAAATGTATAAAATTTTAATAAAATATGGTTCAAATTTTCCCATGCATGTGTTTATGTAGATGGTATATTTTGTCACTGACTTTATTTGTATGTTATGATGTTGAGTCATTTAACAAAGGCTGGTTATTATTACCAAATAATAAACTATAAAGCTCTCTTTTGATCATAAAGTAAACATAACTCAAGAATTAGCAAACCTTTTATCCACATTTTTTGAAGGAATTTGCTGTAAAGTGAAAATTTGTTTTTCCAACAGATTGTTATGAAATTTTTATTGATATTCCCAAGAGAATGTGTGGAGGCAGTGTTTTATTTATTATTTATTTTATTGATCTATATTAGACAACAGATGCTGGGAGTGAACCAAGGGGACATGAAAAGGCTTACCATGTTTAGTCATTGATCAATTCATTTGAAATTTGAGTCTAAACCTGACATCTTATTGAACCATATGTTCTATTTGTTAAATGATATAATGTTATGGGAGGAACAAATGACTTCAGTGAATAAAATTAGTTTTATAAAAAAAAAAAAAAACTTAAAAGGATCAAAAAGTTAAAACATTGAAGAACCCAATGAAGTTTAATATCTAGGAGTAGGAATATCATTCACCGAAAAAGATCTTTAAAATTCAAAGTGTAAATCCATGCATTATTCTACAGATTTAAAAACTAAATCTGGTTTTCTTAACTTTGTGCTACCTATATATAAATAGACCTGACTATTTTTAATAGATGATTTCAGTAGGATATTTATTTTTATAGACATTAATTTGCCGCCATTTCCATGTATTAGTAAGGGGGACATCTATGTTACATCAATATGATAAGTGAACTATTGTTGGCAGGATATTAACCTACAAGAGACCCCATTTGACGACACAATAAAGCTTACACTGTCAATATCTTATACCCTGTTTCTTTGATTTACATTGACAGGTTAAATACCTTTTACACTGGTGGGATTTAAATATTTTATTAACTGGATTATAATTATTGTATCATTACAAGCAAGGTTTTGACTTGTAAAGGAATTTTATAATACAGCAATAAGGGGACCATATTGTGGTCAAATCCTTGTCTAAATTTTCAAGTTGAGATAAATTCTTTTCCTTAAAGATGTTGCATAAATTAAACATTAAATTATTGGCTTGACAGACTCTAAAGTTGTATCAGTAGTGTATTATAGAATAACTACGGAGTCATTGTTATCTTTTATGGTAAGCTGGTTAGAGCCTTTTAATACTGATTGATTTGACAGCTTTCTATGGAATTTTGAACACATTAGCCGATTAGCGTAATATAGGATAAGACTAATAAAAAAATTGATTTGTTAGTCTTTTGAAATATTAGATTTATCTTATTTTAGTATTGGCCTTTTTATATGAGATTATTATTAATTAATTAGTTCAGCTATTGATTCCACAAAAAACATGAAATGTCAGCTTGGAAAATCCAGTTTCTGAATTATTAATGTAGCTATCTAAGCAGGGGTGGTGGCCAATGTAGAAGCAACTATCTTGATTGGGATAGGGCAATTCATCCTTTGTACAAATGACTCAGATTCTAACAAAAATGTATCAAGATGCTTAATTTTTTTTACAATACATGTATATTTGTTATGTTTTCAACCATCAACAGTCCTATTGGATTGCCTTTTGTGGTGCTGACTTGTTTATTTATCTCTAAACTGGGCCTTTTCAAAGCTAGCTTTACCCTTTAAGATCAGGTTCTTCTGTGTATACTTTATATAGTGACATTTCAAATCTAGCATTACCCTTAAAGGTCATGTTCCTCTGTGTAGACTTTATATAGAGACATTTCAAAGCTAGCATTACCCTTAAAGGTCATGTTCCTCTGTGTAGACTTTATATAGTGACATTTAAAAGCTAGCATTACCCTTTAAGATCAGGTTCCTCTATGTAGACTTTATATAGAGATATTTCAAAGCTAGCATTACCCTTTAAGGTCATGTTCCTCTGTGTAGACTTTATATAGAGACATTTCAAAGCTAGCTTTACCCTTTAAGGTCATGTTCCTCTGTGTAGACTTTATATAGAGACATTTCAAAGCTAGCATTACCCTTTAAGATCAGGTTCCTCTGTGTAGACTTTATATAGAGACATTTCAAAGCTAGCTTTACCCTTTAAGGTCATGTTCCTCTGTGTAGACTTTATATAGAGACATTTCAAAACTAGCATTACCGTTTAAAATTAGGTTCCTCTGTGTAGACTTTATATAGAGACATTTCAAAGCTAGCTTTACCCCTTAAAATCAGGTTCCTCTGTGTAGACTTTATATAGAGACATTTCAAAGCTAGCTTTACCCTTTAAGGTCATGTTCCTCTGTGTAGACTTTATATAGAGACATTTCAAAGCTAGCATTACCCTTTAAAATCAGGTTCCTCTGTAGACTTTATATAGAGACATTTCAAATCTAGCTTTACCCTTTAAGGTCATGTTCCTCTGTGTAGACTTTATATAGAGACATTTCAAAGCTAGCATTACCCTTTAAGATCAGGTTCCTCTGTGTAGACTTTATATAGAGACATTTCAAAGCTAGCTTTACCCTTTAAGGTCATATTCCTCTGTGTAGACTTTATATAGAGACATTTCAAATCTAGCTTTACCCTTTAAGATCAGGTTCCTCTGTGTAGACTTTATATAGAGACATTTCAAAGCTAGCATTACCCTTTAAAATCAGGTTCCTCTGTAGACTTTATATAGAGACATTTCAAATCTAGCTTTACCCTTTAAGGTCATGTTCCTCTGTGTAGACTTTATATAGAGACATTTCAAAGCTAGCATTACCCTTTAAGATCAGGTTCCTCTGTGTAGACTTTATATAGAGACATTTCAAAGCTAGCTTTACCCTTTAAGGTCATGTTCCTCTGTGTAGACTTTATATAGAGACATTTCAAAGCTAGCATTACCCTTTAAGATCAGGATCCTCTGTGTAGACTTTATATAGAGACATTTCAAATCTAGCTTTACCCTTTAAGATCAGGTTCCTCTGTGTAGACTTTATATAGAGACATTTCAAAGCTAGCATTACCCTTTAAGATCAGGTTCCTCTGTGTAGACTTTATATAGAGACATTTCAAAGCTAGCATTAACCTTTAAGATCAGATTCCTCTGTGTAGACTTTATATAGAGACATTTCAAAGCTAGCTTTACCCTTTAAGATCAGGTTCCTCTGTGTAGACTTTATATAGAGACATTTCAAAGCTAGCATTACCCTTTAAGGTCATGTTCCTCTGTGTAGACTTTATATAGAGACATTTCAAAGCTAGCATTACCCTTTAAGGTCATGTTCCTCTGTGTGGACTTTATATAGAGACATTTCAAAGCTAGCATTATCCTTTAAGATCTTGTTCCTGTATGTAGATAAAGTCTGTTCACTTAGTAATTCAAAATCCTGACTTTTTTTTATCACATCTGTTCTGTTAAAATTGAAATAAAGGAATTACCACAGATACAGCAAGATCTGCTTTATGAATTAACTTATACCTAGATATCAGCAGTGAGAGTCATTTTCTATGTACTGTTTTGTGCACTGGTTTCTCCTATCCATGCATCTGCAAAAATAATCTAACAGAGACAGCTAAACTCCTTATGTATCATTTGATGGATTTTATTTATATTTGGTATGTTGGTTTTTACTTATTATGAACCATTGAATTGAATTTTCTGTGCACGAATTTGTGGTAATATTTTGAATGTAATTGTATTTTTAGTGAATTTAATAAAAGGCTATCGAACTGTAGAATCAGCTGGTCTCCAAACAGAGGGACGAAAGACTGTTACCTCTATGGCTGGTCAACCTTTAGAAGAATTGGCCAAACAGATGGTCAATACTGACCTACATATGGCCAGATACCCTGATGACCAGTCAGATGATAGTATGGTAGATGAGTACCGGTATATAACTCCGGTAAGTATTACTCACAGGGATGTTAAGAGCTTTAGTGAAACACTGGTGGATGAGTTACTGAAAAGAATTTGTGTTTAAAATGTATATAAAAGTAGTGAAATAAGAACTATAAATTGAGTGATGCTGTTGATTTATTATTATTTATGGGATACTAATTTTTGTGGGTAGAGATATAAGTCTATGAGACAACAACACCAAAAACCAAAAAACACCCAGAGGTTAACGTGTAACAATATACAGGTATCTTTACACAATGTTAAGCTTTAAACTGCCAAGAGTACAGAAAAGTAGTGAAAACATTTAACAGAGACCATCAAAGATCTGATCAAATTCCAAAATTGACAAAAAATACATTAAGATATGACAAATGACATTAATTAAGTTCCTGACGTGACAGTCTCATGAAGATGTGTGTAGTAAGATCTCATTCTTCCCCATTTTATCATTGATCAGTGGACACACAAGAGGTACACAAAAGGTACACAAAAGTTTCACAAATTCACAAATGACCATACTAAAAAAAATCAGTAGAAAAAGCACTTTACATTTAGTAAAGCAATATAAAGTATATTTCACAAGTTTTGAGTTGCTAAAAATGACAGTATATAACGTTCTGATAAAAGGTAGAAAAAAGTTGTGCTGAGTTAGAGATAACTGAGGATGGACATTTTATTCTATTGAATCAGGTAACTTGCTGCTTTGGAGAAGGATAGCATAAGCATGTCAGAGAAGCTCTATTAAATATTTCAAATATAAGCTTTAGCTGTAATGCTGCTGCAGTTTTATTCCAGTATTTAAGAATAACTCAAATTTGTTAAAATCTTAAGAAATCAGATATTAAAGTTTTTTTTACACAAGTAACATCAGTCTCCATTATCGGTAATAATATGCTATTTTAGAACTTTCTTGTTTGCACTTAAGTATAAGAAAACTCTGAATGATTTTAAATTGTTAACACAAGGATGTAGATGTAACTTAAAGTAATTTTGGACAGGGGGCGAAGTTAGACAAAACAATTGATCTTTAATTCATTTGCACTAAATTTACATATATTGGTAGATATATAGTTTATTTTGATTATTATATTTTTTGTCGAGCCTTCGACTTTTGTCGAAAAAGCGAGACATAGCGATCCTACATTCCGTCGGCGTCGTCGTCGTCGTTGTCGTTGGCGGCGTCCACAAATATTCACTCTGTGGTTAAAGTTTTTGAAATTTTAATAACTTTCTTAAACTATCCTGGATTTCTACCAAACTTGGACAGAAGCTTGTTTATCATCATAAGATAATATTCAAAAGTAAATTTTGTAAAAAAAAAATTCCATTTTTTCCGTATTTTACTTATAAATGGACTTAGTTTTTCTGCCAGGAAACATTACATTCACTCTGTGGTTAAAGTTTTTAAAATTTTAATAACTTTCTTAAACTATCCTGGATTTCTACCAAACTTGGAAAGAAGCTTGTTTATGATCATAAGATAGTATCCAGAAGTAAATTTTGTAAAAAAAAAATTCCATTTTTTCCGTATTTTACTTATAAATGGACTGTTTTTCTGCCAGTTAACATTACATTCACTCTGTGGTTAAAGTTTTTAAAATTTTAACAACTTTCTTAAACTATCCTGGATTTGTACCAAACTTGGACAGAAGCTTGTTTATGATTAAAAGCTAGTATCCAGAAGTAAATTTTGTAAAAAAAAAATTCCATTTTTTCCGTATTTTACTTATAAATGGACTTAGTTTTTCTGCCAGTTAACATTACATTCACTCTGTGGTTAAAGTTTTTAAAATTTTAACAACTTTCTTAAACTATCCTGGATTTGTACCAAACTTAGACAGAAGCTTGTTTATGATCAAAAGCTAGTATCTAGAAGGAAATTTTGTTCCATTTTTTCCGTATTTTACTTATAAATGGACTTAGTTTTTCTTCCAGTTAACATTACATACAGTCTGCAGTTTAAGTTTTTAAAACATTTATTAGATTCATAAACTATCCTGGATTTTTACCAAACTTGGACAGAAGCTACTTACAATCAAAAGATAGTATAGAGAGGAATATTTTTATTAATTTTTTTCCTCATTTTTGCTGAGCCTGTGATTAACAGCAAAAAGTAGGCGAGACACTGGGTTCCGCGGAACCCTTACGAATTTTTTAAGTAAACTAATATTAAAGAGGTAGCAAGAATAAAATAATTCCAACTTATGACTATTAGCTATTCTGTAAAATATGACAAAGGCTGTACTCGCTAATCACAAATAAAATGCTTTGACCATATTGAACATTATTTAATAACTAGCTAGAATGTGCTGAAAATAATTTCAGGGATAATGAATAAAAAAATCAGACATTTCATAAATATGTTTCAACCTTTATTCATTTGTGTATGTCGTTATCAAAGAAATATACTATATATAAACATTTAGAAATCAGACTTTAAAGAAAGTCACATAACTGTCAGTAGTTTTGTTTTTTGCAAAGTTTGAAATGCAAAGGAAAGGAACAGAAAAAGAAAAAAATGATTATGCAGTTCAACTTTGAATGTTTTAACAAACAAACAAAAAATTTATCTGCCTTAAGATTATGAATTAAAAAAAAGGTAAATGAAATGTGTTTGTTTTATAATTTTTTTCTCATTTGGCCAATTTCATAAAGGTAATTGACCTACTATATTACATACAGCCTTCATTTACTTCAGGGGACCTTGTACTTTAGGGTTAGTAATCAGCTTATGCTTAGGAATAGGTTAGGTTTGAGTTTGAGTTTTAGGACTAGTGTTAGGGGTAGGTATGGGGAATTGTTAGTTTTAGGTTTGAATTACTTGCGGATAACTGTATATGGGTTGGTTACCCTAGAGTGAACAAAGGCCTCACATACATAAATTTGTTTTGGTTTTAGAATAAAAGGGGTACAGATCAAAGTAAACCTACAGCAGAGGAGAAGAGGAAATTAATAAATGATCTAATCAGCCATCTTGATAAAGATAGTGATGACCTTGACAGTTCCATAGAGGAGATTCATTGGAAAAAGGTCGAATCACTCCTGCCTGTGAAATCACAGGAGAGAAAATGGATAACAGTTGGGCAAGCAACTAGTCTGCATTCCAGCCGACCGGGTGATACCAGGAACAGAGAAGAGGAACTGGTTCTCGGTCTTGAATTACCTTCAGAGAGTGAAGGAATGACACAGAATGGCACAGATTCCAATACATCAAGTCCTGTCCTGAAAAGACGAAAATTCCTTTCAGCTGACAGCACTGACATGGTAAAGTCACATTCAGGGCAACACCACATGATGCCTCCATCGACAGTCTCTAAAACACCTGATAGTCTATCATACTATCTACCAAGCTCAGAACAGAATAGTGGGGATGATATGCATGGTAAGAAGAATTTATATCAGAAATCAAAAAAAAAAGAAAACTTTAAAAAGAACAGTACAAGATAAACTGCAATTTGAACTAAGTTACCTTAGAAAAACAAACCAATCTGAGGAAACATCTCTTGTGAATCAAATTTTTTTCCTTACGTACGTCCCAAAATTGGTTTCCGTTCTCTAACTTTAGTTTGCCTCAATCAAATATTATGAAACTTACACACAATGCTAATTACCACAAAACACAGATCAAGTTTGAATTTTGGTGGCGTCACTTTTACTGTTCTAGAGTTATGCCCCTTTACAAATAGAAAAATTGACGAACTTTTCATTTCCGTTCTCTAACTTTAGTTTGCCTCAACCAAACTTTATGAAACTTATACACAATGCTTATTACCACAAAACACAGATCAAGTTTGAATTTTGGTGGCGTCACTTTTACTTTTTTACAATTATGCCCCATTACAAACGGAAAAAATGCTGAAATTTTCTTTCCGTTCTCTAACTTTAGTTTGCCTCAACCAAATGTAATGAATCTTATACACAATGCTTATTACCACAATATACAGATCAAGTTTGAATTTTGGTGGCGTCACTTTTACTCTTTTAGAGTTATGCCCCTTTACAAATGGAAAAAAAGCTGAAATTTTTTTTCTTCAGTTCTCTAACTTAAGTTTGCCTCAACCAAATGTTATGAAACTAATACACAATGCTTTTTACCACAAAACTCGGATCAAGTACAAATTTGGGTAACGTCACTTTTACAATTCTTGAGTTATGTCCCTTTATAACCTTATATGCAAGCGGGGGCATCATCTGTGTCCCATGGACACATTCCCCATTTATTATTATTAAATCAAATGTTTTGATATAAACATAAGATCAAATGATATAAACAATAATTAATTCTTTATCAAAAGTTTCTCATTTCAGTCAAAATGTTTATTGGTCAATTGCAATATAAGATTTCAGCAACAAACTTTAAAATGCCATTCTTTCTGGAATTTTGAATTATATATTACTTTATTGGGAGAGACATATGGTTTGACACTGGGATAATTTATTCTGTAATGTAAATTTGTTTGTATTTCAGGTTTTGTAGAAGAGATAAAAAGCCATGCTGCCCCTGTTAATTATGCTGCTCCAAGATCATCTAGTCTACATGACAGTGGTCATGTGACTGCCTCGACAGGAAGAGGCACATCTCTGCGGGAGCGAATTTTGGAAATTGGGAAAACACTGGAGGTAAAGTTTATTATTATTTAATAACTATCAAAATTGGTGATCAGTAATTATATGTGACAAACTTAGGTTAAATACTAAAATAAGAAAGTGATTAGAGAACTAAAAAAAAAGATTTAGACAGATGACTTTAGTGGTCAGGATTCCCTCCACAGGTTGTTCCTCCTATTACCACTATCTCAAATATTCAAGCCTTGCTCTGTAATTTGGCAGAGTGACCTTGGTCTATTGGTATGTGAGTTACTCACAAAATTGGGTCCTGATTGGTCAGTTATAAACCTGGCTGCCAGGAAACATTACGTATTTGAAGATGATGATGTTAAAAATCATCTAGCAAACAAATATGAAAGGATTTTTTTGTAATCTGTATTTTATGTATCAAATTTATTTTGTTTATTTCCAGAAAAAAGTAGCTCCTTATTCAGAAATATCAGATGAAGAAGAGAGTCTGTTTACGTGGAAGACAAAGGTAAATGAGGACTAATGAAATAAATCTTTATCTAAAAATTAATGGCTCAAAGGAATTCCAGTAATGTGTTACATTAAATTTGTGTGCATGTGTCCCAAAATATAGAATTTTACACAAAAACAAGTTAAAGTATGTATTCTCGAGTCAATAAAATTCTAGTTATTCAATTACCTTTGAAATACAATATATTACTTATTTGCTGCTTCTGGCTGTTTACCCTTCATAACTCACATGCACTTTAATTAAGACCTGGGTTTTTATCACAAATCTAGAATAGTCAATGTTAATTCCTTTTGGGACAAAAGTAAATGCCATATTTATAGATTCCTCCTATTTACCATGAGAAAATCAATTAATACCTGTATAAGTTTCTTCCATTTTTTTTTTAAATGATTCACAAAGATGAGTCCCAGTGCTTATTTATAAGAATGTAAGTATGGTTTATTTATGTTTTAGGCTTATGAAGCCAGAAGAAATTTTGATAATGCAGAGAAAGAAGTAAAACACAGTAAAGATGAGGTACATGTACTGCTATATTTAATCCATCTGATTTCTGATTCCATTTATGGTACATGCATTATAATACGACATGTAAGAGAGTACTTCTCCATAGGAAGTAGTTAACTTGCCTTTACCTCTTGTTTGCTAGGAATATTGTTAATATTTATGTTTATCTAGTAAGAAATGTTTCTAGCTAGTGTCTAACATATCTAACCCTTTCAAGAGTTTTAACAGAACTACCCCTTTGTTAGTAGCAATAAAACAAAACATTCTTTTGATTGAAATTTGTTGTTATATAGTGTGATGTCAATGTGTAATAATTAATATATTTCTATAGTTTATCAGGGCATTCTCTACACACAAAAAAGACCAATAGATTTTATGTAATCATCAGTGATCACTAACAAATCTAAAAGGTTGAGAGTATCTCAAAGTATATCAAATAATTTAAAATCAACTGTGAATAAAAATTGAAAAAATAAAATCCACCATTTGCCTTTAAAGAAGGTTGTCAGATAACAAACAAACTATACAACAGATTTTATTATGATTTCCTTTTAGAATTATTCACATTTTTATTATTTTGTGAATTTTGCAGACAGCACATTCTGTCATCCTTAAAATTCTGACACCATTAGCACTACAATACATAATTTACTATTATGGGTTTATAGCCATTTACATTATATTTAAAGCTTCCTCCTGCCAAAAAACGTAGACAAAGGGTATGTCATATGTTGTCAACATCACTTATCATAATGCATGTTTAAAATTGCACAAATGTTTCCACCGATATCTAAATTGATAAATTTTTCCGTTTATGACCATATTTTGTTAGAAAGATAATGTGTGGACAATGTAAATAAAAAATACTCAGAGTTGTTGGATATGAATATTTTCATTGGACATGAACACCGATGGTCAAGCATTCAAGTTTACCAGATGTAGATCAATTCAAAACTGAAGATGACTTTTCTTTTTTAGGAAATTAATTTTATGAATGAAATTTTGAAAAGTATGGTGGATAAATATTTCTGTATCTTATAAAATTTATCATATAGTTTACTTTTTGTAAAGTGTGGGTTGCATATTAGTTGTTGTTGTTTGTAGATGTTAAAATACTATAAAGTTCTTGCTTACATGTAGTTTCATTATTATGAATGCTATATTGCTATGCTCACAGAATTATATCATATCCTTTAAATGTCCAATATTACACTATGTTCAATGCCAGAAACAGTTCTGGTATTATGCAAGGGCAATTGAGCATCATTTCAAAACAACCCTTGTCAAACAAGTCACCTTTTTTTTTAATTTACAGATTAACAAGTTAGAGAAAGAACTTGAAGAAAAGTGTAGATACATAGAAATTTTAGAAGCTTTTGTAGAAGTATTACAGAACCTACTTTGTAACAAAGTAAGTAGACTTATATCAACAAATGGATTTGTCTTAATGTACTCCTATATCAGTATTACAGTTTTTAATGATTTTCCTTCTCTATCTAGTTGAATTTGTGAATTCTACAAACTTGATAATTATTGTGTGATTTATGTGCTGTTTAATACATGAAAAACAAAAAGAAGACAATTGATTCCGGACTCTAATTAAACCTTTAACCAATTTCTTCAATGTGGTAATGTATGTATGGATTTTTTTTCTATTGAAGGAGAATAAAAATGATAAAGAAGTACTGAACGGAATTGAAGTTGAGGTGCACAGAATGAAACAAAAACTTACCGATCAGGTGACACATAGCACAGGAAGTGATGTCACAACAGAACTCAAACGTAAAGAACGAGAACTTCAGGCAAAGGTATATAGATTTATAACCTATAATGGTTTACTTTTATACCAAGGCTCCGTGTTGAAGACCGTACTGTGACCTATAATGGTTTACTTTTATAAATTTTGACTTGGATGGAGAGTTGTCTCATTGGCACTCATACCACATCTTCTTATATCTATTATAAGTATTATCTGAATTGATATTCTATTGGTAAATATACAATACTACATGGCAGAAACTTTCACACAAAAAAATAAGGTGATGATCTTAGTTTACTAACTGATTAATTAAGTGCACAACATTTCATTTGCCTAAATGTTAAATATATATATATAGGGTTTATATGTAGGATATTTTACAGTTTAATAATAGTTATATTTATGAAGTTGACTCTTCTACTGGTGAACATTTTTATTAAAACAAAAACTTGCATTGAATCAAACATATTGTCATTTACACACACCCCTCCTACTAAAGTACATGGTGCTGGAAAATTTTATTTGATATAGTAAGCTATGCCTTAACCATTTAAACATAGAATTTTTTTTTTTTTAATTCTTTGATACAGTTGTTTGAAAAAATCTGCAAAGTTGAACAAGTCTTTTTAAATCCTCGTCAGAACTCTCCTTTTTCTGTGTCAAAATGAAATAGTATTCATGATTTAAGACAATGGCATGAGGAGACTGTATTTGACAGTATAATACTTCATTTTAATGTTTGATCTTTTCTGTAGAGAAATGAAGTAGACAGTTTACTGGTGGAGTTAAGACAATGGCAGGAGGAGTGTAGAACAATAGAGGATATGAGAGTGAATGCCCTTGAATCATTACATTGTCTAGAACAAGAAGTATCAGAAACACATACATCAGAAAAACACCTGAAACAAGACTATAATCAACTGCACGAACAGGTAAATTCTATAAACATTTCATGTTGTCCTTATTAATCTTATTAATAGTATATTTATTTCATTGTATGTCCTTTCCGGTTTTTTTTTTAGCTTGAGTAATTTTCACACCAACCAGTAAGATTACATCTATTTTTTTCTAGGTCCTTTTGGCAGAGCTCCAGATAAGCTGCGTATTTGCGTGATCACGCAATACAAATAATTAAAAACCCAATGCAATTGCCCATTGCAGGGTTCAAAAACCCAATTCATTCAAAGGAAAACCCAATTATATGCCAAAACCATGAGTTCTTAACGCTTTTATTCGCTATCGTTTGCGTTATTTACCCTTATCTGATTACAGTCGTCGCGTAAATCTATTTTTATAATATTTATAAATGGAAATGTCCTTTCGTTCTAAAAATAGAGCCCTGCATCAAGTACCCTGTTGGAATTTTCCGTTGCTCAAAAGGTACACGTGTTTATGAAAACATTTCGATCTTCTCGGCGTTTATCCAATTAGAGTTTGTCTTGTTGTCATATTTTTTTCGAATTGCTCGGGATTTATCATAACATACAATGAATTAAAACGAAAGTAAATATCCGATAAAAATATTGAATAGAAGCATGTTTTCAGCTTCTTTTTGATACTTTAGGGAAAGTTATTATGATGATAACAAGACCCGTTTGCGTACCTTAACGAGAACATTGATAGAACGATAAACATGGGGTTTTGTCAAGAACGAAATCAGTTGGAAAGAGTGAAAGGCCAAATCAATTATGACATGATATATGTACATTTTGTAGTTGGAAAGCATCAGAAACCAAAGGTTCTAATCAGCTGGGACAACTTAACCCAGATTTATGTAAATTAAATTAAACAAAAACATTCAAGTATAATTTTAGTTTATATATTATTTTTTTCATTTTAGTTGATGAGTGAATACACATATCCGTTTTTTACGTCAATGCATCTTGACACTTTCTTTGTTTTGGTCTTATTGTTCTGTATGCTTATGATAGTTGTCTAATTGGCAAGTGCAGTTTAACATTGTCATTTATTTATTTGATGTTGCAGAATTATTTGTAAATTTAACTCTGTTAATTTAAGTTGAATGTGGTCTCCGTCATTAAACCTATAAACCTGGTCAAGGTTTTGGGGTATATCTTAAATCTGGGAACTACTTATTATTTTTATTAAAAAGTAGATCTGGCAAATAGGTGAAAGGACTGGCAAAACTTTCTTACAGCACCTAAATTTCACATATATTACATAAAAATCTAAACACTTAGCCACGCCTACCCCAACTAAACTGTAGGGTGATCATATGGGATCTAGAAAGGTAATTAGTAACTGTCCAACTAGTGACACCAGCTGCAGTTTATATAAGTTGTGAGAAAATACAAAACTGGCAGAACGTTTAAAATCAGACACAAATTAAACGTACAATTGCTCGTCAGTGAATAAACCAAATAAAACAGCTAGCATATATACAAAGAAAAAAAACACATTTAAGATGGAAAAACATCTGCATGGGGTTGACATAATGTGATTATAACATGCCTAAACATTCAATATTGTGTTGATGAAAAAACCCAATACATTAAGGAGCTTGGTGGTGAAAAACCCAATTTGATATTTGCTTGAGGGGTGAATTGGAATTGATAATGCAATTTAAAAACTTTATCACCCAATTACATAAAAAAATGGTGGGTAAAAACCCCAATTTGTGAATTCTTATCTGGAGCTCTGTTTTGGGTATTTAGAAACTTAAATAAGTGTTGTCTTTTTGGACTGGGATGATTAGTGCTACCCTTTTGAGTGCAGAGAAATATGTGTGTACATTCAAACTCTATTTTATGTTCAACCCTCTACAGATATTATGCTTACAATATAGAGTAATAATACTTTGACATTATGTTATTCCGTCTGACATTAACAAGAAAGATCAAATTAAAGCTTCAGTTATGGATACAAACATATTCAATAATTCACAAAACCTTATTTTAGTCTATACTGCACAATAATCTATCATTTAAAAACTGATATTTTGACAATTTTTGTAGTACATACCAATTCATGTAACTTTTACTAACAATATAAGCTGTGATTACTTTATCTAACATTATTAGCTGCTATCCATGGAGACTGAAGCTCGTTCAATGAAAGTAGAGAGAGATCAGCTCAGATTTGAAATTATTCAGTTGAAGGGGAAAGCCAAAAATTTTAGTCATCTTGACTTTGAGAAAAATAGTCTTGATGAAAAAATGCAAAGTGTTTCAAGACTTTTAGAAGACAAGGTACTATCTTTATTTGATAAATAGAAATAATCTTAAATTTACAAGTATCTATAGCTTGATTCAAAAGTTCAATTTGAAAAGTATCTGTTTTCTATTTTTGTTTGCCGTGGATTTTAATTTTACTATTTAATGTTTAAGAATTTGTTTTGATTTGAAAAACATTTGGATCTTGTAAGATAAGCTGTTTTGTTTATTACTAAGTGGTATGATAGATATTTTTTTAATTTCACTGTGAAAGTGTAATTATTCTTAAAAAGTGAAACACTTTGCAATTTGTATATTTAAAATTAAACAGACTGAGACAGTAAACAACCAAATGAAGGAGGTTAAAGAACTCAAAGTATCTATTATCTCCCTTGAGGAAGAGAAATATCACCTACAGAGGCAACTACGAGATTATGTTAACACTCAGACAAGGGTACTAATAAGTGTCGTTTTCACTTGTTACAATTATATTGAATGTCACATTTACTTATATTTATATATATACGGATCATGTTAATTGTTTGTTTTATTATTTTGAAACCAGTTGGAGATATTAGGGTTTTATGGTCCAAAGAAGCGACACTATTCATATTTTAAAAGGATTTAGTGCCTTTGTGGGGATTTAAATTTCCTCTTTTAATTAGTTTCTATTGATATCAAAGCCAAAAACTTTTGTTTTCCTTAACCATCTTGGTTGTCTTGAGGTGGTGTGCTTGCTTTTCGTGTGTAAGCTTCAAGTTTTAACCCATTTTTGTTAAACTGAAAAACCTGTGAGAGCAACAATCAGTAAGTTTGGAGTGTCACAAAATGAGGATTCTGTGAAATGTTACTTTGTTAGCTAGCATGGTGAAACATTATTTTTTAGCAAGTCACCCACTACAAAGTGGGGTTTATTTTCATATAACATTACAACTTTTTTTCCTCACCATTTCAAACAACTTGATAACATTTATGATAAACATAGTAACTGTTTTATTAAATGGGGATGTCATTTCCACTTTAGATTTAAAGGAAACTGCAAATTCAATGGTATTTAGTTTTGTATTACAATTTAGACATTAAAATTGGTGGTGGGTGGGTTACATGTCACAGAAAAATGCCAGTCATTTGTGAAATGTTAAATCTCTGTTTTGTGTGTGTTTGTTTGTGTATCTATATGTGCATGCATCAATCAAAACTTTTTGCTGTGATGTTTATGCAGCTATAAATCACAGCTTACTTAATTTTATGAGCAGTTAATTTTTTAAGCTGAGTTATTTATAGGTAAATTATACTGTGTAATATATTGTCACACCACTTTTTAATGTACTTCCTGTTCTGTTGATACAAACAAACCTCAAAGGATACCTGTAACAAATGAGTTTTCCTCATTTTTTGTCAACATCATTAATTCACAGGCTCTTTAACACCTTGCTTCATCTATGAAAGTTATGAAATGAGGTATAATTTCATTGATATTGAGGATACTATAGGTAAGCTAAATCTTGAGTTCACTTTCAACAAGCTGCTTGCCTGCTTTATGTTTTCAAGACTAATATATTTACCAGGGACAAATTCAAGGTTAGAGGAAAGTGGGGCTTAATTGTGCCTAATGGCAAAAATAGTGGATTTTGAAGATTTAATTCTAAAAAATAAATTTTTATTCTGATAAAAAGGGCGTACACCTTTGCCCTCACCAGCTGATTTGCCTTTGTTTATATATTAAGTGTATAAAGGAGTTAATATATTATGGCTGATTTTTTTAGTATTTGCTTTATGTGAAGTTTTGTATACATATTAATGTCTGTTTTAAGAGCTTTTAAAGCTCAAATTTTATTGTTAAATTTCAAATATGCTGACTCTAAGTACATTTCTTACTTACTGACTTATTGACTTATTTGATAGTTAGAGTTGCATTTTTGCAAGATTGGATTATAAATTTAAGAGTGAGTATTATATGATTATGAGTTACAGTTAACTGGTGTATAGTTACATAATGTTGTTTGATCCTTAAACACAGCTTAAATAAATGAATGTTAGGAAGAAAGATATAATTTTAATACCTGTTATTCTGTCTCTATTTTCACAGATATCAACATTAGAAACAAATAAAGAAGATTTAACAAAGAACATTGCCATTTTAAAAGCCAGGATTAGTCACCTGACACAGAAATGTAAAGAAAAGGTAAAAAAAAAGCTACTGATGCTAACACTGTTAGTTAGGCTTTGTAAAATTAATTACTCCCAGTATATGGATCTTATCTCATTTGTTTTATATTAGAATATGTAAGTAGTTACTATTTGCATTTTGTAAGATCATGGTGAGACAACAGATTAGCTGCTTGAACTCTCAACCTTCATATTTCTGCATAAATTGTTATCCTTTTATCATTTGTTATCGTGTATGTTTTTTTTCCTTACTTAAGGATAAGTGACTGTTTTCATCTAATGGAAACTAAGTGATATTACAACAGTCATTCTTAAGGAATTGTGAATCATCATTTAGACAACAAAAAAGATTTGGATCAGCTGTTTTATTTTGTATCCACTGAAGGTAATGATTTAAAAGAATCATTTGTTTAGTCATTTTGTATTATTTGATTTCAGGACAGTCTTTTACGTCGCCTTAAAGATGAATTTTGCCAAGGATCTGGAAAATCATCAGCTCTGCTAGAGGAGCTTAAAGTTATGGAATCTTTTATGGACAAACAAGATTATGATAGTCCATCAATGGTATGTTGTATAGTTACAATATAGATTTTTTTTTAGATGAAATATGAATTATTTAAGATTTGAAAAATCCAAAAATTTTGGTGATATACTTTCATCATCAAAATTAAGATGTATAAACTCTGCATATATGTTATCTAATATCTCAGGGATATACAGCGTACCTGCCAACACACCTGATTTCGGGGGAGACTCCCACTTTTTACTTAAAAATTTGAAATACCAACCTATCGAACTGTACTCTTAATACCAAAATTTGAATGAAAAAGGTTGTCAAGCATTATCTCCCCCTTAGAGGAGCTGGAAAGAGGGAGATCTCCCGCATTGTGGCTCCAAAGGTTGGTAGGTATGATAACAGCTTTCTAGATCTTCCTTCAGAGATCAAAATCTTGCAGGTCTTGTAACTATGTACACTTTTAGTTTTTATGGTAAAATAAACCTTGATATAACTGCATGTAACTTCATGTGTTTTTGGTTTTTCCTGAGAGGCACATATAAATTAGAACTGGATATGACATAATCAGGAGGCTTCTGAACAAAGTGCCTGTATCAAGCCACCCTTTTCCTGAACAAAGTGTTCTATCAGTGAACCTTTGCAGTGTAAGTTTTATAATGGTGTATGTTCCAATATAAGTGGGAAAATAAGTCAAGTATAGATTAAATCTTGGTCTATAGCTACAAGTATAACATCTATATTTAAATTTGTATTTTATAGTTATCTAATGGTAAACCCCCTGACCAGAATGACAGACATTTAATATCAGAACAGTTTGTACAAGGAGAGATACCTAAGAATCCACACTTCACAGTAGTATCCGATTATGATCCTTCTCTGTTTTCCAAAAGTAACAGTCCGAGACTGGAACTACAACTGAAAAAGGGAGATAATGTTCTCATTACAGGTAGGTTCTATAATTAAACGTATTGATTTCATAAGGAATTTTTGACTAGAAATGCAACTGAAAAAAAACAGATGCATTTTCTTTTTCAGGTAACTTAACAATAAAATGAATGACAAAAATTTCTGTTTTTTTATTAACACACCATGGAACATAATTTTATTACTTTTGGTGAAAACCATGACCAAATTTAGATAATTTAAAAAAAAAATATTTATGTGCAGGTTATATATAAGAAAATAAGACCCTAATTGTTACTACTTGTTCAAGATAAACAGGAAAACTAAAGATTGAAAACTTTTACATGACATAGATTACCGGTATTGTTTTACAGGTCCATTAGATGACAGAGGTTATTTTGAGGCTGAGGTTAATGGAAAAGTAGGTTTGGTACCAGCAGCTTATTTAGGTAGACCTCCTGTAAATGGCCACCATTTTCCCACAGCTAAAGACAGGCGGTGGCAACAGTACGAGAAACCACCAAATCACCTGGATACCTCACCAGAAAATATTGTTCAGATGTATGGCCAGTTAGTTAAACAAGGGAAATCTGGTTACTCCAGTCCCAAGTTTAATGGATTAAGGAAAACAACTGGTCAAAACATCAATCAAGGTAACAATTTACTTACTGTTGGACCTTTTTTAATAGCCAATTTATCTACAGAAATGATTAACATTTTAAAATTGTCATAACTTATATATATGTTTAATTATTATGTTTGAACAGATTGATAAGTCCAAAGAAGAAAATTCTAAATGTTAAGAACATGCTGAAAATTTTTAAATGTCTTATTTTCTTTTATTATCCTTAACATGAATAAAAGTAGTTCTGTGGTGTACATCAGCAACTCAACAACACAAACAACTGAAATATATCTTGATATCAAACTACAGTCTTCAACAAAAGAACAGTGTCTATACAATATGTAAAGGTTTCAATCGTCTTAAGTTCCAAAAAAAAAAGGAAATAATTATACAGTACAGAAGCTATTAAAGATCTGGCTTCAACATTTTTTTTTTATTTACAGCTGTTCCTGATCCACCACAAGATTTCCAGGCCGTGGAAACAGAAAGGGGGATAACTTTGTCATGGAAACCTCCTGCAACACCAGTTACTGGATATAAGGTATTATTTACATTATATGTTCAAGTGTTTGAGGTAAATTATTATTCATTGGCAAACAATTTTTGTGGATTTCGTGGATACAGATGAACCACTTAATTAAACGTTCAATGAAATATAAATTTCCTAAAGGTTATATACGAACTGTGGCAAAACAGTAAAAATCAATTATTCACAAAGACACAGATTTTCTTCAATTCACAAAGGACAAGGAATGCAAAATTTTGGTGCGCCTTCTCTTCTTTTTACACAAAAGCAAAATATGACATTTATGTCCCGATTTAATGGAAATTCTATATTTAGTGGCATTTAAATATCACATAACAAATGATACCTTTATGTATTTTACTTGAATTCCTTATAATCTGTTTGCTGTTTGTAGATATTTGTGGACGGAAAACTTCACCGACACCTTACCAAAGCAAGCATAACCAGACTGGTCCTCCACAGTATCAGTATGGACAGGGACCACATATTTGGTATCGAGTCAGTCTGTGACAGACAAGTGTCGGAGATTATAGATATCTTCTATGGAGACAACGATTCTAAAGAAGACAGAGTATTAACAAGTCACGAATTTATAAAGTTACATCAGAGACAATACTTGGGCATCTATGATTATGACCCACAGAAACAGTCTCCGAGAGCCGATACATCACAGGAACTGGCATTTAGTGCTGGAGATTCCATAACGATATACGGAGAAGAAAGACGGGATGGGTACTTTTATGGTTGTGTAAGTAATTGATAAGGTTAAAAGTACAGATTAAGATAAAGCTTATACATCACATTCTTATTGCAAAGGTAGAACTTTCTATCTTACTAGTCAGCAGAATTCTGAAGGTCAGACTGTGTAATGTTATTACCTGTCAGGTAAATGTTTATGAAAAAAACATGAGGTTTGGGAAATAACCTGTAATCCTCAAAGTTTTGTTACCTTTTACCACTGTTTATCAAAGAAACAGTCTTTTTTTCATTTTTGTCGAGCCTGCGACTTTTGTCACAAAAGCGAGACGTAGCGATCCTGCATTCCGTCCGTGACAGCGGCGTCCACAAATATTCACTCTGTGGTTAAAGTTTTTGAAATTTTAATAACTTTCTTAAACTATCCTGGATTTCTACCAAACTTGGACAGAAGCTTGTTTATGATCATAAGATAGTATCCAGAAGTAAATTTTGTAAAAGACTTAGTTTTTCTGCCAGTTAACATTACATTCACTCTGTGGTTAAAGTTTTTAAAATTTTAATAACTTTCTTAAACTATCCTGGATTTGTACCAAACTTGGACAGAAGCTTGTTTATGATCAAAAGCTAGTATCTAGAAAGAAATTTTGTAAAAATATATTTTCCTGTTTTTCCATATATTACTTATAAATGGACTTAGTTTTTCTGTCAGTTAACATTACATTCACTCTGTGGTTAAAGTTTTCAAAATTTTAATAACTTTCTTAAACTATCCTGGATTTGTACCAAACTTGGACAGTAGTTTGTTTATGATCAAAAGCTAGTATCTAGAAGGAAATTTTGTAAAAATATATTTCCTTTTTTTCCGTATATTACTTATAAATGGACTTAGTTTTTCTTCCAGTTAACATTACATACAGTCTGTAGTTAAAGTTTTTAAAACATTTATTAGATTCATAAACCATTCTGGATTTTTACCAAACTTGGACAGAAGCTTCTTACAATCAAAAGATAATATCTATAAGAAAATTTTTAATGATTTTTTCCCCATTTTTTGTTGAGCTTGTGACTAGCAGCAGAAGTAGGCGAGAGACTGGGTTCCGCGGAACCCTTACAAATTTTTTATTTCTATATAAAGTAATGATACTATTGTTCTGACTACGGTAATATATTTTCAAAGTATCATATGATATTACATTCTTTTAAAGCTTGCTAAAGCTATTTTAGTTCTGCCAAATAGCAATTCTGACTGTGAGAGAGCATTTTCAATTATAAAGAAGATTTACACTGAATTCAGATCAGAACTCAACAATGATACATTGTGTGCATTGTTACATGTTTCATGTAAATTTAACCAAACTGGCAGTTGTTTTGAAAGCAGCAAAACAGGCCACTGTTGAATACAATAAAAGTTTACAGTAGAATATTGTTTTTTTACATTGAGAAATTTGTATAAAGTTCATATTAAAAAGTCTGCATCTACGTCACACGCTTTTTTTCACGCTTTTTGACAGGTCATGTCATGTCATGACATGATTTGTCATTGTCAGAGGTTGGCAACTATGATCATACCGTTTCATTATCATATACTGTTACAATATGAGAGATCAGTGTTATCAACTTTTCTTTTATCTGGAGCAAACCATGTAGGAAGTGAAGTGGTTTCTCCTTATTACATCTTTATCATGGGTTATGCATGTCTATGCTAAAAGATGTACATTATACTGGGTAAAACATATATGTTTAGGTTTAAAACTTCAATCTATTCTTTGTATTGGCTGGAAGGTCTACAATAGGACAATACATGTACCAGATTGTGCTTTAAAATTCATTTTGTAAATTTATTCAATGAAGATTTTTAATTTATAAATATTAATTTAAGATTTTTGCTTTGTATTTATAGGTTGATGGACAATATGGTTTAGTCCCATCGTATTTCGTTGAGGAAATTCCAAAGACAAACAGACAGGTAAATAGTCTTATCATATACCCCTCCTGTAAATATTGAAAAGTCTATTCAGAACCCCACCCCTGAACCATATATTTTCTTCCAGTTCATGAATAGACGAAAACAATTATTGTCACCAATTAATGACATAGATATTGACATGATCAGACAGCCATAATGTTAAATTTTGAAATGTATGAAAATTCATCAATGGTACCCAAGACGTCTGTTTTGTCTACTTAAGACTAATCAGTGGTACTTTATTCAAAACAGTAGGCAGGCCAAATTAAATTGGAAGTTGATGGGCATATAAAGGGAAAGTTCCGAAAATGGCTTAGGCAATTAATCTTCGCCTGAGGTATAAAAACCTTAGTGTTTCAATTAATTAATTTAACATTTTATAAACAGTAAATTTACAGAAAATGAACATATCATTGATGTTTCATGTCAGCAAAAAAGTGCTGACTGCTGGGCTGGTGATATCCTCCATGACGAAACGTCAACTAACAGTGGCATTCACCCAATGGTATGCAAAATTCAACAAAGATACCAGGCTTATAATTTAGCACACCAGACATGCATATTGTCTGCAAAAGACTCTTTAGTTGCTCTCGAATCAAAACAGTCAGGAAGGCAAATCAAATACAAATTTGAAGAGCATCAAAAATGAAAAATCAGAAAAGTTGTGCCAAATACGGCTAAGACAATAAAAGCCTACTAAGTTTTTTTTTATTTGCTAAATTATTTATTTATACATGAGATTTGTTATTATAATGGATTTTTATTACAGAAATTTAATGTTGATTCACACAAATACAACACTAGATGACACCACACATAAAGCAGTTGAACAGTGCTATACCCAACTACTCAGGAAGATTATAATTGGTCACATGATCCAGTGTTGACCAATGACAACAGTGCTATATAAACTGTACTAAAGACTGGACCACTGTGCATTAGATTCAGTATCATTATATTGAGAAATCATTGAAAACGTGCAATATATAAACTTCTTAATTAATTAATTATAGCTTTTACTGCCGAACCATTTATCTGTATCTATTGTATGGCATCATAATAATAGTTTAATCATTTATTTTTTTAGTTTTCTGTTTAAACCAACAGCATTGTCAAAGGCCAATCTATACAATTCATTTAAAATTTCATACAAAGGATTGTTATCTTGCCAAAAATTAGTTTTTATGGTATATGCTGATATTTAATTTGTTATCAAACTTTGAAAATGAATAGTTAAACCCAAAAATTTTGATTAGAAAATTGAATTTTTATATATGATTTTACACCATTTTATTGTCTTGTTGTTTAATATTTTGTTAAAATTTGCTATGCAATACATGTTTATGTTTTGATTAAGAAATTATATTTTGTAATTTAAAATATATTTCTAATACTTGTATATTGTTATGAATCAAACATGCTTAAAAGTGTATATTTTGTGAAATATATTTATAAGTAAAGTCTACCATTTGTGAGTCCATTGCTTCCAATAAAGTAAATCATAGTTAAATATTTACAAATATCATTATTAAAGACACCTTGTAAAATTATCATGTTTGTTTATAAAACATTTAATGATTGTATTGAATAAAGAAACATTTCGGTTGTGATAATATGAATTAATGTTTCAAGGGCACTTCACTCTGTTAAAGCATCGAAAGAAGATCATGTGTTTTGCAATCTCTTTGTTACAAAGCTATTTGTTATTTATATATTTTTATAAGTAAGTAATAAACATATTTTATGAAACAGATACTATTTATATTTAATTTAGAAAAAAAGAATGACAATGAATATAAAAAAAACAAGACTTCAATCAGGAAAAAAACCCCAAAAAAACAAAAATAAAGTTCAACAACAAAAAGGACGAACAAAAACAATAGCAAAAAACATCTAAAACAATAAGGTATATACTAAGGGTAACCGCCATAAGGTATGTAAAAAATTGCTGACAAGAAAAAGATGTCTAAATATTGTGAAAATCAACTCTAAATTGTGGCTGACAATTACAACACTATAGATGCATACATACACATGCATTGATACTCCAAAGACAAGGAGAAGTATGCTGGCACTTACTATGAAAATCAGGAAGTTACAGGGAAAAATGTAAACATCATTTTAGTAATCCTTGTCAGCAATGTAAATTGACAACTTTTTCATGCATGCCAATCTCCCAAAATAAAATTTATAAGTTGATTTGCTATAAAAATACATTTGAATGGACCAACCATAGATTTTTTCTGTCATAACACAACATGAATTCTTATGAACAAAACAAGATGGGGTAGACTCATCAAGGATACAGCAACCCACCGACACAAATTACTAAATGACATCCAGAGGACAACTTACAGCCTTCAACAATAGACGGGTATCTTTATAACATGTCAAGCACTTAATCATCCTTTTTTTAAATTGTGAATAAATCCAACAGAAACTATCAACGGTCTGCCATCAACACCAAATTCTCAAAATAACAAAACAAGAATTGACACAAGAAAGCCACAGACAATGTTCCTGACTTCAGATAGGTACATGAATATGAAGTTTGCTGAAACTAGTTTCTAGCTCAACTGGTCCAAAGAGTAAAAATAGAACATAACGGTAAAATGCAAGTATTTTCTATTATCTTGTAAACATACACTGGTATAGAAAGAAAAATTCTGACAAATGCAGAAATGTTCAAAATGTCAAGATCTACCTTCAAAACTGTCGAACCACTCCTTGGGAAAATTGTTGCTCATAAAAGACGATATTTTTGTTCTGCTTTGACAGAGTCAAAAAGTAAGGCTTAGACGTGCTTAGATAGCTACATGTCTAACAATTTGTTTAAGTTTATGATTAAGTCAGTTTAACGGGAACCACTGACATTTGGTATGCAGTTGTGTTTAGCATTAGCACATCTCATTTCTATGGAGATAATGACTTTGAAACTTTTGCATAGTTTACATGTTAAAGTTTGTGATAGGGTCATTTTAAGGGTACCATTTATGATAAGTCAAAGATAATTGGTATGCAGTGTTATAAGCATTTGCACATCTCATTTCTATGGATGTTCTTTTGACTTTGAAACTTTGTTTTGCACAGTTTTCATGATATAGGTTTTAATTAAGTTTATGATGAATCTTCAATGGTAAGTAAATGATATTTGGTATGCAGTTGTATAAGTATTAACCCATTTCATTTCTATGGAATTTATATTGGCCAGCCCCCTCAGTCATGGTTCGCATAGTTTACATGTTAAAGTTTATGATTAGGTGTTAAATGGAGAACCACAAATGACAAAATCGTCAGTCTACACTTATGGGAGTTAATGTCTTTAATGAAAAATTGTACCATTTTTTTTGTTTTTGCAGAAAGAGAAGCTGTAGTTAACTAAATACAATCTACAAATCAGTCAACATGACTAAAATCATCCACTGACTCTCCATAGGAGTTACTTAGTATTACCATATGAATCGATATGATGATGATTTTACCCACTTTTAACCGGATTTTAGAAGGAAATATCGGTTATTGATTTGGAGATGTACAGCGGGCGGGCAGGCGGACGGGCGGCTACCAAACAGTGTCTCCTCAATAACATGAAAACGCTTGGACAAATTTTTTTCAAATTTAGATATGTTGTTACCTGTGACTAAATGAAGGTCAAGTTCAATTTTGACGATTTTAGCTTTTCTCCTTGTTGAGTTATTGCCCTTTTTAATATCCAAAAGAGGTATTTTTAATGTGATTGAGTTATTTCTCTTTGAACAGAAATGGTTAATTATATATATAAAGTTTGATTACACTAACATGACTAATTTTCACCTGTTGATAGATAAGAGCATCTGGTAAATGTCTCACACAATTAAAATTGGATTGACAGATTTATTTGAAAATTTTCTGTTTTCTAAGTGTTGATGATTATAAGCTATATAGGACTGTATAAATAAAGTTAGAAATTTACTGTTCATTATTAGACATTTTGAAGATAATTACAGATAAGTTTTATAGATTTTTAAAAGACATTGTATTAATGATAAATAAAATTTTGATTTTTTTTTCTTTTCTTTGGTAAATTGTTTGAAGAATTTTGTGGTAGGTTTGTTTGTTATTATGTAAAAACTAATTTTCTGAATGCTATATATATTTTTTCTTTTCTTTGTTAAATTGTTTGAAGAATTTTGTGGTAGGTTTGTTTGTTATTCTGTAAAAACAAATTTTCTGAATGCTTTATATATTTTGTTGTTGAAGTAAACTCCTTTAAAAACTAAGCTTATATTGTCTATTAATAAATATATATTTAGATTTCTGATTTTGGGCCCAGTTTTCAAATTGATCCAAATGGGGTCCACAATTAAACTATGTTTGATTTCAACATAAATTGAAAATTTATAGGGTTCTTTGAAATGCTGAATCTAAACCTGTATTTATTTTCATTATTAATTAGATAATATCACATTAAGGTCCAAAGGGTCCTAAATTAAACTTCTGTTTAATTTCATCAAAAATTGGGGTTCTTTGATATGCTGATTCTAACAATATTTTAATGGTTGCATCATATCTAATTTTAGAGTATTTAAATCATCACTGGTTGTTTATTATGATTACTGATTATATGAAATTGAGTTATTATATGAATTTTGAGTTATTTCCCTTTAAACAAATGAGTATTTCATAAAAAAAATTAATTCTTGGTGTTCTTTGATATGCTAATTATTACAATATACATGTACTTAGATTTTGAATAGTGAACCATAATAGGTAAATGTCTAATTTCAAATTTTTCCGTTCTTTGACTACATTCATTTTGGGTCACAAACATATGCTGTGACAAATATTCAATCACAATCCAAATTCAGAGCTGTTATAAGCTTAAATGTTGTGTCCATACTTGCTCAACTGTGCAGTGTTTTACCTCTGCAGGAAAATCCGGTGTGCTGTCACTCTGACAGCTAGCCTCTTGTTTACCTTTTTTTAATAAAAACTATCATAAATATTCCCCCTATTGCTTTGTATCAGTTTAATGCAAAAATGCAACGTGAGATTATTTAAGGTGCAGGTTATAGCAGCAAGTCTGCTTTTTTTTAAAGAATTTTAGTGGCTTATAATTTGATATGCCAGAAGCATGCTTTGTGTACACAAGACTCACGAAGGCCGCTGGAATCGAAACAGTTAGAAGGCCAAATCTATTAAGAAGTTAAAGCACATTGAAAACCAAAAGGTTTTAACAAATTTGGATAAGGTCATCTATGCCTGGGTAAGAAAATCCTTTTAAACCAGATAATAAAATTAACTTTTTAATAATAAATTAATAAAATTAGAAAATAATCACTCATTCACATCTACAACGTTTTTTTATTAAAACAAAAGAGCTGTAATTCCATCATGGCAAATTCTGTTATGGTCCCATATATTGACAGCCAACTGATTACATCCATGTTGGATCACTTCACATTCACGTGGGTGATGTGTTATATGAATACCTTCACTGAAAAGAGAAAGTTATTTGTGTAATTTAGAAACAGATGTGTTTTGTGACTTGTGTCTTGTACTTATTCAAAATAAGGGGACACTTGCATACTAAATAAAAGCAAATGTTCGATTTGTAAAAAACACGTTTTCTGCATCATTAAATTAAAAGTTTTAACTTTTATATCTCAATTGTCGATAGCCTTTTATCAAATGAAGAAGAAATCTTATGAATTTGATCAATTGATTCGTATATAGTAATGTATGTCAATTTCAAAGTTTGTGTTAAGGTTAATGCAATTGTGGTATAGAACTCAATTGGCCCTGACTTAGAGGCAAATAACAACGTTATTCCACAGTTAAAGGGCGTCATCACAGGAGTGTGCACGTGGAGAAACGGTTATATTTTATAGATGGCTTAATGTTTAATGTTTCTCATTGTTTTTTTTGGTCACGTGTTTCCCAATATCTATTTTGTATTTTTCACTATTTAGACATATTGACTCGACGTTACTATTTTTAAAAATGATATTGACTCCATGTTACTAAACATAGTAACATAGAGTCAATATCATTTCCGAACATAGTAACATCGAGTCAACATCATTTTTAAACTTACACTATTTACATATGTAATATATAAATTAAGGACTTTCACTAAGTCAATACCTTATATATGGACCTGTTAGATTATAATAACCTCGGACTTCGTCCTCGGTCAGTATAATCTGAACAGGTCCATATATAACGTATTGACCTCGTCAAAAGTCCATAATTGATAAATATTGCAGTGCTTTAAGTGATTATACCAATCCTAAGAATGTCAGTAACCAGCCATCTGTATTGACCTCTTAACGACATTTAGCAGCTCTCCGTATTGACCTCTCAACGTCATTTACCACCTTCCCTTATTGACAACTTATTGACATTAACCTGCTTCCAATATTGACTTCTAAATGACAGTAACTTGCTACCCGTATTGACCAATAACTGACATTAACTAGCTACCCGTATTGACTTCTTAAAAACAGTAACCAGCTACACTTATTGACGTCTTACTGACATTAACCAGCTACCCGTATTGACGTCTTACTGACATTAACCAGCTACCCGTATTGACGTCTTACTGACATTAAACCAGATACTCGTTTTGACTATTTACTGACATTAATCAGATACTCGTATTGATTACTTACTGACAACACTCCATTCCGTTTCTGACACATTGACACTTCATACATAAGTCCCGGTTCACTACAGATGATCCATGTGCTATCAGTTTACCACCATGGTGACAATGGTGCATACCAAGTATTCCAAAACCTGTTAATGTTGTACTAATGTTAAACATGACCCGATTCAAAGTATATGACTAAAAGTACTGTATAATTTGGTATGACAATTACAGACGCACCAGTCTAGTTGAAACTTTTATGGAAAACATTGATGTATTAAACTAGGGTGGAGGATAATAATGCTGATTGGACCAATTATCGTCTGAAAGGAGATAACAGGCTAGCTGTAAGTTACTACATGATCATTCTTTATCAGTCTTAATTCAAGTTCTGAATTGCTGGAAATCTTATCTACACGAAAAATTAAATGTATGACTAGAAAGATGCAAACATCTGTTGGTTGAGATTAAGAAGGGGAGGGTTCAGCTCCAAATTAAACTAGTTTAACGACCCGTCACATTTCTATGTGCTTTTCCCAAGTCAAGAACCCGGCTCGTCAATATTTGTTGCATATCTTATTTAATGATTTTCGTTATTTGAAGAATTTGGTGTTGATGCCAGATCTTTGATTGTTTCTGTTATTCACAACTAGATTCCGGACGACTTAGAGCTTGGCATATTGTACAGACACAGTCCTATCTATTGTTGTAAACTATACGTTGCCCTCTATATTTCTTTTTGTTATTTTTGTCGTTGGGGTGCTGTCTCACTGACTTATACCCGATTCCTTCATTTATTTATATGTACACTTAGTATTTCAATCGATAATTTCAGTATGATTATATAAAAAGGGAATGTGGTATGATTTCCATTGGGTCAACAATCCATTAAGACCAAAAGACGGTTTCGCGTTAAATAACAGTAAACTGTTTATCTTTTTTATATTCTATATAAAATCTATCAAATGCAAAAGAGAATACATGTACAATGCCGAATCTAGGCTAGTCATATTCATATTAGAAATTACATTTACCTGGACGAAAAGAACAATGCAGACAGCAATGCCCAGACACCATAGTAAGAACTAACAGCATTCTAGTTACTGGTAAAGTAGCTTTCATCTTCCTTTCCTAGCTGTATATATGTCTATATCTGACTTATACGACCGTCTTTTTAGTTATGTGCATATGTATCCGAATGGTCATGTTGTTTACTATTACAAAGTAATCAAGCTTCAGCTGTTTCAATGATTATTCTCTTAAGACCATTGCTACCCTTTAACTCGTTTATGAAAAGTGATTTGTAATTGAAATCAACGATATTATTGATGAGTGCGATTATTTCAAATTAACACCAGTAAACTGAAAACAATTGTACTTAAAAAGGCTGTTGTCTGCTTGTACTAATATTTTTTTACATGGATCAATAAGTGGGCTCGGTAGGGTAAAGGACATATTCAAATCTTCCTGCAAATATAATATTAAGGGAAAATGGATATGCGATTAACACATTTTCGACAATAAAGTTTATTGGCATGTTGTAGGTATTCAAATAGGCACCAATCACGACCAAAACTGTAAATATCCATCTAAATTTCATTTAAAAGAAAAATGAACAATAAGACTTATATAACTATCACTACCCATCCGAAACTTCTTTCTTTAAACAATTCATTTTTGGAAAACCCTGTTAAAATACTCGATCTGAACAATACACAGCTACCGAATATTACCCTTCAGAGACTTTTCAGACCGATTTGCAATTGGAAAAGAAGTCACGGAGAACGACTGATGAGCCAAGTTCTTCCGATCGATTTAAACAGAATGTTCTTACAAAGGATGTACTGTTACACTATACTGCCTTAGATTGAGAAGAGAAATGAGCCCTCAAAATCATATTTAAGAAAAAAATACAGACCAAAGGAATATCACCGTCCCAAACAATAAAAAAAAATAAGAATAGAAAACAAATATTTTTTTCTTTTGTAGTACCTTTTTGTATAGAGTTTCCCGTTTGAAACTTACATATCCAAATCCAGAAAACAATAATTATTGCTGTTTATATAAGATTTATTTAAAGTAAGTTTCCGTGGGTAAATTTCCGCAGTACAACTAGAGATTCGGTAAGTGTTATTATTTTTTTCTATTACATTCAAATTAAACGGATCTGTACTGTGTCTGGTCACAAAATGGGATTCAACTATGTTTATCGCGGTCACGTTCTCTATGTGCCTTACCCAAGTCAAAGGCCTGTTACATGTATCGAATGGTTGTCGTTGGTTGTTGTCTGGCATTGTAATTTTTCGTTTATTGTGTTAGTATAAATCACGTACTTGGTTTTCCTTTTTGAATTGTTTCACATTATGCCATGCCGGAGCCTTTAATATTTTACTTTGAAATTAGTATATATACGGTATGAGTTTTGTTCATTATTGAAAGCCGTACGTATATCCAAAAATATATCCATGAAAACTTTAGAACAAATCAAAAGGGCATAAACAATTTTATACAGAAACGCACAATAATAATAAAAAAAAATTACCAAAATTAGTTGGTTCCACTAGTGAAACAAAAACTGGATCCCTTCCAGAGCACCAGCTGAGTTTTCTACTTTTTTTTCGTTTGTGTTGCTCATTGTTTATTTTTCTGTTTAGAATATTGTTATCTGGTTTTTGTCTTTTACTTTGGCCTTGGTGTTGCGTTTTTGATTGATGAATTCCGTTGCATCCTCGGTAGAACGATACACTTTCATTTTAAATCTTAAGTTGGCGAATTACTTTTTGTTAAATGTTGGAGACGATAGCATGAGGACAATCAAGTCGTAGAACAGACAACACAATGATCAAAAGCAAAACGACGACAAGACAATAAACAGTCTAGAAATACTACACAGTAAAAACTTAAGCCTTTAATGTACTAAATATAATAGTCTAACTTCCTCATGCCAGATTAAGTTTTGAAGATTTTGGCGTTTTTTTTTAGACTCTTTTTTGGTTGTGATACTATTAAAAAATACATTTTGTAGTTTAAGAATTTGCCACCCAAACGTTTGGTTTTGAGTGTAAATGAAGAAAGTTATTCCAGCAAATATTTAATAGATATCAATAGTTCGGTTGATATTTGCCTTTCAGGAGCACCTGCATTCAGTCGTATTAAGAGGTTGATATTTGCCTTTCAGGAGCACCTGCGTTCAGTCGAATTAAGAGGTTGACATTTGCCTTTCAGGAGCACCTGCATTCAGTCGTATTAAGGGGTTGCTATTTACCTTTCAGGAGCACCTGCATTCAGTCGTATTAAGAGGTTGATATTTGCCTTTCAGGAGCACCTGTATTCAGTCGTATTAAGAGGTTGATATTTGCGTTTCATGAGCACCTGTATTCAGTCGTATTAACGGGTTGATATTTACCTTTCAGGAGCACCTGCATTCAGTCGTATTAAGAGGTTGATATTCGCCTTTCAGGAGCACCTGCATTCAGTCGTATTAAGAGGTTTATATTTGCTTTTCAGGAGCACCTGCATTCAGTCGAATTAAGAGGTTGACATTTGCCTTTCAGGAGCACCTGCATTCAGTCGTATTAAGAGGTTGATATCTGCCTTTCAGGAGCACCTGCGTTCAGTCGAATTAAGAGGTTGACATTTGCCTGTCAGGAGCACCAGTATTCAGTCGTATTAAGGGGTTGATATTTACCTTTCAGGAGCACCTGCATTCAGTCGTATTAAGAGGTTGATATTTGCCTTTCAGGAGCACCTGTATTCAGTCGTATTAAGAGGTTGATATTTGCGTTTCATGAGCACCTGTATTCAGTCGTATTAAGGGGTTGATATTTACCTTTCAGGAGCACCTGCATTCAGTCGTATTAAGAGGTTGATATTCGCCTTTCAGGAGCACCTGCATTCAGTCGTATTAAGAGGTTGATATTTACCTTTCAGGATCACCTGCATTCAGTCGTATTAAGGGGTTGATATTTACCTTTCAGGAGCACCTGTATTCAGTCGTATTAAGAGGTTGATATTTACCTTTCAGGAATACCTTCATTCAGTCGTATTAAGAAGTCGATATTTACCTTTCAGGAACACCTGCAATCAGTCGTATTAAGAGGTTGATATTTACCTTTCAGGAGCACCTGCATTCAGTCGTATTAAGAGGTTGATATTTACCTTTCAGGAGCACCTGCATTCAGTCGTATTAAGAGGTTGATATTTACCTTTCAGGAGCACCTGTATTCAGTCGTATTAAGAGGTTGATATTTACCTTTCAGGAGCACCTGCATTCAGTCGTATTAAGAGGTTGATATTCGCCTTTCAGGAGCACCTGCATTCAGTCGTATTAAGAGGTTGATATTTACCTTTCAGGAGCACCTGCATTCAGTCGTATTTAGAGGTGTCAAGAAGATGTGGAATCAAAAACATTTAAAACTTTAACAAAACCGTCTTTAATCAAAGTCGCTCAAAATGTTGGAACAATATCAAAACGTTCGACTTTATAACTTTAACATTCTTAACCACTTTCCCTTGTGATAACTTGAAATGTCGTTTAAGCACTATTACTTCAATGTGAATGGTAGACGCAGATACCAGTTTTTCGTTCGAAGTCTGGAAAATCTTACTTTGTCAAGGACCATACTGATTTCAATATAACTACTCATAAGGAAAAGGTGTCGTATGCTGGAATTGATTATCTGATTCAATACCATATCATGTTTTTAAATCATTGATATTCTACGTACAGTCGGTATTCCAATTGGTTATCATGATAACCTTGTTAGCCGATTTCTAATTGTACCCATTTGAAGCTGAATTAATGCTCAGACTTTATAAAAACCTTTCTTTTTCGATACTTTTTTTCGAATAATTTCTTCACATATTACTAAAAACAAATCGCAACAGGTATTAAAGGTCATATATGTTAAAAATCAGGAAAGGAAGAATGTACCGGTAACATCTTATTATTGTTTTTAGGTACAAACAAGTTAAATTCAGGAGAAAAAAATGTTTGCGTATAGGTCTATGAATATTTATATATATTTCTTGGTGTTCGAAAAGGATTATATCAAATGAAAAATAAACAAATTCTACTTTTCAAAACTTTTTATTCAGCTTTTGTGGCATGTAGCCACCGCCATATCTATGTATGTTTTTCAGTTCTTTATACATAATTCGATGCAGCATTTTAACTGGCTTTTGTCGACATTCTTCGCCGTTCATTGTGCCCCTCGTCCTGGAAAAGACATCATATCATATTTCAATTTTCCGAAAGCAGATTTTGATTTCAGATTTCTTGTGAATACACCATAGTTATTGAAACACACACTGCCTCTCATGAGAAACAAACGAAAAAGGAAAAAAAAACACGTATGCTTACTTCTGTAATTATAACTCAGTGAATTGACTTTGTCAGGATTTCTGAGTATCATACAGTTGTAAAGCTTTTCACATTCATATCTATCAACAAAATCGTTCATATAATTCAAATATTGAAATAATTGTTCTCAATAAAGTTAACGTTGAAAATTTATCTGTCTTACCAGAGACATAAATTATATGTCTGTAGACACAATCATATGTCTCTGGTTTTTGTTTGAATATTTTTTTCAAAGTTTATGATGAAAATTGGAATCATAATCAATAATTTGAAACCATGCATTCTACTTTTGCAGATCTCTATATGAATCGTAACTATCACATACATTCACAGACAACACCTAAGTAGTCCACTGTGTCTGCAGAAACAACTCGTACAATACTTACGGACAACACCTAAGTAGTCCACTGTGTCTACAGAAACAACCCATACAATACTTACGGACAACACCTAAGTAGTCCACTGTGTCTACAGAAACAACTCATATAATACTTACGGACAACACCTGAATAGTCCTCTGTGTCTGCAGAAATAACTCATACACTACTTACGGACAACACCTAAGTATAGTTCACTGTGTCTACAGAAACAACTCATACACTACTTACGGATAACATCTGAGAAGAACCATGTCTGCAGAAACAACTCATACAATACTTACGGACAACACCTAAGTAGTCCACTGTGTCTGCAGAAATAACTCATACAATACTTACGGACAACATCTGAGTAGTCCACTGTGTCTACAGAAACAACTCATACAGTACTTACGGACAACACCTAAGAAGTCCACTGTGTCTACAGAAACTACTCATACACTACTTACGGATAACATCTGAGAAGAACCATGTCTGCAGAAACAACTCATACAATACTTACGGACAACACCTAAGTAGTCCACTGTGTCTGCAGAAATAACTCATACAATACTTACGGACAACATCTGAGTAGTCCACTGTGTCTACAGAAACAACTCATACAGTACTTACGGACAACACCTAAGAAGTCCACTGTGTCTACAGAAACTACTCATACACTACTTACGGATAACATCTGAGAAGAACCATGTCTGCAGAAACAACTCATACAATACTTACGGACAACACCTAAGTAGTCCACTGTGTCTGCAGAAATAACTCATACAATACTTACGGACAACATCTGAGTAGTCCACTGTGTCTACAGAAACAACTCATACAGTACTTACGGACAACACCTAAGAAGTCCAATGTGTCTACAGAAACTACTCATACACTACTTACGGATAACATCTGAGAAGTACCATGTCTGCAGAAGCAACTCATACAATACTTACGGACAACACCAAAGTAGTCCACTGTGGTTACAGAAATAACTCATACAGTACTTACGGACAACACCTGAGTAGTCCACCGTGTCTACAGAAACAACTTATACAGTCCTTACGGACAACACCTAAGTAGTCCACCGTGTCTACAGAAACAACTCATACAGTACTTACGGACAACACCTGAGTAGTCCACTGTGTCTACAGAAACAACTCATACAATTTATCACTTTTGTTTGTACATTCGGTATGTAGTCTCCTCCATAGTAACAACCAACTCATACAGTACTTACGGACAACACCTGAGTAGTCCACTGTGTCTACAGAAACAACTCATACAATTTATCACTTTAGTTTGTTCATTCGGTATGTAGTCTCCTCCATAGTAACAAACAACTCATACAATACTTACGGACAACACCTGAGTAGCCCACTGTGTCTACAGAAACAACTCATACAATTTATCAGTTTTGTTTTAACATTCGGTATGTAGTCTCCTCCATAGTAACAAACAACTCATACATTACTTACGGACAACACCTGAGTAGTCCACTGTGTCTACAGAAACAACTCATACAATTTATCACTTTTGTTTGTTCATTCGGTATGTAGTCTCCTCCATAGTAACAACCAACTCATACAGTACTTACGGACAACACCTGAGTAGTCCACTGTGTCTACAGAAACAACTCATACAATTTATCACTTTTGTTTGTACATTCGGTATGTAGTCTCCTCCATAGTAACAACCAACTCATACAGTACTTACGGACAACACCTGAGTAGTCCACTGTGTCTGCAGAAACAACTCATACAATTTATCACTTTTGTTTGTACATTCGGTATGTAGTCTCCTCCATAGTAACAACAAACTCATACAGTACTTACGGACAACACCTGAGTAGTCCACTGTGTCTACAGAAACAACTCATACAATTTATCACTTTTGTTTGTACATTCGGTATGTAGTCTCCTCCATAGTAACAAACAACTCATACAGTACTTACGGACAACACCTGAGTAGTCCACTGTGTCTACAGAAACAACTCATACAATTTATCACTTTTGTTTGTACATTCGGTATTTAGTCTCCTCCATAGTAACAAACAACTCATACAGTACTTACGGACAACACCTGAGTAGTCCACTGTGTCTACAGAAACAACTCATACAATTTATCACTTTTGTTTTATCATTCGGTATGTAGTCTCCTCCATAGTAACAAACAACTCATACAATACTTACGGACAACACTTAAGTAGTCCACTGTGTCTACAGAAACAACTCATACAATTTATCACTTGTGTTTGTTCATTCGGTATGTAGTCTCCTCCATAGTAACAAACAACTCATACAATACTTACGGACAACACCTAAGTAGTCCACTGTGTCTGCAGAAACAACTCATACAATTTATCACTTTTGTTTGTTCATTCGGTATGTAGTCTCCTCCATAGTAACAACCAAATGGAAAGGGCACTATCTTGTAAAACAAAACGATAAGTATATCTTAAAGAATTACTGAAATAGATAATCAGAATATTTAAAGCGTTCATATTGTTTTTGTTTACTTAGAAAATGTCCATTGGCACAGAGTAAAATGTGCTATGGATCAAGGTAATGTATGATCTAAACTTAGCATGAACATATACAGACTTGAAAATTAAGTGGCAAAACATTTGTTTGTAGGAAAAGATACACCGCTCTGTGTGTCTGTAATCGATCAACCCTATGTCAATTGGAAATATTTAATCTAATTGGAGTAAATTCATTGTCATTTTTTACTGTCTGTATCATCTTATAAAATGTATCACCAAGACATCTATAACTGAAATAAGATGTTATATGCGATTTATTACAAGCTTCATGTTCAAATGAGAAGATAAAATATGTGTTAAGTTGTGTTTTCTTTTTTTATCAAAAGTAAAATAGGGATTTCACTTACCTAACTTTCAATCCATGGACATTCATTCTTTGCATAGCAATAAATATTTGAAAGGCAGTTTATATTATCTTAAATGTTGTAATATGAAAGTATACCTACCTTGCTTTTCGTAATAAATGCACCAAGAATAGCATTGTTTTTCAATTAGTACATACAATAAAACCAAAATACAAAACTTCATCACGTCGCAACTTCATCGATATTTTCACTTCATAATCCGTCGTAATACTATGAAGAATTGTACTTTGTAGGGGATTAAAATCATTCCAACCTGTTACACCAAATAAGTTATAAAATCTTAATGTGTTTGGGTTTGATAATAAATGTTAAAATAGTTAAGGTGGATCGTCCATTTAACAGTGCGCATTTGTAACGCGTGTTTATAACGACGAGCGGGTGCTCGGTGTCTTATAGAAACAATAGCATCGGGGGTCTTCCCAAACATAATTTTTAACACGTTGAAACGCAGACAATTCAGAGAGCACCCTCTTTCCGATGTCAAAGGCGATGCCTTTACGGTATACTGAAAGTGTGTGCAATTTTGTTTAAAGGTTTTTGTCATGATTTAAATCCAATACCTGTATACTTCTAATAAATGAATGGATCTTTATTCTCGTTAACTAAATTAAGAGAGATGATAAGATACATAATATAACAAAGATTACATAAATTATTGCACTTTAACCAGTAGGACAGACTTTCACTGATATATAATTTCAATAAATCTACACAATTTTTTCTAGTAAATCAATTTTAACTGCGGTGAATACTTGATTGAATTTAAGAATATCAACATTTCAATTTTGTACGACAATAGTGTTGTAAAAATTTATATTGTTCTTTTTTGACAAAAGGACAAGACATTGCATAATAAAATTCATCGCAGAAGTCAGGAGGGTCGCAATGGTGACAATCTCACTTCTCTTTGAACATTTATGCCACCTTCCTGTCTCCACTAGTAAACAGTGATTGCCACATCTAAATTCAAATAATTTCATATTGGTCACATTCCTTGCTATATGCTGATAAAAGCTAGATAGAGCTTTTTCTTGTTGTGAATTTTACAACTTACTATAACTTCATTGACCGGGCTGAAGTACGTTCACTATTCACTTTTCACTTTTCACTATTCAAAATTCATGAATAGTGAACTGTGTTTTTTTGCACTATTCACTATTCAAGTTTATTCAAATTGAATAACTTTAATATATACTTGTATACATGAAAATTAAAAAAAAGATGTGGTATGATTGCCAATGAGACAACTCCTTACAAGAGACCAAATGACACAGACATTAAAAGCTATAGGTCACCGTACGGCCTTCAACAATATGCAAAGCCCATACCGCATAGTCAGCTATAAAAGGCCCAGAAATCACAAATGTAAAAAGAATTCAAACGAGAAAACTAACGGCCTAGTTATTGTACAAAAAAAAATGAAAAAAAAAACAAATATGTAACACACCAAAAAACGACAATGACTTGGGACAGGCACATACATACAGAATGTGGCGGGGTAAAACATGTTAGCGGGATCCCAACCCTCCCCTAACCTGGGACAGTGGCATAACAGTACAACATAAGAACCAACTATAATCAAAGTACTGAATATCGTGGGACTCTAGTTTATATGTCTCTGATTGTAGTGATACAAATCAGTATACTCTGGTTTGTTGTTGTATATTATATCAATATTTGTATATAAAAGTTGCATGTATATATCATTTTCATCCATTTGTATATTATTCTACTTTACTATTCTAATAATAGTGCAGTGCAAGTGCATGGTGGACACTCTTCTGTAATAATTCGATTTTTCTAATAGATTGGATTGAATAGGCATTCATGTTTTTCCGCAAAACGTTCTTGAGATATTCTTCCGCATGCGTTAACACAATTCTTCTAAACCAGTGCAAAGATATTAATGATTTTTCACTTAAATATATATATCTAACGACAAAAATTATTATTTATGTATTTATGCGACATTTTAAAAGTGCTTCTGACCCTAATTTTGTTTTATTACAATCTGATGATTATTTTATTGGATGCTACTTTGTGTTAATCTTATTACATAATTGTGTGTTCTAATAGCTTTATACTTATGTGTATTTGTCTTAGATGAGACTTTGTCTATTGTGATGTTTTGTATATATGTTATAGTCGGTTGTCAGAGCTTTCTTAAGCTCATGTTTATTGTTAATTGTACATACTGTGATTGTGTGCTGACTCTAAATAAAATGTACTTACTTACGTACTTTCCTTCTCACTTACTTACTTACGTACCTAATTATTTACTTACTTACTTGCTTACTTAACTGCATGTCATTTTGAAAAAGAAGTCACAACAATAGTTTATAAAAGATACATTGCATAAGCGTTGGATCGCTAAAAAGATTTCATTCGCACTCCGGGTTCATGATATCCTTTTAATGAACCATCGCCTATCCACTGTATCTCCTGTACATGTATTGAACCCTACTATTGACCGAACCTAACAGCAAATTTGGTATATTTTGATTTCATACCATTCTGTCGTGGGACAATCATTCATCGATTGTATCCTCGGCCAAAAAGTCAGTAAGTTCTCCAACGATGGCAAATACTTCTGAGGAGAAGATACCAAGGGACAGTCGAGGAATTACCAACAACACCATGCTCTCTAAAAATGTACAAACAGACAAACAAGTTTATACAAAGAAAACTCCACCAAAAACCAGGGATGTAATCAATCTATAAGGGTAAGCAGAAACTGTTTCTACCCCATTGGTGGAGTCAATCTATAAGGGTAAGCAGTAACTGTTTCTATCCCATTGGTGTAATCAATCTATAAGGGTAAGCAGTAACTGTTTCTACCCATTGGTGTAATCAATCTATAAGGGTAAGCAGTAACTGTTTCTATCCCATTGGTGTAATCAATCTATAAGGGTAAGCAGTAACTGTTTCTATCCCATTGGTGTAATCAATCTATAAGGGTAAGCAGTAACTGTTTCTATCCCATTGGTGGAATCAATCTATAAGGGTAAGCAGTAACTATTTCTACCCCATTGGTGGAGTCAATCTATAAGGGTAAGCAGTAACTGTTTCTACCCCATTGGTGGAATCAACCTATAAGGGTAAGCAGTAACTGTTTCTACCCATTGGTGTAATCAATCTATAAGGGTAAGCAGTAACTGTTTCTACCCCATTTGTGGAATCAATCTATAAGGGTAAGCAGTAACTGTTTCTACCCCATTTGTGGAATCAATCTATAAGGGTAAGCAGTAACTGTTCTACCCCATTGGTGGAACCAATCTATAAAGGTAAGCAGTAACTGTTTCTACCCATTGGTGGAATCAATCTATAAGGGTAAGCAGTAACTGTTTCTACCCATTGGTGTAGTCAATCTATACGGGTAAGCAGTAACTGTTTCTACCCCATTGGTGGAGTCAATCTATAAAGGTAAGCAGTGACTGTTTCTATCCATTGGTGGAGTCAATCTATAAGGGTAAGCAGTAACTGTTTCTACCCCATTTGTGGAATCAATCTATAAGGGTAAGCAGTAACTGTTTCTACCCCATTTGTGGAATCAATCTATAAGGGTAAGCAGTAACTGTTCTACCCTATTGGTGGAATCAATCTATAAAGGTAAGCAGTAACTGTTTCTACCCATTGGTGGAATCAATCTATAAGGGTAAGCATTAACTGTTTCTGCCCATTGGTGTAATCAATCTATAAGGGTAAGCAGTAACTGTTTCTACCCCATTGGTGGAGTCAATCTATAAAGGTAAGCAGTGACTGTTTCTATCCATTGGTGGAATCAATCTATAAGGGTAAGCAGTTACTGTTTCTACCCATTGGTGTAATCAATCTATAAGGGTAAGCAGTAACTGTTTCTACCCATTGGTGGAATCAATCTATAAGGGTAAGCAGTAACTGTTTCTACCCATTGGTGCAATCAATCTATAAGGGTAAGCAGTAACTGTTTCTACCCCATTGGTGGAGTCAATCTATAAGGGTAAGCAGTAACTGTTTCTACCCATTGGTGTAATCAATCTACAAGGGTAAGCAGTAACTGTTTCTACCCATTGGTGTAATCAATCTATAAGGGTAAGCAGTAACTGTTTCTACCCCATTGATGGAATCAATCTATAAGGGTAAGCAGTAACTATTTCTACCCCATTGGTGGAATCAATCTATAAAGGTAAGCAGTAACTGTTTTTACCCATTGGTGGAATCAATCTATAAGGGTAAGCAGTAACTGTTTCTACCCATTGGTGTAATCAATCTATAAGGGTAAGCAGTAACTGTTTCTATCCCATTGGTGTAATCAATCTATAAGGGTAAGCAGTAACTGTTTCTATCCCATTGGTGTAATCAATCTATAAGGGTAAGCAGTAACTGCTTCTATCCCATTGGTGGAATCAATCTATAAGGGTAAGCAGTAACTATTTCTACCCCATTGGTGGAGTCAATCTATAAGGGTAAGCAGTAACTGTTTCTACCCCATTGGTGGAATCAACCTATAAGGGTAAGCAGTAACTGTTTCTACCCATTGGTGTAATCAATCTATAAGGGTAAGCAGTAACTGTTTCTACCCCATTTGTGGAATCAATCTATAAGGGTAAGCAGTAACTGTTTCTACCCCATTTGTGGAATCAATCTATAAGGGTAAGCAGTAACTGTTCTACCCCATTGGTGGAACCAATCTATAAAGGTAAGCAGTAACTGTTTCTACCCATTGGTGGAATCAATCTATAAGGGTAAGCAGTAACTGTTTCTACCCATTGGTGTAGTCAATCTATAAGGGTAAGCAGTAACTGTTTCTACCCCATTGGTGGAGTCAATCTATAAAGGTAAGCAGTGACTGTTTCTATCCATTGGTGGAGTCAATCTATAAGGGTAAGCAGTAACTGTTTCTACCCCATTTGTGGAATCAATCTATAAGGGTAAGCAGTAACTGTTTCTACCCCATTTGTGGAATCAATCTATAAGGGTAAGCAGTAACTGTTCTACCCCATTGGTGGAATCAATCTATAAAGGTAAGCAGTAACTGTTTCTACCCATTGGTGGAATCAATCTATAAGGGTAAGCATTAACTGTTTCTGCCCATTGGTGTAATCAATCTATAAGGGTAAGCAGTAACTGTTTCTACCCCATTGGTGGAGTCAATCTATAAAGGTAAGCAGTGACTGTTTCTATCCATTGGTGGAATCAATCTATAAGGGTAAGCAGTTACTGTTTCTACCCATTGGTGTAATCAATCTATAAGGGTAAGCAGTAACTGTTTCTACCCATTGGTGGAATCAATCTATAAGGGTAAGCAGTAACTGTTTTTACCCATTGGTGCAATCAATCTATAAGGGTAAGCAGTAACTGTTTCTACCCCATTGGTGGAGTCAATCTATAAGGGTAAGCAGTAACTGTTTCTACCCATTGGTGTAATCAATCTACAAGGGTAAGCAGTAACTGTTTCTACCCATTGGTGTAATCAATCTATAAGGGTAAGCAGTAACTGTTTCTACCCCATTGATGGAATCAATCTATAAGGGTAAGCAGTAACTGTTTCTACCCCATTGGTGGAATCAATCTATAAAGGTAAGCAGTAACTGTTTTTACCCATTGGTGGAATCAATCTATAAGGGTAAGCAGTAACTGTTTCTACCCCATTGGTGGAATCAATCTATAAGGGTAAGCAGTAACTGTTTCTTTCCATTGGTGTAATCAATCTATAAGGGTAAGCAGTAACTGTTTCTACCCATTGGTGTAATCAATCTATAAGGGTAAGCAGTGACTGTTTCTACCCATTGGTGGAATCAATCTATAAGGGTAAGCAGTGACTGTTTCTACCCATTGGTGTAATCAATCTATAAGGGTAAGCAGTAACTGTTTCTACCCATTGGTGGAATCAATCTATAAGGGTAAGCAGTAACTGTTTCTACCCATTGGTGGAATCCGTCGTGTTGCTAATGGCAATAAAAGATATGGGGATAATGAGCATTCGGAATTGTGGCTACGGCACGGGGAAACAGAAATTCCTTAGCAGTCAACCAACTTTACACCTTTTTGATATGTGCCTTGTGATGGAGGAGGATCTGGATCGGGTTTACAGAATAGAGAATAATGGGCAAAATCTACCCAAAAATTGGACAAAAAATTGAGAAAATAGGACGAACAAATATAGAACAGAGAATAATGGGGTGCTAAAATTGAAATAAATAGAGAATAATGTCCGAAAAAATATAAAGAATAGTTAGAAATAGCTTAAAAATTTAAGTAAACAGAAAAAAAAGACACCCAAATCGGGACCCTCACGAAGGTTTATTCAGTAGATTTTGACTTTGATTGTTACCATTTTGATGATCTTTCTGTTAGTCCATTTACTTGCACTCAGTGTCTTGGCAGTTGTCTGGTTGAATTCGCCCGAACAATGCAAGAACTGTATTTTTGCCATGTGGTTGTCTGTTTTTTTTTGTTTTTTTTTCCTCTTCAATTTACTGTTTTTGGTGGTACAGTGGTCAAGGAATGTACCACTCTTTTTCATTTGGCGTTCCAAATGAAAACCCAGGGTTGTTTAAACATAAACAAAAAAAAATGTTGGCAATGGTCGCTATAAATAATAGTAATTTACATGCGATTGTTTTATATAGACTCTATATGCAGAGGAACAAATGACGTAGGTTCTCGTCGGACTGTACATATTTTGCAACAATCCTTTCTTTTAATTACTAATTTGGTTACCTAGTGTGAGAGTAAAATCTAGACGAAGTTATTGTATTTGAAAGTGGCATTTAGTACAAGTTAAATAATTCAAATATCTTTAATAAAGATAAGGCAATTAAATAAAAAAAAACAGTCCGAGTGTTACATACATGTCATCATTGTGAACGTTTTTCTTTCGAATATTTTCATTAATTTTCATGTTGAATTTTTTTCAACAGATAACGTAGAAAACTGTTGGCAAGCACACAGTCAAACCGCAGTAGTGATAGATAGGCAACTATTATTATCCAACCATAGCAAAGATTGGACACTTTATGGTATGATCATTTTTCTTCACCACGTTAGCATAGCATCCATCCATTATTATCTCACAGTCATCTGGGAAATCTGTCGGTGTACCTGCAGTCCTGTAAATATGTACACGTAAATGAGTGATCAATTATTTTGAATTATTGTCAAAATTCTTCTGATTTATCATCAAAATGACATTATATTGGATCAGTTTTTAATAATCCTGAACAGTTAACAAAGAGGTTACTTATATGAATTTATCATTATGGGGTATGCGTATTTTATGGTGTTTAAAATGACATTTTAATTACCATCTTGCTACACGTCTAAACTAAGTTGTGGCATCACATGCATTAGATATCACATTAAATAATGCATTTTGTTAGTGCTGTTGGGTTGCTGTCTCTTTGACATATACCCAAATCTCTTATTCTTCTTCAGTATATCAATTCATCATTTTCATTTTTGACAATTAAAAACATTGTTTTTCAAAGATTACAAATAAAAATGATGGTATTATGTAGGCATGACGTAACACATGTATAGCATACTGATGGTAATACATACGAACAACTACTGATTGTAATACATACGAACAACAACTGATTGTAATACATACGAACAACAACTGATTCCAGCAGAATCACAGGTACAATCTACACAATCAGGAGTCCACACTGTTATACTTCCTCTCGGAGGAATTAGGTAGCCTATCTTATCATGGTAACACCCTGTAATCAGAACATAACTTTATTCAAAAGCCATTGGAACATCCCACAAACAGTACATACCTCTTTTTAAAAGAAGTTCGAACATCCTATCAATTGTACATCACTTTTTTCAAAAGACATTTAAACATCCTACATATAGTACCTAGCTTTATTAAAGACATTCGAACATCCTACAAATAATACATAATTATTTTTTCAAAGTACATTCGAACATTTTACAAACAGCAGCGGAGGCGACCTCTGTTTTTCGCCTTGGAAATTTCATGTAAAATTTGCGAAAAACTTCGATTTCGTTTTTGTGAACTGAAAATGTCAGAGGTTCATAACGTGGAAAACCGGTCAGTTTCATAATCGCAAGTATTTTGCAGTTTAATAACGTTATTAAATAGTCTTTATACAGAAACAAACTTTGTGGTAAATTTTTAGGTTAGTTGACGCTCTCAAATATTAAAATATAGACCTAGCGACGGGCCCCGTGTATTACTTTTTTTAAGAAATCTTAAAAAATACATAATCGAAAAGTTGTAAAAAGCAACCCAACCCTCCCGGAGCACCTGATAATACCACAGTCATTTGGTAGGTTTCTCATTTAGCTCAGTCTATTCAGTTTTCTATGTTGGTGTTTGTAGACTACTGTTTGTCTTTTCGTCGTTTTTCGTTTTTACCATGGCTTAGTCAGTTTGTCTTTTCGTCGTTTTTCGTTTTTACCATGGCTTAGTCAGTTTGTCTTCGACTTATGAGTTTGAATATCAGTCTGGTATCTTTTGCCTCTCTTTATTCTTTATTAAGTTTCCAATGTTTCTTTTGTCGTTTACCGTCCCTTTTTTCCTGATTTCGGCCATTGTCTTGAGATGTTCCTTTGTTGATTTACGAATTCTAATTACAAATTGAAAACTGCCTCTTTTCTTTGCATTCAAACCTATCATTTATGTTTTAATCCTCATACTGTTTGCTAGCACTAATTTTTTTTGTTTACCTAAGTATTTTATCTCAAAAACACTTCAAACGGAATTCCAGAAATGACTTACCTTTTTGTCGTATCATAAAACAAGCGCCCGTACACAGTCTAAAGGAAACAGTTAAAATACCTAGCAAAACAAAAACCTTCATACTGTTAGATGCAAGTGTTAAAACAGATGAATAATGTTTATTTCCTTACATCGTTTTATTGCGTTTTGGGGTCACATATAATCCAAGTTTATTCGAAATCGAGTGGTGTTATTCGTCTTAAATACGTTATCCCTATTGATGTTAGTTTTAGTTACCTTTATTTATTGATAAGGTTAAAAATAAAGAGAACTATTACAAAAGTACTATTTTGTGATTAAACTGTGCAGCATTGACTGCTTGCTATCTTATTGGTGTTTACCAAACACCCCCCTTTTTTATTCTTTTTATGGAAAAGAAAGAGGTAGAGCACCCCGATTTTATTTCACAACAGGGCCCATTTTCATAAAGTCTTCCATTCTTTACTATAAGAAGTTTCACGTGTATACTTTAAGGTTTTCAAAACAATATTGGGTATTTCTGAATTATTTGCCAAACAAATGTAATTTTGGTAGACTTTAGCAAATGCTGAGTAATTATCGCAAACATGAATGACAAGGAAATTATTTACCAAAAACAAAATTAGTTAATATGTTTGGTCTTTCAGATATAAACTAATTCAAGTTGGTTAAGAATATCCTTCGATGCAATACAAAAAAAAATATGCTAAATTTATAATTTTGTGTAAAAAAAAAGTCGTCAGCAACAATTCAAACTGGCCTGATCTCATTCTTTAATACTTGATTTTTTAAGGAATTAAACCAGTGAACCAGGATTTTGATCTTATAAGGGCATTTGCCAGATTGTTTTTATATTTTTGTGATGTACTCTGCTATAAACCACATCTTGACGTCAGATGTTCTTCACATCAAACTATACCTTAAACCTGATGTTTTTAATACCAAGTTAAATGACGCTGGCAAACATAATATACTATTGTCAAAGATCTCTTCACAAAAAAATCTTACGACTAAAATTGATCGTTAGTTATCCTGAAATGTTCAAGACTTAAGAGATTTTTTTCTCGTAAGATTTATTGTGAAATTGGTCGCTTAATTGTCCGAGATTGCACTAACGTCTGACATCCATTTAAGTTCTGATTGTTTTTGTTCCTTATAAAAATGCGACGAATATTATACATGACAATTATGTGTTAAATATATAAGTACTCGGTAATCAGTAAGGTGATAAGCGATAAATGTGAAAACGCATCACACGCATTCTCACATGAAGCTTGCTACCAAAGTTCAGGAAACTCTGATTTATAGTTCCTCTGGGACGTACGGACGCAAACAAGTATACATCCTCCTTCGGTGCGAGGGTAATATAATAATATAATGTTTGTGCATTTTCCTAAACTTTGAACCACACTTGGTAATCATGATATTACATCATCCTAAAAATGTTGATAATATGAAAGAGAACCGCTTGTCAAAACGGTTTCATTGTTTTTAGAATTTTCTCATTGTAGTTTTTCAAATAAATCGCCCAAAGTTTTATTCATTACTTTGGCATGATAGTTGGCGACGCGGTCAAAAAATATAGCTTAGGCAGCCCCTTTATACTGCCACATTTGTTTGTCCTTAAATGTTAAGATCGTTAATTTAATCAAAATTTCTGAAATATTATTATCGGATGTCGCAATTTTAAAGCAAGACATGTATCGTAGTGTTTTGCTTTGATCATTTTTTAAAATTTCGTTACAAAAAACACACACAGAAAAACACAAAAAAAAAAACAAACTAACATGATACCCTTTTATACACGCAGATTATGGGCTAGCTTTTTTCTTTGGTTAATTTTCTTAGTTGTGCTAGTCTATTTTGAATTGTCTGCTATTATCAGAAATAATCTTGTTTTTTTGCTTTGTATGTTATCAAGCACCACGTGTTTATTTCCCTAACAAATTCAAGTAAAAAAGTCCACAAATCATCGGAATCCTATTTGACAGCTTTATGGTGTGGCTGGTTATAAGCTGTAATAAACAATTGAGAAAATTATTGTGGTCAAAAGAGAAAATAAGAATAATACTTTTGACCGAAATAAACCATGATGTAAAACTCTTACTGCCGATTGACACTGCACCAGATGTAAGGGCAACTCATTTTATTTTTCCAACAAATTGGTGTACAATTCTCAGAATAAATATAGTAGTTATTAGTATTTTATTGATAGAAATAAGGTACGTATACATGCAATGACATGTTTTTACTTTAAACATATAGAAATAAGGTACGTGTACATACAATGACATGCTTTTACTTTAAACATATAGAAATAAGGTACGTGTACATACAATGACATGCTTTTACTTTAAACATATAGTAATAAGGTACGTGTACATACAATGACATGCTTTTACTTTAAACATATAGAAATAAGGTACGTGTACATACAATGACATGCTTTTACTTTAAACATATAGAAATAAGGTACGTGTACATACAATGACATGCTTTCACTTTAAACATATAGTAATAAGGTACGTGTACATACAATGACATGCTTTTACTTTAAACATATAGTAATAAGGTACGTGTACATACAATGACATGCTTTTACTTTAAACATATAGAAATAAGGTACGTGTACATACAATGACATGCTTTTACTTTAAACATATAGAAATAAGGTACGTGTACATACAATGACATGCTTTCACTTTAAACATATAGAAATAAGGTACGTGTACATACAATGACATGCTTTTACTTTAAACATATAGAAATAAGGTACGTGTACATACAATGACATGCTTTTACTTTAAACATATAGTAATAAGGTACGTGTACATACAATGACATGCTTTTACTTTAAACATATAGAAATAAGGTACGTGTACATACAATGACATGCTTTTACTTTAAACATATAGTAATAAGGTACGTGTACATACAATGACATGCATATAGAAATAAGGTACGTGTACATACAATGACATGCTTTTACTTTAAACATATAGAAATAAGGTACGTGTACATACAATGACATGCTTTCACTTTAAACATATAGAAATAAGGTACGTGTACATACAATGACATGCTTTTACTTTAAACATATAGAAATAAGGTACGTGTACATACAATGACATGCTTTTACTTTAAACATATAGTAATAAGGTACGTGTACATACAATGACATGCTTTTACTTTAAACATATAGAAATAAGGTACGTGTACATACAATGACATGCTTTTACTTTAAACATATAGTAATAAGGTACGTGTACATACAATGACATGCTTTTACTTTAAACATATAGAAATAAGGTACGTGTACATACAATGACATGCTTTTACTTTAAACATATAGAAATAAGGTACGTGTACATACAATGACATGCTTTCACTTTAAACATATAGAAATAAGGTACGTGTACATACAATGACATGCTTTTACTTTAAACATATAGTAATAAGGTACGTGTACATACAATGACATGCTTTTACTTTAAACATATAGAAATAAGGTACGTGTACATACAATGACATGCTTTTACTTTAAACATATAGAAATAAGGTACGTGTACATACAATGACATGCTTTCACTTTAAACATATAGAAATAAGGTACGTGTACATACAATGACATGCTTTTACTTTAAACATATAGAAATAAGGTACGTGTACATACAATGACATGCTTTCACTTTAAACATATAGAAATAAGGTACGTGTACATACAATGACATGCTTTTACTTTAAACATATAGAAATAAGGTACGTGTACATACAATGACATGCTTTTACTTTAAACATATAGAAATAAGGTACGTGTACATACAATGACATGCTTTTACTTTAAACATATAGAAATAAGGTACGTGTACATACAATGACATGCTTTTACTTTAAACAAGTCATATTTTATTGTCAAAAAACAAGAAAATGACTAAGGGCGCACAACTGAGATTTTTCTTCTTCTATAAATTACGAGGTCCGTTACATTCGTTCAAATAAAAGGCTTTTAGTTTTTTTAAATACATATATATTTGTTGATAATTTTATAAGAAGTTTTTTGTTATCAGTATATTCAAATTAGATATGAAACAGCACCTCTTTCGTTTAAAATGGTAAATTCGTTGAAATAAGCAGGACATTTACAAATATCGGGACTTTATCTATCAAAATAAAACGGTTACCTTACTAAGTCTGCATGCTAACATGGTATTATTAGTAACATAGTGCGAAGCTCTCGCCCCATATTTAATTTACTGACCCCATGTATATCGTATTAGGTCACTAGCACACTGTGTAACGAATTTATCTTACCGACTATCTTAACATGTGGCATTTAGACTAGTGGCCTATCAAAGTGATCAAGTCTTCAATATAAAGACCCCCAAGGCTGACTGGGGAATAGAAGTATGGTCACCATTGGTCTTCCTCCGACCGGCAGTAAAACCCGTGCTAAAGAGTGGCGTCCGTTTGGCTGTGCTGGATGTACAAATTTGCAGCCACGTCCGGTCAGAATGGGGACGTTAAATCCGATGCCTCGTGTAAAGAGAGTGCCACGTTCTTTGCACGTTAAGAACCCTTGCAACAACTCTTTGAGGGGTCCGTAGGTGACCTGTTGCAAGGCTAAATTTCTGTCCCTATCCAATATACCCTCATTTCCCGTGGCAGTCTAAATTTCTCCGACCTTAATCCCGGACGCCCCTCTTACAGAACCTACCTATTGTATTTATTGTGAACTTGTTCTCGTCCTGAATATGCATGAAATATTTGCCACTGGACGTTAAGCAACCAACAATCAATCAATCAATCAATATAAAGAACCCAATTTCATTGGTATATACAAAAACAAATGCCAACAATAACAACTTGTTAGCTTTTAATGTGTTTTCTGCATTTATTTCATCGTTCATCATCAATTTCTTCGTTTGTTGAAACTTAACATTACCACACTATGTAACTAATAATATGCAAATGCTATACAAATTTATAAGCACGAGACATGACTTGCCTGCTTTGTCGATCATGAATGAATTTAATGCTGGAAATCTTTAAGAACTACAGATTTCAAACACAATTAACATTATCAATAATTAACGAAAATGAGGTCAAGGTCTGATGAACCCTGAAAGTCAGACATGTCACAAATTACGATTTTCCCAATTGGTTATAGAATCTGAAAAACGAGCATAACCACGAAAACTTAATATTGATCATTGAAAATGAAATTAATGTCAATGTCATAAAATTGACATATTGCAGACAGTATCTGAGAAACAGACCTAACCACGAACACGTAATGTTGACCAATGAACCAAGAAAATTAGGTCAAGATCAGATGAACCCTGCTAGACAAACATGTACGTCTCACAATCATTCCAAGTCTCAAATATTGTTGATATTTTGCATGAAGAATCTGTGAAATGGACCCAACCGCGAAAACTGACAAATGAACCATGAAAAGAGGTCAAGGTTAAATGAATCTTGTGTGATAGACATGTACATCTTAATCATTCCATATCCCAAATATAAGTGATCTATTGCATAAAGTATCAAAGAAATGAACCCAACTACGAAAACTTAACATTGATAAATGTATCATGTATCATGGAAATGAGGTCAAGGTCAGATGAATCCTACTAGACAGACATTTCCACATTACAATTATTTAATATCCAAAATATAAGTGATATATTGCATATAGTATCAAAGAAGTGGACCTTACTACGAAAACTTACATTTTTCAATACAACGTGGAAATGATTTGATTTGATTTTTGGTGTTTTAACGCCACTTTTAAGCACCGCTTTTGGGCTATTTCGTGGCGTCCAGTTTTTATTGGTGGAGGAAGCCGGAGTGCCCGGAGAAAACCACCGACTTTCGATAGGAAAACTGATAATCCTAGTCAATTGAGATTGGAGTCGAGTGCACCCGCACGAGCGGGGTTCGAACTCACAACCTGTGTTGACTGGCTAGTGATTACAGTAGTAATTACTTAGACCACTCGGCCACCGAGGACCTTCCAACGTGGAAATGAGGTGAAAGTCAGACGAACCCCGTCAGACAGGCATGTACATGTGCCTTACAATGATACTATATACAGCATATAGTTTTCCTATTAAGCATTTAAATAGAAAATCATGTCTGAAACAGTTTTTTAAGCAGTTGGCTTGCTTAACCATGAAAATGCGGTCGACAATGGGCACATGCTAAGTCTATGTCTCACATTCTGTGACTTTCACTGCAGATGAGACATGTCCATTTCAGTTGATATACTGATTTATCAGATACAAGATAATAGCTCACTACTTTCAGGGAAAATTATGAGTTGCACTTTTTATAAATGCAAGAAGAACTAGCTTTTCTTCAAAAACTTTCTAAGGTTTTTAAATTTCTTTCGAACAGTAGTGGCAATATTTGACGATATGTCAATTTTCTACCAGTGCACTTTGATAATACAGTCTTGATTGTTATATATCCAACATGTAATAGGAATTGGTCCTGGAAACTATTTTGTTATAAGCTTTCCAGATTTTTCATTTTCAGTAATACTGACGAATTTTAATATGGAGTCTGTTCTGCAACCATTATTTTTAAGAATATCAGTAACATTTCATTTGTACAAATTGCTAACTTTGTTTAACCTTTCAAGCATTTTAAGCTTTATTTATTTTTTTGCCTCATTTAAGCTGACTTTATACTCTACATTGCATTATTATTTTCTAATAAAATCCTTCCTTTAATCACTCAGTAGCCTCCAACTCTGGTTAAATTAAAATAATTAAATCTGTTATTTCATTATCTTGTAATTTGATTTTATGTCCAATTTCCTACATTTTTTTAAAGACAAAGAACTGAACCTTAAAAAAATAAATGAAAAACAAACAAGAATGTGTCCATAGTACACGGATGCCCCACTCGCACTATCATTTTCTATGTTCAGTGGACCATGAAATTGGGGTCAAAACTCTAATTTGGCATTAAAATTAGAAAGATCATATCATAGGGAACATGTGTACTAAGTTTCAATTTGATTGGACTTCAACTTCATCAAAAACTACCTAGACCAAAAACTTTAATCTGAAGCGGGACAGACGGACGAACGGACGAACGAATGGACGCACAGACCGAAAAACATAATGCCCCTCTACTATCGTAGGTGGGGCATAAAAAAGGAAAACAGAGAGTGTGTCTACAGCGGTGTTTTGCATTTGTGCCAATCTGCACTTCATTTACGCCAATATTTCTTTTCATTTGCGCCAATGTTTTTTTTTCATTTGCGCTAATTTACAGGTAAACACAAGTCTTCAGATATACAAGTTGATATAATAACAAAAATATAGAAGTAGGATTTCGAGCAGGATAAGTTTATTGTAAAAGTTTCTAAATCTATTTTTTAATCAAAATGTAAATGTTTGAGTAAAACTGTGTGCGAAAATTCCATCTCTTCAAAACAGAAGTGTTTAAATCAACAATTTATATAGTAAGATTATATAAATCCTTGATGAGCTCAACATGTATGTATGCACAGAAACATATACGATGAACATGAACTCATTGAACACCACTAAATGAAAAATTAATAATTGGCGCAAATGACAATAAATTGCTTCGCCGAGCGCAGCTGGATACGATCGCAGAGGTCCAACCCTGAACAGTTGGGGCAAAAATGGACACAATATTCGTGCTTGATACAGGTCTGAATTTGGACTGTAATTAAATATTTGACACATAATAGGTTTCGGACACAGAATAACTGTAGTCAAAGAACTTAGAATTGGTTAAATGATTTGAATTTATATTAATTTTTTTGCTTTTGTGCAATACACTATGCTGTTGCGAATTGACCCCCCCCAAAAAAAAAAAAAAAAAAAAAAATTACCCCCCCCCCCCCCCCCCCATTTTTTTTTGCAAAAAAAAATATATGAAGAAATTTTCTTTTTAATTTCTGAAATCTGAAATGAGAAAAAAAAATGTCCCTCCCCCCACAATTTCTTTTTTACCCCCAATTTTTTTTTCACCTTTCCCCCAAAAAAATTCTTTCCCTCAAGATATGGTCATTATCTCAATTCAATTTTCCAATGGAGTTTACAACCATAATTACTTATTTAAATACATCATAAAAGTCTTAAAATAGAAAATGACATACATAATCATGTCTAAAATTAATTTTCCTATATCAGCATTTTTAATAGTAACTTCTAAAAATAAATTGACAACTTATCACCTCAAGACAATATATTTATTTATTTATACATAATTTAAAAGCAGTGTAAGGGAGGTAATCCAAACACAAAACATTGTACTTAAAAGTAATTGCGCATTAACAAGGAAACCCTTGTTTTCCCCCTTTTTTGCCCCCAATTCCTAAACGGTTTGAGCCATAACCCCCCAATGCCAATTTTAACCATCCCTTTGTGGTATGGAAACTTGTGGTATAATTTCAGAGAGATCCATACACCATTCCACAAGTTATTGTCTGGAAACTAGAAAAATGCTTATTTGGGCCCCTTTTTGGCCCCCAATTCCTAACCTGTTGGGACCATAACCCCCAAAATCAATCCAAACCTTCCTTTTGTGGTCATAAACCTTGTGTTTAAATTTCATAGATTTCTATTTTCTTATACTAAAGTTATTGTGCGAAAACCAAATGTCTTCGGATGAGGATGACAACGACATGATACCAATATACGACCGCAAAATTTTTTGCGGTCGTATAAAAATTATATTTTCAATATTGGCGCAAATGTCATACACCTGTCTACAGGGTATGATTTACCTGCTACACATGCAACACCTACCATGCTAATCCACTCAGTAAAGATGTCACAAAAACGAATAGGGCACAATCAGTAAATTTACAGATCAGCTGATAACTGTGGTATGTTGCAGTGGTATCAAAATCAAAAGCATTTTCGATTAGGTTCTTAAGAGGTAAGCTATCATCCAAAAACTCAGCTCTATTTTTGGTCTTTTCTAAGTATCTGTAACCTTGACCTTGGAAATGTAAACCTCAAACCCATTAAGTATCTCTGGTATAATATGTGATCATATATAAAATTAGGTATTAGTGTTACAATGTATCGTCCTAAACCCTTTTCTGCACTGTTATGGATCTGCTACACATTGTGTGTGAACTATTTTAGGTTCTGTGGCCTTGACCAGGGTTTGTTTAACATCTTAATCTATTGGGATCTTTCTCTTACTGTATGTGACTGTATATCAATTAAAATCCATTGGGATGTTCCTTTCATTAAAGCTGATGAAACATATAAGTTTGATTCCAATCCCAACAACTGGTCTAGTACCAGTTACTGTCCTAAATAAGCAGTTTTTCTCAACACTTTAAAACAGGAACTCTGTTTATAAACATTGTTGTAACATATTGAAAAGGGTTATCAAAAGCAATGTTTGCATCAAGCCACCAAATATATAAAAATCTCCACTTATTCTGAACATTAATGTGATATTTTGCTGTTTTGTGACAAGAGAAGAAGATATGTCAATTTCACCAAACATTTATCATTCTGTCCTCTTCTTCTTGTCACTTCATCTGATCTGATCATGAAATCATGTCACTTGAAATCAACAAATTACACTGTATTGAAGAGGTGAATAGAATTGGATTAAAAAAATTCAAAAATCTTTTTTAATTCTATTGAAATAAATTGCTTCGCCGAGCACAGCTGGATACGACTGCAGAGGTCCAACCCTGAACAGTTGCGGCAAAAATGGACACAATATTCGCGCTTGATACAGGTCTGAATTTGGATTGTAATTCAATATTTGACACATAATAGTTTTCTGACACAGAATAACTTAGAATTGGTAATATGATTTGAATTCATATTCAATTTTTTGCTTTTGTGCAATACACCATGCTGTTGCAAAATTGACATCCCCCCTTTTTTTTTCAAAAAAAAAAAAAAATTGAAGGATTTTCTTTTTGATTTCTGAAATCTTGAGGAGAAAAATTTGTCCCCCCCCCCAATTTTTTTTTAACCTCCCCCCCCCCTTTTTCCAAAAAAAAAATTCTTCCCTCAGTCATGGTCATAATTTCAATTCAAATTTCCAATGGAGTTTGCAACCATAATAACCCATTTAAATACATCATAAAAGTCTTAAAATAGAAAATGACATACATAATCATAGCTTAAATTAATTTACCTTAATCAGCATTTCTAAAATTATCAAAATAGTAACTTCTAAAAATGAAAAGTAGTGTAAGGGAGGTAATTCAAAGTTGTGTCAAACACAACTTTGAATTACCTCCCTTACACTGTAATTTGTACTTAAGTAATTGTCCTTTAACCAGGACACCCTTGTTTTTGCTCACTTTTTTGCCCCTAATTCCTAAACGGTTTGAGCCACAACCCCCCAAAGCCAATCCTAACCATCCCTTTGTGGTATGAAAACTTGTGGTATAATTTCAGAGAAATCCATACACTGTTCCACAAGTTATTGTCATGAAACTAGAAAATTGCTTATTTGGGCCCCTTTTTGGCCCCTAATTCCTAAACTGTTGGGACCATAACCCCCAAAATCAATCCCAACCTTCCTTTTGTGGTTATAAACCTTATGTTTAAATTTCATAGATTTCTATTTACATTTACTAAAGTTATTGTCCGGAAACCAAATGTCTTCGGACGACGACAACGACGTGATACCAATATATGACCGCAAAATTTTTTGCGGTCGTATAAAAACTGTGTGTTCTTAAGCGAGCTTTGATATTACTTTGTCTGTAAATGGTAAGTTTACTAAACTCAACAGGGCTATAAAGTGAAGATGTCATGCCAGTGTATCTTCTTATATATGTAGTGTCATGTTAAAAATCAGTAAACTAAATATTTCTAATCTTAATCAGATCAAACAAAACCAAGTTTTTAAAATGGCATAAAAGTATCTGTCTGAAGATAATTGCGTTCTGCCGTATTTAAGAAATGCAACCATTATTGGATAAAATGCCAGGTGACAGTCACTTGTAACTGACGATTACTGGTCCTTGATCAGTTAGGTTCTACTGTAATCATTCCCGAAAACAAAACTGACCAACAGACTGACAAGCAGATAGGTAAAAAACATAACACCTCTGCTAATTTGTATGAACAGCTTGTAGGAAACACAAATGCTTTTATTTTAATCAGTTATATAGTGTAAGGACAGCCGTGAAATGTTCACAAAAGAAGTCATGTCAGAAAGACATTTAATAACACAGAATAATGGACGTTGTGATAGACAAACCAACAAATATATTTCCATTCATTCAATCTGATCAAAATACAGACCCAGTGTCCATGCTTTGCTTACAAGGATCTGAAAATACTTCGTTTTACGTTCTGTTTTGGTAATTATCACATAACTTATTAAGCCAATGAAATTTCAGCCTTCAAATTTTGAAGGTATGCATCATTACCACAAAGCCAGGGGATCACGAAAGGTCTCTAAAAAAGAAAGTAGAACAGAGCGTTGTCAGATCCTTTTAAGCAAAGCGTGGACACAGTATCTGTATTTAAATTAGATTGCCATTCATTCTCAAATAGTACCAGCACATTTAATAATTTTATTCCTTATTAATATCTCAGTATCAAAATGTACATTTACATAACTTGTTGTTCTATTCAGAAAATGAACGACAAAAACATTCAATCTATGGTACGTCACGTCTGTCTGACTTTTGCAGTGTTCATTAAAGCTTTGTTTGTCAGTAGAGATCTTAAGTTGGATGATGGTTCTGGGAGTTTTGATCCTGAAAAAGGAAATAACACTATGATAATGTTTAAGTTTCATTTTCATAAAAATAAATAAAGCTAATACATGTATAATTATACAGTGAACAGATAACAGTGACATACATAGTTTTGAAACATTTGTTATATAGCTTGACACTTTAAATTACATCTCACTAATTTTTCAGTGTTTTTTAGTTAACTTAAAACACATTTAATCTATTCCAATTAAATAAAGGTTGTACCAAATGTTTAATCGTACATTTTCAAATCTGATTTGATTCTTTAGAAATAACTTGTTGGAAAATTGGAGTATACATGTTCAAGTACAACAAGACCTGCTCTAAAGTCACACTTCAATTCTTTGGATGTTTATATTGATTTAACTGTAGTTTACAGGTTTTTGACATGAAGACAGCTACACACATGGATGCAAGGAATATGCAAAATAAATTTTATCATTTTTTTTTCTTGAATGACAGTATTCAACTAACAGCTGTGACTACATTTGAGCTGCGATGGAAAGAAATTGACCTTATGCAAATGAAAATTTAAAATACATCTGTTAACTTATTTCGGGTTGGAAAAATTTCAATGCAACGTCTGTAACTGTTTGAAAATTGAGTTGACACAAGAACCCTACAAATTCATCTTTCATTTCGTGTTTGAATGTTCCAAAATCGATCAAAGTCTTCTACATGTACATACTTGCATAAGGTCGATTTTCTATCCAATGCAGCTCATTTATCTTAGCTAGCTCTCTGTAGTAGTGGGCAGATTTTGACACTGCTTTCCAAATAATATAATGGGCTGTCTTTTATTTACTTATTATAGTGAGTGGTCATTCTGTTGGTACTGTGACTAACTAACCATTATTTATGACAATTTTTAGAGATGTCACTAAATAATTCACCATTATTTTTAAAGACAATTTTAGGAGCTGTGACTCACTGGCCATTATTTATGATAGCTTAAAGAGCAGTGACTAACTCACCATTACTTTAGACAATTTCAAGAGCTTCGACTTACTCACCATTATTTTAAGACAATTTTAAGAGTTGTGACTAACTCACCATTATGTAAGACAATTTAATGACCTGTGAATAACTCACCATTATGTAAGACAATTTAAAGACCTGTGACTAACTAACAATTAAGTAAGACAATTTTAAGAGCTGTGACTAACTAACCATTATTTATGACAATTTTTAGAGCTGTGACTAAATAATTCACCATTATTTAAGACAATTTAAAGAGCTGTGTCTCACTGGCCTTTATTTAAGATAACTTTAAGAGCTGTGACTAACTCACCATTATTTAAGACAATTTAAAGAGCTGTGACTAACTCACCATTATTTTAAGACAATTTAAAGAGCTGTGACTAACTCACCATTATGTAAGACAATTTAAAGAGCTGTGACTAACTCACAATTATGTAAGACAATTTTAAGAGCTGTGACAAACTCACTATTATTTTAAGACAATTTAAAGAGCTGTGACTAACTCACCATTATGTAAGACAATTTTAAGAGCTGTGACTAACTCACCATTATTTTAAGACAATTTCAAGAACTGTAACTAAATCACAATAATTTAGGACAATTCTAAGAACCGTTCGACTAACTTACCATTATTTGAGACAATTTTGAGAGCTACATGACTAACTCATCATTATTTAAGACAATTTTAAGAGCTGTGACAAACTCACTATTATTTTAAGACAATTAAAAGAGCTGTGACTAACTCACCATTATGTAAGACAATTTTAAGAGCTTGTGACTAACTCACCATTATTTTAAGACAACTTCAAGAGCTGTAACTAAATCACCATAATTTAGGACAATTCTAAGAACTGTATGACTAACTAACCATTATTTGAGACAATTTTGAGAGCTACATGACTAACTCACCATTATTTTAAGACAATTTCAAGAGCTGTAACTAAATCACCATAATTTAGGACAATTCTAAGAACTGTATGACTAACTAACCATTATTTAAGACAATTTTAAGAGCTGTATGACTAGTTGTAGGATCAAGGGTATCCATTTCTACTGCGTCAGCATTTTTATTGATTTCGAATTTAACCCATCTGTATCCATTACAACGTTTAGAACCAGGACAGCTTTGTATTAAGTTTTGTGTAACTGGATGTGATAAACCAAAGAAATCAGCTCCTTTTCCTGTTTGTTCTAAAAATTCTAATTTTCTGAAAGCAGAAAATATTGCATGGTTACACATATGATTGTTTTTTTTTCATTTCATATCCTTAAGAACAGTATCAGAATTGGGGTACATTTACTGTTGATATTCCCATTTGTTTCCAAGTTGTGCAAAATTTTATTACAACAGTTCCTACTTTACAATTTTTTTAACCATTGTCACCGCCTGGTCTTTTATTTTCTGAGACATTTTCTTACTGTTAACTCAACTATTAACAAATTCTTCCAGATAGTTATAAATTTAGGCACTTTTTGTGATATATATATATATATATATATTTGTATTCAATATTTTTGTCTACAGAGAACATATATTTCAGTAAAATGTGTTGTTTACATGGAAATCTTCTTGTACCTTTATTTTTTGTAAACTATGCAAAACATTCAATGAACCATGGCTGAAGGTGCAGCGCCAAATAATCTCCAAGGAAATGAGATGTGACAATGCTAATACAACTGCATACCAAATACCATTGACTTGTCATAATTGGTTCCCCTTAAACTGATCTTATCACAAACTTTAACATGTAAAGTAAGCAAAAGTTTCAAAGTTAATAGACCATGGCTGAGGGGCAGGGCAAGATAATCTCAATGGAAAGTCTCCTTTTTGTCAAGCCTTCGACTTTTGTCGAAAAAGTGAGACATAGCGATCCTACATTCCGTCGGTGTCGTCGTCATTGGCGGCGTCCATAAATATTCACTCTGTGGTTAAAGTTTTTGAAATTTTAATAACTTTCTTAAACTATCCTGGATTTCTACCAAACTTGGACAGAAGCTTGTTTATGATCATAAGATAGTATCCAGAAGTAAATTTTGTAAAAAAAAAATTCCAGTTTTTCCGTATTTTACTTATAAATGGACTTAGTTTTTCTGCCAGTTATCATGACATTCACTCTGTGGTTAAAGTTTTTAAAATTTAAATAACTTTCTTAAACTATCCTGGATTTGTACCAAACTTGGACAGAAGCTTGTTTATGATCATAAGATAGTATCCAGAAGTAAATTTTGTAAAAAAAAAAATCCTGTTTTTCAATATTTTACTTATAAATGGACTTAGTTTTTCTGCCAGTTAACATTACATTCACTCTGTGGTTAAAGTTTTTAAAATTTTAATAACTTTCTTAAACTATCCAGGAATTTTACCAAACTTGGACAAAAGCTTGTTTATGATCAAAAGCTAGTATCTAGAAGGAAATTTTGTAAAAATTTATTTCCTGTTTTTCCGTATATTACTTATAAATGGACTTAGTTTTTCTTCCAGTTAACATTACATACAGTCTGCAGTTAAAGTTTTTAAAACATTTATTAGATTCATAAACCATCCTGGATTTTTACCAAACTTGGACAGAAGCTTCTTACAATCAAAAGATAGTATTTAGAGGAAAAGTTTTAATAATTTTTTCCCCATTTTTGTTGACATAGCGATCTGAATTAAGGGATAATCATCAAACAATGTAAAAACTATCTTCTTTATCTTTATCATTTGTTCATTCAATCAATTTATGTTTCAACTCTTTTATAAATCTACAGATTTGATTCCATACTGTATTCATTTTTACAAGCATAACTTTTTTCATACATTTCAAACGTTTTATTTCATTAACTGTAAATCTATTATGTGCATTCCCCTATCACACTGAAAACATAGATAACAGCAAAAGTAGGCGAGACACTGGGTTCCGTGGAACCCTTACGATTTTTTTTTTAAACTCGTCAAGCAGAGACAAAAAGAAAATTACGACAAATATTATTTACTGATTGTTGCTTTTTTATTGCCTAGTGGCAAATGTGTCATGCATATTTAGAACAATTAATAATATTTAACCCCTCCCTCAAACCATTTAAAAAGACCATGAATATGAAAATCTTCTTTGAACTTAACTTCAATGTCATATTTATCATACCAGCACTTACTTGTTTTTCTTAACTGCTTTAATGAGTTGATTATGACAATCAGAGATTGATTTGCTATAAAACACAACACCAGGACTTTCTTCTGATGCTATCTCAAACTACAAATACAAACAAACTATTAAATACAACACCAGGACTTTCGTCTGATGCTATCTCAAACTACAAATACAACAAACTATTAAATACAACACCAGGACTTTCTTCTGATGCAATCTCAAACTACAAATATAAACAAACTATTAAATACAACACCAGGACTTTCTTCTGATGCAATCTCAAACTACAAATACAAACAAACTATAAAATACAACACCAGGACTTTCGTCTGATGCTATCTCAAACTACAAATACAACAAATTATTAAATACAACACCAGGACTTTCTTCTGATGCAATCTCAAACTACAAATACAAACAAACTATTAAATACAACACCAGGACTTTCTTCTGATGCTATCTCAAACTACAAATACAACAAACTATAAAATACAACACCAGGACTTTCGTCTGATGCTATCTCAAACTACAAATACAACAAACTATTAAATACAACACCAGGACTTTCTTCTGATGCTATCTCAAACAACAAATATAAACAAACTATTAAATACAACACCAGGACTTTCTTCTGATGCTATCTCAAACTACAAATACAAACAAACTATTAAATACAACACCAGGACTTTCGTCTGATGCTATCTCAAACTACAAATACAACAAACTATTAAATACAACACCAGGACTTTCTTCTGATGCAATCTCAAACTACAACTATAAACAAACTATTAAATACAACACCAGGACTTTCTTCTGATGCTATCTCAAACTACAAATATAAACAAACTATAAAATACAACACCAGGACTTTCGTCTGATGCTATCTCAAACTACAAATATAAACAAACTATAAAATACAACACCAGGACTTTCTTCTGATGCTATCTCAAACTACAAATACAAACAAACTATTAAATACAACACCAGGACTTTCTTCTGATGCAATCTCAAACTACAAATATAAACAAACTATTAAATACAACACCAGGACTTTCTTCTGATGCTATCTCAAACTACAAATACAACAAACTATTAAATACAACACCAGGACTTTCGTCTGATGCAATCTCAAACTACAAATACAACAAACTATTAAATACAACACCAGGACTTTCTTCTGATGCTATCTCAAACTACAAATATAAACAAACTATTAAATACAACACCAGGACTTTCGTCTGATGCTATCTCAAACTACAAATATAAACAAACTATTAAATACAACACCAGGACTTTCGTCTGATGCTATCTCAAACTACAAATATAAACAAACTATTAAATACAACACCAGGACTTTCTTCTGATGCAATCTCAAACTACAAATATAAACAAACTATTAAATACAACACCAGGACTTTCTTCTGATGCTATCTCAAACTACAAATACAACAAACTATTAAATACAACACCAGGACTTTCGTCTGATGCTATCTCAAACTACAAATATAAACAAACTATTAAATACAACACCAGGACTTTCTTCTGATGCTAATTCAAACTACAAATACAAACAAACTATAAAATACAACACCAGGACTTTCTTCTGATGCTATCTCAAACTACAAATATAAACAAACTATTAAATACAACACCAGGACTTTCTTCTGATGCTATCTCAAACTACAAATACAACAAACTATAAAATACAACACCAGGACTTTCTTCTGATGCTATCTCAAACTACAAATACAACAAACTATTAAATACAACACCAGGACTTTCTTCTGATGCTATCTCAAACTACAAATACAACAAACTATAAAATACAACACCAGGACTTTCTTCTGATGCTAATTCAAACTACAAATACAAACAAACTATAAAATACAACACCAGGACTTTCTTCTGATGCTATCTCAAACTACAAATATAAACAAACTATAAAATACAACACCAGGACTTTCTTCTGATGCAATCTCAAACTACAAATACAAACAAACTATTAAATACAACACCAGGACTTTCTTCTGATGCAATCTCAAACTACAAATACAAACAAACTATTAAATACAACACCAGGACTTTCTTCTGATGCTATCTCAAACTACAAATATAAACAAACTATAAAATACAACACCAGGACTTTCTTCTGATGCAATCTCAAACTACAAATACAAACAAACTATTAAATACAACACCAGGACTTTCTTCTGATGCTATCTCAAACTACAAATATAAACAAACTATTAAATACAACACCAGGACTTTCGTCTGATGCTATCTCAAACTACAAATACAAACAAACTATAAAATACAACACCAGGACTTTCTTCTGATGCTATCTCAAACTACAAATACAACAAACTATTAAATACAACACCAGGACTTTCGTCTGATGCTATCTCAAACTACAAATATAAACAAACTATAAAATACAACACCAGGACTTTCTTCTGATGCAATCTCAAACTACAAATATAAACAAACTATTAAATACAACACCAGGACTTTCTTCTGATGCTATCTCAAACTACAAATATAAACAAACTATTAAATACAACACCAGGACTTTTGTCTGATGCTATCTCAAACTACAAATACAAACAAACTATAAAAAACAACACCAGGACTTTCTTCTGATGCTATCTCAAACTACAAATATAAACAAACTATAAAATACAACACCAGGACTTTCTTCTGATGCAATCTCAAACTACAAATACAAACAAACTATTAAATACAACACCAGGACTTTCTTCTGATGCAATCTCAAACTACAAATACAAACAAACTATTAAATACAACACCAGGACTTTCTTCTGATGCAATCTCAAACTACAAATATAAACAAACTATTAAATACAAAACCAGGACTTTCTTCTGATGCAATCTCAAACTACAAATATAAACAAACTATTAAATACAACACCAGGACTTTCGTCTGATGCTATCTCAAACTACAAATACAACAAACTATTAAATACAACACCAGGACTTTCTTCTGATGCTATCTCAAACTACAAATACAAACAAACTATTAAATACAACACCAGGACTTTCTTCTGATGCTATCTCAAACTACAAATACAAACAAACTATTAAATACAACACCAGGACTTTCTTCTGATGCTATCTCAAACTACAAATACAAACAAACTATAAAATACAACACCAGGACTTTCGTCTGATGCTATCTCAAACTACAAATATAAACAAACTATTAAATACAACACCAGGACTTTCTTCTGATGCTATCTCAAACTACAAATACAACAAACTATTAAATACAACACCAGGACTTTCTTCTGATGCTATCTCAAACTACAAATACAACAAACTATTAAATACAACACCAGGACTTTCTTCTGATGCAATCTCAAACTACAAATATAAACAAACTATTAAATACAACACCAGGACTTTCGTCTAATGCTATCTCAAACTACAAATACAACAAACTATTAAATACAACACCAGGACTTTCGTCTGATGCTATCTCAAACTACAAATACAACAAACTATTAAATACAACACCAGGACTTTCTTCTGATACTATCTCAAACTACAAATACAAACAAACTATAAAATACAACACCAGGACTTTCTTCTGATGCAATCTCAAACTACAAATATAAACAAACTATAAAATACAACACCAGGACTTTCTTCTGATGCAATCTCAAACTACAAATATAAACAAACTATAAAATACAACACCAGGACTTTCTTCTGATGCAATCTCAAACTACAAATATAAACAAACTATAAAATACAACACCAGGACTTTCGTCTGATGCTATCTCAAACTACAAATACAACAAATTATTAAATACAACACCAGGACTTTCTTCTGATGCAATCTCAAACTACAAATATAAACAAACTATTAAATACAACACCAGGACTTTCTTCTGATGCTATCTCAAACTACAAATATAAACAAACTATTAAATACAACACCAGGACTTTCGTCTGATGCTATCTCAAACTACAAATATAAACAAACTATTAAATACAACACCAGGACTTTCTTCTGATGCTATCTCAAACTACAAATATAAACAAACTATTAAATACAACACCAGGACTTTCTTCTGATGCAATCTCAAACTACAAATATAAACAAACTATTAAATACAACACCAGGACTTTCTTCTGATGCTATCTCAAACTACAAATACAACAAACTATAAAATACAACACCAGGACTTTCGTCTGATGCTATCTCAAACAACAAATATAAACAAACTATTAAATACAACACCAGGACTTTCTTCTGATGCTATCTCAAACTACAAATACAACAAACTATAAAATACAACACCAGGACTTTCTTCTGATGCTATCTCAAACTACAAATATAAACAAACTATTAAATACAACACCAGGACTTTCTTCTGATGCTATCTCAAACTACAAATATAAACAAACTATTAAATACAACACCAGGACTTTCGTCTGATGCTATCTCAAACTACAAATACAACAAACTATTAAATACAACACCAGGACTTTCTTCTGATGCTATCTCAAACTACAAATATAAACAAACTATAAAATACAACACCAGGACTTTCTTCTGATGCTATCTCAAACTACAAATATAAACAAACTATAAAATACAACACCAGGACTTTCTTCTGATGCAATCTCAAACTACAAATATAAACAAACTATAAAATACAACACCAGGACTTTCTTCTGATGCAATCTCAAACAACAAATATAAACAAACTATTAAATACAACACCAGGACTTTCGTCTGATGCTATCTCAAACTACAAATATAAACAAACTATTAAATACAACACCAGGACTTTCGTCTGATGCTATCTCAAACTACAAATACAAACAAACTATTAAATACAACACCAGGACTTTCTTCTGATGCTATCTCAAACTACAATAATAGAGACTGTTTTTCAATATACGAAATTGATTAATTGAATGATTCAGTTATCTTCCTTGGTACACAATTCCCATATGTAAGCAATCTCACAGTAGTGCTCCTAACAAAAGGGGGAATATACAGAACAAGCACACATACAAAATGGTGTTCCAGAATCCAAATTGAATGGAATGGATGACAAAGATAAACACATCAGCTCTTAAACAAATTGCATGGAATTAAAGTGAATGGATATTTTTTCATGAATTTATTCAAAAATTCTTCTTTCTAGATAACTTTCCTTCTTTGAATCAGGGCAAACATTGCAATCAGAGATGGTATGACAACTGGATTCTATGAACAGAGTAAAATGTCCCCTTCATATATCACATTTCCATGTTCTTTGAACCACAAAATTTGAGTTAACATTGGTGACCATAGTGTCATGGTAAACTCTGTTTAACAAAAACTTCAACCAAATCATCGAACTGTGGGATCTGGGTGAAAATCTTAACCTAATCATGATCAGTAAACAGGGATATCTGGGTAAAAACCCTATATTCACACGTATTTTTTAAAGTGCCCATCAAGAATTCTACCAAAATTGTTTGAAATATGAGACTTGTTGAACAATTATAAATCAAGTAATGTAAGTAAACATCATTTATGACTTTTCCTACAAAATACAATATAATACTCAAGGGTATATTACATTGGCCAATGTTATTTAATAACTAAAGCATTGGTCTTGGAACACTGGGTCATGTAAGAAGTACAAGCTAACTTGGCTGCCTTTAAAACACTTGACATTGTACTAAAGTAATCTTGATCCTTGTAACAGTTTGTGTAGTTGCTAATCTAAACACTGTGAATTATCTTTGAGACATTGTTGACCTGCTGTCAGTTCGGAACTTCTTGAGCATGTTGCAGGTGCTTGAAGGTTTGCATTGGAGTGTGAAATAGTGAGCATTTCTTTGCTGAGTTGAAATTTATTTGTTTTCTTGTTGCTAAATTAGTCTTTGTTTTTGCTTGTCGTTAAAATATTCTTCTTGTCACTAATTAGTGAAACCCTCGAATTTTACTCTGATTCCAGGAAGTCAACTTTAGCAAAGTTCATTTCGGATTTTAAAAAAACAAACCTTATCGGACCTATTAGTTCGAAGTTGTTAACCTGACTTGATAGCTTTGTCAGTTGGTCAGACGATTTTCAACATCTCTGGTTTTCAGTAAATTCCAGATCAATATTGATAGTTAAGGTGGATTTCGGCAATATTCAAGTACCAATTGTTCTGATGAGAAAAGATAAAAAAATAATCAGATTCCTGAGAAAACTGAGTTATTATTGACATGTGGCGACTAAGCATAGATCAGTTGATTTTTCACTGTTATATCAACGACTGAAACGTTCTTAAAAGCAACTAAAGATTGAAATACCACTCGAAATAAACCCGAACTCTTTGACAAGGATATTTAAGTAACAGTGTGTCAATCGGATTACTGCTCATAATGCAAAATGCAATTCTATTGTAAATTTTGAAAACTTACAAAAAACACCGATTAATTCTTTATTTCACAATGTCAATGAATTACAATAATAAGGGGGCTATATAATTTCCATGGAAATGAGACTTGCAAATGCCAATTCATTTGCATACCAAATATTATTGACTTATATATAATTAATATCAGTGGTTCATCTTAAACTGATCTAATCACAAATTAATACGTGTAAACTAAGAGCAAAAGTTTCATCGTCAATAGACCATGACTGAGGGGTAAGGAACAAATATTCTCCATGGAAATGAGATGTGCTAATGCTTATACAAATGCATACCAATTATCATTGGCCTAACACTAGTGGTTCACCATAAACTGACCTAATCACAAACTAATACATGTAAACTAAGCAAAAGTTTTAAAGTCAATAGACCATGATTGAGGGGCAGGGCCAAATAATCTCCATGTGAATGAGATGTACTAATGCTTATACAAATGCATACCAATTATCATTGACCTACCACCAGTGGCTCCCCATAAACTGACCTAATCACAAACTAATACATGTAAACTAAGCAAAAGTATTAAAGTCAATAGACCATGATTGAGGGGCAGGGCCAAATAATCTCCATGTGAATGAGATATACCAATGCTTATACAAATGCATACCAAATATCATTGACCTACCACTAGTGGTTCCCCATAAACTAGACCTAATCACAAACTAATACATGTAAACTAAGCAAAAGTTTTAAAGTCAATAGACCATGATTGAGGGGCAGGGCCAAATAATCTCCATGTGAATGAGATGTGCCAATGCTTATACAACTGCAAACCAAATATCATTGACCTACCACTAGTGGTTCACTATTAACTAGACCTAATCAAAAACTAATACATTGTTGATGCCGCCTCCGCCGGAAACAGCATACCTATGTCTTGCATTTTGACTCTGACAACGAGAGACAAAAAATACAGAATACCACAAATAGAAGGAGAAAGAATTCCACTTTTCATGATTTCAATGGTGACATATTTACCCCCCACATAGAAACAAAATGACTATTCCCCGATACCATTAAAGGCATTAAGTTACTGCCTTTAAAAACTCATCGAAATTACCAGGCTTATAATTAGTACTTCTTTTGTTTCTTTTATTACAAAACATGCAGTTAGTTTTCTCTTTTCAATTGTTTTAAACTTTTGTCATGTTGAGGCCTTTTATAGAGGACTATAAGTATGGGTTTTGCTCATTGTTTAAAGACTGTGATCTTTTGTTGCTTACATCCACGACATTTGGACAGTTTTGTTAGTTGTCTCATTGGCAATCATATCAAATCTCCTTATTTTATTTATGGCTCCTTTCAAATTTAACTCTATCAATCTATCTGGATAAACCAATATTACAACCAACAGATGGAAGCATAAACAATTTTACTTGCAAAACAAGAATGTGTCCATAGTACACGGATGCCCCACTCGCACTATCATTTTCTATGTTTGGTGGACCGTGAAATTGGGGTCAGAACTCTAATTTGGCATTAAAATTAGAAAGATCATATCATTGGGAACATGTGTACTAAGTTTCAAGTTGATTGGACTTCAACTTCATCAAAAACTACCTTGACCAAAATTTAACCTGAAGCGACTAAAAACTTAAACCTGAAGGGGGACAAAAGGATGAACGGTAGACGGACAAACGGACGAAGGAATGGACGAACGGAGGCACAGACCAAAAAACCTAATGCCCCTAGGTGAGGCATAAAAACATCTGGGTTTTTTTAATATATAAACAGTAGTATGAACAGAATATTTCAGTCTGGACTTTAGACTTACCACCGGACCTTTTCCACCATCAGATATTTTACATGTATACAAACATCTATTGTCTACATTATTAACATCAACAAACACTCTGGTACTACAGAATCCCTCAGGATAGATGTTAGATACAGAATGAAATCCTGGTCTGTCTACGACAATCTGTAAACAAAAATGTATTATTTACATAGTGTCTAAACATACACTAATATAAGTTATATGGTTCGCTACCGACCCCTACGGATCCACAGAGGGTTAGTAAAATCCATAGGGGGTGAGGCTGAAGGCCGAATCTCCTATGGATTTTACTCACCCTCTATGGTCCGTAGGGGGTCAGAAGTGAACCGTATAACGAGTTTATTGCACACAGGACTTTTCCTGTCGCGTTTTGAAGAAAAATAAACAATGAAATAAAACAACATCAATAGATGACGTCACCATTAACAGTAGATGTGACGTCACGAACGAGGGACAAATATGAAATTTACCACCCCCCTATGGATCCATAGGGGTCACCACGTGACGGCGTTTAACCAATCACAACGTCATAATTTACCCGTGGTGTGATAAAACTATTTAGTAATATAACCTGTCTAAAGTAAACACCTGTTAAATCTCCAAAAACAACAAGAATGCATACGTTGTCTTACATAGCAATCCCCTATTTGTAATTAAAAGTATCAGAAAACATGAAGTAAATGTCTGACAGATCTGAAAAGCCTGTTGAGCTGCTTACCAAATATAAAGTCATTCTGTTATGTCGTATTTAAGGAATGTGTGACAAAAATTATCAGATCATTCAACATATTGAAAATATCATAGTATCAGAAAACAGGAAGTAGGTATATGACAGATCAATAAAGTCCTCACACTTTACTACTCATCACTGTCAAGATGCTGACCAAATATGAAGTCATAATGTTTAGTTGTATTCTTTTAACATGATGAAAATAAAAGTATCAGCAAACAGAAAATAGATATTCTACTGATTCCAAAAATGCTCACATATTACAACTCATGACCAAATATGAAGTCATTCTATATCTGTTGTATGATGACAATATTTGTTTGACGGCAGGATGGACAAAGTTATTGCAATATAGCCACATCTCCTAGCATGGGGATATCAAATCTAAAGTCATGCAGGAGATTAGTTGACAGGTTTAACTGAACATACATTCTTGAAAAATAAAATATTTCTGAGAAAGCAATTCCTTATTTTCAGTCAATGCCTTGATTCCATTATATTAGCACAACCAAACTACTGCACAATAAACCCTTTACACTTTTACCACCTGTAAGGTGAATGGTGTAACATATATACCTCTCCAATGCTGTGTATTGTTAAGTCTCCTATAATTAGAGGAAACACAGGTCTCCCTAATGAATCAAGCTGTAATGGAGGTATCACTTTCTTTGTTGGCTGATTTTTACCTCCTTTCTTAGGTTTGGGTGGTGGTAACCCTTCTGTAAGTATATATTAAATGATATCATAGAAAGATACATGGCACAATCATATAAAATCAGAAAAAAAACCTCAAAGAACACAGTACTTCTTACACATTTTACATTTAAACACAGAATATCAGATTTTATCTTACCTCCTATACATTTCTAGGAATATGATTGGTTAAAAGCATCCGCGTGGAGACCGTGTATATTCCATATTAGGTTAGTAGGGAGGTGGGGCTTATTTCAATACATGGTTAGTAGTGGTGTTACGTCCAAGGATCCGGAAATTTTTCCACACAATTTCGGTCATTTTGAGATGATTGAAAAGTTGGTGCCCCTTTCCAAATTGTCGATGTCAACTTGACTAAATTCATAGCATCAACGAACTTGTATTGCTGTTCCATCGCATTTACTAATTAAATGTCTTACCATTACCATGAAGAACAGTTTAGGGAAGGCAATTGTTTAAAATTGAAATGATTTTAATGACTCAAAATGGTAAATCTCTCAGACATTGCTTACGTTTCTTTCGATTTGATAAAAGTTAAAACCAGAAGTTTGCGATAAAGTTAAAGAACGAATAATTCCGGATTCATTTCCAGGATTTGTTTTGTTTATCAAATAGACTATTTTCATATTACCGACTTTTGACTCCGGATTATATAATTTGTCGACTGGTTACCTTGGACATCATGGTACCAAGTCAGGTAAGAGCAAGCTAAAGAAGTAAAACCAAGCTTTCAATCGGTACAATTTTGGGGGAAAATTACCTAGTTAATATTTTTTTTCACTACAAAATCACCAGAAAACAGTAAACTTTCCCCTCAAATTACACCGATTATATGTTTGATTTTACTTATTTTGGTTGCTCTTACTTTACCGAGTACCATGATGTCCAAGGTAACCAGTCGACAAATTATATAATCCGGAGTCAGAAGTCGGTAATTAAACTGGTCCGCCGTTCCATCTATAGCTTCGTACCGAAGTAGCGATAAGTGAACACAACAGGGGTCCAGTTTAGTCGGTAATATGAAGATAGTCTATTGACAGGAAATCACCGGCTTTTTTATTTTATTACCTTTAAAAGTGTTTGAATGTAACAGACAATAGTTGCACTCGTTTAATTTAGCATGAAATCAATTGGCATTTTACGATTAAATATTAAATTTGCTGAAGACAATTTCACGCATGCGTATTATAAAGTAAATAAAGCACATGAAAAAATACTTTTTTCTCCGTAAATTTAGGTTTAATTTTTAAATCAGATTTGATGATTGTCTTTGCTGAAAAGTAATTGAATAATGAACACACTTGTCAGGGAATTTCAATTTTTGTTAAGATATTATTCTGAGCTTGTGATCACTGTCAGGTGTGAATTAAAACCACAGGTAAAAAGTGATTAGCGATCATTAGCCAATGATTCCCGGAGGCATTGATATAGATATTAGGAGGGCCCTCAGGATTATCAAACTACTGGAGTGGCAGTTTTATTACAGGAAAGGGATTATAAACAAAAACTAGTGATCACAACTTACATAAGACAGTGCAAAATGGCGATTAAGAAATCCGATTTCAAACATTGAGTCAATGAAATGACCGAAATTACTTCTTTAAAAAAATAAAATTTGTCCTAAATCCCAATTACTCGTTTAGGACAAATAGTTTCATCTTAGGACATGACTGGCATATATGACCGTTTCCGGACCCTTGGTTACGTCCTTTATTAAAAAAAAAACAGTACTGAGAAAAAATCTTAAAGGTTTCAACAGACAAAGAAATTGATGATGAAGATTGAAATAAATTCATAAAATACATTTAAAGCTATATATGACAAGTTGTTATTGTTGGTATCTGTTTTTGTATGATCAATGGATGTAGTTTCTTAATGCTAACGGTATTGAAGAATTGCTCATTTTGATAGGTCACTAGACTATGTCTAAATATCACACGTTAAAATAGTCGGTAAGATAAATTTGTTACATAGTGTGCTAGTGACGTAATACGGTATATATGGGGTCAGTAAATTCCATATAGGGATTCGAGCTTCGCTCTCACCCCATATGGAATTTACTGACCCCATATATACCATATTAGGTCACTAGCACACTATGTAACTAATAATACCTGCTATGTGGGCTGGAAATGACCAGAACAGTGATTTCATTAATTTTTTTAAAATACTGGCAGAATGTCAACTAGAATATAATAAATTATAACATCTACGATCTCTTTATGTTTTGCTGTTATCCATAGCTCTCAACCTTAATTACCTAGTATTTGTTTTGTAGTCGGTGGTCGTTTCTTGTCAGGTTTCTTCTTGGGTTTAGCCTTTGCCTGTGTGTCGACAGGTTCTTCCTTCACTTTGACAATTGATGGAGGAGTTTTACTGATAGCAGCTGGTATATCTGACTGGGACTGATAATGTAGAACTTTTCTCAAAAGAAATCTGAAATGACAAAAAAACATACATCTACATCATTTTGTCTCTGGTGGATAGTTGTCACATTGGCAATCATACCACGTCTTCTTGTTTGTATATTATCAAATATGGATAAGCTTCTTAATGATTGAGAGCTTAACATAAGGTATAGACATTTGTCTACCGTTGAGGGTCTATAAGAGGCTTCTTAATTATTGAGAACTTAACATACGGTATAGACATTTGTCTAACATTGAGGGTCTATATAATCAATATGGAGAAGCTTCTTAATGATTGAGAGCTTAACATAAGGTATAGACATTTGTCTACCGTTGAGGGTCTATAAGAGGCTTCTTCATGATTGAGAACTTAACATAAGGTATAGAAATTTGTCTAACGTTGAGGGTCTATATAATCAATATGGAGAAGCTTCTTAATGATTGAGAGCTTAACATAAGGTATAGACATTTGTCTAATGTTGAGGGTCTATATTCATGATATTATCAATATGGAGAAGCCTCTTAATGACTGAGAGCTTAACATAAGGTATAGACATTTGTCTAACGTTGAGGGTCTATATTATCAATATGGAGAAGCTTCTTAATGATTGAGAGCTTAACATAAGGTATGGACATTTGTCTAACGTTGAGGGTCTATATTATCAATATGGAGAAGCCTCTTAATGATTGAGAGCTTAACATAAGGTATAGACATTTGTCTAACGTTGAGGGTCTATGTTGATCTCTAGAAGTTTTTTTAGTTTAGCTGTGTCAATGAATAATTAACATTGATGTATAAAACAAACCTTTTATTCATGATATGTAATCTAATCACCATCTATAAATCTATTTCTATGCTAATCTATGACTGTGGATTCATTATCATTGGGTGGATACCAATTTTCGTGGAATACATGAGTACTGGGGAACCACGAATTTAAATGTTCCAACGAATTACTAATTTTCTTTATGAATATATGCAGACTTTGAAAAAACAATGAAATCATATATCTATGAACAAGAATGTGTCCATAGTACATAGATGCCCCATTAGCACTATCATTTTCTATGTTCAGTGGACCGTGAAATTGGGGTCAAAACTCTAATTTGGCATTAAAATTAGAAAGATCATATCATAGGGAACATGTGTACTAAGTTTCAAGTTGATTGGACTTCAACTTCATCAAAAACTACCTTGACCAAAAACTTTAACCTGAAGCGGGACAGAGGGATGGACAAACGGACGAACGCACAGACTGAAAAACATAATGCTCCTATTGGGGCATAAAAATGAAAGTTCAAGTTTCCCTCAATCCACAAAAATGTGTACCCATAAAAATAAATGAATCCACAGTATCACATCTTATTCACATCCAAACATTTCACCTCCTTTCTTCTTTGACCTTGGCAACTTTTTCCTCTACTCTCACAACTTCATCACATATGGCAGCATTAACCTGAAAAATAAATAATTACAATTTACATCAAAAATTAACTAAGACAACTTTGCTAAAATTGATAGCCTTAAGTAGCTAACGTGTTTCTCTGTTAATTATTTTCTGTTCCACAAAATTATTTCAAACCTAGTTCATGTATATGACAAATACAGAAATGGAACAATTACCATTTACAGCAGAGTAAACAGCTAAATACCACTGTACATGTACAAATCAGCATTATTTATATTGTCGTTTACAATTAGAGTTTATATCCTAATTACATGGATTAAGCTCTCTTCGTTGCTTGAGTTTACACTCTTTTTGGTGAATTTCATGTGGTGAGATCTAGTGTTTGTTGTTACCCTACATTGTATATAACCGGTACATGTACATTGTATATGTAATATTGCCTCATGTACATCTCCATACATTTGGATTCCATATTTTTTTTTTGTACATACATGATAAATATATTTGTTTGTTAACCTGAGATATTGTATGCATACAGTGAGTTCCTAATTGAATATCAAAATAAGTCTTGTGTCTTGTTTTTATTTTGCATCAAGTCATGTCTTCATAACTTACCAGAAAAAAAATTAAAAAAAATACCCATATAATATTTTTTTTCAACACCAAAATGATTCTTGTTAAATAGTAAGCAAACAACACATTAATATATTGAATGTTTTTATTTTAAACAAACCGAAAAAATTATTTAGGACATAAATTTGACTCAAGTTCAAATGTCCCCTTAAAAATCTTGATTTCTTGGCTTTCAAAGACCCCCAAAAACAAACCAGCACTGATAGCTTAAAGCTAAGAAAAACAAAACTTCTGCCTTATCTTTCAAAAGATTTTTGTAATCTTTTGGGTTAAATACCCTCCAGTACTTGATTGACTTACAAATATAAGATCCTTGACAACTTACTTTATTCATGTTCATCTTAACTTACAAATATAAGATCTTTGACAACTTTCATTATTCATGTTCATCTTAACTTACAAATATAAGATCTTTGACAACTTTCTTTATTCATGTTAATCTTAACTTACAAATATTAGATCTTTGACAACTTTCTTTATTCATGTTAATCTTAACTTACAAATATAAGATCTTTGACAACTTTATTTATTCATGTTCATCTTAACTTGCAAATATAAGATCTTTGACAACTTTCTTTATTCATGTTCATCTTAACTTACAAATATAAGATCTTTGACAACTTTCTTTAATCTTTTGAGTTTCCTGTAATACTGTTTCTGTGCAAGAGAGCGTGCTGATATTCCACTGGCTAATCTAAAAAATAAGTTTCTGGGTTTAAAACAAACATGCATATAAAACTACAATGAAATAACATAAACTGTAAAGACAGAGATATTTGACTCACCTTTTTGTAATTTTGATAACACAAATGTTGAAATTAAAATAGCAATACTTTAACATGTCAGATATGCAAATATTCAAAGTCAATGATCCATGACTGAAGATACATGGCTAAACAATATCCATGGAAATGAGATGTGCCAATACTAATACAACTGCATACCAAATACCATTGACTTATCATAAGTCGTTCCCTTTAAACAAACCTAATCACAAACATGAACTTGTAAACTATAAAAATTTCAAAGTCAATGAACCATGATGAGGGGTGGGCTATATAATCTCCATTGAAACGAGACTTGCAAATGCCAATAAATTTGCATACCAAATATCATTGACTTAACATTAGCGGTTCATCTTAAACTATCTAATCACAAACTAATACATGTAAACTAAGCAAAAGTTTCACGGTCAATAGACCATGATGGAGGGGCGTGGCCAAAAATTCTCCATGGAAATGAGATGTGCTAATGCTTATACAACTGCATACCAATTAACATTGGCCTACCACTAATGATTCCCCTTGAACTGACCAAATCACAAACTAATACATGTAAACTAAGCAAAAGTTTCAAAGTCAATAGACCATAACTGAGGGGGTAGGGCCAAATAATCTCTATGGAAATGAGATGTGCCAATGCTAATACAACTGCATACCAAATATCATTGACCTACCACTAGTGGTTCACCATAAACTAGACCTAATCACAAACTAATACATTGTTGACACCACCGCTGCTGGAAACAGCATACCTTTGTCTCTGTCAAGGCGAGACAAAAACAGTACCAGTTCACATGATCATGATGATTGTGTATATCACTAACTGTCTTGAAATAGAATTTAAGACTGTTTTTGAAAAAAGTCTCTTGAAATATGCATGATGCAAGTTTTCATCCTTGAGAAATTCAAAAGGATAAATTTCCATACCTGAGAAAACTCTTTGTACATTGTTACTAGTGAAATGATTAGTATTATTTAAACCATTATCATGACCTCAGCCTATGCATTTACCGTGGATTCTTTTTCTAGAATCAACGCTTCCTAAATCTGTTGCTTAAATGGACTCACCAAATTATATTCAATTGTTTCCTTTGTGTGCCTAATTTCATTAAGTTTGAATTGGCCAATTTACTGATTTCTGTTCACTAATGGAATTAATTTAATTTTTGCATTTTTTATATACCTTCACTGGGAATCAAACCCCTCCTTGAAATCTGTTATGTGTGACTGACATCAACACATCGACGAAACCTCTTGGCTACCAATGGGTTGCAATTTAAATGTCTAGTTTATATATATAAATGAACATACAATACACATCGGTACAACAGACACATTTATGTATAATAATAGACAATCGTATAGTATGAGTTGGTAGCCACGAGGTTAACATGGTTAATATCAATGAGTTGAGTCAAGTTAAAGGTAGAGACTTGTCGGTGTAGGTTTTGAATCCCTGTATTCTCTTTGTTGTCCCTATTCTTTATTTTTTCCGTTTTTCTTATTTTGTATGATACTGTGGATATTTTTGTAATAATAGCGGGCTTTCCCGTTTACTTTTGGATTATAATTGGCTATTTCACATAATTGAAAAGAAAATGATTACATTCAATTTGTCCATTTTTATTTTATAAATATAGTATGCTTTCATCTGTTTTATTACATATCTTTACAAATGTTTATTCGCAATGCCCTATGCGAGTAAATCGTGATGTGTCTAGAATTAGGTTTCTTGATTGAATTTTCGGTAGCACACTCTTTCTATGTATTTGAAATAAGTTGGAATATGTCTTATTATGTAAATTACGGAGGATATTTAGATGTCTGAAAATTTAAAGACACAGATGTGTTATGTTATATTTGTATTTATCCAACCAATTAATTGTGAACTTAGATTTATTAATGCATCATTGAACTTGATAACATGGTTATTTAAATTCACTTATAATACGTACTATACCTTCTAATTAAGAAAAGGCTTTAATTTTGAAAAGACATGAACACAATAATTTAAGTAAGAGATACAATGATCAAGCATTCTGTGAGTATTGCATGGCAATACATAGTCTCCAACTAGTTAAAAATTCATTGCATTGGAACAAAATTCGAACTTGATCTATAACTTGTCATGGTGTAAACTATATAACAAATATCAAGTCAATATCTTCAAGCATGACGAAAAAAAGTGTTGAAAACTGATTAAGTGAATTTTTTAAGTCCAAGGACCATAACTCTGCATAAAATCATCAGACCGGAACAAAATTTGAACTTGATCTGTAACTTGTCATGATAAAACTATATACAAATTTTCAAATCAATATCTTCAAGCATGACGAAAAAAAGTGCAGAAAACTTATTATTTGAGTGAATTTTCTAAGTCCAAGGACCATAACTCTGCACAAAATCATCAGACCGGAACAAAATTCGAACTTGATCTGTAACTTGTCATGACAAAACTATATACCTATTTTAAATCAATATCTTCAAGCATGACGAAAAAAAAGTCCAGAAAACTTTTTATTTGAGTGAATTTTTAAAGTAAAAGGACCATAACTCTAGATCTGCACAAAATCATCAGACCAGAACAAAATTCAAACTTAAACTGTAACTTGTCATGATAAAACTATATACCAATTATCAAATCAATATCTTCAAGAATGACAAAAAAAAGCGCGGAAAACTGATTATTTTAGTGATTTTTCTAAGTCAAAGGACCATAACTCTGCACAAAATCATCAGATTGAAACAAAATTGGAACTTGACCTGTAACTTGTCATGATAAAACAATACACCAAATATCAAATCAATATCTTCAAGCATGAAGAAAAAAGTGTGGAAAACTGATTTGCCAGACTGACGGATGGACAGACAGACGGAGTGCAAACCTAAAGTCCCCTTCGACTTCGTCGGTAGGAGACTAATAAGTGTTGATTCATGAAAAACAAACCATCGCCCTCTGGGCTCATGGTTTCTTTTTCAAGAATCAACGCTTATTCATTGTATCTATAATACAGAAACCCATGTATACCAACAAGCTTGTGATGATTTGAAGCTGAACACTTTCCATTTCAATGTTTAATTTACAATGAACATTTTTTAAGGATTAGGGTCATGAGAGCTAGGGTTAGACTGAAAGGATGATGGTTATTCATTTTAAAGGCATGAATTTTGAAGGATGGAAATATTTAAGAGTACAATGTAATAAGGATATAAAATTTAAAGGATTGGGGTTCCAGTATGCATAAACCCTCTAAGGAAACAATTGTGATTACCCTTGTTTATTATGAGGAATGATAAATAAACAATAATACATATACAAAAATATATCTACCTTGAAGCTTGCTGCTGTAATAAACTACCTGGCAAATTACTTCTAATCTGAAACGAATAAGATGTTTTGCTCAAAAATAGATTCAGTCTGCCATCCTTTGGTCAACAATATGAAAATTTATACCCCCTTTCAGAAGCTAACAGTCAAAGGTGATGGAGTTTCAGTTTGTTCTCCATTCCCCTATTGTATACCTATATATACATGTATCTAACTGTTCCTGGACCCCTTCACAGAACTGTATATGAAACTTTTACAGAAAACAAAAGAAGAATGTGTCTGAGGACACGAATGCCCCTGCTTAACTTGCTTATATTATTGTATAATACTCCATCTGTAAGAGTATGTCGTAACCATTCTTCTTCTGCTTCCAGTAAGGAGTTGACCTCATACTTGAGTGATTTAATACTTCAGCTCGGTAAAACAGGAGGCTTCTCCATTGAATAAAATTAGTTAGGCTGCATTTGGGTCCAGGGCACACTGGCTAATCTGGCCCTGAACCCTTCAAGTGTTGGAACAGCTGCTACTGTGTCTGGCAGTAGGTTCCAGTCTCTTATAGAGCGCGGGAAAAAGGAGTTGTAAACTTCCTTTGTTACTCTGATCTGTCTAATTCTATGGCCACTTGTTCTGCTGTCCCCAGGTGTGTAGTAGATAGCTGGTTGTATCTCCACTAGTTGGTTCTGGATCTTGTAGCTTAGGACGAGCTGCTGGTTCATTCGTCTTTGCTGTAGGGTATCCCAATGCAGTTGGTCTAATAGTCCAGTGACACAGCCTGGGGATGTGTCGGTGTACTGGTTGTATACAAACGTGCTGATTTGCACTGTACCAGTTCGAGGTCTTTGATCAAGGTGGTTTGATGGGGATCCCACACTGTGGCAGCATACTCGATCGATTGTCTGATCAGTGCACAATAGGCTGTGTTTTTGACAGATGGCTTGCAACGGCCAAGGTTCCTGCAGAGAAAACCGAGGGTCCTGGCCATGGTTGCTTATCCGGTGGTGTTGTTAATGTGTTTATTCCACTGAAGGTCTTGACTAATGGTAACTCCAAGGTATTTTCTGCTATACAACTTCTAGTTGGTGTCAGTTCAAGGTATAAGTTGTTTGCAGGGTGTGACGCTTGTTAGAAATCCTCATGACAGTTCAATTTTCATTGTTTTTCTTGAAGAAAACACATCTGCCACTTGTGTTCCCATTCTTCCAGGGCAGTGAGGTCTCTTTGGAGAGTTGCTGCATCATCTGGATTTTTAATTTTCCTGTAGACCAGGCTATCGTCCGCAAAACAATCTTACATCTGAATATGTACAATCTGGCATGTTCATTGATATAAGTAAGGAATAGGAGAGGACCTAAGACTGTCTCTCCTCCTTCTTCTTCTTCTTCCAAATACAGCCCACATTCAACATGATGAATATTTTGGATGTTTGGCAAGTTGCGCATGTTTAAAAACAGGTTAAAAACAATTTAAAAACAAATTGTTCTGTTGATTTAGTTTGAGGTTTTGGTCATTGAGACTTTGCTGTGGCGATATCTGGTGGCAGTTTGTTCCAATCCTTGACAGTGTTTATGAAGAAGGACCATTTCCTACAATCTTTGGTGGCTGGCTGTAATAGGTAAGTATGGCGTCCTGTCAGGTTTGAGCTTCTTGTTGGTTTTTGTAGATATTTATTCTTGTCTATGGCTACAAGGTCGTATGTTATTTTGTAACACATGATGAGTCGAGCTTCTTTTTGTCTTGTTTGTAAGCTTTTCCATTCTTATTCAGTTTTCATGTTGCTGACACTTAATCTATTTCTATGTCTGCTGGTTACATATCGTGCAGCTCGTCTTTGTACCTTTTCAATTTTATCTATGTGGTTTTGCTGGTACGGGTCCCATACTGTCGTGGCGTATTCCATTTGCGGTCTTACTAACATTTTATAGGCATGCTCTTTGATGGATTTTGAGCTAATGTTGAGGTTTCGATGTAAAAAAAGAAGTTCCCTTGTGGAACTCCTTTATCCAGCTTAATGTTGTTCCTTTCACCCCATTGCATGCCATCTTCAAGAGCAAGCGTTGGTGGGGTACCTTGTCGAAAGCTTTTGAAAAATCCAGTAGAATGATGTCTGTCTGGTGCCCCTGGTCCATGTTTTTTGCAATCGGGTTTTATAAATTAATGTTACAACTAATTGGGTCTCACAGGATCGGCGACTTCTGAAGCCATGTTGCTCGTCACATAGGATGTGGTGTCGATCAAAGCGATCCATTACTGTGCTGTGTATGACGTGTTGTAATAATTGGCATGATATAGATTAGTCCAAATAATTATGACCTCTTGAAAGGCTATAAGTATAATAGCCTTTCAACTTAAGGTATCATAACAACATAATGCATATGAACAAACTTTTCAGCCCCCTGCGCCGAGTTTTTCTATATATCATTTTATATGAACCCTGTGCATATTTGGAGTATTCATCATTAAACAGTACATACTTTTCCTGACAAAAGGCTAATTTGTTGCGGAGATTTATGCAGGATTTTCTGATTTGTCTGATACTCCATCAGGAAGGCCGAATCTTCACTGAAAAGTCGTTTATTTTCATGTGCCATGGTTGATTGATTCAGAAATCCTAAATTTCGATCATCAGTGCGCTTCAAAAACTTATAAAATTACGTCAAGTGACTCCGAGCTTGAATCTTAATTAGCGGGATCAATTACCAAAACTGTAAATGTAATGCAAAAAGATATTGTAAGATTACGTCAGAGGAGTTACTCTTTCTTCTTAGAAATTTTGCGGAGTTTTGAAACATAGGAAAAGATTTTTTTTTTGTTCCAGATAAGATTTAGTTTGTTTTATACCTAATACCAGAGACATATAATACAATTGTATTATATGTCTCTGCTAATACACTCTACACTCAAAACATTCTTTGTATACTGATCTATATCAGAGCCATATTCGCATTTAAAAAAAACCCGAAAATATCAGTATAAGAACGTTAAAAATTAAAAAAGAATGTGAGGTCATATGTTATAGGACCTGAGACTACTATTGATTTATAGAAAAAACTCTATTAATATAAAAATAATGAGATGTGGTATGATTGCCAATAAGACAACTATCCACCAAAGTTCAAATGAAGTGGATGTAAGCAGTTATAGGTAACCGTACGACCTTCAACAATGAGAAAAACCCATACTGTATGGTTGGCTATCATGAAAAGGCACCGACATGAAAAATATGAAACAATTCAACTGAGAAAACTAACGGCCTAATTTATAACAAAACATTTACGAAAAACAAATATGACAGACATGAACCAACAACAACCACCGAACTACAGGCTCCTTACTTGGGACAGACACATAAAGAATGTGGCAGGGTTAAACATGTTTGTGAGCGCTCAACCCTCCCCTAACCTGGGACAGTGGTGTAACAGTACAACATAAGAACAAACTATAAAAATCAGTTGAAAAAGGCTTAACTCAGCAGATGGATACAAATAGAAATACATCTAACAAAAACACAAAATGGACGTGGACGAGTACTTATACATCCCAAAAACAAAAAGACACTAAGTACCGAGATCTGAGAGTACTCGCAGTTACTGGCTAGTTCAAAGCCAATAACAACTAATGAAAAAACTCATGTATCTAAGACTAAAATATCAATCAGTACACATCCAGCATCCAATGGATTTAGTGTAAAGACGTCATTAGCAGTCAGAGAAAAACATGACCTTGTGAAATGCCAAACTATAAGTATCGACAGATTGTAGTCACGTGAAAGTACATAATTATGTGTAATATTTAGTATGGTTTTAATTTACTGATAACAAAATCATTAAGCAATTTCAGGATTGAAAAACAAAGTTATCAGTTCAAGAGGTATATGCAGTCTTGACATCCTATTATCCTTGTGCTTAAGTCTACTAGTGCCTTTGTTTGTTTTTTTTGGATATGCTTAGGTTATTGGTATGTTCTGCTTTGTAATGCTTGTTTGTGGATTATATGTATATATGCTTCTTTGTTTTTATATTGCATGTGCATAGTTTGTATTAATAATGATGACATTGTATGTGTTGCAATTGCTTGATATGTTTTTATTATATGCAATTAATTATGTTATGTTTTTTGTATTATATCAGCGTGTGATAAGAGCTCTAAAGAACTCATGTTCCAGGTTAATATATATACATGTTTATTTGAATTCCCGACATTGAAAAAGATTATTTACTCACTTATTTTTTGTGAATGGTTCGAAATGCCACTGTTTTGCAGACTATAAATCTAAATTGTAGATACTACTCAGTGTATGTGCTTTATGAAACAGTTTATGTGCTTTATGAAACAGTTTATGTGCTTTATGAAACAGTTTATGTGCTTTATGAACAGTTTATGTGCTTTTTTCAAGTCTTTTATTGCTTGTTTTACTATTTTAAGCAAAATCGGATAATCCGATTCCACGTGTGAAGCAGCAACTGTTTACTCCCGAGTTCATTCATAGCTTTCGTGTTACTTTTACTTTTGTTTACAGGGTTGTATTTTGTGTTGTCTCTATCAGTAAAAGTCTCGTTTTCGTTTCAAACTTTCACATACGGATAAGTCCTGCTTACCCTTCCTGAGCACCTGAGATCGCCCCCGGTTTTTGGTTTTGTTTAGAGAACATAAATGTACCGATTATTTTTTGGGGACTATTTGGTAATGTATTATGATCAGACGAGACATTATACCTATCCGCCATTGTTACATGCCTAACCACTGAAGATGACTCATTACTATATCAATGACGGGCGACACAATTTGAACAGGAACTGCTGACCCTACCAGAGCACACGAGTTAATCCCCTTTTTGATAGGGTTCGTGTAGCTCAGTCTTTGATTTTCTGAGTTATGTTTTCTTGTTGTTGATAAATAAATGGATTTAAGCAACTATCATAGGCCGTTGGTTTTTTTCGTTTAAATGATTAAATATTTTGTCATATCGGGATCTTCAAAGAATAATTATACGATATGGGGTTTGCTCATTGTTGAAGGCACTAATGCGACTTATATAGTTTCTTACATCTACGTTATTTTGACTCTGGTGGATAGCTGTCTCTTTGGCAATAATGCCACATCTCCTTATTTATATATTGCACATATCCTCTCTTTTATATCAGTCTTAATTCAATTTTAGCTGCCGTTGAGTTACTGGTAGGGAGCTGCATAGCCCTTTTTTGTCTTATCTGTTACGAATCCTAGGTGTTAAAGAGTTTATAGTTATGAATTCGTGACTTTCTACAAGAGGTTCAATAGTTATACACAAAATCGTTACTTATTAATGCCGATAAAAACTTGTATAACTTTTTTTACTTTTATTAATACCGATACGCAAATGTATAACGGTTGAGATAGTCATGACTTTTCTACTCTCTACACTACACTTCCACACAATCTTATCAAAAAGAAGTTTTCCTATTTAATGTATAATGGTCCTTTGAAAAATCAGATAACAAAACAATTTGCTGCAACTCATATAAGTGACCTGGATATAGAGAACAATGATATTAACAACACATGGGAACAGGCAAAAAATGTAATCCTAGAAACATGCGAGGAAACATTAGGATAGATGCAGTATAAACGCAAAAACTGGATGTCAGATAATACATGGGTTAAGGTTGAAGCAAGGAGAAAAGCCAAAGAAAAAGTCTTAAATGCCACATCAAGACAACAGAACAGACAAACACAAGACAACAGAAAAGACAAACACAAGACCTTTGTAGGGAGAAAGACAAAGAAGTGAAGAAGAACTGTAAACATGACAATAGAGACTATGTTGAACAACTAGCACAAGGAGCAGAAATTGCCTGTAGCAAAGGAGACATAAAATCTCTCTACAATACAACTAGACAACTTAGCGGCAGAAGATCCAACTCAAATGCTCCAGTTAAAGATGAAAATGGCAATGTAATTATCAAAATTGAAGAACAATTAAAACGACGGAAAGAACATTTTGAAGAAGTGCTAAACAGACCCCCTCCAACAGACCCACCTAACATAGTAGGGAGACAGGTCCTGAATATCAAGACAGGATTAAATAACTAAAACAGAGATACATGCTGCAATAAAACAACTTAAAAATTGAAAAGCAGGAGGAATTGACAACATACCCCCTGAAGCTATTAAGGCAATGGATAACATCTGTATTGATAAACTTCAACTACTTAACAAAATATGGAATGACGAACATATACCTGAAGACTGGCGTAAAGGAATCATCATTAAACTACCAAAGAAAGGCGACAACTCGATCTGTAGCAACTGGAGAGGTATTATTTTGCCTTTTATTCATAGAAAAGTCCTATGTCACATCATCTTACAAAGATTAAAGAAAGAAGTTGATTATTTGCTGAGAGATGAACATGCAAGAGAGATCATGTATTGACCAAATTGACACACTAAGAATCATCATTTAGCAAACTATTGAATGGCAGACATCCCTATACCTAACATTTATAGATTTTGAGAGGGCCTTTGATAGTATAGACCATCAAGTACTGTGGAACATCCTCAGATATTATGGAATACCTGAAAAGATCATATCCGTCATCCAACAGCTCTATGATGGATTTACATGTCAAGTGATCTATGCGGGGACCCTGAAAGATCCATTTCCTTTATCAACTGGTGTCGGGCAAGGATGTCTACTCTCCCCTCTCCTTTTTTTGATGGTTATAGACTGGGTGAGTCGGAAATCATACAATACTCCTCTGGGCATTAAATTGACATTACAGTCATGCCTCGAAGACCTTGACTTTGCAGACGATATCTACCAGCTTTCCCACCGCCATGAAGATTCACAAAACCAAGCAACCAACCTTGAAACAACTGCAAAACAAGAAGAACTGTACATAAATGCAAAACAGAAATATATGAGGGTTAACGCACAACAACTTAACAAAACCAAAGTTAGAGATGCTGAAATTGAGGATGTCCCAGAATTCACATATCTTAGAAGTGTCACAATAACATCAAGAGGAATAGATGAAGTTATTCAATCTAGAAAAAGAAAAGCACAACAAGCCTTTGCTATCCTTAAACCAGTTTGGAGGAGCAAAGCACTCAGAACAAACACCAAAATCAGGATCTTCAACTCAAATGTGAAATCTATACTTCTCTATGGGTCAGAAACTTGGAGACTAACAGTTGTGTCTACCAAAACATTACAAGTTTTAATGAACAGGTGCATAAGAAATATTATTGGAATTAAGTGGCCAAACACTATTAGCAACAAAGAATTATGGAAAAGGACAAGACAAGAACCAATAGAAAGAACGATTACAACACGTAGATGGAAATGGATTGGACACTCGTTACATAAAAACAACACACACGTTACTAGACAGGCGTTAGATTGGAATCCTCAAGGCCATCGTAAAAGAGGGCGACCAAAAACCTTCTGGCGCAGAAATGTAACTTCTGACCTACAGAAAATAGGGAAAAAACATGGGGAGAAACTAGCCAAGGACAGGAAAAGATGGAAAGCCACTGTGGTCGCCCTATGTTCCCCCTGGGACGAAGTGGATTAAGTCAAGTCAAAGTAAGTCATATAAAGCCTTCTTCTGTACAGAAAAAGTAAATATTCTAAATTGTGATGAAATTATTAAATCTGTATTTATTCCCAATGACAACATCTACGTTCGTTTCGGCAATAATGTTTATCGAGGAGTATTATGTATTCCTGTGTACACCAATTGCACTTCTTTAATAGAAGAGTCACTCGAGTATTGTTATGAATCACAATATATGCCCTAAGTCCGTAAAAAATCCGTCTAAGTTCAAAAAATGAATTACACTTACCGTTACCTTGATGATTGATTGATTGTTGGTTGCTTAATGTCCAGGTGATATTTTTGCGTTAAATAATCAGAAATTTTCTAATCATACGGCATAAATTTACACCAGAGAACTTACTTTAAAAAATATCTCCGATAAACAGTATTGTTCCTTTGAATAAACTTATTATAAAAGATAATCAGTTTAAGACCATTGAATACTACAGTATGATTCTTTACTACTGTCTTTATCGGTACGAACATTGATTTGGTTCCTAATAAATTGAAACATAACTAAATATGGATTTCTATACAGTTATAATCACTTGTGATCCTGTCGATAATCAAATTTTGGCATTACACAATGTCTTGTTTTTCTCAGACTGTTTATGAAGTCTTCCCACTTAATCCATTGGATGTATACTAGTTGATATTTTAGTCTGGTAAACATGATAATTTTAGCTGTGATTGGCTTTAAAGTAGCTTACAGCAACTGCGAGTACTCCCGTATAGGTACTTTGTGTCTTTTGTCTTTTTGTTAGTTCTTTAGTTGTTTTGTGCTTCGTGGCGATCTGAATAGTCATTTTCTTTCAAGCCGATTTTTACAGTTTGTTGTTGTGGTGCGCTGTTACACCACAGTCACAGGTCAAGTTGGGAATGGAGGGCCCTCGCAAATACGTTCAACTCCGTCATATTCTTTTTGTGCCTGTCCCTAGTCAGGAGCATGTTATTCAGTGGTTGTCGTTGGTTGCTGTCTGTCATTTGTTTTTCGTGTTTTGTTATCGCATAAAATTAATCATGGCCGTTGTTATTTCCGTTTGAATTGTTTCACATTTGTAGCTTACTATACGGTATGCGCTTTGCTCATTATTGAAGGTTGTGCGGTAACCTATCATTATTTACATTCGCGTCAATTGGTCTCTGGTGGTTAGTTGTTTCATTGGTAATCACACCACGTCTCCTTATTTTTATATAATTATACGCAAGTCGAAGGTTACAACTTCCGTCTACATAACGCACGTAATCACATTATTTCATTTTGAACCGTCCTAGTGATCTCGTGGTTGCATGCATTCTCGCACGATGCATTAAGAAAACAGTAAAGTGACCGTGTCGGATCTTAACAGTCTACCATCACTAGTATCGACCAAGTGAGGATGTAACCTTCGGTGACTAACAACACATAATCAGATGTACCGAATCAACGAGGACGTAGCCTTCTGTTCCAATGAAAACTGGCGTAATAAAAATGCATCTAAAGAAGGATAGGTATAGTTACGGTATGAAATAAATTTTAAAAATTACAAATGCTTTGGTTTTTCCTTCGAGATCGTTTTTAGGGAAAGTCTTTAATATTTGATGCATTAATAAAACGCATAAAAATCGAACCTTGATATCCGTTAAAACAATTTGACAAATGAAAGTATCTCGTTAAAAGATGGGTGAAGAAAGGTGTAACAGATATTTTTTGAATGAAAGTTAAAAGTACTTATTATGCCGGATATATGTCATAGGGCAAACCATCATAATCGACTATAAATCTCACAACTTAACTTCTGTCATTCTAAAATTAGTACGGTGACAAGACTCAAGGTCGTCGTTTATTTTACCTTATACAGATGTACATCTTAATTTTGTTTGCAGTTTTCCACTTTGCAGTGCCACACCACATTTGTAATCCTTGTGATCCCCTAGAAATACCAATGCTTGATTTAGTTAAACATGCTACAATTTGTGGCGCATGTGGGCAGTTTTATGGAGAAAGTATGGAGAACTGCTGTTTCTGTAGGTCTGATATAAGACAACTGTGTAGTATCGCTTACAACTAACATTCGACATGACAGAACGTATAGAGAGATATGGGATTCTGCGATGAAAATTAATATTCACAGATTGTCAGTGCGATGATGACAGGAAAAATACAAGAACAGTTGAGACAATGCACGTTGATTCGTGATTCTGAAATCGTTCGGATATGAACCATGTGAAGGATAACATTTGCCAGTGCTTTTACGTGTACACTGTATACACATGATAACAACAGTCTAATCAATACAAATAAAACTCATTATTTTCTAACTTATATTTTAAGAATTTACTCTTTGCTTAATAAATATATATATCGTCTTTTAAATCTATCCTTGTTAAATACTTTATAAAAAGAAAATACATATATTGTTGTTCTTCATCAAGGAAAGACTGAAAGGAACACTTACGTTTTGCTTCATTACTCTGCATTTTACATTTTTTTTTTAGGAACAATATGTACTTTGAGTTCATGCTTACTAATGATTCTTCGCTATAGATATTCGGTAAAAAGCAAATTGATACGCGATGGGTGTGAAAACCCCCCACACGCACGGATGGACAGCGGTAAACCAGTAAACTTCCTCCTTTATGTTCTTATTCGTCTACTCAAACAAACATAAAATATTTATAAATAAAAACCAAACACTATTTGGGTTATCAGCTCGCCTGGACAGTACAGTTAAGCAACTTTATTCATTTCATTTACAATGCACCAATGTTTGTCTGCACGTCCTTAGCCGCTGCTTCAACATAACATTAACCAATACACAATCTACAAAAGAAATATTTTTTGTTAACAATCTTTTCAAGCATGATTAATCTTAAAAACGTCCACTTCAACCATAAGTATGAATAAATCAATTTACAACATTGATTAAATATAAGTGGGTGGGTGGGTGGGTGGGGTCAGAAATGACCAGACTGGACTGTCCGAAGGCAAGCGTCGAATGACACATAATTAAACATAGATTTACCGTTACAATTCTTCCCGCTTATTTTGGCTCGTGAAATACTCAGTAATTCAGAGTAGACCTTATATCTAGTCATGTGACAAATGTCAAAACAAATACACGTGTTCATTATAACATTTATAAATACATTTCTTTTAAGCGGGGATTTAATAAAATGATGTTTTAGAATTGGAATGTCAATGCAGTAGCTTTATTTAAGTGGTATGAGGCTATAGTAAGATGACGGTTTTTCTGCGACATGTGAGCTCTATATTCACGAAAGTCACTCGGGGAAAGAAGATATCACAGCTTTTTCCATGAATGGTCGTCTAGAGAGTCTCTAGTAGAGACTCAAAAATTGTAACTTCTCTATGCTGGTATATTTTTCGCCCACCTTAACATGATACATCTGTGTTAAAATGATGAAATATCGTTAGGTATAGTTTTGTTTTTATAACTATAAATGATCATAAATAATCCATATATTATGGTACTTTATTTATCACAATTTTAAACGTTGAACAATTAAAAATATTTATTAACCTTTCATAGGCAAAATTCAAATACAAAGATAAATATAGAGGTAGTATAAGGTATATCGATGTTTTACTAATCTAACAATGCCAGGTACAGCACAGAGAAAATAGAGTGAAAACATTTGAAATCGCAGATGGGGAAAGAAAGAAGGTATTAATCTCATGTCTTCTAATTACCCAGAGATCGATGGACAAATCATAGTTTAAAGAAAATGTAAATAACTGAACAGTATCGGTATTAAACACATCAAAATATTGGCCAGTACATTAAAATAATACTGTATAATACTATAAAATTAAGGAGATGAGGTATGATTGCCAATGAGACAACTATCTACCAAAATTTAAAAAAAGTGGATGTAAGCAATTATAGGCAACCGTACGGCCTTCAACAATGAGAAAAACCCATACCGAATAGTCGGCTATAAAAGGCCCCGACATGAAAAGTATGAAACAATTCAATTGAGAAAACGAACGGCCTAATTTATAACAAAACAATTAACGAAAAACAAATATGACATATGAACCAACGACAACCACTGAACTACAGGCTCCTGACTTGGACAGGCACATATAGAATGTGGCGGGATTAAAATATTTGTGAGCGATCAACCCTCCTCCTTATCCGGGACAGTGGTATAACAGCACAACATACGAACAAACTATAAAAATTAGTTGAAAAAGGCTTAACTCATCAGATCGATACAAAGCAGAAAAACATCAAACATACACACAGACCGGACGTGGCAGGGTATTTATCCATCCCTCATCCCTGACAACAAAAATGACATCAAGTACGGATTTGAGAGTACTCGTAGTTACTGACGGCTAGTTTAAAGACAATAACAACTAATAAAAAAAATCATGTATCTAAGACTAAAATATCAATCAGTACACATCCAACATCCAATGGATTTAGTGTAAAGACGTGATTAACAGTCAGAGAAAAACATGACCTTGTGAATGCCAAAATAAGGGATCGACAGATTATAGTACCGTAAAAATGCATGTGTATAACAAAACTATTAGTATGATTTTAATTTACTGATAAAAAAATCAATATTTACACCAATAAAAACAATATTCAAAGATCTAATTACAGTGTTGAATTGGTAACCTTTTAGAAATCGAACATAAATATCCGGGCTCGGTTACAACAAATTTAGGATGTGCTATTCCGTCTAAAATAAGTTTTTTACAGGTACAGGCAAACTTGCAAACAAAATCTTTGTATCTGTGGAAGAATTTATTAAAGGTTTTAAGTAATTTGTGGTAACGAAATCCCTGACTTAATAATTTAAATTACCAGTAATACATAGTTTACGCTCATTGAAATCCAAAACGTCACTACAGACACGGGCATAACGAACGAGTTGGGATATATAAACACCGTAAGATGGTGCCAGAGGAACATCACCGTCAAAAAAAGGAAAATTAACAATAGGGACAGAAAAAAAATCATCCCTTTTGCCGTAAATTTTTGTGTAGAGTTTCTGGTGTAAAACTGAAATATCTAAATCTAGGAAAGGACACTGATTGCTAATATTTGATTTATTTAAAGTAAGTTGCTGTGGGTAAATTTCGGCAGTATATTTAGAGAATTCTTGATTATTTAACGAAAAAATATCATCAAGATAACGGTAAGTGTGTTGAACTTATCAATTAAATGGAATTTAGACGGGTTTTAGTCAGAGAGGTTTCGAGAGCACAAGGTTTGCAATGAAAATGTGCTTTTTGACATATGCATATACATGTTTATAAATTTATGACTGATAGATTAATAGCTAATCAACTTCCAACGTCAAATTGAATGCATATACAGGACGAGAACACGATGACCTATAACTGCTTTTATGTTCACGTTATTTAAACTCTGTTGGATAGTTGTCTTATTGACTATCATGCCACATCTTATTTTTATAATTTTATGAACCCTGTTCTGAACTAGTCTGACTCGCTGGATCGGAGTTTTAACGTGCTAGTTCACAGGAAGACACATCATCTCATCCGGAGACATTATTCAACTCCGAGCCGAACAGTCTTTGTTCTAACATTAATACATCATTGAATTTTATCAAGTTGTTTCTAAATGCCGCGTGCTCAGAAAAGATACAGCAAATAAAGATTGTCAAGACTTTGGTATGACCCGGTCGTGGATCAAGCCCACTACCTCATGCATTCGAAGCCAGCACTCTACCACGAGGCCACCGAGGCGGTTATATAAATTCATATGATAGGACAATATCAAATAGTGTAAGAACGCGTGATTGCTCTAATGAAGTTTAATTTATAGATATGCAAAAATTATCCAAACAGATTTCCTTCGTTTGAAAAGATTATTCCAATAAAACTGAGAATGGAAATGGGGAATATGTCAAAGAGACAACAACCCGACCAAAGAGCAGATAACAGCCGAAGGCCACCAATGGGTCTTCAACGCAGCGAGAAAATCCCGCACCCGGAGGTGGGCCTCAGCTGGCCTCTAATAAAAATGTGTACTAGTTCAGTGAAAATGGACGTCATACTAAATTCCAAAACATATAAATGAACTAAAATTAAAACAAACATACAAGACTGACAAAGGCCAGAGGCTCCTGACTTGGTACAGGCGCAAAAATGCGGCGGGGTTAAACATGTTTTGTGAGATCTTAACCCTACCCCTATACCTCTAACCAATGTAGAATAAAGAAACACACAGCAATACGAACAGTAAAACACAGTTTAAAAGAAGTCGAGTCCGATGTCAGAATAGGTAACAAAAGAAACTAAGCAAAATGACAATGATACATACATTAACAAAGGACTACTAGCAGTGACTGACATGCCAGCTCCAGACCTCAATTAAACTGATTGAAAGATTATGTCTTAATCATCTGAAAATCAAGCACAATCCCTCCCGTTAGGGGTTTAGAATCATACCTTCATAAAATATGAGAAGAACATAACCCGTATCCAAGTTTTATTTGTGGATTTTAGGGGTTTTTAAGCGAAATAAACACCAAAAAGAAAAGGAAAATTAAATGCATCATTGAATTTTGATGTTTTTGCTTTGAATTAAAGTTAAACAGGTATTAAGTTGTCATTCTGCCCAAATGGTAATAAACTGTCATACATAAATTCGACTGTCCGCATCCCACTGATGATTTATTCCAAATAGAATTTTTCAGAATAAAAGAGTTTTGATAATTTATAACGAGTAGTTTTTATTGTCAATGAATTGAAGAGTAAATCGAATAAAGATTACAGCTTTCATCTCCACTTTAAGTAAAGTATTATTATGTTGATTTTTTGGTTATTAAACAGTTAAATGCAAATAGTTGCGCCATTTTCCTGTATTGTCGATAATGATAAGGTCCAATCAAGTTCAAACACACCTTTAATTACAATTTTACCATAAATTGCAATTGTAAAAGTCGTTTTGTCATCAAAAATACATTGTTTCTATAATCTCATTAGTCACACGGTCCTATCAAGTACGTCATCCAGCCGTTATATAAAAAAGTATCAAAATAAGGATAAGGCATATGAAAAATGACCACGACTGAATCTTTTGATTATTCTATGTTTGTTTTTCATGATATAACTCTGTATCCTGAATATGTAATCAGTATAAAACTGTGGAAATACATACCACCATTCCTACTTCTATTTGGAACTACTGGAAATATTCTCTCAATTATAGTATTACGCAGAAAGAACCTCAAAAAGTCTGTTTGTACCATATACTTCGTTGCTTTAGCCGTCTCCGATCTTCTGGTATTATATACTGGATTATTGAGACAATGGATGTTTATGACTTTCGACATTGATATCCGCCATATTGGAAATACATTTTGTAAGATTCACACGTGGATTCTTTATTTTTCGCTGGACTTTTCAGCATGGATTCAAGTGGCAGTCACAGTAGAGAGGTTATGTGCTGTTTGGTACCCGGTTTCGGGTAAATACAAATGTTCACGACACACTGCTGTTGTGAGTTTAGTATCTATAGCATGCTGTCTTTTAGCAATAAACAGTCATATCGTTTATGGAATCGGGGACTATATAGAAATCATTAACGGCACGGAATCAATTACCAAATGTACTCACACGTCAAAAAGCTACAAGGAGTTTTTCACATCAACATGGCCATGGATTTATTTAATTGTGTTTTTTCTTTTCCCATTTTGCATTTTATTTACCGGAAATCTGTTTATCATTATAAAAGTTGTTCAGCATAAGCGTGCGATTCATCGCCATATTTCACCACTAACAACGCCATCTAGTGTCACGCAGTCCTCGAAACTAGCCTCCATGAGTATTACTCTGTTTACTTTGAACTCAGTGTTTCTTGTTTGCAACATACCAATAAGTATATATTTGATACAGTATGAACATTTGAGGGATACATTAAAAGGGAGAGATAGTGCATTTTTTAACATGATGTGGGCCATTGTCAACATTCTAATGTATTCAAACAATGCTATAAGCTTTGTGTTGTACATATTGAGCGGAACAAAATTTAGGAAGGAGTTTACTGCAATGTTATGTTGTCGAGAATCCCAATGAAAACAGTTTATGTGTTTTAACATTTTTTAAAACATCTAAATGTAGTACGATTTGTCTTAATGTATTTTATTATAGCATAGTGTCTTCTTGTAATTTCATTTGTTGATATATCATACATACCAAGACGTGTTGTTTGTCATATCACTGTCAGCCACCAAGTATTTAAACGGTAATTTTTATTGATTGATTTTTGCTTGCTTAACGTCCAGTTGCAAGTATTTCATGTATATTCAGATCGATAACAAATTAACAATTAATACAACAGATGGTTCTGAAAGGTAGAGCGAACGGGATGAAGGGTGAGGGAAATTTATACTGCTGGTAAATGGAAGAATATTAGATAGCGAAAGACATTTTGCAAAGAAAAGCATTCTTAAAATTCCAGATATCAGACTAAGGTCATTAATGCCTCAGGAAGAAAAACCTTAGTGTTTAGGTTAATTTTAACAATTATTAAAAACTTCATTTAAAATCATGTAAATAAAAATATCAATGATATTGTCCTCGCTTCTATGCTTAGTTCTGGACTGGTGATATCCTATTGGATGAAACGTCCACCACAGTGACAAGTAGATATAAAACAGTCATCGAAGGCACCATGGTTATACTTTTAGATAACCGATTGATATCACATCGTAAATACATCTTTAACGGATTGTGTAGGTTTTTTTTCTTGTTTTTAAAAAGGTATTGTAGTTAATTTGCGTCGTGTGAGAACAAGAACAATCCGAGGTAAATGTAGGTCTAGTTGGGCTGTTAGAAACGGCTTGATTTATGACAAAAGATTTTAACTATGATTGACGTAATATAAATATCAAATCCGGCACCAGAAAAACCTTTAAAATCGTTTTATAAAGATGCGGATCAGAAAGGGGGAAAAGTATTGCAACAATCACACAGCATTGCTACAAGTTGATGGATCATGAAACACTATGTACTTTTGTATTTTTTTTATCCAATGAACATATATTAAGGATCTCCTAGACTTCTTTTAAATTTAAAAAAAAAAATTTTAACAGGATTATCGAATTAAATTCTGTCTACTAATTTTAAAATCATTTCTAATACATGATTTTGTAAAATAAAATCTTATGATTGTTTTGATTGGAATGCTAGAATTTCTTAAGGAAAGCACTTAGCATTACAGCCCCTCCCCAAAAAATGGACACGGACTAGATTCCAGGATAGTTTTGGACACTGACAGAATTCCAAGATAGTTTTGGATACTGATGAGATTACAGGATAGTTTTGGATACTGATGAGATTACAGAATAGTTTTGGATACTGATGAGATTACAGAATAGTTTTAGACACTGACATGATTCCAGGATAATTTTAGATACTGACGAGATCACAGGGTAGTTTTGAACACTGACGTCATTCCAGGGTAGTTTTGGACACTGGCGTGATTCCAGGGTAGTTTTGGACACTGGCGTGATTCCAGGGTAGTTTTGAACACTGGCGTCATTCCAGGGTAGCTTTGGACACTGGCGTGATTCCAGGGTAGTTTTGGACACTGGCGTGTTTCCAGGGTAGTTTTGAACACTGGCGTCATTCCAGGGTAGTTTTGAACACTGGCGTCATTCCAGGGTAGTTTTGGACACTGGCGTCATTCCAGGGTAGTTTTGGACACTGGCATCATTCCAGGGTAGTTTTGGACACTGGCGTCATTCCAGGGTAGTTTTGGACACTGGCGTCATTCCAGGGTAGTTTTGAACACTGGCGTCATTCCAGGGTAGTTTTGGACACTGGCGTCATTCCAGGGTAGTTTTGGACACTGGCGTCATTCCAGGGTAGTTTTGGACACTGGCGTCATTCCAGGGTAGTTTTGGACACTGGCGTGATTCCAGGGTAGTTTTGAACACTGGCGTCATTCCAGGGTAGTTTTGGACACTGGCGTCATTCCAGGGTAGTTTTGAACACTGGCGTCATTCCAGGGTAGTTTTGGACACTGGCGTCATTCCAGGGTAGTTTTGTCCAGTCACATGTTTATGTTCCTATCTCAATTGAGGAACTTCATTAACTGCGGTTGCCTTTGTTTATATGTTTATGCTTTCTCTCCATAAAAGAATGTACATAAAGGATGTTTGGTAGACAATATGTTGAATCTTTTGATTTTCGTGTTGTTTTGGTTGTAACCTCATTGACGAATTGACCGCTTTCATATATCTATCAGAAAAGTGGTTTATTTAGAGTTTGAAATCTAAGGCACAGACCATTCAACTTTTGTGTTTTTTTTTGTGTCATGGGGAGAGGAGCGTGATTTATTTTTCTTAGATTAAAGTTTTTGATTCTAATTTCTTTTGAAAAAATGTTTTAAAAAGGGAAGTGAAAATGTTTAATTGAAAATTAGGGAAAAAACTACATTCAGTTTACACATTTTTTCTTTTCCTGTATGTTATTGAAAAACTTGTTTGTTTGTTATTAGAGTCGAGACAGACAATCCAATGTCCCCAACAAAAAATGTATGGTCGGTGCAAAAAGCATGTATATAAACATAAAAAGATGTGGTTTGATTGTCAATGACACAACTATTCACCAAAGACCACAAGACAAGACTGTTAACAACATGTCTCTATTGTTAAAAAGTACTGGCCATATAATAACCTAAAAATTTCATTTTTGTTCTTTTTGTGTAGCTTAGTTGTTACTCATTGATGTATTTGTACTATATCTACGCTTCAACTGAATAATGGCAAAATGACCTTGTGCAAATAGAAATAACTTTTAAAAATGTCCAATAAATCTTAGCATCATTCATCGCATAAGCATCATGTGTTTAGCATAACAATGTGTAAGGAATATAACATAAAACTCCCCGTCATTCGCGAGCTACAGGTATAATCAGTTGATTCCATATGTACTTGGACAGGACCAATTATTTTAGTCCTTTCCCTTTTTCTAAAATCCGTTATTTTTTTTAATATTGAGATACTATTTTTAATATATACCACATTTGATAAGTGTTTGGTTTGACGGTAAATTTTCATTTCTGTTTTTGTACTATGAACAACAAAATAATCTATTTTGTAAAAAATATTTCCGTACTCCATGTATACCTTACAACAAAATTATTTTTATTTACCTGTGTACGTTATTTTATTTGGCGGTATTTTATCCAAGGTTATGGTTGTCTTTCTGATATTGTTTTACATCTCCCCTCCCCCTTTTTTTTATTGATTTTGTATTAACATTGTGTCATAGGTCAATTTTATTCGTTCAATGTATGTTTACTTGTTTTGTTAATATGTCTTTTGAATGCTTTAAGCCATTTCAATTGATATTTTATAGTGTGTCTTTCTATGTTGTGATGTAACACTATTGTTTCAGGTTAGGATGAAGGTTGGCGCCTATTAAAACGTTTAAACCCGCTGCATTTGTTTGCACCTATCCTAAGTCAGTATCCTGTTGTTCAGTGGTTGTCGTTTGTTGATGTGGTTCATAAGTGTTTCTCGTTTCTCGTTTTTTATATAGATTAGACCGTTGGTTTTCCTGTTTGAATGGTTTTACACTAGTCATTTTTTGGGGCCCTTTATAGCTTGCTGTTCGGTGTGAGCCAAGGCTCCGTGTTGAAGTCCGTACTTTAACCTATCATGGTTTACTTTTACAAATTGTGACTTGGTCATTGTCACTCATACATGTACCACATCTTCTTATATCTATATATTATCAGTGACAGCTGTGGATTGTAAACTAGGAATTGAAAGTAAATAGTAAATACATGTCATTTCTAGTATATTATTGTTAATATATCACAGAAAAACGCGAAAATAATTGAAATTAAAAGAAAATAAATACATAACGGATTTTAGAAAAAGGGAGAGGATTAAAATAAATGGTCCTGTCCCCAAGTACAAAATGTATCTATGGTTGATCCTGGTACTATTTCCGAATCATTTAATAAATTGCAGACGGATATGCGTTGTGCATGTTGTGTAAGAGATTGGTAATGGATTTAGGAACTTACGTACAAGTATTTTCCACTTTATATTATTAATTTTGATTTTTAAGGAGTAAAACGTTTGATTGCCAAATACACTGTACATGTAAAAACAAAAGACAAACGAGCATTTACTTTCTCCTGTTCTATATATCGAGACATGAGGTCACTTTTACTATCAGTATTATACAAATTATACTTAACATGATAATTGAACTTGTCAGCCGCCCGCGATGAGCAAAATATAAATTGTAGGTAATGACATTTCCTGATTAACAAGCAAAAACGGCGTTTAAATGATTAATTACTAAATTTTGTTCGGTTATTTACCTCTTAAAGGAAAACAAACACGCGACAAAAGTCTCTGATTTCCAAATATTTGACAAGAATGTCATAGGACACGCCGGACTGTAAAACTGACGAATATCTGTATTCTTATTATACTTTTACTTTCTTAAGCGGGTGGTATAGGGTGATTGAGATCACTTTAATGGGACCAGTTCGTTCGTCCATTTGTCCGTCAGTCATTCCCTCCGTCTGTTCGTTCATCCATCCTTCCTGTCCAACTTTTATTTGCAACTGCCCCAACATAATTTGTGAACCTTTTACAACTTCTTAAGTACATGTACTGTTCACCTTATATTTCATTTCTCATCTCAATGGCTATGGGGTTTATATCTGCTTCTCCTCTTAAAACTCAATATCAGAATTAAATTAAATTTTCATTGTGCACTTCCAAATTTTTAATTTTCGACCTGAATATTTTTTGGGTTTCCCCTATAAATTTGCCATTACTTATGTAGTGGCAGGGTATTATTTGTGATCTTTGTTTGCAGTTTACATCAGAAGTATCTATTACAATGATTAATACACTGATTGATTGTTGTTAATGTCCAGTGGCAAACATTTTATACATATACAGTACAACAACAATGAATCATTATGTGGATTAAAGTCTATGATTGCTCAGAAGACCTATTTTTAGGACTTTCTAGGCCCCAAAATTTATAAAAAATGCCTCAGGCGTCAGAGCAATCCCGGACTACTGGGACTGTTGCTTTGAAAAGGGTATATTGGATAGGGGCAGAAAGTTTGCGTTGCAACAAAACATCCACTGTTTCCTCAATTGAATTTTTGCAAGGGACCTTTTGTGCGCAGTGAGCACGGCTCTCCTCTCTTTCAGCGTCGGATTCGACGTAGTTTCGTATTCATACAGCAAGCACAGCCTAACAGACGCCTCTCCGATTTGGAGTATTCTAGAAATAAATATGCTGCCTTGGTAAAATCTGAAAACGATAATCTTGAAGAAAGGATGCAAATAAATATGCTGTGGGAAAAAATTGTGTAAAAAGTCGAAAATATTGTTTTTGCAGCGGACAATATATAGAAGCGGACCTAGTAACAGTTGAAAATGTTTTTTCCGACCCCCCTCCTCGAATATAAAAAAAACATGGTGGTCCCCTATTCTTTGAAGGTATTTCCATAAAACTATTTTTTTTTCTAATACGTAATATTATTTTTGAGGATTATAAACCCTAAACTGGGTTTTAAAAGTGTGTCTCATAATGGTCGATATTTCGAATTTGTCCTTAAAGCTGGTAAAATTTCTCAAAATTTACATGAAATAAATACTATTAGATATATGAAGTCTAAAGCCATTCTTATTGTTAGAAATTTCCCATTTCAGTACTAATTACTTTGTAAGAATTAAACTACAGTATAAATATCTGTCTAAAAATTTCATCTTGTTTTTTCATTAAATTTTTAGATATAGAACAAACTATTGACACTTGTGTTGTTTGTTTTTATTTCATTTTTTCATCTTATTGATAGCAAGTAGTTTTCATAATTTTTATTTACCACTGTATAATAATTTAATGTAGATATCTTTTGCTTTTGTGTATCTGTAAATCCGCTTTCATATATATGATTTTTCTTTTGAAGCGCTTTGCCTAAGACTTTTATTATATCGCATTAAAACAAAATTTATGATTATGAATTTGAAAGGTAGTTCACTGTTCACTGTTTAGTCATTGTAAAATTTTGGTATGTTAAAATTTGCTTGTTTATAGCACTGTCATCCATCTAATTGATCTTACTGGTAATCCATTCAAAAAAATAATTCTATCGATCTTTTGTTTGCTCATAATTTGAACTGTTCATCCATAGTTTTTGTAAAAAGTCATTGTACAAGCTTGTATTAACATGACAGTTTACTTCCACAAACACAATAATTGGACACGAGTATGGCTTGTGTCAAATTTGACAGAAAGTACCAACTTTACCATGCTATATAAAGACAACTTTCGCTGGTTTTGAAACAGTAGTCTTCCATTCCAGAATTGGTCAGTAGCTTGCCAGTATATGTAAGTACAGTATCTTTCCATTATGGACTGTTAAGTATTAAGTATGTGTGAGGCATTCACGGTACTTGTTTCTAAATTAGAGACAACAATAGTTTACCGATGTTCAAAATTAATAAATCCATCAAGAATATACTAGTACAAATCAAAGAACACAAAAAATGAGTAAATCACATGAGCTTCAGTAATTTTATTAAAACCGTTTTGAATCTAATGTGAAATTCATGTTAATTTTCATAATAAAGTTATTCAAATAACATCTAAATTTTGAAATTTGATTAAAAACATGAAAAATACCATTTTTTGGGGGGTAAAGTTCAGTGGCGGATCCAGAAATTTTCATAAGGGGGGGGACCCACTGACTTCCTAAGAGGGAGCCCGCTGCAGTCATGCTTCAGTGATTCCCTATATAATCAACCCCTGAAAAACCCTCTAAATCCGCCTCTGAAGTTAATGTGAAATTCACGGTAAAAATTTCACATGAGATTCTCTCAATTCACTTGAAATTCATTTGAAAATTTTTACGCGAGTTTCACGTTTAAGCTCGTTTGAGGTTAATTTCACTTAAGATTCATGTGAAATTCACGTGAGCGAAATTTGCTTGTGTAATTTATCGTTTTTCATTGACTCCTTTTGTTAGTCTTAGATCATCTTTAACATTTTGGTGTGCTCATAAGAACAATCGTGTTTTAACAAACTTTTTGGTGCGTATTTTGTTGTTGAAAACAGTCTGTCCTACCTAGGAGCTGTCTATTTATATTTCCATTTGGTTCTATTTAGACATAAAGTTGATAGATAATTGTAATTTGACAACAGACTGGTTTATCCTCACTTTAATAAATAATGTATTGAATTATTTCCTTAGTATGAATGTTTATTTCACTTTAACAGTAAATGTTTTTGATTTTAGTAACCATGTGACCTTTTTATTATGATTTAAGCAATTGTATTTTTTCAGATAAGATGAGTTGTATTCTGTTTATTCTGTCTCTAGCCATTGTACTAATCAATGGAACGAACTGGGGTGAGTCATATACATTGTACTAATCAATGGAACAAACTGGGGTGAGTCATATACATTGTGCTAATCAATGGAACGAACTGGGGTGAGTCATATACATTGTACTAACCAATGGAACGAACTGGGGTGAGTCATATACATTGTACTAATCAATGGAACGAACTGGGGTGAGTCATATACATTGTACTAATCAATGGAACGAACTGGGGTGAGTCATATACATTGTACTAATCAATGGAACGAACTGGGGTGAGTCATATACATTGTACTAATCAATGGAACAAACTGGGGTGAGTCATATACATTGTGCTAATCAATGGAACGAACTGGGGTGAGTCATATACATTGTACTAACCAATGGAACGAACTGGGGTGAGTCATATACATTGTACTAATCAATGGAACGAACTGGGGTGAGTCATATACATTGTACTAATCAATGGAACGAACTGGGGTGAGTCATATACATTGTACTAATCAATGGAACGAACTGGGGTGAGTCATATACATTGTACTAATCAATGGAACGAACTGGGGTGAGTCATATACATTGTACTAATCAATGGAACGAACTGGGGTGAGTCATATACATTGTACTAATCAATGGGACGAACTGGGGTGAGTCATATACATTGTACTAATCAATGGAACGAACTGGGGTGAGTCATATACATTGTACTAATCAATGGAACGAACTGGGGTGAGTCATATACATTGTACTAATCAATGGAACGAACTGGGGTGAGTCATATACATTGTACTAATCAATGGAACGAACTGGGGTGAGTCATATACATTGTACTAATCAATGGAACGAACTGGGGTGAGTCATATACATTGTACTAATCAATGGAACGAACTGGGGTGAGTCATATACATTGTACTAATCAATGGAACGAACTGGGGTGAGTCATATACATTGTACTAATCAATGGAACGAACTGGGGTGAGTCATATACATTGTACTAATCAATGGAACGAACTGGGGTGAGTCATATACATTGTACTAACCAATGGAACGAACTGGGGTGAGTCATATACATTGTACTAACCAATGGAACGAACTGGGGTGAGTCATATACATTGTACTAATCAATGGAACGAACTGGGGTGAGTCATATACATTGTGCTAACCAATGGAACGAACTGGGGTGAGTCATATACATTGTACTAATCAATGGAACGAACTGGGGTGAGTCATATACATTGTGCTAACCAATGGAACGAACTGGGGTGAGTCATATACATTGTACTAACCAATGGAACGAACTGGGGTGAGTCATATACATTGTACTAATCAATGGAACGAACTGGGGTGAGTCATATACATTGTACTAATCCATGGAACGAACTGGGGTGAGTCATATACATTGTACTAACCAATGGAACGAACTGGGGTGAGTCATATACATTGTACTAATCAATGGAACGAACTGGGGTGAGTCATATACATTGTACTAACCAATGGAACGAACTGGGGTGAGTCATATACATTGTACTAACCAATGGAACGAACTGGGGTGAGTCATATACATTGTACTAACCAATGGAACGAACTGGGGTGAGTCATATACATTGTACTAATCAATGGAACGAACTGGGGTGAGTCATATACATTGTACTAATCAATGGAACGAACTGGGGTGAGTCATATACATTGTGCTAATCAATGGAACGAACTGGGGTGAGTCATATACATTGTACCTATAATGATACAAATCACTCTACTGGTTTCATCAAACTACATGGTCACAGAAAATGCTGCTGGATTTACTGTTTTTTTTTTAAATTCATACACGTTCTGTTATCTCCCTTCTAATACTGATTGTTATAATATTCAATCTTAACTTTTCTAGTCGTCAACACCTCCTTTCTCAATAATTTTCAGTTTTATGTTAAAAAAAACTATCTTTTTTTGGTGACAGCACTAAACAGATTTTCGAAAAGTGATATTTTTTTTATGTCTTGACTACCACTGAAAGTTGTGTGATATTATCTTACTTTATGTAAACAGGCATACAAATGAGGGATGAGGCCAAATTAATTAATATTCTCATTTAAGGATATAGACGTGGAGGTTGGCGAGGAGGGATGATTGGAATTGGTGGTATTGGAGGTGTAAGACGAGTTGGCGGTGGTGGCATTTATGGGGGAGGTATATATGGCGGTCGCGGAATTTATGGTGGAGGTATATATAGCGGTCGCGGAATTAATGGTGGAGGTATATATGGCGGTCGCGGAATTTATGGTGGAGGTATATATGGCGATGATGACAGTTATGGCGGTGGAATATATGGCGGTGGAATTTACGGCGGAGGGATGTACGGTGGAGGTTACGATCCATATAATAGTTATGGGATGGGCAGTGGATACAGAGGTTACGGTCAACAAGGATATGGTAGCGGTGGATATTGGCCGGGTGGATCTAGTGGATACGGCGGATACGGTCAAGGAAGCGGATATTGGCCAGGTGGATCTAGTGGATACGGCGGATACGGTCAAGGAAGCGGATATTGGCCAGGTGGATCTAGTGGATATGGCGGATACGGTCAAGGAAGCGGATATTGGCCAGGCGGATCTGGCGGTCGTGGTCAATATGGTAAATATGGCAAAAAGAGTAAGTAAAATGAAAAACAACATATTAGCGTAGTTCGTCATAGGTGTGGACAGAATTTCATTAGCACTGTCAGAATGCATGGATATGAAATATATTGGGGAAAAACTTATAGTAACCAACCAAGCAGTATACAACATAAAACAAATAAACGAAAACCACAAAAATATCCGTGCAATTTTTATAATGAAATCCATACAACGATTTACCGGACAACATACAAGTTAGCATTTAATTGAAAAATATGATAACTTATTTATGAAAATTCATTTCGACTTCTACCTTTTACAAGGTCTTAATTTTAGACGTTACTATTGTAATATATACAAGGAAAGGATGCTAGATACACTTACTGGAAATGTGAAGATATGATTGAATCTTTAAATTTTCTCCTGGACAACATATATATGTACGTTTCGTCGATAAAGAGTATCGCCAGGTAGTAGGTATTCCTATGGGCACTTATTGCGCCCCTTTAATAGCAGATTTATTCCTGTATTGCTATGAATCTCAGTTTATGACCAAACTCAGTAAAGACACGTCATTGTTACATTTGGTTGACACATTCAACAATACCTACCATTATCTTGATGATATTTTTTCGTTAAATAATCCAGAGTTCTCTAAATATACTACCGAAATTTACCCAAAGGAACTTACTTAAAATAAATCTCACATAAACAGCAGTAGTTGTCCTTTTCTAGATTTATACATTTCAATTTCTAAAGGGAAACTCCATACTAAAATATACGACAAAAGATACGATTTTTCATTCCTTATTGTTAATTTTCCTTTTTTAGACGGCGATGTTCCTTTGGCTCCATCATACGTTGTTTATATACCCCAACTCGTTCGTTATGCCCGTGTGTGTAGTGATGTCATAGGTTTTAACGAACGTAATCAATGCATCACTGATAAATTATTAAGTCAGGGATTTCGTTACTTTAAATTACTTAAAACTTTTACTAGAATCTTTCATAGATACAAAGTTTTGATTAATAAATTTTGGCTGTACCCGTAGAAATCTTATTAAAAACGGTATTTCACATCCTAAATTTTACGGTAATATTGTACTAAAAGCGCGGAAATTACTATGCGATCCGTGTAAACTCATCGAACCTTTAAACAAACTTATTAGTAAAGGTTATCTTATTAATGTTGTAATAAGATCTTTGAATATTGTTTACCTTGGCATAAATATCGATTTTGTCATCAACAAATTAAAACATAACTAAATTTGTATTCTTTTCGAATGTTTTTTTGGATGTATAAATACACATCCACGTCCATTTTCTATATAGAGATGGCTTTATCTAAATATAACTATATGCATATTTATTATAAGGTTAAATCCAAACTATCATACTACCTGTCGATACTTTTATTTTGGCATTGCACAAGTCATGTCTTCTTTGACTGTCCATGGCGTTAAAACACTAAATCCCTGGGGTGTGTTTTAGTTGATTTTAGTCTCTGATGCATGATTTTTTATTATTAATTGTTTTTGGCTTTTAACTAGCTTTTAGTAACTACGAGTACTCTCAAATCGTACTTTCGTGTTAATTTGACCTGTTACACAATTTGTAATGCATTTTTGTTATTCAATGTTTACTTATTTTGTGTTATATCTCGTCTCACTATTTTTAATATGTACCACATTTATTAAGTATTTAGTATGACGATAAATTTTCACTGCTGTTCTCGTACTATGAACAACAAATTTATTTATCTATTTTGTAATAAATATCTCCGTACTCCTATCAACAAAATTATTATATTTAAATTTACCTGTGTACGTTATTTTATTTAACGCCATTTTGTCCAAGGTTATAGTTGTCTTTTTGACATTGTGTCAAAGATCAAATTTATTCGTTCAGTGTATGTTTACCTGTTTTTGTTAATATGTCTTTTTGATTGAGTTAAACCATTTCAATTGATATTTTATAGTGTGTCTTTCTATGTTGTAATGTTAAACTACTATTTCAGGTTAGGGTGAAGGTTGGCGCCTGTTAAAACGTTTAAACCCGCTGCATTTGTTTGCACCTGTACTAAGTCAGGAACCTGTTTCAGTGATTGTCGTTTGTTGATGTTGTTCTTAAGTTTTTCTCGTTTCTCGTTTTTTTATATAGATTAGACCGTTGATTTTCCTATTTGAATTGTTTTACACTAGTCATTTTGGGGCCCTTCATAGCTTGCTGTTCGGTGTGAGCCAAGGCTCCGTGTTGAAGGCCGTACTTTGACCTATAATTGTTTACCTTTTACACATTGTGACTTGGATGGAGAGTTGTCTCATTGGCACTCATACCACATCTTCTTATTTCTACTTAAATGAATAAATAACTATAGTCTTCAATAATATACCGTTATTCACTTTTAATCGGCTTTTATTTGTGTGTTTTTTCGGGTCAAACTTTTTTTTTTTGTAAAAGTGAAGTTTTGTGATATATAAAACTAATTCGATTTGCCATTTGTTTTTACAGGGTCATACTGAGATTAGCCAATACCAAAGAAGAAGGATAGACGCCTTTAATGTGAATTCCAACATATGAAGAACAATATAAACTTTTATTTCATTCATTTTTTTAACAATTTTAGTCAATTACAGTGTATTTAAAGCATAACTATTTCTGTGTTTATTTTCTATTCCAATCCACCTTATTTATCATCCAGCATTGAACTTCAGATTCGAAAAAAAACTATCGGCAGGAAAATCTCCAGTAAAAGGTGAATGAATGGCCAAGCAACTGTAAACCAGAGGTAATTTGGGTCGAGGTCAGATTTAACAAGAAGAAAAATTCTACATTTTAGTCTCGTCTGTGTGGTGTTTATATGTTTTGGGGTCAATTAAAATTTAAAGACCAGAGACTCTTTTTATACACAATGGCAATCTTTAATGGCAAACTAAAAGGGATGTAGATAGTATTTCATTTGACAGCAGTCACACTATACATCAAACAAACAACAGACAACAGAGATATCTATGGGTCAACATTGATCTGCAACAAAAGAAGTCTTCAACTCTTATTTAAAGCTGTACGTTATATTTACGGTACAATTTAGGAGTTGCAGGTGATTTACAATGCAGGGGTGCGGAAATATTCGGCTCTCGCATGCGAAAAATTACCAACAGAACATTTATTTAAATAAATCAAGCAGAAAAGTAAAAAATCTGCCATCAACTCGAATTTCCTTACAGAACAAAAAACATAACGATATAAATTACAGAATGATAAGGTTTACTGATGACTAGAGACTGACACTTCATGAACTAGTAAATGCATATGCCATGCGTCCGAAGCGCTTTTCTGGATTTACCGTCACCAGGAACGCTCAAAGCCAAATATTTGAAAGCCAACTAGTATTTTTCAGACTTAACCTTCCTTATTCTAATCTCGTTCAATGGAATATCATATAACAAACATTTGGTTTTCCCAAATGGTACAAATATTGGAAAAATCAAGTCTGGGAAGATATGACACAGAAATTTATGAGAAAATCCCGCTCAGAACAATTATATCGATCTATTATTGCATATGGGTGGAATCATATATTCTGTAAACGTCAAAGAGGCAGCAACTCGACAACAATTCGGCACACAAAAAAAAACCAAAGACATCCAGAGGTCAACATAAAATTTTAAACAATAGATTAGTGTATTGGTCATCCCGATTCTGAAAAATTGAAATTGAATGAATGAAAAAAATAACTATTGAAAATCTCCCATAAACACCAAATGGTCCAGGTAAGACAATCAGAGACTAGGAATAGACACATGCATACATGGTGGAGTTGAACTATTTTTTTTTTCAACAAAATGTGATAACAAAGATGATAGTTTTATTAACAGTCGTAGTGGTAAGGCGGCACACCTGGGACTCATTTGTTGACGTTTCTATCTTTATTATTTGTATTGTTAAAATGGTTTTAACTGCATTATAGGTAGACAGTCGTATAGAATAAGCGTCTTTTTAAAAATATGATTGACAAATTCTACAAGCCAAATTTTCCTAGAGCATAGGACATGAAATACAATGTTCTACGCAAAATGATCGTCAATAGAACGCGAAGGTGACCTCTTGTGATGAATAAAAAGGATAACAGGAATGATGATGACCTTTACATATTGAGAACATTAAAACATGCGTCAGTCTACAACACCGTCAGTGTAAATGTTAACAAGTCTGTGACCTATAATCATACTTGAATTGGTGAAGTTCTAGATAATCACATTTCATTAGGTACTATAGTGTATGATCCGCCAACATTGTAAAGGTAAGGATTACCGATAATATAAAAAATAAAAAGATAAAATTGCACACATTTCTTATAATTCAATTCGTGTAAATTGCATTTGAGCATGCTTTTTGTAGATTTCCTCTTGTTACAATTCCATTACGTAATTTTCAAGTGGCAGTCGGAATTTATGCCTTCATCCCCGTCTACCCATTTTTCAGAACCTATTTGTTATCTTTATTTTAATTTGCTCTTGATTTGATATGAATATTTATGAAATATTTGTCACTGGATGTTAAGCAAACAACAATCGACGTTACTCGATGTGTTACAATGTGTCCATATGCTGGGTACTTCTCCAGTATTGTACGACTGTGGAATGGGTGATTTTTCAGTGGAAAGATCTATCAAAATTCTAGGTATTATATTGACTGGCCCAGCTGCTTTATGTACGTTTAAGTTGTTTAGTAGTTTGTTGACTCCATTTTCATTGAAATTTATGTCAGGCATAGTTGGAAAATTTCCTGTCATCTTGCAATTGTATTTGAATTCCTTTTTGCGTTACAGTAAGCACGTCGAAGTTCTTGTTGTGTCTCTTGTTTAAGCTGTTTGCACTTTACCGAATCATCATGTTTCCAAGATTTCTTTTTTCGTTTGTACCACCTATCTCTGTTCAATTCTTCGCTATGGCCACTGTTAATTGTTCGGCTTTCCGTTGTGTGTTGAAATAAAAAAATGCCCTCTGTTTATGTATTAATCTTTTATGTTCAACGTCCATCTCTATTGCTGAATAGAGCGTTGGCCCTGTCGTGGGATCAATCGCAGATCGGTTTAAACCAAAGACTTTAAAAGAGGTTATGCCAATTCATGTATTTACCACTAGGGTCATTTTCAAAAAGTCTTTCAATCTTTATCTAAATTCAAAGTATCCCACTCAATATGTGTACTTCAAGGCTCAAACAATTTTATGAATTATTTCTAAACAGATCATAAAACGATAAGCTCCTGAAGGTAGCCAAAATTATCACAAACATGTACAAAAATGACATAGTTAACCAACACCAAAACTCTGTTGGCTGTAAGGCTGTGTATCCTCTAACTCTGTTGGCTGTAAGGCTGTGTATCCTCTTTCTCTGCTGGCTGTAAGGCTGTGTATCCTCTAACTCTGTTGGCTGTAAGGGTGTGTCTCCTCTAACTCTGTTGGCTGTAAGGCTGTTTATCCTCTAACTCTGTTGGCTGTTAGGCTGTGTATCCTCTTTCTCTGTTGGCTGTAAGGCTGTGTATCCTCTTTCTCTGTTGGTTGTAAGGCTGTGTATCCTCTAACTCTGTTGGCTGTAAGAGTGTGTCTCCTATAATCCTCTAACTCTGTTGGCTATAAGGCTGTGTATCCTCTTTCTCTGTTGGCTGTAAGGCTGTGTATCCTCTTTCTCTGTTGGCTGTAAGGCTGTGTATCCTCTAACTCTGTTGGCTGTAAGGCTGTGAATCCTCTTTCTCTGTTGCATGTAAGGCTGTGTATCTTCTAACTCTGTTGGCTGTAGGGCTGTGTATCCTCTAACTCTGTTGGCTGTAAGGCTGTGTATCCTCTTTCTCTGTAGGCTGTAAGGCTGTGTATCCTCTAACTCTGTTGGCTGTAAGGCTGTGTATCCTCTTTCTCTGTTGGCTGATAGGCTGTGTATCCTCTAACTCTGTTGTCTGTAAGGCTGTGTATCCTCTAACTCTGTTGGCTGTAAGGCTGTGTATCCTCTAACTCTGTTGGCTGTAAGGCTGTGTATCCTCTAACTCTGTTGGCTGTAAGGCTGTGTATCCTCTAACTCTGTTGACTGTAAGGCTGTGTATCCTCTAACTCTGTTGGCTGTAAGGCTTTGTATCCTCTTTCTCTGTTGGGTGTAAGGCTGTGTATCCTCTAACTCTGTTAGCTGATAGGCTGTGTATCCTCAAACTCTGTTGGCTGTAAGGCTGTGTATCCTCATTCTCTGTTGGCTGTAAGGCTGTGTATCCTCTTTCTCTGTTGGCTGTAAGGCTGTGTATCCTCTAACTCTGTTGGCTGTAAGGCTGTGAATCCTCTTTCTCTGTTGCATGTAAGGCTGTGTATCTTCTAACTCTGTTGGCTGTAGGGCTGTGTATCCTCTAACTCTGTTGGCTGTAAGGCTATGTATCCTCTTTCTCTGTAGGCTGTAAGGCTGTGTATCCTCTAACTCTGTTGGCTGTAAGGCTGTGTATCCTCTTTCTCTGTTGACTGATAGGCTGTGTATCCTCTAACTCTGTTGGCTGTAAGGCTGTGTATCCTCTAACTCTGTTGCCTGTAAGGCTGTGTATCCTCTAACTCTATTGGCTGTAAGGCTGTGTATCCTCTTCCTCTGTTGGCTGTAAGGCTGTGTATCCTCTAACTCTGTTGACTGTAAGGCTGTGTATCCTCTAACTCTGTTGGCTGTAAGGCTTTGTATCCTCTTTCTCTGTTGGGTGTAAGGCTGTGTATCCTCTAACTCTGTTAGCTGATAGGCTGTGTATCCTCAAACTATGTTGGCTGTAAGGCTGTGTATCCTCATTCTCTGTTGGCTGTAAGGCTGTGTATCCTCTTTCTCTGTTGGCTGTAAGGCTGTGTATCCTCTAACTCTGTTTGGCTGTAAGGCTGTGTATCCTCTTACTCTGTTGGGTGTAAGGCTGTGTATCCTCTAACTCTGTTGGCTGTAAGGCTGTGTATCCTCTAACTCTGTTGACTGTAAGGCTGTGTATCCTCTAACTCTGTTGGCTGTAAGGCTGTGTATCCTCTAACTCTGTTGGCTGTAAGGCTGTGTATCCTCTAACTCTGTTGACTGTAAGGCTGTGTATCCTCTAACTCTGTTGGCTGTAAGGCTTTGTATCCTCTTTCTCTGTTGGGTGTAAGGCTGTGTATCCTCTAACTCTGTTAGCTGATAGGCTGTGTATCCTCAAACTCTGTTGGCTGTAAGGCTGTGTATCCTCATTCTCTGTTGGCTGTAAGGCTGTGTATCCTCTTTCTCTGTTGGCTGTAAGGCTGTGTATCCTCTAACTCTGTTGGCTGTAAGGCTGTGAATCCTCTTTCTCTGTTGCATGTAAGGCTGTGTATCTTCTAACTCTGTTGGCTGTAGGGCTGTGTATCCTCTAACTCTGTTGGCTGTAAGGCTATGTATCCTCTTTCTCTGTAGGCTGTAAGGCTGTGTATCCTCTAACTCTGTTGGCTGTAAGGCTGTGTATCCTCTTTCTCTGTTGGCTGATAGGCTGTGTATCCTCTAACTCTGTTGGCTGTAAGGCTGTGTATCCTCTAACTCTGTTGCCTGTAAGGCTGTGTATCCTCTAACTCTATTGGCTGTAAGGCTGTGTATCCTCTTCCTCTGTTGGCTGTAAGGCTGTGTATCCTCTAACTCTGTTGACTGTAAGGCTGTGTATCCTCTAACTCTGTTGGCTGTAAGGCTTTGTATCCTCTTTCTCTGTTGGGTGTAAGGCTGTGTATCCTCTAACTCTGTTAGCTGATAGGCTGTATATCCTCAAACTATGTTGGCTGTAAGGCTGTGTATCCTCATTCTCTGTTGGCTGTAAGGCTGTGTATCCTCTTTCTCTGTTGGCTGTAAGGCTGTGTATCCTCTAACTCTGTTGGCTGTAAGGCTGTGTATCCTCTTACTCTGTTGGGTGTAAGACTGTGTGTCCTCTAACTCTGTTGGGTGTAAGGCTGTGTATCCTCTAACTCTGTTGGGTGTAAGGCTTTGTATCCTCTTTCTCTGTTGGGTGTAAGGCTGTGTATCCTCTTTCTCTGTTGGCTGATAGGCTGTGTATCCTCTAACTCTGTTGGCTGTAAGGCTGTGTATCCTCTAACTCTGTTGGCTGTAAGGCTGTGTATCCTCTTTCTCTGTTGGCTGTAAGGCTGTGTATCCTCTAAATCTGTTGGCTGTAAGGCTATGTATCCTCTAACTCTGTTGGGTGTAAGACTGTGTGTCCTCTAACTCTGTTGGGTGTAAGGCTGTGTATCCTCTAACTCTGTTGGGGGTAAGGCTGTGTATCCTCTAACTCTGTTAGCTGTAAGGCTGTGTATCCTCTAATTCTGTTGGCTATTAGGCTGTGTATCCTCTAACTCTGTTGGCTGTAAGGTAAGGCTGTGTAATCTCTAACTCTGTTGGGTGTAAGGCTGTGTATCCTCTTACTCTGTTGGGTGTAAGGGTGTGTATCCTCTAACTCTGTTGGCTGTAAGGCTGTGTATCCTCGTTCTCTGTTGGTTGTAAGGCTGTGTATCCTCTAACGCTGTAATCTGTAAGGTTGTGTATCATCTAACTCTGTTTGGTGTAAGGCTTTGTATCCTCTTTCTGTGTTGGGTGTAAGGCTGTGTATCCTCTTTCTCTGTTGGCTGATAGGCTGTGTATCCTCTAACTCTGTTGTCTGTAAGGCTGTGTATCCTCTAACTCTGTTGGCTGTAAGAATGTGTATCCTCTAACTCTGTTGGCTGTAAGGCTGTGTATCCTCTAACTCTGTTGGCTGTAAGGCTGTGTATCCTCTAATTCTGTTGGCTGTAAGGCTGTGTACCCTCTTACTCTGTTGGCTGTAAGGCTGTGTATCCTCTATCTCTGTTGGCTGTAAGGCTGTGTATCCTCTAACTCTGTTGACTGTAAGGCTGTGTATCCTCTTTCTCTGTTGGGTGTAAGGCTGTGTATCCTCTTTCTCTGTTGGGTGTAAGGCTGTGTATCCTCTAACTCTGTTGGGTGTAAGGCTGTGTATCCTCTAACTCTGTTGGGTGTAAGGCTGTGAATCCTCTTTCTCTGTTTGCTGTAAGGCAGTGTATCCTCTAACTCTGTTGCCTGTAAGGCTGTGTATCCTCTTATCTGTTGGCTGTAAGGCTGTGTATCTTCTAACTCTGTTGGCTGTAAGGCTGTGTATTCTCTAACTCTGTTGGCTATAAGGCTGTGTATCCTCTAACTTTGTTGGTTGTAAGGCTGTGTATCCTCTAACTCTGTTGGCTGTAAGGCTGTGTATCCTTTAACTCTGTTGGCTGTAAGGCTGTGTATCCTCTAACTGTGTTGGCTGTAAGGCTGTGTATCCTCTTTCTCTGTTGGCTGTAAGGCTGTGTATCCTCTTTCTCTGTCGGCTGTAAGGCTGTGTATCCTCTTTCTCTGTTGGTTGTAAGGCTGTGTATCCTCTAACTCTGTTGGCTAGAAGGCTGAGTATCCTCTAACTCTGTTGGCTGTAAGGCTGTGTATCCTCTAACTCTGTTGGCTGTAAGGCTGTGTATCCTCTAACTCTGTTGGCTGTAAGGCTATGTATCCTCTAACTCTGTTGGCTGTAAGGCTGTATTTCCTCTAACTCTGTTGGCTGTAAGGCTGTGTTTCCTCTTTCTCCGTTGGATGTAAGGCTGTGTATCCTCTTTCTCGTGAACATTAATTAATTTCGGTAAACATCGTCCTTTTTTTAAAAATTGAACAAAAACACGTAAAATTTGCAATTTTTGCATCTAAATGCCTTCAATAGCAACATGTAACACTGAAGATCATTTTTAGTAAATGGAAATGATAAAATGGTTAAAAAATATTTTGAGTATATAAAAAGACCGTCTGATATTCAATTTCCAGTAGAATTGACAACATTTAGATTTTTGACCATGTGAGCGAAACAAATACACTCGATATTGTCCCTACCTCTTTGTATACGCTGCTACAAATACAGTGGATATTGTCCCTACCTCTTTGTATACGCTGCTACAAATACAGTGGATATTGTCCCTACCTCTTTGTACACGCTGCTACAAATACAGTGGATATTGGCCCTACCTCTTTGTATACGCTGCTACTAATACAGTAGATATTGTCCCTACATCTTTGTATACGCTGCTACAAATACAATCGATATTGTCCCTACCTCTTTGTATACGCTGCTACAAATACAGTGGATATTGTCCCTACCTCTTTGTATACGCTGCTACAAATACAGTGGATATTGTCCCTACCTCTTTGTACACGCTGCTACAAATACAGTGGATATTGGCCCTACCTCTTTGTATACGCTGCTACAAATACAGTAGATATTGTCCCTACCTCTTTGTATACGCTGCTACAAATACAATCGATATTGTCCCTACCTCTTTGTATACGCTGCTACAAATACAGTGGATATTGTCCCTACCTCTTTGTATACGCTGCTACAAATACAGTGGATATTGTCCCTACCTCTTTGTATACGCTGCTACAAATACAGTGAATATTGTCCCTACCTCTTTGTATACGCTGCTACAAATACAGTGAATATTGTCCCTACCTCTTTGTATACGCTGCTACAAATACTGCTTTTAGTCAGAACTTATTAAGGTGGTATACAAGAATATGTACGGCAATCCAAGATTGTATGACAAAATTTCCTCCCAAATTCTTCACCCTTGTGCAATTTAAAAAAACGCAAATTACTGGTAAATTATTTAGCCAGGGATTTCGTTACCACAAATTACTTAAAACCTTTACTAAATTCTTCCACAGATATAAAGATTTGGTTTTGAAGTTTGGTTGTACCTGTAGAAAACTTATTTCAAACGAGATTGCACATCCTCATTTTTACGGCAATATTGTTAACCGTGCCCGGAAATTTAGAAACGATCCTGGTAAACTTATCGATCCTTTAAATAAACTTATTCTAAAAGGTTACCAATTCAACACTGTAATTAGATCATTAAATATTGTTTTTATTGGTACTAATATTGATTTTCTTATCAGTAAATTAAAAGCAAACTAAATATTATTGTTATATACATATACACATTCATGGATCTACAATCTGTCGATACCTGTATCTTGGCATTGCACAAGGTATGTTTTTCTCTGACTGTTTATGACGTCTTTACACTAAATCCATTGGATGTTGGATGTGTACGGATTGATAATTTAGTCTTAGATGCATGATTTTTTATTAGTTGTTAGTGGCTTTGAACTAGCTGTCAGTAACTGCGAGGACTCTCAGATCTGTACTTAGTGTCTTTTTGTTGTTTGGATGTACAAGTACCCGGCCACGTCCACTTGTATTTGTAGTATTTGTATTTTTATCCATCTGATGAGTTAAGCCTCTTTCAACTGATTTTTATAGTTCGTTCTTATGTTGTACTGTTACACCACTGTCCCAGGTTAGGGGGAGGGTTGGGATCCCGCTAACATGTTTAACCCCGCCACATTCTGTATGTATGTGCCTGTCCAAAGTCAGGAGCCTGTGATTCAGTGGTTGTCGTTTGTTTATGTGTTACATATTTGTTTTTCGTTCATTTTTTGTACATAAATTAGGCCGTTAGTTTTCTCGTTTGAATTGTTTTACATTGTCATTTCGGAGCCTTTTATAGCTGACTGTGCGGTATGGGCTTTGCTCATTGTGGAAGGCCGTACGGTGACCTATAGTTGTTAATTTCTGGGTCATTTGGTCTCTTGTGGAGAGTTGTCTCATTGGCAATCATACCACATCTTCTTTTTTTTATAAATATGATGTTTTCAAAATATTTCAGATATAAGCAACCTTACAGCTCAGCAAGATATGAAATGGCAGTTTGTGTTCTCCTATTTACCATTACGATACTTTACAATTCAAAATTGTGCGATGGTGATATGCTGACTGGGCTAGGGAATAACCTGTTCGGCCGAAAATGTTCGTATTTTTGGAGATTTTCAAATACATCAGTTCCAACTAACACTTTAATGAAAGTTATACAGAAAGATGGAAATGTTTGTACAGCAGTGCAATTAAATTTTATCAGTCGACATGGCGCTCGTATGCCTACACTAAACGACTATGCCAGTTTTGATCAGCTGAAGAAGAAAATAGTCGACCATTCAGGAAATCAGATTTACTCATTTTTAAAAGACTGGAAAAATTATCCTCCAAATACCCACGATCACGTTGATGATCTTGGTCGTTGGGAATCTCATTATTTAGGTAATTTATATGGAAGCGGTCTCTTCGATCTTTTACATGGAAATATCTCTCCAACAACTATAAGGCTCACTGGAACTAAGATACTTAGAACTAGAACTAGCGCTAGCGAATTTTATAAATCTCTATCTGAGCGTGTATCCGGAAAAGCATTGACGGATATCCAACCAGGCGTTAATAACACCATATTACGTTACTGGGACGACTGCCCTAACTTCGACTTAACTATCAAAAATAATAAAACACAATTGCAGCAACAGTATGCTTTCCAGAATTCTTCATACTTCCTGAATGTGACGAAATCTGTGACAGCAAGACTTGGTCTAAACACAACACTTACGCCAGGTATGTATCGATGATCTTGTTGTGGACATTTGTTTTTTAAAATGACCTCAAGTAATAGTGTAGTATTTCACTGGCTCAAAATATTTTAATTTAGTCAAGTAGTAATGTGTATTTCCTTCTCTGTCGTCCGTTAGGTCTCAAATTTCTCGTTGAAGTATTGCTCTATTGGTAACACATTTCTCTATATAAATGTAATTCTATATTGGAACGAAAATGGATCAAAATATTTTGGTTTTCAACAATGTCTTCATGGCAGTCTGCATTGAAACAACATGTTCCATATCAACATGGAAATATCAAACTTATCTTCCTCACATAAGTAATGTGCTCATCTTAATTCTTGAAAATAAGGAGTATTGAAATTATCAGAATTCTGTTCTTTAGAGGACACATATATAATGTTGCACGTTCGTTCTTTCCGTATTTAGAATATAAAAGGATGTTGAAATTCATATATAATTTTTCACAAGGACCCCTACCAGGTGAGTTTTAAATTCTATAGAATGCATTATAAATCTATATAATTTATTGTAAAATGTATACAAATTATCTGTCCTGGTAAAGCAATAAATGGAGAAAAAATACCTATTCCTTTCATCTGTACCCATATTGCAACTAATTGGAAAAATAAACATGGATAGCATGAAGTGTATCTCAAAATATGGATTTTCCATGATTTTTATATGGCTCACTACTCAAACAGTCGCCGTACCTTATCTTTGCATAAAGAAGATGTTGTATATACATCGGTAAGACGGCATCAAAAACCCTCAAATAACCAAACGACATATAGAGAACAACATACAATCTTAAACTACAGGATTTCAAGAAGCAAAACGAGTTGCTTTACCTTTCCCTTTTTGTAAAAAATGCCATTTATTTGCAGATGATGTGAAGACAATGTTTATAATTTGTGCTACTGACCTGGCTGTTCGGAATAATACAGACTGGTGTAGCTTACAAACAGAAACAGAAAAGAAAATAATCAACTACGAAAGTGATTTAAAGGTACCATACTTCATTTAGATTGATTGATTGATTGGTTATTGCTTTACGCCGCATCATCACAAAAAGGCTATATCGCGCCGATCTTCATTTAGAAATGAGCGGTCGTATTAGTGTCAAAAAAAACCGATGAACTGCAATCTCTTTTCCACCAGTTACCTTAAAAATAGATATAACTCAAACACATGTCCATGTTATCTTGTGCCGTAGATTGACTCCTTTTGTTCAAACAGATACCTAAATTAGATTTCTTTATTTTAGAGTTATTACTCGTCATTTTATGGTCATTCTATGATACAAAAACTTACCTGTCCTCTATGGGAAGATTTATTCGGCTCTTTAGAAAACGCTATAAACAAGCGTAAGTCGGGACAATCGTAAGTATTCATAAAACTATTTTTTGTAAAGTGTGTTTCATGCGTTATTTAAGTGCTCTATAATTCAGATTGATTACTTACAAAAGATTTTGCACATGTTTCTCGTATGTGAATTCAACCTTACAAATCCATTTTATGATATTTAATAATTGTGACAAACAAAACAAAAAAGTACAGGAGAAAGGAAAATCGTGACTGCTTGCCAAATATTGAGTTTCATTCCCTGAAGGAACCATCAGGCCAGTTGCTAGTGCTTCGGTATTACCAAGTTTATAGGAGTCGTTTTGTTTGAAAATGTTCATAAAATAAAATAAAATTTAATTATTGTGCTTAAACCAAGGTTGCAACTCTATTGGGCAAAGTTGAAGATAGACGGTTTCCTCTAACGTTTTATAAACTTTTGGTCACATGCCAGCGTCACTGACAAAGTTTTTACAATGCACAAATGTATTGTGCACGGAAATTAAATCATTTGCTTTTATTACCCCTGGGTCGGTAACAGTGTAAAGGAACCAGTAGTCCCTAAGGGTACCATTTGCCAAGTAGACAGTTCTTCGGTAGGAATGATTTAAGTGATACCTTTCCAAAAATTAGGTCAATAAAACCAGTGATTAGTCTAATTCGGTAAGTCACATTCGAGTAAAAGAGGACGGCATTGTGGTTAAGACAATTGGAACATATATTTCGTCATCTGTGAAAGAGATATTCCATAACGGTCAACCAACTCGTGATGGTGTCCGTTACATTTTTAAAGGGATAATTTCAACTTCAACACTCGCAACTCTTGGTTCAATAGCTTCCTTTCTAGTGATGGTTATTTGGAAGAATGTGTTTTGCTCACACGAAAACCATATCTTTTGGATTGTTAACAACCAGTCTGAGATTAAATAGTAATAGTCAAAAAAAAAAAAAATATTCTGGAAAATAAAAATGTCGGATGAATACATGGCTTTACATGTCATCTAATTTTATTTCGCGAAAACAAAACTATCTGCCATAATGATTTTTAGTAAAAAAAAATCTCATTTTGAAATTTAATGTTTTATAGATCTTTAAACAATTTGGAAATCTAAAAGAAACACCTTTTCTTTGTACGTGTTAAAAAAAAACAACAAAAAGACGCTAGGAGATTAAATTTCAAACTGGGAATCCATTAAAAAATTGCTTATGAAAATTTTGTAAGCGCTTGCCGGTATGCAAAATAATTTAGAAAAATATTAATTAAAACATCACATACATGTATGTTGATCACCAAAGCGACCAGACATATATAACTTAATTAAAAAAAAAACATTCAAACAACAAACAAACACTGAAGACATGACAAACAACATTGTGAATTAAATTTTTGTAGACAGATTTTCTATAAAACCTAAATGTGATTAACATTAAGTTGTTAACATATTTTAAGCTTCGTTTTCGCTTTGTATTTTGTTTACACTTTCATATTTATGTTGTTTTTTTTTAATTGTGCAGAACTTTTGCGACATTCTAATAAGATTGAGTTGTGTAAATGAATTGTAATATATTTTATGTCAGGTTCCTATCTTGAATTACTATTAGGTCATGCTGTGTTTGTTTTTATACCAACAGGTATGTGCTTGCAGATCTACGATTTGGCCATGCTGATACCATCGACATGTTTTATTCAGCTCTCGGACTTTTTCATGATGACAGGCCCCTCCGATCTGATAACTTTGAAATGATGGAAAATAGAATGTTTTATGAAAGTAAAGTGGCACCATGGTCGTCACACCTTGCATTTGTTCTTTATAACTGTGGTAGACTAGGGTCAGAAAATTACTTTCTGAAACTTATAATAAACGGTCAGTCTGTAACAATTCCTGGATGTGACGGTGATTTTTGTGCATATAATTACGTCAAAGCTAAATATAGAAGCTATATTGAGAAGTGTAAATGGGAGGAAATATGCAAGATAAAAACAACGGCATCAGAAGTCGTAGGATAAACTTTTTGGAATTTTTAAAACTTCTGATGGGTACAAAATGTCCTACCTACCTACCTAGTTTTTAAAACGTTGGGTTGTAGAAAAGAAAGTTTGGCTTGATTTATTTAATTTAAAAAAGAAAAGAAAACACAGGGTTAGATAATTATGATCTTGTAATTGACGGGTATATGAATACAGTGTGTAATTTGAAATTTTGAAAATTAACGATAGTTTTTATAAATTATTTTATTGTAATTTCATCTATGGACCATACTTTAATAATTTTTCCATTAGATTGTCTTTATTTATTATTTATAATACTACAGGAACGAATTTGCCGGATTTCCAGGAAAACTCGTGGCTCAAACTGAAAAAGATATAGTTTAAATTGTTCTCGCTTTAGCAGATAAACTCTAAGATGCATAACCTTTTTTTTTAACTATGCATCCCAGTTTAGATTGCTGATAAAAAATGTTAATGATTTGAAATTAGATTTTGTCGATCATTTAGTAGGCCCAGCAATATAAAATGTTTGAAAGGACATCTGTGTAATTATGGTTTCCAGTACAGTAAAGGACGAGTCAGTCCTTCATCTTTTGTTGAAATTCCAAAGGAATATAGCACAGACCAATGATTGTTCAGGATTTCTTCTTTTGTAAGATATATGCTGGGTTTGGTTTTTCACATGAAATGTCAATAGTAAATTCCTTTTACAGTTTATGTAATGTGATTACAAACAAAAACGATGATGTTGGCGGCTTTGTCTATCTTACCATATTTCTCTCCATTTCTTTCCATTTTATGGATTTCGGTCATAATAAAAACTGAATAAGGAACTGGTTACAACAATAAAGAATTAATAAGGAACTATCAGTTATGCTATCAGGATATTAAGACTTGAAGTCGTCAATATAGAGATCATACAATACACGTTTGCAGTTTATATTTAGTTGTGATATGTGTATTTCGAAGGGATGACTAAAATCTTACCATTTGGAGCCCAGCTACCCTGTATCAATGACATCATGATGAGAAAGTCGAAGCCATGGAATATCGTAGGTATTTATTCCATAAACAAGCGCTGCTGAAATGTTTCTATAGAGAAATGAAAAGTTTAATTGAACAGTCACCACAAGTCTTTACACTAAAAATTGTAAACTTGGAAGAAGAATACAGCAACAAAACTGTGAGGAAAAAATAAAAAAACCTTCATATAAATTAAGGCGACAGTAGTTTACCGATGTTCAAATCTCATAAATAGATTCAGAAGAGAAATCATGAAAAGAGTATTGGTGAAATGGGCATCTTTTGCAGTAAATTTGATACCGTTAATGTTATTACTACCACTGGATCGATAACTCTGCTGGTGGACTGTAAGTCCCCGTGTCGATCAACAGCACAGTAGCCAGTTCTTTGGTACTGGCATGGAAATACGGATACTGTTTTACATAAATTTTCGTATAAAAATTTCCAAATAATTTTAAATTCAGGAATGTATCGCTATGAAACGCTATAGCTGTCTTATGTGGTATTCTGACATAACGTTATGTGTTTTTATTATTACTTGATGATATTTTGTCTTTACACAATACGGTTTTGACATTACTTATAGTCATATGAAACTTCAAATTAAAAAAAAAGTTGAATATGTTTTATTTTCTTGAATGGCTAAGTTTTACTATAAAACAAGTGTACGTGAACTTTTTGAAAAAGACTTTATATTATAGAAATCTTCAAAAATGTACTGCTATTAAATTATTGCCTTCCCGTGCACTAATTCGCCAATATTTTCCAGTATGCAGTAACCTTAACTATGTGAACTCTCGTTAGAATTTCGACAACCGCAAAGCGCAAGTGCGAGGGGGGAAACCAATGAAAGAATGTAAACAAACGTGCACTGGAAGGTAAATAGTAATAACTGATTCTTAAAGAACACATTTAATACAACAAATCATTGAACAACTGTTTCGGAAAAGTTTAATTAACGAATGGGAACGCATGGAAGATATATAAAAAAATATCATGCTCTATACCAATTCACTTATTTGCCACGTGCTCCCCGTGCTCTATGTTGATTGTCTATTAATGTCAAGATCCGGTAAACTTCGGCAATAAAATCGAAAGCTACTTAGCTTGCCGTCAACAATCTCTTCAAATGTATTATTTGTCGATAAAACGTTATAGATTTGTAATAAATTTTGAAAAAAAACGTGCACACAGGACTTAGTGCATTGTATTTGCATGCATTCAATAATTTCGATAACATTAAAATTACAAGAAACTCGTTTCATATGACTTTGATTATGTTTAGATATTACTTTATGATGTTTTGGTATTACTCACAATGGTATAGTTCATTACTTTATAATATCAAATGATATGTTTTCGTAATGACTTGAAACGGTTTTGTCATAACTTAATATGATTTCAACATTATTTAATTTGGTTGTATCATTAGGCAATACTCGATGTGTATGCGGGTTAACGTAATGTAGTTGTTTCTTTACATGAAGTGGTTTTGTTATTTCGTAATGATGATTTGTCAATTCTTATATGGCTTTAACTTTACATAATGATGTTTCAAAATCGATTTCACACTACAACGTGTTCGTTCTAGTGTTCGATGAGATGTTGTCACTCTTTGATGTGGTTATCTTATTACTTGATGAGGAAAACTACGTGACCATTTTGGAAAAAAAATAGTTCTATTTTTAAACAAATGTCCATGTCGTTTTTTTTATGTGCCTCTGATGAGTGTAACTATATGATACGAGTTCGTATTTAAATCTGTCTATTGCGTATCCAGGTCTGTCGATATGGCTTTCTAAAAGGGGACCGAGGGGGATGCATACTTTACGGGGGCGCGGTAGTAAAAACATTGTCTAAAAATAACAATATTTCGAACATAAAGAGGATATCCCCTAACCCCTTGGTCCGCCCACTGTTTTTTCCATAGCTCTCAAATCGAAGGATAGTAGTATTACACTTGGAAATTAGTAAGGATTCCACAGAAAGCTGTGTCTTGCTTTCGATTGCTGATGTCCGTGTAAAAGTGCAATGTTGACAGTAAAAAGTAATTCCATTTATCAGTAAAAAAAATAAATTTCTTTAGATGCTATTTTTTTATCTTGAATATTAGCTTCTGTCCAAGATGTATAACAATCCATGAAGGTTTACAATTTTATCATACGGAATAGATTTAAATTCGGTAAATGTTAAATGTAAAAAAAAAACATTTATCAGAAAAATACAGAAAAATGAAAATAAATATTTTCAATATTTTGCTCTGGATACTGTCTTTTGCTCTTAAAAAAGCTTGTCCGAATTTTATGAAATTCTATAAAGGTTTGACTTAATTTTTTATGTTTAAAAGAATTTAACCACAGACTGAACCTAAAGGTTGACGATGCCACCACCGACGACGGAATCTGGGTTCGCTGTGTCTCGCTTCCACGACATTTCAATATGATAAAAATTCTCCAAGTTTTTAGCGTGTATGATCATTTGAACATATACCAATATCAATCTTTCATTTTGATCAATTGTATTCTCTTATATACCTTGCACTATGTTAAAAAATCTATTTGGAATATCTGTTTCACAGATGACGACGGATATGTTCCAATTGTCGTAACCACAATCCCGTCCTCTCTTCCTCAAATTTTACCTACCGAATGAGAATATTCACCAGATGTGTACTTACATGAGTATATATCTCCCTGATGAATAGCTCCTAATCCTCGCCCAGGTTTGGTTTTACTTTGTTTTTTGTTTTGTTTTATTAGCTCTTCAACATTTGTATTAGGTTGTGGACTTTCAAATATTTCGGCCTCAATCAACACTGATGGAGCATCAATTGTAAAAAATGCGTATCTGGTGCAGTAAAATTGTTATCGTTTATGTAAATGATGATTAAACACAATGAATGTAGTGTCCGTTTAAGAAGTATTTATTTGAATAGTCATTCCAAGTAGTCATTATTAATACTATAAATCTGGGAAAAACAGAGAAAAACAATTGATGAACAAGTTAAAGATTTACAAATGAAGTAGAAATAAATATGTATCCTTTACTATGTTTGTTCATAAATATGTATTATTTGGTCAACAATTGGTTTATGGTTACATAAGTTACATGAAAATCTACATAATCGATCTCCAGTTCCCTTTTAGCTCACCTTGCCGAAAAGCCAAGTGAGATTTTCTCCTCAATTGTCGCCCGTCGTCGTCCGTTAACTTTTATAAAAATCTTCTCTGACGATACTGGGCCAAATTTAAAAAAAAACTTAACCACAATCATTATTGGGGTACCTAGTTTAAAAAAATGTGTCCGAAGACCCCGTCTGTCATCCAAGATGGCCGACATGGATAAAAATAGAACATAGGGGGTAAAATGCCAGTTTACTCTATTATCTTGGAAACCGCTATGATCAGAGAAAATCTGACAAGGGCAGAAATGTTCAGAATGTTGAGATCTACCTGCTGTCTATTTACGTCAAAACTATCAGACGATTTCTTATAGGAGTCATAGCCCTTCAATATCAAATTTAATCCTTTTTTCATTTTTGTCTATTATTTTGAAAACTGTAATAGATACAGAGACATTTTTTAATGAAAAATGTTTAGCAAAACAAGCTCTACAAATAAGTCAACAAGGCTGAAATCACCAGACGTCTCCTTTTTGGAGTTATTGCTATTTAATGACGATTTCTACCCTTGTTTTTGCGTTTTGTCTTATATTTTAAAAACTATAATACTAAAAGATAGGAATAAACTGTAAATGGTAACCAAGTACAAATAAGTCAGTTGACTCCTTATTGGAAGTTATTGCCCTTTAATGACGATTTTTTTCCAATTTTTTTTTCCATTTTTGCTTTTTATTTTGGAAACTATAATAGATAGATAGAAACTTTATATAGCAAAAATTATCATCAAGACAAGATCTACAAATATATCAACATGACTAAAATTGTCAGCTAACTTTTTATGTAGTTATTACCAAAAATTGACTATTGTTGAAGAGGTGAGCGACACAGGCTCTTTAGAGTCTCTAGTTTGTTCAATTAGCAAACTGAATCTTTACTATATCTGGCCCAAAGAGACCAGGAGCTAACTTTACAAACTAACTAACGCCGACAAAAATATAGGACTTGTGAACGTCACGTAAAATGTCAGTAGACTAAATTTGTTAGCAACTATGTCTTCCTTTTTACTAAATAAATATTTTCACGAACCAGTCATACAGTGAGAATATTTCTTTTTGACAAAAGGTAAAACAATGATAGCATTAACTGATCTTTGCATACAAAAGGTTAGCAACATAAACGTTCGTTTTCTGTTCTGATTTAAAATCCGTTGATCGAATACTGTGTACTCTGACAACAATATTAGAAGGCTTTAAAAGATTTCAAAACAATGAATATTACAAAGATCCAATTAACACATAAACGGCATCCTGCATTCCCATCGCCACTTTGAGCATTGTTATTATTTGTAGTTGCTGGTTGCTGCGAAGGTGGTGGTCCACCAGGACAGTTTGCAGGACGATTTGGGTTATCTGGGCGACACTCAGTTGGCGGAGACAATCCACCGCCACCCCCTCCTCCGCCGCCACCTCCTCCGTTCTCTGGACACTCGCACAGGTAATAGGTCCATGTGTCCCAATCTGCAATATTTTCAAATTTCTAAAACAATATTTCTTTTTAAAACTATATATAAGTATTAAAAATACTGTACATGTAAACTTAACATTGAGCAGAGTTGGATGTTGATATATTTTTGATCAGTAGTTATAGGACAATAGCAGGATGAATATATTTTCCAGTATTTCATGGTATCGTGTCGGCTTTGGTACATACACACGTCGTTTTATCGGCGGTATATTTATCATTTAATTTTTACCCCTTATGACTGAGTCTTTACACTTATGAATAAAAACACAAAAACTACCTGGATTTATTCACAATGTCTTATATTATGTAGAACACCATTAGCTTGAGGTGCATTACATTTGCGCGCAGGTTGTGATTACATTTGAGTGCATTCGTTTTACTGGTAAACACATGTAAATTATACTTATCTATTTATTTACTTAACTATTTACAAGTACCCCTTCCGTAAGTCTAAGTCTACTGCTCACCAACGAGAAGAAGGAATGTTTTGTTATGAAAGAGCACTAAGCCCTGGAGATATATACAGATAAAAATATAAAAACATAGCAAGTCTGAAGAGTAAAAGTACTGATTTTACTTGTAGGTTCGTTGTGAATATGTGAAGCCCTCTGGGTTAAGAAAAATAAATTCAGTCAAGTTCTGTATTCTGGTATTTTCTGAATTGCTCCCTCAGATACGTGTACTCAGTTTTCTCTTTCTCACTTTTACGTACAACTGCTGATGTACCAACAGCCGTCTTAGTTTGATATATGTGGTTTTGATATTTTAAATTATGTCAAGAAACAAAAATTACATTTCTGATCACTTGATATATTTGTTTTTAAATTGATAGGAAAAATATATAACTCAATATCATAAATATGTTCAAAATTAATAATTATCGACATATTTTATTATCAATTATCTTTATATTTACCAGTGTCACTTGTAAAATCAACACGCGTAAATGTAATCAAAAGCTGTGCGCAAACATAAAAATAATTATCCAAAATGCGCGCAAATTTAATGCGCCCTTAGCTTGCGCAAAACATAATTATGTCAAAACTACTTGCTGATAAAGATCGCTGGTTTTATGAATCCCATATGATTTCCTTGTCGCGCGTGGATATAACTTATTATGGCTTGTTTGTGTTTCTGATATCATAGATAATGCATATTTTAATGTTTTTCTTGTCGTATAATACACCGAGGGGTGTCAGAATTGATCATATGAAAAACCGACCGTAGGGAGGTCTTTCTTTGGGCAATCCTGACACCCCGAGGTGTGTTATACGACAAGAAAAACCTTAAAATGTGCATTATCTGACTTACATACCGTAAAAAAATATTATTTTCTGCAAAGTTTTGCATGATTTGCATCCTTTTTACCGACTACACCTAAGTGGAATATTCTTTATGAAGTTTTAATGCACCCTACGGTTCATTTATAATGTGAAATAAATTAATCTAGATACAAACTTTAGAAATTATTATCCAGGCACAATAAAAATATTACTGACACTGCATGAAGCAAGACACAAATGAATTGTTTTTCGCCCGATAACGGTGTATGAAAAATACAAATCAATTTGTAAGTAATTTATTGCGCCAACTCAGTTTATGAAAGGGGGATGCTATGTTTTTTCCGTTTTATTTTCATGACATTTTTATCGCGGAAAAGCAGATTATTTTTTCAACAATTTTTAACAAATTGAACTATTCAGAATAATTTTCTCTTGAACGATAATACAATTTTTTAAAACTGAGAATCAGGATTAAATCTAAACCCCCAACCCCATTATAAAGTACGTTGTTGTAATTTTATAGAAAATAAGAATATTTGGTTATTTGATCATTTGATAGAGTAACAGGTATGTATAGATGTAAAAAGTAAAAAGAACTGTCGCGAAGAGAACACGAAATCGTAATACATGTACATGAAACACGAGACACGAATATCCATACATGTAGGTCAAAGTATGATTTCCAATACAGTGTGAATCAATAAGATTTTCAGAATCCTACACACGAATGTGTTAAATCTGGCTTGTTGTAAAAGTGTAATGAAAAAGTTTTGCATTATTAAATTCATCTCACATAATGTCCCTGTATTGTAGCGATAAATTAACAAAACTTCACATCATTTAAAATTAAAATGTGCGTCAACGACGATTTTTGGTATTTCAATCTAATAAGATAGGAAAGGATTGTTTCTGCCTTAAACCTTTAAAAAAGATGGAACATTAAAAAGTAAACCCCGAATTGGCAATAACTTACGATAACTATCACACGAATTAAAAGTTTAAGTAAATTATATTAGTTTGCATTTTAATGAGGGAAAATAATGACCTTACATAGGTCATTATTTTATGCATTGAAACATATCTCATTGAAACTAGGTATCGTCCGGGTTGATTCTTTAAAAGAATGACCTATCGTTCTGAAAGGAAATAACTCCAGATTATTAATAATAAATATTATGTGATGTAAATAAATTACTTGGTTTAAACAATATTTTATTCGATAAGTCAAATTATGCTATATAATATAATACAGTATAAACAATGGGATCCAGAAACAAGCAACATTGCTTATTTTAATCTGTCTCCAAATATGTCAAATAGTTTTTGTCCGTTTACAATTTCTCAAATGAGAATTGGAAATTCCAATTACTTTAAAGCATTTAAAGAACAAAATGTATTAGTAATTTTGTATGGAAATTAACTACACTTTGAAAAAATGTCAAACGTTTATTCCTATCTTTGATATTAAAGCTGCTCATAGAAAAAAATGTGCATAGTTAAGTTTTGTTTTCGTGTGAACATAAATCTGAATTTAATCATCTAAATGCATGTTTTCTAAAGGGAAGAAGATGTCAGAGGGACAATTAAACAAAAAACCTTTGAAGTAAAAAGCAGGATGAGTCCTCTTTATTAAAATGTCCGTTTAACAACGCTCGATCGATCACAATTTTGCTACTACTGACAGTCAAGAAGCCTTTTGGGTAATACACAAATTTTGACCACTTCCAGTGGCGTTAGAGTAGACTGAAAAGGGGGTGGCAAACTTCTGGAAGTGACAAGCAAATAAAAAACAAAATAAAAATTAAAAAAATTTTTTTTTTCCAAATGGTCTTGAAGTTAGACTAGATGGTTATTGTAAATAAAATTGAAATTTTCAGCGAAAATAAGAACAGTTGCAATAAAAGCAAATAATGGTCATTCAATACCAAAATTTTAAATCAAGTCTCTATGAATATTTGAAGCATTTTATTTCAGCCATAATAAATTTCAATTAATTCTCCTCATTTATGAAGTTGACCAATTGTGTGATTTTACTCATTTTAGTTGCTTCTCTAGTTTTTTAAATGAATAACATGTACATACTTACCATTACTATTCAAATCGCAATCATATGTAACTGTTACAACATCATCGTAAACAGTGCCGTGGTAACATCCAAGAAAATATGGCCACTGTTCGGTCACATGGTATCGGTATTGACCGTTCACCTCCCTTCCGTGACATTTGTCTAAATCCTCCGAAGTTATCCACCTATCAGATATGTCAGATACATTTGGTCCATATATTAATAAGTTCATCTACAGTGTTATTATATAGACAACTATCGGGAATTTTGTGGTAATGGTATGATCCATCAGGTGACGTATGTCCATCACAACTGTCAAAAGTTTCTGCGCTACCTCCTTCTACAGCATTGACTGATCCGGCGGCCAGGGGGTTATATATTGCTACACCTGTTCTAGTCAGTCCAATTTTTCCGAATGGCACACATGCTTTATTCGTTGATACTGTTGGTGTTTTGCGAATCTTTATATTGTAGTTTTGGTTTGTCGGAGTGTTTGGATTCACAGCTTCCCAAGGATGATCTGGTATTCCAGATGCTGTTATCAGGAAACTATAAGTGTGATAAATTCAAGAAATTATATAAACTAGTGGTGATAAATTGTTGTAAGTAAAGATAAATCGACAATCACTTATAATTATTTTATGATATTAGATGATAAAAACTAAGACCAATTATAAAGCTAAATCCTAAAAGAGAGGCGAAAGATACCAAAAGGACATTCAAACTCATCAGTCGAAAACAAACTGACAACTGACAACTCCATTGCTAAAAAAGTACACAAAACACAACAAAGACACGAACCCCACCAAAAACTGGGGTGATCTCAGGTGCTCCGTTAGGGTAAGCAGATCCTGCTCAACATGTGGCACCCATCTAAAAAGTATGAAAAGTATAAAACTGGCAATGAATTTGCATTATAATATAAAGAAAGAAAAATTGCAAAAAAACTGCTGTGTCTACAGTCGGTCAACAAACAATTTTATTGTTTAGTCGGAGTAACAACTGTTTTCAGTGCTTATTTTGAATCCTGTTTACTTATTATTGGAGTGTTTCTTTGTTTCCTTTTTTGCTCATCTCCGTTGCAACCAATTTAAGATTTAAATATCTCTATTTATTGTCAAATTATGTAACGTGTTATTCTTTTTGTTACTTCTTTATGGCAGTACGGGTGTGTCGGTGTTTGTTATGTGATGAGTTTAATGTTATTAAAAGACCTACTATTCTGAATTGGACTGGTCCACTGTTACTGTTGCCTCGTACTTTCCAGAGACAGTGAATTTTGATATTTCTTCGCTAGTTAAGCCTGCTGATTCGGTATGCAGTAACGAAATACTCAGAACCAACCATATTTGTAACCACATTGTTTCGCTAAATGAAAAGATACAAAATGTTACTAGTATATTCTCTTTTGTAAAATTTATATTATTTTTGTATCTTTATTGATGAATTGATGGACCGAATTGTAAAAAAAACACATTTGTCAACGTGTGCAAAACGCTTATTAATACAACGGTCTCTTTACATTCTCTGTAATTGTCAGTTACTGATAGTGTAGAAGAGTTATATATATTTAAAAAAATCAAAATCTACAAATTTAAGTTTTATATGCTGATTGAATTTATATCCTCTACATTTCTCATTTTAATATACACTTTTATTTTATCACTCATTTATTAAACACTCGAGGCAGGATCTTAGTGCTGTTAAAATACATGAATATTCACGACTGAAATTAAAACTTTGGCAAAAACAACAACAAAAAAACAAAAACAAAAACAAACAAAACAAACATATATAAAAAAAAAAGATAAAGTAAAACAATAACACACCACAGCATTATCAATCTGATAAATCATATCAAATTAATGATCAAAGAAACAATAATTTGTACTAATAACAAGTAAATTCATATAAATTTAGAAGTTGTTTAATCTATTTTTGGAGTTTACACGATAAAACATAACTTGAAGTTTAATAATACTGACCTTTATTTCAGATAGCAAATCATTTAGATTTGTCCAACATGATAATGCAATAATAAACGATACACCTGTGTACAAAATATAAATAGACTAAATGCTTTATGAACTGGAACTCTGTCGTGACCATCAAACAATTGATTATTTTCTATACATAGATTATTCTCAATTTTTTTGTTGTTGTCACAGGTCAGATATTTTTACACTGGTTATGTAAAGTTGTAAATAATATGACTTGAATTTATAAGAAAATGGGTTGTCTTTGCGTGAAGCGTCCATGTATGATCGCCGTTGGGTTCATCCACCATAAATTTTGACGATAATAGTACAGTTCTGACAAACTATCTAGCAATTAAACTTTTACAGGATTTCATTTCCAATGTTTGGAAATTGTCTATATTAAGCAACGGTGGTGGCTATGTTATACAGTGCGATTATGAGTCCTTCAATACATATGACCGGATCATATTTGCATATCCTAGTATTCTATTGATACTTTTAAGGTGGATAGGGGGTCTTCATTAATATCCATAGAACTTTTTAATAATTTGTCAAAATGTAGTTTATGTCATGCTTTTTTTCAAAAATATAATAAAAAGTATGGGTCACTGGGCTTTTTTTCACGCTACAGGTTGTGCAAAATTGTCAGATTTTATATAGATTATTCATGGAAAACACAATTTTGTGTGATTAAAATAAAACTACACCATAGAATTGTAAGATAAAATATGAGAAGATAGTTCTAATAATATGCTTTCAGGTAAGAAAAAGAAAAAATGGGGTCACCGGACTCGTGTTCTTGCTACATAATAAAATAGGTAAATTCACAACACATTCTATTCTAAAAGTTACATTATCTGAGTTATCTTCCCTTATGTGGCAAAGTTGAAAAAAAAGGAATCAAACAAAAATATTCTGTTTTTTGTAAAATACAGCCGTAAATATGATAAAACACATAATTTTCTATAGTTACACGAAAAGTCTTACACATGAATTACATACTACTCTCGAAATTAGCTAATTTCATCAAAGATATAGACCGATTGTTATCTGCTATTTCAAAATCCAAGATAGAGGAAGACACTCCAGCTACCTTGATTTCTAATTTCTATGTTTTGGCCATATTTAATGACGATTTTTGTATTTAAATAAATCTTTCGTTTAGAAAACATTTGACAGCAATGACTTTTATGGCTTTCTGACCGTTTCTTTTTTTATTATGTGTTTAAACACAATGACCTTCTATGTTGTGCATTTCGGTTGTTACATTTATACATTGTTCTTTATGATCGTTACTTTACTATGGTGTTGGGATTTTACCGTTACCTTTACTATGGTGTAGATTTTGACCGTTACCTTTACTTTTTTCTGTTTGTAGACCGTCACCTTTACAATTTTGTGCTTTGTGATTGTGACTTTACTATTTTGTGACTTTGGACCGTTATCTTTACTATTTTGTGCATTTAGACCGTTTACTTTACGATGGTGTTCCTTTTAATCATTACCTTTACTTCGGTGTGGATTTTTATCGTTACATTTACTTTTGTCTCTTTTTAGACCGTTACTTTACAATTTGTGCTTTGTGACCGTTTCTTCACTATTTTGTGCTTATTGACGTAACCTTTATTATTTTGTGCTTATTGACCGTTACCTTTACTGCATTGTTCTTATTGACCGTTACCTTTACTATTTTGTGTTTATTGAGCGTTACCTTTACTTTTTGTGCTTATTGACCGTTACCTTTACTATTTTGTACTTATTGGCCGTAACTTTTATTATTTTGTGCTTATTGACCGTAACCTTTATTATTTTGTTCTTATTGACCGTAAAATTTAATGTGTAGTGCTTTGTGACCGCTAGCATGTGCCTTGCGACCATTACATTTACTATTTTGTGCTTTTTGTGTGTTTCTTTACTATTTTTTGCGTCGTGACATTACTATTTTTTTTATTTAGACCGTTTATACCATTAATACTTTGTGCTTTGTGCCCGTTTCTTTACTATGTTTTGATGATCTTATTATTTTATGTTTTAAGGCCGTTACCTTTACTATGTTGTGCTTATTGACGGTACCTTTAATATTTTGTGCATCGGGGCGATCACCTCTGCATTTATGCTTTTAAACTGTTACCTTTACTATCTTGTGCCTTTTGACCGTACCTTGACCGTATCTGTACTATGTTGTGGATTTTGACCTTTGCCTTTTACTATATCGTGTGCCATTTGACCGTTAAATTTACTACGGTTGGACTTTTTGACCATTACTTTTACCATTTTGTGCATTTTGACTGTTACCTTTACAACTTTCGCTTTTTGTTTTTATCATTGTTATTTTCTCATTAATCTAAAGTACAAATTTGCCCAAAAAACCATAGCCATGTTGGATACTCTTCCAAAATTTAAAATAAATATACCTCCAGGATAATTGTTACCCGATTTGGTTTTTTATATCCGGTTGAAGGCGAGTTTTGTTAAGTTTACACCGAGACGGTTGATGCCAAAAGGTGGTTTTATCTGAAATAAGTTTGAAAACCTTTTGTAATGCAGTTGATATATTTTCAATTCTGTGTATAGCTCTTTTTCAAGTGCGTACAATCTTATTCAACTCAAGTGTGAATTGTTTATTGTGAAAATAAATTTTATCATTATATCACTTCAGTATTCAAATAATTCATTACAGAAAAGACATAAATAGCTGATTAAGGTTGACTTATAATGTTAGTTTGACAACATGTTGTTATTTCGTTCTATCAAATAATTTTCATCACTTCGGGGATACATACATGAACAGAAAATACTACGAGGATTATAATCAGAAGTATCGTGATTGTCGAACAATACATTTTTGTTTGTAATTTATTCCGTATCTTGTTTTTCACCTCAATACGCTAAATTGCAACAATGATCTGGGTAAATGATTTAACAGATAAAATATCAAACCACGACAATAATATTGTTATATTTATGCTAGTTCTACATTTTTTGGAATTTCAACTGATTTCTTCAAAAAGGAATTTATTTCAAACTCTATTGCAATGACGTTGGCAATAACTTATGTGTAATCCTTAAAATGTTGTTTTTTTTCAGTTTATCACTTTTATAATATGTGTTTTAATCTTGTTCGTATTATTTTTTGTATTATTAGTTATTTTCATTGTGTATGTATGGTGTTCGTCGTTTTGTAAATCTGTTCTGACACGACTTATTAAAGGGGTGTGACTAGTTGGATATGCCTTTTCTTTCAAAGCACCTACTATTACTACTGGTATTCATTGGAGTTTGATTAACTAAATTGTCAGTTATATGTGTTCACTGTTTGCATAAATCTTTACAAGTTTTCCGTTCTTTCGCAAAGTTACTATTGATTTCACTCGGTCGTACTCTTCATTTCGTTGTTGACGGATAGTTGTTGATCTGATATCCTGTACCTGTTGTTCTTATTTTTGAATATAGGAACATAAGTCGGGTGTACATGTCATTAAGTGACAACTGTCAATATGTCAAAGAAATTGCCGACAATGTAAATAAACGGAGATGATAAGTAAATGTCATTACTATAAAGATATTGCCGGCATCGTGAATAAATGAATATGATGACTAAGTCTTCTTAAGACAGAGACATTAGCCACAATGTGAAAAAATGGAGATGATGATTAAATATCATTTAGACAAAGACATTGCCGACTATATGAAGAAGTGGAGATGGTGGCAAAATGTCATTAAGACAAAGACATCGACAACAACGTGAATGAATGCAGATGATGACTTAATGTTAAAAATACAATGACAATGCCGACAATGGAAAGAGATGGAGGTGATGACTGAATTTCATTTAGACAAGACATTGCCGACAATGTGAATAAATGGAGGTGATGACTTAATGGCATTAAGACATAAAAACTGTCTTACAATTTAAGTAAATGCCGATGATGAATAAATGTCATTAAGAAAAAGAAATAACAGTAAATGTGAATAAATGGAGATGATGACTATATGTCATTTAAACAAAAACATTGCGGAGATGATGTTGAAATGCCATTGAGGAAAAGACGTTGCCGACAATTTGAATAAACAGAGGTAATGACTAAAGAGACAATGTTATTGCAGACAATGTGAATAAATAAAGATGATGTTGAAATGTCAATTTGGCAAAGACATTGCGGAAAATGTGAATTAATAACGAAAATGACATTGAATTCATATCACTACAAACCAGTAAAAGTCTGAAATGGCCTATATCTGTACTCGACTGTACTGATTTTTACTCGACTAGTCTGAATTGGTCTGAATTTTACTCGACATTACTCGACCTCAGTCTTTACCATTTTCGACCGTACTGATTTGTAGTTGACCCTTATCTTTGCCATTGAAAATAGTCTGAACTATTACTCGACCAGTCTGAAACAGTCATAACCCATTCTCGACCTGTACTCGACCAATTTTTTCAGTCTAAACCATACTCGACCAAAGGTCTGAACAATACTCGACCAGTCTGAACCATACTTGACCAAAAAACCTATACTTTTTTTTATTTAGCTGTTAAAATTAATTTCTTTTTTTCTGACATGACAACAGCCACAATTAAATAAAGATATATATAAAAACATATTTTTACATCCTTGCATGATTCTCAGATTTATCAAATAGAGATAGTTAAATTAAATTATCTTATATAATAATTTAATTATATTATTTTAAAGTTTTAGAGTTTTGTTAAAAAAAAGATTTTCTTTTAACTAAAAACCACACCTTTACTGAGGGTAATAAAACCTTATTAAGGTGCTTCTTGTTTGGCATGTGTTTTTTTTTTTTTTTTAAACTTAATTTTCCTAAATTCCTAAAGAAAAACTATATAGGTTTCATGGTTACATACAATAGTTATATAATTATCTTTTTAATGAGGTAACAACAGAAAAAAATCACTGAAATTGTTTAACCTTATGTTAGAAATATATCTATTCTTATTATAATTTGGGATATATTATATATAATATATATCAAAAAGGGATAAAAAAATTAAAGAAATAGATAAAAATTTTCTTCTGATTAGTGGTAAAGTATAAAGTAATACCACCTGGTCAGAGAGTATTAATTTCTAATTAACATTCATTAAAAATTGAAACATCCTGTGAATCTTAAATCGCAAGGCATTTTGAATTCACTAGATAAGTAATACACGAGTTTAAGAAAAAAAGGGCTTTCTTTTTACCTGTAAAACACACATGTACTGAGGTAAATAAACCTTATTAAAGTGCTTCTTGTATGCCATGTCTTTAATTTTGACAAAAGTTATTTAAATTTAATTGAAATAAATTTTTTCTGCAACTTTGGAACACATTTCCTTTTTTAAATGGTTATCAAGGATTGCTATGGAAGTTCTATTATCATGATTATATTAAATTCTTGGTTTTACAAAACAAAGGTGTGATTTTTAAAATTTATTAAGTTGCTTTATATACTATTTTAAATATATTTTAATAAAAAAAATGTTCACTGCATTATTAACTAAACTCAACTGACACCATAAATCTATACAAGGCTTAAGTAAATGGTGAAAATTGTCCAGTAACCATAAAATATATCTGAAACATTCAAAAAAATTTGAAAAACATTGAAAATATTAGTCACAATTCAGTTTTGAGATTATTTGATCAGCTTGTTTTATTTTTATTTTAAAGGTGATATATATATATATGTAAGTGTTGATAAATACGGTGTTGAATTTATATTATGTTTATTGTGAAATTTTGGTTTCAATGCCATATTGAATACATTTTAAATTTCAAATTGTTGTTCAAATTTCTAGCCAGGGGAAATAGCTGTTAAAAACAGTTCCTAAATTGATGAAATACAATAGATAGATACAAAAATTAGGTCTAGGTTGGTTAAGACTTAGTCCAGTATGGTTCAGACTAGGTCGAGTATGGTTCAAACTAGGTCGAGTATGGTTCAGACTAGGTCGAGTATGGTTCAGACTAGGTCGAGCATGGTTCAGACTAGGTCGAGCATGGTTCAGACGAAAATAAAATGGTTAAGTACTGGTCGAGTACAAGTTCAGACTGTTAAGTATGGTTCAGACTACAGTCGAGTATTATCAAGTAAATTTCATACCAATTCAGACTGGTCGAGTAAAAATCAGTACAGTCGAGTACAAATATAGGCCATTTCAGACTTTTACTGGTTTGTAGTGTATAGTTGACGGTCTACGTATCAATCCATTTATTGTAAGTTAATAGAAACTGTACATTTTTTTAATTACAAAATAACTTGACCTGAGTCTCGATGCCTGTTTTAATGCCGTACAGTGGTTTGTACAGTAACAAAAGGTTTTAAAAGGATGGATAAAGAAATTACTGACTAACTCAGGAAAATTCGAGGCCCCTCATTCAAACTCAGTTATCTCAGTTTACTTTTATTAACAATATAACAAAAGGGAGATGTTAAATGATTTCAAATGAGAAACTATCTATGAAAATTTACATAACTGTTGATTATGCTTCATTTAAATTACATATTTCAGTTACATTAAGATATGCAAAAGTGTGAGTCATGTTAACAGAGTCCCATGCATATCTCTTTCAATACTTAAAAGAGAGCCTCTAAAAACGGCTGTAAATAAAACATTTACAAAACAATAATCTACATGTATGGATAATCAAGTAATATTGGCGGGTAAACAGCACTCCTGGTGCTCTGATTATCTAATATGATGATATATAGTCGATGTAAACCTTTTACATAAAAGTTTTTTTTTATGATCACAGAACGAACATGGCGAGTTGTCTCATGGGCACTCATACTACATCTTCTTATATCTATAGATTCCGTTGGAGTTTATTCTTGATTCAAGTGTTCAAAAGATGCAGTCCCTAATGCTGGCATAACAAGGAAATATTCAGTGTAATACAAAATAAATCAAATGCAGTGATTGATCTAGAAAAATGATTTTTCATGACAAAATAAAAAATTCAGATAGAAACAATCCTAAATCCTAAACCAAAGAAGATTATTAGATATACTTGAAACTTAAACTCTTTGTGGTTTTGTTGTGACTTAAACAAGACTTACAAACATGTATGACTGTCGCCGACAACTCGTGACAATTATTATATAGTTCATGTCAGGTGATGTTAAGGTTTTTTACATTAATTATTTTATATTCCATGCAATTAAATTTCTTCACCAAAAACTGTGCCAATTTGCATACTTTTTGTCGTTTATATAAGATTCACATTCTTAATATAGACTTGATATTGTATTCACAAAGGAACTCGTGTTTGATTTAAATACCATTATGAATGTACATGACATTATATTGTGAATGAGGATATACATTCCCCTTTCAGGACAACTCTAAATATCACAATTTGTGCTACTAGTATATCCACTTGGTTTAGAGAAAAGATATTTGCTAAATCTTGACTGTAATGCTGCTTTACATCGATTAAGAGGTATAATATGAGTATTGACATGAAAAACCAACAATATCGATTATTTCCTTAGTCAGACAAAGACGCACCCATGCTAATAAGAACCTTGTTTAGCTATTGAATAGGAACATTCAAGTGGATTATGCGTATTTCCCTTCAGAATCATTCATTTCCAAATGACGTCGACTTACAAGACCTTGACCAGACATTTGAATACTATACTTGTGCGGTAGTTTTTATGAGACATGTGTGTTCTACTGAACTTATCTTCGCCTAAGCAATATTACTCAGGTACAAATGCAAGGTTAGGTAGTGTTCCACGAATCAAAAACCCATACATGTCTAAACTAATAAGGCCCTGTAAATGTGTCTTGTGTGTGTGCCAAGCATTTATTTGTATGCATTATATATCCCAGAATGGCCCATGTTTTTTTTATAAAGTAGTATCTTCAGTTGCTCTTACGGGAGTGTTCACATGTAACAATCTGAAATGCAGATACCCCAACAATTCGACAGCATTTTTTTTTTTTACTTTTGTTATTTTATATAATAATGAAGTTGAAAGTTAAAGTCGATTTACTAGCGAGAAATGAATGACGTGATTGCCATAACGACAAATGGAATATTTTATTGTTATCAAACAAATTCATACATTTTTCCTTTTTAGAAGTTTATATAGCTAGTTTTTAAACGGGTTAAATGTTTTTTTTTTTTTTTTGTAGTTCAATTCCTTTATGTATGGTTTCCATTGCCATTATAAGGACAGTTTTGACAAAATATCCATGAAATACATTTTTTCTTTTCAATACTCCTTGAATTAGATTTCTGTCTTTTAGGATTAAGTTAAGCGGTAGTTCTCTTTAGTTAATACGAATCTAACCATCCAACCTATACTGTTGGAGGTACAGTTTATCACCAGAACATCCATTTGTCAGTAACAGTACAATTCACTCTATACAATTTACAATCTCTTAACCAATCTGACATTATAAAAGAACACTTTTTTTTATATTATTGCAATCTGAATTAAAGCTGTACGCAATAGATAAATCAAATTTAAAAAAAAAGGAAATAATATCTCCTTTGTTTTCCAAGATAGTTACAAGATCTTGAATGTAAATAAATGATGGTATGATCTTTGATTACTTTATCGAATACCCGGACCATTATTAATCTTCTATCTAGATGTTTAGCCCTGACAAGTTTTTAAATCTCCCTCAAATCTCCAAATGCATGGAACTCCATGATAATATAAGTTGTCATACTTTCTTGTGCCTATATAACTCTGCTCAGTCACTCCCTTATTCTGGTAACTCTGCGTTGTAATGTAAGAGCACACTTATTTCACAGAGACGAGTGACGTGAAAAATTGCTTTGTCATAATGGAGATCAATAATGTTTAAAAGTGAGGCGATCGATACCAAATTGATAAGTCAAAAACAAACAACTGACAATGCCATGGCAAAAAACGAAAAACGACGAAAAGACATAAAGTACACAAAGAACAAAATAGAATACTAAAGACTGAGCAACACGAAAACCACCAAAACCGGGGATGATCTCAAGAGCTCCGGAAGAGTAAGCAGATCCTATAAAATAAGTTGAAACGTTATATCATAAAATTGTTCACACTAATGTTATAGAAAAGAATTAATGTTTGTTTAAATTGCAGCATTTATACTTTTCATTGTCAATTTCGTCTTACAAAATTTAGAATTATGCGAAACACGTAGTTATCTTTTATCCCCTATTCATATTTGGCCTTAGCTTTAATACGCATAACTTTTCGGCATTTTCTGTTTCCCATGCTCTTCAACTTCATATTTGTGTTGACCTTCTAACTATTGTGTTCCGAGCGCCATGGAATCTTGAATCAGATATGGATACTAAAAAATTCCAAAGATCTTTAAGAGTACATACAATCTAAGACTCTCTCGTCTTGCAATAGTATTAAAACATTTGACTTTTCTGCACTTTACACAAGTATTCCCCATTCCAAACTAAAAGACAAATTGAAAGAGTTGGTATTACTTTGTTTCATTAAAAAGAATGGCGAACGTAGATACAAGTATCTTGTCTTGGGGAGGGATAAATCCTACTTTGTAAAGAATCACTCTGATTCAAACAAAAATTCTCTGAAACTGACATTATCAAGATGCTTGATTTCTTGATTGACAATATATTTGTTACGTTTGGAGGACGTGTTTTTCAACAGACTATCGGAATTCCAATGGGAACCAATTGTGCCCCTCTTCTTGCCGACTTGTTTCTTTATTATTATGAGGCTGACTTCATACAGGAATTTCTTAGGAAGAAAGATAAGAAGTTAGCAATATCCTTTAACTTTACGTTCCGCTATATAGATGATGTTCTCTCACTAAATAATACAAATTTATTGACTATGTTGAACGAATCTATCCCATCGAACTAGAGATAAAGGATACTACAGATACAGTAAAGTCTGCCTCATATCTTGACTTACATCTAGAAATTGACAATGAGGGTCGCTTGAAAACAAAACTTTACGACAAAAGAGATGATTTCAGCTTCCCAATTGTGAACTTTCCATTTCTATGTAGCAACATTCCAGCAGCGCCTGCATGCGTAGTATATATCTCCCAATTGATACGATATTCCCGGGATTGTATTTCCTATCATGATTTCCTTGATAGAGGATTGCTGCTCACGAGGAAGCTATTAAACCAAGAGCTCCAAATGGTGAAGTTGAAATCATCCCTTCGTAAATTTTACGGACGACATCACGAGTTGGTTGACCGTTATGGAATAACCGTTTCACAGATGATATCGGATATGTTCCTTATGTCGTAACTACAATACCCTTCCCTTTTCACGAATGTGACCTACCGGATTAGACTATTTACCGGATTTGTAATGACATAAGCAACACGATGGGTGCCACATGTGGAGCAGGATCTGCTTACCCTTCCGGAGCACCTGAGATCACCCCCAGTTTTTGGTGGGGTTCGTGTTGCTTAGTCTTTAGTTTTCTATGTTGTGTCATCTGTACTATTATTTGTCTGTTTGTCTTTTTATTTTTGGCCATGGCGTTGTCAGTTTGTTTTCGATCTATGAGTTTGACTGTCCCTCTGGTATCTTTCGTCCCTCTTTGATGAGTATTTTCATGCTGAGTATTAATTATCTATTAGAATTAAATAGATTCTATTATCAAATATGTTATGTAAATGAGTGAAAATCTATTATACTACCAATGTTTGAACAGTTATTTTTAAACGGTTACTTCATTTGATTAATGTTTCAAAATTCAGTAGATAATATTCCGTCTGATCCCTTCAGTTAATAAGGTATTGCATCATTAAAAATCCCAAACGTACAATAAATCCTATGGCAGTATACAGAAACAGCCAAAGCATTTGGCTATAATGGTCATATTATTTATAAAGCTAATAAATTGTTAGCTTTTTAATATACACATTTAAATGAATTTTCCCTTCAGGAGTCAATGAATTGGTTAGGAAATGTCGTTCCATCACAACAGAATAAATCCTTATAAATTTGACTTGTAAATTGCAAAAAACCCAACATACAAAGCACTTTAAATAACGCGACAACAAATAAGTAACACATCAATTTCAAGTGAGATTTTTTAACTGCTCATGATTAGTTTAAGCATGTTTTATTCATAAATAACTAAAATGGATTGGTTAGCAATCTAAAGCCCACATACATGCTCTCCAATACACAGCAACAAGTAATGTTAACATATGGCAAATATACATGACCCCTCATACATGTGTACAAAGACACATACATTGTAAGGGAAATAACTCAAATTATATAACATCAATAGCATCTCACACAAGCGATATTTACCAAGGATCATAATATGATAATGATGTATCAATGCATATGTTACGGCAAAAAATTATGACGAGAGCTAACATGAATCCTATTAGATAATATATGAAATAAAAATCTTAATGTGTGAGATATACGATAACTTATATCTAAAATAGTCGATGAATACTGTTAATATTGTTAGGTTATATGTTTGTTTATTCCTCAACCAGAGGACAAATTTAACCATTCCGACATTAGATTATCAGATTTTCATATAATCAATATATAAAATGAAAAGGAAAAACAAATAAACATATTGAATAGATATCTAGAAGGGTTGTCAATGCTATTGTTTTGTCGTCGTATGAATCTTATAGTGTAATATGTCCACTTTTGATAAAAACTTGTTGTCTAATGTTATATGTATGTACATTTTCCCCATAAGGTTGAATAAGGTCATACAGATAGTCAGGAGCATGCCCATTTACTATAAAAAGGTTTCCATCCTAGTTCCTCAATCAATTTCGATTTTGAGGAATTGATTCTGAGTCCTGTTATAATTCAATCTGCTTTCTCATGGACATTCATTAACAAGTTTGCTTCCTGGAGAGTACAATTATTTCAAACAATATCTGCATACTATAAAATGTGTACGATATGTCTGTTGTTCTCCGAGATGACCAAAAAAATGTGCCATTGTATCAATTCCATATTTAAAGACAGAGAACTTTAATTCCATTAGAAGTACACGAACATTTCAAAGTTACAAATACATGAAGTTTAGTAATTGAGGGTAAGACGAAAAAAGACCGTATACGTATTATAGTAATGTGTATTTGCCAAAGGTGAACTAGGAACACTACCTTTAGAACCACATGCCATCATTAAAATAAAATCAAATTTCAATCTTACGTCATGTACTCCCGTTTTCAAAATGAACTCTTTCAATGAATTTTACTATCACAAAAATTCTAAAAGAAAACAAACTCGAAATATATTTCCGAACTCGAGCATCACCGGAGAGACATTTATATTTAAGTAATGCAATGAAAATACGGATACTGTTGTATATAAATATAAGGTGATAAAATTTCGAAATTATTCTAAATTAAGGAATGTATCTCCCTCATGCATAGCTCTGTTTCCTTGACCAGGTTTGGCTTTACTTTTGGTCTTTTTAGTTTTATCAGCTCTTTTACATTTTTATTAGGTTTTGAACTCTCAACTATTTCGTCCTCGAGCATCACTGAAAAGAAATTAATTGAAAAAATGCACATCTTGTGTAGTACAATTGGTATTGTTTATGTTATTGTTGAAAAAATACAAGTAATGTCGTGTCCGTTTAAGAAGTATTTATTTGACTAGTCATTCCAAGGGGTCATTATTAAAACTATAAATTTGGGAAGAATACAGAAAAAGAACAAATGAACAAGTTGAAGATCTACAAATAAAGTAGAAATAAATGTGTATCCTTTTCGATGTTCATTCTTTAATAAAATTATTTAAAATCTTGTCAAACATTGGGTTATGGTCACATAAGTTACATAACAATCTAAATAATCGACCTCGAGTTCCTTTTGTTGTTCCCTCAGCAAATTGAATCTTTACTATATCTGGCACATAGAGATCAGTTACTAAATTTGCAAACTAACTAACGCCTATAATAGGACTTGTGTACGCTACGTAAAATGTCAGTAGATTTAATTTGTTAGCAACTGTGACCTCCTTTTTATATTTTAAAGAATTCATTTTTGCTGAACTAACCATACTGAGAGAATATTTCATTTTGACAAAAGTTAAAACAATGATAGAATTAACTGATCCTTGCATACAACATGTGAGTAGCATAGCCGTGCGTTTCCTGTTCTAATTTACTATGAGTTTAAGTTCTGTAATTGAGCGAATACTGGGTACTCAAGTATATAAAAAGGCTTGAAAAGATTTCAAAACAATGAATATAAAAAACATCCAATTAACACCTAAGCAGCTTCCTGCATTCCCATCACCACTTTTTACACTGTTGCTTATTGTGGTTAGTGGCTGCTGCGATGGTATCGGTCCACTTTGCATGTTGTTTTTAGTTGTGGTTGCTGGTTGCTGCGACGGTTGTGGTCCATTTGGACAGTTTGCAGGACGATTTGGGTTGTCTGGGCGACACTCATATGGTGGAGGTAGTCCACCTCCACCCCCTCCTCCGCCCCCACCTCCTCCGCCCCCACCTCCTCCGTTTTCTGGACACTCACACAGGTAATAGGTCCATGTGTCCCAATCTGCAATATTTTAAAATTTCTAAAACATAATACTTTGATTCTTTGTAAAACTATATATATAAGTATTAACAATACTGTACATACAAACTTTATATTGAAAGGAGTGGATGTTGATATAATTAATGTTCAGTAGTCATGGATGAAGATATTTTCTAGTATTTCATTTATGACTTGTGTGTCTTTCTGATGTTGATATCAAATACAATAGTTCTATGTGATGTAAATAAATAACTTCCAATAGATTTGTCAGTAGAGAATTTCTCAAAATGGGATTGAAAATTCCAAATATTACTTAAAAGGACAAGATGTACATTGTATTATGAGTTTTGTATGGAAATTTATTTCTCTTTTAAATATGTCACCCGTTTATTCAAATCCTTTCATATTAAATATGCTCATAGAAAACATTTTTTTTCGTGTGAAAATTGATCTGAATTTAATCATCTAGATGCATTTTTTTCCAAAAGGGAGAAGATGCTGAAGTGACAATAAAACAATAGCAATTGAAGGAAAAAGCAGGATGAGTCCTCTTTATTGAGTTTGAAAGGTGTCCGTTTAACAATATTCCATTGACCAAAATACTGCTACTACTGATAGTCAAATAATGAATAATACACAAATTTGTACCTTTTCCAGTTACGTAGGAGTATACTGAAAAGGGGTTGAAGAACTTCTGAAAGTGACAAAAATAAATTTATTTTCCAAAATTCTAGAAGTTAGTCTAGATGGCTATTGTAAATAAATTGAAATTTTCAGTGAAACAGACATTGTGGTAAAGGAAGCAAAAAGAGGTCATGCAATACCAAATTTTATAATCAAAGTGCAGTGTATATTGAGCATTTTATTTCAGTCCTCATAAACGTTAATTAATTCTCCTCATTTATGAAGTTGACCAATTGTGTGATTTTACAATTTTAGTTGCTGTCGTAGTTGTTTATATGAATAACATGAACACACTTACCATTACTATTCAAATCGCAATCATATGTGACTGTTACAACATCAGCGTAAACAGTGCCGTGGTAACATCCAAGAAAATATGGCCACTGTTCGGTCACGTGGTATCGATATTGGCCGTTCACCTCCCTCCCATGACATTTGTCTAAATCCGCCGAAGTTATCCACCTATCAGATATGTCAGATACATTTGGTCCATATATTGGGAATCCATCAAAAGCTACACCAATAAGTTCATCTACAGTGTTATTATATAAGCAACTATCGGGAATTTTGTGGTAATGGTATGATCCATCAGGTGACGTATGTCCATCACAACTGTCAAAAGTTTCTGCGCTCCCTCCTTCTACAGCATTGACTGATCCGCCGGCCAGGGGGTTATATATTGCTACACCTGTTCTAGTCAGTCCAATCTTTCCGAATGGTACACATGCTTTATTAGGTGATACTGTTGGTGTTTTAGGAATCTTTATATTGTAGTTTTGGTTTATCGGAGTGTTTGGATTCACAATTTCCCAAGGATGATCTGGTATTCCTGATGCTGTTATCAGGAAACTAAAAATGTAATAAATTCAAGAAAAAAATATAATCTAATGGTGATAGATTGTTGTAAGTAAAGATAAATTCAAGAAAAATATTTAATCTAATGGTGATAAATTGTTGTAAGTAAAGATAAATTCAAGAAAAATGTTAATCTAATGGTGATAAATTGATGTAAATTAAGTTAAATCGACAATCAATTATGATTATGATATTAGACGATTAAACTGCGACCCTTTATAAAGCTCAAAGTATGAAATTGACAGTGAATTTGAATTAATACCAACTAAAGAAAGAATAATTGCAAAAAACCTGTGGTGTCTTCAGTCGGTAAAAAATCCATTTTAATGTTTAGGCGGAGTTACATTTGTTTTCAGTGCTTATTTTAATCCTGTTTACTTATTTTAAGGGTGTTTTTTTTTCTTTTCTGCTTAACTCTGTTGCAACAAATTTAAGATTTAATTATCTCTATTTATTGTCAAATTGTGTAATCCTTTTTGTCACTTCTGGATGGTAGTACGGGTGTGTCTGTGTTATGTGATTAGTTAAATGTTAATAGAAATACCTACTATTCTGAGTTGGACTGGTCCACTGTTACTGTGGCCTCGTACTTTCCAGAGACAGAGAATTTAGATATTTCTTCGCTAGTTAAGCCCGCTGATTCGGCATGTAGTAACGAAGTACTTACAACCAACCATATTTGTAACCACATTGTAACGCTAAATGAAACGATAGAAAACCTTACATTATATTTTGTCAAATTTATACTTTTTTATAGTATTTTTGATGAATCGATTGACCGAATTGTAAAGAAACATGTCCACATCTGCAAAACGCTTATTAATATATGTGTCTCTTTACATTCTCTATAATTGTCAGTTACTCATAGTGTGTAAGAGTTCTATCTATTTGAATAATTAAATAACTAAAAGTTTTATACGATAGTTGAATTTATATCCTTTTTTCTTCTCATTTTTATATTCTGTCTGGCACATTTTAAACATGTGCAAAACGCTTATTAGTTAAAAATAATATTGTATAAAATGAGGAGAAGTGGTATGATTGCCAATGAGACAACTGTCCACCTGAGTTTAAATGAAGTGGTAGTAAGCAATTATAAGCCATCAATAATGAGAAAAACTCATACCATATAGTCGACTATAAACGGTTCCGACATGAAAAATGTGAAACAATGTGAAGCAATTCAAACGAGAATACTAACGCCCTTATTCATAACAAAGCAATTTACGAAAAGCAAATGGACAACCATGAATCAACGACAACCACTATACTACAGGATCCGGACTTGGGACAGGCCTATGTAGAGTATGATGGGGTTAAACAGTTTGTAAGCGCTCAACCCCTAACCTGGGACAGTGGTGTAACAGCACAACATAAGAGCAAACAGTACAAATCAGCTGCAATTGGTTTAATTCAAAAGATCGATACGAGGCAGGCAAAATAAAAAACGCTAACATAAAAACAATAGACAGAAAGCACCGAAATAAGAGTACTCGCAGTTACTGAAAGATAATTCAAAACCAATTACAACTAGTAAATAAATCATGTTCTCCCTCTTTATTTCTCTATTTACACTCAGAGAATTTTTGTAAGTATTTTACCACTCACTTATTAAACTCTCTGGGAAAAAACTTAGTGCTGTCAAGATACCTGAATATTCACGACGGAAATTAAAAACTTTGGCGCCAAAAAAACCCCCAAAAAATCACAAAATGAAAAAAATTTAAAAAGTAAAAAATACCCCACCAAAAAATTTGCAATCTGATAAATTAAAATTAATTAATGATAGTGAATTCTTAACAAAATAACACTAGTACAGTTGTAATAATAACAAGTAAATTCGTGTAAATTTTGAAATTATTTAATCCATGTTTAGAGTTTATACAATAAAAAATAATAATACTGACCTTTATTTCAGATAGCAAAGCATCAACATTTGTTCAAAATGATAATACAATAATAAACGATATACCTGTGTACAAAATATAAATAGACCTTCTGCTATATGAAGTGGAACCCTATCGTGACTTTGAAACAATTGGTTATTTTCTATACATAGTTTATTCTCAAATGGGTTTTTTTGTCACATGTAAGATATTTATTTACTGGTTATGTAAAGTTGAAACACTGTAAATAATATGATTAGAATTTGGAAAAAAATAGGTTATCTTAGAGTGAGGCTTCCAGGTTTGATCACCATTGGATTCATCCGCCTTAAATTTTGACGAGAATAAAATTGAGAATGGAAACGGGGAATGTGTCAAAGAGACAACAACCCGACCAAAGAGAATAAAACAGCCCAAGGCCACCAATGGGTCTTCAACACAGCGAGAAAATCGCACACCCGGAGGTGGGATTCAGCTGGCCCCTTAACAATAATGTATACTAGTCCAGCGAAAATGGACGTCACATTAAACTCCGAAACATATAAACGAACCAAAATTAAAAAAACATACAAGATTAACAAAGGCCAGAGGTTTCTGACTAGGGACAGGCACAAAAATGCGGCGGGGTTAAACATGTATAGTACAGTTCAGACACACCATTTTATCATTTGGCCTTTTACAGGATTTTATTCCAATGTTTGGAAATTGTTTATATCAAGCAACTGTGGTGGTAATTTTGTACGGTGCGATTATAAGTCTTCAATGAATATGCTTAGATCCCATTGCACATCCTACTCTAATATTTTTATTGGCACTTTTAATTTCGAGCATCTAGGTTTTGGTCATATTTAATGGCGGTTTGGGTATCTAAATAAATCTTTCATTTAGATAATATTTGTGTTTTGTGATCTTTACTTTACTTTGGTTCCTTTTGATCGTTCCATTACTATGGTGTGCCTTTTGACTGTTTCCTTATTATGGTGTTCCTTTTGACCGTTACTTTACTATGGTGTGACGTTTAACCGTTTCTTTACTATGGTGTTCCTCTTAACTGGTTCTTTACTATGGTGTTCCTTTACTATGATGTGCATTTTGATCGTTTCTTTACTATGGTATTCATTTTAACTGTTTCTTTACTATGGCGTTCCATTTGACCCTTACTTTACTAAGGTGCGACTTTGGTCGTTACCTTTAGTTGTGTCTGTATTTTGACCATTACCTTTACTTTTTTGCTTCGTGACAGTTACTTTACTATTGTGTACCTTTTTACCGTAGTCTTTAATATTTTTGTTGTGATCATTCCTTACTATTTGTTTTTTAGACCGTTTATACCAATAATATTTTGTGCTTATGACCGTTTCTTTACTATTTTGTGATGTGATCGTTATTTTACTACCTTTTACTGTTTTGAGACAGTACCTGTAATATATTGTGCTGATTGACCGTTACCTTTAAATATTTAGAAAAATATGAAACAATTCTATTGAGATTACAAACGGCCTAATCTAAAACAAAACAATTTACGAAAAACAAATATGATTGTTCTTTACTATGGTGTTCCTCTATAATGCATATTCTTCGGAAATTAAAAAAAAAGGAATTCTAGGATCATTGTGACCCTGATTTGGTTTCTGATGATCGGTGAAAGGCAAATTTTGTTAAGTTAACGCCGAGACGGTTGATACCAAGAGGTGGTTTTAACTGAAAACCTTTTGTTATGCAGTCGATATATTTTTAATTCTGTGTATTGCTCTTTTACAAGTGAGTACAATCTTATCCAACTCAAGTGTGAATTATTTATTGTGAAATCAAATTCAATATTCAAATATGTCATTATAGAAAAGGACATAAGTAGCTTTTAAAGGTTTATTATAATTATGTTAATTTTACAATGTGTTGTTAGTACGATCTATCGAATAATTTTCATCAGTTTGGGGATACCTAAATGAACAGAAAATACTTTGTGGACGAAATTTGAATCAGAAATATCTTGATTATCGAACAATTCACTTTCGTTTTTAGTCTATTATGTATCTTGTTTTTCACCTCAATAGGCTAAATGCAAAGATGATTTGGGTAAATGACTTAAGATATAAAATGTCAAAACATGACAATGCTATTCTTACTAGTTCTGCATTTTTTCGAATTTCAACTGAGTTCGTCAAAAAAGTATTTATTTCAAATTCTATTGCACTGAAGTTTGCAATTACTTATTTGTACTCTCTATAAAATATTTCTTATCACTTTTTATTATATGTTTTGTAATCTATTTTGTATTTTTTTTAATCGTTGGTTATTTTCATTGTGTATGGATGGTGTCTTCCCGATTGTCCCACTTTTTAAAATTACAGGTAAAAAAGTAATGAAATTTAGTGGGACAATCGGGAATATGTTTGTGGGACAATTGGGAAGTTTAAATGTGGGACAATTGGGAATTGTTTTGATAGTGATTAATTTGTTTTTATAGTGTGTAGCAGTTACTAATCACTGTAACTAATAAAATATGAAAAAAACCATGAACAAATAATAATACTTACATATTATATTTTGCACATACATGTAGTAGGTACAATTGAAGTATCATCAAACATGGAATATAATATGAAGTCATAAAATTTTAGTCTTAGATGCATGATTTTTTTAGTTAGTTTTTATTGGCTTTGAACTAGCTGTCAGTAACTGCGAGTACTCTAAGATCTGTAATAAGTGTCTTTGTTGTGGGGATGTATAAGTAGCCGTCCACGTCCATGTCCACTCTGTGATTTGTTAGATGTATTTCTGTCTGTACTCATCTGATGAGTTAAAAGCCTTTTTCAACTTATTTTTTTAGTTTATTCTTATGTTGTACTGTTACAACACTGTCCCAGGTTAGTGGTAGGATTGTCGCCTTTAAAAAAGTTTAACCCCGCCACGTTCTGTATGTGTCTGTCCCAAGTCAGGAGCCTGTAATTCAGTGGTTGTCGTTTGTTACTGTGTAACACATTTGTTTTTCGTTCATTATTTTGTACATAAATTAGGTCGTTAGTTTTTCTAGTTTGAATTGTTTTACATTTTTCATATGGGGCATTTAAAGCTGACTCTGCTGTATGGGCTTTGCTCATTGTTGAAGGCCGTATTGTGACCTATAGTTGTTAATTTCTGTGTCATTTAGTCTTTTATGGAGAGTTGTCTCATTGGCAATCATACCACATCTTTTTTTTTATGGAAGTCTGGTTCTTCTTTATAGTTGGTGACGAGTCCTGTTGACTACACTTTATGGCAAAGACACTGGGAATATTGGAAAAACAACCTTTAATATTGATTCATGGAAAGGCTGATCTGGCAGAATTCTAGACAACAGCTTCGTTATCAAAAAAAGGAAGTTGTTGGGTTCAGGTGAATCTGACGTTGGGTGTTAGCAGTCTTCAATAGTGTAGAGAATGTTGTATTAATGTCCTCTGACTTCCCTAGTAAAATTGTAAAGACTTGTGGAAAAATCTCTCCATCAACAAGTTCGTCTAGAGTGTAGAATGTAAATGAGTGTATACCTTTTTTTTTAAATTGAATGCATTATTTATTCAAAAACTTTATAGAGAAAATGTAATTAAAATTACGGTATTGAAATTTGTTTTATAAATTACGTAACATTGTAGATATATTTCATAAGTCAGAAATATTATATTTTTTTTAATAAAAAGTGCATTAATCTAATGATTTAAAAAACATTTTTTTTATACTTCTATAAAATTAATATTAAATGTGCAATAAATTAATTCTTGTCTATTTAGTAAAACAAACAACAGTTACATTGTTTATCTAAGAACATTTTACTTCATAAGATAATGTGGGACAATCAGAACTTTTCATGTGGGACAATCAGAACTCTAAAATTTTAAAAAGTGGGACAATCGGGAATAAACCGTATGGATGGTGTTGGTTGTTTTTGTAAAACTGTTTTGACACGACTTAATAAAGGGGGTGACTAATAAGATATGCCTTCTCTTTCACCAACAATTACCTCTGAATTACATTGGAGTGTGATTAACCAAATTGATAGTTATAAGTGTTCGCTGTTTGCATAAATCTTTTCAAGTTTACCGTTCTTTTGCAAAATTACTTTTGATTCCTCTCGGTCATATATTGTACTCTTCATTTTGTTTTTGACGGATAGTTTTTGATCTGGCATCGTCTACTGGTTGTTCATATTTTGAACATAAGAACATAAGTCGGGCGTGCATTTCAATAAATGACAACTAAATGTCAAATGACAAAGACATTGCCGACAATGTAAATAAATGGAGATGATGAGAAAATGTTATCGAGGCAGACATTTCTTAGTATTGGAGTACATGGAGTTGGTGACTAAATGTCATTCAGACAAAGACATTGCCGACAATGCGAATAAATTGGGATGGTGACTAATGTCATTCAGACAAAGACATTGCCCACAATGTGAATTAATTGAGATGATGGCTAATTGTCATTCAGACAAAGACATCACCGACAATGTGAACAAATGAAGATGATGACTAAATGTTATTAAAACAGACATTGCTTACTATGGGAATACATGGAGATGGTGACTAAATGTCATTCAGACAAAGACATTGCCGACAATGTGTATAAATTAGGATGGTGACTAATGTCATTCAGACAAAGATATTGCCGACAAGGTGAATAAATTGAGATGAAGACTAAATGTTATTAAGACAGACATTGCTCAGTCAGGGGCGTTACTTAAACAAGTTATTTTTTTAAGTTACTTATATAAGTAATTTTTGTTTTTAAAAATAATAAAATTACTTAATAGAGTTATTTTAAATTTCAATAGAAGCATAGACTAAATGTAGTTTTCATGAATTTTAACATCATTTTATATCATAAAATAAAGAATTTATTAGATTTGAGAGGAGTATAGAGATAAAGGGTTACTTTAAAAATAATGACAAAAATATTACTTGAATAAGTTATTTTATACATTTTTGAAAAAAATAGTAATAACACTTATTGAAGGAACATATGTAATTGATTTTGGTTACAAGTTATAAATAACTTCAAGTCTTAATTAATTCACAAGTATCTGTCTATTTATATCAGTTTACCTTCAAGATTTTGGAGGAAAATGATAATTTAATAGTCCCATGAGACCAATCTTTGACCCAGAAGCGTCAGTATGAAAGATAAGTGCGTCAGAAAGTTAATTAGTGTTTCAGAAGGATTAGATTTTATATTTCATGGGAAAAATAACCAGATGACTGTGAAAATTTGTTAAAGCTACTAAAATCTGTATAATTGGACACCTATAAAAATAATATTCAGAAAAGTTACTTATATAAGTAATATTTAAAATAGCCTCGTTCTCAACATTACTTGTATAGGTAATTTTAAATGTTACTTATTTAAGTAATGCCCCTGACTGTTGCTTACTATGGGAATACATGGAGATGGTAACTAATAAAGGCAACAGTAGTATACCGCTGTTCAAAAGTCATAGATCGATCAAGAGAAAACAAATCCGGGTTACAAACTAAAACCGAGGGAAACACATCAACTATAAGAGGAAATCAACGGAACAACAGAAACACTGAACTGCAACAAAAACAAACGCCAACATATATAGAAACGGACTATTTGATAACAACTGCCATATTCCTGACTTGGTACAGGACATTTTGAGAAAAAATGGTGGGTTGAACCTGGTTTTATGGCTAGCCAAATCTCCCGCTTATATGGCAATGTTACAAAATATTGCTAAAATGACAACACTACGTGACAGGAATACAGTACAAACAAACGCAAGAACTCTCAGCACAGAGGAATGCATAAATAAATAATATAATAGTATATTACAACATGTAAACCACAGAATAACAACGGACATCTCCCATTAATGACAGCACAGGACACCACAAACTGCGCGTCACATGAATGGATCAACGCCACAAAAAGTGACGTATATATAATCTTGAAATCCACACAATTATATGGAACGTGATCCAAAAATTCACAATTATTTTCACAATACTAGTCCAAATAATATCATGATTATGACAGTCTTGAAAGGCTATTTTAAATTAATGTTGTGACGACGTCATAATAATTTGGACTAACACAATACTTTATCCATGGAAAATGGAAATCAACTCGACTATTCTGACAAATAAGACATATGTGAAATGTACCGAAAATACAGAATTCAATGAACTAAATGTCATTTAGACAAAGACATTGCCGACAATGTGAATAAATGAAAATGATGACTAAATGTCATTAAGACAAAAGACATTGCCTACAAAGGGACTAAATAGAGATGGTGACTTAATGTCTCGATGACTGTGTGAATTAAACATTTAGAAAAAAATAATTCAAATGTATAGATGTTCAAGTTAGATTGGCTGGAAAACAGCACTCGTGATGCTTTGGTTATCTTACATGATAATGTTTAGTTGATGTTAAACTTTTACCAAAAGATGCAATCCCTAATGCTGGTATAACAAATAAACCCATCATAGATACCAGGATTAAAATTGTGTACGTCAGACGCTCATTTCGTCTATAAAAGACTCATCAGTGAGGCTCGAATCAAAAAAGTAAAAAAGACCACATATAGTACGAAGTTGAAGATCATGGAGTACCCAAAATTCCGAAAGGGTTTTTCAAAGGACGTGTTCACTGTAATACAAAATGAAACAAATGCAGTGGTTGATCTAGAATGAAAGAATGCTGTGTTTTAATATAATTAAAAATACAGATGTAAACGTTTAAAAAATGAGATTTCATACAATATTTCTTCCTAAACCCAAGAAGATAAAAAGGTATACTGGAAACATAAGCTATCTGTGGTTTTGACCTAATTTTTACAAAAGTGTCTGACTGGCTCCGACAACTCGTGACAATTATTATATAGTTTTCGTCAGGTGATGTTTATTGTACATTAATTGTTTTTTTATTCCATTCAATTGAATTTCTTCACCGTAAAACTATGTCAATTTGCATACTTTTAGGTAGTTAAAATATAAGATTCACAGTCTTAATATAGATTAAATATTTTATTCACAAAAGAGCTCGTGTGTGATTTAAATACCTCTATGAATGTACATGACCTGAATATTGTGAATGAGGATATACACTGACATTTTTGGACAATTCTGAATATCACAAGTTGTGCTACTAGTATATCCACTTTTCTTAAAGAAAATATATTCGCTGAGTCTTGACTGTGATGCAATTTTACACCGACTAAGAGGTGTATATGAGTATGGCCCTGAAAAACCAACAATATCGATTATTTCATTGGTCATTCAAAGAAGCACCCAATGGTAAGTAGGACCTGGTTTAGCTATTGGCTAGAAACATTCAAGTTGATTATGCAAATTTCCCTTCGGAATCAGTCATTTCCAAATGACGTCGACTTACAAGACCTTGACCAGACATTTGAGTACTATATTCGTCCTGTAGTTTTTATGAGACATGTTTGTTCTACCGAATTTATCATCGACACAGCAATTACTTTAGTACAAATGCAAGGTTTGATAGTGTTCCACGAATTAAAAGAAAAAACAACCGTACATGTCTATACGGAAATGAATTTCCAATTTGAATGTGGATTTATTTTCAAGAAACTTTAATAAAATTGTGTGTATTCCAATAGACACTTGAAGTATAAGAGTCTTCACATGTAACAATTTGCGGATACCACAACTATTCGACAGCAGTTTTATTGGTGTTTTTCAAAAGTTAATATTAAAATGTCTAAGGGGAAGGCTGATGAAAACCGAATTAGATGATGTTTATAAATCACAGTCCATTTGTTCTTGTTTGGAGAATTTTTCGCGGGATAAACACCATCCCCCCCCCCCCCCCCAACACTTTTTAAAAACAAACGTTTTTCAATAACATACAGGTAAAAGAAATTTTACAAGAACATGATTTATTTGATTAAACTTTTATTTTAAGTAATTTTCAATTGAAACAATAATGTTTTCACATCGCTTCTGAAAATAATTGATTTTATGTAGAGATTTTGAATATAAAAATTTATGAAAAAAAGATGAATGGTCGGTGCCATTACAATAATGATGCAAGGTATATACTGAAGATGTCTCTATCTTGAAGCATAGTTGACATTGCATATTTCCTTTTGTACATTTTCCATTTGCATGATGAATACATATGAAAAAAAACGCCATTCCAACTATAAAGTCAAATAAAGGCCTCATTATACATCAACGTCAATAAACGATTTGTGCTTGATTTAAGTCAACATTAGCTATCAGATAGGACCACATTGTGCAAATGTCTTTATTATGACGTTCGTTTCTTTCCATATTTGTGATCCGCTTTGACATTTCCAGGCTTATGGAGGTAGAACGTCATTGGAGAAATATATGAAGGGCAGTTCGGGTCATAATTCATTTTATTACACGTACGCAAGAGGTACACGTAACACTTTGTTCACCTACCCTAGAGTTACTCGTAACACTTTGTTTACGTACCTTAAGAGTTACGCGTAACTATTTGTTCACGTACCCTAGAGGTACACGTCACGGTTTGTTCACGTATGCGAAATAACATTTATACCCTATGCACAAAGAACGCGTCTATTGTAGAATACTAATTGACCAATTAAATCAGGCCTTTTTTACAACATTTTAATTACTCGATTTAAAGTTTTAAAACTCGGTTAAAATTGTTGATTTAAACCTATATTTATATTAAACATTAATTTTGGCAACAGATAGTGTACATGGAAAACAGTATTCTTCGTTTTGTTTTCGGTTGTTGCCAAATTTCAAGCAGTTTTTACAGAGTTATCTCCTTTATCCAATACACATTCTTAAAGGATATAATTGATTTCTTTCCATTATAATTTCAGATATTTGCATTCATTTCATGGGGATTTTTTCATGGTGAATACTTATATGAACAAACTGGTACGCGTACCTCTAGGAACGCGAACAAGCTGTTACGTGTACCTCTAGGGTACGTGACCAAAGTGTAACGTGTACCTCTAGGGTACGTGAACGAAGTGTAAACGTTTACCTCTAGGGTATTTGAACGACCTGTTACGCGTACCTCTAGCGTACGTGTAACAAAATGAATTATGACCCGAACGGCGCTTCATAGAAATACGCCGTTAACTCTATATAAACTATATGTAAAACTTCGTAAGGGGACATACATGTTTATTTTTATACTGAATGTATGTTTTGGATGCTTTTTACCATTGCATATGAAATTTATATAATTCAAAGCTTTTAGCTAAAGCGAGAGAACTAATCCTAAACGTCAAAAAGAAGATGGAACATCTCTGCATATTTTACCATTTAAAATCTTATATATATATAGTTTCAAAAACATAATTGTTTTTTAAATGAACTGTTTCTTCCGTATGCTTTGTTGCATTGTACATCACAATTTTTAATGAATATTTTGTATACGCAAACAGTCTTATAATCAGTTCAACCTCACCATTTATTCAATATGATATGTATGTGTAACAAAGGAACAGACATAAGAATAAGTTATATCCATTCCATACAATAAGTCATATAGTCTTACGGTTTTTAAGGGTTTCCAGTATTGTATTTGCATATACGATTAACTGTTTTTCGAGTATTTTAAATTTTTTTTAATGCTTTTTGGCCATCTTTTATACGACATAGTTTTTCGTTTGTTTTGATATCTGACTTATTAATCCGATTAGTTAAGCCCTTTTATCTGGTTTTTATAGTTTGTTTTAGGTTGTACTGTTACACCACTGTCCCTTGTTATGGGGAAGGGTTTGGCACAAGCAAACATGTTTAAACCCGCCACATTCTGTATTTTCCTGTACCAAGTCAGTATCCTGTAATTTAGTGCTTGTCGTTTGTTGCTGTTTATCATATTTGATTTTCGTTTATTGTTTTTACATGAAACAGGCCGTTAGTTTTCTTGTTACATTTCTCATTTCGGGGCCTTTTTTTAGCTTACTATGTGGTTTGGATTTTGCTCATTGTTGAAGGCCGTACGGTTACCTATATTTGTTAAATTCTACGTCATTTGGTTTCTGGTGGAGAGCTGTCTCCCTGTCAATCATACCACATCTTCTTCTTATTTTAATAATGTCATAACCACTTAATTTCCCCCTCCCATCATATATTATTTTCAACGCTTTTATCTTCATAACTTTGTCACAAACTGTAAATTATTGTAGGTTCCATAAAAATACACAAGCTTCTTAAAAGAATTTAAAGAAAGAGGGTGCATTTATCTATACTAGGGACAGTCGGTTGGTGTAAAACGATTGACGTGAATGTATGCGATGTCCAGTTACTCCATAAATAAGTAAAAAGAAAAGACCAGACACAGTATTCATCATAGAAGTCCAAAAGAAGTGGTATGATATATAGGTTTGCATAATAGATTTAAGATATATCAGTAATTAACTTCGAGTTGCAGTTCAAGGATTTTGAAAAGGGTGGGGTACCATGACAACGTTAAGAGTGGCATTTGAAAAAAGTTTATGCATTTATCATATATGTAGCTGCGGCCCAGCACCCCAAAACTAAAAGAAAAAAAAAGAAAAAGAAATAGACATAAAAATCGGTGTGATTCACAAGTTGAAGCCCAGTCAAAATAATATATAAATTGAACGTAAATCAATCATTTACAAATTTATAACTGTTTTCTTATGGTTCCTTCAATTTCCTCGAGATTCAATTGAATAATTAATGTGCAATTGTCATTTCGAAGTATTTGCGAAGAAGAACTTAACACTTTACTTCTTTTTTTTTTTGCTGGCACTGAAGTATACATCCTATATAAGTTCTGAAGAAGTCTTATGTTATAGTTTGAAGTTGAATATTTGAATCTGCATACAAAATTGATAAAAAAAAAATCAAAATTCTCCGCTATATAGATTTTCATAAATGGAGTTTAAAATATATCATAATAAATGCACCGTATCAAATACATTTATGAGAACAACTACTTGTAAATTGTTACGCTTCGCATGCCATGTGGTGTAGATACATGCATCATAAATCTAAATTAAAAGATAAATTAAAAAAATAATTCTAAAAGCTTTCTTTGACAAATTTTAAACTAACTTCATTTCAACAAGTTTAAATTGGATTTTCTAAAACAGAGTTAAGAACTGTTTGTATTGTAGTAAATTTAATTCATTTGAAATTTGTATTCAAATACGCTGTTTGAGATTACTAAGCACCAATAAAATATATTATCGCTATTTTACGAAAATTTCCTTTGACCTTACTGACTGATAATTTCCTTTCTCATCGGAGTCGAGTGATATGAAAATTATCGCTAGAAACTAAGGGGGCACGTGCCGTTGCTAATGAAATTGACAACGTCGTCATAGGTAAAATAACGATAAACAGATTATCATTGGTCATCTCAACTCGATTGCTTTTCTCGCTTTCGCCGTACCGGCTCAAGCGAGAAAATCAATCTCGTTGAGATGATCAACGATAATCTATAAATAATTTTGTATTTTATAAATTAGTGCCTTCGATAATAAAAAGTCGTCATCGAATAGTCTCATTATGCCGATATTCAAAAAGACTCGTTTCATTGTTATAACAACAAATAGGTCATACTATCATGACAGAGTGGTTTTTTCGGCATGCACTAGATAAATATGCTAAAAGCCAATTTTAGACAAGGTACCCCTATGAGCCTGGAAATATCGTGGCTAGTCACATTTATGTAAATACCATCCGTCGACCCCTTTCGGACCACGGTCAGAACCGGAAGTCTGATATAGAAATCACTACCAATATGAAAAATGCCAAATATTAAAATGATGTTTATTCTAAAAATTGATTTGTCAGAATACAGATCGATGAGATATAAAATTATTTACACTAATGTTACAGAAAAGAAATTATGTATGTTTTAATTGTACCATTTATCTTTATCATTTTCGTTTTACAAAATTTAGAATTATGCGAAACACAACGGTTTTTCTATCACCTAGGCTTGTGTGCCTTAGCTGTTTTTTTGGCACAGTATTTTTGCATTTTTGTTTTCAGTGCTCATCAACTTCGTATTTGTTTTGGTCGTCTTACTGTTTTGCTTCGAGCGCTACTGATGAGTCTTTTATCTTTGATGAGTATTTTGATCCTAGGTAATGGTTATCTATAGAAATTATATAGAACCAATTATCAAATATGTCATGTAAATGAGAGAAAATCAATTATACTACTAATGTTCAATTTGAACAGATATTTTTAAACGGTTATTTTTTTCGATAAGTGTTTTAAAATTCAGCAGATAATATTTGGTCGGAACGCTTCAATTAATAAATTATTGAATCATTAAAAATCCCGAACGAACAATAACTCATATGGTAGTAAAGAAAACAGACAAAGCATTTTGAAATGATAGTTATATTACTCATTCAGCTAATATGAAATTGATAGCTTTCAAATATACACTTTAAATAAATGCTTTTATCAGCACTCAGTGAATTAACTAGTTTTAAGGGGTAGACCTGGAATATTGGAGACAACTCTTTAAGCTAGCAGTTATTGAAACAGTGACTAAAAATTTGTGTTGTTTATATGTGGTTGAGAATGATGCAACTTAGAAAATTAAACAAGTTTAACTCCACCAAGCATTAGATTAAGGAATTATAGTTTTTTTTAAGATTAAAAACATCGTGATAAGACTACAATTCTCCGTGATGACAAAAAGTTTGTACCATTGTAACAATTCCATATTTGAAGACGGATGACTTTAATTCCATAACAAGTACACGAACCTTTCAAAGTTACAATTTCATGAAGTTTAGTAATTGTGGGCAAGACGAAAAAAGACTGTATACGTATTATAGTAATGTGTAGGTGACAAAGGTTAACTAGGAACACTAACTACCTTTAGAACCACGCGTCAAACAATTTTTCACTAAGTTGTAGTACATATGCGTGGTGGTTGTACATGCATATAGTTTCTCTGATCGCAGAGATTGTGACGGTTCGTATACACTGAAAAGTTCTTTTAGGTACACCATTATATAGTATTCAGAATACTACTTAACACAAATGTTAGTATGATTCTGGTTCTACTGGATTTTTTTTATTATCATTTATTATTTTTACTGATGCACTTAATGGGTTAACACCACTAATTCGGACCTGGTCAGAAAATTAAACAAAAATAGTTACTACGAATGGTTGTAACTTTTAAAATATGAAGAATATGTTGGTAATTTTCGTATCAAATGAAAGTTGAATGAATGGTAATCATAGAACAATTTTTGTCTAAAAATTTGAATACAAAAGCTGCATGAAATTTAAACATTGAGGTACATTTTGCTTGTTTCACAGATCTGAAGTACCTGTTTTGGTACTTCCTAAGTTCCTGGAACCAGTTCGCTCTTATATGCAAGTAAAGACATGATTGAAGAAAAACAAAATATTTCTTTTAAATTGTTTCTTCTATTTTTTTTTTTTTGTAATCATCTAGTACAATCCAGGATCCTCCTAGTACAAATCTGGTTATCCTAATTTCTACCAGAAGATATTGGAATTATTATTTGTACTGGATTTTAATTAGGATAAATCAAAATGCCAATTTCTACAAGTAGATATTAGAATTCCGATTTGTAATGTAATATGTACATCAACAGTTTATATTGACAACGATATCGATATCGTACTAGAAGCGAATGGAGTGATATGAGAACAGGTGTGATATGATGGCTTCTCTTATGTCGAATAAAAGACAAGTTACAATGCAACAAACGTTTTGTCATGCTAACAGATATGTAAAGTGAAATTTTATTAGATTTGAGGTTTTTTCACGTCTAGTTACAGGTCAGGTCTTACGGTCATAAAAATTTCGAGCACGACTATCGTACTCAGACTCAGAAATTAACCAATCAAAATACTGAATTTGGTGTTTCGAGTACAATTTTTTCTGGGTCGATACATCTGCTGATGAACTGGTTATCTCCGAGTGTATCCCCATCTCAGTAGGTCAATGCTTAGTTCTGGCTTGAAAATATGGACATTGTTTTACAGTTTTTTTCTGTGACAAAAAAATTGGGCAATCATTTAAAATCAAAGAATTTATTTCCTTCATACATACGTCCGGTTTGTTAATATTATTTGTCCATTTCGGTTTTATTTAGGTCGTCAACGTTTGTATTAGGTTTTTGGATGTTTTATTAATTTGGCGTACATTATTACTGAAGATACATTTATTGCAGCCAAAATTGGCACAGTTCATTTAAGGATTTTATACATGATTGGAGATTTGTTTCTACATCTTCCTTCCTTGAACCCCTGAAAATTGATAAGGTATGGTGGGAAACCTATGCTTGAGACATTTGCCGTGACTCAGTATTTTACAAAATAAGATATTTTCGCCGACAAATCGTGACAATTTCTATTGTTTGTGTCGGGTCCTGTTTAAGGTATGCTAAAATATTTTTTATGTTTCACATAATTAAAGGACAGTAGCATGACGGGTCCTTCACCTGAAACCTGTGATTATTTGCATTTTTAAAGTTCGTTAAATTTCTCATGAATGTAATTTCTTATTTTACAAAGGAAATCGTGACTGATTTAAATACATCTATGAATGCTTATGATTAGTAAACCTAAATAAGAATGATTTACCAACGATTTAAATTTTCTTCAACGTTGATAAAATTGTTGTTTTCTATACGTAAACAGACATGGATACATAGTGATTTGGATGGAGAGTTGTCTCATACCACATCTTCTTATCTATATGGACAACAACAGAGTGTTCACACATAACGATATCAAATTTGGAATTACATTCTATTCGACAGCAGATTTTCTGACTATGTTATTTTATTTATTAATTAAGGGGTTGGTTAAAAAATTGAACGAGCAAATGTGGACGTCTTTGTCGCTACTTAGTATACTTAACGAACCAAATTCACATTATTTCGCATTTAATCCCAAGTTTATAAATGGTCTTCTTGAGATTTAATCTGTTACGCTGTAAAGAAATTCGTTTCTTAATTTGTGGTTCGTTATCACCATTATGACAAAGATTTACCCCCCAAAATGCAAGACTTAAAACATAATTCATGGTTGTATGGCTCTTCCCTTTTCGAGCACTGAAACAACTTTCCATGAGTTATGATTTTGTATTTTTCTTTGTACATGTATTTAAATCTTAAATTTGGTTTTATTTTTCAATATATTACATGTAATGTAAGCCATTGGTGACTGTATTGAATACATTACACACTTTATAAATATCGTGCGTCTGAAGCGCTTTTCTGTATTTACATTTATCAGAAACGCACAAAACAAAAACAGTTGAAGGCCATGGATGCGTCAATATGCTGCAGCGTTATAGAGCTTTATAACCAAAAAGGACCTAAACAGAATAGCCAAATTAATTTTAGATCAACATTGTCTGATGCAGTTGGAACCTTAGCTTCTTATTTTTTTAAATTTATGAACGCGGAATTGTAAATTCGTATTTAACAATCCAACCTTTACAAATAGAGTTATAATTTATGGGCACGTTATCCATCCAATTGCCATTAACAGTAGCATGACGGACCCTTGACCAGATGCATTATACATGTAGACACTTTATTTGTTTTATTATTGCAATCTGTATTAAGTTTACACGACTTATAAAACTGAATTTTAAAAGTCAATAATGTTTTCATTTTTTCCGCAGATAGTTAAAACATTTTGATGATTTATATAAAATAATGAAAGCGCTATGTACAAGGACTGATACTTAAATAGCTTAATATTCTATTTAGATATTTTTTAGACTAAATCCATTATCGATATTCTATCTACATGTTTAACCCATTTATCAGCCTTGACAGAATATTGTTTATAAATTTATAATTATCTTAAATTTATTTCACTCACAGAATCAAGATCAAAAGTTGGGTCAAACCTTGGTATGATTGTAAAATAAAAAAGAAGCATGCATAAAAAAATGAAAAAAATATATATAATCCAATCATAATAAACATAAGAGTAATATATTATTTACAACACTAAAAAAACTAGATTTTTACATAAACCTTTAAGGTATGACTGTAATATTTTTTCTGTCTATGAAGAAATAACATAAAAAAATGTGGTGCACACTGAATAACCCGCGTAGACATAATTTCGTTATATGTGACCGTGACGTCATCAACGTATTTTTCATGATTTACTCCTTAAAAATGGAATTTAGAATTAAATTATTAGGAATGGCTGTAATATTTTTACTGTCTATTCGAAATAACCTAAAAAATGTGGTGCACACTGAATAACCCGCGTAGCAAGAAAAAAATGTCTTATTTCTGACTTGATACAGGCATTTCCAGAAGAAAATGGTGTTGCATTAAATTTGAGTTTTGATACATGTATTCTCTCTTTCTCTTTATCGATTGAAAATTCAAGGGTGTAATGGGAAATTTCAACTCTCTAACTTTTTCTTGTAAGTAAGATTTATAAAATATCTAAATATAAAAAACAAGGAGATATGGTATGATTACCAATGAGACAACTATCCACCAAAGTGCAATTGAAGTGGATGTAAGCAAATTTACTTCACAACAACTGGTTTGATATAGTTTTCATTGAGTCAAGTTAATTGCAGATTCATTGAAGGTTGAACATTTTTTAAATGGAACACTTGATCTCCTTTTCGTGATTTATCTAACAATTAAATGTCCTACCAAAAATATGGGTCAATTTGCGTAATTTTCGTCCATCAAGATTAGATTTAAATTTTTACTATAGAATGTATTTCTTACAAAACAAAAGAATTCATGTATGGTTAAAGTACATGTACACATACATTATGTTTGATTCAAGAAAGCATGAATGTATATAATTACTTAACTTAATTTTGAGAAATGAGGATGTATACTGAGAATAAATTCTACAAAGATTGATTGATTGTTGCTTGATTAACGTCCAGTGGCAAATATTGGATGCATATTCAAGGCGTAAACAATTAACAATTACCACAATACTTATGTTTTGAAAAGTGGGTTGACCGGAATCAAGGGCGAATGTTTTTTAATGCAACTGGAAAAATGAGTGTATATTGGATAGGGGCAGACATCATCAGTTGCCTGTCAACATGACAACTACGGACACTCCAAGAGTTGGTACAAGGGGTATTTAACGTGCAGAAAGTATTGCAATTTCCTTATGTAGGCATCGAATTGAACACACCCTCCCCTTACATGGGAGTCGTACACCTCTGATGAAGAAATTTGAAATATTTCTATATACCGGAGGTGCTACATCGACTAATAGGTCTTAAAATAAAAGCGTTCGGCTATATGGATATGTTTCTAAACATCCAACCATTTTTATTATTCCAGAGTTAAGGCAAAGTCGAGAAAGACTTGGTCTAGCTTTTGACAAGGATCATTGAAAATTTGAAATATTTTCATTCAAAATTTGCAATTAACAATCAATAGCGATTAAATGCATTTTAAAAATAACATTTCGATTTTACGAATACACAGTACAGTTCTTGAAAAATCTAATTTTAGTAGATCATATAGATTCGTTTAGGATTCAAATCTCAATAGGTTTTATTTACTCTCCGACTTTGACCATATTCGTGAAATTACTGCAGGTGTAGTTTTGTTTATTTTGTGAAAAGTATAGATGGTTTTTAAACTGTTTAGAAAGAAAACGAGATGGAATTGACAATAAGAGAACAAAATATTTTTTAATGTGTAAGTTATCGATACATTTTGTTGAAAGGTTTTTAACCCCTCGATGGAATACATCAATGTCTCTCTTATGCGTGTGTGTGTTTGTGTTTCATTAAGTGAGTGTTTGGAAGAAGGTTAGGAGTTTTTCCAAAATATCCTATTAAACAAATTACAAATTACAAAGTTTATTTGCCTACGGTTAAATGAGATAAATGTTAAACATTTATAGACTGTAGAATGCAATGATGCAACTGCATGTCAATACAGTAGACCATGACATTATAGGTGATGGAATAGGTATCTAAAATTAATGCAATTCATTAAACTGTGCTTACCTTTCTTTCGTTTAAACTTTCTGTATAAAACAAGAATTCATGTCCTTACGTCGACTATTCTACCAATCACATGGCAACAGCCATTGTAACAGTTCAGCATGGTCTACGTATTGACGGTTAGACTTATATGTTCACCTTTACCTAGGTTTCATGGGTGTCATGAATAATTAATCAGGATGCTGTACAGCAAGCAGTCTATTGATTTCTGTTGTTTAATGATAATGGGGATTTCAATGTTATTCCACAAATCTATATTAAATGACCTAAATTCATTTGCGTGATAGATATGAAGAAATATTTACTAAAGGTTTTATTCCTTAAAATTAAAATTGTCAAATGATTACTTGGGGAAAGCGGCGGCAACACTTAATTTAAGTTACGATCATCTCACGATGGAAGACGATGGGAATAGACGAATATATATTTTTTTCTCGAGTTGTCTGTAACAGACGACCTAAATATAATATATGTGTCTGCTTATGGAACATGAATGTTATTTACAATGCATAACTTTCGACATAGCGAAAAACAAAAAAGAAACTCAAGTCGTGAATATGGAATATCGTATGATGCTAGAAATTGAAATTTCTGACTTCTCAATTATAACTAAGGTTAAGAATGTCCAATAAAATAAATATTGTCTATCCAATTATATTGACCAATTTAATATTTTGGGGGAATTAGTAATGTGTCCAGGCAATGTTGAGTAGATATTTAAAGCAGTGTAACACTTACAGAATAAGTGATATTTAAATAAATAATTTTGTTATTTTACAAATTTCCAGAAGGAAATTCGTGACAGACAGCTTTAGCTACTTCTTTAAATTATTGAAACTAGTATATTTACTAGCCTACTTAAAATTGAAAAATCTTAAACGTATAATGGTCTTAAGTCCTTTCTCAGGATGTTAATCAAATGTCATTGCAAAACATTATACTACACAACCTATGATAATGCCCTTGGAGATTTTGATATTAGGGGTAATCGATCCAAAGGAAGTATATGATCAACTGGAGTTGGATTCTTTGTTCTATAGTGGTAAATTTTCGCTTAAACATTCAAAATTTCAAGATGAAGAACAGCAATATATGAGCATGTATGGTTTTAATATTCATCATGTCTGGACTGTATGAAATCATCAATTCAATGACACATATATTGGGAGATGTCCCCGTTCTCCATAATTTACAAAATCCGTGCAACAATTCTTTAGAACAGTTTGTGTTTGACTGCTGTACGTGAAAACTTTTACCCAACCAACTTTTCTGTTGTTTATTAGTTTCGATGCACCTTTCTCCGAGTCCATCGAGTTTTCAGATTTAAATTCACCTATTGTCTATTCATATATCTTTTACAGAAAAGGTTTTATTCATACAAATTTATTTGTGAGTTGTAGCAACCAACAACATCAAAAGAACTACTAGTACTTTTACGTTCTCAATACTGATTACAGCTATGTTACCTATACAGTGCATTGCATTCCAGCAACTACAACGAAGAAACACTTCACTTACAAAATACGTTTTCCACTACTGTTTCCATAGAACCACAACCCTGTCACCCTTTTTCATTCTGCCATCACCGACCGATTTTTTTTGTATATCTTTCATCAAGAAACATCACGGGTTGCCATTATTAGCAGGAACTGCTTGCCTTTCCTAAACACGTGACTTAATCCAAGGTGTTTTGTGGAGTTAGTATTGCTCAACCTTGAATTTTCTGTGTAGTGTTTTGTAGTCTGTTTATTGTATCTTTGTCTTTATTCTGTATTTGTGTTGTTTTCTCTTCCATTCACATTCTTTCTTCACACTAGAGCTTTCTTAAACTTTGACGAAAGGTACGAACGAACGTAAAGGGAGCATGTATTGCATTTCCACGGTAACGCTTAGAGTCTTTGTTTTATCCGGTAAAACAGCATTCTCTGAATCAAACGTATCTTTAAAAATTTAAGCATATAGCAAATAAAAAAAACGCTTTTAATATCTGAAAATAATGAAAAATAGTTTCAAATACACTTACGTCCGAACGTTACTTATTTTAACCACGATTACACACATTTGCGCGGGAATTATTCAAGCATGCGTTTCACAATTAACATTTTTACTGAAATGATTAAAGTATGATACTCTAAATTTAACGACAAGATTCACAATTATTTCTATTTTTTTTATTTTTAATGAATATGCTACCATCAAATTGTCAACGTGGATAATCGAGATTTGCAAGGCAAGGTTGCTGCAATGTTTTGAAAAAGTAAAGTGAAATAAATCTGGAAAAAAAAAGATTTTGCGATGAAGTTTTTTTCTGTTAATGTTAAGGTTGAATGTGAAAAAAAGTAATTTGACTCTCGCGATCGCAGGAAACAAATGTAAGACGGAACAAATACTATAGTCCCCTTGGAAGTTAATGGTCGTTGCCTCAGTATTCCACTGTTTTTCAACTTGTAATATCTTCAGTTAATGCTAGATACGCAACTGATTTGGGATCATTCTTTTACACGTCATTCATTTGTTTTAATCAACTAATAATTGTGAACAAATCAGTGGTGCATTTAGCATTTACAGAAGATGTTAACACGAGCGAACATGTAAAATCCTATGTCAATTCCATGGGGAGGGGGAAAAATTAACACACGCACACCCTCACAAACAGCTTTGATTTTACTACTAGTAGTTAAATCTAGGATAAATGTCCACTGGACAACAGCAAACCAACAAATAGATGATCATCAACACCAATGCAAGTAAAGTTTAATATGAATGATACATAGTTCACACTGTATAACAAGCAATAAATGGTAAAAAAACAAATGAAAAACAAACAAGTTATATTCAAAGAAAAAACGGAAAACTTTGGTGTTTTGGAAAATTAAACCGTCTCTTTCTCTGACTTAGTTATATATAATAGACCAAGGCGAAGATCTAGAATAGGAAGCTAGGCATGTGTCTGCTGAGTAGAGGCATTCGGGTGCGCCTCACTTCTAAATCCGCCCTTGAGCTCTAATTATAGATCAACTAATTATAGAGATTGTTTTGTTCATTTACATACACATTTTAACACTTAAAGGTATATCAAGAAAATAAATCGGCAATCTTACACTACATATATTCTGGATTTAATAATGACGATTAAGCAGGAAACATGCTAGGAAAATTGATGATTATTGGTCGCTTAACGTCCAGTGGCAAATATTTCATGAATGTTCAGGACGAATACGCAATTGCACGCTTGAAGAACGGTTTCATAGGCGAGCCTAACTCGGGTGTATTGACACATCACAAGGCGACAATGGGTGTTACCCAGGGAGAAGCGGGGTTGTGAGCACAATCTTTTATTGTTTTTTTCTTCTGACGTTATATCTAGGATATTTTACAGAAAGAATTATCTCCTTTCCCCTGGTGGTATTATATTTTTACCTTTTGTACGTCCCGAAATTCCTATATCTCATGAATAATCAAGTTTAACACGTGTCGTTGAAATGGCCCTTGATAGGCAAACATTAACATGATTAAGGTGAAACGCCATTGAATTCCATGACGCTTCGATTAACATTACATAAATATGTCAAAATAAAGGATCCCTAAAACGAGTCTTACGCATGATTCGTCTGAAAGCGTACGTCAAATTGTAAGAAAACTCTATTATGCACAAATAAAACTTAATAAACGCAACCGTTCCTTAATAAATTTAGATATATTACTGAATATTTCTAAAATCATTTGACATTCATTTTGTTTATTTACTTAGTCGTTCATTGTAGAACAAATACAATAATTTTAGTTGTTTTTTGGCAAAGTGATATTGTAAAAATATCCAAAAACTCGACACAATGTGGACCTTTTTGTAAGAACGATATCGTTTAGTGTCAAGCAAAACTATATATCGAAAAATGTGCCCTTCAAACAGTCTTCATGAAACAACCATCATGAGCAATCCACACTTAACATCGATTCCACAATCACGATTTTAATCGCCTTCTCTAAAATAAATTGTGTTAAAAAAGATGAAAATAACACTTTATAAAAACCAAGGATGTTTAGGTACTGAAACACGTGAAGAGCTATAAGGGGCCTAAATTAATTTTTTTTTAAATAGGAGATTTGATTATATAAAGTCATGTTCGGTGGTTTGATGAGAGTCAGCATTAGTGTAATTTTTTCGAACTTTGAAGGACATTTGCGACATTAACTCGACACTCCGACCATGAACGATATGCATGTAGGGAAACTCGTAAGATCCCAGCATTCGTAGCACATTTGCTTATATTCTAATTCTATGCAAATAATTACTTCCTAGAGTTTCTAGTATGTTAGGTATATCCACATCTGGTCTATGAACTTTTCTACGACATATATGTAGAAAACCCCTTTCTATCTTTACATCCCGTACAGTTACGCCAACGCCACTAGCAAGAGCAACTAGAAAGGATCTTGCTCTAACAGGCAGCTCAGTATTTACTTCCACAGATGTCATTGATTTAAACTTTCGGACGAGGCTGTATATTTTTATAAACCGTCAACGAGTCCCATTGGTGAAAAGGTGTTGTAAGAGCACACTAAATTACACAGAAGCAATCTGGTAATCTGATATTCTCTAAAAAATATATTAGAAAAATTTATGTTGATTTGCAAAACATTTAAAAATGTCAAAGAACACATCTTCTTAAAACATTTCGAAAAGCAACGAACACGACATTTTATGAAAAAAATATAAAGGACTTGAAAATCATGGTATCTTTTAATGAAAAAAGTTTTTCTGAATATATATATTTATTTCATTGTTAAATTATCTCTTTACAACAGGGAACGAGCTGGGACAGCGGGATACTAAGATAGTTACTAATAATTAAAAGTCTAATAATTACATGTACATTAACGCTAAAATGGTATAATACATTGGTTTTGTCGTGAAAGTACATTGCAATAACAAGTTCATATTCATATATTATATGAAATCTGTAGCCGTCATCCATAAAAAAGACAAACAAAAAAAAAACCCAAAAAAACTCAAACCTTAAATCTAACACTTTTCTACACAATTCATATTATTAATTTGAAATTTTATCAAGTAAAACGAATGCTTATTCATAACGTCTGTAAAAGATTTTTTCCCAATCTTATCTAAAAAATTACCCACGTCCGAACAATAAAAGTAATCTAGATCACCTTACTATGAACTGTATGTACTACGGGCGGCAACTCTGAAAAGCAGATGTCCATTTTTAGGCCATCGAAACATGTTTGTATGTCAGAAATTATTGTTCTTTTTTTCTAATAGAAAGAAGACAATATAACATGACGTGAAAATTATTCTGAAACTGTTCGTCATTTTCATATTTTCTCTTTCTTGCGGGTATTCTAAAATAATGGCTGAAAAAAGAAGTACAATACTATATAAATGTGTCCATGGACTTAATAGTGATGACTTAGAGTTAGAGTTAGAGATAGAGTTAGGACACTGCTGCCCTGGTGGTGGGGGCGGATTACAATCATTATTTGTAGATACAGTACCGGTTCCTTCTGGACATTCACACAGGTAATACACCCATTGATTCCAGTCTAAAATAAATAAATAAATAAGTGTTGTTAAACATGTAGTGGCAAATATAGCATACACATTCAGGACGGTAACATAATCATGAGATATGAATAACCCCTGTTTTAAACAAGACCAATAAGCTGTGTCGATGGTAGCTTACAATTCTTTGCTCCGTCTCCTCAATGCATCATGCTTATGCTTATTTTATATTAATCAAGTATCAGCAAAAATCAATTCTAAAATTTTAGTTTACCCGGTTGGTGTTGGAACCAACAATCTCCGGTATTCGAGACAAGTAGCCTAGTGGCTGTTGTTGGTTGATGTCTGTCATATATGTTTTTCGTTTATTGTTATAGCATTGATCAGACCGTTAGTTTTCTCGTTTGAGTTGTTTCATGAAGAGTATGTTAAAGCTGACTGTACGGTTTGGATATTGCTCATAGTTGAAAGCCGTACGGTTACATAATAGTTGCTTACATCACGTCAGTTCGGCTCTGGATAATAGCTGTCTCATAGGTACCTATAGCACATCTCATACATGGTTGTATAACGATTTATCTACAGATTTCTAGAAGTTACCCTTCTACAGTGTTCTAGAAGTGTCCGTGGTAACTATATATACAGACACCAAAATTAGACTTAAACAGAAATATACAAGTATTCTCAAAGGATCACTGGAGTTGTTTATGGGTAAATTCTACAACATCATACTAGTTTGTGAACTTATTGGACACAATATTCCGTTTGGGTTCCGCAACAGTTAGGAGAAGAATTCCGGATAAAGAAAAGACTAGGATCGGACATTCAGATATTTTGACAGTTGACATTTCAATTTGTATAATATTTCTTGTAAAATTGTATAATAAATCTTGTTGAATTTATTATTGATTTTGTCTTTTGTTGGCTTCAATTTAAAGGTGATTTCTGGCCGTAACAATATGGCGGGAATCTTAAAATGATAGCATATAAATATGTTTAGGTACATATGAACAGTTTATTGTTTCATCTAGAACTGTTTAATTAAATTATATTGAAATGTCTGTAAATGTCAATGTTATGTTACCCATCAAGGGCCATGAATTGTAGTAATAAAACATCTTATTATTCTTAAATATGTTTTTGACAGCCATGTCAGCTGGTTCAAACACAATACTATTTTCAGTTTGTTTTAGTTTAATGCAGTAGTACAGTTTTGTATAAAGTCACTGCCGAAATGTTTACTACGATATTCAATAGTCCGATTAAAATGTAAAATGTTATAATAGCGTACCATTTGATGATAAATCGCAGTCATAAGTAACTGAGACAACGTCGTCGTAAACAGTCCCATGGTAACATCCAAGAAAATATGGCCACTGTTCGGTGACGTGATATCTATATTCGCTATTAACTTCTCTTCCATGACAGGAATCTAAGTCCGTCGAGTTTATCCATCTATCAGTAATATCTGATACATTAGGTCCATAGATAGGAAAACCATCAAACGCCACACCAATAAGTTCATCTACAGTATTATTATATAGACAACTATTGGGAATTTTGTGGTAATGTATGCTCCGTCAGGCGACGCATGCCCATCACAACTGTCAAAAGTTTCTGCGCTGTCTCCTTCTACAGCATTGACCGATCCAGCGGCCAGCGGGTTATATATTGCTACTCCTGTTCTCGTCAGACCTATCTTTCCAAATGGTACACATGCTTTCGTTGTTGCTACTGTAGGTGTCTTTGGAATCTTTATGTTGTAATTTTGGTTTGATGGTGTGTTTGGATTTACTTCCTCCCACGCGTGATCGGGTATTCCAGAAGCACTTATAACGTAACTAATAAAAACAATTAATATGTACATTTAGTTTTGTTTTTGAATAAACTACTTAAAAGTTATTGCGATCGAAAAAAAATTAAAAAAAACTTTTTTGGGATGATTACAAACTAGGATAATTTCCTTGAATGCTGTAAGATTAAAATCATAGAAATATAACATAACTTATGTACAGATGATTACAAACTAAGATAATTTCCTTGAATGCTGTAAGATTAAAACTATAGAAATATAACATAGCTAATGTACAGAATTAGTTTTTAGATTTAGATTTCGGTGCATTTAATACATCTGAAAATAAATGATATGAAATAGCAATTGACGCAAAAAGAACTGCATCCATAATGCGAATAAAAGAATATTTTTTTTAAAACTCCAAAACAAACAATAACAATCTCGTCCTTTTTTCATCGAATGTGAACGTTTTTTTGTGGGGTTCTTGTTGCCCAGTCTTTAGTTGTATATGTTGAAACCTGTGTGTAGTACTGGTTGTATCAATGGATAGTGAGGAATGTACATCATGCGGGACGCATGATTTTTGAGGCGTGGGTAGTGTAACGGAAATCGGTCATTGTTCATTTATTTTGGTGTGAAATACCAGTTGTCCTTTCTATCAATTGTGTTTCTATATGTATTCAAGTTTCTCCATGGTTGGTACACCGTCTGTTAAAAACAACCCTATAGTTGGTACGTGCTTGATTTTACCTTACCATCCCATTTAAGTATAACGGACTGATCCAGATGGTAGTATATAAACCAGCTCAAGACAGTGAAACGCCGTCAGTATTATGTGGACCCTTGAAGGATAAACTTCAAGGAGTATATTCCAACTGGTAAGTAAAGTGAATTTAGTGATTCCAAAGGATATAAATAGTGTTTATATGTGAATAATTGGAATAGTGATTGTGTTATAAAGTGAAAGTTATATAATAAGTTATTGTACAGTGAAAGTACAAGGTGTATACTTGCTGGTGTTGCAAGTTGTTATATTGTGGAAGTGTATAAGTGAAAGTGCACTGTGTTTAATCTTACCAGTTTGGAGAATATTCATTTCGTTCATAGTGATAATTAGTGTCTGAGTTGAGCTGTGTTCATATAAATTCCTTGTGCATTGAAGCATTTGTGCAAGTGTCATTGTGTCATTGTGTTATTGTGGTTAAGTGAACATTCATAAGGTGATATTACAAATTGGTGGATATTGTTAATAGATGTTGTATATATGTGCTAATGTGTTCATACGTTTTGTGTGATATTCATCCGATGCATGTTGCATAATAATCCGTTGGTGACATTGTTTAATAAAGTGCCTGATGCATGTTGCATAGTGATCTATTAGTGACATTGTGAATAATCAGGCCTAATACGTGTTGCTTAGTGATTGCATAGTGACATTGTATATATATATATTCTGTTATGAAACATTGTGTTTATGCATTGTGAATGAGGTACTTCACCTTGCATTTTGATTTATGTGCATTGTGTAGCGTATATATTTGACATTGTGAATTCATTTAAGGGTGTGTTAATCGTTTTAAATAGGACAACTTGTTGTGGTGCAAAATTGAGTTTAACACTTGAAATCCCAATTTATTCAGGTACGGATCCATTGATCGCCCGTTACACGTTACAACATATTTAATTCAAGGATAGATACTGAAGCACAAATTTAAAAAAAAAATAAGTACAATTCTAAATCAAATCGCTGTGATCCGTCCAATCGTTTTTTTAAATCAACAGAACAGCTGCATTTAACAGGTCGGTCACATTTCCTTATACGGACATGTATTATTTAGCATACTTATGCCCCCGTCAATGCATGTATTGGTGACAAAATAAAGCATTTTTTTATTTATTTTGGCGATTGACCAATTCACTGAACGATTTGCAATGCATGATGGACTACTTTTCTATAACTGACACACTACTTAATTTTTCACTTATTGCCAGAAAAGAATTTTTCTTACTTTTTATCTCTTGATTACTTGGTGATATCACCTCTGAATATACTCATTCTTTCAAAAGAAACTTTTTGCTGTCAGTATATCAATATATTCAAAACAAATTCCTATAAACTTTCATGCAAAAATTTTTTTTTTATGAATGGACATGTGTAAAATAGTAATTATGTAAATTTGTTTAGGTACATGAACAGTTTATTGTTTCATCTAGAACTGTTTAATTAAATTATATTGAAATGTCTGTAAATGTCAATGTTATGTTAACCATCAAGGGCCATGAATTGTAGTAATAAAACATCTTATTATTCTTAAATATGTTTTTGACAGCTATGTCAGCTGGTTCAAACACAAAACGTTGTGGACTATATTCAGTTTGTTTTAGTATTGATATCTGTTCAATGCAGTAGTACAATTTTTTATAAAGTCACTTCCGAAATGTTAACTACGATATTCAATATAAATAGACCGCAACCGAGCCTCGAGTTTTGACATTAAGGCAATGTATTTAACAGAGATGTCGCTAATATCGTCTTACATCCACTTCATTTTTGAAACGGAAAGCGGTTTGAGTTGTCTATGGATACAGTTGATTAATCTATACTTACTACTCCGAGTTTGAGCTGTCTATGGATACAGTTGATTATTTAATCTATACGTACTACTCCCAGTTTGAGTTGTCTATGGATACAGTTGATTAATTTATACTTACTACTCCGAGTTTGAGCTGTCTATGGATATAGTTGATTAATTTATACTCACTACTCCGAGTTTGAGCTGTCTATGGATACAGTTGATTAATTTATACTTACAACTCCAAGTTCTATAAGAGACAAAAGTGAATCACATATGCCAAATTGTTTAAGTTTGAAAACAAGACCTGTGTGCCAAACTTTATCAAAGGCCTTAGATTGTACATACATCTTTACCGTTATTTATTAAATGACCTGTAAATTTCATGAGTAATAGTAATTAGTTGATTCACTGTTGAATCGTTTTTCTTAAAGCCTGAATACTATGTGATCAGTAAATCATTAAATTCACAGAACTCATAGATAGCCTTATAGATGATTTTCTCAAGGATCTTGGACAAAGATGATAGTAGAGCAATAGGTCGATAATCAGACATCATATTGTTATCGCCTTTATTGTTGTACACTGGACACACATTAGATACTTTCATGAGAGATGGATATACTCCACAACGAAGTGAGAAATTGAACAGTTTGGTGAGTGGTTTATACAGAGATTGAGCACAGTACTTTAGAATATAGTTTGATATACCATCTGGGCCACATGTCTTACGTGGGTTAGATTGACGTAAATATTTAAGAACATCTGATTCAACAGCCGTTATCTCCTGAAGTCGCTCCCCAGTTAGAAAAGATAATGGCGGTTGAGCGGGCAAGTCGTTTTCATGTTGACCTAAATAAAGTCAACAGTAGTATACCGCTGTTCGAAACTCATAAATCGATAGAGATAAAAACAAATCCGGGTTACAAACTAAAACTGAGGGAAACGCATCAAATATAAGAGGAGAACAACGACACAACAAAAACACAACATTAAAATGTAACACACACACAGAAACGAACTATAATGTAACAATGGCCATTTTCCTGACTTGGTACAGGACATTTTAAGAAAAAAATGGTGGGTTGAACCTGGTTTTGTGGCATGCCAAACCTCCCGCTTTTATGGCAATGTTAAATATAACATTAAAATGACAACATTACATGACAGGACTACAATACAAATAAATGGGAAAACATATAGGACAAAGAAACACACAAATAATAGCTAACAAAAGGTAATAGGTTTAAAATTTAATACGCCAGACGTGCGTCCCGTCCACACAAGACTAACCAGTGACGCTCAGATGAAAAAAGTTTGAAAGCCAAAACAAGTACAAAGCTGAAGAGCACCGAGGACCAAAACGTCCAAAAAGTTGCGCCTAAATGCATCTGTGCAGAAAAATAACAGTTTAGAAGTTTTGCCTTTTCAAGATCATTAGATATCAGATTCATGTTTTCTTACAAAGGGGGGGTAGTTCTTTCTGAATTGCAACCTAAAACAGATTTGCTAAGGGACTAAAATTTCCTAGGATTTAGGTTTTCTCTAGAAAATGAACGAATGATATTAGTTTCATACATTTGTTTTGCGTCTCTTTTTAAGCGATTGACCTCTCTCCTAGCAACTATGTGATATAACTTGTCTTCGTCTCTCCTTGTCTGTTGATATTTTTTGAAGCACCGTTCACGCTTTCGAATCGCTTGCCTAACCTCGTTACTCATCCATGGTTTATCCTTGTTACGAATAGTTACAATTTTATTCGGTATAAATTCAGAAAAAGCGGAGGTGATAAGATCAATCGTATAGCTAGCAATGTCGTTTACATCGTAAAAAATTTCATATGCGGAATCAAAGGGAGCGTTATATAATGCAGTATTCAGACTATTAAAATCAGCTGACTTGTAATCCCAAACACGACGCTGAAAGGCACGCAGTTTACTAAGGTTAAGGGATAGTTTACAAAAAAATAATGCAATGGTCGAGATTAAGTAAGGGGGGACTAACCCCGAAGTTCGATACACAACGTTCATTGTCAGTAAATATATGGTCTAACAGTGTTGCACTGCTGTTTGTATACTGGGTCGGTTCATCAATTACTTGTGATAGACCATACCTATATGCCAGATTAAAAAGGGATAGACCGAACTCGCTGTGACCATGACTATCAAACCATGAAACACACCGGTCGTTGAAGTCCCCTAAAATCAAGCAAACATCTGGGCTGCGTGATTTCATATTTTCGACGACTGCATTAAAGTTATCAGTGAATTTTCGACGTTCATTCGCCGTTACGGTCGGCGATCTGTAACAAACACTAACTAAGATAAACTTATCTTTGGTTTTGACTTCAATGCATAATGGATACAGTTCCTACTTCTCCGAGTTGGAACTGTCTACGGATACAGTTGATTAATTTATACTAACTACTCCGAATAGGAGCTGTCTACGCATAGAGTTGATTAACTTATACGTACTACTCCCAGTTTGAGCTGTTTACGGATAGAGTAAATTAATTTGATATACTTACTACTCAGAGTTTGAGCTGTCTACGGATACAGATGCTTCGTAGTTACCACTAACTTGAAACTGTGCTACCTCCTGGTTGGTAAGTCCTGCTGTGTTTATAAAGTCTACAACAAACACTAATGCCAGGAGTCTAGTGAATATATATGTATAAGGCATCTCCCGCCAAGTTGTTTCTGAAATAAGAGGTGAATGAAACCAATATAAAGAACTTTACTTGTAGCAAAATTGTCAGCATTTTTATATAAACTACAAAACGTATGGAAAGTGCAGTATAGTAGAAACACTAATTAACTGAAATATACAATCAAGAGGGTTCAATGAGGTATAGAAATATGGTAATTCCTGGACTTCTACCTTCCGGTAGTAAAAAGGCTACACAGCTACGTCCAGTCGGAATGGGGACGTAAAGTCCGATGAGAGAGAGAGAGAGAGAGAGAGAGAGAGAGAGAATTAAAACCCTTCCAACAACTCTCTGAGTGTTACGTAAAAAGTCTTCCTCTAACAAAACACCTCAACTTTTATTGGCAGTCCAGATTTCACGCCTGTCATCCCGCTCAACCTACCTTGCAGAACATTTCTATTGTTTCCTATTTCGTTTTTATATGTAAAATTGTTACCGTTAACGTTATGGTATGAATTTTAAATTTCTTCTCGTACTGAATATGCATGAAATATTTGCCACTGTACATCAGGCAAACTACAACCCATCAGTAGTTTATGGTACATGTTTCACATTATTGATATCCACAAACTATACTGAATGTATAATTACCTTTACTATTTAATTTGTCGAAGGACGTAATCAATATAATAATTATATATACTCTACTCTATTCCTTCGTCTTCATCTCAAATGCAAATCTTCGGAAATAACAAAGTTGACTTCTTTTTAAAGATAAAAAAACTCGAGTTAATTATGTCCGTAAACCAAAGAATCTAGTGGAGAAACTGCATACTGCAGTATGATGTTATTTAATCTAGTCACAAGCATTTCACACTGTATTTACCATAATTCTGTTGCATTTGCAATCATGCATATAGTCGTATATCTTTTTTACTTCTTACACATATTTATATTTTAACCAATAAATTGTGACCTATCACATATTCAATTGTTTTTAATTGTAGATCCCCAGTGGCATACATTTGCTTTAAATACACATTCAATATTTATAATCGATGCACTACATAGTAACATATTAACGTGACTTTAAAACAATTAGTTTTAAGATTAATTTATTAGATTTAACATAATGAATACCAACAAATCACGATCGGTCAGATCGTGTTCAACTACTTGTATAGACAATCATTCATAAATGTATTATTGGAAATTAAATCTTGAACGTAGTAAGCAATGATATTTTTAAAATGTGATATAGAATATCAGGCTGTTAAGCACCTTTTAATTTAAAATAAATAAAGTGACAAAATAATAGGAATCTATGAAAGTATATAAATGCAAATCATGATTTAAAAGAATACATCACTGTTTTGTTCTGCTATAGAAAATATCTAGCTATTGAGCAATGAAGCACATAGAATTATTATTTTTTTTAATTTTATCCCAGTGGAAATAATATTACAGAATATTTCTTCCATAGGAACTTATATTATGAAGGAACTTCTATTGCATGACAGTTCATATAAGAAAAGACTAATTTGAGGCCAAAAACAATTTCTGTTTTAAAACATATGTCTGTTGGTTTGAAATACCAAGTGTAGAACTACTACCTGGCCTTGAAGTTTCTGGTCATTCAACTGGGTTTGCAACTAATTTTGAATGTCCTGGAGCTTCCGCTATATTTCCTGTATTTTTCTTAAATACAGGAAATATAGGTGAATTTTGTTCTCCAGAAAAAAAAATATAGAAGGTCAAAGAAAAATACATATAAAGAGAAACAAGTTGTTTGGTGAAATAATAAAAGGGGTGGGCAAGCAAAGAGGAAATGCACACATTGGAAGAAACGTTGCAATCTAAAGAAAACATCTCATTTCTTCACACCTTAATAGACAAACACTGAGATAATAGTAGAAACAAAAAGCACGGGGGAAAACTTCTTTCAAATGTTCTACTGTTTTTCTTCGGTGAGGTATTAGAAGAAACGGTGCAACAATTTTCAAAGAAGTTCTGTGAGGAATGTCGAGTTGAACATGGACCACAGAGTAGACACGTAGGGACGTGCAAGATATAGACAAATACAGAGAACACGTGAGAAAATAGTGCCGATAACTTTTTCGTTCTTATTGCATGTGCTGTTCCTCGATACACTTCGATAAAAAAAAACTGTTTATATTATAATGCAAAGGGAAAAAATCTCACAGGACGTTTTACACAGTAAGATTGTAAAAATAATATCATACATATTTATATTAAAAACTGTATTGTAATCGTGTTTGAAAAAATGTATATTTTCACATAATGTTTTCTTAATACTTGTAAAGAGTTTATCTTCGTCAATTTTTTAAAATTTTTTTTTGATAATCGGATATTTCCACGTTGTTTTTTTTTTTTTTCTTTCGTTGGAAACATTTGGTTATACCCGCATCTATTGTTATTGAGGCTCTTTCCGGAAACATGCATTTATTTTTGAATGCAGGGATCTTCCGATTGGTTTAACATGATTTGAAATAAAGTGAATGGACATACATGAAAAAAAATACTATATGATTTATAGTTAATTAAAGTATCTATTAGTCTGTTAAAGGATCAACAAACAAACAAAAAGACAGAGAGGTAAAATGTTCCATGTTCATGCCATTTCAGTCACCGTGTTACGTTAGTTGGACCTCATCACTGAAAACTAGGAGTACATATAATGTCCTAGTTCAATCCAAATGCATGTTCACAACACCACCAAAGAAAACCATTTAATGTTATTATACTTCACGTTAAAATGCCATATTTTGATTGGCTAATACGAGGGTGTTAATTTACTCTAATACCCTTCATGGAGACGTTTGATCAGGTGTGCGCTTTATTAAATACAACTCTATTCTATGGCAAATACTCTATTACCCATCACGGAGACGCTTGATCAAGTGTGCGCTTTATTAAATACGACTCTATCCTATGGCAAATACTCTATTACCCTTCACGGAGACGCTTGATCAAGTGTGCGCTTTATTAAATACGGATGGTTGTTATGTACAAGACGTCATAGTTTATTACTTTGAATTTGAAATTTAATCGACAGTAATGACATTCAGTATAATTTAAATAACACATATCTGAGAGGGTGATAGAGCAGATTGTTACCCCTCGAAAAGACATTGTCAACCTTGGCTTCGCCTCAGTTGATAATGTTTTCTCGGGGTAACAATCTGCTCTATCACCCTCTCAGCTATGTGTTATTTATATAATGCTCTACTCAACATGATTTGTTTATAAAGATGGACAAAAAAGTATGAACATGCATTTTTATCAAACAGCGAAGAATTTCATAAATGGTCAGAAAATAAAGAACTAGACATGATTCTATGATGATCTGTTATGTCAGACTTCAATTCTAGTAGTGTATTTTTGTTTACCATAAAATCACACCATTGTAAGATAAGTTCTATTTCTAATGCAGACTATTTTCCTTCTTCCTGGGAAATGCATACGTACAATTTCGTTAAATATAACATAAATAGTCTGTCAATAAAACAAACGTGACATACATCAGCTCTCAGTTTTAGGAAGGCTTTTTCTTCCTTGTCAATTCAATTATTTCATGTATGGTGATGAAAAGGCTGGTTATTGGATAACAGATTTGTAAACGGATATAGATAAAACATATTTATTTAGAATAAATATTTTCAAAGAGGAACATCCAGAGATTTTTATATCGAAATGATTAAACAATTTTAATTAATTTGCATTTTTGTCGCTTTCAATAACACATGAAAATGAACAGATAATTGCATTGTTGAACACCACTCATGACAAACAATGTCAAATTCTAGTTGAGTGTTTCTTCAATGTGCTATGTGGCATATATCATCTAAGTGAAACAGTTAAAAAGAAACACATGAAATAGCTAAGTATTATTCGTAAAATAACAGAGATACATCACGTATTCAGAGAAAATAATGTGCTGCTTAAATATCGTAACATTATTCCTATTAATGTAAATTCCATACTTGAAACAATTAAAATAATTTCATGGATTTTCTTCTAAAACAAATATATGAAAGTATTTTACAAATAAAAACCGAAGGGTATAAAAAATTAATATGAGAATGAAATTTCACCCAAGGAGGATTTAATGACAGACAATGGAAATTCAGAGTATGATTTAAACGCTTAAGTCGAGCTACTACACCAATTAAATAAATTAATATTAGAGAGAAGGCAGAAAAACCCATTAACCTTTTTTTTCAGGGTCAGCCTTTAATCAGTTAAAACAAACTATGGGAAGTTCGGACCAACAAAGGAACTGTACCAAACCTCATATTGCTGACCTAATGCAGGATGTTGTCATTCCTTATGGATACAAAAACACACAACATCGACATAAATTTGTTTTTTCTTATAACTATTCACCTTCTTGTGGGGTTAATTGCAAAAAGAATTACATATAGAAGACAATATCTACAAAAAACGTTGAAAATGAACCATTGGCTGAAAATGAACCGGATAAAAATAAAAAGGAGTCGGATAATAAATATATATAATTCATCAAATGCAAGATTATGAATACCAGATAATCACAGTCGATCAGATCGTGTTGAACTGTAATTGTATAAACAGTTATTGTCATCAATGTATTTTTAAAGATTAAATCTTGAATGCAGTAAGCAATGATGTTTTAACTTGAAAAAATGTGACATAAATATGTTGGAATATGCATTTTCTCCCAACCCTAAATGAAGCTATAAATAACAAAAAGATGATGTATAAACAAAACATTTTTTTTAATATTAAACCATTGTTGTGACGTCAGCCTATTCCTTAATCTTGATACCTTTTCTAGAACCAGTGCTTCTTTAGAAATTAAGAAATAATGTCACTAATTATATTTCAATGTTCGCTTTGTTAAATGCTACTGCTAGTGGACTTGACATATTATTGATACGTTCTTTTTTTTCTGTAAATTTACTGCAAGTTGGTTAATTGTTGAATTTTTCGAAAAGATAAAGATTTTCCATCTCGTGTATAGATTCGTTAAGCTGTATTTGACATAAATTTCGGAATTTTTAGTTTTAATGCTTTTCAATTTCGTATTTGATTTAGCTTTCAAACTGTTTTGATTCTTCAATGATCTATATAAAAAAAGATACACATGCAAAAGTAAATGACCAGACTGGAAATTGTTTTAAAATCACTTAAATATTAGCAAAGATGAGATTAAATTCTTACTCTGTTCAACAAACCTTTTTCTAAGAGGTCTATGTTAAGCTGTTTTGTCAACATATTTTATAAAACTGATTAATTGTTTGATTTTATTATCATCCTCAATATTCATGAGATAGTTGTAACTGGACGTACGAATACATTTTTTAACAGTACAACTGAAATGGATATTTCAAGCAATCGATCATTCAATGAGGATTTTGTCTGAGTTAAATGAGTTGAAAATAATGACCTGAAAGTGTAATTAGCATGATAGAAAATATGATATTATGGGTCTTCTAACCGATTAGTAGTATGTAAATATCTCAGGTACATCCCCTCTACTTGGATGGAAATCATCGGAAAAATTAAATCAGTTTTGATACAAAAAATTTAACTTGCAAACAATTTGGAATGATTTAATCTTCAGCTTAACAGGCAGTGCTTTTGCTCTAGATCCAATTCCAACTAAGACAAACCACATCAGTGTCTTCTAAGTAGCACGATTGGCTTGATTTCATGAGATCACGGATTCGATCCACTGTCTGGCCAAACCACCAAAGACTAAACCAATAGTTGCTGTATAAGGACGCGGCATTGAAGAGTGAGAGCAAAGACGGATCTTGGTCAGAATGATGTGTACGGATTTGTGACATTTCCTTCTGTCATACTTGGAACCACACAATTATTTTATTTATTAATATTACTTTTACTGTTAAGTCTGTTTTTTGTGATATCCATTTTACGTGACTCTGTATTTATGTATCCCGTCATACTTTGAACGACAAAATTAGTTTATGTCTATCTGGGCGAATTTCAAACGCGCGAATTTACGCCAGTACTTAAAACCTTCCATCCTTTATGGGTGGATTTTACACAGATATATAAAATCGTATAATATAAGCAAAATGAGGATGTTAAATTTGATGTATGCCTTTTTGTGCTTCTTCGTTACATTTGTTTGTTTTTATATTGATTAAGATGATAACACAATGTTGACTGCTGTACCCCTATTTTTGACATTTTTGCCTATTGTGTCTGTTTGTTTTGTTCACGCATCGTTGTCAATATAATGGAATTTGATGCGACTGTCATACAAGTGAGAGGTTTAGCTAGCTATAAAACCAGGTTCAATCCACCATTTTCTACATAAGAAAATGCCTGTATCAAGTCAGGAATATGACAGTTGTTATCCATTCATTTGATGTGTTTGAACTTTTGATTTTGCCATTTGATTGGGGACTTTCCTTTTTGAATTTTCCTCGGAGTTCAGTATTTTTGTGATTTTACTTTTTTCTTACTGCGGACTGGTATATATATATTACGCTTTGAACTTGCACTTTAAGAATCCGACTCAACGTGTCGGTCTAGTATGAAGAATTTGTGACAAAATAAAGAAAATTTGTTTTGTTTATTTATTTATTAACCAATTGCAAATAACTTTGAGTAATTTGACAAATTCCCATCACGTTGTCGTCTGTTCTCAAAAGATAATAAAATCATTCATTCAAAATATGATTTTTTAGTTAAATCAACTTTTACCCTTGAAATGTGACTGCCAAAAAGAGAGGATACCATTTAAGTTCACGTTTTCAGAAATGTCATATCAGCCAACCTTTTGGAGAAAAAATGTAAAATCATCTATATTTATAGTTTAACAATCTTTATTTATAGTATCCTTTAATTTGATAGGATGCAATGCTGCTGGGACAAGTATTTCACTTTTGTGACGTATACGGGTAAAGATCAGCTTTTTGAGGCCCAGAAGAATGGCAAATTTTGCATGTATCGCAATCTAAATGGTTACGAAATAATACATGAAATGTCAACGACAAATTGTCCATTTGATATGTATGTTTCATGGTAGGAATACTAAATATTTTCTTAATGTGGAAATTGAATTCACATTAAGTTTCAAGGTACCCTTCAACAGCCTCTTCCACTTCACATAATTTTATAGCTATGTATAAAAGGTTGATTGTATAACAGATACGGTAATTTTTAAGTCTCAGAGGATACAAATATTACCAAGTAAGGTGTGTATTTTTATACTTTTGTATACATGAGATTAAACATCTTTAATATTTAGCATATGATTCTCTGTAAATTATTGCTCTTTGTTAGGTTTATTTTACTTGTTCCGTTATTTTTTGTGTAGGGAAATAATGGGGGGGGGGGGGGGGTTATGGGAGGGAAACACACAACACTAATTTTCGTGCTCATTAGTTTCTTCTATAACTGTCATCAGGTACGGTACACACGAGACCAAAAGTTTGAGAAGCGAAATGATTAAAATATATATAAAAAAAAAACATAGGTGCCATAGCAACGAATTGCAACAAATTCCTTTTTTTAATATTTATTATATGGTTATTTTCTGCAAAAGTTAGATGGAAATTTTTTTCACCATTAATGTGGGAATAATACTATTCTTTAAAGTTGTCGTTAATGAAGAACAGTAAAGAATTTCAGAACAAAATATACGACTTTCGTTCTGGTCCATTGTTTTTTTTTAAATTATACAGTTTCTGAGTACTAACTTGTACATGTAGTTAACGAAACCTCGATATTTTGTCACACTCGTGCTTGACAGTCTTAAGTCTTCCAAGTGATTTAATGGCGCAATTGAGAAATGGTAGACACAGTTTCTTTAATATTTTGTAAGTGGTTTATCAGTTTCCGGTAATTATAATTTTTCAGGTTTTTGTAGTATCCTTTATCTCAAGTTCGCTGGGATATATATGAGATGTAAATTAAAAAGTGTAACAAAAATATTAACTTCAACGTAAATTTAAAAAATGAGAAGTCCATAAAAACTGACAAAATCAAACGTTATCAACCAACGGAACAAGTGAAAAACAACCGTTATATTTCTGACTTGGTACAGGCATTTTCTGACGAAAATGTTGGGTTTAACCTGATTATATAGATAACTTAGCATTCCACTTGTATGACAGTGGTTAAATAGTTCCGTTATACTGACAAAATAAGTTGAGCAACTTAAACAGACTTAATTATAGGTTAATGTAACAATAATTGGGTTCAATCAGCCAAAAACTTTGTAAACATACATAACAGACAAACAACACAACTGACTAAAAATATATAAATAAATCTAACAAAGACGTCGACAAAAATGTTGATGTAGTTGATGGTAGATTTTAAAAAGACGCCAACAAAAAGTTTCTATAGTTTACGGTAGATTGACAGCGCCGATTAAAAAAGAATATATAAAAACAATGTTAAAAAAAGGAAACAACACTGTAATGTGGGTTATTGAGTGACTGTACATCATAACTATTTCTTATAAAGAAATCAAATAACTTATATAATTAACAAGATGTTTTTCTTTTTGTCCCGGAGAAAGTTCTATATGAATTTTGTTTCATATAAATGCAAACAAAAGTTGCCCTATTGTTGTACACACTTAGAACCCATTGTAATATCAAACTGTTTGCTGAAATATCAATCCACTAAACGCAGTACATATTTTATTGATAAAAGGTCCAAACTAAACAAATGTCTTGTCGATTAAACTTTAAAAGAACACAAATCATACCTTCATTTTTTTCATTTAATTTCTTATATTTCATCATCTATCCTCGTTAATATCCAAAACCTTTCGGAAATTTGGGTCCTCAATGATTGATTGATTGATTGATTGTTGGTTGCTTAACGTCCAGTGGCAAATATGTCATGTTTATTCGGGACGAGAACAAATTCTCAACAAACACAATAGTCATTTTGTTTAAAAGAGACCAGCCGGGATGAAGGTCGGAAAAATTTGGACTGCCACTGTAAAATGAGGTCCTCGGTGCTCTTCAACTTTGTACTTTATTTGGCCTTTTTAAACTTTTTGATTCAAGCGCCACTGATGAGTCCTTTGTAGACCTAACGCGCATCTGGTGTACATTATTGTAAACCTCTTATCTATGACGAGTTTATACTGAACACATTATTATTCCTATATAACATTATTATTCCTATATAAAACATGTTTCATGTTTAACACAATTCTATTCATATGATAAAAGTGTATTTCGATGAGTATAATAGTAACATAGGTCAAGTATAGTTATTTACTTTAAGAAAATGTTCAAATGGGAAAAAAGAAATAATAAACTTGATTTTTTCATTCCGATTCTAATGTTTTTAAAATCTCTTCTAAAACGTCCTTAACTATAATTTCACATTTGTATTTCTCCCGTGCGTAAAATTAAAAACATATGCATTTTTAACACATTTTCTTGGTGAATTTATCTGTTTAAATATGAAGTGTATCACAAGATTCTAAATAAATATGATCGTTACATAGGTCAAGTACAGTCATTTAATTTAAGATAATGTTTAGTATTCTTTTCGTTTTAAGTATATCCTGTCAGTGCGTACAACAAGAGTATTCGACAAATATTTGGAATATTTTCACAATTGGAAAAGTTACAAAAATTAACTGTTCAGTTTATTCCTCCATTTTGAATGATGTAGTATCTTACTAGAACATACATATTTGCATGCATACATGATTTGAGTATACAATAACGGATCTTGATGAGTAGATCAAAGAAATATATATCGATCACTGACGAGAACGGTAGTATTGATTACCATTACTTCCCTTTAATAAGCTTTTATTTAATAACGTGTGTATCCAATAAGTTTGGTTCGAGCATCACTGAAAAGACATGAATTGTCGAAATGCGCATTTGGTGCAGTACAATTGGTCCCGTTAATGTATAACTTAATTGGCAGTCGTTATTGAGTGTTTACTAAGTAATCAGTAACTAAAATATAAGGTCGACCACTTTACTTTATCATAAATAAAGTACTCGATTTATTTAAGGAAAATATGGTATGTCTTATATACTGATTAGATCCGTATTCGCTGAAACCTTCATATATCAACTAGTGCGTAGTAGTTATATGAAATTCATGTAGTTCTCGTTCATTTGGTCTTTTGTAACATATGTTCCGTTTCTCGATAGATGCCTAATACCATCTCCACCTAGATGTAAAAGGAGAGACAAGATACAAAGGAGCAATCGAATATCTTAATTTCAACAGACAATACCATGGCTAACAATACAAACTATGAAAAGGCACACAACAATAATAAAACATTACACAGAAAACTTTAAAAGCTTGAAAAATACGAACCCCAACTAAAACTGGGGGGCTCCGGAAGGGTAAGAAAGAATGGCCTCAAATTTACCACTTAGAAGGCATGGTGTTATAGCTTCCTTGTAAGTAGTAGCCTTCTATTAAGGAAATCATGATAGAATACACACACTTTACACTAGAATACCGTGGGAGATATATGCACCATTAGCAGGATCTGCTGGAATGTTGCAAATGGAAAGTTCACAACTGGAAATTACAATCAACTCTATTGTTGTAAAGTGTAGTTCTCAACCAACCACTATTGCCAATTCCAAGATGTAAAAGATTAAGTCTAGATATTTACTGTATCTCTGGTATCTTTTTATTTCAAGTTCATTGCCAAACTTTGAATTATTCAGTGAAATGGTCATCATTTGTGTATAGCGAAAAGTAAAGGATGATAACGCTATCTTCTTTTTATCTTTCCTGAGAAGCATCTATTTAAAGACTGCCTCATACGAATATAAGAACAAATCAGCGAGCAGAGTTGAATAACCAAATCTCGAATTGGAGTGGTCGAATTATGATTTATCCCTTCCTAGAACAAAATATTTGTTGACCATTCTGTTTTATGAAAAAAGATTTCAAAGATCGATTGTCGAGGTCCAATGGTCCATTGGAAGATGGATTGATTGTCTGGTGTGGTCGGATAGGCAATTTGGTTGACAGATTATTTTTTTGCGGTCCGATTGGTCACTTGATTGACGGATTGCTTGTTGTAGTCTGATAGTTCATTACGTTGACGGATTGATTGCCGTGGTTCAATATTCCATTAGATTGACGGGTTGCTTGTCGTGGTCTGGTATGCCATTACGTTGACGGAATGATTGCCGTGGTTCAATATTCCATTAGATTGACGGGTTGCTTGTCGTGGTCTGTATGCCATTACGTTGACGGATTCATTGCCGTGGTTCAATATTCCATTAGATTGACGGGTTGCTTTTCGTGGTCTGGTATGTCATTACGTTGACGGATTCATTGCCGTGGTTCAATATTTCATTAGATTACGGGTTGCTTGTCGATGTCTGTAGTACATTAGGTAAACGAATTGATTGCCATGGTTCGATATTCCGTTAGATTGACGGATTGTTTGTCGTGGTCTGATATTCCATTAGGTAAACGAATTGATTGCCATTGTTCGATACTCCGTTAGATTGACGGATTGCTTGTCCTAGTCTGACAGTCAATGACGCTGACGGATTATTGTCTAGATTTGACAGTTCACTTACAGATTGATTGTTGTGGTCTGATTATGTGTATAGATTTATTGTAAAAAAGAGGTGAAAATCATGATTTCTTTGAACCAAGATTTTTATTCTTTTTAACAGATGGCAGCACCCATTACTTCACAACCGCAACCACAGCCTGGGAGCTTGCTTGTCTCAACAGTTCATGGTCATCGAAATTGGTCCACTGGTATTTTTGACTGTTTCACAGACCTCAAAACATGTAAGAAAAAAATTAATATACCAAAGGGGGACTTAAAATCATAAGTTGTAAAACTTTGTATATGTTTTTCAAAATATTTGTTTGAAAGAACAATAATAGATTGAAGAATTGTAGAAGAAAAAATATCTTCCTTGTGGCTAACTACAATGCAAACAAACGCTTCACTCTTTAATGGCAAGATCGTAAAAGCTTCATAATGTATGTTCGAGACCAAGTGTTGAAAGCAAGATACTATAAACGTCTGATAACATCTAAAAAAAATAATAGAATAATAACAATACGATGTTATCAAGGATGAAGTAACAACATTGATTTTTGTATGAATACATGATTTATAATCAATCAGTAGGAAATTCTTTGGTACTGACATGATTCATAACATACTTTTTATAATTTTCCGTTGATGAATTTACAAATTATTATGAAGCTAAGGCTCATTCAGGCCTAATGGCAAATAGCTCTTCTCGTGATTCTGTATTTATACATCCTTTGCTTTCAAAGTTTTGTCTTTGAACGTTCCTGTTAAGGTAAATCCAGAAAAGCGATATGGATTCATTAAATGTGTAGTGTTTTTTTTTTTCATATGATATTATCAAATGAACATTCTGAATACAAATATTTAGTCTGTGATATTGATATCACGTAACAACAAAAGGTATTAACATACCGTAAAAATCATGGTCACAACAGCAAACAAATTGACTGAATATATCCATTTCCATCACGAAGCACTGGTATGTTTTTGATTAAGAGCTGGATAAAGCGCTCACACACGTTTATTTCTGTCATAATCGTTATGTGGCTGTCCCAAGTCAGGAGCCTGTTATTTCTTGGCTGTCGTTGTTTGCTGTCTTTCCTAATTGTTCGTTGATTTTTATGGATAACTGTCTAGTTGCCAATCACCTCCATATTTTATATGAGCCTTTTCCATGATTTATGGATAACTGTCTCATTGCCAATCACCTCCATATTTTATATGAGCCTTTTCCATGATTTATGGATAACTGTCTCATTGCCAATCACCTCCATATCTTATATGAGCCTTTTCCATGATTTATGGATAACTGTCTCATTGCCAATCACCTCCATATCTTATATGAGCCTTTTCCATGATTTATGGATAACTGTATCATTGCCAATCACCTCCATATTTTGTATGAGCCTTTTCCATGATTTATGGATAACTATCTCATTGCCAATCACCTCCATATTTTATATGAGCCTTTTCCATGATTTATAAAGTTTTGTCAAATGGGCTGTTACACTGCAAACATACTACATCTCCTTTTTTAATAATAGTTATGATGCCTGTTTAGTGTAAACGAAAATTCTGAAATAAACCTAATCACGTATACATTAAATTCGAAAAGGGAGGGCAACTATTACTCAAGTACTCATTCTGAAGATTGAGTATTCGAGTGCAAATTTCTTACTCAAATCTATGATGAGTTTATTTTTGAATACACCATGAGAAATATTTCCACCTGTGCTTACATTGTTTAAATTTCCTCTTTATCGTAAGATGAAAAGTGTTCATTGATAACTTTAACACAGAGAAAATCAGCACAGTAAAATTATAGTAAAAAATGCGGCTGTCTGGGCATTTTTCAAAGACTGTAAAATGAAAATACAGTTATATATAATATGTGTGATGATGAATAAACATATTGTGAAGCACAAAATATACGCAACGACTCTCCCCTTATTCCGATCTTATGTGGCTCTTTTTTTTTATTCATTTCGCAAAGCAAAATGGCAGCTCAAGTTTAGTTAGGATACCACTACCGGACGAATGAAGTAGCACTTGATATTATTTCCAGTTTTGATAGATTTTCGTATTTCTTCAAGCTGTTTTATTCTGTTTGCTGTTTGAGTGCGTGTGTTTTGTTTTTTAAGTGTTTATCTGTACACCTGCCTGCTTTTAATTTTTCTCGCTGTTTTTTTGTTTTTGTTTCCTGCATTTAGATTTTTTTCATTCCCTTTTATCATAGTTTGTTAAGTTTCTGCTTATATATATATATATATATATATATATATATATATATATATAATATATATATACGTCTAAACAAGTGACAACTCTAGGACAGATTCATCCATTGGATCACCAGTGAAGGTGATACACGGCTGAAAACACATATTATATTCATAATTACTCTAAATATCAGCACAATTTTAAATCTTAGTCTGCGGAAGCAAATTTTTGTTCTTCCCTCGCCGGGATTCGAACTCATGCTATTGGGATATCGAGACAACACCGCCTGTCCAATATGTCCAGCGCTTTAGACCACTCGGCCACCTAGACTGAACATTCGCAAATTTGTTAATTTATATATATTCAAACCGAAACACAGACATGCATCGAAGTATGGATTTTCTAATTTCTTTAGGAGTTCTTCGGAAAATCAGAAGGATATTCATACAAATAAGCAAGATCTAGTAATTACAGCAAAACTAAATTAATATGAAGTTAATACTATGTTTCAGGTATTATATCGTGGTTCTGTTTGCCATGCATGACATGTAATCTATCATCCAGAATTGGTGATTGTGCTTGTATGCCATTTTGTGTTCCTGGTGGATCTATTACTATGAGATCAAGGATCAGAACACTTGGTGGTATTCAGGTGAGAATTTGCCGCTTTCGATCATGTTTAACTGTCTTGATACTTATATGTCATAGAATAAAAGTTCGTTTATAATGTTAGTTCCAAATGGAAGATTTTCGGTTGCAATTCGCATTTAAAAAGAAATTATTCCACAACAGAAAGACACTAAAACCATATTAAATTAAGTTTATTAATACAATCAGCTCCTTCAATAAAAGGTATTATCGAATTGTTAAAGTTAAAGACTCTGAATATTGTAAATGCATTATTTCAGCAGTGAAGTATTTAATTCAATCATTAGAATACTTTTTTTACTTCCAGGGTACTGTATGTAATGACTGTTGCATCATGCAATTCTGTGGTCCATGTGCAATTTGTCAGATGTCTAGAGAACTTGACAACATGGGCATTCCATAATTCCATAATACCCATGACCGACAATTTTTAATTCAAACTATTACAATCTAACAACATATATTGATATAGAAAAATCATTTTGATAACATTGTTACATATTAAACTCAAATGAGCTTATATTGTTCATCTAACATGTCTTCTATAAAACTTATTCAATCTTTTTATATGATATTACATTTTTCTTTTTTGTTTTGTTTTGACTTTTTTAATTTTCTTGTATTATTCGTCAACATTTAGAACATATTCAAGGTAAATCCTGAAAAGTCCTTCGGACGCACCAATTAATTGTTAATTTCATTATTCATCGGTAATGACTTACAGGAACTACAAAATAGTTTGCAATTTGTCCTTCACAAGTTCGAATGTCATTTGAAATTTAGAATGTTCCGTCTATGACCTCAAATTTGATGGTTAGTTAAATCAGTCATTCCAAAAACGCCTCAACGGACAGAAGAGCTAGGTCACAAAGAAGCCGTTTCTTCCAGTGAGGCAACACTTAAGCGGACGAACCACAACATCGATGACTTAAATAAAATTGAGAATGGAAATTATTATAGTCAATGAATAGAACAATCACCGAAATGATACCTGGTGGTGGGGTCGGGAAAGATTTTGTATATAGGAACTTAAAGTCCTTTATCCAGATGGCATACACAGAAAGTATCTGATTTCTCCAGTTGGATTTGATATTGTTGGATGTATATATCAATTTTTGCTTGTATAATTATATTTTGATATTTATGGATGCATAGATACATACACAAACACACTCGTTCATTATTGATTGTTTTCCTCTATGAATTTAATATGTAGGATTAAAATACAAGATAACATCCTATGGATATGAGCATCATAAATATACAAAGGATGTTTTAGATTGCATACACTAGTAGCAAGATTTAAGTCTGAAACGGTCATTTTGGTCTGATCAAGTCTTAATCGCCTTGATTTACTGCTAGGGAAAAATGTTAAGACCGGTTTAGACTTTCAGACTCTGTTCCGATATATCGTGTTCAGTCATATCAGTCGGGTCAAGATAAACAAGACAGATTCTTCTAGCGTTCAAATAAGACTTGATTAGATCACGTTCAGATAAAATAAGACCAAAGGTAAAAAATCGGTTTAGTTGCTGTAAGATCGTGTTCAGTCGTGTTAAGATTTTAAATATTTTAAATAAAACGAGCGACACTTTATCTGTGTTTATCAGGGGTTACTCCCCTTTACGAATAAAATCGGCATAGCTAGGAGGATATTCTTTTGTGGTCTTTTAATGTAATACTGTATATCTATTTCATTAAATAACGTATGCAAACGTACAATTCATTTTTTCCCGATAGAATTTTTAACATTTAATTGGTTATATAAGAAAAGATTAGTTGTCTTAACCGGGAAATGTGTTTGTCATTAAAACTTTGCAGTCGTGCTTTCTGACATAAAGTAGTCCTGTATTTATTCATTCCGCCCGTAAAGATATAATGATAAGTAATATATCCCAAAGATGTTCTGAAATTTTCTTAAACATTTTTTGTTTCTAATGTTAAATAATAGTTCTGATTCATATAAAATTTGTCAAGAAAAATATATTCTAAGTATCTAATTTACTTTAAATTTTTAAATATTATACAGATGACAGTTGCTTGGTGAAAGTTATTTACATTTCAATAAACGGATTATCTAAGCAGTCAACCGAAACGGGTTGTCATAAACTATCTAAATAATTACCCATGCAACGCTTATGATGTTTTATCTATGGACGTAAAATGAATAAAGTTCCATGTTTTATCTTATATAAGGATTTACCGGGTAAAATTATTACATTGACAAATAAAACATTATTTTTTCAAAAAAAATGCAACAAGAATAAAGAATATTTTAAGAATTTAGTTGACAGTTTATATTTACCATTAGGTACCTATAAAGACCGATTTCGATACCTCTCTTGATTTTTTTTTATCATCAAGTTTTTTTTAGCAAGAACTAATACAAGAATAAATCTTATAGAAAAATATCAAACAACGATTGATAAAATCTTGTGTACGGTTTATATTTCTGTTTCGTATCAGATTTTTTTTATAACACCAGCGTTACTTCTCATTTAAAAAACAGTGAGATGCTTACTTGCTTTTTCGAAATTGACCAAAAAGCTATAGAATAACGTAGCGAAATGACTGTACTTAAAGATTATACCTTTGTTTTTCCATTTTGAATTGTTTTACACTAGTCATTTTGGGGACCCTTATGGCTTGCTGTTCGGTGTGAGACAAAGCTCCGTGTTGAGGCCGTATTTTTAATCTATAATTGTTTTATACTTTGTAACTTGGATGGAGATGATTATTTGGCACACATACATCTATGTTTATATTAACCGGGAGCAGTTTATAATATTTTCATTTCGATAAAAAGAAATATGCAATTCAGTAAATCAAATCGATTTGTACCATATTGTTACATTCAAAAGTCTTTAACTGAAGTAAATGATTGATAGAAATACATTATTTGTATTGCATCGCTCCTAAAATAATGTCCAGTGTCAAATATTACACATCGATGATCACTTAGATGTTCAACTGATTCAACCAAAAATTAAACTTAGGACTAGGATCAAATGCAATTCATTACGTTACAATTGTATCCAATATTAATATTGCTAATAACATTCAGTCGAGGAAAAGACACATGTGACATTGATATGCACTGGTTTGTTCTAGCCTGATACGGCGAGCGCGTGTCGACAAAAAAGGTCATGTTTACAAGAGAACAATTGTTGTGAATCAGAGCCAAATTGACCTTTGTTCCAACTTTACTCATAAATAATGCGTGCTTGTGGACAAAAGGTCACAGACGAAAGGTCACAATTCAGTTTCTGAGACTATTTTCTTTGAAAAAGAGAAAATACTTATTTAAAAAAATATATTTTGTATGTATCTTGAACTATTGTATATATAAACCAACTCTGTAAACAAATGTATTAAATGAACAAATAATTGTCTAGTAAACAAACTATCAAAGTGGATTGGTACCTAAACAGCTTCATGGTGCTAAGAAATATTATATCATTTGCATGATTAAAATTTAATAAATCTTCATTTACCAAGGCTAATGAACAATTTCATAAACTGTAAAAAGAATATATGTAATACAAAGTAATTTTTCAAGATATTTCTCTTACATACTTAAACAATTGTCACTTCCTGTCCTGTGACTTTTTGTCCTGTGACTTTTCAGTGTTTGCTTACTGTTAAGAATAGGACCTCCCTTACCCAGGACCACCCTTACTAATGGAGAGAAAGCTGTCGGGACTACCAATCCTAAGTGTTAGAGAGAATAAAAAGTACATCAGTCATTCTCAATTTTATATGTTTTGCGTAAAACAAAACGGTTTTAAATGTTGAATTTAAGGAATGCTCGGATTTAAAAAAATAAATCTTTTTCGTTTGCTTTTCGTTGAAATCATCCTGAATATTATGTAATATTGTACGCTGAACATTCAACGATCATGGCCAAGCATGTGTTCTTCAAAATGCAATCTGTAGAAGAAAAAACACGGTTTTAAATCATGTACATTGGAAATCAAGAATCGTGTGTCGTGTTCGACCTATAATCCTTTATTAAATAGTCGAAATTGACTATTATTATATAGTTTTGTTTTGCACCTACATAACTCTATATATGCATGTTTTTGCCACTTTGCTTGGAAAAATTATCATATATCTTAATTCTCTTTCAATAACATTTCCGTATTCAATTTGCTACTCGTCTACCAAAAAAAAAAAATAGATATTGTTTCATTTTTGCCATTTTGGTTATAATAAGTTCTTGGTAGATGTATGTCCTTTATGATCTCTCAGGTAAATATCAAAAATGAGTCCTGAGTTTTGACGGTTGTGAATTAAGGATTAGTTACTTTATGGAACACTTATTTCCTTGGATGGTAGTACAAACTTGTATTTTATCCTTTAAAGTTAGTATGCCTGTTTAATAATTTACAGTTTTAAGGAGAATTCTTCGTCTTTTGCAAATAGATGAAGAATAAAATGAAAATTTGCTTTCGATTGCATTGAGGCAGAGAGAAATATGTTTTGTTATATTTCAGACGATTTTTAGTACGGATATTAAACTATAATTCTTAATCTCTTCCAATTTACAAATATAATTTGGTATTGTTTTTTCTGCAAATGGTAGATGAAACTTGTATGTTCTAACTTTTTCAGAGGTCTGTGAAATCTTGAAAATATGACGTTCCCGGAAATCACAAGTCGCTATATAGAATGCTTGTAAAATTCAGAAACTTGCAGTACGCTCATATTTAATACTTTCTGTTAAAAAAGAAAGTGTAAAAATAAGAAGGCGAAAACGGGAAAAGGGGAGGGTTGTTACACGAACACTTTCTTCGCAATTTAATTCTAAACGAATAGTGATTATCTAACTTTTTGTTCAAATATCGAATACACAATCAAATCTCTAACTTATCCACGCTTGCAATAACCTTTTTATTGACAGGTTTCTGCTGGCATTTGATTGGACAACAGTTTAATGTAGGCGTGACAATCTATCACATTTATCCAATCAGCTGTCTTGTTAAACAAACCTGTGTGCGATGACCCACTGTCCACATAGTTTAGTTTAGAGAGTTTAGTTGTTTTTTTTATAATGAATTGATCATCAAAAGGACGTTGTTGCTATTGTTGGCCAGGGACTTTCTATACTAATGAAAAAGTCCATGTGTGTGCTTGTCAGATAGAAATAGACAACGCTTATATTTAAGAATAAAAAAAGTGATGAAAAAGAAATATTACTATGCATTGGATGGATATTTAGACTAATTCACTAGCTGTATTATACAGACGGAGAAATAACGCCACGTGTAGCCAGGATAAAAAAAAAATGATGATTTTAATTATGCTAAAAATGATATATTATCCAATCAAAGGGGAAGCGATATGTCGGCTCCTGAATCCGCCACTGACCAAGCAAATTACGACATAATTAAACAATTAACAACCTTGTAAAAAAAATAATAGAAAAGCGTCTTTTTTATCCCTTATATTTTATGATATTTTGTGGACAATATAAATATTAAATCAGTGTTTCAAAGTCATATCAGATAAAAAACATAATTGCAATTTCTGCCACAAAAAAAACGTATTTTAGAATCACGAAATAATTGAAATCGAATTTGGATTAGTTTTGTGCTCAATGGAATTTATTAAGACTTTAAAATATCTGTTCCTTTATATTCGCTATTTTGAGATCGAATTTAATGAGGTTCATATATAAGTATGTGCCAAAACAGAAAAAATACAGTTGCAAATCAACGGGTACGTCTAAACACTGCCCAGGACCTCCTGAGTGCACTCAGGACATACAAAGTGCACCCAGGACTCTTTTAAAGTCATCGTATATGCACACAGGAAAAATGTTTACATTCTTTTCACGTTGTCTATTTTAGTGGAAACTTTTGGAATATTTTGAAAACGAACTTAAATAGATATTCAATATTTTTATAAAATAATGAGGGCACGTGTCACTGATTCACAACTACTCAGCCGTGAATAATCCAATCAACAAAATTGATTGGATTATCCTTATTGCTTATGAATATTCAGATTCAATATTTTATTAATCTATCTTATCAATATTATGTTATTGAAACAGTGTTTTTTATAAAAATTTAATAATGCGAAATTTTAAAGTTTTTTCGAAATTGATTTATGTAATTAAATACTTTGTGTATTGACTTTAACGATAATGGAGAAAAAAACCTCAAAAGTCCCATTTAATGTATTTTTATACAGTTTATGTGTAATGAGTCAGCTTAATTAATTTTGTTATTATACGTTCTGCAGTTCTAAAGTAAAAGAAATAACAATTGATATTGTTTTATAGTTTGTCTATTATCAGTTCGTTTTTGTTTTTCTTCGTGAATTTTTTCTCCTTTCCAACATCAATTAAATAAACGAATATCATATTTTATTTAATATAAACATACAAAGTGTTTTTTGTTTTGTTTTGATAAGTCTAATATCTTGGTAGAGTACGTGCTTTTATTGGTTTCTTTCTTTGGTTTGGCTTATGGGCAAGTTTTTGTTTTATTTTTATTTAACATCTGTGCATAAGGACTTATTCGTTGTAAGAACGGACTGAGTATCTTTCAACAGTCTGCGAAATAGTCTTTCTCGCTGTTCTTGATTATGAGTCTTGCAAAAACAATATTAAATTGATATGAAATAACATGTTTTCTGTAAGACCAAAAAGTTCATAATTTCTCATGAGCTCGATTTAAAACCAAATCTTACTACCTGAAAATGTTAAGAAAAAAAAACAAATATGATAAATGACGGGAGTTCAATGAACGCATTATTTTAGCCCGTTTGTGAAAAGGGGGGGGGGGGGGGGTCGGTCTTGATTGGGACAGAAAACTGACAGAAAAATGGAGTCAAATTCATTATTCAGAATTTATTTTCTCATTGAAATTCGTTCAGGCTTGTAATCATGGTAATACTGGAGAAGAACGATTTTAAGGAGAAACAAAACTTTACTGTTTGAGTTTAATTATTTGAAAATCGTATTTTGATAAGTACGGCAACAAATACAGATAAGAACGGGCTTCATTCAAAACCAAATATTGCCTTATTAAAATGTTGATGACAAATTCCTTCTTCAGATTCTATTTCCCTATTCAAACTCGTTTGAGGAATTTATTACTCACTCATCGGTATAGCGGATACAGCTTAATAGGTACTTCGAAGGGTGAAAAGCTATATACCGTATACATTCATTTAACTATGCACTGTACAGAAGGATTTATGTGGTCAGCTATACACTGTACACAACGCTTCTTTTCGGAATAAAATATCGAAAAATAACATATGTATGAAAGATTTCAATGCCAATTATTGAAACTGCTATACTTATTACGTACACACAGTGCATGGCCTTCTATCAGAAAAAGAGTTGCAATATTGAATATAGAATCATATCGGATGAGACGAGCGCCAACTTCTTTGACAAGTATTTGCGAATGGTTTAGTAAGTGTTCTTGTTTTAGGAAAATAATGAGACTTCTCTAATCATCAACCTACGACCAAATCATTTCTTAAAACAACAATTATGTTTAGATTGAGGTACACATTGATATTATGTAAACACAACAAAGACTTTCTTACCGTGTCAGAAGAAAAATCGATCACGTCCGCTTGGTTAGTACCTATATCCGCTGTACCGATGATACACGGTGTTACTGGACAAGAACGAGTGAAAAAAGCGACAGTGTCTTGTAAATATATGGATACACTTTCAATAGTCACACACATATTTTATATACATTTATTTCGGGAATTATTTTTTAATTTATTATGCGCTCTATTGATGCCAGATTTTCCTTTTTTTTTACTATCAATGTTCAACCACACCTATATATGCATTCTTATATTATAGGACTTTCCTCGTAGATGAAACAGGGGTTTTATCCAAAAAGGACGTCACGTTTTGCAATGAATAAGATCTATATTATTTTTAACGTTTTCAAATGAAATGAATTGAATTGAAAATTTCCCGACTATAGACAAGACAAGACGTATACATGTACATATACGTAGACTTCGTTTGGATGTGACATGTCTTTAAAATTAATACAGTTGAAATAAGACTGAGAATGAAACTTTTTTCTGTTAACTATGTACCATAAATTTAGGTACATCTCTCTACGATTAATCAGTTCAGTTCAGTTTCTTGTATATTCCTCCATTAATTGTGGAGCACTACCCATAGGGTATAATTGTAGCATGTATATACACCTTAGAACATAAGGAAACATTTAATTATGTACAGATGACTGAATTTAGGCAATAATAATTACTAAATAATTAATATTATAACTAATTCATAGGATTGTCATCATAAAATTTTAAAAATAATATTCATAATGTGCTGAAGTGTAAGAATAAGTTAAGTAAGAACTGGATATATTTACAAATAAGAATTTAGAATTTAAGTGGTCTTAAATTAAACTTTCTTATAATTGTTAGTTAAAGGTGCTATACGTACATCAGAATTTATAATGAGAAGGTTATTTTATAAGACTTATGTAAAAGGGTTGGGGTTTAGAACGATTCATCATATATACATGTTTTCCTTCACAGTTTAAAGTTACCTTATTTCGGATCTTATCATTATTCTTTAAAGGTAACTGGATATTTTAAAACTTTGCAAAACATTTTATTTAATTTAGGTCCTAATACGTCATAAAATAGTAAGATGGTAAAGTAGGGAACTATTTTATTTTCAAAAAATTTACTTATACTGTACTTGTGTTCAAGTTTTTTATCCTTTTTGTCCTCTGAGTATATGCATGGCTTGGGTGAAAGAAAAGCAATTGATCTATACTCATGCAAATAACCCTTTCAATTATGCTTTTCTAAAAAGCTAGCCGTCTCATAGCTGATGAAAGTGGAAAATGTTTTCTCTTTGTAGTTCAATTCGTTCAAAATTGTATGTAAATTGTAGTAGATAACAAAAATTATAAAAGGCTTATACCTTTTTTTAGATTTACCAATTTTTTTTTGGGGAAAGTATTAAAACTGGAAATTGGGGGTAATGTCTTTTTCTCGATTATTTTTTTTCAAACAGATATCGGAGTTGTTCGTTGGCTTTTTCTCTGGTTGTTTGCTTGTTTATTTGTGTTAGAAAAGTATGGCCGCTTCCACCTGAAAGTTTTTCGTTCATAATAGGCATCGAAAAGTGTAGAGAGCAGGCATGGGGTAATGCAAATTTGTAATTGTAATGCATGGTAATGCATTACATTTTTCCAAGTAATTGCATGTAATGTGTAATGCAGCAATTTGTGCATTACATGTAATTGTAATATAATGCATTACTTTAGCAAAAAGTCGTGTAATTTCATGCATTACATGGCATTACATGTCATTACTTTTTTCACATACTACATCTTTAACATATTGTTGGAGTTTTAACTAAACCAAATTTAAGATTTCTTGATTTATTAAGAATATGTTAATTTTAATTAAGGTCTATGTTTATTTTATAATTAGGGAAGAAATTCACAGTAATTAAATATTTCGTTTAAAATTAAAAGAAAAACAACAAAAAATATATTTATAAAGGTAAAGTCAACATTAAGTTAAAATAATTAAAAATTGTAAAAGTCAAATTAAATAGACTTTTTACATGTATACTTATATTCAATTCATGGAACAGTTACTGCATATGCTAGAATCTTTTGTGACTTGTAGTTGTTTTTCAAAATGTTTAATTTTTCTATTCACTAATAAAATTTTCAAATGTAATGTGTAATTCAAGGCATTACTTTGCAAAAGTAATTGTAATATAATGCATTACTTTGATAAATGCATGTAATTGTAATTGTAATATAATGCATGGTTTGGTCAAAGTAATTGTAATATAATGCATAACATTGAAATGTAATTCGCCCCATGCCTGGTAAATGTGAAACGTAGTAAATTTAAACATATAAGAACACAATTAATATATTTCCAACGGTATCTCACATCTTTTCAAAAATGATCCTTAAAATGTAAAGCTTCACATATATGTATGGTTATTTTTGTTGTCGATGAAGATTTTGTCTATTCATTGTAGTTGGACTGCAATGTGGAATGCCCCACGCCTCTTTTTCTATATTTGAATAATGAGTATCCTTAACAATTAAATGTATCTTTTTTTCAGATTATTTGGTTTTATTGGACTTCTTCATTTTATTTTTTGATGAAAAATACTCAGAGTCGTGAGACGGATAATTTGTTATATAAGACCTATTGTAAGCGCCTGAAAACAAAGTAGTTTCGCCGCCATTTTTTTTCAAATCATAATAGACGTCGTTGGTTATAAAGAAGGTGATAAGTTCTGCAAAGCTACTTTAAGTTCACTATGAGGCCATCAACATAAGAGAATCAACAAATTTGACCAAAACTTAATCAAGCATACAGCTTGATACTGTATCTTTTGTTATTGCTTTACTTGTACATATCTTCATATTTATTTACTATACCATTTAATGTTGGATGACGAATAAGGCCCTTATCATACTTACCCTTAAAAGCTTGACATACTGGATTGACATAATCTTTTGTGGGAGACCGTTCGTATGTTGACATATAAATGTCTTTTTGTTTTATGATCATAGTATATGTATGTTTATACTTGTTTTTACAATTCTTGTAGAAAACATACAATTAAGAATAATCTTTTAAAGTGCCAACAGTATTTTCGTCTTTTAAATCATAATTTTCTTTTATTTCTCTTTCTCTCATTTAGCATGTCTAGTATAAATAGTCAATAAACCTCAAAACAAACATTAGAAGTTTGTTCCTGACCCTGCTCATAGTTCCAAGTAATATCTGAATTATTTTTTGCTATTAAGATTATTTTTTGTAACAAAAAAAATGTTCCGGCGTGACATTTGTTCCGCTGGAACTTATTTCATAGGAAATATGTTCTACCGGAATTTATATCACAGAAAATTTTTACCCGGAATATATATTTTAAGAAAATATGTTCCAGCACTGTAAAATTTGTTCCGGAACTATTTTTTTTACTAAATGTTAAATAAGTTCCGGGTGTTATAGATTAACATGATGCATTAACTTTATATCAAGCAAAACATTCTATAGTTGTACCTGACAAGTTTAATATTCAACATTGAAGTCTTTAAACAACACGACAACGTTCAAAATAAGGTAAATCTTTGAGAAATTCAAATTAAGTCAGCATATATATTGTACGTAGATAATATGATTAAAAAACAAATGCACAACTATGATTAACAACTGCGATAAATATTTAAAACACACTATTTCATTTTTTGTCTCGCCTTGACGGAGTCAAAAAGCGAGACATAGGTATGCTGTTTCCGGCGTCGGCGGCGGCGGCGTCGTCAACAATGTATTAGTTTGTGATTAGGTCTAGTTTATGGCGAACCACAAGTGGTAGGTCAATCATATTTGGTATGCAGTTGTATTAGCATTGGTACATCTCATTTCCATGGAGATTATTTGGCTCCCTTAGTCATGGTCTATTGACTTTGAGAATTTTGCTAAGTTAACATGTATTAGTTTGTGATTAGGTCAGTTCAAGGGGAACCATTTAGGGTAGGCAAATGTTAATTGGTATTCAGTTGTATAAGCATTAGCACATCTCATTACCATGGAGAATATTTGGCCCCGCCCCCTCAGTCATTGTCTATCGACTTAGAAACTTTTGCTTAGTTTACATGTATTAGTTTGTGATTAGATCAGTTTAAGATGAACTGCTAATGTTAAGTAAACGATATTTGGTATGCAAATTTATTGGCATTTGCAAATATCGTTTCCATGGATATTATATAGCCTCACCCCCTCTTCATGGTTTATTGACTTTGAAACTTTTACATAGTTTATAAGTTAATGTTTGTGTTTAGGTTTGTTTAAAGGGAACGACTTATAATAATTCAATGGTATTTGGTATGCAGTTGTATTAGCTTTGGCACATCTCATTTACATGGAAATTGTTTAGCCATGTACCTCAGTCATGGTTCATTGACTTTGAATATTTGCATAACTTATGAAACATGTTAAAGTATTGCTATTTTAATTTCAACATTTGCATAATCAAAATTACAAAAGGATGAGACATATTTCTGTGATAACAGTTTATCTACAAATTCTGATATGAAGTAACATATGTTGAATTGCAATATTCATAAATAAATGATTGATCTATAAAAAATTTCTGACGGATTTTTCTTATTCTTCGCTTATCTGCCTCATTAAATTATTGTCATTTGGGTATTTTTGTATGGATAATGTAATTAAACATTTTGCTGTACTCCACAGAATCCATATTGGATGTTTACACCTTTTATTTATTACATTATCAATATAATACATGTTTTTATAATGTACTTGAATTATAACTTTAAGCTCACTGATAACAATGCTCAGTATAAAAGATAACTTGTATAACCAGTGGAACATATTTCACAGACAAGGAACTTATTTCACCAGGTAAGGAACAAATCTCACAAACCTGGAACTTAGTTGTTTCATAAGCAATTCTTAATATACCACATCTCCTTGTGTTTACATAGAGGAAATTAGTCTGTAATTTTTATGACCACACATATAGGTTATCCAGTATAAATAAGTATATCTGAGCCGTTGCCTACAAGTCTAGTGTCGGAACAAACTTTTGGTTTTACTCCAGTATATATATAGTCCTTTATTTCTAGTTTTTATGAACTCGTTCAATTATAACATAACTGTGTTTTAAAGTTATTATTCAAAGTCTCTTTTAAATAAAACAACTTTTTATACTATTCAAAATTGAGAATGGAAATGGGGAATGCATGTGTCAAAGTGACATCAACCCGACCACAGAGCAGAAAACAGCCGAAGGCCACCAATGGGTCTTCAACACAGCGAGAAAATCCCGCACCCGGAGGCGTGCTTCAGCTGGCTCCTAAACAGACACCAAGTGATGGATACAATTGTGGCTTATATTGTTTAATTAATTTTTTAGAGCAAAAGATTAATTGATTGTTGGTTGCTTAACGTCCAGTGGCAAACATTTCATGCATATTCAGGACGACAAAACTTTTCAGAAAAAGATTATGAAGTACTAGGTATAACAAATGTTAAAATTTTCTCATCATTGACCTTTCAATACAATTTTGTTTATGATATGATCTTTCGTTGTCTTTCTATGGTTATGAAGTCATAAAGTATGTTCTATATATTCTAAGTTAGCATATCTGTACAGTTTGTCATTTTGACTTTTTTTTATTTTGCCATGGCGTTGTCAGTTTGTCTTTGAATAATAAGTTTGAATATCACTTTGGAAATGTAATTCCGCCTTTTTACAAAAATCATGAGATTCAAATTTGATAAAATGAAAGATTATATTTTAGACTAATACGTATGCACATCTGTACAATTTAATGAGATTCTTGATCGGGGGTAGACAATTCCTCTATCTAACAGAACAAGTATCGATTTGCATATTTGTAAAATTTAATGTCAGTGGTACACACAGTGGCGGATGGGGCGGGGGGGGGGGGCGGATTTTGGACCCCCTTTTGTTAATAAGGACATACGGTTGGATCCCCTCCCTTTATCCTTGGTTGGGAACCCCCATTTAAAAAGACTGGATCTGCCACGTGCACTGTACACAGATTTAGTCCGCATTGTTTTCCGGGCAGAATAGACCACCACTGTTACTAATTTTTATAGTTGTAAATATTTACGCTAAATTTTGTTAATAAAGATAGGAACAGTTACAATTGTGTGGTCATAGATTTCGTAAATTTGTTTTCTGAATCCATATAGCAAGTGGCATGACATCATAATGGTGAATCGGGGAAATCACAGAAAGCTTATGGAAATGTTAGATTTTTTTTGATATATGACAATAGCGCAAAAAGTATCAAATATGTTTTAATAGAGAAAAAAAAAAAAATGACTGTAGCTGTAATAACTATATTTTTATTTGTTTTTAATTGTGTCGCTCTTTGATGACCACTTATGAAACCTGCATTTTCGTCTTTCATTCTTACGTACGTCTAGAAATTTACAGAACTCAAATTATGTATCTGAATAAAAGGAGTTGTCGGTTTTATTTACGTCAATTATATAGCAAACAAACCAAAAACAAAAACAAAAACCAAGAGACATCCAGAGAGCAAAGTGGATTTTTCGGCTTGCAGTACAAACTAAGCATAAGTATAAAGAACAGTTATATTATAACTATACCACGTCAAAAGTTTTCTCGTTCATTTCATTCCATAGTAGAGTGAAATGACTAACTTTCATTTGACCTTTAAAGAGGCAGAATTAGTTGACACAAATGTTATGCCTTTTTGCATGGCTGATTGTATATATTTATGTTGAACATGTTAAATTCAAGGCGATCTTGTAGCGAACGCACAACCCTATACTGTGTTTGGTTTTTCTACGATATCTAGTTAAGAAAAAACTTTATTATCGGAGGGGTGAAACGAGGGAGAAAATAATATGTATTAGATACACATTAAGGGCGTTAGCCCGAATGAGCGCGTATTACTTACACCAAGATAAATTGAATATTGTCAATGCAGAATGACAAATTCAATAATTTAGGACAGGGACTTTCAATACTAACGGATTCCCTGTTAAGGAGGAGATCTTTTAACAATTTGACAATATGCTATTGAAATGCATGAAAAATGCAGGGTATCAAATTTTATTTATCGACATCTTTGTGTAAAAAAAGATACAATTTTGCTAGATAAATAGAAAACAATAACACATTTCCTTGCATAATCTTATCTAAAATTATTGAAAATTATCATAATTTATGGGTATTGTTTTAACATGATACACCAAAGCCGAATTTTGTATGTTTGCATTACACACTTGCACTGTTTGGATTAACGTATCAATTAGAAGGTAGGTTAGAAAATCACAAAAAAAAGAATTAAAGGACAAAACGCCATTATATGGTTTTCCGGATAATGTTTTTTTTTTGGCAAATATTAAAAAAAAAATCTTAAACTTTTACATATACATAACATTTTAGGTAAACACCTAGAGTTACATATATACCAGCATACATTTTTGATAGGAAAAAAATGCTATCAAAGATACTTCAGAAATGCCTAGCTCCATGCCTAAGAAATATACATCTTTTTTATTGTTCACATTTATTTAACCTCCATTCAACAATGGGAAGGAACATTTGCCTCAGCTGTGAAATGAATTGATTTAAAACGACTTTTAACATATTTACTTCTGTCTTGTCAATATCTTAGCATAGAATATGATCAGAATATGGTCTGTGTATAAAACAAGTATACCGCTGTAATAAAAGCACTAGACAATTTATACATGTAAATATATGCTACTTCCAACAGAATTTTGTTTTGTTTTTAGTTTTTAATTATTTTTTTTTCATTGTCGTTTATTTTTTTAACCACTAAATTTGCGGTTTTGTGATATGTTCGTGCAGTTTTAACAATGTCGTCAATAGTGTTCAGAAAGAAGCTATTATAAAATGTGTCAGAACCTTAAATTACACATACATGAACGGAGCTATGATACTATGACCGGACAATTTGGACTGTGCAATGAAATTAGTTTTTAAACAACATTTTATGAATTCAATTGTTTAATGTATATTCTTGTTTTGCATTTATTTTATTATTATGAACTTTGTCGTAAATTTAGGCATAAGTGTTTTACACGGATTATGTGTCATAATCTTGGACAAAGGACTTAAATTCATTTACTCTATTCATTTAATTATTTATTCTCTGTAACAGTTTAGACAATAATTTACTTATACGTGTCGGACATTAATTACTCTTCTAATCTATTGTTATTTCTATTTGGCATATGTTAATCTTCTTAATCCTTTAATTGCTTGTGCTTATATATATTGTTATTGTTTGTATGTTACATTACATTTGGTTTAGAGCTTGTTGTTCGGTCTTGCCGGACTGCTAAAATAAAAGTTTAAGGAGCGAAATATTCCTTCTTGATTTCCATTTAGCCGGAACGCCATAAGACCCGGCTATATCTGGTGTTAGGACATCCGGGCAACGCATCTATCGGATACCTTGTTCTACCTGTGAAGCTGATCCCCCAGCAAACAGAAAAATGGATACGCGGAGAACCAGAAATTTTGGCCGAGACTGGAGATACCAGATGTCTGATCATGGAACTACCTTTCAGACAAGAAATTTTCAACATATGGACAACTACCTATGTAAGTTTTGTGGAAAGACTGTGAACAATCAATTTCATTTTAGACAATGTATAGCAAAAACGTCATTTTGCTATAAGTGCAGAAATTTTGGACATTACGCCAGAATGTGTAATTTTCACAGACAACCGGACGTGAAAGTTGTTAAGGTTAAATCGAAATCCAAGTTACGTCGAGACGCAGAAAGAATGAGAAAATTCAAAGAACAGAAAGCTATGTCAATTTTTCCTTGTGCGGAACTCAATACTATTGAACTGATGGACTTCTTTCCAACCTTAGAATATAACAAGGAATTCATAGATAACGTAAGACTCAGGCACGACCGAGTGAATTCCGAGAGAGTTAAATTCAAAATTAAAAGTGTACACTATGAAAAGAAATTTAAAGAGCTAAATCAAAAGCATACCAGTGTTGTTAGCAATCTAGAAAAACTTCAAAAACAAGGTGCAGATGATAAAATAGATATGGAACAATTACGGGAACGCATTACTGATCTTGAAGAAGCTAATTTTCGGATTTACGATCAAAGATGTGAAGCAATCGACCAGCAATACCAATTACAACGCGACAAAGAACATATGCGGGATCGAATCACCAAACTAGAAGACGAATTAGATAATTTTCGAAATAATACAAGAGAAGATAATCATCTAAACCAAAACTATCGTTACAGAGGACGCCACAACCACAGAAGAAACTTTCGGAACCATAATTTCAGATGAACAGTAAGACCCGGGTCGTGTCTTCAAGGGCCGCGGGAATATATGACCGGACAATTTGGACTGTGCAATGAAATTAGTTTTTAAACAACATTTTATGAATTCAATTGTTTAATGTATATTCTTGTTTTGCATTTATTTTATTATTATGAACTTTGTCGTAAATTTAGGCATAAGTGTTTTACACGGATTATGTGTCATAATCTTGGACAAAGGACTTAAATTCATTTACTCTATTCATTTAATTATTTATTCTCTGTAACAGTTTAGACAATAATTTACTTATACGTGTCGGACATTAATTACTCTTCTAATCTATTGTTATTTCTATTTGGCATATGTTAATCTTCTTAATCCTTTAATTGCTTGTGCTTATATATATTGTTATTGTTTGTATGTTACATTACATTTGGTTTAGAGCTTGTTGTTCGGTCTTGCCGGACTGCTAAAATAAAAGTTTAAGGAGCGAAATATTCCTTCTTGATTTCCATTTAGCCGGAACGCCATTTTACCCGGCTATATCACCATGACAGGTGTACATATGATGTAATTGTGAAATAGCCATTGTAATTGCCAAGTTTTTGATAGTTTAAGGATCATTTTTGATTAGTGGCACGTGCCATCGAATTCAATCTTTATTGACAGAAAATATTAAATAACGAATACATTTATTACTATTATAGGAAGAAAAAAACGAAGAAGAATTATTTGCTATAGTGCAACTTGAATAAACAAATAAATACATAATTATTTTATATTAAATAAAATTGTTATTAAAATGAAAGAAAGGATTAACGCATTTACAAGGATATATACTCGATGCTGAACTTAAATTAGGTTGTATTGTTTTAACGAAAACTTCTATGAGGATCTGGAGGGGGTCCTTTATTTCTGTATTCTTTAATTTTTTATGCCGATTTTCTCTATTCTTTAAACTTTTTGTCTATTATTATCAATTCTTTATATTCAAGCACCTTATTATTCTCTATTCTTTATTTTTTTTATCCATTTTCTCTATTCTTTATATTTATTGCCACTCATTCTCTATTCTGTAACCTCCTCCCCGCCCCCTCCCATCAACATCTTCTTCTTTCCGATGGTATGTTATTTATAGTTTTATTGTCTCGTCACGGTCTAAGTGCAGTTTTCAGAATATTAACTGCACTCGGAGACATGGTTCCCTGATGCGGCCTTGGTGACTACGCATCACTACGAAATAAAAGCAAAAAAAAAAAAAAAAAGACGGTTGTCCAAATATAAAAAGAATAACACGTACGGGGAATGATTACTAAATGCCACGAAGTAATTATTAAGTTTTAGAGGAAAGTATCGAAAGATAACGAAATTAAGGATATAAATTATCTGACATAAAACATATTTGTATTTACGTTGATCGTTCCCGATGAAGTTAAATCCAGAAACGTGCTTCAGACGCATGAAATTTATAAGGTGTTTTCACTCTTTTGATAATGTTATGTTTAAAATTTGCAATTACTTCTTTTCAAAGAATAAGTAGATAAATACATAAATTAACATCAGAAAATAAAAAATAAAATAAAATCATAAACAGTTATAGGCGAATAAGTTATTTCCTCAACAAAACAAAATCACTAATCTCTTAAAAAAAGACCAACAGAAATAAAAAGTCAACCAATGATTTTATGTTTAATTATTAAAAATATACGTTTTTCATTCTAGCATTTATATTGTAATTTTTTTATAATTAAAATGTATCATCCACATGAAGGGCGTAACTCCTAATATCATTCTGACACACTAAACGGATCTTAACCCGATCTGAAAATTTTGAACATTACTTTTTATGTTTGGTCTGAATTCGTCTAAAACCGTCTTAACATATCTTGTTTAACAGCCCGAGCCTTCTGTCTTGTTTATCTTGACATGAATGAACGGACTGAACACGACATATCTGAACAGCGTCTGAAAGTCTTAAAAAGTCTTAACGTTTTTCCCTAGCGGTAAATTCAGTTGATTCAGACTTGATCAGACCAAAATGACCGTTTCAGACTGAAATCTTGCTACTAGTGATAAATTTATTCCCAAAAAAGATGAACACTGAATATCGTTGTGAAAATCTGTATCGTCAATTCACATGTTTATACATACGAAAGAGGAACGAAAGATACCAGAGGGACAGTCAAACTCATAGATCGAAAACAAACTGACAACGCCTGGCCAAAAATAAAAAGACAAACAGACAAATAATAGTACAGATGACACAACATAGAAAACCAAAGACTAAGCAACACGAACCCCACCTAAAACTGGGGGCGATCTCAGGTGCTCTGGAAGGGTGAGCAGATCCTGCTCCACATGTGGCACCCGTCGTGTTACTTATGTTATTACAAATCCGGTAAATAGTCTAATTCGGTAAGTCACATTCGTGAAAAGGGAGGGTTTTGTAGTTACGACATAAGGAACATATCCGATATCATCTGTGAAACGGTTATTCCATAACGGTCAACCAACTCGTGATGGCGTCCGTAAAGTTTACGAAGGGATGACTTTAACTTCACCATTTGGAACTACGAGGTGCGTCGGACAGAAATCAACCTTATGCAAGTGCACGTATACATGTATAAGACTTTGATTGATTTTGGAACATTTGAATACGAAATAAAAGATATCAATTCAATTTTCAAACAATGACAGGCTTTGCATAGAATTTTTTTTAACCCGAAATTGATTCACAGATGTATTGATATTCATTTGCATAAGGTTGATTTCTATCCGACGCAGCTCAATAATATTGTACATGATTCCAGTTCCCCAAATTTTTTTCAAAATTATTTTGACCTAAAATTTCGTAGGGAAGAACTTCTAAAAATCCCTCCGTTATTCGGAACGCAGTATTGGTTAAATGCATTTTGTCAGCCAAGCTTTTCTTTCAATCCCTAAACTAGGGAAAATAATTCTATTTTTGATTTTTTATCATTCTTGCCGCTTTGTTCAGATTGGCAAAGTCAATGGGAGATGATGAAAATTTCCCCTTTGAGGCATTATTGTCTTATTTAATGTTGCCCGGTAAAACAAGGAGGGTGAGTATCTTCAAATAATCAATAATTATTACATTATATGTATGTTTCACGAGAATCCGTTAGTTTGATTGACTAACAACAATCGCGCGTCATTCAAAAATTAATCTTCATATCAAAATAAAATATTACATTCGTGATGACACGTGCTGTCACAAAAACGTGCATAGGTAAATAAATGAAAAACTTGATAAAACTTTATTTTACGTGGTCTTAGCATACAAATGTAATTATAAGAAATGAATGCTTCTTTAAGTAATTTGATAGGGTTGTAAAAGTGATTTTCGTGCACACATTTTTAGAATGGAACGCTTCCGCGCTTCATACAAAATGTGCTTCGGTCAACACTTTTAAACCACCAATAAAATTACAAAAAGAAGCATTCATTTCTTAAATGAAAAGTTTGAAAAGATTTTAACTTATTTTTATTATCATGATTTCAAATGAGAAGAAGTAGAGACAATAATAATTACTAATAAAATTGAACAAATGCTCTTCTAGGCAGATTTTTTAATTTGTTAAAATGATTATAATTAGAAACATGGACATCTCCAAAAAAAACGAAGAAATTCATAAAATTGTCAGAAAATAAAGAACACGTGATTCTTTATCTTGAACTGTTATGTCAGACTTTAAATTATATTGATGTATTTAATTTGTTTACCGTAAAATCACACAATTGTAATAGACGTTTTGTATCTAATGCAGAATATTTTCCTTCTTGTTAAATACAAACGTACAATTTCGTTTAATATAGCATAAACGTATGATCGTGACAAACATCAGCTCTAAATTTTACGAAGTCAGATTCTTCCTGGTCAATTAAACTATTTCATGTAAGCTTATGAAAATGGCGTTGTTTGTAAGTTTGGTTATTGATTAAATGATTTGTAAAAGGATACAGATAAAACATATTTATCTAGAACAAATATTTTCAAAGGGGCATCCAGGGATTTCTGTCTCACAATGAGTGACATGTGCATTTATTGTCACTTTTAATTACACATGAAAATTAACCGAAAATTGCATTGTTGAAGACAACAAATGAGGAACAATATTAACTTTAAGTTGAGGGTTTCTTCAGTTGGTAATGCGTGTTATGCGGGTCAAACAGTTAAATAAAACACAGGAAATATCAAAGTAAAACACAGGAAATATCAAAGTATCATTCGTAAAATAACAGACAGAGAAACATCACGCATTCAGAGAAAACAATGTGCTGCTTAAATATCGTCACATTGTTCCTATAATGTTAAATCAATATTTGAAACAAAATTACCAGGGAAATGGTTTTTCTTCTTTAACTAATACTTGAAATAATTTTACAAACAACAACAAAAGTTGAAAGGGTAAACATACTGTCTCTAAGGATGAAATTCCACCCAGGGAGTATTTAATGACATAAAATTAAAATTCAGAGTACGATTTAGACACTTTAAACAAACTTACTATGCCAATGAAATAAGGAGAGAAGGCGAAAAAAAGTAGCCTTTGTTCAGAGACAGTATTTCATCAGTTGGAACAAACTAGGAGAACTAGGACTTTTATAGCCGACTTTACGATATAGGTTTTTTGTCATTGTTGAAGACCGTATGGTGGCCTATAATTGCTTACTACCACTTCATTTCAATTCTGGTGGATAGATGTCTCATTGGCAATCATAACACGTCTCCTCATTTTTATTTTGGAATTGTTCAGTCAACAAAGAAACTGTACCAAACGTTCCTATTGATGACTTAATGCGGAGATCTAGTCCATCCTAATAAATACAAACAAACATCTAATCGACATTAACACTATATACCTTCCTGTGAAGAAAACGTTTTTAATCCAATGCACAAACAACAGTGAAAATGAATCATTAGCTGAAAGTGAATCGGATATATATAAAAAAGAAGGAGAAGACAACTTTTTTTCAATCCAATGCAGAAGGTTACAAGAGCGCAATTATTTGTAATGTATTTTCCATAGGACCCCAGTGGTATTAAAACATTTATTTCTTGAAGAATAAAAAAACTAGATAAAAACGGATAGGAGGTCCTGTGACTATAGATTTCAGCCTTTTATTACAGCAAAAAAAAAGTATATGGGCATGCGGCAAAAAGTGCCCTAAAATGCAGTTGTTATGGAAGCTTCCAAATTCCGCACTAAATTGGAAAGGTTAATTTTTAATGGCTCCTCAGTTAATAAAAAAACTATATCTTCTACACATTGTGAATTATGAATTTAATTTTCACCTATTTTAAACCTAAATGGATAAGATTTCAAATATAAAAATAGTTCCAACCTGCATCATCCAATCAGGAGCCTCAAAGTTTTTTTATTATGAGTACCATCTTGGGGTAAACAAATAATTGCGCTCTTGTAACCTATAGAAAAAATAAAATTGACTCGAATCAGGACAAAAATGTATCTGTTAAACACAGAACTTATATTAGGAAAAAATACCAAGTTTGGAAGAAATTGGTTGAGTTACTTAAGAGAAACTACCATATGAAGGAGCAACCCGTGCCTTGCGGCCACAGCGGAATCTCATCTACAGATTTCAAGAATGCTGTCATGAAAATAAAAAAAATACCATTAAATAACATTAAAAGTTCATTTGTTTAGTGTTTTTGTTTATAAAATTAACATTTCTCTTTTGATGCATGTACAAGTTGAATCAAATGTTCATTCACGGTGGATTCTACCCTTACTTTTCTTAAAGTTGTCAAAATTAGCCAAATTTTGGACTTTTTCTCATATATTTTTGAAAATAAAATGTACTGAAGATGCACTCTGGATCTTTATCATTTATATTTTTATTACTGAAGATAAGAGATGCAGGAATGATAGCAATTAAAAGTGGTTGTCTTCATAGTGGCTATAAAAAAATTCAAAGTTTATCATATGGCCTCTTTAGAGAATTTGTCTAATTCTGAGGGAGGCATGTGCTTATTCTCAAATATTTTTAATTACTGAATGAACTTTCCATTCAACTTGTATTTCAAAAAGATAAAATACTGTCCTACTTTACAAGGGTATATAAAAACTTTACAAACACTAAAAAATTAAAGTGAAAACTGTACAATTCCAATATGTCTAGGTTCAAAAAAAGGAAATATCTTTAAATTTAAGGCTGGAAGTATACCTCATAACAAAAAAGGACTAAACTATTGCCAGTGAAAAGTGACTATTATACACCTAAATATACAAGACTTACCATGAAAAAGTACAACTTAGTAGTAAATGATCCATACACTAATCCAGAGGAAAAAGCCAGGCGGTCTGCTCGTGCGGCCAAACTACTGCGACCAAAGACTGATGAGGTCTCTGTTCCAAAAAAATCCAAGAATCCTGCTGTAAATGACAAAAGGTAAGGCAAAAACTAACTTTTAACACAGTTACATATGAACAATTAAGTAATATTACAGTACAAAATATGTCTAAAACTGCTAAAAAATACTAAAATTCATAAAATTTCACATTTCTTACACCTAAAATATATTAAACTGGAATTTACTCTGTTTTTTCCTTCTAAAATTAAGTAATTCAATGTTTGGTTTAAATGAAACAGATATAATTAGCCCTATTAAACTATGCCAAAATGTCCAACAGTCAGTTTTAAAAAAACTCATACCCAAGCAAGGGGCAGGTCACTCTAATTCAAAAGAATTATTTATTGAAAATATTCTTGATACAGGTGTAAATGTGCAATTTTTTGTGTTTTTCCAGGCCTGACTTCAATTCTTATCGTACGGTGTGTGTCTTCAAGATGGAAGAAATGAGGAACAAGGCCTTTAGGGAGCACCAGCAAAAAAGTCCTGTCTGTGAGGGTAAATTATCATGTGATCTAGAGCAAGAGGAGAAAAGAGGATTCTCTTCTCGCCAGACTTTGATTTCTACAAGATGCAGTTACATATCGGAGAAGTATAGCTTATACGAAGAATTAGAAACAGGAAAGCTGTGCAGAAAACTATCAAAACAGACACCAATAGCTTCCTCCATTATGCGCAAAATCATTATAAGTGGTAATATGCAGGCACCAGCAACATCCAGTCTACAAAGAAGAGCAAATAAAGTACTTAAAAACATTGTAGATGTGAATAAAATGGACCTGAGAAAAAGAAAAAATGAAATTATTGAAATCAATTGCATTAGAGGCAAGGAAGATCCAAACACAATCAGTGTGCAGATGGACGGAATGTATAACAATGCGCTGTATTTCGGTGTTGGACGCACTCCATTTCAGCCTGCAACACAAACTGTCTACACCACAGCTGACAATATAACAACAGACGATAATATACTAAGCATAAATATAAAAAATAAGCTTTGTTCCAAACATTCAAGCCTTGAGGTGGATCCTGGCTCAGGTCGTCTACATGCAGAGTGTACAGATGAATGTAGTGCCAACATTCCAATGGTCAAAAGTATTGGGGATGAATATGCATGGGCAAAAGAGTGTATCCTTGATCTTAAGGCAGACAACATTGAGGTTGAGCACCTGGTTACTGATCCTGACAGCTCTGCATACAGGGCTGCACAAGACTTGTATGGAGAAGGCACAACAAGTACTCAGCCTGAACATTTCCTTGATACACGGCATGTGTCTGAGAATATCCGTAAGCGTACGAAGAATGATAAGAACCTGTTACAGATTATGCCAGCAAGAACACAAGTGAAGAGAAAAAAACTACTGAATTGTTTTTCAGTGGATTTGACAGAAAGGTGTAATGCCGAGCTGGCTCAGGCAAGGAAAATTTACAGTGGAAACTTTCAAAATCAAATGTAAAATATCACATGTCGTTGACGCAATCGTCAACTGTTACACTAGAAATCATTCGTCGTGTAAAAAACATTCATTTTTATGCGATGGATAACAGAAAGTATGGCTTAGGAAAGGTCACTACTACCAAAAACATTCAAAATTGCACACTCACAGCTAAATATAGACTTTATAAGAAAGACAGTCAACCTGCGTCTTGGCCCAAATATACTTGAGAAGACCAGACTTAATATGAACACTCCTTTAAAAAAAATGTTACCGGTCGTGCTCATTCAGCTGCTCACAGTGCTAAAATGTGATCAAGGACTGAAATCTACTCTGCAAAAACATAGCGACCATTCATACAGCAGAAATGACCGAAAGAGGAAAAGATCTGCTAGAAAATAAATATTTATTTATTAAATTACATATTAAACAATATGGCTTGTGACTTTTAGAGCAATGGCCCTGATTTTTACAATGTAGGCGGTCTTGGCTTATAGCATGAGGTTCAATAGTTATGTGTTCAGGATTGACACAGAGAGTTTGGTGACAAATATGGCTACATTCTACTTTATTGTTGTTCTCGTCTATTTGTGGCATATCATATCTTGTCAATCTATGCTTAATCATGTATGCCAGTCTATGTGCAGCCTCCCTGTTTTCCTCACCCCCTGGCCATTTCACAAATTGTATGCCATAACAAGATTTTCCCTTTTTAGCTCCTACCCATTCAACACATCTCTTCCCATTCCCCATAACTTCAGTTTTCTTAAAAATTTCAGTTCAATATTGTCCCAAAAGGCATCCATTGTGACAGAGTATTGATCAAAATCACTCGTGTGTTTTAAAAAGTTCCAAAAATACTTAGTTTTTGAAAGTGAAAGTAAAAGTCCATTTTCAGTATAGGTTACAAGAGCGCAATTATTTGTAATGCATTTTCCATAGGACCCCAGTGGTATTAAAAAATTTATTTCTTGAAGAATAAAAAAACTAGATAAAAATGGGCAGCAGTTCCTGTGACTATAGATGTCAGCCTTTTATTACAGCAAAAAAAAGTATATGGGCATGCGGCAAAAAGTGCCCTAAAATGCAGTTGTTATGGAAGCTTCCAAATTCCGCACTAAATTGGAAAGGTTAATTTTTAATGGCTCCTCAGTTAATAAAAAAATTATATCTTCTACACATTGTGAATTATGAATTTAATTTTCACCTATTTTCAAATCTAAATGGATAAGATTTCAAATAAAAAATAATTCCAACCTGCATCATCCAATCAGGAGCCTCAAAGTTTTTTTATTCTGAGTACCATCTTGGGGTAAAAATATTGCCGGTTGAATGTAAACAAATAATTGCGCTCTTGTAACCAGAAACAATGTTGAAATGAACAATTGGCTGAAAGTGAACCGAATATATATAAAAAGAAGGAGAAGACAACCTTTTCAATCCAATGCACTAACAACGTTCAAAATGAACCATTAGCTGAAAGTGAACCGGATATATATAAAAAGAAGGAGAAGAAAACTTTTTCAATCCAATGCACAAACAACGTTGAAAATTAACCATTGGCAGAAAGTATGTGCTGACATGACATATTATTAAGACGTTCATTTTCAGTTTTACTATTTATAAAATGTTGATTTATTCGAAAGGATAAAATTTTCCAACTTAGTTATACACAGTCCTAGTCGTATTTGGCACACATTTAGGATATTGTTTTAATGATCTTCCATATCGTATTTGATTTGACTTTTAAACTGCTTTGGTTCTTCATCGATTAGCAAATTATACATGCAAATGTAAATGTCCAGGCTTTTCAGATTGTTTTAAAATTGCGTAAAAATTAGCAGATAAGGTTTGAAGTCTTCTTTTCATATATTTAACATGATATATGCTATGCAGTTAAAGCAAAAAGGGAAATAAGAATGTTGAGTATAGGTCTCTGGAGAACCACTCCATTGTATAGTATTAGAAGTAACCTGAGAATAGAACTACTGTGTCTTGGACTTCTCTGAAGAGCTTTGGATAAGATATACATTTAAAACCAATTTTCTGTGTTCGGAGAGTGCCTCGATTTGCACGTATAAGAACTATTGTAACAATGTTTTGTGTTTTTTAGTGTCCTGTTGTAAGGCTAAATTTCATACCTTGCTCAACATAACCTTCTTTTTAAGTGGTCTACGTTCAAATAAAGTATGGAAATTGTCCGTCGGTCATCAGATATAAAGATTATCAAAAGAAACAGTACGTCAGTACTTTGATTATATAATGATAATACTATTGTCTTTTTCAATGCTTTAATTCTACAATATCAAGCCTTCAAAAAGTGTTGTGTCGGAGTTTAAAGAATTGAAAACAATGACCTAAAAGTGTAGTTTGCATGATAGAAAATATTATATAATGGTTCTTCTAATCGATTAGTAGTATGTATAATATCTCCGGTATAACCCCTCTGCTTGGATGGAAATTCTAGGAAAACTTAAATCAGTTTTGATGCAAGATTTCAGTTGGAATATTTTAATCTTCCGCCTAACAGACAGAGCCTTGGCTCAGTTCATGAGTATAATTTCTCTAGCAACAAAGTATCCAGTTCCAACTTAGACGAACCACATTGGTGAGTAGTCTCTTGGTTGCATGATCGACTCGAGTGCGGGAGAGCATGGGTTCAATCTACGGTCCGGTAAAACCATAGACTAAACAAACATTTGCTGTTTCTCAGTTAAGGACGCAGCATTGAAGAGTGAGAGCAAAGACGGATTGACTCATGGTCAGAATAATGTGTACGGACGGGTTGAAATATTTTTCTACGGACTGTTAAATTATCCTGTAAACTAGCACTTTAAAAATCCGGCTCAACAGGTTGGTCTAGTACAAAGCAGGATCCATATTCATATCACATTAACTTATTATCGTCCTAATGAATATGCATGTATTATTTGCCGCTGAAGGTTTGACATCCGTCATCCACCAAACTCTTAAAACACGAGCACTGAAACTGCATCCAACACTTATCTTTTGAGGGCGTACTAAGTCTCAGGAATTTGCACTTAAATACAAACATTTTGAGAAAAATGCTAGGTCGCGTCTTTACATTTAAAATGTGTAATGTGTAATGTTTGAAACATAAAAACTCGCAAAGAAAAATGCCTGTTTGTGTTGATTTTTTCATTGACAAAATAATAATAATAATAATAATAATAATAAATTCTTTATTTAAAGAGGGTAAACTCAGTTAGTTACAATAAACTAATCTTCCCTGAGGCCCTCAGGTCGATATTTTGTCACACCCGTGCTTGACAGTCTTCAGTCTTCCGAGTGATTTAATTGTGCAATTGAGAAATGGTACACACAGTTCGTCATTATTATGTATGTGGTTTAATCATTTTCGTTAATTTATAATTTATTCTTTAGGTTGTAAGTCGCAATATTGCACAGAGTAATAAGCAAAACATTGTCTGCTTTCTGGTAAAATTGAGGGCCTCAGGGAAGATTAGTTTATTGTAAGATTAGTTTATTGTAAAATTCAAAATAACTTCTAAAACAACGGTAATTTTACCCATTCCAATCAAGTTGTAATCTGTTCTCTAAGAAAAGAAAATAATTCATTCAAAATATCATTATTGAGTTAGTTGACCTTTTACCATTTTAATGTATCTGTCAAAGAGATAAGATACTAACTGTATTCCGTTTCCAAAAAGGTCATATTAGATAACTTATTGTCAAAACAGTATTAAATTTAAATAAACTGGATCATCTATATTAATAGAATAACAGTCCTTTGATATTATGTAATGCTACTAGAATAAGTATTTCACTATTGTGACGTATACGGATAAAGATAAGCTGGTTTAGGCGTAGAAGAATGGCAAATCCTGGGTGTATTGCGGTCCTCGTGATACCAATTAATTCATTAAAAAACCAACGACAAACTGTCAATATGATATGTATGTTTCAAGGTAATTAGATAGATATAAGAAGATGTGGTATGATTGCAAATGAGACAACTCTCCATCCAAGTCACAATTTTTAAAAGTAAACCATTATATACTTCATATGTACATAATGTGTAAATGAAATTTACGTTAAGTTTTAAGGTACCCTTAACAATGCTTAAGATACGTTAATTTGCAAATCTCAGGGGCTCTTTTCACAAAAAATCTTACGACTAAAATTGATCGTAAGTAATACGGAAATGTTCATGACTTGTGAGTGTTTTTACTCGTAAGATTTTTTGTGAAATGAATCGCAGATGATATTGCTAAATAGAAAGGTCTGTATTTTTTTTCATTTTGTCGTAACATCAGTTTAAAAATAGTTCATATTTGACTTCGATTATAATACGCTTATTTTTCTTGTTCGGTTATTTTTGTTTTTGTGTCGGGACTTATTGGAGAGAAAACACGTACAACACTAATTTTCGTGCCCATGAGCCGAGTTTCTTCTATAAATGTCATCGGGTACACACTAGAACAAAAGTTTGGGAAGCGAAATGTATAACAATATATAAAAAAATGGCCTAAACAGAACTGCAAAGACTTGCAACAAATTCTTTTTATTTCACTTTTATTTCATAGTGATTTTTTGCAATAGTGAGATGCAAATTTGTATTCACCATTAATGCTGGAAAAATACTTTTCTATAATATACTCTTGAATAAAGAAGATTGAGAAATTTTAGAAAGAAATATATGACTTGCTTTCTTGTCTTTGTTGTTGCTTTCTCAATTATACAGTTTCCAAGTACTAACTTTTAGTTAACTAAAGGTCGATATTTTGTCACACCCGTGCTTGACAGTCTTCAGTCTTCCGAGTGATTTAATTGTGCAATTGAGAAATGGTACACACAGTTCGTCATTATTATGTATGTGGTTTAATCATTTTCGTTAATTTATAATTTATTCTTTAGGTTGTAAGTCGCAATATTGCACAGAGTAATAAGCAAAACATTGTCTGCTTTCTGGTAAAATACGGAAGCAAAGTCCCAATGACTCTACAAGAACATGTTCAAAGACTCATTATTCGATTATTACCGAATGAGACGCATCACCTTATTTGTACTTATAAACCATGAGTAACAAAAAGGGTTTCACTAGTTGCACAGGATCTGTTTATCCTTCCAGCTTTTTTAAGAATTCTATACGAGTACAAAAACAAGCCGGCCAGTAGTTGTGCATAATTAGTACCCAGTGCAACACCGACTGTCTTTTAAATTAACCATCTACAAAAACTGACAAGTATGTTTACGATAAAAAGATCCAAACTCAGCAAATATGTTAAATAATTAAACATTTAAAAAACACCAATCATACCTATATTTTTTCATGTAATTTCTTACATTTTATCATCTTTCCTCGTAAATATCCTTTACACATAAATATACCTGTTTAAAACCTGTTTCATGTAAAGAATAAAATAACAAAAATACCGAACTCCAAGGAAAATTCAAAACGGAAATTCCCTTATAAAATGGCAAAATCAAAAGCTCAAACACATCAAACGAATGGAAAACAACTGTCATATTCCTGACTTGGTACATAGAAAGTGGATGATTAAACCTAGTTTTAAAGCTAGCTAACACATTTTCTGGTCATTTGATAAAACTGTAGTTAAATTGTAAATAAAAAGTTTCTCGATCAGTATGATTGTTTACATAGGTCAAGTAAAGTCACTTACTTTAAGATATATAAATGGGGAAAAAGAAATACCAAACTTGTATTTTTCATTCCGTTTATAATATTTCATAATCTCTTCTAAAACACCATAAGTAACATTTATATTTCTCCTGTGTTTTGATATATTTTCTTAGTCTATTTAGCTGTATCACAAGATTCTCAATAGATATGAAAGTTACATAGGTCCAGAAAATTTATTAATTTCAGAATTTTGTATTTTTTTCGTTTGAAATATATCCTTTTAAGTGTGTACAACAAGCGTTTTCGACAAATACTTTGAAAATTTTCATAACTGAAAAAGTAACAAATAAAGGCAACAGTAGTATACCGCTGTTCAAAAGTCATAAATCGATTGAGAGAAAACAAATCCGGGTTACAAACTAAAACAGAGGGAAACACATCAACTATAAGAGGAAAACAAAGGACTGACAACAGAAACACTGAAGTGCAACAAAAACAAACACAAACATACATAGAAACGAACTATTTGATAACAACTGCCATATTCCGGTTAAGCTCTCCAACTTTGACAAATGTTTGAAAGGTTTACTAAAATGCATACAATATATTTGAGTAAAACTATGCAACCGGACCTTGATGAGTAGATCAACTAACCATATATATGTCGATCAATGAAGAGGACGCTAATGTTGGTTCTATTTACCTCCCTTTAATAAGCTTTTATTAAATAGCGTTTGTATAAAATTTTGAATTTTCAAATATGATTGGTTCAAGCATCACTGAAGAGACATCAATTGCGCATATAGTGTAGTAAAAATAATTGGTCCGGTTAATGTATCACTACTACTTGGTCTATGTCTCTGCTGGTGAACTGTTAGTTTTCGAGGGTGTCATCAGCCTGGTAGCCATTACTTCGGTAATGAAAGCTTTTATAAAGTTTTGTTAATCATCTAAAATTAAGGAATGTACTGTGGATTCATTATTATTCGTTGGATACCAATTTTCGTGGATTTCGTGGGTACAGGTGAACCACGAATTCAAATGTTCAACGAATTACATATTTTCAATAGACTCTGTATACAGAGATTGGCAAAACCACGAAATCAAATATCCACGAATATGCAAGTTTTCAGCAATCCACGAAAATTGATACCCACGAAAATAAATGAATCCACAGTATCACGTGACCTTTATACAAAACTCTGATTCCTTGTCGGGGTTGGATATAATTTTTGTTCCATTTTCGTTTTTTCAGCAAGTCACCGTTTTTATTTTGTATTTTGAACTATTTTTGGTTCGATCATTACTGAAACGGCATTAATTGTCGAAATGCGCATCTGATGAAGTAAACATGAATAACTTTCTTTATTCCTCCGACTCTGAAAATAAACAGCCCCAGTCTTTTCCTGTGAGAGTCCATAAGGTTGACAGGTTGATTATCGTGGTCCAATAGTACATAAGGTTGAAAGATTGATAAACTTGGTCTAAAAGTCCATAGTTTTATTTGGTTGACGGATTGATTGTCGTGGTTCGATATTCCATCAGGTTAACGGATTGATTGTCGTGGTTCGATAGTCCATCAGGTTAACGGATTGATTGTTGTAGTCTGCTAGTCTATTTGATTGACGGATTTCTTGTCGTGGTCTGACTGTCCTTTAGGTCCGATAGTCCATTACATTGACATATTGATTGTTGTGGTTTGATAGTTCATTAGATTGATAGACTGATTATCGTGTTCTGATAGTCCATTACGGATCGATTGTTGAAGACTTAAAGTCTATTTGGTTGACGGTTTCTTGTCATGATCTGATTGTCCGTTAGGTCCGAACGTTCATACGATTATCGGATAGCTTGTCGTCGTCTGAAAGTCCATTAGGGTCCGATAATCCATTACTTTTACGGATTGTTTGTCGTATTTTTATAGTACAACAGGTTGACGGATTGTTTGTCGTATTCTTATAGTACATTAGGTTGACGGATTATTTGTCGTATTCTTATAGTACAATAGGTTGACGGATTGTTTGTCGTATTCTTATAATACAATAGGTTGACGGATTGTTTGTCGTATTCTTATAGTACAATAGGTTGACAGATTGTTTGTCGTATTCTTATAGTACAATAGGTTGACGGATTGTTTGTCGTATTTTTATAGTTCAATAGGTTGACGGATTGTTTGTCGTGGTCTGTATGTCAACTAGGCCTGATATTCCATTCATCGAGGAATTGATCGTTGTTGACTGATTGTCCATTAGGTGTATGTATTGATTAATGTGTCGATAGTCCATTATGTCCGATAGTACATTTCAGTCGATGGTTCATTCGGCTGACTGATTGAATTTCGTGGTTCGATAGTCCTTACGATTAACGGATTGATTGTCATGGTCGATAGTCCATTCGTTTAACGGATTGATTGTCGTGGTCGATAGTCTGATGAGTTTGACGGATTGATTGTCGCGGTCGATAGTCCTTTCGTTTAACGGATTGATTGTCGTGGTCTAATAGTCTTATTAGTTTGACGGATTGATTGTCGCGGTCGATAGTCCATTCGTTTAACGGATTGATATCGTGGTCGATAGTCCATTCGACTAACAGATTGATTGACGTGGTCTAATAGTCCATGCGATCAACGGATTGATTGTCGTGTTCTTATATTCCATAAGTTGGAATGATTGATTGTCAAAAATAAAGGTGAAAGTAATGATTTCTTTAAACCAAGATTGCAATTATTTTTTTTATTTCATAAATAATGAGATACCAAAGGGTTAATCAAAAATCATAAAACTTCGTATGTGTTTCAAAATATTTGTAAGAAAGAAAATTCAGGAAAAAAATCTTTGATGACTCGATAATGCCCAATTTGCAGAGGTAGACTCCCATTGGTTTTGAGGCTAATAGGTCAAGTGCGCATTGTGGTTACAATTGTAAGGTCTCAAATTCAAAGGTGAAAAGCCCGCAAAGAGATTGAATTAGGAGAAGACTTTTAATAATTGTTGACCAATACAAAATATAATTCATACTGTGACGTATAACAGTTTTCCGTCTATAAACGTTCAATTCTTTTATACCATTTACTCGTCACAATCTAGAATAGTTTTTAACTTAAAGGAAATACATAAAACACATCTGATATACAGATGTACCAGCATTTTCAAAGAATTCGTATAAAACCTCTGGTGTGAGAACAAACATAACAGACGAATACAGCATTATTACATGTAATATGTCTGTATGTGTTTTGAAATAATAACTTGAGGTTTGGGGGATTTAATCGTCTTTGTTGAAATTAATGTCACAATTTTCAACGCCGGATGGACATATCGATGATAACTAGTTGTGACAGATGGACATATCGATGATAACTAGTTGTGACAGATGGACATATCGATGATAACCAGTTGTGACAGATGGACATATCGACGATAACTAGTTGTGACAGATGGACATATCGATGATAACTAGTTGTGCACTTCCCTTGCTGATTTTATTTATTTACTTATATGAAGTAGAACATATCCAAAGTTATAACAAAGATATAAATTGATGTTTATCCAGTTCTCAAATTTAAGATTTTGCTATATTAATGATACACATTTAATATATTATAATTAACTTAAAGATATTGTACTCCTCACTTATCAATAGCCCCAAGTGTTGACCTGGGTATAGAAAAGTGGTCATCCCTTGGACTTCCTCCTTCCATCAGTTATATCCTCCCTAAAGTGGGACGTCCGTTAAGCTTGGCGAGATGTATAAATAAGCAGCCAGACGTTAAATCTGATGTCTTTTATAGACAGAGTGCCACGGTAAATGCATGGTTGAGAACCATTGCAACGACTTTGTATATGCCCCCTATCCAACATAAATCATTTCTATATGGAATCAAACATCATAGTCCTTCATGCCGGTTTAATATATTTCCGGTTAAGATAGAAATTCGCATTTCTCAAAGCTTTATAATTATGTTTGATGTTCGAGAGCATGTATCTTTTCTTTGCTATTTGTTGTTTTTTTCTTTCTTTGTGGGGCGGGGTAAGTAACAGTTTTTATTTTATTACATTGCTTTTTTCTTTGTTTCCCGCATTTTTATTCTATGATCTCCTTTAGCATAATGTGTATAATGTCTGCTAATTAGTTTTTCATCTAACAATCTAAAGGAAAAACAGGACATGGGTCGAAGTAAGGACATAATAATTTCTTTAGGGGTTCCCCAGAAAGTCAGATGGGTAGTCATACAAATAAGCAAGATCTAGAGGAACTAAAAATACTGCAAGACTAAACTAATACGAATTTTCTATCATATTGCAGGTATCATATCGTGTTTCTGCTTGCCATGCATGACATGTAAATTGTCATCTAGAAGTGGTGATTGTGTATGCATGCCATTCTGTGTTCCTGGTGGAACTTTTACCATCAGATCAAGAATCAGAACGCTTCGTGGTATTCAGGAGATGGTGAATGATTGTCCGCTTACAGCCATGTTTAGCTGTTTTCGATACATTTATGTCATGCAATAAAAGTTTCCTTATAGTATTAGTTCCAAATGGAAGAAATATGCTGGAATAGCATTTTCACTGGAAGAAATATTAAAGTCGGAATAATGGGTATATTAGTATTTGGGCCAACAGGAACAGACATTATTTTTTACAAATTCAAATTTTATCATAACTATATCTTCACAATTTTAGATATATAAGAATATTGACTATAGCTGATAACAAAAAAGATGTCACAACATGATAAAATTATGCTTTCCATGAACCATAATAACCCTTTTTTAGTGGCAACTTTTGAGTAGGCAAAAAAAAAAAATATGGAATACACATGAAGTAAAAATAACCCATTTTAAGTTTGGCGCGCTTTCTCACGCTGAAAAATAAATAGTGTTTTCTCTCAATTTATTATCGTCTGGTGAAAAAATTATCGAACAAAAAATACGGTTGCAGTTTGAATTTCGAAAAAAGGAAATGTTCTACAACAAAAAGACTCCAAAAACCATGTTAAGTTCCGTATATTGATACAATCCTGTCCTTTAATAAAAGTTAAGATAATATAAGGGAGGTTTTACCTATGAAAGTGGACGGAGTCCGAATTATTTTCGTTATACCTTTTGGTAATCAGGTATATTCAAATTTGCGAGACATCGTATGCTTTACAACATGGCAGCCTCCGTCAACAGCGTGAATGTGCAAGTACAACTGTTGGCAAAACAGTAAACGATTTTGGATTCACTAGTACATTGATATTTATATCGGGTTTTCTTTTTATTAATTTTCTTACTGTTATCAGGACTTCGTCCTGTATTATCAACTTTTTTTAAAAGACAGTGAATAATATGAATAGATAATTAGTATTAAAGTAACTAACTAAAATATTACTTTTCTTCTTACAGGGTACTGTGTGCAATGATTGTTGCATTATGCAGTTCTTTGGTCAATGTGCAATTTGTCAGAGGTCTAGAGAACTTGACTACATGGGCATTTCATAATTCCATAATTATACAGATAGACAAAGTCGGTTTTCATTTTTAAAAAAAATATCATTTAACAGCATTTATTGCATTAAAAATTATTTTGTAAACATTGTTACAAAATTTATGATATAGTGGAATCTCAATGTCGTTTTTGTTTTTTTTTTAACATTTTCATTTTGTATTATTCATCAACATTCAGAACATATCTTAGGTAGATCCAGAAAAAACAATTGATGCATCTAATTTATATAGTGTTATCGTCATTATTCATCAGTAAAGGAACTACAAATTAGGAATTTGTCCTGAAAAAAACCGCGAATATCATTTACAATCTAGATATGTCCGTCTGTGACCCCTAATATAATGGTGAGTCAAAGTAGCCATTTATAAAAACGCACCAATGAACACATGTGTGAGGTTATAAGGGAACCACCATGTTACTTCAAGGAGGGGGGTCATAGTTTTGCATATTGGTTGAAAAATTTTAACAGATGGACACATTATTTTTTTTTTTAACTACAAACAAACCAACTTATTCGTTTTCTTACGAAGTCGAAACATATTTTGTATTCAATGCTCAGAAAGTAGACGGTGTGTGTGTGTAAGTATGAAATCACTAGCGGTAAATAAAGCTTTTAATGATTAAGATATAGGTGGATATTCATGAGACAGGAATTGTATCATATATCTTTTAACCATAGGGTTTGGTTGAAATGTAAGCTTTGTATATCTTTGTAAGAATAGTGCAAAGTTTAACCAAAGTATCTGTAATATGAGTAGACAGACATCAGAACTGAATCCAGGTGTCATAATTGTATAAAACAAAATGCGTTCAGAATTGAATTAAGTTTTTTTTATGAAGTTCAAGAAAGGATAAAATGCAAAATTATATAACTTGGATATGAGTACTATAACATACAAAGGATTGACAGATTGTATTAGTTCATTTTGATAAAAACAAATAAAGAAACAAACAAAGATTGACACTGACAAAGGGCTTTATAAGGATCGTTGCGCAAATCTTTATCGTCAAAATATGCATATATTGTAGGGGATTCCATTTCACCATCTGTTATGAAGGACCGTGGCATTTAGTTCCTTAGAAGAAGACATTACAAAAAAAACTCGGTTATTCATTTCAATATTGGTTTAATATAGTTTGTTAGACTTGCGTTTCGTCCTATCTCTGCAACATATGGGGAAAATATTTTATTTTTGGATTTCATAATATTCTCGCGTTTTGTCTTGATTTTTGAAGTAAGTTCAAAGAAGATGATGATAATTCCCAAAGAGCAAAATGGCACAAATTTAGTTTTTTTTCTTTTATATGTTATATAGAGATTCACACTAGAACGATTTTTAAGATATAATTTTAACTCGGCTTAAACACGCCATGGTTATGTTATGCAGATTTTGTGTACATATCCCCACAGGTGCCAGGCGAGATTTTTTTTTTAAATATTTGTATATACATATACATATCGAAATTTTCCCGTGGTCCTAAACTTTGTTTCATATAAATATATGTATTTCGTACGAAAGCCTATTGGGGTCACAAAAAAAATATCTATCGCGTAATTACGAGATAAATATCTCGTAATTACGAGAAAACTATCGCGTAATTACGAGATAATCCTTTTTTATCTCGTAATTACGAGATAATCATTTTTTATCTCGTAATTACGACATAATTATCGCGTAATTACGAGAAAACTATCGCGTAATTACGAGATAATCCTTTTTTATCTTGTAATTACGAGATAATTATCGCGTAATTATGAGAAAACTATCGCGTAATTACGAGATAATCATTTTTTTTTATCTCGTAATTACGAGATAATCATCGCGTAATTACGAGATAATCATTTTTTTATCTCGTAATTACGAGATAATCATTTTTATACGTCCGTTTACGGGACGTATTATGGTATACCGTTGTCCGTCTGTCCGTCTGTCCGTCCGTCGTCAACATGTCGGACATTAACTCAAAAACGCTTTAACTAATTTGCATAAAACTTTGGTGAACTATTTATATCTATTGATGTAAGCTCTGTTTAGAATTTTATAAATTTTTCATATATCATTTCTGAGTTATTGGGTTTTATTCATTAAAAAATGGGTTATTTTCCAGTTTTCGGACAATAACTTAAAAATGCTGTCAGCAATTCTCATGAAACTTTGGTGAATAGTTTATATCTATTGATGTAAGCTCCCTTTACATTTTCATAAATTTCTAATATGACATTGAGAATTAATTGAACTTTATTTGTTTATAGTCTGACAACAGATTTACTAAGTATTGCGCAACAGCACAGTGTATTGCACAACAGCGAGAAATCTTTAATTGAATATAAATTCAATTCATATAACCAATTTCAAGTTCCTTGACTACATTTATTCAGAAACCTATAATATGTCAAATATTTAATTACAATCCAAATTCAGACCTGTATCAAGCTTGAATATTGTGTCAATTTTTGCCTCAACTGTTCAGGGTTGGACCTCTGCGGGGGTATCCAGCTGCGCTCAGCGAAGCAGTTTATTTTATCTCGTAATTACGCGATAGTTTTCTCATAATTACGCGATGATTATCTCGAAATTACGAGATAAAAAAAATGATTATCTCGTAATTACGAGTTAAAAAATGATTATCTCGTAATTACGCGATAATTATCTCGTAATTACGCGATAGTTTTCTCGTAATTACGAGATATTTCGTAATTACAAGATACATTTTTTTTTGTGACTCTTATAGGCTTTCGTAATTTCGAATCCTGATAAGTAAAAATTTCGGTTGACTCGAACCGAATTTTCGGTCCCAATGTTAACAAAAGCATTTAAATTGCATTTTTTTTTTTGTTATCTTGAACACATACACATATGTCAAATCATGATCTCGTGGGTTCAAATATAGTGACGAGTTAATTTGACAATTTTTACACCTGTAATTAAATTTCCGGTCATTGTACGACTTTGCATCCAGCAGAGCTATAGAAAAACAGTACAATAACGGGTGTTACACGGACACTTTTTAGGAAGTTACACGGACACTTTTTACCAGTGGTAATATCTGTACCTTAGAATATAGCAAAGTACTCTCGACCAATGAAATTGTAGGTTTGGATGCCTCTTAATTGTGAAGAATGAATGTAAATCATGTTCTTAGTAAGGGATTATCCTATTATTTGGGTCTATTTACAGTTCAAAACAAAGAGTTTCTATAAATGAGTTACAACTGCCCCGAAGCACATTTATCAGATTGAAAGGATTTATCACACAGTGATTGAAACTGACTAAAAGTTGAGTTGTGAAACAAACAAAATTCTCAAAATAAGTTGAAGTTTACTGGTGCAGTCAAATTGGTACCGTGAATGTTATTACGAAAATATTAATAACTTCAAATTACTATAAATTAAACAATACCAAAGCAATGCAAAAAAAAAAAGAATGTTATTACGAAAATATTAATAACTTCAAATTACTATAAAATTAAACAATACCAAAGCAATGCAAAAAAAAAAAAAGAATGTTATTACGAAAATATTAATAACTTCAAATTACTATAAAATTAAACAATACCAAAGCAATGCAAAAAATAAAAAGAAAAAAATCTTTCAGATAAAAAATAACCTAAATCTTTAGAATATAACAATTTAATTATGCAATCGTCTTAAATGAAAAATGTATTACTTTCTTATTAAAAACGACGTACAAGTCAGATACAAAACAAAAGTAACAAAATAAACGGGATGGTAACAACCAGCCGTATAGTTTTTCTGCACTTGTAGTCAGGTCAAGGTCCTCGGCTATCGCCTCGGACTTAACCTGACTACTCGTGCAGAAAAACTATATGGCCACGGTTGTTACCATCCTGTTTTTTGTTACCTTTGTTCTGTATCTAATACTTGACCACTGTATTGATTTATGACATCCTTTTCCCACGAGTGTTAACCTAAGATTGATTGGTTGTTGGTTGATTAACGTCCAGTGGCAAATATTTCATACATGTTCAGGACGAGAACAAATCAACAATAGATACAATAGGTAGGACCTGTAATAAAGGCCGTTCGGGATGAAGGTCGGGTAAATTTAGACTGCCACTGGAAAATGAGGGTATATTTGAAAGGGACAGAAATTTTGCCTTGTAACAGGCCACCAACGGACCCCCCATCCAAAAGAGTTGTTACAAGGGTTCTTAATGTGCAGAGAGCGTGGCACTCACTCTGCACGAGGCATCAGATTTGACGTCTCCATTCTAATCAGACGTGACTGCGTACATCCCGCACAGCCAAACAGACTCCCAACTTTGGCAAGGGTTTTACTGTAGGTCGGAAGAAGACCTGTAGTAACCATATTTCCATTCCCAAGTCCCCCTTGGGGGTGTTTACCTAAGATAAACTTTGATCATCATAATAAATAATTAGCTATACATTGTTTAAGATTATGAAAAAAGATTTTAAATGTTTTACATCAATTAACCGTAATCATACATTAATGAGCTTGGTTGTGCAGAGAGTGATCAAAACTACTGAATCGGCGTATTTAATCTTTTATAAATTCTTTTGCGAAAAAAGATCGAAATAAAAAAAAATGTAAAGAAAAATAAATTTTCTTAAATCTCTTGTTCACGAGAATGAACAACTTTGTTAACTTAAAATCACGCTAAGATCGATTTGAAATAGTTCTTTCGACTTTAAATCATAGAATAAAATGTGACTGTACAAAGAAATAACTAAGGAGACAAAAAAAAAACCCCATAATTTTATCATAATTATAAAAGACCATTACATATGTGTACAGATACACCGTTCTAAGACAAGAATATTCCTCCCATTCCCGTATTCATCTGGATTTATTTTAGCCTTACCAAGCTAAGCAAGATTTGTGTCCCTTAGTCTGTCAAACTTCCGGTTTTCGTTTGAGTCGAACTACGAGTATCTCGATATATTTCTCTGAGTTCCCCGTACACCATATAATTTGGTGTACTGTTTCTTAATTTCAAAATGTGTTTCCAAAATTGAAGTTGTATTTCTCAATGCTATCTTTACTTTCAAATCCCCAAACCTCTGAAGCATATAATAATACAGGACTAACTAAGTAGTCAAAAAGTTTTAGCTGCAAATCGACGGGAATACATATATTTTTAATTTTTCGGTACAGAGCATACAAAGACTTCTGTGCCTGATCAAGAAGTTTTTTCATGCAGTACAAAAGCTACCGTTGTAATTGAAAAATATACCAAGGTAGCAGTAAGAATCAACTATTTCAATGCTTTCTCCATATATCATAAAAAGTCTGCTTTATTTTTGCTTTCTTCTTACTAAAAATCACTGCTTCAGTTTTGTTTGTGTTAATCTTTAGTTTCCATTTTTTACAGTATTCTTCAAAACATACAAGGGTTTTTTGTAATCCTTCTGCACTTTCAGACAATAGCGCAGTATCATCTGCGTACAGTATGATAAACAATTTAACATACATTTGTAATGATTCCAAGCACAGGTTCGAAATATTATCTAGACTTTCTATTATTTTCAACAAAATAATTTTCTAAATCATTTAGAAACAAAGAAAATAAAAAAGGTGATAAATTTTCACCTTGTTTGACCCCTGTGTGAGATATGAAAAATTCGGAAAAATCGTTTCCTTTTTAGACACACGTTTTTATATTTTGATACATATTATAGATCACTTTAAATATTTTATCTTTAATGCTTGATTTTTGCATTTTTTGCCACTACCCCGATCTCCATATAGTGTCAAAAGCGCTTTTAAAGTCTTTAAAAGTGCAAAATAGCTTCTTACCAAATGAAAAATATATGGTAATTAAAGAATACAATACGAATATATTATCAACAGTAGAGAATCCTCTACGAAAACCTGCTTGTGACTTTGAAATCAGGTCTATGTGATCTGCATGATTATTTAACGTGTAATTCAACATGGCAGAGCCAGAAAAGTATTACTAAAACATGAATTTAATGTAATTCCTCTGTACATTTCGGGATCGGATCTTGATCCTTTATTTTTGAATATAGTAATCATGATTCAATTAGACCAACTGTCTGGGACAATTCCAGTATCAAAAATCAAATTGAATAGCTTTACGTAAATTGGCATTTAATCGTCAATTGTATTCTTTATATATTCATTTAAAATTTCATCACTATCTGAAGCTTTACCGTTTTTTAAATTCGAAACCACCTTTTTAATTTCTTCATCGGTTACTGGACTATTTAAAAATAACTCAACATCGTCTGTTATAGTATCAAAGTCAAAATCTTGTTTGAAGCCATTTGCGGGTTCGACATTTTCATTTTGGATTATAAAATGATCATACAACGCTTTTAGAGATATATCGTCATTTGTTATTTTTTTTGTTACTACTATTTAGATTATTAAGGATTTTTCATAGAGCTTTTGTATCCTTTTTGGAAATGTTACGCAACTCATCAGCAGCCCTCTGTTGATAGTTTGCAAAAGCCTTATTTAATGTTACTTTATGTTCTTTACTAGCTTGTCTCATTTTGCGTCTTGTTTAAGCATTGTTCAAAAAACTATATCTCTTTTGAGCTTTATGAAATTTTTTTCTACTCATCGAGCATTTTCTATTAAACCAAGGTTTTGAATCTTCATGTTATGTTTTTTTATCTTCCCAAACGTTTCTGCCGCTGCGTTTTTAAAACTCTTGTTGATATCTAAAACTATATTGTTTATATCATTTTGAGTTGCATCATTATTTACGGACAATTCGTATATGTAAGAGAATGATAATCCCTTACTTATCATGAAGTAAGGGATTATCATTCTCTTACAAACTTAGAATATTGTAAAGTGCTCAAGGCTCAAATAATCTATTCAAGAATTAGTTTCATTGTCAGTGCAATGTTTATAATTGATGCATGACTTCCTTTTCCGGCATGTCATTTATGGATTAGTTTTAGTGATGTGAGGACTTTCTTATCATTTGGGAATTTTTGTTTTTTAAATGCGTTATAGATATTAGGTGACACAACAGTAGAAAGAAAAGGTAGGAATTGTATGTTTCCTGATTGTGAGTATGAATGTAAATCATGTAATATTTTAGTGAGGAATTATCCTTTTTTTATTTACAGTTTAAATCAATTAATACATTTGAGTTACAACTAATTTTTATTTCACAGCCAATGATTTGGTCCGGCTTTTTACATCAAATACTGTTTCATTATGTCAGGGAAATGTTCAAAAATAACGCCCTTAAAAGTTTTTAATATGTTCAAAATTAAATTCCTGTTTTTTTTTTATCGGAATACATGTATTGGAAATAACTATTCTCCCCAACCGCTGATCAAGTAATCAAAGTTTTGGAAAGCTAAAGATTTAGTTTATTTTTTATCTGAAAGATTTTTTTATTTTTATTTTTTACATTGCTTTGGTATTGTTTAATTTTATAGTAATTTGAAGTTATTAATATTTTCGTAATAACATTCACGGTACCGATTTGACTGCACCAGTAAACTTCAACTTATTTTGAGAATTTTGTTTGTTTCACAACTCAACTTTTAGTCAGTTTCAACCACTGTGTGATAAATCCTTTCAATCTGATAAATGTGCTTCGGGGCAGTTATAACTCATTTATAGAAACTCTTTGTTTTGAACTGTAAATAGACCCAAATAATAGGATAATCCCTTACTAAGAACATGATTTACATTCATTCTTCACAATTAAGAGGCATCCAAACCTACAATTTCATTGGTCGAGAGTACTTTGCTATATTCTAAGTCCAGTTTAGCACATACTTTCAACTTCTCGTCCAATCAAATTGCTTATATTTGCCTTCTAATTTTCATAGTACATTCTTTTCCCGTGTACTAAGTAACTACGCATGAATGACCACAAGGGTAAGATTTCATTGTATCGTAATCATGATATTAAAAACAACATAAATTCCCACTGGCTATTTTGAAATAAAATGCTGTGTTCTAAATTAAATTAAATAGTTTGTAATTAGTTTTTTTTTCACGTTGATTTTTAAATACCCTTCTAGTAAAATCTTTGGATATAAAAAATGTGTTTGACAATTGCAAATTTCTTTCATTTAAATAAAGGGTATGTACTATGAAACCTTGTGAAGGGAAATTAAAGCAACTTGGTGATAATTTTTCAAACTTTCTTAAGGGAGGTGATCTATTTCGTCATGAATTGATTGATTTATTGATTATTAGTTGCTTAATGTTCAGTGGCAAATATTTCATGCATGTTCAGGACGATGTCATGAATTGAAAAACTGTGATTAAATATGTCTGAAGAGAATGTGCCACCTATGTATATATATAAACATATTCTGATAAATCTTTTAGTTTTTACTTTGAAATAATAAAAAAAACACACAAAACCTATAATCTCTGATCTTTTTAATGCCTATCTGCTAGACTATATCTATGAGGAAAAACTATAAATATGTTTCAAATTTATTATAGCTTTAGTTTTACTGTGAAATTAAAAAATGTTTTCAAAACATGTAAAGCTTCCACTGCAATTTAATCATTGCCTGCTTTTGGTCAATTTATTTGGTCATCTTACCATGTAAGAAGAACATATATAGTAAAACACCGCTTTATATCAATAAACATACTTACACCAGCAGCTATCATCTTTTCATTCTGGAGTCAAGGGCCTTTTGAAATCACATATTTTACAATGATACTAGTGAGTAGATTTACAAAACTTCGTTAATGAGTTCTGTTTTACAAACACCTGTGATACAAGTAGTCAGCCAAAATAAACTATCAATAGACAAATTAAAAGATTACTCGAGTTGTAAATATGTGCTAAATTGGATAGTCTATGAAAAGGTATATACTATGAAATTAAGAGCTCGGGGCAAGCCCCTCGCTCTAAATTTCATAGTATATACCTTTCCATAGACTAACCTAGACTTATTCATAACAGTGGCCAGAATACCTTCGGGGTCATTGTGAATTCGATTAACGTATTCAGATTTCTGTTCACTTTTCCACCTGACGAAAATTTTATCACTGCTATTGTCGGTAACAATAGAATCTGAGTAACTAAATGTGGCATGAAGTCTGAAATATATAAATGAATGACAATCAGAATATATCGGGATAAAGTCAGCAATTTCAAAATAAAAAATCATAGGGAAGAGCATTGATGAAATAATTAAATAATCAACAATACTTGAATCGTTACATGTTTTCTCCCCAATATCTTTATCTGATCCAACTCTTGAATTAGCAATATACAAATTATTTTTTTCTGCACAACCCTAGCAGTCTATGACCATACTTATGCGGTCTACATGTACACTGACACACTCTTTGCAAGGAGATTTTGTTTTGAGTCAGATTCTGAAAATCATATAAATACTCTAATATATCAGCATCACAATCTAAATCAAACATAATAACAACTAACTCATCAGGTATAATAAAATCGGGTAAAGATTTTTGAGTTAAAATCGGCAACTAGGGCAACATAACTTTTTTCTGTGTTTGTTATGATATTCAATTCATGCTTGAGGTGGGAAAAAAAACATCTTGTCAGGCGAATTCTTGGTGGCGTGTATTCATTAGAATTGGAACTAAGAATATGAAGTCTGATTTTATCTCAGCTTTCTTCTTGGAATGTAGAAAGGAGACATATCAAAACTATTGGACAAAATTGTAAGCCATTTTACTTCCCATTCATGCGCTATTCTAGCATTTTGACGTATTTAACTCAGTAAATATGATTGATGGCTGAATTTTCGAGACTTGGTATTTTACTTCTGACGAATAAGCCATGGAGCCACGATATAAACAAATAATCATTTTGGTTTCATCACAATATAAAAATAAGGAGATGTGGTATGATTGCGAATGAGACAACCATTGACACGAGTTCAAACGAAGAAGATGTAAGCAATAATAGGCCACCGTACGGCCTAACAACAATGAGAAAAGTCCATACCGTATGATCGGCTATAAAAAGCCCCGACATGAAACTTTGGACTGACACCACTGGAAAAGAGAGTGTATTGGATAAGGGCTGAAATTTTGTCTTGCAATAGGCCAGAGTTGGTTTTTCACTCTGCGGTCTTCCTTTATGAGGTTTCGAAATTGACGTTTCCGTTCCAACCGGACGTACCGGCGTTTATACAGACAAATGATATCCCTATTTTGCATAGTGTTTATTATCTGGTCCTGGTGAACCGGTTGTGTTCAAACTCAACAATAATTCTCCAACTTCTGTAAATGCTTCATCACTAGTGTGTTGATTATGCATGTTCTATCGTTGATATATTATATATTAAATTCTTGTACTTAAAAGCACACAAGTTCCCGCAAAATTTTGCATCACAATTGAAATATTTGACGTCAAAATCAAATAGTTGTAATGATATTGCTATATCATCTTATCAATCTGTTTACATTTATAGAGACTCCGCCTATCTTATCTTGATTGACAATAACAGCTTCACGTACTTAAGGTTCATTCACTTTATCTATATATAACACACTGGGGCTTATAACAGGTTGCTGTTTAATATCATGTAGTCTTACAATACACCTTATCGCTATTTGTCCGCCATTATTGGACATCACAAAGGTTCCCGTAAAATTTTGACGTCATAATAGAAAATATCTGACGCCACAATGGAAAAGTGATTGTTGTATGACGTCAATAATTCAAGCGTCGCAGATACTCGGGTCAACCGGAGGAGATTTCCAAATATCGATAAGGTGTATAAACATGTATTTATAAGTTATTGGTTGTTGAATTATGTCAGAATGTTATTCAGAGCTAGATCTAGGATCATTCGGAGCAAATTCTGCTAAAACCCCAAAAGAGTATATATGTCCATTTAAAAGTTAAACCACATGACATCTCAGTTTCTTTATTTTGTATGCAGATCAACGAATTCTTTACTGCATACAAAATTTCATTAAAATCCGAAATACTGCATTTAATAGCAGAATATTAGTAACCGATAATTTTCGACGTTGGTAGGTGCATTTTTTCGTGAAAAATATTGATATAAGCACACATTTAGGTGACGTAAGCACAAACGTATGTTACGTAAGCACAAGCGTAGGTGACGTCTCCACCCAAGTTAAATCCTTGGAATTTTTGTTAAGGTTTGTATTTATATTCCCTATTTACCCTTTATATGCACTATAATCAGTTTACTTTTTTTAAAAGTTACTCACGATGTTATAGACGTATTTACACTAGTATGCAAATTTGTCCGCCATTACGTAAAATCACACAGGTTCCCGTAAACTTTGACATCATAATTCAAAACATTTGACGTCACAATTAAAAAGTGATTGTTGCCTGACGCCAAAAGGTGATTCGGAGTAGATCTAAGGTCATTCGGAGGCAAAATATAGCTAAATACCAAAAGTGTAAATACGTTTATTAGGCAGGGTAAAATTTTACGAATTTTAATATTCTTGAAAAACAAAATTATCCCTTTTACACCTCATCCGTTTAACAACATAATAAATACTGATAGTTTTGTGAAATGATACAAGTATAACAGAGGATATATCGGATACCAAGGAAACTGACAAAAAGGTAGTATCTCATTACTATTTCTTTATTGATAATTTTAAATCAATCCAGTAGCATTTTTCAAAAACAATCAATTCAGAAGGCAAATGACAATAATTGCAAAATTAATATATTGCACACAAATTAATTTTTTTAATTGAGTCTAACTTATATTGAGTTGCATGCGTTTACAGCCGATATATTTGAGTTTTTATAATTTGTGATTTAAAGTAAGGTTTGCATGTCTGTAAGGTGAATTTTTACTCGTTCATACAGGTCAAACATGTTTTAACTCATCTTGATGTTACCTGGCCAATGATTTGATTGGGTAGTAATATATAAGATTACTTTCAATATGCAGAAAACACAGATAATTGTTATTTGATGGTCCACCTAGCAACAAAAAAACTCGACTTTAATTCGTTTGTTCATCGCACAATCAAAAATATACTGTGATTTGTTAATACACCTTTTCACTATCATGGTATTGCTCAATGAGACAGCAACCTAACAACACAATAAATAAAAAAGACATGTGTCTCAAAGGGTTATTTAAAATGCGTATCGCTACGGATCCAATTTCTAATTAGCAGATGACAGAACCAGTTACAGCTCAACCACAACCAATTGAGGGAACTCTGTTAGTTTCTCCCGTTCAAGGTCATCGTAAATGGACTACTGGGCTGTTTGACTGCTTTACTGACTGCAAGACATGTTAGTATCTCCTTTAGTAAATTTATAGAAGACAAAGTCCTCATTACACTTAGAACATCAATAAGATTTAAAGATTAATCAATATAAAATCAATATACTAGTGAATCCAAAATCGTAAACGTTTTGTAATGCAGCAGTTGTACTTGCGCATTCACGCTGTTGACGGTGGCTGCCATGTTGTAAAGCATATGATTTATCGTAAATTTGTATATATCTGATTTTCAAATAAGTATCACGAAAATATTCTGAGTTTGTATATCATCTCATTGTAACGTTTTTCGGTGCCCTGTCTTGTACCTGATGTAGCGTCTGAATGTTATCTAAATTTTTAACTCTTAAAGTTTTTATATTATTACAGTTTTTTTTTTTATTTATTAAACTTATATCCATTAGTTTTACTGTGATCATCAAAATGTTTTGAATCCGAGAGTCTGTTTCATTTGGTTCTTGACAATTTCTTTATTCCTCTTTAAACTTTTTTGAAGGTGTGATTTCCTACTTATGTCTCCCATGTATCGTATGCAATATTGCTGTTAAACTTGGCGATTGTGCCTGTATGCCATATGTTGTTCCTGGTTCAACTATTGCCATGAGAACAAGGCTCAGGACGCTTGGAGGTATCCAGGTAGGATTTCGTTTAAAAAAATGTATAAGGCCCTCTCCATTTTGTCATATGTTCTTTTCGATAAAAGGGGATGTGAGGAATACGGCAACAACACAAGTATCTAAAAGACATCTAGAGGGCATTACATTACATTACAATGGACTAGTGTCTTTACAATATACCAGTGTAAAAATAAGATCATGTGGTATTATTGCCAATCAGACAACTTTCCATCAAGACCAAAGATCAAAGATGTGAAAAAAACACGTCACCATACTGTCATTCAACAGTAAGGAAATCCCATACTATAATAAGTTTTGAAAGGCACAGGTAAATATGACAAAATGTGAAATAATTTAGAAGAGAAAACCAAGTCTGATTATTATACAACACTCGACGGGAAACAAATATAGCAGACAGCAACCAACGACAACCACCGAATTACAGATTCATGGGTTTGAACAGGCACATAAAGAATGTGGCGGGGTGAAAAGACTTGACTCATCATATTGGTACTTGCAACAAAAATGAATAACAAAAGGCAACAAGTACCGATCAAAAAGTACTTGCAAACTTTTCATCCTGCTAAGTCTAAAAGAAGATGTGAATAAATCAATCAGAATATAAACAGAAACGCCAAATTCTACAATCAACAAAAAACAAATATGACATAACATATTCATTACAGATAACAGTGTTCTTATTGTCTGTTTTGTAATTCCTCTGTAATTGCTGTATATCAGATATGATAGTAAATGCGTATCGGAAATAATACATGTCACATAATTTGCATTGCGCAATATGAAAAAGTATCTACCTACTTTAGATTGCTTCCGTGGTTGATTTTGTCGATATAAGTCAAATGCTGTTCGTCATGTTATAAACTTGTGACGGAGAAACGCTCAAGGCCAAGGCCAATTAAAAAACGTACAAAACAATCATCCAAAAGACATATACTAAAATAAAAGTCTGTGAAAGAATAAAAAAGTGAACGAAGATGGTCAAGATTTCATTTACTTTAACAAAATCTAAAGGTTTCTAAGAAGCTATAATCATGAACAGATTCTGCTACCGGTAATTTGATCATGCTTATACTCTGGTAAAAAGTCTCAAAGTCATAACATGGAAAAGAGAATCGTATTGAAGCGAAGACAAATGAGAATACAATACATTTACTATATATTTATAATGAATGTAATAATTCATTATTTCATCTACGAATTTATGCAAAGAAATAAAAATTTAGCAACGATGACACTTACTTCGTACAGAAGGACCGAAGCTTCCATTGAGGTAACTAGGTAAATCCTCACTACCTTTTTATCAATAAAAAAGGTATAATTCTTTAGTATATAGTGAAGAGGATTCTAAACACTTTTTACCCCTTACACGTGAGTTCACTCGTTATTAACTTGAACACCAATTAGTTCAACTTAGTCTCATAAAAAAATTACGGTTAGATACTAGTATTTTGTTTGAAGAAACGAACAAATGATATTAAGAAAAAATCTGAATTTATGAAGATATCAAGACTGTACGTGCGTACGATTTGTCGTTGCGAGAAGCACCGGTACGTAACCTGACACTTTCCAACATACCCCCCTTTTCCACGTGGCAGTCTAATTCAGTATTCGCCCTTCATTACGGTTGACCCATTTTGCAGAACCTTTTTTTAGTAATGTACTGTTGATTTGTTCTCTGAATAATCCTACTGATTGACTGGGGAAAAAAGAAATATGTTCATCAACCGACTTCTTCCATCCTGCAGTAAAACCCTTCATCAACTGATTTCTTCCATCCTGCAGTAAAATCCTTTATCAACCAACTTCTTCTATCCTGCAGTAAAACCCTTCATCAACTGACTTCTTCCATTCTGCAGTAAAACCCTTCATCAACTGACTTCTTCCAACCTGCAGTAAAACCCTTCATCAACCAACTTCTTCCATCCTGTAGTAAAACCCTTCATCAACCAACTTTTTCCATTCTGCAGTAAACCCCTTCATCAACTGACTTTTTCCATCCTGCAGTAAATCCCTTCATCAACTGATTTCTTCCATCCTGTAGTAAAACCCTTTATCATCCAAATTTTTCCATCCTGCAGTTAAACCCTTCATCAACTGACTTCTTCCATCCTGCAGTAAAACCCTTCATCAACTGACTTCTTTCATCCTACAGTAAAACCCTTCATCAACCAACGTCTTCCATCCTGCAGTAAAACCCTTTATCAACCAACTTCTTCCATCCTGCAGTAAAACCCTTCATCAACTGACTTCTTCCATCCTGCAGTAAAACCCTTCATCAACTGATTCTTCCATCCTGCAGTAAAACCCATGCATAATAGGGCGTCCATTTGACTGTGCGGGATGTATAAATACATAGCCATGTCCAGTCGGAATGTGTACGTCATATTCAACGCTCTACATGTAAAAACCATTGAATCAACCATGTCAGGAGTCCATAGGGAGCATGTTACAAATTAACATCTATGCCCGTTAAACATGCTCTCCTTTTGAAGTCGAAATTCGTGATCTCATTCTCGTCTGTAAAACCTATCTATTGGATTGTTATTAATGCCATTTTGTTCCTGAATATGCATAAAGCCCGCCTCTGGGTGCGGGATTTTCTCGCTGTGTTGAAGACCCATTGGTGGCCTTCTACTGTTTTCTGCTCTTTGGTCGGGTTGTTGTCTCTTTGACACATTCCCCATTTCCATTCTCAATTTTATGAAATATTTGTCACTGGACGTTATGCATACAACACTCAATCAAACATTATACAATTCGACTTAGATATTGAAAAATCTCTTTGTGATGCCGGTTTACAACTACTACTTTTCCACTCCCAACCCGCAGACTTTGAACCGCACTGAAGCCTCAAATCGTCACACTAGAAATAAGGGTCAAGCTACGTCACTGCTAATAAAAGAAATATTTAATAATCAATTCAAATATTGGTAAAGCATATCATATATATGTATATGCAATGTGGATAAGAACCCATATAAATAAACTCAAAGTATGAAGCATTCAAGAAATTTTAGGTTTTAAATATTCAATTATTTTGTCCTCTCTGAGGAGACTTTAATTATCGAAATGCACATATATTGCAGTGAACTTGGCACCGTTAATGTTATTAAAGTATTCAAAATGTAACAAAATTCTCAATAAAGATAATTTCTAACAATTTTCTGATATTTTCAGGGTTCAATATGTAATGACTGTCTTGTGATGGGATTTTGTGAACCATGTGCCATCTGTCAGATGTCAAGAGAGCTCAACAACATGGGCATTAAATAATAACAGACAAAACTTTGTAAATCCATAGACATCAACAAACGTGGTTTTAGTAAAACTTGTCTGTATTTGAAATAGTTTTTCTTACTTTCAGACGTTTGGTTTGGCAAAATTTTCATTTCGTTAACATCCATGAGTTTGGAATTTTCTTGACCAATTATAGACTGTATCTAGTATTTATATTCGCCTATTATCAAAAGAATATGATTTTAAAAAGTCATATCATAGGCATCCGGAAAAACGACCAACGTCATATCATAAGTGTCCGGAGAAGTGACATAATATACGGTCTCTTCCCAGCACTGGGTCGACACGTTGCTGCTAGACGGTTAGTCCTCAGGGCTATCATCAGCTCAGTAATCAGTGCTTCGGTACTGATACGATTTATAACGTTATTTTTTTAAATTGTCCCTTGGTGGATTTAGCTATTTTTTAGTCCGTTTTGGTCATAAATCTCAAGTATTGAAGACTTTCAAATGTTTAGGTTTGAGTAAATCCGATGAAGGAAAATCCAGAAAAGCTCTTTAAACGAACCAAAATCATGAATATGCACGCAGCTACGTCCCTTTCGGAATGGGGACGTTAAAATCGATGTCTGGTGTAGGTGAATGGAACGATCTTTGTACGTTTAAGTTGGAACCTGTAGCAAAAACATTTTGGTTGTTCTTTGGGTGGCGTATTGATACTCTTATATCGGTGCTTTGTGTCAATTGTTTTATGTTAGTTGGTTGTTTGTTATTTGTTTTCTTCGAACCGATCTTCTGAGTGTAGTCAATTGCAACTGATTGTTACAGTTGTTCTTATGTTGTTCTATTACACCTATATCCAAGGTTGGGAGGAGGGTTGGGCGCTCTCAAACATGTTTAACTCCGCCGCATTCATTTATGTGCCTGTGCCAATTCAGGAGCCTGTAGTTCAGTGATTGTCGTTAGTTCATGTCTGTAATATTTGTTTTTCATACATTGTGTTATTATTAAATTGTTTCATATTTTTCATGTCGGGACCTTTTATAGCCGACTATACGGTATGGTGAAGGCTGTTTGGTGACCTTTAATTGCGTATTATCTATATCCACTTCTTTTGAACTCTGGTGGATATTTGTCTCATTTGCAATCATACCACATCTTATTTTTATATAAATTCCCCGCTTTCCTCCTGGATGTTAAGTGTACAAAATCGAACAAACAATATTTCTAAAAATCAGAGATCTGTCGTACAAAGATGTGGTATGATTGCCAATGAGATAATTATCCGACCGAGTCTATAGTAAGCGGATTTCAGCTACTATAGGTCACTAAGATGCTTAATTTATTCGTAGCGCTTGGTTCAAAGTCCTGTTACCTTTTCACATTACAATATGTTAGTCCTTCTTTGTAGATCGGATGCCTATTTGTGGCTTGTACATGTAAGAACTAAAAGTGTTCTACTAGTATCCGTAGTCTTAAGGAAACACACATAAACAAGTTCAAGAAGCGATATTTCACGACAATTTAAAAGTATGTCCTGACTACTTCTTTCTAGAAATAAGTCATTGCTATAGTATAAGGGCTACAATATCATGCGATTTACGAATAACATTTGATTTGTGATGGCTTACGTACGAGTGCTTACTCCAAAAGTCAACTATGGACACAATTTGCCGTTACCTGGAAATAAATTATGTCAGGTAATCGTCATCTGAGCGAGTAGAATTATAAGGGGCAATGTATTCTGAACATAAATGTAACCCATACTCGTCTAGAACCAGTCACAATCAATTCTGAAACAAAAATGTAACCCATAGAATGACTCTTCTAGAACCAATCACAATCAATTCTGAACATAAATGTAACCCATAGAATGACTTGTCTAGCACCAGTCACAATCCATTCTGAACTTAAATGTAACCCATAGGATGACTCGTCTAGCACCAGTCACAATCAATTCTGAAACAAAAATGTAACCCATATAATGACTCGTCTAGTACCAGTCACAATCAATTCTGAAACAAAAATGTAACCCATAGAATGATTCGTCTAGAACCAATCACAATCAATTCTGAACATAAATATAATCCATAGAATGACTTGTCTAGAACCAGTCACAATCAATTCTGAACTTAAATGTAACCCATATAATGAATCGTCTAGCACCAGTCACAATCAATTCTGAACTTAAATGTAACCCATAGGATGACTCGTCTAGCACCAGTCAAAATCAATTCTGAACATAAATGTAACCCATAGAATGACTTGTCTAGCACCAGTCACAATCAATTCTGAACTTAAATGTAACCCATAGGATGACTCGTCTAGCACCAGTCACAATCAATTCTGAACATAAATGTAACCCATAGAATGACTCGTCTAGAACCAGTCACAGTTAATTCTGAACATAAATGTAACCCATATAATGAATCGTCTAGCACCAGTCACAATTAATTATGAACAAAAAATTAACCCATAGAATGACTTGTCTAGAACCAGTCACACTCAATTCTGAACATAAATGTAACCCATAGAATGACTTGTGTAGCACCAGTCACAGTCAATTCTGAACATAAATATAACCCATAGAATGACTTGTCTAGCGCCAGTCACAATCAATTCTGAACATAAATGTAACCCATAGAATGACTCGTCTAGAACCAATCACAATCAATTCTGAACATAAATGTAATCCATAGAATGACTCGTCTAGAACCAGTCAAAATCAATTCTGAACATAAATGTAACCCATAGAATGACTTGTCTAGCGCCAGTCACAATCAATTCTGAAACAAAAATGTTTTAGATGAATTGATTATTGTTTTTTTTTAAATATTCTCTTTGATGTATATAATAATACCACCACTGTGCCTTCCAGACTTTTTTTGTCACTTTGAAATAAACTCCATACCGAAAATATGAGTTTCAGTATACTCATTTTACAAACGAAATATCCGTGACACGTATGTCAGATTTTATATTACCAACCAGAGGCAATCTGTGACTTCCACCCAAAGGCTTCGGATTTCCATGATGGGTTAGTTCTCTTTGTAGTGACATGTGTGGTAATAAACTTATGCTTTGAAAAAATCACTCATTACATATTAAACATGCCTATTAGTTTATTTCATTTGACTAAGATAAATTATATGTTTGTGATCAATTACTAACTTATTTTGTTGTGTAAAGTTATGATATAATTTTTGATAACCAATATGTAGCCAAAGGGGGACAATCAATTTGATTTATCTTATCTTACAAAAAATTATGCTACGAGTAAAAGTACAAATTTACAAAACAAGTCAACATGAATGTGTCAATTATAAAATTACCATTGTGTAATTTACCAATCTGCGAAAATAAGTAGTATTTACTATATGTATGCATGTAAATATGGTTAAGCAAATTATTATGATATATATGTAAGATTTAATCGAGCATTCTTTATATGATAATAAGATGTCCACCATTATATCTTGCACGTCTTCATCTTTAGCTCTACCTGAGCATTATATAGTAAATGAATTACAAACATAAATGCGTATCCATCCGTCCTTCAGAAAACCTTTAAGCTCTATAATTTTGATAAGATTCTTTGTGTCGACATGATTCTTTACTAGTCTCACTTTTTTGCAATAAAATAAAAATCTGTTGAACGCTTTTGAAATGAATGAAAAAAATATTTCCAATATAAAATCTTATAAACAAGACGAGGACAGAACGAAGCAATTCAAAATATTTCGACTTGCTAACTCATTACGTCTATTTTCGTCAATTGAATACGAGGCCAATATATAAAAAGCGGAAAAAACTACACCCATAATTTTTGAACTGTAGTGAACTATTTTATACATCAACAATGACACGTATATATAAAACAATCCTGTTTCATAAAAAATATGTATTATTCTTAGTAAATATCTGTAGGTTGATATTATTGATTCAGATTGACACCTGTTACAAATATTTTTGTATCGAATTCAGATAAAATGCATGTATATGAAGATAAAACAAAAAATGTATGTTAGGTTTTGCTTTTTTTCTTTCATTTTTGTATAATTTTCAGCAAAATGGTAGAATGTTTTAAAACATATTTCTTAAAAACTCATATAAATTCTGCTAGCGCAGGTGATGTGTTACACAGTTCATGTTCAGGACAATTCCGTTTTTTAAACTTATTCAAGATTTTTTTCTAACTTATTTTTTCGTCGTCGTAAAAGAGTAAAACACTGCTTGTACAGGAATTAGTAAAATAATTATAGTAATCTGACAGCGTTTACGTCCGTCCTTCATAATTTCTTTTGAGCTCTGTAACTTTAAAACTTGGAATTCAGTAATAAAAATCTGCACTTATTCCTACTTCTAGAAGGTATGTCCCATACAAAAGAATAAAAACTGTACATTGAAATTCATGGCCAAAAACTTAGTACAACTTCGCTACCCCTGTTCACGTTCATATGTACAAAAAAAATAAAAAATGTCGCCAGTTGCCGTTGGGTAATGAAACATGGCGTCATTTACCACTACTAGATGATGTGTTGCGTACAAGATATCAAACCGTACAGTGAAAGGCCTGGACAAAACCTAGTATATGTACAAGAAATGTTTGCGCTCTAAAACTTTACACCCCTATGGAGTATGATCTCCAATCACTATTGTCCAGTTAAACAATAAATACGTTCAAATCAGCTGTCAAATAACATATAAATCATGTAGAGTGTGTATATTTCTGAGAGTCTGTTCTGACAAATTTGTACATTTGATAGATCTATCTACGAGTGAGTATCAAAAAAGTGACGCATAGGTCAGATTCATATTAAAATAAAGATGACACTAGATAATTGGATGTTTAATAACATTTAAACTATTGGTTATTAAGACTGAAAATAACATTTTATAAATATAATTTTGTGTTTTAAAGATCTATTTCAAATTCAAACGAGCAATTTGACAACTCACCATTGAAGTGTATTTTTCAAAATCTAAAAAGTGAAGGTTGAAGTTACCGTTCAGAAAAAAAATGTTCATTTTATTCCAAGAGTACATTGTGTTTAAATCACCCGTGAAACTATAGATGATAGTATAGAAAGCATGGGTGTTAAACAAGCGGTTGCAATTGTTACTATGAAATGCCGCTATGCCAAGATTGGCTGTTGTCTTTAGACTGGAAAATCTTAAACTCATGTCGCCCGACAATTCAACATTCATCAGAGCACAATTTCAGGCCTTGAGCCACGGTTAAATAAAACTGGATCAGATCGCCCTAGAAGTGGTAAATAACACACCACTACTGCAGCACAGGTTAGGTATATCTGCATGGTTGCTCATCTAGGTAATTGGTCCGTTGGCACCAGAAGCGACGAAGCAGCGCATCTATTTTGGACGGGCAAATATCCACTTTTTGATATGGGACGAGCTCTGACGTCCCACGGCCCCAGCTTGTCTGGCAAAACAGCCGTTGGACGTCAGAGTAATCTCGGACTACAACAACTGTGCTGGACTTCCAGGTTTACAGCGAATTTCCAGCCAGACAGTCCATAACTGGCTTCGCAAACGAGGAAATCGGCCAAAAAGACCTTATGTTGGACAAGTTTTGGAGATGTGCGCAAACGTGCGCGTGTCCGTTCGTGTCATACATTGAGGGTCTAGAGGTTGAGGAACTGGCGCCGAATTTGGTCCAGCGATGAGTAACGCTTCTTCCTCAAAGATGTGATGGTTTAACCCACGAATACACGTGTCTAAAGGAACATTTTTCTCCTGCCTGTGTATATAAAGTTGACTGATTTGGCGTTGGAAGCATCATGATGTGGGAAGCAATTAATACCCTTTAACCTTAGAACAAACCCAGTGTATGTCCAAGTATTTTGCAGCTACATATTCTCAATGTAATTAGTCGACAGTGGGAAATATTCCTGCAGAACAATGCTCGGTCCCATATAATGGATTTACTAACTCAGAACAATATTTATGTATTGCCATGGCCCTCAAAGTCCCCGAATTTGTTCCCATAGAACATCTTTCGGACAAACTTGGTAGATGCGTCCGCCAACACACACCCCTTTTTTAATTATTGGACCAAATTATTCAACCTTTCCAACACGAATGAGAAGGAAACCACATATTTGATTTGGTCATGCCAAGGAGATGCAGAACAGTGAAAGCCGCACATGGTGAACAATAAATATTTACTTTAACATCACCGGAAATTGACCGAATTTATAAAAGTACACAGGAAAAACCATTAGGCATTTCATTTTTTGCCGAGTTTATATGTAGATATAAATAAAACGTCTAGATAAGAGGGGGTGGACAGGGGTACCCTTCTCCCACCTCCCGCCCCCTATCTCCCACCTCCCACTTTTAGAATCTTTTTTTCCCTCCCACCTCCCACTTTTAGAATCTTTTTTTCCCTCCCACCTCCCACATTTAGAATCTTTTTTTCCCCTCCCACCTCCCACTTTTAGAATCTTTTTTTCCCTCCCATCTATTTTTTGTCTCCCACCTCGAATTTTTTACAAAATAAATGTAGACAATGTTTATTTAGGTTAATGTCAGAAAAATATCGTTTTCGTATATATGAGGCTTAGAAACAGGGGGAAAGCGCAGTTTTGTGCATAATACCCGCAAAAAAATCTGACATTGACCTGATATTGGTTTTATGTTGCACCTAAAAATTGCTACAATTATACTTATGAAAATATTAAAATAAAAATAAAACTTATTTTCCATCTCTAAACGATCCCCAGATTGTGAAGAAAAGTGACGTGACATGGAATCGACATTGCACAAAATATCCCTTTGTTACTATTATTGGTAAATGAAGACAACATGAGGTGTTCTAGCTGCAGTATACAATCTGTCAGAAATATGTACAACACCAAAATAAAAATTTAAACAAAAAGTAAATAAATACGAAATATCAATAAATATTTCGACTAACAGATATGCTTCATCACAATTATGTAAATTTGAGTCTTAATAATCTATGCAGATTTATATATACGTCTAAAAATGTGTCAACTTTACGACAGGCGTTCTCCATCGAATAACCTGTGATTATACAGGGCTAACACCATCATATACATAATTATACTTCGTATCAAAAGCCCAACAATGCGTTGTTCTGACGCTGTCAGTATAACTTCGGTTTGTGACCCATTTATAAAGGACTCTTCACTATGATAACGGCATGCATGATGTTACAAATCTTTACTCTGATTTGACGAAATAACGGAATTGAACAAAAACAAACAAAAAAAGATATATGCTACAATAAAATGAAAACATTACGGACATAAAATCTCACTTAAGAGTGAAATTATCCAGATAGATAGAAATATATTCAGGTAAAAAAGGTGTCGTTATCACCACTGTCAAATTGTTTGGATTTTGTAGGCTTAACCTTTTGATACAGGTAGGTAGATATCACTGACAGGTTCATTAGATCTACCAGGTCAATTAGGCTATTAATAGATTAGCAGCCGGTTGTACGAACGTGGCATTAGTCTAATGGGTCATTAAGTCTTCATTAAGCCTTTAAGATGCATTAGGCTAATGAAAACTTAATGACTCATTAGGCTAATGACACGTTCGTACAACCAACTACAGTGCTATAAATTATACTATATGTATCAAGTTTTAAAAGATTAAGAATTACGAGAATGGTATAGAATCTATAAAAACTTTAAACTTTTCCGATTTCGTGGAAATACATTAACTGTACCATTTTCTTGATTGACAAGACGAAAATACTTAACTTACATATGTATTTATATGTTCTGTGTATATTGTATTTTTGTTTTGGTCAATACTCCTGTTGTTCAGTGTAGCCCAGACAATTTTAGGTATGAGATCCACTTTACTCCTGTTGTCTTAGCCATGATAATATTAGGTGCTAGATTCACTCAACTCCTGTTGTTTTTGCCTAGACAATATTAGGTACTAGATCCACGAGAAAGGTAAAGAACTTCCCGCGGCACTAGTACTTAAAATGATCCTAGGTTTTTCTTCCGAACCACTGCTGGAATGTTTAGTTTCTCATGAACAATTGCTGGAATATCCAGTTTTCTCCTGAACCATTGCTGGGATATCTAGTTTTCTCTCGAACCATTGCTGGGATATCTAGATTTCTCTCGAACTATTGCTGGAATACCTGGTTTTCTCCTGAACCAATCCTGGAATACATAGTTTTCTCTCGAAAATTTGCTTGGATATTTAGTTTTTAGTATACTATGCAAATCCTTGATATACCAGACGACATAAATTCACCTGCACTCCCCCCAACTCTGAACCCACTTACTAATATCCATATATGAAAAAGTAGGGTGTCAAAATAAGGCACTCTGGATTTATTTGTTAGTTGTAATTGGCTTTGAACTAGCTATATATGGTAAGTACTCTTAGATCGGTACTGTGTGTCTTTGGTCTCATTGTTAGTTGTTTAAATGCTTTATGCCGATCGGATGAATCAAGGCTCTTTCAATTGATTTTGTGTGTTCTTATGCTTTGTTGTTACACCCATGTCCCGGTTCAGGGGGATTGCTCGAAAACACGTTTAACTCAGCTACATTCTGTATATACTAGTATATGTGCATGTCCCAATTGAGAACATGTAATTCAGTAGTTATGGTAAGTTTCTGTCTGTCATTTTTTTTTCTTTTTAGTCTGTTTATTGTTTTGTACATAAATCAGGCCATTTGTCATGCCAAGGAGATGCAGAACAGTGAAAGCCGCACATGGTGAACAATAAATATTTACTTTAACATCACCGGAAATTGACCGAATTTATAAAAGTACACAGGAAAAACCATTAGGCATTTCATTTTTTGCCGAGTTTATATGTAGATATAAAAAAAACGTCTAGATAATAGTCAATGATATTTCTTACGATTTTTTATAAAATAAATGTAGACAATATTCATCTAGGTCAATGTCAGAAAAATATCGTTTTCGTATATATGAGGCTTAGAAACAGGGGGAAAGCGCAGTTTCGTACATAATACCCCCCCCCCCCCCCCCCCCCCAAAAAAAAAATAAATCTGACATTGACCTGATATTGGTTTTATGCTGCCAGCTAAAAAATGCTACAATTATAATATGAAAATATTAAAATAAAAATAAAACTTATTTTCCATCTCTAAACGATCCACAGATTGTGAAGAAAAGTGACGTGACATGGAATCGACATTGCACAAAATATCCCTTTGTTACTATTATTGGTAAATGAAGACAACAGGAGGTGTTCTAGCTGCAGTATAGAATTAAATATAAGTCTCAAATGTGTACAACACCAAAATGAAAATAAAAGCAAAAAGTAAAAAAATAAGAAATATCAATAAATATTTCGGATAACAGATATGCTTCATCACAATTATGTAAATTTGAGTCTTACTAATCTATGCTGATTTATATATACGTCTAAAAATTTGTCAACTTAGCTCTTTAAATTGATTTTGTGTGTTCTATGTTCTTATGCTTTGTTGTTACACCCATGCCCCGGTTCAGGGGGGATTGCTCGAAAACACGTTTAACTCAACTACATTTTGTATATATATGTGCATGTCCCAATTGAGAACATGTAATTCAGTAGTTATGGTTAGTTTCTGTAAGTCATATTTTTTTCTTTTTAGTCTGTTTATTGTTTTGTACATAAATCAGGTCGTTTGTTTTCTCGTTGGAATTGTTTCACAGTTTTCATGTCGGAGCTTTTTATAGCTTTCTATACGGTATGTGTTTTGCTCATTATTGAAGGCCATAAGATGGACTATATTCGCTTACATCTACGTTTGATCTCTGGTCAATAGTTGTCTCATTGACAACCATACCATATCTTCTATTTTTTATAGTTACTCGTTTTATTTTACCTTACACAGTTTTATGATTATTAAGCATTACTTAATACCTCTAAATCGGCGCAGTTAACAGAACAGGAATACTTTTCTATTCTTATAACGATATACTGTTAATAATCTTAGCCCAAATAATAATTATAATGTATATGTTTTTGTAAGAAGAAAATAAACAGTCTTTCAGAGTGATGCAAAAAAATAAAAGAAAAACGTTCACCGATGCACATATTTTATTTGTCCAAGGGCAATAACTCCAGTGTATCTTTTTGCTTTCTTTTAAACTTTTTTCATAAATATCCTATTAAAAATGTAGGCTTAAGATCGCTTACAATTTAACTTTCCATATAAATTATTTTTCCAAGAGGCATTGCTCCTGCAAATTTGTTTTATCATCGCTGAGTATGAAACTCTCCCAACAATTTTCTGATATAAACCTTTAAATATAAATTTCATAAAAATCCGAAAGAAATATGGACGTATGAGTGCTTCCAATGTATTTTTCAATGTAAATTACATATTTTAAACTAAAGGGACATAATTCATGTAGAAATAGATAATAGGGACAGATTTTTTAACTCGAGAACGCTTACAATAGAATTTCCCTTGAATTGTGACTTTGAAGGGCATAACTCCTTTTAACATGGATGATAAACACATATTTTGGGACTAGTCCGATACATATGCTGATATAAAACATTTGATATAAGTCTTATAAAGATATAGCAAGTGTTGTATGTATGAGAGCTATTACAAGATTGGACGGAAGGATGTGCACACATTCCAAGAGATGCACAGTCACAGAGATGGCCTTTTAAGAATACTGAGTTGGTCGGCATGCATTTGTGTGTGAGAACGCTGACAAGACACTTGACGGAGGGGACACACGAACGGAGTATATCAATATAATTTATTTCCTTTACTTATTGCTCACAGGCAAACGATTTGATTGTCATCTCTCCCTGTCTTCTGATCTTTTATATGATATATATAAATGTAATCTTCTGAAAATTTTGGAGCAGTTTATTTTTCACGTGTAAGGATACTACAAAACTTGAAAAGATAAAATTTGAATGTTCATAACTCCTGCTTGGTATAGTCCGTTTGAGTGTTTTAAATCTTCAAAACAAATTGTTATAAATCAGATTTGTTTATATGTGGTTTCTTTTGCATTATCTTTTTCCCTTATTTATGCAGTTAGCGAACTCTGACAAATGTTTTCAGAATTTTTACTGAAGTAATGAAAAAATAATCCATTACATCTATAAGATTATCAACAAGGTAATGGAGTGAATGAGTAGACCATGACAGCAGCTTGTCAGGTTCTATTATGAAAGGGAAGTAAATATCATTTGTATTTCAATGAATGCTACTGTTAGTGACAATGAAATGGCTATTGTGATCAAGAAATCGGCGGAGTACATTTTAGTGCATTGATAGGACATTTAGCGAGAAATATCTGACGTTTAAGCGCTAAAGTATAACCCATATTAGTGCTAGATTTTTAACCCATTTCAGTTCATTGAAATTATCAATGCCCATTTTAGCGACAGAAATGAAATCATTGTAGAATGATAAATTTTTATAGTATCAAGACAAACAGCAAACAATACACAATATTAATTTCATTTAAAAACAGCACTAAATGTCTTAAAATTTAATACAAATGTGACAAGTCCATTCTGAAATGGAATGTATATCCCAGCAAACGTGTCAACGTATATTTGTTCCGCCTAACAGAAGTTCCCCTGGAAACTTTATTATAAACAATACCATAATATCAGTTCCTATTCTGTTCCATTTATCCCGTAAGTAACAAATTTTGTAATATTTGTTTCAGTGGAAATAATATAACAGAATATGTCTTCCGTTTAGAACTTAAATTATGGACGTTATCCAAGGACTAAATGGCCTATCATGGTATGTGAGGGCTCTTGATATACACCACATAAAATTCTACATGTTCATAAAATTACAATAGGAACTGTTCCTATTTCTGGTCTAGATTGAGATGCAGATTCACCGATACTTCTTATTTTAATATATGTTATTGTTTGTAATTTGACGATAGTAACCAGAAAAAAAAAACATCAATATTGCACTTTTATTACCTGTTTGTTCAACAACATTTTATTCCATGTTTAACTAAATTGTAAATACAAACAGCTTAAACATTAAGCCAGTATAACTTACTGTTGATGGTTTTAGTATGGTGAGTATTATTCAGTCAGCAAGTTTTTGCTAAAATGGGCTATCAAAATTACAGGTGATTAATCCGGCGTTGAAAAGGGCTATAATGTCTACTGGCTAAAATGTTCCCCATGAAATGTACATACCTTTGAAAATGATGCTTGTAAAATACAAGCAAACTATGGAGACCTAACTTTAACCTTTTTTAATAATTGAACCCCAAAAATGCATCCCTATAAAAAAGAGAAACTAATAGAATACAAATGCAGCTTACAGATATGAACTGACTCGGTGAATTAGTAAGGATTTATTTTTGAAGATTTATATTACTCAAATGGACTAAATGGATCTTTGTATAGATCTGATGAGTTAAGATATTTTCAACTGATCTTTATAGTTTGTTCTCATGTTGAGCTGTAACACCACTGTCCCAGGTTAGGGGAGGGTTGAACGCTCACAAACATGTTTACCCCCGCCACGTTCTTTATGTGCCTGTCTCAAGTCAGGAGCCTGTAGTTCAGTTGTTGTCGTTGGTGCATGTCTGTCATACTTGTTTTTCGTAAATTGTTTTGTTATGAATTAGGCCGTTAATTTTCTCAATTGAATTGTTTCATATTTTTCATGTCGGGCTTTTTATAGCCGACTATACGGTATGGGTTTTTCTCATTGTTGAAACCGTACGGCTGCCTATAATTGCTTATATCCACTTCATTTGAAATTGGGTGGATAGTTGTCTCCTTGGCAATCATACCACATATCCTAAGTTTTATATTAAGTAAAGTCAAACAACTTTAGTCTGTGAGAACTTGATTTATTTATTATTTGTTATTGGTTTGAATTAGCTTTAAGTAACTGCGAGTACTCTCATATCAGTGCTTTGTGCCAATGGTTTTTATGTTAGTTGTATTTTTGTGCTACGTACCAATCTATTGAGTTAAGCCATTTACAACTGATTTTTTACAGTTTGCTCTGTTAGGGGAAGGATTGAGCGCTGACAAACATGTTTAACCCCGCTATATTTTTTATGTGTCTGTCCTAAGTCAGGAGCCTGTAATTCAGTGGTTGTCGTTGGTCATGTCAAAAATTATGCCATTATTTTATATTTTCATGTCGGGGACTTTTATAGCTGGGTATACGGTATAATTTTTTCTCATTGTTGAAGGCCTCTCGGTTACCTATGATTGATTACATCCACGTCATTTGAACTCTGGTGGATAGTTATCTCATTGACAAGCATACATCATCTCTCTATTTTATATTGGGACTTAAAAATTTCTCTATCGTTGACCTCCAAAACGTATATATTTATCTGTTATTTTTTCCCTTACAGTAAAATATCTCGTTGCGTAGAGGGTTGTTGATAGTTTATGTCTATGAAATCGAATGTGTAATATTAAATTCTATTTCTTAGAGTTTTCCTGGAATTGATTTATTAACTACATTTTGTACTCTAATGAAAATTGACTGACATTGCTGGCCGTTTTGTTTTTGTACTCATATGAAGCAGAATTTATACAAAATTTCTTAAAGACAAGAAAAATCTGTTAGCAACATCCTTTTATTCATTTACCCTTTTCTGTGAGACCTTATTATATACCCAAAGTTGTAATACTGCCTTTACATTTAAATTTGATTGCAAAGGTTTCTTTTTTGTTGTCTGTGTATTGCTACAACTTTTTTTTCATAGTTAGAAGAATTGACGATTTTTTATTCTATATAGACAGCATATTGATACCTAGGTGTCTATTCTAATTTTGATTGTGTAATTGTGTATTTGTGTTGTGGATTACTCTTTGTAATATACCTCTCACCTCCTTTTATTCACAAGGATGTCAGACTTATTAAATATTTCCAGGGTCTCATTTTTTATTATACTTTTAATAGGGCCTTTTTTGTCTTTCACAGATGAACTTTGAAGAAAAAAGATTGACGTTTACTTTTGGTTAGTGATAATATAACTCTATCAAAAAACAAACTGTACGTGGACTATGTATTTTTTTCAGCAAGAGAAACCCAGTGACTTATTAGTGCTGTCATTAGTAAATTATTTATTTCATAAATATGTTTTGTTCATATGAAGCTGTTATATTGACTAATCAATACATATTATGTACATTAAATCCATCCCGTTATGTTACAATGCAACAGATGTAAATGTTAACATATAAAAATTTTACGAGTTTTATTTCTGAACATTGTGTAATTTATCGTGTTCTTTAGGCCATTCTAAATTGATTCATAGTTCTTAAAATTCGCTCGCTCTAACATATATGGAAACCTAAAAATAATCTACCACCCTTTCTTCAAGACATTCTGAATTATCGCTCTATCTAAATGAGATAGGCAATTTCATTTTGAAATGTCATCGCTCGCTTCCAAAATCCTGACAGAAAATTATTTTGGGGGAGTTCAAAAGTTATTTCTCATTCTTACAACAGAGAACTTGCACAATAAGATTTAAAATACACTTTTCACTACTCAAATTTAGTACCGCTGACAAAATATTCATTTTAGAAAAAAAATAAAAATAAAAATTTCACCCGTTCGCACTGAAAATAAGGACGTTTTAATTAGTATTTTTTTAAAACTTTGTATACGAATTGTTCTACTGTATGTATCCTTCACAGCTGTTTTTGAGGCTGGCCTTGGTTTTCAGCAAAATTCCATTCCTCTGTTGATTTGGACGTACGATGAAAAGTTTCAACACAATACAAAGTAGTGATACGCTGGTAGATAAAAAGTAACGATACCCGCGGCACCACTACTTAATAGCGTGTTAAATCTATGTGTTGTCTCTTCTATTTAATCCTTAAATCTGTATGTCATCGTAGACTCCACTTAATTTCTAGGCTCTAAATGGAAACTTGATAAGACACAGAATTCTGGTCTTTAACTATTTCAATTAATAATAATCCATTCACATCAATTATGACCGATATATTTCAAAAGTTGAAGAATATAAAGCTATTTACAACATTACAATTTCACCACCACCAAGCAGTAGAAAAAGTCCACAATATAATCGTGTTAGGAAAACTGCATGCATTTATAAAAGAAAATATATTTCATGCACGGTTTTAGGTATTTCGTTACAGGTTGACGTGGATTTAAATAAAAACATCGATGAAGAAAACTCCTTACTTATACTGATATGCTTTAAACCAGATGTGACCAAAACATTGTAGTGTGGTTTTTTGTACGATTTTTAAAAGGGCGATAACAATGCGGATTAATTGTAAAACATGGGTATTTACAATGGGATTATAATTCTGTGTATTATTTATTTTCAAATTATGCTTTATAAATACACGCATTACTGTTTTATAAAATTTGCACCTTATTCATTGATTGGCTTATGATTGGTGTAACATGTTGAGAAAATTGGATAAATATATCCACAAATCAATATACAAGTTTAATTTTGATTGGATTATACTCTACACATTACAGTAAGTTTTCCCTGAATCAGTTACACCGTAAAAAGAAATCTTTTTTGGGGTCATAATTCTTTCTGGGAAATTCATTTAAATATGTTGATCAGTGTGTAAAAAAATGTCGAAGTATGAAAAAATCCTAATATACTTAATAACGCTTTCGTATGTTTTTATAGAGCGCCAATAAAATATGTTTTTAATTTTTCACAAAAACAAATCTGCTATAAAACTTAAATACTGTGGTTATTTGTATTTTTTCAACATTGTTTAACTTAGTTATGTTAGGGCAAATTTAAGACTATGTATGGTAATATTGGTCCTTAATTTTAGGCACAAAATAGCCTTCTTTGACCTTCTCCTGTAACTGAATCGTAAATTTACTCAATATCAGACTGATATTTCTCGATTATAAATATGTATTTTTATTTTTGTTTTTATACGAGCGTGTGCAGAAAAAAAAGTTCCAAAGTACCAGTCTAATTCTATAGCCCTATAAGCCGAGAGAAATAGTTATTTTATAGTGTTTTACACTTGGAGATGCGATTTCACCATTTGCGTGATCGTCATAACGAGCATTCATGGAAGAAATGCCCATTATAACGGTCACAAAAACAGAAAAACCTACTTTCAGAAAAGAAACAAGTATAAAACTACTTGAGAAGAGATGTAAGCAATATATCAGATAAAGCATATATATTATACAAATCTCGTTATGGTTCGCCATTGTAAATCGTCAATTGAGAAATATTGTATTCATATTTTGAACATCGTTAAACTTAGGTTTTTTGTTTGTTTTTTGTTGGGTTTTTTTTTGGGGGGGGGGGGGGAGCAAACGTTATGTCATGTATAATTATTTCTAAATTAACCTTTGAATTTGAATATAATATAGACTTTATTGTCCCCTCCTTTAACTGAATCGTACTGAACTTAATATCTCTTCATACAACTTTGTTGCAGATGAACTTAAAGACATTCTAGAAAACAACCTCCTGATAAGACAAACATAATCTGGAGCTCGTACAAAGCATGGAAAGTGCGAAATTTTTCAAAATATGCAAATCTCGTCATGATTGTTTGTTGCCGTTGAAAATCGTCAAATGTGAAAACTTTATTTTTTTTAACACAGTCGAACTAAGCCATGTTAGGGCTAATTTAAGATTGTATGGTTGCTTATAATATAGCCTTTAATTTTGGGCATAATTTATACTTAATTCTCCTTACTCCTTTGACTGAATTATCAATTTGCTTAATATCCGAATGTTACCCTTCCGTTAAATGTATTTTTATATTTTGTGTTTTTTTAAAGAGCGTTTGCAGAAAAAAGTTCCAAGTACCAATTGAAATGTATAGCCCTGTAAACAGAGAGAAACAGATATTTTAAAGTCTCTTTCACTTGGAGGTGCGATTTCTCCATTTGCATGATCGTCAAAATGAGCATTCATCGGAGAAATGCCCATCATAACGGTCACAAAAACATAAAAACCTACTTTTCAACATATAAATAAGTATTTTACTACTTGATAAGAAGAGATGTAAGCATTATATATGATAAAGCAAATATATTATAGGCATTTTGAAAGCAAAGCATTTGTCAGGTTCCCATGGTCAAAATGACCAAACAGTGAACAGACTTGACAAATTTATCCCAGAACTAACGGTGTAAATTTTATGAATTAAAGAGTGTATGGTAACTAAATAATCTCGCCTTTAATTTTGGGCTTAATTAAGACCTTATTGTCCCTATACCATTGAACGAATTATTAATTTACTATTATCCTTCGGTTAAATATATTTTTTTATATTTTTTATACGAGCGTGTGCAGAAAATAAGTTCCAAAGTACCAAACTAGATGTATAGTCATTTAAACAGAGAAAAAAAATATATTTTAGTCTTTTACACTTGGAGATGCGATTTCACCATTTGCGTGATCGTCACAACGAGCATTCATGGAAGATATGCCCATTATAACGGTCACAAAAACAGAAAAACCTACTTTTCAGAAAAGAAACAAGTATAAAACTTCGTGAGAAGAAGAGATGAAAGCAATATTTCAGATAAGCTATTTAAACTCATTGAATATACCAGGCTTATAATTTTGTACTCGAGACGTTTCGTTTACATAAGACTCATCAGTGACGCTCGAATCAAAATAGTAGGGAGGCCAAATCAAATACGAAGTTAAAGAGCATTAAAAACCGAAAATTCCAAAACGTTGTGCCAAATAAGGCTAAATATATTATAGGCATTTCGTAAATAAAGCTTTTGTCCAATTCCAATCGAAAAACTGTCCAAACACTTAACAACTTTTAACAGAGCTAACTGAACACATTTCATGAATTTACCCCCGACCAATTGAATTAACACTTAACAATCTCGGCATGTTTTACATCAATGTTATCCGTATAGATCACTAATCTTATTGAAATATTGTATATTAACATAGTTTCTATTTCAGTATAGTACTTGTTTTTGGATAATAGGAAATGATTATCTAACGTGTTTATAACATTTATATTCTAATGTTCATTTAATTTTGATCCTTTTTTATTTGGTATTAAGCATATAATTCATTTTGATAAAAAAAATTAATAAAAAATAATATATAAAGTTTGTTTAAATATAAATGTATGCTAGGTCATTATTCTTCCGATGCAAAGGAGTTTTTTTTCTTTCTGTTAGAATTTATTTGGGGTTAATTGCTCTTTCATTTGGATGCTTTTCAAATGTTGGACTACGTCGACGACACAACAGACCAACACACACAAACCCAAAACTCAGCAATAAACAAGCGTCTGTCAAGCTCTAATTATTAAGTTGTTTTTTTTTTGCCGTTGCATTCTTTAATAAATGGCTTCTTGTCTTTAGTTATTTCATGTATTTATAAGTGCAGGCATTGTGCTATCCCCAATAAAAAAAAATACCTTTTTGCTTATGCTCAGCATACTTAACTCGTCAACGCAATTGCTCTAATTTAGATTTGAATTATGCTTATTGTATATTCATACTGCCCAAGGCCATTGACGACAACAATCAGATAACATTTAGTATCGGTTAATGACACTAGTTATCATCATCATCGTCATCATTTTTATTATTACTGCATATCCAATATCGATTTTTATTTAACAATAATATGACATCTTATAATTTGATCATTTTCTGCATTACACAAACTATTTCTCGTTATCAAATTTTATCATTCTTAACTTTATAACTCTTGACTCTTATAATTCATAACTTTTATATTTTTAACTCTGAACTGTCTCACGGTGACAATATATTGAATTAATAATCATTGTTAATTATTGACAAAAAACATTGTGGCAATATTCATTTCTTATAAGGACAATTTTTATTTGTGAATAACACTAGAGAAATAAAACTATTCTAAATACACAAATAGTATGAACATGTTCACAAACGTCATATCGTCACCAACACGAATTGGTTGACCTATACGATATGTCTCACTCTGTGTATCACAAGCGACATGTTGATCTTTAGATACCAGAAGAGTCATGTGATCTGTAATATTACCGATTGTGTCCTATTCCCGGAAGTGACATTTTGACCGAATGTAAATTTGCATGGTGGGTTGAGCGTGCATAGCAGCAGAGGCTTACCCTGTCGACACATCTCGTCTCGCTCCATTTTTTGAGTTCATGCGATTTGTTGGATTTGTCTTCTCAATCGATTTCTGAGATTTGAACATTGGTAAACTACGGTTGTCTTTATTCATACAGACTATACCAAAACGCACTTAAATGATGCGTTTATCTAACACTCACTTATAACCTAAGTAATTCTTAAAACTCCACACCACCTCCACCCCTTATTTAAAGTCAGCAGACATCTTCTCTTGTATTATTCATTCTTTAATCAATAATATAATATTCAATGTATAACCATTCAATTAAAACATTCAAAAACATCCAAAACATTCCTTAATTGTTTCATATTATGCCTAGTAGTCATTGGCATCATTTGTGAGGCAAACTACACTAAACAGAAGGATTCTTTAACCTTACGCTTCTTGAAGTTCATGTGATTCCCTTTCGTTTTTTTCTGAGAGTTTGTATATCCCAAATGTATCAGATTTTTTTATATTCTTTACATCAGTAAGCTACTATTGACTCGTATTTTTAAAGTGTAACTGGACATATAAATATTTTTTAAATCTCTGTAAGTTTAGGAAAAATTCTATATGTTGCTTGTTATAATCTAGACTTATGTGTGTTACGAGTTACACAAAAACATCATTAGTTCTGTTAGAAAAAATTAAAACAACACTTAATAAATCCAAGCGTCCGAAGCGCTTTAGAAAGATGGAATAGCAACAAAGGACACGAACGTTTAAAAAAAGTAAGTGGAATTTATGGAAGTTGTAGTCTTTTTATAAATTAGCAGTTCCTTTTCACTGTTGTTATAACTCTTTGTATATAATTGTCTAGGCAGGTATGTTGACAAAGTGATGAAAAGGACAGACGAATTAAAAATATATCAATTTTTAGTATAGGATTTATTTTAGCTATTGTGAAAATTATAAGGCTTATTATTATCATTATAATTATTACTATCATTGGTCTACTAACTTTCATTATAATTAATCCAGAAAATCAGAAAAATATGATATTAGTAAAAAAGAGTGAAACTGCTCAATAAATACAGATGTGCATGACGTGTAAGATATGAAATGTATTATCTAACATTTTGATATCATGATTGCATGCATTGTACATAAACACTAATATCGAATTATAAATTCCTTTTTTCAAATGCAACAAAGGGGAAGTTGTATACTACTGAGCAAGAATGTAGCATCTGTAAGCCTCGGTTTGACAAAGAAGGCAGCTGTGTCCGTGGTTTTGATTTCAGAGTACCTGTTATGTTTTTCTTTCATATCAATAGGCGTGGTAACAGGTGTCAATCGATCCTTGGGGGTTTTGCATATTATTTACAAGGATATTATTGATGTTATCCGGAACTCGTGTAGACTTCTATGTAACATGGGATCAATATGTTTTCGATAAGTGTGTATTTTTTGTTTAGAAAGAAGCTGAAATGAAGATTGAAAGACTTTAACGAAAGAGGACAACTTTTTATATTTTTGAAAGAAAACTACAGTTTGTTGAATAATCTGTTCTAAGTTTAAGAAAAGCAATCATATGACATAAAATAATCGTTAGCAAAATACTGAACTATTCATGGCTTGATAGTTATTTTTATCAAAAGATTACATGCGCATGCTAACTTTTAATTTATTTTACTTGAACGCGCTACGTTTATATTATTTTTTTTCATTTTTTTTCATAAATTTACATGTGTTGTACTTAGAGGAAATATCAATTATACCCACATTTGTGCCTGTGTCAATAAAATTGTAAAAACATCATCATGGCAGGGAGGGTTGAGGATGCAGGAAATTAAAATGCAAAATTCAATACATTTAAACACACCATCAATGTACAAATCAGTATTTTAACCAGATAAATTGTTAATGAATGAATAATGTATGTAGCACTTGTCTTCTTGTATTGACTGATCTAGGAAACAGTACAATTATTCTATGGCATACTAAATAAAATGTCATTTATAACAGTTTGAAGAAAATAGAAATGTTATCTGTTAATAATTGACAAAACCTGAAATTTTAATATCATAAAGGTATTGTAAAAATGTTAAATAACAATACAAAAGGTCTATTACAAAAATAGTTTATGAACACACCTTTAATCAAAAAAATTGATAAAAAATATTTTTAAAATGCATCTTTTTAAATTTTGCTTTTAAATTGATAAGTTGTATAACATATATCATCCAACAACATATTCTGTAGCTGTAGATGTGGAATTTATGCATATGACAATAGTTCCACGTCATCATTTAAAACAGGTGTATAATAGCATACAGGAGTATTCGTGACCTTAACTAGTCTATTGTTAGAATTCATTAGGACCAATTTGATATTATTTACTTCAATAATTTCAGACATGAAAATTTACACAGTATGTCGACAACTTGTGGCTGATTGCATCGGTGACATTTTATTCTAACTTAATTAATGTACAATATAATGTCCCGGGTAACATGTGTTGAGCTGACTCATAAATCATAATTTTTGCCTTTTTGAAATCAATAAAATCAGATGATCCCTGTTTAATTTTTTTTTTAAATATTTATACAAGCAGAATATATGATAAGTAGTAAAATAGATTGTGTATGAAAATAGTAGAAAAAAAAACAAACCAAAGATTTATAATAGCATTAAATATCAAATGCATCACTATCAGCTGCATATATAGTATAACATATAAGAGTTAATTCAGGACAAGACAATCTACGACCGTTTTTAAATGTTAAAATAATTTGTATAAAGCAGAGACAAAATGAATGGTCAAACTATTGTCTTGACAATGGTTATGGCTTGAACAGTTTAATCTTTTTGTAGAGTATCGATTCATCATATAAAAGTTGTATTCTTGTTGATACACATTTTAACTTTCCTTACATCTAATATTTTCCCTTACTTGGCTTAATTGAAATTCAATATTTGTCTCAAAAGTAGGTATCATGATTTAAGAACTTCAATATGTTACGCTTTTAAATTGTTAACCATTCATTTAGGAGTAACAAGATTACAAAAGTTAATTTGCCTACCTTTGATTAAATATTCTCTCTTCTTTTAGGAACATCTTCACTGTACAATATCTGTTCATACATTGACGCAAGATAATATGACAGTTTTGTTATATTTTAACTTTTTTGTTTCAAGTCGGTACATCTACGAAACTAAATGCTACAAACGTCCCATCTGTTGCAATAGGGAACAGCTGATAGATATCGCTATTGTTTAAACGGAGAGTATTAAAATCGGCATGTTTAATATCATACATAGAAATAAATTAGATATAAAGTCCAGATTTTATAGACAATGGTTGACAAAGGATTAGGATCATTTAATTCTTTCCGCATCAATTATTTCAGCATCATTCATGTTCGTTCTCAATTTTCCCATCATAACGAGAACATGATTGCCCATCATAGAAATTGTATATTGCTTCATTTAGTACATATCATACATTTACAATTTAAATAGACAAAAATGTTTAAAGGCCTTAGTTGAATTTAATATTTTTTTAAATGCACATTATAAAATTTGGTTACATTAGTCGATTTTTTTTATCAGTTAGTAACTTAAACATGGTAAAGAAGACCAAAAAGAGATAACTCTTACACTAAAAGGTTATTTTGAAAATGTCACAAAAATTTCAAGTTTATTTACATAAGTTTATAAAGTTTTCAGACGTTGATAACCTTGTCGATATGAGTTAAAAGATTCTGAATTTAATTTGATGTAACATATGAATCAGGGATGTTCGAAACAAAATATAAGAAAATTCAAACGTGTAAAAATTATTGATATGCAGAATCCTGTATAAACCTCTTTTTTTTAGTATTATGGTTTCAAGTACCGAAAATAGCAGAAAAAAAACTGAGAGAAGATATCTAGGAAGCAATCAACAATCATAGGCTTAGGAAAACAAACAACTCCATATAAATAAAGAAAAACAACGAACAGACAAAAAGTCAACAAAACATTACACAGAAAGCTAAATATTTAGATACATGAGCCAAATAAAAAAGGGATGAACTCATGCAGATGTTCCGGACAGGTAAAACAAAATCATCAAAAAAAATTCAAAATACTTCAGACGCGAATTTCGTCAACTAAAAACTCATCAGTGGAGCTAGAATTAAAATAGTTGGAAGGCTAAATGAAAAATGAAGTTCATGAGGATTGAACCTAAAAAGTTCCAAAATATTGTAAAAAGTCTTGTCCATGCGATTTGGTCCTAGGGTAGAAAATCCGTGGTGTTTCGAATGACACATTTTCTGAACAGTAAATGCACATAAAATGACCATATAAATGATATTAATGTCCTGATTTCTAGGATGCTGATTCCCTCGATCGGAGCCTCGGGGATGAAACGTCAAACAACAGTGATACAGCCCCAGTTACTGTAAATAATCATAAAAGATTACGAACTTGAACATTTAAATTCACAAGTTCGAAAATGTTCCTGTTCCACTCATGCAGTTATGATAAGTAAAATCCAGTGATAAGTGGTATTTGGTGATATTTTTATTGTGGTAAACAGGGCGGGATTTTGCGACAAGTTGAATATATCCGTGGTCAATTGTGACAGATATATTCCATAACGTTAAATCAAATCATGACGGCGTCTGTAAAACTTTCGTTCAGATGAATTTAACGTTAAAAATAACATAGAAATGGGAAGCTGCCAATGTTGAACATTTGAATCATCTTTTTTGGCGTAAAATTTAGATCTCAATCTCAATCAAACTTCTTTGTATAATTTTAGATTAAGATTGTCGTCGTATTTGTGTTATCCAACCAAGACGACATCTGAGACAGTTAAATATCCACGAAACAGATCATATTTATAGTAGATAAATATTATTATAATTAGTTTGATACAAACAAGGCAGTTTACACATGGAATATTAAATATTTTGTCTGTGCATGACATAATGTGAGATCTTTGACAACGAGATAGCGACTGTATGAAGCAAAACCCATAAACATGTTTAACTTTTCGTACAACAGGCTATACTGGTTGTCCGCAGTGTCTGTAGATTTTTTGTAGGGTTTTAATTTTATTTCAATATTTGTCGTATTCGGAAATTTGTAGGACACATTCCTGATCAGTTACTTAAAATCTGGTTCAGGAATAAATGGAGATGTGTAGTATACACCAATAAGACAGTAACCTAACGGCACACATAAAAGATAGCTTTATGATTTTTAACAATCGACATATGTGTTTACAGTATATCAAACTCTAAATCATTAGCTTTTTATGACTAAACCTTTCGGAATTTTGGGTCCTCAATGCTTTTCAACTTCTTACTTTATTTGACCTTTTTAACTTTTTCCATTCGAGCGTCACTAATGAGTCTTTTGTATACGAAACGCGCATCTGATATACAAAATTTTAATCCTGGTATCTATGATGAGTTTCGTTACAAAGTATACAGAAATAAATGCTAGAATAACTATTTTCCTAATGAAAGGCAAATACTGAAAACTATGTTAAATAACTTTAACATTTATCCCGCATATGTTGTTCCAAAGATATTAGTTGGTGTCATCGATCGCTATCAACGTTTCAAAGGCAACCTGTATGATCAATGCATATCTTGAATCCTGATTATACACCTGCGATTGTCAAAAGTGGGAAAATCAGAATGACACCATTCAAAACCCACTATCCTAGCTGTCCAACTTAATGTTTTACCATCTTTATTTGTTTTAATCAAAATTGGGACAATCAGGGAAATTCCAGTATTGAAAGTTTGTTTACTGGTTACTTCTGCTTCTTTCTAATAAGTTAAGTGTTGAATTTTAGCAGAATTTAGCATTTCAATATAATTTGTATTTTCTCTTCACATGACATCTGTGCTAATTTTGGCATACTTTATATAGGATTTTTTTGCTATATCTTGCTTTGATAGAACCCGTGTTGTTTCTATTAATGCACAGTGGAGTAGAAAATGTTTCAGATCTTCGGCATTCTCTCCATATAATAGGCTTTTTACATAGGTTCTATGTAGGGTTGACTTACTAGCTTTAGCTTAATAGCTATTCGCTTTAGCTTAATAGGTATTTAAGTAGCCCAGATGTTTATAAAGTTTAGCTAAACTTTTCATTTTATCTTTCTACTATACGAAGACCTCTTGATAGAACATCTGTTTTCATTGCGTTTTTTATACGATGTCTCCGTCAATAAATGTCTGGTAGATTATATTTCGAGATCATCATTTGACAATGCTGAACCATGTGTTTCTCTGTAGTCATTTAAGATAAAACTGTCTCCTAGCAATTGGTTTTTCTGTAGTAGAGGCTACGGGTAGGAGAAAAAAGAGTTGTATAAAAAGTGAATATTATAAGCTGGATCGGTCCTTCTATTGGGGTCAACCCAAATATCATATTGGGTACAACATCTGGAGAGTTCTGTGGAAGAGATGGAATCTACTTTCTCACAAGTTTGTGAAATTTCTCTAGTTTTTACACATTGTTTTTATCCGGAATCATAATTTCTAGCTATAAAATTAAAAGTTATATATAATATAATATATGCTTTCATTATTTGTATACAAGTGCTGGGGTCTAGTCCGTTGCTTTCATGGAAACCGGCGGGTATTAGAATATAAGCTTTTTTCCATGGTTTTGTGATCTTCAGTGTTCTCGATTGTTTATTTATCTGTTTTTTTTCTCGTATGCCTAAAATCTACTGCTTTATCTACATTTGGTAGTATTGAACCATTGAGTTGTAATTTAATTGAATGTAATAGTTGGTATGTTTAGACTTACAATCTTTCATTTCATTAACTGCGCTCTATTGTGGCTGCAGTTTGTAAAAAATGAAAACAACACTTTATGAATGTCATGCGTTCGAAGCGATTTTCTTAATGTACCATCAGAAACGCTCAGAACAAAATATTTGAAAGCAAAGGATTATTAGAACCGAAACAGTTGAAGATATCTTGACTTACATCTAGAAATTGACAATGAGGGTCGGTTGAAAACAAAACTTTACGACAACAGAGATGATTTCAGCTTCCCAATTTTTATTAATCACAAGCAACCATATGTATCAAATCTGATACAATTTGTACGCTCCGTTTATATGGAGAAAATGTTTACTCTTCATTTCTATGCAGAACATTACCATTAAATGATACACTAACAACACAAATTATCCTAATTAGACTATAGTCTCCAACTTTTCTGAGAAGTACTTAATCTTATGGAACGCTTACACGTCAGTCGTGCACAGACAAAATAAGTGTTTTGTTCATTTCAATGAAACACCCACAAACAACTATTTCACCTTATGGAGATACACAAAACGGAAAACAATATATTTTACGAAAAGGTTACGGAGAAACAATCAAAGATGCTTTTCGAACATCACCGCTGTACCTATGACATCCGCCACCTTACACCCATTTTACTGGGTCTAAATTGGAGTTCTATTGTTATGATTAAATTATGAAATTTTATTCCGACTTGCATATCAAATATAAGAATGTTATGCAGCCTAAATTCGAGCCTCCATTTTTATGTAGCAACATTCCAGCAGCGCCTGCATACGGAGTATATATCTCCCAGTTGATACGATATTCCCGGGCTTGTGTTTCCTATCATGATTTCCTTGATAGAGGATTGCTGCTCACAAGGAAGCTATTAAACCAAGAGTTCCAAATGGTGAAGTTGAAATCATCCCTTCGTAAATTTTACGGACGCCATCACGAGTTGGTTGACCGTTATGGAATAACCGTTTCACAGATGATATCGGATATGTTCCTTATGTCGTAACTACAATACCCTTCCCTTTTCACGAATGTGACTTACCGAATTAGACTATTTACCGGATTTGTAATAACATAAGCAATACGACGGGTGCCACATGTGGAGCAGGATCTGCTTACCCTTCCGGAGCACCTGAGATCACCCCCAGTTTTTGGTGGGGTTCGTGTTGCTTAGTCTTTAGTTTTCTGTGTTGTGTCATCTATACTGTTGTTTGTTTGTTTGTCTTTTTATTTTAGGCCATGGCGTTGTAAGTTTGTTATCGATCTATGAGTTTGACTGTCCCTCTGGTGTATTTCGTCCCTCTTTTTGAAGAGCTATATGACCAAAAAGGTCCAAGATATAATAGCTAAATCAATCTAAGGTCAAGTTTGCTTGAGAGAGTTGAAACCTTAGCTTTTAATACTAAATTTTTTAAACGGACAATTTAAGAAATGTTTGTTATAAATCACGCCAATACCAAAGTACTGACTATTGAGCTTAGACCTTCGGGGACTGATAGTTCACAAGCAGCGGTATAGTCCCAGTGCCGTAAAAAATTAAAACAATACTTTATGAATTGCATGCGTCCGAAGCGCTATTCTGGTGTTACCTTCATCAGGAACACTTACAGCCGAATATTCGAAAGCCAAGGAATAAGAACCGAAACAGTTGAAGAGCTATATAACTAAAATAATATTCAAATCCATCTAAGGTCAACTTGTCTGAGGGAGTTGAAACCTCAGTTTCTTAGTAATTCATAAATTTATAAACGGACAATTTAAGAGAAGCTTGTTTCAAATCATGTCAGTACCGCAGTACTGACTAGAGATCTTGGTGATACCTACCAAAAAGAAAAAGAAAAAAAAGGGAATTTAACAGGCTTGGAATCCATGTATATCTAAAACATTCAGAGAAATGAACACAGCAAACATAGAATGGTACAGAGAAGGAAAACCTGATTTTAATATATAAACAGACATTTAGGAGCGAATATATATAACAGACATAGCAATTAGAAATCTTATTCGTGACTACAAGAACTTAAGACAGCAAAAATTTTACATGCTGATCAACATGAGCAGAGACGCTCACTTAAGGAAAATCTACAAGATTTACATTTTGAAAAAGAAAATAATGAATGACAAAGAAAATATTCTATAAAGCTTCTGGCTATACCTACGCACGACAATATCTATAACAGCCAAGTATCGAAGAGGATCTAGTTATTACAATAGTTCTATCAAATATGTATATATTCAATTACCTTACTAAAAGGAAGAGTATGAAGCTTCTTAGCATAAATAAAGGAAAAACAGCCGATAAATTTGATTTGACGACCGAAAACTTTCTTTATGGCGGAAATCTTGGACTGTTCACACAAAATTATCCCAGCAATATTTACTTCTTTATATCAGGAATGTTACCAGATATACTCAAGGAAGGTCTTCTGGATCCAAGTTATATCCTAAATATATAAAACTATAGAGGAATAAACTTTCTACCTGTGCTTTGAAAAATCCTCGGAACAATCCTCAAAATTAGCATATCACGTATTCAAAAACCTTATACGTCTTTGTCTTTAGAATTGGGATTGGAAGAGTCCCCGGTAAAGGTAAATGCAGAAAAGTGCTTCGGACTCACCAAATTTATGAAGTTTTATTTTCATTATCAACAATGAATTAATATCTAGCTAGTAAAAACCAAAAAACATGCTTGGCTGAGGGTCTTTCAGCATATTTTCTCTGGTAGATCCTTATTTTTTTAATTACTAGTATTACCACATTTGTTTCACACCGCACTAAGGATGGCATGTTCACAGCAACTCTAAAGCACTTTTTTTTTATTATTTGTGTTTCTAGTAAAACGTACTTCGTCTTTGGTTGAACATACAAAAGAAACGATTTTAATTTACTTGTTCGTTTTGTTTGAGTTTTTTTTTTAATTTTTTTTTTGGGGGGTCTTGTTTTGTTTTGTAAATATTGTGTTTGCCAGTGAATTGTCAATATTTTATTACTTCTTCAAGATATAAATTGATTTGTTTGTCTATCCACTGTGTGTGTATGTATGGTAATGATAGTCAGAAAGCTTTTTATGACATATCAAGTGTAGGAAGCACTTTGAAAAAATACTTATTTATTTTAAACTAGGTAGGACCAATTACCAATGAATGTAAAGTCTTTTCTAAAAGTCCTTTTATATTTTCTAAAATTTATAGTACCATAGATTCAAATGGGTACACTAAGGATTTATCAACGTTTATGTGTATTTTTGAAGACGTGACCAAAATTAGAAATGCCTGAAAATGGCTCAAAATCGTAATTTCATTGACAGATTTTGACTAATTTTGACCAGTTTTGGTCAATTTTGAGTATTGGTCCTACGATATATAAGAAGAACATCCTTACCCAAAACGAACACTCTATGGGAAGTAAAGATAGTTTGTGTCTTTCGAATATAAATTTATTCATTTTGGTTAGAGACTTCTTTAGATGACAAATTTTATAAAACAGGTAAAATTTGTCGTATTGGCATAAACATCAATATGCAGATCTGAATAACATTTTATTCAATTAAACCTGATGATAATTTGTAAAAAAAATATAATATAGACTCTATAATTTTACCTTACCAGGTGATTTTGACCTGGTGAGTGCGTTCTTTACATTTGTCCGATTTTTTCTCTAGAGTTCGATTTTTAAATGCAGCTTTTAACAGAGCTGTGTATGTTTAACATATTATAATACTCTAGTAATGGCCAAGAAAACATATAGGAATGCAAGGAAAAATATGAATATTCTCCATGGACAGGATTTCAGCTCAAAATGGGCTACTTTTTTAATAACTTGAAAGAACATTTGTTATATTTCATTTTACATGAATATCTACAAAATGACATTGGTAGATTATTCAGTAAAAGTATACTTTATACTAATCAATATTTCAACAGGAAGGCTGAAATAAGATATATTTTCTGGCGACAGATTTTTGCTTGTTCAACCAAATATTTGATTTATTTTCAATAATATAATAACAGATCTATTGCCGTGAGACAAACATCAAATTCGGTTGGTTTTTTTTTTTGTTTTTTTTTTTTGTGTTTTGTTTTAGTTTTATTTTAGTTTTTTTTTTGTTTTTTTTTTTGGTTTTTTTTTGGGGGGGGGATGCGTACACATCAAATGTTATAGGAAATACAGAATAAGTAAGACTTAGACACTCATATATCCGAAAAATTCTGACCAGATTTATCTAATAAGTAGAGAAAACAATAAATGAAACCCAAAGGTAGAAATAAAAACAATAGCGAAATCACTTACAAAAATAACAACAAAATCTGTGAAGATCTATCATTAGAAAAAGGAAAATTGACTTTTATATCTGAGTGTGTATAGGAACTATCAGCTGATAGTTGTGTATTAACCAAAAATTTATTGTTTACATGAGAATCGTTCAGTATGTTTCAACTAGTCAAATGACGTAACAAAATATAAAGCATTCTTGATCTCATTGAACATTGATACAAATACGAATCAACGTGACATCTTTAACCTCTCACAATAAGTTAAATCAGGTCGAAATTCACTCTAGTTTATAGTAATCAATGTGAGACCGATTCTTATTTTCAAATTGTACAGTTTAGCAATGAAGACAAACAAAACTACCCCCCCCCCCCTTAAACTCCCCATCTCCCTCAAACACACACATATTCTTTAACAAACCTATTGAAAAAGCTTCCCAATATTTTATCAAAAGATTTCTAATAAATTTTTTCTTCATTGCTTTAATGCCTCTTTTACCAAGTGAAATTATATCTATAAATCTTGCATCACAAAAACGATGTCCATTCAACACCGACACATTAAAAAGTTGTGATTGTTATAGAGAGATTTTGAATTTTGCCAGGGTAACATTTTGATATAGCATAAAATTTATTTCGCTATCAAATCATTTGATATTTATTTGATTGATTGTTGATTGCTTAACGTCTAGTGGCAAATATTTCATTCATATTCAGGACGAAGTCATACATCATTTTGTATATTCTGATTCCTATAAAAGTAATCAGAGATTTGTTGCGCAAATGCAATGTACATCAATTCTTCCGATATAATTATGTTAATGAATGAATCGTATAACCTATTCAACTGTGAAAAAAAACACACTTATACCAAATTCAGCTCATACAACGCATGGTTTTGTACACATCTTTTCTGAAAAGGAGTAAATTTTTTTTTTTAAGTTATTCAAAGCAAAAGGTTCAAATATTGTCGAATATCCATATGGATACACATTACCATTCTAGATCTATTTACAAAAGAAGACTATGGCAAACCAATTTCAATAGAAACACATTTTTTTTCGAATTGTCCCGGATATTCATTGATCAATTCCGAAAATTGTGTTGCATTAATCTAGGGGACATCATTTTCTAAAACGCTGAGAGACGAACGCTATTTACAAGGACAGAAGTTGAATTTCGGGAATTCATTCATTCTAACAAACTGTCATATTGACAAAAGATAGTGTCTGCACGTAGACAAATACTTCATAATTATCGCGAAATTCTTTTTTGTGATATATATCTTTGTGCAAGATGTTTGCCTATTATAAAAAAAAAATGGAAAATATTCACCAAATAAAACATAGATATTTCCCTACAGAAAATATTAAGCGGAAATTTAAATCTATCAATTTATTATTAATACTAAAATATTAAATACATGTTACGCGTTCCACTACTTGACAATTATTTATTCAATTCTAAAGTTGTACGTTTCAAACTTTCGTATTCATTCTTATGTTTGAATTAAATTAATGCTGTGTCGACTATTATATTATTTGTTTCTGCGTTTCTCTGTTTTGAATGTTCTTGCGTGTTTGTGCTGTGTTTTCTGTCACGTAGTGTTTTAGCGATAGTTCGTTTCTATGTGTGTTGGTGTTTGTTTTTGTTGCACTTCGGTGTTCCTGTTGTTCCTTTGTTTTCTACTTATAGTTGATGTGTTTCCCTCGGTTTTGGTTTGTAACCCGGATTTGTTTTCTCTCAATCGATTTATTTTGAACACCGGTATACTACCGTTAACTTTATTTATTTGATTTGATTGATTGGTGTTTAACGCCACTTTCAGTACTATTGTGCTATTTCGTGGCGGTCAGTGTTTATTGGAGGAAGCTACAGACCTTCGGTAGGAAAACTGACAATCACAGTCAATTAAGATAGTAGTCGAGCGCACCTGCAACTTGCAAGATTTGAACTCACCTCAGTCTTGACTTATATACGAGACCATATTTCCAATATGTTAATATGGAGATGTGCTATGATTGCCAATGAGACAAACTGTTCACCAGAAACTAAATATTGTGGACATAACCAACTGTGGTTCACCGTGCGGCCTTGTGCAACAATGTGTAAAATTTGTACCGTATATTAAGCCATAAAAGGCACCGACATGAACAATTGTAAAATAGTATTCCAAGTCATAAAGTTTTAACCGGAAATCATAAAATTTAACTGACAGACTGACTAAAGAACAGACAGGATAACTGAAAAACGGAAGGACGGATGGGAAACGGACGGGTCAAAAATTATTTACAGTCACATTTATTGTGTAGCTTTAGGTTTAAAACAATCAGTCATGTTTTGAGAGTAGTTTTTCTCATGAGTAACAATTGAAAAAAATTTTTAACTTCATTTTTCAAGTACTGGTCTTCTTCCATAATCTTTTGGGACATTTTAAATGGCGGGCTCATACTTTTTTTTTAAATACAATTTAAACAGATTTTTAAAAATATATATATATTAATAACAATATTTTATCAATTGATTAATATCATTCCTCGGTTAAAGTATCGTTCATAATTTAAAAACAATTTATTTTTACAACAAAATAAGAAATAAAGTAATCGATATAAGCATACAATTTACACATTTAAAATATAACTGTACCATTTTTTGGTCGTGATAGGTCTCAACATCTCCTTTCCTAATCTTGATGACTGTGAAAGAATATTATTTGAAAACACACTGTTTAATATTTGTGAGGCGGCATCAGCCCCATTTGGTATATTGTTACTTGTACTTTCCGGTGTAAATGAATTATACATTTTTCTATGATTTAACCAAACATTACCAGACGCGTCTTTACCAGACCTTGTCATTTTATTTTCAGTTATATGCCCTGATATACTAGGATTATCAAGTCTGCCTCTAGATTGAAAAGAATGTACATTATTTGTATTTTGATTCGTGTTTCTGTTCCAATTATGATGTGACATGACACCACTCACTGTTGGTAAAACGTTTCCTGTCATTGAGACGGGACGATTAGAACTAAATTGCAAAGACACTTTTGGAATCAATTGCTGGACTGATGATTGTTTAGTAATTCGTGTTCTTTGTGTAGGTAATTGATTAATCATATTGTTTGAATTTGATGATTGATGCTGACTTGGTGAACGTTGATGCTGGTTTCGCGAAATCTGATTATGATTTGGTGAAATCTGATTGACATTTGGTGACGATCGATGGTGATTAGGTGACAATTGATGGTGATTTTGCGATAATTGTTGCAGATTTTGTGGTATTTGAGACTGAATGGGCGATGCTTGATGCAGGTTTGGTGTAATTTGATTCAATTGCGTGAGCCGCTTAGACACTGGAACCTGTCCAGATGGCCACTTCGAATTCCATCCAGGAGCTAAATTGTGATAACTGTTATGAAATTTGTTTGATACTGTTTGCTGTGGAGTCCCATGTTTACCATGTTCATTCAGAAATGACGACGATGGCGTATTCCAATTATCCAGCTTTCTCTGAAGATGATTATAGGCGACAAACTCTGATTTATTTGAATTGTTTGGGTTCGTTAGAGATAAAGAGTTGGAAGCCATTCTCGTCGTACCATTTTCTACAGGCTTATGTACAGCACTTGTATGTTTTCCTGGGTTGAGAAATTGTAGGTCAATCGTATTGATGGGTTGCATGTTAGACGTTTCTGTTTTCATATGACTTCCAATGTTCTTTTGCAGCACTACAGGGGAATGTGGACCAACATTGAATATCCGGTCATTTAGGAAGAACATTCCATTTTGTTTATTTCCTACTGGGAAATTGGGAGTTATATCATTATATTTATTGTCAGTAACCCATTTGTCCTGAATATTTCTTCCGCTTATATGCATCGCACCTGGTGATGTCTTACCAGCTTGCGCTGCAAACATTTTACTTTTAAAATCGGTCAACTTTTGATCACTAAAAGACGAATGATCATATATTGGAAACATAGAACCACCAGCACTGTTTGGCACTGTATGTTGCTTCACGTTTGATACATTTGTACCATTAATATCATTCTGTATTCTTTGGCTGCTTACGGTGTTAGAATTAGGTTGATGATCTGATCCTTTGATATGATCTGTACTATATTTATTTCTGAAATAATTATTTACATGGTCCAGCATAAGAGCGTTCCCTAATAGATGGCGATCGGATTGATTTTCTGGTAGACCTACATGTTGAGTGTTTCTCGACTTATTTTTCATATGTTCTATTATAGCTTTATTTAGGTTAGGTAATGGATGTTCAGCAAATACCTGATTTCTAAAATTTGACGGCATTCTGTTACGATCTAGCATATTTTGTGGCATTTTATGATTATTCTTATTTCCTACATCAAACGGCATCCTCAGCTTTCTAAGGTCCCTTATAATTGGCATGTTCCAGGAAGATTGAGAGCTATGGAATGATGAGAGATGCGTGTGATTAGAAGGTTGTCCTGATTTTGGAAAATCTGCTTGACCTTGGGGAGAAGTGTTTTTAGCTTTATTTGGAATCACACTAATGCCATTTGTATTGGGTTGATTAAGTATATTTTGCATGAAGCCATTCATATTATTTCCTTGATTATGCTTCAATGGTTCATTGAACGGCCCTGGTAATAATTTGTCATGCCTCATCTTATCCTGTTCTGCTAATAGCATATCACTCATCTTTAATAAAGCTTGTAGATTTTTCGTTAGCATTTTCTTCTGCGAATTTATATTAGTATGTTTACCATTGTCAATGATATTGCTTTGCAATGTTTTCTTTTGATTGGTTAATGCAGAAGAACTTTCTTTTACGCTGCTTTTTTTAATTCCAAGAGGCGGTTGTTTTAAATTTAAATCAGCTGGAATATCTGCTGAAGCAGCATTGCTTTTATTTTTGACCTTCTCTTTAACCTCAGAAACTTTAAGTCGGTGTAAAGTTTCGCCTGGGTTCAGAAATTCGACATCAATGAAGTTGTTAAATGCAGGTTTAAAATTACTTGGACGAATTTCATTCAAAAGTATGTTATTCGATCTGGAATTAGGTAAAACATTTTGTGGTTTCAAATTTCTGTTCTCTTTAGGCAACATTGGTAAGACAGCTTCTTTGTTCTCTAGAGAAATTGGCTGCAACGGGGTATTTCTATTAAAAGATTGCTTAATATCCATCTTCGAAGTCTGTGGAATAGAATTTGAATTTTGATGGATAATAGAATTTACCGTTGGCTTTCCAACCGTACTCAATGTCGTTGGTTTGGAAGCTTTAATGTGTTCTTGGTTCGTTTGATGGATACCAGGTTCCACACCAGTTAAGCTCTCAGTTAAGAAATGCCTTCCGTTTGTCGTATTTTCAGTAGTTTCAGAATTTTTAACGATGTTTCTAGAAGGCGTTTGTTCCTGTATATTTTTCTCCTTTTGTTTTTCTAATAAATTGAGTTCATTTTGCTGTTTTCTTAATTCAATATTTTTTGTCCTTGTTGCAGCAATATGGCCATTGATCTGCTGTAGCATTCGTACAAGATGTTTCCTTATGGCAAGTATTTTAGCCTCATCTAAATGTGTCATATACCTAGAGGGTGGTGCCAATGGAGGTTCTGATAAAGGAGTGGCTGGCAGAATCTTCCCGGTCAATGGGGTAGTCGGTGGATAATTAGCATCTTTCTTCCGAGCATTCATTTTATGTTTCGTCGATTCAATACTTTTGTTCATTTGATTATTTAGTGACGCGTCAATATTACTGTTGTATGGATAAGAACTAGGGTTATCCACACGATTCTTCGAATTCGATGGCATTTGTGCAGATGTTAATTGATTTTCTCCTGGTATCGTTATAGATAACCATTCTGGTTTCACGTTTGTCTTTATTGTCTGGTTTATGGTGTTTATCTGAGATGGCTTTTTGCGATTTGACGCAGTAGTCGATCTGTTTATGGGGCTGTCCTGACTAGCTTGCGTTTGTGTTTCCGTTTTCCTTTTATTTTGAACAAGATTACCAATGTCGGTTCCTTTTGATATCATTCCTCGTTTAATCTTTTGAATCAAAGCTCGGTTAAAATTTGTTACTTTTGAGAAAGTTTTAGTTTTCTCTGCCTCTCCGTTTCTATTTACTGTTGACTTCATATTATTATTGTGGATATTAGTTTTTGCTTTTATATCTATATTTGATGAATTGGTATTTTGTTTCATTGTAGGCTTTGATAATGAAATATTTTTAGTTGTGTTTAATGTTTCTGTTGGTTGTTTTGAAGCATTTCCATGATGAACAACTTCGATTACTTCATAAACAAAAACTTCCTCTTTTCCGCTTGGTGAAACTATTTTGTTATACCGTGGTTTTGTCGATTTCTTGTCTTTTCCTAAAGAAAAACTAGAGTTCTGTTTACTATTCAGTTTTCCTTTTGTGTCTTTGGTCCTTTCAATCATTTTATTATAATTTTGCTTTTGTTTCTGAGCAACACCTTCTTTGCTATTAGTTGTCATCTTTTGTTGAGACTGTGGTACTGTCAGATGTAATTGCTTAGTACTGGAGGCTCCTGCTTTCGTTAGCATTTTCTTCAAAAGTTCTTTTTTAATGTTCTCCATTCGTGTTAAAAACTCTTGTTTATCCAATAAATTACTATTATTTACAAAACTAGCATTTTTATAATAGTTCAAAGCCTCTGTAATTGTATGTGTTACCCATCCGTTCAAAGAGTTACTGTTTTTCTTGTTTCCTCCAAAAGTTGACATGTTTACTTCATTTATTGTGTTCTGCTTTACTCGCATGTACTCATAAGGTTTGTTATTGGAAATAGAATTTTTTGACACCGTGGACTTTTCTAAATTTTTAACCTTACTATTCTGTGCGCCGCCTTGTTGCATTAAACCTAACTCTTTTTCAACGTTGGTGCCAGAAGTTTTTGTATTTAGTATTTTACCATTAGTATTAATGTTTATATTTTCATTAGTGGTAGTTTCTATATTAACGCTACCACGCATTACTTTTTGATTGCTTCCCTCTTGAAAAGTTCTGCTCGAGCTTGTATTACCATTATAGCTTTCATGCATCCGGATTTGTAATCGTTTCCCAAGATTTTCTGCCTGGTTTCTGCTATAGGCTTCTAGTTTTGCATTTTGTGCTAAAATCTTTCCTTTCAGATAGTCATTTCGAATTCCAGTCATATCAACTGACTTTCCAATCAATGATGTTTTATCCATAAATTGTTTGCCAGCTGCTGTTTTGACGACAATCCCATTATCAGGTCTAGTAATGTGTGGTGTTGTATCAACCAATTCAGTCTTATGTACCTCTGATATCTTGCGGTTATAGATCCTTTTGTTCTCATTCCCAGTATCAATGGTTCGAATGACATGGTCATTCTTTGACATTATTCGGGCGTTTTCGTCACGAAATTGTAAATTCATATTACCTCTTGGAAAGAATTTATTCGCATTTTTGTATTCGCTCCATTTCTCGTCGACTGTAGGTTTTACGTTGTTTTGTAAAATTGGCTTTACATTGTTTTGTAAAATTGAGGGATCTTTCTTTTTGTAAACCTGTTGCTTTTCGTTTCCATAATTTTGTATATTACTTTTCGTTTGGTTGGCATGACTCAAATTGGTTATGTTATTTAAGGTCTCTTTCATAATTTTGTCTATCATATTGCTTAACATGTCTTTCATTATTTTTTTGTTTTTGTAGTCTGTAGCTCCTATCGGTAAATAGTTCGAATATTCCGATTGCTTGTTACGACTGTTTGCTGCACTTGTAGAACTTGATATTTCGTTTGGCGATACGTTATTACTTTTGGTTGTTTTGTCCATGTTGTTGTTAATATCAAATGTTTCATCAGAGTCCGTAGAAAGTAATTGTCTTCCCAATACTCTTGATTCGCCAAGTCGAACATTTCCGAGGAAAACCAGCAGAATGCAAATCATCAGTGAGGCAAAGGAATTTTTTGTCTGTCCTGAAATAAAATGTTATATGCATTAAATACATTATGTTTTAACCAATAATTTGATGTTGTATTTTTTTTTCCTCGATTGGGAGTTAATATAAATTAAGGAAAAATGTTTAAATTCTGCATTTTTATTTAGTAATAGAACATCTCAATAATTATCTTTTTCAAATTCTGAAAAGAATGAAATTCTTACTAATTATGAGAAACATCTTTGCATACGTTTGTGGTTTTAACATATCGGCTTGCCTTTAACAAAATATTTTCGAAGAAAAAATGCAATATTCGCTACAACTCTTCATGAATTTATAATTATGGTTCACAAATCCTTTGCTGTTGCAAATTCTCTAATCGCCGTTTGACATAAAAACAAATTTATAAAATTAAAAAAAGTTATTTTGCTTCCTTGTACCACTTTTGTTTTCGTGGTAATTTATGATATTGGCTCATTACTTTGAACTCGCATTCAATGAATCAGAGATTCTTCAAACCGGTATAACATTGTATTGATTTACATGTACCAGCGTTTTGGTTGTCTATAATATAGGTATCATAGGTTTATTATCTCTGATTTTTAATGTTCGTTGTTTTACGTTAACTTTGCTATTTTACTCGTCTTGATGAATAGGGACAGGTTTGAGTGCCCAATAAAACTGCAACGGCTCTGTTTTTAAATATCTTGTTCATATTGCCCGCGGATGGTAGACAAAAAGAAGAGGCCTGGATAGTGAGCCAAGAATAAAAACCTGGATAGTAAACCAAGAAGAAAAAACTCTGATGTTAGCCAAAGTTTCCACTTTCGCGCATCTTTCAAAACGTACTTCGGTCAACGCTTCTACATCCCAATAAATTACAAAAAGAAGCTTTCAACTCAATCATAAATAAATTTTGGAAGTACATGTATTTCGTTGTATTTTCTTGCAGAGTGAAATTCATCAATTTAGTTAATTTTGATCGGATAAAATTATGTAAGGCATTGGTGTAAGATTACGGAGTCGAAGATAACAATAATTAACAATTTACCAGATGTTTCGTGGTAAGGTCATTTGTAAAAAAGAAATTAAAAAGAAATAACAAGCATCGGTTCGATGTAGTATGCCAGTGTTATATATAAAAGTTGATAAATTCAAGAATGAATGCAAAACAACAAAAAGATCAAAGTACAACCTGTGTGAAGTACTACTTATTTAATTAAGTCGGTCTATCGTACTTTAGTGGTCTACTTTATTGTTGTTTTGTTAGTCAATATTAGACAAGAATATATGTCATAGGTTGATAAAATGATGAATTAGTGATAAATCAAAACATGTTTAAATTTTTGTAAAAATCAATGTATTAATCATACTTTTTTTTATTTTGGTAATCATTATTTTGGTAAGGGACTTCTTTTGGTTTATATCAGCGTTAAATTAATTAGTTCATTATGATAAATAAAGAAGAATGAATACATTAACCCACATACGGACAAAATTAAACGCAGAAACCACTCATTGATTTAAATATACATCTTCTTATATCAAATGTGATGTCCTTTTCAGTCAGCATAACAATAAATTATAAACGATGAATGTTCAACAACAAAAACAACAGAGATAAAAATATTTACCAATAGAAATTGAACTTTCAATCAAAATTATAAATCGAATATGTTATGTCGGAATATTGATATAAGTCAACATGTAAACAGTGACTTTTTAACTGACTTGCCTACCATGTGACCCAAAGAATGTCAGTTCAAGTAGTTTGGTCCTCCGTATTGTGAAACATTTTTTTCTAACTTGATGAAAAAAACTTTAAATGAAACGGGGAAAAAATAATTGTAGAGCACTAACAACGGCATTACTACAGCTTTTAGGTACACAATTTCTACGAAATATGTGTATCTGTATTTTTCTATGGATATATATATCTTTATTCTGTCAAACCTTTGCAATTACAATGGTAGATAGACACTACATGACATAAATAAATAAATACAGACATAAATACATGAATACACAGAGCAAAATATGTACGCTATTTACAATTATACTGATAGTATTTAGCCAGGAGGGCACACATAAGCTAATGAAAGTACACAGCTTTCTCAATTTAGATTTTTTGTTTAAATTCATAAGTTCTTTAAACATCAATATATTTGAACAATTTACATATTTTTTATCAATACATGTGTTTCTTTTTACTGACATCTCTTTACACTTCATAATATAATGAAACTCATCTCCAAGATCTTTTGAATTACACAATTTACAAGTTCGTCTATCTCTGAATATTTGTCCATCTCCCTTTCTCAATAGGTAATTTATGTTTAATGATTTTTTAATTGCATAAAGTATAAATATCACGAAATTCTAAAATATCAAAATAGTTCTCAAAACCAAAATTATCCTTAAAAATTCGATGATTTAATGTCTTCGAACATGCTTGCACATTTGAAAACCATGTTTGTTGAAAGTGATTTTCTGATTGTATTCTTTAACCAAATGTCACTAATACATGTATGAGATAACCACACAAAAGATAATCCATTTTCATTAAAAATAGATTCAATATGGTTTAACCAACTAAAATTTACGTCATTTTCATTTGACAGCTTATACAGTAGTTTATAAATGGTAGCTGATAATTTAGGCGGTTTACCACATACTAATTTCACCCAAAATGATATCATACGGACTTTAACGATATCGTCCAAGTTCACCAAATATTACACAATTTGGGGTAGAAGACTTTAAGTGCAGAAGAAGCTTACAGAATTTTATTGAACTCTCTCCAGAATGTCGTTATTACCAAACCCCCAAATTTCACAACCGTACAATAAGACCGGTTTCACTAATTTGTCAAATAAATCCAATTGACAACTAAAAGATAAGCCATGCTTTCTCCCCTTTTTGATCATCTCATGCATTGCCTTTGTAGCTTTTTCTGCTAGGTGTTTTCTACAGTATGTAAATGTGCCATTTCGGGAAAAATAGATCCCAAGATGATTAAATTCTTGGACGATATCTATGACAGAGTTATCATATGTGAAACTAAGATTTTTGGGTTGTCTACCATTACTAAAAATTACAATTTTTTTTTCTACATGTCAAGTGAGGAATAACAGACAAATTTGAAACTATTGTAAAAGGTTTCAGGAAATAAGATCTGGAATTGTGGGTGCTAAAGCGCTTGGTTGTGACATTGTTTGTACTGTAAACATTAAGTGTAGATGTATGGTCAATCATTGGCAGTATTCCCGATTGTGACATTTTGACTGAGTATTGATTTGTATGGCGTGTGAATCATGCATAGCAGGAGACGCTTACCCTATCGACATACCCGGAATCGCTCTATTATGGAGTTCATGCGATTCCCTCAGTTTTTTAAACTCGATTTATTCCAATTCAAATATTTTATTGGATAAAGCACATATGATAAATATGACATTGCGTAATCCAAGTTGACATATACAACATGACAAATAGTTCAAATAAAACATAATGCATAATAAGAGAAAATTAATGACAATGTATCATATGCTATATAAATAAAAGTCTATTTTTTGTATAGTACTTCAATAACTTATGTTAGACCAACTGACATTAAGCATAATTATGAACTTCAAAAGCTTCTCTCAAATAATTACATATTTATTTGGCATCAGTCAAAGGAGTAGGCCCGGTAAAACACCTTTTAGGCCCCAAAATATAGCATTTTTACAAATTAGTTGAAATGTAAACATTTAGCTATTTATTGGAAAGTAGAATACTTATGTTCCATAAATATGGGCTGTTGTGGAAAAACAATGCACATGCATCAGGTACTTGCATCTTAAATTCATGCAAGATTACTGAAATCTTCACAATTTTAGCATTTGTGCTAATTTTAAGACGTTTTTTGTCAAAAATGGAAGTGGCCGCATTTGTGCTCATTCTTTCTATTTAGATATATGTTGTATTTTATGATAATACATAATAAATATAAAGATTGAGACTGAACCCGAATGCGGCCATTTACATTTTAGACAAAAACCATCTGAAAAGTGACGTTTAATGACATATTTGATAGATTTTTCATATTAAAGCTTAAATTTAAGCGTCTTTAATGACCAAACAGTTCAAATCTTTGACAAAAACTAATTGAATCGACTGGAGTAGACACTTAAGCGTTTAAAAAATGTCAAAAATCTTTCATCAGATGTCCCTCGAATTTTAGGCCAAAACTAGCCCTTTCCTGGTCGTTCTCCTTTAATGGATTAAGTAGATAGATTACTGATTTGATATCATCATCTTTAATCAAATTTTGGAAAATACTTAACTTCTCTCGAAGGTTTTTATATAGGGGAGAATATAAAAGGAAGTACACTTCATCTTCTACTTTACCTCCGCAATATTTGAAGAATCTTTCCGTTGCTAAAGTTTTTGGTTTACTGTATCTCCCAGTTTCAATGGCGAGTGAATGTGCACTTATTTTAATTTTTGTGAGAAGTGATCTAGTGAAGTAGTTTACGACTACGCAATCGATTTATCAGATTTGAAAATTTAAAAAAAAAACTACCATTGTCTGTGTTTGAAATTCATTCTCAACAAGACAATTATTCTGAAAATAAACATCTATAGATCATCGCCCGTTTACACTACATCCGTATATGGAAAGCTACAAATCGCTACGAGTACAGACAATGAGTTCAATAAAACATAGTTTATGTTGAAATAAGCAAATGGGCAAACTAAAAGACAAGCACTGGAGAGTTGGTCACTAGAGGTAGACATATAAACGCAGGTTGAATTTTCAAGCCCTTGCTCTTTAATGGAACGGAGGAATGAAAATCAAATTCAGATGAAATACACTGAAGAGTACAAAGGCATGACAGGCAGAGTAAGACACTGTACGAGCAGATAAAATAAAAGTTTCCTAACACGAATTCCTAGATTTCAAACCATAAAAACTTTAAAGGCGCATTAATGAAAGTTCAATGAGATTATTTGTAAAACACTCAGATGGAAATTCGTGATGGCTTGAAAAAAAACTTTGCATAGTAGTTACATTAGTTTAGTCTGGGTGAAGTCATGACTCGTCAGTTCATATCACAACGACTTATTCTTTTTTGAATGAAAGTCTACCAAAGTAACTGGGTCGGTGTCAACATTTGTTAATTATCCATCCCCGTGGGTACCATTCGCAAAATTCGGTTACATGATATATTATGTTTGTAAGTAGCAAGTTAATACATTAACTCCATCAGACAAAGGAAACATTTCTTTATCTTTTCTGATTGGACCCTTTTGGTTTTGATGCCTTCGGAGTTTTATATGTTTTTGGCTTTAGAAACTTCATGTCCAAAGCGTACGTGATGCAGTTTAGGTTATTCCAGAATCGATTATTAATATCAAAGGTTGTTGTATTTACTTTTATTTTTCATAGTACTGGGCACGTGCTGACCCTGTTGTAAAGCGAATCAAGTATTAACATTATGAAAGTGATATGAATACATCATTGCATGTCATGTACGAATGCTTCTACTCGGGAAGAGGTATTTCACTATTTGGAAGCTAATGTCTTCACGGTTCTCATATCAATATCAATAGCCACAAAATCATGGGTAATATAAGAAATGATACATCATAATCACTTCATGTGCCCTTAATTACATTTAATACCTGTTTTCCAAAATCTATAAATCTCACCGTCTTTGTTAAAATATCAATTTATGTCATTTATCAATCTATTAAAACATGTCTACTTATCAGTTGTAATGAGATAACATATATTAAATAGTCATCGCACTGATTGATCGTGTGTATTTCTTTCTATCTGTTATTGAATGAAACATTGTAAGATATTAAAGTCAAGTTGATGCACAAATTGCGCATTTCGAAAAGGTCAATTTTATCCTTGATACCCCTTCGACTGTCTATAATTATATAAATGTTTACTTAAAGGGAGAAAATTTAGACGCTAGTCTTTTATAATAGCAGAGGAAGAATTCGTTTCTCGTATAACGTATGTATATGCACGATATGTTGTAATTTTCTTTTGTAAATTTATGGGAACACTTTGATTTTTAAGATGAATGAGAAGTTGAAAGATTGATATATCCGGATAATTTATTTTTGATTAGTTTATAATTGCAGAATTTAAATTTAAAACATGTCATATGTATACCTACAAAGATAATTCATCACGTGTTAGCTAAATTGTTGCGTAGCCAATCAAATCTCAAGTCATTTGTTTGCAACACTGATTGTCTAAACTGTGAAATACGCTATGAATATGCAATTAGCTAATCTCACGAATATTATAAAAAATGGAAGATGCTCATCAAGTAAACTTTAATCTCCCACAGCCCTACATCAATGAACAGACCATCTTCACAACGGTTGCTCTTACACTCACTGAATGCCATTTCAAATATATATGATATCAGTCCTGACTAATTTAAAGTACATGTACAAGTTCGAATCCAACCACCAACACGCATAATAAGATGTTTTCTCTAAAATATTTTTTATAACCAGCTCATCCTTTTTTTTTAACCAAAACTCTGTTTATGAAAAAAAGGAGATGTGGTATGATAACCAATGAGACACTATCAACCAGAGAACAAAGAAGGAGGATGCCGTGAAGAACTATTAATCACCATACGACCTTCAAAATCCATATCGTATTTAGCCTTTTTTTGTTATTTTTTTTTGTAAGAATAAGGAAACGAAATAGTTCATAATCAGCTCAATTATCATAAATATTCATATTCATTTATATTACATAATTTGGAATTATTCATGACACATGCTATCTTTAACTTATGCACCTTAATCAATCTATCTGTGCATGTATGGATTTCTAGTATGGAGGGGATGTCTTCATACTGTAACAAGAAGGGGACGGACAATACAGGATTATTGCATGAATATTAGTGAATATTGTTCCGAGAAGATTTTCATATTGCACGAGCTTGCAACTGCAAAATATGTTCTACGAGGGCTGATATTCACTTATGTTCGTGCAATTACCGTTTTATTGTATAGTTGAGGTTGAAAACCTGTTTAGAAATATATTTAGTCAATGATGACGCCTTTGATTTGAAACACTAGTACATTATCATAGAATATTGCACGCTATGTTTTTCGTAATGTTGTTTCGTGTAATATTATGCTACTAACCAATACCAGTTGCCTTCTTTAAAAAAAGAAAAGCAATACGTGAACCCGAGACCACTCGTCACCAAAAAATTTTGACTGAATTATTTTGCTTTGGATTTGAAATAATTGATTGTTATTTAAAATATGTATTTGTGTTGGATTTTAGTTGTAAATAGAAAAGTGTATACATACAACTTCCATTTGGATTTACATTTTAAGGCTGACTATTTTTTTCTTCGTGTTTAACAAAAACAGTCCTAATCCTTTTGCAATTCCCAAATTCTGCAAACTGGATGTCTAAAGCAAATTGCACAGACCAATCGCAATATAAATTTCAACACTAAATTTGCTTTATAATCTGATACATTTATCTTATCTTTCATATCTTCATATTTTGTTTTCTAGAAGCCTCCAATTGTTCTTATACTCATTATTGAAGCTGTCTATGAAAACCATACATAATTTATTTGTAAATGTACGTCTTTGGGCAATATTGGAAATCAGTACAGCGTTCATGTTACAGTCTGTACAAGTCGCATGTTTGATAATTAAATGTGGATTTTCGCATTACGTTTCTAAATTCAGCACCAATTTGAGCTTGTATATTGACCTCTACCGTTTCTTTTTTTTTTTTTTTTCTTGTTGTGTAACTGTCCTGTTGACTTTTACCCAACATATTCTTTTATATAGATTGGTTCTTTTGAGAGCATAATCAGGTATTCATGATATTTGTCAGTATATGAGAGGTCTGGTGTGTTATTTACTCCCGAGGACAAAGGAAGCCTAATAAGTTGCTTCACACAGAAGTAAGCTTCAAATGGAAATTGGACTTTCAATATCTCTATACGACCTCTACAATGAGAAGTTACTACATATATTAGTCATATACAGATAAGCCTTCAAAACCGGGTACAGGACAACTCGTACTTAACCAACTCGTACTTTTACCAAATCGTACTTATACCAACCCGTACCCATTTTTGTAGAGTTGTTATGGATCATTTCATTAGATAAATCGTAAACTTAATGGTAATAATTGTATTTCATAATTGATCTTGTTCGGGACATGTATATTATGCAGGTCTCCGATCTAGTGGTAAGAATAAATGTTTCTCGACAAACATGATGGCTTTGTCTGGAATGCAGCTTAAATCGTTTTAATTGTGAAGTAACGAATTCGTCACTTCTTTGCTTGTTGGTAAATGAGGACACACTTCATTTCAACTTGAGCTTGAAATCTGAGGAGTGTTTTGAAAAAATTTATTTTTTAACTGATTTTTTCGTTGGGTGTGTGTTAAAGAAGTTTTTTTTAAGTTTATCTCTGAAGACTTCACCATCTTTTTGACATCATTTAGATACTACACGAATTAATAAAATCCGAATGTTTATACATATATATTAGATAATTAACTAATAATAATAACAAAACCTTCAATACATTTACTGAATTTGAAATGTAAAAATTCAAAGCCATATTTTTTCTTTTCGGTGAAAATAGTGATTGTAAAAGTATTATACCTCTGATTCAATGAACGGACTTTGATGTTTTAATTGGTGCATTTATGTCGAAATTTTTGTTTTAAATAACTTCTCAATAAGTATTAGATACAATACAAAGGTAACAAAGAAACGGGCCGGTAACAACTGTTGCCGGATAGTTTTTCTGCACGAGTAGTCATGTCAAGGTCCGAGGCGATAGCCGAGGACCTTGACCTGACTACAAGTGCAGACAAACTATACGGCAGGTTGTTTCCGGCCTGTTTTTTGTTACCTTTGTTTTGTATCTGACTTGTATGACGTTTCAAGAAGGAAGAAGTACATTTTGCATGTAGAAGAGGTAGCAAAACTAAAGATATTAGAAACTTAAATGGCCATATACCAGTTAATGTAAGTTACAGTTTAAACTCAATTTTTTTTTCTCACTTCCCTTCAGCCGAGAGTTTTTTCTCAAAAAATTCAAGAATCTAATAACTTTATAAAAAGAACCATTTCAAGTTAAAGGTGAATGTTATACACATTTGAGACTTTTTGAAATGCAACTTCGCAAGTAAGTAATGTATAAAAAAGATTTCAGAGGTAAGCAAGCTACCACTTGATTTTATGGGGGGGGGGGGGGGTTAAAATGAATTTAAAATAAACAGGCTTCATCCTTTTTTTGTTGAAAAAATGCAGGATGTGCCATGTCCATGTCTTGTTATTATATATATATATATATATAGGCATATGTTTTGGATTAAAAAAAAAATGTTCATGCTTATAGGTTTTTATATGTCTCTGATAGTGTTGATCAGGATTAAACACGTGTCACTATATGATCCAATCAGAGCTTACCGTCCAAAATTGATGACATAAGTTGAATGATTTTCTTTACGATTTGCTGCATATTTGAACATGTATTACACGGACACTTTTTATTTATAGGATCAATCGTGCATTGGTGAGTTGATAAGGATTTTATCTTTTGATTAGATTTGATTTTTATATATATATTTCCTGTCTTTTTATTGAAATATAAACGTTGGTACCAGCATTTCTTTCAGCATTGTCCAGAATACTATTCATGTCCATATATTGAAAAAAATATACATTTACGGACCGACCATTTAGCTTCAAAAGGGGGTGTGTTCTTTTCTGAGTAAGAAAATTATTTAGTTTTTCAACGCTATCGCCCAAATATTTTTTTTTCGAAATCAGCACTATTATATACGGTATTCGGAAAATCAGGAGCCAGAACATTATTTTCAGTGTCATCTGCTTGACCATTATATATTTTTTCTCATAAAATTGGGAATCAAAATGTTTTTTTTTTTAGGAAAAAACCATAACCGGCCTTTTGAAGTTAAATGGTCAACCCCTTAGTGTACTAATATGAATAGTTACTGGAATTGTTTGAAAATAAATATAGTTATTGATGCTAACGTAAATATTTTTAATTAAAAAGACAGGAAATATGTCGGTGAAACAAAAAGTTCAAATCTAATTGAAATTTAAAGTGCCCATGAACTCACTGATCATGCACGAGTGATTCTATTCATAAAAAGTGTCCGTGTAACAACTAAAAAGTGTCCGTGTATCATCTAAAAAGTGTCCGTGTAACACCCGTTAATGTACTGTTTTTCTATAGCTCTGCTGGGGGCAAAGTCGTACAAACTCAATTAACCCCAATTTAATCATTTTTAGTTCCACGGTATAATGACCCCTAATTAGTATATTTTATAATTACAATTTCAAGTCAAGATATTTATTTCTGTTTTTTTTTTTTTAAATTTTATACAATAAAGAATAACTACTATACTGCATATGAATACAACTGTAATTGGGTAAGACCGAGTTGGAAAAAGTATGAGTTAGTAAAAATCGGGTATGAGTTGGCAAAGGTACGAGTTGACATGGATATTTCAAACCAATTAAATTTTAATCTTAATCTTGATGATGTCTACAGATTTCCTTGTTATAAGAAACAAAAAATATTATCATAAGTTAAAGCATGTTATGTTTTATCAAATTATTTCAACGAAGCAATAAGTTGTCATAGTAGAAACTACTTGTCTAAAAGACATCTCTGTATATATAAGATATAATATGTTGCCAATGAGACAATTGCAACTATCCACCAGATATATAGACGTGAACTTCTTAGAGGGTTCCGCAAAAAGAAATACTACACATCCAAAGGCATGATGTTGTGTAAAGATGTCACAAACCGTCTTTGAGAAGCATGACCTTATGTAATGCCAAATTACAAATATCAACAGGAAGTTAAATGTTTTAAGCTATTAGCAAAAGACCAATAAGGTCACACAAATTAAGGCAACAGAGGTTTACCCAAGTTAAAATCTCATAAATTGATTGTGAAGATACAAATCAATGTAACAACAAAAACTAAGGAAATCACATAAACTACAGAATGCCCGAAACCGGGAGAGTCGATAGGATCGTATCTTAATTTACAAGCTCTATTGTAAAATTATCCTACATGCATATATATATTCTTCTTATAACGAATTTACCATACCATATGTTATCTTTTAGAAAAATTTTCGAAACAAATATTTATTGTCCCAAATAATCATTTTGCATTCGTCATAATCATATTCTCATCATCCTTTCTGAGTACATGGCTTATAAGAGAATATATATTATCATGTTATTTTCAATTGATACAGACCTTAAATTAACAGATATTCAAAATCATTACAAAATTCCAGAACATAAAAATTTAAGCCTTAAATATTGGCAACTTTGATGAAATACAGAGATGCATGTATCTTATGTTTTTGCAAGAATTTTTCATTGAAGTAAATAATTAAGTTAATCTTTATCTGAAGGAAAACGCATTGATACTTTCAATAGACTTTTATATGTATGTTTGCATATTTTGAACATATCACCATCCCAGTACTCGGCACTTTAAAAGTGTTGACATGAAAATATCATTGGCATGCTCATTTTCTGTAAATGTATTGTAGATGAATATAATATACGGACACTCATTAAATTTGAGCCTCGATTTAAAAATTTTTTTGGAAACTGAAGTTGCTGGTAAAATAAACTCTTGACACAGAGATTTGTCTCGCCTTTTCTAATTTGATAGTATAATGCAAATATTGAATCCAAATGGCAATATTTAAACATGTAAACTATGCAAAACATCCAAAGTCAATGAACCATGACCTATGGTTCAGGACCTAATAACCCAATGGAAATGAGAAATTACAATGGACTTGTAAACAATATAAAAGTATCAAAGTTAAAGAACTATGCTGAGGGGGGTGGGAGGATATAATTACCATGGAAAAGACACTTGCAAATGCTAATACAACTGCATGCCAAATTTCATTGACTTAAAATAAGGGGTACCTCTTAAATTGATCTAATCACAAACTTAACATGTAAACTATGCAAAACATTCAAAGTCAATGGACCTAGACTTAGGGTGCGGAGCCAAACAATTTCCAATGAAATGAGATGCTAATGCATCTACATACCAAATATCATACACAAACTAATACATGTAAAGTCAATACACCATGACTGAGACGGCGGGTTTGAATAATCTCCATGGAAATGAGATGTGCCAATGCTAGCCTACTGCATCAATCAACATACCAAATTTCATTGACCCACCACTAGTGGTTCCTCTTAAACTGACCTCATCATTAACTAAGGTCAACTAATACATGTAAATTAAGCAAAAGTTTCAAAGTCAATAGACCATGACTGATGGGGCGGGCCAAATAATCTCCATGGAAATGAAAAGTGCTAATGCTAATACACCTGCATACCAAATATCATTGACTTACCACTAGTGGATTCCCATAAACTGAACTAATCACAAACTAATACATTGTTGACGCCGCCGACTCCGACGGAAACAGTATGTCTAAGTCTCGTTTTTTGACTCCGTCAAGGCTCCGTCAAGGCGAGACAAAAAAAAAAACCAACAGACGAAGTTATACCTATATGTCTTTTGTATAACCTAGATAAAGATTTCCATAATATAAAAGTATTAGCAAATTTTTTAAGACGCATTCGTAAAATTCAGATTTAATTTTGTCTTGCTCTCTGGATTTCGCTGTCAGCTCCAGACGATAAAACCTACAAACTTAACTTTAAAAGTTGGCAAAATCACAAGGCTGTCCTCAAAATGCACATGAAAACATTTAAACTGATCAGACATAATGTCACACTGACAAGTAGGTATCGCATACCTGGATAGTACAGATTATTTTATGCATCGAAGTATTTCCTCGTTTTCATAATTAAAGCATAAATATGTATTTAGTGCCGTCGTAAAAGTTTATACCGATTGTCAAGTGGCAACTATATGGGATTGATACATAACAAATATACAATTTTAATGAATGCATTAGGTCTCTTCTGATATCTCTTATATATTCGAGGTTACGTCAGTGACCAATCACATTTATTCTTTTCATATACATGCAATACATTGTCGCGGAATTTTTCGTAAATTGATCAAAACAAAACTCAGAAAATGCATGCATTTCCATGTAATATAAATTATTTCGTGAAGAAATGTAAATTCACAGCTAACATCTTATCACTATAACACAGGGAAGTAAAGGGAAATCAAATGTCAATAAATTAAATCTTTTGAAAAAAATACCAATCTCTGCATCGCTGCTGACAAATGATAACTCTTCCGTGTAAATAACATAACATGTAAAAGAACACTATCGTCACATTAGACTGACACATTAACCCTTATTTGCAATACAATTATATTGCATGATTCCTCGTTTAAATCCAATAACATATGACAGTCATATAAAGAATGTGGCGGGGTAAAACAGGATTGTGAGCGCTCAACACTCCCCTAACCAGCTGGGACAGTGATGTGAGCGCTCAACACTCCCCTAACCAGCTGGGACAGTGATGTGAGCGCTCAACACTCCCCTTACCAGCTGGGACAGTGATGTGAGCGCTTAACACTCCCCTAACCAGCTGGGACAATGATGTGAGCGCTCAACACTCCCCTAACCAGCTGGGACAGTGATGTGAGCGCTCAACACTCCCATAACCAGCTGGAACAGTGATGTGAGCGCTCAACACTCCTCTTACCAGCTGGGACAGTGATGTGAGCGCTTAACACTCCCCTAACCAGCTGGGACAGTGATGTGAGCGCTTAACACTCCCCTAACCAGCTGGGACAGTGATGTGAGCGCTCAACACTCCCCTAACCAGCTGGGACAGTGATGTGAGCGCTCAACACTCCCCTAACCAGCTGGGACAGTGATGTGAGCGCTCAACACTCCCCTAACCAGCTGGGACAGTGATGTGAGCGCTCAACACTCCCCTTACCAGCTGGGACAGTGATGTGAGCGCTCAACACTCCCCTAACCAGCTGGGACAGTGATGTGAGCGCTTAACACTCCCCTAACCAGCTGGGACAGTGATGTTACAGCACAACATCAGAACAAACTGTAGAATAAGTTGAAAAGGGGATGGCACGAAGCACAAAAACAATAAACAAAAAAAAGCACGGACGTCACCTTAGGGTACCAGCATTTACTGCAATCTAGTTCAAAATAGATAAACCATGTTTCCCAGTCTAGAATATCAATCCGTCCACATCAGACATATTCAGTATAAAGACGTTATAAATAGTCGTAGGAAAACATAACCGGTTTATGCAATGCCTAAATGCATCGACAGCATGTAGAACCATTATTGTTCATAACTGTATTGCAATACATATCTAGTTATGTTTTAATTTACTTAAAAAAACACCACTGTTAGAACCAATAAGGACAATATTCAAAGATCGTACGTGTAATGTTTGACTAAAAACATAGAATCAATCCAATACGCGTTGACATGGATCGAATCTAAATTTGAATGTTCAATAAAGGAGAAGGAATGAGGGTCTGGATGGGGTCCTTCATTTCTGTATTCTTTAACTTTAGGGTAATTTTTCTCTATTTTCTAAAATTTTTGGCCCATTATTCGCTATTCTGTAAGCCCAATTCAGACCCTCAGATATGATAAAGTCCCTTTTTTTGATCCCTTGAATTCGAAAATCAAAAAAGTAAAAGTAATCTACAGAATAACATCTTTCAAATGTCCATACAACATTAATAAGTCTGTCAGACATCAATATTTATATTTTCAATTGAATTTCAATTGTCTTGCTTTCATTAGGGCTTCAAATTTCTTGAATTTAGGTCAGACTTCAAAATAGCCTCATTTTAAGATATTGTATTGTCATTAATATTTAGATATGAGCGACAGCTTTACCCAAAAAGATAGTTTCAATGCTACAAGATGTATTTTACATAGATGTTAAACTGTGTGAAATATCTGTTGGGTAAGACTGTTGCTCATATCTATTTAGTCCAAAAAAAAATGTTTTAACATTGTCATTTTAACTCAAATATGTTAATTTCAACATGTTTGTGACATCACAGTGACAACACAAGTGACTATTCTTCACTTAAGTGTCCATATTGTATTCCCATGTTCATGCATCAATAAAGTTAACAAACTGTAATTGGACTATTATTTGCAAACAAATGAATCTTACCCTACTTCCGTTTTTACAATTTTTACCCTAAAAGGTGTCGATTAACGAAAATTTTTAGGATCTCCTCTTCTAAATACTACCTACTGTAGTCCTGAGAATGTCACTAAGCTAACCGCTTAGAAAGAAATTGTGCTGTTGTTTACATGTACCAACTATTGATTGCATGGAATTTTAAGGAACCCATCTCTTTTCCTTTCTGTACATTACAGTCCCTTACTCGGATTTGTATTTTTAGATAAAATATGTTTGTAGAAATAATCCAAACTGAATTTAAAATTACATTTTATTATATTTCATTTATACCAAATTCATTAATTACATTCCCAATTAAATTTTCAGCGCAGGATTACAATTTTAAATATGTGAAATATAACAAATCTGAGCTTACCCATTTCCACACAATGTACTGAAAGTTCTACGATGTTTTCATCTGCTGTACTAATGGAAAAGTCAAACCGATCCTCTGAGTTGACAAGATCATCTGTCAAATGTCACTTCAATCAACTATAGAAAACATTTAAATAAATTTCCAATTAAATTTTCAAATCAAGTCAATAATTAAGTATTTTGTCGTAAATATATCATATTGATGAAATTTACGTTTAGTTTAGCAGAGGTGAATAGTAAGTATAAGTATAAACTTTTGACATAATTTAAACCAGAAGATAACTTTAAATTTTGATTGGTTGAAACACATTTTATTCAATAGGACTATATTTAAGGTATGTTGGAATCATAACAGCATGTTTGTATGAGCTAGTTAGTAATTCATGTGTATACTTACAGGTATATATAAGAGTCTTTGACTGACTTCTGAATATGTCCATTTGTCCATATGAAAAGTACGTTGTCTTCTTACGCACATTTGATATTTCTACGTTCAACAGGTAAATTGTTAGTAGCTTTTCATATAAAAAATGTTTACTGCTAAAATTGATTAGACCATAGATGAGTGAAGACATCAATGATCAAACGTTACATTGAATCTTGCGCAAATTATAATTTTTTATCTCCCCATATTTTTTTTTGTACAAATGGTTGTAGTCCCGCAGACGATATTCTATTCAAACTTATATATTATACAAGTAACGGACCCAGACAAACATATTTGTACGTAAAAGACCAAACATACTGCATTAACAATGTATATGTCAAATTAGAGTATAATCCACTGTATACTATCTTGAATAAAGGTTAGGTTGTTTTAGATGCCATTGATTTATTACACCCATAGGTACTTGGGAACAGGACAATTTTTTTAGCCCTCCCCCTTTTTCCAAAATCCGTTATTTTTTTGTTTTCCGTTAATTTCAATTATATTCGCGTTTTACTGTATATTATGAACATGAATATACTTGAAACAACTTGTATTTGCTATTTAATTATGGCTGAGTTCATTATTGATCTACCAAAAATTTTAACAAAACAGGAATAAAAGCAAATAAACACATCTGATGATTACTTACATATAAAACATGTTAAATGAATTTGACTTTTTTAAAAACATTTGATCAACAGTGAGCAACAAGTGGCATGTAAGTTTCTTAATGGCGTTTATAATAAGGAAGACTCCATTTAATGCTGAAGGGGTGGTTCTACTTCTACTTTTCCATTACGCTGTAAATACATTTTCCGAGTTAGAAATGCAACAACAATAACCCTGAATAGCGGATAAAACACAGAAAGAATCTCTTGAGTTGCAAATCAATCAATGGATTGGGGAATCCAGAGCAACCATTTATTCTGATGCCTCTCAAGATCAAGAAAACTACGCATTCGCTTAATTACATAAACAAACTGTTAGAATTATGTTTTGATTAAGGACATGTCAATTGTGGTTCTCCATTTCTTTATGGAAGTTCAATATCAAAGAGTTTTATAAAGGTAATATAATAGGAACAGCACCACTTCAGTACTTATCTGACGGAAATAATTTTATTTCGGAACCACTCTCGCATTTTAACAAAACAGCGGAATAAAAACTTTGAAAGTTGTTTAAATTCAATCTGTTTTTTTTTTACTCTTTAAAACAGAACAATCATAAGAATCTGAGTTGTTCCTTAATGTAAAGCACAAAACGGTTGACGTGAGAGCCTTGGAAAGGAGTCAATTGTAAAAGTCTACTCTACAGAATCCCAAAAAATCGATTATCAATATTTAATACATAATTAACGCTTCATGCAATCTACGGTACTTATTTCTCTAGAGGTTCTGTATCTTGCTGATTCTCAAATTTCGATATCAAACAAGGTCATACTTTGAAGTAATGTTTTGCTTGAATGATTGTCTATGTGTTGTTTATTAAACGTCCAGTAGGTAATATTTCATGCGAATTCGGGATGTAAACAGATTAACATAATTTAACAACAAATTCAATGTGTTAGTCCGCAATGCGTTTCGACATGGAAAAAGAGCGGAATTTCGACTGCCACCTGAGGAGGATATCCCCCTCCCCTTCAAAACTTGTATAATCCTCCCAATCACTAAAGAGTGTTACTTACTATTAGTTACCGACCTTCTTTGTATAATCCTCCTAATCCTCTAAAGAGTGTAACTTACTATTAGTTACCGAACTTCTTTGTATAATCATCTAAAGAGTGTTACTTGTATAATCCTCCCAATCCTCTAAAGAGTGTTACTTACTATAAGTTACCGACCTTCTTTGTATTATCCTCATAATCCTCTAAAGAGTGTAACTTACTATTAGTAACCAAACTTCTTTGTATAATCCTCCTAATCCTCTAAAGAGTGTAACTTACTATTAGTTACCTACCTTCTTTGTATAATCCTCCCAATCCTCTAAAGAGTGTTACTTACTATAAGTTACCGACCTTCTTTTTATTATCCTCCTAATCCTCTAAAGAGTGTAACTTACTATTAGTAACCGAACTTCTTTGTATAATCCTCTAAAGAGTGTTACTTACTATTAGTTACCGACCTTCTTTGTATAATCCTCCTAATCCTCTAAAGAGTGTTACTTACTATAAGTTACCGACCTTCTTTGTATTATCCTCCTAATCCTCTAAAGAGTGTTACTTACTATTAGTTACCTACCTTCTTTGTATAATCATCTAAAGAGTGTTACTTACTATTAGTTACCTACCTTCTTTGTATAATCCTCCTAATCCTCTAAAGAGTGTTACTTACTATTAGTTACCGACTTTCTTTGTATAATCCTCCTAATCCTCTAAAGAGTGTTACTTACTATTAGTTATCGACCTTCTTTGTATAATCCTCCTAATCCTCTAAAGACCGTGTTACTTACTATTAGTTACCGACCTTCTTTGTATAATCCCCCTAATCCTCTAAAGAGTGTTACTTACTATTAGTTACCGACCTTCTTTGTATAATCATCCTTATCCTCTAAAGAGTGTTACTTACTATTAGTTACCAACCTTCTTTGTATAATCCTCCTAATCCTCTAAAGACCGTGTTACTTACTATTAGTTACCAACCTTCTTTGTATAATCCTCCTAATCCTCTAAAGAGTGTTACTTACTATTAGTTACCAACCTTCTTTGTATAATCCTCCTAATCCTCTAAAGACCGTGTTACTTACTATTAGTTACCAACCTTCTTTGTATAATCATCCTAATCCTCTAAAGAGTGATACTTACTATTAGTTACCAACCTTCTTTGTATAATCCTCCTAATCCTCTAAAGACCGTGTTACTTACTATTAGTTACCAACCTTCTTTGTATAATCCTCCTAATCCTCTAAAGAGTGTTACTTACTATTAGTTACCGACCTTCTTTGTATAATCATCCTAATCCTCTAAAGAGTGTTACTTACTACATTGTACTATCAGTTACCAACCTTCTTTGTATACTCATCCTAATCCTCTAAAGAGTGGTACTTACTATTAGTTACCAACCTTCTTTGTATACTCATCATAATCCTCTAAAGAGTGTTACTTACTATAAGTTACCGACCTTCTTTGTATAATCCTCCTAATCCTCTAAAGAGTGTTACTTACTATTAGTTATCGACCTTCTTTGTATAATCCTCCTAATCCTCTAAGGACCGTGTTACTTACTATTAGTTACCAACCTTCTTTGTATAATCATCCTAATCCTCTAATGAGTGTTACTTACTATTAGTTACCAACCTTCTTTGTATAATCCTCCTAATCCTCTAAAGACCGTGTTACTTACTATTAGTTACCAACCTTCTTTGTATAATCCTCCTAATCCTCTAAAGAGTGTTACTTACTATAAGTTACCGACCTTCTTTGTATAATCATCCTAATCCTCTAAAGAGTGTTACTTACTATTAGTTACCAACCTTCTTTGTATACTCATCATAATCCACTAAAGAGTGTTACTTACTATTAGTTACCAACCTTCTTTGTATACTCATCATAATCCTCTAAAGAGTGTTACTTACTATAAGTTACCGACCTTCTTTGTATAATCCTCCTATTCCTCTAAAGACCGTGTTACTTACTATTAGTTATCGACCTTCTTTGTATAATCCTCCTAATCCTCTAAAGAGTGTTACTTACTATTAGTTAACGACCTTCTTTGTATAATCCTCCTTATCCTCTAAAGACCGTGTTACTTTCTATTAGTTACCGACCTTCTTTGTATAATCATCCTAATCCTCTAAAGAGTGTTACTTACTATAAGTTACCAACCTTCTTCGTATAATCATCCTAATCCTCTAAAGAGTGTTATTTACTATTAGTTATCGACCTTCTTTGTATAATCCTCCTAATCCTCTAAAGAGTGCTACTTACTATTAGTTACCTACCTTCTTTGTATAATCATCCTAATCCTCTAGAGAGTGTTACTTTCTATTAGTTACCGACCTTCTTTGTATAATCATCCTAATCCTCTAAAGAGTGTTACTATTAGTTACTGACCTTTTTTGTATAATCCTCCTAATCCTCTAGAGAGTGTTACTTACTATTGGTTACCAACCTTCTATGTATAATCATCCTAATCCTCTAAAGAGTGTTACTTAAAATTAGTTACCGACCTTCTTTGTATAATCCTCCTAATCCTCTAAAGAATGTTACTTACTATTAGCTAGCGACATTCTTTGTATTATCATCCTAATCCTCTAAAGAGTAACTTTTACTATTAGTTAGCGACCTTCTTTGTATACTCATCCTAATTCTCTAAAGAGTGTTTCTAATAGTTACCGACCTTCTACCAACGTTTATAAGAAATTCTGATGTACCCTATTAATTCTGTATTTTTGTATAATTTGAGAAATGTATACACTCTGTATGTAGGTACTACTAAAATGTTGTTACACCTTAATGTTCACAATTGGAAAATGGAAGTCATGCTCCAAACTTGCAATCAATGTAAGTTTCTATGCTTGTGGTAAGGTATGAACTATTGATTTGTTGAAATGGGACTATGGATTAGATTTTGGCGACTGCAACAGCTTTGTGTGGTGATTTTTATATTTTTGTGCTTATCATCGATCTGATAAGTCAAGCCTTTTCCAACTGTCTGTTACAGTTTGTTCTTCTTGTTGTATTTTTACACCACTGTTTCGGTAAGGACCGGGTTGAGCCCTCAGAAATAATTGCAACCCCACCACATTCTGTATGTGACTGTCCAAAACAAGGGGACTATAATCCAGTGGTTGATATCTGCCACACTGAATAATCTTCAATTGTTGTAGTTGACATCAGACTGATGGTTGGTTTTGTGTGTGTATTTGTCATCCCAAGATATTTTATAGCTGACTATAGGGGTTCTGCTCATTGTTGACGACAGTAAGGTGACCTGTAGTTGTTCTTATTGTCACTCTAACTTAATGGATATTCGTCTGAATGGTAATCATACCACATCTAATCTTTATAAGAAGTTGTCCCAACTGTGTTTGTGGATGGCTCAAAACTACAATTCAGTTGTTGGATTTTGACCAATTTTGACATATTTTGGCCAATTTGGAGCAATTGTCCTAAAAATGTATAAAAAGGACAAAAACAAAAACTTTGTCTTGGGATATCTTTTTATGCAAAATTAAAAAAAAAACAATTGGGAATGTGTCCATGGGACACAGATGATGCCCCACTTGCATATAAAGTTATAAAGGGACATAACTCAAGAATGGTAAAAGTGATGCCACCAAAATTCAAACTTGATCTGTGTTTTGTGGTAATAATCATTGTGTATAAGTTTCATAACATTTGGTGGAGGCAAACTTAAGTTAGAGAACGGAAGCAAAAAATTCAGAAATTTTTCCATTTGTAAAGGGGTAGAACTCTAAAACGGTAAAAGTGGCGCTACCAAAATTCTACCTTGATCTGTGTTTTGTGGTTATAAGCATTGTGTATAAGTTTCATAACAGTTGGTTGAGGCAAATTTAAGTTAGAGAATGGAAATGAAAAAGTCAGCAATTTTTCCATTTGTAAAGGGGCATAACTCTTGAATGGTAAAGTAAAAGTGACGCCACCAAAATTCCAACTTGATCTGTGTTTTGTGGTAATAGGCATTGTGTATAAGTTTCATAACATTTGGTTGAGGCAAACTAAAGTTAGAGAACAGAAACCAATTTTGGGACGTACAGACGGACAATGGTAAAACTTAATGCCCCCTCTGCTACAGTGGGGGCATATAAAATGGTTAAAGTTTGCAGTATTTGCTTCAACATCAATATGCAGCTCTGAATAACATCTTTATCTAATTAAAATATGTGAACTTGTTGATAACTTTTGTAAAAATAATCTATAGACTTTTTGATTTTAATTGCAATTCAAAATGACATATTGAATAATAAAATACTGAAAACAGATGTTGTATATAATTACTACATATAACATGCTATCTCTACATTTGGATGACTAAAAATTAAAATGAGTTTTTCTTGTAATATTTTAATTATAATTCAATTTCTATAATATATTAAATACATGTAGAATTTTGTAAAATTTCATAAAAAAATAAATATATACACTAGTCAATTTTAGTCTTTTCCTTTTACACTACATAACATTTGTTTTTCTAAATAATCAATATATACAATATTCCATGGTGATTAGTGGTCAAGGAAACCTGAGTGCGTGTAAAGATATATCTTCCTAACAAGTAACCATTGGTGAATATTTGTGTGTTAACTGGATCAAGTGCCTAGATAGATGTATCCCTCCAACTAGTTACCATAGGTCATTCTTTCATGTGTTAACAGGATCAAGTAACTTAGGTACAGTGTAAAGACAAGAATAGCCCACAATTCTTTCAGACCAGAATATCCCTACAATCTTACATGTAGAATGTCCTCTTAATGAGTCTTAAATACTCTATAGTTCAGTTCAGGTCATTTAACTTCAGACAACATTTATTTTACAATACTTAAAATCTTCCATTCAAAATATGTGTTAAAGTCATAAATCATAAACAGGAATTTTACAACATACATAGACATAATCACACAAAAAATGATTAGATATAAACTGAATACATGAATATCATATGTTTGTAATAATTTAACCTGGAACTCAAATTTCCTTTCTCCAGTATTTTCCCTTGAGGGTGCATGCATGGTGGGGCTTCATTCGTGGCCTCCATCCTAGTAATTTTGTATAACTCAATATAAATAAGCTCAATGCTTTTAAAAAAAAATTATAAATAAGCTCCCATCCTTTAAAATTCTAAATTCCCTATTACTCTTTACATGTTATATATAAACATTATAAGCCCCATCCTTTAAAATTTGAAATTCACTATTAATCCTTTAAAATTTTAAATTACCTATTACTCTATATAAGCCCTAACATTTAAAATATTAAATTTGCTATTAATCCTTTAAAATTCTAAATTCCCTATTTCTCTAATATAAGCTCCCATCCCTTAAAATTTGAAATTCCATATTTCATTGTACAAGTATAATTTGAAATTCCCTACTACTCTTTAAGTTATATACATTGTAAGCCCCAAAAAATTGAAACTGACTATTACTCAATATTGAAGCCTGTAGAATTCATGTTTCTAGCTAGGACACTATTCTTTTAAGTCAATCCCAAATCCTACAAAAGATCATAAGGAAAACAGTGTGTGACAATTCACATACATATATTTTAAGATATAATTCAACCAGCTATTAATGTACTGTCCAGCATTTCACTAGCTATTAATCATGTTAATGAACTGTCATGAATTTATGTGTGGTATTCTGAATGAATTTGAAAGATTGCATACTAATTTTATAATGGGGATTTTATATATGTTGTGTAACCATTGTTGTTAACCGATTTGGCGGTCAGTATGAGAGCTAATTGCACTGGTTTTTAGTTATCAAGGACTGGGTAGTGACCACACAAACACACTTAGTATATATAGGTAGAAGTTTTTTTGTTTTTTTGTTGTTTTTTTTTTTTACAAAAATATTTGTATTTTTGTTTTTATATAGTACAGTCATGACAGTATTTAAATGTGTTGTATTTATTTTGTAGATTATTTTGTTACAAAACATGACATTGTTCAAGATTCTGCCAGGCATTGTATCTTATGTTGTTTTGATGGACTTGACTAATGTAGCTTAATGGACTTTTAAGGCATATACAAAAAGTAAAATATTGTATTTAAGAATGAAATTTGAGGTGGTCACAGCGCCATTCAGTATCCAAACTTGTGTTTGTTCTATTGTATTTAGAAAGTAAAGTCTAAAGTTAAAGTGTACATAATTGCATGTGCTCAATTATGTACACATATGTTCAAAATAGATGGAGCTTTTTAACACATAAATACTTTAGGTTTGGTTAAACAAAGTGCATTAAAACACAACAGCATTTAACTCACTATTAATTAACTATCCAGCATTTAACTAGCTATTAAATAACTATCCAGCATGTAACTAGCTAGTAATGAACTGTTCAGCATTTAGCTAACTATTACTGAACTGTTCAGCATTTAGCTAACTATTAATGAACTGTTCAGCATTTAACTAACTATTAATGAACTGTTCAGCATTTAACTAACTATTAATGAACTGTTCAGCATTTAACTAACTATTAATGAACTGTCCAGCATTTACCTAACTATTAATTGACTGTTAGCATTTACCTAACTATTAATTGACTGTTCAGCATTTACCTAACTATTAATTGACTGTTCAGCATTTTAAGCTTTGACAGGATAAATGTTCTCACTAGAACTAAAGTTCTGTTTCTGTAACGAACACCAAAGAATTTGTAGCCATTAAATTATCTGACATAGGAACTGATTCAACCAAATCAACATCAATATCTTCATCTTTTTCGAAATCTACAGAAGGATCTGTAAACGGAAATACTTCCCCAGATTTTAGCTTATCTTGACAACTTTTCATTAACTGTTCATAAATATCGTTCTTTATATAACCTTTTTGATTTACTGAGGAATTGGCTTTCCTTCCCATGCATCTTGCTGCATATGGTCTTTGGTATTTATGTTGTCTTTTGGTGTGAGCATGGTTAGAATCTTCTGTCTTATCCAATGAAGTGTTGCCATTGTTTCCCTCTGAGATATTATGGCCACTAAACTTATCACCATTATTTTTCAGTTTATTTTTGGAGACAGAGATTGTCTCATCACTGTTGATCTCTGGTACAGTTTCACTCTTACAACCATCAATGTGTACTGAATGTATTTGTTTACTGTTGATCTCTGGCACAGTTACACTCTTACAACCGTCAATGTGTACTGAATGTATTTTTTTACTGTTGGCAACAACAGTTTTTTCTTCACCGTCACTAATGACAGTTATCTCATTTTCCATTTCCATGACAACCAGTTTTTTATTCTGTTTGATTGTTCCACTATCTTCTTTGTTAGAACATGTTTCACTTGTGAGTTCCCAATCAATTATGTCAAATTTTTGTGTACTTTTTCGTTTTCTTTTGTTATTTTTCTTTTGCTTCTTGTCAATCTTTCCAGTTTCTTTTAAATTATCCACATCTGTTTTTACATCATCAATAACTTCTGTGCATTCTCCAGTTTGTGTTTGATGATATCCTAGTCTTTGCTTACACTGCTTCCTTTCATGGCATAAGACATTAGCAAGTTGACTGAAACCCTTTTCACAAAATTTACATTTGAATGGTTTCTCCCCGGTATGTGTAACCATGTGTTGTTTAAGATGTGAATTCAAGCGGAAAGACTTCTTACAAATTTTGCATTCAAATGCCTTTTCTCCACTGTGTATTCTCTTGTGTTTTTCTAGATCACTTTTAAATCTGAAAGACTTGCCACACTCTGTACATAAAGGCTTACTTGCTTCAAAATCGGGCCTATGTGTTTCAGTATGACGTTTAAGGTTCCTCATTGCTGTAAATATTTTACCGCAGGTCTCACAAGGATATTTATAGTTTTCATGTAAGGATTTAACATGCTCTACCAGAGCTCCTCGAAGCTTAAATGTTGTATCACAAAATTGACATTTATGTGGTCTGGCTCCAGAGTGTGTTAAACTATGTCTCAATAAATCACTTTTAAAATAAAATTTCTTTTGGCAAATTTCGCATTCGTAGTTTTTCAAGCTATCTGCATTTTGACAAATTTTCAGGTGAAACTTGAATGCAGATTTGCTACTAATTTTCTTGTTACAATCTTTGCATGTATGTAAGTTCTCACCAGTGTGGATTGCAAGATGTTCTGATAGCTCTGTGTTTGTATCAAATAACCTATTACATTCTGTGCATTGTTTTGTGTAAAACTTCACAGGCTCAACACCATGAACAAACTTTAAATGTTCTGTTAGAAGTCGAAAACTGGAAAAAACATTTTGACATTTGTCACACTCTTTAGAACAATGAACCCTTTTTATGTGTAAGTCCAAATCATAACCCCTTTTAAAGTAAGTAGCACAATGCTCACAAAGGAAAATTGTGTTCTTTACATTTTTCTTTTTTGTTGGCTTATTCTCTGATTTTACATTATTGTTTTGGGTTTCCAGCACCAGTTTTCCATCAGCTGACATCATACTCTTTACTATTGCTTCCCCATCAGTGTTAACTTTAGATTTTGAATATCTTGGCTTTTTAACTGCTATTTTACATTTTTTAGAATTCTCCTTCACTTCGATACTATTTTTAATAGTGGTCTTTCTTGCCAGATTTGGTTTAGCAACAACAGTTTTAATCTTGCCTGTTTTTACCTTGTTACCATTAACTGATGCTCTGGTGGTTGCCATGATCTTTAAAGTACAATTTCTGGAATAAAAAATCATTGCATACAATATACACATGTTCATGTTTATCTAAACAGTTCTGTAGAGCCCTATCAAGAAACTAATGAATTTTATTCTTAATTTATCATTTGAAGCAGGTAATTTCCCTTGTTCATGTTGTTGGTCAGCAGATCTACTTCACAGCAATGAAGACCAATGAAGAGTCAATGATAAGGTTTTTTTTTAATCCCTGTTGATTTAAAGATAATATGTAGTTTATACATGTTATATAAATTTAGAAATTATTAATGGTCTTTTTTCTTCCAAAATACATGTACTCAACCTCGACTATTAAGCTAGAAATGAACATATATTAGATTTACACAGTTTTCTATGTAGTTCTCATCATTGCTCTGTACTGCAGCAAATCAGTATTTTAACAGTATGCTTCCCAACAAGGGAAATAACTCAACACAATTTTATTGTAGTTTTAAAATCTGATTCTGGCTTTCAGAAGCGAGTTTCAAGAAAGTCCTTTACATAATGGTCTTCATACACTTACTCTATGATAAATTTTAATACATGTACAAGGCTTGTAAATAACATACAATTAACATTTAAAGTTTGTTTAAACAAATTTACTTTTATATATTTTTGCAAAAATCTCACATGCACCATGCACATTTCCCCCAAATTTGATGATTTTCTTTTTAATCGAATGTATTTTTATCAAAAACAATGACTAAAGTATTAATAAAAGGATATGTGGCACATAAATCAATTAGACAGCAACCAAAAAATACAAAAGTCAATAGCACCAAGGCCAACATACATTTCTCCACAATAGAAAAGTATTGTTACCATATGGAAAGTCTCAAATCAACCCAAAGTCTAGAAATATTTATGTTCAACAGGCCGGGGTCACTTCACTTCAGAATTTCAGGGAATAACTTGTCCTCCCTGGCAGGTAAATAAGGGAATACGTAATTGGGTGGTACCTCAGATTTTATGGAAATTTTTTATTCATTTAGAACTTGTTAAAACTGGAATTTTGAATAATTAAAAGGATAAAGATAGCATTTACTTTTCCAGAGCTCTATACAACCAATTAGAAATTAGTAATACAAATTAAGAATGTACATGCATAAATAGTGGCTAAAATTTTTTTTTCACTTAAGTGCCATTTTCAATAAACAGCTGCGCCATGAGCGCATTATACGCCCGTCGCATTTTTTAAGAATAAAATTCAATAACTTAATTGAAATTAACAAAAAACTAAATGGAGGTTATCTTAATAGATATAAATCAGTCACCAAAGGTTTAATGAAAATGCTCAAAGCACTTTAAAGGTATTGTCTGAAAACTGAAAAATCACCCTTTTTATGAATAAAATCCCATAACTCAGAAATGTAAAATCTAAAATTTTAAAAAATCAAAAGGGAGCTTATGTTAATAGATAGAAACAATTCACCAAAGTTTCAAGAGAATTGCTGAAAGCATTTTTGAATGATTGTCCAAAAACTGGAAAACCCCCCTTTTTTTAATGAATAAAACCCCATAACTCGGAAACGTAAAAGCTAAAATTTATAAAAATCGAAGGGGAGCTCATGTCAATAGATATAAACAATTGACCAAAGTTTCTTGCAAATTAGTGAAAGAATGTTTGGGTTATTGTCCAAAAACTGGAAAATCCCCCTTTTTTAATGAATAAAACACCATACCTCGGAAAAGTAAAATCTAAAATTTTGAGTTAATGTCTGACATGTTGACGACGGACGGACAGACGGACGGACAGACAGACGGACAACGGTATACCATAATAAGTCCCGTAACGAGCGTATAAAAACTAGTCCAAAGAATTATGTAAAGAAATTTAATTGCTATTGCTTATGCTTATTTCAGTTTTAATTCATTCAAAATTCATATGGGGATTCATTTTTGTCTTCTGTATAACTCTATTTATCTTGACATATAATGTAAAAAGTCATGCTTCAAAATTGTAGCTTTCATGTATAATCTTAATACATTACTGAAAACTAAAAGATTCAGACTGCAAAACATTGGATCTGTTGACCCCTTATTATCTTAATATTATGAAAACAGAAATGTTTCTAAAATCAAATGTACATGTAGCATACCATTTTTTGAACAAAATCTAAATTTAAACAAGTAAACAAATAAAATTGAGAATGGAAATGGGGAATGTGTCAAAGAGACAACAGCCCGACCAAAGAGCAGAAAACAGCCGAAGGCCACCAATGGGTCTTCAACACAGCGAGAAAATCCCGCACCCGGAGGCGGGCTTTAGCTGACCCATAAACAAAAATGTGTACTAGTTCAATGAAAATGGACGTCTGACACACTAAACTCCAAAACATACAAATGAACTAAAATTAATTAACATACAAGACTAACAAAGGCCAGAGGCTCCTGACTTGGGACAGGCGCAAAATGCAAACATGTTTTGTGAGATCTCAACCCTCCCCTTATACCTCTAGCCAATGTAGAATAAACAAACACACAGCAATACGCACAGTAAAACTCAGTTTAAAAGAAGTCTGAGTCCGATGTCAGAATAGGTATCAAAAGAAACTAAGCAAAATGACAATGGTACATAAATTAACAAAGGACTACTAGCAGTTACTGACATGCCAGCTCCAGATCTCAATTAAACTGATTGAAAGATTATGTCTTCATCATATGAAAATCAAGCACAATCCTTCCTGTTAGGGGTTTAGTATCATACCATCATAAAATATATGAGAACATAACCTGTATCATGCCAACAACTGGTTTTAGAATAAATGCGTTTATTTCCGATGCAAAGCCCCTATGAGTGAATCAATATTAATACCAAAATATGCCATCTTTAATGACCTGACAACAGTATCGTAACTATATTCCTTCTGAATAAGTCTGTTTAAAGGTTTGGTTAGCTTTTGAAGTGAATGTCGACATTTTTGTGCTTTGTATAGAATATTATCATAAAAGATTGGATGTGAAATACCTGAACGTATATGATATCTGCATGTTGATTTATATTTACGAATGAAGTCTTTGTACTGTGGGGTCGGTACAAAGACATCATTTGTAAATAGTGTATATCGAAAACCCTGGTGTAATAAATTGCTTCGCTGAGCGCAGCTGGATACGACTGCAGATGTCCAACCCTGAAAAAGTTTGGCCAAAATGGACACAATATTCACGCTTGATACAGGTCTGAATTTGGATTGTAACTAAATTTTTGACACATAATAGGTTTCTGACACAGAATAACTGTAGTCAAAGAACTTCAAATTGGTTATATGATTTGAATTTATATTCAATTTATTGCTTTTGTGCAATACACTATGTTGTTGCGAATTGACCCCCCCCTCCCCCTACCAAAAAAAAATTATTTTACCCCGGTTTTTTGCTTTTGTGCAATACACTATGCTGTTGAATATCAACCCCCAAAAAAAAATATTTGAAGAAATTTTCTTATAATTTCTGAAATCTGAAATGAGAAAAATTGTCCCCCCCCTCCATTTTTTTTCACCTCCCCCTTTCGCTTATTCCCCAAAAAAATTCTTTCCCTCAAGATATGGTCAGTATCTCAATTCACATTTGTAATGCAGTTTGCAACCAAAATTACCCATTTAAATACATCATAAAGTTTTAAAATATAAAATGACATACATAGTTATGGCTAAAATTAATATTAATTAATAGTAACTGCTAAAAATAAATTGACAGCTAATCACCTCAAGACAATCATAATTTCTTAATACATAATTTACAAGCAGTGTAAGGGAGGTAATCAAACAGTGTTCTTTAATTTGAATTGGATTACCTCCCTTACACTGCTTTTAAATTGTCTCAATTGTCCTGTAACAAGAAAAACTCTTGTTTTCCCCCTTTTTTTGCCCCTAATTACTAAATGGTTTGAGCCATAACCCCCCAAAGTCAATCCTAACCATCCCTTTGTTGTAAGGAAGTTTGTGGAATAATTTCAGAGAGATTCATACACTTTAACACAAGTTATTGTCTGGAAACTACAAAAATGCTTATTTGGGCCCCTTTTTTGGCCCCTAATTCCTCAACAGTTGGGACCATAACCCCCAAAATCAATCCCAATCTTCCTTTAGTGGTTATAAACCTTATGTTAAAATTTTATTGATTTCTATTTACTTATACTAAAGTTATTATCCGGAAACCATCTGTCTTCGGACGACGCTGACGACGACGACAACGTGATACCAATATACGACCAAAAAATTTTTAATTTTTGCGGTCGTATAACAAAAAATTTTTAATTTTTGCGGTCGTATAATAATGTCAGGGAACGTCACCATCTAAAAATGGATAATTAACAATAGGAAATGAAAATTCATCTCTTTTATCATAAATTTTGGTATTAAGCTTCCTGTTAAAGATATAAATATCAAGATCCAGGAAAGGGCAGTGTTCATTGTCAGTATTAGCTTTATTTAAAGTCAGTTCAGCAAGATAAATCTCTTAAAATAGTGTACATACTGAAGTCGTCATTATTGAGAGCCAATATATCATCCAAATATCATTATTGAGAGCCAATATATCATCCAAATATTTAAAAGTGTTATTGAATTTTGGATCAGATGTTATTCGAAATGCATTTTTTTCATGGATTTTGCCATACATTCCAACATTTCTTTACAGATCTGTCATGTCAGAAATATTCCTAGTTTGACACTTTAGCAGATGCATCAGATTTGCATACTTGACTTGTCTTGTTCAATCAACATACCAACCTCAAGCTGTTATTTTTTAATGGGTTATAGTGGTTGACCAATTGGGGGTCTCACTAATTAGCGACAAGAAGCGTCAAGAAGCGACAAGAAGCGTCAAGAAGCAACAAGAAGACTATTTAGCGACAAGAAAACTTAAAATAATTCTTTTTAAACTAACTTATTCAAAATAAATATATTAATAAAATATGCATCAAAATTTTTTTTTATATATACGGGCAGTAATAACGTGATTTTCATTATTTTTATTATATTGATAGATAAAGAAATTAAACATTTGTAAAGAAGAAAGGGATTGTCTAGTTTCTATTAAATATAACAAAATATGTTTAAGATAGTGTATGTACTGTTTTAGGCAAAGTCATTGTATGAAAAAGTAAAATCACCAAAATACCAAACTCTGAATAAAAGATTGAAGATAACAGTACACACAATGTGAAACATCAAATGAAAAGACGTTACTAAGTTAAAAAAATTGTGTCTAATCCATTTGTCCTTTTTGAAAAAAAAAAAAATGTTTAGAAAAAAAATCAAATGAGAAAAGCAATTTGCGTGTCGTTTGTTTTAAATGCTACAATAACATCCAATTATCACTTTTAACTATTTACACGCGTCAGACTATACAATTACACGCGCCAGAATATACAAGCATTGTAAATAGTGAACACCTGTTGAAAACTCAACATTGTCTTTAATTACCTTTAATCTTCAGTCATGTATAAACATGATAAGTATCGTTTAATGAGGCAATACACAAAATAGATTGATGTTAATTACGTTTTCCTCTTGTTTGATTTCAATGATTTCAGATTTGTATAGTAAATCTTACTATACAAATCCTTGGTTCATTGTTCCTCACAAATTATGTCTGTTTTTTTCTGCCGGACAATGATGCACAAATAATGCATTTTGCATGCAGTCAGTTTATTATATATTAGACAAAGAGAGTGTTAAAAAAATTATAAGATAATATATATTATCGTCCTTCCCTTCGCCTATATCACCCTGCTCAGTCGCTCCATAATTCTCGTAACACGGCTTTGAGACGAGAGCAGGCATTATCAGTGACGTCACAATGTCTGAGGGAGGAGAAGTTATCAGCGACGTCACAATGTGTGAGGAGATGTTATCATGCTTGCTTTCGTCAAGCGTGAAACTGTCTTAGGGAGCTGGAAAAGACCAGTAATAGAACGATAAACAAATAATTGGGTTTTCTTCGTATAGATATCGTAAAATATCTGCCGCTTGACACAATGTGAAGCTTTTTAGCTCGTTCGCTGCACTCATTCGCCAAAAAAGTGCACATTGTGTCTCGTGGCTGATATTTTACGAAATCAATGTGTAGAAAACCCAATAATATATACTAATTGTTCTAAAACACTAGTAAAAATTAATATCATAATATAACAGGGAAAACGTAATATTTGCTGTAATACATATCACTAATAAATGTAGCAATTCGATCTATGTTTTAAACATGTGTCATGCTTTACTACTATAGATATTGACTTTTTTATAAATTTATATTTATTGATAGAATATTAAATTTCTTGTCGCTAAAAAGTGTTCTTGACGCTTCTTGTCTCTAATTAGTGAGACCGCCAATTGGTGTTAATGACTTACATTTTGTAATTGAACAATCGTTTCTCACTGTGTGTGTGTGTTTTTCACTGTGACGTAATTACATAAGCATTGCGACATAGGAAATGTACAGGAAAATGCTCAAATTTGAGTGTATTACACTTGTGCAACTCATTTGATCATTTAATAATTGGTCAAGCCAAAACCAACATGTGATAGCATTATTGGTTTAAAGAACCAGTATGAACAATATTCTTGAGCATTACAAATTAAAAGTAATACTTCTTGTTTCACTTGACAGTCAACAAAACAGGGATTATTAATTTATATACATGTAACCACGAGTTGTTTGATATCCTGCATGAGCAAACTGTACCCCACAGGCACTTGTTTTCTATCCATGGCAAGATCTACTATCACAGGCACTTGTTTTCTATCCATGGCAAGATCTACTATCACAGGCACTTGTTTTCTATCCATGGCAAGATCTACTATCACAGGCACTTGTTTTCTATCCATGGCAAGATCTACTATCCCTATATATATATAGGGATAGTAGATCTTGCCATGGATAGAAAACAAGTGCCTGTGCTGTACCCATTTAGTTATGCTTTTTCGGCAAAAATTCAATACCATGCTGTAAAATAACAATACATTGATAATTTGTGTATTTTACCGTTTAACTGTAAATCTCTAAACAAAATGCTGTCTTTTTCACATCTTTGAATACGATAAAAAGATGACAGTCAGAAACTTGATAGGCTTTGTTTTGGTGTGCAAGAAATCAGTTTTCGTAATAGATTGTGTCTCTTTAGAACCGATAAAAATAACACTAAAATATAAAAACCACTTTTTACAACAACGCACGACAACGTATCTGAGTAATTGGTATAGTACGTTTTAATTCTATGTAATATACATTATAACAACATAAACAACACCAACAGCATACTTTATCACCAATTATGGATCCACAAGGAGCATAAGGGTTATACATATAGACGGGGGAAAATATTGGTACGTATGCAAAGATACATAGAAGGTCATACAATAAAAATACACAATTATAATACTTCTTCTTCTTCTTCCATATACTGCCCACATTCAACTTTCTGAATATACTGGCAAATTTGGTTCTGCATGGTTAAAAACAGGATAAAAACAAATGTTCATCTTATTTTGTAAGGTTGGTCATTTGAGATTTGAATGTCTCAAATGACTGTGCTGTGGCGATCTCCGGGGGAAGCTTGTTCCAGTCTTTGGTGGTGTTCACAAAGAAGGACCATTTCCTGCAGTCTTTGGTTGCTGTTTGTACCATGTATCCATGCTGTTGTGTATGTCTGGATACTCTGGTTGGTCTCTGGAGGTACATGTCTTTGTTGATGGCTACTTTGTCGTTGACGATCTTGTACATCATTGCGAGCCTGGCCTCTCTGCGTCGTTCTTGGAGACTTTTCCAACCCAATTCATTAATCATGTCCGTGACACTTGATCTGTTTCTGTGGCGCTTGGTGACGTATCGCGCAGCCCTCCTTTGAACTTTTTCAATTTGGTCAATATGTTTCTGATGATATGGGTCCCATACTGTTGTGGCATATTCTAGTTGGGGCCTTACTAGGGTTTTGTAAGCTTGCTCTTTGATGCTTTTAGAGCCGATGTGCAGATTTCTGTGGAGGAAACCAAGGCTTCTGCTGGCTTTGCTGGTAATGTTGTTGATGTGTTCTCCCCAGTCTAGTTCGCATGTGATGGTGCAGCCCAGGTACTTAATTGATGTTTCATGTTTTAGTACATGATCATGTAATACATAGTCCCATTTGATTGGCTTTTTCTTTCTGGAGACAGTCATGCAGTACGCTACACTTTTCTGGGTGAAACTCCATCTTCCACTTTTCCTCCCATAGTGCCAGTTTATCAAGGTCTGACTGTAGGTATAGGCAATCAGTATCTGAGGCGATGGTTAAGTAGACTACTGTGTCATCAGCAAAGAGACGAACTGTTGATTTTAGGTCATTCGATAGGTCATTTATGTAAAACAAAAATAGACTAGGGCCTAGGACTGAACCTTGTGGAACTCCAGATTCTACCTTTGCTCTGTCTGACTGTTCACCCTCAACTACTACTACTTGGGTTCTATTTGTCAGGAACGCTTCTATCCAGCTGTTGGTCTTTCCCCTGATTCCATAGTGATTGAGTTTATGTAGGAGCAGGCTATGGGATACCTTATCGAATGCTTTTGAGAAGTCTAGTATCAGTAGGTCAGACTGTTTTCCCAATTCAAGGTACTTCGTTAAGTCATCAATGCATTCTAAGAGTTGCGTCTCGCAGGATCGTTTACTTCGAAATCCATGTTGTAGTGGATAAAGGATGTTGTTTGCATCTGCGTGTTTCATAATATGGCTGGTAACAATATGTTAGATGATCTTGCAGCAAATACATGTAAGAGATATTGGTCTGTAATTTGCTGGGATGTACTTTTGACCCTTTTTGTATGCTGGTGTGACTGTAGCTGTCCGCCAGTCATCTGGAACTTTGCCTGTCTCCATTGAAACATTAAATATGATGGTAAGTATGGGAGCGATTTCGCTGGCAAGTTCTTTGAGTATCATTGGTCTGATGTTATCCGGTCCATCGGCTTTGTGTGGGTTAAGGTTTCTCAATTGTTTTTCTACTCCGTTGGCTACGCAGCCATTAAGATTGTAGCAATGTTCCAGGCATACAATATACAATCTGCAATATACAATACGATAGTAAATATGCAATTAAACAAAGTCATGCTATCTTATTTTTGTGTTTTTTTCAAGTTTATTTCGATCTGACTATGATGAGTCAAGCATTTTACAACTGATTTTTAAAGTTTGTTCTTAGGTTTGTTGCGCTGTTACAGCACTTTCCCAGGTTAGGGAAGGCTTCGGCGCACGAAAACACATTATGTATGTGACCATTTCAAGTCAGGACCTGCAATTCAGTGCGGGTTGTCGTTTGTTACTATATACTAGGACTAATATATTAACTAGTGTACATCACATTTGGTTTTTTTTTAAATGAGGCCGTTTGAATTGTTTTACATTTTCCATACTGGGCCTAGCTTTTATAGCTTTTTATGCAGTATGGGTTTTGTTCATTGTGGGAGACCGTACGATGACCTATAGTTGCTGACTTCTATGTCATTTGGTCTCTGTTGGAAGGTTGTCTCATTGGCAATCATACCACGTACATCTTCTTCTTATTTTTTTTTTATATACCAATTGCATTTAGGACCTGATTATAGTCACTGCTTACTGAATAATTTTCGTTTCTTGGTATAATAGAAGAAGAGTGCACACGCTGAAATGTCTCGGATAAAAGCTCTACAGAGCTTATGTTGTATTTGTTATATGTAAAACCGACTTTAAATAAATCTTTTATGCTTTATGCTCGCCTGCTTTACTGACTATTGATTCTATGTTGAAAGTCTTAAAGATAAAGGTTTTACTACAAGTATCTCACCAACTTAACATTTTAAACATCCAAGACAATGAGGTCAAGGACAGATTTTTCCTGTTAGACAGACATGTTCACCCTACAAGTATTCCATACACCAAATATAGTTGACCTATTGATTCTGGTATTTGAAAAACAGACCAAAACACAAAAACTTAACATTGACCAATGAACCATGAAATTGAGGTCAAGGTCAGATTAATAATAATATTTTATTCAATAAAATATCAAGCATATGAGTTAATACAATACTCAATATATACGATACATAAAGACATTACTAACACATACTTTGTAAAATATAATGGTATTAATTTTATGAGTGTAGATAATCTTTAACTGCATGGAAAAAATTTGCTGATATTTTATCAGGGATAACCCATGAAAGCTTTAAAGCTTGTTTCCAATGGGGTCCCTTCATGTAAACGGCTTATAGTTTCGATATACAAAAAAGATATCACACAAATTAATATGACATAAAAAAATTCATATAAGAATAATATGAATAAAAAATGAGTTTAATAATATAAAAAGAAGTCTGATGAGGCCGCACTTTAACTTTTGGTCAAGTACTCTTTAACACTAATTTTGAAATCCTTTGTTTTCTTTATTTTTTTTAACATTATTTGGCAACATATTCCAATCTTGTATGCCATTAAAATAAAATGTATCTTTTTGTAGACTCTTTACTGGTGGAACCCAGAAGTTATATTCACTATTTCGTGTGAAATGATGATGAAGATGTCTCACCTTTGTAAAATTTGTATACATATAATAAGAACAATGATGGTACATGTAATAGATATTATGAACATGGTTTAATCTCAATTGTTTAACACGATTTTCAATATTAACATTACCTTGTAAACATCGTTATAATGCTGATCCAGTTCCATCATCAGGTGGGGTCCTCCTTCCTCGGCTGTTTCGGCGCTATTCCACAACAACCTCCAGAGGTGCGCCGGCTCAGGTGATCAGTCTGAACCTGAAACTGGATGGCTTACATTGCTCCCGATATGTCAGCTGATGTAACTGCTGCACTGTCACTGATTGGTGTTTTCATCAGAGCTGTTATAACTTCTCTTCTATCACAAGTCCATTATTTACACAAAATGTCTTAATTCACATATCTTTAATTTCCACTTTTCCAGATCTCATCTCTCTTCCTCCATATCCACTGTGATGACACTTCTGTTTGTCTACACACTTCTGAAATAAGCTTCTTCCTCTCTGCTCCTACAACTCCTAAGGTCCTGAGAGCTTGCCATACTGTCTGTCCCGCAAAGCCCCTGCACCCTACTTCAATAGCAAAGCACCACGTCCTCCATCCCCTCTGTTGGCAATCTTCTACAAGCTGTTGGTATTTTGCCATCTTTCTTTCGTGCGATTCATCCATCCTTTCTTCCCAAGGGACTGTCAGTTCCAGCAAAACTGTCTGCCTGGTTCCCCGCGATACTATTCAATACATTATGGTCAACTTTTGATCTATATCCAGTATTTTTTATAAATCTAACACATTTGTTTTGTAATACTTGTAACTTATCTTTATATTTTTTGCTGACACCAGCATACCATGCAGAACAGGCATAGTCAAAATGACATTGAATTAGAGCTGTAACTAAAGTCTTTCTAGATTGCTCTGATAAACATTTGGCCTGTCTGTATAGGAACTTCAATCTTGAATTTATCTTTTGAAAAATATTATTTAAAATTTTTTCTCCAGAAAGAGAATTATCAATATTCAGGCCTAAATATTTCACACAATTTTGAGATGAGATTGTGTGATTATTACAAGTAACATCAAAGTTACGAATTTTAGACAATTTACGTTTTGACCCAAACAGAATAGTTTCTGCTTTCCCCAAATGAAGTGATAATTTATTATCGATAAGCCATTTGCTGCAAGTTTCAAGTTCCTTACCCAGTTTCTCAGATATAACTTCTGGGTTCTTATGAGAATATAGTATGGTACTATCGTCAGCATATAATAAAATTTTACAGTCTTTACTTATACTTACAGACATGTCATTAACATAATATAAGAATAATAGTGGTCCTAAAATACTCCCTTGTGTTACCCCACATGTAATATATCTTAAATAAGATTCAGTACCATTAATACTAACTTTTTGTTGTCTATTACATAAATATGATTTAAACCATTTAGTACATTTGACACCCATTATTTGTAGTTTGTTACACAATATATGATGATCGACCGTGTCAAAGGCTTTTTGCAAATCTAACATTATCATTCCAGTATAGAGTCCCTTAGCAGATTCATTTTTAATATGATCTAACAAATGAATAAGACATGTATCTGTGGAATAAGCAGATCTGAAACCAGATTATAAATTATAAAGTAGATCATTTTCCACCAGATATTTCTCAAGTTGTGAATATACTGATCTTTCAACAATTTTAGAAACAACTACTAAAATACTAACTGGTCGATAATTTCCGACATCCAACCTACTATTTTTCTTATATATAGGACACACTCTAGCTGTTTTCATCTCATCAGGTACGATGCCTGAAGTTATCGACAAATTAACTATATATGTAATTGGCTTTGCTAAAATACTCGAGCCATCTCTTAAAAACCTTGATGGTATTCCATCTAATAATGTCTTATACCTGCCAGACAGACATGTACATCTTACAATCATTCCATACACCACATATAATTTGAATTACTGCTTATAGCACTTGAAAAACAGAACAAAACACAAAAACTTAAATTAACATTAACCATTGAACCGTGAAAATGAGGTAAAGGTCAGATGAAACCAACCAGACCCCTTACAATCATTCCATACACCACATATAGTTGACCTACTCTTATAGTATCTGAGAAACGGACCTAATTATGTAACTCTAACCTTGATCGCTGTTCCATGAAATGAGGTCGAGGTCAGGTAAACTCTGTCTGACGGACATGTAGACGTTGCAAAAAAAAAAAAAAAAAAACCATATACCAAATATAGTTATCCTTTTACTCTTATTAAGTAAATTCACATAAACGGGGAAAAATCTCTTGGTTCTTATTCAAATAAATGTATGAATGTTGTGGATATTCGAATATCACATTTTGAAAATAATTTAGAAATAAATAAAGATTACATAAAACGCCTATTTCTAGAATAAGAAACAAACTTCAAGTACTCACACAGCGGTTTATGTTTGTACCGGCCGACAAAGCAGCCAACAATGTGGTGATGATGTAATGCCGTAAATACTATACGGAAGGTCTTTTCGATTTCGTTGACAGTTTTGACTTTTCAACTCTTTACACTACACGTTCACACAATCTTATCAAACAAAAGTTTTCCTTTTTGATTAAATGTTCGTTTGGTAAATCTGACTGCAAGTACATTTGCTGCAACTCATTTAAAGCCTTCTTCCCCAATGAGAAAGGTAATATGCTAGATATACTTACTGGAGCTGTGATGAGATGATTGAAGCTGTTAATTTTCTCCTTGATAATAATTATGTACGTTTCGGCAATAAAGTTTGTCGACAGGTATTTGGTATTCCTAAGTTCACCAATTGCGCTCCTTTAATATCAGACTTGTTCTTGTACTGTTATAAATCACAGTTTATGACAAAACCCAGTAAAGACCCGTCTTAATTGCCTTTAATAGATAAATTCAACAACACTTACCGTTATGTTGATGATATTCATTTGTTAAAGAATCAAGAATTTTCTAAATATACTGCCGAAATTTACCCAAAGGAACTTACTTTATGTAAATCAAATATAAACGATATCAACTGTCCTTTCCTAGATCTAGATGTTTCAGTTTTACACGGGAAACTCTACACGTTCCCTATTGTTAATTTTCCATTTTTGGACGGTGATGTTCCTTTGACACCATCTTAAAGTGTTTATATATCACAACTCGCTCGCTATGCCCGTGTCTGTTGTGACGTTTTGGATTTCAATGAACGTAATCTATGTATTACTGGTAAATTTTAAAGTCAGGGATTTCGTTACCACAAATTACTTATATATATAAAACCTTTACTAAATTCTTCCATAGATACAAAGATTTAGTTTGGAAGTTTGGTTGTACCTGTAGAAAACTTATTTTATATGCACATTCATGGATCCACATTCTGTCGACACCTGTATCTTAGCATTGCACAAGTTCGTGTTTTTCTCTGACTGTTAATGACGTCTTTACACTAAATCCATTGGTTGTTGGATGTGAACTGATTAGTATTTTAGTCTTAGATGCATGATTTTTTTATTAGTTGTTATTGGCTTTGTTGTTTCGATAGGTCTTTGCTGGTTTTAGTCATAAATTGTAACTCGTAACAATACAACAGAAACAGGTCCGCAATAAGTGGTGCACAGTTAGTCTCCATTGGAATTCCGATAACTTAACGATATACGGAATCTCCATAGCGAACAAAAATGTTATCTAGTAAAAAATCAGGTGCAGTTATCGTATCAAAGCAGGTCCAATTGACATAGTTCTTTTGTTTGATGTTACTAAAAAATGACCTAAAAGAGTTTGGAACATATGTATTCGCATTCTGACTTTTTAAATGTTCATTTAATTAGATGTGTGTTTTTTTCTTAGTGAGATTATGAGGCAAAGTGGTATATAGGGTAGAAAAATCAACAGTGGGAAATCTAGTGAAAAAGAACAAAAGAAAATTACCTCTTCCGATGATAGAGTCGAGAAAATCAATAATAATACAATGCCGGTGACGACACTGATCAAAAGTTATTTCCAAATAACAATTGTACATTTTAAAGAAATTATGTGTTAAACTGTGTTATTAGAAATATACATGCAAATACACGATGTTTTATGTTCAAGATTTATCGAGATAATTGCATTAGAAGCTTGTGAAACTGAAATCTAAAAAATGCTAATCTTTGCTGCATATTGATAAAAAAAATTGGAAAAAATCATGTACTTACCAAATCTAAAGATCTTTCGGGTCACCAATTTTTGAAGTGTTCCACACAAAGTCCTTAGCATGTTACAAATTTCCCAAAATATGCTTATATAAGTTTTCGAGTACACCGGTCTGCTCTTGTCACATGAAAATTCAATATAGAAATATTGTCTTTTCGTGAATATAACTATATAAAAGTCTGTCTGTGCAGGTTAAAAAATTAAAGATAAATATTCTCATAAAGTAGGCATCTTATTACTATTTTTTATACAATTTTAAGAAACGGTTGTCTCGATTTTTGTACATGTACATGTATATGCGGTCAATGTTTACATCGGGATAATGTCCGTTTGAATTTGCATAGTAACTTAATTTCAAAAGTGACAATCATTGCTGCATATAAAATTATCGAAATAGTCTTTATTAAGCTGAGGAAAACCCATGCTTTGCAAATTTAAGGCGGGCGCACGCCCGCCATGCCCCCGCCTGAATCCGCCCCTGGCATAGCAACATTTTAAACCAATTTTACACTAAGCTCCTTAAAATTAAGTCTGCTGTAGTTGTCTTTTTCTATTTAAGGAGGGAAATGATAACATTTAATGGAAGTTTTGTTTTTATTTCAACTTATTTCTATTTTTATTATATACCAGAACGTTTTCCCATGAGGAAAATATATAGTTTTCAGTGTTTACAGGGGAGGTTATATTTTGTCACTAGATTTTCCACTGTCAAAACTTTGAACAGATCCGAAATTCGAATTTATCAAGTACTTCCAACGAATTTTTGACACTCTAAAAGTTATTAATTCCACTATTTTCAAAGGCCTTATTTGAACAATTTATTAACAGGTTTTTGATTGTACCAAGTGTACTAGTAAGTATAGAATAGACAGTTTAGTAGTGGAACAATTGATTGAAGACGAAATAAATATATTTTAGCCTCCTCATGGGGTTTTTGATTATGTGATTAATTAGCCGTTTTAATTGTGATTATTTGATTACCAGACAAAATATTTCATGATTATTTGATAATCTAGGACTGTATTTTTGATTATTTGATTATCTTGTTTAAAAAAATAATTAATGATTATGTGATTATATTGGCAAAAAATTTGTGATTATGTGATTACTTGGACACCCCCATGAGGGGCATCATATTTGTAAGATGTTTTGTGCAGCTTTGGAAGCCAGTACATAGTTGGAACTTTCATGTTATTCGGTGCTGCTTGTAAAGAGGTGACTAAAAGTTTATGTTTGTTACAGATGTCATTTTTCCGCAATGTCTACAAGAAAGCCAATACATTAGTTCCTTGTGAAGAAACCTCAGAAATGTAAAAGAGCCATGCCAAAAACAGCATATATATTCCTATTCTGAAATGTTATAGAATATGACGCTAACATGTTGAATCAGAACATTGACAAATGGAAATAATACAAAAATGAGCTGTTAATCAAGAGAGAGACAATAGATACAACAACGAGGAAGGAACAAGAACTTGCATCACAGGAAGAACGACCAATCCGGCTTATCCTTCTATAAAATGTGTTTAAGGGGTTGATGTCACTTTTCCCACCAGTGTATTTGATTCTGAAAGCGATTTATGATTTTTGCCATCAAAAATGGAGGTTACTGATGATAGGACTGAAAATAAAATTAATACTAGACCCAAGGATTTGTATACTATACAAATCCTTGCTAGACCTAACTTTAGTCAACGAAACAAACTAGTGATGACTAAATTGTTCGAAGAAGTGTATCTAAACTTTTTATTTTTCCACACTCATACTGTTATTCTTCATCCTCAATTGAAACATCATTTACATATCTTTTCATTAAAAAGTGATGTTTCTACTGAAATGGAAATCGTAGTTACAATCTTCTTGTTTTAGGTCACCAAAAATCTGATTCTACAACATACTAGTTCTGTTTAATGGATTGACATTTCGACAAACAGCAAGTATTAAAATGGGTACTAATTGTGCACCCTACTTGCCGACTTGTTTTTGTACTCAAATTAAGCAAAATTCATACACCAAAGACAAAAGAAAAACATCTTGCTAAGATCTCAACTCCATGTTCAGTAATATTAGGTCACTCAATAACCAACATTTCAGCAACTGTGTGCATCTCATATCTCCCAGTGAACTAAACTTGAAAGGAAATACCAAAGCTTGAAGGTTTGCTTCATATCTAGATATTTTTTTCATGAAATTGATAGAACTTGGACCTCCGACAAACATGACAGCTTTAGTTTTCACATTGTCAGCTTCCATTTTCTTAATCTTCTGACTGACTTACAAGGCATTAACATATTTCAATTAATATGTTACACATGTGTATGTTTATATTAACAGGGGAGTGCATGCTCTATTATGTAAAAACTGCTCCAGAAGGGAAATGAGGAAGAGCGCCTATAATCTATACTTGACAATTGTACGTCACCATTGTGAATTAGTTGACCAATACAACACATCTAAACTCACAGTACCGCAGCATAACCCAAACATCAAACAATCTAAACTCACAAGACATGTTTTCATGGTCTTAGATCATTATCTACTAGAACAGTCATCTGATCTGTAAATTTACCTTTTTGTTACATGGCAGATGAAAAGTAAAATAGCAAAAATACCAAACTTCAAAAGTCCTTTATCAAATGGCAAAATCAACAGCTCAAACACATCAAACAAATGGAAAACAACTGTCATATTCCTGACTTTGTACAGGCATTTCCTTATGTAGAAAATGGTGGATTAAACCTGGTTTTATAGCTAGCTAAACCTCTCACTTGTATGACAGTCATATATGATGCATACATAGCAGGAGACAGTTAATATCCAATCAAGACATCCAGTCTCAATCATATTCGAGTTCAGGTTTTTATTCTTGCTTTGAGAATTCAAAATGGGAGATTTGAACATAGGTAAACTTATGTTGCCTGTTATTTAGCACTGCAAAATAAAATGCTACATTGAAGCTCAAGTATTATCATGGAATACACTTTCCCTGTTAAAGCAATTAATCTTTCGGTGCATGGAATTCCTTCATATTTTAATCTTGGTTTGTGTATCAAAAATGAATTTACAGGTTGAACATCTATAAAACAAATTGCCTCTTATTGTGTACAGTCAAACCTTTATATAAAGGTCACCTTTATTTCGGTTCTTCACATTTAGCTAATGATACAACTTATGAATTTTATAACATAACAATGAATTTTGATTGGTTCCTTTATAGACTTGTGATTTAAAGGAATTAAAAGTTTTTCATTCTGCCGTTGATAGCCGAAAACTAACCCTTCCATTATTTATCCCACCCAATATTTATGATCAGTAGTTTCATTCTCATTTTCTGGTTAAACCTCTCACTTGTATGACATGTGTTAAACCTCTCACTTGTATAAATGTTTTATTTTAATTCGCTTTAATCATTTCTTAGCATTTAATTAGTATTGCTTTGCATCCAGTTGTCTCATGGTTTATATATCTGCGTCTATTTACTTCGAAAGAGCAAATTTCTCAATCCACTTAAATTTCTATGCATAATGCTGTCGTGCTTATTTTTTGTCTTTTAAGCATATTTTTATCACATTGTACACAAGATCCAACCAAAAAGTATTTGGGGACCCCAACAGATTTCATATCAATAATCTAAAAATTTCAATAGGGCAATAACACATCTTTCTTTTTTTTTAAATCATAGGACAGAATTTCATGATTTAGCAATTGAAATTATAATAATTGAACTTTTTGTGGTACATGTGTATTCTATACATTTATACTTCTATTTTCTGTATATTATTTATCTCATCACTAGTTACAGATTCATATGCAATTCCACATGCTTTAGCTGCATGCAAAATTTCATAAAAATCCACGATATTTGCCATTAACCTCATGTTACTGTAAAGGGCCTAAATGACACCTTAATTCCATGTGAGTGATCATGAAAACAATTAAATTCCATTGGCAAGAGTTTAATATGAATAAAACAACACAAAGTATAATATTGCACATTATTTATCTTTTATTGGATGAACTCATAGAGAACATAAATTTCCAAAATAAAACATTTTCTGTTCATGATAAATACATAAAATACCAAATATGTGCACAAATTAATTCAGATACATTAACCTTTAAAATGAATTTAATCTTTCTTCCTATTTTTTCAATAAAATGCTTCTCCTGTCAAAGGTTAAGAGTGACAGATATACATTTATAACTCTCAAAATAATACATTTTCTAAAATATAGGTATCATTTACATCAGAGAAAAGGTCAAACACACCCTTTATAATATGAAAACAACAAATGCTTAAACATTTGTAAGTATGCTAATAGGAAATAATGGAGATAGTATGATATGAACCAATATTGGGTCCCTGAAACGGCTAAAATAATTATTAAACTCTTCTATCATTTCAAAATTGTTACGAGATAATGTACGATTTGGGGTCAAATGAATTGTATTTGAAATTTCCCGAATTAAATGTTAAATCAATGAACTTTAATAAAATAGTGAGGTTTAATTTTAAAACATTTGCCTTTCATTGGTCATACAGCCATGACAGTAAGGTAAATTAAGTAATATGGTGAATTTGCCAAAAATGACAATTTGAAACACAGATGCTGAGAAATATTGACCACATGTGTCACTTAAAAAAATATTAACACAGAAAATGTATTTTATGTTTATCTACTTGTTGAAAAAAAACAAAAATTTGTTACTTGTGCTCTATACTTAAAACACCTTATCATACCTTCTCCGTTAGCTCCTAACATCATAATAATCAACAAGCATGTATATATTAAAAGCATACATAGAGATCACAACCAATAAGCAATTGTAACGTGGCAGTCCCAATTGTGGTGAATGGTCTCAAGGTTATTGTATACATCAGTGATTATTATAACAACTTCATTTTGCAAAACATTGTTTCATGAAGTTATAGACTTTTTTTGATGATTTTGTGCTCAATAAAATTTTTAAAAATACAATGGTAATTATCCTGCAATAGTCTGAGGAATCTCTTACCTGTTTCTAAAGCTTGAACAAATAAGATTTATATTCTATATTTTCAGACAATGAATGTTTATTGATTTATACAACTTCTCAAATGATAAAAAATGCAGTTTGACGTCTTACCTTATACAATCCATATCAATTCACAAATCAACTTTTCATGAACACATTTTAAATCATTTGCAAAAAAGAAAAAAAAATCATAATGTAGAAATGACTATATTATAAAATAAATATTTATCAATGGTGGATAAAAGTAATGGCGGCAAAAGTTAGTTTACTGGTAATAAATCTACAGAATTGTCAGACAATTAGAATTAAATCCTTGATTTAATACAATCAATGGGAATGGTAAAGAATGGGTTGTGAACATAAAAATATTATATATGAAATGACCAGCTGTTTGCAATATTAAATCATAGAATTGAGCCATCAGCTAATATACACTATTTAATGACTCTGAAAACAGAAATATTAATTCAAGGAAAAATCAAAAATAAGTTTGATATAATGTAAAAATATACCAAAAACAATGCTGTTGTCTCATCAATAGTTAAAAAATATTCATACAGTGATATTGTTTAAATATAAAAGGATACAGAATACCAAAGAACCACTGACCCAATTAGGTCCACATTTTTAAGCCCTGTTCAAACTTGGAGAACAGACTCACTCCCACTTTTAAGTAAAAACTCTTTAAATTCACTTTTATTCAATTAAGTTTTGTTTTTCATTTTAAAACAGAATAAAAGTATACATTTTTACTTGTAGTCTAAATGCTTTTATTATATAGTAAATATTAAAAGTAATTCCAAGAAAGGTTTGCATCATTATAAACATTGGGTCAATGATCGAACTGCTCAAATTTTCACAACATTAAAACATCTATTAAACTTCTATACACATTTGTATTAAGAAAACAATTTAAGTCACTTGAATTAACCCTTATTGCATTAAAACAAAAACAAAAAGGCTAAAAGTTAAGAGTTAAAGATAGATTGAAGTGACAGACTAAATGTACATTGACTATATACAGAGAGAGAGAGAGATTCAAGTTTAAACAAGAATAAAATAGACTTTCTATAAAAGAGATAAAATATCAACATACATTACAATCAATGTTTTCTCTAAATCATTCACTGTTTATTCTATCTATATGAACTTACATCTTTACAATCATTCATATCAATAGCAAGCATAAAAGAGTACACAAAAATATGTTAAAAGGAAGAAGACTATTTCCCTCTCTCAACAGATAATCCTTACTGCAATAATAAATATAAAATACGGCATTTATTTCAGACCCAAAATATAAAGACACTTTATTAAACATGTATTACTCCTTCGTGGGTGAAAGCAAGATAAATTAACTATTTTTTAAAGGAATATTTAAAGCTAAAATATCAAAATATTGAAAAGATTTCATCCATGTTTCTTTAATATTAATATGATTGGATCAAGACGTAAACATGTAGGGTATTTTTCATTGAGGCAGAAACCCAAAGACATTTACATTTTTAGCTACATTTATTTTTACCTGTATTTTTCATAAAGTATATTTTATTTTGTTTTTTTTTCATTTGCAAAATTTACTCTGACATGTATACATTTTCTGATGACAAAGACTTGCATACATGCATCTTTTTTTTTAATACATCACAATATAATATTTACTGAAATCAAGTCAGTCCGTGACAATAAATACAAATAAATGCCCTTTGTGATGTACACTGTATATATGTGCTGGTGTACATTGTATATACAGATAAAATAGTATAGATACATTATGTACATAAGTGTATACACAATTCTCTGTACAAATTGTCTTGGCACTACAACTTCCCAGGACTTTTAGGTATGATACTACTTCTACAGTTAGCCTTGGCGTTTTGATGTACAGCTTTCTGAAAAAAAAAAAAAATAACCAATCAAAACATATGATCAAAATTCTTGAATAAAACTAAAACATCTCCATTCAAAATATTACACTATTAAATATAAGTAATGAATAATAACGAACACGCAATTTGGTAGACTAAGACACTATTTGGTCAAATTTATCATTTTAAATAGGGGCAGGTAAATGGGTTTTATTTGTGTTCATATCACTGTAAAAACCTAGTGCAAAAATAATACAGTTGATCTGTGATGTACTTTATTTGGTATTTTTCTAATTGAAATTATGGTTTGTAGTGGAATTGTAATCTAGTACTGTGTTTTCACTAGTTTTTCTAGACATGGCAATGATCATTACAGCTTGATATTTTATATTGCCAACGGTTTACAGTTTGAAAGGGTTATGTGGCAGTACTGAACAATGCAAACACATGGAATGAGGATATCTGATTACTTAAGGGCATACTATAGTTTTGATCCCACTGTGATTTTTAAAGAAATTTGCATACAAGCTACTTTTTACTGATGACTGGTCTCTGCACATTGTGTGAGAAAAAAAAATAAAATCTCTGGTCATTATGCGGAATTAAACTTTCACAGGCGACCTTAAAACAATTCAAATATGTAATAAAAAATATACCCTAATGTGCTAATTTTAGAGATAAAAAGGGTTGAAATTTTCGACATTTACTCAAAACTTCATTTTCTATGACATTTCTCACTTTGGATTGCCATAACTATTTGTTTCAAAAGATAAACAACATAAGTGGATTTTTGTAAAAACATTTGGTATATCTTCTTTACATAAGTATGTTCTAAATTTGTGTAACAATTCTTTGGAATTGTTCATTTTCATTAAATTTTGAAGATTTTAGAAAAAATCCAGCTTTTTTTGCTGCATATCTTATCTAAATTAAAAAAAAAAATTGGTACAAATAATTTTCATACATTACCATCCAAATGTCATTTTAAAGAGGGGTCCATGTACTCATTTTCAAGCTTATGATAAAATTCAGCCAAAAAAAAGCATCTTTACCCACAGTCACAGTTTGACAATGGGAAAAATAACATTTTACGCAGCAGGAGGAATGCTACTAGTTCACATACTGATTTCTGAATCAGCCAATCTGAAAGACTTGATTCCCAACTAACCTCAAATTCATGATACGATTCCATCGTGGATGCATTACATACTCCACCACTTTGCACACAGCTTCCCAAGGTTGTTTGACTAAATGTATCATTTTGATTGGTTGAAGTGGTATAATGATTTGTCATGTGACTATTGCCAAAGTTCACTTTCTCACCTAACACTTTACGAGCGATTCTCCCTGATCGCCTTCTGTTAACAGATCTACTAGATGCAAGCTGAGAAAAAGTCAAATTAATGTACAGTACACGTTCAATATATCTAGATCACAGATCATGTTCAAACAAACAATTTATGAAACATCACCTTTTCAAGGCTATTACTGTAGGTTCATTTTTATTTGTGTGAATTTGGTAGGTATAGAATTTCAGAGTTCAACAAATTATAGATTTGGTGTAGAATTTGTCAAAACCACAAAATCAAGTATTTAAGAAAATTGAATTTTTGCTCAATCAACAGTAACTGGATGAATTTGCACGAACAAATTCACAACTAATATAAATACATTTTTCTGTGTTTGCAAAAGATAGTGAAAGAGTATTTAAAGAGAAAACATTTATTCAAATTTTGAAACCAAAGTTAAATATAGTGTAAAAAGCTTTTTGTTTTTTCATAGATTTTTGTGACGTCATTATATATACATATAATGCACAACAGTTGACATTTGTGTGATGGTATCTAAAAATATCACCAATGCATATGACAGAGTGACCAAAATACATTATTTAGTTTAAAATATTTACAATTTTACTGGCTGACGCAGGAACACGAGGACGAGGAGATGCAAATACACTGTTCTGCTGTAATCTACCACACGAAGCTGGTGTTCTGTTTGTGTCATTCATCTGAAATCAAACAAAATATTGTCAAATAAAAACTTTTCTTTCAGAAGTGAAATTGGAATAAATATGTGGTAAAGTGGTAGTAAGTCTTATATCCAACCTAATCAATTCTGAAAAACTGGTCATCCTTTCACATCTGTATATATAATTATTTAATAATGTACAATGCTGTTTACTGTCATTCATTTTAACAAAACAAAGGCTTAAAATTGAGGCATATAAATAGCATATACAAAACTTACTGATTTTACTTGAAATAGTTTTGGGTTTATATGAGAACATTAGGTCTTCCTTTCTTATTTTGCGTTAGTAAACAAGTTAACATCTATAGGAAAGGTAATCATACTGATATAAAATTTGGTATGTATAACCAGGCAAGATGAAAGGAATGAAATATGTAATTTTGAAAATTGTACATGCGCAACCTTCTAAGAATGGTTACAGAGAAGACAACTTCATTCCAATATAAATTCTAATATGACAACCTTATTTCGCTTTGTAAAGAAAGCTGTATTCTAATAAGCACAAAATATGTTTGACACATGCACACAAACTTACTGTTTACATTCTTGTTATTTTCATTTTTATCGTCATAAAATATATATATTTTAGCTGCTTACATAAAATTTCATTATATGTTGTTACTAAAACATCATTTATTCACCCTGCTATCAGTTTTTAAACTTATCAAATATGAAAATGTAAATAATTCACGGGGAGGAAACAGGAACAGCCAAACATTCCTCAGGCTTTTTCGTACGCTTCGACTGATAAAATTACTGTATTGTCCCATTAGAATCGAAATACTTCCTTAAGAAAACTAGAAGGAACTTAAGTAGTACATAGAAATGTTCTAAGTAACATGTTTTAACTATATAGCTAATCACCAACAAATTATTGGACAATGAGTTTCCATTATGCTTAAACTATGATTAAATAAGATATTGACTGCATTTCAGCATGACAGAACAGACAGGGTCTGCACACAAATAATTGATTGTTGTGTGATTAACATTCAGTGGGAAATCATTTCAGCATGACAGAACAGACTGGGTCTGCACACAAATAATTGATTGTTGTGTGATTAACATTCAGTGTGAAATATTTTCAATGTATTCATAACTCAAACAAATTTAACAATAAGTCAATTAGGAAGATTTTGAAAATTAAGTAGGTCAAACATGACTGGTGGGAAATTTGAACCGCCCATGTAAAAGAGGTAATGTTGTATAGGGTCAAAAATTTTGTCTTGCAATTGGTCACCTAAAGACCTTGAAGTCTTAATAACATGCAAAGATCAATCTACGATTTAACCTCCCTATCCCCACCAGATGGGGCTGGGTATTTATACAGCTTTCATAAACAGCAATCATCTGACAGGAAAAATCCAGGTTCATATTTTTATACACAAGTCAACTCTTGGGGTGGTACACACACATAAGATGCATTGATGCTTATTTTATTGGTCTACCAAAATAAAGGAGATAAGAAGTTATTCTGAAATAAACTTAATCAGAACACTTAACATCTTACTTAGTGAAAAAATAAACAAAATTGTTTCCAGGTTGTGAAGAAGAGCATTGGTTATTTCAAAAATCTTTGTTAGCCACATGTGTACTTTATTTTCTTTATCAGTTTAATTTTGTACAGATTTAAGCTTCCAACATTTGTCACAGGAGAGACAAACAATGTCTTTCCAGAGTCCCCATTTACCTGAATTCATAGAATCCATGCAAAAAAACAAACTACACATTAACAGAAGCATATTTACACAAACAATTTAATATTGAAATTATGAAAATCCATTATCATGCTAGTTACATAACAATCAACTCAATTCAACTCTTTGTAACAAATAAATGACCCTTACACCACTAACTCAATTAAATTAAACAAACTGTTAATTTTGATGATGATTCTTGCAAATCAAACCTTGCTCAACATTAGCTCTCAGAATAGTAAGTGTGATTACAGTTAAACATAAGGGCTGTTCCATAAAAAGATACATGTGATCCAGGGAAAGCACTTCCAAATCTTAACTATGGGTGGGTGTCATCTATGTTTTTGCATAGTGGAATTGTATGTGAAATTTTACTTTGCCTCTACATGTGGTTACCCCATTTTTAAAGTGCTTTCCCTGGGTACCATGTATGTTTTAATGGAACAGCCCTAACAAAGTGCTTGTTTATAGCTGTTCAATAAATATCTTAAAAAGAACTTACCAAGGACAAAATTTTTTTTAGCACTCCACAAACTTTTCAAAAGACCACATCTTAAGAAACATGGATAAAAGTGGCATGTAGTCAGTCTTTCTTTAATTGAACAGCCATATAAAGTGAGAAAAGTTTGCAGGATTATAGAAACAGGCAATAGTCAAAGGTTAGGGAAAGACAAGATCTATGGAAGAAGATCCTGTTTACCTTCACCTTTAAAGTGACTCGTAATGATGATGTCCCACTACTACAACTGCTACTACCAGTACTATTGTAATCAATCTAAATATAGCAGTAGAAAACTTATTACATCTCACTTCATCACTTCCTGTTATTGTAATATAGCAACTCTCTCATAAACATATCGGAAGAACGCAAAAGTGGATAGTTTGAGTTTTAACTGTGCAACTATGTATATACCTGTGATCATAAGATATGAATTTCTCAAATGCGACCCCCAAAACATTAGTGGTTATAAATTAAAATAGTAAAACCACCAATCCAATGACCTATTTCCTTGCCAAACTTGTTGTTTCTGGACAGACAATATTGCAGTCCTTTTATATTACTTAGTAAAAATTATTTGAATGTCTAACCAGGGTTTCCAACATTTTTTTTAGCCAGCCAGACATATTTTTGAACTCTTTCATATTTGTAATAAAAATATTCAGGCCAATCCAAGTAACGACTTGGATAAAAAGGAAAGGGAATTTTTTCACTGCACAGAGAGATTATTCAAAGTAGTTGGAGATAGAAATCTGTGTACATATTCAGACATCCTAATTTTGAAGAAGTTTTCCTAACATAAAATAAATTTTCTATTTATTGAAATCTTTCAGATGCATTATTACATTTCACACCTATGCCACACACACTTGACTATATAAAGATAATTTAGTTATGTATTTTTCAATTAAATCAGTTTTAATAGTGTTTATACAAACTAAATAATACTTTACTTAACCCTCTTTTCAGGCAAGAAAAAAATGCTGTAAATACAAATTATCCATACAACTTACTCTTCTTTGTTTATTATTTGGTGTCTTACTAGGTGTACCAATAAATCTCCTCTTGGCTGGAGTTGTTGGTTTACTGCCATAGATCATTTCTTCTTCCATTAACTTTGCTCGGGCCTTGTTCTGCAAAATAAAAATAATACACATGTGAAAACATTGGAATTTTTATCAACCAAAAAGATTCATTTTCAAAGGTACCAATTTTTCGTTGTTTAAGGAAACATGTATTTTCATAGATACTTAAATAGGTAAGTTAACAAATCTGCAAACAAGCCAATAAGAATTTCAATGTTGTTGAACACTTAAATATTTGTTAATCATTACCCATTAAATTATATTCTTTTTGTATATGCCAGCTTCCCTTCTTGAGCAAAGAATATTGTTGGGTAGTATAATTTCTGCACATTAGAACTTTCAATTGTCTAGTATAAAGTAAAAGCTGTTTATGCTTAAAATCCAATGAATATATTCATCATTTTCAGTAAATGTTAAGTTTAACAAACCCTTTCTTCTTTCTCTATAATTTTACTGCTTTGATGTGTTGCCCATTGTTTCTCTATATAGTCTACAAATCGCCGACCATCCACTAAGAAAGGTTTCTCATGTTGTTTTTCCCAATCTGCTATCAGTGTTTTAACATCCTCTTCAACCTATAAACATAAAACATACAAGATTTAACTATAACTGGTAAAAAATTCATGGCTTATGATCAATAATTAGTTACTTCATAGCTACATACTAAATATCACCTGAATATTTACCGAGAAAGAAGGCTGTCTGAGAGAAAAACTATGGATATCCCATAATGATCCGACCTTCTCTAGTATGTCTCTGCTGGATCTTCAGATATTCAACATTCAACAAACTAGAAATTTGTAAGACACTCATTACATTGTCTCTATGATCATTAAATTCCTAAATAATACTGACAGACTTTAAAAAACGCAACACATATTATGGTGATTTTTTATACTGATTAATCTTCAAATAACTTATACTACTATTCATGCTTTCTATACTTCTTTCTGTTTAGTAAAAATCAATACCTGACTTCCTTGAGGTAATTACCAGATTGTTGACAACGCATGAATTTCTTAAAGTGATATTTGAAACCCATAAATGATTTTTGAAGGTTTTTCTTCATGGATCATTTCTTTCAATCCATACCCACACTTAAATCAGTAGAGAAATGTTGCATTTCCTCATTGCCGAGACTGAGCAATGAAATCTGTATCTGACCACAAGAATATTACAGACAGGAATACGTGAACATGCTGTTGTTAGACAATTTCACATCAGAAACTCCTCTTACTGTCCTTACATCAACAAATTTGTTGATGACCATCCATGACCAAAATAATGTGTAGTGACAACCTCGTCAATAAAATTTGATTACACAATGTCATTTGCGAGAGATATTTACTGAAGCAAAGACAACTGTTATTCAAGTCATCAAAAGGTCAAGGCATACAGAGCCACGCCATAAATGTTTCCAATATACTGAAATGCCAAAGAATTGACTGCTGAAACACATTTTAAGCCTTAAAGTTTAAACCACATAATTGGCAAAACACACTGTAATCAGTGCATACCATATGATTTGAAGATTAAACATAACATAATCAAATCAAATTGAAAATGAGAATTAAAATGATAATTTAGTGCTGCGTTTTTAAAGACTGTCAGTATAGATTCTTTTAATAACACACCATACCTTAGGGAGCTCTTTTAGAACTTTTTTCCTTTCTTTCTCCTCTAGTAATAATTTTCCACCTCTGTTGTTGAATCGGTTTGGATCATTAGCTTTCCTCTGAAAAAACAATTGTTTCCTGGATAAGGGATGCAAGAACAATACTTAAGTAACAATAGAATGTTGTGAAAAGCATGTTTCACATGTATCATTAACTATCTAATGTACTTTTTGCAGAAAATACCCAAAACTTAAGATCTGGTATTCATTGATTGTTACGAGTTCGGGTTTTCATTCCAATAGTGCTAACTATCATCAGGTTTTATTTTGTTTTTATCTAATTCTTTAATGAAGGTTAATTTGACCTAATTTTAAGGTTGACATCATGTATCAAATGTCAAATTATCTTTTCACTCCATCATTTGTAGTGTTCAGCTTAGAAATGTGGAACAAAATTCTTAACCAAAGCAATATACTGTATGCATTAAAATGAATATCAAAGTGACATAGTTTTAGAATGGATCTTCGTCACTGAGCATGATGCATCAACTGACAAAAATCATTTTCTATCATTTGTATTAATTTAGATCTGGACCTAACACAAAACTTTACCATGTTAACAGAGACATCAAAAAATGAGTGAATGCAAGAAACACAATATATATAATTCAAATAGCAGTTATGATTATAACAAAAATAACAAAATTGCAAACACTGAAATGTCTCGACTGCTTAACTGATTATGATGAAACTTTATGTTGAAAGTCAACATCAAGGTCTAACTACAGTCAGAGGTCAGAAGCATTTCATCACTTGTAAATTCCTCCATATATTTATATAAAAACACACAAAAAAAATTCTCCACAAGTTATTTCTTGCTCGATTTAAATGATTTTTTTTTTCATGCAATAATTTTGAAATATTAGTTTGATTAAGCGTTTAAGGAAGTTAAGGAAATATCTGATAAAACAGACCAAATCACAAAAACTTAATGTTGACTAATGAACCATAAAAATGAGGTCACATGAAATCAATCCTATATGAGAGACATTAAATTGTCACCAGTAATGACATTAAAATTTAAAAAGTATTGGTTGAAGGGTTCATAAGTTATTACAAGGAAACTGTTAGCAGCTGCCTGCATGCCTACCATAATTCACCATTTTAATAACTACATATATTCCTGCACAAAATCCAGTTAAAAATAACTGCACTGGTCAATATGGCTTGCTACAGCGTGTCTGATTAGAGCTGTATATAATTTACTGGCACTATTTCACCTAGTACTTTCATCTAAGTCAAGAATAGGTTTAATACATCTTCAAACAATTTACTGGAATCAATGATATGTATAAGCACAGTGAGATATAAAATAACAATGCAATACCTTCCTGCCAAGTCGAAAGGGACCCTTTAATGACTAATTTCAATTTTTACCTCATGTTCTAACATCTTTTTAAATAGGTCAGCCCATTTACTTATATCTTCAAATAATTCTTGATGTTTTTCATAGTATGTTTTCATTCTCAAGACTTCTTCATCGTGTAGCTGTAACAATTCCTCTGTGAAATTTTCTGTAAAATTCAAAAAATATTATATTTATATTCAATATATTACAAAAAAATAGATGCTTTTTAAGATCATATGAAACAAGTTTAAGGTGACTATATTGTGTCAGAAGGAACTTATTGAACAAATGCATAAATTTAAACTGAACTAACACACACTATTAAACTGGTGAGATGATAGAGCATTGTTTATTCTTTTTTTTTAAAATATATTTTCCATGGCTTCCCATTTGTTAATTCATCTTTGTCATAACAGTTGTTAAATTAGTTGGTGTATTAAACTTTTCCTATTGAAACAGGTTGATAGTCCGTCCACATTTTACACTTGCGCTATGCAACTGCTAAATTTCTATCAAAAGGTATTATGACTAAGGTCACTGCATACAGAAAAGCTGACTGACAGCAAATTATAGTGCGGGAAGACAATAACTGAACATTTCTGATTATTTTTTATAAAACAAATGATTTTCTTTTTTTAATAACAGAAAGTCTATGTACACATATTTTATAGTAAAAACTATCCATTCAAGTATATAAAACCAATTAATCTTTTTTTTAAATTTAAAGGATAATGTGACTTTAAATGATATTGATGACAGTCAACATAATCTGTTTTCATCATTATGCTCAGTATTCCTTTCATGGCTTTGCTTTGTCAAACATAAAAATTGTAAGTTTTATTTCAAGGTGTTTAACATATAAATTCTAAGTTGTCTTTTTTTATGATCTATTTGCTCTGTCTAACATACATGTTCTAATGATTAACTAAGCCTTTTCTTTATCTTCTTAGTATTTGACTGATAAGTTGGCTCATATCATTCCATTAAATATTTGCCTAATACTTTTGTTATTTGATTTAATAAACTGTTAACACAGAGATATGTCTCGCCTATTTGTTATTTTGATATGGCAAATGTTGAAATTAAAATAGCAATACTTTAACATGTAAGCTATGCAAATATTCAAAGTCAATGAACCATGACTGAATGTACAGGGCTAAACAGTCTCCATGGAAATGAGATGTGCCAATGCTAATACAACTGCAAACCAAATACCATTGACTTTTCATAAGTCTTCCCTTTAAACAAACCTAAACACAAACATTACTGTAAATTCAGAAATTATTGCGATGTTTTTATTATTGCGAAAAATGCGACAGGGTTATAATCGCAATAATTTAAACTCGCATTTTAAAATTTTTTATATGAGTTAAACAGGATTTTTCTCAATATCGCAAAAATTAAAATCGCATTTTAGTTTAAAATGACAAAATCGCAATAATAAATGCACGCAATAATTTCTGAATTTACAGTACCTTGTAAACTATGTAAAAGTTTCAAAGTCAATGAACTATAATTAGGGGGTGGGGTTATATAATCTCCATGGAAATGAAACTTGCAAATGCCAATACATTTGCATACCAAATATCATTGACTTAACATTAGTGGTTCATCTTAAACTGACCTAATCACAAACTAATACATTGTATGTAAACTAAGCAAAAGTTTCAAAGTCTATAGACCATGACTGTTTGGTAAGGACCAAATATTCTCCATGGAAATGAGATGTGCTAATGCTTATACAACTTCATACCAATTATCATTGACCTACCACTAACAGTTCCCCTCAAACTGACCTAATCACAAACTAATACATGAAACTAAGCAAAAGTTTCAAAGTCAATAGACCATGAATGAGGGGGTGGGACAAAATAATCTCCATGGAAATGAGATATGCCAATGCTTATACAACTGCATACCAAATATCATTGACCTACCACTAGTGGTTCCCCATAAACTGACCTAATCACAAACTAATACATGTAAACTAAGCAAAGTTTCAAAGTCAATAGACCTTGACTGAGGGGCAGGGCCAAATAATCTCCATGGTAATGAGATGTGCCAATGCTAATACAACTGCTTACCAAATATCATTGACCTACCACTAGTGGTTCATCATGAACTAGACCTAATCACAAACTAATACATTGTGTACGCTGCTGCCAGAAACAGCATACCTATGTCTCGCTTTTTGACTCCGTCAAGGCGAGACAAAAATAACCTTCTAATTACCATATTTGAAAAAGAAAACTCGAGAATGCTTCATTTGAATTTTGATAAGCTCTAAGAAATCGTGTCAGACCAACAAACCTGATTTAAAAGCAGTAAAAGCCCTCTTCTGTTGTTGACTATAGTAACATTTGTCCCACCATTCTGTTAGTTCTTTCCTCATGCCTTCTACAAATCTTTGGATATTTTGAAATTTTAATTTCTCACACCGACTGATTTCTTCTTTCAACTGAAAAACACATATATGCCTAACATTTTTTGTCCTTCAATATTTTTTAAAACACATCATTATTGGTAATGCAAATCCTTAAGACATTTTTCTCGTCACTTCAAATGCATATAGGAAACAATCTGGCAATTTGATATAGCATTTTTTAAGCAGTACACAGTCCATTGTAATAGACAAATAGAGTGCACACGCTGAAATGTCTCGCCTTCTTTACTAACCATTGATTTTTATGTTGATAGTCCTAAATATAAAGCTTTATTACAACTATCACATAAACTTAGCATGATCCAAGAAAATGAGGTTAAGGTCAGATAAACCAAACTGGAAATACATTACACCTTACAATCATTTCATGCACCTAATATGCTTTAAATATAGTTGACCTATTGCAAATAGTATCTGAGAAACAAACTTAACCAGGAAAACTTAACACTGATCAATGAACCATGAAAATGAGGTCACGGTCAGATGAACCCTGCCAGACAGACATGTACACCTTACAATCATTACATGCTTTAAATATAATTGACCTATTGCATATAGTATCTAAGAAACAAACTTAACAAGGAAAACTTAAGATTGACCAATGAACCATGAAAATGAGGTCATGGTGAGATGATAATTTCCAGACAGAAATATATACACCTTACAATCATTCCATACACCAAATATAGTTGACCTATTGCTTATCGTATTAGAAAAACATACCCAAAAACAAAAACTTAACATTAAGCAATGAACCGTAAAAATGAGGTCAAGGTCAAATAAAACATGCCAGACTGACATGTACATGGTAAAATATTTTCATACACCAAATATAGTTGACCTATTGCATACAGTGTTAGAAAAACAGACCAAAACACAAAAACTTAACTTTAACCACTGAACCATGAAAATGAGATCAAGGTTAGATGACACCTGCCAGTTGGACATGTTCACCTTACAATCATTCCATACACCAAATATAGTAGACCTATTGCTTACAGTATCTGAGATATGGACTTGACCACTGAAACTTAACCTTGTTCACTGATCCATGAAATGAGGTTGAGGTCAAGTGAAAACTGTGTGACCCTATGTCAAGCTTTCTGCGACAAAAGTTGCAGGCTCAACAAAATTGGGGTCCATATGCATATCTTCTAGCTATTTTTATAAATCAAATTTACTGTCATTTAACCTAGAAAAAAAGGTATATTTTAAGCCAAAACAAAAATGTTTAAACTTTTATTTAAATACATAGATTCAGCATTTGATTCTGAAAATCAGAGGTGGTTTGAAATACCTCTACATGGTGCATATACCTGACAATTGCATAAGGCACAAAATAAAACATAGCTTTGTAGCATACAAAACTAGAATCAAATGGCAAATCAATATTCATAATATTTTAACAAGCATGCAAAGAAGCATTGTGGACAATCAACAACTTCTCCCTAACATGTTTAAAAAGAGGTCACATCTCCATTTGAAATACACATAGTAATACTTGTCTCCTTTGCCACACTTTTCCTCACATGTCAAGACAAAAAGCTACAAGCCAGTTTCCAAATGAAGCTTGGATATTATGTCATATTTTTGTAAATACGTTATCGTTTGGTCCTATTAGTTGTTCTTCATATCTAGGTTCACAATTAGTGCCTTTCAAGTAAGAACAGTTGATTTTTTTTTTATCTCAAATAACTTGCACTTTATAGTGTTGTTTTGTTCCTCCTACTGTTCTTTTTTTGTCATTTTACAGATAAAAATTTCACATATGTTTACTTACAACCCCCCCAGGCCCATTAAAAATGACTTACACATTTTTCAATTTAGAACATTTTGGTATGAATGTTACACTTCAAATCCAATTGACACACTCAAAAATTAATACTTACAGCTATAACAACAGGTTCTTTAACACTAGTTTTTCCTTTAGAAAAATTCGCTCTTTCACTTTCCCCTATATCTAGTCTGTCCCATAGTACATGTAATTTGTTCCATAGTTGATCTACTTTCTTTTTCATTTCTTCTTTCTCTTCCTCTAACTAAAAATAAAGAAGAAAACACATTACCTCAGTAGAAAGTTTTTTCAAACAAGATTTTAATAACGGAAAGAAAAGAAACAAAATTTAACAAATAACTAGATATAACAGTGTGTCTCCTCTTTGTACCCTAAGTTAAAGCTTTGTTTGCATACAAGGTTGGTTGCACTCATAATAGATAAACACAGGTAAGCAGGTACTTTTTTCAGTGTTGTATCAAAGCATGCATTTGTCTTAGATTCATGATTTTTTTTCATCAGATGTTATTGGCTTTGAACTAGCTTTCAGTAACTGTGAAATTTCTCAGAACCGTACTAGTGTCTCTAGTGTTTTTGTGCTTTAAATTTGTATTGATCAAATGAGTAAAGTCCTTTTTCATAGATTTTTATAAAGTTTGTTCTTATGCTGTGTTGTTACACCATTGTTCCAGTTTAGGGGAGTGTTTAACCCTGCCACATTCTGTATGTGCCTGTCCCAAGTCAGGAGCCTGTAATTCAGTGGTTGTTGTTTGTTGCTGTATATCATAGTTATTTTTCGTTTGAATTCTTTTACATATTATCCTCTCTTGGTCTTCTATAGCTGACTTTACTGTATGGGTTTTGCTCATTGTTGAGGCTGTACTGTCACCTACAATCTCTTTATTTAACATAACAGCAAATCAAACATATTTCACATGTTAAAGACAATTTCATAATATTGTAATTTTTGCAAATGCAGAGAACAAAACGCAGAGCAAGAAACATACAGTTATAATATTTGATTAATAGAATGATATCATCCTTTCAGAGCAAACATAAATATTCATTGAAGTAACAGATCTTGGTAAACTTTTTTTTTATTGGTGAATGTGATGCAAAATTAACCATCCAAAAGTTACTATAATTATAATAACAAGAATGTTGACCTCAATATGTTTAGAATGGCAAACTGCAATTATTTTTTTAACCTTTATCAGGTTTTTTAAAGATGTCAATCTAAAACAGGTATGTCACAGTCATCAACTGTTGAAAGAGAATTAATTATTCTGAGGATAATGCAAAATGAATTTATTCATTATTTCATAATGATATTTATGTGATCATAAAACTCAGTTTAACCAATATTTTTTTTTCTTGAACACTAAAAATTTTGAATAATCATCCAGTTTTGATAAAAACTGGATAAAAGTTAATACAGTTGTTTTCTTGTCTATCATTTTTGAAGTTTCTTTTTCTTTCGCACAATTTTTTATAAACTTCTCCATTTATAGCTGAACTGTCCAATTACATACCTCTACTTTTAACACTTTTAAAGCTTTCATATTTTCTGTGGAGAGCTGGAATGTGGAGTCTGATTCACAAACAACATCACGAGCAAATTCTGTTTCTGGAGATCTTTCCATTTCCGAGAATAGCTTTATAATTTCTTTTTTTGAATTCACAAATTCATGGAATCTTTTATCCTGGAAATAAAATGTAAAATTCACTTCAGGGTTCTCACTAAGATGAATCCACAAGTCCAGGAGTCCAATGAATTTAACTTGTGGCAAAATATTCGAAATATTTAACTTATTGAGGCCAGTTGTTTATATTTTAATCTATAATTAACTGTGATTATGGATTATTATTTATTCAAATTACACCATTTTCAATAATGAATAAAAAAAAAATGTACTTTCACTTTATCTAGTAACAACCAAAGAATTAAAGTATGTCTAAATAAATTGATTATGACAAAGTATCAATTGGCCCTGTATTGCAGATTTTCATTAAAATTTGTAAGCATTTAGAAATTGTTAAACTCCATCTGAACAACAAAAAAAAAAACAGATCATATACATGTATGTAGCATTTGTACTTCGGGAATCCCTGTCTCAAATTCAAGAACATTTTTCAATTTGCAGACAAAAATTTAATACCCTTCCACCTTCACTTTGATGATTGTTGCTTGCAATGTCAGATGGCAAATATTTAATGCATATAAAGGAATATTTTTCATAATTCAGTTTATAATTATAAAAACAAAACAAAAATCCATTTACTAAAACGGATCATGCTGATAAAAGATTATAGTTTATTTGTTTTTACCTTTTCTATTTTCAATGAAGCAACATGATTTTCCAAAGCTTGGAGCTGTTCTAAGGTGGGAGTACTTCCTGAAGGAATGTAATACGGTGTTAAGCACATTATATCACATAGGTGCTGATCTTGGTCTTTGAAATGGTTGAATTTTCTGAATCTCTCAGCTTTTTCATTAGAAAGGGTTTCCATTCTCATTTTCAAGTCTTTTTCTGTCTGTAGCATTGAATATGATTTCTTGTACTGAAATATATGCAAAAATAAAATAAACCAAATCTTGATGAATAGGAAAGAACACTGCATAATAGTGTATGTAAATATTTGAAGAGAACAAATCAGTTGTTTTATCCATCATGTCCATCAAGATATTTTTTTAGTTAAATTTTCTAATGACATTTTTCATCAGCTACTGACCGAAGATATCATGTTGGTTCTTCTTTCTGTAAACCAAATTTCTTGTTTGTAACAAACATCTTTAAACCATCTTTTTATTAATATATGACAAAACTTTCTAGAGCATATATAGTATGGTTTTTTTTAAAAATCTAGTAAAATCAGTGAACTGTGCACATATTGGCTAATTCCAGTTCATCAAACGGGCTGCAACAAATCATTGTATTATATTGCATTTGAAAATGAATTACTGCATTACAGTGTATCTTTTTAAAAATAATATTTTTGATACTTAATTTTTTTTAATTTAAAAGTGTTACTACATAATCTCCAATTAATATATATACTGTAATATAAAATATAAGGATGGGGGTGTTATGTTAGAATCTATATACATGTACATGTATAAACATTTTTTGGGTGATAATTATACCTGATAATCAGGATAAGACATATCTTGGCATAATTCTCTGACTTCTTTACTATATTTTTCTATTCTGGTTCTGATCTGATTCCTCAACATTTCTTCCTCTTGAACCATTTCCTCCAGTAGGTTGCGGAGATGTTCAACAACAGTCTCAGAGCGCTGCTTTTGTTGCGACTCACATATTCCAATATCAACCCAAATGTTATGGAACTTTTGCATGGATGACTCCAGGCATTTTGCAAGGTCATCTCTTAACTGGCTGTAAACATGGTAAAAGTCTTATCATAAAATGAAACAGGCAGAAAAATTGAATATGATCATGAATTTTTTTAACACACAAAGCATAATGTGAACTTTGACATTAGTTGACAAGGCAGGTTACACTACATTGTAGCGACTGTTGAAATCAATGAAACCGTAGAGCATGGTAATTGCACTCCAAATTTCATCATTGTACCAGCTAGGATTCGATCCCGACACAGCAAGCCACAGCTACAAACTGAGCTAAAGGAGTACTCCACTAGCTCAGCTTATGAGTGCTTATTTTATAAGGTGCAACATAAAGTGTGACATCAATGCTGCTTTTTCAAATTGCATGAATATTTAAATGAATGTGCTGAAATTGTAGGAAAATCATTAAAATTTCAATAAATATTAAAGGAAAGATAACTTTATCATTGTCTATGAGTACAATGTACATTTTTTCAGGGCTAAATGAAGGTACCAACGCTAGGTGTTGGACGAACAAGGGCAGACAAAAATGATGAATACTCAAAATAAACTACTCTTATTTACCAACCTAAATTGTTTTTTTATTTGTTTTCTCTTCTTATTTAAGAACATTTCAATACAACTTGTGCAGAAATCAATGCAAACAATACCAATGTATTTTTTCAAAAAGTGTCGGACAAACTGAGACAGATTTCATGGGAGAAATTAAGCATTTAGAAATGAACTACATGATATGTTTAAATAAACTGAGTGATTAAAAAAAATAACGATTAAATAATATTTTCGTTAGTTAAGGATTTTCATTTACTCTGGTGCTCCAAAAAATGAACAAGAAGTTTATAATTGAACATAATAAAATGCTTCGCTGGGGCGCAGCTTGATACGACCGCAGAGGTCGAACCCTGAACAGTTGGGGCAAGTATGGACACAACATTCAAGCTTGATACAGCTCTGAATTTGGATTGTTATTAAATATTTGACAAAGCATAGGTTTCTGACACAGAAAGAATGTGGTCTAAGAACTTGAATGTTTTTAATTTACCTATTATGGTCCAATGTCCAAAATCAAAATACATGGTTAGATTCAGCATATCAAAGAACCCCATATATTCAATTTTTGTTAAAATCAAACAAAGTTAAATTTTGGACCCCAACTTGGACAAACTTGAAAACTGGGCCCATAGTCAAAAATCTAAACACATGTTTAGATTCAGCATATCAAAGAACCCCAAGAATTCAATTTTTGCTAAAATCAAACTAAGTTTAATTTTGGACCCTTTGGACCTTAATGTAGACCAATTTAAAAAATGGGACTTAAAATTAGAAATCTAAATACACGGTTAGATTTGGAATATCAAAGAACCCCAATAATTCAATTTTTGATGAAGTCAAACAAAGTTTAATTTTGGACCCTTTTGACCTCAATATGAACCAATTTGATAACGGGGTCCACAAATAAAAAATCTAAATGCATGGTTAGATTCAGCATATCAAAGAACCCCATATATTCAATTTTTGTTGAAATCAAACAAAGTTTAATTTTGGACCCCAATTTGGACCAACTTGAAAACTGGGCCAAAAATCAAAAATCTAAATACATGTTTTGATTCAGCATATCAAAGAACCTCATATATTCAATTTTTGCTAAAATCAAACTAAGTTTAATTTTGGACCCTTTGGACCTTAATGTAGACCAATTTTAAAATTAAAAATCTAAATACACGGTTAGATTTGGAATATCAAAGAACCCCAATAATTCAATTTTTGATGAAATCAAACAAAGTTTAATTTTGGACCCTTTTGACCTCAATATGAACCAATTTGATAGTGGGGCCCACAAATAATAAATCTAAATACATGGTAAGATTCAGCATATCAAAGAACCTCATATATTCAACTTTTGTTGAAATCAAACAAAGTTAAATTTTGGACCCCAATTTGGACCAACTTGAAAACTGGGCCCATAATCAAAAATCTAAACACATGTTTAGAATCAGCATATCAAAGAACCCCAAGAATTCAATTTTTGTTAAAATCAAACTAAGGTTAATTTTGGACCCTTTGGACCTTAATGTAGACCAATTTAAAAAACAGGACCCAAAATTAAAAATCTAAATACATGGTTAGATTTGGAATATCAAAGAACCCCAATAATTCAATTTTAAATGAAATCAAACAAAGTTTAATTTTGGACCCTTTTGACCTCAATATGAACCAATTTGATAATGGGGTCCACAAATAAAAAATCTAAATACATGGTAAGATTCAGCATATCAAAGAACCCCATATATTCAATTTTTGTTGAAATCAAACAAAGTTTAATTTTGGACCCCAATTTGGACCAACTTGAAAACTGGGCCAAAAATCAACAAAAATCTAAATACATGTTTAGATTCAGCATATCAAAGAACCTCATATATTCATTTTTTGCTAAAATCAAACAAAGTTTAATTTTGGACCCTTTGGACCTTAATGTAGACCAATTTGAAAACTGGACCCAAAATTAAAAATCTAAATACACTGTTAGATTCGGCATAACAAATAAATAAATGTGATCAAAGATTTTACAAATCTAATGCGCCATACTGTGCAATTAAAGATTACTTCTTGAAATTTTCAATATTTGAAATTTGAAAAAAAAATATTTGAAGAAAAATTCTTTTTAATTTCTGAAATCTGAAATGAGAAAAAATTGACCCCCCACAATTTCTTTTTATCCCCCCCCCCCTTTTTTCCCCCAAAAAATTCTTTCCCTCAAGATATGGTCATAATTTCAATTCAAATTTCCAATGGAGTTGGCAACCATAATTACCCATTTAAATTTACCATAGTGCTAACTTAATCTATTTTATAATAGAATTAAAAATATAGTGTCAAATCTTTCATATGGATTTTTTTGTAAAAAAAAAAGATGCAACATTTGCAGATATTTTTACTGGTCTTCCTTTATAAATATGCATTTCTTTAAACATAATTTAAAAACAGTGTAAAGGAAGTAACCAAAACGTTGTATTTGGATTACTTCCCTTACACTGTTTTAAATTATCTTTATTGTTCATTAACCATTACTTTATACATAATTTAAAAGCAGTGTAAGGGAGATAATTTCAATGATGTATTTGATTTATCTCCCTTACACTGCTTTAAATTGTTTTGTACTAAAGTATTTGTCCATTAACCAGGACAACCTTGTTTTTCCCCCTTTTTTGCCCCTAATTCCTAAACGGTTTGAGCCATAACCCCCCAAAGCAAATCCTAACCATCCCTTTGTGGTATGGAAACTTGTAGTATAATTTCAAAAGATCCATACACCATTCCACAGTTATTGTCTGGAAACTAGAAAATGCTTATTTTTGGCCCCTTTTTGGCCCCTAATTCCTTAACTGTTAGTACCATAACCCCCAAAATCAATCCCAACCTTCCTTTTGTGGTATTTAACCTTATGGTCAAATTTCAAAAAGATCCATTCACTTAAACTAAAGTTAGAGTGCGAAAACCAATGTGTCTTCGGACGACGACGACGACGACAACGTCATACCAATATACGACCACAAAATTTTTTGCGGCCGTATAAAAATTACCGTTCCTACTCGCTTATTAGTCGGAAAATTGGGAGTAAAATTCATAATCCAGAGAGGGGGGGGGCGACTAATAGACGAGATCTAGCGACCAGAGGAAAAATCCAAGCTTGAGAAAAGTGGTCAGGAGTGAATTTCCAGGTCAAAACTACGTTTTTGATTGCCAAACCTACATAAATCAATAAATAAAAAGTTTTTGTTGAAAATAAATGACTTCAATACTGTCTTTGTGTTTTATTTGTTCTTTGGTAAACATTTTCTGCAAATTCGTGTTGAAATTCTACCGTTTCCGGTTTGTGTATTGATTTTCATGGTCACATGGTTTTCCTATAAACCCAAAAGAAGAGCCAAGAACCAAAAATGAAAAGGAGATAACAATGTACCAAATATGTGAAAGGATGTTTTCAGCGGAGTTATTGTGTCATTATTGTGATATCATGATATCAATTCAATGCTTATAAATCATATAATAATCAAAAAATAATTTTAAGATTCATTCCCAAAATCAAAATATTATTCATTATAGTGTCTCAGGTAAACAAAAATTACAAAATTGATTGACAAGCCAATATAATCCATTGATAACCCCAATTAAGAGACAAAGAGTTGTATTCACTAAAGGTGTGAAAACTATCAGTGATAGGTAAACAGATGACACTAATGAGTTGGAGTTAGTTATTTTAATATATTGATTAGCTTCACTTAATTTTTTTAATCCTTTAATCATCACAATATAATAAGAATTATGAAGTGTTCATGCTCATTTAACACCGAGTTATGTATGCTGTGAAAAATATTTTCATCAAGTGTTGATTGACTTTAAATTTTTCAGGTTCATATTGGTTTATATTCGCTTTTCTCAAACAATAGGTTGTTAGTCATACCCTACAAAATCATTGATGCATTACGTAAACAACACATGGCTAATCTGACATTTGAACAGTGAACAAAACAAGAGAAATGAATACATCTTTATTATTAACAGCAATATAAAATATCATGATGAGCATCAACTAAATTCAAACCAAACAAACATTAATGCAGAAATGAATATTATTCCTGGATTTGCATTGGTTTTACCGGCGTTCAGTTACTGTCAGCTGAAAAAAAAATGCCCAAATTTTGTCCGACTTATACGAGGGTCAAGACTAAATCCTTAGAATTTGGAGCTGAAAAGGGACCCCGACTTATAGTAGGATCGACTATTAAGCGAGTATCTACGGTAATGAGACGATACAAAAAATGAGGTTAAATAAATGAATGGGATGTATCCCCTTTTTTTCATACAACAGATTTTCATTTTTGATTGAAAATATCTGCATTGTCACAGTACAGCTATATTTTTTTATAGAAAAGTGACGATCTGTTATTAGATATTTATAATCAAAATTGATGTTGTTCAACAAACATTGGACGGACAGCAGTTCTGCTAGTGTTGGGACGAACAGTTGAACAGATAAAAAGACATAACTTACATTATTACAGAGAAATAAACAGTTGTATGTAGTAAATTAAAGTAGTATAATATTCTTTTTATATCTTCATGTTAATATTGATTTTAAGAATACTAAATGGTCCGTTAGTGATTTCTTTCTCTTTTGAGTTTTGGGACGAACAGAGACAGACTGTTGTTTTTTTTGTGTTGGGACAAACAAAGACAGAATTCATATAAATGAACAATATAAATTTGTTTTTCAAAATTACTTTAAATAATAAAATAAATGATTCAATCGTTTTTGATTTGATTTGATTTTTGGTGTTTTAACGCCACTTTTAAACACCGCTTTTGGGCTATTTCGTGGCGGCCAGTTTTTATTGGTGGAGGAAGCCGGAGTGCCCAGAGAAAACCACCGACCTTTGATAGGAAAACTGACAATCCTAGTCAATTAAGATTGGAGTCGAGTGCACCCGCATGAGTGGGGTTCGAACTCACAACCTCAGTGTTGACTGGCTAGTGATTACAGTAGTGACTACTTAGACCACTCGGCCACCGAGGCCCCTCAATCGTTTTTGATACTGAGAACCTTCAGGACTTATTGAAATATACTCATAACTAAAAGCAATGAAAAAAAAAAGCTTTTTGATTAGTGTTGGACTAACAGCAAATTGAATAGTGTTGGACAACATGAAGACATATATATTCAACTGAATTTATTGTTATAAAAGGAAATAAATTCTATGGTGGATTAAAAAAACAATCTGTTTACATTTCAATGTAGATTAATGTATAATTGAATACACACAGTCAGGGGTACTACTTGTACAAGTTATTTTTATTTACTTGAAGAAGTAAATAATAATATACTTATATAATTAAATTTGTTATGTTCATATTTTCTTATAAGGTTTGAATAATCTCCCCTTAATTTTCTCAAAAAAATTACTTGTATAAGTAATTTTATTTTACAATCCCTAAAATTCTCAAGTTTTGGGATGTAAAAACATGCCTTTAACAATTTTTCTCTGGTTAGCTCATAATTTTTTATTAGAGTTCAACATTTCATCTCAATAATTCAACAAAGAAACTAATTGAGCAAGGCCTTCAAAAATTGCCCCTTGGAGGCTTGTAAATGAGCAGTGTTTTGAAGATAACAGACAAATGAGATTTTCATTGTCCATGAAATTACACTTAAATGATAAGTAAATACATCTGCAAAGGACAGACAATTAAAAATTCTAATAGAGCAAAGAAGTCCTGAGAAATTCAAGAAAAGAAGATAGAATCATGACTTTTTTACTTGTATAAGTAAAAAAATTGAATGTCTAAGGGACTAAGCCATTAAAATAATTTACCTATACAAGTAAATAAAATACACTTGTATAAGTATCTTACAAATTTACTTATATAAGTATATTAATATTTACTTCAAGTAAATAAAAATAACTTGTACAAGAAGTAACCCTGACTGACACAAGCCTGTAAAGACAACTGATAAAAAATATATATTGAAAGTGGTGTTGGGACGAATCAGGACAGACTTCCTGCAATAAATAGAGGACTTTGCTTTATGAAACAACCACTGTTACAATAAAACACATAAATTTAACTATTCTGATGTACAAAATTGTCTTGTACAAGTGAAACACTGTTAAAATTAGACCAACAAATGACAGACTCACACTGGTGTTGGGACGAACAGAAATTTTTTTAGACAGACACAAACTTATATTGGATGAACCAAAGATTTTATAAGGACAGACACACTTTCTTTTCCATGTAAGCTTCCATTTTACAGCTAATTAGCATATCATGGAATGCAATGTGAATATTTAACTGAGTAGATCATCATAACTGTCATTGTAATAACTTTAGACTTGGCATACTCCCAAGAATTCATTTCTACATATTAAAATGTTATCCGTTACATGAGACAGACATGGAGCAAGATTTTCATTTTTATGTATTTTTATTCGGATGTCAATGATTTTCTTCTCTTTGCATATGTTCATTTTCTTTTTAGAACAAAAGTTGGTCAAATATTATATTGAGAAGCATTTATTATAATTATTTGTTTCTATAGGTCACTTCAAATACTAAAGCAAGATTTGGACAGACACTGTTACATCCAACCCCTTATTTTTTTTTCCTAGTTATTGCGGCAAAAAAATCAACGAAAAAGAAAATATTTAGTAATCAAATAATTTTTACACATTCATTTTTCAAAAATGATTCATTTGACTCATGTGAACAGTCGTATAACTGCATTTTGCTCTTATACATTCTTCAATGTAACATCCTGTCACAAAATTGAGAGGGGAAAAGCCCTTAAAATGACATCAAATTCTAAATTTTCAAATTTTCTTACCACTTGTAAATGTATATTTATTTATTTTGTCTCTTTATATTATAATGAACATAAGAAAACTGAAACAGTATGAAAATAATCATCCAATTATTTCCTAAATCAATCTTAAGGCAACTACACCAAAACATTGCACCTTAGCAAATAAGCACTTTTATATCAATTTCCTCCTTTATTATCTACTAGATAAGGGGAAGCATTGCTGCATCAAAGAGGAACTAATGATAAAATACTATGTTATGACTCTGCATACTTCAATTATCATAGGAAATAATCTGCAGTGTTTTCCTAAAGAACCGGCCGCCAGCCAAATTGACTGTTTCAGTTTTTTGGCCGGTTCAAATGTCATCAGCCAAAAAAATAAATGGGTGCATATATTACTTATTGGATTATTTTGAGCGTCACAATTATCAATATTGTTCTTGGTTTATATTTACATTTGAGAGTTCCTGTTAGTATTTCTATCAGAACAATCGGCTGTTATCCATCGAACAAGATTTCTTAGGAAAATCCCGAGAGATATCGAGTATATATACAAAGTCGTGCCATGTGATGAATGATGACACGTTCAGAGATTTTTTCCCCGCTAAGCGACACAAAGTGTGCATTTTTACGATAATATATATTGATAACATTTGCATGCATGAGTTTGATTGTTTTTCAATTTGTTCTGTTGTGTTTAGTTTAATTCGCGAATGAATCAATGGCATGATAATTGATTTGCATGACGGTTCGAATAGACCCACCAAGGCCTGAAAACTTCAAACAAATGCGGAAAATTTCCTGATTTTAAGTGCAGACATAACTTTTAGAAAAAAGTACTGCTAATAATATGTCCATTTGACAAGCATGAAATCTTTTTCTTAAAATTCACCAGATGCCACGATTTTGAGTCTAGATTTCAAAGTTTTTTCTGCGACTGCCTACTTATTCATGAATAAATGGAAAACCCCGATCTGTAAGTGATTAAAGGGACCTCTAAAATTCTGTGTGGTCAAAAAAGGACAGAATACAGAAAAAAGGAAATATTTAGTTTCTGTCAGGGGATAAGAAATACAAACAAATATTAAGGTAAACTGGCCGCAAAGCAAAATGTACTTGTGAATATTAAGTTGGCCGCAAATGGTTTTGGAGACCCTGTGTCTCGCCTGAAATCTATAGAAAACAGTCGATCAGCACAACATGATAAATTGTTTGGCTTTAAAAAGAATATTACCATAAAAGATTGGATTTAATATACCTAAACGTAGTAGAATAGACAGTTTGGAAATGGACCAATGTCTTGAAGATGAAATACATTTATATTTCTAAGGTGTTTTATGCAGCTTCGGAAGCCATTACATACTAGTAGTTGGAACTGTCATTGTATTCAGTTCTGCTTGTACAGAGGTAGCTAAAAGTTTATGTTTGTTACAGAAGTAATTTTCCGAAAATGGAGTCAGTTGGAATATTGGTGAATTGGTGTTTTCTTTTTGCAAAAGCTGCCGACTTTCAATCCGATCACGAGTCTAAACGATAATTTGACTGTTCTTTGATTTATAATTACATTTCATAATGCGAGTGGTATGATTTAACGTGTTTGTGTTGTACAACTTACGATGGGGATGACATTTTTGCTCAAAAATTACATTCGACTATTCAAAACATATTTCAATGGCGCTTCTTGGTTTAAATTCGCTTTTTATGTTAGAGTATTTTTGATTGGCCCATGAAGTTGAATCGACATCATCGATTAGTCAGTGAAAACTAGGGGACGTAATTTGAAAAACTGGTTTCTAAATTCTAAGGAAAGGTTATCAGTCACACTTGGGGTTCAATCGTAACTACTCGGCCATTCTCGGTACGCATACATTGCGTAGCGAGAATGACCGAGTAGTTACGATTGACTCGGGGTTCACACTGACCACAATGGAATCTTGTATATGAGGGTCTGGATGGGGTTTACAGAATAGAGAATAATGGCCAAATAATATATAGAAGAGAGAAAAATTACAACAAAAAAAGAATAGAGCATAATGGGGTGCATAAATATAAAGAATAACTGTGGAAAAATAAAAGAATTAGGCAATACAATACTGAATGATTACCACAGGCACTTGTCTCCGAAAAAAATGTCCTATATCTACCTTCATATTAAGGTATAAGGAAAACAAATATTTCGGAGACAAGTCAGTGTCTGTGGTGATTACACAAATGAACGATAAACAGAACAAAGAAATCATATAATTGCAGAAAAATTAATTTTAAAAGCATTTTCATGGGAATTTTACAGAATAAGCGTTATTCATAAAGATAAAGAATAAAGCCCTCAAAATTTAAAGAATACATGCAGACATTAAGGATCAACCCTTCCAGACCTCTTATATAACTAATAGTTTCTCTAGTTACATGATGTTGGATAGTGTTAGTTACATAATGTTTGGTAATGTTTGGTAATATATGTTCATCATTATTTAGTTGACGTGATAACTACATTAAGTGTCGGATCTTAATTATGTGTGCAGCTTTTCTCTACTTTTTTTTTTATAAATACGGTGTTGTCTGTCCTATTTGTGAATTCAAGTGCGCCGGCTTAGTATATTTATTGGGTCATGATCTTTTGCATGGGACTGACACATTAGTATCTATTGTAATCGTCCTAGCAGAGACATACTTACGAATGGTACAAGCAAAGATAAATTTTATGTGAGCTTTTTCAACGGTTGCATTGAATTATATTAACGACTGTAAACAGATATTAATGACTTGATTAGATTAACGAAAAATCTATAGTCATCAGACCTTTTTAAATTTTCATAACTACATTAAGTGTCGTACTGTACAGAGTAGGATGTTATACCTTAAACATTGCGAGAAATGTAACCTTTCAAGTTGACAAAAAACGAGAAAGTTTCAGATGAAACAGTTATAAGCCCAAACTGAGGTATTTGGATATTTTTTCTTTCGTAGCGGGGACTACAGCTTGCACATTATGCATTCTTCTATTCTTTTAGATAAAGAACGAGACTGTGTACTTGTGAAACACGTTGCATTGAATGTCAGGATATTTCACGTCAGGCAAAAAAAAAGTTGCACAAACAATATAAACTGGAATAAAGGGATACTTTTGGGGTGGGACTGCAACCCAATGACACAAATGACAATGAGACATCTAGATGTCAACATACAGTTTTCAGAAAGATAGGTGTCTAAACAATATGGTATATGCCCCACAACCTCTTTTATTCAAAGTTAAGTTTGTATGGCAAGACGAATAACTTTATACTGTTTATTGTATCCTTAAACACCCTCTTCTTGTCTACCGTGAAAATTTCTGTTAAAGGGGTAGGAGTTGTCATTGTTATCTCTCTTTATAGCACCCACGTCAAAATACTGTCGAATCTTGACGAAATTTGGATTTTATAGTGTCTGAACTGAGACTTCACGTGTTAAAGTAGTCTCAAGCCTGCTGAACAACCCATTTTAAAGGCTTTTATCGAAACATTTGAAGATAATATAATATTAAATTTACTGTTGCGTCGAGATTTTTCCTCATTATTATGCATTATGCATGTCCTAGGTTTAACTTTTTATATAGACACCAATGCATTTACCATGTTTCCATAAAAGCATCACAGTTTGTCTTGAAATTGGAATTATCCTTTTTTTGTTTTGTTTGCTTTTCTATCATCGCCCTGTTCTATCAGGTGAATTTTAATCACAACTCTGTGTTATGTGCATACTCATACATCCATTATATTGTGTCTGTTGTTTCCGACGCAACTGTTTAATACATTTAAGTTTATATTATATACTCTATCTATCTATCCCATATCATATATTCTACTTTCTTTTCATGTGTTTGTTTTCAAGTTTTCGTGTTCCCTTTTGTGCCTTGTATATCTACGATCGTCTACCCACGATATAAGCTAAGGAGATAAGGTATGATTGCGAACTTTCCAACAGAGTTGTTGATTACAAAGAACACACATATATTAAAGTGTTTATTATATTACATGTCACAACATACACTATATACATATAATTACAGTTCTAATATCACAGTTATGCTTTGAATCTGACTCTTTTATGCATAATTAATAAATAATAAATAAAGCATATTTATTGTTCCAATTCAAAAAACTTTTGTTGATAGACCACATGACATCAGAGACATATACTAGTAATACAAATATCTTGTGTTATACGTCTCTGATGACATTAACATAAAATGAACTCAAAATATAATATTGAATTTTACGTAATTAGTTTATAGAGCCCTACACAATATACACTACGAAATCCGATACAATGCTAAGGCTAACAAAATCAGAGATATCTTAAACGACATTAACTGGTTTTCCTTTCAATTTTGCAAGCATTCTGTCAATTATACATGTTTGAATTAATTAATAACTTTCCCAAATTTTTTAGACTCTGGACAATTTAGAGCTCGAAATATTGCCAATCAAGAATGTGTCCATAGTACACGGATGCCCCACTCGCACTATCATTTTCTATGTTCAGTAGACCGTGAAATTGGGGTCAAAACTCTAATTTGGCATTAAAATTAGAAAGATCATATCATAGGGAACATGTGTACTAAGTTTCAAGTTGATTGGACTTCAACTTCATAAAAAACTACCTTGACCAAAAACTTTAATCTGAAGCGCGGGGACAGACGAATGATCGGACGAACGAACGCACAGACCGAAAAAACATAGAATGCCCTCTACTATCGTAGGTGGGGCATAAAAAAGATCTGTGTATATTGTTGACTTTAGATGTTTTTTTTATGACGTTGGCTTGTTAAAATGCCGTATACCCTACATCTCTTTCACTGCAGGCCTTGTAAATTTTAACAGTTAATTAAGAACACAGATAAATTCCCAATAGAAAATTAGAAACATCAGCTTAACTTAAATAGTCCAAATAAGGAAATACCGTGAATGTCACTTCAAGTACACGTGCTTGAAAATTCAGTCCCCGTTAAACTATATTTTGGAACATATTTTCAAATTCAAATTTTGCAAGAATTTCAATTTAAGATGACTAGAAATTGATGCAATATAAGACCCTTTATACATGTAGAGTTGTTGTTGAAATTTGTAATATGCTATTATTTTAATAAATATATTGTGTACAAATGATAATTCAGCAGAATCCTATGAATGTGCATTAATGCAAATAAGACATATTAAGAAAAGCTCTGGGTTTGTTCAATTAAAAGTAAAATCGCCATAACTTCAATTCATGGCACAATGTTTTAATACCGACCCGAATAGGAATAAGTCGGCCTATAGCCGTATCCGAGCGATCGTTGTTTGCTTCTAGAATTGTCCAAGTTCCGAAAACCACGTTCATACTGATAAGATTCGTCGTCTTGTGTGCCATCATGCTCAGGAGCTGCCAAAGAACGAAATTGGTACGGCGATTTGGATTCGGATATTTTAGAACGGGGTCCAGACATGAAGGAGTCCTCTTTACTTGTATTCAACGTGTCTGATAACATTTGAACAGACCGTTCTGAAGGTTTTTCTTTTGTGGGTTCAAGATAGTCTGAAAATAAATAAAAATAGATTACAACTAAAGTCAATACAACCAGAAGCATTAGCAAATTTATAATCTCCATAAAAGAAATTATCAGTGAAGGTCTACATTATTCTGAATAAGCTATAAATGTAAAGTTTGTCCGAGTCCTTTCAGGAGTTTTAACCTTAATATTCACAACTTGGTCATGACTATTGCTCAACTCTGCTACATGTTTTTTCTATACAAAAAAGCATCTTAAATGTGATAACAGATGTAACAAACATGCATGAAAATTGTGTAGTCAATCACATGCGCCCATGGAACTAGAACTTGGCTTTGTTCAGCGGCGAAAGAAAAACGTTATATTAGATTTAAAAATAAATCAACTCAACGAAAATGCTGATGAATTTGTGTAATTTGAAAATGTGATATTTAACTAAATATAAATTAAGGAACATGCTTGTCAGTGTTGTCTTACCCAAATCACTTAAAGTCAAGGAATCGTCTTTTCTAGATGACAGCCCTGAACTTCTAGATTTGGACGAATTTTGATGTTTTTGGTATTTTTTAATCTCTTCGTCTTGTTTCTGGTTCAATCTTTTGATCGACTCAAGCTCTGTTCTAAGTTTAGAACACAAAGATAATGCACCTTGGGCTATGTGTACCGCTGGTACTATGTTAGTTGTTAGTGCTCTTTGTAAGGTCTCTTCAGTGACCAATTTAAAATCTATAGTGTTGATAAGTTCTTGTCGTTGTTCGTCATTTAAGTTATCTGTTTCTGTAAAAGAAGGAAGTCATTTTTGTTCACAAACATTCAGTTTTATCCTTTTATTTGATGTTAATGGTTAAAATGGATCACAATACACAACAGAGCTTCGACTTGTTTAGATTAAGCGTTAACTTTTTAAAACAAATGAATAACAATGTGAAGAGCTGCAGCCGGTTGTACGAGCGTGTCATTAGTCTAATGAGTCATTAAGTCTTCATTAGCCTAATGCTTAAAGGCTTAATGAAGACTTAATGACCCATTAGGCTAATGCCACGTACGTACAACCGGCTGCAGAACTACTACATCGACATTATATAAATTTATTCGCTAAATGGAACAACTATACCAAGTTCAAAATATACTTAAGTTCAATACGCACTATTCAGCTGTATTCCTAATACATGCAATTTACCCAGATACACAATCTGCTTTTTCGTTTGGTAATTTTCAGGGGTGGTAATTAAAAATCATTTACTTGAGGACCCTGGTCCAGAATTTCCAGAAATTCCAGAAACATTGTTCGAACAGAGATCATTTAAAACATATCCCGATACTGACATGGTATATATTCTTATTTTATCTTAAAGATAATTGAACATTGTGCACTTTTAAGGTTGACACAACTGCTATATATATATCAGTGCGTCCTGAGTTATATGCCCTTAATACTGTTTATACGATTTATCCCTGATCATCCCTGGGGTCACAGAGGGTTCTATGTTATATATGTCAAGCTTAAAATCGTGCTCAAAGAATATCCAGACGGTTTAAAGTTCTTAAATACATTGGCAATATTATGTTACACGTTGCAAAATCTAAATAACAGGATTAATTTAATTTAAATGGTTGTAATATTAACTTACTTAAAAAGTTAAGATTATATTTAAATTCTACTAATAATTACACGAGACAATGATAATGTTACATATTATATACAGGTATAGTATTATACCAAAACGTGCACACAATTAAAACAAGATATATGAATGAAAGATGATAAGGTCGAATAGTCGTGATAATGGCGTAAACAAAATTGATACACTATCATGAAAAACACAGTAACTGCTACCAAAAGTGAGGATTTTTAATGCACCACATACGATCATATACGATTCATGTACATGAAGTGAGCTTACTAAAAGGTCAGACAAGAGGCGTTATCATTCGAGAAACGAAAATAAAAGATGTACAATAGTGGCGGATCCAATTAAGAAGGGGGGGGGGGGGGGGGTGGTTCCGGGGGTTGGAACCCCCCTTTTTTGGGACGATCAATGCATTTGAATGGGGACATATAGTTGGAACCCCCTCCCCTTTTATCCTGGGTTGGAACCCCCTTTTAAAAATGGCTGGATCCGCCCCTGTACAAGCAAGCATAAATTACAAATTGAATTCTCAAACACAAAAGACACACAATATAATTAGAATATGTTTCAGTGTATTTTAGTTCAATGTACGTACAGTTTTTGTCAATATTTGTATTATTTTGTAACTTTTAAAGTGAAAAGTCCTTTAACAACAACTGCCTCCATCATCTCAACCCACAAATAACTCACAACTACAGAAAATGTCAACTTACCAGAAGACAAAACATACTCCAGAATTGTGTACATATGATCTTGATTTGTTTTAGCATCAGACGGCAATGCAGTAGCCAACAACTTGTAAGTCTCCGCGGTTAGTACTCCTTTCCTGACCATTTCTGACATGTATGTGTCTACAATATTTGACGCCTTTTCTGCTTGACCATTTTCATTGCAGGTTTCTAGCACTATGTCATGCAAAAGTGATGGCGAAACAATACACAGATCTTCAGCAGATAACCTGTTCAGCATTTCTCCAGCAGCTTTGACTAGCAGACGACGGCACGCGCAGCCATGTCCTGTAGCAATACGAAGAACCTTTGTAATCCAGTCCATAGTAACAGCATCATCATACAAGGCGTCCTCGGGAATCTCTAAAACAATGGAGTCTATAATATGTCCAATGTCTAATTTAGTTTTCCCGACATTACTCCCGGAATCTCCCGGACTCAGCTTCGATGTTAGGTTTTCTGTTTTGTTGTTATTCTTCTCTTCTTTTTCTTCCTGTTCAATTATATTACTAATAAACTGAGTCATTAGCTCAGCTAAATGAGAATGCCTTACTCCACGATCTCTAGCACTAGTAAAGAGCTTCAAAAACCACTCAAAAGGAATAAGTAGTAACGACTTAATAGACTTGTCGCCTCCTTGCTTTTTTGAATTTGTTGGTGAGCTGAACTTTGTTGGTGGTTTGAGCCAGCACTCAACCAACGCATCAGAGCAAGATGAGATTATTCCACATGATTCTGCCAACGAACTCATAGAAACACAAGAGCGAATCATGGAAGCCACAACACTGCTAGAACGACTCATTTTGGCCGAAGTAATTGTATCTTGAATGAACTTGTCACTGACTTCAATCAGATTTGCAGACCCCGTCATCTGTAAAAGCTCCGCAGCACACCTCAAGGGAACAATGTTGTCCTTTGTTGTCTCAATTTTCATGTTGTAGCAAAAGTCGGCAACAAGCCCAAAAACTTCATCACCGCCTGGGAAATCGGTCAACTCCACCCGGCCTGACTCACTTGGAGTATTTTTAGCAAGTTTACAGAAAAATTCAGATTTTGCATAAAGTGGAAATTTGTGAAGTTTGAAATCATTTCCTTCCACAATAACTGTTATGTCTGACAGTTCTCCTGTTGTTCTAAACTTCGAAAAATCCATCTTTTATGTCAAAAGTGTCTAAAGTAAGCTGTACATTCGATTAACAGCAGCAGCCACAAGTGAAGAAAGAAACTCTTATACGACGAAGTAAGAATTTAATTATATAATTAACAGGTAGTTTTAATTACACCAATACACCACTTATATTCCTTGAATATAAAAGCTCCCTTGTATTGTAACATTGTATATCGAGGTTACTACTTCGATCGAAGATATAATGTTTACCTTTTTACGTTCTAACATTACCTCGCTATAAAACTAGTCCTTACTTGTTTTGTGTATTGGCCTGTGTGATCGATACTTTGATCAAAGATAATTTTTCTGTTGTTGATTGATTATTGATTTAAAAGTGAAAAGAATTTTGATAAGGAGTACTTTTAAAATAAATAAATCAAATTTCAGTTTTAACTGTACAGTGTATAATTTACTGTTGTGATAAAACGGTTATCTGTCACGAAATTACATAAATATACATTGTATTTTACATATACTTCTAAATTTAAATGCTCATAAATATGAATGGGATTTACGACAGTCAGAATTTTCAGTGATGACAACGAGGAAATAAACCATACACTTCAGATTTTATTGGACATATATAGCTGATCGAAATAATTAATAGTTCTTATGCTAAATAGATTCACTTTTTTATTATCATATTTAAGAATAGGGGTAATCTAATTTTGAAAACTACTTACTTTTGTTCAAAATCTCTCCATATTAATATAAGGCATGAAAGAAAGCTGTACAAAACACTTCAGTGTACAGAGATCTAAGACTACTCGTCGCTTTGTAAGCCTTATTTAAAATTGACTCAATATAAATAGAACTTAGTTACATATTGCATTTTATTTTTTAAAGTTCTGTTTAATGTCACGTTCTCATGCTTTGCAACTTGGAAAACCAGGCCTATAATGCGATATAAATAAAAGTGGATTTGGGATATTTCAACCATACCACAACCTACCGACAAAAAAAGCCAAAGATGACTCAATGCACGTGTTCTCAAGTCATGTTAAGAGAAAAATGTGCACCAGACACTAGGAACATATTACGTATACACTGAAATGTTATATACGCGTTGACAAAATTGGCACGGCATGATCGATGTCATAAATGTTTTCAGTCCTTACTGACATTCTGTATGAATGTAACCTAATATGAATTGATACATGGACAAAACAGACAAGGTACATGTGAAGTGGACATAATAACATGGTCCTAATGCACTGGTCATACTGACACGATGCTTGCACATCGACAATATTGTCATGATGCGACCGATTCGGTAAGCAGAATAAAAATAAATTAATCAATGGTTTTTTTTTGTGTATTTCTTGTCTATTGAGAAAAAAAGATTTTTCTGTATACGGATATGGATAGTAAACTGCACATTGCTAAAAACAAAGAAATATTAATGCCAACATTAAATGCATTAACAATATAATAGACTGGAAAACAGGAAATATAAAAAAAACACAAAAAAAACATTGATTTTTTTTCTGCTATCCGAGTCCCTGTGCATGATGTATGCATACTGACCATAGCTGAATGCACATTATTGAACATATTGACATGCTGCATGAAACTGACCATTCCTGGGTGTCGAACGATACACTATGACCATACCGACACGCTGCTTATACACTTACCATATCGACATGTTCATGCACACTGAACATATTGACATGCTACATGAACAATAAACCTACAGAAATGCTGCATGCACACTGACTAGCAGCACTCATAATGATTGTACTGACATGCTGCATGCACACTGGTCATATTGACATGCTTCATGAACAATAACCCTACAGAAATGATGTATGCACTCTTACTAGCAGCATTAATTATGATCGTACCAGCATGTTGCATGTACATTGATCATACTGAATTGCTGCATTTATAATGATCATACCGACATGCTATAATTATTGTACCGACATGCTGCATGTACACAAACCATACTGCATGATGTTGCACATAGACCCTACTGATATGCTACATGTACACGGGTCATACTGAATGATGTAGCAAATATACCCTACTGATATGCTGCATGTACACGGGCCATATTGAATGATGTAGCAAATAGACCCTACGATATGCTGTATGTACACAGGCCATACTGAATGATGTAGCAAATAGACCCTACTGATATGCTGCATGTATACGGACTATACTGAATGATGTAGGAAAAAGACGCTACTGACATGCTGCATGTACACGGGCCATACTGCATGATGTGGCACATAAATCCTACTGACATGCTGCATGTACATAGGCCATACTGAATGATGTAGCAAATAGACCCTACTGACATGCTGCATGTACACGGTCCATACTGCATGATGTACCACATAGATCCTACTGACATGCTGCATGTACATCGGCCATACTGCATGATGTAGCCCATAGACCCTACTGACATGCTGCATGCACACGGGCCATACTGCATGATGTAGCCCATAGACCCTAACGACATGCTGCATGATGTAGCACATAGACCTTACTAGTATGCTGCCTGTACACGGGACATACTGCATGATATAGCACATAGACCGTAACGACATGCTGCATGCATACTCACCCTATTGACATGCTGCATGCATATTTACCCTACTGACATGTTGCATGTATACTGATGGTACTGACATGCCAATTGAACACAGACTCTACTGGCATATGCTGCATACTTATTGACCATACCAACATACTGCATGCAAAATGACCATAATGAAATGATGCATGCACTATGAACATAATGACCTGCTGCATGCACACAGACCATACTGACAAGCTGTGTACTGTTCATGGTGACATTATTTATGCATATAGGCCATACCAACATCCTACTTGTTCATAGCACACACCATCATATGGCATGCAAAACTTTCAATACCAACAACAAGCTGTCAGTAACTGTGATTATTCTTAGATCGTTAATTTATGTCTTTAGTAATTTTTTTGTGTGGTTTGTCCCAATATGACAAGTCAAGCCTTTTTTCAGGTGTAATACCACCATTGATTTTCCCCTATTAGTCTTTGTTAAATTTGCACTTTTCAAAAAATTGTGCAGAATTTATCTTTGTTTCAATTAAAGAAATACTTGGCATGAGTAAAGTTTTATCCTGTCCAGTACTATAGAAAAAATTTCACATAACATTTCATTGCATATAAGAAAATAACCATCACTGGAAGTTAACCAATCAAATTTTCCCCCTTTTTTAACCTGTGTACAAGCTTTAGTAACCATGTAACCTCAAGTTTCCAAAATATTCTATAGAAACCCCAAATAAAAAAATAATGGTGCTTTGAAATACCCAAGATATATGTTTATGACCCAGAAATGTTTTACTGCAATGAAATGTAGGATCAATTACCTACAACTGTCAAATTCAAGGGAATATTTTTTTTCGACCTATTTTCGTATGCAACCGGATGTGACGTACTATGATTTGGTGGTATTACACCTTCAACTTATTTTTAGAGTTTGTTCTTATGTTGTACTGTTACACCACTGTCCCAGTCTAGGAGAGGGTTGGGCGCTTACAACAAACATGTTTGGCCCTGGTGATTTCTGTATGGTATGTGCCTGTCCCATATCAGGAGCCTATAATTCAGTGGTTGTTGTTTGTCGTTGTATATCAATTTAAAAAAATCAATAAATCAGGAAATTAGTTATCTCGTTTGAAATGTTTTACATTTGTCATGTCAATGCCTTTTATAGCTTGCTATGCAGTATGGGTTTTGCTCAATGTTGAAGGACGCACAGTGACATACAGTTGCTAACTTCTACGCCATTTAGTCTCTGGTTGAAAGTTGGCACATTGACAATCATACCACATCTTCTTTTTTTCATAATATTGTATGTGCATAGTTCATTTTGACATATCAAATATGTATTTACCACATAGACATATCATATGTGCAGTTCATTTTGACATATCAAATGTGTATTTGCCACATAGGCATATCATATGTGGCGTGTGCAGTTCATTTTGACATATCATATGTGCAGTTCATTTTGACATATTAAATGAATTGGCCAGTTAACAAGCATAATGTATGTGTATGGGTCATACTGACACACCATTATGAGCATTTGACACATATGTGCAGTGACCATTTTGACATCATATTGTATTTGTATTGGTCATACTGACACATCACATGTGCATTGTTCATTTTGACACATTGAATGTGTATAGTCATTGTCATTAATCTTTTTGGCATATTAAATGTATGTGAATTGGCCATGTTGACACATATTGTAAGTGTATTGGTTATGCTGTCTTATTGTATATGTGTTGATAATGTTGTATGAGCATTAGGCATATTGTCATTTTGTATGTGTATGTCACAGGCACTTGTCTCTGAAATTTTTTTTCATATATACTTTTATATATCACTATTGAGGTATATAGGAAAAATATTTCAGAGACAAGTGCCTGTGCCATATTGATTTATCTGCAGGAAAATATCTACCAATGTTGACTTCATTTTCTGCATGAGAAGAAGTTCCAAGTGTATTCTACAAATAGATGACAAAGACAACTGGCAAAATCAATATAAAATATTACTTCCAGAAGGCCATGGGGTGTCTAACTGTTAATGTCCAACTGTTGCATAAAAATGGAAGTTATATTCAGTAGACCATTTTCAAAAAAGTGTTACCAGTGAATATTTATAGGTTTAGGTACTTAGAAAAGGCATTTCTAGATGCTCAATTTTGGACAATATATTTATTGTTGAATAGTTGCCATGTCAAACCCATCTAAATCTAACATTGCCAGTGGGTATATAGGATCATCATATTAGTAATAAAAGTCCATATTTCCCAAACATTATAGTAAATAAAGATTATTCAGTTATTTTTTGTTTCACGAACATCAACCCTATATCTTTTAACTTTTATATATAGTCAATAAAAAAAAAGGATTTTTCAATTATTTTATATAAAACATCATTCACTTGTATGCAATTATTATTAAGCAATGTTTCATCCATACTTAAAATGCATTACAAATGGTAGGTTAAACATACAAACTTTATCCTTCTAAAATGGCAAAACATGTCCACCATTCACACAAAATCAACTATGGCCTATGCATATTTCATTCATAACTTTTTTTTCTTCAAAATCATGTAAAACAAATTCCTGCATATAAAAGCAGAAAAATTATAAATTACATTTAAATTTTAGTTTTTGAATCTATTTAAAAGAAAGCTTATCTAAGGCACTACTTTAATATAATAGTATGCCTACACCAGGTAGACTGAAAATTCCCACTGATTATAAAATATATATTACAATCATCAACTTACAAACAAACAAAAAAATATTTTCAACACAGTAAACATTCAACCTGAACATCAATTAATCAACTCTTACATAATAGAGTATAAAAAAGTATAAAATATCTAATATTAATTTTTTATCACATCCTAAATGAGCATTATGGAATGTAAACAAAAAATGTATAGAAAATAAATGCATTTACACAAAATACATTGCATCTGTTTTTATGGACCAATTGATATCTTGTGAAGAAACATTTATGGAATAGTCTTCTATGTTTACAATATTTTATGAAACAAATTTCAAATGAAAACAGTCAGTAAATCAACCATTTTGTTCACTTATTCTCCTTTATATACATGGTACCTGTTTTTTGAATCTCATTAAACTACATATAAAAAACATCTCAGTAAAATTTCTAGAGCAGTCTTAAGATCTTTCAAAAAGAATTTGAGGATACTTTTTCATGCTAAACTGTTTTTGTAACTGACTAATGAGCAATATCTATTTAAATACAAAATTAGAAAAAAAACTAGAGCTTGAACTCTGACCCTGTTCTACCAATATGTATGGAAAATTCAGATCAAAATCTAATCTACAATGACATTTATTCATATACAAAAGATTCTGTAAAAGTTTCATTCAAACCCAATTAAGGAGGGGTAATACCTACTCCTTTTTGCAGATAAGTTCATGCTTTGCAATGGGAAACTCCAAACATAATTTGGATAAAAAAAGATAACAGACTTAAAATCCAGAAGGTGTCGAATGTACAAAGCAACAACAGGAAAACTTTACAAATAAATGAACATAATTTTTACTTAATATGAATGCACCAATAGTAAATACTGTATAAAAGGTCCCTATTCAAATAAAATGCACCAACTCTCCGACTAAAAAATCACACTATATTTCCCAAAGAGTTGTCTCCCATTACAGCAGGTATTTTTTTGTCAAACCCTGCATCAATAAAACAATCTTACATTAATTAGCTGTATTTTTATGGTTTATGCCTTGGTACAAAATACAATGTTTCATCAATATGTTCTTCATATGAAATAACTGTAGATTTATTTGTATCAAAGATATGTAAGTTATCAAAGTCAGCTATACCATAGGATGATGTTCCTATACCTATAAAACCACTTAAAGGAGCTTTGTCTATTGTGTGTTCAAATGTTAACTGTCCATTTACACTTCCTCTTAATTGATATCCCTGAAATAAAGAAAGAAAGACAAGTAGAACATATATTTATTACAAGGCTCCTATACATTTAAACATTGAAACTGGAAAAACAACGACCAATACTATTATAGGAAAAGATACTCCATGTTCTGTAAACCAACTAATTTTCATGAGAGTCACTTGTTATGTCGCTATGTCATAAACATGTGGAAATTGACATATTGAACTACTATGACTATTTTACACATAGTTCTTGGACAAAATAGATATAAGATGAGGCCTTACACAAAAAGACATTTTACACACATCCTTCAAAAACATCTTGTAGCAAACTATATTTTTAGATTAAGCCTTTGCTTATATCTAGTTATTAATGACAAGTTCTTAAAATGAGGCTTTTTTAGCAGTTTTTGTTGTTTTGCACTAAATGAAAGAAGCCCTAAAGCAAATATGTGATACACTATTCAAAAATATAAATACCGATGTCTGGCAGACTATGAACATATCAGAAGGATGTTATTTGGGAGATTTAAAGGAATATTATCATTATGTCATATGCAATTATACAAGAAAATGTCTATATTCCTAAAGAATTTAATGAACTTTTATAAAACAATTCTGTGATATGTGAATTCTATTGTAAGTATCATATGTGGTTTTGTTTTATTTTTATTGTCTTATTTGTCTATGTTATATTGTTCATATATCTGTCTTCTCATATCACCATGTAATAACATGTTTATAATATCTATTTGTCCCCTTGTACACACATGTGTCTGAGGTTAATAAAACATTCCAATTTTGAATCTTAAATAATACTTTGATTTTCAAGTTTAAGGGGCCAAAAAATGTGGCGTTACCATTCTTTCTCCTTTATCTATTTTATTTGGTGTAACATTAACAAACAGTCTTATATCCAAATATAATTTCAATCACAGACGTCCATTTAAATTGTTCAATTGATACTGATGTTAATTTGAATTGTAATGCAACACTGATTGCAATGTTATCTTAAACTGGATGATGTCTAGAATTTCAGGGTATCAATTTAATGACTGAATTTCTGAAATTGTAAGCATAAATGCAGATGTCATGTAAATGATTTTAAAATATTTAGTACAACCATTTAACAGTATTTCCTTTCAGCTGTATTAAATTGACAAATCAGTATTTTATTTGAAGATTTGAGGGAAGCAATTTGTGATTTGATGGTCCCAAAATTCAGTTTATGGTGAAGTTTTTAAATGCCTTTCAGTACTGCTAGTGACTGTTAAGGATACAAATTTAAATTTCATCTATGAAAAATCTAATTGTAAAATACATCCATTAACCAAATTTCCTTTCTTTAAAAAAATACTGTGAATTTATTTATTTTCTTGGGTTCCAAATTTTGTGGATTGAGGAAAGATTGTATTTTTGTGGAAACTTGATTTTTTGGTTTTTCAAAATTTTGTATACAAGCCTTTACAAAATTTGTGGTTCACTTATACACATGCAAATTGGTACCCAACAAATAATTAGGAATCAACAGCAGATAAAACAATTGATAATATGAAAATGCCAAGCATATAACATTACCTCCACAATAAGTTCAAGGTTATTCCATCCATCTTGTATGTTTGATATTGATCCTTTAGCAACTAACTGAGTTCTTGCTGCAATAAAAAAAAAATCAATATATTACTGCCTTTATTCCTTTATTCATTTGTAAAGATAAATTTTACAATTTCCTGTTTATGTTAAAACAAGCATTCTGAGAGTATTGCATGGCAATACATAGTCCCCTACCAGTTAAAAATTAATTGTACTGGAACAAAATGCTAACTTGATCTATAACTTGTCATGGTGTAAACTATATTACAAATATCAAGTCAATATCTTCAAGCATGACGAAAAAAAGAGCGGAAAACTGATAATTTAAGTGAATTTTCTAAGTCCAAAGACCATAACTCTGCAAAAAATCATCAAACCGAAACAAAATTCAAACTTGGTCTGTAACTTGTCATGATAAAACTATATACCAATTATCAAATCAATATCTTCAAGAATGACGAAAAAAAGTGCGGAAAACTGATTATTTGAGTGAATTTTCTAAGTCCAAGGACCATAACTCTGCACAAAATTATCAGACCGGAACAAAATTCGAACTTGATCTGTAACTTGTCATGATAAAACAATATACCAAATATCAAATCAATATCTTCAAGCATGAAGAAAAAAAGTGTGGAAAACTGATTTGCCGGACTGACAGAAGGACAGACAGACAGACAGACGGACGGAGTGCAAACCTAAAGTCCCCTTCGACTTCCTCGGTAGGGGACCAAAAGAATTTGTATTACTTTGATGCAGAAAAGTGCAGGGTGTAAAATAAGTGAACAGGTTTATTCAATATGTAAATACGCATATTATCATAAATTTAAAATTTCACTGGATTGTTTTAAGACAGTAATTTTTACACAATATTTAAGTTGAGTTGCTAGTTAATAATAGGAGAATATGTAATATTAAGTGTACTTGATTTAAGAAATTAGTCATGCGTGTTATGAAGTAGCAAATTATCTCCCTTATTTCAAAGAAAAGTAACATAGGAATATGTGTAAAGAAACCTCTCATTGACATGAGAAGTGACTTACAGTAGAACAGGAAGTAGCAAACTTATTTCTCATATTTCAAAGAATTGTATTAGTAACTATTTTTTTTTGGAATTAGTGTCTGAGAAGCTATTATCAGACACTCATTGAAGAGACTTTTTTAATAGAAATTAATTTGCACTCACATTTTCTTATTAACAAATAAAAATTCAAACGTGGAAAGACCTTCAATTGTTTTCTTTCTTGTTTGTTAGTGTTAAAATGTTGTAATTTCTCATCTTTCCTAAGTTACTCATTCAAGGGGATACCTGACGGATATTTCTGTAACAGTATATTTCAACTTGACTTATGTTTCTCAGTTATGTATGATCCTTATTATCTTTATGTGAACCTTTAAGCGTGTACACCTATTTTTTTTTTAAATATTCTATTTTTATCCTTCCCATCATCGATACATGTATAAATTAAACTGCTATGATATATCATTTTAAATGCGTTTGTGTATATATTGTATTCAACATTATTTGCTCTTTATCAACTATCCAAACTCATAAAAACTACTTTATAGTTATATGCACTTCACTAATAATCAAAAAGTGTCTTCAAAATATAACTAAACTTTTTTGGTGCATTTAAATTAAGTCATCTTTCGAATTCTATATTCATTTATAAACAGTGTTTACACACAAACAATTCTTTAAATGTTGAATACAGTTAACAAGAAAGGTAACCTGATAACAAACAAGGAAGTAGAATATCTGTGTCGTACTTAAAAATGGTGTTTTCACAATCAGTCAGAAAAGGACAAATTCCTGTTAGTTGTGGATTATGTGAAACTGATAGACCCATCAAATGGAAGTGTTTAGACTGTGATCTTTTATTGTGTGATCATTGTAAGGAGAAGGTACATTTAAGAGTGAAAACTGCAAAGGATCACAGAATAATCGATATAAAAGAAATCGGACTCTATAAAGAAGAACTAGATTTTGCAAACATTCCCTGTAAAGACCATGCTGGACAATATACCTGTCTTTATTGTAAGACATGTGACACTCTTGTTTGTCCAACCTGTGTTTCAAAAATTCACAAGAAACATGATCTAACAGAAATTCAGGAAGGATATGAGATGAAAATAGACAAGTTGAAAAAAGGACAAAGTAAAATTCAAAGGGATAGGAAACAAATAGTTTCAAGAAAAGAACAGCTTAACCAACTTTTATCTTTGGAAAATTCTAAATACAACCAGGTTAATCAAGATGTTCTTAAGCATGAAATATCTGTGAAAGCAGCAGTTGAAATGTACTTTAAAAAACTCAGAGAAGAATTAGATCAGAATAAAAGCACTGTCTCTAGTACAATCAAATCTGATTTAAATGCTGTCTCAGACTTACTAAAAGAAGCTGACAATAAAAACAATGAAGTTGAGGATTTCATTCAAATAACTGATGCTTCCAAGTTCTTTACAGATATTAACAATTTAGAAAAATCTATAGACATCCAAATGCCCCAACTACAGTCAAATTATGTATCTATACCAAACTTTGTTCAAGGGGACATCACTCAGTCTAACATTGGGGTTTTGGAATTTGATGAAAATCCATCTCATGAACACTATATTAATTTGAAAATAAATAAACAATATCAAACTGAACTTGAGGTTGTATCATATGTATGCACATCTATATACCAGTCTTTCTGGATAAGTTCTGGTAAATATGGGTTAGTTCAAAAAGTGAAACCTGATGGCACCAAACTGAAGATACTATCCAGTTATAAAACCAGTGTTTATGGTATGACTGTTACTCAATCAAATAATCTACTATTGTGTTGTGAGGGATCAAGACTCCAAGAAATTAGCAGTATTACAGGTAAACTTACAGACTCGGTATATAATGTGTCACCATTAGTACCTTCAGCAGTCTATATCACCAGTGACAATAAAGTTCTAGTAGGAGGTGTTAAACCAGGAAGAAGTGTTGTAATACTAATGAATCAGAATGGAGACCATGAGAGAGTGTATGAACATAATCAACATAAACAACCTGTATTTACCTATCTCTGGAGAATAACTAGCACCAGTAATGGGAATATTCATGCGGTGGATAGAGTAAGTGAGGACAGACTTAAAGTAGTAGTGTTAGAACAGGGTGGTGATATAATCAATATCTATACAGGAGATACAGAGATCAACAAGGACAGACCGTTCTTTCCAGGAGACATAGTGACAACACCTAGAGACAATGTTATTGTAGCTGATATTTATACTCATACACTTCATTTCCTGAACAATGCTGGCCTGCTGATGACATATTATAAAACAAGTGACATAAACATAATGTTACCGATGTCTCTTGCATTCTCTCCAACAGGACAACTTTATATAGGATGTATTACACCAGAAGGTAGTACAACCAAGGAGGCAAAGATATATGAAGTGACCATATCAGGATGTTGAAGTATAAAAATATGCAACAGTAAAATTCTTAGAATGAGTACTCCATTCCTAAATTAATAGTTGCCTTATGCAGATCTGTGTCATTGATACATGGATTGTACTATAGTTAAAAGTAGATTTTATTCCATGTCATCAAATATGATTTATTTTTAATTGTATTATGTACCAGTTGAAATGAATAAATTTCATGATTCCATGGTTTTGAGAAATTTTGAATTCCTCATTTGTAATATATTATAGATAGTTCAGTTTAATCAAAGTCGAAATGTTTGAACCTAATTACATGTGTATGATTTTGTTTCTACTGAAATATCAATCATTCTGTGAAAACTATGTTCTTTTTTATCATTCCTTTTTATGTAATTTGTTTTTACATAAATGTGTCTTTGCATGATTTTTATAACCTGTTCTACTAGCTGTTTAATTTGATCACATCATTAACAAACAAAAAATCTAAAAAAATTTTTTCAAATTATGAAAATTTATAATTCTTTATAAGGTTTATAGTTATTGAATAAAAGTATCATTTCAAGTTATTCCAATCACTGTTATTTTTTAGGACATTTTATTATATAATAAAACAACCCCGTTCAAATATCCCCCACAAATGCACATATTTTATGTATCCAAGGGCTATAACTAAAAAAAATATGTTTTGGTTCTTTTAAACCTTTTCATAAATATCCTACAAGAAATGTAGACAACTGGAAGACCTAATATGGTCTTCAACAAGAGACAGCTGTGTTTAAAATAAATTAATCCGGCTTCACAAAATGCATCTGACTTAGTAATTTAATTGTGACATGACATAAGTGCACCATGTTTTATTTCAATTAGATAATGGCTTTGTTTACAAAGGAAAGCAGAGCATCAAATTGAAATGTAATAAAACATAGTATACACATAACTTTGGATAAATCTATCAGCAGCAGAACCATTGGCAAATGACTGCCATAGTCCTGACTTAGTATAGGCACTTATTAAGGAGTTAATCTATCAGCAGCAGAACCATTGACAAATGACTGCCAAAGTCCTGACTAACCAAAGGTACTTATTTAAGTGTAAAACTATAAGCATCAAATCCATTGACAAATGACTGCCAAAGTCCTGATTCAGTAAAGGTACTTATTAAAGGGTAAAACTATATGCAGCAACCATTGGAAAATGACTGCCGTAATCCTGACTTAGTATAGGCACTTATTAAATTTGTAGTAAATCTATCAGCAGCAGAACCATTGATAAATGACTGCCATAGTCCTGACTTAGTAAAGGCACTTATTAAGGGAAAATCTATCAGAAGCAGAACAATTGGCAAATGACTGCCATAGTCCTGACTTAGTATAGGCACTTATTCAGGAGTTAATCTATCAGCAGCAGAACCATTGACAAATAACTGCCAAAGTCCTGACCAACCAAAAGTACTTATTTAGGTGTAAAACTATAAGCATCAGAACCATTGACAAATGACTGCCAAAGTCCTGATTTAGTAAAGGTACTTATTAAAGGGTAAAACTATATGCAGCAAAGATTGGAAAATGACTGCTGTAATCCTGACTTAGTATAGGCACTTATTAAACTTGTAGTAAATCTATCAGCAGCAGAACCATTGATAAATGACTGCCATAGTCCTGACTAAGTAAAGGCACTTATTAAGGAGTAAATCTATCAGAAGCAGAACCATTGACAAATGACTCCTATAGTCCTAACTTTGTATAGGCACTTAATAAGGAGTAGATCTATTAGCAACAGAACCATAGGCAAATGACTGTCATAGTCCTGAGTTAGTATAGGCACTTATTGAGGAGTAAATCTGTCAGCAGCAGATCATTGACAAAGAACTGCCATAGTCCTGACTTAGTATAAGCACTTATCAAGGAACAAATCCATCAGCAGCAGAACCATTGACAAATGACTGCCATAGTCCTGACTTACTTAAGGTACTTATTAAGGTTTAAAACTATCAGCAGCAGAACCATTGACAAATAACTGTCATAATCCTGATTTAGTATTGACACTTATTTAGGAGTAAATCTCTCAGCTTCAGAACTATTGGCAAATGACTGCAATAGTCCTGAGTTAGTTAAGGCACTTATTTAGGAGTAAATCCGACAGCAACAGAACCATTCACAAGTGACTGTCGCAGTCCTGACTTAGTATAGGCACTTATTAAGGAGTAAATCTGTCAGCAGCAGATCATTGACAGAGGACTGCCATAGTCCTGACTTAGTATAAGCACTTATTAAGGAACTAATCCATTAGCAGCAGAACCATTGACAAATGACTGCCATAGTCCTGACTCACTTAAGTTACTTATTAAGGTTTAAAACTATCAGCAGCAGGACCATTGACAAATAACTGTAATAAACATGATTTAGTATTGGCACTTATTAAGGAGTAAATCTATCAGCTTCAGAACTATTGCCAAATAACTGCCATAGTCCTGACTTACTAAAGGCACTTATCAAGGTGTAGATCTATCAGCATCAGAACCATAGTCCTGACTTACTAAAGTCACTTATTAAGGAGTTAATCCATCTGCATCAGAATAATTGGCAAATAACTGCCAAAGTCCTGACTTACTAAAGGCACTAATAAGTAGTTAATCTATCAGCATCAGAACCATTGGCAAATAACTGCCATAGTCCTGACTTACTAAAGGCACTTATTAAGGAGTAAACCTATCAGCAGCAGAACTATTGACAAATGACTACATAGTCCAGACTTACTAAATGCACTTATTAACGAGTCAATCTATCAGTAGCAGAACTATTGGCAAATGACTGCCATAATCCTGACTTAGTATTGGTACATATTAAGGAGTAAATCTCACAGCAGCAGAACCATTGGCAAATGACTGCTACAGTCCTGATTTAGTATAGGCACTTAATAAAGAGTAAATGCATCAGCAGCAGAATCATTGGCAAAAGATTGCCATAGTCCTGACTTAGTATAAGCCCTTATTAGGGGTAAACCTATCAGCAGCAGAACCATTGGCAAATGACTGCCATAGTCCTGACTTTCTAAAGGCACTTATTAAGGAGTAAATATATAAGTAACAAAACCGTTTAGCAATGACTGCCATAGTCCTTATCTTAGTAAAGGCACTAATCAAGAGGCAAATCCATCACCAGCAGACATTGACCAATGACTGTCATAGTCCAGACTTAATAAAGGCACTTTATCATAGTCCTAACTTACTAAAGGCACTTATTAAGGAATCAATCTATCAGTAGCAGAATCATTGGCAAATGACTGCCCTAGTCCAGACTTTGTAAAGGCACTTATTCAGGTGTAAATCTATCAGAGGCAAAATCAAGGCAAATGTTTGCCATAGTCCTGACTTAGCATAGGCATTTATTGAGGAGTCAATCTATCAGCAGCAGAACCATTGGCAAAAAACTGCCATAGTCCTGACTTACTCAAGGCACTTATTCAGGAGTAAATCTATCAGCAGCAGAACCATTGGCAAATAACTGCCATAGTCCTGACTTACTTAAGGCACTTATTAAGGAATAAATATATAAGCAACAGAAGCATTTGGCAATGACTGCCATAGTCCTTATCTTAGTAAAGGCACTCATCAAAAAGCAAATCCATCAGCAGCAGAACTATTGGCAAATGATTGCCATAGTCCTGACTTAGTATAAGCACTTATTACGAGTAAACCTATCGACATCAGAACCATTGGCAAATAACTGCCATAGTCCTGACTTACTAAAGGCACTTTAAAAGGAGAAAATCTATCAGCATCAGAACCATTGGCAAATAACTGCCATAGTCCTGACTTACTAAGGGCACTTATTAAGGAGTTAATCCATCAGCATCAGAACCATTGGTAAATAACTGTCATAGTCCTGTCTTACTAAAGGCACTTATTAAAGAGTAAACCTATCAGCAGCAGAACCATTGACAAATGACTGCATAGTCCTGACTTACTAAAGGCTCTTATGAAGGAGTCAATCTATCAGTATCAGAACCATTGGCAAATGACTGCCATAGTCCTGACTTAGTATGGGCACATTAAGGAGTAAATCTAGCAGCAACAGAACCATTGACAAATGACTGCTCTAGTCCTGATTTAGTATAGGCACTTATTAAGGAATAAATATATAAGCAACAGAACCATTTGGCAATGATTGCCATAGTCCTTATCTTAGAAAGGCACTCATCAAAAAGCAAAGCCATTAGCAGCAGAACCATTGGCATATGATTGCCATAGTCCTGACTTAGTATAAGCCCTTATTTGGGGTAAACCTATCAGCAGCAGAAACAATGGCAAATGACTGCCATAGCCCAGACTAAGTAAAGGCACTTATAAAGGAATAAATATATAAGCAACAGAACCATTTGGCATATCTTTGCCATAGTCCTGACTTAGTATAGGCACTTATTGAGGAGTAAATCTATCAGCAGCACAACTATTCGAAAATGACTGCCATAGGCCAGACTTAGTATAGGCACTGATTAAGGAGTAAATCTCTCAGCAGCAGAACCATTGGCAAATGACTGCTGTAGTCCTGAATTTGTATAAGCACTTATTAAGGTGTACAAAAAGCTTCAACTTTGTAAGTGTTTTTTTTCTATGATGTTTAAAATCCTTCATTCTGTGATTTAAAATAAATGTTTGGTTTCTTGAACCCACTTTTTTTGTATATAAGCAAGACATAAATTGAGTTTTCTTCTTTAAAAGATGAAAAATATGTTTGTTAACTATAGAAGTTTTCCTATTGAAGTTAAAACGTTAACACAAGTGTACCTGATTACTAAATGATAATTTTTTTTCCAAACTTCTTATGACACAGAAAGTCAACTTATCAAATTAAATACTTAGAATATTTTCAATACACTGCACTTTATATCAACAAGGGTGCACACGCTGTAATGTCTCGCCTGCTTCACTGACCATTGATTTTATGTTTGTCTTAAAAATTAAGGTTTTACAACAAGTATTACATAAACTTAACATTTTTAAAGATCCATGAAAATGAGGTCAAGGTCAGATGATAATGGCTAGACAGACATGTACATCTTACAATCATTCCATACACCAAATATAGCTGACCTATTGCTTATAGTACTTAAAAAGCAGACCAAAACACAAAAACTTAACATTGAACAATGAACCATGAAAATGAGGTCAAGGTCAGATGAAATCTGTCAGACTGACATGTACCCCTTACAATCATTCCATACACCAAATATAGTTGACCTATTGCTTATAGTACTTAAAAATCAGACCTAAACACAAAAAAACTTAACATTGACCAATGAACCATGAAAATGAGGTCAAGGTCTGATGAAACCTGCCAGACTGACATGGACCCATTCCAATCATTCCATACACCACATATAGTTGACATTCTGCCTATAGTATCTGAGAAACTGACCTAATCACGTAACTTTAACCTTGATCACTGAGCCATGAAATGAGGTCGAGGTCGAGGTCAGGTGAACCCTGTCTGACGTACATGTAGATGTTGCAAGGAACCCATATACCAAATATAGTTATCCTATTACTCATGATAAGAGAGAAATTCACATGACAAAAAAAAACTGTAATTTTTATTCAAGCAGTCGCTTAACCATGACAAGAGTGCACACGCTGTAATGTCTCGCCTTCTTTACTAATCATTGATATTATGTTGATAGTCCTAAATATAAAGCTTTATTACAACTGTCACATAAACTTAACATTAACCAAGTAAACTAAACATTGACCAATGAACCATGAAAATGAGGTCAAGGTCAGATGAACCATGCTAGGCAGGCATGTACAGCTAACAATTCTTCCATACAACAAATATAGTTGACCTATTGCTTATAGTTTAAGAAAAACAGACCAAAACACAAAAACTTAACACTGAGCAATGAACCTTGAAAATGAGGTCAAGGTCAAATAAAACCTGCGTGACTGCCAAATAGATCATAAAATATTTCCATACACCAAATATAGTTGAACTATTGCATATAGTATTAGAAAAAAAGACCAAAACTCAAAAAACTTAACTTTGACCACTGAACCATGAAAATGAGGTCATGGTCAGATGACACCTGCCCGCTAGACATGTACACCTTACAATCATCCATACACCAAATATAGTAGACCTATGGCATACAGTATAAGAAAAACAGACCAAAACACAAAAACTTAACTATAACCACTGAACCATGAAAATGAGGTCAAGGTCAGATGACACCTGTCAGTTGGACATGTACACCTTACAGTCCTTCCATACACCGAATATACAAGACCTATTGCTTATAGTATCTGAGATATGGACTTGACCACCAAAACTTAACCTTGTTCACTGATCCATAAAATGAGGTCGAGGTCAAGTGAAAACTGTCTGACGGGCATGAGGACCTTGCAAGGTACGCACATACCAAATATAGTTGAACTATTGCATATAGTATTAGAAAAAAAGACCAAAACTCAAAAACTTAACTTTGACCACTGAACCATGAAAATGAGGTCAAGGTCAGATGACACCTGCCCGCTAGACATGTACACCTTACAATCATTCCATACACCAAATAAAGTAGACCTATGGCATACAGTATAAGAAAAACAGACCAAAACACAAAAACTTAACTATAACCACTGAACCATGAAAATGAGGTCAAGGTCAGATGACACCTGCCAGTTGGACATGTACACCTTACAGTCCTTCCATACACCGAATATACAAGACCTATTGCTTATAGTATCTGAGGTATGGACTTGACCACCAAAACTTAACCTTGTTCACTGATCCATGAAATGAGGTTGAGGTCAAGTGAAAACTGTCTGACGGGCATGAGGACCTTGCAAGGTACGCACATACCAAATATAGTTATCCTATTACTTATAATAAGAGAGAATCTAACATTACAAAAAATCTGAACTTTTTTTTCAAGTAGTCACTGAACCATGAAAATGAGGTCAAGGACATTGGACATGTGACTGGTGGAAACTTCGTAACATGAGGCATCCATATACAAAGTATGAAGCATACAGACCTTCCACCTTCTAAAATATAAAGCTTTTAAGAAGTTAGCTAACGCCGCCGCCGGATCACTATCCCTATGTTGAGCTTTCTGCGACAAAAGTCGCAGGCTCGACAAAAATTAGGTCAAGGACCATGGACATATAACAGACGGAAACTTCGTAACATAAGGTATCTGCATACAAGGTATGAAGCATCAAGGCTTCTACTTTCTGAAATATAAAGCTTTATACAAATAGTTTACGCTGCCGCCACCGTCGGATAGTAATACCTATGTCTCGCATACTATGACATTTGTCGCAGGAAAAACAAAAACAACCTTTCTCTTCCAATGGACTGAAACTCTCACCACTTGATCATTTTGCAATTATAAAACTATAGCTTGAAAATTATCTTAGTCTAGTATTGGTATTAAGAAAGGGCAAGTCTCATTGTTAAAGCACAGTGTGTATTTGATTTTCTATTTGATAGAGGCAGCAAAAATGTTACCCTGAGAAAAGGTGGAAAAAAGCAGAGTAATAAAAATATCATAGTTTTTTAAAATTTACAGTGTAGTAAAATTCTAAACATGTGTAAATAATCAAACACACACCATACATAACAATTAAATAATTACTACTGAAAACTTACACAAGTCATAAGTTAAGTAATACATCTTGGAAGCTGGAAAGATATAAAAGAAGACACCATTGGCATAAAATGACTGACATCCTCCCTTATCCACCCTGGCTGCCAGGAATACTCCATCAGTACCATTCTCTTTACCAATCTGTACATCTACTGATACAGAAATGTCTGTCCTACAAAACATTCAATGTGTACTGTATTTCATATCCTACATGTATATACAATGATCAACAATATGCATCATAGAATAGTTAAGAGGTCTGTGACAATGAAGTGATAAAAGAGAAAGCTGTCAAAATCAAAATGAAGCTTACTGTCATGGACATTTAAAATATGTTAACAATTAATGAGATTTCATATAATAGCTAGTGTATGAACTATGAAAATGTGACTGGACATATAAGTGGATAAATGTACAGACAGAAAAATAGTATATTATATCATAAATTGTGGATAGGGCTTCTTTAGGCTTAACCTGTAGCTCAATCCAATTCACAAATTATTTTAATCAAAATATTATTTACACTTAACAATAACTGTCATTGAAGAACATACAAAATTGTGCATCAAATCTGAAGTACATATTAAAACAGCTCATACACACATATGTTTGAAACAACCGAGGTTTTCAATGTTATTTTTTTTTACATAAAATCTTATAAACAAAATCTTTATCTTAATAGAAAAAATCTTAAGATACAAATGATCTTTATTCAATCTAAAACCTGTATACAAAAGCTATATAAAAGCTAGGTAAGTACAAATTGTGCCCTATAGGGAGGTTCCTTTTTGAACAAGGTTCAAATTATAAACTTGGTTCAGGAATAGGATATTTTTACAGTGCTCCTGTAGGCAGTGATGTGCTAATTAGTATTTGTAGTTCCTATAAGACAGGGTAGACTCCACATAACTATGAAGTTCTGTCTCCATATTTATATCAATAAAAAAATATATCATGATTTCTTATATTCCTCATCAAATAATATGGTGCATTAAATGGTGGATGGAAGATATACAGTTTGTAACAGTAAATGGAACAAACAAGAATATTATGTCTAGATTAGACAGGTATTCTGTTTTTTTTCTTTATTTTGTTTTGTAAATATTGATAAAAAGTCAGTTTAAAAAAAGTCTTCTCGTTTTCTAATGATCAAATTTCACAGTATAATAAATTGTGCAAGGAAAATTTGATAAAATGTTTAATTGGTATAAGAGTGCTGGGTAAAAGAGAGGTCATAACAGGGTCATACTATCAAAACATACCAGTTAAAGTTCCCAATTAAGTTGATAGGAAACACTAGATTATTAGGGCACCAGTGAATAGGAGAATGTAGAACTACTTGTTGAAGAATGTTTCCATGTTGTGTATCCTCTGACTTTCTCACTTCAAACACACCAACTTGCTGAGCAAAATTATTCGGATGGGAAACTTCTTCATAAGCTGGCAAATAAATTCATCTTTAAAATGACTTTGTTTGGGAAAAATTGGAATGATTATGTTGAATAGCTATCAAAAAGTTTATGTACATGTACATGAGAAATAGAAAGCTATATTGTACTGCACAAGAATTTAGTTTCACTCAAGAATGTTCTATTCCAATAATGTTGCTCAACAAGAAATTTGATCATGCATGAGATTTATACATATATATATATAACTAATACTGTTTAAACAATATTCTACATTAAGGTGCATATAAGTATCTTCTACACAACAAAAGGTTATTACCAAGAAAAGGAATATACCCTTTTATGTCACCAAATTCCTCCCTTATATTCTTAGACCTCCAGACCTTTACTATGTCCAGCCATTCTCCCAGTAATATCACTAATATGCATTCCAGCTTTTATCACGCACCCTATCAAAGATGAGATTTTACCAGAAGTATTTATTAATTCCAAAAAGAATAAGCTTTTTAAAATAATTTGCCCCTTTTTTTTAAATTTATCTCATAAACGTAAAGTCATTGAGAGATGATCAATTATAATGCAGAAGTTTCATGAAACATTAAACTTCACATTGTCTGAAACAATCCATGAACCTTGGACAATTATAATGTTTGAAATCAGTAGGCCCTAAGGCTCACATCTTAGGTAAGCAATTCCATTCCCCATTTTTGTCCTTGGCAACTAGGAATTTATTCAATGTACTATCAGAAAACCTGGAACAAAAAAAAATTTTATAAAAGGGGTTAAATAGAAAAGTGTAAGATTTTTTTTAAGGTTAAATTGAACTAGAGGCTCTAAAAAGCATGACAATGGACACTCCAACATTGTAGACTAGAAAAGAATTCATGACTAAAATCTCTTTCGCTTATCTTTTTTCTGCTTTCAGTTTCTCTCTATGTTCTTTATTAGTTATGGCAAAAAACACAAAAAAAGGGTAAACATATCACCATTTAATGGAAATCACTCCTATAAAGAGTCTACAAATGATTTCGGCAAAATTTCCTACCTACTAAGTTTATGGTATGACAATCTTAGATGTTCCTATCTACTTAGTTTATGGTATGACAATCTTAGATATTCCTATCTACTTAGTATATGGTATGACAATCTTAGATGTTCCTATCTACTTTGTTTATGATATGACAATCTTAGATGTTCCGACCTACTAAGTCTATTAGGCTGAAGGTTAGGCATTTCTCAAGAAATAACTGAAACAAGGAAGTCAATTTGGATGCCAAGGGTACTTCAGTAGTTTATAATCAATTAAAAATTAAAGAATTCCTTATGACCAATCAAAGCTTCTAAATACAGTTTTGTTATTCATGCTATTTCATCTATTATATTAACAAGCAAATAGAGTGATTTCACCATACCAGCCAAAATCTCCAATGACATTCAGAGTATGGTTAAAATGGTCAGCTTTACACCACCATACTGGGATCTCTAGGACCATCTGTCTTAAAATTTGTCCATGGTCTCCATTAGATTTTTGGACCTCAAATGCACCCAGTTGTTGTGACAAATATTTAGGCTGAGATGAAACTGTGTATGCTAAACAGATGAAACAGTGATAAATTACTTAACAACCAAATAAAATGGGTACAGGGGTACTTTTATTAGTAGTTTAAAATAATCAACTTTAATGAGGCAAAGTCAAAACTAAAGAATTGCTCCTATCAAATAATGCTTATAAATACTTTTTTGTTATTCATGCAACTATTGCAACAAGCCAATATATTGTTCTGATCTACCGTACCAGCTAAAATCTCCAATGACATTTATAGTATGGTTATAATAGTCTGCTTTACATGTCCATACTGGGGTTTCTAGGACCATCTGTCTTAAAATTTTCCCATGGTCTCCATTAGATCTTTGGACCTCAAATGCACCCAGTTGTTGTGACAAATATTTAGGCTGAGATGAAACTGTGTATGCTAAACAGATGAAACAGTGGTAATATACCATTAAAGCATCCAGTTAAACGACAGTTTATATATTTGATAGAGGAAAACAAGTCACATGTTTACTTTGTAATCATAAAAAGAAGCAAAAACTTATTATAGTATCAACACTATAAATGCTGGCATGCCATTATCTGGGAGCAGTACGGTCTTTAGGTGTGTATAGTACGCATTTTTTATCCCCAAAAGTAGTTGGTAGAGGGTGTGCATATGATGCACAACTATAAGTGGTTTTTGATTTTTTTGATTTTTTTTTTTGATTTTTAGCGTTTTTATTCTTCATTATTGTATATGTTCAAGACGTTTTTTATTTTATTTCTTTATTTGTAATTTAAAAAAAAAAGGGTTTTTTTTTTTCTTCTTTATTGAATACACTTGTACGGTGTGACATCCTGCATGAGTGAGCATAAAATGTAATTAAGGACTAAGTATGGGTGTGTAGCAATTGAATAATCATGTCAACTTTTGACAGGTGTTCAATATAATAACCTCATGCAGTGCTCTAAATCAACATGATCAATGAAAAGGAAATATTGGATTAAAGAGTCATTAAATTTTAATTACTGCTAATCAACTTTGAAAATGTTTGAGGTCTATTTTCTTTTATTCCATAACATTCTAATTATTTCTTTTATAATATTTGAACAGTGCATCAGCTTGAACAAGCTTAGACAAACATTGATTTCAAAGGGGATCTTTGATTAATAACTTTACTTTTATAAAATTAATAAATGTTAATTAAATGATAAAAGCTCTACCATTTAATTGTTTGTGACTTTCAAATATTTGATTGAACAATCAATCTTATTATTTTTATCTTTCAATAAACTTAAATGAAGATTACATACATGGTTTGATTGTTCCCTATTAAGGATGTTCGCTACTCTGTTTCAAAATAACAAGCTTTTTAAAAGACTGTTATAAATTGATAGTATTTAAATAAAGGAACTAAAAAATCAGAAAAAAATGAAGGGTCCGTGTGCTTGTTTTTCGAGATATAAGCCATTGAAAATTTGGCAGGAAATAACTCTCTCTAGACTTTTCATACATCTAACATTGGCACCCTTTTTCTTAAAAAAAATTATGAAAAAATAACAAGGATTCTATAGCATTTTCAAATATGGCTATTAAAACTATATGTAATAAAATTATGAAAAGAAAATAGATGTTAGCGGGCAAAATTTTTATTGGCACTAACATAGATAAAACTAGAGGATTCTGAATATTTGACAAAAAGTCAAAAACAAGAGTAGCGAACATCCTTAAAAGCTTTTTTAAGTGAACTAGACTTTAAAAAAGAAATATTTTATTTACTGTTTTTTTTTTTAATTTTAATTTTCTTTTTAACTTTCTCAATTTTTCTTTTTGACTTTTTGACTTTTTTAAAAACTTTTTTCCCACTATTTTGGAGGGATGAAAAGGAGTGCATATCATACACAACTGGGTACTATACAGGGCTAAATACGGTATTCTGCATTTCAGTGAAACACAGAAAGGTTTAGCTTCATTTGACTTTACCATACTAAATGATAAGAAAACAATAAAATGTCTGAATTATAGGATACAATTCAATTAAGACCACAGCAATTTTAATTGTATGTTTTTCGCTTCAATAAGTATTTAAACAAGAGACTTAAGTAAAAACTTATTTTTATTTCTAACACAAACATTTTTTTTTTAAAAATATGAATCCTTTATTATATTTTGAATGAATTAAAACCATTGTACTTCCCATCTTTTTTTCTATCTGTCCAAGATTCAAATAACTGAAAAAGTTGGTGTGGCCTTAATTAAAGTACATAATCAATTGCAACTACCAATAACAATATGCAACAAAAAAAAAACCTGAACACCAATCACATGCTCTTGGCATTACAATCTTTAATAAATTTTTAAAGAAACAAATTCAAGTGCAGCACATAATGTAAATCAATAATGGAAATTTTCATCATGTGAAATAGAATGTTTTAAATGTACCATTACTACTAAAGATAATTTTGACTTAAAATTGTATTTTAATAACTAATTGAATTATAAAATTATTAAAGATGTCAATCTTTAAGAAGCATCTGCTATACCACGGATTTATTTTTTTCCGTGGGTACCAATTTTTGTGGATTGAGAAAAAAATGTATTTTTGTGGATATTTGATAAAATAAAATTCTGAGAATTCCATTTATGCTTTTGGCGCATTAAGGTCATTTCAAAACTAGACGTCATACGAATGAAAATGCTAAAGCTGAAGGTTTTTCCATTACATGATTCCTCCAAATTCTGATAATATTGCACTAAAATGGAGTTTTGAGGTAGGTGTTGTTTTATTTTCTATTCTATTGCATTATTCGCACATTTACTGATTTAAGCAAGTCAACATGGTGGCTCCTTAGATATGAAATGTCAACTGTGGATTTGAAGGTAGCCTACGAGAAAAAAAATGTAACTTAAACATGGCAAATGCTGTAGTTGACAATTAAAAGAATTAAGCACATTTTTTCTAGTGGTTATTTAAGAAATAATTCATGCAAGCTATAGATTTATTGGAAATTTTTAGAATTTATCTACAGGGGATAAAATAGAACAGCCACACACACAGCATACCCACCCTTGGCTGTGATATTCAAATTTTATCCTTAGCTGAATTATTTCTTAATTCAAATTCATGGTTCCCCTTTACCCACGAAATCCATGATAATTGGTGTCCCACGAATAATAATGAATCCACAGTACCATATTTCACTTTAAATTAAGTAACATAATTTATTTAGAAAATAACAAGTGATACAGTAATACTACCTTCAAAATCTTCTTTATAAGGCACAGGGAATGGTTTACTGGGTGGTGGATTAGGGTAACTTCCTTTCTGACCAACTTTTTTTGTTGTTATGGTAACCACTTGATCTACATCTAATCTCAGATGTATCAATCTATTTGGTACCTAAAATTCAATTATATCATGTCATAAATATGTATAAAGAAATTTAATGGAATCAAATTAATGGTATTGATTACTTTTAAGCTGATACTAATATGGGAAGGTAGGCCGCAGTAACACTGAATGATGTATGGGTGACAAAGGTTCAAGAGTACTTTTCAAAAAGCAGATTTCTTATGAAATTTCACAGTTGATGGTTGTGAGAAAAAAAAGTTTATTCCATTTCTCCCATGTATTTTTTAAGTATAGCCCGATAATTTTGCTCTGCTTTTTAGTTAAGTAATACACCTTATCACTATTTAGTCCAATCCGGAAAAGCAGTCACTTATACAACTTCCTGTTTGGGTCAAGTGTTGCAAAAACAAAGGTCATCAGTTACAAGCTAAGGAAGGAAAAAAGTTTAGAAAGCAAACATTTTGAAACTTTGATAGATTATGATCCACTTTTTTAAAACACAAAATAAAGTAATAAAAATGCTTTGTTTGAAGTGTTTACGATGATTTAGACATTTCTCTTTGAAAAGTTTCATGCATAATACATTGTTTAAACAGGGCCCCAGATAGCTTCAACTGGATGAAAAAGTTGTGTAATTTTAGAACTTATCCAGATTTGAATAAATAGTGATAAGGTGTATTAATCTAGGTTGTTTTCTACAAATCTATACAATGTTTAAATCAAAAATAGTTATTAGAACTACAGGAACAATAATATGTAACATAATGCCAGGTTAAAACAGGGTGGTAGTGGTTTGATTCCTTTTTAATTATCTCCCTTTTTTTCCAGATTTAGATTTTTAATACACTCTCCTTTTAAGGTTTTAACAAAATAAGCACAACATTTAGCTAGTTTGCTTTCTTTTTTCCTCATTGTATTAATTTTAATAGTATATCAACATTGAATTCTCTTACTCAGTTATTACACAATTATGTTCTATATTACTAACCTTGATATCAACCTTTTGCATAAATGTATCATTCTTCCCATCAAATTTCAACTGGCTATACCATGCTGTCACTTCTGTTTTTTTAGCCTGAAATAAAGAATTTTGTATATGAGATACTTCAGGATAAAATCATCTCATTAGCATCAGGATAATAAATTATTTTGTGGTGGTACTGAATTCAAATTGCAATAAAAGCAAAGTCAAAACTGATAACTGTCGTACATCGTGCCCTTTATAAGAAGGAAATCACAATGTTTAGACAGTTTTGTTCTGTAGTTTTTAGCTGTTGAAAAAGGGAAAGGGTACGATAAGGTCACTTTTTTGGCCCCTTTGATTTGAAAAACCAAAAATTATTATCTTTATAAATCTAACATATAATATCTTTACATTATTTGTCAGATATCAGTTTTCATAACTTTCAATTTTGTCTTAGATACCGTTATTTGCTTTAGGGGTATCAAACTTCTTGAAATAAGATAAAATCTACAAAAAAGCCTGATTTTGAGATATCTTTTTTAATTTTGTCTTTCATAATTAGATAAGACCTGCAGCCTTACCCTAACAGATTCTTAACTTCAAAATGTTTTGTATTATATTTGTAACAGATGTAACTTTCCTACATGTAATATTTCCTATTTTCAATACAAAAATGTCACCAAGATATTTCCTTTTTCCAATTCTTACAAAGTTGCTACCAGGGTAATATTTTCTACTTTCAATACTTATAAATTGCCACCAAGGTAATATCTCCTATTTTAAATACTTACAAAACTACCACAAACTTAAGGTAATGTCTCCTATTTTCAATAGTTACAAAACTGCCACCAAGGTAATGTTTCCTATGTTCAATTCTTACAAAGCTGCATTATTACCTATCTTATATACTTACAAAGCTGCCACCAAGCTTTATGGTGATGTTCTGTTGAGCCACTGTATAAGCAGGAAGTGGTGGCCTGATACAAATGGAATGGTCATGACTCTGAAAAATTAATTGTTCAGGGTATTAAAATCAGTTTTCTGTTGTATGATTTTATTTCAAGAATAAATGTTTAATTCTGTCAAATACCAATTGAAATGAATTTCAGAATTTTTCAGAATTAAGCCTGCTTTTCTAAAATCTACCTTGATGCTATGAAACTGAGATTAATATGGATAAAAGACTTAAATGCTGCTTTACGTATAATGTTTCTTAAACAATGGAGAATGGTCTACATAAAAATTTAATCAAATGGTAATATGAAATGTAAAAAACAGAAAAAATCTTCAATAAGCCTCTATAAGTTTGAAATTTTTTTTTGAACTTGCAAATATTTAGGTTGAAAACAAAAATTGGTTTAGTCTATTGAAAACTTTGCAAAAAAATTACTACATTCCAAAAAAATGGGGGAAAAAATCCTAAAACAATTCCTTTATACTAGGTGGTGAACTACTTCATCATATGTGCAATCTTTCCGTGAAGTTTTTATAAATTTTGCTGAAAAATGAATAAGTTCACAAGTCTGGAAATTTGGGGAAAAAAAACATCAAATAATTCTATTATAACAAGTGCACAACTTCAACTTCTGCACAATTACTCTGTTAAGTTTCGGGGATCTGGAATAAAAACTGTAGGAGGAGTTGATTACACAAAAAAGATACTCACACTTCCCTGTCGGGCCGACATCACCTTACTATAAGACAACTTTGGACTTTATCAATGGAAAGCTCAAGTAATGTAAACAGCAATTTTTAAAACTAGGTCATGAATTTTTACCTTAATTATAGGATTATTACAGTAAACACTGAAGTGTCTTTTTCCTTGCTACTTTTCAAGCAACCGAATACTTCAATGTTTTTGAGTAAATGTTTAATGAATATCTGTCATAAGGACTAACAAGAAAGACATAATTACATTTTAATTTAAAAATATTTCTGCAATGTGTTTAATACTTACCATGGTTTCTATGACAATTGTAAGATCTTTGCCATCAGGACTGACCAAGGAGACATAACTCCCTCCATATTTCAGTTTACCAACACCACTACCATGTGACAGGTATTTCCATCCAGGCAATGTAAACTGTGTTGTATGTGCTATATTAAATATAGTATAAGACATACCGTAGATACATTTTGGTTTTCATGGAGAGGAAAGGTGGGGGAGAAATCTCTTGGTTTCGTCTCTTAAATTCAGTTTATTATTTTAATTTTCATTATATCCAGTTTTTGTTAGGGATTAATTTCCAGGTTGATGTATATACAGAATTTTCACCAATTTATTTCACTGACGTTAATCCACTATGTTTACATAAAAAAATTAATGTGTACCTGGTAGTCTTATTTTTGTGGATTTAGAAAAGATTTATTTTAGCAGATACCGTATTTTCCGGATTAAAAAGCGCACCCCTAAATAAGGCGCACGGCCGTTTTTGGGGGTGAGGATTGTTTTTTTCCTTACATAAAACGCACCTGCATATAAAGCGCACCCTGAAGAAAACGTACATGCATTCTACTGACCTTAGCGTAATGAATGTTCACTCCTTCTTGTAACTCACTCCGTAACATGTTTCATTTTTATTTTCAGATTGTTGAGAAAGTTGAAAGACATTTTGTATATATTTATTTGTTTCATATTAAAATAAATAAATTTTAATAAAATTATTATAATTTTCTTATTGTTTTAATCATGCCAGATTCATTAGTTGTTTTTTGTCAACGATGGCCATGTGTTGACAGCTTGGGTGTCCATTGAACCTTGTTGTTTTGATTAAAATTAGTTCGGTGTTGATTGCTCATTTATTGTTTGAATTCGAATCAAGGATTTTAATTAATCTTGAAAAGGTATTCATTAAAAGTTACCCAAGCCATAAAACTGCCATTGTTTACCTTGATTATGACCTACTTAATTACCTGTACCCACGTGTGAAAACTGTTCACCCATAAGTCAGGAAAAAAATTATTAAATTAAATCTAAAGAATTTTATTGTTGTTTATAAAATAAAAGTTTAAGTTTTATAAGTAACAAACATTTTTCAAATTTACAACAAAACCATTCAGTTTCTGCAAGTCATTGTCTATTTTTAACTGAAAGTGAGATGGGCCACGGAAAGGGGAATTCAAATAAGACGGCGATATATAAATGTCTTAGCATATTGAATTATGAAAATTAATATTCATTTTTTTTATTTCTTACACCAATATGTGGCTACAATATTTCATAAAGATATTTCATTTTGAAACAATAAAACAACAAGCAGTTACTCCTCAATAGTATATCCTGTATGGTACCTCTTTTCAAACACGCTGATCTTTCTTTGTTTATGAAACACTTTAAAGGGTTCATTTCAGCACATGGTTATCACCATCGTCATTAAAAGAGACTTGAAATATTGGAAAGAAACACAATCACTTCCTTTATTATTTCTAAAGAAGATTTTATTTAAAAACACATTACAACAACAAATAATTACATATTTATTGTAAATACACAATTAATATCCTGTATGGTACCTCTTTCAAACACGGTTATCTTTCTTTGTTTATGTAATAAACACATGGTTATCAACTTCGTAAGGCAACAATGAAATAAAGAACAAATGATAAAGTATATATATTTTTATTCATAACAAAATATGCCACATGAACAATTTATCAAGTCACTGCAAGCACTTGACAATCTGACAGTCTCCATAAAAAAAAATCCAGATATATATTTTTTTTCACGCTTGCCCTGAAACTGAAAAAAATACATACATAAAGCGCACCTGAGTATAACACGCAGGGACAATGACAGAGAAAAAAACCTGCGGCTTATTTAACGAATTTAACGGTACTTGAATAAGTTGACAAATACTGCATATGGAGTGTACATTTTCAGTTAATATACCTGACATCCATATTGGACTGTTGACTACATAGCTTCCACTCCATGGTGAATTTGCTGTCATCAGACCATTACGGGCAAAAGGAAGGGCATCATAGTAACTGGCAATTAAATTCCACGATATAGTTCTGCAAAGGAAACATTGCAATTATATTACTATCTATTTCATATTAAACCACTTTTTTTCAATAAAAATATTGTTGGGTCATTTTTGGTCAGATATTTAATCCTCCTGGTACCACTAGATAAAGAATTAGTGTTCGTTTTATTTGAGTTTTTTTTGTTATAATTTTGTTGTGAAGTGTTTTCATTTTTCTGAGATGTAAACACATGTATAATGTTTGGTTCAGAAATTCATGGATCAAATATTAGTTTTGGAAAAATTACCTTATTCAGGCTTGTACAGTCCGCGGTTTTATTCTGCAAAATTAAACCTGCCAGACAGGGGTGCTGATTAGAGAGTACGATAAGCAAGAAATAAGAGAAAAACTCGATTTCTCGAGGTTTGTTTATGTTCCACCATGTTTGTCATTGAAATTGTAGAGGGCGCTCTTATCATTTTCAAAATTAATATTTTACCTTATCCATTTGAATGAGCAATTTTAATTCAAATCCATTATGAAGTGATTAATTTTAAAATTAAAATGCTTCATTACAAATTTCTCGTTTCTTTTCACAGCATTGCATAACATAAACTGGAAACCATTTGTATTTAATGGAATGAAAAAAGTGTACAAGTTAGCTGGAAACCAGTTTATGCATAACGATGTATAAACTATAAAACATAATCTGTTATTCGTTCTGTTTTGGTGATTCATACTGACGCATGTGTTTTGTTTTAGCTTCAGATCCTTCAAACATTAATATGATGGATATGTTTAACAGCATTTTAGTAAAGGATGGAGCTGTTTTACTTTAAAAGACGTATTCTTGTGGTATTAATTGAGTATGGATTTTCTGCAAACTCTCACCGTATTTATTTTCATTTACACATGCTATTCGAAACTTCCGGTTTAAACATACACAAGTTTCTCATTTGTTTTTTTTTGGTGATTTTGACTTATTTTAACACTTGTGAAGGATTCTAGAATCATTTTCAAGCATTTTCTACTTTTATTTGATGATAGAAAACCGGTTTTTCCATGAAAATACCACAAACGATCACACACGATTTGAAATTACCGGAGTTTCATTAGACGTTTTCGAACATTTACAAAATGGTTTTTTACCTGATTTCTCGTGGCGAGAATGGAGGTGCAGACAGTGTGCCAGTGCGAACTATACAAGACCAATTACAGTACCTACCCTGTGAATCTTCCATTTACATAATTCTGATTCAGGAGCTGAAAATATAACATATGTATTAATTGAAGATTAATGCCTACAAATGCAATAATGTTAATACAACAAATTATTAAACTTTCATCATAACAAATAGATGTTCTTTTATTTCTGTTTTTTGTTTCTCAAATAGTATTTCAGCAGTTCCCTTACACGACCTATTATGCATTAGGATTCAGTAAAATACAAATTGTATTTGAGAGTATTTGTCATTCCTCTTGTATAGAACAATAAAATTTATAATATTTCAGCAAAACAAAAAACTAGAGGCTCTAAAGAGCCTGTGTCGCTCACCTTGGTCTATGTGCATATTAAACAATGGACACAGATGGATTCATGACAAAATTGTGTTTTGGTGATGGTGATGTGTTTGTAGATCTTACTTTACTGAACATTCTTGCTCCTTACTATTATCTCTATCTATAATGAACTTGGCCCAGTAGTTACAGTGGAAAATATTTTGTAAAAATTTACAAAAATTTACAAAATTTATGAAAATTGTAAAAAATTGACTATAAAGGGCAATAACTCCTTAAGGGGTCAATTGACAATTTTGGTCATGTTGACTTATTTGTAGATCTAACTTTGATGTACATTATTGCTCTTTACAGTTTATCTCTATCTATAATAATATTCAAGATAATAACCAAAAGCTGCAAAATTTTCTTAAAATTACCAATTCAGGAGCAGCAACCCAACAACATGTTGCCTGATTGGTCTGAAAATTTCAGGGCAGATAGATCTTGACCTAATGAACATTTTTATTCTCATCAGATTTGCTCTAAATGCTTTGGTTTCAGAGATATGAGCCAAAAACTGCATTTTACCCTATGTATTATTTTTTTGCCATGTCAGCCATCTTGGTTTGCGGGCAGGGTCATCGGACACATTTTTTAAACTAGATTCCCTAATGATGATTGTGGACAAGTTTGGTTAAATTTGTCTTAGTAGTTTCAGAGGAGAAGATTTTTGTAAAAGATTACAAAAATTTACGAAAAATGGTTAAAAATTGACTATAAAGGGCAATAACTCCTTAAAGGGTCAACTGACCATTTTGGTCAAGTTGACTTATTTGTAGATCATACTTTGCTGAACATTATTGCTGTTTACAGTTTATCTCTATCTATAATAATATTCAAGATAATAACCAAAAACGTCAAAATTTCCTTAAAATTACCAATTCAGGGGCAGCAACCCAACAACGGGTTGTCCGATTCATCTGAAAATTTCAGGGCAGATAGATCTTGACCTGATAAACAATTTCACCCCATGTCAGATTTGCTCTAAATGCTTTGGTTTCAGAGATATAAGCCAAAATCTACATTTTACCCCTATGTTCTATTTTTAGCCATGGCGGCCATCTTGGTTGGTTGGCGGGGTCATCGGACACATTTTTTAAACAAGATACCCCAATGATAATTGTGGCCAAGTTTGGTCAAATTTGGCCCAGTAGTTTCAGAGAAGAAGATTTTTGTAAAAGTTTACGGACGACGGACGACGGACGCAAAGTGATGAGAAAAGCTCACTTGACCTTTCAGGTCAGGTGAGCTAAAAACCTGAGTAAGTTTTGCATAGGTTCTTTTTTTATAAAAGTAAAGAAAAGCAATTTTGTGTACATTTTTATAATAATTAAGTTGTGCAACTGCTACGTTAATGTTTCATATATGGAATATTGGAACTTTCCATAAAATATGCTTTGGAAGCATCATGTCCAATAGTCCCCCATCTCATGAAAAAAATCAAAGCGCGAAAGCGCTGTAAAGGCAGTTAATTACAGGTTGTGTGTATTTTTAGTCCAGTTATATCATTATCTTGCATAGTACATTGTACTTATCAGAGGTGGCTTTCAGTATTTAAGATTTAGAGTTCTCTTATGATATTGAACAAGTTTTATGAATGTCATATTCTGAGCACTATATGAAGGCGATTGTTCTCACTTGTTTATGAACTAGTGCATTATGTCCAGTTTGTACCTTTTTTATCTATGTTTATAGTCAAATACTGTTTAAAATAGTTTGGCATTTTCTTTTTAGTAATAAGTAAATGTTATCAACTGTATTTTATTCAACTTTGCAAATGTGGTTTGTGACTGGTAAGTACAATGTATGGATGATAGTTGTTTCATTGGAAATCATAACACATCTCCTTATTTATATAATGATCTATATTCAACGACCTCAGGTACAAAAACTAGAGGCTCTAAAGAGCCTGTGTCGCTCACCTTGGTCTATGTGAATATTAAACAAAGGACGCAGATGGATTCATGACAAAATTGTGTTTTGGTGATGGTGATGTGTTTGTACATCTTAATTTACTGAACATTTTTCCTGCTTACAATTATCTCTATCTATAATTAACTTGGCCCAGTAGTTTCAGAGGAGAAGATTTTTGTAAAAGATTACTAAGATTTACGAAAAAATGGTTAAAATTGACTATAAAGGGCAATAACTCCTAAAGGGGTCAACTGACAATTTCGGTCATGTTGACTTATTTGTAAATCTTACTTTGCTGAACATTATTGCTGTTTACAGTTTATCTCTATCTATAATAATATTCAAGATAATAACCAAAAACAGCAAAATTTCCTTAAAATTACCAATTCAGGGGCAGCAACCCAATAACGGGTTGTCCGATTCATCTGAAAATTTCAGGGCAGATAGATCTTGACCTGATGAACAATTTTACCCCAAGTCAGATTTGCTTTAAATGCTTTGGTTTTTGAGTTAAAAGCCAAAAACTGAATTTTACCCCTATGTTCTATTTTTAGCCGTGGCGGCCATCTTGGTTGGTTGACCAGGTCACGCCACACATTTTTAAAACTAAATAACCAAATGATGATTGTTGCCAAGTTTGGTTTAATTTGGCCCAGTAGTTTCAGAGGAGAAGATTTTTGTAAAAGATTACTAAGATTTACGAAAAATTGTTAAAAATTGACTATAAAGGGCAATAACTCCTAAAGGGGTCAACTGACCATTTCAGTCATGTTGACTTATTTGTTAATCTTACTTTGCTGAACATTATTGCTGTTTACAGTTTATCTCTATCTATAATAATATTCAAGATAATAACCAAAAACAGCAAAATTTCCTTAAAATTACCAATTCAGGGGCAGCAACCCAACAACAGGTTGTTCGATTCATCTGAAAATTTTAGGGCAGATAGATCTTGACCTGATAAACAATTTTACTTCATGTCAGATTTGCTCTAAATGCTTTGGTTTTTGAGTTATAAGCCAAAAACTGCATTTTACCCCTATGTTTTATTTTTAGCTGTGGCGGCCATCTTGGTTGGTTGGCCGGGTCACGCCACACATTTTTTAAACTAGATACCCCAATGATGATTGTGGCCAAGTTTGGTTTAATTTGGCCCAGTTGTTTCAGAGGAGAAGATTTTTGTAAAAGATTACTAAGATTTACGAAAAATGGTTAAAAATTGACTATAAAGGGCAATTTCTCCTAAAGGGGTCAACTGACCATTTCGGTTATATTGACTTATTTGTAAATCTTACTTTGCTGAACATTATTGCTGTTTACAGTTTATCTCTATCTATAATAATATTCAAGATAATAACCAAAAACAGCAAAATTTCCTTAAAATTACCAATTCAGGGGCAGCAACCCAATAACGGGTTGTCCGATTCATCTGAAAATTTCAGGGCAGATAGATCTTGACCTGATGAACAATTTTACCCCAAGTCAGATTTGCTTTAAATGCTTTGGTTTTTGAGTTAAAAGCCAAAAACTGAATTTTACCCCTATGTTCTATTTTTAGCCGTGGCGGCCATCTTGGTTGGTTGACAGGGTCACGCCACACATTTTTAAAACTAGATACCCCAATGATGATTGTGGCCAAGTTTGGTTAAATTTGGCCCAGTAGTTTCAGAGGAGAAGATTTTTGTAAAAGTTTACGGACGACGGACGACGGACGCAGGACGACGGACGACGGACGCAAAGTGATGAGAAAAGCTCACTTGACCTTTCAGGTCAGGTGAGCTAAAAATGTATGTAACTAAACTATGATGGGAAACCTTTGACTTCTTTCTTTTATATAAACTTTTGATTTGGTACCATAGAACTATGTAGAATAAATGTACATTGCAACATGTCAACTCTTTCAATGACAATACTTTTTTTAGAAACTATAACTCCAAGCAAAATTATATTTCCAAGTATAAAGTAATTTATGAATGAAACAAGAGTGCACATGCTGAAATGTCTCGCCTTCTTTACTTATCATTGATATTATGTTGATAGTCCTAAATATAAAGCTTTATTACAACTGTCACATAAACTTAACATTAACCAAGTAAACTAAGCATTGACCAATAAACCAAGAAAACGAGGTCAAGGTCAGATGAACCATGCTAGGCAGGCATGTACAGCTAACAATTCTTCCATACAACAAATATAGTTGACCTATTGCTTATAGTTTAAGAAAAACAGACCAAAACACAAAAACTTAAAACTGAGCAACTGACCTTGAAAATGAGGTCAAGGTAAAAAAAAAAAACCTGTGTGACTGACAAATAGATCATAAAATATTTCCATATACCAAATACAGTTGAACTATTGCATATAGTATTAGAAAAAAAGACCAGAACTCAAAAACTTAACTTTGACCACTGAACCATGAAAATGAGGTCAAGGTCAGATGACACCTGCCAGCTAGACATGTACACCTTACAATCATTCCATACACCAAATATAGTAGACCTATTGCATACAGTATAAGAAAAACAGACCAAAACACAAAAACTTAACTATAACCACTGAACCATGAAAATGAGGTCAAGGTCAGATGACACCTGCCAGTTGGACATGTACACCTTACAGTCCTTCCATACACCGATATTACTAGACCTATTGCTTATAGTATCTGAGATATGGACTTGACCACCAAAACTTAACCTTGTTCACTGATCCATGAAATGAGGTCGAGGTCAAGTGAAAACTGTCTGACGGGCATGAGGACCTTGCAAGATACGCACATACCAAATATAGTTATCCTATTACTTATAATAAGAGAGAATTTAACATTACAAAAAATATTAACTTTTTTTTCAAGTAGTCACTGAACCATGAAAATGAGGTCAAGGACATTGGACATGTGACTGACGGAAACTTCGTAACATGAGGACCCATATACAAAGTATGAAGCATCCAGACCTTCCACCTTCTAAAATATAAAGCTTTTAAGAAGTTAGCCAAATCCGCCGCCGGATCACTATCCCTATAGAGCTTTCTGCGACAAAAGTCGCAGGCTCGACATAAAGGAGTTCTTAATTAAGAAATAAACTGATTCGCCTAATGCAGCTGGATACGACCGCAGAGGTCCAACCCTGAACAGTTGGGGCAAAAATGGACACAATATTCAAGCTTGATACAGGTCTGAATTTGGATTGTAATTAAATATTTGACATATTATAGTTTCTGAATAAATGTAGTCACAGAACTTGAAATCGATTATATGAATTGAATTTATATTCAATTAAAGATTTCTTGCTGTTGTGCAATACACTGTGCTGTTGCACAATACTTAATAAATCTGTTGCCAGACTATAAACAAATAAAGTTCAATTTCTTCTCAATGTCATATTTGAAATTTATGAAAATCAATAGGGAGATTACATCAACAGCTATAAATAATTCACCAAAGTTTCATGCGAACTGCTTAAAGCATTTTTGAGTTGTTGTCCAAAAACTGGAAAATCCCCGCTTTTTTAATGAATAAAACCCCATAACTCAGAAATGTGAAATCTAAAATTTATAAAATTCTAAAGGGAGCTTACGGATTGATAATTTAGTCTTAGATGCAAGATTTTTTTATCAGTTGTTAGTGGCTTTGAACTAGCTGTCAGTAAATGCGAGTGCTCTCAGATCTGTACTAAGTGTCTTTTTGTTGTTTGGATGTACAACTACCCGGCCTCGTCCACTTGTATTTGTATTTATCCATCTGATGAGTTAAGCCTCTTTCAACTGATTTTTATAGTTCATTCTTATATTGTACTGTTACACCACTGTCCCAGGTTAGGGGGTGGGTTGGGATCCCGCTAACATGTTTAACCCCGCCACATTCTGTATGTACATGTATGTGCCTGTCCCAAGTCAGGAGCCTGTAATTCAGTGGTTGTTGTTTGTTTATGTGTTGCATATTAGTTATTCGTTCATTTTTTGTACATAAATGAGGCAGTTAGTTTTCTTGTTTGAATTGTTTTACATTGTCATTTCAGTGCCTTTTATAGCTCACTGTGCAGTATGTGCTTTGCTCATTGGTGAAGGCCGTACTGTGACCTATAGCTGTTAATTTCTGTGTCATTTGGTCTCTTGTGGAGAGTTGTCTCATTGGCAATCATACCACATCTTCTTTTTTATATTTACATCAACAGATATAAACAATTCACCAAAGTCAAGGTGAGACAACAAAACTTAGTTGTAAGATCTCTGAAATTTTTTACACGGTACAAGTTTTTCTAATTGTTGGAGATTGCACGGTGACAGTAACACCTGTAACTGCTTTACCCATTTCTTATGCACTTTGGTTCGATAAACTCACTGAATATCATACCACATCTCCTTATTTTTATATGCATTACAATTTACATGTGCATGTAATTGTAAATAATATTTATATATATATATCAGAACAAACTTCATTGCGTCACTTTTATGCATCCTTTGGCACAATACAAGTTCTAAAATTACACAACATAAAACAACTAAATGTTATTTCAGATGAAAGTTTTATTTCAGTTCCATTCATAGGATATATTAGAATTTTGTATGTTTTGCCAAGTCCATTAATTAGCTCTATGTGCACGTGTTAATTGGAGACTTTTCTATCCCGTATAAGAGTTTTGGAACTAATTCTGTTTCTTTTTTTGAAAAAAGTGAGCAAACAAATCATGCACATTTAAACCTTTGTCTGCCATCACACTGTCACCTGGATCACATAATTGAACTATTCTACATCTTTCAACTATTTCACAGTCACTGGTACAACCAACATATGCATTAGAGACATAGTTGACTAAACCACCAGGAGTCGAACATACAAGTATTTTCAGTGTTTCTGTTTTTATATGATGAAAAGGTTGCCTGAGCTCTAGGAGCTTTAGGTTTTATCACGGGATATTCTGTGCTGTCAATAATAATCCAAGTTGTAGGAAACTTTAATTTGAAGTTGGATGGCGAAAAATACCTGACTAAACCACTAAATGGCCAAGTGTTAGCCTTGCGCCACTGTTTAGACATAAAAACAATCCATGTTTACACAATATTCTTAACACTAGTTTCAATCTAGAATCTAGACAGTTCAAAGTTGGTTGTATAATGCCTCAATTTCATCAAAGTCATAAAAAAACTGATTTTCAAATGACACCCTATCAATTTGAAAATATATGTATCTCAAACAATGTGCTGCTGGACCAAGTGTGATCAAAACAAATAAAAATATAGTATACAAGTTACAACTCTAAACCGGTTTATAAATGCATGGCTGTGCCACGTGTCTTCATTTCAAAATTCTCTGCTGAAAATATAGGCATTGATGGTGTTTGCGTAATTCCATCTGTGATGCTCAACATTAGCTCGGCAGTTGGTGGTGGACAGTCATAAATCATGTCTACAGTATGAATGACTTCTTCAGGAAAACCAACTTTACAATCAAAACTTTCCTGTAGATTTCTACTACAATATTCATCAAGTTTAGTTCTTTTGTTTTCACAGGAAACTGCCCTGATTTTTCTTTTTGCGGACGATTCAGTCTCTTGCTTGGTCCAGAAAAATAGGCTGGGAATGGCAGTAGACTTAAGTCTCTGTATGGTGGGTTTGCACCCTGAAAAAGGTTATAAAACATTAGTTTTTTGATAATTAAATGAACTTTCATTAGCAATGCATACTTTATACTACCTGGCAAAATATTAACTAGATTTATTCATTACAATCTGGATAAAAATATGTTAGCCTGATTCAATGTACATCAAAATGTATGTTATGTAAATCCAAAGGACAAACCATGAGAGACGTATGCAACAAACATACATTGTTTGTACCTAAATAACTATAATATAGATGAGAGCATGTCATTGTTTTGTTCCTGTTAACATTGTCATTGACATTTTTCAAGAAAGTCTATGAGGCATAGCTTATGCATTCCTGTCATTACTACATTAGCATAATTACTGCTAAAATAATTCTCAGTATGATATACCTCTTGTAAGAAATCATTATAATTGTAGCAAGCACCAAAAAATCTCAAACAGATCACATTGAATCGTAATCCAAAAAATTATGACGTCTTGAATTAACCACCCCCTTTTATTCTAAAACGATAATTGCTGTTGTAAACAGACTTTGGTTATTTCGCATGGCGATTACATATATAACTATATATTTTAAAAAGAAAATAGAGTTTTACCATGAATAGTTTCCTGCACGTAGTCTTTTTCAGTAAAATGTGCCTTGCAAACAACAGCTGATTGAGATGGACTCCACGATTTCATCGTGTTCTCGTCCAATCTGCGTATGGGCCATGGCATTGATCCAACTTTTCCTTCTTTTTAAGTCATTTGGATATGCATGTCCTCCTCTTAAATGACATCCAGGTACACAACAACAAGTACTTGGCATCGTTAATTAAAAATGCAACTGTAATAGTTGCACAGTGCAGAAACCGGAAGTTGAAGAACAGGATCGGCTACCACGGCGCCACCTATTCAGGAACGATAATTTGATACTTTATATAACTGCGAATTAACAATAACGTTAGACGGGTTCGCGTGCATAAACAGAAATGCGCTTTAAATTGTATAATATAATTCATGTTCAGTCGACCTTTAATTATTATATCAACGACTGAAATGATTTATAAACATCTAGATTGCAGATAACACTCGAAATTAACCCGACCTCTTTCCACACGGAATTCAAATAATTCTAGTTTGTCAATCGGTTGACTGCTTATAATGTAAAATACAAATATATCAAAAGTTTTTAAAACTAACAAAACACAATGATCGTTTCTCTATTTCCCAATGTAAATGAAATGAAACAAAAAACATTTTATATCACAATAAGAAGAGGAGAGAATCAACATTTTCCGGATCTACTTGGAGCCTAATGACCCCCCACGTAGATAAGTTGGATATCGCGGAAAGAAAGATTAACACGGCAACTAGAAAGGCATTAAAGCACTGCCTTTAAAAAAGTCAATTTTATCATAAATTGTTCTTTTTCTTTAATGCTAGGACCAATAAGGTTGCTTACTGTATCCAGTTTGCACAACAAATAACTCATTGAGTTCTAAGCTCGAAAGAATACAATTCATGATATTACAAGCTGCAATTTTTAAAGTTCAATTTTTTTCAACTGCATTTAAAATCCATAAGAGCCACGCAACTGTACTAGTGATTGAGACTGTACAACAAGGATAACTACTAAAACACTGTAAGGTCAAGTATATCTCACCCTTGCCCAGCATCCTCCTCCTATATTGTCATTAAATGTACTGTAATCCTCAGATGACCATAACTGTTTCCCTGTCTGAATAGCTGACATGACAGACTCTGTGCCTGGGTAGTGAACACTGTAATAAACAAACAACATGATCTTACCCTATAAAGTAGACAGCTTTTATAGCTATCATATGATCTTACCATATATAGTTGATAGATTTAGCTAGGTCTGAACCATATCCTTTACAGACAATATTATTTGCTATTTCATGATCTTACCCAATATATTTGATAGCTTTAGCTAGGCTTGAATCATTGTTCATACCATTAATAATAAATTAAGCCATCAAATGATCGAAACCTATATATAGTCAATTACTTTAGCTATTTCTGGACCTTACCATATATAGTCGATAGCTTTAGCTCTGAAGCTAATGTCTTATCTTTTATTGTTGATAGCTTAAGATAGCTATGGACCATATCCATGATATCCTTTACAGACGATATTATTAGCTTATGCAGCAAGCTATTTTATGATCTTATCCAAAATATTTGATAGCTTCAGCTAGGCTTGAATCGTTGTTAATATCATTGTTAATAAATTAATCTATCGTATGATCTTAACCTGTTAAGTCAATTACTTTCGCTAGATCTGGACCTTATCCTTTATAGTTGATAGCTTTAGCTATCACATGACCTTTCCCTATATAGTCGACAGCTTTAGCTAGATCTGGACCACTCGTTACAGACAATAAAATTAGCTATCTCATTATCTTACTCTATATAGTCAATTACTTAAGCTAGGTCTGGACCTTACCCTATATAGTCTATAGCTTTAGCTATCCCATGACCTTTCCGTATATAGTGTACAGCTTTAGCTAGATGTGGATCATATGCTTTATAGACAATATAATAAGATGTCTCATGACCTTACCATATAAAGTCGATAGCTTTAGAAAGGTCTGAATCATTGTTGACCCCAGCCTCCATCAGCAGCTACTATCCTGACATGTTATAAACTATTGTTATCTATCTCAAGACCTTTCCCTATATAGTCGATAGCTTTACTATCATATGATCTTACCCTATAACGTTAGCTTTAGTTATCCTCTAACCTTTCCCTATATAGACGATAGCTTTACTATCATATGATCTTACCCTATAAAGTCGTTAGCTTTAGTAATCCTCTAACCTTTCCCTATAAAGTCGATAGCTTTACTATCATATGATCTTACCCTATAAAGTCGATAGCTTTACTATCATATGATCTTACCCTATAAAGTCAATAGCTTTAATATCATATGATCTTACCCTATAAAGTCGATAGCTTTACTATCATATGATCTTACCCTATAAAGTCAATAGCTTTAGCAAGGTCAGAATCATTGTTGATATCATTGACAATACCCCAGCCTCCATCAGCAGCTACTATCCTAACATGTTGTAAACTGTTGTTATCTAAGACTTTCCTCAATAGCTGAAATAATAGAAAATAATCTGTCATAAGTCACAAGATGATTAAAGACATTACTGATCACAATGTTTTAATATTTATCTTTTTTTTTTAAACAAATGGCATGCATAATACCTAATTTGGAAGCTTGAAAGAAATATTTGTTATAAGTTACTAAACACTGTTTAAGTAGTTTTATTCATTAAGTACCAATTTCTGTGGGTTTCATGACTGAATTTTTATATCCAATGAAATTCCTATTTTTATTGATTACCGGTATGCAAAGTCCAAGACAATGAAATTTTGCATCATAAATCAAAAATACTTACACAAAAAAAAAGAAATGGAGCAGCTCCCACTAAACAGAATCCTAAAGGTTTGTATTATAATATGATGTTAAGTTGGCTACTAACTTGAAAAAAAAGTATCACATAAATACTGTTTAAAGTTAAGCTACAGTAAGTAGACAATGACACAAATTTACTGAAGATTTTGAATATATAACTCCTGAATGTGATTCTGGAACTAAAATATTGCATTTCAGTATATCATTTTTTAAAGAAGTAGATACCAATGGGACAGGAAAGATTATATAAAGTGAATTTGGGCTAAATGTAAATATTGTAAAACTGTCAAAAATGCATATAGAACCTCTTACTTTGAAATATTATACAGTACTTGATGTCAGTAAAAACTAGAACACCTTCTCTATTCCAAAATAATAATACTTTTTTCTAAATTATGAATCGTTACACATTGGAAAAGAAAGGATTTACATTCTGATCCTGTGGTCTCATTGGCAATTATGTCATCTTTCCTTATTTTCATACACAGTGTATTAATAGTATGGATATGTACAAATGTATAACATGTATCAATTGTTTAGAGATTGGAAAGCTTTGATTATTTTCTAGGCATGTATCTCAAGTTCTAGATATAGATGTCCATTAGATTCTTAGATTACTAGAGTCCTTACCTTAATATATTTTACATCATATGCCTGTTCATTCCAAATCTAAAATACATAAATATGAAAGTTTTAGTATCAACTAAAGAAAGACATTAACTTTATACATTTCACATGATAACAGTGTTCATTTGAAGTCTAAAATACTTTAGAGTGATTTATTTTTAATTACATATACTTCAATACCTGCAAACATATATGTAATGACCATATACTCTTCCCATCCTATCCATATATATACCAAATACTGCTGACCTATCATTTTTAGTGACTGCTGAACAAAACTTATCCTGAAAACGTAGCTTAGAAATGAGATAAGGTCACTTGATATTGACTGGCTGATAAGATATCATCATGAATAACCTCTCTGCACATTTGTGTTCTTCTACAGGAAAACGGGGATGAAAGGTTGAAGTTATAAACACATTTGTATCACCACAATCTGAAAAGTAATACCTATGTACAGGTTAGCACACATTTCAGCAAAACAAAAATCCATTAAAGGATTTGGGAACACATACTAATCGAAACTGGGAATGAAGGTCTGAGAATTTAAACTTGTTTATATATATTTTCTTGTATATTTGGTCATCTATACTGAATGTACTCAATTCAAGAAATGTGGAATTTTCCATTTTTCCCCTTCACAATTTCAGTCAGTAACAATAGATTTATTTAATGTTAGATCTTCTTGGTTATATTTGTTTCACCGTTCTTACTCAAATATTAAGATTATTTGGATCTGTAACAACTCTAAGGCTCCATAAAACCTGAATATCTATAATAATTTCTTTACAGCTTTTCTAGGGTGACCATTAATGCTGATAAGTATAAATGTCATTTCTCCATACATCGATTCAATATATTTTATGACTTGTATGTGATTAAATATTTACCCCAATAAAATCAATAGTTAAATTATGATACTTCTTTGCACCAAGGATCCATTTGAGAATATAATTAGCTGGTAGTTCTATGTCTGTATATGGATCTCTTGTTCCATTTCCTATCCATCCAGGCCATGCCCAAGGTAATCCATATAACAAAATATTGGGATTTCTCTGGAATCAGTAAATAATGTTTTAAAAAAGATATCTATAATTATCAACATTAAATTGGAGAAACGATTGGAACATAGATAGTATAATTACTTAAAAAAAATAAATTCACCATTAAATAACACGTTATAAAAAAAAATTTCTATAGATTCAATGATTCATTATTATTCATGGTATATTAATTGATTGTGGATATCATGGATAAAAGGCTAACCATAATTTGAAGTATTCAACAAGATACAGGTGTCCTATGGGTTTGAATACAAAATTTATTGCAAACATGAAAATCAAAAATCCATGAAAATATCATTTTTAGAACAGCCTTCAAATGTATAGTCTGTTACCTAACTAAAAGTTTGAGGGAAAATTTTGTAAGTTGAGATTTTTAATAATTAACATATATATAAGAAAACAATGTAAACATATAATAAACTGTTATCACAGATATGTCTCGCCTTTTTGTAATTTTTATAATGCAAATGTTGAAATTAAAATAGCAATACTTTAACATGTAAGTTATGCAAATATTCAAAGTCGAAAAACCATGACTGAAGGTACATGACTAAACAATCTCCATGGAAATGAGATGTGCCAATGCTAATACAACTGCATACCAAATACCATTGACTTATTATAAGTCGTTCCCTTTAAACAAACCTAAACACAAACATTAACTTGTAAACTATGTAAAAGTTTCAAAGTCAATGAACCATGATGAGGGGGTTGGGCTATATAATCTCCATGGAAATGAAACTTGCAAATGCCAATAAATTTGCATACCAAATATCATTCACTTAACATTTGCAGTTCATCTTAAACTGATCTAATCACAAACTTATACATGTAAGCTAAGCAAAAGTTTCAAAGTCAATAGACCATGACTAAGGGGGCGGAGCCAATTAATCTCCATGGAAATGAGATATGCCAATGCTTATACAACTGCATACCAAATATCATTGACCTACCACTAGTGGTTCCCCATAAATTGACCTAATCACAAACTAATACATGCAAACTAAGCAAAAGTTTCAAAGTCAATAGACCATGACTGAGGGGGCAGGGCCAAATAATCTCCATGGAAATAAGAAATGCCAATGCTAAATTAATACAACTGCATACCAAATATCATTGACCTACCACTTGTGGTTCACCATAAAGTAGACCTAATCACAAACTAATACATTGTTGTTGCCGCCGCCGGAAACAGTATACCTATGTCTCGCTTTTTGACTCCGTCAAGGCGAGACAAAAATTAAAACCTTTTTTGCTTCTTTCATCAACCACCACTCATATCCTCTGTTATAATTTTCATCCCAGCTGTTGTGCATGTGTGAAGCCTCTGTTCCTTCTAAAACAACAAATTTCATAACATGACCACTGATTTACAGCTTTATTCTGATTCCAGTAAAATGTCCTTCCCATAAATCTACATTTGAAGGGCTGGATCATTTCTGTCTATTTTTTGAGATGAGTAAGATCACCAATAGGTCTTCTATAAGGGAGAAACGATTAAAACCACAATTTTCCTGTATAACCATATGGGATTCTATTATAAATGTTGTCACCCCTAGGCTTCTTGCAATAAAGGGGAAAACTTCCAGTAAATTTTTAATAAATAAGTGGGGAATGTGTCAATGGGACACAGATGATGCCCCCACTTGTCTATCATATAAAGTTATAAAGGGACATAACTGAAAAACGGTAATAGTAACGCTATCCAAATTTGTACTTGATCTGAGTTTTGTGGTAATAACAATTGTGTATATGTTTCATAATGTATGGTTGAGGCAAGCTTAAGTTAGAGAACGGAAACAAAAATTCAGCAATTTTTCCATTTGTAAAGAGGCATAACTCTAGAACAATAAGAGTGACACCCCAAAAAAAACAAACTGGATCTGTATTTTGTAGTAATAAGCATTGTGTATAAGTTTCATAACATTTGGTTGCGGCTAACTTAAGTTAGTGAACGAAAACAAAAAATTCAGCAATTTTTCCATTTGTAAAGGGGCATAACTCTAGAATAGTTAAAGTGACACCCCCAAATTCAAACTTGATCTGTATTTTGTGGTAATTAGCATTGTGTATAAATTTCATAGCATTTGGTAGAGGTAAACTTGAGTTAGAGAACGGAAACAAAAAATTCAGCAATTTTTCCATTTGTAAAGGGCATAACTCTAGAACGGTTAAAGTGACGCCACCAAAAATCAAACTTGATCTGTATTTTGTGGTAATAAGCATTGTGTACAAGTGTCATGACATCTGGTTGAGGCAATCTAAAGTTAGAGAACGGAAACCAACTTTGGGATGTACAGATGGACAAGGGTAAAACTTAATGCCCCCTCTGCTACGGCGGGGCATAAAAAGTGTGTGCTTCTAATTAGTGTTAATATAATATTTTAAACTTTGCTAACAGTTTCCTTAACCAAAAATAAATTATGCTTTTGTTGTGATATAAGTTTCCATTTTTCCAATACTTTAATACTGACAAATTTTCAAAAAAAATTCAAACTGCTATATACCTACATATATATCTGATAAGAAGTTGACAATAACAATACCTGTGCTTTGAGCATCTCCACCAATCTCTACCTTCAGGAGATGTAAACTAGCTCCAAAATTAGGCTAAAAATAAGACAGGTATTGCTACAATGTTTGTAAAAAAAAACAACTTTATCATACAAAATTGTGCTTTTATCATCTTACAAACAACAAATGAGATCCCTTATTCATGCAAAGTGGTTGCTGATATTTTTTTTACTTATATCTCTGAAATAAGACAGCTAACACTACAATGTTTGCCCAAAAAACTGAACATTTTATCATACAAAATTGTACTTTTCAACATTTTATAAATCTATAAAGGAGATGACTAATTCATCAAATGGTTGCTGAAAATATATAAGGATGTTTTGCAATGCTGTCTTATGAGTAAACGTTTATTGGCAATCAAATTCATAAGATGATTTTCATTCCCTGGATGTTTTCTGTTGATAAACATTTTTATTTTAAACAGTAACTTATCATATATATTACATTAAAAATAGCAGGGAGATTTTTAGTGTATTAAAACAAAACTGCTTTTTCTTTTATTATTTTTTGTCCTGTTTTCAAATATCCTTGTACTTTTTCTAAATAAATCATATTTTACAAATTTTGATTTATTTGTACACATGTAAGTATGAAATTTACGGAGAACAAAAATAATGTAAACATTAATATCAAATGAAAGAATTCAAATTCCATTCAACATAACCATTTTTAAGTCGAGTGTTAACTTTGCTATTATATTTATGTTTAAATGAGTCTGAGAGCTCCTGGATTATTCTTATACATGATATATAGAGAATTGTTCACCAAACTCTTATTTCGTTGGACATTCAATGACTTCACAAATCCATCAGATGTTTCAAATCCCATGATCTAATAAACACAAAAAATCTTAGGCAGTATAAAAGTATTATATTTGAAACTCTTATGAGTAGACGTTTAATATCCAGTGGATCCACTTCAATCCATATTCAAAAATCAAAATGAGATGTTAATGTCAACAAATGGGGGTTGATATTTTCATCCAATGGATAGCCCACATGACTCTGCTCGTATATAGAAAATCCTTGAGTTTCTACTTATTACACTAAATATATTAAAATTGAAAAAAAAACTTGTTTATTTTTTTTTTCAAATGACAATAGTTTTAAACTTGATTTGATCATTTTCTTGTTTATATTTGTTGCTATTGTGTTGTAATTTTGCCCCTTACCTTAAATAAATAATCCAGGATTTCATTCCTCTGCTGTTCTTGATAGTTTTGTAACAGCACTGATGTTGCCTAAAACATAAACTTAATAATTATTTACTGCACTATTTACCTAAGCTTTCTCCTATTCTGTCCTGTACATTCTATAATTCATACTATTAAACTTTATTTCTAATATAAGTTAATCTCTTTGGAACATTTTATATTGGTCATTGAATCTTTGAGACTTAGCACTAGTAAATCAACACAATTATACAGATGGTGCACAGATACTTGTCTTATCTATATACCAGTTTTATTGTTATATCTTGATATATATTATAGGTAATTTTTTCAGAGACAAGTGTCTGTGAGTTTATTCTTATATTGTGTTGCGTTTCCTTATAGCAGGAAGATTGAGAACTCCCAATATGCTACTTCTTAGTGTATGTGGCTGATAAATTTTTAGAATTGATTGACCTTACAGACTTGATATTCAATCCATTGTATACTCCAGAAGTGTGGCAGGTTTTTTTTTTGTTATTCCTACACTGAGATGTATTTATTCAATTTTAAATTATTACATGTACATGTATTCCTTGTAGTACTCATGTAATAATTTAAAATCAAATAAAATCATCTCGATGGTTTAAAAAATCTCTTTAAATTTTAGGTTTTTTGTTGAGGAGTGCTATCTCCATGATGTTCACCCCAAATCCTCTTTTTAAGGTTCATGTGGACCCTTCGTCTAAAATGGCTGCATTTTCACCTCAAAATTTACTCTGAGTACAGACAAACCTGTGCATCTGGAAAAGTTTTAAGGCATAGCATGCCCTAGATAAATAAAATTCAAATATATTTTATGTTTTAGAAAATTAAAAACTTAACCGGATTTTGCAGTGCACTTTTTTTCATTCCTCCAGAAGGTGCCAAAATAAACTAAGTTGGGAAAGAGGTTTGAGAACTTCCCCACAGGTAATAATTGAAGTGAACTGTTTTGATTGACATGGACAATAGATGGACAATAGATACCTGACAATAATTGGTGATTTAAACTGTGTACCTGAGTGGACCATATCAAGTGAAACTCAACTGTTTGTTAATTTTATCATCTTCTGTAGGGACGAAAAAAAGTGCACTGCTAAATCCAGTTAAGTTATAAATTTTCTAAAACATACAATGCATTAGAAGTTTATTTATCTAGGGCATGCTATGCCTTAAAACTTTTCCAGATGCGCAGGTTTGTCTGTACTCAGAGTAAATTTTGAGGTGAAAATGCAGTCATTTTAGCCAAAGGGTCCACATGAACCTTAACATATGTATATTGTGACACATTGTAATTGGTCGGTAGTTTGGATTCTAGTTAAGCGAAGGAAAATCAAAAAGAGCAAATATTGGCAGATTTATTTGAAAGTAAAAGGTAAAATGTACTCCTCCACCACTTAGGCCTCCTATCCCATCGAATCGTCTACCATATCCTGAAGTGTTGTCAACAGGGTATGTCACTTCTTCAGCATAACTGTGTGTGCACAGGTAATATAAAATATAAGAAGCAACCGGTGTCAGAAACATTGTCAACAAACTAGCGTAAATCACATGATTTGACCGGAAGTGGGTTGTGCAAATTAAGGATGTTCTCCAAAAGATTGTTCACTCATGGAACTTTTAAAGAAATGACTAAATACCAATTTTGAAAATAAGATAAGAGAACAACATATAACCCAAAGATTTAAATGTTTTTATCAATATTGCAATTTGTTTATTTGCACATCCACTTTAAACAACATTTGCCTTGATTTGATAATCTAAAACGTGTAATCCCAGGCACTTGTCTCAGAAAAAAATTTCCTATATACCTTAATATAACGTGTTATATTAAGGTATATAGGAAATTTTTTTCTGAGACAAGTGCCTGTGTTTGTGGAGGAGTTTTTTTTTTTTTTTAGTCAAACATTTTCTAATCGCTTAAGTAACAAACATTACATTTTTTTCACAGTTCATTTTGAAAGGAATTGATTTTTTTTTCAAGATATTTTGAATCAAACAAATTCAATTTCCTATAAAATAAAGGTAAATAAAAGTCTCTAGGAGTATCAAGAAAAATTACTCTCAATATGAAAAACAATAATAAAGGAACTGTTCCTTATTCAAATTGTTCTTTCCTTAATTTCAATTAAATTGTTCTCTCATGTATATCTTTGCCATATTTCCTTTTTTAAATATATATACAACTCTAGATTCTACTGACGAGGAAAGGTAACACTAGGCCACCGAAAGCTGAATTTTTAGTTCAGTCTAGGTGGCCAAGAGGTTAAGAGCGATGGACACAATGCAGGCGGTGTTGTCTCGATATCCCAATAGCATGAGTTCGAAGCCCTGGCAGTGCTGATATTTAGAGTAATTATGAATACAATATGTGTTTTCAGACGTTTATCACCTTCTCTGGTGATCCAATGAATTGATCTGTCGTAGAGTTGTCACTTGTTCAGACGTACTTATCAAATAATTATTTCTGTGACTGTATCTTATGATCCTTTACGATAAGATAATTTAGCTAATCTGCAATCAATTCCATCTTCATGCCTAATATATCATGTACTGTGTTACAACTATACATACTACTGACGAGGAAAGGTAACACTAGGCCACCGAAAGCTGAATTTTTAGTTCAGTCTAGGTGGCCGAGTGGTCTAGAGCCATGGACACAGTGCAGGCGGTGTTGTCTCGATATCCCAATAGCATGAGTTTGAGTCCCGGCAAGGGAAGAAAAAAAATTTGCTTCCACAAATTTGCTGATTTAACATTGTTGTGCTGATATTTAGAGTAATTATGAATATAATATGTGTTTTCAGCCGTGTATCACCTTCACTGGTGATCCAATGGATGGATCTGTCGTAGAGTTGTCACTTGTTTACACGTATCCCAATAGCATGAGTTCGAATCCCGGCCAGGAAAGAACAATAAACTGCTTCACTGAGCGCAGCTCAATACGCCCGCAGAGGTCCAACCCTAAACAGTTGGGGCAAAAATGGACACAATATTCAAGCTTGATTCAGGTCTGAATTTGGATTGTAATTAAATATTTGACATTTTATAGGTTTCTGAATAAATGTAGTCAAAGAACTTGAAATTGGTTATATGAATTGAATTTATATTCAATTAAAGATTTCTTGCTGTTGTGCAATACTTAGTATATCTGTTGTCAGACTATAAACAAATAAAGTTCAATTAATTCTCAATGTCATATTAGAAATTTATGAAAATAAAAAGGGAGCTTACATCAATAGATATAAACAATTCACCAAAGTTTCCTGAGAATTGGTGACAGCATTTTTGAGTTATTGTCCGAAAACTGGAAAATCACCCCTTTTTTTAATAAATAAAACCCAATAACTCAGAAATGTAAAATGTAAAATTTATAAAATTCTAAAAGAAGCTTACATCAATACATACAAATAATTCATCAAAGTTTCATAAGAATTGCTGAAAGCATTTTTGAGTTTTTGTCCGAAAACTGGAAAATCCCCCTTTTTTTTATGAATAAAACACTGCAACTCGGAAACGTAAAATCTAAAATTTATAAAAAACGAAAGGGAGCTCACGTCAATAGATATGAACAATTCACCAAAGTTTTATGCAAATTGGTGAAAGCATTTTTGAGTAAATGTCCGACATGTTGACGACAGACATACGGACGGACTGACGGACGGACAGATGGACGGACAACGGTATACCATAATACGTCCCGTAAACGGGCGTATAAAAATTTGATAATCTCATCACTCTTTCAATACTTGTGTCAGATGCAACTTTCACCTTTTAAAAGATATGTCTAGGGTCAAGGTTATGAAATATCTTGGAGTATAATTTAATATCAAAATAGGTAGTACATAGATTCAAGGTACTCAAACACAGTGAAATATGACATGTATCAAGAAAGCAGTACAAGTTATGGACAGAGCATCATTTCAATACAAATATCAGCTGTGACTAACCTTCAAGGTATGACCTTTAGCCATCTTTTTCTTAATTTGTGTTGGTGGATAGCTCTCTGACATTTACTTCACGTCTTTATGTTTTACTCATGTAAGTGCTTGTATGTATCTTGCATTGTTATTTGTTTATTTAAAGGTCATAATATCAATATTTTAACTGAGGTCATCTTTGCTGAATGATTTCACAAGTTATAAGCACTTTTCTGAGATGACTTACATTTCCTTTGTGTATTTATTTTGCTCATTGTTGAATGCCTTATGGTAAACCTGACTTTTAGATGTATTTTGGTTATTACCTTGTGTTGTGGATTTCTGTCTCATTGGCTTATACCCCACATTTCATTTTATTTATACAGAAATATATTTCTAGTTTAAAATTTGATATAAATATACCTTTGATGTTTCACCATGGATTGGTTTATACCAGTAAGTGGACCAATCCAGAAATTTTTGAAAGAAACTGAAGACAGACTGACTTTTCCAAATAATATATCCTGTATTTTCATTTCTATTTTTCTTTAAATTTTGACCTCTTAACCTGCCAGGCAAAATAGATAGCAATGCAGATTGAATTCTCAAATTTTATTCAAGTATCAGTATACTGTATATATTTTGGCTGTACTTTGGCTACTTTTCTGTGTTCTATGGCTAATGTTTTTGGACATTTCATTTCACACCAACTGATTGGATCCATGTTAGCACCTGAAATGCAAAAGGAAAGTTAATTTTAATAAACTGCTTCGCCGAGCGCAGCTGGATACGACCGCAGAGGTCCAACCCTGAACAGTTGGGGCAAAAATGGACACAGTATTCAAGCTTGATACAGGTCTGAATTAGGATTGTAATTGAATATTTGACACATTATAGGTTTCTGACACAGAATAAATGTGTCAAAGAACTTGAAATTGGTTGTATACATGATTTGAATTTATATTCAATTGAAGATTTCTTGCTGTTGTGCAATACTTAGTAAATCTGTTTTCAGACTATATACAAAGAATTAGCAAAATAAATTGTTACCCCCCAATTTTTTTCTCTGGAAAATTGACAATTTCTTAAATCTTGAGGAAAAAAAATTGACCCCCCTTAAAAAAAATTTGTTTACCCCCCCCCCCCCCCCCCCTTCCAAAAAAATAATATTTGAAGAAATTTTTTTGGGGTAAAATGTGGTACAAATCATCCATACACTTAAACACAAGTTTTTGTCTGAAAACTAGAAAAATGCTTGTTTTAGACCCTTTTTGGCCCTTAATTCCTGAACAGTTTGGGCAACTACCCCCAAAATGAATCCCAACCTTCTACTTGTAGTATTGAACCTTGTAGTACAATTTCAGAGCAATTAAAATACTTATACACAAGTTATTGTCCTGAAACTAGAAAAATGCTTGTTTTGGCCCCTTTTTGGCCCCTAATTCGTAAACGGTTGGGACCATCACCTCCAAAAACCTTCCCAACCTTCCTTTTGTGGTATTGAACCTTTAGGTGAAATTTCATAGAGATCCATACACTTAAACTAAAGTTATTGTCTGGAATCCAAATGTATGATTTGAATTTATATTCAATTGAAGATTTCTTACTGTTGTACAATACACTGTGCTGTTGCGCAATACTTAGTAAATCTGTTTTCAGAATATATACAAAGAATTAGCAAAATAAATTGCAACCCCCAATTTTTTTCAATTGACAATTTCTTCAATCTTGAGGCAAAAAAAATGGACCCCCCCCTTAAAAATTTTTTTTACCCCCCCCCCCCCCCCCCCAAATTTTTTTTTACCCCCCTCCAAAAAAATAATATTTGAAGAAATTTTCTTTTTGTAAAATGTGGTACAAATTAAGAGACATCCATACACTTAAACACAAGTTTTTGTCTGAAAACCAGAAAAATGCTTGTTTTAGACCCTTTTTGGCCCCTAATTCCTGAACAGTTTGAGCAACTACCCCCACAATGAATCCTAACCTTCTACTTGTAGTATTGAACCTTGTAGTACAATTTCAGAGCAATCAAAATACATATACACAAGTTATTGTCCTGAAACTAGAAAAATGCTTGTTTTGGCCCCTTTTTGGCCCCTAATTCCTAAACAGTCGGGACCATCACCCCCAAAAACAATCCCAACCTTTCTTTAATGGTGTTGAACCTTTTGGTGAAATTTCATAGAGATCCATACACTTAAACTAAAGTTATTGTCCGGAAACCAAATGTCTTCGGACGACACTGACGCCGACATCATACCAATATACCACCGCAGAATTATTTTGCGGTCGTATAAAATTTCAATCAAGCCTGTCTACTGTAAGCTGCCTTCTAGATAAATTTTGGGTTATTTTTATCATGGGCTTGCTGTCTCATTGATGTATACTCCACTTCTCAAGGTTAATGGATGTTTTAAGAAATCCTAATGTGTCTGTACTAAACCAGGAATTGGTAATCCAGTTGTTATCTTTTGTTTCTGTCTACCATATAAGTTTTTCATTCATTGTGGAAGTACAAATCAGGTCGTTGGTTATCTCTCTCAAATTGTTTCATCATTTTTTCATAGTGGGGCCTTAAATAGCTTACTATACATAAATAAAATATGTCAATATTGGTTTAGCTCATTGTTGAAGGCCAGTCGCATGTAGAAGTTCACATCTTTTTTATTGAAGACATATACAATATTTACAACTCTACTCAGCAAGTGGACAACAGTTTGAATTATTTGGTTTTAAAAGCTGAAAAACATATACGTAATTCCACTTAAATTGAATTAATAAAAACAAATGAATTGAAAAAATTGTACATAAATAGTTGAAACTACATAAATCTAGAAAAAAAAGTTTTACCTGCTTCACTGGTAGCCATGACAACACCTAATTCATTTTCTGCTGTAGTTAATAAATATGAATGAGCATCACCTAGAGATAACTGAGAAATGTTAAAGAAAAGGTAAATGTGCAGTTTTTATGGTATTATTTGTATGTTTTTCTATGTACATTTTGCCCTCCAGTGATCTAGATTAAGGGTATACGATACAGTTTCGATCCCACGATGAATTTTTTACGAAAATTTGCGTACAAGCTATTTGTCACCTAAGCAATACTTTGGAAATAATAATTTTTAACAAAGTTTCAGGATTTTAGGAAAAAAAACGGCATTTTTTGCGGCATATTAATCAAATTTAAAAAAAAATCATTGTTGACTTTTTCATAAAATTGGTACAAAGAATCGTCATACGTAATAAAAAATAATGCCATTTCAAAAAAGAGGGGTCCATGTACTCATTTTCAAGTTAAATCAGTTTATATCATAATAAACTGCTTCGCTGAGTGCAGCTAGATACGCCCGCAGAGGTCCAACCCTGAACAGTTTCGGCAAAAATGGACACAATATTCAAGCTTGATTCAGGTCTGAATTTGGATTGTAATTAAATATTTGACATATTATAGGTTTCTGAATAAATGTAGTCAAAGAACTTGAAATTGGTTATATGAATTGAATTTATATTCAATTAAAGATTTCTTGCTGTTGTGCAATACTTAGTAAATCTATTGTCAGACTATAAACAAATAAAGTTCAATTAATTCTCAATGTCATATTAGAAATTTATGAAAATAAAAAGGGAGCTTACATCAATAAATATAAAAAATTCACCAAAGTTTCATGAGAATTGGTGACAGCATTTTTGAGTTATTGTCTGAAAACTGGAAAATCACCCCTTTTTAATGAATAAAATCCCATAACTCAGAAATGTAAAATGCAAAATTTATAAAATTCTATAGGGAGCTTACATCAATACATACAAACAATACACCAAAGGTCCATAATAATTGCTGAAAGCATTTTTGAGTTTTTGTCCGAAAACTGGAAAATCCCCCTTTTTTTTATGAATAAAACACTGTAACTGGGAAACGTAAAATCTAAAATTTATAAAAATCAAAAGGGATCTCATGTCAATAGATATAAACAATTCACCACAATTTCTTGCAAGTTGGTGAAAGCATTCTTGACTTATTGTCTGAAAACTGGAAAATCCCCCTTTTTTTAATGAATAAAACCCCATAACTCGGAAACGTAAAATCTAAATTAAATTTTATAAAAAACAAAAGGGAGCTCACATCAATAGATATAAACAATTCACCAAAGTTTTATGCAAATTGGTTAAAGCATTTTTGAGTTAATGTCCGACATGTTGACGACGGACAGACAGACGGACAGATGGACGGATGGACAACGATATACCATAATACGTCCCGTAAACGAGCTTATAAAGAAGAGTCGAAAAATGCATCTTTTTCAGATATGTCACAGTTTGACGTCACGAAAATAACATTTTACGTTAGCAACGTCATTACCTCCCCTGTAACTGTTTCGTATGCCCTTAAAGGGGAGGGCTGAGTGATACGAAATCTAGCATGACCACATGCCCTCAATAAACTTTGTTTTTCTAAAAACATATGTCTAGCAAACATTCCACATCTTAGAAAGACTGCTTGCTACACTTTGAATCAGGTACCACCACCAAAACAATATGTTTAAATAAAATCAATACTATTGATAATTTATCTTAACTACTCATTTTTTTTCATATTGTATGTAAATTGAGAAAAAATGAGTGCTGATTTTTTAAAATTTTAAGAAAAAAAGGAAGAAAGTGGTGCAGCTTAATTTCATGCATGAAGTAGGAAGGTATTAAAAGGATACAACTCTGGCAACAATTATATCTCCTGGTCTGAATGACTTATACATCTCAACCTGTAATTACAAAGCTTTTATTAGCAAATGGAATACACACACACACACACACACACACACAATTCATAACTATGTTAGATCAATTTATAATGAAATTATTATTGCCTATACACGTGTATTTTATTATGATGTTAAGGATTTTATATCTTTTAATAATATTGTATAACTTCCGTTACAATTAAATAATTTCATCATGATAATTTTTGGTTATTTGTGTTGCTGTGTTGCAGTGTCATTGATCTATAATCCACATCTCCTCTTGTTCATGTTTAAGAGTTCACTGCATTAACAAACAATAATGCACAATTATTAATGAAAAACCTTCTTTAACACTTTGTTATTTAATTGTAATGAGGCATGATTGCAACTATTCTCTCTAAAATAAATCGAGAGGCTCTCAAGAGCCTGTGTCGCTCACCTGTATCTACTGTGGTTTTGGAGATCATGTAAAATAAGGTTTAAATCATAATAAATAGTATTGGATACCCTAATAATGATTGAGGCCAAGTTTGGTGTAATTTGGCCCATTATTCAAATTAAAAGCAGGTCATCCCACTAGTAACTAGACTTACACAAGTTACTGAAGACCCGTTATCATTATTTAAATTAGTTTTCAAGTTGTGAACATTTGAAATTGTTTTTTTTACAATTTTCCCTTAGACTTCTATAGTAAATCCCCATGTTCTATTTTCAGCCATGGTGGCCATGTTGGTTGCATGGCAGGGTCATTGGATACATTTTTCAATCAAGATACCCTATCAAAAATTGTGGCTAATGTTAATTCTATTTGGCCTAGTAGATTAAGTGGAGAAGATTTTTGTAAAAGATTGCAAAAATTTACGAAAAAAATTGTTAAAAATTGACTATAAGGGGTCAATTGAAAATTTTGGTCATATTGACTTATTTGTAGATCTTACTTTGCTGACCATTATTGCTGTTTACAGTTTATCTCTATCTATTATAATATTTAAGATAATAACCAATAAAATGCTTCGCTGGGCGCAGCTTGATACGACCGCAGAGGTCGAACCCTGAACAGTTGGGGCAAGTATGGACACAACATTCAAGCTTGATACAGCTCTGAATTTGGATTGTGATTAAATATTTGACACAGCATAGGTTTCTGACACAGAAAGAATGTGGTCTAAGAACTTCAATTTTTTTAATTTACCTATTATGGTCCAATGCCCAAAATCAAAATACATGGTTAGATTCAGCATATCAAAGAACCCCATATATTCAATTTTTGTTGAAATCAAACAAAGTTTAATTTTGGACCCCAACTTGGACAAACTTGAAAACTGGTCCCATAATCAAAAATCTAAACACATGTTTAGATTCAACATATCAAAGTACCCCAAGAATTCAATTTTTGTTAAAATCAAACTAAGTTTAATTTTGGACCCTTTGGACCTTAATGTAGACCAATTTAAAAAACGGGACCCAAAATTAAAAATCTAAAAACACGGTTAGATTTGGCATATCAAAGAACTCCAATAATTCAATTTTTGATGAAATCAAACAAAGTTTAATTTTGGACCCTTTTGACCTCAATATGAACCAATTTGAAAGCGGGCCCACAAAATAAAAAATCTAAATACATGGTAAGATTCAGCATATCAAAGAACCCCATATATTCAATTTTTGTTGAAATCAAACAAAGTTTAATTTTGGACCCCAATTTGGACCAACTTGAAAACTGGGCCAAAAATCTAAAATCTAAATACATGTTTAGATTCAGCATATCAAAGAACCCCATATATTCAATTTTTGTTGAAATCAAACAAAGTTTAATTTTGGACCCCAACTTGGACCAACTTGAAAACTGGTCCCATAATCAAAAATCTAAACACATGTTTAGATTCAGCATATCAAAGAACCCCAAAAATTCAATTTTTGTTAAAATCAAACTAAGTTTAATTTTGGACCCTTTGGACCTTAATGTAGACCAATTTAAAAAACGGGACCCAAAATTAAAAATCTAAATACACGGTTAGATTTGGCATATCAAAGAACCCCAATAATTCAATTTTTGATGAAATCAAACAAAGTTTAATTTTGGACCCTTTTGACCTCAATATGAACCAATTTGATAGCGGGCCCACAAATAAAAAATCTAAATACATGGTAAGATTCAGCATATCAAAGAACCCCATATATTCAATTTTTGTTGAAATCAAACAAAGTTTAATTTTGGACCCCAATTTGGACCAACTTGAAAACTGGGCCAAAAATCTAAAATCTAAATACATGTTTAGATTCAGCATATCAAAGAACCCCATATATTCAATTTTTGTTGAAATCAAACAAAGTTTAATTTTGGACCCCAACTTGGACAAACTTGAAAACTGGGCTCATAATCAAAAATCTAAACACATGTTTAGATTCAGCATATCAAAGAACCCCAAGAATTCAATTTTTGTTAAAATCAAACTAAGTTTAATTTTGGACCCTTTGGACCTTAATGTAGACCAATTTAAAAACGGGACCCAAAATTAAAAATCTAAATACACGGTTAGATTTGGCATATCAAAGAACCCCAATAATTCAATTTTTGATGAAATCAAACAAAGTTTAATTTTGGACCCTTTTGACCTCAATATGAACCAATTTGATAGTGGGTCCACAAATAAAAAATCTAAATACATGGTTAGATTCAGCATATCAAAGAACCCCAAGAATTCAATTTTTGATGAAATCAAACAAAGTCTAATTTTGGACCCCAATTTGGACCAACTTGAAAACTGGGCCAAAAATCTAAAATCTAAATACATGTTTAGATTCAGCATATCAAAGAACCCCATATATTCAATTTTTGTTGAAATCAAACTAAGTTTAATTTTGGACCCTTTTGACCTTAATGTAGACCAATTTGAAAACGGAACCAAAAATTAAGAATCTAAATACACGGTTAGATTCGGCATATCAAAGAACCCCAATAATTCAATTTTTGATGAAATCAAACAAAGTTAAATTTTGGACCCTTTGGACCTCAATGTGGACCAATTTAAAAACGGGGCCCAAAATCCAAAAACTTAATACTTGGTTAGATTCAGCATATTAAAGAACCCCAAGAATTCAAGAATAAAACCCCATTGAAATTGATCAAGAAATAAGCAATTTATACGAAGTATCTTCTTTTGCACAATACTGTGCAATTGAATATTTCTTGCTATTGTGCAATACTGTACAATTGACAATTTCTTGCTATTGCGCAATATTGTGCTATTGGATATTTCTTGCTATTGCGCAATACTGTGCAATTGAAGATTTCTTGCTATTGCGCAATACTGTGCTTGCGCAATACTGTGCAATTGAAGATTTCTTGCAATTGTGCAATACTGTGCAATTGAAAATTTCTTGCTATTGCACAATACTTATTATATAATAATTTACACATCCTGTTTGGTGTGTATCTCCTACCATATCATTATTATTTGCTTTTAAATATTAATCAGAAATAACCAACTTAAAATGCAAAATTTTAAAAGAAAAAAAAAAGGAAAAAAAGAAAAAAAAAAGAAAAAAAAAAAATCCCCCCCCCCCCCCAAATTTTTTGAACCCCCTTATGATTCATCACCCCCAAACTCAATCCCAGCCTTCCCTTTGTGGTATGGTACCTTGCAGTACAATTTCAGAGAGATCCATACACTTGAACACAAGTTATTGTCTGGAAACTAGAAAAATGCTTATTTTTGGCCCCTTTTTGGCCCCCTATTCCTAAACGTTTCGGGCAATTACCCACAAACTCAATTCCAGCTTTCCCTTTGTGATATGGAACCTTGTAGTACAATTTCAGAAATATCCAAACACTTACACACAAGTTATTGTCATGAAACTAGAAAAATGTTTGTTTTTTGCCCCTTTTTTGGCCCCTAATTCCTAAAATTTTGAGGCAATTACCCCCAAAATCAATTACAGCCTTCCCTTTGTGATATGGAACCTTGTGGTACAATGTCAGAGAGATCCATACACTTACACACAAGTTATTGTCTGGAAGTTACAAAAAGCTTATTTTTGGCCCCTTTTTGGCCCCTAATTCCTTAACTGTTGGTACCATAACCCCCAAAATCAATCCCAACCTTCCTTTCGTGGTATTGAACCTTATGGTAAAATTTCATGGAGATCCATTCACTTAAACTAAAGTTAGAGTGCGAAAACCAATGTGTCTTCGGACGACGCCGGACGACGCCAGACGACGACGACGACGACGACGACGACGACGCCAACGTCATACCAATATACGACCAAAAAATTTTCAATTTTTGCGGTCGTATAAAAACTGCAAAATTTCCTTAGAATTACCAATTCAGGGGCAGCAACACAACAACAGGTTTGTCTGATTTGTCTGAAAATTTCAGGGCAGATAGATCTAAAACTGATAAACATTTTTACCCAAGTCAGATTTGCTCTAAAAGCTTTAGATTCAGAGATATAAGCCAAAAAAAAATTTTACCCCTATGTTCTATTTTTAGCCATGTCGGCCATGTTGGTTGGCAGGTGGGTCATGGGACACATTTTTTAAACTTGATACCCTAATGATGATTGTGGCCAAGTTTGGTTAAATTTGGACTAGTAGTTTCAGAGGAGAAGATTTTTGAAAAAGATTACAAATTTACAAAAAATTGTTAAAAATTGACTATAAAAGGCAATAATTCCTTTAGGGGTCAACTGACAATTTAGGTCATGTTGACTTATTTGTAGATCTTACTTTGCTGAACATTATTGCTGTTTACAGTTTATCTCTATCTATAATAATATTCAAGATAATAACCAAAAACTGCAAAATTTCCTTAGAATTACCAATTCAGGGGCAGCAACACAACAACAGGTTTGTCTGATTTGTCTGAAAATTTCAGGGCAGATAGATCTAAAACTGATAAACATTTTTACCCAAGTCAGATTTGCTCTAAAAGCTTTAGATTCAGAGATATAAGCCAAAAAAAGCATTTTACCCCTATGTTCTATTTTTAGCCATGTCGGCCATGTTGGTTGGCAGGTGGGTCATGGGACACATTTTTTAAACTTGATACACTAATGATGATTGTGGCCAAGTTTGGTTAAATTTGGACTAGTAGTTTCAGAGGAGAAGATTTTTGAAAAAGATTACAAATTTACAAAAAATTGTTAAAAATTGACTATAAAAGGCAATAACTCCTTTAGGGGTCAACTGACAATTTAGGTCATGTTGACTTATTTGTAGATCTTACTTTGCTGAACATTATTGCTGTTTACAGTTTATCTCTATCTATAATAATATTCAAGATAATAACCACAAACTGCAAAATTTCCTTAAAATTACCAATTCAGGTTCAGCAACCCAACAACGGGTTGTCTGATTCGTCTAAAAATTTCAGGGCAGATAGATCTTAACCTGATAAACATTTTTACCCAGTCAGATTTGCTGTAAATGCTTTAGTTTTAGAGATATAAGCCAAAAACGGCATTTTACCCCTATGTTCTATTTTTAGCCATGTTGGCCATGTTGGTTGGCAGGCGGGGTCATCGGACACATTTTTTAAACTAGATACCCTAATGATCATTGTGGTCAAGTTTGGTTAAATTTGGCCCAGTAGTTTCAGAGGAGAAGATTTTTGTAAAAGTTAACGATGACGGAAGACGACGGGCGCCAAGTGATGAGAAAAGGTCACTTGGCCCTTTGGGACAGGTGAGCTAAAAAATTCTCAAATCCCAAATCAGTTATTAAAAAAATATTGCCATCATATCCTTATTTTTTAAAAGTACTGCAATGATTCAGGTTATAGTTCACTCAATGATTAAGGTTATAGTTCACATCAATGATTGGCTAACTGATACTGACACTAAGGACCAGCTATGTCTTGTTTAAGCTCCTTGTTGATGTCAATGCAACAGCTGTCAAAATCATGAAATCCATAAAATGTAACAAATCTGTTCCTTTGATGTATTTCTACACTTTCCTTAAATGGACGTGCTCAATCTTTTCAAACTTAGAAGGATTTTGCTTGTTTGGGTTCAAAAATTTAGAGAAATATAAGAAATCAGCAAAATGGTATCATTTGATACATAAAGGTACTATTTAAAAGTCTCTTTTTTAGAACTTTTGTCGTAAGGTTCTGTCACATTGATGTTTGCCAAAATTTTCTTTAATAATAAAAGTTAAAAGAATTCAAGATCTGTGTTAATACTTTACCTTATCTTTTTCTGTGGCTCTAACATCTTCTTTCCTGTAATTATTACATCATTAAAAGGTACCAATCAGCAAAGTTATAACTCAAAGCAGTTTATATTGTATTAAGGTAGACATGATTTCATTATCCAAAACTATATGAATTTATTTTTTTTCTTTTTTCTCTGTGTTGCAATTGAAAGCCTAACTGTGTCTTTGAGATAAAACACAGCAATAAAAGTGCGGTTCCTTTGCTTTTTGTGTGTTTTTTGCTGTGCATGTACTGATTTTGTGTCATGGATGGATACCACCATATCCTTTGCTTTTCAATTATAGGATTTGTGACAAAATAAACAAAGTGCTGTTACACAACTTACCCAGGCTATGTGGAGGGTTGAGCACTCACAAAATGTTTAATACCACAACATTCTGCATGTGCCTATCCCAGGTCTAAAACTGTTTTTTAGTGGTTGTCATTAATTCATGTCTGGAATATTTCTTTTTTTGTAAAGTTTTAGAACAAGTCAGGCCACTGATTTTCTGATTTAATTTGTTTCACATTTAGTCATGAAGGGGTTCACTAAATGATTTTTACAGATATATTTTACTGACTTTTACCTTATTTGTCCTCTGAATGGTTCACTAAGACCTATTTTACTGACTTTTTACCATATTTGTCCTCTGAATGGTTCCCTGAGACCTATTTTACTGACTTTTACCTGATTTGTCCTCTGAATGGTTCCCTGAGACCTTTTTTACTGACTTTTACCTGATTTGTCCTCTGAATGGTTCCCTGAGACCTATTTTACTGACTTTTACCTTATTTGTCCTCTGAATGGTTCCCTGAGATCTATTTTACTGACTTTTACCTTATTTGTCCTCTGAATGGTTCCCTGAGACCTATTTTACTGACTTTTACCTGATTTGTCCTCTGAATGGTTCCCTGAGATCTATTTTACTGACTTTTACCTTATTTGTCCTCTGAATGGTTCCCTGAGACCTATTTTACTGACTTTTACCTGATTTGTCCTCTGAATGGTTCCCTGAGACCTATTTTCCCTACACTGAGTATCAAACACTTGCAGAACCTTGGATTTACATTTGTCACCTGTAACGATCAAATATGAGGATCTTTATATCTTGCACAAGGAAAATACACTTGTTTTACAAGTGCACAAGAGATACTAAATAAAACTAATTTTGGATGTGTGTGTGTGTGTGGGGGGGGGGGGGTCAAAAATATTTTCAAATAAACAGACATCAGTTATCTATTTCTTTTTTGATTGCACAATGAAGTTAAATTTAATTTTTTGATAAAACTTCATTTAAAATCTTCGTAGCATATTACAAAATTTACTAAAGTTGAGGTGCAAAGGAAGATAACCAAAGTTTTGCTAAAATTTATTACATGCTATTACAACTATTGTTGATAAGAAATTTGTTTTTTTCTATCTCATGCACTGGAGAAAAGATGTATATTGATGATGTACATGATAGAGACTCAAGTGCCACACAAACATCAAGTTGTTTGTTAGAAAATTTATCTATTATTGTGAACCCAATGATACTTTTCCACAGATTCACCTGCAAGTTACCTGTCGATTTAAACTTTTGTAAGTTCTTTTGTCCCATCTAAAAAATACAATAGCTATTGTTCTCTGTGTAGTTTATTTGATGGGACCTTTAAATTTCTTCCAAGAGAAATCTATCACTCACTGATTAATTTGCCTGAACAAAAAATTGAACTGTCAATAATGAAAATACATGTACAAATACTAAATAAGGACTCAAAAAACTGCATGTTGTGTTGTATTTATTCAATATCAATAATTCATTTTTAATAGTGTCAATATAAACACTGATTCAAAAATTAAAAGTTGATTTCTGAACAAATTTTTTATATTTTCCCTATTAAAATTTGCTTTTTTTTGTGTGTTTGACAAATAAAAACTTGAAAATTATTGTGTTTAAATTAAGGTCTTGATAAATGTATTCTATAACTGAACAACAACAAAAACATGCAAATTCATTGGAACAATACTAAAAATTTTGTCAGAAATAAACTTTTTATAATTAAATCAGTGTTTGTATTGAACAGATTGAAAATATATTATTGATATTGATTAAATGCAGTGTATGCGAGTTTATACAACTATTTCCCCCAAAAAAGAAGATAATTTTTTGGTCAGATAAATTAATCAATGAGTGATAGATTTCTCCTAGAAGAAATTTAAAGGTCCCAGTGAAAAACTACACATAGAACAATAGTTACAATAGCTATTGTATTTATTCAATAGGACAAGAGAACAGACAAAAGTTTAAATACCCTGGTCAAGAGCAGACGACTCTGTGGAAAACTTTCATTTGGTTCGCAATAAAAAGTATACAAAATAATAATGTAGACCAAGTGAATAAAATATTTGTCATAAAAATACTCACTTAAGTGTACATTGTTATAAAATATAATCTAACTGAGCTTTGACCGTTCTTCTATCAATTAGAAACACCTACCCGGGCTGTAACTACAGCATCTACTGACGGTACCGCATTCTGTTCTATATCTCTCTTTACTTCTATTAACACCTTAAAAAGTTAATGTAAGAGTAAAATGAATCTTCTGTCATGTACAGTTTGGTTAATTATTAATTTAAAATCCCTAATAATGACATCAGTTCTGATAATTTTCTTTTAAATTAAAATTATTCTAGGGTTAATGGTGTTCATAATTTGACTAAACAACTAATGTAGATACCCATTATTAATTCTGTGGTGTACACAGTCAACAATAAAACATATAAAACCAAGTCTATGCCTTCCTGGCAAATCATTGAGAAAAAAGTTTAAGCAATACCTTTACAATGCATATATATATTCATCCCTGTTGAGCTGCTTACCAAGTATGATGTCAGTCTGTTCAGTAGTACCAAAACTGTGATAAGTAATATTTGTTTTTTATTTCCTAGTTCTTTGGTCTCTAGTGGACATGGTGGATAATTGTCTCATTGGCAATCATAACACATCTCCTTGTTTTTATTTCACAGATCTTCAGTCACAAAGACTTGGTGAAACTTGGCTTGTTTGGTTAACTCATACTTGCTTAATTATTGTTTTACATTATTATTTCTTTTAAATTAGAGGAGGATATTTTTTTAATAATTCCAACCATACAGTGCTATTTAAATATACCTGACCATCTTCAGTTTTATTTGTTTTGAGATATCCAGCCATACTGGAGTATATAAACCCATTTCTTTGATAAGTACCATTGCCAGCTGTTGTACCATTTTCAATATGACATATTCTTTGACCTGCATAAATATAAACACAAAAAGCATTACTTGCATGATATGTCAGAACTTTTTCTTTAATACAAATATAATTTTTTGTTTACGACCAATTAAATATGTGCAAAAGTTTTAATTAAAGTAATCAAAGCATCATCAGTGCTGTGATCCAGCCATTTTTTAGCTATGGGTGGGCCAACATTTTTTCTGATTTCATTTTTTTAAATAAAATTGGTTCACTGATGAAAAGACTTGACGAGTTGTGTGCATAATTTAAAATCATATTCTCAGGTATCGTGGTGAACAAACAAAACTTGATCACTCTTGCATTAAATTTGGAAAGATATTTGGATTTTTTCCAGTTGATAAAACTAGCTTGTCTCCCTAAATTTACTTGTGGGAATATTTCTATTCTAAAACACAGGTTAGGTATGCAATTTTACTTACTCATCTTTAGATCATTTATTGATTTTTGATAAAACTTACATGACACTGAAAATGAATGGTTTCCAGTAAAATAGACCCTGCTTGCACTTTTTATCTTTCCTTTGCAAAACAATCCTTTTTTTAATCCTCAATGATTCATCTTTGAGACATAATTTACAGAATAATTTTATGTAGTGTAGATTAAAAGTGATTGAATACACAATTATTGAGGTCAATACTTGTGTATTACATTATGTAATACAAGAGATATTAACTGTGGTCAATACAAATTGGCATTAAAGTGGAGGTGGTCCAATTAGTGTAATTGTTTGTAATGTATGACAGTTGTCTATCATACTGTATTATATCAGAACTTAATAGCATTTCAAAAAAAATTCTTCGCTGAGCACAGCCTGATACGACCACAGAGGTCAAACCCTGAACAGTTGGGGCAAGTTTGGACACAATATTCAAGCTTGATACTGTCTGAATTTGGATTGTGATCAAATTTTTGACATATTATAGGTTTCTGACACAAAATAAATGAGGTCAAAGATCTTAAAAATCTATTGCGCAATTGAAAATTTCTTCTTGAAACTTTTCAAAACATTTGAAATTTCAAAAATTTTGAAGAAAAAAATATGAACCCCCAAAATAATTCGGAGAACCCCCCCCCCCCCCCCCCAATCTTTTTGACACCCCCCTTGGAGTAATTACCCCCAAACTCAATCCCAGCCTTCCCTTTGTAGTATGGAACCTTGTAATACAATTTTAGAGAGATCCATACACTTAAACACAAGTTATTGTCAGGAAACTACAAAAATGCTTGTTTTTGGCCCCTCAGTAAATTCCTGCATGTTTGGGGCAATTACCCCCATACTCAATCCCAGCCTTCCTTTTGTGATATGGAACCTTGTGGTACAATTTCAGAGATCCATATACTCACACACAAGTTATTGTCTGGAAACTACAAAAATGCTTGTTTTGGCCCCTTTTTGGCCCCTAATACTTAAACTGTTGGTACCATAACCCCCAAAATCAATCCCAAGCTTCCTTTTGTACTATTGGACCTTCTTGTAAAATTTCATAGAGATCCATTCACTTTAATTAAAGTTATTGTCCAGAAACCAAATGTGTCTTTGGACGATGACTCTGACAACAACATCATAGCAATATACGAACCCAAAAATATGTTTGCGGTTGTATTAAAAGTGTGGGAATCAAATTTGATATCAATGCACATCTTGTACCAAATTTCATTCAATAACTCACACAAGCATGAGATACTGATAAAAATTAAATATTTTCATAATTCTTATCAACTGATTAAATTTGATATATTACTTTTTCTCATCAATTCTTAAACAGTAATTCATTATAAATTTTGATTTAAAAAGGAACTATATGAAAGTGTATATATATCTAGAATAAAGAAACTGTTCGACCAATATTTTCTTAATTTAATGGCAAATGACATGTCAAAAGTTGGCAGTAGATGATTAAAATAGTGTATAAAGTTTCTACAAGTCATAAAAACACATAATTAGTTCATGATATGTCTTCAACTTGGAAGTTTACACCATCTCCAAATCCGGAATGATCATATAGATCCAGCATGGCTGAATCAAAAATTGATATTTTTAGACATGAAGTGGATGACACAATCCTGTACATCTATTGCAAAGATAAAATAAATTCCTATGAAAAACATTGTTACCATAATATCAGACTTTAGACTATATAAATATATAGTAGACAACAAATATAAAGGTGTACAGTTATAGTATTAGTATCTCTATCTAACAATACCCATACTGACATTATGTATATTGATTGATTCATATACTAAGTCAAGTCCCACCTGATAATTTGACAATCAATTAATATTTTGTTTCAAACAGAAAATATAAAATTTCCCCTGACTTTAATAGAATAAAATTATGGTGATGTTCCATGTGGTATGATTGCCAATGAGACAAAACCAAAGGACAAGGATGTGAATAGCTACAGATAAGGTAAAGTAAGATATGAAAGGCTTCAGGAGGCGAATACCAAAGGCCTGATTTATACAATAAACAATATCCCCACAAAAAACAACCACTAGGTTACAGGTTCCATGCTTGCATTATGATACATCAGTTAGACTGGTATAGTCCAGTCCTGCTTCAAATCAGTTGTTTGCTGTCAAACATTTTTTTGTGTTTATTTTGTTAGTTTTCTCATTTGAATTATTTTACATTTTGTCATGTCAGGGCCTTATAAAGCTTACTATGTATAGTATTGGCTTTGCTCATTGTTGTACAGGCAAGGCATATTAAAAGCCATACAATGACCTATAGTTGCTTACCCTTAAGGTTCATTATAGAGGCAGTGGTGTAGCCAGCTGATCGTTTCAATGTAGGCGAGGGGTCTGGGAGCTGCTGAAGCCCCCAGCAGAGGGTCCCCCTGAAGCTGACGAATTTCCAGCATTTAAGTGCTGTTTTGATTAGTCAAAATGATTTTGATTTTTGTAAAACTAGAACCACCGAGTTTATATAAACTAAATAAGAAATTGTGTCCACAGTACACTAATGCCCCGCTCACACTGTCATTTTCAATTTCAGTGAACCGTGAAAATGGGGTCAAAACTATAATTTAGAAAATTAGAAAGACTACATCATAAGGAACATGTGTACTAAGGTTCAAGTTCATGTGACTACAACTTCACCAAAAACTTCAACCTGATTCGGGACGGATGGATTGATGGATAATTTCGAACGGACGGAAACAAGGATAAAAAAAACATTTTCCCTCATAAACTATAGTAGGCGGGGCATAAAATAAAAATAATGTGATTGAAAAACGATTTACTCTTATCTATACATCACAACCAGTACAAAACAAAACACTACTGTCTCATTTTAGTAAAGAGCCATTCTACGATCTTTCAGCCCTGCAATTACCCTAATGACCTCATCTATATCAATTGTGAATGAGCGATGTACATGTATGAAAGCAAGTGATAATAGACGATCATCACCCATTGTCGATCTCAAATAGTTCTTCTTCATTGCACTAAAAGAACATCCTGCAGTTGCAGATGATGCAGGCATTGTGATAAGAATTGTTGTATATAAATAGCTATCTTTTTTCATTGCTATTTTATAATAGTCTTTTAAGGTTTCGGGTTGGTGCCTAAATCAAATGTTTGATTACCCCATTTCGGTACATTTAAAAACTCATGTATTTTTTGTTTCTGATCATGCACAGTCAAATTAGAGTTTATAATCGAAAAGAAATTATTTCCAGATATTGTGACCAGGGAGGCCAGGAGTAACTTTTGCCATTTAGGTGGGTACCGATGTGCAGCCCAAAAAGGGGTCTACTTTTTATAGTTGCTTATATATGAAAGGGGTAGGAATTTATGAAATTTTAATATGTTAGGGTCTTACTTTCACAAATGACCTATATCAATAGGCTGCATGTTTTGACAACAGAACTCAGAAGGAGGTCTTAAAAAACAAGGACTCAAATCCAGTATTTGACTTAGATGGTTTTTCCTTGTATTAATTTGTAGACTGATTCGCTTTATTCAATTTTCAATTGGCATTGTATAAAATGTACCTATAGAAATGTTACATAAAACATTTAATGAAATAGAAATATATGAATGGGTGTCCTTTTTTCATTTGTAAAATATATATATGAATGGGGTGGGTAAAAAATTTCTGGGATGCACACCCGTACATTTATACATGCATATTAAGTTACCCCTGTGATGGTGATAGGAGTTGGCAAATCAGGGAATTAAGAACTTGATATAGGAGAGGAACTATTGATGAAGATGAAGAACAGCAATACAAGCGCTGTTCCTTTGCTTTTTGAGTGTTTTTTTATGTACATGTACTGACTTTGTGACATGGATGGATACCCCATATCCTTTATCGTTAATATTATTTTAACAAATATTTTACTGTCATTCATCATGTGGGGTACCCCATTCCTACCCTCATCATAACTAGCTATTGCCAAATATTCTTTTTTTCATATTAGCATGGGTTTGATCATGTATTTAAAGGACAATTTTGTGAGAAACCATTACTACAAACTTTATCGAGAGTATCAAAAACTACGTAAGTTTAAATATAGACAGCATAGGCAGTCAATATTGACCCAGTTGGAATCTCTTCATGAGAATAATCCAAAGCTTTATTGGAATCTTGTTAATGACTTGAGAGACATGAGAGAAAAAGACCATAAAAGTTCTGCCGTTGATCCATCCACCTGGGTAAATCACTTCAAAAATTTAAATGAAGTAAACGACAATTTCAAACAAAGCCTTAGCGAACTTAATAAATTACTAGATAGTCTACAAAAAGAAAAAATCTTTAATGAACTTGACATGCTAATTAGTCAAAAAGAAATTTCTAAAGCTATATCAAAACTAAAATATAACAAGTCGCCAAGACTAGATCATTTATCTAATAACATGCTTAAATGTGGGCAAACTGCTCTTATTCCTTGTATTCATAAGCTATTTAATGCTTGTCTGTCAAGTGGTAATTATCCCTGTGCTTGGGCTCTTGGATATATTACACTAGTACATAAATCTAACGATATATCTGATCCAAATAATTACAGGGGTATTGCAGTAACTAGTGCCATAGGAAAATTATTCAACAGTGTGTTAAATAATAGGCTTGATGTATTTATGGATAAACACAATATCATACATGAGTGTCAGATAGGTTTTACAAGAAAGGCTAGAACTTGTGATCATTTATTTATTTTGAAATGTATTATAGATGAATATTGTAATTCAAAAGACGGTAGGGTGTATGCCTGCTTTGTTGATTTTCAAAAGGCTTTTGACACAGTTATTCACACCGGATTGAAAATTAAGCTTTTGAAAATTGGTGTAGGCACATTATTTTACAATATCATTAAGCAAATGTATGAGGTAAGCAAATCCTGCATTCGAATTAAGAACAGCATTACTGATTTCTTCCCTATACAGCTTGGAGTTAAACAGGGAGATAATCTAAGTCCTAACCTGTTTAAGGTTTTCATCAATGACCTTCCCAACTATTTGGAAAAATCTCTAGACCCTGTAAATATAAATGGGCGATCTATCCATTGTCTGATGTATGTCGATGATATCATTTTACTATCTACTACAGCTACTGGTCTTCAATCAAAACTTGATATTATGGGAAAATATTGTCAAGATTGGTGTCTTACTCTCAACCCAAATAAAACAAAAATTGTGATTTTCAACAAGGCAGGCAGACATATCCGCCTCAAATTTAAATACAAAGAATATGATATAGAATGTATACAACATTGTAAATATCTAGGTGTGTATTTTAGTGCTTCAGGTACATTCTCCTATGCTCAGAATGAATTATACAAGAAAGCTTTAAAAGCATATTTTAAACTTAGAAAAGATTTATTATCTCTAAATCCTAGCTTAAAAACTAGTATACATGTTTTTGATCATACTATTAAGCCTATTCTTCTTTATGGAAGTGAAATTTGGAGCTCATTTAATCCCTTTATAGCAAAATTTAGATCTGGAAACCAGTTAACATTAGATAAAGTTTATTCGAATTTAACTTGTGAAAAGCTACACAGTAAATTTTGTAAATTTATTCTGGGTGTGCACAAAAAAACCACAAATTTTGCAGCCTTATCTGAACTTGGTCGGTTTCCACTGTACTTTGACTTAGTCAAATCTATTTTGAATTATTGGCTTTAGACTAGAAAATTTAGACTCATTTCCTTTATTACAAGATGCGTACCAGCATTCAAAAGCCTTTATTTTTTCAGCATAAATCATCATGGTATGGCTCTCTCCAACAAATTTTAAAAACTCTTCCTGGATTTGCAAACCTAAATGATGGGGAAAATATTTCAAAAAATACCATCAGGAAAATATTGAAAGAGACATGCATAAAAATTTGGAAGGATCAACTGACCAAGAATTCAGAAGGGAAGCTCCGCACTTATGTAAAATTTAAGAATAATTATGGTTTTCGAAAAATATCTAAATATCATGTCCAATTTTGAACTTAGGAGATCATTAATAAAATTAAGGGTGTCATCTCACCATTTGCAGATTGAAATAGGACGATACTAGGGTACTCCTCCACACCTTAGACTATGTCAGCAGTGTAACAACTCTGGTATTATTGAAGATGAAGTTCATTTTCTCTTTTATTGCACAAAATATAACGAAGACAGACACCATTTATATCACATTATTTCGGAATCATGTCACAATTTCATTAACTTGAATTCCCAAGAGAAATTGCTATGGCTGTTGTCTTGTGAGAACTTAACTGTATTAAACATGTTAAAAGAGTTGTGTATATTCCTGGTTAAACACTGCAAATAGCAGATTTATATGACATATTTCGCATAATTACCAATTGCTGTTATTTAAAAAAAAATTATTATTTGTTAATTGACCGGATTCAGTTTCTCTATTTATTTTGTTCATCTGCTTCTGACACGGGGAGGATTGCTGTTATTGCCTATCGCAATCAACAGTATATCCTAGAGCACTGTCCCTTGGTGTCTCCTGCAGATGAACAAATTTCCATCTTTATAGATAATAATTTAAGGTTGTTCAAACTTTATTATTAATACTTTTTTTTTTTTTTTTTTTACACTGCTGAACATAATTAGGAAGGAAGGAAAAAAAATACTCAAGAGTACTTTTAATGTATTTTTGTTATTAATGCTATTTTCATTGTCTATTATAATATCTGTCACGTTATATACTGTACAATGTCTCATGTCTGTTGCTTATACTATCATAATTGTTAATTGTAAATGCCCCCTGTGGGACCATGATTGGAATAATAAATATTTGATTTGATTTGATTTTGTACATGTGGGTATCTTCATTAAGGTATAGACAATAGAAAATAGACGATATTTATTAGCACAAACATATATCAATAAATGAATATATAAATTGATGATAAAAATGTTGTTACACCTGAGAAAAATTATTTTCGGAATTTTCCGGAGACGACTTAAAATTTAGAATTTGTGAGTGTACCCTTTAAAGATTTGATTTGTTCTGCTTTTTAAAGCAGATAAAATGATATGTATTAACTGAACAGGAATTTTCAAAATGCTTTTGTGGGTAAATGGTTAAACTTTACAGTTATATATGTCAGGAATCACTTGAATTTTGTATTGTTTACCTGGAACACAAATCCTGGGCGCAGACATATTGGATTATTCTATTTCATGGGAGTGTATGTACTAGGTGAATGCGGGTTTTTGTCATTTTTGCATAGTTCAAAATGAACAATTTGATTTTGTTTGTAAATCATTTCTTTGTTTGCTTCTTCAAAAAAAGTATTTGAAAATATATGACCCCAAGCACAGGAAAAAAAAATAGACATATTTATATAAACATTTTATTTCTGACACAAATATCCCTATTTAAAATTAAGATGGTCCATAGCATATCCTGTTAAGTGATATTATGATTTTGCTTAGGATTGAAATATATCCCTTCTGTATTATAAGTCGTAATGGCAGAATCTTTTGATCTTGCAAGGGTAAACCTTAGTTAGGGCTTTTTGAATAGCAAACAGTATAGAGGACAACTATTTTTTTTTTATAAATAATATGAATTGAAAATAAGAAGATAATTTGGTATAATTGTCAATGAGACATTTACTCTCCACAGGAGTCCAAATGAGTAGAAGTTAACAACTATAGGTCACCGTACGGCCTTCAATAGTGAGTTAAACCCATACTGCATAGTAAGCTATAAAAGGCCAAGAAATGACAAATGTAAAACAATTCAAACGAAAAGACTAATGGCCTGATTTATGTACAAAACAATAAGCGAAAAACAAATATAATGCTGTAAATTCAGAAATTATTGCGTGCATTTATTATTGCCATATTAAAAAAAATGGACAAAAATTCGAGATTAATTATTGTGATTTTCGGAAAATCTTCATACATACAGATATATGTATCAGATATCAAAATGCAAGTTTTTATTATTGCAATACTCAACCATTCGCAATATTCGTATTAATAAAAACCTTGCAATAATTTCTGAATTTACAGTATCCAGCAACAAATGATAACCACTGAATTACAGGCTTTTGACTTGGAAGAGGCACATACAGAATGTGGTGGGGTTAAACATGTTTGCTGGTGCAAAACCCTCCCCCTTACCTGTACAAAGTACAAAATAAGAACAAACTATAAAAGTCAGTTGAAAAGGGCTTAACTCATACGATCTATACAAAGCAGAAAAACAACCAACAAAAACACAGACCTGATGTGGTAGGGTATTTAAACATTCCCAACAACAGCAAAAGACCCCAAGTACAGATCTGAGAGCACTCACAGTTACTGGTAGCTAGTTGAGCAGGATTACCTGTGAAAGAGGACTAAGTCCATTTGTAAACAACTATTTGAATACTGATTTTTTTATACGACTGCACAAAATTTTTGCGATCATATATTGGTATGACGTTGGCGTCGTCCTCGTCCGAATACACATTGGTTTTCGCACAATAACTTTAGTTTAGGTGAATGGATCTCTATGAAATTTTACCATAACGTTCAATACCACAAAAGGAAGGTTGGGATTGATTTTGGGGGTTATGGTACCAACAGTTAAGGAATAAGGGGCCAAAAAAGGGACCAAATAAGCATTTTTCTAGTTTCCAGACACTAACTTGTGGAACGGTGTATGAATCTCTCTGAAATTATACCACCAGTTTCCATACCACAAAGGGATGGTTAGGATTGACTTTGGGGGTTATGGCTTAAACCGTTTAGGAATTAGGGGCAAAAAAGGGGGGAAAACAAGGGTTTCCTGGTTAATGGACAATTTAAAAGCAGTGTAAGGGACGTAATCCAAATACATTTATTTAAAGTATTAAAAAAAATTTTGGATTACCTCCCTTACATTGCTGTTAAATTATGTATACAGCTGTTGTATTGTCTTGAGGTGATTAGCTGTCAATTAATTTTTAGAAGTTACTATTAAAGGAATATTAATTTTAGCCATGATTATGTATGTCATTTTCTATTTTAAGACTTTTATAATGTATTTAAATTGGTAATTATGGTTGCAAACTCCATTGGAAATTTGAATTGAGATTATGACCATATCTTGAGGGAAAGAATTTTTTTTGGAAAAAAGGGGGGGGGGGGGGGCAGGTGAAAAAAAAAATTGTGGAGGGGGGGGGGTAAAAAAGAAATTTGGTTGGGGGGGGGGGGGGGGGGGGTAATTTTCAGATTTCAGAAATTAAAAAGAAAATTTCTTCAAATATTTTTTTTGCAAAATAAAGGGGGGGGGGGGGGGGTCAATACACAACAGCATGGTGTATTGCACAATAGCAAAAAATTGAATATAAATTCAAATCATATAACCAATTCTAAGTTCTTTGACTTGTTACTCTGTGTCAGAAACCTATTATGTGTCAAATATTTAATTACAATCCAAATTCAGACCTGTATCAAGCGCGAATATTTGTGTCCATTTTTGCCCCAACTGTTCAGGGTTGGTCCTCTGCGGTCGTATCCAGCTGCACTTTGCGAAGCATTTTATTCAAAATTAAAACTACACGGAAATGATTTTGAATCTTATTACTAAGGCCACCATTTCTTTATTCATTTGAAAAAGTATGACATTTAAAACAAAACAAAAATCATGATGATTTAAAACAACCAATTTAGGCAATTAGTTTTGAGATAACTTACACAATTGATTTCACGACTGGGGCAGAACAATAAACAAGTTTTTTACAAATTGCAAAAAAAAAAAGAGACAGAAGATACCAACGGGATATTCACACTATAAGTGGAAGACAAACTGACAACACCATTGCAAAAAACGATAAACAACATTCTACAAAGTACAATATAGACTAAGCAACATGAATATTCCAATAAAATGCTCCGCTGGGTGCAGCTTGATACGACCGCAGAGGTCGAACCCTGAACAGTTGGGGCAAGTATGGACACAACATTCAAGCTTGATACAGCTTTGAATTTGGATTGTGATTAAATATTTGACACAGCATAGGTTTCTGACACAGAATGATTGTGGTCTAAGAACTTAAAATTTTTTAATTTACCTATTATGGTCCAATATCCAAAATCTAAATACATGGTTAGATTCAGCATATCAAAGAATCCAAAGAATTCAATTTTTGATGAAATCAAACAAAGTTTAATTTTGACCCTTTTGACCTCAATGTGGACCAATTTGATAACGGGGCCCAAAAATCAAAATACATGGTTAGATTCAGCATATCAAAGAACCCCATATATTCAATTTTTGTTGAAATCAAACAAAGTTTAATTTTGGACCCCAACTTGGACCAACTTGAAAACTGGACCCATAATCAAAAATCTAAACACATGTTTAGATTCAGCATATTGAAGAACCCCAAGAATTCAATTTTTGTTAAAATCAAACTAAGTTAAATTTTGGACCCTTTGGACCTTAATGTAGACAAATTTAAAAAACGGGACCCAAAATTAAAAATCTAAATACACGGTTAGATTTGGCATATCAAAGAACCCCAATAATTCAATTTTTGATGAAATAAAACAAAGTTTAATTTTGGACCCTTTTGACCTCAATATGAACCAATTTGATAGCGGGGCCCACAAATAAAAAATCTAAATACATGGTTAGATTTAACATATCAAAAAAACCCCATATATTAAATTTTTGTTGAAATCAAACAAAGTTTAATTTTGGACCCCAATTTGGACCAACTTGAAAACTGGGCCCACATCAAAAATCTAAATACATGTTTAGATTCAGCATATCAAAGAACCCCATATATTCAATTTTTGTTAAAATCAAACTAAGTTTAATTTTGGACCCTTTGGATCTTAATGTAGACCAATTTGAAAACTGGACCCAAAATTAAAAATCTAAGTACACGGTTAGATTTGGCATATCAAAGAACCCCAATAATTCAATTTTTGATGAAATAAAACAAAGTTTAATTTTGGACCCTTTTGACCTTAATATGAACCAATTTGATAGCAGGGCCCACAAATAAAAAATCTAAATACATGGTTAGATTCAGCATATCAAAGAACCCCAAGAATTCAATTTTTGTTTAAATCAAACAAAGTTTAATTTTGGACCCCAATTTGGACCAACTTGAAAACTGGGCCCAAAATCAAAAATCTAAATACATGTTTAGATTCAGCATATCAAAGAACCCCATATATTCAATTTTTGTTAAAATCAAACTTAGTTTAATTTTAGACCCTTTGGACCTCAATGTGGACCAATTTGATAACGGAGCCCAAAAATCAAAATACATGGTTAGATTCAGCATATCAAAGAACCCCATATATTCAATTTTTGTTCAAATCAAACAAAGTTTAATTTTGGACCCCAACTTGGACCAACTTGAAAACTGGACCCATAATTAAAAATCTAAACACATGTTTAGATTCAGCATATCAAAAAACCCCAAGAATTCAATTTTTGTTGAAATCAAACAAAGTTTAATTTTGGACCCCAACTTGGACCAACTTGAAAACTGGACCCATAATCAAAAATCTAAACACATGTTTAGATTCAGCATATCAAAGAACCCCAAGAATTCAATTTTTGTTAAAATCAAACTAAGTTTAATTTTGGAGCCTTTGGTCCTTAATGTAGACCAATTTAAAAAACGGGACCCAAAATTAAAAATCTAAATACACGGTTAGATTTGGCATATCAAAGAACCCCAATAATTCAATTTTTGATGAAATAAAACAAAGTTTAATTTTGGACCCTTTTGACCTCAATATGAACAAATTTGATAGTGGGGCCCATAAATAAAAAATCTAAATACATGGTTAGATTCAGCATATCAAAGAACCCCATATATTCAATTTTTGTTGCAATCAAACAAAGTTTAATTTTGGACCCCAATTTGGACCAACTTGAAAACTGGGCCCAAAATCAAAAATCTAAATACATGTTTGGATTCAGCATATCAAAGAACCCCATATATTCAATTTTTGTTAAAATCAAACTAAGTTTAATTTTGGACCCTTTGGACCTTAATGTAGACCAATTTGAAAACTGGACCCAAAATTAAAAATCTAAATACACGGTCAGATTTGGCATAACAAATAAATAAATGTGGTCAAAGATTTTACAAATCTAATGCGCCATACTGTGCAATTAAAGATTACTTCTTGAAATTTTTCAATATTTGAAATATGAAAAAAAAAAATATTTGAAGAATAATTCTTTTTAATTTCTGAAATCTGAAATGAGAAAAAATTTACCCCCCACAATTTCTTTTTACCCCCCCCCCCCCCCTCAATTCTTTCCCTCAAGATATGGTCATAATCTCAATTCAAATTTCCAATGGAATTTGCAACCATAAGTACCCATTTAAATTTACCATATTTATTTTATAATAGAATTTAAAATATGGTGTCAAATCTTTCATATGGATTTTTTTGTAAAAAAAAAAAAGATGCAACATTTGCAGATATTTTTACTGGTCTTCCTTTATAAATATGCATTTCTTTAAACATAATTTAAAAGCAGTGTAAGGGAAGTAATCAAAGTGTTGTATGTGGATTACCTCCCTTACACTGTTTTAAATTGTCTAAATTGTTCATTAACCATTACTTTATACATAGTTTAAAAGCAGTGTAAGGGAGGTAATTCAAATGATGTATTTGATTTATCTCCCTTACACTGCTTTAAATTATGTTTTGTACTAAAGTATTTGTCCATATAAAAATGCTTGTTTTTTGCCCCTTTTATGGCCCCTAATTCCTAAAATTTTGAGGCAATTACCCCAAAAATCAATCCCAGCATTCCCTTTGTGATATGGAACCTTGTGGTACAATGTCAGAGAGATCCATACACTAACACACAAGTTATGTCTGGAAGTTACAAAAATGCTTATTTTTGGCCCCTTTTTGGCCCCTAATTCCTTAACTGTGGGTACCATAACCCCCAAAATCAATCCCCACCTTCCTTTTGTGGTATTGAACCTTATGTTAAAATTTCATAGAGATCCATTCACTTAAACTAAAGTTAGAGTGCGAAAACCGGTGTGTCTTCGGACGCCGACGCCGGACGACCACAACGACAACGACGACAACGACACCAACGTCATACCAATATATGATTGCAAAAATTTTTTTGCGGTCGTATAAAAACCGAGGATGATCTCAGGTGCTAAGGAAGGGTAAGCAGATCCTTCTCCACATGTGGCACCAATCATGATGCTTATGTAAGTACAAATTTAAAGTTAAGTCTCATTCTTTGATGTCACTTTTGAGGAAAAATTGTTATATTCTAGAATAACTAATTTTTTCTTATTTTTACTATTGTAGATACACCAAGGAGGTGGTCTTGATTCAGAATTTGAATATGACTCAGAAGCAGACAGGAAAAGGTAACTATTGTCTAGTTTTCAGTTTCCCTGTTTTTAACTGGGTGATGACATGTTAATATCATTATGTAATGAATGGTGTTTGTCTTGACTTCAAAGATGAGATGTTATTAGCTTATTACGAGATTTTTAACCAATTTAAAATTATAAAATTAGTGTTGGAAAAAATGGCATTCAGTGAGCAGTCAGGGACAGATTTTATTTTATTTTTAGAGAGAAGAGGAATGATTTGGTGCCATCAAAAAAGAAAACATCAGAAAAAATAACAAACAAAAGACATGTTGAAGAAGAATACAGCAAGTATGTTGAAAGAATTAATTAAAGGAATCCAAAGAGTAACAAAAAAAATAAAAAACGGAAAACAATGAATTTTTCAGGAGCATAGAATGAATGCTGGTTCATTATCTTACAAGTTACTTAGTGCATATTTCCATAATCAGCCTACAGAAATTTTAAGATGGTCTCAAAGCAAAAGTCTCTCGGTAGAATATTTCCATAACCAGCTTACAGCAATTTCAAGATGGTCTCAAAGCAAGTTACAATTTCTACAGAAAAGCTGCTTTCCTTTTTTAAAGATTTAGTACAAAAATGAAATAATAATAAAAAATCATTGGAACTAATATCTTAGTTTCTGGCTGGTAAGTTGTTTAAGATTGAAAAAAAAAAATAGTTAACAACAAATGATTATTTCCCTGAAAATTAAATATAGAGATTTATTCACAATGATAATAATAGCATCATGAAATTATAACTTTTAGAATTTATCTGTTTTACGGGATCACCAATAAACATTTTTTGGTGTCTTAAAATTTGTATTTACAAAATTTCCAAAAAATTAAAGAATAAAAATTTTCTCTCAAGATTGAAGAACTTTATGTGAAATTTGAGATTGGATTTAGATATATGTGCAGATATGATATTCATCAATAAAAAAAAAAATGTTACATCAGTATCTTCATTTTATTTGATTTCAGAGAAGAATGGAAAAACCAAAGATTTCATGTTCTCAGTATGGATGCTGTATCCTTTTTATGTTGATATAGATTGAGGTTAGAAAATTTTTAAAGAAATGTTTGCAGACAACGGATGCAAAGTTATGACATAGCATAGTAAGTAGATTAAAATAGATGGATGAGGAATTGACAAAGGAAGAGTGTTGAGAATCATAGGAAAACTGTTTTGAAATAACATATAAAATATAACATAAATGTTTTTTAATTTTTTTTTCTTGAAATTCCAAATATTTATATTTTAATGTAGATAAAGTTTTGTATATGCAGGAACAATATATACTTTCCTTGACATTGAATCAGTTTGCACGTCATAAGAAGTTTATTAATGACTACATACTTTACTACAGTGGATCAAAGGCAGATTTTAAAAGAGACAGGTAAACATTAATTGTCTTCAAATTCTTTATTTTGCTAACAGATTAAAAAAATTAATAATACAAAAGTAGCTATCTCCTTACTAAAGGAGGTGAGACAACTCTAGTTATTCTTGAACACTTCAAATCTGTCCATTATAATAAAGCCTTATATATCTATATAACAAAAAATATAGTATATAATGATCTAGGCATATTTTATGTAATTTGAGTACTAATTATTTCTGAACAAGTTTTGTGATTGGTGCTACAATGGTGAATGTTCTTGCAATTTTAACTTCAATTTGAACTTTGTCATAACTCATCTTAATCCACGAATTACATTTTTAAACATAACATTGTATGTAATTAGATAAAATTTCCAATAACATTTTGATTTAAACAGTGGTTACATCTTAACTGACTTAAGTATGGTATTTTTCCTTTATCTTACATCTGTACAATTTTTTCTTTGAGTTTTGATTTAATGTCAAATTATCTAGAAGGAACAATAAATATATTTCTAGTTCAAAAGATAAAAGAGACATAGATGTAATCAAAGAGCATCACAGATTTCTATGGAATGAAGAAGATGATCCTGATGAAACCTGGTATTTAACATTTACTCTTGTATTCATATTGATCATTCTGGTAAATATTACTTAATGTTGGTCATTACTCTGATATGACAAGTCAGATGCATATATAGAAATCAACCTTAAACTACCAATTATATGCTGGTTCTGAAGTTTACCAGGATTTTGCTATCATTTTTATGCTGAAATCCAGGTTTTTTTAGCTGTCATTTGGTAAATTATCTTTTAAATTATTAGTATTTACTAAAACCTTCCCAAAGTATGATATTCCTCATCATTGACTCATTCTGTATGTGATTGAACAATACCTGTCTGACATCTTTAAAGGAGCATTAGCTACAAGATATAAAAAAAAAAGAATTAAAATATGATTTTTTTTTTTGTTTAATCATTAATGAAAGTGAAATAGTGAAATAATATTTCACATTTAGCAGCAAGTTTGGTTCAATTTTGTCAAAATAAGCTAAGAAACATCACTGGTGAATTATTCACATGCAAGTGAATAATTCGACCTCATTGAATCTGTATTCATGTGACCTTCTCTAGAGATGGGTTACGCATGAACTAGGCATGTTCAGCTATTAAAAGGAAAAAAATGTCAACATTAAAAGTGAAACAAGGGTAAACTATTTGGTCTACTGATTCGATCCACAAAAACTCATTCTTATACAGGTAAACATGATGATTAACATATTTGTTTAACCTAAAATATGAAATCAAACAGACCTAGAAAAATCTAATTGCATGTGTTCGCTATCTTTTTATACGATCGCAAAAAATTTTTTGCTTCGTATAATGCTATGGTGTCGTCAGCGTTGTCCAAAGACACATTTGGTTTCCGGACAATAACTTTAGTTTAAGTGTATGGATCTCTAAGAAATTTTACCAGAAGGTTCAATACCACAAAAAGAAGATTGGGATTGATTTTGGGGGTTATGGTACCAACAGTTTAGGAATTAGGGGCCAAAAACAAGCATTTTTGTAGTTTCCAGACAGTAACTTGTGTTTAAGTGTATGGATCTCTCAGAAATTGTACAACAAGGTTCCATATCACAAAGGGAAGGCTGGCATTAAGTTTGGGGGTAATTGCCCCAACGGTTCAGGAATTAGGGGCAAAAACCAAGCATTTTTCTAATTTCCAGACAGTAACTTGTGTTTAAGTGTATGGATCTCTCTAAAATTGTACTACAAGGTTCCATACAACAAAGGGAAGGCTGGGATTAATTTGGGGGTAATTACTCCAAAGGGGAGGGGGTTCAAAAAGTTTGTGGGATTTTTTTTTTTCCAATTTTTTTTGGGGGTTCATATTTTTTTTCTTCAAAATTTTTGAAATTTCAAATGATTGCACAGTATTGTGCAAAAGCAAGAAATCTTCAATTGCACAGTATTGCGCAATAGCACAGTATTGTTCAATACCACAGTATTGGGCAATAGCAAGAAATCTTCAATTGCACAGTATTGGGCAATAGCAAGATATCTTCAATTGCACAGTATTGCGCAATAGCAAGAAATCTTCAATTGCACAGTATTGGGCAATAGCAAGAAATCTCCAACTGCACAGTATTGGGCAATAGCAAGAAATCTTCAATTGCACAGTATTGCTCAATAGCAAGAAATCTTCAATTGCACAGTATTGTGCAATAGCACAGTATTGCACAATAGTAAGAAATCTTCAATTGCACAGTAATGTGAAATACTGTGCAATAGCAAGAAATCATCAATTGCACTGTATTGTGCAATAGCAAGAAATCTTCAATTGCACAGTATTGCGCAATAGCAAGAAATCTTCAGTTGCACAGTATTGCGCAATAGCAAGAAATCTCCAATTGCACAGTATTGCCCAATAGCAAGAAATCTTCAATTGCACAGTATTGCGCAATAGCAAGAAATCTTCAATTGGCCAATATTGCGCAATTTGAATTGGTCTACATTGAGGTCAAAAGGGTCCAAAATTAAACTGTTTGATTTCATCAAAAACTGAATTATTGCGGCTGTATGATATGCTGAATTTTATTGTGCATTTAGATTTTTATACGACCGCAAAAAATTTTTCGGTCGTATATTGGTATGACGTTGGCGTCGTTGTCGTCGTCGTCCGAAGACACATTAGTTTTTGCACTCTAACTTTAGTTTAAGTGAATTCATCTCTATGAAATTTTACCATAAGGTTCAATACCACAAAAGGAAGGTTGGGATTGATTTTGGGGGTTATAGTACCAACAGTTAAGGAATTAGGGGCCAAAAATAAGCATTTTTGTAACTTCCAGACATAACTTGTGTATTAGTGTATGGATCTCTCTGACATTGTACCACAAAGTTCCATATCACAAAGGGAATGCTGGGATTGATTTTTGGGGTAATTGCCTCAAAATTTTAGGAAATAGGGGCCAAAAAGGGGCAAAAAACAAGTATTTTTCTAGTTTTATGACAATAACTAGTGTGTAAGTGTATGGATCTTTATGAAATTGTACTACAAGGTTCCATATCACAAAGGGAAAGCTGGAATTGAGTTTGGGGGTAATTGCCCAAAACGTTTAGGAATAAGGGGCCAAAAATAAGCATTTTTCTAGTTTCTAGACAATAACTTGTGTTCAATTGTATGGATCTCTCTAAAACTGTACTGCAAGGTATCATACCACAAAGGGAAGGCTGGGATTGATTTTGGGGGTAATTGCCTCAAAATTTTAGGAATTAGGGGCCAAAAAGGGGCAAAAAACAAGCATTTTTATACAACCGTTCTAGTTTCAGGACAATAACTTGTTTGTAAGTGTATGGATCTCTCTGAAATTGTACTACAAGGTTCCATATCACAAAGGGATAGCTGGGATTGATTTTGGGGGTAATTGCCTCAAAATTGTAGGAATTAGGGGCCAAAAAGGGGCAAAAAACAAGCATTTTTATACAACCGTTCTAGTTTCAGGACAATAACTTGTTTGTAAGTGTATGGATCTCTCTGAAATTGTACTACGTGGTTCCATATCACAAAGGGAAAGCTGGGTTTGAGTTTGGGGATAATTGCCCTTAACGTTTAGGAATTTGGGGCCAAAAAGGGGCCTAAAAACAAACATTTTTCTAGTTTCCAGACAATAACTTGTGTTCAAGTGTATGGACCTCTCTGAAATTGTACTGCAAGGTACCATACCACAAAGGGAAGGCTGGGATTGAGTTTGGGGATGATGAATCATAAGGGGGTTCAAAAAATTTGGGGGAGGGATATTTTTTTCCTTTTTTTCCTTTTTTTTTCTTTAAAATTTTCCATTTTAAATTGGTTATTTCTGTTTTATATATAAAAGCAAATAATAATGATATGGTTTGAATAGGTAAATTAAAATTTTTTAAGTTCTTAGACCACATTCATTCTGTGTCAGAAACTTATGCTGTGTCAAATATTTAATCACAATCCAAATTCAGTGCTGTATCAAGCTTGAATGTTGTGTCCATACTTGCCCCAACTGTTCAGGGTTCGACCTCTGTGGTTGTATCAAGCTGGGCCCAGTGGAGCATTTTATTTAATTTGGGCCCTGTTTTCAAATTAGTCCATATTAAGGTTTGAAGGGTCTAAAATTAAACTTTGTTTGATTTCAACTAAAATGAAATTTTTGGTGTTTTTTTATATGCTGAATCTAACCATGTTGTTAGATTTTGGATATCAGACCATTCTAGGTAAATTAAATGTCCCATTTCAAATTTTTAAGATCTTTGACCACATTTATTTTGTGTCAGAAACCTATATATGTCAAAAATTTGATCACAATCCAAATTCAGACAGTATCAAGATTGAATATTGTGTCCAAACTTGCCCCAACTGTTCAGGGTTAGACCTCTGCATTCATACCTGGCTTCGCTCAGCGAAGCATTTTATTATATCTATATTTATGTTTATATCGGGTTTATATGACCGTCAGCAGTCTTCGTAGGTCACCTTGATGGTTTATTAGATAGCGTCTAGACTAAAATACACAAGAAATGCGGATACATATTATTGAGTCCATGCATTGTTAATTGTTCATTTTTTTACTTTTTGTAAGTTAGATATACATTTCAGAAGGTTATGAATCAAAATCAAATTGGTGAACATGAATTTGACAGCTAATGCCCCTTTATAACAATACATTAATTGAGTTTATACTGAAAGGTCTATATGACACACAGATGCAATTTTATTTTTTGTATCACCAGGGAGAAGAGGCTTGCGAAGAAGTATTATGACAAACTGTTTAAGGAGTATTGTATTACAGATCTCAGCAGGTACAAGGAAAACAAGGTGATGTTATCAAAATCAAATATCCTATATGTTACCTCTCTGTATGTTTTGATGTTAGAATTTGTAGTACCAGCCTGTTTACCTGTATGAGATTGGTAAATTTTATGCAGGGGAATACTTTCTGGTGACATAATTTAAACATGGTACAAAAAATGTATTTAGGCTGGTAATTTTATGCCTGTAAACCATGTTTAAAACAATTTCAAATTCAAAATTAACTGTTGTCTTTTGATGCTTGCTGGAATCTGACAGTCCATCTGTTAGTCTACCAATGATTTTGTTGTGTTTAATTTGGCTCAAAATATGCATATCTATTTTTCATTGGAAATTATTGCTTTATACTGAGATTTTTTGTATATCAAGCTCATCCAAAATTATTCTCTTTTGAACTTAAAGGGAAAATTCGCGATTTTTTACTTATCATCTTATTATGTTCATAATACCATTAAAAACATATTCACCAAGTTTTATCTGGATATGAAAACTAATAAAGAAGAAAATTGGGAATTATTAATTCTATTTATTCAAACTTCCTGACTTATGTGACGTAGTTTAAGTCTTTTTGCATGCCGGGAGTGGATTAATCTCATTTCAAGTCTTGTTCGTTAATCATCTAATAACGCGATTTAAAGCGCATCAACGACTTTTGGTGTAGCTATTAACCAACTAACAATTCAGAAAGAAAAGTGATCAGCCGTGCATTTTTTTAAATTAAAATTTACGATTTATATTTTAAGGATTTCTGATATGATTATAGTAATAAAAGCAAATCATACAATCGAATTTTTTTATGATTTTTTTTTCGACGGATATGTTGAACAACATATATAACTGATAGTATAATAGAAATTCACGTTTGTATTCTCCCCTATTACTTCAGTCGAGGATTTGTCTTACTATACAAATCCTTGCTTCAGTCTAGTACTGTGTAAATACAATGCATGTGTATTATGCTGACACCACCTGGTAAAGGCGTGGTTAAATTCACGGTAATTAAAAGATTAGCATTATGTAATTTTAATCCTTTGATCTTCACTAGAGTGGTGTTTGTCCTCAAGGGTTCACCGTTGCAGGTATGAGACAGATTTTTTTTAATTATTAAGGGAGGAATATGGTGGCAAAATACCTTAATCGCCGTTATATATAATTTTTTTTAACATTTTGCATTTGCTCAGTTTTTAAATAAATAGGTGAGTATTTTGTTGTAACATCGAAATTCTGAATCACTTTCAATAAAATAATTATATAAATATTATAAATGGCCCACGAAAACGAGCGTATAAATCAAAACAGTACTATTTTAAATTATCATCGGTAACCTTGAATATTTAAATGTGCAGAGAAAATTATCAGTTACGAAAATATAGTTTTGTCGTCCAAAGCGATCTTCATTTACCTAATCAGGAATGCCCTTATTAAAATATTATAAATCTCACAACGTATTTATATAATTCTTAAGCTATTTGACCAACGATGTTTAAAAAAATTAACAGAATCAATCTAACGTCAACTTTCCTTTTTTAAATGGAGACAGAACGGCGAAATCAGTTTTCAATGTGCTTGATATCTTGTACCTTTGTAAGACTTATCATTCATTCATAAACCCACTCTAAACCAGAGACATATATACGTCTGTTTAAACTGACAAGAAAACTCCTATAGCGGACAAGCAGTATATTCTGTAAATTTCTGAGATTTAATACAAAGAAATAAAAAAAATCCCGAAATTAATTTGATCCTGGAAAATATTCACATCCTCATTCGGTCTGAAAAAAAGATACGAATTTGGTATACAGAACATGCAGAAGTGTGAATATTATAAAACCTAATTGTTATATCAGAAACCATTATAAATATGAACATACATACGTAAGACCTCATGGGGCGTCACCTAACCACATTCAGGTAATATACAAGTAGCTCTGTTATACCCGGAAATGTCAAGGTTAATCATAGATAGATAGACATGACCTCAGACCACCACCATCCCCCCCCCTTTCCCCCCAAATCGAGGAACAGTATGTCTTACAATGTGTATATTCCTGCAAAAATAAAAAAAAAAATGAGAAAAAAGAAAGAGATGAACGGTAAGTCACATCAGATTCAGATATTTATATAGTTGCTTGTCGTTAAATAGAGATCTAGTGTATACATGTCTCTGCGTTAACTTATAAAAATAAAAGGAAATAATAAACTTGAAATAGATTTATGATGAATACTTTGCAACTGCGACACCCCTTTTTATCACAGCGTACATGCATGCATTTAAATGACTGTCCGTTATGCGATTAAGAATGACAATCGTACGTACAATCCTATAGTTCATGGTGAGTCCTTTTCTATCAGATATGCGACTTTTCGTATTTATATTTTCTCTTATATTACCGGTACTGTCATTTAATATCTAATGCATAAGTGCAATATTAAGAGTGGTTAAATCCCCTACAAGCTAACTAAATAAATTAATCAACCCTCTAGCTGACCAGACGTTAATACAACTACCATCAGTCTATCCGGAGTGAAGTTTCTTTATTTCTTCAAATAGGCTTTTGGGGATCATTAGTGCACGTCCAGTGGCATATATATATATAACATGCATGTCGGACCAGGAAAATGTGATGATGACGAATTTCTTAAACTGTTCGAAATAATCTTATTGAAATATAAATCTGTGATTTTACTATGTCTATAGCTTCGATTAACCAAAGTAAGTTAGATATCGACCTGTATTTAAATCAGATTGGTTCTGGGTGTTTCTCTCGTATATTCAATATACTTGTATGATAACAGTTCTATATTGCGACTGTCCATAGTTCCATATAAACCTTCCATCTAGGCGTGTAAACCAATGATCGACAAGTGCCGCACATTTTGTTAAATCAATATTTGAATGTTTCAAAATGTCCATAATTATTGACAACGAGTATATACTTACATTTTCCCCAATTTAATCTTGGAAAATGTGTTAATAGATTTTTATTTCATCAAATCTTTTGGTTTTTTTAATTATTTAAATTTTCATAAATATCATTCTTTACACCAAAAATGTTATTTATAAACAAGCGTATGAGTTTAGCAATGACTAGTATATCACTATCGGATACGCTAGACAAAGTTGTATATTACACCTGATAGATTCAAAATGGAAGTTACATGTTATCGGCCGTGTACACTGATCAATACCCCCAGAAAAAAAGTGATGCACGAACTTGTTTTATGTAATTGTGTAATAACAGTTTTAAAGCTCGACAGGAAATCGCTTGAATACCTGTACGTGTCACCTCACAATACCTCTGGGAACAATTCCTTTAGCCATTCTGGTGATCAGATAAGGGAAGGTCCGAATTTATTTTAAAAAGTTTATTACATAAAACAATTATGAACCAACTAGATTTTCAAAAACAATTTTACACGGAACACTTATTTATGACTTTGAACTTTGACTTTTTAACTAATTTCAATTTCTTGTTTTAAATACTTCGTAAACAAAACAGTTTCAAAACGACAGACCATACTATTAGTACTAGTTATTTAAAAAATAATATATATAAAATTACATTTTCCGTATCAAGTTAGTTAGGAAAGGTTGCAAAACCATGTCTATCATAATCTTTTTTGTGACCCGGGAAACTGTTTATGCTTTCCTTGTCGGATAAAACAACTGTACGCTTGACAAGATATCGACACTCAATTACGGCTACGTTAGGTTACTGCTTGTTTTGGTCCTTTGTGGTTTATAGATATATCGTGGTCAATATTCGGGGAGGATGTCAAAATGGCCGCATGTGGAGAATTGATACTCTAAATTTAAAATCGATGGTGATCTCTTAACTTGCAGAATAAAACTTTAATATCTATGAATTTGTGCTTTTTTATACATAATGAACAGAATATGAATTTTTCATTTTTTTGCGAAGTTTCCCTTTAAGAATTTTTAATCTTTTCAATAATTACATTGGTTTAATAAAATACTTGATAAATGGTTGTCTAGCCAAAATAACTGATTAATCAATGGAAATATGCAAACCTAAATGCTTTGTCTGGAGGAGTTAAATTCTTGGTATACTTACTAGTAAATAAAAACAGTTTGGACAAGTCATGATTTTACAACTAGTCTAAAAACAAATAATTGATGCTTTTCCATCTAAGACATCAAAGTGAATTCTAGATGTTTGTTATTTTGGTGAACTTGTGTTGATTGGTTGCTGTTTTATTGAACTTGGGTCATATCTCTTTTTATTCATTGGTTGATATTTATTAAATGAGGACCTCCTAAAAATTAACCCAAACTGATTAAAGATATATATACGGTGCAGTTGTGAATAGGTAATAGTTAATCAATAATCTGGATTTCGCTACATTTGTACTCCATACAAAAATTCTTGAGTGGTTTAGGTTTTTTCCCAGTAATTTTAATTTAGTACACTAACTGCACTCTTATTGTTTTTATATTTTAAGGAAAGTTTTAATGTGAACATTTTCAAACTAAAGTAAACTTAGTTGTTAATAAATTTACAGTAACCTGTTTTACTTCTGTTAATTACACAATATTGCTGTATCTGTAGATTGCAATGAGATGGAGAATTGAAAAGGAGGTTGTGGATGGAAACGGTAATATATTTTTTATTGTCATACACTTCATATAAATAAAGGGAAATAATTAGTACATATATGCAAATGAGGCTGCAACACAGAAAAACAAAATCAGAAGGCTCATTCCAAAGTACATGCATTTGATAATAATAAAAAAAAAATACTGGAGAATGAATGGACAAGGATTTTTAGGACACTGATGAAAGTTTTAGAACCAAGACATTACATCTTGTGGGTCTCAGCACTTGTTAAGAGGTCACAATTTTATTGATTTTGTTGGCTTTTACATAAAGACTGACTTGGTTGATTTATTCTTTATTCTCAATTATAAGTGTAGGTTAAATTTATATTTTAACTTGACTAGGTAGAGGATTGCCAATGTCAGTTTACAGCTTGTATCATAAGTGTGGTGACTGTGAACATTTATACACATTTTTAAATTGTTAAACACTACTGATCAGATTGCAATCAAGTTTGTAAGCTGCATTCTTCTCTATAAATGGCTTTTTAGTCTTAGATGCATGATTTTTTGTCGAGCCTGCGACTTTTGTCGCAGAAAGCTCGACATAGGGATAGTGATCCGGCGGCGGCGGCGGCAGCGTTAGCTAACTTCTTAAAAGCTTTATATTTTAGAAGGTGGAAGACCTGGATGCTTCATACTTTGTTTATAGATGCCTCATGTTACGAAGTTTCCGTCAGTCACAAGTCCAATGTCCTTGACCTCATTTTCATGGTTCAGCAACTACTTGAAAAAAAAGTTCAGATTTTTTGGAATGTTAAATTCTCTCTTATTATAAGTAAAAGGATAACTATATTTGGTATGTGCGTACCTTGCAAGGTCCTCATGCCCATCAGATAGTTTTCACTTGACCTCGACCTCATTTCATGGATCAGTGAACAAGGTTAAGTTTTCGTGGTCAAGTCCATATCTGAGATACTATAAGCAATAGGTCTACTATATTTGGTGTATGTAATGATAGTAAGGGGTACATGTCCAACTGACAGGTGTCATCTGACCTTGACCTCATTATCATGGTTCAGTGGTCATAGTTTAGTTTTTGTGTTTTGGTCTGTTTTTCTAATACTGTATGCAATAGGTCAACTGTATTTGGTGTATGGAAATATTGTACGATGTTCATGTCAGTCTGGCAAGTTTTATTTGACCTTGATCTCATTTTCACGGTTCATTGCTCAATGTTAATTTTTTGTGTTTTGGTTTGTTTTTCTAATACTGTATGCAGTAGGTCAACTATATTTGGTGTATGGAAATATTTTACGATGTACATGTCAGTCTGGCATGTTTTATTTGACCTTGACCTCATTTTCAAGGTTCATTGCTAAATGTTAAGTTTTTGTGTTTTGGTCTGTTTTCCTAATACTATATGCAGTAGGTCAACTATATTTGGTGTATGGAAATATTTAATGATGTACATGTCAGTCTGGCAGGTTTTATTTTACCTTGACCTCATTTTCATGGTTCATTGCTTATGTTACATTTTTGTGTTTTGGTCTGTTTTTCTTACACTTTAAGCAATAGGTCAACTATATTTGGTATATGGAATAATTGTAAGGTGTACATGTCTAACTGGCAGGTGTCATTTGACCTTGACCTCATTTTCATGGTTCAGTGGTCAAAGTTAAGATTTTGAGTTTTGGTCTTTTTTTCTAATACTATATGCAAAAGGTCAACTATATTTGGTGTATGGAAGTATTTTATGATCTTTATGTTAGTCGCACAGTTTTTATTTGACCTCGACCTCATTTTCACAGTTCATTGCTCAGTGTTAAGTTTTTGTGTTTTGGTCTGTTTTTCTTAAACTATAAGCAATAGGTCGACTATATTTGTTGTATGGAAGAATTGTTAGCTGTACATGCCTGCCTGGCATGGTTCATCTGACCTTGACCTCATTTCCAAGGTTCATTGTTCAATGTTTAGTTTTCTTGGTTAATGTTAAGTTTATGTGACAGTTGTAAGAAAGCTTTATATTTAGGACTATCAACATAATATCAATGATTAGTAAAGAAGGCGAGACATTTCAGCGTGTGCACTCTTGTTTTTTTTATTAGTTGTTATTGGCTATGACTGCGAGTACTCTCAGATCTGTACTGTTATACTTTAATACCACTATCCCATGTTAGGGGGAGGGTTTGGCACCAACAAACTAGTTGAACCCGCCACATTCTGTTTGTGCCTGTCCCAAGTCGGGGGCCTGTAATTTAATGGTTATAGTTTGTTGCTGTATATCATATTTGTTTTTTCATTCATTGTTTTGTACATAAATCACTTTTATCACGCTGTTAGTTTTCTCGTTTGGATTTTTCACATTTGTCATTTACAGTGACCTATAGTTATTAACTTCTATGTCATTTGGTGTCTGGTGGAGAGTTGTCTCATTGGCAATCATACCACATCTTCTTATTTTTATATTCTAAGGCAATAATAATTGAAAATATTGGACAATATATACCTTAATAGTATACAAGTATGTAGAAGCTCTCAATCATGAATGTTGTTATGTTTGTAAAGAATGTTTCCTATTTTTTACAGGCCAGTTTTCATGTGGCAATAAGAAATGTAAAGAGTCAGAAGGATTAAGGAGTTGGGAAGTAAATTTTGGGTATGTGGAACATGGGGAAAAGAAAAACGCTCTTGTCAAATTACGTAAGTGGATTGATTAAAAAAATCTTTTTAATTAAATATAGCATCTAGAATGCAGAATTATGTAGAGGAAAAGCAAACTGAAATAGAAAGTAATTGTAAATACCGATGCTTAAATTAATTTCTTTGAATGTATATACATGTATTCAGTACAGTTGACTCTCCAGATTTGATAAAATAACATTGTGAATTTAACCATACAAGGTATGCTTCATTAAAATAACTTAAACATACGGTCACTAAATTAAGTACTCCGGTCATTTGATTACAATCCATATGTATTTCATTGGGTATTTTCAGGGCTATGTCCAGACTGTTCATACAAACTAAATTATCATCATAGGTATGTACAGCATTTTAACATTTTTAAATTATTATTGTTCACTTTTATCAATTTTCTATCATATTTAATTTAATCAAACTATACCTTGCCTTTTTTGCATGAAATACTTAAGTAAGATTAGAACTGATGGTATGGTGTATTAACTCATGACACAAAATGACTATATGCACTTGACAAAACTGAAAACAAAGGAATAGTGCTTTTATTGGTGTTTTTCATCTTATGACACACATATCCAATCAACAGTGCACCACAACTTGAATTTTAATAAGATTGGACCAAAAACAACAGTAATTTTTAAACAACAACGCACTATAATGTTATTAAATGAAAATCAAATAGGTCTAGACTTGCGTATTGAGTGCATGACATAGGGAATAAAGCGTCAATGCAAATTTTAAAATTGACATTCCAGCTATTTTGCAGGTGTCTTCTAATATGATTAATGGTGGTCAAGGGAACAAAAACACACATATTTTGTTTAGCCTTATCAATAAATTTCATTTTGATAATTTACAGAAAAAAAGAAATTCTTCCAAAATCAAAAAGAAAAGACAAATCACAGCACAAGAAACAAAAAACAGAAGAAAAGCATTCTGATAAAGGTATTTCACAGCTTAATCATTAAGGTTAAAAGGTTTTTTTTTTGTGTCCATCATTAACACACGGAAGATATCTTGGACCCCTAATTAATGTGCATGAGTCATTTAAGATATGTTTCTAAGGATGTATATACCAAAATTGTTATTTTCATTTCTGGGTGGAGTAGAAACTTTTTCAACAAACCTATAAACAAGTTTTTTTCTGATTTATCTTTCTCTACTGATCTTCTTAAGAACTTATTTTAACTAATCAAAATCAAATATGGCTATGGACTTATCCACATATAATATCTGTATTTTTAACCAATCATATGTTCATATTTTCGTCAACTGGATATAAAGTACAAATCCAAAGCAATCTCACACTACATGAGAGTAAGAATCTGTCACAAATATCTATTTAGCAGGAGCAGTAGAGGATACAACAATGCTTCAGAAAGCAGGGGTATAATAAGCTAAATATGTATTTTATGTTCCAACTGTGTAATAATTTAAAAAAAATGAAAATTTTGCTTTGCAAGCTGCAGTTAAACCAGTGATAAATAATATAAGGGTTGTATTCCGCTATAAAAATCATGAGACAACGTAAAGTTTCCTTTCTATGTCTAAATACTGTAAATTCAGAAATTATTCTATACATTTATTATTGCAATTTTTGAAGAATGGACAAAAGCGCAAGATTTATTATTGCGATTTCCGGAAAATCTGCATACACTTATATGTATAAAATATGAGAATGGGAGTTCTTATTATTGCGATTATCATCCAGTTGCATTATTAGCTCTAATAAAAACCTTGCAATAATTTCTGAATTTACAGTATACAAGTGATAAATAATCTTGATTTACAGACATGGCCTTATAAAGATGTCAGATTCATTAACTGTACAGATACTGTTTACATGGCCTTATAAAGATGTCAGATTCATTTACTGTACCGATACTGTTTACATGGCCTTATAAAGATGTCAGATTCATTTACTGTACCGATACTGTTTACATGGCCTTATAAAGATGTCAGATTCATTTACTGTACTGATACTGTTTACATGGCCTTATAAAGATGTCAGATTCATTTACTGTACGGATACTGTTTACATGGCCTTATGAAGATGTCAGATTCATTTACTGTACAGATACTGTTTACATGGCCTTATAAAGATGTCAGATTCATTTACTGTACCGATACTGTTTACATGGCCTTATAAAGATGTCAGATTCATTTACTGTACTGATACTGTTTACATGGCCTTATAAAGATGTCAGATTCATTTACTGTACGGATACTGTTTACATGGCCTTATGAAGATGTCAGATTCATTTACTGTACAGATACTGTTTACATGGCCTTATAAAGATGTCAGATTCATTTACTGTACTGATACTGTTTACATGGCCTTATAAAGATGTCAGATTCATTTCCTGTACGGATACTGTTTACATGGCCTTATAAAGATGTCAGATTCATTTACTGTACTGTCAGATTCATTTACTGTACTGTCAGATTCATTTACTGTACTGATACTGTTTACATGGCCTTATAAAGATGTCAGATTCATTTACTGTACTGATACTGTTTACATGGCCTTATAAAGATGTCAGATTCAATTACTGTACTGATACTGTTTACATGGCCTTATAAAGATGTCAGATTCATTTACTGTACTGATACTGTTTACATGGCCTTGTAAAGATGTCAGATTCATTTACTGTACTGATACTGTTTACATGGCCTTATAAAGATGTCAGATTCATTTACTGTACGGATACTGTTTACATGGCCTTATAAAGATGTCAGATTCATTTACTGTACGGATACTGTTTACATGGCCTTATAAAGATGTCAGATTCATTTACTGTACTGATACTGTTTACATGGCCTTATAAAGATGTCAGATTCATTTACTGTACTGTCAGATTCATTTACTGTACTGATACTGTTTACATGGCCTTATAAAGATGTCAGATTCATTTACTGTACTGATACTGTTTACATGGCCTTATAAAGATGTCAGATTCATTTACTGTACGGATACTGTTTACATGGCCTTATAAAGATGTCAGATTCATTAACTGTACTGTCAGATTCATTTACTGTACGGATACTGTTTACATGGCCTTATAAAGATGTCAGATTCATTTACTGTACGGATACTGTTTACATGGCCTTATAAAGATGTCAGATTCATTAACTGTACAGATACTGTTTATTTTAGAATCAAGTATAGATGAAACCTTAAAGAAACCACCTGATCCATCAACTTCTAAAAAAGCTGACTCAGTAGAAGATAAATCTATGTGGAGTGGTCCTGCTAAATTGCCTGATGAAAAATCAAGGTTTGTTCTATGATACAAATTTAATTGTTTTGCCATTTGATATTCCTGTGTGCACAAGATAATTATATGTTTCATAAGGAGTGAGAATTGGATATCGCTTGATATCAACTCTCGTTATTTAATTTCAATACAATTAATAAATGACCCTTCTGCCAGTTTATTATTACTATTTAAATTAGATTACGAGAGTTGATATCAAGCGATATCTAATTCTCACAAGTTGTTAAACCTATTTCTCTTATGGTCAACACTCGTTGTGTTAAATTAAAAATTCCGCAAATAGTTGATCTTGTCTTCTGCACATACAAGAACGACATCATATGTCCTGTTCTGGTGTCAAACTTTAACATCGGACATTTAAAACTTTTTGTACGCTTCAGAATATAATAAAATTTGACAAAAAAAAGATTTTCATGATCAGTTCATTTTCACAAGAGTTATGGTCCATTTCATGTTTAGTTCATTGTCACCAGAGTTAAGGTCCATTTCATGTTTAGTTTAATGTCACCAGAGTTAAGGTCCATTTCATGTTTAGTTTAATGTCAACAGAGTTAAGATCCATTATATGCTCAGTTCATTGTCACCAGTTATGGTCCATTTCATGACATTAATCAAAACATGAAATGGACCTTAATTCAAGAGACAATGAACTGAACATGAAATGGACCTTAACTCTTGTTACATTAATCTGAACATGAAATGGACCTAAACTCTGGTGACATTTTATTATAATAATCTGAACATTAAATGGACCATAACTCTGGTGACAATAATCTGAACATGAAATGGACCTTAACTCTGGTGACAATGAATTAATCATGAAATGGACCTTAACTCTGGTGACAACAAACTGAACATAAAATGGACCTTTACTCTGGTGACAACGAACTGAACATAGAATGGACCTTGACTCTGGTTACAATGAACTGAACATAAAATGGACCTTAACTCTGATGACATTAATCTGAACATGAAATGGACCTTAACTCTGGTGACAATGAACTGAACATGAAATCGACCTTAACTTTTGTGACAATGAACTGAACATGAAATGGACCTTAACTCTGGTGACATTGAACTAAACATGAAATGGACCTTAACTCTTGTGACAACAAACTGAACATAGAATGGACCTTGACTCTGGTGACAATGAACTGAACATGAAATGGACCACAACTCTGGTGACAATGAACTGAACTAGAATGGACCTTAACTATGGTGAAAATGAACTGATCATGAAATGGACCATTACTCTGGTGAAAATGAACTGAACATGAAATGGACCATAAATATGGTGACAATGAACTGAACATAGAATGGATCTTAACTCTGGTGGAAATGAACTGATCATGAAATGGACCATAACTCTGGTGACAATGTACGGAACATAGAATGGACCATAACTCTGGTGACAATGTACGGAACATAGAATGGATCTTAACTCTGGTGAAAATGAACTGATCATGAAATGGACCATTACTCTGGTGACAATGAACTGAACTAGAATGGACCTTAACTCTGGTGAAAATGAACTGATCATGAAATGGACCATTACTCTGGTGAAAATGAACTGAACATGAAATGGACCATAAATATGGTGACAATGAACTGAACATAGAATGGATCTTAACTCTGGTGGAAATGAACTGATCATGAAATGGACCATAACTCTGGTGACAATGTACGGAACATAGAATGGACCTTAACTCTGATGACATTAATCTGAACATGAAATGGACCATAACTCTGGTGACAATGAACTGATCATGAAATGGACCTTAACTCTGATGACATTAATCTGATCATGAAATGGACCTTAACTCTTGTGACAACAAACTGAACATAGAATGGACCTTGACTCTGGTGACAATGAACTGAACTAGAATAGACCTTAACTCAGGTGAAAATGAACTGATCATGAAATGGACCATAACTCTGGTGAAAATGAACTGAACATGAAATGGACCATAACCCTGGTGACAATGAACTGAACATAGAATGGATCTTAGCTGTAGTGAAAATGAACTGATCATGAAATGGACCATAACTCTGGTGACAATGAACTGAACATAGAATGGACCATAACTCTGATGAAAATGAACTGATCATGAAATGGACCATAACTCTGGTGATAATGAACTGAACATAGAATGGACCTTAACTCTGATGACATTAATCTGAACATGAAATGGACCATAACTCTGGTGACAATGAACTGATCATGAAATGGACCATAACTCTGGTGAAAATGAACTCAGTGTTTTCCATTCGGCATTTAAGCCGGGTGTGCTGACCACCTTCTTTTGAAAGCCGACCACCTTTCCATTTTAGGAGGTGGTCGGCTTTTTTTTCAAATACCGGATTTTTTTCGGTTCTGCACCGTAAAAATTTAAATACTAATCGCACCTCGCTGATTGTTTTCATTGTGTGGGTTCGTGTTCTAGTGGTTAAGACCGATGGCTACAGTGCTGAAGGTCCCTAGTTTGATTCTCACTCGAGACGTCAAATTTTCAGTACATCAGTAGGGTGATTTTCACCCTCCCACACACATCTCTGGTATCCAGACTGGAGTTTAAACTAGATTGGATACTTCGGGGGCTTGGTAGGTCAAAGCTGTTCCCAGCTTGACCTGGAGATCAATCTTCTGAAATCTCTTTGGGTTGTCTGTTCCCGCCGGGAAGCCCGGTGGTTCTCTCCAAGTACTTCGGCTTCCTCCACCATAATAACAGACTTGAAGTACATACATTGACAAAGATGGCAGATCGTCAAACTTCAATATTTTCTTTTATTAATCGGGGGAAGAGAAAGGCAGATGTTGATGGTGATAAGGAAAATTCTAGGCCAAATAAGTCAACTAAAATGGATAGTTGTATTGAAAATTGTGGAAATGGAAAAAAAGTCTCAAAACAACGAAAAAGGAACATCAGCGATCGCGAAGATAAACAGGTTGGGAACAATCCCCCAAATGAGGGATATCCCTTAAATGAGGGACTGTCTCCCTGGCAAGAGGTTATGTTAATTTTGTTGAAGAAAAGAAAAGAGAAAAACTTAGATTTTTTAACTTAAAAGGGGAAAAAATCATTATGTTCGGACCAACATTTCTAAAAGAAGGTCCCATTATTTTTAATGATAAAGAAGATATAAGTCCAGGAATATTACAAAATTCTTGGACATGTTTTGACCATATAACACCAAATAGATGTATAGTTCTTTGGGAAAATTTTCTGTAAATAAAATAAATATGTGCTCATTTGTATCTCGTTAAATGTACCCTCATAAACATGAGAGATAGTCATTAAATTGAGAGGTTACCCCTCATTTGATAAATATGAACAGGACTTTAAATGGCTAATCGTCACAGAAGGAGGATATTACTGCTCTGTGTTCCAAAAATACAGCACTAAAGCGAAGAACAAGACAGAAAATTGGATCGATAAGCTATGCATATATGCAGGAGGAGGTAGTCCTACAAAAGCCATATCTGCTATCCAAGATCCGCAAAACTAATTTGTCAAATGAATGGCTAGCAGTGATAGCAGAGGAACAGTTCAATTTTATTAAATGTGAATACAATACTAATCCTTTTTGTGACCCTCTCTAACAGTAAAAAAACCCGGTTGGAAATGTTAAAACAAAAAAAAAACGCCCGGTTGCAAGTGATTTTTTCGAAACACCCACCTTACCTTAGTGAAAAATGGAGAACACTGATGAACTGTCACTCTGTCACCAGAGTTTAGGTCCATTTCATGATCAGTTCATTGTCACCAGAGTTAAGGTCCATTCTATGTTCAGTTTGTTGTCACAAGAGTTATGGTCCATTTAATGTTCAGATTATTGTCACAAGAGTTATGGTCCATTTAATGTTCAGATTATTATAATAAATGTCACTAGAGATACGGTCCATTTCATGATCAGTTCATTGTCATCAGAGTTAAGGTCCATTTCATGATTAATTCATTGTCACCAGAGTTAAGGTCCATTTCATGTTTAGTTCATTGTCATCAGAGTTAAGGTCCATTTCATGTTTAGTTCATTGTCATCAGAGTTAAGGTCCATTTCAAGTTCAGTTCATTGTCATCAGAGTTAAGGTCCATTTCATGATCAGTTCATTGTCATCAGAGTTAAGGTCCATTTCATGTTTAGTTCATTGTCATCAGAGTTAAGGTCCATTTCATGTTCAGTTCATTGTCATCAGAGTTACGGTCCATTTCAAGTTCAGTTCATTGTAACCAGAGTTATGGTCCATTTCATGATCAGTTCATTGTCATCAGAGTTAAGGTCCATTTCAAGTTCAGTTCATTGTAACCAGAGTTATGGTCCATTTCATGATCAGTTCATTGTCATCAGAGTTAAGGTCCATTTCATGATCAGTTCATTGTCACAAGAGTTAAGGTCCATTTTATGTTCAGATTATTGTCACCAGAGTTGTGGTCCATTTAATGTTCAGATTATTATAATAAATGTCACTAGAGATACGGTCCATTTCATGTTCAGATTATTGTCACCAGAGTTGAGGGCCATTTCCACAAGTGACTTGAGGAAAAGACAAGTCTGTTTTTGTGTTAAAAATAAGCCTGAATCAAATCAAACTAGATATGGAAGATGCCATATGCATGAGTATAGTTCCATATACTTTAGATTTGACAAACAGTGATGTTGGAAGTACAACTTGAAATTGTTGTGCTGTCTGTAAGACACAAATGATGCCCCTGTCTGACCATAAGAAATTATAAATTTAACACTATGTATGATGATCTATCTTTTATTTTTATTCTGAATGTTACACCAGCAGGACTGAATGTCCAGCCAAAAGGTTTAAACTTTCCAGTTTTAGTAGTCACCTAGTTCAACTTTTTATTTCCAGTGGTCACCAAGTTCAACTTTCTATTTCCAGTGGTCACCAAGTTCAACTCCCCGGTATTGATTAAATATTTGACAATACTAAAAAATCTGATTTATTGCATTAGGGACAGTAAACTGTAGTAATACAAACCATGTTTTCAATTATATAGCAAGTGAGAAGGAAAACTACCAGTTTTTGTGAATATCTAACATCCCCCCCTTTCTGACTTTTAGAACAAAAAAAATGACTAAGTCCAAATACCTGGCATTTTGAGAATATTTGAAAAAAATCAAAATCCTGTGGACATGCACACCTCTATTATGTGTAGAAACATTCTATAAAATATTAAAGCTGTAGCTCCAAAACTGTAGGAGGAGATAGCAGGACAAACCATGTATCTATATCCAGACGCACAATTGGCAGGGGTAAATTAATATGACCCTCGACATTTTGGCGCAGGGGCATAATAAAAAGTAGATATACAATAACCAACATTTTCTTGAAACATTTTGTTACGAGTTGCAGATTTAAACCTCTAAATAATTCCTGTTTTGTATTTTAGGGAGGAAGAATTTGATGACTACTTTGAAGATATGTTTTTATGACACAGGTGTGATAGACAAAATGGAATTACTGTTTGTGATAGTCATTACTTTTACTGTTTTAATGTGCCACATGTCAATAAATCATCGTACTGTACTTCATAAAAAAATTTGCCTGCATATGGTAAAGTCTAGATGAAAAGGATGTAGAAATATTAGCCAAGACAAGGTTATACATATATGTAAGTGTGTGCAAAATAAACTTCCTTTTAGATCAGTCACAGGAAGATGCAAATGAACAATTCACTACTACAAAATGAGAAACCAACATGCCATACATCATAACTTGAAAAGATGTAGTTAAGCTCCAGACAAGCTTGTATAATAAAACTATCAGTCTATTTTATTGCTTTTGTGGTCTGGATCTGTATCTACAGACCCCAATATCAATAGATCTTCCTCTCTATCAGGATATTGTCCATCAAAGATTGGTCAAGATGGGATATGACCAGAAGAGTGCAGACTGAATGTCTTGCTACTTTGCTTAGAATGAATGAATTTATGTTGGAAGTCTGTAATATGAATGTTTTAATACATGTATCACATAAACTTAACATTATCAATTATCCATGTATATGAGGTCAAAGTCAGATGAACCCTGCAAGACAGGCATGTTCACTTTACAATCATACCATACACCAATATAGTTAGCTTATTGCTCATAGTATATGAAAAACAGACCTAATTAAGAAACTGAACATTGACCAATGAACCATAAAAATGAAGTCAAGGTCAGATGAACCCTGCAAAACAGCATGTACATCATGCAATCATTCCATTCACCAAATATAGTTGACCTTTTGTTTATAGTATCTGAGAAACATAACATTCACATTAATCAATGATCCATGAAAATGAGGCCAAGGTCAGATGAACCCTGCCAAGCAGACATGTTCACCTTACAGTCACTCCATACACCAAATATATCGGACCCTTAGCTTATGGTATCTGAGAAATGGACCATGATGCATACAGAGAGGCGAGAGCATTTTACTGTGTTGAAGGCCTCACTGTGACTCAGATGAACAGCTATAAAAGCACCGTTCCTTTTGCTTTGCATGTACGGTTTTATGTCATGGATGGATACCCCATATGCTTTGTTTTTCTTTCAAACTACAAAACCTGAACCATGAAAAAGGGCAAGGTCAAATGAACCCTGTTAGACAAACATTTACACCTCACAATCAATCCATACACCAAATAATATAGTTGACCTATTGCTAATAGTATCTTAGAAAAGACCTAGCTACAGAAACTGAAAAATTAATAATGAAAATGAGGTGTAAGTCAGATGAACTCTGCCAGGACATATACACCTTACAATCATTCTCTACACCATATATAGTTGACCTAATGCCTACTGTATGTGAGAATCAACCAAACCATGAAAATTCTGTAACGGTCATCCCAATGTCTTGCATTCAGTGACACAACATACTTAATATTATAATATACTGTGAAAGTACTTTTATTCGTGGGGTACCAATTTTCGTGGTTTTTGTGGATGGCTTTATCCACAAATTACAGTTTCCAACGAAATATAACTACTGTTGTCCAAATCAAGACATTGAAAAATTCCCATGTAGGTTTGACTACATGGATACAGTTATATGATCTAGAGAATACATCAAATATCAGCAAATGTACAATGAACTGTACATTAAACAACTTCAGACAGGATCTAACCCATTTAATCTTTAAGAAACATTAACTGTACGACTTTTAACCTTTTCATTAACATGAAAAACTAGATATCATTGAGATGGGAGCCATCTCTGTGGGCCCCGCTGTGAATAATGTGTGGTAAGAAATTTGTATCTTTATCATTGGACATGGGGTTGTCAACTGAAACCAAAGTTTTTGACCTTGACCGTTGACCTAGGAAGTTGTACATAAATTATGACACACCCTCTGGTGTTGGTTTATATACATGTCAAGTATAAATTTTGAAATCATAACGGTTCTCATGATATAGAGCGGAGACGATCTTTACCATAGGACATGGGGTTGTCAACTAAAACCAAAGTTTTTGACCTAGGAAGTTGTACATACATTATGACACACCCTCTGGTGTTGGTTAATATACATGTCAAGTATAAACTTTGAAATCATAACGGTTCTCTAGATATAGAGGGGACACAATTTGTTACGGACCGACAGACAGACGGACGGACGGTCAGACTGATCACTATAGGGCATCCACCATTCAGTGGGGCCCTAATTAATTTGTTAGTCTTGATCAATGAAAGTCAGATTTCCAGTGTGGTGATGATATGCTATGATGAAGTGTTCATTTTATCTCCTCATAATTTGTATACGAAGAAAAAAATAATAATTTCATATTTGGCTTGCTTTTTTTATATCATAAGAATTAATTCTACAATTCAAAGAACAATTGTAGCATTTTTTATGTAGCTGTTTTCAAACAAGTGACATGTTTATAGCCCAATTAACACTTTTGATGATCTTTTAATCTGTCAATCATTCGATCTCAGGTAATTCGTGTCAATACTTATTATCACATGTGTGCAACATTAAAATGTTTACTTTGCAATTTCCTTCAATCGAGACAATTTGTTACTATTGACGAATCAGCTTATTTTAGAAAGCAATTATTTTATCAAAAATTTGATGAATTTTGTCAGTAATGAAAGACGAACAAATAAGTGAAAATGAACACCTTATTTTGCAATGTTCCTCGAATCAATATTAAACAACACATGATTATTTTCAAGAATCTTTGTTTCTCATGTCTTCAAATTCTTCACTCGATTTTTTCAGAAAACTAAAATCCACAAACTCAAGAACCCACGAACATGCAACTTTTGCTCAACCACAAAAATTGATACCCACGAATAAAAGTACTTTCACAGTATTACGAGGAACATGCCCCAATACTGACCACTTGTCAAAACAGAAATATCCTCATTACAATGAATTCATCATACTTGGCCTGCCATTTATTGTAACCAAGCAAATGACCTTTTCTTGATACAACCCAACCACTGCAACATGAAATGTAACGAGAAAAGTGAATTTACAAAAGAATGTAGTTATACATGTCAAGTCTAGTTATTGTTGAAAGGTTATACAAGTCACAAATGCAGACCATATCCTTAAAATTTAACCGGACCACTTGACCAAGAAAACAGAATTAGTATCAGATGACAATAAATGGTTGTCAGACTGTCGCACCATAATCCTCAAAATAAAACTTGTTTATTAAAACTGTTGTGAAAGTTGGAAAAATATATAAAGGTTGTTCCAATTGTTTATATACTTACAATTGCAATAAATCTAGTCTTGGCTTGAATGAATTTTATCACAGGTATGACAAAAACCCTAACAAATATGAGACAGTAGAAAAAAAGACATTATCAGGAAGAGAATATGTTATGTACAAGACCGACATGCCAAGACAGATTTTAAATGAGCTAGTTCTCAAGGAAACAGTCTACATGAAGACATGTCGCCATACCTGGACACATTAATCTGTCTATGAGCCAACCAGTCTATGCTCTTACTCCTAATTGTGCATAATAAGTGGAGCTGTGGTATTAAAATACAAATTTCCAAGTCTTTGGTTTAACCAAGTAAAGGATCGAATCATCCTGTTCCAAGTCAAGCTTAAAATTATGATGATATTATGCATGATAGATCATTTAACAACCTAGACTAGTATTATTTTCCAGGAAACTATAATTAACCAAATGCTATTGCTAAATTAGTTTACCAGTAGTAAAGAGCACATCCATAACGTAAGCCATGTTCAAATTAGTGCCATCTTGTTCATAGAATTTATATTTAGGACAGATGGTCATCACTCATACAAAAAGTACTGTAAAATTCAGAAATTTATGTGTGCATTTATTTTAGCGATTCCCCGACTACTGGCAAAAATTTAAGATCTCATTAATGCCATTGCAAAAATTTGTAAAGGAAAATCACTACTGAAATTATGAATACCATTTTTTATGCCCCCGCCGTATTGGAGGGGGCATTAAGTTTTACCGTTGTCCGTCCGTACGTACGTACGTCCCAAAATTGGTTTCCGTTCTCTAAGTTTGCCTCAACCAAATGTTATGAAACTTATACATAATGATATTACCACAAAACACAGATCAAGTTTGAATTTTGGTGGCGTCACTTTTACAGTTCTTGAGTTATTTCCCTTTATAACGGTTTATGCAAGTGGGGGCATCATCTGTGTCCTATGGACACATTCCCCATTTATTTATTATTGCAAAACCTTGTACAGTCACATTTTTAGCATTAATAAAAATATCCCAATAATTTCTGAATTTACAAGTTCCATCCCAAGCCATAAATAGCAAATTGAGTTTTGTCTTTGATATTTTATTTCTTCAAAAAATTGGTTGTAAGTGTAATTTGCTTTGTTTAATTTCAGTTGTCTTTCGTATAAAAGTGAAATATGCTGATGGAAACAAAATTACACAAATGTTGTATAAAAATTGTATTCACATTATTTTTTAGTACAATCATTATGATATGAAAATACAAAGCACAAAATGCAGCGACAAAAAGATAATCTTCATGGAGGGTAATTTGTTCAGAGACACATAAATATACAAATAAATAAAGTATAAATCTAGATCACATAGGTCGTCCTCGACCTCTTCCCATTCCACCGCCTGGGGGTCCGTCTTGTTGAGCTTTTGGATTTTTAACAGTTTCATCAACAGAAAGAATGAGACAACTTGCTTCTGCAGCAGCTGTGATGGCATTTATTTTAACCACTGCTGGTTCCCATACACAATTCTCAAAATTGTCAGCAATATCTTCATTAAGTACATCTACACCATACCAGATACCACCTGAAAAATAAATTTTAAAATTCTTCATTTTTACTACTCATGCAGAAAAGAGAAAAGAACAAAGGATGGAGTGGGTGTTTTTTTATTCTTGCTAATGATACATTATTTTGTCTGTTTGTACAGTAAGAACGATTGTACAGTAAGAACGATAGATTAAATGGCAGCTTTTGATTAACAGTGCGTTAAATTCAGACTTTCCACTCTACATAGAGCAAACAATAATCAATAAACCAAAGATGAACCAACATACTGCTAAGTGAATGATTCTAAAACATACATTCTATAAGGCTTACATGCAACACATAATCATATAACTGTATATCTTTATAACAGATATTGGCTAAATACACCACTGCATAACAAGATTGATTTGGAAGAGCAATACCATCTATTGTATTTAAAATAAAGTGCATATGCCATAACAAGATTGATTTGGAAGAACAATACCATCTATTGTATTTAAAATAAAGTATAAGCCATAACAAGATTGATTTGAAAGAGCAATACCATCTATTGTATTTAAAATAAAGTACATAAGCCACTGATTACAAAGAGCATGCACTATAACTTTGCTTAAAGTTTTACAAAAATAGTGTAAATCTCAATGAAGAAAAGAGAAAAGAAGACATAAAATTTCTTAGTTTATTCTTACCTTGTGCATGTCTCTGGCGTAATTTGTTGAGTATATTTGTAGCATCAAAGCCAGCATTTTCACATAACTGTCGAGGAATGATCTCTAAAGCTTTAGCCATGGCCCCCATTAATAACTGTTCTTTACCAGCTATATTTCTTGATAAGTTCCTCAAGTATTTACTTAATTCCATCTCTATTGCGCCTCCACCTACAAATAAAATCTAAGGCTGTAAAATAAATAAGGACATGCAAAAAAATTTTTGGTTTCCCCTAACCCTGTCAGGTCTGTTTTTATCCTCCCACAAATTTTTTCAAGACAGTGGTTTTATTAAAATTCTCTGTAGAGCGAATCCGCATGTGCCAAAATCAAAATAAAACAAAAAATTTACTAGCCCGTGGACCTTTTTGAATTTTCTTCTATTAAGGGGAAACCCAACATTAAATTTTCAACAACCTAACCTTTGTCATTTATTGTATACTCACAAAAGTAAGGTATTAGGAAATTAAATTACACCATAAACAAATATATCTTTTAACCCTTAGACTGCTACGCGCGACTATTGTCGTTCCGATAAAGCAGTCCGCTACTGCTACGCGCGACTATTGACGTTTCCGTATCTCAATTGTTTACACAGTTACCATTGAATGGGCGGAGTCAATATTCATGAGATTGCGGCAGTTTAGACTTGTATGGATTCTGATTGGTTAAAATTCGGCGTACTTTCGAGTTTCTCTTGACTTTAAATCAGGTATAAGTGATGAAACCGAAAGTGAAAAATTTAGATGAAAAAAGTAAAAAATTGCGGAAATTGTTTGGAGTGATGGCCAACACGTTCAGAAGTATTTCAATGATAACGATGTAACAGCGGCGGCCAATTTAAATGATTTGGACGAGAACAGAAGATATAATAGATGGAAATAGAAACATTCTAGCAAAACTGCGAACAGAAGACTTTTAAAGCGGGAACCACAGGGATTCCCCAGAAGATGTTCGAAATGGATGACATGAAACAGGATTTGCGATGTTTATCATTGCGCCTTTCAACTGTGAATCAATATTGATCACTGACATCGATAGATTCAAACATTATGTTTGTCAAGATTATTTATTGACGAAAGTTATATCAATGAACTTGTTGTTAAAACATATTTGTACATGGAAGTAAAAGTCGAAAGTCAGAAGGAAAATACCGGAAAATAGTTGCATAAAAAAAACCCGTTGGTCCGAGAAGAAACTTTTTTCTTTTGATAATCGCAATGGAACTAGTTCTTAAAAGAGATTTTTAACAATATTGGTTCAATTCTGAAGTCATGGATACCTTTGAAAAGTTTTTACATTGATGGATTCACGTTAATAAAACATGAAAAAAAAAATTACCTTTGTTTACCTCTATTTGCACCTGTACAGGTAATAAATGACCAGAGACTCACACAAAAATAAAATAAATAAAAAATACAGAATATAACAATACTTTTTTATATAACTTTTATTGATGAATATTCAATATTTACAAAGATATTGCAATTGTAAGTAAACATGTTTATTTCATCAGTGATTAAAATTTTATTCAGCAATACACAAAAGTACAATAGAAATGAATGCAGCAGTCTAAGGGTTAAGTTTATATGTTCACCTCTTTTGGTCTAGTTTAACAGATCTTTGCAGAAAAACAGAACATGTTGTATTTCAGCTAGCTTAACTTAAATGTTTATTTGTGTCTTTGAGTTGCTATCTCAGACGTATATACCCAACATCATTTGTTCATCGAGACAATTTTATGACAAAGTCATTAAAAATGCATTATTCTAAGTGGTCAAGGTGGTAATACACTTTTTTTGGCACAACTGTTTTAGCATTTATTTACTGTAAATGATAATTGGATAATGCCAGTCCAAAATACTGAATATGCTTTCTCACCTGCGACAACGGCATCATTCTTCATGGTTCTTCTTACAATCATTATAGCATCATGTAACGATCTCTCTGTTTCCTCTATAAACTGTTCTGCTCCACCACGAAGAATAATTGTACATGTTCTAGCTTGTGGACAACCCGTAAATAAATTATACCTGAAAGAATTATGAAAATGTCAATAGAGCATAATATCAAATATTATAACCATTATAATTCTATTTTATAATTATGCTGTTTTCTATAATAATTCAATTAAAACTGAAGTTGACTGACAATTAAGATTGAATACTTTTGACATTTAATACAGAATCCATGAAAATGAGAACATCCATATGATCTATAATTGTAAACTAATTTCGGGGTTTTCAAATCAAAATAAAATAATGGAGGCTAGTTTTGAGATGAATAGAATGCAAATTAATGTTCATATAGCAATACACACACAAACAAGATATTTTGTAAGCTGTTGCACATTATTATACCCCTGTATTTTTGGTAAACAGAAGGAAAGAAAACAGTTCAGAGTATGGCATAATGATGAAGCTTTGTGCAATACTGTAAATTCAGAAATTATTGCGTGCATTTATTATTGCGATTTTTCAAGAATGGACAAAAATGTGAGATTAATTATTGCGATATCATGAAAATCTGCATACAGATATATGTAACAGACATCATAATGCGAGTTCTTATTATTGCGATAGTCGACCAGTCGCATTATTCGCATAAATAAAAACCTCGCAATAATTTCTGAATTTACAGTATATAAAGAAGCTATGACTTTTAATTCCTTAAAACAATGTTACAGAAAGATAAACCAGTTTATACTCCTCCGTTTTGAGCAATGGTATAATTACAGGTTGGACAAGGACTATGCTTATAACAAGTTAATTGCAACTAATTGCTGCTTTTAACTGAAGTGGCAATCAAGGCTCTTGATAGAATACAATTAGGTAATTAACTATTTTTATGTTTTACATCATGTAAACATTGCATTCTTTTAAAGGCCAGACATGACAGTAAAGTATTGTTTGCAATACTTTGTTGTTGGTATCAAGACAAAAAGTCTGAAATACAAATTATGTAAAGTAACAAGTGCATACCTTTCCCCACCAATTTGGATTTCTTCAAATATATCACAGGTACCTAACACATCTGGTGACAGATTCTGAACTGTTGTTTGTATAGAGCCACCACAAGCTTTCATTGTCCTCTTCAGATCTTCTTCTACCACTCGTCCAGCACAAAACATATCTCTGTAATATTCAAATGCAAAATCACTATTTGAATTGTTAAGAATATCAACAGGCCAATACTATTTATTACAGCTAACAGACTCATAAGTATGAAATTTTGATGCTTCAGGTCTTACCACAATGTAATACACTGACAAAAGTAAAATTAAAATCTGCACTTGCTAGTCCTCTTATATGTACTAAATCTGGTTCAATATTACAGTTTGGTCCTACAGCAACTAGAGTCTATATAGTACATGTTTTTGTCCTTCATATATATATACACATGTAACACCAAATTATTTGTTGTGAATTGAAATTACAAAAATGTTTTTAATCTGATGTTTTCCATCTTCGCTAGCCAAGGGTTATGATCCACTTCCCTCCTCTCCACCCTTGGCGGATTGAGATAGAATTTCGGAGACATAAGGTAATGATTTTCATTGGTTGCAGTCGAAACACGCTGCATCCAATCAAAAAGCGCCTGTAACATGATCACGTGTAAATGTAGAAAGTGTATGTAAACAATTGGCACGTGCTTATTGTGCTACAAGTCTTTACATCCCTAAACATACGACTACATTTAGTGACAATTTGAATGTTTTTAATCAATTAATAGAAGTTCCTGTGTATGTTTCTTGCACAAATGCATGAATGTTAATGTATATTTTCGTTTCCTGCTTTACCAAGTGTGTTGAATCTAGACGCTACCGTGTTTTTACCTCCAAATTGAAGAGTTCAAGTGCTACCATTGGTCAAGAATAATGTATTCGGAATGGGCGTGACTTAAATCTACCGATAGATGGCGCAACATTGTTATCGCAAATGTTGGCTTAATCTGCCAAGGGTGGAGAGGAGGGAAGTGGATCGTAACCCTTGGCTAGCGAAGATGATGTTTTCCTGTTACAGACTTTATACTTTTGAAGATTGTGAACTCACTAAAAACATGATTAATTCAATGTCTTTATAAAAATAAGGAGATGTGGTATGATTGCCAATGAGACAACTTTCCACCAAAGTTCAAATGAAGTGGATATAAGCAATTATAGGCAACCGTACGGCCTTCAACAATGAGATTTGTCTATTTTTCTGTTTTTCAATTCATTTCAACAACAAGAATAAATAAGTCATGTAGGTTTTACAACTAAGTCAGAAATTACAAAATATTCCCAACAACTCTCAGAAAACCCTGCCAGATACCAGTGATGACCATAACTGACCAAAACGACCAGTCTTGACCGATGGACACTGACATTAATGTACCACAAACGTAACACGAAGACCACCATTGAAAAAGTGTGGCCTTGCTGACTAATCTGTGGAAATTGAATCTTTAAATATGTAATCTCATTTTATACTATCATTCAATACTGTGTGGTGATATCCCTGTATTGTAGACCAGATGCCTTATGTTATATGTTAACTTTTTAAACATCTTATTTACCTATCTGCAAAATACTGCGTGGCAACATCTCCAATAGGCAACTTAGATAAAACAACTTTAGCTCCACTCTTGTGTAAGATATCAAGTTTATCATATAATATCTTCCATTCAGCATCCACTATGGACTGGTATTCCTGTAATAAAGAGTTCATATACAAACATGAGATGGGTGGCTATTTAGGGATTGGTCTTTTGGTACAAGGTTACCAAAACAAATTTACAATTTATTTTTTTTTTATGAAAAAGTGACTTTATTATAACATTCATGTATACCAAATATGATGGATAAACAAGTCAGACAAACAGTCATCTTGTTAGAAGATATTTATCACAAAATAACCTGACTAAATGTCAAACTTTTCCACTAAATTAATTTATTTGACAGATGTATTTTTCCCTATCCAAAAATATTAAGATTGCCTGACTAAATTCTTGGTAAATCATTCAATTTAAAAATATCCAATCACAGTCCCTTTTTTGGTCAGAATAAGAACATTTTTTCTCACTAAATCTGACAATTTATCTATGGTTATGTAGGTTTTACAACTAAGTTAGAAATATACATTTATTCCCAACAACTCTCAGAAAACCCTGCCAGATACCAGTGATGACCATGACTGACCAAAACGACCAGTCTTGACCGATGGACACTGACATTAATGTACCACAGATGTAACACGAAGACCACCATTGAAAAAGTGTAGCCTTGCTGACTAATCTGTGGATTAAAATGAACAAAGCCTCATGTGGTCTTATATGTCTGTCATATATATAATTCATAACTTGTGAGGAAAAAAGGCCCACAAGAACATGTCCTGGTACATAATAACTTTCAACAACTGTGAAGATGAACAAGGCTGTTCTTTAAACATCCTTGGGTTTTAATCAAGTATTTTATTGGTATCATAAAAATTTAATGTTTAATTAAATATTGTTCCAGGATGGATTTACCTTGTAGGAGAAATAACTTTTAACAAAATATTTTCTCCTCTACCCGATTTGTTTAAAATTTGTTTTGTTTGCTTGATGAGGATTAATGCCACTTCCTGTACATTTGCACACTAAAATTAAGTTTTACTGGTGGAAAAAAACTTTGGTACATAGGATAAACCAACAACTTAAAAAACTTCAAGTAACTGATGTCACTTAATCAGGAGTAACCATGTTAACCACCAAGTTCAGGTAACCAGCATTGTCACAAACCTAGACTAAGTGTTTACAAATTGTTACTGGTCTCTTTCCTTTGCCTTGACCAAATTGCTGGTTCATCAGTCAGTCAGTGATGATATCCAATCACAGACCCCTCTTTATTCAAAATAAAACTAGGAGTGTCTGACTAAATCTGATAACTTATCTAAGGTCATGTATGAGGTTATGTAGGTTTTACAACTAAGTTAGAAATATGCATTTATTCCCAACAACTCTCAGAAAACCCTGCCAGATACCAGTGATGACCACGACTGACCAAAACGACCAGTCTTGACCGCTGGACACTGACATTACTGTACCACAGACGTAACACGAAGACCAACATTAAGGAAGTTTGGCCTTGCTGACTAATCTGTGGATTAAACTGAAATAAAATGCTCCGCTGGGGCGCAGCTTGATACGACCGCAGAGGTCGAACCCTGAACAGTTGGGGCAAGTATGGACACAACATTCAAGCTTGATACAGCACTGAATTTGGATTGTAATTAAATATTTGACACAGCATAGGTTTCTGACACAGAATGAAAGTGGTTTAAGAACTTAAAATTTTTTAATTTACCTATTCAAACCATATCATTATTATTTGCTTTTATATATAAATCAGAAATAACCAATTTAAAATGGAAAATTTTAAAGAAAAAAAATGAAAAAAAAAATCCCCCAGTGATATTGTTGTCTTTTTTCAAAACTACCTCTACCGTTTTTTATTGGGAAAAATGCATATTTTTTATGGAAATTGGGGAATTTGTATATTTTATTCTAAACACATCTCCGATTTTTTGCTGACCTTTGCTGTCTTTTTTGCACTGTTGTTTTCATGTATATTTTGGTTGTCAGACATTTTCAACCTGAAAGGTACTTTTCGGAGAGGGGAAAGAAACAGAAGCAATGATGGTACTTAATGCATTGAAAACCACACGTGTTACAAACACCATGATGATTCTGATCAGAAAACCGGATCTCAAAAGAGCTTTCTAATATCAAAATAATAACATGAGTACGATATTTACAAACATTACTACCAATTCCATCACTGTTTGGGGAAAATGTAAAACTTTTTGGGAGGAATTTTAAGCCATTTTTTTTTAGTAATTGGGAATTTTCTATAGGGGAAAAGGCCGAATTTCGGCTGTAATCTGAGGCAAACAATATCACTGTCCCCCCAAATTTTTTGAACCCCCTTATGATTCATCACCCCCAAACTCAATCCCAGCCTTCCCTTTGTGGTATGGTACCTTGCAGTACAATTTCAGAGAGATCCATACACTTGAACACAAGTTATTGTCTGGAAACTAGAAAATGCTTGTTTTTTGGCCCCAAATTCCTAAACGTTTAGGGCAATTACCCCCAAACTAAAACCCAGCTTTCCCTTTGTGATATGGATATGGACCCTTGCAGTACAATTTCATAAAGATCCATACACTTACACACAAGTTATTGTCCTGAAACTAGAAAAATGCTGTTTTTTTTCCCTTTTATGGCCCCTAATTCCTAATATTTTGAGGGAATTACCCCCAAAATCAATCCCAGCCTTCCCTTTGTGGTATGGTACCTTGCAGTACAATTTCAGAGAGATCCATACACTTGAACACAAGTTATTGTCTGGAAACTAGAAAAATGCTTATTTTTGGCCCCTTATTCCTAAACTTTTTGGGCAATTACCCCGAAACTCAATTCCAGCTTTCCCTTTGTGATATGGAACCTTGTAGTACAATTTCATAAAGATCCATATACTTACACATAAGTTATTGTCATGAAACTAGAAAAATGCTTGTTTTTTGCCCCTTTTTTGCCCCTAATTCCTAAAATTTGGAGGCAATTACCCCCAAAATCAATCCCAGCATTCCCTTTGTGATATGGAACAATGTCAGAGAGATCTATACACTTACACACAAGTTATGTCTGGAAGTTACAAAAATGCTTATTTTTGGCCCCTAATTCCTTAACTGTTGGTACCATAACCCCCAAAATCAATCCCCACCTTCCTTTTGTGGTATTTAACCTTATGGTAAAATTTCATTGAGATCCATTCACTTAAAATAAAGTTAGAGTGCGAAAACTAATGGTGTCTTCGGACGACGCCGCCGCCGGACGGAGACGACAATGCCAACGTCATACCAATATACGACCACAAAAATTTTTTGGCGGTCGTATAAAAAGCCTTGTGTGGTCTTATATGTCAGTCAAAAATATGATTCATAACTTGTGAAAATAAAACCACAAAATAATAAATTCTTGGACATGATAACTTAAAGATATAAAGGGGCACCAAAACAAGTTTTTAAAATAAAAATATATAAAATAGAGAGCACAAATGGACCTGTATTTATAGTAGTCAGAAGCTTATAAAGAGATATGCTTTTTGTTTAGTTTATCATTGGAAACATTCAAGAAACTGTCAAAAAAGAAAAGTGATGTTCTTCAATTTTATACACTTTTGTAAATCATCAACAAAAAAATTATTTCATTATTGATGTGAAAAATTTCATTGTACTATGCTTAATTTACTTTGCACGAAAAACAAAGGAATGGATTATTATCTGCTCTACTCCTTCCTGTTTTGAAAATAAATTTTTGTTAGATTGATTTGGTTTAATTTCACTCGTGTCATGTACATTTAAATAACAGCAAGTTTACTAATGGGAGCCTTCAATAGAGTTCTAAACAAGAATGTGTCCATAGTACACAGATGCCCCACTCGCACTATCATTTTCTATGTTCAGTGGATCGTGAAATTGGGGTAAAAACTCTAATTTGGCATTAAAATTAGAAAGATCATATCATAGGGAACATGTGTAATAAGTTTCAAGTTGATTGGACTTCAACTTCATCAAAAACTACCTTGACCAAAAACCTTAATCTGAAGCGGGATAGACAGACGGACGGATGAATGAACAGACGCACAGATCGAAAAACATAATGCCCCTCTTCTACCATAGGTGGCAAAAAAAACCTTACTAGTCTGGTACCTTAATTTATTAGAATTTCAGCATAACCTCTCCCTACTTTTTGAAATAGGATTATATGTTACAAACCTCTACAGAATCAACTCTAACTTCTGCATTATCTCTCTCAGCTTTCAGTTCCAATTCTATATTTAAAAGTGCTATTTTAGGTTTGGTGTATTTCTTTGGCTGCATTTCAAATCCAGCATAACTGAAGGTTTTCTTAAATGCTACTCCTGCTATTAATACAGAATCCTGTAAAAAGATGGGAATGCTACAATAAGCCTTACTATAAATGCCTTATCCACTATTTACAAAAACTTCTTTTTTTATCCAGTCTCTTAATTCATTGACCAAAAGGACAAAATTGAAGAAATGTATACATCAACTAAATTGTATTATCTGATTTTATTGCAAAAAAGAAGTTTCAATAGCACATGAAAATGCAAAAAAATATTGAAAATATAACATTGATAAATTGTTAAATTTTTCGTGAAAATAAATGTTTTGCAGAATTTTTTTTTTTTTAGCAAAACATTGCTTTCTGTAATCACAACCACAATATCTGCACATGTCAACTACCACCGCACCTAAATATGCTTTGGAATTGTTTTTTATTTTTTTTTATAGATCACATTTTTCTTTACCTCAAGACCTCCACCAGTAACTTTCTTCACACCAATCATGTTAAGGGGAAGTAACTCATCCAATAACATAACAGCATCAACTACCATCTTTGTGAAGAAATCTTTCTGATGAGCAACCAGTTTAGAACTCAATGAAGTGGCAGCACATTTCTCTAATAACTGTCTCATTTCCCTGTAAAACATAGCATTTTATGTATTTTACATTCTAGATATATACCTTAAACAAACTGAATATTAGGATAAGTGATTACTGGTAGCTGTTAAATTATAAACAATCAAGAGGTACCAATTTTTGTTGATTTTAAACTATGGAAACCATATCCAACTCTGTGATAAATTTTGCATATGAACTGATATACAGTTGTGATATTATTTTTAGTTCTTAAATAGGAATTTTAGCAATTCCTTCACAGAACTTTAAAAATTTAGACAAATACAAAGTTGATTGTAACTTAACACAAGAAACAAGGGAGGCTACATCTGATTTCACATATCATTTGAAAGTTACTTGTTTAATCATGTTTGTTGATCCAAATCTGTGAATGACTTACTTTGGATCACTTTTGTTGATCCTCATAGATATTTCTCTGATTTTCTTAACAGCCTGAAAGAGAGAAAACATCTGTAAAAGTATGAGGGACAAATTATTACTTTTTTTCCCTATTAAAGCAATACAAATTTTCTGTATAAAAGAGCTTCCAAATTCCTTTTTTGGTAATAAATTTCAAGTCTTGTTTGTTTTTAAAAGGTTTGCATTATATTTTCAATCTTACTCATTTAATCTAAAAGTTCTAAAACTAAAGGAAAGGGGTCTCCTTGATTGGCTGCCATCCTATTTGGACTGAAAATAAAATAGAAACATTCTACCTACAGGATTGCAACTGCTAGCCTTAAATAACAGATTTTCACCATATTGTGAGGAATATTTATGGCATTTTTGTTACATGTCATATCTTGAAATGTTTTTGTTATTTGTAGAGTGCTGATGGTAGATCTTTGACAGTCTCTTATAGACTAAGGGTGACTTTGATCTTGGCATATTGTGTAGACCTGTCTACAGTTAAAGAATGTATGTTGCCCTCCCTCTAGATGTCTTATTTTTGTCATTGGATTGCTGTCTCCTTGATGTTTACCCCACATCACCATTTTTTCATATGTGTTAACAAGTAACTTACCTCTGTTGCTGCCTTTCTAAAAGCTTTGATTATGATCTGTGGATGAACCGCCTCTTCTATAAATGGCTTGGCTTCTTTAAGGAACTCACCAGCTAACAATGTGACTGAGGTAGTTCCATCACCTACCTATAATCAAATAAAGAATGTTAACAAATACTTATTTAAATATATACATGTACACTGATATTTTATTTAAAGTGAGTTTTTAAAGGTTCAGCTACCTTGTAACATTTTGTTGTTGATTTCTTCTGACCTTTAACTTGAGGTAACTTGAAAAGATATCCGATTCATATTTTTCCATTGTTTTTTTTTTCTGTTTCTGGTGTGAACATGTAGATGTGAACCCTTTCCATCTGTAATTAAACCTCTCTTTTATAGAGTGGAAAGTATGTAAAACAGGGAACAACATTTTCATTGTGGTATATGCAGTCAAACTTGTATAGAACCTTTTTTTTTTTTTTTTTTAAAGATTTGAACAATTCAACGAATTGTAGATTTTACAAACTATGTAAGAGGTCATAGATACCTCCAACAACTATCGAAAACCCTGACAGATATCGATGACATTGTCATTCCTTTACCACAGTTGTGACACAAAGACCAAAGATACAACTGGCCTTGCTGAATGATCTGTGGAGTATTAAACTCAAATATTTGTATTATTCATAGGAGGTAACTTGAAAAGATATTATAAATTTGTAATGTTCAGATTCAAACTGGTAAAAAAGAAATATTACCACATCTTCCGACATGCATTTTATTTTACCTTTTTCAACTGGATCAAATCACAAATCTTTATCATAAAATACATGACCCTTTCCATCTGTTATAACACCTTTTCTTTTATAGAGTTCAGGAGCAAGAATGTAAAACAGAGAATATTTTCATTGTGGTATAATCACCTGTCATTTCCTGTATTTGCAGTCAAACTTGTATAGAACCTTTTTTTTAAAGATTTGAATAATACAACAAGTTGTAGGTTTTACAAACTATGTAAGAGGTCATAGATACCTCCAACAACTCTCGAAAACCCTGACAGATATCGATGACATTGTCATTACTTTACCACAGTTGTGACACAAAGACCAAAGATACAACTGGTCTTGCTGAATGATCTGTGGAGTATAAATCTCAAATATTTGTATTATTCATAGATAACTTGAACAGATATCATAATTTTGTAATGTTTAGATTCAAACTGGTAAAAAAGAAATATTATCACACCTTCCTAGTCCAAGAACACAGTTCTTTTGTAATGCATTTCTTTTAGACAATAAACACAAATTAGAAAATTCACACCTGCTCAACCTCAAAATGATTTTTTCAATATACATGATGTAGTGTACTACTTTGGGACAAATTATATCAAAATTATAGAAAACATCATCAGCTCTAACTTAAAATATGGGCAATTTTATGTTGAGGGGTCTGTGATTCAGATTGACAGCTTCAGAAATACTAATTTTTGACCTTTTTCAACCGGACCAAATCATTTCTTACCAATAAAATGCATGACCCTTTCCATCTGGAATAAACACCTTTTCTTTTAAAGTTCACGAACAAGAAAGTAAAACAGATAATGTTTTCACTGTGGTATAATCACCTGTATATGCAGTCAAACTTGTATAGAACCTTTTTTTTTAAAGATTTGAACAATACAACAAATTGTAGGTTTTACAAACTATGTAAGAGGTCATAGATACCTCCAACAACTCTCGAAAACCCTGACAGATATCGATGACATTGTCATTACTTTACCACAGTTGTGACACAAAGACCAAAGATACAACTGGTCTTGCTGAATGATCTGTGGAGTATAAATCTCAAATATTTGTATTATTCATAGATAACTTGAACAGATATCATAATTTTGTAATGTTTAGATTCAAACTGGTAAAAAAGAAATATTATCACACCTTCCTAGTCCAAGAACACAGTTCTTTTGTAATGCATTTCTTTTAGACAATAAACACAAATTAGAAAATTCACACCTGCTCAACCTCAAAATGATTTTTTCAATATACATGATGTAGTGTACTACTTTGGGACAAATTATATCAAAATTATAGAAAACATCATCAGCTCTAACTTAAAATATGGGCAATTTTATGTTGAGGGGTCTGTGATTCAGATTGACAGCTTCAGAAATACTAATTTTTGACCTTTTTCAACCGGACCAAATCATTTCTTACCAATAAAATGCATGACCCTTTCTATCTGGAATAAACACCTTTTCTTTTATAGTTCACGAACAAGAAAGTAAAACAGATAATATTTTCACTGTGGTATAATCACCTGTATATGCAGTCAAACTTGTATAGAACCTTTTTTTTTAAAGATTTGAACAATACAACAAATTGTAGGTTTTACAAACTATGTAAGAGGTCATAGATACCTCCAACAACTCTCGAAAACCCTGACAGATATCGATGACATTGTCATTACTTTACCACAGTTGTGACACAAAGACCAAAGATACAACTGGCCTTGCTGAATGATCTGTGGAGTATAAATCTCAAATATTTGTATTATTCATAGATAACTTGAACAGATATCATAATTTTGTAATGTTCAGATTCAAACTGGTAAAAAAGAAATATTATCACACCTTCCTAGTCCAAGAACACAGTTCTTTTGTAATGCATTTCTTTTAGACAATAAACACAAATTAGAAAAATCACACCTGCTCAACCTCAAAATGATTTTTTTCAATGTACATGATGTAGTGTACTACTTTGGGACAAATTATATCAAAATTATAGAAAACATCATCAGCTCTAACTTAAAATATGGGCAATTTTATGTTGAGGGGTCTGTGATTCAGATCGACAGCTTCAGAAATACTAATTTTTGACCTTTTTCAACTGGACCAAATCACTTCTTACCAATAAAATGCATGACCCTTTCTATCTGGAATTAACACCTTTTCTTTTATAGTTCACGAACAAGAAAGTAAAACAGATAATATTTTCACTGTGGTATAATCACCTGTATATGCAGTCAAACTTGTATAGAACCTTTTTTTTTAAAGATTTGAATAATACAACAAATTGTAGGTTTTACAAACTATGTAAGAGGTCATAGATACCTCCAACAACTCTCGAAAACCCTGACAGATATCGATGACATTGTCATTACTTTACCACAGTTGTGACACAAAGACCAAAGATACAACTGGCCTTGCTGAATGATCTGTGGAGTATAAATCTCAAATATTTGTATTATTCATAGATAACTTGAACAGATATCATAATTTTGTTATCTTCAGATTCAAACTGGTAAAAAAGAAATATTATCACACCTTCCTAGTCCAAGAACACAGTTCTTTTGTAATGCATTTCTTTTAGACAATAAACACAAATTAGAAAATTCACACCTGCTCAACCTCAAATGATTTTTTCAATGTACATGATGTAGTGTACTACTTTGGGACAAATTATATCAAAATTATAGAAAACATCATCAGCTCTAACTTAAAATATTGACAATTTTATGTTGATGAGGGGTCTGTGATTCAGTTTGACAGCTTCAAAAATACTAATTTTTTACCTTTTTCAACTGGACCAAATCACTTCTTACCAATAAAATGCATGACCCTTTCCATCTGGAATTAACACCTTTTCTTTTATAGTTCACGAACAAGAAAGTAAAACATAATATTTTCACTGTGGTATAATCACCTGTATATGCAGTCAAACTTGTATAGAACCTTTTTTTTAAAGATTTGAACAATACAACAAATTGTAGGTTTTACAAACTATGTAAGAGGTCATAGATACCTCCAACAACTCTCGAAAACCCTGACAGATATCGATGACATTGTCATTACTTTACCACAGTTGTGACACAAAGACCAAAGATACAACTGGCCTTGCTGAATGATCTGTGGAGTATAAATCTCAAATATTTGTATTATTTAAGGAATGACTGTAATATTTTTTCTGTCTATGAAGAAATAACATCAAAAATGTGGTGCACACTGAATAACCCGCATAGCGGGTTATTTTAAAGTGTGCAACACATTTTTTATGTTATTTCGAATAGACAGAAAAAATATTACAGCCATTTCTTATAATTTAATTCTAAATTCCATTTTAAACCGGAGTAAACCATGAAAAAACGTTGATGACGTCACGGTCACATGACAAAATTATGTCTATGAGCTGATAAACAAAACAACGTCAGCCAATCAGAAGACGCATTACATCCAAAATTAAATTATTCATATATAGATAACTTGAACAGATATCATAATTTTGTAATGTTCAGATTCAAACTGGTAAAAAAGAAATATTATCACACCTTCCTAGTCCAAGAACACAGTTCTTTTGTAATGCATTTCTTTTAGACAATAAACACAAATTAGAAAATTCACACCTGCTCAACCTCAAAATGATTTTTTCAATATACATGATGTAGTGTACTACTTTGGGACAAATTATATCAAAATTATAGAAAACATCATCAGCTCTAACTTAAAATAGGGGCAATTTTATGTTGAGGGGTCTGTGATTCAGATTGACAGCTTCAGAAATACTAATTTTTGACCTTTTTCAACCGGACCAAATCACTTCTTACCAATAAAATGCATGACCCTTTCCATCTGGAATAAACACCTTTTCTTTTATAGTTCACGAACAAGAAAGTAAAACAGATAATATTTTCACTGTGGTATAATCACCTGTATATGCAGTCAAACTTGTATAGAACCTTTTTTTTAAAGATTTGAACAATACAACAAATTGTAGGTTTTACAAACTATGTAAGAGGTCATAGATACCTCCAACAACTCTCGAAAACCCTGACAGATATCGATGACATTGTCATTACTTTACCACAGTTGTGACACAAAGACCAAAGATACAACTGGTCTTGCTGAATGATCTGTGGAGTATAAATCTCAAATATTTGTATTATTCATAGATAACTTGAACAGATATCATAATTTTGTTATCTTCAGATTCAAACTGGTAAAAAAGAAATATCACACCTTCCTAGTCCAAGAACACAGTTCTTTTGTAATGCATTTCTTTTAGACAATAAACACAAATTAGAAAATTCACACCTGCTCAACCTCAAAATGATTTTTTCCAATGTACATGATGTAGTGTACTACTTTGGGACAAATTATATCAAAATTATAGAAAACATCATCAGTTGTAACTTAAAATATGGGTAATTTTATGTTGAGGGGTCTGTGATTCAGATTGACAGCTTCAGAAATACTAATTTTTGACCTTTTTCAACTGGACCAAATCACTTCTTGCCAATAAAATGTATGACCCTTACCATCTGGAAATAACACCTTTTCTTTTATAGTTCACGAACAAGAAAGTAAAACAGATAATATTTTCATTGTGGTATAATCACCTGTCATTTCCTGTATTTGCAGTCAAACTTGTATAGAACCTTTTTTTTTAAGATTTGAACAATACAACAAATTGTAGATTTTACAACCTATGTAAGAGGTCATAGATACCTCCAACAACTCTCGAAAACCCTGACAGATATCGATGACATTGTCATTACTTTACCACAGTTGTGACACAAAGACCAAAGATACAACTAGTCTTGCTGAATGATCTGTGGAGTATAAATCTCAAATATTTGTATTATTCATAGGTCATATCTTTCTTCCCATCTTTTAATAATGAGAAAAGCATAAACCTAACTTTAATTTTTGACTGGTCTAAACAAAAACCTCCATCAATACATAGCAGGCAAATTTTTTACACTGGTTTCAAAATTATGTGCAGTCGTAGATTTCCTTGTTCAAACAAGTGTCATCCAGCTGGTTGCCAAACAGCAGATTTTTCATTCTGTGCTTTACCGTTACTACATATATTCTAGATAGGCAAAAAAGGGGGGCGCACTTGTACTGTCTTATCATTTAGGTATTTCCTGTTATACTTTATATGTATTTCTATATAAACAGACCTCAGCATCCTGTGATTTAGCTATGTCTACCAATGTCTTGGCTGCAGGATGGACAATATCTAATGTCTTCAGAATTGTAGCTCCATCATTTGATATAGTAGCTTTACCTATAATTCATAAAGTTTCTACATAATTTGTTTCAGTCTATATTTATATGCAAGTAGTTACATTATTATAAAATTTCTTTCAACTACTAGATAACTAGAACTCAACAAAAAAAAATGATTTTTTTAGACAAAATTTTACATACATGTACAATGAAGATACAACTTTAGTATTTTGCAATTTAACAGCATGTGTTTGCTGATTTTTTTTGTTTAATTCTTAGAAGAGAGGAGAAAGATACCAAAGGGACATTCACACTTATAATAAAATTGAGATAAGTCCACCTAACTGATGTGACAAAGCCATGGCAAAAAAAGAATCAAAGAGCTGAAAGCTCTAAGTAAAAATGACGCCATTGTCTCTCATATTGGGATATTTTTGATGCAAGTCTTGATTTTTACATAATTTACCTACTGAATCTTAGGCGACGTTCAGTTTATGGTAGGTAGGGTAACTGATAGAATAGATATGAATTGTTTCCACAATCTATAGTGTTTTTATTTGTTTGTCAAGATATATATATATATATATATATATATATATATATATATATGTGTGAAGTGAAAATAACTACTAGTTGTTCTGCTGTACAAAGAAATAGCTCAAGACTACCTGAACAATCTACAATATTCAAAGTAATATGTGAATTTGTTTCCCTTATTTGTAGAATTATTTAACAAAATGATTATGAAGAGCCTGTAGTAAGAAAGCTCTTATACAAAACATAGTCCTTATTCAAGAGATAAGTTACAGGTGACCTAGTGACATAATCACTGTTATTTCAGTTACCTAAACGTGATCAATTTCTGTAGATTTAGACAATAGTATTGTTATACTTGTTTCACAATTACAAACAATGTGACACCATTTATACAACTTAATTTCATTGTGAAGAGCCTGTAGTAATCAAGCTTACACTGAAATCTTAAAATGACAACATAAATTATTGCAAAATTATTTTTTTCAAATGATTTAATGTTTAGTACCGTAGTCATTTATTTCAAATAATTGACCCGTAATAAAATAAGGAGATGGGGTGTGATTGCCAATGAGATAACAGTCTGAGGTACTATCTACCCGAGTCCAAATAATGTGGCTGTTGGCAGTTATAAGTCACTTTCAGACCTCAACAATGTACCAAACCGGTTTATTGTTTTCATGTACCACAGGAAAAAGAGGAGTTGTGGCCAGGTGCTGCCAGGATTTAAAACTATTAGAATTACACAGTTTTGTCTGCATTCAGAGAAAATTTCATGGTGTAAACACAGCCATTTTTGTTGGTGTATATTAGATGAACCTTAAAGGTGGATTATCAGATTATTGGTCACAGGAATATTAAAGTGATTGTTGACTTTTCGAATATAAAAATATGCACAAAGAAGGAAATATATCTGATTCCTTGTGAAAATTAAAAGATAGAACATTGTACTTTACTGGATTTGGTAATTTAATTTCAAGAATGACAACATGTATGATCTGTTACCATAAGTGTAAAATTTGTCCATTAGCTACTGTTTATTATGTTTATGGTTGAACTGCATCTTTGAACTTTGTCAACCAGTCATGATTTACTTCTTAAGCTGTGTAAGAACCTTCTTGTAATTGAAAATTGGTCTGCCATGATCACGATTTCTACAATATTCTGAGTTCCTGACAAGTTCAAAATTTAGCATATTTGCAGTTTACAATACCCAAAGATCAGGAGAAACAACGATTTTGATTGGCTGATCACAGTTGTCTCCCTTGGAAAAAGTTTGAGAAAGTTCGAAATTGGGAACAGTAGAATTTAACAAAATCGTGCAATCGTGACAAGGGGTCAAAATCGAGTATTTCACGCCTGAATCGTGCAAGTTGGCAGGTATGACAGGTTTAGAAATTAAAGAATGAAAATTACAAATTTAAGTCTGTTCCAGTTGTATTTCCAACAAGATGATTGAAAATTGTCCGACGGTCACAAAGGTTAATGACCGCCATTTTGTACACAACAAGACATATTGAAGGGAGACAACACCATCTGTTATTTTAAAATGTACATTTGCAATGCTGGAGTTGTCTTTCTTTTACCAATGTATGAGCATACGAACATTCACTTCAAGTATGTAAAATACGGAACCGAGTTCGGAATGCGGATTGGAAGTCTGGTCAATGGTAAAAGAAAATTGACTGCGTCATTTTCTAATAAAATGCTCCGCTGGGGCGCAGCTTGATACGACCGCAGAGGTCGAACCCTGAACAGTTGGGGCAAGTATGGACACAACATTCAAGCTTGATACAGCACTGAATTTGGATTGTAATTAAATATTTGACACAGCATAGGTTTCTCACACAGAATGAAAGTAGTCTAAGAACTTAAAATTTTTTAATTTACCTATTCAAACCATATCATTATTATTTGCTTTTATATATAAATCAGAAATAACCAATTTAAAATGGAAATTTTAAAGAAAAAAAAGGAAAAAAAAATCCCCCCCCCCAAATTTTTTGAAACCCCCTTATGATTCATCACCCCCAAACTCAATCCCAGCCTTCCCTTTGTGGTATGGTACCTTGCAGTACAATTTCAGAGAGATCCATACACTTGAACACAAATTATTGTCTGGAAACTAGAAAAATGCTTGGGTTTTTTGCACCTTTTTGGCCCCAAATTCCTAAAAGTTTAGGGCAATTACCCCCAAACTCAAACCAAGCTTTCCCTTTGTGATATGGAACCTTGCAGTACAATGTCATAAAGATCCATACACTTACACACAAGTTATTGTCCTGAAACTAGAAAAATGCTTGTTTTTTTGCCCCTTTATGGCCCCTAATTCCTAACATTTTGAGACAATTACCTCCAAAAACAATCCCAGCCTTCCCTTTGTGGTATGGTACCTTGCAGTACAATTTCAGAGAGATCCATACACTTGAACACAAGTTATTGTCTGGAAACTAGAAAAATGCTTATTTTTGGCCCCTTATTCCTAAACGTTTTGGGCAAGTACCCCCAAACTTAATTCCAGCTTTCCCTTTGTGATATGGAACCTTGTAGTACAATTTCATAAATATCCATACACTTACACACAAGTTATTGTCATGAAACTAGAAAAATGCTTGTTTTTTGCCCCCTAATTCCTAAAATTTGGAGGCAATTACCCCCAAAATCAATCCCAGCATTCAAACCCTCAATCAGCATCATTTAACAGTAATATCTAAAAATGGAAATTACATAATAAAGGTATTAAAATAGAAAATGACATCATAGTCATGGCTAAAAATAAACAAAATCCTTAATCAGCAACATTTTACAGTAATATCTAAAAATAAAATTCCTTTGTAACCATAAAAGCCCATTTAAATACATCATGACAGATATTATAATAGAAAATGACATCATAGTCATGGCTAAACATAGCAAAAACCTTAATCAGCATCATTTAACAGTAATATCTAAAAATAAAAATTTCTTTGCAACCATAAAAGTAAAATAGAAAATGACATCATAATCATAGCTAAAAATAAAAAAAAAAAATTTTTATTACCAAATTTTAATTGGAGTTTATTAAACTAAAACAATAAATTTGCAACCATAAAACCCCATTTAAACACATCATAAAAGTATTAAATAATTCAACTACATCATAAGGCTATAAAAATAGAAAATGACTTCATAGTCAAGGCTAAAGGTAAACAAAAAACCTTCATCAGCAAAATTTTATATTGGCAAATTTCCAATGAAGTTTATTATACTAAAATTGTTGGCAAATTTCCAATGCATTTATTAACAATAAAGTTATTGGCAAATTTCCAATTTACATAATTTAAAAGCAGTGTAAGTGAGATATTTAAATGAGTTTGAATTACCAACCTTACACTGCTTTTAAATAATGTTTTGTACTTATTTGTCTATTAACCTGGAAACCCTTGTTTTTTCACCTTTTTTTCCCTTATTATTTAAAGGTTTGAGCCATAACCCTACCCCAAAGCCAATTCTTAAATTCCAATGTAACCTAAATTTACAATATACATAACTTCAATTTAAGTTTTTGATAAAATCAAACCACATCATTATTATTTGCTTTTATATCTAAATCAGAAATAATTAACCAACTTTAAGTGGAAAATTTTCACACATCACGCCCCCCCAAACTCAATCCCAGCCTTCAGTTTGTGGTATGGTACCTTGCAGTACAATTTCACAGAGATCCAATTACTTAAACACAATTAATTGTTGGAAACTAAAAAAAATGCTTATTTTTAACCCCTTTTTTAGCCCCTTATTCCTAAACATTTGAGCAATTATCCCCCAAACTCAATTCCAACTTTCTCTTTGTGATCAGAATTAACCAACTTAAAATGGAAAATTTTAAAGAAAAAAAAAAGGAAAAAAAATCCCCCCCCCCCCCCAAAATTTTTTGACCCACTTCCCTTTGTGGTATGGTACCTTTAATTACAATTTCAGAGAAATCCATACACTTGAACACAAGTTAATGTCTGGAAACTAAAAAAATGCTTATTTTTGCCCCCTTTTTTGGCCACTTATTAATAAATGTTTTGGGCAAACATTTTACAATAATATTTAAAACTGAAATTAATTTGTAACCTTAAAATTAAATAGAAAATGACATCATAGTCATAGCTAAAAATAAACAAACTATTGGTAAATTTCCAATGGAGTTTATTATATTAAAACAATAAATTTGCAACCATAAAAGCGCATTAAAATACATCATAAAAGTATTAAAAAAAATTTAACTACATCATAAGGCTATTAAAATAGAAAATGACATCATACTGTAAATTCAGAAATTATTGCGATGTTTTTATTATTGCGAAAAATGCGACAGGGTTATAATCGCAATAATTTAAACTCGCATTTTGAAGTTTTTTCTATGAATTAAACAGGACTTTTCTCAAAACCGCAAAAATTAAAATCGCAGTTTAGTCTAAAATGACAAAATCGCAATAATAAATGCACGCAATAATTTCTGAATTTACAGTAGTCAGACTAAAGGTAAACAAAAAACCTTCATCAGCAAAATTTTATATTGGCAAATTTCCAATGAAGTTTATTATACTAAAATAATTGGCAAATTTCCAATTTACATAATTCAAACATAGTGCAGGTGAGATATTTAAATGAGTTTGAATTACCAACCTTACACTGCTTTTAAATAATGTTCTTTACTCAATTATTTGTCTATTAAAATGGAAACCCTAGTTTTTTAACCTTTTTTCCCCTTATTCCTTAAACGAAAAAAAATAATTACCCCTTTTTTGACCCCCCCCCCCCTATGATTCATCACCCCCCCTTCCCCCCCAAACCAAGCTCAATAACAGCCTTGCCTTTGTGGTATGGTACCTTGTAATACAATTTTAGAGAGATCCATACACTTGAACACAAGTTATTGTCTAGAAACTAAAAAATGCTTATTTTTCACCCCTTTTTAGGCCCCTTCTTACTAAACGTTTTGGGCAATTACCACAAAACTCAATTCCAGCTTTCCCTTTGCGAAATGGAACCTTGTAGTAAAATTTCAGAAAGATCCATACACTTACACACAAGTTATTGTCATGAAACTAGAAAAATGCTTGTTTTTTGCCCCCTTTTGGCCCCTTATTCCTAAAATTTCGAGGAAATTAACCCCAAAATCAATCCCATCATCGACCCTTTGTGATATGGAATCTTGTAGTACAATGTCAAAGAGATCCATACAATAACACACAAGTTATGTCTGGAAGTTACAAAAATGCTTATTTTCGGCCCCTTTTTGGCCCCTAATTATTTAACTGTTGGTACCATAACCCCCAAAATCAATCCCCACCTTCCTATTGTGGTATTGAACCTTATGGTAAAATTTCATAGAGATCCATTCACTTAAACTAAAGTTAGAGTGCGAAAACCATTGTGTATTCGGACGACGACGCCGACGACGACGCCAACGTCATACCAATATACGACCACAAAATTTTTTTGCGGTCGTATAAAAACAACATACACAATGTAGAAAACTAAAGACTGTGTAAAACAGACTTCACCAAAAACTTATATTTTTAGAATTTATAATATAGCAGATGTTATCAAACATTGCTCTTTTCAAATCCTACTACATGAAATACTTCAAGCCCCATGATCCTAGACAAGTAGTTTTTCAAAAATCAAAAAATCTGTACCAACAACAATCAATGATTTGTACTGCACTTTAAACTATATAAAAGTTCTGAACATTAACCTACTCTAACAGCATAAAAATATCTCATTTTTGTATCAGCATGAAGGTGTCACCAACCTATAATACGTGGGGTGGTTTTTTTAAATAATAAAGGTTTGTGCTTCTTTCGGTTGTATCTGTTATTTCTAAAACTTCATTGCAGTTGTATACTTAATGTTTACTTTACATTCAAATAACTTTTTTTATAAAAAACAGTAATTAATCTTATACATGTTAAATTATTTCTTACCCTTATCATCAATAATGAGTTTGTCCATCCCCCTTGGACCAAGTGTGGTACGTACTGCATCAGCAATCGCCTGACAAGCATTTATGTTACTGACAATTTGAGGTACACCTTGTGAGGTGTCTGTACCCTCCTTCAGAAGAATTATCTGTGGCTGCTGCAATACAATAAAACAAACATTACTTCATAGTTAACTTTAATTGGTATTTACAAAGCTAATTTGGTATGATTGTTAGGTGTTTGTAAATCATGATAGTTGTTACAACTAGCTTTGGTGTATTACACTAAATATTTTAGGTGTAATACCACCAAATCATAGCAAGTTACATCCTGTTGCATACGAAAATAGGTCGAAAAAAAATATTCCCTTGAATTTGAGAGTTGTAGGTAATTAATCCTACCTTTCATTGAAGTAAAACCTTTTTGGTCATAAACATATATCTTGGGTATTTAAAAGCACCATTATTTTTTTTTTGGGGGGGGGGGGGGAGGGGGGGGGGGGTTTCTATAGAATATTTTGGAAACTTGAGGTTACATGGTTACTAAAGCTTGTACACAGTTTAATAAAAGGGGAAAATTTGATTGGTTAACTTCCAGTGATGGTTATTTTCTTATATGCAATGAAATATTATGTGAAATTTTTTCTATAGGTAAAGAACCACTAATTCAGACCCGGTCCGAAAGAACATACAAGAAAGTAGTACATATTTTAAACAAAATAGTTCCTACGCATAGCTGTATCTTTGTCAATAGTGGGAATATTTGGGTAGTTTTAGTATCAAATGAAAGCTTGGGGACTTGGGATCACTGTAGAACCCTTGTTGAAAGTTTTATTTGAATAATAAAGAAGTATATGAAATTTTAATAGGAGGGCTCATTTGGCCTGTTGTTCAGATCAGAAGTTCCTGTTTTTGTACTATCAAACTTCCGGGAACCAGTACGCTCTAATATGCAATTAAATGTATGTTGATTTTTTCAGCACAAGTCAGCATAAGGTACAGTTTTGACATGAAATAACTGCCAATTTATTTGAACTTAAGACAAAGTAGCCATTTATGCTTGAAATTTCAGAATTTAAGATAGAAAGCAATGGGGCTATGAATTAGTGGTTTTATACCTATAGTACTGGACAGGATAAAACTTTACTCATGCCAAGTATTTCTTTATTTGAAACAAAGATAAATTTTGCACATTTTTTTGAAAAGTGCAAATTTAACAAAGATTAATAGGGGAAAATCAATGGTGGTATTACACCTTTAGTGTTCTTTTTTGTTTGGAAAAGTGCATGATTTGAATGATTGTGTGAGCTTAAAAGTTTATAATTATTGTTGATGTTTATTGTTCTAAGCTTTGTAACACATGGAAATAAATGCTCTATATGAATTGATAGCGGATACCTTTGATCATTATGACAATATTCATTATTCATTTCGTCAAAATAATTCACAAAACAATAAAGGAAACCAGTTTACCTTTTTAAAAAGTTACTTTATTTTAAAACAATAAAAAAACTTTACATATTTTTTTTAATTCACTAGGCCTAACCAAAAAACAATTCAAAAATTATTCAACACAAAACCTATACAAAGGATCAGAAGAAGAATATTAAAGGGGGTGAACAAGCATTTGGACAAACGAACCAGGATTCTATATAATTCTATGCACAACATAGAAGATTAATACTGAGTATGACACACTCATTCTAGAAATTTCACAGTTAAAGGGTGGAACATTACTTGGTCCTTTTAAATTAGACTTTTTTCTATTTTTATGACCCCCCCCCCCCCCCCCCTCCAAAGCCTTTCAAGACCTCAAGGAAATTTTAATTCTGAAACACTAGACACAATCAAATTTAAGGATGCTAGGATTTAAAACGTTTCCAACTGCACAGGTTTTTTTATGAACTCAGCCCTTTTTACCCAATTGTTATGATCATTCATATCAAGTAACAATCAATAACTCAATCGTTATTACAATGCATACGGCATACTATTTAAGTATTTTATACAGAAACAAGCTTCGTAACGTCAAGGCAACCCATGTAAAACCCAAGGCCAAAACAAAAATTTTGTTTTAACAAAATCCATGGCAACATATAATTATCAAACGAAACAAAAAAGCGCAATTCTGTAAGAGTTTTGTTCTTTAATGTAATTGAAACATAAATATAAGCTCGCTTAAAAATAAGGAGAATACACTGTTGTTCAGGAATGTTCTAGACTATAGGGAGATACATGTGTATACATGCACTAAAACATGGGCATTTTCATCAAATTAAATAACAAAACGATTATTTGTGTCTACAATTTAATATAAAAGAGACCCTTATATCACCAAAGATGTGATGAAATGTTTTTAAACCGTTTAAATCGGTAGATGATTGTCGATTCTATTTCAGGTTGTCGAGAAGGGGAACCTACCATATTGTTGTCTTTAGTGAAGAATGAATGTAAGGGTAGATAACCAATTTTCCCCGCGGAATATTCGAGTATTCGGAATGTAATTTTTTCAATGTTGAGCTGAGACTATTATACTAATAAATACTAGCATAATAGTCCCAGTGTTGAGGGACAAAAGTTTTTACCTGCAGAGATATGTAAAGTTTAAAATGTTGATAGTTTCTATGAACTTATGAATAGTAATGATAAATTCACTCTTGTTGGATTGTTCGCTAAATTCTGTAAAATTGTAATGTCAATATTTAAGTGATATTTACCTTCCTGGATAATTCTGTACATGTATATATGTTTAATTTTGTTCCTGCATTATATTTGTTACATTGTATTGTTTGTACTATCATGCCTCATGTGAGGTCTATAGTGAAATAAAAAGTTTCAAAAGTTTTAAAAAAGGAATATCCGCATATGGGAACTCCGAAATTGACATTTAAAGAAAATGGAAAATCATGAGCTTTTTTCCGAGAGAAAATTGAGAGATATCATTAAAATTCAAAATTCAAAATAGACACAATAGTTTCAGTTTTCCTTGGGAAGACTGGCTGGACGGACTGATATGTAGGCATATCAGTAATCTGGGACTATCATACCAAGATTAATTAAATTAGGTGTACAGTTGTATTATTATATACTACATGTAAAACTTTGAAATGTTGTTTTGTATATTATCATATGATTTGTAATGGAGAACACTAATGTAATATTAGTTATCATCTGAAAATCTGAGAATGCCCGTATCTGTAACACCTGTAGTGACCGTGGCTTTCAGACGTAATCTGTGTCATGATAACTGGTTTTCTGCAGTTATCATGGAACACTATGGTCTTCAACATCATATACAATTACATCCTGTCGAGACTAAAGTCCTATATTTGCTATGCACCAAGTCGTGCTTTTCTCGGACTTATGTTTCTGTTCGTTACTGCATGTCTGTCATATTTGTTTTTCGTTTACTGTTTGAAGCATAAATTACGCCGTTGGTTTTCTTTTTTGAATTGTTTCACATTTTGCCATGCCAGGCCTTTTATAGCACTCGTTCTGTGGTACAAGATTTAGATTTGTTTTTCATTGTTTGCACTGAATATTCAATTTCCCATGTGTTGCCTTACCTTGTTTTGGATGAATTTATCCGCCATGTATTTTTGTGCTTGTAATTTAAATAATGTGTGTTTTCTTAGAAAAGAACCACAAAGCTGGGTCTGTGTTCCTTATCATATAAAAGGTATTTCGGTTAAGGTAGTATGGACCCGTAGGACTTATCCCTGACCATATGTTTCCCTTTTAACCGGATTTTTGAAGGAAATATCGGTTATTGATTTGGTGATGTACGGCGGGCGGGCGGGTTGGTGGACGGGCGGCTGCCAAACAGTGTCCGTTCAATTAAAATGAAAACGCTTTGATGAAATTTTTTCAAATTTAGATATGTTGTTTCCTGTGACTAAATGAAGGTCAAGTTCAATTTTCACGATTTTAACTTTTCTCCTTGTTGAGCTATCGCCCTTTTTAATATCCAAAAGTGGTATTTATAATGTGATTGAGTTATTTCTCTTTTTACAGAAATGGTCAATTATCTATATAAAGTTTGATTACACTAAGTGTTTTAAAATAATATACTCCTGTTATCAGATTATGACAAAGCATATGGTAAATGTCTTATCTCACAATTATAATTGGAGTAACATATTTATTTGAAAATTCTCTGTTTCCTAAGCGCTGATGATTATAAGCTATATAGGACTGTATAAATATAGTAAGAAATTTACTGGTCATTTTTAGACATTTTGTAGATAATTAAGTCTCCCTAAAACATATATATTTTTACCCCCACCCCCTTCAATTTGAGAATGTGCTTTTATCTTGTAAACGGTCGAGATCCCCACCCCTAAACAATATATATTCTTGTATGGGACAATAAAACAAATCAAATGAAATATTGGGGGAGTCCCCGGGTTCACCCCCACCCACCCGTTCTTTTTGAAAACTTGTAAACGGTCAAGATCCCCACCCTGAAACCATATATATTCTTGTATGGGACAATAAAACAAATCAAATGAAATAAAAGGCGAGTCTCCTGGGGATCACCCCCCCCCCCTTTTGAGCACTTGTCAACGGTCGAGATCCCCACCCCTAAACCATATATATTCCTGTTCGTCATTCAAGAAGATTTGAATGACATACAGAGTCAATCCATAGGCGTCACTTATGCATATCACAAACCAATTTGTACTGGACTTTGCCCAATGTCAGGCGACCATGGGAATGACGAATTATGGGAGCTTTGTTTGGGATACTTCGTAACAGCATCCTGTTACAATTATTTCTTGTTACTGATAAGTTTTATAGATTTTGAAAAGACATTGTATTAATGATAAATATATATACCTGTATATTTTTGTACTTTGCTGACTACGTGTTATCAACATACATAGAGGATAGTGCGTTGTTTCCTCCTTCAGTATGGGCTGAAATTCCTTCAAATTCTAGAAGAACACATAAAAGACTTGCAGCATTCCACTCTCATTACAACAAACAATTTCATGCTTCACGTCCGTTAATATTGAAAATTATCAGCGGATTTTCTATATAGTTTAATATCTAAAATTGTTTTTTTTTAAATCTTCTTTCATCTTTGAAGACCGTTATGTCTATAAACTGTGGACTTTTATAGTATTGGCGAAGTTGAAGAAAACTATAGAAGATTGTCCGTACTGGAGTCAAATATGACGAATCCATCGTCCCGATAAAAATATGAAAACAAAACGTTATAAATTTCATTCGTCCGAAGCACTTTTCTGGATTTACCTTCATCAGGAACGCCCAAAGCCGAATATTTGAAAGCCAAGCTAAACAGTTGAAGAGCGATATAACCAAAAAGGACCTAAAAAATAGCCAAATCAATCTAAGGTCGACTTTGCCTGAGGGAGTTGAAACCTTAGTTTCTATCAATTTCAAAATTTATTAACGGATAATTTTAGAAAGGATTTTTATAAACCATGTCAGTACCGAAGTACTGACTACAGAGCTGATGATACACTCGGGGACTGATAGTCCACCAGCAGAGGTATCGACCCAGTGATGTAAAAAATGATAAATTGATAAATGAGTGATATCAGAGACAAATAATATGTATTATATGTCTCTGTTGATATTATTCTTAAACAAAAATAGTTCTAGGATTTTTTTTATATTATTCAAACATTTTAATATCAGTTAAGCTAGGACTCATGGGTTTCCCATATGAATTCCACATCTCTGTTTAAATTTCATATCAGTATATTCAAATATATTATTTCTCAGTACGTAATTCAAAAGTTCTAATATTTTATCTTTAGGTGGGAAAGGTATGACATATTTAATTTCAAGCATCTTTGGCATATTCCGCCTCAATGATCTTTTATTATTTCGTTGTGTGTGAGTGAATTGTACATACTCGAAATATCGAGGCTACATAATATTATATAGTCTGACACGTTAACTTTTGTTGATGAAAGAAGTCGTTATGGCAAGCCGTTCTCGTCAAAACTATGTTTAAAACATTTTTCGAAAATTTTACACACTGAGAATTTAAAAAAAAACACACCGAGATTAAAAAACCTAAAAATACACACTGAGAATAAGAAATTTCACACCGTGAGATTTCATAAAGACGCATTGAGATTACGAAAAATGAAAAACACACACTGAGAATTCAAAATTACACACTGAGAATTGAAAATTACACACTGAGATTTCAAAAAGACACACTGAGATTTCAAAAAGACACACTGAGATGAAATAAACTGAAAAACACACACTGAGAATTTGAAATTACACACTGAGAATTTAAAATTACACACTGAGATTTGTGCGCATTTTTATGCGCACATATCTAATTAGCATACGTAATCTTAATCTATTACAAGCTTAAAACAACTAGGGGACAGAACTCGTTAGTCCTTCACTCTGACGCCAATGTTTTATAAAATACATTAGAAATACAACGTAAAAGACCAATAGAACAAGAAAAATACCCACTTTCTCTCTTTTTTTTTTAACAAAATATAACCAGAGACGGCATGTATTATATGTCTCTGATATAACCAAATGGTGAAAAACTTTAATAAAATTATAAGAAAACATTGGAACAATCTACAAAAAGACAAACAATGCAATGACATTTTTAGCCAAGTGTCTATTATAGTATATAAACGTAACAAAAATATAAAAGTTACCCTGCGAAATCAGGCGGGTATAACAGTTGAAATACTTTTGAAAAAGGACCTATGCTTAAACAGTTATAAGCAAACAATCCCGATACACCGTTAGCAATAATATTAATCTGATTTATATAGACAACAAACTTATGATATGAGTTAGCAAAAAACGATGTTAAGTCTTGAAATTTATTATGAATGTTGGTTGAAGGAACCGCATTTCATTATAATGACAAGAGTTCTAGAGACCAAGATATTAATCTGTTGAATTATTCATCTCATGAATATTCATTAGTAATTTGCATATTAATCTCAATGTGTATTTTTGAAATCTCACTGTGTAATTAACAATTCTCAGTGTGTGTTTTCCAATTTATTTCATCTCAATGTGTCTTTTTAAAATCTCAGTGTGTAACTTTAATTTCTCTGAGTCGATGTGTGCTTTTCATTTTTTTAATCTCAGTGTGTAATTTTAAAATCTCAGTGTGTAATTTCGATTTCTCAGTGTGTTATTTTAGGTTTTTAAATCTCAAGTGTGTAATTTTTTCGAAAAAAGGGTTTAAACATAGTTTTGACGAGAACGGCTTGCCATAAGTTGTGTCCTTTGTATAAGTCCATCAGTATTTTAAATTTACTGTTATTTGTTTTGTGAAAAATTAAAAATTCTTAAGCTGTTAATGGAACCACTCTTAGCACGAAAACTTAACGTTGTCAGGACTGCCATAAACAACAGAAGACGAACAGCAAACAGTTGATACAACATTTGACAGACGACGACGGACACAAACTGGTTGCACTGAACAATTTCAACTACCACAAGATACCCTATGAATTTATTGACATACTTGAACTCGTTTAAGGAATATATTTCTGAACAATAACGAATTCAGCATGTTTACTGTACAGACACCAGACACCAAGTGATGGATAAAATTGTTGCTTTTATTGCTTATTTCATTTTTTAGTGCAATATTTGATTAATTGATTGTTGGTTGCTTAACGTCCAGTGGCAAATATTTAATGCATATTTGATTGATTGATTGTTGGTTGATTAACACCCAGTGGCAAATATTTCATGCATATTCAGAACTAGAAACCGTTTAAGAAATAGATTATAAAATATTTAGTATTACAAAATTTAATGTTATAATTTTCTCATCATTTGGTAAAAGGATATTTTCTAAGCTGTTAAAATTTGTAAGAATCATAATTTTTTCTGACAAAATTATATCTTTTGCTGTAAATTAAGACAAACGATTCGGAAAATAATAAGCACATTGCAACTTAAATCTCGGGAATTATTTGTATATTAAGGCTTTTGAGCATAGAATATCAAATTCAATTATTGCCGACATTATGGTTTCATGTGTTACAAATAAATAACCAATTAAAAAACAATAAGGTCTTTCCTAACGTAGTGGAAAGACCTTAATACTATACAATCATGACAAAAAATACTTTTTGATAAAACAAATGTCGAACAGTTACAAAAATAAATAAGTACAGTATGAAGCCTCTGTAAGCAAGTTTCAAACTTGTTGAAAACTAGTGGTTTTGATAAACCACAAGGACGCCACATGATTTTTTCAGTTTAATATAATCGCAAGTCGTAATAACTATAGAGCAAGTAATATAAAGTGGAAAAGCAAGCATTATGTTTTTTTTTTATAGTTATGCAAAATTTACTCATATTTTTTAGTGAAACCATTATGTATATATACGCATCGCTGTCGGAATGAAAATAAAAATATATTCTTTTTGTCTTGATACCTCTTTAATAAATAAACATTTTTTACAAGCTGACGCACACCAAAGCCATGCACCTATAGCAAATAACTTTGTCAGAAGAGAAATAAAACAAATTAAAGCAAAATGATTTGTCCTTTTAATCATTGTAAATAAGAACAAAACATTTGATTATACCTGGGAACAGTATATATATGTTCCTGATTATACATATTTAGCACTAGTCTTCACAATTGTTAACTTCTTAAAATAAAAAGATTATGATTGAATTTGTTTAATCAGTTATGTGAGTTGGCTCGCGTCGATCGTTTCACTGATTTTCGGCAATATGAAAGAAAAAATGGCACGTGCTTAAACATTGTTCAATTACTCATTTATTTGTGGTTCTTTTTTTTTATGAAATTTGGAATTTATGCATTAAATATCAATCTCTACCATAATATAAAAACAATTAATGTACATGAAACAGCACCCCTTCTAGTCCTTAGTGGCATATGATCCTTAGTACACTAAGGAGTTCTTAGCAGTGTTTAGACATATCGCTTGTTTTGCAGCACACTGAGCTAATTTTCTGGCGGCATGTTTTTCAAGAGCGTGAACGACCATTTAATTTTGAGGGAGGGGGTTTAATCTGATTTTTTGGTGGTACCACGCAAGCATCAAATAAAGGCAAAGTCTCCTACTCAGAATTTGTTTCATTTCTCCCTTATCAAAATATTTTTCTTCAATGTTGGGAATCAGAAATTGATAATATTTTTAAGAAACAAATTCGGTGACACCATTTTTTTCTTTTTATTTTCTTAAAGCATATTATAAAACCTTTCTTCTCATATTTTATTATATTCTATCTCATAGATTTCTATTTATTCATAAAATTGTTTTTTTCATGAACAATCTATGCAAATTTGTGCAATTTTGCACCACCTGTAGCTTGGAAAATAGTTACCCATACCAGAGACATATAATACGTATTATATGTCTCTGCCCATACTATTTATTATATTTCTAAAAAAACATAGTAAAATCTTCATTAAGGCAAAGTATAAGAAAAATTTTATCTGAGGAAATATATACCGCTAATCCATCTTAAATAATTTTCAAGAGCATTTTACAGAATGAGCATTATTTTTTAAGATAAAGAAAAATGCCCTAAAAATTTATAGTACCGGTATACAGAAATTAAGGACGCCCATCCAGAACCTAATATATATGGCAAGCCGTTGAGGAATTTATTCCCTTTTTAGCTCACCGGGGCCCGAAGGGCCCCATGTGAGCTAATGCCATCACTTGGCGTCCGTCGTCTGTTGTCGTCATCTGTCGTCGTAAACTATTTAAAAAATCTTCTCCTCTGAAACTGCAGGGCCAAATACCTTCAAACTTTAACTAAATGTTCCTTAGGGTGTCTAGTTTATAAATTGTATCCGAAGTTTTGATCCATCGACAAACATGGCCGCCATGGCTAAAAATAGAACATAGGGGTCAAATGCAGTTTTTGGCTTATATCTCAAAAACTAAAGCTTTTAGAGCAAATGTGACATAGGGTAAAATTGTTTAATTGGTCAAGATCTATCGGCCCTGAAATTATCAGACGAATCAAACAACCCATTGTTGGGTTGCTGCCACCGAAGTGGTAGTTTTAACAAAATTTAGCAGTTTTTTGTTATTATTTTGAATATTATTATAGATATATATATAAACTGTAAGCAGCAATAATGTTCAGCAAAGTAAGATCTACAAAAAAGTTAATATGACCAAAATTGTCAATTGACCCCTTAAGGAGTTTTTGCCCTTTAAAGACAATTTTACACAATTCGTTCATCAAGTTTGCTAACATTTAAAAATCTTCTCCTCTGAAATACGGGTGGGCAATTCGGGCTCTTGAGAGCCTCTTGTTTAAATATTGATTTTTTATTAGAAAATCAGTTTTAATATTAAAAAATTATTATTTTCTAATATTCTAATAAAAATTCCCTAATGACAGCAGTGCTTATTATCAATTATAAGAACTTAATTTGCAGAATAATTAGTGAAATACAGCATCATATTTTTTAACCGTTCGCTCAACATGGGAGGGAAGTGATGAAGCCCTTAAATGCACAAATGAGGTTCACTAAAACCAAAGATTTTGATGGAAATGCAACAAACAGGAAAGTGGTTTATTAATGTGATTTTACGGTCTTGCCAATCTCTTTGTATATATGTCTCTTGTAGAACTAAGTGTTCAGATAATTTTTGCTGTTTCTCAATATCTATTATATTAGTATTCAAAAAATTTGTAAGGGTTCCACGGAACCCAGTGTCTCGCCTACTTTTGCTGTTAATCACAGGCTCAACAAAAATGAGGAAAAAAATTAATTAAAATATTCCTCTCTATACTATTTTTTGATTGTAAGTAGCTTCTGTCCAAGTTTGGTAAAAATCCAGGATAGTTTATGAATCTAATAAATGTTTTAAAATAAAAACTTAAACTGCAGACTGTTATGTAATGTTAACTGGAAGAAAAACTAAGTCCATTTATAAGTAAAATACGGAAAAAATGGAACAAAATTTTAACAAAATTTCCTTTCAGATACTAGCTTTTAATCATAAACAAGCTTCTGTCCAAGTTTGGTACAAATCCAGGATAGTTTAAGAAAGTTGTTAAAATTTTAAAAACTTTAACCACAGAGTGAATGTAATGTTAACTGGCAGAAAAACTAAGTCCATTTATAAGTAAAATACGAAAAAAATGGAATTTTTTTTTTACAAAATTTACTTCTGGAAACTATCTTATGATCACAAACAAGCTTCTTTCCAAGTTTGGTACAAATCCAGGATAGTTTAAGAAAGTTATTAAAATTTCAAAAACTTTAACCACAGAGTGAATGGCAGAAAAAGTAAGTCCATTTATAAGTAAAATACGGAAAAAATGGATTTTTTTTTTTACAAAATTTACTTTTGAATATTATCTTATGATCATAAACAAGCTTCTGTCCAAGTTTGGTAGAAATCCAGGGTAGTTTAAGAAAGTTATTAAAATTTCAAAAACTTTAACCACAGAGTGAATATTTGTGGACGACGACAACGCCGACGGAATGTAGGATCGCTATGTCTCGCTTTTTCGACAAAAGTCGAAGGCTCGACAAAAATGAAAACACTGTAATTTTCATGCGTCAGAAGTTCTTTTCTGGAATAATCTTCTAAAGAACGCTCAATGCTAAATATTTGAAAGCCAAAGCTGTATAAGAATCAAAACAGTTGAGCTATATCACCAAAATGGACCTAAAAATAAAAGCCAAATCCTTCTAAGGTCATCTTTGTCTCAGGGAGTTGAAGCCTAATAGTTTCTTAATAATTTTATAATTTATAAACAGACAATTTAAGAAAGGTTTGTTATAAATCATGTCAATACCCAAGTATTGATTACTGATACCCTTGGGGCTGGTAGTCCACATGCAGTGGTATCAACCCAAAATAATAAAGAAATAATTTCAAACTGGATTGTCCTATTTTTCTGAAAATTACATAGAGATAAATCTGAACTGTTGATCATTTTACTCTAGCTAACTGCTTTAACTATTGAAAGTCAAGCCAAAAAGTGCATTTTATCCTAGGCCTATGTTCTTTTTTAAGCATCAGTGGCCAAGTCTTTCTAAACTAGATACTCTAAGAAGCATTCAGATAAAGTCTGGTAAATTTGGCCTTGTAGTTTCACCGGAGATTTCTTTAAAGATTAGGATGAAGGATGCTTAGTGTTGGTATTAAATTAAGCTACTTTTCAGCAGAAATTGTTTATTTTTTATGAAAATGAATGTTTTTTTTTTGTTCAACTGATACACAATACACAATCAATAGGCAATACACAATCTGTTCCTTGAACTGCTTTTCCAAATAAACATGTGACACAAGTCACACGACATACATGTACACACACTGGCCTCTTAAAAACACTGCAAAGGATCTTATTTGAGTAGAGAGCACAATGTAGCACAAAAGTGAATAAAAAAACCACAAAGGATCTAAACGTGTTTTTATCCCATATGTATGCAGTGTGCCTCATTCGAAATATTAACTTGAATCCATTTAAACAATTTCTACAAGTTCATAAGTTGTGGCTATCCCTTTTGTCTCGTTGATCAGAAATAAATTAGTCATAAACTAAACTTAACCGAGCGACTGAAAAAATTAAATCATGTGAAATACCCCTAATTTCAGAAACCTCTATCCTGTTACTGGCATATGCCGTCCAGATTCAAACTAGATTTAAGTGATAAGATCTAATAATTGAGCAGATACACCTGCTTGCAGAAAAAAAAAACAGTAAATGAAATACCAAAATTAAACATGAATGTGACCAGTATTTTGTGTTTCATAAATTGTGTTAAAATCAAAAAAGCTTTTGTCAAACATTACTTCATTATCATCTGGAAATAAGAAAGTTAAATGTTTAAGGTAATTAAGGGGCATAACTCTTGAACGGTTATTCTCAAAACCATCAAAATGGACCTTGAACAGTTTTTCGATGATCCATGATATTATGTACAATTTCAAAGGACTGGGTCAAGTGGTACTATAATTATCATCCAGAAATCAAAGAAATAACATTTGCAAAGGCAAGCCGCAAATCTTGAACAGTAATTGTGAAAAAAAATTAAAATCTAACTTGACCTGTATTTTTATGGTCCATGACATTCTCAAATGAATTTCATTAACGATTCTATTCATATAATATTACTCTAACTTCTATCCCTTAAATATTTAGGCTTAAACAAAACTAACAATATATTCATGTAGCTGATAACCCAGACAGCTCGTCTGGATACCAGATTTTAATGATTTTTTAAACAATATCCATGTATACAAATTGTAAGCATATATACATAAAAGATCATAATTGATGAAATGCTTCTATGCTGTATTTTAAGTTAAATACCAAATAATGACAAAATCTATCATCAACAATCTCCCTGCCAGGAACAACCATGACAACCGACTGAAACGAGTGAACTTGGTCAAACTTCTTTAAAAACTGAACTTGTAGTGGGAAAGTGTTGGAAACCTGAGTCCAAACCTAATGCTCTGAAGACCATCTCAGGAAGTATACTTTAGACAGTATAAAAAAATTGTATAATTATTCAGAACAAAACAATTGATAAAAATATAAATTATATCAAGCTCAGCTAAAAAATAAAAGAAGAATGTGTCTGAGGATACGATGCCCTTGCTCAAGCTTTGCAATTTTAAAAATTGTAAAAAGGAGGATAACTCTAGAAAAGTAATTGACTCACTGCCCAAATTTGCAACTTTCCAACTGATAAAGGGGCATTACTCTTAAAAGTTAGTGGGGAAACAAAAATGGGACAAAAGGAACAACAAAAGGACAGAAGGACGTCAAGGGTAACACTTAATGCCTCCTTTCCCTATGGCAGGGGCATAAAAAAAACAAAAAAAATCGGAAAAGATATATATTTAACAACGGTGAAAGCCAAAATATACATTTTCTTTTTTCTTTTATTTTAAGATTCTCCATTCTTAACTTCTGGAAGTGTTTTGACTAGACATGGACCATTATTAATATATCTAAAAGAGTAGGTCTTCAAATAAAAGTGGTCCATTTCAATTAATTTTCAAAGTACCAATTAAATCTAGCCACAGGGGAAAAAAATAATGAATACAATCTGAACCATGAACTCAAAACAAAACTATACATACCAATAAACTGTTAACACAGAGATATGTCTCGCCTATTTGTTATTTTGATAATGCAAATGTTGAAATTAAAATAACAATACTTTTACATGTAAGTTATGCAAATATACAAAGTCAATGAACCATGACTAAAGGTACAGGGCTAAACAATCTTCATGGAAATGAGATGTGCCAATGCTAATACAACTGCATACCAAATACCATTGACTTTTCATAAGTCATTCCCTTTAAAGAAACCTAAACACAAACATTAACTTGTAAACTAAGCAAACATTTCAAAGTCAATAGACCATGACTGAAGGGGCGAGGCCAAATAATCTTCATGGAAATGAGATATGCCAATGGTTATACAACTGCATACCAAATATCATTGAGCTACCACCAGTGGCTCCCCATAAACTGACCTAATCACAAACTAATACATGAAAACTAAGCAAAGTTTCAAAGTCAATAAACCATGACTGAGGGGACATGGCCAAATAATCTCCATGGTAATGAGATGTGCCAATGCTAATTCAAATACATACCAAATATCATTGACCTACCACTAATGGTTCACCATAAACTAGACCTAATCACAAACTAATACATTGTTGACGCCTCTGCCGGAGACAGCATACTTATGTCTCGCTTTTTGGCTCTGTCAAGGCGAGACAAAAACCAGTTCAGTATCAATATGCATGACAAAAAAATTGTCAAGAATGGACATGAGTAGAGCTACCTGAATATATCCTTTGGTTTTAATGGTAAAAAGAGAGATTTTAAAATTCAAAATAAGTTATCTATAACTTACAATTTTGTTGAAAATGGAGAATCTTTACACTATTTTTTTTTTTTTTTAAATTATAAACATTTATCAAACATACACAAAAATTGTCTGAATTACATTCTTTACTGGTAAAGTCACCTAATCATTTTCATGCAGCCACAGTTAAAGTTACCTGAAAAAGAAATATTCATTCTTAAACATATCTGTCAAAACTATGTGAAAATAATTGAAACAATATTTAATACAAACGAATAATTAACTGGACATTACAATTATGATGCATATAACATTTCTTTACCTAGCTTTAAAGTGACTCGTGGATATAACTTTTAGACTACCAGTCTTTGTTGGCAAAAAAAGATGAAAAACAAGTCGCTGTTTGTTGTCTATTATATTTTTTGTTTGTTTATTGTTTTATCCTATATCAAGTCATTGGTTTTCTCATATGAATTATTTCACATTTTGCCATGTTGGGGCCTTATATAGCTTACAATACAGAATAGGTTTTGCTCATTGTTGAAGACCATAAAATGGCATTCTATAGTTGCTAACATCCTTGTCATGTGGTTTCTGGTTCATTAATGTCTCATTGGCAATCATACTACATTTCTTAATTTCTATATAGTGGGATTAATTTAGATAAAAAAAACAGAGAGAAGATATCCAAAATTCAAATCTTTACTTCCCTTATTTGTATCTTGATACCCCCTTCCAAATTATACATACACTTATAACATGAAAAATTCTAGTGACATGCTCTAAGCTGAATAGTTCATAAATCTATGTACTGATTCTTACCATAAAAGTCAGCTCCAATGGCCATTCCCAACCTCAATCCTTACGGACAAGCTGTGATGTTAATCTGAAATATAAAAATGCCTCATCATCAAAAATTGTTTAAACTGATCATTTTTGGTATACTTATATATATTTAATATAAATACTGGTAGTTTATAAATGTGTAATAGATGTTGAGAACATGTGGATTAGACAGCTATCCAGCAAACCAGCAAACTTTTATGTAATTATATCAGATCCTAAAATTAACTTATAAACTGGTACTGATAAATGAGAGAGCAGACCTGACCAACTAAAAGCCCAGAGAGAATTTTCCAAAGAAATTTTATAATACATTTGTGTTTTTTTTCTCTTCAAAACTGGAATAACATTCTGGTACTTACCTTCCTTTTAGATGTATTAGACCCAAAAGTCTTATTCCCAACACCATGAAAAACATGTCACAGAAAGAACCTAAAAGGAATTAAAATGGATACATTATTATATATTTTATAAATCCATTTCTGTCAACATAAACATTTACTAAACATTGTTTTGATTTCTTACTACATGTTCACAATAGTATAACATCAACACCTAAGTTTGTAAAATTAATATAAAGATGGAAAAAAAAGGAAGTCAAAGAATAATGATTTGAATTTCAACTGCATTAAAATCTGCATATTTTACAGAGTTATCTCCCATTGTTTATTGAATTTGTCTCCCCTTGGAAGTTCTATTCCAATCTCAGGATTTACTATTGCTATTTTAATAGAAAATCTTGTTAATATACTTGGTACATGTATCTTTAAATATTAAACTGGTAAAATAATTCTCTGTCGGGTAGCTACTTTTAGTTTTCAGTTTTCTAACTTGGAAAATATGTTCTCACCCTTCACATGGCTATTGTTAGAAAAACATTAATAATGTCTAATACAGTTATTATTTAATTATTTTTTTTTAATTATCCTGATAAGAATTCAACTGGCCAATGTACATGTAATGGTGTATAATATCATACCATTAGACTTTGCAGGTATTTAAGTTGATTTCTTCTGTGTGTTTTTTCTCATTGAAACCAATAGTCAATACCATATTTTATTTCTTTAAGACAAACAATTACACACATAGGACATATAAAGACCATCAGAAATAATAAATACAGTATTGTAACCTATATATCTCTGTAAGATAATAAAGATTAGTGATGTTTGAAAAATTGTTGTCACTTCTATCAAAGCTGGCTCTCTTAAAAGCTTACAGTAGATTAAGCTTCATCTGCGATAAAAATAAAATATAAAGAGTAAAGAGTATATAGTATAGAGTTAAGGAAATCTATATGCCACTCTCCCTGGTCTGTTAGCCATATTCAAGGTCGACGACTGAAACATCCTCTCTAAGCTGAATCAGCAAAAATCCAAAATTACAAATTAAACATCTGTGAGTGAACTCTGAAATGAAATATAAATATATATACAACCATACAATCAATCAACCTTACTATTTAAGCTGCAAACTGTAGCTCTTAGGTACTTATGATATTTATTGAACATAGATGGTCCTCAAATAGTCAAAAAATATCATAAAGACCTAAGAGCTATGGTTCTGCAGCTACCTTACCACCAATTCTTTGAAGTAACCTATATAAAAAATAAATATATATACAAACATACATACACATGAAAATATATAAAATGAAATAGATCAATCAATCTTACTATTAGCTGCAAACTGTAGCTCTTAGGTCCTAATGACATTTATTGAACATAGATGGTCCTCAAATAGTCAAAAAATATCATAAAGACCTAAGAGCTATGGTTCTGCAGCTACCTTACCACCAATTCTTTGAAGTAACCTATATAAAAAATAAATATATATACAAACATACATACACATGAAAATATATAAAATGAAATAGATCAATCAACCTTACTATTAGCTGCGGAACCATAGCTCTTAGGTCCTTATATTTATTGAACATAGATGGTCCTCAAATAGTCAAAAAATATCATAAAGACCTAAGAGCTACGTTTTGTGGTAATAAGCATTGTGTGTAAGTCTCATAACATTTGGTTGAGGCTAATTTAAGTAGAGAACAGAAACTAAAAATTCAGCAATTTTTCTATTTGTAAACACGCATAACTCTAGAACGGTTGTGTATAAGTTTTATAACATTTGGTTGAGACAAACTAAAGTTAGAGAACGGAAATGAAAAATTCAGCAATTTTTATGTTTATAAAGGGACATAACTCAAGAATGGTAAAAGTGTAGCCACCAAATTTCGTACTTAATCTGTATTATGTAGTAATAAGCATTGTGTATAAGTTTCATAACATTTGTTTGAGGCAAACTAAAGTTAGAAAACGGAAACACAAAATTGGTACTTGATCTTAGTTTTGTGGTAATGAATATTGTGTATAGGTTTCATAATGTTTGGTTGGGGCAAACTTAAGTAACAGAATTTAAACAAAAAATTTTGCAATCTTTCGATTTTTAAAGGGGCATAACTCAATAATGGTTAAAGTGACACTACCCAAATTCAACTTGATCTGTGTTTTATCAGTGGAAGTCAAAATTAAACATTGCATTATAAAGCATTGATTGTAGTTGATTCAACTATAATCATGGACAAAGGAAGATAACTCCAATTTTAAAAATAACTTGATATTTAGAAGAAAATAAAAATTTTGCAATTTTTCCATTTATAAAGGGGCAAAACTCTAGAACAGTTAAAGTGACGCCACCAAAATTCAAACTTGATCTGTGTTTTGTGGTAATTAGCATTGTGTATAAGTTTCATAACATTTGGTTGAGGCAAACTTAAGTTAGAGAATGGAAACTAAAAATATTACAATTTTTCCATTTATAAAGGGGCATAACTCTAAAACAGTTAATGTGATGCCACCAAAATTCAAACTTGATCTGTGTTTTGTGGTAATAAGCATTGTGTATAAGTTTCATAACATTTGGTTGAGGCAAACTTAAGAGAACGGAAACTAAAAATTTTGCAATTTTTCCATTTATAAAGGGGCATAACTCTAGAACGGTTAAAGTGACACCACCAATATTCAAACTTGATCTGTGTTTTGTAGTAATAAGCATTGTGTATAAGTTTCATAACATTTCGGTTTAGGCAAACTTAAGTTGGAGAACGGAAACTAAAAATTTTGCAACTTTTCCATTTATAAAGGGGCATAACTCTAGAACAGTTATAGTGACGCCACCAAAATTCAAACTTGATCTGTGTTTTGTGGTAATAAGCATTGTGTATCAGTTTCATTATATTTGGTTGAGGCAAACTCAAGTTAGAAAGCGGAAACCAATTTTGGGACGTACATACAGACAGACAAGGGTAAAACTTAATGCCCCCACCGCGTCGGCGGGGGTATAATAAATATATAATTTTTTATACAACCATACACATGAAAATACATAAAATGAAATAGATCAAACAACCTTACTATTTAAGCTGCAAACTGTAGGTCTTAGGTCCTTATGATATTTATTGAACATAGATGGTCCTCAAATAGTCAAAAATGATCAAAAAGACCTAAGTGGGCATAATAAATATATAATTTTTTATACAACCATACACATGAAAATACATAAAATGAAATAGATCAAACAACCTTACTATTTAAGCTGCAAACTGTAGGTCTTAGGTCCTTATGATATTTATTGAACATAGATGGTCCTCAAATAGTCAAAAATGATCAAAAAGACCTAAGTGCTACGGTTCCGCAGCTACCTTACCATCAATTCTTTGAAGTAACCTATATAAAAAATAAATATATATACAACCATACACATGAAAATATATAAAATGAAATAGATCAACCAACCTTACTATTTCAGCTGCAAACACTAGCTCTTAGGTCCTTATGATATTTATTGAACATAGATGGTCCTCAAATAGTAAAAAAATATCATAAAGACATAAGAGTTACGGTTCTGCAGCTACCTTACCATCAATTCTTTGAAGTAACCTATATAGAAAATAAATACATATACAACCATACACATGAAAATATATAAAATGAAATAGATCAACCAACCTTACTATTTAAGCTGCAAACTGTAGCTCTTAGGTCCTTATGATATTTATTGAACATAGATGGTCCTCAAACAGTAAAAAAATATCATAAAGACCTAAGAGCTTACGGTTCCGTAGCTACCTTACAATCAATTCTTTGAAGTAACCTATATAAAATATAAATATATATACAACCATACACATGAAAATATATAAAATGAAATAGATCAACCAACCTTACTATTTAAGCTGCAAACTGTAGCTCTTAGGTCCTTATGATATTTATTGAACATAGATGGTCCTCAAATAGTCAAAAAATATCATAAAGACCTAACAGCTACGGTTCCATAGTTACCTTACCATCAATTCTTAGAAGTTACCTATATAAAAAATAAATATGTATACAACCATACACATGAAAATATATAAAATGAAATAGATCAACCAACCTTACTTTCTAAGCTGCAAACTGTAGCCCTTAGGTCCTTATGATATTTATTGAACATAGATGGTCCTCAAATAGTCAAAAATGATCAAAAAGACCTAAGTGCTACGGTTCCGCAGCTACCTTACCATCAATTCTTTGAAGTAACCTATATAAAAAATAAATATATATACAACCATACACATGAAAATATATAAAATGAAATAGATCAACCAACCTTACTATTTCAGCTGCAAACACTAGCTCTTAGGTCCTTATGATATTTATTGAACATAGATGGTCCTCAAATAGTAAAAAAATATCATAAAGACATAAGAGTTACGGTTCTGCAGCTACCTTACCATCAATTCTTTGAAGTAACCTATATAGAAAATAAATACATATACAACCATACACATGAAAATATATAAAATGAAATAGATCAACCAACCTTACTATTTAAGCTGCAAACTGTAGCTCTTAGGTCCTTATGATATTTATTGAACATAGATGGGCCTCAAACAGTAAAAAAATATCATAAAGACCTAAGAGCTTACGGTTCCGTAGCTACCTTACAATCAATTCTTTGAAGTAACCTATATAAAAAATAAATATATATACAACCATACACATGAAAATATATGAAATGAAATAGATCAACCAACCTTACTATTTAAGCTGCAAACTGTAGCTCTTAGGTCCTTATGATATTTATTGAACATAGATGGTCCTCAAATAGTCAAAAAATATCATAAAGACCTAACAGCTACGGTTCCATAGCTACCTTACCATCAATTCTTAGAAGTTACCTATATAAAAAATAAATATGTATACAACCATACACATGAAAATATATAAAATGAAATAGATCAACCAACCTTACTTTCTAAGCTGCAAACTGTAGCCCTTAGGTCCTTATGATATTTATTGAACATAGATGGTCCTCAAATAGTCAAAAATTATCATAAAGACCTAAGAGCTACGGTTCGGCAGCTACCTTACCATCAATTCTTTGAAGTAACCTATATAAAAAATAAATATATATACAACCATACACATGAAAATATATAAAATGAAATAGATCAATTAACCAACCTTAATATTAGCTGCCGAACCATAGCTGTTAGGTCCTTATGATATTTATTATACATAGATGGTCCTCAAATAGTCAAAAAATATCATAAAGACCTAAGAGCTTACGGTTCCGCAGCTACCTTACCATCAATTCTTTGAAGTCACCTATATAAAAAATAAATATATATACAACCATACACATGAAAACATATAAAATGAAATAGATCAACCAACCTTACTATTTAAGCTGCAAATTGTAGCTCTTAGGTCCTTATGACATTTATTGAACATAGATGGTCCTCAAATAGTCAAAAAATATCATAAAGACCTAAGAGCTACGGTTCTGCAGCTACCTTACCATCAATTCTTTGAAGTCACCTATATAAAAAATAAATATATATACAACCATACACATGAAAACATATAAAATGAAATAGATCAACCAACCTTACTATTTAAGCTGCAAACTGTAGCTCTTAGGTCCTTATGATATTTATTGAACATAGATGGTCCTCAAACAGTCAAAAAATATCATCAAGACCTAAGAGCTATGGTTCCGCAGCTACCTTACCATCAATTCTTTGAAGTAACCTATATAAAAAATAAATATATATACAACCATAAACATGAAAATATATAAAATGAAATAGATCAACCAACCTTACTATTTAAGCTGCAAACTGTAGCTCTTAGGTCCTTATGATATTTATTGAACATAGATAGTCCTCAAACAGTAAAAAAATATCATAAAAACCTAAGAGCTTACGGTTCCATAGCTACCTTACCATCAATTCTTATAAGTTACCTATATAAAAAATAAATATGTATACAACCATACACATGAAAATATATAAAATGAAATAGATCAACCAACCTTACTTTCTAAGCTGCAAACTGTAGCCCTTAGGTCCTTATGATATTTATTGAACATAGATGGTCCTCAAATAGTCAAAAAATATCATAAAGATCTAAGAGCTACGGTTCCGCAGCTACCTTACCATCAATTCTTTGAAGTAACCTATATAAAAAATAAATATATATACAACCATACACATGAAAATATACAAAATGAAATAGATCAATCAACCTTACTATTAGATGCGGAACCATACCTCTTAGGTCCTTATGATATTTATTGAACATAGATGGTCCTCAAATAGTCAAAAAATATCATAAAGACCTAAGAGCTACAGTTCTGCACATACCTTACCGTCAATTCTTTGAAGAAACCCATATAAAAAATAAATATTTAATTTTTTATACAACCATACACATGAAAATATATAAAATGAAATAGATCACCAACCTTACTATTTAAGCTGCAAACTGTAGCTCTTAGGTCCTTATGATATTTATTGAACATAGATGGTCCTCAAATAGTCAAAAAATATCATAAAGACCTAAGAGCTTACGGTTGCGCAGCTATCTTACCATCAATTCTTTGAAGTGACCTATATAAAAAATAAATATATATACAACCATATACATGAAAATATATAAAATGAAATAGATCAATCAACCTTACTATTAGCTGCGGAACCATAGCTCTTAGGTCCTTACATTTATTGAACATAGATGGTCCTTAAATAGTCAAAAAATATCATAAAGACCTAAAAGCTTACGGTTCCACAGCTACCTTACCATGAATTCTTTGAAGTAACCTATATAAAAAATAAATATATATACAACCATACACATGAAAATAAATAAAATGAAATAGATCAACCAACCTTACTATTTAAGCTGCAAACTGTAGCTCTTAGGTCCTTATGATATTTATTGAACACAGATGGTCCTCCAACAGTCAAAAAATATCATAAAGACCTAAGAGCTTACGGTTCTGCAGCTACCTTACCATCAATTCTTTGAAGTAACCTATATAAAAAAAATATATATAATTTTTTATACAACCATACACATGAAAATATATATAATGAAATAGATCAAACAACCTTACTATTTAAGCTGCAAACTGTAGCTCTTAGGTCCTTATGATATTTATTGAACATTGATGGTCCTCAAATAGTAAAAAAATATCATAAAGGCCTAAAAGCTACAGTTCCGCAGCTCTCTTACCATCAATTCTTTGAAGTAACCTATATAAAAAATAAATATATGTACAACCATACACATGAAAATATATAAAATGAAATAGATCAACCAACCTTACTATTTAAGCTGTGGAACCATAACCCTTAGGTCCTTATAATATTTATTGAACATAGATGGTCCTCAAATAGTAAAAAACTATCATAAAAATCTAAGAGCTACGGTTCCGCAGCTACCTTACCATCAATTCTTTGAAGTAACATATACAAAAAATAAATATATATACAACCATACACATGAAAATATATAAAATGAAATAGATCAATCAACCTTACTATTTAAGCTGCAAACTGTAGCTCTTAGGTCCTTATGATATTTATTGAACATAGATGGTCCTCAAACAGTCAAAAAATATCATAAAGACCCAAGAGCTATGGTTCTGCAGCTACCTTACCATCAATTCTTTTAAGTAACCTATATAAAAAATAAATATATATTCAACCATACACGTGAATATACATATAATGAAATAGATCAACCAACCTTACTATCAATTCTTTACTTAGGAAAGGTGTGAAATTTTTTTTAAAAAGTGTTAAACCCATCCATTTGCTCATGTGCTTGTCAGAATTTGGTGTTCATATAAGTTCATTGTTTTTTTCTGTTCATTTTATTCACAACTCTTTTAGACTTGAATCAAATTTGCACCTTATCGCTATTTGTCCGCCATTACTGGACATCACAAAGGTTCACGTAAATTTTGACATCACAATAGAAAATATCTGACTCCCAGTGGAAAAGGTGTCTGCATGACGCCACAATGGAAAAAATGTGTAACGTCAACAGTTCAAAAGGTGCAGATTCTCGGGTCATTAAGTGGCGCAGATTTGCAAATTATAAGCTATAAGGTCTATTGTTTATATACATCGGACTATAGTTGATGATCTCTATGATGTCTTTGGCTATTCATTTTCATTGGGATGGTGCCTCATCGATGTATACCCTGCATTCCTTTTTTCATAAAAAGTATAGGTACTTGCATGGGAACAGGACAATTTTTTTTCAACCCTCCCCTTTTTTTCCAGAATCGTTATATATATATATATTATATAGAGAGAAGGACAGTATCGTACTTCGTAACTCATCACCTATCTTCCTACATGAATTCTTTGAGGAATCCCAAGTCTAATTCATTTAATATCCTTCCGGTCAGTAGGCATAATTTGTTTCCAGCTATCATTTTTCGTTTTAAGCAGTAGCACTTTTAATAAAATTAAAGTCTGTCGGCAGAACAGATCAATTTTGTTCATCTTATTTTGATTCTTAAATGACGGAAGTATGATTGTATGGGCGACAACTCTTAATTCCACACCAGCTCTGGTTCCCTGAAACAAATGTCTTGAATGTTATTGTACAGCACGATAAGGTACTAGAGTTCACCATATTAGTATGAAGTACAAAATGTATAAATAGACACGAGCATGTTTACGGTTTATTTATACTTCATACTGTTATGATGAACTCTCGTACCTTATAGTGCTGTACAATAACAATCGGGACATTTGTTCAGGGAACCGGACTTGGAGGCAGAATTAAAGTTGTCGCCCATACAATACTTCAGTTATTTAAGAATCAAAATACCACAACACAACAAACAAAATTGATTCGATCTGCAGACATTCCAACTTCAAATTTCATTAAAAGTGCCTACTGCTTAAAATGAGGAATGATAACAGAAAAGAGTCATGCCCACTGACCTGAAGGAAATTTAATATTTTATGAATTAGACTAGGGATTCCTTAAAGAATTCAAGTTGGAAAATAGGTGATGAGGTACAAGGTGAGATACCTTCTCTCTATATATTATATATCAGTGACCGCTATGTATAGTAAACTTGAAATTGATAAAAAATAGCAACTACAAGTTATTTTTAGTATATTTATGTTCATACAACAGAAAAATTCAAAAATAATTGAAATTAATAGAAAATAAAAAAATGAGATTCTGGAAAAAAGGGGGAGGGCTTAAAAAAAATTGTCCTGTCCCTAAGTACCTAATAGGTAAATAGACTCCAAGAAAAAAATTAAAGTACACTATTGCATAATTTTCAACCAACAAAAAAAAACTCACCACATATAATTATAGATGAGGTTCTTACCATACCCTTTGGTAACTACAAAGATAGCTGTTTTACTGTACACATTGCTTACTCTTCAAGGTCACTGAATACTGTTCTGCTCTGTTCAGTTGTTGGGTTCCTCTAAAATATAAAATATTTGAAAGGATGGAAACTTAAAACTTTATCTTATTTATAGTTCTTTATAAAATGTTTATTCAATCTAAGACATTCATATAAAAATAAAGAGATGTGGTATGAGGAGACAACTATCCACCAAAGTTCAAATGAAGTAGATTTTAGTCATTATAGGCAACTGTACAGCCTTCAACAATGAGATAAACCTAAATAATATGGTCGGCTTTAAAAGGCCTTAAGACACTAAAAATATGAAACAATTCAATTGAGAAAACTAACAGCCTAATTTATAACAAAACAGTTTACATAAAAAAAAAATATGACAAAAATGAACCAAGGACAACCACTGAACTTTCAGGCTCCTGACTTGTGACAGGCACATAAAGAATGAAATGTGTCAGGGTTAAACATGTTTGTAAGTGTTCAACACTCCCCCTAACCTGGGATAGAGGTGTAACAGTACAACATAAGAACAAACTATAAAAATCAGTTGAAAAAGGCTTTACCCATCAGATGGATACAAATAGAAATACATCTAACAAAAACACAAAGAAGACGTAAACGGGTACTTATACATCCCAAAAACAAAAAGACACAAAGTACATATCTGAGAGTACTCGCAGTTACTGACAGCTTAGTTCAAAGCCAATAACAACTAATAAAAAACATATTATCATAGGGAACATGTGTACTAAGTTTCAAGTTGATTGGATTTCAACTTCATCAATAAACAGCTGTGCCATGAGTGCATGATAAGCCCGTCGTCTTGTGCGTGAATTTTTATGCAATAATCATAAATAGTTTCTGACATACGGCCTGACATGCCAAAACCACCTTTTTTTTTACAAAAAACTCAATATCTCTAAAATAAAATTTTGAATCAAAACCAAAAAGTATACAGATCTTTAGATTAATATAACTAAGAAGTGTGTAAAATTTTAAGCAATAATCATAAATTATTTTTGAGATACGGCGCGACATGTGAAAAACCCCTCCCCCTTTTTTTACAAAATACTCAATAACTCAAAAATAAAATTTTGAATCATCACCAAAAAGTATACAGATCTTAAGATTAATTTAACTAAGAAGTGTGTAAAGTTTTAAGCAATAATCATAAACTGTTTTTGAGATACGGCGCGACATGTGAAAAACCCCTCCCCCTTTTTTAACAAAATACTCAATATCTCTAATATAAAATTTTGAATCATCACCAAAAAGAATACAGATCTTAAGATTAATATAACTAAGAAGTGTGTAAAGTTTTAAGCAATAATCATAGATTGTTTTTGAGATACGGCGCGACATGTGAAAAAAAAACCACACACCTGTTTTAGTTACTAAGTCCCGTAACTCAAAAAGTTTTAATCTTATTTTCACCAAAAAGTATACAGATCGTTTGACCATCATAAGAAGCAACTATATTAAGTTTCATGAAATTTGGATAAGTCGTTCTCAAGTTAAGGTGCGACATGTTTATGCCGGACAGACAGACAGACAGACGACATTTGTATACCATAATACATCCCGTCAAAATTTTGACGGGCCTATAAAAACTACCTTGATCAAAAGCTTTAACCTAAAAACTTTAACCTGAAGCGGGACAGATGGATGAACGAACAGACAGACGAACAAATGGACAGACGAACGAACAGAGAGACTAACGAACAGACGAACGAACTGACGCACAGACTGAAAAACATAATGCCCATAAATGGGGCATAAAAATCATGTATCTAAGGCTTAAATATCAATCAGTACACATCCAACACCCAATGGATTAAGGGTAAAGACGTCATTAACAGTCAGAGAAAAACATGACCTTGTGCAATGCCAAACTATAGGTATTGACGGATTGTAGAATCGTGAAAGTACATATGTAGATATAAGAAGATGTGGTATGAGTGCCAATGAGACAACTCTCTATCCAAGTCAAAATTTATAAAAGTAATAGTACCAAACCTTCACCCTTTTTCCAAAACAATAGTGTAACATCACAACATAAAAAGACACACTATAAAATATCAACTGAAATGGCTTAACTCAATCAAAGGACATATTAACACCATTGAACATACACTGAACAAATAAATTTGATCTATGATACAATGTATATACAAAATAAATAAACTAAGGGAAGAATAATAAAAGTAACATGTTATATCGGTATGAAATGTTCAACAATTAAAGAAAAACAATATGCTCGAACAAAAATATCAGCCATTTGCAATAACTTTAAACACAGGTAAATGAAAATAATTTTGTTGTGTAATATTTAGTATGGTTTTAATTCATTGATGACAAAATCAATATTTACACCAATAAAAACAATATTCAAAGATTAAGTTACAGTGTTGAATAGGTTACCTTTTAGAATAAGTTTATTTAAAGGATTGATAAGTGTTACCCGGATTGTTTATGTTTTCTTTAAGCAAAAAATTCTCCTTTAATCAATGTAATATTTCAATCAATTTCTAATATATTTATCTCAACAAGAATAAAAACATATCCAACCAAATATTAATATTATCCTGTAAAACTTAAACCATAAAATATTTCTTTGCATGTAAATATCATTTAGTAAGATCAAGGTTATTGTTCCGTGACCTATTGCGGTTCATATGGATGTAGATGTAGATGACTATAAATTATATAATACATGGCAAATATTTGTAAATACTGAATATCAGCTCATAACTAAAGCAAAGAAACAGACAGATATTATTATGTTGAAAAGATATGTTATAATTTATATCTGATTAATCTTTTTAGCTACAAGTATCCAAAAGATAAAACAAGAGTGCACACGCTGAAATGTCTCACCTACTATACTGACCATTGATTTTATGTTGATAGTCCTACATATAAAGTTTTACTACAAGTATCACATTAACATTTATGATCCAAGAAAATGAGGTCAAGGTCAGATAAACCAAGTCGGAAATACATGTACACCTTTAATACAACCCCTCCATACACAGAATATAGATGACCTATTGCTTATAGTATAAAAGAAACAGACCAAACCATGGAAATTCTATACTGACCAATGAACCATGAAAATGAGGTCAAGGTCATTTGAACCCTGCCAGACAGACATGTACACCTTAAAATCATTCCATGCATCAAATATAGTTGACCTATTGCTTAAGGTATCTAAGAAAAAAAAGTTAACCAAGAAAACTGAACATTGACCAATCTGAACCATGAAAATGAGGTGAAGGTCAGATGATACCTGCAAGACAGACATATACACCTTACAATCATTCCATACACCAAATATAGTTGACCTATTGCTTAAAGTTTAAGAAAAACAGACCAAAACACAAAAACTTAACATAAGCAATGAACCATGAAAATGAGGTCAAGGTCAAATAAAACCTGCCAGACTGACATGTACATCATAAAATATTTCAATACACCAAATATAGTTGACCTACTGCATACAGTATTAGAAAAACAGACCAAAACACAAAAACTTAACATTGAGTAATGAACTGTGTAAATGAGGTCAAGGTCAAATAAAACCTGCCAAACTGACATGTACATCGTGAAATATTTCCATACACCAAATATAGTTGACCTACTGCATACAGCATTAGAAAAACAGACCAAAACACAAAAACTTAATATTGAGCAATGAACCGTGAAAATGAGGTCAAGGTCAAATAAAACCTGCAAGACTGACATGAACATCGTAAAATATTTCCATACACCAAATACTGTTGACCTATTGCATACAGTATAAGAAAAACAGACCAAAACACAAAAATTAAACTATGACCACTGAACCATGAAAATGAGGTCAAGGTCAGATGACACCTGCCAGTTGGACATGTACACCTTATAATCATTACATACACCAAATATAGTAGACCTATTGCTTATAGTATCTCAGATATGGACTTGGCCACGAAAAATTAACATTGTTTAGGTGTAATACCACCAAACTATAGTAAGTCACATCTGGTTGCATACGAAAATAGGTCGAAAAAAAAATATTCCCTTGAATTTGACAGTTGTAGGTAATTGATCCTACATTACATTGCAGTAAAACATTTCTGGGTCATAAACATATATCTTGGGTATTTCAAAGCACCATCATTTTTTTATTTGGGGTTTCTATAGAATATTTTGGAAACTTGAGGTTACATGGTTACTTGAGCTTGTACACAGGTTAAAAAAAGGGGGAAAATTTGAGTGGTTAACTTCCAGTGATTGCTATTTTCTTATATGCAATGAAATGTTATGTGAATTTTTTCTTTAGTACTGGACAGGATAAAACTTTACTCATGTCAAGTATTTCTTTATTTTAAACAAAGATAAATTCTGCACAATTTTTTGAAAAGTGCAAATTTAACAAAGACTAATAGGGGAAAATCAATGGTGGTATTACATCTTTACTGATCCATGAAATGAGGTCTAGGTCAAAGTCAAGTGAAAACTGTCTGACAGGCATGAGGACCTTGCAAGGTACGCACATACCAAATATAGTTATCCTATTACTCATAATTAGGGAGAAATTAACATTACAAAAATCAACTTTTTTTCAAGTAGTCACTGAACCATGAAAATGAGGTCAAGGACAATGGACATATGACAGACGGAAACTTCATATCATAAGGCATCTATATACAAAGTATGAAGCATCCAAGTCTTCTACCTTCTGAAATATTAAGCTTTTAAGAAGTTAGTTAAGTCACCCCCGCCAGATCACTATCCCTATGTCGAGCTTTCTGCGACAAAAGTTGCACCCACAACAAAAACAAGGGTTTGTAAAAGTTTTTTTTTTTATTTACTATTAACTATTATACCTGTATACACTGGGTCTAGTCCATTGTTGAAAGTCTATATAATGGAGTTGTAATTATGTCTGGCTATCCTAAATGCATCTGAATACAAAGTTAGACGACTGTAAGTTCATAGTACTCCAAGAACTGAAAAGAAACATCTAATATTAAAACAGGTCATGAAAATTTTTACATACCGGTAGACTAGAACAATCTACTCGCCTCAATACATTCCGATTTTCATTAAGGCAAATAACCCTAGAAATATTAATAAATATAAGGTTCAGATCCAGGATTTTGAAAAGGGGGCCCATAAATGTAGCTCCATAAGGGGAAGGGCACCCCCTTAAATCAGCCTCTGCTTTTGCAAAACTTGTAAACTTGAAGACATGTACGGACATTTGGAAGAGTGTTTTACAAAATTCTCTAATATATAAACAAATGTGAAGAAACTGTAATAGTCATCATTTTGGTTCACATCCAACCTTATTCTGCATGAAAATTTTGTGAAATCTTTTTGATTCTACAAAAGTAATTTTCTAGAACTAAAAGCTTTCAAATCCCAAAGTGATCACATTGAAGCAAATAATTATAACTAAATAATACCTTAAACTCCTCATAAACCTCTGAACATATTTGGTGTACCAACAAAGTTCTAAGGAAATAATCCATGTCTTTATTCAAAGAAAGATCAAACTAATTTGAAGTCAAATTCTAAGCTTTTGATCACATGATCATACAGGTAATAAATTTGTTCACTCACATCTACTCACTTCACACTTGAGTAACTAGCTGTGTACAAAAATAATTTAACCTGACAAAGGTATTTCACCAAATTATGTAACAGAATTTTGTTCAGATAATAAAACATTCCCCTAAAGGGAAAAGTTTTAATATAAGTTGTACGACTTTGCCCCCAGCATAGCTATAGAAAAACAGTACAATAAGGGGTGTGTTACAGGTCACTTTTTATGAAGATACAGGACTCTTTTTATCAATAAGTCACTCGTGCATTCATTGAGTTCATTTTTATCTTTTATCACTTCATCCTAAATGTACACCTTGTGACCTAATTACCTTGATTTATCAGATTGGGAACAACCCTCCAAATGAGGGATATCCCTTAAATGAGGGACTGTCCCCCAGACAAGGGGTCATTTTGCTGTTGTAGAAAAGAAAAAAGAAAATCTTAGCTTTTTTAACTTAAAAGTGGAAAAATTCATTATTTTTTAAAACAACTTTTCTAAATAAACTGTTAACACTGAGATATGTCTCACCTATTTGTTATTTTGATAATGCAAATGTTGAAATTAAAATTACAATACTTTAACATGTAAGTTATGCAAATATTCAAAGTCAATGAACCATGACTGAATGAACAGGGCTAAACAGTCTCAATGGAAATGAGATGTGCCAATGCTAATACAACTGCAAACCAAATACCATTGACTTTTCATAAGTCATTCCCTTTAAACAAACCTATAAACAAAAACATGAACTTGCAAACTATGTAAAAGTTTCAAAGTCAATGAACCATAATTAGGGGTGGGGTTATATAATCTCCATGGAAATGAAACTTGCAAATGCCAATACATTTGCATACCTAATATCATTGACTTAACATTAGTGGTTCATCTTAAACTGACCTAATCACAAACTAATACATGTAAACTAAGCAAAAGTTTCAAAGTCAATAGACCATGACAGAGCAGTAAGGACCAAATATTCTCCATGGAAATAAGATGTGCTAATGTTTCTACAACTGCATACCAATTATCATTGACCTACCACTAACGGTTCCCCTTAAACTGACCTAATCACAAACTAATACATGTAAACTAAGTTTAAAAGTCAATAGACCATGACTGAGGGGGGGGGGGGGGGGGGGGGGGGCAAATAATCTCCATGGAAATGAGATATGCCAATGCTTATACAACTGCATACCAAATATCATTGACCTGCCACTAGTGGTTCCCCATGAACTGACCTAATCACAAACTAATACATGTAAACTAAGCAAAGTTTCAAAGTCAATAGACCTTGACTGAGGGGGTGGGACCAAAAAATCTCCATGGTAATGAAATGTGCCAATGCTAATACAATTGCATACCAAATATCATTGACCTACCACTAGTGGTTCACCATGAACTAGACCTAATCACAAACAAATACATTGTTGACGCCGCCGCCAGAAACAGCATACCTATGTCTTGCTTTTTGACTCCGTCAAGGCGAGACAAAAAGGGGTCCACTTATTTTGAGTAATATAGAAGATATATAAGTCCATCAATATTACTTCCCGTTCTGGTTGAGGACAATATTACTTCCAGTTCCGGTTGAGGAACATGTGCATTTTAATAATAGACAAACTATGATAAACAATTCCTAAATATAGAAGGACCAAGGTTCAGGGAATGGTTCCAAGTAATATATAAAGACTCCATATATTGTTAACATCCACCACAACAGCCAATTATCACCACCATGCCCATTATCTACATTCTTTGACCCAAAACTTGTCACGTCATTCTAAAAACTAACAATAATATGGTGTCTATTTTTTGACGATCTATCTAAAATTGCCGTTGAGAGTGTTACTCAATCCAATCTTTGGATGCCTGACACTGAATTTATTAAGTATAAGTTGCCTGATCAACCAAAACCACCAACAGGCATTGCTATCAAGGCACCTTTTGAAAAACTTGATCACGACTTGTACAGGCCAGCGGAGCGTATGGTAGCATTACGAGTTGAATCAAAAGATCGGTTTCTGCTTTGGATAAAAACTTTTACTTTTCGCTACCATTCCCAATTTGGGGCTCTTGACAACTATACTTGCAAGTGAACAGACAAAGAAAAATACTAAAGAGGGCAACATTTAGGTGAAATATTTATACAATTTTCAAGGGCACGTACTGAAGATGAAATAAATACTGACTCAAACAAACTACTTACATTTCATTATTATCCAACAACTTTCTCTGAACAGTTCAAGGAACACATTATTTATCATGGACAAAAACAGAGTTCCAATATCTTTAATCAATACTAGACAATCATTTTAAACTAGACAATACAGTCACAAATCATGAACACAAGACTTCATAACACAATTAGACCAAAGTGAGACAAAACCTATGAAAATGTCAACCCCTAGAATTGTAATGCCAAGAACACATGATACTGTGATAAATAAACAATCTACTGAAAATATTCCTGCATCATTGCAACTATTAGAGAGTAAACTATGTGAAGTGTCAAACACCTGTGCAGGCTTAAAAGATGACAACCCTACAGATAACAATAACTATGATAGCAAAATTTCAGAACTAAATCAAAATCTTGATGATGATGACCTGAAAGGAAATCAACAAAAATTAGAAAAAGAGCTTCATTATCAGGTCTTGTGTTATCATCTAATCAGATGAAGAAACAACTTGTAAGTTCAGCAGTCCTTGACAAGAAACTTGTAGACTTTGAAAAGTCAATTTTGACAAAAATAAATTTACAAAGAAACAAAGTTACTTACACTGTCACATTAAAGGAAAATTCTGACTTAAAGAAAGCGTTGACAAACTTGGAGTCGTCAAACTCAAAAACAAAGAACACAAAATGAGGCTTTTGAGGAGCAAAATCAGTTTTTAAACAAGAAACTATCTGATCTTGAAAACCAACTTCATGAGATACATGTACCTGAAATTGAATATGAGGCAACCATAAGCACACACAACCCACTTACAGGGCTTACAACACAAAATGATGACATGACAGATATAAGTGAAAAAATCAGAGATGAACAAAAAGTAAAGAAAGATGATGATAACAGTATTCATGAAAAAAATCAGAGATGAACAAAAAGTAAAGAAAGATAACAGTATTCCTAAAGAAAAACCATACAGGTATGCTCAAGATCTAGAAATAATTATTGACTCTCATGGTCTATTGGCATCAAAACTGTACAGAAACATACAATCCAAAATCAAGGTTCTTGGACCAGGAAAGAAGAATAATATAAAAGGTGCAGGGGAGACTATTCTTGAAACAACCAACAAAGACACCAGACATATTGTCTTAGGTGTAGGATGCAATGACTTGAGTATCAAAACAACTATACTGCATGTGTAAATGAAATGAAAAACCTTATAGAAAACACAATTAACAGTCATACTCGTTCCGACATACATGTTTCACCAACATTTGATCGTGTGAAACAGCCCCATTTCAACAAATAAAAATTCATAAGGGTTCCACGGAACCCAGTGTCTCGCCTACTTTTGCTGTTGTCTATGTTTTCAGTGTGATATAGGGGAATGCACATAATAGATTTACAGTTAATGAAATAAAACGTTTGAAATGTGTGAAAAAAATTATGCTTGTAAAAAATTAATACAGTATGCAATCAAATCTATAGATTTATAAAAGAGTTGAAACATAAATTTATTGAATGAACAAATGATAAAGAAGATAATTTTTACATTTTCCTTTAGATACTATCTTTTGATTGTAAGAAGCTTCTGTCCAAGTTTGGTAAAAATCCAGGATGGTTTATGAATCTAATAAATGTTTTAAAAACTTTAACTGCAGACTATGTAATGTTAACTGGAAGAAAAACTTGTAATGTTAACTGGAAGAAAAACTAAGTCCATTTATAAGTAATATACGGAAAAACAGGAAATAAATTTTTACAAAATTTCCTTCTAGATACTAGCTTTTGAACATAAACAAGCTTCTGTCCAAGTTTGGTAGAAATCCAGGATATTTTAAGAAAGTTATCAAAATTTTAAAAACTTTAACCACAGAGTGAATGTAATGTTAACTGGCAGAAAAACTAAGTCCATTTATGAGTAAAATACGGATAAACCTGATTTTTTTTTACAAAACTTACTTCTGGATACTATCTTATGATCATAAACAAGCTTCTGTTCTGTATATTATAGTTTAAGAAAGTTATTAAAATTTCAAAAACTTTAACCACAGAGTGAATATTTGTGGACGCCACAGACGACGATTGCTATGTCTGGCTTTTGCGACAAAAGTCGCAGGCTTGACAAAAGCCAAAGGAATTCAATGAAGAAATAAAGAAATATTGCGAAAATCAATCAGATGTTAAATTCATTTTGAACAATGACATAAGTGGTAATAACACATCCATTTTTCAAGAGGATGGCATTCATTTTAATCAATCAGGCAAAAAATGCCTCGTCAGAATCTTAATAAAATGCTTCGCTGAGCGCAGCCTGATACGACTGCAGTGGTCGAAACCCTGAACAGTGGGGGCAAATTTGGACACAATATTCAAGCTTGATACTATCTGAATTTGGATTGTGATCAAATTTCTGACATAATATAGGTTTCTGACACAAAAAAAAATGTGGTCAATGATCTTACAAATCTAATGCGCAGTACTGTGCAATTGAAGATTTCTTCTTGAAACTTTTCAAAAATTTTAAATTTTGAAAATTTTGAAAAAAAAATATGAACCCTTTTAAAAAAAATTGGAAACCCCCCTTTCCCCAAAACTTTTTGAATCCCCCTTTTAGCATTAACCATCAAACTCAATTGCAGTCTTTCCTTTGTAGTATGGAACCTTGTAGTACAATTTTAGAGACATCCATACACTTAATCACAAGTTACTGTCTGGAAACTATAAAAATGCTTTTTTTTAAACCATAAAAGCCCATTCAAATACATCATAAAAGTATTAAAATAGAAAATGACATCATAGTCATGGCTAAAATTAACAAGATTGCAAACGCTGAAATGTCTCGCCTTCTTTACTAACCATTGATTTTATGTTGATAGTCCTAAATATAAAGCTTTACTACAAGTAACACATAAACTTAACATGATCCAAGAAAATGAGGTCAAGGTCAGATAAACCAAACGAGAAATACATGTACACCTTACAATCATTCAATAAACCAAGCATAGTTGACCTATTGCTTATAGTTTCTAAGAAACAGTCTTAATTAACCAAGAAAACTTAACATTGACCAATGAACCATGAAAATGAGGTCAAGGTCAGATGAACCTTGCCAGACAGACATGTACACCTTACAATCTATTTATGCATTAAATGTAGTTGACCTATTGCTTATAGTACCTAAGAAACAAACTTAACCATGAAAACTAAACATTAACCAATGAACCATGAAAATGAGGTCAAGGTCAGATGATACTTGCAGACAGACATATGGCAGATTCCATATAAGAAATTGAAATGTCTGTCAAAATGAATAAATAAATAAAAATAATTATTACTGTTATTTTAAAGATAATCTGTGAATGTTTTGAGGAATAATGATGTTAGAAGAAATTATAAAAATAATTTTTGGATATGATTGTTTCCGTTTAAAGTAGAAATGATTAAAACAAGTTGAAAAAATGCAAAAATTTTGACAGAATTAACTCCCATTTTTTTACACAATGTTTATGTGTTGCAATGCTTTATGTTGACACTTGTATACTGGTATTTACTAGTGCAGTCTGGTTATTCAAACATCCCTGTTCCCAAATTTGTTACTTTTGTTAGTCAAAAACATCTGTGATATATATTTTTTTTCACTTTCAAATATCTTGCTTTATAGCTCAGTGTCTGTCAATAAATCTTATGTCAGGAACATCGCTGTAAAAACTTTCAAAATCATTGTAGGTTCCAATATATGCCAGTTAAAACTGTAAGTCATGCTGGGCATAAGAAAAAACACATTTTGATTCTTTCATTTAACTTTATTCAAGCAATAGTTTTAACTTATATGTTTCCTACATAAGATCTGTCAAACTTGTTTTCTTATGTCTGAAACATTTGAATGTGCTAACAGTTAAAGTTCTTTGACCTGTAGTGAAATCTTGTTAGATGTTAGGCTGCAGTATTCTACAGGAGTTTTAAAAATTACTTTCAACTAGGATTTGATTTCCAATGTCAGTAAAAAAAAACAAATATATATTGTCTGTCAAAATATCTTATGTATGAAAAATCTTATGTCAGAATCAAGTCTGTCAAAATCTTATGTCAGAAACTCAATTTGTCTGTCAAATCTTATGTCAGAAATAAAAAAGTCTGTCAAATCTTATGTCAGAAAAAATAAAGTCTGTCAAATCTTATGTCAGAAAAAATAAAGTCTGTCAAATCTTATGTCAGAAAAAATAAAGTCTGTCAAATCTTATGTCAGAAACAATAAAGTCTGTCAAATCTTATGTCAGAAACATGATATTTAAGGCTTCGTTTATTTAAAAAGGATGATGCTCATAATTTTTTTTTTGGTCAAATTGTCTTTATCTTTGTTAGTAAAGCATGTATTCAAAAACAGAAGTTCATTGCTTATGATTTTTGCCTAACGTGCTTATGGGAGTTGTTTCACTTTCTTATAAGGAATCTGCCATATACACCTTACAATCCTTCCATACAACAAATATAGTTGATCTATTGCTTATAGTTGAAGAAAAACAGACCAAAACAAATGAATCGTGAAAATGAGGTCAAGGTCAAATAAAACCTACAAGACTGACATGTACATCATAAAATATTTCCATACACCAAATACAGTTGACCTATTGCATATAGTATTAGAAAAAAAGACCAAAACTCAAAAACTTAACTTTGACCACTGAACCATAAAAAAAATGAGGTCAAGGTCTGATGACACCTACCAGTTGGACATGTACACCTTACAATCATTCCATATACCAAATATAGTAGACCTACTGCTTATAGTATCTGATATATGGACTTGACCACGAAAACTTAACCTTGTTCACCGATCCATGAAATGAGGTCGAGGTCAAATGAAAATTGTCTGACGGGTATGAGGACCTTGCAAGGTACGCACATACTAAATATAGTTATCCTATTACTCATAATAAGAAAGAAATTAACATAACAAAAAAAGTTGACTTTTTTTTCAAGTAGTTACTGAACCATGAAAATGAGGTCAAGGACAATGGACATATGACAGAAGGAAACTTCGTAACATAAGGCATCTATATACAAAGTATGAAGCATCCAGGTCTTCTACCTTCTAAAATATAAAGCTTTTAAGAAGTTAGCTAAGGCCGCCGCCGGATCACTACCCCTATGTAGAGCTTTCTGCGACAAAAGTCGCAAGCTCAACAAAAAACCTTCATCAGCAACTTTTAATAGTAGTATCTAAAAATAAAATTCCTTCATCAGCATTTAAAAGTAACTTCTAAAATTAAATTGACAGCTAGGACTTTGCAACCATAAAAACCCATTTTTAAATACATCATAAAAGTATTAGAATAGGAAATGACATCATAATCATGTCTAAAATTAAAACACTTTCATCAGCAACATTAAATAGTAATATCTAAAATAAAATTCCTTCACATACATAATCATGGCTAAAATTAAATAATTTTTAAAATAGAAAATGACATCATAATCATGCCCTAAATTAAAAAGCCTCCATCAGCAACATCAAATAGTAATATCTAAAAAAATAAAATTCCTACACATACATAATCATGGCTATAATTTAATTACCTTGATCAAACATTTTTAAAATAGTAACTTCTAAAAATAAATTGACAGCTAATCACCAAAAGACAATACATTTCATTATAAATAACTTGCAAGCAGTGTAAGGGAGGTAATTTGACAATATGTGTTTGAATTACCTCCCTTACACTGCTTTAAAATTATGTTTTGTACTTAAGTTGTCCATTAATCTGGAAACCCTTGTTTTTCCCCCTTTTTGCCCCTAATTTCTAAACAGTTTGAGCCATAACTCCCCAAAGCAAATTCTTACCATCCCTTTGTGTTATGGTAACTTGTAATATAATTTCAGAGAGATCCATACACCATTTCACAAGTTGTTGTCTGGAAAGTAGAAAAATGCTTATTTGGGCCCCATTTTGGCCCCTAATTCCTGAACAGTTATGACCATAACCCCCAAAATCAATCCCAACCTTCCTTTTGTGGTCATAAACCTTATGGTAAAATTTCATAGAAATCCATACACTTTAACAAAAGTTATTGTCCGGAAACCAATGTGTCTATGGACGACGACGACGTGATACCAATAAAATACGTATAAAAACACATTTGAACCCAGTATTTGGACTTAAACCTTATAATAAGTACAAAACTTCAATTTCTACAAGTAAAACACAAAACAGAAACTTAATACATAACATGCACTCCTATGGTCAACAAAACAATGATAATCAGTCTTACAGGCAAAACTACATGTACAATGAAAACCAAAACCCCTATAACTATTAAACCGGTAGTCAACAATATCACAACGCTAACAATGGGTGATCCAACAAAAGTGAGATGAACCTACTTCTCAGTAGACTTATTGAACTTGCACGATAATTCAGCTATAGATTTAACTGAAAAGCTATATAGTACAGTACATTTAGCCATATACTTAGTTAAGGCCAATTAAAATAATAAGCATTTATTATAGTTGTTATTTTTATTTCTGTACAAAAATCACAATAGTATGTTTTCATTTTTTATTTACGTTGCTTGCAAATGTCATTAATTACATGTTTATTGTAATATACACTCTTTAAAAGTATACTGTAGTCTAGGCACTATTACATACATATTGCTATCAATGTTTTATGATACATAAAATTAGAACACATCTCATGAAACAGAAAAATTTAGATTTACTTCCCTTGTCCCATGTTTGAAACTCATTATTGTGTTTTAAGTTAAAGTAAAAGAAACTTATATATTTATATATTATTTTGATAACTAAATGAAATAGAAAATATACACATTACACATATATATCAATGACTTATATGTCCCTGCATATATTAACAAAAAAGATCTGTAAAGTAATAATAATGGAGTTATTTCCCTTTCCCCATGTCCTTTGTAAATAGATAGATTTTTGACTTATTATATTAATATTGCCTATTGGAATATCCATGGTTTAAATGAAGATAAATTTCAGGATGATTTGTTTATTGAAAATGTTTGTAAATATATAGTTTGTTTTGCTGAAACTAAAACAAACTATGTTGAGAGAGTCTCCAGGAAATCTTCCAGGTTTTACAAGTTAGCCTACTCAGGCCAAAAAAAAGGGGGAGACCATCAGGTGGCAAGCTTGTATTTATAAAAGCCAAATTTAAAAATGTAATTTCTGAAATAAAACAGAACAAACTTCTCAATATATGGTAAAAAATAGATGGAACTTTCCTCAATTTGGAGAAAGACAGTTTTTTATGTTTTACTTACAATGTATATCAAACCATATATTAATAAGGATGTTTCTGAATTGACATTCAAAAAAAGGAAAATGATAAAGGTGAGGTGATTTAAAGCGGTGATTTTAATGCACACACAGGGTGGTTAAATGACTTTATTCAAAATGATGGTGTTAATGACAATTTTACAGACTGTCCAGTACCTGAAGATTATACACCTGATTTACCCTTAGACAGAAATCAATTAGATCAAAAAAACAATTTACATGGGAATCTACTAGTTGATATCTATAAGTCCTCTCAAGTGAGAATTGTGAACAGAAGATTTCTTGGTGACTCACTTAGCTACTTTACATTTAGTAATAGTAATGGTAAGAGCACAGTAGATTATATGCTGACATCACAGAATTTATTTTATACCATCAATAACTTTATGGTAAAACCACCTACTGATCTATCAGATCATTGTTTAATAGCATTGAATATTTTAAATTTTAAACACCCTAAAGAAATAAAGAAGGAAGAACTATGGTCCCTTCCTGGTACTTTAAAATGGACCGATCAGAGCAAGGACATTTATATTGACGCTTTTTTAGATGAAAACAGTGTAGAAGACATTCTATCTTTAAATAAACTAATTGATGATAATAGTTTTAATGATATTGATTTCTTAGTTACCAAAACTAATGAAATCTATTTAGAAGCTGCAAAAAAATCAGTTTCTTTCAAAGCACTTAATTTAAAAAAATCCATCATGCAAAGACAAACAAAAAAAGCAAAACCTAAAAAAGTATGGATGTCAAATGATTGCTTACTCGAGCTCCTTAGAAAAGAAGTTTGCTCCCTTGGAAATAGATTAGCTAAAGCACCCAATAATAATTCATTAAGATTGACTTATTGCAACTGTAAAAGAGAATACAATAAACTTAAAAACAAACTAGAAAAGGTTTTTTTTTCAATCCTTGATAAAACAAATAAATGATATAAATCCAAAGAACACCAAAGAATTTTGGGGTAGCATTAATAATTACAAAAAAAGAACAATAACTGTGAGCCTGCTATTTCTTCCAAAGAATGGGAGATTCATTTGCTTCAGGTGAAAATGATAAAACTGATACTAATCAAAATATAGAGAACAAAGACCATAACTGTACTAATACATCTCTTAATGTCCCTATTACATGTAAAGAAATCAAAGACTGCATTTTAAGAAGTTAAACTAGAGGCTCTCAAGAGCCTGTGTCGCTCACCTGATTCTACTTTGGTTTTGGAAATCATGTAAAAATAGATTAAAATCATAACAGATACCCTAATAATGAGTGAGGCCAAATTTGGTTTAATATTGGTCCTGTAATTTAATAAAAAATCCTGGTGGCCATCTTGAACAGTAAATCGGCAACAAAGTAGCAACACTTAATCAGCACCTCATAAGAAACATTTATGCCATGTTTTGGTTTCATTCCATTCAGTGCACCTCTAGAAGAAGCATTTCTTTGTATTTCCCATAGGGTCTTATGTTAAAGGAAGTCCCCCCATTGGCGGCCATCATGGATGAAGGATCAGCTTCAAAGTAACAAAACTTAGTCAGCACCTCATAAGGAACATTCATGCCATGTTTGGTTTCAATCCATTCAGTATGTGGTTCTCTAAAAGAAGACATTTGTATGTATTGTCCATAGGGTCCTTTGTTAAACATTGTCCACATCTGGCAGCCATCATGGATGAAAGATCAGCTTCAAAGTAACAACACTTGGTCAGCACCTCAAAAGGAACATGCATGCCATGTTTGGTTTCATTTCATTCAATGGTTCTCTAAAAGAAAACATTTGTACATATTTCTCATAGGGTCCTATGTTAAACTAAGTCTTCTGCTGGCGGCCATCTTAGATTATGGATCGGCTTCATAGTAACAACACTTGGTCAGCACCTCATAAGGAACATTCATTCCATGTTTGGTTTCATTGCATTCAGTGGTTCTCTAAAAGAAGACATTTGTATGTATTTCCCATAGGGTCCTATGTTAAACTAAGTCCCCCGCTGGCTGCCATCTTGGATGATGGATCAGCTTCAAAGTAACAACACTTGGTCAGCACCTCATAAGGAACATTCTTGCCATGTTTGGTTTCATTCCATTCAGTGGTTCTCTAAAAGAAGACGTTTGTATGTATTTCCCATAGGGTCCCATGTTAAACTAAGTCCCCCGCTGGCGGCCATCTTGGATTATGGATCGGCTTCAAAGTAACAACACTCGGTCAGCACCTCATAAGGAACATTCATGCCATGTTTGGTTTCATTCCATTCAGTGGTTCTCTAAAAGAGGACATTTGTATGTATTTCCCATAGGGTCCAATGTTAAACTAAGTTCCCTGCTGGCGGCCATCTTGGATTATGGATCAGCTTCATAGTAACAAAACTTGGTCAGCACCTCATAAGGAACATTCATGCCATGTTTGGTTTCATTCCATTCAGTGGTTCTCTAAAAGAAGACATTTGTATGTATTTCCCATAAGGTCCCATGTTAAACTAAGTCCCCCGCTGGCGGCATAACAAGCTGTCTTGATAAAGTATTTACCTCCATATTACAAAAAAGACTTAGTGATTTTTTTGAAACAATTAATTTATCATGTTCAAATCAAGGTGGTTTTAGAAAAAATTAAGGAACTGTAGATCATGTCTTAATTTTAAAAACAATAATAAATAAATATTTGTTTAAATGCAAAAAGAAACTATACATGTGTTTTGTAGATTTTAAAAAGGCTTTTGACAGTGTCTGGAGATCAGCTCTATTCTTAAAATACAAGATAAAGGAATCCAAGGCAAATTTTATAACATACTGCATGACATGTACTCTAATATGTTATATTCATGTAAATATCAGAATATGTTTACTAAGCCTTTTCTTGCTAATCAAGGAGTCAAACAAGGAGACAGTTTAAGTCCTACTTTATTTAATATATTTGTCGATGACATAGGAAAATACTTTGATACCAAATCAACTAGTGCAGTTAATTTACATGATCAAAAATTGAACCATTTATTGTATGCTGATGATTTGTTATTGATATCTGAATCTACAACTGGTCTCCAGAACTGTCTTGATTCTTTGCAAAAATATTGTGCTGAATAGAAACTGCATGTGAACTTCAAAAAAACAAAAATTATAATCTTCTCTAAAAAAAAAAGTAAATACAGAAAATTTCTACTTTTATTACAGTTCTTAAATGCAATCGAAATCGTTGATTATTATAAATACTTAGCAGTTGATTTTCATAGCTCTGGAAAATTTATACAAGCAGTGTTAAGCCTCTCAGATAAAGCTAAAAAAGCATATTTTGCGTTGGTCTAGCTAGCTAAACTCCCATACAGTGAAAACTTGTCTCCAGCTTTTTAACTCAATGATAGTTCCTATTCTAACTTATGGATCAGAAGTATGGATATCAGAATTCAAACCAAATTTTGAAGCATTTAGACAAAAGTAAATTTGAAAAAACACAAAACTCCATATTTAAAAATATACTTGGGGTTCATGGAAAGTCTTCCGATCTACCAGTGCGGTGCAAATTGGGTGCATTACATATTAGCATTAAATGTTATCAACTTATGTATAAATACTATGTGCGTCTCAGTGATATTGGTGAACAGTCTGGTGGTCCACATGAAATTCTCAAGGCTGCTTTTGAAGTGGACAAAACTCTAAGAAGTAGAGAAAATTCATGGTCTAATAATTTATCTAAATTATCAAAATATATTGGAATATCCTTAAACAAGCATTGTAATATTAATTTCAAACAGAAACTAGAAGATTTCTACAAAAACAAAATTATATTTGAACTATCTAAAATAAAAGATGAAAACTTTTATTTTATAGTATAATTTATACTAAATTTAAACAACAAGAATATTTAAACTTTAATGTTCCTAAATATCTCAGAAAAAAAACTCACCAAATTAAGAATAAGTGCACACTCATTAGCAATAGAAACTGGTAGGTATGCAAGACCAATAATACCCTCCAATGAGAGATTTTGTAAATTTTCCACAGGACAAATTGAAAATGAGATACATTTCTTGATTGAATGTTCTCAATATAACAAAATTGGATCTAAATATAAAATCAATGAAATAAATTCAAATAATTCGAATGAAAATTTTATCAAAATTTTAAATCCCATTTCTGTAAAAGAACTAAAATCAATTTGTATGTATATTGAAGAAGCTGTTGATTTGAGAGACCACCATACTGTTTCATCGTATAGCTGCTTGTGCATATACACATATATCTTATATATATGTGACTGCGTTTTTAAAAAAAATTATGAAAACTTAGAATAATCATGATGTATATGTGTATGGTATCATGATTATTCTATCATGAAGAATTCTGAATGTTATGGTATCCATAGACAATACATGTATCTAGAATTGACTTATGACTTGTTGTTACATTGATCTTTATTTCATTTATAGTAGATGTTGTTGTTGAATATATTATTGTCTATACTTGGAACACGCCTCTATTGTTTTCTTTCCAATAAAATGTTGAATTGAATTGAATTGAATTAGAGACATATAATACTTGTATTATATGTCCCTGATTGAATATTACAAAATTCTTGGACATGTTTTGACAATATAATACCAGATAGATGTATTAGTTCTTTGGGAAAAGTTTCTTCAAATAATATAAATATGTGCCCTTATGTACTAAGAAGTAGTTTTTACAAAAAAATATTTTTTTATCACTTGAAATGTACCCCTCATAAAAGGGATAGTCATTACATTGAGGGGTTACACCTCATTTGTGGGGTTGTTCCCAACCTGTTTATATGAAAAGGTTTAACCCCACCGCATTTTTGCGCCTGTCCCAAGTCAGGAGCCTCTGGCCTTTGTTAGTCTAGTATGTTTTTTTAATTTTAGTTCATTTATATGTTTTGGAGTTTAGTGTGACGTCCATTTTCACTGAACTAGCACACAATTTTATTTAGGGGCCAGCTGAGGACCACCTCCAGTGAGGCTCCGGGTGTGTGATTTTCTCGCTGCATTGAAGACCCATTGGTGGCCTTCGGCTGTTGTCTGCTCTTTGGTCGAGTTGTTGTCTCTTTGACATATTCCCCATTTCCATTCTCAATTTTATAAGAATTATATTTATAAAAAAGCTTACTATGTACCAAAATGCTGAAATTAAATAATGTGTCAATGAAGTTACTGACTGCAAGAGTAAACTGCAACGATAAAATATTTCCATGTACAAACCTCTGCCAGGGACGTAAAATGAAAAAAAATAGTGTGTCACGTGATCAGTTCGTGGGTCTACTCGAAAAGAATAGTATTTAAGCTGGTTCTCGGCTGACTACTACACTTTGTTCATAGTTTGAGTGAAGCGAAGGACGTATGTTAGTTATACGTACGTCCTTGGTGCATACCATATAAGAAGTCAATTGCTGTATGACCCATAACATTTAAATTATTTCCATATTCAATCTAAATATTTGAAAATTTATTTCTATTTTTAATCGAATGAGATGTATTATGTTGATATTTAGTCCGTGATATTGTATAAACTTAACAAAATTGTCAAATAGTTGACTTATAGGTGCAATGGATCGTGTGCAACATTGACTATACCAACTGTAGTGGTGTTTTATTTATTGATAGATGTTCAAAAGCTACTATTTTAAACTAATTGCTTACTTATTTTCGAGCAAACCAACGTTAATTAGAAAATCTGTCCTTACTTATTAAAACTCAAAATTAACTTAACGAAAATTAAAACAAAAGAAGTTTGATTTATTTAACAATTTTCCTTGATACAAAATAAAACATTGGTTTATGACCTTGAAATTGCGCTCAAGGTCAAAGTTGAAATTGACGTTCTAGATTTTGACCTTTGCTTTAACTTCATATTTAGACACGATGAAGCCACAGGCGCTTGGGTATATGATACAGAAATTAAAAAAAAAAATTTTTTTGGTTAAAATATTCAATTTTCTATATTTATACTACATATCTATCACTACTGCGCATGTCTCACCTAGTTTCGAGTGATTTTACGAACTTTGAGACAAACCCCCATTTTACTGTGTGGATAGTAAAATGGGGGTTTGTCTCAAAGTTCGTAAAATCACTCGAAACTAGGTGAGACATGCGCAGTAGTGATAGATATGTAGTATAAATATAGAAAATTGAATATTTTAACAAAAAAAATTTTTTTTTTTAAATTTCTGTATCATATACCCAAGCGCCTGTGGATGAAGCCATGGGACTCTTCATTAGTTTGCAATTTACATGAGCTTGAAAATCCAGGAAATGACTTTATGTAAACCGGAAGTAGCTTTGTTTTGTACTTATTTGATGTTAAAAGTATAAAGAACCATATATTTTTGGAATCAGTGTCAAGTAAACTATCAAATAATACCGGAAGTGACAATTTTTCAGACCGGAAGTAACAAATCATCTCCCTAATTTCAATAAAATTGTTTAGAAACCATATATTTTTGGAATCAGCGTACATTAAGCTATCATTTGACACTGTATATGACACTTTAAACCGTATTTTAATATTTTCAGATCAAAATGAATCGTAAGATGTGGAAAGACATTCAATTGTAAACAACTGTTTTTAATTATACATATAATTATATATTGAAAAATATTGAGAAAACATGAACATATAAATAAAGACTGGACATTTAACCGGGAAAAAAATAAAGCTAACACTGTTTGTCAAGATTTCAACAGTTTAAATAAGTTTTGTATTGCATGTATGAGGACTTGATTGCGCTTGGGATGAACAAAGCGTTGTAAATTCTTTACAGTTAATTATCAGCGTTCAAAGACCGTTAAAAACAATAACATTGTTGAAAATACAATTACATGTATTAATATATTAAATAAACAGCTGTGTCATGAGCGCATGATACGCCTGTCGTCTTGTGTGTGAATTTTTATGCAATAATCATAAATAGTAACTGACATACGGCGTGACATGCGACCCCCCCCTTTTTTTTACAAAAAAACTCAATATCTCTAAAATAGAATTTTGAATAAAAAACAAAAAGTATACAGATCTTTAAATTAATATAACTAAGAAGTGTGTAAAATTCTAAGCAATAATTGTAAATCGTTTTTGAGATACGGCGCGACATGTGAAAACCCCCTTTAAAAAAAACAAAAAAACAATATCTCTAAAATAAGATTTTGAATCAAAACCAAAAAGTATACAGATCTTTAGATTAATATAACTAAGAATTGTGTAAAATTTTAAGCAATAATCATAAATCGTTTTTGAGATACGGCGCAACATGTGAAAAACCCCTCCCCCTTTTTTTATACAAAATACTCAATAACTCAAAAATAAAATTTTGAATCATCACATAAAAGTATACAGATCTTAAGATTAATATAACTAAGAAGTGTGTAAAGTTTTAAACAACAAAATCATAAATTATTTTTGAGATACTGCGCGACATGTGAAAAAAAGCACACACACGTTTTAGTTACTAAGGCCCGTAATTCAAAAAGTTTTAATCTTATTTTCACCAAAAAGTATACAGATCGTTTGACCATCATAAGAAACAACTATGTTAAGTTTCATGAAATTTGGATAAGTCGTTCTCAAGTTAAGGTGCGACATGTTCACGCTGGACAGACAGACGGACAGACAACATTTGTATACCATAATATGTCCCGTCAAAATTTTGACAATCGTATTAAAAAAAAAAAACAAAACTTCAGACGTATGTAAAATATACAAGTTTTCTAAATATAGATCTCACAACATCGATCAAAGACATCGTCTATTGAAGCAAGGATTTGTATAGTAAGTATACAAATCCTTGCTTAAATATTTCATGACAAACATGAAAATGAAAGGTTGCTGAAGGTGAAAAATCGGATTTAGTGAGACTTGAACCATGAGGGACTCGTTCTAGGACCACTGATGTTTCTCTACTACACAAATGAGGACTAAGGAAACCGTTCTAGGAACACTGATGTTCTCTCCCACACAAATGAGGACTCAATGAACCGTTCTAGGACCACTGATGTTCTCTCTCGCACAAATGTGGACTCAATGAACCGTTCTAGGACCACTGATGTTCTCTCTCACACAAACGAGGACTCAATGAACCGTTCTAGGACCACTGATGTTCTCTCCCACACAAATAAGGACTCAATGAATCGTTCTAGGACCACTGATGTTCTCTCCCACACAAACAAGGACTCAATGAACCGTTCTAGGACCACTGATGTTCTCCCCCACACAAATGAGGACTCAATGAACCGTTCTAGGACCACTGATGTTCTCTCCCACACAAATGAGGACTCAATGAACCGTTCTAGGACCACTGATGTTCTCCCCCACATAAATGAAGACTCAATGAACCGTTCTAGGACCACTGATGTCCCCTCCCACACAAATGAGGACTCATGGAACCGTTCTAGGACCACTGATGTTCTCTCCCACACAAATGAGGACTCACTAAACCGTTCTAGGACCACTGATGTTCTCTCCCACACAAATGAGGATTCAATGAACCGTTCTAGGACCACTGATGTTCTCCCCCACACAAATGAAGACCCAATGAACCGTTCTAGGACCACTGATGTTCTCTCCCACACAAATGAGGACTCAATGAACCGTTCTAGGACCACTGATGTTCTCCCCCACATAAATGAAGACTCAATGAACCGTTCTAGGACCACTGATGTCCCCTCCCACACAAATGAGGACTCATGGAACCGTTCTAGGACCACTGATGTTCTCTCCCACACAAATGAGGACTCAATGAACCGTTCTAGGACCACTGATGTTCTCTCCCACACAAATGAGGACTCAATGAACCGTTCTAGGACCACTGATGTTCTCCCCCACACAAATGAAGACCCAATGAACCGTTCTAGGACCACTGATGTTCTCCCCAACACAAATGAAGACTCAATGAACCGTTCTAGGACCACTGATGTTCTCTCCCACACAAATGAGGACTCAATGAACTGTTCTAGGACCACTGATGTTCTCCCCCACACAAATGAAGACTCAATGAACCGTTCTAGGACCACTGATGTTCTCTCCCACACAAATGAGGACTCAATGAACCCTTCTAGGACCACTGATGGTCTCAACAACACAAATGAAGACTCAATGAACCGTTCTAGGACCACTGATGTTCTCTCCCACATAAATGAGGACTCAATGAACCGTTCTAGGACCACTGATGTTCTCCCCCACACAAATGAAGACTCGATGAACCGTTCTAGGACCACTGATGTTCTCTCTCACACAAATGAGGACTCAATGAACCTTTTAGGACCACTGATGTTCTCTCCCACACAAATGAGGACTCAATGAACCATTCTAGGACCACTGATGTTCTCTCCCACACAAATGAAGACTCGGGAACCGTTTTAGGACCACTGATGTTCTCTCTCACACAAATGACCTATCAGACACGTCACAGGTCATACTTTTCGCAGATGGTCGTCTACCATACAAAACAATTAAAATTTAGGATGACCTGGACAGTCTACAAAAACATGGGGAATGAAGTTCAATGCCAAACAAAAAAAAGGGCCCCATGCACATAAACTGTGCAGCCAGGAAAGCTAGGATTACTATGATTTCTTAAGAGTAATCCCAGCTTTCCACGTATGATAATGGATTGTTGCTTAACACCCAGTTGCAAATGTCACATGCATATCAGGATGAGAACATATTGATGTGGTTTAGTTTAATTACCAAATCACTTAGCTGGCTTTTTATGACCATTGTTGACTGGACCAGGTGGAGAATAAAACAGGTAGTGTATTTGTTGATGACTTTTGGTAATCATCCAGAAGTAGAAAGTCATGATGAAAGTGGATTGAGAAATATAATATTATTTTAATATCAAATATTTGAATTCAAATCGATTTATCACCTTAAATGAATACGGATGCTTATACAGTATAAAACAATTATGTTGATTGTGTTTTTATAACAAGCTTTCAAGACAATTGGGCATGCATAATTATAATAAAACCATATATAACAGAATTTAGTACGATCATCAAACAGTTGTTGATAAACAAACCAATTATAGACTATACTGATTTCATTTAACAAGTCGTAATTATATGTTCCATCTGAGACCGGTAGTATTATTAGTAGTCTCAGCTTCCATTGGATTGTAAGTATCTATTTATCTCTTCTATGTTTGAATTAAATAAAAACTTTTTTCCCCATGATATTCCAAGGTATCATGGAAAATAACTTCATAAGTATAGGCTGATGCTGCTTCAAACAGTACCAATCCAACATTAGGCATACTTCACTTTAAATACCAGCTGTCACATGTCATTAATCATCGATACTTTTAACAAACCATTTATCCTGATTCAAATATGTCCCAAATCCACCGAAGTTTATATAAATTATTCATTATTTAATGATGGGGCCGGATCGACGTGGGACGGATCGACTTGGGCCGGATCGACTTAAGGCCGGATCAACATGGGGCCGGATCGGTTTCAGGCCGGAACGACCTGATACCAAAAATTTATACCTATACACATATATATATATTCTATGTTGTGATGTTGTTTCAGATAAGGGTGAAGGTTGGTACCTATTAAAACGTTTAAACCCGCTGCATTTGTTTGCACCTGTCCTAAGTCAGGAATCTGATGTTCAGTAGTTGTCGTTTGTTGATGTGGTTCATAAGTGTTTCTCGTTTTTTATATAGATTAGACCGTTGGTTTTCCCGTTGGAATAGTTTTACACTAGTCATTTTTGGGGCCCTTTATAGCTTGCTGTTCGGTGTGAGCCAAGGCTCTGTGTTGAAGACCGTACTTTGACCTATAATGGTTTACTTTTACAAATTGTGACTTGGATGGAGAGTTGTCTCATTGGCAATCATACCACATCGTCTTATATCTATATCATTCTATATAAATAAGAGAAGATGTTGGGTATTTGTCTATGAAATAGCAAACCAACACAATCTGAGACAGTAATATTGTCTCACACACATTGATTTTCTAAATGACCTTGACCTTAGACCTAGTGGTATGAAAATCATTAAGGATCTTCATCTTCATCCTCATAATAAGTGACAACATATCCATGTAAGGTTGCAATCCAATATAAAACATAATTAAAGCTCTTTTCTGCACAAAATTCTAAATTTATCTAGTAGCTTTGACCTTGATCATAGACAAAACATCAAAATCAACAGGGATCTTTCTCTCATATGTGACCATATATCCAAGCAAGTTTCCAATCCCAAATGTAGTATGGTATTTGATTCAGCATTTGGGAACCACTTTTCTGAAAAAATTATAAGTATATTTTTAGTAACTATGACCTTGATGTAATGACCTCAAATTCTACAGGGATCTTCCTCTCGTTATATGTGACCATATATGCAAGTGAGGTTGCATACCGTATAAAGGTTTTCAGTTAACATCTGTTAAAGATGACTGATGGACAGGTCAATACACCCCCATCTCTGCTACTTAGAAGCCAGGGGTATAAAATTGTTAAGGGTAAAAACAAACAGGAAAACTGGTTTCCTTTTTAAAAGAGATAACTGTATTGTAGTTAAAGCTTAATTTACATAGTTTATACTCTCAAAAATTGAGTTTACCTATAAGGGCAGGTAGAGGAGGAAGGTAAACTGATATATGTAAAACCAACTTTTACAAAGGCCAAGCTTCAAATACATTGTGGTTTTCTTTATACTTTGAAAATTAAACAAATCAGTTGATTTTGGTCATTAAGCTAGCTATAAACCAGGTTTAACCCACCATTTTCTTTGGAAAATGTCTGTACCAAGTCAGGAATATGACAGTTGTTTCCCATTCGTTCTGTTGGTTAATAATGTTTGATTTTGTCAGTTTTTATGGACTTCTCCCTTTTATTTACATTGGAGTTTGGTATTTTGTTAATACTTTTTTTATAAATGAAAATTCCATGAAACGATGTTCTCTTCTTTTGAAACTAATAATATGAGGTCATAGATACGCTTCCTGCATCATATGTAACACCATATGTATCACAGTATCAGGCTTTGTTTATGCTTCAGAATGTGGTAAAATTTGACAAAAAGAATATTTGAAGGTGAAAAATGTGAATTTTTTGTTTATTCTTGAAGAAATCCCACAACAATAAATAGCGGTACTCATAAAAGGGGCTTCCATTTGTTCAGACCGGTAAATTAATTGCATTAGAATAAAATATTGAAGTTAGGCCCAGAAGTAAATGAACATAATAACAATTGCATTTTATTAATCATAACATCAACAATATCTGTTCTCCTTACTAGACAACAGCTTATGAATATTTGGTGAAATATGTACTAAGAAATTCAATCAAATTTTAAAATATACAATGTAAAATATGATCAATTATCAATGTAGGCTCTCAAAATTTTAAAACCTATTTTAAGCAGAAGTATAATTATACTACAAAGGAATGTCCACTCATAACAATTTCATTTAAAGGGTTTCCTATATAGGAATATGTTTTTACTCACAACCATTTCTTAATCCTTGTTTTTAGTTTATATCTTTAAAAGTTAAATTCAGAGATGTTTTTATTCCATTTCCAATAGCTGTCTCTCTTTTTTCCAATCATACAATAATCTCAATACATAAAATTATGAGTTAGAAAAATCATATGTTATCTTATCATATGGTTTCAGTTTAAACAGGTATTAAATTTAAACATTTTGATTTCAGAATAAATCACTGATATAGGTAAAGCAAATTTAGATCCCTCAGTCTTTAGTTTTCTGTGAAGTGTGTTGTAGACTATCATTTCTCTTTTTGTACTTTTCAGCCCCATCGTATTGTCTGTTTTGCTTTGACTGATTTTTTATTGTCACCTTAATTGATTGTTTTCAGTCCTTTGGAAAAATCAAATCATATTAAATGAAAGACGTGGCAGCAAATTCTCAAAAATAAGAAATACTAGTCTAATTTCAATCAATTTAAAAAAAGATAAAATGCTTCGCTGGGGCGCAGCTTGATACGACCGCAGAGGTCGAACCCTGAACAGTTGGGGCAAGTATGGACACAACATTCAAGCTTGATTCAGCTCTGAATTTGGATTGTTATTAAATATTTGACACAGCATAGGTTTCTGACACAGAAAGAATGTGGTCTAAGAACTTGATTTTTTTTAATTTACCTATTATGGTCCAATGTCCAAAATCAAAATACATGGTTAGATTCAGCATATCAAAGAACCCCATATATTCAATTTTTGTTAAAATCAAACAAAGTTTAATTTTGGACACCAACTTGGACAAACTTGAAAACTGGGCCCATAATCAAAAATCTAAACACATGTTTAGATTCAGCATATCAAAGAACCCCAAGAATTCAATTTTTGCTAAAATCAAACTAAGTTTAATTTTGCACCCTTTGGACCTTAATGTAGACCAATTTAAAAAACGGGACTTAAAATTAAAAATCTAAATACACGGTTAGATTTGGAATATCAAAGAACCCCAATAATTCAATTTTTGATGAAATCAAACAAAGTTTAATTTTGGACCCTTTTGACCTCAATATGAACCAATTTGATAGCGGGGCCCACAAATAAAATATCTAAATTCATGGTTAGATTCAGCATATCAAAGAACCCCATATATTCAATTTTTGTTGAAATCAAAAAAAGTTTAATTTTGGACCCCAACTTGGACCAACTTGAAAACTGGGCCCATAATCAAAAATCTAAACACATGTTTAGATTCAACATATCAAAGAACCCCAAGAATTCAATTTTTGTTAAAATCAAACTAAGTTTAATTTTGGACCCTTTGGACCTCAATGAAGACCAATTTAAAAAACAGGACCCAAATTAAAAATCTAAAAACACGGTTAGATTTGGCATATCAAAGAACCCCAATAATTCAATTTTTGATGAAATCAAATAAAGTTTAATTTTGGACCCTTTTGACCTCAATATGAACCAATTTGATAACGGGGTCCACAAATAAAAAATCTAAATACATGGTTAGATTCAGCATATCAAAGAACCCCATATATTCAATTTTTGTTGAAATCAAACAAAGTTTAATTTTGGACCCCAATTTGGACCAACTTGTAAACTGGACCAAAAATCAATAATCTAAATACACGTTTAGATTCAGCATATCAAAGAACCTCATATAATCAATTTTTGCTAAAATCAAACAAAGTTTAATTTTGGACCCTTTGGACCTTAATGTAGACCAATTTGAAAACTGGACCCAAAATTAAAAATCTAAATACACTGTTAGATTCGGCATAACAAATAAATAAATGTGATCAAAGATTTTACAAATCTAATGCGCCATACTGTGCAATTAAAGATTACTTCTTGAAATTTTTCAATATTTGAAATTTGAAAAAAAAATAATATTTGAAGAATAATTCTTTTTAATTTCTGAAATCTGAAATGAGAAAAAATTGACCCCCCACAATTTCTTTTTATCCCCCCCCCCTTTTTTTCCCCCAAAAAAATCTTTCCCTCAAGATATGGCCATAATCTCAATTCAAATTTCCAATGGAGTTGGCAACCATAATTACCCATTTAAATTTACCATAGTGCTAACTTCATCTATTTTAAAATAGTATTTAAAATATAGTGTCAAATCTTTCATATGGATTTTGTTGTAAAAAAAAATTATGAAACATTTGCAGATATTTTTACTGGTCTTCCTTTATAAATATGCATTTCTTTAAACATAATTTAAAAGCAGTGTAAGGGAAGTAACCAAAACGTTGTATTTGGATTACCTCCCTTACACTGTTTTAAATTATCTTTATTGTTCATTAACCATTACTTTATACATAATTTAAAAGCAGTGTAAGGGAGATAATTTCAATGATGTATTTGATTTATCTCCCTTACACTGCTTTAAATTATGTTTTGTACTAAAGTATTTGTCCATTAACCAGGACAACCTTGTTTTCCCCCTTTTTTGCCCCTAATTCCTAAACGGTTTGAGCCATAACCCCCCAAAGCAAATCCTAACCATCCTTGGTGGTATGGAAACTTGTAGTATAATTTCAGAGAGATCCATACACCGTTCCACAGTTATTGTCTGGAAACTAGAAAATGCTTATTTTTGGCCCCTTTTTGGCCCCTAATTCCTTAACTGTTGGTACCATAACCCCCAAAATCAATCCCAACCTTCCTTTTGTGGTATTTAACCTTATGGTCAAATTTCAAAAAGATCCATTCACTTAAACTAAAGTTAGAGTGCGAAAACCAATGTGTCTTCGGACGACGACGACGACGCCAACGTCATACCAATATACGACCACAAAATTTTTTTGCGGTCGTATAAAAACTGAGCAGAGATCAAGAAACAACTGGCCTTTTATGGTATGTAATTATAAATGGAACCTTCATGTAAACTTTGACCTGCACACAATCTTTGTTAAATAAATGGGGAATGTGTCCATGGGACACAGACAATGCCCCCGCTTGCATATAACGTTATAAAGGGACATAACTCAAGAACTGTAAAAGTGACGATACCCAAATTTGTACTTGATCTGAATTTTGTAGTAATAAGCATTGTTTATAAGTTTCATAACATTTAGTTAAGACAGACTTAAGAGAGTGGAAACGAAAAATTCAGCAATTTTTCCATTTGTAAAGGGGCATAACTCTAGAACGGTAAAAGTGATGCCACCAAAATTCAAACTTGATCTGTGTTTTGTGGTAATAAGCATTGTGTATAAGTTTCATAACATTTAGTTGAGGCAAACTAAAGTAAGAGAACGGAAACGAAAAATTCAGCAATTTTTCCATTTGTAAAGGGGCATAACTCTAGAACGGTAAAAGTGACGCCTCCAAAATTCATTCTTGATCTGTGTTTTGTGGTAATAAGCATTGTGTATTAGTTCCATAACATTTGATTGAGGCAAACTAAAGTTAAAGAACGGAAACGAAAAATTCAGCAATTTTCCCATTTGTAAAGGGGCATAACTCTAGAACGGTAAAAGTGATGCCACCAAAATTCAAAATTGATCTGTGTTTTGAGGTAATAAGCATTGTGTATAAGTTTCATAACATTTGGTTGAAGCAAACTAAAGTTAGAGAACGAAAATCAATTTTGGGACATACATACGTACAGACGGACAAGGGTAAAACTTAATGCCCCCTCCGCTATGGCGGGGGCATAAAAAATGATTAATATCATATTCACCTCACATTATCAGACAAGACTTGAATGTTGCATATAATACCATAAATATCCACAATGAAAAGAAAGATATTAAAAAAATAAGCATAACATACAAATAGAAACAGTCACCAATTAAGTACACAAGATTGTATTGACATATAATGATTGAAATATTGCTTCATTTTAATGTTATTCAAGTGTTGAAAAAAAATCAGGGTGGGTCAGATTGTTACAAGAGAAATTTACTAAAAGCTGAAAAGTAAGTATTATAATGCAATTATTTTGCATAAATGTTCATATCAATTTTAGCATTTATATTTTTTATCTGAATATTTTTTTTACTTAAATACATTTTATTGATTATGATAAATAAAAATCCAAAGAATTCAATTAATGATAAAGGGAGATAATATAGCTAACTTTAATTTACAAAAGACGACAGTCTGGACGGGGGGTCCTTCATTTCTGTATAAGGCCATTTTCAGGGGCGTTTCCAGGATATTTGAAAGAGGGGGTGTAGAATACAATCTGTCGCTGAGCGGAGCGAGGTGAAAATTTTTTTGGACCTTTTTTTGGCTAAAAAACATAAAATAATTGTGAAATGCACTAATATAACGGTTCTTTGACTTGGAGCATGTATATTTTATATTGAAAGTGTCAGGGTTTGATATTTTTTATGCCAAATTCTCTCCACTAATTGTCTATGGTATATTAAAATGATTGGATGGAACTTAACAGCAGTAGACCAATAACGAGAAATTCCAAATTCTAGGGTATAGGGCGTTACTTTACATTTCAATAGTCCTAGGCCAGGATTTTATGAACAGGAGGCGTAATTCCGGTTGCCCTGGTATAGGGTCCATGGGGAAGGTCAGAAGCTCCTGGATTTCAACAATTTAGCATTAAATTATGAAGTATTATAACAGACTCCATGATAGACAAATTGGTGAAAATAGTCTGCCTTCGGATCATTCAAATTATGTATTGATTAACATGTGGATATCAAATCTTTGGAAGAAGTTATAAATTCAGTTAAAAGGTTATATGAAATGGGCATGAAAAATGGAAAGTAAATCTTTAACGATAGCTTTTTCTGAACTTTTGATATATATATATACCCGTTTTGTTAAAATATACCTTTTCACTGTTTTGGTCTTTTGGAAAATGTTGTTTGTGCTGTATTTAGACCCCTTTACCAAGAAATTTGTTTTGCATGCACACGTATAAAAATTGGGGTTTTTATCCAACGCAATCATAGGTTTGAACGTTGTTTTCAATTTAGTAGATATAAAAAGATGTGGTATGAGTGCCAATGAGACAACTCTCCATCCAAGTTACAATTTATAAAAGTAAACCATTATAGGTCAAAGTACGGTCTTCAACACGGAGCCTTGGCTCACACCGAACAGCAAGCTATAAAGGGCCCCAAAAATTACTAGTGTTAAACCATTCAAACGGGAAAACCAACGGTCTAATCTATATAAGAAACACTTATGAACCACATCAACAAACGACAACTACTAAACATCAGATTCCTGACTTAGGACAGGTGCAAACAGTTGCAGCGGGTTTAAACGTTTTAATGGTACCAAACATTCACCCTTATCTGAAACAATAGTGTAACATTGTATTTATAATACCCCGTTCTAGATAGTCAAATCTGACCCCTTCCAATGCAAGGCGAAAAAAACATAACCCCATTTCAGACAATTTAGCTGAAAATGCAACCCCGTTTGTCGGAACATACCCGGTATCATATATATAGCGAGTATCCCCCGGGTAGATGTAGAATGGCCATTGGGGAAGTGTCACACAAAACAACCATTTCATGTATAGATTTACTTACCGCTTTGGTTGTTTAAAAAAGGTGTCCAAGTCACCCATCGGATGGGGGAATCAGTATAAAAGAAATCAGAGTATGTGTTTAATTAATGAATATGATAAATTGCCATATTCAATACAATATAAGCAGATAACGATAGTTTTTTTTAGTTTTTTTTTGAAAAGGGGGGCGTACGCCCATTACGCCCTTACCTGGACCCGCCCCTGATTTTTCCCTAATCTGTAATTTTTGAGGCATTTTTTTCTCTATTCATTAATTTTTTTCACATTATTCTCGATTCTTTATATTTTAGCAGCCCATTATTCTCTATTTTTTGTTGTTGCCTATTTTTCTATATTCTTTATTTTTGTGGCCATTTATTCCCTATCCCCCTCTCCCCCATTCTTTTATTTTTTAAAACCCCATCCAGACAATCATAAATGCTTTTATCTTTTTTGTTGTATAAAACAACAAAAAATCAGTGGCCTTATTTTTTTCTTTTAATTTCCTCAAAATATTAGATAAAAGCTATGTTTTTATGTTTTATTTCAAATACTCATCTTGTTTTCCTTCTTTTCACATAATTGTAATTTTTGCTTGTATAATCCTTCCATTAAAGGGATCTCTTTGACATCCTGTACATTAAAAGTAATGTCAGTGACATACATTTCCATTAAAATTAAAAAACAGCCTGATTTTTTAGCCAAGAACCACTTTAAATGATAGAAATGAACATACAAGAAGATATATTTCAATATAAGGCAATAACTCACATAGTACTTAAGTACCACGAAAAAAAATTCAAAATACTTAAGTACCATAAAAAATTCAAAATACTGAAGTATCACCAAAAAAAATATATCTAAAGTCACGTAGGAAAATGATTATAAGTTTTAAACTAATCTCTGATGATGGAGATGCATGCCGAGATGACCCTTACTGCCTTAGTGGATTCAGATTGGAACTTCTAAGATTGTTAAGAGTGAAACGAAGACAAACACCATGTTTAATTAACAATAGCTTTTTGGACATTATCTCAGATACATACAAACATACAGATATAGTATTCTTATACTGTTATACAACATTTGGCACTTTCATCAAATTCATCAAACTAAAACTAAAAACTGACAAAATAAATAAATACATCCAATATACAACAAGAGTGCACACGCTGAAATGTCTCGCCTTCTTTACTAATCATTGATATTATGTTGATAGTCCTAAATATAAAGCTTTATTACAACTGTCACATAAACTTAACATTAACCAAGTAAACTAAACATTGACCAATGAACCATGAAAATGAGGTCAAGGTCAGATGAACCATGCTAGGCAGGCATGTACAGCTAACAATTCTTCCATACAACAAATAGAGTTGACCTATTGCTTATAGTTTAAGAAAAACAGACCAAAACACAAAAACTTAACACTGAGCAATGAACCTTGAAAATGAGGTCAAGGTCAAATAAAACCTGCGTGACTGCCAAATAGATCATAAAATATTTCCATACACCAAATATAGTTGAACTATTGCATAAAGTATAAGAAAAACAGACCAAAACACAAAAACTTAACTATAACCACTGAACCATGAAAATGAGGTCAAGGTCAGATGACACCTGCCAGTTGGACATGTACACCTTACAGTCCTTCCATACACCAAATATACTAGACCTATTGCTTATAGTATCTGAGATATGGACTTGACCACCAAAACTTAACCTTGTTCATTGATCCATGAAATGAGGTCGAGGTCAAGTGAAAACTGTCTGACGGGCATGAGGACCTTGCAAGGTACGCACATACCAAATATAGTTGAACTATTGCACATAGTATTAGAAAAAAAGACCAAAACTCAAAAACTTAACTTTGACCACTGAACCATGAAAATAAGGTCAAGGTCAGATGACACCTGCCCGCTAGACATGTACACCTTACAATCATTCCATACACCAAATATAGTAGACCTATGGCATACAGTATAAGAAAAACAGACCAAAACACAAAAACTTAACTATAACCACTGAACCATGAAAATGAGGTCAAGGTCAGATGACACCTGCCAGTTGGACATGTACACCTTACAGTCCTTCCATACACCGAATATACTAGACCTATTGCTTATAGTATCTGAGATATGGACTTGACCACCAAAACTTAACCTTGTTCACTGATCCATGAAATGAGGTCGAGGTCAAGTGAAAACTGTCTGACGGGCATGAGGACCTTGCAAGGTACGCACATACCAAATATAGTTATCTTATTACTTATAATAAGAGAGAATCTAACATTACAAAAAATCTGAACTTTTTTTTCAAGTAGTCACTGAACCATGAAAATGAGGTCAAGGACATTGGACATGTGACTGACGGAAACTTCGTAACATGAGGCATCCATATACAAAGTATGAAGCATCCAGACCTTCCACCTTCTAAAATATAAAGCTTTTAAGAAGTAAGCTAACGCCGCCGCCGCCGCCGGATCGCTATCCCTATGTCGAGCTTTCTGCGACAAAAGTCGCAGGCTCGACAAAAAGTATCAGCACCTTTAAATCGTAAACAAAAAATTATCTAGTGATCTGGAAGGATTTTTTCTCTATGGGCCCAGGGCCCCCCAAACATATATTCAATGGGCCATGTTGTCAAATGAGTGGGCCATTCGTTTACAATGAAAAAAAATAAAAAGTGTATATAATTTTTACCATCCCCTTTTCATTGCTTTCTTGCAAATTTAGCTTACTGTTTGTGTCATATATGTGCATATGTATGTAATTAGAATCTTCCATAGATTTTATATCCAGTAGTTAAAATGGCAAAATATAATTTCTTTTTGGTGTATCCATGGCAACAATCTGAATTTATTTGTTATAAAATATTGCAAAAAGGGGGGAAAAGATGTCACATATTTCCCCAAAATTTTGCTAGAAGTAGAATTTCAATCCCTTGAAGTAATACCTTTTCTGAAATTGTTTACATATATCTATCAAGAAATCCAATCAAAATCATATGTCTTTCGTCTCATTTTTTTGTAAAATTGCGTCAAAAACTTCGTGTAGAAAAAAAGTATTTGTAAACATTACATTAATTTCTGGACCAATGGCCGGTCTAGCTATGAAAATACGGAGAGTCAAACAGAAAATAGCCCATAAAACATGTAAAAAATAATCTTGATGTTCTTATAAACCACCTTTGAAGGCTAAATTAGTACTCAGCTGTCTAAAAATGAATTTTATTGGACAATAACTTTCAAATTTGAAAAATCCACCGGGGCCAAAATGCGAAACTAAACTCCTAACTGTGTATTGCTACCTATGGTACCTTACAATGTTTGGAATCTTACCTACCAAATGATTCTATTTAATCATCAATTTCCGGTTTCCCTGATGAACATTTAGCATCAGATTCCACAGAAAAAGATTAAGAGGGAGGGTTGAGATTTAAGTCGGGAACCTTTTCAGTGGTTGTCTTGTGAGGGTCTAGATGGGGATCCTTCATTTCTGTATTCGTTTAATTTATTTGGTAATTTTTTTCTATTCTTTATATTTTCAGCCCGTTATTCTCTATTTTTCATATTTTAGCATCCCAGTATTCTCTATTCTTTACATTAGGGCCTGTTTTTCTCTATTCTTTATTTTTTGACCCATTATTCTCTATTCTGTAAACCCCACCCAGACCCTCTCTTACATCCTACCTTTTAAAATATCTTTTTTTGGTTATATTTTGTTATTTGGTGTTGATGGCAGATCTTTTATAATTTCTGTGTATTTTTTCTTAGAGCTTTATATTTAAACTCAGAATGATTTAAAGCTTGACGAAAGATGTCTTTTGGTTATTTGTGTCATTTGGTTGCTGTATCATTGATGAATTCCCTACATCTCCTTTTCATAAACCAAGTAAAATATGGTCAAAAGATTACTACTGATATTTTCAGCAAAAATGATAACAGATTCCTATTTTATTGAGTGGTTTTCTAAAACTAACCATCACTGCAAACACTGCTGACAGAATGTATAAAGCGACAGAAACATAAAAAAATATTCAGAAAAAAAATTGGAACTAACCAGTCAAGCATAAACGTAGTTTTGAGATCACCTACTTTTCCATGAATACTCAAAAATGCAGTTTACGCTAATTTATATTCACAGTAACACAATATACACATACATATCAACTTTAACCAAAATCTATAAAACATGAAAAGAAGTTCTAACTGTTATATTTATAATCTACATATTAAACTTGATGATAATAAAGCTTCCAGTTCCTGTAAAATGACTTTGGTGTAAACTTGAAACAATATCAGTAAAGCAATAAAACGAGGTTAAAATGACCTATTTTTGAATGATGAATTCTTGGTAATATTTTAAAAGACTGCACAAAAAAAATGTTGTTCCTGCTTAGAACCTTCCACACAATAGATATTCAAACAATGGTGTAATACTTTCACTTTGGTGTATGAATAACGATATAACCCATAGTCCTTAAAAGTTTCAGAAATGGATAATTTTTGATGCATTTTTTTCAGAGTTATATTGGCTTTTTTTTTTTAGTAAAATAATCCTTTTTTATGTCTGTTAGGACAGTCATAAATCAAATGTGATGTATCGCCACACATTGTACATATCCATGCTCCTGGTGTCCAAGTTGGCTTAGGTTTTTCTGCTGTTTGATAATCCCTTACAATTGTCACTTTGTTACTATTTGATGCTGTTTTCTCTGGTACTTCAGAACTGACTGACTCTGAAGTTTGGTTCTGAGATATGTCCTCTGTGCTACCACTATAAGATTCCCAATCTTCATCATCCTCAAAATTATCAAGATCTTTATCTGTATCATTGTCCTCGTCTACACCAATTTTCCACCAATCAATGACTTTGTTTTTTCCTGAAGCTGTCGGTTCTTCTGGTTTATCTGCTGTGTCATAAGAAAGAGAAGAATCTTCATGTAGATTAAAAGCAACAGGACTTCTATCTTGTGTTGTGTTATATTGTTCACCGGATATAGGTTTTACCTTGTCTGCATAGCTTACATGACTTAAAGATGAACTTTTAGTAGTTTTTACATGATCTTGTCGTAAAGAAGATTTCATACAAGCTTTCTCATTTATAACCACATTTGTCTTAACTTGTGGTATGGATGGTTGTGATGATCGATGAGTTTTGGCAGGCACAAGCAGCACATTTGCACAATCAGCTAAAGATTTTGCTGGTACTTTTTCAGACTTGACACTAATATTCTCTGATGAGTCTTCAGTATCATACCAATTGTCCTTGACCCTTGAATGTGCCATCTTGACATCCTCATCCATGTCCCACCAATCAGTTTTCTGAGTAGAATAAACTGAAAAACTTTTTTGACTAGATTCAATGACAGGATGTCCCTTAGGTGATTTATGTAGTCTATCAATCGGATGAATGTTAGGGTTTTCATCAGTTTTATAAAAAGTAGATTTTGCATCCATTTCAATCAATTTGGTAAGAGGACTAACCTCCAGACTTTTATCTCCTCCACCAAATGTCACACTAACATCAGATTTGTGAGGAGTTGGTTTCAACAAATTATCACTTGATGATGTATCCTTAAAATTTAGTAAAGAACTATTGTTGAAATTGTCACTAACAGAATAATACACACTACTGTCATCAGGACTGTGGTCATTCAAATGTAAACTGTCCGTGAAGGATGCGGGGGTCATTAATAGTACTTCATCCACTGCTGGAGATTGACCATCAGACCTAAAGCTATTATCATTCGATGAAGGTTTTCCGTCTGGAACAGGTGATATAATTTTTCTAACACCAGTAGCACAAGTTTTTGAAAGGTTTGGCCATGAGTCCTCAGATTTGTCAGAATGAACAGAACTAGGTGTTGAACTTCTGGAGTGGGGTCTGTAATATTTGGATGACTTTGGAGGGAAAAAAGGTGGTCTGGTAGATTTCTGGTACTTGACTGGAACAGTGAATTCTGTCTTCTCTTCTGCTGGAACTGCAATATTGTATGTATAGTATTAAATTGTTTGATCATATGAACATTGTAGATTAAATTAAAAAAAATATTTGTCTCTTTCAAAAGATATACCGGTAGGTTTGTACAAATATTCAGTCATCTATAAAAATAATTCTGGTCAGAGTAATTTCATAATATTGGTTGTAAGCTTTTTAAACTGCATTTCAAAAAAATTGTGCTGAATTTCAACTCTAGGTTTCATTAGCATTTGCTGTTTATAATGTTATGAATAAAAGATGAGTTGAATATGTCAATAAGATAGCAACACAATATTGAGAGGTCAACACACAGTCTCGTACCACATTTCAATGATTAGATTTCCAGCATCTTTCAATTAACTATACTTTGGAAATGTAGGCTATCCTTTAAGCATTATAGTCATTAATCTTACCAAATGGTCTGTCTTCAGTCTGACAACCTACATCAGATGTCATTACACCTGCTTGTACGTCCTTATCTGTCATCTTCTGTATTTTCTGTTTCATATTCAGCAACAGGTAAATATGAAGTGTACGGGATCTGATATTCCTATGGAAAAAAAACAAACTTAGCTATACAGAGTACAAGATAGATACTTTTAGATAAAAATTAATGTCTGGGATATCATACCCTGGTCAGGGAATTGATAAAGTGCAGTGTACAAACTTATGTTCCCGGTGAAGAGACAGATAAAATGTTGTGTATGAAGTCTGATATTTCTAGTGGAGAGACGGATTAAATGTAGTGTATGAGATCTGATATAAATAATGAAGAGACAGATAAAATGAAATTCCCAGTGAAAAAATAAACAAGACTGCCCCCGCTGAAATGTCTCGTCCGCTTTACTGATAACGGATGATTTCAAGATAGATGTTTTACTACAAATATCTCATAAACTTATCATTATAAATTATCCATGTACAACAGGTCAATGTCAGATGAACCCTGCCAGACCAACATGTACTTCTTACAATAGTTCCAGACAGCAAAAATAGTTGACCCATTGCTAAAAGAAACAGACCTAATCACAAAAACTTGACATTCACCAATGAACCATGAAAATGATTTACAAGGAGTTGCCCAATGATTTCAGCAATAATAAATTACTGGTAGATTTTGTCTTGCTGATCTTTTGACATAATCAAACATGGCCCCCTTATTGTGAATAGCAAATTCAGAGGAAAGCAAGACAATTAAACCTCATAATTGAGATTTGATCAATGAAAAAACTGAGATCAAACAAAAGCACATGTTAAAGGATAAATCGGGTAAGAATAAGAAAAATATATGTAACTGTGGTCTAATAATGTATAGAACTATACATTTCTTTCCAGTAATTTAAACGATGTAAGAACTGAATAAAAAAAAATATGCATATTCATGTTTACAATATACAAGGGTCTCACTAATTAGCGTCAAGAAGCGTCAAGAAGCAACAAGAAGCGACAAGAAGAAAAAAATTAGCGACAAGAAGAATAATTTAGCGACAAGAAGTATAATTAGTGACAAGAAAACAAATTTAGCGTAAAAAAATCTTTATATTTATTATTTTACATGTAAATAAATAAATATTGAAACATACACCAAATTGTGTTTTTTTAATATAAAAGATACAAGTGAATAAACTTTGTTTAAAAAAGAGAGTTCTTTTTCATTATTAAGGATATTTTTAAGATAATATATTTACAGTTTACAGCATAGTGTATAGATGAATGAATCAATATTTATATAGAGTCGGCATGGTTGATATATGAAAGATTCAAACCAAATTATAAGATAATATAATCTTGATTTATATCAGACTCAAAAAGGTCAATATATATATATATAAGTACGTCTGAACCAGTGACAACTCTACAACAGGTTTATCCATCAGATCACCAGCAGTGATGGTGATACATGGCTGTGTACATTCTGTATACACAACTCGTCTAAACATCAGCCCAACAATGTTAGATCTGTAAATTTGCTTTCACAAATTTTTTGTTCTTCCCTCGCCGGGATTTGGTGTCACGATATCTCAGTAGCATGAGTTCGAATCCTGGTGAAGGAAGAACAAAAAATTTGCGAAAGCAAATTTACAGATCTAACATTGTTGGGCTGATGTTTAGACAAGTTGTGTATATATATATATATATATATATATATAAATATATGACACAAAGTTTTCTGTCTAAACAGGATAAAAGGGTCAAATATTTACATTACTTATCATAGTTAAAAATCAAAAGGTATACATGCGTGTTTGGATTAAAAAAAAAGGGGGAAAGGGGGGGGGGGGGGGGGGTAATTTCTTTATTTTTTTTACTTTTAATTGCCATTTTCTATTTTTCATGGACCCTTAGTATAATCAGATGATTTATTTTCTGTAAATCTATTGTTTTAATAGTAAATGAACTTTCTTGTCGCTTATTTTTTTTCTTCTTGTTGCTAATTAGTGAGACCGATATACATATGTAGCAGTATATGACCATTGAAATTTGATACATAAATGATTAAATGTTTATTTTAGAGGAAATAAACTTTTTATCATTTTCAATCTCACATTAGTATTTAAAAATGTTGCCTTTACTTGACAAGGTTTTTGGTTTAAGTTGTAATGAACACCATTCACATCAGATTAATGTCACCACATAAAGAGTTTTCATTCTACTTCTCATTCCTGACAAAAATGTAATTTATTTTTTAATGTGGTATTGCTGATGAAAAATTTCACACTGGTAAAGTTTCAATGTCAATAATTAATGCTGAACCTTTAATGGATACTTCTATAGAGGGATGTCTATCAACATCAACCTTAATTTTTAAATCATTACTGTGAAACTGCAGTATTAAGTATTTTATCCTGGCATTCCTTCAGGAGACGAGATTTTACATTCTTCACAGTGTCTAGTAAAGCTTCTCCTGATATCTCCCAAATCATCTCAAAACATTCCAGATATATCTCCTGTAGTTTGTCTGTACCTATCTGTTTGCCCTGTATATACAATATATATATAAATAATCAACCAATACCAAACCAAACAAAACAATTTATCCATAAGACTATTTCAAAGGCATTTTTAATAAATGTCCATTTACTCTCTTTTAAATTGTTTCACACCTGTCCTTCCATGGCCTTTTATATCTTACTACACATTATGAATTTGGCTCATTATTGCAGGCCATATGATGACCTCTAACTGTTCACAACCCAGCCCTTTCGTTTTTGGTTGGAAGTTGCCTCATTCATAGACAATCATATCATATCTAGTTCATCGTATATTAGAATTGCACTCTATTTGTGGGTTCCACATATCAAATAAAAGAGTCCCCTAGATTTCATTTTTTATTACATATTTTTTAGTATAACAAGTTATTTTCATATGTTATACAAACAATGGCAATCATTCTGTATCAGCCAACCATGATGATAGAATATCAGTAAAGGTTGAACAGGCTTTATTAAACCACAACAGAAAAATAAATTGGTTTAAAAAAAAAAGTGTATGATATGGCTTTTTCAATATCACAAACCCTATCATCCCTTAACCAATATAATCCTTTGAGAAGAGCTCTCGAGATTACATTGGTGACTCAGGTTGAAATGGGTGTGATATTGAAAAAGTCATATAGTATTGTCTATTTATTGCATGTTCTGGACAATAAAATAAACATTGAGATTAATATTTGTAAATATTAATTAAATCCTCCTAGAGAGGCCCTTGATTTAAAAAAAAAATAGTAAAGATATTATTTAAGAAAAACAAGATTGCACACGCTGAAATATCTCGCCTGCTTTACTTACCATTGATTTAATGTTGATAGTACTAAATATAAATTTACTACAAGTATCACATAAACTTAACATGATTAAAGAAATAAGGTCAAGGTCAGATAAACCAAGCCAGAAATGCATGCACACCTTAATATTATTCCATACACCAAATATAGTTGACCTATTGCTTACAGTATACAAGAAACAGACCAAGCTATGAAAACTTTATATTGAGCAAAGAACCATGGAAATGAGGCCAAGGTCAGATGAACCCTGCCAGACAGACATGTACACCTTACAATCATTCTATGCTTTAAATATAGTTGACCTATTGCACATAGTATCTAAGAAACAAATTTAACCAGGAAAACTTAACATTGATCAATGAACCATGAAAACGAGGTCAAGGTCAGATGAACCCTGCCAGACAAACATGTACACCTTGCAATAATTACATGCTTTAAATATAGTTGACCTATTGCATATAGTATCTAAGAAACAAACTTAAGCAAGAAAACTTACCATTGACCAATGAACCATGAAAATGAGGTCAAGGTCAGATGATAACTGACAGACAGACATATACACCTTACAATCATTCCATACACCAAATATAGTTGACCCATTGCTCATAGTTTAAGAAAAACAGACCAAAACACAAAAACATAACATTGAGCAATGAACCGTGAAAATGAGGTCAAGGTCAAATAAAACCTGCCAGACTGACATGTACATCGTAAAATATTTTCATGAACCAAATATAGTTGACTTATTGCATACGGTATTAGAAAAACACACCAAAACACAAAAACTTAACTTTAACCACTGAACCATGAAAATGAAGTCAAGGTCAGATGACACCTGCTAGTTTGACATGTACACCTTACAATCATTCCATACACCAAATATAGTAGACCTATTGCTTATAGTATCTGAGATATGGACTTGACCACGAAAAACTTAACCTTGTTCACTGATCCATGAAATGAGGTCTAGGTCAAGTGAAAACTGTCTGACAGGTACGAGAACCTTGCAAGGTAAGCACATACCAAATATAGTTATCCTATTACTCATAATAAGAGAGAAATTAAGAAAACTAAAAATCAACTTTTTTTTCAAGTAGTCACTGAACCATGAAAATGAGGTCAAGGATAATGGACATATGACAGATGGAAACTCCATAACATAAGGCATCTATATACAAAGTATGAAGGATCCAGGTCTTCTACCTTCTGAAATATAAAGCTTTTAAGAAGTTTGTTAACGCTGCCGCCGGATCACTATCCCTAGCCACAAGTCACAGGTTTGACAAAAATGACAGATTGACAACAAAACTTGAGATAGCTGTGTTTTATCAAACCACATAGACATGTATGTGTCAAAACACATAAATTTATTTTCACAAATTCATGGCCAGTTCTTTTTTTCTTTTTTATTTTGTCTGAAAATCTTGAAGTGTATAAATCATATCTAGATGTTTTAAACCGTCTTTAATTTGGAATAATTTAATTTTGGATGAAATAACATAAAAAATGTGGTGCACACTTTAAAATAACCCGCTACGTGGGTTATTCAGTGTGCACCACATTTTTGATGTTATTTCTTCATGGACAGAAAAAATATTACAGTCATTCCTTAAATAAACTGCATTTTTCATATGGATATACAAGAATGATATATGATATTAATACAGAAGTAAATATATTTTAAAATAAAATAAAATTAGTATACCTTTTTGTTGAACATAATCCACTTTTCTAATAAAGATGCAACATATTCCTGTAGAGGAATGCTGAAAATTTAAGCATATCAAAAGATTGTCATGAATCTTATTTTCAGTATTGTATCAAAATTAAAATCAAAACACTATTTTTAGTGGAAGGTTTCATAAATATTTTGAGAACTTCAACCCAAGTATCATGTGATAGCATAAGACTGGTTTCCAGCCTAAAATGCTGATGTAAAAACCCAATATGGTAGCATTTAATTTAGAATTTTCAGTTTTTTTTACTTTTTCTTAGCATTACTCATTTTAAAACATGAACTATTCTTGTATACAATTGTTATGTCAATGCTTGATATGACAAATTTTCAGATGAGACAAAATGAGTTCACAATTAAATACTTAATGATTATTTATATAAATGTGTACAGGTATTAAAAATTTATGTGCATTAATGCTGACATTGGTCAAACCACGGATTATTTCTCTAATGACCTTCACACACATTTATCTTAACCTAATACCTACCTGTTTTTCCAATGGAATGACATATTAAATAGATGACCTATAATCTTGCTACACTGTACATGGAACGGCTTCCCTTTATATTGAATCTGAAAAAGAAATCATCACTCTCATTCAAAGTAAGATGTCTAGAATTTTAGTGGTCATTTCCACAGAAATTATGAACACAATCAAGAATAACTAACTATGATTTAAATAATTTTTGTTCAAAGTTCTGCTGCTTTAACATTTAATATTCAAGGTAATATATCTATCATTAATAATGCCACAATATAACCACTGTTTAAAGCATGCCTCAATTCAATGCCCAATTTCTCCCATCTCACAAGTTAAAACATAAAACATTAAATCAACTTACACCATGTTGTCATTTCATCTAACATCCCTCATCAATAAACTTTTATCCTAAAATTAGGTCAAAAATCTGAAAGTCCTTTTCTAAATTATCGAAAGCTATCATTTTGCATTTAAATAACCATAATATCATGGTGTAAATTAGATATATCCTGTATAAGAAAATTAACAAAAACAACCTACTTGACTGTAGCTATATGAATTCATAATTAAGGATAACGAATAGTTCAACTGGACTATATTCATTCAAATAAAGGGTTAAGCATATTATTAATTCATGGGCACAAAATCTCTGCACACACTTTGACAAAACCAAAAAGGAAGGGAATGTATAGTTTTAATCTTAAAAATGTAGCAACATATACTTTAGAAAGTGAAGAAAAATTGTTTGTAATCTAAAATTGTATTGGTCTTATACAGTGATTTTTAAATAACTTATTGCTAGATAAAAACTTATAAGTGACCCTTTATGTGAAATTTGAACTTAACTCTATTCCACTTTAGTCAAAATTCAGTATACAGTGAAATCAGAATCTTATGCTTTTTTTATTGTTTCTTTTCAAATATTCAGTTCTAAATCTAAAATCAATATATTTCAATTATATATTGATGTTTTACACAGATAAGCTTTGATAGTATTTTTCCCTTCAAAAATGGCATATAATGAAAAAAGTAGAAAATTTTACCTTGACATACATTTCCTGGACCCTCTTCATGGCCTCAAGTAAACATTCCTGGAAAAACTGTGTACCTATAAAACACATTAATACTTGACTACATGTTGCTAAATTTGGCAACACTAATTTTGAAAAGATAACTTTTTAAACTAATATTACACATGCTGGAGTTCCAAACCATTTTCAATACTTTTAGTAATTAAGTCATACAACATCAAATACATTGTCTCTTTTCCACAATTTACAAGATTACATCTAACATAATACATTATACAGCATCATGTCAATGATAAAATGTTCAGCATACATCGAAATGAAGAAGTTGCATGGAATGTCTAGGAAGGTATAACCAAACTTGTAACTAGACATTGGAGAATAATTCTGTCAATATAATAACAACTTTAAGTATAATACAACAGGAAGTTCTGAAAATCACTTACACAGTAAACCTCAATTTAAGAGTCGGACCAAATGTCAAATCATATCTTAATAAAGAAGTAGACTCTTATTTAATACTTATACTTACCACTTAAAACATCAAGGATTTCGAGGATAATATCATGTATGACACCATAGTATCGAACAGCTCTATTTATTACTGTGTTCATCAATTCACCCAACTCTTCTTTGTTCAAGAACAAATAGGCATCTAGTCAATGATAAATTACAGTCAATTATTTAAACAGTCATTATATCTCTGTTCAGGAACAAATAGGCATCTAGTTAATGATAAATTACAGTCAATACTTTTAAAAAATCAGTCACTATATTTCTGTTCAGGAACAAATAGGCATCTAGTCAATGAACAAGACCAACACCATATCTGGACCTGCGTCGCTGCTTGCAATTGTGGTAATATGTATTCTGAAGTATACCTGATCATAATCAGTTCTTTAATGTTTAATGTATAACATCATAAGTTAGAACAACAAGTTTTTACAGAACATTTTCTAAATATCAAATATAATAACTCTTCCACTGCAGTCATTGATGTAAATAACTTCTCCACTGATGGTAAAATTTGCAATTTTTTAAAGGTGATATTTGTCAATTTTTTAATTTATTTAATATAAGAAAATTAACTGTCGAGACTTAAATAATACCTATTGCTGAAGATTTAGTGTTAGAATATCTTTCTGTTACAATTGATGACATGTCAGTAAAGTTTTTTATTTTACTGGCAACCTACATTATTGTGACGACATCTAAAGTAGTGGCTTTCATAAATTGCTTAATAATGGAAAAATCAGAGGACAGCAAGTAAATTGATTTCAAAATTATATCTTTGCCAATTAAAAGCTGAGAAAACTAAAATCAGGTGTTTATAAAAAAAACTCCAATTTAGTAGTTTTTGAAAGTGTAATTTGTTTAAAAATAAGAGAAAATAAAATATCTGCTCACATCAGTTTTCTTGTTTAAAATGTACACCCATTAAACAGATTTTCTTACCTGTCTGGAAGAGACTTAGCAGTCGAACTCTAATCTCATCTACTGGTTCCCTTTCAGAGTCAACAAATATCTGAAAACACATAAACAACAATAAAACAAGAATAAGTTAAGATTTTTTAAGATATTCACATATTAATCAAAGACCTAAACAACTAAAAAGCTGGCACTGCCAACTGATGCTCCCCAAACTGCTCATTTATTGAGAGAAAACATTTATATTTCAAGGCTAGTATGGAGGGACAAATAAAAAATATACTATTATTGCTAATTTTTCAACTGCATAAATGTGTAACAAATTATAGTGGGATACCATCTGAAAAATACATCAAAACCCCTCCTTTTTTCTTTCATTTTTGATAATAGGGCCAATCCATTACTTTAGGTTTGACATATTAATGCAGATTTTAGTTCTGATTATAGTACAGTCAGTGTAAAACATTGTCCCCTCCTGAAATCCAATACCTGATTTAGAACTTTTAACAATTCTCTTCCATGAGGGGTGTCCCTTTTTTCTATTGGTGGTGGTGGCAGTTCTTTCAAAGCTACAAAGACAGGATAAAAATAGTTAAGAATAAGTATTAAATTTTGTTTTCATATTTCTACAGTAGCTTTTGTGAGATACATTAACAAAAAAAGTAATGCCCCTCAGAGCTGAACACTGAATTAGTCATGTCAAATATGTTAATCGATATTCAGTAATCTTTACATCCTACACTGTTCTTACCTGTCGTAAACAGTAGGTGAACAAATGATAATGTGTGTTGAACCATCATTTAGCGTAAACATTTATATGAAATTTACACCCAGGTAACATTTTATCAGTTAGATTTATAATTTTTGAGATGATGACTTTTTCCATAATAGCTTAGATGAAGTTTTGAACACAAATCACTGTTTCCTGTTTTTATAAAATTAAGTTGTCCAAGACATGATACCTTACCTAAGTCTGCTTTATTAGTTTCATGAAGGCGTAGTTCTTTATCCCAGTCTTCAGGGGACTTTGGTGCCAATTCAGATGAGGTCCATTTGTCTCTTGGTGTTTGTGGTGTCTTAGTGGGCTTACTCTGGTTACTAGTATCATCTTCTAGACCACCTTGAACAAAGGCAATTATCTAACTTATAGGGGACAATATCTAATGTAGCAACAAACTTGACTGAATCAACTACATATCACAAACATGACCATGGGGTTTCCTTTTAGTGAGATATTGTAACTGCAGTAATATAATCATCCATAAAATTGCACCCTTCGAATTCTCGTGTGATTGGGTTTTTTTATTAGAGAAATTGAAACCTAGATTAATCATCACAGGCAGGGTAGCATTTTTGTCCACTATTTCAAAATTGGGTTTAAACATTTACAAAGTTACCTGAAATCTTGGGTAAAAATGATTGAATGAAGCAGATCAATGTAATAAATATTTAGTAAACAAAGAGCAACAGTTCACCCAAAGGTGTTCTAATAACAATTTTAGATTAGAATTGTAACTGTATGTTATTTCAGAGCCTTTTATAACTTACTATGCAGTATGGGTTTTGCTCATTGTTGAAGGCTGTACGGTGACCTATAGTTGTTATCTTTACTCCATTGACTCTGGTTGATAGTTGTCTCATTAGCAATCATACCACATCTTCTTTTTTTTATATAAACAATTCCTTGAAAACATACCATAACCAGCTAAAATGGCTAGTTTAGACTGTTCCACTGTCTCCTTCTTTACTCTCTCCTGCTCTATCTTGGATTCCTTCTGTATTTCTTTATGTTTTTTCTCTAACAATTTGTCTGTTGTAGTTTGATGTGTTTTGTGCAGACTATCAAGATTAAACTGAGGAATCATCTGTGGAGATAAAGACTGGCCAGTACCAATGTTCAAGGCTGACTCGGATGCTGCTGCGACATTCAACCGTAGTGAACTTGATGGAGAAGAGGTATCTACTCTAGAACTAGAAGAAGAGTTATCCTTCCTTGAACTTGTGGGAGAACTGGAATTCCTGTCACTAATATTAGCCAACAGGGATGCAAATGGAGAACAAGTGTCTTTCCTCTGAATAATTCTCTCTAGTAGAGATGTTGATGAGTTATCTCCCCTGTCAACAGCTGGTGGTGAAATTTCAGAAAATGATGATTCATTGTCTATATATGGTATGGATTCTGGTTGGTCTCCCACTTCTAGATAAGCTTCTGAACTGAAATATGAGAACAAATATTTTAAATGAAATAGTCTCTAAAAACCAAAAATCAATATAAATTTCAAATTGAATTGTAAGATGCAATGCATCTTTTTGATAGGAGGGCTTGTTTCAACTTATAAAGTAATAGGTTAGTTAGTATTTCAAGTTCTAAATATAAACATAATAGTTATTGCGAACCAAATGAAAGTCTTCCACAGAGTCGTCTGCTCAGACGACTCTGTGGAAGACTTTCATTTGGTTTGCAATAATAGGGAAAAAATAAAAAATTTGTTCAGAAATCAATTTTTAATTTTTGAATCAGTGTTTATATTGAAACTATTAAAAAGGAATTTTTTTTAAACTACACAGAGAACAATAGCTATTGTATTAATTAGATGGGACAAAAGAACTTACAAAAGTTTAAATCGACAGGTAACTTGCAGGTGAATCTGTGGAAAAGTATCATTGGGTTCGCAATAACATGCTCTATGAAAAGATAAACTACAAGTACAATACAACCATTTAAATGTATTTAATTAACTTAAGCTGCAATAACATACTTCTCCAAAAACTGCTTGTATATCTGTGTAAAAGTAGAAAGTTCATAAACTGTGAATTTTCCCCTCAATTTCTTTTAAATTTCAGTTTCGTTAAAAAAAAACCCCAAAAATCACACAACCTCCAAAATGATTTCTGATTAATCAAAATTATCAAGTTTTGGCACATTGATTAAGTGATAACAATCTTGTACATGACATTTTCTGGCCTAAATCAACCTATTTTTTGCTTCAGTACACATTGGCCATATTGTTGAAATTGTGTATCATACTTGGAAGCTGCCAACACTGGGTTACACTGTCTTACGCAAACTGTTCATAAAATAAGCAGCCCAAACAAGAGCGCATAATACAATCGTCTTGTGCATACTGAAATTGTTGCCAGAATAAAATGGAATATTTAGAAGTTATAACATTTAGATTTTTTATCAATAATGTACCATATGACCCATATGAAAAATGCCATTATAAAATAACTTACATATCTTCTGCACCAAAAACTTCACCATTGACCATATTGTATTGTGAATCGTATCCTGCATAGTTATCTGTAAAAGATATAACATAGAGCTTTATATATGTATAATCTTGCAGGACTTTTTTTTTTGTAAGGACCTTGTCAACCATAAATAGGGAATAAAAAATACAGAAATATGAATTTGAAATAAAATGCTCCGCTGGGGCGCAGCTTGATACGACCGCAGAGGTCGAACCCTGCACAGTTGGGGCAAGTATGGACACAACATTCAAGCTTGATACAGCACTGAATTTGGATTGTAATTAAATATTTGACACAGCATAGGTTTCTGACACAGAATGAATGTGGTCTAAGAACTTAAAATTTTTTAAATTTACCTATTCAAACCATATCATTATTATTTGCTTTTATATATAAATCAGAAATAACCAATTTAAAATAGAAAATTTTAAAGAAAAAAAAGGAAAAAAAAATCCCCCCCCCCAAATTTTTTGAACCCCCTTATGATTCATCACCCCCAAACTCAATCCCAGCCTTCCCTTTGTGATATGGTACCTTGCAGTACAATTTCAGAGAGATCCATACACTTGAACACAAGTTACTGTCTGGAAACTAGAAAAATGCTTGTTTGTTGGCCCCTTTTTGGCCCCACATTCCTAAACGTTTAGGGCAATTACCACCAAACTCAAACCCAGCTTTCCCTTTGTGATATGGAACCTTGCAGTATAATTTCATAAAGATCCATGCACTTACACACAAGTTATGGTCCTGAAACTAGAAAAATGCTTGTTTTTTTGCCCCTTTATGGCCCCTAATTCCTAAAATTTTGAGGCAATTACCCCCAAAATCAATCTCAGCCTTCCCTTTGTGGTATGGTACCTTGCAGTACAATTTCAGAGAGATCCATACATTTGAACACAAGTTATTGTCTGGAAACCAGAAAAATGCTTATTTTTTTGCCCCTTTTTGGCCCCTTATTCCTAAACGTTTAGGGCAATTACCCCCAAACTCAATTCCAGCTTTCCCTTTGTAATATGGAACCTTGTAGTACAATTTCATAAAGATCCGTACACTTACACACAAGTTATTGTCATGAAACTAGAAAAATGCTTGTTTTTTGTCCCTTTTTGGCCCCTAATTCCTAAAATATGGAGGCAATTACCCCCAAAATCAATCTCAGCATTCCCTTTGTGATATGGAACCTTGTGGTACAATGTCAGAGAGATCCATACACTTACACACAAGTTATTGTCATGAAACTAGAAAAATGCTTGTTTTTTGCCCCTTTTTTGGCCCCTAATTCCTAAAATTTTGAGGCAATTACCCCCAAAATCAATCCCAGCATTCCCTTTGTGATATGGAACCTTGTGGTACAATGTCAGAGAGATCCATAAACTAACACACAAGTAATATCTGGAAGTTACAAAAATGCTTATGTTTGGCCCCTTTTTGGCCCCTAATAATTCCTTAACTGTTGGTACCATAACCCCCAAAATCAATCCCCACCTTCCTTTTGTGGTATTGAACCTTATGGTAAAATTTCATAGAGATCCATTCACTCAAACTAAAGTTAGAGTGCGAAAACCAATGTGTCTTCGGACGATGACGACGCCAACGTCATACCAATATACCAAAATTTTTTTGCGGTCATATAAAAAACTGGCAAGAATTGTACACATGAGAGCACTTACAATGCAATTTTCCATTTAATTAATATTTTCAGGGCATATTTCTTTGAAAAATAGTTGATCGTCACTGATTTTCACACTTGTCCAAGACATTACTGATATAAACCTACGAAATAAGTTTTATAAAAATAAGGCAAGAATTGTACATGTGAGAATGCTAACAAGACCAGACGGACATATGCCCACCATTTCTATGTCCCCTGCAATGCACCCAGTGTTAAATTTGAATATAAATTGTCACATACATGATAGTTGGAAGTTCTCTCATATGAATATAGTTAGAAATTCATAAAAAATGAATAGCCACTTACTTGGGCTAAAAAGGGCTAAAGGGGACAAAATATTTCTGCATAATATGTTGGCTTAGAGTATATATAAGTACCATAATAACTAAATTAGTATAATGAGGGAATACATTTTTCTGGTAAAGTATGTAATGCTATGTAATTACCAGACTAAAAATTGCTGAGTGAGCATGAGTAATTTGAAAGTTTGATTTTTAGATTAATGTTTTAAAAACTTTAACCCAAGACTACCTATGTTTATCTAAATTTAACATTGTTTCAAAAGAAAATGTGTAAAAATTTGGATGAAACACTAAGGCATACATACCAGTTGCTGATTGGGTGAATCTGGCTGCATAAAATTCTTCTGCATCTTCAAAATTTTCTGTCACTTCGTCTTCAACAGGCTGTTTAAAAATTTATTGAACAAGTTATATAACAACGCTCAGTGCATAGATTCAACAATTGAACCATTAAAATGGATTTACTTGAACATTATGTAGTTTTAGATCCTGAAGGCAGCTCAAAAACATATTAAACATTTAATTGACTTAAGGTTCCTCAATTGGATTTTTTACAAAAGTGCATAATGCTTTACATTGATGTGACATTGATGATGGATTGTTGTAAGTTTCTTATGGGAATATTTAAATGAGATTTGTACATTGCATCATCAGAGTATATTAAACTGAAGTGGGGGACTTATTGTGTAAAGGCACTTGTTTTGGTAAATTCAACATATATTTATATTCATTCAGACTACTTGCAGTTGCACTAAAAAGAATTACGCAAAATTTTGTTTTTTTCACAATCTGTTGCATAGCTGCTAGTTTTAAAACAAGACTAATGAATGTTGTGGTTGAAATTTAATTATCTTGTTCCTACAAGACTCTCTTTTAATCTGTTGTAAAGGTATCTGACTTCATTTACTTACTATTCCTAAATCTTCATCTACCAGAATATTAGACAGACATCTTTGTTTACCATCACGGCTATACAGTGCCACTTTAAATATAACATTCTCTGTTGTCAAAATCACAGTGTTAAAGATTTTGATGCTTGTATGTTGTTCAAAAGTCCTAACAGCTCTTGTTGTCCATTTCTTAGCAATCTACCATTCAAATCATAAATCAACTTTTAAAAGAATTTATAAAATGTCATCTGTACATGCAACTTGATTCATTCCACTATATGAATATTATTTTACATAATCTACTGAGAAAAATCAGTTTAGGAAATAGACTTGCATCAGTTTGTATCCTTATAAAATTAAAAGATGATTGCAAATTAAAACAGGGGGAAATAATACAAGAATTTTATCCCAAAAAGATAGACTGGAATCAAAAGATTAATGTCTGGAAAATTAGCTATAGAAATTTACCTGTCCTGTCATTCAGAAAACTAATCAATGTGTCACAATTAACCCCAATCCTTACTAGGCTAGCCTAGGCCAGTAACAATGCCTTCGAGCTAGTAAAATTTCCCTGAAAAGATGTCTCATAAGCAATATAAATTTAAAGATATTTTTCTGAAAAACCAATTTTCAGACTTTTCGAAAAGACCGAGTTGTTCTATGTAGGAAACAAGATTGCCTTCATCCCTTAACACTTATTTGTCTTATTCCTACCAAGCAACATCTCAATGCCTGTGAAGGAAAGCTCTGAACCTCCTCTAATATCACTTATTGGTCTTATTCCTGCCAGGCAACATCTTAATGCCTGTGATGGAAAGCTCTGAACCTCCTCTAATATCACTTATTGGTCTTATTCCTACCAAGCAACATCTCAATGCCTGTGAAGGAAAGCTCTGAACCTCCTCTAATATCACTTATTGGTCTTATTCCTGCCAGGCAACATCTTAATGCCTGTGATGGAAAGCTCTGAAACTCCTCTAATATCACTTACTGGTCTTGTTCCTACCAGGCAACATCTTAATGCCTGTGATGGAAAGCTCTGAAACTCCTCTAATATCACTTACTGGTCTTATTCCTGCCAGGCAACATCTTAATGCCTGTAATGGAAAGCTCTGAAACTCCTCTAATAATTCAATACATATTCTGCTGTCCTTGACATTCTCAGTCTCTCCATAATCTATGTAAAACACATCTGCACTGTTGTTTTCACTATAAAAATGAAAAAAAAATATACGTCTTTAGTGGTTGCCTGATTACATATCTTTTTGTGTTTATTTCTTATTTGGAGAATTTGATAATCAATGGCAGATCTTGGACAGTTTCTGTTTGATTTATCCACAATTTTTCTTAGACTTGGGATGATTAAGAGCTTGACACATTGTATAGACACCTATCTATTACTCTTACTACTGTATGTTGCCTTCTAGATGTCTTTTAGTTATTGGTGTTGTTGGACTGCTGTCTCATTGATGTAAACTCAACATCTAGTTATCATTTTCAATAAGATTTGTAGGAGTTATCAAGTATTTAAGAGTACCATTTAAACTGACACTAAGGACCATTCATGATTTTGATGCAAGATGATAATATTTCTTTTCTTTCCTGAACTTGTGTAACTCTAGCTGTTTATTCAAACTCTCCTTGGCTATCAATCATAATGTTTACTGTGTTTCTTTCAGTCAGCTATGTTTTTTTAGTTATTTATACATATATAAAGAGTTGGTGTTTAGGTAAATATATGCAAGCATATTTGATTATTTCTACAGATTTCTTTAGATGTGAATAGAATATTTGTGTCAAGAATTACACAAACATCCACTGCACAAATACTAGAACAAAAGTTTGAAAACATGACCAGTAGTTTGTTACCTCTAAAAGCAAGGAGCTCAAAAACCCAAACAGATTATCTATTATGATTATTCTTTATATATATGTTGTGTACAAGTTATCATTTTGTACAAATTATAATTTGTACAAAAAAATTGTACAAATTATAATTTGTATTTTGATAATTGTAAATTACAGTTTGTACAATATTTGACTAAAATTCACTTATAACTTGTACAATAATTTATAGTATGAATTTTGTTTAAAAAAAGCATTGATACAGACGATAGAATTATTATTCAATGACCACATAATAAACCTAATACCCCCTTCACACTAAGACCACTACTTTTAGCACCACGACCTTTAAGTGTTTTTGATACCTTTAGTGACATGTTTTCTCAAGAAAACTTGTGTGAACAATAGGAAAGTAAAGATATTTATAGGGACAAAGAGCGTAGTGACAAGGTAGTGGAAACGTAATGGAGTCATGGTTTGATCATAGCAAGGTCGTAGTATGAACGTGAAAACTATAAAATATTGAATATTCAAGCCCACCATACCACGATCAGTGAATTATGGCATCGGGAATTGCACAACATCTTTTGCTTTTTACATTTACATTAAGAAGTGATGCAACCCCCTTTTGCATTTACATTTAAAAAAAAACCTGACCACCAGTTTTTGATAGATTTTTAGCTGCTTCACTTAGCGAAAGTTGAAGCTCAGGAACCGTTGCGAATAAAGATGTGTCTTTAACAGCTTCAATTTGATTTCTCAACAATATCCTGTTAAAATTCCTACAGCTGTTCCAATGCAGTACCCAAAGTTTCCAGATTCAATAATTACACCTAAGATATTTCGAGGAGCAATTGGTACTGGTCATACTGAGGAATTGGTATAATGATATCATCCCACAACACACACTTCCTGGCTCGTATGATTGGTGTTCAAACGTCAGTTTCATCCTGATTGTCACTCGGGCCAATTTCTATTATACTATAAGAATTGTCAATGGGGCCAATAGCTATTATACTTTCAGAATTGTCACTGGGGCCAATATCTATTATACTATCAGAATTGTCACTGGGGTCAATGTTTATCATTCTATCAGAATTAGCCCTTGGGGACAATTTCTATTGTACTATCAGAATTAACTGCCATGCATGTATCAATTACATTCCCTCCATCTGGGTATTTCTGTATTTAGTGAATAAGGGTTATTGTGTGGTCATTAAATAAAAATTATATAGTGTGTATCAATGCTTTTTTTTAAACAAAATTAATTCATACTATAAATTATTGTACAAGTTATAAATGAATTTTAGTCAAATTTTGTACAAATTGTAATTTGTACAAAGTCAAAATACAAATTATAATTTGTATAATTTTTTTGTACAAACTATAATTTGTACAAAATGATAACTTGTACACAACATATACATTCTTTCAGCAGTTTTACACATTCTGAGAGATGGACTAGCTTATAGATACTAACCTGTCTATTCTGGTTACTTGTCCCCTCCGCCAGCAGCCATTATTTTCCTGACAATCAACAAGTACCATCTGTTCTAGCCATAGGTCAGATATATTTTCTATACATGATGATGTTTCACAGTAACTAGCTATACTGTCTTCTAATACACAAAATTCTTCAAGTTGTTCAGCTGACAAGAAAGAAATAGTTTTCTGCATTATAAACAGTTTCATTGTTTTGAATTATCTCTGCATTTGCTATAAATTGGGATTTAAAAAAAAATTAAATCTAAATTTTAGTCTTAAATACATAATTTTTTATTCGTTGTTATTGGCTATGAAACTTTATTGCTGGTTATCATGTTTTTTTTGTTTATTTTTTTGTACATTAATCAGGCCATTAGTTTTCTTGTTTGAATTGTTTTACATTTGTCATTTCAGGACCTTTTAAAGCTTACTATGCAGAATGGGTTTTGCTCATTGTTGAAGGCTGTACTGTGACCTATAGTTGTTAACTTCTACGTCATTTGGTGGAGAGTTGTCTCATTGGTAACTTATTTTTATATTGTATGGTATGTAAGAGATGGCAAATGATTGGTGAATAAATATATGAATAACGCATAGGTGAAAGGGTGATAGAACAGATTGTTACCCTGAGAAAACATTGTCAACTAAGGCAAAGGTTGACAATGTTTTTCAAGGGGTACCAATCTGCTCTACCACTCTCTCACCTATTTGTTATTTAGTTAATTATACTGAATATTCTATCCTTATTGTCTTTTACTGTTAAATTCTTAATTGAAAGTACTTAACTAAGACGTCAAGTACATAACAACTTTACAATTATTAGAAAAACAACAAAAGTGAAGCAAGATATTTTATTTTGACAGTCTATGAAAAAGTTCTGAGGCTAAAACGATGTACTTGAGCATTGTCTTCAATTTATTAATGAAACTCAATTCATTGTCCTTTAAATTATCGATTTTCGATTTGTCAACACCAGAGATTGAAATTCAAAAAATTGTATCCAGCTGAGCCATGGGATAGAGTAAATTATCTCCCTCCTATTAGCCAATCAAAATATGTCATTTTAACGTGAAGTATAATAACATATATATAATATTCTATTTTTGATAACGAGGCAATACTATTATCAATCAATTAGATTTCTATTATTTTATTCTTTACAAAGATAATATATTTACCTGTTCCAATATGCATATAAAAATAATCCAAATCTATTATATAGGTCACCTTTCCCAGGTAGATTGGTAGATCATTTACTCCTGCTGTCTGTAAAACAGGAAATAAAAATATACAAAACATTTACCTAAGTCTGATTTTTTTCATCAAATTTAATGCTAAGTTCTGGACAGGTAATGAAATGATATCTAAATATTTACTGGTTATTTATCATCATGCAATTAAAGATATTCTTTAAATGGTTGAGATTACAAATCAATCTTTTTACCAATTGTCCATTATTATCTACGTTGGATTCTTGATGTATCTCTGGTTCTTGATCTTTATCCACCAGTGTCATGTTCCTTCCATTTCTGTAAAATAAAATTGTGTTACTACTGGCCTGTTAATTCTTTGTCAATTCAAATGAAACTAACCTAATCAAGTGTAATTGACTCACTTTAGCTGTAATTATCTGTGAATTAAGGTTTATTTATAAACAAAATTTCACTATGATGCATCCTAAAACTAAGCTATTAGATGGAGTGCTTGAGATCTGAATTCTAAAGTAAAAACTTTTATGGAAGTCCATGTTTGTTTCTTAGAATTGGCTATGGATGCACCTACAGATCCTGGCACTCCGATTGTCCCCTTAACTTCACTGAAGTGAACTAACAAAATATACTTTCAAATTAAAGTTTTAAAAATAAGGAGATGGTCAATGATACCACTATTAAACTGTTTCCCGATGTGGATCCAAGATTTGATGGGGGGGGGATGGTTATTCTCCTGAGATTTAGGACCTTAGGACCTTGTTTTGACACAAAACTGGCAGTTATTTTATCTTAATTACATTTTTTTCTTTTATTAAGTGCATCCCTTTCTGACTCAGGACCCGGTTTCATATGTATGCCTGATACTTAAGTGTTCTATTTTTCTATAACTATTAGAAAGTAAGTGTTATATCTTTTCATGCTTATGAATTCTAAAGACAAACAAGAGCACGACCCAACATTCCATAAAGTTAACATCAATACATAGTATGACCAGAAAAACAAATAGTCATGGATGCCAGGATAATATCCTATCTCCTAAATTTCTTGGGGAAACACACAATTTTGCTATTTTCATTTCATTTAAAGTTTGGTTGAATTTTTTTTGTTTTTTGAAATTCAAGAAATTGTCTGCTTTTACCTATTAATCAAATATCAAATAATAGAAATAAATTTCATTTATCAAATCCTGACAAACCAAATCAAACCTAATTACAGGAACAATAAAAAAAAACCAAAACATGCTTTCTGAAATACTGACAAATTGTTGGGACTTATTGATGTAGGCTGTTCCATTAAAACATACAAGGTACCCATGGAAGGCACTTTGAAAATGGGATAACAACCTAGATGTATCTAGGAAATTTTACAATATCTCTTATACTTTCATATTAATTACAATAAAATGCTCCGCTGTGCGCAGCTTGATACGACCGCAGAGGTCGAACCCTGAACAGTTGGGGCAAGTATGGACACAACATTCAAGCTTGATAAAGCACTGAATTTGGATTGTGATTAAATATTTGACACAGCATAGGTTTCTGACACAGAATGAATGTGGTCTAAGAACTTAAAATTTTTAAATTTACCTATTATGGTCCAATATCCAAAATCTAAATACATACACGGTTAGATTCAGCATATCAAAGAACCCCAAGAATTCAATTTTTGTTAAAATCAAACTAATTTTAATTTTGGACCCTTTGGACCTTAATGTAGACCAATTTGAAGACGGGACCAAAAATTAAGAATCTAAATACACTGTTAGATTCAGCATATGAAGAACCCCATTATTTCAATTTTTGATGAAATCAAACCATATCATTATTATTTGCTTTTATATATAAATAAAAAATAACCAACTTAAAATGGAAAATTTTAAAGGAAAAAAAATCCCCCCACCCAATTTGTTGAACCCCCTTATGATTCATCACTCCCAAACTCAATCCCAGCCTTCCCTTTGTGGTATGGTACCTTGCAGTACAATTTCAGTTATTGTCTGGAAACTAGAAATATGCTTATTTTTGGCCCCTTTTTGGCCCCAAATTCCTAGACATTTAGGGCAATTACCCCCAAACTCAAACCCAGCTTTCCCTTTGTGATATGGAACCTTGTAGTACAATTTCATAAAGATCCATACATTTACACACAAGTTATTGTCATGAAACTACAAAAATGCTTGTTTTTTGCCCCTTTTTGGCCCCTAATTCCTAAAATTTTGAGGCAATTACCCCCAAAATCAATCCCAGCCTTCCCTTTGTGGTATGGTACCTTGCAAACCAATTTCAGAGCGATCCATACACTTGAACTCAAGTTATTGTCTGGAAACTAGAAACATGCTTATTTTTGGCCCCTTTTTGGTCCCTTATTCCTAAACGTTTTGGGCAATTACCCCCAAACTCAATTCCAGCTTTCCCTTTGTGATATGGAACCTTGTAGTACAATTTCAGAAAGATCCATAAACTTACACACAAGTTATTGTCATGAAACTAGAAAAATGCTTGTTTTTTGCCCCTTTTTTGGCCCCTAATTCCTAAAATTTTGAGGCAATTACCCCCAAAATCAATCCCAGCATTCCCTTTGTGATATGGAACCTTGTGGTACAATGTCAGAGAGATCCATACACTAACACACAAGTTATGTCTGGAAGTTACAAAAATGCTTATTTTTGGCCCTTAATTCCTTAACTGTTGGTACCATAACCCCCAAATACACAATCAATCCCAGCCTTCCCTTTGTGGTATAGTACCTTGAAGAGCAATTTCAGAGAGATCCATACACTTGAACACAAGTTATTGTCTGGAAACTAGAAAAATGCTTATTTTGGCCCCTTATTCCTTAATGTTTTGGGCAATTACCCCCAAACTCAATTCCAGCTTTCCCTTTGTGATATGGAACCTTGTAGTACAATTTCAGAAAGATCCATACACTTACACACAAGTTATTGTCATGAAACTAGAAAAATGCTTGTTTTTTGCCCCTTTTTTGGCCCCTTATTCCTAAAATTTTGAGGCAATTACCCCCAAAATCAATCCCAGCATTCCCTTTGTGATATGGAACCTTGTGGTACAATGTCAGAGAGATCCATACACTAACACACAAGTTATGTCTGGAAGTTACAAAAATGCTTATTTTTGGCCCCTTTTTGGCCCATAATTCCTTAACTGTTGGTACCATAACCCTCAAAATCAATCCCAACCTTCCTTTTGTGGTATTGAACCTTATGGTAAAATTTCATAGAGATCCATTCAATTAAACTAAAGTTAGAGTGTGAAAACCAATGTGTCTTACGACGACGACGACACCAACGTCATATACCAATATACAACCACAAAATTTTTTTGCGGTCGTATAAATACCCACACCCATAGATGAGAAATAAAAGTGCCTTCCCTTTGTGCCATGTATGTTTTTATGAAACAAAAATATAAGTGTATGCAACCTATATATACAATTAAAGAATACAAATACCTGCTGTTATCATTGTAATCTACTGAGTGATGTTTGTATTCCATGGATGATGTTATTTGACACTCAGTTCCAAGTGGTAGTCCATCTGCTTCTTTCTTTAATCTCTCTTTTGGACCAGCTATAAATAAAATAAAATGACAAAAAAGTATGATAAAACTTAATGCATAAAAGTTGAATGTACAACAGAAAATATCTTATTAATATAAGGGAATAGGTCATAATGACAGATCTCGTACTCGTATCTACATTGACCTAGAAAGCCATAGCTTCCAACTTATTTCAAAATAACTTTAGGATCCTAAATGTAAAATGGAAAGAACTTTTAAGAGAAACTTTCCTGGTTTTGCTGTATGATTTATAAACTGTTCAATGTTTTTTTATGCAAACTTTCCAACTTTTAGATGAATGAATTATAAATATATAAAATAAATTTTAAAATCTCACAAGTTCTGACATATGACGTCTTCTTTGTATCATTTTCTAGTGTGTGTGATGATACTCCATCTCCTGAACCATCATGGACAGATCCAATCCATTTCTGTGGATCCCATAAACCTTCAGAACTATAACAATATATAAATATGTATATGTGTTATATATATGTTACTTTTCAATGTCTATCTGATAGTTGATTTTGGCAAAGTTAAAACTTTATTAAATATTATATATTTCTACTTTTTTTCCATATTAGTTTCAATGTGTTATTGGGTCTGCATTTTATCAAATTACTGATACTATCTTTTCATTAATAATTTATGTTTATTACACAAGCATTATGTTTACCAAAACTTCATCATTAGTATAATAAACTGCTTCGCCTAGCGCAGCTGGATACGACCGCAGAGGTCCAACCCTGAACAGTTGGGGCAAAAATGGACACAATATTCAAGCTTGATATAGGTCTGAATTTGGATTGTAATTAAATATTTGATACATTATAGGTTTCTGACACAGAAAAATGTAGTCAAAGAACTTGAAATTGGTTATATGATTTGAATTTATATTCAATTGAAGATTTCTTGCTTTTGTGCAATACACTGTGCTGTTGCGCAAGACTCAGTAAATCTGTTATCAGACTATATACAAAGAATTAGCAAAATAAATTGTGACCCCAATTTTTCTTTGGAAAATTGACAATTTCTTAAATGTTGAGGGAAAAAAATTGCCCGCACCCCCCTTATTCGAAAAAAATAACATTTGAAGAAATTTTCTTTTAAGAAAAATCAATACACTTAAACACAAGTTATTGCCTGAAAATTAAAAAAATGCTTGTTTTAGACCCTTTTTTGGCCCCTAATTCCTGAACGGTTTCGGCAACTACACCTAAAATGAATCCCAACTTCTACTTGTGGTATTGAATCTTGTGGTACAATTTCAGAGCAATAACAATACTTATACACAAGTTATTGTCCTGAAACTAGAAAAATGCTTGTTTTGGACCATCACCCCCAAAAACAATCCCAACCTTCCTTTTGTGGTATTGAACCTTTTGATTAAATTTCAAAGAGATCCATACACATAAACTAAAGTTATTGTCAGGAAACCAAATGTCTTCAGATGATGTGATACCATTATACGACCCCAAATGTTTTTGCGGTCGTATAAAAAGTTATCATATTAATATATTCTGAAGTCCTTGAAAACATCGGTAAATATCTGATAACATACTTATCATAATCTGTAGACAGATATGCAGGTCTATTCGTTGAAGTTTTATGGTTTCTCAAATCATATAGCTGGTCCTGAAAATATAACATATTCCTGCTTAGTATTAAAATGATAAATCAATTCTGGTTCAACAATGCAAGAAAACATATTTTGTCCAAAAAAAATATACCGGTAATCACAAAACAAGCCCATACTTTATCAAACTAACAATGAGGAAAATAAACTATCACTTGAAAAGTAAATCTAAAGATCAAGTTTTCTTTTATTATTTTGTTTTAACTTATATTTGTAACACTCAGAAACGTGTCCTTCCCCCCAAACATGTCAGATTCCCCCAAATGTATCCACATGACATCACTGAACTGCGAAACATGTCTAAATGTAAAAGGGCGCCAAAGCATGTTATTTTTATTAACGCCCAATCGTGTCCATTTTTATAATAATGCCCAAACGTGTCCAATCTCACAAACGTGTCCATATATATGAAGCCTAACTTTTTCCTTTCTCTGAAAGCTCAACCGTGTCCATATCATAAAAATGTTCAAACGTGTCCCCGTTATTTGCATGGTTATTGCTCTTTCATATACTCCTTTTACTATTTCATTGCAAATTGAAATATAGTCCTTTAGGTCTTTATCAAACGAACAGTATAACCTGTGCCAAAATGGGGCCTCTGTTTGGTTGGGCGGGGTGTAAAAGTACGCAGCAATGTCTATAGGTAATAATGATGATATTGAATCAGATACCTCCTGTATAAGGAGAATGCCCCCTATCTGCACATTAAAATCCTTGTAACAACTCTTTCAGGGTGCCGTCGATGGTATGCATCAAGGCAACCATTTTTGTCCCTATACATATACCCTTATTATCTAGTGGCAGTTAGAATTTCCCCAACTTTAACTTTAAACGGCCTCTATTATATAAAGGGGAATAAAAGATTGTTATACTGAAGCCCCATAAAAATAAAGTGGTCTTTCTCCGCTCCCAAAAGTTATTATCTAATTCTGAGTCCCGATTAGTGTAAATTCCTAAGAACCGTACAGTGTAAATTCCTAATAACAGTACAAATTTAGGCCCAATCCCAAATTCCCGTAATAAAAATGTTACAATCCTAAAGTCCCTGAAATAGTCTTCCGTCTCTCATTAAAGAACTTACCAATAATATTTATTGTTAATAAGTTGTCGTCCTAAAAATGAATGAAATATTTGCCACTGGAGGTAATGTCTCTTGTTTGTGTGTCTTTAAGTGATGTTTGAAACCCAAAATTTATAATATAAAAACCTGAAAACAAGTTTATGATTTCAAGAGCTTTTAAAAAATCAGGACTGTTGAAAAAAATTGGAAAACACTTCTCCAGGAAGCCAGTCGTACATTATCCTCATACATGATTAATATTGTAAGGCATCACTGCAATTTATTAGTACAAAATAATTTACTGAGTAAACGATTGATTTAACTGTACTAAAGTAATGTTTGTTCGCTCTAAATATGCATCAAATACTTGCCACTAGACATTAAGAAAGCTACAGTCAAGAATTATGTATATGTTGGGCGGCTGTTATCTGCTCTTTGGTCGAGTTGTTGTCTCTTCGACATATTCCCCATTTCCATTCTCAATTTTATGATAATCAATCTTGCATAAATATAAACAACTGGCGTTGAACAAACTAATGCTAATTCATTTTGAATGTTCTTCTTTTAACTCTGTTCCTTTTTAATTTCTGGTAATTGTGCCCAAAATATATACTCCAGGATTAATGTCTTTTGAATGCGGCTTTGATCATATTTAGGATCCAACAAAAACCCGACATCTTCAATGTCCCCTATTATGGAATTGCCGTATATGTTATAGACGTCACTGAGAATATAATAGCACTTAAAGTCTTCAGACTTTCCGGCGTTTTAAAGTGGACACGTTTTGGCAAATAACAATTATTGGGCACGTTTGGGGGTTTTGAAATCGGACACGTTTGGGCGATATCAACTTTTAAGGACACGTTTGGGGGAAATAGACACGTTTGGGGGAAATAGACACGTTTGGGGGAATCTGACACATTTGGGGGGATGGACACGTTTGGGAGTGTTACATATTTACTTTTGAATTGAAAAAAATTAAAGATTTTCTGAAATACAACCAGCAACTAATAAAGAAAACAAGTTTTAATACTTCCCTAAAATTTTCTTGTATGAATGTTGAAAATTTAAGTCAGAGATTTGACATTTCAGGAATGAGTAAAAATGTGACTAGGGAACAGAAAAGAAACATATTTTTCTTTTTTTGAGGACTTCAAAGTGCATGCAATGACATGGCTTAGATTTTTTGAAAATTTTTTTTGGTTTAAAAACTTTTTTCAGAAGCAACAAGAGTGCAGCTACTGAAATGTCTGACCAGTTTTCTACTGATCATAATTGAACCCTCCAGGCAGACATGTACAGCTTACAATCATTCCAGACCAACAAATATATATCACCCTTTGCTTATAGAACCTGAGAAACTGACATAACCACAAACACTTAACATTGACTGATGAAAGTCATGAAACATGCCAGACAGACATGTACCCCTAAAACTCATTCACCTCGACAATGTCAGTTGGCCTATTGTTTTTGGTATCTGAGAAATGAACTATGCCTCAAAAACATCCTCTCAATCATAAAGGATCAGTCAGAAATTTTGAAGCAAAGCTTTTAACAGTTACTTAAGAATTTCTACAGATATGCCTGCAAAGAATGTTGCAGAATGAGATACAAAGGGATGATAATCTGATAGCTGTGAATGTTAACTATTTGTATAAAGATTTATATTTCATATTATAGAAACAGGGTTACTTTATATCTTCTATATATATATATATATACTTTACTCTTAACTTTTTGCCTAGTATATGTGTGTTACAAGTCCTTTACCTAATTTTCATTGTTCAGCCACTCTTAAATAAACTGTGTATTTTTTATCACATTATTTTCTTACTTATGAGTAATAGGATGACTATATCTGGTATATCACATCATTATAAGGTCTGCATGTCAGTCAGACAGGATTATTCACCTGACCTTGACCTCATTTCATACACCAATGATCTACATATGTATATGTTTGCTCAAGGAAGTTTCCAATCATCACCTAGTTATATACTGTAAATTCAGAAATTATTGCGATGTTTGAAGACTGAACAAAAATGCGAGATTAATTATTGCGATTTTTGAAGACTGAACAAAAATGCGAGATTAATTATTGTGATTTCAGGAAAAGCTTCATGCATATATATGTGTCCAATATCAGAATGCGAGTTCTTATTATTGCGATATTCACCCAGTGGCATTATTCGCATCAATAAAAACCTCGCAATAATTTCTGAATTTACAGTATATGCTATGGGAAACTATCAAACCATCACCTATATATAGTTCTACTTATATGTTCAAGGAAGATTGCAAACCATAACCTATAAATATGCTCAAGATATCAAAGCATGACCAATATACATGCATAGACAATTTCAGAATTTGATTGAAACAAAATTTATTGGCCATTACTGCTTGCTGGACTACTATTGAGAGTCAACTATTTTATTTCAAGTTAAATGACAACTTTTATTTCAGGTTATGTTTTTGACTTTTTTCAATTATTAGTTTCTTTTTTTAACATAAATGAATTCAACTTTGAATTTCTACTGTCCACAGATAAAAAAAAGACTAAACGAGGGAAAATTAATAAAATCTTAACATACCTATCTCCTTACCTGTCTCCATCCCAGGGGTCCAGATAGATAAAGTGTATCTCCTTACCCGTCTCCATCCCAGGGATCCAGATAGATAATATGTCTCTCCATACCCGTCTCAATCCCAGGGGTCCAGATAGATAATGTGTGTCTCCTTACCCGTCTCCATCCCAGGGGTCCAGATAGATAATGTGTATCTCCTTACCTGTCTCCATCCCAGGGGTCCAGATAGATAATGTGTATCTCCTTACCCGTCTCCATCCCAGGGGTCTAGATAGATAATGTGTATCTCCTTACCTGTCTCCATCTCCATCCCAGGGGTCCAGATAGACAATGTGTATCTCCTTACCCGTCTCCATTCCAGGAGTCCAGATAGATAATGTGTTATCTCCTTACCTGTCTCCATCCCAGGGGTCCAGATAGATGATGTGTATCTCCTGAACGTCTCCATCCCAGGGGTCCAGATAGATAATGTGTATCTCCTTAACTGTTTCCATCCCAGGGGTCCAGATAGATAATGTGTATCTCCTTAACCGTCTCTATCCCAGGGGTCCAGATAGATGATGTGTATCTCCTGAACGTCTCCATCCCAGGGGTCCAGATAGATAATGTGTATCTCCTTACCTGTCTCCATCCCAGGGGCCCAGATAGAATAAGATAATGTGTATCTCCTTACCTGTCTCCATCCCAGGGGTCCAGATAGATGATGTGTATCTCCTTACCCGTCTCCATCCCAGGGGTCCAGACAGATAATGTGTATCTCCTTACCCATCTCCATCCCAGGGGTCTACATAGATAATGTGTAGTGACATATAAAGAAACACACACTATTCTGCTCATAAATAATATTTGAGAAAACTTGCTAGGTGTCACTGAAGATATTAATAGCTGCAACCATGTATTTTAATCTGAAAATGTCTATATATGCTCAAGGACGATTTCGAACCATCACCTATATTTTTATGCTCAAGGAAGATTTCTACCATCACCTATATGTATATATATGCTCAAGGAAGATTTTAAACCATCATCTATATGTATATATATGCTCAAGGAAGATTTTAAACCATCACCTATATGTATATATGTGCTCAAGGAAGATTTCTACCATCACCTATATGTATATATATGCTCAAGGAAGATTTTAAACCATCATCTATATGTATATATATGCTCAAGGAAGATTTTAAACCATCATCTATATGTATATATATATATGCTCAAGGAAGATTTTAAACCATCACCTATATGTATATATGTGCTCAAGGAAGATTTCTACCATCACCTATATGTATATATGTGCTCAAGGAAGATCTGAAATCAGAATTCTCACCTGTCTATGATTTTCTGTGTTTCCACTCATGATTGAATCTCCATACCTCCAATCACTTACCCTACTATAAATATAGGTAGGTTTGTACCCAGAGTTATCTACATCCATCTTGGCTGCTTCTTTCCTATTTCTACTTCTCTCCGAAGAATCAACTTCTCTTTCCATCCTGACAATACATGTTGAAAATAAAAACAACTTTTAAAGTTAGAATTTGATCCTCACGCAATTCATAATTATAAAAGGAGATCATTATTTATGTCATTGCTAAAGTACATATGCGCCATGAAAGCATGATACGCCTGTCGCTTTTTCAACAAATAAAGTTCCATAAATCCTCAATGTCATATCAGAAATTTATAAAAAAAAAATTAAAGGGAGCTTGTTTTAATAGATATAAACCAGTCACCAAAATTTCATGAAAACTTTTCAAAGCATTTTTTGAGTTATTTTCAGAAAACAAGAAAATCCCCCCTTTTTTATGAATAAAATCACACAACTCGAAAACATAAAATCTAAAATTTATAAAAATTGAAAGGGAGCTTACGTCAATAGATATAAACAATTCATCAAAATTTCATGTTAATTGATTAAAGCAGTTTTCAGTTATTGTCCAACATGTTGATGACGGACAGCAGACATTGGTGTACCATAATACGTCCAGTAAACAGGCGTATAAAAATTAAAAAAGAAATCACTTTGATCAAAGTTAGACTGGACAAACAAGAATGCAGCCATCTCATAATTCAAAGTATCTGAAAACTTGAAGTACACATGTACAATGTAGGGGTCTGACAAATCTGAAAAACCCGCAGTGTTGAAGAAATGTATGAGAAATGTTTTAATGTAGATCTGGTGTCTTTTTCTGAGCATCCCTTCGGGCATGTTGCAACAATACCTACTGGGTTTAAAAATATTTTGCCTAGTTACACAGTTTTATTCAAGATACAACAGAAACATCTAAAACTTGAAATTTAAAGATTAAACTATCAAACAAGAGGCTGTCAGAGTGACAGCAAACCAGATTTTCCTGCAGAGGTCGAACCCTAACAGTTGAGCAAGTATGGACACTACATTTAAGCTTAAAACAGCTCTGAATTTGGATTGTGATTGAATATTTGACACAGCATAGGTTTGTGACACAAAATGAATGTGGTCAAAGAACTGAAATATTTGAAATTGGACATTTACCTATTATGGTCCAATATCCAAAATCTAAGTACATATTAGAATCAGCATATCAAAGAACCCAAAGAATTTTATTTTTGATGAAATCAGACAACAGTTTAATTTAGGACCCTTTGGATCTCAATGTGGACCAATTTGATAAAGAAGATCACAATCCAAAATCTCTCAATACATGGTTAGATTCAGCATATCAAAGAACCCCATAAATTCAATTTTTGTTGAATCAAACAAAGTTTAATTTTGGACCCTGATTTGGACCAACTTGAAAACTGGGCCCAAAAATCTAATATTTAAATACAGGTTTAGATTCAGCATTTGAAAGAACCCTATATATATATTTAATTTATATTGAAATAAAACACAGTTTAATTTTATCCATAATATTTTCTTTGCAAAGGGAAATAACTCAAACTGGATAAATAGTTTTCTAAAATAAGATATGATGCAATTTTTCAAATTATAATCAATAATATAATAACTACAACCAGTGATGACTAAGTTCTCTAAAATTAGATATGATTTAACACTCAAACATTGTTAGAATCAGCATATCAAAGAACCAAAGAATTCAATTTTTGATGAAATTAAGCAGAAGTTTAATTTAGGACCCTTTGGACCTCAATGTGGTATTATCTTATTAATAAGGAAAATAAATACAGGTTTAGATTAAGCATTTCAAAGAACCCTATATATATTCAGTTTATGTTGAAATCAAACTCAGTTTAATTTTGGACCCCGATTTGGACAAACTTGAAAACTGGGCCCAAAATCAGAAATCTAAATATATGTTTTTTAATAGACAATATAAGCTTAGTTTTTAAAGGAGTTCACTTTATAAAAAAAAAAAATATATAGCATACAGAAAATTAGTTTTTACTGATAAACATACAAACTTGCCACAAAATTCTTCAAACAATTTAACAAAGAAAAGAAGAAAAAAATCCAAAATTTTATTTATCATTAATACAATGTCTTTTCAAAATCTATAAAACTAATCAGTAACAAGAAATAATTGTAACGGGATGCTGTTACGAAGTCTCCCAAGCAAAGCTCCCATAATTCATAATTCCCATGGTCGCCGGACATTGGGCAAAGTCCAGTACAAATTGGTTTGTGATATGCATAAGTGACGCCTATGGATTGACCCTGTATGTCATTCAAATCTTCTTGAAATGACGAACAGGAATATATATGGTTTAAATTTAGGGGTGGGGATCTCGACCATTTACAAGTTCTCAAACAGGAGGGGAGTGGGGGTGACCCCAGGGGACTCGCCTTTTATTTCATTTGATTTGTTTTATTGTCCCATACAAAAATATATATGGTTTCAGGTTGGGGATCTTGACCGTTTACAAGTTTTCAAAAAGAAGGGGGGTGGGGGTTACCCCCGGGGATTTCCCCTAAATTTCATTTTATTTGTTTTTTATTGTCCCATACAAGAATATACAAATGTATATGGTTTAGGGGTGGGGATATCGACCGTTTACAAGTTTTCAAAAAGAAGGGGGATGGGGGTTACCCCCGTGGACTTCCCCTATATTTCATTTGATTTGTTTTATTGTCCCATACAAGAAGAAATATGGTTTCAGGGTGGGGATCTTGACCGTTTACAAGTTTTCAAAAAGAATGGGTGTGAGGGTGAAACCGGGGACTCCCCCAATATTTCATTTGATTTGTTTTATTGTCCCATACAAGAATATATATGGTTTAGGGGTGGGGATCTCAACCATTTACAAGATAAAAGCACATTCTCAAATTGAAGGAGGGTGGGGGTAAGAATATATATGGTTTAGGGAGACTTAATTATCGACAAAATGTCTAATAAAATGCTCCACAGGGCGCAGCTTGATACGACCGCAGAGGTCGAACCCTGAACAGTTGGGGCAAGTATGGACACAACATTCAAGCTTGATACAGCTCTGAATTTGGATTGTGATTAAATATTTGACACAGCATAGGTTTCTGACACAGAATGAATGTGGTCTAAGAACTTAAAAATTTTAAATTGGACATTCAACTATTATGGTCCAATATCCAAAATCTAAAAACATGGTTAGATTCAGCATATCAAAGAACCCCAAGAATTCAATTTTTGATGAAATCAAACAAAGTTTAATTTTGGACCCTTTTGACCTCAATGTGGACAAAGTTGATAATGGGGCCCAAAAATCAAAAATCTAAATACATGGTTAGATTCAGCATACAATGTATCAAAGAACCCCATATATTCAATTTTTGTTGAAATCAAATAAAGTTTAATTTTGGACCCCGATTTGGACCAACTTGAAAACTGGGCCCATAATCAATAAAATGCTTCGCTGGGGCGCAGCTTGATACGACCGCAGAGGTCGAACCCTGAACAGTTGGGGCAAGTATGGACACAAAATTCAAGCTTGATACAGCTATGACTTTGGATTGTCATTAAATATTTGACACAGCATAGGTTTCTGACACAGGATGAATGTGGTGTAAGAACTGGAAAAAATTTAATTTACCTATTAAGGTGGAATATCCATAAACTAAATTGTTTGTTAATTTCAATATATCAAAGAATATGTAGAATTCAATGTTTGATGTAATGTAATAAAGTTGAAATTTGGACCGTTTTTGTTCAATGTGGACCAATTTGGTAACATGTATAAATAATCAAAAATCTAAATACATGGGAGCCCATTTAAATACATCATAAAGGTATTAAAATAGAAAGTGACATCATAGTCATGGCTAAAAATAAACAAAAATCCTTAATCAGCAACATTTAAAGTAATATCTAAAAATAAAATTCCTTTGTAACCATAAAAGCCCATTTAAATACATCATAAAGATATTAAAATAGAAAATGACATCATAGTCATGGCTAAACATAGCTAAAAACCCTTAATCAGCAGCATTTAACAGTAATATCTAAAAATGGAAATTACATCATAAAGGTATTAAAATAAAAAATGACATCATAGTCATGGCTAAAAATAAACAAAATCCTTAATCAGCATCAGCAACATTTTATAGTAATATCTAAAAATAAAATTCCTTTGTAACCATAAAAGCCCATTTAAATACATCATAACAGATATTAAAATAGAAAATGACATCATAGTCATGGCTAAACATAGCAAAAACCTTAATCAGCATCATTTAACAGTAATATCTAAAAATAAAAATTTTTTTGCAACCATAAAAGTAAAATAGAAAATGACATCATAATCATAGCTAAAAATAAACAAAAATTTTTTTTATTGGCAAATTTTAAATGGAGTTTATTATACTAAAACAATAAATTTGCAACCATAAACATGATAAAACCCCATTTAAACACATCATAAAAGTATTAAATAATTCAACTACATCATAAGGCTATAAAAATAGAAAATGACTTCATAGTCAAGGCTAAAGGTAAACAAAAAACCTTCATCAGCAAAATTTTATATTGGCAAATTTCCAATGAAGTTTATTACACTAAAATTGTTGGCAAATTTCCAATGCATTTATTAACAATAAAGTTATTGGCAAATTTCCAATTTACATAATTTAAAAGCAGTGTAGATGAGATATTTAAATGAGTTTGAATTACCAACCTTACACTGCTTTTAAATAATGTTCTTTACTCAATTATTTGTCTATTAAAATGGAAACCCTTGTTTTTTAACCTTTTTTCCCCTTATTCCTTAAACATTAGAGCCATAACCACCCCCCCCCCCCCCCCCCCCCCCCCCCCCCCCCCCCCCAAAGCCAATTATTACTTTCCAATGTAACTTAAATTTCCAATATACATAATTTTAAATTTCAAATCCTCATGATATATAACCGTATCATTATTATTTTCTTTCATATATAAATCTGAAACAACCATCTTTAAATGGAAAATTTTAAAGAAAAAAAAAGGAAAAAAAAAAATCCTACCTCCCACACATTTTTTCAACCCCCTTTTGATTCATCATCCCCCACCTCAATCACAACCTTCAATTTGTGGTATGGTACATTGCAATACAATTTCACAGAGATCCATACACTTGAACACAAGTTTTTGTTGCAAACTAAAAAAATCCTTATTTTTGACCAATATTTGGCCCCTTATTCATAAATGTTTGAGCAATTAACCCCAAAACTCAATTCCTACTTTCTCTTCGTGATAAAAAAATAACTAACTTAAAATGTAAATTTTAAACAAAAAAAAAAGGAAAAAAAAAAATTACCCCTTTTTTGACCCCCGCCCCCCTTTTGATTCATCACCCCCACCCCCCTTTCCCCCAAAACCAAGCTCAATAACAGCCTTGCCTTTGTGGTATGGTACCTTGTAATACAATTTTAGAGAGATCCATACACTTGAACACAAGTTATTGTCTAGAAACTAAAAAATGCTTATTTTAAACCCCTTTTTAGGCCCCTTATTACTAAACGTTTTGGGCAATTACCACAACACTCAATTCCAGCTTTCCCTTTGTGAAATGGAACCTTGTAGTAAAATTTCAGAAAGATCCATACACTTACACACAAGTTATTGTCATGAAACTAGAAAAATGCTTGTTTTTTGCCCCCTTTTGGCCCCTTATTCCTAAAATTTTGAGGCAATTAACCCCAAAATCAATCCCAGCATTGACCCTTTGTGATATGGAATCTTGTGGTACAATGTCAAAGAGATCCATATGCTAACACACAAGTTATGTCTGGAAGTTACAAAAATGCTTATTTTCGGCCCCTTTTTGGCCCCTAATTCCTTAACTGTTGGTACCATAACCCCCAAAATCAATCCCCACCTTCCTATTGTGGTATTGAACCTTATGGTAAAATTTCATAGAGATCCATTCACTTAAACTAAAGTTAGAGTGCGAAAACCATTGTGTATTCGGACGACGACGCCGGACGACGACGACGCCAACGTCATACCAATATACGACCTCAAATTTTTTTTGCGGTCGTATAAAAATCTAAATACATGTTTAGATTCAGCATATCAAAGAACCCTAAGAATTCAATTTTTGTTAAAATCAAACTAAGTTTAATTTTGGACCCTTTGGACCTTAATGTAGACCAATTTGAAAACAGAACCAAAAATTAAGAATCTAAATACATGGTAAGATTCAGCAAATCAAAGAACCCCAATAATTCAATTTTTGATGAAATCAAACAAAGTTTAATTTTGGACCCTTTGGACCTCAATGTGGACCAATTTAAAAACGGGGCCCAAAATCCAAAAACTTAATACACGGTTAGATTCAGCATATTAAAGAACCCCAAGAATTCAAGAATAAAACCCCATTGAAATTGGTCAAGAAATAAGCAATTTATACGAAGTATCTTCTTTTGCACAATACTGTGCAATTGAATATTTCTTGCTATTGCGCAATACTGTACAATTGACAATTTCTTGCTATTGCGCAATATTGTGCTATTGAAAATTTCTTGCTATTGCGCAATACTGTGCAATTGAAGATTTCTTGCTATTGTGCAATACTGTGCAATTGAAAATTTCTTGCTATTGCACAATACTTATTTTATAATAATTTACACATCCTGTTTGGTGTGTATCTCCTACCATATCATTATTATTTGCTTTTAAATATAAAACAGAAATAACCAACTTAAAATGGAAAATTTAAAAAAAAAAAAAAAAGGAAAAAAAGAAAAAAAGGAAAGAAAAAAAAATCCCCCCCCCAAATTTTTTGAACCCCCTTATGATTATTCACCCCCAAACTCAATCCCAGCCTTCCCTTTGTGGTATGGTACCTTGCAGTACAATTTCAGAGAGATCCATACACTTGAACATAAGTTATTGTCTGGAAACTAGAAAAATGCTTATTTTTGGCCCCTTTTTTGCCCCTTATTCCTAAACGTTTTGGGCAATTACCCCCAAACTCAATTCCAGCTTTCCCTTTGTGATATGGAACCTTATAGTACAATTTCAGAAAGATCCATACACTTACACACAAGTTATTATCTTGAAACTAGAAAAATGCTTTTTTTTTGCCCCTTTTTGGGCCCCTAATTCCTAATATTTTGAGGCAATTACCCCCAAAATCAATCCCAGCATTCCCTGTGTGATATGGTACCTTGTGGTACAATTTCAGAGAGATCCATACACTTGAACACAAGTTATTGTCTGGAAACTAGAAAAATGCTTATTTTTGGCCCCTTTTTGGCCCCTTATTCCTAAACGTTTAGGGCAATTACCCCCAAACTCAATTCCAGCTTTCCCTTTGTGATATGGAACCTTGTAGTACAATTTCAGAAAGATCCATACACTTACACACAAGTTATTGTCATGAAACTAAAAAAATGCTTGTTTTTTGCCCCTTTTTTGGCCCCTAATTCCTAAAATTTTGAGGCAATTACCCCCAAAATTAATCCAAGCATTCCCTGTGTAATATGGAACCTTGTTGTACAATGTCAGAGAGATCCATACACTAACACACAAGTTATGTCTGGAAGTTACAAAAATGCTTATTTTTGGCCCCTTTTTGGCCCCTAATTCCTTAACTGTTGGTACCATAACCCCCAAAATCAATCCCAACCTTCCTTTTGTGGTATTGAACCTTATGGTAAAATTTCATAGAGATCCAGTCACTTAAACTAAAGTTAGAGTGCGAAAACCAATGTGTCTTCGGACGACGCCAGACGACGACGACGACGCCAACGTCATACCAATATACGACTGCAAAAATTTTTTGCGGTCGTATAAAAATTAAGAATCGAAATACACGGTTAGAATTGGCATATCAAAGAACCCCAATAATTCAATTTTTGATGAAATCAAACAAAGTTTAATTTTGGACCCTTTGGACCTCAATGTGGACCAATTTAAAAACGGGGCCCAAAATCCAAAAACTGAATACACAGTATGATTCAGCATATTAAAAAACCAGAGGAATTCAAGAATAAAACCCCATTGAAATTGGTCAAGAAATAAGCAATTTATACGAAGTATCTTCTCTTGCACAATACTGTGCAATTAAATATTTCTTGCTATTGCGCAATACTGTACAATTGACAATTTCTTGCTATTGCGCAATATTGTGCTATTGGATATTTCTTGCTATTGCGCAATACTGTGCAATTGAAGATTTCTTGCTATTGTGCAATACTGTGCAATTGAAAATTTCTTGCTATTGCACAATACTTATTTTATAATAATTTACACATCCTGTTTGGTGTGTATCTCCTACCATTTCATTAATATTTGCTTTTAAATATAAATCAGAAATAACCAACTTAAAATGGAAAATTTTAAAAGAAAAAAAAAGGAAATAAAGAAAAAAAAGGAAAAAAAAAAAAAAATCCCCCCCCAAATTTTTTGAACCCCCTTATGATTCATCACCCCCAAACTCAATCCCAGCCTTCCCTTCGTGGTATGGTACCTTGCAGTATAATTTCAGAGAGATCCATACACTTGAACACAAGTTATTGTCTGGAAACTAGAAAAATGTGTTTTTTGGCCCCTTTTTGGCCCCAAATTCCTAAACATTAAGGGCAATTACCCCCAAACTCAAACCCAGCTTTCCCTTTGTGATATGGAACCTTGTAGTACAATTTTAGAAAGATCCATACACTTACACACAAGTTATTGTCCTGAAACTAGAAAAATGCTTGTTTTTTGCCCTTTTTGGCCCCTAATTCCTAAAATTTTGAGGCAATTACCCCCATCATCAATCCCAGCCTTCCCTTTGTGGTATGGTACCTTGCAGTACAATTTCAGAGAGATCCATACACTTGAACACAAGTTATTGTCTGGAAACTAGAAAAATGTGTTTTTTGGCCCCTTTTTGGCCCCTTATTCCTAAACGTTTAGGGCAATTACCCCCAAACTCAATAACAGCTTTCCCTTTGTGATATGGAACCTTGTAGTAAAATTTCAAAAAGATCCATACACTTACACACAAGTTATTGTCATGAAACTAGAAAAATGCTCGTTTTTTGCCCCTTTTTTGGCCCCTAATTCCTAAAATTTTGAGGCAATTACCCCCAAAATCAATCCCAGCGTTCCTTTTGTGATATGGAACCTTGTGGTACAATGTCAGAGAGATCCATACACTAACACACAAGTTATGTCTGGAAGTTACAAAAATGCTTATTTTTGGCCCCTTTTTGGCCCCTAATTCCTTTACTGTTGGTACCATAACCCCTAAAATCAATCCCAACCTTCCTTTTGTGGTATTGAACCTTGTGGTAAAATTTCATAGAGATCCATTCACTTAAACTTAAGTTAGAGTGCGAAAACCAATGTGTCTTCGGACGACGCCGGACGATGCCAGACGACGACGACGCCAACGTCATACCAATATACGTCCACAAAAATTTTTTTGCGGTCTTATAAAAATGACCAGTAAATTTCTTACTATGTTTATACAGTCCTATATAGCTTATAATCATCAGCACTTAGGAAACAGAGAATTTTAAAATAAATCTGTCCCTCCAATTATAATTGTGAGATAAGACATTTACCATCTGCTTTGTTATAATCTGATAACAGGAGAAAATTATTTAAAAACACTTAGTGTAATCAAACTTTATATATATAATTAACCATTTCTGTACAAAGAGAAATAACTCAATCACATTATAAATACCACTTTTGGATATTAAAAAGGGTGATAACTCAACAAGGAGAAAAGCTAAAATCGTGAAAATTGTTCTTGACCTTCATTTAATCACAGGAAACCACATATCTAAATTTGAAAAAATTTCATCGAAGTGTTTTCATGTTATTGAACGGACACTGTTTGGCAGCCGCAACCCGTTCGCCTGCCCGCCGTACATCCCCAAATCAATAACCGATATTTCCTTCTAAAATCCGGTTAAAAAGTAAGTGTCGGTAAGTCTGTTTAAAATTTTCAGAAAAATTCCTTTTAAAATCAAGGGCAGATAATTATATTGAAACTGATAGCTATACATATATTACAATCTGTGTGTTTTGGATTTTCCAAGTAAATAAGGTCCATGACCCCTATTATTTTTTGCTATTTCGTAAGTATTTATAATATGAAAAGCAATTATCGCATTGAATTATAACCAATTCTATCATTTTTTGTTTTCTCAATAAGGAAAAATTAAGTTTCCCTTTTATAACCCATACAAAATAACTGTGATTTAGTAAATTTCAAAGTATTTTAACGAAAGAAACAAGGTCTGTGACCCCCAGCTTTAATACTGAAATTTTAAAGTACAATGACCAAGAAGTCTTGTACAGAAGTTTGAGAATAATCTATAGTCGAACATTTAGACACCCAAGCTACCTTAAGTACAAAGTACACTCAGTGTTCTTACCAGGGCCTTTTGCAGTAGCCATTAACAATGTAGGGTATCTCTGTTTTTAAATGAAAGGGATTTTTATCAGTAATGCCATAATTATGCTTACATGTTAGGCCAAAAAAAATATAAATGTCTGTTTAAGGTTTCTTCCTTTAAAAACCAGGGTAGGTAGGTAACTCCATTTTTTTTTTGGCAGGAAGTTTGCTGTGTGATGTTTGTACAGGATTGGTGTATTAACTAATATCACTGTGCTTAAACAGCTGTTGGTAACTAAAGTTACCCACAGCCCAAGATGGAGCCCCTGGCATCAGTATTTGATATCTTATTCTGATTCAAAAGGATTTAGTCTATTAGAACAAATCAACATGACCTTAGTCTTATCACTATTCAATATCATATCATTATCACTACACCAATTCATAACATTCATTGACATTACAAAAACCTACATTCATAAATACATTTAAATCTGTTAGTTACCGATTGAGATGACTTATATAAAGTTGTATCATCAGCATAAAGCTCTGAAGAAACATTTTCAAGCACAAGTGACAAATCATTGATAAATATTATAAAAAGTAAAGGTCCAAACATGATGGAACCTTGTGGTACTCCTGATTGAACCTCTCGGAAATGAGATTCAATATCATTGATCATTACCTTCCAGGGTTCTCACTAGGAATTTTTCATGGTGAGTCCTGGTACTCATCACTTTTAGAAATGGTGAGTCCCAATAGATTTTGATGATTCCAGGATGCATGTAATTTTTTGTGTCTTAATATGATGAAATATAATGAAATAAAACTAAAACGATGCTTGTTGGGTTGGTAGTTTTGATCATGTTGATTACATGTATATCAATAAAAGTTATGATATCTTATAGACTACCATTTCCTCTCTTTATTAGGTTTAGATGGAATAGTGACTGAAGTAACTGAAGTTGTTGTTTCTGAAGATCTTTCTATGTCTATCAATTCTTGGTATAGTGGGTCATTGACTCTTGATCTTTTACTTGGTTCTGATGATTCAATGTCATCAGGTTTCCTTTTGAAGAAGGACTTTAATTTTGACTGATTCTGATATTGTGATACTGATGTCATTTTGTTGGACAAGCCAGTATTTATAAGAAATAGGGATTGCATGAACACAGACTTGTCACTGTTCATATCAATTATTATTAATCAATTTTAATTATATTTAATCAATCTGTTAATAATCACTCTGATGTTTGCATCATGATGATGATCATTATTATAATCTTTAATAAAATCAAGCAAATCTAAAGTGAACACTGTAACCGTAAATCATTTTTTAATCAGATTTGTTTCAATTTCAAAACATTTTCCACCTTTGTTTACGATTGCGATGTTCAGCATGCACAATACGAGAGAAATGTTAAATCATTTGAAGGCCAAAAAAATTATTCTTATCCGTAAAATTTTTAATCTTCACTGTTCTACGATCTATTTTATGCATAGTAGCAACAGTTTTGAAATATTATATTATTTCATTTCAAGTTCTCAAAAAATTTTACTTTCTTTGTTTCAATAGATAAGTATGTGATGTTCAACATGTGGAAATATTCAAGCTTTTCAAATACTCGTAAACTTTTTAAAAATCAGTAACTATTACATTTTTATTAATCAGTTTGAACAGAAGTATTATATTTTAGGATGAAATATGTTTAATTTTAAAAAATAGTTATCAGTCAACAAAAATATTTATCTATGCATTACATAATTTTTCAACATCGACTTCCGGTTAAGTTTCCTGTCAAAACAATCTTAACAATGTCGACGATCATGAATCTTCTAGGCAAAAGACAGTCAAGGGTGTAACTTGAATAAATTGTTAGAGAAAAATAACGTACATGTGTTATTACGGATACTTTCTCTTAATCTGTAGTAACATATGCTTGTTATCAGTTAAATGTACCATAAAATTTTTTATTTTCAGTGGGCACTTGGGAATTCTTGAAACTTGCGCAGTAACTTAATACATAACCATGAAAACTAATTTTCCAATTCAATTAATACATTTTTGATCAACCATGGTAAATCAATGAGACAAGGCTTTTAAGTGATAACTTAGCTGTAATAACAAGGCTTAGTTATTACAGGCATTTAACTTATTACATGAGACACTTGGGAATGACTAGGAAGCTTGCGCAGAACCTCATTACATGCTCTTATCATTATTTATTACAATAAATTAAAATACATTGTGATATATGTAGGAGAAAAGGCTTTGAAGAGATGTAGAGAAGCTGTAATAACACCCTTTTGTTATTACAGGCATATTTTTTCTGTAATAACACGGGTATGTTATGCATGATTGGCAAACTATGGGCTGTTATATCTTTCTAAAGTTTAATATACATAAAGACAATTATAATATCAATAGAACTAGTACACAATTTAACAAAATAAAGGATGTATAATGCCCCTTTGAAACATGTAACATACATATGTTATCACAGATTTTAGATTTTTTAGCCCTCAATAACAAATGTATGTTATTTTTCTCTAATAACTAATTTAAGTTAGACCCTTGACTGAACGATGTGTTTTGGACTCAGGGGATACAACGAGGACGCCCCCCACGGGTTTCAAAAATGACGCGTCCAGCTCGATTTTCATGCGTCTTAACGAGAACCCTGATCTTCTGAAATCTTCCTGATAAATAAGATTGGAACCAATCAATAGCATGATCATCACAATGATACATTCTTAATTTGCTGAGTAAACTGTTATGATTAACAATGTCAAATGCTTTTCTAAAGTCTAAAAAAAGTGCATAATAATAAATTGTGAAATTCCCTTTATCCATTTCACTTAGCCATTCATTGATTTATTAGAGTAGGGCAGTGTTACATGAATGTCCAGATCTAAAATTGCTGCCTTAAAAGAAGTTTTAATGTGACGAAATATGCATATAGTTGCTTAAATACCGATTTTTCGAAAAATTTTCCCTTTTATAGAAGCCTAAAATTTTTGAACAAAGTTTTCTACCCAATGTCTTTCAGATAGATGGACACACAGAGTATAGTGGTTACTAGAACTGCTTTCGCCAATGGCAAAGCAGGTAAAATACGATACTTATATGTACGGACTTTGTACTCTTTCACAAGTACAAATGTACATGTAACACCTGCCTCATATTACATGTATTAGTAAAGTGTAAAGTCTAAAGAGAAAGTAGAATAGACCTATTCATGTTTTCAAATTCCAGAGTTTCCCTCAATTTGAAAGTATCAAAATCATTTAACATACTTGCATCAAGGAAAAATACAGATCAACTATAATCAAAACATGTCTAGTTTTACAGGAATTTTTATGGAATGTTGGGTCGAGTATTATTCAGGCAACATGAAATGGTCTATTTCAGTTTTCCCCCGACTATGGATGAACAAATTATAGTTTAACCCTATGCATTGTAACGCAGAAACACTAAGTTTCATATTTCTACTAATGGAAAAGAAAATGCTGAAGGATGAAAAACTTCATCGCAAATTTACCATGTGTCGGTGTATCCGATATATGATGGAATCTGGGTAGGGAACAACATTTGTTTTTTTTAAATTTCATTAGTTTTACCTGCAACCGTTACTGTATCTTTAAAGGAAAATTAAAAATCTTAGCAGGAAATCATTATTTGGTTTTATAGAAACATAATGAAAAAAGTCTGCCAAACTAGCAAACTTCAATTTTTGATTGGAAAACTGGATCTTAGTTTTACTAATAGTACTTTCCCGTATTCCATATGCAGGCATGGGTAACAGTGCAAAAGTAAAACTCGTATAGTTTACGGAATAGTCTTTTCATTCCGGTTATTTTGTTATTTGTTTTTTTTCTAAAACACCTATTTTTCAGTATCTTTTTTTTTTAAATAATTTTTTCAGTAACGATCCAATAAAGATTGAAGACACATGCAAAGTGATAAAAAGTTTACTACTTAACTAAGATAAGACAGATCCATAATACCAGAGACATATAATACAATTGTATTATATGTCTCTGATAATACATATTATGTCTTATATGTATTATGTCTCTGATGATTCACTAATGAAAAACACAACTAATTTCGAATCAGATATAAACATATAACCCCCTTACATAATGATCTGAGCCCACAGCCAGACCAATTTCATAAGACTGTATGTAAAATGGCATGCATAAATCATTGTGACCTATAGTTGTTAATTTCTGTGTCATTTGGTCTCTTGTGGAGAGTTGTCTCATTGCGGGCAATCATACCACATCTTCTTATTTTTATATATATATTTTTGGTAGGCAAATATTGTAACGGTGGGCTTCAAAACTACTGCATTGATAATATGAGTTCAAAACATTTATACATATAAGTTCTATTATATGTAAACAAAACAAACAAAAAACACAAAAAAAAAACACAGTTTTCTTGAATAAAAGGCAAAATTAGCAATTCTTTTAACCTACATGAAATTTTTACATGTTTTAAAAATTTATCATGACATCAAAATTTTTTCTCAAACGATTATATTGAGGACATTGTAGTAGGAATTTAAATGTACTAAACGTAAATCACCAAATTTGCTAAGTTCGCTTTTCATTCAAGCCGAAAACCGTTTTTTTTTCACAATTATTGAAACCTATATAAATAAAGACTGGGAAAATTAACAAGATACTACTCGTTCATTTTGTCTAACTAGAATTTCTGTTCATTGTCTGAAATTCAGTTTCAACGAGTAAACACGATTAAAATTGAAAAAAATACAAGAAAGAATACTCCGCCTCATTTACCAGTATTACAACATGACATGATGATTTTTACTTTTAAAGTGAAAAGTGCCATCTCTTAAATAAGACGCATAAGAACGATGGCATTAGAGGTATTCAGGACAGTAATAAAGAAAATCAAATTTACCTTCATCATCTTATACACATGTACATCAAAGAAACAAAATATTTTAAATAAAGCTTTTGATTTGATTTGATAGTTAATAGAGGAATCATTAAATTTAGAATGACAAGCCGGATATCTAGAAGAATAGACAGAAAACAATCTTATTACATTGGTTTCAGTATGAAATATCGTTATTTACCATTTATTTCACATGACTAGAATTATAAAATAAATCTTGTAAGAACATGTCCACAGAAAAAAATCTATAGGTCCTTGCATTTCCTACGATATTTTTTATTAAAAGTCAAAGTAACAAAAAGAATAACTGATGAAAGATTGATAAAAAAAAAGTCGTCAACGAGCAGCACTGATACATGTAATTGAGTCATGCGCTACTGACATTCATAAATAGTGTATTCTTACGGTTTCTCGTTTATTTTGTTCAAACTCCAAATTCTTGGACTAGTTACTCTATACTTATCAAACATGGTTTCAATATCTTTTTGATAATACATTTATTTCACGGTTTTAAAAAAATTAACGCTCATAGCATATAAAATATACAAAGATACTTATAATCAGTGACTATTTCTAGTTCTCTGTTATGGATAGAAAAAAATACTATTTCTAGGTAGTCTGGCATTGGAGAAAATAAGATTTTTTGTCTCCTTAACATATATATTAATTGTTGCCATTTTTCACAACTTTAACATTTTTATAGGGTCATCCACATATACAGAGTTTTAAAACATTGTACACCAAGTTCATCTTTTTTTTCCATTATGCATTGTGCGTGATTTCATAATTGGTATATACTTTGAAAAAATCAGAAACCTTTTTTGTTAATATCATTTCCTAAAGCATTACATAATAACAGACAATTTATCCGAATAAAATTACCGTCCGACTAGAGCATTAAAAGTTAGATACATGTGTAGGACGTTAAACAGCCCAACTAACTAACCGAATAAAATTAGATGATTTTCAAAGTCGAAAACGTACATAATTTTTTTTAAAATTCTTAATTAAAATAACTCTAAAAATGCATACAATGATTGTTATATGAAATATCCATAGCTAAACATGGCTCGATTTTCAAGTAAATGTTAAAAATATAAGAAAAAATCTTACCAAGACAAGACAAAAGAGCAATGGAGGTCATTTAGTAGTTCGGTATTACTACTTTGTACTTATAGATTGATATGACGTTACCGATCAACCATGCCTCGGGAATAGAAATAATATTTATTATATACATATAAATCATTCAACTAATCGCCGAAGAAATACAACCATGTAAGATAGAATTAGAAAATTAACGACTAACATCATTATTAGTATTATATACGTATCACCCTCATATTTCTTTATATCTTTAAGAAATTAAACAGATACTTAGTGTTAATATTACAAATGTTTATTATTTACTTTATTTCCAATTTTTCCAAAATTCCCTAGGATTTTTTTAACCGAATATGTCTCCTCTTAATTGGTGTTCTTTTTTAAATAAGTTTTTAATTATATAATCTAACACTTTTGTCTTTTTTTTTCTTCATTTTTTATAATGTCTTTTACGTTTGATTGTCGAAGTCTTTTGTCTCATGGGCAAAGAGAAAAACGACGGAATAATAATAATAATAATAAAAAAAATTACCAACACGAAGCCCACTAAAACCGGGAAGATTGCAGGAGCGTTGTAAGGATAAGTACATACTACCCAACTATTTTATGTTCGAAATAAAAAAAAGAACAGATGGACAATTTCCTCGGTCTATGTTTCATGCACAAGGTCAAAATATAAAAAAAGTAGGAAATCCGACCGATATTTGAAATTAAAAGATTTCAAACATTTTGCAGCAGTTTTACATATCTCCATCAAATCGATACAAAATTGAAATTTTTTTTTATGTTTCGCGTACGCGTCCAAGTGAGCAGTTACCAAGAAATCATGATAACAAACACAAACCCTAGAATATCGTATCAGCTTGGAACCGCTAGCATTGCTGGAATGTTGAAACATTACACAAAAAAACAAAAACAAAAACAAAAACAAAAACAAAAACAAAAACAATCATTTCATTCGACGCAAAAACTTGGTCAAAAATTTGGTTTTCAACCGACCCTCCTTATAAAACTAATTATACGTGGCAAGGTATGGAATAAATGCATATCAACACAAGCACTGAACCTCGAGTTATTTAGTGAGAGTACCTTATAGTATCTATTTATTGAGAGTACATTAAAGTATCTATTTAGTGAGAGTACATTATAGTATCTATTTAGTGAGAGTACATAATAGTATCTATTTAGTGAGAGTACATAATAGTATCTATTCAGTGAGAGTACATTATAGTATCTATTTAGTGAGAGTACATTATAGTATCTATTTAGTGAGAGTACATTAAAGTATCTATTTAGTGAGAGTACATTATAGTATCTATTTAGTGAGAGTACATTATAGTATCTATTTAGTGAGAGTACATAATAGTATCTATTTAGTGAGAGTACATAATAGTATCTATTCAGTGAGAGTACATAATAGTATCTATTTAGTGAGAGTACATTATAGTATCTATTTATTGAGAGTACATTATAGTATCTATTTAGTGAGAGTACATTATAGTATCTATTTAGTGAGAGTACATAATAGTATCTATTTAGTGAGAGTACATAATAGTATCTATTCAGTGAGAGTACATTATAGTATCTATTTAGTGAGAGTACATTATAGTATCTATTTAGTGAGAGTACATTAAAGTATCTATTTAGTGAGAGTACATTATAGTATCTATTTAGTGAGAGTACATTATAGTATCTATTTAGTGAGAGTACATAATAGTATCTATTTAGTGAGAGTACATAATAGTATCTATTTACTGAGAGTACGTAATAGTATCTATTTAGTGAGAGTACATTATAGTATCTATTTAGTGAGAGTACATTATAGTATCTATTTAGTGAGAGTACATAATAGTATCTATTTAGTGAGAGTACATTATAGTATCTATTTAGTGAGAGTACATTATAGTATCTATTCAGTGAGAGTACATTATAGTATCTATTTAGTGAGAGTACATTATAGTATCTATTTAGTGAGAGTACATTATAGTATCTATTTACTGAGAGTACATTAAAGTATCTATTCAGTGAGAGTACATTATAGTATCTATTTAGTGAGAGTACATAATAGTATCTATTTAGTGAGAGTACATTATAGTATCTATTTACTGAGAGTACATTAAAGTATCTATTTAGTGAGAGTACATAATAGTATCTATTCAGTGAGAGTACATTATAGTATCTATTCAGTGAGAGTACATTATAGTATCTATTTACTGAGAGTACATTAAAGTATCTATTCAGTGAGAGTACATTATAGTATCTATTTAGTGAGAGTACATAATAGTATCTATTTAGTGAGAGTACATTATAGTATCTATTTACTGAGAGTACGTAATAGTATCTATTTAGTGAGAGTACATTATAGTATCTATTTAGTGAGAGTACATTATAGTATCTATTTAGTGAGAGTACATAATAGTATCTATTTAGTGAGAGTACATTATAGTATCTATTTAGTGAGAGTACATTATAGTATCTATTTAGTGAGAGTACATTATAGTATCTATTCAGTGAGAGTACATTATAGTATCTATTTAGTGAGAGTACATTATAGTATCTATTTAGTGAGAGTACATTATAGTATCTATTTAGTGAGAGTACATTATAGTATCTATTTAGTGAGAGTACATTATAGTATCTATTTACTGAGAGTACATTAAAGTATCTATTCAGTGAGAGTACATTATAGTATCTATTTAGTGAGAGTACATAATAGTATCTATTTAGTGAGAGTACATTATAGTATCTATTTACTGAGAGTACGTAATAGTATCTATTTAGTGAGAGTACATTATAGTATCTATTTAGTGAGAGTACATTATAGTATCTATTTAGTGAGAGTACATAATAGTATCTATTTAGTGAGAGTACATAATAGTATCTATTTAGTGAGAGTACATTAAAGTATCTATTTAGTGAGAGTACATTATAGTATCTATTTAGTGAGAGTACATTAAGGTATCTATTTAGTGAGAGTACATTATAGTATCTATTTAGTGAGAGTACATAATAGTATCTATTTACTGAGAGTACATTATAGTATCTATTTAGTGAGAGTACATAATAGTATCTATTTAGTGAGAGTACATTATAGTATCTATTTACTGAGAGTACGTAATAGTATCTATTTAGTGAGAGTACATTATAGTATCTATTTAGTGAGAGTACATTATAGTATTTATTTAGTGAGAGTACATAATAGTATCTATTTAGTGAGAGTACATTATAGTATCTATTTAGTGAGAGTACATAATAGTATCTATTTAGTGAGAGTACATTATAGTATCTATTTAGTGAGAGTACATAATAGTATCTATTTAGTGAGAGTACATTATAGTATCTATTTAGTGAGAGTACATAATAGTATCTATTTAGTGAGAGTACGTAATAGTATCTATTTAGTGAGAGTACATTATAGTATCTATTTAGTGAGAGTACATTATAGTATCTATTTAGTGAGAGTACATTATAGTATCTATTTAGTGAGAGTACGTAATAGTATCTATTTAGTGAGAGTACATAATAGTATCTATTTAGTGAGAGTACATTATAGTATCTATTTAGTGAGAGTACATAATAGTATCTATTTAGTGAGAGTACGTAATAGTATCTATTTAGTGAGAGTACATAATAGTATCTATTTGGTGAGAGTACATTATAGTATCTATTTATTGAGAGTACATTATAGTATCTATTCAGTGAGAGTACATAATAGTATCTATTTAGTGAGAGTACATTATAGTATCTATTTAGTGAGAGTACATTATAGTATCTATTTAGTGAGAGTACATTATAGTATCTATTTAGTGAGAGTACATTATAGTATCTATTTAGTGAGAGTACATTATAGTATTTATTCAGTGAGAGTACATTATAGTATCTATTTAGTGAGAGTACATTATAGTATCTATTTAGTGAGAGTACATTATAGTATCTATTTAGTGAGAGTACATTATAGTATCTATTTAGTGAGAGTACATTATAGTATCTATTTAGTGAGAGTACATTATAGTATTTATTCAGTGAGAGTACATTATAGTATTTATTCAGTGAGAGTACATTATAGTATCTATTTAGTGAGAGTACATTATAGTATCTATTCAGTGAGAGTACATTATAGTATCTATTTAGTGAGAGTACATTATAGTATCTATTTGGTGAGAGTACATTATAGTATCTATTTAGTGAGAGTACATTATAGTATCTATTTAGTGAGAGTACATTATAGTATCTATTCAGTGAGAGTACATAATAGTATCTATTTAGTGAGAGTACATTATAGTATCTATTTATTGAGAGTACATAATAGTATCTATTTAGTGAGAGTACATAATAGTATCTATTCAGTGAGAGTACATTATAGTATCTATTCAGTGAGAGTACATTATAGTATCTATTCAGTGAGAGTACATTAAAGTATCTATTTAGTGAGAGTACATTATAGTATCTATTTAGTGAGAGTACATAATAGTATCTATTTAGTGAGAGTACATTATAGTATCTATTTAGTGAGAGTACATTATAGTATCTATTCAGTGAGAGTACATTAAAGTATCTATTTATTGAGAGTACATAATAGTATCTATTTAGTGAGAGTACATAATAGTATCTATTCAGTGAGAGTACATTATAGTATCTATTCAGTGAGAGTACATTATAGTATCTATTCAGTGAGAGTACATTAAAGTATCTATTTAGTGAGAGTACATTATAGTATCTATTTAGTGAGAGTACATAATAGTATCTATTTAGTGAGAGTACATTATAGTATCTATTTAGTGAGAGTACATTATAGTATCTATTTAGTGAGAGTACATAATAGTATCTATTTGGTGAGAGTACATTATAGTATCTATTTAGTGAGAGTACATTATAGTATCTATTCAGTGAGAGTACATAATAGTATCTATTTAGTGAGAGTACATTATAGTATCTATTTATTGAGAGTACATTAAAGTATCTATTTAGTGAGAGTACATTATAGTATCTATTTAGTGAGAGTACATTATAGTATCTATTTAGTGAGAGTACATTATAGTATCTATTTAGTGAGAGTACATTATAGTATCTATTCAGTGAGAGTACATTATAGTATCTATTTAGTGAGAGTACATTAAAGTATCTATTTAGTGAGAGTACATTATAGTATCTATTTAGTGAGAGTACATAATAGTATCTTTTTAGTGGAGCTTGGAATTAAAGGACAACACTAGCTTTTTTGATTCTCTTGAGAAACTCCTGTATTAAGGATGCCTCATATGAACTAGGCACCAGTTGCCAAGAAGAGGAGCAATGATCAGCTGTACTTGTGCGTTAAATGGCAAAGATAGTGAGCCCTTTTCTCTCTCCTGGTAGAAAGCAATCCAGACTTGGCATAGGACTATTTGGTGCAAAACATTGAATAGTAATTTGGCTGCAAAGGTTTTATAGGGACTGCCCATCTTCAGTTCATTTTAAGCTAAACAGAGAAGAAGGTTGAAGGATCTAGAAGATCAAATCCTGTAAACAACAGCAATTAAAACTAAAAAATGATGAATAACTTCAATAAAATCCTGGTTTCAGCATTATGTATATATCTACAAATGTCAATATTAGGCTAGGATGTAAAAGGATTTAAAGTCAATATATAATGTTGTGGTTAACCAAACAATTTCCGCGGGAAGAATAACACGCATGACAGATTCGAAACAGTTCGGGTCATATCTTTAAGCAGGGCCAGTGTAAGAACACACAAATCAGTGGAAAATGCAAGGCTCTGTAAAACCCAGGTCAGTCCAGGGGAGGTTGGTACTATTTCTAGGGATATATTGACGTGTCCTTTTCTGGATTGTCATTTGAAAAAGAAATGTTTTGATTGCAGCGATTGTCTGGTGTTGACAAAACATGAAGTGAAGGAGGTATAGTCACGAAGATAAAATTTAACTGAACTGAGGAGGGAAGGGATGATACTAGATGATATGCAGATAAAACAAAGAGAGGATACCAAAGGGACAATACAAAAACTATAAGTCGAAGAAACACAGACAAAAAGACAAACAAGTCAACACAACACTACACAGAAACTAAAAATTGAGCAACATGAAATCACTAAAAACCAGCTCTGGTTATATTAGTTGGTAGTAAATATTATGACAACTAACGTAATGTTTTATTTCTTCCCAATAGTATATATGAGGAAAGATATTCTTTCCGACTTGGTCGTCTATCTGGATGTCACAAAATTCGCGCATTCATAAGAATGGAAAAAGTAAAATAACAAAAATACCGATTTCCAAGGAAAATTCATAACAAAAAGTCCCTTATCAAATGGCGAAATCAAAAGCCAAAACACATGAAACGAATGGAATACAACTGTCAAATTCCTGACTTGGTACATGCATTTCCTTATGTAGAAAATGGTGGATTAAACCCGGTTTTATAGCTAGCTAAACCTCTCACTTGTATGACAGTCGCATAAAATTCCATTATATTGACAACAATGCATGTTCAAACAAACCAAACAGACATAATAGGTAAAAATGTCAAAAATTGGGATACAGCAGTCAACATTGTGTTTCTCGATATTAGATAAATTGTTTTTCATATTAAGTGTAACGTAAGTTATACAATGATCATATCGAACTCTGGAGTGTCATATAATGAACCGAGACTTTGTTGTGGATATATATGTTTAAAGATTGTCAACGCTATATCAATTTCTAACAAATTTCAGTAGAAATGGACGATGCTTAACAAAACTAAAGCATGCTACGAGTAGTTTTGGACCCTCCTCTTTGAACGTCTTAAAACCATGTCGAAACATATCTCAGTATGTAATATTTGCGAATGCAAAATCTTGTTTATAATGATTGGAAAGTGATTTAGCAGAGTTACTTAACACTAGGCTGTTCTCTCCTATTTCAGTCTAAAAGCATATGAGGTCGTTTATACCTGTCCAAAACCTTGACGACATGGGAAGATGAAACTAGCACTACCCTTTTACTCCACATTCCACCAAAACAGTTGACTATGTCCTGCTACTGAATAATTCAAAGTTAGGTTAGCATGTCGGTTACATCTGTTCAATTAACGTTAAAGATAAAGACTGAGCTGCTTTGTACACTTAGAAATTAATATGATGACAGATTGAAAACCACAACTTTTTGATAAAGAGATTATTTTATATTCACAAGACTTAACTTTCCATTTTGATGTGTAGTATTCCTACAAAACCAGGGTATATTATTTATTTCCCAGTTGATACAATTTCCTATTATGATTTCTTTGATAGCAGGTTGCTGTTTTTAGGGAAATTTCTGACCAACTGGTTAAGATGAAATAACTTCTTCGATAGGTTTATTTCCAATAATGAGTGCCATTATGATTTTGGTGACCGTTACAGAATATAGATATCACAGATAAAAAAGATACGTTTAATTCTTTCGTATTACCGTTTGATTATTTGTTTATGATACACCATGATAAAGTTTAAGATTGGTACAAAATGCTCTATTTTATTACCTAGATAGAACGAAGTCGAGAACAATGTCGACATATATCTAAAGTTGATACCAATATATTGCAAGAATTGATCAGCTTTGAATGAATTTAACCACAGAGAAATAAACAATATTACTAGGTCTGAGATTTGTGTTTCAAATGTGCATTTTAAACCAGCCTTGGATGCACCATTCCACCTTATGTTGTTGCTGTTTTTACTTCACGCAGTGTTTTATAACTTACTGATCTTCTATATCCGTGTTGCTGTCCTTGAAAACATAGAATTAGTATTGTATTTAATTGTGAAATTAAATAGCACTGATGCACTTCCTTTGGGCTGGAATGTCTTACTGCTTGAATCATTCTTTTTCATCAAGATAAATTGAAAACGTGTGTATTTCACAGGGATTAATTTCTCCAGGCCATGTATTTAGATGTCTGATGCCATTGTTGATCACGCATATGTGTGCAATAAAGGTATTTGAGGTTTAGGTTTATATTGTTGATGGTCGTAATAGACATGACATGATATAATAAACCTCACAATTTACAACAATTATACTGTTCATGTTCCGTAATCTTGAAGTACAAAACGCGAAGGCTTATATTTCATTTTTTCCCTATGAAACGATGTCTGTAACAAGTTGGTTACAACAATGCTTACTAAAAAGTAAAATAACAAAAATACCGAACTCCAAAGGAAATTCAAAACGCAAAGTCCCTTATCAAATGGCAAAATCAAAAGCTGAAACACATCAAACGAATGGAAAACAACTGTCATATTCCTGACAGGGTACATGCATTTCCTTATGTAGAAAATAGTGGATTAAACCTGGTTTTATAGCTAGCTAAACCTCTCACTAAATGTGAAATTTTGAAGTGTGAGACAAAGTAATGATCTCATTTTTAACTTTATTCTTGAAATATTAAAGACAACATATTTAAAAAAAAAAAGAATTCCAGAGAGTTCTTCTTATGCGTATAACAGCATGTATATTCAGTAATTAACATTGTTAAGGTACACAGTGCTTAAACCAGGACAAAGTAATAAATATTACATACAAAGGTACATAGTGCTTTAACTATGACAAAGTAATAAATATTACATACGAAGGTACACAGTGCTTAAACTATGACGAAGTAATAACTATTACATACGAAGGTACATAGTGCTTAAACTATGACAAAGTAATAAATATTACATACTAAGGTACACAGTGCTTAAACTATGACAAAGTAATAATTATTACATACTAAGGTACACAGTGCTTAAACTAGGACACAGTAATAAATATTACATACGAAGATACACAGTGCTTTAACTAGGACACAGTATTAACTATTACATACTAAGGTACACAGTGCTTTAACTAGGTCACAGTAAAAAATATTACATACTAAGGTACACAGTGCTTAAACTAGGACACAGTAATAGCTATTACAACCTAAGGCACATAATGCTTAAACTAGGATACAATAATAAATATTACGTACTAAGGTACACAGTGCTTAAACTAGGACACAGTCATAACTATTACATTCTAAGGCACACACTGCTTAAACTAGGACAAATTAATAGATATTACATACGAAGGTACACTGTGCTTAAACTAGGACACAGTAATAAATATTACTAAGGTACATATAGTGCTTTAACAAGGACATAGTAATAGATATTACACACTAAGGCACACAATGCTTAAACTAGGACAAATTAATAAATATTACACTCTAAGGTACACAGTGCTTAAACTAGGACACACTAATAACTATTACATACGAAGGTACATAGTGCTTAATCTATGACAAAGTAATACATATTACATACGAAGGTACACAGTGCAAAGTAATAACTATTACATACGAAGGTACATAGTGCTTAAACTATGACAAAGTAATAAATATTACATACTAAGGTACACAGTGCTTAAACTATGACAAAATAATAACTATTACATACTAAGGTACACAGTGCTTTAACTAGGACAAAGTAATAAATATTACATACGAAGGTACGCAGTGCTTTAACTAGGACACAGTAATAACTATTATATACTAAGGTACACAGTGCTTTAACTAGGTCACAGTAATAACTTTTACATACTTAGTTTTCCCGTTTGAATGGTTTTACACTAGTAATTTTTGGGGCCCTTTATAGCTTGCTGTTCGGTGTGAGCCAAGGCTCCGTGTTGAAGACCGTACTTTGACCTATAATGGTTTACTTTTATAAATTTTAACTTGGATGGAGAGTTGTCTCATTGGCACTCATACCACATCTTCTTATATCTATATAAGGTACACAGTGCTTCAACTATGACACAGTAATAAACATTACATACTAAGGTTTGGATGTACAAGTACCCGGTTACTTCCACTTGTATTTGTATTATTTGTATTTTTATCCATCTGATGATCTAAGCCTCTTTCAACTGATTTTTATAGTTCGTTCTTATGTTGTACTGTTACACCACTGTCCCAGGTTAGGGGGAGGGTTGGGAGCCCGCTAACATATTTAACCCCGCCATATTCTGTATGTATGTGCCTGTCCCAAGTCAGGAACCTGTAATTCAGTGGTTGTCGTTTGTTTATGTGTTACATGTTTGTTTTTCGTTCAATTTTTTGTACATAAACTAGGCCGTTAGTTTTCTCGTTTGAATTGTTTTACATCGTCATTTCGGGGCCTTTTATAGCTGACTGTGCGGTATGGGCTTTGCTCATTGTTGAAGGCCGTACGGTGACCTATAGTTGTCAATTTCTGTGTCATTTGGTCTCTTGTGGAGAGTTGTCTCATTGGCAATCATACCACATCTTCTTTTTTATAAGGTAAACAGTGCTTAAACTAGGACACAGTAATGAATATTACATACTAAGGTACACAGTGCTTTAACTAGGACACAGTAATAACTATTACATACTAAGGTACACAGTGCTTAAACTATGAAACAGTACTAAATATTACATACTAAGGCACACAGTGCTTAAACTAGGACACAGTAATAACTATTACATACTAAGGTACATAGTGCTTAAACTATGACACAGTAATAACTATTACAAACTAAGGCACACAATGCCAAAACTAGGATACAGTAATAAATATTACATACTAAGGTACACAGTGCTTAAACTAGGACACAGTAATAACTATTACATACTAAGGTACACAGTGCTTAAACTATGAAACAGTACTAAATATTACATACTAAGGTACACAGTGCTTAAACTAGGACACAGTAATAACTATTACATACTAAGGTACATAGTGCTTTAACTATGACACAGTAATAACTATTACAAACTAAGGCACACAATGCTTAAACTAGGATACAGTAATAAATATTACATACTAAGGTACACAGTGCTTAAACTAAGACACAGTAATAAATATTACTAATTAAGGTACATATAGTGCTTTAACTAAGACACAGTAATAGATATTACACACTAAGGCACGCAATGCTTAAACTAGGACAAAGTAATAAATATTACACACTAAGGTACACAGTGCTTAAACTAGGACACATTAATAACTATTACATACTAAGGTTCATAGTGCTTAAACTAGGACAATGTAATAATATTACATACGAAGGTACATAATGCTTAAATTCGGACAAAGTAATAATATTTAATACGAAGGTACATAGTGCTTAAACTAGGACAAAGTAATAAATATTACATAATATTATTGCAGCCAACAATTGCTTCAAGTGAAGGTTTATTTCAGAATAAAACAGTGAGTTCTGTAATAATACTATTTTCAGAGTTAAATTTCAACTATCTTCTGAAAAGATAATCCAGATTGAGAGCATCATCGAATGCCTAAGTGGTTAAAAATCTTTTTTCCAGCAGAGAACTGTCCTCAAATTATGAACGGTGACATCAAACTACATTTTCTTTTACAGTGTAAAACATCACATACTTTATTTTTTGTGTGTTTTGGCATGTTTACAAATGCAAGAAGGTTAAGTTTACATTTTTTAACTACACACAAGATCTCATTATTAACAACTATGTGCAAATTTCATGATTGTACCTTTGACACTACCTTATTCATATATAATCCGTCAGAGCAAGTTGTAACTGTCAAACTTAACATCGTCAACACTAATAGGAGTGGCACGGGTTCTCGAGTACTCGAATACTCGCTCGGAAGGCTGAGTACTCGAATACAATTTTACTACTCGGATATTCGTTTGCCTTTAAAAAAAAACATTTCCCCTCACTTTAGTTCCCTTTAACATATCTCCTTCGTAAAACTAAAGAATATCTATTTTAAACAATGTAAATACAGTTCAAACTTTTAAATAAAAAGTGAAAGACAAAGGCATTTTTCATATTTTTCCTTTGATAATCATTGGGTTTGCCTTCAACCAGTCTACACGTTCAAAATTTAATTGCTGCTAAGTATAAAAATAAAAAGATGTTGTATAATTACTAATGAGACAACTCTCCACCAGAGACCCAAATGACTTAGAAGTTAACAATTATAGGTCACAGGACGGCCTTCAACAATGATCAAAACCCATACCGCATAGTCAGCTATAAAAGGTCTGTCTGATTTATTGAAAATTAGACAATTGTGTACTGTCTTTTACACATATACAACCATTTTTATAGAATTGTATAATTGTATAGATGCACATATTAACTGTCCAATTTACATGTTTTATATATTTAATTCATATGGTTTTCAACAAGGACTAAAATGAAATTTGCGATTGAAAGTTGTAAAGTTCAAACAACTACGACTTGGCTTCTTAAATTTCAAATCATACTTTATATCTTTTTATATCTGCTTTTAATAAATGGCCAACTACATGCACATACGTTTGTATTTGTGACTAGTGGTACGATAACCGACGTTTAGGAACGGGTTACTAAATTTGGTTACACAACTTATGTTCATTAAGTTAATTATTAGTTTGAATATCCTGCTATACATGCATCATCCGCCTTGTGAATCCACACTCAGTCAAAATGTAACAATCAGGACTAGGACACAATCGGTGAATTTACAGATTAGACCACTAATATGGTATCTAAAGGTCTAAGATTGCAAAAATATGTCGCTAGTGAGTTGAGAAAAATATATTTTGTATCAATCATGCACTGTGCGACCGTGCAAATATGCAGTGTCGATTCTTCGTCATAACTCTGTCTTTAGTGTTATGATCATGCCCGTGCTAATGAAGTCGATATAGCATGAATATGTACGAACTTAACTAATCAATTAAGATATATAAATGCCAAACGATGGAGCAGAGAGTATATTACTGCTGAGAAATGGAAAGTTGACAATTAGAAAGTTGAAATAATGACCATCTAGTTAAAAAATAAAATGAAAAAAAAGAAAAAAACACGTTATTAAGTTCATGCGTCCGAAGTGCTTTTCTGGATTTACCAAGTAGTCCATCTGTGTCGATATCGAGGAAAAGATCAAGATATGAAGCAGACTTTCTAGTTTCGGTAATATTCTTTATCTCAGATTTACTTGACTATGTGAGATGCAAGCACTCTCAAAATGAGGGTTATTAAGTTACACGACATCATCAATATATCTGACAGCGGAAATTTGCAAGATGTTTTTTTTTTGTCTTTTAGATGGTTTATTTATGAAGAATACTTCAAATGAGTACAAAAAAAAAAAACAAGTCGGCCAGTACGGGTGCAAAATTAGTAACCATTGGAATACCGACTATCTGTTAATCCACCTAAATTAAAAATTATGCTGTCGATCATCTTGTCCACGTTTTGATAATATAATTTTTGGTGTATTGGTTTTTGAAATCAGTGCAGTTCTTCAAAAAATAAGCTTTTTCTTGACTTAAAACAAGAAATTTGTATCTACGATTTCCATTTTTTGCAGAAAAAAGTTTTGTTGAAAGAGACGATGTATGCAATCTTTCAACGGAGCATATGCATAGTAGTGTAAAGCGTAGAAAAAACCAAAAGTGTTTATTTTATGCAAAATTTCACTTGATACGACGGAATACAGATTACGGATTTCCCATCGCCAATGTTATCGATGATGTAACATCATACAAATATAGGGTTGATAAAGTCATTCCAATCGTGACTGATAACGAACCTCATCACGTGCACGCACGACTAGGATAGCACGATTGCCATTGATTTTATTACACATTAAATTTACTTGTATTTACTACATACTATATAATAAAATGAGATATGGTTTAAATTTTAATGAGACAGTATCACACCAGCATAAACACTAGTAATACATCTGCAGGTGAACGTTTATTTCAGATAGAATTGTCAAAGGAGTAGGTCCGGTAAGGACCGATTTTGGACTCAAAATTCAAGTTCATCTGATGAAAGATTTTGGACACTTTTTAAACACTTAAGTGTCTACTTCAGTCGAATCAATCAGTTTATGTGAATGATTTGAACTGATTTAGTCATTAAAGACGCTCAAATTCAAGCTTAAATATGAAAAATCTATAAAATATGCCATAATATGTCACTTTTCAGATGGTTTTTGTCAAAAATGAAAGTGGCCGCTTCATTCTCAACCTTTAAATATGTTATGTAGTATCATCAAATACAACTTACATTTAAATATTAAGAATGAACACAAATGCGGCCACTTCCATTTCAGACGGAAACCCAAAATGCAAAAATTTCGAAGATTTCAGTAATTTAGCATGACTTAATGATGCTAGTACCCGATACATGTGCATTGTATTGTCAAAAACAGCCCATATTTATGTAACAGAATTATTCTCCTTTCCAATAAATAGCTAAAAATTTACATTTTAACAATTTTGTAAAACTGCTATATTTTGGGACCAAAAAGGGGTCTTACTGGGCCTACTCCTTTTAAAATATCCTTTTTTAAATTTCAGGTGATGAATTATATTTCAATAACTCTATATTCTCACGAAACACTAAATTCATATTTGATTTGTTAATTTCCCTACTTTCAATAAATAAACTGTATGTGCCATTATCTCTATTGTTAAAATGCAGTAAAAAAACCGAACTCCAATTCAAAATGGAGAATTCATAAAGATATTATTTTTTTTTCTAAAATTTCATGACGACTGAAGCATGCATACTTTCTTAAATCTATGTCATTTAGTCTCATTGACAATCATACCACATCAGGTTTTAGGTGACTTTAGCTTTACCATTCAAAATAGAATTGAGTGTAATAAGACGGACATATCATGCATTCATACGAATATTATTTATGTTTCTCAATTTACTAGTGACATTTTGACTTTATCCTATATCGGTCATGCAGGGACATGATCACTTAAGTCCACTTGACAGTGTTTTATGTTTTTCCATGCTCTCCACTTGACAATGTTTTATGTTTTGCCATGCTCTGACTTTGACTTAATAACCATCACGTGATATGCAGGACGGATGAGGTAAGTATAGTAATAGATGCACATTGTACATAATTTCTTTGTTTGCATTTCGAGGTTTGTCTATTCATACCAGGACGTTTAAATGAACATCATATATGGTCAGATCATATGTTTTCGTACGTCATATGAATTATAACTAAGCATGTATTTTTCAATGGAAATTGTGACGTCACAATGCATTCTTAATAGCACGAAAACCCATAATACGAGAATAATATCTTTTTTTATTTAAATCTTCAAATGATATATTAAGGCTACGGTAGTTTTACCGATGTTCAAATCTAGTAAATCGATTAGGAAGAGACAAGGCAACAAACAAAACCCGAGGGCATCGCATAAAGAACAATAGAAGCAAGACCGGGTATGTCGACAGGGTAATCGTTTCCTGCTATGCATGCATCACCAGCCATGCAAAGTCATACTCAGTCAAAATATCACGATCGGGGAATAGGACACAATCGGTGAAATAACTGATCAGACGACTTCACTATCTAAGACCGCAAAAACATGTCGCTTGTTAGATGAGACACCGACGCATCAATAGGCATTTTCTTTACATGGAAAGGATTTGTTTTTGTGATTTAAGAAACAATTTTTCCAAATCTTGATATATCGACTTTAATAATAACTTCTTTTTGATAGTTAGGTAGTATAAATGATCTGTTCAGCTCGTCTGAATTACAGTCTGTTGTCATTTGCTTATTCTAAATGTGTTGTCTTGTAACTATTTCATAGCCAAATTCCTCTGTTATTTGTTTTAAGTACTAGTTAAAATAAAAGGATAATTTGTTAATGTTTAGTTTATAAAAAGGCCCATGTGCTTACACTTAGGTTTAAACTTCTCAGGCAAACGTGACTACACACGTGCACAATAATGACTTTTCAATATATAACATTTTTTGTATTGTTTCTTAAATTGCTTCAAAAACGTTTAGAGCGACCAAGATGGCGGTTATTAAAAAAATATATACTATATGCATTGATTCAAACAACTTCTGTATGTAACTTCACACGAACGTTTGTTACATTATGAACAGAAAACTCCCGAAAAACAAGCATTCATTGTCCACTGTAGAAATGGAAAACGATTATCAATAACGCTTTCTGAGTTTTATGAAAAATCATTGCTGTTTGCAATAGGTCTGGTATAGCTCGGTATCATACCAGAGGAAGTTGTTAGTCTTCTAAATAGCGATGAATGTCATTTTGGCATAACAATGGTGGGTGGTATCGCTCTTGGATTATCCTTTAACAGATAAGACAGAGAATATGTAGTTTATGTGTTATAGAAAGTTGAAAAAATATTTGTTTTTTTGATTTTCAATTCAGGTGTGGATCAACGCAAATTAAAAATTGTGAAGGAAACAAAAGTAAATGGACTCATTAATTATGCTGTACTTTGTGGCATAGGCAATACTAGCGATCCGTTGTTTCCTTATACATTCAAAACAATTATGGAAACGGGAATGGATAATGATATAGAGTTGCCTCTCCTACACCCCGAAATGGTATGCATGGTATTCCGAACATCCGGCTCAACAGACAACAGGTTTAAAACTACAATTTCCTTGAAAGTAGATGATAAAAATAACTTGTTTTGTAAATTTCGTGCGTCTGACGGACCTCTTTGAATTTACCTTCATCAGGAACACTCAAAAGTAGAAATAGCAAAGCCAAAAATGTGTAACACTTGAATACGTGCTGAGCTTTATGGCCAACATGGACACATAAAGAATAGCCAAAAACATCCAAGGCCAACTTTGCTTAAAGGTGTTGTAATCATAGTGTCTCAATAATTTCTAAATCTAACAATAAAGGCAACAGTAGTATAAAGTTAAATCACAAAAATACTGAACTGAATAGTATACCGCTGTTCAAAAGTCATAAATCGATTGAGAGAAAACAAATCCGGGTTACAAACTAAAACCGAGGGAAACACATCAACTATAGGAGGCAAACAACGAAATAACAGAACACAGAAGTGCAACAAAAAACAAACAACAATGCAACATTGAACAGAGAATTAAAAACATGGCATGTTATAAATCATGTAGTGGATTATGCGATCTTTCAAAAATGCAATTATTGAATTTTTACAATTTTTTATTATCGTAAACGACACATTTCAGCCTTTTTTTAACTGTACACTAACAAATTGATGCCCTCCCAAAAATGAATAAATAAAATAATTGAAAATATATAGTACCCATTATCAACTAGTCTAGATAGTTTAAAAAGATACATATGTTAATTCTAGACTTCTTTGTTATATAGATTATACTACTATCAGAAACATGATGTGAAATACTACTTTTATTTAATTTCACAATAACCAATCATTTATATACATAATTTAAAACGTTTTGACCAATTCATGACATCTAAACGCTAGTTGTTAAATCGTTTTCATTATTGAGTAAAATATACGATAATGAAATCTGATACACCATTGCAAAGACACTTATATCTCACTATACGTTCCTTAAGAAGGTGTGAACGAAACATCACCATCACGAAAAGTTAAATTAACAGAAAGGAAATTGTTTTATTATCATAAGTTTTGCTAGGAAGGATACTATTTGAACTTCAAATATCAAGGGGAAAGACAGAGAAGATACCGAACTCCAAGGAAAATTCAAAACGGGAAGTCCCTTATCAAATGGCAAAATCAAAAGCTCAAATACATCAAACGAAAGGAAAACAACTGTCATATTCCTGACTTGGTACAGGCATTTCCTTTTGTAGAAAATGGTGAACTAAATCTGATTTTATAGCTATCTAAACCTCTCACTTGTATGACAGTCGCATAAAATTTCCTTATATTTATAAAAGAGGGACGAAAGATACCAGAGGGACAGTCAAACTCATAGATCGAAAACAAACTGACAACGCCATGGCCAAAAATAAAAAGACAAACAGACAAATAATAGTACAGATGACACAATATAGAAAACTAAAGACTATGCAACACGAACCCCACCAAAAACTGGGGGTGATCTCAGGTGCTCCGGAAGGGTAAGCAGATCCTGCTCCACATGTGGCACCCGTCGTGTTGCTTATGTTATTACAAATCCGGTAAATAGTCTAATTCGGTAAGTCACATTCGTGAAAAGGGAAGGGTATTGTAGTAACGACATAAGGAACATATCCGATATCATCTGTGAAACGGTTATTCCATAACGATCAACCAACTCGTGATGGCGTCCGTAAAATTTACGAAGGGATGATTTCAACTTCACCATTTGGAACTCTTGGTTTAATAGCTTCCTTGTGAGCAGCAATCCTCTATCAAGGAAATCATGATAGGAAACACAAGCCCGGGAATATCGTATCAATTGGGAGATATATACTCCGTATGCAGGCGCTGCTGGAATGTTGCTACATAGAAATGGAAAGTTCACAATTGGGAAGCTGAAATCATCCCTTTTGTCGTAAAGTTTTGTTTTCAACCGACCCTCATTGTCAATTTCTAGATGTAAGTCAAGATATGAGGCAGACTTAACTGTATCTGTAGTAATCCTTTATCTCTAGTTCGATGGGATAGATTCGTTCAACATAGTCACCAAATTTTGTATTATTTAGTGAGAGAACATCATCTATATAGCGGAACGTAGAGTTAGAGGATATTGCTAACTTCTTATCTTTCTTCCTAAGAAGTTCCTGTATGAAGCTAGCCTCATAATAATAAAGAAACAAGTCGACAAGAAGAGGGGCACACTTGGTTACCATTGGAATTCCGACAGTCTGTTGAAAAACACGTCCTCCAAACGAAACAAATATGTTGTCAATCAAGAAATCAAGCATCTTGATAATGTCAGTTTCAGAGAATTTTTTGTTTGAATCAGAGTGATTCTTTACAAAGTAGGATTTATCCCTCCCCAAGACAAGATACTTGTATCTACGTTCGCCATTCTTTTTAATGAAACAAAGTAATACCAACTCTCTCAATTTGCCTTTTAGTTTGGAATGGGGAATACTTGTGTAAAGTGTAGAAAAGTCAAATGTTTTAATACTATTGCAAGATGAGAGAGTCTTAGATTGTATGTACTCTAAAAGATCTTTGGATTTTTTTAGTATCCATATCTGATTCACGCCACATCTAGAATAGGCAGTTTCACAATAACTTTGGAGCCCGGCTTTGATTGCTGATAAAATAGATGTTAATAATTTAGAAAGAGGTTTCGTGGAGCACTTGGAAGACCCAGCAATATACCGTTGTTTGTAAGGACACTTATGTAGTTTAGGTATCCAATACAGTGATGGAAGATCCAGTTCTTCATCTTTGGTTGAAATTCCAAAGGAACATAGAACAGACCTATGATTATCCAGAATTTCCTCTTTGGTAAGTGTCGTGAGGGTATATGTTGAGTTTTCAAGTGAATTGTCAATACCTAATTCATTTATCAAGCAGTATATGTAATGATATTTACACACAAAAACGATGTTGTTTGGGGCTTTATCTGCGGGGACAACAACATATTTGTCATGGAGGTAGATCAAGTGTTTTGCAACATTTGGGTCTTTAAAAATTGATATAGCGTGGGTATTGATATGACCATTTAGTTTCGTAATTCGGATTTGTATAAACGACCTCACAGCCTTAATCCATTCGGAAAGAGTATCTACGTCTTCTTTCTCTCGTTTAGTCTATTGCCTGGCATAATCCTCGACTGAATCCATCAGTATTTTGAAGTTGTATTTCCAATTGATGGATTTAGGCTCACGATATTTCGGACCTTTGGATAACAAATTTCGCAGGGAAGTGTTATTGACAATGTTGAGGTCTCCGGTAATAACGTGGCCAGCCGGATTATATGTGAATTGGGAACTAGCACAGGTGCAATCAGGAGGTTTAGACTTGAAGTCGTCAATGTTGAGATCCTGCAAAACGTGTTTGTAATTGAAAATTTTAGTTGCAATTGGTTTGGTATAGGTATAAGAAATTATTGGTACAGACTGATCTTTAAAATAAGGAGGTATTTTCGACTGAACTAATTTATGATGAAGGATATTGCCTAAGTTGACGCCATCGAGACCTTTGTTGGCAAAGGAAAGTTTCAGAAAAGATCTTTTCTCTTTTTCATCTTTTCCAATGCGATCTGGTTTGAAAAGTCTGTGGCTTGCAATATCCGAAATGATAGCTGTAAGTTTGTATTGGTTTGAATGAGGGTTTGTAACAGTGGTTTCCAAACATAAATTGAACAGAGAATGAAGTTTTGAAAGGGGTAATGAATACAGTTTCGTGCGAATGTGATGAATACCTAATGGCATTTGTATAAATGGCAGCAAGTCATTAATAGAGACATCATGCAAAATAGGTGATGTATAATGACGATGACCATGACTGCGTCTACGTCGAGGAGTAGAGTTGAAAATATTCATCACATTCACCGAGCTACAGGAAGGACTAGATAGAATAGATATAAGAAGATGTGGTATGAGTGCCAATGAGACAACTCTCCATCCAAGTCAAAATTTATAAAAGTAAACCATTATAGGTCACAATACGGTCTTCAACACGGAGCCTTGGCTCACACCGAACAGTAAGCTATAAAGGGCTCCAAAAAATTACTAGTGTAAAACCATTCAAACGGGAAAACGAACGGTCTAATCTATATAAAAAACGAGAAACGAGAAACACTTATGAACCACATCAACAAATGACAACTACCGAACATCAGATTCCTGACTTAGGACAGGTGCAAACAAATGCAGCGGGTTTAAACGTTTTAATGGTACCAAACCTTCACCCTTTTTCTGAAACAATAGTGTAACATCACAACATAGAAAGACACACTATAAAATATCAACTGAAATAGCTTAACTCAATCAAAGGACATATTAACACCATTGAACATACACTGAACAAATAAATTTGACCTATGACACAATGTAAATACAAAATAAATAAACTAAGGGAAGAATTATAAAAGTAACATATTATATCGGTAAGAAATGTTAAACAATTAAAGAAAAACAATATGCTCGAACAAAAATATCAGCCATTTGCAATAACTTTAAACACAGGTAAATGAAAATAATTTTGTTGTTAGGTATACATGTACAGTACCAATAGAGAAAGGAAATATTTTTACAAAATAAATAATTTTGATGTTCATAGTACGAAGTGAAAATTTATAGTTATACCAAACACTTACCAAAGCTGGTATATAGACCAGATATAACCCTGAATAACATTAAATAACAAAAAAGCAATACAATTAGTATCAACAGGTCAAATAAACAAGAAAGTACGATTTGAGAGTACTCGCAGTTACTGACAGCTAGTTAAAAGCCAAAACAATTAATAATAAAAAATCATGCATCAGAGACTAAAATCAACTAAAACACATCCCAGGGATTTAGTATTTTAACGTCATGGACAGTCAAAGAAGACATGACTAGTGCAATGCCAAAAATAAATGTATCGACAGACAGTAGGATAGTTAGGAGTTTAACCTCTTTATAGATCTAAACGAACGTGGGTGTGTCTTTATACATCCCACTTGAAAAAAATACAAATTTTGTTATGTTTTAATTTGCTGATGACAAAATCGATATTAGTGCCAATGTAAACTATATTCAAAGATCTAATTACAACATTGGTAAGATAACCTTTACTAATAAGTTTGTTTAAAGGTTCGATGAGTTTACACGGATCACATAGTGATTTCCGGGCTTTAAGTACAATATTACCGTAAAATTTAGGATGTGAAATACCGTTTTTAATCAGTTTTCTACAAGTACAGCCAAATTTACTAATCAAATCTTTGTATCTATGAAAGAACTTAGAAATACCTATACCATCAATTTTGTCATTGCAACCATATGGTGTTGCAGTTCCCAATTGTCGAATCCAGTAGTCATCTTTTTGTCTACGGAGAGGCGTTGCAAGTTGAGGATTGTTAGTCTTGTGGTATATTTTTTCGATTATACGAACTGTCATAGAAACGATAGAATGATCAGGCTGATTAAAATGCTGGTACAGAATGTCGTTTGCATTGAGGTTGATATCTGATCTATGGCCGCACATACGTTTGTTTAGCCTTCCTTTCGTTTCACCGACGTAAACCAATCCACAAAGGTTACACTCTAATCCGTAGACGACATTTATAGATTTACAATTCAGATCGTCGTAACTTCTAGTAAAGTAAGACTTTTTAGTTAAATTGCTAGTGAATTGAGTGTCTGTTATTAAAATTTCACAAGTTTTGCAGCCATTAGTTCCACATTTCGAAATGAGACAGTGTTGTTCAGAGTCATCAAAATACAAAATGTATTTAAGGAGAACTGAACATGGCTGTGTATGTGTACTATTGCTATTGTCACTAGTATGATGATCTGAATTAGTCATGTTTGGGGTATTTGTCATGCTTGGTGATGAGGGGACACCTGCCTTATCAGACGACACCGTGTCCATGGTGACGTCTGTTTCGGACCTTTTTATACTGGGCGACGTCCGAGCCAGTATCCTGTTAGATCTTCGTAAATTCATGCAATTTTGCTACTGGGTGGATGATGTCCTCGGGGACAAAATGTCCACAAGCAGAGACATCGACCCAGTGGTTACAAAAGGGGGACGAAAGATACAAGAGGGACAGTCAAACTCATATATCGAAAACAAACTGACAACGCCATGGCCAAAAATAAAAAGACAAACAGACAAATAATAGTACAGATGACACAACATAGAAAACTAAAAACTAAGCAACACGAACCCCACAACAATGCATGCACAACACTGACATACATAATAGGAAAACATGTCAGAAATTGGGGTACAACAGTCAACATTGTGTTATAATCTTAATCACTATAAAAACAAACAATATGTCAATAAAGAGAAACAAAATGGCATATGGACAAAGCACTTAATCAAAAATGGAAGACAAAAATACAAAAAATTACCATAGCACAAAAACACAATGGTGGGAGGTATAAGTACCGATCCACGCCAAAAGAATATTACGAAGCGGTTTTCTGGATGGACCTTCGTCAGGAACGTTCAAACCGTAACAATTGAATGTCAGCGATGTTTAAATACGTAGATTAGTTTTTTTAATAATGGGAAAAGTATAAATCATTATAAATCTCATAATAATTTTTGTGAAGGTAAGATATAAATCATAAAAAAGGATAACTGGAATCGCCAAACAGTACAATAGACCACATAAACCACAAACACCGACCTTAGAAAATACTGCAATACTAGCAACAACGAACAAAACACACTCCAGGTAGTCTAACTTGGTAAAGGCAAGAATGTGTTAGAATCCAACACAAACCCCCCTTATCTAGATCATTTGTCGAAAAAGTCAAACACACATTAAAAAAAAACAGTGCAGATACCAACTGGATGACCACTCACTTGGAAAGTATTATAAAAATGTGCTTGGTAAAAATCGTAACAATACTCCAAATCGATGTTAACTTCTACGTCATTTGGTCTCTGGTAGAGAGTTGTCTCATTTGCAATCATACCCCATCTTCTTATTTTATATTCACGAAGTTGATAAATAGCGGCAGTATTTGTGAGAGACCAGCGTCAGACCATCTTATTAATTCTGTATTCCATTCCATTGTAAGATGTTACAACTTTCGCCAAAATATACATTATTCAATGATTTAGTTATATTATATTACAATAATATACAAGATAGGATGTGAAATAATCTCGTATATTATCTTTCTACGAGAAACCTTTTATTCACATATGAGATGCTGATATGCTAGTTTTTATTTATTACGATGTTTTTTTTTATTAATATTTGTAATAATAGTTCTCACCGATATATTGCAAACAGAAATAAAACATCTCAACAAAAAAGATGGTGATTCAAAATCTATTTTCCTGTTATAGCCTTTTCAGTATGGTTAAAACATTAATGTACTACACTTTCAGAATCATTATAAAAAATGTTTATTAATAATCACTGTTCTTGTACGGGTCGCAAAGTCAATGATTTTGGCAATAAATTTAGTAGTTTTGATCTCCAGTATTGAACCTCTTTACGGAATGTACTTTGAAAAGCGTATATATGTGCAACTGATCGTATAAACATACTTTATTTCTTATGTCATTTTGTTAGTTGTATTTTCGTGCCGATCTAATGATGCTTTATAAAACCACTGTCCAGGAGATGTGGTATGATTAGCAAGGAGACAGAGATCAAAGAACGAGGATGCAAACACCTATAAGACAACGTATGTCTTTCAACAATGAGCAAATCCCATAGCGTATAAAAATCTATCAATAGAATCTGCATGACAAAATGTAAAACAATTTAATTTAGCAATTTCAAACTGAATTCTAAAGTTTGACTATCATTGTATTATTTCACCCCTCCTCCTAGTTTGAGGAGTGTTATGCGTTCACTAACATGTTACCTGATGTTCAGTGGTCGTCGTTTGTTGATGTGGTTCATATGTGTTTCTCGTTTCTCGTATTTTATATAGATTAGACCGTTGGTTTTTCTGTTTGAATGGTTTTACACCAGTCATTTTTGGGGCCCTTTATAGCTTGCTGTTCGATGTGAGCCAAGGCTCCGTGTTGAAAGCCGTACTTTCACCTATAATGGTTTACTTTTACAAATTGTGACTTGGATGGAGAGTTGTCTCATTGGCACAATCATACCACATCTTCTTATTGACACCGCCGCGTTCGTTTTTCATTTTATCTGTACCTGGACGTGAACCTGTAGTCCAGGAATTGTTGTTGGTTGCTATCTGCCTTAGCTGATTGTTGCTTATTCTTGGATGCCATGAAATGATAATCATCTTTTAAGGTCAAAGGTCGAAGATATTACTGCCATCGGATGAGCTTTTGTTGTCTTCTACCTTTACGTCGAAATGGTAACGATTCAACAATAAAGTCAAGAAAAACTTACGCTTTCAACAAGAAATTTGCATTTCATCTATATTCCAGTATGAAAAGGTCCGAAACAGACATCTCCTTATTTTTATATTATTTGGACACATTGTTGTCTGTAAAAATGCAGGTGACCTTTTGTCACCAGACATGACAAATATCAGAAATATGACACATTCATCATACTAATGACAATAGCAATAATCTTCGTACACGGCCGTGTTCAGTTCTTCTAAAAGACATTTTGGACTTGAAGGACCCAGAACAACACTATCTCATTTCTAAATGTAAAATAAAAAAACTGCAAACCTGTAAAATTTTAATAACAGAATGCTGAATTTACTAGCACTTTAACTAAAAATCTTACTTTACCAGAAGCTACCATGATCTGAATTGTAAATCGAGAAATCTCTTTTACGGATTAGAGTGAATCCTTTGCGGATTGGTATGTGTCAGTGAAACGAACGGAAGACTTAATAAACGTATGTACGGCCATAGATCAGACATCAACTACAATGCTAGCGACCTTTTTTACAAGCCTGATCAATCAATCCTTTCAATGCAAGTTAGAATCATCGAAAAAAATATATCATAGGACTAACAATCCTCATTTTGCAACACCTCTCAGTAGACAAAAGGAAGACTACTGGATTCAAGAATTGGGAACTGCGACACCATATGTTTGCAATAACCAAATTGATGGTATAGGTATTCTATCTAGTCCTTCCTGTAGCTTGGTGAATGTGATAAACAGTTTGAACTCAACTCCTCGACGTAATCGCAGTCATGGTCATTGTCATTATACATCACCTACTATCCATGATGCCATTATTTATGACCTTCTACCATTTATACAAAAGTTATTAGGCATTCATCACATTCGCACAAATCTTTATTCACTGCCTCATTCAAAACTTCATTCTCTTCATTCCACTTATGTTTGGAAACCACTGTTACAAACATGACAAATATGTTGTTGTCGACGCAGATAAAGCCCTAAACGACATCGTTTTTGTGTGTAAATCACATTACATAAACTGCTTGATAAATGAATTAGGTATTGACAATTCACTTGGAAACTCAGCATATAACCCCAATGACAATTACTAAGGAGGATAATCATAGGTATGTTCTATGTTCCTTTTGAATTTCAACCAATGATGAAGAACTGGATCTTCCTTCACTGTATTGGATACCTTAATTCCATAAGTGTTCTTACAAACTACGTCATATTGCTGGGTACTTCACAAAACATTTTTCTAAATCATTATCATCAATTTTATCGGCAATTAATGCCATTGTAAATCTATCTTTTCTAGAGGCAGCGTAAACACTGTGTCTAAACTAGCCCGGCAAAAAATGTTTGGACACAATAGTATCTAATGTCCGGTACGGTGACGGACAATCAACAGACAGAAAAAAGGTAGAATTTCTGTTTATTTATTTGTTTCTTAATGACATTGAAGAACAAACATACACATATAACTATTTTCGATTGTGTGATGTAATATTTTCTACAACCGTTCTAGATTAATGGAGAAATAAGTAAAAAGGCACATGAAAATGGTGAATTGAGTGAACCTTGCTACGAATTTGTTTAATTTCTTTTTAAATTGTGTACATTGTACGGAAAGAAACGTACGGAAAGAAAGATATTAACATATAGATTGAATGGCTAGTCACTATGAGCACCTCAATATTTGCATTTCTGTGCATGGAACGAAAGAAAGGGGTCATGTCAAAATGGAAGGACCCTGTTTCGTCAATGTTGTTTATTACATAAGGACCCGGTTTTGTTTTGTTTTGAAACCACAAATTTATGAAAAGCTACGTTAGCACGGATCTGAACATTGCCCATCGGAAGAAATTAAATATGTGAGTCAAAAAGATGTTATTGCAATACAAACATGTGTTAAAATATATTTCAAACGGGAACTTTTCGAAATAGGGAGTAGACATTTTTGAATGCTATACGTATACCTTATTGAACTTATCTTCGAACTAAGTTTAAATTGAAATAAATACTTTATAGCATGTACTTACATTAATTCCTTATGATATAAAAAAGAAGATGTGGTGTGATTGCCAATGAGACAGTTCTTCACAAGAGATCAAATGACATAGAAATTAACAACTATAGGTCACCGTATGGCCTTCAACAATGAACAAAGCTCATACCGCATAGTCAGCTATAAAAGGCCCCGAAATGACAAGTGTAAAACAATTCAAACAAGGAAACTAACGGCCTAATTTATGTACAAAAAAATGAACGAAAAACAAATAGGTAACACAGTAACAAAAGACAACCACTGAATTACAGGCTCCTGGCTTGGGACAGGTACATATATGCGGAATGTGGCGGGGTTAAACATGTTAGCGGGATCCCAACCCTCCCCCTCACCTGGGAAATTGGTGTAACAGTACAATATAAGAACGAACTATAAAAATCAGTTGAAAAAGGCCTAAGTTATCAGATGGATACAAATAGAAATACATCTCACAACTGTTTGTTTGTTTTCTATACTACTGTAATGGTGTAAAAATAAAAAGATGTGGAATGATTGTGTTACCATATCAATTTATCAAAAGGGTAAGGATAGTATGCTTTACTACACTATACGCTATGTTTACAATATATTTACTCATTCGTTCATCCATTGACGGAGAGTGAGAGAAAAGGGTCCGTTTTGAAGGCCGTACTTTGACCTATAATGGTTTACTTTTACAAATTGTGACTTGGATGGAGAGTTGTCTCATTGGCACTCATACCACATCTTCTTATATCTATTAGAACGTTTTGGATATCTCAAATCAAAATGGTTGTCTTTCGAACGTGTATTTTATGTCCGCTTCGAAATACACAAGTTCTAAACTTCCCTATTAGAAACAAAATAATTCTATCATGCCATGCTCTAAGCTCATTTTAACATAGGTAGGTATTATATTTGTCAATATTTTATACCTGGCTAACGCTTGGTTTAAAAATTTTAACAAATATAATGCCTACCTATGTAGAAATGAGCATTGAGCATGGCATGAAAGAATTATTTCTTTTTATAAATAAAAGTTGGTTTGAAACATTATAACGTCCAATATCTTCGTCTTCGTCTTCGTAGAAACACCTAATTGGTAATTTAGCCCGTGAAAAATGACAATGAGACAGCTTTCCATCAGAGACCAATTGACGTAAAAGTTAAGAAATATAGAACACCGTGTGGCATCCAACAATGAGAAACGTCCATACGGCATAGCAAGCTTAAAAAGGCCCCGAAATGAAAACTGTAAAAAAAAAACTAATGTGAAAACTAACGACCTAGATTTATGTACAAAAAAAAAATACATGTATGATATATAGCAACAAAAGACAACAACCTATTTACAGGCTCCTGAATTCGGTACTGGCACATACAGAATGGCGGGGTTGAACGTGTAAGCCCCCCTCCCCGCCCCCCTCCAAAAAAAAAAACACAAGAAAAAAACTGGTATAACAGCACAACATATGAACAAACTATAAAATTCAGTGAGTTGAAAAAGGCTTAACTCATTTGATTACAGAGCCCCTATAGTAAATATGCGATTGGCAGCTGTCTCTGTTTTTCGTCTTTTATTAAATTTTATAATGGTATACGATATAGTTACATTATATCAGTGGCGGATCCAGGGGGTAGAGGGAGTACGCCGACCCCCCCTTTTTTTGGTGGCTAGAAATAATTATTTTATCATGTTTTTTACGATTTATATATGATTTTTTATGTAGCATTAAATCGTTAAAAAAAGTTCCCCTTGCTACGCTCGGTGGTATACAATCCGTTTATCAATACGCCCCTTTCAAAAATCATGGCCTCGGTCCGCCCTTGCATATTGACAATTTTAAACTTGACCAAATTGCTTAAATTTTAGAACATTTGTCAATGTAGGATAATCATTATACAATGAAGAGATAAACCTACATATAATAGTTGTACTATATAGTGCAGTTGTTAACAACTTGATACAAGTGCATTAAGAATTTGTTAATGTTAATAAAAAAAAAGAAAAAAAAAGAGAGATAAAACATCGTTTATTTATAAAATTACTAATCAAATAATCATCATTGCAATTTCCGGATGTCCTAAGACTTTTATACTAATTTATACTTATTATTATTGTAACACGAAGGGGTAAACAGATTTTTAACGCACTATTATTGTGATCCTTTGCGCCACATGAAAATTCCTTTTCTTGGGCGATTCTGCATCCACATACATTTGTCTTATTCTCTTGCTTTATAATGAACGTTTAGTTTCAGAATATTTATTTTCAGACGATTATACTGTCTTCCCTTTAAGTAGAGCGGAACACTAAGATAACCATCTTGTTGTCCCAGAAAATCACATATCAAATGTGCGTCCTTAAATTTTCAAGGCCGTACACTAATTAAGTTTGAACACTTAAATTTACATAGTTGATATAAAAAAAACTAATTCCGTTTCAAAAACTTCATTTCTTTTTATTTTTTCCTTTTTTTTTATATACAAAACAAAATTGAAATTTACTTTGTTTTAATATAGCAGGAATTCAAATGTTTACGGATTCAAAAAGGTTATAAGTTATCCTCTGAAAGAAAATGTTTTTCAACGATCCCTCAAACTGCTGTTGAACGCCATAATTTAATTTTCGTCATGCGATTATGCATTATTTTCTATGACAAAACCGGGTCTGCTTTGTGAAATTTAAGGACAAAACCGGGTCGTACACATTGACAAAACCGGGTGCTTCAATTTTAACATGACCCACTTCTTTCATTCCATGCACAGACATGCAAATATTGAGGTGTTCATAGTGACAAGTCTTGAAATCTCCGTGTTAATATCTTTCTTTCCGTACCTTTCTTTCCGTACAATGTGCTCAATTTAAAGAGAAATTAAACAAATTCGAGGCAGGGTTCACTCAATTCACCATTTTGATGTGCCTTTTTACTTATTTTTCCATAAATCTAGAACGGTGGTAGAAAATATTACATCACACTATCGAAAATAGTTATATGTGTATGTATATTCTTCAATATCATTAAAACAACATATGAATAAACAGAATTTCTACCTTTCTCTGTCTGTTGATTGTCCGTCACCGTACCGGACATTACATACTATTGAGTCCAAACATTTTTTGCCGGGGTAGTTTAGACACAGTGGTAAATCAGATGTGAATACTAACAAATTCCAAATATCTGTTAGAGTATATAATATCGATGACTCTTTCATCTTGCAATAGTATTTGAACATTTAACATTTCTAAACGTCATACAAGTAATCTCTATTCCAAACTAAATGGAAATTGAAAGAGTTGGTCTTGCTTTGTTTCATTAAGAAGAATGATCAACGTAGATACAAGTATCTTATGTTAGGGAGGGATAAATCGTACTTTGTAAAAAATTACTCTGATTCAAACAAAAAATTCTCTGAAACGGACATAATCAAGATGCTTGATTTCTTGATTGACAACATATTTGTTACGTTTGGATGACATGTATTTCAACAAACATCGGCATTCCCATGTGCACAAGCTGTGCTCATCTTCTTGCCGACTTGTTCCTTTATTCTTATGAGACTGACTTCGTACATGAGCTAGCTTCTTATGAAGAATGAAAAGAAGCTAACAGTATCCTTTAACTTCACTTTCCGGTATATAAATGATGTCCTTCTATTAAATAATTCAAAGTTTAGTGACTATGTTGAACGTATCTATCCCATCGAACTTGAAATAAAGGATACAACAGATACAGTTAAGTCTGCCTCATATCTTGACTTACATCTTGAAATTGACAATGACGGCCGGTTGAGAACAAAACTTTACGACAAAAAAAAAATGATTGCAGTTTCCCAATTGTGAACTTTCATTACTATGTAGCAACATTCCAGCAGCGACTGCATATGGAGTATACATCTCACAGTTAAAACGATATTCCACGCTTTGCATTTCTTACCATGGTTTCCTTTGATAGAGGGTTGCTGCTCACAAGAAACTGTTAAACCAAAAGTTCCAAGTGGCGTAGTTGAAATTATCCCTTCGAAAATTTTACGGACGAATGTAACCTACTGAACTAGATTTATCATCGGGTTTTTTCTTACATGAGCAACAATACGGGTGCCAAATATGGGACAGGATCTGTTATCCTTCCGGAGCACCTGAGATCACACCCGATTTTTGGTGGGGTTTGTGTTGCTCAGTCTTTTATTTTCTAAGTTGTGTTTTGTATACTGTTGTTTGTTTTTTTTTTGTCTTTTTGGTATTTTTTGCCATGACGTTGGCAGTTTATTTTTGACTTTGAGTTTGAATGTCCCTTTAGTATCTTTCGCTTCTCTTTTAACACTTAAGTATGAGCTTTATGATAAGAGGACGTTTACCCATATACATTGTATTTAGAACAATGTGCTAAAACTAATAGCACTTATTTAACAAATTGTTTTTGTTACTGCGGAAATGTTGCACTTTTGCAAAATAGTATGGACAATATATCACAGGGTTTTAAATGCTATACAAAGAGGCACCAATTGTGGAAATGCGCATTAAGTGCAGTTATATTGGTACCATTTAATATGATTATACATAAGATTTACTCTTGGGTTAACTTAGTGTATAGCAACATACACAAAAAAATATTTCGGAGGTATTGTAAACAACAGCTACGATGAAATGTACAGAACGAAACAACTAATACACATTTTTGCTTAGGGGCCAGCTGAAGCCCGCCTTCTGGTGCGGGATTTTCTCGCTGTATTGAAGACCCATTGGTGGCCTTCAGCTGTTTTCTGCTCTTTGGTCGGGTTGTTGTCTCTTTAACACATTCCCCATATCCATTCTCAATTTAGTTTTGTTATATAATCAAAATCTTTCCACAGAGTGATGATTATAAACTCATTGAAAAACAATTTTATTCTATGTTATTTTTCATCTTCATATCAATAAATTGAGCTGTTGATACTGTAGGTCATTAGAAATACAATTCACCTTCCAAGGCACTAAAGAAATCCATTCTAGCTATTTTTCATGTTATTTTTTTCTATGCAACGGGTTTCGTTAATGGAAAAAGAACTCCGCACAATTCCCCTATCATACAGACTTATCTCTGTTTTTATTGGATTCTTGTTACTCACTGAAATTTTTAAAATGTAGTGCAGTCCAGTGTTTGTCATTTCGCTTTTATCTTTAGACTGTGATATGGTCTACCATTTGGTTTATCAATGTTTGACATCTAGTGGTATTTCGAAATCATTACATAATACGTGCAACAGTGAATCTTTTCCAGTTTTGTACTTTTCTCCGACACTATTTTGTATGTATCTACATAAGCTACAACTTCCTAAGTGCAAACTAAAGTTACATGGCGATGGCAGTTTATTTTTCGACTTATGAATTGAATGTCCCTTTGGTATCCTTCGCCTCTCTTTAAAATAATGATAGAGACACATTTCAGACAATTTTATTCCAGACATTTAATTAATTCATTGTTTGCAGTCCTAAGTACAGCAGTACTTAACGGATAATTCCATTTATTCTTAGAAAACATCTACAGGACACTCATTTATTGGTTTATCATATAAGTACACGTATTTATATAAACCAGTAACCTTTACGTAATGTTGACTTATTGTCTGCCTTAGAGGACGTAACAAGACTGTTAATATAAATGATTCAATATCATTAATGAAAAAAAAATGTCATATGCTCGAAGTTGTGTACTTATAGACCATAAGCCTGTAAAATGACATGATCAATACCTTATTTTAGGTTTCTGATGTTATCTTTACAAAGATAATTAAGATAGATCATAGAGGTTTTGTGTTATGTCATATAGCCTAGAATGTTGTAATATCAAAAGTCAAGCTTTAAGTTAATGAAACTATATATACAAAGTGAAAACATAATAAATACTAGAAATATGCTCGATCACAAAGATAGTATATTATTTGTTTCTTGTTTAAAATTCCCTATGATTTACTTACCGTCTGAATTCTTTTATTCAAAATGCCTTCTTTATTTGATCTAATTACACGATGCAAATCTTTTGATATTTGATAGTTAAAGCTATTATACAGAAGTTCACTAATTTTTCAATTGCAATCATAACAAAGAAGGTACGATTTAGGGCCATATCCCAAAATCAATAAGATATATAATTATATCAACACTTTCTCATATCTTTAGAATTCAATGTTGAATGTATATACTTTAATAAAACAATGAGTTCAGATTAAAAAATAAACCTTAATAATTATTTTTTGTTTTAATTGGGGTAAATATTTTATAAATACCGGGGTAGTCCACGTATGCAACACTATGTAATCATCGGATGTCGATGGAATATTGTATACATAAAGAAGAGGAAGAAACCCTCTGCATGAGTTAGGGTGCCATGATATAAGCACAAAAACAGTAGAATGGCGAAATTATGCACACTCGTCACTAGATTAGATAACATATATGACAATGTTTTATTTTTGTTGAATTTGAATTGCCAAATAATGGCCAAATAAACTCCAAAATGTACTTTGTCCTTTTTTGCTGAATTGAACCATTGACTTCATTAAAAAATCCCGATGTGACATAATCATCAATCCACGAGAATTGATAGCCAAAATACAAAAGCAGTGAATGAACAACAGTAGTTTTATTCTAACCTTGATCAATTATCCAACGTAGTTGAAAAAAAAATAAATTGACAATTCCTAAACTTGCAAGCTTTATAGATAAAATTATAGTAAAAATCGGTAAGCAAATATCACTTTTTGTTATATTTCTTTAGGCGGTACCATACTTTAACAGCAAATCTCTATTGGTGATAAAACATTTACTTATAGTTGAAAGCAAAATGTAATATATGTATCCTTTTGATATGTACATTATGTTGCTGTGATACTATTACATCTATTGCAAAAAAAAGTCACCATTGTTAACATATCGAATATCGGAAACAATACACTTTTTCCATTAGAGGCAACCAAAAGATTTTTATCAACGAAAAATAATTGAAAAGGAAACGAAAGCATTCCGCTTATAATAGATTTGGTCATGAGGATTACAATGGGACTTCATAATAACAAGAACTAAAATTAGACATCGTTTACAAAAATTATTTGATTTCGTAAGAGTGATTTGAGGATGATAAATACATGTTTCTGATGAAGGTCAACGCAGAAAAGCGCTTCAAACGCAATAAATTGATAGAAAAATCTATTAAATACCCCTTGGTTGATACCGCTGCTTAGTCCTTGAGGGTATCATTAGCTCAGAAGTCAGTGCTTTCGTACTGACATGATTAACAACAAAACCTTAAGCAAAGACTTTAGATGACCCTGGCTATGTTTTAGTTTTCTTGTGGTCATATATATCATCTTGTTGTTTTGGTTTTATACATAATAGGCTTTCAAATGTTTGGGCTTGAATGTTCCTGGTGAAAGTTTACAATAAAACAATTAATAAAGTTTTTCTTCTTCTACATAGAATATATGTATTATATTTTTCCATGTGGTGTTAGAAATATATATCAAGGGGTGTTTCGTTTGGTCTTGTATCGTTACATTGATTTGTCTTCTTAATCGATTTATGACATCTGAACGTTGGTAATAAAAAATTAACTCGTCAAAGATACCAAGCTTAAAATTTGGTACGCCATACGCGCGTTTCGCTTATAAAAGACTCACCAGTGACGCATGAATTAAAAAAGTTAAAAGGCTAAATGAAATGCAAAGTTGGAGAGCATTGAGGACTCAAATTCTGAAAACTACTCTTGCCTTAATTCAAATTAGTAAAATTTTAAATCTTCAATGAGAAGTTGCTAGTTTGATATTTAATTCTGTGCATGCATAATATACACTGACGTCGATAGAATAAAAGTATGATATAATCTCCGGGCGTACAACATAATACCACCATTAACATTTTATTTTTATGTAGCCTGGTTATCTACCAGACTATTAATAATCATAAACTATCTTTCATTTGCCGCTAAACATTTTGTTCGGTGTGGTAAACTACCAGTCTTGTCATTTAAAGTATTCATTTAGAAACTGATTACTGCCCCTTTATTACATTAGCAGACAAATTACAAATGCTGTCAATTTGACATCCAACTTTACAAATCAAGAACACAGTATGATATTAATGAGACAGTATATTGGATCATTCACCTTGTTCAATTTCTGAGTGAATTAAGTGCCCTTATTGATATACTGTAATATGTTTCTAGACGCTTTAAGACATCAACGAAATTCGAATATCTTATTAACATTAAGGAACAATGTCTTTAAAGATTGGTCAGCTGATTCTTTGTCAGTGCAAATAATTAACCGGTTGATTTCTATTCAAAAGACTGTCCTGGAAAAATTAATGACACTTTATTTTGCATTTTCTGTCTAATCTCATAGAAAGATATCTTTTTGGAATAATCAACTTTAATCTTACATTATTAGTCGTTATTACTACTTGTTTGTTGAAAGTTAGATTAAGTTAGACTTATTTCACGAGAAAGTCTAAAAAAGGTAATTTGAATTATGAAAATCAGATTTTCCTGATAATCCCCGTTAGATTACAGATAAGCTAAATGTTCATAAACAAGAAAAGATACTGGACAGATAGCACCAAATAATAATAATTATAAGAACAAAGAAAGACACTGTTTAATTTTCTTAATCAATAAAGGCAACAGTAGTATACCGCTATTCGAAATTCATAAATCGACTGAGAAAAAAACAAATCCGGGTTACAAACTAAAACTGAGGGAAACACATCAAATATAAGAGGAAAACAACGACACAACAGAAACTCAACATTAAAATGCAACACACATAGAAACGAACTATAATATAACAACGGCCATTTTCCTGACTTGGTACAGGACATTTTATGAAAAAATGGTGGGTTGAACCTGGTTTTGTGGCTAGCCAAACCTCCCGCTGTTATGGCAATGTTAAATATAACATTAAAATGACAAGATTACATGACAGGACTACAATACAAATAAATGGGAGAACATACAGGCAGACACACACACAAATAATAGCTATCAAAATGTACCAGGCTTATGATTTAATACGCCAGACGCGCGTTTCGTCTACATAAGACCCATCAGTGACGCTCAGATAAAAAAAACCAGAAAGCCAAAACAAGTACACTGTTGAAAAGCATTGAGGACCAAAAGTTCGAAAAAGTTGTGCCAAATACGGCTGAGGTTATATGCCTGGGATAAGAAAATACTTAGTATTTAGAATAATTCATACTTTTGAAAACAGTAAATTTATAAAAAGGACTATATAATAGATATACATGTTAACACCGATGTGGTGACTAACTACAGAATAAAAACGAATATATAAACAACCTAAATCAGCACATAAAAAAGGCACAGCCGAACAACGTATTATATGTTAGCCGAAGAAATCGACGCACAATGTGACGTCACATTTAAATTTCTATAAATTTCCAAAAAATATTATAGAGTTGAAGATTAGTTTTGAAATACTGATATAACATGCATTAATAACAATGAAAATTAGAATACTTATTAGTATAACATTGTGGTAGTAATTAGATAATTAATTGTATTATCAAGCTATGTCGGTATTTCTTCTAAATCAAACTGTAAACCTAATACATCGAATAAATTTAGTTGACCCAAACTAAAATCTTATAAATGAACTGGGTGATTAATTATCTTTACCGTAAAACACGAATAGAACAGAAAAAAATAAGATTTACAACTACAAACGATAAGACATTTGACAAAATCCGATGAGAATAAAAAATATAAAATCAAAACTAAATACATCGATTTGGGATAGAAAAATACCGTGACACGTCTTATAGCAATACGAATTCACACTCAGCAAAATTCGTGTAGTTGACGTAAGAGCATCACTTTAATGGATATGCTTTTTTTCGTTGTCTCTGAAACAGCTTTTATAATTTTGGTAAAAATAAAAATAATGAAAAACGGAGAACAAGTATTCTTGGTTTCCTGAGAACAATTGCTGTTTTAATGTAAGATTCAGATTATCAGACGAGTGAGACGAATTTCAATATTGATAAAATGAAATACTGTGTAGATCCCGCCATTGTCATGATTGTGCTATTGTGCTATGGTCATTTTTTTTTGTATTCTTGTCTTTTATTTTTGCTTATGTGTTTTGTCTACATTCCATTTTGTTTTTCTTTGTTGACATAGTTGTTTGTTTTTGTAGCGATTAAGATTTGTACCCCTATTTTCTATATTTTTACCTATTATGTCTGTTTGTTTTGCTCACACATTGTTGTCAATATAATGGCCTTTTATGCGAATGTCATAAAAGTAAGAGGTTTAGCTAGCTATAAAACCAGTTTAAATCCACCATTTTCTACATAACGAAATGCCTGTACCAAGTCAGGAATATGACAGTTGTTTTCCATTTGTTTGATGTGTTTGAGCTTTTGAATTTGCCGTTTGATAAGGGACTCGGTATTTTTGTTATTTTATTTTTTTCAACGATGGCATGTGTTTTAATAATATATCCAGCCCGAAATGTCCAGGCATCGAACGCTTTATGCAAAATGATACCCATATCTAAATATGCCATTAACAGCAAATTCCTCATTCAACTATGATATAACTACAGTCATGGTTGACAGTTTTAAGGTATCCGTGTCATGAAAATACGACATATATATGTACATTGTATCTCAAAGTCGTAAATATGTGTTAATCCACGCCCCTTATGCTCGGCTGAAACCTTTTTTCACGACTGTAAAGAAGCACAGGTGCAGCAGAAACATTTCACCCTCTAACACCAATTTTTTCAAAATGTTGATGGTCAGCTCTTAGTTACTGGTATTCCGTTTAAATCATTATTTGTTTATACTTTTTTGTTCAATATCTTGTTTGTCCCTATGTATAAAAAGAGATGATATGTTCGCCTTTATGTTTATCTTCCAGTGTTTTTGCATCAGTTTTTAGATTTTAAAGGTATTATTTTTTGTTCTTGATATTGATCTAACTTAATATAGGGACCCCCAATTGGATCAAAACCATATGGTAAGCTTTGGTTGTCAATTGCTCTCTTTTGTCGATTTTTCTTCTGCGTTATTATTTTCATGCTTTAAGACTTTATGTTTAAATTGCACGTTTTGAGGGTAAAAGTCCTTCGTGCTTACAGCTCATGCTAACTGGCATATCTTGATTGTGCTACCATTATTGTGACATTATAAGAGATTTTTTTTTTTAAATTTTGCTTAGAATAAAAAAAAAATCCTGAATATATCCATCAAATGTAGTTTTTGTTGAAAAGAAATACCCATGCTGTTTTAATATATTCTTTTGATTATACCGTTTCAACTCGGAATGACTTTAGAGTAAATATTCTCTGTAATTTTACAGAATTTGCTGTTAATTTATGGCTCCATAATCTTTTAAATGAAAATGTATTAACTAAAAGACTGCAGTGTTTTTCGATTAAACGTATATTCAACACCAAATAATTCGATTTGTTAATACGTTAAAGTTAGTTTAGTTTAGTAGCTGTTTAATCACAAATCCAACCTTCTGCTTTTATAAACTCTATCAACGAAAATAAAGTTTCGAAATTTCGGGCATCCGAATGGAGAATATAGAATTAGAAATCATGCAAGCCAGTACAGAAGCACTAACAGTCCACCAATAGTAGCATCGACCCATTGCTATTAAACCAAAATGACACTTTATGAATTCATTGCATCCAAAGCACTTTTCTTGATTTACCTTCACCAGGAACGCTTAAGCCAAATATTTAAAAAACAAGAGTTTTTGTCTGGCGTATTAGATTATAATCCTGGTACCTTTGATAGCTATTGACTGGTTACCCTGTGTTCAGAACAAGAACTTTGGATTTATAACTTATCATTGAAAGTTTTATAAAATATTGCAAACTAAAATCACAAATGACAAAGTTTTAATAGTCCTGTATTTGATTCATTCTCAACTATATTTTTGTAGGTATGATATATAATTCTGGACGCATAATTAAGCCGTACTGTTGCATAACCATTGAAACTAAATGACTAAACCTTTTTTCTAACTACAGAGCTTAAAATCTATATAAAGTACATGCTTGCACTTTATCAAAGTTTAAATCGTGAAATGTTACGATTTACAACCAGCATTTTCTAATTGAATAGACGATGGAAAGTGGTTTCTTTCTATCGTAATCATAAACATTTCAAAAACTCATTTAACGATTCATTTTCTATTCTACTTAAGTTCCTAATGAAACTTTACTTCATGTAGATTACTAGACCTATATCAATGCACTGATACGATCTTATGTATTAATCTACTGTCCATAACATTAAAGTTGTGCTAGAAAAATTGTATTTGGTCTTTTGAAAATATGTCTGCTTTGGTAAATCATTTGCCTTTTAAACCCACACTCAGAGCTTTATAACACACAATCTTTATGAACAATGCTATCAGAAAATATGAACTTTTGGTCAGACAGATATCAGAGAAAATCCAGGTTTAATACTCTATATTCTGAAAAAAATATTTTAAAATGCCCTTAATCAAGGTATAGCCTTGATAATAAATCACTTAAATCTAAATATTTATGAGGGGGTGGACAGGGGGATACTCTTTCCCACCTCCTACCCCCCCCCCCCCCCCCATCTCCCATCCTGTAACATTATTTTTTCTCCCACTGTTTAATTGTATCTATTAAATATACTTTCATAGAAATTGATCCAATATACACCCATGTTGATGCCAATCATATCTCTGGCCTTACATTGATACTGTGATCTTTATGCAATGTTTGGGTTTTTTTTGGAATTGTGTTTATTCCAAGGAAACCTTCAAATGAGACCACCCCTTTTGTTTTTCTTTTCCTTTTAAATCTTTTTATTATTGTTTTGATTTTTTTAAATAGTAAATATATTTTTTTTAATTTTATTTATTATTATTTTAAATTTGTTATCTAAATTTGAATTTTGTTTTTTTGTTTGTTTTTCAAACTATTTCAATAAATGTTGATTAAGTGTTCCATGGTCATGATGGTAAAACAGTTTTGTCATAAGAAATACAGTGTACATGTGTGGTTTACATGATGGTCATTAATTAGTTCTCCACAGTTAAATATTTAGTAGAAACTGTGAGGTTTATACAGATTATTTTATAGCTGATTTCACTAATTCACCAATGTTCTATTTCTTTTGAATCCTATTAATAAGTTTTTATGGAATCTGGCACTTATTGTAGAATCTGTTTTAATAAGATGCCAGTATTTCCTAAATACTTTTTGACGTTTTTCTGCTTGAGGATGATAGTATACAATGAATGATACATTACATCTATTTTCAACTTTGTTCTTTTTCTTGAATTTATATTGTCTGTCTTGGAATTTGATTATTGATAAAATCCTCTTATTAATAGTTCCGCAATACATATTTTTTTTAATTTCTGGTTTGAAATTCACCTTCAGTGTTTGTGTTTCGGAGTAAACGAATACCTACGCCTTTAATAAAGCATTTAGGTTTTATTATAGGATATTTAATTTCTTCATGTTTATCAAGCGGTTTTTGTAAAGCTTGTGTGATTTCCTCAAATCTGATATTGGTATAAGTGATGTTATATTATATGTAACAAGTAGTACATTATTATCAAATGTAGTTTTCATTATTTCTGATTTTCTGTATAACACTGAAGTCCTGTGTTCTTCTGATTGGTAGATAATGTTTGTAATAAATATTTTTTGGTAGATGGATCAAAACTAGAGTTAAAAAAATTACAAAATAAATGATGAATGCACTTAATGTTTTTACTACGGGGTTGAAAAGTAATGGGGGTCAGTATAGGAATTCAGTGTTAATCTACCGTGTTTGTAAATAAGGTCATGTGAATGCCCCAAAATGCCAGATGACCCTATGTTATTATTGTTGCAAAAGATGGGGCTACATTTGTACTTTAATGAATGATATATGAAAGCTTCTGATTTCTAAAGGTAAACAAGGTATAAATTTAATTCAAGACATAGATTTGCATTAAAGTCAATGGGAGATTTTTTTGACTGAATTCACCCCTATAGGAAAATATGCACTCTGTCACTGTACTTTTTCAAGGCCACACAAAAATCACAAAGCTCATTTCCTGTCAATATTAATGCAACGGAAGCTTTTTGGAATCAGTTAAAGTTGTTTTTCATACAAAATTCTATGTTTATCTGCGGCTGGCAAGGATGCACAGAGTATACAGTGGGAGGAAGCATGGGGTATATTGGAAAAATCAGTTTGTGTCCAGATTGAAAAAATCAATAGAAATTACACTTTAGAGTTATAAAATTGATGAAAGACATAAATATTCTCCCCATTTTACTTCAAATTTTGCATATATTTCTTCTAATAATGTGTAAAATCATACGCAAAATCAGAATTACCTCCCTTTGACAAAGTGTTTTTTTTTATCAGTGTTACCAATGTAAAGTTGCAGATCAAGTTGTTATTAATAAGCAATTTTTCAGGTATCTTAGCACTCGAATAATCTGACCGAATGAAGATATTCAATTTTTTTAATAATTCATTGCGTTTCTTTAACCAAAAACATTACATTCTGGACATCTTTTCAGGATTAGATACCCTTCATCTATCAAACTGGTGTTTAAATGTTTGTATTTGGATTGGCATGTTAAATGATTGCTTTTAAACATGATAAATTGTTTCTTTAATCTTTCAAATGCAAAGTTTGGTCATACCTATATAGCTAGTCTTATGTTTTCATATTTGGCACATATTTCTTCTTCAGTTTTGGCTGTCAAGTTTTGGCGAAGAAACCATCCTGATGTTGGGTTAACATGATTTATCTAGATAATTCCATTTTCGTATAGAGAACGTATTTTTCAATAGGGTTATTGGCAAACGCCGGCACCTAAAAGTTTGATTGCTCCTTGAAGGGATGAATTTTACTCTGTATTTTTGGATTTTTAAGGAAAAAGAATGAAAGTCTCAAATTCCTTCCAGTTCTCTTGAAATCTTTCATTATTTGTTTTATGGATATTTTTGTAGTTGGAACAAAGTTTAGTCCTTTAGTAAGAACTAGTGTTTCCGGTTGTGATAATGTTTTAGATGAAAGATTCAGTACAAATTGTTTTGCTGTTTTGGGCTTGATTTGTTGTTTATGTAATTTTATTTTATACTTGAGGGCTTTGAACTTTACAATGTTTTATTCTTTTTCTTGTTAGCTCATCTTTCCAAAGGAGATGTGAGCTTTTGCCATCACTTGTCGTCCGTCGTCGTCGTCCGTCCGGTGTAAACAACTTCTCCTCTGAAACTACTAAACCAATTCCAACCAAACTTAAGCTGAATGATTCTTAGGGTATCTAGAATAAAGTTTGTGTTTTGTTTTCTGTTTCGTAAAAAAACATGGCCGCACTTGCTAAAAATAGAACATAGGGGTTAAATGCAGTTTTTGGTTTATATCTCAAAAGTATTTGGAGCAAATCTGACGGAGTAAAAATGTTCATTAGGCCAAGTTCTATCAGCCCTGAAATTTTCAAATGAATTTAACAACCCATTGTTGGGTTGCTGCCACTAAATTGGTAATTTTAAGGAAATTTTGCAGTGTTTGGTTATTATCTTGAATATTATTATAAAGATAAACTGTAAACAGCAAAAATGTTCAGCAAAGTAAGATCTACAAATAAGTTTATATGACCAAAATTGTCAATTGACCCCTAAGGAGTTATTGTCCTTTAAGGACAATTTTACACAATTTGTTTATCATGTTTTCTAACTTTAAAAATCTTCTCCTCTGAAACTACTGAACAAAATTAAACCAAACTTAAGATGAATGATTCTTAGGTTATCTAAAATTAAGGTTGTGTTTTATTTTCTGTTTCCTCAGAAAACATGGCCGCCATGGCTAAAAATAGAACATAGGGTAAAATGCAGTTTTTGACATATCTCAAAAACTAAAGCATTTAGAGCAAATCAGAGAAGAAGTTAAAGTATTCATTAGGTCAAATCGGGTATCTGATTTTTAGGTTATTGCCCCTGAATTGATGATTTTAAGGAAATTTTGTAGTTTTCGGTTATTATCTTGAATATTATTATAGATAAAGATAAACTTTAAACAGCAAAAATGTTCAACAAAGTAAGATCTACAAATAAGTTTTTATATGACCAAAATTGTCAATTGACCCCTGAAGGAGTTATTGTCCTTTAAAGACAATTTTTCACAATTTGTTCATCTAGTTTGCTGACTTTAAAAAATCTTCTCTTTTGAAACTGCTGAATCAATTTCAGCCAAACTTGGGCTGAATGAGTTTCAGAGTATCTAGTTTAATTTTTTTATTTTATTTCCTTGTACGTCAAGACACATAGCCACTATGGCTAAAATGGAACATAGGGGTAAAATGCATACAAGTATATTGTTTTTTGGAGTACATATTATACTCATCAAAATTTTGTATATCTAAATAGATGCAACAGTATTTTTCAAAGGTTCAAATATTTCAGAGACACAATTCGTAACTTTACTGTTTAAAGGATCGCATTTTTTGGTGGGGTTCGTGTTGCTCAGTCTTAAGTTTTCTATGTTGTGTTTTGTGTACTGTTGTTTGTCTTTTTTTGCAATGAATATGTCAGTTTGTTTTCCGATTATGATTTTGATTATGATTTTGGTATCTTTCACCTCTCATTTCTAATATATAGTACAATAAAGAACGTTTGTTTCTATCGTCCGTGTCAGTATTGTTATCAATGAACATTAATAAAACTTGAGGTTTTGTTCTTATCTGACTACTTTTTATTATAAGACCATACTTTTTGTTGATAAACGCTGTAATATGAGCTGAATTGCGATTTACATTTTGTGATCATTTTCATCTTTAGATTTCTTTGCAGCACTGTAGAGCCTATTCCATCACGCATTACCAATTTTACTATTCTCAGTCATCGATTTCTAACGTCAAATTTAATTGAGAAATGAATGTATGTTGGTGTACAATATTTTTTGTTGTAATGAACACCAGATTATGTAAGTGTTCTTATATCAGCCGCCATTCAGATAGATATAGGAAGATGTGGTATGAGTGCCAATGAGACAACTCTCCATCCAAGTAACAATTTATAATTGTAAACCATTATAAGTCACGGAACGGCCTTCAACACGGAGTGTTGGCTCACACCGAACAGCAAGCTATATAGGGCCCCAAAAATTACTAGTGTTAAACCATTCAAACGGGAAAACCAACGGTCTAATCTATATAAAAACGAGAAACGAGAAACACGTATGAACTACATAAACAGACGACAACTGCTGAACATCAGATTCCTGACTTAGGACAGGTGCAAACATTTGCAACAGGATTAACCGTTTTAATGGTACCAAACCTTCTCCCTTTTTCTGAAACAATAGAGTACATTTAATGTCTACGCATCATTCATTATATTTACGTGCAATCATGATAATTAAGTACCTAATCTGATTAATACCTTTGTCATTTATCTGTTCATAGAGTTATCAATATAATAAAATTCACGAAACATATTTACGTTTTTGTTTTGTCAGAATTATTCCTGACTAGAACAGTAGTTTGACCTTTTTAACCGTAATGCCATTCACAATAAAAGTTTAATTATATTCCTGACAAAACAGTTCGAAGGCATTAAAACCCTAAAAAAGTATATACTGAAAGAAAACGATACAGACTGACTAATATATTCTTTCTATTACTGTCATTTTATTAAGAAATATTGCGTCCTCAAACTAGACCGTTTATAAGATTCATTGAACTGTTCAAACTAAAAAGAAAGTTATCAATACAATTGAATTACTAAAACCAAATGTCCGATTAAACGTATCCCTTTAGATAGATGTTATATGTATATATAATACCTTATATAGTTATTCGTTCTTTATGTTTAGTCTATTGGGACAATACAGTCTAGATGCATTTATGGTTATCACCTTAGAGAACTAATAGTTCAGTGACATAACGAATTAAAATTAAAATTCTTTTCGTATCCAAACAAGAGTTTTATTTTTATTTTTCCTTTGTTTGACCTTGGTACATAACAAGAAGTAACACTAAATTACCGATGTTCATAACACATGAATTACTTTATTACATAATCAATAAGAAACATCCAGGTTATTTGCATGAATTCTAAATGGAGGGGGACCAGGTGCGTCGAAAGCATAAAGAGGAAGCGATTCCTGCTTTGCATCCATACTTAACCTTTTCTGTAATAAACTGGTTTCCTAAATCCACAACGTAGTAACATCTGACTAAATGACACGAGATTTTTAGTTTATTCATTTCATTTCATTCACGAGTGTTTTATGTTGCTGATTACAAATTATCGTAACAACATCTGAAACCTCTATTCAACTCGATACAAAATATGTAGGATAAAAACTTAATAAATCATTCAGAGGAAGTCATAGTAGTCAGAAACATTGAAATACTGTGAACATATTGTCCTCTTTACAGACGTGTCAATTTGATTAAACAAAACTATCTAGGATACATCTTCAGTAAACGTAATTATAAAGAATAGTGGAACCATCTGACACCCAGTTTCTTTTTCAGAACAATTATGAAGTGTATGTATCCAGATATATCCATATGATTATTTCTTGCAGGCTTGAATACAGATACCGTGTTATGTCTTTACATGTCCCAATTGGAGATAACACTTTAGCATTTGTAACTGTTTTAATTAATCGTTAGTGATCTTAACAATATAGTTTTTTTTTTTACAATGATCAAAAACTGTCCACACGGAATAACTCGTAACACTTTAGTTAAGAAGGTTTGATGTAATGTTAAAACAAGTGATAAACATGAATAATGAAAAAAATGGAAGACATCAGGGTGAATGTTTGCATAAAAAACCCAGAATCTTACTTACTAAATTACTAATGAATGCTCTTACTATATTTTTTATATATCCTGCTCACATCCCAAATAAACAGAACTCACACTGAAATTTATTTTTTAGGTATGATGTACATTGCTTTAAAAATAATAAATTTTTATTGCACCAAAAAACAAATATAGATTCATGTAACGAGCATAGAAAGTAGCAATCAGATCCTCACTAGACATTACAGAAACTTAAATTGACAAATATAAAGTGCAACTTTGAACTTTTTTGGTTTTTGTTTAAAAGGTAAATTATTTTAAGAGTTCAGCAAAGCGTCTAATACATTTGACTTAAGATACATCAATGTCTTCATTTATTGTACGTAACAAACATTTACATGATTATATGTCTAGCATTTTGTTCTTAATACTGGACTTGATTTTCAATAATGATTTTACATGTAGAGATTCTAGTCGTTATGTCTTGAAATGTATTTGTTTAAGGATCATTATTGCATACTTCAATAAACAATAATTTGATTTACTGTTACGACTGGACCTTTCTTTCTTCATTGTAGTTCCTTTTAGTCTCGATTAAAATATGCACGATTTATTCATTTTGCTATACAAACATGTCATTCTTTATAAAGTAGTGTATGGACAAGAGAGGCGGAAAATACCAAAGGGATATTCAAACTCATAAGTCAACGGCAAACTGACAACGCCATGGCAAAAAAACGAAAAACGACCACAAGACACACAAAAGTTTAAAAACCACAACGGAAAAAACGAAAGACTTAGCAACATTAATCACATAAAAAACCGGGGGTTATCTCATGCGCTCCGGAAAGGTAAAAAGACTCTGCTCCCTATGTGGCAACCGCTGTGTTGTTCATTGATGTACACATTAGTTGATAAGTCCAATTCGAGGGAAAGAGGTCGGAATTGTGGTTAGGAAAATCATGACATTTGGAATATATCCGTCGTCATCTGTGAAAACAGATATTGTATAACGGGCAGTACGTCGGTCATGTTTACGTCTCAACTCGTACTTTTCGCATATTTGCTGAATGGAGATTTTCCTAATCCGAAAAAGTCAAGCTTTTTGTCACATTTTTTAACTAGATGTTTTTCCGGAAAAAAAGAAGAAATTAGAAAGAGGATTTTTAAATAACGGCAACAGTAGTATACTGTTAAAAAGTCATACATCGATTGAGAGAAAACAAATCCGTGTTACAAACTAAAACCGAGAGAAACACATCAACTATAAGAGGAAAACAACGGAACAACAGAAACACAGAAGTACAACAAAAACAAACTCCAATATACATAAAAACGAACTATTTGATAACAACTGCCATATTCCTGACTTAGTACAGGACATTTTAGTGTTTTTTTATTGCTTCTGCTATCAACATAGTGAACAAACTTTGAATTATTCAATGAATGGAGAACATATTTTTTACATAGTAACTTGAAGATAAAGGATAACACGTGCTTCGGGTTTCTCTTCTTGAGGAGGATATATAAATTAAGAGTTTGGATAGATGTCAACAGGAGGCATAGCTTTAAGTTATAAAAGATACAGATTTTTTTATCAGGTTATAAAATGAAGAACGATCAGTCCAATTGTTTTAGTTATATTTGAGTGAAAGGAAAATATTAGTAGATGCTGAAGAAAAAAATAAATTAGAACTGGTCGTCTTTGACAATAATTGTTAACGCGGAACCAGAAATTGCCCTTTACACGAGATCGCTTACTAGAATGTAACAACTCATTCTTTGTAGAACTGTATCTATTTGCGTGTTTGAAATTATCTAAGGAATATCTTATCTCAAAAGATTATGTTTTACATTTTGTTTATTTTCTTGCTATGACATTATACTAATTAATTATATAAAATCTTTATGTTTTTTTGATAAATTACACTAACTCATTGTTTGATAATATTCCAATAAATGAAAAATAGATACAATGAAAACCGTGTTAAAAAAATGTAAAATAAAGAGAAAATTTTATTTGTTTTTACAATGTCATACTCTGTAACCGAATTTGAACTTCAGAACAGACTCACCATTCTAGAAAAAAGGAGTTATGATCAGCACTTATTATACATGTCAAATCGATAAGAGTATCTAAGATGAAATAATTTGCAATAACATATAATTTCATATCACACAGACATATAAAAACCTTCTCATGATATTTCCAGGACACATAAAAGTCAGAATTTTGACAACACTATGATATTGTAAACATCTAGAAATTATCGATTTTACTTATAGATTTTGGCAACATTAGGTTCGAACCACGACCTTACCAAAATATATATTTTACTCACATTTTCATCTTTGAAGTGGACAACTGCTACCAACATATCTTTTTAGAAAACGCCTTGGCTCATACTAAATATTTATGACAAGATCTCAAAACAAAGTTATTGTGGCATGTTTGGCTATTTTAAATTGAATGTAAGATTCTTGAAGCTCCGAATGAAAAAAAAAACAAAACAAAAAACAAAAAAATGCACTGATATCCGACATACTAATATCTTATGAACATGTCTTAGATGTTATTTTATAGATTTCTAATATTTCTTTATGGTTACAAACTCGAACGTATCATACGTTCTTCATTATTTCGTAAGTTTCGATTGTGAAGCAAGGACTCTAACGGTTGTAAATGCAAGAACTCCTGAACATATTTGACTAGTGAAACATGCAAAAAAATTACGAAAATTATATGTAAGTATTAAAGTTTTCACAATTTTCTCCATCTTACCGTTTAAGGTAGCACAATAATCTAATTTAGAAACTTTCGGTATAACTAGCTATAACCTTGTATTTTTAAACAACAGTAAGACAAATGAAATACAATATTGAAGGAAGGATAATTGGAAAGCAATTTATTTTTTGTTCTTATTTGTATCGATCTGATGAGTTAAGCAGTAACATACCCTCTACGTCTTAGATTGTGGTTTAACATCTATGTCGTCTGTCTGCTAAGTACCGACAACTCTCCACCAGAGACCAAATGACATAGAAGTTTACAACTATAGGTCACCGTACGGCCTTCAGCTTATTTTTGGGAAACTGAAATCAACTGCTTTGTCGTAAAGTTTTGTTCTCAAGCGAACATCATTATCCATTTCTATATGTAAGTCAATATATGATGCAGACTAAACTGTATCTGTTGTATCCTTTATTTCAAGTTCGATAGGATAGACGCATTCACCATAGTCACCAAACTTCGTGAAAGCATCTTTAAAAAAAAAAAAAAACAAAAAATAAAAAAAAAAAAAAAAAAATACAACCCCAAAACTTTCAAGCTGAAGTTGAAGTATTTACAAAAATATAATCTAAAGCAAAAAAAAAAAGACATTTAGAACTAAGTGGGTGCTACAATATGAAATCGCCATTACTGGAAATTGTATTGAACACGTGTGTACCTTTGCAAATCACAAGCCTATTAAAAGTAGTCTAAAACCGTCGTAGTTAATAAAAGAATAACATTTGGTTCTTTTCCTATTTATTCACACCTTACATCTCATTTGTATATATAACGGCTTTTCTGCCGTCAGAAAGAGAAATTATTTTTTTTAGATAATAATCAATGGCAAGCAAAAATGAAATTCACGTCTCAGTATCAAAGTTAGCCAGAAAGCACAGATATCAGAGAACGGCATAATTATGAACAGATTATGAAGCGTTTGATTTAACATCTCTACCATTAGTAAATTCAAATCAAAATTTACCGTGGCACATAGAGGACAGCGCACTTTTCAATTTTTACTCACGTTTCGTAACCAACAAACTAAAACTAAGTGGGTGTGTAACCACATGTAAAATTTAATTCACAGAATATTGTTTTTGAAACAAAATAAGTGCCATTCGTTGTATTAAATTCCTCTAGTTTTCAATCATATCCTGTCCAAATGAAAAAAAAAACAAAAAAAAACCGCAATATTACTGCCTGACAGTAAATGAAGATAGTAAGACAAACAATTTAAACTGTTTATTGACTGTAGCGACATCAAACTAAACAATCTTACATGTCTTACTGATCAACACGTGTTCAGCTATGCTCAAATAATCTTATTTCCAAAAATTTACAAGACATTTTTAAAATGAAGAAAAATTAAGGCTAGTTGTTTGGCAGAGGTGATTTCGTACGATTTAAAGGTACAAAAACAAGCACAAACTTTTCGATCATATCATTTAAGTTTGATATAAAAATGCTCCAATAGATAAAGTATACCCTATGTTGTATTAGTGTGTAAAAACATTGGTATATCGAAACCGACTGATTAAATCCTGTAATAACAAACAACAAGATTCACAAATTTACTAAGCTTTATCGGTAAAAACACACGTAGGATTAACTGGAATTTCATTAAAGTGAGACAATAACTGTAGTATATTTTGAAAATAGTAAACATTTTAAATCAATTCCTGGTTCATTTTAGTGACTTTTACAGTACAAAAGATTTAGAACTGTTGGTTTGGATTTGTTTATTGTACCACCTGCTTAGATTTGGTTGTTCACTATATGATTAAAATGATTCCGTGTCGTTCAATCTTAAGTTATCTGTCCTTAGTTTCGTGATAGGGGATGTCTTACCTATTCGTACCTTTTTGCGGGAGGTTCAATCCACCATTTCTTCTTTAAAATGTCCTGTACCAAGTCAGGAATATGGCAGTTGTTATCAAATAGATTGTTTCTATATGTGTTGGCGTTTGTTTTCGTTGCACTTCTGTGTTTCTGTTGTTCCGTTGTTTTCCTCTTATAGTTGATGTGTTTCCCTCGGTTTTGGTTTGGTTTGTAACCCGGATTTGTTTTCTCTCAATCGATTTATGACTTTTGAAGACCGGTTTACTACTGTTGTCTTTATTTATCTACTTCAAAGTCAGAAATTCAAATTTAAAGGTAAATTAAAAACTTTATAAATTAAGTGTGTAAAATGAGAAAAATTAAAAGAACAGGTATGACAATTCAATTATTCTGAGTGTAAATAATATTGCTAAGTCAAATGTAGTGCAAATAAAGTAGCTCACAATTGACAGACGGAACAGTTAAATTGGATTTGCATTTTCAAATACTTCAGACGCATCGCCATTTTAAAGTGTTATTTTCTAAGCATGCTGGCAACTTCAATCTGACTTTATATTCCCAAAAAAAGCGGTACCAACCTTACCGTAGTTTCTACAGTAGTCAATCTGTTTCTTTAAATATTAAGTTTTTCTAAAAAAAAGTTTGACTTAGCAAATAGTCAAAATAGTATAAACTGGAGCCAACTTGTCAATGAAGTGAGTCTAATATGATTATCATCTTCTGTGGTCTGCTGTGTGTTTAAAGGGATATGAAAGCATATTGAAATAAAATAGACGAATAAAGGAGAGAAATCCAATTACTTTTGTATCGTTATTTTGTATGATCATTTAATAATCTCTTAAGATGTTCTTAAGCACACATATACAATACAATGTAATAAAAAACCTTTACTTGACATTACTCAACTAAGGTCTAGATTTTTCTTCAATTAAATCTGCTTTATTTGTTTAGATAAAAAAAGGAAATGTGGTATGATTGCCAATGAGACAACTATTCACCAAGGTTCAAATGAAGTGGATGTAAGCAGTTATATGATTATTTGTTTCTGCATTAATTCACACAAGTTCTCGTCTACCAAACTATATCATATATATATATATATATATACGTTAACATGTAATCGGTAGTATTTTAATAAGTGCATTTTAATATACCCATAGATGCGCTTGCCACATGAGCTGCTGATTGTTATTATCTAAATTTTTATATAACCTTGCTTGAAATCTGTAATTTGGTTGTTGCGTGGCTTTATTCGGTTTTGTTTTTTATATGTGCATGATGCTTTGTTCTATTTGTTTTGTTTACGTTTTTATATACAATAAAAGGCTCACCAGAGATCATGTTTATATGTTGATATTATGAAATTAAATTAAGTTTTCTATGTTTATGTCTATCGGTTGTTGGGTGTGTAAATGCCAAAACTTCATAGTTTTTATCATTGTTAATAATATGCAGTATTGGGTTTACATAATATAACGATTCCTAATCATGACCTTTACTACAATAAGTATTACATCTCTTTTTATAAATAAGTAAATAAGAAACATTGAATCTCACGTTAGGGTTGCATGTGTATAAATCTTAAATTTGGTTTCACAGATTTTTACTATCATTATTCTAATGCAATTTGAGAATGAAGTTAAATTAAACAAGAACTGAAGTTAATCTGATAACTCTGCTTTGTATAATGTGTTTAATTAGATAATGAAAATGTCATGTATATGTTCCTATGAAATCAGAAGTTTTGTGAAAAGGAATTGTTTTTGTAAACTGACATAACATTTGTTATCTAAATTGTTGTTAGATGCGAATTCAAACTTGATTTAAGTTCTTCGAAATATACAAAACGACAAATTACTGGATTGAAATTCTTTGAAGATTATTTTAAGCTATCAATCCTAGTCTCTTGAAAAAATCATAAGGAAAATATCTGTAAACTCATAAGACATCTATAAAAAAAAGGAGAGAGGTATCATAGGAACAATCAAAACTCATTAGTCGAAGTGAAACTGACAACTGCAAAAAAAAAAAAAAAAAAAACGAAAGACGACGAGAAATCAAATAAGTCAACAAATAATTCTGAACCCTAAGGAAAACAAACACCTCCCGTTACAGGGGATGATATCAAGTGCTCAACAACTAATACAGCCTTTCACTGATTGGCAAGTGGTAAAATTAACCACCTTGTCCGTTCAAGTCGTAAAAGTCATTCAGCTTGTCAATACATTTTACCTTTCTTCTGTATCAGATCCGTCAGGTAGCTACTTCCTGTTTTACAAAACTAATTTTTATTATACCAATGAGAATGAAATTTTTCGTCAATAACTTATACTTTGTATGGCATAGCATCTAATACTTTGTTGCGCCAGATTTTATGAATTTATCATAAGATACAAAATTTAGCTTTGTCATGTTTATTCGGCTCTAAATACAAGCATTTTCTTTAAGGATCTTGAATCAATATACTATCTGTTTATTACTGAAGCAGTTTTAATTTTAAGTAAAGTGCAGTACCTTTAAAGGCATATTTCGCATTACATCACGATAACCATTCCATTTGTGTTTTCTAAAATCACGCTGAAACAACCGCACAATATTAAGACCACTGACTCTTTTTTAGAATTACTATTAAATAATGAATTACAATCATATAGCATTATCTTTTATGAAATAAATTGTAAATATTCATAGTTAACATAACCAATGTTATTAAAACATGTTGTACACGTGTTAACGGTAGTATCTCACATAATGTGAAATATCAAATTTCTGAGCGTTAGTTTGCATAAACTATGTTACTTATTTTATGTTAAATTTTTAGTATTTTTCCTATCGTTCAAAATATTAAAACAGCAATACTAATGATAAGAATAGAACAAGAAGAGAGGCGGATAATACCGAAAGGACATTCAAACTTATAAGTCAAAAATAAACTGACAACGCAAGGACAAAAAAGAAAAAGACAAAAAGACAAAAACAGTTTACATAACACAACATCGAAAACTAAAGACTGAGCAACACGAACCTCACCAAAAACCGGGGGTGATCTAAGGTGCTCCTGAAGGGTAAGAAGGTCCTGCTCCATATGTGGCATCTGTCGTGTTGCTCATGTATGTTGAAACCCGGTGTTGAGTCTAACTTGGTAGGTCACATTCGGTGAAAAGGTGGGCGAGATTAGGGCTACGATGCATGGAACATATCCGTCGTCATCTGTGAAATTCCATAACGGTCAACCAACTCATGATGGCCTCCGTAAAATTTTTGAAGGGATGATTTCAACTTCACCACTTGGAAATCTTGGTGTAGTGCACAATAGAGAAAGATTTCTGTAAAATCTGAAATCAACAGACAAGATAAAACAAAAATAAAACAGGTACAAAGGGAAAAGGTGTTATAATCCATTGCTATCTGCAGTGTAAAAAAACGTATCAAACAAATCAGCTGATTATATAAATCTAAGCATGACCGAATCCGTCATTATTTTTCATGAATAGTGCTTTTAAATTAGCAACGAAATAACAATACTGTTTTATCAGTTGAAAGAATATTTGCATTTTTGTCTCGTTTTTTCGGAGTGATAAATGTTAATTGTTGTTTTGATGCATATTCCGATATTCATTAAAACAGTTATGTTATATAATATCCCAAATAATTTTAGTACTTTCTCCTACGATTTTTCTTTATTTTGATTAAGGTATTGGTGACAGAAAATACAATCTAAGAATTTAAACAAGGTTTCAAAGAAATTTGGTTATGCTTTCAATAACCTTTAACCTTAAGAATAGAAGACTATACATAAAAGCAATCAATTATCTTAAATCAATTTACAAGGATGAGATTATTAATACGAACTAGAAATTGTCACAAAAGATATTAATCCTAGTGTAGTTTTTCCAAGGCTGACTCATTCATGTGACATGTGCATTGAATGCCAGTGTCCAGTTAAAGTTCAAAAAAAGTCAATATATAAAACATACAAAGGTGTAGAAACAATCGGAATCATTAAAATTTGGACCAATCGAGACCAGGTGAGTCGACCACAGGATATAAGGACCTACATGGACTTTAAGAAACATTCATTCGTGTGCAGATGGTTTACAGTTCTGATGACGTCATAAAACAAAATATTGAGGATAACAGTAACATACCTTATCTGATGTTCCATGTTTTTTCTTAACAAGAACCTTGGTTTTAGAACAATTGTTTAATTGGAATTCAAAACTGAAAATTTAAAATATCATATAGGATTGCTAATCACCATTATGAAATAAAATATTTATTAAGCTTTTGTGTTCCTTGCCTTTCACATAAAATCGAAAATTAGAATTTCTTCCTAACAAATTGGCAAAAGCTTAATATTGAACAATCCAATTTTTCTTTGACAAAACAATAATTCAACCATAGAAAATGAATGGAAAACGTGATTTGAAATTATTTCTTTAAATAAATCACTTTATTTGGCAGACGTACGAAAATAAATGAATTTCAGATCAATTCAAGGTCATGAAAGAGCAGAAAAGTCCTTCACTGTAGCTCACTTGTCTTACAATGCTGGAAAGTGTTTTTTTTTTCGAGGAGTTTCCACTGCACAATTTCAATCTTATTTAACAAGGCTTAATTTAATGGTTTTTTTTTGTGTTTTTGATTCTTAGCCTTCTTAAAGATTAAATTTACAAGAAGGAGTGTGCCCGCAATTTTATCTTAGTAGCAAAATTACTAAAAATAAATCCCTTGCTAGATTTCCTAATTTACAGAACTACAAATGTGTAGTTGTGTTAATGTAACGGCTCCATGATCCCATTATATTCCTTTTTTTAGATTTTAATCTATATTCATAAATTGAGGTTTCAGTATATAATGGTATGAATAATGACCTTTCCGGGGAAAATCCAACGAAGTTCTTGAATTTCATGGTATCTTTTTTCATTGCATGTTCAAGTCCCAAAATAGTTCCTTTTCGGTAGCTATGAACCGACAGATGTCGGTACATTGTAATAGTTAATTAATTAAAAAAAAAATACTGTAGCAGGAAACTGGATGGTAAAAGACAATCCTTCTTAACGGCATAGTCAATTTAGTACAGTTTTAACCGTCTACTTTTAAAAAAAAATACATATATACTAGAAAGATACAAAGATTGCTTTATCTGCATTTTCATTGTGCTTCGTTATTGTATTAACGTTGTATTATACATATCTTGATTTTTTACTACATTAACTTTTAAAACAGAACATTTTTAGTAATATAGGGTCATTATAGTGTACATCATATATAACATATAAAACCAGGAAAAAAATCTACTGAAATCTTATCTCTAAAACTCAATTTCAGGACAAATCGAGTCCTTAATGATCAAACATGGAGAAAGAGGTCATATGTTGAGGCAATATACATGATATGTATGAAATTAACTATTGTAGAATGGATATAATGTGATTGCCTTAGAAGAAATCGCTATCGATTGCTGAGAGCAATGTATTTTTCTGTATGCCACGAGTTTCTATTTCACAGTCAAAAACGACAAAATCCTTTCAATGATATCTGTATTTCGTACTGGTTGCTTGTTTATGAAAACTACAAATCACTTATTTTATCTGACATTGAAAAATAGAACCATAAAATGGGTGCAATTTACAAGTGCTATCAATCTAAATTGTAAATTAATACAATACAATATTATGCCAATATAATAAACCATGCGATGGGGAAACTACATTTGCATAACTGAATTGTTGTTTTACGAAAGAAATGAGGGCACATTAAACTCATTCAAAATGAGATTTTGACTTAAATTTTTACGCTTAAATTTCTGTTTTATGTAATGTCAAGTGTAAATTGTTAGTGTAAGATCAAATTATTTATTTGTATATTTCTAAATGATTTATTATCAAATTGTATATAATAAGTATATTGAGTACATCTGAAGCAAAAAAAAAAAAAAAAAAAAAAAAAAATACTAATAGACTTAAGGTTCAAATGTTTGCGAAGAACAATTAAACTTCTGCCTATTACACAAAGACATCAGAACTGTCGGCGATTAAAGGTGAGCAATTAAACTTCTGATTCGCCTACGGTTAAATATTTGGCATCAGTCACAATTTTGTTTACGTCAACTTATTTAGATTGTTATCGACTGTGCATTCAAATAGACCAATTTAAATGAAGACATTAAAAAGATAAATCCATTCCATATCTTAATGCTTCTAATATGATAAACACAGTATGAAAAAGGTTTAAGTTCAAACTATAAATGCAATACATACGCACATAAAGGACCTTTTATGATTGAATATAATGTCATTGATTTAATTTATCTTGGCCAACCTTATATCAGAGACAGGAAGTATTTATAACTTGTGGTACTTATGTTCAATGTTAATCATTGGTGTCCTTTTATAAATATTTGAATTCGATTTAATATACCCCTTACTATTAACCCGTGTTCAACATTTGCTGGAGCAGATCTGAGATTTTCTACAGAATTTTTCAATTTCGCAAGCTTGACTTCAAATACATTCGACCTGAAAGTCCGCATAATGTATTGAGAATATTGTGCCTAGAACCCAGCCTAGAAGCAATGGAAAATTGTTGTTGAAAATTCTGTAAAGTATGAAAATGACTGTTAAAAGTTTTTACGAAAATAATAACACGATTATCAAAATGATGGGAATATGAAAGTCCATTGAAAGTTTAGCTTTGCTTTTATATATACATCATCTGAATTTGTATAACATTTCTTACGACATATTTTTTAATGTGTAATACGTTAAAAGTATAACAGGAAGTACCAACTTATTGGAGATACAACATATTACACCAAATGACTCCTCAGAAAAAAAAAAAACAGACTTAAACACAAATAAACACCAACAAACAACATTTTACTATATAGACTGACTTGGCACAGGTACGAAATGTGGTGTAGTTAAATTAATTTTATGTTCGCACAAACCCATTTGTCTGTATAGATCGTATATGTTGTAAAAATGAATTAAACGATTAAAAATCTTTCGTGGTCTAGCTTCCATTAAGATGACCACTAACTTGCATTTGTGAGCCCTTTTGTTTACATTTTACTTCATCTACGCATTAAAACTTAAATAATGGAAAATAAGTTCACAATCTAAGCCAGATAGAGTGTATTTTGATAGAAGAATTTCAATGGCTTTGAAGGGTGCTCACTCACTTCTTTCGTTTAAAATTCTTATCATACTTGATATTCAACACGAGAAGCTTCCAATCTGATGTTTGTAACAGAATTTTCAAAAAGTGGGCATTGGTGATCAGCATCGGAAAATATTTACTGAATTCTGAAAAGATGAGAACGACTGTCAAAACATTTTTTCAGAACTGATAAATAAAATGCGATAGTATAATAATGTTATGTTTCTTGCATTGCATGCATATGTTAAAAGAGTAAATTAAGGAATTGTCGAAATCTAATATAGGAGGAATCAATAATTTTTAAAAGTATCTAACATTAGTATAAAAAAGAAAGGTGATAGAGGCTTGATCAATAGATACACAGACGCCTAGTACATTTCAGTTCAGTTTGTTTGGAAATCTATGAAATAAATCAACCGAAAAAATAGGCATAAAGCTTGAGGGATACAGTACCAGTACGAATTTAATTATGGTAACCTATATATTTCCCCCGAAAAGGTTCATAAATTTATCGAATAAAATCTTACTATAAGAAAGGTCATACACATGAGCATATACTATTCATTTAATTTGGAAAATAGGTTGATGGGATAAATATTTTGTGTAAAAAAGTGCCGAAGGATTGTAATATAGTAATAATTGCAAGGAACTAAATCTATTTGCTGGATATTATTTGACTAGCAACGAACGCATTAACGTAATAAACTACTCAGAGACTACTGTGCTAAAAAAACCCAAACTTATCCCTTTTGTTTACATTTTACGTCATTTACGCATTAAAACTTAAATAATGGAAAATAAGTTCACAATCTAAGCCAGATAGAGTGTATTTTGATAGAAGAATTTCAATGGCTTTGAAGGGTGCTCACTCACTTCTTTCGTTTAAAATTCTTATCATACTTGATATTCCATCACGAGAAGCTTCCAATCTGATGTTTGTAACATAATTTTCAAAAAGTGGGCATTGGTGATCAGCATCGGAAAATATTTACTGAATTCTGAAACGATGAGAACGACTGTCAAAACATTTTTCAGAACTGATAAATAAAATGCGATAGTATAATAATGTTATGTTTCTTGCATTGCATGCATGTGTTAAAAGAGTAAATTAAGGAATTGTCGAAATCTTATATAGGAGGAATCAATAATTTTTAAAAGTATCTAACATTAGTATAAAAAAGAAAGGTGATAGAGGCTTGATCAATAGATACACAGACGCCTAGTACATTTTAGTTCAGTTTGTTTGGAAATCTATGAAATAAATCAACCGAAAAAATAGGCATAAAGCTTTGGGGATACAGTACCAGTACGGATTTAATTATGGTAACCTATATATTTCCCCCGAAAAGGTTCATAAATTTATCGAATAAAATCTTACTATAAGAAAGGTCATACACATGAGCATATACTATTCATTTAATTTGGAAAATAGGTTGATGAGATAAATATTTTGTGTAAAAAAGTGCCGAAGGATTGTAATAAAGTAATAATTGCAAGGAATTAAATCTATTTGCTGGATATTATTTGACTAGCAACGAACGCATTATCGTAATAAACTACTCAGAGACTACTGCGCTAATAAAAAACCAAACTTATCCAACCAAAAAAAAAAAAAAAAAAACATCTTTTACAAATTACCCAATGACCGTTCTTCATCTCGGTCGACCTTCTTTGTAGTGAGCTCACTCATTTGATCTTTAGAATTGTTCGTTTCATACTAGTCCTGAATAAGCATAAAATATACGCAACTCAACGCCAAGGGAACACAAATCAAGGGATAATAAGTAGTAAACTTTAATACTATTGACTCACATTATGTGTTCTTGTTTCCAAATTGACTGGGAATAACATAATGTAATAAGATTGTTTGGCTGAGACAACTAGTTAATATTTTATTTATTTCAAGGATGTGGTTAGTTTTAGCTAACTCATTAGGCAGGCTTTACAGTACTTTATATCTCCTAATAAATATCTGCGTGCTCTAAGTTTAGAATTTTATTTTGGAAGCAATTGATTACAAACATGCGCTATTTAGGTGATTTGTGAAATGGCGAGAACATTCATCTAAAATGCCATGAATTTCCTTTTGATAAACCGGTATCTGCATTTCAATTTTAACCAAATTGCAAAACTACAAACATATATAACACATTTATCTTTCCTCAATTTATGAATAACATATTAAATCTTTTTTCAATCGTTTGCTTTCTGTTTTTCCTTATCTATTCTTCACTTCCTTGCTATGTTGATTCTGTTTTTATTCGAATTTTTCTTTGGTATGGTGTTTCTGTTTTTATTCGAAATTTGGTTTTTGATTGTCCCGCTCTATCTGTTTCTTATTTTGCTTTCTAGAAACAGATGCCTTAATTATGCGCATTAGCATAAATAAGGTATTAAGAAGAAAAAAACCCGATGGTAAATATTAATTTCGATGGAAGCCTAATAAAATGCCCAGTTATGAAGACTTTTTGTGATGGTCTTCCCTTTCTTGAATACCCTCTCTCATATAATGTCATGATTGTCTGACATCTGATTAAACTATCCTTTTTGATTGAATAAAAAAATACATAACTTGAAAGGTCGAATTATGGTAATTAAATTTGAATCTCATACTTTTTGGCAAATTTGTGTCTCCTGTATTTACACATAAAACGATGGGATAGTTGTAAGTACCCGCAGGCAGGCTATTTTTGTTGTGTTCATTCAACTGACTACATTTCTCTCATATAAATTTTACGCTGCATTATGTTATAATAGAATAGTAACTGACAGGCGACAATTAAGTTTTTCGTAGCCTTTCATATGTTAACAAATAGCAAAACAGGCTTGTTATCCGTTCTATTATAATATAATCAAGTGACTTTGCATTCCTAATAATTGTACTATTCTTACTGCCATATCATGTCAAAACAATATAGAATAAAATGCACCTTCGATTGATTGATTAATAATGACATGAGGTTAGTCATTCGGCAATGCCATTGATTTTTTATGAAATAATGCACGGAATGATAGTATCAGAAGTAAATATGTTTATCAAAAAAATGATATTTATACCTGCCGAGACTAGCCATTTTGAATATCATAAAAAAAAAAAAACGCGCGTATAAAAACATGTAAATATGCAAAAATGAGGGTATCTAATAATGTTTTCTCGAAACCATGTAAAGGCTGCGAATTTGCTTTTAAATTTTTTGTTGCTGCCACTGTTTTCCTTTTATTGATTTACCATTTATGGAAAGTTTTCGTTTTTTTTGTATGTTTCATATCTAAATACATAAACAAAATAACTAAGCTGTAAATCTATGTTGAACATGACATATCTAAAAAAAGAAGTAATGCAAATAATCCTCATAAAATAAGTAACAATTGCTTTCGTCCTTTCTAAACCCACAAGGGTATTACTTAATAAATCAAATTTAGAATACCTATTTTTGAAAGCCCATTGAGATTTGATATAACATGAGGCGACATCAGTCACTGTTATTACACATAGAGATAAAAACAGCCAAGGTTCAGTCAGCCATGGGAATTATGTTCAACGTGATTGCTTAACATTTACGATTTTGAATTTGTCCGTAGCCTTAAGCGTCTTTAATATTTCAAGACAGGAATCTTCAGGCACAATAAAACATCAGTATTACTGTAATTATAGACAATGCTCCTCGAGAGACAATGACTGTTAGACAATAGGAATACTAGGATACAGTTATTTATTGCAAACATTTAAGAAAAGAAAAACTAGAGGCTCTAAAGAGCCTGTGTCGCTCACCTTGGTCTATGTGCATATTAAGCAAAGGACACAGATGGATTCATGACAAAATTGTGTTTTGGTGATGGTGATGTGTTTGTAGATCTTACTTTACTGAACATTCTTGCTGCTTACAATTATCTCTATCTATAATGAACTTGGCCCAGTAGTTACAGTGGAAAATATTTTGTAAAAAAATTACAAAAATTTACAGAATTTATGAAAATTGTAAAAAATTGATTATAAAGGGCAATAACGCCTTAAGGAGTCAATTGACAATTTTGGTCATGTTGACTTATTTGTAGATCTATCTTTGCTGTACATTATTGCTGTTTACAGTTTATCTCTATCTATAATAATATTCAAGATAATAACCAAAAGCTGCAAAATTTTCTTAAAATTACCAATTCAGGAGCAGCAACCAAACAATGTGTTGCCTGATTGGTGTGAAAATTTCAGGGCAGATAGATCTTGACCTAATGAACAAGTTTATCCTGTCAGATTTGCTCTAAATGCTTTGGTTTCAGTGATATGAGCCAAAAACTGCATTTTACCCTATGTACTATTTTTTCGCCATGTCGGCCATCTTGGTTCGCGGGCGGGGTCATCGGACACATTTTTTAAACTAGATACCCTAATAATGATGGTGGACAAGTTTGGTTAAACTTGTCTTAGTAGTTCCAGAGGAGACGATTTTTGTAAAAGATTACAAAAATTTACGAAAAATGGTTAAAAATTGACTATAAAGGGCAATAACTCCTTAAGGGGTCATCTGACCATTTTGTTTATGTTGACTTATTTGTAGATCTTACTTTGCTAAACATTATTGCTGTTTACAGTTTATCTCTATCTATAATAATATTCAAGATAATAACCAAAAACGGCAAAATTTCCTTAAAATAACCAATTCAGGGGCAGCAACCCAACAACGGGTTGTCCGATTCATCTGATAATTTCAGGGCAGATAGATCTTGACCTGATTAACAATTTTACCCCATGTCAGATTTGCTCTAAATGCTTTGGTTTCAGAGATATAAGCCAAAATCTACATTTTACCCCTATGTTCTATTTTTAACCATGACAGCCATCTTGGTTGGTTGGCCTGGTCACCGGACACATTTTTTAAACTAGATACCCCAATGATGATTGTGGCCAAGTTTGGTTTAATTTGGTCAAGTAGTTTCAGAGGAGAAATTTTGTAAAAGTTAACGACGACGGACGACGACGACGACGACGGACGACGACGGACGACGACGGACGACGGACGCCAAGTGATGAGAAAAGCTCAATTGGCCCTTTGGGCCAGGTGAGCTCAAAAGGAATTTTTATGAAACAAATCACATGTTTGAAGCACCTAAACACTGGGGGTCTTGAGATATAAACTTTAATTTGAGACTCGTTACAAATGCATTGTACAAATTTAATACTAATTCATAATGAAAATAGCACTGAAAATTTCATACGTCAGAAGAGCTTTTCTGGATTTACCGTCATTAGGAACGCTGAAAGCCGAAAATTTTGAAGCCAAGGATGTATACAAACCGAAACAGTAACAGAGATATATGACTGAAAAGACCCACAGATAATAGGCAAATCGATTTAAGGCAAACTTTGCCTGAGGGAGTTGAAACCTTAGTTTCTTACCAAATTTCATATTGATAAAGGGACATTTTAAAAAAGTTTTAAATCATGATTTAATCCGAAGTACTGACTACTGAGCTGATTCTACTCTCGAGGACTGATAGTCCATAAGCAGAGATATCAACCCAGTAATGTAAAAAATGAAAACAACACTTCATAAATTGCATGAGTCCGAAGCGCTTTTCTGGATTTTCCATCATCAGGAACGCGAAAGAATAAGAAAGAAAGACCCGGTATACGCATATATCATTATAAATTTTATTCTAAATATCTTCAGGAAAGACAAACGTTATGATATACCTTATGATGTCAGTTTATCTATTCACATTTAAATTCAATCTCATTAGATTGTAACAATAATATATATTTTTTCAATCTCCCTTACGAAAAATCTCAATTTATCAGAGTTTTTCCGATATGCCTTTACTTCTCATAAACAGTTTTAAAGAACACAAATGTCATTTTTGAAACTGCATTGTAATAGAGGATTTGATTTTTATTTATTTGCCGAATTTCAATGTTCCAAAATTTTTACCCCATTACGTATATATTACCTAAATTGTGTTATATTGTACAACTCTAAAAGCACATAAAAATATATAAAATATGTTAAACATCTCACTCTAATAATGAAATTAAGACTACCAGTTGGTGTGATTGTGGCCATATTGTAAAAGAAGACATCACCGTTGTCTTAAATCGAGAGTTTATATGAATTTTTAAAAGATAAGAACGAAAATACCATAAACATTCTAAAACGATCAAGAGGGAAAAGTTTATAGTCATCCTTCTTTCTTTCTGCAAAACTTGACATTGAAAAGAAATAGCTTATATAATATCATTATTTTTAATTCATTAGATTCTTTCACATTTGGTCTTTGTTTCGTATTAACATATTCTATTAATCAGTATCTTCCATAGACCACTTTCTAAAAAAATAAGTATTCCTTTTTGTCTTGCATGCTACAAATTATTGGTGTATGAATGCAAGATACAGAGTATCATAGATCATCCCACTGTCTATTTTTGTTCTTAACAAATCTGATATATTGAATGTAAGCGATCCATATTTCCCCAAATTTACGAAAGAAGTTTATCAGCCTCAAATGACTCTAACAACTTAATCAAACGTAAATATTGATCCTGTGCCTCACATGAAGTGTACATTTTTCATTTGGTTTGATATGCGTGCGTTTGCAGAAACGTCTCCGATATCGATCAACGATATATTTTCTTTGTTAAAATTTTTTTTAAAGCAGAAAAATGGATATTACAAATTGGTTTAACTTTTACAGAACATTATCACCAACATTATAAATTTACTGAGATGTGGCATGATTGCCTGTGAGACAACAATAATAAAGACAAGAGGACAAATATGTGAACATCTATAGGTCACCGACAAAATAATTTGTTGTTGAAGAATGTTTTCCTCCTACCTATATTAAAGACAATGCTATTTCTGATCCAGCATTTTACAGTAATATCATTTATAACCTTGATATAAGCTTAAGAATTGCAATTTGATACTTTCTTTAATGGATTAATAGACTTATTGACAAATCAAAAAGGTTATATATACTGTTACTTTTTTTATTCCATGAGGTATCGTTTTAAGATGAACATCAATTCATTATTTTATAGTTTCGAGAATGACTGAAATATTGAATTAATAAACTTATTGATAAAGACAAAAAGGTTATAGTTATACTGTTGCTTTTGTTATTCAATGTGGTATTGTTTTAGTATGAACATCAATTCGTTATTTTATGGTTTTCAGAATGACTGTAATATTTCATTCGATTTTGTAATGACAATATAAACAGGTGTCTTCTTTGCATTTGATCTTATTTACATGTTCTGATCATAAAGTTCCTAAATGAAATATATGATGAAGCACAATCACTTATATACGAGTGTATAGATATAAGAAGATGTGGTATGAGTGACAATGAGACAACTCTCCATCCAAGTCACAATTTGTATAGGTCAAAGAACGGCCTTTAACACGGAGCCTCGGCTAACACCGAACAGCAAGCTATAAAGGGCCTCAAAAATGACTAGTGTAAAACCATTCAAACAGTAAAACCAACGGTCTAATCTATACAAAAAACGAGAAACGAGAAACACTTATGAATCACATCAACAAACGACAATCAATGAACACCAGGTTCCTAACTTAGGACAGGTGCAAACAAATGAAGCGGGTTTAAACGTTTTGATAGGCGCCAACCTTTACCCTACCTGAAACAATAATGTAACAGCACAACATAGAAAGGCATATTATAAAATATCAATTGAAATGGCTTAACTCATTCAAAAGACATATTAACAAAAACAAGTGAACATACACTGAACGAAGAAATTTGATCTATGACACAATGTAAATACAAAATTAATAAAACAAGGGGGTTAGATGTAAAACATTACCAAAAAGGCAACAATAACCTTGAACGAAATGCCGCCAAATAAAATAATGTACACAGGTAAATAAAAATAATTTTTTTGTAAGGTATACATGAAATAATTTCTACAAAATAGATAATGTTGGCATGATTTCACATCACCATATAAAATACTTTGAGCTTAATTTTAGTAAGTCCGCGGAAACCTAATTTCGGTTTGATTTATCACTGTTATTTTTGTATTTGTGTTTTATTATACCTTTATTATAGGGTTAAGTGTTTTTTTTTCCAGTGTTAATTTGTTTTGTTCTTTTTTTTAATTCACTGATCAAAATAAAAACAGGGACTATTGAGACTTCAAAAAGCATTTGTCCGTGTGTCAATTCTATGGCAGGATCTTTTGTAGTGGTTTTCATGTGTCATTTCTTAATATGTTAATTTTTTGGTTCTACTAGGGAAGTACGACAGTTTCTGTTGAATGCATTCACATTTTTTTTGTTTAAGACCCGGCATTTATTTGCTTGTTATCTTGTATAGACACATGTCTGTAATGTGTTTAATACCATTTGTTGACTGTAGATGACTCAGCGCGAAACATAAGCGTCATTTTACAGGACAATTGCGCTTTTATAAGTGGACATTTGCGCTTCAAGTTTTAGGACATTGCGCTTTTTAAAAAGGGACACTTGCGCTTTATCAACCTAACATTTTAGTTGTAGTACTTTATGATTTCCCTGCTTATAAACCCAGCCTGGAAGATGGAAGAAATTTATGTAACCATTTTCCCACTTCATATGTACTTACTTTGAGAGTACTAATAAAATTGAGAATGGAAATGGGGAATGTGTCAAAGAGACAACAACCCGACCATAGAGCAGACAACAGCCGAAAGCCACCAATAGGTCTTCAATGCAGCGAGAAACTCAAGACTAACAAAGACTTGGGACAGGCGCAAAAATGCGGCAGGGTTAAACATGTTTTTTGAGATCTCAACCCTCCCCCTATACCTCTAGCCAATGTAGAAAAAACAAACGCACAACAGTACGTACAGTAAAACTCAGTATAAGAGAAGTCCGAGTCCGATGTCAGAATAGGAAACAAAAGAAAATAAACAAAATGACAATAATACATAAATAACTACTAGCAGTTACTGACATGCCAGCTCCAGACCTCAATTAAACTGATTAAAATATTATGTCTCCATCATATGAATATCAGGCACAATCCCTCCTGTTTGGGGTTTAGTATTATACCGTCATAAAATATATGAGAAGAACATAACCCGTGTCATGCCAACAACTGGTTTTAGAATAAATGTGTTTAATTCCGATGCAAAGACCCTATAAGTGAATTAATATTAAAGCCAAAATATGCAATCTTTAATGACCTTACAACAGTATTGTAACTATATCCCTTCTTAATAAGTCTGTTTAAAGGTTTTGTTAGCTTTTGAGGTGAATACTGACATTTTTTTGCTTTGTAAAGAATATTACCTTTAAAGATTGAATGTGAAATACCCGAACGTATAAGATATCTGCATATTGAGTTATATTTACGAATGATGTCCTTATACCGATGATTAAATTAAGTAAATGTTTTGACCAGTTTATGATATCGAAAACCCTGGTGTAATAATTTTTCAGTAATACATAAATTTCTCTCGCTAAAATCTAATACGTTGTTACATACACGAGCGAATCGTACAAGTTGAGATATATAAACACCATAAGATGGTGAAAAGGGAACGTCACCATCTAAAAATGGATAATTAACGATAGGAAATGAAAAATCATCTCTTTTATCATAAATTTTTGTATTAAGCTTCCCGTAATGATATAGATATCAAGATCGAGGAAAGGACAGTGGTCATTGTTAGTATAAGCTTTATTTAAAGTAAGTTCAACAGGATACATTTCTTTAGTATACACACTGAAGTCGTCATTATTGAGAGCCAATATATCATCCAAATATCTAAAAGTATTGTTAAATTTTTGTATCAGATGTTGTTTCGATGGGTCTTTGCTGATTTAGTCATAAATTGTAACTCATAACAATACAAAAACAGGTCTGCAATAAGTGGTGCATAGTTAGTCCCCATTAGAATTCCGATAACTTGACGATATACGGAATCTCCAAAGCGAACACAAATTTTATCAAGTAAAAATTCAAGGGCAGATATAGTATCAAAGCATGTCCAATTGACATAGTTTTTTTGTTTGTTGCTACTAAAAAATGACCTAAAAGAGTTTGAACATATGTATTCGCATTCCGACTTTTTAAATTTAATTAGGTGTGTGAATGTTTTCTTAATAAGAATATGAGGCAAAGTGGTATATAGGTAGAAAAATCAAAACTTTGAACCGATTCAAAATCCCCAATATATGCATGCAATTTATCAAGTACTTCCAACGAGTTTTTGACACTCCAAAAGTAATTAATTCCACTATTTTCAAAGGCCTTATTTGAACAATTTAATAACAGGTTTTTGATTGTACCAGACTACTAGTAAGTAGAATAGATATTTAGTAGTGGAACAATGACTTGAAGACGAAATAAATCTATATTTGTAAGGTGATTTGTGTAGCTTCGGAAGCCAGTACATAGTTGGGACTTTCATTGTATTTGGTTCTGCTTGTAAAGAAGTAGCTAATAGTTTATGTTTGTTACAGATATCGTTTTCTGAAAATAAAGTCAGTTGGAATGTTGGTGAATTGGTGATTTCCTTTTGCAGAACCTCAATGTAAAATTTACGTCAAACTATAATAATATTATTAGCAGCTTTATCAGCAGGGACAAAAACAAATTCCTTACGACACTCATTCCAATTAATAATTGACGGGGGACGATATTTAGGTCCTTTACTGAGGAATGATTTTAACTCTCGGTCGCGAACGATGTTAAGGTCTCCTGTTATGACATGGGAAATGGGGATACAAGTGTATTCTGAATTATTACAATTACATGACGTAGGTGTATTTTCACTGATATTTACATCTTTACAGACTTGGCTATAATTAAACACAATTTTACGGGTAGATTTCTTGTAAATATAACAAATAAGAAGGAGTTCAGTATTATCAAAATATCCAGAAATTTGTTCTTTAACAGAATGGTCGTTAAAAATACCGGCAATATTTACAAAATCAAAACCTTTATTGACATACTTTATTTTAATAAAATGTTTTTTATGATCTTCAGGGCGATCAATTGAATCTTTCCGCACAATGCATGTGCCTGATAAAAACAACACTTAAACGAATACAAATTAATTCCTTAAATAACAACTATGACTATGACGTTTACCAAAATCTAACTGTTTTCATATGTTCAGAAAAAAATCTGTTGTCATATATTCCACAGTCGCTTTTTGTTTTGATCACTAATAATGCTGAAGTGTCATAGCAACAACAATTTTTATCCAAGAGAAGTCTTCATGGTTTTGTAAAACAATCTTTGGTGAATAGTTGTCTCATGAGCATACACGTCTTTATCAAGAAAAACCAGATAGCAAAAACAAGCTTTACGGTTTTAATGATGGATTTGATTAATAGCCACTGCTTCAGAATTAAAATGATTAAATGATTCGTTTTGTTTTTGAAATTTTCAGTTGATAACATTATGTAAATGTGCCAAAAAAAATGGTTTTAGCTCCCTAAGGTTAAGTTGAAATTAAACAGTTTGTGCTGTTTTGTTGTGAACCTCAGGAACCTGATGTTCAGTGGTTGTCGTTTGTTGATGTGGTTCATAAGTGTTCCTCGTTTCTCGTTTTTTATATAGATTAGACCGTTGGTTTTCCTGTTTGAATGGTTTTACACTAGTCAATTTTTGGGGCCCTTTATAGCTTGTTATAGCCTGAGACCACCCCCAGTTTTTGGTGGGGTTCGTGTTGCTTAGTCTTTGGTTTTCTATGTTGTGTCATCTGTACTATTATTTGTCTGTTTGTCTTTTTATTTTTGGCCATGGCGTTGTCAGTTTGTTTTCGATCTATGAGTTTGACTGTCCCTCTGGTATCTTTCGTCCCTCTTTTGTTGTTCGGTGTGAGCAAAGGCTCCGTTTTGAAGGCCGTACTTTGACCTATAATGGTTTACTTTTACAAATTGTGACTTGGATGGATAGTTGTCTCATTGGCACTCATACCACATCTTCTTATATCTACTTACACTAAAAACTCATCATATTTCTATACACCTCTATGAACTTTCACGGTCCTACGTTCTGTCGGTACCTATATTTTGCCATTGCACAAGATCATGTATTTTTATGACTGTTGTTGACGTTTTTACCGATTGATAATTTAGTCTTAGATATGTTATTTTTTTATTATTTGTTATTGGCTGTGAACTAGCTTTCGTGCGTCGAACATAGGTGTTAAAACCAAATAAAACTAATAAAGATCGTTCATACAGAATTCGTCTGAATAAATGTCGTTAAAACAGAAAAAGAATAGTCTTTCATAATAGCCTATTTCGTAAAAGATGTCAGGATGACATAAATTGGAGAGAGAAATTTACAAGATCACAAATGGAATGAATTAAATAAATCAAACAATAAGAATGCAAATTGTTTTCTGCTAAAATATTAATAAATGTGCGGTTCAATTTGACTTTGTAATCTCCAAACTATAAAGTATTGATATATTATATGATTTTGTAATCCTTGTTTATAACGTATTTGAGAAAGTGTGTGAACAATGTCGTACATTTATGTTTTGTTGGAAAAATCAGACAGTATTCAATTACTTTGCTTCCTTACATGTTAGATCTTGAGCGTACCTAATTAAGACAATATCAAAACTTTTTTTCTATCATTAAGAACTGTACGGTTGACTAACGATGTCACTGAGAAAACCATCCTAATGTGATCGGTACTTTAGTACTGGAATGACTTATATGTCACAATTTCAATTACATTTTCCAGTTTATTGACTGTTCATTTTTGCTTAAATTAAGGTTGCAATTACAATAACGGTACTAATTTCACTGCACCAGATGCTCATTCAGTGATGCTCGAGGCCAGAATATGAAAATCTAAAATCTGATATATGCCTTCAAGAACTGATAAAAACAAATGGTACCAAAAGTAAAGCCAAATGAGGATGAGGAAAACGCCTTGCTTTACAACTATCTTCGCAAGGATGACTTTATAGACAAATTGTAGCTCCTAGGCTGATTGTAAAATAATTGTGGCTTCAAAGTTGACTGTATAGACAACTGTGGCTCCAAAATTGACTGTATACACATTTGTGGGTCTAAAGTTGACTGTAGAAGCAATTGTGGCTCCAAAGTTGACTGTAAAGACAATTGTGTATGTACACAGTTGACTTTATAGACGATTTGGCTCTTTTTTTCGTTTTGATGATCACGAATGATTTTTGTGGTGGCTGTCCAAATGTTTGCTGTCGACCATACCTGATAAATGTTATATTGCATAACAAAAATTAAATACTTGCGCACTGAAATATATATCATATCAATAGCTTATAAAGCACTAAAGTTCTGGCGTACACAATTTTAGTCCTGGTATATATGATGAGTTTAGTTATAAAATACAGTTTTTTTTGTATTTGGAACATCAACGGTAAAATAATACATTTCGTTACAACACAAATTACATTAATTTGACCTCTTGCCAAACTAAACATAAAGACGTTATACGAAACATACATTTAGCGCCAAGGCTCCGTGTTGAAGGCCATACTTTGACCTATAATTGTTTACTTTTTACACATTGTGACTTGTATGGATGTATGGAGAGCTGTCTCATTGGCACTCATACCACATCTTCTTATTTTAATGTATAATTACCCTGCCACGTCCGGTCTGTGTTTTTGTGAGTTTTTTTCTGTTTTATATCGATCTGATGAGTTAATATAAAAATAGAAGATGTGGTATGATTGCCAATGAGACAACTCTCCACTAGAGACCAAGTTACATAGAAATTATCAACTATAGATAAGCCCTTTTCAACTGTTTTTTTTATAGTTTGTTCTCATTTTGTCACAGGTTAGTGAGAGGCTTGGCACCTTTAATCATGTTTCACTCCGCCACATTCCTTATGTACGTGTCCCAAGTTATGAGCCTGCTATTGAGTGGTTGTCGTTTTTTGCTGTTTCTCATGTTTGTTTTATGTCTATTGTTTTGTAGAATTTGTTATAGTGTTGTGCAACTACAACACTGTCCCAGGGGAGGGTTGGCAGCTCCAAACATATTTAACACCGCCACATTCTATATATGTCTGTCCAAAGCCAGGGGCCTATAGTTCAGTGGTTGTCGTTGGTTCATGTATGTCATATTAGTATTTCGTAACATGTTTTTCTATAAATTAGGTCGTTATTTTCTAACTTGGATTGTTTCATATTTCGAGCCCTTTTATAGTCGACTATACGGTATGGGTTATTCTCATTGTCGAATGCCGTACATTTACCTATAACTGCTTACATCCACTTCATATGAACTTTGATGGATAGTTGTCTCATTGGCAATCATACCATATATCCTTATTTTTATATTATAAACAAGATTTTTTTTATCACCGAAACATGTTTTTATATGTCAATATATATGTGTTAAAGAGTTTTAAACATGTTGTTTATGAAAGAAGTTTCAAACTAAGATTTTGAACTTATAGATAATAACGAAGAATTAATCACATAGTTAAAGAAAAGTATACATAGCCATACTTCGAAAAAAGTAAAATAACAAAAATACCGAACAAGGTAAATTCAAAACGGAAATTCCCTTTTCAAATGGCAAAATCAAAATCTCAAACACACCAAACTAATGGAAAACAACTGTCATATTTCGGACATGGTACAGGCATTGCCTTATGTAGAAAATGGTGGATTACAGCTGATTTTATAGCTAGCTTAACCTCTCACTTGTATGACAGTTGCATAGAATTCCAATATATCGGCAACAATGTGTGAGCAAAACAAACAAACATAACAGGTAAAAATGTCAAAAATTTGGGTACAGCAGTCAACATTGTGTTATAATCGTGATCACTATAAAGACAAATAACTATTTCAATAAAGTACATAAGCAAAAACAAAAGACAAGAATACAAAAAATGACCACAGCACAATAACACAATGGCGGGGTGTGTAAATACCGAGCCACACCAAACGTATATTACAAAAAATGGCATAAAGAGTAAAGATTGAAAATATGCAAAGAAAAAAAAGAAGGCAATAACACGTTATTAAGATGATAAACAACATTAGCTTCAACAAGGTCTTGGTATCTTCTGAACTGTTTTTAGAAAAAGGACGAGACGTTCTTTGACATAACCCTGGTTCATCAATTTCCTGCGCATATACTGGTGATGTTTTGTAAAGTCTGAGTAGCAGCTGCAAGAATATTCAAAAATAGCGTCTTTTCCATTTTGATCCTAGTCTAGACCAATAATAACATAATCTGTGCATTTACCGTTGATAATAAGATGTTAGTCATTATATTATTTTGCTTGTCAAGACTCTTCAACTTCGTAATTAAATTGGCATTCCAACATTTTGATTCTAGTAGTATCTTTGATGAGTTTTCAAGTCGATGTCACTGCTGGAGGACATATATACACTGAAGGTATCACCAGCCGAGAAGTAAGGAATTTCGTACTGACATACACTATCATTGATGGAACCATTTTCTGTGAAGTTACTGTGTATAAAATGTTAAAAATATTCGAAGCAATCTGGTTTTCAACCAACAGTCATAGATATCCGTAGACAGATTTTGAGCCACATTTTGAAACTTTGAAAGATGTAAATTCTCTTCAACTTCAAAATTGATAAAATTGAGAATGGAAACGGGGAATTGATTTGCTTCTTTCTTATCAATTGCAAATGTCTCTGTTTACAAAATCAGCCATACGTTGAAGATGAAAAAGTATTCAAAACAGACATTCCCGTACATCAATGTTTTTTTTTTGGCAAGAGCAGCATGACAATAAAAAGGGAAATGAAATACACAAAGGTTATGCTTTTACAGAAACTTTGTCAAAATGCAATGTATCTCAACATGTATTAAAATGTCTTATTGTGGCATCCGATTGGAAGATTAAATAAAACAATTGTAATATTGATTAGAAATAAACGAATAAAAGATACATAAAGTATCAAAAATACAACATAGGTCAACAGGCAACACAAACCACTACCATCCGATCTTCAAAGAAAATAGAAATGAAAAAAAAAAACAAAAACGAACAAAGAATGGGACAAACATCATGACATTTTGCATAAAAGAAGTTTTGTTGTGTAAAACCAGTCATAAATGCACAAAAGCCCTTCCCCTTTACGCTTCTAAACCATGTGTCGTAAAAGTTAAAAACCTGCACATTCTGACAGCTGTCTTCAGGATGATCAATATCTGGAAAAAGCAAATAAAAGACGGCACATAATTAGGGTTAAAATGTTCTATCTACTACAGAAAGCATATGCCAGTAGATACAGCTGTTGGTTAAATACTGCTGATCAAGATAATACAGCAGAAACAACACTCCTAACACGTTTCATGAAATCTCCTCATTAACATTTTCGAAATCGGCAGTGTTTGTGAGAGTTCAGTAAATATTTAAAATCGTCAGACCATCGCTAGAGAGAATTTTAACTGAATTAATGGGTAAACCACAGTTGTAGCATTTCCTGTGGTTGAAGGATGCAATGCTTATTCCGAGTTGAATTTTGTTAATGGTAGCATTCTCTCTACGACAGAACGATAAAAATGAAGGGTGAGAAATATCGTAAAATTACCTTTTTCGAGAAACATTATTTTACCAGCTAAGATGCTGATAACTATTATACACTTTTTTTAAAGTTTCAAAAGTCTTGGGGTATCATCTTCTCTTTAAAAGTAAGTTTTGTGATACATGTAAAACAAATCCACGCTCTTTAAAGTCTAACACAGTACAAATTACTTTGGAAAACTGTACAAGTTGTCAAAAAAAAACCCACGACCATGCAGCTAGAATAACATAGTCAACCAAAACGAGGAAATTTCTTATATATTGAAATAGAGTAATCATAATAAGTATTTTTGTGGTTAAACGAAATTTCGTGGAAAACGTATAAGATACATCGACGTCAATGTTGCTAAACGCCAACAATTCATTGCCCGCTTGAAATAAGATAGAATTTCGAACTAGCAACAAATAAAGGGAATTTGTCTATAGAATGAATGATCTGTCAAATGAAAAGCATCGAGAATAAGATTTACTTGTCTTTAAAAGGATTTTTTTCTTTTTGAAACCTACTTAAGTTTAAATAAACATCTTTAAGCTATCAGACGCCGTTAGTTTCCGTTTTGTTTTTGTGTGATTGAATGTGCAGACCAAATAAGTTCTGTTCGAAACGTAAAGAAGAAAAATAAATCTAAAGCCAATATCAAACCAGGGAGAATTTCAGAAGGCTAAGCAGTTCTATTAAATGTGTTCACTGAAATATTAAAGTGACTCAGAAGGAAAGTGTTAGTGAAATATCTTTAGGCCGACTCATCCATAGAGCTCTCAGCGACAGTTTTCTTTATAATCAATTGAAATTATCTGCAAATAATTACGTATTTCAATCGTTCGTTAAAAATACAGAAAATTGATTTCTTATATTAAAAAAGACAGAAACTTTACAATGTTGTGTTTTCCACTTTTTCTGCAAATATAAAAAAATAAAATAATGAATTTTGTTTTGTGTTATTCTTTTGCTATATCTTTAATGCATGTTTCCCTCAGTTTTGGTTTGTGACCAGGATTTGTTTCTGTTAAATCGATTTATGACTATTGAACAGCGGTATACTACTATTGCCTTTCTTTACATCTCCTTCCCAATCTTTATGGTTTCCAAATTCATTCATTATCGATTTATTTACTTGTATATGCATAGAAAGTAATAAATGAATATTGTATTGCCAACATAATCAATAATATATGATTTATTATACCATGCAAATTATGTAATTACAATATTTTTTTGAGTGAAACAGACATTAATTTGCATAAATACCGTAAAAGGGTTTCAAAAATTAGAAAAGACCAAGAGAATTTGCAAATAGTTGAGGCCTTATTGATATCTATGCTGGATATATCAATAAGAAAAGTGGTATATGTTTTCAAATCACTGCCTGTAAAAGCATTTGCAAAGGCGTAACTCGCTAGACATGTAATCGTGTCTTTCTGTTTTAGTGCTTAGCTTCAGCGAACCACTACGCAATGTTGTTTAAAACTGTAACGTATAAGAGTAATCTAGATAATCTTCATAACAAAGTTCTAACTTTATTTTCTTTTGAATACTCAAATTTCACACATTTCGTCAGATGTTAAACAAGTGTCTTTAATCATATATAAAATCATGAAGTTATTTTGTGTATGAATAACGAACAGTGTATACAATAAATATATATCAATACTTATTTCTAACTGACTATACCATGTATGTGTTAGACCACTACTGAATAATAATTTACGTGCATTAGAAGCCCATATTGTTTGGTCATTATTTGCAGGTTCAACTAAAAATTTAGTGGAATGTGTCAAAGTGACAACAACCCGACCTTAGAGCAGACAACAGCCGAAGGCAACCAATGGGTCTTTAATGCAGCGAGAAACTCCCGCACCCGGAGGCGTCCTTCAGCTGGCCCCTAAACAAATATGTATACTAGTTCAGTGATAATGGACGTCATACTAAACTCCAAATTATACACAGGAAACTAAAATTAAAAATGATACAAGACTAACAAAGGCCAGAGGCTCCTGATTTGGGACAGGCGCAAAAATGCGGCGGGGTTAAACATGTTTTTTGAGATCTCAACCCACCCGCTATACAACTAGCCAATTTAGAAAAAACAAACGCACAACAGTACGCACAGTAAAATACCAATACTACCTTTTAGTTTTTTTTTTAAACATTTAACCACTTAATGAAAACTGTACGATCTCATTACATACATTACCTAAAATTGCCCAAATCGTTATAAAGAAAACAGTTTGGGACCGTTTTGCTAATTTTTAAAGCATAGCAATGAAACGAAAAAGTTACGCAACATCATGATCTCTATAAAAATCCGATACAAACGAATAGTACTTTTTCTGTTTTCGTTGAAAAATATGAGTAATATTTCTATACAACACAAAGATTGCATCTATAGTAAAACGTCTGAGGTTGAAAACAAATTGATTTGTTAATATTTATTTTCTCATCTTCTACTCATGACAATAAAAGATTACTTATTATAGCAGTGAATGCTTTCGATAAATTAAGGCGGCAGAAGTTGCCGATGTTCAAATCTCGTAAATCGACCAATAGGAGACAAACCAAGGTAACACACATAAATGGAGGGAATCATATGAATTTGAAAAGGAGCGAGACTGTCTCATGCTGTGCATGCATCACCCGCTATGCTATAAAACTATTGGTATGTAGTTCTTAGAACAGTTACTACCAGTTTTAGGAACAACTATAACTAAACCCTCCGATAATCCTCAATTTGCTTCTATCAGTATCTATGTAATATGATTAACGTTAGTATATCATTTTAAACAGGAAAAATTGTAAGTATGAAAAAAACTTTTATAAGAAAACATATAGTGAACATATCAAAATCACAAGGCTATACTGTTCAAGACTCATAAGTTCATGTGGAAAACCGCTGCACAACTTCCAATTTAATAGGATATCAGTCTCCAGGTAATGCCTCGCATTTGGTAATTTCTCAGACATTTATTTTTCTTTTAATATATCTCTAAATAAAATTACCATAGATACAAGGATTGACATTTTGCCGCTCGAATAAAAAAGTTAAAGATGATTCCAAATCACACAGACTAACTTGATCTTAGCTGCCTCCAGAGAATTGCTTTCCAGAACGTGGAATCTTTGATTTTCGGACGAAAGATAATTTCAAAAAACGTTCAATAACATTTGTAAGGTGAATTAAAATCATATCAGCTAAACTTCACAAAAGATCAGATTTGATTAGAACCAAAAGGAAAGAGCAGTGATATATGTTTCTAATTGTCAACCCCGATATCTGTAAAATGAACAAACATGAGAGCAAGCAATTTTTACCATTGAATTAAAGTAAGGAAGATGTCAGATTAAAAAAAATAATCAGCGGAATGTAAAGACTTTACGATTTTGAGACATAAAGACATTGTTTTCGCAATAAATGGATTTTTAAGACACCATTTTACCAAAATGAATGAAAAGGATTTCGGTAAATGTGTTTTCTAGTGATTATAAAGTACTTCTTTCTTATAATACTGGTGAGATAGATGTTTTCTTTTATTCATGAAAAACTTATCGATTACAGTTAATCTCCTTGAAGTGCGAGTGATAATATTTCGTCTCTTTAAGAAAAAGATAACAAGAAAGCGTTTCTTTTTAATCACATCGTTAGACTTGTAATGACTGGCAGTCAACTTCATTATTGTCAAACAGATCAGTATGAAATGACATGACATGAAAATAAATTATATAACGGCTTCTGAAATAGTAAGACGAAGAAAAAGTTTTGAATACAAAAACATCTTGTTATTCAATCAGCCCTTCATAGTGATTGAGGGTAATTGTTACTCTCAACCAATTACAGTTTATTCAATATTTTAACTCCTTTGCGATTTTTGTCTTCAAATCAAACTGTGACTGTGACTTAACAGTAATTCTTTGACAGGAGTATGGTAACATTTTTGTTGAACAGTTTGGTTTGTGGAAACAATTTTCATGGGTAATACTTTTGAATGAACTGCAATAGATGGGGAGGTACACTAATGATTGCCACAATTAGATCACATAAAATTGAAAGATTTATAATTAACTTTAAATTGTGCGGTAGCTTATAAATGTCTGAATAAAAATAGGTATAAGGTATTAGGACGGCAACCAAAGGACCAAATAGCGAAACATCTCCAGAGAGAAACAAGGTATACTTCGAGAAATAACTTGATGGAGAAATCAGGTACAGCTGGATATGTCTCATACTTCTGTCCTATGATCATAAATTTTCTCTTATGTTTTACGATCAGTGACACTAGGCACGACTAAAACATTTAAAGGTCCCTTTAACTAGCAAAGATTAAAAACAGATGTGAAATGCCATCCTCATTTATGTTTCGGATGTAATAACAATCAACAAGATTGTGTACTTTTCATAGCAGCATTAGAACAATGTTACATCATGTTACATCTGAACTCTCAATTTTGATACGACATTTAAAGACACTAACGACATTGTCCATGTTCATATTATAGTAGCCGCAGAAACGTTAGTCCAGATCATGTTCATTTTACAGTAGTCAAACATAGTACATCGTACTGTCTAGACTGGTTTGATACACATTGACTTTTTCTTGTTAACAGCTGTAGAACTGACGTCATCACTAGTAATCTGATAATAAGGATCCAATTTATGATACTGCAGACCTACATACGACGCTTAATTGCATCGATACTAAAGCCCTGCACATGTTTGATTAGTCTCATATCATACTGTATTTTTTAGGGTGATTACTACTTTTTTTATATGAAAGTCATCATAAAAGTTGTTTGTTCGTTTTGTACGTGAGCGTGTTTGTTCGAGCTTGTTGAACACATTTTTGTCATTCATAATTATTATTTTATGCTTTTTAAGATTAATAACAGATTGTGCTTAATTAATTTCAATGATTTATATGTCTAAAGATGACCAGTAAGAGCCAAGGTTATTTACTAGGGACTTTCCTAGACAAAATAAAACACAGAAATACAAGACAAAAGACAGTGCACAACATTGTTTACACTCCGGAAACGCCCAAAGAGATAAGAACCAGTCAGACATTTGCATTTTTTTACAGTCTATTCAAAAATTATGCTTTACAGGATATATTCACTGTATTGAAAATTGTCATTTCTCTCGGAGAGTTTTTTGTAAATTTTGCATTCTCTTTAAATTAATAAATTACGTAGCGGAACCCATCTTGCTCATTACATTAATAAATCATAAAGTGATATATGAAACAAAACAAGGGGAACACGTATGCTTAGATTCCTTTCAAAATATAGATGGGATTGCTTCTTTTTTCATACTTAAGCCTGTTCTTTTTGATTATTTCGATCAATCGATCATAGCAGCATCATTTTATCAGCAGCGTTCAATAGAAGCAGATTTTATACAGCAACATATTAAACAGCACAGAAAATTCGATTTTGTGCAATGACTAACAAAAGTATATTGCTCATTGAAAGATCTCTAAACAGAAATGAAAACTAATGAAATAATGAATTGATAATTGTAAATAACGGAAAACGCAGCCTTTTGCTGGTGGTAACTTTAGTGCTGACATAAAATATAATTGTAATATTAATTCTCTGATAATTTGATGTTCATAAAATGTTGAATTATTCGAAACAATTAAGAGATAACTGTATTGTATTTGAAGCTTTGTGTACGTCCATCGGTAGTTTTACTGTCGCAAATCAAGTATACCTGGCGACGCGTAGCGGAGACAGGTAAACGGATATTTGCGACAGTAAAACTACCGATGGACGTCCGCAAAGCTTTAAATACAATACAGTTATCTCTATTCTAATGCGAAACAAATTCATAATTTAATTTAAGTCATTAATTCAGTGTAAAATTTTCAATAAACGAAAAATCCGCAAAATGATGTTATCTTCTTTGGCTCCTAAACTAGGTGACGTCATATGTCTGCTTCCGGCGTCAAACGTAAACACTGTGCGTTTTCTTGCTTCTTGGCCACCTCAAAATGTAATAAAATGTTATATAAAGAAGATTTCTAGATGCAAAATGTGAGTTTTGTGCTTATCATTTCAGAAAATACATGTCAATACATTCCGGAATTCAAAATGTCGGCTTAGTTACAGACAAGGAGATAGAGAATTTTACGCGTACTGTCATCCAATCAAAACCATTGATATAAAATAATTGCATTCAGAATTTTAGTTTTCTGCCCTCAAGCATAGATTTCTTAGTCGTATTTGCCACAACTTTCAGGACTTGTCGGGTTTTGATGATCATTAACCTTCTATTTGATTTGTCCTTCCTACTGTTTTGATTCCAGCACCACTGATTAAACTTAGACGAAACGCTCGTCTGGCGAACCAAATTATAAGTCTGGTAGACTGGTTCCCTGTGTTTTATCTGTTTGGCTCTGATACCCGTATGTTGCAAGGGAGAGTACCACCATATAAGTCTGGTATCTTTGTTGAGTATTAACCCCAAGACGAAACGACAATATAATCATTACATCTATAAGTTTGTCTGTTTACTTTAAATAATATATTTGAAAGACAACTTTTCAACGTATTTGCTTTATATATTACATGTTTTAAACTTTGGTAAGAAATACAGCCTACTTTCTATTCACATTCTTGGAAGTGGAAAAGGCATGAGACCAATTTATAACATGTTCATCTACAAACTTATTGTAAACATTTTCTGTAGGGAAAGAATTAATTTCAGTCAATGGATAAAGTGCATATCGAACAATATGTGAAAAGTGGACTAGAAAAGAACGAGTCCACTGAATATTACTTTAAGGAAAGGAAAATTATCGACAGGAAAGGTGAGGCCCTCTGTCATAAAGTTTAGTATGTCAGTTACCGTGTAAAATTCTAGTTTTAGGTAAAAAGAACTCTGAATTCTCTGAATCGATCTTCATAATTAAAGTTTCTAAATTATTTCCAGAACAAACACTATCCGTTTCTTTTCGAATTTACTCTTTGAAACATAAGGAATAGTTCAAATTGTCAGTAAGATCATCATTAAGATATATAGTGACAACGCTACACTATGTTGAAAGACAAATTTTTATATTCAATTAATATTTTGATATCGATCGATGATGCTGGATTATTGTATTCTATGAGATAAAAGGAAAAAAAAAACTTTGTTGATATGCTGAGTTAATTTTTACATTTTTACCACTCTCTCCTATTCATCTTGTTTGATTAATAACCAAAGCGGCTTATCTATCAATTTATTACAGAAATAAAAGACAAAAATCAAAATGTTATCGTATACTTAAGCAGCTTATCTATCTATTTGCAACTTAAATCTAAACAAAAACAAAACTTTATCGTAAATGCATTTTATACTCAAAATAGTTGTTTACAAAACCAATCTATTCTTCCAGATAAAAGGAACCGTGATTTATACTTTGTATTTGAATAAGAACTGATTTTTTTTTAATTTTGTTAAGATTGAGTCTAAGAGACAAACTATTATAACAACGTTAGGTTTTTTTCTTGAACCGGAGAAAAAAAAAATTGTTTTGATCAAATGCCAGAATCAAATATTTATATATGATCAACTCTGCTTTGAAAATATATAAGCATTTGAAGTGATTATGCTGGTAATCTGCAGGACCAGTTAAAACAAGAATCAAACAGATGACAAAACATTGTTTTTTTTCAATATGGATAGGTTAGGGTGAAACAATCGAAACAAATCAACAGTACATTAATAACTTCGGTGTGTTTTCACCTACTTATTCCCGTTAAAAGTTATGTGTCTGAAGTTCATTTGTTATGAAAGATTATTTTTTGTCAACCCTGTACAATGTGAAAAAAATCAGCTCTGGATAACCGTTTTTCATTTTGAATATTGAATTAACGTCTTCACAATTGGGTGAAACATCTTACAGAAAAAAAAAAAAAAAAAAAAGGGAATGAAATATAGAGAAAACTTGCAGGAACACATAAACATCAGCTAGTGTAAACGGCAGTGGATTTAAATCACAACTTACAGCAAGACAGGACAACTTTTTAAAGTCATATGAAACGAGTTTCTTGTGATTATAATGTTGAGGATGACTGTACACCTGGCCGATCTTAACAGTAACACACTGCCAAAAATTTCTTGAATTAAACTTTTTTCTTAACCTGATTTTTGGGTTTATATGACTATAAGAAAGTAATTAATGAAGAAAAAAGCATATGGTGGCGCACTTTGTTTTTGCTACGGCCATTTGAAAGTACCCCATTGTTAATGATTTCCCATTTTACATAATTTTTTACCCATTTTTGGGCATTATCATGAAAAAAATCACAGTTTCACAATAATTTTTTTTTCATACTTTCACTAAAGATAAAGTGGACTAATCTAAATAAATTTAACTTAAAAAAAAACCAGAGGTTGGTGTTAATATAAGAAAGTTTTATAAAATTTTGTTGCTTTTTCGTGTCAAATTGACCATGCTGTCAATTTTGTAAATTTGGGAATTTTCCCTTTTTCTTAGAACAAAAAACATATTATTTGAACTTCTTTGTTATAAATGATTGAAAAAATACATATCTAAGAATTTTGAATAGAAAAAATTGATATGGGATGTACATATTTTTGGTAAAATCATTTCTTTGTACCCCTCACACATTTTCTCAATATTTTGACTGAACATTTTATTACTCAAAAACTACTTGTAAGTACACACATTTTTCACAGAGTTTAGTTTGATTATAATATTTTTCAAATTCATAGATATTTTCCACTTGTATCCCATGTTTGAAATAATTCCCGAACGAGATTTCAACGAGACTGAAACATCAGAAGAATACATCCTTAAGGAAATTATTGAACTAATGCATGCATGTATATTAAACTTAATCTTCTAAGCACTTTTTTTTATTACGAACCCATAATATATCATCGACAAAAAAAATATCATTCTGTGGGTGTTGATCGCAAACTTTAGCTTATAATCAATCTTCGGATCTGTTGCCGAAGTTTACCGGATCGCGACATTGATAAACAATCAACATAATATCACGGAGCACGTGAAAAATAAGTGAGTTGATAGAGTGATATTGATTTTAATTTACTATTTCATGCGTTTCCATTTATGAATTAAACTTTGCCACATTAGTTGTAAATTAATTTTGATTATTAAATTGTTCTTTCAGAATCAGTTAACACTATTTACCTTCCAGTTCACGTTTGTTTAATTGTTTTAATCATGGTTATTTCCTTGCACTTGTGCTTAAGATTGTCGAAGATTTGACGAAAAGCCAAGAAAAGTACTAAGATGAAGAGCATTGCGAACCCAAAATTACGCAAGTTTTTGCCGAATACAGCTAAGGTAATCTATTCCTAGGGTAGAAATTCCGCAGTTTTTAGAAAAATTACATATACATTTTTTATAAAACATATTAAACTTTTTTTTAAATTTGAGGTTTCAAATAAGTTAAACATTTGAGGAACAGAATCAAAACTTATATAAAAATGGAGACTATTCAATGTGTTGATGTTTTTAAAACAAGATCAAAACTTCAAGAAAGATATAAGTTGTTTTTTTCGTATCGCAGAACGCAGACATCGATTGCCAATGCATATGTTTTCGAACTTTTATATGTCAGATAGTTATTCCAATTTGTAAAATATCGATAGAGCTCGATCAATCATGTTACTGTTAAGATCGGCCTTAATTGATATTTTGTGAAATAAATCAGAGTAAGAACACTTGAATATCTGTACCATTTAAATTTATTTCATGTGTCTTCAACTATACTTTAAAGAAACTTGTCTATTCCCGTAAACTTAATCTTAGTCAGATAGACATCATTACTTGATAATCTTATGTTATATCAATAACTCCAATAATGTTTTGTCTAAAATGACCATATCTTTAAGTTAATTGTATTTATTAATTTCTAAATGTAGTTACATTGGTATTGTGTTATTTCCAGTCGAAATCTTGTGTTAAAAGCAGTACGAAAAACTTTCAATGTTTCCATCTCCTTATCACACTTACATGCCCAACCTGGACAATACGAGCTGTGACCTTAATCAAATATATTAATGCATCTATGTGTCGGCGTTGTATAGCTGTGATTGTCATCAGCTGCTTATTCAATTGATACTGTTTTTGTAAACATTTTAACCTCTCGATTCCATTTACGTTTCCAACATAAATATCTATTGGGAATAAAATATATCATTATTGACAATGACGTATAATCCGACCAATTCAGGATTTTTATGAAAGTACAATTTACCGTCCGACACTGTAATTTTCTAAACGAAATTCCTTGGCACTTGATAATTAAGGTGTTAAATAAAAGTAATGAAATATACTGAAAATAAATGTTGATACAACCGTCACTAGGACGATAAAAAACTAACACGTAGAAATCCCATTTATCATAAAGTGAAATAACAAAAATACCGAACTCCAAAGAAAATTAATACAGAAAGTCCCTTATCAAATGGCAAAATCATAAGCTCAAACACATCAGACGAATGGAAAATAACTGCCATAATCGTGATTTGGTACAAGCATTTCCTAATGAAGAAATTTGTAAATTTAACCTTGTTTTATTGCTAGCTATACCTCTCACTTGTATGACTGTCGCATAAGTTCCATTATATTGACAACAATGTCAACAATCAAACTGACATAATAGGTAAAATGTCAAAAGTTGGGGTACAGCAGTCAATATTGTGTTATATTCTTAATCGCTATAAAAACAAACAACAATGTCAACAAAGAAAAAGAAAACGGCATATTGACAAGCACACAAGCAAAAATGAAAGACAAGAATACAAAAAAAAAATGACTATAGCAATATAACACAAAGGCAGGAAGTATAAATACCAAACCAACGCCAAAAGGATATTACCAAAAGTTTGACAGTAAAGGGTAATAATGTACAAAGGCAGAACAGAACAAAACACTATAACACGTAATGAAGATTATAAACAAAGTCAGTACCTAGAATCTATAATTCAAGACCATCATGTTTATTTGTGAAATTGATACGGAATATGTATCAACAAGGCCTGGGTATCTTCCTATGAACCTTTTTAGAAAAAGGACGAGACTTTCTTTGACATAACCCTGATTCTGCTCAGACACTGGTGACGTTTAATAAAGTATGAGTAGCAGCTGCAAGCTCTTGAATACCGAATGAGTTGGGAAATGTATATCCCATATGCAGGTGAAGTTGGTATATTGCTGCTTAGTTGGGGGAAATTGATAAATTCAAATTTTAAGTCGTCTCGTTTGTCGTAGATTCTGTTACTGAGATGACCGTTTATGTCAAATTCGAGGTATAGGTCTAAAAATTAATAGATGAAGCCATGTCTGATTTTTCTTTAATTTCTAGATCTGGAGGATACATTAATAGTACCCAATCAAAAAAGTTTGGATTGTTAATAGAAAGAACGTCATCAATATATCTGAATGTGAAATTTAATGAGCTGGCTTCTTTGATCTTCTTATTTTTTGACAAGTGTCTGAAGGAACTTTGACTCATATGAAAATAAGATTAGGTCGGCAAGGAGGGGCGTACAGTTCGTTCCCATAGGAATGCCGACAATTTGTTAAAAAATTCTACCTCCAAATTCAACAAATATGTTTTCAATAAGAAACTACAGTATACTGATCACTTGTTCCTCGGTGTAGCATGTTTGACCTCTTTGTTCATTTTTACATTATTAACAAAATAGTCCGTATGGTATCTAAAAGCAACACATTTATAGCGTATGCTACAATTTTTATATTGAAAAGCATTGTGGCTTATTTCTGTTAGACGATTTTTCAATTTGACATGGGGAATGGTGGTATAAAGGGTTGATAAGAAATTTTAGAGATTTTTAGAATCCAAATAGGGTTAATACCACAACGCAAGTAAACAGTTTCACAGCATTTCTGAAAACCTTCTTTCACTGCGGACAGAATTTATGTCAATCTAATGGAGAATTTCCTTGTAATGCAGATAAGCCAGCAATGTACCGTTGTTTGTACGGAATTTTGTGAACTTTAGATATCCAATATAAATAAGGTAAGTCCTCAGATTTGCTGTTCAATGTAATGTTCATTGAAGCCATGAAGGACTTATGATTTGCCGAAATCTCATCTTTGTTACTGTGTTTATTCAGTAGGCTTTGGGGTATCACAATAGCAATGGCTAAAAACAGCTTATCAAATTGCAGTTTGAATTCTTCTCCAACAAACTGGTCAACTGGTAAAATATTTTAACAAATTGCTTCAGTGAAAGGTTGTTAGTATGAAGTAAGTTCAGTGAATTAAAAAGTAATACTTACCATCCAGCTCCAGTTAGTTGATGTCTATCGCATGAATTTCAAACAAAGTAATGACTTACTATAATATGAATCATTGATTTAAAAATGTCTAACTTTGACATGAAAACTTCTATCCTAAATAAATTTTATAAATAAATAGTTAAAAGCATTGTTTTTTATGTCAATAATTTATAGCTTTGTTTTCTAAGAGGAAGTTATTGTGTAATTGTGCTTTGGATAATATTTTCTATAAGAATTACTGATCTGCAGGAGTAAATGGGAATTAATTTCTATAGAGTCATTCTATATTAAAAAGTCAATCAAAGACATCAGGCTTATGATTTTGCCTAAAAAAAAAATATCAATACAACTCGAATAAAAAAAAATTGAAATGCCAAATTAGTAAGAAGATGAAGAGCATTGCGGACACAAAATTCTGAAAGGTTTTGCAAAATACTGCTTAAAAGTAATCTAATCCTCGGTGGTAAAAAAATATTAGTACTCTGAACAATTCAAAGTTTTGCAAAACAGTTAATCTATAACTTTGACCATATCAATGATAATTCATGTCAACACAGAATTGCTGACTACTAGGCTGGTGATACCTTCTTAATTTACATGGGAATCTGTATGATTTATAGAACTTTGAATGTGTTCCATAATATATATTTGCACTTTTTTTCAAAATTTTAATCATCTTAAAAATAAATTTCAGTGTTCTTTTCAGAACAGAGGATAATAGTTAAATAATCATTGTAATAATGTTAAAAACAAATTACTTACAAAATGAAGGAATAAAATTGAGAATGGAAATGAGAAGTTGATATTTGACAGAACAAAATTTTGCTGATTTTACAGTAATGTAAATTATTTCCCTTTAATATTAGCAGATTAGTAATTGCTTTAGAAAAAATATCCAAATTACAATTATGCTCTAACTTGCTGTTAGAAAATAGAGCTATAAATTATTGACCTACAAAACAATTTTTTGAACTATTTATTCATTAACGATCATTAATTTTTCAACTTTTGGATTCGGCGTTTTATCAGAGACCTGATAGCTTTAACCCATTCTGACAAAGTCTCAAATCAAAACTTCTTGTTTAGGCAATGCTCAGGCGTAGTCCTCAACGGAATCTATAATTATTTTAAAGTTATGGTTCTAACTAATGTGTTTGGGTTCTGAGAGCTTAGGACCATGAGTTATCACCGTTCTGAGATGTTCATGTTGAATTATGTTAAGATCCCCAGTAATAACATGGTCAGAGGGGCTAATAGTGAGTGGGAACAGTCACATGTAAGGTTTATAGGTACTCTTCTAAATCAAGGTCGTGCAATCCTTGCTTATAGTTAAATACTTTAGTTGCAATAGTTTTGGTGTAACTGTAGGATGCAAAAGAACATGAGCATATATATACAATATTAACAACAAAAACACAAATAGCTTAATCTTCTGAATTAACAGCTTCCTTAAAACACCATGAATGATATGATGTTATGATGGTATATTGCGAACTATTATCCCATGCAGTAATTCAAATTGCACGAGCTTTCGGTTTATATAGTAACACATAGTTATGCAACATCGATGATTTGATGATACTTTGTGAAATTCCTGCAGCTCGGATGCCTGCAGAGAGGACACAATGTCAATTTTTGCCATCTTGTTCCTCGTTTGTTGGCTTACGTGCTTATATCTTCTACTCGGAACCTCTATAGAGCGCATCAAATTTTAAGGAGAAAATTTTATAAATTGGAAATTGTCTACTTTTCAGGAATATTTATAAAGGAAGAGTATTAAAATTCTCGACAAATATTGCATTTTTATTCTATAAATAAAAGTACATAGAAAATTGGATACTATATAATAATATCACGTAAGCATTTCTGTTTAGCATACTAGATCTGTTGTAATATAAGAGCAATGACATTGATTAAAGACAGTTAATTGTAAAAAAATATATAAACATATTGCATATTATGTTTGACATACAGTACAACCTGTGACTTACTCTTAGTAATGGCCACCATCTGCTATGTTCAACATCCAATGGTGACCATTTATTTGGGGTCATAAAACCTGGGATGTTGGCCATTTATTGGGGTCATAAACCATAGACTGGTGGTCAGGCTAATTAGGTTACCCGGGGAGATTCACTGATTTTTATCTATTTATTAAAACGGTGTGTAAATGATATCTTGCATCAATTCTTTACCTGTACAGGTAAATTGTTTTTTGTCCCATTTAAATTGCCTACATGTGAATAAGTTTTGTTTATAGATTGAAATAGAATTTTTTATTTATTCATTTCAAAAGGTTGGAAATAATCTACATGTATAGGTAACAATGTTTATTTTTTTTTTACATGTGATTCAAATTCTTATTCTGTATTTTTATGGGATGCAAATTAATTCCCTTTCTCAATCAGTTTTAAGTGTTTATATTGCAGAGAATTCAGTTGCATCTTTTTCTCAATGCTTAAAATGACATAGGCAGTAAGGTGTTTTTATTACATTTTCCAAATTAACTAAGTGGGAAAAAATTACAGGAAAGAGCTACAATTCAGTTTATGACAATTTTTCCCTTTACAAAAGACTTACTTCTTTTTAATTTTCTTCTAAAAATGTTAAACAACTTGTATACAAAACATCTTCTAAAGCTATCTGTCAATGCTCCATTGTATCTGTCAATGCTCCATTGTATCTGTAAATGCTCCATTGTATCTGTAAATGCTCCATTGTATCTGTCAATGCTCCATTGTATTAAGAAATATAGGTAAATAAACAGAAAGCCACAAATTAGAAAAGACAAAAAGTCAAGATAAGTTATTGACTAGCATTTGAAAACAAAACAGAGAATTCTTGAAATAATATATGTTTTAAGGGAAAAAATGATTGTACATGTATTATAAAATGAATTATTATTAAATTTTTATCATAATATATGTGTCTGTAGCATCACTGAAGAGGCTTTAATTTTCCAAATGCCCATCTGGTGCAGATAAGTTAGTACCAAACATTTGTTCATTAACGTTCTGTTTTACATTCAATATATTAGTATATCATCAAAATTGATAAACCTTCATTTAAAATGTTAATGAAAAATTTCCTGATCTAATCTTATGAAAAGAAATAATTTAAAAAAAATTGTCTTGTATTTTTAACCAATTAAAATTATGTTTAAATTATGTCATCTTCAGTTTGGCTAATATCTGACAGTTAACAGCCAAAATTTTCTCCAGAGAAAAAGTGCACTTCTTTAGATTGAGACATTTTTATGGACTGTTAAATTAAATCATTTTGAATAATGAAGTAAACTCTTTAAAGCCCTTGATTAAAAATGAATTAAAAGAAAAATATAGTACTTTTGAAAGTAGAATAAAAATATATGATGAATATAGTAAACTCAAATGCTTCACTCAGTTAAGAATTAGTTACCATAATTTAGAATTAGAAATTAGAAGTTGATATCATAAAATTTCTAGAAGGGATAGAATATGTAAACTGTGCCACTTGCTGGAGGATGAAAAACATTTCCTCCTTGATTGTAAAATTAACAAAAAATCTAAGAAATAATCTATTTGAAAATTCTCATAATGATGTCTCTTTGTCTCTTACCCAAGAACAAATGGTAAAATAAATGCTAAACCTTTCTATCACGGAACATGTTAAAAATATTGGCTCCTTTATAAAATAGTTTTTAAAACTGAGGGCAGAAACCTTACAATTTTTTTCTAAGTGTGTATTTCTTATAGAATTGTTATTTATTTGCGTTATATCAATGTTTGTTTTTGTTTTTGTTTTTTTTTTTGTCACAAACTAATTATGTTTATATGACAATAAAGATATTATAAAATTTTGATGTAATGTATATTTTGAAATGCCAATAGAGAGAGAATGAATTGCCTACATTTTATTATGATAAAGTCCTAAAGATAATCTTAAACATATGTTATACAATGTTTAAATGTAGATCAGTATCTCTAAGTCTTAACAATTTTGATTTTAGAAAAATAATTTGAGATACACCTTTTCAGAAGAAAAAGGCAGGCATTGTGAAAGTTTGCAATATATATATTAGAAGATGAGATTCATTGATTCTCCACTTGTCAAAAAATACATGTAAGAAATAACTTAAACTGAGAAAATTATAAATTAATGGTATAACAGCAAATAAAAACAGTCATGGCAGTATTAGCTACATATTAAAACTGAGATCATGAGAAAATTTTTTCTAAATATCATTTTGCCATATATGTTCAACTTCAACTAATTTTATTAATTCATTTAATTCTTTTATTTTCTTGTCATTATCACAGCAATTAAATTTGACACATTTATTTTACCTGAGAAACTTTACATGTTAGTTATTTAACTTTATTACTTAAAAAAAAGTAAAATCACAAAAATACTGAACTCCGAGGAAAATTCAATCGGAAAGTCTCTAATCACATGGCAAAATCAAATGACAAAACACATCAAACGAATGGACAACAACTGTCATATTCCTGACTTGGTACAAGCATTTTCGAATGTAGAAAATGGTGGATTGAACCTGGTTTTATAGCGCTAAACCTCTCACTTGTACGACAGTCTTATCAAATTCCGTTATATTTACAACGCAATCATGATTTCCCTTTACCCGTGACTGGTTTTTGATTAATACCTTGTGTATTAACTAAGCAACAGGGGGTATAATGATGGACATATAGGTCCATCATGGTGAACATAGTTTTTATGGCCACCATTAATAAGAAAATGTCACAGGTAGTACTGTACCACATGATAGAATTTCGTAAACCATTAATATAAAATATAAAATGTGTGCAGAAAATTGGGAAATCTTAGCTATCCTTTCGTTCGTGTTGCTCAGTCTTTGGTTTTCTATGTTGTTTTTGTATACTGTTGTTTGTCTATTTGTCTTTTTCTTTTTTAGCAATGGCGTTGTCAGTTTATTTTCGACTTTTGAGTTTGAATGTCCCTTTGGTATCCTTCGCCTCTTTTTTAAGTAAATTTATATATGATTTTCATATAAAGACTTGTTTCAGAATGTAAACCCCATTATACTCTTAATATTGGTACTCGTTTCAAGACGTTTAAAATACTGTATTCCAAAACATTAAAAATCATCAACTGAAATCAAAAGCAAATTCCTGGTTTGGAAATAACCATGTAGAAAACTCATCATCAATACGTAACATGATAGTTTGGACAAATCAATGCGATTGATATTCACCCCTCTAGACTTTATAACAGGGTATCGCCCTACAACAGCTTGGGGGTCTTATCTGTATAAACTAATCAGCTACTGTGGTTATCATTATCTATTGCTTTCAATCTGGCTATTATCTTTTCTTCTTAAACCAACAGAAAATCTTAAAAAATAAAAAAAGACAACACATTATTTTTCTGAATACTGAGTGATTTTTTAATCAGAACGAGCTTATTGGAATAATTACCAAACTATATTTTGTACACATCCATAAAACTTGAAATACCATGCAAAACAAAAAATTTCTACAAACTTTTCGATAGTAAACTTTTAAAAGAAAATAAAACATGAAAGACATAAGGTGCAGATCAATTAATTTATAAAACTATTTCCAAAATTATCATCAAATTCTCATTGAAAACAACCTGAAACCTAATATTCATATACTCACTTTTTGCAGTTTTTTTATGAGAAGCATGCTTCAGAGTAAAAGTCAAATTGCAAAATTGAAGTCGCCTGCAGGGCCGTAACTACATTGAGGCAAATGAGGCAAATGCCTCATGTTGAAAATTTCGAAATGAAAAATGATAAGTTGAAACAAAAGCTTGCCTTTATATCAAATTGTTTTCACGGCGAGTGTCTTGCAAGAAGCAAGTTCTGTTCACCCTCTGACGTCGTCCCCTGTTTTTCAAAAAAGAAATAACTAGTGAATGTTCATATAGGGTTTGGCAATGTTACATGCCGACCGATGTTCAGATATTGTTCGATAAAATGTTTGAGAAGATACGATGCTACCGGACATAGAAAAAATTGTCTTTTTTTCATGGAAAATTAAACCTTATATTAAAGAATACCAAACTGGCTCTCTTTTCTGTAAATAAAACTGAAAAACTGACATGGGTTTAATTAAAGTGAGACAACCAATCTCCTGGAATCAAATCATTTAAAAAGTAAATAATGTATAGCCATATGATCTTTTACATTGAAGGGCTAAACTGGCATTAAGCCGTGTTCAGGCCCTAAAATAGGAAACAAAGGGATATGGAGTAAATGTGCATGAGACAAAATCGCACACAATACATAGAAAAGATACAAATTATCAATGAACAGGGCTTTTATTCCCGTTCTTCATCTTGACAGTCGTTGAGGATCTTCAATAATGAACGAATCATTCATACCCCTACAACAAGGTCAAGACGACCCCTAGCGTCGACTTAAGCGGTACTTGAAGTATTGTACTGTGAATAAATTCCAAGTCACAAAAATATTACACCTAAGTCTAAACACAATACAAGGCCAGAACAGAAAGATCCGACATTAATCAGCCGGTATACATATTAAAACGGCACAAAAATATACCAATGAGGTCTAAGAACAGTTTTCCTGAGTCTACTCTGAGTGTACCGTTTTATCACAGCTAGGAACTACATCAAGTTGTAATTGAAATGTGTTATAAAAACTGAATTCATATAGTAAAATCAATGATAATCAGTCCCCTCTTAACTTAATTTGAAAAAAACATAATTGACGGGTATAATACGTTTTTCTGGAAGCATAAACTCAATAACAAAAAAAAAAACAGCAAAAAAAAACAGCAGCCAATCACTTGACTATGTGAATTACGATTTTTGCTTTATCCTACATATCGGTCTTTTGATGTTGTCCCTAAAAACTAAGTCTTACACTGAATCTATATATTTTGCCTTATTGAGACCAGAATATTGTCGGAATAAAAATTAAAACAAAACTTGCGTTTCAGATTAAGATAGGGTCCGGGAAACGCTCTGAATGCACGATTTTGCGTCATTTTTACCAGAGCTTCGGCCTCTCGGGGCCTTCAGCGACCCCAGACACCTCGGCGAATATATTTAGCCTCACTTTTAAAAGAGGCTAGTTACGGCCATGGCCTGTCGGAGGAAAACATGTGGAGTCAAAAAACGTGAATTCATTGTTATTTTACGAATGTTCAGATTAAAATCTGTCACACAAAAAAGTAGGTAATAATGTATGACTTCAAATGTGTGTACAAGCCAGAAACAAAAACAAAAGACTAGCCATGTTAATATAGACAATTTTTGATTCATCAGTTATTCCAAAAAAAATATCTATATGTAGAACTAATTTTCTTCACCATGGATGATAAAGGCAACAGTAGTATACCGCTGTTCGAAATTCATAAATCGATTGAGAAAAAAAAAATCCGGGTTACAAACTAAAACTGAGGGAAAGAGAACTACGACACAACAAAAACACAACATTAAAATGTAACACACACAGAAACGAACCTATAATATAAAAATGGCTATTTTCCGGACTTGGTACAGGACATTTTAAGAAAAAAATGGTGGGTTGAACCTGGTTTTGTGGCTAACCAAACCTTCCGCTTTTATGGCAATGTTAAATATAACATTAAAATGACAACATTACATGACAGGACTACAATACAAATAAATGGGAGAACATATAGGACAGAGAAACATACGAATAATAGCTAACAAAAGGTACCAGGTTTAAAATTTAATACGCAAGACGCGCGTTTCGTCCACACAAGACTAACCAGTGACGCTCAGATAAAAAAAGTTCGAAAGCCAAAACAAGTACAAAGTTGAAGAGCATTAAGGACCTAAAGTTCCAAAAAGTTGTGCCAATACGACTAAGGTTATATGTCTGGGATAAGAAAATCCTTAGTATTTAGAATAATTCATACTTTTGCAAACAGTCAATTTATAAAAATGACTATATAATAGATATACATGATAACACCGAAATGGTGACTAACTACAGAATAAAAACGGATACATAAAACAACATAGACCAGCACATAAAAATTCACAGCCGAGTTAGCCAAAGAGATCAACGCACAAAGTGACGTCACAATTGAATTTCTAAAAATTTCCCCAAAATAGGATAGAATTAGGATAGAATTCAAGATTAGGTTTGTAATACTCATATAACATTTATTAATAACAATAAAAATTACAATTCTAATTAATATAAAATTGTGGTAGTAATTAGATAATTAATTGTTTTATCTAGCTATGTCGGTGTTTCTTCTAAATCAAACTGTAAACCAAATATATCGTATAAATTTAGTTGACCCAAACTAAAATCTAATAAATGAACTGGGTGATTAATCATCTTTACCATAACACACGAATACAACAGAAATAAATAAGATTTACAACTACAAACGATAAGACATTTGACAAAATCCGATGAGAATAACAAATATAACATCAAAACTAAATACATGAAATTTGGATAGAAAAGTACCGTGACACGTCTTATGAAACAGATAAAACAAGTGTAATCTGCTTTTTGATGCTAAGAATGCTAAGAGCCATTCATTGCTTTAAAATGGCCGCCAAAAAAAATGTTTTACCTCATCTCAAGATCGTTAAAGAATCGGTAACGAGGTAATTTGGTTAATTATGATAGAAACAGCATTTATATACCTGAAATTTTCTTTTATACTACTTTGTTGATACCTATAAATAGAAAAGCTTTAGGTCGCCATACTGTAATAGAATGTCGACCAAAGTTGTATATATTGCTTCGTCATCGATCGACGTTTTATATATTCTTGATAGTAGCTTAGGATACTCTTTTTATACTTTTTGTTAACCATTACGAAGCTACGCAAAACGAAACATTAAAATGTTTAAAAATCACTCTATATTAAAAAAAAATTCTAAAAAGTCCTGCAAACTAACAATAGATATCAATCTTAATTCATGTTAAATCATTTGAAAAATTTTATTGCTCCTGGCTAAACGGTATTTGGAAATTCTATGATCACCCATCCCCTCGACATTAAGAATTTTGTCAACGATTTGCTCTGTTAAGAAAGTACAAAAGGAGAAAAATAGAAGATTACCAAAAGTCACATGAATATATGTTCATAGAACACCAGGCCTTGTTCACTTTATACATTATGGTGACAGAAGGTAATATCTCGTAAATCGATTTAGAAGAGACAAATCAAGGTAGCTAATAAAAACTGGGGGAATAGTACTCCGAAGAGAGCGATACATGAGTCGACAGGGAAAGCGTCTCCAGCTATGCTTACACTCAATCAAAATGTCACAATTAGTAATTGGATACAATCGGTAAAATTACAGATCAGACGACTATACTGGTCTTTCAAAATCTAAGACCGCGAAAACATGTCGCTAATAAGTTGAGACACCGACACATCGTAGGTTAAAAAATTCGTGAGTGTGACCATAGACTTATGTAGTGTCGAATTCAGTCGTCCTTCATCATTACTATTTGGATGATTTTTTTTTTTGTGTAAGGAACACACACCTGTTATTGAAGCCCATGTAGTGTGAACATGCACAAGTGTAGCGCTTTAACTGAGATAGGCAAACGCCATTCGATTGAGCAGACGGTATGTTACTGCTGAGAAATGGGATGTTGACAATTGGAAAGTTCAAATCATCAGGTGTGTCATAGATTCTAGTTTGAAGTCGTTCATGAGTGTCAATATCGAAAAGCACTCATGGAAATGTTGGTTATTGAGTGACAGTACATCGTCAATATATCTGAAAATGAATTAAAAAAACTTTGCAAAATGTTTTTTTTTTGTTGTTTTTGTCGATAAGAATGCTCTGTATGAATTCTGCTTCCTATGAATACAAAAAAAAACCAAACCCCAAGTTGGTCAGTACTGATGCACAATTAGCACATGTCTGCTGAAAAATCAATCCATCAAAATCATCAAATATGATGTCCATCAAAAAGTCCAACATTTTGATGATGTCATCTTCAGTGTATTTGTTGTCGGAATTAATGGGGAATGAAATTACACGTAAAACAGTATGGATCTAGAATTTAAGGTTAAGTAGTGATTTAGTCCAGTTGTAAAAGGGAAAATATCAATATGTCCGAAGTTGAAAAACTGATTAAAAGACCCCCTTCCCTTAACGCGATTATTTTTCTTAGCTATAGCAGGAAATTTTTCCATATTTTTTATGTGATTTGTACCAAAAGTAGCGCACTACACTGTATTGAAAAACGCAAGTGTGTGTGTTTTTTTTGCATTTGTTGTTCTAAATATATGTACCACAACATATCTGTGTTCTCCGGTCATGAAAAGCTAATATTTTGTCCATGAATCACAAAATGAATAATTGAAAAGCAGCTTCAAAAGGAAAAGTAAAACATTTATTGCAATACGTCCTCTACTAGAAACAAAAAACCCTTATATTAGAAAAACTCGAAATGACTAAGAATTTTTCAAGATATCATATTAAATCACTTTCCCGAAGAGAATATTAAATAATTGGTAAACAGTCGAATGTACTTTGATCTAGACACGCACAATATGCAGTTAAGCCATTTCAATTGATATTTTATAGTGTGTCCTTTTATGTTGTAATGTTACACTACTGTCTCAGGTTAGGGTGAAGGTTGGCGCCTGTAAAGTCAGGAGCCTGTTGTTCAGTGGTTGTCGTTTGTTGATGTGGTTCAAAAATGTTTCTCACTTTTCTATATAGATTATATATAGTGTGGCTTTCTATGTTGTGATGTTACACTATTGTTTCAGAAAAAGGGTGAAGGTTTGGTACCATTAAAACGTTTAAACCCGCTGAATTTGTTTGCACCTGTCCTTAGTCAGGAATCTGATGTTCAGTAGTTGTCGTTTGTTGATGTGGTTCATAAGTGTTTCTCGTTTCTCGTTTTTTATATAGATTAGACCGTTGGTTTTCCCGTTTGAATGGTTTTACAATAGTAATTTTTTGGGGCCCTTTATAGCTTACTATTCGGTGTGAGCCAAGGCTCCGTGTTGAAGACCGTACTGTGACCTATAATGGTTTACTTTTATAAATTTTGACTTGGATTGAGAGTTGTCTCATTGGCACTCATACCACATCTTCTTATATCTATAGACCGTTGGTTTCCTGTTTGAATTGTTTTACACTAGTCATTTTGGGGCCCTTTAAAGCTTGCTGTTCGTTGTGAGCCAAGACTCCGTGTTGAAGTCCGTAATTTGACCTATGATTGTTTACTTTTTATACATTTTGACTCCGATGGAGAGTTGTCCCATTGGCATTCATACCACATCTTCTTATTTATAAATACAGCAAAATCTGGCGAGTTGAACAGAGAAGTTTTTATTTCTATTCATTTAAAACAAACAATTAGGACTTTAGGATTTTATCCCTCTTTCTGATGATATATAATTGAAAGTAAAAAAGTAACTGAGGCTTTTAAAAATACAAATACAAATACACAAATATTATTTTTAGCGGAATCAGTATTTATGTAGACAATATTTCTCACATGTTTCAACCAAACCATTAGTTTATTTAATTTCTATAATCCACATGTGCGTGTGCAAGACTTGATTAAAAGAAGAAGTTAAAGGTAAATAAACTTTAAGTTATCTAATCATTTGATAAGACTGTAGGATCAAAAGAAGCAGTTCTTCTTAATTATTTAAAAAAAATATAGCCTTTAAATGAATTGCTAAATATTCCTTTTAACGTAGATAAGGTGTCTTCAGCCATCTTGGGTTGTAAAATAGCAGAAAACAATCGGTTTAGATCTTTTATGAAATATGCTAATTTTGAGACACTTTTCATCGAAAAGAAGAAATTTATGTGTTTTTTTCGTATTTTTACGACTGTTTTTTTTTTCAAGTTAAGCACATTATAAAAGCCATCTTCTCATATTTTATCTTAGAATTTTATCATCTATCGAAATTGGGTTTTCCATGTATAATCTACACAAAATCTGACCATTTTGTACAACCCTTAGATTAATAAAAGTCCCGTTACCCATACTTTTCATAATATTTTTCAGAAGATGATATCAACTACATTTTGGCAAATTATTATTAATTTTCATTGACTTTACTTTAGACCCCAATTTACAAAGTAAATTTTAGTATAAATCAATACATTCACTGACTTCTTTTCTATTGCATCCAGTGCAGTCTTAAATCTTTATTTCAATTTTTAGTTGCAGACTTAAGAACTTTTAGATGTCTTGAGTCTTTAAAAGTTATTACAGCCAGTAATTTTGTTTTATTGTAATATTAATAGAAAAAGGCAAAACCTAACTGTTAAGTTATTTTTAAGGATTAATTGGATCTGCCTGTTACACATGTTTGTTTATGTGTGTACTTTTGCAACTCACTTCGGTAAACGATCATCAGATATAAGGCAACTGTAGGCTTAGGTTATTGGTAGTTCAAAGTTATATGATACTTGAAATTGAACAAAGCAGATGACTAAGTTTTACTATATAACACATGTACAATGGAATTTGTTTAAAAAAAATCCTTTACTGCATCAAAATTAGCTTGTCTTCCCGTATGTTAATTCGCCGAATCCATGATACATCTCGTTAGAAGTTCGACAATCGCATAACGCAAGTGCAAAGGCAAACCAGTAGTGAAAGAAAACGTAAACAAATGTGGCAGGAAGAAAGTATTAACTGATATGAGAACGATGGTTAACAAATGGGAACGCATGGAAAACATTAAAAACACAAATAAACATCATTCCATTATCTCATATACACGTGGGAGCCTAAGTAGTCCAGCTACTGTTTTATTACCATGGTTTTGCGTTCGAATCGAGCACGTGGCAGGTGAGTTTGACTCCAATCTCAATTGACTAGGACTGTCGGTTTTCATACCGCAGGTCGGTGGTTCTCTTCTGACACTCCGGCTTCCTCTACCAAAATAAATAGATCGCCACAAAATAGCCAACATTGCTGAAAGTGGTGTTAAACACAAATCAATCTATCAATCAATATTATACACGTGCTCCATTATTCAGTGTGTATTGTTAATCAAATGAATTTAAATCAATCCATAATTTTTCTGAACTTTATAAAAAAAAGATCTATGTTGATCTTCAGATCAAAGTTTAGAATTAAACCCAATGTAAAAAAACCTCGCACTAAGTTGTCATATCAAAACATGAAATCAAAATTAGAAAAGAAAATTTAGATATGAAAAAACTTACCCAGCTGATTCATTGTTAATAAAAGACAAAATGTGCGGTTGCAGGAAAGTATAACTGCATACAAATGTATAAAGGGGATGTTTCACACAATAGTTTAAATTTAACTCAAATGAATGTCAATATCAAATTAGGTGTAGTACATAACGATTAAGAGAGTTGAACTCAGTCTTCAATATATACAAATGACCTAACTACTATTGTCGATATTCGACGTTTTTGCATCCTTCCAGGATTTGTATGCTTCCTGTGTTGAGGAAAAGTTATGTAACTGTTTGAATCAGCCAATAATATCGTTATGGAATTTCGATATACACAAGATATATGACGGATATATTTAAGGTGCTTATGGTTACGTAGAATTAAACTGTTTATATGAATAAAAGGAAATTTGCATATTTTACAAAGAAAAAGGAAATAAAGTAAAGAATGATATACATATTACAGTTACAAATTTTCCTGAATAAATGAAAACATTTTAAATAGACGGATTTTAGAAATACTGCTATCGTTTTACCTGAAAATGTACAATCACATTTAAAGAACATGTACCAAGTCAGGAATATGACAGTTGTTATCCATTCGTTTGATGTGTTTGAGCTTTTGATTTTGCCTTTTGATTAGGGACTTTCCTTTTTGAATGTTCCTCGGAGATCATTATTTTTGTGATTTTACTTTTAATCAAGTTTTATTGCATTTTATTTACTCTTTTGTCACTTTTAATCATAAAAACTAGAGGCTCTAAAGAGCCTGTTTCGCTCACCTTGGTCTATGTGCATATTTAACAAAGGACACACATTATAAACAAGAATAGAATTTATGACAAAATTCTCTGTTTTGGTGATGGTGACTTGTTTGTAGATCTTACTTTACTGAACATTCTTGCTGTTTACAATTATCTCTATCTATAATGAACTTGGCTCAGTAGTTTCAGAGGAAAAGATTTTTGAAAAATTGTGAAAATTGACTTTAAAGGGCAATAACTCCGGAAGGGGTCAATTGACAATTTTAGTCATGTTGTCTTATTTGTAGAGCTTACTTTGCTTGACAATTTTGCTGCTTAAAGTTTATCTCTATCTATTATATTATGCAAGATAATAAACAAAAACTGCAAAATTTCCTTAAAATTACCAATTCATGGGCAGCAACCCAACAACATGTTGTCTGATGCGTCTGAAAATTGCAGGGCAAATAGATCTTGACCTGATGAACATTTTTATCCTGTCAGATTTGCTCTAAATGCTTTAGTTTAAGAGATATAAGCAAAAAACTGCATTTTACTCCTATGTTCTATTTTTAGTCATGGCGGCAATCTTTGTTGATTTGCGGGGTCATTGGATATATTTGTCAAACTACATACCCTAAGGATGATTTAGGCCAAGTTGGGTTTTATTTGGCCCACTAGTTTGAGAGGAGAAGATTTTTGTAAAGGTTAACGGACGACGACGACGACGGCCGACGGATGCCAAGTGATGAGAAAAGCTCACTTGGTCCTTTTGGGCTAGGTGAGCTAAAAATGAAGCAGTAGGTTTTTTATCAAGTGAACTTTAAAGAAAAAGTGAATACTGAATTTTACAGTCATGGATTAAAAAGAAAGCAGAACAAAATGTTTATTCAGGATATAACTTTGCCACATCTTTACTGTGCGTATTGCTGTGTGTTTGTTTATTCCACATTGGCTAGAGGTAAAAAGGATGGGTTGAGATCTCACAAAACATGTTAAACCCCGCTGCATTTATGCGCCTGTCCTAAGTCATGAATCGTAAGCCTTTGTAAGTCTTGTGTGCTTTTTGATTTGAGTTCATTTATATGTTTCGGAGTTTAGTGTGGTGTCCAATTCGCTGAACTAATATACATTAATATTTAGGAGCCAGCTGAAGCGTGTCCCCGGAGGCGACATTTTTTCGCTGCGTTGAAGACCCATTGGTAGCCTTGGGCTGTTTTTCTGCTCTTTGGTCGGGCTGTTATCTCTTTGACACATTCCCCGTTTCTATTCTCAATTATATTGGAATATGCATTTTGATGGCAAGGGAAATTGATAGGAACATTAAAGATGTAATAATTTGCATTTTATAAGAAATACCCTGCTGATCATTCATTGAGAAAAGAAACTTTTTTCAGTAACCAGATGTATTACAAGGGAGCCCATCAGGGTGAGTTGATACACGGCAATTGTATAAACTTTATTTATTTGGTTTGGAATATGAATTTACATGAAGAAGTAGTTAGTAAAACTATTTGTATCCGTTCAAAGCGTTGTGATAGTTAGTCGTTTGTATGAATGACGACGCTTGCATTTAATCGATAAATTAAAGCGGATTAACACGAAAATTTTACAATGCTCCGTTATAATGAGACGTATTTGCCTAATATTTTAGTCTCATGCCCTGTACTTGATCTAACAAAATATTAGGCAATAGGATCAAAGTGAAAATGCACAAATTGCCAATAAAATATAACCTGACTCAATGATCAATTATATCTGAACTAAATGCACTGATTTTTCGATTCTACTATTTGTGAATTTGAATAGGAATTTGAAGAAGCCTTTATTTACTGCGAGAACTCTAAGTTTGTAACGTTGCGTATTTTATCTTTTTGTAATTTTATTGTGTATAGTACCCCATCTGATTAGTCAAGTCCTTTCAAACAAAAGTTTACAGTTTGTTTTCATTTTTACTGTTACACAACTGTCATTGGCTATAGGGAGTGGTGAGCATTAACAAACTTATGCTTGGCCCGCTACATTCCTTATTGTTCCTTAGACAGAAGACTGTAATCCAGGGATTGACGTTGGTTTTTGCCTGCTATAAAACAAAATCGTTAATTGTTTTAGTATTAGTCAGGCTGAACTCTCTTTTTAACTATTTAATATTTTTCATCGAGGAATATTAAAAATCATACCACATCTCCTTATCCCTATACTCAAGTTTTATATCTTATGAGAGTAACCTTAATGCACCAAATTATCGATTAACTATCCTGAAGCACGAACACGTATGACCTTAACCCTTGTCGTATAATTTTAGCGACACAAAGAAGCGGTAGATAAGGTCTTTATATGATAGAAATAACTGCAATTATTCACATTGACGTACGAAAAAAATATCTGATAATAGGAAATAAGTAGAAACACTATTATCACATGTTGGGAAAACTACGTAAGGTGTCAGCATTGACGGAATTTCAATGCATCATTATTCGTTGATTGTCTGACATCAATTGGTTCACGCGAAAGTGGTTATTTTCATTTTTGATCTCAGTATGTTTATGTCAACTTACAGTACGAACAAAAGAAAGAAAAATCTGCACCAATATGCTTTGGAAGTTAACTATGTTTAAAAATAGTATTCCATACCGATCTCCGCACGTATGACACTTTAAATTTTCTGGAATCACATTCCATCTTTTATTTAATTTGGTTATTTGAGGTTTTTTTGTAAACCTTTTTGTATGAAGTACAAAGCTTTATAGTAAAAAAATAATATAATTTTAGAAATGACATTTTAAATAATAGTTCGCATATGTAAAATTAAGACATACACGTTGCTTTTTTTTTTGGTTTTGAACGTCCCGATGAGGATACATCCAGAAAAGCGCTTCAGATAGAAAAAGTTCAAACAGTGTTATTTTCAATTTCATGCTGATTTTAAATTGTTTTTAAAAGATTTCTTTGACAGTATTTTATTTAATAATCTTTCTTTCTGTTTTTGACTTTCAGTCACTAACGACATGTTTTAGCAGTCTTACATATTTTGAAACCAGAACATTCGTCTAATCTGTAATTTTAATGTGTTTGTGTGCTTCTAATTGTGACATACTGACTGAAGTTAGATTCGCAAGACGGGTGATGCATGTATAGAAGGAGAAATTTACCCTGTCGACGCACCTGCTTTCGCTCCGTTTTTGAGTTTGTGCGATTGCTTCAGTTTTTGTTGTGACTTTGGTTTGTCTTCTTCATTCATTTATAAGATTTGTATATCGGAAAACTACTGTTGCTTGTATTTGGATCAGTGAGAAAATCGGAAAACTACTGTTGCTTGTATTTGGATCAGTGAGAAAATCGGAAAACTACTGTTGCTTGTATTTGGATAACAGAGATTCTCAAAGGTATTTTTCTTTTATGATGTTTAGGGAAAACGATTATGAAGATACCCATTCAATGATGATCAACAAGATTAGGATAATATTAAATTTTTCAATGATGATAAAAAATCAAATGTGATGATTTGTGGATTCTTTGTGATAATTTGAAAATAGAAGTAAGGGACGCAAATTTAGACTATTGTAAACGAAGAGCTAAATTAAAGAAAGATGAAATAAATGTTCTGGAAACAAAGTTGAATTACCTAAATAATGAAATAAATGATAGTACTGATATGAATAAACACTACAAAAGGAAATAGAGAATGTGGAAAATAAGTTAGATAGTTTGTATAAAGACAAGATTAAAGGGCAAAAAGTAAGGTCAAGGGTAAAATGGTTTGAAGAAGGCGAAAAAAATAGTGCATACTTTTGGGGCTAGAAAAGAGTCGTCAAACAAAAAAAGTTGTAACTGAATTATATGATGAAAATGGTTTGGCTAAGAAAGATAAAAAAAAACATTTTTAGACTTGGAAGTAAAATACTATAAAAAACTTTAGGAATCAACTAATCCCTGTGATAATGATGTTAAGATGTATATAACAGAAACAGTAAAATTGAGAATGGAAATGGGAAATATGTCAAAGAGACAACAACCCGACCAAAGGGCAGACAACAGCCGATGGCCACCAATAGGTCTTCAACTCAGCGAGAAAATCCCGCAACCGGAGGTGGTCCTCAGCTGGCCCCTAAATAAAAATTGTGTACAAGTTGAATGAAAATGGACGTCACACTAAACTCCAAAACATATAAATGAACTAAAATTAAAAAACATACAAGAATAACAAAGGCCAGAGGCTCCTGACTTGGGACAGGCGCAAACATGCCGTGGGGTTAAACATGTTTTGTGAGATCTCAACCCTCCCCCTATGCCTCTAGCCAATGTAGAATGAAGAAACACATAGCAATACGCACAGTAAAACTCAGTTTAAAAGAATTCCGAGTTCGATGTCAGAGTATGTAACAAAAGAAACTAAACAAAATGACAATAATATATAAATGAGCAAAGGACTACTAGTAGTTACTGACATGCCAGCTCCAGACTGATTGAAAGATTATGTCTTTATCATATAAAAATCAAGTATACTCCCTCCAGTTAGGGGTTTAGTATCATACCATCATAAAATATATGAGAAGAACATAACCCGTATCATGCCAACAACTGGTTTTAGAATAAATGTGATTATTTCCAATGCAAAGACCCTATGAGTGAATCAGTATTAATACCAAAACTATCAAAACAGCTAGATGAATCAGAAAGTAGTCAATGTGAAGGGGAAGTGACTGAGAATGAATGTACAGAAGCAATTTTTTAAATGAAGTTAAATAAATCCCCTGGCTTTGATGGGCTGACAGTGGAATTTTATAGGAATTTTATGTGTTAGCACAAAGACTTAAAAAAGTTTTACCATCTATTATAAGTCTAGACCAGACTGGATATGTGAAAAATAGATATATTGGTTTTAACATAAGGCAAATTCAAGACATAATTGATTATTCAGAGAAATTTAATATAGAAGGAGCAGTACTATTTCTAGCTTTTAGTAAGGCTTTTGATTCTTCAGAATGGATGCTTATGACAGAAACTCTTAACAAGTATGGATTTAAACGTGGATTTATCAGATGGGTTAAAACTATGTATAACGATATTAAAGGGTGTATTTTGAATAATTGGTGGGTCTCGAGTCCATTTAAAATATATAGGGGAATACGACAAGGATATACGATTTCCGCTCTACTGTTTGTTAAAACAGTTGAATTAATGGCAATAAGAATGAGAAAAAATAAAGAACTTAAGGGAATAACAATAAAATTAGACGGACAATCTTGTAAATTAAAAATTTGTCAATTAGCAGATGACACAACATTATTTCTTCAGTCTCGTAAAGATATAAGCCTGGCTTTCAGTATAATTGAGACATTTGGAAGTCTATCAGGGCTGAAACTTAATATTAATAAAACAGAAGGGATATGGTTAGGGAGATTAAAAAGCAGTAAAGATAAATATGAAAATATCAATTGGAAAAATAAAACAGTCAAAAGTCTTGGTATTTATTTCGGTTATGATAAGGAATGTCAAACATTGAACATAGAAAAAATCTTTGATAAAATAGCAAAACTTGTAGACAGATGGTCAAAAAGAAATTTAACATTGCCCGGAAAATTTTTTATTGTAACAGCTCTTCTGCTACCAAATTTAACCTATGTTGCTACTAACATTATTATTACTAAAGTTGCAAATCATAAACAATATTATTGATAGATTCGTTTTGAATGGAAGAAAAGATAAAATAAAGAGGTCAATATTAGCAAAACATTTTGCTGAAGGGGTCTTGAAAATGATTGATCTGGAGTCTTATATAATGTCAATACATATAAAATGGATTAAAAGATATTACAATCAGAAAATGCTAACTGGTCTGTGTTGCCCAAGTTATACCTGAATAAGTTTGGCAAAAATTTGCTAATTTTTAAGATAAATATAAGAAACATTAAATTACTTGTTAAAAAAATATATAACAAAACACCACTATTCTATCAAGAACTGATAAAATCATGGATAAATTTGAAAGATGCTAAAAATAATCAAATATGTAACTTTTCAGAGATCAGAAAACAATTAATGTGGGGCAATAGTTCGATAAATTCTAAAGGACAATGTCTGTTTTTTGACAAATGGATTGAAAGTGACATTTTATTTATAAACGACATAATTGATAACAAAGGGCAAATATCAGAAGAAGTAATCAATTCAAAACTAAAAAACAAAAGTAATTGGATTGCTGAATTTTCAAAACTTAAAAAAGCCATACCAAATCACTGGTTGGAGAAGCTTAAAACTGAGAGATCACTCAAAACTATAATTAATATTAACGGAGAAAAAATTAAACTAAGAGACAATGATGATATACTAGGCATTAATAATAAAGATATTTATAAGATAGTGCAAAGTCGCATAAAAACATAAACACCTATTGCATTTTAAAAATGGGAAAGGGTATTACATACAGGAAATATAAATAGTGAACTTAAAGACACTATAAAATTCACTTTTGAATATCTAAAAGATAATAAAATTAAAATGTTCAGGTGGAAATTAATGAACTTTATCTTGCCAAATAAAGAACTGTTATTTCAACTGTTAGATGGAAAATCTCTGAAAACAAGCTTTTTTTCATATTGTAATGTACAAAATAACTACAATCATTTTTTCATCACATATTCATATAGCACAACCTTTTGGAAATCAATGAGATATGTATTTCAAAAACTAGTTTTTGACAAACATGTAATGGATTCTCATCCAAGTATAACTTGGAATATGAAGGATTAGAGTCATTTTAGTAATGGAGCCTGAGGTTCAAGAGGATGTAACTATAGCATTCATTTCCCGATGTACAACGAGGCATCTCATTTAAAAGGGATCAAAATCCTTGACCTATGGGTATGACATAGCTATACCTAGCTATAAATACTGCGGCTATTACATGTGCAAATCATGATTCAAAGTTTGTTTGTGCGACCAAAACAATTGGGATGGGCAAACAGTACCCTCCAAACTGGGTGGGTAAATTGTTACATATTAAAAATCTTGACTTACACCTAGAAATTGACAATGAGGGTCGGTTGAAAACAAAACTTTACGACAAAAGAGATGATTTCAGCTTCCTAATTGTGAACTTTCCATTTCTATGTAGCAACATTCCAGCAGCGCCTGCATACGGAGTATATATCTCCCAATTGATACGATATTCCCGGGCTTGTGTTTCCTATCATGATTTCCTTGATAGAGGATTGCTGCTCACAAGGAAGCTATTAAACCAAGAGTTCCAAATGGTGAAGTTGAAGTCATCCCTTCGTAAATTTTACGGACGCCATCACGAGTTGGTTGACCGTTATGGAATAACCGTTTCACAGATGATATCGGATATGTTCCTTATGTCGTAACTACAATACCCTTCCCTTTTCACGAATGTGACTTACCGAATTAGACTATTTACCGGATTTGTAATAACATAAGCAACTCGACGGGTGCCACATGTGGAGCAGGATCTGCTTACCCTTCCGGAGCACCTGAGATCACCCCCAGTTTTTGGTGGGGTTCGTGTTGCTTAGTCTTTAGTTTTCTATGTTGTGTCATCTGTACTATTATTTGTCTGATTGTCTTTTTATTTTTGGCCATGACGTTGTCAGTTTATTTTCGATCTATGAGTTTGACTGTCCCTCTGGTATCTTTCGTCCCTCTTTTACATCCTCTTGAGCCTCAGGCTCAATTACTAGAATGACTCTCATCCTTCATATTCCAAGATATACTTGGATGAGAGTCCATTCTACTAATTACGCTCCTCGGCTCTTCGAGGATGTAACTATAGCATACTCAAAGTGTTGGCACAAACAAGTAGTTCCCTGAACAACTAACAGAGAGCAAATCAGAACTTGCTGAATCAGTCCAGAATATACTGGAGACTAAGATAATAAATCAATCTAACTAATCTTTCTGACTTAATAATAAATATAATCTAAAGTAAGGTAAAGTACCAATATTGTTAGTCCAGGTATAAAAAATAAATAGTTTCAAAAACATTTAAAGTAATTTTGAAAATAAATATACAACAAAATATCTATTTCTCTCAATATATTTTGTAGTCTGAATTTCACTATTTTCAAGAATAATAACTTATTCTATACATTCAAGACAAATTCTCTTAACTATATAAAGAGCATATTAGGCAACACTTTTCATAAATATTTGAAAGTGTTTAATTCTTTAGCCCTTCTTTTTTGTACTCTTCTAACATGACACCCACTGTAGTTCAGATGTGTATGAAAAAAACAAGAATTTGAAGACAAATTCAGGAGACAATAGTTTAAATAACGATGTAAACACAGCCAGATACAGATTTTCATTAGCCTTCTGAAGCTTTCAATATTATGTATACATGATTTATCTAATATTAATCCATGGTAAAATATCTAGTATATTTACAAGCTAAAAACTGTCACTGCAAGTTCTACAAGTATTATCTCTTTGCATGACATTTGCAATTCAGTCTGTCTTTAATATTGTAAGAACAGAAAAATTGATTCAAAAGCTCAAGTAAGCAACGAAAGCTTCAAATAGTGTTAATATTCATAACTTTAACATAACTTAGCAATCAAAAACTCCTCTCTCAGTCATATTAAAAAGTCATAAATAGGTGATTACTGTCACACTAAGGTCACCTGTTAATTAAAGGTTGACTTATTTAAAACTACATGTAGATGTCAAAGATGATCAGCCTCTACTGTAGTTCTTTTTTAGGACACTTAATAAAGTGACTATATTTACAAATTTCTTCTTATTCATTTGTAACTGGAATATACCAACTAAAATATAGTATTTGATGTCTGGTTCAGTAAATTTACATTCCATGTTTGTTTATGACAATGAGTATGTAGTATATGAGTAATATATATATATATAAATCAAACAGTATTGATAATAAATTGAATCTTAAAGTCCTACACTTCATACAGACTAGGTCTAAATATACATAATGCATCTAACGTACCATTCTGAAGTAAATCATCTCAAAAGTATCATCGTTATGATATTTCATTAAGTATAAACAATTTATGCAAAAAAAAAAAAAAAAAAACAAGTGTAGCTATTTAATATCTTATGTTATAAGAATTACTATAGATCAATATATTCAGAATTAAAACTTGATCCAACGTGTTTTAAAAATCCTAAGATTTAAGTAATACTGTTCTGTAAACACTCATCTGATAATCCGATAATTTTCTTAAAAAAGAACCGGAGAAGGTTTAAAAAGTTTATACTTCATTGTAAACTGTAACATTTGAAAATGACCTTCATCCATCCTGATATCCATACACATGTTGGATATTGAAGGAATATAACTATTACTTTATATTAACATATATCAGTCAAGACTTGAACTGCTCCTTTGTACAATATGCTTATGATACATCTTACATGTACTATTTTTCTATATATATATATATACATCTAATGTTATATATGGATATGTTATATTCAAAGCAATATAACTACATGTAATTAAGAAGAGTAATTTCTAATTGAACTGAAAAGAAAATCCAGTGTACATGTACAGATTTAGGTGGTAAGCAAAATATAAGTTTGCAATTTGCTTTGCAAATTCTGATGCTTTATAGAATACTTTTCAAAGTTGCATTTCTCGATGGAGCATAAAAATATATAAATGATATATAATACATATATATCTATATCATACTATGAATATATCAATTCTTATAAACTGATGATACAAAAGCATCAATATAGCAATTCTATTTCAAGTTCATGGAGTCTAGAAAGATCACCATTTTCTATTTTAATTTCTATTATGGATTTCAATAATACAGATGCATAGATGCAATATAATCATTTGATAATCATTATAGAAACTTTATAAATTCTACATTAATTCATGTAATACTACTTTCTTCAGTATTTGCTATCTGACATGAAAATGTGTAGGAGATTAGTCCCCTAAACACTTATATACAATTGTTTACAGAGATATGACTTAGACTATAACAAGGCAACACTTAGTTACATAAAGATTAGTGCTGCACATATCCAATGTACATTATAGTCAGATATTTCATGTCCAACATCAAAGCAAAATTTGCATGTTGAGAGAAAAATCTTCCTGTTTTGTATAACATTCACTGCTGCTACCATTTGCAATTTAATAAATATATTATAGCTTATCATATCTAGGAGCATTACTGAGATTGTAAAGCAAAATTTGTTTTATCAAAATAAGCACATTTATACAATATTTTCTGCAAGTCAAAATAGGGACTTTTAGAAAGAATCTTCCTTTCTTGGCAGAATCTAAATAATGTTTATAGTTGTATCTCAAACTATATTTTACAGTAAAAAGTTGTTTACTATTACTGATAACTTGTAGACAGCAAGATCAGGACCTACAATTGTGTTCTGATTAATGAGAACAATAACTTTGAACTATTTCTTCAGAAAAGAGTAACTGTTCATCTATTCTAAGGCTTTGTTTGTTATATTCATAATTAATGTTATAACAATGCCAAGATATAAGACTGAAACACTCTATTGTCTTATTTCAACTATATGAAGATATCTTTTATAAAGATATGGTAATAAATGTACATGAATGTATCATTTTACAAGTGTCAAATAATTTTATTCATAATCTGAAATCTACATTGATGAATTTCAAGGCAATGATAAAACCATCCAATGGAAATTATTTTTATTTCCTTCCACACTATGCATATATATGGAAGTTTTTAACGACCTTGACTGACATAAACAGCCCTTGCATGGTCGGTAACACTATGCATGTTATGTCAGACATCATAAAAATTATCCTTGAAAAAAAGAATTTACATCTGACCAATGCATGTCAGTCATATACATTTTTCAGAAGATCCTTTGATCTTTCTTTTTTAATATTTGATATCAACTAGTATGTTTTGATATATTGGCATCACACTCCTCACAATTTACAACATTATTATCATATTGTACTTATTCTTTTTCAAAAGCAAATAGCTTAAGTTAACAATGAGCAACGCTCCTCTGCTTTATTTTTTGCCAAGATAAAGATATAAAATCTTGCAGGATATTGTTTGTTTATCTTAATCATAGTAAAGACATGAGATTAACTTCATGTACAGAATTATGCAACAACAGTTTGCATTTTTAAAAACTGCATTGTTGCAGATTTTTTCAAACAATAATAATTGTTTTACAATTATTTTCTACAGTATGTTTCTACCTAATCAATTGTTTGTTAGTGGCATGTTAAATGCTCTACAAGAACCTATTCATTAAATACTAATGTTCCCCCTTCGACCTATTTCTGGTCATGTTTGTCGTAATATTCCACTGGCCTCTCAATATTCAGATATTAAATATCAATGACATAATATTATTTCTGTAAATGTTTCAACTGTAACACAGTTTTATTATCTCACAAAGAGCTTATTTTGAAGCCTTAAATGGCTTTGTATATTACAGATATACATATTCTGTATATATTCTTGATAGTTTTAACAATATTGTAAGTTCATTCGGAACTGTTGTCACATTTATGACACACCAAGGACTTATAAAAGTCTCTAGGCTCATTAATTGCTTTAGACAAATAAGCTTTTAAAAATTAGCTATTTGAACATTATTTGATATAACATATCTTAAGCAAAGGTTTTCAGATACCTTAGATTGGAAGTGGCACATAATGCCTTCCGTATTATCACTAACTTTGTCTATTTATAGTAACACACATACAGGTGTATATCGACAAGTAGTCTAGCATATTCCAATGCACTACATTACAGTTTCTTATATTGGAATAAGAAATGTATTTTAATCACAACATTTTGTGATAATAAAATCTCAAATATATTTGCTATATTTTCCATAAAATGTACGTCATTACGTGGGTACATTATAGCAAGAATATACGAGTACACCTTCGTACATTTTGCACTTACTTGAAAATCAAGAAAGATATTCTAATCATATACTTCTGTATAGAGATCCATTCGTGTTAAAATAACTACGATAATGTATCAATTTATTTAGACGAAAAAATGTCAAAATTATTAAAAAGTGAACACGTTCGGTCCACCATTGATTACGTGATAAGCACCTGTGTGATTCACACTACAGTACACGTGTATTTTTAGAACAAGGTTTAGAAATAGAACAACGATAAAATACGTTGTATTTAACGAACTTGGATATTAAGTTCTCAAGATAACTAATGTTTATAAAACATTTTTTTACCGGAACAACGTTACACAATATCACACACCTATACCCCCCCCTCCAAAAAAAAAAAAAATTTGACCCCCAAAAAATTACCCTCATTTCAAGTAAAAGAGCCCTAAATTTTCATAAAAAAAAAGCAAAAAAAAACGCAAAAACACCAAAATTTTCTTACTCCCAAAAAAATTTTTTTTTTACTTTGGAAAAAAACGTTATTAAAAACACCCAAAAAACAACAAAAAAATTCCAAAAAAAAAATTAATAAAAAAACCGGGAGAACAGGCGAAGAAAGAATTCTGTGGGATTTAAGAGAAAAAAAAAATTAAGTGTTTTTCCTTAAAAAATGGAAACAAACGAGCGGAGCGAGATACACTCCGAATTACCAAAATATCCACATTGTGTTATTATATGTGGACAAACAGGATGTGGAAAAACAGAGTTTGTTCTTGATTTATTAGAAGGAGAATATAGTGGAGTTTTCAAATATATAGTCATACTTTGTCCAACAATTCAATGGAACAAAGCATACAAAAATCGTGAATGGATTGGTGATGTTAGAAAACCAAAAACAAAAAATCTAATAATTGTTAATCCTATTGTCAAAGAAGAAGAGAAGCTACAAGAACTACTAAGAATGTTCTTTAAAAAATATGCTGGTCATCCAACATTATATATCATTGATGACTGCAGTGCAACAAAAGAACTAACAAAGAAAAAAGATATGCTGTCCGAGCTTGCATTTTCAGGAAGACATGCGGAACAATCAGTGTGGGTCATTTCACAGAGATACAACTCTGTTTTAAAAGATTTAAGAGAACAAACAAAATGGTTATGCATGTTCTACACAAAAGATAGAGATAGTTTTGATAATTGCCTAAGAGAAAATGATGTTATTCCTACTTTGGAAGAAAGACAAAGAATAAAGGAAGAACTTAAAAAAAAGAAACATCGTAAATTAATATTAAAGACAGATCAACCTACTGATTATTGGTTACTTGATTAATTTTTTTAGCAATTCTCAAGTAATGCTTAAGTAATGCTTAAGTAATGCTTAAGTAATTCTTAAGTAATTTAACCAAAATTTTTAACCAAAATAAGCAAAATAATGCTTAAGTAATGCTTAAGTAATTCTTAAGTAATTTAACCAAAATAAGTAATTCTTAAGTAATTTAACCAAAATAAGCAATAAAAAAAAGCAATGCTGTTGGAAATACTAACAATTGCAACAAACACTGCAGTCTTATCATTGGTTGGATATGTTGTATTTAATTTTTTTAAAGTTAAAAATAAATTATATCCGTTTTTTGAAACGTATAAAATGAATGCTGAAGAATTATTAAGCGAGCAAATTGTGGAAAACATAAATATTGATGATGAAGCGAGCGAAGTGAACGGTTCCCTTCAAGAAAAAAAACGCGAAAGATTATCATCCGTTGTTGCTGGTGGGAGTAGTAAACAATATCTGGGTAAAGAATTACAACTGTCAGATATTGATAAAATGACAACAGAGCAAATAAACAAACTATACTGTAAATATGAAGCAAGATTGGGAGCTAGTATGACCAAGACATTAGGAAACTCTTTTATAAATTTATATGTCATGGGTGTATCAAAGTTTTTCAAAGTTGTTAATCCACCAATTTTAATACAAGACTTAGAGGAAGATCCTTTTATCAATAATGCTTTAACTAATACATGTTGTGAACTGTACTATAGATATGGAATGTATCTTGCTCCTTTTACTGCAATATTAACAACAGCAAGACATATTGAACCATTCGCTTCGCTCGATTTCCGAAAAAAAGATGAAAATAATGACATAAAAAATGATGAATGAAAATCCTGAACAAAAAGAAGTATTTAAAAAACCCAAACCAAAAGACCCAAAAAGAGTAGCTGCTGGTAAGAAAGGTGCAGAAGTAAGAATAAGAAATGCAGAATTGAGAAAAAAAGAAGTGGAAAAATTAAAAAAAGAAAATTCAAAAATCAAACAAATAACAAAAGATTCTGATACAGAAACAGATTATGAATCAAACGAACATATCCCTTCTGTCAAAAAACACTCCAGTTCCCTAGTTGATTACAAATTTGTACTTTTTCCTATAAGTATTGTTGGATTGGGATTGTTTTTTTACAACCAAAGTAAGAAACCAGAAAGAATGATTAAAGAAATAACAAAACCAGAAAAACAAAAGAAAGAAATTGATCCTTTTGAATTTAATTAAATTTAGTACATTAAAATGACAACTCAAAAAGACGGAAAACAAATAGCAAATATGTTATATCATGCTGGAGTGGAAACATTGTTAACAGTTGGATATGCAGAAATAGGTAAAAAGGTATTAAGGAGGCCAGCACCAAAAGTGGATTTTAATATGAATGATGTTGTAATGTTATCCATTGATATATTACTTGCGATAGCAACAAAAGATATGTTGATTAAGCAAGGTATTATACCTGCTGATATCATGAAGTAATTTTTGTTTTTATAAAATGGCAAGTGCTTTAACAATGATGCTTGGTGGGGCAATAACAAATGCTTTTGCATTTTCAGGGAGTAATTATTTATTTTCACATATGGGTAGTAATGCAAATGAAGAGAAAATAAGACATGATAAAGCTATAGAAAAATTAGAAAAAGCACAATCAGAATGGAATAAAAAAAGAATACAAAGATTAGATTTTATAAATGAACAATTACAAAAGGAACATCATGCGGTTCAGACTTTTGATGATGTTGACCAGGCAATGAAACTATACTATCGTGTCACGAATAAAAAATTAACTTCATTATCACCTAAACCTACATTAAGTGATTTTTATACTCCATCAGAAGACCAGAAAAATAGAGAGATTGCATTTGTTGTTGGTGGTATGACATTAACTGGTTTTATTGTTTGGAAATTAAAATAAAAAATAAATACAATTTACGTTTGTATGAAAAATTGGAAAAATAAGAAAAAATTGATAAAAATTAGAGTCCCTAATTTCTGTACTTTTCCTGGTAAAAACAGCAAAATTGCAGAAAAAAGTATGTACTATTCCTGTACTTTTTCTGTTTTTAGGGGTATAGAGAAATAAAATAAAATAAAAAATTAAATTTCAGGACATGGTTTTTCAAAAACATATTCATAAACTTTATCTGGTCTAATAAAAGCATCCCAACCAGGAGGAAACTTAGATAACTTTTTACCTTCAAACTTTTCCATTACTTCCATTTGTTTTGGAGTCAAAGGACATTCTCCATCATCTCTTAAACAACATATTTGATAATTTGATAATTTTATTCTTCCTAATATAACTTTAGCATAAGGATCATCTTCCTCAGTATAAGCTTCAATCATTTTTTAGTCTTCTATTTTTTAAAATAAAAATTTAAATTATATATTTTTTAATATCCATAAGGAAAACTTCTAATTAGATTTTCATTTTCACAATATACCATTCTTTTATCAAACATATAATCATAAGCTTTAACTTGTTTAACTGTTTTAAGTTGATGATCTTTTCCTATTTTTATATTATTATATGGAACAGTTTCATATTTTTCATTTTCATCAGTAACTATTTTTATTTTTTTATCTAATGTAATCTTTTTTTCTACTTCAGCATTTAATCTAAAACCTTTACAACAGCTAACTAGTTTTTCTGTATCTAGTTTCATAGAATAATCTTTTGGACCAGCAGATATAAATTGTTTTATATGATTAGCGTTATGTTTTGAAACAATTTCATCTGTTAAATCTCCTAATTTATTTCCCATCATACTTTCTATTTTTTTACAAGCTTCAGAACCATCATCATTATAAATACAAGAATCTGTATCCATGTATAAAACTCTTTCTTGAAGAATATCCAATAGTTCGTATAATTTTAATCTAGCATGTGCTGTTGTAAACAAAGCTATATAAACATTTACACTTGGATTAGGTTTAGAGTATTCTTCTTTATTTTTATATTCTGTTAAAACAATATCTTCATCTAATATCATAGTACTTATATCTTTATATTTTTCATTAAATACTATTTTAGTTATATGTTCTAAAGTAAAACAATATTCTTTTTGTGTAAAATTATCTCTCATACCAAAATGTCCCCATAAATTATTTAAACATATTTTAGCTATAAATCTTAATCCTGAATTGTACTTAACTTTGTCAATATCTAGATCATAAGCAGTATTATCTATAATGTATTGTATTTTTGTTTTACATTCTTTATCGTTTTTACAATCATTTTTACAATATTTAGGATCACATTTACATCCTGAAGCTTCTTGTTTATATTTCATAAACGTATCTACATAAAGTTTAAATATATCTGTAGATGTTTTTTCAAAATGTTCTAGTTCATATATTTTTTGTAATTCATAACCTTTTTCTATTGCTTTATCTATTTCTATTGTAGACCATGTACCTACTATAACTCTTTCCTCATCAGAATGTATACATTTTTCATTTTTAATATTTTTACATTCTTTACATCTTTTTATTTCATGTATTTTATCATGTTTATTTAAAGTAGGATCATCTATGTGTTTACATTTAAAAGATATTTTATTCATACATGTTCTACATAATCCAAAAAGTAATTTATGTGTATTATCACTAGTTAATTGTTTATAAGGTAAAACAGGGTGATACAATCCTTTAGGTGGTAATATTTTACATTTCATTATTCCGAAATAATTATTTTTTATATAATCATCTACAGATATTTCTGTAGATGTAATAGGATGTCCTATAGGATATTTACAATATTTATTTACTGATGGATACAGAGAACAATAATCTTTCTGATTTAAAAGGTAGATATGTAGATTTTTGTTCTCTGTATCCATCAGTAAATAAATATTGTAAATATCCTATAGGAAAAATTCAAAAGGATCAATTTCTTTCTTTTGTTTTTCTGGTTTTGTTATTTCTTTAATCATTCTTTCTGGTTTCTTACTTTGGTTGTAAAAAAACAATCCCAATCCAACAATACTTATAGGAAAAAGTACAAATTTGTAATCAACTAGGGAACTGGAGTGTTTTTTGACAGAAGGGATATGTTCGTTTGATTCATAATCTGTTTCTGTATCAGAATCTTTTGTTATTTGTTTGATTTTTGAATTTTCTTTTTTTAATTTTTCCACTTCTTTTTTTCTCAATTCTGCATTTCTTATTCTTACTTCTGCACCTTTCTTACCAGCAGCTACTCTTTTTGGGTCTTTTGGTTTGGGTTTTTTAAATACTTCTTTTTGTTCAGGATTTTCATTCATCATTTTTTATGTCATTATTTTCATCTTTTTTTCGGAAATCGAGCGAAGCGAATGGTTCAATATGTCTTGCTGTTGTTAATATTGCAGTAAAAGGAGCAAGATACATTCCATATCTATAGTACAGTTCACAACATGTATTAGTTAAAGCATTATTGATAAAAGGATCTTCCTCTAAGTCTTGTATTAAAATTGGTGGATTAACAACTTTGAAAAACTTTGATACACCCATGACATATAAATTTATAAAAGAGTTTCCTAATGTCTTGGTCATACTAGCTCCCAATCTTGCTTCATATTTACAGTATAGTTTGTTTATTTGCTCTGTTGTCATTTTATCAATATCTGACAGTTGTAATTCTTTACCCAGATATTGTTTACTACTCCCACCAGCAACAACGGATGATAATCTTTCGCGTTTTTTTTCTTGAAGGGAACCGTTCACTTCGCTCGCTTCATCATCAATATTTATGTTTTCCACAATTTGCGCGCTTAATAATTCTTCAGCATTCATTTTATACGTTTCAAAAAACGGATATAATTTATTTTTAACTTTAAAAAAATTAAATACAACATATCCAACCAATGATAAGACTGCAGTGTTTGTTGCAATTGTTAGTATTTCCAACAGCATTGCTTTTTTTTATTGCTTATTTTGGTTAAATTACTTAAGAATTACTTATTTTGGTTAAATTACTTAAGAATTACTTAAGCATTACTTAAGCATTATTTTGCTTATTTTGGTTAAAAATTTTGGTTAAATTACTTAAGAATTACTTAAGCATTACTTAAGCATTACTTAAGCATTACTTGAGAATTGCTAAAAAAATTAATCAAGTAACCAATAATCAGTAGGTTGATCTGTCTTTAATATTAATTTACGATGTTTCTTTTTTTTAAGTTCTTCCTTTATTCTTTGTCTTTCTTCCAAAGTAGGAATAACATCATTTTCTCTTAGGCAATTATCAAAACTATCTCTATCTTTTGTGTAGAACATGCATAACCATTTTGTTTGTTCTCTTAAATCTTTTAAAACAGAGTTGTATCTCTGTGAAATGACCCACACTGATTGTTCCGCATGTCTTCCTGAAAATGCAAGCTCGGACAGCATATCTTTTTTCTTTGTTAGTTCTTTTGTTGCACTGCAGTCATCAATGATATATAATGTTGGATGACCAGCATATTTTTTAAAGAACATTCTTAGTAGTTCTTGTAGCTTCTCTTCTTCTTTGACAATAGGATTAACAATTATTAGATTTTTTGTTTTTGGTTTTCTAACATCACCAATCCATTCACGATTTTTGTATGCTTTGTTCCATTGAATTGTTGGACAAAGTATGACTATATATTTGAAAACTCCACTATATTCTCCTTCTAATAAATCAAGAACAAACTCTGTTTTTCCACATCCTGTTTGTCCACATATAATAACACAATGTGGATATTTTGGTAATTCGGAGTGTATCTCGCTCCGCTCGTTTGTTTCCATTTTTTAAGGAAAAACACTTAATTTTTTTTTTCTCTTAAATCCCACAGAATTCTTTCTTCGCCTGTTCTCCCGGTTTTTTTATTAATTTTTTTTTTTGGAATTTTTTTGTTGTTTTTTGGGTGTTTTTAATAACGTTTTTTTCCAAAGTAAAAAAAAAAATTTTTTGGGAGTAAGAAAATTTTGGTGTTTTTGCGTTTTTTTTTGCTTTTTTTTTTATGAAAATTTAGGGCTCTTTTACTTGAAATGAGGGTAATTTTTTGGGGGTCAAATTTTTTTTTTTTTGGAGGGGGGGGTATAGGTGTGTGATATTGTGTAACGTTCTCAGTTTTACAAAGTCTTAAAATTCTGGACGTCGTCACAGATTATAACGAGTTAGACACCTCGCTACTCGAAAAATAATAATTGGCACAGGTAATAGCCACATTATTTATAGCTAGGTATAGCTACGTCATACCCATAGGTCAAGGATTTTGACCCTTTTTTAAATGAGATGCCTCGTTGTACACCGGGAAATAAATGCTATAGTTACATCCTCGAAGAGCCGAGGAGCGTAATTAGTAGAATAAGCCTACACTGTCTAGTAATAGGATACAAGATTCATGATGATGCTTATTTTGGACTTAATCACTTGCTGAGTTTAATGTTTTTCTCAGTCTATAAATCACATTATATATCCAATAATAAGGCCAAAAAAAAATAGACATATTGAAAAATTTCCAATATGATATCAAAAGTACAGTTGAATTACATTGTACGGCCAATATGGAAATAAACAGAATGTTAAAAAAGGTGTTAGAGATCTTGAAATAAAATAAAATTTAACTTTTGGAAAAAGCAGTTTCTTGAAAAGCAGAAGGCATGTATTAATATGTTAATATATTGTGTATTTGTTGGCAATGTTTCAAGTGTATTAGTAAGCATATATGTATGTATAAGTGTGTATGTATGCAAATGCATGTATACATGTATGTGGATGCTTGTTTCTGTATATGTCTATATATGTGTGTATGTATAAAACTGTATGTATGAGTGTATGCATATGTATGTATATATGTATGTGTGTGTGTTTGTATGTATGCATGCATGTAGGTATGCAAGTTATGTATGTATGCAAGTCTTGATGTAAGTGAAGCATAAAATTCGACTGGTCAAGAAAAAGGGGGGTACATGTATACTAGAAAAAAAAAAAATATTTTTAGATAATTTATACTTCGATGAACATCATATATCCTATCTTATCTGTACATGTTTATAGATGTTAACAAAGCTTTTGTACAATGGTAGTAATTTTAAATGTTTAATGGTTGTTTTCTTTTTTTATGTGAAACTATAAGAAGATATATATAAGTATAATAAGTATAATTGTAATGTTTACAAATGAAAAGGTCATGGGTAGTTAAATTGGGGTCAAATTTGTAAATAAAGTTTCACGACAAGAGCTTAAAAGAAACAAAATTATCAAATGTAAGTTACCATTCTTTATAATCATCCAACACCTCCAAAAACTTGTATTAAAATAAATCTAAAGGTATAAAATAACAAAAAGTATCAAAAACAGTAACCACGCTGTCTCTCATTTACATTTTCACATTTAAATTTTATTAAAAGAATTGATAACGGATTTTCTCCGAAAATTTCACGACACAGCGTGTGTAACATCTTTACTTCAATACGATTTTATATGATATTATGATTATTTATAAAGTATTTATAGAAAAAATAGAAATGTACTAAAATGACTATGTCTAAAGAAAAAAGTTTTACTGTATACCACAATACATTACAATAAATGGTGGAGAACTTTTTAAACTCAAACAAGTTACCACTGAAATATCACAGAAGAATTTATATACAAAACGTGTCAGAAATCCTAATACTAATGGGCAAACAAATGAAAGTGTCCGAAGCGATTTTCTGGATTTACCGTCATCAGGAACAAAGCAGAATATTTGAAAACCACTGACGTGTAAGAACGGAAACAGTTGATGAGCCATATGTTCAAAAGGACCTAAAATAATAGCCAAATCCATCTAAAGTCAACTTTGTTTGAGTTAGTTGAATTCTTAGTTTTTTTTAATAAATTCTAAATTTATAAACGAACAATTTAAGAAAGGTATGTAATAAATTACTGAGCTGGCAAAGTGGGATTGTTTCTTTATGACCTTGTATTAGTTCTATATTTTCATTGCTGCTCTTATTTACACAAGTTATCTGAATATAACATCAATATTCCCATCCGTCAAAGAGACAAATTTATATTGCCAGGAAGTTGGAATATGATATTTTATTTTTTTAATGATGGTATTTTGCTGTAGGTTGTCGGTTTGATAACTGTTGAAATGGCTATTTAGCTATCTTAATTGAAAGGTCTATTTGGTCAAATGACCTAGTGATCTATGCACGAGTTCACTAGTGGTGCTGAATAAGACATTCATTTGGTTTGTCTCACATCATGGCTGCTTTGTTTGCTATCTTTGAATCGATTTGACAGATCTTTTATCAGATTTGTGATTTACACAGTTTCATCGTCAAGTTTATTAAGGATACATGAAGCTAAATTGACATTGCAGTACATAATCAATTTAATAAAATAATGTTTCTAGAAATGTCAATCAAATTGGGTTTTTTTCTGTGAATGTAAAATGTTAAGTTTTGTGTTAATTAAATAGTGTTGTTTTATGTCTTTTAATGCTTTAAGAATTATATGTTGTCCAATGATAATGATTACTTGATTTAAACTCAGTTGAAAATAAACTTGATATCGTTATAGAGCCGAGAAATTGGATTGCTCATGATTTATATTTGGTGAAAGTCTTTTGCAAAGTCTGCAGTCACATGTAACGATGAGTTAGTTTTATAGTTCTGACTTTGCATTCTTATATTCAATTCTTTTATTATTTTGTTAAAGCTGTGATTTATAATCTTTCAATAAATATCATCATAGTTAATATATTTATTAAAGTTATTGGTCACATGATGTAGTAACGGTCAAGTGATTGTTTACTATAAACACGTGCTTGTGTTTATACTAAGCACATGGTTTGTGTGTATGTTAGTTATGATTGGATGGCATACACCCGCAATGTGACTTTTTCGGGTATATGCAGCTCATGAGATTCGTGAAAACATGATTAAGTATTACTTAAGGGGTTCGTTTGAGAAATTAAAGTTATTTGAAGTTTGCCTATAGTTTACGTAGCAGCAGTTCATTTTAAAGTTTACCCATCCACCCACCCATTTTTGAGTTGATTATTATTGATGTGGGTATAAAAATATATTAAATTATATTAATATGTATGTTTCCTCCTCTGTAGATAGATTTTGATTGTATACTATTATATGATTGAATTGGTAGTGCTTGCCTGAATTTATAGTGAAGGACTTTAGTTTGAAGAATATTGAATGTAATTAATATTAAAGGCTGCTACACCTGTAGGCACACTTATCCTATGTATGTGTTGTTTTATTTATTAAATTATTTATATTCGTTTGAGCTTGGCGAATTAAAATATAATGAAAATAATCAAAACATAGATGGTAGATTTCATAGATCAGCAAACGTAATTTTCCTTTTAAGGCACCATTTAACAATATGGAGATATGTGGTATTATTATCGATGAGACAACTATCAGTAAAACACCAAATGACACAATTGGTACCGCCTACAGGTCGCAATACGGCCTTCAACAATGACCAAAGCTCATATCGTATGGTAAAAGGCCACTGGAAAAAAATCCCCTTGCCTGGGACACACGCCTTTGTCTAACATTTCTGTCTTGATTTTTGCTTTGTATCCCACCATATAAAATTGGCGGGGGGGAGGGGGGGGGGGGCAGTTTATTCTACCTGTTAATCATCCTTTTAAATATGAAGGTAAACATTTGTTTGAAGAAAAAAAAAATAATGCTAGATAATACATAAGACAAGGTAACAGGAATTACAAATTGTATTAGTCCTAATCAGTCACATCACCAAACTCCACCGACAAATAAACGTTCAACCAAAAGATACATTGTCAAGATTTGTTTTCATCAACAAAATCTGGGAAAAACAAAAACTGAGGGAATCGCATGAAGTCAAAAGGAGTGAGACCGGCGAGTCAAGATGAATTTCTCCTTATATAATTATGTGCATACGAATCCCCTGCCTTGCATATCTTCACTCGATCAAAATATCATAATCAGGAATATAACACAATCGGTAAAATTACAGATCTAACCACTGCTGTAGTATCTCAAGATTTAAGACTGCGAAAACATGTCGCTTGTGAGTTGAGACACAGACAAATCTGTCAACCCTATCGTTCTGGTGACCGTTAAACGTAAGTAGCCCATTTCAGTCGTTTTTCCTTATAACTCTGTTGGCATTCCTAAGGGAACCAACTGTGCTCCTCTTCTTGCCGACTTGATATATTATTCATATGAGGATGACTTCATACTGGAGCTTCTAAGGAAAAATGAAAATAAGCTATCGTTACCTTTAACTTTACGTTCCGCTATATAGATGATGTGTTCACAAAATACCGTATAGCGGGTTTTTTTCGCGGAAAGTTGATTTTAAAGAAAATTCTGGATATTGTCCGTAGTGGATTCCGTCAAACAGGTATTTGTGGCGCCTTGGATGATTATCTTGAAGACCTTCCGCTATCAAAATATGTCACGACACAAGTAAATTACAGACGTATCTGTAAATATTTGACAATTCAACACATGTATTTTAACTCAAATATTGTTTCCATTTACCAATGTATTATTTTTACTATTAATATTTCTTTTAATTTCTTGTATTTTAAGAGAACTACAGCAAACAAATGTTTCAATGTTTTCTTCCTGTGAACTTGTAACTGCAAGCATTTCAGTATCCGCCAAAATATTTTATTGGGAATTATGAATCCGCCAAAATAAAAACCGCCAAAATGTTTCATGTACTTTGTTGCCCCCCAAATATCGAAATTTGACATCCGCGTAAAAAACCCGCTATACGATAATCCAAAGTTTCTGGACTGTTAATCGCATCTATCCCATCGACATAACGGATACAACATATACAGTTAAGTCTGCCTAATATCTTGACTTACATCTAGAAATTGACAACGAGTGTACGTTGAGAATAAAACTTTACGACAAAAGAAATGATTTCAGCTTCCCAGTTGTGAACTGTCCATTTCTATGTTGCAAAAGTTCAGCAACAACTACATATGGAGTATATATCTTCCAATAGAAACGATTTTCCAGAGCTTGCATTTCCTATCATGATTTCCTTGATAGAGGGTTATTCTGCTTACAAACCTGTTCGTGCGTTTTTCATTGTTATTCAACGCAAAATATATTATCTAAGATACCTGGGACGATCTCATTTCATAAAGGATCTCTTTTGTTTACTTATTGTACCTCGAACTTATTAATCCGGTGTAGGTCTTTAAGTTGAGGTTCAATTTACTAAAAGTTAATCGGGCATGACTAATTAGACACGCCCTATTAGAATCAGGGGGTCCAAAATAGGATCGTGAAAAACAGCCAGCGAAATACCATAATTTACAATTTCAGGTAATTAAAGTCCTTTTGATTGATTTATAATCTGCGGTCAATAATCAGACGGTGTTTGAGTCGAAACGCAAACCTGTCCGAAACCGGGAAATGTTGGCTGCAATAGGAATTTATTTACAAAATAAGTCCATATCTCATCTACTTATAGTGGCCGTTATTGGTTGTGAATGCATGTCGTTTTTTTTTGGCATTTCGTCTACCGTAAAGAAAAAAGAGGGGGTAATAGCTTAACTTCCGATTTTGATCATGGTTCAACTTTATTCTAGTACGGCATACGTTTTACCTGTAGCCAACGCTCTATCTTATTAAAGTGTCACTCTTAAATTGTTATCAATTGCTTCAGGTCGATCCAATTTGCATCTCGTCGTGAATATGCATGACATATTTGCCACTGGACATTAAGGAAGCAATCAATTAATCAGCTTCATTAAAAGAGGGACGAAAGTTCATACCAGAGGGACAGTCAAACTCATAGATCGAAAACAAACTGACAACGCCATGACCAAAAATAAAAAGACAAATAGACAAATAATAGTACAGATGACACAACATAGAAAACTAAAGACTAAGCAACACGAACCCACCAAAAACTGGGGGTGATAGTGATGTATAACCATAAGTCTTCAGTTGATAATTATCTCAAACAGTTTTCCAATTTTATATATTTGATTTTTATTTAAATTTGATTTTTTAAGCGTAAGTTTGTTTTAGCATTTCTTTCCTCATTTTTCTCTTTGCTTTTATTTTTTTAACATTAAATAACGTAGTCCACACCAGGGGTTACATTTTATCCTATCCTATCCAGCCAAACTAGGAGGAGGGGAGTGAACAGAAAAAAAAATCTTCATTGAGTGTCTATAACTCATATATTGAAGCGTACAACGACGGCAGTCTCGTCTATGTGACAAAATTTGCTGTGTCAACTTTTTTTTTATATCTGGTATAGTTGTCACAAAAGCAAAAATGGGTAAAAAACAAATGTTGGCAACAACTTATATAAGTATTCAACTTATTTTGTCCGTTTCATTTATTCTTAAGATATTGTCTTACTGATCGGTTTTGTTATTTACGTATTTATACATTCGAATAGCCAAACGGACGCACCCCTTTAGCAAGGGTATACTGTCGGACGGAAGAAGTCCAGATATGTCAATATTTCTTTACCCAAGTCGATCCTTTGGTTTTGAATAAAAGGAAATAAAGGTATACATTAATGCAGGGACTTTCTATACTAACTACATAGACTGTCCCTGATTAATGCGACATCAACCCAACGACACAGACAAATCAAACATTAAGAGTCAACATACAGTATTTTGTAATTAGAAAGATGCTCATGTATAACAAAAAGCTCAAAACCGCCCAATGTCAAAACAATACGGAGTTAATTTAAAAATATTTACCGTCAAAGATATCCCAACAGCCACAATTGATTTAATATTAATTACTGTCAAAGATATCCCAACAGGCACAAGTATTTGGTTGAGAAATATCACCTGCCCTTTTTTAATTTTGATCATTGGAATTTAAGAAGGTGTAACATAAACCAGTAGAAGACAAACACTTCACTGTAACGGTAAATTAAATGATGATAATGGATAACGTCCAGCGGAAAATTAAATGCATATTCAGGACGAACACATGTAAATATAATATATATATAAACCCTGCTTTGTACTAGACCGACACGCTGAGCCGGATTTTTAACGTGTAAGTTCACAAGCTGACCGTTCGCAGGAAGAAAATTCACCCTACCCGGACACATTTCCGACTCCGAGCCGACCAGTCTGTGCTTTCACTCATAAATGCCGCTTGTTTAGCGTTGAAAGGGGAAATACCAAATTTAACGTCTTTGTTTAACCCGGTCGGACGAACCAACGACCTCCCGCTCTCGAGGCGAACACACTCCCACGAGACCAACCAGGAGAGCGGTATTATAGAATACCATACCAAAAACTCAAGTACAATAAACAATACAGTTTCACAGACGACTTCAGAGTAGATTTCAAGGATCAATGCTCTCTGCAAATTAAAAACTCTTGCGCCAATTATTTGAGGGGTCTTGCTGTTGCAAGGCTAAATGTTTGTCCTTATTCAATATACCCTCATTTTCCAGTGGTATTTCAAGTTTCACGTCCAACCGCACTGTCGACCTCCTGTTGCAAGACCTACTATTGTATTTAAAATTTATGTGTTCTCGTCATAAACATGCATGAAATATTTGCCACTGGGCGTAAAGCAAACAACAATCAATCAACTTCATAAATTATTCAATGTACATAGTACACGAAATCAAGATCTTGTAGAATGCTATAATGTAAAATTTCCATTTAAATCACTCAATAATAGTGCAAAAATGTTTGTTTATGTTTTGGGGGGGGTTATTTTTTTACTACATAACTGAACACTTATAATTTTTTTTTCAAATATTTCTTTACTATGGTTCTTATCTACCGTTTTATTACGATTTATAATATATGATTATGTCAGGCGATTATAAAACTAAGAAAGTTGAAAGTTTTTTTTCAAGCTGTTTATGCTTCGTTTAGACGTTGAAAGGGAATGACGAACGACTAAAATAAAAGTGTTTGTTTTCATATAATACATTGTATGTCAATTTAAGAATGATGATCAACCTTGCGAAATTATCTCATCTATACACGTTTTAATCGAGCCACTCAAACCTACATAACTTGATGCTAAAGATGTTACATTTAGGCTATTTAATACGATTTTATTCATTGAAGTTTACAGGCATAGTTTTTTTTATTTTAAAAAACCAAACAAAACAAGATTTATTAATTAATTGGACTGAACAGACAACACTAATTATTTTGAATTTGCATGTAATGTAGTGTAGGAAAATTACAGAATCATAACCAAAATGAATATTTACCTGAATATTGTGAAGGACCTTGTGCATCTAGGTCTGTTCGATTAGAAGTTGTGAAACAAGCTGTTTACAGCTCTTCAATAAAAGCATGTAAAGCAAACCTTTGATCAACTTGCTTGCTATGTTTGTTTGGATGTTTGTAAACAAAAGGTAGGTAGTCTGTTTCAGTCTGTAACTATATAATGGAATTTGATTGGACAATAAACATTAACTTCATTGCATGTCAATCTTTATTGTCCAATCAAATCCCAGTATATATAAAACAGACTGAAACTCCGCCTACCAATTGTTTGTAAACATCCAAGCAAACATAGCAAGCAAGTTGATCAAAGGTTTGCTTTGCATGCTTTTATAGAAGAGCTGTAAATAACTAATTGTTCGAAGTTTACTTACTGTTTTCATATGGTCTGGTCTTTACGAATCTATTTCATGATTACTGACAGATTAAACACATCAAATATATATTACAAGAAGTTTTTGTGCAGACCATTCATTAATCAGTTGTAAATAAGGTCTGTATAGGGTTTTGATTTACTTATTCATAAAATAAAAAATCGTTGTTTTGAAAAGTTGGAATTCAAAAATATAAATTCACCCCTTAATTTTATAAAACTATTCTATGGTGTTATTTTAATGCTAAAAAAATTATAATAAATAAATAATTAAATGATGTACTGCCATTTAATCGGTCCGTTTCAAATGCAATTATGTAACTGTTATTTGTATATATCAGTCTGAGTACTGTTTAACTATCATTTAAGTTGAATATATTCAGACTCGTCCAATTCAGGGGAATTAGGCTTCTGCAAGTGGTTTTTTGTTTACTTTCCTTATTTTTTTGACGTTTTGTAAGTCAGTAAAAGTTCAATGATTAAGTTAATATTGACATTAAAAGACCTCCTCACACAAAGGGCTGTTCAAATCCCTTTTTGTTCGAAAGTCTTTAAATATCAATATTAACTTATCATTGAACTTTTACTATTACTTGCAAGGAAACTATTAAAAGAAGAGTTCCAAGGGGTGAAGTTGAAATCATCCTTTTCAACATCAGACTGGTAATTTCACATATACAACTTATGCATATATGGCTCTGTTTAGACACTTGTTCATATATCAGGTAAATTATGTTAGATATATGGTGAGAGATGATATTTTTGTGACAAGATTTCTAAAATGACCATTTGAGGCAGAAGCTGTAAACTTTTATTGATAAATAGGCATACAGTAAGATGTGGACTGGAGACAGATGCAGGATTGGATACTTTATATGATCTTGAATTTTGGAATTAATAACTACTAAACTTTACATTTATAGTATTCTGAAACGCTTTCAATTTGTTATCAGAACAGTTTCAAACAGGTTCTAGACATTACATGTCAGAAAACATGCACATAGGTTAAGCTGACAATAGTTGAAGTCTTGTTTTCAAATTCTTTAAAAATTGAAACAGGGTTAGGGGTTATAAAATGTACTGTAAAAGAAAAGTTACAGTATATGCAGTGATTTGTTTTGGGCTAACATTTTGATAAATAACTATTGTTTAGAAAAAAAGTGTTTTCAAGATTTTTCTATTTGAATAAATGTTAGTATAGGTTGTACTTTGTAACTACAGAACTGTTTCACAAACCAGGCCTCTTTTGGGGAGATATATAATTCCTAGATATTTTGTTTGTTTACGTACTGGTTCCCAGATATGTTTCATCTCATAGAGACATAACTTGGGAATGTGACCAGTATATTTACACATGGTTGCAGGGAATTTTGAATTCTGAGGGTCACCTAAAGTGAAGGTAGGGGTAGTACAGAAATTATGTATAAGTTTATACTCTTAGAAGTTCGGGACATATAAATGTTGAAAATATGTCGCACAGCCCTATGTTTTGACCTTTGAATAAAATAGTAGTGCATATCAACTTTCCATTCTAGGATATCATTTTTAACGAATCTTCATAGTAAAAGTGGCACAGTTTTAGCGGTAAAGGGAGTTCCTATGGGAAATTGCATTGTCTATATTTACAGAAATGCAAGCTACAAAGATAAAAGATAATATTAGCGTATAGTCTACAAAGGTTTACATGCATTTGAAGATTTACTTCTTAACGAACTTTGCTGAACGAGTGTAGAGCTTCGAATAACTAGTAACCAATATAATTAAAAACATTTAACAAGAAAAAGGTTTCGCGCGAAATTTAATTTCGTGCTTATAACATACCAATATTCTATTATTATTAATATTCTGCATTGCGGCCTTAATTCAACCAATCGACAAACAAAAATATCTTATATTTATTATTTTGTCCTTACGCCACCAGTCAATCAAAAACACCTTAACATACACACCTACATGTATTGTTACATGTAGTAAGCACAAACACGTGTTCGGCCACCTTTGATAAATTCATAAATATGTAAAATCTATCACAGTGGGAAATCTAGTGAACGAAAACAAAAGAAAATCCACTCTTCTTATGATAGAGTCGAGAAAGTCAATAATAAAACAATGCCGGTGACGATACTGATCAAAGGTTATTTCTAAATAATGATTGTACATTTTAAAGAAATTATTTGTAAAACTGTGTTATTAGAAATATACATGCAAACACACGATGTTTTATGTTCAGTGTTTATCCAGAAATTGCATTAGAAGCTTGAAAAATTGAAATTTAATAAAAATACCAATCTTTGCTGCATATATTGATAAATAAAACATGGAAACAATCATGTACATACAAAATCTAAAGATCTTTCGGGTCACCAATTTTCGGAGTGTTCCACAAAGTCCTTAGCATTTTACAATTTTCCAAAATATACTTATTTTTCACACCTAAGTTATCGAGCACACCGGTCTGCTCTTGTCACATGTACATTCAATAGAGAATTTGTGAATATAAAAATTTTAAAGTCTGTCTGTGCAGGTTAAGAAATTAAAGATATCTTTTCTTGTAAAGTAGGTATCTTTCTACTATTATTTATACAATTTTAAGAAAAGGTTGTCTCGATTTTTGTACATGTATTTGCGGTCTTCTCGATCTTTTCAATTCGATGTTTACATCGAGATAAGGTCTGTTTAAATTTGCTTAGTAACTTAATTTCAAAAGTGCCAATCTGTGGTGCATATCAATCGATTCCTTTAGAATTTTTTCCCCGACTTTCTCTGATCTAGCTATATATATATACGGATAATTATCATGTTCCCGAGAGGTATACAACCAGTAGAAAAATAGATTATAGTTGGTACTCCAGGAATTGATTCGCATAGCTACATTTTAAACCAATTTTACATCAAGCTTCTAAAGCCTGCTGTACTCGTTGTTTGCTACTTAAGGAAGTTAAATGGAAGTTTTGTTTTTATTTCAACTTATTTCTATTTTTACTATTTACTAAAACGTTTTCCCGTGAATCCATAATTGATAGCGTCCTTGCTAAAATGGGAGAAACATTGAGAAGATCTAGTTTTCGGTGTTTACAGGGGAGGTAATATTTTGTCACTAGATTTCCCACTGTATTAATGGAGCAGACCGTATGCAGCTGCTGAGAATTTGAATGTCAACAGTTGAAAATTAAAAATCATCACGTTTGTCATAAACTCTCGTTTCAAGTCGTCCATTAGTGTCAATATCGTGGAAGAGATATGGGGCAGACATACTAGTTTCGGTAGTATCCTTAATCTCAAGTTCACTTGGATATATGAGATTCAAGCACTTATTTAGATGTGGATTATTGAGTGATAGGTGATCATCAATAAAAGGTTGACAGGAACAATTAGTACACAGGCATAAAGATACACTGCAGTGAATATAATACTTGCTACCATAAAACATGGACTATCAAATAATTTTCCTGTCTATACCTCTTATAAAATTCTGAACACCCTTACTTTATCATGATTTCCTTGATAGAGGGTTGTTGTTCACAAGGAAGCTATAAAACCAAGAGTTCCAAATGGTGAAGTTGAAATCATCCCTTCGTAAGTTTTATGGACGCCATCACGAGTTGTTTGATCGTTATGGAATATCCGTTTCACAGATGCTAGCAGATATGTCCCTAATGTCGTAACTATAATCCCGTCCCCCTTTTCCTGAATGTGACCTACCGAATTAGACTTATTACCAGGTTGGTACTAACTTGAGCAACACGACGAATGCCACATGTAGAGCTTTTGTTTGTCTGTTGGTCTTTTTTTTATTTAAGCCATGGCGTTGTCAGTTTATTTTCAACTTATGAGTTTGAATGTCCCTCTGGTATATTTCGCCTCTCTTTTACTTCATCGATGCCTCACGAAAACTTTTAACATTATTTTTTTTCGATAAAAAATCACATTGTATGATCAATGTTAAAGGATATTAGTATATATATCTCGTTTCACTAACGCGATAAAATCTATAATGTCATTTTATGGATTTTCCGACAATCGGTTAAATAATAAACATTACTTGAGATTACCCAATCTGATGATAATTATCCTATTTTCTTCTACGATTCCTGGTATTTGACTAAGATACAGATAACAGAATATCCAAGAATTTAAATCGGTCCCCGAAGACACCTTACACAATGTACATAACATTTTCAGAATCTAAATATTGTAGACTTATAAATACCAATATGAACAATATCCTAGTTGCTAACATCTACGTCATTTGGTCTCTGGTGAATAGTTGTCTCATTGGCAATCATATCACATCTCTGTATTGTATATGGTTATGGTCATGAATAGTATGTTATTATTGCAGAAATTGATATGGTTATTGGGATCGGAACAGAATTTGAAATAAGGAAATATAAAATGCAATAAAAATGATGTTGCGCAAAAAGCTGTAGTCAATTCATTAAAGTAAAAATATACATTTATTTTTTCATATTTACATTGCAAATGTTTTTGACACCATTTATAGCTTGAAATGCGACGTGGGTTTTTCACATTGTTGAAAGCATTACGGTGACCTATAGTTGCTAAGTCCTACGACATTTTGTCCTTAGTGAACAGTTGTCTCATTAGCAATAAAATTGAGAATGGAAACGGGGAATGTGTCAAAGAGACAACAACCCGACCATAGAGCAGACAACAGCCGAAGGCCACCAATGGGTCTTCAATGTAGCGAGAAACTCCCGCACCCGAAGGTGTTCTTCAGCTGGCCCCTAAACAAATATGTATACTAGTTCAGTGATAATGGACGTCATACTAAACTCCAGTTATACACAGGAAACTAAAATAAATAATGACACAAGACTTACAAAGGCCAGAGGCTCCTGACGTGGGACAGGCGCAAAAATGCGGCGGGGTTAAACATGTTTTTTGAGATCTCAACCCTCCCCCTATACCTCTAGCCAATGAAGAAAAAACAAACGCACACAATACGTACAGTAAAACTCAGTATAAGAGAAGTCCGAGCAAGTATATCTTATTTTTACAATATTGGTTCCCTCCATTTCTACAAAATATAAAATTTTGGTAAGGAAATTAACCGTAAACAAGTCCTCAACCAAATATTTTTTTTGGCAGAATTAAATAAAATTTCATTTTGAAAGGCAAAATTATGCTCATAATCCATTGATTTATGGAATGTTAGACATTATTTTGTCTTTTTTGTACGTTTTGTTTTGTTTTTGATCAGGCTTATTTTGGTCTAATTCTTCTCTCTTCTGTAAAATCCGCCACAAAAAATTTCCTGAAAACTTAAAATATATTTTAACCTATGTATCAATTAGACAATATTTTCTGTTACAGTGCACAACCAATTCCAGCTGCTTATAAAAAAAACCATAATTACTATTAACTTCAGGAGTCTCAGGAACAAAGATTTAAAAATATATCATTTACGGTTTGAGCAATGCTCTTTATTATTTTTCTTACGCCCCAAATCCCCACTTAATTATTTGTAACTACTTGGCTGCCAATCTTTTGAACTAGGTTGTTTTAGAAAGGCCAACTGATACCGATCAAGTTAATGATAATCCAATAAGCTGTGTTGATCTGTTGTTATATTCTAAATATACCAAATTATCGTACAGTATGAAACTCTTTGGTCAAATTGTTGGCTGTATTTTTTCTTTTCATAATCCCAGTGTGTAGACATGATGTTGATATTTATACGAAGATAGTCGCTAAAAATCAACAATATAGATTTCAAGTGCATAGCATGGTTTGCGTATATAAGTGACAGTTTAATCTAATTCAATTCGATCGAGTGGACACATATAGATAGATATCTTACATCCATTGTGTATCCTTCAAACAGATTCCGTACAATGAATACGCACAGAAGGACATGGCAGTAGAAAAGTACACAAATTGTATATTCTAGTATCTATTCATAGCCAAAAAATACATATCTAGTCACAACTTATATTTATAGAATATGTAATCCAATAATTCAAACATGAACACAAAGATTTATTGAAAACATCATTATTTTCACACAATAGTTATAGAAAGTGGACTACAAATTAAGGCAACAGTCGCTTACCGATGTTCAAATCTTGAATTTAGAAGAGACATGTCAAGGTAACAAACAAAAACATGAGAGAATCGCATGAAATTCATATGGAGCGAGACCAGTTGCGTCGGATGGGTAAGCGTCTAGTGCTTTGAATGCCTCTTCCGCCATGGAAACCCACACTCATTCAAAATGTTGCTTGAAAATTAATAAGACAGGCATTTCGTTACCTTTACTAGATTCTTTCACAGATACACATATCTAGTTGGAAATTTTGCTGTTCCTGTAGAAAGCTTATTACAAACGGGATATCACGTCTTAGTTTTTAAAGGGATGTTGTGTATATAGCCCATAAATTTAGAATCGATTCATGTTAACTTATCGATTCTCTGAACTATGAATTCAAATCATGAATTAAACAAACACTGTAATGAGATCTTTGAATATTGTTTTTATCGATAACATTGATTTAGTTATCAATAAATTAAAACATAACTGAATATTTATACCTGTACAGTTATGAACACTTACACTTATTTCTCACTGAATGTGTACTTAAATGAGCAATACAACGGGTGTCACATGTGAAGCAAGATCTGCTTACTTGTCTGCAGCACCAGCTGATATCACCCAATTTTGGTGTGGTTTGTTTTGCACAGTCTAAGTTTTTTATGCTGTGTTTTATAGATGGTTTATGTCGTTTTTGCGCTAAATCTATTTGTTGTGTACCAATTGAATCTAGTCTTGGAGACACGAATTATCTATTAGTATTATTTATGCTTTGAACTCTTTTCCAGTATTTTTTATTTTGTTAGTTGTTCTTTGTGCTTCGTGTCAATCATCTGATGAGTCCAGCCTTTTCCAATTGATTTTAATAATAACAGGAGCCTGTAATTTATTGGCTGCCGTTGCTCGCTGTCTATGATATTTTGTTTTTCATTTTGTATTGCGGTGCCTTTTATAGCGTAATATACGATAAGACTTTTGCTCAATGTTGGCATCCATACGGTGACCTTCATCAACATCGTTTTGGTCTCTGGTGGATAGATTTCTCATTGACAATCATACCACATCTTTCAATTTGAATAAAATTTTTATATTTCAATGAACCGACAACAAGCCTTAACTAGAAGAAAGAACGAAAACTCAAAAACATGAAACTTTTCAATGACAATACTTGCAAGTGTATAAAATTGTCAATCTGACGACTTGCGAACCATAACATTTGCAAATTTCTTTAATTATCAACTTGTCAACCATAGTATCTCACAATTTCTTAAACTTTCAACCTGTCGACTTGTCGATCGAAATACGTGTTAGTATATCAAATTGTCTCTCAACTTGTCTACCTTTCTTTTTAAAAGTTAATGATTTTGCTACTGAATTTTCCGTTTAATTGATATAACATTATAAGGGATCAGTTCTTTGCGTATAAATGGTTCAATCATCTTCACAGCACGAAAAAAGCAACGAAAATGCATAAGTAAGAGTTACATCGTGACTGTACTTTTCAGTTTATACTTCGTTTACTTACTGCTTACTGGCAAATTCATATATCATAGTTTACTTTTACTGCTTTGTTTTCTATAAGAAACATACATTTTTTACATATAAAACGTGTAAAATAAAACCACCCTAAAACATATCAAGCAATATTTTTATAAGGTATCATACCATTTCAACAGACAGATAAAGAAGTAAAGTTTGAATAATGACTCATTAATATACTATAATGTCTGCTTTTATGATTTGTATTGTTGCTTCCTGGTGTAAAAGAATATTTACGTCTTTTGTAAAGGATATGGTCTACATAACATAACAATTTTACATTTGAAAATCGGTGAACTACTGTCGCCTTAATTTACCGTACGTGACTGCAAACTCATCATTTAGGATATGAGAGTCATAAAAGCTGCAATATTTTTTTTTATTTAGATTTTTTGTTTTATTCTATTTACAAGGGAAAAACATCCATTTACTTATATAAAAATTAGATTCATTCGCGGATACAAAGATTTGATTTTCTCGTTTGGTTGTATCTATTAATCTGATTTCATGATTATCAGCATATGTAATATTGAACAAATCTATTATCTATATCCAGCAATTGTTTACAGATGTCCAAACTCTTGAAGCAATTTAGTATAAACAAATCAAAATCAAAGTCATAAGGAATCGCATTTGTCTCAAAACGGAATAAAAACGGTTTCGATGAAATGGTTAGTGTCTCTTGCAATCCCTGTATCATCTGCCATGCCAATTTACACTCAATCAAAATTTCACAAAAGGTAGTTAGTCAAAATCGTTAAATCTAAAGATCAGACGTCTGTTCTAGATTATTTTTAGTATAAAAGATCTTATTAAACCATAAAACATGTCTCTTTAGCGTCGGGACAAAGACACATCATATCTTTCAATGAATTTGTGATCTTACAATTTAAGAATGTAGATTTGAGTCGTTTTCCGTCGTAACCCTTTTTTCGCAAGGATAATAACACTATAAAGGGGTCCGTATAATGTGAACATGAACGAACATCATGTATCAAGTGAGATATATAAACGCCAAACGAATGGGCAAAGAGTGTGTTACTGCTAAACATTTGGGATGTCGACAATGAAAGAGCTAAAACGTTAAGTTTGTTAATTCGTTCTTTTGTGTCAATATCATGAAAAACCCAGACATAAAACAGAATTTATATCGGATATATCATTCTCCTTAATGTCAAGTTCATTTTGTTATATGAGATGCAAGCACTCACTAAAATATGGGTTATTTAGTGACCGGACATCATCAAAATATTTGATATTCAAATAAAAGACAAGGACCTGTTTTTTTTTTCTTTCTTTAAAGACAGCGGATTTTTCCCAAAATTCATTTATTTCGCTTTATTGCCATACTAATGATTATCTTTGAAATAGAAAAGGCAATCTAAGAAGTCAATCCTGGGAAATATAATAGGTTGCGAGGATGAACTTTTGAATTTTACCTTTCGCCTCTCTCTAACATATTTTTACGTTTGAAATATTACGATAGAATAATTCGAACATTAAAAGTGACAAGGCATTGGACATACATCACTTAAGCATAACATACACAGACATTGCGATTAAGTAGATAAGAAGCATTAGTAGCTTGATTATATTCAACGCTGAGTTGAGACTCAGATACGTCGTTACGGTCAATCAATGTGTGATGGTGACCGTTTAAGTAGCGATGAGATAATTTCAGTCATTATTCCTCCACACACTAAGCCTGCTGTATCAGGGTCTGTGTCCTCAGCACTTCCCTTATATGTTTATACTGTTGAACTTTAATCCATCTAGGGTATATTTGTTTCAACATTGAAAAAAAAGTGTAGATGTTGTTATCTTTGGATTTGCTACTTGAGCGCCTATCCTCATCTCAGTTTCAAGACAAACAAATCACTTCAAAAATGAAGTTGTATAATTGGAAGACTAAATTGAATGTGCTGTATAAGATACAATTACCGTATAAGTAATTTGGATAAAAATATCCGCTTCCTAAGTCAAATATTAACTAGTCAATACAAAAATTGTATCAGCTAGAAAAAATTACATCAGCAAGTATGACACATTTTCACTAAAAAAGGAAGAAATGTCTTCATCACTGTATTAAATTGATTACAACCACTTTGCTCGAGATTCATAATTTTGAAGTAACTAGGTATTAGTTACATTGCTGGTCGTTAAAACACAACGGGCTGTCATCATTTAGTTTGGAAGGATTTAAAAATCAAGCTGATTATCATTAAAAAGAAGCACCAACGCATGTAATGCTGGCTTTTCTGGAGGCAATTTGTCTAAAATGACAGAATATACGTTTCAGAAATTGATGAGTTGTTGTTAATTAATCTGCTGTCAGCATTCATGACATTTTTGTTGTATCATACCAAAGGTAGAGGGCTTCTTGAAGATCTGCTAAGTGTTGACTTCATCGAGTGTCTAATGGTAATGAATTCGACTCAAGTATGTGAGGTTATTTCATCAGTTTCATGTAAAAGAAAAAAGCAACCACACATGCAATGCAGGCTTTTTTGAGGCAATATATCTTAAATGACGTAATTTAAGTTTCAGAAATTTATGATATTTTGTTTATTAATCTGCTGTCTGCATTCATGAAATTTTGTTATATTATAACAAAAGTAGAGGGTTTCTTGAAGATTATTCCCGCATTTAGATCTTCTAAGTGTTTACTTCATCGAGTGTCTCGTAGTAAGGGACTCGACCCAAGAGTGCGAGGTCATTTCTTCAGTTTCAGGTAAGACAAAAGAATTTATCTGTTCACGTAGTCTTACTGTGAATTGCAAATTATACTGTTTATTGTTAAGTGTGTGTATCTGTGTGTTTTGTGCTATTTCGTGGTTATAAGCGGGAAGTTTGGCTAGCCATAAAACTAGTTTCAACCCACCATGTTTTTCTTAAAATGTCCGGTACCAGGTCAGGAATATGGCAGTTGTTATCTACAGTCCGTTTCTATGTATGTTGGCGTTCGCTTTTGTTGTAGTTAAATGATTCTATTGTTCCGTTGTTTTCCTCTTATAGTTGATGTGTTTTCCTCGGTTTTAGTTTGTTGCCCAGATTTGTTTTTGCTTTATCGAATTATGACTATTGAATAGCGGTATACTACTGTTGCCTTTAATTAAATATTTTAATGAATATGTTGCGTGTTTGTGTTTTTACCAAAAAGGTGACCTTAACGACGATTTTTGGTAAAAAATTCTTGTGTTGCGTCTGGTTTTTGTTTTTGTTTTTTGTTTTTTATTTGATTTATTTTTCTTGTATATGTACAGTTTCTGTGTATAGTGCAAATTACTTCCAACAATGTGTTGCACTAATTGTCGTACTAAGCACACCCTAATAAAAGATAGGAGAACATGAACTCATCACTATCAATCAGCTCACCAAATAAAAAACCTTCTGATAAGAATTTATGGAGAAATATGTAACGAAAATATACTCGACGGACGAACGGAAAGAGTTATGGTAATAATATTATCCAAGAAAATTGTCAGCTCACATTCTGTAAGATATGGTATCCTCTTATACTACTATTTAAACAATGGGGCATATTAGGCTGGCCGTCCGTTTGGCAGTGCCAAAGCAGAGCCAAAGTAAGCAGACATAAGTAAACTCATTATAGATGTATTGTAATACACTAGAGTCTCGTTGACGCACACGATCTCTTGGGGCTACATTTCATCTGGTAGTTTCTTTGGCTATGCGGAGTATACACATATACATCCGCTTGCTATATAAAATGAAACTGAAAAACAGCAAACTGTTTCAGAGAAGCTTTCTTAATTAAATGGATCAAAACATTTTCAATGAAAAATATTATGAAAATTATACAAAAGAAGGAAGATCAAAATTTTACAAAGAATACTAAATTTGTCATAGTTTTGTGCTCTGATTGCTTGTCAAGTGTAGATAACACTTTCGATCATGTATGGTTAGCTTTAAGAGAGCAATAAATTAGGACCAAATATGAGCCGTTAAGAGTGACAACTAAAGATATGCAATCCCAAATACAAAAAAAATCATTTTGACTAGAGACAACCATTAAAGGAGCTCCTGATTGGTAACATGTACATGAACATTTTTTCTTCTTAACCCTCCTAATCTAAGAGTAAGTTCGAATGGAATAACCATTGGTACATACAAGGAGCACAAACACTCGAGGTTTATTTTAACAATAAATTTGTATTAAACTTTCATAGAATTTTTTAAACACTTTGTTACGAAATACATCAATTGACAGATACAAAAGGTCATATTTCAACTTTATAGCCGACATTTTTACAATTTGCAGCAATTTGTTAAATTTGAAAATATTTTGTCTTTTACAATTATTCTTTAAATAAAAAAATAAGAAGATGCTGTATAATTGCCATTGAGACAACTCTCCACCAGAGACCAATGAACATATATGTTAACATTAACTTTAAGTTTAAGTTAAGTTTAGACGGTTTTAGCGTACTTTTTAGTGAAAGCTTTAAATTTTGTTTGTTTTTACGTATGTCACTTGATTACTAGTCGTTAGTATCTAAATCGCTAAGGAGAAATACATACATAGTACATCATCGAAATAAGTTTTAGTATCTTGTTGTTTTATTTTCAAACTATGTGTGTAAATCTATTGTAATAAATCTTAAGCTTCAATTAGTTGCACTATATATGTTCCATAAAATTATATATTTTTACAATTCTGCTTAATGTTGGTTTTCAAATTTAAAAGCAATTATATGACTATCAAATGGCGTTTACAGTAATACAAGAGTTCTCATAAATCAAGGAAAATATAATTTCAGAATTCCAATTTAATTCTAGAACACATCATTATGAATGTGACGATGACATTACTATAAAGGACACATTAAACAAGAGACACATTTTTATCTTATAATAACGACTGCAAATGGATTTTTGGATAGATATAACTGTTGGGCTTCAATAGCCGTTTTAATGATCTTTCGACAGTATTATTTTGACAAATTATACAATTTGTTTGGTAGTATACATTTAACATTCGAAAGTATACCTGACTCAGGTATTTGAAACTAAAGCATTGACGCAGTTTAAACAAAATTTATTTACATATTTCCAGTTGATTCGAATTGATTGATTTCTGCTTGCTTACGGTCAGATGACAAATATTTTGGGCATATTAAGGACGAAGCTGATAAAATAAATAGAGATATACTTTTCTGCATTCGTTTTCGTTTAAAATTCACACAACAAAATTCCTAAAACGATTGTTATATTAAGATTGATATATATTAACCTGTACCAAGTCAGGAATATGACAGTTGTTTTCCAATCATTGGATGTGTTTGAGGTTTGAATGTTGCCATTTGATAAGGGACTTTCCGTTCTGTATTTTTGTTATTTTTTTTTTCACATTTGTGTCACTTTTGCTTTCAGAATGTTCATCATAAAAGGATAACCATAGTAATGCCTTTTACTAGTCAGAATCAGTCTTGATCATCCCAACAATTACATTGTACAAATCACAAACAATACAATACAACATATCATATCAACAACACAGCACATTATGCTGTATTTGTTAGATAACTACACATTTAAGAACAATGTATTAAGGGGGCACACACTTTGGATAGATTGCATTCCTATAACAATAAAATAACAAACAAAAATAGGAATGTTACATAAGTACATATTAGAAAAGTAAAATTCACCAAAACTAGAAAATTCCAACTCACGAAGGTACAAAATTAAAAAAGGACAAAGATCATAATGAAGTAACATTAACAAACAATATCAGAATGAATTTTCTGTTGTGCATTCAATGTTTTCTTTTCATGATGATTCAGATACATAATATGATGTGTCATCGTTCCTTTCTACATCAGTAAGAATTAAGTTTTAGTAGTAGTAGTTACATTGTAACAAAGAGTTATAATACTAATGAATGCGAACGCTTCATATCTTGAATAATGCAAGACTGCTGATGAAATAGCATGATACAATTGACATATACATAATCAACTCATGGTCTTTTACATTCACTCATTCAGGATAACTCTACATAGAATGTTACAGACAAAAAGACAGCATAACCAAAGATGACAAGATATATTTAGTGACCATATCAGGATGTTAAAACTTATCATATAAAATTAAGGCAACAGAAGTTTATCGCTGTCCATAAAAATCAATTCAGAAGTCAAAGCAAGGTAACTTAACAACTAAAGGAATCGCATAAACTCTAAAAGAAGCGAGACAATGTGCTTCGTCAGAGTAAGTGTCTCCTGCTTTGCATGCATTATTCACTATGTGTATGCATACAATAAGCAGTTGCAGGCATTGACCTAGTGTATATCAAAATGCTTAACACAGTTGAAAACATTAAAAACAAAACATGTTTAATGTGTGCTTATGTTGTAATGTCACACTACTGTTTCAGGTTAGGGTGACGGTTGATGCCTGTTGTACTTGTTGAAGGCCGTACTTTGACCTATAATTGTTTACTTTTTATACATTGTGACTTGGATGGAGAGTTGTATCCTTGGCACTCATACCACATCTTCTTATTTATATTGATCGGGGTTAGGTCATCTATGTCATGGGCCAAAACAAATTGTGATTTAAACATGTTATACACATTAGATTTATCGAAAAAATAATACTTTTATTTTATTTTATTTTATTTCAGCAAGGGTATACATATTAAAAAGAAAATAGCAGACGAAAATAAATAACTCCTCTATAGCAAGTTCCTAAGTCAGAAGAATATCCTGTACTGTACTGGACAAAAGCGTTTATGATCCCTTTTCTCTTTGTATCGATCATTGTACGGACATTGTTAATATTTTGTATAGTGTGTGAATATCTTATTTTGTATATCAAATATCAGGACAGAAAAGTAGTTCATTGTTTTTGAAGTTGAAAGCATATGACTAAACGACATTTTCCTCTTGAGCTTGCTCGTTGTATCCGCAGTAACGATAGCTCTTAAAATAGTTCCACGTGTTTTCACATCTCTTATAGATAAATTTACTGCAGTTGTTTATGATTTAATAATAAACTCGTTAAATTAAATAATAAAAAATGAAAACAACACTTTATAAATTTCATGCATCAAAAACACTTTTTTGGATTAACCTTCATCAGGGAAGCTCAAAGCCGAATATTTGAAAGCCTAGGATGTATAAGAACCGAAACAGTTGAAGAGCTATATTACCCAAAAAGGCCGTAAAAACAGCCAATTCCATCTAAGGTCAACTTTGCCTAAGGGAGTTGAAACCTTAGTTTCTAATAATTTTAAATTTTATTAACGGACAGTTTTAGAAAGGTTTGTTCTAAATCATGTCAGTACCGACGAACTGAGCTGATGATACTCTCGGGGACTGATAGTCTACAAGCAGAGGTATCGGCCCAGTGCTGTAAAAAATGAAAACAACACGTTATTAATTTCATGCGTCCGAAGCTTTTCTGGATTTACCTTCACCAAGAACGCTCAAAGCCGAATATTTGAAAGCAAAGGATGTATAAGAACCGAAATAATTGAAGTAAATAGGTATTTGAATTTTTTCTCTTTTAAAACAAGGTTTTTTCTTCTTTGAGTCAAGTAAAATTGTCTGTAGTGCTAAAAAGTCAATACCATAAAACGACATCATAAGTTGTATATTGAACTTAAAATAACCACAAATAGATTGAATTTTCTGCATTAAAATTTATTAACTTTCTGCATTAAGATCTTTATTAAAAAAAACCCAACTGTACTTATCATTTATGGTCATTTGCAACCAACGATTTAGGAATACTATTCTATAAAAGATTCGTAGTTGCTACAAAATACAGGGCTCAATATATAAAAGAGAAGTACAAAGTATAAGAATTGAAATTAATCATGAAAGAAACCAGACTTAAAAGTTTGTATGCAGACGCACGTTTTGTCTCCACAGGAATCACCAGTGGCGCTTGATTCAAAAATGTTAGAAGTCAAAATCAAATATGAAGTTGAAGAGCATTAAAACCGACAATTCAAAAAATAATAAAAGGGAGATAAATAAGTACTTGACAGTAGCAAGGTACTTGAGTCATTTGGAGCTTGACATGAGAACATTGTATTGTTGAAGATATAGGTTAACCTGTTAATGCTTTATTCGGTTTTGAATGTGTTGCAGGTTACACATACCCTATATGTTCTTTTATCTAAATACAATACAGTTTGTTTATGTCATTTGATATTAGAAATATGTAGAATTGTTTGTTTAAAGTCTTTATATTCAAGTTCAATTTGGGATTTGAAAACATGGAGAGTAAATCGAATACAGAGGAAAATTAGCACTTTCTCTGTACCCCCCCCCCCCCCCCCCCCAATCTTCATAATTTGATGCATTATGGGTAATATTCAAAAAGGGTATACCATTGCAATTAGCTAAAGAAATTTTATATTTATAGAATAAAATTATTATAAGTTAGGTGCTCAAACCATAAAAAAATCTGAATCTACAAATAAATGCAGCGTTTTCACAGCAGACATTTTTAGCTATTCCTTTTGCATCAAAGTAATTTCTTCTGAAAACAAAACTTATTTTTTGTAATAATAAATTGACGGAACTTATTTGACTGTGCGATTTTGAGATATTGAAATATTGCTTTTCGAGGTAAACGGATTCTTAAAGACACAATTAAATCCAAATGAATGACTTGAGTTTCTCTAAATGTGTTTTCCAGTAATGATAAAGAACTTGTTTTTCCGAGTTTGTTATGCAATTAGTTTCTTCTTTTATTTACAAAAATCTTTCATCGATGTCTTGTTTTTCTTCCTGAAATACGCAAATTAGTTATTTTGATCACTCTACGAAAAAGATATATAGAATGGATAAATTTCTTTATAATCACAGACTTTCGATGATAGAAATTAGATGCCAATTGCGTTTACACGATTAGATTTTAATGAATACAATGTTACTGTTATCTCGATTTTTAGTTTCTATAACTTTAGCAAAAGAAATAAGTGATTTATTTATATACTCTATCCTTGTTTATTTAGTGGCCAGTAAACACTGATAAATGGGATACGACTTATGTCATAGATATTTGTTGTCAGATAAAGGGCGAAGTACAGCCTGACATACTATTAAAGGCACCTGATTATTGTTGAAGACATTTTGGGTTTTCAATGAAATTCACGAAAATGTTTGTTTCTGTATATCGCATGTCATTAAATACTAATGTCATCAATAGAAACATTTGTTATCAACAAGGGCAATGCAGTATCTGACACAAAATACAAAAAAAAAAAATTGCAACAAAGCCTATGGTGGTCCTCTAATTTTTTGTTTTGTCATGTAGCTATGTTTTGTTGTCGATATAATCAGGTGTGGAGTGAATAAATGTCTAGGACATTTTAGTACCAGTTTGGCACATGGAACTGGCTTTAAAGTAATAAGATACTAATTGGACAATAACATTCTGATTAGAATCTGATATTGCACTAATTCGTTAGATGTGTCTCTCGCGGCGTGAAAGATAGGATGATCTATTCTAAAGTTGTAAAACTTCTATTCAGTACAAAGGGGGAATTTTGTTCCAACTGCAACCATGTTTGCGGGGGAAAAATTAATTAAAGTGCCAGCATGTAACTTGAAACGATGTGAAAATAAAATATTTGAGTAAAAGCGAAAAATACATTAAACATAGCAAGGTGAGAGATCTTTTTTTTTTATCATCAGATAGGGAAAATATAAAACCTAGGACGTGAAGACAAACAACAGTTCACAACACTTCAAAGAGAAAAAAAGAATAACGATTTGACTCCTAGGGGTAAACTCATGTGCCATTCGAAGACATTTGGGATACGATATCACGCAATGACGCATCGGTATATAACTCTTGTCTCACACTAAGATGTAACCAACGTTATAAACCACTAGTTCATGCATATTATCTATCAATGATACATGACCGAAGTCTCATATCTTATATAAGATATTAGATGCCACTTATTTGCTGAATCAAAGAAATATAGTCACGTTAACTTCGCTCATATGGCAATAGGAAACAACATTAGAGGGTACGTTCATTTAGCCGTGCTGATATACAAATACGTAGCTGTTAAACCCGAAATCCCGTTTTGTGAGATTTTCGAAAAATCTGCAGTAAAGGATTTTGTGACAACTCTTTAAATGTAAGTAGGTACCATTTGTACCAAACATAACTTTCCGGTGACAGACATTTTTATTTCTTTATCTAGGTCGCTTCTCTTTGCCAAATCTACCAACATGAATTTTGTATAATTGTTTTTCTTCCTGGAAATTGCATGAAATTTCTACCATTTGATATTTGGCAAACACCATTCAATAAATCATTTGAGATTTCAAGAATTTTATTAAGTTATGCTTAAGGCCTTTGTTTTATTAAACAGTAGTGAATTTAAATTTATATTGTTATAGTTTGTATAAAAATCACGATTAATTTGTTGAAAATTAAGGCTAAAGTAGTTTACTGATGTTCAATATATATTAAGAAGAGGCAAATCAAGGTAATAAAAAAATACGTCGGAAATCACATGAATTGAAAAAGGAGTAAAACCATGTGCGACAGGGTAAGCATCGCCATGCAAATCGGCTTTCAGTTAATATGTAACAATCGGAAATAGAACACAATCAGTTATCAAGTTATTGGACAGCATCAATATATCTGAAAGAACTATTAAGGAACTTTGCAAGATGCTTTTTCTATTTGTCTTTGAGAAGGTAAATGATTATTTTTTGCTTTATATTTCAGTTTTCAGTTCGCAGACAATAACCCACCAAAGCTTCATGGTTGGTTACTGTCGGCTGGTATCCCATTTTGTTATATGTAATTACAATGATATAGCGCATGTACATTTATGGAGATATGGGAAACTTCCCTGTTAAATTATATTATCCATCTATCATGCATCAAAAAGTCCAATTCAGTGTAATACTCTTTTTCGTTAGTGTAGGCAAATAACAGCTCAACTGCTTAACAAAAATTAAGTATGGTTAAATATTGATTTCAGTGACTGTAGTTAACTGGTTATTTCAGTATCCATTTAGTAAAATGTTAAATCCAGTGTCCACTAAGTAAAATGTAAATTTCAGTGTTATTGTTGTCAATTTGTTTACAGTGTCCAGGTGGTAAAATGTTAATTTCAGTGTCCATGTGGTAAGATGTTAACTTCGGTATTCATTTTTACTTATGTCAATTTAGTGTCCACTTTGTAAAATGATAATTTCAGTATCCATTTGATAAAATATGAATGTCAGTGTTCACTTTATAAAATGTGAATGTCAGTGTCATTTTGGTAAAACGTTTACTTCAGTTCCCATGTAGTTAAATCTAAATATCAGCTTCCGTTTAGTAAAATATAATTTTCAATGTCCACTATGTGATCGGAATTTTTGTTTTGGCAATTAGGTATAATTTTGATTTTAGTATCCAGGTGGCTATATGTTTATTTCAGCAGGTTCAGTGTACACGTGGTAAAATATTTATTTTAGTTTCCATTTGGTAAAATCTTAATTTCAGCGTCCCAGTTTATGAAAAATAAAAGTCAACAGTAGTAAACCGATATTAAAATTTCGTAATTTTGAATAAACAAAACCGATGAAAATTAAGCAATTTTATGAACTTCACATAAGAAAGAGACTTGGTCCGTGTTTCCAGTGCTTAAGTGGTTATATTTTAATTTCAGTGCCCATTCTTAAAGCTTAATATCATTGGTCATGTGCTTGAATGCTATTTTCAGTGTACATTTGCATGAATGTTAATATCAATCAAAGGTGATTATACTAGTACTGATCTCTATACTAATAACACATGTTGTGTTGCTGCAAAAGTCAAGTTTTATTGTAACATGCTTAATATATTTAAGATACCAAAGCAAGATAATAATCGCATATTGTTTCAAAACTGATGCACGCTTTGCATTTTGCTAAAATAAAATTGGCTTAAACAAATTTCGTTCATAGAACTGTCCTTATATCACCCATTTTTGACCAGTATCATTATTTTTATATTCAGAAATACATTGATATCAAGGAATGTCGACAAGAAATCATGCTTATGCTTTTAATTAACGAAGAATTGAGTCTACTGGTTGAAGACAATAAACCGCATTAAATATTACTCCTGTGAATAGGTCATACATCTATACAAAAATCAAAACATATTTCCAATTAACATCTAACAAATGTGTGTATCAGTCCCTAAATATCAAAATTGAATGGCTGTCATTAAATAAAAGAACATATTAAATCAATCCTTACGAATGAACCCAATATTTCTATTTCATATATACAATGATTGTCAACGACAGTGTATCTGTGAAACATATATCTCATATCTACTAATATGTGAAATATAAAGAATAAAATACTGATGATGAACCAAAAAATGCATTAATATATTTGGTTAAGTTTATCGTTTAGTGTATCTTTATTTCTCATTCTTAATTTCAATACTGTAGTATACTTATATAACTGACTAACTGAATCGGTTAGTAAATAAAGTCTACGCAACTTCCTGATGAAAAGTTAAAATAACGCTGTACGAATTTTGTGCATCCGAAGCGCTTTTCTGGATTTACCTTCATCAAAATGCAAGAACATTCCAAGTTCGAATATAGCACTGTTCAATCTTTTAGTTATTTTTACGACATTACAGTAGGAGGTTGAGTGAGCAATACTGTCTTACATTTTAAGTGTACTGAAAACATTTCTAAGTATGGTTCTGACTAAATTTGATAGTATAGCAGCATTAAAACTCTTATACAGCATTGGTCTCTTAATTGTTTTTAATAGAACACAAATGACAATATTATATGATGTTTATGCTTTTGTTTTTGTTTTGTTGAATTTTTCTCTTTATAAGTACGATTTCTCTAATGTGGTAAACAGCATTCTTGTGTAGAACAGGCCTTACATCGAATAGTCAAATTTGGAAAATTTTTTGTATTGCCTCCACTATTTCAATTTAACTCAAGTATGTGTATACTTATAAACAAGTTTTGTAAGACCATTATTCAAAACCATTTCAATCACCAATCAATGAAAATAGATACGTATATTATAGGACATCGGAAAATATGAATGCAAAATAAAACAGGTTGCTTCTATCTTTAATAAATTCTTATAAACCAGTCTGATTTATTACCAAAATCACTTTTTACATAATAATTGTTAACAATACACAAAACCAAAGTCTAATTATTGATAGTTATCATACTGATAACAAAAATTTAGAATATGAATTTCTGTCACCCATTGAGATCATGAAACTCTATTTCTACCAAATTTTAAGAGATACCACTAATACTCATGCAGTAAAATCGAGAAAAACTATCCGGTTTATAACATTGTCTTTCAAAGAACCAAAGAAAATCAGAAATGATGCAGACTGCTTTACGTCTTCTGTGATGTCAAGGATACCACATTACTGGATTTATATATTTTCGTTGGATTGATTACAATAACATATGTATCCCAATATTTTATTATATAGATCTTTAATTGTCTTTCGTATTTTCTTTCAAATTAATTAAAATTGTAAAATATTTTAATTTACTTATACATAATAAAAAATGATAAAGATAGAGGAATCCTTTAATCTAAAAAAAAATGAAAAATACCCTCGGGTAATAATATTCAACAAGCAAAATGACAAATTCTCTGAAACTGACATTATCAAGATGCTTGATTTCTTGATTGACAACTTACTTTTGGAGGACGTGTTTTTCAACAAACAATTGGCATTCCCATGGGAACCAACTGTGCCCCTCTGCTTGCCGACTTGTTCCTTTATTCATATGGGGCTGACTTCATACAGGAACTTCTTAGGAAAAAAAGAAAAAAAGTTAGCAGTATATATCCTATAACTTTACTTTCCGCTACATAGATGATGTTCTCTCACTAAATAATTCAAAATTTGGTGACTATGTTGGACGTATCTATCCCATCGAACTTGAGATAAAGGATACAACAGATACAGTTAAGTCTGCCTCATATCTTTACTTACATCTAGAAATTGACAATGATGGTCGGTTGAAAACAAAACTTTATGACAAAAGAGATGATTTAGCTTCCCAATTGTGAGCTTTCCATATTAATGTAGCAACATTCCAGCAGCGCCTTCATACGGAGTATATATCTCCCAGTTGATACGATACTCCAGGGCTTGTATTTCCTATCATGATTTCTTGATAGAGGGTTGCTGCTCACAATGAAGCTATTTAACCAAGAGTTCCAAGTGGTGAAGTTGAAATTATCCTTTCGTAAATTTTACGGACGCCATCATGAGTTGGTTGACCGTTACGGAATATCCGTTTCATAGATGATAGCGGATATGTTACTAATGTCGTAACTACAATCCCGTCCCCTTTTCCCGAATGTGACTTACCGAATTAGACTTATTACCGGGTTTGTATTAACATGACCAACACGGCAGATGGCACATGTGGAGCAGGATCTGCTTACCCTCCGGAGCACCTGAGATCACCCCCAGTTTTTGGTGGGGTTCGTGTTGCTCAGTTTTATATGTTGTGTTTTGTGTACTTTTGTTTGTCCGTTGGTGTTTTTCTTTTTTAAATATGGCGTTGTCAGTTTATTTTCGATTTATGAGTTTGAATGTCCCTTTGGTATCTTTCACCTCTCTGTTAAATATACTTAAATACTGTTTTGTTTACATGACATCATTTGCTTTAAAAAAATACATTAAATAATGAGTAAAAAGGGAGTTTATACATATAATTACTAGAAAACTGCAAATCTTTGAATTTCAAGCATGAGATATCTAATGAAAAATTGCATGTTTTGTTTTTGATTATTGATTATTTACGTGTTAAACTTATTCCAGTGTTTTTTTTTGTTATTCATGTTTTTCTTTGGTTATCGAATGGCTTTAATTTTGTTATATATGATTTGCTGATTTAGTGCGGATTATTACCAACATGACTTTTAATGCATTCTTTCTGTATTGAACGAGTTATCCCTCTAATTTTATTTCTCTTATTAAAGCTTGTAAATTTAATAGAAAAATAAACCCTGTAATAATCCTTCTTCAGTTCATGGTAAGGTGAGGATAAATCAATGAATATTTAATTGCAAATCTGAATATGAAATCCTATACCTTCCTTCTTGTTGTCTTTTTAAATGTGTATATTTGGATCGTGATTGTAGCTATCGGTTTTTTTTTTGCCAATAAATAAAGGAAAACAACAATAGGAATTAATGCAAATTACTGACTCAGCTTCGGTTTTTTATTAAGTTGTGTTTGTCTATAGAGATATTTGTTAGTCTCTGTAAAATGTATTTACAACTTGTCTTAACTTTGGATGATAACGTGTTTTGTACATTTCCAGAACTCATATTTTGTATTTTGAAATTAAATGAGCGTGTTTTTTACATCGGTATAATATTATATATATTCAGTTTATATAACTCAGTTATGGATGTATCACCAGAGCCATTTGATGGTCCCTGCAAAGGCAAACATTCAGATTTGTTAAAAAAAAAGGCAACAGTACTTAACCGACGTTCAAATCTCTGAAATGCATTTTGAAAGTTATCGCATAACCCAAAAGGGCGTGACCGGTTGTCGCGAAAGTGAGCGTCTCCTGTATGTACGTATCACCCTTGATGTGAGTCCAGACTAATTCAAAATATCAAGAAAGAGAATAGGACACCATCGGAAAATTAGACGACTTTATGAAATAAGAAAAATAAATTGAGGATTATGTTTTATTATTGACTAATTTTTAAAAAGAGAATATGGTTTGGACACTTAAATAAAGAAATGTCCTATTTGACGTTACTTTGATATCATTATTACACCGAAATGCGCATATTTGAATATGGCCTTCTACTCATTTGTTTGTGCGAATTTAAAATTAACCTCACTTATGTCCGAAAATTATCAAATCCATATTGAGAACTTATCACAGGCCATATTGTAGCAAATCATCTCTCTACGTGAGCCTGTTTATCTTATGAGGGTATCAATGGACACGTCTTAAAGTTAAAAGTAAGACTTTTAAAACGTTCATAATATAAGTACAGCCATTTAATTTTTTTTTAGATCATCTTAAAAGTGATCTTGATAGATTAATGGTATCTTTTGATTTTCGAAAGGAATTGCTCAAAACGAACTTTTCCTCGATATTGACAAAGATGGACGACTTCAAACTAGAATCTATGACAAACGTGATGATTTAAAATTTTTAGTTGTCAACTTTCCATTTCTCAGCAGTTACATACCCACTGCTTCATCGTATGACGTTTGCATATCTCAATTAAAACGTTACGCTATTGAATGTTCACTCTAAACGAACTTCCTTAATAATCTCCTCAAAGATACCAGGATTGACATTTTGTACGCCAGACACGCGTTTCGTTTGCATTTGATTCGTCTTTTCCTAAACGATTTACGAGATTGGAACGTCGGTAAAATACTGTCGCCTTATTTATCATGAATTATTATTTCGAAAGCAAACACAAGTAAATGAATTTTAATTCTCAAATGGTCACTTTGATCTTAACACCATCTGAAAAGTCTGAACAACAAATTATTCAGTCAAGTACAGTCTTTCTGTCAATTTTCAGACTTTTTTCTCCTGCTGTAAATTCAGTACAGTCCAGAAAATTTGCTTGCAGTCAATTCAGTTCTGTTCAGTAGCCTTTCAGACAATTCAGTAAGATGTTCATGAGAACATGTAAGTAATAATTGCTGAGCAGTCTGAAAATAGACTGAAGAGATCTTGATTGACTGCATGCGAAACGTGTGAACAGTTCTGAATTTAACAAAGTGGATGTGTCTAAAAATAGACTGAAAGACTAAAGATATTTTAACAATTTATTGTTCTTTCTTTTAAACGCTGTTCAGATCAAAATTACCGTTTCAGTTCAAAGTTGGTTAACTAGTGACGTGTTTTACCGATATAAACTGAAAACATTTAAGCTATTCACCTCTCATATTTCATTTTTCTCTCTCAGTGAAAGACAACAATTAAACAGAATATATGGATATATATATATAAAGATATATAACTAGTTTTTTTGGTGTTCGTAATGCAAAATTTCTTCATTTTATCTTCCTGGTGTTAAAAAAATTGTCTTTTGTTTAACTTTTTAAATAAATAAGTTGAAGAGAACTTAAATTTTAAAAAGATTTCCTGGTACACGAAAAGTTTTTTCAATTATCTCTAAATTACCAGGCTTATTGTTTATTACCGAGAAGGTGTTTAGACTTCATAAAATTAATCAGAGGAGCTCGAATCAAAACAGTTGAAAGGCCAATTCATTATGAAGTTGAAAAACACTTCCTGATATAAGTCTTCCTGGTATACAATACATATATTTCGTTCTCTTTAAATAACATAGAAGTTATAAATTTGTTATAAAATTGCCAACTTTGCATGCTGTGCCAGACAGTGGATCAAATATTCATTTGCAATGATTCGAAAATAATGAATAAAATGTCCAAGTTAAGCACTCATTTCCCTCTAAACAGAACTTAGAATTTTATTATGTTTACTACTTTTTGAAATTTAAAAAAAAAATTGAATAAATTAGAAGTCATACTACTCAATCCATTAACACGTCAACAACACGTTTCATATTTATAAATATTGACAATGTCATATAAATACAGTTTTACATACACGCAAGACATAAAAAAAACCACATTTGTTTCAAATTTAATGTCTTAAAGAGTTTCATATTAATTTATCATGATTGAAAACTGAGGAAAATCCTAGCAAAAATAGTTTCTAGTTTTCTTCTACAATTCTGACTTTTCTTCACTGGATTTCTTGCAATCTTTTTATCCAGTTATCATGGTAATGTCAGCAAAAAGTGGAAATGTATGGCCTTCTGATCTTTCTATTTAGTTGAATAAATCTTTTGATTAAGGTTATCAAAACCAGGTTCAACCCACTATTTTTTTCTTAAAATATCCTGTACTAAGTCAGGAAAATGGACATTGTTATATTATAGTTCGTTTCTGTGTGTGTTACATTTTAATGTTTTTAATGTTGTGTTTCTGTTGTGTCGTAGTTCTCCTCTTATATTTGATGTGTTTCCCTCAGTTTTAGTTTGTAACCCGAATTTGTTTTTTTCTCAATCGATTTATGAATTTCAAACAGCGGTATACTACTGTTGCCTTTATTTGATTTGATACTGTAATTGGAAAGCACATAATTTATGCATTTGGGAAGTAATTTGCATTTAGGACATTATACATGGTTGTGTTTTTTTTTTGCTATATGATATATTGTGTGTTCATAAACAGCTGTCAATATAACATTAATGACGTTTTCTACTTACCTCTTTTTATCGAGATGATTACAGTATAAACAAACGAAGTACTTCAAATGTTACGTTCAGGAATGGCAATTATTTTTTGATACGATAAAAAACATTAGTTTGTCTAGTAGCCGTGTTATGTCGTCTGTAATGCTGATATTGTGTTAATGAGTTTCCTCAAATGCCTATAGTATCCGGGTGTAGCATGGAACCCCAAAACAATGCAAAAAAAAAAATGAGGTTGACACTAGATTGTATATCCTATATCGGCTTAGATCATTTTTCAAAAGTACTGATTGAGGTAAATAATTGTGATGTCATTCATTTTTCTCTACGGTATTATCAAATAGTCGGTTGAGTTCTGCGATCTCTTCTCGTAAAAGAACCGTAGCAATTACTATTTGATCCTGAGATGATATTATACCTCTGCCCAACATAAGCTTTTTCCAATGCCCGCCGAAATTTTCCGCATTTCATGAAGTTCGACCCAATTTGTAGAACCTGCTAATTTGATAGATTTATTTTAATTTAACTTGTCCTTAATATAACGTGTATTTGAGTGTTTAATGCTTCGATATAACTTTATAGTATTATGTTCCTTAAAACTGTGTTAATCGGAGATTCGCTAGTCTGCTATGAGTCTGTTGAATATCTTACACTCTTTCTTTTAAGCTACATTTTGTTAGGTTTTAAACAATCAAAGAAATTCTATGGTCTCCTTCCTACCGGCAGTAAAACCCTTGCCAAAAGTGGGGCGTTCTTTTGGCTGTGAGTCATGTACAAGTACTCGTCCATGTCTAGAATAGGGACATTAAATCTGATTCCTCGTTTTAAGATAGTGCCACGTAAGAACAAGCAAAACAACTCATTGAGATATGCGTAGATAGCCTGTTGCAAGGTAAAATATCAGTCCAATATACCTTCATTTTCCAGTGGCAGTCAACATTTCCACTACCTTCATCCCAGACGCCCTCATGTACAGGACCTACCTATATTGTATTTATTGTTATTTTGTTCTCGTCCTGAACATGCATGAAATATTTGTCACTGGAAGTTTAGCAACCAACAATCAATCATCAATCAATCTGGATTACAGGGGGAAGAATTGTCAAAGGTTCAAAATAATATATTAATATTAAAACCTTATTACGGCTAAAAAAAATTTCTATCTCAAACCACAACCAATCACCTACCCAAAGAACCAACACTACTCTCCTTTTTAACTGTTCATCTCATTAACTTGTGGGATTATTATTTTTTGAATTCCCATAGTTTAATTATTTAATCTCAGGTCCTTGTAAGCATTTGAGTTTGCATCAGTCTTTCTTCGTATCGTTTGCTGCTCCGTTTTAGCCTTTTCTTTTAAAATAGTATCGACAATTAAAATATAAGACAAGAGTGCTTACATTGGACACCATTTCACTTGATTTGTGGGAGAAGGATCACGAGAGCTACAGAGTACTGATCGACTGACTGAAATTTCATAAGTCTCATTGTTCATGTATATGAAAAATGAGCCACACAAATCCTCTGTCTGTTATGCTACTACTAGGGCGTTTTTAACGACCTTGACTACCGATGAGGGTCTCGCACGATCAGATGTTTTCTGTGAAAACATTATTTTCTGATCTATATTCAACCATTTGTAAGCTAATATGATAGAATAAATATTGGAATTACCTCTACACGTTTATGATTTAAATGCAGGATAATCATTAGAATTAATTCAAATCGGAATACTAAATTACAGTTCACTGGTAGGTAGAAAGTAAAAAGCCAGCACCCAAAAAGGTTTGATACAATGGCCAATCTTTCAAATAAAAATATTTTTAAAATTTTTTCTCCAAGAATATTTGATATCTTTACCAAGCAAATGGTATCTTTTACCTTTACCTTAACTTTCAGATTAAGTGAAATACCCCCTCACCATATAAACAAACAAACCAACAAACAAATAAAACTGGCCGGAACTGCAATATCATTTTGTCATCTATATATATTATTTTTGACAGAAATAAATAAGAACCATTGCACGTGAGAACGAGGTTTATCATTTTTTTTATTGTTCAAAATGTGGATAATAAAAAAATAATCTAATGAAAGGTACAAATAAAAATATGGCTGTAGGTTTTTAACATACGATTGTTGTGAAATTCGGAGAAAAATGTTTGCATGGGCTAATATGATGTAAGCCTCCACAACCGCCGATATAATTTAGCTATTGGGTTAAAAATATTCTGAAACCTCCGTTCAACTCAACTTGTCTTGTCCGTATTTACGACCCCCGTTCCAATACAGAAATAGAGCATGGTTATTTATGTTATATCAATTAGGGTCAACATTATTTTGAGATCACCTCGATTATTTACCTGTATGATAGGTAGTCTTATTAGCACTCGGATTTAGAGTCCGAAAAATATTGTAAATCTGTTATTGTGCTGCCTTACTGTACGACTTGCTTTTGTAATCATGATGCAGAATTCTTACACAACAAAGAAGAACTAATTTTTATAATAACCAATCAGATACCTATCCACCAGTAACAAAAAAGACAATGATGTAACATCTTTGGGTTATCAAACGTCCTTCAACAACCAACAAAACCCATATCGTACAGTAATGTATAAGCTATTAAAAGCCCGAACATGACAAAATGGGACACACGTCTAACGGATAAAAGAACGACATGATTAATGCAAAACAATAAACGAAAAAAAAAAACTAAATATGACAGTCAAAAACCACTGAATTACAGGCACATAAAGAATATTAATTTTTTTATTAGCCCGCGTTCCACTCTTACATGTGACAATGTTGTAGCAGAATAACTTAAAAAAAAACTATAATATTAAATTTAAAAATGGTAAACTCTTCGTTTCAGCTAAAGAAATGCCAAATCAAAGACAATAAGGAATGTGTTCATCGTTTTAATTATACTCACTAATGAATAACTGGTGTCTTTTCACGCAAAAACCCACATATCAGTGATCCAGTTATCTCAGTGAAATACAGTTAAGGATACAACTGAAAGTTCGGCTTCCTGTCTGGACCTTTCTCAAACGACTTCAAATTAGACGATTCAGCTTTCCCATGGTCAACGTACAATTTCTCGCCGTAAAACGCCGTCTATTTCATTGGAAATTGATTACATATATCAGATATAACTTTAACGTGTTCATGTTAACAGTAGATTCACTTCATAATGAGGCTGAGCACTTAACACAATAACTGTTACAGTAGGTTATATCAGGAAAAACTAGTAAAATCTACACCGCCTACATTTAACGTTTACCTATACTATGTGTTTGTGTCGTCTCAACTCACAGTCGTTATGTTTTCAGTATCTTAGAACTTTTGATTTCAAAATGACCGTCTGATTTGCAACATTGTCGCTGTTTCCTACTGGGACATATTCAGCCCCTGAGATCATCCCTGATTTTGTTAGCACCTGAATCTACTCCTATTTTGTGGGGTTCATGTTGCAAAGTTTTTTGTTTTTATGTATTATTGCTTTTTTTTAATTAAATGATTATTACTTTTCACAAAAACGATGTCTAGTAACCATACAATTTAAAGATGTTTCGTGGAAAACAGGACGAACATCGAAACGTTAACGTTGAGGTTGAATAAATTTTGCTCACCAGAAATTTTATTTCAGTTATAACCAATCTTTAGCACGTTTTATGGCACACGCATACAAAACCTTTGTCATTCACATTACCTAAAAGAAAATCGATGCTAATTGATAAGTATATTTTTGGAAATCGGAGAATATGAATTAAAGTATGTTGATAGCCTTTATTAATTCATATATATTGCGTATGATTAATTACCATTACGTAGAATATTTTGACAGCAACAGAAAAAAATCAAAGCTTGATTCTTGGTTGTTATTATTATCAACACTTTAGAAAATCAATTTATTCTATCTCACGAGATGATTAAATCATGGTTTGCTTTCTAATATAAACAATTTTCCTTAATACTCATCAGATAATGATATCGGGAGAGTAATGATGAAATATCCGTAACAGGTTATGAACCTGTCTTTCAAAGATCCAAGGAAAACAACACGAGAGATGAAAACTACATTAAAGTCTCGTGTATTGTCAAGGATAGCATATAATTGTATTAATAGTTTTTCGTCGTAGTTCTTCGCAGAAACTTTGTATCCAAATTATTTGTAACAAAAAAAAAATATTTATCAGCCAACGGTATAAGAACCAAAACGGTTGAAGAGCTAAAAATAATTGCCAAATTCATCTAAGGCCAATTTTGCATAAGGAAGTTAAAACCTTAGTTTCTTAATAATTTCTTAATTTATTATCTGACATTTTTAGATAGGTTTGTTAGAAATTATGTCATAACCGTAGTACTGACTACTGAGTTGATGATACCCTAGGGGACTGATGGTCCACCATCAGCGGTATCGATCCAGTGCTGTTAAAATTGAAAACAACACTTTATACATTTCATGCGTTAGAAGCGCAAAAGGAAGGAATACTTATGTGAATTATTGATGTAATACTGGGTTTAAAAGATTCATGCTGGGTTTTTATGACAATTGAAGCTAATATTGTTACAAGATTTGGTGTCGAATTTCCTACCTACCCGACACTGTGAATGAACACATAAATTACTGATAATAATCTTATACCTGGAGCCAACTGTTCAAAAATTGTACAACTAAACATCAACAGCAAATTCCGATTTTTTAAAAATTTGTTAAATGATCTTGAAACAATGAAAATTTTACAGTCGGCAAAATGCCAATTTTGATGAGTGTGTAGCTTGTAAACTGACGAAGAACCTTATCAAAGATACTAGTTTTGAAATCAGGAAATGTGGTCTGATTGCATTTGAGACAGCCATCCTCGAGAGACCAAAGTATTCGAGAATCTTAACAACAATATGCCATCGTTCGGTCTTCAACAATGAGCAAAATTCAAACCGGGTAATGAATACGAGATAATATGCTGATAATTAAGTACGTCATCCTATCGTAAATTTCAAGTTAAACGTCAACTTTTTTATTTCGTGTGGTATATTTTTTTCTTATTCCCGTTATGTATAGAGAATAATTTACAAATTTTTAATATGTTATTTTCTAGAGTATTAGATCATTGTTTGTCTGACTTTTATATGTCCATATATATTTTAAAACAATATCGTTTTTGGCTTTGTCCGCTTGAACAACATATTTGTCGACAAGAGAGGATAAACTATCCACAACTTCGGACTTCAAGGAAGTGTAAGAAATCCTATTTTTTTTTATTGTATATCAAAGATTTTGAAATCACTGATGAATGCATGACCGAAAAGCTTTGATTAACTTAGATAACTAACAAGTTATTTTGCTGACTTGTGCTTTACTTATTTTCTGGAATAGTCTTCAACTGCATCCATTAGCTACCACAAGTTAGTCTTCCAATTGATGGGTTGGGGATTTTTCGGGCATATGGCCAACAACTCTCAAGTTGTTCATTGTTTACGATGCCAAGGTCTCCAGTTATAACATGACAACGGGACTGTTTTTGTATGTGGACGTAATTTGTTGACGAATTTTAAACGCAATTAAGGATTTAGAAAAATATAAGGGTAACAAAAAGTACCACCCGATGCTGTTATCAGAAATATTTGGTTTCCAATATAAAAATGTATTAACAAAAAAACCGAGCTCCAAGGTAAATTCAAAAAAGGGGAAGTCCATAACAGCTGGTAAAACCAAACCAACGGAGCGACTGTCATATTCCTAACTTTGAACAGGCATTTTTCTAAGAACAATGTGGGTTAATGGTTTTTTTAATTTTCTTTTTACTCCATCCTTTATTTATTCATAAGATTGTCAAATTATCATTAGACTGTAAACAAAAATAATATCGAATTAAGATGTATTTTGATAACAAAAATATTGTCCTCACATGTCATGCACGTTAATAGATGGATTCAACTAAAAAAAACCAAAGGTACCACAGAAGCATATGCATGCTGCATTCTGAATATTGAATAAGAATATGTTGTATGATTCCAAATTAGACAACTTTCCATCAGAGATCAAATGATGTTTGTAATGTCATCTTTGTCTTTGTTACGTTACTTGGATGATGTTTCAGCTCTCCTTTAATTCACATAAACAATTAGAATAAGTTGATAAATTTGTGATTTACGCATCCACTATATTGATAACACCTAACCAACATTCCCGATCATAGACTCGCCTATTTGAAGATAATTTGTCATTCATGTTATTTGTCAATCCAGTCACTAAGACCGAGAAACTGCTTTCAAAAACAAAACCGGAATGGAGATTATATCTTTTTAATACATTTACTGTACAATTCTTCCAATTACCCCATAATGAAATTTTGATTGTATTCATCAAAATTCTATCAACATTTTACCTTTACCAAGTCAACGTTCGTTTTTTGTCAGTGTTAATGGAATTCCTCTTTTTGAATTTCCTTTGAGTTCGGTATTTATATTATAACCTATTCATTCGTAGCATTCGCATATTTGGTAATAATTTTATCACACAAATATGAAGCTTATAAACCAAGACCTTGTTATGTTAAAAATGAAGCAATCTCTTTGACAGATTAACAGACATAAGTTTTATACCATTCACGAAAATCTATATCACAGATTATTAACAAGATGTTTAATTTTTCGTTTCTACAGTACCTACAGTGCCTTCAAACAATTATATATCATGACATCACCAATTATAACTTAACATTATATTTTTACTTGTCATGACGAACATAATGGCTTACGGCTGCGGGAGGTAGGAGAAACAACAAACTGTATTGTCTCCATTACCAGTAGATGTAGTAGATCTACTGAATCGGATGCCCAAAGCGGAAATGACATATCTTGATGACACTTTCTGCTAGAGGTCAAAACATTCAGAATCATAAAATTAGGTACAGGAAGGCAAATTACAGCATCAATAATTCAATTACCAAAGACACATTTTTTTCGTCTTCTGTGACTGACATTAATGAATATAAACGAAGAAATGCTTTATTTAATGTCATTTTGATAATCTGGAGAGTAATTAAGTCATTCCGTTTAAATTGTGATGTAATTTCATTCCGTTTATAGCGATCTGATTTTATTTCAGAGGATGATAATTATCGTCACTTAATAACGTTATAGTTGTTGGAAATTTTATTAATATATCCGCTTTGTTGATTTTATTATATTGAAATGGCGATATTAAGACATTTCTATTCAGTAAACGTCTACAATCTTCATTGAAAAATGCAAAATGGCTTTTAAACATACTAACTGTAGCCGAGAATTATCCAAAAGACATATAATTTCTGCACTCGTAGAGTTTTAGCGTTTGTCATGAACGGAAAATGTCATTTTTCAACCCCTTTTGTAATCATATGATGCGGTAGGAACATATTTCAAATCAACGTGATTCAAATTTAAATTCATACTGTCAATCGGTTTTTTTTTTATAAAGCAGAATAACGTATTTTTTTATTTCTTATTGCAAAATATAATGACAGTCCAAAATACAGAAAAGAAAGGGTTAAATTAGAAGCAACAGTAGAATACCGATGGTAGTTTAAATCTCATAAATCTATTTAGCTCAGTAGTCAGTACTTCGGTACAGTCAGTACTTTGGTACTGACATGATTTATAAGAATGTTTTCTAAAATTGTTTGTTTATAAATTTTTTTATTATAAAGGAACTAAAGGAACTAAGGTTTCTACTCCCCTAGACAAAGTTGAACTTAGATGGACTTGGCCATTTTGTAGGTCCTTTTTTTATCATATAGCTCTTCTACTGTTTAGGTTCTTAAACATCCTTTGCTTTCAAATATTCGGCTTTGAGCGTTCCAGATGAATATAAATCTAGAAAAGACGGTCGGACGCATGAAATTATAACTTGTTTTCATTTTTTAGAACATACAAATTTAGGTTAAAGACAGAAAGCGGGGATATAGAATAAAACAAAACCCCAAACAAAACACCATAGAAGATGCAGATAATTTACATAAAAAACAATAATAACAAAAACAGACCTAAGACTCAAAATAGAAGTGCAGCAGGTACTTCGAAGGAGTAGGACAATTCTCTTTAGAACATAACATCAGTCAAATCCATGCACGGTTATAAATCAGTAATAGTAAAATTCTATGATAGGAATCGAAACATGTAGGAAAATCTTATTTTTTTGTAATTTGTGACACACTCACTTGATAGTGTTTGACTTACGCGTAATGGTGACTATAGACGAGACATACTTCCTTTGTATTTTGAATTCCTGTGTTTATAATATGTGTAAAAAAAAAGCTTTACAAGGAAGAGGATGAGAAAATTAATAATATGAATCAGTAGAACACATCTTTATAAGGTATATACTTTTTAATACCTTTCCGTTGACTTTTTTTATTCTACATCGCTTGTACATGTCCTTAATGAAAAGATAACAATATTGCGATATCTATATTTATGATTTATCAGTCAACAAAATAGGTCAAGTACAATAACATATGTCATGCGTATATTTTTACCCATATGACATCTCCACACAAGACATGAATTATAAATCTATTGAATGATTGTTAGTTATTTACGCTAAAACATCACCAAAAAGGTTTCATCGATGAACAAGATATAAATGATAAAACAATAACGTGAAGTAAAAGTGGATGGAATGGGAAATGACTCAAAAGAGAATCGACTTTGACTGCAGCAGGTATAAATATATACATACTTGGGTAGGTCCAAACAACAAAAGGTAATTATTGGAAAAACACAAGCCTTCTCTATATGAGCATATCACCGGCAGTACATATCTGTATGCTCCAGTTGAGTGCGTTAAAAGTTCGACATATCCAAACTTATTTAACATATGACCGAATTGATTAACAAATATCTCTGTCTGCTCATTGAATGTGTAGCAGACATTAAGGATAATTAGGGAAATGAACTGTTACAGTAACTAATTACGTAAGATCATGAACGTAGGTTGCTTTAATCTTGTCTTCAAATTGTCATGTCAAATTGATTCCAGTTCATCGACTTTAACTTAATCTGTTTTCACCACATTGCCTTAATTATCAGTTTAGAGAGATTATACTTTAACGGAATTCATTAGCAGAGATATTTTATCAAGGAAATAAAGGGATTACGAATTTTTGTTTGTTGTATGTTTATTTTTGTGCTGTTTCTCATAGCCAGGTATGTTTAACGGTTTACCAAACTGATAAGTTAGTAAATAAAGGCAACAGTAGGATACCGCTGTGTAATAGTCATAATTCGATTGCACAAAAACAAATCCGGGTAACAAACTAAAACCGAGGGAAACACATCAACTATAAGAGGAAAACAACAGTATAACAGAAACACTGAACTACAACAAAAGCAAACGCCAACACATAGAAACGGACTGCCTGATAACAACTGCCCCATATTCCTGACTTGGTACAGGATTTTTGTAAGAAAAAATGTTGGTTTGAACCTGGTTTATTGGCTAGCAAAACCTCCCGCTTATATGGCAATGTTCAAAATACCGCTAAAATGACAACACTATGTGACAGGAATACAGTACAAACAAAGGCAAGAACACTTAGGACAGAGAAATACATAATTGAATGATGCAATAGTACATTACGACATGTAAACCGCAGATTAACTACGGACACTTCCCATGAATTTACGACAGTACACAAGGACATCACAAGCGAAATATAAACTGCACATCACATGAATGGATCAACGTCACAAAAGGTGACGTATTTTTGTGACGTTTATATTATCACAGGTAAATTTCTAAAAATAGAATAGATTTATTTTATTTATAAACACGTACAAGAACCTTGAATTTGGATTTAGTTTGTAATGGTGTTATTTTATGTATTTTCTAACCATCACAATAATATTAAAATGGAATTGCGTTTGTAATGGTGTTATTATTTGTATTTTCTAACCATGTTGGTTTTTCTTCTAAATCAAAACTGTGTATAAAAAAAAATCCTGTGCATATAGTTGCTTTAAACTTAACATCATATAAATGAAGTAGCTGATTTTTTTTACATACATATAAGGCAAGATCATGTAAGATCAAATAGTAAACACACATGAAAACAACTAACATGAAACAAAACCCCTTTACACGAACCACGAGTTACTCGATGATACTGACAAATAAGATATATGTGAACTGTACCAAAAATACAGAATTCAAACCACAAACGAAATAAACAGACAACAACTCAGCACAAAATGACCCACCAGAAACCCTTCATCCAATTGCAAATAAACTCATCATAGATACCAGGATTAAATTTTGTATTTACGCCAGACGCGCGTTTTGTCTACAAAAGACTCATCAGTGAGGCTCGAATCCAAAAAAAGTTAAAAAGGCCAAATAAAGTACGAAGTTGAAGACATTGAGGACCAAAATTCCTAAAAGTTTTGCCAAATACAGCTAAGGTAGTCTATTCCTGAGGTAGAAAAGCCTTAGTATTTCAAAAATTCAAATGTTTTGTAAACAGTTAATTTATGAATATGACCATATCAATGATAATTCATGTCAGCACAAAAGTGCCTGACTACTGAACTGGTGATACCCTCGGGGAATTAAAACTCCACCAACAGTGGCATCGACCCAGTGGTTGTAAATAAACTCATCATAGATACCAGGATTAAATTTTGTATTTATGCCAGACGCGCGTTTCGTCTACAAAAGACTCATCAGTGACGCTCATGTTATAAAATTATACGTGTCATCCAATCCTTAGAACTTTAGATATTATGTACATTATAAATAATATTTTAAATTCATAAGTTTATCAGTAAAACTATTTTTTTATAAAAAAAAATATACTATTACAGCTGGTTTAAACTATCCAAAAAGGTTGTGTAATTATACAAATACAAATACTAATTAAAATACTAACTAATTAAATGGGCATTAAAAAAGTCAGAATGCGAATACATATGTTCAAACTCTTTTAGGTAATTTTTTAGTAGCAATAACCAAAAGAACTATGTCAATTGGACATGCTTTGATACTATATCTGCCCTTGAATTTTTACTTGATAACATTTTTGTTCGCTTTGGGGATTCCGTATATCGTCAAGTTAGCGGAATTCCAATGGGGACTAACTGTGCACCACTTATTGCGGACCTGTTTTTGTATTGTTATGAGTTACAATTTATGACTAAAATCAGCAAAGACCAATCGAAACATCTGATATAAAAATTTAGCAATACTTTTAGATATTTGGATGATATATTGGCTCTCAATAATGACGACTTCAGTATGTATACTAAAGATATTTATCCTGTTGAACTTACTTTAAATAAAGCTAATACTAACAATGACCAATGTCTTTTCCTCGATCTTGATATCTATATCATTAACGGGAAGCTTAATACAAAAACTTATGATAAAAGAGATGATTTTTCATTTCCTATCGTTAATTATCCATTTTTAGATGGTGACGTTCCCTTGTCACCATCTTATGGTGTTTATATATCTCAACTTGTATGATTCGCTTGTGTATGTAACAACGTATTAGATTTTAGCGAGAGAAATTTATGTATTACTGAAAAATTATTACACCAGGGTTTTCGATATCATAAACTAGTCACAACATTTACTAAATTCTATCATCGGTATAAGGACATCATTCGTAAATATAACTCAACATGCAGACATCTCATACGTTCGGGTATTTCACATCCAATCTTTTATGGTAATATTCTTTACAAAGCACAAAAATGTCAGTATTCACCTCAAAAGCTAACAAAACCTTTAAACAGACTTATTAAGAAGGGATATAGTTACGATACTGTTGTCAGGTCATTAAAGATTGCATATTTTGGCTTTAATATTGATTCACTTATAGGGTCTTTGCATCGGAATTAAACACATTTATTCTAAAACCAGTTGTTGGCATGACACGGGTTATGTTCTTCTCATATATTTTATGACGGCATAATACTAAACCCCTAACAGGAGGGATTGTGCCTGATATTCATTTGATGAAGACATAATCTTTCAATCAGTTTAATTGAGGTCTGGAGCTGGCATGTCAGTAACTGCTATCAGTCTGTTGTTATTTACGTATTATTGTCATTTTGTTTATTTTCTTTTGTTTCCTATTCTGACATCGGATTCGGACTTCTCTTATACTGAGTTTTACTGTGCGTACTGTTGTACGATTGTTTTTTGTACATTGGCTAGAGGTATAGGGGGAGGGTTGAGATCTCAAAAAACAGGTTTAACCCCGCCGCATTTTTGCGCCTGTCCCAAGTCAGGAGCCTCTGTATCATTTTTAATTTTACTTTCCTGTGTATAATTTGGAGTTTAGTATGACGTCCATTATCACTGAACTAGTATACATATGTGTTTAGGGGCCAGCTGAAGGACGCCTCCGGGTGCGGGAGTTTCTCGCTGCATAGAAGACCCATTGGTGGCCTTCGGCTGATGTCTGCTCTATGGTCGGGTTGTTGTCTCTTTGACACATTTCCCATTTCCATTCTCAATTTTATTGATGATTTCATTATAACTTTTTTGATTGGGTGTTATCTTTTACTGTTTTACTCCACGTGGTATTATTTAATTCTTGCATATGCACCGCTTTAAATGGGCCACATGTGTTTAGTTATACCGAACTTACAGAAGAAGGGCCTTTCGAATCTTTGCAAATACATGTTAAAGAAGTCTTTTGTTTTTAATGTAACAATATCTTTATTGCATATATGCTGTAACAATTTACTAAGTTTACAGCTTTTAACTAAGTATCCCTCATGTCAGTTTACCTAATAGTTAAGGGAAGAATTATTTGGTAAGATATAATTTCTTCATAATATTAGTATTTATAACATAATTCATTTCCCAATTTATTTGATAAATTATTGTGATTACACATACATATCTTAATTTTTTTTCTTTTTCTTTCTCTTTTTCTATTTTTATATATGACTTAGTTTTCCGGAATCAACTCCGTTATCGGTGTGATTCGTATTCTATTAATATTGGGCACAGTTCTGTTTCTTCAAAGATGTGCGCTATCGGATATAGCTTAGATATGTGTCGTCTAAATATTATTATTATCAACAGGATTTAACTTATTTCATTGCATTTGGTAAGTATAGAAGTATTCTTTAGTTATCTACTGATCTTGTTTATGTCGAAATGTATATATAATGCACAAGTAAGTAAAGTTATAACATTCATCTGAGACGTTATTTTTTCACAATAATTAATAAACGTACGGATACATGTATACCGTTACAATTCTTTTTAACGTTTGTGAATACACATTTTAAAATCTAAAAATACAGTATAATTCACATGTGGTGACTCATGCATGGCTGAACATGCTTACAAACATATTTTGGACATGCATGGTTGAACCTGATCATAAATATGACCATATTTGGCTTGTGTACAAGTAACAATTTTGTACACAATGTTCTGTGCTTCTTACATAGATTAGTTCTGATTCATTTGATTCTTTGCAATGAATCTATTTGTTTTTAGAATTATCTGATTATTATTTTTTGATATTAAAATTATCTATTTCAGTAATTTCTGAAATTTCTTAGTGAAAATTTTTTAAAATGTTTACTATTTTTGTCTTCTTTTCTGAGGCATAATGTGCTTTGTATATTGAGAAGGATATTATAGTTAATATGTAATTGATGTCAAAGTATTCTGTATCTTCAATTTTGTACCCTGTTACTTAATTTTCAAGGCTTATAATGTCTTTGTCAATACCAAGGGATTTTATTAATTTCATTACTATTTTCAGAAAGTCATTATTAAATGAGCAATTGACAAAAAAGTGTTCATAGTCTTCTTTTTTTTTAACAATGCTTACATAAGTTGTCATCAGTAATTTTCCACTTTCTTGAAAGTTCATTACTTGGCAGTATGTAGTGAATAAGTTTCCATCGAAATATTTTCAATCTATTATCAGTGAGATATTGAAAAATAAAAACAAAACTATTTTTCAATTTAGTATTTAAATTTTTCTCAAATAGTTTTTCCCACATTAGAAAACCATTTGGTTTGTCACAACTTTCTTTCAGTGTGAATATTTTATAGAGTTCTTTTGTGCTCATTAAAGGAGTAATTGTCTTGTGCATAATTTTTAAGTCATTTACAACTTTAACTTTTAGTTTTGATAGAATCTTCAGTACGAAGAATTGTTTTCCAATGAATTGGTATTGCTTTTTTAAACATATATATTGCCTTATCCAATTTTGTTTATATTTAAGTTTAGATAAGATGATAGTTTCAGAGATATTACCCTGTTCATCACTGATATCATTTATATTAATAATGTCACTTTTTATCCAATCTTCAAAGTTTAAGCATTTTCTATCAAACCGGATATTATCGTTTCCCCAGAAAACTTATTTTTCTAATTTCAAAAAAAAATTTGGATACTTTGTATTACCTCCTTTTACACTTATCCAATCTTTAATTAGTTGTTTATAGAAGTCAGGTAAATATTGTAACTTGCTTTTATCAATGTCGTTTATATTCTTTAAATTCATTTTAAATACAAGAAGATTTTTTTCATTTTGTTGAAGTAAAATTTGGGAATAATTGTTCAGTTATCATTTTTATTTTCACTTAATTTGAGAGTCCAGTTGATACGCAGTGATTTTATGTAAACGTCAATGTCTGTCATCTTAAGTCCACCTTCCAAAAAATCATTTGAAAGTGTGGATCTTTTTATTCTATCTCTTTTACCTTTCCAAATAAAATTGTATATTAAAGTTTTAAAATCTTGCAACATTTTTTTAGGAATAATAGTGTTTGATGCAACATATGTTAGGTTTGACAAAACCTGTGATTTGATGACAACTATTTTTCCTATGATAGTGAGATTTCTTTTACTCCAATCAGATATTATTTTTTTACTTTTTAAAAGTTGTTTTTCAAAGTTTAGTTTTTGACATTCTTGTTTATTGTAACCAAAGTAAATTCCAAGGCTTTTGATAGGTGCAGTACACCAATTTATATCTTCAAATTTTTCCCGATTGTGTTTTAATTGGCCTAGCCATATCCCTCCAGTTTTTGTTTTATTCAATTTCAAACCTGAGAAAGGATCAAAGATTTTTATTAAATTAATTGCTAGAGATACATCGTTTTTTGATTGAAAAAATAGAGTAGTATCGTCAGCTAATTGGCAGATTTTCAGGGTATTACTTATACTGTCTTGTTTTATTTCTAGTCCTTTTAAGTTTTTAATTTCCCTTATCTTTATTGCCATAACTTCTACAGCTAGAACAAATAGTAACGATGATAACGTATATCCTTGTCGGATCCCGCGAGATGCCCTGAAACGGACAGAAACCCACCCATTATTAAAAATGCATCCTTTAATATCAGAGTACATTGTCTGATCCCACCTTATGACATTTTTTTAAATCCAAATTTCTTTAAAGTCTCAAACATTTTTGCTTCGTATTTAAATTTTTAAATTATTTTCCTAATTATTTCAGCATAGTCTTCATTTTGAAGTACATAACTGTTTATTTTCCAGTATCCTCTTCCTATTTGGTCTCTGTTTAGATTGATTTTTAAAGGATCACAGTTGTGGTCTGTGTATTGTAATACTATTGGTCTAATATCACATGAAACACAGTTTTCGAATACTTCAGGAGCTATTAAAAATAATCTATTCTTGTTGACAGGGACCTATCTTTTCTGCTCCATGTAAATTCAATTTTATTTAATTTCTGATTCTCCACACATCATTGAGCTTTAGGGACTGTATGAACTGTTTTTCTATTTTTTGTTGCTTAGTTTTACTCTTTGAATCAATTTGGGATAAAATTTCATTATGATCCCCTTCTAGAATAAGTTGACCCAAACTTTTTTCTTCTATTAGTGCATAGACAGTTTTAAAAAAAAAATTCTGCTTTTTGGATTGTTTGGTGCATAAATATTAACTATTGTTATTATAGTATCATTTATTTCAATATTGACAAGTAAAAGTCTTCCTTCTTTATCTTTATAGTAATCAATGATTTTAAAGTTTAGATTTTTTTTCAGCCATATGGCAATACCTCTTGAATTACTTGAACCATTACTTAGTAAAAGTTTGTCTTCAAATTCAGTATATAAATTGTTTATCAAATTATCTGTAAAGTGTGTTTCTTGCATAAGACGAATGTAACATTTTTGTGATTTTGACCATTCAATCAATCTTTTTCTTTTATCAGGTTGTTGTAGGCCTTTACAATTAACCGTACAGATATGAAGATGTTTGTTAAATACCATGGTCGGTGAGTAATTAATTTATCTGTAACACATTTAACGGTTTACGGGTATTTAAACATAGGTAAATCCCCGTTGAGTGAGTACAATTAGGTCACTCTTACGTAGACCTTCACAGAGCTCGAGACTATAAATAGACATCTTTTTATTTTTTTATTTTTATCACTATCCTCTGTTCTAGGACATTTATCTTTAAATCGACTTTCACTTTGTCTTATAAATAGGCATAAGCTATTAATTATTCTTTTATATTTGAAACTCAAATTGTTTCTTTTATAATTAATACAATTTTTACTATTGTCATCTTTGTAAATAATGTTTATAAACAGTGTTAATTTTTTACCTGTATTTGTATGTACAACCCTTTCACAAAATGGATGAAATAGCCATCCTACATATTTCGTTTGAATGGTTTTACATGTATTCACAAGTAAAGTGTTAGCACAGTTTGTTTCCGTTAAAAACATACAATTACAAGTTACATTCAAAGATAAGTAAAATCTATTGTTTTCTTTAGCCCCATGGGTCATTATTTGGGTCATCCATGTGACTTCAAAAACAGACATTGACATGTGCATCATAATTTGAGTACATATTTTAGCACACTCAGTGTTTGTTAAACAAATACAAATAGAATTATACATGCGTTTCATATTGAAATACATATTCAAATCAAGTTTTAAAAAAGAACAATATTTATATACATACATATGCGCTTATCCATTTTCAACTCAATTGTATAGTTGGTACAAGGTGATGATGTCAATGTTGATAAGTTAATTGTGATTTTCCTGAGCGGAAAAAATAATTCATTTTTATTTTTAGGATAAGACGGCTCTGACTGTTTTTGAATAATGAAATGTAACCAGATCAATAAAAATTTGATTTTTATCAATGTAGCTTTATTAGAAATATTTAACAGTATGCTTGATAATGATTGTTTGAAAAAAAAAGCATTTTGGTGCCAATTAAATGCTTTGTATGTTACAGTTTCTTTACTTTTTAATCCAAAGTGAATATCACTTACCAAAACCAGAAAGTTTGAATGCAGTGGACGACATTCTAAATATATACAAGCAATGAGAAAAGAAAAATTGAAAAGTATTATATACAGTGACATTGTTTTTTTTTCTTTTTGTTATATGATAAAAATAATATCAACTAAATCGAAATAGTTTATTGTTAATTTCAATGATAGCTACAGAAGCTAGGTTTTTGTTGTTTTTGATCTTTTACTTGTGTTGTTGCTGGCACCGTCATGTAGTTTCTCGGTATGAGTCACTGGAGACTTCTCTAAACCACTGTTTGTTGTTGTTTTGACTGGAGTATCTTGATGTTGGTTTCTACGTATAGACTGATTTGGACCTGAAATGAAACTGGTGATTTGTGATTGACACGGGAATTTCTGTTGGTAGCTTCACTGGATGTATGTGAGGGTTGGTTCGTTTCCCTGCGAGCTGGTTTTATTTTCGGTCTCACTACCGGAGGAAAATCATTTCGTTGTTCACTTATAGGGCTCGAGCTCAGGTTCTCAGCCAAAATTGATTGTGATTTTATTGAATCATCTTAAGTGACTGTATTTGAAGCAGAATCATTTTCTGCATATGCTACATTCTCAGTTGGTTGCATAGCATCTAGATTCTCATTATTGTCTGTTTGCTGTTTTGTGTTACCATCGCCCGGCTCGTAAAGATTTTCATTATGTGTGCTCGAAGCACCTTCGTGATCCTGCTAAGTAAACATTTCACTAGTGCATTCATTTTGCCTGTGCCACAGTTTCTACACTTCCAATCATTTTCACAATCTTTGGTTTTGTGTCCAAGTTCCATGCACTTATTGCATTTAATGTTATCATTTTGTTGACCTCTGTAAATAACTGTTGCTCTATATTTCCCAATTGGAATAGACTTTGGAATAGCAGAGATCAATGGACCTTCACAGTAAGCTATTCTGTCACCAGTTTGACAGTTAGTTATCATGCCTTTGTAGCGTAATCTTTCTCTTAAGTGCTTCAAAATTACACAATTGTGCCCCTTTAAGGCTCTCAAAATCAGTCCATCATCAGCCGAGAAGGGTACATCTTTAATACGAATTTTCACATCTGTTGAATTTTCTTGTATGCGAACTCTTGGATTTCTAGAGTATATAGAATTGGATTTGCCTCGAATTTCAAGACCATCTGAAAGGAGACATTCTTTGTCTTTTTCTGTATCGAGATAGATTCTCCATAGACCTTTAATTCTCTGAAGGCCCATAACTGATCTATCTGGCACGATTCATACAGCTAACCTCGACCCATCACGACTGTACTATGACATAATACAGGATTAATATGAAAACACCCGTTTAATAACACTATGTTACTGTTTTACTTTATATATATTTATCGGTATAATCAATTCTAATGTCTCCCCTTAAAGGATTTTTTGTACGTTTTTATATTTCAGTAAAGGGAATGGAAAAGGGGGGCTGGGGTGTTGACATGGTACAATATTCGCGTTTTCGCTAACATTCTATCGAAAAAGTATCGTGATAAACATAACACTATTCACAAATTGTACTTTTAAAGATATGTAATTTTACTCGATCAAAGGTTACAAACACTTTAAAAAAAAAACGTGACAGTTTTTTTTCTATTCTATGAAGATCCATTAGGCTTGTGTTGGTCATCAAACGTTTTTTGTATTTGACTTTCCAAACTGGTCTCGAGCATACACGACATAGATGGCCCAAAATCATGTGCTATGTGCAATAATATTGGTAACCTACCATTAAATCACATTGAATCAATTATGTTTTTAATCAAACAGGAATATATTTCTTATTACAGACTTTCTGACAAATGAAGAGAATTTTAAGTCGGGCAGACTATGTTTACGTTTAATCCTTTCATAGAAGGAGCATATTTTTTTAATTATAAATACGCTTCAAAGAAATATAGTAAACTTGTCAAGGACATGTTTTTTTCAGACTTTAAATAATGTCTTCGATTAAATACTTTGCTGAGAAAGATTCACAAAATAGATTAAGAACTAATTTTTTTATAATTTTTAATTTTAAATTTCTTCCAGCGCTGTAAAATAATTATTGAAGCAATCTCTACAATCATCCCATTGGAAAAAAAATATTGATCACCGTGTATCTCTGTCAAAAATATGATTTACGATGTGTTTATTTGATATCAAAATTATTCCCTGTTAATACCATTTTGGTTGCATGGACTGAAGACGTTCGTTTCGTTTGTCATCACTTGATTAACTAATATCGTTCATATATTGGAATTCATAAGTACGATTATGTCATATACAAATGTAATGAAAGTCAGTCTTATTTAATTACATATCAAATAATATCAAAATAAGGAGATGTGGTATGATTGCCAATGAGATTACTATCCACCACAGTTAAAATGAAGTGGATGTAAGCAATTATAGGCAATCATGCGTAAATAAGTTTAACAAAAATACCGAACTCCAAGGAAAATTCAAATCGGAAACTCCCTTATCAAATGGCAAAGTTAAAAGCACAAACACATCAAACGAATGGGAAGCAACTGTCATATTCCTGAAAATATAACGTTATTTCTTTTCAGATCTCTGCAAATACTTTACAATAACACTTTTAAATGTGCAGATTCAAAAACTTTTCATACTTTTTTGTCCTACACAATTTGCAAACATTTTCAATGATTGGAATTTAAAATGGAATATACTCTTAATTTAACTATCTGTGATGTATAAATAGATCTTTGGCAATTTTTTATATTAGTATCATTAAAGAATTTATAATATATATTTTGTATATTATCTTAATGAAAAAAATCTAAAAACATCCAGCTTAAATAAATAAAGGCAACAGTAGTGTACCGCTGTTCAAAAGTCATAAATCGATTAAGAGAAAACAAATCCGGGTTACAAAATAAAACCGAGGGAAACACATCAACTATAAGAGGAAAGCAACGAAACAACAGACACACTGAACTACAACAAAAACGTACGCCAACATACATAGAAACGGACTATTTGATAACAACTGCCATATTCCTGCCTTGGTACAGGACATTTCAAAAACAAATGGTGGGTTGAACCTGGTTTTATGGCTAGCCAAATCTCCCGCTTATATGGCAATATTAAAAAAATCGCTAAAATGACAAAACTACGTGACAGGAATACAGTACAAATAAACGCAAGAACACTCAACACAGAGAAATGAATGAATAAATAATATAATAGTACATTACAACATGTAAACCACAGAATAACAACGGACATCTCCCATAATGATTTACTTTTTGTATTTTATGATATAAATTTCATTTTCAATAAAGCTTGAAAATGTATCATTTCATATTCCCAACCAAGTCTTATCTTCAGCAATGCTATAATATTAAACACATAGCATATCATTTGTAGAACAGTGAAATTCCACTTTGATCACTATATAATGTGTGCGCACGTTTATGTTAGAAACGATACACCATTTCACGTCGCAAATGACGGTATTCTTGCACTAAAGCAATCAGTTTATAGTTTTTCTTGTACTTTGGGCACCGGCCATTTATATTTTGTGGTGGTGTTGGGATCTAACAATTTTCAAATCAATTTTATTTTTTTCATATATTCAATTCCCTTCCGAAAATATGTACAAAAAATTAATTCAAAAAAAGATGTCCCAACACAAAAGATAAATGGTTGATTCAAAAGGAACTGATAAAACTGGTCTATATACATACCTGTAATTGAGTGGTCGTTTTTTTGCTCTTTCTCATATTATTTTTTCGTTTATTTTTTTGCATAGCGTGATCTTATGTTGCGCTGTTGTGGCGCCAGCAAACTAGTTTAACCCCGTCACATTCTGTATGTGCATGTCCGAAGTCAGGAGCCTGTAATTCAGTGGTTGTCGTTTGTTGCCATATAGCATATTTGTTTTTCGTTCAGTATTTTGTACATAAATCCGGCCGTTTGTTTTCTCGTTTGAATTTGTTTTACATTTCTCACTTCGGAGCCTTTTATAGCTGACTATGCGGTATGGATTTTACTCATTGTTGAAGGTCGTGCAGTGACCTATAACTGTTAATTCTTGTGTCATTTGGTCTCATGTGGAGAGTTGTCTCATTGGCAATCATACCACATCTTCTTATATATATATATATATATATCATATATATATATACAAGTCTAAATTGAAAACAACGTTCACACCTATGATTGCGTTGGATAAAAACCGCAATTTTTATACGTGTGCATGCAAAACAAATTTCTTGTTAGAGGGGTCTAAATACAGCACAAACAACATTTTCCAAAAGACCAAAAAAGTGAAAAAGTATATTTTAACAAAACGCATTTGACTAACAGGCCGAACAACAAATGTTCTTAAACCCTGCTGACTGCCATTGGCGATTGCTTAATAAACGGATCACCGATGTAATAAATGGATCTTAATTATAAATTTGATACTAAACAGAAAACAATAAACTTGGGGAAAAGATGGTATACCGCAAACAAAAGGTGCAAAGGTTTTTGTACACCATATCCGGATTTCGACAATTAATGTCTCATCAGTGATGTTTGGAATCGAAACGGTATTTGGAAAGCCATACGATTTACCTCAATTTAGGATAGACTCTTGAATTTTGAGGAGTCAAAATAGGATGAACGGATCATATAAACCCAAAGGCAAATATAATACAAGCCCAAACGAAAAAATATAAATAAGTCTAAATTGAAAACAACGTTCAAACCTATGATTGCGTTGGATAAAAACTGCAATTTTTATACGTGTGCATGCAAAACAAATTTCTTGTTAGAGGGGTCTAAATACAGCACAAACAACATTTTCAAAAACATTTTGCATGGACACGTATAAAAATTGCGGATTCAAACTCATCCAACATGTCACGAATTCATAACACTGTTGGAGTAGATTTTGTGTTATTGACAAAAAGTAAAATAACAAAAAATACCGAACTCTAAGGAAAATTCAAAACGGAAAGTCCCTTATCAAATGGCAAAATCAAAAGCTCAAACACATCAAACGAATGGAAAACATATGTCGTATTCCTGACTTGGCACAGGCATTTCTTTATGTAGAAAATGATGACTTATATCTGGTTTTATACCTAAACCTATCTCTTGCATGACAGTTGCATATATCTACATTTTATTGACAACAATATGTGAGCAAAACAAACAGACATTATAGGTTACAATGTCAACAGTTGGGGTACAGCAGTCAACAAAGTGGTATAATCTTAATGACTATAGAAAAACCTATGTTATCAAAAAAATAACAAAATGGCATATACATATATATAGGCATATTAACCACTGCTAATGTATGTAACGTGTGGTAATGCAGAGCGTATCGTTACAATTGAGACATGTTAACGCATTTTAATGCATATCATGCATAGCATGTAAGTTACTGCTGAGAAATGGAAAGTTGAGAATTGGAAAGTTGAAATCATCACGTTTGTCATAGATTATAGTTTGAAGTCGTTCATATATGTCAATATCGGGAATATCGACATTAACAATATATCTGAAAGTTAAAATAAAGAAATATGCATGATGCTGTTATTTTTAGACTGTTGAAATATAATATATTTTAGAAGATGTGGTATGAGTACCAATAAGACAACTCTCCACCCAAGTCACAATTTGTACAAGTGAACCATTATGGTCAAAAACGGCCTTCAACACGGAGCCTTGGCTCACACCGAACAGCAAGCTATAAAGGGCCCCAAAAATGACTAGTGTAAAACCATTCAAACAGGAAAACCAACGGTCTAATCTATATAAAAAACGAGAAACGAGAAACTCTTATGAACCACATCAACAAACGACAACCACTGAACATCAGGTTCCTGACTTATCCACTAAACTCAGCAAATAAGTGTATGTTGTCGATCATAATGTTCAGCATATGATGAAATCTTCCTCGCTGTTTTTGGAATCAGTGCGGTTCTTCACAAAGTAAGATGTTTGTTTGAAGAAATTTATTTTAACTTTTTTCCATATTGGTAGCAAAAAACTCTATTTATTGAGACGATGTATTCAATATATCGCACTGACCGTAGAAAACATGCAAATAGATTTAACTTAGATTATCTTTAAATTTTGTACGCCGGACGAGCGTTTCGTCTACAAAAGACTCATGAGTGACGCTCGAATCAAAAAAGTTAAAAATGCCAAATAAAGAACGAAGAGGAAGAGCATTGAGAACCCAATAGTTCAGATGTTTAGTTCAGCTATGTTTTTTTAAATGGGTTCATGACACAATAAAACTTATGTTTCAGTTCTTTTTTTTCTCGTGAGTAAAGACTTAAAATGCGTTTCTGTGAATGACTTTGGTTGGAACGAAAAATTTGAAATAGTAACAAGCAACATGTCAAAAATCATTTTCTTCCTTTTGATTCAAGATTAATTTCGCAATGCGATATGTAAATGGAAGGGGATGACATTGGACTTTGCGTTCATCAAAAATTGGTGACGCTCAAAATAGAACTTGGGTTTAAGTGCTGGGAACAAAAAGATTTCAAAGTCAGAGAACCGATAACATCTATTTTAGCACAAAAAGGACAATAAAAGAAGATGAGAGCAACTTGTCAAAATCATTTCTTTATTTATAGATATTTTTGGTTATACAGCTTCATTCTTTTATATACACAATGCAAATGGAATGGAATATAATAGGTTTATTTTATAAATCCTTTTTCAATTAAAATCAACTGCCTCAAAAATGTCTGCTTAAACTAGAGCAAAATGATTTTGTATTATCCCTTTTCTGCAATTGCAGTATACTTCAAATAATAACGTGTTGCACTGCAGCATGTATATTTATATCATAAACTCGTATTGCAGCAGTAAATTGAATGTTTCCATATCTTTGTACGTAAATTGAGAAGATTCGTCCCCAATGATATCAAAATGTATTCATAGACTGATAAAATTGGATGAACACACTCTTAGACTTGGATGCACTTCAATTATCATTGGGCAATAAAATATTTGTAGTATAACAATTGATAACAAATTTGATTATGCTCTTTGCGAAAAAGGGTGTTGACCTAACTGTAGATTTATACGATTAGAGTGATCAGTATGTGTTTCACGATCTGTTTTTAAGGTGTGATGTAATCTTATTTTTTTTAATTCTAAAATACATATTTATTGCAAAGAAATTCTAAATAGATCTGTTTTTGGTATCATTCAATAATATAGTTTGCAGATATCATGCTTTTAAACTAAGGAATGAGCTGCCAAATTATTTTAGACCAGGGAGGAATTTGTTAGTTTACAAAATTTATTTCTACATGAATTGACAGAACTTGCTAATGCTGTGCAAGCAGATAGTTTAATTGCTTTTTTACTTTAGTTTCATGATTAATTTTGTATATGTATCTGCTTACTGTAGTAATGTGTTTTTGTCTTTTTATTTACAATGCATGCGAGATATCGTATTTTATGTATGCGTGTATTGTTTGTCTTAAATGTATTCTATTGTAATATGTGGTCGATTTAAAGGATCTTCAGAGATGTTATCTGTAAATGATGCACATCGAATTTAAATAAAACGTTTGACCTAACATTCTGTAAAAGTTTAACACATTCTATAGCAAGTTATCCTACCACTGTTTGTCCTCGAACACGTTTCAAGACAAAATATTCAATTCTGTTGTTCTTCTATCATATATTTTTTTAAATCATTTCCAGCTTAGTTTTATTTTATTCTTCGTAAAGTAAAATCCAACATTCATGAATACAAACACTTGTACTATTTTAAAAAGTTCAACTAATATTTCGTCGCAAAGAAACAATAAACTTATCAGGAAATAGATTGAACAAACTTAAAGTTTTCTACTTCTAATTGAAAAGGTAGCTTTTTATTTCATTTCAAGTGTCATAAATTGTTTATATAGTCAATGAATTAAATACATGTCTGAAATGAAATCCATGTTAACAGATAACTTGGATATATTTTACTTAATATAGCCACCTTCTATAGAAATGGGATAGGATTAACAAGATTGTTTAGCATCAAATCGTATATTTGTATGACAGTTAGCAATAAACAAACAAAATCTGGAATAAAATAATAAGTAGTGGATAAGTATTTATTGAAAAAAATTAATAAATAGTCGATACGAATCACGAAAAGAACCCTGGATATCTTTCAAACTAGACAGCATCAGATAACACTGCGCGAGTCAAATTCAATAACAGTACAACTAAATTACATAATTAAATTCATAGATAGCAATGACCTGATAAAATAAGACTTAATAATCTTGTCTATATTTTTAAATTATATATTGCATGAAATTAATTTAACCCCTCCATTTTATATTGCATGATTTTGTCTTCGTCCTTCCTTGTCCTCTCAAGTCAAAATTTTAAGTCGTCAAAGCTTATTCGAATTTGATTATTAAAGACGAATCCAAGAAAATGTACGACATATGTTTATAAGACAGCACCTCATCGACAACATTAATCAAAAGACATCCAGTGAGCTACATATAGTCGTCAACAATAGATACAATATTTAAAGCTCTAAAAGTCAATACATGATGTGAATCAACTCAACAAAACAATCAAAGGTCTTCCATCAACGTCCGATTATCCAGACAACCACAGTATATCTGATTGGGGTCGTTCTTTTTTTTTTAGGTGTTATATCCCGTTTTTTTTTTGTGTGAAAATCAGGTTTTACCCCTATGCATTATGGCTAACATATATTGGTTTGATTTGTTTAATAATAACTCTATTTATACAAGACGCCTTCATGCAGTTTTCATGAACGTTTTTGGAGAGTTATTTTAGGTTAATATCATTTTATATGTAAAGGACATTTTCAGGCGATGGTGGCCGTAATTTTTCTTTTGAATATAAAAAGTGCACAGTACACCTTTTAGCAGTAAAAGGTTAGTTGTTTTTAGATTATTTACTTTTTATATTTGCCGGCTTTCTGCTGAGTGTTTACGTTATTTGGAAAATTCGGTTTTAAGGGCAGACCTTTAATCGTTTTTTCTTAAATGTATTCACAAGTTTGTATAGATTTGGGGCGATTTAGTGCTTGACATTTTGTGTAGATATCTCTCTAATGTTGGCTACTGTATATTGGCCTCTTCGTGCCCTTTGGTAATGTTTTGTCGTTTTGAGTTGCTGTTTCATTCACATATACCTTAAAACTCCTTTTATTCGTTCATGTTTTGTCATTTCGATGCCTTTTATAGCTATCCATGTGGTATGGGTATTTGCTCATTATTATAGGCGGTAAGGTGACCTATAGTTGCCAATCTTCTGCGCCACTTGTCTTTGTAGGTTGCAATTCTGTAAATATAGACAATGCAATTTCCCATAGGAACTCTCTTTGCGGCTAAAACTTTGACACTTTTACTATGAAGTTTCGTGAAAAATAATATCCTAGAACGGAAAGTTTATATGCACTACTATTTTATTCAAAGGTCAAAATATAGGGCTGTGCGGCATATTTTCAACATTTATATGCCCTGAACTTCTAAGAGTTTAAACTTATACTAAAATTTTATACTACCCTTACCTCCATTTTTGGACCTCCTAAGAATTAAAATTTAGGCGCTACCATGTTTTTCTATACTGGTTACATTCCCAAGTGATGTCTCTATGAGATGAAACACAGAGATCATAAATGGGAACCTTACGTTAACAAATTAACATATCTATGAATATTATATATCTCCCCAAAAGAGGCGTGGTTTGAGAAACAGCTGTATTTACAAAGTGCAACCTTTAGGAGAGTTGTCTCATTGACTATCATATCATATCTTATTATTTTTATATTAGCTCCATTTGATGTTAAAACTGGTCATGACAAATCATAACTTGAATGTTATTTAGTATCATTTAAGTGCTATTACCTTCATTCAAGAATATGTTCAGAAGAAGATTAATTGAGGAGACGTGACGTGTACCAAAATTCATTGAACAAAGTCAAACGGAAAAATGCATTTTATTTCATTATTTTAAAATACACCCCTCCTATTTTTCTTCAGTATTCGGCGATCAATTTTGAAGACAGGTCGCACCAAAACGAACTTTATTTATAGCATCTTATTAACTAGTATTTTTCCTATTTAGGCACATACTTGAAATATGATCCTTATTTAAATTCGATTCAGAAATAGTCATTAAACAAAAATTCTATTTATTTTCATTTTCAAAACGTATATCTTTTCCTTAGGAAATAAGACTTGGGACACTTATTTGAAAATTAAAAATAAATTCCAAAATGTTCCCAATTTTATATTTGCTTTGTTTAAGGGGGTAGGCCTTGGTTACCCCAAAATTTTCCTCTCGTTTAATTTTTATTACACCATTGGTATAGCAGGGGTCCATGCATTAATTGCCAAAGTCTTGTTGAAATTCGCCGTTGCATTTTATGTTTAGGGTTTATTGAATATGACCAGTTTTGGGGTATCTTTAAAAAACGGGCGAAAACACTGGTAGGCATTTATCATTGTGTGTTTTTGCACATGTCTTCATTAGGAATACCCATGACTGTTAAAATGCGTAGTAGAAACATATTTTAAAGTAAAAATGAAATGTCATGGTAATATTTGTAGCCTGAATGTAAATAAATGGTTTCTAATTATTGATAAGGCTGTTCAAATGCGTAGTAGAAACATACTTTAAAGTAAAAATGAAATGTCATGGTAATATCTGTAGCCTGAATGTAAATTAATGGTTTCTAATTATTGATAAGGCGAAAAATCTGACCATTTCAAATAACAAATTTATTATTCAAACTTTGTCTGAAAAAAAATATTTCGTTTAATTCCTGCCAAAATATGCTAAAATAATAATTTTTTATAAACCATGAAAATCGCAAACTTTGATTGAATTTGAGAGTTTGAAATTTTCTAAATCTTCAAACAAGTTTGCTTGCAGGCACAAGAAGAAAGGAAAATGTTTGAACAACATTCATTTAACTCCTACAAAACCTTCTACAGTCTCTCTTTGCATTATTTTTATGTGCTTAAGTAAAAATTGTATTGTCCAAATCACTACAAACCATTGAAAGTCTGAAATGGCCTACATTTGTACTCGGCTGTACTAATTTTTACTCGACCAGTCTTAAATGGTCTGAAATTTACTTGATTATACTCGACTGTAGTCTGAACAATACTTAACAGTCTGAACTTGTACTCGACCACACTCGACCAGTATTTAACCATTTTATTTGCGTCTGAGCCATGCTCGACCTAGTCTGAACAATGCTCGACCTAGTCTGAACCATACTCGACCTAGTCTGAACCATACTCGACCTAGTCTGAACCATACTCGACCAAGTCTTAACCAACCTAGACATATTTTTTGTATCTATCTATTGTATTTCATCAATTTAGGAACTGTTTTTAACAGCTATTTCCCCTGGCTAGAAATTTGAACAACAATTTGATATTTAAAATGTATTCAATATGGCATTGAAACCAAAATGTTAAAAATAAACATAATATAAATTCAACACCATATTCATCAACACTTACATATATATATATCACCTCTAAAATAAGAATAAAACAAGCTGATCCAATAATCTCAAAACTGAATTGTGACTAATATTTTCAATGTTATTCAAAATTTTTTGAATGTTTCAGATATATTTTATGGTTACTGGACAATTTTCACCATTTACTTAAGCCATGTATAGATTTATGGTGTCAGTTGAGTTTAGTTAATAATGCAGTGAACATTTTTTTTATTAAAATATATTTAGAATAGTATATAAAGCAACTTAATAAATTTAAAAGATCACACCTTTGTTTTGTAAAACCAAGAATTTACTATAATCATCATAATAGAACTTCCGTAGCAATCCTTGATCACCATTTAAAAAAGGAAATGTGTTCCAAAGTTGCAGGAAAAATTTATTTGAATAAAATTTAAATAACTTTCGTCAAAATTAAAGACATGGCATACAAGAAGAACTTACTTATCTAGTGAATTCAAAAGGCCTTGCGATTTAAGTTTTACAGGATGTTGCAATTTTTACTGAATGTTAATTAGAAATTAATTCTCTCTGACCAGGTGTGATCTTTTAATGAGTTTGCCCCAAGCAGGAGGTATTACTTTATACTTTACCACTATTCAGAAATTTTTTTTTATTTATTTTTTTAACTTTTTTTATCCCTTTTTGATATATATTATATGTAATATATCCCAAATTATAATAAGAATAGATATATTTCTAATATAAGGTTAAACAATTTCAGTGATTTTTTGGTTGTTGTTAACTCATTAAAATGATAATTATATAGCTATTGTATGTAACCATGTAGTTTTTCTTTAGGAATTTAGGAAAATTAAATTTAAAAAAAACAACCCCACATGCCAACCAAGAAGCACCTTAATAAGGTTTTATTACCCTCAGTAAAGGTGTGGTTTTTTAGGTAAAAGAACCTTTTTTTTTAACAAAACTCTAAAACTTAAAATTAATATAATTAAATTATTATATAAGATAATTTGATTTAACTATCTCTGTTTGATAAATCTGAGAATCATGTAAGGATGTAAAAATATGTTTTTTATATATATCTTTATTTTATTGTGGCTGTTATCATGTCAGAAAAAAAGAAATGAAATTTAACAGCTAAAAAAAGTAGAGGTTATTTGGTCAAGTATGGTTCAGACAGGTCGAGTATTGTTCAGACCTTTGGTCGAGTATGGTTTAGATTGAAAAATTGGTCGAGTACAGGTCGAGAATGGGTTAAGACTGTTTCAGACTGGTCGAGTAATAGTTCAGACTTTTTTCAATGGCAAAGATAAGGGTCAAGTACAAATCAGTACGGTCGAGTATGGTTAAGACTGGGGTCGAGTAATGTCGAGTAAAATTCAGACCAATTCAGACTGGTCGAGTTAAAATCAGTACAGTCGAGTACAGATATAGGCCATTTCAGACTTTTACTGGTTTGTAGTGAATAATAATTGCAGTACAGTTTCAAAACAACAGAAATATTCTGATAGGACGAATAACCTTTCTTCTTTTTCTTTCTTATGTACAAGCTTCCTATCTTAGGAACACTCCCCAGACTACAAAATGCCCTGTCATCAGTAAGCAGATGCTATTTAAATTCAATGATTTGAGAGTCTGTTGCTATCTTAGTACTATCTTTGTACTAATGTAGATTTTATGTTAGCATTATCTTGTACTAAGATGGATGTTCAGATGGTAATTTTCTTCCTTTTTTAGCTTTTGACTATTGAAGCTTTAAAAATGTAGTTCCTTGATCTAATGCTTGGTTTTCGTAGATCTTACTGCATCACAGTCAAATGTGAAAAATAAATGCTTGAATATAATAATAAGTTGAGGACAGCTATCCACCAAAGTTCAAATAAATGATGTAAGCAATTATTGGCAACCGTACGGATTTCAACAATGAGGAAAACCCGTACCGTATTGTCGGCTTTAAAAGGCCCCGACATGAAAAATATGAAACAATTCAATTAAGAAAACCAACGGCCTAATTCAAAACAAAACACTTTACGAAAAACAAACAAGACAGACATGAACCAACGACAACCACTGAACAACAGGCTCCTGGATTGGGACAGGCACATAAAGAAGATGGCGAGGTTGAACATGTTTGTGAGCGCTCAACCCTCCCCTTACCTGGGACTGTGGGCTAACAGCATAACATAAGAACAAACTATAAAATCAGTTGAAAAAGGCTTAACTCACCAGATCGATACAAAGCAGAAAAACATCAAACATAAACACAGACAGGACGAGGCAGGGTATTTATCCATCCCTCATCCCTAACAACAAAAAAGGACACTAAGTACAGATCTGAGAGTACTCGCAGTTACTGTTAGTTTAAAGCCAATAACAACTAAAAAAAATGATGTATCTAAGACTAAAATATCAATCAGTACACATCCAACATCAAATGGATTAAGTGTAAAGACGTCATTAACAGTCAGAGAAAAACACTGCTTCAATTACTGCTAGATTTAAACACACAAATGACCTCCAATACGTGTGTAAGAGTTGTCTCCCATACCCCAGGTATACCTACTTAAAGTCCCTTATATTTTATTTTGGTTTTCATATAATTTGTCACAAATGTATCCGAAAGACGGTATGCAGATTTACTTCCAACATCGGTTTGGTTTGGTTAAGGATGTCCTTCTTGAACAGTTTTCGGATAAATACTGTCAATGCAGTTTAGAGAAATCTTTACGATAAAACAATGAGCAAAATACATACCATATAGTGAACTATTAAAGGCCCCGATGTAACATTTTAGAAATATTTAAAGCATCAGCTGTCAAATTCATGTTCACCGATTTGTTTCTAATTCTCATTTTGATTTATAACATACTAAAACGTATATCCAAATTACAATAAGTCTAAAAAAAAAAACCAGTTAACTATGCATGTACTCGATAATATATATCAGCATTTCGTGTGTATTGAAGTCTAGACGCCATCTTATTAATCATCGAGATGACCTCAGAAGACTGTCGACGGTCACATAACCCGATATAAACATAAACATAAATTATAAAATATAAATAGATAGCAACCTCGTGCAATTGAAATTTTCTAGGTCTGTTTGATTTCATGTTATAGGTTAGAAAAATAAGTATCATCGATTTTACCTGTTTAAGAATGAGTTTTTATTGGATCGAATCAGTCAACGAAATGGTTCACCTTTGTTTCACTTTCAATGTTGACATTCTTTTCCTTTTAATGGCTGAACACGACTAATACATGCGTAAGCAATCTCTAGCTAATTGGTTTAATTGAAGGTCACATGAAATGGATTCAATGAGGTCAATGAGGTCGAATTATTTACTTGCATATTTTGACAAAATTAAACCAAATTGGGTGCTGAAAGCGAATTATCATTTAATTATTTCACTTTTATTAATGAATGAACAAGAAAAAAATCATATCCTAATTATTTTCATATCTCGTAACTAATGCCTCTTTAAGGGAATGCAAACAAAAGATAATTATTGTTGAATTACAAGGTCATTGTTATTGTATTATATATCAGAATCACACAAAGACAATTCAATGACATCTAATCAATTCTTTGTGTTTCAAACAGCATGATCTTTTTCGTTTATCATATTTGAAAGCTGTTTATGTTGATCGAAATCAGAATTCCATCCATCTAATATAACAAATGGGATCTTGTTCTTTTAATTCGATGTATTCTATCTAGTATTTTTATGTAATAAAATAAATAAAAACAATTGCTGATACTTGACTTTAAGTATTGCTCTCCACCTATTGCAGTTTATTCTAAATTCTGACCAAGAATGCACTACTCTTTTTCACATACATCACCGGTGATCATGTGGAGAGAGAGAGAGAGAGAGAGAGAGAGAGAGAGAGAGAGAGAGAGAGAGAGAGAGAGAGAGAAAGTACTTGTTTGTATACTCAGGTGAATCACAAAATATCAAATGAACCACAATATAATTGTTTCTAACTTGGAGCAGGATGTGCTTACCCTTCCGGAGCACCTGAGATCACCCCAGTTTTTGATGGAGTTCGTGTAGAGTAAGAAAGGGAATTATTGTCTGGGGACCTTCATACTCAATTCCATCACTATATCAGTCAAACTGACAATGAATCAAGTTGATAAACCTGCTATAAAGAAAGAGACACAACCAAACAAAGCCATGGAATAAAAGAAAGTTACCCTTCAACCTCAACAAGGCGACAAAACGCGCAGCATCTTGAAAAGAAGAAGGGGAAATGAAAACTGTAAGCTCATCCGAATCCAGGACTGCCACAGCAGTCATTAAAATGGTAGACTCAGCAAAACAAGTAGCTGCACCAGAAGTGTCACAGATGTAATACCAAATAGGGAGTAGTAAACGCAATACAAAACTAACAACCAAGGCGTTTACAGTATAACGCCAACAGAATATAAGAAAAAAGCATAGCCAAAGAAAGTATGAAATAAAAAGACAATCCATACATACCGAAAAGTCAATGTATAAAGACACGTTACAGCGATTGTCGGCAAACGTTGAAACCCTTCAAGCAAAACATAACAAAAATGAAGTTTAGACGTAAGTTAGCAAATTGAAAACGCTACAGAACATAGTGAGCAATTTTTTTACATGTATTTGAATGTTAAAAACCAAAGACCACAACCATCACCATCAATAGAACTCATCAGTGGTTGCCGTTATTCGTGTCGCTTTTAATTTGAATATTTAAATACCATATTGTAAGTTTGAACGAAACTTGTGACATATATCTACTATCTCTAAAGCTTAATGTACTATTAACATCCTTGAACTGAGGGATTTTCTAATGTCATTCCATAAACAATGCAAGAAAAGGTTACAACTATTCGTCATGTTGTTTATAATATCTAGCAGTCATGTACCTTGGTGTCTTGGGATTCTATGGTGAGAAATAACTTCCTCTGTCATTTCTAGACTGACACTTTGATATAATTAATACAATGCATCTTGTTACATCCTCCCACTGATACAATGTATGGCTAAGTTGAATATATCGTGAACGGTAGAGATATGGTTAGTGTCTATATCATTTATGGATATTCATAAATCAATATAGGTAGATGTAATGTCTACATATGAATGAGACGGTAACCAAACAACTCCGTACTTCAACACTCCTCCCATTCCAACATGTGCAAGTACCGGCATCTATTTTCCAATTTATCAACTATCACATGTCCTGAACAGTTAAAATAAAAATTGTCAATATCGAACTTGACCTTCATTTTCTAATCAGAGACAAAATGTTAAAATTTGAAAAGTATTGGTTGAACGGTTTATAAGTTACTGCACGGAATTTGTTCGCAGTCTCCCTTCCGCCGTTCTTCACACCATTTTCATCATCTTTTTTTTTCTTTCTGAAAACCCGGTTAAAAACTAAGACATATAGTGTTTTACGACTTTGGTGACTTTCTATCTAATCAATAATCAATCGGTACTTCCCTTGATCATAATTTAGATTTATTACACTACTAATGGAATGTTCCATAAGTCAAATCTGGAAAGTGGTTCTATTCTAAACCAAACATTATCTTGTCGATTTCTATCAATAAAATTAACTTTAGTTTGACCATTCATGTTCTTTTAAGAAAAAGTATAACAAAATCTAAAAACTGAGATTTTTATAAGCAGTATGAAAGTACACCATAGGAATCAAATCAAACATGTGGCATATATACTATCTAGTTTATCAAATGACGAGTTCTCTGACACTTTTCACCATGTACAATTCAGATCTATTGAGAAATCGTTTTTATATTATACTCTTTTTTTATGGCGACTAATACAGTTTCTTATTAAGGACATTGTTGAGTAGTAAATAACATCTATTAGAAAGAAGACAAAATAAAATTTTTTCTTTAAAAAAAATGTCTTATTGTTTAATTCTAATTTTTGTTTTGTTTTGTTTGTTTTTTGCCATGTGAATATCTTAGTAAAATCTATAAACTCACATTTTTCGATGTTTGGTGCATTTGATTGAAAGCGTGCGGTTCAAGACCAGACGTTTTTTTAATCACTAATCTAGATGCAATTACTATAAGTGTATTGAAAAATAACTGGACAAGTTAATAATGTGAATAAATATTCGCAAAGAAAAGAGTTAACAATAACTTGATGAAGTGGTTATCTCAAATGAATAGATATCTATAACAATAGAATAGTATTATGCATGTACATAATACTATGTACATGCATAATATAGCTATTTATAGCTATTTATACCCAATATTCTAGAAGCTATCAAATTATCCGACGCCTTCTTGAAGATTGTATTTTATTTCAGTACTGAATGAGTACCTTACTAGTCTGTTTCTTTATTGTCTATCGATACATGTCATTTCAAATAATCTTAAATTCATATTGCCTCAAATATCAAATGATACTGACCTACAGACATTGACCAGTCAAATATACAGACTTATTAATTTAATGTTTATGGTGGAAATAAGTTTCATTTCCTGTCGCAGGAAGAATTCATGCCGAAGGAAGTTATTAAGTGTGTTCACATTTAATTAGAGGCCGTTAGTATCTACATCTTAAACAAAAAAAGCCGTTTTTTTTTATTCGATAGATTCAGAGAACTTGATCATATACTCGTTAAATTAAATCTACATAACTTAACTTTTGGTTTTCTATGTTGTGTCATCTGTACTATTAATTGTCTGTTTGTCTTTTTATTTTTGGCCATGGTGTTGTCAGTTTGTTTTCGATCTATGAGTTTGACTGTCCCTCTGGTATCTTTCGTCCCTCTTTTTTAATCCTGCGTTGAAATCGATACAACATTTAGGAGGTATTAGCTGAGAATTAGACAAAAAAAATAAAATATGGTTTGATTTGTTTCACTTGATTTGTTTATAAAAGCAGATAAGAATAATATATCGCCATAAGAAGTCAGTGTGTTTCAATTTCGTCAAAATAAGCTAAATAGTTATCAAAGGTACCAGGATTATAATTCAATACGCCAGACGCGCGTTTCGTCTACATAAGACTCATCAGTGACGCTCAGATCAAAATAGTTATAAAGCCAAACCAGTACAAAGTTTAAGAGCATTGAGGACCCAAAATTCCAAAAAGTTGTGCCAAATACGGCTAAGGTAATCTATGCCTGGGATAAGAAAATCCTTAGTTTTTCGAACACTATTGTTGATGTATTATTGGTTTGCATGTCAATAAATTAAACCTAATTACTTGAATCCGTATTCATGCAACCTTTAACTTGACCTTTTGTGGAGATAGGTTGCCGCATGTGTTCAGTATGTGGTCAGCGTGTTTCTTCATTAAAAAGAAATAAATTACGTTGAAAAATTACACATGAGAGCCACAGGGTTTATCAATTTAGTTGACAAATCCAGCACACAAAAATGCATTCTTACCATGTCAGAACCATGATTTACATATTTATATATTTAATCTATTACATGAAATCAAACAGACATAGAAAAATCGTCCTTATATGATTGCATGTATTTGTCTGTCTTTCTATTCATATTTTTACTATGTTTATATCTAGTCTAAATTACGTACGGAATGCTGATACATTACAACGCGTTCATGCATTGTCAATTGTTTCTTTTTGGACTTTTTGTAATTTGGATATTCGTGTTAGTATGTTATAAAACAAATATGAAAGTTTCGGTCAAATCAGTGAACATCCCTGAATTTGAAGCTAATGTCCCTTTGATACTAAATACAATATACGTTAATTAGACGATTAAGACTTATTCCAAATTCCACACTTAAAGGGGCATTAGCTGTCAAATTCATCTTCACCGATTTGACTCAAATTCTCATATTTGATTTATAACATCCTAAAACCTATATCCAAATTACAAAAAGTCTAAGATAAACAATTTACAATGAATGGACTCGACAATATGTATCAACATTTCGTGTGCATTTTTGTCTAGACGTCATCTAATTAACTATCGAGATGACCTCCGAAGACTGCCGACGGTCAAATAACCCTATATAAACATAAATATAAACAGATAGCGTCCACGTGTAATTAGATTTTTCTAGGTCTGTTTGATTTCATATTATAGGTTTAAAAGTATGTTTACCTTTAAATAGCTGAATACATGCGTAACCCATCTCCAGCTAAGGGGTTAAATTAAAGGTCACATGAATACGGATTCAATGAGGTCGAATTATTCACTTGCACTTGCAAGTGAGTAATTCATCACCAATGTTTCTTATCTTATTTTGACAAAATTGAACCAAATTGCTTATAAAAGCGAATTAGTATTTCACTATATCACTTGCATTAATGATTGAACACAAAATAAAATCATATTTTAATTTTTCTATATCTCGTAACTAATGCCTCTTTAAGCATAAATAAGTTTTTTACCTTTTCTGATATTCTTTTCTGTATTCTTATAACTATAACATTACATAGGCTGTTCCATGGCATTGGCCTGTAAGCGGGCAATACACCATGTACTGATAATTGCATTTTTCTGTAATTCAGTTAACTGACAAGGAATTTTACTACTATAAAATAATCGTCTTCCCTCGAGAATTGTGTGACATTAAAATTCTACATCGATACTTTGACATAAATGTTGTAATATTTTCCTCAGGGGGGTGCGAAGTACAAAGTCAAATAGAGAGCTAGACACGTTTATCAGGAATATATAAAGGTTCGGAAAGAGATGATACATAACAAAAGGTTTTACCTGAAGCAATTTCTGAGTAGGAAAACATGTATGCTGTTCGTGCGCATAACAGGTGTTTCTAGAATTAGACACAACTGGCGTTGCTTGAATAAGTTTAATCAGGTACGCTGTTTTCAGAAGTTAAGAAAAACAACAATCTATATTGTTTAGGGCATAAAGCAAAGTTTCAAACTTAGTTTTAGCTAAATTACATAACTTTAAAAACTGAAGATATAAGATACATCATAAATTCTAATAAAAAAAAACCATTAACATATACAAAATCGTCAACCTGAACTTCAATAAAGAGTGTAAGTAAAATAGCTGAAACTATATGCTGAACATGCGTACGATCTATCACATTCTTGCAGCATGGAATTTGAATGTATTTCTTTATGATTGTCATGAATACTACATAAAGAGGCGTACGATACTAAGGAGGTTTTAAAAACTGATAAGTCAAGAGACACAAGAGACGTTGAAAAGACAAACAAGTTCACAAAACGTTTCATAGAAAACTAAAGACTGAGCAACATGAATCCCACCAAAACTGGGGGAATCTCAAGTGTTCTTGAAGGGTGATCTGATCCTGCTCCACTAGTGACACCCGTCAAAATACCCATTGTAATTACACATTCAGTGATTAGTTTTCTTCGGTGATGTCACAATCAAGGAAAAGAGAATTGGATTGTGGGCAGTAACGACAAATTCGAAAATATCCGAAGTCATCTGTGACACAGACATTTCATAGAGTTCGTAAAACGTTCGGAGAAATGACTTCAAAAAAACCACCTTGAATCCTTGGTTCTATAGCTTCCTTGTAAGCAGCAACCATCTGTCAAGGAAATCATGATAAGAAACACAAGCTCTGGAGTATTGTATCAAATTTTATATATATATTCCATACGCAGGCTCTTGTTCATTTTTCCAGTGAAGCTCCTATAAGAAATTCTGCTTTATATAAATGAAAAACCAAGTCGGACAGAAGAGGAGAAAAGTTGTTCACATAGGAATGTCGATTGTTTGAAAAAAAAACATTCTCCAAACGTAACAAATATGGTGTCAATAAAAAAAACTCAAGCATCTTGATGGTGTCATTCTCGCTAATTTTTTGTTTGTTATACAGTTAGCATCTATACAAGAAAGAAGAATATGAAACAGAATAAAATATCGATTACACTGTCAGACCATTAAATTGATAATAACAAACAAAAGCTAGGAAAAACGAAAAATTTAAATAAGCAAATCTCATCTCCATATTTCTATAAACAACAAAACAGAACTTTACACTAAAAAGCTACATTGTAGTAGGACGACCCCAAATCCATTCTTAATCAGTGGTAAAGTCAATAGAAACAGAACATGATCTCAGTCACTGAGGATATAGTTGTACATTGTACTTTTCTTTTATCGATGTGCATTGTACTTTATTGAAGGCCTTGAGTAGACAATTGTATCATTTTCTAGAATCCATAAAATATACTTTTGTAAATCTGCTATGGCGCAAGTGCTTTCCACGACGAAGTTTACGTCTGAAACACGTCATATTTATCGAAAGAGAATAAAATTCTTCGAGTAAAACGCATTTAATTGTCACTTTCAGCACTTTTGCAACGCTATTAGTTTTCTCCTGTCTGATTATTATCTGAAAGTGTTTACCTTCAATATGAAACCCCTGGTCAATTCTCAAAAGTTTTTGACATATATAACCAAATGATTAATGAGAAAATATTATGAAAGTGTTTTACAACTAAAATAGATGTGAATCAATGAGATATAGAAATGTGATCAATGTATTTGACCGTTGTCAGGCGGGCTTGTAAGCCTTATATTGATTCAATTACATTAACGATACCAATTTTACTGAATAGACGAATAGGATGACCGATACGGTGTTTTTATTTCTCAACTCACAGGAGACATTTTTCGCCATCTAAAATACACGAATCACTGATCTATAAATAACCGATTGTGTCCTTCTCCCACTTGTGATATTGAGTGTGGATCACGTGGTGTGGATATGCATGGCGGTAAATGCATTCATAGCCTGTTGAAACATCCGGTCTCGTTACGTTTCGATTTTTCCGTTTTTAAATGTTTTTTGTTTGAATTTTGATTTATATCCTAAATAAATCTATGAAATTTCGAACATCTGTAAGATACTGTTGCATCGTATTGACATTGAAAACTTTTTATTCATTACTAAAATATAAAATGAAGTCCAAAAAATGTTGAACTAACACTCGTAGTAACAGAAAAAAAGACTTAAACACGAAAACCTAACATTGGTTTTATTCATGAAAAAAGGTCAAGGTCAGATGAATTCTTACAGACGCTCTCAACTTAAGATGATTCTATCGATAAAATATAGCAGACCATATGCTCTTAGTAAATAAGAAAAAGTTTTTATGTCAAAAACTCACTCTGAATAGATCTTTTATCTACTGAAATACTAAGTCTGTTTACAACAGTTAGCATGTCGCCTTCGAATTTCAATACTCGTTAGGTAAAATAATAACATAAAAAAGAGCATCTTCAGGTGTGCACACGGATTTCAACAGTATACAGAAGTCTATACATAAACTTTATAGAATTCAGAGTAAAAAGATAAATCAAATTGATATAAGAATTTTTCACGGTTTTATCTCCATACATAAATCAAACATGGTGTCCTTCCATTCTCCCTTATTTTTTGTTCTTTTCCGAGTGGTGTTTTTATATTGCTCTTTCTTATGAAGCATTTACTTTTCTTAGGTGGTTCGATATTATATTGTTTGAGTGACTCAGATTTTATTAGATGTAACGTTTTCACAACTTAACAACTTAAACACTAAGAATACAAATATCATTGATTGTCAAAACTTTTGATAAATTATTTTTTTTTAAATTTATAATAGAACTAGATCATATGGACATAGAAAACCACGCTCGCACTATCACATTCCAATGTTAAGTTAACCGCAATATATTGGTCAAAACCCTTATTTTGGCATATATTGTTAAAAGTTTAGACCACAATGAGCGTCTATACTTTCAAGTTAATGTGACCACAACTTAATGGTAAAATCTATTAGATGAAATTGAATGTGAACTAACTTTAAGACACTGTCAGTACTCTTAGATAAGTTCTTTGTGTCTATAGTCCTTTTGATAGTTACACCTTTTTCTTATAATGCGCTGTTACCAAAGTAGGGAGTGAGCACTTTCAATCAAGTTTAACCCCGCCACAATCTTAATGTGTCATGAGTAATTCAGTGTAATTCAAAGGTTGAAAAGACAAGGCAATTTACGGGTCATAACCGGATATTTTAAGGAATAAAAACCACTTTATTGCAACAATGTAACCAATATATATAGTACAGTTTGTTTGCCGGCATATTGACGTAAATCCCTTAGCTTATTGTATTAATATGTTAATTATCTGAGTTATTTCACTATATTTATGCTTTCTAAAGCAGCTTTAAATTGTGCATATGGTTTAAGAAGTGATGTATTTTTTCATTTAGGTTTAGCAAATCAACCGGATAAGATAGATTTATTATATTTTCTCTAGTCAATTGAAGTAAACATCCGTAACGATTACTTGTTATTACTTGTTTGGTTTTAAAAGCTGCTGCTAACTCTTTCTTAAACACGAATTAAAATATTCACAGTCTTTTTAATGTTATCTATTTCCGATTTTCTTAAATAATATCACTGGAATCAATTTCTGATGCCAATCTTACTGGTAGCAATAGACAGCTATGATTGTTCACATGCGATTCAAATATCAATACTACAGCCGACACGTATAAGAAGTTTATAAAATAAATACGTTTTAATTCCATAAATTTTCGTACTATCTATGATTTTGTATTCTTTGTTGAGATGTATATATTAACTGTACAGTTTACTTAAAAGTTGTATACTGTAGATGGCATGTACCACGCATGTTAGGATGAATCGCTAATAATCAATGACATTGTCAGTCGTAACTGATAGAATACTTTTCAAATATCTTTTTCAATGAAGAATGAAGCACATTCAAGAGAGGAATGAGTCTTTATAATAACTCCAGTGCTTCTATTTTAAGTAAGGAATTTATATTTCCTACTTTAGAAGTACACGTTTCTGTGATTGTTGGAATAGTTTTAGGATTAATTATTATAGGGACAATTTTTGGAAATATTTTAGTACTACTTGCTGTATTTTATAACATCCATTTAAGAAGTACGACAAACTTTTTCATAGTCAATCTTGCCGTTGCAGACTTGCTTTTAGGTATATTAGTTTTACCATTTTCGGCTACATTAGAAATACTCGGATATTGGCCATTTGAGCGACAGTTCTGTGAAATATGGGCTGCTGTGGATGTTTTATTGTGCACGGCTTCGATAACGACCCTATGCGTAATAAGCGTTGACCGATATATTGGCGTCACCCGACCCCTACGACACTCATCAATCATGACAGAATCACGAGCTTTTATAGTCATAGCGGTCGTATGGATATTATCCGCGGCCGTTTCCCTTGGGCCTTTACTCGGATGGAGGAAAGAACCTGATCCTGACTCCCGGAGATGCTTAGTCAATGACGACAAGGGGTACGTCATATTTTCGGCTGCGTTTTCGTTCTACATTCCAATGATAACAATTGTGCTGCTATATTACCGTATATACCGCGAAGCTGTGAAGCACACTCGCTGCCTTATGGCTGGTGTCAAAATCTCTAAAGACCAAGAGACCATCACTTTACGGGTCCACATAGGAAGACATAACAGCCACGGTGTTGTTCAAAGTGTACCTTGTCGAACAAATGGTCACTCAGACCATGTCATGTATTTTTCATCTCGTCCTAATTTTAAACAGAATATTTCCAATAAAATTGCCAAGTTTAAAAGAGAGAAAAAAGCAGCGAAAACATTAGGAATTGTGGTTGGTGTATTTGTTCTGTGCTGGTTTCCATTCTTTTTCTGTTTACCTTTAGGTAAGTTTTTTATATTGTACTATTACATCGTATATCTGAAAATATTACTTCAGGTAAAATAACACAAAATTGACCTTTGGAAGAGATGTAAACTATTAAGAATATTTAAACTAGTATTTGAAAATGTAAGTTCTAGCTAACTGATATTTCGGGCGTAAGATGGCCTTGTGTATAATTGTTCATGTATTTGATTTAATCGTTATTGAAATAATTGTATACATTCATTGATGAAAGAAATCTCAGAGTCAAATTTTCCCGGAGATGTTTACCAGGTTTTTTTTTACATTACCATGAATTAAACTTCTGATGATGTCAAACCTAAGACAATTTTTACACAAGGATTGGCAATGTCACAACTCACAACTCACAAGAAATCTCTTTAAACCTAAACGCTTTTAGAGAATTCAATGTTTATTCTCCCGTGCATCTTCGAAGTCAAAAATTGACAAACGGTCATTTAAAAAGGGAGTAAAAACTGAGTTAGATTGCATATAATTTATTTTTGAAAGCTAATTATACTTTGAAACATTGATAAAAAAAACTGTGAAGATACAAAAGTGATTACTTTAAGAACAAATAACACATTTCTATTGAAGTTTTTTTTTACTTGTAATTTTATGTTTACGAATCATCATGAATGATAACTCTTTTTTTGGCAAAAGTATGTCTTGCAATCAATTTCCAAAAGAACTTTTGAATTTTAAACAAAAATATTCTACTTGAGCTTCCGTTTGAAAATTAAAAGCAATGTTGTCATTAATTAGCATGGTCGATGGCAATAACAGCGACGGCATGTTGAGAGATAGCTGTCAAAGTCATTGCGGTGAATTACATTTGCGCGAAAAGAAATCATTACGTTTGCGCGTAAATAAATCATTTCGTTTGCGCGTAAATAAATCATTACGTTTGCGCGTAAATAAATCATTACGTTTGCGCGCAGCTATTGATTACATTTGCGCGCATTCTTTTTACAAGTAAACAAGGTAAATTACACTTATTCAATGTATCTATTTAACTACTTACAAGTAACCCTTCCATTAGTCTAAGTCCCCCTGTTCACCATTGAGGATGTAGAAGTGGGTTTCGAGCAGGATAAGTCCTTTTATTATGAACAAGCACAAACTCCTGGAAATATAAAGATGTAAAAATAAAGCAAAGCTAAAGAGTAAAAGTACAGAATTTACATGCCGGTACAAGCTGAATATTCGAAGCCCAGTGCTTTAAGAGATTGAATTCTGTCAACTTTTGCATTCTGGTATTTTCGGAAAAGTACCATCGTATACTCTTTTTTGTTTTTACTTCCACGTACAACTGTTTGTGTTTCAAGCCTTCTTAGTTTGGAAGCAAAATGGTAATCCCCCTGCAATATTCGCAATTAAGTTACAATTTCTTAGGATTTCTTATGATCACTTTAAAATATGTTTTTTAGAACTCAATGTGAATAATATCTAATGAAAAATGAAAAATATGTTCAAAATTAATAACTATCGACACATTTATTACGAATTATCTTTATATTTACCTGCATTACCTGTAAAATTAATGCACGCAAATTTAAAAAAAAAACCAAATTTGCGCCAACGTAAAAAAAATGTAATCCCCAAATGCGCGCAAATGTAATGCCCGTAAAATGGGTCCACAAAGCAATTTGTATTTGAACTAGAGAAAAATATTGAAAAATCATTTGATAATACCTCTTTTATTTATACAAAAGAAACGTTAACCAAAATGTGTTGACGTCATCAGACTCGCGTAGACGCGAACGCTGGTCAATCAAGTTTGGCTTAGTACTCAATTTCAGTATATAGATAATAAACATCTCCGAAAGTTAAATTAAGTGGACAAATATATAAAGGTTGAGGTACACCACGAACAGTGTGTTAAAATAATCCTAGCATGACGGAAATTCTCTTCGATATCGTAACAAAAAGTAAACATACTCTCTACAAACCACCTTTTTTTCTTTTACAGTTATCAACACCTAAAACAATATTTTGAAAATCCTAGTTAAGATTTTAATGATGAAGTTATGTCGCAAAGCCTATTTGATTCCAGTCAAGAAAAACATTAATGAACATGAACGCGGACAAGTAACACAATTTCCTACAAACTGATATTTGATACTTGTATTACCGTAAGTGATATAGTTAAAAACAAGAAACACGTTGCTTTCAGCTACAATTCATGAACACATTCGTGCATCATTTAATCAGTAATTTCATTATCAACAATCAAAACCAGGATACAGGGTTACTGAAAAACTACCTACTACGGTTGGCATATATCCAATGTGGAGACTTAAAAATTCAAAAGATCTGTTAAAATATAAACAATAATAGTCCCGCTCTTCGTGCAATAGTATAACAACCAATTTGACTACTTTACTCTTTACACTAGCATTCCTCATTCCGAATTTAAAAACAGATTTAAAAAAAATGTCCAACTTTGTTTAAAAGACAGAAAGGCCGACGCAGATCGAATGTCTTGTTTTAGAAGGGAACACATAATACTTTGTTAAAAAAGCCACTCTGATTCCAGCAGAAAGTTCACTGAAACTGTGATCTTCAAAATACTGGATTTTTTGTTGACAACATGTTTTTTACTTTTGGAGGACATGATTTTCAATATCAAACGCATTCTTAATGGAACCAATTGTGCCCCTCTGCTTTTCGGTTTGATCCTTTATTCTATTAAGGTAGACTTCATATAAAAATAAATAATAATCAAGAAAAATATAGGTGATGTCCTTTCACTGAATAATTCAATAATTGGTGAAAATGTTGACTGCATCTATCCTAATGAACTTTAAATAATCGGTTCCACCGACACAATTAAGTCTGCCTCATATTTTGACTTACTCCTAGAAAATGACAATTAGGGAAACTTTACGACAAAAGAGAGGATTTTGATTTTCAAAATTTTGAACTTTTCATTTCTGTGTTGCAACATTCAAGCAGAGCCTGCATACGGAACATATATCTACTAGCTGATCTAGGGCCTGCCTTTCCTATTACAATGCCATTTATATAGGGTTACTGCTTACAATGAAGCTAGTGCATCAAGGGTATCAAGTTGTAATGCTGAAGTCATCCCTTTGAAAATTTTTGGACGCCATCATGGTTTGGTTGACCGTTATGGAGTATCTGTGTCACATATAGGACTACGGAAATGTTCCACTTGTCGTTCTCTTTTTATCGATTGTGACAATACTGAAAGTGACTTATTTCCGAATGTTTACCAGCCTGAGAAACACGACGAGTACCACACGTAGAGCAGGGACTACTTACCTTTCCGAGGCACGTGAGTTCATCCCGGTTTTTGGTGAGGTTCGCGTTGCTAAGTTTTCTATGTCATGTTTAATTATATATATATAGTTGTTTGTCCTTTCGTTGTTTTTATTTTTGTCTATGGTAATGTCTTTTAATAGCAATTATGATTTTCTAATGCTCCCTTGGTATCTTTTCTCTCTTTTTTTTACTAGTAAATGTCCTTAAAACTGCCGAAATTAGGGAACAGTTCGTAATAAATGAAAAGGAGATGTGACATGATTGCATACGAGACAACTATCAAGCAGAGCCCAAATGAAGCGGATTTAAGCAACTATAGTTATCATACGGCCTTCAACAATTAACAAAAAACCCTACCGTATAGTCAGCTATCAAAGACCCCGACATCACAAAATGTGACACCAACGACCTGAGACATGTCAAAACAATATACGTAAGTAAATATGACAAACAGCAACCAACGACAACCAATGAATTACAGGCTGTTTCGAAGTTATTTGAATCACCTAAAATTTGGTCAGCACATATATCTTGGGTCGATCGGCAAACATTTTTGCAAATATACAGTTCTGCTAAGATGTATTTCTTTGAATAAATAAAGCGAAACTACAATGTAAGTATAGTTTGATTTTTTTCTTCTATAGTCAATGAAAATCAAAGAATACAGCTTCACATGAGTGCAGCGATAATGTATTTGAACATGACAAGACAAAATTCACCACATTATTAATTAAAAAAACCAAAAACAACAAAAGACATACAATGCCATTGATACTAGTATTGTAAATACTAATCAGTTGTATAATTATTCATTTCCTAACTATCTTATTATAGACGTGTTAATCCGATGAATATCCTTAAAAGCTGATACGATTTATTATATTACGGAAGGTACGACACTGAAAATAAGAACTTTGTTTTGTAGCATATAAAATTTAAAAAAAATAATAACTACTTGCCATAAAAGTTGTACGACTTGATACAGATTATCTTTCAGTATGTTTAATTCTGCGTTACACAATTAAGTTTGTTCCTCAGCATGCATGTATATTCATGCTTAATTAAAATCTAGGTCTATTCAAAGAGGTGTAAATACTCATTACAACTACTGATCGAAATTTATACATTAAACAAAAACTTTAGGATTATTTTTTAGGTTTCTGATTATTTTTTTTTAGCAAATACAATGAACGAACTCCCAATATAGTTAATGACTTTCTTGCATAGTTACATAAACGATTACGACAGTGTTATGTTTAATTTCGCGGAAAATTACATTTTAGTATTGTTTTAAACATTTCAAAGGCCAATAATGACATGTTACTATGCTTGGAAATCTCGGTAAATAATTCATTCACAGCTTTGTAATTACTATTGCTCTTAAACAAACACTTCCGTAATCTATTTAAACTTTGTACTAAGAACCGTTTCTTGTAAGTGCGCGAGTCCTTTTTTTATTTTGTTATTACGATATTCATATAGAATACGATAAACATTATTGAGCTTGTTTACACATACTTGGTAAGCACAACTCCATACATACTTGGTAAGCACAACTCCATAATAAAGGTCAATTGCTTGAGTGTTTGTTTCTCTATACTGTATATATATAAAAAAAACTCAATCATGATACACGTCCTACGATTTTGAAGACACTTTTAGATTGAAAAAAACTTAAGCAGATTAATCAAAACCACAGTTTATTTTTAAAAGATACACCGCTTTATAATAATAAAAACAAATAAACAGTTACATTTTGTACTTGTCAGCTTTAACATCAACCATTACCGTTTAAATGATTTTTTTTACCCTTAAATTAGTAGGCTTTTTAATCTGGTTGTGCATTTTCAAATTTATCTGGGTTTTTTTTAGTATCAAAACATTCTTACTGTTCACCTTAGTATCTTGCCATTCCAGTTGTGTAACTTAATGTCTTGATAATCTGGCTGTATATCTTAATATCTTTACAATCTAGTTGTGAATCATAGACTTGTCTTTACAATCTAGTTATAATACATCTTTGTTTCTTGGTAATCTAGGTATGTATCTGAGTGTCTTGGTATTCTAGTTGTGAATCGTAGTGTCTTTACAATCTAGCTATGCATCTTAGTGTCTTGCCAATCTAGGTGTGTATCTTAGTGTCTTGGCAATGTAGCTTTGTATCTTAGTGTATTGACAATCTAGCTGTGTATCTTAGTGTCTTGACAATCTAGTTTTGTATCGTATTGTCTTGACAATCTAGCTGTATATCTTAGTGTCTTGACAATCTAGCTGTATATATTATTGTCTTGGCAATCTCTACAAATATCTTAGTGTCTTGACAATTAAGATGTCTACCTCAGTGTCTTGACAATCTCTGCGAATATCTAAGTGTCTTGACAATTAAGCTGTGTATCTCAGTGTCTTGACAATCTCGGCCTGTATCTTAGTGTCACGACAATCTAGTTGTGTCTCTACTTCATGTATCTAACTTTGTATCTTACAGTCTTTACAATCTAGTTGTGTATCTTAGAGTCTTTCCAATCTGGATGTGTATCTTAGTGGTTTGACAATCTAGATGTGTATCTTAGTGGCTTGACAATCTAGCTGTGTCATTGATATATAAAGATGTATCTTTAAGAGACGATGTTTTTCAAGAAGACATGTGATACGACTTAGACTGTTGTGAAGAGCAGCTGGTAAATGTTTTTAAGGATAACATAGAACAATTTTTTTCGCCTTGAAACGCATATAGTCTGCTTCGATTTAATGTTTTAAATACGATGGCAATGCGCACAGTCAATTCCATCGCAAGTGATTTATTTTAAACTACTATATAAAACTTTTTAAAGTCTTTATCTTTAATTCATAGAGTTCCGACTGAGATTTCCTATTTCAACAGCTAGCAAATTTTAAATTACTTCTGAAATTATCTAAATTTAACCGACCATGGGATAAGTAAATTGATGTGATGGACATGGCGTTATCTGTTATCCTAAATATGTTTAATAAAAAATTCAAAATATAAAACAAATAGCCTAATTCAGCCTAAAAATAACGCACGTAAAACAAATAAGGCAGACGCTTGGAAACGAGAAACAAAACATATTGGGTTATGACAAAAAAAAACAACAGAGGGCTTCAATTTGTTTGCCTTAAAAACATGAAATACACTTGTAAGAAATTGAAGACTGCGGAACTAACTTAGACGGAATGGATATTAGATATAACAAAAAATATATAGTTCCTACCTATATTTAGCTTCTTTGTATCTATCTGCTTTATTGACTTCTTATATTCTGAGACATTCGATGCATGAAAAGTCGACGTGGATTTTTAAATTGAACACTTTTATATTCAGTTTCATCATCTTTCCAATTTTGACCCTGTCAGAATTAAAAAAGACAGGTAAAACTGTTAAATCTTTTTAAACCATTGCCTATGATACTTTTATAACCTAGCAATTTCGTCGACATAACTGTTAATGTAATTTCATAGACGAATTCAATATACATACATATATGGTATAGTCGCTTTTATCCTCATAATTTGGACCAAAGTAGATAGTTGTCTCATTGACAATCCAACCACATCTTATTTTTATAATGTTGACAAAATGATATATTATTATCCATTAAAAGTAATCACGTTAATTAAAAAGAAATATGATCGTATATTTTTCCTACTCATTCTTTGAAACTTCACGTGAAATCATGAATAATAGTCCAGACACTAAACATACAGAATATGAGATGACAATACAGATGTATTAAATATTATATATATTTCCTAACTGTTAGCCTTTACAAGATGAGCATTGATATAGATATAACAAAACAAGTATTTTGTCCACATGAAGTGACCGTCGACATTTTTAAAATTTTCTTAGAACAAGTACTCAAACACAATCATATTCTGAAAAAAAAACTGCATATTTGTTTTTTTACAATTTTGAAATTGGACTATAATAACTCAACTTCTTTAAAAAGAAAATCTATATGACATTCGTAGTATTAAGATAGCACATTTACGGTATTTGTGTTGTAGAACGGTAATATATGATCAACTTTGGGAAAGTTACCGGTAAACAGAGATTAAATATACTTGTATATCCCAGACTACCAAAATAATATCGCTGGTATTACTTCAAAAGCTTTATTGTTTGTTCTATCAAAACGAAGGCTCATTATCTGCGATGTTTCTAATTAATAGATAGAAATTGAACAAACAAACAAAATTACCACATACTAGAGCTATCAAAAAGAATGTTTTTGCGTGCAGTTTTAGCATTTTTAAGATTATAAAAAGTGTCAAAACGACTCTGTCCCCAGGAAAAATTATCGCTGATTCTTCAGTTAAAAAAAATCACTGAAAATTATTTATAGCAGTCTTATTAATTTCAAAATAATCAGTCGATAACTGGACGCAATTGACCACACATTCTCCACACGCATCAAAAACTGCCTGGGCACCGGATGACTTAAATTACATAGTTCATTACGCTTTTAGTAATACTATCCTATTAAGGCTTTGGTTCCATATCCCGCGAGGTTGTCGATAAAAACTTCTGATATACAGAAGGCGGAAAAAAACAACGGCGATAAAATAAATGAAATGAAATTTCACAATAAAAGAACTCCTACACCCAAGAATATAGTAAATTGAAAAGGAAATTTTTGCATAATTTTGACCGTTATGGAATATTTGATTCACAGAAGACCATTTATATATATTTCACTTGTCGTAGCCAATATTCTGTCTTTATTTCTTCCACTGTGATATCAGTGAATGCGACTTATCACCGAATACTTCTTTGTCAAGATCAACTGGTGCCACTAGAAACTCGAGCCAGCTTTGAGCTTGTCTTACGGTTTAGAAATCAAGCATTTTTGCAGGCATTTTGACAATCTCTAAATGTCTATGCTGTTTTACTTTTGTTTTTGTTTTGGCTGCTGTCTCGTTTACATATATTGCACATCAACTTTAATTTATACCATATGTTATGACATCTTAAGACCAACATGCAATCTCCAATGATGTAAACGTGTACTACTCATATGGCACGATGAGATAAGAATTATTATTAACAAATGATCTTTTGGATATTTGTATCGCTAAGAACAGTGAAAGGATTGCGGGATTCCTGCTAAAACAACATATTTTCCAGAATCAAGCATCATTTTAAGTGTTTGAATAAAAGGTTACCCGATTATTTAGACCTGCTGAGTCTTGTTTTTTTAATTTGTATTAAAGTCATCGGAGCATGAATTTGTAAAGAGTTTCACGTTTCGCCCACTTGCATATTTGCATAATTGATTTAAAGTATATAAGGCAAAAGGATCAATGCAACAAATATGTTTAATTACTGAATAAATAAAATATCATGCTCTGATTCTATATCGTCATACCTGTTCACAGAATAGTGTTCTTCTATTTTACAACGTCGGTCTTGGTGTTGTTTGCTTTGATTCAATTTATGTTTCATTATTTCTTCTTCGGTATCTTTAAAATTTTATTGTAATTAAATACGTAAAATATGGATTATACCCAAATAAGAAGAACATGCTGTTTAACCAACATGCTGTGTTAAAGAGAACCAGAACTGTTTCAGTACAAGTTTAAAGCTTTATTTATACGAATATTAGTATATACAGAAAACATAAGCTCTGTTGAGCTTTTAGATTTTTCTGAACAAATTGACATTTTCGAACTTATTTGTCAAAGTAATTGAAATCTGTCATCTGTCATATTCACAGTTGTCAAGGATTAATTCCTATTATTAGCTCAATCTTTGAAACAAAACACGATCCTTTATGATCAAATATAATCTCGTCTGAATTCAATTAAAAACTATTTAACGCAAATGATGCTGTGATAATCGAAGAATATTTTTGGAACAAATGAGAAACAACTTTTCAATCACATTACTTACTTAGTTAAGGAGCATATATACTGGAAAACGATTGGCTTACTTAAGATCTACAATGCATCAAACACCAACTTATATAGAAGTCATTTCCAGTTCAATCTTTCAAGCGCGAATGCCTCATAACGACTCATAGTTTGTATTCTGTATGTGCCTATCCCAAATCAGGACCCTGTAATTCAGTGGTTGTCGTTTGTTGCTGTATATCATATTTGTTTTTCGTTCATTGTTATTTACATAAAACAGGCCGTTAGTTTTCTCGTTTGACTTGTTTTACATTTGCCATTTCGGGGCCTTTTATAGCTGACTATGCGGTATGGGTTTTGCTCATTGTTGAAGGCCGTACGGTGACCTATAGTTGTTAACTTCTATGCCATTTGGTCTATGGTGGAGAGTTGTCTCAATGGCAATCATATCATATCTTCTTATTTTTGTCCCAATTGGGAATAGGACACGCGAAAAAGATTCTTTTCGAAGAAGAATATTTGTTTTTTTGCAAATGATGAATGATATTACATATACACTCTCGATGCACCCTGTCTCTCTCCGTTTAAAATCCATGCGACTCCAACAGGATTGTTTTGACTTAATTTGTACAATCTGAATGGATTAACGAGATCTGAACATCCTAAAATAACTATTACCCACTATTTTGACACCCATAGAAATTTTGATAATAATTGAATTTAAGTTTGAGAACATGTTAAAAGATTTTTTCCACAAAACTTTAATAAAGCAAATACATAACAAAAACTCAAAGAATTTATTAAACTGGATTCCAAAATTAAATGATATAGTAAAATATTCTAAACTAAAGATAAGAAGATATTTTACACAACATCAGATTAATCACACTGGAATGATTATTAGTAATATACCTTATTTTCTAATTTCTAATATGTATTCTAATTAGATTTTTTTACCTCTTAGTTACCTTCCTTATTTCTACAGCTTCGCAGTTTGAAAATAAATCATTGAAATTTATTTTTAAGACAGAAAAGAACGCATAAATTTTTAGCTGTCAACCATTAAAAATATACTTATTGATGAGAAATAAAGGAAGTAACATACAATACATGTATTAAAAAAGTAATTGCATGTCAAATGGCCCGACGTGCAACTACCTTCTATTAATCATTATTCTTCAAGATTTTACGAAGACTGTCATGTTATCCAAATTCGTTGTATTTTCAGTTTATAAAGCACAGAAAACCTTCAATGCTTTTCTCTATTTCTGTTCGTTATTCCCCTTTTAAAAGCTAAAGATATTATGAACATATATGGTTTGATTCAGATAGAAATAGATAATAAGACAGCGATGCATCACCACAAGGTTTAGTATAGTGCTATTTTAAATATCTACGGAGACATCATTCTTTATAACATATATTTTGAAAAAAATGATTGGATTAACATTTTTAAAATTATTTATTGTTCAATTTGTTTATTAAAATATATTGTTTCCTCATGATCGACTTCATCATTTCATTTAACTTGACTTTGGGATGAGCCACACAATTTCCAACAAGAAAAGTCGGATCTTGTATTATCAAAATGCTGGACGTTTTGATCAACAAGACATATGTCTGTTTTTGGCCATCAATATTTCAACAAACAGTCAATTATAGTCCAATGGGTATTTATTGTGCTTCTTTACAGAACGTCTTGTTTTTATTCACATGAAGCTAACTTCATTAATAACCCTCACAAAATAGATTGATCGTTCCAAGTTCTATAGTATCGCATTTATATATTTTGAGGATGTCACTCAATCACTCACAACTCATATTCCGCTATCTAAAGTTATAACTCTGGTTCATATTTGGGTTTCTTTCTGTAATTTGACAATATGACGATACCAAATCATTATGAATGGAAAACATGTATTCAATATCATCATTGTAAACTTCCTATTTCACAGTTCTTTAAATATTTGGAAAATGTCTGTACCAAGTCAGGAATATGACAGCTGTTTTCTTCCCGTTTCGTTGGTTGATAACGTTTCATTTTGTCAGATTTTATGGACTTCCACTTTTTGAATTTACCTTGGAGCTCGGTATTTTTGTTATATTTTATTTCTCAGTTGATACATAACACCTACGTATGATGATATGATAAGGGAATAAATGAACCATGTGTGCACAAAAAGCTTTAAACAGGGTTATGAGGAAGAATGTTTGAAATCGTAACTTGACAAGTTTGACTTCGTTATCACGATTTGGTTGACCAATATGTGGCTGTGTAGCAAGAAATGTTTTCGATAATATCTAAATTTCAACTTTCACAAATTACACGCCAGGACGCATGTGTAACACCCCCACCTTCTGTTTTATGTGCCTGTCCAGAGTCAGGAGGCTTTAATTCAGTGGTTGTCGTTTGTTACTGTATTTCATCTTTGTTTTTCGTTTGTCCTTTTGTACATGAATGAGGCCGTTAGTTTTCTTGTTTGGCTTTCTTTCACATTCTGTCTTATCGGGGCCATTTAAAGCTTGTAATGCGGTGTGGGTTTTGCTCATTGTGGCCGTATGGTGTCCTTTACTTATTAACATGTACGTCGTTTGGTCTCTGGTTTAGACTAGTAGTTGTCGCATTGTCCATAATTCCACATCTCCTGATTTTATATTAATTTTCGTAAAAGTTTTGAGATCAATGCCAATCAAAATTACTCTCAAATATGTACAGTAATAATCTTAACGTTTTATTTATTAAAAAAAATGTAATGCTGAAAGACGAATAAAATGCAGATTTTATAGATTTAAAAGATTTTGGCAAATTACAGTTGAAAGACTGGATAATGTTTGAGTTTATGGTTATGTGTTATATCTTAATGATAAGTTATACCTTTATTCAGCCATAACATTGCTATAGAAGAGCATAAATGTTATATTAGTAATATGCTTCAAAGTTATTTAAACCTATTGAATATCATTTTACTTTTGAGATGTATAAAATTGGCTCTTTGGAAAAAAAAACAAAAAACAAATACAGATTAAATTTTCCATTTTAGCACCACAAAGTTAATCATGCTAATAATTGATATATGAATCAATATTGGAATACTTTTGGTAAATAATGTTTGCAGACATTGTTGATTGCATAAAGTTTCTATTTGTCATTAGCAGTATTAAAAAGAAAGATTTTTTTTTTTTTTTTTTGCATTTCATTAAAAATTTGAAAACCCTTTATTAACCAAAAGTACAGTTAAATCCGTGTAATCAGGCGTTAAGAGTCTCTTAAAATGTCTTTTTTGTTATTATATCTGGGTTTGATACATCAGATTAAATTAACCATTTATTTTGATAACGATTCAAAGAAAAGTTTTAATTGATTATCTCTCAAAGGTGTTATGGCTTTGTTGACAGAAGTAAAAATATTGAAAACGCTACAATCTCAATTGACCCTTTACGAACCTTTAATGAATGACTCAAAAATGTGGTAAACACTGAATAACCCGCGTAGCAGTTTATTTAAAAGTGTGTACAACATTTATGAGGTTATTTTGAATAGACAGAAAAAATATTACAGTCATTATAATTTAATTCTAAATTCCATTTTTAAGAAGTAATTCATGAAAAAACGTTGATGACGTCACGATCACATAACAAAATTATTTCTATGAGCTGATAGACAGAAAAAAAACTTTCAGCCAATCATAAAAAGCGTTACATCAAAAATTAAATTATATTCAAATGAAGTAAATGCTATCTTTTGCTTCATTCAGCATCTTCGTTCCTTCATAGAATAGTGTATTTGTATTTACCATTCCACAATAGCCTTTATACAGACTTGCTTACTATTTGGTTTTGTTATTTCTATTCACCAGGTGTATTCCTTTTATTTCCCTTTTCCAACTTCTATGTTTTACATTAATTCCAATTCTTGGAATCTAGATTTTTACTTTTTGAGGTTTGGTACTTTATCTTTTCATTTATTTCTTACAATCCGGATTTTACTGTATAAGACTCTTTTCTTTAAATGTTTAGATTCACTTCTTCTCTTGTTTGTTTTACTGTCTTTCAAGCATTCTTTTTTGTGTCATGTGTCCTTTTCAACACCATTTTTGTGTTCTTTTATAACAAATCTCTTTACCTAATTCCTAATTTGTTTTATTGATAAAATCACATTGAAATCTTATATATTCTCAAAGGTGCACAAAGAGTAACATTACATTAACATACACATCGGATATCCGAACTCAGTTAAATCTATTTCGGTCTGTTTGATTAGTTTTAATGACCGTAATCATACAAACAACATGAGTATCTTTAGATGAATGAAGCAATACATACAGACTGGCTCTTTTTATGGAAGAAACGTACTTTTATTTATTTAATTCCTTTGTTATGTTCGAAGTTTTTATGCTAGTTCTGTTAAAATAAGCCAATAAAATGGTTATAAATAAAGTCGTAATTTTCTAAACAGTATGAACGAGGACCGATCTTCTTTCTTTTAAGATTAAGTTATGGATACAATTTAAATTCCTAAAAAAATTCATATCTAATACCAGTTGAAACTTTGAATACTACATAAAAACGTTTTTCGAGACAGCAGACCAAGGAACAATTTAAGTTTTTCTTATTTAATCCGAATCCTTAATTTAGACGAATGTTTAAATAAAATGAAGTACCATTTCATATAGCCATGTCGTGCGTTGACATTCAATTAATCATCATTATTATTAGCGTTTCGTTGCATAACAAGGTCATGTTAATCTTATATTGTAATTCCAATAAAGCATCATTAATATAGAATTAACAGGATTTTTTTTCAGCCGTTACCTCATTATTTTCTTATTAACAGTGATAGGTGTCACGAACAAATACAAAGACGTTCAAACGAAAATTGTTCGTCTGACAGTTACATTTTCGAATGACCCTTTGGTATCTTTCGGTTCTCTTTTATATGTTAAGCATTAGTATTGCAATATTAAAATTACAAAATCCTGGCTTCACAGTGTAATATGCAATGTTTGAATCTGCTATGATCGACTGATTACTTGATGGTGTTTGGTGTTATTTTCATCACTGTAGGTGGTCAGTTTTTATTAGTGGAGAAAAACGGGGGTACCAGAATTACCGACTTGTGACCGGAAGTCAGATGCTGATTCTAAAAAATATCAAAAGATCTGTCCCTGGCTTTATATACTTGTGTTTGAGCGTTCTTGATAAAGGTGGTATTTGTCCTTGTGAAATATTTTATAAACATTTGGATTCTGTACTCTCTTTTTGTAAAATTTAGCATTCAAAACGTAATGACAAATTGAAAGAATAAATCATATTTAGTTGCAGAAAAAAGGCCAACGTCGAAAAAGATATCTTGATTTATGAATGAACAAATGGTATTTGTACAACAACTCTGATACAAACAAAGAGTTATTTCAAACTTATATCCTTGGCCTGATCGTTCCCTTAGAAGACAAATCCAGAAATTGCTTCGAACGCACTAAATCTATAAAGTCTTTTTTGTGTTAAGCATCTATCCCCTTGAACTTGAAGTTATAGATACAGTAAAATCTGTTGTATATATTGTCGTTCATCTACACAAGGAAACGTGTGTTGGTTTACGACAAAGGAGATTATTTCCAATCCTCTATATTAAAATTTATCATAGCCTGCTCCGATTACAATATTCCAGGGCTTGAGTTTCCTATCAAGGATTTTTCGACAGAAACTCTTGTTGTAACATGGGTTTCAAATATTGAAATAAAGTAAGCCACGCAAAAATTTTGATATGATTGGCGCAGATTTTCCAGAATATGTCTCACTATCCGTAGTCTCAATCCCTTCCTTTGTTCATGGTGTCACAAGGGCAATAATATTGTGCAAATTAAATGCCAATATAAATAAGAAGATGTGGTATTAATGTCAATAACACAACTATCCATCCAAATCACAATGTGTAAAAAGTAAACAATTATAGGTCAAAGTACGGCCTTCAACACGGAGCCTTGGCTCACACCGAACAGCAAGCTATAAAGGGCTCGCAAATGACTAAAGTAAAACAATTCAAACAGGAAAACCAACGGTCTACTCTATATAAAAAAACGAGAAACGAGAAATACTTATGAACAACACCAACAAACGACAACAACTGAACAACAGGCTCCTGACTTAGGACAGGTTCATAAAAATTCAGCGGGTTTAAACGTTTTAACAGGCGCCAACCTTCATCCTAACCTGAAACAGTGGTGTAACATTATAACACAAAAAGACACACAATAAAATACACATCTCAAACATGTGTGTGTACCTGTTTACTTGAGTTATGAATTCCAAGACTTTAACAATGCTTTAGAAATTTTTCTTCATGAAAGTCCGGGGCTGCAGGAAATGAATTGATATTGTTTATACAGAAAATATTTGAAATCGTTGACGAGTATTAGTTGTTTGTTTAACGTTATTTGATCAACCATCTGAATTAAAAAAAGTGAAAGTAAATTTCTGATACTTAAAATTTGTATATTAAATGAATAAATAAGTTTTGCACTAGAATTGACGTAATGTAGTGTGGAAATAAAAACAATGATACAGAAGATCAAACTTTTAAGTCATGCTCTTTTCGAAATTATAATACACGGTATATATATTTTTTTCAATCGAAAGGTTTTTCAAACTCCTCTTATTTAGTAAAGGATTATATGACTCAAAAGAAAAATAATTTAAAAAGAAGGAAAACAAAATGAGAATAGTTCTCGTTTAACACTTAAATCTTTTTTTAAAAACAAATAAGTACAAATATTAGGTTTTTTTTTCTCACCTTATGAATCTAAGAATTAAAATTACAAATTAATCAAATATTTCCTAAAGATTTTGACACACATTTAAACCTTTTGTAGCTATACTTCATAGAATTACCATTCACTAAGTATTAGTATAATAAAGAATTGAATAAATGTGTTGATGTTATTGAACATTCAAGAAAATACATCTCAATATCATTCCAACATTTTGCAACTGCAGTAAAAGACTCTACAAATCATTTGTTATGTGTGGATGAAAACTACACTTTATACATTTTGTGCTTCCGAAGCGCTTTTATGGATTGACTTTCATTAGGAACTCTCAAACAAAATTTGAAAGCCAGGGAGCATGGAAAAACATAGCAACGTTAGAAGCTTTTTAATCCAGAAATGTTGGCATTAACGATGGCTTAATCCACTTTTTCAATCCACTTGAATATAAACATGCATCAAAAAATAGTTGCTACTACTACGATGGGTTTTAAAGAATTTGACTGGCTATTAAGCTCTGGCATGGTCGGTAAAACAATAGTTGAATGACCATTGACAACAAAAAAATAATACAAGCTACAAAAAATAGCATTACGGTACAAAGGTGTCTCCACGGTATGCGTGATTTTTTAATCTATCGTAAATGGCATCATTTATAGCTTATTTTACATTTTCTGTCATAAATGGCCATTTAACGATTTTTTGGGGTTTTATTTCAATTAATATTAAACTGAATTATCTTTTTTCCATCTGATCTTTTTTATTTTTTTACTTAATGACCGATTCACATGTTATCATAGTTGATATTGAAATCAATAATATACACTATCATAAGACCTAAAAATTGATATAATTGTACAAGAATCATATATCAAAGTTCTAGTAAACCAAAGTTATGATATTATATGAAAACAATACATAAATGTTTTGTACCAATAAGGTTATAATCTTCAATATATTTCCGAATATTCGAATAACTTTGTGATTTTTAAGCGTAATCTGTAGGGAAAATTCCTCTGAAATTAATTCTATTAAAACCTTTGATTTTCCAACCCTTAATACCACCATTCCCCATGTCAAATTGAAAAATCGTCTGTAAAAAATAATCCACAATACTTTTTAATATAAAATAGTAGCATACGCTATAAATCTATTGCTTTGGGATACCATACGACATGTTTTGTAATAGTGAACAAAAATGACTAAAAAAGGTAAAACATGCTACACCAAGCAACAAGTGATCAGTTTGCTGGAGTTTCTTATTGACAAAATATTTGTTGAATTTGGAGGTAGACGTTTTCAACAAATTGTCGGCATTCCTATTCGAATGAACTGTGCGCCTCTCCTTGTCAGCTTCTTTTTATTTTCATATAAGTCGGAGTTCCTTCAGACAATTGTCAAAAACAAGAAGATCAAAGAAGCCAGATCGTTTAATTCCACATTCAGATATATTGACGATGTTCTTTTCATTAACAATCCAAACTTTTCTAATTGGGTTCTATTGATATATCCCTCAGAACTAGAAATTAAAGAAACAACAGACACAGCTTCCTCCGCCCCATTTAGACTTTTACCTCGAATTTGACATAAGCGGTCATCTCAGTACCAGAATCTATGACAAACTAGACGATTTAATTTTGAAGTTATAAATTTTCCCCACCTAAGCAGCAATATATTAACTTCACCTTTATATGGGGTATACATTTATTAACTCATACGGTATTCAAGTGCTTGCAGCTGCTTTATAAAACGCCACAAGTGTCTGAGCAGAAAGTTAATGAACCCGGGTTATGTCAAAGAACGTCGCGTCCTTTTTCTAAAAAAGTTCATCGAAAGATACCAAGACCTTGTTGATAAATATTACGTATCAACTTCACAAATAATTCATGATAATCTTGAGCTAAGCTGTTTAGGTCTGCATTTCTTTATGTTAATAGATAGTTGGGTTAGCATTTTATGACCATTTTGATTTTCTTATTGACAATAAAGATATTGAATTGTAAAACCAGCTCCCGCAAATTATTATACGGGATCGATAAAAAAGGCATAAAAAGGTTAAACCAATGCAAGATTATTCTTTGATAGGTTTTCTTAATTCTTATTCAGCTTGCACGTATCAATCTTAATCATCATGTTTCAACTATGCATAATGACTGACCTTATTGATCACTTAAACATTTACATTTCATCGCCCAACTTTGATTTCCTGTCCGGTTTTGACTATACTAAGTACAATGTTTAGTCCTATTCTGTTCTATTATTACATCAAAGCTTGTGTGAGGGTAAGGATGTTCAAATATTTCGACATTGAACATCACTGAATAGACATTCATTGCCTAGATACGCATCTTATGCAGTAAAAATTGTACAGCTAATGTGTAATCATTTCACTGAAAAACTGGACCCAGTTTTGTCGACTGAAGAGTTAAACCATCGTAGTTGAACCTTTTCATAAAGTCAGAAAAACCATTTAGAAAAAAAAAAATAAAATAACACCAAATGAAACAAATTTAACTAAATATAACATACAAAGCCTGCTTGAATTAACTTTGCCTGAAGAAATTCGTCAAAGCTTTGGCACAATTACATAAAATTAAGAACTTTAGATTAACAGACGAAATGTATCATTTTTCTCAGGCCAATTTTTTAACTATGTATACGAATTATTTATTAAGTGGTTCCCTCGGTCTGAAAATTAGCAGTGGTTGCTTGGGTTTAGTTGGTTAGTACTTAGCTTTGTGTAAATCGAAAGACGTGTGTATATGCAAACTCTATATAATAGACGTTATGCATGCAATAAAGCGTAATGATGTGACGTTTGTTGAATTACCTTCATCAGATACCATCGAAACACGTATTTATGGAATAACCTGCATCAGATACCCTCGAGAAACATGTTTCTGGAATAACCTGCATCAGATACCCCCGAGACGGGTTTTCTTTGATTCAAATATTTCGTTGTATGACTAGATATTAAGATGGTTTGATGTTGACTGCTACTTAAAATCCGTATCATAGATTATCATGGACAAGTCCAATTTAGTGATGTCACAATTTTTTTTCCAATTCTTCTTTTATTTTTTTTTATAAATATAAATAACCAGCGGATTACTATAGGTACACTGTGCTTTAATATTTTGTGGAATACATGCTGATGCATGACAAATACTGCATAAATAAACATTCAATTTTTGTATATCAAAATACAACAGACAAATCTAGGAAAAAAAACTTCAGTTTAAAAAGTATCCAATGAATACATAATTTTGTTCAACATTGGATCAAAGATTAATACGAATCTATAAAATAGTCGTTTAAGGAATGTTTATACAAATTATTTCAAAGAATCCTATTCTTATATGCAAAGGAAGGATTTAATGTAATAAAAAGAATCATTTCATTGTGAACACTTGCCGGTCAAAAGTTTAAACCCAAATTCAATTTATAATTTTAGAATGCTGAAAACTGATACAAAAAAGTGTAACTTAGACACGATCTTCATTGGATATTGGTGTTTGATGAATTTATTCAACAAAACAATTGACAACTGATGGACGGTCTTATTTATATTGGTATTATATGGCTATATCACTAGATCGGAAATGTGCCGATTAGCAGAAAACCAAAGTAGTATCACTTTTGTGTTGAAATAGAATATAATTTTTTTCTGAAAACTACTGTTACTTAAATGTTGAATTGTTTGAAAAATAAAGGTTTTTTTCTACTCTAGGCATAAATAGCCTAAACCGTATTTGGTACAAATTTTTCGGGCCTTTTGGTTTTAAAGCTTTTAACCTTTGTATTCAATTTGGCGTTCCAACTGTTTTAGGTAGACGAAACATGCGTTTAGCTTACTAAATCATAAGCCTGAAATTTTTCATGAGCTATTTTCAAGAACTGCGAGTACCTTTAAACCAGTCCCTAGGAGTTTTATCTGTGCTTACTGTAGAACTAATGAGTCATGCTTTTTCCAACTAATTTTTACAGTTTTCCTCATGTTATAAAATAACACCACTGTCCAAGATTAGTTGAAGATGAGTGCTCACTACATTTTTAAACACTTTATATTCTTTATGTGCCTGTCCAAAGTCAGGAGCATGTAATTAGATGATCATTGACGATTGCCGTCTGTCTTGTTTTTCGTTTGTGGTTTTTAGTGTTAATCAGGTCTTGATTTTCTCTTTTGAACTTTTACATTTTCTCATGCCTTGGTCTTATATAGCTTAATATACAGTATAGGTTTGTTAAAGGTCGCACTGTGCCATATATTTGTTTTCATTATGGCGACAGTAGTTTACCTACGTACATCGACCTGGAGGAGACAAATAAAGACAACAAACAAACATGAGGGAAATGCATCAACTGATGCATCGACAGGTTAAAGGTTTCCTGTAATGAATTCATTACCCGAATTGCATATCCACACTCAGTCAAAATGTCACAATCGGAAATAGGACACAATCAGTCCCAACTATACTGGTATATAATTCTCCTCTTCTTGCCTTCTTGTTCCTTTATTCATATGAGGCTGACTTCATACAAGAACTTCTTAGAAAGAAAGAAAAAAGAAGTTAGCAGTATCCTTTAATTGTACCTTCCACTATATAGATGATGTTCTCTCACTAAATAATTCGAAATTTGCAGACTATGTTGACGCATCTATCCCATCGACCTTGAGATGAAGGATGCAAAAGATACAGTTAAGTCTGCCTCATATCTAGACTAACATCTAGAACTTGACAATGAGAGTCGGTAGAAAACAAAACTTTACAACAAAAGAGATGATTTCAGCTTCCCAGTTGTGAACTTTCCATTTCTATGAAGCAACATTCCAGGACCGCCTGCATACGGAGTATATATCTCCCAGTTGATACGATATTCAAGGGCTTGTGTTTGCTATCATGTTTTCCTTGATATAGGGTTGCTGCTCACAAGGAAGCTATTAAAACAATGGTTCCAAGTGTCGAAGTTGAAGTAATCCCTTCGTAAATTTTACGGATGCCATCACGATTTGGTTGACCGTTATGGAATATATACCTCTGCTGGTAAACTATCAGTCCCCGAGGGTATCATCAGCTCATTAGTCAGTACTTTGGTACTGACATGATTAATTACAAACCTTTCTAAATTTACCCGTTTATAAATTTTAAATCTTTAAAGAAACTAAGGTTTCAACTTCCTCAGGCAAAGTTGGCCTTAGAAGGATTATGCTATAATTTTAGGTCATTTTTGATTATATTGCTCTTCAACTGTTTCGGTTTTATACATCCTTGGCTATCAAATATTCGGCTTCGGACGCACTAAGTTTTTACGTGTTGTTCTCATTTTTTTCTGTTTCACAGTTGACGACGGATATATTCCAATTGTCGTAACTACAATCTCGTTCCCTTTCCAAAGAATGTGACCTACCGAACTAGACATATCACCGGATTTGTTTTTACACGAGCAACACGACGGGTACTACACGTGGAGCAAGATAAGCTTACCATTTCGGAGCACCTGAGATCAAGCCCAGTTTTTGGTGGGGTTCGTGTTGCTCAGTCTTTGGTTTTCTGTTTGTTGTTTTGTGTACTGTTGTTTGTTTATTTGTCTTTTTCTTTTGTAGCCATGGCGTTGTCAGTTTATTTTCGACTTATGAGTTTGAATGTCCCTTTGCTATCCTATGCCTCTCTTTTAAGACATCGAAAACATGCCGTGATAAGTAGAAACGCATAAACTTCGTACCCGTCATCTATAAAATCATCGTATTTTTGGATCTCGTGGGTAGTCTAATTAGCAATCATCTTGTATAGTTTTTTTACATATGTAAAACTTTTAAGATTGGATCGAGGTGTGTTACTTATATAAAAGTTTACACTTCTAAAAAACTGAAATCCTCACCTTTCTTACTGATCCTTTAAAATAAACATCGCAGAAATTCCATATAGGTTAAGAAATATATTACAGGGAATAGAATGCTGTTTTCCCTTTTTCGATACGTGGAAAGCAAAATTGTACTCTGAAAACTAAAATGCCTGGTTCAACGAAATATGAAAATGATAATTCAAAACAGAGTTCCAGTTTAGAAATTTGCTAACAAAAAACCAAATATCAAAATTCGTTATCAAAATTTGCATTGAAAATATATTAAGATTTCAACTTTCAATTTGGCTTTTCGAAATCAAACACATCGATATCTTTAAGATAAAAAGGGTTTTGCTAAACAGAAAAAAACAAAAAAAAAACGAAACAGTTTATACTTTTAATTTGAAGTAATTCCACATCGAATTGATTCATATTTTACAATATTCATGTTTGATATCTGTATGCACTTTTTAGATAAAAAGATCATAAAATAGTTGCAGGTAAAATATGACATTCATTTACTAATACGAAACAAACATAGAACATCACATATCTTCTATAGTAATATTTGTAACATTTTTCGTATTCATGTAAAATTTTAACACTTTTCTCTTCAAAATTAAGTTAAGAATAATAACTCTTTATTGCTTTTCTGTTTTTCTAAAATTGATGAACAACAACTCCTTAATTTGCAAATTCAGCTCTTCCGAAGTTTACCCAAATCTAATTTAAAGTCATGCAGTTAAACATTGTCAACAAAACTTGGTATATTGAAAAAAAACATGATTAAATGTATACAAACTTCGATAGGACTTTTTTGTCGTTAATTGTTTCTTCCAACATTGGAGCTTTACGAGACATAAATCATATATAAACAAAATCTGACCCTTGTTATAGTGCAATTTACATCCTTTCCTTTCAAATACTGGTTAAGCTTAATCTCATTGGTTATATCTAATGATAAACACCAAATTATGAGATATGAAGATATATCTTTCTGTACTTTAAATGACTTGTGTGGCGGTAGGACTTCAATAAATTTACCTCGACACAAAGACCTTACTGTGTTGCACGTAAAATAAGCAATTCTTAAATTATGAATTAAAACTACATTATCACCATTTACGTCAGTGATATGACTATAGGGATCTTTCTATCCCAAACTTTCTTCTTTTGTCAGGTTCCTGTATGCCTTTGAATTTAATTGACGGTTCTTTTTATTTGATTTCAATGTGCAGCTATTCAATTATAATCTTAATTAAACCAGATTGGAAATAAATTGATACCACTGCAGGAATAAATACATTTAATTACGTAATGCTTCTATAGATGTCACAAAAATTACAATTTGAAATGCGTGCTAGTTTAAAGTGTGTCGACCCATTTGATTTAAAAAGACATAGTGTGATAAAAAAATAATACATGCCCTAACATTCATTGACCTGAGAATGGTAAAATTTAACTTTCAAATTTTCAATGACATTATAAATAGGCAAACCACACACAACTGACGTTAAAACTAAGACATTAGTTTTCATACAACACTTGAAGGTTATAATATTATGATCGGAAATGTATGTGACCTCTTCTACAGCAAGCCACGCTTCACAAACTGCAATATACATATATATATATGTGTAACATTTATTTAAAATACATATTTCATACCTTATTCTCAAGTAAAATAAAATAAAGGAACTGCTTACCATTCCTCGTCACCTGAATTTACCCCCTGGTTTAAGTCCGGCTGGTGTTACTCAATACTCCGTTTTGTGTGAAGTGTTTTGTGGACTGTTATTTTTCTTTTTTTATCTTTTTCCTTTTGAGTATGTAGTTTTTCTTCGATTAATTCATCTTGGTTGTACACTACGTATCTTATTTCCCATTATTTATAATAACTAAAAGACTTTACATGTAAGTCGTAAAGCACATTGTAAAGTTTTTAAAATTTTAAGACATAAGACATAGCAGTAATATTTTGTACTTTTCAATATCATACGATGTGACGAACATTCCTATGACAATTCCCAGTCTTGTAAAAAGCCAACGTTTCAATTACATTAAATGTTTTACACTATATTGGAGTTGACAAATGATCAGGGGCATATCATAATCTATTTAGCCGTGTTCATTTAATCAAAAACATTGTATAATAATATTTTGAACCCCCTATTCTCGGCATTTCTGCAATCAAACTCTTAGAACATATATATATGTCCTATGTAGAGGGGATATATATATATGACCATATATATATATATATCCCCTCTACAAAGAAATTTGTTTTGCATGCACACGTATAAAAATTGCGGTTTTTATCCAACGCAATCATAGGTTTGAACGTTGTTTTCAATTTAGACTTGTTTATATTTTTTCGTTTGGGCTTGTATTATATTTGCCTTCGGGTTTATATGATCCGTTCATCCTATTCCGACTCTTCAAAATTCACGAGTCAATCCCAAATTGAGGTAAATTATATGGCCTTCCAAATACCGTTTCGATTCCTAACATCACTGAAGAGACATTAATTGTCGAAATCCGGATATGGTGTACAAATTTTTGCACCTCATGTTTGCGGTATACCATCTTTTCCGCAAGTTTATTGTTTTCTGTTTGGTATTAAATTAATATAATTAAGATCCATTGTGTTACATCTGTGATCCGTTTATTTGGCATTCGCCATGGCAGTCAGCAGGGTTTAAGAACATCCGTTGTTCGACCTGCTAGTCAAATGCGTTTTGTTAATATATACTTTTTCACTTTTTTGGTCTTTTGGAAAATGTTGTTTGTGCTGTATTTAGACCCCTCTACAAAGAAATTTGTTTTGCATGCACACGTATAAAAATTGCGGTTTTTAGGGCAAATGAAAATATGAAAAAAATCGTAAAATTTTTCTTTAAGCTGATACTTTATATCGCATAAGTCACTTACATCCTGTGTGCAAATGATTATGATACGGATTTTGTATATTTTGTTTTTTATGTTTGATTTTCAAACATTCACGATATCGGAAACTTGGACATTTTACTTTGTCAACTATCAAAGTCTGGCTAACTCCAATCCAAAAAAGAAAAAAAAAACAGTTTTAATCGATGTGTACATATCAAAATCTCTGATAATAATGCTTAAAATCGATGTTTTCATTAGTTTGTTACAAAAACCCATTGACAAAACACTGGTTGGGATTTTAGCAAACCCTGCCACAACTGTATTCAGCACCACCACTATCATCATCACCAATTATGGATTCGTCTCTTTTGGACATATAGCTCTTCACGTGTTAGATCTTATACATCTTTGGATTTGAGCGTTCTTGATGAAGGTAAATCCTGGAAGCATTTAAAACGCATGAAATTAATCAAGTGTTATTTTCATTTACATATATTGTATGAGCTCGTCATATATCACATATGTCGAACTATTATTCTAAGGACAATCATCATTCAAAACATAACAAAACTGTGTATTACATGAAATTTAATAATATATTTTGTCTGTCAATTTGAAATTTAAGAGAAGTTATGAGTTACTAAAATTAATTTTCTTTATTCTGTGTGTAAAAAAGCATGATGTTAAATCGACACTGGTTGGTCATACGTAGATGGAACGTATATCTAATTATAAGCTTCGTATCGTTGATTATATCCTATTCTGGTATAGAAGTTGTCTGATATATTTACACTCTTAGACTCTTTAGACAATATCATATAATTTTTATCTGTTTTTTCGGTAATGCTTTTAGTTCACATGTCCCGAACATTCCCATTCGCTGTTTGAAATTCATACTTTTCTAAATGTTATTATCATTTTGTAAAATCCTCTATAAATCAAGTGTTATATATTTCAATACATTTTTGACAAGCATATATATTGGTTTTTCATTGAAATAATAAAAAAAGATTACCGGTATAACTCGTTTTGTGAAATCATAAATTGATACAATAAAATATTATGCCTATATTACAAATCATGTAATGGAAACACCACGTTTATGAATAATTTGTTTCCATACTATATATGAGAGCAAAATAGCCACCACAAAAAGTAAAAAGCATATCTAATTTAAATTGTAATTTTGTCATATTTGTCGAGAAATTATACGTGGTGGTTTCAAAGGCCAAGGTATATGAACAGGACCTTTTCTGGCCACCCTTTATTCAAATTTTGAAACTTTAGAGTTGAACCCTTTCCGACATGTGAAAGACCTGTAGTATCTGTTTGTCCATATAGTATCTTATTCTGTTGTATTATGAACTCATTTATGTGCAAACCGGGACTTTAAAAAAACTATGAACGACAAATAGAGTCAAAACTCTACAATTTGGTATCATTTGGAGAAGAAATTCGACATCAGCACCAAATTACATTCTGCAATTTTAAGTCATTGACTTTACTTTTATATAACGTTTTAATTTATGAAATATCAGGATCATATATCATAAATATATAATAACGTACGCCATAGATTACAGTATTTAGTAAACTAACATTTGAATGACTACACTTATTTGTACAACAATATAATTATTTAACATGTAGTTATCTTAATTAAAGCGTTTTTGGCTGTTGCTAAGCAGCTTTTTTTTAAATGCTAGCTTCAATATGAACTTCATAATAAAGAATAGTGAAGACAAATCGATGTATATTAGAGTGTAGACAAATTGTTCAAAGATGGCTATCCTTAATTCATAGATATTGCAAAAATGTATGTTGCTTTGGCGTTTGTTTTGTTGCACTTCAGTGTTACTGTTGTTCCATTGTTTTCCTCTTATAGTTGATGTGTTTCCCTCGGTTTTAGTTTGTAACACGGATTTGTTTTCCCTCAATCGATTTATGACTTTTGAACAGCGGTATACAACTACTGTTGCCTTATATGAGTAAAAATATCTGAAGAGCTACCAAAACGCTTATTATACCATGTTATTCAAGACACAAAATATATATGGTCTCCTTTTGTATTAGTAAAACGAACGAAATACTTCCATTTATATTGGATACCAAAATATAACAAAATCCTTACAAACAACGACAGGGTCGTCTCGATATTCAAAATAGTTTTGCTATGATGATATAAAAAATATTGTGATTATGTATACTCTACTACCAGAAAAGTGTAAATTGCAATCACATGTGAATTCTTAAATTCTAAAAATTTAGTTCAAAATCTTCAATCTGTATCTTTAAAAAATTTGAAAAGTATAACTTTGTCAACTTTTCCACAATTGTAAAAAAATGTATTAAACAGCGCCTTTTTTCGAAAAGTATTTTTTATTTTAGTTCCTACTCTCTAGTTTAGTTTACAAATATCTAACATCTTGAAAATGATATCAAGAAATTGCGGGACAACATTTGTCGTGTTTAGTGAACTGATATTTCATTTTTGATTTTGTATTCATACCCAGCCGCATTCATACAAAACTTTTTCCGAGACAAAAAGGAACAGTATCTTGCCAAATTAGCTTCATGTTTGATATATTTATAATTTTCCTGCATTCAATAATCTATTTGTAAGCGATGCTTGAATCTCATTTGGCGTAGTAATTTTTCTATGATTAATATGAGTTTTCTTGAATATTGAGACAGATGGACGTTACATAAGGATATGTGTCAAATAAAGGCAACAGTTGTATAACGCAGTTCAATAGTTATAAATCGATTTAACTGAAACAAATCCGGGTCACAAACCAAAACCGAGGGAAACACATTAACTATAGGAGGAAAACAACTGAACAACATAAACACTGAACTGCTACAAAAACAAACGTCAACATACATAGACACGGACTATTTGATAACAACTGCCATATTCCTGACTTGGTACATGACATTTTAAGAAAAATTGGTGAATTGAACCTGGTTTTATGGCTAGCCAAACTTCCCGCCTATATGGCAATGTTAAAAATACCGCTAAAATGACAACATTATGTGACAGGAATACATTACATCTAAACGCAAGAATACTCAGGACAGAGACGTACATAAATAAATAATATAATAGTACATTACAACATGTAAACCACAGAATAACAACGGACACCTCCCATTTACACCACAATAGAATTATGAACCGTGCGGCAAGCGAATATATCAACGCCACAAAAATGACGTCACAGGCAAATTTCTAAAAATAGAATATAAAATCGGGATTAAGGTTGTAATGGTGTTATTTTATGTATTTTCTAACCATTACAATAATATAAATATAGAATTGTGTAAGTAATTGTGTAATTATTTGTATTTTTTAACCATGTCGGTTTTTCTTCTAAATCAAAACTGTAAAAACAAATTCAAATGTGACAATTTTATATTTCTCATCATCAAATTTTCCTTTTTTTAGTTACATGCCATCTGTTCGATCGAATGTCCATTACGCCTATTATTTTATTTGTATGACTGTAAATGACGTCTAAACACTAAATTCATTGGATGTTTGAGGTGTACTGATTGATATTTTAGTCTTAAATACATGATTTTTCTATTAGTTGTTATTGATTTGGAACTAGCTTCCAGTAACTGCAAGTACTCTCAGATCTGTACTTTGTGTCTTTTGTGTTTTTGTTCGTTTTTTGTGTGCTTTGTATCGATCCGACGAGTTAAGCCCTTTTCAACTATATTTTATAGTTTGTTTTAATACTGTACTGTTACACCACTGTCCCAGGTAAGGAGGAGGGTTAAGCGCCAGCAAGCATGTTTAACACCACGGCATTCTGTATGAGCCTGTCCCAAATCAGGAGCTTTTAATTCAGTTGTACATAAATCAGGCAGTTTGTTTTCTTATTTGAATAGTTTCAAATTTGTCATTTGAGGACCTTTTATAACTTTCTATGCAGTATGCATTTTCCTTATTGTTGAAGACCGTACGATAATCTATATTTGTTAACGTGTACGTCATTTGGAGTCTGGTTAAGACTTGTCTCATTGGCAATAAGGGGAAAGACGAACTGAAATCGACACTACCTAAGATGACGGCCACAACTAAGAATTGGTTGAACTAACGACGTCTTTTAACTATGGAAAGACATATTCTTGTGATCTAAGATCTTAAGCCACCATACCAGTCAACTGATTCGAAAATTTACAGATTGGTTTTCTTCACCCTATCAGAACATTTCTATTTAGTTTATATTCGCACTGATGGTGAGTCATGCAAATCAGGTTACCATCGACGTAATATATATTGTTTTGAAGTTAACGCAATTCCTATCAGTTTGTACATTTAAAATGGATTTTCGATTTAAGAAATTTTTTAAGTTCTTTCTTGTATGCTTGATTCCAGTAATAGTGCAAATTATACACTTTATTCTGCTTTCACTGTTGATATCCAGCAATTAACACTCAATTGCTGCTGTCTGCGACGAAATAATGAGGAATTGACATGAATAAACTGTATAAATGTTGTTTAAAATGTATATTTTGCAGTTTGCTGTCTATCATGTGAATTTATGTCATTTTAATGACTATATTTTCCAGTTGTCTGACTATTTTGTAAACGTCGACCTAATCTTTAGTTGCAACTAGTTGTCAGTCTTTTGTACTAATTTGAAATACATAATCACTATGTAAGGTTCAATATTATAAATTGAATAAACTGTATAAATGTTGTTTAATATGTATATTTTGCAGTTTGCTGTCTATCATGTGAATTTATGTAATTTTAATGACTATATTTTCCAGTTGTCTGACTATTTTGTAAACGTTGAACTTTAGTTGCAACTAGTTGTCAGTCTTTTGTACTAATTTGAAATACATAATCACTATGAAAGGTTCAATATTATAAATTGTTCATATCGAACCTTACATCCACTACTGTATATTTCGTCAGGTTTATGAAAATGCTCAAACAGAGTTATGAGGAAGAACAACTGAAATCGACACATTATTTGTTAAACTTGTTCGGACATTTTCAGCCTTCAATGCTCGTTATTGATTTGTAATTCAAACTGTTTTAAGTACCCCTGATAAATATTATAAACAAAACGCTTGTGGCGTACTAAATTATAAGTCTGTTATCTGTGACCTGTTCTGCCCTCATGTACCTTTGTTGCTTAAAACACCTACTGATACAATTCTTGTATTTTGTCCTGTCGAAATGCACGAATTTTGCATTTCACTTTTTTTTTGCAGGATTAAAATAGTTTTTTTTTTTAATCTTTGGAAATCTTTATTAATTGCATTAAAGACGAAATCGTGCTTTATTTGGATTCATTTATTTTTATGCGTACCAATTTTCCTAACAAGGAAACAAACCGACAAAACCATGACCTAAAAAAAGAAAAAAAAATCTGCCTCATATCTTGACTTACATCTAGAAATTGACAATGAAGGTCGGTTGAAAACGAAACTTTTCGACAAAAGAATTGATTTTAGCTTCCAATTGTGAACTTTTCATTTCTTTGAAGCAACATTCCAGCAGCGCCTGTATAAAGAGTAAATATATCCAATTTGATACGATATTCCAGGGCTTGCATTTTATTTCATGATTTCCTTGGTAGATGGTTGCTGCTCTCAAGGAAGCTATTAAACCAAGAGTTCCAAGTGATGAAGTTGAAATCATTCCTTCATAAATTTTAGGGACGCCATCACGAGTTGGTTGACCGTTATGGAATATCAGTTTCACTAATGACGACGGATACGTTCCAATTGTCGTAACCCTAATGCCGTCCTCTTTTTCCGAATGTGACCTTCCGAATTAGACTTATCATTAGGTTTGTACTTGCATGAGCAACACGACGGGTGCTACATTTGTAGCAGGATCTATCTGCTTACCCTCAAGGAGCACCTGTGATCATCTCCGGTTTTTGGTGGGGTTCGTATTGCTCAGTCTTTAGTTTTCTATGTTATGTTCTATGTACTGTTGTTTGTCTTTGGTCTTTTTTCTTTTTTGCCATGGCGTTGTCAGTTTACTTTCGAATTATGAGTTTGATTGTTCCTTTGGTGTCTTTCGTCTCTCTTCTACATTAAAGGTGATGTTTATGCTCAGGTATTAAATGGAGTTATTTTTCTAATGGAGCGTAAAGAAGACTCTGTGGATGGTTTATATCGATTACCCCACTGCAAAGATACAAGGATTATAACTAATTCAGCAGTCGTTTAAGTTTATTTAAACACATTGCATAATACTTTGCGTATCCTTATATAAAATTGTTCTTTAACATAATGATTATTGTAGTCAGCCCTGTCGTTTCCTACAAATTATGTTTGACCTATTTATAATTTCCTCCTTAATATTCCAATGACAATGCTCTCAAAATTGATTTGTCTCACTTGATTTAATATTTATGTTCATCTAAATATCAATTGATATTTAATAAATCAATCGTTCATCATGTTTTTTTTTGTTTTTTTTTGCATTTTTACTTATTTTCACTTATATATTGGCTTTCCCGTAATAAAATGAATATGATTAACCAACATCATTCCTCATGTCAAATTATAAAATGATACAATAAGATATAATGCCAATATAGCAAATCATGCAAATAGGAAAACGCAACTTCAATAAATAATTTGTGGCTTTACAAGATAAAAGGGAAAATCGAACTTGACAAAATATTAAATTGCACTTTTCAAAGTTTAAGTATTATGAGATATTGTGTGGCATGACTACATTCAACATTAAGAAAAATACAATCAACGTGCGTTATGTGAACGTTTTTAAAATAACGAGTTCTGTTTAAAACTATTATGTAAACGAAGTTTTAAACAGATTATGAATTAAATAAAACCTTGATTTTAATGACACACACATAAAAAGTACAGCTAAAACATATTTACTTATACGAATAATTTCAACTTAGGCATATAACAGAACCAAATTCAATACTTCGGAATTCAAAGGTTTACAATTCTACATACAAATAAAAATATATATTAAAGTAACAAGGATATGTTGACCAGAAGATATAGATTTCCGATAAAATGTTTACAATTTAATTTTAAAACATGTGCTAAACAAATTAATGCATAAAGGTAGTAACAAAGGCGTAACAGACGGAAATCGTAACTTTGATTGCCACTTTTTAGATAAAATTGAATCATAATTATGACAATTTGCAGTACTGACACCAGAAATCTATATCTTTTCAATATAAAGAGGGTTCAGTGTAATTTAAAAATCATGTTTCCTCCGAAATGCTGTCAAGAGAGCATTATATGTCTATGTTACTGTTAGTGTGTATTGTGCATGTTGAACTGTTCCAAATTGATATTATGTATCCCCAATAAACAGACTTTTCTGCATTGTCATTCGGATATGTGTTTAGCCAAGTTTGGAACAAGACATTCCATTCTTTCCATTGTCATAAGGCATGTATTCAATCATTTTCATTGCGTGACATTCATCAGTGTTCAGATATTTTGATGACTATATAAAACGAACCTAAATATTTCAGTCATCTGACAATGTGAAAAGTATCCCTTGAAATTAATTCTCAGTAGGAATTGTGTGTTCTTGGAAAATTGAATTTTTTAAAGATACGGTTAAACGTCTAATAACAAACGTTCTCAAAAAAATAAACAAATGACTAGCGCAATTGCAAAATTTTCAAGTTTTTAGTACTTCCATTGGTGTCTCGACAAGCTGTGAAAGTGTTCAACAAAGAAAAATAGAAATCTGTCATTAACACAAAATTTCGAAATGGACAAAAGCATTATGACACTGTATAATGATATGGGCAAGGCATGTCGATAAATCTAGTTTTGTGAGTCCATATAACCTTTTACATTCAATCTGACCTATTTAAATTTCCCCCCTAATATTCCGATGACAATGCTCTTAAAATTGTCAGTAAAAAAAGATCACCCCACTTAGAGAACTTATAAATCAAAACAAATCACGTCTTCTCATACGCAAATATACACCAATGCTTTTGAAATAAAATTATTATTCCTATATACGATCTAGTCAGTGTAAAAATCGGAATCATGTGTAGTAAAAATTCTGTAATTGTGCTGTCGCTGTCAAATTTCCGATTTCCGATTTATACTCATAAAATTTAGGATTTCAAAACTTCATTAGAGTTTAAAATATTTGTTAATTTAAAAAATTGAAGGAAAAAAAATGATTCTAATTATGTCTGTGCTTGTTTAACAAAAAAATTGTGCTTTACTTTCTATTACGATATAAAAATATGGTGATGTGGTATTGTTGCAAATAAAAAAATATACACCAAAGACAAAATGAGAAAAATGTAAGCAGTTACATGTCATTGTCCGGCCTATAGCAATGATTAAAACTTACACCGTGTAGCAAACTAGAAAAAAAATCATGTTATGACAAAATGTTAAATGATTAGAAAGTGTAAACAAACGTCCGGATTTATTCAATGGTTTTTCTAGAAATTACTATGTGCGAGGTTAGTCAGATATGCCTGTATTGTTAATAATCAAATCTAATGACTAAAAGCAATCTTACATCTGTAAGAGATCAGGTGTTATGTTTTACTTGATTGTAACATATATGGTATTTATTTGACTCATCAGGAAAACTCAAGATTAGATAACAAAAACAGGCGAAACTGTGTAACATCATTTCATCCCGTAACAAAAAAACAATTAATTAGTTCATCCTCAAGTAAATTATAAGTTTTTTCCTAGGTTTGAAGTAGTATCGACTTCTGGATCAGACTACAGAGGAAATCTATATTAGCAGCAATTATAGTAACAGTAGTTTTACATAGCAGTATTGTATATCTTAAATGTTATCATGTATTCAAACAATGTTAGTCCTTGATTCGTGTGACTTTTACATTAAATTATTCTAGCTTACCCCATATATCATTCCATATAACAACATATGCCATTACCCTTTTCTCATAAAATCATGCATTTTGCACCATTTAAAAATACCATTTACGCATTTACTAGTAATTATTTCGTCGTGAGAGCGAAGCTCGAATCCCCATATGGAATTTACTGATCCCATATATCTCGTATTAGGTCACTAGCACACCGTGTAACGAATTTATATTACCGACTATCTTCACATGTGGTATTTAGACTAGCGGCCTATCAAAGTGATTAAGTCTTCAATACTTAGTATTTAGAACATACTTCCATTTGTCTATACATAAACAAATGCCAACAATAACAACTTGTTACCTTTAAATGTGTTTTATGAATCTATTTCAATCGTTTATCATCAATTTCTTCGTCTGTTGAAACCTTTCAGATTTTTCCTCAACACCGTGTTGTTTTTATAAAGGGACGTAACACCACTACTAAACATGTATTGAAATAAGCCCCGCCTACTAACCTAATATGAAATATACACGGTCTCCACGCGGTTGCTTTTAACCAATCATATTCCTAGAAATGTATAGGAGGTAAGATAATATATTCTCCATCATACTATTTTTTTTTTACCTTTGTTTGTACCTTCTTAATATATTTATGATATTTGAACACCGGTAAAATACTGTTGCCTCAAATTCAAAATCAGTATCGATATGACATGGTGACGTTGGAATGGAATGTCAAATCTTATGCACTATGTAAGGAGAGTACTACACTTTTTGTTTGTTAAAAAATCCTTAACAACTCTTTGGGGGGTCTGCAGGTTGCCGATTTCAAGGAAAAATTCATGTTCCATATAACATACTCAAGTTTCACATTTGTGGTTCATATTTCTAAGTCGACCCATTTTACATATCTTACAAATTGTACTTGTAGATTATTTGTTCTCGTCCTTATCAAGCATGACATTTGTGCAATTGATGCACGCAAGAATAAAAAAATCATAGAATAACCAACAACTGCGTGAAACCTTTATATAATGCACCATGAATATCGATCTGTTAATATTCTGTCATCTAGAGAGGCATACTAATATCAAAGCAAATTAAATGCGTGAGAAAAATCATAAACCCCAAAGAGAATTAAGCAAAGTAATTTATTTAATGGAATATATAACAACAACAATAGGGAACACAACAATAAAATACATATACTGTATTTTGATAACTGTCAATACAGTTAGCCAACCCTTCAGGAAAATCATTCTACGCAATCTCCATGAGACCACTTGCTGATTTGACAACCATGGTCCTGACAAAAACAATTTCAATACATTCTTTTTTGATTTGTTGGCAACACTTATTTTAAACCTTTGTTTGTCTATTGGTCGTTTTCCATTTTTTGCCAAAGTGCTTTAAATTTTTCTTCGAAGCATGAAATTTAATCATTTTTGTTTGAGTATCACACAATAGCGGATTAGTAATTGACTCTTATATAACCCTAACACATCATCAAATTCACAAACCATCGGTCATGTAAAATTTCTAACCCTCAGGATCGAATATAATTAAAATTAATACAAAGTATAGACGAGTCTGTTACTGGTATAAAAATAAAAAGGCACAAAGAACAACACTTTAAACTAAAGCAAGAGCAACTAGAACCCCTTTAAACAGAACTAGGGGTGATCCCAGGTGCTCTGGAATGGTAAGAAGGTCCTCTACCACATCGGCCGTGTAAGTACAATCTTGGTGATAAATCTAATTCGGTGATGTCACTTTCGAGCAAAAGAGGACGGTTGCTGTAACAACAATTTGAACATATCCGTCGTCATCTGTCAAACAGATATTCGGACATCCAACTCATAATTGCGTTCTAACAGTTTTAAAGGGATGACATCAATAAAATTAAAATTGAGAATGGAAATGGGGAATGTGTCAAAGAGACAACAACCCGACCACAGAACAGACAACAGCAGAAGGCCACCAACAGGTCTTCAATGCAGCGAGAAACTCCCGCACCCGGAGGCGTCCTTCAGCTGGCCCCTAAACAAATATATATACTAGTTCAGTGATAATGAACGCCATACTAAACTCCAAATTGTACACAGGAAACTAAAATTAAAAATAATACAAGACTAACAAAGGCTAGAGGCTCCTGACTTGGGACAGGCGCAAAAATGCGGCGGGGTTAAACATGTTTATGAGATCTCAACCCTCCCCCTATACCTCTAGCCAATGTAGAAAAGTAAACGCATAACAATACGCACATTAAAATTCAGTTCAAGAGAAGTCCGAGTCTGATGTCAGAAGATGTAACCAAAGAAAATAAACAAAATGACAATAATACATAAATAACAACAGACTACTAGCAGTTAACTGACATGCCAGCTCCAGACTTCAATTAAACTGATTTACTACTAAAAACCCTTGGTTTAATAGCTTTCTTTACTAATAAACCACTTTTGAACTGAAATGTTCGTTTTGATCTGAACAGCTCTTAAAAGACTGAGCAATAAATTATATAGCCGTTTTCAGTCTTTCAGTTAATTTGCAGACTTATCTATTGCGGTTAAATTCAGTAATGTTCAGACAATTAGCTTGCAGTAAATAAGATCTGTTCAGTCTTTATCAAATTGTCCATTAGTTGTAATTTACTAGTTCACATCAACAACATACTGAATTGTCTAACAAGCAACTGAACAGTACGGATAGTACGGAATTGACTGCAAGCGAATTGTATGAACAGAACTGAATTTACCGCAGTGATAAGTAATAAAATTGACTGAAAGACTAAACAAGAATGCGTCTAGAATGTTGCTACATAAAAATGGAAAGTTCACAATTGTCAACCAGAAATCAAGGCAAAAAATGACAAATGAATTGTTTACTGCGAAATTCAACCTGTTTTCTTGCGGTCTTGTGTAGAACATAATATCATTAATTTATATTTATTATTCATACGTATAAATTGATTACAATAATGTGCTCTGAATGTCAAGCTCTTGATATTGATTAGTTATGAGGGCTCCAACTGTCCTGCACAAAATAGTTTTCTTTATGATCTGAATGAATTTTAATAAGACAGAACTATAGTTTTTCGACTAACTTTTAAATTCCAAGACGATAAAACGATCGTGAATGAATAATTTGAAAATTGTTTTCTCTACACGTATACATTTAGCAACGAAATCTCCAGATTACATACGTCTGAGTTTTGAATGTCCATACATAGACATATACATATAAGCTGTATTTTATCGCTAAATCATCAAATAGTAAAATGACCTTAAAAGACATCATTAATTGTGCATTAAGTGCAGAGAGATTTTATCGCACTTCGTTGGCCTTATTACCTTATTCTTATTCTTGATACATGAATATTCACTTTTTAATTTTTTTTTTCTAATTGATAAGTAAGCATTTATACGATTAATCTATATCTGTTCTTATTTTGCATAATAGACTGTGCTTTTTTTTGTTGCAAAGAATTCTTATTCATGTTGCACGCAGTTCCCGGTGAATAATAGGAAATGTACGACTCAGTTTAGAATTCAAATTTTCCCTGAATGCGCCGAATACTTCTGAGTAAAAATAAAGTTATTCTGTATTCAGTAATGCCACGCGTTTTATGTCAAATGCTAAGCGTGCAGGTCAACTTTTGAGCGATTTATCTTTAACAAGGATGGTGACATATGTTATTTTTTTTTATATACATGCATGGACTCAGTTTACAATCCTAGGTATTATGTTAGTGTTTAGTGCTTCCCCGTATATAGGTTGCACTTCTGTAAATATAGACAATGCAATTTCCCATAGGAACTCCCTTTGCGGCTAAAGCTGTGCCACTTTAACTATGAAGTTTCGTAAAAGATTACATCCTAGAACGGAAAATTGATATGCACTACTTTTTTATTCAAAGATCAAAACATAGGGCTGTGCCGCATATTTTCAACATTTATATGCCCCGAACTTCTAAGAATTTAAACTAATACTAAAATTCTGTACTATTCCTACAGTGGAGTGTTGGGTGTCTCTCAGAATTCAATTATTGCCGCTACCATCTGTTTTTATACTGGTTACATTCCCAAATTATTTCTCTATGAGATGAAATATAGAGATCATATCTGGGAACCAGTACGTAACCAAAATTAAATATCTATGAATATTATATATCTCACCAACATAGGCGTGGCTTGTGAAACAGCTGTATTTACAAAGTGCAACCTATAAGAACATAATCGTCCATTAAAAAATCTAAAAATATAAGCTAAACAAAGGTATGTTTCTTATTTATCTATGTAAATTTGGTGACAAAATTGAAATTTACCTATCAAAATTAGAAAACAAAAACCAAAAATGGTGACCCCCATTTTATATGTTATATTTCGATGTAACTAGAACCAAAGTACAGTGTGCCAAAAATTTAATAAATCCGGAGATATGTCATATGATATTGTGTTACCTTTAGATGAAATATTTAGTTGAAAAGCTGCCCCAATTCATCATTCCTACAAAGTAATTTCTAGTTAAATAAAAAATAGATACTATATTAAACGCAGGAGAGACACTTATTTCTAACATGGTGGTATTAAAAAGATCTTTATTATTTGATGTACACGGATTCTTGCGCCTGTCCCAAGTCAGGAGCCTCTGGCCTTTGTTAGTCTTGTATCATTTTTAATTTTAGTTTCTTGTGTATAATTTGGAGTTTAGTATGACGTCCATTATCACTGAACTAGTATACATATTTGTTTAGGGGCCAGCTGAAGGACGCCTCCGGGTGCGGGAGTTTCTCGCTGCAATGAAGACCCATTGGTGGCCGTCGGCTGTTGTCTGCTCTATGGTCGGGTTGTTGTCTCTTTGACACATTCCCCATTTCCATTCTCAATTTTATGACACATTGAAGCACTGACCCTTCTGTTACAAATTCCATATAATTTTAAACGACATATTCTTCGAAAATAGGAACTCTATATTTTTAATCAAATGCGTAAAGAATTTCTCTGTTATATCATGTATATCATTGGGATCGTAATGTCGAATTTTAGACCTTTACATCATCTATTGCCAATCCATTACAACCTGCAAATTAATGCAAACATTAAGACAAATGATCAAATCATTTATTGTAAATCGCATAAAATCTACCGAAACATTATGTAGGTAGATGACTTTGACAAGAATCAAAAGCTAGTATTACCAATAACAGACTAAGGTATACTAATTGGTAATAACAGTCATCTTGTTGCTGTAAATAATTGTCACTTTACATAATCGTTCTTTATTTAATTGACAAGGAACTGCCGAGACCATGGTAAAACACGGTCGAAAATGTAACCGTAGTCTTTACATTTGTAATTTTTTTTATCAATAAGTATTAATTATGTGAAGCTGATTATGTACTAGATACGACATCTACAACAATATGTTAAAAGAGAGGCGAAAGATACCAAAGGGACATTTAATCTCATAAGTAGAAAATAAGCTGACAACGCCATGACAGAAAAAAAAACCAAAAGGACTAAAAGACAAACAACAGTATACAAAACACAACATAGAACACCAAAGACTGAGTAACACCAAACCCCACCAACGGGGTGATCTCAGATGTGACACTTATCGTTTTGCTCGTGTAGGAACAAATCCGGTAATAAATCTTAATCGGTAGGTCACATTCGGTGAAAAGAGGACGGGATTGTGGTTACGACAATTAGAACATATCCGTCGTCATATGTGAAAAAGATAAAACATAACGGTCAACCAACTCGTGATGGCGTTCATAAAATTTACGAAGGGATGATTTCAACTTCACCACTGGTATCACTTGGTTTAATAGCTTCCTTGTGAGCAGTAACTATCTATCAAGCCAATCATGATCGGAAATGCAAGCCCTTGAATATCGTATCAACTTGGAGATATATACTCCATATGCAGGCGCTGCTGAAATGTTGCTACATAGAAATAGAAAGTTACATTGGGAAGCTGAATACATCTCTTTTGTCGTAAAGTTTTGTTCTCAACCGAACCGCATTGTCAATTTCTAGATGTAAGTCAAGATATGCGTGAGCAAATGTTATAAATTGAAGGTGATAAATCTAAAAAGGAAATTCGTATAGATAATGAGACAGGCATTGCAAAGATAAAACTTGTCCATTTTAGAAATCATTAATCACCTATCAATAAGATAAAACAAAATTATTATGAAATCGTATTTGGTCTCTTTGTTAAGTAATTCAACTTCATTTGATGCTGATGTGACATTGTATCGTATTAGGTTAGGTTGATTTTTCAGGAATCAATCTTAAATTTATTTTTAAAAGCTTTGGTCAAATTTATATTACTATATTGTTGAGGACTGTAGGGGGACCTATTATTGCTTATATCTGAGTCATGTGAACTCTGGTGGATACTTGTCTCATTGGCAATCATACCATATCTCCTTATGCTTAAACTGAATCAATTCCTTTCTACAATTATTATTGAAATATTATCTGTGACAACCTCGTATTAGTTTATGTATCTACTACGTATGTTTGCTGACTATATCAACTTTTCCTATTATCTTTAATTGAAATAAACTATTTTGTCTAGAATATGAAATAACGCTTCTAGGATACGTAAATTGACAGGAAATAAATACAATTGATAGTAAAAAAATGTTTCTCTAATGAAAAGGCCGGTCCAGATACCAAACACAGTTTTTCAAACTTCATTGAAGTTTATTATTTATCATTGCACTCTATATGAGCTATATACACCATTGGCACACTACCCTTGCGACAATTATTCACTTACAAGTTATTTGGAGTCGAACAACATAATTTGTATTTCTTGAATAACGTTTGCACTTTGTGTAGCATTAAAAAGAACGTCTAATACCTTCATGTCTAATGTTGACAAGCACTCAAATTCCTGTCTGATGTGAATAAGAAAGCCCAATCCCTGTCCATCTCATATCAAGTTGATCTACTCCTTTAAAGTATCGTGTACAAACGTTAGATTTAATGACATTGTTGTTATTGAATGCAACATTATGACAAAGTGCATTTTTATATGTTCCTTATCAACCCTGTTTGTATCTGTAACAGTTCAAAACCGCACAGTACAATTAAGTGATTTCTGTACTATGAAAATATTCAAATGAATATTATTCAACAAAATAGAACGGACCTCTCAGATGAATTTTAATGCTAAATTTGTTGTACGCTCAGCATAAAACTTACATTGAAGGTTGTAAACATATAGGACTACTAAGGATTGAACACTGAAAATTGAAAATTATTTTTAGAAAGGTCTTTAATATCATTAGGACAATTGTAATTTAAATTTCGGAATAACTGCTAGGCTTATGCTTTTCAAATAACGTTATTGACAAAATAGCATTTAATCAGGATCTTGAGGATAAAGTTTGAGATATCACTATTGACAAATGTTCACAGTTAAGTGCCTGTTTGAAATGTTAAGAAACTTGAAAATTACTAGGCATAGATAAACATAATTAAACGAATGACAACGTATGAAAATAAGATATTCTGGAAGTAAGGTTTATTCGCCTTTAAACCGGCTTTGCAAATGAACACTTTTTATTTTTTATTCTAATTGAAATGGGTTATCAAAATCATAATTTTGGTAGCATCAACTGAGTCTCAAGAGTAGAAATAAAAAGTTGTTCCGTAAGTGTCAAATTTCAATATTATGTTCTAATGAACGTTGTTTTAAACTTTAAACGTTTATCTGTTTTGTTCCAGTAAAAAACAAATTGAGTTTTGTCGATCTTCTTATTAATATAAGTGTAAAAAAAATGAAAATGACTAGTTCAAATGGAATCTTAAGATATTCAAAATGTGTACATACAATAAAAAACCAAAAGGCATTTAAGTTGGGACAGGTATTTTGTTTAGGAAACAAAACTATCTTGTACACAAAATTAATAATTGGCTGTATTTATTGGAAAGAGCTTTGCACGACAGATTTTTCCAGATTTTAACGACATTATTGAAGCCAAATACATGAATGACGTTTCTTGAACTGTGTTTTCCAAGACCATATCTAGTTTTGAACTTGCTTTGCGTCATGACAAATTTTCACAATCTTCAAGCCAGAAAAGATGAGAAACACACATAAAGAAGCACACGCACAATACAATTATAATTAAATGCAGTTTTACACCATGTTCAATATCCAAATTATTCTTGCTCAACAATGTTATCCATCAAAAAAAGCACATCAATTATGATTATGTTTTTATTTTGTATTGAAGAAGTATTTATAATATACAGATTAATTAAAGCAAAATCACTCTTAAAAATAGTTCTCGGTTTTGAAATATTTTCTGAAATATTTTTGGTTTGATTGTGACCTCCGAACATCAAAAATTAATCGGCAAGCAAAAGTAAATCAAGGAGAAACAAAACATTGGTTCAATAACAAGAAAAAAAGCCTTTAAAAGAGAGGCGAAAGATACAAAAGGGACATTCAAACTCATAAGTCGAAAACAAACTGACAACGCCATGGCCAAAAAAGAAAAAGACCAACGGACAAACAACAGTACACAAAACACAACATAGAAAACTAAAGACTGAGCAATACGAACCCCACCAAAAACTGGGGTGATCTCAGTTGCTCCGGAAAGGTAAGCAGATCTTGATCCACATGTGGCAACCCGTCGTGTTGCTCATATTAGTACAAACCCGGTAATAAGTCTAATTCGGTAGGTCACATTCATTAATTTTTAGTAAAACAGTTAATGTGGCTTTTCATATATAGTATTTTGATTACATTAAATTTAGTTGGTCTTCTTTTGGATAGTAGACGAGAGCTTGTTGTCTTGTACATACATTTATAGGATGCTTTATTATCAGCGACCTGACGAGCTTTGAAATAATCTAAGGTTCATCGATGCATGTATTTGAGTGTAAGAATTAAACAGGAAACATAATATAATTTATCAGATAAAATAAAAAGATCTGTATAATAAAGAAAGCGGTTCATATAATGGTGTTTGTCATTTTGGTCTCTTTTGGTGTTTTTCCATGGCGTTTTTAGTTTTTTCATCGACTTATGAGTTTGAATATCCCTTTGATATCTTCTGTCTCTCTTTTTCGAGAAGATACGAGTGATTTATTAGGTTGAATCCAAACTTGTATTTATATGGTATTGAATTTCGTAACGTTACGGGGAAATATTATACTGTATTTACTAGTGTAAGATGGTTATTCTATTGACAGCCTCAGGCATGTATGTTTAAATAAATAGCATTTCCCTTTAGTTGTAGAACGATGTCTCCTAGCTTAAATGACCCGAAAGACCAATTGAAATATTAATTCGTGTTGCTCAGTCTTCGGTTTTCTATGTTGTGTTTTGTACACTGTTGTTTGTGTTTTGGTCTTTTTCTTTTTTTTTTGCCATGGCGTTGTCAGTTTAATTTCGACTTATGAGTTTGAATGTCCTTTGGGTATCTATCGCCTCTCTTTTACTATCACTTCTGATTTTTCGTCGTTCAGTTTCGTTACGATATTTTGATATCAATTCATTGTGATGATTGAAAGCAGATTCGGTCTGAAACATTTTGAAAAACAAAGTATCACATAAATGATCACGTAGAAAAAATTCTAATAACCTCCTTTGATAAAACTGGCTGGGGTAAAATAAGATGTGGGGTATACATCAGTGAGGCAGCAAGCAAATGATACCAATTATCAAACGACGGGCAATTCTTATCTGCATTTTCTTGTTTTAGATTCGTTAAAGTTCTTTTGATTAGGAAAGATAATCCTATAACATGAAAACTTCATAATAAAAACTAAATCTGATTATTATCATATGCAATATGACATACACACTTTTCAATAAGAGGTATTAAGTTTTTGGCTTTGTATAGTTATTATATAATGTTTAGATCGTTTGACTTGCTTAACAATTCTGTCCTGCCCCTTGTTCAATGTTTGTGTCAAGTTCATATTTTCCATTAAGATTTATTAACACTAGAAAAAAGTCTAACGTAAACCGCCTTAAAAATGATTCTCACTTTAGAACATCATGAGGAACGTAATTTGTTATTATTTTTTTCAATCAATTTAAGTGAGATCACCACTGGCTTAGGATGAATTCGAGTTGCTTCGCCATTAGTTTTCTGGTGTTTGTCGGTTTTCTTTGGGGTTATTTCATTCCCATTATCTCGTCTGACATTTGACTTGTGACTTTTGATTGTCCGAATGCCCTATCATTTGAAGACACTATATGAATTACTTATCTCATTCAGCTTTAGTTTCATATACGATTTTTTTTTATCTGTTTTGACAAAATTAACAACTATTTCTTTGAGAAAAAAAAAAACATATTGTCTGTTTTTTTTAGGAATGTTTAACATTGATTACATTACTGAGTAAAATCCATGACATCTTTTTTTTCATTTTGACACTGCTCATAAACTTGGATTCCTTTAGAAAGTTTTACAAAAGAAATGCTTGAAATTGCTATGATATAAATCAGTCTTGCTTCAGAAATCATTTGTGCGATAAAAAGTCTGACCGTAAATAGTTACTTTTTATTTGATTTCTGACAAAACGTCTCTTTAAATATATGACCTAAGAATATAAATGGGAAATGACCATAAGTTTGAACTTATCGGGGTCTGACAAATGACAGTTTTATAGGCGAATATATTTAGATGAAAGGAATTATTCTTATCTTATTTAAGAACAAATTAAATCAGTCGTGATAAGAAGAGTTTTATATTGAGATAGACAGCATCACTTTATCGTTTTTATCATTACAAAATATTTCTCTATCGTATGTCTTTGGCAATCTGCTCATGTTGACCGGTGAATTAGAACTTTACAAAAACAACATTGTTCATTTTTGTCTAATGTGTCAGTTTACAATAAAGATTAAGTAGAACGACTCTGCAACGAAGTAAATGATGTTTTTTTTTATAGATGGTGCTACGGTGGGTGAACAAAACATTAACACCAGGAAATGTATTGTATTTGTTACAATTAAACATTCTTGCATTTTATAGTCAACTGGGTTTTTATTTAAGCAAGGGTTCTTGAAGCAATTGTAATGCGCTAATAGAATGACTGGAGTATGGGGATTATTCTTGTCAAAACTGCTATTCTCGCCATGTTTGTCAAATAAAATAATCCTTTTGGTAACTTACAGTTGAATTATGATTAAATCTAGCTAAATTATAAGTATCTTTGATGAGTTTTATAAAAACGTTCAAATTTTACTTCAATACCATTGAAATTCCATAAAAAAACAAATATGTTCATATTCAATCACTTCACAGTAATTCTGTCTATAAAAGCAGTTTAAAAGGCGACATCACATTTTTATGTAATGGATATTTGAAACAACGTTAAAAAATCATGAAAGACTAATTTCAAGGGAAAAAAATACACGGCCAAATCATTTAGATATTTGTACAGAAACCATATTAACAATCTACATTAATATAGCGTTTCCAATTTCAAAACACGGTGCAGACTAAATTTAATCAAACTTTTTAATTCCCGAATGTGACAATTTGATCTATTGAGGATTCGCATAGCGGGTGTTGTATGCATAGCATGAGCCGTTATCCCGGTTTACGCATCAGGTCTCGTTCTTTTTGAAGTTCGTGAAATACATCAGATGTTGTGTGGTTTCTTGATATGGCTTCTTAATCGATTAATGAGATTTGACATCGGTTAACTACAGTTGCCTTAATTTGAGATAACATGTATGCAATTGGCGATTTAACAAGCAACTAGAACATGTGGAACTTAACAGTAACTTTTTTACATTCGTAGAAATAGCAAATTAAATTTTCTGAAAAAACCGTCGAATAATAGGGTTTTGACGCAAAATGCACAATGCCGTCACAATGTTACGCTTAGTTTTGCCTTTTTGGTGAATTTTTCATGAAGTGCTGAAGATTCCCTTGTTTATACTCATTGAACGAATTCTGTTACCCATTTTAATTGTATGCCAATACCACAGAACCCTCATTTTGCTCAAGTTGCATGCAAAAATCCTTTTAAAAAGTCTGTGCCCATTTATATATCTGTTATGTACGTTGTCCTGAACATCTAATGACTTAAGTTGTATATCTTTTCAGTCTTCTGCAAGCTAACACATATCATTGTTATAATAACTAAAAGAAGAAATATATTTTTTCAGAGTGAATAAGTAGTTCATATATATACTTTTTCATTTAGGAAGCTGACTACCTGCGTGAACGTGCTGCTTTAATTTGAGCTGTTTACTTATCTCACTCAGAATTATCTCAGTAGGATTAATTTCTGAGCAAGTGTATCTCGGGAAAGCATCATGTTCCAAATATTCACTTAAAATTACAAGAGTAATTAAATGAAGATCGGGTGTCTTCTGTCATCTTTGTGTTTAAAAAAGCAGAAAACAAATCGAATTCGAGGACAATTGTGTTATTCATTTTATCATTGCGAATCAAATAATAAATATAACAGTGAAAAAAAGATAAGCTTGACTATACATGGGGAGATAACTCAGATAATTAAATTCTATAACGCAATGTTAAGGAAATTTGCCTAGTATGTTTCGTGGCAGAAAACGAAAACATTCTTATTCTGAAAGCACATTAAAAGATTATCCCGAGCATCATTGAAAAAAAATATTGTCGAAATGCTCATCTAATGCAGTAAAAGTGGTATCGTTAATGTTATAACTATCACCGGGTCGATATCTCTGCTCGTGGACTGTAATTCCCTGCGTATCACTAGCCCAGTAGCCAGTACTTTGGTAGGTCTGAACATACGGATATTGCGTTATTAAAATTTGCTGTTAGATTTAGAAAATTATTTTTAATTGAGGTATACATCTTCCTCATGCAATGCTCTGAGTCATTCCCCGGCTTTGACTTTACTTTTTGTCCGTTTTGGTTCATAAGCTCTTCATATCTTGATAACATTCGATTTTAAATATTTATCCACGAGAATTGTCGAAATGCGCATCTGGTGCAGTAAAATATGTACCACAAATGTTATTAGTATCACTAGGTCGATGCCTCTGCTAGTGAACTGTTTGTCCTCGAGGGTATAACGAGCCCAGTAGCCTGTATTTTAGTACTGGCAAAAAAATACCGATATTGTGTTATTAGAATTTTTCTGTTACAAAGTTTTGGAAATTATTTTGAATTGAGGAGTATATCTCCTCATGCAAATCATTGATTCATTGTTGTTCTTCTTCTTGGTTTATATGCTCTTCATTGTTTAATGGTTTTGTCTTAGATTGTGGTTTGCCATTACGTCGTCTGATCTTTTAAGTACCGAACGTGACCTATTCCCGATTGTGACTGTTTTGCTGAGTGTGAATTCGTGTCACGGTATTTTGCTATCCAAAATTCTTGTATTTAGTTTTGATGTTATATTTGTTATTGTCAAATGTCTTATTGTTTGTAGTTGTAATTCTTACTTTTTTCTGTTCTATTCGTGTGTGAGTGTACAGATAATTTATCACCTAGTTCATTTATAATATTTTAGTTTGGGTCAACTAAACTTACACTATGTTTTTGGTTTTCAGTTTGAAATAGAAGAAACGCCGACATAGCTAGATAATACAATTAATTATCTAATTACTAACACAATTTTATATAAATAAGTATTGTTATTTTCATTGTTATTAAATACATGTAATATCAGTATTACAAACCTAATCTTGAACTCTATCCTATTTTTTGGAAATTTTTAGAAATTTACCTGTGACGTCACTTTTGTGCGTCGATCTTTTCAGCTGACATACAATGCGTTGGTCGGCTATGCTGATTGTATTTGCTGATCTAGGTTGTTTTACGTATTCGTTTTTATTCTGTAGTTAGTCACCACTTCGGTGTTAACATGCATATCAATAATATGATCATTTTTTTATTTTATAAATTTACTGTTTGCAAAAATATGAATTATTCTAAATACTAAATATTTTCTTATCCCAGGCAGATAACCTAGCCGTATTTGGCAAAACTTTTTGGAATTTTGGGTCATCAATGCTCTTCATCTTTAGACCTGGCACCTTTGTTAACTATTAGCTTGTCGTAATGTTCTATTGTATTGTTTATTTGTGTGTTTCCCTGTCCTGTATGTTCTTCCATTTATTTGTATTGTAGTCCTGTCATGAAATGTTGTCTTTTTAGTGTTATATTTAACATTGCCATTACAGCGGGAGGTTTGGCTAGCCACAAAACCAGGTTCAACCCACCATTTTTTCTTAAAATGTCCTGTACCAAGTCAGGAAAATGACTATTGTTATCTTATAGTTCGTTTCTGTGTGTGTTGCATTTTAGTGTTTCTGTTGTGTCTTCGTTCTCCTCTTATATTTGATGTGTTTCGCTCAGTTTTAGTTTGTAACCCGGATTTGTTTTTTCTCAATCGATTTATGAATTTCGAACAGCGGTATACTACTGTTGCCTTTATTTTGCATTTTTCAAATATTTGGCCTCGAGCGTCACTGAAGAGACATTAATTGTTGAAATGCGCATCTGGTACAGTTAAATCAGTTCCATTCATATTATGAGAGCTATGAGTTTTCCTTCCATTCACACACAAGTCGTATTTCCATAAATAATCCCTACAGTCGTGCACAGCACGTAGCTTTATTGGCAAAATGCGTATTTGGTGGACTAAAATTGGTACCGTTAATGCTATAAGAGTTATGAGTTTTCCTTCAATTTACACATGTATAATCCGTTCAAATTTGCACAGCATGTAGCTTGAAAAAAGGTTCCGTGACCCATAAGTTTAATTATATTGAAAGAAAAAGCCTGAACACAGAGTAAATCTTTATATTTTGTTGAAGCATTCGTATACAATTTCTTTTAGAATGCCTTTGAAGTTGATAATACTGTCGTACAAGTTGTAGATTTCACGTCCATATATCATTATTCTACCCATCAATGTCGAAAATGACCAAACAGGACTGTAACAAATTATCGTCAGTTGTTTCTGTAAGGAAGGTCATATAAATACATTATCAACATGCTTCCAAATATATGCAGCTGACTTAAAACGTGAACGAGCAGTTGATTTTGGAAAAATAATACAAATAAAACCTAGCTGGTCACATGTTCCGGTTTTATTGATAACACGAGTAATTTCATTTCATAATCCTTTTATTTGGTCAAATGTTTTCTTTCTAATTTTTAATATTTTACCCATTAATCACTTCTTTTTCCATTGTTTATATAAAACATGTCATCGTACAGTTTAAAATATTTTATCAATAAGGAAAATTTTTGAAAAATTTCTATGCTCATGACATAAAAACGATCCGGCTTTACAGAGACATCAGATATAAATAATTTCTAATCAATCCGTATTTTTGCTAGAAATGTAGTGTGAAGTAATGTTATCATAATCTAATGTTAGATGTTTACTTTTTGACTAGCGACTTGATTGAATTTTATAGACACTGATAATCATCACAATAATACAATGTACTTGTAGAAATTACACTGTCAATATTCATGACATTGATTTGACACCATTTATCATTTTTCATTCAATACATTTAATAATAACTTGAACTGAAGAAGAAAAAGAATCATTTTTTTATAATCAAAGTGACGAATCAAGACCAATGCTGATGTTGATAAAAGTATTGTCCCAATGAATCTTATGTTCGATTACGTGTCAGTCTTTGTAAGATGAAGGCAATTTAGAAGAATTTCAAAACATGGCTGAAAAAAACCCGCTGACCTTACCGTCATATTTTGAAGTTAACATTGTCCTGAGTTAGTAATTGTAGGTTTTTCGTATCTGCTAGTCTGGTAATACGAGAAATCTCTAGATAACTTTTGGTTAAAAGATAGCAAATTATGGAGTTAGCTCCCCTTAATTGTTAATTTCTAGTACATTTCAACCAAATTATATCTTTAAATACCAGAACAGGAAACAAGAAAAAGAGAGGCGAAGGATACAAAAGAAACATTCAAACTCATAAGTCGAAAATAAACTGACAACGCCATGGCTAAAAAAAAAGACAAACAAACAAAAGCACACAAAAAACCAACAAAGAAAACTGAAGACTGAGCAACACGAACCCCAACAAAAACTGGGGATGATCTCAGGTGCTCCGGAAGGGTAAGCAGATCCTGCTCCACATGTGGTATCCGTCGTATTGCTCGTTAAATTTTGAACTTAAATTAATGTAAATTTGAGTTGGGTTTTGTTTGTCATGTTTTCACCACTGCCTGATTCTTAGACAAATGGGCACTTAAATTAAATATGTCACCGTACGGTCTTTGAAAACGAGCAAAACTCGTACAGTATAGTAAGCTATAAAAGGCCTTAGGACTACAAAATCTTAAAGAATTTAACACACAAAAATAAACACGTCCTAATTTATATAAAAGTAATAAAAGGAAAACAAAATGGAGGACAACAGATAGCAACCAATAGATTGCCTTATTCAATTACGGATCTCCTGGTATTTATAATTGCCTTTACTTTTATGTACATGCTTTGAAGATGCAAACACTTGTAAAAATTTAGCAATTCAATCAAAATATGAACCCGTCATAATAAACATATGATCAAATTATGATTTAGGGAAAAGGTCATAACATCATATTATCTTAATGGTCTAAGATCTCATAATTTACATAGTTAAAACGGCAGGAATATGTAGATCACTTAAAATCCGCTTTGATACGATATTTTAAACTTGGTTGTTTTTGTAGTATAAAGATTTATGTAGCCAATACATATTAGGAACCTTTACATGTTCAAAGATGGCCGTAAGCTGAAATATGATGATACTATTGATTTATGGAGGTCTTGAAAAAAGAAGAACTTCGTATGCTTTTACATAAAGAATACTCTCATGACGAATAACCTTTTACATCATGAAATAATAATTGTTCAGCGTATTCAAATTCTATTTTAGCCAATTATTTCCTATTATTTGGTTCATAGGGTAATCAAAGCCAAAACTGTTTCAACCCAAGTTGGTTATATATTGTTTTGATTGTTTGTTGACAACACTTTTCGACATTGCATTGGTTTTTAATTTAAGCTTTTTTTATTCGAGTGCATTTAGACAAAACGTGTGTCTTTTCTACAAAACAATAAGCCAGGTATCTCTGTAAAATCATTTCTGACTTTATTGGCGAATTGTTGTAGCTTCTTATCAGTATAACATTGTTTTATCAGAAGCAAGTTCATGTGAAATTGCCGTTTAAGTTGTGAAAACATTTATCATGAAACAAAACCCATCATATTTTCTAATATCACAAAGAAATTCAATCTTGAAAAAAAAATGAGACAGTATTTTGTAGCATAACAGGTTATTACAGTGCTTAAAGTGAATAAAAACGTGGTATACATAGTTGTCTACTTAATGTCTGCCTTTATCAATTCTATTACACTTTTGTTGTTAAACCTACACGCATTGCTGTGAACTATTATTTTGTAAATTGAATTTCTTTTGTAACAACAAATACTTGTAAACACCTTTTTTGTACTCTTACAATAGCAAAAACAAGTAAAATGATCACCATGATTATTAATCGGCTTTGCAAAGTACAAGATAAATTCTAGGACAGTAGTAATTCGTTATCATCTATTTACTTTGACCATTTATTTACTGTGCATTTTGTCTTTGTTTTATTTCAAAAAACAATTTCCTTTAAGTTAATGTCGGTAGCAGAAAAATGTGTAGAATATTCATTATAAACAAAATCACTCGTGCAATGTATAAATTACTAAAACTAACCAATAATTAAATGAAACCGCACCTCAATGGAGTGGTGGAATTTGATGAAATAGTCTAGAAATGGATGAAAATTTATCTTACTAATTAGATAGTTTAGATATTTTTTGTAATTTCCGTACTAAAACTATTTAATTAGATTTAATTGATGTAGTTTTACGGGGTCTGCAAATAATCTGAAATTTCACGTGGACTCATAATAAAATAATGGAATCTAATGGCAGTTGTAAATTAAACACGTAAAAAACAAACATAGTAGTCTAAGTGTCAATGTTTCAAGTCTGATAATCAAATATATTGTTGTAATATGCTAAAAGACAAAATGACATTTTGTCTTTTTACATTTCATCTTGTTAGTTAAATCGGCAGCTTGTATTTGTGGTTACATGATGTATTGTGTTGAGTTTTGCTTTTTCTAATCAACAAATTTTTATTCGTTAGAATTTTTGGGTCTTCATTAGCGGAATTTCTAACCTTGATTTTATGGCATTTTCAATTCAGTCTTCATTGATTGTACTACCGCTGAGTAAATAGTGATAGATGTTGCCAAATTATCGTACTTTGTATCTGATATGTACCAAGTCAGGAACATGGTAGATGTTTTTCACATGTTCCGTTGATTGATAGCATTTGATTTTGTCAGGTTTCATTGACTTCCACCTTTTTAATTTGCATTGGGGCTCGGTATTTTTGTAATACTTTTTTAATCATATATAGTTGTTCATGTGTTTAAGTCTTATACATCTTTGGCTTTCAATACTTTTGGTTTGTGCGTTCCTAATGAAAGTCAATCAAGTAAGGAGCCTTGGACGCACCTAATTTATAAAATGTTATTTTCAATGTATTCAGATTTGTTAAATATAATGTTAATGGCTCCAACGATTTTGTCTCAGTATCAAAATGTTTAAACTAGACACCCGAAAGAAATTCATGGTGATTTTTCATTCCGATTTACTGGTCAGTAAACAATCATATTTTAATAAGAGTAAAAACGATTTGAAAGAAAACACACATTTTACAAAACAGAAAAGATTATATTATAGATAACTCAAGGGGTTTCTGTCGACTCTTTAATAAAGAGTGTTAGAATGACCTTGACGTATCTGATATTGTTTGCAGAACATAAAAAAATATATGATATAATACACTAAGGTTTCGGTCGGTTGTTGAAGGAGGTTATCACAATGCTGCGTCTATAGTTTGCAGATGCAATATGGTTTCTGTCCAGACAACGTAGGTTATTGAATACTTTTCTGATAAATGTGTAATCCAAAGGCCCGAAATATCGTGGGCCTTAGTCCGCAAATTGAAAATACAGCTTCAAAATACTGATGGATTCAGCCGAGGATAAAAAATGCCTGGCAACTGACTAAACGCGAAAAAGGAGACGTAGATACGCTTCCAAATGGATTAAGGATAAGAGGTCATTGATACAAATCAAAATTAAACAACTTAATGGGTCTATGGAGACACATGCTACATCGAACTTCACAGACCCAAAAGTTGCTAAGCACCTGTACTATATCCATAGCAAATATGTTGTTGACCCCGTAGAAAAAAACCCAAACAACATAATTTATGTGTGTAAATCACATTACAAAAACTGCTTGATAAACGAGGAAAGTATTAACAATTATCTTTGAAACATAACGTACTTCCCCACGACACTTACCAAGAAGGAAATCCTGAATAATCATGGGTCTGTTCTATGTTCCTTTGCTATTGCAACCAAAGATGAAGATCAGAATCTTGCTTCACTGTATTGGATACCCAAATTTCATAATTGTCCTTCCATACAGACAACATTATAGTGTTGGGTCTTGTAAGTGCTTCACGAAACCTCTTTCTAAATTACTTATATCAATTTTGTTAGCAATCAAAGCCGGGCTATAAAGTTATTGTGGAACTTCCTACTCTTGGGGCGGCGTGAATCAGTTGTGGATACTAAGAAATTCCAAAGATCTGTTAGAGTACATATAATCTTCGATATCTTGTTTAAAAAAACTTGTTTTCGAAACAATTGTTTCGAAGCTTACTCTGTTTGAATATAAAAATAAATGCACTTTATCAATAAAAGGACCTAAAATAACTGATACGAGTAAATGAAATAGATAAATACGGATTTCTTTTTCTGTATTTTGTATTCAATATCTACTTCCCAGCGTTCTTTCATTAACAATAATCGTTCTTCCAAATTATGCAAATGCAATGAAAATCACTGCTTTATATGTATTTGTCATTGGAATACCAATATGTAAGAAGCAACAACAGTCAGTTTTTATGAACTTCCGCTTTTTGAATTTACCTTGGAGTTTGGTACTTTTGTTATACTTATTTACCGTTTTTCAAGTTTCATAAATCCATTTAGAATATTGAGATACAGGTGAAAAAACAATGCGTGAATCTCTTAAACTCAAAAAAAAAGCTAGACCGGTTGCGTCGAAAGAGTAAACTTCTCCTGCTTTGCTTTCATTACCCTCATTTCTGTGTTGTGTTTTCTATACTGTTGTTTGTCTTTTGGTCTTTTTTCGTATTTTTGCCATGGCGTTGTCAGTTTATTTCCGACTTACGAGTTTGAATGCCCTTTTGGTATCTTTCGTCTGTGTTTTACCCACCATGCGAATTCACACCTACTCAAAATCGGGAATAGGATACAGTAAGTAACATTATCGGTATCAATTTTACTGCATCAGACACGGATTTCGATAATTCTTTTGTCTTTACTTAAAACAAACATTGGAGACGTGTCAAAACTAAAGGAAACTAATTATGTATTGCCAAGTTATTTCTTTGCCATTGAATTTAGTTTTAAGCCGTTCATCTTTGTCCATATCAAAGAAGAGGATCAAGATAAGAAGCAGTTTTGGTTATATGAAAAAACACATCATATATACCAGGCTTATAATTTTGCACGCAAGACGCGCTTTTCATCTACAAAAGACTCTGCAGTGACAATCGAATAAATAAATGATTTTCATCGTCCTTCTTTATGTTAATACCAAAATGACAAAATAACGTTAACGGATTTGTAATTTTTTTATATTTGAAATGTCGTGAGTACTGTAACGATATATGTTAGATACCCAGATAAATTACACGTTATTTAGCATTCCAAAAAAAGATTTTTTTGTTCCTCGAAAGGATTAGGAAAAGGTGTGCTTATGGTACATCGTAGTTTTTTCAATGAGCTTCTGAATGTATAACCGAGCATTGTTTTATCCGTTCTGATAAAGTGTCAAGTTTTGGTTCATCTTGTTTTCGCTGAACCTTTTTTCTAGAATAGTTTTTTACCATGTCCATCAGAAACATTAAGTGTTTCTCCCAGTGGACGAGCTGGGAAATGCGACATTTTTGGATTTTGCTAACACTTCTCTTAAGTTGTTAATTATAAACGATTCTAAGGTACCCGGTATTAATGACCAACATGACTATATTTGTTATATCTTTGTAGCTATCAGGAACTTTTTTAATATTAGTGCAACATTTTGTAATGATAATGATTGATGATTTTAGAGTAGATGTTTTGGATTTAAAGAATTAACATCATTAACATCACTTATATCTATATTATTGTTATTTTGTTCTATTCAAAAGATTTAAAGAATGTCATATATGGTGTGGATCAATTATTATAAGCCGTGAGGTTACCATGTGTATAAGTTACAGTGAATTTGTAAAATCAAGTTTTTAAAAAAATCAATTTGGTTAAATCCATAAAAATATTCAGAGATTTTGTTAAGTAATTAGCAGTTTTATTAATTTGGGTTATCCCTAAAATTGTTAAGAATTTTATAAAACCACTGAAAATTTCGCTCTGGATTTTGTAAATACGCAATTAGTTTTTTACACCATATGAATGTCAAAACTGTATTAGAATTGTATTTTTTGAATATATAATATCATGTTTAAACTATCTTTTTGAACAGATTTTACTTTTTTTATAGATACATTGATGGTAAATAAAAGGCATGGTTACAGCTACAATGATAAAATGCTACTGTATTAACTCGTGCATCACATTGTTTTGACAACGTCTACATTTGCAACTTTCGTACTCTTCCTACGTTAGCCCCATGCCTATTTTGTTCACAGTTTATTTTTCCTTGAACAGCTACATATTTTAATAAAAACCTTTTCCAACACTAATGACTGTTCGTTAAACTGCTGTAAAAAAAAACGAAAAATATAAATTAACCTACGGCAAGAAATTTATATATATTTTTTTTCACATTCAAACATTGCAGATATTCATACATACATGTACCATAAACACAATTCATCTTTAAACTTGTTTTGATTGAAAGAATACAATTGAAATTTTGTAAGTATTTGTTGATCTTTTGCGCTTCCATGCAATTTAAATAGCTTCAGATATAACATTCACATTATCCCTGATACGACATTCACCAAAGATAATGACCACAGGAAAAATGAATAGAAATGATCTATTTCAGTCTGAATTATGACTTGATTATATGAATGCACGTCCATAAGCAAGCATTTTGGTCAAGGTATCCTCTTTTTTCCTTTTTCCCGCCTTTCTTTATTATTTTATTGATATTTGTATGATGTAGACAAAACGCGCGTCTGGCGTATTAAATTATAATCCTGGTAACTATTTACACCACTGGGTCGATGCCACTGCTGGTGAACGTTTCGTCCCCGAGGGTATCACCAGCCCAGTAGTCAGCACTTCGGTGTTGACATGAATATCAATTATATGGTTATTCTTATAAATTTCCTGTTACAGAACTTTGAATTTTTCGAAAAACTAAGGATTTTCTTATCCCAGGAATAGATTACCTTAGCCGTATTTGGCACAACTTTTTTGGAATTTTGGGTCGTCAATGCTCTTCAACTTTGTACTTGTTTGGCTTTATAATTATTTTGATCTGAGCGTCACTGATGAGTCTTATGTAGACGAAACGCACGTCTGGCTTTTTAAATTATAATCCTGGTACCTTTGATAACTATTTGTACGAAGAAATTACTACATCTGGTTGGTTCAAAAGATAAAACACCACATCTTACTGATTTTTAGATTGATAATCCGCTTTCATAAGTTTTGCATAAGTCCCAGAGAGTTATTGTTAAATAGAATCTGTGGTTAGCAAGTCCTAAGCTAGCATTTAGAATGTTATCTAAAAAAAGAATCAACACTTTTGTTTTCAAATTATTGTTATTATAGAAGAAAAATAAAGAATTGAACAACTGTTAAGGAGCGGAACAGTAATCTAAACTATTCTCTTTAGATGTTGGATGTGTACTGATTGATATTTAAGTCTTAGATACATGATTTTTTATTAGTTCTCATTGGCTTTGAAATAGCTGTCAGTAACTGCTAGTACGCTCAGATCTGTTTCTGTGTCTTTTTTGTTGTCAATGATGTCTAAATACCCTGCCACGTCTGGTGTGTGTTTTTTTTAGATGTTTTTTTTCTGCTTTGTATCGAGTTAAGCCCTTTTCAACTGATTTTTATACTGTGTTCTTATGTTGTGCTATAACCCTACTGTCCCAGGTTAGGGGAGGGTTGGGCGTTTACAAACATATTTAACCCGACGACATTCTTTGTGTACCTGTCCCAAGTCAGGAGCATGTAGTTCGGTGGTTTTCGTTGGTTCATGTCTGTCATATTTGTTTTTCGTAAATTGTTTTGTTATAAATTATGCCGTTAGTTTTCTCAATTGAATTGTTTCATATTTTTTAGGTCGGGCCTTTAATAGCCGACTAAACGGTATGAGTTTTCTCTATGTTGAAGGCCTTACGGTTGCCTGTAATTGCTTACATCCACTTAATTTGAACATTGGCAATCATATCACATTTCCTTATTTTTAACTATATGATATTTGAGGTTTTCAAGTATTTTATTGTTTCTAAGGACATGTTAAGGATGTAGTTAGGTGAAATTAAAAAAATCTTGAATTTAAAATTGATACTATAAGTCAGAAAAGCATTAGTAAAGGAACAAAATAAGTTTAAAAAATATTGATAGGTTATGGAACACTTTTTTGAGATATTTGATTTTTAAAAAATGACGGATCAAAACGACTCGGACCTTTGCCTTATATTTAGCATTGGCATTATTTGGTTCTCAAATCATAAGAAAAAATAATTCTTTTTATGAGCTATTGAAGTCTTCTATGAAAGGAAAAGTGGGTGATATGGGGCAAAATAATTTACCCTGTATCTCAGGAAAAAATTCAAGGAGTTCGAACACCTGACAACAATTCCTAAACCTGACCTGACAACATCCTTAAGTAAATACTTATTCACCTTCTTAAAACTTGTCACGTTTAAACAATAACATGTCAAATAGAATCCAGTATGGCAACATGAATGAGATTTAAGACAAGTAATCATCTGCAATACATCACACAGAAAAAGATTGTATGACATGAGCACTTCAAAACACCGGGGATCAAAATCAATTTTTGTTTGTGAGAGACAAAAACTGAAAGTAACACTTTCTATTATAAATTTTATGTGTTAGAAGCGCTTTCCTCGATTTAAATTTATTAGGAACGCTCAAAGCCAAAATGTTTAAAGCCATGTTTGTATAAGTAACGCGTGAAGAGTAAATGACTTAAGTGAAATAAAACACGAATTATCAAATATCAAGTGTGATTCACTAGATACATTATGACCTAACAGAATCCATGCTGCCAACTTTATTGATATTACTAATGCCTTTTTCTGACAACTAGGAAATAAATTTCTATTCCACTTCTGAACATTACCTCGGTATTTAACAGGAAACTTTGTCTGAGACTGCTTCCTTCTTAAGACGACAGCATCCATAAAGCAAATTACCCACTGTACTGAGAAGTGTGGGTGTAAAATATTGTATAATTATACTATGATGAGGGAAAAGAGATACATTACGTAACGTTATATGATTGAATTTTTATACTTAATTTGACAAATAATGTGTTTAATGGATAACAAACTACGTATTTGTGTTAAAATCAAAAGGAAAAACATGGTGCGTTTGAGTACGCTAAGGAGAATACCAAAAGCTGCAAATTTGTAAAGTTGAAGTCATCAATTTGAACATTTATGGTGTCGTTCTTCGACTCACGGTTTGCAGTCTTTGTATTATCTACCTTCAATTAACTTGTCATCCATATCAATTATTTTCTTTTCCTCGTCTTACGACCGTTGGAAAAGGAAAGTACATCTTACCCTACGATAAACTCAACTATATTTAAAAGGGACATTTTATTTTGAACCAACCCAAGAATAAAGAACATCAAATGATCACTTTGAGTTTTATTTCGGTAAAATACTGTTGCTTTTCATTAATGCCATTAACGTTACCGTATAATGCTATCTGACTCACTTTTTGTTATTAATTTTAAAAAAAAGCAAGCTTTAATAAGAAAAACACTTGCTTACTTTTAGACATATTGTATAGACTTGTCCATTGCTGAAAACTTTTTTTTTTCAACATTCCTAGTGATGTTGAATTACTTTACTTCAACGTTTATCCCAAATCTTTGTTATTCATATTCTTTTAAAGAAATTTGTTATACAAACCAAAGGATTTGCTGGAGGTTAAGGTCAGGAAAGTTCTTAGATATAAATGACTCAACAGTAATTTCTGCAGCGAATTAGGCCCAAATATCATTATTTTGATAACTTCACATAACTATAGATTAACTTAAAAAAAATTGAATGGGATATGCTTTAATAGTCGAGTTCTTAATCTATGACTGCAGCATTTACATTTATGACCTTGAAAATCAATGTCAAGCATCATGCAATTGAATTGAACCAATATATAAGCTATGAAACTAGTGAGTAGCAATCAAAACTAGTTTACAATTACTGAAATCTAAACACACTCTTCTTTTTATCGGTTCCTATCAATAGAGTAAATGTAACATGACTAGGATTGTGAATATGTATAAAATTTGTTAGTCAATAGAAAAATTTTGATCATGAAGTTAAGTGGTCTGAAGAGAACCCCTGTCATACATTTCATAGAAAACCTTTCCATTGACCAGCCTTTTACTTATTTTTTATGTTTGCAAAGTGAAATTTATTTTAGTTTTAATAGTTTTATCAATGCATTCGGTTTCGCTCCTTTTACAGTTCATACGAGTTTTTGTTTGTATCCTTGATTTGTCTTTTAAATAGTTTTATGAGATTTGAACATCGGTAAACTACTGTTGCCTAAATTCCATACGAACTCATCATAGATACAAGGCATAAACTTGTGTACGCCAGACGCCCGTTTCCCTTACAAAAGACTCATCAGTGACGCTCGAATAAAAAAAGTTAAAAAGGCCAAATAAATAACGAAGTAATGCCACATTATGGATTAGTATATTTGGTTACTTTGAAGAACTAATGAATGAACTCAGATTTGAGTAAAATGAACATTTAAGAAAATGTATTCCTATACAGTCATTACAACATTCGCTAATTCGTAGTGGATCGACTTTACCATTAGAGATGATATTCAGCTGTTGTTGTAATTATGATCGATATATAATCACGCTTTGTAATTTAATATCTTTTCATTCTTAGTGAGATTTTGCAGTCATGTTTGAAGAATTATCTTTTTCTGATTCTTAAGCATAACAATATATAAAGCTGTGTTGACGAAATACGTGGGAAGAAAAAGCATTATAATAGAAATGCGTGGGAAGAATATTTTATTTTAGTTAACTGATTATGCAAATAAAAATAATGAAATCATGATATACCTGTATTTGATACATTTGTATGTACTTGAGGATTCAGAATATTTGTACATCATTTTGTGCAATAAAAATAATTACGGAATAGATTATCTTAGATTTATTTGGTAAAATCTTTTTGAATTTTGGGTCCTCAATGCACTTCAACTTCGTCTTTAACATTATTCATTCGAACGCAACTGGTGAGCCTTTGTAGACGAAACGCTCAAACGTTTAAACCGATGTCATCTGACTCTGTTGACCATTCAGGATATTCTGTATCACAGACGACCACAGATATATACGTTTTCTGTTTTTGTTTCTTCAAACATTTCTCCTTTCTTTTTTTATAACATCCCCAATTGCAATTTATCAAATGTCTAATTGCCAGGAATAATAAGACCGGTTCCAAAATTGGAGCACAAATTTGTTATTCTCAAGATTTTATCTTTGGTATCAATTTGCTCATTCTTTAGTTTTCCATGTAGTTTCCTATCCTGTTGTTTGTCTTTTCGTCGTTATTTTCCTTTGATCGTTATAAAATCTGTTTTTCAAGTCATATTCAATTCCATTTCGTAATTTCGTACTATTCAACAATTTTCATGCATTTTTCCCCCTGGTTAGTGTCTAATGTCATGAATGAAGAGTTTACCAGAAAAAAATCGTGTCGTTTGTGTATCATGAATAATGTTGGGGTTTTTTTTCCTATCGATTTTTTTTCCTTTCTGTAGATTAGTCAATTTTTTTATATCATTTTAAAAGACATTTCAATTTCAAATATCATTCTGAGTAAATTTAGATATTTTTCAACAATTTGAAACATCATTTATGTCATTAACAGGAATTTTCGGTTTTAAATCTCTACAACTTCGTTTTTGATGTTGCTGACAATCTTTTTAAATCGAGCGTCACCGATAAGTCTGATGTAGAAGAAATGCTCGTCATGCGTATAAAATTATAAGCCTGATAAGTCTGTTGAGCTTTTGCATAGAAAATATTACTTAGTGTTTAGATGTATTACATGCGCACGTGCCCTACATTAAACAATTTTGATATTTTAAAATGGCACTGAAAACCCATTTATCTACTTTATATTGAAGTTGATTGATTTCAGCTAATTAATGATTTTTCATATATTGTTCTTTCAGGTGCCTTATGTCAATTCTGCTATATTCCGGAGATTTTGTTTAAAGTGGCTTTCTGGCTTGGGTATTGTAATTCTATGATAAATCCGATTATATACGCTTGTTCAAGCAAAGAATTTAAAAATGCATATTGTAGAATAATAAAGTGTCAGTGCCGACAGAGACGACGACACTTTGGACATCGACGACAGTGTTCGATGAATACGTCTTTCTCGGAGCTCAAAGGATCATTTCATGGTTCTCCTAGACATCAAAATGTTAACCACTATAACAAAAATGATATGGAATTAAGCAAGGGCGACGAAATGGTTAATTTGTACCAATATTCAAATGGAGGTACACCGAACTCAAAGGAGGTATCTTCCACTACGCTCAAAAGTGATTATGACGATTATCATTCCGGAAATTACGATCAGGATCAAATAGACGCTTTACGTATTGAACAGATGGAGCGTAACTATAATTCTTATAACGTTATTTCTGATGTCTAACAAACAGTGATGTGATCAAAATGTGTGAAAGAAAATCTTTTTTATTTGTCACTTTATGGTTATTTAAGTTTAGTTGATCAGATTAAGAAGATGATAGTTTTGGAATGTTTTGAAAACAACTTCATTAGCAATAAATTGCTAATATGTAATGAAATTAATTGTTTTGCTTAGCAACGGAATAATATCGGTAAATGTAGCGATTTGTAATTCTGATGTAATTATGAATGCAGAGCTAACTTTGTCATTCAAAATAAATAATGACATCCCCACTATTGTATTGTATGGTCAGAAAAAAAAGACATAAAGTATATTTACACTTCAATGGACCAACAGCCGAAAAAGACAGGTTTTGCGAATTCTATTAACAACGACAAATTAATTTCCTTTCAACATAACAACCACAAGCTTTTATCATAATATAATCATTTTAAATAGATTACAGTTTTAACATCGGCAATCATTAAACGCACAACATTGTACACGCGGATAATATTTATAAATGGAGATGTTTGGTATATGCGAATGAAACAGCAACCCGTCGACATAAAAAAAAAAGAAAAACAGAAGTAAACATCTGATCCTTTACAAGTGTCGAATCAATATCTTAAGCTTCGAATCGGCCCAAGTCATAATCCATTCCAGCAGTGACATCGACGTTATGGCAAACATTCACAAGTTAAGACTGTTTGTCTTTTTGTCGTTTTACGTTTTTTATGGCGTTGTCAGTATATCTTCGACTTTTTATTTTTAATATCCCTTGCCTTTGTCATATTTATTTTTTTATTTTTTTGGAATTTTAAAGTCAGTTGTTGTGTATATCTATAGTGTTTTTTTGTTTTTTTTTAGATTTGTTAAGTCAGTTGTGTTGTACATCTATGATGTATGATTACACAATTTTGGCTGATGAATCCCATTTATTGTCACGTTCAACAATGTGTCTTAGCTTTGGTAGCTCACACGATTTTTATCATGTATACTAGTAGGAGGTTTAGCTAGCAATAAAACCAGGTTAAACCCACCATTTCAAAATTAGTACTATTTTGGTTAATTCCGCCTCTTTTTTGAAAGTCATTGCCAACTTAAGAAACAATACGTACAGTTGATATATTTTTCTTTATTTATATATATGACAAATATTAATGTATGTGGAATTAGGATCTGAATTACAAGTTTCTATGTTTTCCTTATTTTTCTGTGACTTTCTATGTCTAATGTGCGTTACGGGCATGGTGACATTAGCCAGAGTTGGCACAAGTTTTTGCAGGTTTTGGTAGTTTTTAAATCAGTAGAGTGGTGATATATAGTTTATATCATCCAGGTCATTTTGACCCTGGTGAATAGCTGTCTCACCGGAAATCAAACCACATCTCCTTTTTTTATATTTCACTATCCTCAAGCGAAGTTGACCGTTGATGGTTTATGTCCGTCTGTTCTTTTTAGAATCATTTTTTTATGCCCTTAAACGCTTTACATTTCTTACTTTCAAAACTTTTGGTAACGAGCGTACCTAAGAGAGGTTATACAATAAACATGTGTTGTCCGTTCTGAACTCTTTAATGTAACACTTTACTATGTAAGCTTGTCTTAACTATACCCCTGAAAGAATTCGTAGACCACCATTGACAATCAATGTCAAAAAGTAGTAAATGAAAGGTGATTATTAGATTTCACTGAGTTTCAATTTTTGAAAACGCTTCATGAGTCAAAATTAAGGAGGCAAAGGAGAAATAAAATATTAGGAGTTAAGGTACGTTAAACAAGTAACCATTACTATTTCACTACTGATCTACTTGTGAAATAATAAAGCCTATTGTACATACAAAATAGCATCGATGCCAGAGGTTGGTTGTATACGACCCATTTATGCAAACAGTAACACAGTAACATCGTATCAGCTGAGAGACATATACTCCACATGCAAGTACTATTGGAATGCTTTTACACACTACATGTGTATTGAAAATTAACAATGGGAAGGATTCAAATAGTCACTTGTTCTGAAAATGAGTTCTAAATTGACCCCAAATTACAATTTCTAAGTTCAAAAAGTAACATGTAACAAGGGAACAGTCAAAAACCATATGTCAAGAAATTACAAATACCAGTCTGATGAAAAAATACAAAAAAAACCAAAAAAAGTATTTAAAAATTTCCGAACTACAAGTAAAAAAGAGAAAGAGGAAGTACAGGAAAAACTGACAAAATTAAACGTTAGACTTTATCAACCAACGGAACGAATGGAAAACAACTGTCGTATTCCTGACTTTATACAGGAATTTAAAAAAAATGGTCGGTTAAATCTGGTTTTATAGCTTAACCTCCACTTTGTATGACATTCATTTATGGTTCCGTTATATTGACAAAATTAGGTGAGCAACCCAAACAAACACAATAGGTTAATGTGACAATAATTGGGATTCAGCAGCTAAAACTGTGTGAAAAGTAAAACAACATAAATACCGAACTCCAAGGAAAATTCAAAACGGAAAGTCCCGCATCAATTGGCAATATCAAAAGCTCAAACAATCAAACGAATGGAAAACAACTGTCATATTCCTGACTTGATACAGTCATTTTCTTATGTAGAAAATGGTGGATCTAACCTGGTTTTATAGAACATACATCAACAGTCCATTTAACAATCATATAAAACGAACGATTGAGCAAGTCAATATAGAGCCTACCCTACACCTGTGAGCGCCATCTATGGCCATGCCAAATATGGCAATGAGCTAAAGGCTGCAACACCTACACACCCACACAAATATTTGATTGAATTAAACCAGATTATTGAAAATATAAAATTTTGATAATCTCTATTATATCAAATCTTTGTGAAAAAGGTAGCATTTTGGTCCGTTTAAGAAAAAACATCAAAATCTTAGGGACAATTTTAATCCTTCGTAAACCTATTCCTTTCATAAAAAATGCGGAACTATTTTTCTAGGCTGTTAAAAAATCATGTATTGTCCATGACTTTCTCACATTTCAGTGTGCCCTTTTTTATGTCATTTTGGTACTTAATCATTATTTATTGACTTAATTGGTATACCATTCAGGAGGTAAAATCAACATGTTTGTAGTAATAAAGTATCTTATCTGATTATTTCTTCATTCATTTTATAAAGATTGGCTCTGGCTTTACATACTTTTATTTGTTGAAATGGTTAAATTATCTCATGCATAACAAACAACTCAAACTATAAGAACTAATTATCCTTGAAATAAAAGCTCTACATTAATTAAAAATAACTTTGATTAGTCTAATGCAAAGAATAATGAAATTAATTCTTATGTTCTTTAGTACATGTTCTTTACGTCAAGAATGTTTTGTAAAACTTACTTTGGTGCTAATGTACTTTCAATATGACTATATATGTCTCTCAGTCAAGTTAAAAGTAATATGCAGCCAAGAGGGTTTACACGGGTTTTGTTATTTTGTTAATTATGATTTATGATCAGACGTTAATATGAGTAACACGACAGATGTCACTGATAAAAGCAGAGCCAAAACACTCTTTGACATGAAGTTTAAAAAAGGAAAAAAATATAAAAACAGTTCACAAAACACTGTCTACAGAAAACTCAGGAAAGACAAACACAAATACAAGCAAAAAACCGTTGGTGAACCCAGGTTACCAATGGTAAACTGATTCTGTTCCACTATTGCCACTTAGCGTTTACCTGTGGCAATACAATTGCGATGGTAAGTTATATTTGGTTTCAGGAAAATGGAGCGACAAGCGGAAGTTATCTATTGTCATCTTGTTGCAAAGATATTTCTATCAATTATCTAAATCAAGCTGGAGTCCGTAAAGCTTTTGAGGGAATGATTTCAACTAAAATATTAAAAATCCTTTCCTAGGTAGCAACAACTGTCTTTCCTGTTAAATTATTGGTGAAACTTAGGTCTTTCTACATCTAACTTAAGATGGCCCTAGCAAGATTGATATAACTTTTGGTTTTTTTTTCAATGCTTTTTAACTTGGTATTTGATTTGGACTCTTAACTGTTTTGATTCGAGTGCCACTGGTGAGTTTTATGTAGACGGAAATGTCATCTAACGTCACAAATGCCAGAAATATTTGATGATTGTTTATAGTCATAACTCCTTTCTTCCTTTCTTCCTTAAGGTAAAGATGTGTTTTGTTAGATTTGGAAAAACCTTTTCGATTTTTCGTTTTCATTTATCCACAACAGCTATATTGATTTGGCTTTTAATCAGTTTTCATTTTGGCACCACTGACTAGTCTGATGGAGACGTAATTTAAAAGTGTGTCTGTGTACCAAATTATAAGCCTGATATCTTTGGCGAGTTTTCACAACCACTGGGTTGATGTCATTGTTGGTAGACGTTTTGAACCTGGTGGTATCATCAGTTCAAAAGCCATCACTCCTGTGATGACATGACATATCACTGCGTTGGTGGACTGTTTGTCTGCTAAGCTATCACAAGCCCAGTAGCCAGAACCTCGGTAGTTACATAAAAATACGGATATTGTTCGATTGAAATTTCCCGTTATAAAATTTTCACATCTTTGGAGTCTTTTTTTTTTTGCTTTGTTTAAGGAATTGAATTTTCAATTTGATTTATCTCGAGCATCATTGAAGATACTTTTATTGTCTAAATGGGCACCTGGTGCAGTAAATTTGGTACCGTTAATTTATTAAAATGGTCAATCTATGTAAATTAGCTGTTAACTAAATGTTGAATTATTAGAAAGTCTTTAATTAATTCGAACCCAAGACATAGATGGCCGAAACTTGATTTGGCATTATTGTATGAAATATTTGGTTATCATTTTTATGGAAGTTCGTACTTAAATTGATGTTCTATCTGTTTTTATGCCATTAATGAGTCTGAATTAAACAAAACGCGCTTCTTTGGTATTTATTGATTGATTGATTGGTCTTTGATGCCACTTTTAGCACTATTGGCTATTTCGTGTCAGTTTTCTTTGATAGAGGAAGCCAGGAGTGCCTGGAGAGAACCACCGACCTTTGGCAGGAAAACTGATAAACCTAGACAATTAAGAGTGCACTTGCCACGTGAGGGGCTCGAACTCACAACCCCAGTGTTGACAGGCTAGTGACACAGTAGTTGGACTACGTAGACCATTCGGCCACCAAGGCCCCGGTACCTTATTAAAAGCCTGGAATCTTTGATGATTTTTACAACCACTGTGTCAATACCACTGGCAATAAACGTCTCATACTGGGGGTATCACCTACTCAGTAGTCATATCCTTGTGTTGACAGAAAATATTAATCAAATTTCAAAATATTGATAAATAAATTCATTTATACGTAGTTATGCAACATGTGTTTGTTCATTGTTGAAGGCCGTACGATGACATATAGTTACTAGCTTCTACGGATTTTTTTCTCCTTGAAATATCACACCTTTTTACTTTTTATATGTTTTCTTAGGGAGAACTTCTTTTTGGACGTCGGTATATAAAATCAATCAAGTACAGTTACGAAAAAGTGGGAGTAAAGATTGAAACAATAATCCTATGATATTAACTAAAACAATACATATTACACTCTGATTAGGATATGGGATTATATTTCCTCGTACAAGTCATTTATACAAATGTTAAGATCCTTCTTTTTATATATTTCTCCTGCAATAATTGCAAACTTTTCAGCGAATTTTATGCTGATCAAAAAAATGAGTAAATACGTAAATAAGTGTTTTAGTCGTTTTTCTTTTGACAATGGTGTTGTCTGTATTTCTTCGACTTGTTATATTTGAAGGCCCTGTTTTTCTTTTTTGTAGAATCACATACAAAGTACACGTCCCTTCTTCATCAATAAGGTATTTGTAGCTACAATTAAAAACAATAAGTCTTTGACTAAAGTGACAGAATGCTTGTAAAAGGTTGAAGAAGTCCGATGAGATTTAATCATATTGTATGACCCCTAACTCACTGTATTTTAGTGTATGATGTTAAATTTAATTGGATTTAATATGATGCAAATGATTTGATGTATTTTGATAAATGATGTGTTAATAGAATTCCATTATCCAAAAATCAAGCGCCTTTTTTTTAAAAGGAACTGTTTTGAAAAAAATATTGATACATTAATTCATTTAACTCCTTTTCGAGGTGCTTCTGTTATTGTTACGGTTGGGAATAAATTCTTTCCGGACGGCGATATATATAATAAATCACATAAAATAACGAAGATGTGGGAGTAAAGATTGAAACAATAATCTTATGACATAAATTTAACAATAAGTATTGCAGTCTCAAAAGGAAATGGGGTTATGTATCCTCATACAATGCCATTAATATACAAATGTTAAGATAATTCTTTTTATATATATTTCTTCCGCAATAATTGCAAACTTGTTTTAGTGAATTTGGTGCTAATGGAAAAATAAATTTGATAAACAATCAGTTATACTACTTTTAATCTGTTTGAAAAGTACTTTATGAAGTGACAAAGCTTAATCATTCACTGGATATATGTTTTCAGGGAAGTTATTTGTTTACAAAAACAGAAAGAAGATACCAAAGAGGCAATCAAAAATCGTAAACAAACTCCACACAACACCATGGACAAGAAGCAAAACGACAAAACGACAAGCAACAATGAACAATCATTACACAAAAAATCTGGATTGATCAACATGAACCACATCATAAACCGGGGATGAACTCTGGTGCTTCTGATGGATAAGCAGTTTTTCTTTCACTGGGAATTTCGGTCGTGTTACTTGGTAAACCGATCGTTAACTGTTGATAGGATGTTTAATTATTTGATAAACGAAGAATTATCTATCCGCTTGGTCTTGATTGCCTTAGTCTTATTTAGCACAACTTTTTGGAACTTTCGGTTTTTGATGCCCCTCAACTTCGTATTTGATTTGGCTTTCCAATTTTTTATTTGAGCTCTACTGATGAGTCGTATGTAGACAAACGTGCGTGTGGCGTACACAATTGTAACCCTGGTACCTTTGATCTGATTTTACTCACTATAAGTTAATATTGTGATAAGTTGCACTCGATAATGTAATAATCGAAGAATAGAGTACAGGATTGCGCACGTAGTTACGGCTATTGGAACATATCGTCGGTTACAGAGATGTTCAATAGCGGTTTAACAAGTCATATTAGCGTCGGAAAAAAATTCGAAGCGATGGCTTCCACTTTACCATTAATGTTATAAAATAAAGTCTTCAAATACAGTAAATCTTAATAAATTGTTCGATTGGCTTATCTTGAATCACCTTTATCTGGACCGAACAAAACTTTAAAAAAAGTGAAAACCAAGAAAATAATAATGTAATCAAATTAAAATATAAGTATATAAATACTTATATGAAATTTAATTGTATTTTTATTCTATAATTTAAAAAATATTACTAAAAGGGACGTTAATTAGAAAACTCAAATCATCTGAGGCCAGCTTTGTCCAAGGGAGGACGAAACTTAGATCCTGACTAAATTTTAAATCTATCAACGAAAAATTTATAACATGATATATATATATGAAATACGTCTGAATGGCGAGGTACTGACAACAGAGTTTATAAAACGGGGACTAACAGTCCACCACCAACTGTGTCAACACAATGCTAGTAAATAAAAATTTAAAAAAAAAAATATGATCTGAAATTAGAAAACTTGGCTCAATAGATTCTCTCTAAGCAGCAAATCTCTATCAAGGAAATCATTATTGGGAAGACTTACTCTGGTATATCATATCAACATGGAGATATATGCTCTAAATGCAGGCGATGCTCCAATTTATAAATTCACAATTGGAAAGCTTTAATCATCTGTTTAGTCGAAAAGTTTAAATTCAAAACGACCCTCATTGTCAATGTTTAAAGGTAAGTCAAGATTTGAAGAAGACTTAACTGTGCTTGTTGTATACTTTTTTTCGAAAAAAAAATAGATAAATGCATTCAATCAAACTTAGATTTTTTTAAACGGATGTTTCTTACAGTAAATGACTATTTACACCAAAATCAGTGTATAACAAAACTGATGTAGAAGGCACTTTTGTGTAGAAAGTTTCTTTAACTAAGGTTCCAACTCTGTCAGGTTAAGTTGGCATTGGACTGATTTTCCTAATTTTTTCGGGCCACCTTTGATCGTATAACACATCAGGTACTTATTCATTTTTAACTATACATTTTGGGGTTTTAGCTTTCTAGATAAAGATAAATCTACAAAATTGTTTCGGACGCATCAAATATCTAAAATGAGTGTGCATTAGATTTAACAGCATTAAACACAGATAGCATGGAACTTCAAAATTCTGTTCTCCAAGTCACGTATTGTAGATGTGCGTTAGAACAAGTAATATAGTTTATATCTAACTTGTAGTTTTGGCTAGATATTTATTGCATAAATACTGCAATGAAAATTGCATAAAAGAAAGAAAGAAATATTTGATTTGCAAAAACAAGAAGTTTTTTGGGTTGCTCATCCAATTTTGTCAATACAACAGAACTATAAACAAGTGGGGGGTTTATCTAGCTATAAAAACCAGGTTTTATCCACCATTTTCTTCGTAAAATACTATCCAAGTCAGGAATTTGTCAGGTTGTTTTCAATGTTCCATTGATGAATAGCGTTTGATTTTGTCAGTGTTTATGGACTTCCTCATTTTGAATTCGCCTTGCAGTTCGGTATTTTTTTATGCTTTTGTTCTGTAAAGCTTGCGAATCATTACATGATAAAGGTCATCAGAATGGCAAAATATAAAATACCTTTATATTCTCATATGATCGTATGAGTTGATTAGTAAAGTAGACATATTGCTTAGATGTATGAAAACCCAAACGATAGATTCCTTCACAATCAAACGGATGTTTTTAACAGAAAGTCTGCTACACAATAATACGTTGTGTGGATTAATTTTTTTCGTTGGTACCAATTTTGGTTTTTTTAAGAACAATTGTATTTTCGTAGATACTTAATTTCGTGTTTTGCATACAAGCCTATAGATAATTTTGTTGAACATTTAAATTCGTGGTTTACCTCTACCCCATAAATCCACGAAAGTTGGTATACAACAAATAATAATGCATTCACAGTATCTAGTTCATGATAAACGAAAAATTCTTTACAACAAAACCTTAAAGACTACCACTTACAAGGTTCCATACTTTTGACAGGCACATGAACGTGTAGTCTGGTTATACTAGGGTTTTTTCTGGACCCAGGGAACATTGATTACACTGCGATAAAATAGTTTCAAAAACACTCTCTTTTTCTCCTTGCCATCGTGTGCCCATGCTTTAGTTTGAGATTCTTTAAAATAGAGATATGTAATACATTAAATTAACTATAATCAAAGCAATATAACCCGATATGTGTTTAATGACAGCTCAGATTTTCTAACGTTTATGTTTAAAAATAATGTGTAGTCTGAGGCCATTTCTATGGTTTAATGCGTTCTATAATGCGCTAATGCGTTTTTCTCCGTTAAGTTTGATTGATGTAGAAAAGTAGTTTGCCTTCAAGGAAAAATAACGTGCAAAAAAATATATAATAAAACATTTTTTAGCATGTTATATCTTTACCAGAGGTAAAACTATTTTATTTATGCATTGAATGACTTGAGACACATTGGAAGACTTCTAATTCGTTTCCAATATATAAACGGCTTGTGTCATAATAATAAAAGATATTAAATTGACGTTTAACAAACTCTTATCTTAGAATTGCACAATTATGACATTAAGAAGTATTTCCATTGTATGAATGTTATCAGACTGAGATTTATTTTTTTCAATCTCAATAGCCTAACATTGTGTCCCATTGTCTTCTTTACATCGCTTTACTGTCTTTATATGTGGACCATATTTAGTAAAAACATTAACGGTACCAATCTTACAGCACCAGATGCACATCTTGATAATAAATGTCTCTTCAGTAACACTCGAGGTAAATCTTTTTGAAAATCCAAAAACTATCTTTAACAAAGGAAAGGCTTTTTAACCAAAAGAACAAATAAGTATAACCAAAGCCGGACAAGAAATCAGAGCTTTCCGTGAGAGAAATGTATTCCTTGATATGAAATATTTTTCATGCGCAAGTTAAAGGCATATAAATTACCTCATAACTTGTCCATATATTTGATGTAAAAGACACCGTTCAATTGTTAAAGACTTATGTTGCCTCTTGATGTCTTTGTTTGTTTTTCCTTATTCCATAAGACAACATGTAGTGATTTCAATATGTATTACTTATTTCAATTTACACATCTCCTCTTGAATTTGTTCTTCCATCACCATTATCAGTATAACATGCCCTATCCCTCAGATCAAGCACATTGAATGCAATTAACTCACGTCCTTTTAGATTTTAATCTAAACCGTTCAATATAATAGCCCTTTATATTTTAAACATCGTTGCTATCCTTTTTCAAAACTATACTTGTGTTCATTACTTATGACAATCGTGATGAATGCAATAGACTGTTATCATTGTAATTGTTTACACAAATGCACAATTTTCAATTCGTTTAGGAAACTTTATTACATAAAGTTTCTTATTCATGGACTCAGGTAATTAAATAATATATGTCATTTATGAAATATAATTTTGCATGTATATTTCAAATGTGTACTAAATTTTTCCTAAAACATCATTAGGACCCTTTGTCAGCAAAGGACGTTACATTCTCTTTAATTAAATATTTTCAAAATTCTGTATTTGATTAATTGTTGTTTGATATTTTTCTGTCAAGTATTGTTTTCAATAATAAATAGAATGATTCTTTCTTAAGTCGTTCGATTTGTATTTTGATGAAAATGTCTTGAATTTTTAATGTATTTCATCTGATATAATCTTGAAATTTGTATTTCTCTTTGGAATATATAGAACGCACATTTTATGTTGTAAAATTCTTTTGATCTATAAGGCTTACATATATGAATCTATTTACATATGATTGTTAACGATCTATTCAATCTTCTTTTTGTAAATTTACGTTATATCGTATTTTTTAGAAAGCTTCAGCTGATATTCATTATTTTTTTATTTCTTTCAAAAGTACAACGATGTATGATAAAAACGTATTTAAAGCATGCAGATCTTTATAAGTTTTGTCACTTTATGATTGAAGAGATAATGTTTATTTCTCCTTGCTACTGTTTTATGAGTTTTGCAATTTAGACACAAGCAAAATTTATTTAAGAGACTTGTTTTTTACTATTTAGAAATTTGTTGTTTTCAGCAAACTGGACTGTAAAGGGTAATGACTTTAAATGGTATCATTAACAATAAAATCACTATACCAAGCATGCAAGGTCTTAAGTTTGTCACTGATCCTCAGCACATTGGAGAGTCAAAAAGTAGGAAGTTTTAGTTTTGATTACCATTAGATAATTTAAGTAAAATCAGAATATAATAATATCATCGTCAGTCAAATATCAAAATCTTAAGACATGGAACACTTTCATTGCAAATGTCATATTCGTGTGTTAAATCAAGCAAAGCCTTCCCTATGAATAAACAGTATTTGCAAAAACGGCATCATATAAATGTTGAATTTTAAAGTTTACAGAACTAAAACTCTCATTTTAAAGTTATATGTCAGTTACTATAAATAAAGGTTTTTAAAAAAAGAGATGTGGATTGATTGACGATGAGCCAAATTTTTACTAGAGACCAAATTGTTCCGATGATAGCAGATGTAGTGCATGTGCAAAAACAAAGACAAGAAGTTTTCCTATATCAACTTGAAGAATTTTATATAGATACAAGAAGATGTGGTATGAGTGCCAATGAGACAACTCTCCATCCAAGTCAAAATTTATAAAAGTAAACCGTTATAGGTCACAGTACGGTCTTCAACACGGAGCCTTGGCTCACACCGAACAGTAAGCTATAAAGGGCCCCAAAAATGACTATTGTAAAACCATTCAAACGGGAAAACCAACGGTCTAATCTATATAAAAAACGAGAAACGAGAAACACTTATGAACCACATCAACAAACGACAACTACTGAACATCAGATTCCTGACTTAGGACAGGTGCAAACAAATGCAGCGGGTTTAAACGTTTTAATGGTACCAAACCTTCACCCTTTCTCTGAAACAATAGTGTAACATCACAACATAGAAAGACACACTTATTATTCATGTAAATTTAAGAAAACGTTGTATGACTTTCATTGAGACAATCATCATTCAGAGACCAAAGGGCAAGGATGTTAACAAATACAAATACACCATTTTAGACAAGTAGACAGAAACATATTCATACAACAGTCCACTGGCTAACCATGAATGCTCTATAAGCACGGTTCATGGAGTTAACTCTATGAAATGATGACGACGTTAAGTTTAACGTTGTCGCCATTCAATATTGAACAGTGATTGAATTGGTCTGTTTGTCTAACTTCATGTACGATGCATATCATGTAGATACACGTATCTTTCTAGGTGATTACAAAAAAAAAAATTTCTATATGATAAAAAAATACCTTATTTTATACAAATTAGAAGTCACCAAAATATTTTTTCAGAACTATTAACTTATTTGGAAATGTCTTCTGGTGAACGATGACGAAATCAAAAATCAGTTCCAGAATCAAACAACGTGACAACCAACAGAAAACAACCCCAGTTCCATTCATGAACTATAATGATTATGATCAAAATATGATATTAAAAACTTGATTTGGTTGTCAAGTTGAAATAAACATTTAATAATAAAAATTAAAGAAGTACAATTTTTCCAAAAAAATATTAAAAAAGAAATGTAAATTGGTTTTATAACCATATACAGGAAACATGTAAAAAGCGTACTATAAACTTGAGATTATCTTCGGCTTTTAGTAGAGTTCGTGTTGCTCAGTAGTTTTATGAAGAGTTTTATAGACTGTCGTGCAAACTAAATCTGACACTAATACCACATCTTATTTATATATTCCATGACAAAAGTGATGTTTTATCTTTCCAGTTGTCAATTTCAAACTTAATAGCAGTAGCATACCCTCTACCCAATAGTATGGCGTGTACATATCTCAATTTAAACGTTACGCTCGTGCATGTTCAAACCATACATGCTGCATTAGCAGGAGCGTGCTCCTCACACAAAAACATCACCCAACAGAGCTGTGAGAACACTTGCAATGTTTGACCGATACGATATGTCTCAACTCATTAAGATATGTTTTCGCGGTTCTTATTCTTTAGATACAAGACAAGTCGCTTTATCTTGAAATTTATCGATTGTTTCCTATTGAAATTGAATGCAATGTGGCCCAGAGTATTCAAACTATTTCTTTGAGCAAAACATGCTTATCACAAAGCACTTGTGAATAAGTTGATAAAAATAATTCCAAAAAACAGGGGTCTACGGTTTAAAAAATCGTCACAAATGTCTGACGTAATTTTCAGAAATATATGAAAAATAAATTGGTTCTCTATTAATGTTAATTGAGTTCTTATCTGGGGAGGAAGACGGTCACATATAATGATAGTTTATATAATGACTATGGAAGTAAGTAGACTAAAGCAATCAACGTGTCAAAACATGCAGAAAGAGGATATCGAAGTCAGTTTTGTATTGATGACATGTCAAATTATGTTATAAAAATGGGATATATTTAATGGAATATGTGTCTATTGTATAAGGGCAGATACGTTACTTGGCGGATCTTGTATTCACTTTATCGGAATAAATAGGGAGAATCAAATTACAAGCATCATTTGTTTATAATTTAGTCACTGGTTTTATTTCAATTTGTGTTAGGAAAGGTTAGTAGTGTGACATTAAATCAAACTGAAAAGGCCAGGCTTATCTTAACAAAAAAATAAGAAATCGGGATACATGTACTAGACATATAATGACAGAAACCAAAGGTATTGTGACTAGCCTTTCTGAAGATAAATCACATGTTTCAAGTATTATCGAGTGGTTAACTAAATTCCACATATAAAAAGAAAAGTTCTTCACTGTGCCAAGAATAGAGAGCATAGAAAACGTCACGTCGTATTGAATAAGTCGGCGTCATAATAAATACGCATTGGTTTCGATCTTATTTCAGTCAGTCTCAAGTTAAACTCGTATCATTCTGATAAAAAGTATCGTGCGTATATATCGTTCAAAAATAGCAGACGCCGAAAACTATTTTTTTTCGTTATATTATCTTCCATGTTATATCGTGCCCTTGATAATGTAGGCAATGAAGGTGTATCATAGTTTTTGTAAAGTGTGTGAAACCTATTTCTTCATAAATTCGAAAAACGGTTTTGATAAAAAAAAAAAAGTATAACAAAAATATCGAACTCCAAGGCAAATTAAAAAAGGGGAAGTCCATAAAAACTGACAAAATCAAACACTATCAATCAACGAAACAAGTTAAAAAACAACTTCTTTACTCCTGACTTGATACATGCATTTTCCGAAGAAATGGTGGATGAAATCTTGTTTTATAGCATGCAAAATCTCCCTCTTGTTTGACAGTTGTTTATAAATCCGTTATATTGACAAAATTGGGTCAAACAGATATGACCATAGTTAGTTCCAATAGTTAAACCCATAGCAAAGTAAATCGGAGAACTAGTGGTAACTCTTGACCAAAAACAAGATAGCAAGTAGTATATAAATAAAGGCAACAGTATTATACCGCTATTCGAAATTTATAAATCGATTGAGAAAAAAACAAATCCGGGTTACAAACTAAAACTAAGGGAAACACATCAAATATAAGAGGAGAACAACGACACAGAAACTCAACACTAAAATGCAACACACACAGAAACGAACTATAATATAACAATGGCCATTTTCCTGACTTGGTACAGGACATTTTAAGAAAAAATGGTGGGTTGAACCTGGTTTTGTGGCTAGCCAAACCTCCCGCTTTTATGGCAATGTTAAATATAACATTAAAATGTCAAGATTACATGACAGGACTACAATACAAGTAAATGGGAGAACATACAGAACAGACACACACACAAATAACAGCTATCAAAAGGTATCAGGCTTATAATTTAATACGCCAGACGCGTGTTTCGTCAACATAAGACCCATCAGTGACGCTCAGATCAAAAAAGTTCGACAGCCAAAACAAGTACAAAGTTGACGAGCATTGAGGACCAAAAGTTCCAAAAAGTTGTGCCAAATACGGCTAAGGTTATATGCCTGGGATAAGAAAATTCTTAGTATTTAGAATAATTCATACTTTTGCAAACAGTAAATTTATAAAAATGACTATATAATAATAGATATACATGTTAACACCGATGTGGTGACTAACGATAGACTAAAAACAAATACGTAAAACAACCTAAATCAGCACGTAAAAAAGACACAGCCGAACAACGTATTGTATGTTAGCCGAAGAAATCGACGCACAATTTGACGTCACATTTAAATTTCTATAAATTTCCAAAAAATAGGATAGAGTTCAAGACTAGGTTTGTAATACTGATTTAACATGTATTAATAACAATGAAAATTACAATACTCATTAATATAAAATTGTGGTAGTAATTATATAATTATTGTATTATCAAGCTATGTCGGTATTTCTTCTAAATCAAACTGTGAACCAAATACATCGCATAAATTTAGTTGACCCAAACTAAAATCTTATAAATGAACTGGGTGATTAATTATCCTTACCGTAACACACGAATAGAACAGAAAAAAATAAAATCTACAACTACAAACGATAAGACATTTGACAAAATCCGATGAGAATAACAAATATAACATCAAAACTTAATACATGGATTTTGGATAGAAAAATATAGCAATGCGAATTCACACTCAGCAAAACAGTCACAACCGGGAATAAGTCACGTTCGGTACTTAAAAGATCAGACGACGTAATGGCAAACCACAATCTAACACGTGGTAAAAATGTCCTTTGTTAGTTTGGACAAAGACACATCGTATGAATCAACCAAAACGTGATGGTGTCCATAAAATTTACGGAGTGTCATTTTTAATCTGTCCTCCTCATAATTTTGTTGGAGCAGTTTCTGCGTTAGGAGCACACTCCTGTATATAAAGTCTGTATAGTGTGAAAATGCACGAGCATAACGTATCAACTGAGATATGTAAACACCATACGTAGGGGCAGCGGGTATGTTACTGCTGAGAAATGGGAAATTGATAATTGGGAAGTTGAAATCGTCTCGTTTATCATAGATTTTCGTGTGAAGTCGTCCATCTGTGTCAATATTGAGGAAAAGATCGAGGTAAGAAGCAGTCCTTCTAGTATCAGTAGTATCCTTAATTTCAAGTTCACTGGGATATATGAAATGTAAGAATTGGCTGAAATATGGGTAATTCAATGATAGGATATCATCAATATATCTGAAAGTAAAATCAAAGAATTTCGCAAGGTACTTTTTCTTTTTGTCTTTTAGAAGGTTCTGAATGAATTCTGCTTCATACGAGTACAATTAGTACCCATTGGAATACCGACTGTCTGTTGAAATAAGTTTCCTTTAAGAATAATACTTTTGTAGAATGCAATGCGCATTAAATGTAAAATTAAATCCTTGAAAAATAAATGAAAAAGCGTTTATATTAATCCTTGGTTTTGAAGGGGTTCATGTAACTTAATCTCTAGTTTCTTTCATTAGTTTAATGTCAGTGAAGATTGTAACAAGATTCGTGTCTCAAACAGGACTGTCAGTTGATCTAGGCTCATTTCGAGTTATGACAATATCAGGATAAACTAGGATGCAATTACTCTCCCAGTGATATATAAAAGAATTTGCATTTTCTCTTCCAGCGGTTGTATTTTTTTTTCCGTTAAATTGTATTTTTCATAAGCCACATAAAGTTGGCGTTTTGAACTCATGCTTTCATGCTTTTATGAAGAAAAATCGGCTGACTTACTATCAGGTAACTAGCCCCAGGTACATAATTACTTAAAATCAAAAAAAATTATTGCGAACTTGTATTTCTTTTTCTTAAGAGTTTTTTTTCCTTTTGACATATTGTATTCTCTTCAGAAATATATTAAGAAGTAGTCCTCTAGCATCTCTTTTATTCATCATAGGTGCGGTTTGCATGACTGGTTTAGACAAGAAGATAATCGTACCTGTATAATTTTTTAGCGAGGATCTCTTGCGTCTGGAAAACTAAGCGATCGATCTAGCCACATTTTTGCATTCCTTACGGTCACGCTGACCCATACAACCCTCTATACTAAAAACGTAAATTAAGGCGACGTAGTTAACCAATTTTCAAATCTCGTAAATCGATTAGGAAGAGACAAGTAACATACAAAAACGAAGGAAATATTATGAGCTCCAAAAACGAGCAAGTCCGGGTGGGTCGACAGGATAAGCGTCTCACACTGAGTCAAAATGTCACAATCGGGAAAAGTACACAATCGGTTACAATAAAGATCAGACGACTATACTGGTATCTAAAATGACCGGTAAAATTTATGTAGTGTCGAAATGGAGAGTTAACAGTTGGAAAGTTGAAATCCTTAACTTTGTCAATGATTCTAGTTGGTCAATATCAATGTGAAGATCAAGAAATAAAACGGACGCTTTGTATTTTCTCGCTATATTCTATATCGAATATTTTGATTGTAGTGTTTGTGCACATCGATATATCTGAATGATGATTGTATATCTGTAAATTCCCCCCCCCCCATGGTACCTTAACTGGAATAGACGTATTGTATTGTATATTGTATAGGTTGCACTTTATAACTATAGCTAATTCACAAGCTACATCTCTTTTAGAGAGATATTTAATGTCATATATATTAAGGTTTGCTAACCTAGATATGATCTCCATGTTTCATATCTTAGAGACACAACTTGGAAAGCTTATAACAAAAAACTGTTGGATAGCGGACAAATTGTTTTTTTCATGAAGAATCAAAGTAAAGGGACGCGTTGTACCGAATTTTAGTATAAGTTTAAACTCTAAGAAGTTCAAGGCATATTAATGTTGAAAAAATGTCACAGAACCGTATGTTTTGACCTTTGCAAAATGTAGTAGTGCCTATGAACTTTCCATTCCAGGAAATGATTTTTTTTTAAAACTTCAAAGTGGCACAGTTTTAGTCATAAAAGAGGTACCTATGGGAAATTGCATTGTCTATATTTACAGAAGTGCAACCAATATATGAAAATATTAATAAGATATAGTCAGAAAGTATATCGATCGAAGAGATAACAGATATATATATGCTGATTTGTTACAGTGGACGACAGAAAAACTCGTCGATAATCATTAGGCGACAAGATTTCTAATCAAGAAGACATATTGTAAACTGTATACGTACTATCAGCGAAAATATGCATTGTTCATTCCAAATAGACAGAAATAAATGTAAATATTAGTAATAAACATTTCACCAGCAGTCAGGATCTTACGAGATTGCATTCAATAAAACAAATTTCTGAAAAGCCGTCAAGTGTATTCATGCATCTCGTATTCCCGTATGGCCAACTTAATGGAGACAATTATCCCTAAGCACGCATTAAATAAGTTTAATCTTTACTATAAAAGATCATTAAAAAATAAAGGGAAAGCATACAATAGTTGTATCAGATATTTACGTTTAAAAGGTTTGTTATTTTCTAACTTAGAAATTTGACAAATGTTTTCCATTTGTTCCATTGATTGATAAAGTCAAGCATTTCGTGTTGTCAGGGTTTTTTTGACTTTTTTATTTTACTTGGAGTTCGTTATTTTTTTTTTTAAATATATTTTTTAAAGGATTTCACAGATAGGAACGAAGAAATTAACAGATTACAATTTAGTTATTTGAAGATGCAGGCTTATCTTATTTTATTTTATACATATTTCAATTTTACCATATCATAAAGAGCGACTAATCACAATCTGTTTTACTTGCCATGACAACAAGATGGGTGCCACATATGCTGCAAGAACTATTGTTTTCTTCTGCATGTAATGATTTCACCCACAGTTTTGGGTGATCTTTTGTTAATTTTTGTTTTTTGCTTTTGCCATTAAACATTTCAAGACATGCAACCAAGTACCTGAGCTGACTAGTCTAAGAAACAGTGACTTTAATTGCTGAGCTTCATCTTTTCATTTGGAGGTTTGTTTTAGGACAATGTATGTGTTTGTGTTTTTATCAGTTTATACTTTTTTAATTATTTGACTACCTTGGGCTGTATTTTGCAAAACCTTTCGGAATTTTGGGTCCCCAATGCTCTACAAATCCGTACTTTATTTGGCCTTTTTACTTTTTTGATTCGAGCATCACCAATTCAGTGATGAGCTTTTGTAGAGAAAACTGGCGTACAAGATTTTAAGCCTGGTATCATTTACGAGTTTTTTTAAGTCCATTTTGGTCATATAACGTAATAGGTTATTGATACATACATATGTAATTGGATTTTGAATATTTGGGTATGAGCGTTCTTGATTAAGATAAATTCAGAAATGTGCTCCGGACTCTCGAACATTATAAAGTTGGTTTTTTTTCTAACTAAAAATAGCCTTTCATATTTCAAACACCTGTAGTATAATCTCTTTGTTTTCATATATAGATCTGGATATGGTTTTATGTCCCATTTGTACATTGGGCTCTGATTGTTCCTATGTATTTATACATAAAATTGAGAATGGAAATGGGGAATGTGTCAAAGAGATAACAACCCGACCAAAAAGCAGAAAACAGCCCAAGGCCACCAATGGGTCTTCAACACAGCGAGAAAATTCCGCACCCGGAGGCGGGCTTCAGCTGCCTGGCTATTAAATGTTTAAGTTGAGAGTTCGTGATGAAACTAAATCCATAAAAACGCTTCGAATGTGCGAAATTGATCAAGTGTTATTTTCATTTACTAGCATTCAATTGAATTGTTAATCCACGAAGGTATCATATGCTCAGTAATTCATACCTGGGTACTGACAAGATTTATAATATTCTATTTATGAAACTATTCAGAAACTAAGTTTCAAAACCCTCGGTAAATTCACCATAGATGAATTTGTCTTCGCTTTTCTAAGAATTTGTACGCCAGTTTTCTCTACAAAAGCTCATCACTGAATCGGTGATGCTCGAATCAAAAAAGTAAAAGGCCAAATAAAGCACGGATTTGGAGGTTTGTTTTAGGACAATGTATGTGTTTGTGTTTTTATCAGTTTATATTTTTTTAATTATTTGACTACCTTGGGCTGTATTTTGCAAAACCTTTCGGAATTTTGTGTCCTCAATGCAGAATTTGTCTTCGCTTTTCGTGTTCCTTTTAGGTAATTTAGCTCTTCTTAGCTTTTCTACGTACTTAGTAAATATGTATGTTCTTCAAGAGGACTTATACAGAACAGCACTTTGTACAGTCGAAATTCATCAAATATTATTTGTATTTAAATACAACAATAGATGAAAACGAATAAATATCACATCTACTTTAATAAGAGAACAATAAAACAAACGCAATTTTTCTTCAAGTGATACAAGTTAACATGAAAAGTTTTTTTTTATTTTCTCTACCACGAATATAATACTTTAGTCTATTTGGTACTGCGTTCAGCTATCGCCAATAGCAACATAAAGTTGGTGTTCTGCTTATACAACAAACGATCAGCTGTTCTCATATAGATTACAGAAATATATGTAAAGATTGAATGTACGTCAATAGATAGAAAAATGTTTTCATATAGACTTATATATACTAAATAATTATAGATACTAAAATGATATAGTCAGAAGGAGCAAGTACACAAAACGTAGAGATAAGAAGCAAATACGGATGATGATTGATTTCCGGTGGACGACAGCAAAATTGGATCATAATCTATAGACAGTATTATTTCTTATAAAAAAAAACGGTATACTGCACAATCAGCGATAGTATGCATTGTTCTTTCGAAAAGACTGTAATCAAATGAAGAAAAAAATAATAAAGATATCATCAGAAGTCGGACTTTATCTAGATGACATTCAATAAAATCAAGTTCTCATAAGTCATCAAGTATATTCAGACGTCACGTATTCCCATATAACCATCTTAATGGCGATAACTATCACCATGCACGGAATAAATCTGCTAAAATACTGTAAAAGATTATAGAATTAAAATGAAAGCATCAATACAAAAGGATATATAGTTTTACATACGTTTTGTTTGTTACGCTTAAAAGGATTTCCCAGATAGAAAGATATAAATTATAGCGGAACTTACGTGGATTAGAAAATTGTAGGATTACATGTATTTAAATAATACCTTTAACAAAGGATTTGTTAATACATCAGGGTTACTGTACTTACAAATGTACGTTGAGGCAAGACAGATTTCAGGCAAAAAATAATTTACATGGTTTCAAATGTTTGTTAAGGTCCATCTTGTTTTGATGCTAACACTTTTGTTAATATGTGTTTCGCTTCGAAACGTTTGATTTCGTGTAGAGAGCTCTGAAACGAGAATCACAATCTTTACAAACATGACAAAAGGATTAAAGGTGTACTTACAAGAAAACATCTGATGAAATACCGGAAAATAACGTTAGGCGACCATCAATCAACCAATCAATCTAGAAACATCAATTTCAAAATAAAAAAAACTCAGTGACGATGACTTAAACAACAGATGTTGACTGATATTTCAATGAGAAAAATGAAATAGCATATCTCAAATTGTGCTAGGAGTTCGAAATTTTTATCAAATTGATTAAAACATTCCTTTCCGTTCCGCTGTTACCTCACGCTAGTCAAAACGAAATTACAAAGCTAAAAGGTTTCCGACTAATTTAAACAATTCTTAATATCATTTCAAATAAACTTCGGGAGGCTTCAAATTACACACTAATAATAATGGTATCGAATATCTTTTTTCAAATTAGTTTAATATACTTTTCAAATATATCTCTTAAAGTCCAATCATATGATATAATGTTGTAAGAAGGGCTTATTTATGAAAAATAGAAACTTAGTTGACATGTTTTGCAACTGGCTTGTACTGTAATAAAATATCAGAAATGAAAATATAAATATAAGCATATAAATCATGAATTATGATCCAAATATACGAGGCATCATTGCACGGTATTTATAATTTGTCGGAAAGTTAAAAGGTGAGATCGTGACAAAAAATGGAAACTTAAAACTAGACATACAAATCTACAAATAAATCACAAAGACAAAAATAACAATAATATAAATCTGTGATATCCTTGAGAGCAACACTTTCTTCTGGCGTAACCTTAACTACTAACAGCACTTTCAATTAAGGCAAAATTCTATATACTTGTTCCTGAAAAACATGTGTGACAAAAGAGAAGCACTCATAATTATGGATATTTTTTTTACTGGGTGAATATCATTTTTATTCATACCAAAAATACAAAGGTCTCACTTATATTTTTACAATGTCATTAATGGATTGAGAAGACAAAAACTGGGGAACTTCTATGAACTCCATTATCAGCAGTAATGAGTCTGACAGTTAACCAAAAGACTGAACATGACTTAATGATTTATTGTTCAGACTTTTCAGATGATGTAAAGATAAAAACGTTCGATAAAAACTAAAAATTTTTTACTAGTGTTAAGATCTAATATAAAAATAAGAATATGTGGTATGATTGCTAATGAGACAACTCTCTAAAACTCTCTCTAAGAATGCGAATTCATGTCGTTAATGAGCTAAGATCAGGCATATCGTATCAGTCAACAAACTCGAGATGTTGACCGTAAAACTTGCAGAGTCGATTTCATTCGTTCTTCCTCGTAACAGTATTTTTGCCTATTAAGTCCGTATAGTGTTAACCACATACGATTGGAAAGGAGTATGCTACTGCTGAGAAATGACTCGGAGGTTGACAATAAGAAAGTTGAAATTATTACGTTTGTCATAGGTTTTAGCTTGAAGTCATCCATCTGTGTCTAATATGGTAAAGATCAAGGTATGACGCAGACCTCCTTGTTTCGGTAATACCATTAATCTCAAGTTCACTAGGATATACAAAATGCCAGCGCTCAACGAAGTGTGAGTTATTGCTAGACAGGACATCATCAAAGTAAAAATAAAGATCTTTCCAAAAGGTTTTTTTGTCTTGTTTTTGAGAAGGTTTTATGAATTCTGCTTCATATGAGCACAAAACAAGTCGGCAAGTAAGGTTGGACAATTAGTACATATTGTATACCGAGTGTTTGTCAATCCCCTACTCTCAACAAATATATTATTGATCAACAAGTCAAGTATTCTGATGATTTTTAAAATTTTGAAGAACCAACATCTGAGAAGTCTTATGTAGACGAAACCATAGATTTATCAGCCTTATATCTCTTGTGGGTTTTTTTGTGTATGAAATTAATTTTTCTGGAATATTTTATATGAAATCTTTTTATATAAATACTTACCAGAAATCTTACACGAGTTTTTGCTCATTGTTGATGGCCGTATGTTGACCTATAGTTGTAGACTTCTAGGTCATTTTGTCTCTGTTGTAGAGTTGTCTCATTGGCAATCACACCCATCTTTTTTTTTTACCGACTACTTAGTATATTTCTTTGTCATTCGAAAATCGTGGTTTAAATATACATACATGTATCAACCTGGATAAAAGTTAGTATAAACAGTCTCGAGTATTATTTGATTTAATGTTAATGAAAGTAAAATTACAATAATAAAAGATATATATGCATTTCAAGATATATGATAAGTATTAAAGACAACGCATTAATAGATATATGAAACAATTTACTAGGTATATAATGTTGATAATCTAAGTTGCAGTATGTTTGTGTGTTAGGCAGTCAAAGATAGGTTGTTGGCATGTCGCTCAATCCCCAATCTGAAAATATAGATGATATTTGCTCGTGGTTTCTTTCCTTTAGATTTGGTTGTCGACAAAGGCTGACGAGCTTTCTATTTGCCAATCCTTTTTACACACCTACAGTTCCACGTTGTTTTCCTTGATTTATATCGAGTTAATGGATTTGTGAGATTTGAACATAAGTAAACTTCTGTAGCCTCTACATCTCTACCGATGATATAGATATTTCAAAAAATCTTAAGTTTGTACTGTCCTGTACGACCGAAAACAAAAGAAGATAAATAACTGTTTCAAAAGTCTCCAAACTAATCAAATATTTCAGCAACACCAACACTCGGTTTACAATAATGTGCTCTTCATTTAAAGCGCCTCTGCTCAGTAAGTTACTCATAAGTAACTTGATAAGGAATACGTTATATTCGATGCGGTGTTAAAGAAAAAAAGGGATAAGGTTATATCAGATGTAACATCCGTTGTCATATGTGGCAGGTAATATTCGAACTTTAATAACCTAAAAGTATATGTTTTCATTTACCAAAAACTCATTTCCCCTTTATCAAATAACCTACAAGAACTCTTTCTTATTTACAAAACAACTCATTTTTTCTTATCATAACAATGTTTTGTCAGTTAATAACATCAAATTAAAGAAATCACAACAGATGTTTTATCAGCATATTATGTAATAAATACAGGCAAATATCGTCAGAACAAATAATTGCGACTACGCAAAAGGAATTAATTTGACTGTTAAGTTGTTTTCAAAATTTTATGATTATCTAATTAATACTGTATTAATTGCAGTTCTATTAGTTTATAAAAAATAAAAAGTGTTGTTGGTTCAATGTCTCTAGTTTTAAGCATCAGCCCTTTATCGATGATATCTTTATTGGAAACACAAGTTCTAAGAGATCTTATCAACAAAGAGAAATAAATAACATAGGCAGGTGCTATTGAAATGTTGCTTCAAATAAAGTGAAAAGTTCAAAAATGGAGGCAACATTCAAAATTCGTAAGTCGAAAAAAATTGACGCCACGGCAATAATCGAAAAACGACGAAAAGACAAACAAATCAACAAAATACCACATCGAAAACTAAAAATTGAAAAACACGACCCCCACAAAAACTAAGGATTGAGAAACACGAACCCCACAAAAATTAAAGATTGAGAAACACGAGCCCCACAAAAACTAAAATTGAGAAATACGAACCCCACAAAAACCTAAAGATTGAGAAACACGAACCCCACAAAAACTTAAGATTGAGAAATACGAACCCCACCAAAACTAAAGATTGAGAAACACGAACAACACCAAAACGAAAGATTGAGAAACACGAACAACACAAAAACTAAAGATTGAGAAACAAAAACCCCAAAAAAACTAAAGATTGAGAAACACGAACCCCACAAAAACTAAAGATTGAGAAACACGAACCCCACAAAAACTAAAGATTGAGAAACACGTACCCCACAAAAACCTAAAGATTGAGAAACACGAACCCCATAAAAACTAAAGATTGAGAAATACGAACCCCACCAAAACTAAAGATTGAGAAACCCAAACCAAACAAATAATTGCTACTACGCAAAAGGAATAAATTTGACTGTTAAGTTGTTTTCAAAATTTTATGATTATCTAATTAATACTGTATTAATTGCAGTTCTATTAGTTTATAAAAAATAAAAAGTGTTGTTGGTTCAATGTCTCTAATTTTAAGCATCAGCCCTTTATCGATGATATCTTTATTGGAAACACAAGTTCTAAGAGATCTAATCAACAAAGAGAAATAAATAACATAGGCAGGTGCTATTGAAATGTTGCTTCAAATAAAGTGAAAAGTTCAAAAATGGAGGCAACATTCAAAATTCGTAAGTCGAAAAAAATTGACGCCACGGCAATAATCGAAAAACGACGAAAAGACAAACAAATCAACAAAATACCACATCGAAAACTAAAAATTGAGAAACACGACACCCACAAAAACTAAAGATTGAGAAACACGAACCCCACAAAAATTAAAGATTGAGAAACACGAGCCCAACAAAAACTAAAATTGAGAAACACGAACCACACAAAAACCTAAAGATTGAGAAACACGAACCCCACAAAAAATAAAGATTGAGAAATACGAACCCCACCAAAACTAAAGATTGAGAAACACGAACAACACCAAAACGAAAGATTGAGAAACACGAACAACACAAAAACTAATGATTGAGAAACAAAAACCCCACAAAAACTAAAGATTGAGAAATACGAACCCCACCAAAACTAAAGATTGAGAAACACGAACAACACCAAAACGAAAGATTGAGAAACACGAACAACACAAAAACTAAAGATTGAGAAACAAAAACCCCACAAAAACTAAAGATTGAGAAACACGAACCCCACAAAAACTAAAGATTGAGAAACACGAACCCCACAAAAAACTAAAGATTGAAAAACACGAACCCCACCAAAACTAAAGATTGAGAAACACGAACCCCACAACAACTAAAGATTGAGAAATACGAACCCCACCAAAACTAAAGATTGAGAAACACGAACAACACCAAAACGAAAGATTGAGAAACACGAACAACACAAAATTTAAAGATTGAGAAACAAAAACCCCACAAAAACTAAAGATTGAGAAACACGAACCCCACAAAAACTAAAGATTGAGAAACACGAACCCCACAAAAACCTAAAGATTGAGAAACACGAACCCCACAAAAACTAAAGATTGAGAAATACGAACCCCACCAAAACTAAAGATTGAGAAACACAAACCAAACAAAAACTAAAGATTGAGAAACACGAACCCCACAAAAAACTAAAGATTGAAAAACACGAACCCCACCAAAACTAAAGATTGAGAAACACGAAACCCACAAAAAACTAAAGATTGAGAAATACGAACCCCACCAAAACTAAAGATTGAGAAACACGAACAACACCAAAACGAAAGATTGAGAAACACGAACAACACAAAAACTAAAGATTGAGAAACAAAAACCCCACAAAAACTAAAGATTGAGAAACACGAACCCCACAAAAACTAAAGATTGAGAAACACGAACCCCACAAAAACTAAAGATTGAGAAACACGAACCCCACAAAAACCTAAAGATTGAGAAACACGAACCCTACAAAAACTAAAGATTAAGAAATACGAACCCCACCAAAACTAAAGATTGAGAAACACAAACCAAACAAAAACTAAAGATTGAGAAACACGAACCCCACAAAAAACTAAAGATTGAAAAACACGAACCCCACCAAAACTAAAGATAGAGAAACACGAACCCCACAAAAACTAAAGATTGCACGAACCCCACCAAAAACCGGGGGTGAACTAAAAAAGAAACTGAGGACATTTTTTTGGCATACAGTTTAGCTTTTAACCTTCTCCTAGGTGTATTTATGTGTCTAAGTCAAGATCCGTAAGAAAAATATATATTTCTTTCTCCGAATTTTTTTGTTATCAGTCCAATTGATATAAATGAAATCAACACTATTCCAAATTAATTACTTATTGACTTTTCTACAGTATAAAACGTGAAGTAATCATATTAGTAGCTTTTTTTCATTCTTCCTGAGATGACCCTGCATGAAGTTTGGTTTATACAAATAAAAAAAAACCAAGACAACGTTTTTGGTTTCTGTTGCAGTGCCGATTGTCTATGAAAAGATATGTCTATATAATACAAGAATTGAGATGATTTCAATTTCAGAGACCATTTTTTATACGTATAAAAAAACAAACAGTAGAAGTTTTATATCTAATTATACGTCAGTTACATCAGACGTCAGTATAGAAAATAATGCTCCCTCAACAAGTGAAACATCGAAGTTCAGATATTATCCCTACGGCCATGTGATTACAAGGGACCTCAACATTCTTTATGACCGAGAGGTTATATATTTTCTGGAAAAAAGGATCAAAATATCGTTAACCGTTGAAAATAAATTGGAAAGAGTGTCGTCAGGTCATTTAATATGCTCTTTAATCTTATTGTACAAATGTAGTGCACACGGGAAAACTGATGCAAAGTCACTTGATTACTTTTTAAATAAATGCCTAAATATTGTTGATATCCACATTTTAAATTTGAAAATAATTTTAAAAAATAAATAAAAGAGTTATTAATATTTCCATTTCAGGGATAACTAAACACATCATGCACTCACGAAGCGTTTTGTGTTCGAACCAGCTGACAAAGCAGCCAACAATGAGGTGGCGGTGTGACGTAAGTTCTACACGGAAGTCCTTAAGAATTAAATTATACATTTAACTACATTTAACGCTCCACAGAGAGACAAATAGTAAATAATAATGTCACTACCACAACTGACCTTAACATGTTTCACCTCGCCACATTCTGTATGTACCTGTCCCAAGTCAGGAGCCTGTATTTCAGTGGTTGTCGTTTGTTGCTTTATATTATATTTGTATTTCGTTCATTGTTTAAACAGAAATTAGGCCGTTAGTTTTCCTGTTTGAATTGTTTTATATTTGTCATTCGGGGCCTTTTATTGCTGACTATGCGGTATGGATTTTGTTCAATATTGAAAGCCGTATAGTGACCTCCGGGTGCGGGATTTTCTCGCTGTGTTGAAGACCCATTGGTGGCCTTCGGCTGTTTTCTGCTCCTTGGTCGATTTGTTGTCTTTATGACACATTCCCCATTTCTATTCTCAATCTTATATAGTTGTTAACTTCTATGTCATTTGGTCCTTAGTGGAGAGTTGTCGCATTGGCAATTATACCACATCTTCTTATTTTTATATTAAGGCCTCCTCTGTAAATTTGAAAGTTCTTACTATGTATTGGCTTCCTAAACTACACAAAAACACGTTCAAATTTATTTCATCTCAGCTTCTAGTAATTGTTCTTATACTAATTTTTCTGTGCTGTTAACTAGTTTCCTTAATTCTATTAAAGAATTTTTGTTAATTTTTGTAATTAAGCATATGAAAATACTGGAACTGATTATTTTTGGAGTATCAAAAACTCTTTGGATGTTTTGCATAAATTGAGTGTTTTTGATGGTCCGTTCAATTATATCATATTCAGGTTAGAATTATATTAATCCCAATGTTGATGTGTATGCGCTCTACCACAAGTTTAACTCACGATTTGTGCTTGCATTAGCGATAGGACGGGTGCCACGTGTACCCTTCCGCTACACCTGATTTAAACCCGTGTTTTGCCATGGTGTAACAAGTTTTTTCTTCGACATGAATTTTGGATATCCCCTTGATATATACCGCTTCAATTTAGTAAGAATTGTTAAACTTGTTAAGCTAAATGTAGTCACATTTTTAGCAAACTTTATATATACCAAAAATTTGTTTGTTATTTTTCATATAATAACTTAAAAGAAAAAATATGTCATTAATTTCATCATTTAAAAACTATGAAGTAGAGGTAATTGAAAATGTGTAAAAATAAAACTGCAGAAAATTAAATAGCAGTATTTTTTTCATTCCGACAACAGAGCATTTAAATAACAATGGAATTCTGCGAAGAATTAGTAAGAAAATCGTAACGTCAGAATAATGATCATATATTATCTTTCTTCATTAAATCTATTAATGTGAAGGTCAGATTATGTAATCATTTTTTTTTGTAAAGCTGTATAACTTTTTTTCTAACTATTTATAAAATGAACAACCTCTTTATTTGGAAATCGAATCATTTTATTGGTATAAGAAACCTGTCAATATAAGTAATTTGATTGTTTCAGTTTTTATAACTGTCTTTTTCCACACTTTTATGTATTAACTTTTCTTATATCGTCTCCCATCGTCAAAACCCGGACATATTTATAAAGAAGTAAACGGTGCAAGTTTCCATACATCTCTGAAGGTCATATGATATATAATTGTGTTGTTGAAATCCTTTTAACTTTTCTTTATTAATAATACAGTCATTTTAGACGAGAAATATTGATAGGAAATCTTATCAGTGCTACAATATCAAAACGTAACGATATAAACTGCAAATAAACATTTATATTTTTAGAACCTTACTATGAAACTGTATTGTTCTTTCTTTTTTGGTAAACAAGATATTTTTGTCATACACAGGTCACTGTTAAAATAGGTTTCAATACAATCAATTGGCTTTTCTAGATAAAAAAAATATGAGAAACGAACATACAGTGGTTAAATTTGTAGCGGATAGTAGATATTGTTTTTAATTTTAAAACAGCAAAACATAGAATTCCCTTGAGAAAATCACCTTATGTTGTATTATATATCTTCAAGACATACTTTAACAAAAAACATTGTCAACATTATGTTAAATTCAAAGACATACTTTAACAAATATTTAAACCAAGAGTTCCTAAAGGTGATAAATGTTACGGAAACCATTACGAGTTGGTTAACCGTTATGAGATTTCTGTTTCAGAGATGTCAACGAATATGTTTTAATTGTCGTAACCATAATCCCGTCCTCTTTTCCTCGAATTTGACCTACCGAATTAGACTTATCACCGGGTTTGTACTTTCATGACTAACACGACCGGTGCCACATATGGAGCAGGATCCGCTTACTCTGTCGGAGCACCTAAGATCACCTCATGTTTTTGGTGATGTTCATGTTGCCCAGTCTTACATTTTCTATTTTTTGTTTACTGTTGTTTGTCTTTTGTTTTTTGTTTTTTTCCATACATTGTCAGTTTATTTTCGACTTATCAGTTGAAATATCCCTTTGGTATATTTCGCCTTCCTTTTAACACTAATTTAAAATTTTCAAATGCTTAAGTTAATACATGAATTTTGAAAATTGACCTGTACATTTACAAGGGAAAGGCAAAAGATACCACAGGGACATTCAAACATATAAGTCAAAAATAAACTGACAACTCTATGGCTAAAAAAGAAAAAGACCAACAGACAAACAACAGTACACATAACACAACATAGAAAACTAAAGACTGAGCAAAACCCAACCAAAATTGGGGGTGATATCAGGTGCTCCGGAAGGGTAAGTAGATCCTACTTCACATGTGGCACCCATCGTGTTGCTCGTGTAAGTACAAACCCGGTAATAATTCTAATTCGGTAGGTCACATTCGGGGAAAGGGGGACGGGATTGTAGTTACGACAATTGAAATATATCCGCTATCATCTGTGAAACGGATATTCCATAACGGTCAACCAACTCGTGATGGCGTCCGTACAATTACGTACAATATTCGTAATCGGTTTCCTGGAGCTCTAATCAAAAATGGTCAAATCAAGATAGCTACAAAAAAATGTATGTCAAAAGAAAGGAAATCTTTGTTCAAATGAAAAATACGCATTAGTTTACATTCCCATCAATGCATAGAAGTAAAACTATTCAGAGCGGGCATTCAAATCAAAAGTCAAAGCACAGACACCGCCATTGTATAAAAAAAATAAAACACGAAAATTCAAATAATAGTCACCAATTTCAAAAGACTGCACAGTATGGACCAATACAAAGCTCACTTAAACCAAGAGGTGAACACAGATGTCCGGAAGGGTTATCAGTTGCGGCTCAGGTCGTGTACTTATCCGGTAATAAGTCACATTTGGTAAATGTCGTAAGCATGATAAGTTGGTCGGGAGTTTGGTTACGATACATATGGAATTAATCGGTTGTGATCTATGATATAAATATTCGTATGGCGTCTTAAAATTTTCTATCGATGAGTTCAAAATTACCATTCGTAACCCTTGATTATGTAGATCCATAGTTAGTTGCAGTCCTTTATCAAGGAAACCCTGTATGGAATCACAAGCTCTGCAATATTGTTTTAACTGAGAGTGTGTGCATGTCCTTACATATGTGTGTGTGTTTGTGTTATATTTACGGTTAATATGTTTTTACTTTGGCGAAAGTAGATTTTATTTAATTTCACATCGAAATAAACCATTATGGATAAAATTACAATGTTAACAGTGCGGAGTAGTTTCGGTATTCACTTCTCTAGATCTGTTTTCTGGCTTCATTGACATGTTAATAAGGATTACAATTACACTGATTTTGATGAGTAATTGCGCCGTGAATTAAGAAGATCAATATATATTCACAGTTTGAGACACGATTTATTACTTTCATTTATTCTTAATTTCAATTACATAATTGAACTTTATGAGTGCACATGATCTTGTTTTTTCTACTTTGTGAGTGCACATGATCTTGTTTTTTTTCACTTTGTGAGTGCTTACGATTTTATTTTTTTGTACTTTGTTGATAAGATGATGTATGAATATAAAAAGCAACAAAAGAAGAAGGTTACACGTTACTGCCACAATTAACAAAAAGATATTAAGAGATCTTCTTCAGTGGCAAATATAAGAGTTAAGGAAGGAACAACGTCTACGTTAGCAGTTTTAATGTTCCAATAGGATACCGATATTAAAATAAAAAGAAGTGTTATGAGTGCCAATACGAAAACTATCAAGATTGCATGATGAGTGCAAGACTATCTGCACGGTAAAGATTCATTGGAGCAAAACGTTGAAGAAATCGTTCATTTACATGATAGTTGTTTTTCAATCGTTCCATTGGTTGATATAGTCAAGCGCTTGGTTTTTGTCAGGTTTTTTTAGCTCCCCCTTTTTTCATTTACTTTAGACTTCGGTATTTGTGTTAATATATTTTTACTGGCCTTGCAAGACTAATGTCTCCTCTTATTTGATATGACCTTTATTTCCTATGATAGTCTAAATTCATCCTAGTCGACACAATTTACATTACCTTATAGTTTGTTCTAATGGTGTACTATTACATCACTGTCCCAGGTTAGGAGAAGGGTTTGGCGCCAGCAAAATTGTTTAATCCCGCCACATTCTGTATGTGACTGTTCAAAGTCAGGAGCCTGTAATTCAGTTGTTGTCGTTTGTTGCTGTATATCATATTTGTTTTTCGTTAATTGTCTTGTACATAAATCAGGCCGTTCGTTTATAGCTGACTATGCGGTATGGGTTTTGCTCATTGTTGAAGGCCGTTTGGTGACCTACATTTGTTAACTTCTATATCATTTGGTCTCTGGTTGAGACTTGTCTCATTGGCAATCCTACAACATCTTCTTTTTTTATACTTTCTATTTGATATATTGTGTTTTCACCCTCTATATAAAACAGTTCACACTTGTTAGCAAGCAATAATCAATTATTCAATTTACACAAGTCTAGCTTTCAGTTACTGCAAGTAATGTCATAATGGTGCTCTGTGTGTCTATTGTGTTTATGTTGGTTTTTTCCTATTACCGATCGTTTGAGTTAAGCCGATTGCATCTGATATTTACAACTTGTTCTTATGTTGTTCTGTTATTAAACTATCGCATGTTAGTGGAGGGTTTAGCGCCCACCCCGCCACATTCTTTATCAGCCTGTCCCAAGTCAGGAGGGTTGTCGTTGGTTCATGTTTGTCATATCGGTTTTCGTAAATTGTTTTGTTATAGATTAGGCTAGATTAGTTTTTTGTTATCGTACGCTGACCGACATTTGTGTATAGTAAACCAAATATTTTATTTATGACATTGAAAGGTTAGCGTACTTGGTTATAGGCGTCAATGAACTTTACCTAATGAGAAAGGTAAATATGCTAGATATACTTACTGGAGGTGTGATGAGATGATTGAAGCTGTTTATTTTCTCCTTGATAATATTTATGTACGTTTCGGCAGCAAAGTTTATCGACAGGTTGTAGGTAATCCTATGGGCACTAATTGTGCCCCTTTAATAGCAGACTTGTTTTTGTACTGTTATGAATCACAGTTTATGACAAAACTCAGTAAAGACCCGTCTAAATTGCATTTAATTGATAAATTCAACAACACTTACCATTATCTTGATGATATTTTTTCGTTAAATAATCAAGAATTTTCTCAATATACTGCCGAAATTTACCCAAAGGAACTTACTTTAAATAAATCAAATTTAAACGGTAACAACTGTCCTTTCCTAGATTTAGATATTTCGGTTTTACACGGGAAACTCCACACTAAAACTTACGACAAAAGGGACGATTTTTCGTTCCCTATTGTTAATTTTCCCTTTTTGGATGGTGATGTTCCTTTGGCACCATCTTACGGTGTATATATTTCACAACTTGTTCGCTATGCCCGTGTCTGTTGTGACGTTTTTGATTTTAAAGAACGTAATCTATGTATAACTGGTAAATTATTAAGCCAGGGATTTCGTTACCACAAATTACTTAAAACCTTTACTTAATTCTTCCACAGATATACAGATTTGGTCTTGAAGTTTAGTTGTACCTGTAGAAAACTTATTTTAAACGGGATTGCACATCCTCATTTTTACGGCAATATTGTTTACCGTGCCCGGAAATTTAGAAACGATCCTGGTAAACTTATCGATCCTTTAAATAAACTTATTCTAAAGGTTACCAATTCAACACTGTAATTAGATCATTAAATATTGTTTTTATTGGTACTGATATTGATTTTGTTATCAGTAAATTAAAAGCAAACTAAATATTATTGTTATATACATATACACACTCATGGATCTAAAATCTGTCGATACCTGTATCTTGACATTGCACAAGGTCATGTTTATCTCTGACTGTTTATGACGTCTTTAGACTTAATCCATTGGATGTTGGATGTGTACGGATTGATAATTTAGTCTTAGATGCATGAATTTTTTGTTTTATTAGTTGATAGTGGCTTAAAACTAGCTGTCTGTAACTGCGAGTACTCTCAGGTCTGCACTTAGTGTCTTTTTGTTGTTTGGGTGTACAAGTACCCGGCCACGTCCACTTGTATTTGTAGTATTTGTATTTTTATCCATCTGATGAGTTAAGCCTCTTTCAACTGATTTTTATAGTTCGTTCTTATGTTGTACTGTTACACCACTGTCCTAGGTTAGGGGAGGGTTGGTATCCCGCTAACATGTTTAACCCCGCACATTCTGTATGTATGTGCCTGTCCTTAGTCAGGAGCCTGTAATTCAGTGGTTGTCGTTTGTTTATGTGTTACATATTTGTTTTTCGTTCATTTTTTGTACATAAATTAGGCCGTTAGTTTTCTCTTTTGAATTGTTTGACATTGTCATTTCGGGGCCTTTTATAGCTGACTGTGCGGTATGGGCTTTGTTCATTGTTGAAGGCCGTACGGTGACCTATAGTTGTTTATTTCTGTGTCATTTGGTCTCTTGTGGAGAGTTGTCTCATTGGCAATCATACCACCTCTTCTTTTTTATATTTAGGTCGCTATTTAATAAATACTTCACTTATAGTATAAAGCAATATTGTTTGTTTGTTCAATTATATTCTTATAGTTATAGATAAGATGAACACAAGAGGGTAAAGGAAAATGCGGAAAGCCTCTACAAAAACTTCAACATTCGAAGCTACTATCCGACAAGAGGAAACACAGCCTCCAATAGTACCAGATCCAGTCCCTAACCATCCCTCAACTTCAGGAGGAGTAGCAGTAATGGACCCTACATCAGTTGTTACAAATCGACCAGGTAATGCAATTAGTGAAGATCATTTAATTTTCATGCAAACACCTACTTACTCGCATAGCCTTGCATGACGATGACTTGGCTCTTCTATTGCACAACTCTGTCATTGATAATGACAAGCAAAAAGTTACATATGAACAAGGGCAACTTGTCATTAATCCAGTTTTGCCTCAAACAAAGATCACAAACATTGAAATTTGGTCCGATGCCTTTCTTATTTATATGAGTATATATTGTTCTGTGCATCCCCATAAATTCCAAGAACTTGTAAAGTACATTACTTCTGTTCGAAAAGGAGCCAGACGTCATGGAGGTATCGGTTGGAAATATTATGAAAAAAGCTAGAGACCCAAGTGGGTCTTGGGGTATATTAGATTCGGAAAACTGGATGTGGTATATGCAGTCCGCATCGGTTCAACCGGAGGGCGAGGCCACAAATCATGCCTCAAATAATCGCGCTTTTTACACAAACCAAACAGCTACTACACTAAGATGTTACAGTTTTAATTTCGACGGCATATGTAACAAGCATTATTGTATCTACAATCATTCTTGCTTGCGTTGTGGTCTGCATCATTCAATTATAAGTTGTGTTAAGCAAAACCAGTTTCATGGGCAAATGTCCAGTCAAACTAGGACTGAACTTTGATTCAGTGGTCTAAGATTCACTAGACCAAGGTCTAATGTTCGTTTTCCAAGACCAAATTATCAATCTCAAAGACCAAATGGACGCTTTATGGGAATTAGGCAGAACACCTATTAAGGTTGCTTGTTAAGAAAAATACTTAAAATATTACCCAGACTCTAAAACTTCTTCATTGTTATTGGATGGTTTCGGGAATGGTTTAAGTCTTCAATATTCCGGTCCTAGAACTGCTTTTATTTAAAAACATCTCAAATCAGCTGAACTGCTTTAGACAGAAACGCATTCGAACTTAAATAAAGAAATTACTTTAGGTAGAATGTGTGGTCTTTTTTTAAAAAAATGCCTATATCAACCTTGCGCACTTCACCAATTGGATTGGTCAATAAATCTGATGGGAGTTTTAGGCTTATAAATAAAGGCAACAGTAGTATACCGCTATTCGAAATTCATAAATCGATTGAGAAAAAAACAAATCCGGGTTACAAACTAAAACTGAAGGAAACACATCAAATATAAGAGGAGAACAACGACACAACAGAAACTGAACACTAGAATGCAACACACACAGAAACGAACTATAATATAACAATGGCCATTTTCCTGACTTGGTACAGGACATTTTAAGAAAACATGGTGGGTTGAACCTGGTTTTGTGGCTAGCAAAACCTCGCACTTTTATGGCAATGTTAAATATAACACTAAAATGACACCATAACATGACATGAATACAGTACAACATTACGGACAGAGAATTACGCAAATAAACAATACAATATAGTACATTTGGACAACGAAACAATAGAAACATTGAAATGAACAAACAACAAACAACAATGCAACACACACAGAAACAATCTATACGATAACAATTGCCATTTTCCTATAATGCACTTGTCTTTTCCAAACGGTTGCTGTGTCAATGACTCTGTCAATCCCAATGAAACATCTGTAAAGTACACACCCTTTGATGAAGTAATTGACATGATGTCATCTCTTGGCAAGGGGGCCAGCCTTGGGGTTCAGGACATAAAGTCCGCTTTTCGTCTTTTGCCTATTTCTTCAGGTGATTTTGATTTACTTGGAATATATTTTGATGGTAATTTTTATGTGGACAAATCCCTTCCATTCAGTTGTTCTATTGCTTGCGCCTTGTTCGAAAAATTCTCTACATTCCTGCATTGGTTGGTTGTTTTATCTTCTAGTAGGCATTCAGTTAAGCATTGTTTAGATGATTTTATATTCGGTGGTTCTGCAAATTCGGATGACTGCTTGGTTTTAATGAACACCTTTACTGAACTTTGTAATGAGCTAGGCGTGCCTATAGCCGAGGACACAACAATACATCCTACTACAAGATTTACTTTTCTTGGCTTAGAAATAGACACAGTTGATATGGTCGTTCGTATTCCAGTGGCCAAGCTTATCAAATTACATTCTCACCTTCAACCAATGGCAATAAAGCGGAAGATTAAATTTAAGGATCTCGAGTCTCTAGTTGGGCTATTAGCTTTTTGTTCACGTGCTGTGCCATCCTCTAGAGCATTTTTGCGGAGATTTTATGATGTTATTGCATCATTTAGGGTCAAGAAACCATTTTCTGAGTTCGAATTACCTCTGAAATTCGAGAGGACATCATGATATGGTTAGAATTCTTAAAATCTTTAACGGAGATTCTTATATTATTGGTCTTAATTGAACAGATAGTGATATTTTGCAACTATTTACTGATAGTGCAGGCAGTGCTGAACTTGGTTGTGGATCTTACTTTAACGGAAAAAGGGTACAGTTCAAATGGCCAGATTCGTGGGTAGGATTAAACATTTTACAAGACATAACATTTTTGGAATTAGTTCCTATACTTCTAGCACTTTGTATATGGGCTCCTCTTTTGAAAAATAGTAAGATTTTGTTTCGTACAGACAACATCGCGTTGGTAGATATACTAAACAAGAGAACATCAAAATCAAAACGGGTAATGTCAATAATTCGACCATTCGTGTTGCGTACCATGCATTACACCATTCAGTTCAAGGCAAAACATATTGTAGGTGCCAAAAATAAAATAGCTGACGATCTCTCTCGCTTTCATTTAGACAAATTCAGAAGGTTAGCACCATTGGCGGAGGAAACACCAGAAATAATCCCTCAGGAGTTCACAGACCTGATCTCCAAACTGAAATTGACCGGCTTATTGTATCAGCAGTTGCACCTAATACGGCAAAGGTATACCAACAAGCTTTACGGTCATTTAAAGATTTCAGGGTCTTATTCCAATTCGAAAATCTATGGCCTATTCCTTTACATCACATAACTAACTATATTGCCTATATGTCATTCACTGGAACTGCGGCATCAACTGTCAAATCGTATTTATCTGGGTTGAGTTTTTTCAGTAAGATTAATAATTATACTGACTGTTTTAATGCTTTTGTTGTCAGAAAGCTCCTCGAAGGAATGAAGCGTTCTCAGCGTAGACCAAAGGACGCTAGGTTATCCATTTCGTGCGATTTATTGTCAAAGATTTATAACGTTCTACCTGCTGTTTGTCATAATGATTTTGAAACAAAACTCTTCCAAGCTTCGTTCTCTTTGGCTTTTTTTGGTTTCCTTAGAGTTGGCGAACTAACCACTGACCAAAAACACGCCTCAACCCAAATCCCATGAACTTGATTATAAAGACATTAAGATAAATCTATCTAGTATTGAAATCCGCTTACGTGCATATAAGACTGACCAGTGCTGTACAGGAACCACAATTGTTATTGATGATAGGCCTAGTGATGTTTATCCAGTTTTTGCTTTACGTAATTACTTAAAAATAAGACCAAATGTCGCTGGTCAATTGTTTTGTCATTTTGATGGAACTCCTATCACTAGATACTAATTTTCGGGAGTCCTAAAAAAGTCAATGAATATTTTGGGTTTAAGTCAAGGAAAATATAGTTCTCATTCCTTCAGGATAGGTGCTGCCACAAGCGCTGCCATGAATGGCTTATCTGATTCTGAAATTCAGGCCATGGGTAGGTGGAAGTCTGATTCATTTCGTTCATATATTCGAATACAACAATGTCTATAACTGTTCGATTTATTTATAATTTTGTGAAATGAACTTGCAATCACTTTGGTGGGACTAACCGCTATTTAAGAATTGCAGGTTCACCAATTACAATTTGGATTGTTGATTCCTCCTTGATGAAAAAATGCATTTATTCAAGCTAGAACAAGATTTTGGACTAGATCAAAATGAAATTCGGCTGTGGTGGTTAGGTAAAAGCGGAATGAGGCTTAATGATCTACTAAATAGGATCAAGATGATCCTTCGATATGAGGAACCCCCCCCCCCCCCCCCACTTATCTAGTTTTACACATAGGGGGAAATGATTTAGAAGAAAGTTTCAGAACTTTTACTGAATACCACATTGGTATGGTCACAAATTTTGCCAAGACTAACCTGGAGTTACTCCGCTGATACAGAAGCAATGAATAGAGTCAGGCAAAAAATAAACAGCTCGCTAGCTAGTTATATCATTCGCCAAGGGGGACATTACATTCGATACCCAGATATATCTGTCGAGATGGTATTTGACTGATATTGGTAATTACATTTTTTCCAAACACAATTCAAGGCGCTTTAGATGACTTCCTTGTCTACTCACCACATACTTTCCCGAATGTAAATCATGAAATTGTATGACATTCATTTGAATTCAGTTTTTAGATATTTATAGCTCTTCTATATATTTTTTTAATTATTATTTTATTTGGCACACAGCTTGTACGCAGCTCTATCCGCTTTAAATGGCGGTTGACCCGTCAGTCAATTATGACTGCCTTGGTCAATTTGGCACATTTCGCTGCGTTTCCTTTAAATATGCGTCATTTTGTCTCATATTTCATTTAGCATCCGAAACATTTGATATTGGGTGTCTCTGTATCTAAGGACCCACCACACAAAAAATTATGAATCTCTGTATCCCAGGTTTCATTTTATTGGATGCTTCATTTATTGTAAATATTTAGTTATCTAGCTAGTTATCTAGTTATCTTTTTGTAGTAAGGTAACTACGTTCATTAAATTATCTATGTACTATATAAATAGTCTAAATTGAAAACAACGTTCAAACCTATGATTGCGTTGGATAAAAACCGCAATTTTTATACGTGTGCATGCAAAACAAATTTCTTGCTAGGGGGGTCTAAATACAGCATAAACAACATTTTCCAAAAGACCAAATATATATATATATATACAAGTCTAAATTGAAAACAACGTTCAAACCTATGATTGCGTTTGATAAAAACCGCAATTTTTATATGTGTGCATGCAAAACAAATTTCTTGTTAGAGGGGTCTAAATACAGCACAAACAACATTTTCCAAAAGACCAAAAAAGTGAAAAAGTATATTTTAACAAAACGCATTTGACTAACAGGTCGAACAACAAATGTTCTTAAACCCTGCTGACTGCCATTGGCGATTGCCAAATAAACGGATCACCGATGTAATAAATGGATCTTAATTATAAATTAAATACTAGACAGAAAACAATAAACTTGAGGAAAAGATGGTATACCGCAAACAAAAGGTGCAAAGGTTTTTGTACACCATATCCGGATTTCGACAATAAATGTCTCTTCAGTGATGTTAGGAATCGAAACGGTATTTGGAAAGCCATACAATTTACCTCAATTTGGGATAGACTCTCGAATTTTGACGAGTCAAAATAGGATGAACGGATCATATAAACCCGAAGGCAAATATAATACAAGCCCAAACGAAAAAATATAAACAAGTCTAAATTGAAAACAACGTTCAAACCTATGATTGCGTTGGATAAAAACCGCAATTTTTATACGTGTGCATGCAAAACAAATTTCTTGTTAGAGGGGTCTAAATACAGCACAAACAACATTTTCCAAAAGACCAAAAAAGTGAAAAAGTATATTTTGACAAAACGCATTTGACTAACAGGTCGAACAACAAATGTTCTTAAACCCTGCTGACTGTATATATCTCAACTGTTTATCTAGTTATTTGTGTTTATTATTGTGTAGTTTGTAATAAAGCTGTGGCCAAATACTGCCAATACTGTGTTTCTGATCTTTGCGCATCACTAATAATAGCTAATATCCACTTCATTTGATCTATGGTGGATAGTTGTATCATTAGCAATCATACCACATCTGCTTATTTTTTATACTTTTCACGACTAAAAGAGGTGCGGAGATGCAACGGCGTCTTCAAATGCTGTCAAACAGTAGAAAAATATCACATAAATCACAATACTTACTGAACAGTTGGTGATTAACATATTAATTTGAAATTCTATTTTTATTTGAATTTATTACTTGAATGAAAGTTTTAATTGGTCAAAACAAAACAAAAGAAAAAGTGGTGCTCCGGAAAGGTAGGCAGATCCTCCTCCACATGTTGCAGCCGTCGCGTTGCTAATATAGTAAAAATCTAATTTGGTAGGTCACATTCAGGGAAAAGAGGACGGGATTGTGTCTACAACAACTGGAACATATCCATTGTCATTTTTTAAACATATACGGTCAACCAACTCGTAAGTATTTCAAGCTGTAAGTCAAGATATGAGGCAGACTATACGGTATCTGTTGTATCTTTTACGTTATGTTTGGTGAGAAAGAAGCATTCAACATAGTCACCAAACATTGAATTATCAAATGACAGGACATTATCAATATAGCGGAACATGAAGTTAAAGGATAATGCAAGCTTCTTTCCATACTTTCTAAGGAGTTCCTGTATGAATTCTGGCTCATATGAATATATGAACAAGTCGACAAGAAGAAAAGCACAGCTTGTTCCAATGGAAATGTCAACTGTTTGTCGATAATGTCAGTCAATACGTTCATATAAATTTGAATATTTTTGTAAATATGTGAAGCATCAGCCAACTCAATGGGCGGATATTGTTTTTGTTTTATGATATTACTGTAGTTTTATCTTACCTCCTATAGGATTTCTGGGGATATGATTGGTTAAAGGACTACACGTGGTTACTACATATATTTGATATAGGGTGTCCTAAAAAATATGGGGTTAGTTACCATATGGGGTTAGTAAGGAGTTACTTCCCTTTCAAAACAAAAAAGAAATCTGAAAGGTTTCAACAGACGAAGAAATTGATAATGAACGATTGAAATAAATTCATAAACAAATTTAAAGCTTTCAAGTTGTTATTGTTGGCATTTGTTTTTTGTATAGACAAATGGAAATATGTTCTAAATACTAAGTATTGAAGACTAACTCACTTTGATAGGCCGCTAGTCTAAATACCACATGTGAAGATAGCCGGTAAGATAAATTCGTTTCACGGTGTGCTAGTGAACTAATACGATATGTATGGGGTCAGTAAATTCCATATGTAAATTCCATGTAACTAATAGTATTTTGTACAATCAATATATGCAATTATGATAAAATATAATTTATAATTACATAAAGCTTGGAAGATGATCGATGATACGGAATATATATTGCTGTCCTTCTTGAAATTCTTGAAGTTCTTAAATCTACTTAAAATGATTAGATACTGTTGAAATTAGAGTTCATTTTAACATGTGTTGAGACTACAATCATGGAATTTATTTTTATAGTCGGTATCAAATTCTTTTAGAATATGTCAAAATTGACACAACAATGAATATGAATAATTACTTTCGAAGTGAGTACTTACTTGAATTATTTTATACTATTTTGATAAAAGATCTTGTGTAGCTGTACTTTCGGCAGAATTCTCTACCATTCTCGTAAATTGCCAATCGTACTGACAGTCTATTTTCTTTGGCATACGTATTGTCTAATTATTTAATATAAATTTCTATATTATTCGATACATTTGCTTTTGTATCACGAGGTCAGATAAAGTGTTACAATTTCTATTTGTGTGATTTTATGTCATATTATTTTTTTTTTTAATTTCAATTATCCTTTCAAATTGTTTATCTATCCCTATACATTCACAAATCTGAATAAAAAAAAACATATGAATAATCGTCAATCTGACCGCAAGCTAACAGCATAGATAATCGAAAGACAAATAGAGGTCAACATACAGTGTTCAACAATAGACTTTTCTATCAACATTAGTTTGAGCTCTAAATCTTTATGAGGTTAAAATCTTTAAAAACATTAAATAGAAACTTTCAAAGAGCTGACAGTTTTTCCAAATACCACAAAAAACAAGAAATGATAAAACACAACCACTAACGTGGCCCCTGAATTTTGGACGGGCACCTGCATTTATAGCATGGCGAAACTAGTGTTTTTGACATCTCAATGCTCTCCTTCGCATCCTGCTCAGAGATCTAAGAAAATGTTTAGATAATAGACAACACAAATCCAGGAAAAGCAGTTATCTTTAAAATAACTGTTAAATAAAAAGTAATCGAAACAACAAAAAGATATAAACTGTATTTTAAGAATGCTTGCATTTCCAAAATAAAATAGTTTGTGTATAGCATGCATAGAGTTCATTAACATCTTTTTACGGTAAAAAAGGACTTAATAACAATTAACGGTACTTATTTTATTGGACCAAATATACTATTGTACTCCTTAAGAATGTGTCAATGTTTTACACATTTTGTTTTGACTAGCTTTTATAATAAGAAATTAATTCTTAATGTTTCAACAGTAGTCATTGATTGATTGGTAGATCTATAGCTGTATGCTTACATTGTATCGTCTAGTGGTATGCTTACTACAGAACTCGTCAAGTCCGAATGGATACATTTCTTCATCGCAATCATATCTATAGTATTCAAAGAAATTCACCTAAATCCTAAATATATTGAGATACAATATATCAACACCTTGACCGTACTATGGACATTGTGTTTTTCTTTTATGTTGGAAGGGTGGTCAAAGTTCAATGAAGATGCATAGGTACTCAAATTTAAATTGAAGATTTCTTATTTGCCTTCGTGAAACATATTACAAAAGGGATGACAAAATGATTTTGGTAATGATAAAGACGGAAAATTTGTATAAATAAGTCTTAATAAATACGGAAACACTTTCCTATCCGAAATTAAGTCTGCAAATTTAACATAGCAACAAAGTTGTGGGTTTTAAACAAGATATGGGATACTGGTTATGACAAGTGACCATGTTAATGAATAAATATTGAAATATGTTGTTTCTGTAAAATATATGTTGATAAATGATCTTCCACGTTAACAATGATTGTTCATTTGTCGCGTAATAAGGTCTTTATCATTTGTTCTTCATTCTTTATACTTATGTTATACATACCTTTATTCGGCGGAATGTATAAAACAGACAAACGTGTAAAGAAAGATAACTGATATAGGTATGCTTTCTATATCATTTATGTGATATAAGCCGATCTTTTAACGTTACACTTATAAAATATAAACTGCTATATTGTTGTATGGATTGCGAATAGAAAATGATATTGTAAAATATGCAATGAGAAAAACACATTCCAGTAACATTTACAATTGGTTGTCTGCACATTCGATTCTTTCAGAAAAAAGCAAGAAACGAAGCATGCGCGGCCAAGCCACGACAGCGAAACATTGAAAATTATGAACTTGGAGTTTACTATATTCATAAAAATGTTATGATGATATATAAAGAATGTTCACTTATACAGGAACCGACTTTAATATTTATTGACAAAAAGTAAAATAACAAAAAATACCGAACTCAGAGGAAAATTCAAAACGGAAAGACCGTAATCAAATGGCAAAATCAAGAGCTCAAACACATCAAACGAATGAATAACAACTGTCATATTCCTGACTTGGTACAAGCATTTTCTTATGTAGAATTTGTTTTTATTTTTAACTGTTCATTGTGTTACCAATGATACCAGGATTAATTTTCTTTACTTCAGAGTGATTATAAATTAACTATGTTATTATACAACCAAGGCAAATACTCACCGTATGCATATCCTCAACGTATTCAACACACAATGTTCGTTTTTTACTGGATTCAGAGATAAGAAATTTTTAAGATCCAAAATAAAAAGCAATGAAAAACGATGATTTTTGAAACAATGAGAAGAACAGATGAAAAATGTTCAAAAGGGAAATTTCCTACTGCTAAAAATGTATGGTAAATTTTGGATTTGATAATTACCTATCTCTTATGTTGATAATTAATGAACTCATTATAGATACCAGGATTAAAATTGTGTACAGCAGACGCGCGTTTCGTCTACAAAAGAATTATGAGTGACGCTCAAATCAAAAAGTAAAAAAGGCCAAATAAAAAGCATTTAACATGTATAAGAATCTATAAAAAAAAATAGATTTCGACATATCGCTTGCTGTTGATGATAGGATATTCCTCAACATCTTAGACTTTATTGGCTATTAGCTATACTATTTGATTTTAAGGAACTGCTTGCTTTCATGGTTTAGACAAGGGGAGCATCATATCACTACGATTCCTATGTACTGCTCCTACAGTTTAGCAACAAACTAAATGAACCATCTTTATTACTAAATCTGCCTGCTTCGCTGGTAAAGACACGGGAATAATCGTTCTTGAGTCACTCTTAAGCATAGCCCCCTAGTGTTTGCTTCAGCATATCAACCAACCAAACAACCCATATTTATCACTTGACCTGCTTACTTTGCTGTTAAGATATGGGATAATCTTACTTGAATGACTCTTCGGAACCGTCTTTTGTGTTCCATTCAGATAAGCAATCATACTATAATTTTACTTTATGGGGGATTACTAATAAATATAAAAGACTTCACAGCATGTTTTCTTTCAATCAAGAAACAAAACCTTTGCAACTTGTTGGAATGAAACATAACTGTTTGGAATATGCAATTAATAAAGGTAACACTTGTGAATTATACTCGCTTGAGTATGTAAAATTATAATCTTTTTGAATTTGGCACGTTATTTCAGGTCGAATAAAAAGCTAGTTATTTAGTTCAATACAATGATACAATTATGTTCTTCATAAAAAGTTACTATCCGATATTACAACAATGTTATTGTATACTATTACATCAGTTTTTTCAAAATTAAGTATCGAGAAATATCAAACTTTGATAAGATTATTTTGATTCGGTCATGAGGACCTCGGGAAAGATGTCATTTTCTCGATATAATGGTTTAGATACTTAGTTTGTGTGAGAACATAAATGTATATTATTACATTAAGGCGACAGCAAATATTAACCGATGTTCAAATCCCGTAAATCTATCAGGAAGAGACAAACCAAGGTCTCAAACAAAACCCGGTAACGTGATATACATTGTATCTTGAATATTTCAACCCTGTACTGTATTGTTTTTATATGTTAATAAAACTGAATTATTATAAAATCTTTGTCATTACCCCCTGTGGAACCAGATAAACATGTCTTATTGTATTGCAATGTATTAATGATATTCCCGATCTTTCAATTTTATAAATTCTTCAAGTGGCAGTTGTTGATTTTTTTTTTTTTTGTATCCTGAAGCAAACATGTTGATGCAGCCACTACTTTGCATTTAAAAGAGTGTTTAAATTGATATGATGAAGTGAAGAAAGTAATATATTATATCATCAAGCACATTGAGTTACACAATCGTGGTTAGAGGAATATGAACTAATAATTATATTTGTATCAAAAAGCAACAATATTCTAGGATTATAGAACCATTCGTCATCAAAAAGGAAATAAGAAATGTAGTAAATATACCACAAAAACGCATACATAGTAAGAAACGCTTTCCTTGTTAACACACTGTGTTTTGCTACTTTTTGAGTTATGTGATTCCCTCACTAATTAGAAATAAGAAGATGTGGTATGCATGTTTCATTCATTTCTCACCATGGCTTATGAGTTTGAAAATCAGTTCAAAGTGTTTTTTCCTTAAGTTAACTCCGCCAAATATTCATTATTCAATTCCTTGCAATAAACGTATTTAGTTACCTCCGCCAAATATTAGTAATTAAATTTCTTGCAAACATGAACAATAAAAATAATTAGAGAATATGAAGATTTAGCATGATTGATGACGAGAATTAATTAAAGACTAAATGACAATAAATAATGCGAACAGTTTCAGGTCACAGCATGGTCTTCAACAATTGGTCAAACATTTTGTGTGTTCATGACATTTTTATTGTGTTACACTTTTAGCTTAAGAAAAGTTGCTTCCCTTTGTACATTTGTAGGGCAATATATATATATATATATATATATATTACGAGTATCTTGCCCATGAAAAATCATTATGTTTTGCTACTATCTTCACAGCTTCTATTTTCTGATTCAGTACATCTGAGTGTTTATCTTTTCGGTTTATATATACGACAGTAGGTATGTACAATTGGAAAGTTAAAAAGAAACAGCATCTTTTAAAGACCTATAATATCCCTTTCAGATAAATTGGTGATATCCTGTCATACAATAACCCACATTTTAATGAGTGCTTACATCCAATGTATTCTAGTGAACTTAATGTTAAGGATACTAGATGTCTTGATCTTTTCCTCTATTATGACACAGATAGACGACTTCCAACATGGACGATTTCCAACAAGATTCTATCACTATCGTTATGATTTTAACTTTCCAATTGTACATACCTACTGCTCCGCCACACGGCGTTTACATAAGAGAGAAGTGAAAGATATCAAAGGGATAATCTAAAAATTGGGAGTGATCTCTGTTAATAAATTTCGCTCATGCATCTTCGCACTTTACTGATTTCGTTAACAGGAATGTTACTTCTTACAAAAAAAAACCTGTACCACAATTTTTGACATTTTTACCTATAATGTCTGTTTTTTTTTTTTTTTTTGCTCACACATTGTTGTCAAAATAATGGAATTCTATTCGACTGTCACACAATTGAGAGGTTTAACTAGCTATAAAACCAGGTTTAATCCACCATTTTCTACATAAAAAAATGACGGTACCAAGTTAGAAATATGACAGTTGTTTTTCATCCGTTTGATGTGCTTGAGCTTTTGATTTTGCCATTTGTTAAGGGACTTTCCGTTTTGAATTTTCTTTGGAGTTCAGTATTTTTACTTTTTTCCAAAAGAGTCTTGAAAATAGAAGGACCGAATTCGATATTACATAAGATTGGTTTACGGTGAACAACACTATTTGGATATCCGATACGCTGTGTCAGTGTCTCAACTCACTAGTCATACGTTTTATCGGTCATAGATCAGAATAGTCGTCTGTACAGTTATTTCACCGATTGTGTCCTATTCCAGATTGTGATATTTTGACTGAGTGTGGATTTGAATGTATGGTGATGCGTACATGGCATGAGACGATACCCCTGTCGAAGCAACCGGTCTAGGTCCTTTTTGAGTTCAAAGGATTCCCGCAGTTTTTCTTTTGTATCTTTATCTGTCTTTTCTTAAATGAATATTGAGATTGGAACATCGGTAAACAACTGTCGCCTATATATAATTGTTACAAGCATTTTCTAAATTTAGGCATTTTGTAAAATGACTGAAATTTTGAGGCATTTTCTAAAATGCCTGTGCGATTTAGGCATTATATAAATTGACTATTTTTTTCAGGCAATCTATAAAATGCCTAAATAAATTGTTAGGCATTTTACAAATTGCCTGAAAATATAAAACAGAATGAAATGAACACAAAAATAGAACGACTGTAAATATAAAACAGACCAGTTTATTTCATTTTTGAATAGCATGCAATTTTTAACAGGTAAAGTTTATTTACAGTTAACACAAGCACTGAAGTTGACAATTATGTATTACTACATGCAATGTTTGGATGACAACGACTGTTACAAAATTGTCCAAATTTTTCCCGATTAGGTGACTTGAAAATAATAATCAGAAGAAAAAACCGGAGCAAAACAATAAGCCTCAATGCATCGTCGATTGATTGTTGCATGCTAAACGTCCAGTGGCAAATATTTCATGCATATTCAGAACGGATTTTGAGGGAACATAATAAAGAGATTCGCTATACAAGATCTTATTATAGAAGTCGTCAACGTACTCATTATATATGATATTGTCCTTATTGTCTTTGACCTTTTCATAAAAATATTCCTTGAGTGCATCCCATTTGTATTTTTCATATTTGTTAGGTGAGCGATTCAGGCTCCCAGGATTTATTATTTACTAATGTTTGTAAACTGTAAAACAAAATTACACCTTGACAGCATAAATGCACATACCTTTGCATATGTCAATAATTCAAAGGATGTTCTATTATTCCAATCTTGATTTTGTTCAAAATAGTTTCATATTTTTCCCTGTTTTGATTACAATCAACATTTTCAATTAATTGGTTTTTGAAAATCTTTGTTTTGTTGTAAGAATAATGTGCCATTCTGTCATTGTAAAGAGAAGGTCATTAAATGACCCTCTGACAAACAGAGCAAAGTAGTGTTTCTATATGGAGTTTTAGTTATAGACATTATAACTATCAAAACCTCAAAATTTACCTGCAGGTTACATTTTATTTTAAAGAATAATCTTTATTTTACTCAATATTTCTTTACTTTACAAAATATTTTTCTCATCTATTTCGTGTATTTCATATTTATACAATTTGCCTGAAACTGAACAGGCAATTTGTTGAATTTTCATTACACATTTCAGGCATTTTATAAAATGACTAGGTATTTTTATTCATTTTATAAAACTCCTGTCAACTTTAGGCATTTTAGAAAATGCCTAAATTTAGAAAATGCCTGTAACATATTCAAACTATGTTTATAGGATTAGTCATGTAACTTGTTACAACCAAACTGATTTTTTTTATTTAGAATATTAAAATAATGTAAAAAAGGGTAAAAATCTTTCTGAATTCAAGAATTCAATTTAAGGTTTCAAGTACAGCAGGTAATTTGATATAAAAATAAGGAGATGTGGTATGATTCCCAATGAGGCAACTATCCACCAAAGTTCAAATGAAGTGGATGCAAGCAATTATAGGCAATCGTACGGCCTTAGTCAATGAGAAAAACCCCATACCGTATCTAAATTTCCGGGCTCGGTTAACAACATCACCGTACAATTGAGGATGTGCTATTCCGTTTGAAATAAGTTTTCTACAGGTACAACCAAACGTGCAAACCAAACATTTGTATCTATGGAAGAATTTAGTAAAGGTTTTAAGTAATTTGTGGTATCGAAATCCCTGACATAATAATTTAATAGTAATACATAGATAACGCACATTGAAATCCAAAACGTCACTACAGACACGGGCATAACGAACGAGATGGGGTATATAAACACCGTAAGGCGAAAGGAACATCACCGTCCAAAAAGGGAAATATCATCAAGATAACGGTAAGTATTGTTGAATTTATAAAATCAAATGAAATTTAGACGGTTCTTTACTGAGTTTGGCCATAAACTGCGATTCATAACAGTATAGGAACAAGTCTGCTATTAAAGGGGCACACTTGGTGCCCATAGGAATACCTACAACCTGTCGATAAACTTTATTTCCGAAACGTACATAAATGTTGTCCAGGAGAAAATCTAGGGCTTTAATCATCTCATCACACCTCCAGTAAGTATATCTTATGTATTTACCTTCCTCGGCTTTATATGAGTTGCAGCAAATAAATTTGCAATCAGATTTATCAATCGACCATTTATTTAAATAAGAAAACTTTTGTTTGATAAGATTGTGTGGAAGTGTAGTAAAACGTGTGGAAAAGTCAAAACTATCTACCAATTCAAAAGGACCATCAAAGCACGTAATTTATCTAAAACATCCAAAGAATTTTTTACACTCTTCCCAATTTATTTTCGACGATGGACGATATTTTGGTCCTTTTTTCAGAGAGTTTATTACCACTCGGTCTTGAACGATGTTGAGGTCCCTTGTAATTACATGGCCATAGGGATCATATCTAAACTCCGATGTTTCAGTCTCATGTTGAAGGAGCATTATTTTCTTTACTGACGTCTGATGTAACTGACGTATAATTGAAAATTAAACTTCTACTATGTTTTTTATACGAATAAGAAATTATAGGTGGCTCAATGCTCTCAAAATATGGAGGTATAAAGTTTTGAACGGTAGAGTCATGAAAAATACTAGACAATTTAATCAAATCAATACCGCTATTAATGTATTTATTTTTAGAAAAAAAAACTTTTTATGATCTTCAGGTTTGTCAATTTGAGGGAACAGTCAATGGTGACAAAAAGCTGTAATATTGCGTGTACACTCATATTTTGGATTGAAAAATGATATTGTATCACACTAGTCTTAATATGATGTAATTTACTAATTGGCATTTGACCAGTTTGCATGATAATTGACGTCTACCATTGTTTTTAAATATAAATTAAAAAAATCATCAAGTGTAAAATTAGAACGATGTTTATTTCGTTGATTGTGGTTAATGCGATTGCCATTAGACCTATAAGTGCGTTGTCTTTTATCAACAATAGTCCTGATAGCAATAGAGGAAGTTTAAGATATGTTCCTTTGGTCGATGATATTGTCATTTTGAACTAGGGGATACGCTGACTTTAGTCGTTTAATCCAAGACTGTTTGCAAATTTTACGGAAATCTTCAAACTGTGTGTTATTGTCCTGGTTGTTTATGGATGGTTTGAAGTGTTTGGAATTTTATAAATTTAATATTGTGTTTGTGTTTTTCAAAATGTTGGTAAATTAAACTTTTACATTTCTTAGGTCTGCGGAAGCCGTATAGATGTTTTCGTGTTCGTTTGAAAAATTCAAGTCCAGTTTGCCCTTCATATCAAATACTACATTTCCGTTGTGTTCATGTTACAAGATATATGAGGCTTTTGGTTTTCAAGTAATGTCACATGAAAAGGAGAGAGAAAAGTTCTTCCGTTCACTGATGATCGAACGGTATTATCTGAAAATAATCTGGAGCAGGTTTGTTATTTTCTGGCATTGCACGGGAATATTTGTGGATATCCACGTGCGTTTTTGTTGAGTTTGCTTTTATGAGATACTATAAATTCTTAACTACATCTTTGGAACCGCTCAACGGCCATTGATAATCTGATATCTGTGTTGACAAAATCTGTTGTTATTATTCAGACAATGTAGTTTAAAAGAGTAAAAGAAAATAAGGATAAAGTCATTTTAAAAACTTCTCCCTGATCTCTCAAGATTTTCTACATTTTCGTTATATATTTTCTTTATGGTCGATTAATATTCTTCAGATGTATAACTTTTAATACAACGTTTATAGAAGAATATAATACAGTTGTAAACACTACGCAACTCAGTGAACAAAAAGTTGAACAATTTAGAAAAAACAGAAGTGTACCCAAGTTTTCCAGAAGGAAAACTATTCCTATTCAACTAATGCCATATTTCGTGTTAAAGTTTTGAAGAGATGATATCATCATTATAAACCATAGGTTCAGTAGCTCCTTTGTTAGGTGGATTGACGTTATGAGGCAAATATATCTATCTTGGTCATTTTTTTTAATGAAACAAAGAAGGACTATTATTTTTGCAATCGTCTAGGATAGAATTGGGAATACACGTGTCATGGGTAGACAAGTCAAATGTCTTATTACTGTTGTAAAAGGAAAGAGGCTTAACTCTAACTCTAGAGGTGTGTACTCTAGCAGATATTTTGATTTTTATAGTAACGACCTCGTAGTACTCTAGAGTAGGTGGTAAATGGCTATTGTTATATTATAGTTCGTTTCTGTGTGTGTTGCATTTTAGTGTTGAGTTTCTGTTATGTCGTTGTTCTCCTCTTATATTTGATGTGTTTCCCTGAGTTTTAATATGTAACCCGGATTTGTTTTTTTCTCAATCGTTTTATGAATTTCGAATAGCGGTATACTACTGTTGCCTTTATTTAACAGTAATCCTAAAGCCCTACAATAATTACTTATACAATTGGTGTTAATAATTTTGAAAGAGAGGCCAAAGATACGAAAGGGACATTCAAACGCAAAAGTCGAAAATAGGTTGACAACGCCATGGCAAAAAAACAAAGAAAAATATCAAATGAAACACAGTATACAACCACAAAATAGAAAACTATAGACTGAGCAACACGAACCCTACCAAAATTTGGGGGTAATCTCAGGTGCTCAAGAAGGGTGAGCAGATCCTGCTCCTCATGTGGCACCCGTCGTGATGCTCATGTAATTACAAAGCCGATGATAAGTCTAATTCGGTTGGTCACATTCGGGGAAAATTGGACGGGATAGAAGTTACGACAATTGGAACTTTCCGTCGAAAGAGGTTTCTTATAGCTCTTGATAGACCTAGCAGTAAAACGTTGTGTGCTAGGACACTTATTATACTTACCTAGGGTTTATATTCAGTAGAGTGAATGAAGATCAAGTTCTTCATCTTTTGATTGAAATTCCAAAGGAACATAAAACAAACCTATGATTGTTCATGATTTTCTCTTTTGTTAGTGTCATGGAAGTATGTGTTGAGTGGTTTGCCAATACCAAACTCGTTATCAAGCAGTTTGTTTAATGTGATTTTTACAAAAAATGTACTTTTTTTTTACTTTATCTTCTCGAACAATAATACATATGCAAATAAGCCAGACAGGTGCTTAACAACATTTTGATATTTAAAATAAGTATAAGATGAGTGTTCATAGATCCATTTATTTTATTTTCATCCTAATTTGTACCTAACGCCTGACAGCCATAACCCATTCGGAAAGAGTATATATGTTTTCCTTTTCGAGTCTAGCCAATGCCTTGTATAATCATTCTCAACTCCATCCTTTAGTATTTTAAAGTTGTATTTCCAACTTATGAATTCAGTTTCATGATATTTCGGTCTTTTTGGTTCACATATATCGCAGAGAAGTGTTGATGACAATGTTCAGGTCACCACTAATAAAGTAACCAGATGGGATTAAATATAAATAGGGACCTAGCGCCAACCAGGATGAAGAGCGTGAAATTTGAACTTAAAATAGAGGTTCTATTCAAGAGGGACAGATATATTTCCATAATTGATACGATAGTTATGAAAAATCAGCGTTTTTATTCAAATCAAAAACATGTCTTCCTTTTACGAAGCTATTGAATCTTAACAAGAAATACAGCTCTTAAATAGCACCACATTTAAGATTTCAATAATTCATTGCCCAATAGTGCTGCTGGAATATTAGTCCATAAAATATATCATAAAATATATTATTTTTGTTGTCCTAACTATTAAGATTGAGGGGTTCTTGTGAAAAAGCAGTCAGATACTTGGTACTTATTGCATTGGAGTACCTTTGATTGTATGGCTCTGTCAGATCTCACTTCATAACTATTACAAATTGAGAGGACAAACATTTATAAAAGGTTGTGCATTACCAAATGTCCGCTTGGTATACTTTTTTCTACTGTGGCTTTCGCTTGAACTGTATATATATTGCGACTCACTGAGTCCATGCAAATCCGTGTCCGATGAAAATAATTTGCAATAGTATTACTGCACATGTTGCAATGTAATTAGTTCTTGAATTTTTACATTGTTAATATTTTTTTTTTGGTCACCCCCGGACAGACTATCGCACTGGGTAATAATTGTTTCAGTTTTTTAGTGGCTTTTTAATGTCATTGTTATAGGATCGATATGGAATATTTGAAGAATATTATGGTAATATATCTTTTAATTATTACAACACTTAACTGATACTTCAATCGTTCTACCCGTAATGTGATTCATGCACTGTTAACATTTCACTGAGACTAGTTAAGACTCTTGGCAAAAAATTATCTCTGGAAGAACACCTTTTTCACAATTTCATCTTTTATTACCAAAGGATTCCAGCCTTTCTAATTGAGAAGGATTTGACTTAATATATGCACTTTGTCATCAGATTAAACAAACTGGAAATATTCTTTTCAGTGCTAGCTTCCTGACAATAAGCTAGTTGTTTTATTCTATTCTATTTGTGTTTGACTCCTGCCATTAAGTCTTCAAGCTTTAGAAATATTTGAGATTATCGATAGACGGAATTGTTTGCAAAAGTTGTAAAAGAATTAAAAAAAAACTGTCTACTGTACCTATATAATCAGATTAGATACCAGGTTTGTTCTTGATGTACTGGTTATAACAATTTGAACTTAATAATCATCAAAGTAAACCAAAGATCTTTTGTTGTAGAGTCCTCTTTTCGTCTATTTTTGTTAATCCTCCGAAGATTTAAAACACTATTTTTATATCTTGTCATTTAATTGTTTTGTTAATTTGTTGTTGTTCAGAACATGAATGATGCAACATAACCTTTATTTATAAATTGAATCCGATATTTAAGATACATCTATTTGGTAGGCCTGATGTATACACTTGAGATATTAACCTTTAGAAATTTTGTCTATTAGAATCAACAAGCCATATTCCTGTTAATCATCTTTTCCAAGATAGGTATGACATTGCTCCAAATGCGTCCACAGTTTGAGTCTACATATTTTTAATATTGACGCTGGAATTCAAAGATACTAGTCATCATTTTTCAAAACAACTGTTTTATGTAAGAATTTGTTCTAATTTGTATGTTCATATGAACCTGTCCTAGCAGCATGTTTTCGCGGTTGTCCATTCGTTTGATGTGTTTTATCATTTGATTATGCCATTTGATTAGGGACTTTCCGTTTTGAATTTTCCTCGGAGTTCAGTATTTTTGTGATTTTACTTTTTAGATCTTTAGATACCAGAAAATTCTGATAAGTAATTTTACTGATTATGTATCATATCGATTGTGGTATTTTGATTCTCATGGCGGGCGATGCATGCATAGCAGGAGACGCCTTCTCTGTCTACGTACTCGAGATCTCGATCATTTTGTAATTCCTGTGATTCCTTCAATTTTTGTTTGTTACCTTTTTTTTTTACATATTCTTAATAGATTTGTAAGATTTGAACATCGGTAAACTATTGTTGGTTTAAAAATTAAACCTGTCATTAAAACGTTCAATTATCCAAGGTTTACCTCTGTCAAAAAAGTATATTGTTGCTTGCGTAAATAATAAGATAGGAGAAGATCACAATTCATCAATCACACAATGTCACAGAAGATCAGAAAAATACCATAGATATAAAAAAAGAATAAACGTTGTACAGAAAAGTATGGACCAGAGCAAATTCGGTTGTCCCGGAAATATAAGTTGCTTTTCCTTGACTAGTGGTACCCGTTTTGTCGCCCATAACATAACAAGTAAAACGTCATTAGGCATCAAATGATAAGTCAAGAACAAGGGCAATGCGACAGGACAAGTAACGATAAATGCAACGGGAACTTTCGTATGATTTGTGTTGTATTTATTTATTTCTAGCTACGCCAGGAACCATGAAATTGGTGTCATACAGATTTGATATTATGTTATCAGTTATCATTATCTACTCCAAGTCAGTACTTTGTCGATCTACTAGAAGTGGTAATTGGACTTTTTTGCCTTTGTTCCTATGGTGTTTGTGTAAACTGAATTTTGAAAACGCTGGTGGTCCGTTGATTTATTTCTATATTTACGTATAATTAATCATATTGATTGTGTTAATCTCCATTTTAGTGTTGCCGTCAAAGTTTGCAATGTTACCAAAAAGAGAGAGAATAAATAACATAAAAATATGAGAATAAAAACAGACACCACAATGGCCAAAATAAAAAAAACCCACGAAAACTCAAGCAACAATAAAAAGAGCAGAGGATGCCAAGGGGACATTTCAAACTAAAAAAACTGAAAAATACTGAAAACGCCATGATATATACGAAAAACGACAAAAAAGACACACAGACAAAAAAAACACAACGTAGGAAACTTAAAAAGACTGAGCTACACGAACCTTACTAAATGCCAGGGGTGATCTCATGTGCTCCGGTAGGATATGAAGATTCTGCTCGACAACAGGCACCCTCGGTTAGTTCATGGTAAGTGCATATTAGGTACTAGTATTAAGTCTGACTCGGGATTGTGGTTTCGACAAGTGGAACATTTCCGTGATAATCTGCGACACAGATATTCAATAAATGTCACCAAATCATGAATATGTCCGTCTAGGAGATGACCTTAGCTTTACCACTTAGAACCCTTGATGCAATAGATTCAGTAACAGGCATTAACTTCTATTATTTTCTGTAATGCAGAGTAATCATTAGTGGACGCACTAATTAACAAAAATAATATGTTACAAAGTATTAATGATAGAAAGCCTTTAACGAATTCATCCACGGTTTAGGGTAGCGACTTGAGATCGGCTTCTTGATTTTGTTTTTGCAATAGAAGTGGTTTTTATGGTTTCAGAAACATCATTGTCAAGTAAAGCAGTTTGCATTTGATGTAATACACCCTTTTTTTAAATAGAAAGAGTTTTTCTCAAGTTCATTTGTGCAAAAAGTTCAATGAACCATACAAAAAAAAATATATGTTGATGATATTGTTTCTCTTATAAAGTTTTCACATTGGTGTATTGAATTTTATCATATGAGTAGATTAATCTGTTGTTTACAGAAAAAAATAGTTATTTAACCCTAACGCGTGCCAAGCATGAATTATTCCTTTCGGTTACTATTTGTAATACATGACTTATTGTTTAAGCTTAGTAACCTCGTATGTTTATCTCACGCACCATCAAGTTCAATAGTTAAAGATTAACGTAGACAATATGTTGATTTGAATTTTATAATAATTTAATATTGGAAGAAGATTTTTTGATAATGGAAGAATATCAAAAAGCCTCCGACTTTTGAATTTTTCAGTTAGAGAACATCAACTTTATTGCGGAACATGAGTGTATGGATAATGTGAGTTTCCTTTTGTTCTCTTTAATAAGCATTGAAGTCTTCCTGATACAAATAAAAGAGATAGTTGGCAAAAAGTGTAGCCCAGTTGGTTCCCATATGAATGTCTATTGTCTATCTAAATTAAACTCGTGTATAAATATTGTTCCTTAAAATAAAATCAAGCATCTTGATAATGTTTCCTAAGAGTGTTTGAACTAAATTTGATGTCTGTCTTTCTAAATTAACCGGATGATAACGTTATTTTATCTCCATGAGGATTCACTTGAAAGAAGCTAGAATTTTTACTTTCTACTTACAAGGAATCTGCTATAAAGAAAGGGTTTGTCTCTTTGATAATATAATGGAGGCCATCATGACTTAGTTAGCCGCTCGAAAAGACTGTGTAAGAGATAACCACAGATGTATTCCACTTCTTGTGAAAATTATTCCGTCAGGAGCACGAACTACTGTAATCTATGCTAGCTTTTTAAAGAATTTCAAGAAAAAGAAATTTGCAAAGCAATCCGATCAAGACTAGAATAGAAAGAAGCCGTTTATTTGGAGATGACTTGCACAGGCTTGGTCTTTTGCACAGTCCAATTCAGTTTATTTTGAAAACAAAATATTGTTAAAACATAATTAACCATAACAAAGACAAAACGAGTCAATGTCCTTGTGCGTTCATTACATATTATGCTTTGAAAATATATGAATACCTTCACTACGGACATGCAGCATAAAAGAAAATTCCCATATTCACACAAAAAACAAGCCAACATACATACTTAAATACCATTAACTAAGGAACCAAGCATTTATAATAAATACAATTAATCAAGTTGAAGTTATAGAACTTATAATGTACAATTCAAGTTAATTTTCACCATGACTGATTATAACTAACCAACCACAATTATCTACATTAATTAATCGATAAAAAAACGATACTGCAAAAACAAGGATTGTTCAATCCAATTACGTTTAATCAAATGTAGGAAGTGAAGATAAAAAACAGTTATACAAGATCAGCATGTTCTATTGATTCTTAAACACTTGTCGCGCGCACTCAAACTAGCTTTAATGTCGATTCCGGAAAACAAAAGGCAATAAAACACATGAAAAGTGATTAAATATCGAATTGAAATAAAAATGGAATGAATTACGAAGGCAAAGTTATATAATCTCCAACATTCCATAAGCCGATGTTCATATCTTTTAACTTTGAAATGATACAGTGTTGTGTATATTTGAGAATATATTCCACTTGTCGTAACCACAGTCCCGTCTTTCTGTCCTCGATTCTGACATCACAGAATGACACTTATCATCGAATGTATACCTGATATGAGTAACATGACGGGTGCCATCTAGTAGAGTCAAATCTGCTTACGGTTTCGTGTTGCACTGTCATTAGTTTTGTCAGTAGTATTGTGTTAACTTGTTTGTCTCATCGTCGTTTATCGTTTTATTTTTCATTGAGTTTATGTCCTCGACTTATTAGGATTTGAATGTCACCTTGTTATCTTCCGCCTTTTTTGTTTTGTAAGCTGTTAACTCAATACTGCAGGTCCATCATAATTTATTATTACATGACAATCATCATTTTTACATTTTGTTTAGACAAAGCATTGTTTGGTGAGATAAGGTTTACTTAACATATGTCATGCAGAAAGAGCAATTTACACGAAATTAGTAGACGACAATAGAGATAATAATAATTAAAAACTCGTATTCTTCCAACCATCAAGATTGATTGATTTATTAATTGTGTAACGCAAACTAGACTGGACTTGTTTGAAATGTTAAATCGTGTGTATACCATATTGTGCATTCTTCATAGTGTATATAGCACATCCAATGTGTACAAAAGTGGAGAAGATACAAAAGACCAATTAAAAAATAAATGGAAGACGATAAAACTAACAAAATGCAAGAAAACCTAACACAGAAAATAAACAAAATCAAGCAACATTCTAAAAGCAGCGGATAAACTTTAGTGCCATGAGAGGGTTTGCAGTTCTTGCTTGAAAGACCCATCGTATTGGTATGGCAAATAAATATCTGATAATCAATTGCATTCGTTCATATATATGTAACGATCGCGGAAAATCTTAAGGGAGGCGGGGTCTTGGATACAACAAAAACGTTCCCATTAAGGACAAGATTAGTCATAACGGTAAACCACTGGGTCGATGTCACTGCTAGTGGCTTTTTTGTTCCCAAGAACATCACCCGTCCAATAGCATACAATACAAAAGTCTTTTGGTATCTTCCGTCTCTCGTCTGATACTAGTTGTGACATTCAACGCTTAGTGGAAAGATTTACATGACAATATGCTACATAAAAATAGCCGTCATTATTTTATTTCCAAGCAATGTACTAACAACTTTGTCCAAATCACAGTGTATCAAAACATAACATAACTATTTCGCCGGTGAAGGGATTCATTTTGATGACGTCTTGAAACGAGTGTATACATTTTTGTCAATGAGACAGCAACCAAGCAACGCATAGAAGTCAACAGATAGTCGTCTATAATTTGACATGGTGTACGCTGTTTGTCCAGTCCTTTATCAACACGAGTCTAGAAAAATGTTGTGAACACATTTAACAGAAACTAACAAAGATCTGCCAATAATATAAAATAAGGAGATGCGGTATGATTGCTAATGAGACAACTTTCCACCAGAGTTCATATGCCATGGATAAACGCAATTATATCTTATCGTACGGCCTTTGATCATAAAAAAAAACAATAATGCACGTACTTCGCTACAAAACCAAAACATTGAGATATAACTGAAGACACCTGCTGACAAGTTCCTTGATTTGTTTTTTTTTAATATATACATATAATCTATTGCAGTTCATTTTTACAACTATGGGTTTCCACGACACTTATCAAGAGAATACATAAGCCAGTTTAAAACTACATTTCTTTAGTCAGATCGAGACTACTTACAAATTTCAATTAGAATACTAATATAGTGGAAAGTCAACAACCTGATAATGCATAAACCAAGTAAAAGTTCACCATCACTGAGCACTAACAACAACCAGTTAACTTTATTGAAATATATGATTAGTTCAACCTTCCGACAGAACTTACGTGTTTGGACTACTTACATATTAAAATGCAATTACCTAGGTAAACTTTGATAATACCTTGGATTGAGAATGTTAGGAGTAACATGCACTTTATAAAAAGTATCAAAATATCTCGATCCTCAGGTAGTCAAATGATGTTTAGGTGAAACGCCATTTAACGTTTGATGGTATGACGGGAACAACCTCGAAATGCATAAAAACTGCAACAAATTTATTTCTGTAGCTTGCTAATTAGAAATAGTAAGGATATAGGAAATTTGACCTTGTATGGGCGATCTTCTTTGTTAAGTTTTTATTTTTACAGTATTCATAATAACACTGAGTTCGGATTAACATGATGCATCCGTAATTTGTTTAAGTTTTGTTTAATAGGGGTTCGGGTGGCTCTTGCTTTGGTTTTGAGTGTTGCTTTTTGTGCTTTTTTAATTTTGGAATGTATGTGATGCTTATACCGGTTACAGTCTTGTCTATACTATCCTTTGTCATAAAAAAGTTGCTTCAATTTCTATATTGCACATTTGGTTAAAAAGGCATTAACAAAAAATACCGAACTCCAAGGCAAATTCAAAAAGTGGGAAGTCCAAATAAACCCGCCAAAATCAAACGTTAGACTACATCAACCAACGGAACGAATAGAAAACAACTGACTTAGTACAGACATTTTCCCAGAAAAATGGTGGGTTAAGCCTGGGTGGGTAGCTAGCTAAACGTCCAACTTGTATGAAAGTTGTTTGTAGTTCCGTTATATTGACAAAAAAGGGTAAGCAACCCAAAGTTTCAGGGTTAGAAAATTTACTTGACCGATGGTTAATGAATTTGGGGATGTTTTATGGTAATTTGAAAAGAGTCAGTTACCAATCCAGTATTGTGTGATGCCTAATTACTTATTATAACGTGTCAACATATTTTATAGGACTCTATGACGGGTGTCCATGTGGAGCAGGAGTGGTTTAATGGACGTAAGACCGGTTTAAACACATCACATTATGTGCCTGTACCTAGCCAGGCTACCGGAAACTAGTGTTGTTCGTCATTGTCTTTTTTAGAAGCCAGATATTTTTAGTTTGTATGGTCAGTTGAACGTTCCAATATAATTGGTGATAACTGTCACATTTGATATTATTTGAATATGGAAAAGTTAACAGTCGAACTCAACGATGTCTAACAGTTCTTAGACAGGACCATCGTCACATGTTATTCATGCATCAGGCGTCCCGGGATTCTACACTCTTTCATATCAAACAAGTGTCGCAACAGGGAAAATAACAAAGGTAGTAACAATAGCAGTAATCCAATAGGGACATGTGGAATCTATGACACAGTTAATGTGTTACTAGGTTTATTGGTAATCCACGGTTGGTCAATTGTCCATTTCTCACCAGTATCATATCCGTTACCCCATCGTATACACATATCAATTGATACGTAACGCAACGTCATTTAACACAATCGGTCTTCAATAACAAGAATGGACACACAAACTATTTCCCATTTGTATGAGGTAAAAGGTATGAAATCGACACTACATATGTTTTACGGTCACCATCACGAATTGGTAGACTATACGATGTGTTTATGTCTCTTTCAATAGCGAAATGTTTACAATTTTTAAGATCTTTAGATACACGAATAGTGGTCTTATTACTCATTGAAATGTCACAATAGGGTAAGGACCAAATCAGTAAATTTACATATTAGATAACTTTCTTGTATCTTAAAATCTAAGAATGAATCCGCCGATTGATTCAGGCAAGAAAGAAATTAAACCTTTAGCAAAAAGAAGATTTAGAAAATATAATAACGGTTTATATAATCTCCAAAGACCTCTTATAGAACTTTGTTTAAATGTTTATTAAGATACTCCTATTTACGGATGTGTAATTATTGTTTATTACTTTAATTATACCGTTTTTGAATTAGTCTTGTTTGTTCTTTATGAACTTAATTAAGATGTCAATATATTAAGTTAAAGCATTTTAAGACACAACACATTGATCTGTATCGTTAATGCTTTAACAAACACGATAAATAATGTATTTTACAGATTGTAATGGGTGGTAGATCATATGCATGTAGTTGAAGTAACCTTGATATTAAAGTTAATAACATGCACTATCAGTTATAGAGAAAACATATTACGAAATTTGTAGTTGAGGAAAAGTTTATTCATCAGAAATCATTAAACTGATAAATACTGTGAGAATCTTTCGTGAATAGGACCGTATCTGATGACGGTTAATCCAGAAACAGGTGTTGTGTGCACAGAAGATATATGTCTTTCTTTTTTCTTTTCTTTTTTGCTGCTCATACGTGCGCGCATTTTATTTAAAGTCGTATTGTGGGTTTTATCTTTTATGTAATGGCTGAATTTTCTGTGGTATGCCCTTGTTCTTCTTAATATTCGCTCTTATTGAAATCGATAAATATCATATATAACCAGTGTAATTGAAAACATCTCTGGAGTTTACCTAAATCGTATGAGAACTGTTCCATTTTAAATTCTTTATTTTTTGCACCTTATGTCTTCAACTTTCTCTTACTTACGTATATTTGTATTTTGTAATGCTCTATGTAAATGAAAGAGAGGCGAAATATACCAAACGTTTATTCGAACTTAGTCGACGAAAAACTAATAACGTCACGGCAAAAAACGAAAACGACCAAAAGTCACGTTGGTATGCAAAACACAACACAGAAAACTAAAGACTGAACCACAAGAATCCCACCAAAAATCGGGGTGATCTCATGTGCTTCAGAAGAGTAAGCAGATCCTGTTCCACATGTCACACCGATCGTGTTGGTTATATTAGTTGAATATTTGAAATTGAAAATAAAATATAAAGCATACCCAGACATGTTTAACCTTGCCACATTCTGTGTTTTATTGTCGACGGGGGCCAGTAATTCGGTGGTTATCGTTTTTTGCTCTCTGTCAATTTTTTTTTCAATCATTATTTTGATATAAATCATTTCATTGGTTTTCTAGTTTAAATTGTTTCGCATTTTGTCATGTCGGAAAAAAATTAAATGACTATACGATGTGTGTTTATCTCATTGATGAAAGGCGTTCGGTGACCTGTATTTGTTTACATCTACATTAGTTTGACTCTGTTGGAGAGTTGACTCATTTTCTATCATACTCATCACATTATTTTACCGCAGCTGTAATTATTTATTATGATAAATTATTACCAATGCATATTAGCAAAGGTGATGAAGTTATTTTGTAGAAACTATAAGAAATATAAGCTGGAAAATATTGCGTGAAAAAAATTGTACTTCTTCTAACATTAATTATTACTATATACTAATGATACGAAATTGCTTGAATATTTACGTGTGTTGCCTACCAATAATGAATTCATATCTTTGTAGAGTGATTATGTATGGACTTTTTGTTTTCATTAGAGCTCAATAAGGAAAAATGTTAAGCAAAATATCAAATCAGTTTCATCAATTTTAAAATTATTGCAAAAACCATTATATATCAACGCTAATTTTAAAACAAACAATATTTTGATACTAAAATGGCCAGATATATTGTACCTGACATCTAAATCGTGTATTAGAGATCATGTTTACCTTTTATAATCTAAAAAATCCATCTAAACGAACGATTTTTAAATATTACAACAATCCAATATTGGAATATGCATTCAAAATGCATTTATCACAGAACTAATGTTGAACTGTAAATGTCAGTCCTTAATAATTTCCATCATTATGACAATCCTCAGTATCTAACATATGAATGCGTACGAATTTAATTGTTATTCATCAATATTATAGTTTTTGTCTTAATTTTCTCTCGATGTCTAGAAACTGGCTAAATTTGATAACAATCTTAGGCAATTTATAGAATATAAAAGAAAATATTTGGGGTATCCATCAATAACACAAATTGATACCTGCAAAGCAAAAAACACAAAAAGCGAAGGATCCGCGCAACTATTGATGTTCCACATCTCGGCTGTTAGTTTGGAGAGCGTGTTTTAACTTGGGTAGTTTGTCGATGCACATTGTTAAGAATTCCCCCTATCGTTATGTAAAAAGTGAATATAGTTATCTTTATTTTTAATAATAATACAGTGTACATAATAGTATTTTTAAATATCTTAAAATGAAATAAAATAACAGTCCTGTCAGAACTAATAATTGCTTTTGACCGCATAGTTTTTCATTTATCAAAATGATGACTTTTTTAATCCTCTTTTTAAGACCTCAAACGTTGAATATTTCCGTCTTTCTAAACAATTTGTCACGAACGTACCTGACAGAGTGTATTCTACAAATACGAGCAGAAATCATCAAATAGTATTCACTTATCGGTAGGTACCGCTGCTGCTACTCTGCTAGTCCCGATAGTATAATCGACCCAGTAGCCAATACTTCTATATTTGGATTTGTTTTAAATTAAATGATAGTAAGTATGGAGTTGTCAATTCCACTTCGACTTAAGCCACTTATGTTATCCTTAGTGTATTTGGGTTTTTTTAATCAATGCGGTACTTCAAAAAGTAAATATTTTTTTATGACCAAACACAAAAAATAATATCTACAAACAACATTTTTGTAGAAAACGCACTGTTTAATGAGACGATATATTCGATATTTTAATTAAGCATTGAGAATAGTAGTGTAAAGCGTAGAAAAATCAAAAGCTTTGAAATAACTGCAAAGTTTTAAAGATTGTGATTGAAGATTTTTACAGTAGATATTTATATTTTTTAAGAATCCACAATTGATTGACACAGCTGTTTAAATAAATCTCATCACAATATTTCGAAAGGCAAAATTTTACTGAAGAAAGAATAATTGGTAAAATTTTAGTCTAAGAAATAAGTTTAGTCGAACATCCTTACGACTCGTGATTTATTACCTTGATTTGTCTACTCTTAATAATTGATTTACGAGATTTGGACATTGATAAACTACATCATTCTTTATAAGGATTTATGTGAAGTTAAGGGTATCCAGTATCAAGACAAGATAATTTCATTCTCCTTTTAATGTTAATACCAAAAGAGAGATAGACGGAATTGCATTTTCTAAAACCTCTTTTAATTTCAATTAGAGGATTATCAAAAGTAGCATGATAGAACATTCAATAGAACATCAGTAAAAGAATTTAACCTGTTGATATGAGTTCATACATCAATAACAGTACATGTACAGGAGGATACGAACTTGTACAATGCTCAGAATATTTTTTTAAATTATTCTTGTGCATGAATCTGGGCGCTTTTGACATTGCCACATTGTAAGGTATACAATATCTATTTGTATCTTTAGATTTCTCATGGTTGCATTAGCCACATCTTCAATGCCTAATTGGAACTTGAACCGAATTATATATAGTACTCGCGCTAGCTCGAGCTAAAGTATTTTCAACATAGAATAAATACATGTTTTGACCTACAAGTATGTTGAAAAATTGACACATATTTTCAGAAAAAAACAGATATGATTTAAAAAATTCTTCTCTAACCATTAACATATTAAATGTTGTTTTAAATGTTTTGAATAGATTCGTAATGTGTTTTTAGTTTGAACAATAATGTTTACACACTTGAGTAAGTTATTTTTATCTAAAAGCTTCATTGTATGAAGAAAATCCTATTGAAGTGCTTCGTCAATGAAATAGAGCAATTTTTTATTTGAAAGAGGGTTAAGTTTTTAGTAGCAAAATTCGAACAATAGTTCCAACACAGGTTATCTCAAGATAAAAAAAGAAGAGGTATCTTTCCCTAACAATATTTCACAAATCTTTACAGTTGTCAGTTCTTTGGTAAATCCAGAAAAGCGCTTCGGTCGCATGAAATATATAACGTGTTATTCTCATCTGTTTAAAGTGACTGACCACATTCTTCTCAAGAAACAGAAAAGGTATACTCTAGTTACTAGTACTCTTGATTTGGTGTAAAGACTGATTAACAATTTTCCTTTTCAATTACGGAAAAAGGCGTGTCTTTTATGTTGTAATGTTACACTACTGTCTCAGGTTAGGGTGAAGGCTGGTGCCTGTTAAAACGTTTAAACTAGCTGCAGTTGTATGCACCTGTCCTTAGTCAGGAGTCTGTTGTTCAGTGGTTGTCGTTTGTTTGTGTGGTTCATAAGTGTTTCTCGTTTTTCGTTTTTATATAGATTAGACCGTTGGTTTTCCTGTTTGAATTGTTTTACACTAGTTATTTTGTGGTCATTTATAGCTTGCTGTTCGGTGTGAGCCAAGGCTCCGTATTGAAATCCGTACTTTGACCTATAATTGTTAACTTTTTATACATTGTGACTTGGATGGAGAGTTGTCTCATTAGCACTCATACCACATCTTCTTATTTATATTTACATGAATTGTAACAAATTAATCTACAATAAGATTCTGTTTGATAAGATTGTGTGGAGGTATGATATAGAAAGCCTCCGACAATATAAATTTTTGAAAGAAAGAATTTCTGACAAAAACAAAAGATATATCTGTACTTAATCTGAATTCTTGGAAAGTTTTTAATTGATCTAAGAACATTATTGTGTTTTAACTTTTAATGCAACATGTATACGGAATAATTTGAAATATTACCATATTAAGTCCGTAGTACCATTCATAGTTATTGTTAAAAAAGGTACATAGATTTAAAGAGAGATAAGTCATTAGCGCTTCAAATATATATAAAAACAAAAAAACATTTGAATTATATATACAAATATAAGTAATTTAATTAACAAGGGTAATTAATTTCATGGCAAAAAATCTGCTCCAGTAGAGAATGAGTAAAAACAACAAAAATTGATACATCATAAGTCTACAGTCAGCGATACGAATCGGTTGACCGAAACAACGAGCCTATGTCTCATTTCACTAGAGGCATGTGTTTCGTGGTCGTAGATAGTTAGATACCCGAATAGTCTTAAATCTGATCTGTAAATTTACCGATTGTGTTTTAGTTCCAATCGTGACAAATTGATTACATGGTTTATAAAGAAAAATTCACGTATTAATCTGTATTTAATGGTCAATCTCTGGATACTAAATCCTTATAAATCTTGTTTTTCTGCTTATTATAGGCTATTTATATCAAATATGAAAGTGTTAAAAATATTCTAGAATAATAACGATTTTAAGGTATCCATTTGCACGCTTTTCAACGATTTGGTGGTAATGTTTTTTTTTTTTTTTTAATTATCTTGCTTGGCTCGGTCTATTCGCATGTATAACAAAGTTTAATGAGTGTAAGGAAAACATTTCACAGCACAAAAAGTAGGATGCCATTAACCTTGCCAACAATTGAATTTTCTCAAATTTCAATAATTGCCTACGAGATCGCAATATCTCATTTTTAATTTACATTCACATCTTGATTGCAGTTTTAAGCCAATTGTTTAGATGTTGGTCAGACTCTTTCAACTAATAAGCATTGCTTTTTTTACGTGAAACTGCACTGTTAATGATCATGACGCAGGTCGTTTAGTTTCCTCATTAATATTGTTTGATGGAATGAAAAGTGTAAGGCTGTTTATCTTCTCTATTTTAAGAATTTTCAATTAAATATCACGATATTAGATGTACTGAAGGTATTAAAATATGTCGCTAAACTTTCACATTCAATTCATCTGGCAGAGTTATTCAGTAAAGGAAACCTAAACATGAGATTTATGATATTTTCTATATTCATTTATTGTTTAAAATGGTAATTCGCTAATGTTGGTTATTCTATTCAGAATAGTCTTTGTAGAAGGTCTGACGCCATTTTGTATTCCAGTTTGCACTTTCGAGATTGTAATTCACTTTAGCACTCTATCTTATGAATTAAAGGAGATGTGGGGTGTATCTCAGTACGATATTTTTTAGTTCTTTGCTTTGCCACCAAAAACTTAGATTTTAGAGAACGTAATTCGTGTTTTAGGGGCATCGTCACTTTCAACCCATTTTGAGCGTTCAGCTGAAAAAACTTAATGTTATATTGCACGAAATATTCCGCAAGCAAAATTCTAATCGTTCTTACTCAGCACTTGAGTTTTTTGGAATGAACTTTTACTGGTCGAGGGAACAGGCGGGACAAAATACCTGGTAAATGATGTCATAAAGCCGCGCATATTTGACGATTTTTTTTAGGAAGATAGGAACAACATGACTCAGAAATCCCCTATTCGACAACAAAACAATTTGAATTACGAAAAACAACAATAGGTACGCATATAGTTTTCAACAATAGACACACTGCACGGGTGTCATTCGGTTTATCGAGAGAAATGATCGTGAAGGAATACTTACGGTGGTCAAGCATTGCGATTGGATCGTGAAAGATCTGATATCGGATCGTGAATGTACTTAAATGTAAATTCTACTTGAAAATCTGTGAAAAAAATCGCTGAATTTTCAAAACGCGGATTGTTCCGAAAAAACAAATATGTCTGTCAAAATGATTCAACTTTCTCAACAATACAATGTAATAAGATAAAGAAAATATGCAGTACTTTATGAGAAAACACAAAAGGCACAATACATGTCTATGGGATTCATTAAAAAAACACGCTTTTTGTACCTATAATGGTCACATTCCAATATACCATGATATGTTTGAAACTTAATCTTTGGTTTGTCCGATAGAACAGTAAAATAAAAATATGCTCTTACCTTGAAACCGTTCACTTGTTTATGAAAACCTTGAATTTTGCTGATTTTTCATCAAACTTGATCGTGAAAGATTGGGCCACGCATTATTTTGATCGTGAAAGATAAGGCGTGACCAGACTTAATAATTAGAAAACAATATTTCTTTTACCAATTGATATACTTGCAGCTGATGGAAGCGTGTAACTTTTTTGATAAGAACCAACATTAAAGCTTTCGTTTTTTTTTTTTTTTTTTAAATTCAACACTTTACCTCGAAAGTTAAAAAAATAACTGAAAACGTGTATAGATAAGTTGATTTCCAAAATAGAAGGACCTCCACGAGCGTAAATTGTCGAAAAGTAAAGGTATATATGTATCTTTAAATACATCCGCCTTGGAAATATATGCATGTGTACACAATTTGTTTTAAGGGTTGTTACTTTCAGTTATGTGGAGTGTCGTTCGTGCATACATAGTATGACAATATTGTCATATCGTGGCTGCGCCGACACAAACTAAAAAGGTACAAAGATCACGTTATTTATAATTAATTGTTTGTTAAGGGGGCTCGCGGGTTCAAATTTTCGCGCCAACTGCGCAGGACGTTGCGACTCGATATCGCAAGTCATACCTATTGTCGTAATTGTCAATGATAATTAACTTTGATTATTATAAATAATCTATTTTATTTAAATATATAACAAAAGAATGTTGTAATTGAAAACTGTAATTCGAGAATTTTATAAAATTTATTATTGCTATTTTCATTGTTGCAAATGCACCTCCGGTTTGTGGTAATGGCATGTTCTTGTCGGCCGGAGAAGAATAACACAAGATAAATCACAATAATCGAACACGTGGGCTGCTTTTCATGAATACTGAAACGCAGATCGAAAATATTAGAACACGATCATCATTTTAGTAGATTATGAAGCAGTTTCACACTTGTTTTACACTAGAAAGGGACCCGGAAATATGCGTAAATTGTATGTTATATTTTGTAAACAAACAATGAATAATGTAAGTAATTCTTCTTTAAGTTTCTATAGCGACCCTTCATTTATTGAAGATTCTTCGTCATATAATTTACATCGTCTGCGAATGATCCCAGCACAAGAGTGATTCACGACCATAAAATCATTTGAATGTTAATTTTTTTCGAACGAAAAAAAAACAAAAAAACAAAAAAACAGGGACAAAAATTAATGTGATACAGTATTATAAATTACATCAAACTGAGAATGGAAACGGGGAAATATGTCAGGACAACAATCTGACAACCAAATAGCAGAAAATGACCCAAAGCTACCATGGGTATGAATCTATGATCATGATGATGGATATTCATCACAGCAAAAAAAATCCAGTCCCCGTAGGCAGGATCCAGCTAGCCCCTAAACAATAATGTATTGTCCAGGGAAAATGGACGTTAAACTTAACGGCAAAACATATAAATGAACCAAAAAATAAAATACATACAAGACTAATTAAGACCAGAATTTCCCGACTTGGGGACAGGGTGAGGCGCAAACAATATTTCAGCCAGCTTAAACATGTTTTGTCAGATGTTAACACTCCACTATACCTCTACCCAATGTGGAATAAGCAAACACACAGCAATACCACACTAAAATGAGTGATGCTCATTGTACAATGTACTTGTCATAAATGTTATGACACATTATTTACAGACCACTTAGGGTCCAGGAGTCGTTTTCACATTAAACTTACAACTAAGATCGATAGTACAATGTAAGTCATAAACAACTCATATACAATCAATGTTAGTTGTGAGTTTTTTTTTTAAATCGACTCCTGGTGTGTTGACTAAATCACCATTTATTTGCGGCTTGGCAGTTGTGTTATATTTAAAAAAAAGACGATGTTGTATGATTGCCAATGAGGCAACTCTCCACAAGAGACCAAATAACACAGAAATTAACAACTATAGGTCACCGTACGTCCTTCAACAATGAGCAAAGCCCATACCACATAGTCAGCTATAAAAGGCCCCGAAATGACAAATGTAAACAATTCAAACGAGAAAAAACTAACGGCCTAATTTATGTACCAAAAATGAACTAAAAACAAATAAGTGACACATCAACAAACGACAACCACTGAATTACTGGCTCCTGACTTGGGACAGGCACATACATACAGAATGTTGTCTACATAGACACCATAAGTAAATTAATACTAATGACCATTTAATTTTTCTGAAAAAAGGCAGGAGTTTCTTTCTTTTGCAAACAGAATTTCATTTACTCTGTTGTTAGTTTAGATTATTAGTCCCCTACCGACGAGGTTGAAGGGGACTTTAGGTTTGCACTCTGTCAGTCTGTCTGTTCATCCGTCAGTTCGGCAAATCAGTTTTCCACACTTTTTTCTTCATGCTTGAAGATATTGATTTGATATTTGGTGTTTTGTTTTATCATGACAAGTTACTGATCAAGTTTGAATTATGTTCCGGTCTGGTGTTTTTATGCAAGAGTTATGGTCCTTTGACTTCGAAAATTTCGCTCAAATAAACAGTTTTCTGCACTTTTTTTCGTCATGCTTGAAGATATTGATTTGAAAATTGGAACATAGTTTTATCATGACAAGTAATATACTAAGTTTGAATTTTGTCCCGGTCTGATGATTTTGTGCAGAGTTATGGTCCTTTGACTTAGAAAATTCACTTAAATAATCAGTTTTCAACACTTTTTTTCGTCATGCTTGGATATATTGACTTGATATTTGTTATACAGTTTACTCCATAACAAGTTATAGATCAATTAAGAATTTTGTTCCAATGGGCAATACAATGAATTTTTAACCGGTAGGGGACTATGTATTGCCATGCAATACTCGCAGAATGCTTGTTTGAGTATGAGTCGTTTTGCTCTGATTCCTGTTGTTACATACTTGTTTCCCCCCAAATATGTTTCTCACTAATTCCTGATTGTACTGTGCATGCTTCTACTAGGTTATCTGGCTGGAATTTTTAAAGAAATTTATAAAAAATACAAAACAAATATGAACTCTTTAAACATTTTATGTACATTTTTTGGTTGTGCACTGTTTCACGGGGAAAACTTTGATTTCCAATCCCCCAAAAAACTAACAGTTTTTCTCAGCTGTATATTATATGTTGTATATTTAAATATTGGGGAGTAACCCCACCACCCTCTTTTTAAAAAATTCTGGGTCCACCCCTGTAGATTATTCATGTAAAACTTGGCACATATCAAACTGTGTTGATTATTTAATAATAACATGGATAAGGTGAGGTGCATACTAAACTATATATTTTAAACAATTTACTGTTGTATTAAAATTTTGTTCTCTTTGCAAAATTTTATGTCAAATGTCTTAATTAATAAAGGTATATCAGTATGTGTTTTGCTAGAACAGTACACTTTTCATGGACAGAATTAAAAAGTTAGATTAATTCAAATCAGGCTATGCTTATAAATTTGTTGGAATTGAAAAAAAGGGTGTTACGTGTAATAGATCTTATAATTATTACCACTTAACACAGTGGTAAAATGTAAAAGGTTATTCGTGTTATTTCATTGATTCGATACTTTTATAATTTCTTTATTACATACAAATGAATGTACATTTTTTAACCGGATATTCGAAGGAAATATCGGTTATTGATTTGGGGATGTATGGCGGGCAGGCAGACTAAGAACTATTTACCCCAGGGATTTCACAGTTCATATAAATATGCAGGTTTTAAAAACAAACACACCCCTATTATAATAGATACTCCCTGCTCATTTTTCAAATTGTATGGTCTTGAATTTGAACTGAAAATTTTAAAAAATCCCAAAAATGAGTGATTTTCCATTTTGACTGCTGGTTGCCATGGTAATCAATATGCAAATCAACTTCACTTGTTTGGAAATGTTATATATATTATATATGGTCTTACATGTATAGGAGGTGTCGTCTGTTTATGTAGTTCATACGTGTTTCTCGTTTCTCGTTTTTATATAGATTAGACTGTTGGTTTTCCCGTTTGAATGGTTTTACACTAGTAATTTTGGGGCCCTTTATAGCTTGCTGTTCGGTGTGAATCGTGGCAACTTTTACTGAATCTGCACTGGCATGTCTAGCGATATCATACCTTTGTCAGTTCGCGTGTGAAAAATTCAGCTCTGAGAATCGGTTTAGTACAATTCAGGCAGACCTGTCTACTTACTGCCACTATTTAGATAATCATATGGGTATGCAACGTTTAAACACAAAGAGTTAACCATCTACCATATCTAATAGCGAAAACAGCATCTTTCACTAACAACATGAGATTGAACGATAACCATACAACCTTTTGTGTTACAGTACTTTCTTAAGTTCTATATATGTCTCTTTATATAAAACGTAGCAGATGTGAAATGATTGCCAATGAGATAACAATGTATTACAGAGTAAAGAATACCAGAGCGCAAAAGCTGAAATGTCTCGTCTGCTTTACTTATGATAGTATATATGTTGAACGTCTGTAATAGTAAGGGTTTTACTAGAAGTGTCACATACTCTTAAGATTATCAATGATCCGTAAAAAGAGGCCAAGGTAAGATGAACCATTCCATACAGACCGGTACAAACATCCCGTACACCAAATATAGTGGTTATGATGCTTACAGTACCTTAAAAACTGACAAATCTAAAAGTTATGTTTGGCTAATGAATTCGGAACATAAGGTCGAAAGTATATATGAACCCTGACCGACAGTCAGACATAGACATCTTACTATCATTCAATATATCAAATACAATTGAACTCTTTCTTTTAGTATCTGATAAACTGACAAAACCATGAAAACTTAACAAAAACCAATGAACCATGAAAATGAGGTCAATGTCATATATGAAACATGCAGACAGACATGTACACCATACACCAAATACAGTGGCCCTATAGCATACAGGTATATAAGCAAAAGACCAAAGCCCACAAAATAAACATTGCCCAATGATGCATGATAATGAGGTCAAGGTTAGTTGAAAACTTTCTAGTCGAAAATGTACACCTTACAATCATAACTTATATCAAATACAGTAACGAATCCGCGATACAGACTTGACCACAAAACTAAATCTTGATCTATGAAATAAGGCACAGTCGAGGTCTGAATATATTAATACTTTGAAATGCTCAAATTTATTGAGGATCTCAGCTTTATAAATATAATGGGCGTAAAAATGAGAAATGAAAATTATTAAATTTGTATAAGAAAATAAAACTTATGAAGGTTGGACAAATAGACTGATATTGCTATAATTCACCTAGTCTGTGTGGTATTATAAGATAAATGGATCAAATGGCATTGCACAATTATAGCCCTATTCATCAACAAAAGAGACCCGGGTTAGTCATGCAAATCTAGTTTTTCTATACCAATAACAAATATAAATTATCATATAACTGAAGAATGATTTGAACGTCTTCGTAGCATCAGATCTTTCACGATCCGAAATATCAATTTTGTGTAAATATTTCTTTTTTTACAAATTTTCTGATTATGCTTTCACAAACTAACTTTGAGAACCATTTGATTCATTCAAATGAAATGACCTTTTTTGTAGAAAAGTAGTTTAGTCATTCGAATTATGAAAAAAAATCATGTATGTTTACATTTTTAAACTCATTGAAATGTCGAGGAGCAATCTGCCTTTTGTAGTTTTGTAAACACGATGTACTTTTAAACCTGGACTGTCTCACATACTGATCATAATGTTGAACCATTTTGACAGACAGTTTTATTTTGTTGTAAATTTGTCCGTGTAATTAATTAAATTAGATTAATAATTGACCTTGTATATGTCTTCTCGATAAGATTGAATTCACGATCCTATACAAGAGCTTTCACTATCCAATCGCAATATTTGACCACCGTTAGGTATTCTTTCACGATCATTTCTCTCGATAAACCGAATGACACCCGTGAACTTATGCCAAGCTTATTATAAAATGAAAATAACACTCAATTAATTTCATGCGTCCGACACGCTTTTCTAGATTTACATTAAAACTCCTGTCGTTTTCTTTTGATTTTCCAAAGTCATTTTTAATTCAGATGTTTTTACGTGTAAAAAGAGCAAAAACAAATTCGATAGATCTTTATATATATATAAGCGAAACGGGAATTAAATCTGTAATAACACATAATTCTTAACGAAAATTTGTTAGACAGGCTTTTGAGAAAAAAATCGTTTTAAGTAAAATAATTCTATATTTCACGATATTAAGTTACAACTTTAGACATTTATACTTATACATAATGCGGGATATTCAATCATCGCTGTATCTCGAAAAATGGCTAACAAAACTGTTTTGATATTAATTTGTTAGTTTCGAATGCACTAGTAACTTGTACAAGTTCATTAAAATCCGTTATTTCACATATTTATGTACCTGTTATCTTAAGTTAAAAGAATTAAAACGAGACATGAAATAACTAACGTTGGACATGCATAAAAGTCGTCTGATCTGAACATTTACTGTTTCCTGTGGTGACATTTTGATAAGTTTTTTTAATTTGCATTGAGGTGATGCATGATTTATTTCTTACTTGAAATTGGCTTTGCACTAACTTTCAATCAATGCGATTAATCTATGATAGAGTCTTAGTGGGTTTTTTTATGTGTTATTTGTTATTTTGTTAAGTTTTTTTTCTTCTTCCTGACGAACTAATGTCAAACCCTTTCATTCAAAGTTATATCCTCAACTATATATGTTTTTAAAGCTGTCATATTGTTGTTTTTTTTTCCATCCAGCTTTCCACATTATTCAGGCTTTACGATGGTATTTAATTTAATACAAAAGATTTGTATTAAGCTTCTGTGATTTTGAAAAGGTTTAGGATACTTGTTTATAGACTACTTAAGTCATTGATTTTCAGCAATTTGAATCAAAATTAATTATTAATTATTAAATTTATAACAAAATTGTTTGATTATATTGAAACGAAGTTATGGATTATCGATATTGTATAAAACGAAATATACAATATACAAAAAATGTCTGTTTCTCTTAAATTGTATTCATCTAAAAAGTAAACAGTTTTTGTATATGTCGAATGTTCATACAATACAATTTATTTAACATTGCAGCTCTCACATCAGAAGTGTATTCCGTTAAATATCTAAAAGTTAAATTTGATTCTTTGTTAGTCAACTTCAACTTTTTTAAATTTAGAAACAAACAAGCAGTTTTGTCAGTTATTATTTTGTTTCACTTCCCACGATTTGATAGTCTATTAATACCTATTATTTCTCTTTCAAGAGGCAGTAATAAAAAAGAATATTTTATATTTGGTCGATCTTGCAAACAATCTTTTTTAACGTTATGTTCTTTCTACACAATCAGGAATACATACTGTTATACATGCCTTGCAATTTTCTGCATTGGTTTTGTGCTTTATCTAAAAAGTGCCAAGTAACTTACATTCATGTCGTATAAAACAAATTTGCATCCATGTCTTTCATGTACTGCAAATAGTAATCGAACAACATTGTTACAGGATGAGCATGTTTAAATGTATTATAAATACTAGTAAAGGATCTGGTGATGGGACATGATACAAATGCGATATAAAAGTGTTGTTTACTTAACTTAAGCATAACGGCGCTTGACAACCAGGCAAGCTAAAATTGAGTACCTTCTGTAGCTTACATATTATCCACAGTTTTTATTTATTAAAGAAACATTCATTTTGCATTGCTTTGTGTTTTTTAGTGCTGACATATGCAATTTTGTAGTCTATCATATGAAAAGAAAATATGTATCAGTTTTAGAGTATATTTATGTACTAGTGATTAAAATATTTGGACGGGTGCCACATGTGGAGCAAGACCTGCTTACCCTTTAGGAGCACCTGAGATCACCCCGGTGTTCTGTGGGGTTCGTGTTGGTCAGTCTTCAGTTTTCTACATTGTGTTTTGTGTCCTGTTGTTTGTCTTTTGGTCTTTTTCTTCTTCTACTTAGAAAACAGTGATTTCTAAAAACGTTATTGTTTGATGATTCGATCGATTCTAACATTAGAAGTAATCACTAGTAGCAATTCCCTAGTTGACCCAGGGTTTTAGCGGGATAAGTGCTGTTCAATCTTAAGTGTTTTTATATCGTTAGTTTGTCTTGTGTTGTTTCCTCAAGTCAATTGTATTGTCTGCTTTTCTTGGATTACGTATAATTTATAATGGCTATATTTCTATCTATTTTATGTTTCACTTTCTTCCGTCCAAATGTAACAAAAGTTTGATCGTATATGAAGCATTACGATCGTTATTGTTTTCTTTGTTTTTCAGATGGTGTGAGGAAAATGGTGCTAATAATGCAATACCAAAGGATGTATGGTACATGCTGTCCAAATGTCAAGCAAAGTTTGCAGATGAATCGGAATCTTACATAAATGTACTGACCGACCTAATGCTTCTGCATACTACCTATTTATTACCATTAACAGTTAAATTCAGGAACTGAGGACACCTTGAGTCCCCGACATTTAAGTATTGGGATATGTTCCTGAAAGCGGTTGAAGTAATGCCCCAAAACATTCGTGCAGAACCATCAATATATGTCTTGTCGATCCTTTCTTCTTTGAAAAACCGAGTTTTGCATTTCAAAAACCCACATTCAAGCGTTAGATAGAGAATTAACATATTCCAGAGGTTTTTGTTGTATTATGCGTATGATCCTGATCTAACCCACCATCGTATTTAGATATCTTGTTGATGTCCTATCACATAATATTTCATATTCTATTGAAACATTATGAATATATAGCATTTGTATGTGAATTTCCGATTTACATGTTCAGCAATTTTGTTTAAACAGAATCCAATATTCTTGTTTATATAGGATGTAACAGTATTAACTCTCTCGTAAATGCAGGCAATTGTTACTGTTTTTCTCATTACTTTATAACCCGTTGTTTAATGTGAATATTTGTTGTTAATTGTAATGTTAAAATGAATTTGTTTGCTGTAACATTAGTCTACATTTTAACATTTCATCAAGTGTGTTTTAACTTATTTTAAATGTTAGTAATATTGTTTTAAAAAGGTGCTAAATTTTGGACAGAATTAGTTTAATCAAATTACCGGAACTGATCCAAACGTATTATAATAGCAAATTTAAAAAAATAAATACTTTTAAAAATAGAATTCGGTTTCCAGTTTATATCAAGTAATAAAAAAACTGAATCTTTAATATTAAGGATGTTCGCTCCTCTTGTTTTTGAATTTTTGTCCGATATTCGGAATCCGCTAGTTTTACCCATGTAATGCCAATAAATATTTTGCCCGTTAACCCCTACTTTTCTTTTTATAATTTTGTTACTTATAGTTTAAAAAACTATATTTGAAAATCTATTAAAATCATTGTTATTTTTTCATAGTTTTAGAAAGAAAAAAGGTGCCAATGTTAATTGAATGAAAATCTAGAGAGAATATTATTAACTTCCCGCCAAATTTTCAATGGCTTATATCTCGAAAACAAGCATACGGACCATTCAATCTTTTCAGCTTTTTAAATTCCTTCATTTATATACTATCAATTAATAACAGTCTTTTAAAAGGCTTGTTATTTTGAAACAGAGTAGCGATCCTAATGGCGCACATTTAGTAATTTAAAATATAAACTCATCAAGGGTACCTTACATAACATTAAGTATACCAGACACGCTCTTTGTCTGTTACATTATACTTGTCGTCAGGGGCGATCAAATCAAAATAATTTTTTAAAACTAAATCAAGTACGAAGATGAAAAACATTTAAAACAATAAATTTCAAAGGTTTGTAACAAATATGGCGAATTCCAACCATGATTGGGGGTAGACTTTGTTTTGTCTCTCATGATTTAACATAAAACCAAGTCTGAATTGATTAATTTTACCTTTTCAAATTCATCAAATTTATTTCAACATATGCAGTCTGAACGACATGCTAGCCTTTGTAGATTATGCATAACGATCTGAAGACCAAACAGGTTTGTTGTAAGTTCAAAAGTATGTAAAAATCATTAAAGATGCAAAATATATCATCATTTGTATAAATATAAACGCCTTTTTGAAGTTGTACTGTGTTTGATAAAATGCACTAGTGTGTCATTAGGCGTTGTAAACCCATAAGACACGTATGATCTGTCTTGATGCACATATTAAATAATAACCATGATACCATTGTTGTATGTACCTGTTCTTGTTGTTTAAAAATATGATATACAATGAATTCTAAATATATTTGACAAATGATATATAAAATGGAATTGATGATATTATTGTCAAATATTAAATCGAATCACAAATTCAAATATGACACAGAGACGAAAGACTGAGTATACATCAATAAAATAATTTGTAACATTAATTCTGTAAGATGTATATGGTTAGGGACTTATCCGTTAATTCTGACAACTCAGCAATATGTTTGCCAGTACAACTAGTAATAAGAAATGGGGTAAACTGCAAAATAGGGTAATTGTATGGCTATCTAATCAAAATGAAAATAACACTTTAATCAATTTGTAGCGTCCGAATGCGATTTTTATGAATTGACTTTCATCAATAACGTTCATACCCCAAAAATTTAGAGCCAAGGAGGTATAGCTACACTTTCACTTGAAGAACTGTATGATCATTCATATTGCTTTAAAACATTATTTGGCTTATATATACATTAGCAGTGTTAAAACAAAGCCAAATTTGGAAAAAAAAAACAGTTTTGTCTTTATCTTCTGTTTTAAATGTGTCGATTTGGTTAATTACACATTATACACAGCAATCATGAATATAATACTGTAAATATCAGATTAATTCTTTAGGTAGGCAGTTGCTTGTTATTGCATAATCAATATCATATGATTAATAAAACATATTAAGACAACATCTTGCCCTTGCTAACCTGATTACCTGATATTGAAGCAACTGCAGTTTTTTTCTCTTCCGTTATATTCCTTTTATCTGTATTAATGAACTCTTTGCAGGAAGCCTTAACTTCAAGTATTGAATTCTGCTTCTAGAAATAAGTTCTTTGTTTTCAGTATAAGAGAAATTCTGCAGTATTTAAGTGTCTTCCTTGTTAATTCAGAAAGTATTCAACACAGCGGAATTCAGTAAATAAAGGTCACAATAACACTATAAAAAATTAGTTATGCTTTAGTGCAGTTGGAACAGTACAATAATAATTAATCTTTCCTGGTGAGTTAACAATTTAATTTTTATTGTACATTTAAAAAGTTAGTACAAAAGCATTGACTAAAAAGGCATTATTTGCATTAAGTGACACTTTTGATTTATAGGAAAAAATATCTGACTGCTGTAAGGTGAAATTTAAATCTGCATAGTATCTTGTAATGACAGTTATGTTGCAGTTGATACAGAGATTTGTTTCTAAGGATGATTGATTTATTGATTATTGTTTGCGTAACGTCCAGAGGCAAATTTGTATTACATATTCAAAACGAGAACAATTAACAATTAATGCATAAAGTAGGTTCTGCAAAGTAGGTTTTCAGGGATGAAAAGCTGAAATTTTAGACTCCCAATGAAAACTTAGGGTATGTTGGATAGGACAGACATATTGCCTCCTTCCAAAAGGTCACGTTTGGACCCCGCAGAGCTCTTAAACGTGCAGAAAGCGTAACACTCGCAATGCACGAGCCATCAAAATGTATGTACTCATTCCCACCGCCCGTGATTGCGTTCTAATACATCTAGCACAGCCAAATGAACACTCCATTTTATTAAGGATTTTACTGCCGGGATATGTCCAGGGACCTTTTAGGTTTATCAGCAAAAGATTAACACTTTACCTTCGTCGACGTTATTGATTAGTGGACACAAAACGGCTCCTTCATTTTCATTCTTTATATAAAGTAACCAATATATATTTATTTCCAAGTCCCCAGTCTTACTCCATTTCTATCATTTCTTCTAACTCTTATATAATAAAAAGATTTATCGGTAATTTGAACAATTTTCCTTTGATGTATACACTCTGATAATTTTAGTATCACTGGACTGGTCGTGATAAAAAAAATATCCGATAAACAAGGAAAATTTACTTTAAAATAATTTGTATTCATCGAATTTTTTTATTACTCACCCAATTATCCCAACTTGAGTTTCCATGTATATATAAACTAGAATGTTAAATGATTAAAAAGAATTTACTATGAGTATTGTAATGATGAAAGTTTAATAAATTGTTGTATAAACATTGTTGCATTTGTTGGCATTAATCTTCATTGCATATCTTGTATTTCCAGCTACTGAATCAGAACTATGTAAATTGAAGATTCACAGGGTATGTTATCTTAACAGAATTACCATCTAAGGGCATATGATACAGTTACATGTTATTTTTGGTAACGTCAAAAAGTAAAATAACAAAAATACAGAACTCCAAGGAAAACTCAAAACGGAAAGTCCTTTATCAAATGGCAAAATCAAAAGCTCAAACACATTAAAGGAATGAAAAACAACTGTCATATTCCTGACTGGATACAGGCATTTCCTTATGTAGAAAATGACGGATAAATAAAGGCAATACCGCTGTTCATTAGTCATAAATCGATTTAACTGAAACAAGTCCGGGTCACCAACCATAACTGAGGGAAACACATCAACTATAAGAGGAAACAAAACGGAACAACAGAAACACTGAACTGCTACAAAAACAAACGCCAACATACATAGAAACGGACTATGTGATAACAACTGCCATATTCCTGACTTGGTACAGGACATTTTAAGAAAAAATGATGGGTTAAACCTGGTTTTATGGCTAGCCAAACCTCTCGCTTATATGGCAATGTTAAAAATACCGCTAAAATGACAACATTACGTGACAGGAATACAGTACAAATAAATGCAAGAACATTCAGTAGAGAGAAATACATAAATAAATAATATAATACTACATTTCAACATGTAAACAACAGAATAACAACGAACACCTAAATTTAATTTACGACAGAACACAAATACAGCACAATAGAAAACACAATAGAATAATGAACTGTGTGTCACATGAATGTGTCAACGCCACAAAAAGTGACGTCACAAGTAAATTTCTAAAAATAGAATATCAAATTGGGATTAAGTTTGTAATGGTGTTATTTGATGTATTTTCTAACTATTACAAGAATATTAATATAGAATTGTATTAGTAATGGTGTAATTATTTGTATTTTATAACCATGTCGTTTTTTTCTTCTAAATCAAACTGTGTAAAACAAATAAATCCTGTGCATATAGTTGCTATAAACTAAAAATGATATAAATGAACTAGGTGATTAATATCTATACTTTTACATACATATAGAAAATTAAAAAAAAATAGAATTAAACCACAAACGATAAGACATAAAACAACATCTAACCAGAATTACAAATGAAACATCATAACTAAATACATGAATGTTGGATGTACAAATACCGAGACACGTCTAATTATAGCAATTCGAATTTAAACTCAGCAAAACAATCATATTCGGGAATAGGTCACGTTTGGTACTTTGAAGACCAGACGATGTAAACCTGGCTTTATAGCTAACTAAACCTGTCACTTGTATGACAGTCGCAGAGAATTCTGTGACATATTGGAAAAATATGCATTTTTCGACTGATTTTGATCATTAGCTTGAAAACGAGTACATGGACCCTTCTTTTTATAAATGACAATTTGCTTGATTATGTATAAAGATTATTTGAACAATTTTTTTAACCACTCACAAATGATTATTTTTTAATCAAATATACTGAGAAATGGGAAATCGACAATTAAAAGTTGAAATCATCACGTTTGTCATACATTATAATTTGATATCTCAATATTGAGGAAAAGGTCAAGATACGAAGCAGACCCTCTTTTTCGGTGGTATCATTAATTTACTGGGATATATGACATGTAGGCACTTATTGAAATGGGGGTGATTTATTAACAGAATATCAAAGTCAGGAGCCTGTAATTCAGTGGTTGTCGTTAATTGATGCCTGTCATATTTTTTTCGTTTTATGTTTTGTCATAAATGTAGTTGTTTGAATTTTTTAACATTTTTTTCAAGTTATGTCAAGTTCTTTTATAAACCTATACGGTATGAGACTGGCTCATTGTCGAAGGCCGCAATGTGAACTATTGCTAAAATCCACGTCATTTGGAAGCTGGAAAATAACTTTCTCATTGGGAATCATACACATCTGCTTTTGATATACATGACATTGTAGAGTATACTTGTTAAGAAAGAAAAATATGGAAATTATGTTCAACTATAAGGCACCGAATGACCTTCAACAATGAGAAAATTCAATACCGTTTAGCAGGTTACTTAAGACCCCGGGATGATAAAATGTAACATAAACCTTAACAAAAACAAAACAAATGACTTGTTTTATCCTTAAACAATAAACGGTTAACACGTTATGGCAGACATAAACCAACTTTAACCCGTAGACTACAGCTTCGTGGTGAGTCTTACGTTGACAAAACACACTTATTGCGTATCAAATAAATAGCCAGGTATCTTTGATATTTTTTTCCAAGCATGCTCATATAGAATGTGGGGGAGTTAAACATGTGTGTGATCGCCCAACCAGACAGTATAATTTGAACAATCTGTTAAAAAGGGCATCAGGAAACACTAACAAATGACACAGTTTAAGAGTACGCGTAAGTGCTGAAAGCTAGTTCAAAGGCCAATTACAACGAGAAAATTGACCAAATTGTACAACACTAAAAAATGTCAATATAAGTATATATCCAAGGGATTAAGAATAGAGACACCATAAGAAATCTGAAAAAAAGCATGGCCTTATGAAATACAAAAAATATCAGTATTGACATGATGCAGAACAAGAAGTGTTAAATAAGGGGATAGCCATACAGGTTTAAAAAACATAATGAAATAGATTTGGAAAATAAAATGAATTCAAGTATCAATAAAGATAAAAAGCCAACTACTATGACAAGTTGATAACCTTTACCAATACGTTTAGGTAAAGGACCAATATGTTTATATGGATCAAATCTGAATTTACAAGCTCTATAAACTACACCGCCGTAAAGTTAGGATTTGATTTCATGTGAGTAAGGATTGTTTGCAGATCCAGCCACACTTAAAAACCAAATATTTGTAGCTACGAACGAATTTAGTTAAAGATTATTAAACTTCTTTATTTCAACAAAATCCCTCAAAAAAATTATATACATTGGTGACGTATATTCTAACCCGGAATGATTTTCTTTTATGGTAAAGTTAAGTACATTATTTTCCTTGTGAAACAAATATCCAAATTAAGAGATTGATAATTATTGATGTTCATTTTATATTTTTATAATTTGAACTCAAGTCGTCTGTAGATGCGTAATTTGTTTTTCACTAACTGGTTAGCTAACATCTACACTATATCTATTCACAAATAAGAAACAATACATTTAGAATAATGTAAACATATCATCTCTCTGTTGACGTCTGGATGTTTGTCCGTTGACGTATGTCTTATATCAAATTTTATTCAAAATTTAAGTTTTGTATGTCATTTGCAGAGTTTTCACAGTTTACATATAGATTGACATCTTTGATAAACGTTGTTGTTATGAACACATATGAAGTATACACCTTATCGCTATTTGTCCGCTATTACTTGACATCACACAAGTTCCCGTAAAATTTTGACGTCATAATACAAAATATCTGACGCCACAATGGAAAAGTGATTGTTGTATGACGTCAAAAGTTCGAGCGGGACTGATTCTCGGGTCAAGCGGGATTAGCGATAAGGTGTATTTACTTTTAAACGTTTACCAAAGAGAAATCAATTATATTTCTAGATGTGTGTAACATATTACTGTTTGTGTCTATTTACTGGTCATTCTTTATACACGTACATATGATGCAATATCATCGATTTAAAAAAAATCTGCAAGGTTAATAGATAATCTTATGTATCAAGTTATTAGGTCGAAAATTGAAAAACATAAAATTGTCTGTCAAAGAGGTTCATCATTATGATCAGTAGATGAGAAAATCAGAGGTTTGAAAATCACCGTCTTGCAAAGCTACAAAAGTCGGGTTACTCTTCAATTTTCAATGACATAAAAAAGGTACACAAACATGATTTTTTTTATATCATATAAATGAATGAATTACTATTTTCTAAATTTTTTTTTGTGATCGTGAAAATGATCATGAAAGATCAGGTGTTGCTCATTTGTTATTTCAAAAATCATTGAAAGCATTTAAATCATTTTGTTAAACGAAAGTTTATCATTTTAATTGGTACAGCCTAAGACTGGACTTGCAAAACTCTATCCGATCCACATTTGTGGGAGATCAAAATGTTGGGCTATGATTGTTAAATGTCATTTGGTCTGGTGGTTTAAGACAACGCTGTGGTTCCCTATAGCAGTTACTGTCTGTCCGTCCGTCCGTCAACATGTTCATCTCGTACAATAAATCAAGATTACCTCATATGATATCAGAATTTATATCTATAAAAGTAAGATCTTTGTATATTAAGGCTTTTTATAAAGGGGGACAATTTTGGTAAAAACTCATTCTTTTTTATTTAAAAACTCACAAATTTTCAGAAATTTCTTTTTGAGCCAAGATTTCAAAGGAAAATGATAATTTTTTCCGGGCATTCCAAATTTGCGGCATGTGAAAAATAAGATAAAAATTTGTTTCAATTCACAAATTAACAAATTATAATTTTCATCTTTATGTACTAGGTTTTCAACAACAATTTATATTAAGGCATAACATGGAATGCGAAAGTGATTCACAAGATCAAATTTTCGATGAATCGATAAGAAAAAATAATTTTAAAATTTCCTTTTTCAAGGACTTGAACAAGATTTAATAAGGTGTATTCTGCTATTTTAAACTAATGAGTGATGTCCAATTTGCGGTGAAATTTTCCCAATTGATTTGGCCTTTCCTTTTTTTTTGTATCGAGCGCTTCTGCACATTCAAATGAAGACAAAATCCTAGTATGGAATACAAAATTATAAGCCTGGTGTATTTGATGAAATAACGGATATGGTAATATCGATAAATGGATAGGACGTTGAATATGTACCAAACTAAAAGGTATACTTAATAAAGTAATGTCAGTATATGCTTCCTATGGCCACTATCGGTGTTACTTTTCTTCAAGAGGTCATTTCTGAAACATCCGGTGACCAAGTGTCCTATAAAAGTTATGATTTAACCAAAGTTTAAGTAAAACTTTCAAATATAATATCTGTCATTCTTGCTTCAATTAAACTTTTAATCAATGGCAAAATTAAAAGAAAAGCAAGTAACAAAACTTCTCGCATTTCTTTCCAATTGAGAGTGTTCAAGTACCCTTTACAGAAAGGGGGAAGTATTAAAAAAACAGATTACGGGAATTACTGTCACATACAAATGGAAATTAATATTTACAAAGTTCAAGTTAATCAAACGTGCAAATCTTACATTAATTCAAAGCAATGATCACATTTTCAGAAATCAACTTAATTACAAAAAAACAATTTATTGTTGAGATTTAAATAAAATAGCCATTTATAAAAAACATTCACGGTTAAAATTCAAATGAAATAGCTTATTATATATATATATGCACCTCATGTTTGTGGTAAACCATCTTTTCCACAAGTGTTTTGTTTTCTGTTTGGTATTAAATTAATATTAAGATCCATTTTGTACTGGTGATCAATTTATTTGGCAATCGCCAATGGCAGTCAGTAGGGTTTAAGAACATCCGTTGTTCGACCTGTTAGTCAAATGCGTTTTGTTAAAATATACTTTTTCACTATTTTGGTCTTTTGGAAAATGTTGTTTGTGCTGTATTTAGACCCCTCTACCTAGAAATTTGTTTTACATGCACACGTATAAAAATTGCGGTTTTTATCCAACGCAATCATAGGTTTGAACGTTGTTTTCAATTTAGACTTGTTTATATTTTTTCGTTTGGGCTTGTATTATATTTTCCTTCGGGTTTATATGATCCGTTCAACCTATTTTGACTCTTTAAAATTCAAGAGTCTATCCTAAACTGAGGTAAATTATATGGCCTTCCAAATACCGTTTCGATCCCTAACATCACTGAAGAGACATTAATTGTCGAAATCCGGATATGGTGTATACAAATTTTTGCACCTCATGTTTGTGGTAAACCATCTTTTCCACAAGTTTATTGTTTTCTGTTTGGTATTAAATTAATATTAAGATCCATTTTGTACTGGTGATCAATTTATTTGGCAATCGCCAATGGCAGTCAGTAGGGTTTAAGAACATCCGTTGTTCGACCTGTTAGTCAAATGCGTTTTGTTAAAATATACTTTTTCACTATTTTGGTCTTTTGGAAAATGTTGTTTGTGTTGTATTTAGACCCCTCTACCTAGAAATTTGTTTTACATGCACACGTATAAAAATTGCGGTTTTTATCCAACGCAATCATAGGTTTGAACGTTGTTTTCAATTTAGACTTGTATATATATATATATATATAGGTTTGAACGTTGTTTTCAATTTAGACTTGTTTATATATATATATATATATATATATATATATATATATATATAAATGCCTAAGAATGTAACTTTAACACGCTAACATATTCACGCAATATTTCGCTAAACAAATTAGCTTCATCAGGCGCGTGCAGCCATCAAGGTCAAATCGGATGTTGTTAATAAATTTTTGTAGCTTATTGTACATGTTCTTTAAATATTTTTTCAGCTTATTGTACATTGCGATTGATAGATACAAAACAAATAATTGTGTTAGTTAAATACTATGAAGTTCAAGATTTATTCCTTTAGTTTTTGATAAAACTGTTTTTCATCCCTCTCATTCAGTATATATATGTTCATAGGTTTGAACGTTGTTTTCAATTTAGACTTGTTTATATATAACAGAAAAGCAGCAAATGTGGGGCCTGTTCTTCCTGCGGACAGCACTTTTTAGAGTCATGCAATAACAGTAGGCTAGCACAAAGCAGTCAAAACTATACATACACCCTTTGGTTTTCATTTATTTTATTTTTATTTTCTTTACTTTTTCTTTTTTTTTTATGTTCATATAAAAACTCATACTTATTATTTTTCCGAAATTCACATACACATATTTAGGCCTATTTCGGTTAAATACGACAACGTTGCTGCCGCTCACTATCATTTGCTTGGCCTAGCTTTTCTCCTGTTCTTGCTTTTGTAGGCTCTTATTTTTTTTTTTATTTTCTTTTGTTCTTTATTAAAATTTTCATTTTTTTTTCTTTTATTTAATTTAAGCTCTATTTATTTTTATCTTTTATTTTTATTCATCAATTTATTTATTCATTTATTTATTATACCTTTCTTATTATTGCTATATTTACTTTTTACTCATGTTAGGTTTTTTCTTTTTGTCATACAAATTATATGAATTACCTTAAGTTAAAAACAAATTATTTAAATGCCCAAAAAGGCGCAAACCAGGGCCGACCGTGCAAGACCCTCATGGGTAGTCAAGGTCGTTAAAAACCACCCTCGTCCTCGTCAGCAAATGCCAATTATACCGTCTTTGGTTTGACCCGGCAGGGGTTCGAACCAACGACCCCTCCCGCACTCAAGGAGAGTACGCTATCACGAGACCACCGAGGTGTTTTCATAATCTCAATTACATAACCCCATAAACCATAACCTATATTAAAACTGTTTATAAAACCAAACTGGTTTAATTGAATAAACGGTAACAATGTTAGTCGATTCGGGAAGCTGACAAAACTATGTCAATTCATTGCAAAACCTTACACTGGTGTATTTATATTTTTTTTTAGAAAATGATTTTAAATAGCACAAACAGTAGACAAGCAAATGTTAAATGTTACCATTAAATAACAAAATTCTCACTATTTACATATAACAGATAAAGAATGAAGTGTATATGATAGTTTTCAATTAAGATATCAATTTAATTTATTCAGTGTAGCTTTTTTTTAAGGATAAATTTACTTCTAGCAAAAAGGTTCATATATAAAAATTGAATTTTAAAAGTATATCAACTGAAAAGTAAATAATGAATATTTTAAAGGTTGTATAATAAACGAGGGAAATGTTAAATGTGTGAACCCTGTTAATCAATTTTCAATAATATTCTTCAAGTATGCTTGGTACATTTCTTTAACATTTTTTTCTCTCTCTCTCTTTCTCTGACATTTAATAAAATAATTGAGCTTGTAGTTGTCTTAAAAGGAATTCTACATTTCCTTATTTATAGGCTAGAGAACGAACAGTTATCTGTCATATGGTTGGATATGTTTTTCTCAAGTAATTTGTTGCGGTTAAATGTACATCTAAAGCAATTAATACAACATGTTTGTAGTGTTTTATCATATCAAAGAAATCGTGTTCATTTACATGATTAATCAAAGTCAACTACTTTAGTAAATTATATTAAATAACGAACGACAAGTAATTATTGTAATTGACATTGCAGGAGATGATTTCACGTGGAAACACGATAAAAATGTTTTTTTTTGTTTAAAGTCAGTTTTAAAAAATTCTGTACAAACATGTTTTAAAAACTTTACATTATATTTTCCTGCTTATTGTTAACATTATTATTCCATATTTTAATACACGAACAATGGTTTTAAAGGTTCATGTCGACCCTGTGGCTTTAATGACTGCGTTTTACCTCAAAATTGTTACTCTAAATACAGACAAACCGGTGCATCTGGGAAAGTTTTAAGGCATAGCTTGCACTAGATACATAAATCTCAAATGCATTTTATCTTTTAGAAAATCAAAAACTTAACTTGATTTTGAAGTGTACTTTTTTCTGTTCCTAAAACATAAAATGCATTTGAATTTTATTTATCTAGGGCATGCTATGCCTTAATTTTTTTCCAGATACACAGGTTCGTCTGCACTCAGAGTAAATTTGGAGGTGAAAACGTAACCATTTAAGCCAAAGGGTCCACATGAACCTTAAATCAATAAGAAAGGTACACGACTAACAAGGGAAAGACATTTATGAAGATAAAATACACAAAACACTAAACCTTCAAGCAATACCTACTCCATCAAACTATATGTACTTGATTTGCCTTTTAAGATGTTACCGTGGACTAATAACCTGAAGTTTTTTGTAAGATTTTGATGAATTAATGCCAATAAATATATTATGCAAAAATACGTCCATCGATATCGAACTCTTTAAAGGAATCCGTAACGACGAAATACCCGTCTTTGTATTGAACACTCTACTCACAGCCGAAATGGTTAAAAGCTATATTAGTTTAACTGTTCCAATTCCAATAAAACTTTGATTGTTGTTCGATAAAACAAGCATGACAGAATAAGGTGAGCCATTAATGCTTCCATTGTTTGTAATATTTAATGTTAAGAAATACAAATTTATCTAAAAAGACTTGATCGAAGCTTGGCAAAATATACAAATAGTAGATAGACAATTCTGCATATAAAAAAAATTAGAAGTATGAAATTATTCATTTCAGATATATAATTATTTCTTTGACGTATTCCGACCAAAATTATTATAAAGAGACGATTTGTCGCTTCCTATTGTTAATTTTCCTATTCATTACAAAAAATAAGGAGATGTGGTATGATTGCCAATGAGACAACTATCCACCAAAGAACAAATGAAGTGGATGTAAGCAATTATAGGCAACTGTACGGCCTTCAACAATGAGAATTAGAAATTAAATGTCTTCCTGTAGACTGTTATCTTGTGAACTAGCACGTTATAAATCCGACTCAACGTGTAAACTAGTACAAAGCAGGGTTCATATTCATATTGCTCTAACATGTTGTCCTGAATAATTTACCACTGGGCGTTTAACAGCCATTTATCCATCCATCATTGAGATGATAACCAATAGACACTAATTTGGTTTTGTTTTGTTTACTCTTCCTTATGACGTCTTCGGTTTTAAAAGAGGAAGAAGCTATCAAGGGTTCAATCAGAAACTATATGTGGAAGACAATCAGACAATACTTGACAGAGACGATGAAAGGACAAACAACACAATCCACAGAGGTACCAACGCAAACATTACTATAACCCGTTTAGTTTTGCTTCTTTGTTTGTTGTCTGCCATCTTGTTTTCTTTGAAATATTTCACATTTTTTCATACCGGAGATTTTTAAAGCTTGGTATACGATATTGGTTTTGATTGAATCGGGAAAATTGTTGAAGAAACTCAGCGAAGATACCAGGCTTATTTTTTGGTTCGGCATGCTAGCGTGTCGTCTACGGCCTATGGAGAGTTGTGTAATTGGCAATCATACCATATCTCCTAATTTATTTATAGATATGCTCGTGCTGCAGTGACAAATCATATTTCAATGCAATACTTTTTTTCTAGACGATTAAAACCGTATACACTAGGGATACTGATATCTCTTATTGATCAAAATTTACGTGTTTGTATAAAGATAAAAAAAAATCTTATTGTGGAAGCGTAATTCCCATTGTAGGAATCTAATTAAATTGATACTGCGTACCACGTGTTTTAAAGAAATATACAATAAAATGTATTTTTCTTACTTTAAAATTTATTGATGAATATTTAACTCCTCTCCCATTCAAAGCTATAATACTGGGTGTAAGTTTGGCTTTACTTTTCTTACTATTATAGTTTCATCTGCTCTTCAACGTTTGTATAAAGGATTGGATGTTCAAATATTTTGACCTCAAACATCATGTAATAGACATTAATCGTCGATATGCGATGTCCTGCAGTAAACTGTATACTTTAAATGTACTGTTTTGTAATATGCAGAGTTTAATATGGAATCATAGAGTCAGTAACAAGGCTAAAAGAGAGATGAACGACGACATGACAATGCCATGACACAACGTTTCATTTATTTTCTTTCTCTTTTTAAAATCTATATACAAGTTTACCATGGGAATTGCCCAAAAGTGTACTTTTCTGTACTGTTCATGACATAGTTGTTATGTAAACACTATCATATAAATATGTAAGAAGGTGTTCGGGTTACTTTGTTTTCTGTCAACAATATAATAACATAATTTATCAAACACACATTTTCCTTTTTTAAAATGCTTTTCGATAAATCTGGGAATGATATACATATTGTAGTCACGGTAAAACCCCTTCTGTTTGATAATGTTGACGTTCGATTTGGAAATGAATCCTATCATAAAGTGATCTTCCGATTGCGACCAACTATATCTATATTTTGAAATTATATTCCTTTACTTTTTTAAAATCATAATTATTTGTAAAACTTTATAAAGACAGTATGAAAGACTACTCTATAGATATTTCAAAATACATGTAGATACGAATACGAATACAAATACGTTTATTTAGACGTCCCAATCTAACGTTTTAGTTTTGTAGAATTGGTATGTATCATTGGTTAATATGTTGGTAATATATTAGATAAGAGATAAAACAATCCGGTACGTTTTATGATATAACATTAGATTTCCACATCAAAGAATTCAACTGAAGTAGTCAAAAAATCTCACTTGTGGAGCCGAAACTCTTGATGCTTCCGGAGCAAATGAGTACAATTCAATTTACTTCCAGGGGTTCGTGTTGCTCTCTTTTTAGTTTTTTTGTAGTGATTTGATGACTATTTGTTGTCTTTTACATATTTATTTTTGCTATTGTGTGTCTTTTTTCTACGATATCTGGTAAAGTATTGGCCTTTGGAATAATGCACCCTTTTCAAAACATTAAAACTATTAAAATTTTCCAAAATAAAGAATTTTATATTCAACTACCTCAAATTATTCTTACTAAATAAATCACTTTGCTAGTGATGTTTATCTGTTTTAAATGTGATTTTACCATTTTTAATCATAAATATTTCTATCAAATACTAGTATTTGTAGTTTACTCTTCCTTTTTTGTGGAGATAATGTTCTTTTTATTCCTTTAAATGGAGGGTACATTCTGCAGTTAGTGTTAAATGTGTTAGTTTGCAGAAAACCATCTGATACTTTCAATGAACATAATATTTCATGCTAAATAACTGTAGTTTACTGATTTTAACATCTCTTTGGCCTATTTGGAATATTCAATTCAAAAGAGAGAGAACCTGAGGCAATCGCATGAACTCCACTCGGAGCGAGTCGGTGTGTCGACAAGGTGAGCATGCGAATGCACACTTAATCATAAGGTCACATTAGGGAAGGGAACAAAAGAGAGGCGAAGGATACCAAAGGAACATTCAAACTCATGAGTCGAACATCAACTGATAACGCCATTGATAAAAAAGAAAAAAAAAAACATGCAGACAAACAACAATGCACAAAACTACATAGAAAATCAAAGACTGAGTAACACGAACCCCACCAAAAACTGGGTATGATCTCATGGGCTCCGGAAGGTAAGCAGATCCTGCTCCACATGTGGCACCCGTCGTGTTGCTCATGTAAGTACAAACCCGGTGATATGTCTAATTCGGTAGGTCGCATTCGAGTGAAAAGGGGACGAGATTGTAGTTACGACAATTGGAACATATCAGTCGTCATCTTTGAAACAGATATTCCATAACGATTAACCAATTCGTGATGGCGTCCGTAAAATTTACGAAGGGATGATTTCAACTTCACCACTTGGAACTTGGAACTCTTGATTTAATAGCTTTCTTGTAAGCAGCAACCCTCCATCAAGGAAATCATGATAGGAAACACAAGCCCTGGAATGTCGTATCAACTGGGAGATATATACTCCGTATGCAGGCGCTGCTGGAATGTTGCTACATAGAAATGGAAAGTTCACAATTGGGAAGCTGAAATCATCTCTTTTTGTCGTCAGTTTTTTTTTTCAACCGACCCTCATTGTCAATTTCTAGATGCAAGTCAAGATATGAGGCAGACTTAACTTTATCTTTATCTCAAGTTCGATGGGATAGATGCGTTCAATATAGTCACCAAACCTTGAATTATTTAGTGAGAGAACATCATCTTTATAGCAGAAAGTAAAGTTAAAGGATACTGCTAACTTCTTTTCGTTCTTCCAAAGAAGTTCCTGTATGAAGTCAGTCTCATATGAATAAAGGAAAAAGTCGGCAAGAAGAGGAGCACAGTTCGTTCACATGGGAATTCCGATTGTTTCTTGAAAAACACGTCCTCCAAACGTAACAAATATGTTGGCAATCAAGAAATCAAGCATCTTGATAATGTCAGTTTCTGATAATTTTTTGTTTGAATCAGAGTGATTTTTACAAAGTACGATTTATCCCTCCCTAAGACAAGAAATTTGTATCTACGTAAGCCATTCTTATTTATGCAACAAAGCATGACAAACTCATTCAAATTGTCTTTTTTAGACAAATGGCTAAATGTACAGATCAGACAACTATTCTGAAGAAACAGGAAAGCGAAAACATGTCGCTTGTGAGTCGAGACTCAGACATATCGTACTGGTCTATTTATTCGTGAAGTTGGCCGTTAAACACGTGTAAAGACGATTATATTTCTAACATTTCACTTTAATACTGTATTTGATTAATTTAGCCTTATTATTATAAACTATGGAAAGAAGAAAACAATAAACCTATATTCTTTGGTCTTCCTATATCATGTTGAACTATCCATGAGACATGTATATAGTAAAGTCGTCTGATCTGTAATTTTAACAATTGTGACATTTGACGGAGTGTGGATTCGCATTAAGAGTGATGCATGCACATATATATAGGAGACGTTACCCTGTCGACGCACCCGGTCTCACTACTTTTGATGTTTATGTCGCTTTTATATACACTCCAACAGATCATAATGATATACACATGGTTTAAAAGTAATCTTAAGGGATATGGATAGACATATATCCTAAGTGCAATGTGTGTTTTTATAAGTAATAATTAAAGCTTGTTCTGTTGCTTCGAATTCAATTTTAAGTACTTATTATTAGATATCAGAAAGCCACAAGATTTCAAACTTTGGATCTAATTACAGTTACTAATAAGGTGCTATATACATAAATCATTGTATTTACAAAAGTAGTAAAAGTTAATTGAGAAATAACTGATTGAACCTATGAATAAATTGTTCTCGATAATGAACTTGTATTGTACACATTTAACATAACTTTTGCGACCTTGTGATAAAGTAAAGTGCAGGTGAACTTTGGGTCAGGTTTGGGAACTGGTTACCCTATTCTATAACTTTGTCTTGAATTATAGTACAATTGAGAATAATGCAAAGTGTGCTTTTGACAAATGTTTATCATAGTACAAAAAAAAATGTTCATCGGTTCAAGTATAACAATTACTATTGACTTTTCTACAATAATGACTCTGTTATTACAATTTAGGTAAATATTGGTTCGGACATTAAAAGCAATATATGTTTGCCGATTATAGAACAAATGACCTCGGATTCATATGTTTTGACGGTTGATGTTTTAAGAAATAATGATAGGTATAAAAGTATCAATAGCCATTCAATTTCACATGTGACGTTACAGAGTAAAAGGTTCATTTCACGTTTCGTTGATGTGATGTTTAGGCCAGTTAGATATCAATTCTATTTTGGTCTTGGGTACAAATGTAAGGTGTATGTGCATGCAAATCATTTTGAATTTTTCACACATTATTTTTTTTCTCTCAACCGATCCATCCGTCGTATTACAGAAATTATAGATACACTTGCTATTTATCATTAGTGTTTGTGGTTTTTTTAGAGTTAAAGTGTACATTACGTGAAGCATAACATATTTTTATGTATTTACTTTTTAGTTATTAATGCTTTTAGACCTAGACTGATCCTGATGTAAGTCTTTAAGGTTGATATTCTAACTGTCAGCATTACCTGTAAACAAGCTTGTATAAATGTCAATCTGCAGATGATGACGGAGTTTCTAAGTATATGTCTTTTTAAACTTCCTTTAATATGCGTCATGGGATTCTAGTTATGCTCCTGATGCAAGTCTTAAGGGTTAATATGATAATTTTCAGCATTACCTGTAAAACAGCTAGTACCAATGCCAATCTGCAGATGATGAATGAGTATCAAAGTATATGTCTTCTTTTAACTTCCTTTAATATGCCTAATTGGGTTACAGCTATTGATCCTGATGCAAGTCTTTAGGGTTGCTATTATAATTTTCAGCATTACCTGTAAAACAGCTATAGTATCATTGCCAATCCGCAGATGATGACTGAGTATCTAAGTATATGTCTTTTTGAACTGCATTTATATATCCCATGGGGTTCCAGTTATTAATAACTCTTCTTTGTTTGATACATATATAGATATTTTAATACCCGTGACTAACAGCATATGTACAGTGTAGACGGTTAGATTGATTGATTAAGTAATCAATGGCTGCTTAGGGGTTACAGAACACCTAATGGAGTTGAACGTTTTAATCACATTCTATTAGAAAAGAGAAATCAAGCTTCTTATTGATCAAAATTGTTGTTTGTCAAACTGCTATATATCCAATGAAATTATTCCTGTAAATTGTGTGGTTCAAATTTCTAGAAATTTTCATATTTTTGTCATGAAGTCAAAGGAAATATTTTGTCAAAATTTCATGAAAATTACGGGTGCCACATGTGGAGCAGGATCTGCTTACCCTTCCGGAGCACCTGAGATCACCCCCAGTTTTTGGTGGGGTTCGTCTTGCTTAGTCTTTAGTTTTCTATGTTGTGTCATCTGTACTATTATTTGCCTGTTTGTCTTTTTATTTTTGGCCATGGCGTTGTCAGTTTGTTTTCGATCTATGAGTTTGACTGTCCCTCTGGTATTTTGCGTCCCTCTTTTAAACGGGCCAAATCTATTTAAGTTCAAGTGTTGGGTACCCCTTTACTTACATTAAATTTTCATGCACATTCGAAATGATAACATATAAATAAGATATGAATATGCATTGCTTGCAACTAGTCAGACACGGTGAGGGGTGTATTCAACGTTTTAACTCATAAGGTAACACGGAGACAATCTTTACTATCCAGATACATAAATAAGAGACGACCAGTATTTGCGCTTACTTCTTAACGACAAAGGAACAGGCGGACATTCCGACCACAAACTATACCCTACTTCGATCAGCGAGATATAACAAGAAGATGTGGAAGGGTTGTCGATGAAACAGGTATCAATTATAATTAGTCTCTAAATGCGTAGGGTTAATTCAGCTATAAAATTTTATATATACAGTTGATTTTTTTCTAATGCCATTACAGCACAGGAAAAAAGGTTTACTTCACATTCCACCAAATATATTGTGAATCGACTGTTTATAGTGGAACAATTAAAGCCATCACTGAAAAGAAATTTATTATCGAATTGCTATTCTGTTGCAGTTAAATTGGTAACATTTATATATTTCAAACTCATCTTTATACCAGTAATGTTAGCCCCCGCCACATGTTCTAATGCCTGTCCCAAGTATAGAAAATGTCCTCTGTGATCGTTATAGCTATGCCGATGTATATACCATCATGACAATAGTTCAGTGTTGATGGCATATATTCGATATTTTTTTATTCTGTAATGTGTTATAAAATAAATATTGCTGTTTAATTACCAGAAAAAAGACACATGGCCATTGTTTGTCTAGGGTTGTTTCCCTGTTGATGAACATATTTATTCAACTGATGCATTTTGATAGTCCCTATTTACCCATTTACTTTTTTTACTGAATCAAAGAACTGATAGCAGGTCAATTTGTTTAAACTTTTTTTAGCATGAATAAAGAAGAGGGATCTTCATCAATAGGACAACACCCCAACTAGGCAAAACAATTAGAACAGAAATTTACCCCTTAACACTGATAAAAAAATGTACCATGATTCAAGTGTTTTAGTAAATCTGGATAGCAGTACATACCTTACAAAAAAGGCCATTATATTAGTCTTAAAAAACCAATATTTGTCAGTAAAATGTTAACGAACAAATTCGATGTTGCGGAATGATTTCTGTCAATATTTAAAATATATTCAATGCACGAGAGTGAAATAGATATATGTGATGCATAAAAAGTATGGAACAGTGGTTTTCCGTGAGTAATTAAATATATTGGACGTTATTAACATCATGAAACAGAGTGCGACTTATATTCAATAAATTATTTATACGAAAACTTTGGATCAGTTATAAAACAGTAGCAAATACGTAAAGGTACGTTGTTTTGAATTTTTGTGTTAATATTGTTTTATCAAATTGTTTGCATTGTATTTGGAACTTTTAAATTAGTACACCATGTGTATGAAAGTGGACTTATTTCCATACATTTTTTTTTTATTTTATTATTTTGATATCAGTTTTTGCAAACTCAAAAACCAAGTTTTTTAATTTTTTTATGATTATTATATTTGATCATTCAAAGTCCAATGGCATAAAATGAGCACTTTATAAATGTCGCGCATTCAAAACTCTTTTCTAGATTTACATTCACCAGGAACACTCAACCACAACCATGTGTATGCTAGGGGTGTTTGTATACTAGTACGTAGAAACGTTAGGAGCTTTCTTACCAAAGATGGACCCAAAAGAATCGACAAATTTAATAAACTTATGAAATAAGAAAATATTGTTACTATCAAATGAAATAGAAATATATATGGTCCTAAATCATTTCGCATTTTTATTTGAGGTAGGTTTTTTCCACACAAATTTAGTGAAACAAATGTGTTACAATACCTTTTAAAAAGGCAGTTAGCAATCTAAACATAATCTGTTGTTTAAGACTGCATGTTGATCCCCGGATGTAGTTTTGGTTTTTATATCGTTGGGTTGCCCACTCATTGACATATACACCTTTTTTTTTATTCATATACACTGTACTTGAGTTCTAACCAAGTGGAAGTAAAATACACAAATATATGATCATATATGTTGAACCTTTTTAAGCTTTATGAAAACAAAATAATTAGAGTTAATGAAATTGAAGAAAAAATATTTACCTAAAACTAATTTCGATATGAATTTATCCCGAACTAGAAACGTAGGAGCTATCTTACCAAAAATGGACCCAAAAGAATCGACAAATTTAATAAACTTGTGAAATAAGAAAATATTGTTACTAACAAATGAAATAGAAATATATACGGTCCTAAATCATTTCGCATTTTTATTTGAGGTAGGTTTTTTCCACCCAAATGTAGTGAAACAAATGTGTTACAATACCTTTTAAAAAGGCAGTTAGTAATCTAAACATAATATGTTGTTTAAGAATGCATGTTGATCCCCGGGTGTAGTTTTGGTTTTTATATCGTTGGGTTGCCCACTCATTGACATATACACCTTATTCTTTTTTAATTAATATATACTGTACTCGAGTTCTAACCAAGTGAAAGTAAAATACACAAATATATGATCATATGTTTGAACCTTTTTAAGCTTTATGAAAACAAAATAATTAGAGTAAATGAAATTGAAGAAAAAATATTAACCTAAAACTAATTTCGATATGAATTCATCCCGAACTATAAAAACAAATTAGTACTATCATAACGGTTTCTGTTTTAGCTTAACAACTACTTAGTAAATGATTACTTGAAAAGAAATATATCTTAAGAAAAAATTACTATAAAACATGAATTCCGAATAAAACTCCGTTTATTTCCATATGCAATTGAAATCCTGCAGATATTTTTTTTACTTTTTATTACCTAAAAACTTAGTTCGGACAATGTGTTTTTATAGATTCGTCGGTATAATGAACAGTCTAGACGAATATTTGAAACCCTCAGAATAAGTATATAAATAAATCATAGACGCCTTAATACCGACAAATTTTCATATAAATCGTTTTAACAAGAGTACTATTTCTAACTTTATCTGTACTAGAACACACCCGCGAAATCGCGGGTATTTAGAGCTTGGTTGAAAGTATGTAAACTGTTGTAGGATGAATTTTTGTAAAAGATTTTATGTCTGGAGAATTTCAGAAAAGGTATCAAACTGAGTCATAGGCACTTGGAGACAGGACAATTATTTTAAGCCCTCTCCCTTTTTTCCAAAGTCCGTTATTTGTTTGCTCTCTGTTAAATTCCATGATTTTCGCGTTTCTGTATACTATGAACATACATATAATATAAATAAAGTGTATTTGCTATTAACAGGAACATCAATTCCAAGTTTCTTCTCCACGGCGATCACTGCTATATTATATAGAGAGTCTCTATATATTATAGGATTATAATCATAGTATACGTGCAATATAACGCGAAAATAATTGTCCTGTCCCCGAGTAATTATGAAAATTATATTTAAAGAGGGCGAAATAAAATTGCCATTTCACGATGAGCGAACAATTAAAAGTTTCTTGCACGTTGATCTTTTTATCGATTTCAAGAAACACGGTGAATAACGAACCTTTTTCACGGCTGCACGTGAAATAAAAAGTGGCAAAACACGTTACACGAAAATAACCCTTTACCCCCTCTTTTAAAGTTTAAAATCGGAAGTTTTGGGTATGACTTAAAAGTCGGTCTGATGACGGAAACAATAACCGGACGCCTTTTTCTTCGTATTTCTCCCAAAATAACCCAAACTGAATAATCATAAGAATGGATGACAAATGCGACTATGCATGGTACCTGTAGGACACAGAGGCATGATGATTAATTTATTGGGGAAGGAAGAGAAGCGACATACAAAATGAGGTCTTCTCGTTTAATAGTATAGATGTATATCATTAAACATGATACTGCTGAATCAGTAGTTGTCTATATCAACATTGATTTTTATTGTTATGTTGTATTGCTTTTTTTGTTAAAAAAAATTACATATTATGCACTATTTGTTTTTAAGTTGAAAAAAAAACAAACACAGAATCTAAAACTGTCAATTTATGATTATATTTGGCTTTTAATGTTCCTGATGAAGGTAACTCATGGAATACGCTTCGGACGCACGATAGTTTGAATGTCTTACTGTCTTTTATTTGGTTCTTTGCTAATATGAAAGCGATCAAGCATTATTTGGATAACTTGTTCCCTTGAATGTTCCAATCCTTTACATTCAATTTGTTTTCCGGTAACTTGCCTTTTTATGTATTTTAAAAGCTAAATACGATGCCCATGTAATTAGTTTTCTAAATCACGTCCTTATTTTTTAATGAAAAAGAATAGTCTTATCAGTTTTATAATTTTAGCATAGGATTTGGGAATGACGTCCGTCGGAAAAAAAACATTGTGGTAGACATCTGAGTCTATCAATTATTGAGGACTGAAGAGATTTTTTTCAAATAAACAAGACTTTTGGTATAGTAGGCCATTTGCGCGTTTTGTCTTCGTATGTCTTATCAGTGGCACTCCAATCAAAATAGTTTCACGTCAAATCCAATACGAAGTTAAACAGCATGGAAAACAAAAATAAATCCAAAAAGACGTGTTAAATATTGCTAAAGCCACCTATGCCTGGGGATAGATAAACCTTGATGTTGAGAATGATTTAAACATTTTGTCAACTGTTTATTTACAGGAAACTACTCAATTTCTCTGCACCAGAATGATGGCTACGTAAAACATTATAATCTGTTATTATACTTTGTACTATTAAGAGGGAAGGGGCCTCGGTGGCCGAGTGGTCTAAGTAGTTACTACTGTAATCACTAGCCAGTCAACACTGAGGTTGTGAGTTCGAACCCCGCTTGTGCGGGTGCACTCGACTCCAATCTTAATTGACTAGGATTGTCCGTTTTCCTATCGAAGGTCGGTGGTTTTCTCCGGGCACTCCGGCTTCCTCCACCAATAATAACTGGCCGCCACGAAATAGCCCAAAAGCGGCGCTTAAAAGTGGCGTTAAAACACCAAAAATCAAATCAATTAAGAGGGAAATAATACTGTTCATTCCTTTTTGTTGAATAATTATAACGTGTTAAACTGAAATGTGAGGATTTACTTATTTTGAATTCTATTAGTATGTCAGCATGAAGTAAAAAGAACCCTCTATTACTGTATTAATTTACTAAAGCCTTTATAGATATTCACATTGATCTGTTAGCGAAAACATGAGCAATCTAAGTACAATCTTCTGGGGTTTTTTTAATTTCGTATTGACCGACAGGACCTTGACCTTAAAATGTGTAAAAACAAAACCATAAGTCACAATGAATCAAATTAAATTAACTATCGTCGCTGTGGAACATAATGTATATCTATAAACACTTGATTGCATGATTTCAAATGTACAAATATTCAAAACAAAATTCATACTTGATATGAAACAGATATTCACTGACAAGCCAGTTCAGCATTTATGTTGGTTAATGTTCTTTTTTTTAAGGCAAACTCGCTCACAAGCCAAAATATCTTTTGTCCCGGTCAAGAACCCTATCGATGGTTATCCTTGACTTATCAAGATTTTTTTTTGTGGACATTTTTGTTTCTTTTTAATTTATTGAAGACTTTCACAAAATTCAAGACTCGGGGTGATATATTGATTGACATATACCACGTTGAATTAAACGTAAAAGGATTACAGAAATTATAAAAAAGGTATTGGACAGTACAAAATACTGCACAAACCACTAACACCTAACATTTCCGAGAAATTGAAATTATAACAATGACAAACAACAACGAACGTTGAAAACAGTGTGTCGCCCTCTTGAAAACTTTAAGTTATGTATGTTAATGAGCGCATGTCTCTCATTGACGTATATCTATTTTTATTCACAACGTGAAAACATTAGTCCAAACGCTCCAATCAGGTGAGAAATATAGTAGGGAAATCGATATAGTGGCGGCCATGAACAATGAACCGAGTTTTTACATCACAAAGATTTCAACTGTTATTTTTTTTTATAAGTCTTACATTTATGAGGCCTTTTTATGAGTCTTACGTGAGTGAGGCAATGTTAACAGGGATTGCATTGTCATAAATCTTTAAATTAATATAAAAAAAAGCGGAGATAAGATGGTAAGTTTAAACTATAGGATTGAAATTTTAGGGGTTTTATTGTGTGCATTTACCGTGAAAATTTACTTCATTACCCTAACATTTGAATTTAATGTAATGAAGGTAAATCGAGAATAGAGCTACGGACGCATTAGATTCATAAATTTTTTTTTTTTTTCATTTCACTACGATATACTATACACTTGGTCCGCATCGTACAGTTACTTTGTAACGACAGAGTTCCAATAGCACAGTAGTCAGCACTCTTGTGTTATCTTAAAAAAAAAGCATTGGTACGGTCATTTTCATTCAATTTACTGCTTATAAAATGTTGAAATTATCGAAACACGAAGGTTTTTTTCTATCAAGAGGCATAGATGGCTTAAGCCGTATTTGGCACAACTTTTTGGAATTTTTAGTTTTCAATCCTTTTTAAACTTCAAATTTGATTTGGCTTTCAAACTATTGTGATTCTAGTGCCACTGATGATTTTTGAAGACAAAACGCTAGTCCTATGTACCAAATTATGAGCCTGATTATTTTATTTACACCCTGTGGCGGAATTTTGTTGTCCGCTGATTTAATTTAATGTGTTTTATTTCAAAATGGGTGCTCATCAATGTTCGTAGGGGGAGTTTTGTCTTGAAGTATCAGATGCAAGACCTTATAACATATGTCAATTTATTAGGATTTAAAGTATAACCACCTACCAACATTTTAATTGAATGAATTATTTATACTTTACTTATTCAAATTACACATATTTTTTTTAATACAGGTAAAAAATAAAGGAAAAAATTATTTGATTGAAATTAAAATTACCAGACGTGACATTGGGTGTTATCTTTAAACAGGATCGTCGATGTGAAAAAACGTGATGTAATATTTAATTACAATTTTGCGTGTTTGTTTTGGTGTAATCATAACATTTATCTTTACCATAATATTTTCTGTCACTTCAGAGTGACTTGCTCAAAAGAAAATTGAAAATCGAAGTTAATTGTTTCAGTAACAACGAACCATATTCACAAACTTGACAAGAAAAGTGTTAACGTGTAAAGACAATTGATATGATATGATTAATAAATAGACAAATATCAAAGAACTGATTGATTGATAAGATTAATGTCTCGTTAGCGCGAAACGGTTGTATTGCAACGAGAGCCTTAACTAATTTTCAATTATTGAATTTTTTTATCAGAATTATTAATAGAAGGTGACATTACAAAAATGAAACATCTTCCTCAGAGAACGGTTTCTTTTTTAAAGCCGATTGTGGGTATACGCCAATGACAGAACAACCAAACAAAACAAAAGCAACAAGACATCCCGGGGTCAATAAACGGTCTTCAACAATATAAAAGTGTCTTTACAAGGTCAAGCGTAAGATCAGGAACGCCCAAAGCCGATTATTTGAAAGGCACGGATGTATAACGACCGAAACGGTTCAGGAGCTATTTTACCAAAAAGGACATAAAAAGAGCCAAATCCATATAAACGTTGCTGGTGATGAAGTGATGAAACAAACTTTCCAGAAACCACATTTAATTTGATGAACTACATGAGCATACGGACAAAACAGTTATCGTCAGTAGTGCTCGAACCAAAACAATTGATATTCGAAAGCTGCAGACAATAAAGCAACACCATGACAAAAAAAAAAATGAAATTAACACTCAAATAAAACGGTAAACAATAGTTTGTTTAGTGTGTATTTGTATTTAACCCCAAAAGATATCAAGTCCCATTACTAGTTTTTAAAACTATGCCTTTAATTCGAATAGTTCGCGTTTATAAAATTTTTAATTTATCAATTGACAGAACTTGAGATAGTGAGAGTTAGTTGAAAACTGACAAAATTTGGACAAAAAGGGATGTCTTCAATTTGACTTATTGGGAACACTTTAAGATCTTATATTGGAATCCCAATCCCAGCACATGGATATAAAAGAGAAGAACAGAAAAAAATACTTCCATATGATCAGAGATATTATCGCTCTCTCCCATTTGATAGCACAAGTTCTTTCATTTGATAACATGTCAACGAGATCTCCCATTTAGTGGTTAAGATTATAACACAATATTGACTGCTGTACCCCAATTTTTGACATTTTTACCTTTTATGTCTATTTATTTTGCTCACACATTGTTGTCAATATAATGGAATTCTATATGACTGTCATACAATTGAGAGGTTTAGTAAGCTATAAAACCAGGTTTAATCCACCATTTTCTACATAAGAAATTCCTGTACAAAGTCTGGAATATGACAGTTGTTTTCCATTCGTTTGATGTGTTTGAGTTTTTGTTTTTGCCATTTGATAAAGGGACTTTCGGGTTTGAATTTTCCTTGGAATTCGGTATTTTTTTTATTTCACTTTTTGATCAGATATTATCGAGCTTGCGTTTGTTTTTATTAATTCCTCGATAAAGGATTATATCTGATCGGCCGTATAAACAAACACTTTCATGATATGCAGATCGTTAAAAAAATCTATGTCACGACGACAATCCGTTTTTACTTTTCTAAAATCAAGATTAAAACTTCACAATGATTCAAACGTCAAAAGTATACAATGGCACTTTAAAAAACAACATTTTGTCATGACGAGATCTTTTATAGCTGATAATATAGGTTGGATTTTGGTCATTGTTGAAGGCAGTACGGCGAGCGATAATTGCTTACATCCATTTCATTTGAATTCTAATGAAAAGTTGTCTCATTGGAAATTATACCACCTCTCCTTATTTGTATATGGATTACAATAACGCTTCTAAAATTTCTCCAATATCTATTGTAGCAATAACTATGTTTAAAGATGTAATTAAAGAAAAATTCTTTCAACATTCAACATCACCGTATTCAAACTTTGATCAAAATGGTCAGAAATGTGAATATTAATTTGAGAAATTAACGATTATGACTTAACAAGTTCCGGTATTTAATAAAAAAAAAGAAGATGGAAGACCACGAGTTTATTGAGTACGAAAGATTGCAGTTTTATGGACAAAGTTAAAAAAAAAAAAAAAGCTATTTGATTCCACAAGTAATTTAAATTCAGTTCTACACATGTATTTCCAAATGAATTATTCAATTTCATATTTACATAAGACTTTTCCAATTTAATAAATGACAAGATTACTTAATTAATACACACACCATTTTAGATAGTTAAATATAAAAACTTCATGTGAAATTTTAATTATTTCTTTTTCATTATATGATTGTTACGTACAAGGCGTATTTTTTTAATAAGTCAAATGGATATGAAACAATTGAAACATGTGAAAGAAATTAAAGATTGATTACATATATGATACAGAATGGTTTAATAAAGTAGTTATTTTTTAAAGATGAACGTAGGAAAGATGGAAGTTGCTCAACACAGTCATAATTGTTGGGTTTTTTCAATGGATAGTCGCTTTGGCTTTTTCTTTTATTTCATATTTCTCGATACGTTTCGATAAATTGAAGGAGTAATGATTAAAATTCATTATCTCAATCTTTCAACTACGATTTTCATACTTTCATGCCTAAACTGTTATACACTCCTAAAACCAGGTTATAACAGTAAGTATTTACCGGGCATTGAATGCTTCATTTAAAAATTTGATTTCGGCGCTCACATTGTATGAAAATAGCCACACTAAAACACTTATATATTGCAGCCGATATTTTTTTCTTTTACTGTGACTTGACGGTTAGTGTTGCTCTCTACCTAATGCAATCTATTCAAAATTTTGACCAATTTGCAATTTTTATTTTTTAAAGCCAAACTGTTTAACTGGTCAGAAATTTGAACAAACTGCTGTAGAAAACACAGTAAAGTCGTGAAAGTGCAATGTGATAAAATAAAGCATACTTACAATCCTATTAGACTTTAATTCTACTTCAACGATATTATGAAAAATCAGTCTAACTATTTGTATACAAATTTTATTGTAATTGTCATGCTAAAGGTGATAATTAGTAATTTTAAATTGCTATAAAAATGTCAAAACTAAGCTTTCATACAATTTTTCTTTCGAAAAGTCTTCCATATTCTTAAGAATCAGACATCATTTGAATTAAAACATCTTATATTCATTAAAATATATGTGAAATAACAATACGTTGTTAATAAGTTTCCATGGGAGATAACCTTAAAATTATTATTTTTTTGAATATAGAAGACTTTTTCAAAGAAAAATTGATTATCTCCCATGGAAACTTCTAGTGCTGTTGATAAATAATTAGGATGTATGGTATGTTACTGTTGAGAAATGGGAAGTTGACAATTAGAAATTTAAATTCATCACATGTATTATGTACTAATATTCTATTTTAAAGTCGTCCATCTGTGACTGTATCTAGAAAATATCAAGATATGACGCAGTCGTTCTAGTTTTGATAGTTTGTTAATATTAAGTTCACTGGGATATATGAGCTGCTAGTAATCACTGAAATATGGGTTACTGAGTGACAGGACATGAGTTGATTTGAAAGTGAAATTACAGAAACAGGAGTGAGTAGTTTTACTCTAAAATGATGCATTTTTTCTTCCTTTTTTGTCTTTGAAAGGATATGTATGAATCCTGCCTCATATGTGTTCAAGAGCAAGTCGGTCAGTAGTTGTGTACAATTCGTACCTATTGGAGTAGCGACTGCTTGTTGAAATATCAATCCATTACACGCAACACATATGTTGTCAATCAAGAAAGTCCAGCGTTTTGATAATATCATCACTATTTGTTGTTTGAATCAGTGTGGTTTAAAGAAACATATCCATTACTTGAAACAAGGTGTTAGTATCTACGATTCCCATTTTTGCAGGGAAAACTCAGCCATACCAACAATCTCGTGCCTTTTTATTTCGTCCAATGCGATCATCGAGATCTATAAGGACTTCATTTGTCATGCAATATGATGGGTTTATTAAACACAAATTTTTAGTTATTGTTCGAAAAAAAACACTCTTATCAGGAATGACCGATACAGTAACCCGAATCAGACCGTTTGATGGCAGTCAAGTTCATGCGTACACACGCCATCCCGGATGAAGGTCGAGGAAATTTTGACTGCCTATGGAAAATGAAGGTATATTGGATAAGGACAAAACTTTTGTCTTGAAACAGGTCACATAATAACCCATCAAAGAGTTGTTGCAAGAGTTCTTAACGTGCAGAGAGCGTGGAAATCTATGTACACGAGGCAACGAATTTCACGTCCCAATTCTGACTGGACCAGGCTGTGTACTTGTACATCCCGCACAGCCAAATGGACGTCAACGTCTTATGTCTAACGTCTTTTGGAGTTTTAAAACGAAACACATTTTTGAATTGTTTCACATTTTTCATGTCGGAGCCTTTTATAGCCATCTATACGGTGTGTAATTTTACCCTTCTAGAAGGCAGTACGGTAGCCTATAATTGCTTATACCCACTTTATTTGGTAGATAGTTGTCTCGTTATTTTAAATATGCATCGGACAACAGTTTGTTCTAATTAAAAAATACAGAATCTGGATTTTTATTGATTAATGGCTTAAATAGTGGCCGGGCTTTTATCTATTGAATTGAACAAGTCATATTTATTGACCAAACATATATATCAATATGGTCAATTATATCAAATCAAATGAGTTATATTGTACAGTGTATTAAAAATGATAAAGAGTAAATTTTGCTTAGTATCATGAACCTCATATTTGATATCAGTGAAATAAATCCGATTAATCCTTTTAATCAAACCCTATAAAGTTTAGCTCTAGACAAACATGACAAACTGCCTCTAAGAAAACAAAATCGTTAATAACTGAAATAGAGTTCTGATTAACGTCAATAAATATAAACAACATTAGTTTACCGATGTTCAAATCTCATAAATTGATTGAGAAGACAAATCAAGGTAACACATAAAATCAAAAAAAAAAAGAGGGAATTGCATGTACTCCAAAAGGAGTGCAATTAATTGCTAGCAAGATCGGGTTCATCGACAGATTAAGTGTCTCCTCCAATGCATGCATCATTCGTCATGCGAATCAACACTCAGTTAAAATGACACAATCGGGAATATGATTAGACGACCATTCTGGTATTTAAAGATCTAAGACTGCGAAACTGTTCGCTATTGAGTTGAGACAGACATGTGTCGTAATTGTCAATCAATTCGTGATGGTGACCGTTAATTTATGTAGTCTCGACTTCATTCGTTTTTCTTTTTTAACCCTGTTAGCGCAGATTTTAAGTTAAGACCATATCTCTTATAATAAGTTCGGTATAGTTGAACACCCATGAGAGTAAAAGTAACACGTTTGTCACATATTCTTGTTTGAAGTCGTCCATCAATATCAAGGAAAAGATCAAGTTTTAACGCACACATTCTTGTTCTAGTAGTTTTGATACGACAAATATCAATTGAAACAAAATACCGTATCTAAGTGAACAAACATACATAGTATTTATTCCATATTAACAAGATTCCGTGTTTATTCATTTTAGTTTGTTCAATACATTTTCTGATTGTCTTGTTAAAAACGGATCCTTGTAATTACATACATAATACAGAAAACCACAGTCATTATTCATTATAAATTCTTGGTGGCACACTGATTAATTAAAATTATCATAACCAGTTATTAGTGGCAAGTTTATTGGTTCTTGCAGGATTCCTCTATATTCTCTTTAACTGCGTATTTTAATTGGCCTCACTACTGTGATGGTTCGAGTGTCACTGGTGTGTCTTATATAGTCGAAACGCGTGTCTGATGTACACAGTTATTATCCTGTCACCTAATGAGTTTTTAAAGTCATTTTGAATATGTAGAGAATAATAATTCCAAACAATTAAAAACCTACAATAATCAAACAAAATTTTGAAATAACACAACAGAACCTATATATATATATAAAGGTATTAAAGTTAATTCACAAGCACAGGATCATATATTTATGAACAAAAACAATAGTAAGTGAGTCAGAGAAGAGCAAGACAATTCTACAATGAAAAGGTATAGTTCAAATCGCACAGTACTAACAACCGCTGATGGATGTGTTAGTTTAATTTTGGATGCATAAATACGCGTCCTCTTATGTAAATATTAAATTTTCGTTAAATTTTAAAAATTTTAAGTAAAATAGGATAGATTGATAAGATTCATTTAGCATAATACTAATGAAGGATATATTTTACCCAATATATTTATTAGAACTTGTATTTGCTGTTTCCTTTTTTAATAGTGGTGTTGTTTTGTACACTTTTCGAGGGTATCATCAGCTCAGTAGTCAGTACTTCGGAACTGACATGATTTATAACAAACCTCTTAAATTTGCCCGTTTATAAATTTTGAAATTATAAAGAAACTAAGGTTTCAAATCCCTCAGGCAAAATGGCCTTCAATGAATTTGGCTACTTTTAGGTCTTATTAAGTTATATAGCTCTTTAATCTTCGGTTTTATTCATCCATGGCTTTCAAATATTCGGCTTTCAGCGTTCCTGATGAAAGTAAATCCAGAAACGCGCTTCAAGCGCATGAAATTTATAACGTAATGTTTTCATTTTTTAAAGGCGTATATATAATTTATTTATTGTGTACACTATCGTAACGATCAAACGCCCTAGTATATATATTCATACTTTGTCTAACATGAACATCTGTTTACATAGATTCTTCCACTGCATCGAGTGAAAAGATATTTCCCAAATCGAGTCAGTTACAATTTCAAATTTAAAACTGGAGGTTTGCTGATCGTTTTAAATAAGTATTAAACATCCAGCTGTCGAGAGCGGAGAAATTTTGCATTTCTCTAGATTTGGTAGTCGTCGAATCTGTTTCTCTAATGACTTTTAGACGATGGGTAGACAAAATGTATTGTTCTTTTCCAATGAACTGCAAAATTGTCCCTTTAACGTGACGTCACATGAGCAAATTCTGAGAAGAGCAAAAAAAATTCTGAATTTTGAACAATGAAAAACAGTGATACACATTAATCATAAAATATCAACACCCGGTCAGTGAAAGTTTAAAAGGGCTAAGAATAAGACAAATTTATATACATTAATACTTAAAACGTTACAACTAGAAAAGTATTTTTACTATGATATCATAAGATTAAGAGAAAAGTATGGTATAAAAAAGTACATAAAATGTTTTAAAAAATATGATTCACTGTTAATAGATTTTAATATCTAAAAGTGACCAAACCTAATTTTGCCCGAAATGGTTTACCCGTGGAAAATAATTTCGTGATGTATGACATCTACAAAGTTATTGTTATTCATGCATGTAAAATGTGTCTGCACATTTTTCTTTGAAATCAATATTTTCAGGAAAAACAAAATGGGGGATTTTATTTAATTTTAATTATTCATTGAAAATTTTCAGCCCGCATTTCTGAAAACTTCGCACTGTTGCATTTTGATTTTAATTTTGTTAGTTAGATAAAATTGTTTCCAAGATAATATCAGTGAATTAATTTAATCGTAAATTATGTATGGGAGAAGTACTATTTGCCTTCCGCAAACTGTTAAACCAAAAGAAATTTACACGAACAAAATTTCATAAGAGACATGTATTTTTGTGATTTAACTTTTTACAAGATTTTTTTGTACTATTGTCATTGTTATCATTTTCTTTTCTTTAGTTGAACGTGAAATGAAACGTGCCTTCCGGTAATTAAGTTATTTGGTAAATGACAATCTTAATCAAAATATGTGGACGGATGTTTCATTCTTAAGCAGCATTTTCATCTTTGAAAATCTATTTACATAATTGTTCAGCTTCATACTTCTAAAATAAACTTTTAAGCTTTAAACAAAAGGAGGAATCGTACATGATAATATTTAAACATCATTCGTTTTCAATTAATGGGGTTTGAGCGTTCCTGTTGAATTTTCATCCATCAAAGCGTTTCGGTCGAACCAAATGTATTGCTTCGCATTACGGTGCGAAGCTTTATTAGTTTTAGACGAAGTACACACATTCCTGAAGTCATTATTTAAGGAAAGTTAGTTCTGATAAGTTGACTGATGGAGTGACTAAGATTCTATTGAATGAATTATTGAATATAAAGCACGTTACGTAGAGAAGACTAGATAACGGATCAGTATGAGTATTCCAGCCCCGATCGATGTTGTTACATGATCGCCTCGGATACACACTATTTGAGAAGCGCTGATAGTCAAAACTGATACATTATTAATTTATGTAATTATGAGATATTTGTTCGTTTAAAATTATCATATTATACAACTAAGGAAGTATGGGTCTAGATTATAAACTTGACTTTTAAAGCTATGATAAAATGGTATTCGGCACAACTACCTGTGGTGAAAAAAAACAAGTAGGCCTTTTTTGTCATTAATGTGTGTAACTCACGCTATGTATAGTAACTGTTTATATGACAATAACATCGAAGGTAACATTGGATTTTTACATAAATCATGTTAATTCATTGGAGAGAGTAATACTATTTAAGGAATACACAGTATCATGTCAGTCTTAATGAGGAAATCCGGATAGAACCTTTATGGTCAAGTGAATAGTTGTTTGTTCTTAACTTTGTCCGGTACTTGCATGCAATTTGATGATATACAAATTTACAAATAATTTTTGATTAAAGAATTATATCCCTCATGCAGAGCTCTGTTTTTTTGTCCGAGTTTGGCTTTACTTTAGGTCCGTTTTGGTTTTATCTACTTTTTAATGTTTGTATTTGGTTCTGGACTCAGAATCTCTGAAGAGATATTTAAAATGAAAACAAACACATCCGACGCGTTTTTTTCCTAGATTTACCTTAATCAGGAACGCTCAAACCGAATATTTGAAGGCCAATGATATATGAGAAACAAAACAGTTGAAACGCTATATGACCAATGCAAAAAGGACCAAAATACATAATTACAAAATCCACCTAAGGTCATCTTTTCCTGTTTTTGTGACAATAGCATCGGCAATAATTGTCTAAATGCACATCTGGTCGATAAAACTGGTACCGTTAATGTTATGTTATATTTTGCCTTTTGCAGTCCCTAAGCCGTGACCCTCAGAACGAATAGCACATATTTTCTCACCTGTTACCTGTTAGGTCACATTTTGTGTCAGTTTACTAATAAATCTGAAACCTAAACAAAAGAATCAAAAATGAAAAAAAAATATTAGTTTTTTTTCCCTGACGTAATTTTTTGATACTGTGAAGCATTCGTACATTTTTTAGAAAAGTTTAACTTTTAAATGTTATTTTCATTTTCTAGTAAGGCCACACTTTAATTTCTTGTTCTATGGATTTTTCCACTCCAGAAATTGGGGCGAGCGAGCGATTTGAGAATTTTAATAAAAAAAAATTTGATTTGCAAATTTTTGAGGCGAAGCTTGAAAAGTTAAGGCGAGCGATTATATTTTTTTTTTTGTAAAATTTTTTTATTTCGTCCAATGCGATCATCGAGATCTATAAGGACATCATTTGTTCTGCAATATGATGGGTTTATTAAACATTATCTTTTAGTTATCGTTCGAAAAAAAACACTCTTATCAGGAATGACCGATACAGTAACCCGAATCAGAGCGTTTGATGGCAGTCAAGTTCATGCGTAAAAACGAACTTTGTATGTTACAGGTTACTAAGGGACCTTTTTAATCTACCATAGTAATTCAGTGGATGCCAACTATCTCATAGATTGATTGATTGGTTTTAAGTTGTTTGACATCCAGTGTCAAAGATTTCATTCATTTTCAGGACGGGAACAAATTAACAATAAATACAATAGGTAGGTTCTGTTAAAAAGGCCATCCAGGATGAAGGTCGGGGAAATTTTGACTGGTCACATAAGGACCCATCAAAAAGTTGTTGCAAGGGTTCTTAGCGTGCAGAGAGCGTGGCAATGTATGTACATGAGGCAACGAATTTCACGTCCCCATTCTGACTGGACCGGGCTGTGTACTTGTACATCCCGCACAGCCAAATGGACGTCCAACTTTGGCAGGAGTTATACTGCCGGTCGAAAGAAGACCATAGTGAACATATTTCTATTCTCCAGTCACCCTTGGAGAACCAACTATTTCATGTCATGCCAATCAACCCGTTTATTAGAATATGCTTCCACTATTGAATATAAATGCAATGCCACAATTGTTAAGTGGATTTTTATGCTTAAATAGCAATGTTCCTCTGATTGTAAGAGTCTGAACTGAAAACTGATAAACCTGTTTACTACATTTGAGACATGTGCATTGTAATTCATATAGGTTGTTATTTTGAAAACTACTTATAGTTTGAAAAAAAGGTTGTATGTATTTGTTTTTTCAACGTCTTATGTCCAACTTCTTTGGAGTTTTAAAATGAAACATATATTTGAATTGTTTCACATTTTTTATGTCGGAGCCTTTTATAGCCAACTATACAGTATGTAATTTTCCCCTTCTAGAAGGCAGTACGGTAGCCTATAATTGCTTATACCTACTTTACTTGGTAGATAGTTGTCTCGTTGGCGGTCATACCGCATCTCCTTATTTTAAATATGCATCGGACAACAGTTTGTTCAAATTGAAAAATACAGAATCTGGATTTTTATTGACAAATGGCTTAAATAGTGGTCGGGCTTTTATCTATTGAATTGAACAAGTTATATTTATTGACCAAACATATATATCAATATGGTCGATTATATCAAATCAAATGAGTTATATTTTACAGTGTATAAAAAATGATAAAGAGTACATTTTGCTTAGTATCTTGAACCTCATATTTGATATCAGTGAAATAAATCCGATTAATTCTTTTAATCAAACCCTATAAAGTTTAGCTCTAGATAAACATGATAAATTGCATCTAAGAAAACAAAATCGTTGATGAATAAATAGAGTTCTGATTAACGTCAATAAATATAAACAACATTAGTTCACCGATGTTCAAATCTCATAAATTGATTGATAAGACAAATCAAGGTAACACTTAAAAGCAAAAAAAAGAGGGAATTGCATGTACTCCAAAAGGAGTGCAATTACTTGCTAGCAAGATCGGGTGCATCGACAGATTAAGTGTCTCCTCCAATGCATTCATCATTCGTCATGCGAATCAACACTCAGTTAAAATGACACAATTGGGAATATGATTAGGAGACCATTCTGGTCTTTAAAGATCTAAGACTGCGAAACTGTTCGCTATTGAGTTTAGACAGACATGTATCGTATTTGTCAAACAATTCGTGATGGTGACTTCAAATTTATGTAGTCTCGATTTCATTCGTTTTTCCTTTTTAACCCTGTTAGCGCATATTTTAAGTAAAGAATATATCTCTTATAATGAGGTCGGTATAGTTGAACACCCATGAGAGTTAACATAACACTTTTGTCACATATTCTTGTTTGAAGTCGTCCATCTGTGTTAATATCAAGGAAAAGATCAAGTTTTAAAGCACACATTCTTGTTCTAGTAGTTTTAATACGACAAATATCAATTGAAATAAAAAACGGATCCTTGTAATTACATACATAATACAGTAAACCTCAGTCATTTTTCACTATAAATTTTTGGTGGCACACTGATTAATAAAAATTATCATAACCAGTTTTTACTGGCAAGTTTATTGGTTCTTGCAGGATTCCTCTATATGCTCTTTAACTGCGTATTTTAATTGGCCTCACTACTGTGATAGTTCGAGTATCACTGATGTGTCTTATATAGTCGAAACGCGTGTCTGATGTACACAGTTATTACCCTGGTACCTAATGAGTTTTTAAAGTCATTTTGAATATGTAGAGAATAATAATTCCAAAAAATTAAAAGCGTACAATAATCAAACAAAATTTTGAAATAAAACAACAGAACAGGTATTAAAGTTAATTCACAAGCACAGGATCATATATTTATGAACAAAAACAATAGTAAGTGAGTCAGAGAAGATCAAGACAATTCTGCAATGAAAAGGTATAGTTCAAATCGCACAGTGCTAACCACCGCTGATGGATGTGTTAGTTTAATTTTGGATGCATAAATACGCGTCCTCTTATGTAAATATTAAATTTTCGTTAAATTTAAAAATTATACCAGCATGGTTTTGTTTTTAATTTGAATTACTTTCTAGATTGTTTAAGTAAAATAGGATAGAATGATAAGATTCATTTAGCATAATACTAATGAAGGATATATTTTACCCAAAATATTTATTAGTACTTGTATTTACTGTTTCCGTTTTTAATATTGGTGTTGTTTTTTACACTTTTCGAGGGTATCATCAGCTCAGGAGTCAGTACTTCGGAACTGACATGATTTATAACCAACCTCTTAAATTTGTCTGTTTATAAATTTTGAAATGATAAAGAAACTTGGGTTTCAAATCCCTCAGGCAAAGTTGGCCTTAAATGAATTTAGCTATTTTTAGGTCTTATTTAGTAATATAGCTCTTTAATCGTTCGGTTTTATTCGTCCATGTCTTTAAAATATTCGGCTTTCAGCGTTCCTGATGAAAGTAAATCCAGAAACGCGCTTCATACGCATGAAATTTATGACGTATTGTTTTCATTTTTTTAAAGGCGTATATATAATTTATTTATTGTTTACACTATCGTAACGACCAAACGCCCTAGTATATATTCATACTTTGTCTAACATGAACATTTGTTTACATAGAATCTGCCACTGCATCGAGTGAAAAGATATTTCCCGATTCGAGTCAGTTACAATTTCAAATTTAAAACTCGAGTCTTGCTGATCGTTTTAAATAAGTAATAAACATCCAGCTGTCGAGAGCGGAGAAATTTTGCATTTGACTAGATTTGGTTGTCGTCGAATCTGTTTCTCTAATGACTTTTAGACGATGGGTAGACAAAACGTATTGTTCTTTTCCAATGAACTGCAAAATATTCCCTTTAACGTAACGTCACATGAGCAAATTCAGAGAAGAAGAAAGCAAATTCTGATCTATCACAATACACATTGATCATAAAATATCATCACCCGGACAGTGAAAGTTTAAAAGGGCTAAGAATAAGACAAATTTATAAACATTAATACTTAAAACGTTACAACTGGAAACGTATTTTTACTATGATATCATAAGATTAAGAGAAACGTATGGTATAAAAAAAGTACATAAAATGTTTTAAAAAATATGATTCACTGTTAATAGATTTTAATATCTAAAAGTGACCAAACCTAATTTTGCCCGAAATGGTTTACCCGTGGAAAATAATTTCGTGATGTATGACATCTACAGAGTTATTGTTATTCATGCATGTATAATGTGTCTGCACATTTTTCTTTGAAATCAATATTTTCAGGAAAAACAAAATGGGGGATTTCATTTAATTTTAATCATTCATTGAAAATTTTCAGCCCGCATTTCTGAAAAGCACTGTTGCATTTTGATTTTAATTTTGTTAGTTAGATAAAATCGTTTCCAAGATAATATCAGTGAATTAATTTAAACGCAAATTATGTATGGGAGAAGTACTATTCGCCTTCCGCAAACTGTTAAACCAAAAGAAATTTACACGAACAAAGTTTCAGAGAAGAAAGAGACATGCTTTTACATATATTTTTTTTGTACTATTGTCATTGTTATCATTTCTTTTCTTTAGTTGAACGTGAAATGAAACGTGTCTTCCGGTAATTTAGTTATTTGGTAAATGACAATCTTAAACAAAATATGTGGACGGATGTTTCATTCTTAAGCAGCATTTTCATCTTTGACTATCTATTTACATAATTGTTCAGCTTCATACTTCTAAAATAAACTTTTAAGCTTTAAACAAAAGAAAGAGTCGTACATCATAATATTTAAACATCATTCGTTTTCAGTTAATGGGGGTTAGAGCGTTCCTGATGAATGTTCATCCATCAAAGCGTTTCGGTCGAACCAAATGTATTGCTTCGCATTACGGTGCGAAGCTTTATTACTGTTAGACGAAGTACACACATTCCTGAAATCATTACTTAAGGAAAGTTAGTTCTGATAAGTTGACTGATGAAGTGACTAAGATTCTATTGAATGAATTATTGAATCTAAAGCACGTTACGTAGAGAAGACCAGATAATGGAACAGTATGAGTATTCCAGCCCCGATCGATGTTGTTACATGATCGCCTCGGATACACACTATTTGAGAAGCGCTGATAGTCAAAACTGATACATTATTAATTTATGTAATTATGAGATATTTGTTCGTTTAAAATTATCATATTATACAACTAAGGAAGTGTGGGTCTAGATTATAAACTTGACTTTTAAAGCTATGACAAAATAATTTACACGCAAGTATATAACGTCAACATTCTATGTGATAGCCTCGGTACATGGTGAATTTATATTTAAAAAAATGCATCAATGTGTGGGTGTAACTCCCTCTATGTACAGTAACTGTTTATATGACAATAACATCGAAGGTAACATTGGACTTTTACATAAATCATGTTAATTCATTGGAGAGAGTAATAATAAATAAGGAATACACAGTAGCATGTCAGTCTTAATAAGGAAATCCGGATAGAACCTTTATGGTCAAGTGAATAGTTGTTTGTTCTTAACTTTGTCCGGTACTCGCATCAAATTTGATGATATACAATTTACAAATCATTTTCGATTAAAGAATTATATCCCTCATGCAAAGCTCTGTTTTCTTGTCCGCGTTTGGCTTTACTTTTGGTCCGTTTTCGTTTTATCTGCTTTTTAATGTTTGTATTTGGTTTTAGACTCAGAATCTCTAAAGAGATATTTGAAATGAAAACAACACGTCCGAAGCGTTTTTTCTGGATTTACCTTCATCAGGAAACGCTCAAAGCCGAATATTTGAAAGCCAATGATATATGAGAAACAAAACAATTTAAAAGCTATATGACCAATGCAAAAAGGACCAAATTATATAATAACAAAATCCACCTAAGGTCATCCTATCCTGTTTATGTGACAATAGCATCGGCAATAATTGTCTAAATGCACATCTGTTCAATAAAACTAGTACCGTTAATGTTATGTTATATTTTGCCTTTTGCAGTCCCTAAGCCGTGACCCTCAGAACGGATAGCACCTATTTTCTCACCTGTTACTTGTTAGGTCGCATTTTTTGTCAGTTTACTAATAAATCTGAAACCTAAATGAAAGTATCAAAAATGAAAAAAAAATTATTTCTTTTTCCCTGATGTAATATTTTTATACTGTGAAACTTATAGTTTTAGAAAAGTTTTACTTTTAAATGTTATTTTCATTTTCTAGTAAGGCCACACCAATTTAATTTCTTGTTCTATGGATTTTTCCCCTCAAAAAATTGGGGCGAGCGAGCGATTTGAGAATTTCAATAAAAAAAAATTTAATTTGCAAATTTTTGAGGCGAAGCTTGAAAAGTAAAGGCGAGCGTTACATTTTTTTTTTGTAAAAATAAAATCATAGGCTCTGACAATATTTATCAAAACAAGATGGTATGAAATTTGATTTACCACTTGTACTTTGACATATCTTTAATTTTTCCCTGTTCATCAAGACATATAATGCCCACTTTTAATTGCAGCATATTTATGACTTCTTGTATTACTGTTACTTTCTGAGGACATCAGATCTTGAACTGAATAATTGAATAATTATTTCAACTGCCTTAAATGATCTCTATTGAATTGTCATAGATGTCTTTCCTCCTCCACCGGACATGACTTATAACTAGCACACGACGGGTGACTTGCAAGAAGCAGGAACTGCTCATCCTTCCGGAACACCTGAGTTCACCCCCAGTTTTAGGGGTTCGTGCTGTTCGTTGATGTGTGTACTTTTTAGTTTTTTGTGTTATATGTTGGTTGTCTGTGTCTCCGTCGTTTTGGTGTTCTCATTTTTGTTCTTTGTCTTTTTGGCACTTTGTATATAAATAACATGTGGTATGAGTGGCACTGAGACGACTCTCCATCCAAGTCACAATGTATTTAAAGTTAACAATTATAGGTAAAAGTACGGCCTCCAACACTGAGCCTTGGTTCACACCGAACAGCAAGCTATAAAGGGCCCCAAAATGACTAGTGTAAAACAATTCAAACAGAAAAACCAACGGTCTAATCTATATACAAAACGAGAAACACCTATGAACCACACTAACAAACGACAAATACTGAACAAGAGGCTCCTGACTTAGGAGAGGTGCATAAAAATGCAGCGGGTATGGATAGTTTTGCTAAAAGGTGTCTGTATTAGCACAAACACCTTTATTCTACCTTAAATGCCAGCTAACCAAGCCAATAATTCACTATGTCCCTACATATAGTTTTTGTCTAAATTGAAAAAAGGCTTGTTGAGTGATATTTTCAAGTTTAGACTATCACTATTATATCTTACACTTTCCAATGCCCCAAAACAGAACTATCAACGAATGAATTTATCAGATTATGTGGTTCCCTGTCAGATCTCCAGCAGAAACCATGCCAGTGCACCATTCCCCTAGACTTAGCTAATTCCTGTCTATACCTGTATGTTGTAACACCAAAAGCTGGAGACACAACATCATGAAAATAATCATTAGTCCCCAAGTCAAAATATTTTGCCACAATATGTGTATTTTTTTAAAGGGCTTCAAATAGTTTTGAGCGGTCAGACAAATCTACATCTGTCCCACTTGTTTCTTTTAAATAAATAGAAAGTAATCTTCTGAGTGGTTTGAAATGGTATTCGACACAACTACCTGTGATAATAAAAGCAGGTAGGCCTTTTTGTCATTAATTTGAAATTGTATTAGTGCCCGAAGTTCTTTAGCCCTCTGTGCCCAGTATTGTGAAGTGCCACGTAATGGTGCCCCAAAGTATAATTTTTTTTAGCTTGTGAATTGTCACCATTTTGAATTTTTACTCGAAATTCAGAAATAGATAAATGTTGTTCTCCTAGCTTTTGGTGTACAACAAAATTGCTATTTTCAATAGCTCTCTTTCTTATAATCATGTTATGAACAACAAATTTAAAATAAGGATGATGGGCAAACCTTCCATCATCATACCAGAGCAGATGTTCTGCCCAATCACACATGGAGGTCTATTCATGTTAAAATCACCTGTACCATAAGGAGACAAACAAGGAAAGGCAAGTGTAAAAAAAATGGTGTGTTATAAATTCAGATACTGGTGTGTTTTCCCTAGTTGGCCAAGGTAAAGTAATTGTACCTTTTTTATTAATTGTAACATCACCATGAGCTTACCCAACAACATCAGTCACAATATCTTCTACTTTGTTCCTGATATCAAAATGTGGGTCAGACAAAATTACACTTGAATGTGTATTACCTTCTATTTCACCAGGGTCTGTTTGATCAGGGGCAGGGCCATTGTTAGAAATATGAACAATATTGGCTTGATATTTAACTGTTTGTATATCTGACAGTTCACCATCAATAGGCAATGCAACTAACCTTTCTTTACTAATAATATTGTCAAAATAAGCCTGATTGTACTGTTTTTTAAAAAAAAGAGCAGTTTGTATTTTTAACCTTTTTACTACAAAATCTTTAGATGTTCCATTTTTGCCCTGCTTCCGTACACGAATAATATTAATATCTGCAGGAAGTCTACGAAATATTTTGGCTGGTTCATTTACTTCTTGTGTGAAAGTAACACAGTGCCCACCAGAAGCGATACCCCCATGGCCTAACATGTGAACATTTATACAAGGTGAGATTTTACATATAAATTGTTGTTCAACAACACTTAAATCGGCAAGTTCAGATGGAATATATTAGGGTCCATATTGTTTTCTGCTGAAAATAATTTTATTGGTGATTTATCTAAATGACAATGCTTACATTCATTATCTTGTGCCATTTTTATATCCATTTTTCTTTCTGTGCAAATATTACAAAATTTAAAACAATAAGACATTTGTTTAATTTCAAAACTACGAATACAATCCATAACTTTATTAAATTGTAGATTTTCATGAAAAGGTGGAGGATTTGGAATATCTTTTTCATCAATATTTAAAAGTTGTAGCTGTTTTTAAATTTTGTATTGCAAACGACGCTTTCTGTTTGTTAAATTATTTTTACTTTCTATATTAGCTGGGTGTTCATATTGTATTCCCAGTTTCCTGCATCTCATATATACTTGATCAGCAAGAGGATCATACTGATTGTTAAAAGAAGAGTTTGAATTTACAGTGAGCCTGTTTAGAGTATTGTTTTGATCAGGTTTTTCATTTTCATCTAAGCCTAAGGAACCATAAATAAATGATGATCTAAAGATTTTGCTATTTTCTTGGATGCTATTTGAAATTTGTGGGGAGAACACTGCTCAGCAGTATAAATGTATTCATGATCATCTTCTGTTTTTGGTTTTTCTACATCAATTTCATGTACTAATTCAGAGTCAGTTTTATGTAATTTCTTGCTTTTTGGTTTTGTAGCTGATTTTTTTGTGGTACACTTTCTTTTCAAGTTTGGCATTTTGATTGGTACATTTTTTACTTTTGGTCATGAAAATTAATTTGTAGTGGTGAAGTTGGTATAGCCATTGGTGTTTATTTCTTTACAGGATTGAAATGTGCACCTGATAAAAGTATATCCACATCCGGTAGAGTGAAAATGTTTTGATATGGTTCAAACTGACGCATAAAATATACAGGCGACTGCGGGAGCCAAATATTTATATTGCATCCAAATAATGTGGCAGCAGCTTGAATTTCACTGGATGTAGCCCACATACTTCCAAGTAACATGCCCTGTATATACCTATCAAAAGTTATGGTATTATCATTGGTTATCATAACTCTATCTTCCCATAAAATCCAATTTTCGACAATATTGGAGCATACAATATATCTATATGTATCACTCAGACTCAAGTCTCCATTTATGATTAAACTTAGAGAGTGGAAAAAAAACATTTTCCATCTCCTGGGACTGTATAAGATAAATATGTGTCATTATTAATGACAATATTTGTTGAGGGCAGTGAATCTAAGTTTGCCAAAGGAAGTACAGATTTAGCATATTGTGAATTTTAATGCGAATTTTTTGTTTTGTTTACTTTTGAAAGCTTCTGTAAAGTTGCAGACTGCTGCTGAATAGAAATGTTATTGGGAATTTCACCTGTATTTGTCTGTGAGCTACATGAATTACCGTGATCACCTACGACAGTATAAATCAACGTCATTATCACTGTTACTTGATAATTCTGTATCAGATGAATAATAGTAGTCATGGTCAACCAGAGCACCGGATTTTACTACCTCTGCATATGACCTACGTTTCTCCCGAAAATTATTGCTTGCAGAGGGTTTTTCTGTGTTCCCATGGCTGGACGGAACACTATATGATATTATGACTTTTAAATGAAGTACCTGCAATTATTTAGGAAATTTGCTTTCGCTTTCACTGACAATGGAAAGATGAAGCAGACGATAAACATCACATAAGATAGGTTAAAGGTTACTTGTTCGTCCAAACTTCGGATATTTCAGTGGTACAATAAAATTTAAATAAACTACACAAGTTACCAAAATTTGTCTATTCTTGTTTTTGTAAACAAATAAAAATTCATGTCGTATTCAACATCGAATTTGTTCCGTTCTGTCCCGTTTTTTCAAGTGCGCGATTAAAACGAGAATCTGGCAGCCATTAACTAAAATAATCGTACGAGATTTAACGAGATTGACGAAACTTTTCAGATGTGTCATGTAGAGAGAGTTATCGTTCTTTATTCCAATTCGATGCTTCTACCATAAGTGCCAGCTAACGCTGGCATATAATTAGCTATGTAGTCAGTGCTTCGGTACATACCTATCTTAAAATTCTCCGTCGAATTAAGGAACTCAACCCCCTCAGGCACCTTAAATTGATTTTTTTTAAGGTCCATTGTCGTCATGTATCTTTTCACGTATTCAAGTACTTATACATCTTTATCTTTCATATACTTGGGTTTGATCGTTCCTAATGAATCGATACCGGTTCGGAAGCACCAAATTTATTAAGGTATTACTTTAGTTTTGTTGCACTGTGTCGATACCGCTGATCAGTGAAAATTTCCGGAAGGTTTTCCACAGAGTCTTTATGTTCGTCAAAACTTTTCTTAGATTTTGATTTACTTTTTTTAGTTTTTTCCTTGAATCTTACGATGATAAAAAAATTCTCTGAAAAGTTGAGAGTGTCGTCTATATATCCTGTTATACTCATATTTTGGCTTTAACTTTTCATTTCCGAAAACAGTAATTTGTCACTGTGTTTTTATTTCTTTTCAACCAAAATAAGCCAGTTATTCGATTAATGATTCGTGCCTTTAGTTAGATCTTAGCATTGATATTGCATACTTGAAACAACCTGTCATCGAAAGATATTTTGTTAAAAGATACTTAATATATGTATATCTTTTTGTTTAGTGGATCTATATGATATGTCTGTGTTTCAACTCGTTCGCTACAATTTTTCGAAGGCATAAATCTTTATATTGCCGAAATAGTCGTTGATGAGAGGGGACTTGCATGGCGGCTAATGAATGCCAAACAGGAGACGCTTATCCAGTCGACGGACCCGGTCTCACTCCTTTTAGAGTTTTTGTTTGTTACCGTGATTTGTCATCTGCTAGTAAATCGATTTATTCAGATTTTAATATTTGGTAAGCTACTGAGGTTAACGGACGATAAAAACATATCATTCAATTCAGAACATACAAATCAAGGTAAGAATAAAGCATGAGGGAATTGCATGAAATCAAAAGAAGCGAGACCGCGCGAGTCGACAAAGTAAGAATCCCCGAGCACTCTAGGTCACCCTCTGTTTCATTGGTGGGGTTCATGTTGCTCAGTCTTTAGTTTGTATGTAGTTTTTGCGGATTTCGTATTTGGCCATGATATTATCAGTTTATCTTTGTCTTAAAAGTTTTGAATGTCCCCTTCACATTTTCTACCTTTTTTACAGACGACTTTATTATATAGATATCTAACACCGCGAAAAGATGTCGACAGTGAGTTGAAAAGCAGACATATCGTAACAGCTTAACAATTCGTGAAGCTGACCGTAACATTTTTGAATTGTCGAATCTAGTCGATTTTTTTTTCAATCGTTATTCTTCATAATCTGTAGGATCACACCGTTGTTAATGACATCGATATAATGTGAAAATGCACAATTATAACGTATAAAATGAGATATATAAACGCCGTTCGATTGTCCAGAGGGTATGTTACTACTGAGAAATGGGAAGTTGATAATGGGAATTCTCACATCATCACGTATGTTATAGATTATAGTTTGATATCGTCTATCTATGGCAAGATCAGAAAAAGAGTAAGATTGGAAGCGGACTTTTTATTTTCGATATTTATTATCCTTAATTTCAAGTTCACTTGGATATATGAGTTACGAGTTTTAAATATGCAGATATTTTCACTCCGACTATAAACAAAAGTCATACAAGTTGGGGGTTTAGCTATTTATAAAAACCAGGTGTAACCCGCCATTTTCTTCATTTCACCTTGAAGTTCGGTATTTTTGTTAAAACTTTTCTACTCTAATATTTGTTGGCTTTTTACATGCGTAACTGTTTGTTGACTGTCCTAATTTTAGTACTCACTAATAATAGCAAAGGTAAATCCTCAGTTTTGAATAGATTTATGTGTGTTCTTCCATATTTTTTTATAGAACGAAATCAAAATGATAACTAATAATAATATCCCTTATACATATATATGCGTGATAGACTATATACGCGTTTCTTTTTTGTTTTCAGATCTTTGAAAACTGTTTCAGTGTCTATGGAGGTAATACTGTTTGCCATGATTGCACTTCTAAGTGCAGAAGTTGTTCATACCTACCATGAACCAGAATGGGTGACAGCGCCAGTAGAAGGTAATCCATTATAGCTTATAGAAATTATATGATTTCTGGAAGTTTGCATTTTTCTATAATTTGCAAAAGTATAAATAAAGGCAACAGTAGTATACCGGTGTTCAAAAGTCATAAATCGATTTAGAGAAAAAAAATCCCGGTTACAAACCAAAATCGAGGGAAACACATCAACTATAAGAGGGAAAACAAATGAACAACAGGAACACCGAAGTACAACAAAAACAAACTCCAACACACATAGAAACGAACTATTTGATAACAACTGCCATATTCCTGACTTGGTACAGGACATTTTAACAAAAAATGGTGGGTTGAACCTGGTTTCATGGCATGCCAAACCTCCTGCTTCATGACAATGTTAAAAAATATTGCTAAAACACTACGTGACAGAAATACAGCACAAACACACGCAAGAACATTCATAACAGAGAAACGCACAAACAAATAATATAATAGTCGACACAACATACAAACCACAGAACAACAACGAACATATTCTCCATCAACGAAAAACACCACAGGATATCAAAAACAGTGACGCGCTTACATAACTAACATGCAATCTGGAACTTTATACAATTATTTTCACAATATTGGTCCAAACAATTTTCATGACAATTGTGGTATTGAAGGGCAATTTTATAATTATTTTGACTACAAACGATAAGACATAACAGATTATCCAACCTAAAGCATAACAGAAACAACAAAATAAATCTATTAATGTTGGATGTACAAAACACCGAGACACGCCGCACAGCAATTCACATTCAGTATAACAGTCATATTCGGGAATATGACAATGATGGTATTGTAGGGCAATTTTATAATTATTTGGACAACAAACGATACGACATAACACATTATTCAACCGAAACCATAACAAAAACATCAAAAAATAAAAACATGAATGTTGGATGTATAAAATACCGAGACACGTCGTATAGTAATGTAAATTCACTCTCGGTATAACAGTCATATTGGGGATAAGGTCACGTTCGGTACTTAGCAGACAGACGACATAGATGTTAAACCACAATCTAAGACGTGGTAAAAATGTCATTAGTTAGTTTAGACACAGATACATCCATAAAATTTACGGAGTGTCATTTTTAATCTTTCCTCCTCATAACTCTGTTGGAGCAGTTTCTGCGTAAGGAGCACACTCCTGTATATGAAGTCAGTATAGTGTGAACATGCACGAGCATATAAGCGTATAAAAAGAAAAGAAAACCTCTGCTTATAATTGCAACATCCACTTCATTCGAACTTGGGTGGATAGTTGTCTCATTGACAATCATACCACATCTCCTTATTTTTATCTTGGAATAGCAGCTTTATTTTAAAATCAATCTATCTGTTAAAAAAAAACTTGATATAATGACAAAAGGCAATGTCTTTTATAAATATTCACACAAGTCCATGTGTCTGACAGAAAGATAGAAAAAAAAATCAGTATATGTGAATAATTTCCATTATGGTATTTTTGCTGACTGTTTAACCCTTTTACCAACCTAGCTCATATAGATTTGAGACATAGAGTTTTTTTTAACCGATTTACATATCTCATAAATCAATTAAGATTACATATAAAAAAAACTGAAGGTAATCGCATCAACTAAAAGTTAAGCGAAAACGAGTGCGTCGACAGGGTAAGCACACTTACTCAACATTTCATAATCAGAATTGGACATCAACGGTAAATTGATGGTTAGACGACTATTCTGGTATCTAAAGATCTAATTTCGCGAAGACATGCCGCTAGTGAGTTGATTATCTTTCAACCAATCCGTGATGGTGACCGTAAAACATATTAAGTGTTATATATCGATTTTAGTCGTTCTTTCTCATACATTTCTAACTATTCTCTAGCAGTTATTGTATAAGAAGCAATAAGCAAATTTTGTTTAAGGAGCAAATAACCAAATTTGTTTAAGGAGTACATTATCAAATGTGTGTAAGGAGCAAATAAGCAAATTAGTGTAGGGAGTAAATAAGCAAATTTGTGAAAGGAGTTAATAAGCAAATTTTGTTAGGACTTCATAAGCAAATTTGTGTACGGAGTCAATAAGCAAATTTGTGTAAGGAGTCAATAAGCAAATTTGTGTAAGGTGAAAATTATCAGAGTTGAAGGTGCCCATGCAAGACATTAAAAAGTTCTTTAAAACGAAGCAATAAGCAAATTTTGTTTAAGGAGCAAATAACCAAATTTGTTTAAGGAGTACATTATCAAATGTGTGTAAGGAGCAAATAAGCAAACTAGTGTAGGAGTAAATAAGCAAATAAGTGTAAGGAGTAAATAAGCAAATTTGTGAAAGGAGTTAATAAGCAAATTTTGTTAGGACTTCATAAGCAAATTTGTGTAAGGAGTAAATAAGCAAATTTGTGTAAGGTGAAAATTATCAGAGTTGAAGGTGCCCATGCAAGACTTTAAAAAGTTCTTTAAAACGTTTCCATGAGGCTCATAATAATGTTACTTTCATGCTTGTCGGTGAGTGATAAGGCACTATGTTTCAGTTCTTATCTAATGGTAGTATGTTCAACTTTTGAAACGGTTGACTAATTGTTGGATCTATGAAGCTATATTCAGTTCTAATTTTTAGTTGATGTTAAAAATAAAAAAAATATCATATTTTTACGCATGTCTTTTTTTTCTCTTTGGGAGTCTTATTGTAAAAAATCATTGATTATGAATTTATTGGATATTCAAGTTATACCTTCTTATAAAATAATACGTTAAATTATCCCATGAACAAATAGTCTCTCAATTTCAGGGAAATCTATTTTGATGACATCTTATGGTATCTGAAAAATTAAATATTTCATTTCAAAACGTGTGATTTGAAAGAAACAAAGAAACATTACATAAATGAATATAAGTAAATAAACCTGGCCTATATTCCTTTTTTAATAACTACTCTTACAATCATTACTTTTTAGTGAATCAAAGCGCGAAAGCGCTGTAAAGGCAGTTAATTACAGGTTGTGTGTATTTTTAGTCCAGTTATATCATTATCTTGCAAAGTACATTGTACTTATCAGAGGTGGCTTTCAGTATTTAAGATTTAGAGTTCTCTAATGATATTGAACAAGTTTTATGAATGTCATATTCTGAGCACTATATGAAGGCGATTGTTCTCACTTGTTTATGAACTAGTGCATTATGTCCAGTTTGTACCTTTTTTATCTATGTTTATAGTCAAATACTGTTTAAAATAGTTTGGCATTTTTTTTTAAGTAATAAGTAAATGTTATCAACTGTATTTTATTCAACTTTGCAAATGTGGTTTGTTACTGGTAAGTACAATGTATGGATAATAGTTGTTTCATTGGCAATCATAACACATCTCCTTATTTATATAATGATCTATATTCAACGACCTCAGGTACAAAAAAAATGTATGTAACTAAACTATGATGTGAAACCTTTGACTTCTTTCTTTAATATAAACTGTTGATTTGGTACCATAGAACTATGTAGAATAAATGTACATTGCAACATGTCAACTCTTTCAATGACAATACTTTTTTTAGAAACTATAACTCCAAGCAAAATTATATTTCCAAGTATAAAGTAATTTATGAATGAAACAAGAGTGCACACGCTGAAATGTCTCGCCTTCTTTACTAATCATTGATATTATGTTGATAGTCCTAAATATAAAGCTTTATTACAACTGTCACATAAACTTAACATTGACCAATGAACCAAGAAAATGAGGTCAAGGTCAGATGAACCATGCTAGGCAGGCATGCATAGCTAACAATTCTTCCATACAACAAATATAGTTGACCTATTGCTTATAGTTTAAGAAAAACAGACCAAAACACAAAAACTTAAAACTGAACAATGAACCTTGAAAATGAGGTCAAGGTAAAAAAAAAACCTGCGTGACTGACATATAGATCATAAAATATTTCCATACACCAAATATAGTTGAACTATTGCATATAGTATTAGAAAAAAAGACAAAACTCAAAAACTTTACTTTGACCACTGAACCGTGAAAATGAGGTCAAGGTCAGATGACACCTGCCAGCTAGACATGTACACCTTACAATCATTCCATACACCAAATATAGTAGACCTATTGCATACAGTATAAGAAAAACAGACCAAAACACAAAAACTTAACTATAACCACTGAACCATGAAAATGAGGTCAAGATCAGATGACACCTGCCAGTTGGACATGTACACCTTACAGTCCTTCCATACACCGAATATACTAGACCTATTGCTTATAGTATCTGAGATATGGACTTGAACACCAAAACTTAACCTTGTTCACTGATCCATGAAATGAGGTCGAGGTCAAGTGAAAACTGTCTGACGGGCATGAGGACCTTGCAAGGTATGCACATACCAAATATAGTTATCCTATTACTTATAATAAGAGAGAATTCAACATTACAAAAAATCTTAACTTTTTTTTCAAGTAGTCACTGAACCATGAAAATGAGGTCAAGGACATTGGACATGTGACTGACGGAAACTTCGTAATATGAGGCATCCATATACAAAGTATGAAGCATCCAGACCTTCCACCTTCTAAAATATAAAGCTTTTTAGAAGTTAGCTAACGCCGCTGCCGGATCACTATCCCTATGTCGAGCTTTCTGCGACAAAAGTCGCAGGCTCGACAAAAAGGAGTTCTTAATTAAGTAATAAACTGATTCGCTGAGGGCAGCTGGATACACCCACAGAGGTCCAACCCTGAACAGTTTGGGCAAAAATGGACACAATATTTAAGCTTGATACAGGTCTGAATTTGGATTGTAATTAAATATTTGACATATTATAGTTTCTGAATAAATGTAGTCAAAGAACTTGAAATTGGTTATATGAATTGAATTTATATTCAATTAAAGATTTCTTGCTGTTGTGCAATACACTGTGCTGTTGCGCAATACTTAATAAATCTGTTGCCAGACTATAAACAAATAAAGTTCAATTTCTTCTCAATGTCATATTTGAAGTTTATGAAAATCAATAGGGAGATTACATCAATAGCTATAAATAATTCACCAAAGTTTCATGCGAACTGCTGAAAGCAATTTTTGAGTTGTTGTCCAAAAACTGGAAAATCCCCCCCTTTTTAATGAATAAAATCCAATAACTCAGAAATGTAAAATCTAAAATTTATAAAATTCTAAAGGGAGCTTACGGATTGATAATTTAGTCTTAGATGCAAGATTTTTTTATCAGTTGTTTGTGGCTTTGAACTAGCTGTCAGTAAATGCGAGTACTCTCAGATCTGTACTTAGTGTCTTTTTGTTATTTGGATGTACAACTACCCGGCCACGTCCACTTGTATTTGTATTTATCCATCTGATGAGTTAAGCCTCTTTCAACTGATTTTTATAGTTCGCTCTTATATTGTACTGTTACACCACTGTCCCAGGTTAGGGGGTGGGTTGGGATCCCGTGAACATGTTTAACCCCGCCACATTCTGTATGTACATGTATGTGCCTGTCCCAAGTCAGGAGCCTGTAATTCAGTGGTTGTCGTTTGTTTATGTGTTGCATATTTGTTATTCGTTCATTTTTTGTACATAAATTAGGCCGTTAGTTTTCTTGTTTGAATTGTTTTACATTGTCATTTCGGGGCCTTTTATAGCTCACTGTGCGGTATGTGCTTTGCTCATTGTTGAAGGCTGTACTGTGACCTATAGCTGTTAATTTCTGTGTCATTTGGTCTCTTGTGGAGAGTTGTCTCATTGGCAATCATACCACATCTTCTTTTTTATATTTACATCAACAGATATAAACAATTCACCAAAGTCAAGGTGAGACAACAAAACTTAGTTGTAAGATCTCTGAAATTTTTTACACGGTACAAGTTTTTCTAATTGTTGGAGATTGTATGGTGACAGTAACACCTGTAACTGCTTAACCCATTTCTTATGCACTTTGGTTCGATAAACTCACTGAATATCATACCACATCTCCTTATTTTTATATGCATTACAATTTACATGTGCATGTAATTGTAAATAATATTTATATATATATATCAGAACAAACTTCATTGCGTCACTTTTATTTATGCATCCTTTGGCACAATACAAGTTCTAAAATTACACAACATAAAACAACTAAATGTTATTTCAGATGAAAGTTTTGTTTCAGTTCCATTCATAGGATTTATTAGAATTTTGTATGTTTTGCCAAGTCCAATAATTAGCTCTATGTGCACGTGTTAATTGGAGACTTTTCTATCCCGTATAAGAGTTTTGGAACTAATTCTGTTTCTTTTTTGGAAAAAAGTGAGCAAACAAATCTTGCACATTTAAACCTTTGTCTGCCATCACACTGTCACCTGGATCACATAATTGAACTATTCTACATCTTTCAACTATTTCACAGTCACTGGTACAACCAACATATGCATTAGACACATAGTTGACTAAACCACCAGGTGTCGAACATACAAGTATTTTCAGTGTTTCTGTTTTTATATGATGAAAAGGTTGCCTGAGCTCTAGGAGCTTTAGGTTTTATCACGGGATATTCTGTGCTGTCAATAATAATCCAAGTTGTAGGAAACTTTAATTCTAAGTTGGATGGCGAAAAATACCTGACTAAACCACTAAATGGCCAAGTGTTAGCCTCACGCCACTGTTTAGACATAAAAACAATCCATGTTTACACAATATTCTTAACACTAGTTTCAATCTAGAATCTAGACAGTTCAAAGTTGGTTGTATAATTAAATGCATCAATTTCATCAAAGTCATAAAAAAACTGATTTTCAAATGACACCCTATCAATTTGAAAATATATGTATCTCAAACAATGTGCTGTTGGACCAAGTGTGGTCAAAACAAATAAAAATTTAGTATACAACTCTAAACCGGTATAAAAATGCATGGCTGTGTCACGTGTCTTCATTTCAAAATTCTCTGCTGAAAATATAGGCATTGATGGTGTTTGCGTAATTCCATCTGTGAAGCTCAACATTAGCTCGGCAGTTGGTGGTGGACAGTCATAAATCCTGTCTGCAGTATGAATTACTTCTTCAGGAAAACCAACTTTACAATCAAAACTTTCCTCTAGATTTCTACTACAATATTCATCAAGTTTAGTTCTTTTGTTTTCACAGGAAACTGCCCTGATTTTTCTTTTTGCGGACGATTCAGTCTCTTGCTTGGTCCAGGAAAATAGGCTGGGATTGGCAGTAGACTTAAGTCTCTGTATGGTGGGTTTGTGCCCTGAAAAAGGTTATAAAACATTAGTTTTTTGATAATTAAATGAACTTCCATTAGCAATGCATACTTTGTACAGAAGCAAGTTAACTCGTACCATTGTAAACTCGTACCATGTTAACTCGTACCAACGTAAACTCGTACCACTGGGAAGTCGTACCAATCAGAACTCGTACCACTGGTAACTCGTACCATTAAAAATATATTCACAAATACGAAAGTTTTATGATTTTTTTTTTGGTAAACTAAATAAAAAAAGTTGAATTACTTGAATTTTATACTAGATTTTAATGAAAACTTAGACAAAAATACAAATGTTTTATGATTATTTTTTTTTTAAGCTTTATACAAAAAATTAAAATATCTTTGAAATTTATACCAGATTTTAATGAAAACTTAGACAAAAATACAAATGTAATTTCTTAATTACCATGCTAATAAATATATTAAATTCCTTTGATTGTGTGATTATTGGTTGATTATTAACTAATCAACTTGTTTTTTTTTTATCTTTAACTAATCAACTTGTATAATCATATAAGCATGGTCATATTCTGCTGAAATGTGCTGAATATTGTATAAAAATAAATTTCATACTTTCTAACTGTTGGTCATAAACAATTTTAAACCTTTAAAACACAATCAATAAATTCTTTCATTAAATAAAATTCCTTTTAGAAACAATAGAAAAATACCCAAATCTATTCAATGTTACTGATTTGGAATGATTAAAAATTAAATCAAATAGTTGTCAGTAAAAGTTTAAAAAAGAGTCTATTCAAGGGAGACAACAAAGCCAATCTGCCACGGTTTTCTCTATCCAATTACACAAGGAAAATTAGCTACAAATTGGTTATTGTAATTTCAAATTATATACATTTTACAGACTTAAGAGGTATTGAGTGAAATTAAAGTATATATTCATCATTAAACACCATTTGAATGCATTTAAATAAGTTGGTACGAGTTTACAATGGTATGAATTTACCGTGGTACGAGTTAGCAGTGGTACGAGTTTGCATTGGAACGAGTTTTTGTTTAGTGGTACGAGTTGACATTGGTACGAGTTACAATGGTACGAGATAACTATAATTCCTTTGTACTCGTAACCTGGCAAAATATTAACTAGATTTATTCATTACAATCTGGATAAAACTATGTTAGCCTGATTCAATGTACATCAAAATGTATGTTATGTAAATCCAAAGGACAAACAATGAGAGACGTATGCAACAAACATACATTGTTTGTACCTAAATAACTATAATATAGATGAGAGCATGTCATTGTTTTCCCAGCAGGCACACAACGTTGATTTAACATTGAATCAATGTTTATTTTCTATGTTGAATCAATGTTGAATTATTATTAGATTTTGCAAATTTGTATCAACGTTGAAATCCTACGTTGAATCAACGTTGATATTCAACTTTGAATCAATATTGAATAATGGTTGCTTCAACATTGTTTAAACCAATAACTCACCTTGAATTCAGGGTGAATACCATATTCAACATGGAATCAAAATTGGTTAGTGGTTGTGTTCAACTGTGTTTCCACCTAAAACTTCAGTTTCATTCATCTTGTATTTTCTGTGTGTTGCATTCCATAATTTTATACTGTAGCAATATTCAAGCTAGTGTCTTCTCAAGGCCCTCTACATGCTAAATGTCATAGCAACATTCTGCCGCAGGAAACTTTATCCAATAACTACTCCATCAGACCAAAATATAAAAATTAATCTCAGAAAAAAATTGATAAACTTTAAATAATATCAATGCCTGGTCATATTTGACATGATGTGATCTTTTGCTCATTGTTGAAGACTGTATAGTGACCCAAAGATATCTAAATAATGTTCTTTGGTTGATGATTGTCTTGTTAACAATAGGCAACAATAAAAACTTTGAATATATACCATTGACTGTCAATTACTCATAGAAGAATGTTCAACAATAAAACTGAGAGACCACATTCTTGTGATAAGAGCATGGCTTGACCATGATGATGTCAACAACCAATCAACTGAATAACAAATATGTGTGTTTAGGGCTTTCCTACGAACCATAATCTAACCCCCAAGATTTTTTTAACATTTAATGATATGCATATAAAAACACTAATTATCATAGAGAAATATTGATCTAATTTTTGAAAGCACACAACCCTTAATACACATATTTTTGCCAAATGTCTATTCTAAATATCTGAGTGATCAAAATATAAAATAAATTTTGCTGTTCCTACTCCATGTATTCTAATGTCCAACCACTGATTATAGAGAAATATTCAATACGATAAAATTAAAATAAATTTATTTATTAATAGTGAAAACTTCAACTTCTTTCTTCTCCCACCCTGTCTTTTTGGAGCCCATTTAAGAAAGGTTGTTGTTTGGTCAGACACTTGTTGTTCCTTGATTCCATAGGTCTTCATGATGACATCTACAAAATCAAAAGTTATAACATTGTCAAGTTTAATATTGTTCAACACATTTAACTATTAATAACTTCATTATGATGATATTTAAAGTATAAATCAAAAGCATAAGAACTCATGAAAACTAAATGAAAGTTTAACTTCCATCTAAATCTCAACTACATTTCCTTTTATATAGACCAGAAGGTATAATCTGCAAGAAAATCCTAAATACTACATTTTAACTTGAACAAATTGAAGGTTTATCCACATATGTCTTTTTCTGTATTACTTGTGCTGCTGCATGGATATCTGTCCGATTGACATATACAAGGGTTGTAAAGGGGGATTCTTAACACGAAAACACGTGAAATAAGTATCCCCAAAACGTCGCACGGAAAATAGAAATTGGGATAAACGAAGCACGAGAAATAAAATCGTAAATGTTAAGGAAAAAGTACTAGCAGTTATTACTCAGTCGTTCTTGGAGATCACACAGTCATGATAACGGACAGGAAGACCCTGCGTTCACCTTTTCCCGTCTGCTAGTTGCATCCGATTTGAAAAAAAATTTATTCATAACTTGATAGCAATTAATATCCATGATATCCTGGGAACACATAATTTAAAAATCCAGACTGAATTGGAATTTAGTCCCGGTTTACTTTTTTTTATCAAATGTGGGACAAGCACGAGAAATTAAGAGTACCAACACGAAACACGGAAAATGAATAAGGGGAAACACAAATAACGCATGTCGAAACCAATGACAAGAAAACGAGAAATAAAAAGGCCAAATACGTTGCATGCAAATATTTCTTTACCACCCTCATATGATATACCCTTCATCTTTGATTACCTTGTCAAAACACTACTTCAATTTTGACGGTAAAATATTAAAGGTCCAACTTGGTGAGCCATATAGCTTCTGACCTTTCCATCCCAATTTTGTAAACAACTCAAGCCCCCCTTTTTGTGAGATTTCGTGTAACTGAATTGAACAGGTATATAAAGATAACATTTCTTTTTACTTTTGATTCAATCATATGATGAATTCAAATAGTCAACGATAAAAAAATCATGAGACGTTGCAAGGTAAATCGGAAATGGTAACATGCTAAACATCCCCCTTTTCCTCGTGTAAAATTTCAACTTTTCAGTACAGTTTTTATAACAACTTGATATGCTCACATTTCTAAAATACGATACTGTATTTACTGTAATCACAACAATTTATATATACTTACGATAAAATACAAAAGCTGTATACAGGAGATATATTGATAAAAACACTGTAGAATCACCTTGTGGTCTCGAAAGCGGATATTCAAACTTTGGCAACAAAAACAACTGCGCATGCGCATATCTGAATTTGTCTTAAAATAGAAATGTTAAAAATGCCGCGAAATTTAAAAATCACTATTCCAATAGATCTATCGGTTGTTTATATTACAAGTTATCAACCATTGTTTATAAACTGATATATACGTCTTTCTCTTTAGATTGTTAAAAAGAATAGGAAAAAAAAAGGAATGAAAACAAGATATTTGACATCAGCAGCCACGGAAAAAGGGGGCATATTTTTAGGGGAAGGGGTTATTCACAAATATTTATATTTACGTGTATGATTCTGTATGCAAGCTGGTTCTATTAATTTATTATGTTTTGGGGTGGGGTGAAATTTGGGAATTTCTATTATTTGGGTGCAAAGTTCATGAAGTAAATTAATGCTGATATACACTGCGATTGTTTTATATATAATTCTATAATCACCATGACAATTAGTGATCAATCTACTGAATATTCTATTCTATGTGAATATCGTTGTCAATTTAAAAAGAATTGTGATGTGCCCAATACTTCTCTTTTGACAATTCTGGTATCCACAACTACTGGGTTTTATATATGATCATATATTGTTTAGCCTAGGTTGATTCAATATTGGTGTTTCAACACAATGTTAATTCAATGTTGAAACAATGTTCTAATTTCAACGTTGAATTGTCAACGTTGAATCAATGTTGAATATTTGTTGATCAATGTATAACCTAAAATCAACAAAGATTCAACGTTGATTCAACAAAGTGTGCCTGCAGGGTTGTTCCTGTTAACATTGTCATTGATATTTTTCAAGAAAGTCTATGAGGCATAGCTTATGCATTCCTGTCATTACTACATAAGCATAATTACTGCTAAAATAATTCTCAGTATGATATACCTCTTGTAAGAAATCATTATAATTGTAGCAAGCAGATCTCATTGAATCGTAATCCAAAAAATTATGACGTCTTGAATTAACCACCCCCTTTTATTCTAAAACGATAATTGCGGTTGTAAACTGACTTTGGTTTATTCGCATGGCGATTACATATATAACTATATATTTTAAAAAGAAAATAAATTTTACCATGCATAGTTTCCTACACGTAGTCTTTTTCAGAAAAATGTGCCTTGCAAACAACAGCTGATTGAGATGGACTCCACGATTTCATCGTGTTCTCGTCCAATCTGCGTATGGGTCATGGCGTTGATCCAACTTTTCCTTCTTTTTAAGTCATTTGGAAATGCATGTCCTCCTCTTAAATGACATCCAGGTACACAACAACAAGTACTTGGCATCGTTAATTAAAAATGCAACTGTAATAGTTGCACAGTGCAGAAACCGGAAGTTGAAGTACAGGATCGGCTACCACGGCGCCACCTATTCAGGAACGATAATTTGATACTTTATATAACTGCGAAATAACAATAACGTTAGACGGGTTCGCGTGCATAAACAGAAATGCGCTTTAAATTGTATAATATAATTCATGTTCAGTCGACCTTTAATTATTATATCAACGACTGAAATGATTTATAAACATCTAGATTGCAGATAACACTCGAAATTAACCCGACCTCTTTCCACATGGAATTCAAATAATTCTAGTTTGTCAATCGGTTGACTGCTTATAATGTAAAATACAAATATATCAAAAGTTTTTAAAACTAACAAAACACAATGATCGTTTCTCTATTTCCCAATGTAAATGAAATGAGACAAAAAACATTTTATACCACAATAAGAAGAGGAGAGAATCAACATTTTCCGGATCTACTTGGAGCTAAATGACCCCCCACGTAGATAAGTTGGATATCGCGGAAAGAAATATTAACACAGCAACTAGAAAGGCATTAAAGCACTGCCTTTAAAAACGGGTCTTGATGAATTATTTAAAAGGCTATGACTTTTTATGTAAATAGAGAATATTAAAAGTTTGATTATACCAGTTATTGAGAATCCAGCGTGTGCAACGTTTTGCTTTCACCATTACCTTAGGAACCATTGGCAATAAAAAAAATCATCGAAGAATAATAAATCAATTTTTTCATCATCAATTAAAGAAAGTAAGATTTTTTTGGAATGAAAGACTGAAAACGACACTACGCAGGTTTTACGGACACCATCACAAATTAGTTGGCTGATAAGATGATCATTATCAAGAGAGAATGTGTTCCCAGTTTTTGATCTTACGAAACAAGAATTGTCGTCTGATATGTATATTTACCAATCGAGTTCCCCCTCCTATATCTAGACATTTTAACTTAGTCTGAATTCGGATGGAGTTCGTATGATTTTTTTTTATCTGAATTGTATATGAAAAATTGATTATAAGATTTGAACATCGATAGACTACTGATACTTCCAATTTGAACATCTGTATACTACTGATGTATTTTATTCAAGATCGGGTCAATAAGAAAAAATGTTTTAACTTGAACGATAAACAAAATCATATGCAACACAAATGTATTGATTTGATTTTATTTCGCTTAAGGCTTGTACAGTGATTTGATCGAATACACCCTGTATTTAGACGAAGTTACATGGAATGATGCTGCAACCATCTGTGCTATGAACGATGCCCATCTCTTGTCAATCACTTCACACGAAAAATATGAATTAATAGAAGAATTGAAACTTGACCAATGGGGAGAGTTAGTGTAAGTATTTTATACTAAATTGATTTGTATGTTCATTTTATTTTTTCGTTTTATACAACTGCCTTTCGTTCAAACAAATCATTTGTTTATTTATACCCACACAAACCCCCGAAAATTTGGTTAGTGTATATGAGAAACACCCTTTCCATTATTCCGTCCGTCTGTCTGTCCGTCTGTTTGTATTTACATTCGCATGATAAATGCAACTCCTCTTAACGTGCTGGATTGATATTGATGCAACTTTACAGAGTTGTACAATACTACCGGCGAATATATATAAAAGAATTAAATCCCGGTCGTACATGTTAAACTCACCTACCTTAATATTACAATGAGATTACAATACTTGCTTATAGTATCGGAAGGGATACTTTTTTCAGAGTTCACTACATTTTTAGTTTTTTCGCATGTTAGATTAGTCAATAATCGTAACAAGGCACTTGCATTTTAACAGTTGTTTCTTTTCATTCATCTATTCTTAAAATGTTAAATTGCCGATATACTGCTTCATACGTATGTATAAAACATATGAAAAAGGATTCAGTGTAACATACATTTATGTTAATAGAGTATTTTACTTGCGGGTTATGCTGTAGATTTCAATTTGCACATTTATTTCACATGAATAGGGAGTGTGAAAGGTCACTTTTTCCTCGTGTAACTAGAATTAAACTGGTTGTACAACTCTTCATATCTTCCTTATTTTAGGAACATGTACGTGTTCTGATAGTAATCAGACATGTGTCTTACTCAAAGAATATTCCTGTTTCCATTCTACTTAATTATTCCGTTTTATAAATACATAAGTAGGTTAAACAGTAATTTCGAAAAATGCTCAAATAAAGTGTCATGTATGGAAGTAAGACTATTGTCTAGGAGATAATTGTAATTTTTCAAAACTTTTTGGAAAACCAAATTCCTTAAAAAGTTATGACGAATTGGAAGTAGTTGTTATCGGTATTAACAAACTGTCAATTTTGTGTATTATTTGGCTTATAAAGGAGAGCAGGTATCATAAAACCACTATTCGACCATTGAATTCGGAATTGATAGATTTATAAAAATTTATAAATTTGAGGGGCAACATAATAGGTTATTAATAACAGAATTTGTCTCTCGTGCTAGGTGGAGGACGTTAAAATGTTTCCCGTGCATGAGGTGTATATGCTTTTATGTTTTAAAAAGTTATATCGTACTCAAACCGGTGCTAGAGGCCGTCTTAAACTTGCAGTGAAGTGAGAGTGTTTGCTCCGTGTTGCATCCCTCATTGTGACTTTGAGATGAAGAACCTCAATAAAAGCTGTATTCCTTTGCTTTTTGAGTTTTTTGCTGTGATTGATTTTGTGTCATGGATGGAAACCCCATATCCTTTATTGAAAATAAAAATTCGTTGAACTTAATTTATAGGAGAATTGTTTTTTCTTCATTTTAAATATGTCTGGAATTAGGCTGGAATTTAAAGAATGAAAGTAGAGATCGATGACTCAATTTCAATCATAAATCAGAAACTTGAAAATTTGTGTATTACATCTATATCATTTATCTCGTAGAATTTCCGAATTGGAAAAATTATACATTTTGCGTTTATATAAGTACTCTGTGTATTTTGATATACCATCTACAAAACTAGATAGAGGGTTGCTGCTCACAAGGAAGCTATTAAACCAAAAGTTCTAAGTGGTGAAGTTGAAATTATCCCTTCGTAAATTTTACGGACGCAATCACGAGTTGGTTGAGCGTTTTGAATATCTGTTTCACAGATGACGACGGATATGTTCCAATTGTCGTAACTACAATACCGTCCCCTTTTCTCCTGAATGTGACCTACTGAATCAAACTTATCAGAATTATATGAGCAACGTGATGGGTGTCACATAAGGAGTAGGATCTGCTTACCCTTCCGGAGCACCCGAGATCACCCCAAGTTTTTGGTGGGGTTCGTGTTGCTCAGTCTTTATTTTTCTATGTTGTGTGTTGTATACTGTTGTTTGTCTGTTTGTCTTTTACTTTTTTAGCCATAATGTTGTTAGTTTATTTTCGACTTATGCGTTTAATGTCCCTTTGGTATCTTTCGCCTCTCTTTTACTGATTAAAGAGGGGAAACAGCATATACGTTGTGGATTGAAAAAAAAATTATCTGGAGTTGAGGTGATATGTCTTTCTTGCTATGTGTATATTGAATCATACCCTACTGTTTAAATCTATGTCAAATCCAGTTGAATACTTTACATTGTACGGTATGAAAAATTATATATATAAATATATATATATAGATTGCCTAACAATGTAATTTTAACACACTATTTAGTATGTAAATATAAGAATGTTTAAAATATTTACAAAATGATGAAAATAAACGCAATATTTCGCTAGACTAACTAGCTTTATCAAGCGTGCATCTATCCAGGTGAAATCGGATGTAGATGATAAGAAACTTTTGCAGCTCAATGTATATGTTGCACTTGAATTTAGCTGCCTTGAAAATAATACATAATTTGGATGAAGTTCAAGATTTTTACAAAATTGGTAGTTGAAGTTAGCAACGTCCATTGGCCAATATTACAGGATAAAAAGGACGATGCTGTGTACTAAATTATTCTTTATCTTTCCTGTATCTTTTCTCATCTTTTTCGTTAAGACCATCAGGTTCTAAAGTGTGGAGTTGGTGGATCCAAAAATTTTCTCTTCTCCTTCTCGCCGTGGTGTCCCACTCGGTGTTGACTTCTATGATTTGGAAGGTAACATTATCAAAAGAATGTTTCGTTGAACGAAGATGTCTTGTGAGAGGACAGTTTTTGTTTGTTTTGTACCATGAACGATGGTTATTGAGCCGAATATTAAATTTGTCCATTGTTTCTCCCACATACTGAATGTCACATGTGTCACATGTTAATATATAAATTGAGTTCTCCGTTTTACAGTTGGAATTTGAGTAGATGGTATAATTTTGTCTAGTAACGGAGCTGATGAAAGAACTGCTTGTATATATATATATATATACAACTCTTTTTGTTTAACGTTGTGTTTTATTTCTTGGATTGTTTTCACAATTATTTTCATAAACAGCTAAGTTTGTAGTAGTCAACAAATCGATCGAATATGTTTTAATACTCTCAAGACATTATATTCTAATATATTGCACAAAAACGCTTCTAAAGATTTATTTTTTACCTTTTCAAGTTTTCTTTCATATATCTTAATACTTCCTTTTTCCTCTTGTATCTAGATGAAAATATCATTTTGCCTTTGATTTATGTTCTTATGAATATAATTGCCATATCAATTGAGAATTGATAAAAGCTATCCAAAAAATTTACATCAGTGATTTCCGCATGTACATTGTATTGAAATATTAAGTATAAACAATATTTGATTGTGATAATTTAAACATAAGCACCAATCTTTGACTATTTCATTTAATTGCAAAGTTTTATATGAATCACCGTTTCATGTTTTACTTTATAACAGTTGTATCAATTGAAATGAGATTTTTTTTCCAGAATTAATGCATGTATCAAGGAAAATAGTTTTTGGCAATATTGTGGCATTACAATTAGAACCTTTGATGGATGGATGTGATTTTTATCAACATGAAATAGTCCATTTACATTAAAGTAGTTGACTTAACTTTTTTTTCTATAACAAACCCAGGAAGATAATTCGAAATTCAATATATGATATTTCAATATCAGTATCTGAATTGCAATTATAAAAAAACATTGTTTCAAAGGTCCATTTTGATAGAATAACGCAACAAATTTTTCCACAAATTTGATATATTTTAGCAATGACAAATTTCCAGAATTGAACTAATAACAAATTAAAATTTATAGAATAAATTAAAGGATTTTTATATTCTTATTTTCTCTAAATTTCATATCAATGAAAGCACTTTTCCCATATTAATACTCTACATCAATAAAATATTAACTTCTTTACCGGGTTTTTACTGTATTTCAATGAGATGATATAAATAGTTATTGGCAATTTGTACATTTTCCCTTTGATCTTACTGACTAATATTTTTTAGACCATGCCCAGAACTTGATACTTGACAATATTAGGGACATCGCGTTATGTATCAGTGCAGCAACGTCACGTATTAAAGTACATCCGGGTCAATTTATCAAATGGATTATTGCTTTTGATATATTTATGTATTCTGTCATTTTAGCTAGTGCAGTTGAACGGCAAACGATTTAATGGCGTCTAAGTTCAAGACATTGGTCACGTGATAAAAGGTCAGAGTTTACCGTTTTCTTGTGAACGTGTACACCTCTTGGTTTTTTACCTCGTATCGTCTAATTGTAACTCGTAAATAAATAAAACTTGTAGGGTCCAAATCTTGAGTGAGTAAGCTTCATTATTATATATACTTATTTATGAAAGGTGTTATAAAAAGATTCTAAAACAACGATGGAAGTTGAAATTTTTTTTGGAAAATTTGCGTAGGTCTAAAATCCCAAATCATTTCTTAAATGGGTTTGGTAACGTATGGAGGGGTATAAAATATGAAGTAAAACCATTTTCTGGATCTTATATATTAATTATAGATCATAAATTCCCCGGATACGCAATTGTGTCAGCTTATTCGTGGCGAAGCGGAGATCAACGGGAGATAACTCCGTACACGCGTCGTAGGAAACTGCAAGTTCACAACAGTAAATTCGAGTAAAATTAATGATTGTAGTTATATTTCGACACTTTCTTGAATAACCATTCAATATTTAATGTTCCTCTACTCTTGTAACATTAAAATAGTCATGGAATGTTTGAATATGGCATTTTTTCAAGTACCCTAAAACAGGTTTTTGAAAACTTCCAAAGAAGAAAATTATAGATAACTGACTTTTCTCTGAAACTTGGACTTATTTGTATATTCTCAAACACCCGTTTGGTAGATGGAATGATACAAGTCTTTGTTTTACTTTCTTTGTATCAATATTCTTAGAAAGGATATGAAAATAAACTCAGTGTTTGTACATGTTGATTGTTTAGAACAGTTTGTTTAAATATATTAAAATTTCACTCTAAAATTAGACTTGAATTTTTATATTTAAATAAGTATCTAACATAGAAAGTTGTTAATCTGGTGCACTGAAAATGTTCCATCAGAAATGAGATTTAACAAAGTTATTTAGACTGAAGAACTTGTCACTTTTTATGCTGATCATATGGGGAAAAAAGAGTGATATTATAAATGCTAACACAGCATCAATTGTGAAACAATAGTTCTTTCATACAGACATTTTATTTTTCAAGATGCGAGGCTTGCCGATCAATTTACATATTTAAGATTTCACTGTTAAGAGTGGAGAAATAACTTATTGACAGAGATTCTGTATGGGAATGTTTCTCTTGATATTTTTAAATACATTTATGTTACCAACTACATTGTATCTTTGTTTTTCTACTATGATCTGCAAAGAGATGGGTTCTTTATGTGTGACCTCAATGATCGTCAAGCATGATTATTGGTAGCCTTTATTCCTGATGTAACAATGGAAAATTCTGAGAAAAGCAAGAACTTTTAAGCAGATCCAGAGAGGGTGGATTATTCCTAATTTCCATATACAGAAAAAACATATTTCATTTCATGCTAAATAATTACATACAAGAGGGGTTTATCAGCCATTTGTCAGCAGAACTTGTGTTACAATAGAATTTAACTTTGCATTACATTAAAATACAATATGGAAAAAAAGAAAATGTAGACAATACATGCCCCCCTCCTCTTTGAAAATTGGCTTGATCCACCCCCGAGATAAGAAACTATATAAGATGTACAAGTTCCGTTGCTCGCTCTTAATCAAGAGTAAAAATCTGAACATCCAAAAAGCCAGAAAGGGATTTAAAACATTATAATCAACACAAAGATAACTGAACAAAAAGCTGTATTGCAATCTGATATCATGCAGTTCTCATAATTCCTATTACATGTATTACTTCAAGTTTTGATTTTTTTTCCTTATATTTGAATTCATAAGTCCTACAAACAACTGTTGAGTCCTTTAATTAACTTATTGATTGAATAATGAATGATTAGCTAAGCTGGTCTGTAAATAAAGTCTGAAAATGCTTTGTTTAAATAAAGAGTGTTATTATGTCATAAAATATACTGAATCAACTTCAAATTTAATCCAAATTCATATTTAACTGCTCTAAAATGCATAGTCAATTGAACTACAAAGAAAAACCTGAGACTACTATAACAATTAACATAGAGATTGGTCACTTCCCATGTTATAATAGTCTCAGACAAAAACAAAACTGACTTAAATACATGTACAGTATGTTCAGAAATTTTTTGAAGAATGGACAACAATGAGATATTTATTTTTCTGATATCAGAAAAAATCTCATAGTATCAAATCAGAATGAGAGTTCTTTTTATTGAAATAATCAATTTAATTGCATTATTTACTTTAATAAAAACCTCATGATAATATCTGAATTTACAGTCATGACTTAGCTTGTCAACCTCTACACTTACAAAATTAAGGTTCCTAGGCCTAAATGTGGTTGAAATACATTGTTATTATTCAATTAATTAAAAAAAACATCAATTATTTTTGAATTGATAGATCTGGAACTAGTACATACATTTGTTTTTTTTAAACATCTATATACTATTCATTAGGGAACTTATTCAAATATATTTTGTACAAGACAGTCATGGCAGTTCACAATTACAGTGGTCATTATAAACATAATGACACAATTTATACAACCAAATTTTATTGTTGATATATGTAAACTGAAATCATTACAGAATTTTTCTTTCAAATGATTTAATGTTTGTTAGTAACTTACTTTAAATACTTAACCTGTACTAAAATAAAGAGATGTGGTATGATTGCCAATGAGATAACAGTATAGAAACTATCCACCAGAGTCCAAATGTCTGTTAGCAGTTAAATTATAAGTCACTTTACAGACATCAACAATGAATACATTTCATTGTTATCAGGCAGATGAGGAAAAAGAGTAATGATAGCTTTTTAGCTTACTACATGTACAAGAGAATATAAGAAATATAATAATATAAATAAGGAAATAATAGAGACAAAAAAGACAGGACTTAGCCACTGGACTATATGTAAAGTGTTTCCTTACTAATCCTTAAAGGAGCTGCTGTATACTTAGAAAAAAGGATGTTGAGGACTTGGCCACATCAATCAGCATTTTTAGACACTACATTATGGTCAATTGCAATCTGCCCTATTTGCTCAAACCTCTAATGAGTATTAAAATTAATACCTAGGGTGGGAATTAAACCCATGTATTCATTTACTCTATTGTTCTCTATTTACATACATGTACATGTATATGAAATAAATCAAATGCAAAAAAATGCTGGAATGTAAATATGGTAATTTACATCATGTACATTATTACAGCCTCTTTTTTTAAGGACCTAGTAAAGGAGGTCCCTGGACCTAGCTAGACCTATTTCTTAGGCAAGGTGTATTATATGACTCTTGAAAGTAGTTAAATGCAATTGTAAAATTAATTTTATCTGCTGTTAAACAATAATAACACGATAATGGTTATTTCTAAGTATTTAGTAACAACAGCGTGCAATTTAGGTAAACAAACATCAATAATCTACCACGTGTTTGTCTGCTGTGCTTGAATATTCAAAACGACCCATCGGGTTTATTTACACGAATTTTTGCTAAAGCAGACAGTCAAACATTGTCTGTTTACCTAATAAGTTCTATAAAAAATGCATTTGCTGTTATGACTTGTGTATGCATGGAAATATAATGAACATAACATTGATTATTTACCGTAAATATTGAATACACATCATTCCTGAGGTATACACACAAAACACATGGCACTTTTGTAACGATGGATGGTAACGTATAGCCACTTTATAACAGTAAATCCCATTGGATAAGCTACCCTACACAGTACATAATATGCAAATTAATGATTGGATACGAATTTGTGTCAGCTCTCAAATCGATGGAAAAATGTAAACATTGGAATCCGCCATTTTGACATAGGAAACAAACTAATTTTGAATCTTGGATTAAAGGACATTGCGCACATTGCCAGCGTATCATGCATAACCAGTCATGTGCAAATATATCTTTTAATTAGTTTTATACACTTACTTTTCTATGTTTTAGTTAATTTAATGTTTTAATTTACTACAGAACGGAACATCGTTCTCAAAGACGCCGTAGAAAAAATTATAGGTGGCGCTGTTTGTGGGCGTAAACATTTTACATACGGGTACTTTTTTTGTCGACAAATTGACCTCTATCTGTCAGATAGTCGATAAAAATACAATAGCCAAACGAAATAGACAATTGACAGTTAACAAAATATTTTTAAAAAAACTTAAAGATTGAGCAACTAATATCCCACCAAAAATCGGGGGTGCCCTAAGGTTTTCGGGAAGTATTAGCATATCCTGCTCCAATAGTGACATCCTGGATTTAATCATGTTTAAACACGTCGATGAGTTATATTTTGCCTAGAGCGTTTAATCCGCGGAAACGATGACGGGAGGTCGGTGTCCGTTTCTCTTCATGAATGTTTAATCAAGTGAAAATCAGCTATTCCAAAATTATAACATGCAGATAATGACTTTTATTATTAGTACTCTATCATAAATTCCATCTACAAACATAAGATTAAGTTTGAATTTTAAAGAACTATTCTCATTTAACATAAGTTCAGTGTAAATAGCATACATATTATGGGGAACCACTACAACCGTAATTCAAAAGCTCATGTTACAAGGTGTGGATTTCTGTCTCGTTTATTCCAACTAAATGTTTTACGAAATTGCCATCGAAGGAATGTTCATGTTTTTGACAACTTACATATCTCTTTTGTTTTTTAGGGATAAAGATTTCTGGTCAGGATTATCACAACCAAATGAAGGGTTGTTTATCTGGGAGGACTGTACAGAAATGAATTTTGATATGCGAAAAGTTGAAAGTTACAAGAGTGATGAACTGTGTTATCGTGTAAAGAAAGACCCTGTACAATGGGAAAGAAGAAAGTGTGAGGATCATTATTACTTTGCGTGTGAAAAGAAAATACCAGGTATATGATTTGGTACTGAAATAGTCTGCTCATATGTCTTCTTTCTTTTATCTTTACAATTGGTTGTATCACGACAAAAACTAGTCAATTCTAAATATATATAGCAGATAAAGATAAATGTAGAATCTTGATTTTAACTCTTTAGCTTCATACACGATTAAATCTTTCACCTGTTACGTTCGATCGTCACTGATGTTTCTTATGAGAGAAAAACGCGCGTACAAAATTAACTCTATTATGATTGACTCTCTACTATGAATTCTTAAAAATATTGATTTTTCCTTTGTAAAGAATACTTCGTTATCTCCTAAACAATGTCGAATTCAAAAATTACTTTCAGTTACAGAAAGACAGTTCAATAAGAGATATTTGTTCCGCACTAAGGCATTATATGTAGGAAAAATAAGTATAACAAAAACATTAACGGTACCCCTTTTACTGCACCAGATGCGCATTTCGGATATAAATTCCTTTCTAGTGATGCACGAGGCCAAAATATTTAACAATCAAAGACATAATATACATATTTCAGAGATGATAAAACCAAGATCTTCCTCCACTCCAACATGAAATTCGAACCATTATATTAAAGAACTTGGTTCTCTTCATTTAGTGTAGCATTCAAAAATTATAAAACTGAATAGATATATGTTATGTAAATTCGCTTGGCGAGTGATGCATGCATAGCGAGATACACTTAACCTGTTGACACACTCGGTTACGCTTCGTTTGGAGTTCGTACGATTCACTCAGTTTGTGTTTGTTAACTTGATTTGTGTTTTCTTAATCAATTTACGATATCTGATCATCAGTAACATACTGTTGCTTAAGGTTATGATTCTTTATTTAGGGGCATGTGCTTACCCAACCATTCTTAGTTCCAATAAGGTAGCAACATATGCCAACCAGACTACAAGTGAATGTGAGAGCAGCTGTGCTGCAAGTTCATCGTGTTGGTCAGGGATCTCTACAGACGGAGGACTTTGCATTTTACTTCAATCACGAACAGGTTCAGAATCACTATCAGATGTCACCATGTTCAAAAAATCATGCGTGCAAGGTAAGTTAGTAACGTCAAAGTTCATGTAAGGACATTTTGACACTAAAATCCAATGACGTATAACATCAGTAATGATGACATTGGGACGTCATAAAAAGTAAAATAACAAAAATACCGAACTCCAAGGAAAATTCAAAACGAAAATTCCCTTACCAAATGGCAAGATCAAAAACATAAAACAAAACTTTCATATTCCTGACTAGGTACAGGCATTTCCTTTGATATGTAGAAAATGGTGGATTAAACCTGGTTTTATATCTAGCTAAACCTCTCTCTTGTATAACAGTCTCATAGAATTCCATTATATTGACAACAATGTGCGAACAAAAAACAAACAGATATAATAGTTAAAATTGTCAAAAATTGGGGTACAGCAGTAAACATTGTGTTATAATCATAATCACTATAAAAACAAACAGCTATGTCAACAAAGAAAATCAATATGGCAAACAGACATTCTATAGACAAAGCACAGAAGCAAAAATGAAAGACAAGAATACAAAAAAGATGACAATAGCACAATAACACATTAGCGGAATGTATAAATACCGAGCCACGCTAAAATATATTACAAAAAATGGACTAAACAGTAAAGATTAAAAATATACAACGACAAATAAAAGAACACTATAACAATTAAGATGATAAACAACGTCAGTACCTAGTATTTATACTTCAAGACCATCATGTATTATTTGTTAAGTTGGTGCAGAATATTTATCAACAAGTTCTTGGTATCTTCATAAAAATTCAATGTTTTATAAACAGCTCATCTATAATTATGATCATATCAATGATAATTTATGTCAACACAGAAGTGCTGACAACTGCGTTGGTGTGTTTTTTCCATTTGCATAGACCTTTTTTTACAAATATTATAGACTGGGGGAAAATTTGATTTCCATGGTATAATTTATCAATGGTCTTTGCTTTACGCTATCGATGGTTGTTTGATTGACAAGATTTTTTTTATATACTGATAAATTAGTTTAAATCAAAATAAAGAATTACTTGGCTGTTTTGTTAATTGTCTATTTAAAGTGTCCTGCATATTCGCACAAGCGGGTGACTTTCTACCAGGTAAACAAATAGATAATACATCGCCGCATGACTAGCAATGTCACAATCGAGGTAAAGAGGACGGGATTGTGGTCACAATAAGTAAAACAAATGTGAGAGCTATTTCATAACGGTTATCCAAAGCATGATGACATCCGTATAACTTTCAAAAGGATAACCACACATTCACCGTTTAGAACTCTTATTTTCAAATTTGATGGCGGATAGATTCATTAAACATAGTCAGCATACGTTGAATAATTCAGTGACAGGACATCATGTTTATAGCGGAACGTGAAGTTAAAGACTAAGTCCAACTTCTTTTCGTCTTTTGTGAGGAGAAACTCCTGTATGTAATCAGCCTCATAAATATAAAGGAATAAGTCGGTAGGAGCACATTTGGTTCCTATAGAGTTGCCGTTTTTTGTTGAAAATAAATGCGCCCTGCACATGAAACAAATATTTCAAATAAAATCAAGCATCTTGATGATGTCAGTTTCAGAGGACTTCTTTGTTTGAATATATATATATATATATATATATATATATATATATATATATATATATATATATATATATGTTCATTAACTTACGCCAAAGGTAAATAAAAAAAAATCAAAATTTGTAATGCCGATATTTGATATTCTGAATTACATAATTAAATTTTACAAATAAAACGATAACGTCCATTATCCAACGGTTTCACCTTCGATCGAATGTAAAACCGGTAGGATAATGGACGTTATCGTTAAAATTTGTAAAATCTAATAATGTAATTCAGAATATCAAATATTGGCATTTTTACAAATTTTGATTTTATTTATGTATAAATATATATATTGTTTTCAATTTAGACTTGTTTATATATATATATGATTCATTCAACATCACAATCATATTTACTGATGAAGGATATCTGTTATCAGAAATATTTTTAAATAATTACATTTATAGTTCCTTTTTTTGTAATTGGTGTTGTTGTGTACACTTTTTATGCGTTTATATATATATATATATATATATATATATATGCATGAAAAGTGTGTATATTTTGTGCTTCAACAGCTGGAAATTAAGACACGTGTTTGATTATATTTTAGTTGCGGTTGTACAAAACGGTGACGTCCCAACGCTACAAAATGAAAACAAAGATGTTCAGCCTTTGCTCAATTGTTCGGCTGTACAACAAACAGGTATGCATCTATCATTTAAACCTAATATTTTGGAATTTTATGTAACATTAGGGTAAAATGAGGACGGGATTGTGGTTACGACGATTGGAATATATCCGCCGGCATCTGTGAAACATGCAGATATTCCATATCGGCCAACCAACTCGTGATGGCGTCCGTAAAATTTTCAAAGGGAGGATTTCAATTTCACCACTTGGAACTCTTGGTTTAATAGCTTCCTTGTAAGCAGCAGAAATCTATCAAGGAAATCTTGATAGGAAACGCAATTTCAATATGACACAAAAACAATCGTACGATAAAATTATAGGACCTGTGTAAGTTTCCTTATAGTGCGTACTATAATTGTTCAAAATGAATTTCAAATAAGCTTTATTATTAGTCGTTCTGCTATCCAAATTATATATGTTCATATATATTTTATTCTAGGAGTGACTGTACCAGTTGTAACAGAGGTTTCAGAATTTAGCACAGTGACGGACATTTCTCCAACACCATGTTATGTGTATGAAACATTAAATGTTACGAACATATACAACACAACACAAGTTATTACTGTTGATGAAACCGAAACAGTGCAAGTTACAGCATCAGTTGATTTGTTGAACGTAATAAACGTAACCGAAACTTTTAATGTAACTGAAACTGTAATCGAAACTGTGATAGTATCAAGTATTTCAGTAATACCTTTTACCTTACCAGTGACTGATATTTTAGGTAATTTACTTACGGTTACTTCTACCATTAATGTCACTGCAACATACAACGTGACAAACGTGTTTAACGTAACCGATACATATAATTTCACGTCAACTATATATCATTCGCAATGCGCGGATTCCTGTAGAAACGGTACTAATTCTTATCTGTCCCCAAATGACCCATTGTTACTGGACGCCATTGCAAGTATGTCGAAGGAACTAACAGTGGACAAAAAGACAACAAACTCGGCCATAAGAAAATTGACAAGTGCGTCAGACAGTCGGCCGTCGTCCCGTGCTATTGGAATCTCAGGATTAATACTACTCATCATACCTTTATCGCTTATTGTAATCTGTGATTTACCTGCTGTTTTGCGTAACACTAAACGCATGATTGATCGAAGTCGTAGGCATTGCGCTTATCAACCTTAGTATAACTTAAATATTGAAATATATTCACAAACCATTACAGAACATCATACATTCCTGTAAAATGTTGACCACATAGGGTCAAGTGTCAAAACGTTGGCCAGATCCAAATGTACATTAGATATGCTTAGACTCCAACTGTTTAAGATGTTTTTACACTAAATCCGTTGAATAAGTACTGAATGATATTTTAGTCTGGGAACGAAAGAAAGTAAGGTTAATTATTATTTGAAATTGGCTTTGAACTAGCTTTCAATAACTGCTAGTACTCTTTGATCGGGACCTTGTGTTTTGTCTATATTTGTTAGTTGATTGCGCATTGTGCCAATCTGATGACTCAAGACCTTTTGGTCTGATTTTTACTGTTTGTTTTTATGTTGTGTTGGTACACAACTATCCGAGGTTGTGTGAATGGTTAATCGCTCGCAAAACATGTTTAACCGGACCTTTTTCTTTATGTGCCTGTCCCAAGTCAGAAGCCTGTACTTCAATGGTTCTTGATGGTTACTGTCTTTCATAGTTGTTTTGAGGTTAAATGAAAATAATAGTTTATAAAGTTGGAAGACCGATAAACAGGTAAACTCAGACACTCGTACCTAGTGATTTACGCTCAATTCTGATTCAAAATTAATATTTATAGACTTTTGATTTTCAAATTCCAGTAGGGTTCAACAACTTTACTTTCTACATCTTATTAAATATATCGTTATGCAACTATTTTCAATGTAAAAAAACTTAAAAAACTACACATATTAATCAAAGAATATAAAACTGTTTTACTGTTAAACTTTGCCTTAAAAGATTTGACTAAATTTTAAGGTCCATTGTCAGGCTTTCTGATGATATAGTCGCCAAGCACTTTCTTTGTAAATTTCATTTAAGGGTAAATGTTAATAAATCATTTTGTAGCTTTTTGGATTCACAAGAAAGTAGAAAAAGCTAAATGGAAAGAAGTTATATGTCTCTTGTTACTCATTCATTGATATATTTCTAATAAAACAATATAAAGCAGTGAATTTTTATCGATAAACTGTTGATTTCCTTGTGTTCATTTTTTTTCGAAGGAGTCTGGGGTTGGTAATAGGTGTGGTATGTTGTATTGGCAAATATTTTTGGTAATATACTAGTATCTTGTAAGAAAATGTGTGAAAGTTGAAACTACGTGAAAGGACCGTTTATGTTATCACTACCACTAAATCTGATTTTCGGGGAAAATAAAATGGTTTAAATGACCTGACCGTTAAGGTAATGCAGTGGTGACCTGAGGTAACCTGACCATGTACAGTAAAAGAGTGGTGACAGTGGCGGATCCAGAACTTTTTATAAGGTTGGGGGCCCACTGTCGCCATAAGAGGCCCGTTACAGTCATGCTTCAGTGATTCCCTATATAATCAACCAATTTTTCCCACGAAAAGGGGGGGGGGGGTGGCGGACACCCATCCCCCCCCCTGGATCCGCCTATGGGTGACCTGAGGTAACCTGAAAATATTCGTGTTTTGTAAAGCTGCCTTGGGGTAACATGACTATGTACAGATAAAGCAGTGGTGACCTGGGGTAACCTGACCATGTATGGTATTGCAGTGATGACCTGGGATAACCTGAATATATATTTGTTTTGCTAAGGTGACATTTGGTAATCTGAATACACTATATATATTCAGGTTACCCCAGGTCACTACTGCAATACCATACATTGTCAGGTTACCCTAGGTCAGCTTTACAAAGCATAGTTATTTCCAGCTAACCTCAAGTCACATATGTATTACTGTACATGGTCAGGTTACATCAGGTCACCTCTGTATGACTAAACATGGTCAGGTTACCTAAGGTCACCCCCGTATTACTGTACATGGTCATGATACCCCCGGTCAGCTTTACAAAACACTAATATTTTCAGGTTACCTCAGGTACCACTGTATTACTGTATATGGTCATGTTACCTCAGGTCACCACTACAGTATTGTACATGGTCATGTTAACCTAAATCAGCTTTACAAAACACAAATATTTTCAGGTTACCCCAGGTCACCTCTGTATGACTGAACATGGTCAGGTTACCTCGGGTCACCTCTGTATTACTGTACATGGTCAGGTTACCTCAGGTCACTTCTACAATACTTACATGGTCATGTTACCCCAGGTCAGCTTTACAAAACACTGATATTTTCAGGTTACCTCTGCATTACTGTACATGGTCAGGTTACCTCACGTCACCACTACAATACTGTACATGGTCATGTTTCCTAGGTCAGCTTTACAAAACACAAACATTTCCAGGTTACCTCAGGTCACCATTGTATTACTGTACATAGTCATGTTACCCAAGATCAGCTTTACAAAAACACATATATTTTCAGGTTACCTCAGGTCACCATTGCATAACTATTTATGATCAGGTTACCTCAGGTCACCACTGTATTACTGTACATACTGTGTATTTATTAATTTTCGTGGATTTCGTGGGTACAGGTGAACCACTTTATCACTGTACATAATCATAATACACAAGGTTAGCTTTACCATAAGAGACATAGAATACTGATTTGGTAATTGTTCGTATTTCGCAAATGACATAGATTACTGATTTGGTAATGATATTTATACCGTAAGTGACATAGATAACTGATTTGGTAATAGTTCGTTTACCATAAGAGACAGATTATTGATTTGGTAATGGTTCGTATTCCGCAAGTGACATATATTACTGATTTGGTAATGGTACGTATACCATAAGTAACATAGATGACTGATTTGGTAATGGTTCGTATACCACAAGTGACATAGATTACTGATTTAGTAATGGTACCTATACCGTAAGTGACATAGATTACTGATTTGGTAATGGTACCTATACCGTAAATGACTTAGATTACTGATTTGGTAATGATTTGTATACCACAAGTGACATAGATTACTGATTAGGTAATGTTACCTATACCGTAAGTGACATAGATTACTGATTTGGTAATGGTACATATACCGTAAGTGACAAAGATTACTGATTTGGTAATGGTACGTATACCTTAAGTGAGTTAGATTTCTTATTTGGTAATGGTTCGTATACCACAAGTGACATAGATTGCTGATTTGGTAATTGTACCTATACCGTGAGTGACATAGATTACTGATTTGGTTATAATTCGTATACCACAAGTGACATAGATTACTGATTTGGTAATGGTAAGTATACCGTCAGTGACATAGATTCCTGATTTGGTAATGGTACGTATACCGTAAGTGACATAGATTACTGATTTGGTAATGGTTCGTATACCACAAGTGACATATATCACTGATTTGGTAATGGTACATTTACCGTAAGTGACATAGATTACTGATTTGGTAATGGTCCGTATACCACAATTGACAAAAATTATTGATTTGGTAATGGTTTGTGTACCACAAGTGACATATATTACTGATTTTGTAATGGTTGCATACCACAAGTGACATATATCACTGATTTGGTAACGGTACCTTTACCGTAAGTGACTTAGATTACTGATTTGGCAATGGTCCGTATACCACAAGTGACAAAAATTACTGATTTGGTTTTGGTACGTATACCGTAAGTGACATGGATTACTGATTTGGTAATGGTACGTATACCATAAGTGCCATAGATTACTGATTTGGTTTTGGTACGTATACCGTAAGTGACATATATTTTCAGGTTACCTCAGGTCGCCATTGCATTAATATTCATGATCAGGTTACCTCAGGTCACCACTGTATTACTGTACATAGTCATGTTACCCAAGATCAGCTTTACAAAAACACATATATTTTCAGGTTACCTCAGGTCACCATTGCATAACTATTTATGATCAGGTTACCTCAGGTCACCACTGTATTACTGTACATACTGTGTATTTATTAATTTTCGTGGATTTCATGGGTACAGGTGAACCACTTTATCACTGTACATAATCATAATACACAAGGTTAGCTTTACCATAAGAGACATAGAATACTGATTTGATAATTGTTCGTATTTCGCAAATGACATAGATTACTGATTTGGTAATGATATTTATACCGTAAGTGACATAGATAACTGATTTGGTAATAGTTCGTTTACCATAAGAGACAGATTATTGATTTGGTAATGGTTCGTATTCCGCAAGTGACATATATTACTGATTTGGTAATGGTACGTATACCATAAGTAACATAGATGACTGATTTGGTAATGGTTCGTATACCACAAGTGACATAGATTACTGATTTAGTAATGGTACCTATACCGTAAGTGACATAGATTACTGATTTGGTAATGGTACCTATACCGTAAATGACTTAGATTACTGATTTGGTAATGATTTGTATACCACAAGTGACATAGATTACTGATTAGGTAATGTTACCTATACCGTAAGTGACATAGATTACTGATTTGGTAATGGTACATATACCGTAAGTGACAAAGATTACTGATTTGGTAATGGTACGTATACCTTAAGTGAGTTAGATTTCTTATTTGGTAATGGTTCTTATACCACAAGTGACATAGATTGCTGATTTGGTAATTGTACCTATACCGTGAGTGACATAGATTACTGATTTGGTTATAATTCGTATACCACAAGTGACATAGATTACTGATTTGGTAATGGTAAGTATACCGTCAGTGACATAGATTCCTGATTTGGTAATGGTACGTATACCGTAAGTGACATAGATTACTGATTTGGTAATGGTTCGTATACCACAAGTGACATATATCACTGATTTGGTAATGGTACATTTACCGTAAGTGACATAGATTACTGATTTGGTAATGGTCCGTATACCACAATTGACAAAAATTATTGATTTGGTAATGGTTTGTGTACCACAAGTGACATATATTACTGATTTTGTAATGGTTGCATACCACAAGTGACATATATCACTGATTTGGTAACGGTACCTTTACCGTAAGTGACTTAGATTACTGATTTGGCAATGGTCCGTATACCACAAGTGACAAAAATTACTGATTTGGTTTTGGTACGTATACCGTAAGTGACATGGATTACTGATTTGGTAATGGTACGTATACCATAAGTGCCATAGATTACTGATTTGGTTTTGGTACGTATACCGTAAGTGACATATATTTTCAGGTTACCTCAGGTCGCCATTGCATTAATATTCATGATCAGGTTACCTCAGGTCACCACTGTATTACTGTACATACTGTGTATTTATTAATTTTCGTGGATTTCGTGGGTACAGGTGAACCACTGTATTACTGTACATAGTCATAATACACCAGGTCAGCTTTACTAAACACTAATAATTTCAGGTTACCTCAGGTCAGCATTGTATTACGGTGCATGGTCAGGTCACCATTGCATTACTGTACATGGTCAGGTTACCTCAGGTCACCACTGTTTTACTGTACATACTGTGGATTTCGTGGGTACAGGTGAACCACGAATTTAAATGTTCAACGAATTACAAAGTTTCCGTCTGGTTGTATGCAGACATGGGCAAAACCACGAAATTAAATGTCCATGAATATACAAGATTTCACCAATCCATGAAAATTGGAACCCACGAAAATAAATGAAACCAGTAGTCATGTTACACAAAACACAAATATTTTCAGATTCCCTCAGGTCACTTATAGGCGGATCCAGGGGGCCCTGGGGGCCTCCCCCCTTCTTTTCTTGGAAAAAAATTGGTTTATTATATAGGGAATCGCTGAAGCATGACTGTAGCGGGCCTCTTATGGCAGTCAGTGCCCCTCCTCCTTATAAGAAGTTCTGGGTCCGCCACTGTCACCACTCTATTACTGTACATGGTCAGGTTACCTCATGCACTGTCACCACTCTATTACTGTACATGGTCAGGTTACCTCAGGTAACCACTGCATAACCTAAACGGTCAGGTCATTTTAACAATTTTATTTTCCTGGAATTCAGATTTAATTTGACCATCTACCCCCAGTCAGCACGCACACATAAGATAAATGATCGGTGCCTTAGGTATGAAAATAATTAAATCACCTGGCAAGTTGGTTAACATCTTTGGTATTTAGTCACATTAAAATTTGGTATTAAGACCGATCCAAATAGGGATCTACATTTTCGTGCGAATTAATCGATGCCAAATTTACCCGGTTACCTGAGGTCCTACTTCAGCGGACCTTTTATCCACCTTAACTTCGGTGCTGGCATGAAAATACGGATTTTGTGTTATTTAAATTTGCTGTTACAAAATTTTGGAAATTATTTAAAATTAAGGAATGTATCTCCCTCATGCAAAGTTCTGATTCCTTGCCCAACTTTGGCTATACTTTTTTGTCCTTTTTGGTTTATTGCTCTTCACATTTTTAATAAGCATTGGATTTTCAAATATTTTGGCCTCGAGCATCACTGAAGAGACATTGATTGTCGAAATGCGCATCTGGTGCAGAAAAATTGGTACCGTTTATGTTATTAACGCAAATAAGTGAACTTTCGTACAAAAAGACTTACACTTCGAGAAAAATTAGAACTTCTTTTTTGCATCTAAAGAAATATGTGTTTAATACTAATATGACACCACTTCTAACAATTTACATATAAAATATCGACTACGTGTATATCATTCGTGCCTTCAACGTTATATTCTGATACAATCAATTATGATACAATTACCTAACTGTAACACCATATTAGCTGAGCGTACTTGAATAAAGTTATTCCAGGAACACATTGTAGCATGCATTCTAATAGGAATCATACTTTATGGTCCTCATTTGTCGATGGTACGTATACCATAAGTGACTTAGATTACTGATTTGGTAATGGTTCGTTTACCGTAAGAGATATAGATTACTGATTTGGTAATGGTTCGTTTACCGTAAGAGACATAGATTACTGATTTGGTAATGGTTCGTTTACCGTAAGAGCCATAGATTATCATTACTGATTTGGTAATGGTGCGTTTACCATAAGAGACATAGAATACTGATTTGGTAATTGTTCGTATTCCGCAAATGACATGGATTACTGATTTGGTAATGGTATTTATACCGTAAGTGACATAGATAACTGATTTGGTAATGGTTCGTTTACAATAACAGACAGATTATTGATTTGGTAATGGTTCGTATACCGCAAGTGACATATATTACTGATTTGGTAATGGTACGTATACCATAAGTAACATAGATTACTGATTTGGTAATGGTTCGTATACCACAAGTGACATAGATTACTGATTTAGTAATGGTACCTATACCGTAAGTGACATAGATTACTGATTTGGTAATGGTACCTATACCGTAAATGACTTAGATTACTGATTTGGTAATGGTTTGTATACCACAAGTGACATAGATTACTGATTAGGTAATGTTACCTATGCCGTAAGTGACATAAATTACTGATTTAGTAATGGTACATATACCGTAAGTGACAAAGTTTACTGATTTGGTAATGGTACATATACCGTAAGTGACATAGATTACTGATTTGGTAATGTTACCTATACCGTAAGTGACATAGATTACTGATTTGGTAATGGTACGTATACCTTAAGTGACTTAGATTACTGATTTGGTAATGATTTGTATACCACAAGTGACATAGATTACTGATTAGGTAATGTTACCTATACCGTAAGTCACATAGATTACTGATTTGGTAATGGTACATATACCGTAAGTGACAAAGATTACTGATTTGGTAATGGTACGTATACCTTAAGTGAGTTAGATTTCTTATTTGGTAATGGTTCGTATACCACAAGTGACATAGATTGCTGATTTGGTAATTGTACCTATACCGTCAGTGACATAGATTACTGATTTGGTTATAATTCGTATACCACAACTGACATAGATTACTGATTAAGTAATGGTACCTTTACCGTAAGTGACATAGATTACTGATTTGGTAATGGTACCTATACCGTAAATGACTTAGATTACTGATTTGGTAATGATTTGTATACCACAAGTGACATAGATTACTGATTAGGTAATGTTACCTATACCGTAAGTCACATAGATTACTGATTTGGTAATGGTACATATACCGTAAGTGACAAAGATTACTGATTTGGTAATGGTACGTATACCTTAAGTGAGTTAGATTTCTTATTTGGTAATGGTTCGTATACCACAAGTGACATAGATTGCTGATTTGGTAATTGTACCTATACCGTGAGTGACATAGATTACTGATTTGGTTATAATTCGTATACCACAAGTGACATAGATTACTGATTTGGTAAGGGTATGTATACCGTCAGTGACATAGATTCCTGATTTGGTAATGCTACGTATAACGTAAGTGACATAGATTACTGATTTGGTAATGGTTCGTATACCACAAGTGACATATATCACTGATTTGGTAATGGTACATTTACCGTAAGTGACATAGATTACTGATTTGGTAATGGTCCGTATACCACAATTGACAAAAATTACTGATTTGGTAATGGTTTGTGTACCACAATTGACATATATTACTGATTTTGTAATGGTTGTATACCACAAGTTACATATATCACTGATTTGGTAATGGTACCTTTACCGTAAGTGACTTAGATTACTGATTTGGCAATGGTCCGTATACCACAAGTGACAAAAATTACTGATTTGGTAATGCTACGTATACCGTAAGTGACATAGATTACTCATTTGGTAATGGTACGTATTCCATAAGTGCCATAGATTACTGATTTGGTAATGGTACGTATACCGTAAGTGACATAGATTACTGATTTGGTAATGGTACATATACCGTAAGTGACAAAGATTACTGATTTGGTAATGGTACGTATACCTTAAGTGAGTTAGATTTCTTATTTGGTAATGGTTCGTATACCACAAGTGACATAGATTGCTGATTTGGTAATTGTACCTATACCGTGAGTGACATAGATTACTGATTTGGTTATAATTCGTATACCACAAGTGACATAGATTACTGATTTGGTAATGGTTAGTATACCGTCAGTGACATAGATTCCTGATTTGGTAATGGTACGTATACCGTAAGTGACATAGATTACTGATTTGGTAATGGTTCGTATACCACAAGTGACATATATCACTGATTTGGTAATGGTACATTTACCGTAAGTGACATAGATTACTGATTTGATAATGGTCCGTATACCACAATTGACAAAAATTACTGATTTGGTAATGGTTTGTGTACCACAAGTGACATATATTACTGATTTTGTAATGGTTGTATACCACAAGTGACATATATCACTGATTTGGTAATGGTACCTTTACCGTAAGTGACTTAGATTACTGATTTGGCAATGGTCCGTATACCACAAGTGACAAAAATTACTGATTTGGTTTTGGTACGTATACCGTAAGTGACATAGATTACTGATTTGGTAATGGTACGTATACCATAAGTGCCATAGATTACTGATTAGGTTTTGGTACGTATACCGTAAGTGACATATATTTTCAGGTTACCTCAGGTCGCCATTGCATTAATATTCATGATCAGGTTACCTCAGGTCACCACTGTATTACTGTACATACTGTGTATTTATTGATTTTCGTGGATTTCGTGGGTACAGGTGAACCACTGTATTACTGTACATAGTCATAATACACCAGGTCAGCTTTACTAAACACTAATAATTTCAGGTTACCTCAGGTCAGCATTGTATTACGGTGCATGGTCAGGTCACCATTGCATTACTGTACATGGTCAGGTTACCTCAGGTCACCACTGTTTTACTGTACATACTGTGGATTTCGTGGGTACAGGTGAACCACGAATTTAAATGTTCAACGAATTACAAAGTTTCCGTCTGGTTGTATGCAGACATGGGCAAAACCACGAAATTAAATGTCCATGAATATACAAGATTTCACCAATCCATGAAAATTGGAACCCACGAAAATAAATGAAACCAGTAGTCATGTTACACAAAACACAAATATTTTCAGATTCCCTCAGGTCACTTATAGGCGGATCCAGGGGGCTCGGGGGCCGACCCCTTCTTTTCTTGGAAAAAAATTGGTTTATTATATAGGGAATCACTAAAGCATGACTGTAGCGGGCCTCTTATGGCAGTCAGTGCCCCTCCTCCTTATAAGAAGTTCTGGGTCCGCCACTGTCACCACTCTATTACTGTACATGGTCAGGTTACCTCATGCACTGTCACCACTCTATTACTGTACATGGTCAGGTTACCTCAGGTAACCACTGCATTACCTAAACGGTCAGGTCATTTTAACAATTTTATTTTCCTGGAATTCAGATTTAATTTGACCATCTACCCCCAGTCAGCACGCACACATAAGATAAATGATCGGTGCCTTAGGTATGAAAATAATTAAATCACCTGGCAAGTTGGTTAACATCTTTGGTATTTAGTCACATTAAAATTTGGTATTAAGATCGATCCAAATAGGGATCTACATTTTCGTGCGAATTAATCGATGCCAAATTTACCCGGTTACCTGGGGTGTCTATTACCTGAGGTCCTACTTCAGCGGACCTTTTATCCACCTGCACTTCGGTGCTGGCATGAAAATACGGATTTTGTGTTATTTAAATTTGCTGTTACAAAATTTTGGAAATTATTTAAAATTAAGGAATGTATCTCCCTCATGCAAAGTTCTGATTCCTTGTCCAACTTTGGCTATACTTTTTTGTCCTTTTTGGTTTATTGCTCTTCAAATTTTTAATAAGCATTAGATTTTCAAATATTTTGGCTTCGAGCATCACTGAAGAGACATTGATTGTCGAAATGCGCATCTGGTGCAGAAAAATTGGTACCGTTTATGTTATTAACGCAAATAAGTGAACTTTCGTACAAAAAGACTTACACTTCGAGAAAAATTAGAACTTCTTTTTTGCATCTAAAGAAATATGTGTTTAATACTAATATGACACCACTTCTAACAATTTACAGATAAAATATCGACTACGTGTATATCATTCTTGCCTTCAACGTTATATTCTGATACAATCAATTATGATACAATTACCTAACTGTAACACCATATTAGCTGAGCGTACTTGAATAAAGTTATTCCAGGAACACATTGTAGCATGCATTCTAATAGGAATCATACTTTATGGTCCTCATTTGTCGATGGTACGTATACCATAAGTGACTTAGATTACTGATTTGGTAATGGTTCGTTTACCGTAAGAGATATAGATTACTGATTTGGTAATGGTTCGTAATCCGCAAGTGACATAGATTACTGATTTGGTAATGGTTCGTAATCCGCAAGTGACATAGATTACTGATTTGGTAATGGTTCGTATACCATAAGTAACATAGATTACTGATTTGGTAATGGTTCGTATACCACAAGTGACATAGATTACTGATTTAGTAATGGTACCTATACCGTAAGTGACATAGATTACTGATTTGGTAATGGTACCTATACCGTAAATGACTTAGATTACTGATTTGGTAATGGTTTGTATACCACAAGTGACATAGATTACTGATTAGGTAATGTTACCTATACCGTAAGTGACAAAGATTACTGATTTGGTAATGGTACATATACCGTAAGTTACAAAGATTACTGATTTGGTAATGATTTGTATACCACAAGTGACATAGATTACTGATTAGGTAATGTTACCTATACCGTAAGTGACATAGATTACTGATTTGGTAATGGTACATATACCGTAAGTGACAAAGATTACTGATTTGGTAATGGTACGTATACCTTAAGTGAGTTAGATTTCTTATTTGGTAATGGTTCGTATACCACAAGTGACATAGATTGCTGATTTGGTAATTGTACCTATACCGTGAGTGACATAGATTACTGATTTGGTTATAATTCGTATACCACAAGTGACATAGATTACTGATTGAGTAATGGTACCTATACCGTAAATGACTTAGATTACTGATTTGGTAATGGTACCTATACCGTAAATGACTTAGATTACTGATTTGGTAATTGTTTGTATACCACAAGTGACATAGATTACTGATTAGGTAATGTTACCTATACCGTAAGTGACATAGATTACTGATTTGGTAATGGTACATATACCGTAAGTTACAAAGATTACTGATTTGGTAATGGTACATATACCGTAAGTTACAAAGATTACTGATTTGGTAATGATTTGTATACCATAAGTGCCATAGATTACTGATTTGGTAATGTTACCTATACCGTAAGTGACATAGATTACTGATTTGGTAATGGTACATATACCGTAAGTTACAAAGATTACTGATTTGGTAATGGTACATATACCGTAAGTCACATAGATTACTGATTTGGTAATGGTTCGTATACCACAAGTGACTTAGATTACTGATTTGGTAATGATTTGTGTACCACAAGTGACATAGATTACTGATTAGGTAATGTTACCTATACCGTAAGTGACAAAGATTACTGATTTGGTAATGGTACATATACCGTAAGTTACAAAGATTACTGATTTGGTAATGATTTGTATACCATAAGTGCCATAGATTACTGATTTGGTAATGTTACCTATACCGTAAGTGACATAGATTACTGATTTGGTAATGGTACATATACCGTAAGTGACAAAGATTACTGATTTGGTAATGGTACGTATACCTTAAGTGACTTAGATTACTGATTTGGTAATGATTTGTATACCACAAGTGACATAGATTACTGATTAGGTAATGTTACCTATACCGTAAGTGACATAGATTACTGATTTGGTAATGGTACATATACCGTAAGTGACAAAGATTACTGATTTGGTAATGGTACGTATACCTTAAGTGAGTTAGATTTCTTATTTGGTAATGGTTCGTATACCACAAGTGACATAGATTGCTGATTTGGTAATTGTACCTATACCGTGAGTGACATAGATTACTGATTTGGTTATAATTCGTATACCACAAGTGACATAGATTACTGATTTAGTAATGGTACCTATACCGTAAATGACTTAGATTACTGATTTGGTAATGATTTGTATACCACAATTGACATAGATTACTGATTAGGTAATGTTACCTATACCGTAAGTGACATAGATTACTGATTTGGTAATGGTACATATACCGTAAGTGACAAAGATTACTGATTTGGTAATGGTACGTATACCTTAAGTGAGTTAGATTTCTTATTTGGTAATGGTTCGTATACCACAAGTGACATAGATTGCTGATTTGGTAATTGTACCTATACCGTGAGTGACATAGATTACTGATTTGGTTATAATTCGTATACCACAAGTGACATAGATTACTGATTTGGTTATGGTAAGTATACCGTCAGTGACATAGATTCCTGATTTGGTAATGGTACGTATACCGTAAGTGACATAGATTACTGATTTGGTAATGGTTCGTATACCACAAGTGACATATATCACTGATTTAGTAATGGTACATTTACCGTAAGTGACATAGATTACTGATTTGGTAATGGTCCGTATACCACAATTGACAAAAATTACTGATTTGGTAATGGTTTGTGTACCACAAGTGACATATATTACTGATTTTGTAATGGTTGTATACCACAAGTGACATATATCACTGATTTGGTAATGGTACCTTTACCGTAAGTGACTTAGATTACTGATTTGGCAATGGTCCGTATACCACAAGTGACAAAAATTACTGATTTGGTTTTGGTACGTATACCGTAAGTGACATAGATTACTGATTTGGTAATGGTACGTATTCCATAAGTGCCATAGATTACTGATTTGGTAATGGTACGTATACGGTAAGTGACATATATAATTACTGATTTGGTAATGGTACGACAAATAACTATGTATTTATTAGCCTCCTATTAGAGAGTATATAACAAAGCAAAGACAATTACAGTTCTTTTTAAGAAAAACATTCAGTTATAATTTACACAAAGTAAGTTACTAAAGACGGTGATATTGTCAATGGGTTCACGATGAAAAAGTTTAATTGATTATATATGTTCTTAAAAGGTTTAAGATAGTTTGTATACTTGCAGTAGTTACAGTTGCAGTTCCTTTACAGTTTACAAGAATTGTAGATAAAATTTATACACACTTAATTAAACTGCTCACGTTCCACATTCTCTTGGTCAAAGTCAGTGTCGCAGGCAAGAATACAACTTAGCAATTTATTGTCAAATACATTTCCTAGGTGAACACTAAATATAATCGGATTTATGTCTATAACACTGCTGCATAAATGATGGTATACGTACCATCAAGAAATGCACCAGCTGTATAGTCAATGATAGTATCGATGAGTACAAGGTTCATCAAAAAGATAACACATTTATCGCATAATGTTTTGTGATTTTGTAAGTTTTCATGTATAAGACAGCACGTAGACGTTACAAAAATGCAGGCGCATCGATGGTGACTTAGTGCAACTTTCCACGATGCATGTGGTACAAAACGAGTGAATGTCTTTGAAAACAAAAAAAATCGGGATCCAATGCCATATGTTGATGATACTTAACTACTTCAACCTGATAATTAGACGACTTGACGATTGACTCCCACGTTGAAGAACTTGGAAATTGTCAATCATTGAGAAATTGATCTAAATGTTTCGATAAATCATATTTTGTGAGTATTTCTATAACGTCACACTCAAAACCTAATCTGGTGTCATTTTGATTGAACCTAATATCAATGAGTCTACGGAGAGGAATACGGATTGAGATAGCTGAGCATGGAAGGCGACATGTTCTTCCAAAGAGCAACAGTTTCCGTTCACATATAAAACTTTCAATTGAAAGCCATCCTAACAATGACAAGCACGTCTTGCTTCTTGTTCGTCTTGGTAAACTTTGAATAAATTTGCAAATATTGTAGTGAGTTCTTTCAAGCATAAGTGCCTCAGTGCAGGCTAGTTTTCCCCAGAGTTCACAACCGTATAATACTTTCGGAAAACAAAGCAGACGGACAATCTTTGCGCATACAATTGAATTAACAATCGCAAGGTGTATTCCAAGGTGTATAACTGGTGTCGTCGTCGAGCTTAAGGTGCTCCAGGCTCTAAGAGTCCTGTATATTGTTTTTAGAGATGTGTCTAGCTGTATACCAATATGTCGAGCAGAAGTTACAGAGTTAATCGGTACGTGATATAGATATGTTGCAGTAGTTCTGTGTTTATCGAACTGTAATAATTTTCTTTTTGTTGGTGAAAACGTGAAACCCCGCATTTTGCTATAGATCTCACATATCATCACCATCCGTTGTGTAGACACGCAATGTGTAGCAATAAGAGCAATATCGACTGTCTGAACCAAAGAGCTTGTATTAAGATCATGAAATGGGAAGATTCAAGTTCAAGTTCATATAAAGAAACTATGTCATCCGGGAGACATAAAATTTGTCATTGTCAGCCGACCTGTGATGCTGGCCATGCGCACATGTTGGAGCATGTTGGTTTCAAGAGTAGCAAGGGAATTAGAACTTTAGGAATTAGAAATATATTTAGGTTGTGGGATAGTGTACAGAAGTCAAATGATCCCATACTGTTTCAACATTTTAGCGATTGTATTTTTAAAAACTAGTTATTTTTCATTTCAAGTTCCAGATCTGATAGAAACAAATTTTGAATGCCTTCTTTCACAGTAGTAAAAATACGTGTAAGAATCTCAGAAAATCTTCTTGAATAAATTACAATATTTTCCGGAATCCAGTATAAATAAAAGAAACTATCTTAAGTATGACATTGTGTTATCACAAAACTCTTGATATCTAATAAAGTGTTGAACATAAACATCCCACGAGGAGGACATAGCTAGGCATACTTATATTTTGAAAAATAGCAATAGTCTTTTGGCAAAACATCATATTGAAATAATCATGTTAAAATAATGGCGATTGATACAACTGTATCGCATCTGTATAACATCAATATGTTAAATCGTCCTTCACCTTTGGCCAGGTTGAAGTTCAGTTGAATGTTTGAAAAATTTGCCATCTAAAACGTTTTTCAAATAAATATTAAATAATTTTCATGCACACAAATACTTGAGTCGAGGCCTTACGATCATAAAACTTATGAGTATGATTATTGTACTCAGACGCTGAAACTCAACCAATCACACTACTGGATTTGATGTATCTGAGTACTGAGTAAATTTTTATGACCGAAAGGTCAGGTTTTTTTGTCAAGTCTCAGTGAAAATCGTTTGGCAGATATAAAAAGAACATTTTATAAATAACAAAGTACAGAATGGATCATAAAACGGGTATTTCTATAGAATCACGTGGTTATTGAAGAACAACAAGAGCGTTCAAGTTAAAAATAAAAGTGAGTGAAAAATAATAAAAAATAATGTTTAAAGTACTTCTTTTGTAGAATACAATTATTCACATAATGATAGAGACTAACATTGAAAAAAAGTGTTGACATGAAATGTTACATAACATCTATTGCATTGTATCTATCGATGATGTTCAGTTGTAAATTGAAGTTCTTACAAGTCATCAACTCACGTTTCTTACATTTTTAAGGACAAATATTTTAAAGGTTATTGACCAGGATTAAATTGATGAACCCTTCACGATTATTGATCAGTCACTGATCAGAACATTTCAACCACATTGGTGTCAATATATGATTCCAATCTAAATCGTAACAGTTAAAACATAGTTGATAGCTTAAGAAGATCTTTTCAGTTTAATCGGTATTTTAGATTAATTCCACTTACTCCTTTTCCTTTTGTCATACAAAACCTATATGATTTAATTAGAGTCCTCTTCAATGATCTCGTTGTCGTCGGTGTATATTTGAAGGAACCAAAGACTTTTTCATTCTTTCTGTCCTTGCACTTTTCAAAACTTTCTTATTGGGTTGTTCTTGTGTGTGGTATAATACATGACTATATCAGTTTAAGATACTTTATTTCAGACATATAGTCCATAAATCATTGGGGAAAAGCGGGTGAGCGTAACTTAAGGAAAATGTACCAGCATCTCAAGATGGAAGACGCTGATACAATTTTAGCTTCCATCATTAATGTATATTCCCATCCACTTAAATAATGGTGGATATTAGAATCTAATTCCATTAGAAAACAAACCTATATTTTATAAGAAGATCTATACCCATAATGAAAAAATCAAGTCAGAAAATATCGGTAAAGATACGCGCTACTGAAATATTGTGATAATGGTAATGTAACTTGTTTGTGGGAATTGTAGGGATGCCCGTAACTATGTTATAATACGTGTAACTTTATCAAGATTAGTGCCTAATATTTCATGCTTATTTCAAAAATCTTGATTCACCTTGAAAAGGGCGCATTGCCACCGTTGAAGAACGATGGAACAGTGTAGGTGAGGTCAAAGTTCTGCTTTACAACAGCTCTTGTATTGACTCTTTAAAGAGTTAGTGCATATGTACTTTAAAGTTCGGCTGAACAGTCCTTCAACGCGTGTATTGCGTTGTCTCATTGACAATCATACAAGGTCTTATTTTTATACGTATACAGATAGATCAGACATGATTGAATGGGGTAACAGGTATGCTTTTATTGCTGCTCTTCATCCATTTTTTAGAGTGAAAATTGTACACATATGGGTGTTTGTGAATAAGATTTTAAATGCAAATCGGGACATGGCGTTGTTGTAATGATTGACAATGCCAGTTTTAACGAATCAGAATTATGTAAAAAAAAATAACAATTCAAAACTGACTGAATTAACATGTTATGTTTTATAGCTAGTTCCCTTTATTCTATGTTTTACCGTAGAAGCATGTTATGTTTTATAGCTAGTTCCCTTTATTCTATGTTTTACCGGAGAATCATGTTGTAATCTTGAAGTTATCTAATTATTCCTTTTTTTTATTTTCTAACTACTTTTTACATGTAAAAAAATATCCTTTTATGTGTGTATTCGATATCAGTTTTAATGATAGTGTCTCATAAGCCGTTTTCGACTAGCACCCTTTTACTTTAATTATGTTAGGTTTTATGTCATTGTTGTATAAGATAAGAATTTTATTAATCTAATCAAGAACCCATAAAGGGCATCATTTACAATATTAAGCACAATATGATTGGAAAAAAGAAAAACTAGATCCTAATATAATACTATCATATATTGGACAGGATCAGAGCCTAACACATCATGTGTCTTACATAACTATAACAATAATTGCATAATAATTGCATGTATATATATTGTAATTGATGGTAACACTTTTATGATATAAATTATCTATCTTATCTATCTTATCTATCTTATCTGTATATTATCTGTTTTAGGCAACCAGTCAATTGATTTTCATAGATTAAATTTTAACTTTTACTATCAAATGTCTCGAGGAACACTCACTTATTAAAAATGACGTTATTTTTTTTTATTTGCTTTCCATAAATTGGAGCACTGCATTTGAATTATTCCAAAAGTAAAATTGTATATTTGGAACCAGTTTCAATACTTTTGAAGAAAGTAACTCTGTTTTATAAGAGATTACGCCGCGGTTGCAAAAATTTTCGTTTCATGTACTTGTTACCATATTAAAAAGTGTAGGCTCTACACTTATGCACTATTATAATAGTTCAATAAAATTGAAAATGGAAATGGGGAATGTGTCAAAGAGACAACAACCCGACCAAAGAGCAGAAAACAGCTGAAGGCCACCAATGGGTCTTCAACACAGCGAGAAAATCCCGCACCCGGAGGCGGGCTTCAGCTGCCCCTAAATAAAAATGTGTACTAATTCTGTGAAAATGGACGTCATACTAAACTCCAAAACATATATAAATGAACTAAAATTAAAAGACATACAAGACTAACAAAGGCCAGAGGCTCCTGACTTGGGACAATGTCTAGATTAAGCTATTTGAATTTCCCAGTCATGTGTTTAGTACGTACGACTAATCCTTTTCAAACATTTTTTTTTACTGTGAAACCTGACCTAAAAATTTGAATCGCGTTTAAAACATATTGACAACATGTTTCTCATAAATAAAATGATAACATCAAATTCAAAAGAACCAAAATATCCATGGGATAATCCTGATGGAGATGTCTAATGGTGTTGCCTGATGGAATTGTATTATGGTGTTGTCTGAAGGAGTTGTCTGCATAATGGAGTTGTATGATGGTGCTGTTTGATAGTACTGTCTATGGAATTGTCTTATGGTGTTGTCTGATTGTGTTGTCCGATTGTGTTGTCTATATAATTGTCCGATGGCGTTGGCTGATGGTGTTGTTTGGTAGAGTTGTCTGGTGGAGTTGTCAGATGGTGTTGTCTAGTGGTGTTGTCTGGTAGTGTTGTATGCTAGTGTTGTCTGATGTAGTTGTCGAATGGTGCTATCTGGTGGAGTTGTCTGATATTGTGACTATGGAATTGTCTGATTGTGTTGTCTGGTGATGTTGTCTGATGGTGTTGTCTAATGTTGGTGTCATGTGGAGTTGTCTGAGTGTGTTGTCTGATGGTCTTGTCTGTTGGAGTTGTCTTATAATGGTGTCTGATGTAGTTGACTGATATTGTTATATATGGAATTGCCTGATTGTGTTGTTCGTAGAGTTGTCTGATGGTGTTGTCAGGTGGAGTTATCTGATAATATTGTCTATATAATTGTTTGATGGTATTGTCTGGTGGTGTTGTTTGATGGAGTTGTCTGGTGGAGCGGTCTGATAGTGTTGTCTGCTGGTGTTGACTTATAGTTTTGCCTATGGAATTGTCTGGTGGTGTTGTCTGGTGCAGTTATCTGGTGAAGTTGTCTGAATTGTGGCCGTGAATTTGTCTGAAAGTGTTGTCTATAGAATCGTCTGTTTGCGTTGTCAGATGGTGATGCCTGAGGAAATTGTCTAATGGTGTTGCCTGTGGCAATTGTAATATTATGTTGTCTGATGGTGTTGCCTAAAGGGATTTTCTGATGGTGTTGCCCGATGGTTTTGCCTGACTGAGGGAATTGTCTGATGGTGTTAACTGAGGATTGTTCGATTGTGTTACCTGAGGATTGTCTGATGGTGTTACCTGAGGATTGTTCAATTGTGTTACCTTAGGATTGTCTGATGGTGTTACCTGAGGATTAGGTTGATGGTGTTGTTGTCTGAGGATTGTTTGATGGTGTTACCAGAGGATTGGTTGATGGTGTTACCTGATGATTGTTTGATTGTGTTACCTTAGGATTGTCCGATGGTGTTACCTGAGCATTGTTTGATGGGGTTGTCTGAGGATTGTCTGTTGGTGTTGTCGTAGGATTGTTTTCTGGTATTGTCTGGGGAATTGTCTGATGGTGTTGCCTGAGGATTGTTTGGGGTGTTGTCTGAAGGAATTGCAACAATACAACGTTTGGGTCAATGGAGAGTTCATCAACTGATAATTGTGATTTAAAGGTATATCATTCAAATTGTGAAACTATGACTACGAGGTGGTGGTTATCTCGCGGCAAACAATTCGCCTGCAACGATAACGACACCTTGGTTACTTTAATTGTGATCCGGAAATTGGACTTTTCATCTTTTTGTTTCTTCATCTATTCAAGTCTTCCCTCAAGATGAGTGTAACATGTGGAAAATGCAATATATTAACTCTATAGTATTCTCCTGATGCATCGACAATGAATGTCATTTTTGTGCATTAATGGTGATAGATAAATCGTTGAAATAATTCATTTTTTATGTGTTTCCTGTTAAACTTCATAGGTCATGTAGGGGCATTGATATTAATCTTAATATCTGTCAATTCATCATAGTCTGCTACCGTCAGGTCAACAAAAAGTACGGCATGTATTGTAACTGATTATTTACTGAAAATAGCTGAAATACGATTGTTTCCCCTACATATAAAATGACAAGTTCGAAAATAATCATAAAAAAGCGATAAAAAGTGTCGCCTTAACGTTAAATTCCGTCAGACAAACCACATATTATTAGGTAATGATATTGAAATCAATAAATTTGTAAAACTCCTGGAGCAACGTACATTTTATTTACTAAAATATTATTATTTATTAAACAAGTAGTTAAAATTACGTGTTAATCAACCCTAAATAACCCCTGTTAAACTTTTACAATCTGATTTTAAAGTTGGTAGGAGGTATGAATCCCTTGTATAAGTCACTGGGAAGATTTCCACAAAATTATTCTTTTGGTTAGTGGTATCATTGTTTAATAATTCCACACATTAACGCTCTTTTTAAACTTTGAATACAATTGGTATCGCGTTTTACAATCTACTTGCTTCATAAATATGATTTAAAAACCTTACATGTATTCAATATCAGATAAAACGTCATATTGTAATACGAAGAATCTAGACCTCTTTGCATTGACAGGTCTTTAGCTTACTTTGGATGTAGCTTAAATATATTTGTTTGGTAATGGTATGAAAATTCAAAAATATTCTCTTGGAGCTGGATGTTAATTCAATTTTCTAAGAGTAAAATGCATATTACTATGGAAACTTTACAATCACTGAAAGTGGATTCTGTACCTGTTCCGATATTCCGAGGTCATCCAAATGGACATAAACTTCGATTCACACAAGGTGGCCGATCACCATATGGACTCGAACGTTCAAAATCATTTGGGGTACCTTTTGCTAGAGAGGCATCATTTGAAATTGAGAGACCTCAGGGAAATTCTAGATATGTAATAAATATACCGACATCATATGTTCGTAAACAGAGAAGTGGAACAAAATATTCAGAACAGAGTTTTAATAGGGGAACGACTTCATTACCGAACATTTCTTCTCCATCACCTAGGACGCCATTTTCCAAACCTGTGAAACAAACATCTAAGATAACAGTGATAGAAGGCGAATCGTATGTAAGAGCGTCATTTAGGAAACCAGCCGCGTTACGACCAGCAACACCGATGAACCTTTCCACCGAAAAAGAACGCTGGATCGCAAACTGGATTGAAAAAACGAACAAGGCGTTAGACGGTTGTGAGACTCCTTTACCAGTTATAAGTGAATAAACTCCAAGTCTGATCAAATAAAAGGAGGCCTGTCGTTCATGTAACGTAAAATATTGGTGCTTGGTCAAAATCTTTTGTAAATATGTATAAAATGCAAAAAGTTACAGATAATTTATTTCACCTTGTCATTGAAGGATATGTTTTAAAATGGTGTCTTTATATACCTATTCAACAAAATGGAATATTTATGTTGTTTTTAAATCACTAAAGGATCATTTTTCATTTAATGGAATTTAAATGCTAAATTAACGGTTATTTTAAGATATGTAACCTCAGTACAATTATATTTTACGGATAAAGGTCAGTTGTTATCCAAATCATTAATACAAATGTAAATGTATGCACCAATGTTTAAAAAAATATAAATACATTTATTACATACTTCAGAACGGAGTAACATAATCTAGTCTTCAGCAAAATAATTGTACGGGATGTTGTTATGTGATCAGTTGCTTTTTTAAGAGTGAAAGGGAACAAAAGAAGGCACCAAAGCATGTGAAATGAATCTTCAATGACTTCGTTATTTAAAAAAAGACTTTAAAATGCATAGATTTGATGATATCATCTGAAAGAAAAAAAGCTCTGACATCGAGTTAAAACTATGAAATTATACTGAATTGGTGTCCTCTGCAATGAGACAAATTAATATGTAATCTTTCACCTATGTCTGCAATTCTATATTCAAACGTTTATTCTAACTGTGTGTGTTTATTAAATTAAAAGCATAGCTTAAGTGTCAAATGACCGTATTTTTCTGTTTTTATTGTAATGTATGGTTGTGAATCCCCTATTTGCTGCATGGTACATTTTGTTTTTTGTGTTTTTCCTGGGATTTTTCGGGGGTTATTGGTTGGAATTGGCCTTCAACGTTCCTTTGATTAAGAAATAAAGAAGAGTCATAATGATGAATTCCCAAGTATATAGTTACATATCTTAAATCATATTCCTCAAACCACTGAATGGATGCCATTCACGTCATCTTATCATATAATGTAGGTGTGTATCTTGTAATAGGTTGCATCGGATGAACGTTTAGTAGGAGTCAGCTGGCTCTAACAAGAATGCACTCGTTGTCGTGCTACCCCTCGTAAATCAAAGTATCAGAAAATAGGTGTCTGACAGATCCGAAAAGCCCACATACATTACAAATCATATAACTGTTGAGCTGCTGGTTAAATATGAAGTCACACCGATCAGTGGTTGCTAAGAAAAGTGTGACAAAATATTCACGCTCATTCAACTTTCAACAAAATTCAAAAGTATCGGCAAACTGGAAGTAGGTATCTGACATCCGAAAAGTACCAACGTAGTTTCTGAGAAAAGTGTGACGGAAAATTTGTTGGACGAACGGACGGACAAGGTGATTGCAATATTGTCCCCACTTATAGATGTTACCCTGTACATGCAAGTTGTCGTCCTGCATTTCGGATTCACCAGAAGAATTTCATTTCTGTTGATTACATTTTTTGCATTTGAAATACTAGTGGGAGGGTGGATAAGTGAACAAACAGATCACCTGAATTTTTATTTTTCAATTTAAAGGTTGTTTACTTTTAAACTTCTTGTTAGTTTAAAGTTTAAACATATTTTACTGTTAAAATGGACTGACACAAGTCTTACAACTTAGTTACGTCTTCTCCAATAAACTTTTTGTTATTTTCATACCATGGAAATATTCAGCAAGTTGTGTAGTACCCGTCTAAGTTTCTACACCACGGAGTTGTACTAGGAACATCAGTAACAAATCGATTACGTACCATTAAATGTTAGTAGTAATGGTATGTGTTTGATGTTTTAAAGACTGTGAAGGATTAACCGGACTTGACTTTACAAAAACTACGATTAAGGTAGAGTCTGTTTAATCCATCGCAGCATTCATTTACAACGTTAATGGCATACACTTGAATAGTTTACTTAACCGCGATCATAAAAGGGAGATCTCAATGTTATTTGAATTCTTATAGTTCGTGTATATAAATTACTGAACAACAAGTTCAAAAATTCGAATTGATAGTCCTCTTACTTTGATATATCTTAAAATAACACAATGCCTGCATAAATTTTCGTTTTGACTAATTCCTGATGACGTAACTTGACTAGCTCTTATTTTGAAAATCATTTGAAATGGATTTAAGATTTCGAAAAAGTTATGAACCTCGTAATGTAAAAATGATACTATACAAAGGGGGAGAATTCGTGTGCGACATCCTTTGCAGTATACTAAATACATAATTGTCACTATAGCTAAGCATTAGAATAGATATATTTATTATAACTTAGAAGTAAATACAAGTAAATTTTATGTAAAATACAACAAATGACAATCGTTCTCTATCAGCCAACCGTGATAAAATGGATATTAGACAGGATTGCATAGGCTTTATCAAACCCCAAAATCTTTATTAAGCCAGGTCACGTGAAAAAAAAACAAATAATAAATTGTATATGATATGGATTTTTTCAATACAACACACCCTTTCATATCAAACATACCAAATCATAGCTGAAACTACATTTTATTAAAAATATATGCACATATACTGAATTCACTAACTGTATTCAACATATAGATATATTAAAACAAATCTCGTCTCGTACCTGTGTACCTAATCCGTCGAGCAGAGTGTCTTGGTAATTTGATACGGGTGTGATATTAAAACAGCCATGTTTATGAAAGAACTTAATTTTTACCAAAAAAAAAAATCTGCAGCAGATGCGCATTTCAACAATAAATGTATCTTCAGTGATGCTCGAGGTCAAAAGATTTGAAAACCCAAAACATATCCAAAAATTGAAGAGGCCTTATAAACCAAAAAGGACAAAAAGTATAGCAGAAGCCGAAGAAAGGAACCAAGGCCTGTTACATTCTCTATATATTGTTGGCGATACAGCAAACAAATGCCATGTAAAATCTTGTAAATGAAGTCATGCACGATACTTTTTATGACAGACATTGTCGCTCTGTTGTCATTTGTTCTCGGAGTACCAAATAGAGGAAACCTTAGGTGGAGGGACAACTCATAACAATCACTAAATCGACAAACCTCGGGTGAATCCGCTACTCTCCTTCTATCCTTATATGGAGGAACGGAAACGACCGAGTTTAGACGAGTGGTATAAAAGCTGTCTATTCCACAAATGCATTACTGATTTAGAGATCTCCCTGACCTTAGGTCTCTTTCGTATCAGTAGTCAAGTGCAAGTACAAGTATAATCAAAAACAAATTTATTACATTACAATGTGCTAAAAGTATGATGACATTACATGAGATATATATTAACAAACAAAACAGTAAAAGTTGTATAAAAATCTTGTATAACATGTTCAAACTGTACGGTCTTTCGGGACAATCGTATAACGCACGTACAACCCGTAATACATTCCAGTTGGATCGATTCGGATGGTAGTTTTGCCTTTAATTATTGAAGTGCAGGTGTCAAATCCTGTAACAGAATATAATTTAGATTCCATTATTTTACGTAAAAGTAAAGAGGAACGCATTAAATTAATACCTTAACCATGTAAAACAACATTTCTTTTCCGGTAAACGTCAAGTAGTTGATGTTTGAACTTGCTTGATTCAATAAAAACATCTTAAAACATTATTTTTTCATGTCTATTTTATAAACAAAGTGGATAATAAAAGATTGTTGTAAAATGTTTGACATGAAATGAACAGTGAAGTTAAATGAAGCGAAATAATTATATTATTAGCTTTGAGGACCAACTATTTTCTTATAATAAAAGAAGTGTATTTCTTTATGTCATTAATTCTAATACTTTCTTTCCTTCTTCAACCTTCATGTTTAACAAGGATTTTTATAGTAAGTTTTACTATACAAATACTTGTGTGCATGTAATAATCAATCGAGACAAAAAAAAATACACATCAATTCGGAAAAGAAGAATTCTTAAAGCACAGAAGATCCAAAATTTCCCCTTAAAGTATACATATTAAAATAATAAGATATATAAAGCTAATATTGAATCCGTCTGGAAAGACCTCCTCTCAATAGCTACATTATATTTCGCGATTGAACAGTATATAAATAACACATAGCTGAGAGGGTGATAGAGCAGATTGTTACCCCGAGAAAACATTGTCAACTGAGGCGAAGCCAAGGTTGACAATGTCTTTTCGAGGGGTAACAATCTGCTCTGTCACCCTCTCAGATATGTGTTATTTAATTTATTATACTGAATGTTCTGTTATTACTGTCGATTAAATTTCAAATTCAAAGTAATAAACTATGACGTCTTGTACATAACAACCATCCGTATTTAATAAAGCGCACACTTGATCAAGCGTCTCCGTAAAGGGTAATAGAGTATTTGCCATAGGATAGAGTCGTATTTAATAAAGCGCACACTTGATCAAGCGTTTCCGTGAAGGGCAATAGAGTATTTACCATAGAATAGAGTAAATTAACACCCTCGTATAAGCCAATCAAAATATTGCATTTTTACGTGAAGTATAATAATAAGGAATAACAAACTCTCTTGTAGACTACAATAAATACCAAACGTCACTGTGCATGTTGTCCCAACAGTTTCATTGCATCAATCAAAGACTACAATAAATACCAAACGTCACTGTGCATGTTGTCCCAACAGTTTCATTGCCATCAATCAATTCCTTTGTCGAGTTTACCGACCGACAAAATCCAGTCTGAACTTATTCTAATGTTTTGCATTCGTCGTTGAACTCTAAACTGACGGTTAAGACGAAAAACAGAAATAGAATTGTTGTTTCCTTCCGTTGTACCTTATTTCTGGATGTACATTTTATTTATATATATATATTTGTATATATTTGTAAATGAAAGCAATTGGGTCATAGTGAAAATATGTCCCCGTATTTGAGGTCTTTATTTCCTATATTCTTTATCCAACAAGAACAGAAGCCATGAAATTGGCTACCATCACCTGTTTTAAGTCTTCCTTTGTTAGTATGTCGGTCTGTTGTGTTTATTTTTGCGAAAACCATCATGTTTGAAAACAACCAACCATACATCAGTCTGCTAAATTTCAAAATTGTGTCCGATGTGCTGAACAACAACATATTAATATCGCTGTTGTCAGTCATAGAAAATAGTAAAATCAAACATCGAAAAACACAAAGTCTTCTAAGCCAGCTTGGAACAAATATTGCTTTGATTATAAAATAATGAGATGTGGTATGATATCCAATGAGACAACTTTCTACAAGAGACCAAATGACATATAAATGTAAGTAACCTCATACGGCCATAACCAACGCGCAAAACCCATATACCGCATAGCAAGCTATAAAAGGCCCCTAAAGGACAAAATGTAAAACAATTCATACGAGAAAACCAACAGCCTGATTTATATGCAAAACAACAAACGAAAAACAAATATGATATGCAGCAACAAACGACAACCAGTTGAACCTGCTCTGTGCTTGTTTCGTTTTATCATTTTGTTTCATTATCTATTACATAGAGCAACCAATGACGCCAACTTCATCTCATTTTTAATTACTTATATGCCCTCACTTACTTAACTAAAAGGTTTACTTTAAACATATTGATTCATATAATACGAGTAAGAACTTCGTTAAAGACAAGTCTGCATTGAATTTGCACTAATTATGATATTCTATCTCATCACAGAGGGTTGCACCAATAATAACTAGTGGTATGATTGCTAATGAGACAACTATCCACCAGAGACTAAATGACGTAAAGTAAGCAATTTTATTGAATCGAGACTTTCAATAAAAGGATGTGCCATTTACTTTAATTTTTTAACCATTTTACTTGTAATTGACATACCTTTTCTCGGCGTTCCTAACTTAACCAATTTCTTTTCTTTTAATCTTTTAACGGCATACTTCTGCAGTCCATTCGGTGCTCTAGAGCTGAAGCATAACTCTTTGGTGTCGGAGGTTTGGAAAGTCAAATTCAAATATTTCTTTGTCAATGTCCATCGAATTTCCCCTTTCTTACAATTTTCCCTTATGTTGATATTGTGAGAGCGAAATCTGGAATAATAATAAATTTGTGCCAGCTATAAGATAACCTTCGAAACAAATTTGACCAATATACTTTTTTTTATTTTTTTTTTTTACGACTCAGTGATGGAATAAATGAAACATGACTGGCAATCAAAGAAAAAGGTAAGTGTTGTTGTTGAGTTTAATAGCGGTTTGATATCTTAACATTAAAAAAATATTCAACTCAAAAAAAACTTTTTAGAAAGTCACTTTTTAAACTAAAACACGATTAAAAAATTTTTTCAACACAAAATCGTTTTCAGAAAGTAACTTCATTTTGAAACAAACATTTGACACTATATTTAACACAAAACAAATAAAAGGGGTGCAAACGTGTAGGATGCGAACGGACCCGGGGTGCGAACGTGTAGGGTGCGAACGTGAAAGGGGGCGAACGTGAATGGGAGCGAACGGACCCGGATTCGTGTAAGTTCCGTTCAAATTTGCCCGATGTCGTTTTCAACTGACAATGTATGCATGTACCAAGCCAGAGGATAAGATTTTTTCCACGGGCTTAGCCTATACTGGGACATAATATACTATAGTCCCAGGCCTATAGCGCCTCAATATTGTGCAGTATTTTTTTTCACTCTCAAAATTAACTTCAGTTTTGTACTTTGTCATTGCCTTTTCATAAAAGACTGTATAACCATAGACTGTTTCAAGAAATTTACCAAAACGGATGTTAGCCACATAGTTTTCTCTTTTACCTTGTAATTCTAGTCGAAGTATTTTTATTTAGCACAATAAAGCAAGTATAAAAAGAGAAAAACTTACCCGGAAACCCTCTGCTTACATGACTGGATTTTCAAGTCTTTTAAGTTCCGCCTAATTACTGCACCGTTTAAACATATGATTGAACAAGACATCAGAATACAGATGCGAAGGATACACATTTTAAGTCTCTTCAAAACCTTGAATTGAAATAATCGTATGTTTCAGTAAACAATATATTTATATAAATCCCGACAACATTTGTCAACGTCAGTTCATTTCGTCATGTTTATGTTGAACAAGTTGTTCGGCTTTGAAGGTACAATGTTTCTCTTGACATTAAAATATTGACATTCCTGGGTTTCACCAGGGAAAAATAAGTTAAGTTCTAGGAATCAGAATATCTATACTTTTCTATGTACGTTTTATAAAAATTTATAATTCGTGATATTTTGTATATTACATGTTTCAAAAGATCGTATTTGTTAAAAATGTTAGAATTTAAAAATTGTTAAAACCAAACCAAGCTGAACAATAAGACCCTAACAATCACAGTTTGGGTTCCCAAAACATGCATTTAATTTGTTTGTGTTGCATATTAAATGAATGCTACTAATGTAACATTTGGAAAAATTTCACGTCACACTGTTAGGTAATGGAAATGTAAATATAGTGAAGGTAAGTCAGACAGCAAACCTTAAAATATTTGAAATTTATCAAAATGCCGAACACGTTTTGGCATAATGCCTTTTGCTTTGCATTAACTTAAGGACTAGTATTTAACCTTAAATCAATATTCCTTGTATTGCAGCTTATTAGAATACTTATTTTGCTATAGTAAAATAAAATCAAACGAAAGTTGTGGTCCTCTCTTCATCGTCCTGCATCTGTTTGCCAAGTTCTCTCGCAGATCAATTTACTTCACGTCATACACTTAACTTGCTCTTTCTCTGTTGCATTTCATGTTTATCATTTATTTCTACATCCTTGGCTTGCAACGGAGAAGGGTATGATAAGGCTGCTTGTATGGCCCCTTGCATTCGAATATTAATAAGCATTATAAATCTATTAAATATGTTTAGATGTTCACAAGACTATGTATCAATATCAGGATTTGTATTTGCATTATTTATTTTAGGTCTTAAAACTTCTTGCATTTCATGCAAAAGTTCAAAATCTCCCATAATAGCCTCACTTAGGGATCTTTTCTTTAATATTTGGGTACGAGCCAAGGGTTTATCCAAAAAAATATTTTGCCTTGTGAAGAAAGGATGTAACTGTGGAGAAAATGACTTTTTCAGTATTATGGATGACTATTTGATTTTCCTGGTTAGGAGAGTCAGGATATTTTTGGAAATGAATATGATGGACTGGTAAGAATGGATAATTAATAACCTTGGCCAAGATAAAATGCAGTAGCGGGTCCAAAATTTGAGGTTAAAAGAGGCGTGGCGCAATCCTAAGAATTTCGACGAGTGGATAGATGCGAAATTGTTTTTGACGTTTTATAATACAAAAAGAAATATTGTTTTCGCCTATATTACTAAGTACTCCGTCCTTAAAAATTCCCCTAGTAATAAAATGTTACTGGTACATATATATATTCTTTTAAATTCTAAGATAATAAAATTATTCAAAATTAAGTTAGAGGATATTCTAGTGGGGGGTGGGGGGGGGGGGGGGGGGGGGGTGGGATATGAAGATTTTTTGTGAATTGGATATTCATTTTCAACGTTCACATCTATAAGTTTTTGTATCTCCCAACTTCTATTCTAATTCATGTACACTTAGTTGAAATTTACAAATCATGCCTTTGTTCATTATCTAAAATTGATGAAAATCAAATGGTCTTTTGGCTCAAATTACTTTACAGAAAATACCTATGTGTAGACTGGCCTCTATACGTCAAAAGCGCGGTTATGTATGTAGTTATATCCTGCATTTTGTTAATGTTAGTTGGGAATAATATTTATATTCATCCTGTCCTTAGGCAAGATTATAATTTCCAGTTTTTACCCGGCCAGAATACGCATTTAAAAAATCCTCCTGCCCCCTTTCTGCAAATCAAATAGTGTCCCCTTCTTTTCTAGCACTGGGTCGATACCTCTGCTGTTGGACTGCGAGTCTCCGTATGTAAAATTAGTCTATTTGTGAATTGACGAAACGCAATACAAGAAAACAAAAGCAACGTTTCGATAGATTGAAACGATCCTCTTCAATTAGCCTATGCATTTTTGTAGTATCACTATGGTTAAGGCCAACCTTCTAGTATTCTAATATTCTAACATACTAGAAGACACCTGCACAATCGGTGGCATGCTAATTTGATTAACAGATATATTTATAAACTTCAACTTGTTAATGTAGTAACAGATGTAGGGAGCTACTTTCTTCGGTTCAATTGCTAAAAGCTTTTGTCATTGGTCCATTAACCAATTTTATCTTAATTTAAAAACGATGTCGAAGAAATTCGTAAATCATTTCCCTTTCCCATCTATTCCTATAATAATTCCATTTACTAGATTGAACTGTTATGGTGCAATAAAAACATCTGTCGCTCCTTTTTCTAGAGGTATTTCTGGCAAAGGAGAGGCAAATCAAATACAATCTAGAGCTTGGAAGTTTTGTTGATTGATTGATAGATGTTGGCTTAACGTCCAGTGGCAAATATTTCATGCATGTCCAGGACGAAGAAAGTTTTGTCATGGTAAATACCAAGGAATATATTTGAGGGATGAGGGTCTAGAGTTCTGTAATATGCTTAACAATCTACAATGTAAAGGGTTGGGGAACGACCTCAAACACTGCCTTGGGGGGGGGGGGGGGGGGGGGAGGGGGGGGGGGGGGTAATGCAACAATGGGCCAACTATCAAAAGCACACATCAAAGATTATAAAAAGTTATGCTCTTACTAGAATATGCTCAATCGTATCAAAATGTTTTACCTTGAAGACATGGTCACATGAAGATCAAGACACACCATCATATTGTTATACACCTTCATGCAAAATATCACAAGCCATTGTCAAAAGGTGAAAAAAACATTTGGCCACTGCCAAGGTTGCTGTATGTGAATGAGAAACATAAAATAAAGGCAGCCTAAAATAAAAATGCTACTTAAATCATTGAAAGGGTGACATGATAATGTAACAATCTAGATGATCTGAAAAATTATATTAAATAGGAAGAAGACAGGCATGTTTAATATACACGGTGTTCAGGTCGCAATGATCAATACAGACCCATATAAGTATCCATCCAAATTACATACTATCCAAACTTTTTGTGAAATGATCAGAATTAACTTTGATTTAACTTATTTTAAATGCCTCTTGAAACCTTTAAGGGTTTAGTTCATTATCATTTTGCAGACAGTTTTTTAAGATATGTATAAAAGTAGTATGTGTCATATCGGTATTCAATTTTATTTATTTCACAATATTGTTAAATCTTATTTTCTCTTTTTATTCATTTATATCAGCCAGTTAAGTATTTAAAAATTGACACAAATAGCTTCCAATTGATGTTCTTTAACCTGAATGGGCCGTCTAGAACTTGTAGTCAGATTAGAGAGTTTGTTTCATGTTGAAGGCATCACTTTGACTTTGATATAAAGAACAGCAATAAAAGTGTTGATCCTTTGATTTGGGGCTTTAAATTTGCATGCAGTATCAAAAGCCTTAGATAAATGATAATAAATGGATTACTGACTTAAATGGCTTGGTTGCACATCATTAGTACTATCAGTACTACACGTGTAATTGTATTTGAAAAACAGACCAAAACACAAAAACTTGACATTGACCAATGAACCATAAAAATGAGGTCAAGGTCAGATGAAACCTGCCAGACTGACTTTTACCCATAACAATCATTCCATACACCACATATAGTTGACCTACTGCTTATAGTATTTGAGAAACGGACCTAATCATGTAACTTTAACCTTGATCAATGATCCATGAAATGAGGTCGAGGTCAAGTGAACCCTATCTGGTGGACATGCAGACATTGCAAGGAACCCATATACCAAATATAGTTATCCTATTACTCATAATAAGTGAGAAATTCACATGAGAAAAATACTATATTTTTTGTTTCCAAGAAGTCGCTGAACCATGAAAATGAAGTCAAGGACAATGGACATATTACAGATTGAAACTTCGTAACATAAGGTATCTGCATACAAGATATGAAGCATCCAGGTCTTCTAACTCCTAAATTATTAAGCTTTAGACAATAGTTTACGCCTCCGCCGCCATATAGAAATACTTAGGTCTCGCATACTGCGAAGTTCATCGCAGGCAAGACAAAAAATATATCAGTTGGTAAAACATAATACATAAATAATGACAGATTTAACCACAAAATACTTACGATAGTAATCATGATAACAATTACTGATTTGAAAATGAAAATTTTTTAGCACTAATACTCATTTTTATGATTGATATGACAAGGGTTGTTATATATTTAAATGATGATAAAGAGCAATTGTCATCGAGGAAAGTCACAAATCTACAGTTGTCTTTATCTTAAGAGGACTATACTTTTCCCATAGGACAGTTTACACAATAAGATTGATAAGTAATTCTAAATATTTTTCAAATTGACATTCTAACTAAATTGGAATAATCAGACTGTTGACATCAAACCAGATAATTCATTTTGACTTTTTCTATATAATGGAATAAAACTAATATTTAGAGTAAAAAAAAGTGAGTTAAATGTAATGAAAATGACTATTCAAAATTTGTTTAATCATTGTTTAATAGTGTAATGTTAGTATATTTATGTGTTCATCATTAATTGATAAAGTAATGATTCGGATTAAATAAGAATAATTAGTCTATATATTTGGGCACAGGACATTTGCGCAATTTTAACTGTAACACAATAGGACATTTGCGCTCCAAACACTTTGGACATTTGCGTTTTAAATTTTGATACACCAGTATTAAACTGACCGGACATTTGCGCTTTTTACCTATAGTCATTTACCTGTAATTTTAATGAGTTGTAATCATTACGTAAATAAATTTAACTTATAAACTTGTCGTTAGTTAGTTCACATTGACACAGTCTTAAACATAGAGTTTAAAGTTATAGAGATAGGTAAAGGAAAAAAATGTATACATCACGATGGATTTTTATCATTGAGACTAGAATATGTATTTGAAATGAGGGCAAAATACCAGTCAGGACAGATTACAAGAGCAAAATTATTCATTCCTTGGGCTTCAGATATCAAGCAAAAACTGATCTGTGATGACTATAAGTGTCTTTTAGGTCTTTATAATGTTAACTTTAAGCTATATTTATAACTATAACAATGTGCTATGAAATGACTTTTAAACACGAATGTGCTATGGAATCACTATTTAACTTTTAACCATAAAGAAAAGTATGACTTTAACTCTACCAGGTCAAACCTGCCGGTCCTCGGACGGGAGGTGTATAAGAACCAATTTATTGTAAAAGCACAAATGTCCTATACAAAAAGCGCAAATGTCTTTTTTTTAAAGCGCAAACGTCCCACACTGTTTTATTTGCACTAGTGTGGGGGACTTGTCTGTCCCCTTAGGGTGTTTATTTAGCAATATGATTAGAAGCAATTATAAATCATTATACAGCACTTAAATCAAATCATTTTTTCAAACTATGGATTGATTCAAACAAACTGCTGCAAAATAATCAAAGTATCTCAACATGTGCAACACTAAATTGTATTCTTCCTATATGAAAGTATTGGAGGAAAGGAAGAAATGGAAATTTCTATCGCCTTAAAATGACTTAATTTTTATTTGAATAAAATATATATATTTAGCAATAATACTATGAAACTACAACTTTTTAAAGTACAGTTCTTCCTATGGTCCATGCAGTGTGTGGTATATGGGTCGTTTCAAAATCTTTCCAAACAATTGTCATATTGTAGAATATGAAAAAAACTTTCTTCCACCAAGTGGTTTTTGTTTTGTCCCAAGACTCAATGTTAACTTGCTTTTGAGGTTCAAAATACCAATAAAAAGATGTAATAATTAGATAGAAAGTAAAGTGCTCTGGTGGATATATAAAAAAGGCTGGAATAAAATACATTTAATTTTTCAAAAGAAATATAATAATTATTTATTTTAATATAAATATTTAATGATAATGATAACAAGTCATTTTGTTTCCAAAGCAACGAAATCAGCACCATAGCAACAAGCTGAAAAATGAAAAAAAAAATGCATTTTTTTTCAAAGACTGCAAATTTTTTTTGCAACCATGGGAATAAAACAGGGGTACCTTTTTTAAAGTCAAGAATCTGATAAAAATGATTACAAAATAAAAAGTAATGATAATTACGTCTTATGATCCCTCATTCCATCCCACTTTTGGGTCAAAATCGGTACTGATTTTTCCTTATTTTATATAAATACCAAGTTAAAAAATATTTAATCCACAGTAAACCTGGAGAAAATGCATATCATTGAAATGATAATTTAAATAGATACAAGTGAAACTGCGAACTACTGCTCACTGATGCCGGATACCCCAAGCCAAAATACTTGACGGTAACATGAAATTGTTGAGTGATGAATCTGAAAACACATCACACTATATATCTGACTTATATAAACACTGAAACCAAATTTCAGAAATCATTGTAATGTAGTTCCTGAGAAAAATGTGACGAAAATTTTCAACTTGGATGTGTTGTGTAAAACGATGTAAGTGTTCGGTAAACAGGAAGTTGTTGAGTGATCAATCAAAAAACGCATCATACGGTATAGCTGACTTATATAAACCCTGAAACCAAATTTCAGAAATCCTTGTATTGTAGTTCCTGAGAAAGATGTGACGAAAAATGTTCATGGGACGGATGGACAGACTGACGGACTGACAGACTGATGGATGGATGAATGGATGGACGGACAGACAGAGGTAAAACAGTATACCCCTACTTTTTTAAAGCGGGGATATAATAAGAAGACGTGGTATGAGTGCCAATGAGACAACTCTCCATCCAAGTCACAATTTGTAAAAGTAAACCATTATAGGTCAAAGTACGACCTTCAACACGGAGCCTTGGCTCACATCGAACAGCAAGCTATAAAGGGCCCCAAAAATGACTAGTGTAAAACCATTCAAACACGAAAACCAACGGTCTAATCTATATAAAAAACGAGAAGCAAGAAACACTTATGAACCACATCAACAAACGACAACCACTGAACATCAGGTTCCTGAGTTAGGACAGGTGCATACAAATGCAGCGGGTTTAAACGTTTTAATAGGCGCCAACCTTCACCCTACCTGAACAATAGTGTAACATCACAACATAGAAAGACACACTATAAAATATCAATTGAAAAGGCTTAACTCAATCAAAAGACATATTAACAAGAACAAGTGAACATACACTGAACGAATAAATTTGATCTATGACACAATGTAAATACAAAATAAATAAAACAAGGGGATTAGATGTTAAATGACTTCAGGTTTAATAAATACAATATGTACCAATTTATAGTGGATTAATCGTCTCAGGGGACAAAAAACGTACTTAAATGCTTAAAAAAACATATTATTCAGAAATATTATTCAAAAATTCAACCATACCATCAGTAAATGTGTACATTACTGGAATATGGTATATCAGTATTGTTATCTTTTTTATATATTTTTTTTACAATACTGGAACAAAATTTTATTCCAGTATTGGGTATACCAGTATTGCATTCACCAACTACAGGAGATAAAGTAAATTAATAAATGGCGAATGTGTCCATGGGACACAGATGATGCCCCCACTTGCCAAATTTGTACTTGATCAGAGTTTTGTGTTAATTAGTATTGTGTATACGTTTCATAACATTTAGTTGAGGCAAACTTAAGTTAGAGAACCGAAACAAAAAATCCAGCAATTTTTCCATTTGTAAAGGGGCATAACTTTAGAACGATAAAAGTGACACCACCAAAGTTCAAACTTGATCTGTGTTTTGTGGTAATAAGCATTGTGTATAAGTTTCGTAACATTTGATTGAGGCAAACTAAAGTTAGAGAATAGAAACCAAAAATTTAGCAATTTTTTCATTTGTAAAGGGGCATAACTCTAGATCGGCAAAAGTGACGCCACCAAAATTCAAACTTGGTCTGTGTTTTAAGGTAATAAGCATTGTGTATAAGTTTCATAACATTTGGTTGAGGCAAACTAATTTATAAAAGTTAGAGAATGGAAACAAAAAATTAAGCAATTTTTCCATTTGTAAAGGGCATAACTCTAAAACAGTAAAAGTGACCCCACCAAAATTTGTACTTGATCTGTGTTTTGTGGTAATAAGCATTGTGTTTAAGTTTCATAACATCTAGTTGAGGCAAACTAAAATTAGAGAACGGAAACATAAAATTCAGCAATTTTTCAATTTGTAAAGGGGCATAACTCAAGAACGGCAAAAGTGACGCCACCAAAATTCAAACTTGATCTGTGTTTTGTGGTAATAAGCATTGTGTATAAGTTTCATAACATTTGGTCGAGGCAAACTAAAGTTAGAGAACGGAAATCAATTTTGGGACGTACGTACGGATGTACAGATGGACAAGGGTAAAACTTAATGCCCCCTCCGCTACGGGGGGGGGGGGGGGGGGGGCATAAAAATCATCCTTGAGTGGCATTTACTACTATTTGGGGTCTTCCAATGCCGAATGGTTTCTTTAATATTGGAATTCTTTTTGATCTGATATTGCTGAACTTATTTGCTGTTCACAGTATCTATGAATCTATTATAGTTCAAGGATTAATAGGCAAAAACAAACTCTTTAAGTCAAAAAGTGGCATTCAAGGGCAAAAATTCCTATAAGGAGTCATCCCAAGGTTTTGGTTGTATTGTCATTTTGGTAGATCTGGATTTGCTGATCATTTTCTGTTTTTAATTTTTACCTATCCATTAAAGTTTTCAAGATAATATGCAAAAATTAAAAAAAAATACTGGTAATTAAAATTGTTTTTAAAGGACAACAACTACTACTACAAGTCATTCAAGTCTTTCGGTTATACAGCTTTATTGTAGATCTTGTTTAGCTGATCATATTTGGTATTCACAGTTTTTACTATCTATAAAGCTTTTAGTCAAAAGTAGGCAAAAAGTTGTACATTAGTCAAAAATCATGATTTAAGGGCAATAACTCCTATAAGCGGTCATCTGATAAGTTTGGTGGAAATAGGAAAGGAGTAGATCTTAACATTTTGGCCTCTCAGACATTCTCTATCTTTTAAGGTTTTCATTATATTTAACATTAATTCTAATGAAATTATTTTTTATCAATGGTTCTGATTGGATGACTATCAGCATACAATTCTCTATCTAATGGTCTGTAAATAGGATATTAAAATTACAAAAGAGAGCTGCTAGAATAATACTAGAAACAGACCCTTTTGCTCCTTCTGAACCCTTATTCATACACTTAAACTGGATGACAGTTGAAAAGAGAATAAAATATCACAAGTTTGTGATGACATTTAAGTGCATCGAAAAATGATCCCCATCATATCTTACTAGCAAGTTTCATAATGTTTCAGACAGAAATCCATACCCCTTGAGAAATACTGTTCAAGGAAACCTCATACTCCCTAAACCAAAAAATAGAATTGTTCAAGAAATCTTTTATATATTCTTGACCATTCTTGTGGAACAATTTGCTAATATCGTTACGAAATATTACAAATGTTAATTCTTTCAAATACAAAACAATAGATCATTTATTGAAATTAACCAGTTGAAAAAATATGGAATATTTATTTTATCATGTTTATTTTTTCATTACATTTTATGCAGTTGTATTGAACATAATCATTATACTTGACTTTTATATACTGACCGACTTTAGAAACGCAACACTAGATTATTCTTTTTAATTTTTTGAATGAATGTGGCACCGTCAAAAGCAATGACTGCCTGTAACAAACGCTAAAATGATTGTCAGAAAGATCAACCAATTCTGTTCCACATGTTTTGGGTTCTGTTTTACACATTCTGAATATGCGTTTGTTCCACCCATTACAATGGGTTTTGGAAATTATGCGGTGGAAACTTCTGGGCTTTAAATGTTTTTCTTCCGTCGATTCTTCGGCAGTTCAGTTTATGGGAAACGTTTATCCCATAGGGTTTTATGTTAAAGGAAGTCCCCCCGCTGGCAGCCATCGTGGATGAAGGATAAGCTTCAAAGTAACAACACTTGGATTATGGATCGGCTTCAGAGTTACAACACTTGGTCAGCACCTCATAAGAAACATTCATGCCATGTTTGGTTTCATTCTATTCAGCGGTTCTCTAAAAGAAGACATTTGTAAATATTTCCCATAGGGTCCTATGTTAAACTAAGTCCCCCGCTGGCGGCCATCTTGGATGATGGATCGGCTTCAAAGTAACAACACTTGGTCAGCACCTCATAAGGAACATTCATGCCATGTTTGGTTTCATTCCATTCTGAATGAATGATTTGTTTTTGTATTGATATAAAGATAACTGTATAGTATTTGAAGCTTTGCGGTTCAGGTTTGTCCATCGGTAGTTTTACTGTCACAAATATCTGTTTACCTGTCTGCGCTACAGGTAGCCAGGTAAACACAAATACCACAGTAAAACAACCCATGGAGGTCTGGAAAGCTTCAAATACAATACAGTTATCTCTTAAATGCATTTCAAATAGTATATTCTATTTTTAGCCATGGCAGCTATGTTGGTTAATTGGCAGAAACAAAAAAGACAAACTTCATACTTGATTTCTTAATCATTTATTTATTTGCTAAATCCATTTTTAGATCAGTGACAGAGTTTATTCAGGAAGCCCATTTAGGACTGAAACACATAGAACAGAATAGACATCAGAACTGAAATCTAGCCACTATTGATCCAACCTGCTACAACAAACATTCAAACAGGCCATAACAAATCTTTTTTGTTATTCATAATCTCCCAGAACTTGTAACAACACATTCCACCACTCCATTAATCAAGTTTAAAACTGACCTTGTAAAACAAATTTTAATTCAATTCTGAATTTGTTGTATTCTGTATAAAGGATGATATCAATACTTGAAGAGTTTAATACTTTTAACAAAGTACCCATTTGACAAGGACAACAGCAATCACCACAAAATTGGGATACTAGACCCAAACACAGTTTTGCAGTAGTTCAACAATAATAATTTGAGCACAGATATATTTATTATCTACATCCATCATGTAATGGCGTTAATGTTCTGAAATCTCTCCACACTGGAGGTAATCCTCCTTGTAAATGTTTACCACACTTTGAACATGGTGCAGAAAATAATGTCTTGTAGGAATTAAACCACTGCTGCTGAAATAAGTAATATAAAGAAGTAAGAAATATCCTACAGTATATTAGATACATATAATCATACCTGAATTACTGTGGAGTCATTATTACTGTGGATTCATTATCTGTGGAATACCAATTTTCTTGAATTTTTTGGGTATAGGTGACCAACAAATTTAAACATTCAATGTAGTAGACATTTTCTCTAGGCTCTACATATGTTAAACCATGAAATCAAGTATCCTCGAAAATATAATTGTTCCTCAATCCACGAATATTGGTTCCCATGGAAATAAATGAATCCACAGTAACAGAAGGAGATTGATGTGTTTTAGGGAAGTTGTTGTATTACAAATATCTTTACATTCATTTGATAAAGAAAGTGTTGGTTACACTAAAAATTTACATAAAGGCAATTAAACAAATGTGTTGACTTACTGGACATTCTTTATCTCCGATATTGTGATAAAAGAGAGGCGAAAGATACCAAAGTGACATTCAAATATATTAGTCGAAAATATACTGACAACACCATGGCAGAAATAAAACACCAAAAGAAAAACAACACTACACAAAACACAATATAGAAAAACGAACCCCACCAAAAACCTCAGGTAAGTCCTAACTGGTCTAATTAGATAGGTGACATTCGGGGAAAAGAGGACAGGACTGTGGTTGCGACAATTGAAACAAATCCATCGTCATCTGTGAAACCGATATTCCATAACAGTCAACCAATTTGTGTCTAAAAATTTATGAAAGGATGATAACGTACGCTCAATGTTGAAGACCATGCAATAACCTTAGTTTCTTTTAACTTCATAATTTAAGATATCGTCTCAAATTCATCTACCGGTACTTATATCTCATCCTTCCTCCTTTTAACCATATGTATGTACTGGTAGATTCCTCTGTTATTCAGAGCACCCCTCGAAAGCTGCGAGGGTATTAAATTTTAAAACAACAAAAAACTGTCTGCAGAGAAGGACAAATAAGTTCAATTGTTTTATAGGTATATTTCACCTTACTGATAGGCATTTTTATGTAGATTTCTATTTTACTATATTCACCTTTACATGTATTAAATAGCATCAAAAAGTGCAAAGTGTCGCACATCATGATCTGTATCTGTACAAAGTATGACATTAATTGGACAAACGATTCAGGAATAAGTTCTGACATATGGTTGGACTGATTCCTATTTTACTATTCAATTTTGTTTGATGGGGCTATACAAATATTTTGACTGTATGGCAAACCAGAAGTCAGTGAACTTGATGTTGACCTCTAGGCGTCTTCTGGTAATTTGTATTTTTGGGATGCTTTCACATTTAACGTACCCTACACCATCTTTTATTTACATTAATGAAGTATAAACAAGTGAAAGCTACTGCTCACTGATGATACCCCCGCTCCAAGTGGATAATTTTAATAGTGTAAAAATATGTAAGTATTCGGTAAACAGGAAGTTGTTGAGTGATGAATCTGAAAACACATCACACTGTACAGCTGACTTATATAAACCCTGAAACCAAATTTCAGAAATCCTTGTATTGTAGTTCCTGAGAAAAATGTGATGAAAATTTTCAACTTGGCTATCATGTGTAAAATGATACAAGTGTTCGGTAAACAGAAAGTTGTTGAGTGATGAATCTGAAAACGCATCACACTGTATAGCTGACTCATATAAACCCTGAAACCAAATTTCAGAAATCCTTGTAATGTAGTTCCTGAGAAAGATGCGACGAAAAATATTCATAGGACGGACGGACGGACGGACGGACGGACGGACGGACGGATGGATGGACTGACGGATGGACGGACAGACAGAGGTAAAACAGTATACCCCCACTTTTTTAAAGCGGGGTTATAATTAGGATATTGATTATATACATCTAACTATCATGCCTTTTAACAATCATATAAATATGTAAAAAATGTTTCAATAAACATTACAAAATTTCAGGATTTTTTTGAAACATAGAATAAAGCATACAATAAAAATGTCCATAAAGGCAAATTGTCATTGTTCTCTTCAATGTAAATTAAGTTTAATTAAATGTTACTTATCTATTCATTATAAACAACAAGATATATTGTCTAAATGCAAAAAAAAAAAAGAGCATAGTTTTACCTAATTTAAAGTCTAAGGGCTGTAACTCAATTATTCAGAATGTCTTACTGTTGGATTAATGTATTCAACTACATGGCAAATTCAGAATGTATATAAGAAATGATTTAGCCACGAATCTGTACCCAGTGCTTCTATATTGACATTATTTAATTGATATATTTTGGGTGTACATTTTCTGTCTATTAGTTATATCACTATACTAAAACTAAGGTTGCAACTTCATCAGACAATGTCAATGTTAATCATAAATGGTTTCCTGTCTTGTTTAGTTCATCACACAATGTCAATGTGAATCATAGATGGTTTCATGTCTTGTTTAGTTCATCATATAATGTCAATGTGAATCATAGATGGTTTCCTGTCTTGTTTAATTCATCACACAATGTCAATGTGAATCATAGATGGTTTCCTGTCTTGTTTAGTTCATCACACAATGTCAATGTGAATCATAGATGGTTTCCTGTATTGTTTAGTTCATCACACAATGTCAATGTGAATCATAGATGGTTCCCTGTCTTGTTTAGTTCATCACACAATGTCAATGTGAATCATAGATGGTTTCCTGTCTTGTGTAGTTCATCACACAATGTCAATGTGAATCATAGATGGTTTCCTGTCTTGTTTAGTTCATCACACAATGTCAATGTTAATCATAGATGGTTTCCTGTCTTGTTTAGTTTGAGGCTTACACAGTTTTATGTTCCAGAATTAAGTGTCAAGCATACCTTATGATTGTTATTCATTGTACATATATGTAATGTGGTTATAACCATCAGTATCGTTTATATTTTTTATTTAGGTACAGTAATCTAAAGGAGGCTGTTTTATTTATAAGGTTTCACTGCTGACTAAGAAATGAATGTCATACCCATGTCCAGGCCCAGAAGAGTGGCAAATTGGCCTCTACTTAGGTCTCAAAAAGTGTTTGGAAATTATGGTTCTTAAATAAATATAAGGATATGTCGCATGACTGCAACCAACGACAAAAGACCAAAGGACAAGGTTGTAATCAAATATTGAACGTTTTAAAACTATACCTATTAATATACTGTATGATTGCTGTAGTGATTTAGATTTTTAATATGCCTTCATTTTAATTAGTTGATTTATCCTTTATTAGTTTGTTACAAAAGCTAAATATTTTGGCCATTAAATAGATTATCTGGTCATATTTAAAACTAGAGGGCCATGAAAATACTTATTTCTTGAAATATCAACTTCTTCAAAAAAGTTCTAAAATTTCAGCACAAACTGAATGTCAGTGTAAATCTTTATGATGGAAGACAAACACAATTAGGGAGATCAGTGGACTTATTAATGAATGTTATGATTGTAATTTATCCAAAAGCATATCTCAGTGAACAACATTACTTAGAACATCTTGCTTGTATCTTCTGACATTCTGTAAATTGTCTATTTTTAATTACAATTTGTCTATTTCTAAAATATTTTTAAAAGGGAAAAAATTCCAGGGTAGTACAAACTGTGGTCTCTGCAAGTGTAATGTATTGTGTAGGATCAGATCACATTAATGGTAAAAAGGGGATGTCAAAATAGGTGGGTACCCAAGGAAAACTATGAACATCATATACAAATATTAATACAAGATCCTTTCTTAAGGCTTACATTGAGAAGGAAGGGTCTTTTCTACTTTGAGACTTGTCTTCTTTTGCCAAAAATTCTAAAATTAGTAAATAATTTGAAAATGGACTACTGGAAACCTACCAATGGAGTAAAGAACATCTGTGGATTACAAACTTACTATGAATGTCCTGATTGTTATCTCTGGCATCTGTGGGTAATAGTAGTGCTGTATGCCAGCCATCATCAGATCTGATACCTGGAATTATTACACATATATTAAATTAGAATCATTAAAGCATCTGTTACATTTTCTAATGAAAAAAGAAATCGTCCTTGTTTAAATATGCAAATCCTTATTCAATCCTTATTCAATCAAACAAATTTTCTTTAATGCCAATTTGTTCACATCAAGAAGCAGTGTTGTACAAAGGCAGGAATCATAAGTATAAACAAGAACAAAAAAGAAGATAAAAAAACACACCTTACTAAAGTGCTTATATTCATTAAATACAGTGAAAAAATAGGGGATGCAGAGCTCTGTATATTATATCCAACTGGCAAATGTCTATGTACAATAATCATTATATTTCATGTATTCAATGTAACTAATATAAGTAAATAAGGATTGATTATAAAAACAGATTTAAGCCAGTGCACTGTCAAGTTTTGCATGGTTCAATTTGTTCAGTAGGGTATGGTGTTGTATAGAGATAAATAAATCGATCTTCAGCAGACATCAGGCAAATGAATTTGGATTTATGATCAGTATTGTTTAGAATGTCACACCTAATATTATTTGTTTTGGGACACTCTTAAAGGGAGTGAATCCCATCCTCCACAGCTGATTTACACAAATTACATATTCTTTAAATAGCTGGTATGTCTTAATATCTCCCCCATCTTTTCCAAATTATGAAATTTTGTAGTTAAGTCTTCTATGTTTATTATTTTGTACCTCAGTACAGATAATTTTCATAGTAAAGTTTATATTTTAAACAATCTGTATGATCTAAGTTTATTACTTCCAGATAGATTTTTGCTATCCTAAAAAAGGTCCTAAAAAAGGTCACGCAACCATACACCAACATACTTTTTTATGTAAAGATTTATATAAATATTCTTTTAGTTAAGATTTAAGAGAAAATATTTTGGTTTTATCTGAAAATAATGTACTATCCTAATAATGTTGCCATACCAACATGGCTTATTTTCAGAGTGTAAAGAAATTTCATGTATTATAGGCTTCAGTAACCAGGCCAGATCTCTAGGGTTTTGTTATGACTCAGCCCAAAATTTAGTCATATTCTCAAACACTTCCAATAATAAAGGGAATTTACCAAGTTCTCTCAAAATTGCCAAGTTTGTAGAATGTTTACTGACTTCCAAAATGTATTTGCAAAATTTAATATGTATGTTTTCTGTATTTAAAGATTTAAAGTATTTATCCTGTTGCCTAATGATCTTTTCAGCTGAGGATGAGCCCCAAATTATACTTCCATATAGAATGACCGGTTTAATTGTGAGGTCAAAAACATGTAATTGAGTTTTAACATTAGGTTGATGGTGCTGAAAGCTCTGAAGGTACCCGAATTACTAAAATATACTCCAAATTACTCCAAACATGTACAACACAGGAAACTTTCCTCAGATGATTATAGTTTAATAAAACAGCAAGTATATAACTTTCTTCAAATCAGACGATAAATGAGAATTTGGTTACCGGAATGTTCGTATCATTTTATGACCTTTGCCATTGATTAAGCCATTCACAGATTTATCCCAAGATCTTCTTAACTCAAAGCAACCATGCAGTCGACCCAATAGTGCTATCATAATGTGATGGTCAAAGCTTTTAAACTAGAGAAATTGTTTCTGCAAAAGAATATTGCTTTAACTATTTACCTTTTCAAACACTTTATACCTTGACTTTGACCATAAGTCTATCTGTAATTCAGAGAAAGAGTATCAAAATAAAAACCATGCACTATTAGTAAATGATATCTTAAAATGCACCCCAACATACAAACTAACATATAAAGTAACTAGCAAGGTTCAACAGTAATTCAAATTGCTGCATGAATTATCTTTTTTTTTACTATTTCATCTTGTTCTTGTGCTTTCAAATTAGATAGTAATAGAGGAAGAAGTCATTATAACAGTACAAAAAAACAATAAAAAGAAAAAATTATAAAAAGTAGTGAATCCAAAATCCTTCAATTTAAGTTTTTCTATCTTTTGCATTTGCACAGACATCTCTTTCAGTTTTTGTTTCTCTCAGAATTTTTGGTAAAACATCATATAGAAGAATAGAATTTGCTGCAATTATCTGTCTGATTACATCAGAAAGGAGGATACAACATACAGCAGTATATCTGATTACCAAAAAGTATGATGACATGCATTAAGACAATTAAAATAAAATTGTACCACTTCCCTTTATACTTTTTTTTATCCTCTACAGTTACATAAATAAAATGCCTATTAGCATGACCAACATCGAGAACGATTCTATATTTCAGCTTACTTTTCAACAGAAATTATGCAATAAATTTGTTTAATACTTGGTTATTTTATAGTTCATGCTTAAATCTTGAAGACAAAGACTAATAATGGTAGTTTAACTGTATATGTATATTTCTGATTTTTGTAGTAACATTGCACAACAAAGAAAAAAAAAATTATCTCATTAATTTTTTAATAAGTATGACTGTTTTACATAATAAGTTATATATCTTCGTCATCTTTCACAGGTAACTTCTGCCTTATATAACTTTATAATGAAAAAATATGATCATAAATTGGTAATCATCAAAAAATTGTAAGGAATTTTGTGAGAATGTAATTTATGATCATTAATTATTATCAGATTATAAATATGTATCCAAAATGTTATTTATCAACTATTATAGATGAGGTATATATATGATTAACTTTAAATAAAAAAATGTATCAGGTAAAAAATAAATTATATAAGATATGATTTAAATTCTATAAACATGATAAAAGTAAATGAAGATGAATAACCTGTACTGCTTTTGAAAACAGATATTTTCAGTTGATCCAGTGAGTACTCAGGCTGGAAAAAAGTATTTTTCTATGCAAGATCCTATAGTGTTTTTTCTATGTCAGATTCTATAGTATTTTTTCTATGCAAGATCCTATAGTATTTTTTCTATGTCAGATCCTATAGTATGTTTTCTATGTCAGATCCTATAGTATTTTTTCTATGCAAGATCCTATAGTATTTTCTATGTCAGATCCTATAGTATTATTTCTATGTCAGATCCTATAGTATTTTTTTCTATGTCAGATCCTATAGTATTATTTCTATGTCAGATCCTACACTATTTTTTCTATGTCAGATCCTATAGTATTTTTTCTATGTCAGATTCTATAGTATTTTTTCTATGTCAGATCCTATAGTATTTTTTCTATGTCAGATCCTATAGTATTATTTCTATGTCAGATCCTACACTATTTTTTCTATGTCAGATCCTATAGTATTTTTTCTATGTCAGATCCTATAGTATTTTTTTTCCTTGTCAGATCCTCTACTATTTTTCTAAGCAAAATCCTCTAGTATTTTTTCTATACCAGATCCTATATAAATTGCTTCGCCAAGCGCAGCTGGATACGACAGCAGAGGTTCCAACCCTGAACAGTTGGGGCAAAAATGGACGCAATAATCGTGCTTGATACAGGTCTGAATTTGGATTGTAATTAAATATTTGACACATAAAAGGTTTCTGACACAGAATAACTGTAGTCAAAGAACTTAGAATTGGTTATATTATTTGAATTTATATTCAATTTTTTGCTTTTGTGCAATACAATTTGCTGTTGCGAATTGACCCCCCTTCCCCCCACAAAAAAAAATAAAAAATTTACCCCCTTTTTTTTGTTGCTTTTGTGCAATTCACTATGCTGTTGCGTATTAACCCCCCCCCCCCCCCCCCCCACACACACACACACACTTTTTTTTTTTAGCGTCATAATCTCAATTCAAATTTCCAATGGAGTTTGCAACCATAATTACCCATTTAAATTATTTACCATAGTGCTAACTTAATCTATTTTATAATAGAATTTAAAATATGGTGTCAAATCTTTCATATGGATTTTTTTGTAAAAAAATAAATATGGATAGTGTCCACATGTGGACACAGATTATGCCCCCGCTTGCATATCATATAGTTATAAAGGGACATAACTGAAGAACAGTAAAAATGATGCTACCCAAATTTGAACTTGATCTGAGTTTTGTGGTAATAAGCATTTATGTATTACTGAAAAATTATTACACCAGGGTTTTCGATATCACAAACTAGTCAAAACATTTACTAAATTTTATCATCGGTATAAGGACATCATTCGTAAATATAGCTCAACATGCAGACTTCTTATACGTTCAGGTATTTCACATCCAATTTTTTATGGAAATATTCTTTATAAAGCACAAAAATGTCAGTATTCACCTCTGAAACTAACAAAACCTTTAAATAGACTTATTAAGAAGGGATATAGTTACGATACTGTTGTCAGGTCATTAAAGATTGCATATTTTGGCGTTAATATTGATTCACTTATAGAGTCTTTGCATCGGCACTAAACACATTTATTTAAAAACCAGTTGTTGGCATGACACGGGTTATGTTCTTCTCATATATGTTATGATGGTATGATACTAAACCCCTAACGGGAAGGATTGTGCCTGATATTCATATGATGAAGACATAATCTTTCAATCAGTTTAATTGAAGTCTGGAGCTGGCATGTCAGTTAACTGCTAGTAGTCTGTTGTTATTTATGTATTATTGTCATTTTGTTTATTTTCTTTGGTAACATCTTCTGACATCAGACTCGGACTTCTCTTGAACTGAATTTTAATGTGCGTATTGTTATGCGTTTACTTTTCTACATTGGCTAGAGGTATAGGGGGAGGGTTGAGATCTCATAAACATGTTTAACCCCGCCGCATTTTTGCGCCTGTCCCAAGTCAGGAGCCTCTAGCCTTTGTTAGTCTTGTATTATTTTTAATTTTAGTTTCTTGTGTACAATTTGGAGTTTAGTATGGCGTTCATTATCACTGAACTAGTATATATATTTGTTTATGGGCCAGCTGAAGGACGCCTCCGGGTGCGGGAATTTCTCGCTGCATTGAAGACCTGTTGGTGGCCTTCTGCTGTTGTCTGTTCTGTGGTCGGGTTGTTGTCTCTTTGACACATTCCCCATTTCCATTCTCAATTTTATTGTGTGCAAGTCTCATAACATTTGGTTGAGGCAAACTTAAAGGGGCACTAGCTGTCAAATTCATGTTCACCGATTTGACTCAAATTCTCATATTTGTTATATAACAATGTAAAACATTTCTCCAAATTATAAAAAATCTAAAATAAACAATTTACAGGGCATAGTGTTGATAATATGTAGCTTCGTTTTGTGTGTATTTTAGTCTAGACGCCATCTAATTAACTGTCGAGTAGACCTCACGAAAACCACCGATGCCCATATAAGGGATATAAACATAAATAAAGATATAAATAGATAGCGCAACTTGTGCAATTGGATTCTTCTAGGTCTATCTAATTTCATTTATAGATTTAAAATATATGTTAATCATCATTTTTACCTGTATAAGAATGATTTTTTTGAGGATCGAATCAGTCAATTAAATGAATTACCTTATTTTACTTTCAATGTTGACATTCTTTTCCTTTAAATAATCAAACATGCACACAATTCATGCATTATCCAACTCTATCAAGGGGTTAAATTGAAGTTCACATGAATACGGATTCAATTAGGTCAAATTATTCACTTGCAAGTGAATAATTCATCATCAATATTCATTTGCTTATTTTGAAAAAAATTAGACAATACTGGCTGCTAAAAGCGAATTATTATTTCACTATTCCACTTTCATTAATGATTGAACAAAAAAAATCATATTTTATATTTTTTTTCATATCTCGTAGCTAGTGCCCCTTTAAGTAGAGAACAGAAACTAAAAATTCAGCAATTTTTTCTATTTGTAAATACGCATAACTCTAGAACGGTTGTGTATAAGTTTTATAACATTTGGTTGAGACAAACTAAAGTTAGAGAACGGAAACGTGAAATTCAGCAATTTTTATGTTTATAAAGGGACATAATACAAGAATGGTAAAAGGGTTGCCACCAAATTTCGTACTTAATCTGTATTATGTAGTAATAAGCATTTTGTATAAGTTTCATAACATTTGGTTGAGGCAAACTAAAGTTGGAAAACGGAAACAAAAAATATGTACTTGATCTTAGTTTTGTGGTAATGAATATTGTGTATAGGTTTCATAATGTTTGGTTGGGGCAAACTTAAGTTACAGAATGGAAACTAAAAATTTTGCAATCTTTCGATTTATAAAGGGGCATAACTCAATAATGGTTAAAGTGACACTACCAAATTCAACTAGATCTGTGTTTTATCAGTGGAAGTCAAAATTAAACATTGCATTGTATAAAGCATTGATTGTAGTTGATTCAACTATAATCACGGACAAAGGAAGATAACTCCAATTTTAAAAATTACTTGATATTAAGAAGAAAATAAAAATTTTGCAACTTTTCCATTTATAAAGGGGCATAACTCTAGAACAGTTAAAGTGATGCCACCAAATTTCAAACATGATCTGTGTTTTGTGGTAATAAGCATTGTGTATAAGTTTCATAACATTTGGTTGAGGCAAACTTAAGTTAGAGAACAGAAACTAAAATTTTTGCAATTTTTCCCTTTATAAAGGGGCATAACTCTAGAACGGTTAAAGTGATGCCACCAAAATTCAAACATGATCTGTGTTTTGTGGTAATAAGCATTGTGTATAAGTTTCATAACATTTGGTTGAGGCAAACTTAAGTTAGAGAACAGAAACTAAAAATTTTGCAATTTTTCCCTTTATAAAGGGGCATAACTCTAGAACGGTTAAAGTGATGCCACCAAAATTCAAACATGATCTGTGTTTTGTGGTAGTTAGCATTATGTATAAGTTTCATAACATTTGGTTGAGGCAAACTTAAGTTAGAGAACAGAAACTAAAAATTTTGCAATTTTTCCATTCATAAAGGGGCATAACTCAAGAACAGTTAAAGTGACGCCACCAAAATTCAAATTTGATCTGTGTTTTGTGGTAATAAGCATAGTGTATAAGTTCCATAACATTTGGTTGAGGCAAACTCAAGTTAGAGAACAGAAAAGAACAGAAGCCAATTTTGGAACGTACGGACAGACGTACGTATGTACAGACGGACAAGGGTAAAACTTAATGCCCCCACTGCATAAAAAAGATGCAACATTTGCAGATATTTTTACTGGTCTTCCTTTATAAATATGCATTTCTTTAAACATAATTTAAAAGCAGTGTAAGGGAGGTAATCAAAACGTTGTATTTGGATTACCTCCCTTACACTGCTTTTAAATTGCTTAATTGTTCATTAACCATTACTTTATACATAATTTAAAAGCAGTGTAAGGGATTTAAATCAAATAATGTATTTGAATTACCTCCCTTACACTGCTTTAAATTATGTTTTGTACTAAAGTATTTGTCCATTAACCAGGACACCTTTGTTTTCCCTCCTTTTTTGCCCCTAATTCCTATACGGTTTGAGCCATAAACCCCCAAAGCAAATCCTTACCATCCCTTTGTGGTATGGAAACTTGTGGTATAATTTCAGAGAGATCCATACACGGTTCCACAAGTTATTGTCTGGAAACTAGAAAAATGCTTATTTTTGGCCCCTTTTTCCTTAACTGTTCGTATCATTACCACCAAAATCAATCCTTCCTTTTGTGGTATTGAACCTTATGGTAAAATTTCATAGAGATCCATTCACTTAAACTAAAGTTATTGTGTGAAAACCAGTGTGTCTTCGGACGACGACGACAACGCCAACGTCAACGTCATACCAATATACGACCGCAAAAAGCGGTCGTATAATAATGCCAATGAACACTTTACTGTTAATGTACAATGTAAGAAACATTTACCTTTCCATCATTTGAGAGAAAATCTTCATTATAGGCTTTCACATTTACATATTCTATAAGAAAACCTCTCAACACACAAACTGCCTTCAATGTTTTGGAAAGAGTTATCTGGAAAGTGAAAACAAATCACATTTATATTATGTCTTACTGATCATGAAGATTGTCTGCCTTAAAACAAGTTGTTTATCATATGACTGATCCTGGTATATTTTCATATCTTTTTTCTTACCATGTTTCCTCAGGACACCATGCCCCACTCCCTATCACAATTTCTTATTCATTGAATTGCAAGTTCTGTGTCATACCACTTATTTGGCAAATACTTCTAACAGTTAACATCATAATATTATTAATATATGTCCAAGTGTACTAAGTTTCATGTTGATGTGACCATAACTTCATGGTAAACAACCTTAAACCAAAACTTTAACTGATAGAGGACAGATAGACAGACGTACAGACCAGAAAACATAATGCCCTCTACTATCGGGGCAGGACATCTTTTAACACAAAAGAACATTTGCACTTCAAACATGATGGACACTTGCGCTTTAACTTTTGATGCACCTTTTATAAATTGCGCTTTTTACCTGTAATATTACCTGTAACCTTAAAGTTGTAATCAATACCCTGATGACCTTACACAGAGACCATCACAGATTATTTGCAGTGGATTCAACGCTGAAGATAAGTCTTTGTTTCATCCTAATGATTTAAAGTCTGTTTCAAAGTCTATGTACAGAGTACCGAATTAACAAATTCACTTATTGCAAATTGTCCAGTGTAGACAACAGTCAGAAAAATGTCTTCAAAAAAACGATAGAGATAAGAAAATTATTATTAACCGTGTACAACAAATTTAGTGTGTTTGTGTTTTGGTGAAGAATTTGTTTTGTTCGAACAATCAAATGTTGCCCGTATTTCTTCAAACAGCTTTATACAGTTCACGAGTTTAAGAATATAACTATATATTCTTCTTGTCCTTATTCTATTGCCCACGTAAAAGAAGGTGGGAAGTCATAAAACACAAGGACACGTCTGTTTTTTCAAAGCGCAAATGTCTGCACTGCTACTATTGTTGGAAGGCAAATACAATTTACAATTCAAAAGATATAAAGGGAATTTATGCAAGTATTTGTACAAATACCACATTAATTTAGACTGTATAACACGTTTGTATGATTGAAGATTTCATCTAACAAACAATCTCAGAAATCCATCACAACTTTAAAATATAATACAAATAACCCTCTGTTATTTTCCAAAGGTTTCTTTTAGTGTTTTTTATTTTGTTTATCAATTGTTTTTTTTTTAGTACTTACATAACATTTTCTGCACGTATGTACTAATATGAACTGAATGCACATATATCTTTTGATTGACTGTATAAGGAACACTAGCTTCTTTCATGATAAGATATTATCAGTAAAAATAGAATGTTAACAGCTGGATGGATACACAAGAAATGGAAGCAACTGTTCAGTGAAAAAAATTGATGAAAATACCAATGTCTTGGAACTTTTATTAAATATTTTAAATCAAGAAAATTCATTCACAGAAACTAAATTATTTCACTTCTTAGAAGTTTCAGGCCACATAAATTACTATACCTGTAACACACAACTACTCCCATTTGGCCGGGATACAGTTATACTAGTATCTGGTAAATGTTTTTCTAAACTATTTAAAACTGTTTCTACAGTACTGAAAAAAAATATATATAGAAGAGGTAATCAAAAGCAAAGTGATTTTTAAATGGATTAATTTTAGATCAATACAATTAAATATCAAGTCAGAAATATGATACTGTAAATTGTTACTTTTTTTTTTTTGCCTAAATTTAATTTTTGCAATGTTCGCGGCAGCAAAAGAAATGCGAAATTTTTACCCCTTGTATATTTCCCTGCATATTTCAAGATTTATGGCTATTTAAACATTTCATACATTATTTATGTCAATTAGTAAACTGTTTTTACCCTAAAGGTGAAATAACATTAAATATAAAATCAGTCATTTGGTTTGATCGACAGATCAAAAGAATGTGCATATTTAATTAAGATCTTTCTTTTCTTAATAATTAAATTGGTTAATCATACAAGTCATACCCTTTGATAATTTAACACAGCAATCACTGACAAAAATGTATTGATTGATGACATAACCCATTGCGCAAATAAGCTTTAAAAATGTCCTGTTATACCAACACCAATAAAATGCTCCGCTGGGGCGCAGCTTGATACGACCGCAGAGGTCGAACCCTGAACAGTTGGGGCAAGTATGGACACAACATTCAAGCTTGATACAGCACTGAATTTGGATTGTAATTAAATATTTGACACAGCATAGGTTTCTCACACAGAATGAAAGTAGTCTAAGAACTTAAAAATTTTTAATTTACCTATTCAAACCATATCATTATTATTTGCTTTTATATATAAATCAGAAATAACCAATTTAAAATGGAAAATTTTAAAGAAAAAAAAGGAAAAAAAAATCCCCCCCCAAATTTTTTGAAACCCCCTTATGATTCATCACCCCCAAACTCAATCCCAGCCTTCCCTTTGTGGTATGGTACCTTGCAGTACAATTTCAGAGAGATCCATACACTTGAACACAAATTATTGTCTGGAAACTAGAAAAATGCTTGGGTTTTTTGCACCTTTTTGGCCACAAATTCCTAAAAGTTTAGGGCAATTACCCCCAAACTCAAACCCAGCTTTCCCTTTGTGATATGGAACCTTGCAGTACAATGTCATAAAGATCCATACACTTACACACAAGTTATTGTCATGAAACTAGAAAAATGCATGTTTTTTTCCCCTTTATGGCCCCTAATTCCTAACATTTTGAGACAATTACCCCCAAAAACAATCCCAGCCTTCCCTTTGTGGTATGGTACCTTGCAGTACAATTTCAGAGAGATCCATACACTTGAACACAAGTTATTGTCTGGAAACTAGAAAAATGCTTATTTTTGGCCCCTTATTCCTAAACGTTTTGGGCAAGTACCCCCAAACTCAATTCCAGCTTTCCCTTTGTGATATGGAACCTTGTAGTACAATTTCATAAATATCCATACACTTACACACAAGTTATTGTCATGAAACTAGAAAAATGCTTGTTTTTTGCCCCCTAATTCCTAAAATTTGGAGGCAATTACCCCCAAAATCAATCCCAGCATTCAAACCCTCAATCAGCATCATTTAACAGTAATATCTAAAAATGGAAATTACATAATAAAGGTATTAAAATAGAAAATGACATCATAGTCATGGCTAAAAATAAACAAAATCCTTAATCAGCAACATTTTACAGTAATATCTAAAAATAAAATTCCTTTGTAACCATAAAAGCCCATTTAAATACATCATGACAGATATTAAAATAGAAAATGACATCATAGTCATGGCTAAACATAGCAAAAACCTTAATCAGCATCATTTAACAGTAATATCTAAAAATAAAAATTTCTTTGCAACCATAAAAGTAAAATAGAAAATGACATCATAATCATAGCTAAAAATAAACAAAAATTTTTTTTATTACCAAATTTTAAATGGAGTTTATTAAACTAAAACAATAAATTTGCAACCATAAAACCCCATTTAAACACATCATAAAAGTATTAAATAATTCAACTACATCATAAGGCTATAAAAATAGAAAATGACTTCATAGTCAAGGCTAAAGGTAAACAAAAAACCTTCATCAGCAAAATTTTATATTGGCAAATTTCCAATGAAGTTTATTATACTAAAATTGTTGGCAAATTTCCAATGCATTTATTAACAATAAAGTTATTGGCAAATTTCCAATTTACATAATTTAAAAGCAGTGTAAGTGAGATATTTAAATGAGTTTGAATTACCAACCTTACACCGTTTTTAAATAATGTTTTGTACTTATTTATCTATTAACCTGGAAACCCTTGTTTTTTCACCTTTTTTCCCCTTATTATTTAAAGGTTTGAGCCATAACCCTACCCCAAAGCCAATTCTTAAATTCCAATGTAACCTAAATTTACAATATACATAACTTCAATTTAAGTTTTTGATAAAATCAAACCACATCATTATTATTTGCTTTTATATCTAAATCAGAAATAATTAACCAACTTTAAGTGGAAAATTTTCACACATCACGCCCCCCCAAACTCAATCCCAGCCTTCAGTTTGTGGTATGGTACCTTGCAGTACAATTTCACAGAGATCCAATTACTTAAACACAATTAATTGTTGGAAACTAAAAAAAAATGCTTATTTTTAACCCCTTTTTTAGCCCCTTATTCCTAAACATTTGAGCAATTATCCCCCAAACTCAATTCCAACTTTCTCTTTGTGATCAGAATTAACCAACTTAAAATGGAAAATTTTAAAGAAAAAAAAAAGGAAAAAAAATCCCCCCCCCCCCCCCCACAAAAATTTTTTGACCCACTTCCCTAATTGGTATGGTACCTTTAAGTACAATTTCAGAGAAATCCATACACTTGAACACAAGTTAATGTCTGGAAACTAAAAAAATGCTTATTTTTGCCCCCTTTTTTGGCCACTTATTAATAAATGTTTTGGGCAAACATTTTACAATAATATTTAAAACTGAAATTAATTTGTAACCTTAAAATTAAATAGAAAATGACATCATAGTCATAGCTAAAAATAAACAAACTATTGGTAAATTTCCAATGGAGTTTATTATATTAAAACAATAAATTTGCAACCATAAAAGCGCATTAAAATACATCATAAAAGTATTAAAAAAAAATTAACTACATCATAAGGCTATTAAAATAGAAAATGACATCATAGTCAGACTAAAGGTAAACAAAAAACCTTCATCAGCAAAATTTTATATTGGCAAATTTCCAATGAAGTTTATTATACTAAAATAATTGGCAAATTTCCAATTTACATAATTCAAACATAGTGCAGGTGAGATATTTAAATGAGTTTGAATTACCAACCTTACACTGCTTTTAAATAATGTTCTTTACTCAATTATTTGTCTATTAAAATGGAAACCCTAGTTTTTTAACCTTTTTTCCCCTTATTCCTTAAACGAAAAAAAAAATAATTACCCCTTTTTTGACCCCCCCCCCTATGATTCATCACCCCCCTTCCCCCCCAAACCAAGCTCAATAACAGCCTTGCCTTTGTGGTATGGTACCTTGTAATACAATTTTAGAGAGATCCATACACTTGAACACAAGTTATTGTCTAGAAACTAAAAAATGCTTATTTTTCACCCCTTTTTAGGCCCCTTATTACTAAACGTTTTGGGCAATTACCACAAAACTCAATTCCAGCTTTCCCTTTGCGAAATTGAACCTTGTAGTAAAATTTCAGAAAGATCCATACACTTACACACAAGTTATTGTCATGAAACTAGAAAAATGCTTGTTTTTTGCCCCCTTTTGGCCCCTTATTCCTAAAATTTCGAGGAAATTAACCCCAAAATCAATCCCATCATCGACCCTTTGTGATATGGAAACTTGTAGTACAATGTCAAAGAGATCCATACAATAACACACAAGTTATGTCTGGAAGTTACAAAAATGCTTATTTTCGGCCCCTTTTTGGCCCCTAATTATTTAACTGTTGGTACCATAACACCCAAAATCAATCCCCACCTTCCTATTGTGGTATTGAACCTTATTGTAAAATTTCATAGAGATCCATTCACTTAAACTAAAGTTAGAGTGCGAAAACCATTGTGTATTCGGACGACGACGCCGGACGACGACGACGACGACGACGACGACGCCGACGACGACGACGACGACGACGCCGACGCCAACGTCATACCAATATACGACCACAAAATTTTTTTGCGGTCGTATAAAAAGATCAAACGTCAATTCATAGCATGCAGCAATGTACATAATTTCCTGTCCTTAAAAGTTCTCAGAATTATGTGTATTCTCATGTTTATTTGTACTCAATTATTTGTCAGTCAATCATGTTTATGATTGCTTACATCTTTAACAATACAATACAGTGATTTTTTTAGTGTATTTTCCCATTCAAAATTGAGGGAAAACTTTATACAGTGAATATCTAACCTTCCCATTTTGTCTATTTGTTTTTTTTGGTAAATTGAATTGTTATAAATTAAGCCGTTAGTTTTCTAGACTGTAATATATGTTTCCCTCTAGATATCTTTTTATGGTTTTGCTGTGCTTTTAAGTGTTGCTGTATCACTTATGTACAACTGTAGCTAGGGCATTTAGAGGGGTACAGACATACCCCACTCAAAATACAATCAATAAATACTTTAAAAAAGACTATAAAAAATATCATAAAAGACTATTAAAGTAAAATTATGATTGAAGTTTGACTATTAAAGTAGGAGCGTCATGACCCCAAATAACCGTCCTTAAAGACAACCTGGCTAAGGGCATACATACATACACTTAAGATATCTTTTTAGTCATATGTCCATACAAAACTTGACATTTACTTTTATAACAATCAAATTATAATATGTCAATGTATATAGTAGAACTTTTCTAAAAGTGATGTATATGTCCAAGTCATACAATTAACTTTTATAGTACTTATATGTCCATGTAGTACAATAACTGTAAATTCAGAGATTATATGAATTGCTTGTATTTATTATTCTGATTTTTGAAGAATGAACAAAAATGCAAGCTTAATTATTGAGATTTGGGGAAAAGCTACATATATCTAATATTAGAATGGGAGTTCTAATTATTGCTATACTCAAGTAGTCGTATTATGAGCATTAATAAAAACCTTGCAATAATTTCTGAATTTACAGTAACTATTTAGTTCAAATTATGTAGGAGTTTGTTCACAGCAAAACAACTTTATCCTCTCATAACAAGCTGTGTTTTAGGGCTCAGTTCTGGAAGGGCCCAGACTTTTGTTCCGCATTGTGCCTTTTGATCATATTGTTGCTAAAATGTACAGAACAAGGAATTAATTCAATCTGGAATAATTTTGAAATCTGGAAAATTGATAAGAAATGCATGATGAAAGCTAAACCAATTAAGGAGAGTTAGCAATGCATGGCTAAGAGGGGTTAGTTAATTCATACTGAAATATCAGTGAAAGTAACTTGAACCTCCATAGTAGTTTAGTTAGTTTTCATCATACATTTCTTATCTTATTTTTCCAGAATTCAACATTATTCCAGATTCTTATAATTCCTTGTTTACATACGAATTAAAGAAGATGTGAAGTATATATCAATGTGAAAACAAAACAATTAAAAGACAACTAGAGGTTTATATATAATAGTAAGCTATCTAGACCAAACAGAAACTAATTTAGGTCCTGAAATATACAGAAGAAATGGGCATACATACATCCATCTTAATATGTAACTTTATTGATATCAGCTTGGGAAAGGAATTCTATTTCACCCTGTATATCTACTTTTGGTTCAGTATTTTATTGAATCTTTTATATAATAAAAGATTGTCACAGCTATAATCCAAAACTCCTTTAAACGTCAGCTATGCATTTAAAGGCATTAAAGCAGTTACAGTGAAACCTGCTTTAAGGGTCACCTCTTTTACTCTAAAATCTGACTTGTTAGTTCATCCTCATCTTGTCACATTGTAGTAATATCTGTGCATTTTGAACCTCAATTTATAGGTCACCTCTATTATACGGTCATAGGGACCTTAGGTTTTTATACAGGTTTGACTGTGAATTATTTAGTTGTTTCGCAATAACGTGATTATAAGTGCTTACGTAAGTCACATATAATGTATTATCTAAATCTCTTACATAACAAATAGAGTTTGTACTATTTCATTCTTTGATGAATAGCTTCATTATCTTGAATGATTATTAAAAATACACAACTCCTTTTATTTGGTTAAATGTATTTTAGTTTGTTTTTTTATGGTTTTTACAGCGTATTGTACTTTACCAAACAAAACAACAAATCACCAATTATCTGACCACATGTACTGATAGTTTTACTTGTACTACAATATTATGATTGAAACAATGAAGTAGAACAATCAGAGTGTTGATTTTACGGCTTGATGATGATAATGGATGACTGCTTAACGTCCAGCGTCAAATTAATATGCATTCAGGACAACAACATGTTAATTTAATATGAATATTAACCCTGCTTTATACTAGACCAACACGTTGAGCCTGATTTTCAAAGTGCTAGCTCACAAGGTAAAGGTCTGCAGGAAGACATGTCACCTTACCCTAACACATTATTCTGACTCCGAGCCAACCAGCCTTTGCTCTTACTCCTTAATGCTGTGTGCTTAGTGGAGAAGCAGCAAATACCTATTTTAATGTATTTGGTTTGACCCGGCCAGAGTTTGAACCCACGACCTACTGCAATCGAGGTGAACATGCTACCACAAGACCACTGAGGCAGTCTTTACTGCTTGAATATTAATAACAATCTGATAAAAATTCATTCCTATTATATTCAACATCCAAACATGCATGTAAAACCTAAACAGATAAAAATTGTTTAAAATAAAATGCTTCGCTTGGGCGCAGCTTGATACGACCGCAGAGGTCGAACCCTGAACAGTTGGGGCAAGTATGGACACAACATTCAAGCTTGATACAGCTCTGAATTTGGATTGTTATTAAATATTTGACACAGCATAGGTTTCTGACACAGAAAGAATGTGGTCTAAGAACTTGATTTTTTTTAATTTACCTATTATGGTCCAATGTCCAAAATCAAAATACATGGTTAGATTCAGCATATCAAAGAACCCCAAGAATTCAATTTTTGCTAAAATCAAACTAAGTTTAATTTTGGACCCTTTGGACCTTAATGTAGACCAATTTAAAAAATGGGACTTAAAATTAAAAATCTAAATACATGGTTGGTTTTTGGAATATCAGAGAACCCCAATAATTCAATTTTTGATGAAATCAAACAAAGTTTCATTTTGGACCCTTTTGACCTCAATATGAACCAATTTGATAGCGGGGCCCACAAATAAAAAATCTAAATACATGGTTAGATTCAGCATATCAAAGAACCCCATATATTCAATTTTTGTTGAAATAAAAAAAAGTTAAATTTTGGACCCCAACTTGGACTAACTTGAAAACTGGGCCCATAATCAAAAATCTAAACACATGTTTAGATTCAGCATATCAAAGAACCTCATATATTCAATTTTTGCTAAAACCAAACTAAGTTTAATTTTGGACCCTTTGGACCTCAATGAAGACCAATTTAAAAAACGGGACCCAAATTAAAAATCTAAAAACACAGTTAGATTTGGCATATCAAAGAACCCCAAGAATTCAATTTTTGATGAAATCAAACAAAGTTTCATTTTGGACCCTTTTGACCTCAATATGAACCAATTTGATAGCGGGGCCCACAAATTAAAAATCTAAATACATGGTTAGATTCAGTATATCAAAGAACCTCATATATTCAATTTTTGTTGAAATCAAACAAAGTTTAATTTTGGACCCCAATTTGGACCAACTTGAAAACTGGGCCCATAATCAAAAATCTAAATACATGTATAGATTCAGCATATCAAAGAACCCCATATATTCATTTTTTGTTGAAATCAAACAAAGTTTAAATACTGGACCCTATCTTGGACCAACTTGAAAACTGGGCCCATAATCAAAAATCTAAACACATGTTTAGATTCAGCATATCAAAGAACCCCAAGAATTCAATTTTTGTTAAAATCAAACTAAGTTTAATTTTGGACCCTTTGGACCTTAATGTAGACCAATTTAAAAAACAGGACCCAAAATTAAAAATCTAAATACACGGTTAGATTTGGAATATCAAAGAACCCCAATAATTCAATTTTAGATGAAATCAAACGAAGTTTAATTTTGGACCCTTTTGACCTCAATATGAACCAATTTGATAACAGGGTCCACAAATAAAAAATCTAAATACATGGTTAGATTCAGCATAACAAAGAACCCCATATATTCAATTTTTGTTGAAATCAAACAAAGTTTAATTTTGGACCCCCATTTGGACCAACTTGAAAACTGGGCCAAAAATCAAAAATCTAAATACATGTTTAGATTCAGCATATCAAAGAACCTCATATATTCAATTTTTGCTAAAATCAAACAAAGTTTAATTTTGGACCCTTTGGACCTTAATGTAGACCAATTTGAAAACTGGACCCAAAATTAAAAATCTAAATACACTGTTAGATTCGGCATAACAAATAAATAAATGTGATCAAAGATTTTACAAATCTAATGCGCCATACTGTGCAATTAAAGATTACTTCTTGAAATTTTTCAATATTTGAAATTTGAAAAAAAAAATAATATTTGAAGAATAATTCTTTTTAATTTCTGAAATCTGAAATGAGAAAAAATTGACCCCCCACAATTTCTTTTTATCCCCCCCCCCCTTTTCCCCCAAAAAATTCTTTCCCTCAAGATATGGTCATAATCTCAATTCAAATTTCCAATGGAGTTGGCAACCATAATTACCCATTTAAATTTACCATAGTGCTAACTTAATCTATTTTATAATAGAATTAAAAATATAGTGTCAAATCTTTCATATGGATTTTTTTGTAAAAAAAAAAGATGCAACATTTGCAGATATTTTTACTGGTCTTCCTTTATAAATATGCATTTCTTTAAACATAATTTAAAAGCAGTGTAAGGGAAGTAACCAAAACTTTGTATTTGGATTACCTCCCTTACACTGTTTTAAATTATCTTTATTGTTCATTAACCATAACTTTATACATAATTTAAAAGCAGTGTAAGGGAGATAATTTCGATGATGTATTTGATTTATCTCCCTTACACTGTTTTAAATTATGTTTTGTACTAAAGTATTTGTCCATTAACCAGGACAACCTTGTTTTTCCCCCTTTTTTGCCCCTAATTCCTAATCGGTTTGAGCCATAACCCCCCAAAGCAAATCCTAACCATCCCTTTGTGGTAAGGAAACTTGTAGTATAATTTCAGAGAGATCCATACACTGTTCCACAGTTATTGTCTGGAAACTAGAAAATGCTTATTTTTGGCCCCTTTTTGGCCCCTAATTCCTTAACTGTTGGTACCATAACCCTCCAAATCAATCCCAACCTTCCTTTTGTGGTATTTAACCTTATGGTCAAATTTCAAAAAGATCCATTCACTTAAACTTAAGTTAGAGTGAGAAAACCAATGTGTCTTCGGACGACGACGCCGGACGACGATGCTGACGCCAACGTCATACCAATATACGACCACAAAATTTTTTTGCGGTCTTATAAAAATTGACTTGAAAGAGAAGGAAGAAAATTAATGTCTTAAACTTACAGAAATAACAAAAATTAAATTATAGATTTGACAAATTAAATATTATAACATCAAGAACGCATGTGTTGTAGTGCTTTTCATACCCCAAACTCGTAATTAAAAGTATAAAAAAACTGGAAGTAGGTGACTAACAGATAAACAAAGTGCAATACATGTTACAACTCATTACTGTTAGACTGCTGACCAAATTCAATTTCATTCTATTTTGAAGTTCTTGAAAAAAGTGTGATGAAAAATTTAAAGTTCATTCAACATATTGAAAAATTATCGGCAAACAGGAAATCATTGTCTGTCAGATCCTAAAAGTGCTCACACTTTACAATGCATCACTGTCAAGCTGATGATCTAATATAAAGTCATTATGTTCAGTAGCACCTGCGAAATGTGACAGACAAATTTGCGGGATGAACAGACTGCACCTTCAAGAACTAAAATAAATAACATCAGATTAGATTCCCATCCTTATTTCATACTTGATATAATATCAATGACTTTTACTAGTACTATTCAAAATGATGCTTCTTTGGCTTTACTCTTTAAAGACCACAGTTAAATTACTTCTTTTAATATTGTGATAGCTTTAGAGATTTTAAAGCAGACATATAGTCTGTATATTATTAGAATTGTATGCCTCCTATCATAAACTATAATATTGCCACTCCTAGAGGGCTACTTGAATTTTTGGTATAAATATATGGATACGCCCATGATGCCCATTGCAGCCACAAATATATAGCCTGTTTATGACACTGCTTTACAAACTGTTACATATCAGTGTCATCCAATTTCTTTGGAATTGACAATTATTATTATTTTAATGTTATGAAGAGCTGTTTAAAAAATAATCAGTTTTAATGAAACTAAATTAATATGGTAAAACTAGTATAAATCTAAGGTAAAGTAACCTGTAGGAGCGTTAATTTTAATACAAATATCTAAATAGCTGGGTGTTAATACTCAAATTGACCATGGTCAGTTTCAAGAAATATGTTCACTTATTTCAGTTTGGAAATAGTGGGTTAAAATTCTGGTCATACCTTGTTTGAAATTTCATGAAATATGAACCAAAAAATTTATAGTTCATTCAACATTTTGAAAAATTCAAAGTATCAGCAAACAGGAAGTCAGATCCTAAAAGTGCTCACACTTTACAACTCATCACTGCCGAGCTGCTGCTCAAATATAAAGTTATTCTGTTCTGTAGTATCTGAGAGTGTGACAGAAATATTTGTTGGATGAACAGACAGACTGGCAGACGGACAAGGTGAATGCAATATAGCCCCACTTTTGATATAACAACAAAATGAACATCTAGGTCAAGTAGACATGTTTTTTTATCTTACAAATCATTGAGAAACATAAAGCCTTTAAAAATTAAATCTATCCAAAAAACAATACATTATATCAGAAATTCATAGGATTTCAATATATTCCAAAGACGTATGTAAGATATATATTTCATATAAGAGTACTTATCTGGTGCTGTATGACAAACAACCAGATTTTCAAGCGTTAACATGAGTATGTGCTGTCAGGGTACACTATTATCAGTAATAAGGACAAGTGTTAACAGGAGTATGTGCTGTCAGGGTAAAATACTATCAGTAATAAGAACAAGTGTTAACAGAAGTATGTACTGTCAAGGTAAAATACTATCAGTAATAAGGACATGCATTAACAGGAGTATGTGCTGTCAGGGTACAATACTATTAGTAATAAGGACAAGTGTTAACAGGAGTATGTGCTTTCAGGGTAAAATATTATCAGTAATAATGACAAGCCTTAACAGAAGTATGTGCTGTCAGGGTAAAATACAATCAGTAATAAGGACAAGCGTTAACAGGAGTATGTGCTGTCAGGGTGAAATACTATCAGTGATAAGGACAAGTGTTAACAGGAGTATGTGCTGTCAGTGTGAAATACTATCAGTGATAAGGACAAGTGTTAACAGGAGTATGTGCTATCAGGGTAAAATACTATCAGTAATAAGGACATGAGTTAACAGGAGTATGTGCTGTCAGGGTGAAATACTATCAGTAATAAGGACAAGAGTTAACAGGAGTATGTGCTATCAGGGTAAAATACTATCAGTAATAAGGACATGTGTTAACAGGAGTATATGCTGTCAGGGTAAAATACTATCAGTAATAAGGACATGTGTTAACAGGAGTATGTGCTGTCAGGGTAAAATACTATCAGTAATAAGGACATGCATTAACAGGAGTATTTGCTGTCAGGGTAAAATATTATCAGTAATAAAGACAAGCGCTAACAAAAGTATGTGCTGTCAGGGTAAAATGCTATCAGTAATAAGGACAAGTGTTAACAGGAGTATGTGCTGCCAAGTTAAAATACTATCAGTAATAAGGACAAGTAATAACAGGAGTATGTGCTGTCAGGATACAATACTATCAGTAATAAGGACATGTGTTAACAGGAGTATGTGCTGTCAGGGTACAATACTATCAGTAATGAGGACATTTGTTGTCTGAGCAAGTCATGAAGGTTGATGGTCAATTTTTTAATTTCATATTTCAATGTACTGAAAAGTTGAAAAGTTAAATTCTTATTTCTTTTGCTTTTGTTGGTATAGGTTGCTGTCTCACTGACATATATCCTATATCACCTTTAATTCATATTTTTATAAAATAAAATGTATTAAAAATGTTTCATTATTATATTTTCAAAATTGGTCAATTCACCCAGTTTTAAAATTTTTGGGTCAACTGTTTTGAAAATATTAAATTCTCCTCAATGATGTCAATGAAAATGACAAATAAAAAATCCCTCATCTTAAATATCATCTAATTGTCTTTTGTGTTAAATGATTACATGGAAAAGGGTATTCAGTAAAACTAAAGGTATGTAAAGCAAAGCTTACAAAATGTTACCTACAAGCCCTTTGCTAAGTCACTGATTTTGCAATGGCTTTATATGTTGAAGATTTTAAGAAAGATTCTTTAAATTCTGATTTGAGGTTTAGAAAGAGAAATGGATACAATGCCCTACTGTAATATGCAAATATGACAAGGTCCATGTCATGCCAAAGTAAACCCCAAAAATCATTTGGATGAAGAAATAAAATAAGAAGAGTAAACGTACTTCACAATAGATGTGAAGTGGTTCAGAAGATGAAGATACAACATTGGGATGGAATGTTATTCCTATCCCCCATCACTATTTGGCCCCTTTCAAAAAGCAGAAGTATAATAACTTCATTTGTAATTAGCATTTCTTGGTTTACTTTTTATTCACCAGTTTATGTCAATGTTTTTGGGGTTTTCCCAGTAACTGCTTTTTCTAAAGCTGCCATGTACCAGACAACCGGTAAACAAACAATTTACATACTACATACCTTCAGACTTTTATTCAGTGCGACACTATCTGACTCATATATATAAAACACAATGACAAATTAAGACCAAGCATAGTTTATTATAAAAATTTTAATTTTTTTCCAAAGTACTAGTACTCATTAAACAATAAAAACTTCACTTATCATTTTCAACTTTTTTATAGGTCAGAGACAGAGTGCAGTAAAATAAAGTTTTTGCATGAAAAACTAGAGGCTCTCAAGAGCCTGTGTCGCTCACCTGTATTTACTGATGCTTTGGAAATCATGTAAAATAAGGTTAAAATCATAATTAATAGTATTAGATATTAGATATTATAATGATATCTAAGATAATAACAAAAAACTGCAAAATTTTTGTAAAATTACTAACTCAGGGGCAGCAACCAAACAAAGGGTTGTCGGATTCGTCTGAAAATTTCAGGGCAGATAAATCTAAATTTGATGAACTTTTTTGCCACCTGTCAGATTTGCTCTAAATGCTTTAGTTTCAGAGATATAAACCAAAAACTGCATTTTACCCCAATGTTCTATTTTTAACCAAGTCGGCCATGATGGTTGGAAGGCGGGGTCATCGGACAAATTTTTTAAAGTAGATACCCTAATAATGATTATGGCCAAGTATGGTTATATTTGTCTCAGTAGTTTCAGAGAAGAAGATTTTTGTAAAAGATTACAAAAATTTACAAAAAATTGTTAAAAATTGACTATTAAGGGCAATAACTCCTAAAGGGGTCGACTGACAATTTTGGTCATGACAACTTATTTGTAGATCTTACTTTGCTGAACATTATTGCTGTTTACAGTTTATCTCTATCTATAATAATATTCAAGATAATAACCAAAAACTGCAAAATTTCCTTAAAATTACCAATTCAGGGGCAGCAACCCAACAACCGGTTGTCAGATGAACATTTCTGAGCAGATAGATCTTGACCTGATAATCAGTTTTACCCTATGTCAGATTTACTCTAAATGCTTTGGTTTCAGAGATATAAGCCAAAATCTACATTTTACCCCTATGTTCTATTTTTAGCCATGGTGGCCATCTTGGTTGGTTGGTGGGGTCATCGGACACATTTTTTAAACTAGATACCCTAACAATGATTGTGGCCAAGTTTGGTTAAATTTGGCCAAGTGGTTTCAGAGGAGAAGATTTTTGTAAAAAGCTAACGACGACGACGACGACGACGGACGACGGACGCCAAGTGATGAGAAAAGCTCACTTGGCCCTTCGGGCCAGGTGAGCTAAAAAAATGGAGATCAAAAACCAATTATACAAAAAATAATACTCAAATACAGCATTTTTAAAAATAAATGGTATTCTAGATTTTTTTTTATCTGTGCTGTTATAAGTGTAATTGATAGGTTAAATTGCTAAGTCACAAAAAACAAGGAGTTCCAAGGAGCCTGTATTGGTCACCAAGCATAACCAAACTTCAAGCAAAGAAATTACAGATTACTATCACAATATCATCTGTTATCAAAGCAAAGAAATTACAGATTACTATCACAATATCATCTGTTATCAAAGCAAAGAAATTACAGATTACTATCACAATATCATCTGTTATCAAAGCAAAGAAATAAAAGATTACTATCACAATATCATCTGTTATCAAAGCAAAGAAATTACAGATTACTATCACAATATCATCTGTTATCAAAGCAAAGAAATAACAGATTACTATCACAATATCATCTGTTATCAAAGCAAAGAAATTACAGATTACTATCACAATATCATCTGTTATCAAAGCAAAGAAATTACAGATTACTATCACAATATCATCTGTTATCAAAGCAAAGAAATTACAGATTACTATCACAATATCATCTGTTATCAAAGCAAAGAAATTACAGATTACTATCACAATATCATCTGTTATCAAAGCAAAGAAATTACAGATTACTATCACAATATCATCTGTTATCAAAGCAAAGAAATTACAGATTACTATCACAATATCATCTGTTATCAAAGCAAAGAAATTACAGATTACTATCACAATATCATCTGTTATCAAAGCAAAGAAATTACAGATTACTATCACAATATCATCTGTTATCAAAGCAAAGAAATAACAGATTACTATCACAATATCATCTGTTATCAAAGCAAAGAAATAACAGATTACTATCACAATATCATCTGTTATCAAAGCAAAGAAATTACAGATTACTATCACAATATCATCTGTTATCAAAGCAAAGAAATAACAGATTACTATCACAATATCATCTGTTGTCAAAGCAAAGAAATAACAGATTACTATCACAATATCATCTGTTATCAAATAATAGGCACCTTGATGATTTGGTTCAGTAATGCAGTCATTGGACAAACCTTTTAATTGGACTTTTATGTGGTATTTTGACCCCCATGGAAAATTGACTGTCCTCCATGTATGGAAAATTGAACCTAGATACAAACTTTAACCCCCTTAGATGTCACCCCTTAGATGTCAGAATTTCAAATTTTTCAAATAGCATTTTTCTCTTTATTTTTGTAGGTATAATGTGTATCTGGAATAAAAAAACATATTTGGAAAGATAAGAGAACTCTTTTACTAAGTCATAGCAATTTGCCTCCCTTCCTCTTACTATGGAAAATTTAACCCCCTATCTTTAGGTGTTCAAATTATCGTAGCATTTAAACTAAATCTAGTTATAGTTATGCTAAAATAAAATCCGGAATTAATAAAATACATTAGAAATTAGACATAATACATTATCTTATCCTGGCATTTTGACTGACAACCTCCTTTTTTTGTTTCAAATCCTGGATCTGAATCTGCAAGGATATTTTGACTCCCCCTATCATGGAAAATTTATCTAACTTTTAAAAAAGCAATGTTTTTAATAGCTATAGCATATAAATCAGATTTTTCTAGTACAAATATAAATAATGATCCAGCAAATATCCTTATCAAGTAAAATATGTTAGACAAGATATACATGTAACAACAGCCTATCTGAGCCATGTTATTTTGATCCCCATGTTTTTCGCCATGGTAATTGACCCCTACCATGGAAAATTGAACACCCTCTTGCTACTACATTTCAATCTCAGGGGTCTATTTTTCCATAAGGGTTGCAAAATTGACGTGAAAATTTTTATCCCAATGAGAAAATGACCAGAGTCACTTTTCAGGAGCGTGATCAAGATGCCTTGTTCTATAAACAGCTCTGTGATTAAAAAAAAAACAAACCATTTATGAGAAACCTTTGAGCCTGGTGACCTAAAAATGTTCAGATGTAATTTAAATTCTGGGCTAGAATAACCTTAATTGGTAATTATGATAAATATTATTATAATAAAGACGGAATTCATCACTTATGATAAATGATATTATAATGAGTGAATATTTATGCATGTTTACATCAATAAAAGTCATAAAACAATATAATGATGACCTTCTTCTTTTTGTGGAACTTTTTGTGAAAAAATTGTGACAATTTCTGATGAATTGAAAAATATTCCTCATCAATCTTACATAGCATGCTATAGTATATATACTCCTACAGCACAATGATGAGAGCACAACGTTCCCATCCTATACAAGGTAAGTAATCTTATTGTAACCTATTCATTGTCTATGACATTTGAAAAATATATTCAGGATCAGGCTTCTTCTTCTCATGCTAAAGTCTTATGCTTTGAAAATAATTCAGATTTAAAATGATGCCTCTGATCTTAAATTATTTTTCAATGATATTTCATTTGAAATTTAATACATTTTAATTCGGTTTCTTTTCAAAATTACAAGAAGAATATAACATAAGACCTCTTACAGAAATAATAATTTTAAAAGGAACAACCATCACCTTCAAGAACTAAAATAAATACCATCAGATTAGATTTCCATCCTTATTTAACTGCTTCAAACTGCTCAAAAATTGCTAAAAATTCAAGAAACTGCTAAAAATCTGTTAATAAACTGTTTAAATAGGCAGTTTACTTTGACTTGGGATAATATCAAAGACTTTACTAGTACTATTCAAAATTATGCTTCTTTGGCTTTGCTCTTTAAAGACCACAGTTAAATTACTCCTTTTAATATTGTGATCACTATAGAGATTTTTAAGCAGTCATATATTTTGTAAATTACTATAATTGTATGCCTCCTATCATAAACTATAATATTGCCACTCCTAGAGGGCTACTTGAATTTTTGGTATAAATATATGGATGATAAAATCCAACCACAAAAATATTCCCTGGTCATCATACTGTTAAACCAACTGTTTCATGTCGGTGTTATCCAATTTCCTTCAAATGGGCAATTATTAATTTTCCTCAAGAAATTTCATCCTGACCAGAATTGCAAGATTTGATTTTTGGCAAAAGTAATCTTAGATCAGGACCTTGATCATAAATGTCTACTCTTAATGACCACCTTTTGTCACACACTGTGCATTATTTAGTACATAGTGTCACATTTTGTCACACACTGTGCATTATTTAGTACATAATGTCACCTATTACTCCAAATCCTGACATACATATGCATGAAATAAAAAGTAATGAAAATTTCTTATAAATGACTGGATATTGTTATCTCAATGATGTTTACTTTACTTCTGATTTACTTATATTGTCTAATCAGTGTTATTGTGTTCTGTCCACTTTCCACGAAATAAAATATTTGAGATCCAGGTGCAATGATCTATTTCCTTATACAGCTATAATACGAGATTTCTGCATTCTACAAAAACATTCTGAACTGTTCTATCTCAATACTTTACATTATAATGTAGCCTGAAACATTCTGAACTACTGTTCTATCTCAATACTTTGCATTATAATGTAGCCTGAAACATTCTGAACTACAGTAACTGTTCTATCTCAATACTTTGCATTATAATGTAGCCTATTCATCTGGTCACATGATATTCAGAGAAAAATAGTGTTATAGTGTTGTAATGTAGCTCTACTATTTTTCAGAATTTTTGTTCTTCAAAAATTAATACTAAATTTATATTAGTACCAGTTCTAAGCTCATTTTTGTTGTATGATTTGAACTCAATCTATGAGTAATTCTCTGCAAAGCATGCATTAAAGTATCTCCAATAGAAACATAGGACCTTAATTTTCTTTAAACATGTGTTGTAGTTTTCTATCATAAAGGGGTAAAAAGAAGGAGGGGGGGGGGGTATTTAAAGTGCCTGTTTATTCAAAATAAAAGCAAACAACATGTTGCTCCTCAAATACATAAATTGCTTTCCTACATAAATTTCTATTTCTAAATAAAAAAAGAAGAGATTGGCACTAACAACTTTATATTCCATGTACCAACACTCAGGCAACAGACAGACCTCCTTTTAAACCCCTTGGTTTGACAGAATAAGCATATACTTATATGAAAGGGGATTCAAAAGGAAGTCTTGCCAAGCTTTAGTTTTCTTATCCTATAGTCTGGTAGTTCTGAGTTTTACTGAGGAGAACATTAATAAATAGGTACAAAAGACAGCTTTATTTTATTGAACAAAAATTTCATATAGATATTTAAGTTTTAATTTTCATTTTTTATTTGCCTTTACCTAATATTCACTTCAAAATTTCTGTGAGGATATCATGCATGATGTCTATTGGTTATTTGTGTCATTGGGTTGCTGTCTCATTGATGTATAACCCCACATCTCCATTTATTCATACTAACATGAAGAAAAATCTATCCTTTTTATTTGTTCCTTAACCAGTTAACACTGTATATGTTCTCATAAGTTTATATAACCAAAAAACACAACCAAAGTCACTTACATAATGTCATACAACAAAGATATTATCATCCTTAAAACACCAACTCAAAACGATTAGAAGTTGTACCACATAAATTAAATTATATATATATAAATTATATACATATATTTTCAGATACAACATGAAGCTCTCCATTGCTCTAGGTTTACTACTGGCAGCTGTCTGCACCAATGCCTCTTACGGCAAATGTTGGGGTAAAGGCTGTGGTGGATATGGTGGCGGATATGGAGGGCTAGGCGGATGGGGAGGTGGATATGGAGGCCTAGGATGGGGTCTAGGAGGTGGATATGGAGGATGGGGTCTAGGAGGTGGATATGGAGGATGGGGCAAAGGAGGAGGATATGGAGGATGGGGTCTAGGAGGTGGATATGGAGGATGGGGACTAGGAGGTGGATATGGAGGATGGGGACTAGGAGGTGGATATGGAGGATGGGGCAAAGGAGGTGGATATGGAGGATGGGGCCTAGGAGGTGGATATGGAGGATGGGGCCTAGGAGGTGGATATGGAGGATGGGGCAAAGGAGGAGGATATGGAGGATGGGGTCTAGGAGGTGGATATGGAGGATGGGGCCTAGGAGGTGGATATGGAGGATGGGGCAAAGGAGGTGGATATGGAGGTGTTTTACTTAAAGGAAAAAGATCATACTACTAAATTCAGGAAATCTTGTTCTGTACTATTTCAGAAGGCAAAATGGACACAAATTTAAGTTTAATCTTCATATCAATACATGTAGATATCTAGCAAATAAAAAATAGCCGGCTAAATGTGTTTCTTCATTCTTTTTTATTTAAAAGTTTTTATCCTTTATACGAATGTAAATTTCACAAACAAAATAAAGGAGTAGGTTTTATTAGGCCCTAAAACAGTCCCTATTTTTAACTACAATTTCAAATTAGAATTGATTGACCATTATATTACAATGAATCCTAGCCAGATAGATAGATAGATAGGACATATGTCTTTTTGTTGAAAATTTAAGTACTTGGCTTCAATTCATGACGTCACAAATAGCATTCATTTCGATTTTTCCATTAAATTTTTACAGGAAACATAAAGTGCATGTGCTGACAACAAAGATCTTTTCACAAAATGTTTGTTTAAACGTTTTAACAGGCGCCAACATTCACGCTATCCTGAGATAGTAGTGTAACATTACAACATAAAAAGACACTATAAAATATCAATTGAAATGGCTTAACTCGATCAGAAAGACATATAAACAAAAGCAAGTAAACACAGACTCACAAAACATGTTTAACCCCACCGCTGCAGTGCTTTTTGCGCCTGTCCCAAGTCAGGAGCCTCTGGCCTTTGTTAGTCTTGTATGTTTTTTCTAATAATTATTTCATCTATATGTTTTGGAGTTTAGTGTGAAGTCCATTTTTACTAAACTAGTACACATTTATGTTTAGGGGCCAGCTGAAGCCCACCTCTGATGCGGGATTTTCTCACTGTGTTGAAGAGCCATTGGTAGCCTTGGGCTGTTTTCTGCTCTTTGGTCGGGTTGTCTCTTTGACACATTCCCCATTTCCATTCTCAAATTTTATTACTGAACCAGTAAGTTTGATCTATGACACAATATAAATACAATATTAATAAAAAAAGATGTAGCAACAGTGTCAAAAAGACAACTCTTACCTGGGACAAAACCTTAATTTGGATGAAATCCTGACAATTTTGGTCTAAATCCCCAAACATATCTATTTTTTTGTCTATTTTGGATAGAAAAATCAACGCTTTAAACTGAAACTTGAACAAAAAAGTTCTTAAAACTTAGAACTTAAAAATTTGAAATTGGACATTTACCTATTATGGTCCAATATCCAAAATCTAAATACATGGTTAGATTCAGCATATGAAAGAACAACAAAAAATCAACTTTTTAGGAAATCAAACTAAGTTTAATTTTGGACCCTTTTGACCTCAATGTGGACCAATTTGATAATGGGGCCCAAAATCCAAAATCTAAATACAAGGTAAGCAAAAATGGTTAGATTCAGCATATCAAACAACCCCATATATTCAATTTTTGTTGAAATCAAACAAAGTTTAATTTTGGACCGGATTTGGACCAACTTGAAAACTGGGCCCAAAATCTAAAATCTAAATACATGTTTAGATTCAGAATATCAAAGAACCCCTTGAATTCAATTTTTGTTAAAATCAAATAAAGTTTAAGGACCCTTTAGACCTTAATGTGGACAAATTTGAAAATGGACCCAAAATAAAAAATCTCAATACGCGGTTAGATCCAGCATATCAAAGAACCCCAATTATTCAATTTTTGATGAAATCAAACAAAATTTAATTTTGTACCCTTTGGATCTCAATGTGGACCAATTTAAAAACAGGGCCCAAAATCCAGAATCTAAATATACGGTTAAATTCAGCATAAGAACCCCAAGAATAAAACCCCATTGATATTGGTCAAGAAATCAGCAATCTACACAATTAATGCAAAGTATAAGAAAAGTATTGTTTTTGGTCACTTTAGCCTAAACTGTTAGGGCCATAACCCCCCAAATCAATCCTAACCTTCCTTTTGAGATATGGAACTTTGTGGTTGTGAGGCAAATGATGAAGATGACATCAACGACAATGTCAGACCAATTTACAGTCGTATAAAAATTGCCGTTTTTTTACCCCTTTTTGGCCCCTAATTCCTAAGCGGATACAGTCATAGCCTCAAATATCAATCCAACCTTCCTTTTCTTGTATGGAACCTTGTGGTACAAATTTTATACAAATCCATACACTTACACTCAAATTTTTGTCCTGAAACCAGAAAAATGTTTGCTTTTGACCCCTTTTTGGCCCAAAATTCTTAAATGGTGGTACAATTTCATAGAGATTCATACACTTATACTCAAGTTATTGTCTGGAAACCTAATGTCTTAGGATGATGAAAGTTTTGCGGTCGTATAAAAACAACTCCAGATTTGTGTATTCAGCTGCGACATTTTGAAAATTTAAAAACAACTAGATTTATATGAATGACAAGAATGGACCCGTTCACAAAAAAAGCTAGGAGCTATTTTTAAGAGTAAAAATTTGAGAATGAAAGTCCACCCAGTATAACCCCAATACAAATGAATCCGGACATTGACGCGTTCGAAGCGATAATCAGGACAACTTTTGGGAAGACAACAATTTCGAATGCCTTTCTAGAACTTATGTGAGTATACATCAATGTGTACATGAACATGGTAGTTTATTTAATCAATTATAAAGTTGTTGTAAGTTTAAGATTTTGTTAAAAGCGTTAGATAAACATGCTAGATGCAAAACGCACAGGCATGGTGCAATTTTCTACATTTTAGGTTGCAATTCTGTAAATATAGACAATGCAATTTCCCATAGAAACTCCCTTTGCGGCTAAAACTGTGACACTTTTACTATGAAGTTTCGTGAAAAATAATATCCCAGAACGGAAAGTTTATATGCACTACTATTTTATTCAAAGGTCAAAATATAGGGCTGTGCGACATATTTTCAACATTTATATGCCCTGAACTTCTAAGAGTTTAAACTTATACTAAAATTCTATACTACCCTTACCTTCATTTTTGTACCTCCTAAGAATTAAAATTTAGGCGCTACCATGTTTTTCTATACTGGTTACATTCCCAAGTGATGTCTCTATGAGATGAAACACAGAGATCATAAATGGGAACCAGTACGTTAACAAATTAACATATCTATGAATATTATATATCTCCCCAAAAGAGGCGTGGTTTGAGAAACAGCTGTATTTACAAAGTGCAACCTTTTATGAGGTAAACATTGTTCAATATCTTTTCTTACATTAACTTTTGTGTGTTGCAATACTTTAGGGAATGATAGATAACTAAACGTAAAATTACCATGTGCCTTCAAATGTTCCCTAGAAATCCAAATAAACACGATATCGTTCTAAATAAGTTCATCTTATACTGTAGCGTTCGTTTCACCAAACATGTCAAGTTCATTGCTCTCTTACAAATAATCACTGTACAATTCGTAGACAAAAACCATCACAAATCTCTGTCTTTTTAATGTATTCATGATGGCATTAGCACCTTTTTTCTGTGTTTTATTGTAAATTTGCATCTGTAACTCTTGTCGAAGTAGTCAACCATGAAATTATCAGTCATCCAAAGCCTTTTTTCTGTGTTTTATTGTAAATTTGCATCTGTAACTCTTGTCGAAGTAATCAACCATGAAATTATCAGTCATCCAAAGCCATTATTGAAATGTTTTATCCAGCGCACATCTGAAGGGAATTTTTTATTGAAGACTGAGAATTTCCACGTTATTCCAGACAAAATAAAGTTAAAAAAATATATATATTACAGCCACTAAAACTTCAATATCTCTTACTTTCACGATTTTGAGCCTCTCTCAAATGTAGATGTTGGTCCAAGTTCGCCTAAACGAAAACAACCAGATGTGCTTGCTGAACATTGTTTGCCGAATGCATTCGATGACGAGTCAAGTCCTTTTCAACTATTTTATAGTCAATTCTTATCTTGTGTTTTTACACCACTGTCTTAGGTTATGTATAGGATTGACTTGCAAACATGTTTAACAACGATGCATTATTTACCAGTATCATTGACAGGGGCAGACCCATAAATTTTTCAGGGGGTGTTACAAATGCTAACTTTCAAAACGCTTCATTTTTCTTTGATAATAAAGGTCATGAAGGTAGCAACAAAATGGTAATCCATAAGTCACAAAATTGATTAAAATCTAACTTTTCTTTGATGGCTACGAGCAAAAGCATAAACTAGTCCATGAATTTCTTAGTGTAAACATAATGCAAGTGCAAACCAAAAGGGTTGACTGGGTTATAGGAAAATAGTCATACCTTGGTCTTTTTTCCGAACGGAAATCCGATGGCTCAATTAGAGAGAGCCACACCCTCTTAACGGTAAGAACCCTTGCAAAAATTCTTTGATGGGTCCATAGGGGCATTTTGCATGGATCAATTTCATTTTCCAGTGGCAGTCCTACCCCCAATCCCCAAAATTCATCCCGACCAACCCTTATAATAGGACCTACATATTGTATTTATTGTTAATTTGTTTGCGTCCTGAACATGCATGAAATGTTTGCCATTGGACACTAAGGAAAAAACAACCAATCAATCATAATGCACATGCATCAGTGCTAATCCATAAAATCATTTCTGTCCTATTTTGTAAAGCAAGTTTAAAAAAAAGCTCAGGAACTATTTAAATGCTGAAATTCTCAACTGCATGGTTACCCTTATCGTGCTGACTATTTTAAATATGCTCAAGTTTGGAAAGTCAAACTTGTTGTGTTTCTAAATGCTTTCAGTTGCTGACTTTGGTATTGTTGGTTTTGTATTTGGCCAGAAATACAACCACACTTTTACTTTGAATGATAAATCACTCAGGCTAATCAAGAAAATGTTTAGGTTTTCGATTACTAGTCTAACGCATGCGTCTGTGTTCTTGATATTCATCCGAGAAAACAAGAGCAATAACAAGTGTCCATTAAGAGTAGTTGGTTCTTCAGATTGGTGCTAATGATTTTTCATGAAGAAAAGGGGGAAAAATAAGTAAGAAGGAAATTAATATACTGTAGGATGGGTATAGATTTAAGATGCTAATAATAATCAGAACGAATGATGAATCGTTTGGATTTTGGCATTACAGTAGCAAAACATTATAATGTTAGGGGAAACTAAGCAATAATGTTTATATCTTGCGCCCATTACCATTACATTTGCACGTAATAATCATTACATTTGTGCGCAGATTTTTAATACATTTGCGCGATTCATTTAACAGGTAAAACAGGGAAACTAGATATTCCATTTCTTTACAGTCCTAGGTTTACCATAACAGTTTTCAACGTCTAAATTAGATAAGGTACTACTAATCGAATTCATTTTTGGACGAACATTTTAGGTGGTCAGTATATAAAGAAATATTTAGACTTGCTTGACCAATGTGGCGTTCATTACTAGAAAGTTAGGACATAGAAGTTAGATTTTTATATTATTTCCATCCCATCCAACCCAAATAACCTTCATATATATTACTAGTACTTCCTTAGTTGTATTTACTTGTGCATATTGAATTTTGATGCATTTATATATATATATATAGAAATGAGGAAATGTGGTGATTGCAAATGAGACGGTATCTTTCTGCTATTCCTACATTTCAAAAATACATATGCCTTCTATTCCTACAAACAAAGTACAATAGCTGTTGTTATAAGGTAATTTGTTGTTTTAGCAATTTAGATTTAATTGATGTACAGGTAAATAAATGTGGATAGTGTCCACATGTGGACACAGATGATGCCCCCGCTTGCATATCATATAGTTATAAAGGGGCATAACTCTAGAATGGTTTAAGTGACGCCACCAAAATTCAAACTTGATATGTGTTTTGTGGTCATAAGCATTGTGTATAAGTTTCATAACATTTGGTTGAGGCAAACTCAAGTTAGAGAACAGAAACCAATTTTGGGACGTACGTACATACATATCTATGTACGTACAGACGGACAAGGGTAAAACTTAATGCCCCCACCGCTACAGCTGGGGCATAATAAGTGCAAAAGAAATGCACCTATTTGCTTATCTATGAAGACTTTAATTATAAAGATAAAACAAGTGGATGCATTGTAGAGAATAGAATAGAAAATTAAATATAGGAATGTACTTTGTTGAATTTTTTTTTAACAATTTCTCATATTAATATTCTATTCCTACATGAATTTCTTACAAATGACATATCAGATTTTAAAATGTAGGAATAGGAGGAATAAACTAAATGAGACAACTATCCTCCAGAGTTAAAATGAAGTGGTAGTAAGCAATTATGGGCCACCATACGGCCTTCAACAATGAAAAAAAATATTTCGTATGATCGTCTATAAAAGGCACGGACATGAAAAATGTGAAACAATTCAAACGAGAAAAATAACAGCCTCATTTATTACAAATAAATTAACGAAAAACCATATATGACAATGACAACCACTGTACTACAGGCTCCTGGCTGGGAACAGGCACACAAAGAATTTCAAAGGCAGAATAAACGTGTTCTATCGATATCTAAAGGAAATCCATCGTTCATATATATTTATATTTTTTAAGATGTGCGTTGACGCAACTTCACACAATGACTTAATTTGTATTCAGTAAAATTAGGAAACAGAATACAATATTAGCAATTAGAATACAGAATGGAAACAGGGAATGTGTCAAACAGACAGCAACCCAATTATAGAGCAGAACACAGCTCAAGGCCACAATGGGTCTTCAACGCAGCGGGAAAATCTCGCATTAGAGGTGGACTGCAGCTGGCACCTTTACAATAATGTATTCTAGTTCAGTGAAATGAATGCCACACTTAAGTCCGAAATATACAAATGAACCAAAACTAAAAAAACACACAAGACTAACAACGGATAGTTACTGACTTGGGACAGGTGCAAAAATGTGACGGGCTAAATATGTTTTCTGAGTTCTCAACCTCCCCCTAAAACTTTAGCCAATGTGGAATAGACAAACACATAGTTGAGTTAAATTTTTATAGGCCACTGTACGTCGCAATAAATATTCATGTACCAGTATGTTTTAAGAGATAACGGGATTTCTCTTGATCACTTTCTATGATTTTTGAGAAGTCAATATGGAAAATGTATAATTCAAAATGATAACATAAGACAAATCTATCATGAATTATCTATATGTACCTGCGTTACCTATTAAGGAAATTGCGCAAAAGTAAAAAAAAAAAGAAATCTGATCCAAGTCAAGAGCCTATAATCCATTGTTTTTTTAATTGCTGTTTGACATGTTTTGATTGTTTTGATTTCTTGTTGTAGTATAAATTAGGCCTCTTGTTTTTATAATTTGCTCACTATTATTCATCTTATACAGTAGAAGATTTGCTTATGGTTGAATGTCGTACGATAAACGTTTGAAAATACGTAATCAAATGGGAAGTCGCACGCGTCTATCCGTACGCTCAGCCAGTGATATTTGTAATATGTCGAGCGATTGTATTTTCTAACCAATTTACACTTTCATATTGGTTCTGACACTTCTTATATGTACAAAAGAACTCTAATACTTCCAAGTGTATTTCAACTATACAACAGAGATTATATGTTGGCTTATGGTGGTAAATCATTTTTTTAACATGTATATTGTTATCCACATATGACAACATGTTTTAATACATGCAAAATTCATATGACAAATACAATGTTTTCCCAACGAATTGTACAGAATAAAAAAGTGTACAGATAACGCAGTGTACACAATATAAGACATGTGAAAATATGCATTTTATTGTTTCTAGATAACACATAAACCTACCGGTACAGTCTTTACAAGTTTGATAAGTCTTAACTATAACATTATCAAACATGTATGTTTTAAAAGTTATGAGGCACGGGAAACCTGAAATTTTTAACTATAATAAATTGCTTCGCCGAGCGCAGCTGGATATGACGGCAGAGGTCCAACCATGAACAGTTGGGGCAAAAATGGACACAATTTTTAGCGCTTGGTACAGGTCTGAATTTGGATTGTAATTAAATATTTGACACATAATAGGCTTCTGACACAAAATAACTGTAGTCAAAGAACTTAGAATTGGTTATATGATTTGAATTTATATTACAAAAAAAAAAATTACCCCCCCCCCTTTTTTGTTTGCTTTTGTACTATACACTATGCTGTTGCGTATTGACCCCCCACCCCACCCCACTTTTTTTTGCAAAAAAAATAATATTTAAAGAATTTTTCTTTTTAATTTCTGAAATCTGAAATGAGAAGAAATTGACCCCCCACCATTTGCATGGGGGGATATAAGAGACACTTTTTAAAGACCCTGACCACCCATAAATTTACTTATAATTCTTGCAAAATTCTAAGAAAAATGTAACCACCCATATTTAAATAATTTGAGTGCCTCCCATTTTAGATTGATCCCAAGAAAAATGTTGTTTACAATTCAAAGGGATCAACTTTATTCTGTTTCTGGAAAATTAATTAACCAAACTTTGCTAGTAAGGAACCAATGTACAAAATGTAATTATCATATTACTCATAATGAGTGAGTATTTCACTTCACAAAATAACTGCAATTTTTTTTTCAAGCAGTCACTGAACCATGAAAATGAGTTCAGTGACAATGGACATATGACAGACGGAAACTTCATAACATAAGGTATGTATATACAAGGTATGAAGCATCCAGGTCTTCTACCTTCAGAAATAAGAAGCTTTATACAAATAGTTTATGCCAATGCCCTGCAGCCGCTGGCTAGTTATTCCTATGCCTCACATTCTGCAACTTTTGTCGCAGTCGAGACAATTGTGGTCAAAGTCCCATTACTCCCATAAAAATGACCAAATTAAAATGATGGTATAATATGGTCAACAACAAATGATGGCAAAAAAATTAAAATGACATTTTATCAATGTGTATAGGAAAAAACTTCTAGGAAATGTAAACCTTGCACCACAATACTCGAGGTCAATTGCCTTGGTCCTCGCCTAAAAAGTTATTTATGACTAAGCATTAACATGATAAACCTTAACTATGCATAAATTAGGTCGTTAGTTTTCTCAATTGAATTGTTTCATATTTTTCATGTCAGGGCCTTTTATAGCTGACCATACAGTATGGGTTTTTCTCATTGTTGAAGGCCGTGCAGTTGCCTATAATTGCTTACATCCACTTCATTTGAACTTTGGTGGATAGTTGTCTCATTGGCAATCATACCACATCTCCTTATTTTTATGTTGACTGGTACATTACTTAAAACCCAGAATTTTGGGATTAAGGTAAGACTTTGGCATCTTTATTTTATGAATTACACAGTTGCCATCAGGTGATCTACTCATTTTACATTTAAGATAATAACAATAATAATCCTGACATTTAATTAAATACCTTGCTGGGATATTATGAGCTACTGGTGGCATGCGCCTCTGTCGTTTTGTAGATAAACCTGGTCCAACCTGACTTTTATTGGTTCTTCTTAGAGTAGCTTGTTGCAAAGCTTGGCATGCATAATCGGCAAGTCTGTTTACCTACAACATATCATTATATATAAACTGGGGTTGAGAATTGGGCAAGTCTTTTTACCTACAACATATCTTTATATTATGCAGGGGTTGAGAATTGGGCAAGTCTGTTTACCTACAACATATCATTATATATAAACTGGGGTTGAGAATTGGGCAAGTCTTTTTACCTACAACATATCGTTATATTATACAGGGGTTGAGAATTGGGCAAGTCTTTTTACCTACAACATATCGTTATATTATACAGGGGTTGAGAATTGGGCAAGTCTGTTTACCTACAACATATCATTATATTATACTGGGGTTGAGAATTGGGCAAGTCTGTTTACCTACAACATATCATTATATTATACTGGGGTTGAGAATTGGGCAACTCTGTTTACCTACAACATATCATTATATATAAACTGGGGTTGAGAATTAGGCAAGTCTTTTTACCTACAACATATCATTATATTATGCAGGGGTTGAGAATTGGGCAAGTCTGTTTACCTACAACATATCATTATATCATATAGGGGATGAGAATTGGGCAAGTCTGTTTACCTACAACATATCATTATATTATACTGGGGTTGAGAATTGGGCAACTCTGTTTACCTACAACATATCATTATATATAAACTGGGGTTGAGAATTAGGCAAGTCTTTTTACCTACAACATATCATTATATTATGCAGGGGTTGAGAATTGGGCAAGTCTGTTTACCTACAACATATCATTTGATATTATACAGGGGTTGAGAATTGGGCAAGTCTGTTTATCTACAACATATCATTATATCATATAGGGGTTGAGAATTGGGCAAGTCTTTTTACCTACAACATATCGTTATATTATACAGGGGTTGAGAATTGGGCAAGTCTGTTTACCTACAACATATTATTATATTATACTGGGGTTGAAAATTGGGCAAGTCTGTTTACCTACAACATATCAGTATATCATATAGGGGATGAGAATTGGGCAAGTCTGTTTACCTACAACATAGCATTATATTATAGAGGATTGAAAATAGGGCAATAGAAATAAGAAGATGTGGTATGAGTGCCAATGAGACAACTCTCCATCCAAGTCACAATGTGTAATAAAATGCTTCGCTGAGCGCAACCTGATACGACAGCAGAGGTCGAACTCTGAACAGTTTGGGCAAATTTGGACACAATATTCAAGCTTGATACTGTCTGAATTTGGATTGTGGTCAAATTTTTGACATAATATAGGTTTCTGACACAAAATAAATGTGGTCAAAGATCTTACAAATCTATTGCGCAATACTGTGCAATTGAAGGTTTCTTCTTTCTTCTTGAAACTTTTCAAAAATATGAAATTTGAAAAATTTTGAAAAAAAAAATATAAACCCCTTAAATAAAATCCACCCCTCCCCAAACTTTTTGAATCCCTCCTTGGAGCAATTAACCCCAAACTCAATCCCAGCCGTTCCTTTGTAGTATGAAACCTTGAAGTACAATTTCAGAGAGATCCATTCACTTAAACACAAGTTATTGTCTGGAAACTAGAAAAATGCTTGTTTTTGTCCCTTTTTTTATCCCTTATTCCTGCATGTTTAGGGCAATTACCCCCAAACTCAATCCCAGACTTCCCTTTGGGATATGGAACCTTGTGGTACAATGTCAGAGAGATCCATACACTCACACACAAGTTATATTCCGGAAACTACAAAAATGCTTGTTTTTGGCCCCTTTTTGGCCCTTAATTCCTAAACTGTTGGCACAATAACCACCAAAATGAATCCCAACCTTCTACTTGTGGTATTAAACATTATGGTACAATTTCAGAGCAATCAAAATACTTATACACAAGTTAATATCCTAATATCATTTAAACTAAAGTTATTGTCCGGAAACCAAATGTGTCTTCGGCCATTATCATGATTATACGATCCCAAAAAAATGTTTGCGGTCGTATAAAAAGTTAACAATTATAGGTCAAAGTATGGCCTTCAACACGAAGCCTTGGCTCACACCGAACAGCAAGCTATAAAGGGCCCCAAATGACCGGTGTAAAACCAACACTCTAATCTACATAAAAAACGAGAAACGAGAAGCACTTATGAACCACATCAACAAACAAAACCACTGAACAGCAGGCTCCTGAATTAGGACAGGTGCAAACAAATGCAGAGGGTTTAAATGTTTTAACAGGTGCCAACCTTCACCCTAACCTGCAACAGTAGTGTAACATTACAACACAGAAAGACACACTATAAAATATCAATTGAAATGGCTTAACTCGATCAAAAAGACATATTAACAAACACAAATAAACATACACTGAATGAATAAATTTGATCTATGACACAATATAAATACAATATCAATCATATTATGCAGGGGTTGAGAATTGGGCAAGTCTGCTTACCTACAACATATCATTTTATATTATACAGGGGTTGAGAATTGGGCAAGTCTGTTCACTTACAACATATCACTATATTATACAGGGGTTGACAATTGGGATGTATAAGGTCCTTACATTTTTTCATTAATTAATTCCTTAACTGTTGGTACCGTAACCCCTAAAATCAATCCCAATCTTCCTTTTGAGGTATTGAACCTTATGGTAAAATTTCATAGAGATCCATTCACTTAAACTAAAGTTATTGTGCGAAAATTTAAACCAATGTGTCTTCGGACAATGACTACGACGCCAACGTCATACCAATATACGACCGCAAAAATTTGTGGTCGTATAAAAAGGGCTTTAAAAATACTTCTGAAAGTGTATCTAAATATATGTAGCTGATTAATTTCTAGTATAAATAAATGAATATCCAAAATTGTTAACCCTAAAAAGTTCATTCACTTTGGTCTACAACCTCAGAGTAATAACTTTATACAGTTGACAATTGTGGACAATCAACATTTCTACAGGCTATTATTGTATATAACCAAAGAAAAAGTATCATAACATATGAAAAACAACAAAATCTTAAACATCCAACTTGTTGAAATCTAACATGTGTCTAACATTTTTTCTTAATATACACTTCCATTTTCTAACCGGAAGTTAAAAACCTGTATTAGACCAGTTATTATTTAGTATGAGACCTGTTTTTCTGTATTAGACCTGTATTAATGACCAGTTCTTAGGCACATGGAATTGTAATTAATGGACAAATTATAATGTATTTTAAGTCATTGGTTAATAAATGTTATTGCATGGTTTCATTTGATGCTTCATACTAAATAAACTATCCAGAACTCTACATGGTATCAACTATTATTTTAATGCCTTAGATAGTGCTACTACACTCTTTTTTTTACATGTCAAAATTTTTGGACATGAAAAAGATTTGGCTCACACCCGGTCAGAAGTATGTCATGTATGTCAGTGTCACTTGATGTAGCTAGACCGACTATTACACTGGTGTATAGAATTGTTTACCTTATTTGTCCACTTGTGTGCATGAATTAACTGACTAGGCAGCTGTGTTCTGTCTGTGGCTGGATCCAGACATACTAAACTAATGTTGTTAGACGTCTGGTGAACTGTAGATGGCAAACTCTGTGAGATCTTTTCCAGGTCACTACAAAAAGCATAACATTGGTCAGAATCCATGATATATGCAAAAGTATTTCATGTCATGTGGACAATTTCAGCCTCCCTTCATCGGTCTCAATGCCATCAACTTGGGCAATATCCTTCATAATAAATCATTCAAGTCTAAACCTCCTGATTGCACCTGTGCTAGATCATCATTCATATATAATCTGGCTGTCCACATTATTACCGGTGACCTAAACATTGTCAATAATACTTCTTTGCGAAATATGTTATTCAAAGGCCCGAAATATCGTGAGCCTAAAACCATCAATTGGAAACACAACTTCAAAATACTGATGGATTCAGTCGAGGATTATGCCAGGCAAGGGGTTAAACATGAGAAAGAAGACGTAGATACTCTTTCCGAATGGATTAAGGTTGTAAGGTCGTTGATACAATTAAGAATTAAGAAACTGAATGGGTCTATTAATACTCATGCTACATCAATCTTTAAAGATCCAAATGTTGCAAACCACTTGTCCTACCTCCATGAAAAATATGTTGTTGTCCCCGCAGATAAAGCCCCAAACAACATCGTTTTTGTGTGTAAATCACATTACATAAACTGCTTGAAAAATGAATTAGGTATTAACAATTCACTTGGAAACTCAACATATCCCCCACAACACTTACTAAAGAGGAAATCCTGGATAATCATAGGGTCTGTTCTATGTTCCTTTGGAATTTCAACCAAGGATGAAGAACTGGATCTTCCATCGCTGTATTGGATACCTAAACTACATAAGTTTACTTTCAAACAACGGTATATTGCTGGGTCTTCCAAGTGCTCCACGAAACCTCTTTCTAAATTACTAACATCAATCTTATCAGCAATCAAAGCTGGGCTTCAAAGTTATTGTGAAACTACCTATTCTAGAGGTGGCGTGAATCAGATGTGGATACTAAAAAATTCCAAAGATCTTTAAGAGTACATACAATCTAAGACTCTTTCATCTTGCAATAGTATTAAAACATTTGACTTTTCTACACTTTACACAAGTATTCCCCATTCCAAACTAAAAGACAAATTGAAAGAGTTGGTCCTGCTTTGTTTCATAAAAAAGAATGGCTAACATAGATACAAATATCTTGTCTTAGAGAGGGATAAATCCTTCTATGTAAAAAATCACTCTGATTCAAACAAAAAGTTCTCTGAAACTGACATTATCAAGATGCTTGATTTCTTGATTGACAACATATTTGTTAAGTTTGGAGGACGTGTTTTTCAACAAACAATCAGCATTTCCATGGCAAAAAACTGTGCCCCTCTTCTTGCCGACTTGTTCCTTTATTCATAAGAGGCTGACTTCAAACAGGAACTTCTTAGAAAGAAAAGAAGTTAGCAGTATCCTTTAACTTTACTCTCCGCTATATAGATGATGTTCTCTCACTAAATAATTCAAAATTTGGTGACTATGTTCAACGCATCTATCCTATCGACCTTGAGATAAAGGACACAACAGATACAGTTAAGTCTGCCTCATATCTTGACTTACATCTAGAAATTGACAATGAGGGTTGCTTGAAAACAAAACTTTAAGACAAAAGAGATGATTTCAGCTTCCCAATTGTGAGCTTTCCATTTCTATGTAGCAACATTCCAGCAGTGCCTGTATATATCTCCCAGTTGATAAGATATTCCAGGGCTTGTATTTCCTATCATGATTTCCTTGATAGAGGGTTGCTGCTCACAAGGAAGCTGTTAAACCAAGAGTTCCAAGTGGTGAAGTTGAAATCATCCCTTTGTAAGTTTTACGGAAGCCATCATGAGTTGGTTGACAGTTATGGAATATTCGTTTCACAGATGATAGCGGATATGTTCCTAATGTCGTAACTACAATCCCTTCCCCTTTTCCTGAAAGTGACCTACAGAATTAGACTAATTACTGGGTTTGTACTAACATGAGCAACATGTGGAGCAGGATCTGCTTACCCTTCCGGAGCACCTGAGATCACCCCCTGTTTTTGGTGGGGTTTGTGTTGCTCAGTCTTTATTTTTCTATGTTGTGTTTTGTGTACTATTGTTTGAATAGAAAATGAAAGGATATGGAGTTAATGTACATGGGACAAAATCGCACACAATACATAGAAAACATAGGAAATTATCAATGAACAGGGCTTTTATTGTTTGATTGTTTGTCTGTTGGTCTTTTCTGTTTTAGCCATGGCATTGTCACTCAGTTTATTTTTCGACTTATGAGTTTGAATGTCCTCTGGTATCTTTCGCCTCTCTTTTTTAAATATAGAAAACTATCAATTTGTTAATTTTTTTTGAATATCAAATAACCATTACAAGTTTTTATCACATATAAGGATCTATGGATGATCAAACAAGTAAAAAGCTGGCATTGCCATCAGCTGATGCTTCTAGAACTGCACATTTATTAAGAAAACATTTTTATTTCAAGGTTCCCAAAAGTGCAAATACAAGCATGATTGACAGAAAAAAATAAATTTGTACTTTACTGCTAATCTATCACCTGAATAAATGTGTTACAATTCATAGTGGATACCATTCTGAAACCAAAATTTTATTGTTTTTCTAATAGAACAGAATCTGATTGATAACAGTGACCTTGACCTGTTCACCCCAAAATCGATAGGCTTCTTCCCCATCTGTATACATATGTATGTTTAATTCTAATTAAGCAATTGAAACTTAAGCTACCATCAACATGATCAAGAAACCATTTTTCCTCATTTTTTTTTTTTCATTTTTTAGAACCTGTTACAGTGACCTTAACCTTTAACCTATTTACCACACAATTAATAGCCTTCTTCCCCCTTTTAGTGCCTTGCATCAGTGTAAGTTTTATTCCAATGAAGCAAGGGATACTCATGTTATCATGCAAAACCATTTGTTTTGAACACATAGATGGAAGGAAAATCCTAAGGACAGAAAATAAGACCAAAACACAAAAACTTAACATTGAGCAATCAACTGTGAAAATGAGGTCAAGGTCAAATAAAACCTGCCAGACTGACATGTACAACGTAAAATATTTCCATACACCAAATATAGTTGACCTACTGCATACAGTATTAGAAAAACAGACCAAAACACAATAAAATGCTCCGCAGGGCGCAGCTTGATACGACAGCAGAGGTCGAACCCTGAACAGTTGGGGCAAGTATGGACACAACATTCAAGCTTGATACAGCTCTGATTTTGGATTGTGATTAAATATTTGACACAGCATAGGTTTCTGACAGAATGAATGTGGTCTAAGAACTTAAAAATTTTAAATTGGACATTCGCCTATTTTATGGTCCAATATCCAAAATCTAAATACATGGTTAGATTCAGCATATCAAAGAACCCCAAGAATTCAATTTTTGATGAAATCAAACAAAGTTTAATTTTGGACCCTTTTGACCTCAATGTGGACAAAGTTGATAATGGGGCCCAAAAATCAAAAATCTAAATACATGGTTAGATTCAGCATATCAAAGAACCCCATATATTCAATTTTTGTTGAAATCAAACAAAGTTTTATTTTGGACCCCGATTTGGACCAACTTGAAAACTGGGCCCATAATCAAAAATCTAAATACATGTTTAGATTCAGCATATCAAAGAACCCTAAGAATTCAATTTTTGTTAAAATTTTAATTTTGGACCCTTTGGACCTCAATGTGGACCAATTTAAAAACAGGGCCCAAAATCCAAAAACTTAATACACGGTTAGAATCAGCATATTTAAGAACCCCAAGAATTCAAGAATAAAACCCCATTGAAATTGGTCAAGAAATAAGCAACTTATACGAAGTATCTTCTTTTGCACAATACTGTGCAATTGAATATTTCTTGCAATTGTGCAATACTGTACAATTGACAATTTCTTGCTATTGCGCAATATTGTGCTATTGGATATTTTTTGCTATTGCACAATATTGTGCAATTGAAGATTTCTTGCTATTGCGCAATACTGTGCAATTGAAGATTTCTTGCTATTGTGCAATACTGTGCAATTGAAAATTTCTTGCTATTGCACAATACTTATTATATAATAATTTACACATCCTGTTTGGTGTGTATCTCCTACCATATCATTATTATTTGCCTTTAAATATAAAACAGAGAAATAACCAACTTAAAATGGAAAATTTTAAAAGAAAAATAAAGGAAAAAAAGAAAAAAAGAAAAAAAAAAAAAAAATCCCCCCCCCCCAAATTTTTTGAACCCCCTTATGATTCATCACCCCCAAACTCAATCCCAGCCTTCCCTTTGTGGTATGGTACCTTGTAGTACAATTTCAGAGAGATCCATACACTTGAACACAAGTTATTGTCTGGAAACTAGAAAAATGCTTATTTTTGGCCCCTTTTTGGCCCCTTATTCCTAAACATTTTGGGCAATTACCCCCAAACTCAATTCCAGCTTTCCCTTTGTGATATGGAACCTTGTAGTACAATTTCAGAAAGATCCATACACTTACACACAAGTTATTATCATGAAACTAGAAAAATGCTTGTTTTTTACCCCTTTTTTGGCCCCTAATTCCTAATATTTTGAGGCAATTACCCCCAAAATCAATCCAAGCATTCCCTGTGTGATATGGAACCTTGTGGTACAATTTCAGAGAGATCCATACACTTGAACACAAGTTATTGTCTGGAAACTAGAAAAATGCTTATTTTTGGCCCCTTTTTGGCCCCTTATTCCTAAACATTTTGGGCAATTACCCCCAAACTCAATTCCAGCTTTCCCTTTGTGATATGGAGCCTTGTAGTACAATTTCAGAAAGATCCATACACTTACACACAAGTTATTGTCATGAAACTAGAAAAATGCTTGTTTTTTGCCCCTTTTTTGGCCCCTAATTCCTAATATTTTGAGGCAATTACCCCCAAAATCAATCCCAGCATTCCCTGTGTGATATGGAACCTTGTGGAACAATGTCAGAGAGATCCATACACTAACACACAAGTTATGTCTCGAAGTTACAAAAATGCTTATTTTTGGCCCCTTTTTGGCCCCTTATTCCTTAACTGTTGGTACCATAACCCCCAAAATCAATCCCAACCTTCCTTTTGTGGTATTGAACCTTATGGTAAAATTTCATAGAGATCCATTCACTTAAACTAAAGTTAGAGTGCGAAAACCAATGTGTCTTCGGACGACGCCGGACAACGCCAGACGACGACGACGACGACGATGCCAACGTCATACCAATATACGACCGCAAAAATTTTTGCGGTCGTATAAAAACTTAACATTGAGCAATGAACCGTGAAAATGAGGTCAAGGTCAGATGACACCTGCCAGTTGGACATGTACACCTTAGAATCATTACATACACCAAATATAGTAGGCCTATTGCTTATAGTATCTGAGATATGGACTTGACCACGAAAACTTAACCTTGTTCACTGATCCATGAAAAGAGGTTGAGGTCAAGTAAAAACTGACTGACAGACATAAGGACCTTGCAAGGTACGCACATACCAAATATAGTTAACCTATTACTCATAATAAGAGAGAAATTAACATTACAAAAAATCTTAACTTTTTTTTCAAGTAGTCACTGAACCATGAAAATTAGGTCAAGGACAATGGACATATGACAGATGAAATTTCATATCATGAGGCAACTATATACAAAGTATGAAGCATCCAGGTCTTCTACCTTCTGAAATATTAAGCTTTTAAGAAGTTAGTTAACACCGCCTCCGCCGGATCACTATTCCTATGTCGAGCTTTCTGCGACAAAAATTACTGGTTGAAAAATGTCAATATTTGTCAAATGTATAAATAAGTGGTGGCCTTAGAAATAAAATTCAACTTCATTTTACTGTGGTTTTAATTTTGCGAAAATCATTATTTAAATAGTTGTTTATTATAGACAACTGCCTTATATTACCTCTATACAGGCCTCTACAATAACTTTTTTTTTCAACTTGCCCAATAGGACAAGTACATACCAAAACTTACTTGTCTGAATGGAATTGTACCTTGTCCAAAAAAAAACCTTTATATTAACCTTTTTTGGGTTGATTCAATGAACAAAATGAATTAAAACAATAGAACAGAATTTGATTGATATTTCTTGATATCCTTTTCAAAAATATGAGTCGAGAACAACTGAATCTAGTCATGTCTAGTCACAGGACTAAGGTTCTAGTTTTCATCAATGCCAAAGTCTCATCTGACTCTGCACATTAGGCACAGTCTGGTAGGTCTGTCAGTCTACACTCATTTGGTTTGTATCCTGGTCTTTTAAGTTGATAAAATATTGATTACATGTACATGTATTATGATTAATACCTTACTACAGTCAGCTTTGTTTTTAATATATTAAAATGTTTATTCAAACACAATCAAATATTGTTTTGTCTTAATATGATCAAATATGATTTTATGAATTTTATGGTCAATAATTTCATTTTTATTTTAAAAATACTTTTGTTAAATAAAATTTATCATATATTTATTATAAAGCAATAGGATAAGTAGGAAAAGAGGTACTGGTTTGTTTTGGTCCCGAAATGTCTCCAACGGTGCAGAACTGTCTATTAAATATGGAGGGGATTCATTTCGTGAGGTGCTGAACTGTATTGTTACCTTCTGAGGATCTGCGACAGATGACCAGTTGACCTGAGAATTTGCAACACTTGAAATATAAAACAATCACTTTTCCTTTGAGGCATCATACATTTTTTCTTAAGATGTCAAAATTTTATGGAACGTGTGCAATGTCCATCAATGGCAGACAAATAGCAATAAGGTACATATTGGTCTATCTCTGTATATGTCAATTTGTGGATTATTCCTGAATAGTCTATTTGCCAATTCACGTAATTGACCCTGTAATTAGACATCCATTTTTTAGATGTCTCCCTTTATGGGAAGGACATAAATTTTCATTGACAATGGAGAGCTAGCGGAACGCGCAAATTTATCTTTGTGTAATGTGTGTAACCTTTAAGTGTTTCAAAACTTTTATTAATTACATTTAATTTTTTGTTAAGGTAAAATCCTTTGAAACCAGTAGTTATTTTTCCCTAAAAATAGGTTAAAATGCCGATAAATCACTTTGCTTATCATGATTTGAGTGGGCAGAAACGATTTTTGCCCAGGATAGAACTAGTCTACAATTGACAAAGGGAAGCAAATTATTTGTGTTAAAAGTGTGTCAATTAAAACAGAATTAAATCGGTAATTGCCAAATGGACTATTGAGCTATAATCCATCAATAAATGGCCATTCCTGTCCAGTATAAGCAGACCCGGTAGGTCTTTTCACCACCGAACACCACCGAACACCCCAAAAAAAATATTTGTTTTGTCTTTTATCGTTATAAATGTGACCTACGTATAATATTTAAGTTATCAATTCAACAAATAATAAGTTTAAGAGACCAAATATCTACATTGAACAGAAAAGGAGAGTCTATAACACTACAACTCCGCAAACCACCACTGCCACTGGACACCTCACATATAATTTTTTTTCATTTTGTTCTTCTATAAATACTTATACCAATAGTAAGAAAAGAGACAAATATCAAAATCTAACCAATGAACAGAGATTGAGGATGTATGAACTGATTACTTATTATGAATATATTTGAATTTTATTTGAAATACATATAAACACACACAATGTAATCCGGAAAAATATTGATGAATCTGGAGACGTTTAATCTTTACCATGATTATATTGATTATCGACTTTAACATAAAATTATGCCCATAAAAATCGAAAATTTGATTAAATTTTAGGTAATTTAATTAATTTTATCGTTTTATTGTATAATATCACTGATTTTCTTAGTGGTTGGTGGCTTTTTGGGTGTTCGGCGGTGTTCGGTGGTGTGCGGTGGAGTTCGGTGGTAAAAAGACCCACCCTAAGCAGACCTGGGTCAGTGGGATCATTTTTTTCTTCTTATAAAACTACCTTTAGGTCTTAAAATATCCAATATAAAACATTATTGCGTCTCAAATTGTTATTTTCGTATAATTTTTTTCAATGTACCTCAAATTATCATTCATAGATAATAAAGATTTCTGCAGATCTCCAAGCATCTCTTTTTCCTCTTCTTTCGTGGATGTTTGTCCATTTGACAGGTCTGTAAATACTTTAGTAACACTTCCTCTCAGTTTTTGTGTTAATTTTATTGCGTGAATAAGTTTTTCGGCTTCTTGGTCTGCCATTTTTAATATAAACTGGTTCTCGGCTAGCCTTGGGATAATTGAGCGAAGCGTTAATACAAGCCGATTCCAGTTTAAATTAAATGTTTTGAATTACTTCGGTTTTTTTCAAGTCAGAAATGGATAAAATCCTTACAAAATAATTACGAACGAAAACCGCGGGAAATATAAAAGTAAACCAAATACCGAAAATAATTCCGATCATAATCAGTACACATCTTTACTCTACTACAGCAATAAAAGCGTTGTTCCTTCTTTTTACGTTTTTTTATGTGCACATACTAATTTTGTGTCATAGATGGATACCCCATATCCTTTCTTTACTATTATATAGTAATAAAAGATTGATAGCGTGTTGTTTGATTTACATCCAGTAGCAAATATTTTTTTTTAAAATGCTCAGTTGTCAATCATGATGACAACTATAAAACAAAGAGCTGAATGACCGCAATAACCCAGCGGAAAATCCAGAATTTCCAAGAAGGGTGGATAAAGATCTGAATGGGATTTACAGAATACATAATAATGCGGGGCGCAAGCGCTGAATAAAGGGCCAGCAAATAAACACTATCGATAGAGAAAAATAGGCAAAAATTATAGAGGATAGAGCCTCGGAATAATGGGGTGCTAAAATATTAAGAATATAGAGAATAATGGGGTGCTAAAATATAAAGGACAAAATAAATAAACTGGAATGAGAAAAAAATGGTCTAAAAAATTAATCTATAGAGAAATGAGGGACCCCCATCCAGACCCTAGCAAATCAGACTAAAGACTAAAAGCCTTACCGTTTGCCTGTTTCCGCCCTTCCTTACTCAGTACAATTCAACGTAGGGCTTCAAGTAATGGTCAGCAAACACCATAAAGACAGACTGGGAACTGCGATACCATATGGTTGCAATGACAAAATTGATGATAGGTATTCTTTCTAGTCATTCCTGCAACTCGGTGACGTTATCTTCAACTCTGCTCCTCGGCGTATACGAAGCCATGCGGGTCGTCGTCATTGTACATTACCTACTCTTCATAATGTCTATTTTAATGACCTTCAGCCATATATCATTTATACAGAAGTCGATGGATATTCATCACTTTCGCACAAAGCTTTATTAACTAGCCTTTAAGGCTTTGAAACATCTTTGTGCAACTTATGTTTGGAATCCACTGTTAAAAATCGCAAGCAAAACCAATACAAACTTACTGCTATCATCTCGGACATTGACTGTCACAGACTTTTCAGACCGGTTAAAATCGGAAAAATTGAAACGGAGAAACAAAGGACTTGGTGCCATCAATTCTTCAGCCAATATCCGCCATTGCAAATCAGTTCAATCTGAAAATACCTCCCTACTATTAAGAGCAGTCTGTACCTATCATCTCTCATACATATAAAAAAAACAGTTGGAATTAAAAATTTAATTACAAACACGTGTTGCAGGATCTCAATATTGACGACTTCAATTAAATCTCAACCACGACTGCACCTGTGCTAGTTCCAGGTTCACATTTATAATCAGGCTGGCCACGTTATTACTGGTGACCTGAACATTGTCAATAACACTTCTCTGTGAAATGCGTTATCCAAAGGCCAGAAATACCGTGAGCCTACATCCATCAGTTGGAAACACAACTTTAAAATACTGATGGATTTAAAAAATATAAAAAATATCATGTTTCTCACGATATATATAAATTTTAACATAAATTCGTACACACAATTTTCGCCTAGCCCCGTGCGGCAGTATTTCTTACGTTTTTTGGAACAACGCCCCCTTTCTCTTTAAAAATTCCAAGATCCGCCTATGAATCTGATGTTGTGATCACGTCCATATGATAGTTGATAACCTCTCTCCTGTTTATCAGAAATGATGTCATCTTAGAAATATATTAAGGTCTACTTTGCTTTTGAATTAATCATGACATGACATGTCCATTTTCTATCTTTGAATGATAATCTTGGTATTTGCTGGAATAGTTCTGTATGTCTTCAAGCTCCACATTCCTAAATGTTATACAGCCAAATTTTAAGCACCCTTTAGTGTGAAATTCTGTCTCTTGTAGATATAAATAGGTCCATAATTCTGTTTCATTTATGTACAAAGTCCTTTCAAGATATTTGTATATCATATATAATTTATACAAGTCTAAATTGAAAACAACGTTCAAACCTATGATTGCGTTGGATAAAAACCGCAATTTTTATACGTGTGCATGCAAAACAAATTTTTTGGTAGAGGGGTCTAAATACAGCACAAGTAACATTTTCCAAAAGACCAAAAAAGTGAAAAAGTATATTTAAACAAAACGCATTTGACTAGCAGGTCGAACAACGGATGTTCTTAAACCCTGCTGGCTGCCATTGGCGATTGTCAAATAAACGGATGTGCTGTATTTAGACCCCTACAGCAAGAAATTGGTTTTGCATGCACACGTATAAAAATTGCGGTTTTTATCTAACGCAATCATAGGTTTGAACGTTGTTTTCAATTTAGACTTGTTTATATGTGTTCGTTTAGGCTTGTACTATATTTGCCTTCGGGTTTATATGATCCGTTCATCCCATTTCGACTCTTCAAATTTCAAGAGTCTATCCTAAATTGAGGTAAATTATATGGCCTTCCAAATACCGTTTCGATTCCTAACATCACTGAAGAGACATTAATTGTCGAAATCCTGATATGGTGATATATTGTTTGCGGTATACCATTTTTTCTGTTTGGTATTAAATTAATAACTAAGATCCATTTTGATACATCTGGAGATCCGTTTACTTGGCAATCGCCAATGGCAGTCTGCAGGGTTTAAGAACATCCGTTGTTCGACTTGACGTGCTAGTCAAATGCGTTTTGTTTAAATATACTTTTTCACTTTTTTAGTCTTTTGGAAAATATATAATTTATATACAGCAAATTCCATTTTATGGGGGAAGTATGGGCATGGAGGGAAAGTGGCTATAAGTATGCGTATTGTCAACTTTCCGCGGGGGAAGAATGGCAACGATCCTAAATTTCCACCGAGGAAATAGAGAAATAGCCAGTTTTCCCCAGGGGGGAACTGGCATGGGGGAAAACGTCTATTTAAAACCGACTCTCACAAAAGTATAAATAATTCAAAGTTTGATGACTATGTTGTATGTAAAAAATAAGGAGATGCGGTATGATTGTCAATGAGACAACTATCAACCAAAGTTCAAATGAAGTGGATGTAAGCAATAACAGGCAACCGTACGGCCTTCAACAATGAGAAAAACCCATACCGTATGGTCGGCTATAAAAGGTGTCTGTCCCATCCAGACCTGGGGTAATTAAAAAAATATAATTGTATAACAATTTTTACAGTGATTTAATGTAATGTGTAATTGATCATATTTTCAATTACATATAATTAAAAGTAATTCATAATTACATGGTAAAAAGGCAATGTAATTCATTACTTTCAATTAAATGTAATTGAAAATATGATCAATTACACATTGCATTTTTACCATGTAAATAAATTATGAATTACTTTTAATTGCACTGGACATGTTCTTGGAAAATTTAAAACGTGCACTTCTTGTTTCTCAGATGCACTCTTAAGTGTGCCTTCGTTAAGTTCGCACCTGGTACTAAATATGCATTATGTTTTAATAACACATTAATAATTATCATTTGCTAAATATGGGAATTATTTTATAACATGTTAAACAATTTGAATTTCTTAATTTATATCTTAACATTTAACATTTAAAAAAGAAGAAGATTTAAAGCAATTTAATTGACATTTAGTCTGTAAATTTGTTATTCTTACCATGAATGATAATCTTAACCTCAGAATATAATTTTATATCCTTACATTTAACTGATTATTATGCCAAAGTCAATATACATTTTCTCCTTCCAAACTTATTTAATTAATGAATATTGATATATATTCCATATTACGTATTCAACACACCAGCCTCTCCGTGTAAAATGCTGATATTTCCATTCAGAATTCCAAAGAAAACACCGTGAAATTCTTGAAAAAAAGAAGAAAAAAAACCCTTATGAAATGGGATAAAAACAAACAAGATTTTAAGAAAGAAGTGCAAATACATCTAATGTGAGGGCAAACCACAAATAACAGTTCCCCTTGTAACATATATATTTTGATGATTAGATATGACAATGAAATATAAAATTTAAAAACTTATTTACATTGCTTTTACACGTTACATTGTTTTATATTGCATATATTAAATTTTTATAAGTAAAGTATTAGCTGGTTTGCAAATTTTATACCATATGATTAAGTTTTTAGGACAAAAGTAATCAAAATGGGTGATGTAACTGTAATGTAATTCATTATATTTCAAAATTAATGCAATTGTATTTGTAATTTAATTGAAAAATCTGTATGTAATTGAAAGTGTAATCAATTATTAGTACTTTGGCATGTAATTGAACCCCGGTTTAATCCTATCGAACTTTTAAATAAAAGAGTCCACAAATACAGTTAAGTCGGCCTCATGTCTTATCTTGCATCTAGAAATTGACAGTAAGGATCGGTTGAGGACAAAACTGTACGACAAAATTTCAGCTTTCCTATTGTGAACTTTCAATTTCTATGTAGCAACATTCCTGCAAAGCCTGCATATGGAGTAGTTAATATGATATTTAAGACCTTGCGTTTCCTATCATGACATTTATGGTATAGGGTTGCTGTTTACACCAAGGGGTCCAATACGTAAAAAAGTAATACAAAAATATCGAACTCCAAGGCAAATTCGAAAAGGGAAAGTCCATAAAAACTGACAAAATCAAACGCTATCAATCAACAGAACAAGTGAAAAACAACTGCCATATTCCTGACTTGTCACAGGCATTTTCCGAAGAAAAGTTGAATTTATCCTTGCAAAATTTTACGGACGCCATCACGTTTGGTTGGCGTTATGGAATATATATTGTATATGTTTCACAGATGACGATTGATATGTTCCATTTATCGTTACCATAATCCTGGTTTCGAAGGGTTCGTGTTGCTCAGTTTTCTATACTGTGTTTTGTAGACTGTCAGTTTTCTTTTCTTTTTTGCCATGTCGTTTTCAGTCTCTAACTTATAAGTTTGAATATCTCTTTGGTAAGTTCCATCTCTGTTTTATGTCTTAAACTAAACATTGAATAAAACGAATGATAGTTCCAATACTGACAATATTCAAACATAAAGTCATACTGCTATGTAAGTTTTTCCTATAAGGACTAGTTTAATTAAACGACTAATAAGGTAACATAACTGGTATTTTATTTTGCGCGCTCTGTAAACAACATTGAAATAAAATTATGATGAAATATATCGTTTCTGAAAAGAGTTTTTCCGGAACAGCCAAACTTTCGAACCATTTCGTATTATCCATAAAAAATGAAAAAGGTTTTTAGAAATTAGTGGTAACACAATCCTTGACTTAAATATCTACTCATGTGTATTACAAAGATTACGTTGATTGAAATCCGACCAGGAAGTCACTGTAGAAGCGGGCATGGCGAAATAGTTAGGAAGTTATTGTCTAAGGTTAGGGGAGGGTTGGCGCTTTCAAACTAGTTTAACCCCGCCACATTCTGTCACGGTGTGCCTGTCCCAAGTCAAGTGTCTGTAATTCAGTGGTTGTCGTTTGTTGCTGTATATCATATTTGATCTTCGTTCATTATTTTTTACATAAATCAGGCCACTAGTTTTCTCGTTTGAATTGTTTTACATTTGTCATTTCGGGGCCTTTCATAGCTGACTATGCGGTATGGGTTTTGGTCATTGTTGAAGGCCGTACGGTGACCTATAGTTGTTAACTTCTATGTGATTTTGGTCTCTGGTGGAGAGTTGTCTCATTGGTAATTAGATCACACCTTCTTATTTTTATATTGACAACGCCATGGCATTAAAAGAAAAAGACCAAAACACAAACAACAGTAAACAAAAACACAACATAGAAAACTAAAGACTGAGCAACACAAACCCCACCAAAAACAATATATACACCGTAGGAAGAAACCAAAGCAATATCACCATCTCAAATAAAGGGAAATTCGAGCGTCACTGATCAGTCTTTTGTAGACCAAACGCGCGGCTGGCGTACACAATTTTACAATCTAATTAAAATATAGAAGTCGGATTTCGTTATACTGCATACGATGCAGTATAACGAAATCCGAGTTCTATATTTTAATTAGATTGACAATTTTAATCCTGGTATCTATGATGAGTTTATTTAGAACCGCTGGGTCGATGCCACTGCTGGTGGAGATTTCCTCCCCGAGGGTATCACTAGCCCAGTAGTCAACATTTTTGAGTTGACATAATTATCCTTGACATGGTCATAATTATACATTTACTGTTTACAAAATTAAACTTTTCAAAATTTTGGTTCCTTAATGCTCTTCAACTTTGCACTTTATTTGGCCAATTAACTTTTTTAATTCGAGAGTCCCTGGTGAGTCTTTTGTAAATGAAACACGCGTCTGGCGTACACAATTTTAATCCCGGTATATATGGTGAGGTTATTGACAGTAGGATATGAGAACTTGTCTTTTTGTGTTAAGTTTAAGTATGTAGTTTCCCTCTGTGAAACAAATGTCCGAATAAAAAAGGAGATTTTTTTGTTCCTGGTGTATTATCTAAAGTCAATTTCCTTTGGGTAAATTTCTGGTGTATTCATAACAAAACAGGAACAAGTCTGCTTTTAAAAGGCGCTATGTGAGGAAGTGAAATATAGAGTGTTGAAAAGTTATAACTGTCAACGATATTAAAAAGTACATCGGAATCGCGTAATTTATCTAAAACACATAAAGATTTTTTTACACAACATAACGAATTAATCTCATTTTTTTCCTTATGATTTATTACACAATTTGATGACGAATAAGTTCCTTTTTACATGTTATGGATCTGCAGAAAGGACAGAAAGATAAGCTGCAGACACCTAATAGAAGTTTTAAAGATAAGACGAAATTTGGCGTTTTTGTGTAGTTCAATACATAGCAAGGATATTCATGTTCAGAATTGATCTTAAACTAAGACGTGGTAATGATACGGTTGTTTACTATTTAACACGATGGGTGCCACATGTGAAGCAGGATCTGCTTACCCTACCGGATCACCTGAGATCACTCCTAGTTTTTGGTGGTATTCGTGTTGCTCAGTCTTTAGTTTCTATGATGTGTTTTGTATACTGTTGGTCTCTTTCTTTTTTAGCCATGGCGTTGTCATTTCATTTTCGACTTATGAGTTTGAATGTCCCTTTTTATAACTTTCGCCTTTCTTTTAAGAACTTCACGATATTATTCAAGTCATACCGCTATCTCATTGTGGGCTGCTTTATCCACCGGTTCGAACACAACTTAAAATTGAGAATGGAAACGGGGAATGTGTCAAAGAGACATCAACCCGAGCACAATCTAATTAAAATATAGATCTCGGATTTCGTTATACTACGTTATACTACATGAGGTATGTAGTATAACGAAATCCGAGATCTATATTTTAATTAGATTGGTCTGATATGCATGTATCACCCGTTATGCGCATCCACACTCAGTCAAATATTGCAATTAATAATAGGACCCCATCAGTAAATTAATCCGATCAGAACATGGCACATGCAAAAACTGTTGCCCATAGATAAGATACAATGTAGGCGAAAGGAAGACTATAGATTTGACACTTGGGAACTGGGACATCGTATGGTTGTAATGACAAAATTGATGATATATGTATTCTATCTATTCATTCCTGTAGCTCGGGGAAAGTGATGAACATTTTCAACTCTGCTCCTTGACGTAAACGCAGTCATGGTCATCGTCATTATACATCACCTACACCTCCATGATGTCTCTATTTATGACCTACTGCCATTTGTACAAAAGCCGTTGGGTATTCATTTGCAAGAAGCTTTATTCACTACTCCGTTCAAAACTTCATTCTCTGTACAACTTATGTCTTAGTCCAAATAATTATGACGTCTTGAAAGGCTATTTTAATTTTTTTTTCTGTGACACCTAAAACAAGCCTAAGGCGTCACAGAAAAAAAATTTAGGGAGCCTTTCAAGACGTCATAATTATTTGGACTACTTATGTCAGAAAACCACTGTTACAAACCCCCATTTAAACCAATACATGCATACAGTTATGATCTCGGATATTGCCAGTCACATACTTTTAAGACCAGTTTGCATTGGAAAAGACGAAAAGGAGAAAAGATCCTTAAAAGTTTCTAAAACCTTCCTTTGCCAACAATGGTCTCGATGCCATCGGCAATACTCCTTCATCATAAATCATTCATTCAAAAAAGCCTTCATACTTTAAAAGACCAGTCTGTACATATCATTTCTTATACTTATACCAAAACAATTGCAACTAAATAAAAATTTTAAATACAAACACGTGTTGCAAGATCTCAATATTGACGACTTCAAGCCTTCCTTATAATCCGGCTGGCCACATTGTCTTGTCTTGTCTTTTAGTAGACCCGTCCTATATAGGACCACCTCCAGTAAACGGAGTAAAGTATAATTCACAATTGTTCTATTTAAAATGTTTTTTTGTTTTTGTTTAGGAACAGTACTTTACAGAGGGGTGGCTGCCTTTAATCCCTTTCTCTTGCTACTAGGCAAAGCGTTAAGAATGTTGTTTCTGCCTACGTGCAAAGAAAAACACAATCTACGACTAAGTTGTTCTAGCAGGTTTAGCTTGTGAGTACAGTAACATTTACAACCACAACCACAGAATACAGCACTCGGGTTCAATATACATAATGTATCTACTGTTGTATTGTCCTTGGTGGAGCACTAAGTACACACATACATTTTAAGAAGGTTATGATATTCAAGCAAGAAAGACATGCGTATAGGTGATAAAGCATTGCATCTAGTGAGAAAGTGCTCTAGTGTTTCTGACTCTTCTTTGCAAAGCTGGCATGTTGGATCTACTTGATTCTGGTTGAATGCCGCTCTTGTACTCTGTAGTTGGTAGGTTCCAGTCATTAGTTTTAACTTTAGTGATAGTCTTGCGACATCTCTAGTTGATGTTGTGACACTAGTTAATGCCGGATGGTGAGCACCAATGGCGTATTGGTCAGTGCCAATATAATGTATCCTAATATATAGAGTTGCAAGGTCTGTTATATATCTTATCCAATAGGAGTCTATGGCCTTAGACACTATTTTTTTCCAGACATTATTTGTTGGAGGATTGTCAAATATCTCTGTGCCAGATGGTAATTCGTAAATTGCTAGAAGTTGTCTAATTTTTGAAAACCAGCTGCGGTCGTTAATACCCTTGATACATAATTGCCTTTCTGCTATTTCTTTTTCTATTGAGTTCTCTGATCTGCATATAGAGGCATACATCCCTAAGGCTTTCTTGTGAATGTTGCTTTCTAGTGGACTTGTTCCGGCTAGGATGTATGTTGCTGGATCTGGCGTTGTACTTGGTATTGATAGTACTTGTTTCAGGATTTTTCTGTAGAATGTTTCTATTGCCTGTAGCTCGTTTCTAGATGGAAGAAGGATTTCTAATCCATATAACAGGATCGGGAGTACATATACTTGTAGTAGGTGTAGACAAGCAACTGGGTTTAAGCCATTTTTTCCATGGAGCCGGCCTGTCCCCATCAGACTATAGAGTGTACGCCTAGCCTTTTCTATATTAGACTGTATGTGAGTAGACAGTGTTTTATTTCTGTTCTTGTTATGTGTTATACCCAGATGTACATACAGGTTTCTGGTTGCGGTAATATATTATTTTCCAATATGAGGTCATTGCTCCCTGGCTCCAGTGGCGAATCCAGAGGGGGGCGTAGAGAGCGTAAATTTTTTTGTAAAATGATTAATCAGACTAGACTTCGTGAACTTGGCATTTTCCGCGTATTTAATTTTTATGCGACAATTCTTAACTTATAAAGATATGTTTCGCTCGTATTTAATTACTGTAATATATTATTGATTATGTCAAAATCATGTGATTCGCTACGGTGGAGTTGACCAGTGCGTCGAAAAAAACGTCACTCAGTCATTTTGAAATTCAAATTACAGTAACACATTGCTTAGGCTGAGGATGACAAGCATGACACCTTCAAAGCGACAAAGGATTGAGCAAGAACGTGTTTATTGACTTCTATTTCACAATTCCACCGAACAGAAAGTAATACTCTATTACACTTCCATGAAAAAAAAGTTCCACAGCAATATTATTTACCTACGAAAACATGTTTAACCCATCACGCCCCAGGCTATTAATAACATAATTACACCTTATGTAAGAATCCTGGGTTTTGATTGGTTGATAGCCAGTGTATTTTTCACCAATTTACTTTTATCAAATGAATATCGTTCATTTTTAAACAGCGCCGGGGTATATGCAAAAAGGATATGCCTTTTTTACCCTCTCTGCCGTGGTATTTGCCAAAAAAATACTCTATCCGACTGGACGCTTGTAATGTCACGATCATCAATGCGTTTTGTACGTTAACATTCGGTGTAATTAAACAGATATAGCATGTTCTTGAGGGGTATTTGCGAAAAATACCAGTCTTGAGAATGAATTTCCCTCGCCTTACGGCTCGCGAAATTTAACATTCTCTCGACTGGTATTTTTCGCAAATACCCCTCCTTAACATGATATAGCTGTTCATAGCTGAATAATGATCCCCAGTCAATAAGCTCTAGATAGATTTAAAGTCTAAGGTACGGACCATTTGATTTGAGGGGGCAGTCTGAGATGTTTGAGAGAAAAAAATTCTTACCCTGATTTTTGCCTTAAGCAAAAATTCTTGCCGTATCTGGATAGAAAACAATAACCTTGTCCACTTTTTTTGCTATTAGAAACAAAAAATTCCAACAGAATTATTTAGCATTAAATGAACATGATGAATAAAAAAACGGGCGTAATTTTTTTGGCGCCGGGGGATTTGCATGTAAATCCCATATCTGACCGGAATGTCTGTTTCGTCGAACTGATAAAATGAATATTTTTTCCGGGCAAGGCCCGACTGCAACCTGCCTGATGGGTGTGGCCTTTATGTCTCCATTTGTCGACCGTCATTCATATATTCGTTGTCATTTCAGACTCATTCGTAGCCTTTGGTTGATTTGGAACCCCTCACTTCCTTTGTTGGGTGAAACATTTCAACCAAACATTTGGATAAAAATTGCTTGTTTGTCTTTCTTAACTCGTGTCGGTCGTATTGTAAATTTCATTGAATAGCCCGGCGTATATCTTGTTTACAACAAAAAATCCGCGACGTTATGCTAACTAAACATACAACAAACGAGAATTTTCCATGTCAATTTTTTACTGACAAGTCCCACATCAAATATATTAGTACATAGCTTTGGATTCATCCAATCATTTTATAATAGACAATTAATGGGGAGAATACGGCATCAAAAATGTCCAACCCTTACACTATTTACCGGATTTGTTATAACATAAGCAACACGACGGGTGCCACATGTGGAACAGGATCTGCTTACCCTTCCGGAGCACTTGAGATCACCCCCAGTTTTTGGTTGGGTTCGTGTTGCTTAGTCTTTAGTTTTCTATGTTGTGTCATCTGTGCTATTATTTGTCTGTTTGTCTTTTTATTTTTGGCCATGGCGTTGTCAGTTTGTTTTCAATCTATGAGTTTGACTGTCCCTCTGGTATCTTTCGTCCCTCTTTTTTAACTATAAAATATACATGCCTTACGTCAGGAACCGTTAAAAAAGTGCATTTTTTACACTTTTTTATGTTTTTTAGCCAAAAAAAGGTCCAAAAAAATGTTCGCCTCGCTCCCCTCGGCGATCTTTACATACTTCGCCCCCTTTCCACAATCATGGATCCGCCACTGGGCTCAGTAGGTATGTTAGTATCCACAGCTTTCCGGTGACTCCTGCCAGAAAGAGCTTTCTGTATAAGCTTGAGTGGCTCACTACATCAAAGGCGGCTTTCGCATCCAAAAATGAAACGTGCAGTGGGACTTTCATATCCACAGCTTCTAGAATTGACTCATACAGGATCAGTGCGCAGAAAAGTGGAGAAACTTTAGTAGTATACCCTCTCTGTAACCGGTTTTGTAGGACGTCAATCAGTACTTTCAGCCTCTTTTGGAGTAGGAATTCCAGGCATTTTCCTATTACTGGTAGGACAGTGATGCCTCTATGGTTCTTTGCTTCATGTTTCATACGCTTGTGTTTCCTAATATCATGATTTCCTTGATAGATGATTGCTGCTCACACGGAAGCTATTAAACCAAGAGTTCCAAATGGTGAAGTTGAAGTCATCCCTTCGTAAATTTTACGAACGCCATCACGAATTGGTTGACCGTTATGGAATAACCGTTTCACAGATGATATCGGATATGTTCCTTATGTCGTAACTACAATACCCTCCCTTTTCACGAATGTGACTCGACTTACCGAATTAGACTATTTACCGGATTTGTAATCACATAAGCAACACGACGGGTGCCACATGTGGAGCAGGATCTGCTTACCCTTCCGGAGCACCTGAGATCACCCCCAGTTTTTGGTGGGGTTCGTGTTGCTTGGTCTTTGGTTTTCTATGTTGTGTCATCTGTACTATTATTTGTCTGTTTGTCTTTTTATTTTTGGCCATGGCGTTGTCAGTTTTTTTTCGATCTATGAGTTTGACTGTTCCTCTGGTATCTTTCGTCCCTCTTTTATAACCACTGGGTCGATGTCTCTGCTGGTGGACATTTTGTCCCCGAGGACATAATCCGCCCAGTAGCAAAATTGCATGAATTTACAAAGATCTAACAGGATACTGGCTCGGACGTCGCCCAGTATAAAAAGGTCCGAAACAGACGCCACCATGGACACGGTGTCGTCTGATAAGGCAGGTGTCCCCTTATCACCAGACATGACAAATATCACAAACATGACTCATTCAGATCATCATACTAGTGACAATAGCAATAGTACACATACACAGCCATGTTCAGTTCTCCTTAAAGACATTTTGGATTTTGATGACTCTGAACAACACTGTCTCATTTCGAAATGTGGAACTAATGGCTGCAAAACTTGTGAAATTTTAATAACAGACGCTCAATTCACTAGCAATTTAACTAAAAAGTCTTACTTTACTAGAAGTTACGATGATCTGAATTGTAAATCTATAAATGTCGTCTACGGATTAGAGTGTAACCTTTGTGGATTGGTTTACGTCGGTGGTACGAAAGGAAGGCTAAACCAACGTATGTGCGGCCATAGATCAGATATCAACTTCAATGCAAACGACATTCTGTACCAGCATTTTAATCAGCCTGATCATTCCATCGTTTCTATGACAGTTCGTATAATCGAAAATATATACCACAAGACTAACAATCCCCAACTTGCAACGCCTCTCCGTAGACAAAAAGAGGACTACTGGATTCGACAATTGGGAACTGCGACACCATATGGTTGCAATGACAAAATTGATGGTATAGGTATTCTATCTAGTCCTTCCTGTAGCTCGGTGAATGTAATGAATATTTTCAACTCTACTCCTCGACGTAGACGCAGTCATGGTCATCGTCATTATGCATCACCTACTCTGCATGATGTGTCTATTAATGACTTGCTGCCATTTATACAAAAGCCGTTAGGCATTCATCACATTCGCACGAAACTGTATTCATTACCCCTTTTAAAACTTCATTCTCTGTTTAATTTATGTTTGGAAACCACTGTTACAAACCCTCATTCAAACCAATACAAACTTACAGCTATCATTTCGGATATTGCAAGTCACAGACTTTTCAAACCAGTTCGCATTGGAAAAGATGAAAAAGAGAAAAGATCTTTTCTTAACCTTTCCTTTGTCAACAAAGGTCTCGATGGCGTCAACTTAGGCAATATCCTTCATCATAAATTAGTTCAGTCGAAAATACCACCTTACTTTAAAGATCAGTCTGTACCAATAATTTCTTATACCTATACCAAACCATTTGCAACTAAAATTTTCAATTACAAACACGTTTTGCAGGATCTCAACATTGACGACTTCAAGTCTAAACCTCCTGATTGCACCTGTGCTACTTCCCAATTCACATATAATCCGGCTGGCCACGTTATTACCGGAGACCTCAACATTGTCAATAACACTTCCCTGCGAAATTTGTTATCCAAAGGTCCGAAATATCGTGAGCCTAAATCCATCAATTGGAAATACAACCTCAAAATACTGATGGATTCAGTCGAGGATTATGCCAGGCAATGGGCTAAACGCGAGAAAGAAGACGTAGGTACTCTTTCCGAATGGATTACGGTTGTTAGGTCGTTGATACAAATCCGAATTAAGACACTAAATGGGCATATCAATACCCAAGCTACGTCAATTTTTAAAGACCCAAATGTTGCAAAACACTTGTCCTACCTCCATGACAAATATGTTGTTGTCCCCGCAGATAAAGCCCCAAACAACATCGTTTTTGTGTGTAAATATCATTACATAGACTGCTTGATAAATGAATTAGGTATTGACAATTCACTTGGAAACTCAACATATACCCTAACGACACTTACCAAAGAGGAAATCCTGGATAATCATAGGTCTGTTCTATGTTCCTTTGGAATTTCAACCAAAGATGAAGAACTGGATCTTCTATCACTGTATTGGATATCTAAACTACATAAGTGTCCTTACAAACAATGGTATATTGCTGGGTCTTCCAAGTGCTCCACGAAACCTCTTTCTGAATTATTAACATCTATTTTATCAGCAATCAAAGCCGGGCTCCAAAGTTATTGTGAAACTGCCTATTCTAGAGGTGGAGTGAACCAGATGTGGATACTAAAAAATTCCAAAGATCTTTTAGAGTACATACAATCTAAGACTCTCTCATCTTGCAATAGTATTAAAACATTTGACTTTTCTACATTTTACACAAGTATTCCCCATTCCAAACTAAAAGACAAATTGAAAGAGTTGGTATTACTTTGTTTCATTAAAAAGAATGGCGAACGTAGATACAAGTATCTTGTCTTTGGGAGGGATAAATCCTACTTTGTAAAGAATCACTCTGATTCAAACAAAAAATTCTCTGAAACTGACATTATCAAGATGCTTGATTTCTTGATTGACAACATATTTGTTACGTTTGGAGGACGTGTTTTTCAACAGACTGTCGGAATTCTAATGGGAACCAATTGTGCCCCTCTTTTTGCCGACTTGTTTCTTTATTATTATTAGGCTGACTTCATACAGGAACTTCTTAGGAAGAAAGATAAGAAGTTAGCAATATCCTTTAACTCTACGTTCCGCTATATAGATGATGTTCTCTCACTAAATAATACAAAATTTGGTGACTATGTTGAACGAATCTATCCCATCGAACTAGAGATAAAGGATACTACAGATACAGTTAAGTCTGCCTCATATCTTGACTTACATCTAGAAATTGACAATGAGGGTCGGTTGAAAACAAAACTTTACGACAAAAAAGATGACTTCAGCTTCCCAATTGTGAGCTTTCCATTTCTATGTAGCAACATTCCAGCAGCGCCTGCATACGGAGTATATATCTCCCTATTGATACGATATTCCCGGTCTTGTATTCCCTATCATGGTTTCCTTGATAGGGGATTGTTGCTCACAAGGAAGCTATTAAACCAAGAGTTCCAAATGGTGAAGTTGAAGTCATCCCTTCGTAAATTTTACGGACGCCATCACGAGTTGGTTGACCGTTATGGAATAACCGTTTCACAGATGATATCGGATATGTTCCTTATGTCGTAACTACAATACCCTCCCTTTTCACGAATGTGACTCGACTTACCGAATTAGACTATTTACCGGATTTGTAATAACATAAGCAACACGACGGGTGCTACATGTGGAGCAGGATCTGCTTACCCTTCCGGAGCACCTGAGATCACCCCCAGTTTTTGGTGGGGTTTGTGTTGCTTAGTCTTTGGTTTTCTATGTTGTGTCATCTGTACTATTATTTGTCTTTTTATTTTTGGCCATGGCGTTGTCAGTTTGTTTTCGATCTATGAGTTTGACTGTTCCTCTGGTATCTTTCGTCCCTCTTTCATACCTTTCCTTTTGGAGACTGGGAGAGTATGCCCAACTTTATGAGATCTGGGATGTTTTCTACCTCACAGCTGTTTATGATTTCAGTAATACAGTTCAGCAATGCTTCCCCACCAAATTTAAGATGTTCAGCTGTAGGCTTTCAAAGTGTTCTTTCCATCCCTTGATGATATTCTCTGGTGTGGAATATGTGTTATCTCCCACTATAAGCTCCTCTAACTGCACCTGCGGTTTTACTCTGTGCGCATTTACTAACTTGTAGAAGGTTTTACTGTCTTGGGATTTTGCATTCCTTATTTTTTCCAAGTACTCATTTCTTTGTCTAGCAATCTCTTGTCTCCTGGCGCTTCTGAGTTTCTTTATTGTTGAATTCTTATCTTCTTTTAACGGACCTTCTTGTGGCCTTCCATTCTCTTTCCACGCAAATACCGGTAGGGCATTTTTATTATTTCTCAAAGCTAGTCCTATTTCGTCACTCCAGATGTGACAGTGTGCCGGTTTACGCCTAGAGCTTGGTGGAGCCATTTCCTGTCCTGTCTCGACTAGTATGCTGATAAGTTTCTCTGTGTTAATAAAGTTAGGGTTCTCTTCTAATTTTAACGTTTGAAGCCTCTTGTTCAAACATTGCTGGTAGTCATCTATGTCAATCTTGTCCCAGTTGATTTTATTCCTATATTTTGTTGAAACTTTTATTTCTTTAGGTCCTATTACTAGTATTGGGTAATGATCAGAGGTGTTACTAGCAATTAGATCTAATTTGATTATCTTCAGACTATTATTTTGGCCTGGGTCTAGAAGGAATATGTAGTCTATGGTGGAGCATTCCTGACCATTGGAGTTTACAAACGTGTGGCTAGTGGGATGCTTCAGGTATCCACATTCTGAAAGAAACTCAAGTAGTTTACATTGTCGTGCAGTACTTTTCCCAGTTAAGTCACAATTCCAGTCTCCACAAAGGACAAATCTATAGTCGGACTGGTATTTCTTAGTTATTTCGTATAACATGTCGAAGCATTCATTGAATTCATCATTTGTCTTTCTACTTCCTCGACATGGCATGTATACTGATACTACTATTATTGGGGTTGGTGCGGTATCAGTCTTAATGCAGACTATCCGTTCACATCCATCCTCTATAGTATCGTCAACTATGTGGTCTATTTTATTAGACCAGACAACTGCTGTTCCACCGTACCCTCTAGGTTTCTGTATGGGTGGTATTGGGTTATTATCGTCGACAGATCTGATTTTGTAGTTTATTCCCTGTATAGATTTTCCTAACAGGTTCTGCTCAAAGTTAAAAAGCCAATGTTCCTGTAACCATATAACATGGGCCATAGTATTCAGCGTATCTATACAACTTGCACTGTTCAATCCATTTTTACAGTTATATGAGGCAATGTTTATATACATATTTACATCCTCATCCGTTTCGACATCCTCTAGCCTCTTTCCTTTAGTATTTGGTTGTATTCTAAAAAATGGTTCTCTTCTAGTTGTCTCTCTTCCCATTCCCCATTTTCATGTTTTTGTGGGGATAGACTCTTAGTGTCATTCTTACATTGGTTAAAATCTAAAATACTATGTACAAGGTTTTCTGCCTGATCTTCAGTGCTATCTGAAGTGAAGTTGTGGCGTATTTAGGTTACTGAAGCTAAAATCTAACACACTATTTACAGGTGATGCTATGTGACTTTTACTGATAATTTCATCTGAGTCTTTCTTTTTACTGTATGGTGTCTGCAGCTCTATATCGGAGTCATGAGTGGTTTCCTGTGTATTGTTGAGGGCTATTTCTTGTCTTTGAAGTTCTTCCTTTTCGTTATTTACTAATTGTCTTTCCCGTTGTTGTGGCTTCATATCAGCCTTATATCTTGTTGTGGGTTGCGAGTTACAGTTACAGTTACTTGGTCTCTTGTGACATTCTCATATGTAGTTCTATGAACCTCCTTGTATTTGGCTGAAATACGGTAGTCAGGTTAGCTGTTGTACTTAGAGTTGGCATTTCTTTAGTGACATTTTGACCGTCAGTCTTGTGATTTGTTGAATGAATTCTACTTTTCCTGCTATGTTGGTCTTGATACTGATGATGTGCCTGCTTTGGATTGGTGCTAACCGGTGGAAACATCACATTTTGCATTGCGGTTTGATTCACTAAATTGTTCTGACCATGTGGGGGTATCTGGTTATAAATTGGTGGTGGTGGACGTATATATGGTTGATGCTGGTATCCATAAGGTTGGTGAATACTGGTTGGCCTGTGATAGTACCATGGGTGTACAGGTGGATGTATGTATTGAGGAAATCTATACTGTTGTTGAGTGTAACCCATATTTTGTTGCGATGATTCTAGGGCTGTTATTCTATGGTTGATATTGTTTATCTCTAGTTCCTGTATTCTCTTATATAATTGGCGGGTTTCTTCTATATGCCTTATGTTATTTTTAAGACTGTTCATCTCAAGTAGTTGGACTGTGTTCAGAGGAGATGGTTGTCCAGGCAGATGTTGACAGCAAGCTTGATGATGGTGTGCCGGTTGCATTTGCTGATTATGGTTAATAGTCTGATGGGGAACTTTTGGCTCGATACCATTGGAAACTGGACTTTCAAAGTCATTTCCTGTTACTTTCATTCTTAGTATCCTGTTAGAGTTTTCCAATTCCTTAACCTGTTCTTCTAATTTCATAGAGTAGGATTTAAGCCTGGCATTATCTTTGTTGCAATCTTCTACCTCTTTTTTTTCATATCTTGATACCATCTTCCTTTTTCTTTAATCGGATTTCTTTTTGCCTCATTTCCCTGTTGCTTAGTTCTATTTGTTTTGAAACTTGAATGTCCTTTAAACTGCTAGCAATCACAAGAGGGTTGGAATTATCTGCTGCGACTATTGTATCTACAGATTTTGCAGTATTAAGCAATTGTGTAGTTGCTGTAGAGTGGATAGGTTCCTTTAAATCACTAGACTTCTGTTTGGGTCTGATGCCCGAGTCCCTAGTATCTATTTGTTCGTTAAGAATATCTACTGCCAAATCACGTTCATTTGTAGTTATTATTACTAATGCTTTTGAATAATTAGCTTTGACTTCTAGCTTATCTGAGGTGTATTTGTCCGTCAAAATGCATATTTCAGTCCTATTAGGTATCTCTGGTGTTTGAGAGCTGTTACTTTAGCTTGGCAGCATTGCAGTTTGCTGTTGACATAATTTAAATGTATATGGGGAATCTTCTGGTTTACTTTCTAGGAAAGTTATCTCCTGTTTTTTAAGTTTGGCACAGGAGAAGTGGACCCAGTGGTTACCTGTGTTGCAAAGTATACATTTGGATAGGCAGGTTTTCTTACATTTTGGGCATTGGTTGTTGGCACCATCATTTTTGTACTGATGTTGATGAATCTTTCACTAAAATGTTGTCTGTCCGAGTTATTGAGGCAGCAGGATTTTTCTGTAGCAGGTATTCTTGGCATTTATTCTTTATGATCTCATTTAAATTCTGCAGATTTTGGTTTGGTTGTTCTATGGTTTTCAGTTCTTGGATGAATTGTTCTGCATGTCGCCCATTTATTTCCAGTCTGCATGTGGTATGGTACATGTTTATTCGATAGAGTTGTTATGATGGTCTCGAGGCCAGAGCTACAGATATTGACCGCTCTACTACCATCTCGCCAGTATCATCCGCCTTGTTCGTATGAACTAATTTGAGGTTCGGACTTGAGGCTAAATGGTTGTCAAGACTGTCTATAAAGACAAGAAAGGCCCCTGGTGTGAGTTCCATAATAATATTACCATATTTAAACTCTATTTTGTAGTGTTGGGATCTGTCAGTGGCTGCTATTAACTTCTTTGCAGCTTTTGGCTGGTTTAATTTATATCCCTGTGCTTTCTGTTGGATTTTTGATGGTGTAAATATTTGAGTCAGAATCCTGTTCCTTGATCTAGTTACTAATGCTATTTTAGGTGGATGTTGTGGTAAAACTTCTATTTGCCTATGTGGGGAATGTTTCTTGTGTATTATGGCCGAGCGTGGTGTTTCCCACACTGACCCAGATTTTGATATATGCTATATTGTCAGATAGTGAGTGCTCAGAGGATTATGCTTAGTAACTTATTTTGAGGAGATGTCTAGCGTAGAGATCCCCACACTGACCCTGGATAACAAGTGTTATGGAGAGACTACTATCTGGATGAATAGGAATTGCAGAGTTTGTGTTATAGTCAAGCGTGGAGGTTCCCACACTGACCCTGTGGAGGTAGTCAGGTATGAGGGATCACCAGTTCTGGCTAACTATGAATGACTTGGACTTCTGTAATACAGTAGTGATTTCAGTTCAGTGTTATAAGAAGGGGAAAAAAGACGAAAGTTTGGTTCATGGATCAGAGTTCTATGTCTGTAATGTGTTGACGTATTGTCAAGCGTAGTGATATCTACACTTACATGCGATGTTAGTATTATTAAAATCTTAAAGTGATGTAATCTTAAAATATAATATTAAAATCTATTACTATGTATATATGATGAATCAGTATGAGTGTATTTATTTATTGTGGTCAAGTTGTGTCTCATTTCAATTAGAGACACAACTTCAAAATACTAATTGATTCAGTCGAAGCAGACATATATATTTCCCTGGTCGAAGATTATGCCAGGCATGCTGTGAGGTCGTTGATACAAATTAGAATTTAAAAACAGAATGGGTTTATGAATACACAAGCTACATCGAAATTAAAGATTCGAATGTTGCTAAGAGCCGATCCTATCTCCATGACAAATCTATTGTTCTGTCCCCGCAGATAAACCCCCAAACAACATCGTTTTTGTGTTTCACAATACATACACTGCTTGATAAAGGTAGTAGGTATCGACAAATCATTTGGAAACTCAACATATACTCCCAACACATATACCAAGAAGGAAATCCTGAATAATAATGATATAGTTCTATGTTCCTTTGGAAATTTCAACCAAAGTATTGGAAACTAAATTACCTAAGTGTCCTTACAAACAACATTATATTGCTGGGTTTTCAAAGTGCTCCACGAAAGTTATTGTGAAACGACCTACTCTACAGGTGTGAATAAGATGTGGATACTAAAACAATTCAAAGATCTGTTAGAGTACATTATAATCTAAGTCTCTTTCCTATTGCAATAGTATCAAAACTTTTGACTTTTTTACACTTTTACAAGCATTCCCTATATTCTCTGTATTGCATATAGAGTATATATCTCTCAATTGATACGATATGCCAGAGTTTGCATTTCCTATCGTGATTTCCTTGATATATAGAAGGTTGCTGCTTACAAAGAAGCTATTTAACCCAGAGTTCCAAGAGGAGAAGTTGAAATCATCCTTTTTACAATTTTATGGATGAAGTTTCACAGATGAAGACGGATAACGTTCCAGTTGTTTTAGCCACAATACTGTCCTCTTTTCCTGGAATGTGACTTACCAAATTAGGCTGGTCACTGGGTTTGTATTTGCATGAGTGCTATATATGGAACAGGATCTGCTTACACCTCCAGAACACCTGATAACGCTCCTGGTTTTTTGTCGGGTTCGTGTTGCTCAGTTTTCTATGTTGTGTTTTGTATACACTTGTTTGTCTTTTGGTCGCTTTTTGTTTTTAGCCATAGCATTGTTAGTTTGTTTTCAATTCAGGAGTTTGAATGTCTTTTGGTATCTTTCAACTCTCTTAGCTTGTATTTACTTTCTGATTAGGAGATCCAATGCTTCCCAGTCCCAGTTCCAGTGAATTTGCTTACAATAAAAATCTTCATAGAGGGACTACCAAATTCATCCAAGTTTGAATCATTAAATATGATATCTCTGCATGTTGAAATTGAACATGATATTTTGTTTGGTCTCCACATGCTTTTCCCAAACAAATTGACTGCATACATTTGTATTTTAATAATCTGCAGTTATTTTCCATTTATCACTTTGTTTATGATAATCTAATTTGAGAACAAGACTAAAGCTTTACACTGCTTTTCTTAAATGTGATTTTTTGTTTTAACTTTGCACAAAATATTCTATAAGTCTTACTTTTATACCTTTTACTAAGTTTTATAAAAAATAAAAACCATATTCAAAGATAATGTATATATATATATATATGTAGGACTCTGAACCGCGATGGTCACGCTGAGGTGCGATGGTTTGTCGTTGAAGTGTGTGTTTTTTATGAAGCTGAAGTGCCATGGTGGCATTGTGATGCTATCTTGTTGATAGCTACGCCGAAGTGTGATGGTCTACACAAATTACATTTTCAATGCTTTTCATGTCGATGTAGAAGTCAATTTGTATGTTAGAAGCAGTTTTCCAAGTTTTTAAGTTGATAAGGGGCTTATTAACTTAAATACTACAAGAAACAGGGAGGATTGGTGGATATGGGAAAGTCAACATTTTGTAGCGAATTTTTTTCGAAATCTACAAAAGGTTCATTTTTACATTCTATGGAGTGAGAAAATCTCTAAAAACATACTGGTCCGTAGACAGACTATACGTGTTATAATATTATGGTAAACGAGGAACTCATGATAAAATGTTAATGCAGAATTATGTCCACATGTAGAAAAATCAGAGAGGACTATCTTTCATTTAGTATGCAATTGTAATTAGGACAGACATATACAATAATAAATGTAAATTTATTTACTAACTATTAAAAAAATCTACATGTTCTTCTCGTAATTATTGTACATCTGTAAATTTTAAACTAGCCATCATGCATCAAATAGACCATCACATTTCTGTATAGACTATTGCACTTCAGCGTGACCATGATGACACACCTCCGAGTTCTACATATATATTCTATATAACAACATGTTATCCTGTCAGATTTGTTCAAAATTAAAAGTAATAAAAGTTTGTGGCCTTTAGACAAAGGAATAAAGTGATACCCTGGCAAAATATTAATATGGGAAGGAAACAAACAATAATAGCAAGGTTCTCTAAAAAAACTTTAATGATAACGGACGGAGAAAAACAATTAATATCACATAATCACAAGTCATGGTCAATAATAAACAAATATAACAAACAATTCAAACAAAACACTGTACTAACACAGGGTGCACTTTGGCTCAATAATTATTATTACCATGGAAACAATATATATGTCTAATTGAAATGAAAGTTTATTTATAAATACTGTTTTCCAGAGTTACAAATACAAATGACTCTCCTTATCTGTAACTTTATATCATTTAAAAATTCTTGTTATCTCAAAGTAATATATCTGTCCCAATTGATAGATTTGCTTTGAATTTACTTCTTATTTAACAAAAATCGTCTTATTCCAAATTATTATTGTCAGTCCAATCAACTTTGAAATGATGAGAATCGACTGTATATGTAAAATAAATTTTGATACATTAGTTCACAATTTGTCATTCTGGGGCCTTATATAGCTTACCATGTGGTATGGGTTTTGCTCATTGTTGAAGGCTGTACAGTGACAACTAATTGATTACAGCCTCTACTTTGGTCTCTGGTAGATAGTTGTCATATTGGCAATGATATACCACATTTTTTAATTTTCATATTAAATTTCAAGATAAGATTCGAACTGTTTTTTGGTCTTTAAATATAAATGTAACCTCTACCATTAATAGTAGAAGGTCAATCTTTTAAACTTTATCAAATTCTCATATTCTCTCTGAATATGCTGTTAACATTCTACCATCAGTATCTTTCTAAAATCTACTAACATTCATAAGATTAGGATGATTTATTATAATGATCAGCAAGTCTTTTCACAAAATATTTTACCAGAAATATTACTCATAAGTCAAGAACATTTCATTATAATTTAATTTTGGATGTAATGCGTCTTCTGATTGGCTGACGTTGTTTTGTTTATCAGCTCATAGACATAATTTTGTCATGTGACCGTGACGTCATTAACGTTTTTTCATGGTTTACTACGGTTTAAAATGGAATTTAGAATTAAATTATAAGAAATGACTGTAATATTTTTTCTGTCTATTCGAAATAACATAAAAAATGTGGTGCACACTTTAAAATAACCCGCTACGCCGGTTATTCAGTGTGCACCACATTTTTGATGTTATTTCTTCATAGACAGAAAAAATATTATAGTCATTCCTTAAATAACGTACAATCAATTTTTGTTGTAAGATGTTTTGTGAAAAGAGCCACAGTTCTAGTTTGAATACCAAGGTACAAACAAATTAAGGAAGCTGAATGAACTTATATGGCTTAAATCAACAAGTTTCTTCTAACCAGAGTCTAAAAATCTCATTGCAAAATATTTCAAATCAATAACTTCAGCATTACACACCATTTTCCTCCAATGGTTCACTTATTTAAAGTTGATGTTGAAAAATCTGGACAAAAGTGCTTTAAGAAGTCGATTGCATGCTTAGACAATTTGTTTCAGGTAAGTTGAGTCCCCATTGATTTTGTGAAAACCAATAATTCAACCAGACATTCTTATCAAAAAGGTAATAAAACAAGTTATACATCATATCTATGAAAAACCATAAAATAAATGTTCGACACACTTCTTGCAGTACTCTACATATGGTTCACATTTCAATTATTATTTCAAAATAGTTCATATTTCAATAAATTATTAATTTTATCATCCATAAAAAAACTTGGTCCGACTTCATTAAATAACAAAATATTTACATGACTCTCCTCCAGCAAACCAGCACTAGATAATAAAGTCTACAAAAATATGCTATAAAAACAAATAACGTGGTTTTTAAACAAAGCAAATGAATGCAAAACTTTGTAGAGTATATCAATATAATATATAAAGATAGAAAATATTCAGCATAGATCCTCTAATCTATAAGATATAGAGATCATAGTTATTAGCATTTTTAATTTCATTTGACTTCTTTTATTATTTCTCTCATTTTCCATGAAAGTTGTTGAAAGGAAGTTTTATTTTTGGTAAAATTTTAACATAATTCACAAAACTACTAAAATCAATCTGTGGACCTAAGCGAAAAATCTCAACAGAAAAAAAAAAGAATTTTAACATAGATTATATCTTAATTGAAACAATCATTTCATTTCTTTTCATACCCATGCTGGGTTTTAAATTTCTGCAAATAAAACTTCAATGTTAAAATGAGAATATCACTTTTGAAAAAAATACAAAAGTTTAAAAAATGCTAGACAATATTGGATGACTGAAATACACATGTCAAATAACTAGACAAAAAAAAACAATCTACAGAAATAAAACAAAAGTTATATAAAAAATAAAATGACTTAGAGTTTAATAATACTGTACCAAACTAAAATGAGCATTAACCTATAAGGTCAAAATAAATTTTGAGTACCAAACATCTACCTTTGTATTGTTACATTTCAGCACTAAACGAGTAGACTATATCATTCTATTAATTTTATCAATGAAATATATAAATTAGAACTTGAATAAACTATTAACAATGAGATATGTCTTGCCTTTTTGTTATTTTGATAGTAAAATGCAAATGTTGAAATTAAAATAGCAATACTTGTAAGCTATGCAAAATATTCAAAGTCAATGAACCATGACTGAAGATACAAGGCCAAACAATCTCCATGGAAATGAGATGTGCCAATGTTAATACAACTGCATACTAAATATCATTGACCTGCCACTAGTGGTTCCCCATAAACAGACCTAACCACAAACTAATACATGTAAACTAAGCAAAAGTTTCAAAGTCAATAGACCATGACTGAGGGGGCAGGGCCAAATAATCTCCAATGAAATGAGATGTGCTAATGCAAATACAACTGCATGCCAAATATCATTGACCTACCATTAGTGGTTCCCCATAAACTTACCTAATCACAAACTAATACATGTAAGCTAAGCAAAAGTTTCAAAGTCAATAGACCATGACTGAAGAGGTGGGGCAAAATAATCTCCATGGAAATGAGATGTGCCAATGCAAATTTTAAGTGCATTCCAAATATCATTCACATACCACTAGTTTTTCCCCATAAACTGACCTAATCACAAACTAATAAATTTTTTATGCTGCTGTAGCAGACGCCGGAAACGGCATACCTATGTCTCGCTTTTTGATGCCGTCAAGGCAAGACAAAAATGACTCCAGTATTTTTAATATGAGGAACCAAATAACAGATATTAACTACTTCTTTAAGTTCTACACCAAATTATCTCCCTTGAAATACAAACTTTAAGATGGTTATCAGTACTTGTAATTGTTTATCATTCATATCTTAAATAATTTAAATCCTGGTTTTGAATTTGAAACATACAATTCTGCATTACATGGTAAATCAAAAGCTTTAATTATAGAAATTAATGATAAACGTTAATCATCTGATAACTATTTTGTGTTTTTATCTCTTAAACATAGATAAGTATACGATTAACACATTAAGACATGTATGTGCCTTGCAAAAAAAAACTTCTGTAAATATATTTAAACTTTCGGATAAAAAAATGTATCAAATGATTAACATATGTATAAGAAAGACTATACAAGTCCCAGTACAAAATATGACATTAATTAAATGCTGAAATAAATAAATTGTACACTATAATAACAAAACCAACAAAAACTGAAAATAATAAATAAAAATCTGGAATATGACAACTTGTTGTCTAAGTCAGATCAAATTAAAGTATTACTATTAAGATAACATACATGGTATTGTTTCTACAGTTTGGCTGTTTAAAGTAAAAATGTAAATAAACACAAGTGCAGTATTTATATACATAAATTGTGCTAGTACAATTGACTACAGTTTTTATCTTTCACAAATATTTAATAATAAATGTATTTTAAACTTTACAAATGAAAAATGACATTGCAAGACTATAAGGTTTTCTCTCCATTCCAGTCAGTTTTGGTGTCTTATTGCTTAAATTCTTAGTGAAACTAACAACAAAATGCAGATTTCATAACTTATTTTTTTTTAAATGTCTGTTGAATCGCAAAAAACAATCAACATACCCTTCACTGTTAAAATTGATAAGGGGAGATAATTTTTATTTGTTATCCTACTGCATTCAGATAAAAAAAAAATTGATAATTTTGGATGGAAAAAATGAAAAATGACCTGTAAGACTATAAGGTTTTCTCTCCATTCCAGTCAGTTTTGGTGTCTTATTGCTTAAATTCGTAGCGAAACTAACAACAAAATGCAGATTTCATAATTTTTTTTTTTTTTTAAATGTCTGTTAAGTCACAAAAAACAATCAACATACCCTTTACTGTTAAAATTGATAAGGGGAGATAATTTTTATTTGTTATCCTACTGCATTGAGTTAAAAAAAAAAATGATAATTTTGGCTGGGAAAAAAAAAGAATTTTTGTCATTTGAAATATGAAGAATCACGATGGTTGAAATATATATTTGATGGTTGATGATCATGATTAAAGTGATTGTTTCGTTATTTTTTTTTCCAGAAATTTTTGTACTTGCTAAGGACATTGTATGTAAACCTGCCACTGCACACTTACAATACATGTACGTACTATCAGAAGATTTCAAATGTAATAAAAGTACAAAATTGAGCATTTACCATTTGTGAATTGATTTGATCAATATTTCTGCTAAAATTCACAAATTCTTCCTTTACATCTTAAATCATTTATCTGATCATATAAACAATTCTATTAAACTTTCCTTAGTTTCTGAGAAAAGAATTTTTCTTCAGAGAATTTCATATTCAATTTACCTCTCTTGGTAGGTCTGTAATCTGTTCTCTGATTAGTTAATAAATTCCTACTTTCTTCAATAAAAAAATATTTTAAGAGAATTATCTTTCCTCAAAAAAAAAGTATAGCAAAGTCAGAAATGTTAGTTTTGTTTTTCTTAGTGCGAAAATACAATTGGGTAAGAATCACTCATATTTTGAATTTCAACTGTAGGTCGAAAAAGAACACACTATTAGATCAAAGTATACTACCAGCATTTATTTCAAACACTCTCTGGCATAAACACTGTTACGGAATGTTATATCTTAACCACTGTGATAACAAGTGTTGTAAATCAAATCAGTTTATACATATAACAAAATTTGTGGAATGCTTAACTGTATTAAGAAATTTAAGAAAAATAAGTCCATCGATATGGACATCTGTTGCCTGTCTCCAAACAGTTAGACATGATAGGGAAATGGATAATATGTCAAATTAGAACCAAACTTGCGTTAAGTGTTTATATAACATCGAGTTAAAATTTCCAATGATTTGTTTAATATTCACAAGTTTTTGAACAGAAACCATAAATTTTTCTATTTACCAAATTATTTGGGGCAAAACTCAAGAACCAAAAATGTGTAAAATTTCGAAGCAGCAAAAAAAATCCCCAAATGATCTGTCGAAAGTGATATATAGTGCATGAATGGTGCTTAGTGATAATTGTAACAGAATTAACAATAACAAAAATGGTATTCAATCATTATCTGCTCTTCTGTACAGAAGGTGGTGCTGTCACAATGTGTTGTATCAATTTGTCTCTTTTCATCAATTTTACAAGGACAGAAGAACTATTGATGAGGTTATATAACACTTGTATGGTCAACGTTTCTTTTCATCTTCTTTATGAGGCTAGAGTAACTATTGCTGTTTACAGTGTTATGGCAATGTTTCTATTCATCAACTTTATGTGGATCAACTACTTGGAGTAACTATTGATGGTACCAGTTTAAATGTCACGGTTGACCGCAGCTTCATAAAATAATGATAGTAAAACTTAAATGTTTTGTGGTTATCTATATTTGTTCTTTATATAATGTCTTCAGTCTTCTTTATAATCTTTCAAGTAACAGGACATTTGATAACACTGACTTCCAAGAGCACGCTAAGAACAACGAAAACGATGTACAGAACCAACATTGATGCTCCTAATGGCTTACTCATTTTCCACTTCGATATAGCTATCGTAGCAATCACAGTGATGAGCATAACAAATAACAAGAAAATGGAACAAACAAGTCCGTTGCTATTTACATCAACTGAACCTCCGTTGATGGCCAAATATATTAACCAAGGAATCGGCAATCTGAAAAGGAGTAAGAAAAAGAATTTTACTCAAAAGTCCTTGATGAGTTAATTATTATAGCTGAGTTTTTACCCTCTCTCTTTCAACTGGAGCTTTTCAAGATAATTAAGGCAAAAATTATAAACACCAAGTTATATAACTAAATATCAAGTATATCAATATTTGACCCAGATAAGACTTTTTCATATATGCTCATGAATTAATTTATATTTCATAGTTTAAGTAGTTTAAGCCATTTCAATTGATATTTTATAGTGTGTCTTTCTATGTTGTGATGTTACACTATTGTTTCAGATAAGGGTGAAGGTTTGGTACCATTAAAACGTTTAAACCCGCTGCAATTGTTTGCACCTGTCCTAAGTCAGGAATCTGATGTTCAGTAGTTGTCGTTTGTTGATGTGGTTCATAAGTGTTTCTCGTTTCTCGTTTTTTATATAGATTAGACCATTGGTTTTCCCGTTTGAATGGTTTTACACTAGTAATTTTTGGGGCCCTTTATAGCTTGCTGTTCGATGTGAGCCAAGGCTCCGTGTTGAAGACTGTACTTTGACCTATATTGGTTTACTTTTATAAATTTTGACTTGGATGGAGAGTTGTCTCATTGGCATTCATACCACATCTTCTTATATCTAATAAATCAAAGGTAAATTTTCCTCAATAAAAATAAGTTTGAAATGTCCTGTTTTTTCCTTTTTTGCTATGTAAATTGTAAATATTGAGTTTTTTAATCTTTGTATCACAGCTTTGAGACATAAGCAGAATTTATAAGCACACGATGTCAGCGATGTATGAATATATGAGAGCAGAACTAATCAACCTGACTTTCCTTTGAATAACAAAGGTTAAAGTTGTTAAAGGAAGGTAGAAAAGACCATAAATGGCATGATACAGATTATATGGTTATAGACATTGTTAAATATCAGCCACTTGACACAATGTCAAGCCTTTTCCTTAACTGAGCCAACTTGCCAAAAGGGTTCACATTGTGACTGATATATATAGATTATAACATGGCCTTTTTCATATCAGACCCCTTATCAGCCCTAGGTCATGTTATCAGCCTGAGAGCCGACAGGCTCGAGGGATGATTTTGACCATGGGCTGATAAGGGGTCTGATATGAAAAACGACATGTTATGTTCTTTTTATCATATACTTCAGCAGAAGACATACAGACAAAACTATTTTTAAAACTTTGAAACAATGCATTTGTTGTAATATTTGTTTTGTATTTTTTAATAATATATTTTCCTGATTATTAATATTTTCTTTTTCTCCAACTTTGTTATGTTTTACTAAAAAAAGAACGTACCATTGAGGTACATTTTCCGGAATTTGCCGAATGACGTCGAACTGTCATGCGATAACTTTACAGAAAAGCATGCGATAATAACCGGAAGCAGTTGATATGAAACGGAAGCAGTTGATATAAACCGGAAGCAGTTGATAGCAAAAGTCATATCACACGACTAAGGCAATTCTTCAAATTTAATGAATAAATATATGTACAAATAAGTTTTATCATGGGGTACAATTATACCATTATTTTCTATAAGTATATGATAATTTACTATATCAATGCACAGAAAACCTGTATTTATCACTGTGCTACAAGTGTTATGATATAACTTAGCAGTGAATGATCTTCTAAAGTGAACAATTACTAATTTATCTTACCCTACTGTAATATCAAAAATATTGCTTCCCACAGAACTGGATACAGCCATGTCTCCAAATCCTTTCTTAGCTACTATTACACTGGTAATGAGATCGGGGATACTGGTACCCGCTGCTATTATTGTCAAACCCATTATCTAAAAAACAAGACAGGTAATATAAAATCAAGGGCACTGTTACCCACTGATATTATTGTCAGAACCATTATCTAAAAAACAAGACAGGTAATATAAAATCAAGGGCACTGTTACCCACTGATATTATTGTCAGAACCATTATCTGAAAAACATGACAGGTAATATAAAATCAAGGGCACTGGTACCTGCTGCTATTAATGTCAGAACCATTATCTGAAAAACATGACAGGTAATATAAAATCAAGGGCACTGGTACCTGCTGCTATTAATGTCAGAACCATTATCTGAAAAACATGACAGGTAATATAAAATCAAGGCACTGGTACCTGCTGCTATTATTGTCAGAACCATTATCTGTAAAACATGACAGGTAATATAAAATCAAAGGCACTGGTACCTGCTGCTATTATTGTCAGAACCATTATCTGAAAAACATGACAGGTAATATAAAATCAAGGGCACTGGTACCTGCTGCTTTTAATGTCAGAACCATTATCTGAAAAAACATGACAGGTAATATAAAATCAAGGGCACTGGTACCTGCTGCTATTAATGTCAGAACCATTATCTGTAAAACATGACAGGTAATATAAAATCAAGGGCACTGGTACCTGCTGCTATTATTGTCAGACCCATTTTCTAAATGACAACACAGATACCAGCTGAATAACCTAAAAGACTGATGACAAACAATTAGGGGACCTGCTGAACACAGAAGATGGAATACATGCAACTAAAATCTGTGGCAAGGAGCCCAGATGTCCATTTTAGGCTGTACGTTAAGCAACCAACAATCAATCATTCAATCAATCAATCAATCAATGTTAAAAGTTATTAAATTGCTAAATTTGTTTTTGAAAATTGTTCTGCTTAGGAGTTGCTTACAACACCATGCCAACTTATAAAGTTCAATGACACACAACAATCCATGTTTGAGTGTACAATACAGAAATGCATTTAAGTTTTAATGCTTTTTCCATTTAATTGAAATGTCTGACAATAACCCAATAAGTCCTACTGTGATAATCTAAGAACATGGAGATAGCACATTGTGTCATTCTTATCTTCCATTCTCATATCAATTAAAATGTTTTTCTTCAATAAAATCAATTATTGATAGCGATGTTGTGAAATGTTTTAATCTGATGGCAATTCAGTTTACATTTTTTGGTTTAAATGGGATCTTAACTTTTTGAAAGGGAAGAGAAAATCTAAGGTCCATTTAAGTTCTGTCATGATTTGCATAATTATTCTTATAAATGTAGTAAAACTAACGACTGCCATTAAACATGCTGTTTGTATAAATTTTGATTGAGTCTCTCTTCATTTTTTTGTTTGTAATGAAACAAAATTGATTCAATGACTATCATTCTATCATTAGAATTTAGGTATTTTGAAGTTTCAGGCTATTTGCTACAGCTCATTTGCTATCTTGCATCCAGTATTCCACATGTCAGGCAACTATTTTGAACTAAAACTGAATAACAATTTTTTCACAAACTGATTGTTTCTAATTGTTTATCCAATTTAGCCTGGTAGAGAGAAAGTTCAACTGTCAAGTTCTAACTAGCATGAACACAAATGTCTAGTCATTATTTATTCAGTTGTCCTTAACAACACAGAATATTATGTTTTCTCAATTTCTTTTTTGGATGTTCAAGATATCTGTCACTGTGTAACATTATTTACCAAAATCCCTTCACAATGAAAGTTTTAGTTGTATTTTCTATTAGTCAAGACAATATTTATATCAAATCTTACTTCAGGAAATCAATTTTTATTGTGTGATGCCTAATCAGATATAACTTATCAACATATTTTACAGGAGTATCACAATGTGTGCCACAAGTGAAGCAGGATCTGCTTACCCTTCTGGAGCACCTGAGATCACCACCCGTTTTTTGGAGGGGTTCATGTTGCTTAGTTTATTCTTTTCTATATTTATAAAAAATTGTATACTGTTGTTTATCTTTTCGTCGGTTTTTGTCATAAAAATTGTCAGTTTGTTCTCGACTTATGACTTTGAATATCCCTTGGGTATCTTTCCCCTCTCTTTTACAAGCTACAGAGTTCAAACACAGATATTTGTGTTTGTTTAAAGAAACAGACTCTGGTGGAGAGTTGTCTCATTGGCAATCATACCACATCTTCTTATTCTTAGATTGTTTCATCAGTTTTTATCTGATTTACGTAAAATACACAAAAAGTTGCAATTTATAGTGAGTACAATTTCTAAAATCATAGTAAATTCGGTAAGAGTTCCATATGGCACCCCACCATACTAAAAGAACACAATAATGTATTACAGTTCATTCCGTGGGGGTGCCATATGGAATTCTTTCCGTAAATTCTATCATGCCGATGGTGAACTTTATCAAATTTTAAAACAAGATCTTTATAGGATTCTCTACAGTAGAACTGATTTAGAAATTTTGAATTGCTATAAAAATGTCCAAACTAAGCTTTCATACAATTTTTCTTTCGAAAAGTCTTCTATATTCATAAGAATCAGACATCATTTGAATTAAAACATTGACATAGCAATTCAAAATTTCTATCCATCACCTTTAGCATGACAATAACAATAAAATTTCTATACAAACTGTGAGGCTAATTTTTCATAATAACATTGAAGTGGAATTAAAGTCTTATAGGATTGTAAGTATGCTTTATTTTATCACTTTGCACTTTCACGACTTGACTGTGGTTTTCTACAGCAGTTTGTTCAAATTTCTGAAGAGTTGAACAGTTTGGTTTTATAAAACAAATTGCAATTTGGTCAGAATTTTGAATAAGTTGCAATAGGTGGAGAGCAACACTAACAGCCAAGTCACAGTAATAGTTCTCTAAAATTAGATATGATGTAATACAATGTATATCTATTTTCAAATTACAATCAAATATAATTAATAGTTCCAAATATTTTTACTTTCATTTGTCACAAAATAATATAGATTTGTAACTTATCTATAAAATGTCAACAACTTTTATCTACACAATGTAATGTAATGAAATACATACCTTAATAAAAATAGATTATTATCTAATAAAAGGATTTCACTTAATAAAAAAATATATATATATATATACATGTAGCATTCAGAAAATTAGTTTATACAAAATAACATATAAACCTGCCACAAAATTCCTCAAACAATTTACCAAAGACTGTCTTTTAAAAAATGAGTTATCTCCCTTTGTACAGATATATGGTTTAACATAGTACTCTAACATTAGTTATGGGTTTTTTTTATGGACCAAAACTTTGGACTAAATCATCAGACCGGAACAAAATTCGAACTTGAGCTATAACTTGTCATAATAAAACTATATACCAAATATCAAATCAATATCTTCAAGAATGAAGAAAAAAAGTGTGGAAAACTGAGTTGCCGGACTGACAGATGGACAGACGGACAGAGTGCAAACCTAACGTCCCCTTCGACTTCGTCGGTAGGGGACTAATTACCCTTTTATTTCAATGAAGTCAATTACGTACATCTTCCAAATGTTTATAGAAATGGAAGCTAGAGAGTAGTTTAATGGTTTGTTACAAAGACAATATTATAGAATTAAAGTCGGTGTTTATATTGCTTGACTTTGAGTTGTTTATGTTATGCTATCTGCATCATTTTTTAGGACCATGGTTGTTAATAGTGTCCTTCTCCAATTACATTTTTCAGACTGCTTCTGATTATCCTCAATTTTCCTTGTTTTTAATATTAGAATAAAATAGTGATAATAAAACCATACTAATGGTACAAAAAATTTGATTGGTTGATATTCTATGTATTGAATGTCAATAAATTATGTCCTACAATGATTGTAAATTATATAGGATTTGTTAGGCTCCATGTTGACATACTTCTGATTTTATAATAATTAAGTTTGTTTATAGGCCATAAATATGATCTCTTAACATCTTCTTACAGTGTGGTCTTTGATATATTGATTCTATCCTTTAACTAGGTCGAGTTTAAGCAATTAATCAATTTTTATATCCTCGTTAATTAGGCATTATTTCAGCTAAAAGTCAGTTTAGAATCCAATTTGCAAATAATTTAAAATATAGTGACTTCTACATGTTTTTTTTTTTTTTATTAACTGATATTGTTTGGTTGCCTTCTTATAGACAAGAATATTGTAATAGGGAATCCAAATTATTTATGTTCTACAGTTTAAGGCAAGAAAATGATGCTTACTAACACTAAAAAGAGTCTTAATAATGAGTATGTGTGCAGAGAAACATGAAATAAAACAGTGATTGAATGACTTAATGATGAAAGGAAGTAAATTTCAAGGCTAAAATGGCATATTGTACCTTTTAAGAGGAATTTATCAAAAATATCGTTCTGCATAAAAAATTAGGCAAGCCTTATGTGTGAAAATAAGCATTGACAATTGTCACCAATCATAGAACTTACTTTTACAATCAATTTCTGTCTGAATCAATACAAGAAAAAATTGACGGATGGATAAATGGTATATTTATCATACATATTCAGGACACAACAATGTGGAAGGAAGGCTCCCCATATAAGACTCAATAATGATGGAAAAAGGATATGGTGTAGCAAATCACTACATCACTTTAAAAACTAAAAATAAAGAAACAGCACTTCTATTACTCAGTTATTTATCTCATATAAAATAAGGAAATGTATGAATTCCAATGAGACAGCTATCCAAATAAAGTGGATTTAAGTAGTTATTAGTCACTGACAGCCTTCAACAATGAGAAAAATCCATACCGTAAAGTCGGCTAATGGCTTGATTTATGACAACCAATAAACCAAACTAGGTACAACAAACATCAAGTCAACAACCAATGACAAAGCTTGGTATCTTTGATTAGTTTTTTCAAACAACCAATGACAAAGCTTGGTATCTTTGATTAGTTTTTTTCAAACAACCAATGACAAAGCTTAGTATCTTTGATTAGTTTTTTTCAAACAACCAATGACAAAGCTTGGTATCTTTGATTAGTTTTTTCAAACAACCAATGACAAAGCTTGGTATCTTTGATTAATTTTTTCAATCAATTTTTCTTCATTTGATATTCCTATAATGGAAGAGAAGCAAATTGACCAGAAATTTTCTCTGTACTATAAGTCCATGCGTTTAATATTAACAAACTTCAGAAACTTTGCATTTTCATTTTCTGCTGTAGAGTTTATTCTCTTATAGTGTTTTTATATGGCAATACAATTTTGACCAAGACAAACACATTTTACTACAATCAGACAACTGTAACAGCCTAACCAAAGTAAGTTACTGACCTCATCTTGGATTCCAATGGTTTTGCCCACTGTGGCAGCCCACCAGAGCATGAGGTAGGAGTAGATAGCAATCCATAAAATACTGCCAAAAAATGTTATTATAAACCATCTCTTCTTCTCCTGAAAATAAATAGCAATCCATAAAATACAGCAAAAAATGTTATTATAAACCATCTCTTCTTTTCCTGAAAATAAATAGCAATCCCTATAGTACTTCCAAATTCCTAATTTTATATTATCAAAAATATAGATTAAAACTGTGTTCATTAAAATCTTCCATTTTGTAGTCTATTACTAATTTTACGGTACTGATATTAATACAAGTATAGAAAACTTTTGAATTCAGGCACTTTCTCTACGTTTCCTATGGCACAATGCTTAAATCATTATGACACAGCAAGAACCAATTGTTCAATGACGTTGTTTACGCCAATTGACCTGGGGTAACTCATTCATCAAAAACAACTCGAGATTGGCATACTTAATTATTATGTCAAACTTTTAAGGAAGAATGGAATTGTATGTACATTACACAATCCAAAGAAATACTGGGGAAAAAAATTCACTTATTTTATTAATCTTTTTGTAATTTTCATTGGGATGTGTTGACCCCACACCTATTCAATTGTGGTTATAGAAATAAAGTGTTGACACAGCGATGCAACTCAAACTTTAACATGCAAACTAGGCAAAAGTTTTATAGTCAATAGACCATTAAACCATGATTTAGCAGGTGATGTCAAATAATCTCCATGGAAAGGAGATCTGCCAGTGCTTATTCAACTGCATACCAAATATCATTGACCAATCATAGTGGTGTAATGTGTTCATGGACAGCACAATATGGTTGTAAGGGTTGTCTTTAATTTAGCCAATAAAATAGCTTTAAAACACCACATGAATAATGTCTGCCAATCAAAATGCTAGAATATGTATGCAACGTCTATATATAACTCATGTAATTTTTGTAAATGAAAGTTTTCTAGTCTATTATTTGGACTGATAATGTATGTCATAAATAGCTGATGATATTATCTCTCAATTTCAAAATTCTCCTGTCATGGCTGTGTTAACTTACAGGTCTATTTCATATCAAAATAGAAATCATTAATCATTTATTTATGATAATGTGTAAGAAAAAATTCATAAACAATGCAATTTGTCATAAAACATTGTTTTTAAATAGCTTTCATTTGACACTCTATTGAATGTGAGATTATTTAAAAGTAGTGAAATATTATGATTAGCAGTATCATATCAAATTGAATCTAAGGAATTGATTTTAACAAATATATTGGCTATAATACAGGTTTTTTTCTTATCAAAAATTCAACAGCTATTATTCACATTTCAAAATCAATATTTTTGTAATTAAATAAAAGAGTGCATATTTATTAGAAATTAATTACTGTTGCCAAGCAAAGAGTAAAACAAAACTTTGTACTAGAACAAACAGTTTTCAAGTACATATTTTAAAGTTAACATGCACTATTGCAGCTTACAGCTACAAAATTGGAAAGTTATTTATATTTTCAACTGTAATAAATCCTGTGTGGAGTATTGTCCATTTTAAAATTCTATAACAGTATATGCTTCCTAGTCTACACAAACTAGCCAATAAAAGAAGTTTTTTTGTATTTCATTACTCATATTTTTTTTCGTCTGTAAGACTGTTATACTTTCATGAAGTTCCGAAATCATATATTTCAAGATCCCCACAATTGGATTTAAAGATATCATGAAATTGATTTAACATTCTTTCTAAAATTCCACTGCAAAGAAAGATTTTTACCTCCTGATTATATTCAATGTGATCTGGTCTAACAACCTTTCAATTATATCTAAACTTATACAACTGTTAACCTATTTGATTTTCTTGAACTGGTCAGATCAATTATAATTTACCATAGTGCTATAAACATATTTTGGGTACCATACTAGTATCAGTACTGCTCAGGTGAAATTACTTGATCCAGGTGAGAGTATCTTAGATTTACCTGATTTTCACCTGAGTAATTTGATTTTAGCACATACTTACAACTTCTCGTCCAATCAAATTGCTTATATTTGCCTTCTAATTTTCATAGTACATACTTTTCCTGTGTACTAAGTAACTACGCATGAATGACCACAAGGGTAAGATTTCATTGTATCGTAATCAAGATATTTAAAACAAAAATTGCCACTGGCTATCTTGAAATAAAATGCTGTGTTCCAAATTAAATTAAATAGTTTGTAATTAGTTTTCACGTTGATTTTTAAATATCCTGCTATTAAAATCTTTGGATCTAAAAATTGTTTTTGACAATTGCAAATTTTATCATTTAAATAAAGGGTAATACATATGGTTCTTTATACCTTGATTACAGTACAACGATATCTTAAAATTATGATAATGTATCATCCATGCAATTACTTTGTACACAGAAAAGTGTGTACTATGAAACCTTGTGCAGGAAAATTAAAGCAACTTGGTGATAAACTTTCTTAAGGAAGGTGATCTATTTCGTCATGAATTGATTGATTTATTGATTATTGGTTGCTTAATGTCCAGTGGCAAATATTTCATGCATGTTCAGGACGATGTCATGAATTGAAAAACTGTGATTATGTCCGAAGATAATGTGCCACCTATATATATATATAAACATATTCTGATAAATCTTTTAGTTTTTACTTTGAAATAATAAAAAAAAAAAAACAACACAAAACACAAAACCTATAATCTCTGATCTATTGGTAGTTGCTTTTTAATGCCTATCTGCTAGACTATATCTATGGGGACAAACTATCTCTATGTTTCAAATTTATTATAGCTTTAGTTCTACTGTGAAATTAAAAAATGTTTTCAAAACATGTAAAGCTTCCACTGCAATTTAATTATTGCCTGCTTTTGGTCAATTTATTTTGTCATCTTACCATGTAAGAAGAACATGTATAGTAAAACACTGCTTTATATCAGTATACATACTTACACCAGCAGCTACCATCTTTTCATTCTGGAGTGAAGGGCCTTTTGAAATCACATATTTTACAATAATACTAGTGAGTAGATTTACAAAACTTCGTTAATGAGCTCCTTTTTACAAACACCTGTGATACAAGTAGTCAGCCAAAATAAACTATCAATAGACCAATTAAAAGATTACTCGAGTTGTAAATATGTGCTAAATTGGATAGTCTATGGAAAGATATATACTATGAAATTAAGAGCTCGGGGCAAGCCCCTCGCTCTAAATTTCATAGTATATACCTTTCCATAGACTAACCTAGACTTAACATTCTATATATTTTTAAAACAGCCTGTTAGAATATATATCATTGATGATTTGAGTTGTAATAAGACTTACTGGTCTTCTAACATCAGGTAGAAATAACCACAGTGGAAATATTATTGGCGCTACTAAAATATAATTCAATCGTTTTCTCCATTCCTTAGGCCAGCTAAGATCTAATGGTTCTTCTTCTTCTTGTAACTGAAATTAACAGATCAATTTAAAATCTTTAAAAAATCTAACATAAACTAACTTTGGTAACTAATTTAAAGTAACTTCACTCAAAAATATATTTACTCAAAAGTTGGAGTATCGCAATTCAATCTATGACAAATTGCTCACCTTTAAACCATATCTACTGATTTCACCCTTTTTGTGAATTCAATTATCGTTTGAAACAATGCAATTAGTGAGGGTACATACTTGCTAGACCATATTAAAATAAAAAAGAGTAAATGACTCGCTGAATTTTACGTAGGAGGAGATTTTTGTATATGTTCTATTTATCATTTTTTCTCATTATCACTTGGAAGTGTGTGGGATCAAGAATATAATAAGTTGAGAGTATAATATTGGATATCAATCACATCCCACAATTATGCACCTAAACATTCATATTTTAATCTTATTCATCTCTTCATGGTGTTTAATAAAGTTAAGAAAGAATACGGTTCAAAATATTTTCAGTAAGAGGAACACTTTTTACATAGATACAAGACCAGTGGATTTAGTCGATTGTTATATTCAAGTTTTGGAGACAAGATAAAACTGCTTGACTATATATAGCTAGTCCCAGTATGTTTCAGCTGGCTAAGTGTATGATCATGTAGTTGATTCATCTAATATTACTCATGCCTCAATAATGTAGCTATTTAAAAAAATAAATAAAGGTGATCCATCAAATATTTGTTCTGATTCCTGTAATCCAGGGTTTTTCATCCCCAGAGGTTTCCTTCTGTCATATCTTATCAAGGTTTCTTGTTACTTTGATACTTTGTTATTGTTAATTTTATAATTCACAACTTTTTTACACTCAAAATGCCTTTGAGCTTGATATTTTGCCCAGACACCAGTCTATAGTTAAAGACTGCATGTTGACCTCTAGATGTCTTTGGTTTGTTGTGTTGTTCAGTTGGTGTCTCATTGATGTATTCTCCACATCTCCTTATATTTTTTTTGGTCTTTTTCTTCTACATTTCTGTCTTAAGACAAATTGAATTTCTGTCCAATCTGTTTTACACAGAAGTGTTATCATTTATCAGCAAAAAGTTCAGGTTTTGTCAATTAAACCAGAAGATGACAAGATAGAAAAATATTTCATCAGGGTTGCCATACAAAAGCAGTGATAAAGTATCAATTTGATGACAGAAAAATAGAAGCAACTAAAATTTCATTTCAAATCCATACTATAATCTTCTTATTTATATATAAAACATCTCAAAAAGTGTAAATATTGTGTTCTATCAAAACAAGTTGCTCTGAGATTTTATATAGAGTGGGTGGCGCATATTCGCCTTGGACACATTTTCACCGTTTTGCTATTTCTTCTGTAAAATTTTTGTGCCTTTACCAAATACTTGCCTAAAAAGATGGTAAAGGCTGTTTGTAATGTTTGAACTGTTGATATTCCTCTTTACCCCATTTCCAAGGTTACTTGCACATATAAAGAAATACGCAGGTTTTTTTAAACGATTTTGGCAATTATGTAAGATTTATATGGCAATCATGCGCAGTCTTAACGTAAATATTTGTGAGAAAAATCGTATAGGAATGATCTCTCAAGCCAATTCATGTTATTGCAAACATTTGTTTTTATAATATACCAGGATAACGAGGATGGTCATATTATACATTGCGGCGAAAATGTGTCCCCCATGGTACACGAACAACTTGATTTCCTCTTGAGTTGCGTTTGTTTTTAGAACATTTTACCAATGTTTTGAAGATGATTCCTTTCTCAAACATTTTTTTCATATAGTTAAATTTCTGAAACCTACATAAAAACTTCCAAATATTCGAATGCAGGTCGGATGTAAGTTGGAATGTACAAATTATGCGGCGAATATGGGTCACTCACTCTAGACACCTTTCTGTTGTTTATGACCTTATGATGACCTTGTTTTGTTGGACTGTTGTCTTATTGATATATATATAGTATAATACAATTGACATATATATACACCCCATATCATCATTTATTCACATTAATTATTTTCTTTTGCATATCAGTTTTATTTGTGTACTGGAAAAGTTTGCACTTAGACTATCTGCTTATGAGAAACTGGTAACTTTTGGGTGTGACAAACTTTTTTTGAAATATTTCTAATACTATAAGAAAAATTGTATTAAGTTTTTGTAAAACCTTTTATCTGGACAGTACACCTGCTGATTTTCAATATTTAACTGAATATGATAGCATATCTTGCAAAAAAGTTAAAATTCACTTAAATATGTTGTGATTTTGTTGCATCATCAGCCATAAACAGATCACGCAAACAAACTTTAACTGGTTCCTTGTTGTTTTCTATGTTTGGCTCAAGGTGGCCTGCATACTTGTATTATGAAAGGGGAGAGAACAAGTGATTAAAAACAAACATCAATCAAGAGCCTCTTTATGGAATATGCTTAGTTCTACAAGAACATATAAATTATGTTGGCCTTTGGGATTTAGACGTCTTTTGGTTTTTTTGTCATTGGGTTGCCGTCACACCATCTCCTTTTATTCATTAGAACATGGTTTTTGTTAGTATGAAACAATGGCTACTTGAATAAGTGTCAATATCTGTGAGGTCAGTTGCATGCCACAAAAGTAGTAAGGTCAAGATTGTTTACTGTGATGGAATTTTTTTCCTCAGAAGAAAGAAAAAGAATTTAAGTTCAAAGAAAATTATCAAACAACTAGTAATGATTGGACTTTAAAAAAATCAATCTTGAATTGATTCAAATTTGATGTAAATGCTGTAATTAATTCTTTGATGGTAGAAAATATCAAAGGTTATATTATTAATCAATATGAGGTTATATCTATGGTGAAACGACTATAATTGATTTGGTTTTACAGGTTATGTTAAATCATCTCCAATGAAGAATTATAAAAAAAATCACTTCAAATTGTATACACGCTTTGTTTAGTCACATGTGAAATATTAAGCAAGTGAGATTAGCACAGTAGCTTTCAGTGTACTTGGTACGTAGCTATAGCAATCTGGGACTGTTTTTTGATTGGCAAAGAAACATGTTTATTGAGAGGGAGACAGAAAATCTAAAAACACTTTCGAAAACAGCTGGATAATTCATAGTAGTGTTTTTGAACTGAGGTTTGAATAAACTAGAACACAATAACCACAATATGTCAATATAACATTTTATATGCACAAGAAAATATGAATAAAACATGTATTTGTTATCATCATGAATGAATTATCCCTGGCACTGAATTGAAATGAGATATTAGAAACAAATGAAAGATCTATTATTCATTGAAACTCAGTTTTATAAAGGTAACAAAATTATGTAATCAGAATCCTTGAATAATAAAAATCAGTGTTCTTCAGAGGTAAGCTCCATCATGAAAATGATTGATTCCCAAAAGCCAGTTTAGTTTACATCAAAGCACTCTGAAATTTGTTATTTGCTCTACAATGACATTGAGGATTCATACTTGGTGATTTTAAGAGCTATTTTTTCTTCCTGAAGTTTTATGTAAAACTTTTAACATTGATGGCCATTTGGGATGTCATTCAGAGAAATCAGATACAATAATAGAATTGGACCATTAAAATGTTGTTCCTTAGTCAAATTGGTTCAACTGGTATAATCAATACAGCTATGTTTGCCATCATAGCCTCCTCAAAAAGTATTGTTTTAACAGATTCTGGACATTGAACAAAAAATTAAAGAAAATATAAATTGATTTTTCTAGATTTTTCAATGTCAAGGAATTTGTAGAAATGATTGCCATCTTGTAGAAAATCAAGACAATCTACTAGGGGCATTTTACCAAAATTAGATTTCTTTTTCTGCAGACATTCATAAGATTAGGAATTCAATATCTTCACAAACCGTATATGTTCTATTTATAGAATGAACAGCCATTTTTTTTTTGGATGATAACTGAAGGGTCATAAGAAAAATATGGAAAGTATAGGAAAGTATATTTAAAACCAATTTAAATTGGTAACAATTGTCAAAGTGGTTTAAGAGAGGTTTATGTTTGAAAAGTTTAGGAACAACCATAATTGTAAGTGATACAAAGCATATATTAGATTAATAGGACAAGGTGAGCCAATAAAACTCTTAAATGGTCATTGAAATGTTATTTCTTGAAAGTGATTTTAAAACATATACATAAAATGAATACCATAATTCATAACATAAATTACTTGATACATTTTGCTGGTTCATATTAACTTCATAATATTTTAAAATCTAAAATACAAATTCCTCAACAAAAAATAGACAATAAGTGTTCCCTAGTATTAGGAATTTTTATGAAATAAAATTATCAATACATTTACATAGTTGACATAGTTCTTCTTTCCCAAAATATCATATCATCCGCAAAAAGGTTTTGGAAAATGTTTTGCTTGTATAATGTATAATGTGCTAGGCTTATTTTTCCTTATCAACAGGATGCAGACATGGAATTAAGATGGAAACTGCATCGATGTTTCGTGTTATAAAGCTATAAATTTTGATTCTTTATTCAAATTTAAACAATCATTCCATGACATGAAAATCTTAATGTAAATTTCAAAAAAACCTTCAGAAATAAAAAGAATCTTTTCCAAATCAAACTACATAAAAAAGATTAAAATTTTTTTGTAGATATGTCAGACACAACCTGCATCATACCATTTGTACTTGAACTATGGGTAAATCTGTACTTAAATAATAAATGTAATGTAGATATCTGATGTCACCATAAGTCCATTATCTTAATTAGTGATTAAGAAAGATGAAAGTGGACCATTTTTTTCATTTAATTAAATCATGAAGCATTTTATACATGAAATCCTAATAAGAATTTCCAAGAAAATGTAGCCATGCAATTCTTGGATGATATATATCTATTATCTTTCTAATGCATTATTCAGTAAAGAAATACGGAAATTATTTCCCGACATCACCTGAAGGTTAGAGACAGGTGACAAAAAGGTTAAAGTTCTCAATTATACTCATTATTGTTAATGGGATAAAGAACAAGCTTTCAAAACATTTCTTATCTGTTCAATTCCAAATAACTGTACAATAACGTATCATGACTAATCTAATTGTGTTTCTTGTGGAAATAAGCAGTACTAATTCCTTAATGAAACTACGGGAAATGACTTTGAAAATTCCTTCATAAGTTCAGGTATTTATTACACATGGAATATGAAAATAATTCTACCTGTATATTACTTTATAAAAAAAATTTAACAATTTCTAAGAATATAATTACTGCAGAATTATGATAGTTCATGAAATAGTATCAAGCTGTGACATACTCTTGCATCTTTCAAATAAACTGGCAATGAACTAAATGAATGTCCAAGGAGTTCACCATCTTCCAGATAAGAGTAATCATTATGACTCATGAACCTAGCATGGACAGTGTAGTACGTTATCATCAATTTTAGTTATTGAGCTTTGAATATCTGAGAGACTGTTTAGAAAAGATTGATTGATAATGCTGGTGTTTAATGCCACTTTCAGCATTCTTTGCAATCTCATGGCAACCAAATTTTATTGATGGAGGAAGCAGTAGTGCTTGGTGTTTGGAAAAGAAAATGATTGGCAAATGTTCTTCCAGTCATCCAACTCAGATTAAAGTTATAATCCCTGTTCTACCCAGGAAAACAATATATATTTTTGTCCCCATAAGACATAATACTCACATTTTCGGAACTTGCTACTTTTTATAATCAAAGCGCAGAAGCGCTGAGCGCTGAAAGGCAGTTTTTATGTAAAAAAGGAAATGCTGTTTTTGTTTGTACTTTGCCACTTAGATTCCCCTTAAATCTATATTACCTACCTCTTCCTTCTTGTCTTCTCCATCAGGTGTTTCTGGTGTTATTGGTGACACACGTGACACTGCTATGTCACTTGACCCTTCATTCAACACAAATCCACCATTGTCTGAGGTAATATGTCCATTTGTATAAGCAGTTAATTTGTTATTTTCTTGGTCTACAGTACCGTTATGATTTGTTTGCCCATTGTGTTCTCCGTGCCCTGGTGTAGTGACCCCTATCACAACTTTCAGTGTTTCCAGTGCATGAAGATGTACTGCTTTTTCATGGGGCTTTGCTAAAAACAAAACAAAAAAGATATCTATTTGCTGTAAATTGAGTCTTTTTACTTGACTATTGTTAAAATACAGTATCCTATTGATTATCAGTTGTTTCTTACCTGGCTAATAGTTTATTCCAAATTACCAACTTTGTTTCTAAATAAAGAATTTTGTAAAGAGAAACAACTCATTGGTAAGACAAACTGTATCACTGCCTAGTCAAAACTAGATGAAAATTCATAAGAGTTCTTTTAACTTAAACCGAAAGAATATGTTTACCACTTAAATTAGCATCTTTTTGTGAAAATGTACAGTAAATGTCTGTTTCATGTTTCATTTTCTGCAAATTCTAATAAACTTCAAACATTGTACACTTTTAATATCATATCTATTTTACTTTGAAATAACAGAACAACATTTGAAGGTTGCTGTTCTTAACACACATTATAATTTTTACTTAGCATAGGTTAAATAAAATTAAGCAACCATTTTTGCTTTTCAAATGCTCAAAGGTTAAAAATTAGACAAAGCTTATGTACAAATTCCATAAAAATAAAAAATGGAAAAAATTAAGTAGCGACCTCATAAATCGATTTGGTCAATCTTCTCAGCTGTGATAAGATGCATGAATTCTACCGATATCCACTCATCTCCAAACACAATTGACATGCATGAAGCTTTTGTATTAATTCTTCATTAACAGATTAACAGATGAATCCACATGGCAATAAATAATCACCAACTAATGATGAGTTTAACAAAAACATGGGTAACAATGTCATTTATGAATATCAAGTGTTTATTCCTAATACAAATGTAAAAATAATACAGAAAACATAATGAATTATGCCTTAAACTCAGAATTTTGTTTTCAGCACAGTTTATTCCCTCGTTTGAATTCTATGGCATTCTAATTATTTAATCATTATGACTACTAAAGACAAAATTAAACTCAATGACATTTCAGAATTATCAGTAAATAACAGCTTAAAGAGAAATTGAGGATTGATTCATCTCTTTTTACCAATCTAATTTCGATGAGAAATAAAATAGCAGCAAATAGACTTGGTTCAAATTTCTGTCAACATCTCATGACAGACCTACTTATCAAACTGCTAATCAAAAGTGTTGTTATATACATAAATAAGTCGTGACTTATGACAAACATGTGACTTATGACAAACATGCGACACTTAATATATTTGTTCAAATGGCAGGTGAAGCCATCTTCATTGGTATCAGTTTCTAACTTGTGAATATCAAATAACAATCTCTGAACTAAAGTGTCATAATATTACACTACATGACATTATCCCAGGCTTAGTCAATTTCTTGGATTTTGATTGGCTAATGGCCATCATTAAAAAACACAACTATTCCCTATCCATTACCTCAGGGAACTTCAAGGCATTTTCCGTAGTTCCGTAGTTTTTCTCAGTGAAAAATTGAATTCCGTAGATCATCCATGATGTCTGTAACTAAAGATTTTATCCTATAATTCCGATCATTGGCATTAATTTTAGTAAATGCAAATGGGATTACTGACTGAGTTATGCAAATGACCAACGTTGACGTCACACAATCTATGACATAACGCTTGAGACATTGAGCGCTAAATTTAATTTATTCTCTGTCTCTGGATTCATATATTTGACTACCTGTAGGGTTCTACCAAAGATAGTATCCTACGTACACCCTGTAAATAATATGTCAAATTTCCAAATTTCAATAAAACTTTTTCAAATAATTAATAAATTGTTGCTTTCATTTTACACTTTGTGCGCGAATTACCCTAAACATTGCCCTATTGGGACTAAGACCAGGGATAAATTCTTAAATCTACATTCATATCCGTATATATGGGTATTTTAACTCCTCGCCTCAGAGTGTATCAGAGGGTACTTCGGGGTGTTAAAATACCCATATCTATGTATATGAATGTAGATAACTTATATTATATGTTTTATCATTCTGTTAATGTCTGTATCATTGTGCATTTCAAACAAGCGAGACAACTGTTACAATACTTTTTAGATAATAATTGGAAGGGAGATAACTTCAAATAATTCAAATATTCTTTAGAGAGGATTATGAGTTTATTATTATTTTATATATTTTAATGAATTTGATTCTTTCTGAAAGAGTCACATATTCAACTGTATTTTCAAAGGAAGACTACTGAAAACAGCAGATTGAAAAGTGATCTTGCTGTTATTCATAAGATATCTAAAAATATAACATTAAAAACCTTAATACTTTGTGACGCAATCCTCATAACACAATCCATACCTGCCAACTTTTGAAAGTCTCCATGGGGGATTTTAAGCAATAGAGGACCTAATCATACCTATACATGTCATTAGTGTACTTAATTAGAACATCTGTAGTTCTATGCGACTGTCATACAAGTGAGAGGTTTAGCTAGCTGTAAAACCAGGTTTAATCCACCATTTTCTTCATAAGGAAATGCCTGTACCAAGTCAGGAATATGACAGTTGTTTTCCATTCGTTTGATGTGTTTGAGTGTTTGATTTTTCCATTTTGAATTTCCCTTGGAATCGGTATTTTTGTTATTTTACTTTTAAATGAGTGTACATGTGTTTAAATGTATTTTTTAATCCTCTGAATGCCTTTTTAAAAGTGTTTAAGTCTAAATACTTGAATATTAATAAGATCAGTTCAACACCTCTCATGGAAGATATTCCCCATAAAGGAGGAAAGTTGGCAGGTCTGTCAACCAAATGAATTTTTGTTCTATTTCTGGCATATTGTCAATAATAATATGATAATTGTAGCCTTTATATGAGGTTGATACGAAGGATATATTGACCTAAAGAAGTATATCAACCTCAGACTTTGTCCTCAATTGATATATTTCTTTCAGGTTCATATCCTCACATTGACCTCGTACAAAATCTGTTATAATTGTACAATATATTCATTCAATATGTTATGTCCTAGAAATTATCAAACAAAAAACCATGATTAAAAAATGTGCCACAATAAAAATAAAAATTAGCTGCTTTTAAACACACATTCTAATACCATTATACTATGTGTTTATTTAATTATAAAGAATTATACAATGATATGTTGCATTGTAAGAGTGAATTTTTGTGTTAATCAAAGAATTAAGGAATGGTTATGCAGTTCATGTTTCAGCTTTACGATTACGTCTTGATAGAGATTAAATAAGATCTGGCTATACTTAAGGTAACTTATACACTTATAGGGGATTATCCAGTATTTGGAATATAAATTAAGCACTTAATATTTCAGGTTTTGGATGTACATTGTTTACTGAAGTCAGTTGTTACAATAGGTTCCAGTGGCTCTTTTCACAAAAAAATCTTACAATAATAATGGATCATAAGTAATACTGAAATATTCATGACTACATATTTATTATTGTACTTTAATAAAATAAATCTTATCTTATCTTATCTGTATTATGTAAGATATATTGTGAAATGAAGTGCTGGCCTTTATTTCATAAAAAATTTAACGACAAAAATTACTTTTTAGTCATGAACTATTCAGTATACTTGCGATCAGTTTTTTAAAAGTCATAACATTTTTTTTGAAACATATTTTACTAAACTGACATAGATTCAGGCTAACAGTCTGAGGTCAATATCTTTTTTTAATAGTTCAGAACACACAGACATCTCTTGAGTCACTTCCTTCAGATATCCCCTGCTTCACTTTTTGATAACACACATTCTGACATTGCTGAACAATAACCATTATACTCAGAGAACAAGGAATAAAAACTGTACTTGATTCCCTAACCTCATCACATGCTTTCAAACCTCTAAGGTGGTTGATATTTGTAAATCTTAATGTTTTTTATTATACTTCACGTAAAAATGCAATATTTTGATTGGCTTATACGAGGGTGTTAATTTACTCTATTCTATGGTAAATACTCTATTACCCTTCACGGAGACGCTTGATCAAGTGTGCGCTTTATTAAATACGACTCTATCCTATGGCAAACATCTATTACCCTTCACGGAGATGATTGATCAAGTGTGCGCTTTATTAAATACGAATGGTTGTTATGTACAAGACGTCATAGTTTATTACTTTGAATTTGAAATTTAAACGACAGTAATAACAGAACATTCAGTATAATAAATTAAATAACACATATCTGAGAGGGTGATAGAGCAGATTGTTACCCCTCGAAAAGACATTGTCAACCTTGGCTTCGCCTCATTTGACAATGTTTTCTCGGGGTAACAATCTGCTCTATCACCCTCTCAGCTATGTGTTATTTATATATTGTCATCTGAAGAATTTGGTGGAAGATTTTTGATAGCCTCTGCATTATCTATTCCCAACTTTCGTTAACTGGATCCATAACAGAATTGTGTAAATCTTGATCATAACTTTTTTATAATATATGACATTGTTCCCTACATAAAGCTTACCTATAAAACAAAATTGTACTAACATTAGAAAAAAAAGGACAATTTGTGGTGATTTAAGGAGTTTATATCATTCATAATGGCTTCCTTGACAGATTCTGGTGCTTGCTAAAGCCCTTAACTTAGTCTGTTTGATTAATAATAAAGATGATTCATTGGTGTAGTAAATTTTAACATTCAAATATACTTCTTACATCGTAAAGAAGGCAAATTCGTTTGATTCGCAATAAATCACTGGATGAATTAACTGGCTTCATCTATAATTAAGTCTATATTAAGGAAATACAGAAAAAATGTTTTTGTCATATGCTGTACAATTACGTGGTACCACCTACACAGATATTTTTATCAAACCAATGTTTCACATCTAAACAGGAATTATAACATCAGGGCAGCTAAATAATCTGAGTATTTTATGGTTGATATATCTGATATATATCCAGAGTAGCAATAAAGTGCTTTCAGTTCTTATATACTGAAATGTTTCATACAAGGAAAATTAGAAATATCAATTGGCATTATCATATGATGCATTTGTATGGCTACAAAGAATCCATGATGTTTTCCCATGGGAAAAGTCTACTCCAAACAAACTTTATTTCTGTAGACTTGTCATTACATAATTACAACAAAAGGATGTGAAAATAAGTACTTTTCACTAAGTTTTTAATAACTTGAGACCTTGGATGTATAGAGCTAAAATCAATAGAGATCTCCAATCTCATCCAAGGACCTGAAGTTCTCAATAGGAAACCCCTTTTCTGCACCTATTTTTGTTGATATTTAGTAACTATGACCTGGTCATTAGGAAACCCCTTTTCTTCACTTATTTTGGCTGATTTTTAGTAACTATGATCCGGAGGTATTGACCTCAGAATCAGTTGTGGTCTTCAGCTCATTATATGTGACAATATATGCAATATTTGTTCCAATGTCATGTATATTTATAGACTTACAATCCAAAACTCCTTTCCAGCACACATTTCTCTCTAATTTTTGTAATTTTGAACCTGACCTTAGAAGTGATTGCCTCAAAATAGATAGGGATTTTCCTTTCTTAATTTTAGACCTTATATCCAAGTAAGTTTGCTATATGATACAAAGTGTTTGACTTAGAATCTGGAAACTACTTTCCTGCACAAAGTTTTGTCTAATTTAAGTTACAATAACCTTGACCTTAGAGGAGGTGACCTTAGAATAAAAAAGAGATCTTTCTCTTATTATATGTGACCATATATCCCAGTAAATTGCAATCCCATATAAAATACTCATCATCTTAAACCACCTTTCTGCACAAATTTCAGTTCAGTTTTAGTACTTATTGCCACATTAACCTATTATGTCTGTTTGGGTTGCTCACCACATTTTGTCAATATAACAGAACTATAAACAACTGTTATACAAGTGGGGGGTTTAGCTAGCTATAAAACCAGGTTTAATCCACCATTTTCATGCCTGTACCAAGTCAGGAATATAGCAGTTGTTTTTCACTTGTTCTGTTGATTAATAGTGTTTGATTTTGTCAAGTTTTTATGGACTTTGCCTTTATGGGTTTGCCTTGGAGTTTAGTATTTTTGTTATAATGACCATATAAACAAGTATGTTTACTGAACAAGAATTTAATTTAACATCTCAAAATTAAAATGACTGACTGACTGGTCAAAAACTATATATACTAGATACATTGTAGTGTGGGGAATAATTACAGTCAACTTTACTAAAGTTCATTATACTTGAAAAGAACTTGAAAATATTAGTAGGAATACCTATTAAAACTTCATGGCCATCATAAAAATTAAACTTGTCTTTATTTAAGTGCATCATACTGTCCTCCTTTATAAGTTGTTGTGTAGGATGTTAAACACCCCTGATTCTCTCAAGTGCATTAATACACTAGTACTTACAAAGAACTGGCATATTTCTAAAGTTAAGTAAAATAATATCTGAGTAATGAAGTACATGTATTTAACGTTTTCTACGTTATTAAAATTAATCATAAAGACAGATCACATTTCCTGAGACCTGTTTACTGAGCATGCTTATTATTTTCTTGTCCTATATGAACCAGCCACTAGCTATTTACACAATTAAAATCAAGTCAATACTCCTTCCATAGCTTTTGTTGGTAAAAGTACACATATTTCCTTCTCTACAGCTATCAAGTACATTTCTTAGGTTCAACTTTATTCTAGGAAAGCTGATTAAGATAAAAAATGTCACAGTATCGTGTCAGAATCAAACGATGCTTAAAATTCTTGTTTACTAACCATATTACAAAATATAACTTAATATTGTCTAATTGTTGCTTGCTGAGTACAGTGGCATTTTCAGGTCAAGAAAAAAATATCAAATGAAAACAATAGGTTCTGCAACCTGTAAGACCAACCTGGATGAAGGGCAGGAAATTAGAACTGGCACAGAAAGATGAGAGATGTTGAATAGTTGCATTGTAACAGCCAACAATAAACCCTAAAAAGAGTTGTTGTAAGGGTTCTTTAACATGCAAGAGAACCCAGTCAACACTTGGGGGTTAACCCTGGAACTATTAATTACCAATATAATTTATTTTCCTCACCCCTATAATACAGGCCATCAAGACATTTCTCAGTTAACTGTCCTGTGCCTGGATTTCATCTGGGGTTTTACAAGAAAAGGGAATCATGGCAAATATAGTGTATGTTAAAACGTTTAAACCCACTGCATTTGTTTGCCCCTGTCCTCAGTCAGGAACCTGTTGGTCGTTTGTTGATGTGGTTCATAAGTGTTTCTTGTTTTTTATATAGATTAGATCGTTGGTTTTACTGTTTGAATGGTTTTACAATAGTCATTTTTTTAGGGCCCTATATAACTTGCGGTTCAGAGTGAGTCAAGCCTCCGTGTTGAAGGCCATACTTTGACCTATAATGTTACTTTTACAAATTGTGACTTGGATGGAGAGTTGTCTCATTGGCACTCATACCACATCTTCTTATATCTATATACTAGAATACACCCGCGATATCGCATTTCCATGACTGAATTAAAGTACCTACGTCTTATTTTTTGCCTTGATTTTTAGTAATTGTATTGTTATCTGATAAAGTTATGCTGATTATAAGGTGTATAGTTTTCTCCGTTTTAAAAATCTTTCTGTTTGAACCTGTCCTGGTTTTCTTACTTCTGAGTAGTTGCAAATACATAAAACGTAGGCTCGCACATGCCGAAGAAATTTTGAAATACACATATTTTTAAATCCGCTGCTCTGTTACACAGATATCCAGTGGTGCTCCAGATAGTGGAGGAATTTACTGCAAATAAAGAAACTACAACCGGAAACTATATGTGACATATACTATTAGTATCTATATCGGATTCGACCCAGAACTTGTTAATTATTAGTTATATTAATTGTGTGGAAAACAAAGGGGCCTGGAATGATGTAATTTTTAATCAACACCATTATCCTAAATTAGTTATATATAAAGTTGAATTTTTTAATTCGTCGTTTTTACGCCATGCCGGCTAACAAATTGGACCTCGTTATTTAAGTAGTATAGATCTTTTAAAATCAATAAATTTAAAATTTACTCTATATCTTTCATTGAAACCATTTGGTTTTTCATCAACCTATATGTATTAAGTTTTATTATTATTTTTTATTTTTGTTGTCATATTTAGTAGAAAAAGCAGATTTTATAATTAGTAATTCATCAATAGATTAATATAATTATATCAAACCTACAACTGACTAGCATTGTTTATAATGAACATGCACTTTATTAAAAAATCTTACCTTTTTTAGTTTTATGTGTTCCCAATATTTTCATGTAAAATAATTTGAATTAACTGCATATAATTTGTTTTTTCTTAACTAACATTCAAAATAGTTCTTTTTGCTTATGCATTGTTTAAATATTCACAACTGATAAAGATCTATAATTTTTTATTCATCTCGTTTTAAATTTGCATTATTAGATAAAAGGTACCTCAACATTTCATATGGTGTATCTTTATATACATTTTCCTCATATATAGTAAGCAATGCAAGAACACACCAACACTTTACAGACAAAGATTTCATTTATGTTTTTTTCTTAATATTTGTATTTATTTCTCAATATATTTTTAAGAGAATAAATGCTGCTAGAAAACATAGAACATAAAAATGGTCACACAAAATTTTATTCCAGATATAGCAGGTATATTTTGTATTATGATTCAACTTGCACAACTTGTAGAAAAATAGTATTTCACACAGGTTTTTTTTAATGATAATATTGGAAACAAAGCAAATAAGTTTAGAATTTGTCTTTCAAATCTTTCTACTTGACATTATAGACTTACTGATATACGATATAATTAAACCTTTGTTGTTAGGATGATTTAGAGCTTTACATATCAACACTTTGTGAGTTCTAGATGTTATATTTTTTTTTTCATTTGGTTGCAGACTTATTGATGGATATCCCACATCTACTTTTATTCAGGACAAACTTTCTAATCAATCTTCTTATTTATCTGTTTAATGTTTTACTACAAAGAATTTAAAACAGTGGTGGTGCATTTCTTTTGTATCAAGTCAGGAATATGACAGTTGTTTTCCATTCGTTTGATGTGTTTGAGCTTTTTATTTTGCCATTTGATAAGAGACTTTCCGTTTTGAATGTTCTTTGGAGTTCGGCATTTTTGTTGTTTTACTTTTTGTTGTTCAGTATACAATCTCTGACTGTTAAAAGTTTAAGGCCGATTATTCAGGCCAAGTGTATGAATACAGTTGCCCATATTGATATTGTAGTTTAACCGTGACTTACTTCTGTGAGCAGATAAAGAGGCCAGATGAGGCCCAAAAACAGCAATACTGAATCTTCTATTGTAATGATTTCCTATCAAATTTAAAGTATTTGGACTCAATCCACTATGGTTACAGCTAGGGTGTGTTATTGAACTTCTATCAGTAGAATTTATTTTTGATTCTGCAAGATTTGAAAACATACTTCAATGTAAATCAAATTAAACAAATTATATGTATCCACTGATATAATACTGCCATATAAAAGGCACAAAAGTGACAGTTAAACCAACAAATGCTTCAAATATACTTTGAGTTTACATTCCATGCAATCATTTTCTTCCATCCCTTGAGTCAAAAATTAAAAAAAAAACTGAACCAGTTTCAATTTTCACCATCATATCATATTTGAATCAAAGAAAAATATATATCAAGACAGTCACATTTTCTAATGCATGAAAAGAATGTTCCAGTAGCATATCAGGTAAGGACTATTTACATAAATGAATGGACCAGTAGCATAGAGGGCATTGGCTCCCCTTTTGATTGGAAAACAGAACGGACCAGTAGCCTAACAAGTATTGACCATAAGCAGAACTATCATGGGCCATTATAATAACCAGATTGGACAATTAGCATAACAAGTATGGACCATTAGCATAACCAGAAAGGACCATTAGTATAACCAGAATGAACCATTGGCATAACCAGAATGGACCATTCTCAAAACAAGTACGGACCATTAGCATAAACCAAAATGGACCATTCGCAAATCAAGTATTGACCATCAGCATTACCTGAATGGACCATTAGCCTAACAAGTATGGAACATCGCATAACCAAAATGAACATTAACATATCAAGAATGGACCATCAGCATAACCTGAATGGACCATTAGCATATCAAGTATGGACCATCAACATAACCTGAATGGACCATTAGCATAACAAGTATGGACCATCAGCATAGCCTGAATGGACCATTAGCATAACAAGTATGGGCCATTAGTATAACAAGAATAGACTTATAGCATAAAGAGAATGGACAATTGATATGACCAGAATGGTCAATTAGCATTACAAGTATGGACAATTAGCACTACAAATATGGACAATTAGCATTACAAGTATGGACAATTAGAATAACAAGAATGGACTTTTAGATAAACTAGAGGTACTGTAAGCAAAGCTCACAAAAAGATACCCCCACCCCCATACAAATCCAAGGCTAGTATATTATTTGTCCAAAATAGGAGGTACACAATGGTGTTATATGGTTAAGATTCTGAGAAAGTTTCAATTACTTCTGAAAAGGAGTTTAGGAGGAATTGCGGATACAAAATGGATACCCCTCAGATATAACTAGTTTTATTAACAGTAACCCCAAAAATAATTTTTATCAAACACAAATATAGGAGCTACTCAATAAAACCATATGGAACAGGCTATTATTTGAACTTGGAATTATTTTTAATTATGGAATTTGCATAATTTCTTGTGCTTGAAATTTTTAATAAATTCCATGTTTATTCTGTACTTTAATGTTCTGTGCTGCACACAACACTTTCTATTACACAGAAGATAGTACATTTTCAATAGAATGTGCTGTGCTGCGCACAACACTATCTATACAAAATACATTTTATGGAAAGTGTAATGAACCGCTCAAAACATTATAATACCAAATAAACATGGAATTTATTAAAAATTTCAAGCACAAGAATTATGCAAATTCCATAATTAAAAATAATTCCAAGTTCAAATAATAGCCTGTTATGGTTAAAATTCTCAGAAAGTGTTATTAAATTCTGATTAGGGTTTAAGAAGGTGGAGCAAATACAAATGTGTACTGTAGTGTACATATATGACAAAGTCCATCTCATGCCAAAGTAAACCTCAATAATCATTTGAATGAAATAAAATAGGAAGTATATATGTTTATCAGGTTAGTAAGATTCTTAGAAGAGATTGTCACACATTCTGTCAAGTGGCTCAATAGCAGTTGAGGATACAAATGTGGGACAGGCAGACCAACAAAGGAACTAGCAGACAAATGGATGGACTCCTCCATCACTACGTTTGCCCATTTCAGAAAGCAGGGGGTACAATAAGTCATTTAAACAGCTGTAAAATTATCAAGGCCATAACAACTTTAAATTGGTATGCAATTCTCTGAAAAAATTCTTCAATAAAGATTTAGATTTTTTTTTTCAGCAAATATTTAATCATAAATTTGTGTTTTAACTTCTTTTAGTCTAAATATCCTCAAAATGGGATTGGTAAGAAGTAAACATGCAGTTTGCCACAGCATATATGGTAGAAATTATATAATAATTCAAAATCAAAGAACCTTTAGTGAGCAAGCTCTCACATCCCCACAGTCCTTTATAACTTTTAAATATTATATGTCATGTATATTTTTTAACTATAGAAATCTACACAAAATCTGAGTAACTGTCTAATCTTCAAAAATATTCACTGAGTAGTGAGTAATGTGAAACAAAGACTGCTGGAGTAAAATATTACACAAAATCAATATGTTGCTTTCCCCTGGCAGAAAACAATATGACCCTCTTTTACCAGTAACAAAAGAGCAAACCTGCAAAAGAAGTTCATACTCAATCAAAGCCTAAAAACATATTGTAATAGTTAAAAACTATATTGTGGGTAAGCTAAAGACATTACAAACTTTCAACTGTATCTTTTTTGTACAGACAGACAATTTATGTCAAGATATCTAGATGTAACTTTTGTGTGTAAGTTTACAAAAGTTTTCCTCCCCCAACACTTACCTTCATGTAAGTTGTGGTGATTTGAATGAATGATCAGGTCTAATATTCCATGCCTAAATCTGTTCCCTCCTGCATGTAAAATTGGCATACTTAAACTTCGCTCTGGTCTCTGTAAAAAAAGATAGATTCCAAATAATTTGAATCAGTTTATTGTTTGTTGGTTATGATATGTACTGCCAAGTTAACTGCTGCCATGACATGTCCTGCCAAGTTAACTGCTGTCATGACATGTCCTGCCAAGTTTACTGCTGTCATTACATGTCCTGCCAAGTTTACTACTGTCATGACATGTCCTGACAGGTTTACTACCATCATTGCAAGTACTGACAGGTTTACTACCATCATGACATGAACTGACAGGTTTACCACCATCATGACAAGTACTGACAGTTTTACAGCCTTCATGACATATACTGACATGTTTTCTGGTTTTATGAAAAGTTCTGACAGGTTTACTGATATCATGGCAGGTACTGACAGGTTTATTGCCATCAAGACATGTCCTGACAGGTAAACTTTCATCATTGCATGTACTATTATGTTAACTGTTGTTATGGATAAACTGACAGGTTTACAACTATCAAGACATGTACTGCCAAGTTAACTGCTGTCATGCCATGTACAAACAGGTTTACTGTTGTTATGGCATGTACTGACAGGTTTACTGTAAACATGACACCCACTGATTGTTAACTGCAAACATGACATATACTGACAGTTTTACTGACAACATGACATGTACTGACAGTTTTACTAATATCATAGCATGTACTGAAGGTTTACTGCTATCATGGCATGTACTGATAAGTTTACTGCCATTAACAGATGTTCTGCCAAAGTTATTGCCATCATGGTATGTACAAATTGACATGTATGTCAGGAGGCATCTGTCATGATATGAACTGCTAGACAAAAATCTGTCATGGCATGTATGCTCCTAGAGCAGGAGTCTATCATTGCATGTATTACATGGGATATTATCTGAAAATGCTAATTTTCTCTAAAGCTTGAAGGCTGTCAAATTCCAGATAGTGGTGAAAATGTGGGGAAGTTGTTAATAATTTTCCTTTACATCATCCAAACCAAACAACAACAATCAATTACAATTTCAATTGAATGTTTTCATGAAATAATCGTATTATAAATTTCAAGAAATAAGTGTTCCAGCTACAGACTGTCAATAGAATTTCGTGTCACTTTCAAGGACTGAGTTATCTATAAAAACATTCCTGAACACTCTATTGATTTCCAAAGACATTAATTACATCAGATTACTTTAATTTTTTTCTGATCCAATATTCTTAATGAATCCATAGAATATAGATAATAGGTATGTCTCACTTAATAGAGTTATTACCATGGAAACCAAACAATTGATGACAAATATAAGTAATGACAGTTTAATAAACTCTACTGCTCATTTCATAAAGCTGTAATTAGAAATAAATATTCTGATTTTGTGAAGTTCAGGTTTAACAGGTAATTACAGAGTTAATATAGATCCCAATGCATTACAGGTATATTAGGCATAATGAAATTGAAGTTCAATCTCCGAAGACATAAACTGCAAATTTTACATTCGCAAATTTAGTTAATATATGTATAGCAAACTTCTCCTTTTGAATCTCTATCAAAAATGTCTGTGCTTACTCTGTTCAGACAGAGGTTTGGATAGGTATGGCAATATACTGGGATAGAAAAATCTAGAAGGAATACAATACAGATATCCCCTATAATATTACAATGAAAGCAAGCTTTTATTTGGTCTAAAGTTGCATAAATTGAAGAAAAAATATAATACTATATCTTTTATATGAAATTTTACCAACTATTATAAACAAAACACTTCTTAAACTTTGTGTATCTTTTATACTTTCATTATTATGCTTTCCATAATTGAATTTTTGCCAGAGTCTGTGAGCATCACCCTTAATCATATTTTCGCCACACTATTTAAGATTTTGCTGTATCCCTATAAAAACTACAATGGATTAGTGAAGAATGTATAAAGGGCAGATAAGAGGGTTAGAGGGTCAGTCTTGAAGCCTTAACATATTGAGTTTCTGCAATACACACTGCTAGATCTGAATCTCCTATTGGTGATTTCCTCCACTCAGATAAAGAAAAAGTTATTATTAGTGATTTAAATTCTCTACTATGTATCCCATAATCCAACAAGGAAGTTTAAAGTTATAAAATTAAATTACATGCATTTTTCATAAGAATTCATAATTTTCATTGCAGACAACAATCACAAAATTCATGACTGCTTTTATCTCCAATGACAATGTCCCAACAATGAAAAAGAATACAAAAATCTTGATTCATCTAATAATTTCATGTTTGTAGGCATAAATTGTAAATATAAGAATTGAATGCTTCTCTAAGTAATTTGAAAAGTTTGTAAAAGTGTTGATTGCGTGTATATTTTTAGAATAAAGTGCTTCTGCGTTTCATAAAAAATGTGCATCTCTCAACAAATTTACACCCAATTAAAATTACAAAAAAGAATGATTCATTTCTTCAGACTGGACTTGACTGCAACATAGGCCCCACACTGGCATGTATTTATTAATGCTGCTGTGATTTGTCAATTTTTCATTTCATTTATACAAACTTGGTGTTGTATTCTGTTGTCTGATATGTATTTCTCATTAACGAAATTTATATCTTTAATCTTGATAAGAGATCTATTTGACTGTTTTGATGACAAATGTAGCACTGACATGCATTATTCTACAACAATGCATTATGCAAGATTAGTTATCTGTTTTAATTAATTACTTCAAGGTTAAACAAGAAATTGATTCAATTTCTCATATTTCAATTGTTTTCTGTAAACATGTTATGAGATTTAGGAGAGCTAACAATGATTAAATAGCAGCATGTCAACAGAAGTAAGTTAAATATAAATTATACCACACAACCCCATTGATTACAATATTTATCCACTCAAGATAGGTCAATTTTCAAACATCAAAATGCAATGTTTACCAAGCTTTTCAAAATGGGAAAATTTAACTACGGAGAGTGGATAAATATTGTAGTCAAAAGGGTAAATGGGATGAATGGAAGAATCTGTTTCTTTAATGATTAAATGGAAAGTACTTAATATTTCAATGTTCTGAATGGAAATGGCGGGAAATTATAAGAGACAAATTCAATTAACCAATTGTTTATCAAAATTTATCAAACTGGTCAGAACTGGTTTAAATGCATATTCAAAATTAGTTTTCCAGTTAAAACTCATTAGATGGTCAATACATCTGAAGTATTCAATAATAATTGACTGAAAAGCCTGAATTTTGCATTATGTCATCTGATGCCTTTTGTAGCTTACTTTATTGTATGGTTTTTTAAGGTGACCTGATAGTTGTTCACATCCTTGTTCGTTTGTGTTTGGTGGACAGTTAACTGTCTCATGGGCAATCATACCATGTTATCTCCTTACTTTAATACAATAGTGTACTTCATATTATGCTAAAAAAAGACACTACTCTACAAACAGCCATTATACTAGGGAAACAGTAGGGGCTAGGTTAAAACTGACTGAAAAATAATAACAAGGAAAATAGTTAAATCAGAATGGGATCTACAATAAAACTTAAAAAATTTACGACTTTGATATTCTGTGAGGAATTCAGTAGTAAAAACCCAAAGCTACTTCTTGAACAGGCATATGTCCTTCTCAGCCTCCTTTTATCCCTTCAACGGAAGGCAGGTGTTTATACAATATGTCAGCCTCTATATCACCTTATGTCTAAATAATATCAAATCATGATCTTTCTTTTAAAATGAAGCATGAAAGTGCTTGACTTTTGTATATATAATTACTCATATGCTTGTAGTGCTGTGTACCATATTTAGGTAGGAAGTCAAATTACTAATGTTATTTCCTATCATATGGTGCAAGTTACATATTTATATTTAGAAAGAAAGTCAAATGACAGGCGGTAAATCGTAAAATATTACCTGAATTAATATGCTCTTTTCAAAGGAATAGATTTTTTATGGTAATATTTCAATGTTTCAATATGACTAGTGACTGTTGTCTCATTGCAATGAAAATCAGTATTATACAAATAATTGTAATATATCCAGATTATTTTGATGGTGAACCAATTGAAAATGTCAGAAATTATAAATATCTAGGTGTTATTTTTACCTGCTTCTGGAAGTTTGTCTACGGCTAGATATGATTTGTATCAAAGGGGGTTAAAAGCTTTCCTCAAGTTAAAAAGTACTTTAGAGGAGGATCATTTGTTAAAACAAGCCCTGGTCACGAGTATGGACTCACAAAAATGTAATAAGTCATCTTGGTATTCTAATATTGTATATATTTTAAGATGTATTGATGTTGATATGGAAAGTTTTGACATTGAAAAGGTTAAAAATATTTTGATTATTAGATATAAGATTTAGTGGAAAAATACTATAGACGATAATGCAAATGTTAAAAAAGGAAAATTGTGTATTTATTTCAAATTTAAAAACATCTTCAAAAGGGAAGCATATTTATGTCAAGTTAATAAATTTCAGTTTCGAAAAAGCTTAACTCAATTTAGAATCAGTGCTCATCAGTTAGCTATTGAGAAAGGTCGATATAAAAAAATGTATTAAGATAAAAGAATTTGTGGGCAGTGTAAAAATATGCAGGTTGAAGACAAGTTTCATTTTTTAATGGAATGCACTGCATATGAAAAGGAAAGGAATTTTATTCTTAATGAAGCAAGCATTCAATGTAAAAACTTCCCTTATATTTCAAAGTACAAACAGTTTATTTGGTTGATGTCCTGTGAGTCTGAAAATGTTAATATGTCAATGTCAATGTCAAGATTTATTACGACTTGTTTTGAAATAAGAGAAAATTTGCATTCAAGAAACTAAATATACATGTAGCAATGATGTAGTTTATTTTTATGTATTAGAGAGGGTTGATATTCTATTTTATTTATTTTCAAACACCATCTGGTATGGAGTATAGTTATTTTATCATTTATTTTTAATGTAATATATCTTAAAAATTGCTGTATAATTAATACTATATATATGTATATGTCGAAAACGGGCCCTTTAATTGGATTCAATAAATATTCTTATTCTCTTATTCTTATTCTTATTAATTCACATACAAACCTCTTGTGTTTCCACTTTGTTGCATCGTTTCTTCAAGCAGCTTTTTACTCTGTCTTCAATTTGTCCATTAAACTTCATGAAAAGAACATAAGCAACATATCCAAAAAATAATATCAACGCTTCGTACCAATGTATGATCTCATCGTAAAAAAAACCAATTAGTAATATTAAGTCTATACTGTAAAACGTCACATCTCGGAATAATGGCCACCATGTCAGATTCAAAACTGTTTTACTAAATATAGCACACATACCAATCACAAATAAAATATTGAACACAGCAGATCCAACAATTGTTCCAATACCCACGTTATTCTTGGCAAAAAAGATTCCAAAAAGACTTGTAAAAAGTTCTGGAGCACTACCGCCAGCAGCCATAAAAGTTGCCCCAGCTACATCCTCGGTTATTTTAAATCTCTCTATTATAACTCCAAGAGATGGGACAAAGAACTCATCACATACAATTGCCAACGCTATAAACATATATATCAGTCCAATCACATGTAAGACCACGGCACCATTCTTTAATTGTTCATCTGTAAATGCATCTGGAGGATAAAGACTATCATCTGAGTCTGATGTATTTAAAAGTCTCCTTGAAGCAAAGTGTGTATCTTCTGCGATATATCCAACATTCCCTTGTCTATAATTAGCAAATAAGAATATAAAAAATGCAGTACACAGTGATCCAAAAAGCATATACAAGCGCACCTTTCTTGATTGTTTTCTTAGAGCTTTGTTCCGTAGCATGATTCTTGATTATATTATTACAAAATTCGAGTAAAATAGAGTTAAATTTTCAACTGACAGAAGTGGTAAACAATAAAATTTCAAAATGGACTTTCTTTTAAGGAGGTAACCATTCCATTGCTTATCTGCAGGTCATGAACTTTTGTCAACTTTATGCTGCTGTAGTAACAAGTCTATTTTCATTATTCTGTCTTCCTGGTATTTCTACTGAATTGACTCTGCCTGAAAGAACAAAAATAATATATAGTTATTTTACTAGTTAAGCTTCATTAGTTTTTATATTTTTATTGTTGACACACATACTTTAAAAAAAATCTATGACTATGGAACATCTGTAATCTGATTCAAACATTGGGTAAATGTTATGACTATATTAAATGTTATTGTTGATACTTATATGTTACCCACAGATATCTTTTAGATATTGTATAGACACCTGTCTATTGTTGATACCTATATGTTGCCCACAGATGTCTTTTAGATATTGTATAGACACCTGTCTATTGTTGATACCTATATGTTGCCCACAGATGTCTTTTTGATATTGTATAGACACCTGTCTATTGTTGATATTGTATAGACACCTGTCTATTATTGATGACTGTATGTTGCCTACAGATGTCTTTTGTATATTGTATAGACACCAGTCTATTGTTGATACCTATATGTTGCCCACATTTTAGATATTGTATAGACACATGTCTATTGTTGTTGATACCTATATGTTGCCCACATTTTAGATATTGTATAGACACATGTCTATTGTTGTTGATACCAATATGTTGCCCACATTTTAGATATTGTATAGACACCTGTCTATTGTTGATACCTATATGTTGCCTACAGATGTCTTTTGGATATTGTATAGACACCTGTCTATTGTTGATACCTATATGTTGCCCACATTTTAGATATTGTATAGACACCTGTCTATTATTGATGACTGTATCTTGCCCACAGATGTCTTTTTGATATTGTATAGACACCTGTCTATTGTTGATACCTATATGTTGCCCACAGATGTCTTTTTGATATTGTATAGACACCTGTCTATTGTTGATACCTATGTGTTGCCCACAGATATTGAATAGACACCTGTCTATTATTGATGACTGTATCTTGCCAACAGATGTCTTTTGGATATTGTATAGACACCTGTCTATTATTGATGACTGTATGATGCCAACAGATGTCTTTTGATATTGTATAGACACCTGTCTATTATTGATGACTGTATGTTGCCTACAGATGTCTTTTGGATATTGTATAGACACCTGTCTATTGTTGATGACTGTATGTTGCCAAACAGATGTCTTTTGGATAATGTATAGACACCTGTCTATTATTGATGACTGTATCTTGCCAACAGATGTCTTTTGGATATTGTATAGACACCTGTCTATTATTGATGACTGTATCTTGCCAACAGATGTCTTTTGGATAATGTATAGACACCTGTCTATTATTGATGACTGTATGTTGCCTACAGATGTCTTTTGGATATTGTATAGACACCTGTCTATTATTGATGACTGTATGATGCCAACAGATGTCTTTTGATATTTGCATTTTTGGGTTGCTGTTTCAGAGTTTTATATCCTGCATCTCCAGTTATTACTACTATGGAGGTGTTTAAGAACCTTGACTTTTAACATCAACAATCAAATGTCATGATTCTGAACTCCATTTTCATTAGATAAACTTGAATCAAAGTCCATAATTGGGTGAATATGTAACTGAATTGGATTATTGCCATGTGATATAAATCTATTATATTCAAATTGAAATACTATATTCCAGGTTATTGAAAAACTAACTTCTACCTTATTGAAAAACTATATTCCACCATATTGATATATTATATTCTATCTTATTGAAAATCTATATTCCACCTCACGATACGCCCATCGCATTTTCAATGAATAAAGTTCCATTACTCCTCAATGTAATATCACAAGTTTATTAAAAACTATAGGGAGCTTATTTTCATAGATATAAACCATTCACCAAAGTTTCATGAAAACTGCTCAAAGCATTTTTGAGTTATTGTCTGAAAACTGGAAAATTCACCCCTTTTTTATGAATAAAATCCCATAACTTGGAAATGTAAAATCAAAAATTTATAAAAATCTAAAGGGAGCTTCCATCAATAGATATAAACAATTCACCAAAGTTTCATGAAAATTGGTTAAAGTGTTTTTGAGTTATTGTTCAACATGTTGACAACGGACGGACAGACAGACTGACATACAGATTGACAACGGTATACCATAATACGTCCGGTAAACGGACATATGATAAACTGCTTCGCTGAGCGCAGCTGGATACGCCCGCAGAGGTCCAACCCTGAACAGTTTGGGCAAAAATGGACACAATATTCAAGCTTGATACAGGTCTGAATTTGGATTGTAATTAAATATTTGACATATTATAGGTTTCTTATTCAGAATAAATGTAGTCAAAGAACTTGAAATTGGTTATATGAATTGAATTTTATAATATTAAATTAAAGATTTCTTGCTGTTGTGCAATACACTGTGCTGTTGCGCAATACTTAGTAAATCTGTTGTCAGACTATAAACAAATAAAGGGAGGTTATCTTAATAGATATAAACCAGGCATGAAAGTTTAATGAAAACTGCTCAAAGCACTTTAAAGGTATTATCAAAAAACTGGAAAATTCCCCTTTTTTTAATGAATAAAACCCCATAACTCGGAAACATAGTATCTAAAATTTATAAAAATCAAAAGGCAGCTTACATCAATAGATATAAACAATTCACCAAAGTTTCATGAGAACTGCTGAAAGCATTTTATAGTTATTGTCCGAAAACTGGAAAATCCCCCTTTTTTTAATGAATAAAACCCCATAACTCGGAAATGTAAAATCTAAAATTTATAAAAATCAAAAGGGAGCTTACATCAATAGATATAAACAATTCACCAAGGTTTCATGAGAACTGCTGAAAGCATTTTTGAGTTATTGTCCGAAAACTGGAAAATCCCCCTTTTTTTAATGAATAAAACCTCATAACTCGAAAACATAAAATCTAAAACTTATAAAAATCGAAAGGGAGCTTATGTCAATAGATAAAAACAATTGACCAAAGTTTCTTGCAAATTGGAGAAACCATTTTTTAGTTATTGTCCGAAAACTGGAAACCCCCCTTTTTATAATGAATAAAACCCCATTTCTCTGAAACGTAAAATCTAAAATTTATGAAAAACGAAAGGGAGCTTTTGTCAATAGATATATACAATTCACCAAAGTTTTATGCAAATTGGGTAAAGCGTTTTTGAGTTAATGTCCGACATGTTGACGACGGACGGACAGACGGTCAACGGTATACCATAATACGTCCCGTAAACGGGCGTATAAAAACTATATTCCACCTTATTTAAATACTATATTCCACCTTATTGAAAAACTATATACATACCACCTTATTCAAAAACTATCTTCCAACTTATTGAAAAAGTAATTATTCCACCGTAGTAAAAAAAATATATTCCACCTTATTGAAAAACTATATTCCACCTTATTGAAAAACTATATTCCACCTTACAGAAAAACAATATTTCACATTATTTAAATACTATATTCCACCTTACTGAAAAACTATCTTCTGTCCTATCCATTAAAAAAAAGTACTAATCATTACCTTACATAATATTACTTCACTAAGTCCATTGTTTCATAAAAACACATATATTTTGAACTCATCCACAAATAGTTAATTCATTGAAATATTATGTTTTCATAACGATTACTAAAATTTCAAAATAGTTTTCCTATTAATGAGTTATGATGTATTTTACATGGAAATAAACTCCAATTTGATGCATTTATATAGAAGTTTCAAATGAACAGGTATGATAGTTCTATTAGTACTCTGAAAATAGTGAAAAATGAAAACTAAACAACATTGGCATTTCCTGTACTTAAATCCATAAGCTAATCAATTCTATATTAAATTTCAAATCATAGTGTAGGATATATTTTTCAAAATAGAGCTAAAATCCATAAAATTGTCAATTTAAAACAAATTTCAAAGACAATTTAATGACAATATATTAGATAGCAAAATCTATACAGCTACAACAATTTGAATTGGATATGAAGTATACAATTGATTATGTTATGGTAATGCCTGAGTTCCAAGTTCCACGTATTGATGGTTAAATTGCTAGAATTGAAGTTCAACTGGTTACTTTGAAATCAGAGGCAGTTGCAATCATTTAAAAATTAATTCATATAACTATTCTATCTTTTCTTAAATATTTTATATCCCTATATTGCCATCATTATTTGAAATCAGTGTAAGTTCCAACAAACATTAACATAATTATAGTACTTGGTGATTTTGAAATATGTATTTAAAGTTATCCTTTCCTATCTGGTCACTTAATAATGAAAATAAGAATCCCAGGATATAAAAAAAACAAACTATTTTCTTATAATTATCTCAAATTTATCAAATCAAGAAGACTTTTTTTTAATCTAAAAAAAAAAAAGATTTATTGAAGATACTGAATCTTTTTGAAGATGAACAACATGTACATTTATCAGTTACAAATCTTTATTGTTATATTTCATCATTGTTCTCTGTTTAGTTTTTAACAAAATAGATAAAAGCAAGAAATGAACAAAAGTGGGTACCAAAACACACAAGGAAGTATTGGAACACAGGTGAGTATCAAAACACACAAGTAAGTATTGGAACAAAGGTGGGAATCAAAAACACAAGTGGGTACCTGAACACAGGTGGGTATCAAAAACACAAATTGGTACCTTAATACAGGTGAGTATCAAAACACAAGTTGGTACCTGAATACAGGTGGATATCAAAAACACAAGTGGGTACCTGAATACAGGTGGGTATCAAAAACACAAGTGGGTACCTGAATACAGGTGAGTATAAAAAACACAAATTGGTACCTGAATACAGGTGAGTATCAAAACACAAGTGGGTACCTGAATACAGGTGAGTATCAAAACACAAGTGGGTACCTGAATACAGGTGGGTATCAAAAACAGAAGTGGGTACCTGAATACAGGTGGATATCAAAAACACAAGTACCCAAGTGGGTACCTGAACACAGGTGGGTATCAAAAACACAAGTGGGTACTTGAACACAGACAGATACCAAAAACACAAGTGTGTACCTGAACACAGGTGGATTTCAAAATAAAATTGAGGATGGAAAAGGGGAATGTGTCAAAGAAAAAAATATAGGACTAATATATATTGGTCCCAGCTGGGAAGGAAACTGGATTTTTTTGGTTACATATATGGATCATTATCAAAAAACATGCATATTTCGATGAGGAAAATTTCGGGAAACTGATGTCATTGTTTTAAAAATTAAAATATGTCCTGCTATTCTGAAATATAGTAGCAACTATATTCAGAAATACGCAATGGGGAAAATTAGGAGTTCCTTCAATTTTAACAATTTTAAGTCATCCTTTGATAGAATCATGTCAATGGTGTTACCAATATAAAAACTTGTATTTAGTTATTAAAAAATATTTTTAAATACCAAACAACTGTTCCAATTTGTTGTTAAGGGTTGAATTACTACTTATTGACACTATTTTTATAGGTATGCATTCTATTTGAACATAAATTTTAGAATTATTTGTTGTAAAAAAAATAGCTCTCCTAATTATGGCTGTTGTTAATATTAAAGTATACACTAAAACTGAATATAGGTCAAATGTGTAAGACTGAATGATAAGTTAATGCCTAATCCTTCGTATACAGCATAAAAAAACTTTCATTTGTTAATAAAAAAATAAAAATTATTGCATTTTTATATAGTAACACCACTGACCCTTCAGTAACTACAATGACAAAAAAGTATCACCATTAATAACAAAGTTCAAATTTTACTTTTATTAAGTACTGAACACAAAACAAAGAACACTAAGCAAAAGAAAAAGAAAAAAATAATTCTTAGGCTAAAAAATCCCAAATCATATAACAAAACATCAATAACTAAAAATTCGTAAGGGTTCCGCGGAACCCAGTGTCTCGCCTACTTTTGCTGTTAATCGCAGGCTCAACAAAATGAGTAAAAAAATCAATAAAAATATTCCTTTAGATAAGTACTATCTTTTGATTGTAAGAAGCTTCTGTCAAAGTTTGGTATAAATCCAGGATAGTTTATGAATCTAATAAATGTTTTAAAAACCTTAACTGCAGACTGTATTTAATGTTAACCGGAAGAAAAACTAAGTCCATTTATAAGTAAAATATGGATAAACAGGTACAAAAAATTTTCTTCTAGATACTATCTTATGATCATAAACAAGCTTCTGCCCAAGTTTGGTACAAATACAGGATAGTTTGAGAAATTTTTAAAACTTTAACCACAGAGTGAATGTATTGTTTCCTGGCAGAAAAACTAAGTCCATTTATATGTAAAATACGGAAAAAATGAAAAACAAATTTTAACAAATTTACTTCTGGATACTATCTTATGATCATAAACAAGCTTCTGTCCAAGTTTGGTACAAATCCAGGATAGTTTGAGAAAGTTATTAAAATTTTAAAAACTTTGAACACAGAGTGAATGTAATGTTTCCCGGCAGAAAAACTAAGTCCATTTACAAGTAAAATACGGAAAAACAGGAATTTTATTTTTACAAAATTTACTTCTGGATACTATCTTATGATCATAAACAAGCTTCTGTCCAAGTTTGGTAGAAATCCAGGATAGTTTAAGAAAGTTATTAAAATTTTAAAAACTTTGAACACAGAGTGAATGTAATGTTTCCCGGCAGAAAAACTAAGTCCATTTACAAGTAAAATACGGAAAAACAGGAATTTTATTTTTACAAAATTTACTTCTGGATACTATCTTATGATCATAAACAAGCTTCTGTCCAAGTTTGGTAGAAATCCAGGATAGTTTAAGAAAGTTATTAAAATTTCAAAAACTTTAACCACAGAGTGAATATTTGTGGACGCCACTGACGACGCCGACGGAATGTAGGATCGCTATGTCTTGCTTTTTCGACTAAAGTCGAAGGCTCGACAAAAATGTCAGTAGTGTTACTAAATAGTGTCATTGTAAACCAGCATACACCAGTTTGTGAAAACTTGGTATAGGTAATACATTATATTGTTAAAACATTGTTAAATAAGTATTATATTTCATAAATAATATGTTTTGGTTGTTAAACATGATAAAAACAGAAAAAATTGCTGATTGTCATAATATATTCAGTGGTGTTACTAAACTGGTCAATGGTGTTACTTTATTAAAGTGGTCTCACCACTGACAGTAACACCAATGACGTACAGGTGTATTTTTAGATTTAGTTGCAAAATAAGTGCTCCCTACCCCTATTTTATATGTTGTTTTCTACAATCAGTATCTTTTCATAAATCAAAGTCGGAAAATGATTTTTCTAGGGTACACCATGGACACACCTTTTTTATATGTTGTTTTCTACAATCAGTATCTTTTCATAAATCAAAGTCGGAAAATGATTTTTCTAGGGTACACCATGGACACTAATTTCATTTACAATACAGCTTTTACTTACTTTTAAGATTTATTCACTTATTTCCAACATAGATTTTAGTGTCGTCTGCATTACATGCTTATAGGTAACATTGCTAGGGGAGAAACTATTGTAAATGCTGAAATCTTGAGAAAGATAACTCTTACCCAACCAATTTGTCTTTTGGTTACACCAGTGACTTAAAAAAATGAGACTCTTCTTTTTGTTGAAAATTTTTAGCATAAAACCAACATACACTTTGCAAATCATTAAAAAATGTTTGTATATATCAAAATGCAATAAATAGTGATAAATCCTAAAAACAAAGAATATGAATAATAGTCCAATTTCAGGTCTGAAAGGTACTATAGAAAAAAATAACAGTTAATTCTGGCTATATCCAAGGGTTTCAGAAAACATTAAGGATGTTTTTCTAACATTTCATACTGTAAACTGTATATAGTGTATCACAAAACATTCAAATCTAACACATACAAGTGTTGTTTTGATATATTTTCATGTCTGTGACTTAAAAAGACCAAATAACATATATTTGCATGTTTTTTTTATAATGACCCATATATTTCAAAACTTGCCATTGTGAAGTAAATTTCTTATAAATATTTTGTTATAAGAGAACATTCTATTCTTGTGTATTCTTCTATTCTAGTTACATTTAATAATGTTACAGATCTTTGTTACTTCTTGAGGATTTATTTTTTGAAGAAAAAAATTGAATAACTTTTAAAAAAATATTTATTTTCTTGTATAATATTAACACAAAGTGAAAATTCTGTAATTATAACAATTAGTAATCCTTAAATTGCATGAAATATTTGCCGCTGGATGTAAGGTAGCTACCAATCAACATAAATTTGTCTTCTTACCTGTTCAAAGTGAATTTTAAAAATTCCAAAATAAAAGGAAAACAAGAGGATTATTTTGAATCCTACCAATAAAATGATGTTTGCAAGTTGTCACAGTTCAAGTTGTCAACTGAGCAGGAAAGCCCTAGGAACTAATTAAAAGCAAAACTAATTAGCGATCTAAATTTTCTGCAGCCTTATTTATAACAGTTGTTTTGTTGCTATGATGAATTGAAGAAGAAAAATAAAAACTAATTTAGCTGACATCCACTTTTATCCGTGTGTTTATAGCTGTAGATTTTTCATTACCTATACACCAATCAATAATGAGCATCCTACATAATGCTGTTCATAATGACGATTCCGTTACTGATGATTTTAAAGACAGAAACATCCTGTCGATTTAAATCAATACTGGTCTTCACAAAATTGTCTCGATAAAAACATGTTTTAATCATAAAGGATTAAAGAAATTATATCTCTTATGTCCAACTATTTCATAATCTGGACTGAATGATAGTATGTCACAATCTATAACTCAGGCTTGCAAAATGCACTAGCTATCACGTCATAATTTGCTCAGTAACAGTAAAAATAAACAGTGTTGTCCACGCTTTTCAGGCTAGTTAAACATTTTTATATCAATTATTGGTACATGTGCTAACAGTTTTAAATGTCCAATATAGATTTCTTTATAATCCCTAAGGTCACCACTTAACTGTTTCAATATTAATTGTATCATAATTCGGAGTAATTAACAAAGATTAAATACAAATAATTATTTTACATGTGGAATCATTACCATTGGTCATTGGGATAAAAACTCTGGTTTATTTGAAAACTTTACCACAAAGAATTGTTCTTGTTTTATTTTTTATTATTTAAAAATTGATTTATAAGAATCACAAGAAATAAATAAGTACAACTATATCACTCAAATTAGATGTGAAACACATTAAGATTTTATATCTAAAATATAATATTTTTTTTTTTCATTAAAGCAGAGGTTGAATTTCAGGCTAATGAAAAACTAGAAATTTTGACTAGCAAATTAAGATTAAATGTCCATTATAGATTTCTTTGTAATCCCTTAGGTCATCACGTACAGTTTTAATATTAATTGCATTGTTATTTTTCTATAGATTTTTCATATGGAATGAGATTAGAAATGGAGGTAAAACTGAAAACAGTCTATTGGTGGGAAATCTTTACTTGAGAACTATAGGTGCTTACTAGGCAAACTTGTTAATTACATGTATGCCCAGACAAAAGCCTAGGGGTTTTATAAATATTTGAATATGCCATTTTATATAAATATTATCCATAGTATACTGTTTTATTAGTAGTATTATTAGAAAATGAAGATAAATATGAATTTTTCAGACTTTAAACAATTATCATGTTTTCAAGAAATATTCAATCACTAGATATCACTAGATAGTAACCCCTAACACTAAAAAAATATATTACAAACCAAGCTTTTACTTTATCAGCTGTCTGTTATCACGCTTTATGAATAGCTAATATGCATTTAAAGAGAGAAAAACATATTTTTCTTTACATTAAATTTAGAATGCGAAAAGTTTGTTTTTTTTCAAAAATGTACTCACCAGAGTTGAATTTATTATGTCTAAACTTTTAGTAATGTTATACTTAATGATATAATGCTTTAGTTATTTATTGTAAAGCATCCAGTAGAGGTGGTCAAAAGAAAAAGAAATTAAAGGTCTTAACAATAATGTATTAGGTATTTAATGATTACTAAACAGGAATTAATTTATCTACACAAACCAAGATAATTAAATTGCCATGTACAATTATAATCTAATAGTTGTGAAAAATGTGAAATTTTTTTTTTAAATGTAATGTTTAGAAGTGACAAGACCTATTTAATTGCTAAGTTTTAAAAAAATGTCAAATATAGTACCGGTATGTGTGGAAATTTTTTAAAAAGATTCAACACACTTTTGTTTTGAAAAAGCAATATTCTCAGTCTTGTTCTTTTTTTTCATCAAAGGAAATAAAACGTATCAATAGTCTAATGAAATGCCAAAAAATGTGCTAATTTATACTTTTGAACTAAATTCTTTATAAGAAAGATTTTTTTATTTGAAGTATTAACTGTAATATAAAAATTTGATAAGTTCAAAAAATAAAATTTCCAAAGAAAATATCTAAAATTAACTTTGCAATTAAAAAGATTTATGTAAAGTTATACATTCACTTCCAAGTGATTTATTATATTTTTAAGGGACAAAACTCTTGAAATGTGCATGTGCTTTGAACATTTGTTAATATGTTGTACATTTCATATTGAAGTGGCAAGTAGTATTGATTCTTAAAATTGGAATTATTTACTTTACCTAAATTGGTTTATATTAAAACAAACAAGAATTCATCTGTTGTCTTTCTAAGCATACACCATCTTGTAATTCAAAGTATCGGAAAACAGAACAAAGGTGTCCAAAAGATCCAAAAGGAGCATATACATTACAACTCATCACTTCTAGGCTGCTGACCCAAATTCAAAATCAATGTATTCAGAAGTTGTGCTTGAGAAAAGTGAGACGAAAATATTAAGTTCATTCAAATTGAAAAATTCAAAGAATCTGCAAACAGGAAGTTGGTCTCTGACAAATCTGAAAAAAGCTCACACATTACAACCCATTACTAAAATATTTGTAGGACAAACGGACAGACAGAAAAACAGACAGATGGACAGACAAGCTCAATGCAAGGTGAGCCCCCACTTAGTAAATTTTCAACAAACTCCTACATTAATGGTCTGGTTGAAGACAAAATATTTATTTTAACACATTTGCTAGTTTCAACTTGTTAAAAAAAATTTCATTTCATGACCAAAGAAATTAATTAAAGATAAACATTAAAAAGAAACAAATTACAAAACTAGTACACAATGTAAAACTATGAGAACAATAGGAATGAAAGTACACAATGTAATAGTATGAGAACAATAGGAATGAAAGTACACAATGTAATAGTATGAGAACAATAGGAATGAAAGTACACAATGTAATAGTATAAGAACAATAGGAATAAAAGGAGATGTGGAATACACACAAATGAGACAGAAACCTAACAACACATGAGTGTCCAGCTCTAAATCACTCAGAGTCTAGTTTAAGTACCCAATCCGCCACCTTTTCATCTTGATTAGTGTATATAAGGAAATGCAAAATGAAATAAGTTTAGAAAAAAGCACTAACCACTATAGTATCTGTATTATAGACAAAATCACAAATACAAGTAAAATAGTGCTAAATAAATATACTATATCAAAGAATTGTCTTTTGTACATATCCCTTTTGATCTTTTAACACTACATCTCCTTATATAAGTCCTTACAGACTGAGATAAAAGACTTGTAGAATTATTAATTGTATCCCTGAATCTTTTTTTCTCATGACACATATCAAACAAGGCTAACCATATGCATAAACAATTTCACAATACTTTTTTTGTTGCTATTACTACCATAGCTGGATATTACTGAGGTTCTAGAAAATGTTGACATCAGAAAATAAAACGATTGAGCAAACCATACATTAAAAACTTTTGAAATCAAATGAAAAGCATTAACTATTTTCCAAAATATCTAATTTTTCAGCTACTTAAAAAAGATAGTCATATGACACAGCAGAAATACAAAGCACCCTGCCTTTCATGAGATGTAATTATAGCACCTAACCAATCATGTATCAAGTTAACTATCTTCAGAAAATTAATGGAATTTGTACAACATTGCTGAACATTGATTTTTTTTTTATATCATGATGAAAGGAATTCAAATAAGTATTTTAGCTCATTGATAGGGTTTGAAATTCCAACTTTAATGACAAAATAGCATGAAATTTCATCCACAGTTATCATGAAAATAAATTACTCGTACTAAAGTTTAACTTTCTGTTATGTACTTTTATTCAATTGAGTAAAAACATTTAAAAAAAAAACAAGGTTTCTTATATTGCACTTAGTTTGACACAGCAGTCAATTAATTTTTTATATCAAAACTCCTAAATTTGAACAGTTTTATTAAATCTTTGATAAAAGCATAACAAATATGTAACAAATATGTAAGTTTTAGAATGTTCTATTCTACATTTCAAATAAAAAGTAGAAATCAGAAATTAACCACAGATAAACATAGCTTATAGCTTACTATGCAGTATGGGTTTTGCTCATTGTTGAGTGCAATACAGTGACCTATAGTTGTTAACTTCTTCATCATTTGGTCTCTGGTGGAGAGTTGTCTCATTGGCAATCAAACCACATCTTTTTATTTTTATATATACAAGTCACACAAAAAAGTAAGCACTGTTGCAATCCCATTTGTCCATAAACTAATATGAGAGAAATCTCAGCCTTACAACAAATTTGGTGCATATTTGTTTTATAACTGAAATGTGTGAAACTGTAACAGTAATCATCTGATACGGTAAATAGTGATCATACTGTGAAACACATATCTATTATTCTGTGTGGTATATACTTGCATATGAATTAACGCATAGAGAAATATGGCACCAGAGACAATGAATTTCTCAGTAAATTGATCGGCAGTTTTTAGGAAAACATCTGCTGCTAGATTTTATTATGTTTTGCTTTCAACAAAATTTGTCCTTAAGAATATTATAAACCACCAAATAAACTACCAAACAAGTCAGATCAATTTTGTTCTTTCCTTTTTTTTTAGATAAATTTTATTCCACCTCATAACTGAAAATTAGTGTAAATATTCCCCTTTATATTAAAATATTTGCATTTCGCATTCAGAAAAAATCTGCAATATCGTCTCATTTGCATTTTATCAAAGGCCTTCCAAGTTCTATTAAAACAAATTTCATTGTTATTAATGCATATGTGACACATAAATTCCATCAGTGAAATCATATAGCATCATAATTCTAACATGCAATACTACTACAGTGGCATTTACATGATATTCAGATAAGCCATGCACAACATTAAGAGATCCAAACCAATGCTGTTCTGAATACACAATCATTTACCAGGAAACACAAATCACTAAAAAATCATCAACACAATCAACTCTCATAGCTTAAACATCAAAAGATCATCTAGAATCATCTAGAAAATAAACTAGAACTTTGATGGTTTAAACATTAAGGAAAGTTGGGGATGTACATTAAAATTTAATGGTTCTTACATGAACAAAATTCAAATGCAGTACCGAAGAACTTGATGTTTCTTACATGCATAGAATACAAATGCAGTACCGAAGAACATGATGGTTCTTACATGAACAGAATACAAATGTACAGGTACAAAATTCAAATGCAGTACCGAAGAACATGATGGTTCTTACATGAACAGAATACAAATGCAGTACCGAAGAACATGATGGTTCTTACATGAACAGAATACAAATGCAGTACCGAAGAACATGATGGTTCTTACATGAACAGAATACAAATGCAGTACCGAAGAACATGATGGTTCTTACATGAACAGAATACAAATGCAGTAACGAAGAACATGATGGTTCTTGCATGCATAGAACACAAATGCAGTACCGAAGAACTTGATTGTTCTTAAATGCACAAAATCCAAATGTACAGGTACAAAATTCAAATGCAGTAACGAAGAACTTGGTGGTTTCTTGCATGCACGAAATTCAAATGCAGTCCCGAAAAACTTGATGGTTCTAACATGAACAGAATACACATGCTGTACCGAAGAACTTGATGGTTCTTACATGAACAGAATACACATGCAGAACCGAAGAACTTGATGGTTCTTACAATCATAGAGTACACATGCAGTACCGAAGAACTTGATGGTTCTTACAATCATAGAGTACACATGCAGTACTGAAGAACTTGATAGTTCTAATACATGCATAGAATACACATGCAATGCAGAAGAACCTGATGGTTCTTACAATCATAGAGTACACATGCAGTACCGTAGAACTTGATGGTTCTTACAATCATAGAGTACACATGCAGTACCGAAGAACTTGATAGTTCTGATACATGCATAGAATACACATGCAATGCAGAAGAACCTGATGGTTCTCACAATCATAGAGTACACATGCAGTACCGAAGAACTTGATGGTTCTTACAATCATAGAGTACACATGCAGTACCGAAGAACTTGATGGTTCTTACAATCATAGAGTACAGATGCAGTACTGAAGAACTTGATGGTTCTTACAATCATAGAGTACACATGCAGTACCGAAGAACTTGATAGTTCTAATACATGCATAGAATACACATGCAATGCAGAAGAACCTGATGGTTCTTACAATCATAGAGTACACATGCAGTACCGAAGAACTTGATGGTTCTTACAATCATAGAGTACACATGCAGTACCAAAGAACTTGATAGTTCTAATACATGCATAGAATACACATGCAATGCAGAAGAACCTGATGGTTCTTACAAATATAGAGTACACATGCAGTACCGAAGAACTTGATGGTTCTTACAATCATAGAGTACACATGCAGTACCAAAGAACTTGATAGTTCTAATACATGCATAGAATACACATGCAATGCAGAAGAACCTGATGGTTCTTACAAATATAGAGTACACATGCAGTACCGAAGAACTTGATGGTTCTTACAATCATAGAGTACACATGCAGTACCGAAGAACTTGATGGTTCTTACAATCATAGAGTACCAGAGGAGTACAGTATAGTTATGACAAAATAGGAAATAGCATTTAACTGTCTGGAACCCATGAAAATTAAAGTGATTTAGTTAGTGACATTGTTTCCAAAATAATAAACTGATTGTGACATATCAGTTCCAATGTCAAAGTATCAAAACAAAATAAACAATAGATAAACTAGTCATAATTTCACTTGAAATGGGAGGATATTTCCTCAGGGACTGGTTTTAGCAGCAACCAAGCAACAATATTACAAATCCAAAGATTAAATAAAAGTCATTTGAGAATAACCTTATTAATTCAAATAATTTTAAAGAACTAATTGAAACAATGCATTAATGATAAATAAAAACCGACCTGACTTGATAACTCCTACAGTTAAAAAAGTATGAACTGTAATATGATGTCACAGAAGTTTAAAAGTGACGTAACAGTGACTTAGGATCAATGCTTATAGAAATTTTAATAATGGTTTTAATGACACAGTTAGCAACCTGAATTTCAACTGTTTAAATAGTAATAAATACTATGTCAGTCTACATAAAACTTAATTCAGGTTTCATATTTATATTGCACAATTACAAATTTTCAGAAATATAATATCTAAAATATATAAATGGTGTGGTTAACCAAATATAATTTCAAATAATTTTATTTAAATTTCTGACCTGTACTGCAATGTCTAACCTAAAACTTAGACATGATTTAACAAATGGTTAACCAATCAAATAAATAGATTTAAATGTTGAAAGGATTAAAATCAAGTATTGTTCTATTTTCTATTAAAATTTGTCATCTGTATAATATTGCCTTCATTACATAAATTTTTTATAAAACAAGTATATATGCTATTTATTTTAATATGCAACAAGCAAAAGGACTTACTCCAGGGTACTCAAAGTGCAATAAGTATTGAGTTTTGCATTATGACAAGATAAAGCTTCACTGATAGTAGACATGGTAGAAATGGCAATAAGTTGAATAATTTAAAACCAGTTCAACGAGAAGTTGACAATCTCTGGCACATACCAGTGGGACAATAACAATACACTTCAATAATTGGTACTAATCTGCTTCACAAAAAAACTAGAAAAGTGTTAAAACATTCAATATCAAACAATTTCAAAAACATTATCAATATCTCCAAAGTGTAAGATCTAATATAAAAAAAAATCTTGAAAGTCATTCTATTTTATCAGGACGTGATCACAAAAGGTTGACATCAAAAATTGAATGCAATGAGAAGAAAAAAAAAGATAAATAACTAGTTATAGTTATCAAGACCACATAGAAGACATAATTACCTCACAAATCTTTAAGTTAGAAAAACATCATAGATGTGAAATTTCACTCATAAGGTTCCTAAAATGGACCTTAAATAAATGAAAATGTAAAAATTCATGGACCTGGGTAAATTTATATGGCTTCCTCATTTGATGAATACATAAAATATTTTTTAACATGTCTGTGACCTTTACAGACTAAAACCTTTGTTTCCTGTCTGAAAATAGCATTAATAGAAAACAGTATCACTTGAACATGGAAACAATAATCATCTTTATCAAATAATTTCAGGCTATATCTATCAAACTCTTTTCAATTATCTTTATTCCTAATTAATTGGTTTTAGGCTACAAGAACAAAACTTAATGGTTTTAATATGGATACTATCTGAACTCTTACATAACACACATTAGTATTGGATAAACACAATTTACCTGATTACTCAATCAATATTTTCTTTAGTCTACAACTTGCTGTAGACATGCTACAGACCAAGTTAAGACCAGCTTCCATATCTAATGCTTTTAAATGTAACACTTTAAAGACTGATAATAAAATCTGAGTCTTAAAGTGAGTAATGACTATTGGGAGGGGGAGGGGATGTAACCATCAACTCAACAAATGGGGGTATAATAATTAACTCATTTGTCCTATTCCATATTTTTTTCTCCTTTTTTTATAATCATTTCAAGAAGAGTTTCTAATTCATGCATCATTTTCCAATATTTTTTTATCAATTAAGATAAGAACTTCACTACTCTACCTCAGTTTGTATTGAAAATCTCCACGTAAACCAAATCAAATATTGGCTTAAGCCACAAATATATGCTAAACAAATATATAAATTTTTAATAACATTAAATGTTTATAGATTTAATATCGGATTATTGTTTATATGGTTTGCTTTTCTATTCAACTCAAATGAACCTTGAATGGGATGTCTACACCTTTGATATTAAATAGACATAAATCGCAACTATTTACAAAAAGCCATGAAATATAATTGTTCCAGTGTTCAACTGTAATGCACCCCACTATGGTACAAATATTAAATCTAAGATATAAATTCTTTTCATAGACCTCTATTGACATTTATCTATAGATCTATGCTACTTACGTCATTAAAATCTACCTAAATATAGATACATAAAATTTAGTGCTACTTTCTGACATTCATAATCAAAGTGTAATGCTCTCAACCAAGATTTGTCATTTTTAAATATTTTAAATTAAGTTTTGATTAAAATATTTTCAAAGGTTAAAGCAATAATGTTTTTACAATAAAGAGTGCTAGTCGGCTGCAGGTTACTGTTAAATGAAATTTCAAATGTAATTCCCTACTATCTTATCTCTCAAAATGAAATTCGTCCCTTTTTTCAATTCATGCAGAGGTTTAAAGCATCAATTTTCAGACAATAATTCAGTTTGTGACTGTATTGACTCAGTTTAAACATAAACAAGAGTGCACACGCTGAAATGTCTCGCCTACTTTACTGACCATTGATTTTATGTTGATAGTCCTAAATATAAAGCTTTACTACAAGTATCACATAAACTTAACATGATCCAAGAAAATGAGGTCAAGGTCAGATAAACCAAACCGGAAATACAAGTACACCTTACAATCATTCCATACACCAAATATAGTTGACCTATTGCTTATAGTTTCTAAGAAACAAAACTTAACCAGGGAAACTTAACATTGACCAATGAACAATGAAAATGAAGTCAAGGTCAGATGACACCTGCCAGTTGGACATGTACACCTTACAATCATTCCATACACCAAATATAGTAGACCTATTGCTTATAGTATCTGATATATGGACTTGACCATGAAAACTTAACCTTGTTCACTGATCCATGAAATGAGGTCGAGGTCAGATGAAAACTGTCTGACAGGCATAATGACTTTGCAAATGCGCACATACTAAATATAGTTATCCTATTAATTTACTCATTATAAGAGAGAAATTAATATTACAAAAAATCTTATCTTTTTTTCAAGTAGTCACTGAACCATGAAAATGAGGTCAAGGTCAATGACATATGACAGACGAAAACTTCATAACATAAGGCATCTATATACAAAGTATGAAGCATCCAGGTCTTTCACCTTCTAAGATATAAAGCTTTTAAGTAGTTAGTTAACTCCGACGCCTCCGCCTGATCACTATCTCTATGTCGAGCTTTCTGCAACAAAAATCACAGCTCGACAAAAATAACCTTCATGAAAAAATATGTGTTTTATACTATGAAAACATCACACTTATTCTTACACAGGTACAATGTATAGTAAAAAATAAATAAAAATAAATACTTATTATTATATTTCAAATTTGATTAACAATAATCATTTTTAATCTCTATGTTTCTATTACAGTCCAGCGATTCATTTCACAAAAAATCTTATGAGAAAAAATACTTATAAGTCATGAACATTTCTGGATAACATACAATCTATTTTTGTCATAAGATTTTTTGTGAAAAGAGCCCCAGACTGATCATGATCTGTGGCATTACAAAATAAGAAATAATCACCCGAAAACATTGGAAACATATTAAATTACAACTTTTCTCCTGTTTTCAGGGGAGACAATTTTTGTTAAGGTACCAGCAGCTGGATGATAAACCCAAAGTAATGAGAGAAGATCACACTGAAATTCACCAGAATATACCTACAGATCCATTAAAACCACTTAAATAGAAACAAACTAGTCATTTCATATGAACTGTACATGTTATTGCTTATACCACTTATTGCAGATCTGTTTCTGTATTGTTATGAGTTACAATTTATGACTAAAATCAGCAAAGACCCATCGAAACAACATCTGATTCAAAAATTTAATAACACTTTTAGATATTTAGATGATATATTGGCTCTCAATAATGACGACTTCAGTATGTACACTAAAGAGATTTATCCTCCCGAACTAACTTTAAATAAAGCTAATACTAACAATGAACACTGCCCTTTCCTGGATCTTGATATATTTAATTTAACGGGAAGCTTAATACCAAAATTTATGATAAAAGAGATGATTTTTCATTTCCTATTGTTAATTATCCATTTTTAGATGGTGACGTTCCCTTGTCGCCATCTTATGGTGTTTATATATCTCAACTTGTTTGATTCGCTCAAGTATGTAACAAAGTATTTGATTTCAACGAAAGAAATCTCTGTATTACTGAAAAATTATTACACCAGGGTTTTTGATATCACAAACTGGTCAAAACATTTACTAAATTTTATCATCGGTACAAGGACATCATTCGTAAATATAAATCAACATGCAGACATCTTATGCGTTCAGGTATTTTGGTATTTCACATCCAATATTTTATGGTAATATTCTTTACAAAGCACAAAATTGTCGGCATTCACCTCAAAAGCTAACCAAACCTTTAAACAGACTTATTCGGAAAGGATATAGTTACGATACTGTTGTCAAGTCATTAAGGATTGCATATTTTATTATAAATATTGATTCACTCAAAGGGTCTTTGCATCGGAAATAAACACATTTATTCTAAAACCAGTTGTTGGCATGATACGGGTTATGTTCTTCTCATATATTTTATGATGGTATGATACTAAACCCCTAAAGGGAGGGATTGTACTTGATTTTCATATGTACCTATTCTGACATCGGACTTGGACTTCTTTTAAACTGAGTTTTACTGTGCGTATTGCTATGTGTTTCTTTATTCTACATTGGCTAGAGGTATAGGGGAGGGTTGAGATCTCACAAAACATGTTGAACCCCGCCGCATTTTTGCGCCTGTCCCAAGTCAGGAGCCTCTGGCTTTTGTTAGTCTTGTATGTTTTTAAATTTCAGTTCATTTATATGTTTTGGAGTTTAGGGTGACGTCCATTTTCACTGAACTAGTACACAGTTTTATTAAGGGGCCAGCTGAGGACCACCTCCGAGTGCGGGATTTTCTCGCTGCGTTGAAGACCCATTGGTGGCCTTCGGCTGTTGTGTGCTCTTTGGTCGGGTTGTTGTCTCTTTGACATATTCCCCATTTCCATTCTCAATTTTATTCTTATTTCTTTAAAAGTTCAAAAACAGTCGATGTACGATTATTATATTCATACATTCAAAGTTTAAAAGAAAAATATTGTTAATACTTTTAAAAAGTTCTGCCTGCTTAAGGCTAAATATGACACATTAAGTTTTCTGATATGTTCATTGACTTATTATAGAGCTAAAGAGAATGCTGAGTCATTTATTTTGATAATATTTTTAAATCTAAGGGTATCAACATTTCTCCCTATTTTTTGTTTTATTCAATTAATTATGTATCTGCTTTCATGCTTTTGAATACAATCAACATTTAAAGTTTTCTTTTTCTTTAACAAAATCTATGTCATATAAATTTGCCTTAAAGCAAGGAAATTTGAAAGATTTTTTTTTTATTCGGTGGATGTTAAATTTGTTTTCGAACAATATGTTGCTCATATTTATAAATGTACTACAATATTGGAAAAGACAGGATATGGTGTATTAATTCATAACACAAAATCAAAAGCAATTCATAAAAACTAAAAGCAAAGGGAGAGCACTGTTATTGCTGTTCTGCATCTAAATGTCACAGAATACTGTGGATTCATTATTATTCGTGAGACACCAATTTTAGTGGATTTCGTGGTTAAAGGTGAACCACGAATTTAAATTTTCAACAAGTACAAATATTCTATTGGCTTGTATGCAGACTTTAACAAAACCACAAAATCAAATATCCTCGAAAATACAATTTTTTCTCAACCCACGAATATAAAGGAATCAACAGTACCATATAATACACCTTATTATGTAAAGACTCCTTATTATATAATATTCAAATCTATAACAAAGGAATATCATATAATAAGTTGTCTTTTTTAATTACATGTGTTATTTTAATTTTAGAAGAGCTATTTTCGTATTATTGCTTAATTATTCAAACTAAATTGGTCAAGCTGAACTCAAGTAATTCTGCTTTTCCTGAGCATATATTGATTTCAATACATAACAATTGTTTAAAAAGATTTGACAAAACTAAAACTGATCTGACCAGCTGATTTAATTTAACACATGTATGGGTTATGCTGTATTATGGAAATCTCACTTTTATTTTGTTTAACTATCACAAGCTGATCATGTATGAATTGTATTTTTGATTTCTTAGTGACAAAGTAAATGTATATTACATAATGCTATGTCAATAAGAGTCATTTCTTTCTCACCAAAATAAATCTTCAATTTAAACTTCCAAGTTTTATTTAGAGTAATTAAAGATATTCAGTTAAGACAGTAAATAGATTAATAAACACAAGCTGTAAGAGAGCTTTTTGTATTGACTACATAATATATACAACAGTCATTTAAACCACAAAATTTTCAATATATAATGCATGGTAAGATAATAAATAAATGTCAAATAAAAGTAAATCAAAGTACTGAAGTACTGAACATCGGATGACTGCAAGTTCTTGTGGATGGTCACAAGCACTTGTCTCAGAAAAAAAAATCACATCTCTATACCTGAAAGTGAGGTTAATGTACAGAGATATATTTTTTTCTGAGACAAGTTCTTGCGTGGATGATGAATGAATGACAGGGAATTCAACCTCAACGTAATAACTATTATATTGTAGTGATACAAATCAGTTTACTCTGGTTTGTTGTTATATATCATATTTATATATATGTATATAAAAGTTACATGCATATGTAATTTTCATCTATTTGCGTATCATTCTATTCTACTATTCTAATATTAGTGCAGTGCAAGTACATGGTGGACACTCTTCTGTATTAATTCGATTTTTTTATAGATTGGATTTGAGCAGGCATACATATTTTTCTGCAAAACGTTCTTGGGATATTCTTCCGCATGCATTAACATAATTTATCTGTACGTGTGCATAGATATTAATGATTTTTTACTTATATATATATTTCTAACGTCAAAACATTTTCATATTATTAATTTATGTTATAAAAAAAATATTTTTATGAGTATTTATTGAAGAAATGAATTTATAACAAGTGATAAGGAATGTTATTTTGTACTCGATAATGTCCACATATTTATATGAACGGTTACCAGTCAAAAACAAAGTCAAATCTCTGTGGCAACAATACATCAGAATGCCCTCATGGTCATCACGATGTAAAAAGCATAGTTTCTTTTTCCTGAATGTGACTTACTAAATTAGACTAATCACCAGGTCAGTAATTACACATGTGGAGCAGGATCTGCTTAAACTTCCGAAAAAACCTAAGATCACCCCCAGTTTTTGGTGGGGTTCATGTTGCTCAGTCTTTAGTTTTCTATGTTGTGTTTTGTGTACTGTTGTTTGTTTGTTTGTCTTTTTTCTTTTTCAGCCATGTCGTTGTCAGTTTATTTTCGACTTATGAGTTTGAATGTCCCTTTGGTATCTTTTGCCTCTCTTTTTCAAGTCATATTTTAGAAAAAAATGCATGCAAAATATTTTTAAATATAGCATTTTAAATTAGAAAATTAAGCACAGTATATAGATAGAAACAGAAAAGCAATTCAAATCAACCAGTCTAATATACTAAAAAAGCATAAGGTATAAAATTATGACTATAAAAAACCATTGATTTAGAAATATCAGTCTATGTTAACAGATTGTTTACATAGGCATTAATGTTTGGAAAAAATGACAGTTTGTTCCGGGATAGGAAAGCATTCAGTAAACTGCTTTTAGTAAAAATAATAATCTATTTCAAATTTATCATTATCAAATGAAAACTTCCGGAAATTTTCCCTGAGTTTCTGTTTGTAAAAGATCAAATTTTATTGGTTAAATAATCACTCACCATCTGCTGAAGCATTCAGACAGACTTTATTTGTCATTTATTTAAGCATAGATTAATTCACAATACCCCTGTAATATAATGAATCTTGGGAACTTTGACTGACTAAAAATTGAAGGAACAATTATCTTTTCACCTTTTTCCTGAAAGTCACTGTTTATGAAAAATTTGCCAAAATCTTTTCTTTGATGTTGATAAATTAACTACTGTAAATTCAGAAATTATTGCGAGGTTTATATCAATGCAAATAGTGCGACTGGGTTAGTTTTGCAATAACTAGAACTCGCATTCTGATATCTGATATTTGCATAGTTATGCGGAATTTCCTGAAATTGCAATAATTAATCTTGCATTATTGTCCATTCTTCATAAATCGCAATAATAAATGCACGCAATAATTTCTGAATTTACAGTATTATGAATTAAAGACAAGTACAGATTTTTTTACCTACTTCTGAGTCCAAGGCATTTAGGTGTTAAAGCAAAGACTGGTAGGCTCAGATTCAGATAAATGAATACAGGTCTCATGACATATCTTACTGCAGACTGATACCTATTGCTAAGTCCAAGGCATTTAGGTGTTAAAGCAAAAACTGGTAGGCTCAGATTCAGATAAATGTATACAGGTCTGATGACATGTCTTACTGCGAGCATTAAGGGGTTAAAGCAAAGACTTGTAGACTCAGAGTCATATCTTACTACCTTTTTTTGACTTAAAAAATTGAAAATATGGGTAAGAGTGGTTTTTTTAGTACAAAGTAAGGCTCAGATTTACATCAAATCAACATTTTCCTTTATTGAATATGCATGTAATATATACCACTCCATCCCCACATCAAATAATCTTATATCACCATAATTAAATTTTCATTATGAATACCTTAACTATAGAACCTAAAACAAACATTAATATAACTAAACATTCCAGGAAAACTCTTTCATTTGGAAATAAAAAGATCAATCATTTCTGCATCATAACCTTGGGACTATTTCTTTTTAAGTACCACAATTTATTGTTAGATAACGGCAGAAACAATTCCTTTCAAATAGAATAGCATAATTTGAAACCATGGTAGAAAATGACTATTGTTTCTAAACGTTGATGCTACGTATAACATCTTTAATGTTATAATGTTTTATTCATGGTGACAACATTGATTTTTAAATCATTATCTTAAGAATGTTTGGAAACTTGAAATTCTAAAATAGATGTCATTATCGCAATAAAATAACAAACAGACTTTAAAGAAAAGGCTCAAGTATTAAAGGTGTATGCTGAAAGATTAATAAAGTTTAGAAAACATAGAAACTAGAATATGTAATATAGGACATGACAAAAGTGGAAACAATTAAAAGAAAACTAATTAATGATAAAACAATAAACCAAAAACAAATATGACAGACAGTAACCAACGACAACCACTGAATTACAGGCTCTTGACTAGGGACAGGCACAACAGACTGTGGCAGGGTTAAACATGTTGTGAGTGCTCAACCCCTTCCTATAACCAGGGACAGTACTATAACAGCACAGTATAAGACAAAAAAACAGAAAGAAAAAATAAGAAATATGGAAATAAAATAGTATAAAACTGTTTTCTTGCATAGTAATTATTTCAATTATAAAATATGGAATGATAATGTTTCCGAGATATATATCTTAATGCAAAAATTCAATTTAAAGTCATCTAATTGGGAGTTAAATGCAGGTCAAAATAACACAGAAAAAGATAGAATTTAACCTAATAATTTTGTTGTTGATCTATATATGACAAAATTTCCAAGGATTTCTGTGAACATACTGTACCAGGCTTATCATATGAATTACTGGAATGTTCTGATTAATTCCTCATTATTAACACTCCAGAGTAATGAAATACTACATACAGGGACACAGTTTGCTGGTAAAAAAATAATCAGGATCACAGTCATGGTTTTTCTGGGAAAGTAATCGGATCTGCCAAGATGTTATGGAATTAACCAACAGTCACTTCCTGAATCAACATCAGAAAGTACCCTTTATTCTGATTAATGTGTGGACAGTCTAGGAAACATTTGATTGTATAAAGGAAGCACTCCTTCAATACATTTTATAAATTACAAAATTGATCAGATTAATTTTTAATTCATTGGGAAAGGGGGAGAGTGTTCTGTTTTGATATGACATCCTTCAGTGGCTATTTACTTTACTCAAGGTAAAATTTAAAACAAAATTATTATCTCTCCAATAGTCTATGTATAGTTTCTAAGTCCAATGATATTACTGTTCTAATTAACATTGGGGGCAATACACTATTTAGCTAGACCCATTTTAACAGTAGCCAAAAGTATTGCTCAAATAAGTCATATATATATAACTGCTAATTTGTATGAGACCAATTTATTGTCCATGCATCTCTCAATTCTTAAAAAATTATTAAAAAAAGAGGATCAAAGATAAAGAAGTGACCGCTTACAGAACATAGAAATATTGTTTAAATGTGGGACTGACATCAAATTAGTACGAACAAAGGTAGAAAAAAATTGTTTTGATTTTTGAGAATTTTCCAAAATTTGCCTTTTTAACATTACACTAAATGGGATGCCTTTTAGTGGAGTGCCTGACTCCATTAGAATTAGCATGTTTTAGTGCAGAAGTTATGTTAAAAATAATCCAGCACACCTTGATAATCATTTCCCTTACTTAATAATGTTTATAGTTCATTTTTCAATATTCAGAAAAGATCTGAAAATATACTTCGTCATAAAATTAAAAAAATTTTTTTTTTACTATCCATCAAACTAACATGCTTTTAACCTAATCTCCTTAAGTCATTAACTGTAAAACATGTAATATACTGCCTGTAATCTGTCAATAGTAAAGTGTAATAAACCTCTTACTGGATCATCTTCAAAGATTTACTAACTATCTGTACAAGTTTAATGACCACCAATAAACTTCATGATATTGATTCAGTTATAGCATTTATGTAAAAATTGACTACAGCTAGTACAATACTTAGGCCAAAGATTAAGTGGATCTGCATTATATTGCACTATTATATTTGAAGGTAATGTTGTCATTTCGTGACATTGTTTTTGCCTCTCTATATGTAAGATTTCAAGGCATTCTGTATTGTACACTGTTATATACTAGGGCGTTCTGTACACTGTTATATACTAAGGCATTCCGTACACTGTTATATACTAAGGCATTCCGTACACTGTTATATACTAAGGCATTCCGTACACTGTTATATACTAAGGCATTCCGTACACTGTTATATACTTAGGCATTCTGTACACTGTTATATACTAAGGCACACCGTACACTGTTATATATTTAGGCATTCCGTACACTGTTATATACTAAGGCATTCTGTACACTGTTATATACTAAGGCATTCCGTACACTGTTATATACTGAGGCATTCTGTACACTGTTATATACTAAGGCACACCGTACACTGTTATATACTAAGGCATTCCGTACACTGTTATATACTAAGGCACACCGTACACTGTTATATACTAAGGCATTCTGTACACTGTTATATACTAAGGCATTCCGTACACTGTTATATACTAAGGCACACCATACACTGTTATATACTAAGGCATTCTGTACACTGTTATATACTAAGGCATTCTGTACACTGTTATATACTTAGGCATTCCGTACACTGTTATATACTGAGGCATTCCATACACTGTTATATACTAAGGCACACTGTACACTGTTATATACTAAGGCATTCCGTACACTGTTATATACTAAGGCACACCGTACACTGTTATATACTAAGGCATTCTGTACACTGTTATATACTAAGGCATTCTGTACACTGTTATATATTAAGGCACACCGTACACTGTTATATACTAAGGCACACCGTACACTGTTATATACTAAGGCATTCCGTACACTGTTATATACTAAGGCATTCTGTACACTGTTATATACTAAGGCATTCCGTACACTGTTATATACTAAGGCATTCCGTACACTGTTATATACTAAGGCATTCTGTACACTGTTATATACTAAGGCATTCTGTACACTGTTTTTGTACACTGTTATATACTGAGGCATTCTGTACACTGTTATAACTTACAAATTATGCTACTGGTTTTTTTGTTTGGAAAGTTGCACATTTTGTCATGTCTGACCCTTTATAGTTGACTATACAAGTTTTACTCATTGTTAAAGGCCTAGATAGATGACCTTATTTGCTTACATCCATGTCATTTGGACTGTGTGGATAGTTATTTCAAATGGCAATCATACCACATCTCCTTTTTTTCATATTCTGTCACAACTATTGTTTGTTGGTTTCATACTGTCAACTTTAACTTACAAATGGAAGGTGAACATGAACCTAAGATATTTAAAAAGAACAATGATAGATTTACTTGGATGATTATGGTAGTCCATAAAGTTGACCCTTTGGAAGTAGAAACACTGGAATGAACCAATAGTATTCATTGTAGTTTTTCACTGCTACTGGTGAATTCAATATTTTAGGATATATTACATTATCAAATAAAAATATTACTTTTCACAATTATTTATGCCTTATCAAGATTAAAAAAAATATCTTAATCCAAAATATTGTGTTGGTAACATTATTTCTATTTGGGAGAAAGAAAATTATTTACCCATATTCTTTTAGAAAATAAAACAGTAAATTAACCAATCACCATGAACCTTTATTACCATGTAACAAATAACCCTTCCAATCACAATGAACCTTTATTACCATGGAACAAATTACCCTACCAATCACCATGAACCTTTATTACCATGGAACAAATTAACCTACCAAACACCATGAACCTTTATTACCATAAAACAAATTACCCTTCCAATCACCATGAACCTTTATTTCCATGGAACAAATTAACCTTCCAATCACAATGAACCTTTATGACCATGGAACAAATTACCCTTCCAATCACAATGAACCTTTATTACCATGGAACAAATTACCTTTCCAATCACAATGAACCTTTATTACCATGGAACAAATTACCCTACCAATCACCATGAACCTTTATTACCATGGAACAAATTAACCTACCAAACACCATGAACCTTTATTACCATAAAACAAATTACCCTTCCAATCACCATGAACCTTTATTTCCATGGAACAAATTAACCTTCCAATCACAATGAACCTTTATGACCATGGAACAAATTACCCTTCCAATCACAATGAACCTTTATTACCATGGAACAAATTACCTTTCCAATCACAATGAACCTTTATTACCATGGAACAAATTACCTTTCCAATCACAATGAACCTTTATTACCATAAAACAAATTACCCTTCCAATCACCATGAACCTTTATTTCCATGGAACAAATTAACCTTCCAATCACAATGAACCTTTATGACCATGGAACAAATTACCCTTCCAATCACAATGAACCTTTATTACCATGGAACAAATTACCTTTCCAATCACAATGAACCTTTATTACCATGGAACAAATTACCTTTCCAATCACAATGAACCTTTATTACCATGGAACAAATTACCTTTCCAATCACAATGAACCTTTATTACCATGGAACAAATTAACCTACCAATCACCATGAACCTTTATTACCATGGAACAAATTACCCTTCCAATGACAATGAACCTTTATTACCATGGAACAAATTACCCTTCCAATCACAATGAACCTTTATTACCATGGAACAAATTAACCTTCCAATCACAATGAACCTTTATGACCATGGAACAAATTACCCTTCCAATCACAATGAACCTTTATTACCATGGAACAAATTACCCTTCCAATCACAATGAACCATTATTACCATGGAACAAGGCTGTTTAAGATGTTTATCTGTGTATTTCAGTAAGAAAGTGCAAGCAGGGAATAGGTTTTTTTTTGTTATTATCAAATGGCCAGTCTGTTACCAGTGCTTAGGATAGCTGTGAATCCTTGATGGAGCAATCAAGATGACATTAGTGTTCCATATATTTCTTTGTTAAAGTTATATACTACATGCTTTACTATATGTTTATAATAGTTATTTCTGCTTGTTGTGAATTTTATAATTTGCTTATACTTATATGTGCTTACATTTTTATACTTATGTGTACTGGTTGTAAACCTTGTTGTACTGTCATGTTTTGTATAGATGTAATAGTCAGCAGTAAGAGCTTTCTTAAGCTCATGTTTATTGTTGTTTGTACATATGTGTCAATTCTCAATAAAATTTACTTACTTACTTATACTTATAAAATTATTCATGACAAATATGATGACTGTAATTGCAGCTAAAAAATCTAATTATAATCATTTTATCATCAATATCAGACAGTCTTCTACAATCTCTCACAGAAATACAAAACAATAGAGTCAGAAATAACCTCCTATTTGAAGAATATCACATAACATTTAATCCTGAACCATAATATATAATTACAGAGAATCAAATTTCTGAAATTAATTGGTTAATTTATGACAAGGTGAAGGACAGTATTACCTGTAATATTGTAGAGGCTAATTATAAACTGTTCCAAGAATTCAGAGGGTCCAAGGTATTATCAGATAAAAATCAACTTTCATGACAGATTTATCTCCAAATTTGGTACATGTATATAAATTCCAGGAAAATATATGTGAGAATGTGACAAAACAGAACAAAGTTATTTTGGGATTTGTGAGTCAACGACACCTCATTTGAGTAAAATAACATACAAAATATCAAATTACAGTTTAAGTTGAAATACATAGTTCCTTTTTAAAATCTCTTTCGGGCAGAATGAAACTGTATTAAATAGCTAAGCTATAGCTGCTATGAAAGTTTTACTGCCAGTCAAAAATGCATAAATATACAAATTTAACACAAGATCTAGTAAAATTTACTATACCGATAATTAATACATGCTAAGATGCTAAAGAGCCGGTGTAACTTGCCTTGGTCTATGTGCATATTTAACAAAGGACACTCTCCAACATTGTAGACGAGAATAGAATTCATGACAAAAATCTTTGTTTTGTTGATATTGTATTGCTGATCATTTAGTCTCTTTAGTTTCTCTCTATCTTCTTTAGTTTTTGTTCAAAAAAACAAAACAGGGTAAAAAAATCCTCATTTAAGGCTACCACTCCCATAAAGATTAACAGTCTATTAACTATATCGGCAAAATTTGACTTGTTAGTAGATCTTGCCCTTGCTGATCATTTTTGTGATTTAAAATGTCTCTTTATCTATCATAATTTTTATCATATAAAGCAAAATGCAAAAAAAATGGTAAAAATCGTCATTAAAGGGCAATAACTCCAATAAGGAGTTGTTGGACAATTTCCTCCATGAGTCTTAATAGTAGATCTTGTCTTGCTGATCATTTTTGCTTATCTAAGTTTCTATCTATCTATTATGATTTTTAAAATATAAGGCAAAAATGCAAAAAATTGGTAAAAATCGTCATTAAAGGGCAATAACTCTAATAAGAATTGGACTGACATTCGACCATGTAGACGTATTTGTAGAACTTGTCTTGCTGATCATTTTTGAAATTTAAAGTTCTCTCTATCTATTATAGTTTTCAAGATCATATACAAAAATGAAAAAAAAATGGTAAATTTTGTCATTCAAGGGTAATAACTCCTATAAGAAGTCGTCTGACAGTTTTGACGTATATGGACAACTGGTAAAGCTCAATATTCTGAACATTTTTGCCCTCTCAGATTTTCTTTTTTTTGTAACGGTTTTCAAAATAATAGACAAAACTTGTATTTTACCCCTATGTTCTAATTTTAGCCATGTCTGCTATCTTGGTTGCCAGGCGGGGTCATTGGATGCATTTATTAAACTAGATACCCCAATGATGATTGTGGCCAAGTTTGGTTAAATTTGGCCCAGTAGTTTCAGAGAAGATTTTTGTAAAAGTTAACAGACGACGACGGATGATGGATGCAAAGCGATGAGAAAAGCTAAATTGGCCCTTTGGGCCAGCTGAGCTAAAAAGAGTATGTAGTAAAAGACATTGTTATACATCAATCTCAAGTTATTTTTTATGAATGAGTTACAAGGGGGTCAATCGGTGTAAACTCCATCATCAAACAATCTCAATTTTTACTGTGACGTAATACCATAAGCATTGTGACATAAAAAATTTATGAAATTTACAGGAAAGTGCACAAATTAGAAAGTTGTCTATTGAAATATCAGGCATAAGTTATCCTCATTAAAGATAAGGGCTTGTGTGACAACAGTCAAGTCAACAATCTTGGCAACTTGACAACTACCTCCCCCTTTTATTTTCTACCGAACCTAAAGGTAAGACTGACAAGTAGTTTTATCTATCATCCTTTAACCATCTAACTTATATATAACACTATTTGACTAGTTAAACTTAATGATCAGGAAGAAAATTCAACTTCCAACTCTATCCTACAGTTCAGCATAAGGACATCTTGATTTTTAATAGACAAGACTAATCCTATAAAAAAAAAATATTGTCCTACGAAAACTAAACAGTTCACATAAACTGTATATCAAACAAATCTTGTCATCAATTTTTAATTATCTTTAAATACATTCCAACATTTTTTCCACTTCAATAAATTTCTTTTCCAACTAATTAGTCATTTGATTATGGTAAACAAGGTAAACTTAAGGTCACCAATCTATGATAAAACTCAAACACATCTAGTGGTTGCAAGGTCAACGGATTCCATTAAAAACATTAATTAATAAAAACTCTTATTACTAACTCCATTCATATATTCATATGCCCATGACATTTTATCATTAGATTTGAACGCTTCATTAGCCGAAGAATTAATTATTTTAAAGATTACGGGTATGCTTGATATCACTAGGAAATGCTATTGAATAGTACAGATTTTTAATTGAAAATATAGTTCTAGAGTTCAAAACAATATATGAAAAAACAAATATGATAAACAGCAACAAATGATAACCACTCAATATCATGTTCCTGACTTGGGACAGGCGCATACTGAATGTGGCAAGGTTAAATATAGAATGTGGCAGGATAAATATAGAATGTGGCAGGGTTAAATATAGAATGTGGCAGGGTTAAACATGTTTGTGGGTGCCCAACCCTCCCCCTTACCTGGTACAGTGGTGTAACAGCACAACATAAGAACAAACTATAAAAATAAGATGAAAAGGGCTTGGAAAAGATCCATACAAAGTACAAAAACAAAAAAAACAAAAACACTAAAGACCCAAAGTACAGATCTGAGAGTACTCCCATTTACTGAAAGCTAGTTCAAAGCCAATACAACTTGTAAAAAAATCATGTATCAAAGACTAAAATATCAATCAGTACATATCCAACATCCAATGGATTTAGTGTAAAGATGTCATTTACAGTCAGAGAAAAACATGACCTTGTGCAATGCCAAGATACAGGTATTGACAGATTGCAGAGCCATGAGTGTAAAAAAATTCTAAACAGTCAGAGAAAAACATGATCTTGTACAATGCCAAAATACAGGCATAATTACTCCATTCAAAATTCCACTCAAAAGTAAGATTTTATTTTCAAGCACAAATTTTTTGGAACATATACTTTCATCAGAAAATATACTTGTAAATCAAATTTTCTGTGCTACAAAGTTTTCAAACCTCTGGATTAACAAAATTTTGGATATTCATATCTTGTGGATAATATTAATCTATAACGTATTATCGACAAATAATATTTCATTCAGTGATTATTGATTGCCTAAGTTAAACAGATCATGACATTGATAAACAATCAACACTGAGAACATAGAGTACATGAAAAATAAGTGAATGGATAGAGCCATGACATTTTTTTTCATATTTTTAATGTGTTCCCATTTGTTAATTAAACTTTTCCCTAACAGTTGTTAAAATTTTCTTTAAGAATCTGTTATTACTACTTTCCTTCCAGTGCACATTTGTTTACATTCTTTCATCAAGGTTTTCCCCTTGCACTTGCGCTCACGGTGGGGTGGACAAAGTATTAACGAGAGTTTCCTCGTATTTAAGGTAGGTGCATACATGAAAATATTGGCGAATTTGGTAAAGGAAGACAATAATTGAATAGCAGTACATTTATTAAGATTTTGATTATATAAAGGATTTTCTTTTACAAGAAAGTTCATGTTCACTTGTTTTAAACTAAAACTTACCCATTCAAGTATATAAAACATTCCACTTTTATTTTTAAATTTGAAGTTTCATATGACTTTAACCCTCTCCTCCATGAAAATTTTTTTTATATATACCTATTTCGCATATTTAATAAAATATTGGAAATAAGCTCATTTTAATAAAGTAAAAACTTTAAAAAACATGGTGATACACCATTTAAAAAAATTATCATGTTAAAAATAATAATGCACGGTGAAAAAAATCATTTCATCAATCTAATTCATGTCAGATATGACAAAGTATATACTTATATTGGATAAAATTTGATGAAGTCGGATACCGATTTTTGATGGCAAAATGATTCAACTGAGGTTTCCTGAGATACTCCATAGAGGCATCATTATGGAGGCAAGAGTTAAGTTATCTGTATATAGTAGATAAATGTAGTTGACATTTATCAGTTTTATAAATTTAACGTCTGAATTAAAAATTTTATGCATTTTTCCACTTTTGATTTTGCCTTTTAAATACAACCTGACAATTTGTGTGCTATGAATTAAAAAGAAGACATATCTGAGTATTTGTCAATTCTAAATCATAGCTTACAGCCTGTTTTTGAAGTTTGAGACAACTGCATTACACAACAATTCACCGAGTAATAAAATGCATTAAAATGCCATTATATCTGAACTGCTTTCAAAGACATCCAAATCTTCAAAGCTAAAAGATCCCAAATATCTTTTGGTAGTTTATCTTGTTTGATTTCTACCTCATTGGTGCGTGTATGTCAAACACTGCTGTTTATTGACATTAAAAAGACAAAAACATCTCATTTTACAATCAAACCATTTAAATTCTCTACAGACACAGATAAAAAAAACCTTATCTCTTTACACTTGGATGGGTTTCGAGTGTCCAGCATACTTCAAATGATGTTCTGTTTATTTTGAGTAACATTAAAACATTCAAAATGATACGTTCCAAAGCACACAAACATTTCCAAAGTAATAGGATCTTGGCTTCTTTTGCTTCATTAGTTTGTTTGAACATATCAGAGATTTTGGATTGCTACCTAATATATACTGAAACACATCCATCATTGCCTTGTTTAAATATTTCAATGGGAGGACAAAGAAGTTTACTTTAAAAGAAAAATATAAATAACATGAATTAACGTCAATAAGGTAGCATGTGCAATCGTCAGGTTTAGTAAAATAATAACAGCAGCATCATCAGTAGCGGTCTTATATTTGTCATATCTTAATGTTTTTGTCATTTGCAGAATGTAATGATGATGGGTTATATCTAATAGTTTTGGTTTATTTCAATAATATTTTCTTAAGACACAGGATGATTAAGAGCTTGACCTATTGTATAGAGCTTGGCAGAACAGTGGGTAGATGGTTATATTTTATTGTGACTGATATTTTACAATTTGTTCTTAAGTTACCGGTACTTTGTTACACCACTGTCCTAGGTAAGGGAAGAGTTGAGCACTCATGAACATGTTTATCTCCACAATATTCTTTATGAACCTGTCCCATGCCAGAAGCCTGTAATTCAGTGGTTGTAGTTGGTTACTTAGTGGCGGATCCAGAACTTTTGATAAGGGGGGCCCACTGACTGCAATAAGAGGGGGCCCCCAACTGTCATGCTTCAGTGATTCCCTATATAATCAACCAAATTTTTCCAACAAAAGCCCCCCCCCCCGCCTATGTTACTGTCTGCCCTAATTGTTTACTGTTTAGTATAAATCAGGCCATTGGTTTTCTCTTTAAAATTATCTCACATTTTTTTATAACTTACTACTATATGGATAATGCTGATTGATGAAAGCCGTACAGTGACCTTTAAAAAAAGTTGTCTCATTGGCAATCATACCACAACTTCTAATTTTAATATGTGTTATTTGAATAAAGCACTGAAGCCAAATTATCATGATTCAAAGAGTAAATTGCACCTTTACAGTCTAATTAAAACCTTGCAGTTTTGTTTCAACACTTTATAGTTAAGTATAATATAGCAGGTAATTCATGTCAATGACAGTTCATGGCAGTTCATGGACCATTCAGTTAAAGTAAATTTATGAAAAATAAAAATAGAAATATGTATAAAAATAAGAAGATGTGGTATGAATGCCAATAAGACAACTCTCAACAAGAGACCAAATGACACAGAAATTAACAACTATAGGTCACCGTATGGCAATCATTAATGAGTAAAACCCATACCGCATAGTCAGCTATAAAAGGCTCCAAAAGGACAAATATAAAACCATTCAAACGAGAAAACTAACAGCCTGATTTATGTACAAAATAATGAACAAAAAAACAAATATGATATACAGCAACAAACGACAACCACTGAATTACAGGCTGCTGACTTTGGACATGCACTTACAGAATGTGGCGGGGTTAAATGAGTTTGCTGGCGCCAAACCCTCCCCCTAAGGTGGGACAATGGTGCAACGGCACAACACAACAACAAACTATACAAAACATTCGAAAAACAAATATAAGAAACAGCAATAAACGACAACCACAAAATTACAGGCTCCTGACTAGGGACAGGCACATATAGAATGTGGCAGGGTTAAACTAGTTTGAAGGCACCTACCCTCCCCCTAACCTGGGACAGTGGTTTAACAGTTCCACATAAGAAGAAGCTATAAAAATCAGTTGAAAAAGGCTTAACTCATCAGATAGATACAAACCAAAATACAGCTAACAAAAACACAGAGATGGGGATGTAGGGTACTTATACATCCCCACAACAAAAAGACACAAGTACAGATCTGAGTGTACTCGCAGTTACTGACAGCTAGTTCAAAGCCATAACAACTAATAAAAAAAATCATGCATCTAAGACTAAAATATCAATCAGTGCACATCCAACATCCAATGGATTTAGTGTATTGATGTCATTTTCAGTCAGAGAAAAACATGACCTTGTGCAATGGCAAGATACAGGTATCGACAGATTGTAGAGCCATGAATGTGCATATGTATATAAAAATATAATTTGATTTTAATTTATTGATAACAAAATCAATATTAATACCAATAGAAACAATATTCAAAGATTTAATTATAGTGTTGAATTGGTAACCTTTTAGAATAAGTTAATTTAAAGGATTGATAAGTTTACTTGGATCGTATCTAAATTTCCGGGCTCAGTAAACAACATCTCTGTAAAAATTAGGATGTGCTATCCCTTTTGAAATAAGTTTTCTACAGTTACAACCAACCTTCCAAACCAAATCTTTATATCTATGGAAGAATTTAGTAAAATTTTTAAGTAATTTGTGGTAATGAAATCCCTTATTTAATAATTTACCAGTAATACATAGATTACTTTCATTGTGTCTGTTGCTAAAAAAATATAGGACAGTTCAAAGGGGAAAACCAATAATGGTTAATTGAAGTTAAAGACAGGTGAACAGCATCATGGTTAAATACATGTCAGAAAGAGACACAATTGTTTACAATATAATACACAGAAAACAACATTTTTTTAGCAATAAGAACCCCACTAAATCCAGGGCCCCTGGACAAGAGAGTAAGCAGTACCTGCTCTACTGACACATGTCTTGTTGGTACCCTGGACAAGAGAGTAGGCAGTACCTGCTCTATTGACACCTGTCTTGTTGGTACCCTGGACAAGAGAGAGGGCAGTAACTGCTCTACTGACACCTGTCTTGTTGGTACCCTGGACAAGAGAGAGGGCAGTTACTGCTCTACTGACACCTGTCTTGTTGGTACCCTGGACAAGAGAGAGGGCAGTAACTGCTCTACTAACACATGTCTTGTTGGTACCCTGGACAAGAGAGTAGACAGTACCTGTTCTACGGACACCTGTCTTGTTGGTACCCTGGACAAGAGAGTAGGCAGTAACTGCTCTACTGACACATGTCTTGTTGGTACCCTGGACAAGAGAGAGGGCAGTACCTGCTGTACTGACACATGTCGTGTTGGTACCCTGGACAAGAGAGAGGACAGTACCTGCTCTACTGACACCTTTCTTGTTGGTACCCTGGACAAGAGAGAGAGGTCAGTACCTGCTCTACTGACACCTGTCTTGTTGGTACCCTGGACAAGAGAGTAAGCAGTACCTGCTCTACTGACACCTGTCTTGTTGGTACCCTGGACAAGAGAGAGGGCAGTACCTGCTCTACTGACAACTGTCTTGTTGGTACCCAAGACAAGTAATGTATCTAATGACAAGTCATACTTGGTGACAAGTCATATATGATGGAAGGAGGAGGCAATTTTAGCTTTGATAAACAAAACACTTCCAAGATCATCTCAGGTATCTATACAAATTTGAAGGCAAAAAACTTAAGAATTTTTGGATAAAGTTAAAATTAATCCATATGCTTTCAAAGTTTTGAAATAGCAGACTTCTGGTGTGATGACATTATGCATGTATCAGTATACTAATCTTTTGGCCTAAAAAAAACAACCTACACAATCTGAATAACAAAAACTCTGAAGGGTTGAAAAAAAGTTAATTGTTCTACTTAATTATAGAGCCTAATTAAAAAGTGGTTCACTATTTTTTATTACACAATAAGTACCTTATAAATGTATTCTCTTGCTTGTTATTATTACAGAATAATCAAAACAAAAAAGATTTTTCAGAAAATTTTGGACCCCAAGTAGATTGGACTAAAATAGTTTTGATAGTTTCAAGCACAAGACTTTTAAGTATTGTTTAAGTCCCTTTTTTCTATTTACAGAAATAATCATCAAGTCGGTAATCAGGAGGATGACATTTTTTTAAATGAATTACGTCACCAGGAAGCATTTATGCTAAACCAAAGTCAGTTCATTGATTACTTTTCTTCAAGACATTTTTGCCAACATCAACCCCTGCATTCTAAGTGTTTCAATAAAAAAGCACAAGTTGTGTAATTATTTAAAATAATAACCATTCTAGATAATAACTTATCAAATCTCTACCAAAACTCATATTTATAAGGTACAACAAATTAATCAGTTTCCATGACAATAAAGGAAAATTTACATTTTCCAAGGAAATAACATCCAAATTACAAACTGAGCTAAAAATCAATCAGTCAACATACATAATAATAATGTAACAATAATCAAACATTATCTACATGTAATCAAGTAAACTAACAAATATTTCTCTACTACATGTATTCATATTTTTAAAATTAATTACTGAACTCCTCATGTATTTATTAATTGTCATATTTACAAATTTGCATCATTAAAAAAAGTATGATATGATTTCTGTGTGCAAAACAAATGTTTCTGTAATAACCTACATCAGTTACCCAGAAGACAAAAGGTATAAAAGGATGTAAAGCAGATTAAATCAAAAATTTAAAACTGTCTAACATCAATTTTGCTAGAGGGAGTTGTAACCTTAACTTTATAACAATTAAATATATATGTTGTGTACAAGTTATCATTTTGTACAAATTATAATGTGTACAATAAAAACATACAGATTATAATTTGTGTATTTTCAGTTTGAAAAAATTATAAATTGTATAAAAAGTGCCTGTACACATTATAATTCAAATTCATCCTTCACGATAAACTTTTGAGTCCACAAGCCTGAAGCTCAATTTTTTGAAAATTTTAGTTGGATTCTGTTGGCTTGTAGAGGAAAATTTTACAAGCCTGAAAGCAATTTACAAGCCAGGGCCTATGATTTGTGGTTCAGCATGAAGACTAAATTTGTACAAAATAAGGCTTAATTTCACTTATAACTTGTTCAATATTTTACATAGAATAAGTTTTCAAATCAAATGATAATAAACTGTTACTACAGAGATATGTCTCGCCTTATTGTAATTTTGATAATGTAAATGTTGAAATTAAAATAGCAATACTTTAACATGCAAGTTATACAAATATTCAAAGTCGATGAACCATGACTGAAGGTACATGGCTAAACAATCTCCATGGAAATGAGATGTGCCAATGCTAATACAACTGCATATCAAATACCATTGACTTATTATAAGTCGTTCCCTTTAAACAAATCTAAACACAAACATTAACTTGTAAACTATGTAAAAGTTTCAAAGTTAATGAACCATGATGAGGGGGTGGGGCTATATAAACTCCATGGAAACGATACTTGCAAATGCCAATAAATTTGCATACCAAATATCATTGACTTAACATTAGCAGTTCATCTTAAACTGATCTAATCACACAAACTAATACATGTGAACTAAGCAAAAGTTTCAAAGTCAATAGACCATGACTGAGGTGGCAGGGCCAAATATTCTCCATGGAAATGAGATGTGCTAATGCTTATACAACTGAATACAAATTAACATTGGCCTGCCACTAATGGTTCCCCTTGAACTGACCTAATCACAAACTAATACATGTAAACTAAGCAAAAGTTTCAAAGTCAATAGACCATGACTGAGGGGGCAGGGCCATTTAATCTCCATGGAAATAAGATGTGCCAATGCTAAAACAAATTTACAATACTATACAATTCTCTTATTTGTTGGAGCAGGTGAGCGAACCATGACACCTCAAATTACACAATACATTATGTTTTTTGCATTTACACTTGGAATTGTGCAATTTGTCTTTAGTATAAAGATGGTTGTGCTTTGATGTGTTATTCTCAGCAAATTGCTGAACTTCTTGATAGTCATTATCCTGTTGATCAACAATAATTGCCATTCTAATGAACACTATAACTTTTACTTCTGCAAATAACCATTCGAAAGACCAGTGCACAGGAGTTAAATTTTTTCTCAAGGCAATATAAATGAATCAATATGACTTTACAAATTGCATTGATTTTACATATATGGGCTAGGTTGTCTTTCTTAAAAAGTTAAAGTTTAATAAGGTCGAATTAATCACTTGCAAGTGAATAATTCATTAGCAATGTTTCATTGCTTATTTTGACAAAACTGTACCAAACTGGCTACTAAAAGCAGATTATTACTTTTATTAATGATTGAACAAAAAAAACATATTTTATTTGTTTCTATATCTCATAGTTAATGCCCCTTAAAGCCTTTTTTAGTAAAAATTATAATGTGTACAGGCACTTTTTAAACAAATCATAATTTGTACGTTCTTATTGTACACATTACAATTTGTACAAAATGATAACCTGTACACAACATATACACACTTAGGTAATTCTATCAAGGAAATTTACAATAAAAACGATCATTTGTATCATACATATGGTTGGATAATACACAGTAGAATGACTAATCAATCAAATTGATAATCTTCTTATTCAATGCCGGACAATCACTTTAAAGCCAGAACATCATCTTGGTGGATTCAAAAGAGATGGTAGAAATCTCTAAGATGGCAGAGATCTCTAAATTATCACTTAATGAGACAACACACATAAACAAACAACCTTTGATAATATTCCAGACTTTGTACAGACTCATAAAATATGTTGCAGGGTTGAAACAAAATTTGTGAATACTCAACCCACCCCTTTTGTTTTTAACAGATGATTTTTTTAAAAACAAATGTTATAACAATAACAGATTTACAAACCTATGGTTATAAAAGAACAGAGTTTCAGTGTCCCCTGAGTTGCACTCATTTTATCTGTTCACGGGTAATGCTAAAAAAAAAAATTTCTTTTACTGTCCTTATTCAGTGGGGTTTGGGGTATCTCAATAACAATGGCTAAAGCAGTTTACCAAATTGCAGTTTGAATTCTTCTCCAACAAACTGAACAAATGGTAAAATATTTTAACAAATTGCTTCAGTGAAGGTTGTAAGAATTTAGTGAGTGCAGTGAAATAAAAAGTAATACTTACCATCCAGCTCTAGTTAGTTGATGTCTATGTCCTCAATTTCAAACACAATAATGACTTACTATAATATGAGTCACTGATTTAATTTTTAGCTCTGTTTCCTAACAGCAAGTTAGTGCGTAATTGTAATTTGGATAATTTTTTCTAAAGCAATTACTAATCTGCTAATATTAAAGGGAAATAATTAACATTACTGTAAAATCAGCAAAATTTTGTTGTCAAATATGAACTTCCTTCATTTTATAAGTAATTTGTTTGTAACATTATTTCCAGATATTTAACTATTATCCCCTGTTCTGAAAAGAACACTGAAATTTATTTTTAAGATGATTAAAATTTTGAAAAAAACTGTTAAAAACATATTATGGAACACATTCAAAGTTCTATAAATCATACAGATTCCTCTGTAAATTAAGAAGGTATCACCAGCCTAGTAGTCAGCAGTTCTGTGTTGACATGAATTATCATTGATGTGGTGAAAATTATAGATTAACTGTCTTGCAAAACTTTGGATTGTTCAAAGTACTAATGATTTTCTACCACGAGGATTAGATTACTTATAAGCAGTATTTGGCAGAACCTTTCGGAATTTTGTGTCCTCAATGCTCTTCAACTTCATACAAATTTGACATTTCAATTTTTTTTCATTTGAGTCGTATTTATGAATCCTTTGTAGGCAAAATTATAAACCTGGATCTTTGATTAAATTTTTAATATACAATGACTCAATAAAATTATTTCCCTTTAATGCCAGCAGATCAGTAATTCTTATAGAAAATATTATCCAAATCACAATTACACAATAACTTCCTCTTAGAAAACAAAGCTATAAATAATTGACCTACAAAAAAATGTTTTGAACTATTTATTTATAAAATTTATTTAGGATAGAAGTTTTTATGTCAAGGTTAGACCTTTTTAAACCAGTGACTCATATTATAAAAAATTCCAAAGATCTTTTAGAGTACATACAATCTAAGACTCTCTCATCTTGCGATAGTATTAAAACATTTGATTTTTCTACACTTTACACAAGTATTCCCCATTCCAAACTAAAAGACAAATTGAAAGAGTTGGTATTACTTTGTTTCATTAAAGAGAATGGCGAACGTAGATACAAGTATCTTGTCTTGGGGAGGGATAAATCCTACTTTGTAAAGAATCACTCTGATTCAAACAAAAAATTCTCTGAAACTGACATTATCAAGATGCTTGATTTCTTGATTGACAACATATTTGTTACGTTTGGAGGACGTGTTTTTCAACAGACTGTTGGAATTCCAATGGGAACCAATTGTGCCCCTCTTCTTGCTGACTTGTTTCTTTATTATTATGAGGCTGACTTCATACAGGAACTTCTTAGGCAGAAAGATAAGAAGTTAGCAATATCCTTTAACTTTACGTTCCACTATATAGACGATGTTCTCTCACTAAATAATACAAAATTTGGTGACTATGTTGAACGAATCTATCCCATCGAACTAGAGATAAAGGATACTACAGATACAGTTAAGTCTGCCTCATATCTTGACTTACATCTAGAAATTGACAATGAGGGTCGGTTGAAAACAAAACTTTACACAAAAGAGATGATTTCAGGTTCTCAATTGTGAACTTTCCATTTCTATGCAGCAACATTCCAGCAGCGGCTACATACAGAATATATATCTCCCAATTGATACGATATTCCCGGGCTTGTATTTCCTATCATGATTTCCTTGATAGAGGATTGCTGCTCACAAGGAGGCTATTAAACCAAGAGTTCCAAATGGTGAAGTTGAAATCATCCCTTCGTAAATTTTACGGACACCATCACGAGTTGGTTGACCGTTATGGAATAACCGTTTCACAGATGATATCGGATATGTTCCTTATGTCGTAACTACAATACCCTTCCCTTTTCGATCTATGAGTTTGACTGTCCCTCTGGTATCTTCTTTTATAGTAAGTCAGTATTTTGTTTAAAGTTCATGACATAGAGATCAACTAACTGGAGCTGGATGCCATGTATTACTTTTTATTTCATTGCACTCACTTCATACTAACATCCTTTCAAGTTACTGTGACTTGACTGTAAGTATTGCTCTCCACCTACTGCAATAAATTCAAAATTTTGACCAAATTGTTATTTGTTTTATAAAACCAAATTGTTCAACTGGTCAGAAATTTTAACAAGTTGTTGTAGAAAAACAGTCAAGTGGTGAATGTGCAAGGTAATAAAATAAAGCATACTTACAATCTTATAAGACTTTAATTCCACTGCAATGATATTATGAAAAATCAGTCTAACAGTTTGTATAGCAATTTTATTGTTATTGTCATGCTAAAGGTGATAGGTAGTAATTTTGAATTGCTATAAAAATGTCCAAACTAAGTTTTCATACAATTTTTCTTTTGAAAAAGTCTTCTATATTCATAAGAACCAGACATCATTTGAATTGAAACATCTTATATTCAGTAAAATATATGTGAAATTACAATACGTTGTGAATAAGTTTCCATGGGAGATAACCTCAAACATTATTCTTTTGAATATAGAAGACTTTTCAAAAGAAAAATTGATTATCTCCCATGGAAACTTCATAACAACGTATTGTAATTTTACACATATTTTACTGAATATAAAATGTTTTAATTCAAATGATGTCTGATTCTTATGAATATAGAAGACTTTTCGAAAGAAAAATTGTATGAAAGCTTAGTTCGGACATTTTTATAGCAATTCAAAATTACTATCTATCACCTTTAGCATGACAATAACATCTAGATTTGTAATTGCAAACTCTTAGACTGATTTTTCATAATAATATTGAAGTGAATTTTAAAAAGTGTTATAGGATTGTAAGTATGCATTATTTTATCACCTTGCACTTTCACGACTTGACTGTGGTTTTCTACAGCAGTTTGTTCAAATATCTGACCAGTTGAACAGTTTGGTTTTATAAATAAATTGCAATTTGTTCAGAATTTTGAATAAGTTGCAATAGGTGGAGAGCAACACTAACAATCAAGTCACAGTAATAAATATTTGGCATGAGATCACTTACAATGTTATTTTCCATATACTGTAGAAACATTAATTTTCGTGGGGTTAAAATTTCGTGGTTTTGTCTCTATATAAAATTTCATGGGGATTTAATTTCGTGGTTTCCATTAAATGGAAGTGATATTATATGTAGGTTAAATTTCCGTGGGGGTTTTAATTTCGTGGATTTATTCTTTCCACGAAATAAACGAAATTAAATCCTCCACGAAAATTTCTGCTTTTACAGTAAATCTATTTTCAAAGGAAAATACTTGGATGGCACTCTTCCAAGACCTTACTGATATAAGCCTTTGTCATAAACTTTAGACAAATTTGACAAAAAATGTAGGTGTGAGAGTGTGTTACAATGCAATTTTCTATATAATAAATATTTCATAGAGGAATAACTCTTTTTAAATTGGTTGTTTCTGCATGGATTTTAAATCTTGTCAAAGACATTTCTGATATAATACTTTGATTTAAATTTCTTAAATATCTGGCAAGAATTGAACACATGAGAATGCTTACAATGCAATTTTCTATAGAATTTACATTTCAAATGGACATATTGCCTGTTAAAATATTTGATACAAGCTGATTTTCAAACTCGTCCCATACAATGTTGAAATAAACCTTTAATATAAATTTCATAACAATCCTACACAAAATGTAGGCTTGAGAGTGCTTTCAATGCAAATTTTCAATATAATTAATATTTCCAAGGGACATAACTCTTTTAAAAATAGTTGATTGCAACTGATTGACTGAACTTGACCAAGGCATTGCTGATTTAAACCTTTGATATAAATTTCATACAGATTTGACAAGAATTTTAAATGTAAGAGTGCTTACAATACAGGGCGTCTGTCCATCCATCCGTCAGGTATTTCTATGTCCCCATCAACATGAGGACAAACAACTTTTTTCCCTACCTCTTCATTTACTTCTTAAAAAAATCTGACCTATCAATAATGCCGTCATCCAATATCAGCTCATTCATAAGTTGTTTTAAATCAATATAAGACATGCAAGTTCATGTTTCATCATAATCCTACAATCGTAAACAAATCATGCACAGAATCACGACCTAAGGATAGTGGAGTTATTTGATGATGGATAAATACTCATTAAATGAATTTTTTTATTCATTTTTTTTAAGATTCATTTCTGTGATTAGAAAACAAAATAATAAAATTACAGATTTTCATTTGGAAGTAATGCATCTGAGACTTCTACTCCATTAAAATCGGGAAATTAGGTCTTTCTAATTAATTTCTGTAATGATCAATTTTCTCTCCTGTGATTAATAAACTATTTACTCACCTTATAATCTTATTTGTATCATCTTCCTCTGTTGGCTGAGGCAATCACTGGATCACTAATGGTGTAGGTATAAGTGATTTGATTTCTGGACAACTGTTGCTACATAAAAATTCAATCCCTTAAAAAACCTTTCGGTAAATCATTGACCCTGATACATGAATTTCAGCTTTGCAGGTATCAAGCCACCTGTATGTCTTAGCTGAAATAAAGTAATTAAGTCCCCCTAAACATTGATTAGAATTGATAATGATTATAGCAAGTTGATGACATTACTTTCTCAATATCCAATATTTTTATCAATATCCCAGACACTGATTATGGTGAAGTTAACTACTGTGAGATTAATCACATTTTGATACCTATTTTCCCAATACACAATTCATTTTCAGTGAATTATAGGACAACAAAAATCTTAATCATTAGGGAGGTTAATATTTGAAATTATTGTCTCCAGTATGTACTAGTATATATATAACCTATAAAATTGCTGCAATTTTTATATAAAAATAAGATGCATGTATATTTGGTATGATTGCCAATGAGACATCAATCTGCGATCAGTAACCAAATGACAAGGATCTACCTAAGCAACTGTAGGTCACGTACTGTATGGCCATCAACAATGACTAAAACTAATACCTTATATAAAGCTATACATGGCCCCAGTATGACGAAATGTAAAACCATTCATTAGAGAAAACCAACAGCCTGGTTTATGTTAAAAACAATAAACAATAAACAAAAAACAAACACCAAGTGTGGCAGACAACAATCAACAGAAGACAACCACTATATAACAGGCTCCTGACTAAGGACAGGCAAATAAAAAATGTGGCAGACAACAATCAACAGAAGAGTGAGAAGACAACCACTATATTAGAGGCTCCTGACTAATGACAGGCAAATAAAAAATGTGGCAGACAACAATCAACAGAAGACAACCACTATATTACAGGCTCCTGACTAAGGACAGGCAAATAAAAAATGTGGCAGACAACAATCAACAGAAGAGTGAGAAGACAACCACTATATTAGAGGCTCCTGACTAATGACAGGCAAATAAAAAATGTGGCAGACAACAATCAACAGAAGAGTGAGAAGACAACCACTATATTACAGGCTCCTGACTACGGACAGGCAAATAAAAAATGTGGCAGTGTTAAACGTGTTTGTGAGTGCTGCATTATCTCCTAACCTGGGACAGTTGTGTAATAGCACAAAGTAATAAGCTATTTTTTCAGTCCTTTCTGATGCCAGAAGAACAGACATTTGCATTACTCTGTAATTTAGACACTTGCCAGGCGACCATAATTTATATGGGAGGTTTTCAAAGTCCCCCTTCCGAAAAAAATTTGTTCTCCCATTTAATATTTTTCTGAAAATAAAACTCATTTAAGGTATTGATGAGCAGATATCTTTGAATGAGTCTAAAGAGACATTTATAAGAAATGACGGTGTAATAATGGCATCAAGAAGTTATAAGGATATTTTTACTAGTCCCCCTCCAGAAAAAAAGGAATCCCCACTTTGGATTTTTCTGATTATTAAACTCGTCAGTGATTTTGATGACTGGGAACCTTCAATCAAATTTGAAGAGGATCTGACAAAAATTGCAGATGCCAGCATGAGTACAACAAAGTGATTACAGACAGAAGGACGGAATGAAATCAGTATACATTATTGTTTAGGGGCCAGCTGAAGCCTGCCTCCGGGTGCAGGATTTTCGCTGTATTGAAGACCTATTGGTGGCCTTGGGCTGTTTCCTGCTCTTTGGTCCGATTGTTGTCTCTTTGACACATTCCCCGTTTCCATTCTCAATTTTATTATACCCTGAATGAGATATATGAAGACAGTATTATCATTGGATAATAGTATTATTGATACATTGAACATGATACCATTATTATATTAAAGAGATGCATTATGATTGCCAAAGAGACAACTATCCACCAAATACCAAAGGATGTGGATGGGATCAACTACAGGTCACCTTACAGCCTTCAACAATAATCAAATAAAATATTATGGTAAATTCAGAAATTATTGCAATGTTTTAATTAATGCGAAAAACGCGACTGGTATCAGGTTCACAGTTATAAAAATTTCAAATTTATAATTTGAGTAGTGATTTTTCTTCATAAAATTTTTGTAATTCTGTTACTCAGATTTCGCATTTTTCCTTGTAGTCAAGGATTCGCAATAATAAATGCATGCATTAATTTCTAAATTTACAGTATTTAGTTCATCTAAACTATTTCTGGCCATGCAATAGTGACGTCTGAAGGTAAGTTGTAAAAAGTGCTATGTAAGCAGTTATATATTATTCATTTATAATGTCTGAATGTTCTTCATTTGGAAGTTTTCATTTCTGCTAAATATTCTAATTAATTAGCAATGAATATGGATTCTTGCTAAAAATAAGACGAATGAAAGATTTGTTATTGTTAAATGTTGACCTCACAGAGAATTATAAATATCTAACAAAAAGAAAATGAAAAAAACTTATTATGCTCGCTTGCTCAATTATATCTTTCCCATTGGGTTAAATGGATTTGGAGTCTATATTCCCTTAATAGCTGCTACGTTTAATTAGCTTAAAATGAGAAAGCTTGGTAAAACTTCTTCCTATAAAGTTAGAAAAGCTTTAAAAGCAGAAGAAATATGACAATTATCAATCAAAATCAGTGAAGCATGTCTTTTATCAATCAAAACAGTAGAGTATGTCTCAAGATCTGATCGTAGTTTCAAATCCCTGATGCTTTGATTGGGGATTTTGCTACACCGAAATTATAAAAACAATTGTCAATATATTAATCTTGCCAAGTTTTGTACAAACTAATCTAGTAGTTTCAGTGAAAAAATAATTATGACCTTCAATATGGTTCTACTGGAATCTCTTAAGCATGATTAAAATCCTGGCTAATAATGTATGCCATCATATTAATGACTGGTACTGTTATATTCTATAATTATTGTGAAATTGTTTTGTTCTTGATTCAAATGTTTCAAAAATGAAGTAATACATAAAAAGTATGACAGGAATTACCAAAAGTATTGGACAATACAACAAACCACAACAACCAACAACTGATCACTCCTCCAATAGACAAATAACAACAAACAACAACAAACGACACATAGTAGAGATAGGCTGACTTGTTACAGACACAACATATGATATATAGTCAAGAAGCTGCAGCACAAATTTGTTTATAATGCCTATTCTGTTGGACATGCTATCAGTGTAATATTGCAAGTTTCCTTATATATCAACCTAAAGACTGAACTGTACAAAATATCTGTCACCAGACATATGCTATGGAAAAGGCTACTTTGTTCTATAAACATGTCACAGAATACTAATTCATTCAAAATCAAATAACTTATACTTTGAAATTGGTCTGGTTAGTCATTGTTTACTTCAACTTTATCAACTAATTACATTATCTCTATAACTTTGTATTATAAACTCAGGGAAGCTAATTTACATCAATTTCCAGTTCTAGGACTTTACCACAAGCATCTTAATTTTGATGCAGTTGACCTAGTAAGGACATATACAGAAATCACTTTTTGTCATTGATGTCAAATGTTTACTGTTGTGACACATACAAAGTTTTTTTGGAAAACAAGTTATTTCCTTCAATGGAGATCAACTGGAAATACTTGTCATACATGTATAACTTGATATACATGAACCCTGTCTGACAGACATGTAGACCTTGCAAAGACCCATTGAAACTACCAATTATAGATATCCTATTTTACTCATGTTAAGTGAGAAATTAACATGACGAAAAAACTATACAGATTTTTAAGCAGGCACTTAAACTTAATAAAATGCTTCGCTGGGGCGCAGCTTGATACGACCGCAGAGGTCGAACCCTGAACAGTTGGGGCAAGTATGGACACAACATTCAAGCTTGATACAGCTCTGAATTTGGATTGTTATTAAATATTTGACACAGCATAGGTTTCTGACACAGAAAGAATGTGGTCTAAGAACTTGAATTTTTTTAATTTACCTATTATGGTCCAATGTCCAAAATCAAAATACATGGTTAGATTCAGCATATCAAAAAACCCCATATATTCAATTTTTGTTAAAATCAAACAAAGTTTAATTTTGGACCCCAACTTGGACAAACTTGAAAACTGGGCCCATAATCAAAAATCTAAACACATGTTTAGATTCAGCATATCAAAGAACCCCAAGAATTCAATTTTTGCTAAAATCAAACTAAGTTTAATTTTGGACCCTTTGGACCTTAATGTAGACCAATTTAAAAAACGGGACTTAAAATTAAAAATCTAAATACACGGTTAGATTTGGAATATCAAAGAACCCCAATAATTCAATTTTTGATGAAATCAAACAAAGTTTAATTTTGGACCCTTTTGACCTCAATATGAACCAATTTGATAGCGGGGCCCACAAATAAAAAATCTAAATTCATGGTTAGATTCAGCATATCACAGAACCCCATATATTCAATTTTTGTTGAAATCAAAAAAAGTTTAATTTTGGACCCCAACTTGGACCAACTTGAAAACTGGGCCCATAATCAAAAATCTAAACACATGTTTAGATTCAGCATATCAAAGAACCCCAAGAATTCAATTTTTGTTAAAATCAAACTAAGTTTAATTTTGGACCCTTTGGACCTCAATGAAGACCAATTTAAAAAACGGGACCCAAATTAAAAATCTAAAAACACGGTTAGATTTGGCATATCAAAGAACCCCAATAATTCAATTTTCGATGAAATCAAACAAAGTTTAATTTTGGACCCTTTTGACCTCAATATGAACCAATTTGATAGCGGGGCCTACAAATAAAAAATCTAAATACATGGTTAGATTCAGCATATAAAAGAACCTCATATATTCAATTTTTGTTGAAATCAAACAAAGTTTAATTTTGGACCCCAATTTGGACCAACTTGAAAACTGGGCCCATAATCAAAAATCTAAATACATGTTTAGATTCAGCATATCAAAGAACCCCATATATTCAATTTTTGTTGAAATCAAACAAAGTTTAAATACTGGACCCTATCTTGGACCAACTTGAAAACTGGGCCCATAATCAAAAATCTAAACACATGTTTAGATTCAGCAAATCAAAGAACCCCAAGAATTCAATTTTTGTTAAAATCAAACTAAGTTTAATTTTGGACCCTTTGGACCTCAATGTAGACCAATTTAAAAAACAGGACCCAAAATTAAAAACCTAAATACACGGTTAGATTTGGAATATCAAAGAACCCCAATAATTCAATTTTAGATGAAATCAAACAAAGTTTAATTTTGGACCCTTTTGACCTCAATATGAACCAATTAGATAACGGGGTCCACAAATAAAAAATCTAAATACATGGTTAGATTCAGCATATCAAAGAACCCCATATATTCAATTTTTGTTGAAATCAAACAAAGTTTAATTTTGGACCCCAATTTGGACCAACTTGAAAACTGGGCCAAAAATCAAAAATCTAAATACATGTTTAGATTCAGCATATCAAAGAACCTCATATATTCAATTTTTGCTAAAATCAAACAAAGTTTAATTTTGGACCCTTTGGACATTAATGTAGACCAATTTGAAAACTGGACCCAAAATTAAAAATCTAAATACACTGTTAGATTCGGCATAACAAATAAATAAATGTGATCAAAGATTTTACAAATCTAATGCGCCATACTGTGCAATTAAAAAATATTTGAAGAATAATTCTTTTTAATTTCTGAAATCTGAAATGAGAAAAAATTGGCCCCCCACAATTTCTTTTTATCCCCCCCCCCTTTTTTCCCCAAAAAAATTCTTTCCCTCAAGATATGGTCATAATCTCAATTCAAATTTCCAATGGAGTTGGCAACCATAATTACCCATCTAAATTTACCATAGTGCTAACTTAATCTATTTTATAATAGAATTAATAAAAATATAGTGTCAAATCTTTCATATGGATTTTTTTGTAAAAAAAAAAGATGAAAACATTTGCAGATATTTTTACTGGTCTTCCTTTATAAATATGCATTTCTTTAAACATAATTTAAAAGCAGTGTAAGGGAAGTAACCAAAACGTTGTATTTGGATTACCTCCCTTACACTGTTTTAGATTATCTTTATTGTTCATTAACCATTACTTTATACATAATTTAAAAGCAGTGTAAGGGAGATAATTTCAATGATGTATTTGATTTATCTCCCTTACACTGCTTTAAATTATGTTTTGTACTAAAGTATTTGTCCATTAACCAGGACAACCTTGTTTTTCCCCCTTTTTTGCCCCTAATTCCTAAACGGTTTGAGCCATAACCCCCCAAAGCAAATCCTAACCATCCCTTTGTGGTATGGAAACTTGTAGTATAATTTCAGAGAGATCCATACACCGTTCCACAGTTATTGTCTGGAAACTAGAAAATGCTCATTTTTGGCCCCTTTTTGGCCCCTAATTCCTTAACTGTTGGTACCATAACCCCCAAAATCAATCCCAACCTTCCTTTTGTGGTATTTAACCTTATGGTCAAATTTCAAAAAGATCCATTCACTTAAACTAAAGTTAGAGTGCGAAAACCAATATGTATTCGGACGACGACGCCGGACGACGACGACGCCAACGTCATACCAATATACGACCACAAAATTTTTTTGCGGTCGTATAAAAATGAGATAAAGAACAATGGACATTTGACAGACAGAAAAATCCTAAAATGAGTCATCTATAACCAAGGTATGAAGCATCCGAGATATAAAGCTTTAAAATTTATATATCAAATAGAGTACGCCATCACCACAGAATAAGCGTCGCTATGTCTCATATTCTGCTACTTTCTTTGCAGGCGAGACAAAACTTGGTTCATATTTTTTATTCTATATCAAACTTTTTGACCTGATTGCAGTTGGAAATTGCTTACTGAGCATTAAACATCCACCCTTTTGTCTATGTAAATCATACCAAAATTTCCCACATAATACAAGATATAAAATGAAAGTAAAACTAACATACATTGTATAACTCTGACTTAACTATTGTGTTTATAAGTGTACTTACCATCGTCAGAAGTTCAACATGTCTACACCTAATAGTACTTCATATCTACAATACAACAAATACTTTTTACAACAAGGAAAATAAGTTTTTTCCCATTTTCAAGATATATGTATTTTTTATTCTTAATGATAACTTACTCATATAATGCAATTCTCCTTCTTCTTTCATTATATCACAGGCATATAAAATTAATTTACTATAGGTAATACCTAAAGCAGTATAAAAGAATATTATTGACAATTTATGAAATTGGAGTCCCTTCAGAATTTAAAATTAATGGGCATAGAGAAATCCTTTGGAAAAATCCATTTTTTCATGAACTATTGTATTCATTTATTTAAATACTATTTGGTGACTTTCTATGTGAAATCATTAATTGATGGGAAAAAAATTCAAATAAAAGACCTTGACAGTTTAATAAATCTTTAAATGTTTATGGTTTGAATAATTTGAATTGCTTATGAGGAAAATAGCTTTTTCTAATAAACTCAGGCATTGTCAACATTTCATACAGAATAACAAACATTGCATAAAACATTTCTGGTCAAAATGTAATTCATACATATGGAATAAACAACCATGACATGTTCAAGTGTATGATATATACTCCTTCCCATCAATGACAAAATAACCCTCTATCTGAAAGGAAATTAATTTCCATCAACCCTAACAACAAGTCAGCTCTCACAAACATTCTAAATGTCTGGAAAAACATGTCAATCAAACATTACAAATATGTTTTCAAAGAAAAAAAAATCAGTTGCCCACTGGGTGCATAAGCTGAGTTGCAATCTTTATGGATTTAAAGTGGGAAATTTTTTATTTTCGGTGATGAAGAAATTGCAAATTCTGCTGACAATACATCAGGATTGACAAGAAGGTTATTTGTAAAGATCATGAAAAATGTATCTTTGAGTCTTTGTCATAGTTTTCATATAACCTGAGACTACTATAACACAAAATATAGTAGTCTCAGATATAACTAATTTATATTTTTATATGGCATTATTTCTTGGGGGCTTTCACTCATTCATCATTATGAATTCATTCATTTGGCCTTTATAATTCAAGGGGAATTATACTCCCCCAATTCAATAATACATCAGATGGGTTAATTCCTGCCAGGTCGGTAATTTCTCTAGTCAAGTAGCTCACACCTGCCGGGATCTCCCCAGGTGACATTTCATACAGTTATTAAAGTTTGATGCAGGGATCTCCCCATCTGTGTTATGTATTTATGTGTACAAGTATTTACATAATTTTGACCATTAGGCATTTTCATTTACATGTATTTTATTAGGTTTAAAAAATTCAAAGGTTAAATTTTACAATGAATGAGTAGTCCCAAGAAAGCCAATAATGTGAACATTTTAAGTTATAGAAATGTTTATTGTTATGTAATGGTATCTAATTTGGATAATGATGTTTAGAATAAGTATGTTATATACATGTAATAAAAGTTTTCTTTAAAAATGTGTTGTGTATAAATATTTATATATTTATGTATTTACAAAAATGTTCCTGTAATTTCTGTTCATTTCAAATTTTATGAACTTGACAGTTGACCTACTTACCTCAAAATCACAAGGCCACTTTTTCTTCGTTAGGGACATTTTAAACTTTTGTTAGGTGAAGGTAAATAAAAAGAAATCAGGCCGAAATCATATTGCTTGACCCAATTTCAGTCTACAATATTGCTGCTGTGACCTTGACCTATTGACCTAAAAATCAAAATTTTCATCCCATGAGGCATTATCAAACCAAGTTAGGTAAAAGTTGGATGTATTGTTCGATAAATTATCTGGAATTCAAAATTCTGCCCAAATTTCAGTTTATCAAAAGCAAGTGTGACCTTTCTTTTAACCCCAAAATCACAAGGCTTCTATGAAGCAATTAGTTCATCATTTATTTAGAAATGTTTGAATTATATGTACCTCAGCTTCAAAGCATTTTGATAATTTGAATAAAAAGAAAATGTAGCTAATGCATAGTATATCAATGCAACCGTATAAGTTTTGTAACCCAATGATTCAACTAAAACACAGGATAGTATGAGATGGTTTCAAGTTTTATGAGCATTTGGATATGTGACAGTGCATTGTAGAGTTCACCAGTAGTGCAACTGATTTCATACCTAGTTCATAGTTATGTTGCTCAGTTATTAATATCTAGTGCTTTTATTGACTATTGTTTTGACTCTCTTTTATTTATTTTATAAGTTTGGCCATGATGTTGTCTGTACTTTTCTTATTACTGGCTGGTAATTTCCTTATTAGTATCATTTTATTTTGTTCCCTTGTAAAGACTTAGCTGTTAAAAAGTCTGAGTTATTATTTATATCTTTCAAAGGCTAAAAGATGGGTTGCAATTCGAACTTGAGAATCTAATATTACCTTATAAATATGTGGAATGTTTAGATGGTAACTTCTAGTGATGATATCTTCAAAACAATTCTACAATTGACAATGTTCAATTTAATAAATAATTGGAACAGATTGATTTTTTACGCTTCTACATGTCATGCATGTATATATTGAATTTCAATATCAATAATTTATCAGGTAATATGATGATTTAAGTATATCCTTCATTTTTAGATAATGCGTTCAATTATCTTCAAGTTTAATAATATCAGTTATCTGCAGCCTATGGTGTAAAAAAGCTGTAATGATACATGAACCCTCATAGAATCTTCAAATTATTTATGTGATTGTCCTGGTTGTCTCTGGAAAGTTTCAATAGGCTCTAATTTTATAAAGTTTATATTATGCTTATGTTTGCTGAAATCCTGATAAATCGAACTTTGAATTTCTAAGGGCTGTGGAAACAGTATAGATGTTATTGTACATGTTTGAAACACTTGGGTACATCTCAATCCACATATCCAAAATGTGCATTTGGAAAACTAATTTTCAACATTATACATTAAATTAAAGTACATGTAAGAAAATGCTTAGAAGACAGTTTTTTAGCAAAATCAAAATAAGGTCTATAACTTCCAACAAATGTTCAAGTTTAAATTCAATAGTGTAATAAGACCTATCAAAATTCAAAGAGCTGGAGAAGTCATAAACAATATTCCATTGATCTTCTTTGTCTACATTGTGGACCATTATTAAATACAGATCAACGTTACCGGTACCTCATTAGAAAAAAATCCTTCATTGTTAGTGAAAATGCATGCACTGATGCAGTATAACTATTCTGTTACAGAATTTTAATTGTAGATCTAGTCCTTCGTGTAGAAGATCGAAAACAAAATATAAGAAGTAACATTGTATGGAATGATTATTTTCTTGCATCTGGTCTTACAGCAAAATTAAACTGTCATATTGTAGCTGATGCAAGACAAGAAGATAACAAAAACAAATGCGATGTTTGGATTGGGTTTGGAAACTATCTGAAAGTTTAAATGAAATTGTCTCATTAAGATTAGGTGTTACAGAATGGAAATGACTATTCCAGCTGACAATTCAAGTGAAGAAACCATGATAACCATTGATACTTATAGTTCTAGCCCCTGTACCCTTCATACCAAAATAACCATGTTTACAGGCCATAGAGTGACAAATAATAAATCCTTTCATTGCTATTAAGGAAATCGTCAGAAATACTTATTCGTTGTAGTGAACAACAAAATATAGACCAACATATAGGCTATTAGAGACAACTGTGTTGCTTTAGGAAGATTAATTGTTTGTTGTTTATCTAATGTCCAATGGCTTTAGGAAACAGACTAATGACAAAATGGTTACTTCCTGTATATCATAAATAAATAACTTCAACTTCTAATATTTTATGAAACGGAAAAATAATTCCATGATAGTCTAAATGATTTTGATAAAATAAAAATCCAGCTGTAAATGCATGTGATTTTAAAATAATCAGAGAGGAAAAAACTGCACATTCCAAACTTACAAGTTACATGTAATTCAAATTACAAGTATAAACATAATAAATAATAAAAGGAACTGAAAAAAAGAAAAATATCTAGTAGATAACATATTAGATGGGAACCTGTCAATAGCTAATAAAGATATACATGATAATTGCTAATCTTTATCATGTAATGAAATTGATGGAAGCTACTTCACTGTAATCAATGTAAAGATATACACTTTTTTTCTGTAACTTCCAACTCCCCTTTTTATTCTGTCAGTTTTGAGGAAAACTTACTTGAAAATAGCACTGATTAAATGACATATTAAAAAAAAATCATGGAATTAGTTTAATAAGCAAATTAGGAAAATGTATGGACTAAAAAAATATATTGTGACAAGGGAAGTAACTCTTGTTTATTTCCACAAAAAGATCAGAATGCAAGAACTTTTTAGTTACCTGGCATTTTTTTTCTTAAAATACGTTTTTTCCTTTTTAGTATAACATGTACATAATGTAAGTGTTAAACTTGAAAATAATAACAAAATATGATATAGATATAGGAAGATGTGGTATGAGTGCCAATGAGACAACTCTCCATCCAAGTAACAATTTATAAAAGTAAACCATTATAGGTCAAGGTACGGCTTTCAACACGGAGCATTGGCTCACACCGAACAGCAAGCTATAAAGGGCCCCAAAAATTACTAGTCTAAAACCATTCAAACGGGAAAACCAACGGTCTAATCCATATAAAAACGAGAAACAAGAAACATGTATGAACTACATAAACAGACGACAACTACTGTACATCAGATTCCTGACTTAGGACAGGTGCAAACATTTGCAGCGGGATTAAACGTTTTAATGGTACCAAACCTTCTCCCTTTTCTGAAACAATAGTATAACATCACAACATAGAAAGACACACTATAAAATATCAATTGGAAGGCTTAACCAAATCAAAAAACGTAAATTAACAAACAATGAACGAATAAATTTGATCTGTGATACCTGAATGCAAATACAGTCGACTCTCGTTATCTGGAAGTCAGCCGGACCAGAGAAATATTTCGAGATACCTGTAGTTCGACTCAAACGAAAACCGGAAGTTTGACAGACCAAGGGACACAACTCTTACTTAGCTTGGTAAAGCTTAAATAAATCCGGATGAATATGGGTAGGGGATCGATATTCTGGTCTAAGATCGATGTATCTGTATGTTATGGTCTTTTATTATTATAATAACATTTTATGTATTCTTCTCTTATTTATTTCTTTGTACAGTTACAATTTTTTCCTGTGGTTTTAGCCGAGAGAGTAATTTCCAATCGATCTTAGCGTTATTTAAAGTTATCAAAATTGTTCATTCTCGTATACAAGAGATTTTAGAAAATTTAGATTTCTTTTCATTTTCTTTTATTTCAATTTCAATATGCAAGAGGAAATACAAAAAGATTAAAGACGCCGATTGAGTAGTTTTGAGTTGATCACCAACGGAAGTTTTAATCCCTACTTTATACACAACCAAGCTCATTAGTGTATGTTTATGGTTAATTGTTTTTAAAACATTTTAAACAATTTTTCATTAACTATAACAATGTATCACGAATTATTTATCATGTTGATCAAAGATAATCTTAAGTAAACACTCGTGGAAAAAGAATGTCAATAATCAATACAGTGGTCAGTGACTGGAAATTTAATTACACGTGTATTGTCAGGTTAACTCTTCAATCCATTTAAATCCCCGAGGTCATGTTTTGACACATGTGTATTAGTTCGAGATAAATAATGAATTTTGAATGCTTTTGTTAACCTTGGGACCGTAAATTTAGTTCGAGTCAACCGAAATTTCTACTCATCCAATTTCGACTCATCAGGAGTCGAAATACATATATTTATATGGAACAAAGTTCGGGACCACGAGAAAACTTCGACTCATCCGAAATTTCGAGTCAACCGATTTCGAGACAATGAGAGTTAATTTACATAGTTAATAAAAATTATAAGGGATAAATAATTAAGGTCAAAAGTAAATAAACAGGTTTAAACAAATGTATGGTATAATTGCAATAAGACAACTAATCCCCTGTTGTATCAGCTAGGTGTGCTTGATTCAGGTGTGTACAATTATGAAGTTACCATGATTTAAAAGAAATCATACCCCCTGAAATGCAGTAGGATAATAACTTGATTCTGAACAATTGTTAGAAATTTCCACTGCAAATGAGAAAGGTGTGTTTACTGATTATTGTGATTTTTCGTTCCCTGAATTGCAGGAAAGTCAAGTTCTCCTGGTTGACAGGCCTGTCTTTATAGTGAAAAATTCTCCCCTGTGTTTAAAGGTGTGTCTAATTACCGGTATTCATGAAAATTATTCAGATTTGTGGCAACCTTTACTTTGATCAAATGTAGTACTGATTTTGACACTGTGATAAAAATTAACAATTACATGAATAACAATGTCTTTGATGAAAATCTTCTTGGTTTACAAAAAAATAGCAGGATCTATTGATGTTATAAAATATCCATGCATATCACTATGTATGGGTGAAAATGATTGCAAAAGATTTCTTTCAGATAAAGTGAAATGAATATGAATTATTTTTCACGTCTGTTCATGAAGACATTTAAAATAATTGTTTTGTAGTATTGTAAATCATAGTAAGAACTGTTTTAAAAATCTATTGTTGGAAAGTATTATAAATTATAGCAAGAACTACATGTATTTTAACAATCCATTATTGCAAAAACTGTTGAAAAATTATCAGGATAAATACTTGTTGAATTTTTACTCTTGTCAGATTAGACCCTATGATTGATGCATTAATATTTCATTCTTAAACCACAGTGGAGCTACTTTGGCTGTTTCAGACTTCCATTATTGATTTGTATTGAGTTACTTCAAACATGAGTTTGTTGAAAACTATTTAATTTTGTTTTGGTTTTTTTTTTCTTCTGTTGAGGGACTTCATTTTGAGTCCATGTGCTTCTTACATTATTGACACTTTACATTCATTGTATATAGAAATAAGGAGATACAAAATGTATGGTATGATTGCCAATGAGACAACTATCCACCAAAGTTCAAATGAAGTGGATGTAAGCAATTATAGGCAACCGTACGGCTTCAACAATGAGAAAAACCCATATTGTAGTTTATTTATTATGATACTATGGGTGATGTTACTATTTTTTTAATACTAATAATAAAGCACCTTTCATCAAACACAGACTTGAGATTAAGATGGTAAAATGTACATGTAATTTAACACATTAAAGCCAAATAAAAATGTATGTGTGTTTCTGTTACCTCACTGGCACTTTTTTTTGGCAGCCATTTTGCTGATCCTAACATTTTTTCTTTTTTTTTTGCGATTTCAGAAATTTACCAAGTAATAGGATACAGATGGCATGAAATATCATTGTGAAATACCAAACATTTTATATAATTTAAGTGCTGCTAGGGAAGGAACACTTCTCTTTTAAGTCTCACCACTTCTCCCTATCAGTTTAAAAATGAGAAATCACTTCTCCCTATGTTTACTGCTAATGCCAACACATGCATGAATGCTAAAATACAAAGGTTCTTGGGATATATACACATATAATGAAAGGCACATCCAATTTAATTTTCAGATTTCTATATCCAAGACCAAGGTCCAAGTTAATTAACATAGATCAGAATTATCACTTTCTCAAGGGCTTCTGAATCATAAATTTGAAATTTTAATTGTTGCAATGATTGCTTCACTACAATGTGTTTGTTGCCATGTCTATATCTATTTAATAGGAGTAACAAGAAGGTCCTCACATATAGAGCAGAATCTGCTATTAAACCATTTCAGAACATCTGAGATCACCCTTGGTTTATCAAATTATTGTTGGGTTTCATGATACTATCAGACCACCACTCATCCTGTGAATGGAATGGAAACGATACATTTTTTGTACTTGTATGTCAACTCTAAGCCGAATCTAATTACCATCCCCTTCCCAACCCTATTCCCTCCCCCCCCAAAAAAAAAAATGCCTACCTGCCAACCGTATTTAGAAAACTGATGTTTTATGAAACACACATACATGTATATATTATTGTTTTTGGCTTAATGATTAACTATTTTCAGAAAAAAAAGAGGAGCTGAAATAATTAAGAAATTTTAGTCACAAAAATCAAAAACAAGGGAGTCCACGCCCAAGTGCCTGTGATAAATTCAGTAACAAGACTCAACTCTTGAAAGAAATTTTCACTCTTCGAGCACCTGCCTCTGCATCGGTTGCTGATGAAGCTTCCATTCTAAACTTTCGGGATTTATGTAGATTCGATATGTAAAGTTTAGAGAAGTCCCACATGTTTCGTATTTCCGGTATAAAATTGAAAATGTTTACCTGAAAGTTGCTTTCAAAAACTAAGAAGGAACATTAAACAGGTAAGAAAGTACAAGTTATTTAAATCTGAATGCTATCAGGCTGTATATTTAACCCAATATAACTATATTTTATTCTAAATGTCTCCGATCGAAGGCCTTGCAGGAAGAATCCGTGTCCGTTCGCCCAAAATCACGTTCGCTCCCATTCACGTTCGCCCCCTTTCACGTTCGCACACCACACGTTCGCACCCTGGGTTTGTTCGCACCCATTTTATTGGTTTTGTGTGGAATAAATATTTAATCGTGTATAAGTTAGTGTATTGCTATAAATAAGTTTTTTTTATTGTTTCAAAATAAAGTGATATTAGAAAAACGTAAACAGGTTTCCTTTAGTGTTTTTATAATTATTTTGACCAAGGATTTGTATAGTAAGATATGTGAATCATTAACTACAGTTACTAGTTGCATACATCAACAGCATTTGGTCTTGGTTGGATATTTGTCTCATTGACAGTCATACCAAAGTACAATAGTTGTCAAAAAAGTGTAATGGTTACATTGCAGTAGCTAGAATATACTTACATGTATGTACCTGTCTGAAGCCAGGAACCTGTAACTCAGTGGTAGTCGTTTGTTGCTGTATGTCATGTTTTTTTTACGTTTATTGTCATGATTGTTATGCCCCCGCCATAGTGGAGGGGGCATTAAGTTTTATTCTTGTCCGTCTGAATGATCAAGTTTGAATTTTGGTGGTGTCACTTTTACCGTTCTAGAGTTATGCCCCTTTACAAATGGAAAAATTGCTGAATTTTTCATTTCCGTTCTCTAACTTAAGATTGCCTCAACCCAATGTTATGAAACTTATACACAATAGTCAATACTTATTACCACAAAACTCAGATCAAGTTACAAATTTGGATAGCCTCACTTTTACCGTTCTTCAGTTATATCCCTTTATAACTTTATATGTATGCAAGCTGGGGTATCATCTGTGTACCATGGACACATTCCTCATTTATTTTGTTACTTTGAAGGCGATCCATCATCCAAGATGGCCACCAGAGAGGGACTTCGTTTAACAGAGGACCCTATGGACAATACATACAAATGTCTTCTTTAAGAGAACCACTGAATGGAATGAAACCAAACATGGCATGAATGTTCCTTATGAGTTGCTGACCAAGTGTTGTTACTTTGAAGCCGATCCATCATCCAAGACGGCCGCCAGCGGGGGACTTAGTTTAACATAGGACCCTAATGGACAATACATACAAATGTCTTCTTTTAGAGAACCACTGAATGGAATGAAACCAAACATGACATGAATGTTCCTTATGAGGTGCTGACCAAGTGTTGTTACTTTGTAGCAAATCCATCATCCAAGATGGCCACCAGAGAGGGACTTAGTTTTACATAGGACCCTATGGGAAATACATACAAATGTCTTCTTTTAGAGAACCACTGAATGGAATGAAATAAAACATGACATGAATGTTCCTTATGAGGGGCTGACCAAATATTGTAACTTTGCAGGCGACCCATCATCCAAGATGGCCGCCAGCAGGGACTTAGTTTAACATAGGACCCTATGGGAAATACATACAAATGTTTTCTTTTAGAAAACCACTGAATGGAATGAAATCAAACATTGCATGAATGTTCCTAATGAGGTGCTGGCCAAGTGTTGTTACTTTGTAGCCAATCAATTGACCAAGATGGCTGCCAACGGGGGACTTTGTTTAACAAAGGACCCTATTGGAAATATATACAAATGTCTTCTTCTAGAAAACCGCTTAATGGATTGAAACCAAACATGGTATGAATGTTTCTTTTGAGGTGCTGACCAAGTGTTGTTACTTTGTAGCTGATTTGTCGTCCAAGATGGCTGCCAGCAGGGGGAGTAAGTTTAACATAGGACACTATGGGAAATACAAATGTTTTCTTCTAGAGAACCACTGAATAGAATGAAACCAAACATGGCATGAATGTTCCTAATGAGGTACTGACCAAGTGTTGTTACTTTGTAGCCGAACCATCAACCAAGATGGCCGCCAGCAGGGGACTTAGTTTAACATAAAACCCTATGGGAAATACATACAAATGCTTCTTCTAGAGGAGCACTGAATGGAATGAAACCAAACATGGCATAAATGTTCCTTATGAGGTGCTGATGAAGACCTTAATACATGTACATTTGTATCTTTATAGATTGTGGTCTACTGTAAACTGCAAAAACATCAAGAAAAGAAGATTTACACATAAGTCAACATGAGCAAAATTGTCAGTTGGCATCTTGATGGAGTTATTGTCCTTATAAAGTCATTTTCTACAATTTCAATGAAGTTATTGGTAATTTCTGTAAACTTTACAAAAGTCTTCTGCTTTTGATTAAATTACGGGGCCAATATTAAACCAAATTTGGCCTCAATCATTATTAGCGTATCTGTTATGATTTTAATCTATTTTTACATGATTTCCAAAACCAAAGTAGAATCAGGTGAGCGACACAGGCTCTTGAGAGCCTCTAGTTCTTGTTTGAATTGTTTTACACTGGTTGTATTGATGTCCTTGAGTCTTTATAGAATACTATGCAGTGTTTATAGAATACTATGCAGTGTTTATAGAATACTATGCAGTGTTTATAGAATACTATGCAGTGTTTATAGAATACTATGCAGTGTTTATAGTTGCTTACATTAGTTACATTTGGTCTTAGATGGAGAGTTGTCTCATTGTCAATCATATTATGATACCACACCTCTGGTAGTAAGGTAACTGTCTAGTTGACGTATATGTATATTCATCTCTTTAAAAGAAATGACGAACCATATTGTAAAACAAATGTTTTATAGAATAATTCCATTAGAAAGTAAAAAAGTAGACTTTCTTTCACGCAAGTACATGACATGGGATTACTAACGGAGAAGGAGTTTCTAAACTAAATTTGGACCAATTAAATACTTTGACAATTGGTGTATTTTGCCATTTTTCACTCTCTTTGATAGGTTTAGCTAGCTATAAAACCAGGTTTAATCCACCATTTTCTACATGAGGAAATGCCTGTACCAAGTCAGGAATATGACAGTTGTTTAGATAAAAAAAAACACTTTTCCATTCGTTTGATGTGAAGAGCTTTTAATTTTGCCATTTGATAAAGGACTTTCTGTTTTGAATTTTCCTTAGAGTTCTGTATTTTTGCTATTTTACTTTTAACGGTATACACCTTCTCCTTACTATCATCAGTTTCTGTGATTATAAGAAGTCCTTTTTTCCAGTACCCTGATAGAAACAAGTTTGTCCCTGCCAACAATGCTGTTAATGGTTTATGACGAACCATATTATTGTAACATAATGCTGTTTAATGATCCTAACATCCATACTTTCGCGAACAATTGCACTTTCATGGAAAAATGCACTTTAGCCTATTGAGGCATCAGACTTTAGCGTGTTCCATTGAATAGCAAAGACCAATGCACATTCGGGTATTAAACCATCGCACTTTAGTGTAGACCATTGCACACTTTAGCGTTACCGTCACATTTTAGCATCCCCATCTCACTTTAGAGTCTTGCATATATACAAAATGTACATGCGTATATATGCCTTTTAGCACAAACATGACAAAACACATGAAGTACATGTATAAATTGCCACTCATTTTAAACCTTGCCAATATGATGATTTTTATCAAAAGAAATATGAAAAAAATAAAAATTTTACCAAATTTGAGTATTAAATTTATAATTTTCTGGATTTGGATATTTCAATGAGAAATAGCCTTTTTCTGACATTTTCCTTAAATTATTACCAAAAACACTTGAAATCAAACTAATATAAAACTTTTGGATCTTAAAAATGCACATGTAAGAATAATTGAAAAAAGGATATCTATGCATATGGCAACTAGTCTTCAACTTCCTAAAAATTGAAGGGCAGATTTTTTATTTCCTATATTTTTACTAACAAATTTCAATTGCTTTCTCATACTTGTAGACCCCTTCATGGTTCCTCCCAGCACTAAAAGCAAAGGTACAGCCTTGATATTGCTGTTCTTCATCTCAAAGTCCCATTGAAGCCTTCAACAAGGAGGAAAAGCTCACAATTCAGAGCACTAGATAAAATCCAATGTCTTCGGAAGTTCCCTAAATGATGATTAAGCTACATATCTGTGTTCATTGCAATTGAAGAACACAGATAGATGTGTAGTAATTTCTACAAATTACAGAATATAAAAAAAATACTGTCATAATTTGCCCAACAATCTCATCCTGTAAGATAGAAACAATAAAAATAGTAAAACAACCATAGACCACTTCAAGATACATGTACATGTATATATATATACTGAAGTGACTTCATTTTTGTCGATATATATGCCTTATGTTATGAAGTTTATGTCTGTCATTTGACCATTGTCCTTGACCTCATTTTCATGGTTCAGTGACTACTTGAAAAAAAAGTTAAGATTTTTTGTAATGTTAATTTCTCTCTTATTATGAGTAATAGGATAACTATATTTGGTATGTGCGTACCTTGCAAGGTCCTCATGCCTGTCAGACAGTTTTCACTTGACCTCGACCTCATTTCATGGATCAGTGAACAAGGTTAAGTTTTCATGGTCAAGTCCATATCTCAGATACCATAAGCAATAGGTCTACTATATTTTGTGTATGTAATGATTGTAAGGTGTACATGTCCAACTGGCAGGTGTCATCTGACCTTGACCTCATTTTCATGGTTCAGTGGTAATAGTTTAGTTTTTGTGTTTTGGTCTGTTTTTCTAATACTGTATGCAATACATGCAATAGGTCAACTATATTTGGTGTATGGAAATATTTTAGGATGTACATGTCAGTCTGGCAGGTTTTATTTGACCTTGACCTCATTTTCATGGTTCATTGCTTATGTTAAGTTTTTGTGTTTTGGTCTGTTTTTCTTAAACTTTAAGCAATAGGTCAACTATATTTGGTGTATGGAATGATTGTAAGGTGTATATGTCAGTCTGGCTAGTATCATCTGACCGTCACCTCATTTTCATGATTCATAAGTCAATGTTCAGTTTTCCTGGCTAACTTTGTTTCTTAGATAATATAAGCCATAGGTCAACTATATTTGATGCATGGAATGATTTTAAGGTGTACATGTCTGTCTGGCAGGGTTCATCTGACATTGACTTCATTTTCATGGTTCATTGGTCAGTATAGAATTTCCATGGTTTGGTCTGTTTCTTGTATACTATAAGCAATAGGTCATCTATATTCTGTGTATGGAATGATTGTATTAAAATTAAAGGTGTACTTGTATTTTCCAGCTTGGTTTATCTGACCTTGACCTCATTTTCTTGGATCATAAATGTTAATCTGATACTTGCAGTAAAACTTTAAATGTAGGACTATCAACATAAAATCAGTGGTCAGTATTGTAGGCGAGACATTTAAGTGTGTGCACTCTTGTTAATGATTTATCATTATTCATGTGTATTTGTATCGTTTTGGTAGAGAAAAAGAGTACAAGATAAATAAGAATGCCTACAGTCATTGCCTTAGATGTTTCCCTGTCTATGTGTAGACCTGTGCAGATACCAGATTGTACAGAAGAATATCAGAGACGGAACTTAGCAATTCATGGAATCAACACTTTATTGGACCATTTCTCATCAAACTGTCGGTTGGAATTTGTGTCCATGGTAACAGTTTGTATATGTTAATGAAATCATCTTGCATCCTGGTGATTTTGTGTGTGTGTATATATGTACGTAAAAATGGAAAGTTTCAAATGAATTAAGAAATGTCAAGTTCTTGCCTTTGTGAAAATATGCCAATATGTGAATTTCGCAAAGTACATTTGAAAAAAACCTGCTGAAACCACCATATTATAAATATTTTAATGTTGCACTGGAAATTTTTCAGACATCTAGGATATTATGTTATTGCTGTTGGCCTTAATTTCAAGAATAATAGTTTGAAAATTTCTACTGGATGTTGGTATTAAATAAAGCAGATTTTTCGTGACATTTCCGTATTAATAATGTTCTTTTTTAAATATTTGATGATTTCTTTACAATTTAAATCTCTATACTAACAAGATAAATGACATGTGATTTTTTTTTTATATTTGTACAAAATGTTTGTACTGAATTAAATTCTATATAGTCATGATAGTATTGCATTTGTGGCATCATCACTTCCTTTGCATGTTGAGCGAGTGGTTGAAAAAATGTAATACTGTATTGCACAAATTATCACGCAAATTAAATTCTTATAATTGATAATCAGCACTGCTGTCATTAGGGAATTGTGATTAAGTACCTTTTGAACAAAGATTATTTCTAGTTCATCCTGCATAATGACGATCACGAAGACGCTTGATGAACTTTAATAGTGCAGGGATACAGGCGATCCCATCTATCTGGAAAATGACGTCATAAAAACCATTATAGGTCACGGTACGGCCTTCAACACGGAGCATTGGCTCACACCGAACAGCAAGCTATAAAGGGCCCCAAAAAATTACTAGTGTAAAACCATTCAAACGGGAAAACCAACGGTCTAATCTATATAAAAATGAGAAACGAGAAACACGTATGAACTACATAAACAGACGACAACTACTGTACATCAGATTCCTGACTTAGGACAGGTGCAAACATTTGCAGCGGGATTAAACGTTTTCATGGTACCAAACTTCTCCCTTTTCTGAAACAATAGTATAACATCACAACATAGAATAAGCTGTTTTTGTTCATGCAGGTTGTATTTTCATATCTGTGGGAACAGCTGGTACCTTTTACAAGAGACTTTGAATCTATAAAGACAGCTTTAAGTAAATCAGAGACCTACAACACTACATGTATAGAGGGTGCTATAACTGGTATACGATCATTATTATATGATGAATGGAATGCAAGTACTGCTAGTCAGGTAAATAATTCAGAGAGTTATAACCGTACAATACTATTTGAATAAAAGAACTCAACGAGTACAAATTGGAAATGTTTATTCTGAATTTTTTTAAATTTATTAATTTCTTGTTCCTTACAAATGCTCCATATTAGGACCCCTTATGTTTATTTTATACATTACCTTCCTCTTGATATGAAAAATTATTGCACTGACTTGTATATATACTGTTGATTCAACTTAACATGTAGCTGGAAATTTTTATGAAACTCTGCATTCAAAGGTACAAATTTTTTTTGAGTAATGGTGTTATCACAATTATATGTTTATTTTAAAATAAAACCAAATATATGTGATTATTGAAACAAAGCTAAAAGCAATGCCACATTACAGTGAAATTTGTTGAACTATTAAAAATCTAGTGATACAATGTTCTACATGTGAAAGTTTCCTAGTTGTTAAATAGCTCACATATGGCATATGTGAGCTATTTTCATCACTTGCCGTCCCTCATCATTGTCATCCTTAACTTTACCAGACCAATTTCATCCAAATTTTGGCTCAATGATCCGTTAGGGTATTTAGTTTAAAATTTTTATTACTCCTGTCTATCAATACATGACGCTGTCATGGCTAAAAATAGAACATAAGGGTAAACATGCATTTATTGTCTTATATTTTGAAAATCATAATAGAGAAAATCTAATGGATGGAAAAATGCTTAGAATGACAACATATATACCAACTTCCTATTTTCAGCAAAATTATCAATTGACTCCTTATGGGAGTTGTTGTCCTTTTAATGATGATTTTTGATTAATTTTTATTAGACTGCAAAATTTTTGCGGCCGTATAATGGTATGACATTGTCTTATTCGTTGGCGTCCTAAGACGTTGGGTTTTCAGATAATAACTTTGTATAAGTATAAGTGTATGGATCTCTTTGAAGTTGTACCACAAGGTTCCATATTACAAAAGAAAGGTTGAGATTGATTTTGGAGGTTAGGGCCCAAACTGTTTAGGAATTAGGGGCCAAAAGGGACCAGAAACAAGCATTTTTCTTGTTTAGGACAATAACTTGTGTTTAAGTATATATGGATCTCTATGAAATTGTAACACAAGGTTCCATACCTCAAAAGGAAGGTTGGGATTGATTTTGGTGGTTATGGCCCAAACTGTTTAGGAATTAGGGGCCAAAAAGGGGCGAAAAAAAGGGTTTTCTGGTTTTCAGACAAAAACTTGACTATAAGTCTATGGATCTCGATGAAATTGTACCACAAGGTTCCATACCAAAAAAGGATGGTAGGGATTGATTTTGGGGGTTTTGGTCCTAACCTTTTAAGAAAAAGGGGCAAAAAACAATACTTTTCTAATATTTTGTATAAATTACTTATATCTTGACCAATTTCAATGGGGTTTAGATTTAAAGTCTTGAATTCTTGGGGTTCTTTAAAATGCTGAATCTTACCATGTATTTAGAATTTTAATTTTGGGCCCTGTTTTTAGATTGGTCCACATTGAAGTCCTAGGGGTCCAACATTAAACTTAGTTTGATTTCAGCAAAAGTTGAATTCTCAGGGTTCTTTGATATGCTGAATCTAACTGTGAATTTATATTTTGGATTTTGGGCCCTGGTTTTAGATTGGTCCACATTGAGGTCTAAAGGGTCCAAAATTAAACTTAATTTGATTTTAACAAAAATTGAATTCTTGGGATTCTTTGTTATGCTGAATCTAAATGTGTACCTAATTAGATTTCTGATTTTGGGCCCAGTTATCAAATTGGTCCACATTGAAATCCAAAGGGTCCAAAATTAAACCTTGTTTGATTACATCAAAAATTGAATTCTTAGGGTTCTTTGGTATGCTTGGTTTGCTGAATCTTACCATGTAGATTTTGGATATTGGAACATTATAAGTAAATGTCCAATTTCCAATTTTTAAGTTCATTCATTCTGTGTCAGAAACCTATGCTGTGTCAAATATATAATCACAATCCAAATTCAGAGCTGTATCAAGCTTGAATGTTGTGTCCATACTTGCCAGAACTGTTCAGGGTTTGGCCCTCTGAGTTTGTATCAAGCTGCACTTGCATATAGAGTAAATATCTCCCATTTGATACAATATAAAAAAGAACTTGTGTTTCCTATCACGATTTCCTTTATAGAAGGTTGCTGCTTACAAAGGGCAATAGAACCAATGGTTCCTAGTGGTAAAGTTGAAGACATCCCTTTGAGACTTTTGTGGTCACCTTAACTTCATGATTTGATTGACCATTATGGAATATCTGTGTCATAAAGTTTTGTGGTCACCTTCATGATTTGATTGACCATTATGGAATATCTGTGTCGTAAAGTTTTGTGGTCACCTTCATGATTTGATTGACCATTATGGAATATCTGTGTCATAGAGTTTTGTGGTCACCTTCATGATTTGATTGACCATTATGGAACATCTGTGTCGTAGAGTTTTGTGGTCACCTTCATGATTTGATTGACCATTATTGAATATCTGTGTCATAGAGTTTTGTGGTCACCTTCATGATTTGATTGACCATTATGGAATATCTGTGTCGTAGAGTTTTGTGGTCACCTTCATGATTTGATTGACCATTATGGAATATCTGTTTTGTAGAGTTTTGTGGTCACCTTCATGATTTGATTGACCATTATGGAATATCTGTGTCGTATAGTTTTGTGGTCACCTTCATGATTTGATTGACCATTATGGAATAGCTGTGTCGTAGAGTTTTGTATCCACAATCCTGTCCTCTTTTCCTTGAGTGCAACCATTGTCTGAGACTTTTATTCAAATTTGCACTAACCTTATTCAACATAACAGGTGCCAAATGTAGAGCAGGAATTGCTTACCCTTTCAGAGCACCTAAGATCATCCACTGCTTTTGGTGGGGTTAATTTTGCTCAGTCTTTGGTTTTGTAAAATTAAGAATGGAGACTTTTTTATCTTTTAATCCTTATAAGTTTTATGCCATGATTTAAATTGTCTGTCTTCTGTTTCATGCAATGAAGATTATAATACCCTATTTACCCCATATATATCAAATTGTCTACTGTTTTTGTTGTTATTTTTTTCAGATGTGTGTATTCATTTGTCCTTATTTGTCAAATTAATTGTGTGAAAAAACATACTGCATGAAAATGAGTACAGAAATAGTTAGCTTTACACTTCTTCCAGTTTTATGAACCCATGCAGTAAATAAAGTATCACTGAAGATTTGAATTTAGATGATAATGATAGGTTTCATAACGAGTGATAACTTGATATCGCTTGATATCAACTATAATTATTTAATTTCAACATAATAATTAACAAGCATGTGGCGAGTTTATTATTACTTTTTAAATTAGATAACAAGAGTTAATATCAAGCAATATCAAATTCTCACAAGTTGTTAAACCTATTTCTTTTCTGGTAAACATTCTCCTTCTTTTAAATAGATAAGTCTGTGACTCGCTGATCTAGTCTTTTGCACATACCAGTATGACATTATTTGTCCTGTTCTAGCATCAAACTTGAACATCAGACCTTTTAAAACTTTGTGTATGCTTCAAAATGTAATAAAATTTTACAAAATTTAGATTTTCAGGTGAAAAGTGTCAGTGTTTTATATATGATGGAAGAAATCACATATCTCTGTTACTATAGAGGCAATGTACAACGTTTTGACCATTGAAAATCCCCAATGACCTAACGAATAGAATGGAAATGTCGCAATATTGTTTCTTAATGATGGATAAGCCAATCAAATTATTGTATTTTTCGTGTAGTGTGATATGAAAAATATCTCTTCATGCAAGAAATAGATAACAGGCCACAACCATAAGAGAAATCTGATTTAATTATTTGGCCATCCTATCATTTCATGCTGAAGGCCTTCAAAGTGCATTGTGAACAATAGGTTGTAAATAATAGACTTGCTGTGTCATTGTAGGTAATCCTTGTAACTGATGGTGCTATTGGTATTGGACAGAAATCACTGAAAAACTCCCTCCAAAACTGGGACCAGAGAGATCCAAAAGTACCAGAGGACCAGTTTCCACTTCCTTTTCCGTTTCCATGCAAACTTCACATTGCCATTGTTGGAAATCCCAATGATGCTGACATTAAAAATTCAATGCCATATTTTGAAAAATTGATAGAAATTAATGGACAAGGTGGTGAAATATTTACACCAGATAATGTTTTAAATCTTAAAAATATTCAGACAATGTTTGAAGAATTAGGAGAAAAATATTATTCTCCATATCATGGTGCTTTGCATTGTGGGAATTTCAAATGTCCAATTCAGCTATTTCCTGCTCCAGAACCATATGATAAGTAAGTTTTTGTTTGATTATCGAATAGATAATTAATAAATATAAAGATAAGGAGATGTGCCAAGTATGCTTGATAATTATGAGACAACTATTCATAAAGAGCAAAGGACAAAAATTGTCACATCTTTTTTTCAAAACAGATCTATTTGAGCAGACTGTTACAGAAATAAGCAACTTCACAGGACTATGAGTAAAAAAATACTACCAGACCACATTATCAGCCATTTTGTTTAAATGGCCTCAAGTATGAAATAATTGTCTTTTTTATACCAGAACAACAATGTTTAGATTACTATGTACTTGGTCCATATATTATAAAACAATATATAATTATATTTTTCAGAACAGATGAATTTGAGCATGTTTCTGTAGATATATCAAAGACATTAGAAATTTTAGGATTTCTAGATATTGCTGATGTAGCCAGTCCACCTATGTTGTCCAGACATCTTGTTTTACCTATGTCCACTAAGAACCTCAAAAAGATGGAAGGTATGTGAATTATTGCAAAATTAAGTTACCATATCAAAGTCTCAATGCTATAAACAGGGCTCCAATTTGATTCTTTATGGATCAGAATTACAAGTCAAACTTTGGACATTAATTTTTTATTCACTGTATGTATTTTAATCGTATATATAAAATTTTTTTTTTGAAGATCCCTTTGAAGTTTAAAAAAAATTAATTTGGGAGGTAAATCTTTAAAAACATTTTTAAAATCCCTTTCGGAAATCTTAAAAAGCATTTTTATGATCCTTTTCTCCTATTAAAAAGAATAACCCACATCACATGTAAAAATGCTGGACCCTTAGTCCTGTAATGGAACAAAACTTGTTTAATATGCAATTGTTAATAGTGATAGCATAGTATTGAACATGAGGGGTAGCAAAGTGAGCAGAAAAGTAATTTCTAAATAAAATCACGAATCAACTGGCTATAATTACACAAAATTATGTCAATAAAAAAATTAACATGAAGTTTGTAAAATCTCATTGTACAAAGATATATATCCAAATATCTGGTCTTTGTCTTAAAAAAAAATGACTGATAACAGAGGAGAATACTTTTGTTCTTAAATTTGGCTGTAATTTGATCAAAAGTAAGTAAACTGCAACAAAATTCATAAAGGATTTAACCCTTTCACTGCATGTTTATTCCAATATCCCTACAGAGCACTTATCAGAGAAGAGAGACGCACACATGGATGGATGGAGGGACACCTGGTATTTCTATGTCCCCTGACCCGTAACTGGGGACAATTTAAAAGGCTTTCTATTGTACAATTGAATACCTGACATCAGGTGAATATATGCACAGACACTGCTTTTACTTGAGCTGGACTTCACTGATAAATATTCCCGTATAGTAAGGAATCTGTGATCTAGTTTGTAAATTGTACATCAGTTTTGAACTACATGTCTTTTGCTTAATTATGTTGTATGGATCCTGTATCTTACCTATGGTGTAATATTTTTTTTGTTTTACTGTGGTGTTTGGTTCTTGTCTCTTTTGCCTAAGCTGTAATGTTTTCATTTTTAAAGGCATTGCCTTAATGCCTTTAATGGTATCAGTCAATAGCCATTTTGTTTCTACGTGGGGGGTAAATGTGTCACCATTGAAATCCCGAAAAAGTGGAATTCTTTCTCCTTCTATTTGTGATATTCTGTATTTTTTATTGTTATTCATTGACATTGTGAGGTAAAGAATCGAACGGTGTTTTTTGTAAGTTTTCAAAATTTACGATAGAGTTGCATTTTGCATTATGAGCAGTCAACCGATTGACATACTGATATTACTTTAAAATCCGTGTGAAAGAGTTTGGGTTTATTTTGAGTGGTATTTTAATCTTTAGTTGCTTTTAAGATCGTTTCAGTTGTTGATATAACAATGAAAAGTCGACTGATCTATGCTTAGTCGCCACCTGTCAATAATAACTCAGTTTTCTCAGGAATCCTATTATTTTTATTTTTCTCATCAGAACATTCGGTACGTTGAATATTGCCGAAATCTGCCTAAACTATCAATATCGATCTGGAATTTATTGAAAATCAGAGCTGTTGAAAATCGTCTGACAGTCTGACATAGCTATCAAGTCAGACCCTTTGTCAGGTTAACAATTTCAATCTGATAGGTCTGATGAATTTTTTTTTTTTTAAATCCAAAAAGATCAGTGCCAAAGTTGACATCTGGAAATCAGTGTAAAATTCAAGGGTGTCAGAATAATTAAGCGACAAGAAGACTAATTTAGCAACAAGAACACAAATTTAGTGTAAAAAAATCAAGATATTAATTATTTCAAATAAATAAATATAGAAACATGCATTAAAGTGTGTTTTTTTAATATAGTCGCTTCTTGACCCTTCCTGACGCTTCTTATCGCTAATTAGTGAGACAGAAAATTCGATACACTTGGGTTTTTTCCTCTTACAATTTGAAGATGTAAAAACCTGAGAGTACTGAACTTATCAAGTTTAACTGACATTACGCAGCTTGTGTTGATGTGGCCCAACGCTAATTAACAAGTGATAATAGCTTGATTAAACATTCAACAGGTGATCGAATATTAATTACTCCACATGGCTTCTGTTAATGGCACAAGTCAAAGATGATTAAAGTAAATAACGGCAGTGATTGAAAAGTGGAATGTTGTTGATGTTGTCAAAGTTTTGATGCCGAAAAAAACAGTTAATAAACTTTCAACTCAGCAAAGAAATGCTCATTGTTTCACACTCCAATGCGGACCTTGAAGCACCTTCAACATGCTCAAGAAGTTCCGAACTGACAGCAGGTCAACAATGACTCAAAATATACAGCCTCCTCAGTGTTTAGATTAGCAACTACACAAACTGTTACAAGGATCTAGATTACTTTGGTACAGTGTCAAGTGTTTTAAAGGCAGCCAAGTTAGCTTGTACTTCTTACATAACCCATTGTTCCAAGACCAATGCTTTAGTTATTAAATAACATTGGTCAATGTAATATAGACAGTTCTTTTATGGCTAATACCGGTATATTTTAAAGTGTTCGAAACAATGGCAGTCTTATGTTTTTTTTTAGCAAAATGACTTTATTAATGCTTAAATATAGGACTTTTCATAATCCAACCATACTTTCAATCACAATCTGAAGCAAGTTGACATCCTTCTGAAGTTACCAGACTTACATAGATAACAAAAACATGGTACTAAGTATAATTTTTTCTCTGAGTTGGACATTGACAATCACAAACAATAATTGGTGACCTGGCATGGTCAGTAATTTTTTTGCTCAGAGTAAGGAAAATAATGACTTTCTTGGAAAAAGGGACACACTCGAGATGCATTATATAACTCAATGTTTTTGAGATAAATTTCGCACCAAGCCATCAAGATGAACTGGAATGGTTTTTGTTGAGCCGAAAGCTCAACATAGGGATAGTGATCCGGCGGCGGCAACGGGGCCGTGTTAACTAACTACTTAAAAGCTTTAAATTTTAGAAGGTGGAAGACCTAGATGCTTCATACTTTGTATATAGATGCCTTATGTTATGAAGTTTCTGTCTGTCATATGTCCATTGACCTTGACCCCATTTTCATGGTTCAGTGACTACTTGAAAAAAAAAGTTAAGATTTTTTGTAATGTTAATTTCTCTCTTATTATGAGTACCGTTAAATTCGTTAAATAAGCCGCAGGTTTTTTTCTCTGTCATTGTCCCTGCGTGTTATACTCAGGTGCGCTTTATGTACGTATATTTTCTGTGTTTCAGGGCAAGTGTGAAAAAAAAATTATATCTGTATTTTTTTTATGGAGACCTTCAGATTGTCAAGTGCTTGCAGTGACTTGATAAATTGTTCATGTGGCATATTTTGTTATGAATAAAAATATATATACTTTATCATTTGTTCTTTATTTCATTGTTGGCTTACGAAGTTGATAACCATGAGTGTTCATTACATAAACAAAGAAAGATAACTGTGTTTGAAAGAGGTACCATACAGGATATTAATTGTGTATTTACAATAAATATGTAATGGTTTGTTGTTTTAATGTGTTTTTAAATAAAATCTCCTAAAGGAATATTAAAGGAAGTGATTGTGTTTATATATTTCTTACCAATATTTCAAGTCTCTTTTAATGACGATGGTGATAACCATGTGCTGAAATGAACCCTTTAAAGTGTTTCATAAACAAAGAAAGATAAGCGTGTTTGAAAAGAGGTACCATACAGGATATACTATTGAGGAGTAACTGCTTTTCGTTTTATTGTGTTTCAAAATGAAATATCTTCATGAAATATTTCGTAATAGGATAACTATATTTAGTATGTGCATACCTTGCAAGGTCCTCATGCCTGGCAGACAGTTTTCATCTGACCTCGACCTCATTTCATGGATCAGTGAACAAGGTTAAGTTGTCGTGGTCAAGTCCATATATCCGATACTATAAGCAATAGGTCTACTATATTTGGTGTATGGAATGATTGTAAGGTGTACATTTCCAACTGGCAGGTGTCATCTGACCTTGACCTCATTTTCATGGTTCAGTGATTAAAGTTAAGTTTTGTGTTTTGGTTTTGTTTTCTAATACTATAGGCAATTGGTCAACTATACTTGGTATATGGAAATATTTTACTATGTACATGTCAGTCTGGCAGGTTTTATTTGACCTTGACCTCATTTTCACAGTTCATTGCTCAGTGTTAAGTTTTTCTGTTTTGGTCTGTTTTTCTTAAACTATAAGCAATAGGTCAACTATATTTGGTGTATGGAATGATTGTAAGGTGTATATAATGTCTGTCTGGCAGTTATCATCTTACCTTGACCTTATTTTTATGGTTCATTGGTCAATGTTAAAAATTTTCATGGTTAAGTTTGTTTCTTAGATACTATAAGGCCCTTAAAATCTGGGTTATAACGCTAAAGTGCCCTTTCAGACAACTAGCACCCTTCTGCCCTGAGATTCAAGCTGGAACACTGTAAGCAATAGGTCAACTATATTTAATGCATAGATTGATTGTAAGGTGTACATGTCTATCTGGCATGGTTCATCTGACCTTGACCTCATTTTCATGGTTCATTGGTCAATGTTAAGTTTTTCCTGGTTAAGTTTGTTTCTTAGAAAATAGAAGCAATAGGTCAACTATATTTGGTGTATGGAATGACTGTAAGGTGTACATGTATTTCCAGTTGGGTTTATCTGACCTTGACCTCATTTTCTTGGATCATGTTTAGTTTATGTGATACTTGTAGTAAAGCTTTATATTTAGGACTATCAACATAAAATCAATGATCAGTACTGTGTTGTTTGATTTCTGTCTCATTTGCCTATGGTGTAATATTGTCTTTATTTTACTGTGTTGTTGGTTTCCTGTCTCATTTACCTCTGCTGTAATATTTTCTGTGTTTTACTGTGTTGTTGGGTTCCTGTCTCATTTACCTATGTTGTAATAATTTCTTTGTTTGACTGTGTTGTTGGATTACTGTCTCATTTACCTATGCTGTAATTTTTTCTTTGTTTTACTGTGTTGTTGGGTTCCTGTCTCTGTTTTTACCTATGCTGTAATATTTCTTTTGTTTCACTGTGCTGTTGGATTCCTGTCTCATTTACCTATGATGTAATATTTTCTTTGTATGACTATGTTGTTGGGTTTCTGTCTCCTGTACCTATGCTGCAATATTTTCTTTGTTTTACTGTGTTGTTGGGTTTCTGTCTCATTTACCTATGCTGTAATATTTTCTTTGGTTTACTGTGTTGTTAGGTTTCTGTCACATTTACCTATGCTGTAATATTTTTCTTTGTTTTTACTGTGTTGTTAGGTTTCTGTCACATTAACCAATGCTGTAATATTGTCTTTGTTTTACTGTGTTGTTGGGTTCTGTCTCATTTACTTCTGCTGTAATATTCCCTTTTTTTACCCTGTTGTTGTGTTTCTGTCACATTTACCTATGCTGTAATATTTTCTAGCTTTGCTGTGTTGTTGGGTTTCTGTCACATTTACATATGCTGGAATATTTGTTTTGTTTTATTTTTCTGTTGAGTTTCTGTCACATTTACAATTTGCTGTAATATATTCTGTTTTTATTGTTCTGTTGGGTTTCTGTCACCTTTGCACTTGCTGTTATATTTTCTTTGTTTTATTGTGTTTTCTGGTTTCTATCATCTTTACCTATGGCGTAATAATATCTTTGTTTTACTCTGCTGTAAGGTTCCTGTCTATTTTACCTATGTTGTAATATTTTGTTTTATTTGTAGCTATCAGTTAATCTTAGCTTGGTACATATATTCATTTGTTGCTCCTTTACAAGTTTTTGACTTTTTACCACCAGACTGGTCGGATGACAGAGATTTTCACATTTGTTGCTCCTTTACAAGTTTTTGACCTTTTTACCACCAGACTGGTCGGATGACAGAGATTTTCACATTTGTTGCTCCTTTACAAGTTTTTGACCTTTTTACCACCAGACTGGTCTGATGACAGAGATTTTCACATTTGTTGCTCCTTTACAAGTTTTTGACCTTTTTACCACCAGACTGGTCGGATGACAGAGATTTTCACATTTGTTGCTCCTTTACAAGTTTTTGACTTTTTACCACCAGACTGGTCTGATGACAGAGATTTTCACATTTGTTGCTCCTTTACAAGTTTTTGACTTTTTACCACCAGACTGGTCTGATGACAGAGATTTTCACATTTGTTGCTCCTTTACAAGTTTTTGACTTTTTACCACCAGACTGGTCTGATGACAGAGATTTTCACATTTGTTGCTCCTTTACAAGTTTTTGACCTTTTTACCACCAGACTGGTCTGATGACAGAGATTTTCACATTTGTTGCTCCTTTACAAGTTTTTGACCTTTTTACCACCAGACTGGTCTGATGACAGAGATTTTCACATTTGTTGCTCCTTTACAAGTTTTTGACTTTTTACCACCAGACTGGTCTGATGACAGAGATTTTCACATTTGTTGCTCCTTTACAAGTTTTTGACCTTTTTACCACCAGACTGGTCTGATGACAGAGATTTTCACATTTGTTGCTCCTTTACAAGTTTTTGACCTTTTTACCACCAGACTGGTCTGATGACAGAGATTTCACATGAAAAATATTAATTGTTTCTTATCTTAAAAGAAAAGTAATAGCAAATTAAGCTATTGAATACTTTGTAGTACTTGTATCATATCCTCCTATAAAAATGAAGTTAACTGTCATGTGAATTTCATTTGAAAAATGAGTATGACCATCTAAGTTTGAGGTCTATTCCTGAATCTAATGCCCAAACAAAGAATAGTTATGTTAAGTTATTTTTATTTGATTGAAAAAGTACAAATATATAATCTGTAGTAAAGTTGTATCAAACTTCAGACATGTTATAACTGTCAGCAAATACATAATCTGTAGTAAAGTTGTATCAAACTTCAGACATGTTATAACTGTCAGCAAACATATAATCTGTAGTAAAGTTGTATCAAACTTCAGACATGTTATAACTGTCAGCAAATACATAATCTGTAGTAAAGTTGTATCAAACTTCAGACATGTTATAACTGTCAGCAAACATATAATCTGTAGTAAAGTTGTATCAAACTTCAGACATGTTATAACTGTCAGCAAATACATAATCTGTAGTAAAGTTGTATCAAACTTCAGACATGTTATAACTGTCAGCAAACATATAATCTGTAGTAAAGTTGTATCAAACTTCAGACATGTTATAACTGTCAGCAAATACATAATCTGTAGTAAAGTTGTATCAAACTTCAGACATGTTATAACTGTCAGCAAACATATAATCTGTAGTAAAGTTGTATCAAACTTCAGACATGTTATAACTGTCAGCAAACATATAATCTGTAGTAAAGTTGTATCAAACTTCAGACATGTTATAACTGTCAGCAAACATATAATCTGTAGTAAAGTTGTATCAAACTTCAGACATGTTACTGTCAGCAAACATATAATTTTCCATTATTTGATATATGAATCAATGTTGTATAAATGTTTTAACATCCTGATATGGACACATCATAAATCTTGGCCTCCTTGTTTGTACTGCCTAATGGTCTTCCACTTCCTATGTAGAGTTGTCCTGATGGAGAGAAAGCAAGAGACAATGGTGCCATTATGTTTATGTCACTTGTTTTATAATATGTCATCAATAGGCCAGCATGGTTCAGGATGTGAAGTGTATCAGTATCCATATCAGCTACAATAACCTTGTCTTTAGGTGTTGTCACTAGGTCTGTTGGTTTGAATTGTATGTCCTTATTGATCTCTGTATGTCCTGTATAGATATTGATTATATCCCCATCCTGTTCTAACACAACTACTCTATGTCTGTCAGCACTTACTATACCATCTACCACATGAATATTTCCATTACTGGTGCTGGTTATTCTGAAGGGATTGATAAATATAGGTTGTTTATGTTGATCATGTTCATACACTCTCTCATGGTCTCCATTCTGATTCATTAGTATTACAGCCCTTCTCCCTTGTTTAGGGTAGTCTTTATTAATACCTCCTACTAGAACTTTATTGTCTCTGGTGATATAGACTGCTGAAGGTACTAATGGTGACACATTATATACCGAGTCTGTAATATTACCTGTATTACTACTAACCTCTTGGAGTCTTGATCCCTCAAGACACAATATTAGATTATTTGATTGAGTTTTAGCCATACCATAGACATTGGTATTATAACTGGATAGTATCTTCAATTTGGTTCCATCAAGTTTCATTTTTTGAAATAAACCAAAATTTCCAGAACTTATCCAGAAGGATTTATCAATAGATGAGCATAAATATGATACAGTCTCAAGTTCAGTTTGATATTGTTTATTTATTTCCAGATTAATATGTGGTTTATGAGATGGATTTTTATCCAATTGAAACACCCCAATGTTAGACTGATTGAAATCCCCTGGAACGAAGTTTGGTAGAGATACTTGATTCGACCTCAGATTTGGCATTTGGATGTCAATAGATTTTTCAAGTTTGTTGACATCTGTAAAGAACTTGGAAATATTGGTTAATGATATAAATTCCAAAACTTCATTGTTTTTATCCTGAGCTTGTTTAAGTAAGATTGAGGCAGCATTTAAATCAGATTTAATTGTGTTAGAAACAGTTTCGAAATTCTGATCTAATTCATCTCGAATATTTTTAAAGTACCTTTCAGCTGCTACTTTGACAGATTGTTCATGCTTTTGAATAGCTTGATTTACCTGGTTGTATTTATAATTTTCTGAAGATAAAATTTGGTTAAGCTGTTCTTTTTTGGAAACAATTTCTTTCCTATCCCTTTGAATTTTACTTTGTCCTTTTTTCAACTTGTCTATTTTCATATCATATCCTTCATGAATTTCTGTTAGATCATGTTTCTTGTGAACTTTTGCTACACAGGTTGGACAAACAAGAGTGTCACATGTCTTACAATAAAGACAGACATATTGTCCAGCATGGTCCTGACAGGCAATGTTTGAAAAATCTAGTTCTTCTTTATATAGTCCAATTTCTTTGATATCGATTATTCTGTGATCCTTTGCAGTTTTTACTCTTAAATGTACTTTCTCCTTACAATGATTACACAATAAAAGGTCACAGTCTAAACACTTCCATTTAATGGGTCTATCAGTCTCACATAATCCACAGCTAACAGGAATTTGTCCTTTTCTGACTGATTGTGAAAACGCCATTTTTAAGTACGACAGAGGTATTCTACTTCCTTGTTTGTTATCAGGTTACCTCCTTAATAACCTTATCAAAGGTTAAACCAAATTTTGATTATGTTTATATTTGATAGATAACTAAAGTTTAAATACACCTTTATATTTCATTGACTACTTTGAAGGCACTTATTGATTATTCATCAAGTGCATATGCTTTCCTAATAGTTTTTAGCTCAACTGGCCCAAAGGGCCAAGTGAGCTTTTCTCATCACTTGGCGTCCGTCGTCCCTCGTCCGTCGTCGTCAGTCGTCCGTTAACTTTTACAAAAATCTTCTCCTCTGAAACTACTTGGCCAAATTTAACCAAACTTGGCCACAATCATCATTGGGGTATCTAGTTTAAAAAATGTGTCCGGTGACCCAGCCAACCAACCAAGATGGCCGACATGGCTAAAAAATAGAACATAGGGGTAAAATGTAGATTTTGGCTTATATCTCTGAAACCAAAGCATTTAGAGCAAATCTGACATGTGGTAAAATTGTTTATCAGGTCATGATCTATCAATTTGTGTTGATTTCTTGGGTACATGTGAACAAAGGCAATGTTTATATAGGCTTGTATGCAGGCTTGTGTACAACCATGGAATCAAATATCCACAAAAAGACAATTTGTCCTCAATCCACAAAATTTGGAACCCACAAAAATAAATGAATCCACAGTAGAGATGATGAAGGCATAAATTATTATGTTAAATAATTTAATTGTACGTGTAATAGTAAATATATAATATGTGCACCTTTTCTTTTTAACTTAAAGAATCAAAACAAGAAAATGGAGAAGTAAAAAAAGAGAATGAGAATGAGGAAGAGCCATCCACTGAAGATGGTAAAATTCCATCATTTACTGTTCTGTTACATGGTAGTCTGAAAGTAGAAGGAATGGTGGCCTTGACACAAGTTGGGTAGGTAACCAAAATCTCAATATATTTACTTTTAGTATGATTACAGATAATATCAAAAACATTTGTGAAAGTTGCCCAACAGAATTCCTAACAGAAGAGTATTTATTTGCATTTAGTGAAAACAACTTTTTATTGTGATGATCAAAACATGGTGCAGATATAAAGACAATTCAATAAGGATCCTTTGATTTCAAGATTCAATAAGACAAAGAAATTTATTACTCAATGAATGACATGGGTGCTGTGTGATTGATGTGTAGCCCACAACTGATTTTATTCTTATTTCAATTATTTTTTTTTGCAATGGCAGAAAATAATATTATCTTATGTTAAATGCTTGAATCAAGAAAATGGGAATCCAAGAATAAAAAACACTTTGACAGTTAACTTTCTTAGAAATACCCAATGAAATCAGAAAGTCAATGTCTTAATGCAGGAAAAGAGAGGAGACCAATGCAGAAAAACAACCCAATTGTAGAGTTCATTTGAACATATCATATGTATAGTTATCAATGATCTGTTTTTCTTTATACAAGTATATAAACTGGATATTTCACATGTACAATCTTAACATATTACAGGGAAAACTGGTTTGGTATATTGTACTCCTGGGCTGACAGCAAGAAGAAAAGTAACCTAATGCTTTCATTGTTTACCCCAGGTAATTATTTTCAAGTCTAAACTTTAGGTCTACTTCATGCTCAGTTGTAGTTTAAAAAAAAAGAATAGGCTAGAAAGAATCAAAGATGCCTCTGAAAGTCATGTTTTTATCCAATGAAAATCAAATGAAGTGGGAAGTACCTATTGTACCACACATGCTACCATGTTTGCTGCCTCAACAATGTAAAATTAGGATCGTTTGTAGTGGGTCTCCCAGTCATCAATCTCCTACAATTTCAAAACATGTAGTCATGTAGTTTGAGAGCACAACATTTTTAAGGAAAGAAGTCATTTGTTCAACTAATAGTTGCTATTGTCCTTGAAATCCAAACTTGAAAAGATTAAAGACTAACCTCTGTGTCACTCTTGACTGGTGAAGAAAAGTCTGGCTTAACAAGTTGAAAATTTTATACTCACTGAAAATTCAATCCCTAATAATATAAAAATAAGGAGATGTGGTATGATTGCCAATGAGACAACTATCCACCAAAGTTCAAATGAAGTGGATGTAAGCAGAAGATGACCGATTGTGTAAAATGTGTGATGATAACAAATATAGAAAACAAATTCCTTTTCCTAATAAACTGTAATTTTTCCACCATTTATGAGCAACATTTCTCACAAATTGAAAATTTATATATTCTATCAAAAGAGGAACAGTTTAAATATTTACTATGTCAACATCAGAGAAAAACTGCTAAATATCTTTTGAAAACTTTCAGTAAGAGAAAAATCTTTTTATATGAAAATTTTTGAAATTAATTTATTTTGTTCGTAGTACCATTGACATCAATGTTTAAAGTGACTTATAGACCCAAAGGGTCGGGTGTTCTATTAATTTTTTTGTATATTCATTGTATTATACACTATTTGTCAAAAACACATGTCACTATAATAAATAATTTAGTTAGTTAGTTATAGGCAACTGTCTGGCCTTCAATAAAGAGGAAAAACCCATACCGTATAGTCAGCTATAATAGACCCTGACATGAAAAATGTGAAACATTCAAACAAGAAAACCTATGGCCTAATTTATAACAAAACAATTTAAGAAATACAAATATGACAGACATGAACAGACACTGACTTGGGACAGGCACATAATAAAGTGGCAAGGTTTAACATGTTTGTGAGCGCTCAACCCTCCCCATGTTATTGCACAAAATAAGAACAAACTGTGAAAATCAGTAGCAATTGGCTTAACTCAAAAGGTGGGTACAAGGCACAAAAAATTACATGAAACTGATATACTGCTGACACATTCAGCTGACCAGTCATAGTATATTCAGTTTACTATCAGATTGTTTGAATCAGAGCTTTTTTTGGCAATGTAATTGTGAGTAACAGATTTTTAGTCTGTACTGAATCTATCAATTTTAGATGCTTTCACATGTAAGGTGAAGTATTAAAGTATTTTCTTGGTCAGGGTCTTGTTTTTATTGGAGTGTTAGAATTTCTGATCTTTTATTATTTGGAAATATAAATAGAAGAATATTTGTATCTTATTAGGTGATGAACCTGTTAATTGGATAGGTAGTTTAGACAACTTAGCACCAATATCAGCTTTCACAGAGCCACCCTATGGTGAAGATGACAACAAGACTCCTTTTCCTGTCCGACCTAATGACAAAAGAAGCTATGCTCAGAGTTGTGTGGTATGGATCAAACAGTCAGGATTACAGGTAAGGTGTATTTTAACAGTATGGATAATTTATCAGGAATTTTTATGCCCCACCTAGGGGCATTATGTTTTTCGGTCTGTTCGTCCGTCTGTCCTGCTTCAGGTTAAAGTTTTTGGTCAAGATAGTTTTTGATGAAGTTGAAGTCCAATCGACTTGAAACTTATTACACATGTTCCCTATGATATGATCTTTCTAATTTATATGCCAAATTAGAGTTTTTACCCCAATTTCACGGTCCACTCAACATAGAAAATGATAGTGTGAGTGGGGTGTCCCGCTTCAGGTTAAAGTTTTTGGTCAAGGTAGTTTTTGATGAAGTTGGAAGTCCAATCAACTGGAAACTTAGTACACATGTTCCCTATGATATGATCTTTCTTATTTTAATGCTAAATTAGAGTTTTGACCCCAGTTTCACGGTCCACTGAACATAGAAAATGATAGTGCAAGTGCGGCATCCGTGTACTATGGACACATTCTTGTTTTTACACAGTTGCTGTAATTTTTTATCCAGGTCATTTTTTCAGCTGGTCAAAATCATACAAGAAACCACAACATAAGTGACACATTCTCTAGACATTAGAAAAGCTGAACAACTACTCCAGTAGGGGTTCGTAGTGAACCTGTTTAATTTTATGGATATGTGTATTTCTTTTCTGCCAAAATGACAGGGTTTCAAATGACAAGTGTTTTCTTGTGGTATAAAGCAGTAACCTCTCGACTTTGTTGGTCATTCTGTTATTCCGTCTGTCTGAAAGACCTTGGGTAGAAAATTTGAGTCAAAGTTTTCTTGGCTTCTATGGAAGGGAATAATTTCATATTTGGTCTGCAGCTTGATGATGTTAAGTTGTAGCATTTAAGCAATTTTAAAATCTGCCGTGCAGCCATTTTCTGTTTGCCCATATTTAGAATTTTACAACAGTTACATCTAATAGAATTACATCAATGAAAAAATACTTTATTCAAGTCCAATTGAACTTAGTTTTTATACAACCGCAAAAACGACTGCAAAAAATTTTTGCGGTCGTATATTGGTATGACGTCGTCGTCGTCCGAAGACACATTGGTTTTCGCACAATAACTTTAGTTTAAGTGAATGGATCTCTATGAAATTTTACCATAAGGTTCAATACCACAAAAGAAAGGTTGGGATTGATTTTGGGGGTTATGGTACCAACAGTTAAGGAATTAGGGGCCAAAAAGGGGCCAAAAATAAGCATTTTTGTATCTTCCAGACAATAACTTGTGTGTTAGTGTATGGATCTCTCTGACATTGTACCACAAGGTTCCATATCACAAAGGGAATGCTGGGATTGATTTTGGGGGTAATTGCCTCAAAATTTTAGGAATTAGGGGCCAAAAAAGGGGCAAAAAACAAGCATTTTTCTAGTTTCATGACAATAACTTGTGTGTAAATGTATGGATCTTTCTGAAATTGTACTACAAGGTTCCATATCACAAAGGGAAAGCTGGAATTGAGTTTGGGGGTAATTGCCCAAAACGTTAAGAATAAGGGGCCAAAAAGGGGCCAAAAATAAGCATTTTTCTAGTTTCCAGACAATAACTTGTGTTCAAGTGTATGGATCTCTCTGAAATTGTACTGCAAGGTACCATACCACAAAGGGAAGGCTGGGATTGATTTTGGGGGTAATTGCCTCAAAATTTTAGGAATTAGGGGCCAAAAAGGGGCAAAAAACAAGCATTTTTCTAGTTTCAGGACAATAACTTGTTTGTAATTGGAAAATGACGCAGTCAATTTTCTTTTACCATTAACCAGACTTCCAACCCGCTTTCCGAACTTGGTTCCGTATATTACATACTTAACTTGTACTATACAGAATTTCATTCTTTAATTTCTTAACCTGTCATACCTGCCAACTTTCAGGATCATGCGTGAAATACTCGATTTTGACCCCTTGTCACGATTGCACGATTGTGATCGTGTAAAAATCTCTTAAACACGATTTTGTTAAATTCTACACAAAATAATGATTGTTCCCGATTTAGAACTTTCCTCAAACTTTTCCCAAGGAAGACAACCGTGATCAGCCAATCAAAATCGTTTCTCCTGATCTTTGGGTATTGTAAACTGCAAATGTGCTAAATTTTGAACTTGTTAGGAACTCAGAATTGTAGAAATTGGATCATGGCAGACCAATTTTCAATTACAAGAAGGTTCTTACACAGCTTAAGAAGTAAATCATGACTGATTGACAAAGTTCAAAGATACAGTTCAACCATAAACATAATCAACAGTAGCTAATGGACAAATTTAACACTTACGGTAACAGATCGTACATGTTGTCATTCTTGAAATTATATTACCAAATCAATTAAAGTACAATGTTCTATCTTTTAATTTTCACAATGAATCAGATATATTTCCTTTGTGCATATTTTTATATTTGAAAAGTCAACAATCACTTTAATATTCCTGTGACCAATAATCTGATAATCAACCTTTAATAAATTAAAAAAAAAAGACTTCTTCAAAAAAAAGAGGTTATGGTTTTTTCTAAAAAAAATATTCTGATCCCCAATTTTATGACAAAAAATATTCTGGTCAAGCAGATGACAAAAAAATGTATTCTGAATGCTAATTCCCTCCATACTTTATAGTGTCAAATTTTGAAAAAGAATGATTGTGTCGAAAAAACTAAATAAATAATATTCTGAGTGACGAAGAAAAAAAAACCATGGTGTCACTTTGTTTGTAATTGTGAAACTAGTATAACAATACTATTGTCTAAATCTACAGAAATTGATCATGATTAGGTAACAGAAATAACAATGTGATTATGTCACTAGGTCACCTGTAACTTATCTCTTGAATAACGACTATGTGGGGTATAAAAGCTTGCTTACTACAGGCTCTTCATAATCATTTTGTTAAATAATTCTACAAATAAGGGAAACAAATTCACGTATTACTTTGAATATTGTGGATTGTTCGGGTAGTCTTGAGCTATTTCTTTGTACAGCAGAACAATTAGTAGTTATCTTCACTTCACACATATATATATATATATATCTTGACAAACCAAAAAAAATCTATAGATTGTGGAAACAATTCATATCTATTCTATCAGTCACCCTACCTACCATAAACTGAAACGTCGCCTAAGATTCAGTAGGTAAATTAAGTAAAAATCAAGACTTGCATCAAAAATATCCTAATATGAGAGACAATGGCGTCATTTTTCCTTAGAGCTTTCAGCTCTTTGATTGTATGTATCTTTATGAAATTGTACTTCAGGGTTCCATATCACAAAGGGAAAGCTGGGTTTGAGTTTGGTGGTAATTGCCCTAAACGTTTAGGAATTTGGGGCCAAAAAGGGGCCAAAAAACAAGCATTTTTACAGCTTCCAGACAATAACTTGTGTTCAAGTGTATGGATCTCTCTGAAATTGTACTGCAAGGTACCATACCACAAAGGGAAGGCTGGGATTGAGTTTGGGGGTGATGAATCATAAGGGGGTTCAAAAAATTGGGGGGGGGGGGGATTTCTTTTTTTCCTTTTTTTCCTTTTTTTTTTCTTTAAAATTTTCCATTTTAAGTTGGTTATTTTTGATTTATATATAAAAGCAAATAATAATGATATGGTTTGATTTCATCAAAAATTGAGATATTTGGATTCTTTGATATGCTGAATCTAACCGTGTATTTAGATTCTTAATTTTTGGTCCCGTTTTCAAATTGGTCTACATTAAGGTCCAAAGGGTCCAAAATTAAACTTAGTTTGATTTTAACAAAAATTGAATTCTTGGGGTTCTTTGATATGCTGAATCTAACCATGTATGTATTTAGATTTTGGATATTGGGCCATAATAGGTAAATTAAAAATTTTTAAGTTCTTAGACCACATTCATTCTGTGTCAGAAACCTATGCTGTGTCAAATATTTAATCACAATCCAAATTCAGAGCTGTATCAAGCTTGAATGTTGTGTCCATACTTGCCCCAACTGTTCAGGGTTCAACCTCTGCGGTCGTATCAAGCTGCGCCCAGCAGTAGCATTTTATTGAAGTTATCTTCTTCATCAGTTATGCTTCGGTACCCAGGTTACCTCAGTCAAATGCATGCAGTGATGCAGGGTGACACAGGGTAAGGTTAGGTATTAGTTTTGTTGAAGTAAATACTACTGAAGGAGTACCTAAAAATTTGAAACTGATGTTTTAGAGACATTGTCATGGAGAAAAATACAAAAGGAATCCAGTTTTATAATGTTTTAGGTGTTTGTTTTTTATGACAAATTGACCTGGGGTTATTTCCCCTTGACTCCATTCATCCCAGATCAATCACTGTGTATGAAAAGCTAATGACTAATGGTATTGTTTGGTTTCAGGCTTTATATATAAAGTTTGTATACTGCAAAAATATAAAATTTTCATAGAATCTAATTTTTGTGGCTTTTATGTCACTGTTATTTTTTTCATGTATTAATTTTTAAACTGGAGTGATATTAGGATAAGTGTTATACTATAATTGCAGTTTTAAGAGGGTACAACCTTGTTATTGGACATAGATGGCACTTGGAAAATAGCGAAAATTAATACATCTTGAAATTAATATATTTACGATACATGCATGTACATTTGTTTCATTACATAGCAACTGTTTCTGCCCGTTATCTGTTTAATATCATAAAGGGGCTGCATGCTACTTCTACTGATTCAGATGTGACATCTTACATATTTATGTAAATGTATTCTATAAATCCACACATTTTTATTGCAGACTGATTTACAGAAGGTATTACGACATGCTAGAAAACTACCAGATAAACAACAACAATTTTACAAGGTATTTACTTTTATTTACCATATTTTCCTCGTTTTTCGGAAAGTTTATACAGTTTAAGGGTAGATAACTGTTAACATGTAAATAAATATTCAATAAGTCTGTTGGTCACTGTATTGGTAAAGTTATATAATTTTGATAATAAAACCAATTGTCTACTTTATCTAAAAATTTTTGTCCCTGCGCAACGTGTTGCTGGGGACATAGAAATACCGGGCATCCATCAGTTCGTACGTCAGAAATATTAATTATATGGAAAATTGTATTGTTAGGGCTCTCATGTGTACAATTCTTGCCAGATTTTAATGAAACTTATATCATAGATTGATGTCAGCAATATCTCGGACAATTTCGAAAATCAGTGCCAATCAAATATTTTTATGTTGTGCCACTTGGAAATATTAGTCATATTGGAAATTGCACTGCATTTGCTCTCAAGCCCTCATTTCTCTTATTATATTTATAAGAATTTTAAAGAACATTTTTTTTTATTTATTGCCCTTGGACAGATAAAATGTGTGTTGGACAGATAAAATATGTGCAATACAGGGGACATTGGAACTATGTTCTTTTATTTTAGGTGTAAGTGATCGGAATTTTTTTACAAAAGAATCCTTTTTTTTAGCAAACCTACATAGTGACAAAAATTTTAGTTTTTAAGTTCTCATCTCATTCTACAACAATATCTGAAAATCACAAAACTATTCTTTTACATCTTTCAGTATTTAATGCTTATCTCCCTTATTTTACAGGAACTTAACCGATTAAGACGAGCAGCTCTGTCATTTGGTTTCCATGACCTCCTTGATGCCATGGGAACCATGTTAGATAGGGAGTGTCAAATGTTGCCAGGCTCTGCCCATCCTGATGCCTCGATGCAGCTAGCACATGCAGCTAATGCATTAAGAAGTGATAAGGCCACAGACTTTACACAATCAATAATGCCACTACGTACAAACTTTAGTCAGGATGATGGATAGATTATCAATAAATGTTTTTTGTAATATGACTTGTATTTCACTCACATGAACAAGCTAAGAGGTGGGATGAAGCAAGTGCTTATAATACATTATTCTATAATAATCATGCGTTAAACCAGGAACAATAATAAGAATGAAAGATGGAGTAAGCAGAATTCACAAGTTTAAATCCCATGCTACTAAATACATATTTACAGCACATGCTTCCTAATACCATATTACCTATTTGCAGATCAATGAATGACAATTGTTTAATTATCTCTTTTCAAGGATGTTTCTTAGGGAATCTAGTTTAAAAAGTGTATCCTGGGATTTGATCCATCAACAAACATGGCTGATGTTGCTAAAAATAGAACATAGGGGTAAAATGCAGTTTTTGGCTTATATCTGTATAAAACTAAAGCAGTTAGAGCATAAATGATTGCAGTACAGGTTAAAACAAATTTTTAGCAGGTAAGCGTATCAAGCCTTTTGGAGCCTCTTTTTTTAACCCCACTCAAAAATGACTATTTTGCCTTCACCTTGTCTGTCCTTGATTCCCTCCATCAGTCTGTCTGTGTGTTAGTCCAACAACTATTTCTTTCACTCATTTCTTAGGTACTAATGAACAGACAAAAATCAGCAAAGACCCATCGAAACAACATCTGATACACAAATTTAATAATACTTTTAGATATTTGGATGATATTTTGGCTCTCAATAATGACGACTTCAGTGTGTATACTAAAGAAATTTATCCTGTTGAACTTACTTTAAATAAAGCTAATACTAACAATGACCACTGCCCTTTCCTCGATCTTGATATCTATATCATTAACGGAAAGCTTAATACTAAAATATATGATAAAAGAGATGATTTTTCATTTCCTATCGTTAATTATCCATTTTTAGATGGTGACGTTCCCTTGTCACCATCTTACGGTGTTTATATATCTCAACTTGTACGATTCGCTCGTGTATGTAACAATGTTTTAGATTTTAACGAGAGAAATTTATGTATTACTGAAAAATTATTACACCAGGCTTTTCGATATCACAAACTAGTCAAAACATTTATTAAATTTTATCATCGGTATAAGGACATCATTCGTAAATATAGCTCAACATGCAGACTTCTTATACGTTCAGGTATTTCACATCCAATTTTTTATGGAAATATTCTTTATAAAGCACAAAAATGTCAGTATTCACCTCTGAAGCTAACAAAACCTTTAAATAGACTTATTAAGAAGAGATATAGTTATGATACTGTTGTCAGGTCATTAAAGATTGCATATTTTGGCGTTAATATTGATTCACTTATAGGGTCTTTGCATCGGCACTAAACACATTTATTTAAAAACCAGTTGTTGGCATGACACGGGTTATGTTCTTCTCATATATGTTATGATGGTATGATACTAAACCCCTAACGGGAAGGATTGTGCCTGATATTCATATGATGAAGACATAATCTTTCAATCAGTTTAATTGAAGTCTGGAGCTGGCATGTCAGTTAACTGCTAGTAGTCTGTTGTTATTTATGTATTATTGTCATTTTGTTTATTTTCTTTGGTTACATCTTCTGACATCAGACTCGGACTTCTCTTGAACTGAATTTTAATGTGCGTATTGTTATGCGTTTACTTTTCTACATTGGCTAGAGGTATAGGGGGAGGGTTGAGATCTCATAAACATGTTTAACCCCGCCGCATTTTTGCGCCTGTCCCAAGTCAGGAGCCTCTAGCCTTTGTCAGTCTTGTATTATTTTTAATTTTAGTTTCTTGTGTACAATTTGGAGTTTAGTATGGCGTTCATTATCACTGAACTAGTATATATATTTGTTTAGGGGCCAGCTGAAGGACGCCTCCGGGTGCGGGAATTTCTCGCTGCATTGAAGACCTGTTGGTGACCTTCTGCTGTTGTCTGTTCTATGGTCGGGTTGTTGTCTCTTTGACACATTCCCCATTTCCATTCTCAATTTTAGAATTACTTTATATTTGGTCAGCAGCTTCATAGCTATGAATTGTAACGTTTGAGCACTTTTCAGATCTGTCAGACACCTACTTATTGTTTGCAGATACTTTATATTTTTCATTATGTTAAATGAACTTAAAAAATTTTGTCACACATTTCTCCTGTACTTTTGAACAAAATTACGTCTTATGTCATCAGGAGCTTGACAGTGATAAGTTGTCCTGTGTGAGTACATTTCAGATATGTTAGACACATATTTCTTTATAGTAATAAGAAAATGTGTTATGATTGCCAATGAGACAACTTTTTGTTTGCAGATGTTTCGAATTTTTCAATATATATAATAAAGTTAGCAGCTTGGCAGTGATGAGTTGTAATGTGTACATGCTTTTCAGATCTGTCTGATACAATTCTTGTTTTCTAAGTCTTTGAATTACGATGATCAGGAATGCTTAGCACCACAAAGAATACAACTTTTTGTTTCATATTGTAACCAATACCTTTTAATATATTTTCAACTTCATACTAAATAAATTCATAAAATTTAGTACTTTAAAACAAGAGTAACTTATTGATTTTTAATATCAGAGTCAAGATGTCTAAAGCAAAAATGAATAGGAATGACTTACTGTCATATTGAATTTCATGTCAAAGGTAAAGGATCCAGTTCAAAATTAGGTACTGGTAGTGTCAGCTTATCCAGTCTTCAGATTTTGCACATAAAGAAGATGACCCCTATTTATTTTAAATTGTCATTGTGTGGTGAAAGTTCAAAGTCCGTGTTGTGTCAACATAGAATAACTAAGTATTTATTCTTAGACATTAAGTTTGAATTAAAATCCAAAAGACAGATAGTTTTCAACAATAGACAATTGTTCATACAATATGTATAACCCTAAGTTGATCAGTCGAACCAGACTCTTGTTTAAACTTAAGGTCAGGGTAAGTGCATGTCATATTTACATTCATTTTTACACACATTTATTGATAAAACTTCATTTGTAAATGCTTTGTAGTTGTTTGAATGGGGACATCAAATCAAAATTACTCTGTAGTCCATCCATGCATAAGTTGTATAAGTTAAATAATCCTTCATATTATCCGAGATGTATCCATTAACAAACTATAGCACATCTTGTAAGACTTCTTGCACGAAACAATCACTCACTTATAAACAAGTAGAAAATTGGCAGATAGTCCCTAACATACTCAATAATATTGATAAAAAGTCGTTGTAATCTCGAAACCAAAATTCTTAACATACTTTCTAAAGTGTCCTACTATACAGAATAATCTTTTGGAGCACCCCTTAAAAAAATTGGCCAGAGGTTCCTTGACTAACCCTCCCATGATTTGGGCCACATTGTTGATAAATGAAAACAAAAGATGAAATTTCAAGCTGTCATGTGTTAAAAAAATGCTCCACAGGGCACAGGTTGATACGACTACAGAGGTCCAACTCTGAACAGTTGGGCAAGTATGGACACTACATTCAAGCTTGATACAGCTCTGAATTTGAATTGTGGTTTAATATAGGACACACCATAGGTTTCTGACACAGAATGAGAGTGATCTAAGAACTTTAAATTTTGAAATTGGACATTTACCTATTTTGGTCCAATATCCAAATCTAAATCCATGGTTAGATTCAGTATATCAAAGAACCCCAAGAATTCATTTTTTACGAAATCAAACAAAAAGTTTAATTTGGACCCTTTGGTCCTCAATGTGGACGAATTTGATGACTGGGCCCAAAATAAAAAATCTAAAAACAGGTTTGGATTCCGCATCTCAAGGAAATCCAAGAATTCAATTTTTGTTAAAATCAAACTAACTTTAATTGTGGACCCTTTGGACCTTAATGTGGACCAATTAGAAAACAGGGCCCAAAATCAATAATCTAAATACATGTTTAGGTTCACGATATCAAAGAACTACAAGAATTCAATTTTTGTTGAAATCAAAAGTTTGATTTAGGACCCTTTGGACCCTATTGTGTACCAATTTCAAAACGGACCCAAAAATTAAAAATCTAAATACAAGATGAGATTTCGCATATCAAAGAACCCCAATGATATATTTTGTGATGACATCAAAGAAAGTTTAGTTTTATGGACCCTTTGGACCTCAATGTGGACCAATTTAAAAACGGGGCCAAAAATCCAATATCTAAATCTACGGTTAGAGTCAGCATATTCAAGAACCCCCAGAATTCATTATAATGAATTAAACCCCCATTGAAAATGGTCAAGAAATAAGCAATTTATACAAAGTATTGTTTTTGGCCCCCTTTTCCTAAACGGTTAGGACCATTACCCCCAAAATCAAATACAACCTTCCTTTTTTTTGTATGGAACCTTGTACAATTTCATAGAGATCCACAGACTTATTCTCAAATTATTGTCTGGAAACCAGAAAATCCTTGTTTTTTGGCCCCTAATTCCTACATGGTTTGAGCCATAACCCCTAAAATCAATCCCAACCTTCCTTTTATGGTATGGAACCTTGAATATTTTTTTAGTACAATTTCACACGAGCTTCTGTCCTGAAACAAGAAAAATACTTTTTTTTGGCCCCAATTCCTGAACCATTAGGACAATAACCCCCAAAATCAATCCTAATCATCCTTTTGTGGTATGGAACCTTGTGGTACAATTTCATAGAGATCCATACACTTATACAAGTTATTGTCTGGAAACCAAATGTCTTTGGACGACGACGACGACTACGACGTCATACCATTATAAAATGTAGAAAAAAAAGCTTGCTCACCAGCATTGTTATCCAGAAACTCCTTTTGGACCCCACTTAATAAATCAAGCACCTTCTACGTCCATCTGCTCATCAAGGAAGTAATTTATTCACACTTATCTCAGAAACTACTAAATAAAATAGAATAACTTCATATTTGGTTACCAGGTTGACAGTGATGAGTAGTAACTTGTAAGTATTTTTTTATCTGTCAGATACCACTTACCTGTTTTAACTTTACCGATTCTTTGATTTTTATTTTTTTTAATATCCTTTTCAATCTGTTCATGAACAATTTTTGGGGTATCAATCCATGTCCGCTATCAACATGATGAATCGGTATCAAAACGTTAAAGCCAATGTTTGCCTCCTCCATAATTGTGTTCAATCTGTGAAGCATGCGTTCTGTCTGTTTTTCTTTACGTTTAGTTGCATACGTTTGATTAGTTTGAATTCCTTGTTCATTGGAACTTAGAAAACATAACAAGTATGTCCACTAGGCTTCATCGCCATTTGTTTTACAGCAAATAACATCCACTGTACGTTCACATTCAGAACATGAAAAAACATTTGAAACGGTTTTGTATGGGTAAACATAACAATTCATAGTTTGTTGATGCGTTAATGTGGTTCAACACAGTTAAATAGCAGATCACTGGAAAAACTGTTCACTTTAGATTTAATAAATGGGCAGGGAATGAAAACTGTCCACTTAAAACTTAAAAGGTTTAGAAATACAGATGATTTATTTTTATCAAAAAAAGGATTGTATTATTGAAAATCCCTGAAACAATATCAGGGTATTTGTAAAATAATTCGTAAATTTTTCAGTGATTATGTAAAATCATGTCTTGACAGATGTAAGACAACATTAATCATAACTATTGGTCCCCATATTTTCAGCATGGTTTAACATTTGTTATTGTGTATGTGTTTTCAATATCTAAAGTGGTAGTAAATTGATGAAGAATCAACATGATTCAGACTGAAATTTGATTTAAAATTTAAAATTATGAACAAGAAAAAACAAGTGAAACTGTGAGCTACTGCTCACTGATGATACCCCCGCCCAAATACTTGACGGTAAACAGGAAGTTGTTGAGTGATGAATCTGAAAACGCATCACACGGTATAACTGACTTATATAAACCCTGAAACCAAATTTCAGTAATCCTTGTAGTGTAGTTCCTGAGAAAGATGCGACGAAAAATATTCATGGGACTGACGTACGGACGGATGGATGGATGGACGGACGGACGGACGGACGGACGGACGGACGGACGGATGGATGGATGGACGGACGGACAGACAGAGGTAAAACAGTATTCCCCCACTTTTTTTAAAGCGGGGGTATAAAAATATAAATTGGTTATTTAAACAATTATGCCACTTCAAGCAAAAAAGCTTAAGAATTATACACAAGCTGACATGAAAAACACATCTCAAACAGTCATAACTAACATAAAGAATACTTATATTTAAAAAGCAAGAAAAATTACATATTAACTAACCATCTACAATAACAAATAACGTTTTTTTTTTCGATCATATAGAAAATTAATCGTAAGTTTCTCAGGCCAAAATTTTTGATGTGGCATGTTGAATCACTTTTACGGATACAAGTAAAACAATATTCAATGTCTTTTCAGCTTTTGTCTGTTTTATTAAGAGGAATAAATAGTTTCACATTGTTTTGTGATTTTTTGGATTTTCAGTCATTTTGTTTGAAATCTCTCAATATAAAACAAAGTTTACTCTGCTTGTTTTCATTAACAAAATGCTGAAAATTGGTATTTTTGAACTTGGCAATATTTTCTTGTCTACAATCAAAATTTTTATTTTGAAAATAAAATTTCATGAATGAATTATTAAGTTGTCAACAATATGTTTAGTTACTTTGATATACAATTCCTTTAATATATTAAAAAATGTACTAATCAATGAATATATATTAAAATATTAAATTAAAATAATAGAGTTCTAAATAAATGTCTTCCAAAGTAAATCTAAAAAAAATCAACTTCATTCTTGCATAACTATTGCATTAAACTATTTTCAACCTTCAATAATGATATTATTCGAATGAGGCAGATCCACTACAACTTTGACATAATTAACGGGGGAAAATCCAGTCCTTCCATTTACAGATCCTTCATACCGATTTTCATCAATCTAAGATATCAACTAGATGTTATCACCCTCCTGGAACTCAACCCGCCCTCATTCTCTGGTTCAAAATCATATAAAGCTTCACAACAAGCTTCCTCTTTTGGTGCTAAACATTTAATTTTTATTTCTAGTTATAACAGTATAAAATATACAGATTGAAGTTTAATTTTCAGATATCTCCAGCGGATTGTATTTTGGGTCCACTTCTGTGTTATGCCTTTAATTTAATGTATAATATCCATTTCTTTAATTCTTATCCGATATTTTTCTTTTTCCTCACCTGTTGTTTATTTTTATTTAAGCAATGTGTGGTTCGTTTGATCTCAGTTCTTTATTGGTCAAAATTCAATTATGACGTCAAATTTTCTTGATTTTCTCTAATTTTGCTATTATGAAGTCACGAAAAAAAAAGGCGACCATGCCCGATGACATTACATAGAAAGAACACGTCTTTTTGCAGACCATTGGAAAAGATGGATCAACTTTGTCTGCATATCGTCTAAAAATCACAAGAGAATCAGATTATATCACCAAATCTCGTGCAACACAATATTTCTCAGTGCAAATCTGCCTAAGCATGAGGCAGTGGTAAAAACATGACAAACAAAAACCCACTCAACTTTACATTAATGTATGTTCAAAATGTATAATGGTGCACGAATATAACATCCGTTTCCTTTTCCTGTTCTGGTATTTCAAGATATAATTTGGTTGAAACGCACAAGAAATTAACAATTAAAGAAGCAAACTCCGTAATTTGCTATCATTGTAACCAAAAGTTATTTCTCGAATTACCAGACACGCAGAAACGAAAGACCTACTATCAATAACTCAGGATGAGGGTAACTTCAAAATAGGATTTTTAGGTTGGTGGGTTTTTTAATCTTTGTTTTGATAATCTTCTAAATTGCCTAATTCTTAGAAAGACTGGCACTTAAAAAACGCTCGGCGAACCTCATGTCTGTTTTAAATCTGAAAATGTAACTATCTCGAGTGGAGAAATAGCGTACGTATCACTCTCGATGCAGTGGTGGAATCTATATATATATATTTTTTGATATTCTATGTGTAAGAAGTCAATTTAATACAAGGAATTATTTGAATCTGGAATAATTGTGTATTCTGGAAAATTCAAAATTATTTCACATTCAAACAATTCCTTGTTTAAAGCAAATTGTGGGTTATCTCAATTCTAATGGGACATTCAGCTAAATACAAAATTTACCAGGGCATTAAATCTTCAAGCTTCATCATATACTGATTCAACTGAACTTCCATAATTCTTTAATATACTGTTTTTATCTTACCAGAACTAAAACTAGAAGAAAATTGATAATTAAAACCATTGCCAGCCCATTATTTGTTAAGTCATAAGGTACTGCTTCATAAACATGGTCTGGTGAGGAGCTTCGTCTATTAGAAATGTGTCGAGTTTTACAATTTCTTCTTGTTCATAATCCAGCATTTATCTCTCCTAAAAAGATACTCATGTGTTAAAAGTAAAATCACAAAAATACTGAACTCCGAGGAAAATTCAAAAAGGAAAGTCCCTAATCAAATGGCAAAATCAAAAGCTCAAACACATCAAACGAATGGATAACAACTGTCATATTCCTGACTTGGTACACTAAATTTCGATAAATACAGAACTTGAAAGTGAATAATTGTATTCTAATATTTATCAGTAATGGTCGAATGTATTTGGGATTCACGATTAAAATTATATAATCTCAACGTTAACAAGTTTCCCTCCTCCGCAATATTGGTTTCAATACATAACAACCATTTAAAGACCTAGTAAAAAATGAAATTAAACATGATAAATGGCAACAACATAGGTAACACATGCATGTTTTCGTCTTCAACTACAATACTAAAGATATCTACATCTTTTTTAACTGCAACAAGGATTATCTGTTTCGAGGCGTGAATCTTCAAAATTATTAATGTTCTCTAAATGAAATTAACTCTAAAGACATTAATAAAAGACAATATAAATCATATTTACTTGTCTTCTAAATTAAGTCTGTATACTAGACCCTGTAAAGTTTCCATGGCTGACTGGTTGAGATTTTGTAAATACTGTAGCTGGGATATATGTTCTACCTGTAAAGGAAAGCAAATAAATAACAATAATAGAACACATATATACCCACACCAAAGGATTTTTCAGAAGATGTGAATACAGACTCTTATCCTATGGTATCTGTCTCTGGCACACTACAGAATGTATCTGATCAGCCTTCCCATGGGAAACCAACTGTGCCGCTATTCTTGCAGATTTCTCCCTAAATTAATATAATAGACTTCATGAAGGTGCTTCTCATGAGTCATGAAGTATAAAAAGAAGATAACTTCATATTCTGCTATATGGATGACGTCCTCTCACTAATTAAGTCAAAACTCGATGATTATTTTGAACTCATCTATTCCATCAAACTTAAAATAAAGGATACCACAGATACAAATAATTAAGCCTGTCTCATATCTTGACTTACATCTACAAATTGACAATGAGGGTTGGCTGAGAACAAAACTTTCGGATAAAACAGATGATTTTAGCTTTCCAATTGTGAAATTTCCATTTCTATGCAGCAACATTCCAGCAGCACAGGCATATGGAGTATATATGTCTCCTAGTTGATACGATTTCCAGACCTTACCTTTCCTATTATCATTTCATTGATAGACGGTTGCAGCTTACAAAAAATCTATTGAACAAAGGGTTTCTAGTGGTAAATTTGAAATCATCCCTCCGAAAGTTTTACAGGCGCCATTAAAAGTTGATAGATTTTTATGGAATATCTATGTCACATACAACCAATGATATATTCCAATTATCGTAGTCATTCCCCGTCCTCTTTTTGTACTTATCATGAGCAACACAATGGAATCTACATATGGAGGAGGATATACTAACCCCTCAATAGCACCACAGATCACCCCTAGTTTTGTTTAAAAGAGGTGATGCTCTAGTTTTAGTTGAGGTAGTTTTCAGTGTTGATCTTTGTGCTTTTTAATTTTTCAATGTCAGTAATATTCTACTGGTAATAGTCTTGCACTTCTTTTATCCTGAAAAATGTTGATAGATTTCATAATTTCTCATTCGGTCAAATTTAAGGGTTATAGATAATAGTCAATAATAAATCCTCTATTGTGTGATTTGTAATCACTTGATACAACTTATCAACATATTTTATAGGAAAAACAGAACAGGTGTCAAATGTGGATCAGAATCTGCTAACCCTTTGGTGCAGCTGAGATTACCTCCAGTTTTTTTGGTTGTGTTCGTGTTGCACAGTCTTTAGTTTTTATGTAGTGTTTTTTTGCAATGAATTTGTTGGTCTCTCTTTGACTTTTAGATTTGATTCTTTTGGTACGTTTTGCCTTTCTATTTAGTCAGAAGATGTGAATACAATCCCTTATTTTAATTTATCTGAGGACAACCATGTAAATTTTCATTTAAGCAAGATGAAGAAATAACATGATATTCACATTTAAAATGTGTATAGACAATTTTCTAAGTTACAAAGGGTCTTAGCCCTGTTATAAGAAAACTACCGGTAATCGAACCAAGTTTGTTTCTTTTTAAGGTATGAAAGCCAGCCATACAAATGACAGAACACAATCAATATGTCTCCCTGAAAGAAAGAGAGGGGTCAAAATCATATATCAGTTGTTGATGGTGAATATTTGTTGGAGTGTACATCATTTTGCAGGAGGTTACTCATTACAGTTTCTGCTAAATGTTTTGATTCGTCAAATATTCTTCCGCTACCCTAAGGTCTTCGTACCTAATTTGAGATCCTGCAAAAATATAATTAAATATAATACTTTATGAGTTAGTTTTTTATATTGAAATATTATTAACTTAAACCTATGAATCAACTATGATAGAAAACTTATTAATGAGAAATTTTTAAAACAAGCTTTTGTTAGTCGGTGATCAGGGAGCCACTATGATAATTGTTCGTATCATAATGAAATCTGTAATATTTCTTTTTATTAATTATCAGTTAGTACCAACTCAACTATAGAAATGTTAAAAAAATCAGCATAAATCTGGAGATAATATTTTAATGATTTCAAAATGAAGTGATAAAAGAGGATGAAAATGATTCAATAAACTAAAAAAAATATATTAAAATGCAGGAAATATTCAATATGATCCTATAAAAATGGAAGACAACTGAAACCACAATATTAAGCTAGATGTGTCTGTACAACAGAAATACATCCCTCCAAACCAATGCGGTTTTAACCAGAGTCATAACTCATTAAAAGTAAACAATTAGAGCAAATCGAAAAGCCAATCTTCAAAGTCATTATTACTGAACTATAAACCAAATATCAAGCTTACCATGACAACCAGAAAAATATTCTTCCAAAAGTTAAAGCTCAAGGGTTGTAATTAAATCAAAAGTTAGTATGATTACGAAAATAAGACACCAACTCAATATGTAACTCATATCATTATGCAACTGCATGCCAAAAAACAAGGAAAGACATACAATATCTTTTGATAACTGTTGTATGATCTTAATGACAGAAAGAAGGACGTAGATACAATGATATGCGCCACCAGTGTGTTGGGGAAATAAAATGTTGATATGTGTTTTTATACCCAACGATGTATTTTGCATTTGCAAATATATAATAGAGATTGAATTTCAAACCATAGTGAATATTTCCATCTAGGATACTCAATATATTTTTTTTATCATATACTTTACTCATAATTCCCACATATTTTTGACACAATAATTATTTTTTACTTCAAAATTATCCGTTTAGTAGTTACTCGAAAAATGTAAAATGTTCCCTACCAGCAACTATAGATCCAGTTGCATAAGTCATGTTAATTGAGTGAGTACATGCAATTCACGTACTTCCTTTAACTCACAAACCTTTTATACATGCGCACTGCATCCTATGCTATTCTATGTACTCTGATTAATCAAGTCTTTGGTCCTCGTGTTTCAAATATTCTACGGACGGGTATATAGTTGCTTATTTATTTGGTATGTGCTTTTGTGGATTTCATGACTTGAGGCTAACAACGAATTTGAATGTTCAACTAAGTATAAATGTTCTATAGGCTTTTATGCAAACGTTGGCAAAACCATGAATCCAATATCGACGAAAATACAAATGTTCCTCAATCTACAACAATGGGTATCCAGGAAAATAAAGGCAAAAGCAGTATACCGCTGTTCAATAGTCATAAATCGATTAGGCGAAAACAAATCCGGGTCACAAACCAAAACCGAAGGAAACACATCAACTATAGGAGGAAAACAACGAAACAACAGAAACACTGAACTGCAACAAAAGAATTCACAGTAATTGGTAAGATTTTTATGTGACGGAAGTTAAAAATTATTACTTACACAGAAAAAAATGTTCTGAGGACAAACAATGATATTTGACTGCTTGTCAACTTACCAAATTTCTTTCTCTCTCAAAATCGTATATCTATGGTTTTATTGGCTCTCCTGCTTTATTTTATAGTGTGTCTTTTTGTGTTATAATGTTACACTACTGTTTCGGGTTAGGGTGAAGGTTAGCGCCTGTTAAAACGTTTAAACCCGCTGCATTTGTATGCACCTGTCCTAAGTCAGAAGCCTGTTATTCAGTGGTTGTCCTTTGTTGGTGTGGTTCAGAAGTGTTTCTCCTTTCTCGTTTTTTATATAGATTAGACCGTTGGTTTTCCTGTTTGAATTGTTTTATACTTGTCATTTAAGGGCCCTTTATAGCTTGCTGTTCTGTGTGAGCCAAGGCTCAGTGTTGAAGGCCGCACGTTGACCTATAATTGTTTACTTTTTATACATTGTGACTTGGATGGAAAGTTGTCTCATTGGCACTCATATCACATCTTCTTATTTATATTATATTTCAGAATGTAGAATACCTGGATGCTTCTAACCTTGTATGCATGCAGACACCTTATGTTACGAAGTCTCTGTCTGTCATATGTCCATTGTCATTGACCTTATTTTCATGGTTCAGTGACTGCTTGAAAACAAAATACAGTTTTTTTGTTAAGTGAAATACTCACTTATGATAAGTAATATGATAACTATATTTGCTAAATGGGTTCCTTGCAACGTCTACATGTCCGTCGGGTAGGGTTCACCTGACCTCGACCTTATTCCATGGATCAGTGATCAAGGTTAAAGTAACATGGTCAAGTCCGTATTTCAGATACTGTAAGCAATATGTCAACTGTGTTTGGTGTATGGAATGATTGTCAGATGTACGTGTCCGTCTAGCAGGTTTCATCTGATGTCGACCTCATTTTAATGGTTCATTGGACAGTTTTTAGTTTTTGTAGTTTAGTCTATGTCGCAGATATGATAACCAATAGGGTCACTATATTTAGTGTATGGAACAATTGTGAGGTGTACATGTCTGTCTGGCAGGGTTCATTTGACCTTGACCTCATTTTCATGGTTCATTGGTCAATAATAAATTTTCGTAATTTTGTAAGTTTATCAGATACTATAAGCAATAACTCAACTATATTTGGTGTATGTAATGATTGTAAGTTGTACATGTCTGTCTGCCAGTGTTCGTATGACCTTGACCTCATTTTCATGGTTCATTGGTCAATGTTAAGTTTATATGATACTTATGGTAAAACCTTCGTATTACAGACTTTCAACATAAATTCAATGATAAGTAAACTATATCGAGACATTTCAGCGTTACCTTTTATATTGGCATTTCTATTTGAATGTTTTCATTACTATGGCAATTTTCAAATCATGTGATAAAAATCTTGAGAAAAACGGACATTTCAAGTTAAGAGTAAAAAAAATAGTCATGCTTTAAGCAACTTATACTGAAGGCGATGATAAATTTTGATATTGACAGCATAATGTCATATAGTCTATCCTAAAGTGGAGGTAACTCATTTATCTGGTTAATTAGAGCATTCTAATATAATAAAACATTAATACTATTAATGCGCCTTTGCTTGTTGTTTTTGTTTGTAACGAGGAACATGTAGTATATGTGTAACTGTAAATGTGTATAATTAGGGATTATGTGATATATGTATATATAACCACTAAAAATTTTCCGGAATTATCCATAATTACTAGAAAAGAATGTCAGGGAGTATAAATAAGAACTGAAATGAAGAATGCATTAAAATTAAATAATTTATTCTATAAATCGTATTTAAACATCTTAAGAAACATGAATATTAAAATGTTAACCACAATACTGTAATACAAACATTTGTTTATACAAACTACACTGTAAATTTGGATGACATTTACGGTTGCACATTTAGCAATCAACCATGCGGAATAGCTACAAGGACAGTTGCTGGTGGAGGTTTCTTCCCGAGGGCATCACTAGCCCAGTAGTCAGGACTTCTGTGTTGACAGGGATGATCATTAATATGGTCACAATTATAATCAACTGTTAACAAAACCAAAAATTTTTCGAAATTCTAAGGATTTTCTACCCATAGAATAGATTACCATCGCTTAAATTCAGAATTTTGAGTCCTTAATGATCTTCACCTTCGAACTTTAGTCTTTTGTAGACGAAAAACGCGTTTGGCGCCCTAAATTTTAAGCCTGGTATCTATGATGAGTTTATCTATTGCTGTTTATATTTGATTTGTTTAAAGTAGGATAAATTTCCACTGTATATCTAAAGAATTCTTGATTATTTTACGAAATCATATCATCAAGATAACAGTAAAGTGTTGTTGAATTTATAAGTTAAATGGAATTTAGACGGGTCTTTACTGAGTTTAGCCATAAACTATGATCCATAAAAATACAGGAACATTTCTGATATTAAAGGGGCGCAATTGGTGCCCCTTGGAATATCTACAACCTGTCGATAAAAATTTGTGTCGAAACGTACATAAATGTTGTCAATGAGATCATTTACAGCTTTAATCATCTCATCACACTTCCAGTCAGTATAAGTAGCATATTTACCCTTTTCATTACAGAAGAAGACTTTATATTAGTTGCAGCAGATAAATTTGAATCCGACTTTTTAAACGAATATTAAAAGAAATAGGAAAATTTCTATTTGATAAGATTGTGTAGTTTAGAGAGAAGAAAAGACAAAACTGTAAACCAATTAAAAGGACCATCAAAAGCACGTAATTTATCTAAAACATTAAAATATTATAAATTGTTAATTCCACTATTTGCATATGCTATACTACAAAAGTTAATGATAAGTTTTTTTTTATTTTAGTTAAGGAACTAGTTAAAAGCACTGAAAGATTATTAGGTAACCAATACATATTTTATTAGTTGTACATAAGTTTTGAACAATCCTAATGTCTTTGTTTTGTTGTGCTGTTGGGTTGCTGTCTCTTTTACCGATGCTGTAATATTTTCTTTGTTTTACTGGGTTGTTGTCTCGTTTACTTATGCTGTAATATTTTCTTTGTTTTACTGGGTTGTTGTGTTGCCGTCTCATTTACATATGCTGTAATATTTTCTTTGTTTACTGTGTTGTTGGGTTTCTGTTTCTTTTGCCTTTGCTGTAATATTTTCTTTTATTTGTAGCTATCAGTAAATCTAAGCTTGGTACATCTAACTATTGCTGTTCCTTTCCAAGGTTTTGACCTACTAGTATTTACTAATGGATGTTTTTTGCGTGCTTTTTACATGAAAAATATTACTGTTTTTTTTTTATCTTTAAACGTAATTGCAAAATTCAGCCTTTGAAAAAATGAAAGTTAACTTTCAATGTAAAATTCATGTGAATCAGTGGTAATGTGAATTTTATGGGAAAATGATTATGACCATCTAATTGTGAGGTCTATTTGTGGATCTAAGGGCCAAACAAAGAGTAGATATGTTAAGTTTTTGAATGAGATTGAAAAAATACAAAAGCAAACATATTATTTACTATTGTTATCAATAAATATTATATAGAATGTTTTAGCATCCTGATATGGCCACTTCATATATCTTTGCATACTTTACTGTATTACCTTTTGGTGTACTACATCCTATGTAGAGTTGTCCTTTTGCGGAAAATGCAAGCGCAAATGGATAGATTATTTCTATGTTACTTGTTTTATAACATGTCATCAGTATGCCAGCATTGTTCAGGATATGAAGTGTGTTGGTATCCGTATCAGCTACAATAACATTATCTCTAGGTGTAGTCACTACGTCTCCTGGAATGAGTCGTATGGCCTTGTTGATCTCAGTATCTCCTGTATAGATATTGATTATATCTCCACCCAGTCCTAACACTACTACTCTGCCTCTATCATCACTTACTTGATCCACCAGTCCATGGTTGGCAAAGTATTACCCGGGCGGGAAAAACCGTGTGGGAAAACCCTTTTCCCGGGCTGGGCAATACTCCTAGAAACGGGTAATACTGGGTAATATGATTTTTCAAGCTTATTTTTACACAAAATAGTAACGACTAGTTGTAGTTTATTAGCATTATAGCTAAATATATACATTTTATACAGATAACCATTGAGAGTCATTCCTGAAGATTGAAAATTCAATTTCTTCCTTTTCTCCACTAATTCTATGTAGGCAGAACACAAGTTTTGGACATATCAGGATTCCTTGTTAATTTCCAAGCTTTGTTTCAATATTAAATCCAAGTTGAAAAATGCATTTTATTGCAGTGTTTAAGTGAATTATAAACTTTAATTGTTATACAATCATATTGCTAAATAAACACCATAAGGGGACAGGCCATGAACACTTATAGAAATCAAAAGGCTGATTATTGTAATATAAACAAATCTGTATTACTATCTGAATAATTACTTATTCATTAGTGATGTATATAAACATATGCTCAAACTTAGTAAACATTTTTAGTAATCAACAAAAAATGTTAAAAAGTAATTTTCCTTACATAGATTTGTTAATTCTTAATATTTGTTATATTTATTTTAAAAAAAATGAATTCTTCGACTTTAGTGTATTGCATTTGTGATTAATCACTGAATCCTCTTTAAAATTTAGGCCAGTATTTCATATTACCCAGTATTGCCCAGTATTACCCGGTAAAACCCGGGTTTTCCCAGTATTTCCCTCTGGGCTGGGCAATACTCATAAAACCCGGGTTTTTGCCAACCCTGTCCACCACATGAATTACATTCCCATTACTGGTACTGGTTATACTTACAGGAAAGGATAATAAAGGTTGATTATGTTGATCATGTTCAAACACTCTCTCATGGTTTCCATTCTGGTTCATTAGTATAAAAACTCTTCTTCCTTGTTTAGGGTAGTCTTTTATTAACACCTCCCACTATAACTTTATTGTCACTGGTGATATGGACAGCTGTGGGAAGGAATGGTGACACATTATATACTGAGTCTGTAAGATCACCCAAATTACTACTTATTTCTTGGAGGGTTGCTCCCTCAGTACACAGAAGTAGATTCTTTGATTGAGTAACAGCCATACCATAGACCTTGGCATTATAACTGGATAGTATCTTCAGTTTGGTTCCATCAAGCTTCACTTTTTGAATTAAACCAAAATTTCCAGAACTTATCCAGAAGGATCCATCAATAGACGAGCATACATATGTTATAGTCCTTAGTTCAGTTTGATTTTGTTTATTCATTGTCAGATTGGTATGTGGTTCATGAGACATATGTGCATCAAATTCTAACACCCCAATATTAGATTTGTTGATCTCCCCTGGGATGAAGTTCGGTATAGAGCCTTGATTCGACCTTGCATTTGGCATTTGGATGTCAATAAATTTTACGAAATTGTTGACATCTGTAAAGAACTTGGAAACATTGGTTAATGATACGAGTTCCTGGACTTCATTGATGTTATCATCAACTTGTTTTAGTAATTTTAAGACAACATTTAAATCAGATTTGATTGTGTTAGAAACAGTTTCAATATTCTGATCTAATTCATCTCGTAGCTTTTTAAAGAATCTATCTACTGCTGCTTTGACGTATTGTTCATGCTGATGAATATCTTGGTGTATCTGCTTGTATTTAGAATTTTCTGCAGCTAAAATTTTGATAAGCTGTTCTTTTTTGGAAACAATTTCTTTCCTGTCCCTTTGAATTTTACTTTGTCCTTCTTTCAACTTGTCTATTCTCATTTCATATCCTTCCTGAATTTCTGTTATTTCATGTTTCTTGTGAACTTTTGCTACTCAGGTTGGACAAATAAGAGTGTCACCTGTCTTACAATAAAGACAAGAATATTGTCCAGCATGGTGCTCACAAGGAATGTTTGCAAAATCTAGTTCTTCTTTATAAAGCCCAATTTCTTTTACATCAAATATTTTGTATTCCTTTTCAGTTTTTACTCTTAAATATACCTTCTCCTTACAATGATTACAAAGTTCACAATCTAAACACTTCCATTTAATGGGTCTATCAGTTTCACATAATTCACAACTAACAGGAATTTGTCCTTTTATAATTGGATATATATATATATACATGCAAGTCTAAATTGAAAACAACGTTCAAACCTATGATTGCGTTGGATAAAAACCGTAATTTTTATACGTGTGCATGCAAAACAAATTTCTTGGTAGAGGGGTCTAAATACAGCACAAACAGCATTTTCCAAAAGACCAAATGAGTGAAAAAGTATATTTTAACAAAACGCATTTGACTAGCAGGTCGAAGAACTGATGTTCTTAAACCCTGCTGACTGCCATTGGCGATTGCCAAATAAACGGATCACAAGATGTAACAAAATAGATATCATTATTAATTTATTACCAAACAGAAAACAATAAACTTGCGGAAAAGATGGTATACCGCAAACATGAGGTGCAAAAATTTGTACACCATATCCGGATTTCGACAATTAATGTCTCTTCAGTGATGTTAGGAATCGAAACGGTATTTGGAAGGCCATTTAATTTACCTCAATTTAGGATAGACTCTTGAATTTTGAAAGAGTCAAAATAGGATGAACGGATCATATAAACCCGAAGGCAAATATAATACAAGCCCAAACGAAAAATTATAAACAAGTCTAAATTGAAAACAACATTCAAACCTATGATTGCATTGGATAAAAAGCGCGATAATTATACGTGTGCATGCAAAACAAATTTCTTGGTATATATATACATGTACATATTTAGCATTTAAAATGTAATATCATTACATTCCCGTTTTGAAGGGAGGGTTGACCGCTCACAAACATGTTTAACCCTGCCATATTATATAATAGCCTGCCTCAAGTCATGAGCCTGTATTTCAGTTGTTGTCATTTGTTGCTGTATGTCATATTTGTTATTCTTTTGTTGTTTTGTCATAAATTAGGATTTTGGCTTTTTTTGTTTGAATTTTCTTACATTTTTCATATTAGGGCCTTTAATAGCTTACTATACGATATAGGTTTTGCTCATTGTAGAAGGCCGTACAGTGACATATGGTGCTTAAATCCGCTTCATTTGAACTCTGTTGGATAGCTGTGTCATTCGCAATCATACCACATCTGCTCATTTTATAAGGCTAAGTTATATTGAATTTCATGTCAAAGATCTAGAATCTAGGTAAAAATCTGGTAGTTTGAGTAAACAGTCTTCTTTTACCAGATTTAGTAAATTTATGCCATACATTTGAATTTAAGAACATGTAGAGTACATGTCAATGAGACAGCAACTTAATAAGACAATTAAGATTAGAGTCGACTCATCTACCACTTGCAGGATTGGAACTCACAACCTCAGTGTGACCGGCTAGTGATACAGTAGTTTGACTACTTAGACCACTTGGCCACCATTTTATAGCTGTTTGCATGGGGACCATAATGCAAGACTACTTTGTAGTTAACTCATTTATTAATTGAAAATTCAGTGTTTAATAAAAGTAATCCTTCATATTATCCCAGATGTATCCACTGGCAAAACATAGCATTCTTGTACAACTCACAGCACGCAACAATCACTCACCTATAAACAAGTAGAAAGTTTGCACTGCAGATTTATAGTCCTTGAACTGAAAATTAAGGAGGATCCCTGACATACCTAATAATATTGATGACAAACAAAACAACCATAATAATTTAGAAACCAAAATACTTTCTCCAATACCCTAATATACAGAATAATCTTTTAGAGTACCTACTTAGCAAGATAAAGGCAATGGTTCCCTTTGGCTAACCTGCACCTAATATTACTATATTTCCAGTCAATATTTTTCAGCTTTGACCTTGACCTTTAACCTAAAAATTTAAAGAGTTCTTTCCCTCATTCGCTTTGGATAGACGGACAAAGCGGCAGCTATATGCTCCAAAAAAATTTCAGGGTAGCATAATAAATTGCAGACTGAGTGGCTCACCTTCATACCTATTTATTGATGTCCACACATATCTAACCCTGCCATACCATGTGCCTGTGCCAAGTAAGGAGCCTGTAATTCAGTGCTTGTTGTTTGTTGCTGTGTGTCATATTCGGTTTTTCACATTATTTTTTCTTAATTAATAAATCATACTGTTGGATTTTTGTTTGAATGATTTACATTTAGTAGCGTCTGCCATTTTATAGCTTACTATACAGTATGCATTCTGTGCATTGTTGAAGGCTGTATAGTGACCTTTAGTTGCTAACATTCTCATCATTTGGACAGTAACAATCATAACCACATCTCCATATTTTCATACAGACTTGTAAGCTTGATGATGACTTTACTACCTGCTTCCCACTATGATTTCAGAAAATATTAGCATGTCACAAATAAAGTTAGTTGCTTGAATAACTTTTAGGCCAGTTGAGTGAAACACTTGAAAGAATATATGCATGATCATTTAATAAGTTTTACAGGTGAATTCAATTAAACATTTGTATAAAACAAAATATGCCATGAAGAAATATGCCATAAAGAATTTATATATTACATCTAAACAAATATTGCAAAAAAGTGAAATAACAATATATCTTTTGACAAAAGATAAAAACAGCTCTCAAACAATATGGTAAATTTTATAGATGTGTTTTGCAAAATATACAATTTCAGCAGATTACACAGGAAGTTGAGGGTGAAGAAAGTAATAAACATATATAATTATGAAGTATAATGAACGTAATCTCTTAAATTTCAGATCTATCTAAACTATAATGCCTACTAAATGTAAGGAATGTTTTGTTTAAAGGATTTTATATGGTTTTCTTATGGACTGAAGCCTAAGTATTGACTTCTGATCTAAGAATACTGTGGATTCATTTATTTTCATGGGTCCCAATTTTCAAAGATTGAGGAAAACTTGCATTTTCGTGGATATTTGATTTCATGGTTTTTCAAAAATCTGCATCTAATCATACAGCAAATTTGTAATTCGTTGAACATTTAAATTCATGGTTTCCCTGTACTCACAAAATCCAGGAAAATTGGTATCCTACGAATAATAATGAATCCACAGTATTTCATTCTTAAAGATATGGTAAAGGAACTATAACTCATTAATAATTCCCATGCAGAAGTTTTAACTACCACTTTCTAATGAAAATGTAATACACTTATTCCACAGCCAACATGGATATTATTAACAAACTATTTCTCAGGCTAGCCAATATGGGTCAAATTTATTTAAAGACATAGCTTATATTTTTCAATTTTAAATTCAGGTGATGACTTAAAAAGTAACAAAAGCCTTAAAGCTATAGGGATTTGTTTGAGCAATGTGCACAAATGCTCTAAGCATCACATAATCTCAGTGAACATAACAAAGCTAAGCGATTATAATTAACTAATATTCTATGGTACAGCCAGGCTGTTAATTTATAGACAATCTTGTCTAAAATAATATACAAACTCGAACATCAAAAATTCAAATATATTTTTATCGATGAGACAATGTCTATTATACAAAAATCTTCATTTATCACCCTTTACAAAGGAGACCATTTCCATCTGTGTTCAAGAATAAGATGGATGGATGGATGCTTAACATACAATGTTTAAGAATTTGTATCTTGGTTATTTGTGTCATTGGGTTGTTGTCTCATTTAAAAATATGCCAAATCTCCTTTAATTCAGAATAAGAATTATAAAAAGATCTTCAAAAGAAGGTTAATTTTGTGTCTCCAAATTTGTATTACCATTACATTGGAAAATCTATATTTAATGTTTGCTTTATTGCAGACAGGGATTATTTTAAATAAATAGTTTGAAAATGTCAGGACCTATATTGCCATGTACACTTGTAAGTTTTCTCTTGGCAGCCTTCATGACAAGTTAATTTTTTTACTAAAATGCCTCAATTTGTCATGACAGACAATCTTAATAGCATGGGGCTAATCTGGCTTATGATAATAGATGACCTATGTAAAATGTTGAGGCTATCTAATATTAATTTAATTGGTGAGTGTCATGGCAACAAAAGGGTTGTACATGTATACATATGTCTTCCTAAACAGGTGAAATACTTCTTAAAGTGTTACTAATTTCACAGGACTTTTTTCAGTTTACTCGTTGAGAAAATTTTAAATGTCAATAAACTCCCTCAAAATAACCTTTATAACTATAATAGATGACTTCATTGAAACAACTTTCTTTGACTAATGCATGTAAACGTTCTTTGTAGTCCTTACTGTTTAGTACTTTCATCAGAGGTATTTTTGGTATTTTTAGGTATATCAAGATAATAGAGATATATATATATATATATATATATAAATAAACATACTTATTAAGTCATGATCTGGTAAAAATTAACAGTATTTACATAAAAATTCAACAATTTTTACATTAAATAATTTGTTTCCTAATTTTAAAAAGGACAATTGTTAGACAACATTAATCATATCTACTGGTCCCATATTTTCAGCCTGGTTTAACATTTGGTATTGTGTATATGTTTTCAATGTGTAAAGTAGTGGTAAATTGATGAAGAATCAACATTATTCACACTGAAATTTGGTTTAAAAATTATCTTTTTCTAAAATCAAAAATTATGGACAAGAAGAAAGATATAAATTGGTTTATATTTAAATTCAATCTACACTTTTATTCAAATCAATTATGCCACTTCAGGCAAACAAAGCTTAAGTATTACACAAGCTGGCATGAAAAACACATCTCAAACAATCATAACTAACATAAACAATAGAAAATGAAAATTAAAAAAAAAAAGAAGACATAAAATATTTACTTACTATCTTATATAGCAAATAATGTTTTTTTCCGATCATAGAAAATTAACTGTAAGTTTCTCAGGCCAAAATTTGTGATGTCGCATGTTGGATTACTTTTACAGATACAATCAAAATCATATTCAATGTTTTTTAAGCTTTTATCTGTTTTTTTTTAAGAGAACTAGATAGATCCACATTGTTTCGTCATTTTTCTGATTTTAAGTAATAATACGTGACAGATCATCATATAACACATAGGTTACCTCCCTTGTTTTCATAAACAAAAATTATGATGAAAATTTGTATTTTTGGACAATATTTATCTTGTCTAGAGTGAAACTCCAATTTATTTTCCTTTGAAAGTATAATTTCATGCATGAATTATTATGTCGTCACCAATATCTTTACTGACTTTGATATAAAATTCCTTTAATGTATTAAAAAATGAACTATTCAATGAATATATACTAAAATATTTAAATTAAAATAATACGGTTCTAACTAAATGTCTTCCAAAGTAAATTAAAAAAAAAATCAACTTCATTCTTGCATAACTATTTCATTATACTATTTGTCTCCTTGTACATTTAATAATTTAAACTGTTATCTAAAAATCTTAGCTATCCACAATTGAAATTTTTTATCTTATCTAAGAATCTTACTTATCCACAATAAAATTTGGAAGCTCAAATCATAGTCCACAAAAACCAACAACGAAAACAGTCAACAATGAGATTATTCTAATGAGGCAGATCCACTACAACTTTGACATAATTAACAGGGAAAAATCCAGTCCTTCCATTTACAGATCCTTCATACCAATTCTCGTCAATCTGAGATATTAACTTGATGTTATCCCCCTCCTGGAACCCCAGCTCTCCCTCATTCTCTGGTTCAAAGTCATATAAAGCTTCACAACAAGCTTCCTTTTTTGGTGCTGAAAAGATCATATTTATATCTAGTTATAACAGTATAAAATATACAGATTGCAGTCTAATTTTCAGATATCCCCAGTAGATTAGATCAACTTCTGTTTTATGCCTTTAATATAATGTATAACACCCGATATTTTGTTTAATATTTTAAATGTAAGAAGTCAAGTTATGTAAATTTTGGGTTATCTCAATTCTAATGGAACATTCAGCTTAATATAAAATTTACCAGGACATTAAATCTTCAAGCTTCAGCACATACTGATCCAAGTGGACTTCCATAATTATTAAATATTTACTGTTTTTAACTTACCAGAACTAAAACTAGAAGATGAGTTATAATTAAAACCATTGCCATGGTTTGTTAAGTCATTAGGTGCTGCTTCATAAAAATGGTCTGGGGAGGTGCTTCGTCTTTCAGACATTGGTCGAGTTTTACGTTCCCTTCTTGGTCTGGATCCAGCATTTTCTCTCCTAAAAAGATACTCATGTGTTAAATTTCCCTAAATACAGAACTTGAAAGTGATCAATTATATTTTAATCTTTATCAGGATTGCTGAAAAAAATTGGGTTTTGAAACCACAATTTCACGATCAAAATTATGTAAACTCAACGGAAACAAGTTTCTCACCTCAGCAATATTGGTTTCAATACATAGCAAGCATTCAAAGCCCTAGTAAAATTGAAATTAAACAGATAAATTACAACAAAATAGGTGACACATGCATGGGTTTGTATACAACTACAATACGAAAGATATTTACAACTTTTTTTATAAACTGCAACCAGGATTATCTGTTTTGCAGTGCGAATCTGCAAAATCATAAATGTAAATCTAATAATTTTTTTAAACATAAAATTCACTCAAAAGGCATCAATAAAATACAATATTCATATTTACTTGTCTTCTAAAGTCTGTACTAGACCCTGTAAAGTTTCCATGGCTGACCGATGGTATTCAGCTTGAGCTTCTATAAATGACTGTAGCTGGCATATATGTTCTACCTGTAAAGTAAAGTAAACAATTAATAATTAATAGAACAGCATCCCCCACACCAAAGGATAACTCAGAAGATGTGAATGCACACTCTCATCCTAAGGTGTCTGCCTGCACTACAGAATGTATCTGATCGGCAATTCTATGACAAACTATCTGTGCCACTCTTCTTATGGATTTGGTTCTTTAATAATTCATTGGAGACTTACTTCATGTAGGAGCTCCTCAGGAGTCATGAAGAATATAAAATGGATTAACTCCTCTCACTAATTAATTCAAAACTTGGTTACTATATTGAACTTGTCTATCCCATCAAATTTTAAATAAAGGATACCACAGGTAAAGTTATTTATGTCTTATATCTTGACTTTCACCTAGAAATTAGAGTCGGTTCAGAACAAAACTTTACTTAAAAAAGATAATTTCAGCTTTCCATTCTACCTGCACCTACATATGGAATATATATATATCTTCCACTTGAAAAAGATATTTCAGATCTTGCCTTTTCTATTACGATTTCATTAATCAAGAGTTGCTGCTTACAAGGAAGCTATTGAACAAAGGTTTCTAGTAATAAAGTCAAATCTTTGAAAGTTTTACAGGCACCATCATGAGTTGATTGACCGTTTGGTAATATCTGTCTCGCAGATAACCATAGATATGTTCTGATTATCGTATCCATTCTCCTGTTCCTCGATTCCATAATTGGAACATCACCAAACAAAACTTAATGGTAAATTTGTACTTACCATAAGCAATACAATGGGAGTCACATATATGAAGCAGGATATGCTGACCCCTCCATAGCACCTGAGATCACCCCAAGTTTTGTTAAAAAGGGGTTTGTGTTGCTCTTGCTTAAGTTTTCAGTGTTTTACTTTGTGTATTTTGATTTTTCAATGTCTGTGTTGTTCTACTGGTAACAGTCTTGTCTCTCCTTTTTCCTAAGAAATGTTGCTCAATTTCAAAATTTCTCATTCAGTCAAATTCATGGCTTAGAAAATGTACATGACCATTGGTTTAAGAGATTTCTTAGAGTTATATAAGAGCCAATTACCAATCCCCTATTGGATTATTTGTAATAAGTTGATATAACTTATCAACATATTTTATAGGAGTAACACATAGGGTAGTATATGTGGAGCAGAATCTGTTAACCCTTTCCGGTGTACCTGAGATTACCCCCGATTTTTGGTTGGGTTCATGTTTTTTATTTAAGAGTTTTTTGCTATGATTTTGTTGATCTGTTTTAGAGTTAAGAGAATTGATTCTGCCTTTGGTATATTCAGCCTTTTTTTGTCAGAAGATGTGAATGGCATCTCCCATCCTAAGGTATCTGAGGACAATCATATAAAGTTTCATTCAAATCAGAAGAAGACATACATGGTATTCATATATTAAATGTATACAGACAATTTTCTAAGTTACAATGGGTCTTAAACTTGTTATAAAAAAACTAACGGTAAAGCAAACCAAGTTTGTTTTCTATAAAGGCAGCCATACAGATGAGTCATCAAGACACAAACTCCCTAAAAAAAAGGGGGGAAACGTCATAAATCAGTTGATGAAGAATACTTTGTTGGTGTGTAACTGTGACTTACATCATTTTCTAAGAGGTTACTCATTGCAGCTTCTGCTAATTGTTTTGATTCGTCAAATTTTTCTTCAGCAACCCTTAGGTCTTCATCTGTAACTTGAGATCCTGCAAAATAGAATATTATACTTTGTGAGTTAGTTTTTTAAAGGGAAATATAATTAACATAAACCTATGAAAAAACAATGACAGAAAACTTATCTATGAGAAATTTTTAAAACAAGCTTTTGTTAGTTGGTGATCAGGAGGTCTAATGATAATTATTAGTATGATAATGAAATCTGAATGATTTCTTTTTATCAATTATTAATCATCACTAAGTACCAACTCAACTATAGACATTTTCAGAAAATCAGCATAAATATATTGGTTGAAATGATATTAATGATTTCAAAATGAATTGATAAATAAAGATGAAAATGTTTCAGTTAACTGAAAAAATAGTCAAATGCAGGAAATAATCAATATGATCCTATAAAAATGGGAAACAACTGATATCAAAATATAAAACTATAGATGTGTCAATACCACAGGAATATATTCATCCAAGCATGTGGGATTTAATCAAGGGCCATAACTCATTAAAATGTAAAATATCTAGAACAAAATGAAAACTCAATCTTCCAACTCATTATTACTGAACTATAAACCAAAAATCAAGCATGCCATGACAACCAAAAAAGAAGAATTTTCAAGCAAAAGTTCAGGTTCATGGGACGTAATTTGGTCAAAATTTAGTATGAATACAAGATTACGACTCCAATTTGTAACTTATAATTATAGAACTACATGCCAAAAACAAGGTCCATATCAGCAGGAAAGACATACTATAGTTTTGATTTCTGTTGTATAATTTGAATGACAGAAGAAAGGACGTAGATAAAATGATAAGCTCCCACCAGTGTGGTGAGGAAATAAAATGTTGATATTTGTATCTATTTGCAAATATATAATAGAGATTGAATTTCAAACCATAGTGAATATTTCCTTCTAGGATATTCATTATATTTTTATCATGCTCTACTCATGTTCCCTATATATTTTCTGACACAATAATTATTTTTTTTTCTTCAAAATTATCTGTTCAGTTACTAAAGAAATGTGGAATGTAAATTCATATAATGCTCTCATATTTTATTCCTCATGCAAACACTTTTAAAACAATGTTAACCACAACAATAACCATGGAAACAGGGTATTTCCCTACACCTCTATATCTATAACCAGACATGCCATACATTCACAGACATTAAGCACATTGCATGCAAATATTGCAATATCTAGCTTGCATGGTAAAAAAAATAATGTACAAGTATATTCCTTTTATTTTTTTCCAGCTCTTAACATCCCTACTTTGGTGAATATTACTGAAAATTTTCACTTCGGACAAGTAACAGAACCCATTTTCCTTCATTTTTGTTCAATATGTGACAGGTTATTACTGGTACAAAATGTAATTAAATATAAAGATAAGAATAATTAAAATGATGTACGGCATCCTTAATTCTTCATAACTTTTAAAAAGAATATATTAAAATGGGAGGGAGTCTTTCAATAAAATGTGTTTCACATCTTTTTCAGCATAAATCATATGTCTTGAATATAATAGTGTACATTTTCAAAGTAAGGATGAGGGTACCAAACATAGAGTAATCTCTGCACACTGCAATATGACTAAACTCTGAAAACTAAAGGCAGTACACTTCCAATGTATGATATTCTTGGAAACTACAAACATACAAGCAGACTCTGTTTTACTATGTAAAATGCTCCCCTTCCAGCAGCAATTGATGGTACAACATACCAGTTACGCAAGTCATGTTATTTGAGAGAGTAACTATAATTCTCTTATTAACTAAAAACTCCCAAACCTCTTTAACATGCTCACTATATTCCTTGTATTGAAAATATATTACTGATAGGTAATGGTAATATTTAGCTTATTTTATTTGGTTTGCCATGTGCTTAATTTAAGTAATAAGTTGTAGTTCCATGTAATGAAAGTGAATCACATGAGAAGAATGACACCTGAGACAAAAAAGCTTGTTCTGTGGACAAACAATGAGGTTTCATCACTCATTGAAACATTAAATTTCTTAAGCTTTCTGTCTCAAAATCTCAAATATACTTTTCAGATGTTTTAGATTGGCATTTCTATTTCAATGTTTTCATTGTTATGGCACTTTTCGAGTTATATGATAATGAATTGGAGAAGATTTCAAGCAAAGAGTAAATAAAATATTCATGCTTTAAGCAACTTTTACTGAAGCTGATGATAAATTTTGATACTGACTGCATATTAAATATTCTATCCCAAAGGGGAGGTAACTCATTTATCTGGTTAATTAGAGCATTCTAATATAATAAAACATTAATACTACCTGCGCCTTTGCTTGTTGTTTCTGTTTGTAAAGAGGTACATGTAGTATATATAATATAAATTAATAAGTTTGAACTATGTACCTAATGTTACAACCACTAAAACCACAAGCAACATCAAATTATAGTAAATATTGAATCTTGTTGGATATACTTTTATATGTCTATTGACAGCAATGTCAAAAATCATCTCGTTTTTGCTACTTTCAAACTTTGCAAAAGACCATAATTAAACATTCAACTAAGATTGTTTGTCTTAACCTCTTTAGTATTTGTCTGTTGGGTCTTGTTTATCAAAATATGTCCATATTTTAAAAAGGTTTCAGTTATTTTTTCCTAATAAATGTTGTATAAGATTTCCAAAACATAAAGTTTGACTAATTAAATTTTCAGCATCATGATATACATTCTGATAAAGAAAAGGCTTTAGATAACTACAAGTTTACATGTATCTCAGTGATATTTTTGGAAGACAGGGTTCTGACAAGTATTATATAAAAACATGGTGTATAATGACAATCATAACACATATAAATCTTTTTATTAAATTCAATTCAATATAATGTTTTCTAAAATTCTAAATTTCTATGAACATCCATTTTTGTTTTATTTTTAATATTTATTCTGAATTTTATTTGAAAATTGAATCAAAATGTAATTATATAAGGAACAAATGGAATAGGAGAATGAAAAAAAGGCAAAATGGTAATAGTGCAAAATATATTTAAGCTTTAAGCTAATATCTACATGCTAATCCTATAAAATTTCAAATATATGATGGATAAATATAGTGTGTAACTGTTCAGAGCTTCTGCTTTACACCCCACTTTTTATATCTTAAATGGTAATTTAGGTTTAGAATTGTATATTGTATCCAAGTAGTTTTCTTCAGATTTTTTAAAAACTTTAGTTCAACAGTTTTGATTATTAAATGTACTTTGTATTTTTAATTTGGTTAAGTCATCGTGTTTTTAAAATTTCATCAAAGATCTAGTTAAAAGTGAGTTTGCACAATTCTTTCTTGAGTTTTTTGTTCACCTATCAATTTGATTTTGGGTTGTTTTGTCCATGTATTGTCTTGCTTGTAGAGGGTGGATTATACAGTAGTAGTTTGAAATATATTTTCAAAGGTAGCCCTTTTTATTATCTATATGTAATAATAATCAAGCTACAGAATTCAGTAGGACTACCATGTCTGTATCTCAGTAGTTACCTGGACCCAATTATCGAAGAAGCCTTCTGCATTTTTTATGCCCTGTCTACATAAGGTCTCTGTTCTGTGTTACCGTCAGTCCAATAGTCCCTATGTTAGTCTGTCCTGTATCAGGTTAATGTTTTGATTCAAGGTTTTGACCTTTATTTTATAGTTCCTTGAACATGGAAATTTGATAGTGCGAGGTGGGCATGGTTATTGATTTGTTATCAATTTTAGATTTTACTTTACATGATATTTATTTGTTCTTGTGCCATAAGCTTTTACTCCTAATCTTTTATTTAAACTATTTTACGTTTTTAAAATAATTAATCAAAACGGCTGTTTTATCCATAAAACATTTACAGCATCCATGGAGCCCAAAATAAAAATACTAGCAGAGTAATAAAAAAAAAAAGATATGGGATAGATCCTAAGATGTCAATGAGACATCAATCCAACAAAACAAGAATTACCAAAAAAGATACATCTCAAGGGGATTGTCTTCAACCATAGAAAAACAAGACTGCACACGCTGAAATGTCTCGCCTTCTTTACTGACCATTGATTTTATATTGATAGTCCTAAATATAAAGCTTTACTAAATGTATCACATAAACTTAACATGATCCAAGAAAATGAGGTCGAGGTCAGATAAACCAAACTAGAAATACATGTACACCTAACAATCATTCAATACACCAAATATAGTTGACCTATTGCTTATAGTTTCTAAGAAACAGACTTAAACAGGAAAACTAAACATTGACCAATGAACCATGAAAATAAGGTCAAGGTCAGATGAACCATGCTGACAGATATGTACACCTTAAAATCAATCTATGCATTAAATATAGTTGACCTATTGCTTATAGTATCTAAAAAACAAACTTAACATTGACCAATGAACCATGAAAATGAGGTCAAGGTCAAATAAAACCTGCCAGACTGACATGTACATTGTAAAATATTTCCATACACCAAATATAGTTGACCTATTGCATATAGTATTAGAAAAAAAGACCAAAACATAAAAACTTAACTTTAATCACTGAACCATGAAAATGAGGTCAAGGTCAGATGACACCTGCCAGTTGGACATGTACACCTTACAATCATTCCATACAACAAATATAGAAGACCTATTGCTTATAGTATCTGATATATGGACTTGACCACGAAAACTTAACCTTGTTCACTGATCCATGATATGAGGTCGAGGTCAGATGAAAACTGTCTGACGGGCAAGAGGACCTAACAAGGTACGCACATATTAAATATAGTTATCCTATTACTCATATTAAGAGAGAAATTAACATTACAAAAAATCTGAACTTTTTTTCAAGTAGTCATTGAACCATGAAAATGAGGTCAAGGACAATGGACATATAACAGACGGAAACTTCATAACATAAGGCATATATATACTAAGAATGAAGCATCCAGGTCTTCCACCTTGGAAAATATAAAGCTTTTAAGAAGTTAGCTAACGCCGACGCCGGATCACTATCCCTATGTCAAGCTTTCTGCGACAAAAATCGCAGGCTCAACAAAAATAGTAAATACATGTAAGTATGTTTTCATCCTTCAGTCAAATATATTACAAAGATAAGTTAAGATTTTTGCATTCCTGGATTTTTTCCTTATAGACTGGAATACTAAACAAAAATTTACAATATCAATCTGTCTAAAACAATGATCAAGCAAATAGTAAACAAAATCTCCATGCACCACAAAAATAAAATGCTATACACCCTAAAACCCAATCTTTCTGGGAATACAAATATAACAATTCCTATCTAGATTTTCAAGCCCTGCTATTCATACCTTAATTATGGTTATTATCTTTCTTTGATGATGAAGATATTTGTATTATTTTTGATTTTTCATCCATAATTTACCTTTTGTACTTATCTACATATCTTAAGATGATATCCCTAGCTGTTGTAGTGATATCTTTTACTATGATACAAATGCAGTATATACAGTGAGTTTTTTTTTAGTTTAACGAAAGTTATGAAACAACACAGGAGTAAAATAAAACATGAACTTCCCTTCCAAAATAAAAAAAAATTACACTATGCTTGTAAAATTGTATAAAACTGCTTTACAAAGTTGGAGAAAATAAGCATAAATCTTTCAGCATATGATTAAGAAATAAATCCTCCCTAGATGATATGATATTGTGATAAGTACTGAAAGCCTCTGACCACCATATGCAATATACATTGAAATCAATAGTACCTTCTCCTTTAGTGAAAGAATAGCATGAAAGAAGAAGACATGTATTATACAATGAACTATTGGTTATGGATACACAGATATCTCATATAATTGATGAATATTGTCAGGAAAGTGATGAAAACCACTGCATGTCCAAATATGCTTATGTCATAAGACATAAAGATCCAATTTCAGAATACAAGAATTACTATTGACATAGTTTCTCTATAATTGATAGTTATCCATTTCAGCTGCTTAGGTCTTATTTTAGATTATTTTTGAGTTCTTTCTTGAATTCTGTTTGTATCTGCTTGTATTTGAACAGGAAATAGATAAATCTTAGCATATCACATCTTAAAATAATATTCTAGCATTAGAGCTGTTCCATAAAACCATACATAGGAGCCTGGGAAGTCACTTCAAAATCATAATTATTGCTGGGTGTCTCCTACTTGGTGGTACAGTGGAAATGTAAGTTAAAAGTTCTAATATTACAGTGAAACCAAAAAAACCCAAACAAGTAGAAAAGGTCATCTGAAAGGTGGTTATCTCATTTTCAAGGTGCCATTCCTGAGTACTATAAATGTTTTAATGGAACAGCCCTTATTCCTAAACATACAGTCCTTTTTTTTCATTCCTAAATAACTAAAAGTCCATAAGAAAAGATATGTTGAAATTAACTATGATATTTATTCTCTGCTTCTATTTATAAAATGCTGTCTTTCCAATATAATTTGATTACAAATACTTTTCACTTCTCAAAAATGAAGTGTATAAAGTAAAGTAGCAAAAACAAAGAGTCATGAATCAGTTTTCACAACAGTCAAATTAAAATCTAAAGTTTCACCTTTATAAAATTTTTTGAGGTTATAATCTAAATGATTTCTCAAGCATTTAGCAAGCTTATATCTATCTGACATCTATAAAACACTCTGCATTTGTCCAGACAAAGACTAATCTACTGCCGTGTCATTTGACATGAAATATCAAGTATTTTCAAAATTTAGTTTATGTAAATTGGGAATATATCTTTAAGCTGGGCCTACGGTCATAACTACTTTATAAATTGCTTGGAGTACAAAATTTGTGATCGAAACACCAAATTCAGAATTTGATTGGTTGAATTCTGAGTATTATGACCGCAAAACCTGATTTCTTAATTTTTTTTTAAACAATTTTTTTTTAATTTACCAAACATGACATGTCAAATGAATAAGACTGTACATTAAACATAGATAAGCTATTGTTTACAAACATTTTGATGTTTTTATTAAATCAGATGGGGACAAAAGCTTTACAGGTGAATAACAGTGATACTTATTTCTATTTTCGTAATTGTAAAAGTTATATCTTAAAGCATAATGCAAAATCTAGTGTCTTAGGTATGCTTAAAATTAAATAAGAGTTCAAAAGTCCAAATTTTGATAGTATCACTGTTTATGACTACAAACAAATCTCTTCACACAAAAACATTCCTGCAAGGTGTATTTTTCAAATTCTCTAGCAGGCCTTTTATTTTTTCACCTATAACACAGTTTTAATCAACTTATTGCTTTACTATTTTTATCTAAATCAACTACCTCTTGACATGTGTTCTTGTTGTTATAGTGAATTCCACTGATTTGGTGGATAACAATGATCATGGTTAGAAATAGAGTATTATTTTCATTGAAAATTCTTTTTGTTGTGATTAAAAAGGGCTAAGAGATTGAATTTTGATGAACCTTTTTCTTAGTGCTTCGCTTATTTTTAAAAATGTCCCAGTTTTCTGATATAAATCTGAATTTATAATGTTCATCACTAATACACATTTCTCAATAATGTCATCATAAAAATATGTTTTGAGTGACATACACAAATCGGTTCTGGTCCAAACCTTAAATAATTATTTTGTGAAACCATTTGTTTGTAGTACATCCTAACATCATGCAAAGAATGAAAAATAATACTTAGACTTTCTAGTGCATATGTCCTTACCTCCTGGGGAAAGATACAAAATAAATTATCAGTATACAGTACAAATAGTGTACATGTTGGGTCATGATAAACTTTTTCATTGTAAAATTATACAGTAAAATATAAAATTTGACAATCATTTGCCAAATGCAAAGCAAACAGAAAGTTAAGATTTTTTTTCAGTAATATTTCTACCCTGTATATTTCTATTCTGTAGTATCTTTACAGTAATATCAAATCAGAAAATCTGACATTATTCTTCATAATAAACTTAAAATCAAAGACTGTTATGTTATAGCTGAAAAAACAACAAACGTCATCAGTTATTAAATCAAAAAGCTCTTAACAGTAAACCCTACACTCCCCCAAAACAATTGCTGATATTTTCATCTACTATAAATACTAGTAAATTACATAAAGTTTACATAATTTAGCAGAACCTTTACAGATTTATCATCAAATTTTTCAGTGATTGCAGTTTACCTTGCTGTATATAACTAAATGTGTTGAAGAAATAGCATACATTCCTTATTGGTTGGCTAAAATATTGTGAAGTGGTTTTTCTACTTTCTTTTGAAATATTATGACTTTTTAAAATCACTTTTGCTTTATTCTTTTCTTTGCTGTCTTGACTTTTAATATTATTCAAGAAGATCTTTAAATAACAGAAAACATATATAAATAGACAATGAAGGGGACAAATTTATAACTTCATCTGCAATAATTGACATGTTCGCTGAGAGCCACAGTCATAAGGACCGCACATTTAATATCTCAGTGAATTTAAAATTGCCATGGCAAACTTTGGAAACAACTTTATTAGAATGTCTGTATATGTATCAGACTAGTTAAGTATCTGATGTCCAGCATTATAAATCAATGTTTCCACTACACAGTATTCTGTAGTGTAAAGGACAGATAACAGAAAAAGGATTTGTCTCTGGGAAATAAACCATTAATCAAAAAGCCAAGAGTGATAATTTTTTAATGATATCAGTGAATTAACAAGGAATTAAGATTGTAACAGAATATATGTACTACATATATATGTTTTCGACACTAACTGGAAAAATTTAAGATTGTCACAGCAGGTATTTATATAATGAGAGTTCTCTAAGATAATTGGAAGAATTTAAGATTGTCACAGAAAATATAATCCAAGTTCTAAGATAACAGAATGATTTTAAGATTGTAAGTAGCGTTTTGATGATAATATAATTATCTAAAACAAACCTTTATCCTTTTTTCTCTTTTTACAGTCATAATCTAATCTTCTACCAGATAACTTTTTCCGATGATGCTGAAAAATTGAACATGACAGATTAATTCATTTCACAAATACATATGTATACTATATTAAAAGAGAGGCAGAAGATATCAAAGGGAAATTCAGGTCGAAGACTGACAATGCCATGGCGAAAAACGTTAAAAGAGCAAAAAGATAAACGAGTCTACAAAACACCAAATACTGGGCAACCGTACCCCACCGAAAACTTGGGTGTCAATAAAAAATGTGTTATTATAATGTGTTTATTTCATTTTGCTTATTTGTAAAATAGACCATTAAATCAACTTCTTTGCTGTGCTTTCTATCTAAAGTAGGAGTCACTTTGTCAAACATGGTCTAAAATAACACTTTACTGACACTATTCATCCTCATAATAAAAGAGTTTACATAGTTTGATTTCTTCGATATGTTTAATCAACCATTTGGAGTCAAGTCCTCTCAACAAAGGAAGCCACCCTGTTTAAATTTTTCATACCTCTCACATCTCACACAAGCAAAGAGGAAACTACAACCACACATATGCATTCTTAACCCTTACCATGCGGGGGGCGGTAATATTCCGGCCATACCGTTTTTTGGCTCCAATGGCTCTCCATACTTTTAGAGGTCAACTGTGTGACATTAATTTCAAAGTTGATGCATGTTCCCTCAACCTAAGGCTATCTATTGTCATGTTTCTCAGGTTTAAGGTGAATTTTGAGCTCAAATATGAACTTGGAAAATTCAAATCAGATAAAACTGGTTTTTCTGGAGGGGGTGGGCTTCCCTTTGGTGTCCGAAACATGCAGTTCAGAGGCCTTAAACTTCCAAAAATAGTGTAAACCAACAGGGGTATAACTACTGATTGTGTTTATTATTGAAATACACTTAGTGAATGACTACTTCCGGTTGCAGGTCCAGTTGAAGCCAAAAATTGGGAAAATTGTTAAATTCTGAAATTTTGGTGCAAATGACCTTCTTTCGACTGTTGTACCCAGATCAGTTTCACTCCGACCTAAGCTTTGTTGTGGTTAATGTATTCACTGGAGTCTACTCTACATGCAGACTGCAGTGGGATACATCTATCAGCATCCCTTGGTCTTCCAGGTCAAGAAATAGGACGAAAAATTGTCAAAAATGACGCTTTTTGCACCTGTACATACTTAGGGGCAGATTTTAACTAGAGTTTTTATCATTTTTGTCATATTAAGCATAATCCTGATAATGCCATGAACAAGTAATCACAAAATAACCAGAGTGAAGACCAGTCATAAAGCTTCCAGCCATAAAACTTTACTCCGTACTCCGAGCACAAAATTAATGAGTCTGCCTGGACTTGGTATTCATTGATATACTTCAGATTCAGTTCAGAAACAGCATATAATTACTTTATTTCTGTAATTAGTTTATTCCAGTAGAGTGTCTATATATATATAGATCTGACTTAAAATATTTTATTGATGTATATAACATTATTAATATTCTCTATAATTACATGTGGGTGCTATAAACAGTTTCGTATAAAAAACTAGGGGTTATTCCCAGACTAAAAATAACCATGGAGGGAAATCCCTTTTTATTCATATAATTGGTGAAAAAGTATCATGTTTTTTGTATTTGATTGTATAAATTAGTTAATTAGCTTTCAATTTAAACAGGTTAAATGATTAAAATAATTTTATAAATTAGATTAAATATACATGTTTTGAGGGGAGACAACACTGTAAACATCCTGTTGTTTTGGCAGTGAAAATTGAAAACTTATTTGCAGCTACTGTAGCTCTTTTCGAAGCAGGAAACCGTACCCTGAAACATGATTTTTATTAAAGGCCAGGTAAAAACCTATGAATTTCATACAGTTTTGATTATGGTAAATGTGCCTGTATCATGTTTACATGGGTATGCACATGAGCTGATTTCAGGTTTTTTATGTTCAGATTAGGCAACTTTTTCCCCATTTTCTCTGGATAGAACTTTTTTACTATACTAAAAGTACACTATATTTTTATTTCAATATAAACTAGAGACAATTCTGATTCCAGTGATATCTAGTTTTATACAAGTATCTTTATTAACCATTCCACCACTAAGGGTCACTTAGACATGGTCCCTTAAAATATGACGTCATAGAAAAAAACTGTTGATTGCACCCTTAAAGGGTCAAACATATAATATAGTGAGGTTTTAGCATAGAAATGTGTTAGTGAATGGAGTAAAACAATTCTGAAAAATATCATATGGCATGCATACATTAATTTAAAAGCATCAGTTTGGTATATTTAATGCAAATATTACAGATTTGTACATAGCAACCAGATATAAGAAAACCAGACTGTGTGCAAATTTTGAAGTTTTTTAATCTTTTTGCGACGTCATAATATTTTTATTCATTCTTTCATATATTTGGAACCAAAAGTTGCACATGAAAAGTGTAGATTTTTTCTACTTTGACCTTTACTACTGATCAGTGTAACATACATTTTTATTCATTATATTATATATTTGGTACTTTTTATAGTCAAATAGCTACAAGTGCCATGCCTAAGAAATACACTATTTCAGTATTTTTCTCAACTCAGCTACACCTTAGTTCATATAATACTAGGGACCAAATCTTTTTAAAGTAACTTTATTTATGTTTATTTCATAGTTTTTATTCTATTTATTCAAAAGAAACCCAATTTTATGATTTTTTTTCTTTGTATAACTGATGAAAATGTGATACAGGAAATGTTTGGAATATGCCAGTTTAACTATTTGCCACTGGCCAATATGCCAATACTATGCGACATAAAAAATGAGCTGTAGTTTCACTATCGATGGTCACAATCCTTAAAGTAAGACATCATTTTAATCGATATAATGTACAGATTCAGAAAAGTAGAGAATTTTTTATATATCGCAAACAAAGTTTTGCTTAAAGGGTCAAACATATAATATAGTGAGGTTTTAGCATAGAAATGTGTTAGTGAATGGAGTAAAACAATTCTGAAAAATATCATATGGCATGCATACATTAATTTAAAAGCATCAGTTTGGTATATTTAATGCAAATATTACAGATTTGTACATAGCAACCAGATATAAGAAAACCAGACTGTGTGCAAATTTTGAAGTTTTTTAATCTTTTTGCGACGTCATAATATTTTGATTCATTCTTTCATATATTTGGAACCAAAAGTTGCACATGAAAAGTGTAGATTTTTTCTACTTTGACCTTTACTACTGATCAGTGTAACATACATTTTTATTCATTATATTATATATTTGGTACTTTTTATAGTCAAATAGCTACAAGTGCCATGCCTAAGAAATACACTATTTCAGTATTTTTCTCAACTCAGCTACACCTTAGTTCATATAATACTAGGGACCAAATCTTTTTAAAGTAACTTTATTTATGTTTATTTCATAGTTTTTATTCTATTTATTCAAAAGAAACCCAATTTTATGATTTTTTTTCTTTGTATAACTGATGAAAATGTGATACAGGAAATGTTTGGAATATGCCAGTTTAACTATTTGCCACTGGCCAATATGCCAATACTATGCGACATAAAAAATGAGCTGTAGTTTCACTATCGATGGTCACAATCCTTAAAGTAAGACATCATTTTAATCGATATAATGTACAGATTCAGAAAAGTAGAGAATTTTTTATATATCGCAAACAAAGTTTTGCTTAAAGGGTCAAACATATAATATAGTGAGGTTTTAGCATAGAAATGTGTTAGTGAATGGAGTAAAACAATTCTGAAAAATATCATATGGCATGCATACATTAATTTAAAAGCATCAGTTTGGTATATTTAATGCAAATATTACAGATTTGTACATAGCAACCAGATATAAGAAAACCAGACTGTGTGCAAATTTTGAAGTTTTTTAATCTTTTTGCGACGTCATAATATTTTTATTCATTCTTTCATATATTTGGAACCAAAAGTTGCACATGAAAAGTGTAGATTTTTTCTACTTTGACCTTTACTACTGATCAGTGTAACATACATTTTTATTCATTATATTATATATTTGGTACTTTTTATAGTCAAATAGCTACAAGTGCCATGCCTAAGAAATACACTATTTCAGTATTTTTCTCAACTCAGCTACACCTTAGTTCATATAATACTAGGGACCAAATCTTTTTAAAGTAACTTTATTTATGTTTATTTCATAGTTTTTATTCTATTTATTCAAAAGAAACCCAATTTTATGATTTTTTTTCTTTGTATAACTGATGAAAATGTGATACAGGAAATGTTTGGAATATGCCAGTTTAACTATTTGCCACTGGCCAATATGCCAATACTATGCGACATAAAAAATGAGCTGTAGTTTCACTATCGATGGTCACAATCCTTAAAGTAAGACATCATTTTAATCGATATAATGTACAGATTCAGAAAAGTAGAGAATTTTTTATATATCGCAAACAAAGTTTTGCTTAAAGGGTCAAACATATAATATAGTGAGGTTTTAGCATAGAAATGTGTTAGTGAATGGAGTAAAACAATTCTGAAAAATATCATATGGCATGCATACATTAATTTAAAAGCATCAGTTTGGTATATTTAATGCAAATATTACAGATTTGTACATAGCAACCAGATATAAGAAAACCAGACTGTGTGCAAATTTTGAAGTTTTTTAATCTTTTTGCGACGTCATAATATTTTTATTCATTCTTTCATATATTTGGAACCAAAAGTTGCACATGAAAAGTGTAGATTTTTTCTACTTTGACCTTTACTACTGATCAGTGTAACATACATTTTTATTCATTATATTATATATTTGGTACTTTTTATAGTCAAATAGCTACAAGTGCCATGCCTAAGAAATACACTATTTCAGTATTTTTCTCAACTCAGCTACACCTTAGTTCATATAATACTAGGGACCAAATCTTTTTAAAGTAACTTTATTTATGTTTATTTCATAGTTTTTATTCTATTTATTCAAAAGAAACCCAATTTTATGATTTTTTTTCTTTGTATAACTGATGAAAATGTGATACAGGAAATGTTTGGAATATGCCAGTTTAACTATTTGCCACTGGCCAATATGCCAATACTATGCGACATAAAAAATGAGCTGTAGTTTCACTATCGATGGTCACAATCCTTAAAGTAAGACATCATTTTAATCGATATAATGTACAGATTCAGAAAAGTAGAGAATTTTTTATATATCGCAAACAAAGTTTTGCTTAAAGGGTCAAACATATAATATAGTGAGGTTTTAGCATAGAAATGTGTTAGTGAATGGAGTAAAACAATTCTGAAAAATATCATATGGCATGCATACATTAATTTAAAAGCATCAGTTTGGTATATTTAATGCAAATATTACAGATTTGTACATAGCAACCAGATATAAGAAAACCAGACTGTGTGCAAATTTTGAAGTTTTTTAATCTTTTTGCGACGTCATAATATTTTTATTCATTCTTTCATATATTTGGAACCAAAAGTTGCACATGAAAAGTGTAGATTTTTTCTACTTTGACCTTTACTACTGATCAGTGTAACATACATTTTTATTCATTATATTATATATTTGGTACTTTTTATAGTCAAATAGCTACAAGTGCCATGCCTAAGAAATACACTATTTCAGTATTTTTCTCAACTCAGCTACACCTTAGTTCATATAATACTAGGGACCAAATCTTTTTAAAGTAACTTTATTTATGTTTATTTCATAGTTTTTATTCTATTTATTCAAAAGAAACCCAATTTTATGATTTTTTTTCTTTGTATAACTGATGAAAATGTGATACAGGAAATGTTTGGAATATGCCAGTTTAACTATTTGCCACTGGCCAATATGCCAATACTATGCGACATAAAAAATGAGCTGTAGTTTCACTATCGATGGTCACAATCCTTAAAGTAAGACATCATTTTAATCGATATAATGTACAGATTCAGAAAAGTAGAGAATTTTTTATATATCGCAAACAAAGTTTTGCTTAAGGGTGCTATAAACAGTTTCGTATAAAAAACTAGGGGTTATTCCCAGACTAAAAATAACCATGGAGGGAAATCCCTTTTTATTCATATAATTGGTGAAAAAGTATCATGTTTTTTGTATTTGATTGTATAAATTAGTTAATTAGCTTTCAATTTAAACAGGTTAAATGATTAAAATAATTTTATAAATTAGATTAAATATACATGTTTTGAGGGGAGACAACACTGTAAACATCCTGTTGTTTTGGCAGTGAAAATTGAAAACTTATTTGCAGCCACTGTAGCTCTTTTCGAAGCAGGAAACCGTACCCTGAAACATGATTTTTATTAAAGGCCAGGTAAAAACCTATGAATTTCATACAGTTTTGATTATGGTAAATGTGCCTGTATCATGTTTACATGGGTATGCACATGAGCTGATTTCAGGTTTTTTATGTTCAGATTAGGCAACTTTTTCCCCATTTTCTCTGGATAGAACTTTTTTACTATACTAAAAGTACACTATATTTTTATTTCAATATAAACTAGAGACAATTCTGATTCCAGTGATATCTAGTTTTATACAAGTATCTTTATTAACCATTCCACCACTAAGGGTCACTTAGACATGGTCCCTTAAAATATGACGTCATAGAAAATAAAATGCTCCGCTGGGGCGCAGCTTGATACGACCGCAGAGGTCGAACCCTGAACAGTTGGGGCAAGTATGGACACAACATTCAAGCTTGATACAGCACTGAATTTGGATTGTAATTAAATATTTGACACAGCATAGGTTTCTGACACAGAATGAAAGTGGTCTAAGAACTTAAAAATTTTCAATTTACCTATTCATACATGTGATGGACTGTGAAACTCAGATCAGGAGATTGGGAAATTTTGGTCAGGAGATTAGGACTCAGATCAGGAGGTTTTTAATCGACATTAATTTTGTTGTAAATGTAACCGTGTGCTGTAAAAATGGTCTTTTAAAGTGTGTTTTCTTCAACTTTCCAACCAATTTATTATGTTTATAGTACCCTTGTACTTATAAAGTTTCTCCATCTTTATATTCTACATGTTCAATCTAACATTGTTTTTTTCCAGTATGTTCTTTAAATTTTTTACTTCATATTCTATAAAACAATCATTGCAACCAGAACTTTTGTTTAGCTGTCTGCAAATAGTTTTTATTTTTTATTTTTTTCTCTTGCAAATAGTTTTTATTTGCAAACTCAGAAATTCATTCTATCTGTAAAGTTAGGGTCATAGTTATTATATAAATTTCAATTTAAGCCTTAAAAGGAAGTATAGAATCCTCAAATAATTTTCAAATTATTATTTTTTTATTTGTCCTAAGACATTTAAAATCATTTAATAACCATCCTTTTATGATTATTTGTTCAATTTATATTTTATTTATATTCTTTTAAAAATTTTCATTATTAAAAGGAAAGTAACTTAAAACAGGATAAATCAAGGGAAGTAACCCAATAAATACACAGTTTTTGTTACACAACGGCAGTTAGCCTGAGGTAAAAATCGTTGCTTACCAGTATGTTTGACACCCAAGCTGACAAGTGAAGCCATATAATTATGCATGTTAATTGATTTACAGGTAAAATATAACTTCAGGTAATGTCAGTTACACCAGATGCCTGAGATGTTATGTTGGGCAGAAATTTTTCATTCATGAAAAATTTCATACACGGGATTTTTTCAACGGGAGGGGGGAGGAGACCCCTGAAAACGGGATTATTGTACTCCCGTCGGGAGGTTCACATGTATGCCTATTCAAACCATATCATTATTATTTGCTTTTATATATAAATCAGAAATAACCAATTTAAAATGGAAAATGTTAAAGAAAAAAAAGGAAAAAAAAAATCCCCCCCCCCCAATTTTTTGAACCCCCTTATGATTCATCACCCCCAAACTCAATCCCAGCTTTCCCTTTGTGGTATGGTACCTTGCAGTACAATTTCAGAGAGATTCATACACTTGAACACAAGTTATTGTCTGGAAACTAGAAAAATGCTTGTTTTTTGGCCCCTTTTTGGCCCCAAATTCCTAAACGTTTAGGGCAATTAACCCCAAACTCAATTCCAGCTTTCCCTTTGTGATATGGAACCTTGCAGTACAATTTCATAAAGATCCATACACTTACAAACAAGTTATTGTCCTGAAACTAGAAAAATGCATGTTTTTTTTGCCCTTTTATGGCCCCTGATTACTAAAATTTTGAGGGAAAACCCCCAAAATCAATCCCAGCCTTCCCTTTGTGATATGGAACCTTGTAGTACAATTTCATAAAGATCCATACACTTACAAACAAGTTATTGTCATGAAACTAGAAAAATGCTTGTTTTTTGCCCCTTTTTGGCCCCTATTTCCTAATATTTGGAGGAAATTACCCCAAAAATCAATCCCAGTATTCCCTTTGTGATATGGAACCTTGTAGTACAATTTCATAAAGATCCATACACTTACAAACAAGTTATTGTCATGAAACTAGAAAAATGCTTGTTTTTTGCCCCTTTTTGGCCCCTAATTCCTAAAATTTGGAGACAATTACCCCCAAAATCAATCCCAGCATTCCCTTTGTGATATGGAACCTTGTGGTACAATGTCAGAGAGATCCATACACTTACACACAAGTTATGTCTGGAAGTTACAAAAATGCTTATTTTTGGCCCCTTTTGGCCCCTAATTCCTTTTGTAAATTTTGAGTTGTTAATTGTTAAATGATTGTAGTTCAGATTTCAGAAAAAGGGCCTGAGGGGATATGGGGTAGTTGTATATTTTGCAGAAAACAAATATGTAAAGATATGTAAAGTGCTTCTGTATCTGTTCTTCATTTTTTTTTATGTGCTAAAGAAGTGAAACCTTACAGGAAAATTGAAGCAAACCAATGGCATCAGCAAAGTTGTACGCTCTACATATGTCTACGAAGGAATATATTAAGTAATCAACAAATTGCATATAAAACCGGTGACGTCCTTCTATCAATTAAATCATTTGTTGCCAGATGAAAGATTTTTAAACAACACCAAAACAACTCAAAACAAACAAACAATCACAAAACATCATAAAGACATTTGTAGAGAAAAGACTGAAATGAATACATTACATAAAGTGCTTACATTGACTTCTTTTATATCTTTCGTCTGTAGATGAGTGAGTGGTTCTAAAAAGTTCTGTTTAACATTATCTTCTAAGGAATATTTATAATCAGCTAACTGTTTAAAACTTTCTCCAGCTTCAATTAAACATTCTCCTGAAAATACAAAACAAAATTCTGCTTTACACTGTATTCCTTGATATATCTAAATGCCTTTACAAAGTCAGGAATATGACATTTGTTTTCCATTCGTTTTGTTGGTAGATATAGTCAGTCGTTTGATATTGTCAGCTTTTACAGACTCCCCCCTTTTTGAATTTACCTAGGTGTTTGGTATTTTTGTTAATACTTTTTTATCTGTGCTCATCAAAATATAAAAACAAACAGTGGTTTTAATGAATCCTCTTTGATATTGTCCTGTAAGAAATATTTCTAATCAGTTAACGTTATTTGTTTCATATATCATATCTTTTCCTTCAACTCAACAATTTCCTGAAAATATAATCCACATATGTATATACAAAAATCTACTTTTAGTCTTTCTGAGAGAAGATTAAATGATTGATTAATGACTGTTTAACATCCAGTGGCAAATATCACATGCAAATGCAGAACCATAACATGTAAATGAGATATGGGAATACCCTGATTTGTACAAGAATGACTTGCTGATGTACTAGAGATATGGGAATACCCTGCTTTGTACAAGAATGACTTGCTGATGTACTAGAGATATGAGAATACCCTGCTTTGTACAAGAATGACTTGCTGATGTACTAGAGATATGGGAATACCCTGATTTGTACAAGAATGACTTGCTGATGTACTAGAGATATGGGAATACCCTGCTTTGTACAAGAATGACTTGCTGATGTACTAGAGATATGGGAATACCCTGCTTTGTACAAGAATGATTTGCTGATGTACTAGAGATATGGGAATACCCTGCTTTGTACAAGAACGACTTGCTGATGTACTAGAGATATGGGAATACCCTGCTTTGTACAAGAACGACTTGCTGATGTACTAGAGATATGGGAATACCCTGCTTTGTACAAGAACGACTTGTTGATGTACTAGAGATATGGGAATACCCTGCTTTGTACAAGAATGACTTGCTGATGTACTAGAGATATGGGAATACCCTGCTTTGTACAAGAATGACTTGCTGATGTACTAGAGATATGGGAATACCCTGCTTTGTACAAGAATGACTTGTTGATGTACTAGAGATATGGGAATACCCTGCTTTGTACAAGAATGACTTGCTGATGTACTAGAGATATGAGAATACCCTGCTTTGTACAAGAATGACTTGCTGATGTACTAGAGATATGAGAATACCCTGCTTTGTACAAGAATGACTTGCTGGTGTACTAGAGATATGGGAATAACCTGCTTTGTACAAGAATGACTTGTTGATGTACTAGAGATATGAGAATACCCTGATTTGTACAAGAATGACTTGTTGATGTACTAGAGATATGAGAATACCCTGATTTGTACAAGAATGAGATGTTGATGTACTAGAGATATAAGAATACCCTGATTTGTACAACAATGACTTGTTGATGTACTAGAGATATGGGAATACCCTGATTTGTACAACAATGACTTGCTGATGTACTAGAGATATGGGAATACCCTGCTTTGTACAAGAATGACTTGCTGATGTACTAGAGATATGGGAATACCCTGCTTTGTACAAGAATGACTTGCTGATGTACTAGAGATATGAGAATACCCTGATTTGTACAAGAATGACTTGCTGATGTACTAGAGATATGAGAATACCCTGATTTGTACAAGAATGACTTGCTGATGTACTAGAGATATGAGAATACCCTGATTTGTACAAGAATGACTTGCTGATGTACTAGAGATATGGGAATACCCTGATTTGTACAAGAATGACTTGCTGATGTACTAGAGAACACAAGTTTTCAGCCCACAAATAGACATTCCATTCCACTTGGAAACATTATTCTGACTCTTGAGTCAAACAGTCTTTGTTCTTTCTCCTTAATGCTGTGAACTTGGCAGAGAAAATTATCAATTTTTGTCTTTTGTTTGACCAAGCTGGTGTTAGAAAACCATAACATCGCACACTTGAGGTGATCACCCTTTAGTACCAAAGGATCACCAAAAACTTTTTTTTACAACCATAGGAAACCAGAAGAGTAGGAACCAGAGTTGCCTGACAAGACTTATTTTTTTATATACTAGCAATCCTAAAAGCATTGATCATGGAGTCTAACCAAGAAGGAATAAATCAGCAATAATAAACTATCTTTAAACCCTGCCTTCATGTGTTTGTCAATAATTAGTAACATAAACATATACAGTGTTATCTGAGTTAGTGAGACATCACAACTGAAAAGTAACGATCAAAGTTTTTCAAAACAAATCGAAAATAAGAATATCAAATTTAAAGTTCGTTCTGGTGAAAAGTTAAAAGCAAAATAGGGGAGGGGGGTTATCAGGGATGATAAGAAGCCTCATTCCAATAGGCTTAGGCAGTTGGTTGTTTAGAGTTTATTTATTTTCTTACAGTCAAAAGTAACTCATAATTCAAAAAATTATGTTTAATTTAGTCTAATAATTCTGTGTCCTTCCACAATTGTTTTTGCCATCCAGTTCTTCCTCATTAAATGTGTATATAAAAACTATTCTGTAATTTTTTGTAACTTCTTGAAATCATGTTCAATACAACACAGATTTACATCTAAAATGATGTGTGTTCATCTTATTTACTTCACATTTTCAAATATATAATCCCACATTAGTTTAATATTTAACTTCAAAGCGATAAATCTTGTACATTGTACAACATTAGCCAATATTTTAGATTTACTAGACATTAATAACTGTATTTCCTCGAACACCTATTGAAATGAATACCCATTAATGATCTATTTCAATTAGTTACACCTCCGAGACCAACTTAATGTAATAATGGCACATGGTTCCTGGTAACAGGAAAAAGCCGTTAGGAATTCTATCACACTTATTGTTTCCAAACAAAATCAACTAACAAGTGTCTAGAAAGTTTACAGAAAGTTTACAGACAAAATCAATGTATGAGCTATAATATAGGAATAAGTGAAAACATGTGGGCTAAACATATTTGCATCCTTATACAAACAAAAATAAAAGAGCCATTACAGCATGTTATTTATCCTAAATGTACCAATTCTATGAGAACATGAGACCAAACCATTTAATGTCAGAATTGAAATCAGGATTTTCTGGCCATATAATTGAATGTCAGAGTCAGAAACAGGCTACTGTATGTCAAAGTTAAAGGATGTTCTGGCCAGGCCGTTGAGAGCCAGTCAGATTTACAGAATTTCTGGCCAGGATGTTGAATATCAGTCAGATCTAAAGGATTTTCAGGCCACGTTGTTGAAATTCATTCAGATGTGGGATTTTCTGGACAGGCCGTTGAGAGCCAGTCAGATTTACAGAATTTATGGCCAGGCCATTGAATGTCAGTTAGATCTAAAGGATTTTCTGGCCACACTGTTGAAAATTAGTCAGATATGAAATTTTCTGGCCAGGCCGTTGAGAGCCAGTCAGATTTACAGAATTTTCTATTGATGAAGTAGAGCACTATAGAATATTACCTCTGTTATTATTTTTCAAAGGTGAGAAGCAAAATAAGTCTTCCCACTCTACCAGTATGCTTAATTGATCACAGAGAAGCAAAATAAGTCTTGCCACTCTACCAGTTGATCACAGAGGGAAAAAAAATCATGATACCATATCAGATGCATCAGAAGTTATAACATTACAGGTCATAATGACAAACATATTTAACAATGTAGTGAACAACTTTACTGAAATAACATCAACAGTCTAGCTAAAACCAAAAGTTTGACTATTTTCATACAACAAAATAGACTTAACAAAGTGATATAGAGCTTGGTATAGATACATCTGTCAATTGTTTAAGAGTTAGACTGTATGTCTCCCTCTTTTGGTGATTTGTGTTTTTGTCTATTGACTTATACACCACATCTCCTTTGATTCATCTCAACAAAAAGAGCCACTTCTGTTAAGTTAACTTAAATTAATAAGGGCGTTGAGACCTTAGTAATAATTCCTGTTGATTTATCTGTTTTTTGTAGGTACCTACAGACACAAATATTCTGGATTTTAACAAAGTCTTCACTACTACCCTCAAAATCTATGGAAAATGGTCATAAAGGTTTATGTAAACTTAACTGCAATATGATCTAAAAATTTCTTCTACAATTTTTCTAATCAGTATGTGTATATCTGTTACAGGTTACGATTGATCAGTTCTTAAAACTACTTGAATGATAAAACTATATTTACTTCACACTACAAATGTTAAATAGACCTTACAACCTCAACTATTTAAAGATTATACAACAATTGTCTGATAACCCATAGCCTGTGGATAGATAATCTATAAACTGTATAGTCACTTTATGTCAAGATATTTATGGAATTAGCTGACTTCGTAGTAATAAAAAGATAATTGCACTAATAAGGGTGTAAGAAAATTCCATAAACATTGTATATATATACATATATATATTCAGAAATATGACTATCAGTTTTCACATTTGATTAGAAAACCCTATGCTTTGGATTGTTATCTCATTGGCAGACATATCAAAATCTCCTTATTTTCATAAAACCACTCATGCCGATAAAGAATTTTAAAGTGCATTTCTTATTTGAGTTGTTTAACATTTGTAATTTTGGGGCTTTTTATACCTTACTATGTGGTATGGGTTTTGCTCATTATTAAAGACTTTACGGTGACCTATAGTTGTTAACTTCTATGTCATTTGGTCTTGGGTGGAGAGCAGTCTCATTGGCAATCATACTACATCTTCTTATTTTTATATATATCGTAAAACGGGATTGTTGATTATTGAAAGAATAGCTCAAGGTAACATGAAATGTGTTTTACAGGACAAGTTCACATTAAAATGATCCATCTACCATGGCCAAATATAGTCCATCTAACTTATAGCAGTTGAGTAACCATTGATAAAATCATTGGGCTAAAAATTTGTCTTTCATTGAATCATGAAAATGAGGTCACAGATCAGTACATACACAATTGACAACAATTATACATATTACATAAAATAACTGAGAAAATAAGTCAACCTTAAAGAAAAACAGAGAAATCAACACACATAGCCACATTAATGTTTCATGGGATTATAAGGATTAAATTATAAATACATAAGTAATAACAATCCTGTAAACATGGGATTTATTTTTAGAAGGAATGACTTTACCGACAGGCTCAATATCTTCTTATAAAGTTATCCAGCTTAAGTCATTTCATCAGTCTTATATCATTAGATTCGTAGGTGACAATATTGAGTAATTATCTGAATAAATATTTAAAAGAAACTTATTTACAGATATTGATGTCAACTTTTATAAGGTCTTGTTTACCTCTAAAGAGATTTAAAATGGTCAATAAAACTAACATATATTGTTCCATACATATGACAGAAAATGAAAATATCCTTTACTGTCATAACTTCAAAAAGGAAATTAATCATGCTTTTTAAGATATTATAAAAGTTATTATTCCACTGTTTAAACATATTGATAGTTTAATCAATATTTGATTGGTTGAGATTATCCCACGTGTCATTGAACAAATCTTCATATTCCATTCTGAGGATCATATTCCCCTCTGAAATGTCGGGATTACTTCGTGCGACGTTACGCGCGGTTAATGTACATAACGTTTTGAACTTCTTATTCTTCTTAAAATAGCGATAGCAAAAATCATTATCATGTTCAAATTTATTTCAGACGATAAAACAAAAAGACTTATAATTAAATTTTGATCCTTACTGTTTATCAATTGGTATGTCGTGTTTAGTTTGACTTACAAAAACAAGCGGATAAGAAAAAAAATGTAATCAAAATAATACTTAATGTATTGATAGTAAACAAAGCATAGGCAGTGGAATAAAAGATTCATTTCCCTTTGCCTCGGAAGATATGAAGATTTGCTCACCCTCGAAAAATCATATTTCCCTCGGGCAGAGCCCTCGTGAAATATGAATATTCTTGGGTGAACAAATCTTCATATCTCCCTTCGGCACGGGAAATAAATGTTTAATATTTCATATGCAGAGATATATGACCAACACTTGTCATAAAGGAAGACTTCCTCTCTGTTAAGTTGATAAATAAAAAGACCCTCTCAGGAATTTGAGATAATAGATAAAGAATGATCGAGTGATAGCTGAGTACAAATGTAGTGATGAAAATAAATATATAAGGAGATTTGTTTGCAATGCAAGGCTGTGTATATCACATTTTTTTCAATTTGTGATATTTAAAATTACTAAGGAGGAAAATGACTGTTCTCCATTACTTATTTTTTAGATTTTATATTAAAGTTAGATTTTCTAAAATTATTTTGAAGCAAAAGTTAATATTTAACAACTTCAGCAATCGTAGATATTTGACATGTTCAATGGTCTATAAAGGACACAAAGAAGTTGCCTAACCCTTGTTTATTATTAATTCTTTACCAACTCATCAATCACTCAGATTAAATCAAGCATAACATTTTTTTATTTCAGTGATGTCTTCACTCTTCAAAGTATGTATCTAAAATCATCTGTAGTAATTTATCAATAAAATACTACAATGTATCATGAAACCCACAAAACCATCAATCTGAAATGAAACATGCATTTTACAAATGACCTTTCATACATTAGAATCTATACCTTTAGGCATTGTTGAATGTTAATACATTAGAATCTATACTTTAGGCACTGTTGAATGTTAATACATTAGAATCTATACTTTAGGCACTGTTGAATGTTAATACATTAGAATCTATACTTTAGGCACTGTTGAATGTTAATACATTAGAATCTATACTTTAGGCACTGTTGAATGTTAATACATTAGAATCTATACTTTAGGCACTGTTGAATGTTAATACATTAGAATCTATACTTTAGGCACTGTTGAATGTTAATACATTAGAATCTATACTTTAGGCACTGTTGAATGTTAATACATTAGAATCTATACTTTAGGCACTGTTGAATGTTAATACACTTTAATCTATACTTTAGGCACTGTTGAATGTTAATACATTAGAATCTATACTTTAGGCACTGTTGAATGTTAATACATTAGAATCTATACTTTAGGCACTGTTGAATGTTAATACATTAGAATCTATACTTTAGGCACTGTTGAATGTTAATACATTAGAATCTATACTTTAGGCACTGTTGAATGTTAATACATTAGAATCTATACTTTAGGCACTGTTGTATGTTAATACATTAGAATCTATACTTTAGGCACTGTCGAATGTTAATACATTAGAATCTATACTTTAGGCACTGTCGAATGTTAATACATTAGAATCTATACTTTAGGCACTGTTGAATGTTAATACATTAGAATCTATACTTTAGGCACTGTTGAATGTTAATACATTAGAATCTATACTTTAGGCACTGTTGAATGTTAATACATTAGAATCTATACTTTAGGCACTGTTGAATGTTAATACATTAGAATCTATACTTTAGGCACTGTTGAATGTTAATACACTTTAATCTATACTTTAGGCACTGTTGAATGTTAATACACTTTAATCTATACTTTAGGCACTGTTGAATGTTAATACATTAGAATCTATACTTTAGGCACTGTTGAATGTTAATACATTAGAATCTATACTTTAGGCACTGTTGAATGTTAATACATTAGAATCTATACTTTAGGCACTGTTGAATGTTAATACATTAGAATCTATACTTTAGGCACTGTTGAATGTTAATACATTAGAATCTATACTTTAGGCACTGTTGAATGTTAATACACTTTAATCTATACTTTAGGCACTGTTGAATGTTAATACACTTTAATCTATACTTTAGGCACTGTTGAATGTTAATATATTAGAATCTATACTTTAGGCACTGTTGAATGTTAATACATTAGAATCTATACTTTAGGCACTGTTGAATGTTAATACATTAGAATCTATACTTTAGGCACTGTTGAATGTTAATACATTAGAATCTATACTTTAGGCACTGTTGAATGTTAATACATTAGAATCTATACTTTAGGCACTGTTGAATGTTAATACATTAGAATCTATACTTTAGGCACGGTTGAATGTTAATACATTAGAATCTATACTTTAGGCACGGTTGAATGTTAATACATTAGAATCTATACTTTAGGCACGGTTGAATGTTAATACATTAGAATCTATACTTTAGGCACGGTTGAATGTTAATACATTAGAATCTATACTTTAGGCACGGTTGAATGTTAATACATTAGAATCTATACTTTAGGCACGGTTGAATGTTAATACATTAGAATCTATACTTTAGGCACGGTTGAATGTTAATACATTAGAATCTATACTTTAGGCACGGTTGAATGTTAATACATTAGAATCTATACTTTAGGCACGGTTGAATGTTAATACATTAGAATCTATACTTTAGGCACGGTTGAATGTTAATACATTAGAATCTATACTTTAGGCACGGTTGAATGTTCATACATTAGAATCTATACTTTAGGCACGGTTGAATGTTCATACATTAGAATCTATACTTTAGGCACGGTTGAATGTTCATACATTAGAATCTATACTTTAGGCACGGTTGAATGTTCATACATTAGAATCTATACTTTAGGCACGGTTGAATGTTCATACATTAGAATCTATACTTTAGGCACGGTTGAATGTTCATACATTAGAATCTATACTTTAGGCACTGTTGAATGTTCATACATTAGAATCTATACTTTAGGCACTGTTGAATGTTCATACATTAGAATCTATACTTTAGGCACTGTTGAATGTTCATACATTAGAATCTATACTTTAGGCACTGTTGAATGTTAATACATTAGAATCTATACTTTAGGCACTGTTGAATGTTAATACATTAGAATCTATACTTTAGGCACTGTGTTGAATGTTAATACATTAGAATCTATACTTTAGGCACTGTTGAATGTTAATACATTAGAATCTATACTTTAGGCACTGTGTTGAATGTTAATACATTAGAATCTATACTTTAGGCACTGTTGAATGTTAATACATTAGAATCTATACTTTAGGCACTGTTGAATGTTAATACATTAGAATCTATACTTTAGGCACTGTTGAATGTTAATACATTAGAATCTATACTTTAGGCACTGTTGAATGTTAATACATTAGAATCTATACTTTAGGCACTGTGTTGAATGTTAATACATTAGAATCTATACTTTAGGCACTGTTGAATGTTAATACATTAGAATCTATACTTTAGGCACTGTTGAATGTTAATACATTAGAATCTATACTTTAGGCACTGTGTTGAATGTTAATACATTAGAATCTATACTTTAGGCACTGTTGAATGTTAATACATTAGAATCTATACTTTAGGCACTGTTGAATGTTAATACACTTCATACTTTATATGACCAAATTTAGGTTAAAATATTTCAAATTTTAGGTGTTGGTTGGACATTTTATACATCAATTGAATGAGGGTAAGAATGCCCTTTACCGTCAAGCATCAAACGTTATTTTAACAAATATTTTACAGGCATTTGTCTTGTAGGTTGCCCAATTACTACCCTCATGAATAGGCTCCTGAGACAACTATAATTCATGATATTCCTCTAAAAAACAAAGTCAAAACAAAATTAAGTATCTAACAAAAGATATTGATTCTGTGTATTTTTTTCAGATACCAGCACCATGATGAAAAGAGTCAATCTGTTTTTGAAAAAACTTTTCTTTTGTTGTTTATATAATTAGACAAAAGAATAACATACAATCAAAATCCACAAAATAAATCTCCGTATACATTACAACCTTTACAAGAGTAATTGTGTATTTGCATGTCAGCATGAATACAATGAACCAATTAAAGCAATCACTACTTGTTATAACTTGTCAAAAACACTGTCTTTCCACTTGTCATTTTCATAAATAATAGGTCCCTTAGTAATTAGGATGATTAAATTGTTCACAGATAAAAAGACTGCCAAATGCATACATTATCGATTATTGGAAAAGAGTAGTCCCTTTACATAGATGTTCACTCTATATCCTGTCAATACCAATTTACCAATAAGAATATGAGCTTGGTGATTCTATACTACTGGCACATAGGAATAATAACTGCCATATATACATACAACAGTTACACATGATTTTGTCCTTTGTTATATAAAATCATATACTGGTAATAGAAAAAAGTTGCTTTTTTATGAAATCATTACCACTGAAATTTTAGAAAACCTTGATTTATTTTGTACAAAACACCTTATTTATAATAATAAGTAAAAGTGAATATCTTTGGTGAAGACATATTTGGTACAAATCACCTATGGGGAAGACATTTTTGGTACAAGGCACAATTAAAGAGGACAAATTTAGAGGTATCCATTTTTCTTACAAAAAATAACTTTTTTCTTTCTTTGATTATTTTATTTAGATTGTTAAAAAATAATTTCCTTACAGACTTTTTCCTGTCAAACATTTTTATGACGTAAAATTACTACCATAAAGTAAACAACAACAGGTTAGTAAGATCAAAAACCAATTAATATTCAATTCTCATAATCTGTTGCTAAGATTTAAATCTTTTCCATTGTTTGGTATTGTGTTAAATAATACATGGAAGTGTAATTATGAACCCCTTATATAGAAGTTCAGAATATAGAACAAAATATGTAAGTCATGACAAAACATATCCTGATTCATTATTTGCATAAAATATTTCTATAAATAAAATAGTAATTACATGTTCATGTTTTATTTCCTTAAAAATATCACTCATATCTTAAGAAAATAAATGTGTATAAAATCCAATATTTTTATCTATCTTGTTTGAAGGAGAAAACTAGATATCATTGAGATGGGAGCCATCTCTGTGGACCCTGCTGTGAATAATGTGTGGTAAAAAATTTGTATCTTTATCATTGGACATGGGGTTGTCAAATGAAACCAAAGTTTTTGACCTTGACCTTTGACCTAGGAAGTTGTTAATAAATTATGACACACCCTCTGGTGTTGGTTTATATACATATCAAGTATAAACTTTGAAATCATAACGGTTCTCAAGATATAGAGCGGACACGATCTTTACCATAGGACATGGGGTTGTCAACTAAAACCAAAGTTTTTGACCTTGACCTTTGACCTAGGAAGTTGTACATACATTATGACACACCCTCTGGTGTTGGTTAATATACATATCAAGTATAAACTTTGAAATCATAACGGTTCTCAAGAAATAGAGCGGACACGATCTTTACCATAGGACATGGGGTTGTCAACTAAAACCAAAGTTTTTGACCTTGACCTTTGACCTAGGAAGTTGTACATACATTATGACACATCCTCTGGTGTTGGTTAATATACATGTCAAGTATAAACTTTGAAATCGTAACGGTTCTCTAGATATAGAGCGGACACGTTTTGTTACGGACGGACAGACAGACAGACGGATCACTATAGGGCGGCCGCCATTTGGCGAGGCCCTAATAAATACACATAGAAGCTGAACTAAAAGATTTTTTTTAATTTCCTGGTCAAGGAAGAACTCCACAATTAGGAATCATATTTTTATAATTGACCCACAAAATGTTTAATCATCTTCTATTCCTGGTGTTCTAATACATATGCATGTATGTCATCAGTATCTTCCAAAGGTTTGATTTCAACAGTTAATATGGTGATTTTTTTTTCCTTTCCTGTGTATCAATGGTAACATTCTGCATTTATTTACCATAAAATATTGCAAAAAGCGGCAACTTCCCCCAAAATTTGGTTCAGACTGGAATTTCAATCCCTTTGAATGATACCTTTTCTGAAACTAATGACATTAATATAATTATAATCTATCAAATGATCAAGTAAAAATTGGGTGGCTTTTGCCTCATTTTTTTATAAAATCGAATCACAAAGTTTGTGGGACAAAACAGGGGAAAAAACATTACAATAATTTCTGGACTATTATGTGTTATGAATATGAAAAAAAAAGACTGTCATACAGAAAACAGCCCATAATACATACATAATGCAATCTTGATGTTCATATAAACCCACTTTGAAGGCTATATTAATCTTCAGCTACTCAACAATGAATTTTATTACACAATAGCTTTCCTATTTGGAAAAATCCACTGGGGCCAAAATGTGAAACTGCACACCTTACTGTGGAGTACTACATATGCACATTTTCATAGCAGTGGTATTCTTGGTTGAGGATAAAGGAGTACTAGAATCTAACTAACAAACACTCAAATATTCATATACAATAAGGGCCATGAAAATTGACAGGTCTTTTTTTCAACCTCATTTATAAAATTGAACTTAAATATATCATAAAGAACTTAATTCAAGTACATACTACATTTACATACTATTTTGTACCTTTAATTTGATATACATGTACATGTATTTCCATTACATATAGACAGAATCAACCTTACAAAATTGTTTGTAAAGATCCCCGGGGTCCCATCCTATTCATGTTTTAGACATATCAGCAATTGTTATTAAAAAAACAAGATGGCACACCCTGAAATGTCTCGCCTGTTTTCCTTATCATCAAATTTAGGTTGAAAGTCTGTAACATGAAGGTTTTTACTACAAGTATCATAAAAACTTAACATTATAAATGTTCTATGATAAAGAGGTCATGATCAGATGAACCAGGCCAGACAGATATGTACACCTTACAATCATTCCATACACTAAATATAGTTGACCTATTGCTTACAGTACTTGAAAAACAGATCAAAACACAAAAAACTTAACCTTGACCAATGAACCATGAAAATGAGGTCAAGGTCAGATGAAACCTGCCAGACTAACATGTGCCCTTTACAATCATTCCATACACCACATATAGTTGACCTACTGCTTATAATATCTGAGAAACGGTCCTAATCACGTAACTTTCACCTTGATCACTGATCCATGAAATGAGGTCAAGGTCTGGTGAAATCTGTCTGATGGACATGTAGGTGTTGCAAGGAGCCCATATACCAAATATAGTTATCCTACTACTCATAAGTGAGAAATTCACATGAAAAAAAAAATTTTCAAGCTGTCGCTGAACCATGAAAATGAAATCAAGGACAAAAGACACATATGACAGATGGAAGCTTCATAACATAAGGTATCTGCAAACAAGGTATGAAGCATCCAGGTCTTCTACCTTCTGAAATATAAAGCTTTATACAAATAGTTTACATCCCCGTTGCCGCCGGATAGTAATAGTACTAATACCCATGTCTCCCATACTGCGAGGAAGTCTCAAGCAAGACAAAAATCATAATATTAACAAATGTTTGAAACATAACTTTAAAGTTTATCCTGTTCTACTCAATTTGTTTGCCCTCAATGTATTTAGCTTGCTACGCAGTAACGGAAACTGAGCTGTATTTTGAAATCAGCTTCTGTAATTTGAGCATGTGACAAATCAAGACTTGAAATATGCAAGAAGAACATGCTGTGGACAACTTAAGATTGATTGATTGGTTGATATTTGGTGTTTAACGTCACTTTAGTACTATTGGATTCATCATGGCAGCCAGTTTTTTATTGGTGGAGGGAGCCTTAGTGCCAAGAGAGAACCACGGACTATCTGCAAGAAAAGCAGCAATCAAAGTCAATTAAGATTGGAGTGGAATGCACCTGACACTTGTGGGGTTGCAACTCACAACTTCAATGTTGACAGGCTAGTGGTACAGTACTACTTAGACCACTCGGCCACTGAGGCCCCTACACAACTTCAATGTTGACAGGCTAGTGGTACAGTACTACTTAGATCACTCGGCCACTGAGGCCCCTACACAACTTCAATGTTGACAGGCTAGTGGTACAGTACTACTTAGATCACTCGGCCACTGAGGCCCCTAAACAACCTCAATGTTGACAGGCTAGTGGAACAGTACTACTTAGACCACTCAGCCACAGAGGCCACTACACAACCTCAATGTTGACAGGCTAGTGGTACAGTACTACTTAGACCACTCAGCCACAGAGGCCCCTACACAACCTCAATGTTGACAGGCTAGTCACAGGTACAGTATACTACTAAGACCACTCGGCATCTGAGGCCCTACACAACCTCAATGTTGACATGCTAGTGGTACAGTACAACTTAGACGACTCAGCCACAGAGGCCCCTACACAACCTCAATGTTGAAAGGCTAGTGGTACAGTACAACTTAGACCACTCAGCCACAGAGGCCCCTACACAACCTCAATGTTGACAGGCTAGTGGTACAGTACTACTTAGACCACTCGGCCACTGAGGCCCCTACACAACCTCTATGTTAACAGGCTAGTGGTACAGTACTGCTTAGACCACTCAGCCACAGAGGCCCCTACACAACCTCAATGTTGACAGGCTAGTGGTACAGTACTACTTAGACCACTCAGCCACAGAGGCCCTAGAACTCACAATCTCAGTGTTGACAGGCTAGTGGTACAGTACTACTTAGACCACTCAGCCACAGAGGCCCCTACACAACCTCAATGTTGACAGGCTAGTGGTACAGTACTACTTAGACCACTCAGCCACAGAGGCCCTAGAACTCACAATCTCAAGTGTTGACAGGCTAGTGGTACAGTACTACTTAGACCACTCAGCCACAGAGGCCCCTACACAACTTCAATGTCGACAAGCTAGTGGTACAGTACTACTTAGACCACTCAGCCACAGAGACCCCTACACAACTTCAATGTTGACAGGCTAGTGGTACAGTACAACTTAGACCCTTCAGCCACAGAGGCCCTGACAACAGAAGAGAAGTGTACTATATAATTACAATAAATCAGTATTAGTATATATCTTTCATCCCCTTAAACTGCCATATAAGTAGGTTAATGACACGTTTCCTTTACTTGTATTACTAACAGTCAGAGATGAATGGGATTAAAGACCGATCCATATCATGCATATATCGCCACTTGTAATAAAGTTCTACTAATGTAATACACTTGATATTTATAATAAAACCATATTTTGTAACAGATCTCGGCTTATTCTGAAGCTTTATATCAGTTAGTGGATTCATCTATATATTTCTTAAGTCCTTTTATTAAGTAACATTTACACTCTTGAGGGAAAACCTTGGGGTTAGAATTGGGTATAGTGTCTCTGTCTGAAGTGTATCCCCTAAGATTATGGCACTCCCTGGTAAAGTGTTTTACCCACCAACCATCTTTTGTTAAGGTTCATCACATTAAGGACAGATGCTACACAACTAACAATGTATTTCCTGTCTTAGTCTAAATTTATTCCTTATATCTTTTCTGTTTATGTCATGTATGTTCATTTCATATCATCCCTTTAGGTTAATCACCCCATATAGCCTTTTTCTGTTTATATCATGTATGTGCATTCTATATCATCTGTTTCAGGCTAACCACCCTATACAGCCTTTTTCTCTGCTACTGATGTGTAAAATACCAACTAAGACAGATCTTCAATAAATCAATTTTGAGTTGTTTTTTATGAATGAGTTACACCGGTTGACCCGTTTATTCCTTTTATTCTTATAAAGTAAAAATAGATTTATTCAGGACATTAGCTGGAAGAACTGTCTTAGTTATTTTTAAAATAATGTACAAAAAAGGTAAATTCAAAGAAGATTTTTACTGTATTTTCAAGGAAAATTTATTACTAATTGGGGAGATCCTCTTACAATGGTATTATGTAGGTTAAGCAGTCTATCAACTTATACCTTATATATACATGTAACTGTATCATTCAACTTAATCAAGTACATGTATATATGAAATATAGGAAATTGTAACACTCTTATTTGGTCTCGTGATTAAGTTTCATAATTTCTTTACTTCAGAGAAGTAACTATCTATTCCGTATTCTTCTGAAAAATATTCTCATATTGACAAACACATAAATGTCAAATGTCAAAAAATAATCATAACAGAAAATGTCATTATGTTTTCAGTACAACGTATTAAGGAAATAATCTGTTTTCAATGATTAAATCTATCCATGGTCTTCTTTTATTCATATAATTCATATATATAGTCAATATTTTACAGTTTAAAATGCATATTTATTCAATTCTACACCATATGTGACAATTTTACATGATTATTTATACATGTATGGCCATAACTTAAAATCAATAATATTAACATGTAAACTGTAAATTCCACTATTTGTTTGATTCTTGCATAATATTACAAGGGAATTAATTTATATGTAAATTGGTAAAAAATCACTTGCTATTACATCATAGGTAACATATTACTCTTGTTTAGCAGACCATTTAATTGAATGACAATAAAATCAAATGTTTTATTTCCTTGTGTAAATACATGTACATGTATCAATCATATATATTTTTTACCTGCTAATTATTTAACCATCATTAATCATTTTGAAAATGTATTTATCTGTAAATATTTCAAAACTAAAAGTATTACATCAATGATTTCATGAGTAAATCCTTACATAAATAAATAATTTTGTAAATGAAGAATGTAATCATTCAAAAATATTTCCTCATTTAAAAATCATAGATCAATTGAATTGTTACATGTATTGCGTTAAAAAATGGTTTTATTGTTTAATATATTTATATTACATAAAAACATTACAAAAAATATATCACATACAATCCATCCCTTTCTTTTATATTAAATAGACTAATTTCACATTTCTGAAAAAAACTTTAAACATGTAATAGAGAGGCCAAAAATACCAAAGGGACATTCAAACTCATAAGTCGAATAAAAACAGACAATGCCATGGCTTAAAAAGAAAATACAAACAGAAAAACAGAAAAACAGAAAAACAACAGTACACAAAACACAATTAAAAACCGAGCAACACAAACCCCACCAAAAACTGGGGGTGATCTCAGGTGCTCTGGAAGGGTAAGCAATCCTGCTCCACATGTGGCACCCATTGTGTTGCTCATGCAAGTACAAACCTGGTGATAAGTTTAATTCGGTAGGTCACATTTGGGGAAAAAGGGACAAGATTGTAGACAACTGGAACATATCTGTCGTCATCTGTGAAACAGATATTCCATTACGGTCAATAAACTTGTGATGGCATCCATAAAATTTACAAAAGCATGATTTCACTTTCACCACTTGGAACTCTTGGTTTAATAGCTTCCTTGTGAGCAGAACCTTCTAACAAGGAAATCATGATAGGAAATACAAGCTGTAAGAATGTATGATAGCAGAGCCAAAAGTCACAGACAAAAGATCACAGGACAGTTTTGATTAATTAAATAGAGAGATATATGCAATCCATGAAATTGTGGATATTACAATCTATTTTCTTCATAATGTAGACATGAAAATGCTTATCATAATTTTGTTATTCCATTATTTTCAAAGTTACAACTCATTCAGTTATATCTAAATGATTGTGAAAGAGGGAGAGAGAGAGCTTGGGTGGGACAACATTTTTTTATACATGTTCAAGTACAATATAAATATGTAATTTTCATATTGAAGCAGAAATATTTTCCTCTTCATAAGGGATGTCCTCCTTTAAATCTGTAAGTGTCATATGCATGCACCCAAACTAAATAGGCCAAATAAAAAAAAAGGATGTGTGTTATCTGCCAGCTCATCTACACTATTTCTAACCAACTACCCTAATTTGTTTATAACATTTTCCATTAATCACATTTAAAATCACAATATCTCAAACTGGACTCAAGTTAAAATAAACCGATCCTAATATTATCACCATCTGACAGTACGTACACAAAGGTATTTTTTTGGCCTCACACATACTGTATAAAATTTTGCATATAAAAATGTTCAAATTGAAAATCATTGTTCAAGTATAGATCAACCTATTGCATAAGAAAAAAAAAAAACGATAAAAAGACAGGGTTAAAATTTCTGAATTAAAAGTAAAAGTCACTGATAAAAAGGGGTATCAGCAACAATTTTGTATCAATTGCAAAATAAGAACACCAAAAAACTAATAAAATGCTTCGCTGGGGCGCAGCTTGATACGACCGCAGAGGTCGAACCCTGAACAGTTGGGGCAAGTATGGACACAAAATTCAAGCTTGATACAGCTATGACTTTGGATTGTCATTAAATATTTGACACAGCATAGGTTTCTGACACAGGATGAATGTGGTGTAAGAACTGGAAAAAATTTAATTTACCTATTATGGTGGAATATCCATAAACTAAATTGTTTGTTAATTTCAATATATCAAAGAATATGTAGAATTCAATGTTTGATGTAATGTAATAAAGTTGAAATTTGGACCGTTTTTGTTCAATGTGGACCAATTTGGTAACATGTATAAATAATCAAAAATCTAAATACATGGGAGCCCATTTAAATACATCATAAAGGTATTAAAATAGAAAGTGACATCATAGTCATGGCTAAAAATAAACAAAAATCCTTAATCAGCAACATTTAAAGTAATATCTAAAAATAAAATTCCTTTGTAACCATAAAAGCCCATTTAAATACATCATAAAGATATTAAAATAGAAAATGACATCATAGTCATGGCTAAACATAGCAAAAAACCCTTAATCAGCATCATATAACAGTAATATCTAATCAAAGCACGAAAGCGCTGTAAAGGCAGTTAATTACAGGTTGTGTGTATTTTAAGTCCAGTTATATCATTATCTTGCATAGTACAGTGTACTTATCAGAGGTGGCTTTCAGTATTTAAGATTTAGAGTTCTCTAATGATATTGAATAAGTTTTATGAATGTCATATTCTGAGCACTATATGAAGGCGATTGTTCTCACTTGTTTATGAACTAGTGCATTATGTCCAGTTTGTACCTTTTTTATCTATGTTTATAGTCAAATTAGTTATCAAAGGTACCAGGATTATAATTAAATACGCCAGACGTGTGTTTCGTCTACATAAGACTCATCAGTGACGTTCAGATCAAAATAGTAACAAAGCCAAACAAGTACAAAGTTGAAGAGCATTGAGGACCCAAAATTCCAAAAAGTTGTGCCAAATACGGCTAAGGAAATCTATTCCTTGGATAAGAAAATCCTTAGTTTTTTCATTGGCAATCATAACACATCTCCTTATTTATATAATGATCTATATTCAACGACCTCAGGTACAAAAAAAATGTATGTAACTAAACTATGATGGGAAACCTTTGACTTCTTTCTTTATATAAACTTTTGATTTGGTACCATAGAACTATGTAGAGTAAATGTACATTGCAACATGTCAACTCTTTCAACTCCAAGCAAAATTATATTTCCAAGCATAAAGTAATTTATGAATGAAATAAAATGCTCCGCTGGGGCGCAGCTTGATATGACCGCAGAGGTCGAACCCTGAACAGTTGGGGCAAGTATGAACACAACATTCAAGCTTGATTCAGCACTGAATTTGGATTGTAATTAAATATTTGACACAGCATAGGTTTCTGACACAGAATGAAAGTGGTCTAAGATACTTAAAAAAATTTAATTTACCTATTCAAACCATATCATTATTATTTGCTTTTATATATAAATCAGAAATAACCAATTTAAAATGGAAAATTTTAAAGAAAAAAAAGGAAAAAGAATCCCCCCCCCAAATTTTTTGAACCCCCTTATGATTCATCACCCCAAAACTCAATCCCAGCCTTCCCTTTGTGGTATGGTACCTTGCAGTACAATTTCAGAGAGATCCATACACTTGAACACATGTTATTGTCTGGAAACTAGAAAAATGCTTGTTTTTTGGCCCCTTTTTGGTCCCAAATTCCTAAACGTTTAGGGCAATTACCCCTAAACTCAAACCCAGCTTTCCCTTTGTGATATGGAACCTTGTAGTACAATTTCATAAAGATCCATACACTTACACACAAGTTATTGCCATGAAACTAGAAAAATGCTTGTTTTTTTCCCCTTTTTGGCCCCTAATTCCTAAAATTTGGAGGCAATTACCCCCAAAATCAATCCCAGCATTCCCTTTGTGGTATGGTACCTTGCAGTACAATTTCAGAGAGATCCATACACTTGAACACAAGTTATTGTCTGGAAACTAGAATAAACTGCTTCGCTGAGCGCAGCTAGATACGCCCGCAGAGGTCCAACCCTGAACAGTTGGGACAAAAATGGACACAATATTCAAGCTTGATTCAGGTCCAAATTTGGATTGTAATTAAATATTTGACATATTATAGGTTTCTGAATAAATGTAGTCAAAGATCTTGAAATTGGTTATATGAATTGAATTTATATTCAATTAAAGATTTCTTGCTGTTGTGCAATACTTAGTAAATCTGTTGTCAGACTATAAACAAATAAAGTTCAATTAATTCTCAATGTCATATTAGAAATTTATGAAAATAAAAAGGGAGCTTACATCAATAGATATAAACAATTCACCAAAGTTTCATGAGAATTGGTGACAGAATTTTTGAGTTATTGTCCGAAAACTGGAAAATCACCCCTTTTTTAATGAATAAAACCCCATAACTCAGAAATGTAAAATGTAAAATTTATAAAATTCTAAAGGGAGCTTACATCAATACATACAAACAATTCCCCAAAGTTTCATTAGAATTGCTGAAAGCATTTTTGAGTTTTTGTCCAAAAACTGGAAAATCCCCCCTTTTTTCATGAATAAAACCCTGCAACTCGGAAACGTAAAATCTAAAATTTATAAAAATTGAAAGGGAGCTCATGTCAATAGATATAAACAATTCACCACAATTTCTTGCAAGTTGGTGAAAGTATTCTTGAATTATTGTCCAAAAACTGGAAAATCCCCCTTTTTTTAATGAATAAAACCCCATAACTCGGAAACGTAAAATCTTAATTTTATTAAAATCGAAAGGGAGCTCACGTCAATAGATATAAACAATTCACCAAAGTTTTATGCAAATTGGTTAAAGCATTTTTGAGTTAATGTCCGACATGTTGACGACGGACAGACGGACGGACGGACAGACGGACAACGGTATACCATAATACGTCCCGTAAACGGGCGTATAAAAATGCTTATTTTTGGCCCCTTATTCCTAAACTTTTTGGGCAATTACCCCCAAACTCTATTCCAGCTTTCCCTTTGTGATATGGAACCTTGTAGTACAATTTCATAAAGATCCATACACTTACACACAAGTGTTTGCCATGAAACTAGTAAATTGCTTGTTTTTTGCCCCTTTTTGGCCCCTAATTCCTAAAATTTGGAGGCAATTACCCCCAAATTCAATCCCAGCATTCCCTTTGTGATATGGAACCTTGTGATACAATGTCAGAGAGATCCATAGACTTGCACACAAGTTATTGTCATGAAACTAGGAAAATGCTTGTTTTTTACCCCTTTTTGGCCCCTAATTCCTAAAATTTGGAGGCAATTACCCCCAAAAATCAATCCCAGCATTCCCTTTGTGATATGGAACCTTGTGAGATCCATACACTTACACACAAGTTATGTCTGGAAGTTACAAAAATGCTTATTTTTGGCCCCTAATTCCTTAACTGTTGGTACCATAACCCCCAAAATCAATCCCCACTTTCCTTTTGTGGTATTGAACCTTATTTTAAAATTTCATTGAGATCCATTCACTTAAACTAAAGTTAGAGTGCGAAAACTAATGTGTCTTCGGATCACGACACCGACGACGACGCCAACGTCATACCAATATACGACCACAAAATTTTTTTGCTGTCGTATAAAAAGGAGTTCTTAATTAAGAAATAAACTGATTCGCTGAGCGCAGCTGGATACACCCGCAGAGGTACTACCCTGAACAGCTGGGGCAAAAATGGACACAATATTCAAGCTTGATACAGGTCTGAATTTGGATTGTAATTAAATATTTGACATATTATAGTTTCTGAATAAATGTAGTCAATGAACTTGAAATCGGTTATATGAATTGAATTTATATTCAATTAAAGATTTCTTGCTGTTGTGCAATACTTAATAAATCTGTTGCCAGACTATAAACAAATAAAGTTCAATTTCTTCTCAATGTCATATTTGAAATTTATGAAAATCAATAGCGAGATTACATCAATAGCTATAAATAATTCACCAAAGTTTCATGTGAACTGCTTAAAGCATTTTTGAGTTGTTGTCCAAAAACTGGAAAATCCCCCCTTTTTTAATGAATAAAACCCCATAACTCAGAAATGTAAAATCTAAAATATATAAAATTCTAAAGGGAGCTTACGGATTGATAATTTAGTCTTAGATGCAAGATTTTTTTATCAGTTGTTAGTGGCTTTGAACTAGCTGTCAGTAACTGCGAGTACTCTCAGATTTGTACTTAGTGTCTTTTTGTTGTTTGGATGTACAACTACCCAACCACGTCCACTTGTATTTGTATTTATCCATCTGATGAGTTTAGCCTCTTTCAACTGATTTTTATAGTTCTTTCTTATATTGTACTGTTACACCACTGTCCCAGGTTAGGGGAGGGTTGGGATCCCGCTAACATGTTTAAGCCCGCCACATTCTGTATGTACATGTATGTGCCTGTCCCAAGTCAGGAGCCTATAAAAGTGTAATTCAGTGGTTGTCGTTTGTTTATGTGTTGCATATTTGTTATATTTGTTCATTTTTTTACATAAAATAGGCTGTTAGTTTTCTTGTTTGAATTGTTTTACATTGTCATTTCTGGGCCTTTTATAGCTGACTGTGCGGTATGGGCTTTGCTCATTGTTGAAGGCCGTACTGTGACCTATAGCTGTTAATTTCTGTGTCATTTGGTCTCTTGTGCATGTGTGGAGAGTTGTCTCATTGGCAATCATACCACATCTTCTTTTTTATATTTACATCAACAGATATAAAAAATTCACCAAAGTCAAGGTGAGACAACAAAACTTAGTTGTAAGATCTCTGAAATTTTTTACAGGGTACGAGTTTTTCTCATTGTTGGAGATTGTACGGTGACAGTAACACCTGTTACTGCTTAAACCCATTTCTTATGCACTTTAGTTTGATAAACTCACTGAATATCATACCACATCTCCTTATTTCTATATGCATTACAATTTACATGTGCATGTAATTGTAAATACATGTATATATATATCAGAACAAAATTCATTGCGTCACTTTTATTTATGCATCCTTTGGCACAATACAAGTTCTAAAATTACACAACATACAACATGTACAACAACTAAATGTTATTTCAGATGAAAGTTTTGTTTCAGTTTCATTCATAGGATTTATTAGAATTTTGTATGTTTTGCCAAGTCCAATAATTCGCTCTATGTGACATAGAGACATAGTTGACTAAACCACCAGGTGTCGAACATTCAAGAATTTTCAGTGTTTCTGTTTTTATTTGATGAAAAGGTTGCCTGAGCTCTAGGAGCTTTAGGTTTTATCACGGGATATTCTGTGCTGTCAATAATAATCCAAGTCGTAGGAAACTTTAATTTGAAGTTGGATGGTGAAAAATACCTGACTAAAACACTAGATGGCCAAGTGTTAGCCTCACACCACTGTTTAGACATAAAAATAATCCATGTATACACAATATTCTTAACACTAGATTCGATCTAGAATCTAGACAGTTCAAAGTTGGTTGTATGATGCCTCAATTTCATCAAAGTCATAAAAAAACTGATTTTCAACTGACACCCTATCAATTTGAAAATATATGTATCTCAAACAATGTGCTGCTGGACCAAGTGTGGTCAAAACAAATAAAAATTTAGTATACAACTCTAAACCGGTATAAAAATGCATGGCTGTGTCACGTGTCTTCATTTCAAAATTCTCTGCTGAAAACATAGGCATTGATGGTGTTTGCGTAATTCCATCTGTGAAGCTCAACATTAGCTCGGCAGTTGGTGGTGGACAGTCATAAATCCTTTCTGCAGTATGAATGACTTCTTCAGGAAAACCAACTTTACAATCAAAACTTTCCTCTAGATTTCTACTACAATATTCATCAAGTTTAGTTCTTTTGTTTTCACAGGAAACTGCCCTGATTTTTCTTTTTGCGGACGATTCAGTCTCTTGCTTGGTCCAGGAAAATAGGCTGGGAATTGCAGTAGACTTAAGTCTCTGTATGGTGGGTTTGCGCCCTGAAAAAGGTTATAAAACATTAGATTTTTTATAATTAAATGAACTTCCATTAGCAATGTATACTTTGTACTACCTGGCGAAATATTAACTAGATTTATTCATTACAATCTGGATAAAACTATGTTTGCCTGATTCAATGTATGTTATGTAAATCCAAAGGACAAACAATGAGAGACTTATGCAACAAACGTACATTGTTTGTACCTAAATAACTATAATATAGATGAGAGCATGTCATTGTTTTGTTCCTGTTAACATTGTCATTTATATTTTTCAAGAAAGTCTATGAGGCATAGCTTATGCATTCCTGTCATTACTACATTAGCATAATTACTGCTAAAATAATTCTCAGTATGATATACCTCTTGTAAGAAATCATTATAATTGTAGCAATCACCAAAAAATCTCAAACAGATCACATTGAATCGTAATCCAAAAAATTATGAAGTCTTGAATTACCCACCCCCTTTTATTCTAAAACGATAATTGCGGTTGTAAACAGACTTTGGTTTATTCGCATGGAGATTACATATATAACTATATATTTCATAAAGAAAATAGAGTTTTACCATGAATAGTTTCCTGCACGTAGTCTTTTTCAGTAAAACGTGCCTTGCAAACAACAGCTGATTGAGATGGACTCCACGATATCATCGTGTTCTCGTCCAATCTGCGTATGGGCCATGGCGTTGATCCAACTTTTCCTTCTTTTTAAGTCATTTGGAAATGCATGTCCTCCTCTTAAATGACATCCAGGTACACAACAACAAGTACTTGGCATCGTTAATTAAAAATATAACTGAAATAGTTGCACAGTGCAGAAACCGGAAGAAGAGGAACAGGATCCGCTACCACGGCGCCACCTATTCAGGAACGATAATTTGCTACTTTATATAACTGCGAAAATAACGTTAGACGGGTTCACGTGCATAAACAGAAATGCGCTTTAAATTGTATAATATAATTCATGTTCAGTCGACCTTTAATTATTATATCAACGACTGAAATGATTTATAAACATCTAGATTGCAGATAACACTCGAAATTAACCCGAGCTCTTTCCACACGGAATTCAAATAATTCTAGTTTGTCAATCGGTTGACTGCTTATAATGCAAAATACTAATATATCAAAAGTTTTTAAAACTAACAAAACACAATGATCGTTTCTCTATTTCCCAATGTAAATGAAATGAAACAAAAAACATTTTATATCGCAATAAGAAGAGGAGAGAATTCAACATTTCCGGATCTACTTGGAGTCTAATGACCCCCCACGTAGATAAGTTGGATATCGCGGAAGGAAGGATTAACCCGGCAACTAGAAAGGCATTAAAGCACTGCCTTTAAAAATGGAAATTACATCATAAAGGTATTAAAATAGAAAATGATATCATAGTCATGGCTAAAAATAAACAAAATCCTTAATCAGCATCAGCATCAGCAACATTTTATAGTAATATCTAAAAATAAAATTCCTTTGTAACCATAAAAGCCCATTTAAATACATCATAACAGATATTAAAATAGAAAATGACATCATAGTCATGGCTAAACATAGCAAAAACCTTAATCAGCATCATTTAACAGTAATATCTAAAAATAAAAATTTCTTTGCAACCATAAAAGTAAAATAGAAAATGACATCATAATCATAGCTAAAAATAAACAAAATTTTTTTTTATTGGCAAATTTTAAATGGAGTTTATTATACTAAAACAATAAATTTGCAACCATAAACATGATAAAACCCCATTTAAACACATCATAAAAGTATTAAATAATTCAACTACATCATAAGGCTATAAAAATAGAAAATGACTTCATAGTCAAGGCTAAAGGTAAACAAAAAACCTTCATCAGCAAAATTTTATATTGGCAAATTTCCAATGAAGTTTATTACACTAAAATTGTTGGCAAATTTCCAATGCATTTATTAACAATAAAGTTATTGGCAAATTTCCAATTTACATAATTTAAAAGCAGTGTAGATGAGATATTTAAATGAGTTTGAATTACCAACCTTACACTGCTTTTAAATAATGTTCTTTACTCAATTATTTGTCTATTAAAATGGAAACCCTTGTTTTTTAACCTTTTTTCCCCTTATTCCTTAAACATTAGAGCCATAACCACCCTCCCCCCCCCCCCCCCCCCCCCCCCCCCAAAGCCAATTATTACTTTCCAATGTAACCTAAATTTCCAATATACATAATTTTAAATTTCAATTCCTCATGATATATAACCGTATCATTATTATTTTCTTTCATATATAAATCTGAAACAACCATCTTTAAATGGAAAATTTTAAAGAAAAAAAAAGGAAAAAAAAAATCCTACCTCCCACACATTTTTTCAACCCCCTTTTGATTCATCATCCCCCACCTCAATCACAACCTTCAATTTGTGGTATGGTACATAGCAATACAATTTCACAGAGATCCATACACTTGAACACAAGTTTTTGTTGCAAACTAAAAAAATCCTTATTTTTGACCAATATTTGGCCCCTTATTCATAAATGTTTGAGCAATTAACCCCAAAACTCAATTCCTACTTTCTCTTCGTGATAAAAAATAACTAACTTAAAATGTAAATTTTAAACAAAAAAAAAAGGAAAAAAAAAAATTACCCCTTTTTTGACCCCCGCCCCCCTTATGATTCATCACCCCCACCCCCCCCCCCCCTTCCCCCCAAACCAAGCTCAATAACAGCCTTGCCTTTGTGGTATGGTACCTTGTAATACAATTTTAGAGAGATCCATACACTTGAACACAAGTTATTGTCTAGAAACTAAAAAATGCTTATTTTAAACCCCTTTTTAGGCCCCTTATTACTAAACGTTTTGGGCAATTACCACAACACTCAATTCCAGCTTTCCCTTTGTGAAATGGAACCTTGTAGTAAAATTTCAGAAAGATCCATACACTTACACACAAGTTATTGTCATGAAACTAGAAAAATGCTTGTTTTTTGCCCCCTTTTGGCCCCTTATTCCTAAAATTTTGAGGCAATTAACCCCAAAATCAATCCCAGCATTGACCCTTTGTGATATGGAATCTTGTGGTACAATGTCAAAGAGATCCATATGCTAACACACAAGTTATGTCTGGAAGTTACAAAAATGCTTATTTTCGGCCCCTTTTTGGCCCCTAATTCCTTAACTGTTGGTACCATAACCCCCAAAATCAATCCCCACCTTCCTATTGTGGTATTGAACCTTATGGTAAAATTTCATAGAGATCCATTCACTTAAACTAAAGTTAGAGTGCGAAAACCATTGTGTATTCGGACGACGACGCCGACGCCAACGTCATACCAATATACGACCTCAAAATTTTTTTGCGGTCGTATAAAAACTGCAATAGTTTGTAATAGACCGAAATTGCCTGGAAAGACTCTACTCTCCATCACCCCAATCTAAAGAAGTTATAACAGAACTTACCAAATGTGGAATCTTCTCCTAAGTCTTTCCCATGTTTACACATGTGTTCACCAAGTGTACCCTCAGGTTGTGGGTAGGCACCTGTTTTTGCCTGACCTCTCATTTTCGATATTGTGTTTACTGTTCGTAATTTTGCTCTGGAGGCTGAAATAATACAGAAAACAAATACTATTATATGATCAGCAATTCGTAAAGCATTAAATATTTTAACTTTTTCAAGATTTGTAACTATATTGTTTGATATCAAAGGATATAATAAGACTTAATTATCTAAAATTATTGCTGAGAAAAACCTTTTTGTATCATTATAATTTCTTTTATCTTAAGCAGCAGCATCATCTTCATGTAATCATTCATGCATGACACTGTAGAGTGCCAGAGGGAAAAACATATTCTGATTTTCAATTACGTGTATTTCCAATAGAACAAAATGTAAGATTTGCTTTTGATTAAGAATTTACCTTCAAATAAATCACCAATAATTTGACACTTGATACGGACATGATGGGGTCTATATAAAAATGAATCTGTTTCCTCTGTAGTTTTGTATACATTATAATTAAGATGAAAATTTTAAACTTTACTTATTTTCTGACATTGTTTTTATTCCCCTCAATCATTTATCAACACAATCATAGTTACAGTATGACCTTTAAGACATGATAAAATTTGTTTCCAATTTTTTTCCAAAGAAGCAAAAATTCTCATGAAGTATCCTAATGACAGTGCCTTAGACATTGTTCAATTTATCAAAATATAACAATAGCAATCAGATAGTTATCCAGACACTTCATTTTATCAATTTTAATACACTCTACCTGGATTGGGTTGTAGAAATTCTTCTGTTTTACCTATCAGGTCATCCACACATTTTCCCATGACATCTGTTTTCTAAACAAAAAAAACTCATTCATCAAAACCTTGTTTCTTTTCTTTTCTGCTGTAACGTTTGTTTTTACTGCTAAAAATGTGTTAAAGGATGATGATGATGAATGGCTGTGTAACCCAATCCCCCCCCCCCCTTTCCGATGCAAGTTTCATGCATATTCAGGGTAAGAACATGAGAATGATATGAATATGAACATTGCTTTGTAATTGACCGACACACTCAGTTTGATTTTTAATGTTCTAGTTCACAGTTCACATGTCATCTTTACCACAACACATTTATCTGATTTCAAGCTGACCAGTCTTTGCTTTTACTTCTTAATACAGTGTGCTTACATTGAAGCAGCAACTATCAATTTTAAAGTCTTCAGTTTACATGACCAAGGATCCAACCCATGGCCTCCCATACTTCAGACAAGCATGCTATATAGCTACCATGATGTGTTTCAGGCCAGTCATCACAATCTTCGATAAACTAGTATGTTACTAAACAAACTGCTTATTACGATTTATTGTAGTAATGTGTTAAAAATATGTTTTTATATGTACTGTAGATCTATGGATTCACTATGTAAAATGATTGTTGATACTTTTCTTTAGTTGTTAAATCCTGTAGCAACCACAATACACATAAATATACAAACTACTCACTCTTTCCATTTCAATAAATTCATCATCTAGCTCTGTTCCTTTAGCACCACCTATCTTTTCACTCATATACTGCAAAAAGAGAATAAAAAGCACCAATATAAATGTCTGGAATGAGATATTACCATGTACCTGCACCAGGTCTAAGCCAAAGCCAAAAATGGAATGATTAAAAACAAAAATATAATAATTTAAATAAGATTTTTTATTGATTTATTTCCGCCAATCATATCCTACAATGTGGTACTTGATAAAAGTATCTACTGTTTTGTAGAAAACATATTGTACTGCTTGATAGCTCCCAATAATTGGTTTCCAATGGCACCTACATGTACTAGTACAAGAAATGCTCTATTAGTCATGGGCTGCCCAGGCTTGTTTTGGCCTGAAGTAAAGACATGATGCATTAACTTTGGAAGCTATTCTGGCAGACACTACAGCAATCAGTACACATATATGTACAATGCAATGGCACCTCAGAGCCATTAACTATGACTTTCATGTTTACATAGTTCCAAGTCATCTACGAGGGTTCTCCTTATAAGAAGTTTATAATGGCATACATTTACATACAACTTTTTAAAAAATTTATCAGATTGGATGTATTCGTAATTTGCATATATATGTATGAAATCCGGATATGGTGTACATATTTTTGCACCTCATGTTTGCCGTATACCATCTTTTCCGCAAGTTTATTGTTTTCTGTTTGGTAATAAATTAATAATAAAGATCCATTTTGTTACATCTTGTGATCCGTTTATTTGGCAATCGCCAATGGCAGTCAGCAGGATTTAAGAACATACTTTGTTCGACCTGTAAGTCAAAAGCGTTTTGTTAAAATATACTTTTTCACTTTTTCGGTCTTTTGGAAAATGTTGTTTGTGCTGTATTTAGACCCCTCTACCAAGAAATTTATTTTGCATGCACACATATAAAAATTGCGGTTTTAATCCAACGCAATCATAGGTTTGATCTATCTGTGTTACGACGCTAGATAAAAACTGACAAGGAAAGGTAACACCCGTCCACCGAAAGCTTTATTTTAAAGAGCCTAGGTGGTCGAGTGGTCTAGTGCCTCGGGCATAGTGCAAGGGGATTTGGTGCCACGATATCTCAGTAGCATGAATTTGAATCCCGGCCAGGGAAGAACAAAAAATTTGCTTCCGCAAATTTACAGATCTAACATTGTTGGCATGGGCTGTTGTTTAGACGAATTATATATATATATATAGCACCTCAATTTATTTACCACTCTTCAATAAGAGAATACTTTAACAAGAGTTTAAAAAATTCACTGTCAAGGTCTAAGCCAAGGACTTGCATCAAATTATTTAGTTAAGCTCAGATAGGAAGCAGTCATGCCTTATTACCTTTTTTTTTATAAATTTAACTGAATTCGTGAAATCTGATTTAAAATTTCAACATTTCTTTTACTTAATAGTTTTTGATTCATGATTTATATAATTTATTTCAACGCTCTCAGTGATTGAAAAGGACAATTAAGTTTTTTTCAGAACAAGTATGTACAAAGGAAGTCAGTATTGGCATTTTATATGCTTTTTAATTTTTCATCTGCTATTTGGTCATTGCAGCATTACTGTAAACTGAAATAATCCTGGAAGTAGATACAAAACCTACATGTACATATATGCTCATTTATGTGATATATTTTCCCAGACATAGTATACATTTTAGTTTTGATTTTGCAACCTTTGACCTCGATAATGCTAAACCATGGTAACAGGTTTGGTGTTGTCATGATCTGTTCTCTAATTGGAACAAAAATGATGCCATTGTTGATGTTTCGAACATAGGTTTGTTTAATATTTCGTGGTGTAAAGTAGGTGAAAGTTCTGAGATAGAATCTATCCTAAAACAAGGGTACATTAAAACGTTTAAACACGCTGCAACTGTTTGCACCTGTCCTAAGTCAGGAATCTGATGTTCAGTAGTTTTCGTTTGTTGATGTGGTTCATAAGTGTATCATACTTTAACTTTGTTTAAACCTGTTTATTTACTTTTGACTTTAATTATTTATCCCTTGTAATTTTTTATTAACTATGTATTTGCATTCAGGTGTCACAGGTCAAATTTATTCGTTCATTGTGTGTTAATTTACATTTTGTGATTGAGTTAAGCCTTCCAATAGATATTTTATAGTGTGTTTTTCTATGTTGTGATGTTATACTATTGGTTCAGAAAAGGGAGAAGGTTTGGTACCATTAAAACGTTTAATCCCGCTGCAAATGTTTGCACCTGTCCCGAGTCTGTCCTAAGTCAGGAATCTGATTACAGTAGTTGTCTTCTGTTTATGTAGTTCATACGCGTTTCTCGTTTTTATATAGATTAGACCGTTGGTTTTTCCCTTTGAATGGTTTTACACTAGTAATTTTTTGGGGCCCTTTATAGCTTGCTGTTCGGTGTGAGCCAATGCTCCGTGTTGAAGGCCGTACCTTGACCTATAATGGTTTACTTTTATAAATTGTAACTTGGATGGAGAGTTGTCTCATTGGCACTCATACCACATCTTCCTATATCTATTTACAGATGGAAAAAAAAATATTAAGATGTTAACATTTAGATAAACATAATGAAGGTAGTGAAATGGTCATTAACACCATAATAGTCCATTGCCAAATTGTTTCTAAATACAAATGTATATAGGTTTTCAGTGAGCTTACTACAATCACTTGTTTTGAATCCTTAAGGATTTCAATATTATCTGTACTACTGAATTTTCTCATCATGTTCAGTAAATCTACACTTGAAGCAGGGTTGGCAAAAACCTGGGTTTTATGAGTAATGCCCAGCCCAGTGGGAAATACTGGGAAAACCCGGGTTTTACAGAGTAATACTGAGCAATACTCGGTAATATGAAATACTGGCCTTAATTTTAAAGGGGATTCAGTGATTAATCTCAAATGCAATACATTAAAGATATTTATAAAAATAAAAAATAGTATTTTGATTTATAAGTTCACTTGTTTGAGACTCTTATTATAAAGTGTATAAATCTGACAAATTATTGTACCAGCAACTCTAAGACAAGTGTACGTGTACATGAAGACACATTAGGCAAATGTGAAAAGCTTTTCTCAATAATCCTCCTAAAAATCTATTTAAAAAAAAATTCGACATTCTGTCTAGATTTGTCAAATGGTTATAAAAATAAAGCCAAAGAATTCAATTTGATTTTTTTTAAATATATATACAACTATTCTAAAAGAATAAACAATTATATGTAAGGAAAATTACTTTTAAACATTTCTGTTCATTGCTAAAAATGTTTATTAAGCAGTATACATATGTACATCACTAATTAATAAGTAATTATCCAGGTTATATAACACATATATGTTTATATAACAATAATCAGCCTTTTCATTTCTATAAGTATTCATGACATGTCCCCTCAGGTTGTTAATTAACAATATGATAGTATAACAATAAATATTTACAATTCACTTAAACACTGCAATAAAATGTATTTTTTAAAAGTTTAGATTATCAAACATGCTAAAACAAAGCTTGGAAATTGACAAGGTATCCTAAAATGTACAAAAAACTTGTATTTTGCCTACAAAGAATTATTGAAGAAAAGGAAGAAATTGAATTTTCAGTCCTCTAGAAATGACTCTCAATAGTTATCTGTATGTAATTTTTATATATTTAGCTACAATACTATGAAACTACAAGAAGTCTTTACTATTCTGTGTCAAAATAAGCTTAAAAAATCATATTGCCCAGTATTACCCATTTCAGGGAGTATTGCTCAGCCCATTAAATCCCGGGTAATACTTTGCCAACCCTGACTTGAAGTTTATTAATAAATTAGTTTATTTAGTAATTTCAAGTTCCTAGATAACAATACGGCAACCGTAATTATTTAAAAGGTAGACAACTCTAACTAAAAAAAAGTATAAAAAAGTACTGAAGGATTAAATGGAGTTTCTTTAACAATGGAAATACATTACAATATTTTTAGAAAACTTAAAATTTATAAAAAAATTATAATCTTTTTTTAATTAATTAAGATAGGGCTATCTACCTTTTTGAATGATTATGTTCCCCATATTGTTATACAGGGACATTACATACAAGAAACACGAATCCGGGTCCATTCGCGCCCATTCTCGTTGGCCCCCTTTCACTTTGGCACCCTACACATTCGCACCCTACACTTTCGCACCCTTTTTATTGGTTTTGTGTTTAATAATTTTGTAATCGAGTTTTGGTAAGTGTATTGCTGTAAATATTTTTTTTTTCATTGCTTCAAAATAAAGTGAGATTCTGAAAACATTTTTTTGTGTTGAATAAATCTTAATCATCTTTTGGTTAGTAAATTGCTATAAATTTATGTTTTCCTTGTTTCAAAATAAAGTGAGATTCTCACGTTTTTTTTTTTTTTGTGCTTAATAAATCTTAAATTATGTTTTGGTTAGTGTTGTGATATAATTTTATTTTTCATTGTTTCTTAATAAAGTGAGATCAAAGGGGCCAAGCTGTTAAAATCAATTATCTTTCGTGTTTTTCTTTTAAAATCTTCAATGTTTTACTCATACCAAGCTAAATACATGCAGTATTTACATCAAAGCAAGTTAAAACAACAATCATGAGGTCCGAGTACACAGTTATTTTGTAGTGCATTTCTTTAAGACAATAAATGAAAATTAAAAAAATCCCACCTGCGCTTTCTCAATAATATTTTTACAGTGTGTTGTACTACTTTTGGGACAAATCATATCAAAACTATAGAAAACTTCATCGGCTCTAACTCAAAATATGGACAATTTCATGTTAAGGGGGTCTTGAAATCTTCTAACTACTTCCAAAGTGCTAATTTTTAACCTTTTTCAGCTGGACCAAATCACTACTTCACTTTAAAATTCATGACCCAAATTTTTTTACAGTGTAATTTCACCCCCCTACTTGCTATTTGAGGCATAAAACATGGAGAAATAAATTTGGAAGGGGTATAAAAAAAACTGGCAAGTAACACACTGTCCACACTAGGGACTATATTCATGGACAACGAAAATCAAAGGACGATAACTGTGTACTCGGACCATGATTTTCAAACACACAACAATAATACCAAATTTAGCTGTGTATAAATACCAATTAGCAGTAATCATACATTTGTACATAATGAACATTTAATAATTAATCATCAAATTGATGAAAAAATAAAACAAAAAAAAACATTCATATAGGAATTCCCCAATTTTTATTCAGGAAAATATATTTTTTTTGGTATTAACATATAAAAAAGTATCTAATAATTCAACTAAAATTTGAATAAAAATTGGGTGCAAACGTGTGGGGTGCGAACGTGTAGGGTGCGAAAGTGTATTGGGCGCGAACGGACCTGATACCGTCATAACCAAGAAACACAAATCGAATTCCTGAAGTTAAATTGAGCATTTACTTAGTAAAAAATGGCATGCATATCAAAATTATAGACTTTATTATCTATAAAGCCATATTTCTCCATTCAAAATAGAGTTTTCAGGTAATATCCATCGGTTATCTGGTTCAAATTGAGTTTTTGGAAGTTCTCTGGAAATCATTGTACTGCTGTGTCAAGCACCAAGCCATACAAAATCAAAAAAGATTCTATCTTTCAGAAACAATAAATGCATTTAACTTTTATATATACATTTTTTGTTTCTAGTGAATGCTAGGCCTTATAACTTTTCAAACCTGCACATGTTTTCTGTACTCAGAGAATTTTTAGCCATATTTGTCCATTTGAAATGATGAACCTTAAAGTATTTCGAAATATATATTCAATAAGTAATCGTTTTGCCTTTTGGTGGACAACAAATCTTTAAAAGTTCCTATTGTTTATCCTGTAAGTCTACGACTGAACTTTGTTTATATACCGCTAGTTATACCTGATTTGCTTTGTTGAACTGTTTTTTTAATCCTGCGAACGACATCTTTGGTAATGTTTGTTTCACTTAAAAATAACAAATCTAAAATTAGTTATGTTTACTCCCATCCGGAAGTCTTGACGTTAGATGCATGAACTTCGCAGTGAATATCCGCATAAATAATTTTTACTTTAATTTTTCCTTGTCTTTAACAATATTCTATAAAGTTTAAAGTCTGCTTGTATTGTTTGAGAATGAGTTTTGAAATAAATTTTATTGATTTGCAATTTTATTGAACAATATTCGATGCGGACTGAAGCGGCTACACATTCCCGCCAAGTTTGATTATCTTTTAGACGTTCTCCTATAAAAAAGACTAAGAAAACCACTCTTTTGGACGAAATTCAATCATTTATCATAACCTAAAGACAATGGCACAAGTAGATTGTGTGCAAAATGTTAACAATGGTAAGTGACAAAGTGACAAACATCCTTCAGTTAAAATAAGAACATACTGAAATTTGAAAAACATAATTGTTTACTTGTTACTGTTACTAGATCCACAGGCACTTGTTTTCTATCCTTGGCAAGATCTACTATCCCTATATTACGTAATATATAGGGATAGTAGATCTTGACATGGATAGAAAACAAGTGCCTGTGACTAGATCTTAGGGAGCAACCATTTAACTTCAAAAGGGAGGGGGGGGGGGGGGTTATGGTTTTTTGTCTGAGTCTGAAACATTTTTTTAGTTTTTCGATGCTATCAATCAAATTTTTTTTTCTTCGAAATTTAATAAAATAAGGTATGGGGAAAATGGTATCAACTATTGGATCCGTTCGCGCCCAATACATGTTCGCACCACACACGTTTGCCCCTGGGTCCGTTCGCACCCTTCACATTCGCACCTTTTTTTTATTCACAAACCTGATGGAATTATTAGATATTTTTTAGATGTTTGTATCAAAATATTTTTATTTTCATAAATAAAAATTAGGGAATTGTTAAATTCAGGGTTCGACACTAACGCTAGTCCGCTAGCCTGAGGCTAGTAAAAATTAGGGAGGGCTAGTAAAGTTTCCATCACAGTAGTCCGACGGGCTAGTCAAAATTTTGTTTATAACTAGGAATTTTACAAAATATTGTCAACAAATCCAACATTTTTTGCTGTCTTTATTGTACAGTTTATCAGTTTATTCACGTATATTTTGATTGTCACCTCAGACATTTTTAACATGAAAGGTACTTTTTGGGGAGGGGAAAGAAACTGAAACAATGATGGTACTTAATACATTGAAAACCACGTGTGTTACAAACGCCGTGATGATTCTGATCAGAAACCTGGATCTCAAAAGTGCTTTCAGAATATCCAAATAATAACATGAATATGAAATTTACATACATTACTACCGATGCCATCACTGTTTGGGAAAATTGTACAACTTATTGGGAGGAATTTTAAGCCATTTTTTTTTAGTAATTGGGAATTTTCTTTAGGGGAAAAAGCTGTATTTCGGATGTAATTTGAGGCAAACACTATCACTGACATATAATATATACTAAATTATAGGTCTCTGGTAAAAATATACAGATTTTTTGGAATAAAATTTCGTCCTGCAAAAAAAAACAAAAAAAACTGACAAACAACAAGGGAAAAGAAGGAGTCCATGAAGAATTATGACAAAAAACAGCAAGGGCAAACCTTTCCTCTTTTGTTGGTGTATTTGTAAATCCCTTACTTACCATTCTTCATTAAAGGAACTAGTAATTATGATTAGTAAAATAAGGAGGATGATGAAGTAGTGATCTAAAGGGGTCTTCAAAATAAGTCGAACACATTCTTAATATAGATGATTAAAATATGATTTTTTTTTAATTTTTTGTACATGTTGTAAAGCCATTTTTATTTTGTTACAAAGGAAGGGAAAATGAATAGATAGTTTATATGTCTTCTTCCATTTTATTTCCTAATTCTATCATTTAAAGTACACACAAAATGTTTCATTAAAATATCACTTTTTTTTTAGTATTAAAAAGAGATGTTCATGCAACTGAAGACAGCAACCCAGGAAAGACTTCCTTAAAACATTGTCTATTGGCATAATAGGTATGAACATGCAAGAACAGGGAGTCAAAAGGAAGTCTTGCCACAATGGAGGGAACACTGGGGGAGGAGACAGTATAGTGATAGCCAAAAAATTTGAATATGTTGAAACTGAAAAAAATATTTTTTTTTATTTTCAGGTCCTTCTGCTGATGATGATGATGGATGTACACCATCAAAAAAACTAAGACAAGGTATGTGCGATAATGGTTCTTTTCTTCAATCTACAAGTATATCTGAATTACATACCTACATGTATGCCAATCTTTTTAGAGAGGTTACATGTAATGTTTTAATGAATGCTAACTATACATTTAAAAAAAAAAAAATTCAGTTTCTTGTTAACACTGTAAAGTTTAAATTTTGTATTTTACAGCTAGATTAAGATTCAAAACAAAAAAAAATCAATTTCAGTTTCTTGTTAACACTGTAAAGTTTAAATTTTGTATTTTACAGCTAGATTACCATTCAAAACAATTGAACATAAAGCACAGCTAGTCTCACCAAAGTCAACTGCTGCATCAAAGAAAAGAAAACTATCTGATGCAGAATCACCCAGTGCTAAAGCTCCCAAAACTCCAAAATCAGGAACCACATGTGGATCTGGTAACACTCCAGTAACTAGTGGTGAAGCAGAAGTTAGCTCTAGTTCTGAAGCTGACAATGTTAAAATACGGGTTCGTAATACGTTGGAAAGGTTTGTACGTAAAAATTCTCAGGAAGAAATTACCTCGTCAACTAACACTGAATGTATTGATATAACAGATTCAGATGATGGCAAAGAATCTGATGTATCTTTTGTTGACACAAATACCTGTCAATCAAAAAAAATAAAGGAGTTCTTCAGTGTGAAACAATCTTCCAAAACTGACATATCAAAGGAAGGGACATCTACCAATGAGACTCAGAAGGTAGAAAATTACATTCAAATCATTGAAGCAGTCAGTAAAGGACTTATTCCAGCAGAAAATTTACAGGAATCATGTGAAAATAAGGAAAACTTGGATAGCTCCGAAAAAGGGGAAAATTTTGACATTTCTGCAGACAAAGAAAACATGGATGTTTCAGATGAATCAACTAGTTTGGCAGATATGAACAACAGTGCTATTGGCCCAGTAACTCCTGGTAAGGGCAGTCTACCCTCAGCAGTATTTAAAACTCCAGTTTCATCAAAGATTAGTCCACAGTCAGGAGCTACACCTTTATCACAGAGCCCAGGGGATAGTTTAAGTGATGGAACTCCTAAATCTGGCAAAAAACCAAGATCTAAGGTATATTGTGAACCTTAAGGAAGTAATATATTTGATCATGCTGCATTCAGATATTGTCCATATATAAAGTTTTCAAAAAACTTAGTAGATCTACATTTGTTACTCAAAAGAAAGAAAAAGTTGTAATGAATTATGTCCTTCAAAATGTACTTGTACACATGAACACAATACTTGTTTAAGAAACATTTTAAATGAATATATATATGCTTAAAAAAATATTAAAAACATTTTAATTTGAAAACTTGGTTGATTCCAGCTTTCAGAGGCAAAGTTGAAAGAAAGGGAAGCCCAGAGACAGAAACTCAAGGAAGAAAAATTAAAGGCCTTTGAAGAAAAGAAGAAACAAAAAGAGCAGGAGAGAGTGGAAAAGGAAAAAGAGAAAGAGAAACAAAGACTGGAAAGAGAAGCTGCCAAATCTGAAAAGGAAAAACAAAAGAAAGAGGAAAAAGTACTAATGATTTCAAGTTAAAGAATTTTAAGTACATTTCATTTGTATATAATGAAAAAAAAACTTTCTTTTTTGAAGTTTAAAAGTATGAGTTAACTTTTAACGGGGAATCACTTTTGGTCTTGCAAACAACCTTTCTATGCCTTTGCACGAAATACAGCCTACAACAAACTCTCAGAATAAAAGCGTCAAATAATTTGGCATCTGCACGCTTTGCAATAAAACAACTTTATAACTTATAGTTCTCTAGATTTGTTTTTGTATATTCAGTCACTACTGTATCAGTCTGTTTATTAACTAAAAAAAGTTAGGATTGTTCCAGAATTAAACGCTTAGGGGTCAAAGGTTTTTTTCCCAAGCCAGTGGCAACCTTCCATTATATAGATAGTTAATTTTACTTATAATTCTCATAAAATCCTAAGGAAAATAAAACCAGCTACAATTTATTTTTTTGAGTGCCTCCTTTCCCCCATACCCCACCATGATCAATTTTGGAACAACCTTACGTTAAAGAGAAACTGTAAGTTTATGGTAATCATTTCTTCTAGTGAGGCAGAATATATTGGTAAAATTGATTCTGGTTGATCTAAATAAAAAAAAAAAAAGCATTGATTTGAATAATCTCATCTCATAGGTACATAAATTCTGGCAGAGAAATTCATTACAACTTTTTTATATGATTGATTACACAGATTTGTGCCATTCCTGCAGTTTTTTGTTTTTTTTTTATTAAAATAGTATTAAGGAAACAGTTCCACATACATAAAATTAGGGGTTTAAATTTACTTTTGGGAATTAAAGGTCTTTGCTCTTTGGCTTCAAAAAGTATGAGGTCCACCTTTTTAGCTCACCTGACTTAAAAGGCCAAGTGAGCTTTTCTCATCACTTGGCGTCCAACATGGCTAAAAATAGAACATGGGGTAAAAAGCAAGTTTGGTCAATTATCTTGAAAACCACTATGAATGGAGAAAATCTGTCTGGGGAAAAAATCTTCAGAATGATGAGATATACTTATTGTCTATTATTTCAAAACTGTCAGAACATTTAAAATAGGAGTTTTTTGTCTCCTAAAAGACAAATTTTACTGATTTTTTTCATGTTTGCCAAATATCTGAAAAACTATAATAGAGAGAAATTTTATGTACCAAAAATGATCAACAAGACAAGATCAATAAATAAGTCCCCCCATGGTTGAAATCTTCAGACGACACCTTATTGGAGTTAATGCCCTTTAATGACAATTATTATCATTTTTTTTTGCGTTTTAGTCTAATATCTGTAAAACTATTATAGATGCATAGAAACTTAAATAAGCAAAATGATCAGCAAGACAAGATCTACAATTAAGTTAAAATCTTGAAAATGTCTGATGACCTCTTATTGGAGTTATTGCCCATTGATAATGATTTTTACCGTTTTTGTCTCGCCTTGACAGAATCAAAAAGCGAGACATAGGTATGCTGTTTCCGGCGGCAGCATCAACAGTATATTAGTTTGTGATTAGGTCTAGTTTATTGTGAACCACTAGTGGTAGGTCAATGATATTTGGTATGCAGTTGAATTAGCATTGGCACATCTCATTACCATGGAGATTATTTGGCTCCGCCCCCTCAGTCATGGTTTATTGACTGAAACTTTTGCTTAGTTTTCATGTATTAGTTTGTGATTAGGTCAGTTTATGGGGAACCACTAGTGATAGGTCAATGATATTTGGTATGCAGTTGTATAAGCATTGGTATATCTCATTACCATGGAGATTATTTGGCCCCGCCCCCTCAATCATGGTCTATTGATTTTGAAACTTTTGCTTAGTTTTCATGTATTAGTTTGTGATTAGGTCAGTTTATGGGGAACCACTAGTGGTAGGTCAATGATATTTGGTATTCAGTTGAATTAGCATTGGCACATCTCATTACTATGGAGATTTTTTGGCCCTGTCCCTTCATTCATGGTCTATTGACTTTGAAACTTTTGCTTAGATCTAAAATAAAATTTTATTTGTTTGGCATTGCCGCCCGACCCACTGAAAAACTTGCCACCCAAATAATTTTATTTGCGTTTCAGAAATTTATTTTTTTTTATTTAAAAAAAATCGAAATTGTGCCAGAATTTGATCGTATCTGCCGAGTTTGTTCTGGCTTTACTTATTTCAAATCACGATCTTAAAAGCGCTTGCCTTACACTGTATTGGGAGCAAACATTTGAATGACATGGAATAGAAAAAGTCTGCCAAAATCAGTGTCAAAGAGGCTGGCAGGGGGAAGCATCTCCCTATGCTGCAATGCATTGGTTAAGGGAGATGGATTTTATCAATAATCAAATTTTCAGCTATTCTTTGAAAGAAACGTTTTGAGAGACCTTGTAGAGGACACAAATTTTATATTTTGTAAAGCAGAAACAGTTGATTTCTGCTTGTCTTTGTCGCTTCATGATATAGAAGCATTTCACCGGGACATCACAGAACAAATATGCGTGGCTCTTACATTTGTTGAATTTATTAAATATTTGAAATTTATCATTGACAAATTTTCTCTTGAACCAGACAATCAAACAAGCATTACAACCCATAATTTATTTATCTGCAAAAATTGTCTGTCCTGCTGCATATTTCCATTTTGAATTCATCATACGTTTGAAACCTAGCCCTGAAAAACCTTGCACTTGGATAATATTAGTATAAACACCATGTCTATTTGTGCCAACCTTCCAAATTTTTAATATTTTGCCAGCCTTTTGGTACAGATCCTTTATCCTCAAAACTTATCAGGGGCAGTAGGCGTGTTTGTATGGTAGTTTGTCACACCTTACATGTAGGTGTTGGTTTGAGCCCTTGTTGGGCAGTTGCAAAATTAAGGTTTGATTTTCATGTCATATGTGATAAGGTAAGTCAGTTTCCTCCCGCAGGTTGGCACTTTCCTTCAAGTACTACGGTTAAGTACGCCAACAAAACTGACTGCCATGAAATTACCCATATGGTGTAGAAAGTGGTTTATAAAACTAAAGCAAACAATCAAAGTTTTAAATCATCGTCTATTTGTACAAGGAGCCGTAGTGGTTGATCCATTTAAAATATGGTAATTTTACCAAACTGTGACCACAACTTCAAGATGTGACATCAGGTCTCTGTTCAATGGGCAGTCCCACAATTAAAGTTCAATTTTTACGTCATACATTTTATATGGTTAATTTTGTCAGTTTTCTGCCTCAGTTCTGTGTTTTTTTCTGGGTACTTTGGTTAACTCTGCCAATAAAACTGACTGTCTTACATGAAATTATCCATATGATGTAGAATGTGACATTGACAGTTGACCCCTTTCAAAGAAACCATCAGCCAGCATGTACACACAACAATGCTGCAATGCTTTAGACACCATTGATCTAGAGACTTCATGATTTACATGTATAAAACTTTTAAATATAAAAAAAAATAATTTTCCTACCTACCTACCCACCTGCTGATAGTGTGGGTCGGCAATGCCAAACAAACAATTTTTTAAGGGTGGCCTAAGTTTTCATGTATTAGTTTGTGATTAGGTCAGTTCAAGGGGAACCGTTAGTGGTAGGCAAAAACTAAAGAAAATAGTGAGAAACTGTAAACAAAACATTATCAGCAATACAGGACAAACCAAAAAAAAAACTTTTGTCGTGAATTCGATTCTAGTCCACACTGTAGAGAGCAAAACTTATTTCTGTACTAAAAACTTTATCGATATAAAAAATGCTTAATAGTGCAAAATTTCTTGTCCTTCCATTTCTATTTTCTAAAATTTAAACTAATGAGCTTTCTTTCAATTATAAATGTTTTTGTTGGATTTAACACTTTGCTAGACATGAGGTCAGAGGTTTTTATTTACAATTCAACCATCAACGATTTACCTGAGGCTGTCTCATCTTTTTTGGACCCTTTTTCACCAGGTTTCCTTTTTGACAACATCACCCTTTGTAACCCCAAAACAAAAAAGCTCCTTGATTCGGACCACTGCTAATTTAAAACATCTGAGAAGCTGCTGCAGTCCAATATGAATTGTTAGGTGCTATGTATTAGACCATGGCCACCTGTGTAAGCAAGAGTTTCACTGTAAACAATTATGAATAAGATTAATGCTGGTATATTTTTATTGCAAAAACATGTGTACAAAACTTGTATTTTATTGCAAAAACACCTGTACAAAACTTGTATTTTATTGCAAAAACACCTGTACAAAACTTATATTTTATTGCAACTGGTCAGTTCAGATAATAAAGATAAATGAATTAAAAAGTCAATATTTTTTTCCTACAAACTTTGGTGAAACAGGTGACATAGTTCTCACTAAGGTAGTTTGTTTTCAACAACAATATTATAGAACTTATTATTTCACAAAAATGTGGTTTTACCAATTAATGAAATTTGTACTACATGTTTAGGAGAAAAAAGAAAAAGAAAGATTAGAGAAGTTACAGCAAAAGGAAGATGAGTTGAAGAAAAAACGTGAAGAGCAGGAGTAAGATATAAACTAATACATATAGTATGAATAAACAGAAAAGCCAATTGTAATTATAGAATAACTAATCGAAGAATTCAAATAGAGAAAAATATTCAACAAGTGACCAAACAACACATTAATTCACGAATGCGCGTAGCGCATGAGTTAATTATCAGTGTTGTTCGGTCACGAGTTGAATATTTTTCGATATTTGAATTTTTTGATTAGTTATTCTTTTTATTACATTGGCAAATGGCTTTTTTTAATGAAATTAATGTAGAAAATGTAAGGAACTATATCTTTTTTCTACGCATTCACAATTTGTTTTGATCCGACGTTATCGACGTCTTGACAACGCCTATTGTTGTATGACGTCAGAGAGTGAAATAACCACGTTTATTTCACATGTGAAATTATCGGTTTTTATTTGACTGGGAAATCAATGTAATTCAATGCTACCAATGTAATAACTATAATTATCAACCATTACAAATTTAGGGTAACTGTTCAAATTTGAAGGTGGAATTAAGGGAAGACAATAATGTTTCAGGGGATGTAACTGTTTAGTTTTCCTGGTTAAGAATGTTACTTAGATACTATAAGCCATATATCAACTATACTGGGTGTAGAGTATGATTGTAAGATGAACATGCCCATCTGACAGAGTTTTCATCTGACCTTGACCTTATTTTCAAGGATGATTGATAATGTCAAGTTTCTGTTATACCAATTTTAAGAACTTAATATTCAATCAAGCCAGGCAAGATATTTAAGGCCAAAAAAATATATGTATGTCTGCTTAAGGTTACATCATTAAAAAAAATAGGGTAGGTAGGTCGGTATTTCCATTTTATTATTTTTTTTCATTTTATTTTTTTGTGACATGATTTTGAGTCGTGTCACTCGTGTGGTCCGATTTGTCCATGGGCCGTGTTTCCCATATTTTTAATAATTGGAATATTTTCATTGGTTATTGGTTGGAAAAAAATGGCATCAAAGTGTTTACTTCATCACATTTTTCACTTACGATGGAAATAAAATGACTGAGGGTCGGTCAGGTAATCGAAAACAGACATATTTTTTTTGGCCTTAACGTGTACTCTTTATTAAATTTTTCAAATATTTTGTATTTAAGAAAAAAGAAATGTTACGAAAACTTATGATACAAGAATACATAGGGTTGTATAAGTTGTTAAGTTATGGTGAAAATTAACTTATACAATTTCTATCATTAATGCAAGTATGTGTGATGAAGAAAAATCATGTTTTAGAGTAATAGTCATTGATTGTGTTTTCAGAGCTAAAAATGAAGAAAAAAAGAAGAAAGATGAAGAGAAAAGACTAAAGGAAGAAGAAAAACAGAAAGAAAACGAAGAAAAAGTAAATATATTTACTCTTACATGAAATACGACTTGAAATTCATCTATTTAAATACCAAGTTTTTTGTTTGAAAATGAGATTTTAAAAGGATGCAAAAGAACTATCAAATTGATATCACTGTGCCTCAAGAACCTAGATGTATGGCTCCATAAAGACAGTTTTTCTTTGTCATTTTTGAAGCCTTTACTGACCAAAAGTAAAAATATACTATTTTCAATAAAAACAATAGAATTAAAATGTATATTTATCTAGAAATCTTTAAAGACAACTAGTTTGTTGTGTTTTTGATTTATTTTTGATGCCTTTACCGACCAAAACTAAAAATATACTATTCTCAAAAGAACAATAGAATAGAAATGTGTATTTATCTAGAAATCTTTACAGACAACTAGTTTGTTGTGTTTTTGATTTGTTAATTAAGAAATATCCATTTATGCATTTCAGATGAAAAAAGAAAAGAAAGTTAAAGATGCATTTCAGAGTTTCTTTATCAAGACAAGTACTTCACCTAAATCTTCTAAGGTAAACTTTTTGATAAAAATTCGTTCAGCAGGGTATAATGTTTTTTACCCATCCGTCAGTCCTGTACTTGTAATCGCAACACAGCTGAAACCACACAACAGAATTTCACGAAGCTTTGTAGATAACAAGGACATACTATGTAGATGTGCATATCGACAGGAAATCATTAATCAATTTTTTTATCCCCCCCCCCCCCCCCCCCTGTGTAACCGAATGGGCATTAAATTTTACCCTTGTCCGTATGTCCCAAAATTGGATTCCGGTCTTTAACTTTAGAATTTTGGTGGCGTCACTTTTCCGTTCTCGAGTTATGCGCCTTTACATTTGGAAAAATTGCTGAATTTTTTGTTTCTTTTCTCAACTTTAGTTTGCTGGAACCAAATGTTATGAAACTTATACACAATGCTTATTACTACTAAACACAGATCAGGTACAAATTTGGGTAGTGTCACTTTTCCTGTTCTTGAGGTATGTCCCTTTATAAGGTTATATGCAAGCAGGGGCAGCATTTGTGTCCAATGGACACATTCCTCATTTATTTTCTAGGAGTTTTGCCTCTTTGAACTTAGAATTTTGGCTTTAATGTACTATTGCAGCAGTTTGTCATCGCAACTCCACTGAATCCACACTACAGAATTTCATGAAACTTTGTAGATAAGAACATACTATGTCATACTGTTGTAGCAGTTATGAGTCTTTGAACTTAGGAATCTGGTGATATTTTGTTTGTCCAGTAACAATGTGGGGGTATGGGGTATTTGAGCATGCTTTAATTAAGAAGCTTTAATTGTTTTATTGATATATTAGATTTATTTGAAAGTTGTTTTTTTTTCAAATTAAGTATGGTTGAAATGATTTAGATATTATTTTAATGCATCAACTACTGTAAAGTAGATGTTATGACTGGAAAAGTGTGACGTTGTTAGAGGAAATATTTCAAGCAACAATAAAATAAGTTGTTTCTTTTGTATCTGGGAACTGTATAATTATATAAAACTGTAGAACCCTCATATTCATGTTCAAGAAAACAAGAAAACGTTTCTTATCAATATGATTTTGTGTTTGTTTCAGGCAACTGTAGAACCATCAGGTCTTTTTATGCCTTTCCAAGTAAAGGAGAACACTAGACTGGCACCAGAATGTAGACAGTACATTAGTGAGGACCAAAAGAATTATCTGGATAGATGTCTTCATGACCAGGTATCAAAATACAATACTAAAACATAACCTCTGTTTAGTGTAAACTTTTATTGCTTGACAAAGTGATATGTGATTGATTGCTTTACTCTAGTGGCAAGCATTTCAGCTTTTTCAGGTCAATGATTGTTGAGAAATTTGATTTGATTTTGATTTTTGGTGTTTTAACGCCACTTTTAAGCACCTCTTTTGGGCTATTTCTTGGCGGCCAGTTTTTATTGGTGGAGGAAGCCGGAGTGCCCGGAGAAAACCACAGACCTTCGATAGGAAAACTGACAATCCTAGTCAATTAAGATTGGAGTCGAGTGCACCCGCAAGAGCGGGGTTCGAACTCACAACCTCAGTGTTGACTGGCTAGTGATTACAGTAGTAACTACTTAGACCACTCAGCCACCGAGGCCCCTTTGAGAAATTTGTCAATCACAAATAAAAAATATGTTTTACATTAGATCAATGTCAATATTATTTCATTTGACTATGTAGCTAGGTGTTTAGGCCAAAATAAAAATAAAACTTGTTGGGTGTTTGCCGACCGATTCACTCAAAATGGTGCCGACTCAAAAAAAAATTTTTCAACCGATTTTTCATTTATTTTTATTTCTTTATTTTTGCGTCTGACATCAAGCGAAGGGTCTGGGTTTCCGACCTCCATAATTTAGCGGTTTCAAAATCAGTATCTTTAAAACATTTGCCCAAACATAGTTTTTTAAAAGCTTTTATACTACATTGATTTGTTTAGAAATGGAGGCGGATAAGAAAAGGTTGAGAAAATTCTCAACCCTGTGTATTAATGTCGATTTCAAAAGCAATGCCGATTGTAACATACGAAATTGTCTGCTGGAATTCGAAACAGATTACACATGGAGGGAAGTCATAGAGGAAACCCTTGACGAGGGGAAGGATTTTGGTTTGAAGAAATCAGACACAGTGTCCGTTAATTTGACATCAAAAATGTCACCAGATGTGTTTCACCCTTCCTTGGACGACTCCATTGATGCTGCATTGTGTTTTGATCAGGGGTTCAAATTAGCGGTGGTCCGAGGTCCGTGACCTTCCACTATTGCAATCAGACTTTCATTTTGGTTACTAGCTACGCCCGACGGACCTTCAATTTGAAAGAAAATAAAATTTAAATTTGCCGACCTTTTTAACCATCAGTATCGTCATTTCAAAGCCATATTACTATTGACATGGTATACCCCTCGAGAGCGTACTTCAAACCATTTTAACTGTCGTCAAAATAAGTTTTTTAACCCATTAGAAGTGATGAAAGTTGCCTTAAGTAAATTTGTAATCCATTCATTGCATTAAAAACGTCATATTCCTTTACAAATAGCATTTCAAACATTTATTTTTGTAAATTTTCTCGTCCGCCATTGAAATATTTGTACAAACTACTGATCGGAGTCGAGAAACGGACCAGCTATGAATGAAATGCGGATTCTAAGGATAATGACTACGGACCCATGAATGGCACATCTGACAGAAGAATATTGATCCCAAAGGGAAAAATTAGGCATTCATCACTTTCTTGTCTTTTTTTATGTTAAAAAAGTTCTTTCTTTATTAGTGCTAGATATTTAGTTGGTAGTTTCTAACAAGAGAGGAACTAATATAATTGTGCAACATATGATGAACTTAAACAGCTATGAATTTGACCTGTTACTTTAATTGTATACTCGGTTATTAATTGAACAATATAAAAAAAGATACATATAGCCCTTTATATTATAGTAAAAATCAAACATTGTAGTGCCTTGAGTGAGCACTTCTCTTTCAAATCTCACCACTTCCCCCTATCAGTTTAAAAAAGAGAAGTCACTTCTCCCTATGATTCTGAAGTAGTGTAAGCCCTGAGATAATGGTATAATTACCAATAATTGAGACAACACACCCACCCACAGTTACACCCTCCCCAATACCAAAAAAAAAAGATTATTTGAATTCATAATATACTTGTAAGACAATTACATCATTTATTATTATACATGTTATACCACAGTGACACTGACAGTTTAGTGCTACATTTATATGGTTGCCTGGCAGTTCAAATATAATTAAACAAGCTAACCTAAGACATTAAACACATTAATTTGTATCTTAAATTACTGAGTTATGAAATATTCCAAATAAAGTAGGACCTGGCATTTATGTTGTGGACCTTTCAGTTTGGAGTGTCAAAGGTCCTGGACCTTCCAATACCAAGTGTTAATTTGAACCCCTGGTTTTGATCCAACTTTTAAATTTTTGACATTTAATGTAACATCGTTTGAGACTGAAAACACAGACATAAATTATATTGAATATAAATAAGCAAACATTAAACAGCAGAAGACATAAGATCCTATATAAAAGAAAGAATAAGACACATACCTGCAGGCACATATAGCACAAAAACATTATTACATGTATAGAAATTTATCCAAAAAAACAAAAAAAATGCCTACCTACTTACCCATCTCTAAAAGAGTAAGGTAGGCAAACACCCAACAAACATTTTTGTCGAGCCTTTGACTTTTATCGAAAAAGCGAGACATAGCGATCCTACATTCCATCGGCGGCGGCCACAAATACTCACTCTGTGGTTAAAGTTTTTGAAATTTTAATAACTTTCTTAAACTATCCTGGATTTGTACCAAACTTGGACAGAAGCTTGTTTATGATTAAAAGCTAGTATCTAGAAGGAAATTTTGTTAAAATTTTGTTCCATTTTTTCCGTATTTTACTTACAAATGGACTTAGTTTTTCTTCCAGTTAACATTACATACACTCTGCAGTTAAAGTTTTTAAAACATTTATTAGATTCATAAACTATCCTGGATTTTTACCAAACTTGGACAGAAGCTACTTACAATCAAAAGATAGTATAGAGAGGAATATTTTTGTAAATTTTTTTCCTCATTTTTCTTGAGCCTGTGATTAACAGCAAAAGAAGGCGAGACACTGGGTTCCGCGGAACCCTTACGAATTTTTTTAATAGTGGCCTTATCTTAATTATAATAAAATTGGTTGAGAATAGTACGGAAAATGAATTTGTATATATGGTATTATCCATGGTTGTTATCCATTAGTTGATCATGTAAAGGGAGCTGATAACGATTCCTATGCTATTTATTTCACTCCTCAATGGTCCTGTGAAATGTTATGGATATTTGTCAGTTTATGATAAGTAAGGTATAATTTGCTGTATTCCTCCAGTATGGTACATGTATTTTCATCACTAGGAGTTTTTATTTTCTGTACAGTCAAATTAATCAATGATTGATTGGTTTTTCAAGGAGAAATTTAAAATTCCCATTAAATGTAAAGCTATGGTCTTTATTCAATGGGACAGTTAACTTTGCATCAATTTAGATAACCAGGTAAAAAATAACTGATTCTGGGGAAAGGTTTTATTCCCATCTCAAAAAGTATATTTTAGGAAGGAAAGATATGTGCACACCCAAGAAACAACTTTATATTTGGTGAGATACTTTATATAGCTATATTAAAGCTCTTCTAAATTTATTTTGTTTCTTGGCTGCATACAATTTTTCTTAAAATGTCCTGTACCAAGTCAGGAAAATGACCATTGTTATATTATAGTTCGTTTCTGTGTGTGTTACATTTTTAATTTTTAATGTTGTGTTTTTGTTGTGTCGTTGTTCTCTTCTTATATTTGATGTGTTTCCCTCAGTTTTAGTTTGTAACCCGGATTTGTTTTTATCTCTATTGATTTATGAGTTTCGAACAGCGGTATACTTCTGTTGCCTTTATATATGAATGTAAAACTTCAGTTTCATGAAAAAGGCACATATTATGTCTTCTTTGATGTCATAAGATGAAAAAAAAATCTTGTTTCAATGATCTTATGTAATTCATAGCATTATGTGTAAATTTATTTAGCTCTCAAAATCTTTTATTTTCTTGGGTCTACTCCTTTATATGAAAAGTTTATATCAGTCTTGTTTTAGTTCAAAAACACAGCGCAAATTAGTTTTCTTGACAAATTATGTTCCTTTGAAATGTAATTTATATGTTGAACATTGTATTGCATTAAAGCACTCTCACACCATCATTTCTCTTCAGACTTTTATGAAGTTTATATAAAAAGTTTAAATCATCAAGGTCTTGGAAGAGCTCGATAATCAGTGCAGTGCGACTTTTTTTTATGTGTTATGCCCCTTGGAAATAGAAATTATAGTTGAAAATAACATTTATAGCAATCTCATGCTTACATTTCTATAGGATATTTGTTAAAAAGTTCTAAAAAAAAAAATTGAAGTTCTTGCACTTGGACATAAAATATGTATATCTGAGGGGAGATTGGAATGCTATTCTTTTATTACATTATATGGTCATTCAAATTGTCTGTAAAACATTCTCTTTTGTTTCAGGAATCTAATGTTTTGTATATTAAAGATCTTCAAAATGGCAAAAAAACTGGCAAATCAGAGAAAACCTTTCCAAAGTAAGTAGTGTACAGGAGCATGTCAGTATATACCTTGTTATAAATGATAAGTAAATGGTGCCGAGATGGCCAGGAAAAGTTAGAGTATTTACATACAGTCTAGATCTGGGTCACTTCATATTTTCACCACTGTACCAGTATTAAGGTCCAGGATACTTTCAAGAACAGCCTTGACATCATTTCATGGTTCTATGACTGCTTAAAAAAACTATAGGTTTTAATCACGTGTGTATTTTCTGTTATTGTGGATGATAAGACAGCTATATTTAGTATATAGAACCATTGAAAGGTATACATTTCAGTTACAGTTCACTGACCTTGACTTATTTTCTTTGTTAATTGGTTAGCATAGTTATTTTCTTATAAGTAATGTCAACTATATTTGGTCTTTAGAATGATTGTACAGTAAACATATCAGCCTGGTAGGTTTCATCTGGCCTTTTACCACATTTCCATTGACTAATTAAGTTTATGTGATGCACGCAGTAATACCTTGATCTTCAAGACTTTCTGCATAACATTCAATCCGAATTAGTAAAACAGGGGAGGCATTTTAACATAATAATCTTGTTATTTTTGTTTTTTGTCTCACCTGCAAGGAAAGTCGCGGAAAGCGAGAGACAGGGATTGCTTTTCTGGCCTTGGCGTCAACAATTAAGTTTTCTGCTTAAATTAGTTTGATAGGAACTACTAGTGATAGATCATTGATATTTAATATAAAGTTGCATTACTATCAGTACATATCAATTTGACGACTATTTTTAGGCCCTGCCCCCTAGGAAATGATCCAGTGACTTTGAATATTAACATTTTCAATGTTAAGTTTTCTGATTAAGTTTATTTGATAGGATCTACTTGTGATAGATCAATGATATTTTTTATTAAGTTGCAGTACTATCAGTACATATCAGTTTGACGACTATTTTGAGGCCCTGCTCCCTAGGACATGGTCCAGTTACTTTGAATTAATTATCAATTTTCAGTGAAGTTTTTCTGCTTAAGTTATATTGATAGGAACTACTTTCAATAGACAACGATATTTTCTATAAAGTTTCATTACTGTCTGTACATCTCAGTTTGTCAACCATTTTTAGGCCCTGCCCACTAGATCATGGTCCAGTAATTGAATTACATGTAATAAGCAATGTTGCTGTCCATCAGATTGTCTTTTTCTGAATTTTATGCTGATAGCCGAGACATATCTCTGTGTCAAGAGTTTATTTATTTTTTAGGACGATAGGAGAAGATGATGTGGAATTATTGGTCCATGATTCAGAGACTGTGAAAAAAGTCACATACAAATGTAAACTGTTACAGTTCCATATGAACTACAGACCACCATATTATGGAACATATAGAAAAAAAAGTTCACATGTCAGTCCAAGGAATCCATTTAAAACAGATACTGTAAGTCATATGGAAGATTGAAGGACTGTTTCTCTGCACATACTCTGTCACTGTGATTAAATATGCATCAAAATCTCATTATATAAAGATGATAGGCTTAGAATACTTTGGACAGAAACTTTAAGTGAAATGTTTTAGTTTTATTGAGTGTTGTGGGTAGTGTTTTTAGATAATGATGTTGAGCTATTCCATTTAAGCATGAATTCTACCAAAGAAAGGCAAACAATGTCAATGTGAATAACCATATATCAGTGATTTTTATAGTAAATTTAAAATGCAATCAATCATTGAAGTTAAAGTTTTAGTGTTTTGTGTTTGTAGGTGTTTTAGATGACTTATCAGCCAATGAGCTTTGCTTTATGAGTGATGTGCATTACTCTTATTTGATAAGATTTGTTAGAATATGAATATGATGTCATTTTTTGCTGTTCGACAGGTAATGTGAGATTGTTAATATGATAATTTGTCTATTTTCACAGGAAATGTTTGATTATGAATATGATAGTGATGATGATTGGGAAGAAGAGGAGCCAGGAGAAAGTCTATCTGATTGTGATGTATGTATCTTGTGATAATTCAGGTTGTGATGTATGTATCTGAAGATGTATTTTATACCAACTATTTGTTCCCACTAAATGGCTGGGGTATATAGTGGTACCCATGTCCGTCATTCTGAAATCAAACAGTTGTCCATACTTTTTTCTTTGTGCCTGCAGATCTTGAACTATTTATTGAAGAAGTGCATGTTTTTGACTAATTGATTGAGTTTGTGTTTTGTACTCATTTGACTTTCCGCTGAATTACAGTCTTCGACCTCAAAAAATGTCCTTAAAATTGTTTTTGTCCAGACTATTTGTCTTACCTGAAAGTTGCGATACCTCATTTTCATAGTTCATCGATCAACGTTAAGTGGTACCATCCAATATGTCAACTAGACTTGGTTTATGGAATGATTACTCTGTATACATATTCATCTGATCACCTCTTTCTCGTGAATCATAGATAATGTTAAATTTATGTGATACCTGTATTTGAACTTTGATGTAAAGACTTTCGACATGAATTCAGTCATGATCAGAAAAGCATGCGAGACAATTAAGCATGTACATTCTTGTTATGTATTTTACTTTGAGAAAGAAAAATTGTTGACAGGCATCATTTCACTTTTACACTGACAGCAGTAGTCACAATACAATCGTCCAACAATTTTGTTTTGTATTTTCATCCTGCTTTTCTCAGGTTCTACTTACCAATGAATTTGTGTTAACTTTTCTGAACTATGTTCTATTTAACAACACTTGCAACTTCTTGTTGGTATCTTGTTCTTCAGTAATGAAAAAAAAAAATTCTGCATACTTTGACAAAAGAAAGAAGGGTTTCCAAATGATTGTTATATTTGATGTTTATACATATAGGGTACCATCAGAAAATCATATGGATATAGGGTACCTGTTGATAATCTGTGTTTTTAACCAGGCCTTCAGAAGGAAAAATCTGCTTTTTAAGATGGTTAAGTACAGTAGGAGGGTGGCTGCCAGCAGTTTCTATGCAATAACTTATGACAAAATTTGAGTTCAAGTTCAATATTGACAAATTTCACATTGTGTCCTCCTTGTGTCGTCTTGCAGGGGACCTAGAATTACTGTGTTTGCGATGGTCCGTCAGGTCTTGTTAGCCCTCTCACATATAGAATTTTTGCCAGATTCTTATAGAAATTATATCATAGGTTTATATCAGCATTGTCTTGGACAAGTTCAAAAAGTGGATCAACAATTATACCCCTTGGAAATATGAATTATATGGAAAGTTGCATTGTTAGTGCTCTTGTGGGTACAATTCAAATTTTTATCAAATGTTTATATCAGCAATGTCTTAAGACATTTTGGAAAATCAGTGCTGATCAAATATTTTTTAAGGAAATATTAATTATATCGGGAATTGCATTGCATTTGCTCTCATTCCTTCATTTCTCAAAGATATTTATATAAAAATTTAAAGAACCAAAATACAGAAACCTGATTTGCTGTCATTTTTACAGCTCATTTCTTGTATATTTGTTGGATTTTTTGTTCTAAAAGCAACTTCAGGTCTATTAAAATATTGATGGTTGCAATTTTTGTCTCGTCTGCGACGAAAGTCTCAGTATGCGAGATATGGGGATTACAACCTGGGAGGGGTGTAAACTATTTGTATATAACTTTATATTTCAGAAGTTAGAAGACCTGGATGCTTCATACCTTGTATGCAGATACATTATGTAATGAAGTTTCTGTCTGTCAAATGTCCATTGTCCTTGACCTCATTTTCATGTCTCAGCTACTGCATGAAAAAAAAAGTTATATTTTTTGTCAAAAGGGGTTAATGTCAGTCTGACATGTTTCATCAGACCTTGACCTAATTTTAATGTTTCATTGGTCAAGCTAAGTTTTTGTGTTTTGTTCTGTTTTTCAAGTACTAAAAGCAATAGGTCAAATTTATTTGGTGTATGTGATAATTGTAAGGTGTACATGTCTGTCTTGCAGGTATCATCTGACCTTGACCTCATTTCATGGTTCATTGGTCAATGTTAAGTTTTTGTGGTTTGGCCTGTTTTTCAATTACCATAAGCAATAGGTCAACTATATTTGGTGTATGGAATAATTGTAAGGTGAACATATCTGTCTAGCAGGATTTATCTGACCTTGACCTCATTGTCATTGATCTTTAAAATGTTAAGTTTATGTGATACTTCCAGTAAAACCTTTATCTTTAAGACTTTCAACATAAAATCAATGGTCAGTAAAACAGGAGAGACATTTCAGCATGTGCACTCTTGTTTTAGTGATGGGTGTATTACTTGCAAGATTTACATTTATGGCTGTGCCTAATTAAATTATATTTAAAGATCTTACTCCTTTCTTATTAATCCAGAATAAAAATGTTATGTTCAACTCTACAATTGTATATATCAGTTATCTTTGAACAAAATAAAATGATCTTTCAATTATAAATTTTTCATTTTATTTTTTTAGGATGAGGAAGAAAAAGTTGAAGAAGACAACGAGGATGAAGAAGACGACTTCATAGTTCCTCATGGGTATTTGTCTGAGGATGAAGGAGTAGATAAGGATGATGAGGAGGTAAGGATTGATGATTCCTTAAAGATATCTGTATGAGGATGAATGTGTTGATAATGACAAGGAGGAATGGATGGATGGTTCCTCATGGATATCTGTGGTTGGATGAAAGTGTTTTTTACAGTTTATGATGGTGAGGTAAAGATGGATGGTTCCACAAGGGTATCTGTAGAAGGATTAAGGTGTTTGAATTAATATAGATTATATTTTACTAGTATCTGACGAAAGTAAGGATGGATAATACATGTATAGCACAAATTTCTCTGTCAAGATGGTGTTGGTAGTTAACAAGAAGTTATATGTAAAGGGAACAAATATAGCTATAGGATGAAGGTGTGGATGAAAACTCTGAATTATGTTTTGTTATTTCCTAGAGAGCTAAGCTACTACATGATTCCCTTTTAAAATAACAGGGCCTCTTTGAAAAGGTGTTGTGTGAATTTTTTTTCATGGAAGCCATATATACTATTGGTGATGGGTTTGCCCAAAAAGTGGTAAACAATCATATTATTATCTATATAAATCTGCAGTTCATAACCTTTGTTAGAGGTAGGTATTTTTGAAAATTGCTGTATATGACTAGTTTTAAAGAGATAAAAAATTCTTTTTTATTGATAATTTTATCTACAGGTATCACCAGAGCTTCTAGAAATAAAACGTAATGAACTGGCAACTAGATGGGAGGCAGATAGAAACAGAGAGACTAAACCAGTTTTACCAAAGATCATTGGTTGTTTCTGGGAACAAGCCACACATGTTTTACAAGAGGAGATTAGTAAACAGCTAGAACAATATAAGGTGAGAGGCTGGATGGAAAAAATATAAGGCAAAAAATACCATTGTCAACCAACTGGCCCTAATTTATAGGCTCTGACCCTAACTTTAAAAAACAAAAAAAAAGAACAATAAATAGAAAACCGGCAATTGAAATAGCTCTTAAGATTGGCTTTAGTATATATACACCTTATCGCTATTTGGAAATCTGCGCCGCTTGACCTATTGACGTCATACAACAATCACTTTTCCATTGTGGCATCAGTTATTTTCTATTATGACGTCAAAATTTATGGAAACCTTTGTGAGGTCCAGTAATGGCGGACAAATAGCGATAAGGTGTATTGGTATCAAATTTAAAAAGTGTTCTTCTAAAATATTATCTGTATTATAGTTCAAATAAATATCTGCTGATAAGCAAGTTTCTGAATAATATTTTGACCTGCCTGTGATTTTTCTTCATCTTTAAAAACTTGCTAGCAGTTGAGGATTATTATTTTATGTGGTGATAAAATTTTGAGTAGATAGAACATAAAAAGAGTATAACAAGCAATTGAATCTTACTCTGCTATGAAAGTAGTTATAACATAATTTTACACTGTGTAGCATCACCACCTAATATAGGTACCCCCAAGGCAAAGAAACAATGAAAGCAAAAAGTATCTTTTATATTCCCTGTACAGTAAAAAACTATTTGCCATACAATTTATCTGCTTTATTTACATGAATTTTTCTGGGAAAACAATAGTTATTTTGAAATACAGTGTTATTCAAGCTTAAGTGGGATATTGTTTTGTTCTACCAAAGCATCAAATGAAAAGTTGAAGGATAAATGTGTTTTTATGCCCCACCTAGGGGCATTATGTTTTTCGGTCTGTCTGTCCCACTTTAGTTTAAAGTTTTTGGTCAAGGTAGTTTTTGATGAAGTTGAAGTCCAATCAACTTGAAACTTAGTAAACATGAACCCTATGATATGATCTTTCTAATTTTAATGCCAAATTAGAGTTTTGACCCTAATTTCACGGTCCACTGAACATAGAAAATGATAGTGCGAGTGGGGCATTGGTGTACTATGGACACATTCTTGTTTTTAACTTGTCACATGCTTATTTGAACAAGTACCACCTGGTCTGATTCTGACAATTTGAAGAGAGGTCAAACCTAATAAGGATCATAATCAGCCCTAAATATTAGTACATTATTAGGAATCACTATCACAAAACTTTACTTGTGAGCAAAACGTAGAATATAATGAAAATAAGAAGAATCTGACCTTACCTGACTTCACATTTGTTTTTTCCACTGCTAATGGGTGGTGATGCTACACAGTGATTACAAGTTGAATAATTATACCCCCACTATAAAAGTGGGGGATATTACAATCACTTTGTCTATCAGAAACTTCTGAACAAAACAAGTTCATATTTGGTCAGCAGCTCAACATTGATGTATTGTAATGTGTGTGCACTATTCAGATCTGTTGGGCAACTTCTTCCTGTTTTCCAAGACTTTAAAGTTACTAGTGTGCATTCTTGGTGCATTTAAGTAAAATTGACATACTGTGGATTCATTATTATTAGTGGGATAATAATGTTAATAGATTTCATGGATATAGCTGAACAACTAATTTTTAAAAATGTTCACTGAAGTACAAAATTTCTTTGGGCTTATATGCAAACTTTTGACAAAACCATTAGATCAGATATCCACAAATATACAATCTTTTCTCAATCCACGAAAATAAATGAATCCACAGTTATTAATTGAAATTGGTTTTAATGCTCCATTCCTTATTTCCTTCTTCTGTTTGTTTCCAAAAGACTGCAGTAATTCCATTGGTTTAATTTTGATATTTCCCTATTTAAAGTTTTACAAAAAATGTCACCATGAATTGAATAATTAAAGCATTATCTTAATGTCTGTTCTGTCAATTTTGATACAGAAACTCCTTTCATATAAAAGTAGTCATCTGTTTATCATACTTTTTCGGTTGTAGTGAAATTGATGTACATGTACATTTCCTTTTGAAAAGTATAATGTAGATTATTTTTGTTTATTTCAGGCAGTCTTATTGACAACAAATCCAGTGCCTACCTCCTTCAATGAACCAGTCAAAGTTGTAAAGGGGGATAACTCTTCTTGTGACAATAATGTTGACACACCAAAAGTTAATCCACAGAGAAAACCTGTTCCTGAAGAAGGTAAATATAATTATGTCTCTCATCAAAAGAAACTTTTTTATGTACATTTTGTAACATTTATGATTCGACAAATATAAGCAAATAACTTTTACCCATTGTGTAAAATGTGTCTACTTCTCTTCATTGCTCTTTAATGCAGAGATCTAGATCTACTTACTTTATAGAGGTATTAGTTCAATTATGAGGAAAAATTCTTAAAATGGTTATTGATGACTTATACTAAAAGAACTTTCCACTTTGTCATTGTAGCAATGCCAGACTTGATAAGACTAGTCCATGGAAATTTGATGGGTATTAAAAAATTAATTCAAGAATTTCGTTTGTATTGGAAGTCTAAAACAACTGGAGAACAGCAAGAACCAACAGGTACAGCAGACATGAGTATGGAGATTGACAATACTGATAACAAAGCTACAGATACCAGTCTGTCACAAGCTAAGGATACCAGTCTGTCACAAGATAATGTAAGCAATATATCCATAACTGCAGAAACTGATGCAGACGTTGCAAATTGTGCTATATCAAAAAGACAATTAGAAATCAAAATAACAGCCATTGCTGTACGAGAGAAACGTGGGGATTATAAAAAGATTTGTTGGTATGTTCATGATGACATACTGAAACAGCATAACTGTGAAGGATTGCCTATTCCATCAGCTTGGGAGTCTCTTACCAAACCAGCAAAGACACCAGGCAAAGTTAAACCTGAAGAAACTACGCCAAGTGGTCGTAGGACACCAGTGCCATCTATAACTCAGTTTGCTAGACCAATGTCTCCTTCAACCATAGCAGCTCAGCACGCTGCTGCTCAAGCTAAAATACTGGCAGCTCAGGCAGAAAAGAAAAAGGAAATTGCTGACAAGGAACCTGAAAAAATGGATACAGCTGACATTCCTAATGATACTCTTACTCCAAATAAAAAGGTAACAGTTGACCAAAGGAAATTAACAGATTTTGCAAAAGCCTTCACTTCTCCACAATGTAAAAAGCCAGTTGCTCTGATTCCAGTATCTTCTCCCATATCAAACACAGCTATAAAAACGCAAAAGTCTGAGAAGGAAGGTAGTAAATCAGTTGAAAATAACACTGGCCAGCCTCCTGTACTAAATAACATAGAGAAAACAAATGTAGAACTACTAAAGGTAAATGGATTGATAAAGGACTCAGCTGGTGAAAACTCAAGAGATGCCATTATGATTGACTGAATATTGAAGACAGTCTGAGTACAATATTTTCAAATAGTATATTTAGTAGAGCTTGGTTTTTCATTGTAACTTTATGTGCGTGTTTGCATGGTTATATATTATTTTGAATGATCAGTAATTTTATTTAAAGTCAGTACAATAATATATTTTTGCTCCATGGTTGATGCTTCCTGTTAACAATAAAATCTTGTGAAACACCAGTGCTGTATTAGATTTTGTCAAGCCTAAATAAACGTAGGAGGCAAGACATAAAATTAAACTTTCTGGAGGTAGTATTGACAGTTGACAATAACTTTGTAACTTATTCCTTCTTTCTTTTTAAGTTGGCTAACTATGTATAGAAGTTATTTATGATGATATCTTGTCACCCAGTTGTCTACTTATTTTAATGGACTGCTGTTCATTATTTTTTCTCAATAACTATGCATATGTGGTATATTTATTCATTTTGGGGCATTTTTATATAAAAACTTTTAATATTGTAATGAGTATATTTCTAACATATTTCTCATGGCAGTCACTTGTTTTCATTGCTAGGCAAAAGTTTCTAATGATATGAGTTATATGGCTGTCTGACATGTTGCCTTGACATCATATTTGCATTCATTCTCCAGTAGAAGGATAGGTCAGGTGTCATTTGACCTTGAACTAAATTTTAGAGTACGTTGATCTTTAAAAAATTAGAAATTTTTGCGGTAGTAGAGACATTTAAGTGTGTAAGCTCTTATTAAATAGTAGCTGTCAAATCTACTTCATATTTGTTAAAATGTTTAAACTCAGATAAATTTCATTATTCATTTATTTTTTTGTGTTTAAGAATAGATAATATGTGTGCAATATAATTGATGATGTTACCATAATGTTGAGTAATATTCATCAATATTTAATTTATGAAGTTTGTAATTTATCATGTAATACTTGAAATGTTTGTAAAGTTACTGTGTGTATGCTATAAACAGAAAATGTCATCATATTTCATACAATCAAACAAGTTTTTAAGAGAATTCATGAAAATGAATTTTTTTAGAATAAAGTCAATCATTTAAGTAATATATAAAATGGATCACTGTGATATTGTAAAAAGATATCATTTATGTACAAGCTCAAGAGTAGTATAAGAATCTGCACTTGTTTTGATTTTATATTGTTCACATTTCATGTTTCTTCCTGTCTATCGCTCTCGTTCCTGAATTTTTATTTATTATTATGCTCAGGAAAAAAATTCTGAAACGAACAGTCATGGCTTGTCTGCTCTCTCCATCTGCGCATCAGAAACAAATGGTTTCCGCAAACATTAACTTTAGTTATACAGAAGGACCATATAAAGAAGGGGTATAAGCCTTTTGATTTTGGGATCAAAAAAGAAATTGTTTGGAGGACTGTTATAAAATGGAGTATCTCTTGAAGGGATGAAATGTAACTTATATTGAGGGAATAACTAGGGAGGGAGAGAAGCCAAAGTGATTTAAAACTCTCTAATATCACATCAACTTTTTTATCTTTTGAAGACTATAGTGTTAATCAATGAAATGAGGATACATTGTATTATAAAATGCTGTGTTATGTGAAACAGCTGAGTTGTTAAATTGTTAAAAGTATTTTTTATACATTTTGTAATGATACATGTATAAGCCACATATATAACAAAAATATTCTATTACAAAAGGAAACTGGCCGTTTTCTTTCCATTTCCCTTAACCAGAAGTTTTAATGTAAAAATTTTAAAAAGATCAAGACTCAAAATGGTTGGGTTGCCCAAAATGTTGATTAAACAATGGAGAATGGTCTATTATGAACATTAATATATGTTAAAAAATAAATATTGAGAGGGAAATCTTGAAACAACTGTATAATACGAGGTGCATAACTTCAAAAGGTTTGCAAACTTTCAGTGAAGATTCAAGACTTCAGTAGTTGATTACTCAAAATTGGTACTGTCTTTTGCTGACAAAATTTCCAAAGATAAGTAAAATTGGGTGAGAGTCTCGACGATTCCATAATAGCAGAGATTCACAACTTCTAAAATGTTTTCAATCTTTCTGTAAAGTTTCAAAGATTTATGTTGAAAACTGTAGGAGGAATTAAGTGCAAAAAATTAGATCAATCTGTTTTTGTCTAGCCTGCAATGAAAGTCGCACAAAGCGGGACAGGATTGCTTTTCCGACGATGTTGGCGTCAACAATTGTTAAGTTTTCTGCTTAAGTTAGTTTGATAGGAACTACTTATAATAGATCATTGATATTTAATATTAAGTTGCAATACTATCAGATCATATGTGTTTGACGACTATTTTGAGGCACTGTCCCCTAGGACATGGTCCAGTGACTTTGAATTAATTAGCAATTTTCAATGTTAAGTTTTTTGTTCAAGTTAGATTGATAGGAACTTCTTAACAATAGACAACAATATTTTCTATAAAGTTACATAACTGTCTGTACATCTCAGTTTGTACACCATTTTCAGGCCCTGCTCACTAGATCATGGTCCAGCAACTGTATTGATAAGCAGTGTTGCTGTCCATCAGATTGTCTTTTTCTGAATTTTGTGCCGACAGGCGAGACATATATCTGTGTCAACAAATTTTAATTAAAATTACCAAGTTCCCAAGTGTGGATAAGTGGGGAGAAATTCCTGTAACTATTCCTTAATAGCATGTGCACAACTTCAATATTTGTGCACTCTTTTCTGTGTATTTTCAGGGATATGCGTTGAAAACTAGTACGAAAAGATTACACGAAAATAAGAAACCTAATCCCTGCAGTTTGTGCAACCTTGCAATAAACCAAATTTTCATTTCTACATTATCAAATATTAAAATATGGTACATGTATTATATTCTCAATATTTTTGAAAATTAGAAAGGAAAAAAAATTTTTTTTTTAGAATCACCCACTTTGTAGATTTATTTTTTGGGTGGCATTAAATTTGGATGAATAGTTCAAACTGTCAAAATTAATAACTCTTATATTATCTGAAAGCATTGGTAGAAGTGTATAGAAAGTATTGTCACTGATAAATGTTGTAATAAGATATTTATTTAATTACAAAAAAAATTGAATATGATATTAAAAAGGAAATAAAAAATTATACATTCTTGGCTGTCTTCTTTGCATGTTAAAAATGGTTCAAAATCGATACTACCAGGAAAACTGGAAAAATTATTAAAATGTTCTGTTTAGGAAAAATCCTGAAAAAAGTAAAAATCCTGGGGGGGAAAACCAGAATTTCATTGAATGTGAGGTACATAATAACATGGCAGCAGTGGTGCAATCTTCTGTTCCTAATAAATTAAAATAAGGAGATATGGTATGATTGCCAATGAGACAAATATCCAACAGAGAACAAATGATGTGGATTTAAACAATTATAGGTTACTGTACTGCCTTCAACAATGAACAAACACCCATATTGTATATTCAGCTATAGAAGGCCACTACATGACAAAATGTAAAACATTTCAAATAAAAAAAAACAACAGCCTGGTGTATGACAAAACTATAAACGAAAAAAACCCAGATAAAATGGACAGCAACCACTGAATTACAGGATTCTGACCATATATTAAATCATTATTTTCCTCACTGAACTTCATGGCAAATCTGAATCAAACATCAGAGAAAAATGTATCTATGGACTTGTATGATTGTCAAAGGAGTATGAAAAGAGCCTTTTTTATGAAAGAACTTATATTGATACATTGATACATGAAAAGTAAGACATATCAGGTATGATATCAAAAACGTGTTAAAATGGATATATAACTGAAATGGCTAGTTTACAACTAATTTCTGGAAAAAAGGAATTAAGGCCTTACAGAAATAGATAATTCTTGGCATTTTATTTGATATATTATACCTTTTCATTTTTTTATTGAAAAGGACAAAAAGTGGCCTTATCATACCTTCTATTCTGAATATGCAAGGCAAAATCTAAAATCTTCATACATTGTACAAACGTCAACACTAATCAGTATATTGAAATCACATTCCCATCTTTCTATAAAAAAAAAAAAACTGAATCTGAATCAAACTTTATACACAAGTTTTTGTGATCATTTACTAATCTATTCCAAGCAATAATGTATGGAAGGCCCTTTATTAAACTGCTAATGTTATTTTGATCAGGCAAATGAATTGCTTCCAGATGCAATTCTAGATGGTGAATTAAACAAATTTTGAAAAATGCAAATGGTAATTTGAGGCTGAATATAAGGAGAGTTCATAGGATTTGTTATGGTTTTTGTCGAGCCCGCGACTTCTGTCATTGAAAGCTCAACATAGGGATAGTGACCCAGTTGCGGGAACAACATCGTTAACTAACTTCTTAAAAACCTTAATATTTCAGAAGGTAGAAGACCTGGATGCTTCATACTTTGTATATAGATGCCTTATGATATGAAGTTTCTGTCTGTCATGTGTCCATTGTCTTTGACCTCATTATCATGGTTCAGTGACTACTGAAAATTAAGAAATTATTGCGAGATTTTTATTAATGCGATAATGCAACTGGTTTAGTATTGCAATAATAAGAACTCGCATTCTGATATCTGATAAATATATCTGTGCGAAGATTTTCCTGAAATCGCAATAATTAATCTCGCATTTTTGTCCAATCTTTAAATGCACGCAATAATTTCTGAATTTACAGTACTTGAAAAAAAAGTTATTAATATATGTAATGTTAATTTCTCTCTTATTTTTAGAAATAGGATAACTATGTTTGGTATGTGCATACCTTGCATGGTCTTCATGCCTGTCAGACAGTTTTCACTTGACCTCGACCTCATTTTATAGATCAGTGAACAAGGTTAGGTTTTCGTGGTCTAGTCCTAATCTCAGATACTATAACCAATAGGTCTATTATAATTGGTGTAAGGTGTTCATGTCCAACTGGCAGGTGTCATCTGACCTTGACCTCATTTTCACGGTTCAGTGGTAAATGTTAAGTTTTTGTGTTTTTCTCTGTTTTTATAATACTGTTTGCAATAGGTCACCTATATTTGGTGTATGGAAATATTTTACGATGTACATGTGTCTGGCAGGTTGTAGTTGACCTTGACTTCATTTTCACGGTTCATTGCTCAATGTTAAGTTTTTGTATTTTGATCTGTTTTTTCTTATACTTCAAGCAATAGGTCAACTATATTTGATGCATGGAATGATTTTAAGGTGTACATGTCTGTCTGACAGGGTTCATCTGACCTTGACCCCATTTTCATGGTTCGTTGGTCAATATAAAATTTCCATGGTTTGGTCTTTCTTTTATACTATAAGCAATAGGTCATCTATATTCTGTGTATGGAATGATTGTATTAAAGGTGTACATGTATTTCCGGCTTGGTTTATCTGACCTTGACCTCATTCTCTTGGATCATAAATGTTAATGTGATACTTGTAGTAAACTTTATATTTAGGACTATCAACATAAAATCAATGGTCAGTATAGCAGGCGAGACATTTCAGCATGTGCACTCTTATGTTGGATAGAGGTCATTCTTGACATTTGTGGCTACCAGATGATAAGTTCCAGATCTTTGAATCTTTAGTTCAAATATTCAATAGGACCATTAGTCACCTACATGTATCTTCTTTCAGATGTGTAATTTTTTGTTAAGCCTGCGACTTCTATCGCAGAAAGCTCGACATAGGGATAGTGATCTGGCGGCAAGGTAGAAAACCTAGATGCTTCATACTTTGTATATAGATGCCTTATGTTATGAAGTTTCCGTCTGTCATGTGTCCTTCACCTCATTTTCATGGTTCAGGGACTACTTGAAAAAAAGATTTTTTGTAATGCTAATTTCTCTCTTATGAGTAATAGGATAACTATATTTGGTATGTGCGTACCTTGCAAGGTCCTCATGCCTGTCGGACAGTTTTCACTTGACCTGGACCTCATTTCATGGATCAGGAACAAGGTCAAGTCCATATCTCAGATACAATAAGCACTAGGTCTACTATATTTGGTGTATGGAATGGTTGTAAGGTGTACATGTCCAACTGGCAGGTGTCATCTCACCTCTACCTCATTTTCATGGTTCAATGGTTAAAGTTAAGTTTTTGTGTTTTGGTATGTTTTTCTAATACTGTATGCAATAGGTCAGCTATATTTGGTGTATGGAAATATTTTACGATGTACATGTCAGTCTGGCAGGTTTTAGTTGACCTTGACCTCATTTTCACGGTTCATTGCTCAATGTTAAGTTTTTATGTTGTGGTCTGTTTTTCTTAAACTATAAGCAATAGGTCAACTATATTTGTTGTATGGAATGATTGTAAAGTTTATATGTCTGTCCGGTAGTTGTCACCTGACCTTGACCTAGTTTTCATGGTTCCTTGGTCAATGTTAAGTTTTCCTGGTCAAGTTTGTTTCTTAGATACTATATTTAATACATCAACTATAATTGATCCATGGAATGATGTCTGTCTGGCAGGGTTCATCTGACCTTGACCTCATATTCATGGTTCATTGGTCAATATAAAGTTTTAATGGTTTGGTCTGTTTCTTGCATACTATAAGCAATAGGTCAACTATATTCAATATATGGAATGATTGTAAGATGAACATGTATTTCTGGCTTGGTTTATCTGACCTTGACCTCATTTTCTTGGATGATGTTAAGTTAATGTGATACGTGTAGTTTAAACTTTATATTTAGGGCTGTCAACATAAAATCAATGGTAGAAAAGCAGGCGAGACATTTCAGCGTGTGCACTCTTGTTAAAGCAGGTTGTAAAAGTTTTATTACATTTTCACAACTTGAAATTGACCTTCATTCCACACTACATGATTGTGTTTCAGCAATATTAAGGACTGAATGACCCTACACCTTCAAAGTTAATCTGAGTTGGAGCATTTGCTGCTTTTTAGCTTGTCTTGATGCTTTAAATGAATTTTTATGATCAACTGAGATTACTGTGAGCACTGCTAAATGAAAGAGGAATTTCTTCTTATGCTGAGTGCACTTTGAAAAGTCTCACTTGCTCTGCTTAATATCCTGACTTCATATTGAAAATCTTTAAGTATATGCAATAATCAAATAAACTTCATTATCAATGATCCATGTTAATGAGGACAAGGTCAGATGAAAACTGTGACAGACATGTTCACCCTGTAATCATTCCACATACCTAATACTATTGCTTATAGTATCTGAGAAACGAACTTAGTCATATGAACCTTCAAATTTAACAAACAAATATCTGTTTTATACACTTCAACCAAACATGGAAGGAAGATAGTATAGGAACGGATACTGAAAAAAGTAATACACCAATTTAACAATTGTTATGACAAAGTTTAATTAACAAATGTATTCGCATGGAAAATATTAAAAATCAATCACATTGCTGTGTTACCTCACTTGTGTTTTATATGCTCCATGATTCAGGGTTGATTGTTTATCAAGGTCACAATGAGTAAACTTCGGGAATAAAACCAGAAAGTTGTAAGTTGTTTAGCAGCCATTTTTTTTTATCAACAATCACTGAATGAAATATTTGTTTGTCCATTATACATTATGGATAAGTAGTAAATGTAAAATGCATGCACAGAGGTCTTTAATAGTTTAGTATATATGCATGAATAGGTCCTATAATTTCTTTGAGATTGTATTCACCAGACTTTTCATATGACTTAAACCATGAAAATTTAACATTGACCAATTAACCACGAAGTTAAGTTTACTACGATTGTTGGTACCAATTTTCGTGGTTTAAGAAAACAAAAGGTTCTTAAGAGCCTGTGTCACTCACCTGCATCTTCAATAGCTATTTTTTGGTAAAAATCATGAAAGGGCAATAACTCTACAAAGAGTTACCGTACCCGACTATTTCAGTCATGGTGACAAATTTGTAGATCTTGTCCTGCTGATCATTTTTGCTTTTTAAAGTTTCCATCTACATCTGTATTTATTAAGCTTTTCAAGATAATGGGCAAAAACTCCAAAAAAAAATGTTAAAACATCTTTAATGGGAAATAACTCCAATAACGAGTCAACTAAAGATTTCAGCCATCATTGCTTACTTGTAGATCTTGACTTGTTGATCATTTTGGCTTGAAAAGTTTCTATCTATTATAGTTTGTAAGATTTAAGGCAAAAATTAAAAAAAATGGTAAAAATTGTCAGTAAAGAGCAATAACTTCATGATTTCAGCCATGTTTACTTGTTTGTCGATCTTCCTTATCATTTTTCCTTACAAAAATTTCTCTGTATCTATCACAGTTTTCAAAATAATGGACACAAATTAAAATAAACTGTAAACACAGAGATATGTCTAACCTATTTGTTATTTTGATAATGCAAATGTTGAAATTAAAATAGCAATACTTTATCAATATGTAAGTTATGCAAATATTCAAAGTCAATGAACCATAACTGAAGGTACAGGGCTAAACAATCTCCATGGAAATGAGATGTGCCAATACTAATACAAATATTTACCAAATACAACTGAAATCTTGTAAGTTGTTTCCTTTAAACAAACACAAACATTAACTTGTAAACTATGTAAAAGTTTCAAAGTCAATGAACCATAATGAGGGTGTGGGGTTATATATCTCCATGGAAATGAAACTTGCAAAAAATATCATTGACTTAACATTAGCAGTTCATCTTAAACTGACCTAATCACAAACTAATACATGTAAACGAAGCAAAAGTTTCAAAGTCAATAGACCATGACTGAGGGGGCAAGGCCAAATAATCTCCATGGAAATAAGATATGCCAATGCTTATACAACTGCATACCAAATATCATTGACCTACCACTTATGTGGTTCACCATAAACTAGACCTAATCACAAACTAGTACATTTTTGAAGACTCCTCTGCCAAAGCACGAAACAGCATACCTATGTTTCGCTTTTGGACTCCATCAAGGCGAGACAAAAATTGATAAAATTTGACATTTAAAGCCTACAACTCCTATACGAAGTCATCTGACAGTTTGAAGTAAATGGATAGCAGGTAGATCTCAACATTCTCAGCATTTTTTACCTGTCAGATTTTCTCCATTCATTATGGTTTTCAAGATAATAGGCTAAAAACTTGCATTTTACCCCTATGTTCTATTTTGAGCCCTGTGGCCATCTTGGTTGACAAGCAGGGTCATTGGACACATTTTTTAAAACTAAATACCCTAATAATGATTGTGGCCAAGTGTGGTTAAATTTGGCCCAGCAGTTTCAGAGGAGAAGATTTTTGGTTCAGCCATGCTGGATCTATGTGATCACTCCAGATTTTGAGATTGTGCAAAATTCGAAGTTGAAGACATATCATGACACTAATTCTGTTTTTTTATGACTTGCAGAAACTTTATACACCATTTTAATTATCTACTGCCAACTTTTGACATGTTATTTGCTCTTTAATTACGAAAATATTGGTCAAACAGCTACTTTATTTTAAATATACACTTGCACATGGTAGACATTTTACTTTCACAATCATTAGACTTTCTGTAATATTCAAACCTTTATATCCACTAATTACATAAATGACTCATTTTTTTTTTATTACTCAGTTTTTCTATCTCTTTTTGGTCAGTTCCACCATATCTAATCTTTAAAAAGTGAATCTAATCATTTGAAACCTTTGAAAACATTACTGTATAAACATAAAGTTAAAACTAACAAGTGAAACTGTGAGCTACTGCTCACTGATGATACCCTGTGCCCAAATACTTGAATGTAAACAGGAAGTTGTTGAGTGATGAATCTGAAAACGCATCACATGGTAGAGCTGACTTATATAAACCCTGAAACCAAATTTCAGAAATCCTTGTAATGTAGTTCCTGAGAAAGATGCGACGAAAAAATATTCATGGGCTGGATGGACTGACGGATGGAGACAGAGGTAAAACAGTATACACCCACTTTTTTAAAGCGGGGGTATAACTATTTGGCCTTAAGTCAATTTTATATCAAACTGAAGCCTTAACCAAGATCATTAATGTGTCTAAAATGTGGCATTGATAACCTTCTAATAATGGAATGATATAAATATAAATATAGTGTTATCCATGTTTGTCATTTCTTCCTTCTAAAATATCAAACAGACTTTTGTTGCTTATGCCTTCAGATAGTGTTTCTTAAATCCACTATGCCAGTGCAATTCTTTTAAAGGTTATTGATACAAGATTGAAGATAAAAGTTTCAAATTAGCATTACTCAGGAAAATTTCAATTTAATATATAGATCTTCCAGTGAACAAAGTTTCATGAACATCCGATGAAGCATGTGGGAAGAGTTGTGTCCATAAAGTGCACACTTAATAGTACCATAAGTGCAAAGGAGCAATAACTTTGGAGTTTGTCCACTGAGCAGGATGCCCTATAAATATGCTAATCTTCATGATAGGAACTTACTATGAACATTAATGAAGCATTGGCCAGACAGTAAATCTATATATGAGCTGCATCGGATAGAAATCGACATTATGCAAGTGCATGTATACATGTACATGCATAAGACTGATTGATTTTCAAACATTCAAATACGAAATAAAAGATGAATTTTGGTCTGTTTTGTAGGGTTCTTATAATAATTCAATTTTCAAGCAGTTACAGACTTTGCAAAGAGATATTTTCAACCGGAAATAGGTTACCAGATGTATTGATATTAATTTGCCTAAGGTCAATTTCTATCCGATGCAGCTCATATAGCTTCAATCTTTGTTGATTAGATTACTACTGAATGCACACATATCTGATGAAAGGCAATATACTCGTATAAAAGACTAATATCATTCTGGTGAACTAATTCAAGAAACTCAATGTCAACTACAAATTTATTGCAGCACTCTGATCAAAATATTTATAAGCTTTAATATTTCCAATTTTCTTGCCATGTTCGTCATAATGAAATGATTTAAAACACTGATCACAAAAGAAACAAGGATTCTCTGGAGCATGCTCACTGTTGTATACAATCCACCTGAAAAACATAAATACTAATCATCACAAACCATCATTTCTAATTGAGCAACAAACAAATCACAGTTGGGAATGTAACACACCCTGTTTCATAAGAAAATTACTTCTTTTCTGACAAATTTCATATCTTACAATGAACAAGTTTTTAATACATTCTATGCTTTTACCTAAAATACCCCCTTTACCATTTTAATAGCATCATATTTGACTATTTGTATATCTGTGTGAGATCTCCTCAAGCTCCATCATAACAGTCCACATGTGACTTTGCTCTGTCACTTCGTCACCTTAAAAGCAGACCATGTCGTCTCCCCTTCCTTTCGTATATTTTTTTGTCTACTCTTAAGGTGTTCCTGCCTGGAAACACCCATTAGTTCTCAATCATTAAATTTTTTCATTCTGAATTTCATTTAAAAATGGCAGGCAACTGCATAACCCAGTGCAATTTTTTTTCTGCAAAGTATTAATTTTAAACAATCTTCCATCACCTGTTTATTTTTCATATATAACAGATGTCTATGATTCAAGTATAATGGTCTATATCAGTTACTTTATAATATTATTACATACCAATTTTCATTATCTCAACTGTTATGGTGACGATAATGGTTTTACTTTTCGCTTTTGGGCACCACAGTGGAGCATGCTCCGCACTCTGGGTTGGCTTAAACATTCCTACACTATTGCTTAAGTTTGTATTTATATTGTGACATGTGATTCAAGTTTTCTAACTTCCATTGCTTAGTAGTTCTAAAGATTTCAGCATAACTTGATAACCCGAAATGCATTTCCGCCCCATAAATCTAGCCTCAAGGCAAATGTAAAAATTCTGAAACCTTCAATACAGACCAATTTTCATTCTACTACTGTGTCTATTTAATTCAAGAGGATTTATTGAACAATTTATTTTGTTTTTTGAACCCCTCAAGGATCCCTAAGGAGATGATTGAAAATTCCTTTACCATACATCGAGTTTGCATATACAATGTATAATGTGACAATTTTCTATCCTAAAAAGTTTGGTGGATTTCACTGATTTACTGGTTATCATGAAATTAATTTGTTACATAAATTCTGCACTCTGGACAAATATAAAAATTCTGTAACCCATGGTTTTATCTACATAATTTATAGTGATAACAACTTAACATTGTGCCAATTTTCAAGATTCTGTGAAATTGTTGTTGATGACATTATCCAGATGTAGGTATATACAACAAAATGTCTGCCAAATCTTTGAATGCAGGGATAAAAAGTATGGCAACAGGAGAAATGCAAACAAACTCTTTAAGTGTAAAAAAAAAGAAAGAAATTCTACAGCCATTAGTCCCTATGACCTATAAAACCAATGCATATCAAATATCAAAATATGGCTGGATAGTTAATTACATTAGGTTGAAGACAATATAAATAAAATTTAAGAGCAAAATTCTACTAGTATTAAACGTTTTGAAAGTTTACGAAAGTAATCCTTTTAAGTTCCAAAATTGTAATTTACCTATATCTGATAAACACACATCAAAGGTTAATGAAATAAAATATAAAATTAATTGTGGTGCTCCTTGGATTTTTTGTTATCAAAAGTACCTTGCAGAATGCATCATACAAGCTCTACATAATGTCCGTGTTACTCTCTTCTTTTTCATAAGTCTAGGATAATCTCTAATATCAACACTGTCATCAGGGTTTAACAATCTGAAAAGGTAAATAAAATTTTAAGTGTGCGTACATATTTTAACTTTACGTAAGTAACAAATGTTTTTGCAATATATATCATTTTAGAGAGCAATATCTCAAATGATTTAAATCCTTAGTTACAATGAGTGAAATATAAACTCTGATATTTCATAGACTGTTCAAAGCCAATCATTCTAATATGACATGCTTCTTTCGCTTTGTAAACAACACCTTGATAAAATTCTTGATATATCTATACTTAGCGCAGACTCAGAGATGTACATAATAATGGCTTTTACAATATACCTCCCACGTAAATCCACATGTATCGTAACCTATGTGCAAACTCTATGCCGATTTCGCTGTGTTAATAATTGCAATTGAAAACAAAAACAGAACCCTTGTTCTTATTCTGATGCATAACAAAAAGAATTAATGCATTAGGGCTCGGAAAAATGTACAAAATCAAAATAAAATAAAATTCCGCAAACTTCCATTAATGCTTTTGGCACATTAAAGTCATTTCAAAACATAACAACATACGAATGAAAACACTAAAGTTGAGGGTATTTCCGTTACGTGATCCCTCCAAATTCTGATAATATTACATTAAAATGGAGATTTGAGGAAGGTGTTGTTTTATTTTCTATTCTATTGCATTATTCTCACATTTACTGATTTCAGCAGGTCAACATGCATATGGCGGCTCCTTAGTTATGAAATGTCAACTGTAGCTTACGAGAAAAAAAAAGAATATCAAACATGGCAAATGTTAGGTGTTGACATTTAAAAGAATTATACACATTTTTTCTAATGGTCATTTAAGAAATAATTCATTCAAGCTATAGATTTATTGGAAATTTTTAGCTTTATCTAACAGGGGTAAAATAGAACAGCCACACACACAGCATACCAACCCTCGCTTCAGTTTTTTAAATTACCGCATTTGTCCCATTGGAATCGAAATAATTCATGAAAGCCATAGATTTGTTGGAAATTTACACATGGCCTAGCTGGGCCGTGATATTTGAATTTTATTCTGAGCGTTAGCGAGGGATAAAATTAACGAATATCACGGCCCAGGCCATGTGTTTTTAACTCCAAAATTGTTCTGATTGAAAAAAAGACAAACACCACATTGAAATAATGTCATTATTTTATAAGTAAATACCCCATTTGTAGACATGGCAATTTTAATAAAATCATAATACTTTTTGATGTATCACATTGTGTCTGCAATGTTGTACAGCTTTTTTCTGATTTGTTTGTGTAAATTTAACCAGATTACCAAAGGAACTCAAATGTAATTGAATAAATGGCACTAGCTAGACTTAGACACACTTATAAGAATTTTACGACAAACTACACATTTATAATTTCACTTAAGATTCTTTTCAATGTCAATTTTTCCAGTAATGGGCACATTGGATACCCTTGACAAAATTAAAGGTTATCGTTATATTATAAATATAATATGATGCAAGCACTACCTTATATCTGAAAATATAATAAGATGTTCACAATCTCCTTGGTGCAAGTAACAATATGGCTGCCCTAATCTAACATTCAGGTTTAAGAATAATGCTTCTTCCATCTTTTCTGTTCTCATTTCACCAATCTGTCGTCCTGGCTGTGAGGCCCACTGCATGATCGTGCTGTGGGTAAATATAGTCAATCATTATTTACTGTCATAAAACTAAATGAAATCATAAATAGGCTTTAACAATCATTTTATTTATGGTTAAAGACTGAGTAAACTTTTAATTTTAACATCATTTTTTGTTTTCATTATTAAGTAAATTAAAATTATCTGTTATACAAATGTTTCGAATTCACCTGTAATTTTTCTGCACCAATAGTTTTAGGACAGAAAAATGTCTTCTTTAAATAAGATGTATGTCTTTGAAAGTTTTTATAACTAGTAAATGTCATTTCTTTACTACAAACTTACAAAAACAATTTTAGTCAGGGGAAACCTTCATTCATTACTTGAGAATGGCTTTGAACTAGTTTTTAGAAACAGTGAGCACTCTTTGAAAGGGACGTTGTGTTTTTTAAAGGGCTTTTATGGTGGGCTAAGTGCAATTTATTGAGTCAAGGCTTATGAACAGACTTTTTATTGTTTGTTTGTATGTTGTAATGGTTCACCCCAGTCCTAGGTTGAGGGAGAGTTGAGCACTCTCAAATATGTTTAACCCATATGCTCCTTGTGCCTTTTCCAAGTCAGGAGCATGTTATTCAGTAATTATTTTTGGTTGCTTTCTACTTTATTTGTTTTTTGGTTATTTTTTTTAAGCATAATTCAGGCTATTTTTCTCTTTTGAATTTTTTCACAGTCATGCCAGGTCGTTTATAGCTAACTGTAAGGTATGGATTTTTCTCATTGTTTAAGGCTGAACAGTGTCCAATAATTCTTTTACAACCACGTCAATTGGTCTCCAGTGAATGGTTCTACATTCAGTTTGGCAGTTAATTAATTGGGGATAAGTTCATATAGAACTCTTCCTTGGTATCTTCTTTAATTTAATTGTTCAGCAGCAATTACCTTAGAATTAGAACTTTCTCTGCTGAAACAAAAGGGGAGTATTTTGAACACGGGATATATATTTCCTAAACGCTACAAATTACATACTATTTTTATTGTCCATTTCCTACTTATTTTACAAGGTTCCAATATTCAATTTCAATTATCCATGTCCATCAATACATTTAAAATGTACTAATTCCAGTTTCTGTTTTCCTCAAACTCACAGTCTTTTAACATATTTTGTTTGTTTTCCCGATTTAAAAAAAATTAATCTCCTACCTTGGTTTGTGTACAATAACACTAAATGAACAAAAAGAGATCTGGGGTATACACTAATGAGGCAAAAACAGACAAATATTGACATTGAAATTGTAGGAAGCATGGTTTCATATTTTTCTAGGGTTCAGAAGAATTTCAATGTTATAGTCTGTAATACCTGCCATAGTCTTGACATTCTGGATATCTCATATCATTATAAAACACTCCTTCTATGTAGAAAAATCCAGATTTATATAAATCCTGTGTAAAAGGATAAATAATTAATAAAATACATCAAAACATCCTATGTAAACAAGGAGAAAGGATTATAATTCTGGAACACTCCTTTTACATATTGTATTTAGAAACATACCAGTAAAATTTTAAGTCTGACTTCAAAATGAATTGAGTTTTTCATTAGTAAACAGCTTGTTCATTTTTATTTTGAAATATACATTGTGATGACTGTCAGTTTTGTATATGGTCATGTTTAACATGAAATATCTGAATAAGCAACTGGATGGCATATATTTGATCAGCTTTTCACTTTCATCTTGATATGTCTCACAATAAGACTATCCAAGTATTTCCTGTGTCTGGTTCAGTGAAAGTAAGCTGGATGATTTATTATGTTTCTTGAAAACTTATCATTTTATTAAACATTATCAAAATTAAAGACCAGATTTGGCTTTAGTTTTTTTTAATCAAATTGGAACACACATGAATGAATAATTAGTAAATCTATTTTACTGAACTCTAATAATATTAATCAAAATCCTACCTTTGCATATGGCATCAATTCATTATCAGGGTTATCGCTGAGGTCATGTGCTATAGCAAGGTCATTTACACAACTAATCTTGTCACGTAAATCAGACAACTTCTGTGTTCCAAGAACATTAAAATTCAGATCTGGCATTATCTAAATAATAAAAATATAAATAGTTTTTAAAACCTTGAGTTCACTTTAAAAGTGTCCTTTGAATATGTAACAAAATAACAGGAATAAACATCTTCTTGAAAATGTCCAACTGTTAGAATGCATTGATAGCAAAATAAGTAAATCATAAGCAAATTAATAGTTGCCAAGTCAGCTACATGTTGATAATATTTCCACTAAAATAAGTTGGTTTACAGTATGAGAAAAAGATTGATTTTCCAAGATATTGCCAAAAATTTTAAAAGCTACAATAACTACCTGTCCTGGAAAAGATATCTTAGATTTACCAAAATATCACATGCTATTAAATGTACCAATACCATATTGTCTGGATGTTATATTTGTGCATAAATTGTAGCTTTTATGTCTGAAAAACCCTAAGACGTTGAAATTTAACAACTGTTGTTAAAATCAGAATGATTAAATGTAAAGTATCAAACCTTATTATGAACATGCTGCAATTTCAGGTATTTAAAAGGAGGGTATACTCTGATATTTATGATGACATTTGGAAGATTAATTTCATATTCTCCCAGATCTTCTCCTGGTTTCCGGTCATGAAATAATGCTGAACTCTGAAAAGAAAAGTCTTATTTAATTCATAATGGATTTAGCATGAGATATTTACATTTTGATGGCATTTCTTTTACTAGAACTGTGCAGTCCTATTAAGTACAATATTCTTTCTCTTCTAACAACACTCTCAACTATCCCACTGTTTGTAAGTTTGTTTACTAATTCTTTAAGAATTCATTCAGTTATATATCAGAAAATAAATGAGAAAAATGTATATATTTTTTTTCCATTTTCAACCAAGATTAACCCAGAGACATATATACACAGAGATGGGCAACTGCAACAGTGGTCCGCGAAATCCAATTGAAAACACGTCCGACGTGACTTTAAAGATAGCGTGGGTACCGCCATTTTGTAACTACTAACAGACAAATTCGCAACTGACTTACGATTGTTATTTTACATCAAGCATTTCTATACACCACAATGTAAGTATATATTTCAATTTCTTATATTATTTACTTATTCCTATTCAGTTTGTAGTAATCATTAGGTGAAAATATTTTGACGATTATGTTTTATTCCAGTCATTAATAAGGAGAAAGCTGGGTCAACATGGACGTTATGAAAATTTGGAACATGGTCATATTTTATTTATTAAAACCTTTTCATTCTAAAAGGAATAAAACTATTAGTCAGATGAATTACCTTCCCAAGACATACAGGCTTTGTCTATATAAGTTGAATTTTTCATTATTTCACCCACTTTGAAGCAATTTACAACTATAAATCAGTATTATAGCTGTCGGCCATGTTGATTTTGTTATTCATATAGACAGACCCTTGTACTAGTCCTTGGTATATAAACTTGTCCATCTTCAGAAAATTACTGTTCTTATCACATGAATAACTTTCCAAAGACATACAGGCTTTGTCTATACAATATGAATGTTTCATTATTTCACCCACTTTGATCTGGGACTATTATACTATTACTTAAGCCCCAGCTTTGATGCAATTTACAATTAAAAATCAGTATTATAGCTGTCGGCCATGTTGATTTTGTTTATTTATATAGACAGACCCCTGTACTAGTCCTTGGTTTATAATTTAGTTTACATATATTAACATTCAGTATCTGACAGCATTTTTTTTTCTTTTTGAACAGGATCCTGTTATAAGAAAGAACAAAGATATTGATCAAATTTCCCTAACAGTACAGCATGCAAGAGACGTAATAACATGTGCTGAATGCAGGACTCCGAATTCTTTTCTGTTTGAAAATAAGACTCCCTGGCAGACAGGAAAAACTATTAGTGATTACTTTTTTCAGAATATGACAACGCTGTCATGTAGTGGACCAATTGCTACTTCTATCACAATTAGTATGATATTTAAACATGTTTTGTGAGAGAAAAACTAACATGTGCTTATCCGTTGAAAACACCATATTATTGTAGTTCATATGCCAAACCTGATGTATGCTTTTAGTGCAAGTGAAGGTGGTATGATTAAACTAAAAACAAATACTAGACTCTGCTCCCAATCTATTGCATTTGAAGCAGAAGTGGTACAGTAGCAGTTGTGCAGAGACCATATGGAAAGAAATGCAAATAAATATCTTGTGTTCAACTTCATTTGTCTTCATTACGAAAAGTTTACAAATTACACATACATGTATAACAATATGGTGATGTAGTATGATTGCTAATGAGACAATTATGTACATGTACATGTATGACTATCATTGGAACGCCACTCTATAATATCTTTTGTTCATTATGAAAACGGATAATGCTACCTTAGTAGCATAATGTTAAAAAAGAAAATGTTATATTAATTCATGCCACAACACCCCTATGAATATGAAACTTAACAGTACTAAAAAGGAAAATATTTCGATTCACAAAGTCCTACATGTATAAGGAAAGTGACATACTAAATAGATTTTACATGAAATGACAAAAGATGTTGAATAAGAAGCATGAAATGTTCACTTTACTGGTACACTAGTCTTCACGGGTTTCTATTGGTCATCATCTGTGTTTTGTTTGTCCTTTTACAATGGTGCTTGTTTGTACTTATCTGTTATGTTGCTTCAGTTTTACATGTCCTCATTCTGTGATCACTAGATCACCTATCATGTTTTGAAAAATGTGTATGCAAATATTTTCTGCAATACATTGAAAAGGTACAGATGCTATGAGTAAAAGGAGATGTGCTGTATATGTCAATGAGACAACAACCCAACAGCAAAAATATTCTTAACACATCTATGTATGTTTAAGAATTCTTGTGTGATATAGCACATAATGAATATTTATATATCAGTGTCAGTGACTTGATACATGTATGTACCTATTGACGCATTCCGTCCTAAAAATTAGGCGTGTGAAGAGCCCAAGCAGTATATCTGCATATAAAAAACTGATATCAAAATAAATTCCTGTATAACAAATTCAGGGAATGAAACACTATCCTATTAAAACAAACCACAAGAGATATTAGTGGTTAAGGTTTATTTAAAAATGTGAAGTACACGCCAGTGCAAAGTAGCTTAAAATAATAAGCAAACAGAGGCAGAAGATGTCAAGGGGCACTACAAAAATGACAAGGTCATGTTACACAGTGGAAAAAAATAACAAAAGAAAAGAACATAACAGCCCACATAGCACTACACCGAAAATTACCTTGTTAACATTGAGCAACACGGACCCGTAAAAGATCATATAGAACTGATGAACAATTTCACAAATTTGTCTAATTCAAAACTTGAGGTTCACTTCCCGACAGCAAAGAGTAAAGATAAGAATGTTGCAGTACTCGGCTAGTCTATGAAACAAAAAATTAAAAGTCTACAGTTCAGCAGAGAATTTAACAATACTTATGATACAAATTGTTTTTAAACAGAGCCGGTGATTTTAAGTCTTAAAAATAATGCAAAAAAAAAAAGAAAAAAGATTCATATTCAATATTTAATGGCAGCAACAAGTGATTTCAACAACACTTATAATGTACGTTCATTCGGGAAATTCATGCAAAGGTTCCATGAATGATCCTTTAATTCTAGGTAAATCAAAAACTAAACGTTATAATTAAATTAAAACAGCTATATTTACATGGAACAATTTAGATAGAATAAAGATGTGAAGTACACGCCAGTACAACAGCAATAAAGTGTTCAGCCCCATTTCCATTGTTCTTAATATGAGAAGACCCAACCAATAATGCAGTTTCGTCATAATGTTTTCCTTATTTCCATGGGATTTGAAGACCAAATCAAATTACTGTGATTGGAGCCGTGATAATTATTAATCAGATTAATCTATAATATAAAAGTCTAAACAAATACTTCTTAAGTTTGTATCATGCTGAGGCTATTTAGACCGAAAACAAAATGTAAGTGCTTGTTCTTACATGCTATTTGAAAATATTTTTAATCAACTCTTTAGCAACATAAGTGCACACGCTGAAATGTCTCGCCTACTATACTGACCATTGATTTTATATTGATAGTCCTAAATATAAAGTTTTACTACAAGTATTACAATAACATTTATGATCCAAGAAAATAAGGTCAATGTCAGATAAACCAAGCCAGAAATACATGTACACCTTTAATACAATCATTCCATACACCAAATATAGATGATCTATTGCTTATAGTATAAAAGAAACAGACCAAACATCAAGGTTAAGGTCAGATGAACCCTGCCAGACAGACATGTACACCTTAAAATCATTCCATGCATCAAATATAGTTGACCTAGTGCTAAAAGTATCTAAGAAACAAAGTTAACCAGGAAAACTGAACATTGACCAATGAACCATGACAATGAGGTGAAGGTCAGATGATATCTGCCAGACAGACATATACACCCATACACCAAATAAAGTTGACCTATTGCTTAAAGTTTGAGAACAGACCAAAACACAAAAACTTAACATTAAGCAACGAAACATGAAAATGAGGTCAAGGTCAAATAAAACCTGCCAGACTGACATGTACATCGTAAAATATTTCCAGATACCAAATATAGTTGACCTATTGCATACAGTATTATAATAAAATGCTCCACAGGGCGCAGCTTGATACGACCGCAGAGGTCGAACCCTGAACAGTTGGGGCAAGTATGGACACAACATTTAAGCTTGATACAGCTCTGAATTTGGATTGTGATTAAATATTTGACACAGCATAGGTTTCTGACACAGAATGAATGTGGTCTAAGAACTTAAAAATTTTAAATTGGACATTCACCTATTATGGTCCAATATCCAAAATCTAAATACATGGTTAGATTCAGCATATCAAAGAACCCCAAGAATTCAATTTTTGATGAAATCAAACAAAGTTTAATTTTGGACCCTTTTGATCTCAATGTGGACAAAAATGATAACAGGGCCCAAAAATCAAAAATCTAAATACATGGTTAGATTCAGCATATCAAAGAACCCCATATATTCAATTTTTGTTGAAATCAAACAAAGTTTAACTTTGGACCCCGATTTGGACCAACTTGAAAACTGGGCCCATAATCAAAAATCTAAATACATGTTTAGATTCAGCATATCAAAGAACCCTAAAAATTCAATTTTTGTTAAAATCAAACTAAGTTTAATTTTGGACCCTTTGGACCTTTATGCAGACCAATTTGAAAACGGAACCAAAAATTAAGAATCTAAATACACGGTTAGATTCGGCATATCAAAGAACCCCAATAATTCAATTTTTGATGAAATCAAACAAAGTTAAATTTTGGACCCTTTGGACTTCAATGTGGACCAATTTAAAAACGGGGCCCAAAATCCAAAAACTTAATACACGGTTAGATTCAGCATATTACAGAACCCCATATATTCAATTTTTGTTGAAATCAAACAAAGTTTAATTTTGGACCCCGATTTGGACCAACTTGAAAACTGGGCCCATAATCAAAAATCTAAATACATGGTTAGATTCAGCATATCAAAGAACCCCATATATTCAATTTTTGTTGAAATCAAACAAAGTTTAATTTTGGACCCCGATTTGGACCAACTTGAAAACTGGGCCCATAATCAAAAATCTAAATACATGGTTAGATTCAGCATATCAAAGAACCCCATATATTCAATTTTTGATGAAATCAAACAAAGTTTAATTTTGGACCCTTTTGATCTCAATGTGGACAAAGTTGATAACGGGGCCCAACAATCAAAAATCTAAATACATGGTTAGATTCAGCATATCAAAGAACCCCATATATTCAATTTTTGTTGAAATCAAACAAAGTTTAATTTTGGACCCCGATTTGGACCAACTTGAAAACTTGGCCCATAATCAAAAATCTAAATACATGGTTAGATTCAGCATATCAAAGAACCCCATATATTCAATTTTTGTTGAAATCAAACAAAGTTTAATTTTGGACCCCCGATTTGGACCAACTTGAAAACTGGGCCCATAATCAAAAATCTAAATACATGGTTAGATTCAGCATATCAAAGAACCCCATATATTCAATTTTTGTTGAAATCAAACTAAGTTTAATTTTGGACCCTTTGGACCTTTATGTAGACCAATTTGAAAACAGAACCAAAAATTAAGAATCTAAATACACGGTTAGATTCGGCATATCAAAGAAACTCAATAATTCAATTTTTGATGAAATCAAACAAAGTTAAATTTTGGACCCTTTATACCTCAATGTGGACCAATTTAAAAACGGGGCCCAAAATCCAAAAACTTAATACACGGTTAGATTCAGCATTTTAAAGAACCCCAAGAATTCAAGAATAAAACCCCATTGAAATTGATCAAGAAATAAGCAATTTATACGAAGTATCTTCTTTTGCACAATACTGTGCAATTGATTATTTCTTGCTATTGCGCAATACTGTACAATTGACAATTTCTTGCTATTGCGCAATATTGTGCTATTGGATATTTCTTGCTATTGCGCAATACTGTGCAATTGAAGATTTCTTGCTATTGCGCAATACTGTGCAATTGAAGATTTCTTGCTATTGTGCAATACTGTGCAATTGAAAATTTCTTGCTATTGCACAATACTTATTATATAATAATTTACACATCCTGTTTGGTGTGTATCTCCTACCATATCATTATTATTTACTTTTAAATATAAATCAGAAATAACCAACTTAAAATGGAAAATTTTAAAAGAAAAAAAAAAGGAAAAAAAGAAAAAAAAAAGAAAAAAAAAAATCCCCCCCCAAAATTTTTTGAACCCCCTTATGATTCATCACCCCCAAACTCAATCTCAGCCTTCCCTTTGTGGTATGGTACCTTGCAGTACAATTTCAGAGAGATCCATACACTTGAACACAAGTTATTGTCTGGAAACTAGAAAAATGCTTATTTTTGGCCCCTTTTTGGCCCCCCAATTCCTAAACGTTTCGGGCAATTACCCCCAAACTCAATTCCAGCTTTCCTTTTGTGATATGGAACCTTGTAGTACAATTTCAGAAATATCCAAACACTTACACACAAGTTATTGTCATGAAACTAGAAAAATGCTTGTTTTTTGCCCCTTTTTTGGCCCCTAATTCCTAACATTTTGAGGCAATTACCCCCAAAATCAATTACAGCCTTCCCTTTGTGATATGGAACCTTGTGGTACAATGTCAGAGAGATCCATACACTTACACACAAGTTATTGTCTGGAAGTTACAAAAATGCTTATTGTTGGCCCCTTTTTGGCCCCTAATTCCTTAACTGTTGGTACCATAACCCCCAAAATCAATCCCAACCTTCTTTTCATGGTATTGAACCTTATGGTAAAATTTCATGGAGATCCATTCACTTAAACTAAAGTAAGAGTGCGAAAACCAATGTGTCTTCGGACGACGACGACGACGACGACGCCAACGTCATACCAATATACGACCAAAAAATTTTCAATTTTTGCGGTCGTATAAAAACAGATCAAAACACAACAAGAGGCTGTCGAGTGACAGCAAACCGGATTTTCCTGCAGAGGTAGAACCCTAAACAGTTGAGCCAGTATGGACACAACATTTAAGCTTAAAACAGCTCTGAACTTGGATTGTGATTGAATATTGAAAATAGATTATCATCTAATTAATAATGAAAATAATATTTGCAAATCTGAACCCCAAACAGGATCATGTAAAAATTAAACATTAACACACACAACAAAATAAAGTACCACATAACAACTGAGACATCTACATTCAGAACACACATGACTTAAAAAAAAATAGTTATAAAGAAATTTTGATCATTACTGGTTCATGGAATAAGTTTGGGTTATTTCCCTTTGAACAGAAATATGGTTTAACATAGTACTCTAACATTAGATATGATTTAATATAGTTCTCTAAAATTAGATATGATGTAACACAATGTATATCTATTTTCAAATTATAATCAATAGTTCAAAATATTTTTCTTTCATTTGTCACAAACTAATATAGATCTGCAGCTTATCTATCAAAGTCAACAATTTTTTCTACACAATGTAATGTAGTGAAATATATCCTTTAATAAAAATAGATAATTATCTAATCAAAGGAGTTCACTTCATCTAAAAAAAGTTATATATATAGTATTCAGAAAATTAGTTTATACAAAATAACAAACAAACCTACCACAAAATTCTTCAAACAATTTATCAGAGAAAAGAAAAAAAAATCCAAAATGTCATTAATCATAAATACAATGTCTTTTAAAAATCTTTTAAAAAAAGAGTTATTTCCCTTTGTACAGAAATGGATCATCTCATCAAAAATCAAATTCTTTGGAAAGGGCTGTAACTGAACAACGAGAAAAGCTAAAATGGTGAAAATTGAACTTGACCTTCGTTTAGCCACAGGAAACGACATATCTAAATTTGAAAAAAAATCTTCAAAGTGTTTTCGTGTATATGAACGGACACTGTTTGGCAGCCACCCGCCCTCCATACATCCCCAAATAAATAACTGATTTTTACTTCGAAAATCCGGTAAAAAACTTAACATTAGGCAATGAACCGAGAAATTGAGGTCAAGGTCAACTAAAACCTGCCAGACTGACATGTACATGGTAAAATATTTCCATACACCAAATATAGTTGACCTATTGCATACAGTATTAGAAAAACAGACCAAAACACAAAAACTTAACATTGAGCAATGAACTGTGAAAATGAGGTCAAGGTCAAATAAAACCTGCCAGACTGACATGTACACCTTACAATCATTACATACACCAAATATAGAAGACCTATTGCTTATAGTATCTGAGATATGGACTTGACCACGAAAACATAACCTTGTTCACTGATCCATGAAATGAGGTAGAGGTCAAGTGAAACTGTCTGACAGATATGAGGACCTTGCAAGGTACGCACATACCAAATATAGTTATCCTATTACTCATAATAAGAGAGAAATTAACAATACAAAAAATCTCTAACTTTTTTTCAAGTAGTCACTGAACCATGAAAATGAGGTCAAGGACAATGGACATATGACAGACGGAAACTTAATATCATAAGGCATCTATATACAAAGTATGAAGCATCCAGGTCTTCTACCTTCTGAAATATTAAGCTTTTGAGAAATTAGTTAACACCGCCGGATCACTATCCCTATGTCGAGCTTTCTGTGACAGAAATCACAGGCTTGACAAAAATGTACTAGACTTTAACGGTGCAAAAAGTCTCACTGTCTTTTGAAACACCAAGCAAATATTAAAGTTGAAAGTCATGGTAATCAGTTTCCCACTAGACAAAATCCGAAATTTGACAAAATTCCACTGGCAATATTTTTTATCTATGAAAAGTTGTATTATTTCTTTTCTTAACATGTTAATTGACTATTTTTGTTTGCCCAGTGCTCTGTTTAAATGAAATTCTGGTCAGAGTTTAAATAATATGTCAGCATTTGTTTAGTTGTAAAAAAATTACCAAGCGATAATCCCTTTAGAACTTCACCTCCGGCAAATGTCAGGTGATAGGAGGGCAATAAATTACTTAATCGCACACCTGTGAATCCACAATCACAACTCTAAGGAATTAATTACTGGAGAATTAAGGAGCACACTTTAGCAAAGAAATGAAGTAAATAATGTTTCTTGCATTATCAATATCATAATTTTAACCAGATATTAATTTTAAAATAATTAGAAATGTTGAAAAGCAGAAAATATTTTTCTCAATAAATACATAAAAATAATAAATGCAACGATTTTCAAGTGGCTTTTTAGAAAAGAAATTATTTGACCTGAGGTAAATTTTCCAATTGTTTTTTGGTTAGCTATCAAGGGTCATTCGTCCCCGATTTGTAGAGTAATTCATTGGTGAGATTCTCATTCCGGGCCGCGCGATTTAACGTGATTTCACAGAGTTGCCAATCTCTGTGTATATATGTCTCTGATTAACCTAAAGCAGCTGTATGCAAAATTCAATAAAAATCTGTGGATGCTTGATTTACTGTGTAACTTGACCTCATTAAGTGAAATATTTTATTTGGTAAACATGTACATGGTTATAGTTTGTGATTTTCATTTAAATTCTTTTAAAATGTAAACTTCTACTTATTTTCACTTTGTAGATAAAACATATAGATGACAGAACAGATAGATAGTTTCCCTCAGTTTGTAAAAGACTGATTATTGCTAGTGAGACAGTCAATAAAAAGATATCACTAGGATACTTATATCGGTAAGTGCATCTGAAGTTTTGAGATGTCCTTTCACCAATAATCCCCCCTCCCCCCTCTTATTTTAAAAATTTTTGGTGGAAAACACTGAATTCTGTAACAGATTAGAAAATATTAACTTCTAATTGTATACATTTTTCTCATCCAGGCTGGAGTATTTTAATCTTCTTAAAACCGTTGATTTATATATTTTGTCTGCTTCTCTTCTCTCCAATTCTCTTTTCTGCATCCTGTGTAATATATATTATTAATAATAAATTATTCAATATATTGTTATTCTTAATATCTAAAATGTATAGTCACACTAAAGATTGTTTTACTAAAGGAAGATTTGACACCATAAAATCTGGTTGAGTGCATCAATTTTCCTTAAAAAGTGCATGCACACAAATTTACACAATCAGGAATCTCATTAGCTCCTTGGTTTAATATGTTAAAAGTTTCTCTGTTTTTGCAAGTGATATTGTAGTTTTGACAACAGTCACCCTCAATGGAAGTCAAGGCCTTTTATAGTCGACTATAAGGTTTTACTCATTGTTGAAGGCCGTACGTGTCTATAATTGCTTACATCCACTTCAATTGAACTCAGGGGGATAGTTGTCTCATTGGCAATCATATCACATTGCCTTATTTGTATATATTACCTTGAATTTAAAACGGATCTCTAGACAAGATTATTTTTAGGCTTCTTTGACACTATACTATGTGTCCAGAAATAAAAAGCTCATATCATAAAGATTATAAAACAACCAGTTGTTGAATGATGAAGATGCATGATAATAGCTGTGAAATATTCTAATGTTAAACTCTTTATTTGAATATTTGAAAGAACCTACAATGTTCATTGTAAACAACCTATTTTTGGTGCATTACCTTGGTGACATAATTTAGCTTACCTGACTGAAACCAAGTCTACAGAATCTGGAATACATGATAACATTGATATATCTGTCTTTTCTTCTCCACACAGTAAATTATTTGCACTGAAAAATAAAATGAGAAGCAGTATGGTTATAACAGTTTTCCTGAAAGTTTGACACAAACAAGAGTTACCTAATTAGTGTTGTCAAATTGAACAGTTTAGTCTAACCGGTTACTCGGACACAACTCGTTCACTATGCCTGTGTCTGTAGTGACTTTTTGGATTTCAATGAACATGATGAACGTAATCTATGTATTATTAAGTCAGGGATTTTGTTACCATAAATAACTTAAAACCTTTACTAAATTCTTTCATAGATACAAAGATTTGGTTTGGAAGTTTGGCTGTACCTGTAGAAAACTTATTTCAAGCAGGATAGCACATCCTAATTTCTAAGATGTTGTATACCGAGCCTGGAAATTTAATGATCCGGGTAAACTTATGGATCCTTTAAATAAACTTCTTCTAGAAGGTTACCAATTCAACACTGTTATTAGATCTATGAATATGGTTTTTTTTGGTATACATATTGATTTTGTTATCATTAAATTAAAATCAAACTTAAATTATTGTTATATACATACGCACATTCATGGCTCTACAATCTTTCTATACCTGTATCTTGGCATTGTACAAGATCATGTTTTTTTCTCTGACTGTTAAGGACGTCTTAACACTAAATCCATTGGATGTTGGAAGCATACTGATTGATATATGTATATAGTCTTAGATGCCTGATTTTTTATTAGTTGGGTCAATATCCCTAATGCACCTTAAATTGAGGAACACAAAAATAGTGCATAAATAAAAATCTGTGTGTAGTGATATTGGACATGTTTCAATTTTTATCAAGTGACTGAGCTTAACCATTTGTGCTGAGTTGGAGAGCAGCTAGAGGACCACAGAATAAATTCACTAGAAAAAATTATGGAGTTATTATAATGTATTCAAAAAACTAAATTTTCAAAGAATTTATTGTGTGAAAAAAGGGATTTTTTACCTCGAGAAGCCGCATCACAAAAGGCTTTTCAGGGTGTGCTAAATTATGGAAAAACGAATCACATTTTGTACCCTGAAAATTTAACCACATATGTGAAAATGTCTCAGCTTCGAAATGAGCCATCAAATATATCCAAGTTTACGATAAGAGCAGAGGAATTGAGGAAAAGGCTACTATAACTGCATACCTGAAATGAATTGTAAACACATATGTACCCAGTTCATGTTGTTATTGGCTTTGAACTAGCTGACAGTAACTGCAAGTTCTCTCAGATCTGTACTTGTGTCTTTTTTGTTGCTGTATATCATATTTGTTTTTCGTTCATTGTCTTGTACATAAATCAGGCTGTTAGATTTCTCGTTTGAATTGTTTTACATTTGTCATTTAAGGGCCTTTTATAGCTGACTATGCTGTATGTGTCTTTAACTCATTGTTGAAAGCTTTATGGTGACCTATACATGTAGTTGTTAACTTCTATGTCATTTGGTCTCTGGTGGAGAGTTGTCTACTTGGCAATTATACCACATCTTCTTATTTTTATATGAACTGTGAACGTTAATGAATTTTTGGGGTTTAAGCTATTTGGAATTTAGGCAGATTTTTTGTATTCTTTGATTTATTCAGTTTTTCTACAGGAAGACTAAATGATTTCGAGGTTGACAAACATATAATTTGTATACATCAAACTCAAGTTGTTTTTAACATGATTCTTAAAGAATGAGTTACATCAGTTGACCAGCTGAGGTCAATCAAGTGTAACCGACATCATCGAAATATCGGTACTTTTAAAGAAACTTTGACGTACTACCATACATTTTGTAAGCATTGTGACATAGAAAATTTATGGGAAAGTGCACAAATTTGAACCACTGGACGTTTAGCAACCAACAATCAATCAAATAATCAACAAATTCGAACGATGTCTAGACACTTGTCTAACCAATGTTGAAGACTTTATGGCATGTTTCTCAGCATCTGAATGTCTAATCCGTTTGAGAATTTTGAGTTGGCTGTGAATTTTTATGATTTGGTCAACTGTTAGTGGCGAATTCAGAATATTTCTAAAAACTAAGAATCTCAAAACTGAAACTAGAATAAAATGCTCCGCTGGGCGCAGCTTGATACGACCGCAGAGGTCGAACCCTGAACATTTGGGGCAAGTATGGACACAACATTCAAGCTTGATACAGCTCTGAATTTGGATTGTGATTAAATATTTGACACAGCATAGATTTCTGACACAATGAATGTGGTCTAAGAACTTAAATTTTTTTAATTTATCTATTATGGTCCAATATCCAAAATCTAAATACATGGTTAGATTCAGCATATCAAAGAATCCAAAGAATTCAATTTTTGATGAAATCAACCAAAGTTTAATTTTGGACCCTTCTGACCTCAATGTGGACCAATTTGATAAGGGGGCCCAAAAATCAAAATACATGGTTAGATTCAGCATATTAAAGAACCCCATATATTCATTTTTTGTTGAAATCAAACAAAGTTTAATTTTGGACCCCAACTTGGACCAACTTGAAAACTGGGCCCAAAATCAAAAATCTAAATACATGTTGTTATTCAGCATATCAAAGAACCCCATATATTCAATTTTTGTTAAAATCAAACCAAGTTTAATTTTGGACCCTTTGGACCTTAATGTAGACCAATTTGAAAACTGGACCCAAAATTAAAAATCTAAATACACGGTTAGATTTGGCATATCAAAGAACCCCAATAATTCAATTTTTGATGAAATAAAACAAAGTTTAATTTTGGACCCTTTTGACCTCAATATGAAACAATTTGATAGCAGGGCCCACAAATAAAAAATCTAAATACATGGTTAGATTCAGCATATCAAAGAACCCCATATATTCAATTTTTGTTGAAATCAAACAAAGTTTAATTTTGGACCCTAATTTGGACCAACTTGAAAACTGGGCCCAAAATCAAAAATCTAAATACATGTTTAGATTCAGCATATCAAAGAACCCCATATATTCAATTTTTGTTAAAATCAAACTAAGTTTAATTTTGGACCCTTTGGACCTTAATGTAGACCAATTTGAAAACTGGACCCAAAATTAAAAATCTAAATACACGGTTAGATTTGGCATATCAAAGAACCCCAATAATTCAATTTTTAATGAAATAAAACAGTTTAATTTTGGACCCTTTTGACCTCAATATGAACCAATTTGATAGCGGGGCCCACAAATAAAAAATCTAAATACATGGTTAGATTCAGCATATCAAAGAACCCCATATATTCAATTTTTGTTGAAATCAAACAAAGTTTAATTTTGGACCCCAATTTGGACCAACTTGAAAACTGGGCCCGAAATCAAAAATCTAAATACATGTTTAGATTCAGCATATCAAAGAACCCCATATATTCAATTTTTGTTAAAATCAAATTAAGTTTAATTTTGAACCCTTTGGACCTTAATGTAGACCAATTTGAAAACTGGACCCAAAATTAAAAATCTAAATACACGGTCAGATTTGGCATAACAAACTAATAAATGTGGTCAAAGATTTTACAAATCTAATGCGCCATACTGTGCAATTAAAGATTACTTCTTGAAATTTTTCAATATTTGAAATTTGAAAAAAAATAATATTTGAAGAATAATTCTTTTTAATTTCTGAAATCTGAAATGAGAAAAAATTGACCCCCCACAATTTCTTTTAACACAACCCCCCCCCCCCCTTTTCCCCCAAAATATTCTTTCCCTCAAGATATGGTCATAATCTCAATTCAAATTTCCAATGGAATTTGCAACCATAATTACCCATTTATATTTACCATAGTGCTAACTTAATCTATTTTTTAATAGAATTTAAAATATGGTGTCAAATCTTTCATATGGATATTTTTGCAACATTTGCAGATATTTTTACTGGTCTTCCTTTATAAATATGCATTTCTATAAACATAATTTAAAAGCAGTGTAAGGGAAGTAATCAAAACGTTGTATGTGGATTACCTCCCTTATACTGTTTTAAATTGTCTTAATTGTTCATTAACCATTACTTTATACATAATTTAAAAGCAGTGTAAGGGAGGTAATTCAAATGATGTATTTGATTTATCTCCCTTACACTGCTTTAAATTATGTTTTGTACTAAAGTATTTGTCCATATAAAAATGCTTGTTTTTTGCCCCTTTTTTTGCCCCTAATTCCTAAAATTTTGAGGCAATTACCCCCAAAATCAATCCCAGCATTCCCTTTGTGATATGGAACCTTGTGGTACAATGTCAGAGAGATCCATACACTAACACACAAGTCATGTCTGGAAGTTACAAAAATGCTTATTTTTGGCCCCTAATTCCTTAACTATTGGTACCATAACCCCCAAAATAAATCCCAACCTTCCTTTTGTGACATTGAACCTTATGGTAAAATTTCATAGAGATCCATTCACTTAAACTAAAGTTAGAGTGCGAAGCCAACGTGTCTTCGGACGATGACGACGCCAACGTCATATCAATATACGATCGTAAATTTTTTTTGCGGTCGTATAAAAAGGAATTCTGAATGTCATGGTTTTTTTTGTGTTTTTGCTTATTAGGAGTATATCCAACATATCTTCCATTAAAAGAAATGTTATTTTTCAATCTTAAAGGGTCATTAGCTACGAGATATAAGAAAAATGAAATATGATTTCTTTTTGGTTCAATCACTAATGAAAGTGAAATAGTGAAATAATAATTCACTTTTAGCAGCCAGTTTAGTTCAATTTTGTCAAAATAAGCTAAGAAACATTGCTGATGAATTATTCACTTGCAAGTGAATAATTCGGCCTCATAGAATCCGTATTCATGTGACCTTCAATTTAACCCATTAGCTATAGATTGGTTTCATGTACGCATTATTTATTAGTTGTGTTCAGCTATTAAAAGGAAAAGAATGTCAACAAAGTTGAACCATTACGTTGACTGATACTATCCACCAAAAATCATTGTTATACATATATATCTATTACATTAAATCAAACACTGACCTGGAAAAGTCCAACTGCATGAGGTTACTATTTATTTATATTTATGTTTATGTTTACATCAGGTTATGTGACCATCGGCAGTCTTCGGAGGTCATCTCAATGGTTAATTAGATGGCGTCTAGACTAAAATACACACGAAATGCTGATATATGTTATCGAGTCTATGCATTGTTAATTAAAATTGAGAATGGAAATGGGGAATGTGTCAAAGAGACAACAACCCGACCGAAGAGCAGAAAACAGCAGAAGGCCACCAATGGGTCTTCAACACAGTGAGAAAATCCCACACCCGGAGGCGGGCTTCAGCTGGCCCCTAGAAAAAATGTGTACTAGTTCAGTGAAAATGAAAAAAAAATTGTCGGTGAACATGAATTTGACAGCTAATGCCCCTTTAAAGGACAACAGCCACTTCAAACAATCATGTGTAAAATAAAACCTTCATAGTTAATAAAATCAATATCTTCATGTTGTTGTGTGTATTTCTTATCAGGGAATGTGATAATCATTAGTGTAAACACAGATGGCCTTGATCGCCCTTGTATGCATATTTTTAGACATGATAATGAGGCTCACGGCTATGACATCACTTGTGTTACCAGCTGTATAATCTCAGTGGTAATACTATATAGATAATACAGAAATGCCACTAGTATAGGGTTTCATTCATATCTCATATTACATACATGTTTTAGTTTTATGTAAAAGCAAATCTTTATGCAGTAGTATTATTCAAAAGTAAGAAGTAATTATTTTTTATTTCGTAAATATTAGTATAAATATGCCGTATTGTGTGGTTTAATTATGGTTGCAATAGCAATTCTCAATGTGACTAAAATATATATTGGTTTACTTTTCCGAAAAATTCTCAGAGAAATCGTGCTTGAGACCACTATTGTAAACGACAGGACTTTACACCGTCTAAACATAGCAGAATTTGTTCTAAGCATTTTACCCTTCATCAGTATAGCAGACACCCAGAAAGACTTTTAAAATTGGGATATCCGGGTGCAAAGGCAGCACTGAAAGATGACGCCATACCCGACATTCCTGTAGTTGTGGATGCAGAAAAAGGACCATCTTCTCCTAAAAAGCCTAGGTCGGTCTTGGAAAAAAGACAGAAACGTCAGGTACAATTGATCCTCTTTATTATTCATCGAAACTTATGTGAAAAATATGTTCATGGTTATCTGTATGGTTTCAATACTTATAAACAATTATTATATTTGTATATCTTTCTTCCCGTTTTTGTTCTACTGAAAATTGTCACAGGCATTTATCTTATTTACATGAAAAGGTATATATCCATGTAAATAATACTACGATCCATTAAAAAAATTATCGTAAGTAATTCTGAAATGTTCAGGACTTCCGGGTATTTTTATTTTTTCTCGTATACTTTTTTTTATGCAATGAGTCGCTTGGTGATAATTTATAATTTCGCTTGTAGAAGAAGTCCGTGTATTGCAATAAACGTATTTACACTTTTGGTATTTAGCTATATTTTGCCTCCGAATGACCTTAGATCTACTCCGAATCACCTTTTGACGTCAGGCAACAATCACTTTTTAATTGTGACGTCAAAGGTTTTGAATTATGATGTCAAAGTTTACGGGAACCTGTGTGATTTTACGTAATGGCGGACAAATTTGCATACAAGTGTAAATACGTCTTTTCTGAAACTATTATGAAATAAAATAAACGAATAAGATTTCGTGAGTCTTAATAAAGAAAACAAAAAAACATATCAATTATCATGAATTCATCAATATCATGTTTACAAAGTCATTGTTCAGACAGAGTTTTCTCCCTTCGCTTACTTGCAAACACCCTCTAATTCGGCTATAGTTTGTCTTTCTACCTCCAGTTCTTGAGCTAGAACATCTCTCATGGGAGTATACTTCTTATCCGTCTCAGACATACCAGGTATTACCGTTTTGTCCCATTTCTGAATGAATTCGCGAATGTTTATTAACTCTGTCGCACCGCGAATATGTCCCTGTCCAGCTTCCATTTCTATATATTATTATTCAATATTACGGAATTATTGACAAAAAGATTTAATTTTTACTATTTAAAAAATATAATATCTAATGATGTTTCAATACAGCATGTTACATAATAGATAAAACGGCTACTTACTGTGTAGTATTTCATAAATTTGCGGTCAAAGCCTTTAAGTAATAAAAATGATTAGGTTAAAAAGTTATTGATTTTTATTCGTTTTGCGTAAAATTTTGGCGGGAATTATCCACGTGCAGTTTACTAAACGTAAACAACAACAGAAAAATTGCTGAAACTATTATTGACCTGTCTATTAGATTTATTTTCTTGTTGAAGACGGTAAGGCTCGTCATCTGAAAAGAGTTTATTGAGTTTATGAGCACACAAGTTTGTTATTTTTTTGTTCTGTTAGTATATAAATCATTCTAACATGACGTTCTTCAAACGCTTTGAGTACACACCCGTGGTAAAATATAAATATATTGTTTGGGCTGTTCCGATCGTACTCCCGCGTCATATGCTTTTCCACGAATGAGCTACCCGACGTCATAGAACGATGACGTAAGAATATAAGCATTTTACGGGAAAATACACGCTTACGAGTGAAACCGAAAATCATCACAACAAGGAAACAAACAAACGATGCTAAAATGTTTTATATAAGCCATTTTTTGTTTACATATAAGACATATAAATACAATTATCATTTAGATTCATCCAAACCTATCTAAATATGTCATTGTAAATAGTTTAGAAGCATGCCATTTATTCAGTTTGCTCCGTTCTTTTACGTCAATTTAATAGTGCGTTTATTTTAAATTAAATATTTTTGGGAACGGCAAATTATGCCTTCACCTAGAGCGCTTCGATCCAAAAGAATTGCCATATTTGTCCTATTAGAATCTAAATAATTCATGTGGGCTTGAATATATCGTGATTTTACCATCACTCAGGGTAAAATATTTGTCATAAAGGGCCAACCCGTGGTAAAATCAAGATATATTCAAGCCCCATGAATTATTTCTTAGTTCTAACATTACGTTCTTCAAACGCTTTGAGTACACACCCGTGGTACATGTATTTTATTTCCAATTCGGAGCACTTGTGGGCACACAGATACATACATGTTATGAGAATAGAATGATCCAAATAGAGATAGCAATAATATAAACTATGTTCTCACATATATATGATGTTATTTTAGTAGTTATATTAAAAGATTTAAGTACACTTTAAATCTTTTGTATGATGTCATAATACAAAATGTTTACAGAAATGATATGTAAACATATTTAAAGAATGTCCTTGTTTCTTATTTCATAATTAGTTTGCATGAAATTTGCAAGTATACATAAAATGGTTTTGTCTTCATTATTGAAAAGCCAATAAAATGTTTGCCAATTGGTTTAACAATAAATAGTTTTGACATAATTGAACAATTTTATTTGTCATTTGTTGACGTTCATTGGCATAGAGTGGACATTCCAGCATAAAATGTTCATTCTCAACTTCTGATAATGTACAAAGAGTGCATAATCGATCTCTTTTCAGCGGCACTAATTGTTCATTTATTTTCTTTTTTTGTATCGCACAGTTTCTGTACGAAGTTGGTGGGCACTTAATCTATATTTGGGGTTTAAAATCCAAGATAATTAAATAGGCTTCTCGTCGGAAGCTAGATTTTAATCTATAAAATGTGGTAAGTTTACCAGAGTCCAAGCCCGACTCTTTTTGGTGTTCCCAAAATTTTAGAAAAAATTTTCTCAGGCATTTTTATACACCCGTTTACTGGACTTATTATGGTATACCGTTTTCCGTCTGTCCGTCCGTCGTCAACATGTCGGACAATAACTCAAAAACGCTTTAACCAATTTGCATGAAACTTTAGTGAATTGTTTATATCTATTGACGTGAGCTCCCTTTCAATTTTATATATTTTGGATTTTACGTTTCCGAGTTATGGTGTTTAATTCATTAAAAAAGGGGGATTTTCCAGTTTTCGGACAATAACTCAAAAATGCTTTGAACAGTTTTCATTAAAACTTTGGTGAATTGTTTATATCTGTTGATGTGAGCTCCCTTTAGATTTTTATAAATTTTAGATTTTACGTTTACGAGTTATGGGGTTTTATTTATTAAAAAAGGGGGATTTTCCAGTTTTCGGACAATAACTCAAAAATGCCTTGAGCAGTTTTCATGAAACTTTGGTGAATTGTTTATGTCTATTGATGTGAGCTCCCTTTCGAATTCTAAATTCGAATTTGAGATTTTACGCTTCCGAGTTACGGGGTTGTATTCATTAAAAAAGGGGGATTTTCCAGTTTTCGGACAATTACTCAAAAATGCCTTGAGCAGTTTCATGAAACTTTGGTGACTGGTTTATATCTATTGAAAAAGCGACGGGCCTATCATGCGCTCATGGCGCAGCTGTTTATTTTAATATATACTGGTATTCTGTACTTTTCCATGCCCCAGTTTTTAACAACTGCCAAATTTATCTTTAGTTTATCTGCAAGCACTTGTACAGTAGTATACCATGATAATATATTTCTATCATGTAAAAGTTTATATTCTGCATATGCTGACTCAATCAAACTGCTTGGTTTTAATTCCACTACATATGCCAATACATAGATGTTACAAGTGGTATATAAATTGGAAACTGCTCCAACTCGGCTACCACAGCTAGATTAGTTGTTTTTTTTGTTGACACCAAGATCATATTAACAGAACTTTATAAGAAGATGTTCACAATCCCAATCCTTATAAAGGTCATATATTTCCTGATCTTTTTTCTTTTCAGTAAGATTGAGTATTCACCAAATATCACTGCCAAAAAAAGGGTTATTGGCTTAATGGTGTGTTCAAACAAATGTAGTAGTGTGTTAACAGATGGGTTTAAACATGTCAAATCTTTTCTTAACTTGTGACTGGCTTTAAGTGCTTTATTATAAAGATTTTGTTTGCCTCTATGAATTTTTCTGAGGCTGAAATAGTAATTCCTAAATATTTATAATACATGTATGAAACAAATTCAATTGGCTCATCGTTTTTACTAACATGGCCCTTCATTAAGCGCCCTGTTTTATTAAAAATTATAATCTTAGTTTTTTCTATATTAATTATTATATCAGTATTGCAGAATACCAAAACACAAATAAATAATAAAAAACGATATTATATAATAACAATTAAAGAATGCTTATAATAACTGAAAACTACTTTAATGGACACAGTTAAAGGTAAAAGTGATGATATATTGTACATGTATATCGTTGTAGCTTCCATTATGTTGGGTGTAATCATAAGTGTGGTAGCAAGTCAGATCATTGGAGCCATATGGTATTCCACCTACTTCCTTGGCAAACCATGGATGAGCAACAACTATCCTGGGAAGTCTTCAGAACAGATTAGCAGAGAAGGCAATTTTCCAGTTGCAATTGGTGTTTGTGTTGTTGGACAGGCTTGTCTTGCTTTGGTTCTCCATTACATACTACTGTAAGACTATATTTTAACAATTTTAAAAAGATAATGATTAGATTGAAAGAAATCAAAACCGTACTTGTAAAAATAGCAGCAGACAAAACTTGGAACAGAATAATAGACCACTTTCGAGTTATGTCCTTCACTGGAAAAGTTCGTCAATTTTGTGCGCCTTTGTGACATCATTTACCAGATAGAGGGGATCGCCTGTATCCCTGCTCTATTAAAGTTCATCAAGCGTCTTTGTGATTATCATTATGCAGGATAAACTAGAAATAATATTTGTTTTGTAAGTACTTAATCACAATTCCCTAATGACAGCAGTGCTGATTATCAATCATATGACTTTAAATTGCTGAATAATTCGTGCAATATAGCATTATCATTTTTTCAACCAATCGCTCAACATAGGAACGGAAGTGAAGACACCCCTAAACGCACAAACGATGTTCACTGACTAAAACCAAGGTTTTTGACGGAAATGCAACAAACTCGAAAGTTGTCTATTAAATGATCTTTAACATTAAAAAATAAATGGGGAATGTGTCCATGGGACACAGATGATGCCCCCGCTTGCATATAACGTTATATAGGGACATAACTCAAGAACGGTAAAAGTGACACTACCCAAATTCGTACTTGATCTGAGTTTTGTGGTAATAAGCATTGTGTTTCATAACATTTAGTTGAGGCAAACTTAAGTAAGAGAACGGAAACAAAAAATTCAGCAATTTTTCCATTTGTAAAGGGGCATAACTCTAGAACGGTAAAAGTGAAACCACCAAAATTCAAACTTGATCTGTTTTTTGTAGTAATAAGCATTGTGTATAAGTTTCATAATATTTGGTTGAGGCAAACTAAAGTTAGAGAACGGAAATGAAAATTTCAGCAACTTTTCCATTTGTAAAGGGACATAACTCTAGAAAGGTAAAAGTGACATCACCCAAATTCAAACTTGATCTGTGCTTTGTGGCAATAAGCTTTGTGTATAAGTTTCATAATATTTGGTTGAGGCAAACTAAAGTTACAAAACGGAAATCAATTTCGGGACGTACGTACAGACGGACAAGGGTAAAACTTAATGCCCCCTCTGCTACGGTGGGGCATAAAAATGTTATGAAAATCTGATATTTCATTAGAATGAGGTCAGACTTTACATGTACATTTTGTATTTTAGATTTGCATTTTATCTCAACACCTGACATTTTTAAAATAGCTCTTGATAAATTTAAATTGACTTTTGACTTGCAAGAAAATTGCCTAACACTTGTATGGACTCTGTTATAAAACTAATGTGAAGGAACAGTTTGTTTGTGTGTTGTTTTGTGTCTTAATTTCAGGGCCTGATTTCAAGTTACACAGACAACAGATGTCGACGACTTGATGTGGCTCCAATCTGTTTGCTGATACTTTGAATTTTTCAATATGTTGAATGAATTTAGAATTTTCATCAAACATTTTTCCAGTACTTCTAAACAGATTGACTTCATAATTAGTCTGCAGCTCAACGATGATTAGCTGTATCATGTTAGTGATTTTCATACACCTAATTCCTGTTTTTTGGTACATTGTACTTTAAATGACAAGTTTGGTACCCTTGGCAGGACAATTTGTGAAACTTCTTGTTTGGTTTATTTATTCCTGGTATGCGTTTATTACGACTCTGATCTCATAGGGTACTCTAATGCTGTTTCATATGGTTGTGTTATGCAGTAATTGGGTCAGCTGATTTTAAAATGGGTCCATCAAAGTATTTTAACTGCAAAAAAATAGGCATTCTAAATCTGGTCACACAGATGTTAATTTAGACAAATTAAAGCTTAAATTAACATAAATTTCTATTATATTACAGGTCTTATCTTGGAATATCTGGTGTAGAAGCTGCCATCAGAATCGGTGTTGGACTTGGAGTTCTGGTAACCGTTAGTGACATCCCACACTGTTTGTTTTCCTGTAGATCAGTCATAGTTTTCATCATTGACCATTTGTATGACACAGCCGTCTTTGTTGCAATGTGTGCCTCCATTGTACATTTTGGATGAACATATGTTCAGGAGTTTGTTGATATTTGTAATCTGTTTATGCTATATGTTTATTATAGCTGTAGTTTTATGACTGATAGAAACAATTAATCAAGTATCCATATTCTTAGTGCCATAGATATCATGTAGAAATCCATCCATTCAGATGTTAGTTTTTTCATTGTATGGTGGGATTTTTGTTATTGTAGTTGAAATGTTGTGTTTTGTGTTGTTGTTGATACTTTGTGTTTTGTGTTGACTGTTATATTTTTGTTTTTTGCAAAAATTATATAAAAATTATTGTTGCACTGATATTATTAGTTCATAGACATCAGAATTATCATCAATTTTTGTAATATTTAAGTTTCAAAACCATTGTAGGACTTGGGAGAATTTTCTTCTGACCTTTTTTGGGAAATTTCATAGGAAATCACCAGTCTATTCCAGTATAACTCCCAACACATTCTGGAATAATTTTTATTGTATTGGAAATGTATAGATTATATCGCTTTGAATGCTGTGTATTTATATTTTCCGTGAAAAAAAATTCAAAGTTTCAATATATTTTGATAATGAAAGTTACAGAATCGAGACAGGGCAATCCTACATTATGTGATTGACCAGTGGTTGTCAATATATAGGTTACACTGTGGTTAAAGGTTTCCAGACATCAATAACTTATCAAACCTTAATGGAATATTCCTACACTTGGACAGAAGCTAAATCAAAAAATATAATCCACAGCAAAATGTTTGGTTATTGTCTTTGTTTTTCTATATTTTACTGATAGATAGACTTTGCAGTTAACATTTAGATACAGTCTGGGGTTTAAGTGTTTTAGACATCAATAACTTTGTCAAATATTCAAAGAATTTTATGAAACTTGGACAGAAGCTTCTTCATGATCAAGAAATACCTGAAGTAAAATTTAGATTTTTCTGAACTTTTCAGTATTTTATTGGTCTTAGTCTTACGATTTTACACTGACAGGAGCAACATCAGGGGAGACTTACAAAATTTTGTTCCTTTCAGTCTCTTTTGATTAAGATTTTTTAATAATCATAGATATACATGTATGTGTGTTTTTTTCAATTTTAATTAATAATCATATCTAAGATTGCATTTTCAGATCATTTGATTGTTTAATGATTTATAATTAATTTAGTATGATAGTTTTACACATAATTGTATTTGGGAAAATTTTCTAAATTCACCATGTAGTGTTAGCAGGTTAATCAGACAGTGACTGATAACTAGGGAGATGACTAAGGATAAATAAACAGGAAACATATTTACCACGTCAAACATTAACAGATGAATACATTTCAAAACCCGACGGTGTTTTCCCTAGAAATTTTTTGATGGATGGGGGATTGACTGAAAGGATAGTGGTCATGAATTTTGAAGAATTGGGGCTTATATTTGGTTAATAGGGAATTTCAAATTTAAAAGGTTGGGCCTAAATAATTGCAAAGTGGCCCAACTATGCATTAACCCTCTAGGGACAACACAGCCCCACCCATGGAGTGGATGGAATACTGAATTTTTCTCATCTGTCCCTAATTTTTGATGGATATTATTCAGCTTTTGATCATTGACCGATTGGATATTTAGACTGGAGCTGTATTATGGCAAGTTGTATAGTGTTAGCAATTTTCAGATCTGACGAGCAGACACCTCCTCTTTGACAATAATTTGAATTTTTATGATTATGGAATTTTCTTTGCGTATTTCTCAGCTTCTGAATCAAGGAAGGATCTTATATTTGGTCTTGAAATTTATTATGATGTGTTGTACTGTGTAAGAGCATTATTCATGTAGAGATTTAATCTTTGAATTTAATATGAGCTATTACAGAAATGAATATAGAATGTGGAATGGGTAGAATAACACTTCAAAAATGCAAATTTAGGTTGTTTTTTTAAACTTTTCTCATATCACATGTATACTAAAATCACTAACATTTTAACAAAAGTGCCCCTGACCCGTTACATCATTTTTCCAATAATCTCTATTGTTATCTACCTCAAACATGAATTTTATATGTATAATTTCTACTTTTATCATCATTTCAGGATGTATATTTTAAATGATAAAGGTATATTGTTTACAATTTCATAAAATGTAAAGTTTTCTGTGTGGATATCTACATCATACATGTAAGAATTGATAGGTAAACTATATATTGTTTATTAAGTTGTTTATTGAACTGAAATTTTATTATATTGTTTATATATATATATATCTTGCCAAAGTATAGCAATTTATAATGCTTTTAGTTTTTAATAATATATAATTAAAATGATGATTTTAAATGATTGAGCTATTTTTTTTAAAGTCTGAGAGAAGAAAGATGGAAAGCATTATACAAGAGATGTACGTTGCTATTAGACTTTTTGAGTCAGAGCATCATGACCCCTTATAAACCCGTCAGAGACATTCTGGCTATGGGCATGGCGGTTTATTTTTGTAACTATATATGTGACTGACATAAAGACCTCAAAATTAATGATCTTTGTTCCTTTCCAACTGTCTACCATCTATCATCTGTGACCTTGACCTTTGATGTATTGATCCCAAAATCAAAAGGGCACTTCCCCTTCCTGGTTCACTTTGACAAAGTACAGATAGATGAACAGTTTTTGGAATTGAAGGAGGAGACCCATGAATGCTTTATTTTAAATCTTTTTTTGTGTGTTATATTCGTAATTATAAGATCAATGTCTGACCAGGTTACATAATGGGCTATCTTGCAAAATTTGGTTGAACTAGTTGAAAAAAGGTAATAGATGTATAGCTGTGAAGTATTACATGAAAGTACTACACTACTATTGAATGAGCATACACTAATATGACATGACCATACACTGTAGTATTGCATAACAAATCTCTCAGGTATTGCATGACAAATCTTCAGTATTGCATGAAAATACACTAGTATTGCATGACAGTGCACAAGTATTGCATGACAGTACACTATTATTGCATGCCAGTGCACTAGAATGACCTGACAGTGCATTGTTATATTGCACGAAAGTACATTGTTCTATTGCATGACAGTGACCTAGTATTGCATGACAGTACACTAGTATTGCATGGCAGTATACTAGTGTATTGCATGGCAGTACACTATTATTGCATGACTGCACACTAAAATTGCATGACAGTGCATTGTTGTATTGCATGATAGTACACTGAAGTAGTGCATGACAATACACTAGTATTGCATTACAGTTCACTAGTATTCCATGCCATTACACTATTATGCTGTGTTGCTTGACAGTACACTCTTGTATTACATGATAGAACACTATTATTGCATGACAGTACATTGTTCTATTGCATGTACACTATAGTATTACATGACAGTACAATATTATGTAGTGTTGCATGACAGTACACTATAATGTATTGTTGCATGACAGTACACTTGTAGTACATGACAGAACACTATTATTGCATGACAGAACATTGTTCTATTTGATGATAGTACATTAGTATTTATGAGTTATTATTGCATGACAGTACACTGTAGTATTGCATGTACACTATAGTATTATAGTAGTATTGTATGACAGTATACTGTAGTATTGCATGACAGTAAACAGTAGTATTACTTGACAGTACACTAGTATTGCATGACAGTACACTAGTATGCACGACAGTATACTGTAGTATGCATGACAGTATACTGTAGTATTACATGACAGTAAACAGTAGTATTGCATGACAGTACACTAGTATGCACGACAGTATACTGTAGTATGCATGTCAGTATACTGTAGTATTGCATGACAATAAACAGTAGTATTGCATGACAGTACACTAGTATGCATGACAGTATACTGTAGTATTGCATGACAATAAACAGTAGTATTGCATGACAGTACACTAGTATGCATGACAGTATACTGTAGTATTGCATGACAGTACACTAGTATGCACGGCATTATACTGAAGTATGCATGACAGTATACTGTAGTATTGCATGAAAGTACACTAGTATTGCATGACAGTACACGAGCATGCATGACAGTATACTAGTACACGAGCATGCATGACAGTATACTGTAGTATTGCATGACAGTAAACACTAGTATTGCATGACAGTATACTAGTATGCATGACAGTACACTAGTTTTGCATGTCAGTACACTAGTATGCATGACAGTATACTGTAGTATTCCATGACAGTACAGTAGTATTGCATGACAGTACACTATTGTTATGCATGACTGTACACTAGTATGCATGACAGTACACTAGTATTGCACAACAGTACACTATTGTTATGCATGATAGTACACTAGTATTGTATGACAGTACACTACTATTGCATGACAGTACACTTGTATAGCATGGCAATACACTTGTATTACATGAAAGTACACTAGCACTGCAGGATGGTACACTATTATTGCATGACAATACACTTGTATTGCATGCTAGTATTTTATTTGTTGATACCAGAAAGTTTTAAACAACTCAAGATGGGCTTTGCATAATTCATAGGGGAATGTATTTATTATATAAATAAAAGTAGATGTTGGGTAAAGACAATAAGTCAACATCCTAACAAGTTAACCAAAACTTAAGGGCGCCACAGTCTTCAATATTGAACAAGCCTCACACCTCATGTCAATCTTTAAATCACCCAAGTCAAGTTATGAATAAATTCAACAATGACCAGGTTCACAACAAAGAAAAAAAGAGACAACAGATTTTCAACAAACAAAGAAAACCAAAGACAGTGATAAGTTTCAAGACTTTGTCCAGAACTACTGAACCAGAAACCAACCAAACGTTCAACAGGAAGGAAGTGTATTATTGTAACATCTACTTTAAACCAAATCTCCAGGCATGCTTGAGACCAAAAATGTATTAGACAACTAAGAGAACCAAATGCTATCAAAGCATACTGTGGATTATACAATTACTGTTTTTGATGAGGTAAATATGCGGTTTTATTGACTTTTGAAAAATTGATATTCACTGAGGCCGACAGCCGAAGTGAATATCAGTTTTTCAAAAGTCAATTAAACTACATATTTACCGAAACAAAAGACAGTTATTGTTTTATTCCATTTTCCCAGAGAAAACAATGCATTTGAGGTCAAATATTTACTAAAACCAATTGTATATCTAACATTTTACCATAACGTTACAGTTAAAAGCGCGTGACGTTCAGCGCGGTGAATATCACTTTTCTCCAGGTGAATATGCTTTTTTATTCAAAATCCAATTCATAAAGAGAAAACGTACTAAACATTACCAATATGGAAAATCATTATTATTCATGGGATACCAATTTTATGTGGATTTCCTGGGTAAAAGTGAATCACGAATTTAAATGTTCAACAAAGAACAAATTTTTTTAGAGGCTTGTATGCAGACTTTGACAAAACCTCAAAATCAAGTAGTGGATGCCTTGAGGTGGCCAGACTGTTATTATCTAAAACCTAGAGTGCATAGCTGAAATGTCTCGCCTGTTTTATTTATCATTGAATTTATGTTGAAAGTCTGTAATATGAAGGTTTTACTGCAAGTATCACATACACTTTTCCTGTTTGAATGGTTTTACACTAGTTATTTTTGGGGCCCTTTATAGCTTGCTGTTCAGTGTGAGCCAAAGCTCCGTGTTGAAGGCCGTACTTTGACCTATAATGGTTTACTTTTACAAATTGTGAATTGGATGGAGAGTTGTCTCATTGGCACTCATACCACATCTTCTTATATCTACTTAACATTATAAATGATCTATGAAAATGAGGTCAAAGTCCGTTGAACCATGCCAGTCAGACATGTAAACCCTACAATTATTCCATACACCAAATACAGTGGTCCTATTGCTAAAAGCACCCGAGAAACAGATCAAACTACAAAATCTAAACATTGACCAATGAACCATGAAAATGAGGTCAAGGTCATAGGAACCCTGCCAGACAGACATGTACACTTTACAATCATTACATACACAAATATAGTTAAGCCATTTCAATTGATATTTTATAGTGTGTCTTTTTGTTGTAATGTTACACTACTGTTTCAGGTTAGCACCTGTTAAAAAGTTTAAACCCACTGCATTTGTATGCACCTGTCCTAAGTCAGGAGCATGTTGTTCATTGGTTGTTGTTAGTTGGTGTGGTTCATAAGTGTTTCTCGTTTTTCATTTTTTATATAGATTAGGCCGTTGTTTTTCCTGTTTGAATTGTTTAACATTAGTAATTTTGGGGCCTTTTATACCTTGCTGTTCGGTGTGAACCAAGGCATCGTGTTGAAGGCCGTACTTTGACCTATAATTGTTTACTTTTTATACGACCACAAAAAAATTTTGCGGTCGTATATTGGTATGATGTTGGCATCGTCGTTGTCGTCCGAAGACACATTGGTTTTCGCACTCTAACTTTAGTTTAAGTGAATGGATCTCTATGAAATTTTACCATAAGGTTCAATATCACAAAAGGAAGGTTGGGATTGATTTTGGGTGTTATGGTACCAACAGTTAAGGAATTAGGGGCCAAAAATAAGCATTTTTGTAACTTCCAGACATAACTTGTGTGTTAGTGTATTGATCTCTCTGACATTGTACCACAAGGTTCCATATCACAAAGGGAATGCTGGGATTGATTTTGGGGGTAATTGTCTCAAAATTTTAGGAATTAGGGGCCAAAAAAGGGGCAAAAAACAAGCATTTTTCTAGTTTCATGACAATAACTTGTGTGTAAGTGTATGGATCTTTCTGAAATTGTACTACAAGGTTCCATATCACAAAGGGAAAGCTGGAATTGAGTTTGTTGGTAATTGCCCAAAACGTTAAGGAATAAGGGGCCAAAAATAAGCATTTTTCTAGTTTCCAGACAATAACTTGTATTCAAGTATATGGATCTCTCTGAAATTGTACTGCAAGGTACCATACCACAAAGGGAAGGCTGGGATTGATTTTGGGGGTAATTGCCTCAAAATTTTAGGAATTAGGGGCCAAAAAGGGGCAAAAAACAAGAATTTTTCTAGTTTCAGGACAATAACTTGTGTGTAAGTATATGGATCTTTATGAAATTGTACTACAAGGTTGCATAAGACAAAGGAAAAGCTGGGTTTGAGTTCGGGGGTAATTGCCCTAAATGTTTAGGAATCTGGGGCCAAAAAACAAGCATTTTTCTAGTTTCCAGACAATAACTTGTGTTCAAGTGTATGGACCTCTCTGAAATTGTACTGAAAGGTACCATACCACAAAGGAAGGCTGGGGGTGATGAATCATAAGGGGGTTCAAAAAATTGGGGGGGGGGGGGATTTTTTTTTCCTTTTTTTCCTTTTTTTTTCTTAAAAAATTTTCCATTTTAAATTGTTTATTTCTGATCTAATATAAAAGCAATTAATAATGATATGGTTTGAATAGGTAAATTAAAATTTTTTAAGTTCTTAGACCACATTCATTCTGTGTCTGAAACCTATGCTGTGTCAAATATTTAATCACAATCCAAATTCAGAGCTGTATCAAGCTTGAATGTTGTGTCAATACTTGCCCAACTGTTCAGGGTTTGACCTCTGCGGTCATATCAAGCTGCGCCCAGCGGAGCATTTTATTATACATTGTGATTTGGGTGGAGAGTTGTCTCATTGGCACGCATACCACATCTTATTTATATTGACCTATTGCTTCTAGTATCTGATAATCTGACAAAAATTTTAAAAAACTTATCATTGACCAATGAACCATGAAAATGAGGTCAAGGTCATATGAACCCTGCCAGGCAAATGGTGAAATATTTACACCTTACAATCGTTCCATACACCAAATAATATGACCTTGCTTATAATATTTAAGAATTAGACCAAACCATTGTCCAATAAAACATGAAATTGAGGTCAAGGTCAGATGACACTTACCAGTCGGACATGTTCACCTTACAATCATTCCATACACCAAATATAGTTGACCTACTGCTTATAGTATCTGAGATACGGAATTGATATTGAGCACAGATCCATGAAATGAGGTCGAGGTCAGGTGAACCTTACCTGATGGACATCTAGACATTGCAAGGAACCCATATACCAAATCAAGTTATCCTATTACTCATAATAAGTGTGTATTTCACTTGACAAAAAAACTAATTTTTTTCAAGCAGTCACTGAATGAGGTCAAGGACTATGGACATATGACAGACAGAAACTTCGTAAAATAAGGTGTCTGTATAAAAGGTATGAAGAATCCAGGTCTTCTACCTTCTGAAATATAAAGCTTTATACAAATAGATTATGCCGTCACCACTGCTGGATGTAATCCCTTTTGTCTCGCATATTCGTTAAATATAAGTATAAATTATTATATCAAATCATTTCTTTGCAGATGTTTAATTCAAAGCAGTTGTTGGAAGCTTCCTTTTCAAGTATTGAAACAGATATAAATAAAATGCTTCGCTGGGCGCAGCTTGATATGACCGCAGAGGTCGAACCCTGAACAGTTGGGGCAAGTATGGACACAACATTCAAGCTTGATACAGCTCTGAATTTGGATTGTGATTAAATATTTGACACAGCATAGGTTTCTGACACAGAGAGAAAGTGGTCTAAGAACTTCAATTTTTTTAATTTACCTATTATGGTCCAATGTCCAAAATCAAAATATATGGTTAGATTCAGCATATCAAAGAACCCCATATATTCAATTTTTGTTGAAATCAAACAAAGTTTAATTTTGGATCCCAACTTGGACAAACTTGAAAACTGGTCCCATAATAAAAAATCTAAACACATGGTAAGATACAGCATATCAAAGAACCCCATATATTCAATTTTTGTTGAAATCAAACAAAGTTTAATTTTGGACCCCAATTTGGACCAACTTGAAAACTGGGCCAAAAATCTAAAATCTAAATACATGTTTAGATTCAGCATATCAAAGAACCCCAATATTCAATTTTTGTTGAAATCAAACAAAGTTTAATTTTGGACCCCAACTTGGACCAACTTGAAAACTGGGCCCATAATCAAAAATCTAAACACATGTTTAGATTCAGCATATCAAAGAACCCCAAAAATTCAATTTTTGTTAAAATCAAACTAAGTTTAATTTTTGACCCTTTGGACCTTAATGTAGACCAATTTAAAAAACGGGACCCAAAATTAAAAATCTAAATACACAATAAGATTTGGCATATCAAAGAACCCTAATAATTCAATTTTTGATGAAACTAAACAAAGTTTAATTTTGGACCCTTTTGACCTCAATATGAACCAATTTGATAGCGGGCCCACAAACAAAAAATCTAAATACATGGTAAGATTCAGCATATCAAAGAACCCCAAATATTCAATTTTTGTTGAAATCAAACAAAGTTTAATTTTGGACCCCAATTTGGACCAACTTGAAAACTGGGCCAAAAATCTAAATTCTAAATACATTTTTAGATTCAGCATATCAAAGAACCCCATATATTCAATTTTTGTTGAAATCAAACAAAGTTTAATTTTGGACCCCAACTTGGACCAACTTGAAAACTGGGCCCATAATCAAAAATCTAAACACATGTTTAGATTCAGCATATCAAAGAACCCCAAGAATTCAATTTTTGTTAAAATCAAACTAAGTTTAATTTTGGACCCTTTGGACCTTAATGTAGACCAATTTTAAAAACGGGACCCAAAATTAAAAATCTAAATACACGGTTAGATTTGGCATATCAAAGAAACCCCAATAATTCAATTTTTGATGAAATCAAACAAAGTTTAATTTTGGACCCTTTTGACCTCAATATGAACCCATTTGATAGTGGGGTCCACAAATAAAAAATCTAAATACATGGTTAGATTCAGCATATCAAAGAACCCCATATATTCAATTTTTGCTGAAATCAAACAAAGTTTAATTTTGGACCCCAATTTGGACCAACTTGAAAACTGGGCCAAGAATCAAAAATCTAAATACATGTTTAGATTCAGCATATCAAAGAACCCCATTTATTCAATTTTTGTTAAAATCAAACAAAGTTTAATTTTGGACCCTTTGGACCTTAATGTAGACCAATTTGAAAACTGGACCCAAAATTAAAAATCTAAATACACGGTTAGATTTGGCATAACAAATAAATAAATGTGGTCAAAGATTTTACAAATCTAATGCGCCATACTGGTCTTCCTTTATAAATATGCATTTCTTTAAACATAATTTAAAAGCAGTGTAAGGGAAGTAACCAAAACGTTGTATTTGGATTACCTCCCTTACACTGTTTTAAATTATCTTAATTATTCATTAACCATTACTTTATACATAATTTAAAAGCAGTGTAAGGGAGATAATTTGAATGATGTATTTGATTTATCTCCCTTACACTGCTTTAAATTATGTTTTGTACTAAAGTATTTGTCCATTAATGAGAACAACCTTGTTTTCCCCCCTTTTTTGCCCCCAATTCTTAAACGGTTTGAGCAATAACCCCCCAAAGCAAATCCTAACCATCCCTTTGTGGTATGGAAACTTGTAGTATAATTTCAGAGAGATCCATACACCGTTCCACAGTTATTGTCTGGAAACTAGAAAATGCTTATTTTTGGCCCCTAATTCCTTAACTGTTGGTACCATAACCCCCAAAATCAATCCCCACCTTCCTTTTGTGGTATTGAACCTTATGGTAAAATTTCATAGAGATCCATTCACTTAAACTAAAGTTAGAGTGCGAAAACTAATGCGTCTTCGGACGACAACGACGACGACGACGCCAACGTCATACCAATATACGACCACAAAAATTTTTTTGCGGTCGTATAATGAGACTTGGTTAAAACGTCATTTTTCTTTATAGCTAAGTTGCCACCAAGTCGAACACGGCTTATGATACTATGACTGAAGTCCAAGCATTCAGATGTCAACATTTCGGATCCAGACAATATCTGTTGAAATATCAACAATATCTTTACAAAACTTGATATCATAATATCATACATATGTGGTGAGGAAGACCCTTTTTATTTGGAAGTCAATATGTCAAAGTTTAAGGTCACCTGGTCTTGCTATCGTTTTCAGAAAATATAGTCAGTTTCAAATTAAAGCCTTGAGTGAACAGCTGATTTTGACAGTTTAGCAATATTTGTTATTGAGGTATTTTGCAAACACTGCAAGTTATAAATCACACATTGCAACTTATTTATATTAGTTAATAACTGAAATTAATCTTATTAGCTTTAAATAAAGCTGCTCTTATTTATCCAAACATATCTGTTTCTATTTTTACAAAGTTTGGACTTTGAAAACAGTTAATACTGTGACATTTAGAATTGCTATTTGCATTATTTCTGCCAACCATTCTTATTATCGGTTGGCACTTCAATTCAAACTGACTGCCTGACATCTTCATACTATAAAGGGTTTAGCACTTCATGCAACCTGACCAATAATATTTGAAAATTCAAGAGGAATGTGTATAAACATATTATAAAGACACTGGACAATTCTACCGGTATCCAATAATACAGCTTGAAATAAAGGGTCAATTAACATGGGAATCATTAAAAAAAAAGAGGATTTGTAACTATTTTCCACAACAATTCAGTCTGACAGACTGTTTTGCTTACTTAAACACCAGTCTGAAGGTTTAAGGAATTGTCAGCCCTGGGTAACTAGTCTGTATCAAGATGAATAAACTTTAGTTTGTATCAGACAATCATGCATACATAATTTGTATATCATCTTCTGCAACATTGTAGCCTAAGTTGAAATATCCTAACTTGTATTTTACCTGATTTGTCAGTGGTGTTTTTTATGAGGTGCAAGACAGGAGCTTTACTGATGTGTTTCTATTAAACAAAAAAGCCCCTGTTTTATCTAGGAAAAGTTTGATCAAATAGCATTGGTGATATGAGTAATGATACTAAAATGATAGCATAGCTTACCTGGTGCAAAGATTAATTGTCAATGAAAATACAGTGTTTCTTAATATGTTTATTGGTTTTGAAACTTTTTTTATCAATAAATAACATTATAATAATGGACGAAGCACTTCAATATTTCAATAGTATGTTTTTAAACTACATGTAATATAAAATGAAATTTGCAGATACAAAACATAACTAAGGTCACCAATGACAAAATTTGTATGAAAAAATTAGTTGAAAATAACGTAAAAGAATATGGAACAGAAAATCAATCTATGTATCAAATACTCTGCTTCAATGTGTACAGATAAAGACGAAACAACAATTTAGTTAAAATTTTGAATGCTAAATTGCTTTGCTACTTAATATGCATGTCACATGGTTTCACAAAAGATATTTTCTTAAGAGCACAACTTTCAGTCAAAGATTTCCCTAAATCCTATACAAAAACAACATGGTAATTGTCAGATCAAACATGTGAGATTTAAAGAGATAATTATTTGCATTAACATATTGTTTTAGTATTAAATTGTCTCTCTTTTTTGAAGTGAAAAGAATCCAAGACACTTTGAAGTATCAGCAATTTCCACTTCATAAGCTTCTCCACACAAAAATAAAAGAAAACAAGAATGTGTCCATAGTACACGGATGCCCCACTCGCACTATCATTTTTATGTTCAGTGGACCGTGAAATTGAGGTCAAAACTCTAATTTGGCATTAAAATTAGAAAGATCATATCATAGGGAACATGTGTTCTAAGTTTCAAGTTGTTTGGACTTCAACTTCAGCAAAAACTACCTTGACCCAAAACTTTAACCTGAAGGGGGACAGACAGACGGACGCACAGACTGAAAAACATAATGCCCCTCTACTATCGTAGGTGGGTCATAAAAAAGGATAAAAATTTAAATATTATGAAAATATTAGTATTAACTGACATTCACAATACATGAAAGAATTGTTATTTTATCTGTCATATGTTAAGTTTTAGATCAAATTTTTTGCTTTATGACAAGAAAATGTGTCCATAGTTAACTATCTTAAACACAAACTTTAACGTGATATACGACAGACGAACGAATGGCAGACCCAGAAAGTATTATTATAGACAGGGCATTAAATTTTTTTTTTTTAATTTGAGCATTTTAGCAAATACAACACACCAGTCAACCATTTTGGTTACATAAGCATGAAAATAAGTTTCAACTAAATTTGAGATTTATAAATACAATATTTGCTTATTTGCTTATCATTTTAAAATTCATCAAAGAGTCTACATTGTGAGAAAAATTAGAAATAAACATTCTATATACTCATATCTAGAGAAAAAAAATTAATACTATATAAAAAGTGGTAAGACTTTAGATTTAAGTTAATGCTAGTTGAAAAACAAGCTACCATAATCTAATTTAACATGAAAAAATTCATGCAAGATACATGTAATACATAAGAATGTATATGTGTACATACATGTATGTGGAGTTCAATTAAGACATAATCATCATAAAGTCTTATGAATTTACAATAGTACAAGATAATAACAAATTTACAAATTAAAGAATGAAGCAGAACACATTTTATCTTACAATTGAATTTAAACAAATGGATTTCCCTCCTTCAAGAAAAAACATGCAATAAACAATTTGATATTCTTTGAACATCTTAATACATTCTCTTACTATTCATTGTCCATGAAATTAAGTATTTTTTCCATGTAGGTCTCCTTATTTTAACTTAGGTGTAGTATTAGTGAAAGGCAGATGTAGTCCATACTATTGGATTGCTACTATATAAAATCTTCATCTAAATCATCAAAACCATAATTGCCACTAGATGACGCTGCTAAATCGTTAAAGTCATTGTCTCTCTCTGATTTCAATGTAATTTTACTCTTCTTCTTTTTCTTATTCATTTCCTGAAAAAAGAAATATTTTTATTATGTTATTCACTACTGCTCAAATAAATATCCTCCAATGTAAAACATTCACTTATTTTTTTCTTCTACTTGTACCAGTAATAAATGCAGAGTATAACAAGAGGCTCCCAAGAGACCATACCTGTCAACCTCGGAAAATGAAAATGCAGGTCATGATCTGTATTTAGGAAGATAAAGTAGGTCATAACGTGTACGAACTTTTTTCATTGAATTTTAGTATTTAGACAATTTTAGTAAAGAGAACTTTTTAATATTCTACAACATAAACCAGTTACCTACAAATTCACAATTGTGAAGTATTTGCTGAAAATCGTTTAAAATTTCAATTCATGTTTTCATTGCAACTTCATTACAGAATATGTTAAATATTTATTATTAATCAAATATCAATATAAAGTAATGCCCTTTAATTGTTTCATTCACACTATTTCTTATTAATGAATTTTGTAAACCCCAACTCTGAATAAGAAATCAGCTATAGCTAATGCCTCCTATACATAGGATGATAATAAGAAAGAAGAATTTACTGTTGTTTACATTCTGTGCAGTCAAAGGTAGACCAGATGGATTTTTAATACGTGACAACAAAATAAATGGTTGAATATAGTTTACGGACCTTTATCTCTCCAACAGATATGAGTAAAGAGGTACGGTTCAAATTTTTTAAAATGATTTTAATAGGATAATTGACATTTATAAATAGCAAAATTTATAAATCAGGAAATAAAATTGTATGTCAAGCTTGACTGGCTTCATCCTTTCTGGGGTCCAATTAATGAGAATTAGCAAATTGTTATTACCTTTCAATCAATAGTGTCAAAATAATGTTTTGAAAGCTGTAAATCATTCAATTTAGGGCAAATTATTAAACTTCCTGTTCAGGAAAAATTTTGAATTTGCTGCTTTTCATTGGAAAATTTAGCACTTTCAACATTGGAAGTCTCATAACACTAAAATGTGGGTGAAAATGGGTCATTTGATGAATCCCCAAGTTATTTGATGACTCAGGACAGGTATTGAAAAATCTCGGGGGTCACTCGCCCAAAATACAGGTCAGTTGACAGGTATGAGAGTCGCTAACCTGGTAAAAAAATATTCCATATTGATATTTTTTTTTTTTCCTGTTTTGCAATCTGCTATGCATCTAATTTTGTGGCATTTGTGTAGGGGTTGATACAGGTGTGATATTGAAAAAGCCATATGATATTCTCTATTAAATTTGACCTATTTAGTACTAACCTTTGCTATTTTCTGTTTTTCGTGGTATATATTTGTTAAATTTTGTCCCAATTTTCTGCAGTCTTCAGCTTCCACTGAAAAATAACAAATTGAACTGTTCAAATTTCATATAAATAGGATTGAGTGCACTTAAAATGCAAGTTTAAATAAAACTGATATTTCAAAGGGGCACAACTCCTTTAAAAATAGTTGATCAGCACAGATTTTTTCAAATTGATCTAAGACATTGCTGATATAAACCTTTGATATAAATTGAAACTGTGAGAGTGTTGACAAGCTGATGGATGGACACATGTACACCCTGTATTGTTATGTCCACTTCAATGCTTTGCAGAAGGGGACAATAAAATGCATTTTAATAGGCAAGTTATATTAGAGAACAAAGCATAATTTTTCATCAGTCATTCTAGCCCTGATAATGTAAATACAATACAGCAAAAATAAATGGGGAATGTGTCCATGGTACACAGATGATGCCCCCGCTTGCATATAACGTGATAAAGGGACATAACACTAGAACGGTAAAGTGATTCTAACAAAATTTGTACTTAATCTGAGTTTTGTGGTAATAAGCATTGTGTATAAGTTTCATAACATTTGGTTGAGGCAAACTTAAGTTAGAGAACGGAAACGAAAAATTCAGCACTTTTTCCATTTGTAAAGGGGCATAACTCTAGAACAGTAAAAGTGACGCCACCAAAATTCAAACTTGATCTGTGTTTTGTGGTAATAAGCATTGCACATAAGTTTCAGAACATTTGGTTGAGACAAACTAAAGTTAGAGAACGGAAACGAAAAATACAGCAATTTTTCCATTTGTAAAGGGGCATAACTCAAGAACAGTAACATTTGGTTGAGGCAAACTAAAGTTAGAGAATGGAAACCAATTTTGGGATGTACTGACGGACAAGGGTAAAACTTAATGCCCCCTCCGCTATGGCGAGGGCATCCAAATCTTGCAGTATGTAATCCATTCCACCAGAACCATATATTGAAAATAAAAGAAGAATGTCGGAGGAAACGAATGCCCAAGCTTGCTTTTCAAAGGAAGATGGGAAGGAAGGTCAAGGGTAACACTTAATGCCCCCTTTGCCTTGCGTCTGGGGCATAAAAACATAAAATAAACATCTTTCACTGATAAGTTTTAAAATTGCTGATAGCTGTCGAATGTTTGCACATTTTACAATGAGCTGATTATTGATTTTGTATCAATTTCCTATCCTGCATTGACTATAAACAATGAAGGTAAAGAGGACAACAGACTAAACACAAAGAACTCTTCAGAAGACTGATGATGTCAAGTTGCCAATTTTCTTCACCTCAAAAACATTTTTTTCCACTTTTCTATAAATTAGAAATGACTACACAACTTTTAAAATACTTACAACTAACTACTAAATCTGTGAAAAGTTTTTCTAAAAATGAACAGTAATGTTTCGATTTCTGAAAAATAAAAATATATTTGCCTTTAGCATATTACTGAAGAAAGCCAACACACAATACTTTTTCAGATAAAAATACTGAGATTCTTTTGTAATTGGTTGGGTTTTTTTTTGTTACAATTTAAACAGAAAATGTTGGAACAGAAAAGTTTTAATTCCCGAATTTGGAAGCCTTCACAGAGGGGCCCTCATCATGTAAATAAGTTAATATGGATGCAATTAGAGTTATTCAATGTACATGAACAGGGATGTCTTAAATTTAACTAACTTTCTGATTTTGCAACTAAGCTAAAAAAAATACAAACTATTATATAACAACATTTTACCATCATATTCAGTAAATATACTTTTGAAATCAAGTAAATTTTTTAAACACCTGTTATAATTTTTATATTTCTTACTTCAAAAATTGTAATTTTATTTTTTATAGCTTCACCAAACTTCTCAAATCCTTCTTCATCTTCTGGGAACATTCCGTCTATACCTGAACCTTTATTTACACCTGTAATACAAAATATACACAATTCATTGATCTAGTGATCCCAATTACCAAGGCTTGTATGATTTATTGTTATTTAACGTAACTTTCAGCACTCTGGGCTATTTCAGGGCATTCAGTTTTTGTTGACAGAGGAAGCCAGGGTACCAAGAGAGAACCATGACGTTTTGCAGGATAACTGGAAATCCTAGTTAATTGAGATGAATTCGTACACATCTTGCCACAAGTGGGGTTCCATACTAACAAGTAAGATGAACTACTTCCACAACACTTCCCCTCCCCAGCTTCCAGAAAAACTAACTACTTCCACAACAATGCCCCTCCCCAGCTTCCAGAAAAGCTAATCAGCAGTAAATGTCAAAACCAAAATTCAAATTGAATGTGACCTGTATTTAATGTTTAATAGCATTGTGTTAAATTTTTTTTTTACAGATTTTGGAAACTGGTACTTTCTTTATCACCTGGAAACCCCAGAAATCTTAGATTCGAGTTAACTAAGAGGATTTACACTTGAAGAGTAAATGTCAAAGTCATAAAAATTAAACTTGACCTAGCCTAGTAGGCATTGTGTTCAAATTCAAAAAAATATTTGGTCAGTTGGTACATTAAATATTATCATCAGGAAACTGTAAATAATGAAATCTTATTTTGATAACTAACAGGCATAAATCTGAACATTTCAAACCATCAAAATCTAACTTGATAGATGTATGTTATGATCCATGATATTGTGTTCAAAGATTGGGTCAAGCAGTTCTTTATCATCCTGAAACTGACTTGTGACTGACAGACGAACATACAGCTTACCAACATGGGCATCACTCTATACCACCTCTTCAAGACAGGGAATAAAATAGTTGGGGTAGAGATTCCAATGACCCTGACTAACCAACCAGGTATGGGAGGCACATGTCCAATATAAATATTTTTGAATAATAATAATTTCTGAATAATAACAGCCCTCAAAGTAGCCTCTGAAATGAAGTGGCCAACTGGCCACCAGACATGAAAATTTAGTCGCCAACTCAAAATTTCAGTGGCCAGGAAATAATTTCAGGACGCCTACATTTTTTTCTAGCTAAACAACCCTTGCTAAATAAAAATATAAATTTTTTGTTCTGTGTTTTTATATTGTCGAGTGTAGAAAATAGTTTGTATAAATCAACTGTAAAATAAAATGCTCCGCTGGGGCGCAGCTTGATACGACCGCAGAGGTCAAACCCTGAACAGTTGGGGCAAGTATGGACACAACATTCAAGCTTGATACAGCACTGAATTTGGATTGTAATTAAATATTTGACACAGCATAGGTTTCTGACACAGAATGAAAGTGGTCTAAGAACTTATAATTTTTTAATTTACCTATTCATACATGTGATGGACTGTGAAACTCAGATCAGGAGATTGGGAAATTTTGGTCAGGAGATTAGGACTCAGATCAGGAGGTTTTTAATCGACATAAATTTTGTCGTAAATGTAACCGTTTGCTGTAAAAATGGTCTTTTAAAGTGTGTTTTCTTCAACTTTCCATCCAATTTATTATGTTTATAGTACCCTTGTACTTATAAAGTTTCTCCATCTTTATATTTTACATGTTCAATCTAACATTTTTTTTTCAGTATGTTCTTTAAATTTTTTACTTCATATTCTATAAAACATTTATTGCAACCAGAACATTTGTTTAACTATCTGCAAATAGCTTTTGTTTGCATACTCAGAAATTCATTCTAACTGTAAAACAAGGGTCATAGTTATTATATAAATTTCAATTTAAGCCTTGAAAGGAAGTATAGAATCCTCAAATAATTTTCAAATTATTATTTTCTTATTTGTCCTAAGACATTTAAAATCATTTATTTACCATCCTTTTATGATTATTTGTTCAATTTATATTTTATTTATATTCTTTTAAAAGTTTTCATTATTAAAAGGAAAGTAACTTAAAACAGGATAAATCAAGGGAAGTAACCCAATAAATATACAGTTTTTGTTACACAACGGCAGTTAGCCTGAGGTAAAAAATCATTGATTACCAGTATGTTTGACACCCAAGCTGACAAGTGAAGCCATATAATTATGCATGTTAATTGATTTACAGGTAAAATATAACTTCAGGTAATGTGAGTTACACCAGATGCCTGAGATGATATGTTGGGCAGAAATTTTTCATTTATGAAAAATTTCATACACGGGATTATAATTTTCCTCTTCAACCGGAGGTCGGGAGGAGACTCCTGAAAACAGGATTATTGTACTCCTGTCGGGAGGTTCACATGTATGCTATTCAAACCATATCATTATTATTTGCTTTTATATATAAATCAGAAATAACCAATTTAAAATGGAAAATTTTAAAGAAAAAAAAGGAAAACCCCCCCCCCCCCCCCAAATTTTTTGAACCCCCTTATGATTCATCGCCCCCACACTCAATCCCAGCTTTCCCTTTGTGGTATGGTACCTTGCAGTACAATTTTAGAGAGATCCATTCACTTGAACACAAGTTATTGTCTGGAAACTAGAAAAATGTTTGTTTTTTTGTCCCTTTTTGGCCCCTAAATCCTAAACGTTTAGGGCAATTACCCCCAAACTCCAACCCAGCTTTCCCTTTGTGATATGGAACCTTGAAGTACAATTTCATAAAGATCCATACACTTACAAACAAGTTATTGTCCTGAAACTAGAAAAATGCATTTTTTGCCCCTTTTTGGCCCCTAATTCCCAAAATTTGGAGGAAATTACCCCCAAAAATCAATCCCAGTATTCCCTTTGAGATATGGAACCTTGTGATACAATGTCAGAGAGATCCATACACTTACACACAAGTTATTGTCATGAAACTAGAAAAATGCTTGTTTTTTGCCCCTTTTTGGCCCCTAATTCCTAAAATTTGGAGGCAATTACCCCCAAAATCAATCCCAGCATTCCCTTTGTGATATGGAACCTTGTGGTACAATGTCAGAGAGATCCATATACTTACACACAAGTTATGTCTGGAAGTTACAAAAATGCTTATTTTTGGCCCCTTTTTGGCCCCTAATTCCTTAACTGTTAGTACCATAACCCCCAAAATCAATCCCCACCTTCCTTTTGTGGTATTGAACCTTATGGTAAAATTTCATTGAGATCCATTTACTTAAACTAAAGTTAGAGTGCGAAAACTAATGTGTATTCGGACGACGACGCCGGATGACGACGACGACGCCAACGTCATACCAATATACGACCACAAAAATTTTTTTGCGGTCGTATAAAAACCACATGATTTATTTAATTTAATGTTTTATATAATAATCTGTGACGTTTAGCGGTAGTCCGAAGCCCAGTCAAAAAAAAATCTCATCTGACTTTTGCAGAAGCACTGGTGATTGCCCCATAGGTCAAGTGAACATCTGAAATCGTTTGCGAAATTGTAGCCGATATTTTATTGAATCTATGTTGTAGACTCTGAGAACAAGTTACAAAATTGTCGTCGACCTTGTTTCATCTGTTAACTGACGAAATCAAGAACGAGGCTCGACCATGTGCTTTCAATAAACACAATCTTCAAATGCTAATGTATTTTTTTCTAACGGCACGTAATAGTCAAAGTTGTGACTGAGAGCAAAAACGAAAATAGATGGATCTGTGCCATTTTCAGTCAATGCTTACAAATGACCTACAATTGGCTGATGCAATAAAGCGCTGATAAGATCAAGCTTAAATCTAAAAGGCGCTTGAAATACAGTATAAATTTGTGTTACTGTCAAGCGCTCAGACGATTTTTTAAAACCCGACTCTGATCAGGGCAAATTTCCGAAAATTTCTGGTCGCCAGACCTTCAATATTCTAATACCGTAATCGGGCTTGTATAGTTCACACTGGTACATAGTCCGCACCCCCTTCTCCCCACGAAATTTCAGGTAAAAAAAACTTTTTGTAACTGTTAGAAAAGGTTTAATGAAACTCCGGTAATTTTAAATCGTGTGTGGTCGTTTGCGGTATTTTCTTGGAAAAACCTATTTTCCAGCACCAAACAGAAGCTGAAACTGCTTGTAAATGGTTCTAAAACAGTTCACGCTGGTTAAAATAAGTCTAAATCACACAAAAAAACAATTTAGAAACTTGTGCATGTTTAAACCGGAAGTTTGAAAAGCACGTGTAAAAGATGAAAAAATCTGGTGAGAGTTGAAATCCGTACATAATAGATATCACTATAATACGACTTAAAAAGTAAAACAGTTCCCTCCTTATGTAAAACAGTGTTTAATATATCTTTCACATTAATGTTTGAAGGGTCTTAAGCTAATACAAAACATATCTGCCAATAGGAAACACCAAAACGGAACGAATAATAACCGATTACGTTTTGTAGTTTACACATCGTAAGCTGCTTTACGGTTGTCTTTTTTTACTTTTTTTGTACGATTTCATTCAAGCAGATACCAGTTTATATTTAGCAATGCATTGAAAAGAAACAAGAATTTTGTAATGAAGCATTTAATTTTTAAATTTATCAGTATTAAAATGATATTGAATAAAAATAACTTTTTAATATGGATTGGGTAAAATTTTTGGTTTGAAAAATGATCGCCCTCTACAATGTCAATAACAAATATGGCGGAACGTAAACAAACCATATCGCGAAATTGAAGTTTTCTCTCTTATTTCTTGCTTATTGTACTCTATAGTCCGCACCCCTGCTGTCAGGGTCAATTTTTGAGAATAAAACCGCGGACTATACAAGCCTTTTAACGGTAGCCCAAATGGCGACCATATATGAATTTTTGGTCGCCAATCAGCTTTTAAAGTCGCCCAGGCGACCATTTCAGAAGACTACATTGAGGGCTGAATAATAAGCCAAAGTAGAAGTTTTATCATGAAATCAAACATTTTGAAGAATTTCATAACAAGTATTCTTCTTTTGTAACTGTTACCTTTGACCTCAAAATCAATAAGCTTTGTCCCTTTCCTTCTATCTACTATTGTATAAAACTTATTAAAATCAAACATGTTTCACATCATATTTCTATATTTTCAGTATATTTTTTGCATCTGTGACCTTGACAATTGACATTCTGATCTGAAAATCAATGGGGCTCTTCCTTTCCCTATAATTTCTGTCTACAAAAGTTTCGTTTTAATCCAACAATGGAACTTGTTATCGGAAATAAATTTCTATTTTTAATAACAGCAACCTTGATCTTTGACATAGCAAACCATCTATAGGCTTCTTCTCCTTTCTAATATCTCCCATCAATATAAGTTCCATTCCAATCCATCAAGGGATAATGTGGTAAGCATTTGTTTCAGAACCCACAGAGGGAAGGATGATAGACGACAATGTGCTCCTGAATTTTTTTTTAGGAGCACAATAAAGCTGATGAATGGAAATCTTTTCTTTACATACATAGCCTTGAATGCCTTTTTGTTTTTTTATTAAATCAGATGTTTGCTATACTTGAGGAGTCAGTGGCGGTTCCAGGGGGGGTTCTGGGAGTTGGATCCTTTTAAAAATGGCTGGATCCACCCCTTGGAGTAGAAGCAGAAATGATGAAAGTGTCAATGATCACCTACAAAAACTGATTTGGGGAAAAAGTATTATCTTTTAGACTTTTTATTTCAAACCCTGCTAGCCCTTAATATAATTACCAAAAGCTTCTTTGGCTAACTGTAAATCTGATTCTTCTTGTAATCTCTGCTTTTTCAATTTGTCTGCAATTTCCTCTTCTGGTGTTAATTTCCTATTTTTTTCTTGTTCCTGAAAAAAACATGTTCACTTAAAATTATCACAACATACAGTGATTTTAGACTATTAAGTCTGAGGAAATTGAAAACCTAAGTTTATCTAAACATTTTATATTTGTCAACTATAACATATTACACTGTAAGATTTATCCCAAGATTAAATTTCCAGAGTTTATGGTTTTTATATTACATACAAAGGTGATTCTGTTTATAAACTTTATTCTTGTGTTGAGCAAAACAATTTGAAAAGGTTAACTGCAGGCAAGGTTGACAACAGTCTGATTTACAACCCTGTCATATTAATTAAACCTATTAAATAAAGGAAGATATTTCAGAGTGAGTCGACAGAAGTCAGTGTGAAAAACAAATCACCAAGAGAGATTTTCAACTGAAACATGTTGTGTGTTGGAAAGAAAATGGAACAGACAAAAAATGCATGTAGACCTAAACTACCCTCCTTTTGAGAGGGGTATAATTGTTTTAGTCTCTCTTTTTTTTTTCATCATTCAACGGAAAAAGCTATAACTGCACCTCGAGATACATTTTCCCCTCACAATATCTCACATTCTAGTGAAAGTTTCGAAAAAACTTTTGTTTTTTAAATGACCATATTACGCAATGGCATGCCAATACAATTTTTTTTTTCGGTCATGTTTGACATTTGAAATTGTGTCTTTACTGTTGTAGAAGTTATAAGAATGCACCTGTTGTCGTGCTATGCACATGTTGTTGTGCTATGCACTTGTTGTCGTGCTATGCATAACAGTTGTAATTCAAAGTATCAGAAGGAAAGAAATATGTCTGATAAATCTGAAAAACTAACACACATTGTTGAGCTGTTGACCAAATATGAAGTCTTTTTGTTGAACAGTTTCTGAGGAAAGTGTGACAAAATATCTTAAGATCATTCAACATATCTACACTTGTCTGCTAAAAAATATAAGCGAATCTTTATACAAGGAGAAAAAAAGTCATAATTACAGCCTCTTCCGCAGCAAGTTTAGCAGCTTGTTTTTCTGCTATTCTGTCTGCTAATTTCTTTTTTTTTCTCTGGAAAAGCTTTCCTTCTGAAAGAAATTATGTATTTTATCAGAAGAATTCTTAAATTCTAGTCTATGTAGGAGTCTAATAGTGCAAATGCTTGGTTATAAAACAATATTTACTTACTTTCACAGAACAGCATCCATGCATGGTGGGCCAAACACTTGTAGCAATGGTAAATCATGTTTACACCAAAAAAAAAGCTTTTAAAAAAATCCTGTGGAGAGCACCGCATTGAAATTAAAAGCATATGGAATCATGGTAATTGGTGGACCAACACCTTTGAACACTTATCTTAATATCGGCCAAAATGGAAAGTATCAGATATATATATGGTTTATTGATTTTGTTGATACTGCAACAAATACACCAATTCATCACTTACATAATGTATTCAATTTTTTATAAAACAAATTTAAGTGACATAAAAAGTCATGCATTCGTGTGACTATTGTAGAATCATTTTATTTCACTAGATCTACAAAGGTTTGTGATGAAAAACTTCTTTTGTCCTCATTCATAATGGACTTTTCTATGCGGTATGAGTTTTGCTCATTGTTGAAGGCCTCCATCAACATATACATGTTGTAGTTTGAAGCTTCTTGATCATTTGATCTCTGGTGGAGAGTTGTCTCATTAGCAATGATACCACGTCTTCTTTTTTTTTTTTTAATACATGTACACATAAGCTTGCCATCACATTGGTAGCTGCACTGTGCTGGTTTTTTATTATGACAAGTTTTATGACATATGGTCTGGATAGGGAAAGGTTGTGGTTTTTGAACATGTCAAAACTGGTTCAATTTTGTGCCAATACCAAGATCAGGGTATCTGGATCATGTGTTGTTTTGGTCTATTTTTTCTTCAATCAGGCACTAGTGGTTGATGTGGTATGTTGTACTGTCTAGTATTTTTGTGTTTTGTGATCTCTGTTATCCTTTTATGTTATATATTATAATTAGTTAATTTTCTCATAGCCATTGTCCCAGTATTTTAATGGACATGGTGCAATTCAAAGAGGCTGTACAATGTAGTGTGTGTTTCATTTGAATTTTTGTTTAAGGACAATCAACATACCCCCATCTTTTTGTTCTGACTTCTTTTCTTCATCATCGTCATCCTCCCAATTATCCTGTAAACAAAAGTTTAAACTTGTATTAAGCACATTAAAACTTACCAGATGCAGAACATATTTATTGGCAAATCAGTGGTGGTGAAATATTTGTTGTAAATTTTACTTGTCCTGAAAAAAAGTTACTTGCCCTGAATTTCCCAATAATATTGAAGTATTCTATTGATGATGATGATGATGGATGGATGCTTAACGTCCTGCAGCAAATTAATATGCATATTCAGGACGAGAACATGTTAATGAAATATGAATATTTACCATGCTTTGTACTAGACTGACATGCTGAGCCAGATTTTAACGTGCTAGTTCACAAGGTAACAGTCCTCAGAAAGACATGTCACCTTACCTGGACACATTATTCTGACTCCGAGCCGACCAGTCTTTGCTCTTACTCCTTAATGCTGCATGCTTAGCGGAGAAGCAGCAAATACCAATTTTACCCGGCCGGGTTCGAACCCACGACCTCCCGCATTTGAGGCGAACACGCTACGACGAGACGGTAAGTTCTCTACTGTAAGCTTGTATGATTCTAAAACTGTTTTGTATCGCAATATAAATGATATTTGTGATATTTGTTTATGTGTATAGTATGGGGTTAACATCAATGAAACAGAAACCCAAAAGCAAAACAACCAAAACAAATCTAGAAGGCAACTAATGTTTGTCCATTTCCCCAGACACCTGTTTAATTTTACTGTTTTCTTTCAATTGACAAGCTTGGTGTATTGCAGAACATTAATGGCCCACCAAAGTGTCCCTTCTAATTATTAATTTGCCAACAATTGAGTAAGACTTGATCAGCAAGTTGTTGGTGTTTCCTACAAATTAATTTATTCTTCAGAGGTTTTATCACTGGAAAGCCTGGTGAAATTTGTAACCCACGACGTCTGGATTTCTCGTTGCCGTATTCCTCGTCTTTCTCTGCCTGTGTTTTCCATTTTTTTCTTCATTTTGTCATTTTCATTCTTTTCGTCTTGATTACGCAGTCAAGGTGTTTTTATCACGTATTTATCCATCTCGATAAAACTCAATCATGAAAAATTAAAATAACACTTCCGTTAGATGGCGGATAAAACCTAATCACCGATCCCTGGTCCATGGAGAAAAATAATATTATCATGGTTATGTTTGTAAGACCCAGATTCGCATACTTATCTTTATAGATCTATTTCCGGGTTTCTCAATACTTGTTGTCATGAACATTGATGTTTTGACTTAAAATTATGTTTTTCTTATGTTGATCATTGGTTTCTTTTACATAAAGTAATACATCTTAATAAGTTGTGAAAATAATTCTATATTTTTGATTAAATTGAACTGTGTCCAGTGTATTTTTTCACTTGTTCACGGGCAACCTAGATCAAAATATTTACTTGTTCGGTAGTTCAAATGTACATGTCGGGCGAGTCGGGCATAGAATTTCTACATCCCTGGGCAAATTGTTTCTAACCAAGATAAACTAATTTTTCCTTCCAAAAATTTCATTTGTCACATTTGGTTTGAAGGCACTTTCAAATTTATGTAGGAAATGTAGGGTTACTCTCCTGGACTTTTAGTGATTTCAAACTTTAACCCTTTAAATTACTGTGAAAGTACTTTTATTCGTGGGGTACCAATTTTCGTGGTTTTCGCTTATGGCTTCCGCCTTTATCCACTATTTAAGTGTCCAATGAAATATAACAGTTGTTGTCCAAATCAAGACATTGAAAGATCCCCATGTAGATTTGACTACATGGATATGGACTTGTAATCCAGAGAATACATCGAATATCAGCAAACCGATATGAACTATATATACAACTTCAGATTCTATTGGCCTGTAGAGATGATTTTTACAAGACTGGGCTGGTGGGCCTGTGGTTAAGCACGATGACTGCAATTACACTTGTGCAACAATAAAAATATTTTCTTTGCAATTTCCTTCAGTCAGACAATTTGTAAGCATGCATAGATGAATCAGCTCATTTCTGAAAGCAATTATTTTATTAACAATTTGATGAATGTTGTCAGTAATTAAAGAAGGACAAGTAAGTGAAAATGAACACCTTATTTTGCAATGTGCCACAAATCATTATAAAACAACATATGATTATTTTCAAGAATCTTTGTTTCTGATGGCCTCAACTTACTCGATTTTTTTTCAGGAAACTGAAATCCACGAATTTAAGAACCCACAAACATGTAACTTTTGCTCAAACCACGAAAATTGATACCCACGAATAAAAGTACTTTTACAGTATGTTTATTGATAATAATATAAACGAATTAAAAGCATCAATGTAAAAGGATGTTCTTTATATGATTTTGATTTTCTTGGCAAATACATGTACCAACAAAATATATTGAAATCTATTAACTACAAATGTGTAGTTATAAAATCTTTGGTAATATAGTATAACTATATTTAGTTATTTTAGAGGAGATTGAACAAACAGCTGATAAATCTTCAATCAGATAGAATCCCTAAAGAAAATACCTCAGGTATGCAATACACCTTATCGTTATTTAGTCCAATCCATGAAAAACAGTTATTTAGACAACTTCCTGTTGAGGTCAAGCGGAAAAAAACAAAGGTCATCAGCAATGAGCTGAGGGAGGAAAAAGTTTGGAAAGCGGACATTTTAAAATTTTGAGGTTTAAGAAGCAATTTTTAAAAGACAAATTAAAGTCATTGAAAATGCTTTGTTTGATGTGTTTCTGATGGTTTAAACATGTCTCTATGAAAAGTTTAATGCACAATACATTGTTTGAACAAGGCCCCATATAGCTCCAACAGGTTTGAAAAGTTGTGTAATTTTAGAACTTATCTGGATAAGCAATATGCTTTTATTTAAAAATAAATGGGGAATGTGTCCATGGGACACAAATGATGCCCCCGCTTGCATATAACGTTATAAAGGGACATAACTCAAGAATGATAAAAGTGACGCTACCCAAATTTATGCTTGATCTGAGTTTTGTGGTAATAAGCATTGTGTATTAGTTTCATAACATTTGGTTGAGGCAATCTTAAGTTAGAGAACGGAAATGAAAAAATTCAGCAATTTTTCCATTTGTAAAGAGGCATAACTCTAGAAAGGTAAAAGAGACGCCACTCAAATTCAAACTTGATCTGTGTTTTGTAGTACATGTAATAAGGATTGTGTATAAGATTCATAACATTTGGTTGAGGCAAACTAAAGTTAGAGAACTTAACCAATTTCGGGACGTACGTACAAACGAACAAGGATAAAACTTAATGCCCCCTCCGCTACGGCGGGGGCATAAAAAAAAAAAAAAAAAAAAAACACTCTGTCACATTCACATGTGGAACAAGAGGTAAACATATACAAAATACAATCACATACATAAAACAACTCTAAAATGGAATATATTAATAATTACTATACTTTATAATACTTTAATTAACTTTGAAACAAATAAAGACACATTTTTTAGGACCTTTAAATTACCCAATGATAGTAATCCTTTCATTTCTGCTGTGCTCGGATATTTAACATAGTACTGATCATGAGAAATGTGTAGATTTCTGATATTTTTTTACTAAGATGGAATTGCATTCAAATAATTAATGGTATTCATTACCAATAGCATTTGAACATATTTATTAAAATATCCTGAATACAGTTAATAGGGCTAAACAAGTGAATCTGTGAGCTACTGCTCACTAATGATACCCCTGTCCCGCTAAAAGTAAAAGGTAAACAGGAAGTGTTGAATCTGAAAATGCATCACACGGTATAGCTGACTCATATAAACCCTGAAACCACATTTCAGAAATCCTTGAAATGTAGTTCCTGAGAAGGATGCGACGAAAAATATTCATGGGATGGACGGACGGACAGACGGATGGACTGACAGACAGGTAAAACAGTATTCCCAAACTTTTTTAAAGCAAGGTATAATAAGAAATACCAAGGGCAGCACAGTCAAAAATTCGCTCTGGACACCCAGTCCCAAAAGGATTACAAAAGGGTTTAAAATTTTATAAACAAATCTAACAGCTGTCACATGTAAAGAAAGCTCCCAATAAGGATGATCAATTGTTATGCCAAGTCTGTTTAATAAAAATTCCAAATCATGCATTTATGTTTAATTATCTTCTCAACACCAAATGTAGAAAAACATGTAATTTGAAACGTGTAAAAAAAATTATAAACCTTGACATCATCTTCATCCTCCCCTTCCCACTGATCTGTAGTCTTCACAGGTAATTCCGGCTCAAAATCTTCGGCATCTACAAAATATAAAATTATCCAATAATAAAATTCATTTAAAATGTAAAAAAGATTTTTGTAACACATAAATATGTTCTCCACATGTTTACCCCATTCGTCAGACATCTTGAAGTTCTAAAAATAGTGATTATTTGCGCGGGAATGCAATTTCTTTGGATGGTTGTATAAAATTTCTAATGAGTTACAGTATTATTCAATATTTTTCGTATAATCTAAGAAATACTCAATACAGTAATTTGGAAAATATTTATTTAATTATTTTAGACTGGTTTTAAGAATATAAGATTATAAAAGGACAAATAACTTCAAGCTGGCAGGAAACCAGAATTTCCAAGGTGCGTGACTGCTTTGTTTACAAATGGATGACGGAGTGAAATGACTCAGTCGTAAAATATTTAAATTTCTGTTTAAAAACTTGTACAGAATCAAAAAGAGTATGACAAATTTTGATTTTACTTTCGCAATACGTTGATTCTAATTGCTATCATCCCGTCAAACTATTTGATTTTAGAATCTACAGTCTGTACAGATATAAAAATGATAAAAACAAAAACAAAAATTTGATAATCACCAAAAGTTGATGGATAATTAACCAATATAGAGTTGATTTTTTCTGAATGAGTTACACCAATTGGCGTAAACGGTTTCTATTATTAGCAAGAAGTGACAAGAAGAAAAAAATTAGCGACAAGAAGAAAAAGTTAGCGACAAGAAGACAAATTAAGTGCAAGAAAGTTTATAAACTATCAAAACAATAAATTTATAAAAAAAGTCAATTAATTACAGGTTATTATAATTGTTTCATAAACTTTAAAATTTTGTTGCATTTAGTAGCTTGTACATCTTGTAGTGAATTTTGAGTAAAAAAAAAATATTTTAAAGAATTTATGAATCTGAACATTTTGTTACAATCCTAGAATCATGATGGTGTCCTTGATCTGTATAATAAAAATACACGTATATTAAAAAACACACTTTAATGAATATTTCTATATTTATTTGAAATAATATTTAGATTTCTTGATGCTAAATTTGTTTTCTTGTCACTAAATTATTCTTCTTGTCGCTAAATTATTCTTCTTGTGGCTTCTTGACACTTCTTGTTGCTAATTAGTGAGACCCAGCATAAATGACAGGAAAAAGCATGAATTTGAAAGTTGTCTATTGTATATCAAAAGAAAATGGAGAATTTCATGCTATTCACATCACAGGCCCTTGGGACATAGACCCCATATTTTTCTGGTGTCTAACTCTTTGGAATAAAGGTTCTTTAATATTTCAACTTATTTAATGAGTTCTTGATCTTATCCATACAATATATATTTTTATATATGCTGCCCCTCTATAGACCAAATTCAAGTTCCTTTTTATGAATGAGTTATATGTCGGTTGTCCTGAGGTCAATTGGCTTACATATAAATGACATCATTGAACAAGTGACTCTTACTCTGACCTAATAACATTAGCATGCCTCGGAGACATCAGAAATGTACAGGAAAAAGCAGGATAATGTGCTAGTCTTCTTTTATTATCTTCCAGAATATGTAACACCATAACTGTTATTATAATATCATGTAGATAAGGGAAAGAACATATTAAATAAGTTGAAATATTAAAGAATAAAGACTAAATAAAAGATATAAAGAAGGGCATATTACAGCTTGATCTTCTACATTAATATTTCAATATTTTCTATATTTAGCTCAATAAAGGACCATATAAGGCTTTTACCATCCATAGACTTTTTGTATTAGGTTTTGCTATCCAGCGGTGTGTTTTGGTCTGTTTTTCAAATACTATAAGCAGTAGGTCAACTATATGTGGTGTATGGAAGGATTGTATGTTGTACATGTCTGTCTGGCAGGTATAATCCAACCTTGACCTCATTTTCATGGTTCATTGGTCAATGTTAAGTTTTTGTGTTTTGGTCTGTTTTTCAATTACCATAAGCAAAATGTCAACTATATTTGGTATATTGAATAATAATATAATTGTAAGGTGTACATATCTGTCTGACAGGATTATCTGACCTTGACTTCATTGCCATGGATATTTAAAAATGTTAAGTTTTTGTGATACTTGTAGTAAAACCTTTATCTTTAAGACTTTCTATATGAAATAAATGGTCAGTAAAGCAGGCGAGACATTTCAGTGTGTGCACTCCTGTATTTTATTTTTTATTTCACCTAGAATTCTTTTCCATTTTGAAATATTTCATTTTCTAAGTTCCAGAGTGAAAAAAAATCTCGACTCCTTCATGTCCTTTAAAGCTATGTTATCTTGTTGATTAAATCTTCATAATAAAATATTTGTTTTAATTTAGTCAAACACACTAGCCCAGGCCAGTGATAATGGACTTGGGCCAGTAACCAGTTTCTTGAAAAGGAGTTACAAGCCTCATAAATATAAATTGATATTTTGAAAAAAGTTGTTTTAGAGACAATAGGCCAACAAGTTTTTTGTGAGTCTGGGTTTTTTTCATATTCTGACTTCAAATTTGTTTTCAGGTTGTATTATTTTGCTGTAATTAACAGAAGGACAGTATGAGTAAACAACCGGTTCCCAAACCAACTGGTACTAAACCAAAACAGGTAATACATAGAAATTATTTGTTATATCCATCAATACAAATTCATGATAGTCACCAGGAGTTCCTGGATAACTTGGTTACCACAGACCTTTGTCATGTTTGTTAAGTATTTGACAAACTCTATCACTTACTGGTATATTAAACAGTTATTATAAAGGAGATTTAGGTAATACATCAATGAAAAAGCAACAATGCAAGACAAAACACCCTAGATATCAATGTATGGCCTTCTGATTACAAGAACAGCAATAGACTAGTGTCCATGCCATATATTACATATTTATTGAGTGTAGACTACCAAACTATATATCGCCCTGAGTGTAGACTACCAAACTATATATCGCCCTGAGTGTAGACTACCAAACTATATATCGCCCTGAGTGTAGACTACCAAACTATATATCGCCCTGAGTGTAGACTACCAAACTATATATTGCCCTGAGTGTAGACTACCAAACTATATATCACCATGAGTGTAGACTACCAAACTATATATCGCCCTGTGTGTAGACTACCAAAGATCTGCCATCAGCACCAAATTCATTATTAAAGGGGCCAAAGAAAAAGAGCACAGACTGAGACAGGGTTCCAGACTTTTGACAAGCGCAGGGTCAATTAGTTTTTTAAGTAATCAACCCCTCTGTTTTTTATCTATAATAGATGGAATAAGAAAAGGGTTCATAGAAGACAGTACAATTTAAATGGGCAAGCACATGTTTACTTGCCCATTTTTAACAATGACTAGAGTAACTTGTGTACAACCCATACTGTGGTGGTATTTGTGCACTGACCAGATCTCATGTACTTGGGGATCGCAATACTGGAATAAAAATGTTGTGAAAACCTTTAAGGGACCCTCAGATTTTGTCATAAAGAGATGCACCTTCAAAATTTTTTGAGGCAAACATTTAATTGATTGATGCAATAGATATCAGAATAGCAAATTGAGCAAAGCTTTGTCAGAACCTTGTAAGCCTAATGTAGGCACAGGAATTGCATTTCAATCAGATGCTGAAGAAAATCGTAGTATTATATCACATTTATTAATGCCATTGAAACTTCATTTTCCAGTCAAAGGTCAACATACAAAAATCAAAATTGATTGCGCTTTCAGTCATTAGTTGACAGGTTAAGATTGAGTGAGGTTTATTGTCCTTGATGACATATCGCGCACATTGAGCCATATGAAATAATCAGTAGGAAATCTGTTAATTCATTGATTGATAAATTTGAATTTGTGATATTTTATGTCTTCCAATTACTGGTATGATAATATTGGTTGACTCTGTATTTTGAATGGAATTTGATGGATCAGTTTAACTTGGAGGCAGAATGTCTTGATGCAATAGAGTGGATATTTGAAACAGATCAAAGAAATGCTCATTTGTCAGTTTGAATAAATAATCCACAAAATTCTTCATTTCTGTAAAGAAACATATAAAAATGTTAAATTGCTGTTTAAAAAAAAAAAAAAAAAGCAGAAACTTTAAATTATAAAAGTTTGAAACCTTTGAAATTCATAATAAACAGTATCAAAATGTATATTAAAATCATCTCCCTTTTAAGACATGCTGTTCTTATATTACAGACTACTGGTGCAGGTAGAGGTTCTCCTGCAGGAAGGGGAGCTCCGTCAGGTAGAGGAAAAGCAGTATTACCACGAGGCATGCAACCTATTGCCATGAAAAAACAAGATGGAATGTTAGTTCCTGAAGGTAAATTTGTTTGTTTGATGGGAATTTACATTATATCTTGTAAAAAAAACAATGCATAGTATGAAGTACAAATTCCAATGAATTATATATTGAATTTTTTTAGTATCCAATGATCTGTTGATTGTTTAGTATCATTTTGACACCATATTTATATGAGAAACTACAAAGAAAAGATGATTGTCAGAATAATTCTCCACTTTTGATGAAAGTAATTAATAGCTTTGAAAATCTCTGTATTTTGAAGATATACATGTATAGACCATATTTATATAAAGGCCTAAAGTTGTTATATTCAATCATTAGTAAAAAGAATTAATATAAGCTGAAAATTTGTTTCCAGGTCAAATAATGATTCAACTATTATAATATTTTCAAGCCAATTTATGTATATGTATAAATTGAATTAATTTAAAATAAAATATGCTTACACTAATTATTTGTTAAGATTTGAGCTTTCTTATCAATGTTATCCATATCAATTTATCTGTTTTTGGTACTTTATTATACTAACCAAGAAATTCAACAAACAGACGACAATAATAAGAAAAAAAATATTAAAAGAAAAACATATAATAGAGGCTTTTATAAATATAGCTGTGACTATGAAATTGTCTCCCCTAATTGATTTAATTAATTCAGGGGAAAACTTACTTATGTCAGTTGGTGTATAACAAACCATTCTTACATCATGTTTAATACCAACCACTCTTGATTATTTTTAGGATACACCATGAGAAAAATTGAACCAGCCAAGAATTATGATGTTGTGTCATTTGCCAGAGCCATGAATCAAGATTTTGCTCCAAGACTTAAGAAGTTATTTGATCCAGAAGTTGAGGCTGCCTTAACTGCTCAGAAAACAGGTCAACTCAGAATTATCTCCCCTTATTTTTTTTTTTTTGTATGGATTATTGCTGAGTCTTTATCTCATTGTGGTGAATCTGATTTAGAATTTTAATTGTTAAAGAAATGTATAAAAATACTGCCACATATATAGGTATTTTCATTCTCTCAGATAATTTTTAAACTGCATAAACTTTAAAAAAAAAAAAAAAAGTTTTTTTTGTTTTATTCATATAATCCTTAAAATAAAGCGATTAAGTGATTTTTTATTTATATTTGATGTTATTTAGGAATCTATATTGGATGGAGGTGCCCTGAGTTTAAACATGACTGTCAAAGGGTTAATGATTATTCCAAATGTTTCTGTGGTCATTTGTTGAATGGGCATGCAAATTACACAGGTATGATGTATATGTATTTACAGTTAGGGATGATATAGGACACTGAAGTCAAGTTCCTCCATGTTTAAATGTATGATTATCATGAATTATTTCTTAAATTTGATTATTTGAAGAATATACAAATGAAATGCTATAAATAAATAGTTATCAAATATGGAAACTTGATTTAATTTAGAAAACCTGAAAATGAAAGAATGCTTTTTTTCTAACAACAGGAGAAAAGCCCAATCATTTATTAGGTAAATGGAAATGTCCATTTGACAACCAATAGAATTTACAAAAGAGTAGGTTTATGGGTTTTTAAAATTTCCTTTTTTTAATCTGGCCAAAACACTACAAATTTTACATAGAAATAGTTGATATTACTGTTAATAGAAAATAACTTATTTTTGTTACATCACATTATAACCTACAAAGTTATGACCACATAATTATGACTTATTTTATGATAAAGTCAAAATCCAAGGCCATATTTTTCCAAAAGTGAATCTGGTCTTTTTGCACTCTATTGTCACTGTTCATATTTACATTAGCATAAAACATGACAGTGACCTATATGTATACCAACAGTGACCTATATGTATACCAATAGTGACCTACATGTATACCATAGCTTCTTACTCTTCATTTTAGGAAAGAGTGTACAGGTACCATGTCGACAAGGGGGATGTAAATGTAAAGGTTTTGCTTGGACTCCGTCCCGTCCTGAAGATGTAGGGGAATTCTGGCATCAACGAAGAAGGGATTTTGATCCTAGTACATGGAGAGCTAAATGTCGTTGTAAACACACACATGAAGAACATGAACCTACAGGGATGAGAAGGTGTAAATCTAGAGGTTTGTTCCATACTGACTGATGATTTAAGATTTTAATGTCAACTAAAAGTGATTTATGTTTTTAATGTACCTGAAGAAAGATGGGAACAACTCTGTATGTGTTGAGCAGATGGGTATATGTTTAACCCCGCCACATTCTTTATGTGCCTGTCCGAAGTCAGGAGCCTGTAGTTCAGTGGTTGTCGTTGGTTCATGTCTGTCATATTTGTTTTTCATTAATTGTTTTGTTATAAATTAGGCTGTCAGTTTTCTCAATTGAATTGTTTCATATTTTTCATGTCAGGGCCTTTTATAGCTGACTATATGGTATGGGTTTTTCTCATTGTTGAAGGCCGTACGGTTGCCTATAATTGCTTACATCCACTTTATTTGAACTTTGGTGGATAGTTGTCGCATTGGCAATCATACCTCATTTCCTTATTTTTATATATAAATCTTTCATGATTCAAACTTCTGTGTCATTTGGTCTCTGGTGGAGAGTTTTCTCATTGGCAATCATACCACATTTTCTTATTTTTATATATAAATCTTTCATGGTTCATCCATACATCTGAACTTCTGTCTATACACTGGTATTTGTATTTTTTTATAACCTTCTCTTAAGAAGGTGGGTATACTGATTTTTTGTCTGTCTGTCAGATTTTCCATTTGTATCACACATTTCGCTTTGTAACTACAAACCGAGCTTCCTAATATTTGGTAGCAAGCTTCATTTGAGCATGCTTTACCAAGTGGTGCATTTGCAGATTTATTACTCATTAATTTCCTGTTCAAAAAATAATTATATACTCTTTCATGTATGATAATGGCTGTGTATGAGATTTATAATGAAATTTTAGCAGTAACTACAAATCAGGGCTCTCTGAATTTCAAAATAAGCCTTGTGTGAGCAAGTATTATAACTGAGTTGATGTTACCATATTTTTTTCATTTTTAGCTCACCTGGCCCGAAGGGCCAAGTGAGCTTTTCTCATCACTTGGCGTCCGTCGTCCGGCGTCGTCCGGCGTCGTCCGTCGTCGTCCGTCGTCGGCGTTAACTTTTTACATTTTGAACTTCTTCTAGAGAACCACTGAATGGAATGAAACCAAACATGGCATGAATGTTCCTTATGAGGTGCTCACCAAGTGTTGTTACTTTGTAGCCGATCCATCATCCAAGATGGCCGCCAGCGGGGGACTTAGTTTAACATAGGACCCTATGGGAAATGCATACAATTGACTTCTTTTAGAGAACCACTGAATGGAATGAAACCAAACATGACATGAATGTTCCTTATGAGGTGCTAACCAAGTGTTGTTACTTTGTAGCCGATCCATCATCCAAGATGGCCGCCAGCGGGGGACTTATTTTAACATAGGACCCTATGGGAAATGCGTACAAATGACTTCTTTTAGAGAACCACTGAATGGAATAAAACCAAACATGGCATGAATGTTCCTTATGAGGTGCTGACCATGTGTTGTTACTTTGTAGCCGATCCATCATCCAAGATGGCCGCCATCGGGGAACTTAGTTTAACATAGGACCCTATGGGAAATACATACAAATGTCTTCTTTTAGAGAACCACTGAATGGAATGAAACCAAACATGGCATGAATGTCCCTTATGAGGTTCTGACCAAGTGTTGTTACTTTGTAGCCGATCCATCATCCAAGATGGCCGCCAGCGGGGGACTTAGTTTAACATAGGACCCTATGGGAAATACATACAAATGTCTTCTTTTAGAGAACCACTGAATGGAATGAAACCAAACATGGCATGAATGTTCCTTATGAGGTGCTGACCAAGTGTTGTTACTTTGCAGTCGGTCCATCATCCAAGATGGCCGACAGCAGGGGACTTAGTTTAACAAAGGACCTATGGGAAATACATACAAATGTCTTCTTTTAGCGAACCACTGAATGGAATGAAACCAAACATGGCATGAATGTTCCTTTTGAGGTACTGACCATGTGTTGTTACTTTGCAGTCGGTCTATCATCCAAGATGGCCGACAGCAGGGGACTTAGTTTAACAAAGGACCTATGGGAAATACATACAATTGTCTTCTTTTAGAGAACCACTGAATGGAATTGAACCAAACATGGCATGAATGTTCCTTATGAGTTGCTGACCAAGTGTTGTTACTTTGCAGTCGATCCATCATCCAAGATGGCCGCTAGGGGGGGGGGGCCTTAGTTTAACATAGGACCCTATGGGAAATACATACAAATGTCTTCTTTTAGAGTAGCACTGAATGGAATGAAACCAAACATGGCATGAATGTTCCTTATGAAGTGCTGACCAAGTGTTGCTACTTTGTTGCAGATTTACTGTTCAAGATGGCCACCAGGATATTTTATTAAATAACGGGACCAATATTAATCAAAATTTGGCCTCAATCATTATTTGGGTATCTGTTATGATTTTTATCTATCTTTACATGATTTCTAAAACCAAAGTAGAGTCAGGTGAGCGACACAGGCTCTTGAGAGCCTCTAGTTAGTTGAGCCTTCTTCATAATTCAAGTATACATATTCCTTATCATTTTTTGGGGTGAACTGTAATGCTTATAACTGTTATAAATATATATAGAAATTCCTATAGGTAGTAGTTAGGGAATATGAACAACCACTGTAGTTATAATTGTTTAAGAGTAATAAATAAATTTTTTGTTCAAGGTGTCAGAAAACAAAGCACCTTTTAGGAATTTACAATTCAGTGAACAAGTTTTGGATTCTGTTGTCCACTAAAACTCCACTTTTTCCCCCAAATAATAATAAATTATCATATATTTGTATGGTGGCAAGTTTCAAACCATACAATAATTATAAGTCTATTGACTAGTGTGATTTGTATATCTACTAACCAACTGTGCAGTATAATCATATTTTTAAGATTTTAAACACACTGCCTTTTCAGGATGTTCTTGTGGCCATTTTGATTCTAACTTTCTGTGTGCTGCTTGTGATAACCATTGGGAAAGACATGACACTTTCTTTGAAACAGAAGATGTCAGAAGACAAAATGGACTTCCTGTTGGTTAGTATTCTTTTTAAGACTTATACTACAAACCAACTAATTTTCATTTGCAATTTATTTAAGCCAAGTTTGCATTTAAAAAGATAATGCAAATATAAACTGTAGTGAATATGTCAAACTTGGATCTCCTCTTATATGAGATAGAAAATTGCAAAAATACATTGTAACAAAGTCTGTAAAAGGGGCTAGTCACTAACAAAATGTCAACGAAAAAAACTTGGTTTACAGTAAATAAATACATGTATCATCAAAATTTCTAATTTTTCAATATCATGGCATACCAGTCTGTAAAACAGAAATATGAAGACAATGTTTATTTTTATTCTGAGCCATAAGTATCATTTTTGTCACTCTCTATTATGATTATATATGTTTACAGGAACTGACTATATACCATTTGCTGAAATGCCAGATCTGAGAAACATAGCTTTGACAGGAGATGAAAATGATGATTCTAAATATTTGGCCTTGACCCAAGGTGAAGGGTCAATACCACAATCCAAAGGACCAATGGGAAATGATACTCCAGTGAACTTTGGCGGAAGTAAGAGTGGATTTAAACCTGTCTATGATTGATTTATATTTAGATTAGTTGCAAACTGTTTTTGTTGCCTATATGACAAGTAACAGATAACTGTCAAATCTCAAAAATGACAAAAATCATTAATACTATAAAAGCTAAAGAACTGAAACCTTGCTAATGGTATTGATTCCTTCGTGACAGGAAGTAAGGAGTGTGACAATTTTCAATGTTATCCTCCATAAAATTTATGATTTTAAGAACCAAAATCATTTTTTCATTTGGGATACACAATAGAAAAAATGGACTTTGACAAAGTGATTTGTCTATGATGTCTTTGCAGAACAATACAACATTATTGGGCCAGAGTATTAACCAGGTAACATATGCTTGATAAAATATTTAATATTTCTCCTTAAGTAAATCGTTAATAGAAAGTTCAGAAAATTTCAGTGAAATTATTATAGATCTTTCTTGTTTTAGATTTGTAGTTGTATATTGTGCACTGTTATATCTTTTAAGTACTTTACAATTATGTTTGCCAGGTATATACATTTAATCATGCACCTGCTTTCAATGTATTCATTTTTAAAATGTACTATGCTATTATTTCCCTTGTTAAATCTTTGTTAAGTGCAATTCTGAGATTTTACATTAAAAACCGATTTTACCTTATTTTTTATCCAGATCACAATCATACAAATTATTTCCAGTTAAGGTTGCATCTTACCCTTACTTTGTCAACCTCCTGAATTTGTATTTTCAAACTTTGAAGACCATCTGAGGAATATTTCATGCAGAAAAAATACTGAAATTCAGATTCTTGTTTTTTAAAGTCTGAAACAATGCACATAGAGCTTTGTAACTTTTGTGTTAAATACATTTAATATTTGTTCACTGCAAAAACACTGCTTTATTATCTTTATACAGATTTTACATTGTTATTATTAAAGTAGTTATTTATATTATTTTTTATTAAAATCTTTGAAAAATAATTGTAAATCTACTTTTATTTTTACACCATGTTGTTTGTAATCAGTGGTATATTATTGGTTCGTTGTGTCTTACTGTTTTGAACCATTCTCTGTATAATCAGTTGAATAGCAAGTAAGTAAAAAAGTTAATTGAAGGAAAGCCAACCATTGGTTTATCTTCAATTACAATTGATTGATTGATTGGTGTTTAATGCCACTTTCAACACTATTGTGCTATTTCGTGGAGGTCAGTTGTTATTGGTGGAGGAAGCCAGAGTGCCCCGAGAGAACCACCGACCTTTGGTAGGAAAACTGACAATCCTAGTCAATTAAGATTGAAGTCAAGTGCACCTGCCCCGTGCGGGATTCGAACTCACAACCTCAGTGTTGACTGGCTAGTGATACAGTAGTTAGACTACTTAGACCACTCGGCCACCGAGGCCCCTCTTCAGTTACAACAGATCATATATAACAAATAAAAAATAAACAACTGCAGAAACAAAACATTGCATAATAAAATAAGAAAATTTGTATTGTTGATACTACAAAAGACACTAACAGAGTTATCTTTCTTGTTCAAAATTTTAAATCATTAAAGAAAACAGCAGTTATCTCCCTTATTACATATCAGTGAAAATGAATTCAAACTAAGTATTTAAATATATTCATATTAAGTCAATAATAAATATTATGTCATCAAAATAAAGAGATGTGGGCATGGTATGATTACCAATAAGAGTTCAAATGACGTAGATGTAGCCATTTCTGGTCAAAGTAAGATTTTTACACCATATATGTAACAAATGGAAAATGAAAAACTACAATTAACAACTCTTATTATTACTGCTGATAGGATGGTTGATGCTAATAGAGTTATGTCCCTTGTTAGATATATTAAAGTATCAAAGAAAACACAAGCTATCTCCCTTATCACCTATCTCTGAAAATGTTTCCAACCTATGTATATATTATAATATTCATACTAAGTAAATAATAAACACTTATTGACTATTTATAAGGGTAATAACAAGTTTGTTGTCCCTGACATAACAACAATTGCTGAGGTCAATAATTGCTAATTGAGGGACAACAAACTTGCTTTATTACACAAACAACACACCTTTTAAAGAAATCCAAAAACACCACCTGGCAGTATAAAGTAGTCACGTATACATGCACATGATGTACCGGTATGGAAAGAAATTTTAGTCCTTGTGTTATTTGAAAATATTAAGCCTACATGCAGTGTTCAAAAGCAGAGATCCTTGTGTTAAAATTTCACTGCATATGTCCGGTAACTAAAATTGATATCACCTTTCAACAAAGTACTAACAAGTATCACCATTTAACAGGGCCTTAAATTGACTTGTATCACAGCATGGCAGGGTTTTAACTTGACTTGTATCATCATGTAACAGGGCCTTTATTTGACTTGTAATACCATGTACCAGAGCTTTTAATTTGACTTTTATCACCATGTAACAGGGCTTTAATTTAACTTGTATGACAAAGTAACAGGGCCTTTGCATCACAGCATGGCAGTGTTGTAATTTGACTTGTATAATCATGTAACAGGGCCTTTTATTTGACTTGTATCACCATCTTACCGGCCTTTTAATTTGACCTGTATCACAGCATGAGAGGGTCGTAATTTAACATGTATTACACCATGACAGAGTTGTAATTTGGCTTGTATCACCATGTAATCAGGCCTTTGATTTGACTTGTATCACAATGTAACAGGGCTTTAATTTGACTTGTATCACAATGTAACAGGGCTTTAATTTGACTTGTATTACCATGTAACAGGGCTTTCTTTTATATGTATAACCATGTAACATGACTTTTTCACTTTTATCACAATCTAATTAAAATGTAGACCTCTGATTTCATTATCCTCATATACGAAAACACAAGTTAATATGGATCAGAATTTTGATTAGATTGACTTGTATCACCATGTAATAAGGCCTTTAATATGAATTGTATCACCATGAAACAGGGCCTTTAATTTGACTTGTATCACCATGTAACACCTTTAATTTGACTTGTATCACCATGTAACAAGGCCTTTAATTTGAATTGCATCACCTTGTAACAGGGCCTTTAATTTGACTTGTATCACCATGTAAAAGGGCCTTTAATTTGAATTGTATCACCATGTAACAGGGCCTTTAATTTTACTTGTATCACCATGTAACAGGGCCTTTAATTTGAATTGTATCACCATGTAACAGGACCTATAATTTGACTTGTATCACCATGTAACAGGGCCTTTAATTTTAATTGTATGACTATCACCATGTAACAGGACCTTTGATTTGACTTGTATCACCATGTAACAGGGCCTTTAATTTGAATTGTATCACCATGTAACAGGACCTTTGATTTGACTTGTATCACCATGTAACAGGGTCTATAATTTGAATTGTATTGCCATGTAACATGGTTTTTAATTTGGCTTGTATCACCATGTAACAGGACCTTTAATTTGACTTGTATAACAGCATGACAGGGTAGTAATTTGACATGTATCACAGCATGACAGGGTCGTAATTTGACTCATATCACTATGTTACAGGGCCTTCAATTGACCCCCGCGTGATGCATTGCGGGGGAACATAGAAATACCAGGCATTTGTTTGTCCATCCGTCTGGTCTTGTTAGCGCTCTCACATGTACAATTCTTGCCAGATTTTTATAATAATTATATCATAGATTTATATCAGCAATGTCTCGGACAAGTTTGAAAATCAGTGCCGATCAACTATTCTAAGAGTTATGCTCCTCAGAAACATTAATCATATGGAAAATTGCTCTCATTTGTACAATTCTTGCCAAATTTTTATGAAATTTATATTGAAGGTTTTGATATATATCAGCAATGTCTCCAACAGTTGGAAATTCAGTGCTGATCAATCATTTTCAAAATAGTTTATGGTGAACCACAAGTGGTAGGTCCATGATATTTGGTATGCAGTTGTATTAGTATTGTCACATCTCATTTCCATGGAGATTATTTGGCCCTGCCCCCTCAGTCATGGTTTATTGACTTTGAAACTTTTGCTTAGTTTACATGTATTAGTTTGTGATCAGGTCAGTTTAAAAAGTTTTAAAGAACAACAATTTTTTTTTAAGTTATTGCCCTTGGACAGATAAAATATGTGCAATGCCAGGGACATTGGAACTCTGTTCTTTTATTTGACTTGTATCACCATGTAACAGGCCTTTAATTTGACTTGTATCACCATTTAACAGGGCCTTTAATTTGGCTAGTATCACCATGTAACAAGACCTTTAATTTGACTTGTATCACAGCATGACAGGGTAGAAATTTGACTTGTATCACAGCATGACAGGGTCGTAATTTGACTTGTATCACTGTGTAACAGGGCCTTTAATTTGACTTGTATCACCATGTAACAGGGCCTTTGATTTGACGTGTATCAACATGTAACAGGGCCTTTATTTTGATGGTGGAGTTCGGTCTAAGTCTTCAATTTTCTATGTAGTTTATTTTCGTTTTTTGTCATGGAGTTGATAGTTTCCCACTCCTTATGAGTTTTAAATCTCCCCTTGGTATCTTACATGTTTTTTGCTAAACACCATTCCTGTCCTACTTCCATGACAAATATTTTGTTGTCCCAGCAGACAAAGCCCCTTACAACATCGTTTTGTTTGTAAATCACATTACATAAACTGCTTGAAAATGAAATTAAAGGTATTGACAATTCACTTTGAAACTTAGCACGGCACTTACCAAAGAGGAGATCTTTAACAATCATTGGTCTGTTCTATGTTACTTTGGAATTTCTACCAAAGATCAAGAACTGGGCCATCTTTCACTGTACTGGATACCAAACTTACATATATTAACATTAGCAACACGACAGTTGCCACATGTGGAGCAGGATCTGCTTACCCTTCCGGAGCACCTGAGATCACCCCCAGTTTTTAGTGGGGTTCGTGTTGCTTAGTTTTTAGTTTTCTATGTTGTGTTTTGTGTACTATTGTTTGTCTGTTTGTCTTTTCTTTTTTAGCCATGGCATTGTTAGTTTATTTTCGATTTATGAGTTTGAATTTCCCTCTGGTATCTTTCGCCCCTCTTTTATAACAGTGTGGCAGGGCCTTACTTTGACGTATATCACTGCGTGACAGGGTAATAATTTTATTTGCATCACCGTTTGACTTTAAAGACTTTAATTTGAATTGTTATTCTGTGGAATATGCCAACAATTTAGCATATCTGTGTTCCCACGGCCTGTATCACTCTGCTTAGAGCTTCATACAATTGCACATCACGGCTTTGTGACGTCAAATACGTTGACCTGGCCTTAATCACTTTGACACGGATAGCCCGGCAGATTACGTCAATATTCAGTAAATTGTTCAGTTTGTTGTACAATCATAAAAATTTGCATGGGTACTCCCCTTAGGATACTTGTTTAAAAAAAACCTGTTAGCTATCTTTTTTTTATCAAAATGGTGGCCATTTTCAAGATGACCGTCAATCCTGGTTTAAAATAAATCTTAATATAAAAGTAGTATTAACAGATTAATGTTATTATTTACGAAAAGACACATCTTCCTCTGCCTCATTTTTATTGTAAATACGTGAATTTTCAGTTATATTCTAAGTAACTTTTTTATTTGCCACAAACTTACTGTTTACAATTCATAAGGCAATACAATTTGAAATTGTATAAAGTTCAAGATTTGTATCCTTTCAATTTTGTCAGGAAACCGCCATTAACATAACCAGCTTTTAGTTTAAAGTGGCAAGAGGATAAAATAATTATAGCATTCTATTGAAATTGTGAAGATAAATTTGATAAGGATGTCAAGTGTGACCCAATTGAAATCCAAATATCAAGCTCATTGGAACAAATGTTGCCTTTGTCAGACAGACAAAAAAGGTGAAGATCTTAAATCTCTACCAACTCACTATTCATGCAGCAAAGAAAATGATGGCTACTACATGATCGCAACAAATATTCCACTCTTTCAAGCCATAAACCAACTTCTGATTATTTTAAATCTCATCAGATAAGATGAAGGAGATGGTATTGAAGACACAACGAGTCGGAACAAAGCCAAATATATCACCAGGACCGTAGGTTATTGTTCAATGATACCAAGCTAGACAGGGCAAGGAAGAGGTCAGCTATAAGTATGATCTCTCCAGACGATAGACAAAGCAAGGTTAGAAGCATTGAATGTAGTGTGTGTTTTTTATGCGATGAGGTAAATCCAACATCTGAGCTGCGACAAGCCATGACAATGCAGCTTGATAAAATGTGCCCGAAAATTCATGATTTAAAGCTTATGACTGTACTTATTGGAGGAGATGTTGTTGTACAAGAGCTGACGTATCACTATAATTCTTGTCTGACAGCTTTGTACAACAAAAAGAAGGATTACCTTTTAACAATTGAAAATCAGAATGACAGCGAACTGTCTGAAGAAATGAGAGGCGAAGGATACCAAAGGGACATTCAAACTCATATAAAAAATTATCCACTTGTGTTTTCAGAGCTCCTCACCTACATAGTGGAGACACAACCAAGTAGTGATAATCCTGCTGTATCCCGTATTGCAGATCTAGTCAGTCTCTACACACAACGACTTGAACAAATAGGAAAGAAAACACCTGGGCTCTCGGTCATAAAACTTTACTCAGTACTCGGAGTACAAAATTTGTGCTCGAAACACCCAATCCATGATTTTGATTGGTTGATTTCTGAGTCTGAGTACGAAAATCGTGCACGAAAGTTGAAACTTTTACAACATAATAGCTATGCTAAGTACAGATAAGGAGCAGCAACTCGCAGGCATTAAAAAGACCGCGAAACCCAATTTGCTGTGTTTTTGGGGATGTATGTCTATGCCAAAACTAGAAAAAGGCTCTTTGTAGAAATGCTGCACGAACATGGCCATAGCATTCCATATGATCGAGTGCTTGAAGTATCAGCACAACTAGGAGATGCAGCAGTAAGTAAATACATGGAGGAAGGAGTAGTTTGTCCGACAGTCATGAGGAAAAGGTTGTTTACCACAGCTGCTATGGACAACATTGACCATAATCCTACTGCAACGACAGCAACTTCTTTCCATGGAACAAGCATTTCACTCTTCCAGCATCCATCAGCTTACGATGCAGTTGAAAAGCACGAGTCAATTTACATTAAAGACAGCAAGGTAAAGAGAGTATTTTTAACTTCCTGATTCTTTCACCAATATCTACCCTGCCGAATAGAGGCATCTGATGAAGACGACAACATAACATGGTCGGCGCACCATGCCTCTAAGAAAAGAGGTCCAGTATCTGATGTGAGTATAACATCTCTGTTACCTCTCCTCCATGACCAAACCCATTAAGTGGCCACAATACGGCATGTCATGCACAAGATTAAAGACACGGTTGCATATCTGAGTCCATTTCAGACTCCTGTTATTGCTGCTGATCATACAGTGACATTGGTCCGAAATGTATGGCGAAGATAAGTTTGTCATTATGTTTGGGGTCTGCATATTGAAATGGCAGCATTTAAGTCCACTGGAAACCTCCTCTAAAATAGTGGATGGGCAGGAGCCATTGTTGAGGTAGGGAATGCTTCCTCGGGGACAGCAGAATCCTTTCTTTTTTTGCTTCAAGTGTCACTAGGACACGGCAAATGCACCAGATTACAGTTAGCACACTCTACAACCTACTTAATGAAGCCTACAAGTGTTACTGTTCAGACTCAGAGGCCAGTGAACAAACACAGGATGTGCTAAGTATCGTAGACTAGTGCGTAAGACGCAAAAACTGAAGTCCACAATTTCAGTTCTGGAATCTGGTGTTGACAATGGAATTAACAATTTTGTCCCTGGTCCGATCATCTCGAGAAGCAGACTTTTCTTTATACCGTTAATCATTGTGCGAGTTGTTAGCATTCTTTTTTGCCAACAACAATGTGAACTATGCACAATGGCTTTCCATTCACCTCAGAGACATGATGTTACTTGAGCATACACATCCTCAGCTGGCTGCAGAGTTCCATGACGGAAAATTTGTTTTCTCAAATTTTATCGTGAATTTTCAGCGTTGGCTATTGACAAAGCACATGAGCAAGCGAATGCTTAAAATATCAAAGGTGATGGTGGTGCCATTGATGTGGCAGAAGACCCATCTGCACTACGACGTTGGATGGTAGCCGGACCTGAAGTCATTCACTCGGTTGCTCAGTATGAATCGGTATCTGAAGCCAAGGATGTCAATGAAAGTACCTGATATCACGAACAGACAGAACACACACACAAAACTTTCCTCGAAGCTGTAAACTGTAATGAAAGTTATGGGCAATCCATTTATGGAAGAGACCGCTGAACTTTTTACACTAGATACAAAAAGTGTTGCCTATCCTCGTGCCGCTCAAATGGTTGCTTCTCATTTTGATAATGGTAAAACTCGCTTCAATTAGTTCATGAAAGGGCTGGATACAGAGGAGTGTTCATTTTATCAGCCAATCAAGAAGAACAAGACAGATTTCTTTCGGCAAAAGCCAGAACAGAAAGCAGGGGATTCAAAGTAAAAAAAACTTAAAGGATGACTGTCGTCTGTTCTCTACACTTTTCATATCCTGTCAGTCTAGAGAATGTGACCTGATGGAATTTTTTCAGCATTAGAATCAGTCTTTTCCCGCTGCACTGAATGATAATGGTAATCTTCACAGCTGTCAGAAACCGCAGCTTGCGAAAATACTGGATACTCACTTTACTCCTCCTGATACTGAGCCAGAAGCTGGTGTCATCATTTTGGACGGATCGGCTTTAATCAATGCATTGCCTCCAAGGATATCGAAGACTTTTAAGGAATATGCAGCATTAGAGATAGTTCCAAAAGTACAAACATATAGTTGTACTTACACAAGAACAGATATTGTGTTTGGTGTATACTGGTCCTCTAGTTTAAACCTGAAACACGATCAAAGCGAGGCATAGGCGCTAGACGCAGAGTGACTGATAAAGGGAAAATCCCACAAAATTTGCGAAGCTTAATGAGAGACAACAGCAGCAAGACTGAGCTATTTAACTTTCTGGCGGATATCATTGTGAAGATGTGTTAACAAAATAATACAGTCATAGTCACTCAAGAAGAGAGTGTTGTCTGCAATTAGTCAATAAGTCTTGGAGGACTGAACACTGCAATCACTAGGAAGTAGACAAACGAATCTTGCAGCCGATGGTAACATAATCATTTTGATTAAAGCCAGCGACACAGATGTCATTGTCATTGCGGTCAGTGTTCTGCCAATTCTGCAGGTCTTGGTCTAGAAGAGCTGTAGGTAGCATTTGGTCAAGAACAAAACTTGAGGTGGATTTCCATACATGATACAATTATGTCAGTTGGCTCAGAAAAGTCCAAGGGCCTTCTATTTTTCCACGCTTTCACTGGCTGTGATGTCATATCTGCATTCCGTGGTAAACGAAAAAGGAGTGCATGTCTTCAACAATGAGGAAAGCCCATACCGCATAGTAAGCTATAAAAGGCCCCGAAATGACAAATTTATGTAAAACAATTCAAATGAGAAAACTAACGGCCTAATTTATGTACAAAATAATGAACGAAAAACAAATATGTTACACAGTAACAAACAACAACCACTAAATTACAGGCTCCTGACTTGGGACACTGAGGCACATACATAATGTGGCGGGGTTAAACTAGTTTGAAGGCGTCACCCCCCCCCCCCCCCCCCTAACCTGGGACAGCGCTGTAACAGCATAAGAACAAACTATAAAAATCAGTTGAAAAAGGCTTAACTCATCAGATGGATACAAATAGAAATATATCTAACAAAAACACAGAGTGGGCGTGGCAGGGTACTTATACATCCCCACAGCAAAAATACACTAAGTACAGATCTGAGAGTACTCGCAGTTACTGACAGCTAGTTCAAAGCGAATAACAACTAATTAAAAAATCATGCATCTAAGACTGATATATCAATCAGTACAATCAGAGTTTGATTTCCATGCATAGTCGTGTTAATTGATGTGTTCGAGTATTTGGTTTTGCCAGTTGTTTATTGACTTTTCTTTTTTGAATTTTTCTTGGATTTCGGTATTTTTGTTATTCTACTGTTTTACTTTAATTTGAAAGAAAGTAGATTGTAAAAAAAAAAATTTTTAAAATGAATATAACCCATAAAATTACAAAAAACCCAATTATTAACTAATAAATACAATTGTTTTCATTTATGTTGATATACATACAATGATCATGTTTAATATCTGAACAAAAACCGTTTAGTTAGTCATGCATGTCAATTTGAATGGAAAAAATAGTTATTATTATTACCTAGAATGGCGGCCGTCTTGAAAAATGGCCGCCATTTAAAATTTCAAGTGGCTAACGGGATTTTCCGATTAAGTAGACTCAAAGGAGTCTCCATGTCAAATGTGGTTCTTGTACAACAAAGTAAACTATTTCTTCACTAATCTGCCGGGCTAGAACATATCATCGACGTCGTTATGAATGAACCGACGTTGATAAGTTTGACCCGAACTTGTCACGTCATCTTCCGGTTTGCTGGTGAAACAAAGAAAACACTTGTTTCATCGTGCAAATACATAAATACAATCCGATAAATCGATTATCAGGTTAATTGTCTGCATATTGATATTGTAAAATATCAGCTGTTCGACACAATATGAAGCATTTTTCAACAACTTCTGTCACGAAGCTGAAAGTTTTTTCTGGATGATAAATATAGGCATATAAAAGCTCTCTAGAATTTTAGATAGAAATCCTTGGGATTCTAGATTGAGATTAAAAAAATAACAGAGAGAAAAAAAAACTTAAACAACTTGTACGTAAAAAAAACAAAATACTAAACAAAATACTTGACCGTATATCTGAGAACAATTCTTCGGAATTTTGGAAATCTGCAGGACGAAGCGAAGGAAGGCTCCAAAATTTCAAATGATGAATGGTTGGTGTACTTTAAAAGTTTAATGAACTTACACCATTGGAATAATTTCGAGGAAACGTTAGTAGCATTGATTGTAATAATGATTGTTGAAATGGTAGTATTACTGCGGAGGAGGTGTTAAAAGTTGTAGAAAACTTAAAGTTAAAAAAATCTGCTGGTTGTGAAAGTATAAAGAACGAAATGATTAGAGTGTCATGTGGTAAATTAGTTAATGCGTATGTGTTAGTCTTTAATTTGCTATTGAAAAGGGGCATCGTTCCTTCTATATGGAGAGAAACTATCATAAAGGATGGTGTTATACTTGTCCTTCCAACTACAGGGGTATAGATCTTTCTATTTGTTTAGGTAAAAAAATTGAAAATATTATCTTCCAGATTAGAGAATTTTCTTTGAAATAATAGCTAGTAACAAATAAGTTTAGGAAAAATGGCAGACCAATGGAATAGAGAATGGAAACGGATAATGTGTCAAAGAGACAACAACCCGACCAAAGAGCCTTAGTAATCACATTTTAACATTAAAACTCTAATTTACAAGACCTTTAAAAATCTAAACCTCTCAACACTTGTTTTGTAGATATAAGAAAAACGTTTCAACTTTGACGCAACCAATAGAGATGGCCTTTCTCATCAGTTACTAAAATATAATATAAAAGGGCGAGACAAAAGTATTGCTTTTCCAGCGGCGACGGCGGCGAATGCGTCAACAATTGTTAAGTTTCCTGCTTAAGTTAGTTTGATAGGAACTACTTGTGAAAGATCAATGGCATTTTCTATAAAGTTGCATTACTATCAGTACATATCAGTTTGACGACTATTTCGAGGCCACACCCCCTAGGTGATGGTCCAGCAACTTTTAATTTATAAGCAATTTTCATTGTTAAGTTTTATGTTTAAGTTAGTTTGAAAGGAACTTCTTGCGATAGATCAATGATAAGTTGTATAAAGTTGCATTACAATCAGTACATTTCAGTTTGACGAGGCCCTACTCTCTAGGTAATGGTCCAGTGACTTTAAAATAGCCATCAATTTTCAATGTTAAGTTTTCTGCTTTATTTAGTTTGATAGGATCTACTTGTAAAAGATCAATGATATTTTGTATTAAGTTGCATTATTATCAGGTCATATCAGTTTGACGACTATTTCGAGGTCCTACCCCCTAGGTCATGGTCCAGTGACTTTGAATTAATTAGCAATTTTCAATGTTAAGTGTTTTGCCTACGTCAGTTCGTTAGGAACTATTTGTGAAAGATCAATGCTATTTTCTATAAAGTTGCATTACTATCAGTACATATCAGTTTGACGAGTAATTCGAGGCCCTACTCCCTTGGTCATGGTCCAACGATTTTGAATTAATTAGCAATGTTGCTGTCCATCAGATTGTCTTTTTTCAAATTTTCTGCCGACAGGCGAGACATAGCTCTGTGTCAACAGTTTTTTTGTATTGTAAATGATAAGTACAAAGATGTCTCTTTCTCAGTAAGATTAAAACAGGGACAAACACAAAATGTTCCTTAAATGTATGATTAAAACAGGGTTGTATATGAAGCCCTACATTATTCTCATTGTATATTAATGAACTGATTGAAATGTTTGACAACATATGTGATCGAGCATGGCTAGATGATAATCAAGTGTCTTGTCTTCTTTATTCAGACGATTTAATAGTTATACCAGAATCTGCATGATGCCTTCAAAATGCTTTAGATAAATTTAAATATATTTTGTGATTAATGGAATCTATCTGTTACTCCAAAACCAAGATTATAATATTAAATAGAATAGGGAAAATAATCTAAAAACACGAATTCTACTACAATTATAAACTACAAGATGAATATAAGTGTTAAAACCATCTGGATCTTTTACTTCCGCAATTGATCAGCTATCTAAGTCTAGCAATAAAAGCTATATTTTGTATCAGAAATTATTATTTTCTGAAAAGATGAATTTTCAACCACATTTAAAGCTTTTTTATTCTTGAGTTCAACCTATTTCATTATATATCAGTGGGGTTTGGACTACTGTTAGTTGAGTGAAACAAAATACTACCATCTAGTCAAACTGTACTTACTTTATTACAAATAAGATTCAAATCAAAATTTGCTAAATTGTCAGTCCTTAAAAATACAATTAATTAGTGAGAGTATGGTAAAAAATTAAGCATACAGTGAAAACTTTATCCTGTCTAATGATGATGGATGGCTGCCTAACGTCCAGCGGCAAATTAATATGCATATTTTCAGGACGAGAACATGTTAATGTAATATGAATATTTACCCGGCTTTGTACTAGACCGACACGCTGAGCCGGATTTTTAACGTGCTAGTTCACAAGGTAACAGTCCGCAGGAAGACATGTCACCTTACCCGGACACATTATTCTGACTCCGAGCCGACCAGTCTTTGCTCTTACTCCTTAATGCCGCGTGCTTAGCGGAGAAGCAGCAAATACCAATTTTAAAATCTTTGGTTTGACCCGGCCGGGGTTCGAACCCACGACCTCCCGCACTCGAGGCGAACACGCTACCATGAGACCACCGAGGCGGTTATCCTGTCTAATGGTTTTTGTAGTAAAATAAAAGTGTCATTAGGTAAGTTTGGTTTTCGGCATGTTTGGGGAAAAACAAAATACCATGTCAAAGACAAAAATTATTTTTTTTAATTCAAAAGAAGTTAGAGGAGGAAATCACAAGATCCTGGAAAGAAGCTCTCTTTGTGACTCTGATAATGATAGTCATAGTAATAAACTAAGAACGTATCGCAAAGTTAAAATTAATTTTGAAATAGAAAAATATCTTCTAGAAAGTGTTATTTCTAAAATGGTAAAGATTAGAATTAGTAATAGTAATTTACTAATAGAAGTTGGCAGATATACTTGAACGCCTTAACACCACTTTGCAGAGATGGAATTGAAGATGAACTCCCGTGATTTCCTCATTAAATGTAAAGCGTTGAAATTAAATAGAAGTATACTTTTTTGTACTTTAAGAGATATAGTTCCATCGTTTGTTAATATGGACGAACAAGAAAAAAAAATGTTTCATTTTGAAAAGTAATGATACTGACATTTGTACTGTATGTGTAGTTTTGATAAAAGAATTTAAAGTCTCGAAGAAAAAGGAAAAAAAAAGCAGCAACAAACAAATAAAAAAAGAGGATTGAATGAACGTTTCGTTAAAAAATTGATATAAAAAATCGAAACAAAAATCAGTCTGGAAATTGTGGGGAAAAAACATAAGTGTTATTAAGTTACGCACTAAAGCATGTATGCTCTGGGAATAGTATACTGGCAATATATTATGTCCCTGGTATGCTTAAGCACAGGTACTTGGGAACAGAGCAATTTTGTTTGTCCTCTCGCTTTTTTTTCCAAAATCTGCTATTTTTCGTGTTCTCAGTTTTAATTAAAACAAAAACATTGTCTTGTCTCAAAGTACCTGTGTGCTGGAGCTGAAAAAAAACCATAAACACTGAACCACTCAGTAATTTTTAATTTGATGTAAGTAAGTAAATTTAATTAATAGATTCGGCGCATATATACCGGCAGCTAAGAATAAACATAAGCTAAAGTTGTTAGACAATTAGAAGAACAAATAGTAATTTTCCATTAAAGGGCTCCGAGCGATAAGGACACAAGAGAGGCTGCCGGTCAAGATTTTGCCCTTTTAACTTAATGTAATCCTATTTTTATACCATTTAATTTGTTATTAAATTGTCTTTAAAAATCATGTTCAAGATTTTGACCGGGCTTTATACTTTTTTGTGAATTTTAGTTCAAAGTTGAAATTTTGACTTCTTCATTTATATACAAGAGAGGTTTCCGGTCCAGATTTTGCCCTTTTCATCTAATGTATTGCTAATTATTTTTATAGCATATTATTTGTTATTAAATTGTCTATAGAAACCGTTTTTAAGATTTTGACCGGGTTATATGTTTTTTCGTGAATTTAAGTTTAAATGTTCGAAATTGGATTACCAGCGTCACGCCTAACAAGGCTTCCAGTCAACTTTTTGGTAATAATGATTATCAAAAACTTATTTTTTTTTTATTTTAACTTATGGAATATCATATAAGCTTTCAAAATCCGTTTCAAATGTTAAATTATCTTAAGTAGTTCCAGAGAAATCACTTATAAAATATCAATTTTACCCTTCCGTGTTTTCCCAATTTTTATACCTTCCCGCCTATTAATATCTTTTGTTGTTATATAACATATAAATAAAACGTGATGTGGTACAGATTGCAGTCTTGTAATTGACAGCTCCATAGGCTTACATGCAAAACAGCTGATCTTCAAAAATTTGTATTTAAAAATGCTACATAGAAAAAAATTTCATGCACATATCATGCATTTAGTAATGTTATACTATGATTTCATGCAAAAAAGGGCAAATAAAATGTTAATCAACCTCGAAGTCAAAACTTCATTTTTCTACTTTCTGTTTGCTGTTTTCATCCGACCGCACCACTTCTAATTCTCCTTTTTAAATATGACTAATGAAGCAAGCTTTAAATTTTTATATACCTGTGGTGCCGAGACTGATATAATTAAAATTATTGTAAAATTCATAAGCACCATGTATAATTCTAGAAATGCTTTATTGAGTACTTAATAACTTTGTGGTACCACCTCCTCAGCAGAGATTATATACATTCATTTATTATTGTAACAATATTTTCTTTTAATAATGGAGGGGATACACAGTTATATATATAATGTTTATAAATGTGGTCAGATTATGTTTGTGTGTTTATGTATAGTCAATGTTTATTGTCTTGGCAACAATCCTATAATTTTGGATTTTGAACCAATAAAATTATCTTATCTTATCTTATCTTATCTTATCTTATCTAGTAAACATGAGATCCTTCCACCTTCCTGGTTTAATTTCTGAAAAAAATATGCAATATTTTTGTTACATTTAAACTGAAGTAGTAATACAAGACTGGTACTTACATGTTAACAAATTAATTTAACGTGAAAACAATCATTCTCATTGCATCCACATACAATAAACATGTGTAATTCCACTTTCACACGTTCCGACGACATTTTTTCGGTTTGAATTAACGCGGACGTCGGAGGAAACACCCATAACTTTATAGCACTTGAGTGCTTTGAAACATTTAATATTACCTTGACCCCAAAAGGTCGTGTTGTTCTGTTTTTTGCTTTGCAGGATTTAAACGACATGGCAGTACTTTTACGAACAAGATTTGCACGTCGGTTGGTGAACTGTGCACTTAAGTATCAGTCAGCATGTATGTCAAGTGTTCCAGATCCGATAACGAAGCCCGACATTAAGTATGCAGGGGTAAGTAAAAAATATGCTGTGCTGCAATTTTTTGCGGAAGATAGATAAAACTTTTTTTTTAGAACGCAATTTAAACGAATTTATATTAATCATGATTATAAACTGGATACCAGTGATTACTTGGAATTCTTTAAAATAAATAACGTAAAACATGGAAAGGTTGACACCGCAAATATTGTCAGTCCGGTCAAAGTCTGACTTCTTATTTTATATTTAACTTAATTATTAGCGAATTAATATATCAGAGTGTGATGTCTCTAAGCATTGAAAGCTATTCCCACTCTCATTTTTTTTTTTGTGTAAATGCAATTTAATTGTTAAAAAATGTATTTTAAAACTCTACACAATTCATCTTTTATCATGATTTTTTTAGGGGAGGAAAAGGGGGGTCATAATTTCCTTCAAAGTAAGACAGTAAAAGTATTAAAAAAAATGCATTTATTAATTTTGTTAAGTTTTATTTGAGTAATCAAGCAATTGGCATTGCACAATGTCATGGTTTTCCTAGACTGTTTTATTACATTTTTACACCACCTGTTCTGATTGATATTTTTAATAGACTTGGAAGCATGATTTATTAGTTGTAATTGGCTTTAAACCTTATATCAGTAGTTTTTGTCTTTAGTCTTTTTGTAATATGTCAACTGTTTGTATGATAACTCAAATTTGGTTTAACCAATTATCATAAAATTTAAACAACATAACTGTTAAATAGAATTGATGGACCAGCAACAAACAGCTGTTTAACAACTAATGAGTAAACTAATCTATAAACAAGACCAGTCCTTGCCTTCCGTTGTACATTATGAGTAGTACATATGTTTTTCTTTACTTTCTTTTCTTTAACAAATTTTGCAAGGAACAAATTGCATTTATATTGTCAGTCATCTCTGGGACATAATATATTGAAGTATAATAGTCCAAGGTCATCTTTATCAATTTAGTTGTAGTCAATTATTTGCTTTATTTTTTATGAATATTATTGTAAATAATTGAAGAAAAAAACAAATATTAACAAGTGTGTTGTAAGTCAGTTAGTTAGATATTATGTCATATTTGTTTTTCTTTTATTATTATGTAATAAATCTGTTGGTTTTCACATTTGAATTGCCTCACATTTTTTCATGTCGAACCTTTTACAGCTCACCATCCCTTATCCATTTTTGTGCTCATTGTTTAAGGCCATTCAGTGACCTTTAGTTGCTTACATCCACATCATTAGAACTCTTGTGGATAGTTGTCTAATTGGCAATTATAACACAGAACTCCTTATTTTTAATTTTAAAGGGCCCACTGTATTGAGCTACATATACATGTAAGGTTAATGCATATGACTTTTTACAAGTCCCACTCCTAATGTTGTATTGATCCCCCCATCCCCTCTCTTCTAAAGTTCTGGATCTGCTTCTGGATAAAAAAGTAAATTTTATTGTGTATGGTACTTGGGATTTAGATTGCTTAGCTATTTTTTTTAGATAAAATAATGTTGTGGGATTTTAACTGTATGACAAAGTGATGTATTTATAAGCAAACATGTAGTATTGTTAACAATATTGATTTCTTTGCTTTTGTCTCCTCCTACTTTATTTCATTTATTGTTATAACCTTTTCCAATGTTTGAATATGAAGAACAAGGCCAAGAACATTCTATCTGCTTTTGAAGTTTTTTTTTTACCAAAATACACTGTGACAAAGAAACTATGTTTGTTTTGTTCCAAGTCAATATTATTTGCTTTGTTTATAATTACAACTTTAAATAGTATCTCATGTTAACAAAAGCTTATTATATTAGTAGTTTTTGAAAATTTAAATTTTGGAAAAGTATACCATCTATTCATCCTTACTGTTTTATTAAGATTGATATTAACACTTTATAGATTCAGTGCATGAGAAGCACTTTTCTGGATTTTAATACCTTAATAGATTGATGCATTTTTTTTCTTATTTTTTATCCCAGTGCATAAAATTTGTTTTGTAGAAAAGGTGTATTCACTAATTTTTGTCCATCTGTGAGTCCATCAGTAGCACATATTTATGGAGCTTGTGTCTCTAATACATATATATAAATAAGAGCACAAACATTTGATTTTAAGGTGAGAGGTTAGAATAGAAAATCAAAGAATGGCATGATAAACTTTGCAGATGTCAGCAGAACTTTTGAATATATCCTATATCATCAGTCATTGATACACACTATTTATTGAGGTCTCAGGATAGTATGGGAGAACGAAGCTTAAACACTGTGAACCTATTACCCAATAGTTATTAGTAACCCACTTTCATTGCTTCAGATGCAATAGGACCTGCGCTCCCTATTGCCAATCAAAACAATTGATTTGATATTGTGTACAAGAGATTTTTTATGCCCCACCTACGATAGTAGAGGGGCATTATGTTTTTCGGTCTGTGCGTCCGTTTGTTTGTCCGTATGTCTGTCCATTCGTCTGTCATTCCGTTCGTCCGCCTGTCCCGCTTCAGGTTAAAGTTTTTTGTCAAGTTAGTTTTTGATGAAGTTGAAGTCCAATCAACTTGAAACTTAGTACACATGTTCCCTATGATATGATCTTTCTATTTTTAATGCCAAATGAGAGTTTTGACCCCAATTTCACGGTCCCCTGAACATAGAAAATGATAGTGGGAGTGGGGCATCCGTGTACTATGGACACATTCTTGTTGTCTGCTGTTCTGATTCCCATTGTAATACAAAGGATTTTTCCATTTGTGAACAGCAGATTTTTGTCTGCTGTTCTGATTCCCATTGTAATACAAAGGATTTTTCCATTTGTGTACAGCAGATTTTTGTCTGCTGTTCTGATTCCCATTGTAATACAAAGGATTTTTCCATTTGTGTACAGTAGATTTTTGTCTGCTGTTCTGATTCCCATTGTAATACAAAGGATTTTTCCATTTGTGTACAGAAGATTTTTGTCTGCTGTTCTGATTCCCATTGTAATACAAAGGATTTTTCCATTTGTGTACAGCAGATTTTTGTCTGCTGTTCTGATTCCCATTGTAATACAAAGGATTTTTCCATTTGTGTACAGCAGATTTTTGTCTGCTGTTCTGATTCCCATTGTAATACAAAGGATTTTTCCATTTGTGTACAGCAGATGTTGGTCTGTGTTATCTTTTGCAGTTGCATTGCCAATAGTAGGTGTCATATGGTGTTTTAAACTTTTTGAATGCTTAATTCAATTTTGTAACATATCAAGATGATTAATAAAGTAGATTGTGGGTGATCTAAATTGTTTTGATGATAAACAATAACATGAAGGGTGCTTTCTTTTGTTGTGTCCCTATTCTTTTTCATGTTTGTACCCATAGCCTACTTTCTACTGGAAAGGCTGATGATTACCTTAAGCATAACTTAATATAATTTTTGTCAAAGATGCTGTTTTTTTTGTACTGAATTTGAGTTTTGATGGAGCTAGCGGACAACAGATTTTCTGATGCAGTAGAAGTTTCAACAGTATAGTTGTCTCTGTTTATGAAATATTGTTATTGTTCTACATGTATTATGAATTTGGTGTTGTTTGCAGATTTTTTGTAATGTCAGATTTATTTACAATTTGTTAGGAATCTGGACAATTCAGAGCATGACATATGTTGACCAGGGGTCTTTTTTGTCGTATTGTTTTTGGTTGCTATCTCATTGCTGTATACTTGAACTTATCATCTCCTTTCATCAAATAAAAAATACAAAAACAAATTTAAAAAAAAGAATCTGAAGTAGACTTTTCTGCTGTAGACATGGTATAGATTAAGCAATTTTTTTACAATTTGAGAAGTTAGGACTCATTGTTTTGGAAAAGAATACACTGTTTCTTTAAATAATCTTTATCAGATAGTTTAAACCACCACAGTCATTTAATTGTGAAGTACTTGGTTTATTTAAAAAAAAATATATACAATATATCTAAAATTTGTTTAGATTTGTGATCTATTGAATAATTAAACAGTAAGGTCATTTATTTTTAATAGAAAGATATAGGTGACAATGAAATAATCTTAAGTACAAATAGTGAATGATGATTGACCAGTAAAAAGTGAAAAATCATGCTTGCCAGTCAAGCATAAAATGTTGGTTAATCATGTTAATAGGTTATGGCTCGAGACACAATTATTTTGTGATGAATTTCTTTAGAACAATAAACTGAATAAAGGCTAATTTTTGAAAGCCCAGCTGCGTTTTCTTAATTAGATTTTTACCCTGTAATGTACTAATTTTTGGACAAATATCAAAATTATAGAAGAGTGTACTAGCTTTAGCTCAAAATATGCACAATTTTATGTTAAGGGGGTCTTAATTTAATTCAGTTTGATAGTGTCAGACATAATAGTTTTGACCTTTTTCAATGGACCAAATCACTACCTTCCCTTAAAATTCATGACCCAAATTTATTGACATGTAATTTCATCCTGACCTACTTACTATTTTATGCATAATACTGTGGCTTCATTTATTTTTCGTGGATTGAGAAAATGTTGTATATTCGTGAATATTTGAATTCAATGTTTTTCAAAAGTCGGCATACAAGCCTTTATACTATGGGTACCTCGTTGAACATTTAAATTTGTGGTTTACCTTTACACACGAAATCAATGAAAATTGGTATTCCACAAATAATAATGAATCCACAGTATATGAAGAAATAAATTTGGAATACAAGTTATATATACACACTAGGGACTATTACTGTAGACAAGGTAATTAAAAAGAAGATAACAGTGTGTTCCTGAACCTTATGTTGTGTTTACTTATTTTGTAACTATGTCAATGCATGGGTGCACTACATTACTTTCATTAGGGGATTCATTTTTTTTTTAAATAGAGCGCAAAGTTTTATTGCATTTGCACATATTAATTTTACATGTAACACAGGTAGAATATTTAATATTTTTATATTTGATTAATTGTATCCAGTAAGTGTAGTACTGGTATAACCAGTATATTTTAGATGCAAGAATGTTAAAATGTGGAATTCAAATAATTCTTATAATTCATTATTAGTTAAAGATATTTAGCACTAGCTTAAGAAATAATTTACTTGATAAATAATTAATATAAATCTTCACAATTTTAGATAAGTGTAAAGCAAATTATTATGTAATCCCCTGAGGGTTAAATGACAATAGAGAATTAAGGATTAGAGAAGCGTTATATATACAAAAGGGATTTCTTACTTTTTAAGATAATTTAGGTTATGTCACAAAGACTTGATATTTGGGAAAATAGATAAACTAGCATTATTATGTTTAGCACATACTTACAACTTCTCGTCCAATCAAATTGCTTATATTTGCCTTCTAATTTTCATAGTACATACTTTTCCTGTGTACTAAGTAACTACGCATGAATGACCACAAGGGTAAGATTTCATTGTATCGTAATCAAGATATTTAAAACAAAAATTGCCACTGGCTATTTTGAAATAAAATGCTGTGTTCCAAATTAAATTAAATAGTTTGTAATTAGTTTTCACGTTGATTTTTAAATATCCTGCTATTAAAATCTTTGGATCTAAAAAATGTTTTTATTGACAATTGCAAATTTTATCATTTAAATAAAGGGTAATACATATGGTTCTTTATACCTTGATTAGAGTACAACGATATCATAAAATTATGATAATGTATCATCCATGCAATTACTTTGTACACAGAAAAGTGTGTACTATGAAACCTTGTGAAGGAAAATTAAAGCAACTTGGTGATAATTTTTTAAACTTTCTTAAGGAAGGTGATCTATTTCGTCATGAATTGATTGATTTATTGATTATTGGTTGCTTATTGTCCAGTGGCAAATATTTCATACATGTTTAGGACGATGTCATGAATTGAAAAACTGTGATTATGTCTGAAGATAATGTGCCACCTATATATATATATATATATATATATATATATATAAACATATTCTGGTAAATCTTTTAGTTTTTACTTTGAAATAATAAAAAAAAACCAACAAAAAACACAAAACCTATAATCTCTGATCTATTGGTAGTTGCTTTTTAATGCCTATCTGCTAGACTATATCTATGGGGACAAACTATCTATATGTTTCAAATTTATTATAGCTTTAGTTTTACTGTGAAATTAAAAAATGTTTTCAAAACATGTAAAGCTTCCACTGCAATTTAATTATTGCCTGCTTTTGGTCAATTTATTTGGTCATCTTACCATGTAAGAAGAACATGTATAGTAAAACACCGCTTTATATCAGTATACATACTTACACCGGCAGCTACCATCTTTTCATTCTGGAGTGAAGGGCCTTTTGAAATCACATATTTTACAATGATACTAGTGAGTAGATTTACAAAACTTCGTTAATGAGCTCCGTTTTACAAACACATGTGATACAAGTAGTCAGCCAAAATAAACTATCAATAGACCAATTAAAAGATTACTTGAGTTGTAAATATGTGCTAAATTGGATAGTCTATGGAAAGGTATATACTATGAAATTAAGAGCTCGGGGCAAGCCCCTCGCTCTAAATTTCATAGTATATACCTTTCCATAGACTAACCTAGACAAAGTAAATATATTGAGTATTAATGTTATGTAAATTGAATAATGAAAAATAATATATATTAGTTGACCATGTAGTTTGGGACAGTTTTGTTTTACACTTGTGTTTTAGACTTTGATTTAGACAGTTGTTTAAGACAGTTATTGGATTGATATTAGACATGTTATTATATTACGTCTCATGAACTTATATGCTATTGTGATTGCTGAATACTGAATGCTGATTTAATAAACATTTATATATAGAACTTGAATCTGTGTTACGTTAACATGTATTCATATAATAGATACCAGCTAGTTCCCCCAACCTAGCAAGATGAGTAACCAGGTCAGGAACGAGCAGAGTACTGGCCTTGGTTATACTGTTGTTACAGAATAGATGTTCCTTCATAAAATAAGTTCCAAGTGGAAGAAATATTCTGTAATATTGTTTCCATTGGAACAAATATTACAGTATTTGTTCCTTACGGAATAAAGGGTATAGAATATTTGTTCCAACAGGAACAGATATTATGACATTGTTTATAACAAAGTTTCCAGGGGAACTTCTGTTAGGCGGAACAAATATATGTTGACACTGTTAGATATTTAAGACGCATGAACATGTAAATAACTTTTCGTATGAGTTGTGATACAACAAGTTATTCTATCATGTTAAAAATATGTTTATAAAACTATATTCATCATGATTTTTTTTTTATTTACTCATATAACAATGCGTGCTAATGTAGTGATTTTTATGCACATATATAATGGACGGATGTGGGAATTTTATGAATTAAAAATTGATAATAACACTCTGATTTGTTGTAAAACTTATAACAGCTAATTAAACAAGCAACATATTCACACCCATGCTCAGTAAATTTTTAATTAGTGCTCAGTATCACAAGAAAACTTCATGAGTTTTGGTCTTCTTTTACTTTAGGATTCCCTGTATTTTAGAGTTAGGGTTTATTTATGGTAGGTTTAAGGTTTGTTCTATGTTAGTGATAGGTATGGGTAAGAGTTAGGGTTAGTTGTTTTGTATAGCTCTATATGGATTGGGACCCTTAAAGCATGTAAAGTAAAAGACGGCCCATTTTTTGTCTGAAGATTAATATGTTCAATGTACTTTATATGCATTTATTCATTACAGAAGGTGAAGTGCATTTAACAGAAATCCAATCTTGAAACAAAATAATATATTTTCAGATTTTCATCAACAATGAGTTTGTAGATTCTGTAAGTGGGAAAACCTTTCAATCAATCAATCCATCAACTGGGGAGGTAATCTGTGAAGTGGCTGAAGGAGACAAGGTAATAACAGGTTCTGAGGAGTCTAGATTATTGAGAGAAGGTAATCACAAAGGTTTGAAGGAGACAAGGTAATTAAAGTTGCTGAGGAGTCAATGTTATTGAGAGAATAAAATCATAAAGGTTTGAAAGAGACAAGATAATAACAGGTTCTGACGAGTCAAGGTTATTGAGAAGAGGTAATTACAATGCCGCGTGCTTAGCGGAGAAACAGCAAATACCAATTTAAAAGTCTTTGGTTTGACCCGGCCCAAAACCTCCCGCGCTCGAGGTGAACACGGTACTATGCGACCACTGAGGCTGTCAATGGGAAAGAGCCTGACATCAAATCAACACAATTTACATGCAAAATCTACCAAGAAAAAAACAAAAGACACTCATACTTTTTTCTAAATTATTTTGCAGCATGTGCATGATCCATTTTAGAAACAATTTATTTACTGACTTTTGTCAAATCATATACTTCTATTATAAGCATTAATTAAAAAAGAATGAGCTGGCTAAAGATATCTAGTGCAGGTTCAAAATAAAGATAAATACCTTCTATGGAAGAAGAAAGGATGAAAAAAGATATAAAAAGTAAATTGTATGATATAATTTGGTCTTTTATAACAGGCTGATGTAGATAAAGCAGTGAATGCAGCAAAACAGGCCTTTAGACTGGGATCACCATGGAGACGGATGGATGCTGCTCACAGAGGACTTCTAATGAACCGACTAGCAGACTTAATGGAGAGAGATCAAGGTTACCTAGCTGTAAGTGAAAATCAGATCCATAAGACTAATCTTTGACCATTAATGGTAGTTTAAGTATATATGGATTTGATTTCAATGTTTTACTACATTTGCAATAGACAACTCGATAACAGAAACAGTCTTGCCACTTTACTACTTGTATAACTTTGTAATTTTTTTTTATAGGTCAAATGAAATATATTCTATAAATTAGGGTAGAGATAAGTTTATAATATATAGAATTTAGTATATATTTGACTGTCAAGTGTAATGCATATTTACTTGTTTTGTGATAAGTGCTAGAATAAGACACATTGATAGGGGGAGAATGTGTACACATGATATAGAAATGAAAGCAAAAAATACCAATAAAGATTATTAAAGTATAGATTACGATCATCAAAGTTTCACTATTCAAGTTAGAACTTTATGACCCCCAAAAACCCTTTAGAGACATTCTGACCACAGGCCTGATTGCAATGAGATGTGGAGTATAAGCACTCTTACTTTGCTATTTTCTGTCATGAATTATTACATCATATCCTTTCTTACATTATTACTAAATAGGAATAGAAAATAACTAGTATAATCAAACATCATGGATTATGTAAAATTGTGACAAGGAACTTATTAACCACATTTTCTTATTTTTATATCATAAAGTTAGACTTTTATTGCCATGATAGTCATGATAGGGCCAATGATTTATTTTCTGATTCGTTGCAAATCTTTACAGTATCTGTGTACTTGTTATAATATAAAATACAAAATAAATACTAAAAGCTATTCATTTCAACAGAAATTTAAATTTTATTGTACACAATGTAATGGTTTTTGGTTTTGAATAGTTTAATGGATTGTATTTAGCACTTAGCAGTCACAATCAAAAGTACTTAGGATAGATTCATGTATCTGTAACTGTCTGATGAACACAAGTACATTAAAACTGATTGTTACATAATGGGGTGATAAAAGCTAATATAATAGGTAATCTGAATTCATATGACAAGATATTTACAGTGCACCACAGGAATGGTTCTTAGAAGTCATGCTTCCATCTGTATATTGTAAATTATAACATATAAAAAAAAGTACAGATCCATGTTATTAACCATATGTATTTTAGATGGCCTAGTAAAAGCCTCTAACCATTAAGCATCATATGGACCTCTAATTCTTATTTTAGTTCCTCGTGTTTGATTTTACACGCTACCTTTAAACTTATTTTATCCTAATGGTTGTTTTTAAAGCAATTGCTTTAATGCTGTGGGATATAGCCACTTTTGTGACCCAGATCAAGCCAAAGTTTTTAAGCAAATTCCCCGTCTGTTATTCTAAAAATCCTATGTATGTTTTCTAGTGACATACATTATGAAAAACAGTTGAAAAATGACAGTGGGTTTGTGAAGTTTCAACATATTTTCTTGTAGATGTTTTTTTTGTATTGAAGGTGACAACTGTTTGACTATCAAAGATCGTAAAAGTCTGAGTGAAAAAGTGCATTTTTAAATCTGCGATTTTGTTCTTGAGATGTTTCAACAAGATATCCAATCATGTCAGTTGTTGAATTAATATTGAAAATTTGACTGAATTATCCCTTATACAGTTTTATGTTGTTTAATTCTTCTTTCTCTTTTTGAAAGAGGTCAATTTGCTCTTGTTCATTCATAAAATTATGGTTTCATTCATAAAATTATCGTAAAATCACTATGCACTTTATAGTAATATAATCTAATATCACACTATTTGTTTTAAAAGTAGCACAATTTACGCGTTCTGTTAACACCATGTTTTTCATACTTCCATGAAATTACATACCCTGTTGTTATTTTTTAAGGTCTTCCTTAATTGCTGGTGGTACTGATAGACACCACTCTGTAAACAAATTATATAAATATGAACTGCTGGTCATCAACTGAACAAGGTTACTTCTCGAGACAGTGTCAAATGTCATAATGACCCTCTAGGCAATTGAAAATAATTACCTGTAATTCTCAGGAATTAAAAAGTTTTGTGTTTTATATTCTGAAGTTTAAAAAATCATAACATTTACTGAAAGAGTGTTTCTGATTGTCGTAATTAGACTCAAATAATCTTTTCATTTACTTTTATAATGTTTCATCATGTCTCCAGTTTTGCATAATGCACGATCAGTGTGTTTTCGTTGGATGGTTTAAAATAGATAACTATTTTTGACTATGCAGAAAATCAGTTGTGTTATATAATTTATGAGACTATGTCAATAGTAATGAAAAGTGTAAAAACTGAGCCAGTTCACAGGTTAACCGACTGTTAACGTGGATTTCATGAAAATTTCAGAAGCTGGTCCGATCTTCAAATCTTTAATGACATGATTTTTTCAGGAATTTTACGTTTCCACAAAATATATTTACCTCAACCGTAAGCCGGTTAAACGTGTAGTTTTTTATTGATTTAAAGTTAAAACATACTTACTTCTCACTACATAGACTCCTGTCAAGTTTAATTCTTTTACATGTGGATGAAAGATAAAAGTCACAAAAACATTAACTGGAGAGCAATTGCTTTAACAGCCTTTCAGGCTTTGATTATAAAAAATGTACTGTGGATTATGCTACATGATATCTTACTTCAAACCTGATATCATTTTGATGACCAGAAATTTGTACAATTACATGTATATGAGTATAATTCATGTTTCTGACAAAACCATCGTCTTTAAATCATTCTTAAGAGATCATTTTTTTACTTGTTTATATTTTCAGTCTTTGGAAACTCTTGACAATGGGAAGCCTTATCAAGTGGCCTTTGCTGCTGACCTTGAACTCTCCATCAAATGCCTCAGGTAGTGTATGATTATAGTACAATATAACATTTTCAATCTAAGATATTGTGAGGGACAACTATTCTACAGTTATAGAATTTTTCACATTTGATAAGATGATACACCAATGTTTTTCAAGTTGAAACTTTTCTCTGAGCTCCGTTCATGAAATAAATCAGGTTGGACAACCAGGGCATGCAAATTTTCCTTGCCTACAGAAACTGGCAGAAAATATTAAATCAGTGATGAAGGTGTTAAAATTTCCCTGTTTACTGATTTTTTCGGTGGAAGAAGACTTCAAGTCTTCTGAAAGCCTTTACTGCCGGCTGTAAAATCATTGAACCGTTAACAGGACGTATGCCGTATCCCTTTCTGTGCTTTACAATTTCATAACAACTTCTGTGCCATATCTTGACACCGATGATTACATATGATCTAAGCATCTGCATCATTTAATTTATTAGTTAGGCTTGAAAAACGATCACTATCGTTAGTGTTATAATTTCTCATGTTTTAATGTATTAATATCAACCCTTTTATTTATGTAAATTATTAGATTTGATCTCATCTTACATGAACGTTATTTGTTTACTTGTAACCGGATGTCTTTAAAGTAGAATTTGTAGTACGCATGCATGAATTTGGTATCGGGTCGGTTCGCCCTGAATTCGTCCTCATAGAGTACGTTCACTCTGGGTTCCTTCTCCTTACTTTTATCATGGAAGTATTATATTGACTGCTTTTATCAAGGACGTTTTATACGTCCTTGCAATTATTAAAAAATAATAATATTATGAGTATTAAAGTTTAATAAACTTATTCAGATATTTATATGGTATAAATTCTTGAAATTCATGAACACACATGAAAAAAAAATTAATTAAAAGTTGATGGCTTGTTTTGGAGCATTAATAGGTCATGATAATAATTCTCACTGATTGTTGTAATAATTGTCTTTGGTAGATTAATAATTGGAATTATCGGAATAAAACAACTGGATTATTCGGGTTAATTTGAACCACATTGGTTACGTATCTGCGCATGTGCACAAATGGGAAATTTAATTGTGCATCTGAAAGTTTCAAAATAATGATAAACAGAATTGTCATATATTCATACAATCCATTTTGAGTTAAAGTCAAGTATATACGTGGAGAGTACGACTTCAAATCAATGATGCTTGAAAAAATACACAGATTTAGTTGTTCCGTCTGCGTTCAGATCTTTAATGCAATCAATTAAGTCATATTCCAGTTTTAGACAACATGTGTTTATTAAAACGAAAGTTAGAATATTTAAGTATGTTATTGCGATAATAAAGAGTCAAGCGCACACGTGAACCTGCTGGTGTTTTACACATCAAACGATGCACCGTCTGTTGACAGAAATATCAATGTACAAACTAATGTCTGTTGACGGATTCCATTTCGAAAGTACGTAGTTTTCATGTCGGTCATTGTCGGAATGTCCCCAATGATTGCCTTTATTGCCTTAATACGTTTCAAAGTTTTAGAAGTGATAAAAAACGAGATTTAACAACTGAATAGTCCAGCTATTTACCGTTAATCGTCATTAAGGTACACACATTATCGAGGCTCGTGTACGGAACCAGTAATTCGTTGCTGTCAATAGTTTTATTTTCATGAAAAATTTCAGAAAAGGGCTGTGTGACTCCTGACGGAAAATGCCATTCCCACCCTCATACTTTTGTGTAAAAATATTAGATGAAAAACAAATATGATATATGGATCAAGCACTTTAAATGAATGGGTTTGAAATGCTAAAAGAGTCAAGCGCACACGTGATTCTGTCAACTGACTGAGCATTGTTTGATGTGTAAAACACCAGCAGATTCACGTGTGCGCTTGACTCTAAATTATCGCAATAACATAGCAAGGTCATCATCTGACATGACCGGTCAATCCTTGGCCTGACACATATCTGCATTGGATATATTTAGAATTTTTCAATATATGTTTATAATGAAAAACCCTAGTTTAAGCAAACTTGACTAAAATCTTGGTGGCCAGTTTTTATACGACCGCAAAAATTGGTCGTATATTGGTATGACGTTGGCGTTGTCGGCGTCGTCGTCCGAAGACACATTGGTTTTCGCACTCTAACTTTAGTTTAAGTGAATGGATCTCTATGAAATTTTACCTTAAGGTTCAATACCACAAAAGGAAGGTGGGGATTGATTTTGGGGGTTATGGTACCAACAGTTAAGGAATTAGGGGCCAAAAAGGGGCCACAAATAAGCATTTTTGTAACTTCCAGACATAACTTGTGTGTTAGTGTATGGATCACTCTGACATTGTACCACAAGGTTCCATATCACAAAGGGAAAGCTGCAATTTAGTTTGGGGGTAATTGCCCAAAACGTTTAGGAATTAGGGGCCAAAAAGGGGCAAAAAACTAGTATATTTCTTGTTTCAGGACAATAACTTGTGTGTAAGTGTATGGATCTTTATGAAATTGTACTACAAGGTTCCATATCACAAAGGGAAAGCTGGGTTTGAGTTTGGGGGTAATTGCCCTAAACGTTTAGGAATTTGGGGTCAAAAAGGGGCCAAAAAACAAGCATTTTTCTAGTTTCCAGACAATAAATGGTGTTCAAGTGTATGGATCTCTCTGAAATTGTACTGCAAGATACCAGACCACAAAGGGAAGGCTGGGATTGAGTTTAAGTGTGATAAATCATAAGGGGGTTCAAAAAATTTGGGGATGGGGGAATTTTTTTTTTCCTTTTTTTCTTTTTTTTTCTTTAAAATTTTCCATTTTAAATTGGTTATTTCTGATTTATATATAAAAGCAAATAATAATGATATGGCTTCAATAGGTAAATTAAAAAATTTTAAGTTCTTAGACCACATTCATTCTGTGTCAGAAACCTATGCTGTGTCAAATATTTAATCACAATCCAAATTCAGTGCTGTATCAAGCTTGAATGTTGTGTCCATACTTGCCCCAACTGTTCAGGGTACGACCTCTGCGGTTGTATCAAGCTGCGCCCAGCGGAGCATTTTATTTTTTAAAGTTAACTATCTGCCTTTGACAGAAAACTTTCAAGTGAAACCAAATCAATTACTGTTATAATTGCTTGGCGAAATTGCATTGCATCAAGTTGACCATGCTGAGACGAATGTATGGAATTTAGTTATAGAAAATTTAATTTGAATCAACAGTATTTGCAGATTTTGATGTTAAGTATAGTGAGTTTTGGTTGAGTTATGAGTATTATTATTTTTGGAAGAAAAAAATACGTCGCAAGCAATAATGGGACGAAGCAGACTGGGTTGGTGGTGGCTGCTTTTATGGTAATTCAAGTTACCTTTTATGCATCTTCTTCCACCTCAGAACAGTCAGCTCTTTGATTATTTTAGTGGCATCACTGACAAATATGAAAAAGTAAAGTAGATAGGGAGAGGGATGAATGTCAATGAAACAGCAACCCAACAGAAAAAAAGTTATCTGGAAGTGAAGATATAGTCTTCAACAATAAATAGGTATCTTTACCATATGTTAAATTCTAAATTACCCTAATTCTATAGAAATTATGACTGAATTTAGAAATGAGCACACTTCTGCCATCAACACAATATTCTTTCAAGGACAACTAAGATTATAAAACCAGTGATGGTGTATCTGACTTGGTTCAGGCACATTAAAATATGGTGGTTTAAGATTAGTCTTGATAGCTGTTAGACAGATGAGTTTGACTGACAATAAGTGATTACCAGTGTTTGGTCATTGGCAGAGTTTGCCTGACATCAAAGATTACCAATTAAGTAAATACTCAGAATAGTTATAATTTGCAGGCTACTCCTTTCTTGACTGCAATATTTAAAATAACAAAAGTTACCTTACTTAGATGTTTTTATGCCCCGGCCGTAGCAGAGGGGGCATTAAAGTTTTAGTCTTGTCCGTCTGTACGTCCGTACATCCCAAAATTGGTTTCCATTCTCTAACTTTAGTTTGCCTCAACCAAATGTTATGAAACTTCTACACAATGCTTATTACCACAAAACACAGATCAAGTTTGAATTTTAGGTGGCGTCACTTTTACCGTTCTAGAGTTGTGCCCCTCTACAAATTGAAAAATTGCTTAATTTTTCGTTTCCGTTCTCTAACTTTAGTTTGCCTCAACCAAATGTTATGAAACTTATGCACAATGCTAATTATCACAAAACACAGATCAAGTTCGAATTTTGATGGCGTCACTTTTACCGTTCTAGAGTTATGCCCCTTTACAAATGGAAAAATTGCTGGATTTTTCGTTTCCATTCTTTAATTTTCTTCTTTTTTAACACAGGTACTATGCAGGATGGGCAGACAAAAACCACGGAAAAGTTATTCCTATCTGTAAGTCAATTGGCATTTATGTTTTTTTTTACATTAAAGGAAGAGGTATGTATGATAAGAGCCATAATTTGGCCCCTGAAATTGAAAAAATAGTAAATTCCTCAATTCTTTCAAAAATATGTTAGTTCTTATGTATAGTGAATAGGGTGCTGGGTGATATGATCTTGATATATCAGTTCAGAATAAACTCATCATAGATAACAGAAAAACAGCTGTGATGTGATCTCATGAAATTGTTGAAATTTGCATATTTGACCCGAAAAGGTGATTTTCATCCATAGTTTTTGGTAAAATTAGTTCTGAGCAAAGGCCTTACCCAAAAATATATTTTACCAACAGAAACGTCTTCGTATAAACCCTTTTGTAGCAAAATATCTTTTTGAGTAAAGCTTTGGATCATATCTAAATATGCATGACAACATCTAAATTCTAATATCTGAAACTATGGATTCATTTTTGTACGCTGAATACCAATTTTCTTTGATTTTGTGGGTAATGGTTAACAACAAACTAAATGTTCAATGAAGTATACATTTCCTATAGGCTGGTATGCAGACTTTGACAAAAACGAAATCAAATATTCACCTTAATACAATTTTTCATTAATCAACGAAATTTGATATCTTATAGGTAGAATGATGTCTTTTTGAACATCTGAAGGATATTATTAGTCCCCTACCGACGAAGTCGAAGGGGACTTTAGGTTTGCATTCCGTCCGTCTGTCTGTCTGTCTGTCCATCCGTCAGTCCAGCAAATAAGTTTTCCACACTTTTTTTCTTCGTGCTTGAAGATATTGATTTGAAATTTGGTATATAGTTTCATCTTGAAAAGTTACAGATCAAGTTCGTACTATGTTCCGTTCTAATGATTTTGTGCAGAGTTATGGTCCTTGGACTTAGAAAATTCACTCAAATAATCAGTTTTCCGCACTTTTTTTTGTCGTGCTTGAAGATATTGATTTAATAATTGGTATATATTTTTTTTTTCATGACAAGTTACAGATCAAGTTCGAATTTTGTTCCGGTCTGATGATTTTGTGCAGAGTTATGGTCCTTGGACTAAGAAAATTCACTCAAATACTCAGTTTTCCGTACTTTTTTTCATCATGTTGACTTGATATTTGTTATATAGTTTACGCCATGACAAGTTATAGATTAAGTTAACATTTTGTTCCAGTACAATGAATTCTTAACCGGTAGGAGACTATGTATTGACATGCAATACTCTCAGAATGCTTGTTTGATATATATTCATAGCTTTTTATTGTCCAATTCAAAGTGCGAAAATAGTAGCCCTATTAAACCTTGTCCTTTCTGTAAAAAAAGGTTGTTTAAAAAGTGATCAGTGGTCAGTGTCAGCTTACTGTGTTTGACTTTCTTCCTGATTAATATATCCTAAATTTTCATTTGTTTGGGGGTAAACACTATTGAAATTTCCACAGCTTTGAACAGGCTAGAACTTGAGTCTTTCCACCAAGTTTTTTATTAAATTTAACATTTGGATATAACTGAACTTTAGCCTTTCCAGCTAGGTATGTGAAATTTAACATATATGTCACCTTCCTCGATATAAAAATTTTGGAAGAACCAAATAATATTGTTTGATGATGAATATGATCATTTTTAGTTTACAAACACGGCTTTTTCATGAAATATTTAATATTTTTGTAATACATTTTTTAACATTTCAGAGACCAGACAGTTATATGTAGTGATTTAAAAGAGTAAACTTATAAACTAAACGTCCCTTTGAACAATGTTTCTTGTACCCACTGAAAATATATATGTGTGCGTATTGCTATGTGTTTGTTTATTCTACATTGGCTAGAGGTATAGGGGGAGGGTTGAGATCTCACAAAATATGTTTAACCCCACCACATTTTTGAGCCTGTCCCAAGTCAGGAGCCTCTGGACTTTGTTAGTCTTGTATGTTTTTTAATTTTAGTTCATTTATATTTTTTGGAGTTTAGTGTGACATCTATTTTCATTGAACCAGTACACATTTTTGTTTAGGGGCCAGCTGAATCCCGCCTCCGGGTGCAGGATTTTCTCGCTGTGTTGATGACCCATTAGTGGCCTTCGGCTGTTTTCTGCTCTTTGGTCGGGTTGTTATATTTTTGACACATTACCCATTTCCATTCTCAATTTTAATGTATAAATAAGATAGTAGATATTTTTTTTTCTCAATAATTACAATGGAAACTAATATTTATGCTGAGTATTATATTATATTATACTTATTTTTACGATGACGTTGATTATAGAGTCTAGATTTTAGTGTTGGAAAAGATGTTTCTTTTCATAAATTGATATTGGGCTTTGAACTTCAGTAACTAAGAGAACTCTAAGATCTGTACTTTTGTCTCTTGTTTTTGTTATTATACCACCAATAAACAAGGTTTTTGGGGGTACAAGTAATCACCATGTACGTTTGTCTGTTCATCTCTCTGTTTGTCTGTCCATGTGCCTTTTAAGCACAACTCCTTCTGCACAGCTAAAAGAGAGTGATAAAACTTTACACACAAACAATACCTGAGGATGTGCATAAAGGAATACAATCCAAGTCCAACATGTTAGAGGGGAGATAATCAATTTACTCCCTTTAATATATTAATAATATTGCGCGATGGTGGTATCCTTTATTAGTTCACTCACAGTTCTAGTTTGTTTTGTGAAAAGTACATATATGATTAGTCAGGCCCTTTCCAGGTTTTCTGTTTCGAATTGTTTCACATTTTGTAATCCATTGATCTTTTATGATTTACATACACTATGGGTTTTGCTTTTTGTTAAGGGCCTTTGTGACATGTAGTTGTTCACATCCTAACCATTTGGTCTTTGGTGGATAGTTATTTAATTGGCAATCATACCGGCCCATGTCCCTATCTTTATACAGGCTACTACTACTACTAATGTCCTTTGTTTCCATATATGTTTCTATGTGGGCTAGACTATCATAACAGGGATATTCTTGTAATCTCTAGTGGTTTTTTTCAGTCCCCAGGCTAGCTTCTTTACATAAACAGAACATCTCATCATGTTCTTAATTTACCTTATCATTTTTACGGAGATTGATGAAATGGTTTGTTTTTGTTTTTTTTTCCAAACATTTCATTTCCCTAATCAAGGAAAATATGTACTCATAGAGCATAAACATTATATTTTAAGCATTAATTTATATAATTGTTGGACTTGTTTCTAAATGATCCAAATTTAAAAAATCTTATATTGATTTTAAAAGGCATTCGATTATTTCAAAATTTGAATGTGTCATATAATATTGTAAGATTAAAATATTTTTTTCTGTTTATTGTTTTTTCATGTCAGATTTTTAATCTAATATCAGAATAGAATTTTATCTAAATATAAGTAATATTGTTGTTGTCTCACTGACATTTGTTCTTGTTTCATAGGTTTCTCCCTTGGTATCTTAACTATTGAGTATATTGTATGAAAGGTTTTCATCCTTTCAGCAAATAATTGTTCACATTATATAATGATTCTTGATATTACTATAACAGAAATAAACCCTTCCAGGTTTTAGAAGTTTAGTGTTAAATTTGACATAGAAATGTTAGTTTTATTAGATGTAAAGATGTCTTTTAATTGTAGGTGGTGATTTCTACAGCTACACTAGACATGAACCTGTAGGCATCTGTGGACAAATTATTCCTGTAAGTTAATTTGAAAATTATTCTCAGTACATTAGATTACCTGCCCTATTAGCCATGTGACCTATTGCCATCACTTAGTGTCCCTTGTCATCATAAACCTTTTCAAAAATCTTCTCTGAAACCACTGGATCTACTTCAGCCAAACTGAAACTGAATTATCCTTAGGGTATCCACAGGGGGTCTCAACGTGGGATTTTTGGTACAGATTTCAAAAACATCCCCCTCCCCTATTCATATATTGAAGGTTTTTGACGATGACCCATTCATGATATATTTCTCAATTATCTCATACACAATTTTTTATATCCTAATTTGATTTATAGGGAAAAAACAGCATATATGCAGATATCTAATTGAAAAATGAAAATACCTTACCCATTGTTGACATTTATTTTGCAAACCATTAATATATTTGACAAACACAGTCCCAATCCAGCGGCATGTCTTTATATACATTTATATAGGAAGATTACCCCCAAAATGGGGTATCTTGTATAAAGTTTTTGTTTTTTGTTCCTGCCAATCAATCAACATGGCATCCATGGCTAAAAATAGGAAAAGAGGTAAAATGCGTTAATTGTCTTATGATGTATTAACCACTATTTTATCTAGTTTTTGCTGGTGTATATTTATACCCCACGCAACGAGTTGCGGAGGGTATAATGTTTTTGACCTGTCCGTCTGTCCGTCCGTCCGTCCGTCCGTCCGTCCGTCCGTCCGTCCGTCCGTCCGTCTGTCTGTCTGTCTGTCCGTCTGTCCGTCAGTCCGTCAGTCCTATTTCTTGTCATCGCAACTCCTCTCAAACCACACAACAGAATTTCACGAAACCTTTTTAGATAATAAGGACATACTATGTAGTTGTGCATATCGACAGGAAATTACGATTTAATTTTTTTTCTAGGAGTTACGCCCTTTGAACTTATTTACTTTAATGTACTACTGCAACCTTTTGTCATCGCAACTCCTCTCAAACCACACAACAGAATTTCATGAAACCTTTTCAGATAATAAGGACATACAAAGTAGATGTGCATATCGACAGGAAATTACGATTCAATTTTTTTTCCAGGAGTTACGCCCCTTTGAACTTATTTGCCAAATATACTACTGCAACTTGTTGTCATCGCAACTCCTCTCAAACCACACAACAGAATTTCATGAAACCTTTTCAGATAATAAGGACATACTACGTAGATGTGCATATCGACAGGAAATTACGATTCAATTTTTTTTCCAGCAGTTACGCCCCTTTGAACTTATTTGCCCAATATACTACTGCAACCTTTTGTCATTGCAACTCCTCTCAAACCACACAACAGAATTTCATGAAACCTTTTCAGATAATAAGGACATACTACGTAGATGTGCATATCGACAGGAAATTATGATTCAATTTTTTTTCCAGGAGTTACGCCCCTTTGAACTTATTTTCCCAATATACTACTGCAACCTTTTGTCATCGCAACTCCTCTCAAACCACACAACAGAATTTCATGAAACTTGTGTAGATAATAAGGACATACTATGTAGATGTGCATATTGACAGGAAATTATGATTCAATTTTTTTTTCTGATACAATTTTTTTTTTCTGACACTTATTTTATTTCTCCAAAGACAATGTGGGGACGTGGGGTATGTGAGCGCACTCACTAAGGTTCTTTAATTTTGTATACCTTGTCCTGAAGACGCCAATCTAATCTGCAGCATGTTTACCAATAAAAGTTACAATATACTTAGATGTTGTCAATTTAGTGGTACTTATATATATTTTCCAGAAGGTTCTGTTAGAATGGGGACATTCTAAGGAGTGCAATACTCTTAATGTCAAGGATTTTCCACTATTCATTTACTATGTAACTAACGTCACAAACTTTACCTATTGTTTACGTTACCTATTGTATACTTAACGTTGCCTTGTGCACAACTACTCATTACATGAATACAATTTGTATGAACACAAGCCTTATCAATTCAAAGAATGTACTAGCCACAACCTTCACGATACTTAAGAATGATATGTTTACAAGGGAGATACCTTGCTTTTGTACACACAAATTCAAATCAGTGGAGACAAAAGAATTCCATATTGTCCATATATAATGAAATTTCAAAATGTCTTCAGTATTCATTGTTAAGAATGTTTGATTTTTTTTCAGTGGAATTTCCCCTTGCTGATGCAGGCTTGGAAATTAGGACCTGCATTATCAATGGGTAACTGTGTCGTGATGAAGACAGCAGAACAGACACCACTGACAGCTTTATATGTTGCTCAGTTAGCAGCAGAGGTAATAATATAAATGGTACAAATTTTACTGCACCAGATGCACATTTCCACAATTAATGTCTCTTCAGTGATGCTAGAGGCCAAAACATTTGAAAATCCAAAGCAGTTAAAATAAAACCTAATTACACACAAAATGTTAAGTGTCAGATTGTTTTATTGATATGCTGTGTGGAAATTTTTACGAGGAACTTAATTTTTTTGCTTATTTCATGAAAATATTCCTTCATGTAAGGTTGATATTCATGGAGAATTAGAATAAGGCACAAGAAAAAAGTCTAATATCCCCTAGAACAGGTTTTGCCCTACAAATCACAAAATTTAAACTCTTGTATATTCTTTTTATGATTCTTGTATCCTAGCATTTATTTTTGACAATTAGTCAGTCTTTGATAAAAATCTACACTTGAAGATTAAACAAAAATGTAGTTGTTGAAGAGATAGAACACTGGAACAAAGTATACATAACAGAACAAAATATGGGATGGATTGTCTGACTTGGTTCAAGCATGAAATACTGGATAGATAACCTGACTTAGAACATATACAATGTGTGGCATAGATTACCTGGCTTGGTTAAAGATTAAGGTGTATTTAAAGACATCTCTTACTGATCAAGACCCAATGCAGCACAGTAAAAAATATGTAACCATTAACATATAGGAAATAAGAGAATGTATGTATAATTTGGAAATCACAGGTTAAAACAGGCCTTATAATAAGGTAGCAAAAGTATTTAAACTAGTCATGGCTGTTGGTTTAAGCCATTGTAGCTATTCAAGAAAGAAATAGATCAGAGTCAACAATTCACATAGGTTCCTTGGAGAGTGATTTAAAATTGTTATTTTCTGAATAATCAGAGCTTGCAATCTTTTGGAAAGAAAATAGAAAACAATTAAAATAAGAAGCCAAATGTGATGCATCATTCATTCTTCTATTCTATACAGTAATACAGAAAAACTGTGTAGAGTAGAATGAATGATTTAAAGGAGTTATGAATTTGAAATATCAATTAAGACATGTTTATTATTATTAAAGCACTGTTCCTTAAATACATTGGAATGCTATCTTCTGTTACATTATAATCAGTTTTAATTAACTACTTTTACAGGCAGGATTTCCCCCAGGAGTATTGAACATTGTACCAGGTTATGGCCCAACTGCTGGTGCTGCTATTGCCAACCACCCAGATGTAGACAAAGTGGCCTTTACTGGATCTACAGAGGTTTGTATCAGGGATTTTCCAACCCTTATTTTGGGTCCGAATTTGGGCCCCAACCCCAAAGAGAAATATGCCCTTTCTTTCCCAATTTTCAGCTCTAAAATTCCCAATCATATATAGACATTGTTGCAAGATTTTTTTTGGTGTCGTATCTTGGTTTTTAGTCCCCTACCGACGAAGTCGAAGGGGACTTTAGGTTTGCACTCCGTCCGTCTGTCTGTCAGTCTGTCTGTCTGTCTGTCTGTCTGTCTGTCTGTTCATCTGTCAGTCCGGCAAATCAGTTTTCCAGACTTTTTTCTTTGTGCTTGAAGATATTGATTTGATATTTGGTTTATTGATTTATCATGACAAGTTACAGGTCAAGTTCAATTTTCACGATTTTAGCGTTTCTCTTTGTTCAGTTAAAGCCCTTTCCCTAGAATTAAATTTTTGATGAAATACTTATTAATTAGTTGATTTCTGTTCAAAGGGAAATAACTAATTTTTTAAAAGACTTTTAAAAGACAAAATTACATTTTGGATTTTTTTCCTTTTCTTTGGTAAATTGTTTGAGGAATTTAGTGGTAGGTTTGTTTGTCATTCTTGAAGATATTGATTTGATAATTAGTATATAGTTTTATCATGACAAGTTACAGATCAAGTTGGAATTTTGTTCCAGTCTGATAATTTTGTGCAGAGTTATAGTCTTTGGACATAGAAAATTCACTTAAATAATCAGTTTTAAACAGTTTTTTTCGTCATGCTTGAAGATTTTGATTTGATATTTTTATGTAGTTTACATCATGACAAGTTATAGATCAAGTTAGAATTTCTTTCCATTACAATGAATTTGTAACTGGTAGGGGACTATGTATTGCGATGCAATACTCACAGAATGCTTGTTTGTTTACAAATCTCTTGAATCTTGTTTGCAATTCATGCAGTTAACGGACTAATATATTTTCCCCAAAGCCAACATTTCACGAACATTTATTCCCAATTGCATGGACCATGGGCCCTTCCCCTAAGCACTAGGAAAATCACTGTGTATTAACTAGGGGAGTAGAGTTAGCAGAGGTGGACTCTTATAACTGGCACTGCTTTATCTCAGCATCCAAAATAAAATAAATTGGTTCTTACTCAGATTTCAGTAGGTTTTCAATGATGCTGGGTCCTGTACAAGGAAGCAGGGTGGAGTATGTTAAAGCTTAGCAGCAGAACCATAGCTCTTATAGTCCTTGTGATATTTTTTTTATAATATGCTATTCTCCAGCTAGCCTTAGCTAGGACTATATGATATAATGAAACATTCAGAACCAAATTGAACAAAGTATACAGAGATATGATTGTGTTAGAGAGATTGCCTTTCGAGGTAGATAGGGATAGTGAAATCAGACATGGGTCCTACTCCTTGTACTGCTATGTCAGTTGACCTGTAGAAGGATTGCATATATGTATAAATTTAGTGAGAGGGAGCAGAGGGAGAGGAGCTTGGTTTGAGACTGTGATCCTACGGCTTGAGACTTTGCTCCTTCACGAACAGGTGAAAAATATAAATAAAAAAATTTACATGGAATACATTGTAAATACATTATCTATATTCTATGTACACTCTAAGTCAGCCGGACCTGAAAAATATTTCGAGATACCCGTAGTTCGACTCAAACGAAAACCGGAAGTTTGACAGACCAAGGGACACCACTCTTGTTTAGCATGGTAAGGCTAAAATAAATCTGGATGAATATGGGAAGGTGATCGATATTCTGGTCTCAGATCGAAGTATTTGTAAGTTATGGTCTTTAATTGTTTTCACTTGTTTATGTCTTTGGACAGTCACAATTTTTCTCTGTGGCTTTTAGCCCTGAGAGTAATTATCAATCGATCTCAGCATTATTTAAGTCATTTAAAGTTGACTAAATTGTTCATTCCCGTATACAACAGATTTTAGAAATTCAGATATCTTTTTATTTACTTTTATCTCAATCTTTCTTTGCAAGAGAAAATACAAAAAGATTAAAGACGCCGATTGAGTAGTTTTTGTGTGATCACCATCAGAAGTCTTAATTAATCCCCACTTTATGCACACCCAAGCTCATTAGTGTTAATCACTATTAATTGATTTTAAAACATTTTGAATAAGTTTTCATAAATTTTAACAGTGTATCACTAATTATTTATCGTGGTGATAAGAAATAATCTAAGGTAAACTCTCTTGAAAAAAGCATGTCATAGATCAATTCATTGGTCAGAGACCGGAAATTTAATTACACGTGTATTGTCAGATTAACTCTTCAATCAATTCAAATCCCCGAGGTCATATTTTGACATATGTGTATTAGTTCGAGATAAATAATGAATTTTGAATGCTTTTGTCAACCTTGGGGCTGTAAATTTAGTTCGACTCATCAGGAGTCGAAATACATATATTTATATGGAACAAAGTCCTGGACCACGAGAAAACTTCGACTCAATCGAAATTTCGAGTCAAGCAAGTTCGAGACAACGAGAGTTAACTGTATATCTTTTTGTCCCCTGTGTAACGCATTTCATGAGGGGGGGGGATGTACATAAAAATACCGGGCGTCAGTCCTTCCATCCTGTCTTGTTAGCACTCTTACAGGTACAATTCTTTCCAGATTTTTGAAAAACTTATATTATAGGTTGATATCAGAAATGCCTCAGACAAGTTCGAAAATCAGTGCTGATTAATTATTTTTTAAAAGAGTTATGCCCCTTGGAAATATTAATTTTATGGAAAATTTCCTTGTTAGAACTCTCATGTGTACAATTCTTGCCAGATTTTTATGAAACTTATATCATAGGTTTATATCAGCAATGCCTTGGACAATTTCGATAATCAGTGCCGATCAATTATTTTTAAAAGAGTTATTTCCCTTGGAAATATTTATTTTATGGAAAATTACATTGTTAGCGCTCTCATGCGTACAATTTTTGCCAAATTTTAATCAAAGGTTTATATAAGCAATGTTTTGGACAAGTACGAATATCAGTGCCGATCAAATATTTTAAAAATAGTTATATCCCTTGGAAATATTAATTATGTTGGAAATTGCATTGTATTTGCTCTCAAGCCTTCATTTCTCTAAGATATTTGTAAAAAGTTTTAAAGAACCAAAAAAATTTTTTTTAGTTATTGCCCTTGGATAGATAAAATATGTGCAACGCAGGGAAATTGGAACTCTGTTCTTTTATTATTTAAGTCATATGAAACAAGGCTGACAAAATAATTAAGGTACTCTTAGGATTTGTAGATATTCCTGGGTTAGATAACAACTGGTAGTTTGGAAAAATCATGATCAATTCTTCCTCTCAATGAAAAATGCCTTGACTGGGCATACAGGAGTAAATCAGAACTGTGTAATGTCATATGATCTGTATATTTCTATTATAGCAGTTATTTTTATTACCTTCCTACATTTTAAAAAATTTTAGTCATCACAAAACCTGAATTTACCCCATATTTCAACAATGTATGTAGTATTTATCTAGTTGAAATGATGTTCAGGATATGGGGTAAACAACACTAGGTAAGCAACCCATCACATATAAGGTCAACATATAACCTTCAATGATAAAAAGGTGTCCACGCTTTTTAACAAGCTGGTTATCAAATCACCAGCATACTTAACAAGTTTTAACATATTTTAGTTCATATAAATGATAAAAGATGTAGGTATATATCACATGGTATACGTCAACGAGATAGATACCCAAGATATCAACGAGATAGATACCCAAGAACACAAATAATAAAAAGACATCTTTGTTTGATTTCCTCTAAAATGAAATACCCAAGATATTAGTATATGAAGTAAAGGTACAAAATTTTATACGTGAACATTTATTTACTTAAGGTTGGAAAAATAGTTGCCAAATCTGCAGCTGAGTCTAACTTGAAGAGAGTGTCCCTGGAATTAGGAGGAAAGAGTCCAAATATCATACTCTCTGATGTTAATAGTATGTAATTAAAAATATATTGTTGATACACAGCTCTTTAGAACATATATATAAGTGACAAGTATGATAAAATGGAAAAAGAAAGCAGATTATTTTATTGCAGGACAGAATTAGATGCATCTAAACGAGACTGACTTTGGAGCTATAGTATCACAGAAACTAGAAACAGTACTAGAAACTAACAAAAAATAATGTTCGTGTGGAAATTTGCTATAAACAACATCATTTTTTTTTCAGAAAATATCAACTCTTGATTCCAAAGTAAAACTCTATCAATTTAAAAATGTATTGAAATTTTATAATTGGGGTTATATTAAAATAATGTGATAACCTTGTCTGTCTATCCATTGGTTCATCTGACAATAATTTCTGTCACACCTTTATTCAAGGATCTGTCGGAAACCATTCTTTTGTTCAGTACTTTGAATTATGATCGTGGTTATATTTAGCACAACGACACAACTTATTGTTGGGTACACTTTGCACAACAACACATGCAACTTATTGTTGGGTATACTTAGCACTACAACACAACTTATTGTAATTACCGGTACTCAAAAAGAGCCAGTTTTGTGGTCAGATTAAAATGCTAAAAGTTGTAAATTTATTTACTAGTTGAGAAAGCTGTTGAGGATGCCCATTTTGCCTTGTTTTTCAACATGGGTCAGTGTTGCTGTGCAGGAACTAGAGTGTACGTAGAAGAAAAGATATATGATGAATTTGTAGAACGTAGTACAGAGAGAGCAAAGAAAAGGACTGTTGGGGATCCATACTTAAAATCAACTGAACAAGGACCACAGGTTTGTCCAAGGAGGGTCTTAGCTAATTATTTAGATCACTAAGTAGTAACTTACAATACACAAATTCTAGAGTTTCAATGTTTTATGAAAAGCAAAAAGAAATAGCAGTCACGATTTGATTTAATACCTTATCCTTAGGTAAATTGTAATAAATTAAGATATTAATATACATATGAAACATTAAAAAATCAGAAAACAGAACTGGTAGTAAGGTACTTATACAATGACTTGACCTTGTATAAATATTTCTATTAACAGATTGACCAGGATCAGTTTAACACTGTACTGAAGTATATTGATATTGGTAAGAAAGAGGGAGCAAAGTTGACAACAGGTGGAGCTAGTATCGGGGACAAGGGATACTTCATACAACCCACAGTTTTTGCTGATGTCAAAGATGATATGGCTATTGCTAATGAAGAGGTATGATTTATGTTATGAAAAAAAACCCAACCATATTAAATAATTATTGTTTCTTACTTCATGCTACATGTGTGTATATGATGTATAATAGGCATTGTTTTGAGTAAGCTACAAAGCTTGAGGTTTGAATGACCCAACCCTGATCTTCCCACCATTGTTGATTTTGACAACAACTAGTTTGGGATGTCATGCTTTAAAGGGACACCTATCTAATTTTGTATGAAGATTACTTGAATGTCCAATCCCTCCCAAAACAATATAGTGAGTTGAACATTCTTTAGATCCAATCCATCCCAAAACAATATAGTGAGGTGAACATTCTTTAGATCCAATCCATCCCAAAACAATATAGTGAGGTGAACATTCTTTAGATCCTATCCATCCCAAAACAATATAGTGAGGTGAACATTCTTTAGATCCTATCCATCCCAACATAATATAGTGAGGTGAATATTCTTTAGATCCTATCCCTCCCAAAACAATATAGTGAGGTGAACATTCTTTAGATCCTATCCATCCCAAAACAATATAGTGAGGTGAACATTCTTTAGATCCTATCCATCCCAACATAATATAGTGAGGTGAATATTCTTTAGATCCTATCCCTCCCAAAACAATATAGTGAAGTGAACATTCTTTAGATCCTATCCCTCCAAAAACAATATAGTGAAGTGAACATTCTTTAGATCCTATCCATCCCAACATAATATAGTGAGGTGAATATTCTTTAGATCCTATCCCTCCCAAAACAATATAGTGAGGTGAACATTCTTTAGATCCTATCCATCCCAAAACAATATAGTGAGGTGAACATTCTTTAGATCCTATCCATCCCAAAACAATATAGTGAGGTGAACATTCTTTAGATCCTATCCATCCCAAAACAATATAGTGAGGTGAACATTCTTTAGATCCTATCCCTCCAAAAACAATATAGTGAAGTGAACATTCTTTAGATCCTATCCATCCCAACATAATATAGTGAGGTGAACATTCTTTAGATCCTATCCCTCCCAAAACAATATAGTGAGGTGAACATTCTTTAGATCCTATCCATCCCAACATAATATAGTGAGGTGAACATTCTTTAGATCCTATCCCTCCCAAAACATTATAGTGAGGTGAACATTCTTTAGATCCTATCCCTCCCAAAACAATATAGTGAGGTGAACATTCTTTAGATCCTATCCATCCCAAAACAATATAGTGAGGTGAACATTCTTTAGATCCTATCCCTCCCAAAACAATATAGTGAAGTGAACATTCTTTAGATCCTATCCATCCCAAAACAATATAGTGAGGTGAACATTCTTTAGATCCTATCCATCCCAAAACAATATAGTGAGGTGAACATTCTTTAGATCCTATCCCTCCCAAAACATTATAGTGAGGTGAACATTCTTTAGATCCTATCCCTCCCAAAACATTATAGTGAGGTGAACATTCTTTAGATCCTATCCCTCCAAAAACATTATAGTGAGGTGAACATTCTTTAGATCCTATCCCTCCAAAAACAATATAGTGAGGTGAACATTCTTTAGATCCTATCCCTCATATATCATGCAATTTATTAATAATATATACTCAGATATTCATGAACAAATTGATGTGTATGTATATAACCATTAAAACTATTTTTATAAAAAAGTGGTGCAAGGTGTAAGAATCTGTCTGTTCTTAAAAAAAAATAGGTTCAACTAAAAGTGTACAACCTTTACCTTGCAGTGCTCATCAGCACTTTGATGTATAGTACTAATGTGTTGTTTAAATAAAGACTTTTGCCTACTAGTGGTAATACATTCCAATTCAATAATATTTTGGTCTACAGTACCTTTAAATTACATTCTTATTTGACTAATTGTGATTAAATATTGCACTTATTTTAAGTTGGTGTGGTACAGATGTTTAATATTTAAGTCTAATTTTCTTTATCTAGTTGGTGCTGAATAATAAAAGTTATGTGAATTGTAAATTAATCAGAATGTAATTGTTAAGAAAAAAATAATAGATTCTTGTAAATGTAGAAACGTTATGGAAGTCTTGACAAATGAAAAAGAAAGACAATAGTCTTGCACATTATTTTGATCACTGTGTAGTAATGCTTAATAATGTGATTATTGTATATGGTATTTTTATAGATCTTTGGTCCAGTGATGCCAATTATGAAGTTTAAGAATATTGAAGAGCTGATAGAGAGAGCAAATACTAACAGTTATGGTTTGGCAGCAGCTGTTCACACCAAAGACTTGGATAAAGCTAATTACCTCATCAACAGTCTCCGAGCTGGAACTGTATGGTAAGTCTATTGGTAACCATATACCAATTAATCATAAATAAAGCTAATTACCTCATCAACAATCTCTGAGCTGGAACTGTCTGGTAAGTCTATTGGCAACTATATGCCAATCAAACATAGATAAAGCTGATTACCTTATCAACAGGCTCAGAGCTGGAACTGTCTGGTAAGTCTATTGGTAGCCATATGCCAATCAAACATAGATAAAGCTAATTACCTTATCAACAGTCTCCGAGCTGGAACTGTCTGGTAAGTCTATTAGCAACTATATGCCAATTATACATAGATAAAGCTTATTACCTCATCAACAGTGTCTGAGCTGGAACTGTCTGGTAAGTCTATTGGCACTTATATGCCAATTAAACATAGATAAAGCTAATTACCTTATCAACAGTCTCTGACCAGTAACTGGGTGGTGAATCTATTGGTAACCATATGCCAGTAGACTATTTTCATATTACCGACTTTTACTCCGGAGTTTATATTTTTTCGACAGGTTACCTTCTCTGTGGTAGGAAATCTTGGTACTTGGTCAAGTAAGATCAACTTGAAGAAGTAAAATCAAGCTTACAATCTGTACAATTTGTGGGGGAAATTAACTGTTCTATGTTTTCTATACATGACAAAATCATCAGAAAACAGTAAACTTGCCCCCCAAATTGCACCGATTATATGTTTGATTTTACTTCTTTTGGTTGCTCTTACCTGACTGAGTACCAGGATGTCCTACCACAGAGTAGGTAACCTGTCGAAAAAATTTAAAACCTGGAGTCAAAAGTTGGTAATACGAACATTGGCGTAGCTTACGCCTCGATAAAAAAATATGAAAAAAAATAAAAATAAAAACTTTTCTTTATAATTTTTAAACGTTTTTCATAAAATGTAGCAGACTCGCTACTAAACGCTAAGGCCTACTTCGATTCGTCCAACTCGGGTTAGTAGAGTCTGTCAAGGTTTACTAGACTGACAATTGAACCCCCCGAGTTTGACCTTTTGAACATACTCGAGTTAACTCGACATCAACCTTGGGTTTGGGCAGGTTTAGTATAGTTTTAAAATGGCGTCAAGCAGCTCCAGCAAAGAAAAGTATGATACAAATAACTAAAATTTTACAAAATACAGCCAGAGAAAGGGGCTGTTAGTGAAATTATATATTTTTGCAACTCAGATGTCTTGTTATGAACTTTGAGGCTTTTACTGAAATTACAAATTTTCTGAAATATTTTTTACTAAGATCACAACACTGCTTAAAAAACTGACTATATTGAAATTACAATTGGATTGAAATACAGATCTTGTGTCAATGCTTTGGTTACAAAGATCTGACAACACTCCATTCTATTTTATGTTCTGGTAATAATTACATCTGCCAATGAAATTCCTGCATCAAATTTTTGAAAGTGTTTATCACTAGAACAAAACCAGAGGATCTGGAAATATCTTTAACGCAGAAAGAAAAACAGATCACTGTTAGATCCTTTGAAAGAGAAGCATGGACACGGGATCTGTATTTGAATCTGACTGTGTAAAATAACGATTGTATACAGGGTAAATTAATTTTTTCTGACTTTACTTTTGTCAATAGGGTGAACTGTTATGATGTGTTTGATGCTGCAGCACCATTTGGTGGATATAAGATGTCAGGACAAGGCAGAGAGTTGGGAGAATATGGACTGCACGCATATACAGAAGTTAAAAATGTAAGTATAAAAAATTTTAAAAGCATTTTGATATTGATTCTTTTTTAGGGCCAAGTGAGCTTTTCTCATCACTTGGCGTCCGTCGTCCGTCGTCCGTCGTCCGTCGTCGTTAGCTTTTACAAAAATCTTCTCCTCTTAAACTACTTGGCCAAATTAAACCAAACTTGGCCACAATCATCATTGGGGTATCTAGTTTAAAAAATGTGTCCGGTGACCCGGCCAACCAACCAAGATGGCCGCCATGGCTAAAAATAGAACATAGGGGTAAAATGTAGATTTTGGCTTATATCTCTGAAACCAAAGCATTTAGAGCAAATCTGACGTGGGTAAAATTGTTTATCAGGTCAAGATCTATCTGCCTTGAAATTTTCAGATGAATCTGACAACCCGTTGTTGGGTTGCTCCCCCTGAATTGGTCATTTTAAGGAAATTTTGCCGTTTTTTGTTATTATCTTGAATATTATTATAGATAGAGATAAACTGTACACAGCAATAATGTTCAGCAAAGTAAGATCTACAAATAAGTCAACTTGACCAAAATGGTCAGTTGACCCCTTAAGGAGTTATTGCCCTTTATAGTCAATTTTTAACCATTTTTCGTAAATTTTTGTAATCTTTTACAAAAATCTTCTCCTCTGAAACTACTAAGACAAATTTAACCAAACTTGTCCACAATCATCATTAGGGTATCTTGTTTAAAGAATGTGTGCGATGACCCCGCCCACGAAACAAGATGGCCGACATGGCAAAAAAATAGTACATAGGGAAAAAGGCAGTTTTTGGCTCATATCTCTGAAACCAAAGCCTTTAGAGCAAATCTGACAAGGATAAAATTGTTCATTAGTTCAAGATCTATCTGCCCTGAAATTTTCAGACCAATCAGGCAACACGTTGTTGGGTTACTGCCCCTGAATTGGTAATTTTAAGAAAATTTTGCAGCTTTTGGTTATTATCTTGAATATTATTATAGAGATAAACTGTAAACAGCAATAATGTACAGCAAAGTAAGATCTACAAATATGTCAACTTGACCAAAATTATCAATTGACCCCTTAAGGAGTTATTGCCCTTTATAGTCAATTTTTTACAATTTTCATAAATTTTATTAATTTTTGTAAATTTTTACAAAATATTTTCCACTGTAACTACTGGGCCAAGTTCATAGAGATAGTTGTAAGCAGCAAGAATGTTCAGTAAAGTAAGATCTACAAACACATAACCATCACCAAAACACAATTTTGTCATGAATCCATCTGTGTCCTTTGTTTAATATGCACATAGACCAAGGTGAGCGACACAGGCTCTTTAGAGCCTCTAGTTTCATTTGGCGTTAATTTGGAGGCAGCAGAAAGAAAAAAATAGTTTAATTAGTCCTAAAGTAAGAAAAATATTGATATATGTATATGAAACAGTGTTTATCTTGCAATGCAAACATCATTATTGTCCCCAGCTTGACGCATGGCTGGGGACATTGAAATACCTGGTGTCCATCTGTCCGTGCTTCTGTCCATCTGGTCTTGAAAGCTCTCTCAAGCGTACAATTCTTGACGGATTTTTTTTTGAAATTTATATCGGTGGTTTACATCAGCAATGTTTCTTACAAATTTGAAAGTCAATGTCGATCAGCTATTTTTAAAAGAGTTTTGCCCCTTGGAAATATTAATTATATGGAAAATTGCATAGTAAGAGTCATTCTCTGTAAGAATTTAAGTATTCAAAGAAAATGAGATGTAAACTCCAGGATTTCCTTTATTTTCATATCAGGGGTTTGTTATGGTGCACTGACAACAAAAATAATATTCATTCCGAAAGTTGAAGCGTTGTTTGCTATGGAAGCAAATAACTATGAATATGCTTGTAAAGTCCTCATTAATGCACAGTGTACAATTTGTGGCAGATTCTTATTAGATTTATATCAAAGGTTTATATTAGCTATATCTCAGAGATGTTTGAAGAGTTATGCCCCTTTGAAATATTATTTATTTAAAAAATTGCGTTGTATGTGCTTTTAAGGCTATATTTCTTCGAGGTTTGTTATAAAATTGACATCAAAGGTTTATAAGAGCAATGTCTGGGACATGTTTGAAAATCAGTGCTGATTAATTATTTTTAAAAGAGTTATACCCTTGAAAATATTAATTAGATAGAAAATTGCATTGTAATCACTCTCAAGCCTACATTTCTTCCATGGATTGGTATGAAAGTCATATCAAAGGTTTATATCAGCAAGTTAGGAAATCAGTGTGGATCAACTATTTTTAAGAGTTATGCCCCTTGATGATTTTAATTATATGAAAAATTGCATTGTATGTGCTCTAACATAGATAATTACATTTCTCTAAGATATTTATAAAAAAAAATTTTTTAGTTATTGCCCTTGGATTGATAAAATATATGCAACATGGGAGACACCAGAACTCTTCTTTTATTTCATATTTCAGAAAAATTTTGTCTTTGCTAACTTTTACGATGTATACATACCCAAATTGGTTTCCTTTCTCTAACTTTATTTTGCCTCAACCAAATATTATGTAACTTATACACAATGCTTATTACCACAAAATGCAGATCAAGTTTGAATTTGGGTTGTGTCATTTTTACCTTTCTAGAGTTATGCCACTTTACAAATGAAAAAAATTGCTGAATTTTTCGTTTCCATTCATAAACTTAAGTTTGCCGAAACCAAATGTTATGAAACTTATACACAATGGGCATTACCACAAAACTCAGATCAAGTTCGAATTTAGGTGGCGTCACTCTTACTGTTCTTGAGTTATATCCCTTTATAACATGACATGCAAGCGAGGGCATCATCTGTGTCCCATGGACACATTCTCCATTTATAATGCACATATATTACTGTAATAATTTTAATGTTTGAAGACAAAATAGAATACTCCAGTTCTGTCCCCATTAGTGAAAAAAACCTGTCTTTGTACCCTTTTAATTTCAAAATTATTTTTTTTTGAAACCATTAGCATTTTTACCATATCAGCTGACTTGGTATAGGAATAGAGAACTTTCCTGATTCATTGAAACGTTTTAAGCGGTCTATGAAATCCTGATTTGGAAGAGAAAGTGAAAAAAAAACTATTTTCCAGCAACACTTTTTTGATCTGTAAAACAGTAGTTCCTGATTTGGGACACAAAAAACTATAAATCTAAACTGCTTCACAGGGACATTTGTAATCAGTCTGAAACAGAACAATTCCTGACTTGGTACAGGCAATTGAAAAGTTCCATGTGGTAAATAATAGTACACATTTAATTACCTAATTTATGTTTTATTTATAAATTATATTTACAGGTAACCGTTGCACTTACACAGAAGAATTCTTAAAGAAGACATCAGCATGAAGACAAACAATATTACCATTACTATTTAACATGCTGTTTTTATTGCACTCTGAACTTTTGACACTTGATTAGTGTCCTTAATATTAAAGTATTTGTATTATTAATATTTTTAATATTTTCACATACATTTTACGTGTATAATGCAATCTAATACTGTTTTTTAACTATTTATACAATCATGTTGAACTGTGATGAATTTTACATCTTGTTGTTTACAATTTAATTTTGGGACTTTGTTATATTTTATGAAAGTATTATAACCGTCTGATTTCATGGAATGGAATTGAATTGACGATTCACATAGAAGCTATAATATAAGGTTGTATATGTCTTGAGTTAAGAATGACTTTCATAAATGGTTTATTATAACCAAATGAAGAAAGTGCCTTTATATCAATTGTAAATATCAGATATATTGATCCAAATAAAATATATATTTAGAAATTGATTATTGTTTGTAGTTATTGATCTCAAAATGTGAATAAAAACGTGTTGCATGAAACATTGACTCAACAACACAAGCAAAGAATGAAGACAAAATTATTACTCAACTTCCCAAGAACATGAAAAAGCTATATAGCAGTGATTGATCGATTGTTGGTGTTTAACGCCACTTTCAGTACTCTTGGCTATGTCATGGTGGCCAGTTCTTATTGGGCAAGGAAACCTGGGGTATCTAGAGAACTACTGACCTTTAGCACGAAAACTGGCAATCATATTCAATTAAGATTTGAGTCACACACTATATAGTGATGAGAGCATTTTACATATACTTCAGCAAACAAATTAATTTTTAATATAGGGCAAAATGCCCTTTAGTTAAAACAATATTGCTTACATATAAACTCAATTCTAATATTAAGTGCTAAAACATAAAAACAAGAATAAGATATCAAGCAGTCAACTTAAATGATTGACAAGTATGAAAACCATAGGTCAGGCTAATACAGTTTATCGGTCTTTTTTTCACGTCTGCTTTTTTTCACGATTTAATGACAAAATGGGCAGGTTAAATTTTCACTGTGTATAATTTTCGCTAAATGGGAAAATACAGGTGAAAAAATCACTGTATTGTATTGTTAAAGGTGTAAACAGTATAAAATTAATTAACTGACAGATAAATACAAGTCCTACGAACTAAAATGCACAGAATTTGGTGTCCAAATTATGACAACAATCAATAGATCGTCGCTAATTAACATTTTTGAATGTGTAACTGATTGCGGTGTTGTGAAAAGTTATGGCATGTATGATAAGCCAATCTAATTATTAAAAAAACAGAGTTCCTAATTAAATATGTACATCTGGTGATCCGTCGATCGAAACAAAAGACTGATTTTATTTATAATGTAATTAACTTTTAGGATGAAAATGAGCAACATATCAATTTGGTGTATACTTGATAGTTAACAGTATAATGACTATATATATGTATGAAACGCTTACACAACGAAAAATCTTCGAAATTAACAGGGAAATGTAAGCGGGGGTCACTTTTTCGCGTTTCTTTAGCTGCCGCAAACAAAGCGAAAATTAAACTCACACGAAAAAAAACCGATATACAGTAATACACCAGTTTCACATTTAACTGCGCATGTCTAATCTAATTAGACAAACTATGAAATCACGCGATAATTTCCGAGAGTCCATCAACTGGGGGCTAACGGTTGATAAGCAGTGACCATGCAGACTTGGAAAAAAAATCATCTGATTAAATGTTTGCGTTTACATGTCAAAGCAACATGAGCATCATTTGAATCAAAATATAAAAATTATATTGACGAGACAACTTTATTAACAATGACATATTTAAAGATTTTAAAACGGACTACTGCTGTGTTGTTGGTTGCGGTAATATACGATCTGATATGCCGCCTGGCTTTAATTGTACCTTTAATTGTCACAAATTCACGCTGAGGTCGTTCACTTAACGGGAAGAATAAATTAGATAAATAAGCGGGGCTCACTTCATATACATAGTAATAGGTCATAAATTAAGAAGTCAATTAACACCTTAGCCATATTGAATCCTCGTTTTACCTTGTACAATCTCACCAGGTGACAATTGATAAAAACGTGCCCTTATCTATACATGCAGTTACTGATTAAGGGCGACTATTTGATTGATTTATTCAACTTTTGTACACAATTATTTCCTGCATCCTGCAGATTATTCTTTTCCATCGTGCCTGGTCATACTTATTTATTTTTAACTCCTACTAGAATAATAATTTTCTAAACACCCCCCCCCCCTAAAAATCAAATGGTCATCCTTTATACAGATATTTAAAATGTTAACCCTAGTACCTAATTAATACTTATTTATCATGGCCATTACGGACCTTAATGTCACTGGGAATATTTTAATAATTTAGGAGGCATTCAGCAATTTGATCTTTTTTATGGCAAAGCGTGGTAAATATAGGATATTCAATTAATTTTAATGGCATCAGAGACATATAATACAATGTATTATATGTCTCTGATGGCATGAAAAATGATAAAGTTGAAAATATGTAGAAAATTACTCTGGTTGCTGGGACTGAACCTCTGCATAGACCAAGTCGATCATGAACATAGCTTAGAAATTAAAATGGTATTGAATGCATTGTATTATAGTCTGATGTTTGAAATTAAAGATAAACCTGTATTTCTGATACGTATTTTAAAACTGCGTTTATATCTCTCTTCATTATCATGGCCGTTTGAAATATCACTGATGCAGAAATATTTGAAATAAATGTACATTCAAATAAGAGGATGTGGTATGAGTGCCAATGAGACAACTCTCAATCCAAGTCACAATGTATAAGAAGTTAACAATTATAGGTCACAGTACGGTCTTCAACTTGGAGCTGAGGCCCTGTCTACTACATGTCAATTTTTTTCTGTTGGTATTCTGAAAGCATTTTATAAGGGCTATATCTTCCCACATTTTATTTTGATATTCTATCATTCATTTTACCTTCAAATATTCATATAATGATACCTTTAAAATTTTTCTCTGTATAGTCCATACAAAATGTTTCATATTTTTACAGCCTGTAGCTTAAAAACAAAACTCGGTGACCCATCATTGTGTTTTTCATATTTTTAACATATCACAATATATACTACATCTTTGACAAAGGATATAAGGACAAATTCTATCAATTTTGGTTTAGTATACACTTCCATACCACTATTAGTGGAAATTTCGATTATTTAGTAATGCCGCTAACTTGTCCTTGTACCCATAAAATTTCACGTAAAAGTCACCATAATAGTAACCTGGTTTTTTTTTTAAAGAAAATTAAAAGTTCGAGTCTATGATACTAAACCTATGTAGGCCGTTACCCCTTTACATGCATGTCACATGCCGAAGATGCAAAAAAATATTTCAGAAAAACTGCGAATTGATTCTGGAACAGAACTGAAATTAAATGTATTTTCTTTTTATCAAAAAATATTTTCAAGAAAAATCAAACTGATATACTGCAATGTACATAGCGCAGTAGGCAAAAGAAAGCAATTACAAGATTCAATACTTTTTTAAAAACCATTTTACTAATATTAAAACACAACTGTTAGCAACAAGATGACTTATTTTCAGGTTTGAATTGTTTTGTGTCGGGACCTTTTAGAGCTTACTATTCGGTATGGATTTTTTCATTGTCGAGGGCTGTATGGTGATATATAGTTGCTTTCATATGTCATTTGGGTCTGGTGGATAGTTGTCTCGTTTGCAATCATACCACATCTTTTTATTTTAAATTTGGTAATCAAATAAACGATTATTAATATCTTAAAGTTAAATAATCTCAAGCATACACCATGAGAGAGAGATGTGTATTATTAGTTGATTTATTATTGTGTTGCTAAATATCAGAGTCAATTTGATGTAGCCCCCTGTCACGTATGATATCGTTAATTATCGCGGGATTTAAACTCAAACGCGCATAGGATTTCGAGATCAGCGTTGATAAGTCGCTTATGTGAAACTGGTCTATTGTCTTGAGTTATTAAAAGTTGTGGAGAACTTTAACTGACACTACAGAAAATCTGACATAATGAAAACTACTTTTCAATAATGTGTTGATTTTTGTTTGATTGTGTTTAACACTATTTTCAGCAACCTTAGCTCTATCATGGCAACCAGTTTCTAATGGTGGTGATGTGCCTTGTATGATTGCCAATGAGATGACTATCCACCAGAAACAAAATTACATGCATGTAAACAACTAAATGTCATCATAAGGACTTCTACAATGAAAAAAAAACTGGTAACTATAAAAGGACTCAACAGGACAAGGTGCAACACAATTCAATTGAAATAACCATTACCTGATTTATAATGAGGGAAAAACAAATATAACAGAGAGCATTGAATAACAACCACTGAATAACTGGAACATACAAATTGTTGAGTTGGAAACATGATTGCTAGCACTCAACCCGCCCCAAACCTGGGACAGTGGTGTTGCAGCACAACATAAGAACAAACTGTAAAAAATCGTTTAGAAAGGGATTAACTTATCAGATCGACACAAACTACTGAAAGAAGAGTACTTGCAATTACTTAGAATAGTTCGAAGCAAATTACAACTAATAAATAAATCAAGAGTTCCGGGTCTTAAATATCAATACATACACATCCAACAAATTTAATGAAAAGATGTCTTAAACAGTCTCAAAGATTGTTTTACTGTTATTTACAATGAGATTGTCAGGCATATTATATCAGTATTTGTTTTTTATTAGCTCACCGGGGCCCTAAGGGCCCAATGTGAGCTTATGCCATCACTTGGCGTCCGTCGTCGTCCGTCGTCTGTTGTCGTCTGTCGTCGTAAACTATTTCAAAAATCTTCTCCTCTGAAACTACTGGGCCAAATACCTTCAAACTTTAACTAAATGTTCCTTAGGGTATCTAGTTTATAAATTGTATCCGAAGTTTTGATCCATCGACAAACATGGCTGCCATGGCTAAAAATAGAACATAGGGGTCAAATGCAGTTTTTGGCTTATATCTCAAAAACAAAAGCTTTTAGTACGGCGGCTTTGTGAAAAATTGTGCACATCCTGCTACAAGCATGAAATTTGGCATAGACCTTCCTCAACTATTACTCTTTTATATAAGATAGGGAGGCATTTGAAAAAAAATTCTCACTTCCGGTAAAATCCAAAATGGCGGACATCATACTTAAATCAGCCCAATATCGATGGCTAGTATGTGAAAAGGTGTTATCATCAAGCTACTATCATAATATTTGGTACAAACCTTTGTTATGTACTACTTTTGGATAAATTATATAGATTAGATGTCTTCAAAAACCCTATTTCCGGTAAAATCGAACATGGCGGACATTATACTAAAATAAGCTTATTTTTAGGGAGGGTAATTGAAATGTGTTTTAAAGTATTGCTTCTATCATTATATTGTGCAGGAACCTTTCTTTGGTGCTTCTCATGGATACAATTTATAGGACATATGTCTTTAAAACCCCTACTTCCGGTGATATCCAATATGGCGGACATAGAAATATCAAATTTTTCATTTTAATATTAAATTTTTTTCAAAATGTAAAGAAAATGTTTTTTTTTTTGGTGCTGGTCCTTTAACTTTTGACTTTAAGTTATCCTCAAAACCACTAATTCTATTCTGTTGTAAATGTTTAAATACAAAGTTAACACTTCCGGTTAAAAAATATTAAAGATGAGTCCTCAATCCATATCTTCGATGTAGAGTTTTGGATAGATTGATTAAAACAAAATAAAATCACTTAAGTACTAAAACATCTTTTGAATAACTAATTTATGGCCGCAAATACATGTTTATTCACAATCGGAGAGCTGATTTTCAACATTTACAAAGACCGTGATATTGTTTTTACATCCAATGTACAAGCTCCTGATAAGATGGAGAGGCCTCACAAAGAGTTGTCCAAAAGGGTTCACATGGATTATATTTTTCCCTTCGCCATTCATAAGCGTCTGGACTAGTTAGCATTGGAACCAATTCAAAGATTGTTACTCATTCACACCCGCCATGGTATATTGCACGTTTTACATGCTGAAAAAGACTAGACCGAGTCGTGGGAATAGCCACAATAAGTCTTTCCTCTTCCAAAACACATGATTTCTTGCTTCATTAACCCCATCTGATAAATTTGTTCGATCTTACAACAAAACCACGTATCGTTTTATCAATGACATTATCAAATCCATATCTGGTGATGTTGGCTGATCAATCATCATTCTAAATGATAAAGTCACATCTTCAAACGCCATCCATGTAACCAACGCAGTTCCTTTTCCAGCAAACGTGTAATCTCTCAATGCCTAGTGCATTTGAAAGGTCATGGATAGATATATATCTAAAGCTTTTCCCACTTCCAAATGCAAGCCAAAGTTCGTCTGCTCCTATGTCACGGAATAGCAAAACAGCAATGAAACCAACATCAGTATCGACTGTTCGAGTCATGACTCAGTTAAGTCTGTGTTTCACTGCATCAGACACATGCATCTTGATTCTAGTGTCAGCCTCTTCATGTGGACATGGTGCTAAACTTGAAACATCATCATGTGATGGATAACACAGAACATCCGCAGCATTTGTTGCTACAACTACCTTTTACTCAAAATCTATTGAGCAATCTGCTGTGAATGAAAACTAAAAAGTTCTTTCTTATTGTCGTCATCTCTCAGAAAACTTTGCCAATTTTGAGGAATTTGTTTTGACCCTGGATTCGCCTGTGTATTCCTTTTCCCCTAAATGTAGCTCTTGCTTCATGTAGTAGCCTGTAAACTACCGGTATTGTCTATGTACGCATCCGAGACTACATCCACTGTTGTTACAGTTTCAATGTGTTTCATAACGAGTATGCTGATAGAGTATTATGTCCTTACCTTAAAAAATACCTTAAAACTGTTACAGGAGTGGATGAAGTCTTGGATGCGTATGGTAGTTTTAGCAACAAATGCTCAGGATATTCTATCTTATCCACCACGTGAAGTATTTCAAGTTTAGCACCATGTTCGCATTAAGAGGCTGACACTAGAATCATGGTGTCTGATGCAGTGAAACACGAACTCAAACGAATCATGATTCGAACAGTTGTTTCTGATGATGCTGTCATTACTATTTCGCTATTCCGTGATATTGGGGTAGACGAACTATGGATTGTGTTTGGGAGGGCAAAAAGCTTTGAATAAACATCTATCAATGACCTTTCAAATGCACTAGGCAATGAGTGATCACACAGACTTATTGTGATCCATGCCTTAACCGGTTGTGATACGGTTCTATGTTCGCTTGAAAAGGAAAAAAGACTGCGTGGGAGACATCGATGGCATTTGAAGATGTGACTTTAACATAAGGAATGATGATTGATCAGCCTAAATCACCGGGGTTCAACTGTAAGATCGCACAAACTTATCAGATGGGGTTAACATGGTTAACGAAGCAAGAAAATAACTATTTGCGCAAAAGGGAAGGCTAATTGAGGCTATTCCCTCAACTTGGTCTAGTCTTTTCCAGCATGTTAAACGTGCAATATACTAAGGCAGGTGTTAAGGGGGACGAACTTGGAATTGGCTCTTATGCTACCCAGTTCAGGCGCTAATGGATGGCGAAGGGACAAAGAGGATCACTTTAAAAAAAACTCTTTCTGAGGCCTCATCATTTTGTCAGAAGCTTGTACATTGTGGATATAAGAAAGGATGCCGTGGTCGTTGTTAATGTAGAAAATCTGGTCTCCCGTGCACTGCTTTGTGTGCATAAGGTGGTGACTGTGAATAAACATGTATTTTGGGCCAAATAGTAGTAATTTTAAAAATGTTTTAGTACTTTTATTAGTGTAAATATATTAAAGTAAAAATTTGATATTTCTATGTTTTAGTACTTTTATTAGTGTAAATATATTAAAGTAAAAATTTGATATTTCTATGTCCGCCATTTTGGATATTACCGGAAGTAAGGGTTTTAAAGACATATGTCTTATACATTGTATCTATGAGAAGCACCAAAGAAAGGTTCCTATACAATGTAATGATAGTAGCAATACGTTAAAACACATTTCAATTACCCTCCCTAAAAATAAGCTTATTTTAGTACAATGTCCGCCATGTTCGATTTTACCGGAAGTAGGGTTTTTGAAGACATCTAATCTATATAATTTATCCAAAAGTAATACATAACAAAGGTTTGTACCAAATATTATGATAATAACACCTTTTCACATACTAGCCATCGATATTGGGCTGATTTAGGTATGATGTCCGCCATTTTGGATCTTACCGGAAGTGAGACATTTTTTTCAAATGCCTCCCTATCTGAAATAAAAGAGTAATAGTTGAGGAAGGTCTATGCCAAATTTCATGCTTGTAGCAGGATGTGCACAATTCGTCTGAAATAATCTTGTAGCCGCTGCACTATTTTAGAGCAAATCTGACATGGGGTAAATTTGTTCAATTGGTCAAGATCTATCAGCTCTGAAATTTTCAGACGAATCGAACAACCCATTGTTGGGTTGCTGCCACCGAATTGGTAGTTTTAACAAAATTTTGCAGTTTTTTGCTATTATTTTGAATATTATTATAGATATATATAAACTGTAAGCAGCAATAATGTTCAGCAAAGTAAGATCTACAAAAAAGTTAATATGACCAAAATTGTCAATTGACCCCTTAAGGAGTTATTGCCCTTTAAAGACAATTTTACACAATTTGTTCATCAAGTTTGCTAACATTTAAAAATCTTCTCCTCTGAAATACAGGTGAGCGATTCAGGCTCTTGAGAGCCTCTTGCTACTTTGTGTTGGTTTATAGTGTTGTTTTATTACTTTGTATTGGTTTGTTACTTTGTGTTGGTTTGTTACTTTGTATTGGTTTGTTACTTTGTGTTGGTTTATTACTTTGTGCTGGTTTATTACTTTGTATTGGTTTATTACTTTGTATTGGTTTATTACTTTGTGTTGGTTTATTACTTTGTGCTGGTTTATTACTTTGTATTGGTTTATTACTTTGTATTGGTTTATTACTTTGTGTTGGTTTATTACTTTGTGTTGGTTTATTACTTTGTATTGGTTTATTACTTTGTATTGGTTTATTACTTTGTGTTGGTTTATTACTTTGTGCTGGTTTATTACTTTGTATTGGTTTATTACTTTGTATTGGTTTATTACTTTGTGTTGGTTTATTACTTTGTGCTGGTTTATTACTTTGTATTGGTTTATTACTTTGTATTGGTTTATTACTTTGTATTGGTTTATTATTTTGCTGGACATAGTTTGTAGTTTGTTAATATTTCAGATTTACAAATGTAGCATTATCAACATCTAGCCCAGAATTCTGCAAAAATCAATGGTAAGAGCCAAAAAATCTTTAAAGTTTGAGCTTTTGGTCCATGTGTAAAGCCTCTCTGTGACTTAGAGATGAAGAACAACAATAAAATGTACTGTTTCTTTGCTATGGGTTTTGTCAAGTGTTTGTCCTGATTCATGATTTACCATGTCTTTTCCTAACACTTTTTTTTACAGCCTTCCCCTATTTTTGTCATTTTAGAGGCTGATAACTCATGAAAGGTCACTGCAATCAATATTTGGATTAGGATTTCTGATCTAAATTAGAGTTCACACCAAAGACCCCACTTTTCATTAAACATTATTTTGCTGGTTAGGATTGGCATTGTAAAAGAGAATACTGTGTGATTTAATATCTCTCTTATCTATCATTAGTCTGAAGAGGCTTTGCAATGAAATACTTTTTTTTTAGACTTGAATGTGACAATGTCAAATTGTATGATAAATCAAAGGACTTTAGTCACTGACATTGCTTGGTTATTTGTGTTATTGGGTTGCTGTCTCATTGTCTTTTTCCCACATCACATTTTATTCATATTGTATGATTTTCAATGATAAGACTTTCTTAGAGTACATCAATGATTTCCAAGTGATAATGTTGATAAGAACAAATCCTTCAGCCAAAAACTAGTGACTATCAATCAAGGTTTGCCTTTCAAGAGTTATGCCTCTTTATGTTTTGAATTAACTCTTTAAGGATAAGTGTTCAAAATTGTATCTTTCTTTAATATTTTGATCAACGGATTGTAAAAAAGGAATGAAATTTTCTACTTGACTTTCCAGTCATGTCAAATATATTGTGAAATATAGGAAGCATCTTTTGGCTGTAGTAACATTTTATTTGTTATGTCTGACAGAAGTATATTCATAATAATTCTTGACTTCCAACAGAAAATGATTAATATCTTTATTCCTGTATAAAAAATTGTAAAAATAAAATGTTTCACATCATGTATTTTAATTAACAATAAATACTTCAAATTAATAATCATTAACAAATGCATCTAAATAAAATCAACCAAGAATAAAAGGAAAAGGTACTACATGTATAGGATTTCTTTTGGGGCTCAGTTATTTTAATACAATGTGGAAAACAACATATTTGAATAATATGGATTCATTTGTTTTTGTAGTAACCAATTTTTGTGGATTGGTTAAAATTGTATTTTTTCATGGATACCTAGAAATCATTGCTCACAAGCCTATAGGAAATATTTTTTGTCATGCACCCATACCCTTTAAATTCAAGGACAAATAGGTATCCACTGAAATATAATGACTCCACAGTAATATAAATTTGGGTAAAATAAGACAGAGAACAAGCAAGATCCACATAAATCAGATATCTCATTTAAAAAGATATTGATCAAGTTCAGATTTTATGAGTCCCTCTTGCTCTAAGTACCTTTCAACTCAATATGGACAAAAGCTAGTACATTTTAATGAAAACAGAATACAAATACTTCTTTTTATCATTATTAATGATAGAACTGGTATTACATAGCTATAAGAAGATGTACATGTAATTTAAAAATCTAACCATTTTCTTTATCTTACAAGGAGCCTACAAGAAACTTATATCCTACCTTCTCCTTAATATAAAAAATACATATTTAATTTCATTTATCACAAAATATAAGTAAAATTAACAAAATAAAATGACATTCAACCATATTTGTGGAAGACAGTGCCCGTGCCTTGGTTTTCTACAAGACCAATCATACATGTACAAATTTCAGATAGAATACTATGGGAACTTCCTCTCAAACTAGTGCTACATTTCCTGGAATAATTAGCATGAACATACATAATAATTTTTCAAGAAAATGTAGCATTTAGCATCACTAACAAGTGATCATGTATGCACATTATTATATAAAGGATGTATTGCTCATTTTGATTCAACTCCATAAGATGCATTCCTTGAAGTTATTCTTGCTTTGGCATGTATTTCATGGAAACTCCTGATAACATTTTCAATATTTATAAAACCTGGGACCTGAAACTTAAAGAATGTATTCAGTACCAGATTTCTTGTACCAGAAAGAATCTTAAAATGTTTCTACTTGTGAAAAGAGAATTTTACAAGATTAGCAGTAAAGTAACTTTAAATCCCTAGTTTAGCAAGCATCTGATAATGAAGTGCCATCAGAAACACCAGAGACTTGTTCCCCTTAGGACAGACCTAAATTCTACCTTGAAACACTTTTTATGGACTGCCATTAGAGACACCAAAGAGTTGTATCTTCAGGAAAGACCAAAATTATATCTTCAGTAGTCTAGTCTGAACACTAAATATGTGTGTAAAATAACAAATCGCTTAAAGGATTCAATCAGTTATGACAGTTTAAGTAGTTCATCTGAATAAAATATTCTGTTTTCAAGTGATAATTTATGGTTTAATGGTTTCCCTAGACGATACACTAAATGAACACTAAATATGTGTGTAAAATAACTAACCACTTAAAGGATTCAATCAGTAATGACAGTTTAAGTAGTTCATCTGATTAAAATATTCTGTTTTCAAGTTATAATTTATGGCTTAACGGTTTCCCATGACGATACTGAACACCATGTTTTTTAGTCACTGTCATCACAGCACCATTATTATCATCTACTTCTAGTAATGTCATAAATCCCTTCACCACTTCCTCTACTCTGAAATAAGAATAAAATTCCATAAACTGTTAACACAGAGATATGTCTCGCCTTTTTGTAATTTGATAATGTAAATGTTGAAATTAACTTAGCAATACTTTAACATTTAAGTAATACAAATATTCAAAGTCAATGAACCATGACTGAAGGTACATGGCTAAACAATCTCCATAGAAATGAGATGTGCCAATGTCAATAAAACTGCATACCAAATACCGTTGACTTATCATAAGTCGTTCCCTTTAAACAAACCTCAACACAAACATTAACTTGCAAACTATGTAAAAGTTTCAGTCAATGAACGATGATGAGGGGGTGGGGCTATATAATCTCCATGGAAACAAGCTTGCAAATGCCAATAAATTTGCATACCAAATATCATTGACCTAACAGTAGCGGTTCATCTTAAACTGATCTAATCACAAACTAATACATGTAAACTAAGCAAAAGTTTCATAGTCAATAGACTATGACTGAGGGGGCAGGGCCAAATAATTTCCATGGAAATGAGATGTGCAAATGCTACTACAGCTGCATACCAAATATCATTGACCTACCACTAGTGGTTCCCAATAAACTAAACCTAATCACAAACTAATACATTGCTGACGCCGCCGCCAACGCAGCCGACACCGGAAACAGCATACCTATGTCTTGCTTTTTGACTCCGTCAAGGCGAGACAATAAAGGAAGTAAATAAACCTCAGATAGCTAAGTTGTTGCCAAAAGGTATTGACTTAAGACAGGCAATGACACACCCATACCATAATACAACACAAAATATTTAGACTTAAATTGAGCATAGTAAAATCTATATTGTGGAAACATTTTGATAGAAGATCTGATTTAAAATAGATTTTTATTATTCTTAACAGGTTAAATAACAGTATGTTCTTATAAAAAAAAATTAAGACAATTTAAGTTTCCTGTTTACCAAGCACCAAGTTTGGACATTTTTCATCGTATCTACTTACGTATTAACACCTGTTGCTTCTATTAGGTGTAGAGCCCCTTTTTTCTCTTCTTCACTGATCCCTGGTGGTGGTTCTTCTCCCTCATTGGACCATTTCTTATCAAACATGGTAGTATCAGTAAAAGCTGGACACAAACAAGTATATCTCATCCCTCTTTCTTTGTTGGTAGGATTTTGCTGTAGATGGATAACTGCAATGATTTATACTGAGCCAAAACAGGGCTCAAAATCAATGCTAACATGCCAATTGTCTGTTAATGATTTTTCATATTTGAGATGCAAGCTCTAGAGACTTGTAAAAGTTTGAAGAGAGCAAAAGAGCATTTTAACTGTTTGTCTGCAAGAAGTTTAAAACTAACTCTTGCCACATATTCAAGTGCCTGTCCTGTTGGTGCTTGTTGAGGACTGTACATACATGTATATTTTAGTTATTTTTCCTGTTAGGTTGTTGTCTTATTGATGTAAACCCCATGTTAGGTAAAGTAGCTAAATGTGTAATGTGTGTATACATTGTGTTTATTTAACATCTAGCTATTGCTATATAAGTAATGTCATAATACATAAGTTTCAGTTAGCAACGTTTACATGAACAAAATCGTGCTCAATTCCCGACACCCCACATCTTTTTTATTCCTATATCTTAGTGTTTTAGCTATTATGTTCAGTGACAGACAGCAGATTTTTGATAGTCTGTTAAATTTATTCACAACTCTTTTTAGATCCAGGTTTTATTTAGATAATATAGGTTTTACTGTGCTTCTTGTAGAGATATACTTACAGCAACACTTCTTGTATATCCTACAATACTATATTTAGAAGCTACATAAATTGGCATGTAGAAGACTGGAGTTAAACCTGAAAATAAATTGGTGCAAATAACATTCCAGAAGTTTGTAAAGGAAATATGAATGAATGTTGTTGTTAAATTGTGTTGTGAATTCCTCATTTTCTATATTTCTCAGATTAATACAGCATAAAACATTAAATTTATAATTTTCAATCATATTTTCAGAATTTTTCATTAAATAATAAGTACAATGATTAAGATGAAAATTTTATGCAAGTTTAGAGTCCCGACTCCATACTTAACCTATGTGAACCTACTTCATATATTAATATTTATATTTCGAATCATACTTTATCCTTACTTACCTGCAGTAGAAGAAATATTGACAACAACACCGCCTTGTCCTCCTGATTCCTTACTTAAATAGTGTGTAGCTAGCTGTGTCCCCTCTATGACACCTATCTGTGAAAAAAGAACAGAAATGTACAAAATTTACATCTCAAATAATCATCATAAAAAATTTATAAAAACAATATAGCTGAACGTCCATAGAAGGGATTAAATCAGGTTTCACTAGGAATATATATATATATCAGTAAACAGATTTTAGCTGATACCTCATGATCAAAATATGTTGTTTGAAGAAAAAAGTGAGTGAAAAGATTATTTAGTCTCTGTTTCATATATTTTTGCAACAAATTCAGTTCTCACAGTTCAGACAATGCCATTCAAATCAATACATGTCAGTTATTCAATATGTTTGGAGAAGAAGCACACATAAGAGAAGTTATCTCAAGAATACACATGATGTAAGACAATAAAAAATTCAGTTTTAAAAGATCTTAGATCTTACCTATGTTTTGTATGTTAAAACATTTTTTTATTTTTTTGTATGTTAAAATGTACGGCCATTAAATATAGCTGATTGTATTGTACATATTTTTTATTTCAACCAATTTGTTGATCTAAATTTAATGTGCAGTCCAACCATATCATTTGCCCTATTCATACCTATCAAGTAATATAACATTATATCTAGATGTGACTTGCGATCGTCTAAATGTGTGTGCTGTTTCTGTATTTTATAGTAAGAATGTTGGGCAATTTATAAAATTGAGAATGGAAATGAGGAATATGTCAAACAGACAACAACCTAACCAAAGAGCAGAAAACAGCTGAAGGCCACCAATGGGTCTTCAACACAGCGAGAAAATCCTACACCCGGAGGCGGGCTCCAGCTGGCTCCTAAATAAAAATGTGTACTAGTTCAGTGAAAATGGACGTCACACTAAACTCCAAAACATATAAATGAACTAAAATTAAAAAATATACAAGACTAACAAAGGCCAGAGGTTCCTGACTTGGGACAGGCGCAAAAATATGGCCGGGTTAAACATGTTTTGTGAGATCTCAACCTTCCCCCTACCTCCCACAGTATTTGCTAGATTTTTTTGCCAGATATAATTTATAACTTGTTGATATTACCACACAGCTGTGTTCTTCGATGCACTTAAGGGGGCCATATTTAACTTGCAGTGAGGTGAGAGTTTTGTTCCATGGTGAAGGCCTCAATGTGACTTTGAGATGAAGAACAGCAATCAAAGCACTATACTTCTGCATATGGTATGCTCAACAGTGTGGTGATTTTATGTCATAAATCTACCAGTATACAGTATACACAAAATCCTTTCTTTTTTTAAAGAAAAATTTTGTTTAAACCAGTTTTACTGCTAGTGACAGTAATTTTTAAACTAAATTTGCAAGCATATAATGGCAAGGCTATAACCATTAAGTTCCAAAGATTCTGGACATCATTAAGCCATGATGCCTGATAATTTCCCTGCATGTAAATCTTCCATGTCAGCATTTCCCTATCTAAATCCAATCACAGATCAAATGATAGTATTTGTTTGAAGATAACATTCATTATTGCATAAAATGTCAGGTAACTGTTCTCTCCCAATAAAGGCTCCAATGGATTTTTTTTTTCAAATATTGTTTGTCAAATCTCAAAGTTCACAGTCTCAGCCAATAGACAAATAAGAAGATGTGGTATGATTACCAAGAGATAACTCTCCACCAGAGACCAAATGACTTAGAAGTTAGCAACTATAGGTCATACTGCCTTCAACAATGAGCAAAACCCATGCTGAATAGCAAGTTATTAAAGGCTCAGAAATTACAATTCAAACGAGAAAACTAAAGACCTGATATATACAAAACAATAAACTAAAATCAAATATGATACCGTAACAAACAACAACCACTAAATTACACTGGCTCCTGACTTGGGAATCTGGTGGTGCTAAACATGTTAGAAGGGACTCTGACTAAATAAGAAACTAAATTGAACTTACTGAATTAACCATCATTGTTTTTCTCACGTTATCTTCTGTAAGAAGTCCTGCATTATTTACCACAATATCTAATACACCAAATTTTCTTTTTGCTTGCTTAAATACATCTGAAAAAAACCCGCTAAAATGTATAAGCATTTTGAAGGTATTGTATTTGCCAAAATAGGAACACTGGATGAGTTTACACGTATATGGGGCACTTGCATTGGATTGTAAAGGAGCTAGATCTAGTGAAATGTCAATTCAATTTGGGGAAGAGTTGTTGGGGATGTAGTCAGGTATTTCAATCTTATCATTAATCAGGCCAGAAAATTTATCTTATGATGCAAATATTTTCAATAACTGAGATCCTCTGAAGAATTTTTTCCTTGATATATCTTATCCACATCTGCAAAACTATAATGTCAAAAACTTCAGTGGTATGAACTGACAATCTGACAGAATGCAAAATTATAGTACTTTTTTGTAAGAGTAAAGGTTGCTTTCATTTTGCAATGTGAACTTAAAATTAAATATTTAATTAAACTAGCGATTGAACACATTAAGGCAATATTTTAATTGGAGTTATCTCCCTTTGTTCATAATTTTACATTTGTAGTTGAACTTTTTGTTTTTTTAGTACAGTTTTTTCAGTACAGATAGATTCAAACACCATACACAATTTATATAATTATTATTAGTATAATTTATTTCTTGAAAAGTATGGTTATACATTATTAATAAGTTGTATTACATGGGCTGGATAGAATCTAAAGAATGTTCACCTCACTGTTCTATTTGTTTGACTTTTAAAGGTAGAGATGAGTCCTTGAAGATATCGCTATCAAGCCAGCAACATATAAGGGTGTTGATCCTTAACATGAAATCACAATCCCAAACAAGAGCCTGAATCGCTCACCTGGTAAACAATATGCCATTTTGATAAATATTTGTCCATTCATTGCAATCAGTCATCTATTAATAATTTAAACCAGCTTGCAAAGGCAATAACTCCTATAAGTGGTCAATTAACAATTTAAGTCAATTTAATTAATTTGTAGATCTTATTTATTGAACACTTTTACTGACAATTTCTCTCTATCTATTATAGTTTCTGCACAAACAAAACCCACAAACAATGAGATTGATTGATTGATTGGTGATTGCTTTACACCGCATCTGCACAAAAAGCTATATCGCGGCGATACACACAAACAATGAGTAAAAGATATCTGTTCAAGGGCAATAACTCCTATAAGGGGTCAATTGATAAATCCTCCGAGTTGACTTACTTGTAGATCAACTCTACCCATGTCAGATCTGCTCTTATTGCTTTAGCATTGTAGATATAGGCCAAAAGCTTGGAATTTTTTTTTAAATTAACATTTCAGGGGCAATAACTCTTAAATGGCTTGTCCAATTTTCCTTCAATTTCCTCTGGTGATAGACCTTGACCTGCTGATAGTTTTATACCTGTCAGGTTTGCTCTTACTGCTTTAGTTTTTGAGATATAAGCCAAATAAAATGCTCCGCAGGGCGCAGCTTGATACGACCGCAGAGGTCGAACCCTGAACAGTTGGGGCAAGTATGGACACAACATTCAAGCTTGATACAGCTTTGCATTTGGATTGTGATTAAATATTTGACACAGCATAGGTTTCTGACACAGAATGAATGTGGTCTAAGAACTTAAAAATTTTAAATTGGACATTCACCTATTATGGTCCAATATCCAAAATCTAAATACATGGTTAGATTCAGCATATCAAAGAACCCCAAGAATTCAATTTTTGATGAAATCAAACAAAGTTTAATTTTGGACCCTTTTGACCTCAATGTGGACAAAGTTGAAAACGCGGCCCAAAAATCAAAAATCTAAATACATGGTAAGATTCAGCATATCAAAGAACCCCATATATTCAATTTTTGTTGAAATCAAACAAAGTTTAATTTTGGACCCCGATTTGGACCAACTTGAAAACTGGGCCCATAATCAAAAATCTAAATACATGTTTAGATTCAGCATATCAAAGAACCCTAAGAATTCAATTTTTGTTAAAATCAAACTAAGTTTAATTTTGGACCCTTTGGACCTTAATGTAGACCAATTTGAAAACGGAACCAAAAATTAAGAATCTAAATACATGGTTAGATTCGGCATATCAAAGAACCCCAAAAATTCAATTTTTGATGAAATCAAACAAAGTTTAATTTTGGACCCTTTGGACCTCAATTTGGACCAATTAAAAAAACGGGGCCCAAAATCCAAAAACTAAATACACGGTTAGATTCAGCATATTAAAGAAACCCAAGAATTCAAGAATAAAACCCCATTGAAATTGGTCAAGAAATAAGCAATTTATACGAAGTATCTTCTTTTGCACAATACTGTGCAATTAAATATTTCTTGCTATTGCGCAATACTGTACAATTGACAATTTCTTGCTATTGCGCAATATTGTGCTATTGGATATTTCTTGCTATTGCGCAATACTGTGCAATTGAAGATTTCTTGCTATTGCGCAATACTGTGCAATTGAAGATTTCTTGCTATTGTGCAATACTGCGCAATTGAAAATTTCTTGCTATTGCACAATACTTATTATATAATAATTTACACATCCTGTTTGGTGTGTATCTCCTACCATATCATTATTATTTGCTTTTAAATATAAATCAGAAATAACCAACTTAAAATGGAAAATTTTAAAAGAAAAAAAAAATGAAAAAAAAAAAAATCCCCCCCCACAAATATTTTGAACCCCCTTATGATTCATCACCCCCAAACTCAATCCCAGCCTTCCCTTTGTGGAATGGTACCTTGCAGTACAATTTCAGAAAGATCCATACACTTACACACAAGTTATTGTCCTGAAACTAGAAAAATGCTTGTTTTTTGCCCCTTTTTGGCCCCTAATTCCTAAAATATTGAGGCAATTACCCCCATCATCAATCCCAGCCTTCCCTTTGTGGTATGGTACCTCGCAGTACAATTTCAGAGAGATCCATACACTTGAACACAAGTTATTGTCTGGAAACTAGAAAAATGCTTATTTTTGGCCCCTTTTTGGCCCCCAATTCCTAAATGTTTCGGCAATTACCCCCCAAACTCAATTCCAGCTTTCCCTTTGTGATATGGAACCTTGTAGTACAATTTCAGAAAGATCCATACACTTACACACAAGTTATTGTTATGAAACTAGAAAAATGCTTGTTTTTTGCCCCTTTTTTGGCCCCTAATTCCTAAAATTTTGAGGCAATTACCCCCAAAATCAATCCCAGCATTCCTTTTGTGATATGGAACCTTGTGGTACAATGTCAGAGAGATCCATACACTAACACACAAGTTATGTCTGGAAGTTACAAAAATGCTTATTTTTGGCCCCTTTTTGGCCCCTAATTCCTTTACTGTTGGTACCATAACCCCCAAAAACAATCCCAACCTTCCTTTTGTGGTATTGAACCTTGTGGTAAAATTTCATAGAGATCCATTCACTTAAACTAAAGTTAGAGTGCGAAAACCAATGTGTCTTCGGACGACGCCGGACGACGCCAGACGACGACGACGACGACGACGACGACGACAACGACGCCAACGTCATACCAATATACGACCACAAAAATTTTTTTGCGGTCGTATAAAAACTACATTTTACCCTGTCTGTTCTATTATTAGACACAGATGCCATGTTTGATGGTGGTTCAAATTCCCACATACAATTTTAAAGAAGAAGACCTAAGGAACATCCATGTCAAGTATGGTAATATTTGGCCAAGTACTTTCAGAGGAGAAGACTTTTTTTTAAAGTTCAGAATGAAGGACGACAATGGACGCCAAGTGATTAGTGATAGCAAAAGCTTGCATTGCCTTTAAGGCAAAGTGAGCTAAAAAAAAACTGTATTTTTAAAAGTGTACATCAAAATATTGTGATTGGCTGATTCTGTCTTAAACAATTGATATTTAAACAATTCCATTTTGTGTATGAACAATGAAACTACACATAAGATTCTGAACTGACTAGTGTGTATGGCACTAACACATAAAATTCTGTACTGACTGGTGTGTATGAGACTAATACATAAGATTTTGAACTGACTAGTGTGTATGAGACTTACTCATAAGATTCTGAACTGACTGGTGTGTATTAGAGTAACTCATAAGATTCTGAACTGAATGGTGTGTATGAGACTTACTCATTAGATTCTGAATTGACTGGTGTGTATGAGACTAACTCATAAGATTCTGAACTGACTGGTGTGTATGAGAATAACACATAAGATTCTGAACTGTGTGGTGTGTATGAGACTAATACATAAGATTCTGAACTGACTGGTGTGTATGAGACTTACTCATAAGATTCTGAACTGTGTGGTGTGTATGAGACTAACACATAAGATTCTGAACTGTGTGGTGTGTATGAGACTAATACATAAGATTCTGAACTGACTGGTGTTTATGAGACTTACTCATAAGATTCTGAACTGACTGGTGTGTATTAGAATAACTCATAAGATTCTGAACTGACTGGTGTGTATGAGACTAACACAAAAGATTCTGAACTGACTGGTGTGTATGAGACTTACTCATAAGATTCTGAACTGTGTGGTGTGTATGAGACTAACACATAAGATTCTGAACTGACCGGTGTGTATTAGACTAACACATAAGATTCTGAACTGAGTGGTGTGTATGAGACTAACCCATAAGATTCTGAACTGACTGGTGTGTATTAGACTAACACATAAGATTCTGAACTAAGTGGTATGTATGAGGCTAACCCATAAGATTCGGAAATGACTGGTGTGTATGAGACTAACACACAAGATTCTGAACTGACTGGTGTGAATGAAACTAACCCAAAAGATTCTGAACTGACTGGAGTGTATTAGACTAACACATAAGGTTCTGAACTGAGTGGTGTGTATGAGACTAACCCATAAGATTTTGAACTGACTGGTGTGAATGAAACTAACCCATAAGATTCTGAACTGACTGGTGTATATGAGACTAACCCATAAGATTCTGAAGTGACTGGTGTGTATGAGACTATAACCCATAAGATTCTGAAGTGACTGGTGTGTATGAGACTATAACCCATAAGATTCTGAAGTGACTGGTGTGTATGAAACTTACTCATAAGATTCTGAACTTCGTGGTGTGTATGAGACTAACACATAAGATTCTGAACTGTGTGTTGTGTATGAGACTAACACATAAGATTCTGAACTGACTGGTGTTTATGAGACTTACAGTTACACATAAGATTCTGAACTGTGTGGTGTGTATGAGACTAACACATAAGATTCTTAACTGTGTGGTGTGTATGAGACTAACACATAAGATTCTGAACTGCGTGTGGTGTGTATGAGACTTACACATAAAATTCTTATCAAAAGTTCCATAAAGTTTTTCTTTAAATACAGTATTACATTTCTAGCAGACAAACATCCAAATAAGTTGATTTAAAGATTAAATACAAAAGGGAGCAAGTGTCCTTTCCATTTTCGCTGAACTAGTATACATTTTAGTTGAGGGGCCAGCTGAAGCCCGCCTCTGGATGTAGGATTTTCTCACTGTGTTGAAGACCTATTGGTTGCCTTGAGCTGTTTTCTACTCTTTGGTTGGGTTGTTGTCTCTTTGACACATTCCCCGTTTCCATTCTCAAATTTATTTCCCCCTATTTTTAATTGGTTAAGATTATTAATACACATACCCTCCGCCCTAAAAAAAAAATACATACATAAATAATTAAAATAGAAAAAGAAGCAAACTTACTTTCAAAACTATCATGATCTGTTACATCACATTTTACAAACATTACATTGTCATTACCAAATGTTGTCTGAAATCTTTTCAGAGTTTTTAATCCTTCTTCTGAATCTATATCACATAAACATACCTGAAAAATGCATGTGTTTAAATAAGTAATATATGTCACATTATCATACTGAAACAACAAGTGTTTTATCAAATAACATAACAAATAAACATTACAGGTGGTTAATCAAATGTAAGGCATCACATGAACCTACCTGAAGAGACAGGTGAGGAGGGGGTTGCACACAATGAAAACAATACACATTACATTAATTCTCTTTAAAAATTATAATGATGGAAAATTCATAAGATTAACTCATAATAATTTATATACATGCTCATATGAGATTGCATAACATTATTTTATTAATTCTTGAAATCACATCTTTTTTTTAAAAAACTCATACATTAATACTAGTGGCATGCCAGAAAGCTGACAAAAATATTTTTTCATACATATATATAGTTCTAATACTAATGTAGAGCACACTTGCATTGTAGATTATTATAATGTAATGAGCTATTTAAAAATGTTTAAAATAATGTAACTAAAGAATATTTAGCACTTATTTTCTTTACACGACAAAATCATCGGAAAACAGTAAACTTTCCCCTCAAATTACACCGATTATATGCTTGATTTTACTTATTTTGGTTGCTCTTACTTGACCGAGTACCAGGATGACAATTTTGCACTCACCTTGATAGATGTTATTATCAGAGATTGTATTATATTTCTCTGTTATTATATTTTGAAAATATCATATTTATACAAATACAAATACAAATTTTTATTAGCACAAACTCATCAACAATAAATGGTTAAGGCTCATGGTATATTAATTACATAGTTGATCATACATAATAAGTATTGCAAATAATGACTATAATATTAATATGTAATATTATAAACAATGATTATGAATTAGACATATTGACAATTTTATAGAGTTTGTTTTGCTTTACCCAGATTCAGACTGTCTGAAATGAAAGAGGAAGTCAATTTTAGGATTGTGTATGAATTATTATTTAATAAAAAGATTACATTATTTTCATTTTTTTGAAATTTTGTAGGATCAACGATTATATTCGAAACTTTTTGGTAAAATATGGCCCTTTTAGTTGAGTTTTTTTCACAATGTAAAAGAAAATGTTTTTCATTTTCAATTTGACCAGAATTACATACAGAGCAGGGAAGCAGGACAAATCGCCCCACTGGCAAATCGCCCCACACCTAATCGCCCCACTTTTCCACCAACTCGCCCCACTTTTAAAAAAATCGCCCCAACTGGTTTACCAACTCGCCCCACTTTTTAAAAAATCGCCCCACTTTTGAAAAGGGTTAAATCCCGTTAATATTACTCCTGCCAACTCGCCCCACTTAATGAAAAACGGTAATATCTAGATGAATATATAATTTTCATGTCTGCCAACTCGCTCCACTTAAATGAAAACTAATCTACACAGAATACAAAAAAACGAAAATTTATTTAATTATTATTATTGAAATTAAATGATGTTTCACTTTCTGAAATTATAATTCTAAATATAATTTTCGTATTATTGCAGAATAACTTTATTCTTGTAAGCTTATAGTTATTTGCATAACAATTGAAAAGAAACCTGTTAATTGTATCATAATGCGATATATCATAACAATTGAAGGATTTCAATTAACAGCAATTTGTTATCATAGCACTTACTGGATTGGTTACTTTTGTCTTTGAATTAAGAATAATTAAACACTAATGAGCAATCAGTGAAAGGCAAATGTAACTTTCAAGTAAATATCAAAGAGAATGCCCATTCTTTCATTTACAATAAGCGTGTGTCGTGTTTTTGTTAGTAAAAGTAGTAAAATAAAATTGAGAATGGAAATGGGGAATGTGTCAAAGAGACAACGACCCGACCATAGAGCAGACAACAGCCGAAGGCCACCAATGGGTCTTCAATGCAGCGAGAAACTCCCGCACCCGGAGGCGTCCTTCAGCTGGCCCCTAAACAAATATGTATACTAGTTCAGTGATAATGGACGTCATACTAAACTACAAATTATACACAGGAAACTAAAATTAAAAATGATACAAGACTAACAAAGGCCAGAGGCTCCTGACTTGGGACAGGCGCAAAAATGCGGCGGGGTTAAACATGTTTTTTGAGATCTCAACCCTCCCCCTATAAGCAGGTTTTGTTGTTGTTGAAAAATTGATTGGTAAGTTTTGTTTATGCTTTGAAAACAAACAAAAATGAGAAATTTATGTCTATAAGCTGGCGATGTACGCCTTGTGAAGCACCCAACCCAGATGATCAGTCTTTACTGCAGACAGACCTTGCAGACCAGTCCGTTCATCAAGACCAAACAGATTCAGACCAACAGCCAGATGACCCAGAGGTGTTTCAAGAGCCAGAGCTGTCCTTCAACATCAGTGCTTCCTTTGAAGTGCCAACTGTTCAACTTGAAGTGTAAGCATTGTATTTTCTAGGTTAATTCATTATATGTATATTTAATATTTCTTTTCGTGTATTTATTATAAAATTGTAATATCATAAAATGTAAAAATAAGAAGTATTTGACTACCAATTAGATTTAATAAAGTTTTTATGAGAGTAACTTGAGGTTGTCTTCTACTCGGATGTATTCGTATATTACATGTAATTGTGCTGTTCAGTATTACTTGCTTAAAGTAATGACATAATTGAAAAATGTAAGTTATTTATATAATCGATTTTTTTACAGCTCGATCTTAGACGATTCCATCAACAACGTTGAGATTGCTCCAGATACCATCACCTACACAACAGTTGAGTCTGGTACACAGCAGGGCAAGCGTAAGCTTGTGGACAGCCACGGTTACACGTACAACGTAAAGGTAAACCCCAAGCCATCCTATTCAACATGTGGGAGCAGTATATTGCAGGCAGCATATCTACAACCAGACTCTTACGCCAGTGTGGTCGTGTCAACGGTCTAGTCGTGGAAGCAGACAGCTACTGAACTTTCTAATGACAATGTATTCATGTTCTTGTTTCTAGTGCTGACATTTCATCTAGTACTTCTTTTTATGTTATCATGCCAGTGCTTGTCATAACTGATTTAATGTATGTTTGTTTTAAATGTTATTGTTATGCATAATTATGTATTCTGTTTTATTTCAACCAAAAGAAAAGAACCAAAAAAAAAAGATGCATTTCTAACGTTCTCATAAGTGGGCAGAATTGGAAGGCCTACACTCCTTACAGTTTAATCATTTTATTCATAAGTGGGGCTAGTTGGTAGCCATTAATTCTATTCATACTTTTATTTATCAGTTGGGTACGTTGGCAGACATAAATTCAACGGTATTACTTCCTTTTTCATAAGTGTAAAGAGTTGGCATGACTCAATATTAGGATTTTCCTATTTTTCATAAGTGGGGCGAGTTGGGATAACTCAATTCATCAGGATTTTTCTATTTTTCACAAGTGGGGCGAGTTGACATTCACGTCACCGAAATACTGGTACTCACTTCTTACTGCTTTATTTAAACAAAAAGAAAAGAAAAACAAAAAGAAAAGAATTACAAAAGATGTTTATCTAAGGTTTTCATAGGTATTGATTTTATTTATAAGTGGCAGTAACATATACAACGGGATAGCAGCTTGTTCCATAAGTGGGGCGAGTTGGCATTACTAAATTCATCGTGGTTTATCTATTTGTCATGAGTGGGGTGAGTTGGCAGACCTTATTTCAGCGGGATTTTAACCCTTTTCATGAGTGGGGCATGTTATCCAACCTATTTTCAATGGGATTTTACCCTTTTCATAAGTGGGGCGAGTTGGTAAACAAGAGTGGGGCGATTTTTTTGGAAGTGGGGCGAGTTGGTGAAAAAGTGGGGCGATTAGGTGTGGGGCGATTTGCCAGTGGGGCGATTTGTCATGGATTCCAGAGCAGTATCTTTCATTTCTGGGAATATTTAGATGTCTCCCTCTTTCAATCATCAGTATATGAGCGCTTATACAGATCTTACATATTGCAGCTCTGTCACTTCTGTTTTTCAATATATCAACATAGGGTGGTCTTCTGCCCATTATGTAGACACTCTTGAAAAAGTCTAACTTTTTTGATTCAAATATATTTGCATTTTGAACTTGCAAACATTGGTCATTAATTCTTTGTTTAATGGAATTTAAATTACCTTTAACATAATTAAAGTTATTGATGATATAAGACATTCCAAGTCCATTCAAAAGACTCTTGACCTTTATGACCCAAGGGTTTGAATCTACAGATTTAGTGAATATATCATATGCCAAAGAATTTTCCAAAGAAACTATATGGTTCAGGTACATGTAGTTGAATATTCAATATAATATTTTATTTTTCAAGGGAATTCTATTAAGTTCGGCTCGACATCCATCATTAGATGCCTTACAGTGAACCCCTAATATATCTTTGATAAATTTAACATGAAGTTTTTCAAAGGGATCAGAGTCTTTAAAATGTGAATCCACCCCCCAAATTTCACTACAATATGTAAGAATGGGAGTAACTAAACAATCAAACAATTTTTCAAGAAGTCTACACAGGTTGTTGAGACCTATAGTTTTCTTTATCTTATAGTATGCCGTCCTGGCTTTTTCCATTAGAGTATTCACAGCAAGGCAAAAATTGCCATTATACTTTAAAACAATACCCAAGTAACAATAATTTGTAACCGTTTCAAGATATGCATTATCATAGGTAAAATGGTTTAACAATGTCTTGCATTTAAATTAAATATCATAATTTTTGATTTATCAGTATTAACTTGTAGTTTCCATGATGAACAATATTCATGTAAAATATCAAGAGATTTTTGTAGACCCTCTTTGCTTTCAGACAGTAAAACAATATCGGTTGCATATAAAAGAATGTTCAAAGAGGTATCCCCAATGGCAACTGGATCCGTATGTTTGTTATCAAGATTACCTACTAGTTCATTTATAAAATAGTTAAAAAGAAGGGGAATCAATACGTCACCTTGTTTAACACCCCTTTCTGATAGGAATGGAGGACTCAGCCCATTAGAGAATTTTATTCTACATACTGTATCAGTATACATTTATATACTTCATATTCATGATTTTGGCAAAGCATTACACATCGTTTTTAATTTAGACCCCTTCTACTCTAAAGTAATTGAATGTTATTTAATTGCTTTAATCTCGAATTATTGATGTTGCAGTAAGTCAAATGTTTATTCTTATTCTTCAATACCAACTTTCTTCCAACTCGAATTTTACAGTTGTAAATAATTTCAGCTCAATGATTTTGCATACACGAAGTTACCTTTCCGCTAGCCTTTAATATTGCTTCTGCGTATGCTCTACCAAGACCTCGGGCGCCTCCTGAAATCAATGCTACTTTTCCTTTCAACTTCATCTAGCGTCTACTGTGATTTCCAAGTTATAAACAACAAAATAGAGGAAGAGAGAAAACAGGAGTTTGAAGTTCAGTGTATGTGCTATATTTTGACCTCTCCAAGCGTAGCAGGGACGAATACGTTGATTTTCCGCTTTCTATCGTCTAACTCGTTATAAACATCATTCAATCAGTGTCCTGTTTTATTATATCAGAGACATTATATACACATATGTGAATACAGTTCTGCCAACTTTTAATAATGCAAATGCGTGAGATTTGGCCAAAATCGTAATGATCAAAGAGAAAAAACAATAGATCAAAGGAAAATGCCGCCAAATAAGCATGAAAATGCGTGAGTCTCACGCTAAATGCGCTAAATGCGTGAGACTTGGCAGCCCTGGTGTATATATGTCTCTGATTATAATCAAATATTAAACTGAATTTATTTTATTATTAAGGAAATGCTTTATAACTAAGTCCCAGTATATATTTGCAAACTTTTAGATGAGTTTTCCTACTGGCTTGGCTACTACCATGACTACAAGACATATTATATATAATATTCATCTCTCAGTCTGGCTACTGGGGGCACGGTAGTATTTCTTAGCCCATAAGGGATAATGATAGCCTTTTTAGAATTTTCACCACTTTCTAACACTGCCAAAATTCTACTTAAACAGTTAACTGAAGTACTCTCATTATACTATTCAGAAATGAATTTGAATATGTATCATGACCGTTTACTTTTTTTGATATCTTTAAAAACCTAAGGCCACTAGTGCTTTTAGGTCTTTTATCATGCAATGAATACAAAATTTAAAAAAATTCTCAAAAATTCATTTTTACCTGTATGTAAAATTATTTCATATTTTTCTACACCTTATTCATCCCTCGGTTTGGGAAAGTATGTTCAGTTGATACTGTATTTTTTGTCCAATCACACTGTTCAGATACATTGACCTAAGGTACACAAAAGAGCAACCTAAATTCTGGAATGCAAATACTACCGTGCTACCTACTACTAGTATCAATCATTACTAAAAATCAAACTTACTCAAGGCTTACTGTTGTGTTCGCCTATATGCTCTTATTAATATTATTTTCTCTGTTTCTTTGACCGATTTCGTCTTGGACTGAAAAGGGGGGATTGGGAGTAGCTAGTCAGAGGGAAATGGGAGCTGGGGAGGGCAGTGCGAGAAATCAGGGACCCCCTGTTCACCCCTTTCGCCCACTGCAAATGTTATATGCGTTATCAGGTATATGCAAATGCTTTGAACTAGATTGACACACTGATCAGTACATATTTTAATAACATGATAACTTCAAGATTATCAAGGGTAGATATCAATCATTACCATACTCAGACGCACGTTATCATAAATCTGAACCGACGGCTGTTAATCTTTGTTCTCACTCCCAAATGTCGTGCCATAGATTGGATGAGAAGCAGAAAATGTCAGTTTTGAATTCTTTTTGTTAAAACCACTGAGCGAGGATCGACTCAACCTCTCACACCCAAAGCAAGCACGTTGATATTCTACGATAGTGACAATTTCAAATGCAACTTATTCCGTATTTTTCCTTACATAATGAGCAACACTAATGCATCAGGAATTGCTTATCCTTTTTAAGCACCTGAGAAGTTTTGCTTTTAAAGGGATTCGTTCGTGTTGCTTTTGCTTTAGTTTTCCGAGGCAGTGTTGTATTCCTGGTCGATCGTTTTATTTTTCGAGTTCAGGGATGTTTTACTGGTAAACTCTATCACAATTGACACGAAATAAAGGATACCACAGCTACAGATACAGTTACGTCTGCTTCCTATCTTGACTTATATCTATAAATAAAAAAGAGGATCGGTAGAGAACTAAATTTTAAGACAAGACAGAAGATTTCAACTTTTTCCATTTGGGGGTTGGTAATTGACTCTTCTCTTACTCTAAGAAATCTCAAGTTCATAAACCAGTGGTCATGTCCATTCTGTGTAGCAACATTCCATAAGCGCCAACAGATGCCATCATGGAGTAAACATCTCCCAGTTGATAAGATATCCCCGGACTTGCGTTCATGATTTTTTACAGAGGATTACTGCTTAATTTTGAGGAAGCTATTGCTCCAAGGGTTCCAAAAGGTCAAGTTGAAGTAAATCCCTTCTAAAAAATTATTAACGCCATAAATATTTGGTTAAACGTTATGCAATATCTATGCCATAGATGATCACGGATATATATGTTCTATGTTCCGATTGGTATAGTTTTTTCCTAGCCACACCCTGTTCTATTTTCCTCGATTTTGACATTACCGAATGGGACTTTTCACTGCACTTTTACGGTTTCCTACTTTTACTTACAACAAGTAACACGACGGATGCCAGGATCATCTTTCCCTTGTGGAGCACCTGCGTTCACCCCGGTTTTTGATGGCGTACGTATTGTTCTCAGGGGCGGATCCAGCCATTTTTAAAAGTGGGTTCGAACCAAGGATAAAGGGGGGGGGGGGTTCCCTCCATATGTCCCCATTCAAAAGCATTGATCGTCAAAAAAAGGGGGGTTTTGTTGACTCTGGTATCTTCTCTTTCTCTTTTTATATTGTCCTGCGGGAGATTAAGATTGTAAAATTCAAACGTAGAAGTTATTTTTCAGTTTGCAATTGATTATTAAGAATGAATACAGAAAAGGAGATGTACGAGTTACGCCAATGAAACAGCAACCCAGCGACGAAAATGATAACCCCAAAACTCATTATTCAATCGACGGACAATTGGTGAACAGTATACTCTTGGTTCGGCTAGTAGTAACTAACATGTTTTTTCGTATTTGGAAACATATCAAACTCCATTTTTATTTTCGATTTATTAATTTTGATCACACCTTGAAGTCTTATTTGTTTTTGTAAACTAACTTTAATACTACGATTTAAACAACACATTAAAATATGATTTTGTTTTTTTCTAAAACATATATAGAACTGGAATTTTGAAATAATATTTCAATAAAAGCAGTCAATTTGGTTCAACTAATGTATTATTGGCTTGCAAGTCAATTATTCAACCTCTGATTGAGTCATTTGAATCCTCAATAACCATGCGATCTTCAATTAGACCCTTAGCTGGAGATGGGTTACGCATTTTCTAAACATGTTCAGTTATAAAAAGAAAAGAATGTCTGATTGAAAAAGAAAGAAGGGAGCAACCTAGAAGAACCAATTCGTTTACTAATGTAAAATTATTGTTATACAGGTAAAAACGATAATTTACATTTTTGTTTTAATCATGACATGAAAGCTAAAAGATCCACAGGAAAATTAGCATTATTTAGATTTGATTGCACGTGCTTGTCTGTGTATTGATATTTATGTTTATATCAGGTCATAGAAAATCGGCATTCTTCAAAGGTCATCTTGATGGTTACCTATAGATTGCGTCTAGTTTAAAATTCACAAGCCTGAAGGAACGCTGATACATTATAAAGAGTCCATGCATTTTTGATTGTTTCTTGTTTACCACTTGTAATGAATCAACAATGAGAATTTAAGTCAAATCGGTTAATATAAATTTGACAGCTAATGCCCATTAAGACGCGTTTGGTATATACATTTATCTTACCTCCTATACATATCTAGGACTATGATTGGTTAAAAGCAACCGCGTGAAGACCGTGTATATTCTATATTGGGTTAGTAGTCGGGGCTTATTTCAATACACGGTTAGTAGTGGTGTTACGTCCCTTAATTTATAAAAACAACACGGTGTTTATGAAAAATATTAAACGTTTCAACAGACGAAAAAAATGATGATGAACGATTGAAATAAATTCATAAAACACATTTAAAGCTAGCAAGTTGTTATTGTTGGCATGTGTTTTTGTATAGACTAATTGAAGTAGGTTCTTTATACTAACGGTATTGAAGACTTGATTACTTTGATAGGCCACTAGTCTAAATACCACATGTTAAGATAGTCGTCAAGATGTTTTCGTTACATAGTGTGCTAGTGACATAATACAGGGAATGCTGGCACATATAAAATTCAAATTTTACGACAAAACGTTTAACGCGACTGACGAGGTCCTGTTTCCAGACAGATGGATGTGGACATTTGTACCTCCTGGAGGAGGAAAATTTTACATTTCATGGCCTGTAGACTATTTTGTTTATTCGTTTGGTCTACTCGACACGCACAGTCTAAAATATCCAGTTACATTCTATGTTCAAACAGACCCCGAAAACTGCAGCATTCTTTTCGGTGGTAATCACACTATTCGTTAACTAAGCAATGCTCTGTATAACATGTCAGAATATTACCTTTTCAAACTCAATGCACTTTATGAGTACAGTTGTTGGTGTTATATAACAACAAACTCAAAGTTTAGAGACTCCACGTGGTATATGCTTAACCAATACCTAGGTGTTCCGCTTCAGTTGTTTGGTTATAAATGTTGTCGTAGTTTCATAGAGAAAAGGTAAGCGATTTGTGACATAAGAAACGAAAATATCTGGAATATTTATCAACTCCTGCCATACTACATTGGAATAATTGCCATGGCGTATTTCCCTCTTGTTGTTGTAAAGATATGAAAACATGCTATCGATTCTGGAGAAGAGTTAGATAATTCAGGTACCCAACTGTTAAGTCTAGAAACTAAAGATACAGATTTTCTGTTTCTAAAACAAAGGGGACCGATATCCATTTCCAAATTATTGTTTGGATTATTCGGTCTTGGTGATAGACATCCGCTCCTTGTCTCAAGAATTAGAAGAACAATGTTTGTAGTGCTAACTCCAATCATTGTGTACGTATTTCTCCTTGTATATCATGGACTTGGACAAGACCTCATCAAGGAGATTGTCAAGCATAAAATACCATGGATGATGCGGTTTCATGTCACTTCTCGGTGGATTCACAGAAAGCAGGGATTTGTTCCTTCCAATGTTTGGAGGCCCAGTAATATCCCTTATTCTATACAACATTGTTGGGCTGATTGTGATATTGGTTCCCGTAGATCTTTCTAAAATTTTGGAACTAGGTCTACCACCGGACACAAAGCCATTTTCAACTCTTCTTATGCTAGATGTAGCTACTATAGAAAAATTCTCTAAAAAGCACTGTCGAAACGTCAGTAGATATAGAAAAGTATATTCAGTGATGCGAGGATCTATTTACATGCTTATAAATCCAGTCTTTTTGAAGTTCATAACTTTATTTCATTTACGTAGATGGAAATCCATTATGATGGCTTTATGCAGTTGTTGTCACATGAAAAGATGCTTTACGTTTTTTGTTCGTATGCCATTGTTTATTATTTACATCTTTTGGTGTATAGTTGAAACCCTGTTATTGTATATTTTTTATGGGTTTCCAATTTTTCTCTTCATTTTGTCTGTCGTGCGAGGATATGTCCGTCATTTCAAGCAATCAAACAGAAGGATAACAGTAGTATCCAGTGTTTGTGCGTTGATATTATTTCCACTTTGTTGCCTTTTCTATTTCTTTATGTTCATTATCATAATTCTGCAATCCTTCACTCTCATTGGCTACTTTATATTTTTTCTTTACTTGTCATTGATCGTTTTTCCCAGTCGTTCATTTGGATTTATCTATTTTATCATTATGTTCATTTTATTTGTACATACTGTGGTGAAAGAATTTGAAAACGAGTATCAAAAGTTACTAGAGTTTACAATCAAAGCTTCGGAAAAACTCGTTAAAGTTAAAATTGCGAAAGAGCTACTCGACCATAAAGCTAAAAACAACAGTGGATGCTGTGCAACCGAATGTTTGGCCTTGACAAACACAATTCCTTTAGGAATGTCTTATGAATCGTTGTCCATTCAGTACGGATTTCAAAACGATTATGTTCTGTACAAAGGACAGGTGCCAGGAGTCAGAAAAGATTTGTTTGAATATACATTATTGACAAATTTCGACCCGTTCACATAGCATTTTTTCATATTATAATTCAGATTCTGTGTGTGCAGGTACTTGTATTAGTATCAATTATCTTCATTTCAAGATACATTAAAAACTTTACATCGGACGAGTCCAATGAAGTCTTGAACGTTATGTCAGTTGTCGTCGTTACCATGTTCCCAAATCTTATTCGTCTGCTTTTCGTGCGCATGCACAATAAAAATGTTCGGAAAAGGAAAGTCAGACAAAGGATAATGGACTTCTAGGAAAAGAAAAAGAAATATGAAATGGAGAATTAAACCGGCTGATTCCTAAGTATAATTCAATTAAAAACGTTAAAACTTTTCCAAATAGAGAGATTGTGCGAGAACCGAATTTATCAAATAATCTCTTAGAATATAAATTCAAGCATTAGTGTGTAGGCGGGAAGATCTATAGGCACTGACTAGTGACAAGGAAGTTCTCCGAATGATACAAGTTGGAAAGATATGTTTATCAAAATGTTTGGATACGCTCGAACTTTAGTTTTGGTAGAAAGTTAGTAACAAAATGCGATTTTTGTTTGTTAATGGTGGTACATGTGTAAAAATTTATGTTCAAACTTGTATCAAAACCGACAAAACGTTATCATCACAATTGGTAATGTTAATGATATGGATTACATCAACGAGTATAAATTCTACCAAAATCCACTGCATGAAAAACATGAAAACTCCTAAGTTCCAACTTCTACTGCGAAACAATTTTAATATAAATTTATCAAATTGTAGTGTTTTTTCTTTCTATTGTATTTTTTACGGAAATGTATATATGAATACCATATAGTTTTTTTTAGGAAAAATCTATGGAATTGAAATTGGAGATTTGATAATTTTAAGACAAATTTAAGAACGTAATTGGCCGATTTTATGTGCTTTCTATGCAACTGTTTACCTATTTTAAAAGAATACAATCAGTAATATTTCAGAAAATAAATGAGATAAATTCAATATTTTTTCGATTTTTAGCTAAAATCCAACGACCCAAAGTTGCATGCAAAATTTTTACCAAAATCTGTAACATAGCTCATTTACTGTTCCTTGACTTTAAGTAAAGTGTAACGTTTCTTTTTGCTTTTTATAAAGCATATGCTTTGAAAATGTATATTTTTTTACATTGTTGTAAAATAAAAGTGTCAGATAGTATACAATTATAGCCTTTGTATGAGGTCGATACAAGGATATATTGACCTGAAAGAAGTATATTGACTGAGGACGAAGTCCGAGGTCGATATACTTCTTTGGGTCGATATATCCTGTATGGACCTCATACAAAGGCTATAATTGTTATATTATTAATTTCAGACCATAATTGTATCAAAATCGTCAGTGTAATATATTCGATCAGTTGATTTTGTTTGAATTTTATATATATCATATTGTCTCCTAAACAATAACAACGTATTAGTTGTTATTTCATTTATTTTTTATGTTTATTTTTTGTTCATCTTATGAATTTGAAGATTTTTTTCTTCAAATAATCGATTATAAATAAAAAAAAATTTCATTATCATGAAATTCATTACATGACGTCACAAAGTATATCGGTTTATAGATATTCTAAAAATAACCGTGCAATATGCTTTTTGCTATCCGCCGTTTTCTATCTACCTTCGAAAATATAGTTTAACATGTGACTATCCCTGAACGAATCAAATTAGTTAAAATATACGAATTAATAATATTATAAAGTATTGTTTCCTCGAATTTCGTTGGATATATATTTTTAGTTGTATCTATAAGCAGCCCAAATCTGTTTTGTATTAAATAGATTCGTTATGTTATAATCCTCCGTTGCATTTTACTATTGTGTACGATGCAAAAAAGATGATGTCTACACTAAAAAAACATATTTGAAATCAAATTTGCTTTAAGTAGGTTGTTCCTGTCTCGTTCGCATATAACATAACGGAAACGAAGGGAAAAAAGATATATTCGTTCACGCATCTAACAAAACCCACAGTAAAATACAGCACTGATAGTGCTGATCTTCATCATAAAGTCACATCCTGGAATTCAACACGGAGCAAAAGCTCATTTGTCATTTGCTCAAACACCGTTAGTGTAATATCGAATCTGTAATAAAAGTATAAATATTCGAGACGATTGATTTGATTTTTGATTTTTGGTGTTTTAACGCCACTTTTAAGCACCACTTTTGGGCTATTTCGTGGCGGCCAGTTTTTATTGGTGGAGGAAGCCGGAGTGCCCGGAGAAAACCACCGACCTTCGATAGGAAAACTGACAAACCTAGTCAATTAAGATTGGAGTCGAGCGCACCCGCACGAGCGGGGTTCGAACTTACAACCTCAGTGTTGACTGGCTAGTGATTACAGTAGTAACTACTTAGACCACTCGGCCACCGAGGCTCCCAATATTCGAGACGAGTGAGCGAGCTACGATCGATATGAATTTTAATAAGAATGTGTAATATCATATGAGGAAAACCGCTAGTGGGTTATTGTCAATTCTAGTCTGAATGGAAAAAAAACAACATTAAATTAAATGCTAGTATTAGTGATAATTGACTTTTACAGGGTTGCAGTTTTTTTTTTGTGTAGCATAATAATGTTCAGCAATACTTAGGTCACTATGTCGTGTATTACTTGTTTGTGCATCTTTTGAAAAGTTATGACAATATTTTGTATTATATCACCACAAACCTTAGTGTACTTCAACTAAAAATGCAATTTTGTAACAATTAGATCACAATAAATGTTCCAAACTAGCTTTGATTTGAAAAAAAAATTGGTTCAGTTTACAGTTTAGTGTCTTCAGCAGACCTTATTTATGTATTCAGGTCCATCGTTCTGAATGTATGTCGATTTTTATGATAGTAAATAAAGGCAACAGTAGTATACCGCTGTTCGTTTCAAGAATCGTTTCAAACGTCAATATCTGTAGACAGATCTATTTGCTTACTTATGGTATATATATATATATATATGATGTGTGTAACATAGATACAATCTGTAATTTATTTTAAAATAAGGTGTGGTATGATTGCCTCTAAGGCAAATGTCCATCAAAATCCAAATAACATGGATTTAAGTAACTATATATCACTGCACGGCCTCGAACAATGAGCAAAACCTATAACTATAGTAAGCTCCGAAATGACAAGATGTGAGAAAATAAAAACAAAGGCCTGATTTATGACAAAACAATAAACGAAAAACAAATATGTTAGACAGCTACCAACCACAACCACTGAATAACAGGCTCCTAACCTTTTAAAATATCTCGACTCGTCAGATCAGTATATATGATGCACATAACACAACTATCATGAAGACAAAAATAAAACAACATACCGACCCAAGAGTACTCGCAATTACTGAAAGCCATTTTAAAGCCAATTACAACTAATAAATAAATCATGTTCTCCCAAAAGAAAGTATCAATCAGTACACATCCACGGGATATAGTGTAAGAATGTTGTGAACAGCTTGAGAAAGGGTGACCTTGTGCAATGCAAAAATACAATTCATAACACTTGACATGATGTAGGACCATAACCTTTCATATCAGTACAACATTAAATGTCTAGTTATGTTTTAATTTATCAAAAACAAAGTCAATGTTAGTACTGATAAAAATAGTATTCAAACACTTACTAAGGTGCAAGTGGGATATAGATTTCACAAATTGATCAAAACTGTTTCTTATGTTAATAGCAAATATTGAAATTTAGTGTTGAAGTACAATATCACTTTTGCCGGAATCAGATAAAAAAAAGGGGGGCGTAATTCATTAAGCTAACAAGATTAGCGGGCCGCTTTACTCTCAGTCTTTGGCTAACTGAATAGACTAGTGTTGTTCATTTATTATCCGAAACAAGACTTAAATGTTAATACAATACTTAATATTGACAGGATGTAGGACCACAACCTTTCATATCAGTACAACACTACATATCTAGTTGTGATTTAATTTATCAAAAACAAAGTCAATGTTAGTATTGATAGAAATAGTATTCAAACACTTACTAAGGTGTTAAATTATGTCTGTTGTGCATGGTGTGTAATTTGTACCATAAAACAGTTTTAATACGAACCAGGAAGACTTTCTGTTGATATATTTAAGAACTTTTACAAGTGGGATATAGATTTCACAAATTGATCAAAACTGTTTCTTATGTTAATAGCAAATATTGAAATTTAGTGTTGAAGTACAATATCACTTTTGCCGGAATCAGACAAAAAAAGGGGGGCGTAATTCATTAAGCTAACAAGATTAGAGGGCCGCTTTACTCTCAGTCTTTGGCTAACTGAATAGACTAATGTTGTTCATTTATTATCCGAAATTAGACTTAAATGTTCAATTTGGTCTTTTTCCATCTACATGTAATACATGCAGACCAGGAAAACGTTCTGTTAACGTACTAAATAACTTTTAAAACGGGGATATAGATTTCATAAATTGCTAACAAAAGTGTATCTAAATTATAGCGCAAGAGTTGAGTTTTATTGTGACGTATGATTCCACCTGCTGCAAAATATATACATGAACAAGAATGATGATAATATTTCTAAAGCTAACAAGTTCAGAAACAAGACTACAACGTTACATTTGTTTTATTCTGCATTGATTTTCTGCTGTACATATTTGTTCATGGAATTGTACAAGTGTGTTCTTATAATTGTGCTTTATAAAATCTCTGCGTGAAGTACAGTCATCAAAATTAGAGTTGTTGATATCAGCAAGATAAATACATTGAGGTGACGATCATTCTAAGATTTATCGTCGTTGTTATCTAGGATACTGTTATTGTGGAGTTAGTACTAGTGTTAAGATTTTATTTATTGATTCTGTTTTCTAGGATACTGGTATTGTGGAGTTATTGTTAAGATTTTATTTATTGATTCTGTTTTCTAGGATACTGGTATTGTGGAGTTAGTGTTAAGATTTTATTCATTGATTCTGTTTTCTAGGATACTGGTATTGTGGAGTTAGTGTTAAGATTTTATTTATTGATTAATTCAAATTTTACACATTGGCATGATTATATAATTGTAGTTGAATCATTAATGCGATACGGAAACAAATGTTTAGCTTACAATGTATTGCACAACCCAATGACAAAAATAAACAAAAGACATCTAAAGGGATACAAATAGTCAACAATTAACAGGTATCTATACAATATTTCACGCGCTTCTGCTGCTGTAAATTTTGTACCGTTAAATGTTATCATTAATCATTGGTTTGATATCTTTACTGGGAGACTGTTTGTCACCAGCCTAATTATACCCCCACACAATTTATTGCGTCGACATTTATGTTTTTGACCCGTCCGTCTGTCCGTCCGTCTGTCTGTCCGTCCGTCAGTCCTGTTCTTGTCATTGCAACTCCTCTGAAACCACACAACAGAAATTCATGAAACGTTGTAGATAATAAGGAAATACTATGTAGATGTGCATATCGACAGAAAATTATGATTCAATATGTATCTCTACAACATCTTGACAGAAGATAAAAATACTAAGACCATTCTAAGATTTCAGAATTTGTTACTTCCTCCCATTTAAAAAATTTCTCATTTGGGAGTATGCATATTTTATCTACAAGATCTATGTATACAAATTTCAACTTCTTATTTTCCTTGATCTTTTTAGAAAATGCATCAAAAGGAACAAAATTTTCTAAGTTCAAATCACAATAATCTTTGATGTTTCTTTTGATGTATTTTGGAATGTTAGATAATAAACTGTAGTATATCAAAAAATTTTCAATATTAAGTTTTCGTCTTACTTGTTGAAATGTTAACAATGATTTGCTTTGACTATCTACAATGTCCTTTATAAATTGTATACCATATAACTTCCATTTCATATAAACAGGGTATTCAGATACTGGTATAAAGTTTAAAATATCCAATGATAAAATTTTTGGAACACATAACTTTGTATAAGGCTTTGCCATGTGTAGACAACAAAATATGTCTTTCCAAAATGGATTTTTTAAGCAATTAGAAATTTCTTTAATCTTATCCTTTTGTAATGTAAAGACTCTGTCACCACCTAACTGTTTTAGTTCTGCAAGTAATACATTCTGCCAAGTACAGTCTGAATTTGATAAAAATCTCTTTACCCAAGATAATTTAAGATATGTACAGAAAGACTGCAAATGCACCATATTTAATCCTCCCTGTGAAAAATCTGCAATAAGAGTACTAAGCTTGACTCTATCAGTCTTACCATTCCATATGAAATTAAAAAACATAGTATTTAGTTCATTTAATTGTGAGTGAGGTAAATTCGGCAGAGCAGTCAACAAATGAATCAATCTTGGCAATGCCAGAGTCTGAATTACAGTGATTTTACCTAGTAATGTTAATTTTCTATGTTGCCAGCTTTTTAGTATAGCTGAAACCTCTTTGATCTTCTTTCTAAAATTAATATCGAGAATGCATTTTAAATCAAGAGAAAAATGTATTCCTAAAATACTAAAGTTTGTATGTGACCACATAAGATTGTAATTAGGACACAATATGTGATCAGAATATTTTTTGTTACCAATCCAAACAGCTCTTGTCTTTGATCTGTTCATTTTTAATCCAGATAACATGTAAAAAGAATCAAAACTATCGAGGCTTTCTTGTAGTGATGTCTCACTACCATCTAAAGTAAGAAAGGTATATTCTGCATACTGACTTAATAGTGTTTGTTTTTCATTGATGAGGACACTTTGAATATTTGGGTTGGACTTAAGTTTAAAAGATAATAACTCTACACCAATAACAAACAAATAAGGGGAGAGCGTATCCTCTTGTCGGCAACCTCTCTCAAGATTGATAAAAAATGATAAATGGCCATTGTTGATTACACAACTTTTAGCACTTTTGTAGAGTCTTGTACCATCTGCACATCGAAGGACCAAAATTAAAACTTTTTAATGCTTTTTGTAATAGACCCAGTCAACAGAGTCAAATGCCTTTTCAAAATCAACCAATAAAAGTAAGGCACTCATGTTATGGTATTCAAGATAGTGCATCAAATCGTACAATAATCCAGTATTCTCCCAATTAACCTCCCCTTTATAAATCCCTTTTGAATGTCACTAATAATATATGGTAATACAGACTTGACTCTGTTTGCTATTGCTTCAGAAGCTATTTTAATTTCTGTATTTAAAAGGCTGATAGGTTGCCAATTACTAATATATCGCATATCTTTTCCTTCTTTTGGTATACAAGACAGTAAATCCATCGCTTCCTGGGGATTTTCCATTTTTCATCTTATTCAATGCCATAGAACATTCCTAATATGTTAAGTTAACCTCACACAGGTTATGTTGTTCCTGTGTAAGGGCAACATTGTGAGAAAAAGCTTTCATTTGAACAATCAATTTTTCTGTCTGAAAACAAATTTTTATAAAAATTATGTTGTTCTGATAGAATCTTGGATTGGTCTGAAATTTGATTACCCTGATCACCAATCATTTCAACCATTGTCTTCTTTATAAAATTTCTCTTTTCTAATTTACAAAAATATTGAGAACATTTTTCACCATTTTCATGCCAGTTTGCCCTGGACCGTAAAAGTATACCCTCTATCTTCTGCTCTCTCATGGATTCTAACTCCACTTTTTTGTCATATAAAGTGGTCTGTACAGCTTCAGTAGGGGATGTATTCATAATAATATCTAAATTTTGTATATCCTCTTCAAGTTTCAGAGTAGTATTTTTCTCTTCTTTTGATTTAGATATACTGTGTGTAATGGACAAGGATCTGATTTTTATCTTCAGTACTTCCAGAAAAAAAAATCATTACAAGTAAATTGTACATGCAATGGGTCATCTAAATTGTCTGAAAAATAAAACTCAGAAACAGTGTCCTTAATACACATCTTTACCTTTTCAACATACGCAGTATCTCTCAACAACTGTGAATTAAACTTCCAATATCCCTTACCCCTTTTATCAAGACTGGCAGAAAATGTGAAAACAATGGCCGAGTGATCGTTTTTGTATCCAGGTATATTTTTTGTATTTTTCATAAGTGAAAATAAGTCTTCACTTAATAAAAAGTAATCTAGTCGACTCTGCTTGATAGGAGAGGTTTGATGCCATGTTAAGTTTCTGTCATCAGGATGACAGGTTCTCCATGGATCCAAAAGTTCAAAAGTTTGTAAAATTTCTTTAATCTTATTACGAGAGTTTAAATTTCTATTGTGCAGAATATTATAAGTGTCCGTCTGAAAATCTTGTACAACATTCCAGTCACCACACATTAAGATGCTAGTATTAGTGTAGCAAGTGATGTTGTGTAAAATATCACTAAACAATGATGGTTCATCTGTATTAAATCCATAAACGGTGAAAAAGGTAAGCCTTTGTTCATATAATGATAAGTCTAGAACAATAAAACGACCTTTCTGGTCTATTTTAGAATCATGAATCTTAAAATCCAGACCCTTGTTAAACATCACACTAACACCAGCACTTTTATTGTTGCAGTGACTGAAAATGCATGTATTACCCCATTCGTCTTGCCAAAGTTTCTCGATATCCTCATTACTGTGGATCTCTTGAAAACAAACAATAGATGCATTTTTACCTCTTACCCAATCAAAAATATCTAATCTTTTTTTCTTGCTCGAAAATATGACCCTTACATTCATAGATAAGACTGTAATATTATTATCAATACTCATTAAGTAATATGTTCAATCAGACAATTGAAAAGCAAAGCAGTTGTACAATGCTTAAAATAAAAATGCATACCCATACTAACAGCACATTTATACATCACAAATACACACAAAAGATGGCGCTTGAAACAATATTCAATACACATCAGCATGATCAGATAATTTTCACAGATTGTTTTCATATGATAATTAACATATTTTTCATTGAGAGAATTATGTGTTGAATGAATTATTCCTGTAAGTTAATTTGAAAATTATTCTCAATACATTAGATTACCTGCCCTATTAGCCATGTGACCTATTGCCATCACTTAGCGTCCCTTGTCATCATAAACCTTTTCAAAAATCTTATCTGAAACCACTGGATCTTCTTCAGCCAAACTAGAAGTGAATTATCCTTAGGGTATCCACAGGGGCCACAACGTGGGATTTTTGGTACAGATTTCAAAAACACCCCCTCCCCCATTCATATATTAAAGGTTTGTGACGATGACCCATTCTTGATATATATCTCAATTATCTTATACACAATTTTTTACATCCTAATTTTATTTATAGGGAAAAACAGCATATATGCAGATATCTAATTGAAAGATGAAAATACCTTACCCATTGACATTTTATTTTGCAAATAAGTAATATATTTGACAAACACAGTCCCAATCCAGCGGCATGTCTTTATATACATTTATATAGGAAGATTACCCCCAAAATGGGGTATCTTGTATAAAGTTTGTGTTTGTTTGTTCCTGCCAATCAATCAACATGGCATTCATGGCTAAAAATAGGAAAAGAGGTAAAATTCATTAATTGTCTAATGTTGTTGAAGTATTATCCACTGTTTTACCTAGTTTTGACTGGTGTATATTTTTGTATACCTTGTCCTGAAGACGCCAATCTAATCTGCAGCATGTTTACCAATAAAAGTTGCAGTTTACTTAGATGTTGTCAATTTAGAGGTACTTATAAATTTTTTCCAGAAGGTTCTGTTAGAATGGGGACATTCTAAGGAGTGCAATACTCTTAGTGTCAAGGATTTGCCGCTATTCATTTATTATGTAACCAACGTCACTAACTTTACCTATTGTTTATGTAACCTATTGTATACTTAACGTTGCCTTGTGCGCAACTACTCATTACATGAATACAATTTGTATGAACAAGACTTATCAATTCAAAGAAAGTACTAGCCACAACCTTCACGATACTTAGAATGATATGTTTACAAGGGAGATAGTTTTTGCACACACAAATTCAAATCAGTGGAGACAACAGAATTTCATGTGTCCATATATAATGAAATTTCAAAATGTCTGCTGTATTCATTGATAAGAATGTTTTATTTTTTTTCAGTGGAATTTCCCCTTGCTGATTCAGGCATGGAAATTAGGACCTGCACTATCAATTGGTAACTGTGTCGTGATGAAGACAGCAGAACAGACACCATTGACAGCTTTATATGTTGTTCAGTTAGCAGCAGAGCTAATAATATAAACGGTACTAATTTTACTGCACCAGATGCACATTTCCACAATTAATGTCTCTTTAGTGATGCTTGAGGCCAAAACATTTGAACAAACTGTTAAGTGTCGGATTGTTTTATTGATATGCTATGTGGAAATTTTTACGAGGAATTTAATTTTTTTGCTTATTTCATGAAAACATCCTTTCATGTAAGGTTGATATTCATGGAGAATTAGAATAAGGCACAAGAAAAAAGTCTTATATCCCCCAGAACAGGTTTTTCCCTACAAATCACAAAATTTAAACTCTTGTATTCTTTTAATGATTCTTGTATCCTAGCATTTATTTTTGACAATTAGTCAGCCTTTGATAAAAATCTACACTTGAAAATTAAGGATGTTCGCTTGGCATGTTTTGGAATTTTTGTCAGATTTTCGGAATCCTCTGGATTTATCCATTTGAATGCCTTAAAAAATTTTGCCCACTAACCCACATTTTTCTTTTTATAACTCTTTTACATGTATAATTATAAGCCATCTGTAAAAGTCTTATAAAATCTTTGTTATTTTTTAATAGTTTTTGTGAACTTATACTCGTCAATGATAAAGCTATGAAAAATCAAGAGAGAACATTTCAATGGCTTATATCTCGAAAACGAGCACACGGACCTATATTTTGTTTCCGCTCATTTGGTTCCTTTACTAATCCCCTATCAATATATACTAGTGTTGTGAAAAGCTTGTTATTTTGAAACTGAGTAGCGAACTTCCTTAAACAAAAAATTTGTTGTTGAAGAGATAGAAAACTGGTACGATGCATACATAACAGAACAAAATATGGGATGGATTGCCTGACTTGGTTCAAGCATGTAATACTGGATAGATAACATGACTTAGAACATATACAATGTGTGGCATAGATTACCTGGATTGGTTTTAGGTGTATTCAAAGACATCTCTTACTGACCAAGACCCAATGCAGCACAATAAAAAAATATGTAACCATTAACATATAGGAAATAAGAGAATGTATGTATAATTTGGAAATCACAGGTTTAAACAGGCCTAATAAAAAAGTAGCAAAAGTATTAAAACTAGTATTTTCTGAATAATCAGAGCTTGCAATCTTTTGGAAAGAAAATAGAAAACAATTAAAATAAGAAGCCAAATGTGATGCATCATTCATTCTTCTATTCTATACAGTAATACAGAAATTCTGTATAGAGTAGAAGAATGAATGATTGAAAGGAGTTATGAATTTGAAATATAAATTAAGACGTGTTTATTATTATTAAAGCACTATACTGTTTTTTAGATTTATATCAGTATGTCAAACATGTTAAATGGATGGTAGAAATATTTATAGGAATAAAACTTTTTAGATCATCGAAAATTTAAAGAACTTATGTGGGAAGCAGCATACATTAGAATGTAATCTTCTGTTACATTATAATTAGTTTTAATTAACTACTTTTACAGGCAGGATTTCCCCCAGGAGTATTGGACATTGTACCAGGTTATGGTCCAACTGCTGGTGCTGCTATTGCCAACCATCCAGACATAGACAAAGTGGCCTTTACTGGATCTACAGAGGTTTGTATTAACTAGGGGGTGTAGAATGAGCTGAGGTGGACTCTATAACTGGCACTGCTATATCTGAGCATCCAAAATAAAATAAATTGGTCCTTACTCAGATTTCAGTGGGTTTTCAAGGATGCAGGGTCCTGTATAAGAAAGTAGGGGAGAGTATGTTCAATATAATGGAATTTGATGCGACTGTCATACAAGTGAGAGGTTTAGCGCTAAAAAACCAGGTTCAATCCACCATTTTCTACATAAGAAAATGCCTGTACCAAGTCAGGAATATGACAGTTGTTGTCCATTCGTTTGATGTGTTTGTGCTTTTGATTTTGCCATTTGATTAGAGACTTTCCGTTTTGGATTTTCTTTGGAGTTCAGTATTTTTTGTGATCTAACTTTTTTCAAGCTTAGCAGCAGAACCATAGCTCTTAAAGTCCTTGTGATATATGTTATGTAATATGCTATTCTGCAGGTAGCTTTAGCTAGGACTATTTGATAACATGAAAACTTGAACAAAGTATACAATTGTCCATTTAAGTCAAAACTGTCAGGGGGCTTCATATAGGAGTTATTATCCTTAAATTACAAATTTTACCTTTTTTTTCATTTTTGCCTATTATCTTGAAAACTATAATAGATACAAAGAAACCTTAAATTGCAAAAAAAAAAACCATGAAGACAAATAAGTTTAACATGGTCAGAATCGTCAGTCAACTCCTTATTAGAGGTATATTACCCTTTGATGACGATTTTATCCAATTTTTTGCATTTTTGCCTTTTATCTAAGAAATTATAATAGATTGATAGAAACTTAAATAAGCAAACATGATCAGCAAGACAAGATCTACAATTAAAACTACATGAAGGAAATCATCCGACAACTCCTTTTTGGGAGTTATTGCCCTTAAATGACGATTTTTAACAATTTTTGCGTTTTTCCTTATATGATAAAAATTATTATAGATAATAGAAACTTTAAATAACAAAAATGATCAGCAAGGCAAGATCTACAAACAAGACAAATTAAGCCGATATAGTTAGTAGACTGTCACTCTTTATAGGAGTGATTGCCCTTAAATGAGGATTTTTTTACCCTCTTTTGTGTTTTGAGCAAACACTAAAGAAACTAAACAGACAAAAGGATCAGCAATGCAAGATCAACAAAAAAGAGATTTTTGTTATGAATTCTATTCTCGTCTACAATGTTGGAGAGTGTCCTTTGTTGAATGTGCACATAGACCTAGGTGAGCGACACAGGCTCTTTAGAGCCTCTAGTTATTAAAGTCAAATGAAACAAGGCTGACAAAACAATTAAGTTACTCTCAGGATTTATAGATATTTCTGGGTTTGATAGCTTCTGCTAATTTGGAAAAAATCATGATTGACTCTTACTCTCAATGAAAAATGCCTTTACTGGGTATACAGGAGTATATCAGAAATGAGATAATTTCATATGATCTGTTTATTCCTATTATAGCAGTTATTTTTATTACCTTCCTATATTTTCAAAAATGTTAGTCACCACAAAAGCTGAATTTTACCTATAATTCAACAATAAATCTAGTTTTTATCTAGAGGAAATGAAAGTAAAAACATATGGGGTAAACATCAGTAGGACAGCTACCCAACACAAGTTACAAATATGTTCATCTAAAGGTCAACATTTGACCTTAAATGATGAAAAGGTGTTAACGCTTCTGAACAGCTGGTTATCAAATCACCAGTGTACTTTACATAACAAGTTTTAACATATTCTAGTTCATGTAAATGAAAAAGATGTCGGTATACATCAATGAGATAGATATCCAAGAACATAATCAAGCAGAAGACATCTTTGTTTGATTTCCTCTAAAAAAAGATACCCAAGATATTAGTATATGAAGTAGAGATACAAAATTTCATATGTGAACATTTATTTACTTAAGGTAGGAAAAATAGTTGCCAAATCTGCAGCTGAGTCTAACTTGAAGAGAGTGTCCCTGGAATTAGGAGGAAAGAGTCCAAATATCATACTCTCTGATGTTAATAGTATGTAATTAAAAATATATTGGTAATACACAGCTCTATAGAACATATATATAAGTGACAAGTATGATAAAATAGAAAAAGAAAGCTTATTGCAGGACAGAATTAGATGCATATAAATGAGACTGATTTTAGAGCTATAGTATCGCAGAAACTAGAAACAGTACTAGAAACTAACAAAAAATAATGTTTGTGTGGAAATTTGCTATAAACAACATCATTTTTTCCCCAGAAAATATTGACTGTTGATTCCAAAGTAAAACTATATCAATTTAAAAATGTATTGAAATTTTATAATTGGGGTTATATTAAGAATTTCTGTCTATCCATCGGTTCATCTGACAACAATTTCTGTCACACTTTTATTCAAGGATCTGTCGGAAACCGTTTTCATGTTAAGTACTTTGAATTATGATTGTTGGTATACTTAGCACATCAACAACAACACATGCAGCTTATTGTAATTACCAGTACTCAAAAAGAGCCAATTTTGTGGTCAGATTAAAATGCTAAAAGTTGTAAATTTATTTACTAGCTGAGAAAGCTGTTGAGGATACCCATTTTGCCTTGTTTTTCAACATGGGTCAGTGCTGCTGTGCAGGAACTAGAGTGTACGTAGAAGAAAAGATCTATGATGAATTTGTAGAACGTAGTACAGAGAGAGCAAAGAAAAGGGACTGTTGGTGATCCATACTTAAAATCAACTGAACAAGGACCACATGTTTGTCCAAGGAGGGTCTTAGCTAATTATTTAGATCACTAAGTAGTAATCCCCGATCTTCCTACCTTTGTTGATGTTGACAACAACTAGTTTGGACTGTCATGCTTTAAAGGGACACCTATCTAATTTTGAGTGAAGATTGCTTAAAATGTCAACAAAAACCCTAAGATCACAGGTTTGATAGCTATAAATTCATAGTCTCATCTCTACATTTGAAAGCTCAAACAATATAGTGAGGTGAACACTTTTGATATCCTATCCCTCCCATATGATACAATTATTAATAATATATACTCAGATAAGTTACAAAATGATGTGCATATGTATAACTATTTCATATATATAAAAAAAATTCCATAAACTGTGCAAGGTGTAGTAATCTGTCTGTTCTAAAAGAAAAAAAGGCTTAACTACAAATGTACAATTATGAACAACGGAATATTGACTATACTTCACAATATTGCCTAAATGTGTTCCATTGCATAATACAATGCAATGTTTAATTTTTAGTTCACGTTGAAAAATAAAAGCAACTTTACCCTGCAGTGCTCACCAGCACTTTGATTTGTAGTGTTAACATGTTTTTATGCCCCCGCCGTAGCGAAGGGGGCATTAAGTTTTACCCTTGTCCGTCCGTACGTACGTACGTACGTCTGTCCGTAAGTCCCAAAGTTGGTTTCTGTTTCCTAACTTTAGTTTGCCTCGACCAAAAGTTATGAAACTTATACACAATGCTTATTACCACAATACACAGATTAAGTTTGAATTTTGGTGGCGTCACTTTATCTGTTCTAGAGCTATGCCCCTTTACAAATGGAAAAATTGCTGAATTTTTCATTTCCGTTCTCTAACTCTAGTTTGCCTCTACCAAATGTTATACACAATGCTGATTACCACAAAATATAGATCAAGTTTGAATTTTGGTGGTGTCACTTTAACTGTTCTAGAGTTATGCCCCTTTACCAATGGAAAAATTGCTGAATTTTTCGTTTCTGTTCTCTAACTTAAGTTTGCCTCAACCAAATGTTATGAAACTTATACACAATGCTTATTATCACAAAACTCAGATCAAGTACAAATTTGGGAAGCGTCACTTTTACCGTTCTTCAGTTATGTCCCTTTATAACTTTATATAATATGCAAGCGTGGGCATCATCTGTGTCCCATGGACACATTCCCAATTTATTTAAATAAGGACTCTTTCCAACTAGTTGCAATACATTCCAATTCAATAATATTTTAAGTCCATAGTACTTTCAAATTTTATTCATATTTAATTAATACATGTAATGATAAAATATGGTACTTATGTTAAGTTGGTGCAATACAGATCTGTAATATTCAAGTCTAATGTTCTTTTATCAGACAAAATGATTTTTGCCTAGTCGTTCTGTCTGTATATCACAAGAGCCGAAGTCAGTTGTCCAAAGCTTAAGTGACAATTGAGAATACTAGTAGCCCACAATTCACCAAGCCAGTTCCCACAGTTAAACACCCTAAAGTTCACGACGTAACGTACCCAATATGTATATCCCTTTTTCGTGGAAACAGTGGACAGATATACGACTGAATCTTCCATCTGCTTCGACAGAAAACTGATTTCGGCTCTTGTAATATACAGACAGAACGACTAGATAGATATATGGTTCTTCGCACTATCATTCTGAAATACAACAGGTCCACAGACTTCTTTGTTGATTTGTCCTATCATTCTGAAATACAACAGGTCCATAGACTTCTTTGTTGATTTGTCCTATCATTCTGAAATACAACAGGTCCACAGACTTCTTTGTTGATTTGTCCTATCATTCTGAAATACAACAGGTCCACAGACTTCTTTGTTGATTTGTCATATCATTCTGAAATTCAACATGTCCACAGACTTCCTTGTCTTGCTTGTAGGTTATGTTGTTGATTCTAAATAACATTACTTGTTGATGGAATTAAAGCCCTTGAAACTCAAGTGTATTGTTATGAACTTTGCGGCTTTTACTAAGATTACAACACTTCTGAAAAAGCTTTTACTAAGATCTCAACACTTTTTAAAAAATTGACTAACTGCAAATTACAACCAGATAAAAATACAGATCTTGTGTCAACGCTTTGCTTACCAGGATTTGACAACACTCTGTTCTATATTATGTACTGGTAATATTTAAATCGGCAAACCAAATTCCCTCCTTCATTACAACAAAACCAGAGCATCCCGAAGCACTGACAGATCCTTGAACAAAAATACCAAACTCTAAGGCAAATTCAAAGAGGGGAAGTCCAATTATAAAAAGTGACAAAATCAAACGCTATCAACCAACGGAACAAGTGAAAAACAACTGCCGAAGAAAATGGTGGGTTAAAACTGGTTTTATAACTACCTAAACTGCCCACTTGTGTGGTCACAGAATGTGTATTATAGTTGGATTGTGCAAATTAATGATTGCACACAGGGTAAATTTATTTTTCCAAAGTTTACTTTCTACTTTGTCAATAGGGTGAACTGCTATGATGCGTTTGATGCTGCAGCACCATTTGGTGGATATAAGATGTCTGGACAAGGCCGAGAGTTGGGTGAATATGGACTGCATGCATATACAGAAGTTAAAAATGTAAGTATAAAATTTTTTAAAACATTTTGATATTAACTCTTTCTTGCTTGAAATAATTCTGTAAATTATTTTCATTTAGTGTTAATTTGGAGGCAGCAGAAACAACCAACAAAAATGAGGTCAATTAGTCCTGAAGTAAGAAAAATATTAATATATATGTACATGATACATGACTGTTTATCTTGGAATACAAACATCATTATTTTTGGATTCAGAAAGAATACTGTCTTTTTCATAGTATAAATAAATATGGTTTACATTTCAGACGATTAATGGATTTCCATATTATGATGAATGGTTTTATTGCACATTGAATAATAAATATTTCAATATTAAAGACAAAAAAACAATTAGGTTCCGTACTCTTAAATGAAGAAAACCTGCCATTTGTACCCTTTTAATATCAAAATTTATTTATAAAATGTTGGAGTGAGTATCTACTGATTTCTGTATTGGCAGACAATTCATTTTTGGTCTGAAAAAAAAAATCACGAAGTATTCAATTGTAAACATCAAGGTCATTTCACAAATTGTAAACTTCAAGGTCATTTCACAAGTCAAGGTCATTTCACATATTGTAAAATTCATTTGTTTGCACCTGTCCTAAGTCAGGAATCTGATGTTCAGTAGTTGTCGTTTGTTGATGTGGTTCATAAGTGTTTCTCGTTTCTCGTTTTTTATATAGACTAGACTGTTGGTTTTCCCGTTTGAATGGTTTTACACTAGTAATTTTTGGGGCCCTTTATAGCTTACTGTGCGGTGTGAGCCAAGGCTCCGTGTTGAATACCGTACTTTGATCTATAATGGTTTTACTTTTATAAATTTTTACTTGGATGGAGAGTTGTCTCATTGGCACTCATACCACATCTTCTTATATCTATTCAAGGTCATTTCAAAGTCATTGTGCGAAACATTTGCCAACAATAATATACCCAGCTGATGGAATGACTTTTTAAAAATATAGAGAACTTTCCTGATTCATTTAAACATTTTAAGAAGTCTATGAAATATATGTAGAGTAATGCTAACATAGTACAGGAGCTCGAGAGCTTCCCTACTAAACTGAAATGTTTTAATCAGTCTATGATATACATTTTAAAATAATCTCTGACTCTGATCATATTATAAAGCATTTCCCTGCTTTACAGAAATATTATAAAAAAAAGTTATGTACAATGTACATTAATTCCTGATTTGGAAGAGGAAGTAAAAAAAATCCTTTATTTACAGAAATGCATTATTTGATTTGTAAAACAATAGTTCCTGAATTGGAACATGAGGAGTAAAGACCTGGGCCCCTATGCATAAAGCTACTTAAGTAAAGATTTTCCTTAGTAAACACTTAAGTTAAGGAAACTCCGCCCTTTTTACCTAAGTGGTATGCATAAAAATTCTTAAACTAAGAAAACGCCTAAGATTATACTTAAGTATAAGGTACCTATAGAGCTACCTTAACTTTTCTAAAATATATAAATTCAGTCGAATGCATGCGTTTTTTGCAGAACATGGATATATTAGCTCCCATTTAATTGAATTATAAATATATTCAGTAATATTTCGTTTGTTTATTGCTAAATATTAACGATCATTGTAATTTTCGAAAGATCACCTATAACCAACAAAATCAAGAGATAATTGAGGATAGTTTTATAATTTCATTCTACCCTTATTTCTCAATCTCGTTGGTGTGTATTCCGAAAAGTGCTCACAGTTTTTACACGCATGGAATTCATGCATTTATTTTTCTTTTGATTTGTTCGTGCCTGCTTACACAAATAACATTAAATGTTAGATTGATAAAATACATCGCCTGGTATCGATTGTAACTTTTAGTACAAAACTGTAAGAAGATCTTTAGGCATGCAAAATCCTGTTTTCTTGGGGGGACATCGGTTTAATTTTCAATTATATTGTTTTTTTCTACATATACTGGGCAAATTTCCCCTAAATATGTTTCACTAACTGGGACAAAATCAAAACGTTTTAAGACCTACTCCGTGGAATTCGAAGTTTATATATATGATGTATTCATGATACTTAATCCGTATTCAATATTTTTTTGTATTTCCTTATATATTCTGCAAATTTTGCATAGAAGGAAGATTTTAACCTTAAATAAATTATGGTGTATCTGAAAGAAATGAATGTTATAACTTCCAATAAATTTTGGTTTTTATGTATCTTTCATCTTGGCCACTTTTAAACATTCTCAAAATTTTGTCAAAATCGTAGCTACTATCCCTTTAGGAAAATCCTTCTCGTCAGTTTTAGATAATTGCTAAAATTTTCTAAAATCTGGCCAGAATGCATGCAGTTTTGAGTTATCTTTACGCGTTGATAACTTTCAAGTGAAATATTCAGAAATACGCAAAGATGTTGATAATACCTTACAGTAAACATATGAATCTAATAATGTGTGTTTTAGTAATGGTGTACAAAAATCTTTGCACCTTTGTTTGCGGTATACCATCTTTGCCGCAAGTTTATTGTTTTCTGTTTGGTATTAAATTTATAATTAAGATCCATTTATTACACCTTGTGATCCGTTTATTTGGCAATCGCCAATGGCAGTCAGCAGGGTTTAAGAACAATTGTTGTTCGACCTGTTAGTCAAATGCGTTTTGTTAAAATATACTTTTCCACTCTTTTGGTCTTTTGGAAAATGTTGTTTGTGCTGTATTTAGACCCCTCTAACAAGAAATTGTTTTGCATACACACGTATAAAAATTGCGGTTTTTATTCAACGCAATCATAGGTTTGAACGTTGTTTTCAATTTAGACTTGTTTATATTTTTTCGTTTGGGCTTGTATTATATTTGCCTTCGGGTTTATATGATCCGTTCATCCTAATTTGACTCCTCAAAATTCAAGAGTCTATCCTAAATTGAGGTAAATTACATGGCCTTCCGAATACTGTTTCGATTCCTAACATCACTGAAGAGACATTAATTGTCGAAATCCGGATATGGTGTACAAAAATCTTTGCACCTTTGTTTGCGGTAAACCATCTTTGCCGCAAGTTTATTGTTTTCTGTTTGGTATTAAATTTATAATTAAGAACCATTTATTACACCTTGTGATCCGTTAATTTGGCAATCGCCAATGGCAGTCAGCAGGGTTTAAGAACATTTGTTGTTCGACCTGTTAGTCAAATGCGTTTTGTTAAAATATACGTTTTTGTACACTCTTTTGTTCTTTTGGAAAATGTTGTTTGTATATATATATATATATATATATATATATATATATATATATATATAGGTGGCATATTCTCTTCAGACATTATTACGGTTTTGCAATTCATGACATCGTCCTGAACATACATGAAATATTTGCCACTGGACATTAAGCAACCAATAATTAATCAATCAATCAATTCATGACGAAATAGATCAAGTTGCCTGAATTTCCCTTCACAAGGTTTCATAGTACACACTTTTTTGTGTACAAAGTAATTGCATGGATGATAAATTATCACAATTTCAAGATGGCGTTGTACTCTTATCAAGGTATAAAGAACCATATTTGTTACTCTTTTATTTAAATGAAAGAAACTTGCAATCGTTAAAAACATTTTTTAGATCCAAAGATTTTAATAGCAGGATATTTAAAAATCAACGTGAAAACTATATTACAAACTATTTAATTTAATTTGGAACACAGCATTTTATTTCAAAATAGCCAGTGGCAATTTTGTTTTAACATCTTGATAACGATACAATGAAATCTTACCCTTGTGGGCATTCATGCGTAGTTACTTAGTACATGGAAAAAGTATGTACTATGAAAATTAGAAGGCAAATTCTAGCAATTTGATTGGACGAGAAGTTCTAAGTATGTGCTAAACGTATTGTTCAATCAATGTAAATAATCAAAACAAACTTTTACACGGATGAGTACATGCGATGAGTAACATATGTCATACGGTAATTAGAGAAAGGTTCCGATTTAAGTATTCCTAAGTTAAGTGATGACTTAAGTAATTTTATGCATACCACTTAAGAATTTTACTTAACTAAGGGAATTCTTAGTGAAATCTAAGTTTAAGGAACACTTAAGTTAATTCCGAGCTTATCAACCTCTAGAATGAAAAAATAGGGACATGCTGTAAAAAAGTGGAAAGAAAAGACATAGTAAATCAATGAGGACAAACACTTGACAAAACCCAAAGCAAAAAAACTACTATTATCATTCTTTATCTCAAAGTCACAGCAAGGATTTACACTTGGACCAAACTCATGAAAGGTTACTGCAATCAGTCTTTGGATTAGTATTTCTGACCTAAATTAGACTTCACACTAAAGACCACCCTTTTCATAAAACATTATTTTGCTGGTAAGGAGGAATAGCATTGTAAAAGAGAATATTGTGAATTATATATCTCTCTTATCTATTATTAGTCTGAAGAGGCTTTGAAACGAAACACTTTTTACAGATTTGAACGAGACAATGTCAATGTCAAATTCAATGTATGACATTGACCTGCAGATGTTTTTTGGTTATTTGTGTCATTGGGTTTCTGTCTCAGTGACTTTTCCCCCACATCAATTATTATTCATATTGTATGATTTTCAATGATAAGAGTACATTGATGATTTTCAAGTAATACTGTTGATAAGGTCAAACCCTTTGGCCAAAATCTAGTCTTTCAATCAAGGTTTGCCATTTACAAGTTATGTCTTCTGTTGTTTTAAATTAACTTTTTAAGGATAAATGTTAAAAAATTCATCTTGTATACATATCTTCAGATGATAATTGGATTGTAAGAAGGAATGTAATTTTCTACTAGACTTTCCTGTCGTCAAATATCTTGTGAAATTTATGAAGCATCTGTTGTCTGTGGTAACATTTTTTTAAATTGTTTTGTCCGACAGGAATCAAATATATATATCATAATAATTCATAACTTCCAACAGGAAATGATTAATATCTTTATTCCTGTATAAAAAATTGTAAAAAAAATAAAATGTTTCACATGGTGAATTTAATTAACAATAAATACTTCAAATTAATAATCGTTAACAAATACATCTAGATAAAATCAACCAAAAATTACAGGAAAAGGTAAAAAAGGATTTCTTTTGGAGGCCCAGTTATTTCAAAACGAGGTGCAAAACAACATATTTGAACACTTTAGATTCATTAATTTCGGTGATTACCAATTTTTGTGGATTGGTTAAAATTGTATTTTTCGTGGATACTTTATATGGAGACATACAAGCCTGTAGGAAATAATTTCTGTCGTTCACCCATACCATTAAAATTCCAGAAAATTCTTACAAATAGGTATCCCACTCAATATAACAACTCCACAGTAATATAAATTTGGGTAAAATAAGACAGAGAACAAGAAAGATCCAAATATCAGATATTTCTTTCAAAAAATATGTTGATATGGACAAAAGCTAGTCAATTTTTATGTAACAGAATACAAATACTTCTTTTTATCATTATTAATGATAGAACTGGTATTACATGTAATCTTTTAATCTAAACTTTAATTTTTTTATCTTAAAAAGGAGACTACAAGGAACTTATATCCTACCTTCTCCATAATATAAAATATATATATATATACACATTTCATTTCATTTATCACAAAATATAAGTAAAATTAACAAAATAAAATGACATCCAACCACATTTGTGGAAGACAGGGACCGTGCCTTGGTTTTCCACAAGACCAATCATACATGTACAAATTTAAAGATAGGAATACTATGGGAACTTCCTCTCAAACTAGTGCTGGATTTTACTGGAATAATATGCATGAACATTAATATTCATTTTAATAGGAAAATGTTGTATTTAGCATCACTAACAGGTGATAATTATGTATGCATAGTATCATAGAAAGGATGTACTGCTCATGTTGATCCAACTGCATTAGTGGCATTCATTGAAGTTATTCTCAGTTTGGCATGTATTTCATCGAAACTCCTGATAAAAATTTAAAAAATTTACAAGATTTATAAAACCTGGGACCTGAAACTTAAAGAATGTATTCAGTACCAGATTTTTTGTATCAGAAAGAATCTTAAAATTTTTCTACTTGTTAATTGTGAATTTTTACAAGATTAGCAGTAAAATAACTTTTAATCCCTAGTTTGGCAAGCATCTGATAATGGAGTGCAATCAGAAACACCAGAGAGTTGTTCTCCTTAGGACAGGCCTAAATTCTACCTTGAGACACTTTTTATGGACTGCCATTAGAGACCCCAAAGTGTTGTATCTTCAGGAAAGACCTAAATTATATCTTGAGTAGTCTAGTCTGAACACTTAGTATGCATGTAAAATATCAAATCAGTTTAAGGATTCAATCAGTAATGGCAGTTTAAGTAGTTCATCTGATTAAAATATTCTGTTTTCAAGTTATAATTTATGGCTTAACGGTTTTCCATGACGATACTGAACACCATGTTTTTTAGTGACTGTCATCACAGCACCATTGTTGTCATCTACTTCTAGTAATTTCATAAATCCCTTCACCACTTCCTCTACTCTGAAATAAAAATAATATTCTATAAAGGAAGTAAATAAACCTCAGATAACTAAAGTCGTTGCCAAAAGGTAAGACAGGCAATGACACACCCATACCATAATACAACACAAAATATTTAGACTTAAATTGAGCATAGTAAAATCTATATTGTGGAAACATTTTGATAGAATATCTGATTTAAACTAGATTTTTATTATTCTTAATAGGTTAAATAACTAATAAATATTCTATGTATGTTCTTATAAAAAAAAGTTGAGACAAGTTTCCTGTTTACCAAGGACCAAGTTTTGACATTTTTCATCGTATCTACTTACGTATTAACACCTGTTGTCTCTATTAGGTGTAGAAACTCTTTTTTCTCTTCTTCACTGATCCCTGGTGGTGGTTCTTCACCCTCATCGGACCATTTCTTATCAAACATGGTAGTATCAGTAAAGGCTGGACACAAACAAGTATATCTCATCCCTCTTTCTTTGTTGGCAGGATTTTGCTGTAGAACATAATAACTGCAATGATTTATAGTGAGCCAAAACAGGCATCAAAATTTATGCTAACATGCAAATTGTCTGTTAATAATTTTTCTTATTTGAGATGCAAGCTCTAGGACTTGTAAAAGTTTGAAGAGAGAAAAAGAGCATGTTTAACTGTTTGTCTGCAAGAAGTTTAAAACCAACTCTTGCCACATATTCAAGTGCCTGTCCTGTTGGTGCTTGTTGAGGACTGTATGTTGCCCTGTACATACATGTTTATTTTAGTTATTTTTCCTGTTAGGTTGTTGTCTTATTGATGTAAACCCCATGTCGGGTAAAGTAGCTAAATGCGTAATGTGAGTATACATCGTGTTTATTTAACATCTAGCCATTGCTATATAAGTAATGTCATAATACATAAGTGTCAGTTAGCAACGTTTACATGAACGAAATCGTGCTCAAATTCCTGACACCCCACATCTTTTTTATTTCTATATCGTAGTGTTTTTTTAGCTATTTTGTTCAGTGACAGACAGCAGATTTTTGATAGTCTGTTGAATTTATTCACAACTCTTTTTAGATCCAGGGTTTATTTAGATAATACAGGTTTTACTGTGCTTCTTGTAGAGATATACTTACAGCAACACTTCTTGTATATCCTACAATACTATATTTAGAAGCTACATAAATTGGCATGTAGAATACTGGAGTTAAACCTGAAAATAAATTGGTGCAAATAACATTCCAGAAGTTTGTAAAGGAAATATGAATGAATGTTGTTGTTCAATTGTGTTGTGAAATACTCATTTTCTATATGTGAAGGCTTATCAAGTAACATGAAACATTCCTCAGATTAATACAGCATGAAACATTAAATTTATAATTGTCAATCATATTTTCAGAATTTTTCATTAAATAAATAGTACAGTAATCAAGATGAAAATTTCATGCAAGTTTAGAGTCCTGACTCCATACTTAACCTATGTGAACCTACTTCGTATATTATTATTTATATTTTGAATCATACTTTATCCTTACTTACCTCCAGTAGAAGAAATATTGACAACAACACCGCCTTGTCCTCCTGATTGCTTACTTAAATAGTGTGTAGCTAGCTGTGTCCCCTCTATGACACCTATCTGTGAAAAAGGAACAGAAATGTACAAAATTAAATTTACATCTCAAATAAGCATCATAAAAAATTGATAAAAACAATGTAGCTGAACGTCCAAAGAAGGGATTAAATCAGATTTTACTAGGAATATATTAGTGAAGCCTAGGTGGTCGTGTGGTCTAGCGCGTCGGATACAGTGCAGGCGATTTGTGTCACGATATCTCAGTAGCATGAGTTCGAATCCCGGCGAGGGAAGAACAAAAAATTTGCGAAAGCAAATTTACAGATCTAACATTGTTGGGCTGATGTTTAGACGAGTTGTATATATATGTTGTTTGTGCTGTATTTAGACCCCTCTAACAAGAAATTTGTTTTGCATGCACACGTATAAAAATTGCGGTTTTTATCCAACGCAATCATAGGTTTGAACGTTGTTTTCAATTTAGACAGTTATTCAATGTTTAGAGAAGAAGCACACATAAGAGAAGTTATCTCAAGAATACACATGATGTAAGACAAAAAATCGGTTTTAAAAGGTCTTAGATCTTATGTTTTGTATGTTAAAATGTACGGCCATTAAATATAGCTGATTGTATTGTACATATTTTCTCATTTCGACCAATTTGTTGATCTAAATTTGGTGTGCAGTCCAACCATATTATTTGCCCTATTCATACCTATCAAGTAATATAACATTATATCTAGATGTGACTTGCGATCGTCTAAATGTGTGTGCTGTTTCTGTATTTTATAGTAAGAATGTTGGGCAATTTATATAATTAAGAATGGAAATGGGGAATGTGTCAAAGAGAAAACAACCTGATCAAAGAGCAGAAAACAGACAAAGGCCACAAATGGGTCTTCAACACAGCGAGAAAATCCCTCACCCCGAGGCGGGCTTCAGTTGGCCCCTAAATAAAAATGTGTACTAGCTCAGTGAAAAAGGACGTCACACTAAACTCCAAAACATATAAATGAACTAAAATTAAAAAACATACAAGACTAACAAAGGCCAGAGGCTCCTGACTTGGGACAGGCGCAAAAATGCGGCCGGGTTAAACATGTTTTGTGAGATCTCAACCCTCTCCCTATACCTCTAGCCAATGTAGAATAAACAAACACACAGTATTTACTAGATTTCTTTGCCAGATATAATTTATAACTTGTTGATATTACCACACAGCTGTGTGTTTCGATGCACTTTAAGGGGCCATATTTAACTTGCAGTGAGGTGAGAGTTTTTGTTCCATGGTGAAGGCCTCAATGTGACTTTGAGATGGAGAACAGCAATCAAACCACTGTTCTTCTGCATATGGTATGCTCAACAGTGTAGTGATTTTGTGTCATAAACTACCGGTATACACAAGATCCTTTCTTTTTTTTAAAGAAATAATTTTGTTTTAAACAAGTTTTACTGCTAGTGACAGTAATTTTTAAACTGAATTTGCAAGCATATAATGACAAGGCTGTAACCATTAAGTTCCAAAGATTCTGGACATCATTAAGCGATATTGTCATTTCCCTGCATGTAAATCTTCCATGTCAGCATTTCCCTATCTTAATCCAATCACAGATGAAATAATAGTATTTGTCTGAAGATAACATTTATTATTGCATAAAATGTCAGGTACCTGTAACTGTTCTCTCCCAATAAAGGCTCAGATGGATTTTTATTTTTTTCAAATGTTGTTTATCGAATCTCAAAGTTCACAGTCTCATCCAATAGAAAAATAAGAAGATGTTGTATGATTGCCAATGAGATAACTCTCCACCAGAGACCAAATGACGTAGAAGTTAGCAACTATAGGTCATACTGCCTTCAACAATAAGCAAAACCAATGCCGAAAAGCAAGCAATTAAAGGCTCAGAAATTACAGATGTAAAACAATTCAAATGAGATAACTAACGGCCTGATTTATATACAAAACAATAAACGAAAAACAAATATGATACCGTAACAAACAACAACCACTAAATTACACTGGCTCCTGACTTGGGAAAGGCACATACAGAATCTGGTGGTACTAAACATGTTAGCAGGGACTCTGACTAAATAAGAAACTAAATTGAACTTACTGAATTAACCATCATTGTTTTTCTCACGTTATCTTCTGTAAGAAGTCCTGCATTATTTACCACAATATCTAATACACCAAATTTTCTTTTTGCTTGCTTAAATACATCTGAAAAAAAAACTGCAAAAATGTATAAGCATTTTGAAGGTATTATATTTGCCAAAATAGGAACACTGGATGAGTTTACACTTTTATGGGGCACTTGTATTGGATTGTAAGGGAGCTAGAGCTGGTGAAATGTCAATTCAAATTGGGGAAGAGTTGTTGGGGATGTAGTCAGGTATTTCAAATCTTATCATTAATCAGGTAAGAAAATTTATCTTATAATGCAAATATTTTCAATAACTGAGATCCTCTGCAGAATTTTTTCCTTGATATTTCTTATCCACAAGCCACAACATCTCTGCAAAACTATAATGTCAAAATCTTCAGAGGTATGAACTGACAATCTGACAGAGTGCAACCTTATAGTACTTTTTTGTAAGAGTAAAGGTTGCTTTCATTTTGCAATGTGAACTTAAAATTGAACATTAAATTAAAGTAGTGATTGAACACATTAAGGCAATATTTTGAATTGGAGTTATCTCCCTTTGTTCATAATTTTATGACTTACTTGTAGATCAACTCTACCCATGTCAGATCTGCTCTTATTGCTTTAGCTTTTTAGATAAAGGCCAAAAGCTTTGAAATTTTAAAAAAATTAACATTTCAGAATAACTCCTAAATGGATTGTCCAATTTTCCTTAAATTTCCTCGGGTGATAGACCTTGACCTGCTGATAATTTTATTCCTGTCAGGTTTGCTCTTACTGCTTTAGTTTTTGAGATATAAGCCAAAAACTACATTTTACCCCGTCTGTTCTATTATTAGAAATAGATGCCATGTTTGATGGTGGTTCAAATCCCCACATTTTAAAGAAGATGACCTAAGGAACATCCAGGTCAAGTTTGGTAATATTTGGCCCAGTACTTTTAGAGGAGAAAATTTTTTCAGGATGAAGGACGACGATGGACGCCAAGTGATTAGTGATGGCAAAAGCTTGCATGGCCTTTAAGGCTAAGTGAGCTAAAAAAATAAACTTGTATTTTTAAAAGTGTGCATCACAATATTGTGATTGGCTGATTCTGTCTTAAACAATTAATATTTAAACAATTCCATTTTGTGTATGAACAATGAAATTACACATAAGATTCTGAACTGACTAGTGTGTATGAGACTAACACATAAAATTCTGAACAGACTGGTGTGTATGAGACTAACACATAAGATTTTGAACTGACTGGTGTGTATGAGACATACTCATAAGATTCTGAACTGACTGGTGTGTATGAGACTTACTCATAAGATTCTTAACTGCATGGTGTGTATGAGACTAACACATAAGATTCAAAACTGCATGGTGTGTAAGAGACTTACACATAAGATTCTGAACTGACTGGTGTGTATGAGACTAACACATAAGATTCTGAACTGACTGGTGTGTATTAGACTTACTCATTAGATTCTGAATTGCATGGTGTGTATGAGACTTACTCATAAGATTCTGAACTTCGTGGTGTGTATGAGACTCACATAAGATTCTGAACTGTGTTGTGTGTATGAGACTCACACATAAGATTCTGAACTGTGTTGTGTGTATAAGACTAACACATAAGATTTTGAACTGACTGTTTAGTATGAGAATTACTCATAAGATTCTGAACTGACTGGTGTGTATGAGACTTACTCATAAGATTCTGAACTGACTGGTGTGAATGAGACTAACACATAAGATTCTGAACTGACTGGTTTGTATTAGACTTACTCATAAGATTCTGAATTGCATGGTGTGTATGAGACTTACTCATAAGATTCTGAACTTCGTGGTGTGTATGAGACTCATATAAGATTCTGAACTGTGTGTTGTGTGTATGTAACTAACACATAAGATTCTGAACTGCTTGGTATGTATGAGACTAACACATAAAATTCTTATCAAAAGTTCCATAAGATTTTCCTTTAAATACAGTATTACATTTCTAGCAGATAAACATCCAAATAATTTGATTTAAAGATTAAATACAAAAGGGAAGGAAGCAAGTGTCCTTTCCATTTTCGCTGAACTAGTATACATGTTTGTTGAGGGATGCAGGATTTTCTCGCTGTGTTGAAGACCCATTGGTTGCCTTTGGCTGTTTTCTACTCTTTGGTTTGGTTGTCTCTTTGACACATTCCCCGTTTCCATTCTCAATTTTATTTCCCCCTATTTTTATAGGTTAAGATTATTAATACACACACCCCCGCCCTAAAAAAAACAAAACTACATACATAAATAATTAAAATAGAAAAAGAAGCAAACTTACTTTCAAAACTATCATGATCTGATACATCACATTTTACAAACATTACATTGTCATTACCAAATGTTGTCTGAAATCTTTTCAGAGTTTTTAATCCTTCCTCTGAATCTATATCACATAAACATACCTGAAAAATGCATGTGTTTAAATAAGTAAAATATGTCACATTATCATACTGAAATAACAAGTGTTTTATCAAATAACATAACAAATAAACATTACAGGTGGTTAATCAAATGTAAGGCATCACATGTACCTACGTGACGAGACAGGTGAGGAGGGGGTTACACACAATGAAAACAATACACATTACATTAATTCTCTTTAAAAAACATAATGATGGAAAATTCATAAGATTAACTCATAATAATTTATACATATGCTCATATGAGATAGCATAACATTATTTTATAAATTCTTGAAATCACTTCTTTTATTTTAAATACTCATAGATTTATACTAGTGGCATGCCAGAAAACTGACAAAAATATTTGTTCATACATATACATGTATATAGTTCTAATACTAATGTAGAGCACACTTGCATTGTAGATTATTATAATATAATGAACTATTTAAAAATGTTTAAAATAATGTAACTTAAAAATTAATATTTAGTACTTGTGTACAGGTAGAATTTGTGTCTTTCATCATCTTGCATTGTGAAATAGTAGAAAACAATCGATCTAGATCTTTATTGAAATATGCAAAATTCTATAATTTAGTTGTCTTTCAACTCACATGAAAGTGGTTGTACAATCTTTACAACTTTGACAATTTTGCACTCACCTTGATACATGTTATTATCAGAGATTGTATCACATGTCTCTGTTATTATATTTTGAAAATATCATATATACTACATATTCATGATTTTGGCAAAGCATTACACATCGTTTATAATTTAGACCCTCCTCCTACCCTAAATGAATGTTATTTAATTGCTTTAATCTCGAATTATTGATGTTCCAGTAAGTCAAAAATTAATGTTTATTCTTATTCTTCAATACCAACTTTCTTCAACTCGAATTTTACAGTTGTAAATGATTTTGCATACACGAAGTTACCTTTCCGCTAGCCTTTAATATTGCTTCTGCGTATGCTCTACCAAGACCTCGGGCGCCTCCTGAAATCAATGCTACTTTTCCTTTCAACTTCATCTAGCGGCTTCTGTGATTGCCAAGTTATAAACAACAAAACAAGAGTTTGAAGTTCAGTGTTATCAATGTATGTGCTATATTTTGACCTCTCCAATCGTGAAGCGTACTAGCAGGGACGAATACGTTGATTTTCCGCTTCTTTCTATCATAACATCATTCAATCAGTGTCCTGTTTTAATCTATATTATATCAGAGACATATATACACATGTGTATATATGTCTCTGATTATAATCAAATATTAAAATGAATTTATATTATTATTAAGGAAATGCTTGATATCTAAGTCCCAGTATAAATTTGAACAAAATTTTAGTTGAGTTTTCCCACTGGCTTGGCTACTACCATGACTACAGAGACATATTATATATATCATTCATCTCTCAGTCTGGCTACTACTAGTATCAATCATTTCTAAAATTCAAACTTACTCAAGGCTTACTGTTGTGTTCGCCTATAAGCTCTTGTTTAATATTATTTTCTCTGTTTCTTTGACCGATTTCGTCTTAGAGTGAAAAGGGGGGATTGGCCCAGAGTAGCTAGAGGGAAATGGGAGTTTGGGAGGGCAGTGCGAGGAATCAGGAAGTCCCTGCTCACCCCTTTCGCCCACTGCAAATGTTATATGCGTTATCAGTTATATGCAAATGCTTTGAACTAGATCGACACACTGATACATATTTTAATAACATGATAACTTCAAAGGTAGATATATTACCATACTCATACACACGTTATTATAAATATGAACCGACGGCTGACAATCTTTGTTCTCATTCCCAAATGTCGTGCCATAGATTGGCAGAGAAGCAGAAAATGTCAGTTTTGAATTCTTTTTGTTAAAACCACTGAGCGGGGATCGACTCAACCTCTCACACTCAAAGCGAGCACGTTTATATTCTACGATCGTGACATTTCCAAATGCAACTTATTCCGTATTTTTCCGTACATAATGAGCAACACTAATGCATCAGGAATTGCTTATCCTTTTAAGCACCTGAGTAGTTTTGCTTAAAGGGATTCATTCGTGTTGCTTTTGCTTTAGTTTTCAGTGTTGTATTCCTGGTCGTTTTATTTTTCGAGTTCAGGGATGTTTTACTGGTAAGCTCTATCACAATTGACATGAAATAAAGGATACCACAGATACAGTTACGTCTGCTTCCTATCTTGACTTACATCTATAAATAAAAAAAAGAGGATCGGTTGAGAACTAAATTTCAAGACAAGACAGAAGATTTCAACTTTTTCCAATAGGGGGTTGGTAATTGACTCTTCTCTTACTCTAAGAAATCTCAAGTTGATAAACCATTGGTCATGTCCATTCTGTGTAGCAACATTCCATAAGCGCCAACAGATGCCATCATGGAGTAAGCAACTCCCAGTTGATAAGATATCCCCGGACTTGCGTTCATGATTTTTAACAGAAGATTACTGCTTACAATTAAGGAAGCTATTGCTCCAAGGCTTCCAAACGGTATAGTTTAAGTAAATCCCTTCTAAAAAATTATTAACGCCATAAATATTTGGTTAAACGTTATGCAATATCTATGCCATAGATGATCACGGATATATATGTTCTATGTTCCGCTTGGTATAGTTTTTTCCCAACCACACCCTGTTCTATTTTCCTCCATTGTGACATTACCGAATGCGACTTTTCAATGTACTTTTACGGTTTCCTACTTTTACTTACAACAAGTAACACGACGGCTGCCACCAGTGAAACAGGATCATCTTTCCCTTGTGGAGCACCGGCGTTCACCCCGGTTTTTGATGGCGTACGTATTGTCTCAGGGGCGGATCCAGTCATTTATAAAAGGGGGTTCCCACCAAGGATAAAGGGAGGGGGTCCAACCATATGTCCCCATTCAAAAGCATTGATCGTCAAAAAAGGGGGGTTTTGTTGACTCTGGTATCTTCTCTTTCTCTTTTTATATTGTCTTGCGGGAGTAGTAATAGGTAATATACCATGATCGTATGATTTGATATATTCCCTTATGAGCTTGACTTTCTTCTGTGGCCATTTTTCATAAGATGGAATGTGAATTGTGGAACATCTTTACAAGCATAAAAGTGAAACGTTCAGTAAAAGCCATGACAAAGAAATCATCATAATATATTCTATTGTTTTCTGTCTCGCTCCATATAGCTGCTTAAATCTAGTTATTATATATTAAGTTATCAGAGAGAAATTAAATGTAACAGACTGGTGTTATCAGAGAGTAATTAAATGTAACAGACTGGTGTTACAGACAGTATTTACATGTTACAGACTCGTGTTACAGACAGTATCAAAGGAAACACCAACTTGACTGATGCATACTGGGGTGAAGTTGAAGGATGTCGTTTTCATTATATCAGCTATTACTTCCTTATATCCATGGTGATCGAGTTATTTGCCTTAATGTAACAATAGTTTAAAACCGGATAAACAATGATTGACATGTCATATGATAAAATACTTGTGAAAGGTCTTACAAGTTTAAAGGTTTTGAGCAATTCATAACAAAATAAACAGAGAAAAATAGTAAGTTTATTTTTTATTCTTATTTGAATTAAGATTGTAAAATTCAATCGTAGAAGTTATTTTTCAGTTTGCAATTGATTATTAGGAATGAATACAGAAAAGGAGATGTAGGAGTTACGCCAATGAAACTGTAACCCAGCGACGAAAATGATAACCCCAAAATTCATTATTCAATCGACGGACAATTGGTGAACAGTATACTCTTGGTTCGGCTATTTGTAACTAACATGTTTTTTCGTATTTGGAAACATATCAAACTCCATTTTTATTTTCGATTTATTAATTTTGATCACACCTTGAAGTCTTATTTGTTTTTTGTAAACTAACTTTAATACTACGATTTAGACAACACATTAAGATATGATTTTGTTTTTGTCTCAAACATATATAGAACTGGAATTTTGAAATAATATTTCAATAAAAGCAGTCAATTTGGTTCAACTAATGTTTTATTGGCTTGCAAGTCAATTATTCAACCTCTGATTGAGTCATTTGAATCCTCAATATTCATGCGATCTTCAATTATACCCTTAGTTGGGTTACGCATTTTCTAAACATGTTCAGTTATAAAAAGAAAAGAATGTCTGATTGAAAAAGAAAGAAGGGAGCAACCGGGAAGAACCATTTCGTTTACTAATGTAAAATTATTCTTATACAGGTAAAAACGATGATTTACATTTTGTTTTAATCATGACATGAAAGCAAACAGATCCACAGGAAAATTAGCATTATTTGGATTTGATTGCACGTGCTTGTCTGTGTATTGATATTTATGTTTATATCAGGTCATAGAAAATCGGCATTCTTCAAGGGTCATCTCGATGGTTACCTATAGATTGCGTCTAGTTTAAAATTCACAAGCCTGAAGCAACGCTGATACATTATAAAGAGTCCATGCATTTTTGATTGTTTCTTGTTTACCACTTGTAATGAATCAACAATGAGAATTTTAGTCAAATCGGTTAATATAAATTTGACAGCTAATGCCCATTAAGACGCGTTTGATATATACATTTATCTCACCTCCTATATATTTCTAGGACTATGATTGGTTAAAAGCAACCGCGTGGAGACCGTGTATATTCTATATTGGTTTAGTAGGCGGGGCTAATTTCAATACACGGTTAGTAGTGGTGTTACGTCCCTTTATAAAAACAACACGATGTTTAGGAAAAATATTAAACGTTTCAACAGACGAAAAAATTGATGATGAACGATTGAAATAAATTAATAAAACACATTTAAAGCTAACAAGTATTTATTGTTGGCATGTGTTTTTGTACAGACTAATTGAAGTAGGTTCTTTATACTAACGGTATTGAAGACTTGATTACTTTGATAGGCCACTAGTTAAGATAGTCGGCAAGATAATTCGTTACATAGTGTGCTAGTGACCTAATGCGATATATATGGGGTCAGTAAATTCCATATGAGGATTCGAGCTTCGCTCTCATCCCATATGGAATTTACTTACCCCAATATATCGTATTAGTTCACAAGCACACTATATATATGTAACTATATATAATAATATTAGTTAGTTTTATCAAAAACCGATTTTGTATTCTTTAAACATTAATAGATTGGGTAATAGAACATTTTTCTTTCTATCAGAGCAATCAAAGTATATAGATGACGCCATTCATTGTCTTGCTGTTTTTGTCTTCGGTTTTCGCAACACAGTCTTACATAGAGGAATGGAATGGATGTAAATTTCAAATAGAGGACGAGTCGGCTGAATATTTTACGAAATGGGTAAAAATACTACAGGGAATGCTGGCACATATAAAATTCAAATTTTACGACAAAACGTTTAACGCGACTGACGAGGTCCTGTTTCCAGACAGATGGATGTGGACATTTGTACCTCCTGGAGGAGGAAAATTTTACATTTCATGGCCTGTAGACTATTTTGTTTATTCGTTTGGTCTACTCGACACGCACAGTCTAAAATATCCAGTTACACTCTATGTTCAAACAGACCCCGAAAACTGCAGCATTCTTTTCGGTGGTAATCACACTATTCATGAACTAAGCAATGCTCTGTATAACATGTCAGAATATTACCTTTTCAAACTCAATGCACTTTATGAGTACAGTTATTGGTGTTATATAACAACAAACTCAAAGTTTAGAGACTCCACGTGGTATATGCTTAACCAATACCTAGGTGTTCCGCTTCAGTTGTTTGGTTATAAATGTTGTCGTAATTTCATGGAGAAAAGGGAAGCGATTTGTGACATAAGAAACGAAAATATCTGGAATATTTATCAACTCCTGCCATACTACATTGGAATAATTGCCATGGCGTATTTCCCTCTTGTTGTTGTAAAGATAGGAAAACATGCTATCGATTCTGGAGAAGAGTTAGATAATTCAGGTACCCAACTGTTAAGTCTAGAAACTAAAGATACAGATTTTCTGTTTCTAAAACAAAGGGGACCGATATCCATTTCCAAATTATTGTTTGGATTATTTGGTCTTGGTGATAGACATCCGCTCCTTGTCTCAAGAATAAGAAGAACAATGTTTGTATTGCTAACTCCGATCATTGTGTATGTATTTCTCCTTGTATATCATGGACTTGGACAAGACCTCATCAAGGAGATAGTCAAGCATAAAATACCATGCGGTTTCATGTCACTTCTCGGTGGATTCACAGAAAGCAGGGATTTATTTCTTCCAATGTTTGGAGGCCCAGTAATATCCCTTATTCTATACAACATTGTTGGACTGATTGTAATATTGGTTCCCGTAGATCTTTCTAAAATTTTGGAACAAGGTCTACCACCGGACACAAAGCCATTTTCAACTCTTCTTATGCTAGATGTAGCCACTATAGAAAAATTCTCAAAAAAGCACTGTCGAAACTTCAGTAGATATAGAAAAGTATATTCAGTGATGCGAGGATCTATTTACATGCTTATAAATCCAGTCTTTTTGAAGTTCATAACTTTATTTCATTTACGTAGATGGAAATCCATTATGATGGCTTTATGCAGTTGTTGTCACATGAAAAGATGCTTTACGTTTTTTGTTCGTATGCCATTGTTTATTATTTACATCTTTTGGTGTATAGTTGAAACTCTGTTATTGTATATTTTCTATGGGTTTCCAATTTTTCTCTTCATTTTGTCAGTCGTGCGAGGATATGTCCGTCATTTCAAGCAATCAAACAGACGGATGCTAGTAGTATCCAGTGTATGTGCGTTTATATTATTTCCACTTTGTTGCCTTTTCTATTTCTTTATGTTCATTATCATAATTCTGCAATCCTTCACTATCATTGGCTACTTTATATTTTTTCTTTACTTGTCATTGATCGTTTTTCCCAGTCGTTCATTTGGATTTATCTATTTTATCATTATGTTCATTTTATTTGTACATACTGTGGTGAAAGAATTTGAAAACGAGTATCAAGCATTACTAGAGTTTACAATCAAAGCTTCGGAAAAACTCGTTAAAGTTAAAATTGCGAAAGAACTACTCGACCATAAAGCTAAAAACAACAGTGGATGCTGTGCAACCGAATGTTTGGCCTTGACAAACACAATTCCTTTAGGAATGTCTTATGAATCGTTGTCCATTCAGTACGGATTTCAAAACGATTATGTTCTGTACAAAGGACAGGTGCCAGGAGTCAGAAAAGATCTGTTTGAATACATTATTGACAAATTTCTACCCGTTCACATAGCATTTTTTCATATAATAATTCAGATTCTGTGTGTGCAGGTACTTGTATTAGTATCAATTATCTTCATTTCAAGATACATTAAAAACTTTACATCGGACGAGTCCAATGAAGTCTTGAACGTTATGTCAGTTGTCGTCGTTACCATGTTCCCAAATCTTATTCGTCTGCTTTTCGTGCGAGTGCACAATAAAAATGTTCGGAAAAGGAAAGTCAGACAAAGTATAATAGACTTCTGGGAAAAGAAAAAGAAATTTGCAATGGAGAATTAAACATGCTGATTCCTAAGTATAATTCAATTAAAAACTTTCAAACTTTTCCAAATAGAGAGACTGTGCGAGAACCGAATTTATCAAATAATCTCTTAGAATATAAAGTCAAATTTTAGTGTGTAGACAATAAGATCTATAGGCACTGACTAGTGACAAGGAAGTTCTCCGAATGATACAAGATGGAAAGATTTTTTTTATGAAAATTTTCGGATACGCTCGAACTTTAGTTTTGTTAGAAAGTAAGTAACAAAATGCGATTTTCGTTTGTTGATGGTAGTACATGTGTGAAAACTTATGTTCAAACTTGTATCAAAACTGACAAAACGTCATCATCACAATTGATAATGGATTACATCAACGGGTATAAATTCTACCAAAATCCATTGCATGAAAAACATGAAAACTCCTAAGTTCCAACCTCTACTTGCGAAACAATTTCAATATCAATTTATCAAATTGTAGTGTTTTTTGTTCTATTGTATCTTTTACGAAAATGTATGTATCAATACCATATGTTTTTTTTAGGAAAAATCTATGGAATTGAAATTGGAGATTTGGTAATTATAAGACAAATTTAAGAACGTATTTCGCCGATTGTATGTGCTTTCTATGCAAATGTTCACCTATTTTGAAAGAATTTAATCAGTAATATTTCAGAAAATAAATAAGATAAATTCATTATTTTTTCGATTTTTAGCTAAAATACAACGAGCCAAAGTTGCATGCAAAATTTTATCAAAATCTGTAACATAGCTCATTTACTGTTTCTTGACCTTAAGTAAAGTGTTATGTTTCTTTTTGCTTTTTATAAAGCATATGATTTGAAAATGTATAGTTTTGTACATTCTGTTGTAAAATAAAAGTGTCAGATAGTATAAAGTATTGTTTCCTAAAAATTTCGTTGGCTATATATTGGTAGTTGTATCTATAACCAGCCCAAATCTGTTTTGTATTTAATTATGTGTTATGTTATAATCTGCCGTTGCATTTTACTATTATCTACGATGCAGAAAAGACGATGTCTACACGAAAAAAACATACTTGAATTCAAATTTGCTTTAAGTAGGTTGTTCCTGTCTCGTTCGCATATAACATAACGGAAACGAAGGAAAACAAAGATATATTCGTTCACGCATCTGACAAAACCCACAGTAAAAATACAGCACTGATAGTGCTGATCTTCGTCATAAAGTCACATCCTGGCCTTCAACACGGAGCAAAAGCTCATTTGTCATTTGCTCAAACACCGTTAGTGTAATATTGAATCTATAATTAAAGTATAAATATTCGAGACGAGTGAGCGAGTTACGATAGATATGAATGTTTCATATCATTTGAGGAGAACCGCTAGTGGGTTATTGTCAATGCTAGTCTGAATGGAAAAAAAACAACATTAAATTTAATGCTAGTATTAGTGATAAATGACTTTTACAGGGTTGTAGTTTTCTTGTGTAGCATAATAATGTTCAGCAATATTTAGGTCACTATGTCGTGTATTACTTGTTTGAGCATCTTTTGGTAAGTTATATGAGTCTTGACAATTTTTTGTATTATATTACCACAAAACTTTAGTGTGCTTCAACTAAAAATGCACTTCTCTAACAATTAGATCACAATAAAATATTCCAAACTAGCTTTGATGTGAACAAAAATTGGTTCAGTTTACAGTTTAATGTATTCAGCAGACCTTAATTATGTATTCAGGTCCATCGTTCTGAATGGATGTCGATTTTTATGACAGTGAAACTCGAATCGTTTCAAACGTCAATATCTATAGACAGATCTATTTGCTTACTTATGTTATATATATATATGATGTGTATAACATAGATACAATCTGTAATTTATTTTAAAATAAGGTGTGGTATGATTGCCTCTAAGGCAAATGTCCACCAGAATCCAAATAACATGGATTTAAGTAACTATAGATCACTGCACGGCCTCCAACAATGAGCAAAACCCATAATTATAGTAAGCTCCGACATGACAAGATGCGAAAAAAGAAAAACAAAGGCCTGATTTATGACAAAACAATAAACGAAAAACAAATACGTTAAACAGCTACAAACCACAACCACCGAATAACAGACTCCTAACCTTTGAAAATATCTCAACTCGTCAGATCAGTATGAAGACAAAAATAAAACAACATACCGATCTAAGAGTACTCGCAATTACTGAAAGCCATTTTAAAGCTAATTACAACTAATAAATAAATCAAGATCTCCCAAAAGAAAATATCAATCAGTACACATCCACGGGATTTAGTGTAAGAATGTTATGAACAGCTTGAGAAAGGATGACCTTGTGCAATGAAAAAAAAACAATTCATAATATTGACAGGATGTAGGACCATAACCTTTCATATCAGTACAACACTACATATCTACTTGTGTTTTAATTTATCAAAAACAAAGTCAATGTTAGTATTGATAAAAATAGTATTCAAACACTTACTAAGGTGTTAAATTATGTCTGTTGTGCATGATGTGTAACTTGTACCATAAAGCAGTATCAATACGAACCAGGAAGACTTTCTGTTGATATGTTTATGAACTTTTACAAGTGGGATATAGATTTCACAAATTGATCAAAACTGTTTCTTATGTTAATAGCAAATATTGAAATTTAATGTTGAAGTACGATATCACTTTTGGGAATCAGATCAAAAAAAGGGGCGCAATTCATTAAGCTAACAAGATTAGCGGGCCGCTTTACTCTCAGTCTTTGGCTAACTGAATAGACTAGTGCTGTTCATTTATTATCCGAAATAAGACTTAAATGTTCAATTTGTTTTTTTCCATGTACGTGTAATACATGCAGACCAGGCAAACTTTCTGTTAACGTACTAAATAACTTTTAAAACGGGGATATAGATTTCATAGATTGCTAAAAAAAAGTGTATCTAAATTATAGCACAAGAGTTGAGTTTTATTGTGACGTATGATTCCACCTGCTGGAAAATATATACATGTACAAGAACGATGATAATATTTCTCAAGCTAACAAGTTCAATAACAAGACTACAACGATCTATTTGTTTTATTCTGCATTGATTTTCTGCTGTACATATTTGTTCATGGAATTGTACAAGTGTCTTCTTATACTTCTGCTTTATAAAATCTCTGCGTGAAGTACAGTCATCAAAATTAGAGTTGTTCATATCAGCAACATTGAGGTTACGAGCATTCTGAGATTTGTTGTTGTTGTTATCTAGGATACTGGTATTGTGGAGTTAGTGTTAAGATTTTATTTATTGATTCTGTTATCTAGGATACTGGTATTGTGGAGGTAGTGTTAAGATTTTATTTATTGATTCTGTTATCTAGGATCATACTGGTATTGTGGAGTTAGTGTTAAGATTTTATTTATTGATTCTGTTATCTAGGATACTGGTATTGTGGAGTTAGTGTTAAGATTTTATTTATTGATTCTGTTATCTAGGATACTGGTATTGTGGAGTTAGTGTTAATATTTTATTAATTGATTCTGTTATCTAGGATACTGGTATTATGGAGTAAGTGATAAGATTTTATTTATTGAATCTGTTATCTAGGATACTGGTATTGTGGAGTAAGTGTTAAGATTTTATTTATTGATTCATTCAAGTTTTACACATTGGCATGATTATATAATTGTAGTTGAATCATTAATTCGATTCGGAAACAAATGTTTAGCTTACAATGTATTGCACAAACCAATGACAAAAATAAACAAAAGACATCTAAATGGATACAAATAGTCAACAATAAACAGGTATCTATACAATATTTCATGTGCTTCTGCTGCTGTAAATGTTGTACCGTTAAATGTTATCATTGGTTAGATATCTTTACTGGGAGACTCACCAGCCTAATTTGTCAGTACTGTCACCAGCCTAATTTTTCAGTACTGTCACCAGCCTAATTTTTCAGTACTGTCACCAGGCTTATTGTTCAGTACTGTCACCAACCTAATTGTTCAGTACTTCAAAGTTCTGAATTCAAAATACGGACAAGGTTTTAAGTTGTAGAAACTAAAAATCTATTGCTGCTAAAACTTCAGGATTCCTTAAACTTTTAACTTAATGTCCATGAACTTATTACGAGTTTCTTGTAATCACCTTTTAGATCAATTGGAGATCCCAATTAACCCTTTTTGTAATTGACATCAGAACAGATGAAATGGAGCCATTGTGTCCTTTTCCTTACTCGTTATCATCGTCGATGTAAACATTGTTCTTTGCTCTCCAAAATTCTATAACTCTTTGTCGGATTTTCCTTTTTCTTACCTTATTGTTATGTACTTTACAGAAGAAAATACGTACAAGATTTGGAATCATTGTTACAATTATAATACACATTACATTCAGGACGTCACTGGAGTCCCGTGACGATTCCCTCTGTATGTACGTGGTAATAAATAATATAGAGATCAAAACGATAACTTGTAGCACTAAAATTTGCACGATGATATGGAAGAATGCGATATGTACGGGATAGGATCTATCGATAACGAACCGATACAGATCTCTTCGAACTCCTGGTATCTGTTTTCGAAATCGTACATATTCGATTCGATTATCATGCTGTATCGATGTAGTTTGATTAAATATTTCTAAGGGAATTCTGTTAGTAATTGCTATAAATTCGGGCATAGAGCAGCCTGTACAGTTTTGTCTTTTATTTAGTAGTTCCGTTGCTAAGGCAGCCTTTTCCACTTTAACGGATGCTTGTATGGTATGATGCAATAAGTCTTGGTATTCCTGTTTAAAATCTTTCAATACACTATGTACATATAGAATGAACATAATTACATAGTATACGAAACCAAAAGACCATCCTGGAAATATCACAAGGGATAAGTAAACGAAAAATATGAAATAACCAATGATCATGAAAGTTTCCAGACTTATCATGACCAACATAAACATGAAAAAGAGAAAGCAAATAGGGAAAAGTATTGATAATACAACATTTAGCATAAATGTCTGTTTTTGTTGTGCTCTTTGGAAATACTTTGCGTATCCTTTGGCAGTTGACACCACAAAATAACAAAAGGGAAAGCCGTAATAAAATATCATTAATACCGTCTCTAAAATACAGAAACAGAAGTAAGATACAAATACAGGCAGACAAATAATGGCCATACAGATCGTCCCAACACACCCAGGACACAATTTATCTATTACTTTTCTCAATCTTGTCTTTTGGAACGATAGGACATAACACCAAAATGACGGATTTATTAACATGTATAACGATCCTCTCATTACAGAATAGAATCTCCGGTAGCCAGATATTTGACTGCATTTCTTCTTCGAAAACTTTTCAATTGTTACCAAGTCTAATGTTAAAAGTGTTGAATAGGTTGATTCGTCAGGAGATAACCCCAACTGAAGGATATCAGACAAACTTCTTGGAACTAACGTCAATATTAATCCTACTATGAGGTATAAAATGAGCGAAATTGCCGGACCACCAAACATTGGTAGGTACAGGTCTAGACTCTCAGTAAAACCACCGACAACAGATACAAACCCATGTGGAATTCTATGATTGACTATTTCTTTCATCAAATAACGTCCTTTCTTGTAGTAAAGTAAAATAAATATGTATACAAGAAATGGAGCCAATGTTACAAATATAACTCGTCGTATTCTCGACACAATTACCGGATGTTTGTCAGCCAATCCAAAAGCGCTGACAATCATTTTAAAGACTGATATATGACCTCTTGTTCTCATAAAAATATAGTCGTCATCCTGATTTGGTATAATTGAATATTCCGATTGTAACGCGATATGTTTTATGTCATTACTGGATTCCAAAGCTTCATGTCCAAATTTTAGAAGAGCAAGTGGAAAATATACTAGGAAAACAAGTCCTATGTAAAAGGGTATTAGTTGATAGGAATTCTGTATGACATTTTTGTGGTCACAAATTAACCGTTTCTTTCCACCACTGTTCCGACAGCATTTATATCCCAATAGTTGTAATGGTACGTTTAGGTATCGACTTAAACCATAGTACAATGAGTTATTAAAATAAGAACTCCTCGACAAATAACACCAGTAGCTATAGTCATACATCTCGTTGATTTTATAAAAGTGTTGCTCCTTGGCCATTTTTTGCAAAGCGTTACCAATTCCTTCAGTAGTTTTAGGATCGCCGAATGTAATATTGCAGTCCGGAGGAGTAACGTTTAAGTAGATTTTTGTAGGATATAAAGTATGCGTATCGAGTAGACCGAACGAATACACAAAGTAATCCAAGGGCCATGAAATGTAGAATTTTCCACCGAAAGGAGGAACAAATGTCCATATCCATCTGTTCGGAAGCAAAACGTCTGGTGTTGAACTATATGTCTTGTTATTTGTAAACGCAATGTCCAAAGGAGCAACCATTCCGTCTATAATTTTAAGCCATTTAGCTAAGTAATTGCCGGATTTGTTCTCAACCTCAAAATGACACTTTTTTGGCTTTTCAAGATCATTTGAAGCATTACAAGAAATAATAAAAGTAACTAGAAGTATCGTGACGGCGTAGTCAGTAGTCCTACTTCCACACCTTCAACAGAAAAAAATGGTTAGAAAGATCTCGAAAACAAGGACACAGACCCTTCTTTTTTTTCTGCCTTTTTAGTTCCGTTATTTATTTACTATCAATTTATAACACTCTTTTAAAAAGCTTGTTATTTTTGAAACAGAGTCGCGACCATCCTTAATCCTTCAATCCGCCATGTTTCTACAAAACTATAGATGTAGAAATAAACTAATGCTATATTCGTTTTGTTTCCGATAATAGTCCCCATCTATCCTTCTTCAGTTATGATAACATTATTGTATGTTGGTGTTTACTTTTATTTCTTTTTAGAATTTTTTTCAGTGAGATGTTTCATTCCAATTTGTTAAAAATTACAATCAACTTGGCAATAATTTACCGGTATTTTCATTTTGAATTGACGAAACATTGAAAAGATCAATCTACTTAAAATATAGATTTCTGATTTCGCTATCCTCACAAGACTTCGACGCAAGTTACAATAGATCTGAATTTTAATTAGAATGTATAAAGAAAATATATTCAATACTTCAGATAATATATGTTACTTACAATGTCATCCTAACACAACAGATAATATATGCTACTTACAATGTCATCCTAACACAACTACGACAGGTAAATAACTAGGATGTATATCCCTAATTAAATCTTTTTTTTCTTTTTATTGGATATTTAAAGGAGGAAGACGGAAACTTTCGAATAAACTTTCAATGTACTATGATTTACGTAGTTCTATTTAAAATTTCCGAATTGAAATAAATATCGTTAAAGGTTACAAGTTTATTGACGTTGCCTCGATTTAAAATGTTGGTTATTGTTGATACTTGATGATAATTTTAGCAACTATTGCATCATGAAATCAGATAAACGAAACTCTTACTGTGCTTATTCATGATTGGCTTTCAAATATTCGGCTTTGAGCGTTCCTGGTGAAGGTAAATCTAGATATACCGCTTCGGACGCAAACAAATTTGTGAAGTGTAATTTTCATTTTAAATACTTGAACAGAAGAACATTTTGATAACCAATACTTCCCTTTCCCCGTTTAAGTCTGGAACCAATCATTTTTGATTTGTATACACAATTGTTCCAAAACGGGTGCCAGTGTATTTATTTTATATTTTAGACCATTTTTTTTCTATTTCTTATTTATTTTGACTCTTATTCTGTATTCGCTATATATCATCACCCCATTATTATTTATTTTTTAAATTTATTCTTTGGCTTTCAAATATTCGGCTTTGAGCGTTCCTGGTGAAGGTAAATCCAGAATAAACGCTTCGGACGCAAAAAAAAATGTGAAGTGTAATTTTCATACAGAAGAACATTTTGATAACTAAATCTCCCATTCCCCTTTCCCCTTTTAAGTATGGAACTATTCATTTTTTACTTGTATACACAATTGTTCCACAACGGGTGCCAGTGTATTTATTTTATATTTTAGACCATTTTTTTCTAATTCCTTATTTATTTTGACTCTTATTCTGTATTCGCTATATATCAGCACCCAATTATTATCTATTTTTTTTGCCATTTTTCTCTATTCTTTATATAGTTTGCCCTTTATTCTTCACCTTTTGACCATATTTTCTATTCTGTAAACCCCATCCAGACCATCGTATGTGGATGAATTTTTATCCGAGTGATTTTTTTATGCGGGAATTTAAATACCGTTCCAAAAGTTTAATTACTGAAAACTATGCTTTTTCCTCTTGTGAGAGGTATGTCAAATGTCAACATTCCGCTGTTTTTTTTTTGTCGTGCCTTCGAAAAATGTCGAAGAATATGCGTTATATATTTCAGAAGGTAGAAGACCTGGATATTTCGTAAAAGAGGGACGAACTTGTACACAGATGTTTTATGTTCTAAAGTTTCCGTCTAGCATATATCTGTTGCCCTTGAATTCATTTTCATAGTTCAGCGACTGCTTAAAAGAACTGTAAGTTTTCTCTCTAAAAGTCATATATTTTTGGCTTTTGGAATGATTGTAAGTTGTACATGTTCGTCTACATGCATGATTCATCTGACCTTAAACACATTTTTATGGTTTATTGGTCAACGTTAAGTTTTCGTGGTAACATTCGTTTCTCAGATACTATAAGCAATATGTAAACTATATATTGTGTATGTAATGGTTGTAAGGTGTGCATGTCCATCTGGCTGTGACAATCTGACTTCGACCTCATTTTAATGGCTCATTGATCAAGGTATAGTTTTCTTGGTCCAGAAAATCCGTTTCTCAGATACTACAAGCAAAAGGTTAACTATATTCGGTGTTAGAAATTAAATATTACATGTCCGTCTGGTAGAGTTCATAAGATATGGACGGTTTGTCAACGTTTTAATATTCGTGGTTATGTCGGTTTCTCGGGGACTACAAATATTTTAGGACCTCCTGAAATACGTGACTAAATCCGCGGCTCATATACGAACTAAGACACCCATCATTATTTTTGTTTTGTGTGGCATCATTTTAGTAAGAATATCAAAATGGTTGATTTGATTTTTTTTAAAAACAATTATTTGTTTCAGATGATAAGTAAAAAAATACATTGTTTCTATTGAGAAAAAAAAAACGATTAAAAAAAATGCTTGTATTTTATTCGTTGGTTTTATCAAAGTTGTAAAAATCTTGAAAATTGTAAAGAAATATGGAATAAATGACACTATTATGGTTAGCCATTAACAGCTGCTCAAATTGTCCTGGACAAGTAAAAATTTAAAGTGGTAAAGTACAAAATATATTCTTCATTAATTCTCTTATTAACAAATAAATGATTATATTAATAATCCCTGGCAATATCGACGAACTTGCATATTTTAGTATTTCCCTTTCTAAATATAGAAATAAGAAAATAAAGGCACATTAGAATGTGAATCAGTTGTTGACACATTCTTTGATGAACCATTCAGATTGGACCTATTCATTTAAGGAAAACTATCTGTTACACAATAATATAAATTGGAGATAAAGTGATCTATATTATATTATTGTGTAACAGATAGTTTTCCTTAAACGGATAGGTCCAATCTGAATGGTTCATCAAAGAATGTGTTGTATAAAACTTTTTGTTCTAAGTATAATGTTTTAAATATATATTTGACATAATTGCTTCCCTCCAAACAAATGTCACGGAAATAAAAGACCATGGAAACAAAAGACACGCATATAAACCTACTTTCGATCTCATGACAAATTCTATGGAAGGATATTTTTAAACAAATAAGGTGAAAGTATGTGTATTTTTTATGAATCAATTTGCTCTTCCTTGACAACTATCATGATAATATAATGGGAATTATGCATATATAAAAATGCTGTGTTATTGTGGTATTGATCGCTAAATAAATACAAATTGGAATTTTAGCACAAGTTAGAATTTATGCGGACTTTTTGCACAAGTTATTAATATTCAGACAACCTCCTTCTTTCTCCGCGTGAAACAAGATAATTATTGACCAGTTTGGTGCTCACTCACAAATGTTTATCTATATATAGTTCAACATGACTTTAAAGTCATATCAAACGAGTTTCTTGAAATTATAATTTTAAGGAAATTATTGAACCAGTGCATAAATATACATACTAAATTCAGTTCTCTATGCCCGATTATTTTACATTTATTACGAATACATAACATAAAATCGACAAAAATATTTCGTTCAGTGAAAAATTTCCCTGCTGATTATTTTTCGTGTTTTATTGCTGAATTTAACCGATTATGACCTTACAATAAACCAATCAACGCAAAATCATGAAACAAGTGAAAAAGGTCAGTTGATCGACATGCAATCGAGCTTGGTTTTAATTTTTTATATATATATTTTCCTTGCGTTTCTATTTTTAATTAAATTTTGTCATTTAATACACTGTGGACTCATTTGTATTTAACATTCGGTACGGTGACGGACCATCAACAGACAAAGAAAAGGTAGGATTTCTGTTTATTTATTGGTTATTTTAATTACATTGAAGAATAAACATACACATGTAACTGTTTTCGATTGTGAGATGTAATATTTTCTACAACCGTTCTAGATTAATGGAGAAATAAGTAAAAAGGCACATCAAAATTGTGAATTGAGTGAACCTTGTCTCGAATTTGTTTAATTTCTTTTTAAATTGAGCACATTGTACCAAAAGAAAGATATTAACACGGAGATTGCAAGACTAGTCAGTTTGAGCACCTCAATATTTATATATCTGTGCATGGAACGAAAGAAATGGGTCATGTCAAGATTGAAGGACCCGGTTTCGTCAATGTGTACGACCCGGTTTGTCATAGAAAATAATGCATGATCGCAAGACGTAAATTAAAATCCGGCATTCACTGGCAACAGGAGTTTGATGGCTCGTTGGAAAACGATTTCTTTCAGAGGATAACTTATTATACATTTTAATTCGTAAACATTTGAATTCACCATTTTGATGTGCCTTTTTACTTATTTCTCCATTAATCTAGAACGGTTGTAGAAAATATTACATCTCACAATCGAAAACAGTTATATTTGTATGTATATTCTTCAATATCATAAAAATTAACAAATAAATAAACAGAAATCCTACCTTTTCTCTGTCTGTTGATGGGCCGTCACCGTACCGGATATGAGATACTATTGAGTCCAAACATTTTTGCCGGGGTAAAGGCACTTGTTTAGACACAGTGTAACAGTTGTTATTATTATGATTCTATCGTAACACTACAATATATCTATAACTTTCACGTTTGTTTACCTTTTTTCTTTCTTCGAGGCCTTTCCGTCGCACTTGCGCTGTGCGGTTGCCGAAGTACTAACGAGAGGTCTCGTGGTTAAGGTCACTGCATACTGGAAAGCTATTGGCAAATTAAAGTACGGGGAGATAATATATCAATAGCAGAACATTTCTGAAGATTTTGGTAAGATAAAGGATTTTCTTTTAAAAGTAAGTCCATGTACATGCACACGTGTTTTATAGTAAAACTTATTCATAAAATATATTTAACTTTTATTTTAAATTTGAAGTAGCATATGACCTTAAACAATTTGGTATAAGGTTGCAAATGATGAAACACATTTGATAGATTCTATTGATATTTTTTCGCTTATACCAGATTCTCTAATCCCCCCCCCCCCAAAAAAAAATGTCCTGTCCTTATAAAACGTTAGTATCTGTGTTGTGTACAAGTCTACAAAGCAAAGACAACGATCTTGTTTTGTCCAATAATGTTAAGAGGTTCACAAAATACTGATAACATGTAAAATTACATCCTGTACACAAGATACATGTAAATAAAGAGAGTACCACGCTACCTCATTGAGTTGTTTGGAGATCCGTACCAAGCATATAATAACCGTATGATTTTATGCTGCTATCGAAATTCAAACCCATCATCCAAGGCAATCCACATTGTAGACTCTGTCTACTGGATTTATTTTGCTCATTAGTTCTCTGCCTGAAGATGCGTGAAATATTTGCTGCTGGATGTCAAGCAATCAACAATCAAACATAAAGGTAAGAAGATACGAAGCTGATCAATAAAAAAAAATCGAACCCTTCCAAAATCAGTCCAGAAATGAACTCAGTAATATCTATTAGAGAAACATACTTTTAAAGATGGATGTTAAATTGCGTTGAACAATATGGGTAAATAAAAATTCTCCCCTCGGTTTCGTCCATACTTTAGAATATTACACGTTTAAGTAAACAAATAAAGGAAATACCATGCGAAATAAATGTCAGCCTTATGAAAATGTATGTCTATATCATTGATTTTGATATGGTGGAAGAGAACAGGCACTTGTCTCTAAAAAAAAACCAACATATAGGTGTTAAAGGAGCATTAGCTACGAGATATAAAAAAAAATATGATTTTTTTTTGTTCAATCATTAGCGAAAGTGAAATAGTGAAATAATAATTCGCTTTTAACAATTCGCTTTTAACAACCAGTTTGGTTCAGTTTTGTCAAAATAAGCAAAGAAACATTGCTAATGAATTATTCACTTGCAAGTGAATAATTCGACCTCATTGAATCCGTAATCATGTGAACTTTAATTGATTCCTATAGCTAGAGATGGGTTACGCATGAACTAGGTGTGTTCAGTTATTAAATGGAAAAGAATGTAAACATTGGAAATGAAACAAGGGTAAACAATTTGGTTGACTGATTCGATCTAGAAAACTCATTCTTATACAGGTAAAAACGATTATCAACATATTTTTTTAACCTATAATATGAAATCAAACAGACCTATAAAAATCCAATTGCACGAGTTCGCAATCTATTTATATCTATGTTTATGTTAACATCGGGTTATATGACCGTCGGGGGTCTTTGGGGGTCACCTCGATGGTTAATTAAATGGCGCCCAGACTAAAATACACACGAAATGCTGATACATACTATCGAGTCTATGCATCTTAAATTGTTTATTTTAGACTTTTTATAATTTGAATATGCATTTTAGTATGTTATAAGTCGAATATAAGAATTTAAGTCAAATCGGTGAACACGAATTTGACAGCTCATATTAAAGGTATATATGAATTTGTTCACAGAGAAGTGCCTGTGTGGACGAGTATGCGAGTTACGATAGATCTGATTTTCAAACATATTGAATAAATAAATATAGGTGTCTCAACTGCAGTGACAAACTATTAAGATTATTTTCACATGAATTAAGACCTAAATGGTTTGTTCAAACCCTCAACTGAAATATCTCGAATTAAAACAAGACATTAGTTCTGCTTCAGCAGCTATTTCACCAAAGCTGAGAACCTAAACGACTTGAAGTCACTTAAGGTCCCTTCATTCTGATTCGTATTCGTATTCCAAGTGATTACAGGAATTTCTTATTTGAATGTGATCCCTATAGAAACTTAATGAACACACGATAATATCAACAATATATCATCATCTAAAATTTATTGGGAAACATCGACGCAAACTTCGAAAGGTTTTAAATCTTAAATCCCATTTCGTTAAAGATATGATTCATCGTAGAATCGTTACTATACAACTGTATATTTCTGTTTATAGAATTCTTTAAACAAATGCATAAAACATGTAGTGGATTATTTTATAAAACACTTAGTAGATTTAATTTTGGTCAATTTACATGTCAAAACAATCTGATTTAGAATTAAATGAATAACGTACTCTACTTAAAGGTTTGTAGAACAGAAGAATAAATTTTAATCTCGGCATTGATCAAGCGATCCTGTGATAGATTTAACATACATTATTTGTCTGTTTGTGTATATTGGAGACATCTAGTTCATTTTATTTGTGCATGAATGAGAATGTAATGAATTCTGTTTTTCGAGGATTAATTTTAAACATTTGATCCTTTCATCAAAATTTCAGTGAACCAAAAAGATGTCGAAGAAAGGAGGAAAGGTAAGCAAAACAATATTTCGTGTAAAAAATGTTTGATTAAAATAAAAACCGTCGTTGTTTTAGTGCTATTTACTAAATATTTCATAATTGCAATTCAGCAGTCTGGGGACAATACCAAAAAGCCATTGTGGAAAAACTGATTGCTATATGAGTAGAAACGACTGCAGGACGTCTAAAAGTCAAGTGAAAAACATACGTGTGTGTGATAAAGTTATTTATAAAAGTGTCAAAACTTTATATGGGATAGTCTTTGTTGCTTTGTTCACTTGTATATCGAAGACATGTTATAGATAGAATTACTTCACATTCACATAAACCTTTGACAATATGTAGGTTCTACAGAAAACATGAAAATTACTCTAATACACCAATTGACTATCTTTGGATCGCAAATGAACGGTATATGTTTACTAAAACTACTAAAATATAATACAGAAATTCAATGAATACATATTATTTGCATGATGATTCATTTCAATGCAGAATGTATATCATCTTATTTTATAATATTCTCATAAAAAAAAAACATTAAAAAAATACCAGCTAATTTAGTGAAGGAAAAAAGATTGTGATTCATGTGCTGCATGATTTTAATTTAGAATAATGAAGATTTATCTATAAACTTTGAAGAATTATATGGCGCGGTTTGTGAGTCATAAATCATTATAAATATCTAGTCTAGATTAATTATTACTAGTCTTAAACTGTTAAATAGAATTATGTCTAGTTTTAATTGATTATAACCAGCCTTAATAGAACTATGTCTAGTCTAAATTAATTATGACAAGCCTTAAATATAATTATGACTAGTCAAAATTGATAATGTCTTGTCATGAATGATTTAGTCTAGCCTTAATTCTAGTTTAGTCTAGTCATATCTATTTCTGTCTAGTCATATTCAATTAGGACTTGACATATGTCATTTAGACTAGACTAGACATAATTCAATTAGACTAGACACAATAAATTAAGGCTAGACATAATTAGATTTTAGACTAGGCATTATTCAAATTTTGACTATACACAACTCTATTTAAGTCTAGCCATCATTAATTTTATTCTTATGAAAATTCCGTGTATAACCCTGACAAAATATACAAACTTAGGACAACTGACGCTTAAAACCGGCTATATGACAAACTTTTTATGATAATGTTAAAAATATCTCCATATAATTACATTTTACATGTATGTTTCATTATAATACGTTATTTTGATTGGCTAACAGCAATCTCGCGTCATTCTGAAATTAACCTTCATTTCATAATGAAATGTAACATTCATGACGACACGAGCTTCCACAATAAAGTGCACAGGTAAATAAAAGAGAAACTTGATAGAAATCGTGTTTTCATGATCCTAGCAAAAAAATGTAATTATAAGTATTGAATGCTTCTTTTAGTAATTTTATAGGGTTGTAAAAGCGTTGACCGTGCGCACATTTTTAGAATCAAGCGCGGAACAAAATGTACTTCGGTCAACGCTTTTACACCCCAATAAATTTACAAAAAGAAGCATTCAATTCTTAAATGAACTAATTTTTAAAAAGTATGAAAAGAGAGGTGAAAGCACACGACACGCTAATGTCGGATATTATCGATATTGCACACGACACGTATTTGAAGAAATTTTCTTTTTCATTTCTGAAATCTGTAATGAGAAAAAAAAAACACAATTTCCTTTTTACCCCCCCCCCCCCCCCCAATTATTTTTCACCTCCCCTCCCCCTCCCCTTTTTCAAAAAAAAAAAAATCTTTCCCTCAAGATATGGTCATTATCTCAATTCAATTTTCCAATGGAGTTTGCAACCATAATTACCCATTTAAATACATCATAAAAGTTTTAAAATAGAAAATGACATACATAATCATGTCTAAAAATAATATATCTTTAATCAGCATTTTTATTATTTACTTCTAAAAATAAATTGACAGCTAATCACCTCACGACAATACAAAATTTCTTTATACATAATTTAAAAAAAAAAGCAGTGTAAGGGAGGTAATCCAAATTTAACATTGTACTTAAAAGTGATTGTCATTAACAAGGAAACCCTTGTTTTTCCCCCTTTTTTGCCCCTAATTCCTTAACGGTTTGAGCCATTACCCCCCAAAGCCAATCATAACCATCCATTTGTGGTATGGAAACTTGTTGTAAAATTTCAGAGAGATCTATACACCGTTCCACAAGTTATTATCTTAAAACTAGAAAAATGCTTATATGGGCCCCTTTTTTGGCCCCCTAATTCCTAAACTGTTAAGACCATAACCCCAATCAATCCCAACATTCCTTTTGTGGTTTTGTGGTTATAAACCTTGTGTTTAAATTTCATAAATTTCTATTTACTAATACTAAAGTTATTGTCCGGAAACCAAGTGTCTTCGGACGACGACGACGACGACGACGACGTGATACCAATATACGACCACAAAAATTGTTTGCGGTCGTATAAAAACTGGATATCACATCCTAATTTTTACGGTTATGTTATTTATAAAGCCCATCAACTTAGATACGATCCACGTTAATGTATTGGTTCTTTTGATGAACTTATTCTTAAAGAATATCAATTTAATACCTTAATCAGAAATTTGAATATTGTTTTTATCCGTGCTAATATTGATTTTGTTTTTGATAAATTAAAACATAACTAAATATGTGTTGCTGTACATTTATAAAAACTGATGGTCCTACATCCTGCCGATATTATTTACTGACATTTTGGCATTGCACAAGGTCATGCTTTTCTCAGACTGTTCAAGACGTATTTAAGCTAAATCCATTGGATGTGTACTAATAGCTACTGTAGTCTGGAAGAACATGATTTATTCATTATTTGTTATTGGCTTTGAACTATCTTCCTGTAAGTGCGAGTACTCTTATATCTTTTGTATTGATGGTAGCTGGTTTTTTTTGTGTACTTCGTGTTGATCTGATGATTCCAGCCTTTTCCAACTGCATTTTACAGTTTGCTCTTATGTTGTACTGTTACACCATTCTCCCAGGTTAGGAGAGGGTCGAGCGCCGATAGACATGTTTACCTCTGACACATTCTATATGTGTGTCCGAAGTCATTAGTTGTTATTCAGTGGTTGTCGTGGTTTCTGTTTTATAATTGTTTGAATTGTTTCACATTTTGTCATGTCGGGCCTTTTATAACTGGTCATACGGTATGGGTTTTGCTTATTGTTGAAGGTCGTACGGCGACCTTAAGTTGTATGAATCCATTTCATTTGGACGCTGTTAGACAGATGGCGCTTTACAATCATACTGCATCTCCTTAGGTTATATTCAATGTTTTCACTGCCGCCGGAATTTATGTATTATTGAATAAGATATATAATGCCTTGTACGTTTATAGAGATCTAGTAAAGCCATTACGGGAAAGTTTCTTTTATGGTGTTTGCTCAAAATAAATCAATAATATATAGTTACAGTAAATATTTGATGTGAAAATGATAGAATAATTTTATTTTAAGTCGGGTTTACATGAAACATTACAAACATAAGCTCTGTAGAGCTTTTTGTCGACATTAATAACAATAACAACACATACAATATATTAAGACATATAAAACATACACATTAGACATACAGATGTAAGACAGCTATATTGCACAAGCAAAAATGTTTATATATAAAAGCAAAGCACAAACAAGTAAAGCACTAAACTAGATTATAAGCACGAAATAAACAATGCAAAACTAGTTCTAAAAGCTGCATGGAAAACTCAAAATAAAAATCAAAAAATTAAGATCTGCATGAGCCACATCTGCATGAGTTGCCATTTCAGTTGTTGATCATACTTTTAAACTGGTTCAGGTTCGACTGCGCACGGATCGCGTCAGGCAGCTCATTCCAGAGTGTAGCTCCAGCATACCTTAATGAATGGGTACTTCAACAGTTTGTTCGCGCTTTCTAAAAGAGTATGGTACATTTTTAAAATTGATAATACCATGGAGATACACTGGTGACTCTTTGTGTAATATTTTAAAAGTTTCTATTGCCATCGTTCGTAGACGTCTTATTTTTGAAGAAGGTAAACCAGATTTTAACAAAAGAGTTTCATAGTCACTACTATATTTTCGATCATCGACAATATCTTTCCACACAGTACCGTCTGCAGACTATGACTTGTGATATTTCAAGTGACTAGAAAAGAGTTCGTTTGATGTTAAAATAATATAAACAAAAAGTTCAAAACTAGAATTCACGACTAGACGCTGAATTCATACAACTTTGATGACTTAAAAAAAAGGTTTGCGCACCGGGCAACACTCTTGTTTTCGGCCCAGTTGCCCGCTAATAATAAGTGATAATATATAGGCCTATATTCTATGCTACCATTTTTTTTATTTTATTAAAATCGATTATATCTAAATAAATATTCAAATGATTCACTTCAATATTTTCATTTGCAGAAGAAAGGCAAGAAAGGGGTAAGTTTTTAAAATTTGGAACGTTATTGCACACTTTCGTAGTAGAAAATAGGTATTTAGTTGTATCAACTTTCACCACTCTCTTTTGCCGGAAATAGAAATCGTCTATCATGCATAGCAACAAACAATATGGCCGCGAAAAGTCAATCAAAATCAAGTTCTGGAAAGTCAACGAGATCTAATGCATCTACAGGGAAAGATATCAAAGGAAAGAAAAAAGTAACCGTGGAAGAAGTGTGTATATTTTTTGCAGTCGTCCCAGATTCGCAATAGTCTATACTTAATCGTTTGATATGATGTAGATTCTACCTGATCAGCTCCTAAAGGCGATGGTTGTAATGGTTTATAACAAGTTATTTTGCATGTTTGCTTAACTTGTTAGTCACAAGGTTTAAATTTTCAAATTGAAATGAAAGCCTTTAAAACGAAACTTAACCATTAATATGAAGCAATTGTTCCCTGTGAAGAGGAATTCTACTCACTTCGGCACCTGGAATAGTCAAACCTTGTTACCTTGTTATTTTTGGCACCTGCGGTTCACATGATGTTTTTCAAGTAAAATACTCTGTTTTTTTATGTAAAAAAAGCAAAAAAAATATGTTCCCCGTACCAATAATTTTGTACAGTACTATACAAATTTTTGCCCATACCTCAAAAGAAAGAAAATGATATAAGGTGCCGATTTGACTTAGTGCCCATCTGACTTTTTCTAAATGTGCCTAATCAACCAAGTGCCGATTTGACTTGTACCCGTGAAAGAGAAGGAAGTCAGTATTCTTTTTGGTAGATATACAAATTTACAGGAAATTGTATGACTTACATGTTGTACATGGCAGCGTCCATCAACACAACAGTAACAGGGTAACTTTCAATAATTCTCTGTTATATAACCTGAGTGAGACTTTAGCTTAGGCGATTTAGGTGCCAATAGCAAATTAGCTACCAGTGTTTATAAGGTCTTAGAACAATCTGGATAGAATTGACCTCTTACAAGATGTGTATTTTATACAAAGAGTGACCTTTATTAGGATAATTCATATAATATTATTAGAGGATCCTCTTGTATAATTATTGATTCTTTCTTTTAGGATGATCCAGATGATGAAACTGCTGTTCTGGCATTTAAAGTATTGTCAGAAGACCAGACGAAAAAATTACTCACATTAGAAGTTGAAGACATACAAAAGTAATTTCATAGTTTCTTTGTTCTGAATGATAAATCATCACAAAATCTTATGCAGTAGATATTTTATATAGTTTTTTCAATCAGAACATTTTGAGCAGTCATTCTTGCACTTTTTTTATATAAAGAATTCAAACCCATGTAGATCTCGAGCTCTAATAAACTTAAAAGTCTTAAATACTTTAACTAACCCTAACTATAAATGAACTCTAACCCTGCAGTACAGGAACCCCTAACGTAAAAGAAAGTATACTAGGACCTTAATTCAAAAAAGTAGGTGAATTAAAAGACATAATAATTTTTAAACTGTTTTTTTTGTTTTGGCAAAATGTGAATTCTATTATTATTTAAAAAACTAGTATTAAACAACATAAGGAAAATCTGCTCAATATCCCATTTACAAACTACCGGTCACTACCCCCTCCTCCCCAAAATGTAGACATAATTTTCACAGATAAAGGGTCAAACCTTTATGGGAGGATTATTGTTATTGTTATTATCATATTTACATATACTTGTTCTAATAGCCCATCATTTTAATATTGTACATGTACTACTCATAAATTACTGGGATTTTTAATAAACCTTTCATTATGTTTAATTTACATATTAGGAATCTTGTAAGTGGGTGTTGCTATTTAGGTCTGTTTGTGTTTATGCTACATGTATAAAGGTTTTTCCTGGTCTGTTTATGATGTTGATGTCAGATCATTGGTCATCTCTGGAATTCATTCACAGCTTGTGAGAAGTCTAGCTACTCTAAGAGAGATTGCCTGCAGTTGTTATTTTTTTGTTTTGTTGCTGTCTTAATAGTGTAAGTCTCCAGATGGCCTCATCTCCTTTATTTGGTTACTGTCTTATTGATGTAACCATCATGCTGGCCTCATCGCCTTGTTAGGTTGCTGTCTTAATAATGTAACTATCAAGTTGGCCTCATCTCCTTTGTTTGGTTATTGTCTTCTTGATGTAACCCTCATGGTGGAATCATATCCTTGTTTGGTTGCTGTCTTAATAATGTAACCCTCATGGTGGCCTCACCTCCTTTGTTTGGTTACTGTCTTATTGATGTAACCCTCATGGTGGCCTCATATCCTTGTTTGGTTGCTGTCTTAATAATGTAACCCTCATGGTGGCCTCACCTCCTTTGTTTGGTTACTGTCTTATTGATGTAACCCTCATGGTGGCCTCATCTCCATTTCCTCCTATTTATTTGTTCTTCAAGAATCATTTGTGTCACATTATCTTATTTACAATGTATGTGTAAGATTTTTACATTTTGAAATATAAAAGTAAAAAAATAACCATATTTTGTTATTTTTATATATTTTACTTCATTTTCAGAGAACTAGGTGATATATTCAAATTAAAAAACTACAGCACAGATTTACAAGAAGCATCCACGTTAGATTATTACACAGGAGCAGTCTGGTGGGGTAAAGAACAAGGACTAAACCCACAACAGTTATCTGGGTTATTTACTGTAGTTTATAACCTTTTTGACAATGTAAAAGGTAATTAAACAAGAAAATGATCTACAGAATTAGATAATCTATGTCTATTTAATTTTAGAGGTACATGTATCTATATAAATGTACCAACACTGAGCGTTGCATTAACAAAACAACCATAGAACAAAGACACAATTAGAAGTAATAACATTAATGATGTATCTTCAAATTATGCCAAAATAATGGCAAAATTGTAATTTTTGTAAAGTGGGATGTGATAATAGCCAATATTTGACCCTGAAACTTCAAAAAAGTTCTTAAATACTTTCAATGCTGTATTTACTTTATTGCCAATTCAGTGTGTCAATATTATCTCCTAAAATTGACAAAAAAAATGCTAATTATGATGGAATGTATTTATTGGTATATGTTTATGAAACAGTAGCACAATAGAAAAAAATAAAAAATAGAGGTAAAAATATGGTCCAAACTATAAAAATGTATCATGTCATATTCCAAATTGCTCCTAGTTAGTCTAAAAAAGTTATGAATGAGATATCCATTTCGACAGCCTTTGTAGGTAATTGTTACCATACAAAGTTTGTGGATTGAAATCAAATTTAAAGGGGCATTAGCTACGAGATATAAAAAAAATGAAATATAATTGTTTTTTTATCAATAATAATGAAAGTGAAATATTGAAATAATAATTTGCTTTTAACAATCAGTTTGGTTCAGTTTTGTCAAAATAAGCAAAGAGACATTGCTAATGAATTATTCACTTGCAAATGAATAATTCGACCTCATTGAATCTGTATTCATGTGAACTTAAATTGATCCCTATAGCTAGAGATGTATTGCGCATGAACTAGGCGTGTTCAGTTATTAAATGGAAAAGAATGTAAACATTGGAAATGAAACAAGGGTAAACCATTTGGTTGACTGATTCGATCTAGAAAAACTCATTCTTATACAGGTAAAAAGGATTATTAACATATTTTTTAACCTATAATATGAAATCAAACAGACCTAGAAAAATCCAATTGCACGAGTTCACAATCTATTTATATCTATGTTTATGTTTATATTGGGTTGTATGACCGTCGGCAATCTTCGGAGGTCACCTCAATGGTTAATTAGATGTCGTCTGGACTAAAATACACACAAAATGCTCACACATAAAATCGAGTCTTTGCAACTTAAATTGTTTATTTTAGACTTTTTTCATAATTTGGATATGCGTTTTACTATGTTATGAGTCAAATGTAAGAATTTGAGTCAAATCGGTGAACATGAATTTGACAGCTAATGCCCCTTTAAAAGAAATCCAAATTATTTAGATTCATAAATTTTTGTGATGTTTTTATTATTTTGAGAATGGATAGGATTTGCAAAAATAAAAAACTCACATTTAAAATTTTTATAGCAACATTTGTATGTCCCATTGTCTGAATTCACAATATTTAACCAATCTCAAACTTTTATCCATTTTCAACATAAACTTTAATAATTGCACACACAATAATTTCTGAATTAACAGTATACCATAAATGTTTTCTGACTATAAACAGTTTAATTCTAGTGCATTTGTGTAAGAAAATAATAGTAGTAAATTTAAGGTTTAAGTTTTATTAATATGATTCCCACACTTTCTGACAATTCATAAAGCAAGTTTATTTCTGATTTACTAGACCTTGTATATTGTAACATTAGCAAATAAACTTTTTTTACAGAACAACACATGAATAAAGTAGACAATTTGAAAGAATTTAAAGCCGTAATGATGGGTATAGAACCAGAATATCCAGATGTTAAATCAGCTGGTTTAGATTTCTTCTCTGTAGCACAGGCAAGAGCCATTGCTCTGTACATACATACTAGGTATGAATTTTATTATAAAGCTAAGTCTCATACTTTGAACATATTTCATTGTCAAAACAAGAAAAATGACAATGGATAATTAAGTCTGATATACATGTATATCTGACTGCCAAGTTTTGAAAATCTCCATGTAGAATTTACTCAGTGAACATACAGTTTTGCAGATTAATCAATTCTTTTGTATATTTGCATGATAATTGATTTATTTAGCATGGCAAATAATTTTTTATGCTTTCACAACATGCAATCGTGGAAATAAAAAAAAAATTCTTGTAGATATTGACAAAACCTATTTTTTGGGCAATTTCAAAATCATAGTAAATGAAGGTTTTTAGTTATGTTTTAGCTATACTGGTATAATGATAATGATTTCTTTCAAAATTTGATCAGTTTTCATACCATTGATGATGATGACTATGGATGGCTGCTTAACGTCCAGCGGCAAATTAATATGCATTTTCAGGACGAGAACATGTTAATGTAATATGAAATTTAGCACTGCTTTGTACTAGACCGACATGCTGAGCCGTATTTTTAATGTGCTAGTTCACAAGGTAACAGTCCGCAGGAAAACATGTCACCTTACCCAGACACATTATTCTGACTCCGAGCTAACCAGTCTTTGCTCTTACTCCTTAATGCTGTGTGCTTAGCGGAGAAGCAGCAAATACCAATTTTAAAGTCTTTGGTTTGACCCGGCCAGGGTTTGAACCAACAACCTCCCGCACTTGAGGCGAACACTCTACCACGAGACCACCGAGGCGGTGTTTCATACCATTGATGTAAGACTTTAAAATTATGAACCTTTTAAAAAAATTGTGATGAAATAGAGATAACAGTAGTTAACAGTACTGATTTCAAATATTGCAAATCCATTAGGAATATACAAAATCAGGATAATAAACAAAACCTGAGGGAATCTCTGGAACATAGTTACTGTCAATATTTTGGAATTGTGGCAAGGGAGATAATTTGTGGCAGTCAAAAATATCCCCATATCTCAATTTGTTAAATAATGAGCAGTAATGATTATTCTTCCTATGTTGCTCACAATGTGTAGCATTAGATATTGATTTTTTTAATTTTTTTTTAAATTCTGCTTTTGATTTATATTTTCCCATTACATGTTTTTGTAATATCTTTACATTATAGTTTGTTCCAGCACTATAATTTATACCAGTTTATGTTCACACACACTCAAGCAGAAGAAATTATTGGAACAGATGTGAGTACATATATATAATTACTTGAACAAAAGTGAAAACCAAAAATCACTTTTGTTTTCATCGTTGATATGCTACTGGAAGTTTATAATCGAAAAAAAACCATTAGTCCTGTGTTTATGTGGTTTCTGGTAAAGATATTGACACTATTTTATGGGAAAACCCTATCTTGACACATATAATTAACAAATGTCATTAATTGTAAACAATTTATAAAAGAAAGAAGATGTATTTTTCTTAAATTATATATTAACATATACATATTATCGCTATTAGAAATAAAATTTTGCTACATTTTTGTAATTATGGGATGGAGAAAATACAATGAAATATTATATTGATAGTACTTTTACTATTGTTGTCTTTGTTCTAAAACTTTCGTGTTAATTTAAAATCAATTTTTTTTATAACTTCCATTGAAAAAATAGTTTAAAATTTACTAGCTTGTACAATATAGTTTTTTCTATGAGTCTTCAATCCATTATTTATGTGGAAAACTTCAATTTTTGTCCAGATAAACAGTAAGTATATAATATTGCAGGTAGTTAATACATGAAGTAAAATTAAGATCAAAATTTTTACAGCTTTCTATAGAAGTGGCCAAGCCTTCTACACTGCCATTCCCTCCCCCTCTACATGAAGGAGTTCAGGATGATATGTATGCCTCATTTATAGCCACACCCCCACCTACACCACCACCTGCAGAGGTATGTATCAAATATCAAATAATGCAGAGATATTTTTAAGTTATTTTTTTAGTTTTTAGTTTGTTTATTTCAATTTCATATTTTATGCAATATATAATGAGATATTATGAATGTATTTTCCCTTGATTCCAATATAATAATTTTTTTTAGTTATTTAATGAAATATATTCTTAGATATAAACATACATCAACATTTAAACAAATCTTATCTCCTTGTATGATTAAATGTAGGGTGCTGAAGATACAAAATCAGATCAGGTAATTGGTATACATATATTAAGTTATCTCCCTTTATTTTTCACTGCTATTGCATACGAATAAAGATCAAATAATGAGTTAATGATGAAAATTCATACCCAGTTATCACAAAAAAAAAACTTTCTGACTTATTTATTTTCTATCTATCCACTCAGGCAAAAGAATGAGACTTCCTTATAAGACTTCAGAGATAAGTAATTACTAAGATGTGAAAAAGTCAGATGTCAATATTTTCGTTTTTCCTATTTATGCATTATTAGCTTACTGGGATAGAAATTTTCATACACTTAACGTTATCATGTAAATTAAAAAAAAATTGGGATGTTTTTATTTTTGCAAAAATTTGGACAGGATAGGTTTCACAAAAAGTAAAACTTTCATGTTGAATTTTGTTGGCATTATTTGTATTCAACATTTCCTGAGGTGGCAATAATTAATCTGGCATTTATGTACATTTTTCAACAATGCCAATAATAAATAAACACAAAAATTTCTGAATTAACAGTAATACATTTGAAACATACACAAAGTTATCTGGCAATAATGAGAAAAGGCAAGACAAACAGTACATTTGACCTTTCTTGATTTTTTGGGAATTACAAACATTGTAAATATTGAAATGTCTTTCCCTGATATCTGTGACTTAATTTTTGTCGCTAATTTTATTTGATCTTTATTATATTAATTTTTTTCTAACCACAGCCCAAAGGACTCAATATTCACAAATCAAAAGACTTACTATTTAACAGGAATCATATACCGGTATGTCCAATCTGTTAAAATGATCCCATTATTTCAAATATTTTAATACTAATACACGTTCTTTTCTTAGTAAATGGAAAACTTTAAATTTCCATTGCTTACATAAGATTACAACTATTATGAAATATGGAAAAACATGTTAAGATAGAGTTAAGTAAGGTAATGCATGATTCTAACAATGATGTTTAAAGAGTCTAAGCATGATTTCAATATTTATATTTTAACCTGCATGCAAACAAAAAGACACCATGCATGTGTATGCACATTATTCTTTTGAAGTTACATTTCCATTTATTTCTGATAGCCACTTAACAGGTGACTCATAGTCTGCCATAGCCATATTCACTTCCATATACATGTTGTACCAACCTCTCCCATACACTAACCAATTAACAGATAACTAGGAAAAATCAGTCAACTTCATATATTATATTACCACCCACCCTTAATTTCATCTAACCTTGTTCTCTTGCTGAGTTATTGTTACCAGTAATTTTTATTTAACAAACAAAACGCTGGAACTGCCAACAGTTGCTCCCAGAACTGCTTTAATTAAGAGAAAACGTTTTTATTTCAAGGGTTCTAAATACTGTAAAAATAAGAAGATGTTGTATGATTGCTAATGAGACAACTCTCCACCAGAGACCAAATGACATAGAAGTTAACAACTATAGCTCACTGTATGGTCTTCCAACAATGAACAAAACCCATACCGCATAGTCAGCTATAAAAGGTTCCAAAATGACAAATGTAAAACAATTCAAACAAGAAAAATAACGGCTTGATTTATGTACAAAACAATGAACGAAAAGCGAATATGATGAACAGCAACAAATGACAACCACTGAATTACAGGCTTCCGACTAAGACATACAGAATGTGGCAGGGTTACACATTTTTGAATGCACCAACCCTCCTTCTAATCTAGGACAGTGTTGTTACAGCACAACACAAGAAAAAACTACAAAACAATAAAATAAAAAAAACAAATATGAGAAGCATCAATCAACCACAACCACTGAATTACAGGCTCCTGACTTGGGACAGGCATATAAAGAATTTGGCGGGGTTAAACATGTTTGCAGATGCCCAACCCTCCCCTAACCTAGGACAGTGGCGTAACACAACATCCAAACAAACTTTGAAAATCAGTTATTGGACGTGGCAGGGTATTTATACATCCCCACAATAAAAGAGACATTAGGTATAGATCTGAGAGTTCTTGCAGTTACTGACAGCTAGTTCAAAGGCAATACTATTTACAGCTAAAGACAGCTAGTTCAAAGCCAATTCTAAATACTAGTATGTTTGAAGGGACAAATAAACATGTACTATTATTGCCTTATTTTGCCTGCATAATGTGTTATGTTTAAATTGGGATACCATCCTGAAATGAACTTTGAAAAATAATTCTTAAGTAACAGTGATTTGACATGTTAATCCCAAAATCAATATCATAATGCTTCTCCTTCCCTATATCTTTCATGAATTTCATTCCAATCAATCAAGGGAAACTCAAGCTACCATCCAAAAACCATTTTTACATTTACTATACATTTTTTTTAAGTAACAGTGACCTTGACCTTTGACCCTGTGATCAATTGGTTTCTTCCCCTTCCCTATCTTTCATTTCAATCAAGCAAGGGAAATTTAAGTGAGCGTACCATCCAGAAACCATTCTTCCAAAAAATGTATTATTAGTAATTAAAGTGACCTAACCTTTGACCTAATGACCTCAAAATCTATAGGCTTCTTCCTCTTCCCTATATCTTCAATTTTTATAAGTTTTATTCCAATCAAGCAAGCAATTTTTATTTTAAATAACAGTGACCTTGACTAGAGTTTTGACTTCAAAATCAATATGCATCTTCCATCTGTGTAAGTTTCATTCCAATGAACCAAACAGATTTTCAAATAAATATTAAATCATATCCTTGGAATCATACAGTTGAAATATATTTTGTACCGCTAACATATGTTCTTTATAGTACACTTGTAGATAGTTGAGTTTACTTAATCTATATATGAATAATACTAATAGTCATTGCTTAGATCTTAGGATGCCTTTGTCTTCATTACTGCTTACTTTTATATTCAATTGCATATATTGTATATCAATTAAAAAAAAATTTGCTAGTTCAAATGTAGTTAGACTACATGCTTTTATTAATCATTTAAATGAAAAATGGCTTTTGAAAGTATTTATTAAATTGATATATTTTTAGAAATAAAATTTTAACTTAACTGAGACATGAAATCATATCAGTTTTATTGTTAAATTATCTTGGTTTCTCAAAAAATGAAAAAGAGGCATAAAGACCTGTTTTTGATCATGAATATTGATTGAATTAAGATGTATTTGAAAAATAAGACAATTTCTAAAGTAAAAACTGTTTAAGCATTACTCAAGAAGTATAATAATAATGTAACAAGAATGTTTGCAAATTGCAGAATTTTGTTTAATTTTAAAGACAGTATTTTCTTTAAATTTTTGTAATAGTCATGAGGTCATTCTAAAGGTAATTGTCAAGAAACCATTGATATTTATTAAAATCTATTGATAATAAACCATTTTAGCAGTAATGCTGCTTTCAATTAAAATGTGCAGTTAAATTTTAATCATTGAATCACTAACATTAATCTTCCTTCGTTTTGCCAGATTTTTAAATACTGTTTTGAATTGTGATGAATTTTTTCCTTATGTTTTGTTCCCATAGGAGAAACCAAAAGAGGGTGAGCCTACAGTACCAGATATTGATGCATTTAATGATTTAACTGTGGATGATGTCAGAGAAGTGATAGAAAGTGTTGCTAAAGAAATGTTAGGAGGACTGCAGGTAATACAGCTATGTATAGTTCGTTACAAATAAACATGTTAATCAGTTTTGTCCTTAATTCTTAATAATAAAGTTTATTAAATGTTGTTTTCATTTTCTAGCACTGGGTCAATACCACAGCTAGTGAACTGTTAGTTCCTGAAGGTATCAACAACTCAGTAGTCAGTGCCTAAACAAACTTTTAAATAATTCTCCATTGATAGATTAAGAAGATTTTAGACACTAAGGATCCAACTCCCTTAGGAAAAGTTGACCTTAGATGAATTTGGCTATTTTTGGAGTCCTTTTTTGGTCATAATAGCCCTTCAAGTGTTAGGTCTTATACATCCTTGGCTTTCAAGTGTTAGGTCTTATACATCCTAGGCTTTCAGGTGTTAGGTCTTATACATCCTTAGCTTACAAATGTTAGGTCTTATACATCCTTGGCTTTCAAATGTTAGGTCTTATACATATTTGGCTTTCAAATGTTAGGTCTTATACATCCTTGGCTTTTAAGTGTTAGGTCTTATACATCCTTGGCTTTCAGGTGTTAGGTCTTATACATCCTTGGCTTTCAAGTGTTAGGTCTTATACATCCTTAGCTTTTAAGTGTTAGGTCTTATACATCCTTGGCTTTCAGGTAATAGGTCTTATACATCCTTGGCTTTCAAGTGTTAGGTCTTATACATCCTTGGCCTTCAAGTGTTAGGTCTTATACATCATTGGCTTTCAGGTGTTAGGTCTTATACATCCTTGGCTTTCAAATGTTAGGTCTTATACATCCTTGGCTTTCAAGTGTTAGGTCTTATACATCCTTGGCTTTCAAATGTTAGGTCTTATACATCCTTGGCTTTCCAGTGTTAGGTCTTATACATCCTTGGCTTTTAAGTGTTAGGTCTTATACATCTTTGGCTTTCAAATGTTAGGTCTTATACATCATTAGCTTTAAAGTGTTAGGTCTTATACATCCTTGGCTTTTAAGTGTTAGGTCTTATACATCCTTGGCTTTTAAGTGTTAGGTCTTATACATCTTTGGCTTTCCAGTGTTAGGTCTTATACATCCTTGGCTTTTAAGTGTTAGGTCGTATACATCCTTGGCTTTCAGGTGTTAGGTCTTATACATCCTTGGCTTTCAAGTGTTAGGTCTTATACATCCTTAGCTTTCAAGTGTTAGGTCTTATACATCCTTGGCTTTCAGGTGTTAGGTCTTATACATCCTTGGCTTTCAAGTGTTAGGTCTTATACATCCTTGGCTTTCAAATGTTAGGTCTTATACATCCTTGGCTTTCAAATGTTAGGTCTTATACATCCTTGGCTTTCAAATGTTAGGTCTTATACATCCTTGGCTTTCAAATGTTAGGTCTTATACATCCTTGGTTTTCAAGTGTTAGGTCTTATACATCCTTGGCCTTCAAGTGTTAGGTCTTATACATCATTGGCTTTCAGGTGTTAGGTCTTATACATCCTTGGCTTTCAAATGTTAGGTCTTATACATCCTTGGCTTTCAAGTGTTAGGTCTTATACATCCTTGGCTTTCAAATGTTAGGTCTTATACATCCTTGGCTTTCCAGTGTTAGGTCTTATACATCCTTGGCTTTTAAGTGTTAGGTCTTATACATCTTTGGCTTTCAAATGTTAGGTCTTATACATCATTAGCTTTAAAGTGTTAGGTCTTATACATCCTTGGCTTTTAAGTGTTAGGTCTTATACATCCTTGGCTTTTAAGTGTTAGGTCTTATACATCTTTGGCTTTCCAGTGTTAGGTCTTATACATCCTTGGCTTTCAAATATTAGGTCTTATACATCCTTGGCTTTCAGGTGTTAGGGTATGAGTGTTCCTGGTGAAGGTAAATCAAGAAAAGGGATTTGGATGTTTAAAATAAAAAAAAGTGTTATTTTAGTACTGTAAATTATTATCGAGAGGTTTTTATTAATGTGAATAATGCGTCTGGGTGAGTATCACAATAAGAACACGCAATTTGGTATCTGATACATATATCTGTATACAGATTTTCCTGAAATCGCAATAATTAAACTCGCATCTTTGTCAATTCTTCAACAATCACAATAATATATGCACGCAATAATATCTGAATTTACAGTAACCAAATTCATAGGACAAAGCGTGGTAATAGTACAGGGTTGATAATGACCCAACTATTTATAAGACCTCTGTGCCCCTTATTGTCACAAATAACCCTATCCTTTGTAGAAATCTTAACCACCAATTATTCATAAGACCTCTGTGTCCCTTATTGTTACAAATAACCCTATCCTTTGTAGAAATCTTAACCACCAACTATTCATAAGACCTCTGTGTCCCTTATTGTTACAAATAACCCTATCCTTTGTAGAAAACTTAACCATCAACTATTTATAAGACCTCTGTGTCCCTTATTGTTACAAATAACCCTATCCTTTGTAGAAAACTTAAACACCTACAGACAGAGCAAGTGATATCCAAAATATAAATACAAAACCTATAATATGTATCAATAAAAGAGACCATTATTTTTTGGAGATTTAATTTATAACATATTTTTTTTTCTTTTTTCAGAACGACCTTGCTGCAAAACTTAGGGAAAAGGAAAATAATATTATTCAGAGAATAAATAAAATTCATAAAGTGGCAGAATGAATATTATGTACAGATTATATATACTGTGATATTCCTTTTGAAGACTATTATTTTGTTACTATAATTGTATTATTTTAAATTTGTTTTGTAAAAAAATATCTAAAAATCCAAATAAGTTTTTGTTGCACTTATTTAAAATGCATTAAACAGATGCATTTATTGGGTGGATTTAAATGGTGTCTCAGTATAGCTGTAAAATTTTATGGTTGTCCCTTCAATTGATGTATACACCAATGGTGACTGAAGTCAAGAAATATAGTCTGCTTGGTTTTCTTCTCATGGGAGTAAAACCCTATCCAAATTGGAGCCTCTGTTTGGCTGTGTTGGATGTTTAAATTCCAAGCCATGTCCAGTCAGATTTGGGACATTAAATCAGAACTCCTGTAGAAAAAATAATTGCAACAATACATTCATGTACCATTGTTTTCCAGTGGCAGTCCAGATTTTCCACCTTTGATCCCATCTGTCCCCCTTGCTGTTCCTGCCAATATATTGTATTAATTGCAGATAGTTTCTTGTCCTGAATATACTTGAAATACTTGCCACTGGTTGTTAAGCAAGCAACAATCAATCAATCAATTTATTGGTGGAATAAACTTTAGTATCTAAAGTAAACCATAGACTTCCATTATTAACTAACAAAATCTTTAAATAAATCAACCTTGCCAATTTTGGTAGTGAATGAGAAAGGCAGGTACACACTTTCTGAAGCTGTGATAAACAGAAATGACTAGTGTCCATGATACACATAGATGCCACTGTCCACTCATTCATTTTTTATCCACTGTTGAAATTTCCTTCATTTATTATATTATGTTACTCATGATTCTGATCAAAATCACCACAAAAAATTCAGATAATTGAACATGAAAAGTAATTTAGTAAACAATATATTTTTTACCAAAATTTTCATGGCAGCACAAATCTTGAATATTTTATGAGTAAATGGAATAATATATTTTGAAAAGTTTACAAAAAAATACTTTTGATGTATATGTATGAAAACCATGATTAATCATGGTATTTTAACTTTTCAAATGGTTTAGCTAAGATCATGTGACAATATCATCTTTTTAAGTACATATATATGATGAATTTAATTATTTCCCACTTTGTTGAGTTTTTGAAATACCAAAAGCATGCTGAAAAGTATAGAAAAGAATAACATTTATTAGTCCCAATCTATTATGTGAAGTTTGTTACCCCCATAAATGGTTCATTGAGGCAAATAATTACCAATGTCATACTTATGGAAAGCATAGCTAAATAAATATGCTAGTTATCTCCTCTGAAATTCATTCATCAATGTCTTGTCTACTGTACTTATTATGAATTGATTTAATATGTTGAAAGTCTTAATGATCTTATAAAACAGGTTACACAAAACTTGAACATCAATCTATGAGCAGTGAAATGCAGCAAAGTTCAGGTGAACTCTACTAAATATAGTACACCTATTACAGTAAAAAGTAACTCAAGAATGGCATAATCATAAAACAGTAACATTGATCAATGAAACATGATAGGGGAAAATCGCGTAATTGCGGACAGCGCCGATATGCGGACGGAAAACGAATATCTCACTTTTCGATAAAATTATGGAAAATTGAAATAAAATAGATATAAGAAATAAGGTGTTTTGTTTACTATTGAATGTCTATTTTGTTGCAATAAGGTTATCATGTCTATTGCCTACGATTTACTTTTGTGTCGTGTGATTGAAATTGCATGCTATAAATAGCTTATGTCAACAAGTTTGAAAACCGGGAAATTTTGAAAAAGGTCCAAAGTCAGCGTGTCACATTCAATACACAGTTGTTCATGTAAAAATGGCAATTTATGTGTTGAAAAGCAATAGGCATTGCGTATTTTATGCAAGGAAACATTTCTTTCAATTATATTTACTGATTTGTCTAAATTTTGATTACAAAATTGGAATAAGCAAGTGTCCGCATTTTCACCACCGAAAATAGTATGATAGCCGAAATGCGGACACAAAATATTTTGAACAACTAACACGTGCAGTGGTGCATATGTCAATACCATGATGACGGAAATAAACAAAACTCTCTTATAATCTAGCATTATTAGTTTCAATCCGATACATTTATATCAATAAAGTGTTGATTTGGGTTTATTTGTTTTGCTTTTATTTTGCATATTACGAACATAATGCAATTACAAGTCTGATTTCCACTCCAATTTGCAACTTGCACACATCTTCAATAGGTCAAAAACTGAAAACGTCATCCCCTGGATGGCAAGCCAATTCATTTCTCTTTCTTCGCAGAATGTCTACATGTTTAGGACTTTTTGCGAAAGCAAGAATGGAATGAAATAAAATGTACAGAATCAATCGCCCGAATGAAATTGCAACAATGTCTCGTAGACGAGTGGCTATTTGACAATGATGTTATTGGCTATTTATTTGGCTATTTGACAATGATGTTATTGGCTATTTATTTGGCTATTTGACAATGATGTTATTGGCTATTTATTTGGCTATTTGACAATGATGTTATTGGCTATTTATTTGGCCATTTGACAATGATGTTATTGGCTATTTATTTATGAAATTTTACGTTTATCAAAAGATGAATATGTATCAAACACTACTGAGGGGGAAGGGGGGGGGGGGGGGGCACTACTATGCGAAATTATTGAAAGTGATAAGGAAAATGAATTCAGCAACATTGTGTTTATTGCTTGAAAATCAAGTATAGGAGGTAAAGAGTTGGACATTCTTACTGCGGAAGAGGAAGATGAACTTATTGATATCACGAATATTCCTTTGAAAGAAATGTTTTTATAAAACTTTTTAAAACATGATAGAAATAATGTAACCAATACATTGGTTTTTAAAGACCTCTTTAGACTTTTGTGAGCCTACAGTAACGACAGTGTGCATCCAGTCGTCTGTCTGTCTGTTTGTCCATCCGTCTGTGACAAATCGAAAAACAAACGACGCCCCTCATGGAGAGGTACCAATAATCGCATAATCACCAAATTTTTGCCAACATAATCACATAACCATTAAATATTTGCTTTGGTAATCAAAAACTTCTTTTCTTTAGTTATCAAATAATCATAAACTAAAAGCTTTGTAATCATATAACAAATTCAAATGTAAACTATTTAATAACTAAAAAGTTTTTAATAAGCTCTTCCTCGTTCTCATCCTTCTCCCCGGGTGAAACTGTATCACCTGCATCTTCCATATTTGGTTCGGTAATTTTCTCATGTGAACGACGTATGCCTCACTTTTTTTTTTACCTGCATGGACGAATGAATGTTATTGTAATTAATCATCTTTTTGCACCTATTGTTAACCTGTTGTGTTTTAGACATTTCATCTTAGACACAGAACTCGGTATGCATGTTCTGAACACGCTGGTATCTATTCGCCAGTCGGATAAAATCCCATGCCATTATTGGTCAGAGAACGGGCATTATATAGAAAAAAATATATATGTGACGAAATGCAACGAATAGCATATCATCATGCGTGACCTGATAATCTCCAGGACTACGTCTTTATTATGTCCTGTCGACTTTTGGCGGATGCCCTATTATAGTAATCACTCTGCCCGTCTATTCATCCGTCCGTTTACACTTTCTATGTCGTAGGATAACTCAAATTAACTCCACAGATTTTAAAAGAAATTTTAGCACAACATTTAGTAACATTAGGGGAAGCTCCCTTTCATTTTTTTTTAACTTTTCATTTTCGAGATATTGGACTTAGGCCAGCAAGACCCTTCATTGAGGAGTGACATGGGTCAGTATTCATAAGAGAAAATAAAAGGATATGGAGTAAATGTACATGGGACAAAATCGCACACAATACATATATTTATCAATGAACAAGGCTTTAATTCCTGTTCTTCATCTTGACAGTTGATGTAGGGTCTTCAACAATGAACGAATCATGCATATCCTACAAGGTCAAGACGGCCCCTAGCGTCGACTTAAACTGTACTATTGATAAAAATAAACCAAAGTTCACCTTCTTGCTCCCTACCCGCCTCGGACTGCCAACTTGTGCGATGCTTGTGTACGACGGTTCTCCAGTCGAAAGCACCAGGGATACAAGAAAAGTGCAGTAATTTTGAAAGACATCGATCGCCGCTAAAATATGCTTTGAAGTTACACATGTCGGGGAGCGGTCAATGAATTACATAATTTATAATTACGGGCTAGGTTTTTCAACATATATTTGGAGGGGCCTCGGTGGCCGAGTGGTCTAAGTAGTTACTACTGTAATCACTAGCCAGTCAAAACTGAGGTTGTGAGTTCGAACCCCGCTCGTGCGGGTGCACCCGACTCCAATCTTAATTTACTAGGATTGTCAGTTTTCCTATCGAAGGTCGGTGGTTTTCTCCGGACACTCCGGCTTCCTCCACCAATTAAAACTGGCCGCCACGAAATAGCCCAAAAGCGTTGCTTAAAAGTGGCGTTAAAACACCAAAAATCAATCAATCAATCAACATATATTTGTCATACATTGCCCAACAAAAGACCAATACATTAGAAACAACAGATGATAGACAATACATATAAAACTAAACATAATACTGACTTTTCCATAATTCCCTAAAATTTTTGGTGTCCATTTTTCCATAGTCCTAATTTTTTTTTGAACATTTCAATTTACAAAATTTGCATGTTCCCTCACACCTTGCGTTTTCCCATTTTTGATTTCACAATTCTTAAAAATTAAGTCTTTTTACCCATTCCATAAACTGTTTTTCAGATGTTCATGGTGTTGGATGGGAAAAAAATCTCGCCTCAAGGCATCTTATGCTCTAGAGCGAGGGCTACGGATTTTTAAGTGATTAGGACATTAAAACACATTACAATGAATGCCATACGATTTGAAATTGAAAGTTATCACAACTATATCTCGTATATATGCATGCATGCATCTTGCCGGGAAGACAATATACCGATGGAAGTTGTCAGTACAAAAAAGTTTCTGCATCTTATATCATTTAATAATTGGTGTGGTATAAGATATTGGTTTCATGTCGATACGGCCCCACGTCGATCCGGCCCAAGTCGATCCGTCCCACGTCGATCCGGCCCAACGTCGATCCGGCCCAACGTCGATCCGGCCCATATTTAAAGTCGATCCGGCCCCAATAAAAAAATATATTTATAAGGAATAAAAATAAAGATATATATTAATTGTAATTCATAAATGTTTATGAGTTTTATTATAATGTAAAAGGTGTACGGTAAAAAAAAATGGCCTTTGACAAATATTTTCTTTAGATGAGTATAAAACAAGTAGGTTGATTATGTTTTCATTACAAGTTTTCAAGATTATTGGGTATAATTATAATAAAAACGTATATAACAGAATTTAGTACAATCAACAGACATCAACATTAATCAGCAGTAATTAGTATTTTCTTTCAATTGACTGTGATCTTAACAAGTCTTTCATCCTGTGTAATAACAAATAGTTACATACACAACGGTACAAGCCGATCCCCAAGCTGATACATACAAACTTTGTTTTTGTTTTAAGTTCTTAAAACTTCTCAAATTGAGAAATGTTGTTTGATTTGCCGAATCCTTTCTATAAAAGAGGAGACAGAATGCGTTTGCTTTTAATATCACAATGGCTTTTCCTTGTGTGGTATGTGACCAACATGTTAGACCTCGGCAGCATGCACTTCAGTGTGAGCAATGTTCAAAGTGGCAACACCGTCTCTGTAATACCGGTAAGTTTCTATTTTCACTTTTTGCTTTAATATAATCAAACTGTTAATTTGTATATAAGTCTTAAATATTTTTTTCTTTGTTTTCATCATTAAACCATAAATATGAAAAAAAAGTATATAGTTTTGTTTTAAAAAGCTTATAAATTCTAGATAAAGATTGCTTTATTTATTCTTATTTGACTTTTTGTACAAAACTGAGTATTTAGATTAATAAAATATTTTAAAGAAAATAGTAAAGCGTACTATAGCTATCCGTTTAAATATTTGAATTATATATTTGCATCATATATTTGTATTATATATTCATGATATTTGCATCATGAATTTGTATTATATATTTGTATTTTACATTATAAAGATAGATATTTATTATTTTTGTAATTCCTTTATAGGAGTATCTCTACTGGAATACAGACGCATGGTAAATGAAGAAATAGATGTGATCTTCATGTGCATCGAGTGTATGCCAGCCGAGCCAGAGGCAGCACCTGAACCTGAACCAGAAGCAGCACCTGAACCTGAACCAGAAGCAGTAAGTTAATAGAATTGTCTTACACAAATACTACTAAGTTATATATATTGTATTTAAATCAACTATTCTCCATGAAAAGAAAATCATATTATGTTGTTAACATCTTTATATTTAGCAAGGGAATAATTTAATCATTAAAAGTAAGTGCTATAAGGTTGTCATGTATACTTTGAATGTACCGTATCTTTTTGTATTGGAAGTGGTATAATATAGAATAATAAATTATGAAATTAAGTGTGTTCATCCAGAAAGACAACTGTATGAAGCAGATACCTCTACTCTTCGTCTTGATGTCTCGCAGAGAGAAGAAAGATTACAAAGCAGTGAGTATATAACCATTTATGTGTTTTATACGGAGTATATGTCAATAAGACCATGAGAACATTATAGTACCAAAATCTATTGGGTATATGTCAATGAGACAACTATGCATCTTTTGTTGATTTATTACATATTTATATATATATTATTATGATGTATTACAATAATAATTCCATGGATACAAAGTGATTAAGATTTCCTATATAATTTCAATTGTTTTTTTTTATAGGTATTCACCAGACTTGTCGAACTGATTCCTCAGCATAGAGTGCAAGCCTTTTGCTTAGATTTTGAAGCTGGTAAGTATATATACATATTATTAGATACAAGAAGATGTGGTATGAGTGCCAATGAGACAACTCTCCATCCAAGTCACAATACATAGTATTAGTATGAATATTCACAACAAAGTATTCGCTTCATGATTATGTAGATTTGTTTCTAAGTATTATCTGACATCTTCGATTTTTGAACTGTATGTGATTGATTTTTATTTAATATATATATATATAATGTATTACATATAATTGAAAAAAAACTTATATTATTTGATTATCTTGCAGGAGCCTGGTCAGCAGTAAAGTCCGTCTTTCCAACCGCCGACATTAAGGGATGTGCCTTCCACTGGGGTCAGGCTGTGATGCGCAAAGTTGCCAACTTGGGATTAAAGACAGCATACTCTTCAGACAAAGCCGTCAACGTGTTCATTAAGAAGGTGTTAGCTTTACCGTACCTGCCAGCAGGACACATCCTCCCAGCTTATAGACAACTTACAGTACCACCTACATCACCTCTTCTTCACCAACTCATGGTCTACATCCACAGAGCGTGGTTACAGTGTTCCGTTTGGAGTGTGGCCCAATGGTCAGTGTACCAGCTGTCCATCCGTACCAACAATGATGTGGAAGGTATTTATTTTTTTATATATTATTTACAAAAAAGTAGAGTTGGTATTTTTGCCGATGAGACAAATATTCAGCCGAATTAAATGAAGAGCATGGAAGTAAGCAATTATTGAACTTCTTACAGTCTGATAAATACTACAATAAAATAAATGATATGAAACTGTTATTAAATATTGTCATCTGCTATATTGATTCTTTTCTGTAATATGTACTCAACATTTGCTTTTAATTTTTAACAGGTTGGCATCGTAGGTTCAACGGGAAAGCAAATGGAAACAAGCTCCACTTCTACAAGATGGTTCCAGCGCTCATTAAAGAAGCCAAGACTGTTTCTAGACAAGTGCGTCTGGTAGATGAACAGAGTCTTGCCCGTTGGCAGCGCACCAAGTATCAACAGTCACAGGGACGCCTCTCTTCACTATGGCAGCAACTTGAAGACGGTACCATCACCACCTCCTTCTTCCTTCGTGCCGTCGGACACATGTATGACATTCCTGTGCCAGACCCAGAACCAGAAGAAGACACTGACAGCGACTGATTTAATTAACACTGAGTGAACTGTATGGCTTGTAAAATGTTAGTTCATATGTGGCTACAATCTGTATGTTTATATAACATTTATTTATTAAATGCTTAATGAGTATTCTTTATGTTTAGAATAATATAGTTTGTTCTTGGTGAGCTAATCAAATTGAACCATTATAGTGCTGTACTGCGTATGATAGTAACTGTATATGTTATTGTAGTGCTGCAAGTGTGACCTCTTTTATATTATGTAAGCGACAGTGTAACTGTTAGTGTAAATGATTTAAAAGTTATATATATTTATGTGAGTGTCAGAGATAGTGTGTTTGTTAGTGTGTATGAATTTATTGTTATATTATAGTAGTGCTGATATTATATTTTTAGAGAGTGAACATGTGCATTCAGTGTAATTATTTTGTTATTATCTTGCAATAAAGAATAATGGATACTCATATAACTTGTTTTTTTTATCTACACAGAACTATTCAAAATATTGTCAACTTTAAAAAAATATATTAACTATATTCGATATTACAAAAAAACAACATGTGCCTCTGATGTTACCTGAAAAAAAAAAATACAATTAATTATTATAACACATAACACAAAAAAAAAGATCAAACTATAAAGACCTTGCTGATTACGTAACCAGGATTTGATTGAATTAAGTGATTACGAGTGGCATTACCTCAGTTCACAATCATCAGACAATTGTTGAATAAACAAACCAATTATAGATTAATGATTTAATTAAACAAGTCATTATATGATGAGTTAAATTTTATAGGTTCCATTGGACTGTAAATATTTATTTAGCTATTCTGTGTGTGAATTAAATAAAATAAAAATCGCCATGACATTCAAAGTTATCATGGAAAATAACTTCATATTAATATGTTGAAGCTGCTATACAAACAGACACAATCACACTCAGTTTCGTATCGATTTAAAATAATTCTTTGACTGGTACACCAATACTTCACTTACCTGTTGTCATCCATCATCGATACTTTTTGCAAAATCAATTTATAATGTTAAAAATCCTCCAAAGTCAATATAGTTTATTCATATTTTATTATGGGGCCGGATCGACTTTGGGCCGGATCGACGTGGGCCGGATCGACTTGGGACGGATCGACTTTGGGCCGGATCGACTTGGGGCCGGATCGGTTTGGGGACGGAACGACCGGATACCTAAGAGATTTAATGAACTTCTTTAATCTTATTTTACTCACCTTTCCACATGTATTACCAGTTCATGCGAGAAAACCATTCTCAAACATGCTTTAAGTTGCACTGAGAGGGTATTCTTGAGGGTTTATTCATGAGAGTTAATGTTATATATGCATAATACCTGCGTTTTGAATAGCAAGAACTGTTTAAAAATAAGTGTCCGCAATTTGACGACAAGGTGTCCGTATTTTAACTCCCCCTGTCCGCATTTACGCGACTCGGCATTTCCGCGGGTTTTAAGAGTTTGCAATCTACCAATCTAGAGAGGAGACCCGAAAACGCGGGAAATGGTCCATTTGATACCCCTCTATCCTCTCCTGTCAAATGCAACCACCAGTATGTCCGCAATTGGCCTCGACGGTATCCAAACTTCCGGATTTGAAAAAGTGTCCGCAATTAGGCGAATTTCCCCTACATATCATATTTGTTTTTTCGTTTTTTTTGGTTTTTCATTTATTGGTTTTGTACATAAATCAGGCCCTTAATTATTTCGTTTCAATTGTTCTACAATTGTCATTTTTGAGGCCTTTTATAGCTGACTACGGTATGGGCTTTGCTTATTGTTGAAGGCCGTATGGTGACCTATAGTTGATAACTTCTATGTCATTTGGGAGCAATTATACCATATCTTATTTTTTATATTTATACTTATATTGCTTATGGTATTTGTGAATTTTTTGCCCATTATTCTCTATTTTGTAAACCCCATCCAGAGCCTCCTATATGGAATTTTGTGTCAACATCCAGTTTTTCTTTATGTTTAAATTGAAATATATATAAGTGCAATAAAAAACTAGATGGTCTGAAGCGCCTGTGTCGCTCACCTAGGTCTATGTGAATTTCCAACAAAGATGATGATGATGGATGGTTACTTAATGTCTAGCGGCAAATTAATATGCATATTCAGGATGAGAACATGTTAATATAATATAAATATTAACCCTGCTTTGTACTAGACTGACATGCTGATACAGATTTTTAACGTGCTAGTTCACAAGGTAACAGTCGGCAGGAAGACATGTCTCCTTACCCTGACACATTATTCTGACTTCGAGCCAACCAGTCTTTGCTCTCTCCTTAATGCCGCATATTTAGCGATAGGCGGTAAATACCAATTTTAAAATCTTTGGTTTGACCTGGCCAGGGAATCTTCAACAATGAACACTCTCCAACTTTGTAGACTAGAATAGAATTCATGACAAAAATCTATTATTTGTTGATTATTTTTTTTTGCTGATCATTTATTCTGTGTGTAGTTTCTATATAAAAATAAGGAATGTGGTATGATTGCCAATGAGACAACTATCCACCAAAGTTCAAACAAAGTGGATGTAAGCAATTATAGGCAACTGTAATGGTCTCATTTATAACAAAACAAATATGATAGACATAGCCAACGACAACCTCTGAACTACAGGCTCCTGACTTGGGACAGGCACATATAGAATCTTTTGCTTAGTTTTTGCCAAAAACACAAAAAGGGTAAAACAATTGTCATTTAAGGGCAATCAATCCATAAAGAGTCTACTCATGATTTCTACAAAATTTGACTTATTTGTTGATCCTGCTAGCTGATCATTTTTGCTATTAAAGGGGTCCACCTATCTTATTAAGTTGTCAAGGTAATAGGCAAAAATGTAAAAAAAATGGTAAAAATCGTCTTTAAAGAGAGAGTTCTTGAATAAGGAGTAGACTGACAATTTCGGCCATGTTGACTTATTTGTAGTTCTTGGCATATAATTTTTGATATTTAAAGTGTCCATCTATCTATAATAGTTTTCAAGGTGTTAGGCAAAAACACAAAAAAAATAGGTAAAAATCATCATTAAAGAGCAATTACTGCAATAAGGAGTCGACTGATGATTTCAGCCATTAGATTCATTTGTAGATCTTGTATTGTTGATCATTTGGGCTTTTTAAAGTTTCTATCTATCTGTTATAGTTTTTAATATAGTAGATCCTATCAAACTAATTTAAGCAGAAAACTTAACAATTGTTGGCACCACCGGTAGAAAAGCAAGATCTATGTCTCGTCTTTCACGACTATAAGAAGTATTCTAAAAGTTTTGATTTAAATGGACAGTAAGTATAGATCTCAACATTCTCAACATTTCTAGCTCTGTCATATTTTCTCTATTTATAGCAGTTTTCTAGATAATAGACAAAACTTTTACCCCTATGTTCTATTTTTAGCCATGTCAGTCATGTTGGGTTATTGGAGACATTTTCTAAACTTGATACCCCAATGGTGGCCAAGTTTGGTAAATTTGGCTCAATAGTTTCAGAGGGGAAGATTTTTGTAAAAGTTAACAGATGATGACGGACAACCACTACTCAAAATATCTTCTAATTACGGAAATCTTGCTCCTGAAAACATTTAGATTCCTGAGATTGATTTTTTTTTGTAAACTTGACTATTATTCATCATGTTTTTTTATGAATAATCAATTCAATATTATGTTCACATACGTTCATACTTCACAAAAAAAAATAAAGCAAGTACCGGTAGTTTCTTTATAATTCAACAGAGCAACAGAGAACTAAATAAAACAAACACTTAATCGGTGAGATAATTTTAATTTTTCTTTTTCAATAGTAATTGACTAGAATATAATACTGTTAAGATTTCAGACAAACAAAAAACAAACAATACAAAATCACTTCTTTATAACGAAAAACATATACATGTATATGAAGGCTTGATAAATCATGTTCTTTCTCTGTGAAAAAAAAATTCAATATGTGAACATCAGAAAAATCTTGATTTAAAATAAAAAATAAATGCTCATAATTACAGAAATCTGGATGTCCTTCTTTATAAATTTGATATACTTTAAAAAAAATATTCTACTTTAACAGTAGTTTTCAAGATGGTATGCAATCAAATACAGGAATTCAAAAGTATCAAGCAGGAAATATACATATTTTTTAATTGCAGTTTTAATACCCAACATCATCATGCTCATTGGCAGCACTCTACATGCACACAGACACTAGCCAGAGTTGGTCAAAAATTGGGCACTTGAAAATAAAACATGCATCCAAATTGGCATCTGGTAATGTCTAAAGCTACACCCTTTTGGGTTTCCCTTTTTCTTCTATCATACTTTTAGCATACCACTTCATGAAAATACTCGTAACTTTTTCCATTGTGAAAAACATTAAGTAAACCATTGCTGCATGCTCCTATAATTAAGGTGATTAAATATGATATTTTCATCTTCTAAAGTCTTTTTCTTGATAACTTTTAAAGAACTAATTAGCACCATCTTTACTCAAATTTGTAGTTTATAAGGGCCTAAAATTGAATATGTATAATACACAAGAGTTCACATGCAGAAATGTCTAGCCTGTTTAACTGACCATTGATTTCATGTTGAAAGTCTTAAAGATAAAGGTTTTACTACAAGTATCACATAGACTTAACATTTTTAAAGATCTATGAAAATGAGGTCAAGGCCAGGTTATACCTGCCAGACAGACATGTTCACCTTACAATCATTCCATATACCAAATATAGCTGACCTACTGCGTATAGTATTTGAAAAAAACAGACCAAAACACAAAAACTTAACATTGACCAATGAACCATGAAAATGAGGTAAAGGTCAGATGATACCTACCAGACAGATATGTAAACCTTGCATTCATTCCATACAACAAATATAGTTGACCTATTGCTTCTAGTATTTGAAAAACTTACCAAAACTCAAAAACTTAACATTGACCAATGAACCATGAAAATGAGGTCATGGTCAGATGAAACCTGCCAGACTGAAATGTACCTCTTACAATCATTCCATACACCAGATGTAGTTGACCTACTGCTTATAGTATCTGAAAAACAGACCTAACTAGACATCATTGTGGGCCCCGCTGTAAATAATGTGTGGTAAAAAATTTGTATGGATAAGGTGATATGAAGCACTTTATTAAGTTTTGACCTTGAACTTTGACCTAGGAAGTTGTACAAATATTATGACACACCCTCTAGTGTGGTTAATATACATATCAAGTATAAAGTATGAAATTATAACTGTTCTCTAGATATAGAGCAGACACAATTTGTTACGGACGGACGGACAGACTGATCACTATAGGGCGACCCACCACTAGGCGGGGCCCTAATGACATAACTTTAACCTTTATCACTTATCCACATAATGAGGTCAAGGTCAGGTGAACACTATCTTACGTACTAGACCTTGCAAGGAACCCATTTACCAAATATAGTTATCCTATTACAGATAGAAACTACGTAACATAAGGTATCTGCATACAAGGTATGAAGCATCCAGGTGTTCTACCGTCTGAAATATAAAGCTTTATACAAATAGATTACACCACCGCTGCATAGTAATCCCTATGCAGGCAAGACAAACTAGAGGCTCTAAAGAACATGTGTCGCTCACCTTGATCTGTGTGCATATTTAACAAAGGACACTGTCCAACATTGTAGACGAGAATAGAATTCATGACAAAAATCTGTTTTGTTGATCTTGTATTACCGATCATTTAGTCTGTTTTAGTTTCTCTCTATCTTCTTTAGTTTTTGCTCAAAACAAAAAAGAGGGTAAAAAAATCCTCCTTTAAGGACAATCACTTCTATAAAGAGTGAAAGTCTCCTAACTATATCCGCAAAATATGACTTGTTAGTAGATCTTGCTTTGCTGATTATTTTTGAGATTTAAAGTGTCTATTTATCTATTATAATTTTTATCATAAAAAGCAAAATGCCAAAAAAAGGGTAAAAATCATCATTAAAGGGAAATAACTCCATTAAGGAGTCGTGGGATGATTTCCTCTACAATTGTCTTATTTGTAGAACTTTTCTTGCTGAACATTTTTGCAATTTAGAGTTTCTCTCTATCTATCATAGTTTTCAAGATAATAGGCAAAAATGAAAAAAAATGGTAAAATTTGTCATTTAAGGGCATAAGCTCCTATAAGAAGTTGTCTGACAGTTTTGACTATATGGACAATTGGTAGAGCTCCACATTCTGAACAATTTTGCTCCAGTCAGATTTTCTTTATTTATAATGGTTCTCAAAATAATAGACAAAACTTGCATTTTACCCCTATGTTCTATTTTTAGCCATGTTGGCCATCTTGGTTGGCAGGTGGGGTCATCGGACAAATTTTTTAAACTAGATTCCTCAATGATGATTGTGGCCAAGTTTGGTTAAATTTGGCCCAGTAGTTTCAGAGGAGAAGATTTTTGTAAAAGTTAATGACGACGGGCGCCAAGTGATAACAAAAGCGAGGTGAGCTAAAATCAGCAGTACATGGCTGCTAATTCTGCAACCAACCATTGGAGAATAAATTTCTTTTGAAATAGTTTTCACTATAACAAATTAAAATAAAAACCTTAGAAATAGCAAATCATTAAAAAGTTGTAACTTTTATAAAAAAAAAACATTCAAAGACGAGCTTACTTAATCAATTAGTAACTATTTCAAAAACTCAAAGATCAGGGTTGAAATTACCAGGGATGGCTTAAAAATTACAATAATTAAAAATTTACATCAACAAAATATGGGTTCACGTCAAAGATCAATATACACATCCCAAATTTACATTTATTGCCATGATTTGTACTTCTCAATAACTTCTATAAAACAATCACTGTATCTAACAGTTCTGCTACAGTAAGATCTACATTCCATGAATGTTTCTGTAATGCTAACTTAACCTCATCATCTGACAGCTGTGGTAAAATACATTTTACTGTCTGTATATTTTGTTTTTGTTCTGTTGTTAAGGAAACAGATTTTTGTTTTGTTCCTAATGATTTAATCTTGGACCCTTTTGAAGTTTTCTCTGATAAATGAGATTTTTGATATGTTGAATCCACAGAAGAAATCCTATTGAAGTTAAGATCTGGTAAACTATCACTGTCAGAGTCGGACAAAGCACTGTCAAACTTTTGTCTGTTCGATTTAACTGTTTTAAGAAAACTGTCTATCTGTTTACTAGTAGAAGCCTCCTCATCACTTGATATTGCACTGTCTATACTTGTATTTACACTACTGACATTTCTTCGGTTAGGATGGGATTTGGGTGTGAAAGCCGATGTTGATGGTTGTTCGTCATCAGACCAGCAAATAGGTTTTTCTATTGACTCTTTTGCACTGGTAGTTGAAACTGACCTCAATTTAAATACCTTGGTACGTGGACAGTATTTTTTACCAACACTTTCAGTTTTTGTATTAGTGTTGTCCAGTTTATGTTTCAATGTCTTGCTTTTAACATCTGTCCAGATGTTTGTTATGTAATTGTCATTTGATTTTTCCTGATATTTCGTCTTATTTAAGGTTGCATTGTATGATACAGAATTATTATTATCAAATACACTGTCGTCAATGTAATCCATCTTTGGCTTATATGCCCCAGCTCCATGATATTTAGATGGTGTATTTCTCCGTTTTGGTGGTGTGGCCTGTATTCCTTTTGAACAGTGATACTGCACAAAAGGCTCAAGTGGAAGCTCTTCAAATGGCACAGCTGGGTTTTTCTTCTCCTTCTGAAATTCATCTGATTTTGAATAAGTGTTTGTTTCAAAAGCAAATCCTATTGATTTTTTGGCATCTGGAGAATGATGAAGTTGTATAGAGTTTTCCATACATAATGAAGCTTTTGGTAGATTGTTCTTTTTAACAGCACCAGTATTTGATTTTTTGTAAGGATTCTTTTCAAACTTTGATCTCTGGTATGATGGAGAAGTTTCTACTGTTTCTTCTATGAAAACATCCTGAGTATCAAAACTAACAGGATGGTTACTATCATGGTTGTCATCTATAATAGTGACATCATCTTCATCATCACTGTCAATAACATAAAACTCTTCTTTCTTCTTCCCTCCCTCTTTACAGTTCAATTCTTTCACAACCATTTCATCAAAATCACCATTTTTCATTCTGAAAAGACAGTAGAACTGTATTTATGCCAATAAAATTGCTAGCAGATCAATGAGACAAGCTATAATCATTATCCCTGAATTAGATTGAGGTATACAATAGTCCCACACCACTTCAATGCAACCAACTAATAAATATGCTATCAGAGTACTATATAAAGACATAATGAGTTATAAAGTTAAAGCCTCAAAAGAGTGTGTACCATTCATCTGGCATGCAAGAATCTAGCTTCTCTATAAATTTTAATGTTATTTTTTGGCTATTATTGTTCATCCACTTTTGATAATTTCTGATTTCAAATATTTTGTTTCTAGTCTCACAGACTAGAATCATTGTTCTTCATATCAAATTTGGTAACTTGTCATTCTCTACTATGTATACTAATAAGATCTCCTCTCTGTATTCTTATCCCCTAGGGAATAAACATTAGAACAAATAAATTTGTAAGGGGTTCCATGGAACCGAGTGCCTCGCCTGCTGCTGTCTGTAAAATAGTAATGTTGACTTAAAAATGAGTCTATTCATCAGTAACATACAGAATTTAAAAAAAAAATCAAACTTTTCCTTTAAATGTTATTTCATGGTCTTGAAGATTTCTTTCTGTCCAAGTTTCACAACAATCCATGAAGGTTTACAAATTTATCATGTAAAAAAATATAATCCTAGACTGTCTGTAAATGTTAACTGTAAAATACGAAGTCCATCTATCAGAAAAATACTATAAATGAAAAACTTAAATTTTTAAAGGTTTGCTTCAGACATTATCTCTTAATCATTAAAAAGTTTCTGCCAAAGTTTCATAAAACTCTATGAAGGTTTGACAAAGTAATTGATGTGTAACAAACTTTAACCCCAGACTATCTACTTGTTAACTCTAAAAAAACTAAGTCCATTTATCTGTAAAATATGGAAAAATGAAAATAAATATTTTCAAAAATTTTGCTCTGGATACTGTCTTTTGGTCATAAACAAGCTTCTGTCCAAATTTCATTATTTTCCATGAAGGTTTGACAAAGTTATTGATGACTGAAAAACTTGAACATCAAACTAAATCTGATGTTAACTGTAAAAAAAAACTAATATAAAAATAAGAAGATGTTGTATGATAAATCCATTTATTAGTAAAATACAGAAAAATGAAAATAAATATTTTCAAAATTTGGCTCTGGATATTGTATTTTGGTCATAAACAAGCTTCTGTCCAAATTTCATAAAATTCCATGTAGGTTTGACAAAGTTATTGATGTCTAAAAAAATAATAACCACAGACTGAACCTAAATGTTGACACCGCCAACGCCGACGACAGAATCTAGGATCGCTATGTCTGGCTATGTCTTAAAATTCCATGTAGGTTTGACAAAGTTGTTGATGTCTGAAAAAACATTAACCACAGACTGAACCTAAATGTTGACACCGCCGACGACAGAATCTAGGATCGCTATGTCTCGCTATGTTTCACTTTCACGAAATAAATTTTGCAGACTCAACAATAATCAGGCTTTAAGGAAATAGAAGAATTACCTCTGTTGAAGTTCTGTTGTTATTGATGCAAGCATGATGACAGTATCTTGTAAATTCTCTGTTTGTTGTACATTCAAGTCTGGATGGGACCTCAAATCTTTCAGTGCATTCTACAATAAAAATATATACTGGATTTTTGCAATAAATGACTCCATCATTGATATGGGTAAACAAGGATAATGATTTGCATAATTGTAGAATTTTCATATACATGTACCCCTATTATAGTCAAAACATTTGAATTATACTCCGATGACATGTTCTATTGTACGATAACCACAAATCCCTACACCTTGACAACCATCCATAAATAAGACTCACAATAAGCTGTAAATCTGAAGGACAACATCCCAAAATTTGAAAACAATTCATTCATTTGACCTTTGTCTCATTATGATCTATAATTCTGTTAGGTTATTATAAATCCCCATGCTGTACCTGACAACAATCCATACATTTGACCTTCGGCTCGTCATGACCTGTAAAGCTGTAAAACTATCATACATCCACATATCCGACAACAATGCATACAGTTGACCTTAAGTTCATGATGACCTGAATAACTGTAGTATTACCACACATCCCAACACCTAGATAACCATTCATAAGTTTGACCTTTGACTCACCTTGACCTGAATAACTGTAGGGTTACCACACATCCCAACACCTTGACAACCATCCATACATTTGACCATATATTGTTCTGGTTCCCCTTCCACAATATACTGTAATTGGCACTGTAGTCCTTGAGCTGTGAACTGCTGTTTCCATTCCACCATTTTTGTTACCTGTGTCCAAAATCTCCCTTCCTTCAAAGTCCTGGCAATATCATCTAAAAAATATCAGGAAGCCGAATATATTTACATCCTTCATAAATTCCATAGTGTGTTTGTACAGTGAGATAATAAACAGGACATTGCAAATCTATTTACATTAAGCATGAAACAAATATTTAAAAATATCATGACCATTCTAAACAAGTTGAACTGTGAGGTTTATATGCTCACTAATGATACCACTGCTATAAGTATTCGGTAAACAGGTAGTTGATAAAAACTAGATCTAACAGTTTTTTTCACATTATATAAGTTATAACAATTGAACTATCTGACTAGAATATTAAGTTTGACAAACCATTGGCTCCAAGTTTCCTCAGACTTAATTGTGGTTGATATGCTCTACATGCATCCTCACACCAAATTATATCAAAGTAAATCTCATTGTATCTGAGATATTTAAAACAAGGAGGTGACATGTGCACTTAATCTAAGGAATGAACTTCTTATTATTTTCTTTACCTGATCTACCTGGAAAATTTTCATGTTGGCAATATGCTGTTTTTATAATTTTGTTGTTTTTCTCAATTTTAATTTTGTTGCTTTTGTCAAGTTAGTCTGTTTGAAAAATGTGTTTTAAGATCACCTGCTCTTTTCCTTTCGACTAGAAATGGTAGAATTCTTTCTGTTCCATCACAGTTCCATACCCAACTGTAGTCTCCAACAGGAAGTTTTCTTGTCTTGTACTTAATGTTTACATCTTCTATCATTCTACAAAGCTAAAATGACAACATATACTTTGATTAATCTAAGAAATATCAGATTCATGTATTTAAGTTAATTTTTCCACAATGTTTTTATCATCAATCTCAGTCCAGTCAGGTATCTATGACTTCAAAGTTTGCTCTATTCAAACAAATTTCTCTATTATCCTAAATAACATGTGTTAAAACTATAATTGGAGTAAAATTTAAGGAAACTGTATTTAAATTTCACTTCAATAAAAACTGTAATAGTTCGGGCTGTTTCATTAAAATGGGGGTGTGAGGGCAGGAAGGAATGTTTCATCTTTTGACATGGGTTGTGGGTCATTTATGGTTATACAATGTATTGAAAATACTCTAAGTGTGTTGGTTGTGGTGGTGTTGGTTTTGGGGAATGGTGTTGGAAGTCCATTCCTACCCTTCCATATCCATACTAAAGCAATGCCCCTTAAAATAATATATGTTAAAAGGTATCAAAAGTATATTCAAGTAGAAAATGTCAAGATAAAAAAGTTTGACAGACGCCATAATGAAACCATGATATGTAACCTACTAAATTGTTCATTTTTTTTTCTTTTCTCAATATGCATTAACCACTTTAATTTGATTATATTTATATTGGATGTATGAACTCAGAGACAATTTTTTCTTACAGCTTAGTTTTTTTATAGCTGCTGTGACCTTGAATTTTGACCTAGTGATCTCAAACTCAATAGTTTTCCTGTCAAAAACATGTTCAGTAAAAATTTAATGTATGGATAAAAGTTATCACAAGGAAATTAGAAAAATTTGAAAATAACCTTCGACACAGTAATAAATAAAGATATTCCTCTCAATGAAGGACATTCCCACCCATGTTTGGTGACTAAGCATTTAATCATACTATTAGTGGAGTTCAATATGCATGATATGTCACAACTTTCAACACCAATAATATATACTTACATCTCCTAGACCAACTCTGTCTCCTCCCATCTCAGATATATCAACCAATAGAACTACACTGAAATATAAAGTTTGTTCAAACTAGTATCTGAATGTCTTTTTCGTTTCCTCTGTAAAAAAACCTGTGAAAAAGGGCTGACAATTTTGGATATTCATCGATTCTAAGGGGCCACAATTGTTTTATTATACCGAACTAACAGTGGAAGGGTCTTTTGAACCATTTAAAAAATATTGCCTTACGGTAGTAAAAGGTTATCAAAATACTTAGTAACTTAGGTTAGAAAATTATTTGTGAATTTCTGGTATGTACAACAAAGGTAGACTCTTTCTGTAAGATATTGATGGCCCTGAAAAGGACAGTTTACGAGCGATATCCTCGGCACTAAATGAGTTTCCAAGCCTTGTTTGATTTGTTTCCTCGTTACTTGATGGGCTTATTACATGGCCGTTGCCATTTTGTTTACAGGCATCAATGATCTCATTTTTTATGGGAGATAACTCGTGCAGAAACCAAGGGCTGAAAAGGTTATTCAACAGAGAATAATAGGGTTATTCACCGCTGAGTGTTAATTTTTAGGGTTATTCATCTTTCCTTGCATTCAAATGAAAACTAACTGAATTATTCCATAACACGTGATAATGTATAAACCAATAGAATTGTTTATAATATATGTAAGGTATAATAATACATAATATTAATCTATTGTTTCATCTAAAGTGCATATTTTATTCTTAGTGATTTATATTAATTCTGAGCTCTTACTTTTTAATATTTATATTTGTGTATCTTGTCATAATCATAAATATAAAATTTTGATCCAAACAAAAGTATGGTGTGGTACGATATCCAATGAGACAACTATCCACCTAAGACCAAATGATGTAGATGTAAGTAACCATAGGTTACAATGCAGCCGACAACAATGTGCAAAACCCTTACCTTATAGTAAGCTGTAAAATGCCCTGGGAAGACAAAAGTAAAATAATTCTATGGACAAAACAATAAACGAAAAACAAATATGATAGACAGTTACCAATGACAACCACTGAATTACAGACTGCTGACTTTGAACATCTACATACAGAATGACGTGGACATAAATATGTTTGCAAGCACTAAACCCTCCCCTAGCCTGGGAAGTGGTGTAACAGCACAAAGTCTGTTCTACATTGGCTTCTTTACTTTTGATGTTATAATTACCCATCTGATCCATCGTAGTTAGTATAGAGGACATCATTGTTATCAGGAACAGTGGACCATGGTATAACATGACTACCACTAACTTGTAACCTCCCACTTCTTTCTGGAATAAGGGTCAAAAGCGAAGATAAATTGAAATATTGAACCATTATTTTGCTAATATTCATCTATTTTTTTGTACTATACTGCATCAGGACAGTGGGCAAATAACTATAATGTATTGTGACATCATAAATTATAAACAGAGTGTGTCTTAAAATAGGATTCAAATTTTGTTTCCATAAAATGGCTTGAAATAATAAAATTAATTGAAGATGATAAAAATATTATTCTACTCTCCATGCAATCCAGGAAAGAGCAATTGCTTTCAAGTTTTTGCAGTGTTTAGGGATGTTTGAATAAAACATGTTACTAAAAATATTTAATTAAAAATACCAACTAGATGTTCACTGCAAGGCTTTAACTTTACAGAATACAGAAACATTTTCCCATGAATAACAAATTTGTATCAGTTTAATAGGATTTTCATTTTATGTTTATTTTCAATGTCAACAATTGCAGTGTTTATAACATCTAAACGTATATTTATATACATAATGAGTCCAGGGATGTTTTTCATTCATGACTGCAGAATTTTTAAATATTGAGTGAAAATGAAAGCATGGACATAACACATTTTCCATAAAGTAAGAAATGCTTCTTTGTAAAAAAACAAGTACCTGTAAAAATACATCAATATAGTATTCAGTAAATATGATAACAATAAAATGAAAGTATTAAATAAATAAAAAATCAACAGTATTCATTTGACTGTAAAATTGAGAATGAAAATGGGGAATATGTCAAAGAGACAACAACCAGACCAAAGAGCAGACAACAGCCGAAGGCCACCAATGGGTTTGTAGAAGTTCCATGCGGCAAATGTTAATAGCCAATAATACAATATAATTGAATGAAATAAAAGCAGAAAGTAAATACTGCTAATTAGAGAAAATTACTTTTAGCAAATTTAGGACTGTATATCAAATGCACATTTTCTGTCCATTACGTTGTAAAAAAGGTTGAAAGTATGTTAGATGTATCTGAACTAGACTTTTCTCATTTTGTTACAACTTAACAAAACAGAAAAATGTATAGTACAATAAAATTATCTGAGGTATCTCCCATTATATATTAAATGCCTTAAAACTTTCTGTACAAAAAATCACAAAAATAAAATGAGTTTCTGTTTTAAAGTTATTCATTGCACAGGAAAATTATTTTTAGCAGTCTAATTTTGTTTCTAGCATACAACTTGTTGTTCACAAAATATGATGGAATATTTTTATCTAAAACTTTTTCTCTCTGAAACATATGTGAGTGATTATCAGTCAAAAGACAAATTGTAAAAAGATATTGTACCTCTTAATCTTAGAGCCTCTTCTGTTCCTGACGGCAACAGAACATATACTGGTGCTTTGTTAAAAATTCTCCTCTTGACAAAATCTCTTTTGATGAGTATTTCCATACGCCACCATGCTGGACCTACATGATATAATTAAACTTTGTACTATACAATAATCCCTTCATCATTTCAGCCTTAAAAATCCATTTATTTCATTTGATATTTAAAATATTATTGGTAAGCATTATCTGGAAAATTCAAATCCTGTTCCTTTAAAAAGTAAATAGATTTCATTAGCTTTTCTATGAGTTAATTTCTTATTCTTTACTCTTAATTTCATTTTCTAAACATCTTGGTTTTAAGCATTTTTCCTGTGCAACTTTACATATTTGAAAGTTTTGGGCAGCTTACAGGAAACATTACTTTAATTTCTTTTCAAGACATACATAAAGTTGTGTCTTCATCCTCAAGATCTAGTAACTGTTCATCACACATTTCTGTGGCTTTAGTCTTAACTACATCTTCAGGGACTAGAACTGAGCTATCTTTACTGAAAAAAAATTTACAGTGCAGATAATAATATATTTTTCTTCAAATCTCCACCTGTATACCATATATATTTAACAATACAAGTGTGCAATTGTACTGAATATGTGCTAGAGTGTTTGAAATATATTCGAGTTATCTAAATTATCTCTTATTGCCACCTTTGAGAACACTGCACTCCCACTTAAGCTTTTAGCTCTTTGGTAATAAAATATCTTGTTGAATGCATGATCCATGAATGTAGAAAATAAAATGCAAACACAACCATACTAGAACACGATGACAAATATATCATTTTTTGTAAGAGTCTCACAAAGATCTTAAAGACAAGACATGCAGCTCTTTTCAATAAAAAAATCATTGTTAATAACACTGAATTATCCATGACTAATGTTTTAAAAAAATTATTATGTTTGCAAGAGATCTGTTTACAAAATAAATTAACCAAACCTGTGTCCTTCAGAATAGGCTAGCTCTGTAGCTTCTAACAGGGCCATTAAAATAGCCCCAGCTGATGATACAAATCTTCCTCTAACTGGCGGGTCTTCACTCACAAAATCATCTTCTTTAATTTTCTCTAGTTTCTTCTTAATTTCAGTTCCAATCTAAAATTTTAAAGCAAAATAATCTTTTATACTGTGGAAGTAATTTTATACCATTATAGTATGTGTAGTATCCGCATTTGGGTATAAACCGCATCACCCTTTTCATCTCCAAATATTGTGAAAAAAGTCTAGTTCGCTTGTATACCGGTAATCTGCAACAACTTTTGACAAGTTGCGGGTCCGTGAACAATGACTGAAACTGATGAATTTGCAGTCAAAAAAATTTTTTTTTTAAATTGTTTTCGTCGAGATCGGCAAGAAAGTAAGCATTGTTGTTAAAAAGATCTATAATTAGTATAAAATTATGAATAGTTGTTGAAAGAGAACTTTAAAGAGATGGATTTAATCTTTTTTGAAAGTCTTCAAAAGATTTGTTTATTTGTTCAATTAAATCTTCTTTCAGAAAAATTTTCTTTACTAATTATTTTAAAGTCCCAAACAATTAAAGAAAGAGCTGTAATTAATGTTAATTAATTCAATCATATACATTTAATTATCGGTTTATCACTTTTGATATCACTGTTAGTCGTAGCTTGCCCAAGCTGATGCACTGTTCAAATATTTATTTTTTAAATATTTGAAATGCCATTAAACAAAAGAAATTAAGGATCAAACATTTAAGATCGAAAATGAATTCAACTCAGACTGTTAAAAAACAAGTTTATTCCTTTGGTAAATTTTAACAATCATACCTTCCAATTGTCATTACCAGACGGTTGGTAAAATACGTCAGTCCTTCATCGTCAAAGAAAAACTTAAAGTTATAGCTTATGCTGAAGCCTATGGCAACCATGCCGCTGGTAGAGAGTTTACCAAAGCTGCCAACCCAACAACAGAAGATAAAGGTGTAAAAGATGACAGAGACATCTATTACCATGATGAAGATGAAGACGACGACATGCCACTCGCTGTATTGAGGGACATTTTCACCATATTCCGCGAAGAAGATAAAAGAATCCTTTGATGGTTTTTAATCATTTAAATTTTAGTGCTTTAGTGACATTAAACTACAATTTGTCTTTAATATCATAAACTTTAATAGTGCATTATATAATATTACAATTTGTCTGATCTTATTATAAACTTTAATAGTGCATCATATTATGATATACCTTTGTATTGTTGTGTTTGATGTTTATATAAATTGATTAGACCGAATTAAAACTCTTTAATCTTATCATTTCTTTTCTACATGAGAAAATGCCTGTACCAAGTCAGGAATATGACAGTTGTTATCCATTCGTTTGATGTGTTTGTTTTTTTGATTTTGCCATTTGATTGAATTGGGGACTTTCCTTTTTGAATTTTCCTCTGGGTTCAGTATTTTTGTGATTTTACTTTTTTCTTTATTTTGAATTGAAGAACTGACCTGGGTTATTGTATAACATATACCAATTTGTCTTGATTTCAATATGAAAACACCCAATGAAATTCACATTTTTTATAGATTTCATTTACTGTAACAGGAAAATAGCAATTCAAAATTCTCCCCATATTCAATGATTTTTTCACTAACCATGAACATTGAAACCAATAAGTAAAAGTATTTTAGACTATATAATATGGACAATTTAGTGCATGTCGTTGTATAGACACCTGTGTAGTGAAGACTTTTGCTTTCTGTAGATATCTTATGGTTGTGGGTGTCATCGTGTGTCTATCTTATTGACACATCACCTTTAACTCATAGTATCAAAGCAGTATATCACAAGTCTTAAAATAAATCTGTTAATCGTCACTAAATAACCCATGTAACCTGAAATGGCACTCAATAAAAAAATCTGTTGACCTTTGCAGGAAGGTTGCTAAATGTTATTGATATAAGGTCAATTCATGAATGTAGCCACATGGATGGTTGCCAATTTAATAATAAAATTCAATGCATCAAATTAATATATAAAAAAAGTCATGAAAATGGGAAATCATTATTTTAATTTATGTGTGGAAAATCCAAAATTCACATTTTTTGTATTACAATTAGTTTTAAAAGAAACAATAATTTCATCCATTATCAATTTGAAGTCTTGATAATATAGAGCAAGCTTTATGTAAAATCTGTACCTCTATCTGTCTGAAATACACATGTACATGGCTCAAATATGTGTCACACAGGAAACGGTAGACTGCCAATAGAAGCAAAATTATTAATATAAAAACAAGATGATGTGTTATGATTGCCAATGAGACCAAATCATACAACTTTCCACCATAGACCACATGACTTAGAAGTTAGCAAATTATGAGCATGCATGGTACTGACCTTATTATTTCCCAACATGATGTGAATATTGAATAGTCTCTATGACAAATTCCCCTTTTCCATTCTCTATTCTATTAACATATAAAAAATTTAAAGTATATTGAATATACAAACCCCTTCAAGTTTTTCTGCCTGTTTTGTAGATTTGACCGGTCTGTCACACAATTCTAATGATACAATGGCACGCGATGTACATTCTGCAGAAGACTTTAGCCAATGCTTAGTCCTCTGATACACCTCTTGTCGCTGTAGACCTCGAATAAATTTGTACTTCTGAAAATATACAATTTTGCATGAAGTGAGCAAGGGTCCTTTCTTTCACAAAGTGATCATGATGATCTTCAGAGTACCTTTATACACTTGATCTTTGATTATTCATTAATGAAAGAACCTTTGAGAGCACGCTCACATACCCCACGCCCCAAAATTGTTACTTGGCAAACAAAAGGTAAGAATTTGTATATAATAATACTAATATGCAAAAATTTGTAGTCGTCAATGAAGATTTCATGGCCAAATTAGGTCTCCAAGTTGAGAGCAAATTTCTCTCTCAAAAACCAGACGACAAAAATGGATTCAGCGTTATGGCGTCTTCGTAGGAAGGCATCACAGCAAAAAAATAAATCAGCCTTAAAGACGTCATAATCATTTGGACTATGATCTGAAATAAAGGTAATTGCTTTGTGACGTCACATATAATATCTTCTTCTCCTTCTTTAAGTACACAATAAACCATCAAGCAGGCTGATGATTAAATACTGTTGCATAAGTGGACTATTTACAACAAGAGTGCACATACTGAAATGTCTCGCCTACTATACTGACCATTGATTTTATGTTGATAGTTCTAAATATAAAGTTTTACTACAAGTATTACATTAACATTTATGATCCAAGAAAATGAGGTCAAGGTCAGATAAACCAAGCCGGAAATACATACAATCATTCAGTGTCTTCCCTAGAAAATTTTTCATGCATGGTGGGTCCATGGTGAATTTGCAACGCGGCGCGCGACGCTTCTTTTTCCAGAATTAGTAACACTACATAATTTATATGTTTAAAGCCATATACCAATCTAATTGTTTTATTATAGGTACAGCAATTCATATAAGTCATGGAACTTTAAAGTATTTATTACAGATGAGAGGAAGACTTAATAAACAATAATAAAAATAATCCAGTCTGTAATAGTTATTTACAAAATAATGCCATGTAGGCCTACACATTATTTTGTTGATATCTTCCTCTGTTTCAACTTTCCAAAGGTCACCACACATTTTTCAAAATCAAAATCTTCCTCCTTTGGTCCTTCAATTGATATATGCATTAAGCAATTCAGCACTTTTTTGGCATATTCTTTTTCTCAAAGGTGTTTTAACTCTGTTTAAGCATGAAAAACACCTTTCACAATCAGCTGTTGAAACTGGCAATGGAAGACTCAATACTGCATACTTAGACAGACAAGGATACAAAGTTCCAAGACTGGCAACTTTGTTCATTGTCTGCCTAAATGTCATGTCTTTACATTCTTTCACTAACAGTGTCCTCAGTTTGCTGATAGAATGGTTTCAGCATCTTGGAACAGCAAGTTGTTAAATAAAACTTTGAATGTCATCATTGCTTCACAGAGATTTTACAGGAAACAATAAAACAAAGTTTATTGCGTTAATTACAGAAGTCGTCAATAAGGAATACCTGACAAACGGACATACGGATGACATTGTTTGGAAGCTAAACTGACATTTTATTTCATGACAATTTGTAACTATTGTTTCTAAATACATCCCTGTCCGATTTATTTAGAACGCTTCATAATTGTAAAAATCCTATCTTGCCGAAGTGAAAGAAATTTAGCCCCACTTGTGTAAAAAACGGCAAATGAATCCGCTACACTTAAGCTTCATGTGACCCCTTCAAATAAAAGTAGAACAACACAAGTTTATTAAAAACAATATTTCCGTAAATATCTACGTATGTTTTGAAAGTTTTTCTATCAAATCTTTTAAATATTTCATAAAACACGTCTTTTTCTCGGCCCGGTGGCTGTGATGTGTATTCTTTGATATAATCAATCAACCGCGACTAATCTAAAAATAACTGATTGTTGTGACCAATCAAAAAATAATTCATCGATGTAAATATAGCTGATGAAAAAACTGCGAAACTTTATTATACAAAAGTTTTGTCCATTCCCGGTGAAATTACGTTAGTTTTATTTTATAATACCAGAGACTATACCAAATTTTTAATTTCTACTTTTTAAAGATCGCAGTAAAATAACGATCATGTCAAACACCCGTTTTAAGGTGAAATTTATACTGGAAAAGGTTAAACTTTTTATTTAGCACAGAAAGATATGCATTGGAGATTAATCTGACTATTTATTTATCAGCTAACTGGCAACTTCTATTATGTAACCGAAGTCTCGATATAACCAACTAATCAAGAAGGTTGTAAAATTCCGGCATGCGCGACGTGATGCATCCAATTATCAGTCGGATGAGTTTAAAACACATGTGGAGTGTGGTCACTTGTCACTTCACTTTCGAAATCGATAATAAATATTTTACACAGTTATAATTTTCACACATAGCGGGATGCATTGCGGCAATGATGAAAGCATGGCGGTTGAAATTTATGCGTAGCGGTACCGCAATGCTTGAACAGCCTAGGGAAAACACTGTCATTCCATGCATCAAATATAGTTGACCTATTGCTTACAGTATCTAAGAAACAAAGTTAACCAGGAAAACTGAACATTGACCAATTAACCATGAAAATGTGGTAAAGTTCAGATGAAACCTGCCAGACAGACATATACACCTTACAATCATTCCATACACCAAATATAGTTGACCTATTGCATACAGTGTTAGAAAAAAAGACCAAAACACAAAAAACTTAACATTGAGCAATGTACCGTGAAAATGAGGTCAAGGTTAAATAAAACCTGCCAGACTGGTATGTACATCATAAAATATTTCCATACACCAAATATAGTTGACCATTGCTTCTAGTATCTGAGATATGGACTTGACCACGAAAACTTAACCTTGTTCACTGATCCATAAAATGAGGTCGAGGTCAAGTCAAAACTGTCTGACAGGCATGAGGACCTTGCAAGGTACACACATACCAAATATAGTTATCCTATTACTCATAATAAGAGAGAAATTAACATTACAAAAAATCTTAACTTTTTTTTCAACTGGCATGGTCAAGGACAATGGACATATGACAGACAGAAACTTCATATCATAAGGCATCTATATACAAAGTATGAAGCATCCAGGTGTTCTACCATCTGAAATATTAAGCTTTTAAGGAGTTAGTTAACGCCGCCGCCACCATATCACTATCCCTATGTTGAGCTTTCTGCGACGTCAGAAGTCACAGGCTCGACAAAAATTAATCAACAAAGTAAAATATGGAAATTCAGTGCTATATTGTACAAATCGTTTGATGGAGTGAAGATGAACGAATTAGAAAGTTTGAAATTAAGGTGTAGTCCGGTGTATCCGTGCACCTTAGACTTTTGGTTTCACTTTGGTAAACTCATAAAACCAATAATCGGATAATATTGTGTGAACAAATTCATAACATACTTTAATTTCATAAAAAAATCTTCTTTATGTATATTTTCATTCTTAAGATTTTGTGTAATGTGCATCCAAAATAAGGGGAACCCTTGTTTTGACAGTTCTTCAAAATGTACATGTAATGTCCGGTGATTTTGCAAATGCCTTTTAAGATAGGTAATTTTGAATAAAGGAAAGATTTTAAACAACTAAATATAGTTCAGTTTGTACCAAACAGACTGCCAAGGATGAGGAGCTAAATTTATTTCATCTTGATAAAATGAAACTTAAAATGAAACCTATTTTATCTGATGATGTAACAATTCTTTATGGAAAATGGCTAAATATGGATAATCATGGGATTGGAATTAAAAATTTCTGCTTGAACTTATCAATATTAATCTTTTCTGTCCTTGCGGGTCCCTTCTGAAGACTAAAACAATTACAAGAATGATTTTGTTTGTGTTACATTGCAGATATGACAAAATCAGATAATGCTGGACATCACCAGCCGTGCAGATACTGGGGACTCCACTGTATGTACATGTATAAAAGATTCAATATTTAAATGAGAGTTTAGAGACCAGCAGACTAGTGTGCTGTTCTCTTAAGCTGTCTGTCATTGAAATGGTAATAGGTTCCATTGCGGTATTGTAAAGGGAAAGAATGAGTGCCTGTATGTACATGTATCGTTAGATGTACATGTATATATGTGTCTAAAAGTGAGTTGATGAAATTTTCTGGTTCTTGAATCTGCAGGTATAATGTTGGTGTCTGGTGGACTTGTGACTAGATGATGAGAGATCTTATATATCTTAACAAGTCTAGTGCACAGTCTCTGGGCTGATAGTGATGGCCAATTAGGCGTGTTCAGCATGTCATATACACTACTTGTATTATGGTATTTATTACAGACATACAGAGCAGCTCACTTTTGGAACATTACAATCTTTGATATCTATTCTGTGGTGTGTGGGTCAAAACTGAGCAAGAGCATTCAAGTTGGCACTGGCTACGATTACGTTGAAACATAACAAAAAGTTGTTTTTATGCTGGACACTAATTGCCGGAATGCTATGCTGGGTTAGGAACCCATTAATTTCGAAAGTAACAATAATATTTGTTTCTACTATCATGACTATTATGTTGCGTTATTGTTACGTCAGATTTATTAAACATTTAATTGACTTTTAATTAGTTTTTTTTGCTGAATTCTCCGCTAGGCTTGATAATAATAATAATATTATTAGTATTATCATTATTAATATTATTATCATTATCATTATCATTATTCAACAAATAATGTTAAAAATATTTTTAAGTATTAAATGTTTAAATGTTCTTTGAGATAATACTACAATTTATTACTATAAATTCAGAAATTATTGCGTGCATTTATTATTGCGATTTTTCAAGAATGGACAAAAATGCGAGATTAATTATTGCGATATCATGAAAATCTGCATACAGATAAATGTAACAGATATCAGAATGCGAGTTCTTATTATTGCGATAGTCACCCAGTCGCATTATTCGCATTAATAAAAACCTCGCAATAATTTCTGAATTTACAGTAGTTCAATGGTTCAATGTTTAGAAGAAAAGTGTTCACTTCAATTTATTTAACTGCACACTTACCCTTTATTACCGTCATTATACTTAGAACAATGAACGAAGTTATTCCCAAAACAACATAACATGTTTCCATTAAAATTTAGGACGAAAATATAAATATTTCAAGAATCAAAAAATACTTTTCACCTGAAGCATGGCAGACATTGGTAGCTAGTATAACTTCAAAACGGAAATTGCAGAGTGGACAAATTTGATATTTTCATTGCACTAAATAATTACAATTTTGTTGAATTGGGGTAAAATTTTGTAATTAGTCCACGTATGCAGATAATATGTAATAATCGGATGTCGATGGAATATTGTATACCAATAAAAGAAGAAGAACTGTTTAGTCTGCAAAACCGATGTGCATCTTGTGGCATCACTATAGTCATGATAGTATTTTATGGCTGCTTAGAGTTGTTCCACCAAAAATGCTTTGGACTAAAACATGCACCCAAAAGTACATACCAGATTGGCAGAAACTGTCATTGTAAATAAAATATATAATCTGTATGGGCGTGCAATATTGTATCATTGAATTGTTTCCAAATAAATTTTTTCAAGTGTATTTCAATATATTAGATAAATACGGGACGTTCTATATTATTATTCCCAGCATACTAAAATGCACTAGCGTAACAATAACACAACTTAACCGTAGACCCAAATATTAATGTTACGTTCATAATTAATCAGTTCCTAACCCAATCTAGCATTCCGGCAATTAGCTTTTTTGTTATTATGATTTCAATGTAATCATAACCTGAGTGCCATTCAAGTTTAGGGCGGATAAGTGCTTGGCATGCCTGACTCTTGATATCATGATTAGATGTTTTGAGGTTATGTTTTAGGAAGCCAAAAGTTTTGTTACTTTTAGATGTTATCGTTTATTAATATTATGTGTTTGTCCAACCTAAGATTTGATTGGAGTGTTAAACCAAGGTATTTATCAGATGATAATGATTCTAATGTATGATTGTGAAGGATATAATTATGTTTGATGGGTTGTTTTTTTCTGTGTGACAGATAGGACAGTGCCAGTGGATAATTTTGTCGGGATGAAAAGCCAGTCATCTTCCCAACCGATCAAATTCGAATTAAATCGAGATCCTGGGTAAAAAATATGCTGATTTGAAATTAATAATATAATTTGATGAAATTATTAACAATACTCCCCTCTACATGATACAAACATGACATTAAATGAGTATTTTCTATTTGTTTACCAAATCTGTGTATTTTCTTTTGCCCGCCATTTTTCAAATCACTTTCTTATCTCCAATTTGAAGACTCATCATATACATCAAAGCACTGTGCAATACTCAATACACAGACCCAAGCCGACAAAAAAAGACATACAATCTTAGAGATTGGAAACTCCATTTAATGGCCGTATCATCCACCAAAATAGCATACAGTTCTTTTAATCATTTCAAACTTATTTTCCATGTACTGTTTCTTCTGTTTTATTTTTTTACTCAATTTTCAAATTTTTCCAAATATGGTTTGAAAATCAAGATATTGGAAATTCAATGAAGTTGCAGAAAGAATAGTTGTGGTTTTAAGTACAAAATATGATGTAATAAAATACGAAAATCTAAATGATTTCTTGATAGGTTACTGCAGGTATTATTCATAATATATTTTGAGATTTTTTAGATACAAGACTTTGATTTGTTCTTTTAACATTTTCCATGTAAATCTCAAAGGCTGTGTGTTATCTTTGGATTTTGATGAGTTGACATTATCTCTTAATATTATGTATTTGGTAATATCAGAGACATATAATACAATTGTATTATAATGTTTCTGGTAATATTAAGAGACATACTATTCAATCAATAAAACAAAACATGAAAAGTTGCTATAGTTACCAGTAATTCATATGTAGATATAGGTCATAGTGATCTATTTTTTTGGTGGTCAGGTTTTGAGGGAAAAGGGGTGTCTAGTTACTTCACTGTTATCTCTAAAGTTAACTTTCAACACTCTTCAATATGATAGATTTTTTAGGCTTTTTTAAACAATCTTCGTTAATCCTAAGTGTTGTGTAAAGTCTGAGAATACAAATGGACAGTCACACAGATCAGTCACATGTGGACACAATAAGAATTGTTACAATATGATTCCATGGTTCAGGTAGAATTGGCGGATCCAGAGGGGTTCCAGGGGTTGGAACCCCCCTTTTTTTGACGATCAATGCATTTGAATGGGGACATATAGTTGGAATCCCCCCTTTTATAAATGACTGGATGATGATCAGACTTAGTCTGGATCCGCCCCTGGATAGTTTAATGAACTACCTTAAGTGTCTTGACAGCGTATATTTGTTCCGCCTAACAGAAATTCCACTGGAAACTTTGTTATAAACAATGTCATAATATCTGTTCCTGTTGGAACAAATATTCTATACCATTTATTCCTTTAGGAACATATACTGTAATATTTATTCCAGTGGAAATAATATTCCAGAATATTGTTTCCATTTGGAACTAATATATTATGAAGGAACTTCTATTCCGTGACAGTGGTGTTGTCTAAGGGAGCTAGGATGAAAAATTTTGTCCTGCATTTTTTTTTAGTTGTAATCTCTGTCCTGCATTTTTATTTTTCACTCTATTCGGTCCTGCCTTTTTTTTATAAGTTTATCCTGACTTTTTTTACATAAATTGTTATAGGAATAGCATCCCATTTGACTAAATACCAGTCCAGATAATCCACGAATGAAGTCCCTTAATAAATATACTATCTTTTAAAGGGATATTGTACCAAGATCAAAGATCATAATGTAAAGATGCTTAAATTTGTAGTATATTCATGGAGTATTCACAAAAATTTCAACTTCTATGATTTTGTTTTTTTCATTTTCGATTTAGGAAGTGAATAAAATGACACTATACTCATGCTCGAAACAGTTTTCCTCTTTCAAATGCTGGTCATAACCTATCAAGAATTCTCCTAGAAATCTTGAAGGGGTCTATGTCTTAAAGTATGAGAAAGCAATTGAAATTTGGCAGTCAAATAAAGGAGGATATGCTTATAAATTATGATAAAATTGCATAAACTAATGGGGGAAATAATTGGGTCTTCATTTCAACTGTGCAAAACATTCAGTCAGTTATCCATGACTGAAAAACTAAAGGACACAATAGTCTCAATGTGATTTGTAAATATTTACACAACTGCATACCAAAATTTCATTGACTTATCACAAGTGGTTCCTCTTAAGTAAATCATTGACAAAACATGTAACCTATGCAAAAGTTTCAAAGTCAATGAACCATGACTGAGGAGTCCCAGTTGAGCTATATCATCCCCATTGAATTACTTATACAGTTGAATATTAAATTGTGGTTCATCATAACTGACCTAACCACAAACTTTAAACATGTAAATTATACAAAAGTTTCAAAGTCAATAGACCATGTCTAAGGGACTCAGAGGGTTCAAATAATTTCCATGGATGTGAGATGTGCTAATTTCGTATACAACTGCATACCAAATATCAGTGACTTACCAATAGTGGTTGTTATTAAAATGACCTAATCAAAAACATGTAAACTAAGTAAAAGTTTCATTATCTATAGACCATGACTGGTTGGAATAAGATGTACCAATGCTCTTACAACTGTATACCAAGTAGCATTGGCCTACCAATAGTGGTTCCTCTTATACTAACCTAGGCTAAATTGCACAAGGTCATGTTTCTCGTAGATTGTTTATAATCTCGCATATCTTTACTCTAAATCCATTGAATGTGTACTGATTGATATTTTGTCTTGAACTCATGATTTTTTAATGACTAGTTATGTGCTTTGTACTTGCTTTCAATAACTGTGCATACTCTCAGATCTTTTTTTTTGTGTCTTTATACTTTTAGTTTATCCACCAGACAGCAATGGACATAAATAGAAGCATATATAGGTTACCGCCTGGCTGTCAACAATGAGCAAAACCAATAACTAACAGTCAGCTATAAAAGGTCCTGACATGAAAAACACCATTTTACTCTCATGACATATTAGCTTAAGGAGACTGAACATCCTGTTAAAACATTGTTCAACATAGATTTTACACATGATGTTATTCACATAACACATTATTTTGGACTGATTCAGACTTAAAATGATGTTAATCTTATGACACATTAACTTGAACTCAAGGAGATATTAAACATGATGTTATTCCTGTAACACTTACATTATTTTGAACATTTTTCAGTTTAAATGATGTGACGTCTATGATACATTTGATGCTTTAAACATGATGCTTTTCCCATATTACATTACTTTGATTCCATTAACATTTTAAATAATGTAACTTTTATGACAAATTAACTTGAACTCAATGAGATGCATAACATCATGCTATTCCAATAACACAGTATTTTGACCTGATTAACATTTTAAAGGATGTAAATTCTATGACAAATTGATTTGAACTGAGAAAGATGTTTTTAAAATATATGAGTTTTTCTAATGATATGCAAATTGAACTGAAGGATATTTAAGTTATTCCCATGACCTATATGACATGGGAGAAACCAATTTCTTCAATGAAGAGTAGCAGATCCAGAGCTTTAAACAGGGAGTTGGCCGGTTGGAACATCATGGAACTTTTTCCAGATACCAGTATGTCTTTTGTAATCTCAACAACATTTACCCCTCATCAACGTTCATTCAATTTTTGAAAACTTTTGTGCTTACCCTTTTTTTCTTCAAAGTAGTTGTAAATCACTTCAGATAAAATAATCTTAGAAAAACATGTTTAAACTCAGGTCATAAAGGTACAAGTGACAATGTTTTATGTGGGCCCCTTTGCCTATCTAGACCTTATGTCATAGATGTAAAACACACAATAAATACATGTACAGTACAGCTACCAATGACCACTAACTTTAACTAGGTAATAAAACACCTAAATTTTGGAAGGCAGGGTCAAAATGTGCTCTCCTCAACAGGAAAGTAGCCTAGGTAACCACAGCTATTGGTTGGAGAACTGTCACTCAAGACAACATTATTACCTTGATAGGTGGCAGAACAAGTAAACAAAATGAATAGTAATTTATAAAAAAAAATAGATAAAATATAAATGAAAACCTTCCAGTAAAAATTACCTGATTAAGCAATATTGGTATTAAAAGTCACAAATGACACAAGAAGAAGAAAACATAAAACTGTATCAATCTATATATTGTTTGAAATAACAATAAACAAATATGTTTTTAAATTCCAATTTTATTAGAAACTTATATCTATTCTATGTAAATAGCAAAATAATCATACAATAAATTCAAAAGTATTAACAAATTAAATTGAGTCTTTGCAAATAAAAAATAGTAAAACTATAAAAAACATAATGGATTTCTGAATAACAACATATATACTATTATATGTATACCCTACATATATAATAAATAATTCTATTGCATAGTACATATTCTTGTGACATGCAATAATTAAGGTAATTCAAGGAATGACAAATAACTACAAAAATTCACAATGTATGTGTGTTGTGACTGATAATCCACAATCTATTAGATTCTGAAACAGAGAATTCTTGAGGAGTTTGAAATTGATTGTATTAACACAGATTTCAACCATTGATTTCATTATTGTGAAACACTTGAGAAGAAAAGAGTATAAGAAAAACAATGCATATGAAGTTATGAAAAAATGTCATTCTGAGTGTGTGTGAATTTTTCGTATCAGTCATAAAAATGATAATCAAAACATTTAAATTCTTTGAAAATATAAAAAAAAAAAAACAAAATTGCTTCTTTGAAAATGAATATAATGTAAAGTAATGAAATCAGAAAAATTTATGTTCATATTCATTATTTAAAGAAAACTATTAAAAGAACAAAGGTTAATATGAAGGGTATATGTTTATACTTTTCACTCAACACAAAAAGTCATATTCTCTTGTATTTCATTTGCACTAACTTTATAAAGAGTTATTTTCCTTTAATTCAAAGATTATTATAAAACTATGATAACCATATATTTATTCAATTTTCATAGTCTGTATACAATTGTCCTATACCCAGATCTAAAGGAAGTCATCAAGTATGCAATGGTTCATGGAATCAAACAGTTTGTTTGATCCTAAAACATCAGCAAATTATTAAAAGTCTAATTCATATAAATATTCTATTAATTTTCCTGTGCCCTTTGTGCTGCCTGTCTAGCTCTTTGTACTTCTCCATGACATTTCTGTCTTCGGACAAGTTTATTGTTTTCAAATTGCCCTTCATTTCTTGGCAAACCATGGGTTAAGTCGGAAAATGTTACCAAACCTATAAAAAGAAATAATAAAAATCGTTAAAATTCCTTTAAAAAAACTTTCAGAAAGTGTTATGAATCAAGTTACTAGCTATGGGGTATGAGTTTTGCTCATTGTTGAAGGCATACGGTGATCTATAGTCTAACTTCTACTTTATTTGGTCTCAGTAGTAAAGTTGTCTCAATGGCACTCATATCACATCTTCTAATTTTTTATATTATATCATATTAACGTCACATCAAATTCCTTCACTGTTCTTATTGATCAGAAGTTTCCAAATTTTTCTTCTAAATTTTTATTTCAGTAAAGTTTCATATGACAACATGCTAGTTAAAAATTGATAAACAATGTACAATACATCATCATATCTACCATCATGAGTCAATCAGTGTTGTATGCAGAAATTCTTATAATGTCCTGTTTCTTTCATGATTTATCTCCCTTTGCAACATAAAATCTGTGCTTAGACTACACCACATTACTATGAATTTCTTGTGTTGCATAAAATTAAAAATATGGTATACTAAAACCAGAACTGATGTGGTTATAAGGTGAAAAATTTTAAAGTAAACCAGAACTGATATGGTTACAAGGCAAAAAATGTCAAGTGCTGTTACCTGTCTTCATACCCTTACTAATCATGTCTACCCTTACTATTCATGCCTACCCCAACAAGTTATTAATATGGACATTTTTTATTAAGTACCATTTAGGTCCAAAACATCTCCCCATACCTTCATGTTAAATTTTTTTCTTTTTTTCAAAAATGAAATTAATGTACATGTATATAAATATTTGTTTGCCTACATCATGAGAAAAATATATTCTGTTAAAACGATAAGCTGCTGTTTTGTTTTATGAAATTTTTATTTCAACTTAACACTTAGATTCAATATGGTTTTAAGCATAATAGTTGATTTTCTATACATCTCCTTCCATGTAGGAATTCCTGACAGGCAAAACATGGTAATAAACTGTTGACACAGAGATATGTCTTGCCTGTCAGCATAAAATTCAGAAAAAGACCATCTGATGGAGAGCAGCATTGCTAATTAATTCATTGGTGCTAAACCATGAACTATTGGGCAGGCCCACTAAATGGTCAATGAATTGAGATGTACAAACAGTAATGTAACTTTATAGAAAATATCAATGTCTATTGTGTGTACTGTGAAAGTACTTTAATTCGTGTGTATCAATTTTCGTGGTTTGAGCAAAAGTTACATGTTCACGGGTTCTTAAATTCATTGATTTTTTCATTTTCTGAAGAAAAAAATCAAGAGGAATTTGAAGCCATCAGAAAAGAAGATTCTTGAAAATAATCATATGTTGTTTTAAAATGATTTGTGGGACATTGCAAAATAAGGTGTTCATTTTCACTCACTTGCTCGTCTTTCAATACTGACAACATTCATCAAATTTTTAATAAAATAATTACTTTATTAATTTTCGGATATAAGCAGATTCATCTACGCTTACAAATTGCCTCGATTGAAGGGAATTGTGTAATCAGAAGTGATGACAGTCATTAACCAGAGATTAAATGATCAACAGATTAACGATCATCAAAGGTGTTGATTGTGCCATAAACTTGTCATTTACCATGAAAGAAAACAGTTTAATACATAAGAGAATACTCCAAATGTACTTTGAACTGTAGAATTAATTTTTATCAAATAATAAAGCAATCTCAATATGAAATTGTTTTTTTTTTTCCGTATGAAAATCATAAGGAGATAAAATTAACACTTCATCATCGGATATCATGACCGAAAGTCTGACTTTCATTGATCAAAACTAATTTTGTCATGAGAATTAAAAGGTTAAAAGTCGTACAGTTTAGGTTTTTTTTTAAGATTAAATGGGTAAAAACCTGTCTGAAGTTGTTTATATAGTTCATATTTCTTCTGATAATTCGATGTATTTTCTAGATTATATGCCGGTATCCATGTAGTCAAACCTATATGGGAATTTTTCTAGTCTTGATTTGGACAACAGTTGTTATTTTTCGTACAACACTTAAATTCATCCACGAAAACCAAGAAAATTGGTACCCGACAAATAAAAGAACTTTCACAATAGTTCCTATCAAACTAACTTAAGCAGAAAATTTAACATTGAAAATTAGTAATTAATTGAAAGTCACTAGACCATGACCTAGGGATCAGGGCCCCCAAATAGTCAACAAACTGATATGTACTGATATTAATGCAACTTCATAGAAAATAGCATCGATCTATTACAAATACTTCCTGTCAAACTGACTTATGCAGAAAACTGAACATTGAAAATTGCTAATTAATTCAAAGTCACTGGACCATAACCTACTGGGACAGGGAGTCAAATTGTCGTCACACTGATATGAACTGATAGTAATGCAACTTTATACAAACTATCATTGATCTATCACAAGTAGTTTCTATCAAACTAATGTAAGTAGAAAACTTAACATTGAAAATTGCTAATTAATTGAAAGTGCCTGTACCATAACCTAGGGGGTATTTACTACCTATACAGGTAGATAACTCTATTGAGTACAATATTAAGTTAAGTGAAAAGAGCCCCTGTATCCCATATGTTAATATGTACAGGACGTCATATTTTTTTACTTCCAATTCAAAATCTAAAACACCATAATAACAGAAGATTCAGTATAATAAATAGAGAATATCATATGGCTTTTACAATATCACACCTGTATTAACCAGAGACACCAATATAATCCCAAGAGCTCTGTTCGAGGGATTATATTGGTTGAGGGTTGATAGTTTATACTTATTGACTAGGTATGAGTGGAATACATTGTAGTAAGTTTATTGCCCCCCAGGTGCAACTATTGCCCTGCGGTTATAGAGTTTCATGGAGGGCAAATAGTTGGAAACTATTGACCGTTCAAATAGTTCAATGCTTGCAATTTAAAAAATAGTGAAAATATTGTGTACCTATTTTATATAGAAAATGATAACGGAGATATAATAAAGTGTGATATTGAAAAAGCCATATCATATACACTTTATTATATATATTGTACATATGTACCTCAAGTACAACTAATTTAGATGTTTTTTTTTCATGAAACATGATGTAAAGTGTATATAAAGGGTTTGATAAAGCCCTTGTTACCATGACTGATATGGATTATGTGAAGTCATTCAGATTAGGGGTTTGATAAAGCCCTTGTAACCGTGACTGATATAGATATCATCACGGTTGGCTGATACAGCATGATTGCCATCGATTGTATTACACATACAATTTACTTGTATTTACTACTAAGTATATAATAAATTAAAATAACACATAGCTGAGAGGGTGATAAAGCTGATAGTTATCCCTCAGAAAAAAACATCTAATCTGCTCTATCACCCTCTTAGCTGTATGTTATTTAGACTGACACTATATATATGCAAACATATGTTTTAATAAGTTTCATTGGAAAACTAATAAGATGATTTTATTACATGTAGTTACCTAATCCTTGAATCTTGCCGTCTTGAAACTGTCCCTCAAATTTCATTCCATCACTTCTTACAAATACACCAAAACCATTAAACTTGCCATTTCTAAATTCTCCTTCATATCTACAGAAAAAAATTGATGATTTGCACAGGAATTTCTAGAAACTAACTTCTGAAAGCCAGAATCTTACTTTAAAATTACAATTACATACAAATTATCACTCTTGTTCTTAGGTATACAGGCATAAAATACTGGTTCACTACAGCTGAGAGCAATTGCGAGAAGTAAATAGAAAACAATATATGTTACTTTAATTATATATCTACAAATGGCACCTCCTGCTTTATTTAGACTTTCAGTGCAATCATGGAGAATATAAACAAAGAGGTTATTTACAGTTGCTTTCACCAAATCAGCCAAACATATAGTTTATTTTAAATGATTGAAGTACATATTTCGGTATTAGTTAACAAATGTTATTTCAGTAAAATTGAGAGTAAATTCATGTGTGTTTTTTACATTGTCATTTCAATTACCAGTGAATGCTGAAATCTATCTACAAAAATGGTCAAAATAATGGGAGGTAACTCTTTTTTATATTCAACCCCATAGTCATGATAGTCTACTACACATGATTTCTGCTAAATTGCTAGAAATTGCTCTATAGCATTTGAAATGTTATTTTCAGAGTTCTAAGGGAAAAGAAAAATATAGCTGACAGTGTCTTGTATATACATGTACAGTACCTTGAATGATCAGCAAACACCATTATACCATTTCCATCACACAATCCCTTATTGAAGGCACCATAGTACTGAGATCCATCAGGAAATTTCATTACACCATACCCTTCCCTCTGTCCTTGGTCATTCCACTCACCATTATATTCACTCCCATCAGGATACTTATATGAATTCTTCATTCCTTATTCTAACCCTATAAAATACAACAGTATGAATTCTTTATTCCTATACAATACAACAAAATCTTTAACAGTTTGAGCAGCTATAAGAAGTTGAACTTGATTTTTTATACCTTTTTCTCTATGCTTTGTTTATTTTGCCCATTGTTCTCTATAATCTAGCACCCCAACATTCTCTTTTGTATTATTTGTTTGCCTATTTTTCTTTTATTTTTTATGCCCTTTATTCTGTACTTCTGCCCATTATTGTCTATTTTCTTCACCTCATCCATACCATCCTATAAGAATTCAGTTCTTTTATTTGTAGTTCCTGATAAAAATGTGACGAAAACTTCATACATACATGTAAAACTAAGGATTCTGTAAACTGAAAGTTGATAAGCAATAAATGTAAATAAAAATGTGTCACATGGTATAGCATGTCAACATGAAACCTCATAATAAATTTCAGAAAGCTCTGAAAAATTTGAAGAAAAGGTCATGGGATGACAGATGAACAGACAGGGGTAAAACAATATACCCACTCCTTCAGATAAGGGGTATAATCATAATATTATCTTTGACAAATTCAGCTTTTCAACATTTTTAGTTTTTTACAGTATTTAAAATAAAAAAGAGCTGCACCTATCTTTATGCTTTAAATGAATTTATATGATCAACTAGAAATACTGTGAGCACTGTTCAAATAGATCCCCCACCCTAATAAAAAATAAATGGAGAATGTGTCCATGGGACACAGATGATGCCCCAGCTTGCAAATATCTTTATAAAGGGACATATCTCATGAACGGTAAAAGTGATGAACCCAAATTCGAACTTCTTTGTTATGTGGTAATCAGCATTGTGTATAAGTTTCATAACATTTGGTTGAGGCAAACTAAAGTTAAAGAACGAAAACTTATTTTGAGACATACGGATGGATGATGTACAGACAAGGGAAACACTTAATGCTCCCTCCGGCCCAGCAAATTATACAAAATTATGCAAACACAGTGGTACCCATTGACACAAAACATGAATAATTTGGCCCTAATAAGGTTACCTCAAGTTTAACTAAGTTTCTGGCCTTGATTTTTGAATGAATAAAATTCTATAAATGTCCAAAGTGTGAAAAATGGACAGTTTACAATGATTTTCAACAAATAAAGTTCCATAACTTTGCAATGTCATATCAGAAATTTATAAAAAACAAAAGGAAGTTATTTCAATAGATGTAAACAAGCCACCGAAGTTTCATGAAAACTGCTCAAAGCATTGAAAACTGGAACCCCCCCCGCCCCCCTTTTTATGAATAAAGTCCCAATACTCTAAAATGTAAAATCAGATATCTTTTAAAATTGAAAGGGAACTTATGTCAATATATATATATATATATATAAACAGTTCACCACAGTTTCATGAAAATTGAAAAATCACCCACAACTCAGAAATGTAAAATAAAAAATTTATTAAAATTGAAAGGGAGCTCACGTCAATAGATATAAACAAATCACTCAAGTTTCATGAAAATGGTGAAAACGTTTTTGAGTTATTGTCCGAAGTGTTGACGACGGACAGACAACGGTATACCATATTATATCCCGTAAACGGGCGTATAAAAATATTATTGTTGAGAGATTCAGCTTTTAAATCTTTTTGAAAGTTTTTTACATATAAAATTGAAACTATTCAAAGGGTTTAACAAATTTCTTTGCGGAATGTAAAAAATATATAAACTGGGCATTTCCTGACTAAAAGCAAGCTTAATTTTTACAACATCATACAAAGTTGACCTTATAACTGGTTTGACTGTATTGAAATTTCACAAGAATGGTTTCATTTGATAACTGATTATGACATTGTCAAAAAGCATATTATATATCATACCTGTTTCAAAAGTAGGTTAATGCATTGGGACTTGACTAAAGTTCTGATATAGCCCGTTAATCATCTATGTGTTTTTTAAATTAATGTGGATAGTGTCCACATGTGGACACAGATGATGCCCCCCCTTGCATATCATATAGTTATAAAGGGACATAACTGAAAAACGGTAAAAGTGATGCTACTCAAATTTGAACTTGATCTGAGTTTTGTGGTAATAAGCATTGTGTGTAAGTCTAATAACATTTCGTTGAGGCTAACTTAAGTAGAGAACAAAAACTAAAAATTCAGCAATTTTTCTATTTGTAAACACGCATAACTCTAGAACGGTTGTGTATAAGTTTTATAACATTTGGTTGAGACAAACCATAGTTAGAGAACGCAAACAAAAAATTCAGCAATTTTTATGTTTATAAAGGGACATAACTCAAGAACGGTAAATGTGTCACCACCAAATTTCGTACTTAATCTGTATTATGTAGTAATAAGCATTGTGTATAAGTTTCATAACATTTGGTTGAGGCAAACTAAAGTTAGAAAACGGAAACAAAAAATTTGTACTTGATCTTAGTTTTGTGGTAATGAATATTGTGTATAGGTTTCATAATGTTTGGTTGGGGCAAACTTAAGTTACAGAAAGGAAACTAAAAATTTTGCAATCTTTCAATTTATAAAGGGGCATAACTCAATAATGGTTAAAGTGACACTACCCAAATTCAACTTGATCTGTGTTTTATAAGTGGAAGTCAAAATTAAACATTGCATTGTATAAAGCATTGATTGTAGTTGATTCAACTATAATCATGGACAAAGGAAGATAAATCCAATTTTAAAAATTACTTGATATTTAGAAGAAAATACAAATTTTGCAATTTTTCCATTTGTAAAGGGGCATAACTCTAGAACGGTTAAAGTGACGCCACCAAATTTCAAACTTGATCTGTGTTTTGTGGTAATAAGCATTGTGTATAAGTTTCATAACATTTGGTTGAGGCAAACTTAAGTTAGAGAACTGAAACTAAAAATTTTGCAATTTTTCCATTTATAAAGGGGCATAACTCTAGAACGGTTAGAGTGACGCCACCAAAATTCAAACTTGATCTGTGTTTTGTGGTAATAAGCATTGTGTATAAGTTTCATAACATTTGGTTGAGGCAAACTTAAATTAGAGAACGGAAACCAATTTTGGGACGTACGTACGTACAGATGGACAAGGGTAAAACTTAATGACCCCACCGCTAGGGCGGGGGCATTAAAAATAGTATACCCCTACTTTCCAAAACCGTCGGTATATGTTTTTTTGTAAATGCATGTAGACGATTTACGTGCTATATATCTGACCTGTAGTCAAATCCCTATGGGTTGATTTAAGTAATTTTTAAATTTTGTTCATATAAATAACTTCATATGTATTGTATGTCTATTATCATGTAGGATATGTTATACATTATTTTTCAAATATTCAATGCTGTCAAATAAATTGTATAATATCCTGATGACAGTGAATGCACTATCTTGCATCTGAGACTACTATAACATAATGTGTTAGTAAGTCTCAGCTTGCATAAACAAATTTCATGTTAGATCTTCAGTTAATGTAAAAAACCATAAATTTACATAGTCTTGTAATGAAAAAACTCACACAAGTATATATAGTCTACTATGGTAATTAAACACACACATTTAATTGTATTTACAATATTTTCTCTAGATTTCTCTTCCTTATTGTACATGGTTTTACTGAGTTAATTAATAAGTGTAAAAGAATAGCTATTTTTAATGACAATAATCAGTAATTATTTAAAAAGATTATCGCACTTTTACCTGTTTTACCAGTTTCTTAAATATTCATTAAGTGAATCAAGAGATCGTGATTTGTCTGTCACACCTGTAATGTTTACAATTGGACACCTGGACGTGTTCTACGTCATCAATATCAGTGTTCCTCTCACAGATGCAACATGGTAGATTGTGGAAACTCGAGGTGTCTGCAAGAAAAAAGATCTTTCAAGAAAGAACTTCTATCATGGAGTAAAAAAATACCCATCGCCGTTGGTAAGAATTTGTTGATATACTCAGCCGTTTTTTGGTTCGTATTTCCGGTTGTTGATGTTGTTTTATGTATCTCTTCCAGCATCCTGAATCCATTGTCAAAATTTTGACCGGCTCTTCCTTATATGTCGTTTCACCCCACTTAAATCATGATTTAATTTTTTTAATTTTCATATTATTTATAACATTGTATTGTTTAATGGACAATGTAATAAAATAAGTGTTTAATGTTGTTATATTGAATAGAACATTATTAAGACATGTCTTTTATATTGACGTTTTCTCAGGTAAAAATTTTGACAGAAATCTACGATTATCGATCGCCCAGCCTCCCAAAATTTTGTTGAACCATATGTGTGTGATACTTTAAATGGCGTTCTTTTTTTTTTTGGAACAAAGACATTGTTTATTTATTTTTTTCCCTGGTTGACAAATTCTCAATTTCTCATAAGAATAATACATTTTGTAAAGGCTAAATTAAGATCATGCAATTTGGGGGAAATTTACCTTGCATAATAAATATGCCTATTTGGAATGTGATGTACAGTGTATTGATTTTCTAGGCAGTATGTTGCAGCTATTTTGGTGGGTTGACCTGAGTTGTAGAAGTGGGAAATTGTCATAATGTATTGATTTTTAACACTTTATTCTTTTGTATATTTCTTTGATTTATTGAAATTTATTTTTTTGCCATTTCTTAAAACAAACTGGTTACACATGAATGATCAAATTGAATTGAAGGTGAATTTTAACCTGTTTGATTTGGGATGCAATTAATAGACTGTTCATGTTTGACATGATTAATGCATTAAAATTAGTGACTAACCAGCAGTTAGAAGGTGTTTTGTGAATAAGGAAATTTAAAGAAAATAGTCATAACTTTTTTCTGTGAATGACTTCATGATTATTTGGGGATTATTAAAAAAATGTTTCCTGAAATTTTACATTTCAAAATCATGTTCATCATTTTAAAGTTTTAAAATTTAACATCTTTAAGAAGATTAGATGCAAAACTTTACACTTGGATAAGTCTCCTTTTAGTTTTATTACAATTGAAATAATTTAATTTACATTGGTTGATTTGAAATGCAGATTGGTTCTAGTGTTTCAATTTAACAGTGAATGGCAGCTGCATGCTCCTCACTTGTGAATCAACTTCTCCAATCTTTTATTGTCAATTTTCAAAAGAAACACCCAGATTATTCTGAAACAGTTAAATATAAAGCTCTCTTGATTTTGCCATTATGTGTGGACATCTTTATTGCTATTTAGGAATTTTATTAATGTAAAAAAGTTGGGTGTACTTTGAAAGGTTTATAACCCTTGAAATCTGGGATTTTTTAAGAAGTAATAGAAATAAAAAAAAGTTAAAAAAAAAAAAAAAGAGTAAAAATGATCCATTTTTTCCCCCAATTAAAAGATGTTCATTTCATCTTAAACATTAATATAATACTCAACAACTAAAGAAACACACTGATTCCATTAACTTTCTCAGAGTAAAAATTTCTATTGCATTTATCTTTTTTTTTAAAGTGACTTTATAATGGGTCAAAATATTTCTTGAATCCAAAAATCTAATGCTGTGAAAGTGAAGATTTTTGTTTAAATTTTCATTTCTGACTTCTCTTAAAAACAAAACATTTTCAACCCTAATCTAAAAGTGTTGCCATATTTGTGATACTGAGGTGGCGTGTAATTTTCTACCTGAAAACAAGTTAAATGACTTTGATGTTCAATTTTTGAATCATTTATTTTTCTGATGACCACTTTGAAATTGGCGGATCCTTATCTTAGAATTTTTGTAAACCTATTGGTTAATTTCAAGATTATGCTAAAATAAACTAGAAATTTTCAATTTTCAGCAAAAACAAAAATTATGAAACTACTGTATTGGTATGAATGGTGTATTATTTGTATTGTTAAGTATACATATACATGTATGATCAAGGGTTATTTTCCCTAGGAATTACTTTTTTGAATTTTCAGATTCCTTAAAAGCCATTAAAGTGTAATTTTCTGCTCTCTGACATTTTTGCGTCTATCAGAAAATATTTTCCAGTTTTTATGTAATAAAAATAATTTTCATCAGTGTAAAATATTGACCCCTGTTATTAGCTGTAAGGGGGACAACAGTTTTTTAAACTGTACATCCAGTATATCATTTGATATCAACTATTTGGATGAATTGTATGGCAACTTTATACTTTTATCACACCTTTATGCTTTATATAGCCATAATTGATCAACCTGATATTACAGTGTAAAACAATTCAAATGTTCAAATGTACATTATGCAACTGTTAAGTAAACATGACTTTTTCAGGTGGATTGTTGTCTCATTGGCAATCATACAACATCTCCCTATTTTTATAATGATTTTAGTATTATTTTGAGTGATTTGTCAAGTAAATGATATTTTGCTGGCAACAGCATTCGTTGATAACAAATTTTCTTTATAGATCAAGAATTACACAACAAATTTTCTTTACACATGTAGATAAAGAATTACACAATTTCAAGATCATAAGCAAGAAGCATTTGTTTATGTAAATGTTTATGTGTCAGTTTGTTTTATGAGTATCCATCAAAATGAACTGTTGTCCAAATCAATAATGCATGCATCATTTAAAATTCATTTAGAACTCTATCTGACCAGTAAAAGTTCCCTTTTACTACATTAGTGCAACAGTGCTGTAATATGTACCAGCTGTATAAATTTTCAGTTTAAGTTAAATTTAGAAATAATACAGATCGAAATGAAGTTGAAATGCCTATCCATAGATATGAATAAATGAAATGTAACTTTTATGTTTGGTATATATATGTCAAGGAGAGAGCAATCCAACAAAACAGATAACAGGCAATTACCAGTACTATGAATACATAGCAGAGGCGGATTTAGAGGGTTTTTCAGGGGGCCCGGAGCCCCCTTTTATGGGAAAAATTTGGTTGATTATATAGGGAATATAATGGTTTACTTTTATAAATTGTAACTTGGATGGAGAGTTGTCTCATTGGCACTCATACCACATCATCCTATATCTAATCACTGAAGCATGACTGGAGCGGGCCCCCTCTTGGGCAGTCTGGGCCCCCCTTATGAAAATTTCTGGATCCGCCACTGCATAGGGATATTGTTAGTATTTGATTGATTGATTGGTGTTTAACAACACTTTCAGCACTGTTGGCTATAATTTGTGATGGCCAGCTTTTATTATTGAAGGAAGCCAGTACCCAGAGATCCAAGAGAAAACCATCAACCTTTGGTAGGAAAACTGACAATCATAGTCAATTAAGATTGGAGTCGAATGCACCTCACAACCTCAGTGTTGATAGGCTAGTGATACCGTAGTTGTAGGTGAAGTACTTAGACCACTCTGCACAGAGGCAGCCCCTGTTAATTTTTGAGCATGAAGCATGGTGTTCCTATGGTCATGTGATACTCCTTCATTAATGCCTACAGTTGAAATTAAACAGATGGCTATCATCACTTAAATTAATTCAGGGACACTTAGTTGTAAATAAATACAAATAAGTATGTAAACTTGACACTAAAACTATTTGTGTTCTTGTATATTATTAGACAGATTTACATTTTTCAGCTTTAAGCATAAAAATGCTAATCACATGTGTAAATTTAAAAAAATATATTTATCCGAAATACTGGTATTCTGTATGAAAATCTGATGTGGCTGGCATGAAATGTTTGAAATTAACTAACATTAAAATTCAAAGCAGTTTTCAGAACCTGACTAGGAGTTGTGTCCTTGAAATATTGAATATCAATAAAATTAATGAGTATAGATGAAAACTAATTTCTGTCTTGTAGAAAAGTCATATAGATAATCAAGGAACTTGTTTTGCTTAAGGAAAAACTGAATATCAATAAAATTAATTATGATTATTGATGAAAACTTATGTGTGTCTTGATTAAAAATTTCTATATTTTTGAAGTTGAACTTACACCTTAAAGTAAAGGACAGACCGTCAGTCTCATTTGTCAACTTTCCAGTAGATATGGCATATGGCTCTTTAAATAATAAAAGTTCATGATCAGTTAATCAGTAAAAAAAGTAAAATAACAAAAATACCAAACTCCAAGGAAAAGTCAAAACTGAGAGTCCTTTTTCAAATGGCTAAATCAAAAGCCCAAACACATCAAACGAATGGAAAACAACTGTCATATTCCTGATTTGGTACAGGCATTTCCTTATGTAGAAAATGGTGGATTAAACCTGGTTTTATAGCTAGCTAAACCTCTCACTTGTATGACAGTCACATAGAATTCCATTATATTGACAACAATGTGTGAGCAAAACAAACAGACATAATAGGTAAAAATGTCAAAAATTGGGGTACAGCAGTCAACATTGTGTTATAATCTTAAGACACTAAAAATTATTTGTTTTTTGGATGAATACCTATGTTTGAATGGAATAGAAGCCTTTATAACTATATAAAATTAGGAGATGTGGTATCAGGGTTCTCACTAAGTCTAATCCGGGACTAAATATTTTGAAAACTGGGGAGTCCATAGATGCATCAAGATTGTAAAAAGTTGTATCAACTGAGCATATATCACATCATTTTGTAGCAAAGGTTTAACATGTTTAAGATTAATTTAAATTTGATGTCATTTTCTTGCTCTTTTTTGCATGGAGACTGAAATGATAAATTATATACATGTATAGCAACAAATTTAATCTTTTTACTTGCCATGGCCAAAATTGATGAGTCTCTGGACTCCCCTTAAAAAAAACATTAGTGAGAACCCTGTGGTATGTTTGTCAACTAGACAACTATCAAATTCAATAGATCAAAGGACAGAGAACCCTGTGGTATGTTTGTCAACTAGACAACTATCAAATTCAATAGATCGAAGGACAGAGAACCCTGTGATATGTTTGTCAATTAGACAACTATCAAATTTAATAGATCAAAGGACAGAGAACCCTGTGATATGTTTGTCAACTAGACAACTATCAAATTCAATAGATCGAAGGACAGAGAACCCTGTGATATGTTTGTCAACCAGACAACTATCAAATTTAATAGATCGAAGGACAGAGAACCCTGTGATATGTTTGTCAACTAGACAACTATCAAATTCAATAGATCAAAGGACAAGGATGTGAACAATTATAGGTCACCTAACCATCTTCAAGACAACAATGAACAAAACCCATACCCTATTTTAATTTATAAAATGCCCTAGTATTACAAAATGTGAAACCCAACCACCTGACTTTTACTACAGCAATGAACGAAAAAAGACATCAACCATAGAGCACATGTGATAGTGAAAATTCATGGGGACGCTCTCTCAGGAGTAAACAACCCATAAAGTTCTGTAAATGATAAGAACATACACCTTAGGCACGGTGGACACATTCTACTGCATCTATGAATTCATTGGGACTACACTTTTGGTCTTAATTTTTAGGATAAAGATTGGAAGCATATTGTCACATGCTTGATAGCTAAATTTTCCAGCACTCTCACTCATCTCTACCTTTGGTAGCACAAGCAATATAGTCACAACAAGACAAATTGACATATGAAAGCTAATCTTTTCATGTTTCACCACAAGATAAAATGACATTTGCAAGCTGATATTTTCATGGTTGTAACAATCTCCTTGTCTTTAGATTAAGGTTATTACTGTATAATGAATATTCAAGAGTTATACCCTTTTATAAAAGGTAAACCATTGTACTTTTTTTTTCACTAAGAAAATAATAGAAGAAATGTCTTTGTTGGGCATGAAAAATTCAAAGGACACTTGTGTCTATTGTTGTGGCAGATTTTTACATTCAGTAATATAAGACTACAGAATCTGGCCTGCATTACACAAAATCTTAGGACTAAAATTGATCATTAGTACATGTATAGTGATTATTTTGTATACTGAAGTGTTTATGAATTACGATCAATTTAATTGTAAGATGTCTGTGAAATGATCACGAGGACCTGAATGATAAGGGGAAAGGGAATATTAACTTAATATGTATGAGACAACATTTCCAAGATATGATAAGACTAATGTTGGCGTACAGCATGATATTGACAGTACATCATGATCATTGTTAAATTAAAATGCATGTAATAAATTTAGAAAACTAGGCAATTGCAATGCAAACTATATGATAATCTATGTATATATATATGTTTGAGTTACGATTGTGTAGTTTTTATAACTATATAAAAAGGTGATATATATGTAGATACATACACAATGTACTTTAAAAGAACAGTATGGTGTTTTACATGTAAGGGAACAGGGTTGTCAATGTGGTTTTTCATGTTGATAGTATTTGGAAGGTCCTAACAATTAGCTTCACAAATCAATGTTAGAGTACTTTAAATAAATGATGAGACAAAAATAGCATAGTCTAACAATATTATAGTATTATGACCACATCGAACATTACATTTGTAAGAAACTTAGAGGGAAACATTCTATTTTATCATACTATAAAAAGTATATGTCACTGAGCTTGCTTTTAACTGATTAGTTGTGTTAATTCTCATGATTTGTTAGGATTCAGGATTATACAACGAAAAAGCACATATATGCAATCAGAAGGAACACTAATTGTTATAATTTTAAAATAGAATAATTAAATTTGTTCAGTCAAAAACTTTGGTGGGTCTTTTGTAAACAGATTTTTTCAACAGGAAATATATACTTGTAGGTGTAAGATTGGTGACTCCAAACTCCAAATTTACCATAGGACTCATCTAGAATAATTGCAAGGATTTCTGCTGATTTCAGTGACACATAACTGAAAAATCAATATGAGAAAGTCTATAGATTATGGAAAAAATGGGAGATAACTCAAACATTTTTTAAATAAATTACTTTGAAATATTTTTTTTGAACGAATTACTTTAAAAATGAAAGTATTTCATGAACTGAAAATGAATTTTATGACATGTATATCTCCATCATTTTACAGTTAAACAATAATGGACAGATAACACATTTCTGCTCAGGTGTTACCAAACATCTGTCATATTGATAGAGTGTGAATGACTTATTACTACTTACATGTACTTTTTGTACTTGTAGACATAAGTTTGAACAGATAATTGTCTTTAATGTGCTGTAAATAAATGTTTTTCTTTACCTAATTGAAAGAATAGAAAGTCAGTTATTTTACTTGAAATGTATTTTATATATTACCTTTAACTGCTAAATTGCTGTGAAAGATTTGTATTTGTATTTTCCTCCAACAAGAATTGTCAGGTACACTTGATGTACAAATATATGGGAATCTTTATAATCAAAAGTGATTAAAAAAAGAACAGCTTTATCATCTTAGGTCAACTTTGCTCAAGAGAAAGCAAACTTTGTTTTTGTGTAATTTACAAAATAAATTGTAGTGTATGTATAAATAAATCATGGTTAATGCTGGTACTTTGATTTCTTGTTGGATGGTACCATGAGTTTTACAGTCAACCAACAGTGGTATTGATTCAGTGATTATAATGTACTGTTTTGGTGCTCTTGGTGCAGATTTTCTGGATTTATCACAGGGGTTCAAATTAGTGTGGGTCTGTCAGGGACCTGCCTTTCTAGGAGTGGACTTTTTATTTTTGAATTTAAAAAATCAAGGACCTCCAATTTTAACACTAATGCTTTATACAGCATTGTTGACTTTCATATGGAGGACCATTCACCTGAAAATTCAAATGGTTCTGGACCTTTCATTATTTAAAACAAAACTGAACCCCTGTATCTTCTCTAGCAATCAAAGGGACATAATTTCAGAAAGACAAAGCTAAAGAAATACTTTAGGGACTATGTAACCAAATCATCGCAAGTGGACCTAATAAGGACTACCTAAAACTTTCTCAGCTTACATGAAATAGCAGGATAATTAATAAGTGGGAGGGTTGAGAAAAAAACCTAGTTTAACCTCACATGTACAACATTCAAAATTTTGCATTCAATTTTCATGTGTGCTTCTGATGACAGTTTCCAGGTTGTAGCAAAAGTTGTAATTACACAACTAACACATGAAAATATTTTCTTTCCCAAAAGTAATGTGAAATATCTTCTAATAGGATTGCTGAATTTAATGATTTTGCCAGAAAAAGCCTTATTACATAGATTTTGTAAATAAATTTTGATTATTTTCAGGTCTTGAGAGGATAGCTGAAGAATTAGCTGGAGAGAATGTCATCAAAGAATTGTTACTACCTTTCAATGGTTAGTGAATAATTGATAAAATATAATATTGTTATGTTGAAAAACATAAAAGGAATATTTCAAAGAATTCATTCAAAAAGTGAATTAAATCTTCATTTAAAGCACTAAGTTTTTTAATTCCTTCTTTGAGTCTAGAAATAAATTAATTAAAAAATTATTTTCTTCATCCAAACATCACAGGAAGATGAAGCACTTGTTAATTTGTGTTTTATTGTCAGTTTAATTAGGGACACATGGGGTATGTCAGACTAATATGTTAGCCAATGAAAATAACACTTTATAAATTTGGTGCATCTGAGATGCTTTTCTGAATATACCTTCATCAACAATGCTCAAACCTACAAAACTAAAAGCTGAGGAATAATTAATAGATGAATATGTGAGTAGTTTTTAGTTTATAAAGAATTTCTTAACAATAAAATAATGAAAAAAGGTACCATCACCAAATATAAAAATTAAAAACACCAAAATTTACAAAAGCATAAAGACAGGAAAGATTGCACAATATTTTGTCAAAGTGGTCTTTCAGGGCTTATTGCCACCATGGAAGCATGGCAAAGCACTGCATTAAAATCTACTACTATAAATAAGAGTAGCTTTCAAATTTCAACATTCTTTTAGTATGAATGAATATAAATACATGTCTATGTGAATGTTTTCAATTATGATAATGCTTAAAACATCATACTGACATGAGTGACAATATTTTCAATTGTATTACAGTGTACTATAAAATACCGTTCACGGCTGCTTAATTTTCAGAGAAAAATTAAAAGGCATGATATTCAAAACACTGTGGACAAGTTGATTTTTAGAAATCCTAGGACATGACTATGGCTAGCTTGAAAAAGACACTGTTCAAATCATATATCCCTATACTGCTTTTCCACACCAATTCATATTAATTGATATTAAAGTCTAATAGAGCATATGGAAATGCCTTTTCAACGTTAATACCAACATGTACCGCTACTTCAGTAAACTATATTGTAATCGGGTGAGAAAGGCTTTGTATAGTGAGTGATTTGTCAAACGTTACACAAAAATAAATGTATCCAAGTTTCTATGTCTAGTTCCCAGGTTTCAATATCTGTTGTTGTCCATACTTGATTGTCCCATTGGGTTTTTCTTTTTTCTTTCTTTCCACTATACAAGAAAAGATAGCAGGTAAATCACCAATGCAGAACAACAAAACAAGATACACCACATCACTAACCCTAATTTAAAGCAACTAAAAAAGAAAGACAGAAAAAGTTGATGAAAAGCATTTCCCCAAAAAAAGAATTACTCAACAACCTATCTAGAATCGAGGCAAATGTCCAACATTTTAGGCTGTATGTAAATAAATTTTGTGTTTTTTGGTTACTGTCTTATTAACGTTTATCCCACATCTCTTTTGACTTTGATTGACTTTTTTAAGAAAATCAAAAAAGTCAAACAGACTAAAAAGAATTGCATGAATAATGTAGGTTTATGGTCTTAAGGTAGATAGGGTGTCTTCCTCCATTGTGGATTTTGAAATACCAGAAAACAATTGGTCTAGATCTTTAATAAAAGGTGCAAATATTGAGAGTAGTAGGTAATTCATATGTAAGAATTTTTATTTGAATAGAGAAAATGACATATTTTATCATATTTATGGTTGTATTTTACAAAAAAACAGAATACTTTTGTTTTAATTCTATTTTTTCCAACTTTGCCACATAAGGGGAGGCAACTCAAATGTAAGGGCAGATAATTCAGATAAAGTTACTTTTACAATAGAATGTGTTAGGAATTTACCTATTTTATTATGTAGTAAGAAAATGGGTCCCGTGACCCCATTTTTAGCTCACCTGGCCCGAAGGACCAAGTGAGCTTTTCTCATCACTTGGCGTCCGTCGTCCGTCGTCGGCGTTAACTTTTTACATTTTGAACTTCTTCTAGAGAACCACTGAATGGAATGAAACCAAACATGGCATGAATGTTCCTTATGAGGTGCTGACCAAGTGTTGTTACTTTGTAGCCGATCCATCATCCAAGATGGCCGCCAGCGGGGGACTTAGTTTAACATAGGACCCTATGGGAAATGCATACAAATGACTTCTTTTAGAGAACCACTGAATGGAATGAAACCAAACATGGCATGAGTGTTCCTTATGAGGTGCTCACCAAGTGTTGTTACTTTGTAGCAGATCCATCATCCAAGATGGCCGCCAGCGGGGAACTTAGTTTAACATAGGACCCTAAGGGTAATGCATACAAATGACTTCTTTTAGAGAACCACTGAATGGAATAAAACCAAACATGGCATGAATGTTACTTATGAGGTGCTGACCATGTGTTGTTACTTTGTAGCTGATCCATCATCCAAGATGGCCGCCATCAGGGAACTTAGTTTAACATAGGACCCTATGGGAAATACATAAAAATGTCTTCTTTTAGAGAACCACTGAATGGAATGGAACCAAACATGGCATGAATGTTCCTTATGAGATGCTGACCAAGTGTTGTTACTTTGCAGTCGGTCCATCATCCAAGATGGCCGCCAGCGGGGGACTTAGTTTAACATAGGACCCTATGGGAAATACATAAAAATGTCTACTTTTAGAGAACCATTGAATGGAATGAAACCTAACATGGCATGAATGTTCCTTATGAGGTGCTGACCAAGTGTTGTTACTTTGTAGCCAATCCATCATCCAAGATGGCCGCCAGAGGGGGACTTAGTTTAACATAGGACCCTATGGGAAATACATAAAAATGTCTTCTTTTAGAGAACCACTGAATGGAATGGAACCAAACATGGCATGAATGTTTCTTATGAGATGTTGACCAAGTGTTGTTACTTTGCAGCCGATCCATCATCCAAGATGGCCGCCAGCGGGGGACTTAGTTTAACATAGGACCCTATGGGAAATGCATACAAATGACTTCTTTTAGAGAACCACTGAATGGAATGAAACCAAACATGGCATGAATGTTCCTTATGAGGTGCTCACCAAGTGTTGTTACTTTGTAGCAGATCCATCATCCAAGATGGCCGCCAGCGGGGGACTTAGTTTAACATAGGACCCTATGGGAAATACATAAAAATGTCTTCTTTTAGAGAACCACTGAATGGAATGAAACCAAACATGGCATGAATGTTCCTTATGAGGTGCTGACCAAGTGTTGTTTCTTTGTAGCCAATCCATCATCCAAGATGGCCGCCAGCGGGGGACTTAGTTTAACATAGGACCCTATGGGAAATACATAAAAATGTCTTCTTTTAGAGAACCACTGAATGGAATGGAACCAAACATGGCATGAATGTTTCTTATGAGATGTTGACCAAGTGTTGTTACTTTGCAGCCAATCCATCATCCAAGATGGCCGACAGTGGGGGACTTAGTTTAACATAGGACCCTATGGGAAATACATACAATTGTCTTCTTTTAGAGAACCACTGAATGGAATTGAACCAAACATGGCATGAATGTTCCTTATGAGTTGCTGACCAAGGGTTGTTACTTTGCAGTCGATCCATCATCCAAGATGGCCGCAAGGGGGGGGGGGGCTTAGTTTAACATAGGACCCTATGGGAAATACATACAAATGTCTTCTTTTAGAGTACCACTGAATGGAATGAAACCAAACATGGCATGAATGTTCCTTATGAAGTGCTGACCAAGTGTTGCTACTTTGTTGCCGATTTACTGTTCAAGATGGCCACCAGGATATTTTATTAAATAACGGGACCAATATTAATCAAAATTTGGCCTCAATCATTATTTGGGTATCTGTTATGATTTTTATCTATCTTTACATGATTTCTAAAACCAAAGTAGAGTCAGGTGAGCGACACAGGCTCTTGAGAGCCTCTAGTTTCTTTTTCTTATCTGAAAGCATATTATTAGAGCTATCTTCTCATATCTTATCTCAAAATTCTATGGTGTAGTTTTCGTTTTATGGCAGAAAATTGGGTTTTCCATGCATAATCTATACAAAATCTGTCAATTTTGCACAACCTGTAGCGTGAAAATAAGCCCCGTGCCACATTCTTTTTATTATTTTTTTTGAAAAAGCATGATATAAACTAGATTTTGGCAAATTATTTAAAAATTCTATGGATCATAATTTAGACACCCCATCTACCTTAAATGCAAAAGTAGAATACGAAATAAATGAACTAATGGAACGATTGCAATTGGTTTACGCAATTAAATTACATACAATATGCATGCCCTTATTATATATTTTTAAAACATAGCCTCATCATCTCCTACCATTTATTTCAATTTATATCAATACTTTATGCTTTCAAATCTTATTTTTTAAATTTATTCCTCTGTTTTTATAGGACCCCAAAAACATTTTGCAGTCCTATATTGGTATGACGTTGTCGTCATCCGGCTTCGTCGTCTTCCGAAGACACATTGGTTTTCGCACTCGAACTTTAGTTTAAGTGAATGGATCTCTATGAAATTTTACCATAAGGTTCAATACCTCAAAAGGAAGGTTGGGATTGATTTTGGGGGTTATGGTAACAACAGTTAAGGAATTAGGGGCCAAAAAGGGGCCAAAAATAAGCATTTTTGTAACTTTCAGACGTAACTTGTGTGTTAGTGTATGGATCTCTCTGACATTGTACCAAAAGTTTCCATATCACAAAGGGAATGCTGGGATTAATTTTGGGGGTAATTGCTTCCAAATTTTAGGAATTAGGGGCAAAAAAAGGGGCAAAAAACAAGCATTTTTCTAGTTTTATGACAATAACTTGTGTGTAAGTGTATGGATCTTTATGAAATTGTACTACAAGGTTCAATATCACAAAGGGAAAGCTGGGTTTGAGTTTGGGGTTAATTGCCCTAAACGTTAAGGAATTTTGGTTCAAAAAGGGGCCAAAAAAACAAGCACTTTTCTAGTTTCCAGACAATAACTTGTGTTCAAGTGTATGGATCTCTCTGAAATTGTACTGCAAGGTACCATACCACAAAGGGAAGGCTTGGATTGAGTTTGGGGGTGATGAATCATAAGGGGGTTCAAAAAATTTGGGGGGGGATTTTTTTTTCCTTTTTTTTTTCTTTAAAATTTTCCATTTTAAATTGGTTATTTCTGATTTATATATAAAAGCAAATAATAATGATATGGTTTGAATAGGTAAATTTAAATTTTTTAAGTTCTTAGACCACATTCATTCTGTGTCAGAAACCTATGCTGTGTCAAATATTTAATTACAATCCAAATTCAGTGCTGTATCAAGCTTGAATGTTGTGTCCATACTTGCCCCTACTGTTCAGGGTTCGACCTCTGCGGTCGTATCAAGCTGCACCCAGCGGAGCATTTTATTCTTTCTTGTAAACATGTGATATACATGTACTTTATACAACATGCTTATGAGATAAATAACCCCCCCCCCCCCCCCCCAAAAAAAAAAGATGTAAATTCTTTCTGTTTCTGTTCCATATTCTGTTTCTGCCTTTTAGCAACACCCAATGTACTGTGTCAACATTTGCATTTCTTATTCACTTGTTTAATTTTCATGTGTCAACATGTCACAGCCATATCAATCTGTCTTCCACGTAATGTTTTAAAATAAACACACAGAACAGATGTGTAAAGATATTGACATATCATTAAATCATCAATACAAGGATCATAAGAAGATACAAGAAGGAACAAAATCATCAAGATGTAAATACTGAGTTGCCTTTTATTTGTACTTCCAGACTTGGAAAAAGATGAAAAAGAAGACTGGCATCAAGAACAGAATTGTTTTTTCTGTGAATCTAGACTGCAGATGATGTTTGTGGGTATCTTTATTTTAATATTGATAATAGATCTTACATTTCTACAGCTGTAATTTCTACTGATAATCTATTTTTCTAGGCATCTAGACTACAGATAACATTTTCTACAAATAATTTGTTTTCAAGTAGTTCTTTTAAAATTGTCTTATTGCATAAAAGTGATCTTATTGCATTAAAGTTTTATTATTGCATGAAAGGTATTGTATTGCCTGAAAGGAATCGTATTGCGTGAAAGGTATCTTATTGCATTAAAATTATCTATTTGCATTTAAGTTGCCTTTAACAGAATATTTCTCTTTTTGGAAATCATAACCTAGATTTCAAATAATGTTTATAAATGAATTGCAAAATTTTCATAAACACAATTATTTGTTAATATTTTCTATGTAATTCAATCTATTTTTCTGAAATTTGATTTCATTTTAAAAGCTTCTGGTGAATTCTTAAAAAGATATTTACACCAGGGATTTGTAAAAAAAACATTTAGATCAACAGGAATTAATTTAAATAATTGGTCACACTGGTTTTTAGGAGGTCTGTTGAGTACATCCAGGGTTTTGGTTGGATTGGTAATTGTTCATGTATTCTGGAAGCTTCTACAGTTAAAAAAAAATGTACTTGAATAAACCAATAAAAAAGTGATTCTATGATTGGTCTAAATTATTGTATCAATTTTTCATGCACACTTTGATAGCTTGTTTTTTATGCCCCACCTATGATAGTAATGGGGTATTATGTTTTTTGGTCTGTGCGTCCGTTCGTCCGTCCCGCTTCAGGTTAAAGTTTTTGGTCAAGGTAGTTTTTGATAAAGTTGAAGTCTAATCAACTTGAAACTTAGTACACATGTTCCCTATGATATGATCTTTCTAATTTTAATGCCAAATTAGAGTTTTGACCCCAATTTCACGGTCCACTGAAAATAGAAAATGATAGTGCCAGTGGGGTATCCATGTACTATGGACACATTCTTGTTTGTTTTAGATTAATTCAAATCTTTTTTGGCAGTACATAGCGGTTAATTAGAGTTGTGTCCCTTACATCTATTAGAGTTATTGTCATCTTTATATCCATTTATATGTCTGTCAAAAGTTTTACTTTATGAAATCTTCCACTGTTTTTGAATTGAATCAAACTTGACAGAATTAATTTGCACCATGTGTAGTTGCACCAGGGCTTCCAAAAAATATTTGAGCCAGCCAGAGATTTTATATCTTATCCTGATCTTAATCCCTTAAGACTACGTAGCAAAAGGCAATTATGGTAATCAATTGGCCATCCCAATGATTGACATTAAAAAAACGATATTAAACTTTACTTTGATATAAATTCGATGTTCTGACGTGAACTGTTAATTTGGCAGTGCATCATTCCAAGTGTGCAACATCAGTGTACTAATATCTGCCTTAGACTCTTTATTTTTGCAAAATAACGTTGTCAAAAACATTACTTTCGATTTTAAAAGCATGTGTACTTTTACAAAGCACGACTGAGTGTAAAAAGCTCTTTCCACATTATTTCTTCAAGAAAATACTCGAAAAGAACGTTTGATACAGGTATCAATGATAATTTTAGCATTTTTTACGCCCGTTTACAGGATGTATTATGGTATACCGTTGTCGGTCTGTCCGTCCGTCTGTCCGTCGTCAACATGTCGGACATTAACTCAAAAACACTTAAACCAATTTGCATAAAACTTTGGTGAATTGTTTATATCTATTGACAAGAGCTCCCTTTCGTTTTTTATAAATTTTAAATTTTACGTTTCTGAGTTATGGGGTTTTATTCATTAAAAAAAAGGGGAATTTTCCAGTTTTCAGACAATAACTCAAGAATGCTTTCACCAACTTGCATGAAATTGTGGTGAATTGTTTATTTCTATTAACATAAGCTCCCTTTGGATTTTTATAAATATTAGATTTGACGTTTCCGAGTTGCAGGGTTTTATTCATAAAAAAGGGGGATTTTCCAGTTTTCGGACAAAAAACTCAAAAATGCTTTCAGCAGTTTTTATGAAACTATGGTGAATTGTTTATATCTATTTAAGTAAGCTCCCTTTAGAATTTTATAAATTTTACATTTTACATTTCTGAGTTATGGGGTTTTATTCATTAAAAAAGGGGGGATTTCCCAGTTTTTGGACAATAACTCAAAAATGCTGTCAGCAATTCTCATGAAACTTTGGTGAATTGTTTATATCTATTGATGTAAGCTTTCTATTGATTTTCATAAATTTCTAATATGACATTGAGAATTAATTGAACTTTATTTGTTTATAGTCTGACAACAGATTTACTAAGTATTGCACAACAGCACAGTGTATTGCACAACAGCAAGAAATCTTTAATTGAATATAAATTCAATTCATATAACCAATTTCAAGTTCTCTGACTACATTTATTCAGAAACCTGTAATATGTCAAATATTTAATTACAATCCAAATTCAGACCTGTATCAAGCTTGAATATTGTGTCCATTTTTGCCCCAACTGTTCAGGGTTGGACCTCTGCGGGCGTATCCAGCTGTGCTCAGCGAAGCAGTTTATTAAAGATAAGGATGCATGATTAAATTTCCCACCTGTGCAAATGTGTTCTAGTTCAAACAAGGTGGTTCTGACGATTTTTCATTTAAAACCTTTTAAAATTTTTCATCAAATCATATTTATAAACGTATTTCTAATACCGGTAATTTTAATCTTTTTGATTAAATTAATTAGATTCATACTGCTGAAATGTAAGAAAATAACTTTGAATAGACCAATCAATGTCCGGTACAAAATAGTTTACCTGTTACCTGAACAGGTAGAATTCAGCTGTCCAACAACTAACTAGCCTTGATTAAAATGAGAAGGTATTAAAGTATGGGTTGTTTTGATAGTACTTAATCATCATGTCACTTTTATGACCGAAAATGTGTGGCTGTTTAAAGGTTGATTCAAAAACATCGCAAATTATGTTAAAATGACCGTCTCTTAAGAAAGCCTAAAAAGTAGATGTTCGTTTCATGCTTTTCCCAGGCGGACAATGTCCGGAATATATGACTGTTTTGGAAGCCATGAGTTGCACACCTTTGTTTTATAGTTTGGTCAGATTGATTTTAATAGTAAGTCTCCAAAGTGAAACATGGACTTTCCATTTCTATAAAGATATTTATTGGGATGTTTGTCAGTACACTGTACTAAATCAGTTCCTTAATCCTATATTTTACTTTTCCAGTGTTTTCCCAGGGTGTTATAGTACCGTAGTGCTATCTTGATAGATTTAATAATATAATGTATTCAAATTGTGGGTCTAGAAAATTGTGGAGTTTGGGTTATGTTTAAAATAATTGGGTTCTGGAAATTAGCTGACATTTGGATTTAAAAGATATCTGAAATCATTTTTTTCAAAATTCGTTTCCATAGATACCAAAGCAGAGAGATAAAAAATAACAGGAAAACAAAGTACTCTGTACATAGTATATATTAGAGAATGTAGGACAGAAAGTCACAGGACAAAAAGTCAAAATTCAGTTTTGAGTATTGTTCTTTGAATAAGAAAACACTCATTTTAAAAAAAAAAAATTGTATTTTTCCTGAACTATTATATTTAAAGCAACTTTGTAATTAAAATTTATTTTATAAATATTAATAATGATCAAATAATTGTTAAGAAAACAAAATGTCAAAGTGGCTTGGTACTTAAATGGCTTCATGGTGCCAAGAAATATATCCTTTGCATGATTAAAATTTAATATTTTTTCATTTATCAAGGCTAATGAACAATTTCCTTAACTGTAAAATGAATATATGTAATAAAAAGAAAAAATTTCTAGATCTTTCTCTTACATACTCAAACAGTTGAATTGTCAACAAATTATTTGTGACTTTTTGTCCTGTGACTTTTTGTCCTATCAAATTTGTGACTTTCTGTCCTGTGACTTTCTGTCCGTTTACCTATATTTAGACAGAGTGTCAAAGTGATTAATATTTAATATAATCTGGAAGTCTGTAAAATAACAGTATCTTCTGTCTCTATATAGCATATATTTCCTGATCTTCATTTGCTTTTTACTAATTTTGTTTTTTTCTATGTTTTTTTTTTGGCAATATAAATAGTAAGCCATGCGATTATGAATCATTTATTTACAAGTCTACATAGGCCCGAATGTTTGACAAAGCTATAAATCAGTGTAAATCGAGCATGTACAAATTATATGCAAATCTCCTCGTTTGAATGGACACTACCTTCTGTCTCTATATTGCAAAAAAAAAATAGAGAGAAAAAAAGCAAATGAAGATCGGGAAATATATGCTATATAGAGACAGAAGAATTCGGTCTAAAATAACAGCAGGTCATCTTGGTTAATATATGCATTAAAAATAAAAACACTAAACTGTTGCATATTTTTAGCTGATGACTTAGATATTATGTAGTATCTGATAACAGTAGTAAGGTTTCTTAAAGAAAAGTGAAGAAAATCAATTACTTTATCATTACAGGAAGCCGTAGAAAAACTAATGGAAGAAGTGAAAAGTGGAAAAAACCTGACAGATAATCCAAGTATGTACAAAAAGCTATATTTTACAAACAGGTCAAAAGTTTGTCCATAGAAGATAGGTTAATTCTAAGTGTTGCTACTGTTTAAATGAAACTAATGGGCCTGACTAATTAAAGAAACAAGTGTGTTACTCCCACAAGTATTGTCGAATAAAAAAGTAACTTACTGATAATCAACAGGTCATAGTAAAACCTCTTATTGGCTGAGAATTATATAAGTTATATTTCCAAGGCGTTGTCACAAGGAATTCTTGAAATCTATCAGTTGAAAAATTCATATACTCACAAAGTGATAAAATCAAAATGTCTCACATAGGTATATTATAATTTTAAAATTCAAAAAATGACTGCAATCACTCTAAATATAAATTCATAGTGAGTTCTTTTCCTACAGCATCTAAAAGCCATAATATATGTTGATGTGTTTCAGGTTTACGCTATTTACAAGAACTTCTTCCATACTGTCCTCAGTTTTACACTCACAACATAGGTAGAGAGATCTTAGCGGAGTTAAAAACAACAGGCCATGGAGTAGAGAGAGATGTGGAAATGAATATACCTCAGACACAGAAAGAACCGATAGAACTCAAAATACCTCATATAATTTCTCATACAAGGTAGTCAATTGTGACGAACGTAAATATTTAGAAAGTTATATAGATATTAAAACAAAATAAATTCTATTATTCCTCATACTTAATATCAGACCTGCCAACTTTTGAAAACCTCCATGGGGGATTTTCCCCGGGGAAAAAAATTCAAATGTATCGCTTCATCTTGTGACTGTTTTTTTTTTTATAATGTCCAGTAGAAAGTATTTCATGTATATTTAGGATCAATTTTGGTTTGTTTCTTGAACTCTTGAGCTTGTTTTGATGCTGTGTGTATCATTCTGTGTAAAGATGTTTCTTTCATTTGGTTCATTTGTTTTATTTGTTTTATTTCAGTGTTATATTTGTTTTATTTCAGTGTTTTATTTGTATTTTCACTGTATCTATTTAAAATAAATTGATTCAGGTCATTCTGCCATTTTTCAAGAAAACGGCATGGCAAACGTTTCTTCTTGCTGGGTGGAGTAGCAACCATTGTGATAGTTTGAACTGTTATGATTCAATTCCATTTTTCATATCCTTTTATAACAATTGTCTCAATGTGCAAACAGCATCCAAGCCTTTACGTTTAATTTGCAAAATTCCTTTGATCAGTTATAATTAAGATAATTATTAACTATGTTCACCTGATTAAAGAATTTTTTTAACTAGTTAACTTGATTATAATATAATTAATCTCAATTAAATGATAAGTAAAAAAATTAAAACAGTTAATTATGTAACTCCCAAGCTGATCGGTATAAATAACAAAGATCAATAATTTTATTACCAATTAAGACCCATATAACTTTGACAAATCATTGATTTTATTGAGGCACGTGTATATGTTTACATAATACTTAGTGTCAAAACAGATCGATAATCCTCAGGTAAATCAACATGACCCGAATATCAGATACTACGATGAATTTGATTGGATAATATCTCTATGTTGTCCTCCATTACCGGAAATCGGTAAGAATAAAATTTTCTCGGGTAGAATTTATGAAAATCGGGTTTTTTGCTTATTTTAGGAACCCGATATCGGGATTCGGGTTGAGGCATGAAAATCGGGATAATACCGCCAAAATCGGGATAGTTGGCAGGTCTGTAATATTATAAAGCAAAAGAACTCAGAATAATTCATATAATTCCTCATACTTGATATTGAATTCTGTAGAACTGAAATATTTTAGAAAATCATACCATTTCTAGTAGAAGGTAGAAGTGATACTTATAAAGTCATTTAGAACTCAAAATAACTATATTTTATCCCTTAAAAGGAAAGCAAAGTCGTGGAAAACTCAAGTTACCTCATGTTATTTCTTGTACAAGGTGAAAATGATATAAACCCTATTAAACTCTTCATACCTCATGTAAAATACATTATTTAATGATTTCATGGTTTTACCAAAGTCTGCATACTAGCCTACATAATATGTGAACTTCATAAAAACTTGAAATTCATGGTTCACCTATACCCCCATGAATTCCACAAAAACTGGTATCCCCCAAATAATAATGAATCCACAGTTATCTTTTTTATGCCCGCGCTGTAGCAGTGGGGGCATTAAGTTTTACCATTGTCCGTCTGTACGTACGTAAGTACATCCGTCCGTACGTCCCAAAATTGGTTTCCGTTCTCTAACTTTAGTTTGCCTCAACCAAATGTTATGAAACTTATACACAATGCTTATTACCACAAAACACAGATCAAGTTTGAATTTTGGTGGCGTCACTTTAACCGTTCTAGAGTTATGCCCCTTTATAAATGGAAAAATTGCAAAATTTTTAGTTTTTGTTCTCTAACTTAAGTTTGCCTCAACCAAATGTTATGAAACTTATACACAATGCTTATTACCACAAAACACAGATCAAGTTTGAATTTTGGTGGCGTCACTTTAACTGTTCTAGAGTTATGCCCCTTTATAAATCGAAAAATTGCAAAATATTTATTTTCTTCTAAATATCAAGTAATTTTTAAAATTGGAGTATCTTCCTTTGTCCATGATTATAGTTGAATATACTACAATCAATGTTTTATACAATGCAATGTTTAATTTTGACTTCCACTGATAAAACACAGATCAAGTTGAATTTGGGTAGTGTCACTTTAACCATTATTGAGTTATGCCCCTTTATAAATCGAAAGATTGCAAAATATTTAGTTTCCGTTCTGTAACTTAAGTTTGCCCCAACCAAACATTATGAAACCTATACACAATATTCATTACCACAAAACTCAGATCAAGTACAAATTTTTTGTTTCCGTTTTCTAACTTTAGTTTGCCTCAACCAAATGTTATGAAACTTATACACAATGCTTATTTCTACATAATACAGATTAAGTACGAAATTTGGTGGCGACACTTTTAACATTCTTGAGTTATGTCCCTTTATTTCAGTAATAAATGTAGAATAATCAAATATATCACTTGAAATTTTTTTTTTTACAATAAAAAATTTATGATGTCTGCCATGTCTACCTTTTTTGTCGAGCCTGCGACTTTTGTCGCAGAAAGCTCGACATAGGGATAGCGATCCGGCGGCGGCGGCGGCGTTAGCTAACTTCTTAAAAGCTTTATATTTTAGAAGATGGAAGACCTGGATGCTTCATACTTTGTATATGGATGCCTCATGTTACGAAGTTTCCGTCAGTCACATGTCCAATGTCCTTGACCTCATTTTCATGGTTCAGTGACTACTTGAAAAAAAAGTTCAGATTTTTTGTAATGTTAAATTCTCTCTTATTATAAGTAATAGGATAACTATATTTGGTATGTGCGTACCTTGCAAGGTCCTCATGCCCGTCAGACAGTTTTCACTTGACCTCGACCTCATTTCATGGATCAGTGAACAAGGTTAAGTTTTCGTGGTCAAGTCCATATCTCAGATACTATAAGCAATAGGTCTAGTATATTCGGTGTATGGAAGGACTGTAAGGTGTACATGTCCAACTGGCAGGTGTCATCTGACCTTGACCTCATTTTCATGGTTCAGTGGTTATAGTTTAGTTTTTGTGTTTTGGTCTGTTTTTCTTATACTGTATGCAATAGGTCTACTATATTTGGTGTATGGAATGATTGTAAGGTGTACATGTCTAGCTGGCAGGTGTCATCTGACCTTGACCTCATTTTCATGGTTCAGTGGTCAAAGTTAAGTTTTTGAGTTTTGGTCTTTCTTTCTAATACTGCATGCAATAGGTCAGCTATATTTGGTGTATGGAATGATTGTAAGGTGTACATGTCTAGCTGGTAGGTGTCATCTTACCTTGACCTCATTTTCATGGTTCAGTGGTCAAAGTTAAGTTTTTGAGTTTTGGTCTTTTTTTCTAATACTATATGCAATAGTTCAACTATATTTGGTGTATGGAAATATTTTATGATCTATATGTCAGTCACGCAGGTTTTATTTGACCTTGACCTCATTTTCAAGGTTCATTGCTCATTGTTAAGTTTTTGTGTTTTCGTCTGTTTTTCTTAAACTATAAGCAATAGGTCAACTATATTTGTTGTATGGAAGAATTGTTAGCTGTACATGCCTGCCTAGCATGGTTCATCTGACCTTGACCTCATTTTCATGGTTCATTGGTCAATGTTTAGTTTACTTGGTTAATGTTAATTTTATGTGACAGTTGTAATAAAGCTTTATATTTATGACTATCAACATAATATCAATGATTAGTAAAGAAGGCGAGACATTTCAGCGTGTGCACTCTTGTTGATACAACTTATATGAAAAATTTGTGAGTGTAGAAAAAAGAAATAAAACTAAGGCAATGTAAACTTAAATGCTTGATTGCAAATTTTATAGGCAAAAAGTAAAAGAAAGTCCACAGGCATGTAAGAAGTCGTACACTGATGATGAATTGACGGCAGCAGTAAATGAAATACAAAGTGGAAAATTGGGAACAAGACGAGCTTCAGTTTTATATGGAATACCGAGATCAACGCTACGTAATAAAATATTCAGGATGGGCTCTGACAAACCGAGTATATATTCCTTAAATGGTGATGAGGGTTACGAGGATGCCCTGGCAGCAGAAATTGCCTTGAAATGGACAGACTTGATTCAGGGAAGCTATAGACCCTTGTTTATACAACAGTTGCCTCTGATGCTTAACCCTGATTACAAAGTCATTGATTCAGGTGATGATTTTGAAAAGAAGTTGGAATATATTCGTAAAAAGCACAATCTTGGTCGTAAAAAAGAGAAATATCATTCTGAATATGCTCATGAACTTAGACTTCCGTACCTGAAGAAAATAATAAAGAAATTAACAGAAGAAAGGTTTGATATGGAACGTAACGCAGAGCGAGTTCGAAAAATCAGTAAAAAAGATATCCTAAAGTCACAGCTTGCCAAAAGTAATGTAATAGAAATGCCAAGCTTGCCTTCTACAGAAGCCTCAGATATTGTTATACCATCTTTTAAACCAGCTCATGACACAAAAACTGAAAAACAAATTACAGAACAACTTTCACATTCCTTTGACAAATATGAAAATACTAGATTAGGTGATACACTGAAGGACATAATTGTTAAAACAATATCAGAAAAAGTTCGGGTCAAGTCACAAGCATTAGCAGAATTCTGTAATAGTTCTTTGAAAACTGAGAGTGATATTATTATTAAGTCTGAACCTCAGTCCCCTATTCCTTCACCATTTAAGAAAATAAAGAGAGAGGATTATGACAGAAAACGGGAACATGTTGAGCATATGACAAAACCACTGAAGAAAACTCGTCCAAAACGTGGACAATACAGGAAATATAATAGTCAGTTACTGATGGAGGCTGTGAAGGCAGTCCAGAGAGGAGAAATGAGTGTTCATAGGGCTGGAAGTTATTATGGAGTACCACATTCTACTTTGGAATATAAAGTAAAAGAAAGACATCTATTACGTCAGAAAAAAATCAAGGAGCAAAAGGAAGCTGCAGCACGAGCAGCTGCTGCAGGTACCAGTAATCCAGTCACCAATCACAGCAGTAATAGTAACAGTTCTACTGGTACCGATACAGAAGCCATTACTGTTAAAAAAGAACCAGAAGAAGAGATTTCAAGTCCAAAAACTACCCTCTCAACCTCATGGATGCCGTCCTACTTTACATCTGCTTCTAATATAGCAGGGACAACAGATTTGAACTTTTTTGGCACTTCAGGTTATGCCCTAAGTACCCCTGCCTCTGAACTGCTCAGGAAGTTACAACACAAAGTTCAAACTAAAGCGGATGAAAGTGATTCTTGCTCAAACTCAGGGGAAGGATATGTTTATATACACTAATAAACCTAAGGTAAAGATTTTATTTGTCGAAAGTAGAAGATTCTGAAAAAAAATTTCATGTCTCATTTCTGAGTGGAAAACTGATTTGATAAAAAGAAAAATTTCGGATAATTGAAAAACATGTGATTTTATAAATGCATATGAAAATTTAAAATAGAATAAAAGTAGATGAAAAGTAATCTGTAGAATAGCAGTAACCCAATACTAAAAGAAGACTTCTAGATAAAGTTAACATTTAATAAATTACTGCATCAATATGATCAATGAACTTATACTGTGACTAAAGGAACATTTTATTATCCATTCATATTTTCATGTATTAAAAGAATCAGGTGACCAAAATTTACTTTTGGAAACATGCATGTATTAAAGACAAGAAATTCTTCATGGCTTAGCATTGACAGCATGTTGGTAGATAATCTACTCATAAAAAAATAACTGATATTCACTCACAGCGTACATTTTGATGGAATTGCATTAGACTGAAGATATCCAATTCTGAGTTGTTTTTAGTTTACTTAAATTGCTTACTTTCTACTTACAGAATGGTAACAGTAAAGATGGAAACCAGTCTCACAATTTATATTCATGGCTACTTTTAAATGAAATGAACATGAAATATTGTTTTCTTTATAAAATATCAAGTTCTTGTTTCATGCTTGAAAATAGTAAAGAAATCAGGATATATTGTATCTTAATCTGTATTTTATTAAATTGTTGGTTTAAAAAGAAGGTATACTAAGGACTTTATTGATCATAATCTTTATATATTACAAAATCATGAAAATCAGTTTCCTTTTTTGAAATCAGTTTTATTTCTAACAGATTTTTATTTTTTTCATATATTTATACATGTATTTGAAAATAAAATAAATTGTCGCAAATGTAATTACTCTGTGAATATCATATTTTAAAGCTTTGGGAATTCTGTTGAAAAAATAATAATAGATTATACTTTGAACAATTTACAAGATATATGCTTCAACACATAATTTTGTTACCATATTGTGCATGTATATAGCTGGATAATTGCTTGCTTGAAATACAAGTTCAGGTTATTTGTATGTGAATAGCTTTTTATACTTTCCATGCAGTTTGTTTTGTTTTATTTATTATTATGTGTTCATAGTTGGGACTTGCAATGTAGCTGTTTTTTATATTTTGTTATATATGTGTATAAATTCAATTGGATTAAAATATAGATCCTTTGTCCTTGCTTCTCTTACAAGGATTTGACAGCACTCCATTCTACTTTCTGTTTTAAAGACCTCTCGGTGTCCTCAGGTTTTGTCCAAATGATACACACCTTCAAAAACAAGTGTAGCATGGGCATCACATGATCTGTATTTTAATTAGATTAGTATAAATTTAGACATAAATGACCTACTAACGTTAACCCAGGTTTGATGAGCTATTTCATTCCATTATTACTATGACAGTAAATAAAAATCAAACATAAAACATCTTCGAACCTTCCGATTGATTTAATAATTGATTTTATCATTAAAGGTTATTTTCAAACATTCGTAGAAAAGTAGTGGTTATTTAAATTATATTTGATAGCATTAAACAACCTCAGAAATTAATTATAAGATTAGAGAGTAACATCAGGATCTGCACTGAGTACTGTATATATATATATATATTGGAGCATCCTATGCCATTAACACCAAGTTATAGACATAAATCTGATCATATTAAGTGAAAATTTAGATTTCTTAGTATAGGGTAAGTATTGTATTGAATAAAAAAATCAGTCCAAACTTCTACGTCATTTGGTCTCTGGTGGAGAGTTGTCTCATTGGCAATCATACCACGTCTTCTTATTTTTATACAGTTTTACTAATGCTTTAACTAAATTCATCTTATTTGTGTACAATGGACACTTTATAAAGTCATATTGGCTTTATGAAAATAAAGAGATGTGGTATGATTGCTAATGAGACAACTATCCACCAAAGTTCAAATGAAGTGGATGTAAGCAATTACAGGCAACCGTACTGCCTTCAACAATGAGAAAAATCCATACTGTATAGTTGGCTACAAAGGCCCCGACATTAGTACAGTTAAAATAAATACTGTTAAAGTTGTTGAAACCGATACTTGTTAAGAATTGTCCATTTTCAAGCTATCAACTTTGTTTCCATTTTTGTCGATCCCGCAACATTTATGTCGGGAAAGCAAGACATAGCGATTTTAGATTCATTCCCTGGTTGGCGTCGGCGGTGTCAACATTTAAATTCCGTCCGTGGTGTAATTTTTTTTAAACATCAATAACTTTGCCAAACCTACATGGAATTTTATGAAATTTTGACAGAAGCTTTTTTATGACTAAAATACAGTATCCAGAGCAAAATTAAAAATAATTTTTTTTTCATTTTTTCCGTATTTTACTGATAAAAAGACCGTTGTTTTTTTTTACAGTTAACAAGTAGATTCAGTCATAGGTTAAAGTTTGTTACACATTAGTTACTTTGTCAAACCTTCATAGAGTTTTATGAAACATTGGCAGAAGCTTTTTTATGATTGCTGATAAATGGACTCACTTTTTAAGTCAACATTACACTTTTACACTGACAGCAGCAATTGCAGGCAAGAAAAAGGGTTCCGCGGTTACCCTTACGAATTTTATAATTTTTTGCAAAAAGAAACACCTTTCTGGTAGTACAGACTGTGTCCCTGTTCATTCAAATCAAATGGAAACAGCATGTTTTCATGTAGCCAAGCTATTAAGAATTTTCATGCAATAACCACTGATCTTCTATCCCATTTTTACCATAAATGTGTTACACACATACAAAGTCAAAATTATAATCAGATCCTGCACAATACACCATGCTTGCTCTATTTATTTTGTAAAGGGATATGGTTTGTCTACCAAAGAGTTGATTCCCTTTGCAAACAAAAATTTGAATTTGAAAAAAAAAAAAGCCAATAACTTGAAAATGGAATATTGCACACAACATGTTTTCCTTCTATTGATAACGGGAATTTTTATGTATATTTGTGTATGTGGTATGATAATAATTATAATTTTAATGTCCTAGTTATTGTTATTTATTATATTATATCGATATTGTTTAACTCCAAGTGCAATTTTTTATGAATTATTATTTTGTTGCCATGTTTTTTTTACTGTTGGATGGTGCATTTATATAACTATTTTTTTGTATTTTGTACAACATTCCAGATCTCAAAGTCAGATATTTATATTTTTAGAGACAAATTAAGGTAACCCATCACATGACATTATAGAATGAGTAAAGGTAACAATAAATCACATGACATAGAATAGATAAAGGTAATATTAGGTCACATGACATTATTGAATATAGGTCACATCAGTTCAAATAATATTTATACAATAAATGGTTTTGATATATGAAGATAAAATTGACCACATTAATGTACTACTGTTTAGTTTTCTAGTCACACTGTGCAATTTGTTTAATTGGTTCTCTACAGTTTTTGTTGTTTAGTTGATAATTAAGAGGAACGATTTTGACTTACTAAGTTGTAGGGTTTTTTTTGTGAGACTAAGTCAATTTTATTCCATTGTGTTATACTCAACTTTATTTCAATTTTTTATGGTCATATATTTTTTTCAAAATTAAGGCCACACAAATTTTTAATGTTAAACGTGTATCTCATTTCAAGATATGGGTATGTGTCAATATTGTCAGTATTTTATTTTATTGAGGGAAGTCTTACCTTGGGATCATAAAACTTTGGAGTACAATTAACGTACTCTGACTGAGAATTCAACCAATCAAAAAGCTGGATCTGGTGTTTCAAGCACAAATTTTGTTTTTCGAGTACTGAGTAAAGTTTTATGACCATAGGCCCTGATAATTGAAATTATTGTAACTAGATTGCCCATGGTATTTCAACAAAATGGTCCATAGCAGGAAAAATTGACACAGATAAGAGAATGTCACATAAAGATGAGATGCATGTTCTTTTGTGTTAAAATAATTTAATAGGGCCTGGCTAACCCTTTTAACAAAAAAGAATTGTCAAGTTTAAAAAAGACTATAATATAAAAGTACCATTTTGCAATCTGTATACACCAGATAATGTCATTTCTAACATTACTCAATTGACAAATAAAGTGTATTTTTGTTGTATTTTAAAAGTGATTAATTTGTAAAGCAGGATTTTTACCCACAATAAGTGAACTGTTGCTTAAGTAGCATGAATTATATGTTAAACATGTTACCATATAAGGGTAAAAACATGAATAAAAAAGAACCAGTCTGTGATTTCTGTATACAGCATTTAATAAAATGCTTTTTTTTTTTAAATTTCTAAACATTGTTGTGCATGTTCGTATAAGAAATAAAGGTAACATTTTTTGTCAATCTACAAGTGTTTTTGTTAAAAGTGGCAATATATCATTATATGATTTTTTTTTTGTCATTCCATTAAGTAAAGAATTAAGAAATAAGCTCGTACAAATTACCCAAAGCTGTACATTACGGACCATGTTTTGTTATATAAAACTTATTCATAGATTTTCTTTGGATTTTCACAATCCACACTCTAGCTATAATGTATAATGAATGATCTTTTGGATAAAATTTGATGGTAATCTTCTCATGACTCCAACACCATAATCTTACACTTTGATGAACTGATATATCATTTTCATGGGAGTTGTTGTAAAAAATTCTACTTGAGAGAAGGTCAAATTTCCTGAGCAGCTAGGCAAAGGAAATTTCTTCCTAGGACTGATATCTTTTGGAAATACTCCTCCTGAATGATGTGTAGTAGAAGTAAACCCTCATTTACTAAATTTATAAAGAATAGTGGTAAAATCCTGTACATGAAAAGAGATAATGAAATTAAAAATTTGAATATCAGGAACTTTATAGAAAAAAAACATGGCCGTAAGATGAATAGAAAAAAATAAAAGAAAATTTTGTTATGAAATAAAAATCATAAAAAAATAATTATGAATATAAAATGGCATGGTTGTTTTAATCAAGTAACTAATTATCCTATCTAAGTCATATCTACAAGAAGTTTACAATTTCTGTCATTGTTTTGTGTTCTATTTATGTATTTATATATCTTGTTGAATATCTTTTTACTATTTATTCTCAATTGTTACTGTCTCATATTTATCACAATGTTGTTGCCTTAATCATTAATAAAAGTGTTCAAAATTATTGTCAGGGTTATATTACATTGGCCTAGGTATTAAAATTCTTGGACATCTAATCATATAAGTGTGATTATTTAAATCTTGGGTTTTGATCAAAATCATTTTATGTTATGAACTTTTGTCATTTTGATAGCCTAAATATTCAATATTTATGTTAATAATTGTAACATTTGAAATTAAAATTATTGTGGTTGTCATCCATAAATCAGTAAAAATAGTTCCAATTCCTCTTACATGTTTATTAGTCCCCTACCGACGAAGTCGAAGGGGACTTTAGGTTTTCACTCTGTCTGTCTGTCTGTCCGTCCGACAGTCCGGCAAATCAGTTTTCCAGACTTTTTTTCTTCATGCTTGAAGATATTGATTTGATATTTGGTGTATTGTTTTATCATGACAAGTTACAGGTCAAGTTCGATTTTCACGATTTTAGCTTTTCTCCTTGTTCAGTTAAAGCCCTTTCCCTAGAATTAAATTTTTAATGAAATACTTATTAATTACTAGATTTCTGTTCAAAGGGAATTCACTCATTTTTAGCTCACCTGACCCGAAGGGTCAAGTGAGCTTTTCTCATCACTTGGCGTCCGTCGTCCGTCGTCGTTAGCTTTTTACAAAAATCTTCTCCTCTGAAACCACTGGGCCAAATTTAACCAAACTTGGCCACAATCATCATTAGGGTATCTAGTTTAAAAAATGTGTCCGATGACCCCGCCAACCAACCAAGATGGCGGCCATGGCTAAAAATAGAACATAGGGGTAAAATGTAGATTTTGGATTATATCTCTGAAACCAAAGCATTTAGAGTAAATCTGACATAGGGTAAAACTGATTATCAGGTCAAGATCTATCTGCCCTGAAATTTTCAGACAAATCTGACAACCTGTTTCTGGTTACTGCCCCTGAATTGGTAATTTTAAGGAAATTTTGCAGTTTTTGGTTATTATCTTGAATATTATTATAGATAGAGATAAACTGTAAACAGCAATAATGTTCAGCAAAGTAAGATCTACAAATAAGTTGTCATGACCAAAATTGTCAGTCGACACCTTTAGGAGTTATTGCCCTTAATAGTCAATTTTTAACAATTTTTCGTAAATTTTTGTAATCTTTTACAAAAATCTTCTTCTCTGAAACTACTGATACAAATTTAACCATACTTGGCCATAATCATTATTAGGGTATCTAGTTTAAAAAATTTGTCCGATGACCCCGCCTTCCAACCATCATGGCCAACTTAGTTAAAAATAGAACATAGGGGTAAAATGCAGTTTTTGGTTTATATCTCTGAAACTAAAGCATTTAGAGCAAATCTGACTGGTGGCAAAAATGTTCATCAGATTTAGATTTATCTGTCCTGAAATTTTCAGACAAATCCAACGACCCGTTGTTGGGTTGCTGCCCCTGAGTTAGTAATTTTACAGAAATTTTGCAGTTTTTTGTTATTATCTTAGATATCATTATAATATTTAATATCTAATACTATTAATTATGATTTTAACCTTATTTTACATGATTTCCAAAGCATCAGTAAATACAGGTGAGCGACACAGGCTCTTGAGAGCCTCTAGTTTAACTTTCCCTAGTTTATCAAGACATTAAAACTCAATTTTAGTAGGCATTTGACAATAGTGAAATGAGAGAGAACCTTTCTGAATATATATATATATATATATTTATATATATAAAGTAACTAGCTTCTACTACCTCTACAACTACTAAAACAATTATCTGAACGGTTTTACCTCAAATTTTACCTGGTTGATGCATCAAGTTGTGAAAATCAATTTGAAAGAAAAGCTTGTTGAGTTATCTCCCTTAAACATTAATAGGTGTAACACCACTAATTCGGGCCCGGTCAGAAAGCACATACCAGAAAGAAGTACATATTTAACACAAATTAGTTCCTATGCATGGGTGTAACTTTCAAAATATGTAAAATATTTTGGTAATTTTGGTATCAAATGAAAGCTGAATGGCTGGTGATCATTGTAGAACACTTTTTGACTGATAATTTTGAATAACAAAAGAATTACATGAAATGTAAAAAGGAGGGTACATTTTGCCTGTTTGTCAGATCTGAAGTACCTGTTTTGGTACATCCAAAGTTCCAGGAACCAGTTATCTCTTATATGCCATTAAAGGTATGTTGATTTTTTCAGTACATTAGACACCATAAGGTTTTGCTTTGGCATGCAATGATTGTCACTTTATTTGAACTTAATACAAAAGAGCTGTGTCTGCTTGAAATTGAGGAATTTAACATGGAAAGCAATAGGGCCATGAATTAGTGGTGTACTTCCAATATTTGTATCTGGACAATATCTTTTTATCCACTATTCAAATCTTTACCAATCTATGCCCCATAGGATGATAGACCCCAACAGATTTTTAAGTCAATGGGTCAAAGTTCAAGGTCACAGTTGCAATTCATATTATCTAACTTTAAACATTAATATTAATATCTTGACCATATCTATTTATCGATAATTAGATCTTTACCAAACTTGTTTGATAAAGACCCATACAATGATACAGACCCCTACATATTTTTAGGTTAATAGGTCAATGGTGAAGGTAACAGTTGTAATTGATAGACTGAAATTGGGACAAATTTTCCAAACAACCTTTTGAAGCACATGTCCAAACAAACAAAGCTAGGATATTCCTTTTGTTAAAAAAAAGGGCCTCTATTGATTTTCAGGTTAATAGGTCAATGGCCAAGATCGAAGTTGAAGTTTTCATGAAAGCATTCATTTCTGGTTAATATCTTTTGAGCCATACATCAGATTTTTACCAATCCTTGATGGAGAATGTGCCTTGAGATGAAAAACATCTTTGCTAGCCAAGTCCCCTGGATGGTAACCCTTGGCTAGCGAAGATGGATGAAAAAGGCCCCGAAAGGAATTTGAAGTCACTGTGTCAAGGATCAAGGTCAGCAGCGCTAAATATCAAAGTACTGAAGTACTCGTTATAACGACTTAGCTGACTCGATATAACAAGTTAGCTAAGTCGTTATAACGAGTTAGCTAAGTCTTTATAATGAGTTGGCTAAGTCCTTTTAATGAGTTAGTTAAGTTGTTTAAACGAGTAAGCTAAGTCGTTTAAACGTTTTAGCTAAGTTGTTTAAACGAGTTAGCTAAGTCGCTATATTAAGATAGCTAAGTTGTTATAACGAGTTCGATTAGCTAAGTCGTTATAACGAGTTAGCTAAGTCGTTTAAATGAGTTAGCTAAGTTGTTTTAGCGAGTTAGTTAAGTTGTTTAAAGGAGTTAGCTAAGTTGGTAAAACAAGCTAAGTCGTTATAACGACTTAAAAATAAAACTCCACCATGACACTAACCAGCTTCCGTAGTTATCAGTATACTCTGGTTTGTTGTTATATATTATTTTAATATTTGTATAATAGTTATACCTATAGCAGATTATCTTAATAACTCTACAGGCAAATTTTCATCCATTTATATATCATTCTATTCTACTATTCTAATGATAGTGCAGTACAAGTGCATGGTGGACACTCTTCTGTAATATTTCGTGTTTCTAATAGATTGGATTTGAGTAGGCATTCATATTTTCCCGCTTTTGTTGCAAAATGTTCTCGAGATATTCTTCCGCATGCGTAAACACAAATTTTCGGTATTTATGATTTGTTATTGATATATATATTTCTCACGACAAAAGATTTCCATATCATTTATCTATGTTCTTAAAAATTATTTTCATGAATATTTATTGATGAAATTAATATATAAAAAGCGATAAGGAATGTTATTTTGCACTCGATAATATCCGTGTAACTATATATAGGCACTGGCTATGGTTACATTGAAATGTAACAATAATCAAAAAGTTATTGTTACATTGGAGACTAATTGCCGGAATGCATGGCTGGGTAAGGAAACGATTAATTACGAATGTAACAATAATATGTGTCTTCGGTTACATTGTGTTATTGTTACGTTAATGCACTTCAATGTACATGTATGCTGGGACTAGTAATATGTATTAAAATAAAACTTGAAATCTTTTATTTGAATTTTACAATATTGCATATAACTTTTGAAATTTTAATTTACAATGGCAGTTTCTAAACATCACGTATGTTGTTTTGGGAGCATGTTTCATTCCGACGCATTTTTGGTGAAACCACTCTAGGCAACCATCACAAACGAGTGATGTAGCAATGTGGACGTCGGTTTTGCAGACTTTACATTTCCATATTGCAGTATCCCTTTTTGAAGTTATAGAAACTTTAAATGTCTGTCATGCTCCAGGTGAAAAATATTTTTTTACTCTTGCGATAATTTTATTTTCGTCCAATATTTTTGTTGGAAACATGTGAGGTTGTTTCATGTTGTCTTTAATATAATTGCATCCCAAGTTTAAATTTTTCACGCAAAACAAATTTGGTAATAGGAATCACTTCATCCATTGTTCAAAGTATAATTACAGTAATAAGGGTAAGTGTGCAGTTAAATACATAGAAAGGAACACTTTTCTTCTTAACATCAAACAATTGAACTATATTTTTCGCCTTTGGCACAACTAAACTGTAGTAGTATCTTGAAGAATATTAAAACAATTAATACTTAAAACTATTTAAAAACACTATTTGTTGAATAATAATAATAATAATAATAATAATATTGTCGAAGAATTAAGCAACAAAACTATAGAAGGTTATAGTTTAATAAATCTAACGTTACAATAACACAATGTAACCGTAGACACGAATATTATTGTTACATTCGTAATTAATCATTTCCTTACCCAACCCTGCATTCCAGCAATTAGTCTCCAATGTAACAATAACTTTTTTATTATTGTTACATATTTCAATGTAAACGTAGCCAGAACGAAATACGTTCGGTTATCAGTCAAACGGCAAGGAAATTTCTATATAACACCAGTAAGACCTCTCAAGGTCACATCCGATGTAAAAATGAAATCAGAGCAATTTTTTATCTCTTGAATCATACATCCAATCTTAGATTGATAATATCCGTTGGGAATAGAAAAAGTCGGCCAATTTTTTTTGGGATTAAAAACTTCCTTCTGAAACAGTAATGGTCTCAACTAAGCATTTGCACCATGGTGTTTCTTCAATGTTATTCATATCCAGGGAGGTTATACTATTTATTCAGGTTTCCAAAAACACTGAAATAAATTACAAAACTTAAGCCTAAGTATATTGAAGATTTAGAGCTTGACATTGTATAGACACGTACCTGTGACTGTCTGTTGATGATTACTGTTAGCGTTTAAATGTTCTTTTGTTCGTTGATGTATACCCGTCTTCTCCTTTTATTCATATGGTGTCGTTTTTTCCGCATTTAAGGAAAAAGTCTAAACTACACACTTTGTTTTTGTTTATTAATTTTGAAAGAATTATGCATTTTGAATCATTGTGTTCAAATTTGGACACAGACCAGGTAGTTACCATATGAGCCACTCCATGCGAAAAGGTACAAAAAAGCATTTTTGATAAACTTTACAGGACACATCGTTAAAGTTCGTTAAAATACTTGGGAAAACAATTTTATCCTTAAAAATTGGTAATTATGAAAATGTTCATAAAATGGTATATTCTGAATTTGTCAGTTAGAACGAGAAAAGACGTTGAAATATCTGAATTTTTGTACTTAAGCAAGTGTAAAATCATATGTTACCCGGAACAATGCTATACTGGGCCGAAATAAAACCATTCACGACACTGTAAAGAGAAAAGGTCAACAATTGCCATCATCCGTCTACCTATGCATAAAAAAAGGCACACAATAGTTAAACGAAAGGGAGAATGCAAAAATGATGTCATCTTGTGTTTTTGAAATTGAAATTTAAGTTATCAAATATTATATAAATTGGATGAGATTCGAATCGTTGCCCCCATCAAATTGCATTGATTTCTACTTATCCCCACAGATACCCAAGAGAACATAATCAGGGGCGTTTCTAGGATATTTGAAGGAGGGGCGTAGAATAAAATCTTTGACCTGTTTTTTAGCTCACCTGGCCCAAAGGGCCAAGTGAGCTTTTCTCATCACTTGGCGTCCGTCTTCCGTGTACGTCCGTCGGCGTCCGTCGTTAACTTTTTTACATTTTGAACTTCTTCTAGAGAACCACTGAATGGAATGAAACCAAACATGGCATGAATGTTCCTTTTGAGGTGCTGACCAAGTGTTGTTACTTTGTAGCCGATCCATCATCCAAGATGGCCACCAGCGGGGGACTTAGTTTAACATAGGACCCTATGGGAAATATATACAAATGTCTTCTTTTAGAGAACCAGTGAATGGAATGAGACCAAACATGGCATGAATGTTCCTAATGAGGTGCTGACCAAGTGTTGTTACTTTGCAGCCGATCCATCATCCAAAATGGCCGCCAGCGGGGGACTTAGTTTAACATAGGACCCTATGGAAATACATACAAATGTCTTCTTTTAGAGAACCAGTGAATGGAATGAAACCAAACATGGCATGAATGTTCCTTATGAGGTGCTGACCAAGTGTTGTTACTTTGCAGCTGATCCATCATCCAAAATGGCTGACAGCGGGGGACTTAGTTTAACATAGGACCCTATGGGAAATACATACAAATGTCTTCTTTTAGAGAACCACTGAATGGAATAAAACAAAACATGGCATGAATGTTTCTTATGAGGTGCTGACCAAGTGTTGTTACTTTGCAGTCGATCCATCTTCCAAGATGGCCGCCAGTGGGTGACTTAGTTTAACATAGGACCCTATGGGAAATACATACACATGTCTTCTTTTAGAGAACCACTGAAAGTAATGAAACCAAACATGGATTGAATGTTCCTTATGAGGTGCTGACCAAATGTTGTTACTTTGCAGTTGGTTCATCATCCAAGATGGCCGCCAGCGGGTGACTTAGTTTAACATAGAACCCTATGGGAAATACATACAAATGTCTTCTTTTAGAGAACCACTGAATGGAATGTAACTAATCATGGCAAGAATGTTCCTTATGAGGTGTTGACCAAGTGTTGTTACTTTGCAGCCGATCCATCATCCAAGATGGCCGCCAGCAGGGGACTTAGTTTAACATAAGGCATTATGGGAAATACATACAAATGTCTTCTTTAAGAGTACCACTGAATGGAATGAAACCAAACATGGCATGAATGTTCCTTATGAGGTGCTGACCAAGTGTTGCTACTTTGTTGCCGATTTACTGTTCAAGATGGCCACCAGGATATTTTATTGAATAACGGGACCAATATTAAATCAAATTTGGCCTCAATCATTACTTGGGTATCTGTTATGATTTTTATCTATCTTTACTAATGATTTCTAAAACCAAAGTAGAGTCAGGTGAGCGACACAGGCTCTTTAGAGCCTCTAGTTTGATAAAAACAAAAATAATTGTGAAATGCACTAATGTAACGGTTCCTGACTTGGAGCATGTATATTTTATAGTTAAAGTGTCAGGGTTTGACATTTTTATTGCCGAATTCTCTCCATTAATTGTCTATGGTATATTAAAATGATTGGATGGATCTTAACAGCAGTAGACAAATAACGAGAAATTCCAAATTCTAGGGTATAAGGCGTTACTTAACATTTAAATAGTCCTCCTTAAAGCCAGGATTTTATGACCGGGAGGCGTAATTACGGTTGCCCTGGTAGAGGGTCCATGGGGAAGCTCAGAAGCTCCTGGTTTTCAACAATTTAGCATCAAATTATGAAGTAGCCAGACTGATAAATATCTCTCTATTTTAGATTAAGTTCTGGTTTCGTTGAACGACACACATGATACAAGACAAACAAACACTGTAGTATAAAGTTCTTTCGTTCTAAATATTGTAGGCTTTAATGTGGAATACATGATTGAATATGAAAAATTGACATCATTGTACTAGCTACAGTACTAAATTAAAGCAATCGTATGTCACTGTCTAGTTCCGACAGGTGGTATATGGTACATAAATAGATATGGTGCTTGAACTTCATGGCAAAATGTAGGTCAATGTCACTTAGTTACTCACTAATGGATAGTGAAACAATATGATACTACCAAAAGCTATCCAGATGGGAAGTAAAAATGCTATACCAAATATACATGTTACATGTTACTAGTATAAATTGTACCTCAACGCAAAACCTAAACACAGAAATACTGACGGACTCTCATTTTCAATGAATGGTTAGACTAGAGTGGATTCATTAGAGCCATTTTATGCGGATTTCTCATGGAGTAATCGTCAACTATTTTATAATCGAGTTTAATGTCTCTGTGAACATGAAGAAAAAGCATCATCCTTCATGGTGCTTCTCAGATCATTCTTGATCAACTTGAGTGATGAGTTAGCTCTGAAAGGTGTGTATAGCTAACGGGAAAAGTAACGGTGTGTTATAGATCACAAGTTTGCTACTAATAATTATGCACACTTTTTAGAAATTCGAAATTTTTGGTGTTTGTACCTTTTTGCATAGACTGGCTCATATTTGATTCATCACTTTTGTCACACCTGCGACTTGTCACAGAATGCGAGACATAGGGATAACAATATAGTGGCGACAGCGTAAACTATTTGTATAAAGCTTTATATTTCTGAAGGTAGATGACCTGGATGCTTTATTACCTGTATGCAGAAATCTTATGTTACCAAGTTTCTGTCTGTCATATGTCTAGTATCTTTGGTATATGACTACATGTCTACCAGAGCGGGTTCACCTGACCTTCACCTCATTTTATGGATCAGTGATCAAGGTTTGCATGGTCAAGTCCGTATCTGGGATACTATAAGCAATAGGTCTACTATATTTGGTGTGTGGAATGATTGTAAGGTGTACATGTCTGATTGGCAGGTTTCATTTGACCTAGACCTATTTTCTTGGTTCAGTGGACAATGTTAAGTTTTTTGTGGGTTTTGTCTATTTCACATACTATAAGCAATAGGGCCTTTGGTGAATGGAATGATTGTAAGGTGTATATGTCCAACAGTCAGATTTCATCTGAACTTGACCTTGTTTTCATGGTTCATTGGAATATATTAGTTTTTGTGGTTTGGTCTATTTCTCAGATACTTTAAGCAATAGGGCCATTAATGGAATGATTGTAAAGTGTACATGTCTGTCAGGCAGGTTTCATATGACCTTGGTCTCATTTTCATGGTTCATTGTTCAATGTTAATTTTTCATGGTTTTGTCAGTTTATCAGATACTTTAAGCAATAGGTCAAACATATTTGGTGTATGGAATGATTGTAAGGTGTACATGTTTGTCTGGCATGATTCATCTGACCTGACCTCAGTTTAACTTATTGGATCATTGATATGTTAAGTTTATGTGATACTTGTAGAAAAATCTTCATATTACAAGAATTTTAACATAAATTCAATCAATAAGTAAAGCAGGCAACATTTCATTGGGTGCACTCATTAAAATAGCAGCAAGCATTGTGCTATCACTAGATTATTGTTTTAATCAAAATGTGGTATTTTAAACAAACCTATAGTGCTGTTGATTAGATATTTACAACCTTGGATCTATTTTTATATTAAATAAGATTCATCCTTAATTCCTTCAAGCACAGCAATTGTACCAAGTTTTATGAGGATAGAGATATGAGAGGAAGACACCCTAATGCTTACAAACTTGTCCAATCTTGAGGTGTATTCTCTTATATATCTAAAGGAGTTTTTATTCTTGAGGTAACTTGTTGCATTGTATATGTGTACTCCTCTACATTTTCTCTTTCGTTCTGTATGTTTGTTTTCTCTTTCAGTCTGTATGTTTATTTTCTCTATATCTCTAGAGCTGTATGTTTATCAAAATTGTTGTCCATCTGAACTATTTGCCAGCTATGCATACATTATTTTCTGCCAAATTGTCTAACAAATGTTTTGATAAGCCTCTGAATATTTTGATATTTCTGTATTTTACTATGAGATTGTAGAGAGAATTATCTGTTTCATTTCCTAGTTATTTTTTTGTCTGTTATTTGTTGAGATTACCCTTCGGTTGCGTTCTTCATTGCACAGAAAATGATAAAAAAATCCCGCTTAATCTGATGCAAGGGACCATCTTGAGGTGAGATTAGAGTTTTTACTCTGCACTGACGGCCTCACATTGGATTTTGATGCTTGGGATAGCTTTTATTCTGCATTGATGGCCTCACTGTGACTTTTGATATATGCAACCTGGTGCTAGGAATAGCTGCCTTTTACTCTGCATTGATGACCTAAAAGTTACTTTGAGATATACCTACCCAAGTATAACCTGGTGCAAGGGTCAATTTTGAGGTGAGGTGTGAGCTTTAACTCTGCATTGACTTAAAAGTTACTTTGAGATACCTCGGTATAACCTGGTGCAAGGATCAGTCTTGAGGTGAGGAGAGTTTTTACTCTGCATTGACAGCCTCACAGTGGCTTTAAATATATATAACCTAGTGCTAGGGATAGTTTTTACTCTGCATTGACGACCTCACAGTGACTTAATATATGCAACCTGGTGCTAGGGATAGCTGCCTTTTACTCTGCATTGATGACCTAAAAGTTACTTTGAGATATACCTACCCAAGTATAACCTGGTGCAAGGGTCAATCTTGAGGTGAGGTGTGAGCTTTTACTCTGCATTGATGACCTAAAAGTTACTTTGAGATACCTTGGTATAACCTGGTGCATGGTCAATTTTGAGGTGAGGTGTGAGCTTTTAGGGAAGTACCATTTGATTTTTATGGGGGGGGGGGGGGGGGGGGGGGGGAGGGGGCTAGGATGAAAAATTGTGTCCTGCATTTTTTTTTAGTTGTAATCTCGGTCCTGCCTTTTTATTTTTCACTTTATTCTGTCCTGCCTTTTTTTTAACTCAAAACTTCTGTCCTGCCTTTTTTTTCAAATTTCATCCTAGCCCCCCCATAAAAATCAAATGGTAGCTCCCTTACTCTGCATTGATGACCTAAAAGTTACTTTGAGATATATCCAAGTATAACCTGGTGCAGGGGTCAATCTGTGAGGTGAGGTGTGAGCTTTTACTCTGCATTGATGACCTAAAAGTTACTTTGAGATATACCCAAGTATAACCTGGTGCAAGAGTCAATCTTGAGGTGAGGTGTGAGCTTTTACTCTGCATTGATGACCTAAAAGTTACTATGAGATATACCCAAGTATAACCTGGTGCAAGGGTCAATCTTGAGGTGAGGTGTGAGCTTTTATTCTGCATTGATGACCTAAAAGTTACTTTGAGATACCTCGGTATAACCTGGTGCAAGGGTCAATCTTGAGGTGAGGTGTGAGCTTTTACTCTGCATTGATGACCTAAAAGTTTACTTTGCGATATACCCAAGTATAACCTGGTGCAAGGGTCAATCTTGAGGTGAGGTGTGAGCCTTTACTCTGCATTGATGACCCAAGAGTTACTTGGTATAACCTGGTGCAAGGGTCAATCTTGGTGTTAGGAGAGAGCTTTTACTCTGCATTGCCAGCCTCACATTGATTCTAGATATAAATAACCTGGTACAAGGGTCAATCTTTAGGTGAGGTTAGATCTTTTACTCTGCATTGCCGGCCTAACAGCGACTATAGATATAAATAACCTGGTGCTAGGGTCAATCTTCAGGTGTGTTTAATTATAATCTATTATTTTCCATATAGCAGCATTGGCATGACTACCTAAAAATGAAAACTCATTCCAAAACTATCCACCTTGAAGTCCTTGAAAAGAAGCTATCATAAAACAATGCCTCATCTAAACAAAGGTGACAATAATTTTCTGATGTTAAAATCTGGTAAATCATGTAAGAAGAGACAAATCAAGAATGAAAACAAAATACTGAGGGAATCGCATTAACTCCAAAAAGGGAGAAACCTGGTGCTTCACCAGGGTAAATGTTTCCTGCTATGAATGCAACATCCCCGATGCTAATCCACACTCAGTTAAAATGTCACAATCGGGAATAGGACACAATCACTAAAATTACAATAATAAATCAGTATATCTTTATTAAAAAAATGATAAAAATATATAAAGTAAGTAGTATAATATATATAGAAATGATATGTGTAAACAAAATAAAAACAATGAGTGAAATCACAAATCATTTGTTGGAATGTTGTCATGGATACCGAAAGGCACATGTAGTGGCTTGAATTTTCTTTATTCTGACCTCATTTCTCATGTTTATTGATAAAATTGCTAGCTCCTGTGTGTTGTTACAGGCAAAAAAGATTTTTGGACTTTAAAAATTTCCATTTCCATGGTTACAGATAGCACAGGTGACAGATTTCTTAGTACAGTATATTCAAAATATGAAAGATTCAATACTAATTTCTCTACAAAATAATGATTTAAGGAATAAGTTTAACATTTGAGTTATTGTGAATCTATGATGGTTGATAAAATTACATAATAATACTGAGAAAGTACATTTATTCATGGGATTAAATTTTTTGTAGATTTGTGTTTAATCAAAAATAAAAATATAAATGCCAAATGCATGACTGATTATCACTTATTATCTACTCACAAACCAACTAATTTCTCACAAGTCAAATAATTCCAATTTACTGATAAAAGTACTTTCAAAGTAAATAATAAGTACAATGCTGTTCATTACACTGCAATTCTATCATAAATCAAGCTATCGTCATTTTTGTTTAAGTAACATTTTTTAGATGATTATTCATATTTAAAAATACTTTTTTTATGTCTTTTTTTTTTACTGAAAACAGGACAAATTTCCTGGGCAATTAGCTATCTAAATTATCTTTGTCTAAAGACAAGCAATATAACAGACAGCACTGATCTTTGTGAAAATACTCTTGGAGCATTTGTATGAAATGATTTTTATAAAAATGTGATATGTATATAATTCTGAAGTAATGCCATATAAAATACATGTATATTTGGTTCTATACAAAAATTTCATGAATATTAAAGTGTTATGAGGACACCATATACAAAACATAATATAAATGAATTGAAAAAATATAAAATTCGTTTAATCATTTTTTTTTTTGTAAAAAAAAGGATGGCCAGCCACCCAAAAACAAAAAGAATTTCATATTTTTGTATTAAATATTGCAAATATATTATTGTATAGAGGATATAATAAATATATTTGTAAGATATAGATGTCATATTAATAGCTTTCTAAATATCAAAATATAAAATAACCTAACAACAGCAATAAACCACTGTTATATGAGATTACTATAAGTTCAGAAATTATTGCAATATCTTTATTATTGTGAATACTGTAACATGATAAGTATCTCAATAATAAGATCTCCCATTTTGTAATTTGACAACTATATTTTAAAAACAGTTTTTGCCCTAATTGCATACATTAATCTTGCATTTTGGTCCAAAATTTCCATCATCCATAATAAATGAATGCAATAGTTTCTGAATGTACAACATAATAAATTTCAGGTGTTTAAAGCTAAACTAGATTTATAGTTTACAAGAATAAAATGGATTTCAAGTGTTTAAAACCAAGCTGGATATTAGGTGCTTAATACCAACCTGGTTTTCTAGCTAAGTTTACAAGAAACAAATGGATTTCTAATGTTGAAAATCAAACTGGATATTAGATGCTTAAAACCAACCTGGTTTTAATGGATTTCAAGTGGTTAAAATAAACTTAAATTTTTGGTGCTTAAAACCTGGTTTTATAGTTTACAAGCATCAAATGGATTTCAAGAACATAATATGTATAAGACATATGTGTAAACAGAAGTCTGATGCTGGCCTTGTTTGTTTGAAAAATCAGATTAAATATAAAAATAAGGATATGTGGTATAATTGCCAACGAATCAACTACTTATCATAGGATAAAAAATGAAGATGTTGTAAACAAAATTATTAAAGCATTTAGAGGATATTCAGGACTTAGTTTTGACGCTATTTTATTAAGTACAAAACAAACAATAACCAACATGCAATTAAAGATCTCTATAAAATATACCATAATTCTATCTATTTTTAGACTTGTACATCACAATACATCACAAAACTTGAACATCTTTCACAAGTAATTTATATATTGGTTACAGTCATCACAGCACCAAACCTGTTTATCACTGTATTTGTGGGACTATTACATCAGCATTATAAATATTTCGTTCATCCAATTATTTTTTGGGACTATTACATCAGCATTATAAATATTATGTTCATCAGCATTATACATATCTTGTTTATCCTGCGAATGTTTCTCCAGCATTCTTAATATTTTGTGTATGTTTAGTTGGTGTATTACATCAGCATTATAAATACTTTTTAACAATAAGTTTGTTTGTATATTGTATCACTATTGTAAATATTTTGTTCTTTCCTGATAGCGATCATTTGTTACGCTGCTACTGACAGCTTGAAGCTTTTGACAATGCATCAAATCTAACAAGTTCACTGAGCAGGTTGAGTAACACTGGGTATGTTGAGTCTTTGATTGTACTAGAACATCCATGTGTTGCCAGATTCGTCTGAAGGCACTCTGTAATTCTTTGTAATTTCCTGCAAAAAAACAAGACATGATATGTTTTTGTAGGAATTAGGAATATCAAATACCGGTACTGTCAAACCTGCTTAATTAGGTCACATAAGCGTAAACCTGTCATGTCATGTCACCCTCTTTGTGTACCGCTGTAGTTATACCTATATGCATTTTGAACCTCAGTTCAAAGGTCACTTCTCTTATAAGGTCAGTTTTCTTGTCCAGAGGAGGACCTGTATATACAGTTTTTAGTGTAAAGAAATTTTTCTATGGTCTCTAATAGTCATTGTTTGGTTATCTAACGGTATTTACAAATTGTTTTATCCATCTTATTAAAATGTGTTGTTTTGGTAATTACATGTTAGGTTTTGATCAACCATCTAGAAACTATTGATAGATCCAGAAATAAATTGTTCTTTTCTACACTAATATCTTCTTCATCGATAATATAGACCTTTACAAATTCGTGAAAAGTTCAGCAGATCCCTATGTCTGGCCTGTGACTGCTGCTGTCAGTGTAAAAGTGTAATGTATCTGCTAAATAACTAAGTTTATTTATAAGTAAAATTTAGCAAAATGAAAAAGAGAAAAAGATCTAAATCGTGATTGTGTGCGCTCTCTTGATTATGAAGAAGCCTCTGTTCAAATTTTGTAAAATTTCATAAAAGTTTGACAAAATTATTAAAGTTTTAAAATCTTAAACCACATGCTGTACTTAACTGTTGACTGAATAAAACTATTAAGTCCATTCTTTAGTAAAATATGGTAAAAATGGGAAAAAAAGTCATAAATTTACTCTAGATGCTAACTCTTGATTATGAAGAACCTTATGAAGGTTTGAAAAAGTTTACTGGTGTTTTAGAAACTTTAACCAAAGACTGAACATATTAGCTTAGTGTGATGTCCATTTTCGCTGAACTAGTACTGTGAAAGTACTTTTAGTCGTGGGTATCAATTTTCGTGGTTTGAGCATAAAGTTACATGTTCATGGGTACTTAAATTCGTGGATTTAGTTTTCTGAAGAAAATAATCAAGTGATGAGTTTGAAGCCATCACAAATGATTTTTTTTTTTTCAGAAAAATCATATGTTGTTTTATAATGATTTGTGGGAGGCTACAAAATAAGGTGCTCATATTTACTTACTTGTTCCTCTTTAAATACTGACAACATTCATCAAATTTTTAATAAAATAATTGCTTTTGGAAATAAGCTGATTCGTCTATGCTTACAAATTGTCTGGATTGAAGGAAAAACATTTTAATTTTTGCACACATGTAATCAAAAGTGATGACACTAATGTATATCAACTTCTCTGAATACCTTTTTAGTTTATATAGTGAAGGATTTCAAGTGTCAGTTCAACATCTTTCATGGGGGAAATCCCCCATAATGGAGAAAGTTGACAGGTATGAAATTTGAACTGCAGATGTTTTCACCATTACAGATCAGTCTCAGTATAAGAAAATAAGGCAACTATCAACTTCCATAAAGCTATCCACCCTGGATAAAAATCATTGCCTTTAAGCTTTGCATCTCCATTCAAATTACCTATAGCCCTTTTCATCTGATTTTTATAGTTTTTATACGCCCGTTTACGGGACGTATTATGGTATACCTCTGTCCATCCATCGTCAACATGTCGGACATTAACTCAAAAACGCTTTAACCAATTTGCATAAAACTTTGGTGAATTGTTTATATCTATTGACGTGAGCTCCCTTTCGTTTTTTATAAATTTTAGATTTTACATTTCCGAGTTATGGGCTTTTATTCATTAAAAAAAGGGGGATTTTCCAGTTTTCGGACAATAACTCAAGAATGCTTTCACCAACTTGCAAGAAATTGTGGTGAATTGTTTATATCTATTGACATGAGCTGCTTTTAGATTTTTATATATTTTAGATTTTACGTTTCCGAGTTACAGGGTTTTATTCATAAAAAAAGGGGGATTTTCAAGTTTTCAGACAAAAAATCAAAAATACTTTCAACAGTTCTTATGAAACTTTGGTGAATTGTTTATATCTATTGATGTAAGCTCCTTTTAGAATTTTATAAATTTTACAATTTACAATTCTGAGTTATGGGGTTTTATTCATTAAAAAAGGCTCCCAAGGGTGACTGGGGAATAGAAGTATGGTCACCATTGGTCTTCCTCCGACCGGCAGTAAAACCCTTGCTAAAGTGGGGCGTCCGTTTGGCTGTGCGGGATGTACAGAATTTGCAGCCACGTCCGGTCAGAATGGGGACGTTAAATCGGATGCCTCGTGTAAAGAGAGTGCCACGCTCTTTGCATGTTAAGAACCTTTGCAACAACTCTTTGAGGGGTCCGTAGGTGACCTGTTGCAAGGCTAAATTTCTGTCCCTCTCCAATATTCCCTCATTTCCCGTGGCAGTCTAAATTTCTCCTACCTTAATCCCGGACGCCCCTATTACAGAACCTACCTATTGTATTTATTGTTAATTTGTTCTCTTCCTGAATATGCATGAAATATTTGCCACTGGACTTTAAGCAAACCAACAATCAATCAATCATCAATCATTAAAGAAGGAGGGATTTTCCAGTTTTCGGACAATAACTCAAAAATGCTGTCAGCAATTTCCATGAAATTTTGGTGAATTGTTTATATCTATTGATGTAAGCTCCCTTTACATTTTCATAAATTTCTAAAATGACATTGAGAATTAATTGAACTTTATTTGTTTATAGTCTGACAATAGATTTACTAAGTATTGCGCAACAGCACAGTGTATTGCACAACAGCAAGAAATCTTTAATTGAATATAAATTCAATTCTTATAACCAATTTCAAGTTCTTTGACTACATTTATTTAGAAACCTATAATATGTCAAATATTTAATTACAATCCAAATTCAGACCTGTATCAAGCTTGAATATTGTGTCCATTTTTGCCCCAACTGTTCAGGGTTGGACCTCTGCGGGTGTATCAGCGAAGCAGTTTATTTCTTATGTTGTACTGTAACACCACTGTCCCTGTTTAGGGTGAGAGTTTGGTGGAAGCTAACATGTTTAACCTTGCCACATTCTTTGTGTGCCTGTAGTTCAGTGGTTATCGTTGGTTTATGTCTGTCATATTTGTTTTTTGTAAACTGTTGTGTTATGAATTAGGCCGTTATTTTTCTCTATTGAATTGTTTCACATTTTTCAAATCAGGGCCTTTTATAGCCGACTATATGATATGGGTTTTTCTCATTTTTGAAGGCTGTATGGTTGCCTATAATTGCTTTCATCCACTTCATTTTAACTTTGGTGGATTGTTGTCTCATTGGCAATCCTACCACATCTCTTATTTTTTTATATAGAAAGTAAGGATGTTATCAAATTGTTTAAAGCTATCACCATCAGACTAACTTATCCACAAAAAGAAGGAATATCATCAATTTCATTTTCACTATTACCCTCAGACTAACTTACCTAAATAAAAAAGGAACATCATCCCTTTCCTTAAAGCTATTACCCTCAGACTAACTTGCCCAAAAAGTAGGAATATCATCACTTTCCTTTAATAATGCTATCACCCTCAGACGAACTTACCCACAAAAAGTAGGAATATCATAACTTTCCTTAAAGCTATTACCCTCAGACTAACTTACCCACAAAAAGTAGGAATATCATCACTTTCATTAAAGCTATCAACCTGGGATTTACACTCAGTGCTACCCATCTTTCTAAATAGTTCTTCAGATGTACAAACATCTGAAATGGAGGAAAAATTGCATTTACAATTTAACACATTGTTGATGAGTTATTGGTACACACGTTTAACTTCCAATGAAATCACTGTTTCTATTAGTCTATACAAAATCCACCAATCTTTTCCCTTTAAATAACAGGACTGCACAATTGAGCTTTAATACAGAATTAGACTTAATTTCAAATAACAAACAAAATCTTTTTAAAAAAGGTTTATCCATTATTTTTATTGAATTTCTTGAATCTTCAAAATTCATAGTTTCAATTGCTGAAATGTTCCTACTTAGATTTATATTGGACTTTACAATGAATATCAAATATGTAACACTAAAGTAAATGCAAAGGGCGACATATCAAATCATCCTGTTACATGTGAACTGAGATCTAAGTTATCTTTTTATATCTTCTAGCAACCGATGAGATGAAGAACAGCAATAACACATTGTTCATTTGATATTGATTAGATTGTTGTCTCCAACACATATCCTTCCTGTCTGAATTTTTTATAAAGAAGAAACCGTAGAAGAAATACGGGCGCAGATTCAAACAGGGGGGAAGGGGACACCCGTTGTGCACCACCTGGTAAAAAGAAAACAAAATGTAATAAAGGTGAAATTAAGAGCCAATTTTGTGTCAAAATAAGGTTCTTAAGCTCCTAAAAAAAAGTTTCTGAATTTACATTGTTTAGTTTTTCAAATTGATCTAATTTCAAGATCTGTAAGTAGGTAGTTTTCATTGTGTGTGGGAGAAGAACATTTTCTATGTGTGTGGGAGTAGAACACTGTCCATGTGCACCTCCTTTTATATCACTACACTTCTGAAGATGTTTCACCTATTATTTCTACATTTCTATTTTACCTACCTGCACAAGGGAAACAGAATTGTTTAAATGAAATTGTAGGTGTCTTGCTATGTCTAAAAATACTTTTATCATTCTCATTATAACTGCCTCCCATTGGATAAATGAAGTAAGCACAATTATCTTCAGAGAATATTAAGTCAGAAGTATCCTTGGTATCCCTATGACGTTGAAATGATATTGATGTTATTCCATTGATTCTGTCGCCATGTACATTTTCAACATTTTCTGTTGAGTCTACGAATGAACCAGCATAAGATGGATTATTTCTGAAAAATACAAATCAAACCATCACATATATTACCACTAAAAATATATTTATGAGTTGAGATAATGATGGAAAAAAGTTATGCTCAAAGGGTATTTTAATCAAAGAGCTATCAAAATTTTAATCAAAGAGCTATCAAAATAGCTCTAAGGGTGAAAAGAAAATACATAAAAAGAATAATTTGAATAACCAAAAATATTAGACAGTACCACACCAACCCAGATTACTGTTCTTTTGAGGTAAATTTTCTGTTCCAAAAATAATTAAACTGCACATGTTCCCCAAATTTTAAATTAATTTCCTGAAATTAGATTCGATTTTTAAGCTGCAAATAAACAGTTGCATCAGGAGCCTCTTTATGTCAGTCAACAAATCAAAGAGTGCAGGGATATTGAATGAACAAAACATGTACAGTCAATGAAAGTTAAAGGATTCATTCAATCATACTTGAGTTATTTTTAGACATATGAAATACATGTATTGCCTAATTTTCACATTCAAAATTCATTAATTCCTTAATAACAAATAAAATGAACATAGTTCAAAACTATTCAGACCCAAAGACTACCATATCTAAAAAAAATATAATTTCAGCAAAAAATGGCTTGTTTTTCAAATTTAAAGTCTGATGAAGGTGAAAATGGTTAAAATGTATACCTACTCCCAGACAACAATTCTTAAAAATTTGATAAACTTTGAAGTGAATTTGGGACCACCAATGTTAGGTTGGAAGATAATTGTTCAAGGTGTACTTGAGGAAGAGTGCGATATGTGAAAAATTGTACATTTTCAAAAAGGTAAAATTAACCAAAGTCTTTAGAGACAAAAAATGAATGTGTGACACTTTGACGTCTGATTGTTTGGACAAAACCTCTATATATGTTCAATCCCCTGGGCCATATGCATTTATTAAAATATATAGTGATCTTCAATCATTCTTAATTGCAGATAAAGATATAGGATATTTTTGAACTATAGCATAAGGCACAAGAGTGCACACGCCTCGCCTTCTTTACTGACCATTGATTTTATGTTGATAGTCCTAAATATAAAGCTTTACTAAAAGTATCACATAAACTTAACATGATCCAAGAAAATGAGGTCAAGGTCAGATAAACCAAACCGGAAATACATGTACACCTTACAATCATTCGATACACCAAATATAGTTGACCTATTGCTTATAGTATCTAAGAAACAAACTTAACCAGGAAATCTTAACATTGACCAATGAACCATGAAAATGAGGTCAAGGTCAGATGATACCTGCCAGACAGACATATACACCTTACAATCATTCCATACAACAAATTTAGTTGACCTATTGGTCATAGTTTAAGAAAAACAGACCATTTCATAAAAACTAAACACTGAGCAATGAACCGTGAACATGAGGTCAAGGTCAAATAAAACCTGCCAGACTGACATGTACATTGTAAAATATTTCCATACACCAAATATAGTTGACCGTTTGCATATAGTATTAGAAAAAAAGACCAAAACACAAAAACGTAACTTTAACCACTGAACCATGAAAATGAGGCCAAGGTCACATGACACCTGCCAGTTGGACATGTACACCTTACAATCATTCCATACACCAAATATAGAAGACCTATTGCTTATGGTATCTGATATATGGACTTGACCACGAAAACTTAACCTTGTTCACTGATCCATGAAATGAGGTCGAGGTCAGATGAAAACTGTCTGACGGGCATAAGGACCTTGCAAGGTACACACATATTAAATATAGTTATCCTATTACTCATAATAAGAGAGAAATTAACATTACAAAAAATGTTAACTTTTTTTTCAAGTAGTCACTGAACCATGAAAATGAGGTCAAGGACAATGGACATATGACAGACGGAAATTTCATAACATAAGGCATCTATATACAAAGTATGAAGCATCCAGGTCTTCCACCTTGGAAAATATAAAGCTTTTAAGAAGTTAGCTAACGCCGCCGCCGGATCACTATCCCTATGTCGAGCTTTCTGCGACAAAAGTCGCAGGCTCGACAAAAATCTTAGTACTGGTATTATAATGATTATGAAATGTTACAATGTTCTTGATCGATTTTGATTTTAGTACATTCACATATCTAATCAGACCTGCCAACCTTCACGATTTATGGGGGATTTACCCCATGAGAGGTGTTGACCTGAATTTTGAAATTCTTAATTGTACAAATTGAACACTTCAAAACAGGCATTCAAATGAGATAAAAGGGTATCTAAGCACAAACATACTCTTTCAAACAATACAGTAGTAAATTTAAAACACTTATCACAATATAAGAGGAGCATTAGGTCCCCATGGAGATTTTGAAAGGTTGGCAGGTATGTATCTTGCAAAGTGCTACAAATCCACAGGTGTTAATTGGATATCCCAATACTTCAAATGTTCTTCTTTCTATATAAATTTAGTACTTTTTGCCATAGACAGAAAGAAAAGCAAAAAACAGTCACCTTGGCAAACACTATTTATATGATGAAGTTACATCTGAAATTCAAATGTTCTCAATTCTATATTGCTTTGGTGATTAATAGTCTTTATGTTTTAACAGTCCATATTTGTTTTCATTTATTGTGTTTAGCATAAATCAGGCTGTTTATTTTCTCTTTTGAATTGTTTTCAATTTTGTCATGCCAGGGCCTTTTGTAGCTTACTATATGGTATGGGTTTTGCTCATTGTTGAAGGCTGTATGGTAAAATTTGAGACATTTTGTATTACATACCAATGATGAAAATGTAAAAAATTAATGCAAACAAAAAGGGAAACATTAAAACATGAGAAAATTTACATAAGGGATTGTAGTTTAAACCTTATCTGCATATCTTTCCTATCTGTTGTTTCGTGAAATAATGCAAAGATTTTTTAAAACAAAAACACAACAAATTATGTGTACATACGAAGATCTGTGTCAAAATGAGGTTTACAATATTGAAGTTATAAAGCACATAAAAAGTTACTCTTGGAACTTCCATATTTAGGAACCTTTGGCTTGCTAGTATAGGTCTTAAAAGAAGACTTGAAAGTCTTCTTTTCTCAAAAAATTAAGGTTACATGTATCATTAAACAAGAAGTGACTGCTAAGCAGGTCTGAAAATTGCTTAAACAGTATAAATCATGAAAAAGTTCCAGTTCCAATACCAAATCACACCTTAAGGATGTACTTAGGTCAGGTTTAGGAATTTTTGTCAGGTGTTTGGACTCCTTGGTTTTTTCCCTACAATACAGGGTAAAATATTTTGCCCCATAACACCAATTTTTCTTTTCATATAAGACTTCAATAGCTCCTTAAAGGTCATTTACCAAAATTTAAGCAGATTCTAGATTTCTTTTCTTTCGATTTGAGACCCAAATAATACCAATGCAAATATAAGGTAAAAGTCTGAGTCAGCCTTTTCCCGCCATTTTTTTAAAATTAAATATCTCGAAAAGGAGCTGTATAACCTAGCTATCAATATTTTTAGCTTATTTTGTTCCTTAACTAATGCTCTTCTGACTTATAGTATCAATTTTAAATTCTAGATTTTTTTAATTTCACCTAAGTACATCCTTAATATAGAATCTGAGGAAAAATTCAACAATAGTAATGAACAAAAGAACAGACAAATGAATAAGGTGATTGCCACAAACTAAGTGAGTCAGGGCATAAAGCATGCAAAGTGATTATTTAAGGAATGACTGTAATATTTTTTCTGTCTATGAAGAAATAACAAAAAAAATGTGGTGCACACTTTTAAATAACCCACTATGCGGGTAATTCAGTGACGAGTGTGCACAACATTTTTGAGGTTATTTCGAATAGACACAAAATATATTACAGTCATTCCTTATAATTTAATTCTAAATTCCATTTTTAATGAGAAATCATGAAAAACGTTGATGAAGTCACGGTCACATGACAAAATTAAGTCTATGAGCTGATAGACAAAAAACTTTCAGCCAATCAGAAGACGTGTTACATCCAAAATTAAATCATATCCATATACGGTTAATCAAATTCATTACAATATAAGATATATTTATATTTACCTGTCAGTAACTGTAACTGTTTCTTGGGGTGTTATCCATCCAACTAAAGCATCTGAACCAGCCTGAAAAAATACAATCAAAATTCCTCTTTTAACTAAAATATGTGTCCATAGGACACCCTGCCCGATCACACCATTGCATTTCCATGTTTAATGAACCATGAAATTTGGGTCAAAATCCTAATTTTACATATGTATTAAGATAAAGTTAACTTCAAAAGGAACATGTGTACTAGGTTTCAAGTTGATGTGGCCACAAACTACCTTAAACCAAATCTTTGACATATGACATTTCCATGTTCAGTGAACTATGAAATCTAAGTCAAAACCCTAATTTGGCATTTAAGTCATAATGCACATGTGTACTTAGTATCAAGACGACAAACAACATTAAGACCAAAATTTAAACTGATTAGGGAGGGATAGAAGGACAGACCAGAAAACTATCATAGGTGAGGCATAAAACTTAGTCAAGAGCAGCTAAAAAATAATACTATATCAATGTTTCTTACATAGCTATCTCTGACCATTAAATCCAAAACTAACACTAACTAGCAACTTACCATTGCTTTCTGTCCATTAAATCCAATACCCAGCCATTTACTACTATCTACAGCTGCTGTTATATTAAATGAAATCATCTGTGTATTGGGGTTATATGACCATGTGGCCATATGACAATCTTGTTGAGATGCACAGCTTCCCCATTGTCCTAAACACATATCTGATATGGACTGATCACCATTATCTGAGTGATTGGCAGCACCTAAAAAACAAACATTTGAAATATTAATCAGAGTAAAAATGATGGTTCTTTCCATAAGGCTATGAGTAAAAAAATGCTCAAGTGGGAAAAAAAGATAAATATAAATTTAAAAAAAAAAAGAAAACCTTTATTGAAAATTTGAACGTTGTTCAGTTGATACACATAATATACCAGTATCTTATCCTGGCCTTGTTAAACTATGTAGTATATAATTACATAGGACAAGTAAGTACTTGTTGGTAATCTATAATTTGAAATATACATTTACTATATCATTATATATGCATTGTTTCCATAGTATCGTTCAATAAAGTACGGCCTATATTTTGGAGAAAGAAGAAAGGAAAAAAAAATATAAATAAAATAAAACACAAGAAAACACATTTGGATTTTTGGCATAAGTATATATATTCACAAGGAAAAAATTATGACCAAAAGATATATGTCAGTGAGTATAAATGTTTGAATTATCAATCCATCATTTCTATCTCGACGTTTATATAAAATAAGTTGGTTTACATGTTATGAAAGTCAATGTCTCTTTACTTAGCACAGTCCAAATTTGTATCATTGATGTCAATTTATTTCTATTTTGGAAAACTCAGAACACATAATCCAGTTATTAACTACCACAACACTTACATATTTATAGATTCAACATGAGATTATCATCTTTCCCCTGGTTTATATTGTAGAAAATTTGTGAAATTGCTGATGAAGGTGTAAAATTAACAAGAAAGTTCTGGTAAAATTCTGATTTCAGAGGCTTTTGATTTAAAGGAATTAGCTCATAAAATGAAATAATACAAAATTTAATTTATATGCACTGGAAATTTGATTCTACACCTATTGTTAACTGGTTGTAAGCTTATATTTCCATTTCAAGTTTGAGAAAAAAATATAATTCTTAAATAAACCAACCAAACTTCCGGAACAAGTTCTGCTTACCACAAGTTGAGGCATCAAATCCAACTGGTAACATCTTAGCAACCATCACCATGGTGACAACATCTGACAACATTCTGTTCCTGTTACATGTTTCTCCTGGCATTAGTGGACTTAAACATCTATCAACAATGCTATCAAGTACTCTACAATAACAGTAAAACATCTATCAACAATGCTATCAAGTACTCTACAATAACAGTAACAATAGATATCAACAATGCTACCAAGTACTCTAAAATTGTAGAAAATAAATATCAACATTGGTACCATGTACACTAAAATAGCATTAACAATAGATATCAACAATGCTACCAAGAACTCTACAATTGCAGTAAAAATAGATATCTACAATGCTACCACGACTCTAAAATATCATTAACAATAGATATCAACAATGCTACCACGACTCTAAAATAGCAGTAAAAATAGATATCAACAATGGTATCAAGTACTCTAAAATAGCAGTAACAACAGATATTAACAATGCTACCCAATACTCTAAAATAGCAGTAACAATAGATATCAACAATAGTACCAAGTACTCTAAATAAACTAATCATAGATACCAGGATTGAAATTTATAGCAGTAACAACAGATATTAACAATGTTACCAAGAACTCTAAAATTGTAGTAACAATAGATATTAACAATGCTACCAAGAACTCTAAAATAGCAGTAAAAATAGATATCAACAATGCTACCACAATAGATATTAACAATGCTACCAAGAACTCTAAAATAGCAGTAAAAATAGATATCAACAATGCTACCAAGAACTCTAAAATAGCAGTAACAATAGATATTAACAATGCTACCATGAACTCTAAAATAACAGTAACAATAGATATCTACAATGCTACCAAGAACTCTAAAATAGAAGTAACAATAGATATCTACAATGCTACCAAGAACTCTAAAATAGCAGTAAAAATAGATATCAACAATGCTACCAAGAACTCTAAAATTGTAATTAAATAGAAATCAACAATGCTACCAAGTACTCTAAAGTAGCAGTAAAACATCTATCAACAATGCTACCAAGTTCTTTAAAATAGCATTAACAATAGCTGTCAACAATACTACCAAGTAACCTAATGATGTTGACGGCAAGTCATTGGTAGTGTCTGTTAAACTTCACAACTTCTCTTAATGTTGGACAATTTAGAGCATGATATAAAATAAAGTCTATTATCGAAGACCATATGCCAAGCTCTAAATATCTTTTGTTTTTTTGTGGTTGTGAGTTGGTTCTGAATTTACCATACATCTCCTTTGATTGAATTATCAAATAAGTAAAATAGTTTTATAATGGTAACAGGATAAAACAATGGTCTCATGATGAACTAATGGTCTCATTCTCGCAACATGATGAAACAATAATCACACACTCATAAAATGATTTAACAATGGTTTCACACTTGAAACATGATTTATCAATGGTCTAACACTTGCAACATGATAAACCTATTGTCTAACACTTGCAACATGATTAATCAATGGTCTCAAACTTGCAACATGATTGATCAATGGTCTCACCCTTGCAACACGATTAATCAATGGTCTCACATTGCACAATGACTAAACAATGGTCTCACACTTGCAACATGATTAAACAAGAGTGCACATGCTGAAATGTCTCGCCTGCTTTACTGACCATTGATTTTATGCTGATAGTCCTAAATATAAAGTTTTACTACAAGTGTCACATAAACTTAACATGATCATTTAAAATGAGGTCAAGGTCAGATAAACCAAGCCAGAAATACATGTACACCTTAAAATCATTCCATACACCAAATACAGTTGACCTATTGCTTATAGTATACAAGAAAGAGACCAAACCATGAAAACTTTATACATGTATTGAGCAAAGAATCATGAAAATGAGGTCAAGGTCAAATGAACTCTGCCAGACAGACATGTACCCCTTACAATCATTCTATGCTTTAAATATAGTTGACCTATTCCACATAGTATCTAAGAAACAAACTTAACCAGGAAAACTTAAACATTGATAAATAAACCATGAAAATGAGGTCAAGGTCAGATGAACCCTGCCAGACAGACATGGACACCTTTCAATCATTACATGCTTTTAATATAGTTGACCTATTGCATATAGTTTCTAAAAAAAAACTTAACCAGGAAAACTTAACATTGACCAATGAACCATGAACAGGAGGTCAAGGTCAGATGATAACTGCCAGACAGACATATACATCTTACAATCATCCCATACACCAAATATAGTTGAGCTATTGCTCATAGTTTAAGTAAAACAGACCAAAACACAAAAACTTAACATTGAGCAATGAACAGTAAAAATGAGGTCAAGGTCAAATAAAACCTGCCAGACTGACATGTACATCGTAAAATATTTTCATACCCCAAATACAGTTGACCTATTGCATACAGTATTAGAAAAACAGACCAAAACACAAAAACTTAACTTTAACCACTGAACCATGAAAATGAGGTCAAGGTCACATGACACCTGCCAGTTGGACATGAACACCTTACAATCATTCCATACACCAAATATAGTAGACCTATTGCTTATAGTATCTGAGATATGGACTTGACCATGAAAACTTAACCTTGTTCACTGATACATGAAATGAGGTTGAGGTCAAGTGAAAACTGTCTGACAGGCATGAGGACCTTGCAAGGTACGCACATACCAAATATAGTTATCCTATTACTCTCAATAAGAGAGAAATTAAGAATACTAAAAATCTTAACTTTTTTTTCAAGTACCGTCATGCGGTGTGTATAGTGCGCACATTTATACCCTGGGTCGTGTTTCTTGTAAGAGGGTTGCGCATTATACATGCCTACAAACATTTTCTTAGTCTTTTTTCAGGTCCAAACTCCGACCAAAGAAAATACCAGGTGAAGTGAAGAGTACGGAATTTTTTGCTATAACCTCGATTGTTATTATGTTTTACATGTTATATTTGTAATATGTATCTTATGGTACTTGATATGTCATGTTTTATTCCAATAAAATACATTTTATATCTCTTTAGTCTCTAGTAAATTTGTCCATCTGTTTGCAATCCGGAAGTTTGCCATGTCTTAATAAAGACACAATAAAGCTTTTGTTGTCGGTTAAATTAGCCTCTGTGTTTCTTGTTGTCATAACTTGCTGTTTTTGTATGTGTTCATCATGGAGAGTAGAAGATAAGTTTATGAAAATTGAATAAACCACGATCTTTTTGAAAAGATAAACCGCCATTTTTTCTAATGTATCAGGTGATTGCCAGTCATGTGACTTAATATTGTAAAGTGATGATTTAGTCTATGAGAAGTTTTTTTTTATAAATACGTTTCTACTTTGTAACTTTTAAACAACTGTTTAAAACCTTTCAAGAAATTATGATTGAAAACATGATAATCCCATAATTGTAACCTGAACGAATTTAATTAGGAACAAGGTGAACCTGTCATTGATTTGTTTTGACATCAATTAGACCCATTGATTGAGGTGTGATAATCCGGATTAACAGCTAGAATCAACAAACAAAAAATAAAAATAATGAGATTTTAACAATTTATTTCAGCTTACATGTGTTTATTAATCATTAAAGATTAAGAAATAGATGTTAATGATAATTATTTGACTGATTCGTAATTATGTTATTGCTTCAATCAGAACATTAATTAGGATATTTAATCTTGTCTTTGATACTCAAACAATTTATTAAATTTGGTTTTAAAAAACAAACTTAAATGAAGATTTATCTCAATCTACTTACATTTTAAAATAAAATTCTTATTCATTTGTCAGAATATTTGCAATTTCGTATTAATAACGTATTCTGTACGGAATTCTCTGACATCGGTGTCCATTTAAAAAACTTCCAGTTTACCGGTAGACTTCCTGTTTGCCGATTTTGGAGCTGTGACTTTTCCGAAAATATCTATGAGTATTATATGAACAAGAAACTTTTTTTCTCAAGTTTCTTGGACCATAAAGGGGGTGCGCACAATACACAAATGCGCACTATACACACCAAAAGACGGTAGTTACTGAATTTTGAAAATGAAGTCAAAGACAATGTACATATGACAGATGCAAACTTCATAACATAAGGCATCTATATACAAAGTATGAAGGATCTAAATCTTCTACCTTCTGAAATATTAAGGTTTTAAGAAGCTTGTTAACGCCGATGTGGCCACCACCGAATCACTATCCCTATGTCTCGCTTTCTGCGACAGAAGTCGCAGGCTCAACATAAACTGTTATCACAGAGATGTGTCTCGCCTTTTTGTAATTTTGATTATGCAAATGTTGAAATTAAAATAGCAATTCTTTAACATGTAAGTTATGCAAATATTCAAAGTCAATGAAACATGACTGAGGTACATGGCTAAACAATCTCCATGGAAATGAGATGTGCCAATGCTAATACAACTACATACCAAATACCATTGACTTATTATAAGTCGTTCCCTTTAAACAAACCTAAACACAAACATTAACTTGTACACTATGTAAAAGTTTCAAAGTCAATGAGCCATGAAGAGGGGGTGGGGCTATATAATCTCCATGGAAACTATACTTGCAAATGCCAATAAATTTGCATACCAAATATCATTGACTTAACATTAGCAGTTCATCTTATACTGATCTAATCACAAACTAATACATTTAAACTAAACAAAAGTTTCAAAGTCAATAGACCATGACTGAGGGGGCAGGGCCAAATATTCTCCATGGAAATGAGATGTGCCAATACTAATACAAATGCATACCAAATATGATTGACCTTCCACTTGTGGTTCACCATAAACTAGACCTAATCACAAACTAATACATGTAAACTAAGCAAAAGTTTCAAAGTCAATAGACCATGACTGAGGGGCAGGGCCAAAAAATCTCCATGGAAATGAGATGTGCCAATGCTAATACAACTGCATACAAAATATGATTGACTTTCCACTTGTGGTTCAACATAAACTAGACCTAATCACAAACTAATACATGTAAACTAAGCAAAAGTTTCAAAGTCAATAGACCATGACTGAGGGGCAGGGCAAAAAAATCTCCATGGAAATGAGATGTGCCAATGCTAATACAACTGCATACCAAATATGATTGACCTACCACTTGTGGTTCCCTTTGAGCTGACCTAATCACAAACTAATAAATGTAAACTTAGCAAAAGTTTCAAAGTCAATAGACCATGACTGAGGGGGCAGGGCCAAATAATCTTCATGGAAATGAGATTTGCCAATGCTAATACAACTGCATACCAAATATGATTGACCTTCCACTTGTGGTTCACCATAAACTAGACCTAATCACAAACTAATACATTGTTGATGCCGCTGCCGTGGCCGGGAACAGCATACCTATGTCTCGCTTTTTGCCTCCGTCAAGGCGAGACAAAAAATGGTCTCACACTTGTATAATGATTAATCAATGGTCTCACACTTGCAACAAGATTAATCAAAGGTCTCACACTTGCAACAAGATTAATCAAAGGTCTCACACTTGCAGCATGATTTATCAATATAATGCTTTTAAATGAGGTTAAAATAATCAAAGTTAGAATGAAAGACTCAAAAATATTTGCCAAATGAATATTAATAGTTCAGTAAATCTATAATTCTTAAGTATTTCAATGTAAATTTATATGATTTTGTAATATTTCACTTAGTAATAGGTAAGGCTATAGCTGTGGAACCGTAGCTCTTATCGTCCTTAAGATATTTTTTGACAATGTCCACAAATTGTCAAAAAATATCATAAGGACCATTATAGCTACGGTTCCGCAGCTAGTATGGCTATTGAAATACTGGTTAAAATCAAAGCATTGAAGTATTACTTCCCTTACCTTTTAGCCATGACATGCATATCATTGTTAAGTTTAAGGTTACTATAATGAATGCTTTGCTAATAAACAAATAGATTTTTAATGACTATTATGATGATTTAAAGTTATACCATAATGATTGCATCAGTATCATTATGGTACATTTATTTCAAATTCTAAAGTCTGAACACTGACAGGTGCTGTCTTTTGTTGGCCTAAATAGTCACATCTAGTGGTTTTTTTTTGAGATTATGAGTAGTTGGGTTGCTTTTCATTGACATTTACCCTATGACCAATTTATAAAAACAATATGTATAATATTTATACTCACTGACAAAGTGGTTGGCTCTGAAATCCTTGTAAATATGAAGTACATGACTGATTGACTATTAACTCCATCACCATGCTGTCCTCACATATATCACCCACATAATCTGTCAACATTAAGATTTTACTATTTAATGTGTACTAAAATATCATAAGACAATACATAAAGGTGTTCAAATTCCAAGGGGGTGTCTTTCCTATATAAAGGTATAAACAGACGTGATGCTGGTATGGGTCATGTATATACGCGAAAATCAATAGGTGAATGGGGAGTGTTTTTCAAACCCCAGCCGGACACCTGTATCCAAATTTGAATGTTGAGACTGCCCCTCCCCCCTGTCAAATACCCCTATGATTTTAAGCAGACACACTTTACAGAAGATCATAAAGACAGCTATGTGTTCTGCTACAGTAGATATTTCTCAGCCAATATCAATATGACCTTGAAACTTGGGTCCTGGATAAAGATAAGAGCCATACTTACATTTTTCATATGTTAATAATCATTGGATATACTTTCAACGCCATGACCTTCAGTAACCAAAAGCCAAAGGCCAATGTGATGAATGCATTGCTACCTGAACAACAGATTTTTAATGATTATCAAAAAGGTTATTTTTTTCATTTGTGAATTATATACAGACTGGACATACTGTCATATGAACATTAAATAGCTTAATGAAAGAAATTACCAGTACTTAATAGATTAATGAAAACAATTACCTGTACTATACAGATTACACTTAAAAAAAACAGTGTCATTAAAAATAAGATTTCAATCCAAAAACAGTGTACATTAAAAATAAGATTCCAATCCAAAAACAGTGTACATTAAAATTAAGATGAAATGTTGGGCAATTCATATATATTTACATTGTTTAGAGATATGTCACGGTCTAAGAAACATACACTTTCCTTCAGTTGAAATTTTGATTGATGGATGCTTAAAGACCAGCACAAATATTACATGCATATTCATTATGATAACATGTTGATGTGGTGACTTTATTAAATACTAGCTCATTAGGTTACAGTCTGCTGGAAGAATTTAATCTTATTTGGATATATCATTCAAACTCTCAACTGACCAGTCTTTGCTATAACTCCAAAATGCCATGTACTTAGCAGAGAAGCAGCAATACCAGTTCAAAAGTCTTTGAATTGATCAATCCTTAGATTGGATCCACAATGTACGCTAGGCAAGCATGCTTCCACAAGACCACTGACGAGATATTTTATTGAAGAAGAAAATGCTATGGTGACCAATGGGTCCAGTCCATATTACCCATTACTGGATTCACTTCTTAAAATATAACATAAATATTAAATGTGACCAGGCAAGTTTAACTTCACAGCCAAGATAACTGCAGACAATCTTTCCAAGTTTGAAAACAATGAATACTTAGTACTATAGTAAATTACCAACCTGTTTTGAAAGGTTCTGAAAGTCTATGAATGGTAGCTGTGACTGTATCTGCTGTTTTACCCAGGAAATTGACATTGTCATCCGTAAGCATTGTGTCAAGGTCATCACAAGGATTGTGGTAACATTGTATCATATCACCACGGAAATTAGCTAAAATTTTAACGAAGGAATAGTTAGCCTACGAGTTTTAACACTTCAGTTTTAGTATGCATATTTTTCTATCATTAATGGATAACTTTAACTTGTCTGTACCTATCTATCAAGTCAGTTAAACATGTATTTACAAACTTGAATACTGTAATAATAAAAACTCTCATTCATAATTTCAGTAGTGATTTTCTTTCACAAAATGTCTGCAATTGTATGAACTAGATCTCACTTTTTTACCATTAATCAGTTATTTTCTATACTATATGTACAGATTTATTTCTGAATTTACAGTATTTAAATTAACAAATAATTTCAATTAATTTGAAGCTGGACCAGTCTTTAAACATTTCTATGTATAAAATTAAAATAAAATATTCAAACGTTACCTGAATCAGTGAGAAATATGGCAGGTAAATTAGCTCCCCAGAAATTGTAATGGTCACTTCTCAGGAATTGATACATTAGTGCTAGTTGTTCTTGTGGAACACTCTGTAAGTCTGCAAATGGCAATGGGAATGATTCAATCTCAAACTCAGCCCTTCCTGCAGCTGCCCAGGACGAGTTAAATGTCTCTGCCAGAACTCTATCATCGGTAGGTTGACGGTAAATTAAAGTGATGAAGTCTCCTCTAAAATTATCTGATGCTATACTTTCAATAGCACTTGGGAAAAATTGCTGAAACTGATATAAAATTGTAACATAGATTTTATCCATGCTTAAAATAATGTTTCTGATATATGGTTATCACTTCAGAAAGTTCAGAGAGTCTATATATCTATATATGGATAAACAGAGAGGTGGGATACAGCAACCCAATGACAAAAGACATCCAAAAGTCAATACACTGTCTTCAACAAGAGACAGATGTATATACAATATGTGAAGCTCTTAATCATCCAAATTAGAAAAAAAAGAATGTGAATAAATTAAAGAAAAACTATCAAAGATCCACCATAAAATATGTCCTTATATCTATACAATCTTTTCTTGGGAAACCTATCTTAGGAATGATTCCAAATATGAAAAAAAAACCAATATTTTTCACCCCCAAAATAACTATAAACTGATCTTGATTTGACCTTACCTGGTCCAAAGCATCTAGCGGAATGACTTGTGATTGGCTAGAAGTGTTATACTCCATTACTGTGTCAAGGACAATAACACCATGTATTCTTGTTGGTGGGGTCAAGCCATAATTTTTAATCAACCATGGAGTGAGCCAGTCCTGTAGAAAGTTCCGACTTCCGGACAACCCTAGGTAACAAAAAATTGCCAATAGTTAATCTTAAGGGTTAAGAAAACAATTTATAATAGGAATAATATTCAAAACAATCGGTAATACTAAAATGTCAATTAAAAGGTCTACTTCATTTTTCTGTTTGCTAAAGATAAAATGTCAAAAATGATCACAGTAAAAGGATAAAAAGATAATATTGATGTTTTCTCCACATGATTGAACTGCAGATAGTGTCTGTTCTATCTCTCTAATCCTTAACCTCATTTAAATCTAAATAATTTTCTTAAGACTATTAAACTAATAAAATTTATTTGATTCATTATTTCATGTTAAATGTTTATAACGTTACCTCCATATTCTTCTAAATCAAACGAGACAAATATAATTGTGTTTTTTCTCTTGTATCCTGAATTATTTATATTAGTGAGTTGTCGGACGACTTCCAACATGGCTGCCACACCTGATCCATTATCATCCACTCCTGTATAGATTAAACAAAAATGTTTAAATTTACTCTGTAAATTATTATCAATTTTCAGTGAGAAAATTTGCATCATAAATCATCCTTTTTTATTTATTTGATATAAACATTTTAAGAAAAGCACTGGCATTATTTGATAATCATTGAAACATATGCCATGTGTGTTTAACTACCGGTATACATTTGTATATTTTCTTTCATTTCATTGCCATTACATCAGAATATTTCAATATTCGGTTTAAATTCTTTATTTTCATTTATGACTTTTCGTGTACCGTATGAAATTGGGGATTATTTCCTCTCTTTACTTATTTCAACATTGAGTGTACACTATAAATTAATTTCACATCTAAATTTCATTTAATAGAAAGCACTTAATCTATGTGCAAAATATTATCACTACGATGAGACACATTTATTTAATTTAACGCTGCTGTATTTAGGAAACTTGTATCTATAGACAATCTTTACCCTTCGATGTCAATACTGTGTCATAATGTGCACCAAGACCTGTAATCAAATCATCAGCTGTTCCAAATCTTGTACCTTTGAGTACCCCAATCACAGATTGAAAAGTTGCCTGTAAAAATATAAATACTTTCTATGTTCTTTTCGATAATAATTTTTTGGTGAATTTCACTTCAGCATATGTTTCATTCATACCTTATTTATCTAATCTATACAATGATAATATAAAAACAGTCAAAATTTCATGTCTGTAGTAAATAAATGTACATATTCTAACTTTCCACCTAAAATTACAAACATAATTAAACGTTATAAAGATCATCACTAGTGATCATCTTCAATTATCAATTGATACACAATATACTTAATACTGCTATTCAGAAATGCTTGCAATGTTTTCAATATTGCGACAGGATATTTTTATTACATTGTTCGACAATCACAAAAATGCATGCAAAAATTTCTGAATATACAGTAAAAGAAAATTAATCACATTTGATAGAAATATTGATTGTTGCTAGTTTTAAGGAGAAAGATAAAAATATCGCATAGGATAGTTGTACACATGAAATACAGTTTTCAATTTTGAATTTATTGCCACTTTGTGGTACTCTTTTACATTGAAGAGCAAAAAAAGTGTACATTTCTACGTAACATCTACCATGCCTAATTTCTTATTTCCATTACATAGGTGTAATACCACCAAATCATAGTACGTCACATTTGGTTGCATAAGAAAAAGGGTGGAAAAAAAAACATTCCCTTGAATTTGACAGTTGTAGGAAATTAATCCTACATTTCATTGCAGTAAAAAATTTCTGAGTCATAAACATATATCTTGGGTGTTTCAAAGCACCATTCTTTTTTTATTTGGTGTTTCTATAGAATATTTTGGAAGCTTGAGGTTTCATGGTTACTAAAGCTTGCACACAGGAAAAAAAGGGGTGAAAATTTGATTGGTTAACTTCCAGTGATGGATATTTTCTTATATGCAATGAAATGTTATGTGAAATTTTATCTGTAGTACTGGACAGAATAAAACTTTACTCATGCCAAGTATTTCTTTATTTGAAGCAAAGATCAATTCTGCACAGTTTTTTGAAAAGTGCAAATTTAACAAAGACTAATAGGGGAAAAACAATGGTGGTATTACACCTAATATGGAAAGCTGCACATGCACCTTTGACCTTGTATGTACTCTTATTTGTTAAAACTTCATGCTATTAAAGTGAAATATTACAAAAATGAAATATTCTGAGTGGATTGAGTCTCAAAAACACATTTTTAGAGAAAATAGCCTTGAAATAGGACTCTACCATGGATATTAGTAGACAGAGCAAGCCATACTTAGAGTTTTGTTGAGCTTTTTCTGACTTTTTCTCCTTATTTCTTATATTTTGCTATAAAAGAAAACTTTTTCCCAAGTAATACTTTAGTAAATATACAGTTATAAGTAAATGAAATTATTTTTGAAGCAGTAACAACAAATTATTCACTTAAAGGGAAGCTTTTTATGTTCCTCTCTGATGTGCGGCGTAAATTTAAGTTTTACGTAAGTACTTATTGAAACCTCCATGGAGTCAGTAAACTTTTATCTTGATAGTTCATTCAGCTTGAATACTTCAATTACTAATTCCTTATCACATTTCTTGCATAAATGTGTGAAAGTTACCCCAAAATTTTGATTTATTGGCCTAAAAAGTAAAATTTTGAGGAAATGAGGGGTATGAATGGACCAAATGGGACCTTATGATGAAGACAAAGAGGTCTATAAGAGGTATTTATCATCATAGAGTTATCTTTTGTGTCATATTCAACTGTTTGTAGGCAGATGAGATACATATTTGATCATTAATTGGTCCACACTATATTCTATCATACTGCTGCTTGATATGGGTTTTTGAAGAAATTTTGCTCGAATCGCTGTAGATGTCGTCTTACATTATACTACATTTTTCTCAAACTATTGAACTGATTATGGCAAAACTTAACAGTTATGCTTGAAATAACCAGTATTACAAAGGAAAAAAATTACATTAAGTTTATTCAACAAAAAAGTCTTCTTTAGGTGTAATACCACCAAATCATAGTACGACACGTTCGGTTGCATACAAAAAAGGGTCGAAAAAAAATATTCCCTTGAATTTGACAGTTGTAGGAAATTAATCCTACATTTCATTGCAGTAAAAAATTTCTGAGTCATAAACATATATCTTGGGTGTTTCAAAGCACCATTCTTTTTTTATTTGGTGTTTCTATAGAATATTTTGGAAACTTGAGGTTTCATGGTTACTAAAGCTTGCACACAGGAAACAAAGGGGTGAAAATTTGATTGGTTAACTTCCAGTGATGGTTATTTTCTTATATGCAATGAAATGTTATGTGAAAATTTGTCTGTAGTACTGGACAGGATAAAACTTTACTCATGCCAAGTATTTCTTTATTTGAAACAAAGATAAATTCTGCACAATTTTTTGAAAAAAGTGCAAATTTAACAAAGACTAATAGGGGAAAAACAATGGTGGTATTACACCTATAGGTGTTATAATAAATTTGGCAACAAAATCATTCCTTGGTTATTGGCATTTACTGACAATTTCCACAATAGCAACATTCTTTCAAAGTTAGAACTCTATCAGCTGATATGATAACTGTGATAATGACTTGGCTACGGAATTATGACTTATTTTCCTACGCCTAATATTTGGTTCAAATTTAGACCTTACCCTATATTTAACTGATTCTGTGTTCATGAAAACTTGTCAAAGGTTTTTGATTTGTTTGACTGTTGAATATGAGAGTTGAGTCAGTAGTAATGCCTAATAGAAATGGTATGGTAGTAGTGATATCACAAGTTTGAGAAATATGACTATGCCATAGATTTAATACCCATTTGAGTGAAAATATTGTTTATTAAGGGCAATAACTCCTGTGAGAAGTCGATAAATTGTCTCAGTCATATTGACATTATTGCTGATCCTTTTTGCAAACATATCCTGACAAATTCAAATTATACATTGTAATACATATTTAATAAGTGTAACATATTTGACCACTGAAGATGACACTGCTGTGTCGTTATCAGCTACTACTTACTGAAGATGAAACTGCTGTGTCGTTAAAGGTATGGTACTCAGTGTCTAACCCAAATCTCTGGAATTCATCAAAGATGAATTGCTTAGCAGTTTGTTTGTAGGCACTATGTTCTGGGGCATGGTGTCGTGTATCAGAAAAGTGAGTTCTGATAACTATTTTCATATATTCTAAATCAGCTCTAAAATACACAGGCCCCTGTCCTGAAATTCGAATAGATAAAAAGTTATGTGCAATATGAACATTGTAAATTTAATATTCATGTTATTTATAAGCATATGCATCTGTGAAATCAAACTTCAAAAACAAATAAGCATAGGAAGATGAAAGACAAATATCAACAATAGGAAATTTTAATACTTTGGTATGAAATGAAAGTGCATGCAAAGTCCAAACTTATTCATCAAGTAAGGTCTGTCTAAAATACTTTAACACATTTATGTCAACCCGTGAAGCCAGATATGATTCCATTAGTAATCAACTACCATCCAAAAATAAAAAATCTTAACGGAACCATCAACCAGAGGAAAGATATCCTCAAAAGAACTCCTGAAACTCAAACCCTCGCGAAACAAAAACTCATTGTTTCATATAGACGAGCCTTATCAATCAAACAAATACTAGTAAAAACCGAAATTGTACGCAAACAAACCCGTAAGGGTAGCCACCCTTGCGGAAAGAATTGCTATCTCTGTAGATTAATGAAAACCGCAGAAAGTGCAAAAAGTACCGTAAACAGTTACCAAATAGATATTAAACACGAAATTACATGCAACACAGAAAGTGTGGTGTATTTAATAGAATGCAAACAATGCAAAAAACAATACATTGGTCAAACGGGAAATAGCCTAAAAGAAAGATTCAGGGGACATCTACAGGACATCAACACTGAGAATAATACAAAACCAGTCTCGAAACACTTCACCTCAAATGGTCACAATAAACACGACGTCACCATAACAGGCATAACAACCACAGAACAAAACATAAACGTCAGACTAAGAACGGAAGAAGCTCTTATACATAAATTTGGAAGCACCGAACCCTGGGGCCTTAACAGACGATATGGCTAATACGAAGATTACCAAAAGAAAAGAAACTACAGGAACTTTCACAAGACGATTTAATTGCAAAAAATGCCCGAAAACTTTCTGCAGTATTTCTACTTTACGAAGACACCATAAGGAACGCCACGAACCAGTCGCAACAATGTTTGAATGCAAACATTGTGTTGCAACCTTCACTAGAAAATCAAATGCCGTAACACACCTTAAATCAAAACACCCAGATAAAGCCAGAGAAGATTATAATAGCTTCCAACAAAATCCTCGTGAAATGGCCAAAGCAATAGAAAAATGGAGACCACCATTTGAAGCCGTACAGAAAAAAGAATGGAACGGGAAAACACCTACATTCAGGACAATACCAGCTAAATCACCGTATGAGTATCACCAATCATCCACCTCAAAACCGAAAAAACCCTCAACAAGTGATTTGGAACAATACCTGTACCTGTCGGATTCCGACTCTTCTTTAAATAACACTCCGCAATACATAACAAACGATTACGGTTATGTCATGGACCTTACTCAGGAAGACTACATAGACCTGACAACAAGCAGCAGTGATGAAACCATATGTTTAGATGAGCTACCGGAAGAACTATGGGACAGACATGTGTTTGTACATTCTATTTATAACATTTTTAGCTGAGACAATAATAACACAGAGTTGATATACAAACAATTTTAATTTACTTTCATTTTCATGTTGACAATCTATTTATATACATTTTCTATTTATACTTTCACTATTACTTCCCTTTCATAACAACTACTATACTATGACGTTGTCACAAGACAACCCGATTGTACACTTAAGTATGTTCAATGTATTATTTGTATCCTGATGACGGTGCCCTAGGCACCGAAACATGTCGATCAATAAATTTTCTGCAGCAGTCCCTCCAGTGTTGTTGTTATAAGACTTTCTACATTATTGTGTTTCATCATAACGACCCTGCATACCCGAGGTATCCACTTCAGGGACTCTAACTCACTACAGACTCACCAGGCGTTGGTTCACTTTCGTTTGTAAACATTTATGTCAGTACAAAAACATCAGTGTGACAGTACCTTTGAGTGTTCTATGATTAAATATTTCTTAGATTTTTAAAAATCAAATATATTCAACTGCCTTTGTTGTTGACTTGCAGTATACATTGTGTAGTTAAGATTGATATTTTTAATACAATGATGTTTTCCCAAGTTGAATTATATGATAAAAAGAACATCACGTGACATATTTCATAGCAGATGTATTATCAACCCCCAAGCCTTCTACTAAAATTGTTATGCAATAATTTGATAGCAATTGGATCTTATGTGGACTTATGCAGCATAAAACTGTGTATTGTTGCAAAAATGCCTAAAAATTGTTTGTGCAATACTCTTCCATGAAAATGTTTTAGCAATATTTGATTCATCCTTCTTAATCAAAATCTAAACTAAACTGGAAAGCCTGTAAATCTGAGCGACCAGTAGACTCAAAACTCACCTGGATAACTGAGTAAAGCCTTTGAGCAACCAATAGACTCAAAACTCACCTGGACAACTGAGTAAAGAAGCTTCTGTCCAAGCTTATTGATATTTTATAGTGTGTCTTTCTATGTTGTGATGTTACACTATTGTTTCAGATAAGGGTGAAGGTTTGGTACCATTAAAACATTTAATCCCAATGCAAATGTTTGCACCTGTCCTAAGTCAGGAATCTGATGTACAGTAGTTGTCGTCTGTTTATGTAGTTCATACGTGTTTCTCGTTTTTATATAGATTAGACCGTTGGTTTTCCCGTTTGAATGGTTTTACACTAGTAATTTTTGGGGCCCTTTATAGCTTGCTGTTTGGTGTGAGCCAATGCTCTGTGTTGAAGGCCGTACCTTGACCTATAATGGTTTACTTTTATAAATTGTTACTTGGATGGAGAGTTGTCTCATTGGCACTCATACCACAATTTCCTATATCTAATTTGAAAACAGGGCCCAAAATAAAAATCTAAATGCACAATAAGATTCAGCCAATCATACAGCCGCAATAATTCAGTTTTTGATGAAATCAAACAAAGTTTAATTTTGGACCCTTTTGACCTCAATGTAGACCAATTTAAAAATGGGGCCCAATATCCAAAAAATTATACAAGGTTAGAACCCCCAAAAATTAAAGACTTAATTAATCCCATCGAAATTGGTTAAAACATTTGTATTTGTTTTCAATTGAAGATTTCTTGCTTTTGTGCAATACTGTGCAATTGAAGATTTCTTGCTATTGTGCAATACTGTGCGATTGAAGATTTCTTGCTATTGCACAATACTGTGCAATTGAAGATTTTTTGCTATTGCGCAATACTATACAATTGAAAATTTCTTGCTATTGATCAATACTGTGCAGTTGAAGATTTCTTGCTATTGCGCAATACTGTGCAGTTAAAGATTTCAAAAATTTGAAATTTCAAAAATTTTGAAGAAAAAAAAAGAATCCCCCCCAAAAAAATTGGAAAAAAAAATCCCCCCAACTTTTTGAACCCCCCCACCCTCCCTTTTTGAGTAATTACCCCCAAACTCAATCCAAGCCTTCCCTTTAAGGTATGGAATCTTGTAGTACAATTTTAGAGAGACCCATACACTTAAACACAAGTTATTGCCTGGAAACTAGAAAAATGCTTGTTTTTGGCCCCTTTTTTGGCCCTAATTCCTGAACATTTGGGGCAATTAACCCCACACTCAATCACAGCCTTCCCTTTGTGATATGGAACCTTGTGGTACAATTTCAGAGAGATCCATACACTTACACACAAATTATTGTCCCGAAACTAGAAAAATGCTTGTTTTTGGCCACTCATTCCTAAACTGTTGGTACCATCACCCCCAAAATCAATCCCAACCTTCCTTTTGTGGTATTGAACCTTCTGGTAAAAATTCATAGAGATCCATTCACTTAAACTAAAGTTATTGTCCTGAAACCAAATATGTCTTCGGACGACGACGACATCATAGCATTATACAACGCAAAAAATTTTTTTGCGGTTGTATAAAAACTCACCTGGTCAACTGAGTAAATCCTTTGAGCAACCAATAGACTCAAAACTCACCTGGACAACTGAGTAAAGCCTTTAAGTGACCAATAGACTAAAAACTCACCTGGACAACTGACTAAAGCCTTTAAGTGACCAATAGACTCAAAACTCACCTGGCCAACTGAGTAAAGCATTTGAGTGACCAATAGACTCAAAACTCACCTGGCCAACTGAGTAAAGCCTTTCAGTGACCAATAGACTCAAAACTCACCTGGCCAACTGAGTAAAGCCTTTCAGTGACCAATAGACTCAAAACTCACCTGGCCAACTCAGTAAAGCCTTTAAGTGACCAATAGACTCAAAACGCACCTGGACAACAGAGTAAAGCCTTGAGTGACCAATAGACTCAAAACTCACCTGGACAACTGACTAAAGCCTTTAAGTGACCAATAGACTCAAAACTCACCTGGCCAACTGTGTAAAGCCTTAAAGTGACCAATAGACTCAAAACTCACCTGGCCAACTTAGTAAAGCCTTGAGTGACCAATAGACTCAAAACTCACCTGAACAGTTGAGTAAAGCCTTTGAGTGACCAATAGACTCAAAACTCACCTGGACAACTGAGTAAAGCCTTTTAGTGACCAATAGACTCAAAACTCACCTGGACAACTGAGTAAAGCCTTTAAGTGACCAATAGACTCAAAACTCACCTGGACAACTGACTAAAGCCTGTAAATCTGAGCGACCAATAGACTCAAAAACTGTTTGCATGATTCCTTCTAAAGAGTCTCTTGTACACCTTTGTCTATTAGCTGTTACACTGCTTATAACACAGTTCAGGAAATAGTTGTACAACCTAAAATAATGAAAAATATTATGTTTATCAAAGGAAATTTTTTGTCTTAAAAAGACAATTCATCTACAACTAATATTGTACATGTGATTTGAAACAAACACTTTTTAGATTACAGTTTAGGAAATATATATACCCTAAAAATGGAAAATCTATTAACAGTTGACCACAAAAAAAACTGGTTTTAACAATTTAAGAATTAAAAGATAAAAGTGGAGAAAAAAATAGTATCAGTCTAAGCTGTGTCAGATATAATAGCTAAGTTCACATGAGTCAAAGATCTGATTTAGATTTCTAAAAAAAATCAAATAATTTCAAAAAAAACAAATTAAGTCAAAACTAAGATTAGTTTAAACCATTTCTAAAGTCTTGAGAGATATAAGAAAACTCTCAAAGTCATAAACAAGAAATCCAAGTCCAATGCCCCCCCCCCCCCCCGACCCTGTGAGATGTTTTAGAAGATTATAAACTTTTACATACCCACAGTTAGTTCCATTGTCTTTATGTTGAGTATAGTTCAGGTATGAAGAACACACCTGTAATTCTCTGGCTATCTTAGTCACATCTGTACACACATCTTCTAATTCTGAAATTTAATGCACTACATTTATAAAGTGTACTTTTTATTATATACACAATGATACTGTTATAATACACCTATTCTCAACTATGAGATGAGAGAGAATTTTAGTGACCTCTATCACTTCAACATTTGATGTAATTCATTATCATCTTTATCTGGACTTGTGAAACTGATGTGAGGATAAAACACAACTGCAAGTAATCAAAACTGTTTTATCAACATAAAATCAACTTCCTTATAAATTAGGAACATTTAAGAACAAATTTACTGAAATCATTGTACAGTACATTGTGTAAAAATGTACTACAATATGAACAAGGTTTGTAAAGTAAACAATTGGATTATACAAATGTCTACTATAAATTACTGTATACCTCCCTCTGGAATTTACAATTTTTTTTATTTTGATGAGCTAAAAAGCATTCAAATGCATTTGAACAATTTTAATTATTAAAACAAAACAGATTTTACATATTGTCATTCCAAACCAAGTACAGATCAATTTTAATAGCAATTATATCTTTTCATTAGAATAAAAGTCCCAGTTTAAACAAACTATTTATTTTCAATCATCTGTGAAACTCATTTCTTGACAATTTGCTTTAAGGTATACCTTAATAGGCAGAAGGGCTGCTGCATAAGAAATTGTGTTCTTTACCTGGGAATGTTTCAACAGACAGATCTGACCATTTCTGTAAGATGGTGTATTCTGGGTCACCTTGGATTTCTTCTATTCTTGTCTTCAAGGTCATCTCAAGTTTTAGATCTGTTATGTTCATATTGAACTCAGCCTCACACCCAGCTATGATACTGCCGGGTCTGCAAAATTATAGATTTTGATGAAGTATCCTGTGTTATACTTGTTTGTTGTTAGATTACAATCTTTCTTCACTTTCACAGTTAAGATGGTATTTTTTTTAATTCCAGATTTAGTTTGATACAAAGTTAAAACAATGAATACATAAACAAATGTGGACACACAATGTAGTTTCTCTTAAATAATTTGGCACAATATATGTGTAGAAGCGTTTCCTTCACAAACATTAACCAAGTTGTTGATGAATACTAAATCTATAAAAGTAATCATTAACAAAGTTAATTTGCAATTTGTTAGAAATTTTCAAAGCATACAAGTTTTTTATATAGATTAGACCGTTGGTTTTCCCGTTTGAATGGTTTTACACTAGTAATTTTTGGGGCCCATTATAGCTTGCTGTTCGGTGTGAGCCAAGGCTCCGTGTTGAAGACCGTACTTTGACCTATATTGGTTTACTTTTATAAATTTTGACTTGGATGGAGAGTTGTCTCATTGGCACTCATACCACATCTTCTTATATCTGAATCTGCAAGAAAGTAAGATATTCATTTTTTTTACCATTTTCTATATAACATTAATAATTATAAATTTTATTTAAATTCTGGTACCAAAGCTTTACCTAATAAAACAAAAACCTATAAAAAAAAATTAAAAGTCTAGAAGTACTGCAAGAAAAGCTCACAAAATTATACCTTTGCACTTTGCAAAGTCCATGATTAGCTAGGGAATTGTATTAGTAATGGCTTACTATGTTGAAGATTCTGATAAAGTTTTATTAAATTCTGATTAGGGGTTTAGCGGATCCAAATGTGTACTGTACTGTACAGATAATACAAAGTTTTAGTCATGCCAGTGAAAGTAAACCCAAAAAGTTATTCAGATGAAAATGAAATGAGAGATTTAAATATACATATGATGAAGACATAATCTTTCAATCAGTTTAATTGAAGTCTGGAGCTGGCATGTCAGTTAACTGCTAGTAGTCTGTTGTTATTTATGTATTATTGTCATTTTGTTTATTTTCTTTGGTTACATCTTCTGACATCAGACTCGGACTTCTCTTGAACTGAATTTTAATGTGCGTATTGTTATGCGTTTACTTTTCTACATTGGCTAGAGGTATAGGGGGAGGGTTGAGATCTCATAAACATGTTTAACCCCGTCGCATTTTTGCGCCTGTCCCAAGTCAGGAGCCTCTAGCCTTTGTTAGTCTTGTATTATTTTTAATTTTAGTTTCTTGTGTACAATTTGGAGTTTAGTATGGCGTTCATCATCACAGAACTAGTATATATATTTGTTTAGGGGCCAGCTGAAGGACGCCTCCGGGTGCGGGAATTTTTCGCTGCATTGAAGACCTGTTGGTGACCTTCTGCTGTTGTCTGTTCTATGGTCGGGTTGTTGTCTCTTTGACACATTCCCCATTTCCATTCTCAATTTTAATTTTATTACATAAAAAAGTTTCAGAAAATTCAGTGGTTCAGCAGCAGTTAGCTGATACAAAATTGAGAAAGAAGGACAAAAGGATAGATGGACACTCCCATACTGCTTGATTAAAAAAAAGGGGGGGGGGGGGTAAAAAAAAAAACCCCAAGAGTCTCCTAAGAGCATAAATTGCCCACCTGGAATTTTGTGTGTAGATCTAGCATCAATGATTATTTTCCAATTAAATGTATATTAATGCATGTTTAAACATGGCTGTAAAAGATTCTCTCTACCTATCATAGTTTCTGCGAAAAACTAAAAAAAATGGTAAAAGTGATCTTTCAAGGGAAATAACTCCTATAAGGAATCAATTGACATTTTTGGTCAAGTCGACTTATTTGAAGGTCTTACTTTGCCTAATATTTTGTCTGTTTGAAGTTTTTCTCTATCTTTCATAGTTCCTGCGAAAAAATAAAAATAAATGTGGATAGTGTCCACATGTGGACACAGATGATGCCCCCGCTTGCATATAATATAGTCATAAAGGGACATAACTGAAGAACAGTAAAAGTGACGCTACCCAAATTTGAACTTGATCTGAGTTTTTTGGTAATAAGCATTGTGTGTAAGTCTCATAACATTTGGTTGAGGCTAACTTAACCCTTTCGCCGACGAATGCCCGTTTATTGGGATTCACGCTTCAGACAGTTGACGATGAGTCCCGGTTTACTGGGATCGGAATACCTCTTTTACATTTCCTGCTAAAAACATTGAAAACACAAGTTATCTTTCTTTGTTGAATACCCGGATGAAAGTGTAAACATGGCGCTTCAGTTTGTTGAAAACCGTGTCAAAATCAGATGAAATTTACGGATTTTACTAGAATTTGAAATAAGGAAACATTTTTTTTGAAAGAATATGGAAGAATTGAAGCCAGACTAGTGTACTTTTTTTACATAAAATGCTGTTTTATGTACAAAAACACTTGGAATGGACATCATTCAGTGTAAGGAATTTGTACAACCTTGTTGAATTTTTCAAACCTTTGCCGTTTTGGGTTAAAAGACTACGATTTTGGGTCAAAAAGTCGAATTTCTAGAATTTCATCTCTCTAATGCTGAAAATTTGCAAATTTTGATTTTTTATGAAGAAAAAATGATCAAAACATTAACAAAACTGTGTCCATGGTGTAAGTGAATAATATAAAGACATAAATAACTACAGACAAGTTTTTATTGATATTTAATATGAAGATCTCCCACTTGTGTCATAATAGCCAGGGAAGCCATCGTCTCAGAGTAGCTTCTGTCAGGCCGGCTATCAGTGAAAGGGTTAAGCAGAGAACAGAAACTAAAAATTCAGCAATTTTTCTATTTGTAAACACGCATAACTCTAGAACGGTTTTGTATAAGTTTTATAACATTTGGTTGAGACAAACTAAAGTTAGAGAACGGTAACGAAAAATTTTGCAATTTTTATATTTATAAAGGGACATAACTCAAGAATGGTAAAAGTGTCTCCACCAAATTTCGCACTTAATCTGTATTATGTAGTAATAAGCATTGTATATAAGTTTCATAACATTTGGTTGAGGCAAACTAAAGTTAGAAAACGGAAACAAAAAATTTGTACTTGATCTTAGTTTTGTGGTAATGAATATTGTGTATAGGTTTCATTATGTTTGGTTGGGGGCAAACTTAAGTTACAGAATGGAAACTAAAAATTTTGCAATCTTTCGATTTATAAAGGGGCATAACTCAATAATGGTTAAAGTGACACTGCCCAAATTCAACTTGATCTGTATTTTATCAGTGGAAGTCAAAATTAAACATTGCATTGTATAAAGCATTGATTGTAGTTGATTCAACTATAATCATGAACAAAGGAAGATAACTCCAATTTTAAAAATTACTTTTTTGCAATTTTTCCATTTATAAAGGGGCATAACTCTAGAACAGTTAAAGTGACGCCACCAAAATTCAAACTTGATCTGTGTTTTGTGGTAATAAGCATTGTGTATAAGTTTTATAACATTTGGTTGAGGCAAACTTAAGTTAGAGAACCGAAACTAAATATTTTGCAATTTTCCCATTTATAAAGGGGCATAACTCTAGAACGGTTAAAGTGACACCACCAAAATTCAAACTTGATCTGTGTATAAGTTTCATAAAATTTGGTTGAGGCAAACTCAAGTTTGAGAACGGAAACCAATTTTGGGACGTACGTACGTACGGACGGACAAGGGTAAAACTTAATGCCCCCACTGCTCCGGCGGGGCGGGGGCATAAAAATAAAAGAACAGAGTTCCAATGTCCCCCGCATTGCACATATTTTATCTATCCAAGGTACAAAGGCAATAAATAAATAAAACTTTTTTTTTGTAGCATGAACGAGGCCATTTTCCATAAATTTAATATTTCCAAGGGACATAACTCTTTTAAAAAAAAGTAGATTGGCCACTATTATAAAATTTGTTCGAGATATTGCTGATATTAACCTATAGTATAAGTTTTATAAAAATCTGGCAAGAATTGAACCTATGAGAGCGGTAACAAGACCGGGCAGACACACACACAGACGCCCAGTATTTCCATGTCCCCTGCAACATGTTACGCGGGGGACAAAAATGATCTTTCAAGGGCAATAACTCCTATATAAGATCAATTGAAAAAGTTCAGTAAAGTTGACTTATTTGTAGGTCTTTTTTTGCTGAATATTTTTGCTGTTTGTAGTTTCTGGCTAGGCAATAACTCAAATAAGGGATCAATTGAAAATTTCGGTCATATTGACTTATTTCAGCTCCTACTTTGCTAAACATTTTTACAGTTTGAAGTTTATGAACAAAAACCTGAAATATATAATCAAAACAGTCTTTCAAGGGCAATAACTCCTATAGGTATATATAGACAAATTCAATCTTAAGACTATTTGGTAGATCTAAATTTGCTTAACATTTTTGCTGTTTAAAATTTCTCTCTATCTATAATAGTTTTCAAGATAAAAACCAAAAACTGAGAAATTTCACAAATATTTTTTTTTTGGGGCAATAACTCCAATTTGAGTTGTCTGATTTGATCGTTTTTATCCCTGTCAGTTTTGCTCAAACTGTTTTATTTTTGAGATGTAAGCCAAAAACTGCAATTTTACCTCTAATTCTATTTGAGCCATGGGGGCCATGTTTGTTGACTCACCGGAATAAAAGAACACAAACTCTATACTAAATGCCATAAGGACCATTCACCCCAAGTTTGGTTGAAATCGGTTAAATAGTTTCAGAGCAGAAGATCTCTGAAAAGTTTATGATGACGACAGACACCAAGTGAAGGGAAAAAGGAACAAAAAGAACTGCCCTATTTTTGTTTCATCATTCATCATTTGGTCAATGATTTGGTAAAGACATGATTTGTTTACACTATAAACTATCAATTTAATGTTATTGTTGTTACATACCTCAGCATTACAACTCTGATATATTTCAAGTAGGTCTTTAACTCACTGCTGGCTATTATTTTATTTAGCTGAAAAGCAAAATGTACTTTATACAAATGTAATAGTTCTTTCATTGTTTTGGGAGATTGCTATGCTCCCAGCACAAAAAGACCCTTTAAGTATAGTCAAATGAGTCGCCAATGCCCAGGTTTAATTTCTCCCATGTATAATTCCTGTGGCAGTCAAAATCTGAACTGATGTTTAAATCATTTTTATATTACTATTTTCAGCAAATACATTCTTGATACAATAATCTGTTGAATGATTCTTTTTCAAAATAAAGAGAACTCACAAAATGAGATATACAAAATAAAATGAATATACAAAAAATAGAGAAAAAATATGGATTAACATTTACATATAGAATTATCTAAATAAAAACAAAGTATTCCCATCTTACCTCACTGTCAAGTGTAGTTCTAAAAGTACTGTTTTCCTCTCTATATTCTGGCATCCAGTCTAAGTCAAATCTTATGGTAATGTTAAACTTTCCAGACTTTTCTTCTGTAAAGATATAAAACCCCTTTTTTTTACTTTATGAAAATAAGTAGAATGATGTGGTATGAATGCATATGAGAAAACAATCCACCAAATTCCAAATCAAGTTGAGGTAAGCAACTATAGGTGACAGAACAGCTTATGTTATTAAAAGTATTAACATTTAGGAAAATATGACTTATCGGCATACCTTCACACCTTGGATAATTTTGTCAGGTATGATGTCTTAAATAACTAAAAGTTTCATTATTCTAAGGTAAAATGCAGAAAGTACATTTTAACAGTACATAGGCAGTCTGATAATTATATTTGTTTTAGCTTTTTACTGATGTCAATGAAAGAAAGGAGTTGTGCAGTACAAGTCATCAACCCATCAATACAAAGTAACTGAAAATGTGTCAGACAGTTTGGCATAACTCGATGTAGCTTGGTAATATATGCCAAGAAGCTATGATTTATTGTTGAGAAGAATGAGACAGAAATGAGTTAATAATCTAAATACTGGAGAAGTGATTTTTTTTTGTTTTTTTGTTCAATTGGCCAAAACTAATGTTAAAATCTTTTTTATGTCTTTTCATTGATTTAATAATTAAGTGAAATTAACTATATATGTACATACAAAATTTGAGCCAATAAGGGAAAAGATGCTTTTCATTAATTATTTCATACAAACCAGGGGCAGGATCCATACAGACATGACCACAGCCATTAGAACAGCATTTCTTGTCCCCTGTACAATGTGAGTCTGAGGAACAGTTTTGTAGACAAATACCAACTCCCATCAATGTTGGACAGTTACCTGGTTTATTTACTTCAGAGTTACCTACATCAAAATAAAACAGTACTACATTTACATGAATAAGGACAATTAAGCTAATCAAAACATCAATGAAGAAATCTAAGGACAAAATCATCAAAAGCTCTGCTTTGCTGTATGTCAACAAGGCAACATATCTGCATTGAAGACTACAGAGTTAGTGTAATATCAACAATTGCAGACTGAAACTAGTAAAGAAATCAAACAAATACTGTAATAGTTTTCCAGACAATATCTTTGAAAAATTCATAGACAAAACAAACAATTTGATTTCCCAGTATATACCAGATATGTTGACTCTAGTTCATCCATCCCTCATCCACTTGAATGTCTAAGAGTCAAACCTACCACAGGAGTATAGCTCAAACAAATCTTGATTTATATCTTACGTAATCATAGATCTTTTTCAGATACTAATTTTTGCTATTTAGTATTTCTCTATTTAATAAATTTGCAAAAAAGGGTAAAATATGTTATTGAAGAGCAATAGCTCCTAAAAGAGTTGACAATTTCTGCCGTCTGACTTATTTGCAGATCTTGTCTTGATAATCATTTTTGCTGTTTGGTCACATTAATATATCAGATGATTACAGTAACTGGAGAAATTATTTATATTGACCTTTAGCAAAATATTTTCACTCTTCCTACAGAAATTGTAAGCAAAATGTCAGTAAAATTGAACATGCATGTTGAGGATGTTGTAACTTTGACCTTTAAATACCTGTTATCATTTTGACATAAATATGGTCAGTATCTAGTTACCTGTTATTATTTTGACAAAGATATAGTCAGTATCTAGTTACTTACCAGTTATTATTTTGACATAGATATGGTCAGTATCTAGTTACTTACCAGTTATTATAAAACATAGATATGGTCAGTATCTAGTTACCTGTTATTATTTTTACATAGATATGGTCAGTATCTAGTTACCTGTTATTATTTTGACATAGATATGGTCAGTATCTTATTACCTGTTATTATTTTGACATAGCTATAGTCAGTATCTAGTTACCTGTTATTATTTTGACATAGATATGGTCAGTATCTTATTACCTGTTATTATTTTGACATAGCTATGGTCAGTATCTAGTTACCTGTTATTATTTTGACAAAGATATGGTCAGTATCTAGTTACTTACCAGTTATTATTTTGACATAGATATGGTCAGTATCTAGTTACGTGTTATTATTTTGACATAGATATGGTCAGTATCTAGTTACTTACCAGTTATTATTTTGACATAGATATGGTCAGTATCTAGTTACCTGTTATTATTTTGACATAGATATGGTCAGTATCTAGTTACTTACCTGTTATTATTTTGACATAGCTATGGTCAGTATCTAGTTACCTGTTATTATTTTGACAAAGATATGGTCAGTATCTAGTTACTTACCAGTTATTATTTTGACATAGATATGGTCAGTATCTAGTTACCTGTTATTATTTTGACATAGATATGGTCAGTATCTAGTTACCTGTTATTATTTTGACATAGATATGGTCAGTATCTAGTTACCTGTTATTGTTTTGACATAGATATGGTCAGTATCTAGTTACCTGTTATCGTTTTGACATAGATATGGTCAGTATCTTATTACCTGTTATTATTTTGACATAGATATGGTCAGTATCTAGTTACCTGTTATTATTTTGACATTGATATGGTCAGTATTTAGTTACCTGTTATTATTTTGACATAGATATGGTCAGTATCTAGTTACCTGTTATCGTTTTGACATAGATATGGTCAGTACCTTATTACCCGTTATTATTTTGACATAGATATGGTCAGTATCTTATTACCTGTTATTATTTTGACATAGATATGGTCAGTATCTAGTTACCTGTTATTATTTTGACATAGATATGGTCAGTATCTAGTTACCTGTTATCGTTTTGACATAGATATGGTCAGTATCTTATTACCTGTTATTATTTTGACATAGATATGGTCAGTATCTAGTTACCTGTTATTATTTTGACATAGATATGGTCAGTATCTAGTTACCTGTTATCGTTTTGACATAGATATGGTCAGTATCTATAGCTTTAATCAGATCCAGCTCAGATTTAGGGTCCATCCTTGCTGCATTAACAAACCCTAATGTTCCTGATCTTATATCACTTGCAGTTAACTGAATATAATACTTCACTTCAAACACTACATACACACTGCCTTGTCTGAAATAAATAATCAGATTGTACTTATTTTCAGACAAAATGTTTCTGCCTTCTTATAGATAAATCATAGCATATTCAGGCATCTACAATCAGAAATCTGAAACTCTTATTGCAAAAGAAATGAAACATTTTCCCAGAATCAGTTCCTCTTTGTCAGGCTATTTAATTTTTTGCAAGTTTATGTTCAGTTTATTCGATGGGACCTTCAAATTTCTCCTTGAAAAGCCTATCATAAATGATTAATTTAGATTGTTCTTATTCTATTGTGATAATGATTATTTCTAAAGCTACAACTGGAAAAATATTTTTGTTTTATTTGTCCTCAGTGATTTAAAGTTTGACATTATGTGATATTAAGATTACAGCAGAGACTGAAGTCTTGGTTGACAAAGTAATCCAGAAAAGAAATTTTACTGAACAGTGATTGGTTATTATACTATGCTTAAGCTTCAAGGATTAAGTTAACAGCCAATAAGTTAATAGATACAGTAAAAAACAAATTTGATAAACCAACCTAAGTTCTTTAATCTTCATAAAGTCAATGGATGAGCTAAAATCTCCTAATGCTATTGTCATCTGTAATGAAACAAAAACAATGTTTTCATTAAGTTAAAAAAAATAAGCTGATTCACTGTTAGTTACTTCTTTTAAAATAACCTGCACTATCGTTTGAACAAAATGTCTAAAGAATAAATCATCATAGCAAACCCAATTAATGTTGTTAATTATACTACAACTGTTCCATTTGCACAGTAAAAATGCATTGACAGTATGAACTTATAGTCACTGACTGTTAAGCCTTGTTTGTAACATTGCTATTATATTTTTGTAGAGTTTATCTATGACATCCTGAAAGAATGAAGGTGAAGACTGGCTGATTTTTACTTCCTCGGCTTCAAATCAATAATTGAGTTTTACCCTAAAATTTCATTTGCAACAGTCTTAAGGGCTGCAGTATGAATAGAATAACCATACATTGTCTCAAAATATAAATTTTATTTGCACTTTGTTGGAAACTGGATAAAAATGCAAAGCCTCACATTCTACCTGTTTATAAGCCTCCTTCTAATAGATCTTTTGTTTTGAGACAATGTATAGTTATTCTGATTATGTAGTCGTAACGAAAAATAAAATCAGAAGTTTAAATGCACTTTGCTTTAGTTTTTTAATTACATGTTTTTTTTAACTTTTAAAATGAAATTGTTTATTATATGTTTGTATTTGTACTCAGTAAAACAGATTTGACCTTTTTTTCTGCAGTTCTCATTATATTTTTCAAGATTCAAAACAAATTTTATTAATAATTGAAAAGAAAAAACATTTAAACAAATAAATTGAAACCGTCATTTCTATATTTAGCTATATTCTTGACTCAATAGCATCCTATATGAAATTCCAGAATGTTTCCAGAAGCTTTTTATGTCATTTCACATTCTAATAGAAAATATTTCTTTATTAAATTTCAATTTCACTCCTAATTCAACATATTCAATTGATTGATTGATTGATGATTGCTTTACACCACATTAGCATCAACATATTCAAAATTGATGAAGAAAATTATAGGAAACAGTTGAGGCCTGAAAAGGAATGATCTTGACAAGCTATAAACTTGGCAATGAAATCAACAATCTCTACAATACCTTCTTTTACAGTTTTTGTCCCCAATAATAATACTAATATACAAATTTCGTAAAGGATTACATACAGAATAAGGTATCTTTATGAATTTGGATTCAATAAATAACTATTAGATATGGACAACTAACTATAAATCAAAATACCTGTTTTAGAATTTCTCTTGTTAAGTTCTGATATTGTACACTGGTTTTATCAGTATACTCTGCCTCCCAAGGAATGTCAAATTTTATGGTAATTTCAAATTCATATGAAGGTATATCTGAAAGATAATCAAATCTATCATTTTCTTAAGAATGCAATTAAAATAAAGTTATTTGTAAAGAAGGATTTTCAAACTGTAAATCTTCTATGTAACCACCCACACAACAAAATGTACAGAACTTACATAATCAAACTAAATATAATTCAATAAATTCATTATTCATACTGAGCAACAGGTGAAGTATTTCATACTGAGTAACAGGTTAAGTATTTCATACTGAGTAACAGGTGAAGTATTTCATACTGATCAACAGGTGAAGTATTTCATACTGAGTAACAGGTTAAGTATTTCATACTGAGTAACAGGTGAAGTATTTCATACTGAGCAACAGGTGAAGTATTTCATACTGAGTAACAGGTTAAGTATTTCATACTGAGCACCAAGTGAAGTATTTCATACTGAGCAACAGGTGAAGTATTTCATACTGAGTAACAGGTTAAGTATTTCATACTGAGCAACAGGTAAAGTATTTCATACTGAGCACCAGGTGAAGTATTTCATACTGAGCAACAGGTGATTGAAGTATTTCACACTGAGCACCAAGTGAAGTATTTAATACTGAGCAATAGGTGATTTAGTATTTAATATCTGAGCACCAGGTGAAGTATTTCATACTGAGCAACAGGTGAAGTATTTCATACTGAGCACCAGGTGAAGTATTTCATACTGAGTAACAGGTGAAGTATTTCATACTGAGCAACAGGTGAAGTATTTCATACTGAACACCAGGTGAAGTATTTCATACTGAGCAACAGGTGAAGTATTTCATACTGAGTAACAGGTTAAGTATTTCATACTGAGTAACAGGTGAAGTATTTCATACTGAGCAACAGGTGAAGTATTTCATACTGAGTAACAGGTTAAGTATTTCATACTGAGCACCAAGTGAAGTATTTCATACTGAGCAACAGGGGAAGTATTTCATACTGAGTAACAGGTTAAGTATTTCATACTGAGCAACAGGTGAAGTATTTCATACTGAGCACCAGGTGAAGTATTTCATACTGAGCAACAGGTGATTGAAGTATTTCACACTGAGCACCAAGTGAAGTATTTAATACTGAGCAATAGGTGATTTAGTATTTAATATCTGAGCACCAGGTGAAGTATTTCATACTGAGCAACAGGTGAAGTATTTCATACTGAGCACCAGGTGAAGTATTTCATACTGAGTAACAGGTGAAGTATTTCATACTGAGCAACAGGTGAAGTATTTCATACTGAACAACAGGTGAAGTATTTCATACTGAGCAACAGGCTATTCTATGTGCATGTTCAGTGAACTATGAAATTTGGATTAGCATTGTAATTCTTCATGTCTTTTAAAAGATATTCACCTCACAATGAACAAGAGTACTAAGTTTAAAGCTGTTGTTACTTAAACTTCATGGACCTTAAGGGCATATGATACAGGGGCGATAATGACGTTGCTTACGTAAAATGTTATTTTTCACGATGTCAAACACGGGAAAAGATGCATTTTCGACTGATTTTTATCCCATACTGATTTAACTTAAAAACGAGTTTATGGACAACTCTTTTTAATAAAATGCTTGGCTGGGCGCAGCTTGATACGACCGCAGAGGTCGAACCCTAAACAGTTGGGGCAAGTATGGACACAACATTCAAGCTTGATACAGCTCTGAATTTGGATTGTGATTAAATATTTGACACAGCATAGGTTTTTGACACAGAAAGAATTTGGTCTAAGAATTTGAATTTTTTTAATTTACCTATTATGGTCCAATGTCCAAAATCAAAATACATGGTTAGATTCAGCATATCAAAGAACCCCATATATTCAATTTTTGTTGAAAATCAAACAAAGTTTAATTTTGGACCCCAACTTGGACAAACTTGAAAACTGGGCCCATAATCAAAAATCTAAATACATGTTTAGATTCAGCATATCAAAGAACCCCAAGAATTCAATTTTTGTTAAAATCAAACTAAGTTTAATTGTGGACCCTTTGGACCTTAATGTAGACCAATTTAAAAAACGGGACCCAAAATTAAAAATCTAAATACACGGTTAGATTTGGAATATCAAAGAACCCCAATAATTCAATTTTTGATGAAATCAAACAAAGTTAAATTTTGGACCCTTTTGACCTCAATATGAACTAATTTGATAGAGGGGCCCACAAATAAAAAATCTAAATACATGGTTAGATTCAGCATATCAAAGAACCCCATATATTCAATTTTTGTTGAAATCAAAAAAAGTTTAACTTTGGACCCCAACTTGGACAAACTTGAAAACTGGGCCCATAATCAAAAATCTATACACATGGTTACATTCAGCATATCAAAGAACCCCAAGAATTCAATTTTTGTTAAAATCAAACTAAGTTTAATTTTGGACCCTTTGGACCTTAATGTAGACCAATTTAAAAAACGGGACCCAAAATTAAAAAATCTAAAAACACGGTTAGATTTGGCATATCAAAGAACCCCAATAATTCAATTTTTGATGAAATCAAACAAAGTTTAATTTTGGACCCTTTTGACCTCAATATGAACCAATTTGATAGAGGGGCCCACAAATAAAAAATCTAAATACATGGTTAGATTCAGCATATCAAAGAACCCCATATATTCAATTTTTGTTGAAATCAAACAAAGTTTAATTTTGGACCCCAATTTGGACCAACTTGAAAACTGGGCCAAAAATCAAAAATCTAAATACATGTTAAGATTCAGCATATCAAAGAACCCAATATATTCAATTTTTGTTAAAATCAAACAAAGTTTAATTTTGGACCCTTTGGACCTTAATGTAGACAAATTTAAAAAACGGGACCCAAAATTAAAAATCTAAAAACACGGTTAGATTTGGCATAACAAATAAATAAATGTGGTCAAAGATTTTACAAATCTAATGCGCCATACTGTGCAATTAAAGATTACTTCTTGAAATTTTTCAATATTTGAAATTTGAAGAAAAAAAATAATATTTGAAGAATAATTCTTTTTAATTTCTGAAATCTGAAATGAGAAAAAATTGACCCCCCACAATTTCTTTTTACCCCCCCCCCCCCCCTTTTTTCCCCCCAAAAAATTCTTTCCCTCAAGATATGGTCATAATCTCAATTCAAATTTCCAATGGAGTTTGCAACCATAATTACCCATTTAAATTTACCATAGTGCTATCTTAATCTATTTTATAATAGAATTTAAAATATAGTGTCAAATCTTTCATATGGATTTTTTTACTGGTCTTCCTTTATAAATATGCATTTCTTTAACAATAATTTAAAAGCAGTGTAAGGGAAGTAACCAAAACGTTGTATTTGGATTACCTCCCTTACACTGTTTTAAATTATCTTAATTGTTCATTAACCATTACTATATACATAATTTAAAAGCAGTGTAAGGGAGGTAATTTCAATGATGTATTTGATTTATCTTCCTTACACTGCTTTAAATTATGTTTTGTACTAAAGTATTTGTCCATTAACCAGGACAACCTTGTTTTTCCCCCTTTTTTGCCCCTAATTCCTAAACGGTTTGAGGCATTACCCCCAAAGCAAATCCTAACCATCCCTTTGTGGTATGGAAACTTGTAGTATAATTTCAGAGAGATCCATACACCATTCCACAGTTATTGTCTGGAAACTAGAAAATGCTTATTTTTGGCCCCTTTTTGACCCCTAATTCCTTAACTGTTGGTACCATAACCCCCATAAACAATCCCAACCTTCCTTTTGTGGTATTGAACCTTATGGTAAAATTACATAGAGATCCATTCACTTTAACTAAAGTTAGAGTGCGAAAACCATTGTGTCTTCGGAGGACGATGACGACGACGACGCCAACGTCATACCAATATACGACCACAAAATTTTTTTGCGGTCGTATAAAAATGAAATTTGGCTTGATTATGTATGAAGATTATTTGTGCCAATTTTTATGAAGAAATCACTGATGATTATTTTTTGTTGATTTGATAAATATACAGAAAAAAATGCTGTTCTTTGACTAAAATCATGAAAATTTAATAAAAATGAATGATGTCAAAGGAATTGTTACACAAATTTAAAGCACACTATGTAGAGAAGATATTCCAGATGCTTTTACAAAAATCTGCTTGCGTTTATCTTATGAAATAAAAAAGTTAAGTGTGTGTTTCCAAAGGATAAAAATGTCCAAGAAACCGAAATTCCAGTAAATGTCTAAAATTTTGACCTCATTTATCTCTAAAAGTAGCACATGAAGGTATATTCTTTATCAAATATTTGAATTGACTAGGTGAAAAATAGCTTGTATACAAACTTTCGCCAAAAATTCACCTTGGGATCAAAACTGTATCATATGCCCTAATAACTTAAACTTTAACCTGAGAATACATTAATGTCTCACTATTTCTATTTCTATTTCTATGTTTAGTAAACTGTGTAATCAGGGTAAAAAAGTTATCATAATAAACATGTTTACTTAAAATTCAAGTTGATATGACCACACCTTCATAGTAAACTACCTAAACCAAAATATTTAACCTGATACTGGACTGACTAATGGACAAACTGACAAAAAGGATGGAGGGACCAGCAGACCCCAAAACATAATCCCTCTACTGCATTAATACATCTGATAAAATACAGGAATAAGGTAAAACGTCAGCTCTTTGCTTCATTCATTCACTGTAATTTATTTTTTGAACTTACTATTAGAATCAGGATCCATACAGACATGACCACATCCATTAGAGCAACATTTCTGGTTCCCTGTACAATTATAATCTCCTGAGCATTCCTCCACACAGGTACCCACAGTATGGTTACCAATAGCTGGACAGGTCCCTTGTTTGTTACCTGTATCTCTACTGCCTATATACATATTATAATAATCATGATAAACTAACAGGTATACTACATGCAAATACTTAAATACTTATCTCATGAAGCTTTCTGGGAAATCACATATAACAGTACTTCTTTCTAGTACAAAATTAAAACCAAATTATTTTTTTTCATTTTACTTTCATCTACCAGATGTATGCTAAGAAGTGGATTCTAGCAATCATTAATGAAATTCAAAAAAAATTATGAACTAAGACTTTATTCACTAATTTACATTTATCCCAAGTGGCAACCTATTGTCTTAATTAAGTTTGAAATCATATACACTCCATACAAAAAGAATATTTTATTTTACTTAAATACATCAGATCACCCTATATAATTTGACATATTTCTTATTTCTATAAGGGTTAGGCATTGGGTTTGATACACTGTGCATGTATTAGAAATAACCATTCTACCATGGATCAGCTTCTAAAACAATTCATTCACTGTACTTAGAACAGAAATAATTTGTGACAGTTGGACACATGGTGGCACCCATGAACAGACAATCTGATTACAATAGGCCTTTCACCATTTAATCAGCAATATAAGTGTTTGTATGCTGTACACTTTAGAACAACATTTACTGTAAGGCAAATACTGTGTACTAAAAAGACAATAATCTGACTATAACAAATAGGTGGGATACTTCATTGTCCCACGTGTCTTTTCTTTTCATAAATCAGACAAGAGTGCACACGCTGAAATGTCTCACCTACTATACTGACCATTGACTTTATGTTGATAGTCCTACATATAAAGTTTTACTTCAAGTATCACATTAACATTTATGATCTAAGAAAATTAGGTCAAGGTCAGATAAACCAAGGCGGAAATACATGTAAACCTTTAATACAATCATTCCATACACAGAATATAGATGACCTATTGCTTATAGTATAAAAGAAACAGACCAAACCATTGAAATTCTATATTGACCAATGAACCATGAAAATGAAGTCAAGGTCAGATGAACCCTGCCAGACAGACAGACATGTACACCTTAAAATCATTCCATGCATCAAATATAATTGACCTATTGCTTATTGTATCTAAGAAACAAAGCTAACCTGGAAAATTGAACATTGACCAATGAACCATGAAAATGAGGTGAAGGTCAGATGATACCTGCAGACAGATATATACACCTTACAATCATTCCATACACCAAATATAGTTGACCTATTACTTAAAGTTTAAGAAAAACAGACCAAAACACAAACACTTAACACAAGCAATGGACCATGAAAATGAGGTCAAGGTCAAATAAACTGTTAACACAGAGATATGTCTCGCCTATCTGTTATTTTGATAATGCAAATGTTAAAATTAAAATAGCAATACTTTCACATGTAAGTCATGCAAATATTCAAAGTCAATGAACCATGACTGAAGGTACAGGGCTAAACAATCTCCATGGAAATGAGATGTGCCAATGCTAATACAACTGCAAACCAAATACCATTGACTTTTCATAAGTCGTTCCCTTTAAACAAACCTAAACACAAACATTAACTTGTAAACAATGTAAAAGTTTCAAAGTCAATGAACCATAATTAGGGGGTGGGGTTATATAATCTCCATGGAAATGAAACTTGCATACCAAATATCATTGACTTAACATTAGTGGTTCATCTTAAACTGACCTAATCACAAACTAATACATGTAAACTAAGCAAAAGTTTCAAAGTCAATAGACCATGACTGAGAGGTAGGGACCAAATATTCTCCATGGAAATGAGATGTGCTAATGCTTATACAAATGCATACCAATAACGAAGTTTCAAAGTCAATAGACCATGAATGAGGGGGGCGTGGCCAAATAATCTCATTGGTAATGAGATATGCCAATGCTAAGACAACTGCATACCAAATATCATTGACCTACCACTAGTGGTTCACCATGAACTAGACCTAATCACAAACTAATACATTGTTGACGCCGCTGCCGCCGCCGGAAACAGCATAACTATGTCTTGCTTTTTGACTCCGTCAAGGCGAGACAATAAAACCTGCCAGACTGACATGTACATCGTAAAATATTTCCATACACCAAATATAGTTGACCTACTGCATACAGTATTAGAAAAACAGACCAAAACACAAAAACTTAACACAAGCAATGAACCATGAAAATGAGGTTAAGGTCAAATAAAGCCTGCCAGACTGACATGTACATCATAAAATATTTCCATACACCAAATATAGTTGACCTAAAAATCATTGACCTACCACTAGTGGTTCCCCATAAACTGACCTAATCACAAACTAATACATGTAAACTAAGCAAAGTTTCAAAGTCTATAGACCTTGACTGAGGGGGCAGGGCCAAATAATCTCCATGGTAATGAGATGTGCCAATGCTAAGACAACTGCATACCAAATATCATTGACCTACCACTAGTGGTTCACCATGAACTAGACCTAATCACAAACTAATACATTGTTGACGCCGCTGCCGCCGCCGGAAACAGCATACCTATGTCTTGCTTTTTGACTCCGTCAAGGCGAGACAATAAAACCTGCCAGACTGACATGTACATCGTAAAATATTTCCATACACCAAATATAGTTGACCTACTGCATACAGTATTAGAAAAACAGACCAAAACACAAAAACTTAACATTGAGCAATGAACCGTGAAAATGAGGTCAAGGTCAAATAAAACCTGCCAGACTGACATGTACATCGTAAAATATTTCCATACACCAAATATAGTTGACCTACTGCATACAGTATTAGAAAAACAGACCAAAACACAAAAACTTAACATTGAGCAATGATCCGTGAAAATGAGGTCAAGGTCAAATAAAACCTGCCAGACTGACATGTACATCGTAAAATATTTCCATACACCAAATATAGTTGACCTACTGCATACAGTATTAGAAAAACAGACCAAAACACAAAAACTTAACACAAGCAATGAACCATGAAAATGAGGTCAAGGTCAAATAAAACCTGCCAGACTGACATGTACATCATAAAATATTTCCATACACCAAATATAATTGACCTACTGCATACAGTATAAGAAAAACAGACCAAAACACAAAAACTTAACACAAGCAATGAACCATGAAAATGAGGTCAAGGTCTAATATAACCGGTCAGACCGACATGTACATCGTAAAACATTTCCATACACCAAATACAGTTGACCTACTGCATACAGTATTAGAAAAACAGACCAAAACACAAAAACTTAATATTGAGCAATGAACCATGAAAATGAGGTCAAGGTCAGATGACACCTGCCAGTTGGACATGTACATTTTACAATCATTACATACACCAAATATAGTAGACCTATTGCTTATAGTATCTGAGATATGGACTTGACCACGAAAACTTAATCTTGTTCACTGATCCATGAAAAGAGGTCGAGTTCAAGTGAAAACTGACTGACAGACATAAGGACCTTGCGAGGTATGCATATACCAAATATAGTTATCCCATTACTCATAATAAGAGAGAAATTAACATTACAAAAAATCTTAACTTTTTTCAGGTAGTCACTGAACCATAAAAATGAGGTCAAGGACAATGGACATATGACAGAGGGAAACTTCATATCATGAGGCATCTATATACAAAGTATGAAGCATCCAGGTCTTCTACCTTCTGAAATATTAAGCTTTTAAAAATAGTTTAACGCCGCCGCCGGATCACTATCCCTATGTTGAGCTTTCGTGGTCAAAAGTCGTAGGCTCAACAAAAACTACTACCTATTAGGGTAATATATTTGTATTACTTCATAGTGCAATAAACTTACAGCTAGAAATGTCCACTCTACCCTGGGTTAACTTTCCAAACAACTCACTCACTGTACTTAGACTACGCCAAATTCTTTCAGCTGAACAAAATATCTTTTTCCTTGACAAGCCGTTTGTCAAACAAGGAATGTATGCAGACTCCAACGAACTGAAAAAAATAGGCAAAATTTGTAAACAACTTAAAACTTAAACTAGATTATAGATATGTTCATTTGACAGAAATACCCTCAAATGCAACAAAAAGAAATAAGTGTAACACAGGACATGACTGTGAAAAGATGGAGGAAACAAACACAAATTATGTCTTATTTGACTTCCACTACAAAAAGTATGTTCAGTATCTGCAGGAGTAAATCATAGACAACTATAGTTGTATATGAAATTGTTAGTCTAACAGAAGAGATTTTATCAAATATTTCCCTCATATTTGTTTATACCTGTAAAAATCAATTAAACTAGGGTGGTATCAAAACTATTTGATGAGACTTACTTGCAGACCGGATTAACAATAGATAAAATGCACATGGTTTCTGACATAATCAACCCAGCACCATCATCACACAAATCCTGACCAAAGTCTGGTGTCTTTGTTACATTACCTACAATATAGACAATGATCAGAGTATATATATATATCCTAAGACACCTTACTGCTTGATTATTATAAAGACCAGGATAAAAGTTCAACACTTTCATATTTGGCTTGTCAGCAAATTAAGACTTGAGAAAAAAGTATGAACTTTTAAGACTCAAGTTAACCTATTCCTAAGATATGAAAAGTCCATGTGTTGGTATGAAAACAACAAAAACAACAGTTAGCTTAGATGTAACAAATTGCAGTATTAAGAAAAACTACAAAATCAGAACTTGAAAATATAATGAGCTCTTGTAACCCTAAAAAGCAGCATGTTAATACTTACAGTCAAATCCTAGAAATAAAATACAATTATCATATAACTTACCTAAACACGTCTCTACAGTCTTTCTCTCATCAAGGGGTTTTCCCATTGCTATGGTCATAATGTCATTTAAACCATTAGTTAGCCATATTATGTGATCTTCCATCTCAGTTAGATCCGTGCACAGATCATATTCATTTATTGATCTGTATAAACATTCTGACATCTCTTGGTAAACACTGAATAAAACAGGAACTATAACTCATATGAGGTCAACCTGAGGTTTGGAGACATTATTTTGTGTAAATGCTTTTCAGTTATATATCCATTCTGTTTTTTTAGTTAAGAGACAACATTAGAAAATGCAGCATCAGAGTTTTAACATTTATTTTAAATATATAATATGTAAATTGGATAAGGGACACACTGACCTTATCAAGGTGAAATATCAGGCTAGTACAAAATAAGAAATATTTTATTATGGAATAGTCAGTGTAACATAATTAGGTTAAATTTACTCAAAAATACAAAAATTAATTATAGCAAATCATACCTGATGCCACAAGTTGAATGTTAAGTTGAAATTGGGACAACTCCATTTCAAGGTACAGAAATGTTTTAGTCAAAATACAAATTTTCATTTAACCATGGCAAATACTGATTTTCATCAAAAAATGTATAAAGTTCAAACAGAACTTATAAGGGGAAAGACAATTAGTTAACAACTGTTTGACCTGGGATGTAATAACCAAGGTTATATGGAAATGTTTTTGTTGTAAGTATACTTACAGACATGGGTAATCAGATAGATCAATTATATAATATTGAGCAGCAACTTTGTTTGACGCAGCAGTCCCGTAACAGGTCTGAGCTATTGTGAAGAAATCATCACCATACATTGCTTTGGTACACTTATCTGCTGACTCGTACAAACCTGAAAAAAATTGTAAGTTAACTTAAGTTGATATCAAGTGTCACCAAATTCTTACTTGTTATGAGACCTATACTATGATGTTAATGTGCACAAAAAGTATTGAGGTGTTGCATGATTAACAAGAGATATTAATCAAAGCCTTAAAGGCTGTAAAAGCAATTGCTGCCATGTTAATGTTTTGGGGACTATTTCATCCACATATATATATATAAGAATTAAACCCGACAAGAGTGTTGTCTAGTGAGAAGTAAGAAGGTTTTAACTTTATATCAATAAAAGACTTTAGCAGATAGTCATTTTTGATATGTTTTATATTTCACAAGGAGACAACACGTTTACCAGGCTAACGTTGGGTCAAATTTACATGTGCTGAAACATATAACTCAAAAAGAAATTATCCCCTGGTAGTGTTTGTAACTGGGCAATAATTTCCTTTATTGATTTAATTTTAACAATTATCATAATTAATTTAAATTTAACCATTCAATTGAAACATTTCAACTTTCCAGACGCAAATGTTGAAAAACGGGAAAGAAATAAAATCACAGACAAACATGACATTAAATCGTCATTATACGAACAAGAACAAACAGCTCTTCGTTGCTTTGATATTTATCAATTTTCAGGAAACATTGCGAAAAATGATCTTCAATATTTCGAAAACATGTGAAATAAAATTGCAAACATGGTGGACTGTCGAGTGTCAACACACGTAGTAGACTCGTCCACTGGAAAGACGAGGATAATGGTTTCATCATTTGTCATGCATACCCAGTTTTTATTATGATATTCAAAAGGACATACTTTTTTTCAATCTATGAAACTAGAAAATTCCAAATTGTAAATATCTCTTCATCTGGACTTGGCATCTATCACGTTTTGACCGGTCCATTTCATTAGTAAGGTGATCGATAAATCTTACGGAGTTATGACAAAAAAGGAAAACGAACTTATTGTTATGTGTTTTTAACAACGGTTTCGTTCCGCTAAATTATTTGCGCAAACAAATCAACAAAATAGGTCAGTTAAGTTTGTCTATTTTTAGATTACAGGTAATCATTTGACACTACGTATAACCTGTGTAGTGATTTTGATTTTACGATAAATTTATGAATGAACGATAATTTTATGAATGAAATAGAGCACCTGGCCTCTTTCTAAGAGAAACACCAATTAAACATATAAAACCGTATTTAATAAGAAATAATTCAGTAAAATTTTCAATACTAATCAACAACTGAAATGATTCGATATTTTGTTGAAACATCGTACAAAAGGAGAACGGAATCGCAGGTATAAAAATGCACTTTTTTTCACTCGGACTTCTATGTTTTTTGATAGTCAAACGGTTGTCCCCCTAAATACAAAAATACATCTACAAGAACATATGCTGAAACCTCTTAAATCCACTAACATTATTCAAAAGTTTCAAGCTATGTATTACATTAGAAAACATACATAGGTGTTTAAGAATGACAGACCAGGAGCCTGTTTAACAAAATACTATGGCTTAATCTGGGCAGAGTCTCTGATTTGCGTCACAAAGATGGCCATACGCGATGGCATAAAAGCAATTGCTTTAAAAAACAAATCCTGATATTTCATTGTCCTTGCATTATTCAGTAGATGTACAGATAGAATCATAACTAATGCTATAATGATGACGAATAAAATCTATATATAACACTCACCAAGACATTCTGACATAGTGACATCATCTGGGGAATCTAATAAATAACACTCACCAAGACATTCTGACATAGTGACATTATCTGGAGAAACTTTAAACAATTCGTCTTCATATTTAGTTAAAACACCATTTACTTCTTCCAAAGAACATTGTCCTTGTAGATCTTTGTTTGTCTGTAATGTTCCAAAGAGACAAGCAGAAGAGTACCAATAAAATCTAAAAAATAAAACTAAATTAAAATTAAAAAAAAAGATATGTCCAGAAATGTATTGAAATAATTAGTGAATATTGTTAACTTTTAAGTAGGCACCATGTAAGAATAATGCAATGAGTGATACATAAAGATTTTAATTTGGTCTCCATGTAAGAATAATCAACTGATCCTGATGCAAACAAGTAAAACTGTGAGCTACTGCTCACTGATGATACCCCCGCCGAAATATTTCGGTAAACAGAAAGTTGTTGAGTGATGAACCTGAAAACACTTCATACGGTATAGCTGACTTATATAAACCCTGAAACCAAATTTCAGAAATCCCTGTCAAGTAGTTCCTGAGAAAAATGTGATGAAAATTTTCAACTTGGCTATCATGTGTAAAATAATACAAGTGTTAGGTAAACAGGAAGTTGTTGAGTGATGAACCTGAAAACGTATCACACAGTGTAACTTACTTATATAAACCCTGAAACCAAATTTCAGAAATCCTTGTCAAGTAGTTCCTGAGAAAAATGCGACGAAAATATTCATGGGACGGACGGACTGACGGAAGGACAGACAGAGGTAAAACAGTATACCCCCACTTTTTTAAAGCGGGGGTATAATAATCTGATCAAATTCTTTTTGTAGACAAGTTTCCAGTTAACTTAAAAGAAAAACTATTTTAAAACTATTTTATATCTGTTGCTCAGCCTTACTGGTTACCATGGCGACTATATAATAATTTTGCATGCCCATTTGGCAATAAATTTGTAAAACATAGGCATCTGAAATAGTGATGCATGAAACGTGATGTCAACAAAAACAAAATAAATTGCAATAAAATAAAATTATATGTAGTGCATACATACAAAATATTAATTATTTGAAATTGAAATCTCATTATTTCAAACAATGCCAAATAAGCCATTAAAATAATGAAATAGAGGATTGATTGATTTTTGATTTTTGGTGTTTTAACGCCACTTTTGAGCACCGCTTTTGGGCTATTTCGTGGCGACCAGTTTTTATTGGTGGAGGAAGCCGGAGTGCCCGGAGAAAACCACCGACCTTCGATAGGAAAACTGACCATCCTAGTCAATTAAGATTGGAGTCGAGTGCACCCGCACGAGCGGGGTTCGAACTCACAACCTCAGTGTTGACTGGCTAGTGATTACAGTAGTAACTACTCAGACCACTCGGCCACCGAGGCCCCATGAAATAGAGGAAACAGGATCTTTGATCTGAAAATGCCATATAATCTAGCAAGAGGAAACAAGGAGCCAGAATCTTGGCTATTAAGCCTTTAATTGCTCAAGAGAGGATATTGAAAACAAACTGCTGACAAGTATAGCTATAGATGTTTTTTTTTGCATCTATCCCCTAAAGTTTCTACTTATTTTGCTTTGCCAACCAAATGCATCTCTTAATTAAATCTTTAGTCCCAACAAGGTTTGGTTTACATAGGGTTTTTTAGAATTTGATTTTGGAAAATCTTTTTGTCCATTATTTAACCCTACCTGCAACTTTCAAGTTTAGATTCTCCCTGCATTTGTTCCTGTAACCCATAGTAATAACAGTCATAGTTTAGAATGTAGTGTACTATATCAGGATGAACACAAGGCATCAAGGTCACATTCAGTGGAACAATAGTTGGCAATACAACTTCATTTCCTGGACCTATAACAAAAATCTTCAAATTAAAACTTTTACCTACTGAGGATTCATTATGATTTGTTTGATACCACTTTTCAAGGATTTCATGGGGACAGGGAAAGCATGAATTTAAATGTTCAATGAATTACAAATTTTCTATAGAAATGTATGTACAATCTGGAAAAACCTCAAAATCAAATATCCACCAAAATTGGTGCACACGAAAATAAATGAATCCACAATATACTATAACATGTCAAAATAGACAAAAACAGCTTTTACTGTTAATATTCTGTTTTCAGATGTAATACATTAAAAATAAATTGTTAAATGGTTGAAGATGGTTGAATGCATACAATTGAAACTGTTTCACTTTTGTTATTTTGTAATTCTTCCATTATTTTCTGTTCTTAACAGATAATATCAATAAAACAGATAATATCAATAAATACTGTATATAAAATGTTAGTAGACATATTTTTCCAATTCATGTACTTTCCAGTAAATTTCCCATGTCACAATGCTTCTGTTACTACGCCACAATAAGAACCTGTCGTTCGATGAAGTTGTTCACACCGATTGACCCCGGGTCAACCAGTGAAACTCAATCATAAATAAAATGCTTCGCTGGGCGCAGCTTGATACGACCGCAGAGGTCGAACCCTGAACAGTTGGGGCAAGTATGGACACAACATTCAAGCTTGATACAGCTCTGAATTTGGATTGTGATTAAATATTTGACACAGCATAGGTTTCTGACACAGAAAGAATGTGGTCTAAGAACTTCAATTTTTTTAATTTACCTATTATGGTCCAATGTCCAAAATCAAAATACATGGTTAGATTCAGCATATCAAAGAACCCCATATATTCAATTTTTGTTGAAATCAAACAAAGTTTAATTTTGGACCCCAACTTGGACAAACTTGAAAACTGGTCCCATAATCAAAAATCTAAACACATGTTTAGATTCAGCATATCAAAGTACCCGAAGAATTCAATTTTTGTTAAAATCAAACTAAGTTTAATTTTGGACCCTTTGGACCTTAATGTAGACAAATTTGAAAAACGGGACCCTAAATTAAAAATCTAAAAACACAGTTAGATTTGGCATATCAAAGAACCCCAATAATTCAATTTTTGATGAAATCAAACAAAGTTTAATTTTGGACCCTTTTGACCTCAATATGAACCAATTTGATAGCAGGCCCACAAATAAAAAATCTAAATACATGGTAAGATTCAGCATATCAAAGAACCCCATATATTCAATTTTTGTTGAAATCAAACAAAGTTTAATTTTGGACCCCAATTTGGACCATCTTGAAAACTGGGCCTAAAATCTAAAATCTAAATACATGTTTAGATTCAGCATATCAAAGAACCCCATATATTCAATTTATGTTGAAATCAAACAAAGTTTAATTTTGGACCCCAACTTGGACAAACTTGAAAACTGGTCCCATAATCAAAAATCTAAACACATGTTTAGATTCAGCATATCAAAGAACCCCAAAAATTCAATTTTTGTTAAAATCAAACTAAGTTTAATTTTGGACCCTTTGGACCTTAATGTAGACCAATTTAAAAAAAACAGGACCCAAAATTAAAAATCTAAATACACGGTTAGATTTGGCATATCAAAGAACCCCAATAATTCAATTTTTGATGAAATCAAACAAAGTTTAATTTTGGACCCTTTTGACCTCAATATGAACCAATTTGATAGCGGGCCCACAAATAAAAAATCTAAATACATGGTAAGATTCAGCATATCAAAGAACCCCATATATTCAATTTTTTGTTGAAATCAAACAAAGTTTAATTTTGGACCCCAATTTGGACCAACTTGAAAACTGGGCCAAAAATCTAAAATCTAAATACATGTTTAGATTCAGCATATCAAAGAACCCCATATATTCAATTTTTGTTGAAATCAAACAAAGTTTAATTTTGGACCCCAACTTGGACCAACTTGAAAACTGGGCCCATAATCAAAAATCTAAACACATGTTTAGATTCAGCATATCAAAGAACCCTAAGAATTCAATTTTTGTTAAAATCAAACTAAGTTTAATTTTGGACCCTTTGGACCTTAATGTAGACAAATTTAAAAAACGGGACCCAAAATTAAAAATCTAAATACACGGTTAGATTCGGCATATCAAAGAACCCCAATAATTCAATTTTTGATGAAATCAAACAAAGTTTAATTTTGGACCCTTTGGACCTCAATGTGGACCAATTTAAAAACGGGGCCCAAAATCCAAAAACTTAATACACGGTTAGATTCAGCATATTAAAGAACCCCAAGAATTCAAGAATAAAACCCCATTGAAATTGATCAAGAAATAAGCAATTTATACGAAGTATCTTCTTTTGCACAATACTGTGCAATTGAATATTTCTTGCTATTGCGCAATACTGTACAATTGACAATTTCTTGCTATTGCGCAATATTGTGCTATTGGATATTTCTTGCTATTGCGCAATACTGTTAAATTGAAGATTTCTTGCTATTGCGCAATACTGTGCAATTGAAGATTTCTTGCTATTGTGCAATACTGTGCAATTGAAAATTTCTTGCTATTGCACAATACTTATTATATAATAATTTACACATCCTGTTTGGTGTGTATCTCCTACCATATCATTATTATTTGCTTTTAAATATAAATCAGAAATAACCAACTTAAAATGGAAAATTTTAAAAGAAAAAAAAAAGGAAAAAAAGAAAAAAAAAAAAAAAAAAAAAATCCCCCCCCCCCAATTTTTTGAACCCCCTTATGATTCATCACCCCCAAACTCAATCCCAGCCTTCCCTTTGTGGTATGGTACCTTGCAGTACAATTTCAGAGAGATCCATACACTTGAACACAAGTTATTGTCTGGAAACTAGAAAAATGCTTATTTTTGGCCCCTTTTTGGCCCCCAATTCCTAAACGTTTCGGGCAATTACCCCCAAACTCAATTCCAGCTTTCCCTTTGTGATATGGAACCTTGTAGTACAATTTCAGAAATATCCAAACACTTACACACAAGTTATTGTCATGAAACTAGAAAAATGCTTGTTTTTTGCCCCTTTTTTGGCCCCTAATTCCTAAAATTTTGAGGCAATTACCCCCAAAATCAATTACAGCCTTCCCTTTGTGATATGGAACCTTGTGGTACAATGTCAGAGAGATCCATACACTTACACACAAGTTATTGTCTGAAAGTTACAAAAATGCTTATTTTTGGCCCCTTTTTGGCCCCTAATTCCTTAACTGTTGGTACCATAACCCCCAAAATCAATCCCAACCTTCCTTTTGTGGTATTGAACCTTATGGTGAAATTTCATGGAGATCCATTCACTTAAACTAAAGTTAGAGTGCGAAAACCAATGTGTCTTCGGACGACGCCGGACGACGCCGGACGACGACGACGACGACGACGACGCCAACGTCATACCAATATACGACCAAAAAATTTTTAATTTTTGCGGTCGTATAAAAACAACTCAAAATTGATGCATTGTTTAACATTAAATGCCTTTTTATATCAAGCATTGGTGAATTAAAGAACTTTAAAAGGAGACAAATATTACAATAATAAAATTGAACTTAAAAAGAAGCACCACAATAAAGGATAAAATATACATACCAAAACATGAGAATGGATCAAACTCTGATGATATATTTTGTCCTATCATATACCAAAAGTCCCTCGACATTGTTGAAACGATTTGTTCCTTGTTGCAGATACGTGTGTGGAACAGTAAACACCCAATCATGTCTAAAAGAACACTGAAAATAAAAACAGTAAAAGATTGAAGATAAAAAAAATGGAATTGTTCAGTATACAAACACTCATTCAAACTATCTTTTAACAGGTAAAGTACTTTGAGCTTTCTTTCAGGAATCGAGAGAATTCTTTCATACAGTATTATTAATCATTACTTTTCCTGTACTGATTGATGTTTATTGAATGTTTTTTTTATAAACCATTTGTAAAGTCTACTGATCAAGATTAAAAAAGGTGAAGGGTTGAGACAACTACTGTTGATTGATTTATTTTTGTGGGTATCAATTTTCGTGGATAGAGAAAAAAAAGACATTTCGTGGTATACGTAAATTCGTGGATCGCTGATTAAAAAAAAAAATAAAAAATTCAGATACGTAATTTGTGGATTTCTTTTTGATTTTGGAGATCATATAAACTCCTTGGTTTGATGAATAATAAAACAAACAAAGAAGAATTAACAACTTGCAGTTATTTTCCATGAACAGTTTTAATCAATTTAAAAAAAAGTAAATTATCACTGATATTAGATATATTTATTATTGATTTAATCAAAATACTTGTATCTTCTTTCAATAAAAACATATGTTATGTTACAATGTTTATCGCTAGTCAACACTATACTAGAACTGCATAACATAACCAGAAATAAACATCCGAATCCATAAACATTTCTCTGGATTATTCTTCGTTGAATTCTTGAATTCGTGGTTCGCTGTGACCCACGAAACCAACGAAAAATTGGTATACCACGAATAAAAATGAATCCACAGTATGTTAATCCTGCCACATATTTGGTTGTCTTATGTTATACCTTAGTATTTAATCATTTTTTGTTAAAGGATTTGGCGATTTGTATCGGAGCTTTACTATTTTTTGTTTAAATAATTCACATTTCATTTGTATTGACAATTCTCTACTATTGAAAACTGAATGTTGACATGTTGATACTCTTTGGACATATTCCACATGTCTTTTCATTGATAACTTGAAAGTTTTAATTGTGTCCTTCATTTCAGTAAAAGGGGACACAATCGGTTCCTTTTCAATATAATGTCTAAATAAAATGTTTTCCTTAAATCAAATTCTAAATCTTAACTGCATAGGACACCAAAGACTGGTCATAGTGTGTTTTATACTTTGTGCTTTTAGAAAAATTGAAAAACAGGAAAATCTGAATTACATTCACAAACGTAAAACCAGGATCTGATGTATGCAAAATAGTTAAACAGCTTATCTAGTTTGAGATCAGTAATTCAACAACTGACAATCACAGATATTTCTATATTCTATTACCTGCACTTTCTATCTTTGTGGACCAATATTAGTTGCGACTTTGCTGAATCGCATTGATTATTTATAATACTTGATATGTACATCATACTATCGCAATCAGGTGCTGAAATATATAAATACAGTATGGATTCAATCTTGGTAAAGGTATATATACAGATTCAATCTTGGTAAAGGTATAAAGTATGGATTCAATCTTGGTAAAGGTATATAGTATGGACTCAATCTTGATAAAGGTATATAGTATGGATTCAATCTTGGTAAAGGTATATAGTATGGACTCAATCTTGGTAAAGGTATATAGTATGGACTCAATCTTGGTAAAGGTATATAGTATGGACTCAATCTTGGTAAAGGTATATAGTATGGATTCAATCTTGGTAAAGGTATATACTAGTAGTACAGATTCAATCTTGGTAAAGGTATATAGTATGGATTCAATCTTGGTAAAGGTATATAGTATGGATTCAATCTTGATAAAGGTATATAGTACAGATTCAATCTTGGTAAAGGTATATAGTATGGATTCAATCTTGAAAAAGGTATATAGTATGGACTCAATCTTGGTAAAGGTATATAGTATGGACTCAATCTTGATAAAGGTATATAGTATGGATTCAATCTTGGTAAAGGTATATAGTATGGACTCAATCTTGGTAAAGGTCTATAGTATTGATTCAATCTTGGTAAAAGTGTATAGTATGGATTCAATCTTGGTAAAGGTATATAGTATGGACTCAATCTTGATAAAGGTATATAGTATGGGAGTCAATCTTGGTAAAGGTATATAGTATGGACTCAATCTTGGTAAAGGTATATAGTATGGATTCAATCTTGGTAAAGGTATATAGTATGGATTCAATCTTGGTAAAAGTGTATAGTATGGATTCAGTCTTTGTTAACCACAACTTCATGTTTTTTTTTCCTCTAGATATTATCTTTTGATTGTACGAAGCTTCTGTCCAAGTTTGGTAAAAATCCAGGATGGTTTATGAATCTAATTAATGTTTTAAAAACTTTAACTGCAGACTGTATGTAATGTTAACTGGAAGAAAAACTAAGTCCATTTATAAGTAATATACGGAAAAACAGGAAATAAATTTTTACAAAATTTCCTTCTAGATACTAGCTTTTGATCATAAACAAGCTTCTGTCCAAGTTTGGTACAAATCCAGGATAGTTTAAGAAAGTTATTTAAATTTTTAAAACTTTAACCACAGAGTGAATGTAATGTTAACTGGCAGAAAAACTAAGTCCATTTATAAGAAAAATATGGATAAACAGGTTTTTCTTTTTTAAATTAACTTCTGGATACTATCTTATGATCATAAACAAGCTTCTGTCCAAGTTTGGTAGAAATCCAGGATAGTTTAAGAAAGTTATTAAAATTTCAAAACCTTTAACCACAGAGTGAATATTTGTGGATGCCACTGACAACGGAATGTAGGATCGCTATGTCTGGCTTTTGTGACAAAAGTCGCAGGCTCGACAAAAAAGAAGGAAATACCGTTACAGATATTTAATGAATTTCTTGTTTTCTACCAATAATTTAATGATACTTACCAAGTGTTGTAGTAGATGGTGTTGTTACATCTTATGAAAAGAAAATGAAAAAGTGGATTATATATATTATTTTTTCATAATTAGAGTGCTATCGAGGCATGTTTATACATTGTATATATTTTTTCATAATTAGAGTGCTATTGAGGCATATTCATGTATATTTTTCATAATCAGAATGCTATTGAGGAACGTTAAAGTATATTTTTCATTATTAGAGTGCTATCGAGGCATGTTTATGTTTATTTTTTCATAATTAGAGTGTTATCTAGGCATGATTATGTATATTTTTCATAATTAGAAAGCTATGGAGGCATGTTTATGTACGTTTTTTTATAATCATAGTGCTATTGAGGAACATTTAAGTATATTTTTCATTATTAGAGTGCTATCGAGGCATGTTTATGTATATTTTTTCATAGTTTGAGTGCTATCGAGGCATGTTTATGTATATTTTTTTCATAATTAGAGTGCTATTGAGGCATGTTTATGTATGTTTAACATTGTTTTTTCATGTTTAGGCCACTTTTTTTTATTTGTTGGTTTACGGATCCGCCGACCCTGTTTTTCCCGATTTTGAAATAAAAATAAATACGTTTTTGAAGATTTTTTTTTAATACCGCCGACCCTTTTCTGTTTGAAGAAGTACAAATAAAAATAAAAACATAATAAAAAAGATCTGCCTTTCTTCCTCCAGTCAGAATACCCTCGGAGTGGATTCGAAAATCCCGTGCGGTTCCCTGTTCAGTCAACGTTTCATCATGATCTAATGCAGTGAAAAGGAACCAGTTGAAAATGGAGGTTGACGGCGGGTCAATTTTTTTTTCAAATGTTGATCAGAAACCCATCGAAAGGGGATGTTTTAGGGCAGTTTGTCCGCACAAAACCATTACAGACTGTAATAGACATTATTCTTGAATGTCTTAGTGAAAGCGTTTTTGTTATTGACACCGTGAAAGCTTCCAAGAAAGACAAATTGATTGACGATGCCAGCATTGTCCCTTTGGACACACCATGTGAAAGTACTAACCAATTTCGGGCACAAATTTCTGCATGTCAGTGTTCATGAGGTGTCTAGGGAAGATGGTATTACGATATTTACAAATGGCTATTATTGAATATAATATATATATTATAGTTTGTAACTTTTTACACTATCTTTTCGTGCTAAGAAGATGTTCTTTTAGGATAAGGAGAACTGTCCTCCTTCTTAGTACATACTCTCTCTCTTTTGTCCAAACTTTATTAGTCTCAGAAAAATCCTGTAATCCAACTAATGAAAAAAAGTGGCCTTATCAGGAATATTTGTTTCTGCTTGAGAAGATATACTTGGTTGATACATTTTATTTACTTGTAATTCTTGTAACAGTAAATATCAGATTTAAATTAAAAAAATCTATCACAGAATAATTGTTAGTGATTGATGATAAGTATAATGATTACTATCATAACTTTTTTTTTCATGTTTCAGTTGTGATTGCATCATAAGTATATATAAACTGACAGATTAAGTCTGAGGTTAAATTTATTATGATGTGGACTTCACCATCTATTCATTCTTACTATTAAATATTTTCCATCCAATATCTCTATTTTATATTGTATTCACATGTAAATACTTGAAATAAGCATGACTTTCAGAATTAGATAATTGGGAATTTTACTATATTTAAAACTGACTATTATGGAGAATTTTCAGACCTTACTATATTTAAACCTGACTATTATGGAGAATTTTCAGACCTCATTATTACCTTGGTGATCATCATCACTGCCTGTAATATTTATGCTGTCCACATCAACAAATGTAAAATAGTTTGGTGCTGTTGGAGGATTCATCTTCAATTCTTTTATTGCTCTCACAAGTTCTTGTCTGATGTCCTCAAGTTGCAGAGTTTTATAAAAGTCTGAATTTGATTTAATGATGATGGCAAATTCAACTATAACACTACCTGGTCTGAAAACAAATGTTAATTTATCACATTAGAAATGTTGGCATTCAAACTCATATGTCTATATAACATTGGTGGTTATTTTCAAAACAGATCAATTACAGTGATTGTTTGATATCCCAGTAAGAACTCTATAAAAAATAAGGAGATGCGGTATGATTGACAATGTCTCTATCCACCAAAGTTCAAAGCACGAGGATGTAGGCAACCTTTATTTGTGATGTTACAATTCATACCTAAAAATCTAAAAAGTTTGGTAATCAATCAATATTGATTAATTGATTGATTATTGGAGTTTAACGCCACTTTAAGCACTATTGGCTATATTGTGGCGGCCAGTTTTTAATGGAAGAGGATGCCAGAGTGCCCTGAGAGAACCACTGATCTTTCAGCAGGAAAATGGCAATGCTAGTCAATTAAGAATAGAGTAGAACACATCTGCCATGTGGAGGGTTAGAACTCACAACCTGAGTCTTGACAGGCTAGTGATACAGTTGATGAACTACTTATCAGGCATGGACGCCCTCTGGTCAATCAATAAAATTGTGTATTAAATGTCATATTTAACAGAAAAATATTGAAACCTTCCCAACAAAGTGAGTTTTGTACTAGATCTTTAAGTTTGTGTGTCAGGTTTTACGGATAAAATATAGAAACCTTCACAGAGTTTTGTACTCGATCTATAAGTTTGTGTGTCAGGTTTTACGGATAAAATATGGAAACCTTCACAGAGTTTTGTACTCGATCTATAAGTTTGTGTGTCAGGTTTTACGGATAAAATATGGAAACCTTCACAGAGTTTTGTACTTGATCTATAAGTTTGTGTGTCAGTGTTTACAGATAAAATATGGAAATCTTCACAGAGTTTTGTACTCGATCTATAAGTTTGTGTGTCAGGTTTTACGGATAAAACATGGAAACCTTCAGAAAGTTAGTTTTATACTGAAATCTTTTAAATACATACATTTTCTGAAAATATCAAATGCTGATTTAATTTCCCTTTTTCCTTAAAAAATCTTAATAACTAAATTTTTTTTATCAATTACTTACTTGAAACTAAGAACATCTATGGATTCTATGTTGTCTTTTAAGAATAAAACTTGGTTGGAGAACAGCAGCCATGCCTAAAAATATAGTACAAATGCTATGAACAGTTTTATAATCTACGCATTTTTAAAATCACTTAATGTTTAATTGTAGACTTGCAATAGCAAATTAATCATTCAGATTACTGTTATTTTTAGATATATTCACAAATTACTAATCTATCAAAAATAGTGTTATGTTTACAAACTTAAAAGTTGGATAAAAATAACATTATAAATATTATAACTTGTTGGGCATATTGTTTCCACAGAATAACTCATACTTACACAAACACTGATTGCATTACAGCTTACACGTGTAAGTTTTATAATAACAGGTAATAAGTGTAATTACCTGTTGTTCAAATGTTGCTTTTAATTGTCTGTAATCACTGCTCTCTGCAGAACTTAGGTCTTCATCCCACGTTGCATTTATCTTCACTTCAGCAACAAACTTAGATGGACCACTCACTATTGAGATAAAAATTAAAACTTAATGACTTGTAACATTCAAAGAAATAAAAAATCAAAAGACCCTTTCCGGCAAAAATTGACTAATTCAGAAAAGCATTTCAGATTCATGAAAGTTATAGTGTTTTCATTTTGAACAGCACTACTGGGTTGATACAGCTGGATGAATATCAGTCCCCAAGGTCATCATCAGCTCAGTAGTCAGTACTACGATACTGACACGATTTTTAACATACCTTTCAAAAATTGTCTGTTTATAAATTTTGAAATTGATAAGCAACTAAGGTTTCAATTCCCTCAGGCAAAGTTGACCTTAAATTGATTTGGCTATATTTTTAGGTCTCTTTTTGGTCGTATAGCTCTTCAGCTGTTTTGGTTCTTATACATCCTTGGCTATCAAACATTCGGCATCCAGTGTTCCTGATGAAGGTAAATCCAGTCGGACGCATGAAATTTATAAAGTGTTTTCATTTTTTGTACCTAAAACACAAACACGAAAGTTTTTTAATTACTCTTACTACAAATGTATTCATAAAGTTTGATGAAAAAGGCTTTAAAATATATGTATATTAGACCAGGGCTTCCAAAATTATTTTTAGCCAGCCGGACATTTTATATATTATCCTGATTTTAATCCCTTAAGACTAAATAAACAAAAGGTAATTATGGTATTCAGTTGCCGAGTTGGCCATCCCAAATTTTTTATGATTGACATTAAAAAAAAACGATATTAAACTTTCTTTGATTCAAATTCGAAGTTCTGATGTAAACTGTTAAATTGGCAGTGCATCATTCGAAGTGTGCAACATCAGCGTACTTATATCTGCCTTAGACTCTTTATTTGTGCAAAATTACGTTGTCAAAAACTTTACTTTCGTTTTTAAATCTAATCCGGATGTTATCTTGACAATGGTAAAACATGGACCAGAGACGGATACGTAAATTCCGTGTACGTTTGCAAAGCATGAATGAGTGTACGTAGCTCTTTCTACATTATTTCTTCAAGAAAATATTCGAAATAAACGTGAGATAAAGGTATCAATGACAATTTAAGCATTTTTTGAAAAAATTAGGATGCATAATTAAATTTCACACCTGCCCACACGTGTACTAGTTCAAACAGAGACATGTAAACAACGTGGTTATGACGATTTTTCATTTTCACCTTTTTATTTTTTCATCAAATCATATTTGTAAACGTATTTCTGATAATTTAAATCTTTTTGACTAAATTAAAAAGTTGCAAACCGCTGAAATGTAAGAAAATAACTTTGAATAGACCGATCAATGTCCGGTTCAAAATTGTTGTTTACCTGTCACCTGAACCGGTAAATGTCAGCTGTTCGACAACTAATTAGCCTTGATTAAAATAAGAAGGTATTAAAGTAGGGGTTGTTTTGATAGAACTTAATGATCATGTCACTTTTATGATGTGTGGCTGTTAAAGGCAAAAGGTTGGGTCAAAAAGATCGCGAATTATGTTAAAATGACCGTCTCTTAAGAAAGCCTTGAAAACTAAAAAGTAGATGACCGTTTCATGCTTTGCCCAGCCGGATTTTTACCGGACATTATACAAATGTCCGGAATATATGACCGTTTTGGAAGCCTTGTATTAGACTCTTAACCAACCTCTAAAATATATGTATATTAGACTCTTAACCAACCCCTAAAATGTATGTATATTAGACTCTTAACAAACCCCTAAAATATATGTATATTAGACTCTTAACCAACCCCTAAAATATATGTATATAAGTATAATTCACTGTTAAAGGACCAACAATGGGTTCATGGAACCTTGAGCTTTATTCATTCATTCATTTAAGATATAATAATATTGTAATGAGAAGAACTGCAACAGTTAATTAGGGATCACACATAAAGACCAATGTGACTGTAGTAATACTTCACATACTGTTCTAGAACTGCAACAGTCAATTAGGGATCACACATAAAGACCAATGTGACTGTAGTAATACTTCACATACTGTTCTAGAACTGCAACAGTCAATTAGGGATCACACATAAAGACCAATGTGACTGTAGTAATACTTCACATACTGTTCTAGAACTGCAACAGTCAATTAGGGATCACACATAAAGACCAATGTGACTGTAGTAATACTTCACATACTGTTCTAGAACTGCAACAGTCAATTAGGGATCACACATAAAGACCAATGTGACTGTAGTAATACTTCACATACTGTTCTAGAACTGTAACAGTCAATTAGGGATCACACATAAAGGTCAATGTGACTGTAGTAATACTTCACATACTGTTCTAGAACTGCAACAGTCAATTAGGGATCACACATAAAGACCAATGTGACTGTAGTAATACTTCACATACTGTTCTAGAACTGTAACAGTCAATTAGGGATCCCACATAAAGGTCAATGTGACTGTAGTAATACTTCACATACTGTTCTAGAACTGCAACAGTCAATTAGGGATCACACATAAAGACCAATGTGACTGTAGTAATACTTCACATACTGTTCTAGAACTGTAACAGTCAATTAGGGATCACACATAAAGACCAATGTGACTGTAGTAATACTTCACATACTGTTCTAGAACTGCAACAGTCAATTAGGGATCACACATAAAGACCAATGTGACTGTAGTAATACTTCACATACTATGCTAAAGCAAAACTGGAAATATACTCAAAACAAAACATTGTTCCTAATGACACATGGGACAAAATCAATGTATTAGTCCCAGATGAAACTGACTGTCAACAGTGAAACTCATGACAAAAGTTGTCCGATCAAAAGTGTTGTTTCATGTTATATTATTGTAGAATGTTTCATTGACTTGTACATTTATTGAAAATTACCTCCAAAACATGCCATTGGATTAAATGTCTGTGGAATTCTGTTTTTTATAACTGAGTTAACCATGATCTGTGCTAACCTATACTCATCACAACTAGGGAAAAGTCCTGTCATACAATCCAAAAACATCTTTGCATTTCTGTAAAAAAAAACATTAAAATATAGTTTCTGTTGTTCCTTTGTTTTCCTCTTATAGTTAATGTGTTTCCCTCGGTTTTAGTTTGTAACCTGGATTTGTTTTCGCGTAATCGATTTTTGACTATACTACTGTTGCCTTTATTTTTCTACCACTGCATCAAGTGTGATATCATATTTTACCAAATCGTGGCAGTTAAAAGAAGGAGGTATGATAAGAGATATTATTTGACCCCTGAAATTGCAATAGTAGAAAAATTACTGTTAATTTTATTGACAAATGAACAGGTTAATATAATCTGGACACTTCAGTGCAGAAAGGTCACCTTTGATGTTACTGATGTCATAAACATGTTGAAATTGAGATATTTAAGATATCCCACACATATTACCATCTGTGTAAAATACATCTTGAGCAAAATATTTATTTGGTTAAAATGTTGTTCATATCTAAATAAAAAATGAAAAGATCCCAGAAGGAGGTCATTTTTTAAGTTTATTCAGTTTTGCACTCAATGTAAGAAGTTTGAAGCCCTAACACTTAAAGGCTTTTATGAAATGTTGTTATTATATATACATCTTTTCATCATCAACTACTGATACCATATTATGTCAATATATAAGCTGCGTCGGAGTAAAATCGACCTTATGCAAATGAATATTAATATATATGTTAACTTATTTGGGCTTGAAAAAATCTCTATGCAAAGACTGTAACTATTTGAAAGTGAGTTGATATAAGCAACCTACAAAACAGACCAAAATTCATCTTTTATTTCGTATTTGAATGTTCCAAAATCATCAAATTCTTATACATGTACATGTATACGTTCACTTGCATAAGGTTGATTTCTATCTGATTTTGTAACAATCATACTTACAGACAACTAGGATATGATGCCATAACATTTAGATAATATCCACATTTTGTATTGTTCACCATCAGTTCTAGGGTGTGTATTTCATTACAATAGTTCTCATTGGTCACTGGAATAATAAAAAGTTACACAACATTAACATTAGTACAAACAAAATGTATAAAAAAAGTAATGATGTCATACACACGAATAGCTATACAATGCACAATGGAAAATAATGACAAGTCTTATACAAATCCCTTTCTTAAAATAAACTCCTAAACTATACAGACATCATTATAAAAATAGTAAAACTTTGCAACAAACCAGAAAATGTCTGAGTTTGGCAACATAATATTACAAATCTTATGAAATCACAAGCTTGCATGATATTTGATGGGACAGTTTCATTAAACATTTATCTATTTTTTAATGAAAATGGAAATGCAAAGAATGTGTCATTATGAAGCTAGGTAAATCTTATGATATAACTATAATGATGTTAGTGTTTATTAAGCAATAAGTTTCAGAAATTGTTTTTAAACAAGCTTAAATCGTTATCCAATCAATATTCATTCAGAATACTGTAAATTCAGAAATTATTGCGTGCGTTTATTATTGCGATTTTTGAAAAATTGGAAAAAATGCTAGATTAATTATTGCGATTTCAGGAAAAAGTGAATAGAAATATATGTATTAGATATCATAATGCGAGGTCTTATTATTGCGATACTCATGCAATCGCATTATTCGCATTAATAAAAACCTCGCAATAATTTCTGAATTTACAGTATTAGACATTTTGATATGCTCCCTCTATTTCTATATTAGGGTATGGGTGTCAGTATAAGTTTCTGTACAAATGACTTTAGGAGCATGTCTAATAATAAAACTTACCATTACACCTGTCTGCACCAGATATATTGTAACGTCTATCTATGTATCCAGGTAACCAAGAATGTAGAGAAAACTTTTCACACTGATGCTTTTCCTTGATATTTGTTGTCACACAACTTAAATAAACATTGTATTTTTTACATAACAGTTCAAAAGGATCTTTTTGTTCATCATTACCAAAGGCTATTGTACAATCTTCTTCCTCCTCAACATACATGTAATTTGTATAACTTAAACATACGTCACCTCCACCTGTATAAACAAAAAATCATTTATTTTTTTTGGATTTCATAAGAGTAAATCAGTATTACTAATAGATAGTAGAGAGACCAAACTTGTTTAGGTATTTGCCCTGATTTTACTGACGTAACTACTGACTAATTATTGTAATCATAACATATCATATTGATACATGTATTTTTGCCAATAAACACATTACAAAAAAAAAAAAACCTTATTCAGGTGTTACATTAGACTATTTCTTTGGGCAAAACATTGCAAGGTATATCTGCTCAGGACCAAGTTCCTTTCCCAAATAAATAAGATATCCTGTGAGCTATCATTGCTCCCTAATTATACCCCCACTCAATGCTGTTGACTATATGTGACAGAATTTTCAATGCAAAGCATTTTAAAGATGTATGTTTTCTGCAAATGGGAAAAAAATATTGGAGTTGAATACATGTCTTATCGTATGGCATAACCAGATGACACTTGATGCCATATATAAAGAAGCTATGACTTGTAGTTGGTGAAAAATGCAATGGAAATGTGTTGGAACCAATTATAGCTGAAGTAAATTTTAATATTTTTATTCAGAACTGAACTTACCAAACACAGAAATCATAAAAATGTAGAGTAATGGAAAAACAGACTTACAAGTTGCAGTAAAGTCCAGTACACCTTTCGTCATTTCTTTAATGAACTGTCTCTCTTTCCGTAAACTGTTACTTATTTCACCTTTGGTACAATTCATTTCATATTTGTCTGTTCTGTTCTTTATACAGGGAATATAATACTCCCCTTCCAATCTAATAAAACAATGTTTCATTGTGAACAATGCTAATTAAGTAAACTGTAAAATCAGAATATTTGTTTACATTTACTATTGGTATTGCTGAACAATGGACACAAATGTGAGGATAGTTATTGGGATTTAAGGAAATACTGCATAAAAATAATGCTATAAAAAATTTAAATGATAGTTTTATTTTTTCTAAATCTATCCTGTCTTGTAAAAATTTCGTAAAATGTCTGAATTTACAGTATTTTTTCAATATAGATAGCTTAGAAGGTAATACATCCAGCAACAATGGTGTTTACATAAAAGACCTCAAATAATGCGTTGGTTCATGTCTGTCACATTTGTTTTTGTAAATTGTTCTGTTATAAATAAGGACGTTAGTTTTCTCATTTGAATTGTTTCACATAATATTTTTCATGTGGAGGCCTTTTATAGCAGACTATATGGTATGGGTTTTTGAAGGGTGGCCCCGGTGGCCAAGTGGTCTAAGTAGTTCCACTACTGTAATCACTTGCAAGTCAACACTGAGGTTGTGAGTTCGAACCCTGCTGGTGCAGTTGCACTCGACTCCAATCTTAATTGACTAGGATTGTCAGTTTTCCTATCGAAGATCAGTGGTTTTCTCCAGGCACTCCGGCTTCCTATAAAAACTGACCGCCAGGAAATAGCCCAAATGTGGCTCTTAAAAGTGGTGTTAAAACACCAACAATCAATCAATAATTGTCTTATTGGCAATCATACCACATCTACTTATTTTTACAATGAAGCCTGTACTGTGACCTATAGTTCCAAACTTGTACCACCTTAGATCTCTGGTGCAGAGTTGTCTCATTGGCAATCATACCACATCTACTTATTTTTACCATGAAGCCTGTACTGTGACCTATAGTTCCAAACTTGTATCACATTAGATCTCTGGTGCAGAGTTGTCCCATTGGCAATCATACCACATCTACTTATTTTTACCATGAAGCCTGTACTGTGACCTATAGTTCCAAACTTGTACCATATTAGATCTCTGGTGCAGAGTTGTCTCATTGGCAATCATACCACATCTACTTATTTTTACCATGAAGCCTGTACTGTGACCTATAGTTCCAAACTTGTACCATATTAGATCTCTGGTGCAGAGTTGTCTCATTGGCAATCATACCACATCTACTTATTTTTACCATGAAGCCTGTACTGTGACCTATAGTTCCAAACTTGTACCACCTTAGATCTCTGGTGCAGAGTTGTCTAATTGTCAATCATACCACATCTTCTTATTTGTTATATTGTATATTCCAAGTATTATAAAAAGTATTATTGTTTATAATAGAATTTCTTATAAAACATTGAATACCAACTAATTATCAGGAGTTATTAATATATGATATATGTGAATATAATTTCATTCTAAATATGTCAAACTTGGATCTTTTAAGGCATACCTGCACATGTCATTTAGTTCTGCCATCAGATGGGTTAGACATGTTGTGTTTGACATAATTAATCGTTCACATACCTGCTCATGTCATGTGACTCCTCCATCAGATGAGTTAGACATGTTGTGTTTGACATAATTAATCGTTCACATACCTGCACATGTCATTTCGTTCCGCCATCAGATGAGTTAGACATGTTGTGTTTGACATAATTAATCCCACTCCATCATCACACAAATTTTCACCAAAACCTGGTTCCATTGATACATTTACTATAATACAGAAATATTAACTTAACTCATTAGAACTATCAAAATCGAATTCTGCTGAGGAAGTAAGAGAGACTTTCACCATCTTGAATTGCAAAATAACTGCAATCGTCAGTCCATTTTTTTTTACTGAAGTAAATTATTATGAAGAAATGTGGGAATTTTCCTCGAAATGACTAAATTGTCTGATTTCATCTAATGGTAATAACTTATCTAACAAAGAAATATATTTTTTTTTATAAAAATTATTTTTTTTAAAGTAAGGCACCAGCAATAATTCACAGAATCTAGTTTTATAAAAAAAACACCATTTTACATCTTTGAAACGTTATAAAAAATAGATGGAGTTAGATAGCAATCATACCACATTTCTTTATTTTTCTAATCGATTAAGCCAGATTTTTATATTATATGACACATTTAATGTGTTGCTATGAACTTTGCACATGAATCGATTTGATCTTTCTTAACATAGAAAGGATACAAAGAGTAAAGGAATAAATGAAAACAGCACCTTGGAAATAAGTAAACAAGATGTGGTATGTATAAAATTAAAGTACTTTTAAAAATACCCTAAAGGTACTGCATTTCATTTAATACATCCTCCTCTCAATTGTAAAAAGCATTGGTAACATTATAGAAAGCCAAGATCAACCAAATTGTAGCCTAGATTCCAAGGAAACTTAAAATGTTTATAATTATTAACATACCCATGCATCTGTCAATCATATCATTCTGGTTCAGGTCATATCCTATAGCCTCTGATGTTGTGGAATACATACTCTTGGTTATAAACATTACGTCATTCTCAAACTGAGTCATGTGACAATTCTTCAATCCTTTTTGTTTATAAAATCTGTCCATGCATTCAAAATTTTCTTTGTGTATTCTGTACAAAATATAGAGATTTAGCATTATGTACCCAACTCTGTATTATCTATTCAAAAAAATTACTAATGACTTAAGTAGACAAGAATTGTACACATGAGAGCACTTATTTGCAATTTTTTATATAGTTATATTTCAAAGGGGCATATTAAACTCTTTCAAAAAAAATTCAGCACTGATTTTAGAACTTGTCGAAGAATATGATAGAATACGAAGAAACAATGCTAAAAATTTTGTCAGAAATCAACTTTTTATGATTAAATCAGTGTTTATATTGAACAGATTGAAAATATTTTAATAAATACAAAATCACATGCAGTTTTGTGAGTTGAAACATGTATTTTCATCTATTTAGAAGATAATTTTTTTACTCAGGTATATTAATCAATGAGTGATGGATTTCTCTTAGAAGAAATTTAAAGGTCCCAATGAACTAACTACACAGAGAACAATGGCTATTGTATTTATTCAATGGGACAATAGAACTGACAAAAGTTTAAATAGATAGACCAATAGGAGATGAATCTGTGGAAAAGTTTCATTTGGTTTGCAATAAATAGAAATGTAACATAATTCTAGCTAGGTATTTCCCAAAAAATATCAAAACAAGAATATTTGTTCATAGAACATCATGACACCCACACACTACCACATTTCCAAATTACTAAATTAACTGTGAAATTGGATGAACTATTTTGGCATATATATTTTATACAGATCACGTCATAATGAACATGTGAGAGGGTCTGAATGGGGTTTACAGAATTGAGAAAAATGGGCAAAAACAAAAAAACAGAATAAAGGGTTAAAAAATAAGGAATAGACACAGAATAAAAAACAATGATGTGCTCAACTATAAAGAATGGAGAAAAATGGACAACTAAATTAAAGAATACAGAAATGAAAAGCCCCGCATCCAGACCCAAGTACTAAGTTTCAAGTAGATGCAACCACATCTTCATGGAAAACTGCCCTAAACCAAAACTTTCATCTGATACAGGATGGACAGAAAAACAAGATATAAGGCCCAGACTATTCAAGACAAGGCATAAAAAACTTACAGACAGTCATCATGAAATGAAAAAGAAGGAGTTAAGTAAGCTGTTACTGCAGATTCAAAACACATGATAGCACGTGGGAAATATTCTGGACTGTAGAGTGCAGTGGAACATTCTTTTTCCTTTCTGTTGTAACCTGAAAATATTAAAAACAAATATCATTTCAAATGTATTTCAAGGTGCAGCTCATTTTAGTGTACTTGAAGATTAACACAAACACATAAGTCGTAAAATATGCTTCTACAAATTATCAGGTGTAAGCTTTATTTAAAAAAAGTATTTTGAAACTGAAATTTTGATTTTTATCCCAAAAAATAACAATTAGTTTTTAAAACAGTTCAAACTAGAGGTAATGTGAGCAAAGCTTACAAATTGATACCCAATCCCTTTCAGAGTCAATGCTTTGGTTAGGGAAACCCCGTAAATAATTAAGACCAAAAACTAAAACAGGCGGTGCAATTATGTATTATATTGTGAAGATTTAGAAAAGATTTCATCAAATTCTGATTTAAAAGGCCTTTCAGGATTTGAACTGGACATATAAGTGTACTGTAGTGTGCACATGAAGGCTATTTATATATTCATGTGCATATGATATAGAGGCTACATATGTGTGGTGTATTTAACATAATTAGATCAAAAACAAGGTTCAACTTACCAAAACAAACAGAAGCATTGACATTATTTGGTGATATTGTGAAAATCTGGTCTTCATACATCTCTAAGACATCTTCCACCTCTTTGTAAGTGCAATTCCCAAAGTATTCAGGTTTGCTCATTGTAGTATGATAAACACACGATGAGCTAAACCAGTAAAATCTGTAGAAATTAAATAGTAAACATTTAATTTGATTGTTTAAAATTGTAGTCTTGTAAGACTAGTTCTAAAGATGGTTCATCAAGAAATCTTGCTTTATATAGCTGAAACTATATTTCTAAATATGTAAGGAACAATTAGCCGATTGACAAATCTATTTAAATCAATAAAAAAAGCATGAACAAAAGGTTTTTTTTTCCAGCAACAAGAAGTCCAACTTTCGTAACAAATATTTAAAACCCTTCAATCAGTTTCATAATATTATGACATTTGGGGTCTTTAATCGACCGCTTTAATGATAATCAGAATGAGGCTACATTGTAAAATATCAGGACAAAAAATATACTGTACCGGCAGCTATCAAATACACTGGTTCCCTGCATCTGTTGTCTCAGTCCCATATAGTAACAGTTGTAATTGAGAACACTTCGTAAAACATCTGGATTAAGACATGGAGTAACAGTAGAATTTACAGGGAAGATGGTTTGTAAATCTATATTCTTAGGATCTGAAAATAAATCATATTTCAAACAGAATTATTATTTTTCAACATTGTATGTAAAATAAATCAGTAGTATCTCTACATATCAATAGAGGCCCAAGATTACAATAAATTTGTGGTGCATTTCTTATTTAGAACAATAAATGCAAATCATATAAATCCAACCTCTGTTTTCTCAATATGGTTGTTACAGTGTAGTGTACTACTTTATGGTCAATTTTCTGTTACTAGAAGCTGTTTTAATGTGGAGGTATTTAATCAGGGCTAGTTTTTACAGTTAGAACGCCTCATGTCAAATTTATGAATTGATTGTGTTCCTGTGTTAAGGACAATTTACAAAAAAAAGGCCTTATCTGGAAGATTTTCTTTTTCATATGAAAATTTCTGCAAGTCCTGTTCAGTGTTGTTCTATCTGGACAAATACAGAAAAAAACAAGAATATGTGTCCATAGGACACCATTCCTGGCTCACAGAATAACGTTTCCGTGTTCAGTGAACAACAAAGTTTGAATCATAATTTCCTGTCGATATGCACATCTACATAGTATGTCCTTATTATCTACAAAGTTTCATGAAATTCTGTTGTGTGGTTTCAGAGAAGTTTCGATGACAAACTGTTGCAGAGGTATATTGAAGCAAATAAGTTCAAAGGGGCGTAACTCCTAGTAAAAAAAATTGAATCCTAATTTCCTGTTGATATCCACATCTACGTAGTATGTCCTTATTATCTGAAAAGGTTTCATGAAATTCTGTTGTGTGGTTTGAGAGGAGTTGCGATGACAAAAGGTTGCAGTAGTATATTGGGCAAATAAGTTCAAAGGGGCGTAACTCCTGGAAAAAAATTGAATCGTAATTTCCTGTCGATATGCACATCTACGTAGTATGTCCTTATTATCTACAAAGTTTCATGAAATTTTGTTGTGTGGTTTCAGAGGAGTTGAGATGACAAACTGTTGCAGTAGTACATTAAAGTAAATAAGTTCAAAGGGGCGTAACTCCTAGAAAAAAATTGAATCATAATTTCCTGTCGATGTACACATCTACCTAGTATGTCCTTATTATTTACAAAGTTTCATGAAATTCTGTTGTGTGGTTTCAGAGGAGTTGCGATGACAAACTGTTGCAGAGGTATATTGAAACAAATAAGTTCAAAGGGGCGTAACTCCTAGAAAAAAAATTGAATCCTAATTTCCTGTCGATATCCACATCTACAAAGTATGTCCTTATTATCTGAAAAGGTTTCATGAAATTCTGTTGTGTGGTTTGAGAGGAGTTGCGATGACAAAAGGTTGCATTAGTATATTGGGTAAATAAGTTCAAAGGGGCATAACTCCTGGAAAAAAAATTGAATCGTAATTTCCTGTCGATATGCACATCTACGTAGTATGTCCTTATTATCTACAAAGTTTCATGAAATTTTGTAGTGTGGTTTCAGAGGAGTTGAGATGACAAACTGTTGCAGTAGTAAATTAAAGTAAATAAGTTCAAAGGGGCGTAACTTCCAGAAAAAATAATGAATAGTAATTTCCTGTCGATATGCACAACTACATAGTATGTCCTTATTATCTAAAAAGGTTTCATGAAATTCTGTTGTGTGGTTTGAGAGGAGTTGCGATGACAAGAAACAGGACTGACGGACTGACGGACGGACAGACGGACGGGTCAAAAACATTATACCCTCTGCAACTCGTTGCGTGGGGTATAATAACTATTGAATTGAATATGAACATACCGTAACATGAAGACAGATTAAATCCCCCTATAGGGTTAAGCCCAAGAGCATTCCAGGGCTCTTTCTCAATGGCAGTTATAATATGTTCTGGTGAACAGACCCTGGAGTTGTAGACTGTACAGGATATTATATCCATTAGAACACTGTAAAATATTTATAACACATATTGTAATTTAGAAATGTTTGCTGTGTTTCTATTATTGCAAAAATTGTGACATGATAAGTTTTGCAGAAATAAAAATCACATTTTCAGTTTTGAAATAAAGTGTAAATTTGGTCACAAATTAATCTACTCCCATTTGGCATCAAACTACAGGCACAGTTACAGAAAAAAAATTTTCATCAAAAATTAAATTTCATGTTTTTACTGAATACAAAACCCCTCTAAATTCAGTTACTCAGAGACATGATACTTTTGTAATATTCAAAATGATTTAATATATCATTACTTCATATTCACTTACCTGCATCTTCTGCTCTGGTCCACAACTTTCAGGTGATTCATGGTACTGCTGCAGTAACTACTTACTGTATGTCTAATGTAACCAATACTAGCACAGTCAACAACTGAAAGGAGAGATAGGGATTTCTATGGGATGAATATTTCAAAACTTTCCAATAAGAATAGACAATGAATAACTTTAATAAGAAGACAACTGTTTGTTATTCATACTTCATATTTTGTACTATGTTTATTAGTCATATAACTGAAAAGTGTTGGCAAATATTAAATTATATCTGGTAATTTTAAAATTCTACGACTGGTGATTGACTGTATATAATGCTGAAGCACTTTGGCTATATTGTGGCAGCCAGATTTTATTGGTGGAGGGAAGCCAGAGTGCCCGAGAGATCTCTGGGCCTTGGGTGTGAAAATTGGCAATCCTAGTTAATCAGAATTTGACTCGAAAGCACCCGACAAGTGCAGGGTTTTGAACTCACAACCTCAGTGATGACAGGCTAGTGATACTGTAAACTACTTAGACCACTTGTTCACCAAGACTCCTTTTAAATACTAGATAATGTTCTAATACTTAAAGGATATGATACCAAGCATATACAGATAGTATTCAAACATCAATTTGTCAATGATAAAAAACAAAATTAATGTCACAGAAGCAGAGATGTAATGACAAACTGTTGCAGTAGTATATTAAGGCCAAAATTCTAAATTCAATAGTGTGTGGAAACGAAAAAATTTGCAATTTTCCAAACTATAAAGGGGCATAACTCTAGAACGGAACGTGACTTACTGCCCAAATTCCAACTCTGTCTGCAAGTCTTGGTTCTTAGCATTGTGTATGAGTGTAATAAAATTTGGATGAGGAAAACTTAAGTTAGAGTGCGGAAACAAAAATGGGATGGATGAAAGGACGGTCAAGGGTACCACTTAATGCCCCCATTAGCTACGGCAGGGGCATAAAAATTGAATCATAATTTCCTGTCGATATGCACATCAACATAGTATGTTCTATTTATCTACAAAGTTTCATGAAATTCTGTTGTGTGGTTTCAGAGGATTTGTGATGACAAACTGTTGCAGTAGTTTATTAAGGCCAAAAGTTTAAGTTAAAAAAAAAATTTAATCATAATTTTCTGTCCATTTGCACATCTACATAGTATCTCCTTTGACCTAGAGTTTCATGAAATTCTGTTATGTGGTTTCAGAGCAGTTGCGATGACAAGAACAGAACTGACTGACAACTGATAAACAATCGGGTCCCTGTAAAGTGAGAAACGGAACAGAAACGAAACAGAGCGAAACGAAACGAAACAGAGCGAAACGAAACGAAACATGGCGAAACGAAACGAAACACGGCGAAACGAAACGAGACATGTAATTTGAGAAACGAAACACAACGAAACGGAACAAATTCTGTATTTTAAGGAACGACCCATAGAAAATCTTCCTAAGATCAATGCGGGTTTAGAAGGCCCTTTTGATCGAAAACATCTAGCTGTTTGCTTAAAGATCGTCAATATGGACAATTACGCCCCTTTTCTTAAAGCCTGGGTCTGTCTCTTGATTTGTTTTTTACAGAAGATCTGATTTAATCTCGAAGACACATTACATAATGGGCTTAATTCCACTAATTGCTGAACTACGAAAAGAACGCAATACTTACACTTTATATTTGTCTATTCTTTATAGTCCCACACATTGTTATCGTTAATAATATTATGAACTATTAGTACGTATAACTTTTCATTCGATCACATCTGTTAATATCTTATGCATGTCTTATCTGCTTTGCAACAAAATAAAAGAAGGAGAATGTCATGGCATGGACTGCCATAATAAAAAAATCTCTTCAACTTAAAAAAAAGTATAAACGAAAAAAAAACAACAAGTATATGTATCCGTAGGACAGTATGACTTGCTTAAAATATCAAATTTTCATGCTCATTGAATTCCTAATTTGGCAAATATTTCAAAAAGACCATTTTATAATGAACATGTGTATAGTTTCAAGTTGACGTGGACACAACTCCATTGTAATTGAATCTATGATAGCAAACAACATAAACCTAGTATTGGACGGACGGACTGACGGACGGCAGCACATATCAGAAAATATTATGCCCCACTACCGTAGTGGCATCAAAATCCTAATCACTAAGGAAAGAATGGCCAATTTTGTTTCAGGCGTATATTCAGACGATCCACAGTAACGGCCATTCTAATTACAATGTTTCCTCATTGTTGCACGTGACAAGAAGCCTTAATTTTAGAACAGACTCTAGCATAGCTGACGCACCTAAGTCTCGCATTAAACAAAAAAGTGTATTAATTGCAACTAATGCACGATGATACCCATGTAAATGGTGGGTTATTTTTTCTAAGTTGAATGGAATATTCGGTGTTGGTAACGAAGAAGACCAAGATCCGGCTTTGCAATTGTAGTAGCCTAAAAAAATACCAAAGGACGCACTGAATCTGAACAGAAAACAGATGGAGTTATAATAACTGATGGATGAATAGTATTCCATGTTTGATTTAAACAGCCATTAACAATAAGAAAAGGATGAATGACATAAATGTTTATATTCTTAATGCTGAATATCAATATGTATCATTTATCTTCTTAATGTTGTATGCTGCTGTTTTGTCATTAAAGTAGGAAACGGTTTATAGTATGTCATGTTACTATTCGACTCAGGATGGGTTTGTCTGAGAGCTTGACATAATGAATAAACGCTTGTCTATTGTTGACTATAAACTCTAGATGCCTTTCGATGGTTTGTGTTGATGTGTTGCTGTCTCATTGACTTTCACCTAACATTAAAAAAAATAAAGATTGAGTGGGTATATTTTGGTCTGTTTATTTTAGTTTTAGAGAAGGCAATATTCAAACTTGACCGTTTACTGTTGCAGTGTTTTTGTCCAATCAGAAGAATATATTAACATCTATCGGCAGTTCATACATTACTCTTATTCCGTTATATTTTTGAGATGATAGTAATGTTCAATAAAATAAGGAAGTTGAATGGGTATAAAATGATACTACTAAATTGATGAAATAACTATATATTGTAACAATCTTGTGTACTTTCAAAAACCTTGGACTCCCTTCGTCAGGCCAAACTGTTGTGTGCCAAGGCTTTTCCTCTTACACTCACAATCGTCTTCAGCGATAATGTTTACATTTTTGATTCGTCAAACAAGGAAAACAATGTACATTTACACATCTTTTTACTACATGAAGTTTAAAATGAATTTACATCAAATTAATTATCATGGAACCAAACAAAATATTGCAACAAAATAAAAAAAAATCACACAAACAACTCTTTTGTTCAAATTAATAGTCACATAAAAACGGGAAACAGTTTAAAGCTTTACCCCATGTGATGTCAGTTTAACTAATAAAGTGTCCGGTATGATATCTTTGCATTCATTAGCGATGGCAATATCTGTAAGCGTGAAGTCTGGAAACTTGTTTGTTACGCATGGTTTCTTGAGGTGAAAATATGCGAACTGCCATTTTTTCTTCATTTCACCTGATACTTTGTATTCGCGCTGACAATACACCCTTATGATCATTCTGTTTTTATCTTCGTCTCGTTCAAACTTTCGTGAACAGCCATAGCAAATGCTTGCTTTTGTTTGAAAAAGATAAAGTATTTCAAACTTTGTTTTTTCAACTTCCTCAAATTTTTCCAAATCATCAACAACTGCCGCTAATGATTTGGTATCTACAACCAAGGGAGTTCGTTGAACAGAAGGTTCCTCTCTGACTGATGTTGCTGGTACTGGGGCTCTTCCGCCGCGTCTTGGCTTAGAAATCTTCTTCTTTCCACCTCTAGTCCCTTCAAAAATTATATCAGATAATGCATTGGCCACTATTTCCTTGCTTCGCCATGCAATATACTTAGCTAAAACGCCCAAAAAAGTCGGCTCCAGCCACGGCATGTGAACAGATTTTCACGTTGTTGTATACAGGACAGTCATTACAAACGACTCGACCCTTACTAGTAGTAGTAACTAAATGAGGCTTACCAAATGAGTCGAGTGAATGTCTTTGATCTATTATTGTCGGCGGAGATAAAGCCAAAAAAACATCGGATCTCACGCTTCAATATTCTTTGATGGGTTGTAATTAATTTTGGAGAGAAGTAACCTTTTGGAACATCAAAAACATTACATGCATTTATTTAATTTACAAAATATATGAAAAGGACATCACTAACATTCATAGACGAAAATGAAAAAAAAAAAAATCCGTTCCTTAAAATACAGAATTTGTTCCGTTTCGTTGTGTTTCGTTTCTCAAATTACATGTTTCGTTTCGTTTCGCCATGTTTCGTTTCGTTTCGCTCTGTTTCGTTTCGTTTCGCTCTGTTTCGTTTCTGTTCCGTTTCTCACTTTACCGGGACCCTAAACAATCAGACAGACGTATGGACTGACTGATGGACAGACGAGTCAAAAACATTATACCCTACACAACTTTGTTGCAAAAGGTATAATTAAACATTCAGACTTATAATTGACATTTATTCATAAAAAACTTATTAAGATTATTATTTTGAATGTTTACCTCCATAGCACTGAAGAGCTTCAAAATTACCAGGTACAACAGCTTTAAACATAGGTAATTCTACAATCTTCTTTACCATGTCAGTTCTATCACATTGAGGTAACAATCCACCCAAACAGTCAAAATAATTTGTAACTTGACTGAAAAATAAGATGTAACAATCCACCCAAACAGTCAAAATAATTTGTAACTTGGCTGAAAAATAAGATGCAACAATCCACCCAAACAGTCAAAATAATTTGTAACTTGACTGAAAAATAAGATGTAACAATCCACCCAAACAGTCAAAATAATTTGTAACTTGACTGAAAAATAAGATGTAACAATCCACTCAAACAGTCAAAATAATTTGTAACTTGACTGAAAAATAAGATGTAACAATCCACCCAAACAGTCAAAATAATTTGTAACTTGACTGAAAAATAAGATGTAACAATCCACCCAAACAGTCAAAAATAATTTGTAACTTGACTGAAAAATAAAAAGTGTCCCATCACATTGAGGTTAATATGTAGAAAACAGTCAAAATACATTATGACTTGTCTGAATAAATGATACTGTTCTGTAGCAGAGGTAACCATACACACTAAACAGTCAAAATAGTCTGTAAATTGTCTGAAAAAAGTGTCTTAGCACACTAAGATAATAATATACTAAAACAGTCAAAATAATCTATTACTTGTCAGAAAAATAAAGTGTTTAAAGACGTCAAGATAATCCCCCTTAAAGCAAAAAAAAAAAAAAAAAAAAAAAAAAAATTCAAAATAGTCTGTAATTTGAGTGAAGAATTAAATAAATTCACACAAATAGTTAAAATTCTGTTGTCAGTCTAATAAATTTTCTACTAACAGACCTATTTATACCTTTTTTATCATAATTAATGAATAAAAACAAAATTACCTAAGAATGGACAATGATAATACAAGGTAAAAGAGTATGTATTTTCATGATTAATTATTGCTTAGGTTTGCATCAGCACAGAACAGCTACATTGCAACAGTAACTTAATCAATATGCATATCAATAGCTTACAATAGCTCCTGTATTGATTTAAACATAAGGTAAATCATCAATTTAAACATAAAACAAGAGTGCACACGCTGAAATGTCTCGCCTTCTTTACTAATCATTGATATTATGTTGATAGTCCTAAATATAAAGCTTTATTACAACTGTCACATAAACTTAACATTAACCAAGTAAACTAAACATTGACCAATGAACCATGAAAATGAGGTCAAGGTCAGATGAACCATGCAAGGCAGGCATGTACAGCTAACAATTCTTCCATACAACAAATATGGTTGACCTATTGCTTATAGTTTAAGAAAAACAGACCAAAACACAAAAACTTAAAACTGAGCAATGAACCTTGAAAATGAGGTCAAGGTAAAAAAAAACCTGCGTGACTGACATATAGATTATAAAATATTTCCATACACCAAATGTAGTTGAACTATTGCATATAGTATTAGAAAAAAAGATCAAATCTCAAAAACTTAACTTTGACCACTGAACCATGAAAATGAGGTCAAGGTCAGATGACACCTGCCAGCTAGACATGTACGCCTTACAATCATTCCATACACCAAATATAGTAGACCTATTGCATACAGCATAAGAAAAACAGACCAAAACACAAAAACTCAACTATAACCACTGAACCATGAAAATGAGGTCAAGGTCAGATGACACCTGCCAGCTAGACATGTACACCTTACAATCCTTCCATACACCAAATATAGTAGACCTATTGCATACAGTATAAGAAAAACAGACCAAAACACAAAAACTTAACTATAACCACTGAACCATGAAAATGAGGTCAAGGTCAGATGACACCTGCCAGTTGGACATGTACACCTTACAGTCCTTCCATACACCGAATATACTAGACCTATTGCTTATAGTATCTGAGATATGGACTTGACCACCAAAACTTAATCTTGTTCAATGATCCATGAAATGAGGTCGAGGTCAAGTGAAAACTGTTTGACGGGCATGAGGACCTTGCAAGGTACGCACATACCAAATATAGTTATCCTATTACTTATAATAAGAGAGAATTTAACATTACAAAAAATCTTAACTTTTTTTTCAAGTAGTCACTGAACCATGAAAATGAGGTCAAGGACATTGGACATGTGACTGAGGGAAACTTCGTAACATGAGGCATCCATATACAAAGTATGAAGCATCCAGGTCTTCCACCCTCTAAAATATAAAGCTTTTAAGAAGTTAGCTAAAGCCACCGCCGCCGTAGCCGCCGGATCACTATCCCTATGTCGAGCTTTCTGCGACAAAAGTCGCAGGCTCGACAAAAACTATCAAGTTGTATAGGCAAAAACTGTAAAAAGATAATATATATCTTACAATTAAAATGCCTGTTAAGTCAAAAGTTTAAACATATCATTTTAACATTTTTATGAGACTACATCCATACAGAGAGTAACTGGGATCTTATCACAAATCATTTTACTGTAGATTCATTTATTTTTCGTGGACCAAAGAAAAATGGTACTTCCATGGATATTTGATTACATAGTTTTGCCAAAGTCTGCATACAAGTCAATAGAAAATTTATACCTCATTGATCAGTTCAATTTGTGGGTCATGTATACTCGTGAAAATTGATATCCCTTGAAAAATAATTAATCCTTAGTATTCTTAGACAATCAACTTACCTGCAAGGAATCATTGGTATGAAATGGAAATAAAAAATGGCAATAGAACATGTAGTGTTTACAGCTGCTACTTCTAAATTCTTTGGGTCATTACATATATCTTTATCATTGGATACTGAAAAGAAAAAATGTCCATCATATTGCTCAACTCTTGTTAACTTATTTGAAGGTAACAAAGCAAAAGAAAACTCAAAATTATTTAACATGAAAACATTTTGACAAAGTTATTTTCCTTTTTGTAAATAGTTTCAACAATATTTTGTCAGTAAATGGTAGTTGACATCTATGTCAAAGCTAATTTGTGTTAAGCTTTTTAGGATGTAAAATACTATTGTATATATATGCAAAGGGGAGATTTCATTTCAGTTGGGGTCAGGTAAACAAAAGTTAGATTAAATACTTTAAATAAAGAATTATTATTATTATTATTATTAATACAAAATATTCTATTTGTTATAATAACTGATACCCTGTTTAGCTAGGAAGTTTAGAAAGTAAATTCAAAGGACAGTTTAGGCCATTTCAAGTCAGTCAGAACTAATGATCAAAGACACTATTGATATTGGTCCCAAATTTTCAAGTAATTAAAAGTTTCTTTTAATTCTAGATGGACATCCCTTACCCAATAAAGAGATTTTCCTTCCATCACCCTAATAGACTAAACAATCTAAAGGACAAACAATATCTTACTTCTACAAGCTCTGAGTTGTGAATCCTTTATATTAGGTAAGAATGCTGTTATAGTGTATGGTATCCAGGAAGCTAATGATGTTCTTTTACATTCCTTGCCAGTTTTCTCTATTTGTGCAGCCTGTATACAACCTAAGTACATTTCATAGATACTGAAAAATAATGTACTTATGTTAAGTCATATTCCATTGTTGGGCCTCATAGCAAAAAAACCTTTTCTATGCTTCAAAATATTCATTCATACACAGGCTAAATAGTTCTGTAGGGGGCAATCCATCATAATGCTAGACATATTTTTACAGTGGTCGAAAGTAGTGCTAACATAATCCATAATAGGTGCTAGTCATTTGTATGAAAACAATTCATAAACCATCTTATTCTCCATACATCTCTCAATTCATGTCTCCTTATTACTCATTGTATTTTCAAACTTGTCTTGGTCTGCCCTTAATGTAGGTCACTGCCATCTAGTGACAGTTTATTTGCTGTCTTTACATCATTGTCAAATATTCAAATGTTTACAACATTATCATTAAAACTCTACAACATGAAACTTAAAATGAGTTTCCCAATAATATAACTAAAACATTAGCCAGGGATCATTTACGAAAATTGATTATAAGTACCAGATTTTTGTCTAAATAATATCAGAGTGTTTTAAAAGTGTAACATTTCATGATAACTTTAGTACTCATACGACTATCAATACATGTGTAGTCATTTAAAACTGAATTTTCAGATGGTTGAATTTCACTGTACATCTTTAATAGTCTGGCTACTAGTGAATTTCAGAATCTAATGCATTCTGAGCATTCATTTAATTGCAGGCAGATCAATGTTTCATTAACTATTTACCTGCATAAGAAGTCTTGATCTATATCTGTTTTGTTGAAAAAACTAAACCAACCCATACCACATGCATCAGGGAAGACTATTTTATCGGAATAAACTGCACACACATCAGTCGTCTGGTTTTCATCTATAAAATACCACCATTTTAATATATATATATATTATATACAGTACTGATAAAACAAGAAATAATGCAGCTAAAAAAAACTGTTATTATCCTGGAAAAAACTTATTACTTTTATACCATTTGTATTTTTTTCATTTTACAAAAAATATTAAAAAAAATTATCTTTAAGATTTCTAATTTTCCTATTGAAGATCTTTTTAATTTTTTTTTAACTCCAAGAAATCTGATAACAAATTGTATATTTGAGTGTCCTAAGTACATCTACAACTACCTATACACATAAAACCTGTTATATTGTGGATAAATTCATTGTCATGGATCAGGAAATTTGTCATAACTATCTGTATAACAAGAGTGCACACTAAAATGTCTTGCCTGCATTACTGATAATGATTGATTTTATGTTGAAAATCTTTCAGATAAAAATTAACTACAAGTACCACATACATGTAAACTTAACATTATCCATGTAAATGAATTAAAAGTCAAATGACCCCGGCCAGATGGACATGTACATCTTATATTCATTCCATACACCAAACATAGTTAATTTACTGCATATAGAAACTGGCACCACAAAAACTTAACATTGATCAATGAACCATGAAAATGGTGTCATAGTCAGAGGAATCTCACATAACAAGGATGTACACAATACATCATTCCATACACCAAATACAGTTGACCTACTCCATATAGTATCTGAGATAAAGACCTAAACATGAAAACTTAACTTTGACATTAAACCATGAAAATGAGGTCAAAGTCAGAATCCTGCAAGACAGAAATAAACACTTCAAAATCAATATATGCACTAAATATAGTCGACCTATTGCTTATAGTAATCAAGAAACAGGCCTATAGTATGCCCTTTAGTTACCCGTCAAATACATCGGTAAATATACCTGTTTTGGATTTAACAATAACTCTATATTTATCGGCAACCTTTATCAAATCAAGCTGTGACCTTGGGTCACCTCTAACTAATAAAATGTTAACTTTACCTTCTTTGGATACAACAATAACACTATCTGGATCTGCAACCTTTATCAAATCAAGCTGTGACCTTGGGTCACCTCTAACTAATGAAATGTTAAATTTACCTGCTTTGGATACAACAATAACACTATCTGGATCTGCAACCTTTATCATATCAAGCTGTGACCTTGGGTCACCTCTAACTAATAAAATGTTAACTTTACCTTCTTTGGATACAACAATAACACTATCTGGATCTGCAACCTTTATCAAATCAAACTCTGTCTTAGGATCACTCTTGACTTGAAGAATCATTTGTACTGTGCCTGATTTGACTTCTGATGTCCTCAGTTGAAGATTATAATATTTAAGCGAAAATACTGCTATTACACTGCCTTCTCTGTAAATAAATAGAATATATAAATGAATAAATACCAGTAAACACCAATTTTATCTGGCATAAAAATGCATATAAATCTTCATGCTGAAAATAATGGTAAGAATTATCTTAATGGAACATTTCTCAGTCTCAATAAAATTGCAGAAAAATCCACAGGTTTTTAAGAAATGACAATTGTGATTGGCAGGTATTTTGATAAAATGTACAATAAAATTGAGAATGGCAATGGGGAATGTGTCAAAGAGACAACAAACTAACCAAAGAGTATTTTCTATCTATTTATATATTCATGGACTAATTTTAAACCAATTACATATAAGAACACATGACATTTACTACAAAAAAAATTCCATATTCAAATGTACATTCATGTTTTTTAATTTGCATGCAATTCAATGAAAATACAGTAAAATCAGAAATTAGTGCCTGCATTTATCATTGTGATTTTAAAGAATGGACAAAAAAATGAAAGATTAATTATTGCAATTTCAACAAAATCTGCATTCAGATATATGTTTCCGATATAAGAATCGGAGTTCTTACTATTGCGATACACTCGCAGCTGCATTAATATTATTGACATTAATAAAAACCTTGCAATAATTTTTGAATTTACAATATTTATCAGAGTAAGAAGTTTCTGTCTGGTATATGCCTGTTGTCCATATGTCAGATATGGATTATCCAGCCCTTCTGCCCATCTGCCACAACTGTCACCATCTTGTTAGCATGCCTTTGTCTCACATTTTGTGAAATTCGACTAGAATCAAATGCTGTATTATTTTACTAGCCAATAAGAAGGCTTCAAGAAATTATTTTGCTATACATACAAAATATAAAATAACAATTTTTAATAACGAATTCAATGGATAAAACAAACCTTAGTTCTATAACTTTTAATGATTCAACGTAAACACTGTCATTTCCAGTATATGTGATGATCTGAATAAAAAACAATAAAATTAGTCCACCAATAGTCCATTTGCCAATTACCGATTAGATTCTTTTATTACATACTTTTAACACAAATTGCTTTTCTTTGTCAATCATAGACTGGTTCTATACCAGAACAAATTTGCTTCTGTCTATGCAAAGCATGACAGGTTGAAAGTCATATATCTGTGTTATATCCAATTTAAAAAAATAACTACTAGTCTAAAATATTTTAGCTTAAAAAATTAAAAGCTTTGACAAACATTAAGGTTACACACATTACGCTGAGATAAATTTGGTCTTTGCAATAGCTCTCCATTGTCAATAAAAATTAAGAATTCTGAGTTGTATGGTACATACCTGCTGTACAAGTTTAATCTCCTACTCTGGAATTCTGAGTTGTATGTAACATACCAGTTGTACAAGTCTGGTCTCCTAACCTGAGAATTCAGAGTTGTATGTAACACACCTTTTGTACAAGTCTGGTCTCCTAACCTGAGAATACTGAGTTGTATGTAACACACCTGTTGTACAAGTCTGGTCTCCTAACCTGAGAATTCTAAGTAGTATGTTACATACCTGTTGTATAAGTCTGGTCTCCTACTTTGAGAATTCAGAGTTGTATGTTACATACCTGTTGTAAAAGTCTGGTCTCCTACTCAGAGAATTCTGAGTTGTATATACCTGTTGTACAAGTTTGGTCTCCTACTATGTGAATTCTGAGTTGTTTGACCCTGTAGTATAAGTCTAGTCTCCTACTCTGAGAATTCTGAGTTGTATGTAACATACCTGCTGTACAAGTCTGGTCTCCTAACCTGAGAATTCTGAGTTGTATGTTACATACCTGTTGTACAAGTCTGGTCTCCTACTCTGAGAATTCTGAGTTGTATGTAACATACCAGTTGTACAAGTCTGGTCTCCTACTCTGAGAATTCTGAGTTGTATATTACATACCTGTTGTACAAGTCTGGTCTCCTCTGAGAATTCTGAGTTGTATGTTACATACCTGTTGTACAAGTCTGGTCTCCTACTCTGAGAATACTGAGTTGTACATACCTGTTTTACAAGTCTAGTCTCCTAACCTGAGAATTCTAAGTTGTATATTACATACCTGTTGTACAAGTCTGGTCTCTAATTCCATGGCTACTGTACTTTCTAAATCAGCATACTCTGGCTTCCAGGTAATATTGTATTTGATGGTGATTTCAAATAAATTTGAAGTTTCAGCTGTCAATAAAATTAACTTATATTCAATTCACTGACCTGTTAAAGGCTATTCAAAGTACTAACTACAACGCCTACTAACTGACGAGCCTCTCAAAAATGAATTTTCTCCCATTTTAGTTCATTCATTCCAAATACAAATTAATAAAATAACAGTTGGCATATGTGATCTCAAAAATTAATCTCTTTTAAGCTTGTATAATTAAATGTTTCAATTAGCTTATCTTTTCAATGGAACAGGTAATCAGGAAATGACTTTGAAGTTTAGTATTTTTTATTATACTGTATCTAGATCACTTTTAAAAGTGCAGCCCTAATTTTGCAATTAACCGAATTTGTTTCCAACTTGACTTGAGTTTGAAGGATTTGCAATAGTATTTAGCACATTAGCAACCTGACAAGCTGAAACTGCTGGTCTTTTAGTAGAGTTAAGATTGGTGGGCTAATGTGCATCTTCCCATCAACAATTACAAGTGACTGTCAAAAAGTGCCATTTTCCTTGACCTCCATTTTTTTATAATTTAAAAAGATATTGAAATTTGAAAATAATTTGATTCTTAAGTTACAGGTGGAGCAACATGCATGAAAACCTGGTAAATGCAGAGTCTGAATGATAATAACTTTTCACCAGCAGTTTACATTTATCTAATTGTTTACTTCTGTATAAAAAATAATTAAGAGATGTAATGTAATGCTAGACAAGTCAAATTAACCATAGCATGAAAGTAATTTACAGGGAGATCTAGCAATTTCAAATATTCAAAGATGCTTTTTTTACATAAAAGTGTTTTTTTTTCAGGACATTTTACCTGGCACGCATGTGAGTATATCAAAACCCTGTGGTATATAGCTGGTAAAATTTGATGTGACTAAGGTCTCTGCAACATCTCTGATAGTACATGATGGAAAACTCATAGCTGTACAGTTGATAAACATGAGCCAGATTCTGTAAAAAAAATATTTTAAATAGTGGTAGTGGTGAACAAATTTTCAAAATTGGGTGAAGTCACTGAGATATTTCATTTAAGTCATTTTCCTGTGTCTGTTCTGTGCATTTTTCTTCACTGTTAGTGGTTTTACTTTGATGACTGTAACTATTGTCCTGAGGCGTAGCCAAGGATTATTGTTGTATCTGAGGAGACTATAAACTTACTATTCCACGAATATCCAGTCAGTAAGTATTTTATTATACTGAAAGAGACAACAGACACAAAGTTATGCCAAGGGCCACAGCTGACCAAAATTCACTTTCACATTTGTAACAGACAACAGACACATAGCGATGAATATTATCCCATTGTAAATATGCATTACAAAAACAATCAGGCAATTGTAGGTTTAAAACTTAAGCTCAACAACAGAACAGCAATTTCAAAAAATTCTTTGATCTGTTATAACTATTTGTTCAGACGACGGATTTTGTGTTTTTGGCATCCTTGTCCTTAATTAATTATTCCAGATCTCAATTGGAAAGTGACGCAAATTGCCCTGACTGAGTCATTATCCTGTAATCTGAGGCCACTTGGTGTGTGTTCAAACAACTCGGGAATCGAGGTTAATTATCATTGATAATAGTCCCGAATGAATTGTTTTTAAAAAAACCTGTTAAGCTGCAGTTGAAATTCCGCAAAATGTAATGATGCTTGCCGTCAAATAGTTTCATTAAGGGCAAATAGTTGGAAACTATTGACCTGTCAAATAGTTGGAAACTATTGACCTGTCAAATAGTTCAACACCTGCAATTTGAAAAATAGTGAAAATATTGTGTACTTATTTTTGTATAGAAAATGATAGCTGAGGTATAATAAATACAAACTATGTTATTTCTGTATAAAACTCATTCAAAATTGTTCTCTATTTCATGTTTTGTATGTTTAACTGTATAGTTTGTAAAGTTCATAATTTTTTCATACTTACTGACAATTTGGATACTGTAAATATTGCTCATATCCAGTAAAACATGCACTGTTCATCGCCATGGTTTCTATTAGTTCTGTATTATGACAGGAATCCATATCATCATCATTCACTAGAGAGAAGTAAGTAATATGGAATCATTTATCTATCTTTTGAACTGATGATTGCAATTGTCTGGCATTTAAAAAAAAATAAGCCTGGTACAGTAGATAATTTTTTGCAGTAAAATACCTGTCAACTTCTTTTAAAACATTGAATCTGCACACCTGTTTCTTTAAATTATTTTATCAAAGAGTAAATCAAGTTTATCTCACTTAAATTAACAGCTATAGGTGACTGTACGGTGTAAGTATATAAAACTGTTGACACCAAGATATGTCTTGCATGTATATAATTCTTATAGTAAAAATTGAGAATGAAAATGACAATTTTAACATATTACTAGGTAAAACATTAAAAGTCAATTGATTGATGGTAAAGGGCAAAATAATGTCTTGAAATGAGATTAGCCAATGCTAAAACAACTGCATACCAAAAATATCAGGCTTATACTTAGTGGTTCCCTTTATGTCCACTTTTAATTTTTTTTCTCTTGGAGGAAATAAAGTTACACTTTGTGATATTTTTAAACTTATAATTGCCATCACTGTTTTTTTTTCCTTCAAAAGATTTAAAAGAGAGATGAAAAGAACTTGACTGACTATTCAATATAAATTCTTACCACTACAAGATCTGATTTGTGATTCTGGTATATTTGGTAGATAGCTTGGTAATATAGCAGGCATCCATCCATTGAGTGATGTCCTGGCACACTTCCTGTCTGTGTTTTCTTCAATTGTCTTATGTAGACAATCTAAGTATATATTGTATACTCTGTAATGAAATAAAATTCGTAAGGGTTCCGTGGAACCCAGTGTCTCGCCTACTTTTGCTGTTAATCGCAGGCTCAACAAAAATGAGGAAAAATATTAATACAAATATTCCTCTCTATACTATCTTTTGATTGTAAGTAGCTTCTGTCCAAGTTTGGTAAAAATCCAGGATAATTTATGAATCTAATAAATGTTTTAAAAACTTAAACTGCAGAATGTATGTAATGTTGACTGGAAGAAAAACTAAGTCCATTTATAAGTAAAATACGGAAAAAATGAAACAAAATTTTATCAAAATTTCCTTCTAGATACTAGCTTTTGATCATAAACAAGCTTCTGTAAGTGTGGTACAAATCCAGGATAGTTTAAGAAAGTTGTTAAAATTTTAAAAACTTTAACCACAGAGTGAATGTAATTAACCACAGAGTGAATGTAATGTTTCCTGGCAGAAAAACTAAGTCCATTTATAAGTAAAATACGGAAAAAATGGAATTTTTTTTTTACAAAATTTACTTTTGAATATAATCTTATGATCATAAACAAGCTTCTGTCCAAGTTTGGTAGAAATCCAGGATAGTTTAAGAAAGTTATTAAAATTTCAAAAACTTTATCCACAGAGCGAATATTTGTGGACACCGCAGACGACAACGACGGAGGAATGTAGGATCGCTATGTCTCGCTTTTTCAACAAAAGTGGAAGGCTCAACAAAAATCATATGATAGGTATTCCTCTTAAAGAAGCTGTCTAAAAGTTAAAGGAGAAAAACTAAAGCCAAAAGTTGTTTACATCATCAGCAAAGCAGAAAAAGTTAATTAAATGTACCCATGAACAATAATGTTTACAACACCTTCAATCAGTCTCTATTCCATTTAAACTTTGTTTTATATTGCAGTTATCATCTACTTTTAATATAATTTAAAATTTTGTTTTGATTGTGTCCTTTTCCAATTGTGACAACAAGTACAGACTGGTACTGCCAACTGATACTCCATAAACTACACATTTATGGAGAGAAAACATTTTCATAGTTACTTATATGTTATATAAGTTATGTTTATACATAGTTTGATTTCCATAACACTCATTAGTCATTATTTTAGGATTTTCCCAGGATTTTTTGTTTTCTTTACTATTGAGAAGAAGCAGATTTATCATCATATCTTAATCAGCTACATGTGAGTTTATCAGGTGTTTCTTAGCAGGGTGGTTTAATTACATCAGTTCCATTACAAATATACATGTTTTGTTAATTAGTGACCACTTGTGGCATCTGGCTTTCCTTTATCCTTTGTTTGTTTGCACATAAACTTTGGTATAGTTTAGCTCCTCCCATTTAGGAATATCCCATTAAGTAGTTGTATATTGAAAACCAGTACATGCTGCCTTTAGTGTCCAGTTTTTTCAATGCAGATTAAACAGTTAAAAGAATAATTTTTGCTCAAAAAGTGGCTTAACTAAAAACTTCTTAATGTTTCAGTGATTTGGATTAATACTTTACCAAAGCAGGTTATACAGATTTTTGAACTATTTAATTTTGATTCAGACTAAATACACATTTATTTTGGAATAACTAATATCAAAATGTCTGGCAAATTGAAAGGTGTGTGTAGGAGGAATATTAAGGATTTCTCCTTATGAGAACAATTGGACTATAATAATCCATTTAACTGGAATATTACAAGCTGAAAGACAAAAAAGGAATTAGGACATCTTATCAAATGTCAAAATTAGTGTTAAAGCAATTTTATTAGGATAGTGATGAAGCAGTAACACATTTTGTATATATTACTTCTAAACTTTTTCACTTTTGGATTATGAATTATCCCTACAAAGCTGAGTATTTAATGCTGGCGATATTCGTGTTGTGCATAATTTTACATTTTTAATGTTATCGGAATTTTGGACGACCAATATAAACTGCAACTTTATTAGAGAGTGAATTATATTTGATATAGCCGATTTTAACAGCATCAGATCCGTATGTTTGTTGTGACCATGCAGAGATAATTTCATCCATGTTTATGAACTGGATTTACCTACAAATGTTCTAGGCAAGTATCTTTTTACTACATGTACAATTGGGTGAGCAACCCAAACAGAGATAATAGGTTAATGTGACAATAATTAGGATCCAGCACCAAAACTGTGTAAACATACATCACCAACATGTATACAAATCTGACTAAAAACTCAAACATTTACATACAAATAAATCTACACAGCAACAAAACGTTTTTGTAGTTGATAGTACATACAGCATATAGTTTACACTTTCTCAATAAAGTACAATCAAGTAAAATATAAAGACAACAGTATCAAGTGAAAACAACACTTTAAAAAACTCTTGCATCATAATTGCACAACTTCAGTACCTATAGAAGCTATAACTCAAGACCATCTTGTATTATTTGTGAATTAGATACTGAATATTTATGCACTGGTATTCACATAAGCTAACTTGCATGGTTATATTGACAATAGCATATATATGTCAGATATTGTATTCATTTCTTCATCTTCATGTGATAATTTTGATTTATTTCTTTAGTATAATATCTATATTTTATAACATATACTCCACTTACTGCTAAATTAATTTCATGATCTATTTACCATATATTTCCTTGCATTATGTACAAAGAGAAACAATTATGTTGTTACAGTTATATGGCATCTCCATAATTAAAGTCAATCGAAATTGTGTGTGTTTTTTTTTTTTTTTTTTTGGTAAACACAATTGGTAAATGGAGTATTTAGATTGATTGATTGATTTGTGGTTGCTTTACGCCGCCTCAGCACATAAAGGCAATATCACGGCGATAAATGAATTAAGAACAAATAACTTGTGAACATATAAGTATAAACATTTTATCTAAATGTTAATAATTCTAGAATACTGTGTGATATGGGTTAAATCGTTACTATGCTAGCTTTACAGATAGATACTTACATAACAAATAATTTTATATGTTATAACAGCATTTGATATATTGTGAAAACTGACACCTTTCTTCATCTCTTTTATTTGCATATTTATACACTGAGGGAAACAAGACATTGCACCTCCTGTATGCACATTGGGAACATCAGATGGACAATCAAAAGCATTGGACCCTACCAGTTTGACATGCTTCTCCTTCTGCATAGCTGTGGCAACAGCTCGACTATATTATTTAATGCTAGTTGGATCAACACCTTCACAGACTTAATTGTTTAGCTTTATATTTATCATTGCTGCTCAGTCATATATACATTATACACTTGAACATTGATGGTATTCATATCATGTTATATACTGTTCAATACTCTTGGATAATGACAAAGAATTCAGCACCAAGCAGTTCAGATCTCCATGGTACATACCCAAGAGACTTTAATGTTAAATCTCAGTGCTCTAGATGTTTTACTGTTACGTAATGGGATGTTTTAAACCTGGACTAATTAAACTAGATTAACTAAATTTGGAACAAAGGGACTAATACTTTTTAGTTGTGGATTCAACTTTATCTGTAGTAAATGCATAATGTTCAGCAACTAGTCATATTAATCAGAGTTAGTGTTCCCATGTTTTAAACAGGATACATTATCCATATTCAACCATACAAACATTAGATACTAGCTAGAGCCTCCTCATTCACATGCACCTCTGGATAGATGGATTTCACAAACCAGACCCAGTGCAGCACAACTTTCAATGAAGTGCCCATGCAGGTCAGATGTAATGTGGTCCTAAATCAGCAGTTGATGATCTTTGGAACAGTAAAATGCTAATACTACAGGAACTGTTTATAAGACTGGGTTCAGAAGTTTGAGACCTTTATGTTATTGAATGGATTATAATTACTAGTTTACCTGCTGTTTCTGAGGATTTTATAATATTGCTTTAAATTCTGAGTTTACTATACTCTACCATTAATTTGTATTCATATAGAATAAGGTAAAGGTATCTGCAAGGTAATGAAAATGATCCTTTGCTGTCAGAAAGTAATACACCATAATTAGGCTTGAACATGTTTTAAATTCTGTAAATATGCTACAAAACCAAGATACATCAGATTACCATAATTTTGATTTTAGAGAAAATGGTAATTGTCTGCAAAAAGTTTTTTTTTTTCAAGTTTACTGATTTGATGTTTAAGGAACTGCATGCTTTGTAGCTTTTATGGATTTCTTTTATAGATTTGGCAAGTTTACATTTTCAAGGCCTCATATACATTTGATACAGCTGTAAATATATGCATTATAGATGCTGCATTTTACTCCAACTAAGTAGTTTTTAAATTAAAAAATATCAAAAACTGTTCTGTTTAGAAAGGGCATAAGCATTCAGCTACATAAATTATGGCTTAATTAAATTAATACTTATTTGCCCATACAAGATTTTATTAGAATTTATACAGTAATGTAAGAATTTACTCCTATCCATCCAACTGACCCACTTTTCTTAACCATTGATAAGAAATTTTAGAAAGACATTGTTTACTTATATGTTACTCAGATCATAGCTTTAGAATAGGGACATCTTCTAGGGCTGGAAAGACAAATAGAAGATCAAGCTGGTCTTCAGATATTTAAAGTAGATGTATTTAGTATCAACAGTATCTATAAAATCTTTTCAAAGTAGGTTAGGTAGCTTTACGTAAGAAAATGTTATTTCTCAAGTTCTTCATATATATAAAAATAAGAAGAAATATGCATGAATGTTTTCAAACTAGTTTCAGTATTGTTCTGTGACTAAAGTTTTTTTTTTATGTGTTATCATTATGTGATTATTCTTAGCTTTTCTTTTTATGTTTTGTGTGTATTTCATATATATTTTTTTTTTTCTTTTTTCTTATGGCTTTATTGAAGGTCTCCCCTCCCTTACATCACAAATCCTTGGGGACACTCAGCTGTTACCATCTGTGTTATGGACATTTATGAAATTTTATCACTGGTTGTTTCAAAAATTTCACTCATCCCCCAAGAATTTCTGGGGATAAACTGTCAAATTTCATACAAATTCATTCCAACACCAATTCAACATCAACACTACTTGGCTTCCTCATAGCCACATACTAGGCTTCCTCATAGCCTCATAGGCTTCCTCAGACATAGCCTCATAGGCTTTCTGATAGCCTCATAGGCTTCTTGATAGCCTCATATGCTTCCTGATAGCCTCACGCATTTATTTGGAACCATAGATCCAATTGGATTGGTGTGATGTCAAGCTAGGGGTCTTTACTTTGCTACTTTTCAGTACGCACATAGGCTCTTGGCTTAGGCATGGAGCAAAAATTTTAATTTTAGCTGAGTAGATTCCCAAGGGCCAAAATTAAGTGATGAATATAAAATAATAAAAGTTATAGTTCATTTATGATTTATGTTTCATTCAAACCTGGATACAACTGGCACTGCTACGCTATACATGTATTTACACAGAAGTTTATTTATAATGGGATAGAGCAGGATTTTGAATTATGTTGATTTTTTTGTTGATATGAGTACTAAATGCTTAATTTTACATATCATGAGTTCAAATGGAGAGTTCTGAAGCAAATCAGGATAATTAAAATGTTGCTTAAATTAATTGTCTTAAGAACTCATTATGTGTGACTTTGAGGATTTTGTTCATTGGGCACACATTTCGGCAAGTTAGACTTATACTCAGACAGGTTTTTAATGACAGGTCAAAAGATTTTTGCAAGGAGGTAACTGTTTTTCTGGATGTTTACTCAGACGTTATATACTTTTCATTATTACAAAACACACATCCACTAACCAAAGGAGAAATATGTACAGTATAAACAACAGACACTTTAATATTGAGTACAACATTACAACAAATTATGAATGGACCTTTAGTATATCTACAATCCAGAATCGGTACTCTAGTCAAACATGGAACAAATTACAGTTAAAAATATTCAGGAACATTTCTGAGGACTTTGTATAAATAGTTACTTATATGTTATATAAGTTATGTTTATACATAGTTTGATTTCCATTACACTCAGTAGTCATTATTTTAGGATTTTCCCAGGATTTTTTGTTTTCTTTACTATTGAGAAGAAGCAGATTTATCATCATATCTTAATCAGCTACATGTGAGTTTATCAGGTGTTTCTTAGCAGGGTGGTTTAATTACATCAGTTCCATTACAAATATACATGTTTTGTTAATTAGTGACCACTTGTGGCATCTGGCTTTCCTTTATCCTTTGTTTGTTTGCACATAAACTTTGGTATAGTTTAGCTCCTCCCATTTAGGAATATCCCATTAAGTAGTTGTATATTGAAAACCAGTACATGCTGCCTTTAGTGTCCAGTTTTTTCAATGCAGATTAAGCAGTTAAAAGAATAACTTTTGCTCAAAAAGTGGCTTAACTAAAAACTTGCCTCCCACCAACCCCAACCTTACACCTTCAATATTGCCATGACAGGGGAATCAATCTCAGCACAGTTTATATAAGATTCTTATTGATTTTTCTGTATATGTATACGTTACAAAAGTGCTTAAAAATTTCATTCCAACATCAGTTCATATCAGTAGATCTCAGCAACCAGTAGTGCAAAAAGTACTTTTAGGAGCTATGTTGGATTGGTGTGATGTCAAGCCAGGGGTCTATACTTTGCTACTTTTCAGTACGCACATGTACATAGGCTGCTGGTTTAGGCATGGATCAGATAAATAACCTCAGCATCTGAAACACGTCCATCATGTTTGGACATTTATGAAATTTTATCACTGGTTGTTTCAAAAATTTCACTCATCCCCCAAGAATTTCTGGGGATAAACTGTCAAATTTCATACAAATTCATTCCAACACCAATTCAACATCAACACTACTTGGCTTCCTCATAGCCACATACTAGGCTTCCTCATAGCATCATTATAGGCTTCCTCATAGCCTCATAGGCTTTCTGATAGCCTCATAGGCTTCTTGATAGCCTCATATGCTTCCTGATAGCCTCACGCATTTATTTGGAACCATAGATCCAATTGGATTGGTGTGATGTCAAGCTAGGGGTCTTTACTTTGCTACTTTTCAGTACGCACATAGGCTCTTGGCTTAGGCATGGAGCAAAAATTTTAATTTTAGCTGAGTAGATTCCCAAGGGCCAAAATTAAGTGATGAATATAAAATAATAAAAGTTATAGCTCATTTATGATTTATGTTTCATTCAAACCTGGATACAACTGGCACTGCTACGCTATACATGTATTTACACAGAAGTTTATTTATAATGGGATAGAGCAGGATTTTGAATTATGTTGATTTTTTTGTTGATATGAGTACTAAATGCTTAATTTTACATATCATGAGTTCAAATGGAGAGTTCTGAAGCAAATCAGGATAATTAAAATGTTGCTTAAATTAATTGTCTTAAGAACTCATTATGTGTGACTTTGAGGATTTTGTTCATTGGGCACACATTTCGGCAAGTTAGACTTATACTCAGACAGGTTTTTAATGTCAGGTCAAAAGATTTTTGCAAGGAGGTAACTGTTTTTCTGGATGTTTACTCAGGCGTTATATACTTTTCATTATTACAAAACACACATCCACTAACCAAAGGAGAAATATGTACTGTATAAACAACAGACACTTTAATATTGAGTACAACATTACAACAAATTATGAATGGACCTTTAGTATATCTACAATCCAGAATCGGTACTCTAGTCAAACATGGAACAAATTACAGTTAAAAATATTCAGGAACATTTCTGAGGACTTTGTATAAACTTCAAATGTGCTATAATTGCTTATTTTTCATCTAAATAAATGTATTAAAATTCATAGTGGGATACCATTTCAAAACCGACTTTAAAAATTATTTTCAAATCTTGTAAAACTCAATAGGCTTCCATATCTTCCTTATATCTCCCATCTGTATAAGTTTTATTCCAACCAAAGGAAATTAAAACTTCTATCCTAAAACCATTTATTTCATTTTTTTTCCCCATTTTTAGTTAAAGTGACCTTGACCTGTGACCCCCATATCTGGAGGCTTCTTCTCCATTTTTATATCTCCCATCAATATCAGTTTCTTTTCAATCAAACAAAGGAAAGTAAAGCTACCACTCTGAAACTAATTTTCAATTATTTTCTATTTCTAGTAACAGTGACCCTTTAACTTTCACCTGTTGACCATGAAATCGCTCTGCTTTCCCCCATTCTTTAGTCTCTAATCTGTATAAAGTCTATTTCTATCAAACAAGGGAAACTCAAAATTTTCGAAAACAAAATTTGTTTTCAGTTAGTGGCCTTTACCTTTAACTTATTGACGCCAAAATCTATAGGCTTCTTCCCAATTTTTTTATCTTCAATCAGTATAAATTTCATTCTGCTTAAAAAATGAAACTGAAGATACCATTCAGAAATAAATGTGGATAGTGTCCACATGTGGACACAAATGATGCCCCCGCTTGCATATCATATAGTTATAAAGGGACATAACTGAAGAACGGTAAAAGTGACGCTACCCAAATTTGAACTTGATCTGAGTTTTGTGGTAATAAGCATTGTGTGTAAGTCTCATAACATTTGGTTGAGGCTAACTTAAGTAGAGAACAGAAACTAAAAATTTAGCAATTTTTCTATTTGTAAACACGCATAACTCTAGAACGGTTGTGTATAAGTTTTATAACATTTGGTTAGGACAAACTAAAGTTAAAGAACGGAAACGAAAAATTCAGCAATTTTTATGTTTATAAAGGGACATAACTCAAAAATGGTAAAAGTGTCGCCACCAAATTAGTACTTAATCTGTAATATGTAGTAATAAGCCTTGTGTATAAGTTTCATAACATTTGGTTGAGGCAAACTAAAGTTAGAAAACGGAAACAAAAAAATTGTACTTGATCTTAGTTTTGTGGTAATGAATATTGTGTATAGGTTTCATAATGTTTGGTTGGGGCAAACTTAAGTTACAGAATGGAAACTAAAAATTTTGCAATCTTTCAATTTATAAAGGGGCATAACTCAATAATGGTTAAAGTGACACTACCCAAATTCAACTTGATGTGTGTTTTATCAGTGGAAGTCAAAATTAAACATTACATTGTATAAAGCATTGATTATAGTTGATTCAACTATAATCATGGACAAAGGAAGTTAGCTCCAATTTAAAAAATTACTTGATATTTAGAAGAAAATAAAAATTTTGCAATTTTTCCATTTATAAAGGGGCATAACTCTAGAACGGTTAAAGTGACACCACCAAAATTCAAACTTGATCTGTGTTTTGTGGTAATAAGCATTGTGTATAAGTTTCATAACATTTGGTTGAGGCAAACTTTAGTTAGAAAACGCTAACTAAATATTTTGCAATTTTTCCATTTATAAAGGGCATAACTCTAGAACAGTCAAAGTGATGCCACCATAATTCAAACTTGATCTGTGTTTTGTGGTAATAAGCATCTTGTATAAGTTTCATAACATTTGGTTGAGGCAAACTTAAGTTAAAGAACGGAAACCCAAAATTTTGCAATTTTTCCATTTATAAAGGGCATAACTCTACAACAGTTAAAGTGACATCACCAAAATTTAGACTTGATCTGTGTTTTGTGGTAATAAGCATCTTGTATAAGTTTCATAACATTTGGTTGAGGCAAACTCAAGTTAGAGAACGGAAACCAATTTTGGGACGTACGTACATACAGACAGACAAGGGTAAACCTTATTGCCCCCACCCCTACGATTGGGGCTTAAAAACTTTTATTTTTTTTAAGTAATAGTGACCTTTGACCTTTGACTAATTGACCCAAAATCACAAGGAGTCTTTCCCTTCCCTATATCTTCCATCCGTCTAATCATGCAAGAGGTACTCAAGTAGTCTTCAGGAAACCTCTTGATTTGGAAACACAAACTGAACTCATGTAAATCTAAGCATTACCAACCTAAGTCAAGCTATGACTGAAATCATGTAAACCTAAGCTTAACCCACCTAAGTCAAACTGAGGCTGAACTCATGTAAATTTAAGTTTAACTTCTCTGAGCACTTATATTATATTTACCTGCAGAGAATGTCTTGGTCTATGGTGGTTGAATTCATAAATCCATACAAAGCCATAGTACAAGTCTGAACAGAAATGACTTCTATACTGTAAACTTTACAGACATCATCTGAACCTGTTGTGTCATCTGTATAAAAAATGTTATATTAATCATACCAAAATACTACAGAACATAAGTTTAAGATGGGAAATAAAATCACCAAGAAAGGAATAGACAACAACTATTTTCTATTAGACAGGTATTTGCAAACATGTTTAACCCCACCACATACTGTATGTGCCTGTCCAAAGTCAGGAGCCTCAAATTCAGTGGTTGTAGTTTGTTGCTTTTTATCATTATTGTTATATACATATATCAGACCATTATTTTTCTAGTTTGAGATATTTTACATTTGTCATTTCTGGGCCTTTTATATCTCGCTATGTGGTATGAGTTTTGCTCATTGTTGAAGGTGGTAATGTTGCTAACTTATACATCATTACCGTAGGTCTCAAGTGGAAAATTGTCTCAATGGCAAGTACATTTATATTAATGCTTTGTACATGTAATGACCATAATTATGTATTTCTATAATGACCCTTATAATTACCTGTTCTTTTTAATTTTACCGACATAATTACATATGATATGTTTATATTTACCTGTTATGGATACAACAATAATACTTTCTGGATCTGCAACCTTTATCAAATCAAGCTGTGATCTTGGGTGACCTCTAGATAATGATATACTTATATTTACCTGTTAAGGATACATCAATAACACTTTCCTGATACTGTTATGGAAACAACAATAACACTTTCTGGATGTGCAACCTTTAATAAATCAAGCTGTGATCTTGGGTCACCTCCAACTAATTCAATGTTTAAATTTACCTGCTTTGGATACAACAATAACACTATCTGGATCTGCAACCTTTATTAAATCAAGCTGTGACCTTGGGTCACCTCCAACTTCCAAAATCATTTGTACTGTGCCTGATTTGATATCTGATGTCTTAAGTCGATAGTAATATTTGATCAGAAATACTGCTATTACACTGCCTTCTCTGTAAATGAAGAACAATTCTAATAAGACATGCTTCTTTCGCTTTGTAAACAACAGCGTGATGAAATTCTCGATATATCTATACTTAGCGCAGACTCAGAGATGTACATATTGGTGGCTGTTACTATTTACCTCCCACATAAATCCACATGTCACGCAACCTATATGTGCAAACACTATATCGATTTCGTTGTGTTCAAAGTGAAATTGAAAAAGAAACTACAGAACCGTTATTCCTATTCTAATGTATAACAAAAAGAATTAATGCACAAGTGCTTAACAAATGTATAACATAAAATAAAATAAAATTCTGTAAAATTTCATGAATGATCTTGGCGCATTAACGTCATGCTCACGCTCACTCCTTAGTTACAAAATGTCAACTGTGGATTTGACAATAAATAGTAGCCAACGAAAAAAAATGTTTTGGTTAAGATTTATGAGGATTTCCACACATTTTTTCTAGTGGTTATATAAGAAATAATTCATGCAAGACTTAGATTTATTTGAAATTTGTAGTTTTCATCTTACAGGGGATAAAGTAGAACAGCCATACACACAGCAATCTTTCCTTCACTTCAGTTTTCAAATTACCGTATTTGTCCCATTAGAATCGAAATAATTCATGGAAGCCATAAATTTGTTGGACATTTACACATGGCCTGAGCTGTGATATTCGTTAATTCTATCCCTTGCTAACGCTGAGGATAAAAATTGAAAATCACAGCCCAGGCCATGTGTAAATGTCCAACAAATCTATGGCTTCCATGAATTATTTCTTAATTTAATGACATCTTCAAATAAAGGTATTATGCTGCTGTTAAACTGACTTCCCTACATGTATAGTCACATCTACAGAAGAGGATTATATTTTCATACTTCATGTTGTGAGAAGACACTCTCATAATATCAAATTACTTTATAAATTCAATTTTAAGGGTTTAATGGTTATCGCCCACAGCACCACTGATGAATAGACCACTTTCAAGTTATGTCCTTCACCGGAAAAGTTCGTCAAGTATGCACCGTGTTTTGAATATATATCTGCCTAGTGATGTTGCTTCAAAAGCAACAGTTGAATTCAAAAAAAGTTTACAGTAGACTCTTGTTTATTATATTGACAAATTTGTATAATGATTACTGTGAAATTATGAACATTGTTCTATGAAAAAGTCCGCATCTACGTCACGCGTTTTCACACGCTTTTTAACATGTCATGTCATGTCATGACATGATTTCTCATTGTCAGAGGTTGGCAAGTATGTATGCACGCCTTCATGATGTCATTTACCAGATAGAGGGATTGCCTGTATCCCTGTACTATTAAAGTTCATCAAGCGTTTTCATGATTGTCATTATGCAATATAAACTAGAAATAAGGTTTGTTCTGTAGGTACTTAATCATAAACTGTTATCACAGAGATATGTCTCACCTTTTTGTAATTTTGATAATGCAAGTGTTGAAATTAAAATTGCAATACTTTAACATGTAAGTAATGCAAATATTCAAAGTCGATGAAACATGACTGAAGGTACATGGCTAAACAATCTCCATGGAATGAGATGTCCCAAATACCATTGACTTATTATAAGTCGTTCCCTTTAAACAAACCTTAACACAAACATTAACTTGTAAACTATGTAATAAAAGTTTCAAAGTCAATGAACCATGATCAGGGGTGGGGCTATATAATCTCCATGGAAACGATACTTGCAAATGCTAATAAATTTGCATACCAAATATCAATGACTTAACATTAGCAGTTCATCTTAAACTGATCTAATCACAAACTAATACATGTAAACTAAGCAAAAGTTTCAAAGTAAATAGACCATGACTGAGGGGCGGGGCCAAATATTCTCCATGGAAATGAGATGTGCTAATGCTTATACAACTGAACACCAATCAACATTGGCCTACCACTAATGGTTCCCCTTGAACTGACCTAATCACAAACTAATACATGTAAACTTAGAAAAATCTTCAAAGTCTATAGACCATGACTGAGGGGGCGGAGCCAAATATTCTCCATGGAAATGAGATGTGCTAATGCTTATACAACTGAACACCAATTAACATTGGCCTACCACTAATGGTTCCCCTTGAACTGACCTAATTACAAACTAATACATGTAAACTTAGAAAAATTTTCAAAGTCTATAGACCATGACTGAGGGGGCAGGGCCAAATATTCTCCATGAAAATGAGATGTGCTAATGCTTATACAACTGAACACCAATTAACATTGGCCTACCACTAATGGTTCCCCTTGAACTGACCTAATCACAAACTAATACATGTAAACTTAGAAAATTTTTCAGTCTATAGACCACGACTAAGGGGGTGGAACCAAATAATCTCCATGGAAATGAGACATGCCCATGCTTATACAACTGCATACCAAATTTCATTGACCTACCACTAGTGGTTCCCCATAAATTGACCTAATCACAAACTAATACATTGTTGACGCCGCTGCCGCCGACACCAGAAACAGCATACATATATGTCTCGCTTTTTGACTCCGTCAAGGCGAGACAACAATTCCCTAATGACAGTACTACTGATTATCAATTATAAGAATAATTTGTGCAAAATAGCATCCTATTTTTTCAACCACTTGCTCAACATGGGAAGTTGTCTATTCATTTAAAATAATTCATATATGTTTGGCTTAAGCATCATACAAAATTTAATCTGATTACTGAAAAAGAGGTTGAGATAACAACAATTGAAGTTCTCACTGCTAAAATCATTCAAACGTTATTTTAAAAAATACAAACCTAAGTTCTTTCACCTTTAAATAATCCATTGCAGCACTGTTGTTTCCTGTAGCTGTAATAATCTATTCAGAAAAAAATAAAACTTTAATATGTGAACTGTAAATGAACAATTACTTATGGGTATGTGGAAACAAACCTATCAACAATTTTTTGATGTAACTACATATTATATACAGAGAATATTACAGTAATTTCGTAATTTACCTTCAGTCATGAAATCCACTAAAATTAGTATCCCTCATACATTAATAAATTCCTTGTTATACTTAGGTACCTGATTTACAAGTCTGGTCTCCAAGTCTTTGAATTCTTTGCTTGATGTATTGGAATACTCTGGCTTCCATGGAATGTTAAATTCAATGGTTATTTCAAACATTGATGAACTCTCATCTGGTAAAAAAACAAAAATCTTATTCAAGTAGTGGTATCTTTCTGAGGTAGTCTTTGTGGTAGCCTCTCCCTGGTTACCATATAATTATCATAGCCTCTCCCTGGTTACCATATCATTATCATGACATTATAGAATTGCTTAACTATTTAACTATTTAATGCCATCTTGCTGTAACCATATCATATTTTAAGTGACAAATACAATTTTCTTCCTATAATTTCTAGTCTATGTCGTCTCCCTGTAAGACCACTCCAAATTGACTACTTGTTCTCCAGACTTTCATGTACAAAATATGGAACAAGCGGGACAAACTTTTGTTTATTGATAATTTTTCTGAAATGAACATTTTAGCAAGCCATAAATGAAAATTTGGTGAGAAGAAGGTGTATTCTTTATTTTTTCTGAAGTGAGAAATTAAATTTTTAACACCAAAAAAAAACTTAATTGGTGTGGATTGTGGGGTTCCAACTAGCCAATTAGTTTTCGAGAAGATTTTTATAAAAGCTAAAAGACAAGGGACACTGAACGACAGAAGACAAACACCAAGTGATGGGAATAGCACTCACTGGTCTTTTCAGCCAGGAGAGGCTAAAATTCCAGGTCCACAACAATTATCGTGGGATGCCATCCACCAACAATTTTTAAGTATATACCATCTTAATGTCCAGACAAATTTTCAAAGCATGCTAACCTTGATACTATTTTCATACATTAAAAAAACTATTTTTGGAAGAATATTTGTCTTACTTTAATAGAGTAGTTTTATATATATATAAATATATTACCTGGAAGACATAAGGTTATTAAATCAAGTCCTTGTGGTACCAGACTCCTGAAGTTCGCTGAGGTCATCAATGTTTGTGCTACTCCATTTACTGTACATGATGGAAATATATCAGCTATACATTTTAGGTAAGGAGTCCAAACCATGCTGAAAAATATAAATACTTGAAACATTTATCTATCAAAAAGATACAAATATTGTAAAGAAGACTTGGCTTTGCTGAGTAGTAGAAAGTATGTGTATAGTCCGTGAGAGTGGAGGTACCACAATTGATCACATGATCACCGAAAGACAAGGATGTGATTAGTTGACTAATGGTGTATAATGCCACTTTCAACACCTTTTGTCTTATCATTGTGGCTTGTGTATATTGGTGGGAGAGAAAAATCAACCATAGGCGGAAAAACTGGCAATCTAGTAATTTAAAATTGGAGATAACGCACCTGCATCAAAGCCAGGTTCAAAATCATAACCTTAGTGTTGACAGGCTAGTGATTAATATAGATGAACTAGCAACTGAGGCCCAAGGTAGGATGTGAGAATTAGTTTTAATGGCCAGTCTTCGTAAGAATCAGGCAATTTAGAAGAATTTCAAAACATGGCCAATATAAAGCCACTGCCCTAACCATCCTATTTTGAAGTTATTCTCATCCTGAGTTAGAAATGGTAGGTCTTTCGTTTCTGTGTGTCTGGAAATTCAAGAAATCTCTATATAAATGTTGGTTAGAATGATAGCAAATTACAGAGTTAGCTCCCCTTAATTGGTAATTTCTAGTGCATTTCAACCAAACTATATCTTGAAATACCAGAGCAGGAAAAGGAAACGAAGGTTATATTCGTGCACCATTATACATTTTGTCATGTTTTCACCACTGCCTGATTCTTAGGCAGATTGGTACTTAAAACACAACTTTGATAAACATTGGATTTCCTTGATAAACCTAAGAAATACAATATAATAAGTATACTTTGATCAAATGTTTTCATGTACATTTACATTAGAATGATGCCAAAAAGTCTCTTTAATTTCCTACATAACCAATATTTTAAATATTATATGGAAACCTTCAAAGCTTCAATTGAGTTTCTTGTCTTAGTGAATGTTATAGAATTTGTCACTTCAGTTTTCTGTCGATTAAAACTACGAATCTGATATTTGCCTTTGGTACCAATAAAAGTATTCTATGGCAAACTGTATAACAATTTCATTATTATTTTATTGCAAACCCAATGAAAGTTTTCCACAGTGCCATCTCTATCTTGGCCAGGTATTTAAAATTTTGTAAGTTCACCTGTCCTATTGAATGAATACAATAGCTATTGTTCTCCATGTAGTTTTTTCACTGGGACCTTTAAATTTCTTCTAAGAGAAATCTATCACCCATTGATTAATTTACCTCAGTAAAAAAAAAAGTTGATTTCTGACAAAACTTTCAACATTGTTCTTTTTTAAAAAAAAATTTGTTTGACATGAATAAAAACTTGAAAATTATGATGTTCAAATTAGGATCTTCTTAAATGTTCTCTATAACTAGGCAAAAAAAAAATCAAATTTCAATAGGAACATTGATAAAACTTTTGTTTGAAATCAACTTTTTATGATTGAATCAATGTTTTAATTAAACTGAATGAATATATATTATTAATATTGAATAAATACATCATCACACGCAGTTAATGAGTATAAAAAAAGTATTTTTGTCTATATATAAGAAATTTTTTTTACTCAGGTAAATTAATCAATGAGTGATAGATTTCTCTTAGAAGAAATTTAAAGGTCCCAGTGAATAAACTACACAGAGAAAAATAGCTATTGTATTCATTCAATAGGACAGGTGAACTTACAAAAGTTTAAATACCTGGTCAAGATAGAGATGGCACTGTGGAAAACTTTCTTTGGGTTCGCAATAAGTTGCCTACCTGCATGATGGACTTTGTAGGTATTGTACATAGTTAGCACAAGAACTGTTGAACGCCATCTTCTCCAGAAGTTGTACATCACCACATGAAAATACATCATCATCGTCAACTGAAAGTCAGAAAAAAAAATCACTACCATATCAGTAATTGTTAGAGTTAGAAACATGTAGATTTTATTGGTTGGAAGAACTGAACTCCCCCTTCTTTAGCATTTGTTCAAAATTAAGGGAATTAAAAAAAATATAATAAATTTTGACATTTATATCTCACTATACAACACATTTAGTTATCAAACCAATTTTCCTTGAAAGAGATGACATGAATGACATTCTTTTAATAAACAAAAATATTGAAGCGAAGATTTTTGTGTAAGTCAACCTTTTAAAATAGTGTAGACCTACATCGCAAAGTATGACTATAACAGAAGCTGTTCATTCTGTGTACAAACCTTATTGACTATAACAGAAGCTGTTCATTCTGTGTAAAAACCTTATTGACTATAACAGAAGCTGTTCATTCTGTGTACAAACCTTATTGACTATAACAGAAGCTGTTCATTCTGTGTACAAACCTTATTGACTATAACGGAAGCTGTCATTCTGTGTACAAACCTTATTGACTATAACAGAAGCTGTTCATTCTGTGTACAAACCTTATTGACTATAACGGAAGCTGTCATTCTGTGTACAAACCTTATTGACTATTACAAAAGCTGTTCATTCTGTGTACAAACCTTATTGACTATAACAAAAGCTGTTCATTCTGTGTACAAACCTTATTGACTATAACAGAAGCTGTTCATTCTGTGTACAAACCTTATTGACTATAACGGAAGCTGTCATTCTGTGTACAAACCTTATTGACTATAACAGAAGCTGTTCATTCTGTGTACAAACCTTATTGACTATAACGGAAGCTGTCATTCTGTGTACAAACCTTATTGACTATAACGGAAGCTGTCATTCTGTGTACAAACCTTATTGACTATAACAGAAGCTGTTCATTCTGTGTACAAACCTTATTGACTATAACGGAAGCTGTCATTCTGTGTACAAACCTTATTGACTATAACAGAAGCTGTTCATTCTGTGTACAAACCTAATTGACTATAACGGAAGCTGTCATTCTGTGTACAAACCTTATTGACTATAACAAAAGCTGTTCATTCTGTGTACAAACCTTATTGACTATAACAAAAGCTGTTCATTCTGTGTAAAAACCTTATTGACTATAACAGAAGCTGTTCATTCTGTGTACAAACCTTATTGACTATAACAGAAGCTGTTCATTCTGTGTACAAACCTTATTGACTATAACGGAAGCTGTCATTCTGTGTACAAACCTTATTGACTATAACAGAAGCTGTTCATTCTGTGTACAAACCTTATTGACTATAACGGAAGCTGTCATTCTGTGTACAAACCTTATTGACTATAACAAAAGCTGTTCATTCTGTGTACAAACCTTATTGACTATAACAAAAGCTGTTCATTCTGTGTACAAACCTTATTGACTATAACAGAAGCTGTTCATTCTGTGTACAAACCTTATTGACTATAACGGAAGCTGTCATTCTGTGTACAAACCTTATTGACTATAACAGAAGCTGTTCATTCTGTGTACAAACCTTATTGACTATAACGGAAGCTGTCATTCTGTGTACAAACCTTATTGACTATAACGGAAGCTGTCATTCTGTGTACAAACCTTATTGACTATAACAGAAGCTGTTCATTCTGTGTACAAACCTTATTGACTATAACGGAAGCTGTCATTCTGTGTACAAACCTTATTGACTATAACAGAAGCTGTTCATTCTGTGTACAAACCTTATTGACTATAACGGAAGCTGTCATTCTGTGTACAAACCTTATTGACTATAACAAAAGCTGTTCATTCTGTGTACAAACCTTATTGACTATAACAAAAGCTGTTCATTCTGTGTACAAACCTTATATCAGGATCACTGTATTCCTGTAGTATTCATTATATCTTTTGTAGTATTCATTATATCTTTCACATTTTTTTATATTTTAGTCTAAAAAATTGTTAATCAGGGAGTTAGTTTTCTCATTTGAATTGTTTTACATGTAAGGACCTTTTATAGCTGGTTATGTGGTATAGGTTTTACTCATTGTTCAAGGATATACATAGAGCTCTAGCTGCTAGCTTCTTTGTCATCTGGTCTCTCATGGAGGGTTGTCTCATTGGCAATCATCGTCCTTAACATGCATGAAATATTTGCCACTGGATTTTAAGCAACCAACAATCAATCAATCTTTGACCATCATACCACATCTTCTTATTTTTATAACATTAAGAAAAGAACCCAATGAAGCTATAAATATTTTCAATATCCCAGTAATATCATATCTTTCCGTGACTTTATTCAAGTAAAGGCAGCTTACCATCACAAGATCTGAATCGAGAGTCTGGAATATTTAGCATATATGGTAAAGCAGCTGGCATCCATGCATCTAGACTTGATCTTTTACAATCTTTTCCTGTTTCTTCCTCCACAGTTAAATGTAAACAGTTCAGGTAGAGATTGTAGGCACTAAAACAAAATTATCAAATCTTTGACCTATAGCTGCTAAATTCTATGTCTTTTGATCTTTGGTGGCAAGTTGTCTCATTGGCAATTATACCACATCTTCTTCTAAAATTTATCATTTTCTCATGAATAAAAGCACAAGAAAACACAAATTTCTCATCAAACCTAAGACCTTAACTGATTTTATTTTTGTTTTGAGGATATAATAGTTTCAACTTACAATTGACTGAATTACACGCCAATTAATTTATCCTTCAAGATTTGATACAGAATGCTGTTTGTTGGCTCCCTATGAAAAGGTACACAATTTATGTGATTTTTTTTTTTTAAATGGAACTAAAGATCAGAAGAAACTATTGGACACCATGCTCTCTGTCAAAACCCTAATTTGGCAAATAGATTTTAGAAAGTTTACATCAAAATTAACATGTGTAGTAAGTTTGAAGTGAAAATGACCATCATTTCAGGGTAAATAATCTAAAATAAACCTTTCATCTAAAATGTACTGATTTCACACTATCTCATTTACATGTTCAGTGAACCCAGAAATCCAGGTCAAAATCCTAATTTGGCCTATATTTCAAGTTTCAAGTTGATGTGAAGACAACTTCATTGCATGTTAAGCCAAACTTTAACCTGATAAAGATGGACAAATGAATGGACAATTGTTCAAACCAAAAATCAATATGTCCCCATACTATCATAGATTGGGCTTCAACTTATCAAAATGAATATGTTCTATTCTTATTACTTTAAAACAAGGTTGTAATGTTATTTAAAATTTCCTAAATTGCTATTGTTTTTTTAATTTATAAACCAATAAATCTAATTAGATCTTGACATATTGTATAGACAGCTGTCTATTATTGATTTTTATATGTTGCCCTTTGGATACCTTTTAGTAGTTTGTATCATTGGGTTGTTGTTCCCTTTATTCCAATAGATTGTGTCAACCACTCCATCTACCTGCAGTAAGCTTTATTCTAATAGATTGTGTCAACCACTGTATCTACCTGCAGTAAGCTTTATTCATCTTATAAAAATGTTTGTTAAAGGAGCAAGTTTGATAGGGTCATATTAGGCCCAGAATATGAAGTCAATTGTTTCTAGATAAAAAATGTGTCAAGATGATGAATAGATATGTAAGCAAGTGAAAAAGAACTGTTTTTGTCAAGCTTTTCTTCTAAAACATTGACATTTACCTGAAGAGGTCAAAAATAAGAAATTTTGGTGGAAATTGATAAAATTTTCTGTCTTTTAACCACATATATTCCTATGACACATATAGAGTATGGGTATGAAATATTCAAGTCAGATAAAAAATTTATTGAAACAAAGTTAATGTTAAAAGATCTTTCTAGATGCATGTTTTAGGTACTAAAAACAAAAAGAAATTGAAATTTGTTGAAACTAAAGAAAGAATCCTCTTTCCAAAATTGTTTTTCAAATACTTGAATTTGATGAGAGAAAAACTTCATTCAAATATGAAGGGGGTATGATGTACATATTTTCCAGCTAAATTAAGGTATACAAATGGACTTACATACTTGTCAATTATATATCTTCCACAACTTTTCTGCATGGAGAATTACAATACCTTCATGTCAATGAGATCTCTAAAACAAGCACTGCAACCAACTTATGATATATTTTTTAAGGGGAACAACTCCTGATAGAACTGTTTATTTCTTGACATAGTTATTTTTTTAAATGTTTGCATGAGTGCTAAGTGTCCAATAATGATAAGCATTTGAAAATCTTTGTACTAAAATACTCCAATTTAAGTAAATTATTAATACGTTAGTGATTACAGGTATCATTACCTGCAGAGTAAATCTTGATCAGCATTTGTATTATTGTAAAGGAAATACACAGCCGCAGCACAGGAAGTACTGTTCATTACTCTAGCATTGTAGCTTCCACATACATCAGTTACCGGGGTGTCATCTAAAAGGGAAAAATAAAAGGTTGTCAAAATGACAGCATACTGGGTTTTTCTTACATTTATTAATGTTATTGTTAAAGGGCCATAATTATTGAACAGCAAAAGTGAAAATAATCAAAAACCAATTTTGATCTCAGCTTTGTCATGAGAAACAAGACATTAACATTTGCAGAGGAATGGATCCCGTGTTCCCAAGTTATTGCACAGAATTTAAATAAAGTACTATTTAACCATTCAATAAGGGACCACAGCTCCTGAATAAAAAAAAGTGAAAATTGTCAGTTTAGACCTTGACTTTCATTTTGTCATTGAGATAATGAACACAATTTAGAGGCTTTTGTTAACCTTAACAACTGAAATTTTGACTATTCAGAAGTTGAAATACATATATTTATATAAAACAAATTTTGGGACCACAGGAAAATTGAATTTAAATGTATCTTAAACAGAGAGTCTATGCACACCACAGAGCAATAAAATGATAACATCTTATCTTATCTTAAAAAATAATACTGTACTTCCAGATTTCATTAGGCCAAGTTGTAAATTCCAATTTAAAAATAATTACCTTCCTTTGCTTCGATAATAATACTGTCTGGATCTCCAGTTTTAATCAGGTCATACTGTGAGCTGGGATCTCTCCTTGCAGTCATTATCATCTGTGTTGTTCCTGATGATATGTCTGATACCTTTATCTGTACGTAGTATTTCAATTCCATTACAACAACTACACTGCCATATCTGAAAAAAAAATATAATTAAAACTTGAAGTAAAGTGAAAAAAGCTCAGAAAATGATACCACACCCCCAAATACAGAAATGGAACATGCATTATCATGGTAACAGTTACCTCCCTTTAAATTGTATGAACCTCCTTTTATGGCACTAAAATCAAACTGAAAAAGGTGATTTAATCCTATGTCACATGCATGTAAAATATATATGACAACAAATAAATTAGCAAAATAAGTTACGTTAAAACTGACCAATGTGCTCGTTGGAAGTTGTTTGTAACAAGTGCTGTAGGGGTGAATTTTTATTTTTTTATCTTCAAGATACTTAGTGTTTCATTTACTTTAAAAAAAAAATCATTGTAAAGCTGCATATCATTTTACGTTGACAATTGACAAATTTGAAGCATGACTGGAATTAGTGATTTAAATAGGAAATATTACTATGTGTTATATACCTGACATCAATGACTTTGATATATTCAATAGCAGCACTGTAGTCTTTATTGAGAGCTCTCACCTGAAATAAATTCCATAAATCTTTACATTTCAAACAAATTTCATGAACTCTGTACGAACTCATGACTTTTTTATTTAATCAAACTGGAAGAATTCAAACAATATGCTATTTTGGTTTATACTGCAACTAGTTGTGTTTATTTCCTAAATATAGTAACACAGCTATATTTTGTTGCAATGTCAACTTCATCATGGATCACTTTTTCCACAATCAAGGGGTTCATTTAGGGATGAAAATAAGTTTGAAATTTGTGTTACAATTTAAATAGCTATCAATGTATTAATTTAAGTTGCAGTATAAAAACAATATTAGGTCAATGTCAGAAAAATATAAACTTTTTTGTATAGGCACAAAACTGGGGAAGTAGTACTAGTTTTATCTACTTTTTTTTTATAGAAATTAGAGGTAATTGGTATCTTTCTATGTATCATTCCCTCTGCATAAACAGATTTTTTAAATGGTTATGGTAGATTGGGGTGTAAATAAAAATAAATAGAATGTTTTTATAATTTGCCAAAATGTAGTTTACATAATACTTTTTTCAAAAATATAATAAAAAGTATGGGTCACAGGTTTTTTTTTTAGTAGCAGGCTAAGCAAAATTTTAAGATAAAATATGAGAAGATAGCTCTTACTATGTGCTTTCAGAAAATAAAAATAAACAAGCATTCTGTGAGTATTGCATGGCAATACATAGTCCCCTACCTTAAAAATCTTCAAGCATGACGAAAAAAAAGTGTGGAAAACTGATTATTAGAGTGAATTTTCTAAGTCCAAGGACCTTAACTCTGCACAAAATCATCAGACCGCAACAAAATTTAAACTTGAACTGTAACTTGTCATAATAAAACTATATACCAATTATCAAATCAATATCTTCAAGAATGACAAAAACAAGTGCGGAAAACTGATAATCAATTTTCTTACTACAAACAAAATAGGTAAATTAACAACACATTCCCTTATAAAAGTTACATAATCTATGTTATCTCCCCTTATATGGCTGAGTTGAAAATCGAAACAAAAAATTTTCTGTATTTGTAAACAGTCATAATAATAAAATAAAACACATAGTTTTCTTAATTAAGATGAAAAATCTTTCAAATAAATTACATTCGTCTCTCAAAATTAGCATTTCATTAAAAGTCTAGACCCAAAAAGTATTAACAAAAATACTGAACTCCAATTGTTTTCTGCTATTTTACAATCTAAGGTGGCAGAAGACACCTGATCTACATCAAGTACAAAAACAAGTTACCTGTTCCTCTACTTTCCTTGTAAAGTTGGCATACTCTTGACTATTCTTATCAGCATACTCCACTTTCCATGGAAGGTCTAATGTCACAGTTATTTCAAATTTTGATGAAGTTCTATCTGGAGAAATATAAAAAAAAATCAACTGAAAAATAAATCATCATAAGTGATAACAGTCTTTATATCATCTTTCTTGAGACATAAAAATAAAACTATGGCAGGGAAGGACTCTACTATTTTCCATACATTTTATGTAAATACATCAAAGATAATGATGATATGATTCTTGAGTATTCAATATTAGATGAAATATCTATTAACATTTTACTGCAGCCTGGCCTGAATAGTCACTTAAAGAACTTAGCTGGCTGTGCAAGGAAAAATACTATACCCTTACAGTGGAAGCCCTATGTCCTTATGGATGGTGATATTATACATTACCTGATAACATCATATCATAATGTATTATAAATAGAACTTGTCTTGTAGTTGTTTTACAGTACTGCTTTACATCTCTACACCTGAACTTACAACTTAGGCCATAGTGATGCTTTAAAGTCTACAGTTTTTATGACTTGATAATAATAACTGTCAGAATATTAATAATTCCCTGACCTGGTGATGGGAAACAGGATTCCATAACATCATAACCTTGAGGAACACGTCCCTGTACGGTTGAAGAGTTCAGTAATGTATTAGCTATTTGGTCAGTCTTACATGCTGGAAACATTTTAGCTATACAACGAATATATGGTGTCCAAACTCTGGAAATAAAGATAAATCTAAGTGTTGAATCAATATATGCACAGCAAAAAACAAATAAGTTTTTTTCTTTTTACTTAATTCTAAGACAGTATGTGTGTTTTTCAATAATTTTATTTTACTTGTTCCAGGTTCTTTATTGATCACAACTCAAAGAGAGGGTCATAGTTCCATCCTATTCTCTCGTTTTTGTAGTGCAATGGCTAGAAAATGCAGTAAGAATTTTTTTTAAATACATCATAAAAAAGACTGTTTAAGCCTGACTACATATTAGATAAAAATCAATACTATAGGATTAAATACATTTTTTTAGGAGGTTATTGATGGTTAAACTGGGATGATTAACTCAAAAACTGAATAGACTCTTTATGTGACATTTGTTGAGTCAGCTGCCCAGTTTACACATCAATAACCTCTAGAAAAAAATGTTTAATCATTATAATTCTCAACCATTTGTAATTTATTTTCTTTCAATTTTAACTTTCTTGGAACCTTTGTTCATAACAACACATCCTGTATATTTATTCCTTAGTAAACTCTGATAATGTAAGACACTTACTGGCAGCTTGGGTGGATCAAATATTGAGAATAAGCTGTACATCCACTGACCATGGCCATCGTCTCTACTTCTTTCACATCGTTACAATCATTTACATTATCATCAGTAACTACAAACAAATGTTAAAAAAACAGCATTAAACTATTTGAAGGAAAACTTGAGACTGGAATCTAAAAGCAAAACTACAAACAAATGTTAAAAAAAACAGCATTAAACTATTTGAAGGAAAACTTGAGACTGGAATACAATTCATATTCTAAAACAAATATTGACCTATATTCATGCAATTATTCTACTGTAAAAAAAATTAATGCCTTTATCAAAAAGGCAAGACAAAAAACATTAAAAAAAAAAAAAAATTTATAAAAATTTATCATTATATTTTAGCTGGTCAGATAGAATCGACCTTGCAAGTGCAGGTATATATGTACATGTATAAGACTTTGATTGATTTTGGAACATTCAAATACGAAATAAAACATGAACTTTGGTCTATTTTGTAGGGTTTATATCAACTCAATTTTCAAACAGTTACAGACTTTGCATAGAGATTTTTTCAACCCGAAATAAGTTAACAGATGTATTGATTTTCATTTCCATAAGGTCCATTTCTATCCGACGCAGCTCATTTATAAATATGTATAATCTGAGCCAACCCAATAACTCAGGGGAAGTCAAGGTCGTTTAAACCTGCATAGTAGTAGTAACTCAATGTTTAGACACCCAAATTTTCAAAACTAATGTCATGATTTTCTTCAAAATAATTGACAAACAATTTTCACAATCAGGAATCAAACTTAATATAAATACTTAAACAGGAAATCAAATCTGAATTCTTTAACAAACTTCCTAAATTTATAATTAAAATATAATTAGTAAAAATGGTCAACATTTGTACATCAAAAATGTTAAATATTTTCCCTCACTATTTTAAGCAGATGAGGCAGACTAATGGGTAAAACCAGACAAGATGGACTTTTGATGGTCTTAATGATTGGATTAAAATAAGTAGTTTCTTCTTACCTTTACAAGCAGCTATGTCCGTCTCCTTCAATGTTGTAAATGCTGACAAATAGATAGGCAGCCATGTCTTTAATGATGACTTCTTGCACATATTACCAGTTTTCTCTTTGTTTTTTATTGATAAACAATTAATGAAAACGTTGTAGCCACTGGAAAAAATGATTGATTTGTATTAAGTGTTGTAAATTAATTTGATAGTAAGTTTTAGTTGTGTAGTAAAATTTTGAACATAAAATCCAAAGTGAACAGATGCCTTTCACAGTTTATGATTTTCTCTAAAAATGATTCTTAGAATTTTGTAAAAAAATAATTTGCAGCAATCTTTAAATTACAGCAAAAAAATTACAAAATGGGACTGGATAAGAACATTTTGGCAGCTAAATAGATATAAGAAGATGTGGTATGATTGCCAATGAGACAACTCTCCATCCAAGTCAAAATTTATAAAAGTAAACCATTATAGGTCAAAGTACGGTCTTCAACACAGAGCCTTGGCTCACACCGAACAGCAAGCTATAAAGGGCCCCAAAAATTAATAGAGTAAAGTCTGGATATTGTGGTACATTTAAAAGGGGGGAATCCCTCATTTAACAGATAGCATACAATATAAAATGTATAAAGAAGGAATGTTCATATCATCAAATTCTATACTATGACTGATTCAAAATGTACACATCTATATAAGATCCATGAAATTATTATTAGAATTGTTTAAGTGTCAGTTTCAAACATGTAAACTCACCTACTTGATTACATATATATATATTAAATCAAATTAAAGTAATACATAGTTGCTGAGAAATTTCTAATTAAAAAATTCAATTTGTAGTATAAAAATAATCAGGTTGTGTTATTCAGGAACAAGAGACCTTATCCCTATTTCAGATTCTACAACACTTGACTTGACATTTTGCGACACTAGAACTGTTGACGTCATACAACAATAAGGCTTGCATTGTGATATTAGACATTTTCTCTTATTACATCAAAACTTTACGGAAACATCTGTGACGGAAAATAATGGCAGACAAATAGCGATAAGGTGTATGTGAACATTACACCTTACAACTCACAAAAATCAACCTGTTTTCAAATTACAGTAATATGTGTATTAAAACGTTTAAACCCACTGCATTTGTTTGCACCTGTGCTAAGTCAGAAACCTGATGTTCAGTGGTTGTTGTTTGTTGATGTGGTTCATAAGTGTTTCTCGTTTTTTATATAGATTAGACCGTTGGTTTTCCTGTTTGAATGGTTTTACACTAGTCATTTTTGGGGCCCTTTATAGCTTGCTGTTCGGAGTGAGCCAAGGCTCCGTGTTGAAGGCCGTACTTTGACCTATAATGGTTTACTTTTACAAATTGTGACTTGGATGGATAGTTGTCTCATTGGCACTCATAACACATCTTATTATATCTATAAAAAGAGAAATCTGTTACAAATATGCGAGAAGGAAATTTATATCAAGATTAAGTTGAGTCTAAGACTTGAAAATGTAGGTAACCAATACAATGCTAAATAATAAATCTTTTTGATTCAGTATTATAAACAGTTGGTGACAAATCAATTAAGTAAACTGACCGTGTGAGACCCCCATGGGAAGTCAAGGTCGTTAAACACCCCCTAGTAGTAATTATGAGACAGTGTGAAGGAGGTACAGGGATTGAAACAAGAGGCTACCAATAGCCAGAATCGCTCACCTGGTAAACAATAAGCCATTTTGATATTTATTTTTTTTCTTTATTGCAATCAGTTATGTTTGGTTATTTGTAGATCTTATTCAGTGGCATTAATGCAGATCTTGTAATGATGATCATTTATTATATTTTACAGTTTATTCCTATCTATTGAGGTTTTTAAAATAAAATCTGTCATTTAATAGCAATAAATCCTACAACTAGTGTGACACATCAGCTATGTTGACTTACATTCAGATCTTATTTTGCAGATCTTTTTAGCTTTTTCAAGTTTCTCTCAAACTTATTTAATTCTGGCAAAGTTGCAAAAAATGGATAATCAAAGCACCAAGGGCGCTATAGGCAGTTAATTAAAAAAAAACCAAGGCAAACGTGGCAGAAGTTAAGATATATATTGTGGAAGAATTGGTTTAATTACTTATCTCAGCTATTTTAAGTATCAAATAAATGGAGAATGTGTCCCCTTGGACACAGATGATACCCCCACTTGCATATAACATTATAAATGGACATAACTCATGAACGATAAAAGTTACATTACCCAAATTTGTACTTGATCTTAGTTTCATAAAAATATTTGTACCTTAATGTTTCTGCTATCCAATCCTACCATTTTCAAAAGTTATTTCTAATTTATTTTAAATATGTAAATTCCTATAAAACGAGCCATAAATGAAAATTTTATAGGCCCAGAAATAACTAAAAAAACTAAAAGAAAATTCAACCTAGACTTATTTTTTGCATCAATTAGATTTTATAATGAACAAGAAATAATTGTAACAGGATGCTGTTACGAAGTCTCGCAAACAAAGCTATAATTCGTCATTCCCCTTGGTCGCCTGACATTGGGCTGAGTCCAGTACACATTGGTTTGGTCTAGTAAAGTGATATGCATATGTGACACCTAGGAGAATGACCCTGTATGTCATTCAAATCTTCTTGACATGTCGAACAGGAATAAATACGGTTAAGGGTGGGTATCTCAACGTTTACAAGTTCTCAACTAGAGGCTCTCAAGAGCCTGTGTCGCTCACCTGACTCTACTTTGGTTTTAGAAATCATGTAAAGATAGATAAAAATCATAACAGATACCCAAATAATGATTGAGGCCAAATTTTGATTAACATTGGTCCTGTTATTTAATAAAATATCCTGGTGGCCATCTTGAACAGTAAATCGGCAACAAAGTAGCAACACTTGGTCAGCACTTCATAAGGAACATTCATGCCATGTTTGGTTTCATTCCATTCAGTGGTACTCTAAAAGAAGACATGTGTATGTATTTCCCATAGGGTCCTATGTTAAACTAAGTTCCCCGATGGCGGCCATCTTGGATGATGGATCGGCTACAAAGTAATAACACTTGGTCAGCACCTCATAAGGAACATTCATGCCATGTTTGGTTTTATTCCATTCAGTGGTTCTCTAAAAGAAGTCATTTGTATGCATTTCCCATAGGGTCCTATGTTAAACTAAGTCCCCCGGTGGCGGCCATCTTGGATGATGGATCCGCTACAAAGTAACAACACTTGGTCAGCAACTCATAAGGAACATTCATACCATGTTTGGTTCAATTCCATTCAGTGGCTCTCTAAAAGAAGACAATTGTATGTATTTCCCATAGGGTCCTATGTTAAACTAAGTCCCCGCTGTCGGCCATCTTGGATGATGGATCGGCTACAAAGTAACAACACTTGGTCAGCATCTCATAAGGAAGATTCATGCCATGTTTGGTTTAATTCCATTCAGTGGTTCTCTAAAAGATGACATTTGTATGTATTTCCCATAGGTCCTTTGTTAAACTAAGTCCCCTGCTGTCGGCCATCTTTGATGATAGACCGACTGCAAAGTAACAACACTTGGTCAGTACCTCATAAGGAACATTCATGCCATGTTTGGTTTCATTCCATTCAGTGGTTCGCTAAAAGAAGACATTTGTATGTATTTCCCATAGGTCCTTTGTTAAACTAAGTCCCCTGCTGTCGGCCATCTTGGATGATGGACCGACTGCAAAGTAACAACACTTGGTCAGCACCTCATAAGGAACATTCATGCCATGTTTGGTTTCATTCTATTCAGTGGTTCTCTAAAAGAAGACATTTGTATGTATTTCCCGTAGGGTCCTATGTTAAACTAAGTCCCCCGCTGGCGGCCATCTTGGATGATAGATTGGCTACAAAGTAACAACACTTGGTCAGAACCTCATAAGGGACATTCATGCCATGTTTGGTTTCATTCCATTCAGTGGTTCTCTAAAAGAAGACATTTGTATGTATTTCCCATAGGGTCCTATGTTAAACTAAGTCCCCTGCTGGCGGCAATCTTGGATGATGGACCGACTGCAAAGTAACAACACTTGGTCAGCATCTCATAAGGAACATTCATGCCATGTTTGGTTCCATTCCATTCAGTGGTTCTCTAAAAGAAGACATTTTTATGTATTTCCCGTAGGGTCCTATGTTAAACTAAGTCCCCCGCTGGCGGCCATCTTGGATGATGGATCGGCTACAAAGTAACAACACTTGGTCAGCACCTCATAAGGAACATTCATGCTATGTTTGGTTTCATTCCATTCAGTGGTTCTCTAAAAGAAGACATTTGTATGTATTTCCCATAGGGTCCTATGTTAAACTAAGTTCCCCGATGGCGGCCATCTTGGATGATGGATCGGCTACAAAGTAACAACACTTGGTCAGCACCTCATAAGGAACATTCATGCCATGTTTGGTTTTATTCCATTCAGTGGTTCTCTAAAAGAAGTCATTTGTATGCATTTCCCATAGGGTCCTATGTTAAACTAAGTCCCCCGCTGGCGGCCATCTTGGATGATGGATCGGCTACAAAGTAACAACACTTGGTCAGCACCTCATAAGGAACATTCATGCCATGTTTGGTTTCATTCCATTCAGTGGTTCTCTAAAAGAAGACATTTGTATGTATTTCCCATAGGGTCCTATGTTAAACTAAGTTCCCCTATGGCGGCCATCTTGGATGATGGATCGGCTACAAAGTAACAACACTTGGTCAGCACCTCATAAGGAACATTCATGCCATGTTTGGTTTCATTCCATTCAGTGGTTCTCTAAAAGAAGACATTTGTATGTATTTCCCATAGGGTCCTATGTTAAACTAAGTTCCCCGATGGCGGCCATCTTGGATGATGGATCGGCTACAAAGTAACAACACTTGGTCAGCACCTCATAAGGAACATTCATGCCATGTTTGGTTTTATTCCATTCAGTGGTTCTCTAAAAGAAGTCATTTGTATGCATTTCCCATAGGGTCCTATGTTAAACTAAGTCCCCCGCTGGCGGCCATCTTGGATGATGGATCGGCTACAAAGTAACAACACTTGGTCAGCACCTCATAAGGAACATTCATGCCATGTTTGGTTTCATTCCATTCAGTGGTTCTCTAAAAGAAGTCATTTGTATGCATTTCCCATAGGGTCCTATGTTAAACTAAGTCCCCCGCTGGCGGCCATCTTGGATGATGGATCGGCTACAAAGTAACAACACTTGGTCAGCACCTCATAAGGAACATTCATGCCATGTTTGGTTTCATTTCATTCAGTGGTTCTCTAGAAGAAGTTCAAAATGTAAAAAGTTAACGCCGACGACGGACGACGGACGCCAAGTGATGAGAAAAGCTCACTTGGCCCTTCGGGCCAGGTGAGCTAAAAAGGGGGAGTGATCCCCCAGGGGACTCATCTTTTATTTCATTTGATTTGGTTTATTGTCCCAAACATGAATATATATGGTTTAGGGGTGGGGATCTCAACCGTTTACAAGTTCTCAAACAGAAAGGGGTTGAGTGACCCCACTGGGACACCTCCTATAAATTCAATTTGATTTGTTTTATTGACCCATACAAGAATATATATAGTTTAGGGGTGGGGATCCTGACCGTTTCCAAGTTCTCAAACAGGAGGGAGTGGCATGACCCCAGGGACTCCCCCTCTATTTCATTTGATTTGTTAAATTGTCCCATACATGAATATATATGGTTTAGGGGTGAGGATCTCGACTGTTTACAAGTTCTCAAACAGAAGGGGGTGGGGTGACTCCGGGGACTTCCGACTTCCCCAAATTTTCACTTGATTTGCTTTATTGACCCATACAAGTATACATATGGTTTAGGAGTGGGGATCGCAACCGTTTACTAGATAAAAGCACATTTTCAAATTGAAGGGGGGGGGGGGGGGGGGGGGGGGATGACCCCCAGGAACTCACCCTATATTTTATTTGATTTGTTATATTGTCCTCTTATCATTACTGAAGACCGCGTGTGTCTGTCACTTACTGTTTTCAAGTAAAAGTCATTTGAAAATTAAAAAAAATAAAATTCCATAGGGTTCTATAGTAAACCCCTCCCTTCTTTATGCCCCTCAAAATATCCCAACATAGACCCCAATGCACAAACGAAAAATTGATGGCTCAGCTTGACCATAGGTAATTGGGGACAGGACAATTTTTTTTTTGCCTTTCCCCTTTTCCCAAAATCAGTTATTTTTTCGTTTTCTATTAGTTTGAATTATTTTCGCATGTTTCTGTATCACAAGAACATAAATATACTACAAATACACTTCCAAGTGTACTATCAACAGCAGTCACTGATATATTATTAGAGAGAAGGTATCTCACTTCATACAGATTTTTTATTTTTCAATGTGAATTCTTGGGGGAATCCCAAGCCTAATTCATTAAATATTTAACTTCCCTTGGGTCAGTGCCTATGACTCGTTTTCTCAAACATTTCTTTACTTAACATGCCGGCACTTTTAATATAATTCGACTTCTATAGATAGAAGGCATTAATTTTGCTCGTCGTGTCGTCGTATTTTAATTCTTAATGGACGGAAGTATTGTATGGGCGACAACTCAAATCCTGTTTCCTGTAACAAACGTTCCGAATGTTATTGTACAGCACGATAAGGTACGAGAGTTCCCCATAACAGTATAAAGTATAAATAAACTCGAGCAAGTTTACAGTTATAATTACCGCCAACTTAGACTACTATATTTAAATGTCTTTATTTCCTCTATGAAAGAGATTTGGTGTACATGAACAATATTCCTGCGCATTTTGTCATTTGGGAAATGTAAACAACTTGTAATTAGAGATTTTCGGCGATGAAATATTTTATACAATTGTTCTTTGACATCTTAGCCAAAATCACAGGGTATAAAAAACTACGCATAAATTTTTTATTGAGCACTATTTCCTATGTGCAACTTCAATTAATTTGGGTCGTTCGACGATCATTCATAACCTTAAAGGTTATTCTGGTCATATTTTTTGTATTCCAGAATTAAAAGTATGAAAAAATTAGTTATAAATAACATAAAAGTAAGTCTTTCAAGGGCATTAACTCATGTAAGGTGTCAATTGACAATTCTTCCATGATGACTTATTAGTAGATCTTACTGTTCTGGACATTCTTACTGAAAATTGTCTCTGTATCTGTTATAGTTTTCAAGATAATAACCAATAAACTGTTAACACAGAGATATGTCTCGCCTATTTGTTATTTTGATAATGCAAATGTTGAAATTAAAATAGCAATACTTTAACAAGTAAGTTATGCAAATATTCAAAGTCAATGAACCATGACTGAAGGTACAGGGCTAAACAATCTCCATGGAAATGAGATGTGCCAATGCTAATACAACTGCTAACTAATTACCATTGACTTTTCATAAGTCTTTCCCTTTAAACAAACCTAAACACAAACATTAACTTGTAAACTATGTAAAAGTTTCAAAGTCAATGAACCATAATTAGGGGGTGGGGTTATATAATCTCCATGGAAATGAAACTTGCAAATGTCAATAAATTTGCATACCAAATATCATTGACTTAACATTAGTGGTTCATCTATAACTGACCTAATCACAAACTAATACATGTAAACTAAGCAAAAGTTTCAAAGTCAATAGACCATGACTGAGGGGTAAGGACCAAATATTCTCCATGGAAATGAGATGTGCTAATGCTTATACAGCTGCTTACCAATTATCATTGACCTACCACTAACAGTTCCCCTTAAACTGACCTAATCACAAACTAATACATGAAAACTAAGCAAAAGTTTCAAAGTCAATAGACCATGAATGAGGGGGCGGGGCCAAATAATCTCCTTGGAAATGAGATATGCCAATGCTTATACAACTGCATACCAAATATCATTGACCTACCACTAGTGGTTCCCCATAAACTGACCTAATCAGAAACTAATACATGTAAACTAAGCAAAGTTTCAAAGTCAATAGACCTTGACTGAGGGGGCAGGGCCAAATAATCTCCATGGTAATGAGATGTGCCAATGCTAATACAACTGCATACCAAATATCATTGACCTACCGCTAGTGGTTTCCCATAAACTGACCTAATCAGAAATTAATACATGTAAACTAAGCAAAGTTTCAAACTCAATAGACCTTGACTGAGGGGGCAGGGCCAAATAATCTCCATGGTAATGAGATGTGCCAATGCTAATACAACTGCATACCAAATATCATTGACCTACCACTAGTGGTTCACCATGAACTAGACCTAATCACAAACTAATACATTGTTGACGCCGCCGCCGCTGCCACCAACGCCGGAAACAGCATACCTATGTCTCGCTTTTTGACTCCGTCAAGGCGAGACAAAAACTGTGAAATTTGCAAAAAAAGACAAAATGGGTGGTTTTATTTTTCTGAAGATAGACCAGTTTGTCATGACTAATCATGTCTGATTTGCTCTAACTGCTTTAGTTTTTGAGATAGAAGCAAAAAACTTTGAAATTTACTAAAAATTTATACTTTAGGTGCAACAAGTCAAATATGAGTTGTCTAATTTTCTGAACACTTCACAGGTGATAGACTATGACCTGCTGATCATTTTTACTAACGTCAGATTACTGTAACTGCTTTAGTTGTTGAGATATAAGTAATAAACTGCATAGTACCTATGTTTTATTTTCAGCAACATCAGCCATGTTTGTTGATGGATCAAATCCCCTGATACAATTTCTAAACTAGATTTCCTAAGGCACATTTAGGCAAAGTTTGGAAACATCTGGCCTTGCAGTTTAACAGAAGAAGCCTTTTAATGTTTTCTAGGACAGACCCCAATTGACGGCAAAAGCTCAAATGGCCTAATAGGCCATGTGAGCTAAAAATGGTCAACACAAAAAAAACTACAGCCTCACTAAAAATGGGCCTACATAATTAAATCTACAGCGTTACCAAAAATGGGCCTACAAAATAAAATCTACAGCCTTACCAATAAAGAGCTGCGCCATGAGCGCATGATACGCCCATTGTTTTTTCAAAGAATAAAGTTCCATAACTCCTCAATGTCATATCAGAAATTTATAAAAAAAACTAAAGCAAGTTTATTTTAATAGATATAAACAATTCACCAAAGTTTCACAAAAACTGCTCAAAGCATTTTTGAGTTATTGTCGGAAAACTGGAAAATCCCCCTTTTTTAATGAATAAAACCCTATAACTCGGAAACATAAAATCTAAAATTTATAAAAATCGAAAGGGAGCTCAGGTCAATATATATAAACAATTCATCAAAGTTTCATGCAATTTGGTGAAAGAGTTATTGTGTTATTGTCCGACATGTTGACGACAGACAGACAGACGGACAACAGTATACCATAATCCTGTAAGTGGGCGTATAAAAATGGGCCTACATAATAAAAAACTACAGCCTAACCAAAAATGGGCCTACATAAAATCTACAGCCTTACCGAAAATGAGCCTACAGAATAAAATCTACAGCCTTATCAACAATAGGCCTACACAAAACATCTACAGCCTTAATTACCAATGATACCCAGTAAATACTTTAGATAATGGATACAATCCTTTATTTTACTAGCTAATATCACTGCACAGAGATTTTTTGTTAACACACTACTTTTTAGTGCCTCACTTTGAGGCGCATTAGGGATATATTGACCCATCTGAGAAAATAAAGGAGAAGGTCCGGTAAGGGCTTATTTTGGCCGAAAATTTGAAGAACATCTGATGAAAGATTTTTGACATTTTTCAAACACTTAAGTGTCGATTCAATTACTTTATGTAATAGATTTGAAATGATTTGGTAATTAAAGACACCTTAATTCTAGCTTTAATATAAGGTTCTATCAAATATGGCATAAAACGTCACTTTTCAGATGGTCTTTTGTCTAAAATGGAAGTGGCCCCATTTGTGTTCAGTCTCAACCTTTATATATGTTATGTATCATCATCAAATACAACATATATTTAAATATTAAGACTGAACACAAGTGCGGCCACTTCCATTTTAGACAAAAACCATCTAAAATTAGCACAAATGCTAAGAATGTGAAGATTTTAGTAATTTTGCATAGATAAATGGTGCTAGTACCTGATGTATGTGCAGTGTAATATCAAAATAAGCCCATATTTATGTAACAAAAGTTTTCTTTTTTCCAATAAATAGCTAAAAGTTTACATTTTCAACAAATTTTTGAAATGCTATATTTTGGGGCCAAAAAGGGGTCTTAATGGGCTTACTCCTTTACTCAAAACTAAGTAAGAAAAGTGCTAAGCGGTATCCAAGTGCCTGTGATATAATTTGTATGAAATGTTTTTTTTGTCACACTAGTAGCAAAAGATAAATAACAGGAACAACATACTATTACTTCATTACCAATCGAAGAATTGAAAATGAGTTTTAAAGAACCCCAGAATAACTATTGGCAATAACTCAAAAGATATTCTGATAATGGAGGATGAATAAACACAATATAAAATACCTTTCATTCAAATCAACAGAAACTATTTTAAGTTTATTCATAGTGAAGTTTTTATCTTTTTTCATCAATATAGTTTAAGTGTTTAAAAAATCCTCACCGATATGTAACAACCTTGACAACAATGATTGTCTTACACGATCGACCAATCATATAACTTATCAAAGTAGTATCATTTTCATTGTACACTTTGTGTAATTTACTTTAGTTATAAATCAGGAAGAACATCCATTGTGCATATCTAACAATAATGGCGTTCTCTCGGTCCATTTTAAGGAGTCAAGCTCCAGCAAAATGTGGAATATGTGAAACTGACCGAACCATTCAATGGAAGTGTATAAACTGTAGCCATTTATTGTGCAATAACTGCAAAGATAAAGTCCATCCAAAATTCCAAAGTGCCAAGGACCATCAAGTAGTAAACATCAAAGATGTGGGACAACAGAATGCTGTAGAACTAAACATTAATAAACAATATCAAACTGGACTATCTACAGTAGGACATATGTCTTACTGTCATGATGATTCACTGTGGATATGTAGCAGCAAAGATAAAGTATTACAGAGAGTAAAACCTGATAGAACCAAACTAAAGATACTATCCAGCTTTAATATCCTGGTCTATGATATGGCTGTTACTCAATCAAATAATTTACTTGTATCTACAGGAGAATCAAGACTAAAACAGATCAGTAGTAATACAGGTACACTAACAGACTCAGTATATGATGTGTCACCATTCAATCCTATAGCAGTCCATATCACCAGTGACAATAAAGTTCTAGTAGGAGGTGTTAATAAAGGAAGAAGAGTTGTAATATTAATGAATCAGAATGGAGACCATGAGAGAGTGTACGAACATGATCAACATAAACAACCTATATTCACTGGTCCCTGGGCTATAACCAGTACCAGTCATGGGAATTTTCATGTAGTGGATTCAGCAAGTGATGATAGAGGCAGAGTAGTAGTGTTAGGACAGGGTGGGGATATAATCAATATCTATACAGGAGATACAGAAATCAACAAGGACATACAATTCAGACCAATAGACATCTTGACAACACCTAGAGACAATGTTATTGTATCTGATGTGAATATCCATACACTTCATATCCTGAACAATGCTGGCCTGTTGATGACACATTATAAAACAAGTGACATAAGCATAATCTTCCCATATTCTCTTGCATTCTCTCCAACAGAACAGCTCTACATAGGATGTACTAGACAAGGACACAGCACAACCAAGGAGGCAAAAATAGATGAAGTTACCATATCTGAATGTTAATGTAACTAAGAAAGAAATTCTCTACATTTTGCATAATGTTATATAATGTTTATAGTTTGCTCTTGTGTTGTGCTGTTAAACTACTCTCACACGACTGGGGAGGGTGGAGCAATCACAAACATGTTTAACCCATAACATTCTGCATGTGCCTGTCCCAAGTCAGGAGCCAGTAATTAACCCATAACATTCTGTATGTGCCTGTCCCAAGTCAGGAGCCAGTAATTAACCCATAACATTCTGTATGTGCCTGTCCCAAGTCAGGATCCAGTAATTAACCCACAACATTCTGTATGTGCTTGTCCCAAGTCAGGATCCAGTAATTAACCCATAACATTCTGTATGTGCCTGTCCCAAGTCAGGAGCCAGTAATTAACCCATAACATTCTGTATGTGCCTGTCCCAAGTCAGGATCCAGTAATTAACCCACAACATTCTGTATGTGCTTGTCCCAAGTCAGGATCCAGTAATTAACCCATAACATTCTGTATGTGCCTGTCCCAAGTCAGGATCCAGTAATTAACCCACAACATTCTGTATGTGCCTGTCCCAAGTCAGGATCCAGTAATTAACCCACAACACTCTGTATGTGCCTGTCCCAAGTCAGGATCCAGTAATTAACCCACAACATTCTGTATGTGCCTGTCCCAAGTCAGGATCCAGTAATTTAGTGGTTTGAATTGTTTGCTATATGCTTTATTTGTTTTTCCTTTGTCGTTTTGGTAAAAAACATGTTGTTGATGCTCTCTTTTTAATTGTTTCACATTTTGTCATGTCAGAGACTTTAATAGTTTCATATCAGTATGGGTTTTGCTCATTGTTAAAGGCTGTACAGTGATATACCACCTCCTTTAATCTCTGGTGGATAGATGTCTCATTGACAATCGTAACATATCTACTTAATTTTTTTAAATCAAAGTGAATTAATTATTAAAAGGTATAAATATAGACTTGTATTAAATGCATTCAAAACATGGACTAACTTGTGAGTAAAAATGGATTTTTCTTAATGAACCTCAGATTTGGAATGTACCGGTATATGGATCTGAATATAAACTGAAATCCATCTAAGAATGGGAGCTAAATGCATAAAGATATGGACTTTAATTAATTAAAAAATTAAGGACTTTTAAAAATGCATTCAATACTAATGTACATCAGGGTTGGCAAAGTATCACCGGGAAAACCCTGGTGAGACAATACTGGGCAATATGATTGTTTATGCTTATTTTTACACCTAAATAGTGAAATTTGGTAGGTATGTATTAAAGTCAATAATATTTAGTATGCAGTTGTATAAGCTTTGGCACATCTCATTTCCATGGAGATTTTTTGGCCCTGTCCCCTCAGTCATGGGCTATTGACTAAGAAACTTTTGCATAGTTTACATGTTAAAGTTTGTAATTCGGTCTGTTTAAGGGGAACATATTATGATTATTGATATTTGGTTTACAGTTGTATAAGCATTGGAACATCTCATTTCCATGGATATTTTTTGTCCCTGTCCATGATATTTAGTATGCAGTTGCTTTATCATTGGCATATCTTATATATCAAAAAATATTTGGCCCTGGTCCTTTAGTCATGGTCCATTCAGCATTTTGCATAATTTACATGTTAAAGTACCGGTATTTATATTTTAATTTCAATATTTGCATTTTACTATCAAAATTATGAATAAACAAGACATATCTCTGTGTCAACAGTTTATTTTAATATTTTTTCTAGTATAGGTAGAAACTGTTTACAGCAAACAAATCAGTATACAAGATCTATAAGAATGCCAATATAACAAAACCATTGGCTGACCCTTTATAAAAGACATTTCTTACTATTTTTAGTTTTTGCCTAATATTTCAATGTTTAGCAGGTAAGCAATTCAGGCTCTTAGGAGCCTCTTGTTTCAGATGCATATTTGCATTACACATAAATTCATTTTTTATGATCTGCTAGTCCATTTCTACACAATAATATATGTACATGAATCATGCAAATAAAAAGAAGAAAAGGACTTATTAGCTCATCATCAGTTTACCATAAGAAAAAATTAAAGAACCTTTGTGAGCAGGCTCACATACCCCACGCCCCCAAATTGTCACTGGACAAACAAAATCTCACCAGATTCCTAAGTTCAAAGACTCATAACTCTACAAAAGTCAACTGATAAAAATTTTCTTGTGGATATGCACATTAACATATTATGTCCTCATTAACTACAAAGTATCATGAAATTCTGTTGTGTGGTTTCAGAGGAGTTGCGATTACAAACTGTTGCATTAGTATATTAAGCCAAAATTCTAAGTTCAAAGGGGCATAACTCCTAGAAAAAAAATTGAATCATAGTTTCCTGTCGATATGCACATCTACATAGTATGTCCTTATTATCTACAGTTTCATGAAATTCTGTTGTGTGGTTTCAGAGGAGCTGCAATGACAAGACAGGACTGATGGACTGAGAGACTGACGGAAGGACGGACGGACGGACAGACAGACAGACGGGTCAAAAACATTATACCTGACACAATAAATATATAACAAGATATGACACTATATCTAGAGTACAAAACAGCACTCACAAAATGCTCCGACAAACTGTAACCTTTGAAAATGTTGTCCCTCACTGAAACCTACATACATGTGCCAGAGTTGTCAAGTCACAGCTGGAGATTTGAAAATTTTCAGCTGGAGTTTGGGCCTCATAGCTGGAGATTTTTTATCGACATACTTATCGCCGTTTTCCGTGTTCATTTTGATGATAAAGCTACATATTTCCCCTTTTTTTAAGATAACAGTTTTACTATTTATGTATTCTCTCTGTATTATTACCATCTGAAATATTTGTCAACACTAAGCTATACTCTTTGTAAGTGAATTTTTTCCTTGCCTCATCTTTGTCTTCATTAGTGTGTTTCTCTGTTCCATCATTCAATAATTATATATGTGTTATAAAGTGTAATTCCATTTGTCTAACTAATTTTGATTTAGCCAGACTTAGCATAAACACTCACATGGTCATTCAATATGGTCAATACATAACTTATAAATTTCAATTTAAACATTGAAAAGAAGTATAGATCTCTCTATTTATTTTCACAATAATATTTTTTTATTTGTCCTAAGACATTTAAAATTCATTAAACTACCATTCTTATATGATTCTTTGTTCAATTTGTATTTCATTTATATTCTTTTATCAATTTACATTATTTGTAGAGATTTTGACTCCGCCGGAAGAATCACAAAGTCATGTCTGAACCTACATACTATAAGAACTCTTTTTTTAAAAGTTGGCAAGTATGGACTTGTCATAAGTAGTCCCCCTGAACTGACCTAATCACAAATTTCAACAAATTGTTGCCACCGCCAGAAACAGCATACCTAGTGTCGCCTTTTTACTCTATCACAGCGACACAAAAAGTTCTTTTAAGGGCAATAACTCCTACAAGGAGTAATCTGGAAGTTATGGACATACTGGCATTTTTGTAGATCTTGTATAGCTGGTTATTTTTGCTGTTCACAGTTACTATTTATCTATTATAGTTTTTATCGCTAGTAGTCCTTTGTTTATTTATGTATCATTGTCATTTTGCTTAGTTTCTTTTGTCACCTATTTTGACATCGGACTCAGACTTCTTTTAAACTGAGTTTTACTGTGCGTATTGCTATGTGTTTCTTTTTTCTACATTGGCTAGAGGTATAGGGGGAGGGTTGAGATCTTACAAAACATGTTTAACCCTGCCGCATTTTGTGCCTGTCCCAAGTCAGGAGCCTCTGGCTTTTGTTAGTCTTGTATGTTTTTTAATATTAGTTCATTTTTATGTTTTGGAGTTTAGTGTGACGTCCATTTTCACTGAACTAGTACACACTTTTATTTAGTGGCCAGCTGAGGACCACCTCCGGGTGCGGGATTTTCTCGCTGCATTGAAGACCCATTGGTGACTTTCCGCTGTTGTCTGCTCTTTGGTCGGGTTGTTGTCTCTTTAACATATTCCCCATTTCCATTCTCAATTTTATTCAAGGAAATAAGCCAAAACTTGTAAAATGGTCAAAAATCGTCATTTGATAACAATATCTATTATTAACTAGAGGCGAAAGATAGCAAAGAGATATATAACTAATAAGTCAAAAATATTCTGACAATGCCATGGCAAAAAATGAAAAATGACAAAAAGTCAACCAACAGTACACAAACACAACATAAAAAACTAAAACAAAAAGCAACACAAAGCCCATTAAAAACCGAGGGTGATTTCAGGTGCTATGGAAAGATAAGCAGATCCTGCTCCACATGTGGCACCAGTATTGTTGTTCATGTAAGTACAAACCTGGTGACAAGTCTAATTCGGTATGTCACATTCAAGGAAAAGAGGACGGGATTGTTGTTACAACATTTGGAACATATCGGTCGTCGTCTATGAAACAGATATTCCATAACAGTCAACCAACTTGTGATATTGTCCGTAAAATTTTGATGGGATGATTTCAACTTAACCACTTGGAACTCTTGGTTTAATAGCTTCCTTGTAATCAGCAACCCTCTATGAAGGAAATCATGATAGGAAATACAAGCTTTGGAATATCGTATCAACTGGGAGATATATACTCCATATGCAGGTGCTGCTGGAGTGTTGCTTCAAAGAAATGGAAAGTCTCAATTGGGAAGCTGAAATCATCTCTTTTGTCGTAAAGTTTTGTTCTCAATCAACCCTCATTGTCAATTTCTAGATGCAAGTCAACATATGAGGCAGACTTAACTGCATCTGTTGTATCCTTTATTTCAAATTCGATTGGATAGATTGGTTCAACATACCGTATAGCGGGTTATTTTCGCGGGTGTAAAATTTCACGATTTAGGGGCAACAAAGTATACGAAAAATGACATCTTATTTATTGATTATATTCTGATACAGTTAATAAATAGAATACCGATGACTTAGATATTTGTTACAGGTATTCAAACGTCTTGTAAATTTTACGGTTGATTAGTTACAAAATTGACCGGACCTTTGATGTACTTACTAATTAGGTTACAAAATTATCATGAGTGTTTACAACTCTTGTATAGTTTGACACTAATTAATAAGGGTAATTATCTGATCAAAGTACCTTACACCCTTATTCTAACTGACACTTATCAATAAGGTATACACACCTGACAGCCATTTTATGAAATACATGTATGTACAATGCCCTTTGGCATTTATGTTGTTTAAACTAACATATACCGCTATTGACTTGCCGACCGGGAAAAATAGATCGTTCACAAAACGCTTTAGCTATTAGAAAGTACCCAACATATGCATAAATTTTCGCAGAATTTATTTTCGTGATTTTCGTTTATCCGCCAAAATAAGCGAAAATAACCCGCTATACGGTAGTCACCAAACTTTGAATTATTTAGTGAGAGGACATCATCTATATACTGTAAATTCAGAAATTATTGCGTGCATTTATTATTGTGATTTTCCAAAAAAGGACTAAAATGCGAGTTTAATTATTGCGATTTCAGAAAAATCTACATACAGATCTATGTTTTAGTTATCAAAATGCGAGTTCTTATTATTGCAATACTCACCTAGTCGCATTATTTGCATTAATAAAAACCTCGCAATAATTTCTGAATTTACAGTAGCTAAACATGAAGTTAAAGGATAATGCTAGCTTCTTTCTATTTTTCTTAAGACGCTCCTGTATGAAGTCAGCCTATATGAATAAAGTAAAATGTAGGCAAGAAGAGGAGCACAGTTGGTTCCCATGGGAATACCGATTATTTATTGAAAAACACATCCGCCAAACGTAACAAATATGTTGTCAATCAAGAAATCAAGCATCTTGATAATGTAAGTTTCAGAGAATTTTTGTTTGAATCAGAGTGATTTTTTACAAAGTACAATTAAGACTCCCTAAGACAAGATACTTGTTTCTACATTGGTAATTCTTTTTCAAATTTTTCTTTTAGTTTGGAATGGGGAATACTTGTGTAAAGGGTAGAAAAGTCAAATGTTATACATTTTGTAATACTATTGCAAGAGGAAAGAGACATACATTGTATCTACTCTAACAGATCTTTTAAATTTTTAAGTATCCACATCTGATTCATGCTGCCCCTAGAGTAGGTAGTTTCACAATTACTTTGAAGTCGGCTTTGAATGCTGATAAAATTGATGTTAATCATATAGAAACTTATGTGATTTAGGTATCCAATACAGTGAAGGTTGATGCAGTTCTCATCTTTGGTTGAAATTCCAAACGAACATAAAACAGACCTATGATTATTCAGGATTTCCTCCTTGGTAATTGTTGTGGTGGAATATGTTTCTAAGTGAATTGTCAATACCTAATTCTTTTATCAGGCAGTTTATGTAATGTGATTAACACACAAAAACAATGTTGTTTGGGGCTTTATCTGCGAGGACAACAAATTTGTCAGGGAGGTAGGAGAGGTGCTTAGCAACATTTGGGTCTTTGAAGATCGATGTAGCATGTGTTTTCATAGACCCATTCAGTTTTTTAATTCTAGTTTATATTAACAACCTCACAGCCTTAACCCATTCAAAAATATCTACATCTTCTTTTCTGAACTTAGCCCATTGTCTGGCTTAATCCTCGACTGAATCTGTCAGTATTTTAAAGTTGTGTTTCCAATTGATGGATTTGGGCTCACGATATTTCAGGGCTTTGGATAACACATTTGGCAGAGAAGTGTTAATGACAATGTTCTGGTCGCCAGTAATAACGTGGCCTGCCGGATTATATATGAATGGGGAGCTAGCACATGTGCTATACAGAGGTTTAGACTTGAAGTCATCAATGTTGAGATCCTACAACAAATGTTTGTAATTGAAAATTTTAGTTGCAATTGGTTTAGTATAGGTATAAGAGATGATAGGTACAGACTGATCTTTAAAGCAGGGAGATATTTTCAAGTGAACTAATTTATGACAAAGGATATTGCCAAATGAGATGTTATCGAGACCTTTGTTGTCAAAGGAAAGTTTTAAAAAGAATCTTTTCTCCTTTCATCTTTTCCTATGCGGACTGGTCCGAAAAGTCTGTGACTGGCAATACCCGAGATGATAGCTGTAAGTTTGTATTGGTTTAAATGGGGGTTTTTAACAGTGGTTTCCAAACTTAAGTTGTACAGAGAATAAAGTTTTGAACGGAGTAGTGAGTAAAGCTTTGTGCGAATGTGATGAATACCCAACAGCTTTTGTATAAATGGCAGCAGGTCATTAATAGAGACATCATGGAGAGGTGATGTATTATGACGATGAACATGACCACGTCTACGTCGAGGAGCAGAGTTGAAAATATTCATCACATTCACTGAGCTACAGGTAGGACTACATATAATACCTATACCATCAAGGGTCTTCCAATGTTTTCGGATATATGAGTATTTATATGGTCTTGTATTGCTGATTACTTTTGCTGTTTATAATTTCTATCTATCTATTTTAGTTTTCAAGATAATAGGCAAAAACTTGAAAATAAGTCAAAATAATCATTTCAGGGCAATAACTCCCATAAGGAGTCATCCGATGAATTTGGTTATTTTGGTATGTTTGTAGATCTTGTTTTCCTTTATAATGTTGCTGTTAACAGTTACTACTCATCTTTTATAGTTTTCAAGATAATAGGCAAAAACGCTAAAATTTGTAAAAAAAATCATCATTTAAGTACAATAACTCCCATAATAAATCATCTGATAATTTTGGTGCAAAACAGGAAGTAGGTAGATATTGTCAGATTTTCTCTTTCTATTGTTGTTTTTAGAGATATATATGACAATTAATGCATTTGAAGCATATGTTTTATTTTTAGCCATGGAGGCCATGTTTGTTGATAGACAGGGAAAAAACATAAATTTCATACTGCATACCCTATAAAGGATCATTCACCCCAACTTTGGTTGAAATTTGGTTTAGTAATTTCAAAGGAGAAGATCTTTGAAAATCACAAGTATACAACGAACTAAAAAATCGTCATTGAAGGCTATTACTCCTTAAGTGGTCTTCTAATTACTTAAGTTGTAAAAGCTGTTTTGCAGATCTTTTATTCTGATTATTTTTGCTGTTTACAGTTTCAACCCATCTAATATATTGATTGAGATAATAAAAATAAATTGCTTTGCAGCGCGCAGCTGGATACGACCGCAGAGGTCCAACCCTGAACAGTTAGGGCAAAAATGGACAAAATAATCACGCTTGATACAGGTATGAGTTTGGATTGTAATTAAATATTTGACACAGAATAACTGTAGTCAAAGAACTTAGAATTGGTTATATGATTTGAATTTATATTCAATTTTTTGCTTTTGTGCAATACACTGTGCTGTTGCGAATTGACCCCCCCCCCCTCCCCCCCCAAAAAAAAAAATTTGAAAAATTGTCTCCCCCTTTCTTTTTTACCCCCACCACCACCAATATTTTTTTTTCAGCTCCCACCCCACCTTTTTCCAAAACAAAAAATTCTTTCCCTCGAGATATGGCCATATTCTCCAAAAAAAAAAAATTTGAAAAATTGTCTCCCCCTTTCTTTTTTACCCCCACCACCACCAATATTTTTTTTTCAGCTCCCAACCCACCTTTTTCCAAAACAAAAAATTCTTTCCCTCGAGATATGGCCATAATCTCAATTCAAATTTCCATTGGAGTTTGCAACCACGATTATCCATTTAAATACATCATAAAAGTCTTAAAATAGAAAATGACATACATAATCATGGCTAAAATTAATATTCCTTAATCAGCTTTTTTAAATAGTAACTTCTAAGAATAAATTGAGAGTTAATCACCTCAAGACAATACAACATTTCTTTATACATAATTTAAAAGCAGTGTAAGGGAGGTAATCTAAACATAACATTGTACTTTTTTTTAATTGTCCATTAACCAGGAAATCCTTGTTTTTCCCCCTTTTTTGCCCCTAATTCCTAAACGGTTTGAGCCATAACCCCCCAAAGCCAATCCTAACCATTCTTTTGTGGTATGGAAACTTGTGGTATAATTTCAGAGAGATCCATGCACCGTTCTACAAGTTATTGTCTGGAAACTAGAAAAATGTTTATTTGGGCCTCTTTTTGGCCCCTAATTCCTAAACTGTTAGGACTATAACTCCCAAAATTAATCCCAACCTTCCTTTTGTGGTTATAAACCTGTGTTTAAATTTCATAGATTTCTGTTTTTTTTTACTAAAGTTATTGTCAGGAAACCAAATGTCTTCGGACTACGCTGCCGACGACGACGACATGATACCAATATACAACTGCAAAATTTTTTGCAGTTGTATAAAAACCACTAAAATTAGTAAAAACCAGTCATTTACAGGCAATAACTTCTTAAGGGATCATCCAATGGTTTTGGTGATATTGGCATTTTTGTAAATCTTGTATTGCTAGTCATTTTTGCCTTACTAGTTTTTACCTACACAATATTGTTTATTAGTTAAAAGGCAAAAACATGAGAATTACTCAAAAATTGACGACAATAACTCTTTACAAAGTCATCTAATCATTTTGATGCAAATAGGAAGTATACAGACCTTCATTCTGAGCATTTATGCCCTTGTCTTTCTCTACCTATTATAGTTTTCAAGCTATAAGACGATTAATGCATTTTACCTTATGTTCTATTTCAAACCATGGCAGCCATGTTTGTCGACTGATGGGGGAAAAACACAAAATTGATACTAGATACCCAATTGATCATTCACCAAAAGTTTGGCTGAAATTGGTTCATTAGTTACAGAGGAGATCTTTAAAAAGTTTACACCGACAACAATGGACGACAACGACATACACCAAGTGATGGCAACTGTGCAAGGTGAGCTGAAAAAAAGTTTAAATCAGTATATTCCCAATCCTTTAGCATGGTATTGTATAAAGAACTATATCATGTTAATTTCATTTTCAACTTCAGTAAAGAAATTCCTATCTTTAACTTTTCTGTCAAATCACCTACTTTGTAGTTTGTCTATCTATGTAATTAAAACAGAAGTAAAACAAGATCCCACCTGCAAAGAACCTCTGTAGACACTGTTTTATTTATAAAACCATAGGCAGCCATTGAACAATCTTCAAAGTTGACAATTTCTGGTTTATAAGATGTACAAATATCTGTTACATTCATTGATATACCTGTGGAGTAAAAATATTCAAATTACATAGATGATTGATCGATTGATTTTTGGTGGTTAATGCCACTTTCAGCACTATTGGCTATTTTGTGGCAGCCAGTTTTTATTTGTGGAGGAAGCCAGGGTGCCCTGATGAAAAAGATTTTTTGATATGAAAACTGATAATCCTAGTCAATTAAGATATGAGTTTAACACACATGACAAGTGCAGGGTTCAAACCTAAACCTCAGAGACTAGTGATACAGTAGTTGAATTACTGAGACCACTCAGCCACTGGTCAAAGGTGGAATATATTAAAAATAGTGAGACTAGATATAACACTGAATAAGTAAACATTAAATAACAAAAATGCATTACAAATTGTATCAACAGATCAAATTAACACGAAAGTACGATTTGAGAGTACTCATTAACTACTAAGTTTCATGAAATTTTATTATGTGGATTAAGAGGAGTTGTGATTATAAAGTGTTGCAGTAGTATATTTCCAGCAAAATTCTATGTTCAAAGGGGCATAACTCCTAGAAAAATTTCCTGTTGATATGCACATCTACATATTATGTCTTATCATCTACAAAGTTTCATGAAATTCAGTTGTGTGGTTTCAGAGAAGTTGAGATGACAAATTGTTACAGTAGTGTATTTAAGCCAAAATTCTAAGTTCAAAGGGCATCACGCCTAGAAAAAAAAATGAATCATAATTTCCTGTTGATATGCACATCTACATAGAATGTCCTTATTATCTACAAATTTTCATGAAATTCTGTTGTGTGGTTTCAGAGGAGTTGAGATGACAAACTGTTGCCGTAATATATTTAGACTAAAACTCTATGTCCAAATGGGGCATATCTCCTAGAAAAACAAGAATGTGTTTATAGTACAGGGATGCCCCAATCGCACTATCCTTTTCTATGTTCAGTGGACCATGAAATTTGGGTCAAAACTCTAATTTGGCAATAAAATTAGAAAGATCATATCATAGGGAACATGTGTACTAAGTTTCAAGTTGATTGGACTTCAACTTCCATGAAAAACTGCATTGACCAAAAACTTTAACCTGAAGCAGGACAGACGGATGGACGGCTATACGAACGGACGCAGACCAGAAAACATAATGCCCCTCCTACTATCGTACATGGGGAATAAAAATTGATTCATAATTTCCTTTCGATATGCACATCTACATAGTATGTCCTTAATATCTACAAAGTTTCATGAAATTCTATTGTGTGGTTTCAGAGGAGTGGAGATGACAAGAACAGGACTGACGGACTGACGGACAGACGGACAGACAGACGGATCAAAAACTTTATATCCTTCGTGCCATAGGGTATAATAAACTAGATTAACACATACAACATTCAAGTTGTAAGCTTATAACCATTGCAGGAAATACACTGATAAGTATATAACATTGAAAAGTTTTTCATAAAACAGAAATAAATCTGGTTCCTGGTGTACATTAAATTAATTCTGAAGTCATTTAAAGACACTAAATGTAAATGCAAATAAATGTGGATAGTGTCCACATGTGGACACAGATGATGCTCCCGCTTCCATAGCATATAGTTATAAAGGGACATAACTGAAGAACGGTTAAAGTGACGCTACCCAAATTTGAACTTGATCTGAGTTTTGTGGTAATAAGCATTGTGTGTAAGTCTCATAACATTTGGTTGAGGCTAACTTAAGTAAAGAACAGAAACTAAAAATTCAGCAATTTTTCTATTTGTAAACACGCATAACTCTAGAACAGTTATGTATGAGTTTCATAACATTTGGTTGAGGCAAACTAAAGTTAGAAAACTGAAACAAAAAATTTGTATTTGATCTTAGTTTTGTGGTAATGAATATTGTGTATAGGTTTCATAATGTTTGGTTGGGGCAAACTTAAGTTACAGAATGGAAACTAAAAATTTTGCAATCTTTCGATTTATAAAGGGGCATAACTCAATAATGGTTAAAGTGACACTACCCAAATTCAACTTGATCTGTGTTTTATCAGTGGAAGTCTAAATTAAACATTGCATTGCATAAAGCATTGATTGTAGTTGATTCAACTGTAATTTAATTTTGGATGTAACACAACTTCTGATTGGCTGACGTTGTTTTGTTTATCAGCTCATAGACATGATTTTGTCATGTGACCGTGACGTCATCAACGTTTTTTCAAGGTTTACTCCGGTTTAAAATGGAATTTAGAATTAAATTATAAGAAATGACTGTAATATTTTTTCTGTCTATTCGAAATAACATAAAAAATGTGGTGCACACTTTAAAATAACCCGCTACGCGGGTTATTCAGTGTGCACCACATTTTTGATGTTATTTCTTCATAGACAGAAAAAATATTACAGTCATTCCTTAAATAATCATGGACAAAGGAAGATAACTCTAATTCTAAAAATTACTTGATATTTAGAAGAAAATAAAATTTTTGCAATTTTTCCATTTATAAAGGGGCATAACTCTAGAACGGTTAAAGTGATGCCACCAAAATTCAACCTTGATTTGTGTTCTGTGGTAATAAGCGTTGTGTATGAGTTTCATAATATTTGGATGAGGCAAACTTAAGTTAGAGAATGGAAACTAAAAAATTTGCAATTTTTCCATTTAAAAAGGGGCATAACTCTAAAACGGTTAAAGTGACACCACCAAAATTCAAACTTGATCTGTGTTTTGTGGTAATAAGCATTGTGCATAAGTTTCATAACATTTGGTTGAGGCAAACTCAAGTTAGAGAACGGAAACCAATTTTGGGATGTACGAACGTACAGATAGACAAGGGTAAAACTTAATGACCACACCTCTACGGCGGGGGCATAAAAAATAAACTTACATGATGATAAATCTACTTTTCCTCGAGATAACTTTGTAATAAGATCATTTTCCTCCAAGATGCTCCTCTTTATATTGCGACTAGTGCAATTGAAATTATGTGATAGTTTCTCAAAAATACAGGGTATATAACGGTCTTCAAATGTCCTGTAATGAAAATGTTTTATATTGACTTTAAGCATGATATGGTCATCAGTTTCCAGTTATTTACTGGACTGCTATGTTGAATACTGTTCTAAAGTAATATCTGATATTAAAATATGATATCACTGACAGGATATCTTTAATTAACAGCATGACAATAGGGGGAGTAGGAGGGGGTCTCATCCCGAAATCTTGAGAAAATAAAGCCAAATCCTGAATTCCAGTGAAAATCATGTGTCTATTCCAGGATCACAATATAAATGTAATTGAATCCCGAATTCCTGACGATTTAACTGGCTATTCCAGAATTCCAGAGAATTAAACAGCTCAATCCAGAATTCCCCAAAAAGGTCCTTTCACCCCTCTGACAAAACTAGCAAGCTTACAAAAGTAATGACTGACTCACAATTTGCCTTTTTAATCTCTTCAAAAATTATGTTCAATTATCTCCCCTTCCATGAAATATTTCATTTTTCTATTTGTTGCAACACCATAGTCTTTGAGTTTCAATCAAATCCATTGAGTTTAGTAGGAGTTGCACTAACATTGTCAGGTGTAAAAATAAGTGCAAGTCCAATGATCCATTACATATCACTTTAATATTGTTTGCACAAGTATCAAAAGAGTACATTTATATTAGCTGCAGATTGTGTGGCTGTATAATGCAATAGATACCTGCAGACAGAATCTGATGGTTGAGATATCAAAATTTCACTGATACATTCAGTTCTAGATAAAATAAGCCCTCTTCCATCTTCACATATACTGTGTCCAAAATCTGGACTACTGGTTGAATTACCTATAAAATAAAAAGTGTTGTAATCAAGGATCCGGAAATTTTTTCACACAATTTCAGTCATTTGAGATGACTGAAAAGTTGGTGCCCTTTTTCAAATTCTCGATATCACACTGATTCATCATAGCATCAACGAACATGTATTACTGTTTCATCGCATTTACTTCATGAATTTTCTTACCATTTTTCTAAAAATGTTCAAGAACAGTTTAGGGAAGGCAACAGTTTGAAATTGAAATGACTTTAATGACTCAAAATGGTTAATTTCTCAAACATAGCTAACATTTCTTTCGATTTTGAAGACGAAATTAAAACCGGTTATTTAGATAATACTAAAGTACAAGTAATTCTGGATTCATTTCTGGGATTCGTTTTGTTCATCAAATTGACAGGAAATCACCGGCTTTTTTAATTTTATAACCTTTAAAAGTGTTTGGATATAACAGATAATAGTTGCACTCGTTTAATTTAGAATGAAATCTATGTAAATTAAATTAAGTTTAAATTTTTAAATCAGAATTGATGACTGTCTTTGCTGAAAAGTAATTAAATAATGAATATAGTTGTCATGGAATTTTAATTTCTTTGTGATATTATTATGAGCTTGTGATCAATGTCAGGTGTGAATTAAAAACACAGGTAAAAAGTGATTGCCTATCATTAGAAATGTTCCCGTAGGCATTAATATAGTTATTAGGAGGGCCATGAGGATTAGCAAACTATACTGGAGTGGCAGTTTTATGACAGGAAAGGGATTATAAAACAAAAACAAGTGATCACAAGTGCAAAATGGTGATTAAGAAACTCGATCTCAATGAAATGACCGAAATTATTTCTGTACAAAAATAAAATTTGTCCTAAATCCCAATTTTTCGTATAGGACAAATAGCTTTCAGCTTAGGTCATGACTCTCAAATGAGACGGTTTCCAGACCCTTGGTTGTAATATTATAACAATTCTTATAACTGAAAGATCTCAAAATCCCAAAGCAGCATTATCCATGCAAGTTTGGTTAAGATCTTATTTTTGGCTAAAATGTTAAAAACATGTTGTATGCTAGGAAGTAATGAGAGTAGTGTCCCTTTGATTTATGATACAATTTTATCATGCGATGTAAATACATTTTGAATTAAAGTGCCATGGCATCAGACATGTTTTGTTGCTCTAAAGCTGTGTTTAGTTTAGCGGCATGAGGAGGCTTGATATATGTCTCCACATTTTTGTAATAAAAAAGAATCAAAACTAAACCAAAAACTTTTCTTTTCTCCAAATGTGTTTTGAAACCAAAATTTACTTACAATTTCAGTCAAACAACTGTTGCTATGACCTTGACCTTAAGACTAGGGACCTCGAAATCAATAGGGATCTTTTCATCCCATGGAGCCTATTCGAACAAAATTTGATATAGATATTGCTTAATTATTGAAAGATATTGTCTGGAAACTGCCATGATAGCATTCATCATATTATCAGGGCAATTCAGAATTGTGCCAAAAGTTTCATTAAGCAGCTAGTAGAATACTAAAATTGTAAATGGTTAACATTCATATTTTTTGGCAATGCTATTCTCAATTACATGCATAGAATTTAGTTTTGAAGTTTGTGTTCAAGAACATTTTTTTAGCAATGTTTTTAAAAAATAACATTTATTCTTATGAGGCTTAGAAATAGATAAAAAAAAAAACAAGGAATGTTGCTCATGGCTATCCTGTTTCCTCAAGATTACCACTTAATATTACATGTGAGACAATTATAGGTTTTCCCCTTATATTACAGAATAAAATGCTCCGCAGGGCGCAGCTTGATACGACCGCAGAGGTCGAACCCTGAACAGTTGGGGGAAGTATGGACACAACATTCAAGCTTGATACAGCTTTGGATTTGGATTGTGATTAAATATTTGACACAGCATAGGTTTCTAACACAGATTGAATGTGGTCTAAGAACTTAAAAATTTTAAATTGGACATTCACCTATTATGGTCCAATATCCAAAATCAAAATACATGGTTAGATTCAGCATATCAAAGAACCCCAAGAATTCAATTTTTGATGAAATCAAACAAAGTTTAATTTCGGACCCTTTTGACCTCAATGTGGACAAAGTTGATAACGGGGCCCAAAAATCAAAAATCTAAATACATGGTTAGATTCAGCATATCAAAGAACCCCATATATTCAATTTTTGTTGAAATCAAACAAAGTTTAATTTTGGACCCCGATTTGGACCAACTTGAAAACTGGGCCCATAATCAAAAATCTAAATACATGTTTAGATTCAGCATATCAAAGAACCCTAAGAATTCAATTTTTGTTAAAATCAAACTAAGTTTAATTTTGGACCCTTTGGACCTTAATGTAGACCAATTTGAAAACGGAACCAAAAATTAAGAATCTAAATACACGGTTAGATTCGGCATATCAAAGAACCCCAATAATTCAATTTTTGATGAAATCAAACAAAGTTTAATTTTGGACCCTTTTGACCTCAATGTGGACAAAGTTGATAACGGGGCCCAAAAATCAAAAATCTAAATACATGGTTAGATTCAGCATATCACAGAACCCCATATATTCAATTTTTGTTGAAATCAAACAAAGTTTAATTTTGGACCCCGATTTGGACCAACTTGAAAACTGGGCCCATAATCAAAAATCTAAATACATGTTTAGATTCAGCATATCAAAGAACCCTAAGAATTCAATTTTTGTTAAAATCAAACTAAGTTTAATTTTGGACCCTTTGGACCTTAATGTAGACCAATTCAAAAAACGGAACCAAAATTTAAGAATCTAAATACACAGTTAGATTCGGCATATCAAAGAACCCCAATAATTCAATTTTTGATGAAATCAAACAAAGTTTAATTTTGGACCCTTTGGACCTCAATGTGGACCAATTTAAAAACGGGGCCCAAAATCCAAAAACTAAATACACGGTTATATTCAGCATATTAAAGAACCCCATGAAATCAAGAATAAAACCCCATTGAAATTGGTCAAGAAATAAGCAATTTATAGGAAGTATCTTCTTTTGCACAATCCTGTGCTATTAAATATTTCTTGCTATTGCGCAATACTGTACAATTGACAATTTCTTGCTATTGCGCAATATTGTGCTATTGGATATTTCTTGCTATTGCGCAATACTGTGCAATTGAAGATTTCTTGCTATTGCGCAATACTGTGCAATTGAAGATTTCTTGCTATTGTGCAATACTGTGCAATTGAAAATTTCTTGCTATTGCACAATACTTATTATATAATAATTTACACATCCTGTTTGGTGTGTATCTCCTACCATATCATTATTATTTGATTTTAAATATAAATCAGAAATAACCAACTTAAAATGGAAAATTTTAAAAGAAACAAAAAAGGAAAAAAAGAAAAAAAAGGAAAAAAAAATAAATCCCCCCCCCAAAATTTTTTGAACCCCCATTATGATTCATCACCCCCCATCATCAATCCCAGCCTTCCCTTTGTGGTATGGTACCTTGCAGTACAATTTCAGAGAGATCCATACACTTGAACACAAGTTATTGTCTGGAAACTAGAAAAAAATGTGTTTTTTGGCCCCTTTTTGGCCCCAAATTCCTAAACGTTTAGGGCAATTACCCCCAAACTCAAACCCAGCTTTCCCTTTGTGATATGGAACCTTGTAGTACAATTTCAGAAAGATCCATACACTTACACACAAGTTATTGTCATGAAACTAGAAAAATGCTTGTTTTTTGCCCCTTTTTTGGCCCCTAATTCCTAAAATTTGGAGGCAATTACCCCCAAAATCAATCCCAGCATTCCTTTAGTGATATGGAACCTTGTGGTACAATGTCAGAGAGATCCATACACTAACACACAAGTTATGTCTGGAAGTTACAAAAATGCTTATTTTTGGCCCCTTTTTGGCCCCTAATTCCTTTACTGTTATTACCATAACCCCCAAAATCAATCCCAACCTTCCTTTTGTGGTATTGAACCTTGTGGTAAAATTTCATAAAGATCCATTCACTTAAACTAAAGTTAGAGTGCGAAAACCAATGTGTCTTCGGACGACGCCAGACTTCTACATCGACGACGACGCCGGACGACGACGACGCCAACGTCATACCAATATACGACCACAAAAAATTTTTTGCGGTCGTATAAAAATGAAAAATCAGAAGAAACTAATTTCTAATAATACTTGTGAATTTTGCACATGATTTGAACAAGATAAAAATTCTGTCTCTTTTGTGAAATCCTATATCAAGTTCTAAAGAGATATATTATAAACATCAAAAGTACAGACTTTATAAATAAGTGACAAGAATGCCATTGTTTACACAGTTAATGACTGCATAAGAAACCTGGCTGCAAAATTTTCCACATAAATCATACTTATGCATTTCTGTGTAATTTCTGTTTCCTTTATATCCATGCCCATCATCTGTGACCACTGGGCAGCACGCATGTTTATCATCCAGATTAAATCTGATTCAAACTGACTCTTGACACAGCTATCTAGACCCTTCCACTTGTAATATCTGAATACACATTCGGTTGCCTCTTCATAGAGTCTGGAAGTAAACACAATAAATAAAATGAGAAATTGTTGGTGATTTGACATGTGTTGAAATAAATTGTGAAGATCTTGGTAATAAGGTGGACATGTTTGGGGAGGGTTTGGCTCCAGCAAACATGTTTAACCCCTCCACATTCTGTATGTGCCTGTCCCAAATCAGGACCCTGTAATTCAGTGGTTGTCATTTATTGCAGCATATCGAATTTGTTTTTCGTTTTTTCTTTTGTATATAGATCAGGCTGTTAGTTCAATTTCTTGTTTGAATTATTTTACATTTGTTATAGCGGGCCCTTTTATAGCTTGCTGTGACGTATGGGTTTTGCTCATTGTTGAAGGTTGTACGGTGACCTATAGATGTTATTTTTTTTTCGTCATTTGGTCTCTGATGGATAATTGTCTCATTGGCAATCATACCATATCTTCTTATTTTTATATGTTGAACAAGAAATTATTAAAAACTGATTTCCAAATGGAAACAGAAAGTAGCCTATTCATACAGTACAAGTTCTTGCAAATGAAAAGATTTTTGTCCTCAATGGCATATTTATTCTATTCTGAAGTAAATATGTACATATATGTGTATGATAACAACATAATACTGGCAATATGACACTTAAAACATTGACAGAACATTGAGGTATATATATAAGGGACAGCAACTAACCAATACAAGAAAACAAGAAAACAAGAAAAGAAGTCAAATCATGGTCTTCATAATACTTTTGTATCTTTTATAACAGACAAATGCTTGCTGCAATGTTGACAGGATACTATGACAAATTTATATAGAGATCATTTAGATACAACCTTTGAGCTTTAATCTTAAGTGATAGCATAGTTCAATTTAATTTAACTTACACACAAGTCAAATTAGAAGTATCCAACTTTGTGTCAAACCTAGCCCTCATGACATTGTAAAGGCAGTTATCAAAATCCTGGTACATTTCTGGATCATACAGGAAACTGGAACATCTTTCTTGGTCACGATCATAGCCTGAAATTCATAAAAACATATGAGACAATTTTATACTCTTTTATTATTCATAAAATTTATCTATTAGAGTTAAAATAACTACTTTTATATTTAGAATAAAGGAGGGTCTGAATAAGGTTTAAATATTTCTGGAATTACTTATATGGAAAAAATCTCATTGTTTTCACAAATGAACTACATGCATTTCCATAGCGAAACGAAAGGGAAAAAAATAGAAAATAGGTTTTTCAACAGCATTGGATCTACTACTTATGAATTGGTGAAAAAACCAAGCAATATAACAATAAAGAGATGTGGTACGATTTCTAATAAGACAGCTATCCATAGACCAAAGGACAAAGATGTGAACAACTAAAGGTCATTGTACAATCTTCACTATTAAAAGATCAAAACTCATACCTTATAGAAAGCTATAAAATGTTTATAAAACTTAAAAGGAAGACAGTCTATATAAATTCCAATTACATTAGGTGTATGGTGTATATTTTCACTGATGTAACCACAGTAACCCATCATACAAATGAAATTAACTGATTTCCATGTAGAACGATAATAACTGTATGCTTTGTTTTGTTTCATTTCTCAACTATTTGGTAATATCTATGTGTAATATGGCGATTTGAAGAAAGAAAGAATTTCAATCAGTATGTTATTAATTAATCTAATTTCTTGACCCAACATAATCCTTCTTTTCAATTTTGATGAAATTTTAGAGTATCATTTCATTGGATTATTTTATAATGGGTAAAGTATCTCAAAAAAAGGAACTAAAATTGTATACTTCTAAGGTATCCTGTGTACATAAAAATGCTACTGAACAATACCTCAGAATTCAATAAGGGTGTAAACTCAAAGTACTGTATACATTAAAATGCTTACTATAGCAGTCTGTAGGATTAACATTGTTGGGTTTAACACGATACATCTGGCTGGCATGCTGTTGTAATACATTTGTAATGTCACTGTATGTACATGTCCCATCACTCTGTAGTAGTGGGTTTATTTTACTCATTCTATACACACATGCTGATGACTGCCAATAAAATCTGAAACAACAAGACATTTAACATAAACAATTAAGTCTGAAAGAAATTTAATTGCACAATCTTTTTTTAGATAAAAAAAATCATCTTAATCATTCTGAGATTATATGGTTAGCATTTTCAACTAGATTATAAACTTCACAATTATATTCATACTTTCACTTTTTTCCAGAAATTCCATGTGTTATGTATGACATAAATTTATGCCATTTAATTTCATATAAAGAAACAAGAGTGCACACGCTGAAATGTCTCACCTTCTTTACTAACCATTGATATTATGTTGATAGTCCTAAATATAAAGCTTTACCACAACTATCACATAAACTTAACATGATCGAAGAAAATGAGGTCAAAGTCATATAAACCAAACGAGAAATACATGTACACCTTACAATCATTCAATACACTAAATATAGTTGACCTATTGCTTATAGTTTATAAGAAACAGACTTAACCAAGAAAACTAAACATTGACCAATGAACCATGAAAATGAGTTCAAGGTCAGATGAACCATGCCAGGCAGACATATACAGCTTACAATCCTTCCATACAACAAATATGGTTGACCTATTACTTATAGTTTAAGAAAAACAGACCAAAACACAAAAACTTATCACTGAGCAATGAACCGTGAAAATGAGGTCAAGGTCAAATAAAACCTGTGAGACTGACATGTACATCATAAAATATTTCCATACACCAAATATAGTTGACCTATTGCATATAGTATTAGAAAAAAAGACCAAAACTCAAAAACTTTACTTTGACCACTGAACCATGAAAATGAGGTCAAGGTCAAATGACACCTGCCAGTTGGACATGTACACTTTACAATCATTCCATACACCAAATATAATAGACCTATTGCATACAGTATAAGAAAAACAGACCAAAACACAAAAAGTTAACTATAACCACTGAACCATGAAAATGAGGTCAAGGTCATATGACACCTGCCAGTTGGGCATGTACACCTTACAATCCTTCCATACACCAAATATACTAACCCTATTGCTTATAGTATCCGAGATATGGACTTGACCACCAAAACTTAACCTTGTTCACTGATCCATGAAATGAAGTCGAGGTCAAGTGAAAACTGTCTGACGGGCATGAGGACCTTGCAAGGTACACACATACCAAATATAGTTATCCTATTACTTATAATAAGAGAGAATTTAACATTCCAAAAAATCTGAACTTTTTTTCAAGTAGTCACTGAACCATGAAAATGAGGTCAAGGACATTGGACATATGAATGACGGAAACTTCGTAACATGAGGCATCTATATACAAAGTATGAAGCATCCAGGTCTTCCACCTTCTAAAATTTAAAGCTTTTAAGAAGTTATCTAACGCCACCGCCGCCGCCGGATCACTATCCCTATGTCGAGCTTTCTGCAACAAAAGTTGCAGGCTCGACAAAAATCATGGAAGCTTTTGCACTTTTTTTTCTGTAAGGAAAACATTTTCAATAACAAAATCTTGTCTTATAAAAATCTTATCATTATGAGGAATATAAAAAGTCAATTTTAATTCAAAATAGTTTGCTATAAAATTTCCAGATCAGGGAAGCCTTACTGGAATGCCTTTTTAAGGATGAATAATGCGCATAGTTATAAAATTTAGTAAATTGATTTACCTGCATTTTTCTGTCATTGAAGCACCTTGTTTAATATCTGTGGGTATGGCATCATAGTGACAATCAAAGTTCAATATATAGGACAATACATCAGGGTGAACACATGGTCTGACTTGGGCAGTTACAGGCATCATTGTAGGTAAAACAACTGTATCAGCTGAAGCTGAAAAAGAAAGATAATAGTACAGTTAAAAGGACAATATATTGGGATGAACATATAGTTGGACGGAAAGCAATTATAAGCATCTGTAGGTAAAACAAAGATGAACTGTGAACTATTGCTCACTAACGATGACTCCACTAGAAGTTTTGGGTAAACAGAAAGTTAATGAGAGATGGATATAAAATTCATCACATGGTATGTCATGGTATAGCATGATTACATAAAACTTGATACCAATTTTCAGGAAGCTCTGACTTCTTCCTGAGAAAAACGCAACAAAAATTGCATACAATTGCCTTTTGAAAGAATACGAACGTATTTGGTAAACAATAAGTTGATGATCGATGAATTTGGACATGCGTCACAAGGTATAGAGCATTTTCCCATGAATCTTGCTACCAGGAAACACTGATTTGAAGTTCCTGATGCATATTCAGAATAAGCATGACATCTTTCCCATTCAATAATGCGTAAATCACAATCCATCATTCGGATTCTTTGACATTATTCATTTTTAGCTCTATTCGTTAATTCAGCTATTTTCATTTGAGTCAAAGTCTCCTAAAACTAATTAGTAATTTTTGAAAGAATAATTCAAATATATAAACTTTAATCCTGTACATACATTTTAAGTTTAAAGACGATTTTTTCATTAAATATCTAAATTTTAATTTAAGCTGAATATTTGCTAATTATCTGGCCATGATGTTTTAAAACTAACCATAGCAGGTGCTTGGGTCAAAGCCTGTGACTGTACCTACACCAGATACTATATCCTGGAAGTAAGTTGTCATGGTTTTAGTCACTTTCTCCACAGAACATTGCTGGGCATGAAATACAACACATCCAATCATTTGGAGAAAAATTCTGAAACAAATTATAAATACAAATAAAAGAACAGAGTTCCAATGTCCCCCGCATTGCACATATTTTATATTTCCAAGGGGCATAACTCTTTTAAAAAAAGTCGATCGGCCACCATTATAAAACTTGTCCGAGATATTGCTGATATTAACCTATAGTATAAGATTTATAAAAATCTGGCAAGAATTGTACCCGTGAGAGCCCTAACTAGGCTATTTTCCATAAATTTAATAAATCCAAGGGGCATAACTCTTTTAAAAAAAGTCGATTGGCCACCATTATAAAACTTGTCCGAGATATTGCTGATATTAACCTATAGTATAAGATTTATAAAAATCTGGCAAGAATTGTACCCGTGAGACCCCTAACTAGGCTATTTTCCATAAATTTAATAAATCCAAGGTGCATAATTCTTTTAAAAATAGTTGATCGTCCATCATTATATAAATTGTCCATGATACTGCTGATATTAAACTATAGTAAAAGTTTTATAAAAATCTGACAAGAATTGTACCCGTGAGAGCACTAACGAGGCCATTTTCCATAAATTTCATATTTCCAAGGGCCATAACTCTTTTAAAAGAAGTCGATTGGCCACCATTATAAAACTTGTCCGAGATATTGCTGATATTAACCTATAGTACAAGTTTTATAAAAATCTGGCAAGAATTGTAACTGTGAGAGCCCTAACGAGGCCATTTTCCATAAATTTAATATTTCCAAGGAGCATTACTCTTTAGTAAAAGTCAATCGCCCACCATTATAAAACTTGTCCGAGATATTGCTGATATTAACCTATAGTATAAGATTTATAAAAATCTGGCAAGAATTGTACCCGTGAGAGCCCTAACTAGGCTATTTTCCATAAATTTAATAAATCCAAGGGGCACAACTCTTTTAAAAATAGTTGATCGTCCACCATTATATAAATTGTCCATGATACTGCTGATATTAAACTATAGTAAAAGTTTTATAAAAATCTGACAAGAATTGTACCCCTTAGAGCACTAACGAGGCCATTTTCCATAAATTTCATATTTCCAAGGGCCATAACTCTTTTAAAAAAAGTCGATTGGCCACCATTATAAAACTTGTCCGAGATATTGCTGATATTAACCTGTAGTATAAGTTTTATAAATATCTGGCAAGAATTGTAACTGTGAGAGCCCTAACGAGGCCATTTTCCATAAATTTAATATTTCCAAGGAGCATAACTCTTTAGAAAAAGTCAATCGCCCACCATTATAGAACTTGTCCGAGATATTGCTGATATTAACCTATAGTATAAGTTTTATAAAAATCTGGCTAGAATTGTACCCGTGAGATGGCTAATGAGGCCATTTTCCATAAATTTAATATTTCCAAGGGGCATAACTCTTAAAAAAAGTCGATCGGCCACCATTATAGAACTTGTCTGAGATATTGCTGATATTAACCTATAGTATAAGTTTTATAAAAATCTGGCAAGAATTGTAACCATGAGAGCGCTGACGAGGCCATTTTTGATAAATTTAATATTTCCAAGGGGCATTACTCTTTTAAAACTAGATGTGTCGGAACGACACGAATGGCCCGTCTCAAAAAGTTGAAAAATCTGCAATTTCAACAACACATGTGGACACAAACATGCATGGATAGTATCCAGCTCTCAAGACTAATACTAGTTTGATTATAAATTTCCTTAATCAATGAGTAGTTAAATTTCAAACTATCAGCAAACAGGAAGTGGATGTACTGAAGATGTGTTGAAGCGACATGAAAATCAGCATATCGGAATGAAACATAAACTTGATCTGTAACTCATCATGGTAGACTCACATATCAAAAATCAGCACAAAATCTGAAGGCATATAGAAAAAAGTCTGTATAACTGTGATTTTCAACAATTTATCAAAGTCCAAAGCCCGTAATTTCAGCAAAAATAGCAGAGTGGAACAAAACTTAAACTTGATCTGTAACTCATCATGGTTAACTCACATACCAAAAATCAGCCCAATATCTGAAGGCGTTTAGAAAAAAAGTCTGTATAACTGTGATTTTCAACAATTTATCCAAAGCCCGTAATTTCGGCAAAAATTAACAGAGCATAACGAAACTTAAACTTGATCTGTAACTCATCATGGTTAACTCACATACCAAAAATCAGCCCAATATCTGAAGGCATTTAGAACAAAAGTCTGTATAATGGTTTGTTGCGAAATGAGGGAATGATGGAATGACAGAATGATGGAATGATGGAATGAGGGAATGAGGAAATGAGGGACAAGGGTAAAACTATATGGCCCAACAACTTTGTTGCGGGGCCATAAAAAGTCGATCGGCCACCATTATAAAACTTGTCCGAGATATCGCTGATATTAACCTATAGTATAAGTTTTATAAAAATCTGGCAAGAATTGTAACCGTGAGAGCGCTAATGAGGTCATTTTCCATACATTTAATATTTCCAAGGGGCATAACTCTTTAAAAAAAGTCGATCGTCCACCATTATAGAACTTGTCTGAGATATTGCTGATATTAACCTATAGTATAAATTTTATAAAAATCTGGCAAGAATTGTACCCGTGAGATTGCTAACAAGACCGGACTGACACATTGACGGACGGACGCCCGGTATTTCCATGTCCCCCGCAACGCATCACGCGGGGGACAAAATTATATCAGAATAGCCAAAATTTTATTTTAAGTTTTGAATTTTTGAATTTTAACCATAAAATGAAATTAAACAATCCAAAAACATACATGTTGTTTGGAGAAAAGAACTCAGACACTTGATCAAAGAATTTTAAGTACACAGTTGCAAAACATATGGCTTAAATAATATTTTAAAAGAAACATAATTCTATTTATCAAAGTGCCTTTAGTTTGGTTTTTCTAGGACCAAACTATTATATTTCTATTTCAGAAAAAGGCTGGCTGTTCCCAAATCAGATAGAGTTCATAAAAATGTTTTCAATGAAATCTTTCACAGTACCCTAAAAGTCTATTACCAATAGATCTAACTACTCAAGAGATATCTAAAACGACAAAACAATATTTTTTGGAACAACCCCCGGAGTAGACATTTTTTTTACACTTTACAGCTTTGCCTTTGCCATAGTTTTTCATTCAAATAAACCTCTTAATGGGCTTTCAATAGTACAATTAATGGAAGATTGCTTACTATCAATGGCACTCAGCATTTTCTTTAAAAAAAGAGAGATTTAGGTCCAACTAATCTTTAATAATTTTCTTTTTTGGATTTAGAGTCAACTAATCATAAATAATATTTTTTATGCTTAAAGAATACTGACCTACACCTGTCCTGAGGATCTTGTACCTGTGTCAGTCGTTGCAATGCTGTGTCACATCTGTTGTGTATAATTGTTTTAATATAGGAATTTTTATCACACTCTGTTAAAACAACTAAAAAACAAAAACAAAAAATATAAATAATTGCTATTTGACTTAATATGAACAGTAAACAGTAACTGTACATAAAACAGTATAAGGTTTATTACTTTTTTACCAGTTTTAAGTCATTTTAAATAAATTTATCCAACATGAAGAGGAGTGAGGCCATGAGCCATCCAAATCCTGCCTCACTGATGTTTTAAATCCATAATTCAAAAGATTATCTATGTTGAAAGAATTTATTTGTAGGACATCTTAAAAGTTTTCAAGGTTTTTGGTGGTGTTTTTGTTGCTCAGTCTTCTATGTTTTCTATGTTGTGGTTTATGTGCTATTGTTCTTCTATGGCATTGTCAGATCTTTTTTGACTTATGAGTTTGATTATCCCTTTGGTATGTTCACCTCTACACATTTCATAAAATTACTTTTAAAAAAAAATCCTTAAAACCAAGAACCAATAAAAGAAGAGTTCCAACTTCCCCTGAGTTGCACATATTTTATCTGTCCATGGTCCAAGGGCAATAACTAAAACAATTTTTTTTTAATTTTTTTAAACATTTTTTTATAAATACCTTTGAGAAATGAAGGTTTCAGAGCAAATACAATGCAATTTTCGATATAATTAATATTTCCAAGGGGTATAACTCTTTTCAAAACTAGATATCATTGAGATGGGAGCCATCTCTGTGGGCCCCGCTGTGAATAATGTGTGGTAAAAAATTTGTATCTTTATCATTGGACATGGGGTTGTCAACTGAAACCAAAGTTTTTGACCTTGACCTTTGACCTAGGAAGTTGTGCATAAATTATGACACACCCTCTGGTGTTGGTTTACATACATGTCAAGTATAAACTTTGAAATCATAACGGTTCTCAAGATATAGAGCGGATACAATTTGTTACGGTCGGACAGATGGACAGTCGGATGGACGGACGGACGGACGGACGGATTGACAGACGGACAGACAGATGGACGGACAGACTGATCACTATAGGGCGTCCGCCATTCAGTGGGGCCCTAATAATTGATCTGCACTGATTTTCAAACTTGTCAAGAGACATTGCTGATATAAACCTATGATATTGTACATATGAGAGCACTCACAATGCAATTTTCCATATAATTAATGTTTCCAAGGGACATAACATTTTTAAAAGTAATTGATCAGTACTGATTTTCAAACTTGTCCGAGACATTGCTGATATAAACCTATGATATAAGTTTCATAAAAATCTGGCAAATGAGAGCGCTAACGAAGCAATTTTCCATATTATTAATGTTTCCAAGGGGCATAACTCTTTTAAAAATAGGTCATCAGCACTGATTTTCGAACTCGTCAGAGACATTGCTGACATAAATCTGTGATATAAGTTTAATAAACTTTAACAAGACCGGACAGACAGATGGACAGACGGACGCACGGTATTTCTTTGTCCCCTTCAATGCGTAGCGAGTTGGACAATAATTTTATAATTTGGTTATAACCGCTTAAAAAATGACGATTAAAGACTTTTCAAATTACAGTAATTTGAATGAGATTTACCTGTTACTTCTTTAACAGAGATTTCCTTAGTATCAATAGTTTGTACAAAGTCTAAATTATCTACTTCTGGGTCTTTTTTAACTGCTTCAATTATTGTTGTTGTTTCTTGTATCAGTTTTTCTGAGGTCCAGTCACTAAGGTTTGCAGAATCTTTCTTCAGAATGATCATAATGACAAACACTATAGAGCCTTGACTGAAATGAAATAAATATTATTGATTAACTACAGGGTAAAAAATTATTACGAGATCTTCAGGGATAAAATTCACACATGATGAATAACAAGTGTGTATTTATGTTTCCTTTTGGAATTTCTGCACAAGAAAAAGAAATATTGCTGACATAGGAGGAGATGTGCTTAGGGCCCTTTTCAGCCTAAAAAAGTGAAGTATTACAAATCCAGATGATTTAAAAAAAAGTTCAAACCCAGTCCTTTGCATGCTGTTTAGCCAGTTTATAGATTGTTATGTAACATATCAAAATCTCTTCTCCCAAAACAACCTTTTCAAAGTTAAATTTCCAACTATTTCAAAACAATTGTACAAATAAGCATCAAAAACATAATAGCTTTCCACCATTAATCTGGATATTTTGTTAACATTTCATGCAAATTGGTCCTAGCAAATTTTTGTATCAATCAAATTATAAACAGCAGATATATAAGAATACATAGTTAAAACAACTGTACCATATGATTTTTCATAGTGTAACATCTAAAACTTTAATATCAGTACATGAACCTGCATCCAGATTTTACATACCTGACCTCTAAAACTACAATGTCTTCAACTTCAACAGAACTGTTCTTGTAGTTATACAAAGCCAATGTCTAAAAGAATATATACAGAACAGCTATATATACAGAAAAGGTAAGATAATGGAAGTCTTCTGATATGGTACCAAACTTTTCTGAATTATTTTTACTTTAAAAACCTACAGTTACATCATTAATTTCATCTTTTATGTAAAGGTATAGAACCACTAATTGGGGGCAGGGTCAGAAAGAACATACAAGAAAGTAGTACATATTTTAAATGAAATAGTTCTTACACATATGTAACTTTGCCAATAAGTAAAATATTTACTGGTAGGTAATTTTGGTATCAAATGAAAGCTAAAGGACTTAAGATCACTGTAGAACCCTTGTTGAAAGTTTATTGAACTTAAGACAAAGTAGCCATTAATGCTTGAAATTGCAGAATTTAACATAGAAAGCAATGGGGCTATGAATTAGTGGTTTTATTCCTAAAGACCTTTTTTAATTATGTAGACCTTGCTGTAGGTGACTTAATTTCCACTTAAACAATTTTGGTTTCAACACCTGATATTTTGTTTAAATAGCTGTTGATACAGTAAACAAGAGGCTCTGTGTCCCTCATCTAGGTTTATGTGCATAATCAACAATGGACTCTCTCCAACATTGTAGACGAGTATGGAATTCAGGGCGAAAATTTCTTTTTTGTTGATCTTGTATTGTTGATCATTTTGTCTCTTTAGTTTCTCTCTATCTTCTTTAGTTTTTGCTAAAAAAAATCCTCATTTAAGGGCAAGCACTCTTAGGAAGAGTGACAGTCTACTAACTATATCTGCAAAATTTGACTTGTTTGTGGATCTAGCCTTGCTGATCATTTTTGTTCTTTAAAGTTTCTATTTATCTATTAAAATTTGTATCATATGAGGCAAAATGCAAAAAAAATTGGTAAAAATCGTCATTTAAGGGCAATAACTCCAATAAGGAGTCGTCAGAAAATTTTCCCCATATTGTTTTAAATGTAGATCATTTTTGCTAATTTAAGTTCTATCTTTCTATCGATTATAACTTATAAGATATAAGGCAAAAACGCAAAAAAATGGAAAAATTGGTCATCAAAGGGCAAGAACTCTAATTAGAAGTGGACTGACGATTTCTACCATGCCATACTTATTTCTTGTCATGTATGGATACAGTTGTAATAGAAATAAATTACTATATGAGTAACTTACCTGATTTCTGAATTTTTCTGTTAACTCTTTATATTCTGTGCTATTTTTATCCTCAAATTTTGGATCCCATGTTTTATTCACTTTCATATTAGCCTCAAATTCACCTGTAAAAATTAGAATAAATTCATAATAACAAAATTAAGAATGGAAATGGGGAATGTGTCAGAGAGACAACAACCCGACCATAGAGCAGACAACAGCCGAAGGCCACCAATGGGTCTTCAATGCAGCAAGAAACTCCCGCACCTGGAGGTGTCCTTCAGCTGGCCCCTAAACAAATATGTATACTAGTTCAGTGATAATGGACGTCATACTAAACTCCAAATTATACACAGGAACCTAAAATTAAAAATGATACAAGACTAACAAAGGCCAGAAGCTCCTGACTTGGGACAGATGCAAAAATGTGGCGGGGTTAAACATGTTTTTTGAGATCTCAACCCTCCCCCTATACCTCTAGCCAATGTAGAAAAAAACAAACGCACAACAGTACGCACAGTAAAACTCAGTATAAGAGAAGTCCGAGTCTGATGTCAGAATGGGAAACAAAAGAAAATAAAGAAAATGACAATAATACATAAATAACAACAGACTACTAGCAGTTACTGACATGCCAGCTCCAGACCTCAATTAAACTGATTGAAAGATTATGTCTTCATCATATGAATATCAGGCATAATCCCTCCTGTGCAGGGTTTAGTATTATACCGTCATAAAATATATGAGAAGAACATAACCCGTGTCATGCCAACAACTGTTTTTAAAATAAATGTGTTTAATTCCAATGCAAAGACCCTATAAGTGAATCAATATTAAAGCCAAAATATGCAATCTTTAATGACCTGACAACAGTATCGTAACTATATCCCTTCTTAATAAGTCTGTTTAAAGGTTTTGTTAGCTTTTGAGGTGAATACTGACATTTTTGTGCTTTGTAAAGAATATTACCATTAAAGATTGGATGTGAAATACAACATGTATTCAATTTTTGTCCACTGCTATCATAAAAAAAAATGTTTGTAAATCTAATCATAGAGCAAATAAACATGAGTCTAAACTTTTCATATCTTTTTCAGTATGAAAATGCACAATGTTTCGCAAAAATAAAAACTTGCAGTTTAAATTTCAACATTATTATTTCAATGCATTTCCTGAAATCACAATAATTAATTGCCGTTCAACCATCGCAATAATAAATGCATGCATAAATTTCTGAATTAACAGTACCAAAAAAGATACCATGCCTGTTAAATATTCTGTGATAAAATTAGATAACTAGAATGAATATCCAATGATGGGCATAAAACTTTTTATCAACAAGGCACTAAATATCCAATAACCCATGTGATAAGTAGAAAACATCTTTGTAAATATTCTGTAATTCAATAATTTGTAGATATATAGTCCATGAACAACACAGGCTATTCACTCTTTCAGCCATTTGACTTTTTCATATTTGTGAAAGTGCATGATAATGGCTAAAAATTCGTAAGGGTTCCGCGGAACCCAGTGTCTCGCCTATTTTTGCTGTTAATTGCAGGCTCAACAAAAATGAGGAAAAAAAAAAAAATTATTCCTCTCGATACTATCTTTTGATTGTAAGAAGCTTCTGTCTAAGTTTAGTAAAAATCCAGGATAGTTTATGAATCTAATAAATTTTTTAAAAACTTTAACTGCAGACTGTATGTAATGTTTACTGGAAGAAAAACTAAGTCCATTTATAAGTAAAATAAGGAAAAACAGGAACAAAATTTCCTTCTAGATACTAGCTTTTGATCATACATAAACAAGCTTCTGTCCAAGTTTGGTACAAATCCCGAATAGTTTAAGATAGTTATTAAAATTTTAAAAACTTTAACCACAGAGTGAATGTAATGTTTCTTCCTGGCAGAAAAACTAAGTCCATTTATAAGTAAAATACGGAAAAACAGGAATTTTTTTTTTTTACAAAATTTACTTCTGGATACTATCTTATGATCATAAACAAGCTTCTGTCCTAGTTTGGTAGAAATCCAGGATAGTTCAAGAAAGTTATTAAAATTTTAAAAACTTTACAGCTCTTTTCATAATGCTAGCAAGACAAAGGTTTGTTTGACTTGCTTGCTTTGTTTGTATAAATGTTTGCTCAAGCATGGTAATTAAGACTGACATCTGCAAACAATATAAGTAGGCAGAGTTAAACCTGTGTATAGGTAAATTTGATTATTTGATAATGTCCAATCAAATTTAAATATAATGTATACAAGTTTAAATCCGCCTTTTTATGTTGTTTCCAGATGTCAATCTTAATTACAATGCTTGAGCAAACATTGATACAAACAAAGCAAGCAAGCCAAACAAACCTTTGTCTTGCTAGCATTATGAAAAGAGCTGTAACCACAGAGTGAATGTAATGTTTCCTGGCAGAAAAACTAAGTCCATTTAAAGGTAAATTACGGAAAAAATGGAATTTTTTTTTTACAAAATTTACTTCTGGATACTATCTTATGATCATAAACAAGCTTCTGTCCTAGTTTGGTAGAAATCCAGGATAGTTTAAGAAAGTTATTAAAATTTCAAAAACTTTAACCACAGAGTGAATATTTGTGGACGCTGCCGACAACGACGCCGGAATGTAGGATCGCTATGTCTTGCTTTTTCGACAAAAGTCGAAGGCTCGACAAAAACCCAACAAGCTATATAAATGACTTATGTACACTAAGGCCAACTCATTACTCAGAAAGAAACAGGAAAATAATTATCTTTTCTGCTAACTGACCTTCAACCACCACTAAGGTCAACTCATTACTCAGAAAGAAACAGGAAAATAATTATCGTATCTGTTAACTGACCTTCAACCACCACTATTGTAGCTGTTGTTGTTTGTGGATCCATTGTTGTCATAGCTTCCATTGTTGTCATTTCTTCTGTAGGAGTTGGCATCACAATATGACCTTCAAAAAAGTCAAACAATATTTTAACTTATTGTTAAATAGAAAGTAATTAAATCAAACATAAGATCAAATTCATTTGCGTAAATATGTTGACTTGCATAATTTGCCAAACTTTGAAATTAAAGAAAACCCCTGTTAATGTAAAGGGTTATTTGGATTTCTTAAAAGTACAAATTCTGGCAAAGTTTGTTCATCGATGCACTTGAAATGTATTTTTACCTTCCTCCAATAAATTTTTTACCTGTTCAAAGTTTTTAATATAAATAAATTTCTTTTTTGCATTTATTAAAGATGGTCTCCATGTAAAATCACATGTTAGCTGTAGCTGAAGGTCTCTTTGTAAAATCTCATTAGTTCAATATGTATTTTAATGAAATTTTGCACAATTTATTTTTAAGTCTTCCCTTTTTGGTTCTAAAAATCACTTTGAACAAAAAACTGATGTTAAAAATTGGTACAGTATATGTACAATATTTAAACTTCAGGACAATACTATTATACTATTGGGACATTTTATCAATGTCTTGGTTGGGCGTATATATCAGCTGAATGCAAACATCTTGTATACAAAACAGGTTTTTATCAAAACACATATGAAATAAAATTGTTAATGTCTGCTTATTAAAGTTTAAGACATCTTCATCACTCATCTAGATATGCACAAAAAAATTATAAAGAATACCAATAGTTAATTTTAGACTTTTTACAATTTGGATATATGTTTTACTTTGTTATAAATCAAATATGAGAATTTGCCTCTAATCAGTACTTGAATTTGACAGCTGATGCCCCTTTTAGTTGTTCTGAATGAGTATAGAAAAGTTGTAAATAAATTTAATAAACACTATCAAAGAGCTGCTATCAATACACAATTATGAACAAGATAAAAAAAATATGATGTAACCGAAAACAATGACTGAGAAGATTACTTTGAGATGAAGAACAGCAATAAAAGCATTGTTTCTTTCCTTTTTGTATTTTTTTTTATGTGCATGAACTGATTTTTTGTCAAAATGGATACCCCATATTTTTTCTCTTCTATTATCTAGATACAAGTTCTACTGTTATTTTTTTCTGTCTTTGGATTAGCTTTCCTGTTCTGACTTCTTGGTAGTTTTCATGCTCTCAAGATTTATATATTTTCTCTCTTTCAATCATACCAGACATGATTAATTCAAGAAACTTGCATCATATGCACTAAATTTGGTATCAATGGCTTTATCCAGAAAAACATGTTTATACTGAATTTTTGTATCAGGACATTCTTCATTAACTGAATGTATGTAAATCAAAAACCTGTCTTATGCAAACAAAATCTTCAGTCTTAATGCATTTTGGCTAAAACAGATTGCACAGTTATGTTTATTGATCTGTTTAGTTTGATGATGTAAACTACAAATTTTTTAAAGTTTTCTTTCACAAAACTTTTATAAAAAGTAATTTAAAAGAGATCTTGTAAGTAGAAGCTGCCATGAATTTATTCATTTCAATAACACAACACCAAAAAAGATTCCAAACAACACTATTAAGCTGAATATATAGTTAAATTTAGTCACAATATATTTGTTATCTGGTGATGTTTAGTAATGATGTCATAGAGCTCTTCCTAGAAATGGGAGGTACACATTTTCCTATTCACATTTTTAAAATCTGAACATTGTTTATGTCAATAAATTTATTAAATTTCCAGAACACACAATCACAGCAAATAATACTGTTACTTAGTAAATCTTATGTTCTGTTTACCTGAAAATTTCCAATTCAGATAAAATGTACATTATTTACCATTTTTTCCAGTTCAATATAATTGCTTGGTTCCCTAAATGCCCTTTTTCTCTATAGATTCAGTGTAAAATTTGAAATGTCTCCACTTTGTAAAATATTATTTGTATAAAAGTTAATTCTAAATCATCCAATAAAAAAGGTTTTCTTCTTTGTACTAGTCCTGTAATTCCCTGGCAAGTCTGTGCATTTTGTTTTAATGAACAGACTTATTATAATTACAGAACAGGATCTTCCTGTGTGTAAATTTGCAGCAAAATGTAAACAACATGCCACAAAATATTATAACCCATCAGTTAAAAGTAATAAAAAATAATTACTTTATGCATCTTAAAATCGTTTGAATTATTTGCAATTTATTTTCATATCAAAATTACTCAGGATTTCATTGAAAAAACACAGTTTAGTTTATACAATCTTAATTATTGTATTGGCTAATAACATATCATGTGCTGCTGGTACTAGCTTTCAAGATGTATGAAAACATGTTAGCATTTTCTTGCATGTGCCATGTAGTAAGAAACAAGTATTATCTTAATATGTGGTTTTTTTTCTTCTAAACTACAATTTTCAGCAATCCAAAACATTTTCTCTTTTAACCAACTGTATTGTTTTTTAGAAGAATCAAGGGACTGAGGTAAAAATAGATTTCTTCATAAGCAGAATAGTATATTTATATTAGCCGTTAACTTACAATCTTGAATACTGGGTTGATTGGAATCTCCTATAATCTGAGACTGGTACATACTAATGAGTTGATAGATACTATCTATTGTACATGTAGCTTTTAACACAGCTTTAAGTTGTTGTTCTATACATACAATCAAATTACTTGCTTTCCTACAAAGAAAATAGAACTAAATTTTCAATACAACATTTCTCATAATTAATTATAAGGAAAATATATTCTCCACAACTATTGATGACATCATGCAAAAAACACTCAAATGTTTGCAATAAATAACAGTATAATTTGACTTAAAACTGCTAAGCTTCTTACCAGAATAAGATTATTAAAATGTATTTAATCGTATTAATTATAATAAAAAAAACCCCAATTTCCTTTTAAAAATACCAATAGTTCAAATGTCAAAAATTTAAGTATTTGGAATATAAAAATGTCAAAATCCGCTGGCTACACAAAGTAGAACTGCAGTATAAACACTTACATGCATTTATCATCTTGACTGGCTGATATAAACTCCTTCAGGTCATTAGGACAATACATATTAACAATCAAATGGACTGCATCAGGATCATTACACAAGGAAACTTTACTTCCAGAATTTATCCAGTCTATATTAACTGTAAAACAAAGGTTTGTAATATACAATTATATTGCCATGAAGTAAAGATATAAAGGTACTGTGTCTAAGAAAACAAGAGTGCACACGCTTAAATGTCTCACGTGTTTAACTTATCAATGAATTCATGTTGAAAGTCTGTAATAATGAAGGTTTTACTACAAGTGTCACATAAACCTAACATTATCAATGTTCTATGAAAATGAGGTTACGATCAGATGAATAATACCAAACAGACATGTACATCTAACAATCATTCCATACACCAAATATAGTGGTCCTATCGCTAGTAGTACATGTACCTGAGAAACAGATCAAACCACAAAATCTTAACATTACCCAATAAACCATTAAATTGAGGTCATGGGCATATGAAACCTTCCAGACAGACATGTTCACCTTACAATCATTCCATACACCAACATATAGTTGCCCTATTGCTTATAGTATCTGATAAACTGACAAAATTACAAAAACTGTACATTGTCCAATGAACAATGAAAATGAGGTCAAGGTCACATGAAACCTGCCAGATTGTCATGTACACCTTACTATCATTTCATAAACCAAATTTAGTGGCCTTATCGCTTATAGTATCTGAGAAATAGACCCAACTACAAAAACTTAACTTTTACCACTGAACCATGAAAATGAGGTCAAGGTCAGGTGACACCTGCCAGTTGGGCATGTAGACCTTACAATCATTCCATACACCATATGTAGTAGTGCTATTGCTTATAGTATCTGAGAAATGGACTTGACCATGAAAACTTAACCTTGTTCACTGATCCATGAATTGAGGTCTTAGTCAAGTGAAAGTTATAAGGACCTATCAAGGTAAGCACATGGTCCAAGGACACAGTTATCGTCCTTAGATTTTCGTTGTCTACAAATATAGTCCCTAGCGTGGTCAGTGTATAACTTGCAAATTTTTTTCATACACTTTCCAAATTTATTTCTTTATATTTCATGCATGAAATATTAAGCATGGGGATGAAATTACATGTTAAAAAAATTTCAGTGCTGTATCTTTATGTTAAGAAGTGATTTGGTCCAGTTAAAAAAAGGTCAAAAACTAGTATGTCTGAAGCTGTCAAACTGAATTTTAGACCCCCTTAACATAGAATTGTCAATATTTTGAGTTAGAGCTGGTAGACTTTTCTATAATTTTGATATTATTTGTCCCAACTGTAGTACACTACACTGTAAAAATCTTTTTGAGATAGAGCAGGTGCAATCTTTTTAATTTGAATTTATTGTCTAAAGAAATGCACTAAGAAATAACTGTGTTCTCGGGCCACATACCAAATATACTTAGGCTCCTATTACACATAAGAGAGAAATAAAAATCATGGTACAAAAAATCTTAACTTTTTTTCAAGCAGTTACTGAACCAAGAAAATGAGGTCAAGGACAATGGACATATAATAGACAGAAACTTCATAATATAAGGCATCTATATATATAGCTATATGCAAAGTATGAAGCATCCAGGTCTTCTTCCTTCCATCTGAAATATTAAGCTATTAAGTAACTTATTAACACCTCTGCCGCCGTCCGATCACTATCCCTATATCTCGCTTTCTGCGACAGAAGTTGCAGGCAAGACAAAAAAAAAGGCCAAAAAAGTAAATAAGGAAAACACAACCAATAGTCTACAAAAAACAACATAGTAATTCAAAGACAGAGAAACACAGACACAACGGAAAACTGGGGTCGATCTTCAGTACTCTGGAAGGGTTGGCAGATCCTATTCCACTTGTGGCACCTGTGATGTTGCATTGTAAATTTAATGGATGCCTTCCAATAAAATCTTATGACATTTGCGATATTGTTTCATGGTAACTTTGCCACTGGACGTTAAGCAACCAACATTCAATCAACCAATTATGTTAACTGAATATGAAGATTTTTTTGTATTCAGTAGTACTAAAAGTCTTTGCCCAAATTTCAGGTACAACGAAATTATGTCTGATAATACATATCAACGATTGGAAGCTTGTTACCTGAGGCTTACTTAATATACATGAAATATAAAAAAATATTAAAAAAATATTTAAAAAATCACAAATTAAATATTTTTACATTTTATACATGGACTCAAGTATCTTTGTAGAACAGAAAGTTGGGTTTTTTTCTATCCCTTGGAATTAGGGTAACCACATAAGCATCCGTGTTATACATAACAGAAATCAAAGAGTAAATTGAATACCTACCATTACATGAATTTAGTTCTGGTTTCTTTATATCTTCTAGCCACTTTGTATAGTTAGTACTGACTGTGTATATGTACTGGGTCATATCACATTTATCTTTACCAATGTGGTAGTAATAACACTTCAAAGCATCGGAAAAGTCACTGGAATAAAAAAAATAGTTAGAATACTGTTATCTGTGGATCTCGTCACATATATCTCTTTATATAGGGGATCTCTGTTGTCAGTGGCTTATGTACATTAGTTGAATTTGGACCGACTCTTGAATAAGTAGAAATTACCTACAACTTCCTAATGATCTGAGTGAATTGATTTGAGATTCACATATCTTACCTACAACTTCCTGATGACATGAAGGAGTTGATTTGAGATTCACATATCTTTTCTACAACTTCCTAATGATCTGGGTGAGTTGATCTGAGATTCACATATCTTACCTTCAACTTCCTGATGACCTTAGTGAGTTGATCTGAGATTCACATATCTTACCTACAACTTCCTAATGACATGAAATAGACAACTTTCGAGTTCGATGCATTTCCTTCAAAAACTTTGGTTTTAGTGAACATCATTCGTGCGTTTAGGGGCGTCGTCAATCCGTTCCAATGTTGAGCGTGTGGTTGGAAAACTATAATGCTATGTTGCACGAATTATTCGGCAAATTAAATTGTCATAATTGTCTTTAAGCACAGCTGTCATTAGGGAATTGTGATTAAGTACCTACAGAACGAATATTATATCTAGTTTATCCTGCACAATGACGATCACTAAGACGCTTGATGAACGTTTATAGTGCAGGGATACAGGCGATCCCCTCTATCTGGTAAATGACGTCATAAAGGCGCGCATAATTGACGATTTTTTTCCGGTGACGGATAAACTCGAAAGTGGTCTATTGATTTGAGATTCATATCTTTTCTACAACTTCCTAATGATCTGGGTGAGTTGATCTGAGATTCACATATCTTACCTACAACTTCTTGATGACCTGAGTGAGTTGATCTGAGATTCACATATCTTATATACAACTTTCTAATGACATGAAGGAGTTGATTTGAGATTCACATATCTTTTCCAAAACTTCCTAATGATCTAGGTGAGTTGATTTGAGATTCACATATCTTACCTACAACTTCCTGATGATCTAGGTGAGTTGATTTGAGATTCAAATATCTTACCTACAACTTCCTAATGACATGAAGGAGTTGATTTGAGATTCACATATCTTACCTACAACTTCCTGATGATCTGAGTGAGTTGATTTGAGATTCACATATCTTACCTACAACTTCCTAATGACATGAAGGAGTTGATTTGAGATTCACATATCTTACCTACAACTTCCTAATGACATGAAGGAGTTGATCTGAGATTCACATATCTTACCTTCAACTTCCTGATGACCTGAGTGAGTTGATCTGAGATTCACATATCTTACATACAACTTTCTAATGACATTAAGGAGTTGATCTGAGATTCATATATCTTACCTACAACTTCCTAATGACATGAAGGAGTTGATTTGAGATTCACATATCTTACCTACAATTTCCTGATGATCTGGGTGAGTTGATTTGAGATTCACATATCTTATCTACAACTGCCAAATGATCTGAGGGAATTGATTTGAGATTCACATATCTTACCTAAAACTTCCTGATGATCTGAGTGAGTTGATTTGAGATTCACATATCTTACCTACAACTTCCTAATGACATGAAGGAGTTGATTTGAGATTCACATATCTTACCTACAACTTCCTGATGATCTGAGTGAGTTGATTTGAGATTCACATATCTTACCTACAACTTCCTAATGACATGAAGGAGTTGATTTGAGATTCACATATCTTACCTACAACTTCCTAATGACATGAAGGAGTTGATCTGAGATTCACATATCTTACCTTCAACTTCCTGATGACCTGAGTGAGTTGATCTGAGATTCACATATCTTACATACAACTTTCTAATGACATTAAGGAGTTGATCTGAGATTCATATATCTTACCTACAACTTCCTAATGACATGAAGGAGTTGATTTGAGATTCACATATCTTACCTACAATTTCCAGATGATCTGGGTGAGTTGATTTGAGATTCACATATCTTATCTACAACTGCCAAATGATCTGAGGGAATTGATTTGAGATTCACATATCTTACCTAAAACTTCCTGATGATCTGAGTGAGTTGATTTGAGATTCACATATCTTACCTACAACTTCCTAATGACCTGAGTGAGTTGATTTGAGATTTGCATATCTTACCTACAACTTCCAAATGATCTGAGGGAACTGATTTGAGATTCACATATCTTACCTACAACTTCCTGATGATCTGAGTGAGTTGATTTGAGATTCACATATCTTACCTACAACTTCCAAATGATCTGAGGGAGTTGATTTGAGATTCACATATAACTGGTATATAGTATGTAATGGCTTCTATGTCTGTACAAGATGATGTTGGTAAACCTGAATAAAATTTAAGATTAAATTTAAATTATAAATGGAATAAATTGGACAGTTCTTCTTCCTGACAGACAATTTTTTAATGAAAAACTTCCAAAACCTCTAGTGTTTTTCACTGGCAACTTTTAGCAGTAGAAAAATGTTACATATATTTTATATTGTTCAATTTTGGGATTCATTTTCTGTTTGACTGGTTTTGAACAAAAATATAATTTAATTAGTTTTTTTTTATATCTTTTATATAATAACAAATTTTTTGTGTTGAATGACACCAAATTGTGTTTTTTTTTTTTCATCATTTTGGTTTTTTGCTTCATGCTGATTTGCTGAGTCAAGCCCTTTCTTACTGATTTTTACAATTTGTTCTCATGTTGGGAAGGTTGAGCATGTGAAACATTTATTTATATCTTTGGAAAGGCACATGATCATGTAGCAAATTTAAACTGGTTTTATGAGATTTCTGCCCTCTCCTTTTAATCTTGTTATTGATAAACAAACTTACATGACATAGGATCAACATTGAGCATATTACCAATACTCTCCCTGTTATCGACAATAATGTTATGTTTTTGTTCCTCTGTACACATCCTTCCACTATAATCTGTTTTTATCTTATTTATGATACAGGGTAAAATAGTTCCCATAAGTATGCTGTAAGAAAATTTTACATACTGTATATTCAGAAATTATTGCGATGTTTTTATTAATGAAAAAAATGCAACAGTATCAAATTCACGATAATAAAAACCAGCAGTCATGATTACGATAGTGATTTTCCTTTATTCATTGATTATTGCAAATCACCATTAACTGGTTTAAATGTGTGATCCAATTAATGTGATGCATTAATTTCTGAATATACAGTAATCTATTAATAGCAGTGTTCTCTTTTGTTAAATAACAAGAAGAAAGAGCTGTCAAATAAAACAACAAACATTCAAAATTGATAAACATTATCCATGAAATAATACATAAGGAAAAGATCTGCTGACTATAAGAATAAGGGTCTATCAAATTTCATAATTAAACAAGTGCGCTAAAATGTCTCGCCAGTATTAGTTATCATTGAATTCATGTTGAAAGTCTATGAAATCTTACAACCATTGCATTCATCAAATAAAGTGGTTCTATTGCTTATAGTACCTGAGAAACAGACCAAACCACAAAGTCTAAACATTGACCAACAAAAATTAAAAAAAATAATTTCAAGCAGTCACTGAACCATGAAAATGAGGTTAGGGACAATGGACCGAAGGAAACTTTGTAATATAAGGTATCTGCATACAAGGTATGCAGCATCCAGATCTTCTAGCTTCTGAAATATAAAGCTTGATACAAATAGTTTAGGCTGTCGCCCCTACACGATTGTATCCCTATGTCTCTCATTCTGGGACTTTCTTTACAAGTGAGACAAAAAAAATACCTGTTGCATCAAGAAAAAAGATTTGAGGAAAGATTTTACTGTTTTGTGTTTTCTATACCATCAGAAAACATAGAATTTTCCCCAAAATTGCACCGATTGTAGGCTAGATTTTACTTCTTTTGGTTGTTCTTACTTGAACCAGTACCAGAATGTTCTATCAAAGAGTAGGTAACCTGTCAAAATATGTTATACTGTTGAGTTAAAAGTCTTTAATATGAAAATAGTCTATTTTCAATCTATATTCCAGAGTGTAGATGCCTACAAGGTTGCAATTCATACCTTGCCTTTAAAACAAGTTACTGATCAACTAAATACAATTCCAAAATATGTAAAAGCTAAAATCTAATTAATGAAGTTACAATATTTCAACAAACCTGCATCTTTCTTTCGTAGTGATGTTATTTCTAATTAAATCTCCTGAAGAGGCAGCAACACATGCCAAGGAAGGAGACACAAGTAAACTAGAGTCAGTACATGGATTACCAACTGTAAAAACAAATTAAAAAAGTAAGATAAAGTATGGACATGTCCCTAACATAAGTCAGGATTCTTATCAGTCTTTTGTTATAAAAACAATTGCATTTTTATAAAAATAAGAAAAATATCAGTTTTACCTTAAAGTTTGTAATTTTCTTTTAAATATATGATACCAACTTTTAAAACAAGAAAAAAATCCAAGATGTACTCACCACCTGTAACACTAAGTTTGGTGATGCCACTGTGACCTTGACCTGCAGAACTGGATGCGAAACACACATAAGATCCTTCATCACTTGGCTGGACATTTAATATGGTCAAGGACGGATTGCTGGTACTACTACCAGTGTATTTGTTGGTATCTGTTTGAGAATTGATTGTTTCTATATCACCAAGTACTTGTCTCTGCCAGAACACATTGCTAACAACTAAAGTAGAGGTCACACTACAATCCAAGGTCACACTGCCATTGGCAACACTGTAGGATACTTTGGATAATGAAACAGATGGTACGTCTACATAATATAAGAAAAATCAGCAATTCATTGTTTTGTAGATGTCTAATATATATTTCACATGTGATGAAACTAGAGGCTCTAAAGAGCCTGTGTCGCTCATACTGGCCTATGTGCATATTCAACAAAGGACACTCTCCAACATTGTAGACGAGAATAGAATTCAAGATGAAAATCTCTGTTTTGTTGATGTTAATGCTGTCTGTTTAGTTTCTCTCTATCTTCTTTAATTTTTGCTCAAAATACAAAACAGGGTAAAAAAAAAATCCTCATTTACGGACAATCACTCCTATAAAGAGTGAAAGTCTACTAACTATATCTGCAAAATTTGACTTGTTAGTAGATCTTGCCTTGCTGATCATTTTTGTGATTAAAAGTGTCTATTTATCTATTTTAATTTTTATCATATAAGGCAAAACGCAAAAAAAATGGTAAAAATCGTCATTAAAGGGCAATAACTCCAATAAGGAGTCGTTGACGATTTCCTCCATAATTATCTTAATAGTAGATCTTGTCTTGCTGATCATTTTTGCTTATTTAAGTTTCTATCTATCTACTACATTTTTTAAGGTATAAGGCAAAAACGCAAAAAAATGGTAATCATCAAAGGGCAATAACTCTAATAAGGAGTCCACTGAAGATTTCGACCATGCAGACTTATTTGTAGATCTTGTCTTGCTGATCATTTTTGCTTATTTAAGTTTCTATCTATCTACTATATTTTTTATGGTATAAGGCAAAAACGCAAAAAATTGGTAATCATCAAAGGGCAAATAACTCTAATAAGGAGTCGACTGAAGATTTCGACCATGCAGACTTATTTGTAGAACTTGTCTTGCTGATCATTTTTGCAATTTAAAGTTTTTCTCTCTCCAAATATTGATTTAAAGATCTAGATAATAGGCAAAAATGAAGAAAAAAAATGGTAAAATTTGTCATTTATTATAAGAAGTCGTCTGACAATTGGTAGAGCTCAAAATTCTGAACATTTATGACCATGGCAGATTTTCTCTATTTATAACGGTTTTCAAAAAAACTTGCATTTTACCCTTATGTTCTATTTTAGCAATGTCCACCATCTTGGTTGGCAGGCCGGGTCATCGGACACAATTTTCAAACTAGATACCCTAATGATGATTGTGGCCAAGTTTGGTTAAATTTGGCCCAGTAGTTTCAGAGGAGAAGATTTTTGTAAAAGTTAACAGACGGCCAGGTGAGCTAAAAATTTCTAACTTCATGATCAATCAATAAATACAAAATTGAAAGGGTAAATTGAATATAAGAAATACTTTAAAAGCTGTCTTTACATGAAGTTTCAACATTTTTATGTTAACTTAAAAATCAGAATAAAGATTACTAAAAAATATGTTGTGCTCCAATAAGATAAAAATCCTATGAATATAGAAATTAAACATAAAATAGTATGAATATAGAAATTAAACATTAAATAGAAGTCCAAGTTAAATACACTCAAACTCAGTCTCTATACCATTTTTAATATAAAAAAAATAAAAATCTAAATAAATTAATTTTCACCACTGTGATTAAATATGAAAATAAGTATATAAGTGACAAACAAAATATTGTTAGACTTTTCACATATATAGAAATTATGGGTGATGAGGTATTTTTAATTATCATAGCTATAAAGTGCAACTTCAAATACTGTAAATTCAGAAATTTTTGCGTGCATTCATTACTGGGATTTTTGAAGAATATACAAAAATGTGTGATTTATTATTGTAATTTCAGGATAATCTGCATATACAGATATATGTATCAGATATCAGAATGCAAGTTCTGACTATTGCGATACTCACCCAGTTGCATTATTCACATTAATAAAAATCTCGCAACAATTCAGAATTTACAGTAGACATTGTATAATATGAATTACTTATAAAACCAGTGCACACAGAGAGAAGACAATGTTAACTGGTCAAACAAAAAAAGAAATATATGTGAATGAGTAAGGGAGGAAAACACCCTTACCTGTTGGTGGTGTTGTTGTTGTCTTAATTTGGGTTGTTGTTAGTTCTGGGGTCACAAGAGATTGTGTTGTTGTCTTGCCTTGAGTAATAACTATTTCTGCAGTTGTATGTTCTTGGGTAACAACAGATTGTGTTGTTGTTTTTGCTTGAGTAAGAACAACTTTAGTGGTTGTCTGTTCAGGAGAAACTACTCCTGTTGTTTGTTCTTGGGTACTAACAAATTGTGTTGTTGTTGTTTTAGCTTCAGAAACAACAGATTGTGTAGTTGTTTTAGCTTGAGAAACGGCTCTATCTGTACTCTGCTGTTGAGTAACTTGTTTTGTTATTTCAACTTCAGTAATAGCTAATTTAGTAGTACCTGTAGTTGGTGCTTTGGTTGTTGTCGTTGATGGCAGAGTATCTTCTGTTGTAAAAACCTCTGCAGTTGATGCTTTTGTAGTGGTAGTAGTTGGCGCTTTGGTTGTTGTCATTGATGGCTGAGCATCTTCTGTTGTAAAAACCTCTGCAGTTGATGCTTTTGTTGTGGTAGTAGTTGGTGCTTTGGTTGTAGTCGTTGAAGGCTGAGCATCTTGTGTTGTAAAAATCTCTTCTGTTGATGATTTTGTTGTGGTAGTAGTTGGCGCTTTGGTTGTTGTCGTTGACAGCTGAGATTCTTGTGTTGTAAAAATCTCTTCTGTTGATGCTTTTGTAGGGGTAGTAGTTGGCGCTTTGGATGTTGTCGTTGACGGCTGAGCATCTTCTGTTGTCACAACCAATGTAGTTGTTGCCTTGGTAGTGGTAGTAGTTGGAGCATTTGTTGTTGTTGTAGTAGTGGAAGTTGTTGTTTGTGACACTAAAAACAAAGGATATTGTGTTATGTACATCTCAATTTATTTTTTCAAATTTCAATAAAATATTTAAGAATTCTGAATGACAATTTTGAAAAAATTAAAAATAATCTCATCAATAACTTAGATTAACTTTAACATATTTCATTTGCTATTAAAATCTAAAACAGTTGGACACAAGTTAAAGCAACATTATTAAGTCCTCTCCTGTTATTAGCATAATAGAAAAACAAAGCAAATTATAACCATTAAAAAACACACATTGAAAATCAAATCTGTTGAATAACAATAACAATACACAATCAAAAACATAATAATGAGATTATGTGTTCATGGTCAGTGAACTGCAAAATCTGGGGTCAGAACTGTAATTAGGCGTACTATTTTAAAAGCATTACATCATGATGAACATGTGTACCAAACTACCTTATCCTTATTAAAAAATTTAACCTAAATCCAAGTTTCAAGTTGATGTAATCACTAATTTCATGGCAAACTACATTTGTACCTTATCCTAAAATTTAACCTAAACCCAAGTTACAAGTTGATGTGATAACTAATTTCATGGCAAACTACCTTATCCTAAAACTTTAACCTAATACAGGATGGATAAACAGACAAGCTGACAGATGAATAGACAGGCTGATAGATGGAAGCATAGTCTATGAAGCTTAATGTCTCTTATTTTCATAATTAACATTACAATCCATGAAATAATGAATATGTTTTATTTCAGTATTTTAGTATACTGGGTTAAGCTTGATGTTAATTTCACAGTAACTAAAGTGCTATTCATTTAATGAATATTTGCGTGTATTTTGTAGGCCCTTAATTTCATGTAAATTACTGTAAATTCTTTTAAAAACGCAATAACAATTGCAAACATTAATTCTAAATTTTCAGTAAATCCCCTTTTCCCATGGCCTGAAATCTGAATTCAAAAATAGGGTCATCTCATAATCATCTATTAACATATATAAGTGTGAGACAAACAACCTTTACAAATACTAATAATGACAAACACCAATGCTATGAATTGAATATATAGTGGCTGGATTAAACTAATGTAAATTGTTGTGTATGGAGTCAGAAGTTCCTAGGTTTTAGGGTTAAATTCTTTAATAAATTATTCTTACCAATGACTGATGTCACAGTTACTTCATCTACAGCCTTGATCAAATCAGATGAAGATGTTGAATCATCCTTAATTTGCTGTACACTTTGTTCTGTAGCTTGCTGTACAGTACCAACTGTCTGTATTGTATTTTGGTTTAATGTTATTATATAGTCTACTACTAAACTGCCTTGGCTGAAACAGAAGTATACAGGTCAGGGCTTCAAAAAAAAATTTGAGCCAGCTGGACATTTTATGTCTTATACTGATTTGAAAAAATAGTAACAACAGGCAATCATGGTAATCAGTTGGGCATCATATAAACAATGATTGACATAAAAACTTGATTTTTGATTTAAATTTGATGTAATGACGCAAACTGTTAAATTGACAGTGCATCTTTCGAAGTGTGCAACATCAGCGTACTAATATCTGCCTTAAACTCTTCAATTGTGCAAAAGTACATTGTCATCTGTCCATCCCTTGTTTTTTAGACAAGGCTGACCACACTCTAAACACCACTGCTTTTAAAGTGGCATTCACACATCTTTTTTTTTTTATTTGCAAGCAGTTGTTAATCACACATTCTAGTCCTCTTTTCATGTAAAATATCAATGATCAATATCCCCTCTTTTAACTTTCAATGCAAAAACTGAAATTTAATATTTCGATCTATTCTATAAGTCCAGTAATATGCATTGCCATAGGAACATCTGTTTGTACTTCAGTTTTTGCAGGCTATATATTTGTTCACTATTGTTGTTTGGATTGTATTTTGTACATCAGGTATTTGTGTTTACCTAATCTTGGTTTTTATTTTTTACCTGCACATTTTTCTTAGTTTTTTAGCCCTTTAAGTTTATACTGGCCATTATTCTTTGACTTAAACTGACCTTGAAAGTACTTGTTTAGTGTAGCAAAGGAACATTGCTTTTATTGCTGTTCTTCATCTGAAGTAGTTTTTAGCCGTTCAAGTTAAACTCACCTTAGTCCTGTTACTGTTACTCCTTGAAAGTCATTCTTTAAAGCAGAGCCTTGATACATAGATGTTAGCTACAATATAAAGAATGTTGTTTTCAAGACTAATTCAAAGGAGTAGGTCCGGTAAGGGCCGATTTTGGCCTCAAATTTCAGGTTCATCTAACGAAAGAATTTGGACACTTTTTAAACACTTAAGTGTCTATTTCAGTTGATTCAATTAGTTTATGTGAAAGATTTTAACTGATTGAGTCATTAAAAACGCTCCGATTACAGCTTAAATATGAAAAATCTATCCAATATGCCAAAAGATGTCACTTTTCAGATGGTTTTTGTCAAAAATGAAAGTGGCCGCATCCGTGTTCATCCTCAACCTTTATATATGTTATGTATTATCATCAAATACAACTTACATTTAAATATTAAGAATGAACACAATGGGGCCACTTTCATTTAAGACGGAAACCGTCTAAAATTTAACTAAAATACTAAAATTGTGAAGATTTCAGTAATTTAGCATGACTTAATGATGCTAGTACCCGATATATGTGCATTGTATTGTCAAAAACAGCCCATATTTATGTAGCAGAAGCATTCTACTTTCCAATAAATAACTAAAAGTTTACATTTTAACAATTTTGTAAAACTGCTATATTTTGGGGCCAAAAAGGGGTCTTACTGGACCTACTCCTTTAAGAATATGTGTTTGTAGGACACCATGCACTACTCACAATTTTCCATGTTCAGGGAATCATGAAATATAATTGGTTAAAACCTAATTTGACATATATATTTTAAAGTTCATATCATAATTTACATTGACGTCTTTACATTAAATCTGTTGGATGTGAACTGATTGATACTTTAGTCTGGAAGAACGTGATTCATTTATTAGTTGCTATTGGCTTCGAATTAGCTTTCAGTAACTGTGAGTACTCTTATGGGTACTTTGTGTCTTTTTTCTTTATGTTAGTTGTTTTTTGTGCTTGTGCCAATCTGATGAGTCAAACCATTCCCAACTTATTTTACAATTTGTTATGTTGTGCTGTTTTACCACTGTCCCTGTTTAGGGGAGGGTTGAGCTCTCACAAGCATGTTTAACCCTGCAACATTCTATATGTGCCTGTCCAAATTCAGGAGTCTGTAATTCAATGAATGTCATTAGTTTCTGTTTGTCATAGTTGTTTTTCATTTAATGTGTTTAGGATAAATCAGGCTGTTCATTTTTTTGGTTTGAATTGTTTTGTTACAGGCTTGATAAAAATTAAAGTAATGGTGTCAACAAAATTTATTGTTGTTTGCTTAATGTTATAATCAAGATTTTAACAATGAAAAAAGAAACAAAAATGTGTCCATAGTACACGGATGCCCCACTCGCACTATCATTTTCTATGTTCAATGGAGGGTGAAATTGGGTTCAAAACTCTAATTTGGCATTAAAATTAGAAAGATCATATCATAGGGAACATGGGTACTAAGTTTCAAGTTGATTAGACTTCAACTTCATCAAAAACTACCTTGACCAAAAACTTTAAACCAGACGGACGGACGGACAAACAGACGCACAGACCGAAAAAACATAATGCCCCTAGGTGGGGCATAAAAAGAAAAAGTAAAGGGAATATACATGTACTTGTATACATCTTAACAAACGGTCATTTTCATTTTTAGATATCAATTCACTGGTAATGTTACTGTCTGTAGCTGTTGATTTGATTACAGTTGAACTTACCTGCCTTTCTAATTTTGTTTTCATGTCTATATATTGTTGACTATTTTGATTTGCATATGCAGCATCATATGGTTTATTGATCTTCATAGAAGTCTGAAACTTTCCTGCAATAAATATAATGAAATAAACATTAATAACAGGTTTATATATCTAAGAAAATATATTTGTTCTAGAAGATGTAGGGGCAATAATGTCCTTATTTGGCCCCAAATTTAGGGCATATTCAAAAATAACTATACATGTTCTTAAATTTGCCCTAACATGACTAAAGCAAAATGTTTAAAGAAAATAAAGATAAGTTTCTTATTTGAAAAAGTTCTGGATGGAACCATTTAGAAAATCAGCATTTTTCTTCATTTTCATGAAATATATCCATTCTTACACCAAATTGTTACATCATAAAAACATAAATCCTTATTAACATACATTTCTTGATTTTATGCATTTCTCTATATTACGAGTAAAGGAGTAGGTCCAGTAAGACCCCTTTTTGGCCCCAAAATATAGCAGTTTGACAAAATTGTTAAAATGTAAACTTTTAGCTATTTATTGGAAAGAAGAATACTTCTGTTACATAAATATGGGCTGTTTTTGACAATACAATGCACATGTATGCACAAGTCATGCTAAATTACTGAAATCTTCACAATTTAAGCATTTGAGTTAATTTTTAGACGGTTTTCGTCTTAAATGAAAGTGGCCGCATTCGTGTTCATTCTTAATATTTAAATGTTAGTTGTATTTGATGATAATACATATCATATATAAAGGTCGAGGATGAACACGAATGCGGCCACTTTCATCTTTGACAAAAACCATCTGAAAAGTGACATATTATGGCATAATTGATAGATTTTTAATATTTAAGCCTGAATTTAAGCGTCTTTAGTGACTAAATCGGCCCAAATCTTACAGATAAACTAATTGAATCTACTAAAGTAGACACTTGAGTGTTTAAAAAGTGTCCAAAATATTTCATCAGATGAACCTGAAATTTGAGGCCAAAATCGGCCCTTATCGGACCTACTCCTTTGAAGTAGTTCTTAAAAACTTCATTTTCTTTAGCCAAAAATGGGTCTTAAATTCCCTTTCTTGAACTGTAAGTTTAAAAAATGAATACAGCTTCTTAGAAAAGATAGCAACTGTTTTATTGTGGGATTTTGTGTAGAGACATATTGCTGAATATAAAAGTTAAGCAGCTACTTTCCAACTGACTTTTATTTTGCTTTTAAACAACATTATTTTAAGTACTTCAATGTTACCTGTTTAATTACAGTCAGGGTTACTACACCAAATAAACATTAAATGATTAAAGGTGTGTGTTGAAATCTCAAAAACTAATGTAAACCTGCCAAATTTCATGTGTCTATTTTTCTAGACTAATGAATTTAGAGCTTGACATAATTGAATAGGCACTTGTGAGTTGTCTATCCATGAAGACTGTATGTATACTTTATATGTATTTTGCTTATTGTGTTGTTGGGTTGCTGTCTCCCTGACAAACACCCTTACATCATCTTCTATTCATTGAAGTATCACACTTTGTTAAGTCAAAAGACTGAAAAGAGTTGCTACAGGGGGGAATAAACATTGAGGAATGGATGGTATGAAAATTCATAATTATTCTGTAGCATAATTATTGGAAGTTTATCCTTCAATAAAACCCCTCAGTTCTAAACTTGACCTGCCTGTAATGTTTACAAATATTAACCTTGACTTATATATTTATAAAGGCATTGTTTGGTCAGATCCTAGTAATATAGACCCCTCTTACCACACCATATTTTCTATTATACTGTAATAAAAGTGTAAAGATTTGACTTTCACATATTACATACATCATCTTATCTAGTCTTTATTCAAAAAGCCATTCATTGAAAAAACAACAAACAAAACAGTCAAATGCCAAAAACTATTTTGTGGAATGCTTTCTGAAAAGATATTTAATATAAAACAGTATTTTCTTTATGGAAGGTATTGATCGAAGATTTTCACGTACTGTGTTGGCGATGAAATAATAAAAACAGCCAATACAAAGACCTATTATTGTGAGAATTATATAAGTGTCACTTCTTTTAATTTGCAGAACCATTTTAATACAACCAACCACTCATTCAAATAACAATGAAATAATATTCTTTAAACCTGGCTGGGAATATGACTGTGACTAATATATTTGTGCGAAGATACCTTCAGGACTGTTTTGTAAGACAACAGATAATAAGGTTCATCCTATACAAACATTAAATGTCTCTGATGAAAAGATATGTTGCCTCAGGTCACAAATATCGTCAATTAAATTTAAAGGGAACACATAAATGTATATGTATAGACATTTTCATTTTGTTTCTTTTATGCAGGTTGTTTTTTACTGCTGATATCTTTATAAAGAAAACAGGAAAATGTGCTGCTTAATCCTATCACTGAAACATATTTAAATGTTATGTAATATGATATTTAAAATTATTCCACCTTGAGGTTTCCCTTTAATCCACATGTTATATTCAGACTACAATTGATCGAAGAAATAGGTAAATACATCCTATCAAATGAAAACTATTTGAAAATTATAGTTTGGCATTACACTGCTGCAGCCAACTCGGAAAAAGAAAAAAAACTCATCACACATGGGGAATAATTCAAGGACTACTATATGTAGATATCAAAATAATACTATATACACTGTGGACTGGTGTTCTGATACAACTGAAAAGTCATCTGTTGTATTTTGGTTAATTTTTTTACTAAATGTACTTTATAAAATTCCTAATGTTTGAAAAACCCGTATCTGGGACATGATTTGAAAAGCTTCTATAAACCCAGATAGATAAATTAATGGTTAAATACCATTTTTGTGAATGATAATCAATGATTTAAAGTTTTAGCCTTATAATATAGTGTCCATTCATATAAAATAATTGGGGCAGAACATGACTACTGGTATATATAATACTCAGCTTAACATAGTACATTGTAGTAAATAAATCTGATTGACCAACTATCAATATATCTCAGTTTAGGTCAAATACAATGGGACTAAGTCAGCTAAGGTAATCCATGGATTTCATTCATTACTGATGAGAACAAATTTTATTGAAAGTTATAATATGAATAAAAGGAGATGAGAATTATAAATCGATACATTCTTACTGCACATAAAGTCCATTAGACATCAAGACTTCAATAATCAATAGACAGGTGTCTATACAATATGGCTAGCCATAAATTATCATAAGCCTACAAAAGGAGTAAGTTCAGGAAGGGTTAAAATTGGCCCTAAGAATTTGATGTTTTTTTAATTAGGCCAAAATACTACAAATTTCACATGAAAATACACATGTGATAAAACTATTTAAACAAAATAATTTCTTTTTGTCACATCACATTAAAAATTATTCCTCAAGTATGCATTATCTGTATTGTAATGTCAGTTTTGGTCAAATTTTGAATAATTCTTAACAAGATATGCCATCGATACCAAAATCACTAAAGAACAAAAAACACTACTTGGGACAAACTTTTGGTCAAATAGTGTTCATGTGTTTAGGTCTTACACATCCTTGACCTTTCAAGAGTTTGAGCGATCCTGATGAAGGTTAATATAGAAAATCGCTTCGGATACAAGACATAAATAAAGTGTTATTTTCATGAACAAGTATTTTAAATAAACTAGATTTTTTACCACAAATATATTTCCATTTTAAAAAGAAACACAACAAAAAGTTCTTCATTTAAAATGACCAAAGTTTTTTGTTGTTAAATGCAGGTGATAATCAGATGATGTTTAAATCTTTAAAAGTAATCAAATTTACTGACAACTCCTGCATCATCAAGAACAATTGAACAGTCATCCTTGAATATAAGAGTACCAATATACTCAACTTCATGGATTGGCTTCATCTTACTCTAAGAGTACCAATTAACTCAATGTCAGGGATCGTCATTATCTTACTCTAAGATAGTTGTTTGGTTCACTTGTAATCAGTAACTGCTTAGATGAAGAACAGCTATAAACTTCAATTGAAAAACTGTTACTTTTCAGATTGTTTCATGAGCATGATACCACTTCATATTTCATTTTCTTAAATTTGTAAATAACCATTCAAATATATAAGTGGGACATATGATAAAACATACCTTTTTCATACTGTGGTTCCTTAGAAACTGTGTCTGGTTTGTCCATTACTTAAATTAGAAATTTTATTGAATTGATATTTTGAAATGATCAGAGCTTATGAAAATAAAAAAAAACATAAAAATAAAACAATTTAAGGTACATCTTCAGATATGAAATGTAATTGTGTAAGAATCAAACCGAAAGAGAAAATTTATAACTAATTTGCCCAAGTATTGCAATGAAAATTATCAAATATTATCCCCTGCATTCGTTTCATTCACATGGACAAATAGAGAAAGTTGAGGAATCCTACTTAAATTTGAACATCAAAATGTTTACAAAATTATGTTCTGTTTATTTTGTATAACTGTTTGTCTGGTGATTATTAAAGTTGGTCAACAAAAGGCATCTAAAAACTAGGAACAGTCTTCTTTTGATGAATTTCTGGATAATACAGCGTTAATTATGGCCTCTTTGTAACAATTAATGCAGTGTGGTAAAAACAGCTATTACTATCAAGCTACAGTAATAAAAGCAGATCATTGAATAAAGATATTATAAATCATGTAATATTTCAATTCCTTATAGATAAACTCATCATAAATACCAGACTTCAAATTTTGTACACCAGAAGCATGCTTTGTCCACAAAAGACTCATCTGTGACGCTTGAATCTAAAACGTTTTAAAGGCCAAATAAAGTACAAAGTTGCAGTGCATTGAGGACCAAAAATCTATGAACTATAGATGTAATTTTCAAAAAGGTGAACTGTGAGCTGAGGCTTACTATTGAGATCCCTGCTTTAAGTATGCAATAAACCGGAAATTGATGAGTTATGGATGTGCTATAACCTACCATCAAGATATACATGGAGGAATAAATCCAACCTAATTTCAACATGAAAACTTATTAAAGAACCTTTGTGAGCACACTCACATACCCCACACCCCCACAATGTCACTGGGCAAACAAAATCTCACTAGATTCCTTAGTTCATAGACTCATAACTCCTACAAAAGTCAACTGATAATAATTATTTGTGGATATGAACATCTATATATTATGCCCTTATCATCAAGGAAGATTCAGGAAATTATGTTGTGTGGTTTCAGAGGAGTTGCAATAACAAACTGTTGCAGTAGTATGTTAAGGCAAAAATTCTAAGTTCAAAGGGGCAAAACTCCTAGAAAAAAAAGAATCATAATTTCCTGTCAATAGGCACATCTTCAAAGTTTACCCTTATTATCTAAAAGGTTTCATGAAATTCTGTTGTGTGGTTTCATAGGAGTTGCGATGACAAGAACAGGACTGACAGACTTTGGATGGGTCAAAAAAATTATACCCTACGGAACTTTATTCAACGGGGTATAATTATGCCTATTACTTACTCCCAAAACATATAACCAGGAATATTGCCAGACCTATCATTAATAGGAGAACTATAATAACGATTGCTATTACTTACTCCCAAAATATACACCAAGGAATATTGCCAGACCTATCATTAACAGGAGAACTATAATAATGATTGCTATTACTTACTACCAAAATATACACCAAGGAATATTGCCAGACCTATCACTAACAGGAGAACTATAATAATGATTGATATTACTTACTCCCAAAATATACACCAAGGAATATTGCCTGACTAATCATTAACAAGAGAACTATAATAATGATTGCTATTACTTACCTCCAAAATATACACCAAGGAATATTGCCTGACTAATCATTAACAAGAGAACTATAATAATGATTGCTATTACTTACCTCCAAAATATACACCAAGGAATACTGCCAGACCTATCATTAACAGGAGAACTATTATAATGATTGATATTACTTACTCCCAAAATATACACCAAGGAATATTGCCAGATCAATCATTAACAAGAGAACTATAATAATGATTGCCATTACTTACCTCCAAAATATACACCAAGGAATACTGCCAGACCTATCATTAACAGGAGAACTATAATGATGATTGATATTACTTACTCCCAAAATATACACCAAGGAATACTGCCAGACCTATCATTAACAGGAGAACTATAATAATGATTGATATTACTTACTGCAAAAATATACACCAAGGAATATTGCCAGACCTATCATTAACAGGAGAACTATAATGATGATTGATATTACTTACTCCCAAAATATACACCAAGGAATACTGCCAGACCAATGACTAACAAGAGAACTATAATAATGATTGCTATCAAGCATCTGCTCTTCTTTTTTCTGTAAGTATCTAAAATGATAAAAGAAATGCTTTCTATCAATAATTCAAAATGCTCACATTTGCAACTTTTTTCTTATATTTTGTAACCCCTTTGACTCTTTCCTAAAAAAAACAGACCTGGGATCTCAGTCATAAATCTACACTTAGTACTCAGAGTACAAAATTTGCTTTAAAACACCAAATTTAGTATTTTGATTTGTTGAATTCAGAGTTTGAGTAGGCCTGGGGTCAATTATATGACAATTTAAAGTAATTAATTACATTTCAATTTCATTGACATATAAATGTAATTCATTACTTTACAATTAAACTGATATTTAAATTTAATTAATAACATTACCATTACATTGTCAATGAAATTAATTACATTACAATTACAATGTCAATGAAATTAATTACATTACAATTGCATTGTCAATGAAATTAATTACATTACAATTACATTGTCAATGAAATTAATTACAGTTACAGTTGTACTTAAAACTTTATCATATAACATAAATGTGAACCAGCTAGTATGATGCCTTTTTAAAATCAAATTTAGCATTGAGGAATTTGTAGAAGCATTGTTTTGAGTTCTGAAAAATGAATAATATTGGAATATCCCATGTAGTCTTTCTTGATAAGTAACATTACTGTAGCATTGATTATTATCCTTTTTCTTAGAATGTTCTTTTAAAATCAAAAATCTTTTTTTTTTTGGCTTTGATTTAAAAACTATGTTATGGAAAGTCCTCTATTGCCTGATAGTCATCATAGCTAATGTCAATGGTAATTGTATGATAAAGTGAGTAGACAGATCTTACAGCAATTGTTGTCTGCATCCTGAATGCACTTTATGAATGGAATAATTGTAGTACTTTTGAAGTAAAAATTTTACCACTGTTGTCTGCTTGGAAAAATTAAATAACCTTTGTGATCACGCTCACATACCCCACGCCCCCACATTGTCACTGGAGAAACAAAATCTTACCAGATTCGTAAGTTCATAACTCTACTAAGAGTTCAAAGAGGCATAACTCCTAGAAAAACAAGAGTGCACACGCTGAAATGCCTCGCCTTCTTTACTAATCACTGATATTATGTTGATAGTCCTAAATATAAAGCTTTATTACAACTGTCACATAAACTTAACATTAACCAAGAAAACTAAACATTGACCAATGAACCATGAAAATGAGGTCAAGGTCAGATGAACCATACCAGGCAGGCATGTACAGCTAACAATTCTTCCATACAACAAATATAGTTGACCTATTGCTTATAGTTTAAGAAAAACAGACCAAAACACAAAAATTTAACACTGAGCAATGAACTGTGAAAATGAGGTCAAGGTCAAATAAAACCTGCGCGACTGACAAATAGATCATAAAATATTTCCATACACCAAATATAGTTGACCTATTGCATATAGTATTAGAAAAAAAGACCAAAACTCAAAATCTTAACTTTTGACCACTGAACCATGAAAATGAGGTCAAGGTCAAATGACACCTGCCAGCTAGACATGTTCACCTTACAATCATTCCATACACCAAATATAGTAGACCTATTGCATACAGTATAAGAAAAACAGACCAAAACACAAAAACTTAACTATAACCACTGAACCATGAAAATGAGGTCAAGGTCAGATGACACCTGCCATTTGGACATGTACACCTTACAGTCCTTCCATACACGGAATATACTTGACCTATTACTTATAGTATCTGAGATATGGACTTGACCACCAAAACTTAAACTTGTTCACTGATCCATGAAATGAGGTCCAGGTCAAGTGAAAACTGTCTGACAGGCATGAGGAACTTGCAAGGTACGCACATACCAAATATAGTTATCTTACTACTTATAATAAGAGAGAATTTAACATTACAAAAAATAATAACTTTTTTTTCAAGTAGTCACTGAACCAAGAAAATGAGTTCAAGGACATTGGACATGTGACTGACGGAAACTTCGTAACATGAGGCATCCATATACAAAGTATGAAGCATCCAGGTCTTCCATCTTCTAAAATATAAAGATTTTAAGAAGTTAGCTAACACCACTGCTGCCGTAGCCACCTACCCCGCCGGATCACTATCCCTATGTCGAGCTTTCTGCGACAAAAGTTGCAGGCTCCACAAAAATTGAATCATAATTTCCTGTCGATATGCACATCTACATAGTATGTCCTTATTATTTACAAAGTTTCATGAAATTCTGTTGTGTGGTTTCAGAAGAGTTGCGATGACAAAGTATATTTTGGCCAAAATTCTAAGTTATAGGGCATAACTCCTAGAAAAAAAACTGAATCATAATTTCCTGTCGATATGCACATCTACATAGTATGTCCTTATTATCTACAAAGTTTCATGAAATTCTGTTTTGTGGTTTCAGAGGAATTGCAATGACAAAGTATATTTTGGCCAAAATTCTAAGTTAAAGGGGCATAACACCTAGAAAAATAATTGAATTGAAAAATCCTGTCAATATGCACATCTACATAGCATGTACTAATTATCTACAAAGTTTCATGAAATTCTGTTGTACAGTTTCAGAGGAGTTGCGATGACAAGAACAGGACTGACAGACGGTACGACAGACGGATGGACGGACAGACGGACGGACGAACAGACGGGTGAAAAACATTATACCCTACGCAACTTTGTAATATCATGTTGTATGAATATATTAAGGAGATGAAAGCTAATATTTTCATAGTGGTTAGATTAATTTGACATTCTAGATAATAATATAAGAATGCTGTGTTTATCATTGACTATGCAAAATAATAGCCTCTGTAAAGACATTGAAAGACATAATATGTTGTGCATATTCAGATCATGCGTTATGTTCTCAACCTTGGCTACTCTTTTTGCATAGTCGGTGCTCAGTATAATATTATTCAATAGTTAAAGGAGAGACTGAATGTATTCATTAATTATTTGCGAAAAGTCATTTTAGTCATTTGTTATAATCTTTAAATCAATTATATCATGGCCATGACATTTTACATTTCTGTAAGGTTACACTACAGTATTTAAAGTGAAATTTTTAAAAATGAGACACAACAACTTTTATATGAATTACACAATGACTGAAAGATAATTTGTATTAATGATATTCATGAAATATTTTCATTTTGGTTTTATGAAAACCTAATATTTTTATGAACAAGGTTAAATTTTATCAAGCTTATTTAAGAATTTTTTATGAGATAACCTTATAAATAAAATCGGTACATAGTCCCAATATATGTATAGAACTTAATAAACAAAGTACTCTCCATGCATGACAAACTTTGTCACTAGTAAAAGTTTTAAACCCAGTGTGTCATTGACAACTAAGAATGCACATACCAGTATGTACTATGCAAATGTACAGAATTAAATAAGGTTTAGAAACACATAATTTAAAAAAAAAAACTCCTGAAAGGAAAATAAACAGCCTACCTACCAAATTTGATTTGATGTGGCAAGTTATCACATTCTTTGGATTTATAATCTACATATCTATTGGGCAATCTGTCACTACTTTTGCTATGTTCACTACTTGTCTTTTGTGCCAATTCTTGTAAATTTGCAGTACTATCTTTATAGTCTTGAAAATGATAATACATTGTTTTCCTATTTTCACTGGCAGCAGAGCTTTTTGTTTCTCTGATCTGTGGCACATCCTCATTAACACAGACATCTATACTATCAGTACTAATATAAGCATGATTTATGTATGCTGCACCATGAGTTTCTGCATGAGGCACATTATTGTCAACAAATGACACTCCATTCTGCCCTACAGTACCAGTGTTAATCACATTTTCATATTCATTGACTTTGCCACTCTCAAGGTCACCTATTTCCATCATTTTATGCAGTATCCGTTAAAATAAACATGCTTTTTATATCCCTATTTAAACATTAACTTAATATTCCAATCCTAAATTTGCTCCAATTGGGGATCTACCTCCAAATAATAGATTTCAGTTTTATATCCACACACCAAAGTTTAAACACAATAAACAAGTTATTTAGCAGTATTTTTTATCAAATTAGGTATGGCTGTTTTGCATGGATGGAGCAATGTCAGTACACATTGTAATTATAGATACATTTGAACTTCATGAACCATGACATAAGTTTTTCTTTAAAGTCCTATGAATATTTAATAAGATCAATGTAAAAATGCAGAATGAAATATTTATTTTATGGCATACAGTATAACTATTTTCACAAACATAATTATTTACGGCATACATTGTATGTGCACGAAGACTGATTCTCATAAAGAATATCTAGTATTAACTTTTACAGGTTTCTTGCTTTGGATATGTTCCCTTTCAAAATTTTGATCTCAAGACCCAAAGAGAATAAAATGGAATATTGTAATAAAAAAAAATCAGAAGTCATTTAAATGGTCCTGCAGAAAAATATCCAAGAACACACATATTTAGGTGTATACAAAATTGCCTTAAATTTGATTGTTAGAATCCTGCAACTCTGGAAACCAAGTACCTACAAAATTTCAGAATCTGAAGAGCCTAAGATACTCCAATCTCAACAACAGTGTCAAGTTTCAAGTAAATGGACCAAAGCATACTCAATCAGTGTGCTGCTGCATGTAAAACAAATGCCTAATATCTGATGATGACTCTTATCACTGGATTTTAACTTCCCATGAGCGTCACAACAGTTGACACCAATACAGCAAGAACTACAATGCTTTCTGAGTACCTGATTTCACCCCAGGTTTTTGGTGATTTTCTTGTTATCTTAAAGTCTTTTGTTAACTGTTAAATTGTTTGACTTTCACCTCATTCATGCCAATGTGTTGTTTATCTTTCTTTCATATTATGTTTTGGACTGTTCCCTTGGTACATGTATCATCAAACTTGTATTAACAGTAGAGTACAGCAGCATCATAATCAATCAACTAGGCCACCCTTAAAAAATTCTTTGTTTGATGTTGCCTACCCATGCCTTGTAGGGTTGGGTAGGTATGGAGAGATTTTTTTTTGTTGTTGGCGAACAACATAAGTTACATGTTTTAGACAAGAAAACGACATTAGAGCAGGAAAAAATATTTTTTTTAAAAGTTTGAAAAAAATTATGTCAGCTTTTTAGGTATGTAGGTAGGCAACATCAAACAATTTAAATTTGGACCTATAACTTTTTAATTCAAAATGAAATGTTACAATATAAATCAGTGCACCTGATCATTAAAAATAAATAGCTGTGTAAAATACACCCCAAATGTACCTTCTTTACAGTGTATGGATATGTATATTTAACTTAATACATGTAATAGATATATTTTCACCTATTTAGTCACCAAAGGTTAAATTTTTAGGTGATACTGTTGCTTGCTCCTTCTGATACTAATTTATTTTCCTCAACCAAAACATGCAATCACCAGTTTATCATGATATATAGCTTTACCAGTTTTATGTAACCTATTTTATTTTGGTACTAAACAAGAAATTCAACCTTGACCACAATATAAAGCTGAGATTCAAACAAAATACAGTATTCATATGAATTTTATTTTTTCTTGTCCCAATCCCTAGACAATTTGGGTTCTTATTTGCAATAACAATTTACATTTTTATATCTATCCTGCCTTCATCATCTGCTTTAATCATATATGGTGCATTAAATCTTTTTATATCAAACATACTTAATAGATACCTATCATTACAAAGACAAAACATATACAATGGTTGAAAAAGGAGAGATTCTTGTTTACAAATCTGATCTAAATAAATTAAATATCCTTCATCTCTTTTTTATTGTTCATTTCTGAATGAATTAAATACAATTAGCATCCCAATAATTAATTGCCTTAGACAAAATATCCTGTTCACAGCAAGAGAAGACCAAACAGACAAAATATCCTGTTCACAGCAAGAGAAGATTAAACAAGACAAAATATCCTGTTCACAGCAAGAGAAGACCAAAGAGACAAAATATCCTGTTCACAGCAAGAGAAGATTAAACAAGACAAAATATCCTGTTCACAGCAAGAGAAGATTAAACAAAACAAAATATCCTGTTCACAGCAAGAGAAGACCAAACAGACAAAATATCCTGTTCACAGCAAAAGTAGACCAAACACAAAATATCATGTTTACAGCATGTGAACATCAAATCGACAGAATATCTTGTTCACAGCCAGAGAAGACCAAAGAGACAAAATATCCTGTTTACAGGGAGAGAAGACCAAACAGACAAAATATCTTGTTCACAGCCAGAGAAGACCAATACAGACAAACTATCCTGTTCACAGCAAGAGAAGACCAAAAAGACAAAATATCCTATTCACAGCAAAAGAACACTAAACAGACAAAATATCCTGTTCACAGCAAGAGATGACCAAACAGACAAATTATCCTGTTCACAGCCAGAGAAGACCAAACAGACAAAATATCCTGTTCACAGCAAGAGAAGATTAAACAAAACAAAATATCCTGTTCACAGCAAGAGAAGACCAAACAGACAAAATATCCTGTTCACAGCAAAAGTAGACCAAACACAAAATATCATGTTTACAGCATGTGAACATCAAATCGACAGAATATCTTGTTCACAGCCAGAGAAGACCAAAGAGACAAAATATCCTGTTTACAGGGAGAGAAGACCAAACAGACAAAATATCTTGTTCACAGCCAGAGAAGACCAATACAGACAAACTATCCTGTTCACAGCAAGAGAAGACCAAAAAGACAAAATATCCTATTCACAGCAAAAGAACACTAAACAGACAAAATATCCTGTTCACAGCAAGAGATGACCAAACAGACAAATTATCCTGTTCACAGCCAGAGAAGACCAAACAGACAAAATATCATGTTCACATCCAGAGAAGACCAAACAGAAAAAATATCCTGTTCAAAGCTAGACCAAATGAGCAAATTGTTGCCATTTTCAGTTAAGGGTTAAAGTTAAACCAAACAGACAAAATATCCTGTTCACAGCCAGAGAAGACCAAACAGACAAAATATCCTGTTCACATCCAGAGAAGACCAAACAGAAAAAATATCCTGTTCAAAGCTAGACCAAATGAGCAAATTGTTGCCATTTTCAGTTAAGGGTTAAAGTTAAACCAAACAGACAAAACTTTCTGTGTAAATGAAGGATAGAAATAGCAAACTATCCTGCGTACAAGAGAAGACCAAATAAACAAAATGCCCTGTTCACAACAAAGGCTAGACCAAATGGATAAAATATCCTGTTTACAGGAAGGTGTATACTAAACAGACTTATTCTTTATTCCATCACATTCTTTATGTACCTGTCTCATGTGGATTAAACCTGGTTTTATAGTTAGCTTAACATCTCACTTGTAGAAGCTAGACCAAATGAGAAAAATATCCTGTTTTCAGTACAAGTCAAACCAAACAGACAAATTATCTGGTTCACATAAAAGGTTAGACCAAATGAGAAAAATATCCTGTTCATAGAAAAGACTAGCCAAAGAGCAATTTATTCTGTTTACAGAAAAGGCTAGACCAAAGAGCAATTAATATATCTAATTCACAGAAAAAGCTGGATTAAGATCAAAATATCCAGTTCACACAAAAGGCTAAACCAAATAAACTAACTACCCTGTTCACAGCAAAGATTTAACAAAAAGAACAAAACATTCTGTTATCAGACCAAATAAACAAAATATCCTGATCACTGAAAAGACTAACCCATAAGAGCAAAGTATCCTTTTTTGCTAAAAAAAAAACCTAATAGACCTGATGTACTAGAAAACATTTTCACAGATTACGATTTTTGATTAACATTGCCTGTGTTCAGATGATTGTGGATAAGTATTATAAGTAAAATCCTCCTAAATTCTGATGCATTTGCAAATGGATTATGTACACAATGGACAAACTGTTAACACAGAGAAATGTATTGTCTTTGAGACCAATCACAACATTTAACAATGGTTGATGCATTGACATCACAGACAACATGTTTAAGTCTTGCTTCTGCAGATTTTGTTCCATGTTGGGAAAAAGTTATTGAAAAGTTGTCAGTTTGCAATTTAATCTACACTTACAAAAACAACAAAATCAAAATAAACTGAACATATATAATAAATAATATATTTTAAACAAAAATTGAAAAAAAATTTAACCAAACATGCATTGAAAGAAAACTATGAAATCTGAGTGTTAACACAGTAAATAGTATTTCAAATATGTTAGGAAGAACTGATTTATAGTTAACTCTAAATAATGTGTAATTTGTGGTTCCCTTAATCATATGGGACAAAATTTTACCCCGTATTTTTTTCACAATATTGATTTAAAAATTATGCTATTTTATTTTTGTTTTGAAATTTATAGTCATGAAACTGTTATTTAACCATATAAAGTTACAATGTACTCAGTTTTTGTCCTTTGATGCAATGAAAAGTTTCATTTTAACTTACCTGGTTTAAATACTAATAAATAAGAAATTAATACAATTCAAGGAATGCAGGGATCTACTTATAATTATAAAATAATTGTTTTTCAGTTTTCCCCTTCAGTCAAATGGTTCAAAGAACTTTGTAAATATAAAATTTATTGGAGTTTAAGAAACTGGATGAAAATGGACACTTTCTAAGCTTTTCTTTGTAACTCTTCTATATTGAATACAAACAATATTTAATATTTTCCAACAAATTGAGATGAGATATTTATACCTATAAGTATTTTGCATCAGTTTATCTGTACTCCTGTATGTGTAGTAAAATGGTCAATTGCAAGCTAAAAGGTTTCTTTTTTCACATGTCACACTATATTATTATCTAAGTATTGGAACAAATTGAATTAGTCTTTTTGCTAAACAAACAAATAAATATTGTATATTATCAACTCCTGATGTCTCAATATGAAATACAAGCTTCAGCAGTAACTTAACCTTCACCATTATTATCAAACTTAATTTTCAGTGATGTGGTGAATTTTTTTATCCTTACGGATGTGGAAGTGACCTAATAAATAAACTGTATTTTTGCACTAGTTTTAAAGGGGCACTAGCTACGAGATATATAAAAAATCTAAAATATGATTTTTTTTTTGTTCAATCATTAATGAAAGTGATATAGTGAAATAATTATTCGCTTTTAGCAGCAACTATGGTTCAATTTTGTCAAAATAAGCCAAGAAACATTGATGAATTTTTCACTTGCAAGTGAATAATTCGACCTCATTGAATCCATATTCATGTGAACTTCAATTTAACCCCTTAGCTAGAGATGGATAACGCATAAATTGTGCATGTAAAGTTATTTAAAGGAAAAGAATGTCAACATTGAAAGTGAAACAAAGGTAAATCATTTGATTGACTGATTCGATCCACAAAAAAATCATTCTTATACAGGTAAAAACGATGGTAAACATTTATTTTTAATCTATAATACGAAATTAAACAGACCTAGAAAAATCCAATTGCACGAGTTCGCTTAATCTATTTATACCTATATTTATGTTTACATCTCTTATATGGTCATCGGAGGTCTTCGGAGGTCAACTCGATAGTTAATTAGATGGCATCTAGACTAGAATACACATGAAACGAAGCTACATATTATCGAGCCCATGACTGGTAAGTTGTTTATTTTAGACTTTTAATATTTTGGATAAATATTTTACATTGTTATAAGTCAAATATGAGAATTTGAGTCAAATCGGTGAACATGAATTTGACAGCTAGTGCCCCTTTAACTTAAACTTTTTAATTTCCACAGCATCGAATAATGCTACATGTAGCCCATGCTTCATATGTTTTAATACATTTCTCAAACCTGTGTTTGAAAACTGCTATAACATGTTACTAAATAAAAAAAGGTAACTTTACAAAAACTGTAAAAGTTGACGTATTAAAAATCATCATATTAGAATACAGTTTTTTACTATAACTTTTCAGAATGAACATAAAATACTTATACGGATTACAAACACTACTACATCTTTATATTTTTCTGAAGGACAAAGAAATTCCAACCAAGGTGTACCGTATTGTTCCTTTTCTTTCAATCTTCTTAATACACTTTCAAGGCCAATATTTATTACCCGATTTTATGTATCACAGTCAATAAACTTTTGTGATATGTATCTGACAAGAGTAATACAAGTACAATGTTTGTCTTCTAAAAAAATGAAACGACGTAAATCTTTAAATAATGTTTATTCCTGCTTTATACACTCCTTTCATACATAAGATTATCTGATCGATATAACAAGGAAACATCTCCAATTTACCATGTAATTAGTGAAATTTAGGCAGTTTGGTAAAACATTCAAGATTATAAAAATTCTCTAAAATTGATATCAGAGAATTATTGACCAGGACAATGTCATAAAATCACATTAATTTGAAAAAAAATCATTTTAGTTTATCTATCAAATAAATTCTTTCTATGTTTGTAGCAATTTATCTCATTTATTTACAGCTACAGATTCTAAATTTTCATCTAAAGTGAAACTGCATTAATTCTTAAACAAAATGAATGATCAGCAAATATAATTCCATTGACCAATTTTATCAAAATTATCCAAATTAAATATTAATACCTCAAATTTTCAGCAATAATTACAACTGACATTATAAACAATAGACTTATGGATTACATTTAAAACTAACAATTAATAACAGATTTTACTTCCTTTTTTCATCAATAAGAAGTAATGTTGAAAACTTTTGATCATAAAATAAAAGAAGACCTTCAAACTCAATCTTATTCTGCAGAAATGACAGCAATGGATGGACTTAGAGGACTTATTTTTTATTCTTTTTGACTGAAGTATCAATGATTTCCAAATAGTATTATTGGTTCATGTACACTGTTGAGATGAACATAAAACCCTCCACATTTGAGAGAATTTCATAATAGTGTACTTTTCCTCAACTTTACATTTTTTAATCCCATTAAAATTTACTCACCATCAGGGTGTTCAACTGAGCCCCTGGTGAAGGAACCTTTATTGGAATGTGGACCACTGTATGTGGCATTGTCGTAGTAGGCCAATCCACCAGAGACCATTTCATGTTTTCTTCCACCATTCTTTACACCAGCGTCACTCTGTGAGTACCAAGAATTTGCGGTGTTAGTATAATCATGGTCAGGAAGATGCAGCTTATGGACATTATACCAGGAATTCTGATATAAAGAAAAAATCATCATGAAATATATGATATAGTACTATAGTTTATGATATATAATACACTATTGTATGAAAATTGTTCATCTACTTTAATGGATACCAATGTAAGTGGTTTGAGAAACAGAGATTCTTTAGAAAAATGTTGAAAATAGATCATTAGCTATACAATTTTGATACATATTCAATTTCAAACAAATACTTATATCATTTGAACTCTGGTAGATAGTTCTGTCATTTGCATTCATACATCATATACTTATTTTTATACAATATAGATATATATAATTGTTGCCTTTATTAATCCATGATTGACAAGGAAAGGATCGCTAATGAAAGCTATAATTTCTCTTATATCGGTGGTCTAAAAACCTAGTCGTTGTGAGGTGCAGGTTGTATTAACGGTATTATGACAGAACTTTTTGCTCACATACCCCATGCCCCAACATTGTCACTGGGCAAACAATCAAAGACTCATAACACTTACAAAAGTAAAAGTTTCTTGTGCATATCCACATCTACATATTATGTCCTCATTAACTACAAAGTTTCATGAATATTTGTTTGTGGTTTCAGAGGAGTTGTGCTAAAAAAATGTTGCAGTAATATATCTAGGTCAAAATTCTAAATTCAAAGGGGCATAACTCCTAGAACAAGCATTCTGAGGGTATTGCATGGCAATACATAGTCCCCTATCGGTTAAAAATTCATTGTACAGGAACAAAGTGCTAACTTGATCTATAACTTGTCATGGTGTAAACTATATAACAAATATCAAGTCAATATCTTCAAGCATGATGAAAAAAGTGTGGAAAACTGATTATTTAAGTGAATTTTCTATGTCCAAGGACCATAACTTTGCACAAAATGATCAGACCGGAACAAAATTCGAACTTGATCTGTATTTTGTCATGATAAAACTATATACCAATTTTCAAATCAATATTTTTAAGATGACCAAAAAAAGTGAGGAAAACTGATTATTTGAGTGAATTTTCTGAGTCCAAGGACCATAACTCTGCACAAAATCATAAGACCGGAACAAAATTTAAACTTGATCTGTAGCTTGTCATGATAAAACTATATACCAATTATCAAATCAATATCTTCAAGCATGACAAAAAAAAAGTGAGGAAAACTGATTATTTGAGTGAATTTTCTAAGTCCAAGGACCATAACTCTGCACAAAATCATCAGACCGGAACAAAATTCGAACTTGATCTGTAACTTGGCATGATAAAACAATGAACCAAATATCAAATCAATATCTTCAAGGACGAAGAAAAAAAGGGTGGAAAACTGATTTGCTGGACTGACGGATGGACAGACAGACAGACAGACAGAGTGCAAACCTAAAGTCCCCTTCAACTTTGTCGGTAGGGGACTAAAAACCAATGAATCATAATTTCCTGTTGAAATGCACATCTACATAGTATGCCCTAATTATCTACAAAGTTTCATGAAATTCTGTTTTGTGGTTCAGAGGAGTTGCTGTGACAAACTGTTGGAGTAGTATATTTAGGTTAGAGTTCAAAGGGGCATAACTCTTAGACAAACAATTAAATCATAATTTCCCGTCAATCGATATGCACATCTACATATTATATAGTATGTCTTTATTGTCAACAAAGTTTCCTATTGCTGTGAAGTTTTGAGGTAAGGAGCACATTGCAAATTTTCATAAGCAATCACCATGCTGCTAGTAGTTGGCTTTCGTTTTTTGTTGTGCAGAACCATTAGAAAAGAATGTGATTAATGGACATCATACTTATGTTGTTTTCTTTCAAATTTAGCCTTAAATATTTTCTTTTTCAAGCAGAAGTCATGCCAAAAATCTTTAAATCCTCTCTTAAAAGAAACTAGAGGCTCTCAAGAGCCTGTGTCGCTCACCTGATTCTACTTTGGTTTTGGAAATCATGTAAAAATAGATTAAAATCATAACAGATACCCTAATAATGAGTGAGGCCAAATTTGGTTTAATATTGGTCCTGTAATTTAATAAAAAATCCTGGTGGCCATCTTGAACAGTAAATCGGCAACAAAGTAGCAACACTTCATCAGCACCTCATAAGAAACATTTATGCCATGTTTTGGTTTCATTCCATTCAGTGCACCAATAGAAGAAGCATTTGTATGTATTCCCCATAGGGTCTTATGTTAAAGGAAGTCCCCCCATTGGCGGCCATCATGGACGAAGGATCAGCTTCAAAGTAACAAAACTTAGTCAGCACCTCATAAGGAACATTCATGTCATGTTTGGTTTCAATCCATTCAGTATGTTGTTCTCTAAAAGAAGACATTTGTATGTATTGTCCATAGGGTCCTTTGTTAAACATTGTCCCCATCTGGCGGCCATTGTGGATGAAGGATCAGCTTCAAAGTAACAACACTTTGTCAGTACCTCGAAAGGAACATGCATGCCATGTTTGGCTTCATTCCATTCAATGGTTCTCTAAAAGAAAACATTTGTATGTATTTCTCATAGGGTCCTATGTTAAAATAAGTCCTCCGCTGGCAGCCATCTTAGATTATTGATCGGCTTCATAGTAACAACACTTGGTCAGCACCTCATAAGGAACATTCATGCCATGTTTGGTTTCATTGCATTCAGTGGTTCTCTAAAAGAAGACATTTGTGTGTATTTCCCATAGGGTCCTATGTTAAACTAAGTCCCCCGCTGGCGGCCATCTTGGATGAAGGATCAGCTTCAAAGTAACAACACTTGGTCAGCACCTCATAAGGAACATTCATGTCATGTTTGGTTTCATTCCATACAGTGGTTCTCTAAAAGAAGACATTTGTATGTATTTCCTGTAGGGTCCTATGTTAAACTAAGTCCCCCGCTGGCGGCCATCTTTGATTATGGATCAGCTTCATAGTAACAATACTTGGTCAGCACCTCATAAGGAACATTCATGCCATGTTTGGTTTCATTCCATTCAGTGGTTCTCTAAAAGAAGACGTTTGTATGTATTTCCTATAGGGTCCCATGTTAAACTAAGTCCCCCGCTGGCGGCCATCTTGGATTATGGATCGGCTTCAAAGTAACAACACTCGGTCAGCACATAATAAGGAACATTCATGCCATATTTGGTTTCATTCCATTCAGTGGTTCTCTAAAAGAAGACATTTGTATGTATTTCTCTTAGGGTCCCATGTTAAACTAAGTCCCCTGCTGGCGGCCATCTTGGATTATGGATCGGCTTCAAAGTAACAACACTCGGTCAGCACCTCATAAGAAACATTCATGCCATGTTTGGTTTCATTCCATTCAGTGGTTCTCTAAAAGAAGACATTTGTATGTATTTCCCATAGGGTCCAATGTTAAACTAAGTCCCCTGCTGGCAGCCATCTTGGATTATGGATCGGCTTCATAGTACCAACACTTGGTCAGCACCTCATAAGGAACATTCATGCCATGTTTGGTTTCATTCCATTCAGTGGTTCTCTAAAAGAAGACATTAGTATGTATTTCCCATAGGGTCCTATGTTAAACTAAGTCCCCCGCTGGCGGCCATCTTGGATGATGGATCGGCTACAAAGTAATAACACTTGGTCAGCACCTCATAAGGAACATGCATGCCATGTTTGGCTTCATTCCATTCAATGGTTCTCTAAAAGAAAACATTTGTATGTATTTCTCATAGGGTCCTATGTTAAACTAAGTCCTCCGCTGGCGGCCATCTTAGATTATGGATCGGCTTCATAGTAACAACACTTGGTCAGCACCTCATAAGGAACATTCATGCCATGTTTGGTTTCATTGCATTCAGTGGTTCTCTAAAAGAAGACATTTGTGTGTATTTCCCATAGGGTCCTATGTTAAACTAAGTCCCCCGCTGGCGGCCATCTTGGATTATGGATCGGCTTCATAGTAACAACCCTTGGTCAGCACCTCATAAGGAACATTCATGCCATGTTTGGTTTCTTTCCATTTAGTGGTTCTCTAAAAGAAGACATTTGTATGTATTTCCCATAGGGTCCTATGTTAAACTAAGTCCCCCGCTGGCGGCCATCTTGGAAGATGGATCGGCTACAAAGTAACAACACTTGGTCAGCACCTCATAAGGAACATTCATGCCATGTTTGGTTTCATTCCATTCAGTGGTTCTCTAAAAGAAGACATTTGTATGTATTTCCTGTAGGGTCCTATGCTAAACTAAGTCCCCCGCTGGCGGCCATCTTGGATGATGGATCGGCTACAAAGTAACAACACTTGGTCAGCACCTCATAAGGAACATTCATGCCATGTTTGGTTTCATTCCATTCAGTGGTTCTCTAGAAGAAGTTCAAAATGTAAAAAGTTAATGACGACCATGGACGCCAAGTGATGAGAAAAGCTCACTTGGCCCTTTGGGCCAGATGAGCTAAAAATGAAACAAGTTATCTATACCATGTACATGATGTATATAATTCTGGATTTATAATGTTTTAAATTTTCATGAAAAACATCATGTAGTCAATGTAAATGTGTCTTTTCCATAACTATTTAGTTATGTGTATGCATGCATATTAAATAGTTCAGTTACATATTATACATGTATATGATAGTAATGTTATTATTTCTTAGTAGCAACAAACTCATTAGAGTTGACATAATAGTTGACAATACTAAATATCTGGTTCTTGCTGGAAGGGCATTTCTATTTCAATTCAATATTCTATATAAGTCTCATCTCTCAATAATATATATATAATACAATATTACATTAACTGTAAAATATAGTGGCATATGTGATGTTTATGAATATAAGGGAATCAATTCTGCAAAATTTTAAAACAAGGATACTTTCTAAAAGAACAAACAAAATAATGCCAAAACACACATGCACATACCTGCCAGCTTGTTAAAATCTCAAAAGTTGGCAAGTTTGCATTCACACTTTTTCTATATATGTTTAATATATATGTTTTTTTATATTCAACAAACAAACAAGTCTAAAATATCCAATCACAACAAATAACAGGATTAGTAGAATACAACAAAATATTAGATATAACTTTATAAAATAAACAAATTTGTGCTTTTTTTACCTGTACCTAAAATAAAAAAATAAACTTACATTTACTAGATACATATATGGTCTAGGGGAAGGATTGTGGGCACTTAAAAACTGGTCTTACCCTAAAACATGTTGAGCCCGAACCAAGCCATACTATCTTTATGCGTTGTTCATTGTCTTTTAGTGGTTGTGTAGTCTGTTGTACTGTATGTGTTGTTCATTGTGTTTTAGTGTTTGTGTGGTCCTTTGTACTGTATGTGTTGTTCATTGTGTTTTAGTTTTTGTGTGGTCCTTTGTACTGTATGTGTTGTTTATTGTGTTTTAGTGTTTGTGTGATCCATTGTACTGTATGTGTTGTTCATTGTGTTTAAGTGTTTGTGTGGTCCTTTTTACTGTATGTGTTGTTCATTGTGTTTTAGTGTTTGTGTGGTCCTTTGTACTGTTCGTGTTGTTCATTGTGTTTTAGTGTTTGTGTGGTCCATTGTACTGTATGTGTTGTTCATTGTGTTTTAGTGTTTGTGCAGTCTGTTGTACTGTATGTTTTGTTCATTGTGTTTTAGTGGTTGTGTAGTCTGTTGTACTGTACGTGTTGTTCATTGTGTTTTAGTGTTTGTGTGGTCCATTGTACTGTATGTGTTGTTCATTGTGTTTTAGTGTTTGTGCAGTCTGTTGTACTGTATGTGTTGTTCATTGTGTTTTAGTGGTTGTGTAGTCTGTTGTACTGTATGTGTTATTCGTTGTGTGTTAGTGGTTGTGTGGTCTGTTGTTCTGTATGTGTTGTTCATTGTGTTTAAGTGTTTGTGTGATCCATTGTACTGTATGTGTTGTTCATTGTGTTTTAGCGGTTGTGTGGTCCTTTGTACTGTATGTGTTGTTCATTGTGTTTTAGTGGTTGTGTAGTCTGTTGTACTGTATGTGTTGTTCATTGTGTTTTAGTGGTTGTGTGGTCTGTTTTACTGTAAGTGTTGTTCATTGTATTTAGTTTTTGTGTGGTCTGTTGTACTGTATGCATTGTTCATTGTGTTTTAGTGGTTATGTGGTCCATTGTACTGTAAGCATTGTTCAATGTCTTTTAGTGCTTGTGTGGTCTGTTGTACTGTATGTGTTGTTCATTGTGTTTTAGTGGTTGTGTGGTCTGTTGTATTGTCAAATTGTGGGGTAATTCCTGTTATCCTTTTATGCATTAAAAAAATTCATGTATTTTGTTTAAAAAACATTTAAGCTAATTTGTAGCATGTGCAAATATTACATTTATCCGACTAACTCTACATATTCTATGAATCAACATTTACAATGCAAATAATATATGTTGGACACATTCCATGGCATTTAACAATCTGGGATAGCTTCAATAGCTCAAGCTAGGTGAGTATGGAAACAATGTTCTGTGGTGGCAATAATCTTCAATGTATCTGACCATGATCATATGATGTAAATTTAATATAGGCCATTTGCAGTGTTTTATGTCATATCTAAAATAAAATGCTCCGCAGGGTGCAGCTTGATACGACCGCAGAGGTCGAACCCTGAACAGTTGGGGCAAGTATGGACACAACATTCAAGCTTGATACAGCTCTGAATTTGGATTGTGATTAAATATTTGACACAGCATAGGTTTCTGACACAGAATGAATGTGGTCTAAGAACTTAAAAATTTTAAATTGGACATTCACCTATTATGGTCCAATATCCAAAATCTAAATACATGGTTAGATTCAGCATATCAAAGAACCCCAAGAATTCAATTTTTGATGAAATCAAACAAAGTTTAATTTTGGACCCTTTTGACCTCAATGTGGACAAAGTTGATAACGGGGCCCAAAAATCAAAAATCTAAATACATGGTTAGATTCAGCATATCAAAGAACCCCATATATTCAATTTTTGTTGAAATCAAACAAAGTTTAATTTTGGACCCCGATTTGGACCAACTTGAAAACTGGGCCCATAATCAAAAATCTAAATACATGTTTAGATTCAGCATATCAAAGAACCCTAAGAATTCAATTTTTGTTAAAATCAAACTAAGTTTAATTTTGGACCCTTTGGACCTTAATGTAGACCAATTTGAAAACGGAACCAAAAATTAAGAATCTAAATATACGGTTAGATTCGGCATATCAAAGAACCCCAATAATTCAATTTTTGATGAAATCAAACAAAGTTAAATTTTGGACCCTTTGGACCTCAATGTGGACCAATTTAAAAACGGGGCCCAAAATCCAAAAACTTAATACACGGTTAGATTCAGCATATTAAAGAACCCCAAGAATTCAAGAATAAAACCCCATTGAAATTGATCAAGAAATAAGCAATTTATACGAAGTATCTTCTTTTGCACAATACTGTGCAATTGAATATTTCTTGCTATTGCGCAATACTGTACAATTGACAATTTCTTGCTATTGCGAAATATTGTGCTATTGGATATTTCTTGCTATTGCGCAATACTGTGCAATTGAAGATTTCTTGCTATTGCGCAATACTGTGCAATTGAAGATTTCTTGCTATTGTGCAATACTGTACATGTGCAATTGAAAATTTCTTGCTATTGCACAATACTTATTATATAATAATTTACACATCCTGTTTGGTGTGTATCTCCTGCCATATCATTATTATTTGCTTTTAAATATAAATCAGAAATAACCAACTTAAAATGGAAAATTTTAAAAGAAAAAAAAAGGAAAAAAAGAAAAAAAAAAGAAAAAAAAAAAATCCCCCTCCCCAAATTTTTTGAACCCCTTATGATTCATCACCCCCAAACTCAATCCCAGCCTTCCCTTTGTGGTATGGTACCTTGCAGTACAATTTCAGAGAGATCCATACAATTGAACACAAGTTATTGTCTGGAAACTAGAAAAAATGCTTATTTTTGGCCCCTTTTTGGCCCCCAATTCCTAAACGTTTCAGGCAATTACCCCCAAACTCAATTCCAGCTTTCCCTTTGTGATATGGAACCTTGTAGTACAATTTCAGAAATATCCAAACACTTACACACAAGTTATTGTCATGAAACTAGAAAAATGCTTGTTTTTTGCCCCTTTTTTTGCCCCTAATTCCTAAAATTTTGAGGCAATTACCCCCAAAATCAATTACAGCCTTCCCTTTGTGATATGGAACCTTGTGGTACAATGTCAGAGAGATCCATAAACTTACACACAAGTTATTGTCTGGAAGTTACAAAAATGCTTATTTTTGGCCCCTTTTTGGCCCCTAATTCCTTAACTATTGGTACCATAACCCCCAAAATCAATCCCAACCTTCCTTTTGTGGTATTGAACCTTATGGTAAAATTTCATAGAAATCCATTCACTTAAACTAAAGTTAGAGTGCGAAAACCAATGTGTCTTCGGACGACGCCGGACGACGACGCCGGACGACGACGACGCCAACGTCATACCAATATACGACCAAAAAATTTTTAATTTTTGCGGTCGTATAAAAATAGTCTGATTATTAATTATATCTTAATGCTTTGTACATACTTATATCTTTTATTGGCTGTCCTAGACAAAGGTATTGACCTATATCACCAGTGAAGAATTTCAACTACAGATGATCCAAATAAGACTTTTTATTTGTAAAATTACCATTTTTGGTGTTTATATATAAATAAATAAAAGATGTGGTATATAATTAAGGTCAAAGAGACAAAGATCAAACAACACACATCTAGAGGTCAATTTAGGGTCTTTAACATGAGGACAAGTGTCTTTCTTAACATTAAATGTCTAGTTCTAAAATCCAAAAGAACACACTAGTATTTAATGAGCTAAAAGTACTCAAACTACTGATAAGAAATCTTGTTGTAATACACTCAAATATCAGTTGCTGTACCATGGAGTAGATTTCATACAGCTACATTAAAAGCAACACAAAAAGGCATAATCTTGTGCAATACACAAAAGTTATTTGTGCAGTTTCAATGCAGAAAAAAAAAAAACATTTTAGTCTTGTTTTAAACTTCAAATTAGGGAAATTGATATTAATCCCCAAAAATATCAAATGCAATGATTTAATAATAATGTCAGCATAGTTAACAAACATACATGTACATAAAAGTTACAAGAAGACACAAGTCAACTTTTAATTTGATTAAGCATATTTCCAGGTTACTTTTTAACCACAGAATTACGAATGTTACCTTCAGACAATGAATTCAATTTATAAATAGCAAAAACATGTGAGACAAAAGTTAACAACTATGTACATAAAATTGATCTATTTAATATACAAAAGGTATTACGAAATCCTCACATGTTCAATACCATTTCTTCCTTATTAAAAAGTAATTTTAACCAAAAGACGGAAATCAAAAACCTTTCTTGTTATTTCTCTAAATGTATGCTGCTTTAATTGTGCAATACATTTTACACTTTTTCAATATAATCATTTTATGATTTTTGCTTATCTTTTTCCATGAATTTTTTACCATTGAACATGTTGAAAGCAGAATTACTTTAAGTTATGTCTCAAAATCCAAGTTACTGGTTAACTGGTATAATTGCAATCAGCACTGTGTTTAACTTGTCATATCTAAATCTGAACCATACATTTTCATGATTTTCAATAATTTTTAGGTAATTATTGATGTAATTTTATTATAGTGTTTAAATGATTTTTCTTTGTAAGTATAGATAAAAGCAGGAGAATTTTTCCATTAACTGAATTTTATAATTCAGATAAGGTCAAGGATTTTCAAAAAGAAGCCAAAATCTGTATAGTTTACTAAATTAAGATTTTAAACTACACTTTAAACTTAATTACAGTGTAAAAAAGGAGTTTAACTTCATGAACTTAAAGATGTAGATTTTTTCCTTTAAAAAAGAGAATCAAAACTTGTGCCCATGAAAATGCTTGTACAATAAATGCAATCTACATTTTTGTAGTATAGCTTCATGGATGGCAATAGAGAGAAGATTAATAAACAACTCCTCATGATTATCATGTATTATTGAGAATACCATGTGATGAACATGTGTGCTTGATATATCATGTGATGTACATGTATGGTTGATATATCATGTGATGTACATGTATGCTTGATATATCATGTGATGTACATGTATGCTTGATATATCATGTGATGTACATGTGTACTTGATATACCATGTGATGTACATGTATGCTTGATATATCATGTGATGTACATGTGTACTTGATATATCATGTGATGTACATGTATGCTTGATATCTCATGTGATGTACATGTATGCTTGATATATCATGTGATGTACATGTATGCTTGATATATCATGTGATGTACATGTATGCTTGATATATCATGTGATGTACATGTATGCTTGATATATCATGTGATGTACATGTATGCTTGATATAACATGTGATGTACATGTATGCTTGATATATCATGTGATCTAAATGTATGCTTCATATAACATGTGCATGTTCATCTATTGCTGTATTGGTCTTTTTCAAGAAACTATATCTTTCAGGGTTCACAAACAAGATCTGAAGAAATGAACTTCACTTTAAAAAGTAAATAGTACTTTACAAGCCAATAGTCCAGATACCAATCTCTCACAATTTACTAGGAAAGGAATCTACAAATTTGTGCAATATATGGTCAAAAAATACTTATTATACACCTCTTAAAAGTTTAATATCATGATATGAAGTTGATTACTATGAATTTATTATACAGCTAATGTTATGATTCTTGACAAAAACTGATATTTTTTTTAACTCGACTATTATTTAAATCAAAATATCATTTTTTAATTCAAGTTCGAATGATTGTACATTTCGAAAATTTTGTATGCAAGAATGACTAAAGAGTAAATATATTTATCATCATCTAAAATATAATTCTAATTCTAATACAATGTATGATCTTTGTTAAATAGGAGATACATCAATAAGATGGGTAATGTCATACTTTTAATCAATATGTAAATGTATGACTTGCAGCATAAACATGACAAATAAACTTAATAATGTTTGTAGAAAACTTAAAATTGTTATCAACATACCTATCTAAATGATTTAAAACAGATGTTATTCAGTTTTAATTCAATTCTGTGTGATTATGACATTAAGGTTAGGTCTTGAGTTATTTTAAAGGATTGATCAAATTATGACTACACACTTCGTCTTGATTTTGTATACCAAAATTAGGAAACAATTTTTTTATTTAGTTACTTTATCTAACTGATTTAACTAGTTTGAATTAACTAGTTAAAGATATTTTGTTTTTCAAAAGTGAAATCGGCCAATTACACCCTCAACGTGGTAACCAGAGGAAGGAGGGTTGAAGTTTAAAACTTTGTTAAATACTTAATAATGGCCTATATTCAACTTATTGATATTTAATGACATAACCACTTTTTGGGGGCTGAAAATTAAAATAAAATCTTTCTATCATTAAACGAAAATTGTGTCTCCTCAAAAGTATGTTTCTGGATGCGGGATTTTCTTGCTGTGTTGAAGACCCATTGGTGGCCTTGTGCTGTTTTCTGCTCTTTGGTCGGGTTGTTGTCTCTTTGACACATTCCCCGTTTCCATCCTCAATTTTATTCATCTATAGACTTCAGAGACTGCTATTGATGGCCTTTTTATGAATTTCTGATACCGTGGGACATCAGAGCAATCGTTAGACTATACATGTATAATAAAGATACCAAAAGGGGACAACGTAAGAGAGTGTGGATGGGGGTTTCCCATGTTTACACAATAGAGAATTCAATAATGGGCAAAAAATATATGGAATAGAGAAAAATGAACCAAAAAAATAAAGAATAGAGAATAATAGCCAAAAAATATAAAGAATAGAGAAAAATGGACCAAAAAAATAAAGAATAGAAGATAATGAGGTGCTAAAATATAAAGAGTAGATAATAATGGGCAAAAAGTATAAAGAAAAGAGAAAAATGGCCTAAGATATTAAAGAATACAGAAATTAAGGACACTCCCATTCAAAACCCTTGTGTAAAATATGTCAAAATATTTCATTATATCGTAAAAAGGTTTGAACTGTCTGAAAATGCACTTATTATTTTCAGAAAGAGAATTTTGTTCAATAGAATATAAAACTGTTATTTCATATTATTCTTTGACATGTTTGAAACTGTTTTATAATATATTACTATGATGTCATGTACATTACAAATGCAAATAATTTTCACATTGTATGAAAAAATTTCTGAGGCCAAAAGGTAGAACTTGAGCATTCAATTTGTCTTTAATGTTGTTTAAAAAATGTCATATTGTAATTTATTATACCTCACGTTAAAATGCCAGATTTTGATTGGCTAATACGAGGGAGATAATTTACTCTATCCCATGGCTCAGCGGGAGACAATTTGTTGAATGTCGCCCTCTCATGCAGACCAATCAAAAATCGATAATTTATAAGGACAATGAATTGAATTTACATCAATAAATTAAAAACATTGAAACTGAATGCTCAAATTCTACGTTTTGGCCTCAGACTTTTTTTCATACAATATTAATGTCAAAATAAAAAAAAAAATATATCTTGCTTCACTTCTGTTGTTTTTCTAAAAACTGTAACGTTGTTATGTAAATGACGTCATACAGATAGTGGACAAAAAATTCGTAAGGGTTCTGCAGAACCCAGTGTCTCGCCTACTTTTTCTGTTAATCGCAGGCTCAACAAAAATGAGGAAGTAAATCAATAAAAATATTCCTCTTGATACTATCTTTTGATTGTAAGAAGCTTCTGTCCAAGTTTGGTAAAAATCCAGGATAGTTTATGAATCTAATAAATGTTTAAAATCTTTAACTGCAGACTGAATGTAATGTTAACTGGAAGAAAACAAAATTTCCTTCTAGATACTAGCATTTGATTATAAACAAGCTTCTGTCCAAGTTTGGTACAAATCCAAAATAGTATAAGAAAGTTATTAAAATTTTAAAAACTTTAACAACAGAGTGAATGTGTTGTTTCATGGCAGAAAATCTAAGTCCATTTAAAAGTAAAATACGGAAAAAATGATTTATTTTTTTACAAAATTTCCTTCTAGATACTAGCTTTTGATCATAAACAAGCTTCTGTCCAAGATTGGTACAAATCCAAAATAGTATAAGAAAGTTATTAAAATTTTAAAAACTTTAACCACAGAGTGAATGTGTTGTTTCCTGACAGAAAATCTAAGTCCATTTAAAAGTAAAATAAGGAAAAAATGGATTTTTTTTTTACAAAGTTTACTTCTGGATACTATCTTATGATCATAAACAAGCTTCTGTCCAAGTTTGGTAGAAACCCAGGATAGTTTAAGAAAGTTATTAAAATTTTAAAAAGTTTAACCACAGAGTGAATGTAATATTTCCCGGCAGAAAAACTAAGTCCATTTATAAGTAAAATACGGAAAAAATGGAATTTTATTTTTACAAAATTTACTTCTGGATACTATCTTATGATCATAAACAAGCTTCTGTCCAAGTTTGGTAGAAATTCAGGATAGTTTAAGAAAGTTATTAAAATTTCAACCACAGAGTGAATATTTGTGGACGCCGCCGACGACAACGACACCGACGGAATGTAGGATCGCTATGTCTCGCTTTTTCGACTAAAGTCGAGGCTGGACAAAAATGAGTTCCCACTCAAAAAATGTCCTATCATTTCAACAAAAATTGATATTTTTCAAAAAAATATTACCAAAAAATTAAGTAACTACTGAAGACCGATTTATATCAAATAAATACCATAAGATGCAGAAATGTCTGAAATTTTATTGTTTATTTGGCCATAATTATTAATTTTCGTGAGGTTCATTTTCATTTTCTGATTGGTTGAACACAAATGCAAATTTTTACGATTATATTTTGGTTAGAACATGTAGAATGCATAGCAAACTTTTCCAGAAATTTTTTTTGTGTTCACCTCATCAGAAAATAAAAGTGAGCCTGAATAATATAATGGCCAAATAAACAAATAAATTTTAAACATTTCTGCATCTTATGGTATTTGTTTTATAAAACTTTGATCTAAAGTTACTTAGTAATATTTTTTTTGAAAAATATCGATTTTAGTTGAAATGATAGGACATTTTTTGAGTGGGAACTCACTGTTGTCCACTATCTGTACGGTAGTTAAGTACTTTCAATTCAAAATTTAGTAGTAAAAGACAATAATGATAGAACCTTCAGTATAATAAATTGAATAACACATAGCTGAGAGGGTGATACTGATATCTTAGAGCAGAATTGTACCCCTCGAAAGAACATTGTCAACCTCAGCTTCGACTCAGTTGACAATGTTTTCTCGGGGTAGCAATCTGCTCTATCACCCTGTCAGCTATGTGTTATTTATATATGATATGACATTATTTAGACAACAACATAAAACAATGTATCTTACCTTATCTCTTATCTTATCTTTTTTAAAATTAAACCTTATGATATACGTTGGCAGCTTGCATGTGCTTTATATTGTTACGATGGAAGCTTTTAGATATTCATGATCAATTCTAAATAAAGTGTTTCAATATTAAATTTTTCCTGACAGAAATTGGTTTCTAAAATCACCACACATCTCTACTTTTCGTTTTGATTGTTCCGCCTATTTATCTGTACTATGACCAGATATAGCTCGTCTATGGAAAAATGTCAGGTACCAGTCTACTTATAATTCATGAACTTTTTCGGTTAAGAAATGGTTCCGTTCTCAAAGAAGAGAATATGCTATTAAAATCCTTTGCTAACCAATGCTAGGACTACTATATATACAAGTATAAAAGCCTCGGTCCAATGTTACAGATTTACGTGTATCACAGGCCCTTGGGGAATGGACCCCGGCCCTACATATATTATAATATTTCCGTGTGTTTTAATTCAAATTATTTTAGTACATTTATTCCTCAATATTTCAACTTATTGAATGTGTTCTTACTTATCCATACGATTTCCTCACAGGTGTTTGGGGAATGGATCCCATTTTTTTTTATGTATAGTGTCATTAAATATCAATTATATGTGATGAGCAAGAATTTGTATAGTACGACTATGCCATGTATACAAATCCTTGGCTATAGATCTAGATTGTTGTTAGAACTTTCTTAAGCTCATGTATATTGCCGTTTGTACATATATGCGGCATTGCCGACTCTTAAATAATTTTACTTACTTCAGTACCTATATCAGAGACTATGTCTCTGCTTATATGATATATATTTTCCGTGTTATTTTTAGTTGTTGTAAATATTCGTTAATAGTTTTACCTATTTTCACCAAGGGTTCAAGTTGTAAAATACTATACAAATCCTTGTTTTCACTCATTTAATGTGTTCCTTCCTATCCAAAATTAAGTGGTCCTAGCGTGGGGAAATTCATGTGCAGCGCCAGTGTACAGTAACACATTACAATGATTCTTTAGACCAAATAGTCCACCTGTTATTAGATATGAATTCAACTGCGTGTACTCTGTGAATTTTAAGACTATAATACTCTACACATGTTACTAGTTTCTAGTTAATTTTTTTTTCTTTCAGTCAAACAAAAAAAAAGAGTCAAGTGCATATAAAAAGAATGTTTACAGAAGTAGAAAGGTACGTATGTGTATGTAAGCTATATTTAAATTATTTTCTTAATTTCCCATATATATATATATATATTGGGCCAATTAAAATTAATTGATAGATTTTCATCCCCGCCCGCCCCTCTGAAATCGTCCCGCCCCGTTTTTTTTTATTTTAAAAAATTTACGATTTCCAGACTTTGTTCATTAGATTTACACATGGCTGTCTTTTTTTGTTGACAAACAGCAAACACCCTCTGTCCCTATACCCTCAGTAGAGTCATTAAACAACTTCTTTTTTGTTAAGTTCATGTTTTACATTGTAATATTATATTTGCATATTGAATAAGCACCAACCCTATTTTTTTCAACACTGTTTGAGTTTTCATTTTATTCTCAGACTGTACTCATAATACTTGTGTTGCATACCAATGCATTTGCTTCATTTTATGGGGACTACAAACCGTAGCTTGAAAAGCAAAATAAATTTGGTGTTAGGCAGTCTAACTGAAGAGAGCATTTATCCACGTTGTTGTTGTATACTAAAGCGGCAATTGCATGTAGAACAGTGGTTGCCAATCAGAGATATTTATTTAAGAATTTAAAAAAAAAATGTACGATTCCTTATACATGTATATACATGATATTAGCTTATTATTACACTTGCATGTATGAAGAACACGTCAGAAGAGTGTTTCATATGAAATAGAATTTAAAAAATAAAATCCTCCCACCCGCCCCATTTTTTTTCAAAAATCTGGATGAAAATCTACTAATTAAATTTAGTTGGCCTTATACAGATCATTGAATATGTGTACAAAAAATCAATAACAATTTACTCAAGGGTGTTCTAGATATTTCAAATGGTTTCGTGATTGTGAAAATATTTTAAGCTCTTGTATTTAATGGGACAATTAAAAGTTGGGGTTTTTTTTATTTCTCATTTAATTATTATTATTATTATTATTATTATTATTATTATTATTATTATTATTATTATTATTATTTTTTTTTTTATTATTATTATTATTATTATTAGCGTCCATTGGAAAATATTTCCTACATGTTCAGACGAATTATTATTAACTATATTTTGCATTTACTTAAAATTTTATTCTGTCGTTATATTCTTGAAACTGATTAAGACTTTTTACAATCTACCCAAAATAGGATGGTTCGCACAACAATAACAATCGGTCAGAATCTTACCTCGTGATTGAACCGGTAACTCCCCGACATTATTAGTCCAACGTAAAAGGAGGTTGTTTCTCCTACACTTTTAACGGTAGTATTTAGTCAACTACAATCTAAGAACCTTTAAATCCACACAATATAAGACCAATCGTTGTTTTGTAACTCTACGTAATCATGTCTTCACCATAACTTTGTTTCGGATCAAAGATTTCCGCGATTTAAACACAGTTAACTGTCCGTTTCAGGCGTCTTTCGCAAACTGAGGGTAAAAACAGGTACTTCTATATATGAGATTGGTTTCAGAAGAGTACAGTTCACGTTAGCAGTTTACGGGTAGACGTTGTTTATCTGTTAATAATTGATGATACAAGTCGATATTTTCTTTTCAGGTGCAAATTTCCGTGTTGAATAACAAAAGCCCTGGAGATTTATACGGTTATCACCTGTTTTAACTTCTAATCGGAAAATCAAGTTATATTTCAAATAATAAAATTTCAATATTTAGTTTTTTTCTATTAGAAATGATATTTTCACATTTTTTCAAATGATTGACTTTGACTGGGCATATTCGATTTTATACAAATTGATTTTATTATTTCCTCATACACAAATAACTTCTTAACTACTAAATAGCAGATACAGTGACAGACCCATAGAATAAAGCACCTATTCATATTATTGACGTGTGTTCCCTTCCAGAAAGAAAGAAAGTTATGGCCGTTTGGCGTACCAAAATTATAAGCCCAGTATATTTGAAGAATTTTTATGGCCATTTGGCAGTTGAAAGAATATGGAATGGCATGTTCCCACAAAAAGACCATACAAAGAAATTGAAATAGAATTGCAGATTTCAGGAAAAGGGTCCAATATTTGCTATGAATACCTGTAGGGACCTCATTCGAAAAAAAAAATCAAAATGGAAAGGCTTTTCTGGTATCTGTTAGTCAACCATAGGGAACCGTAACTATAAAAATAAGAAGATGTGGTATGATTGTCAATGAGACAAATCTCCACCAGAGACCAAATGACATAGGAGATAATAACTATAGGTCACCGTACAGCCTTCAATAATGAGCAAAACCCATATAATCATTACAAGACTGAATAGCACATCATTGGCCAGGGTACGTTGATTTGTAGACATCCACCCGATTTGCCCGAAGTATAACAACAAACATGTTTTTATACAATATGTTGTGAAATAGGCTAATGAAGACAGTAAAAGGACGACATAAAGCCAAAAATAGACACACAGCGGGAAAGGCATTCTAATAGGATTAACATGAAAACGAAATTCTACAGTGGCAATCAAAAACACAGCACAGAAAACTCAAATGATTAACAAAATGAAAAAAAGATACGGAGTATGATTGCCAATAAGACAACTATCCACCAGAGTTCAAAGGAAATGGATGTAAGCAGCTATAGGTCACCATACAGCAACAATGAGCAAAAATCATACCGTATTGTTAACGGTAAAAAAAGGCCGAACAGGACAAAATGTGTCGCCCTTCGGTGGAATTCGGTGTTGATGGCCAATTTCTTTTGATTTATTCACAACTTGGCTATATAGATTCTGGATAATTGTACTTGCAATGGGATAATATATAGGCTAAGCTATAGATACTTGACGAGTGATGATTACCGTATGTTCCCTTCACCATTCACTTGACGAGTGCTGAATATCGTATGTTCTCTCTATCAGACACTTTACGATTGCTGGATACCGTATGTCCACTTTATCAGACACTTGACGAGTGCTGAATAACGTACGTTCTCTCTATCGGCAATTGACGAGTGCTGAATACCGTAAGTTCTTTCTATCGGACACTTGACGAGTGCTGAATACCGTATGTTCTCTCTATCAGACACTCGACGAGTGCTGAATACCGTACTTTCTCTCTATCAGACACTTGAAGAGTGCTGAATACCGTATGTTCTCTCTATCAGACACTTGACGAGGTTTGAATACCATACGTTCCCTCTGTAGGTGTTGTTTGTTTGGGGAATCATATAGGTGAGTGTCAAAAAAGGTATTTTTTTTATCTTTTGATATCTCATGTGTAATTGTAATGTTGGGATGTATGTTATTGGTATGTGTGATAACTTGTTTATCGCATGTGCGAGAATTGAATGGACTATTTCAAATTTCCCACGAGAGAGCAAAATGTACATAGGAGACGATATCCTTTGAATATGATCCCGAGTTTTGTTTACACACATATTCAAATTTACTGTAATAATTAAAAAAAACAGTAAAAAAAGTATCTCTTCTTATCTATAGCGGGAAAAAATGTTTAAAACTGTATATTTTCCTAAACCAGCTACAAACTAAAGAAATACATTGCTGAACTACCCCAAATACCAGGCGGCTTTAAATTCAAAATACCAATACCTGTATCTGATAGAAAGGGTTTACCGTTGGGTAACGCCTGTCAAGACAACGAGTTCCTACTAGAATCCTGGTGCATCTCTGAAGCAAAGACACATGAATTGGTCGACTTGATTCGAGGGATTACCAAAACAATCAAAAGACATCATATCATCATAATTTTGGTCGGGAACCTGTGATCCTACCATAACAGAAGGAAAGTTCATTTATTTTAGACTATAACACCAAAATAATGAAACTGTTAACACTGTACTAAAAAAATACAAGATTACGATAAACATTGCCGAGCATCATCCAGGTGGTGAAATTAAGTTTATAGATTGTCCCATACTGTCAATAACCAATTAAAACAAGTACAATGACACACACATCCTACATCAAGTGGGAGATTTCCAAGTTACAAGACAACTGATTCAGAAGCTGAACTTTGAAATCACAAAACTTAAGCAGCTGTTTAGTAAGAACACAATCAAAGCTAGCAAATACTTCTTTAGAGGCAGATACATAAAAATAAGAAGATATTCAAAATCAGTAAACATCACTATTAATAAAAAGGACGGTGTACATCCAGAAAATCTACTTAGCCTTGCCATCACCAAATAACTATAACTTGACATCTATAGTGAATGCTACCACGATACACAAACATCTGAACTTATTCAACTATACAAGTCGAAGAAACAGAGCTATTGGCCTTATTCTAGCCCCAAGACGAAGATACACTGTACTAGAGAGTTTTAGACGATTTTATCTAATCAATATTACTATACATCATATTGATACAGAGTCCAAGTTTCAAAATGCAGTTTAATTTTTATTACAATAATTATCATCGGATTATCATCATTGTAGGCGCGATTGTGAACATGAAAAATACTACTTTGACAAGCATTGAGAATGAAGAAGTACAAATACAACGAGATATAACTGTAAACAGCTACTAACAAAGTAAATAGGCCAAAATCACCTAGAGATTATCATTATAAATGTAAGTCAGTTACATTCTATTCACTGCTCATAATAGAAACACAAATGATGTATATTCAAATCCAGGAGCAACACACAAATAATAGCACTGTATACCACTGAAGAACATGTGACCAACATGTGACCTAGGACGACAGAGCTATTAGATGCGATACTTGTGACTAATGGTTTCATATCAACTGCAAAGACATACACATCAAAACCTCGTGGATGATAAAAACATTTCTGTGCGATGGGTTTGTATCATTTGTGACAACCCAAACTACAATTCCTTATGTTATAGTTCAACAGCTATTCCAACATATAACAGTGTTAACTCACTACAGTACAGCATATTAAATTATAAAAAAAATATAAAACCATAACACAGTTAACTCCAAAAACGAGAAAAACAAGGAAACTGAAGTAAACCATTTATACCATTAACGAGTCTTAATGTTAACTTCAGTTCTTTAATGTTAACTTCAGTCCAGAAACCTGGTTAGAATCACCAATTACAATTAACAAACTATGTCCACCAGATTATAACATCTACCACAAGGATATTAAGAACAATAAAACTGGGAGTGGAATCATAATAGCCATAAACAAGTTTCTCAGCTTAGAGGTACCAGAATTGAAAACAAACTGCGAATTAATTTGGGCACGAATCTAACAAGAAGGGACAAAAGACCTCTACATATGGTCATTATCATTATGTAATCCTAAAACATCAAAACATCTGAATTTGAAACATCTGTCAATATAGCTTCACTAAGTTATGCATGCTTACTGGTCGTGAGATGACTTCATCCTATCAGGATAGCATTGATCAAACCAGAGACACATAATACTTAATAATTGTATTATATGTCCCTGGTCAAACAAAACCGAAAGCTAAAGAACGCAACATACTGAAAAAATTCTACCATCGCGTAGACGTTCCTGGTGGCAATGAATTTACACAATTAGTCCAAGAGACAACAAAAAGCACACTAGACCTACTCATTACCAACGGTTCAAGTAAAATATTGAGAATAGATGTTTATACACCTGGAATTCCAGACCATGATATTGTTTATGCATAAATGAACACCAATGAAAAAAAAAAAACTTCTGGACCTACATCAAACATTTATAGAAAAGCGATAAAAAAACGTAGTAGCACCATTCAGAAATGGCAAATTAGAAACAAATCCCTTAAACAGAGCAAATATATACTGAATGGTGAATTCAAATCTGGCTTATCCACTGCATGTCCGACCAGTAAAAGAGAATTCGATAGAAAAAAAAACTAATGACAAATTCACCAGAAAAATTTCAAAACAGGAAATATTATAATCCGACAAATAATGCAGCTGAAAAAAAATTTGAAACATCTTAATCCACACAGGGCTGCTGGACAAGATGACATCAAACCAATGATACTAAAAAGAACTAACTAGTGAAATTGCCCCAATCCTAACCATGACCGTCAACCAGTCCATCATTTTCACGGAAGAGACATTTATTGTCGAAATGAACATCTGGTGCAAAACAATTGGTACCGTTAATGTTATTACAATTTTTGAAAGGAATAGATTGAGATATGGTCTATATATTTATGTAAGCACTTATCAAGCAGATTGTCTTTATTTTAGAAAAGATAAAATGCTTCTAGATATGCTTTCACTACGCCCTCAACCCTATCCTGCCAGCTGTCTCAATCTACTGACTAACAACCGTGTAAGGTTTTCTAACTCTATGTAGTGTTGTTGTTTCATATGAAATTCATAGTTAATGCTTTTATTAGTACAGTCCATCACAATTTGTATAAGCATGTCACAGTCAACCAAGTTCTGATAGAGCCCATTCTTTAAGTTTTCCAGGTATGATTTTATTTTCTGGAAGTGACTTTCACGTGTACGCTTATGTCTACTGCATGAAAAAATGAAGTGTTCTAGATCTTCATCTGCTGTTTTACACTGTGTACATGTTGGGGATATATTCTTATTGTGTCTAGACCCAACTGTCTGTAGCATATATGTTTGTGTTACTAGTATGCTCTTTATTTCTCCTGTTCTCAAATTAAATGGGTTATTTCCTGTACACTGCCAGATTTTATGAGGCACAAAGGATGGTTTTTCCTATATTTGAGGGTATTCCGATGTCTTTTTATTGGACTGGTCTTCTAAGCATACTTCATGCCAGTATTTATTTTGATGATATTTAACTATCTTTTTCCATTTTTCCTTTTATTTGGGTGTTGCATAAGATTATCAACAGGTTCCATCCCATACTTAGTCAGAGCTTCCTGTACTCTATTTATGAATAAATTTCATTTTTCATTTTTTTATCTATTGCAAGTTGACGTTTTATTATTTGAAATTCTAACGATTAGTTTTTTTCTAATCCTAGCATATGTCGGTCCATCACCATACGGATTGCTACTGTCCCAATTAATGTAAAGACTGCTGTGTTGGATACCTGATTGGTAAGGCCCTGTAGCTGCCTTAAGATTTTCCATCTGGTCCATTTCTTTTTTCTCAATTGGCATGACCTCCAGCCCATATGTCATTTTGAAACAGAATGTACCTTCCAGAGATTGTGGGATACAAGAGGAGAAAAACCTTTTCTTACATTGAGTCCAGCTCATAACATGCCATAGATAGTGGCCCTTCCTACTTTCATTTTTGTTTGTCAATATCTATTGTATTCTTTTCATTTCTTGTTATACCTAGACGTTTTGCAGTTGTACGTGTACCTATCTGAGAGCTGACAATGCTAACTACTCTTTAAGGCTTGGTATTATAGCACACAAAGTCTGATTTTTGTGGATTGATTTTGACCAGGTCTCTCTATATGTCTGGTGGTATACAATGATCATAATGACCTGCAGTTCACTTTCAAAGTTTGCCAGTACTAATATATCACCCGCATATGTTGGTGTAGCAATACCTATTGTCCCCATATGTCTTCCTAATCCACTTTCTGTTACACTATCTAGAACGGCATTATTATAGGATTTGTATAGGGAGGCTGAGAGTTTTGCTCCTTGCTGAATTCCTTAGTTGACAGATATTTTGTCAGAAACAAGATCGTCTAATTTAATTTTAATGCTCATTTTTTTATACATATTACGGAGTATAATCCTTATTTCACCATCAATGCCATAGGGATAGACCTTGCTGAATAATATTTCATGTTTGGGTTTATCAAGTCTTTTCTGCATCCAAAGTTAGTAGCAGAATTTCCTGGTCATCTTCACAAGATTGTATTATTTTCTTCCGATGCCAGGAATGCTCTTCGTTGTAGTTGTAGTTGGTTTTGGATTTTGATGGATCTTAATATCTATTCTGGGTTTTAATACGCTCTGTAGGATTTTAATGAAGATTTTGTTCACTGTTATTCCTCTATAGTTTGCTGGGTTTTGACGGTCCTAATTTTTCTTCAATACTGGTGTCGTTATACTTCCTTTCAGCATCTGTGGGATGTCAAGTTATTTTATTACTGTTTTGAGGACATGTAATACATGATGAGTGGGAGAAGCTCGGCCTCAGCGTTTTTGTAGTTTTTGGGTGAAATTCCATAAATATCTAACGATTTTCAGTTTTTAATTTTTTTTGACAGCATTATGTATTTCCTCCTCTTTTATTGGTTCAATTTTAACTTTCCCCTTTTCTATCTTTTCTATTATGGTATTTTGCAGGGAAATTATTTCGTAATCAAAATCCTGCCGATAGTCTGGATTCGACAGCTCATGGAAATAACTCAGTGTCCGCATTTGAAGAATGTCCTCGTTTATTTCAGCAATTTGGTTACCCCTTCGTAGAATCTTGGTAAATCGGTTACCATCTGACCTTTGTGTTCTTAGTAGCTTGTGGAAAAGTTTATTGTCCGAGCAAGATGCTGTCATTATCTGGTTTGCCAATTTTTCCCTTTGTGAATTTGCCTTTCGTAATAGCCTTTCGGCTGCTATTAGCTTATTATGTTTTGTCTTTTGGTGCTCCTCCATTTTCCCATAAGGCATACTTTTCTTTAGTAATTTTTTATGCTTCTGATATATTTTTATTCCAAGGGTATTTCACAGTGCTTTTGGTTCTTATTGATTTGTTGTAGGTCGGTATGGAGTTTTTCTATAGATGTGATGTCCTCCTCTATATTTTTGTTACTAGCTTGAAGTATTTCTTTTACTCCATCAGATATAGTCAATTAATATTTTTTTAGATTGCATTTCTCCCATTCTGTTCTAACAATGACTGATTTAGGTTTGTTGGATTTCCTAACTTCTTTTGACTGTGGCTATGACAGGTACATTGTCAAATGCTATGTCTGGTTCCATATCTAAGATCTATACACTTAGTTTTAGTTCTTTAGTAGCTGAGAAAAAATAATCAATTTGTCCAGAAGATTTCGCGTTATGATGGAAAAATGTTTCTTTCTCTGGGTAATCTGGGTTATATCCTATGAGTTTTCTGCCAATAATATCTTAAATAGAGGATCATGAGATTATTTTGATCGATGTACAGACCCATTCAAGTCTCCACATATCAGTATATTACGAGTGTTCCTGTATTTTCTCAATATTTCGGTCATTTGTGTCAGAGTATCTTTGTATTCATTATCCGTATCTTTGTTGTCAGATGGCATGTATACATTAATGAGACATAAGGGAGTGTTGTCAGTCTCCATCTGTTTAACCTGTATTGATCCAATCAACCATTACTGATATTTTGCCATCCATCTCTTTTTCTTTGCCTACACCACCATAGCTTCTACGAGCAATCATACTCAATTCTAGATTTTCGTCGTTTTTTGACTGTTCACTAATAGAATCCTATAGAAATGGTCCATGTAGTGAGTATGGCTGATAGTGATGTTGATGTCGTCCTGAGACACAGATAACTATACATTTTTCTAGATGTAAGCACATCTGCAATTTCCTATTGATGACAGAAACGGAGTCAGTCATGAAACAGCAGAGCACTGACCGTTGTTAATTCTGAATATAATAGGCCCATCACAGTATCCTAGGGGTACTACTGATGTCACACCAAGAGATAAGATCTCACTTGTGGATTTTTAGTATTACGGACTTAGTTGTTGGACGTTTTTCTGTTTTTAGTATTAATATGACATGTAAGACATACTCAAAGCTCTTGTCGAAGTCTATCAGGATGGTGTCTGTTTTGTACCTACATTTTTCCCCGTCATGGATCATAACAGTTGTATTAAATGTCTCCAATTGTAATAAGCAATTGAAACTCACATGAACCCATGTTTCAACATGGTCCATGATAATACTATTGACTACTTGTATCATTTTGTTTGTGGACTTGTTTCTGATGAAACTGATGTCAGGGAAATCCTATGATAGTCAGATGTAGTGTGCTTTGTCCCTTTTTTATAAAACTAGAACTAGCTATGTTAATAGCTGTCATCAAATCTTCAAGTAAAGATAATTCGTTTAACTTCAGTTGGTATAATTTTGTCATTTATGTTGCAGGATGGTGTGTAGTGTTCTTAAGATGAAAACTTAAATTGGTGGCTCTGAGTGGTCTAAGCCATCTAACGGAGTTTTATGATGCCTAACAATGTTAACTTTAATTGGTTTCATGGTTGGGTAGGATTTTGGTCCTTTATCTGGAATGTTGTTATCATGGTTATAGTCCATCTTAGTATACTTTTGAGTGGCACTAGTTTTTGAAAATCTAGCAGCTTTGATTGGTGTGTTACTTTGAAGGTAATACCTTTATCTCAGTAGTAAAACATAAGTATTCTTATTTCTGGCTCTGTATCTATGATAAAAATCTTTGAGGATTGTTGATAGTAGTGAAATAAATTAACAGAGAGACTATCAAATATCTCCCATTTAGTAACAGCTTCTGCAGTCTCAGTTTTTTGTGGATGAATAAATGTGAAGCCAATAAAAGATCTGCATTCTTCAATATCTGTCATGTTGGCTGATTGGAAGTGAACAAATGTAAGAGACTATCAAAGGAGAGTAACTGACACTATCAAAAATCTGCCATTTTGTAAAAGCTATCCTATCAGTTAACATAAAACTTTTGATACAAGAGCACATGAATGCTAGTTGCAATGTTTGGTTTTAATTTAACCATTGGTTTCAGAGGGAAAAAATTCAAAAAAAGATTACCATGCAAACACCAAGTGATGATAAAAGATAAAAGTGCCCTCAATTAAAGCAATCTATATTTCCTACTCTTAGTAATAGGAATGTTACCCTATTTCATATTAAAAACCAAAGTGCTTATGAGCACTGAGGATAAAGATAGCTTTCATTTTGCAATGAGAACTTAAAATTATACATTGTATTTTAGCTAGCATTGGAACATTTTTTAGGCAAATTATATATTTTGAATTGAGGTTATCTTTCTTTGCATATATGCACATTTGTAGTTCAATCTATTATTATATCAGATAGATTCATTCATCATACACAACTGATGCATTTTTTTAATAAGTTTTCTTGACAAATATAATTATACAAATACACATAATTTTGTTACATTTGTACTTGATTATTTGAGTACATAATATGATTAATAAATTGCATGATGTTGGCTGGATAGGATTTAAAGAGTGTTCACCTCACTGCACTATATGTTGTTTTGACTATCAAAGGTAGTGATAAGACTTGAAAGATAAAGAACCTGGAGAGAACAGTTATTTTGTAGTTCATATCTTTAGAATACATTTAAATGCAAATTAAAAAAAAAATTCACATCTGTGTTTTCTCAATAAATTTTTTACAGTGTGATGTACTACTTTCGGGAATATTATATCAAAATAAGAGAAAAGTCTACTTGCTCTAACTCACAGGTAATTTCATCAACCTTTTACTATTTCATACATAAAATATGAAGGACTAAATTTTGGACTATATTCGAAGACAACGAAAATCAAAGGATGATTACTGTATTCCAGGACCAAGATATCAAGCCAGGTAGCATAAAGGTTTTGGTTGTATTTTATGCAATCTTTACACAAAACACTAAAAGATAGTGATGGAAGCCATCACAGAGGGCCCTGCTGCAAGTCAATAAGGAAATTATGAGGCAATTACAGAAGTAATCAGGGTTATTCCATTTAAACATAAATTTAATCCACCAACAGCAATATTTTCCTGATGCACTACTAAAATAAGTGATATTGAACTTTTATATTGAGTTGCAGTAAAAAAGTTAGCCAGTTTGCTTATAAGGTCTTTCCTATGCACATGCAATAGTTACTCTGACTTTATGTTGCTTATTATTTTTGTTATTTACATGTTTAACTTGGCTTGTATAGTTTTTTAGATAACAGCCAAAACTTCCAAAAAAAAAATTAAAAAAAATTCAACATTTAAAGAGCAAAATAACTCCAAGACGGTTTGTCAAGAGTAGGTAAATCTTGTCATGCTGATCATTTTGCAGTCAACAAAAACAGGTTGATAAATTTTTCTGAACTTTTTAGAGTTAATAGATCTTGTTATGCTGATAAATTTTGGCAATTTACACTTTTAACCTAACTCCTAATTTTTTCACAATAACACCCAAAAACTGCAAAATATGGATATTTCAGAGGCAATAACTCCAAAACAGGGCGACCTTTAAAGTTTTCTCATAATTATCACGGCAGATACATCTTGTCATGCTGATCACTTTTGCAATTTACACTTTTAATCTAGCTCAAATAGTTTTTGAAACAATGGCGAGGAAATGTTGAAAAGTGTTAAAACAACATTTCAGGGGCAGATTTTTCCAAAATATTCAGGATAGATAGAACTTGTTATGATTATGCTGACCAGTTTTACTTTGTCAGTTTTTCTCTACATGCTATAGTTTTAGAGATATTGGCCAAAACTGTTGTTTGACTCCAATGTTCTATTTTTAAACATGGTGACCATATTGGTTGATCAACCTGGACAAAAATCACAAACTTTAAAGATGACATCCTACAGATGAATCAAACTTTGGTTTCAATCTAATGAGCAGTTTCAGAGAGAAATTTTTAAAGAAAGTTTACAGAAGACAGATGACAAATGACAGACACATAGTGATGGCAAAATCTAACATGGGCCGAAAAACTAAAAAAAGTAGTTTGTGTATTAACAATGAAGTAAAAATATGCAATTTAAAAATTTTATCAAATACAATGCATACACATACCCCTAAGCAATATTTAGAATTTTTTTTGCAATATTGGGAAAATATATCTTTAAAATGAATTTCACTAAAATCCATAGAACAATTAAAGCAAGACATTATCATCCATATATTTTACATCTCTATAGGGCATAACTTCCATAATATGAAAATGAGCTTTTTTTTAAAATTTGTTTTAACACATCACATAAAATTTTTATTGAAATTCAAAAGAATATTTAAGCATGAGAGTGCTATCAAGGTCAAATTGACAGACAAACGGACAACTATATATACTTGTTATAATTCATGAGAAAATAAGCTACTCAAAATCTGCATCAAAATTTTAGATTTCATAAGTAAACAAACAAGAAAACTGATTCATTTTTGCAAACTAGACATGCCTCAAATATGAGGAGGGACTAACCACTGTCAGATGATAACCCTGAATATATGAAGCATATTTCTAGATTTATATACCCATAGGTAAATAATTGGCCAAACTGTTTCACATGTACTATAAATTCATTTAATTTCATTTGTATATATTTCATAACTTAAATAATAACCACTGCTTTTACTACTTTTAATAACAAAATAAAACAGTAAAACATAATTTCCTAAAAATCAACACCAATGATTTTTAATACTATAAGAAAATAATATATCCATGATGTAAAATAATTCAGTTTTCACCAATAATGAACACATTAAATGTGTGCAATTTTTTTGTAGGTCCGCTCATTCATTTACACTCTATTTCATTTTAAGGTATTCTGATGTATCCATACTTTGGAGCAAAGGTTAAATCACATTTAGTATACACAACAAGCACTTGTATAGCATACATGAAGTGTAATTAAATTACACCAACACTGATTTTCAGTTGCCGTAAGAAGAAGTTTGGCAGTGTACAGCTTTCATTCAATATCCTAGTCATTCTATTCACTCTTGTGGTGGTAGGTTAGACCAGTCAATAGGAGTTTTGCCATCTTTTGTGAGGATTTTATTACACTCTGAGAAATGTTTGCAGCCAATGAATCCTCTGTGTGCCGACAGCGGAGATGGATGGACTGATTTCAGGATATGATGCTTCTTCTGTAAACAAAATAAAATATAATCATATGTAGCTTGCAACATAAGATTATGATCAAGGATTGGAAATTTTTCCACACAATTTCGGTCATTTTGAGATGATTGAAAAGTTGGTGCCCCTTTCCAAATTGTCGATGTCAACTTCGCTAGATTCATATCATCAACGAACTGCTGTTTCGTCGCATTTACCAAGTAAATGTCTTACCATTACCATGGAGAACAGTTTAGGGAAGGCAATAGTTTAAAATTGAAATGATTTTAATGACTCAAAATGGTAAATCTCTCAGACATTGCATACGTTTCTTTCGATTTTGACAAAAGTTAAAACCGGAAGTTTGCGATAAAGTACGAATAATTCCAGATTCATTTCCGGGATTTGTTTTGTTTATCAAATTGACAGGAAATCACCGGCTTTTTATGTTTTTTTTATTTTATTACCTTTAAAAGTGTTTGAATGTAACAGACAATAGTTGCACTCGTTTAATTTAGCATGAAATCAATTTGCATTTTACGATTAAATATTAAATTTGCTGAAGACAATTTCATGCATGCGTAATATATTGTAAATAAAGCATGAAAAAATAATTTTTTCTCCGTAAATTTAGGTTTAATTTTTAAATCTGATTTGATGATTGTCTTTGCTGAAAAGTAATTAAATAATGAATACACTTGTCAGGGAATTTCAATTTTTGTTAAGAAAGTATTCTGAGCTTTTGATCACTTTCCGGTGTGAATTAAAACCACAGGTAAAAAGTGATTAGCGATCATTAGCCAATGTTTCCCGGAGGCATTGATATAGATATTAGGAGAGCCCTCAGGATTATCAGGATTATCAAACTACTGAAGTGGCAGTTTTATTACAGGAAAGGGATTATAAACAAAAACAAGTGATCACAACTTACACAAGACAGTGCAAAATGGCGATTAAGAAATCCGATTTCAAACATTTAGTTAATGAAATGACCGAAATTACTTCTTTAAAAAAATAAAATTTGTCCTAAATCCCAATTACTCGTTTAGGACAAATAGTTTCATCTTAGGACATGACTGGCATATATGACCGTTTCCGGACCCTTGATTATGATCCAATATTGTCTTAATGCTTAGTCCTGATGAATAATCAGGGATTAACCTTCAGAAGCTATGACAATGCCAAAGCAGTTCACATTTTCTAGAAGTCAAAATTCAAAATCAAATACTGTAAATTCAGAAATTATTGCGAGGTTTTTATTATTGCGAATAATGCGATTCCTTGAGAATCGCAATAATAAGAACTTGTATTCTGATATCTTGTACATATAGCTTTGTGTAGCATTTCCTAAAATCGCAATAATTAAATTCGCATTTTTGCTCATTCTTCAAAAATCGCAATAATAAATACATGCAATAATTTCTGAATTTACAGTATCTGTCTTAGAAAGGAGATAACAGTTTTGAATTCTATCAACTCTTTTCTATGATAATTTTGAGGTAAATCTACTTGTGTCAGGAAAACGAAAACGGAAACAGTTTTTGAAGCTAAAGGATTCAGTGGCTCATAGAAATTGCATTTTCAAACACTCGTTTGCTTGAAATATATTGCAGAACGTAAGTCAACACGTTAAACGGTGATGCAATGCCAAAAAATATTGTCAGACTCGATCAACCTACGTTATTGACACACGTGTTAAGGTAAACTGCTTGTTACTCTTTGAAAAGTTTATGGATGCTCAACCTTAGTTATTTATCTACATTATATATATATCAAAATTTGACAGCACAATTCGCTACGGTTCCTGAGATTTCAATGATCAAAACTACGAGGTTGTTTTTGGATGTAGCACATGTCAAATTAATTCTGGTCAGGCAAACAGCTCATGCAAATAAAATTTCGGCCAGGGAATCCCACGAAAAAATAAAATACAGGAGTGAAAGTGTACCCAGCAACCTGGTTTTAACTGAACGAATTTGTGAGCTTAACCCAAGTTAAGAGGGAAAGTTTTCGGTTTGAAATCCTGAGTCATCTTATTTTTTTTAAACATGAGAATATTAAAAGCTTGCCATATAGTTTTGGTGTTTTTCCATCATTTAGACCATACATGTATGTGGAGATCATGATATCTATGTTTTGTAGTTGTTGGGATTGTGGTCTCATTGACGTTTACTACACACCTTAAATCCATACAGGAAAGAACTACATCCTCTACATAATAAAAAATATTACATGTATAAATGAATTAAAAACTTATAAGAACATTTTGTTAACAAAATGAAGAGCATCACTTTTCTTACAGCTACCTTATCAATATAAGCTCCTTTCTTTTGAGCATAAGCTCCCCACAGCATAAACACTATACCGGAACGATTTTTATTCAGCCAAGAAATAACAGCATCTGTTAGTTTCTCCCAACCTTTGTCTTTGTGAGAATTTGCTTGGCTTGCCCTCACAGTCAAACAGGCATTCAACAGCAGTACACCTAGTTTGAAAAAAGAAATTTCTCACATACCAAAAAAGTATCAAACTATAAAGTTTCCATTGAGCCTGTGTTTCTCAATGTATTATCGACTAATTTTCCTCTACCGATAAGATCTTTTCATTAAAATCACATTGTTCATTTTTAAAAGCTGATCTTTCAAAGTAAATGCATCAATAAAAAGTATATTAAAAGGTAATTTTATTGAAACATAAACAAGAGTGATTAATAGGCTAAAATAGATCCTGTATTCTTGCATGGAAGGTCTTTGTCAAGAGGTTGATAAAGAGGAGAAAATAAAATAAACTACAGGCTTAAATGAACCAGTATCACTGCCCTGTGTACCTACTACTGCAACTTTTACCTCTAAAAACTAATGAATAATTGCAGTGTAATTTGATTTCAACTGTTAACTGGATTCAAACAAAAAACTTCAATGAAAAATTTCCACATGATCAATATTATTCAACTAATAAATTAAATGCTGCTGAGAAACAAAGTTAATGCAAAAAGGGGGAAAATACAACACAAATATGTACATTAAAAGATTTCTACAATAAAACAAAGTTTTTAAAATCACAAAATTGTTATCTTGTTAAATATGGTTTGCAGTGATTTGCAAAGTCTTATATAACCTTGCCTGTGTCAACAAATACATTTCGGATGAACTAATGAACAACCTACCTTGCTCAGACCAACCTGTCAATGTTCCATGTCCTGGATGTTTGAATCCTTCAATGTCATTCACCAATTCTTTATACATATTGACAAGGCTGGAAAAAAAACAGTTCAACATACTGTGGATTCATTTATTTGTAGGCACTTAACAGACTACACGAATGAATTTTATTTTTACAGGACATTTGGTCTGGTAAACAACCTAGCTTTACCAGACCGAATTAAATTTTACCAGACCAATTTTTTTTTACATCAAATTATATATTATCTGACAAAATACAAACAAACTTATGGTTGTTAACTTGTGCCCTACTCCTCTCCAAAAACGCACAAAAACAAAATCATGTGACAAGAGTGTAAAAGTGATGAAAGTTGTGCACAATTGCCTGAATGCATTTCAGTGATAAAGAAAAGTAATGTCATATTTTAATGGATTTGACCTGAAAATTATTTGTGAACTAAAATTATTTAGAGTTTCTGTATGAAATATTTCCTGTTTCTTCCCTCTTTTTCATATATCTTGGTTTTCAATTCTAGTGTTTATATTTCACAGCTGTATTTTGTGACCGGCTTGGATTTTAAAAAATTTATTTATTGTATTTGATCGGCAAACCCAGGGTATTTGCCTTATCCGTTCCCGGAATCTGATCCGGTATTGTCTACATTTCCGGTTGATGGCAGCCATTGTTGTTTTCGTCAGTCAGATATGTTTTTACCCGGATTTTCACATTACTTGTAGGCGATTTTCGGCATAAAGCTAGCGGTTGAACAAAATAAACATCGCTGTCATGAATAATAAAGATGAAAATGAATTTTGAGATCGTTTGGGAATTTTGCTAGAATGCTAGAAAAACCATGAAAAATAAACAACACCGGACATTCGGACCGGAATTCAACAAAATTTTACCAGACCGATCCATTATTCACCGGATTTGTCCGACGGTCCGACGCATTTCGTGTAGTCTGACCTAATTTCGTGGATTGAGGGAAAATGTATTTTTGTGGACATTTAATTTTGCCAAACTTTGTATACAAGCCTATAGAAAATTTGTACTTTGTTACAACATTTCAATGTGCGGTTCACTTTTACTCACAAAATCCACGAAAATTGGTATCCCACAAATAGTAATGAACCCACAGTAGGCAAACTACTATTACAAAGTGTGTCTTGTCCACAAAGCTTAATAATCCTTATATTATAATTCTGTCTTGTCCACAAAGCTTAATAATCCTTATATTATAATTCTGTCTTGTCCACAAAGCTTAATAATCCTTATATTATAAATATGTCTTGTCCACAAAGCTTAATAATCCTTATATTATAATTCAAACTATAATGGAAGTCAAGTTTAGTTAAGTATAAAAGATAGAAATGTTGGGTCACTTGAGATCTTAAGAAATGACCTGAACATTAAACTTAATACAAACCAATGAAGTGTAAAATATAGGTCAGTGTGGCATAATTTCATAAGAGACTGTTACATTCCTCAGATTAATCCTTACACCAGTTTGGTAAATTTTAAGTAAATTACTTTCGGAGATATTTTCTCATAACGCTTTGTACACATAAAAATGGCTTTACTAACTTCTTCATGAAATTTCATATTCTAAACCAAATAAACATATAGTTATAGCAAATTGCTGATAAAAAGAATAATGGAATTCTATGTTTGAATACTGACTTCATCAGCTCAGTGATAGTGATATAATTTTTCGTAGAATGCTGTCACACTCTGCTCCACACATCCTTGTCAGTAATTTGTTTTTTGGTCACTTAAGTTGTTAGCAAGGTCAAAAAAAAAGAAAAAAAGTAATGGTCACTTTATAATTCTATTATTTCTTACTTGCATTTTAATTACCAATTATACAGTAATTATCAAGACAATGTTTAAATCTTTGTCCTTTAATTGTAAGTGGATAGTTGTCTTTTTGGCAGTCATACCACATCTTCTTCATACTATTTTAAGTGCTTTTTCTGTTATGATTTTTCTTTCTTGTTCTATTATTAATCTTTTGTTGTTTCACTGCCCAGATAAATGAATAATGAATATGAAAATAACACTATAAATGTGGAGTATCTGAAGCACTTTTTGGGTTTACCTTCTTTAGGAAGGCTATAGCTAAAACCCTAAAATTGATAGCCAAGGATTTACAAATAATTGAGGAGGTATATGACCAAAATGAACCTAAAAAGAATAGCCAAATCCACCTGAGGTCAACTCTACCTGAAGGAGTTGGAACCTTATTTTCTGAATTATTTCTAAATTTATCATGACATGAGACCCTCTTGGACTAGTAGTCCACCAAGAGAGGTATTGACCCAGACAATAGGGATGGTTGAGATCTCAAATAACTAGTACAATCCTGATACTAGTTTATGTGCCTGTCTTTGGTCAGGTTGTAATTTGTTATAACTGAAAATTTATAGTTTTTTTTCATTTTTAGAATTTGGTGTTGAAAGACTTTCCATATTGTAAAAAAAAAACGAGTCTATTTTTCAAGACCATGTTTTATTCTGGTTGCCATTTTGTTTATCATGTCATTGGGTTGCTGTTTCTTTAACATTTATCCTACATTTCATTTTATTCATATCTACTCACCATGAATTTTATTTTTTTCAATTTACCAAGGGGAATAACTCAAAAGTTCTTTAACCTGTGATGTTGAAAATTAAGGATGTCAGTTGTACTAAACAACTTGAGAGTATATTTGGAACATCCAAGTATCTGTTATGATAATAATACTCAAGTTATGTTTCAGATCAGTTATATAACATAGCATTCCTGTAATATGTGTTTTTAAAGCAATTTACCTTGGTGGAGGAGTCACTCCCTTCTGTACACTAAAACAAAGACCTGAAGCAATATATAAATTTTGACATAATAATATCATGAATACATAAAACTACTTACTATAAATTCAGAAATTATTGTGGGCATTTATTATTGCGATTGTTGAAGAATGGACAAAAATGTGAGATTAGTGATTGCTATTTCAGGAAAATTAGCATACAGATATAATTATGAGATATCAGAATGCAAGATTCTTATTATTGCAATACTCATTGAGGGTCCGCTGGGAAAATCTACAAAAGAACCCCATTCAGCTATCTTTATTATTTGAGGAAAACCATTGAAGAGCGAAGTTAAATTTTGCTAACGTTCCACACTGTAAAGTTTCAGGAATCTGGGTTGAAAACTGTAGGAGTTGATTACCGTCCTTTGGTATGTATAGTGCGCACATTTATATCCTGGGTCATTTTTCTTGTAAGAGGGGTGCACGTTATACATGCCTACAGACATTTTCTTAGTCTTTTTTCAGGTCCAAACTCCGACAAAGAAATTTCCAGGAGAAGTGAAGAGTACGGAATATTTTTGCTAAAACCTCGATTGTTTTTATGTTTTACATGTTATATTTGTAATATGTATCTTATTGTTTTTGATTTGTCATGTTTTATTCATATAAAAAAACACATTTTATATCTCTGTAGTTACGTTTATCGTGTAAATTTGTCCATCTGTTTGCAATCCAGAAATTTGCCATATCTTAATAAAGACACAATAAAGCTTTTGTTGTCGGTTAAATTAGCCTCTGTGTTCCTTGTTGTCATAACTTACTGTTTTTGACTGTGTTCATCATGGAGAGTAGAAGAAAAGTGTATGAAAATTGAATAAACCACGCTCGTTTTGAAAAGATAAACCGCCAGTTTTTCTAATGTATCAGGTGATGGCCAGTCATGTGGGTCAGTCATGTGACTTGAAGTTGTAAAGTGATGATTTAGTCTATGAGAAGTTTATTTTCATAAATACATCTTCGTTTCTACTTTGTAACTTTTAAACAACTGTTTTAAACCGTTCAAGAAATTACGATTGAAAACATTATAATCCCATAATTGTAACCTAAACGAATTTAATTAGGAATGAAAGAACCTTAGTGAGCGCGCTCACATACCCCACGTCCCCACATTGTCATTGGAGAAATAAAATAAGTGTAAGAAAAAAAAATTGTATCAAAAAAAAAAATTGAATCATAATTTCCTGTCAATATGCACATCTACGTAGTATGACCTTATTATCTGAAAAGGTTTCATGAAATTCGGTTGTGTGGTTTGAGAGGAGTTGCGATGACAAACTGTTGCAGTAGTACATTAAAGTAAATAAGTTCAAAGGGGCGTAACTCCTAGAAAAAGAATTGAATCGTAATTTCCTGTCGATATGCACAACTAAATAGTATGTCCTTATTATCTAAAAAGGTTTCGTGAAATTCTGTTGTGTGGTTTGAGAGGAGTTGCGATGACAAAAGGTTGCAGTAGTATATTGGGCAAATAAGTTCAAAGGGGCGTAACTCCTAAAAAAAAAAATTGAATCGTAATTTCCTGTCAATATGCACATCTACGTAGTATGTCCTTATTATCTGAAAAGGTTTCATGAAATTCTGTTGTGTGGTTTGAGAGGAGTTGCGATGACAAACTGTTGCAGTAGTACATTAAAGTAAATAAGTTCAAAGGGGCGTAACTCCTAGAAAAAGAATTGAATCGTAATTTCCTGTCGATATGCACAACTACATAGTATGTCCTTATTATCTAAAAAGGTTTCATGAAATTCTGTTGTGTGGTTTGAGATCACCCCCAGTTTTTGGTGGGGTTCGTGTTGCTTAGTCTTTAGTTTTCTATGTTGTGTCATCTGTACTATTATTTGTCTGTTTGTCTTTTTATTTTTGGCCATGGCGTTGTCAGTTTGTTTTCGATCTATGAGTTTGACTGTCCCTCTGGTATCTTTCGTCCCTCTTTTAGAGGAGATGCGATGACAAGAAACAGGACTGACGGACTGATGGACGGACGGACAGACAGACGGACGGACGGGTCAAAAACATTATACCCTCCGCAACTCATTGCGTGGGGTATAACAAGGTGAACCTGTCACTGATTTGTTTTGACATCAATTAGACTCGTTGATTGAGGTGTGATAATCCGGATTAACAGCTAGAATCAACAAACAAAAAATAAAAATAATGAGATTTTAACAATTTATTACAGCACTAATGATGTTAATGATAACCATTTGACTGATTAATTTGGATATTTAATCTTGTCCTTGATACTTAAACAATTTATTAAATTAAAAATACAAACTTAAATGTAGATTTATCTCAATCTAATAAAATTCTTATTCATTTGTCAGAATATTTGCAATTTCATTTAATATCGTATTCCGTTCGGAATTCTCCGACATCAGTGTCCATTTAAAAAACTTCCTGTTTACCGATAGACTTCCTGTTTGCCGATTTTGGAGCTGTAACTTTTCCGAAAATGTCTATGAGTCTTATACGAACAATAAACTTCTTTTCTCACGTTTCTTGGACCATAAAGGGGGTGCGCACTATACACAAATGCGCACTTTACACCCCAAATGACGGTACACAAAATAGGTACCAACTTTTCCCTACCCGCCCACCCATCTCCCCAACATCACCATACTCTAAGCCGGTTTTGAACTTTACCAACCTGGCCAAAAATTACCACAACAGAATTTATTAAGGTTAGCCAGTTTATATGAGCAGTAAGTAAATGTTGTTTTAGTTATATATGTAATAGCTCACCATGTGCTTGTCTTGGTCCATGGTAAGGATCCTGTCCTAGTATTACTACTTTTACCTAATGATGTAGAAAAACAGTAAATTACCAATTACAGTAAACCTTAAAACATTACTTGCTGTATTTATATTTCATAAAATGTACAATCTTCCACAAGTCTTGCTTCTTTTATAAAACAGAACACAGTGTTCTCCCCAGGATTTTTGGATAGCACCAGGGTAACGCGTGTGAACAGCTTGGTGAAATGATTCATACAATCAGTTGTGTCGCGTGGCGTCGCTATATTTCTAGTTACTGCAGTTTTTATGTCTCTTGTTTTAATTCTGTGGTACTGTGTTACATGTATGTCAGAATATTATTGGTTAAAAAGATCAATTAACAGTTTGTATACTTTTAATATTTTTTAAAAATAAATAAAACATGATTCATTACATGATATTCATCTAAATTTAAAGTAATTAAATATAAAATCCATGATCAATAAAAATAAAATATCATTCAAACAGGAACATATATATTGTTAGATATACTGTTCCCTGATTCAAAAGAGAACAAAAATGTTCAATTTAAAAAACTTTCTAGTTTCTAGAAAGAAAGTTGTTGTATGTGAAAGGATTCCTGTCATAAGGAGATTTAAAATTAACAAGAAAAAAATAGTGTTATTATTTGAACCAGTTTCTATCTTGAATTTTAATAAAAAGAAATTTTTCATAAATTTTAAAATATTTTGCCATAGATTTCATGTACATGTAAATATTAACCTTTCTTGTCTTTGGTGATAATCAAACATATATACAGACTTAATACTGCACTGAAATCTAAATCTTTATTTGTCATGATCCATTTAAAAAAAAATCCTAAATCTATAAATTTATCTTAGGTCTATAGATCTATAAGTCATATTCAATGTCAACAACATTTTCCCGCCAAAATGACAGGAAGTAGATATAAATAGATTTAACATGTGCTTATGGATTAAAATTGCAAGATCACTTCTGTTATTCATTAATGATCATATGGATATAGATATCCAGTTTGAATGTACAGTCATGCATTTTATTTATTAAATAGAATAGATTGCAGTTAATTGTAAATAATCTTGAATATTCTACGTGAACTAACTGGGTCATATGATCCTTCCCCTTTGAATTACTTGTTGACAGTTTGAAACCGGAATATCATGCAATAACTATGTCATAGTTAAAGATAATTTTGGCCATGGTTTAATCAGAGACATATAAAACTATAATATAAATATTGAGCTAACTTTATAATGTACAAAATATGTACCGTCGTATGTACAACTATCGGGTCAAAACGGTTTGTGTACAAAGTATTTGCCGACTTGTCAGGTGGTGAGTGAAGCCTTAAAATAGTTATCTTTGATCATAAAGTTATGATCTCTAAATTAAAACACAAAAGAATCATGTAAAAAGTGTTAATTACATCGATTAAATCCAATCAACAAAGGTTAACCTCATAAAGGTAAATCGATCACGTGGTGTAAACAATCTGTGTTGAACTGGTTTGAACTGGTCAAATTTCACCTGGAGTTTTATACCGCACGGAAAAGATTTAACAAGTCGTTTAAAACTTTACCGATTTACGATTTTTTAACTGAAAATTTTAGCACCACGAAGAAAAATTATACATCGCGGTAAGAACGGTACCACCACGGTAAAAAATTATACATCGCGGGCCCGCGGTCCTTTAAGGGCCTGGGGAGAACACTGCAACATTGCACTACCTAAGATATAAACATCTTCCTGTAGATATTTCACAGATTTGGAACAACTTTATGATTGTTGAAAGATAGTAATTTTCATTATTAATTCATTATTTCATCTTGCTGCTGTTTTCAGGCAATATGAGAAGAACCAATTATCCATTTAATTATGTGTACCCAACATTTAGTAAAATAACAAAATCAAATATTTAAAGGCATCATTCAAGTGAATCCCTTTTTTGAAGTGCATGATTGTTATTTGGACTGATATATAATATGTCACTGGATTCAGCACTAGAATCTATAATTACAAACTTACATCATTGACATTACAATACCTTGTCCAGCTAAAGACCTGGTCAGCAGGAGGATAAATTGTTCCTTTTTTTCTTTCTGATTCTACAAACTTTGACAACTGTAAATAAACAATATTATAAAAATATTCTTTTAAGCAGGATACATGTATACAAAAACAGAAGTATCAGTATTATAATGCTGTTGATATGTCACTTAGAATTTTTTCCTGTATACTCAAATACAAAAATCATTGTTGGCACATTTCTGCTCAGATTTGAATCAACTTTTACCACTAGAAGCAGAATTGTCAGAGGTTTATCTGGTTTCTTAATTTTCACAAAATATAAGGAAAATGCACAATAGCTTCAAAGATACATTTGGTACTAATGATTGGTCAAAGCTTTACATAGGTTTCTAAAGAACTCTCTGAATGAGAAGGAAACAGAACTACAACTTTGTATCATCTTCAATTTGTAGAGTATGAATAAGCCTAAAGAGTCTACAGTAGGCTTCTGATTTAATTCCACCATGTCTTGTATACTGTAAATTCAGAAATTATTGAGAGGTTTTAATTAATGCCAATAATTTGACTGGTTGAGTATCGCAATAATAAAAACTTGCAATTGGATATTTATAAATGGCACTCTGTATGCAGATTTTCTTGAAATTGTTATAGTTAATCTTGCATAATTGTCCATGTTTCAAAAATCGCAATAATAAATGCATGCAATAATTCTGAATTTACAGTATCTAAAAATAGTATTTCTTCATCATCTTAAAACAAACTTTACCTCAACAAAGTATGGTTTAGTAAATTCCTCCTGAAGAGCTTTATACCAGGAATCACCGATGTTTGTCAATAATCCATTAGTCTGTTTCTCTCTTAGCTTTGCTAAAGCAGCAGCTTTATTCTCATTCACTCGATCTTTCTGTTCTGGGGACAAACATTCAGTTCTAGGCATATCACCACCAGGAGAGGATGAAAGGTCCTTGTCTGGACTTTTATCATCTTTCTTTAAAAGAGGGGCTGGTTCTTTTTTGGCAAAATTTGTTTCTGGTAAAGGAGGAATATTTTCACAGTCTATTCTTGCTTTCTTTGGAAATTTCTGTATGACAAAAAAATACAGTACTAGTTTAAACATTAGTATCTTGATAATGGACAGACAGCTGTATTGGTAAAATAATCTGGAGCCTGATGGAGATACATTGTACCATAGGTTAAGGGCAATAATAAAGAGGTATTTAAGTCACTCTACCTTAAGGAGCTACCATTTGATTTTTATGGGGGGACTAGGATGAAATTTGAAAAAAAAGGCAGGACAGGAGTTTTGAGTAAAAAAAAAGGCAGGATGAGCAACTTGGAAAAAAAAAAAAAGGCAGGATGACAATTTATGTAAAAAAAGTCAGGATAAACTAATAAAAAAAAAAGGCAGGACTGATAAGAGTGGAAAATAAAAAGGCAGGACAGAGATTACAACTAAAAAAAAAAGGCAGGACCAAATTTTTCATCCTAGCCCCCCCCCCCCCCCCCCCTAAAAATCAAATAGTAGCTCCCTTAATACATGTATATTGACCTTTTTTTTTATATATATCTACTACACATGTACTAGAGTACTAAGTACCAGAGACATATATACATATATAAAAACAAACAAAAAAGTAGTTCAAGTTGAAAAATAGCAGTTTAATTTGTATAATCCAAATTTGTTCAAAAAATTTTCAATTTCAAGTACATAATTTTGAAGCAGCTTAAAACTAGAGGCTCCAAGGAGTCTGAATCGCTCACCTAGCATTTTTGCATTAAAATGATACAATGCAGCAAGAATATTTGGGTAGAATAGAAATTGTGTGGGCCAAAATCTTCCTTGCTTATCTTATAACTTTTGCTGGACCTAGATTTTGTCCAACCATTAAAGTTTTCAAAATAAAAGGTCAAAATGATTTCAATGTATCTGTTAATAGTTTTCAAGATACAAGGTAAAACACTACAATTGGTCAAAAAAACTGAGGAGCAATAATTCCTAAAATGAGTTGACTGATGATGTTGGTTAAGGGTTGGTCACTACTCCTAATTTTTGGCCATGACAAAGTCGATGCAATATTTTACAATATTGATGCATCTTTGGACTTATCGGTTTTTGAAAATGATGAGTCCAGACAGATTTTCAGGAGTCCTCCGGACTCATTGACTCGCCTTAGTGAGAACCCTGATTTTGGTTTTCCAATTATTTTCTTCCAGTGACAAATGATTTAGCCATCAGAAGACAACTAGTTTAAGGTTGACATACTAAAAAGATTCTGACAACAGAAATAGGTATGTTATGCATCATTTTGTAGATAATTTAATGTAGATTTCCAACATAAGGTTTTATATGGTATAGACAACCCCAGAATCGAAATATAATGGAAATTCGCAACTGTGTGACATTTCTCCAAAATATGAGATAAGTGTTATTTTGAAGAATATATTTTTTTTTCAGAGACAAGTGCCTGCAACTACAGTCAATCTATTGGTCCCAGATTTGATTTTACCCAGATCAGTGTGTCAAATCATTACATGCATGCTGGGACTATTATACTAGTATAATAAATAGTCCTAGATGCAAGACACTATTACAATTTATATGTTTAAATCATTCTATTCTAAATTTTGTATCAATCATCAATCATACTTTATAAGCATATATAATTTTGCCTTGGATGTTCAGCTCAGATAAAGACATGTGTAAGATCAGATAATGGGCACTTAAAATTCAATAAACTTGTTTGTTGCATGTACCTCTAAAGCTTCAGTATTTTGCCGTTTTTCAGGTGAAACTTTTGTGAAAAATGATGAAATCTTTGCTTGATTATTCATTATTATTCTAAAACGTTGAATGTTGTTATTGAGAACCATGCGGAACTTTCCCGCGAAATTTATTGACCTCTGGGTTCATCTAATCAAAATTGGACTTCTTTGAATTAGGGGAAATTATCCAATCATGAAATGTGTAACTTCAACAACTTGGTTTATTTTTGTTTACATCCGCATCTGAAATTTCACATGCACGATTCAGGAAACAAGAGGTCTGAATCATTGAAACAGTAAAAAGACTGAACAGAGGTAAGCATGCTTCAACAACAAATAAGTACCAGAGACATATATACATATATAAAAACAAACAAAAAAGTATTTTATTTGCCAATCTAAAATTAATGAGCAGAATAATTACAAATGTATCATAATTTTCAATAATTAAAAATTTGGTGACTATTTTGAACGCATCTATCCCATCGAACTTCAGATAAAGGATACAACAGATACAGTTAAGTCTGCCTCATATGTTGACTTACATCTAGATATGTTTGCACCTGTCCTAAGTCAGGAATCTGATGTTCAGTAGTTGTCGTTTGTTGATGTGGTTCATAAGTGTTTCTCGTTTTTTATATAGATTAGACCGTTGGTTTTCCCGTTTGAATGATTTTACACTAGTAATTTCTGGGGCCCTTTATAGCTTGCTGTTTGGTACTTTGACCTATAATGGTTTACTTTTATAACTTTTGACTTGGATGGAGAGTTGTCTCATTGGCACTCATACCACATCTTCTTATATCTATTGACAATGAGGGTCGGTTAAAAACAAAACTTTACCACAAAAGAGACGATTTCAGCTTCCCAAATTGTGATCTTTCTATTTCTATGTAGCAACATTCCAGCAGCGCCTGCATACAGAGTATATATCTCCCAGTTGATAAGTTATTCCAGGGCTTGTATTTCCTATCATGATTTCCTTGATAGAGGGTTGCTGCTCTTAAGAAAGCTATTAAACCAAGAGTTCCAAGTGGTGATGTTGAAATCATCCCTTCGTAAATTTTACGGACGCCATCACGATTTGGTTGACCGTTATGAAATATCCATTTCACATATGATATCGGATATGTTTCAAATGTCCTAACTACAATCCTGTAACCTTTACCCCGAATGTGACCTACCAAATTAGACTTATAACCGGGTATGTACTAGCATGAGCAACACGACGGGTGCCACATGTGGAGCAGGATCTGCTTTCCTTTCTGGAGCACCTGAGATCACCCCCAGTTTTTGGTGGGGTTCTTGTTGCTCAGTCTAGTTTTCTATGTTGTGTTTTGTGTACTATTGTTTGTCTGTTGGTCTTTTTCTTAGAGGCATGGCGTTGTCAGGTTATTTTTCGACTTATAAGTTTGAATGTCCCTTTGGTATTTTTCGCCTCTCTTTTTCAAAGATATTAAACATGATTGATTGATTGTTGGTTTTCTTAACTTCCAGTGGCAAATATTTCATGCATAGTCAGAATGATCAAACGTAACATGTAATGTACATACCTTGAAAAATAACCAATTTCATGAATAAATATCATTTCCTCGGACCGCCAAACAGTTCAAAAGACTCACACAAATTTAGCTTTATCCCTAATACTATAAAGGACTGGAACACAAATAATACCAATTTTCAACAAGACCCAATCTTCAACAGAGACAAGATCATTTGCAGATATTGTTAGGTACATGTAGGGGGGTATTTGGACTTATTTCTATGTGATGGATGTACAGTGTTTATAATATTAATGTCTGTCCGACGTGTTGCATTACCAAATCAAGATCAAGATGTACAGGTCAGGAATATCCATTAATTGGTGGATTATAACTCAATTCACGTATAATCAACCATTTGATATATTTTGTAGAAATGAATTCAGAATTAAGGTATGAGCGATACTAAATTTCAGATCATCAAATGGCAGTTAGTGTTTGTGTATTTACACTTAAAGTCAGTGATGCAAAAAGTCGATAATTGTTCTCATGTTATTTGGCATGAAATTATTTTTCATTTTACGATTAAGAATCTAATTTTGTTTTTCGTTTTAAAAGGGGGATGCAGATTAATTAAGTCAATAAAACCATGTGTTCAACTTGTTAAAACTAGTTTTTCGTAATACTGTTACTAATTGAATTGAATATTTTATTATTTAATCTAAATTCATTAGCATTTATGGAAAATTAACTCAATAATTGATCAATGTTTTCTCCTGTCCGGTGTGTCTACCCATACAAGTGATTATTTAATGACCTTTATCCAGATATCCCTCAGGGCTTTAACACAGTAAAAGGAGAACCATTTTGATTATAATACAATAGGGGTTGTGTAATTACAGGTAATTGAGAATAATTGCGCCATAATAGAACAGGATCCCTGATTATGTGGTTAATTTAGTATTGTGTATTCTAACCTGGTTATATTTTGTTTGTCGTATATTGGTATGACGTTGGTGTCGTCGTCGTCGTCCGACGACACATTGGTTTTCGCACTCTAACTTTAGTTTAAGTGAATGGATCTCTATGAAATTTTACCATAAGGTTCAATACTACGAAAGGAAGGTTGGGATTGATTTTGGGGGTTATGGTACCAACAGTTAAGGAATTAGGGGCCAAAAATAAGCATTTTTGTAACTTTCAGACATAACTTGTGTTATAGTGTATGGATCTCTCTGACATTGTACCACAAGGTTCCATATCACAAAGGGAATGCTGGGATTGATTTTGGGGGTAATTGCCTCAAAATTTTAGGAATTAGGGGCCAAAAAAGGGGCAAAAAACAAGCATTTTTCTAGTTTCATGACAATAACTTGTGTGTAAGTGTATGGATCTTTCTGAAATTGTACTACAAGGTTCCGTATCACAAAGGGAAAGCCGGAATTGAGTTTGGGGGTAATTGCCCAAAACGTTTAGGAAAAAGGGGCCAAAAATAAGCATTTTTCTAGTTTCCAGACAATAACTTGTGTTCAAGTGTATGGATCTCTCTGGAATTGTACTGCAAGGTACCATACCACAAAGGGAAGACTTGGATTGATTTTGGGGGTAATTGCCTCAAAATTTTAGGAATTAGGGGCCTAAAAGGGGCAAAAAACAAGCATTTTTCTAGTTTCAGGACAATAACTTGTGTGTAAGTGTATGGATCTTTATGAAATTGTACTTCAAGGTTCCATATCACAAAGGAAAAGCTGGGTTTGAGTTTGGGGGTAATTGCCCTAAACGTTTAGGAATTTGGGGCCAAAAAGGGGCCTAAAAACAAGCATTTTTCTAGTTTCCAGACAATAACTTGTGTTCAAGTGTATGGATCTCTCTGAAATTGTACTGGAAGGTTCCATACCACAAAGGCAAGGCTGGTATTGAGTTTAGGGGTGATGAATCATAAGGGGGTTCAAAAAATTTGGGGGAGGGATTTTTTTTCCCTTTTTTTTTCTTTAAAATTTTCCATTTTAAATTGGTTATTTCTGATTTATATATAAAAGCAAATAATAATGATATGGTTTGAATAGGTAAATTAAAAATTTTTAAGTTCATAGACCACATTCATTCTGTGTCAGAAACCTATGCTGTGTCAAATATTTAATCACAATCCAAATTCAGTGCTGTATCAAGCTTGAATGTTGTGTCCATACTTGCCCCAACTGTTCAGGGTTCGACCTCTGCGGTCGTATCAAGCTGCGCCCAGCGGAGCATTTTATTTTCATTATTTTGTCATTTCATTCTAACTAATCATTGTTATTGAAAGTTTTTTGTTTTGTTTGATGTATTTATTTTGTTATGCAGGGTTTCCCCTGGGTCAATTTTCTTTTTTGCCATCTCTTTTGCCAAAACAATATATTTTTTTTTGCCAACTAACATAAACACTTTTTGTTTAAAATTTTCCTTCTTTCTAACAAAACTTTTGTTATGAATGATTACTATGCTGAGTATGGATGCCATAATTTGCTCAATAGAATATCTTGTATCTTTCATATACCATTTAAAGCTTTAATCCTTTGTGACAAAAAGAAGTAAAAAAAAGCTTACAATTGGTGCAATTTGGGAAAAAACTTAACTCTTTTCCTATTATTTTATAGTGTAAAGAAAACATAAAACAGTTAATTTTCCCCAAAATTGCACAAATTGTAAGCTTATTTTTACATTTTTTAGTTGCTCTGAGGTTGAGTCAAAAGGTGGATTATACATGAATTGAGGAATAATCCACCAAATAATTGTTATTCTTGACTTGATGTACACTGGCCATGTATTCTGCATTAAAAAACGCACAAATGGTTAAGCTCAGTCAATTACTAAAAATGACTTCATGTCCAACGTCATTGCATACATGTTTTTTTTATTTCTATTTATAGCTGTGTTCCTGTTTTGTAAGCACATTTGCGATATTGACCCATATGTGCTTAAACTATTTAAAGAAAAAAAGAAATAATTTATTTTATTCTTAGCTCTTTTTCCACATTTTGTAGCCAAACAAAGTCACTTATATAAGTTCAGATAAAAAAAATATGCACACAATTATACTATCTGTAGTAAAGCTGTTATTATGTTACAAACTTTTTACAACATTTTATCAGGTAACGTATATATATATTTTTTATTGTTTTTTTTTTATATATATATATATTTCTCTAATTCTTCGTCAATTTATCCCTTTCTGCACCCATTGTATAAAAAAAATTTAATCAACGTGTGGTTCGTTTGATCTCAATTCTTCATTGGTTAAAATCCGATTATAACGTCGAATTTTCTTGCTTTCCTCTGAATTTCCTATTGTGACGGCATGAAAAAAGGCAACCATGCCTGATGACGTCTCATAGAAAGAACACATCTTTTTGCAGATCATTCGAAAAGAAGGAATAAATTTGCCTGCGTAGTGTTTGAAAATCATTAGAGAAACATATTCCACCACCAAATCTCGTGTAATACGATATTTATCCACTCTTGACAGTTAAATTTTAAATATTTAAAACGCTCGGCAAGCCTTGCGTTTTAAATTTGAAAATTTAACTGTCTCAAAAATAAATATTGTATCACACTCGATGCAGTGGTAGAATCTATATATATATCACTTGAAATATGTAAATGTTATATGGAATGTTTTAACATCCTGATATATTCACTTCATATATCTTGGCGTCCTTGGTTGTGCTGCCTATTAGTCTTGTACATCCTATGTAGAGTCGTCCTGATGGATTAAATGCAAGACAATATGGGTAGCTTATGTTTATGTCGCTTGTGTTATAATATGTCATCAGCAGGCCACCATTGTTCAGGATATGAAGAGTATCAGTGTTCACATCAGCCACAATTACATTGTCGCTAAGTGTTGTCACTATGTCTGCTGGTTTGAATGGTTTGTCCTTGTTTATTTCACCATCTCCTGTATAGATATTGATTATATCACCACCTTGTCCTAACACTACTACTCTGCCTCTGTCACCACTTACTTTATCCACCACGTGGATATTCCCATTACTGGTACTGGTTATTCTTATTGGATAGGTAAATATAGGTTGTTTATTTTGATTGTGTTCATACACTCTCTCATGGTCTCCATTCTGATTCATTAGTATTACAACCCTTCTTCCTGGATTAGGGAAGTCTTTATTACCACCTCCTACAAGAACTTTGTTGTCACTGGTGGGACAGACTACTGTAGGAAGTAATGGTGACATATTATATACTGAGTATGTTAGTTTACCGGAATTACTGCTTATTTGTTTAAGTCTTGATTCTCCTTTCGATATAAGTAGCAGATTATTTGATTGAGTAACAGCCATATAATAAACTTTAGTACTCATACTGGATATAATCTTCAGTTTATTTTCTGCCGGTTTTACTTTCTTTATTACTTTATCTGTTTGGCTCCCTATCCACAATGTTGTATCAGTATCAGAACATAGATATTCTACAGATGAGAGGTTGATTTGGTATGTATTATTGATTACTATGGCAACACCCAATTCAGCAGATGGTTTCACTTCACTTTGTAACACTCCAACATTGGACTGAGTGATCTCCCCTGGATTAAATATTGGAACAGAAAGGTATCTTTGTTTTGTATTTGGTGACAGCTTTTCCATGGATTTTTCAATCCTTTGTATTTCTGTAAAGAACTTTGAAGTGTTGCTAGTGTTTATAAGATCTTCTATTTCATCTTTTTTGTATTCTACTTCAAAAATGAAACTGATGATGGTTTTGAGGTCCTGTTCAATAGATAGAATACCCTTCTTAGCTTGATCCAAATCATTTCCGAGCTTTTCAATATAGATATCAACTGCCTTGTGTAAAGCTTTCCCATGGGTAAGAATATCTTGTCTCACTTTTGTGTGCTTTGAATTTTCAGCAACTATAAGTTTATCTAAATAATGTTTTTTCATGACCATGTACTTTTTATCCTTTTGTATTTCACTTTGACATTCCTTCAGTCTTTCCATTTTTATATTGAAAGCTTCTCTTATTTCAATCAAGTCATGTTTCTTATGAACTTTGGACACACATGTTGGGCAAACTAGAATGTCGCAAGTCCTGCAAAAAAGACAACTTGGTTGTCCAGAATGAGCCTCACATTTTATGTTGGTAAAATCCAGTTCTTCTTGGTGAGCTCCCAGGTCATTTATATTGATAATTTTATGTTCCTTGGCATTTCTAAACTTTGGATGTATTTTATCACAGCAGTTATTGCACATCAAAAGACTGCATTGGATACATTTCCATTTAATAACTTTCTCAGTTTCACACAGCTGACAGTTGATTGGAGTTTGTCCTTTCCAGATAGATTTAGAAAAAGCCATAATTAATGTCTACTGTATTCTATTTTTTTTTCTAATACTGACGTTACAGATAAATTTTAAAATTGTGTATTACTGTAAACATGACCTTTTTTTATTTTGATAATTTAACTTTATCTGAAGTTCACAATATAGATAATGCAACTATATTTATACCTTTTAAAAGTTAAAACCTTTACATTTATATGTGTCATTATTATACTAGTATAAATACTGTAAATGATACATTCTAGTTTCATGTCCCTGCTTTTTAATATGCATTCATGGTAGCCCATATAGTTATGACTTCTTGAAAGCGAAAGGCTATTTCTATTTTTTTGAATGATGCTTTCCTACGACATCATAACGCCAAAGCCTTTTTTCAGCTGGACTTTGAGAGCAAATTTTGATCTCAACTTTGATACCCAATTTAAGCATGAAATTTTCACATTGGCTAGAAATGTTTGTATGAGGCCCCTCATGGGGGTGTCCAAGTAATCACATAATCACAAATTTTTTGCCAATATAATCACATAATCTTTAATTATTTTTTAAACAAGATAATCAAATTATATTATATTACAGTCCTACATGTAGATTATTGAATAATCAAATAATCATGAAATATTTGGACTGGTAATCATATAATCAGTATATAAAAAAGGCCAAGTAATTACATAATCAAAAACCCCATGAGGAGGTTCTTCTATATATAAATTGGCTTTATTAGGCCACATTAAATATTGTTTTTGGTAAGTAAACACTTGTTCTCTGGTCTTGAGCTTTTCCTACCAAAGGTCCGTGATTCTCTCCGGGCACTCTGGCTTCCTCCACAAATAAAAACTGACCACCACTGAACAGCACAACAGTGCTGAAAGTGGCGTTAAACACCAATCAATCAATCTGGTCTTGAACTAGTTTTCAGTTGTTTTGGGGTTTCTCTTACCTTTTCTGTGCTCTTTGGTGCAAAATTATTCCCAAAATATTCAAAGTAATAATGAAATAAGTTCCAATTCCATCTGAAGTCTTAATGACCCAATTTTTGTTTAAAATATTTCAGAATATTTCTCGAGATCCTTCACTTCGGAGAGTATAAAAATAAATCTAGAAACTATACGAAATTTGGCGACCTGAAATTTCAAAAAAATATTGGACTTGGGTAAGCCTGTCTATCTAATTTAAAGAAAAGGTTTGTTACCAGTTTGATACTGAAATACTCTATTTACAAACTACATGAGCTGTGGCGTAGCTCCATATACACTGTCACGCCATGGCGTTCACATCGCAGAGTTTAAAAAAATAATTGACGCTGGAAAATTAAAAAAAACAAACGAGTAAAAAACGTAAAATTTAAACCTGGCAAATTAGAAAATGTCGCTAGGTTTCAGTTTGTAATTGCATTAGTAGTATCAGAGCATGTACTACAGAGTACAGTTCGTTAATCAACTTTTCTCTAAGGTGTTGAATGCGACCTTCTCGAGGCTGTCAAGGAATGGAAAACCGTCATAGAAATGTTGCATTCCGAGCGAAATGATGATATTGTTTGGAATGAGCTGTACCAAACCGCTTTAGATATAGCAGAGCCTTTTGATATTGTTGAGAGTCTTCCTAGGCGGTGTGGATGACAAACCTCAAGAGCTAACCATCCAACCGAAACACCTAAACATTACTGGGGCGTTTCTCTATACTATCTGTTCCTAGATCATATAATCATGGAACTTGATTCTCGACTTCTGAAATCCAAAAACCGTTTCCATGCACAATATCTTCTTCCGCATGTAGTTGAACAAATTACAAATGACCAAATTGTCACAATTCATCAGACATACCAGATGGATATAATCGGTATATCTTTGGAAGACTTCAAGAGAGAGGTTGAAAGCTGGCGAGCTCACTGTCCAATCCTACCTAGTGATAAAGTGCCAACAACACTGTGTCAAATGCTTGATATCGTTAATCCCGCATTGTATCTGTCTAAAGATACAATACTGTATGTTTTCTTAACAATGCCCGTTGCTAGTGCTACCGCGTAAAGGTCGTTTAGCGTACTGAAACGTTTGAAAACGTACATCCGTTCCACAATGAGAAATGACAGATTGTCGTCTTTAGGTTTAATGAACATCCACCGTGATTTTCAGGTCAATTTAGACAAGGCCATGGACGTTTTTGTTGCAGCTAAAAAAACAGAGGGCAGATTTTTGAAAATTGCTGATGTTTCTCAATAAAAAATGACCAAATATAGTCTTAATAATTTGCTTTTCAAACCAATTTTGGGCCCTCAGAATGCACCATCTTGCGTCTAGTAAAAAAAAAATCTTTGGGGGGCAAGCCCCCAAAATCCCCCCTTACTGGCGTGCAACCAGCTACGCCCCAAATGAGTTATTCAAAAAGTAAGCTATATCCATCAAGTTATGTCAAAAAACTAAAATTTGTACAACTGCCATTGCTTTATAAATTTAATTTATCTATACAACCATTTTACTTAAAAATATTTATAAAATAATACTTACAGTAATATACAAATCGTAATTTCAGAGTCATTCACATAGGAAAAATAAATAGCATATAGTGTTTTCATCCTTAACAGGAATTATTGATATTTCTGTGCAAATATGTGTAACTGAAGAAAATGTTTGTTTTATTTATATATAAACATATATTTAAGTCTGTTTTCACTTAAGAGTCAAAGATAATTAATCATCCAAGATAATATATAAGGTCAACATGAGCCCAACTTGTAGAAAAATAAGTATCTTTATATCTATAATATTACCATACAAAATGCTTTAAGTCCAAAACACTTTTTATGCCCCGTGCGTAGTGGAGGGGACATTAAGTTTTACCCTTGTACGTCCGTACGTCAGTCCGTCCATCCCAAAGTTGGTTTCTGTTCTCTTACTTTAGTTTGCCTCAACCAAATGTTATGAAACGTATACACAATGCTTATTACCACAAAATACAGATCAAGTTTGAAATTGGGTGGTGTCACTTTTATTGATCTAGAGTTATGCCTGTTTACAAATGGAAAAATTGCTGAATTTTTCGTTTCTGTTCTCTAACTTAAGTTAGCCTCAACCAAATGTTATGAGAATTATACACAATACTTATTACCACAAAACTCAGATCAAGTACAAATTTGGGTAGCATCACTTTTACGGTTCTTCAGTTATGTCCCTTTATAACTTTATATGATATGCAAGCAGGGGCATCATCTGTGTCCCATGAACACATTCCCCATTTATTATTTTTAAACAAAGTATCAAGAACTAATTGATACAATCCTGATAAGTTACTGTTTTTTTTACAATGTATTATTTTTATTTTTTGTATTTTTTACTATATGTACCTCTGTAACTGTTTTATCTTTTATAATCATTATATTATGATACATTGAATTATATGATTGTAAATTAACTATTTGTAAATATCTGTTTTGTGATTATAATGTAATTTAAATTTGTATGTGAGGAACTCAGGGAAGATAATTAGTTTGTTGTAACTAACTGTGTTTACCCTCTTTAAATTAAGAATTTATTATTTTTATCATTATTATAATGCTAAATGCATTTGTGAATGAAACTGAAAAGGGGGGGGGGATGATCTTCCCTGGAACTATATAGAATGTGTACACAAGTTTGGTATTTGTATAAGGGCTGTCAATCCTGGCAATCTTCCTTACTTTCAGTTATATTGAGTGTCATTGACACGTACATTTATATACGTCATTATACCCAACTAGAAGGTGAAATTACCAACTTACATTCCTTGAGTGTTGTGTTATTAATCCCCAGCCAGCTCTTAAATTTAATGATTGTGTTTTATTCTCAATTGTGGATGGTTGTGGCTATTCTATTAAGGACCCCCTTTTTCATATTGCTCCTTAGGTATTTATAAATACTTTGCTTTCAAATTTCTGGTTTCGAGTGTTCCTGATGAAGGTTAGACCAAACAAAAGGGCTTCATACACACCAAATCTATGTAAGTGTTAGGGATTTCTATTTGCTAGCACTGGGTTTAACTGCTGATGGACTGTTTGTCCCAAAGGGTTCAAGTATCATTAGCCCAGGAGTCAGTGCCTCGTTACTGACATGATTTTTAAATTACATTTCTGTTTATAAATTTAAATAGTAAAATACATGAGAAGGACAAATTGAAAAGAGTTATTTATATGAAGCAGAGACTCAAGTTATTAGTCTTTAATAATATATTGGATACATAAAAGGTCTCAAAAAATAATACGAGGGTCAATTTTTTTAACATCCAGATATAATCACTTTATACATTTTGGCTTCTTTGGCTGTATGACCTTCTTTTGCACCACATCCTATGTGGATTTGTCCTGTTTGAGTGAACGAAAGGGAAACTGGATTTAGTATTCCTATGTCTGTAGTGTTGTACCATGACACAAGGTTTCCCATACTGTCTAGGATGTGTATGGTGTTCGTATTCATTTCAGTCACCATGACATTGTCTCTTTGTGTTGTCACTATTCTATTTGGTTTAAATGATTTGAGTTTGTTGATTTTTGGATGGCCTATGTATGAATTAATTATATCACTTCCTGGTGCCAACACTACCACTCTACCTTCTTGGCCTGGTTCACGGTCCACCACATGGATATTTCCAGTACCGGTACTGGTTATACTCCTCGGGTATGTAAATATAGGTTGATTATGTTGATCATATTCATAAACGGTTTCATGGTCTCCCTTTTCATTCATTACAAACACGGCTCTTCTTCCTAGTTTCTCATTAACACCTCCCACTATAACTTTATTACTACTGGTAATATGGATAATTGTAGAAGCTAAAGGTTTCACTTTATATACAGTGTCTGAAAGTTTACCGGTGGAAATGCAAAGTTGTTGTAGTCTTGATTTGCCAACAGACAGAAGAAGGTTATTAGATGGTGATATTGCTATTCCATAGACTGCCAAGTTCAAGGTAGAAACTACATTGAGTTGTTTCCCTTTAGGTTCTGCTTTTACAACACAGTTGTCTAAAGCAGAATTAATCCAAAGAGAATCGTCAACATATGAAATAATATCAGATACTGCAGAAAGTTTTGTCTGATACTCTTGAATGATATCAAATGCAACACTTAATTTCTCTGGCATTTGTAACACCCCAACATTAGATTGATTTATCTCCCCTGGGAAAAAAATAGGTGTAGAATTGTATGAAGATTGTGATTTCGGTGCTTTGACTTCAATTGAATTTTCAATTCTCCTGATGTTGGAAAAAAACTTTGCAATGTCTTTGGTTTTGAGAAAGTTACCAACTTCATTGTATTTCTCATTATCATGTCTCATGGATTTAGATACTGTGTGTATGTCGGTGTCAATTGATTTCAAAACAGTCTTCAGATTTTCATCAATTTCATTTTTTAGTTTTTGGATATATTTGTCAATAGTCCTTTTCAACATATTCCCATGATTCAAAATATTCTGAATAACTTTGCTGTGCTTCACATTTTCAGCATTCTTATGCTGTTCCAAATGTTTTTTTCTGGTGATGGCTTTCTCTTTTTCCATTTTAATTTTACTTTGTCCTTGTTTCAGCCTATCTATTTTTATATTATATGCATTCCTGATCTCAATTAGATCATTTACATGATTAATATGAACTTCAGACACACAAGTGGGACAAACTAGACTGTCACATCTCTTGCAAAAAAGACAGCAAGATTTTGAAGTATGGTCTGTACATTGAATATTTGTAAAATCCAATTCTTCATTGCGTAGACCATCTTTGATATTTATGACCTTATGGTCCTGTGCATTTTTAATTCTAAAATGTCTTTCTTCTTTACATTTATCACACATAAGAAGTTCGCAATCTATGCATTTCCACTTGATGTGCTTCGTATCGCATAGATGACAATTTGTAGGTACATGAATTTGACTTTTATTAGCGGATTGAGAATATGCCATTATATTGCACAAATGATTCTACTTTGTCTGTTTATGTCTTGTAGCTGTGTTGAATCAGTATAACATTTCTTATAAATGAAAAAAGAACAAATAATATTTAAACTTCCAATGTATTATATGCAGATAACAAAGCAATTTAAAATTATCTTACATATAATCAAATTAATTTGTTAAAAATGTTGTGTACTGCATTTACTTTTTTTAACAAATTAATAATTTTTCACAATGTAGTTAATTAACTGTACAGAAAGATAGTATAACAACCCTGTTTAAATATGTTTTAAAGGAGTGCACGATACGGATACAACAGTTTTTTCAACTTTATTATTACTGCTGGCACCATGGGCCATGTGAGCTATTTCCAATTTCACATCACTTGACGTTATTTGTCATCTGTTGTCATCAATTTTTTTTTTGTAATTTTCTTCTCTGAAACATATTTCAACCAAAGTTTTACTGAATAATCTTTTGAGTATATGATACAATTTATTAAATTTGTGTTTTTTTGTTTGTTCCTGTTTATAATCAGTTGACATAAAGAAAATAGGGCAAACATGTTAAAATGTCCAAATCTTCCTACTTTCTATTCCACCAAAATTATTAGATGACTCCTATTAGGAGTAATTGCCCTTTAATGACAATTCTTGATAAAGTTTCATGTTTTGCCTATTATCTCAAAAACTATAATAGAAAAGCAGAACTGTTAACAGCAAATATGATCAACAATGCATAATCTATATAAATGCTGTCGTAATGATTTTTTTTTAAAAACATTTCAAAATTTTTTGTTATTTTCTTTGAAAAGTTTAATATAATATTAAGACAGAAACTGCAAACACCCATAATGATCAGCAATACATATTTTGAATAGATAGAAGCTGTATACTACTGCAAACATGATCAAGAATATAAGATCAGGAAAAATATCAATTACTTTTATCATGATCATTTATTTATTTCTAAGCGCTTTTCTATAAAATCCATACTCTTTGATTCTCAATGTTACAAGTCTCCAATCATATTCAAAATACATTTTTAGATCCAAAGACTTTATTAGATACCAAAGTTATTATTTGATATAAATATTTCAGGGGGAATAATTCATAAAAAATCTCTTGATTAGACTTCAAACAATTGTTCATAATTGGTATCTCAGAGTTCCAAACATTTTGAATCTGTTCTTTTTCTCTATTCATTACAAATTCAGCCAAGACATGGTCCAAGAATTTAAAATCAAAATACCCTAGGTCTTTACACTTTATGTTTAGGAATTAAATGAGCGACAGTATAAAATACATTTAAATTTTGGGCCAAATTGGTCCCAAATCATACATTAAATTATCCTTGCGATTAAAAGATGGATAAAGTTAAGATATATACATATCTTCACCTAGATATAAGTATGCGGTAACAAATGTTAACTTTATCTGTATAATGTATTGATTGTAGATTTATACTGTCTAAGTGATATATAATTGATTTGATATTATTGACGTTGTCATTTTAAGCTGTTTAGATATTTTTTAAAGATAAATCAGACTTATTGAACCTTGTGTATTTACGTTTGTGGCTGTTAAATTAAATGGTAAAGTAATTGTATAAGCTGATCCTGTAGATGATTTAGCCATAGAATTAAATCTCATGTTTCCTGTTACTGAAGATAAAGTAAGTCTCATGGGCATGATGATACCAAAGTCATCATATTTAGAAATATTTTGTTATGTTTTTGTGTAATAAATTTGAAGGTACGTCATTTATGTAAATATTTTTGCTTCAGTAATTTAGGAAAACCATTAAAATTCATAAATAGTAGAACATAAAAAGCCATTTAATCAATTTACTTTTTGGGATACGAGTGCCGTCAGGCAATCTGTAGACTTTTACCATTGATTCCCTTCCAAGACTCTCACGTCAACCGTTATGTGTTTACATTAATAGGAACAACTCAGATTCTTAAGATTGTCATGTTATAAAAAGTAAAAACAAACAAAGAGATTGAATTTAAACAACATTCTGTTAAATTTCTTCTCATAATCCTCCTGTTTTGATATCTCCCTTTTTCATTTGCGTTTATTTTCCAATACTGAAAATCAGAATTAAGCAGTATTTATATTTAGGGTTTTATATATTTAGAATCACGTCAGAGAGGGAATTCCGTAACCCGAATAATCCAGTCGTCATATTACGATCACTTCTATCACTCCATTAACGCCTGCCAACCAGAAATTAAAAACAAGCTGCATCATGGGATTAATATATCCTGACGTATGGCGCGAAAAAAGGAGGAGTTTAAAATTGTTTGTAAACATGTGCAATGGAGCAGGAAACGTGTTTTCAATGTACACACGTGTTTGAACAGAAGAATTAAGGCAGATTCCATAAAGAAAAGAAAATTTCCGTCAAAAAGAACAAAGTAATAAAAATAATACTAAGTAACTGTTATTTGAATGATAATATGTGAATGTTTTATTGAATAGTAATGTTAAATAAAGCAAGAAAACCAATTATTGGATATGATTGTTTCCGTTAAAAGTAGAAATAATCAAAACAAGTTGAAAAATGTGAAATGTTTGACGGAAATTACTTCCCATTTTTTGACACAAGGTTTATGTGTTACAATGCTTTAGATTGACACTGGTATAATGGTTTTTGTTAGTGTAGTCTTATTATTCAAACATCCCTGTTTCAAATCTTTTGCTTTTCTTTTGTTAAAAACATCTGTTATATATATTTTTTTCAATTTCAAATACCTTGCCTATTAGATGCTCGTCTGTCAATAAATGTTATGATAGCAACATGTTCATAAAATCTTGCCACATCATTGTAGGTACTTATATAAGCCTGTTAAAATTGTATTTCATAATGTACATTAAGCAAACACATTTTTGATCTTTTAATTTACTTTATTCAATCAATAGTTTTATCAAATCTGTTGCTAACATAAGTTCTGTCAAACTTGTCATCTTATGTTAGCAACGTTTGGATGTGCTACAAATTAAGAGTTATCTGTCCTGGGTTGAAATCTTGTTAAATGTCAGGCGGCGTTATTTTGCAGGAGTTCTAAATATGACTTTCAACTAGGATAAGATCTCCAATGTTAGTTAAAAATCTCAAATATATATTGTCCGTCAAATTTATTTATGTTAGCACAATCTTATGTTAGCAACAAGTCCGTCAATATCTTATGTTAGCAACACTATTTAATCTGTTAAATCTTATGTTAGCAACAATAATGTCCATCAAATCTCATGTTAGCAACAAAAAAGTCCGTCAAATATTATGTTAGCAACAAAAAAGTCGGTCAAATATTATGTTAGCAATAAAAAAGTCTGTCAAATCTTATGTTAGCAACAACTTCATTTCTGTCAAACATTATGTTAGCAGCATTGTTCATGTCTGTCAAATCTTATGTTAGCAACTCCAAGAAAATCCTTTTTTAAAGTTATTACAATTCCTTTTTTATTGGTGCAGATGTTAAGAAATATTTTATTCCAATTTGCCTTTCATATTTAAGCAAGATATACATCCAAACCTTGAAAATACTGAAGATATCAGGATTGTTTGTGTTGCTTACATAAGAATTTTCCTTCAAAATGTCTGTCAATTTTGTTATGATAGCAACATTTTTTTAAGGTGTCTGTTATTTAAAAAATATAATGTGAATAGATCTATTTTTTGTCAAAAAGTGCTTACTTATATAAGTATAACATGTATTCCAAAACAGAACCTTATTGGTGTTGATTTTGTTAAACATAATTTTGGGAATTTTTCAACTTTCTTATTTGGAATCTGCCTTAAGCGAAGGAATGCAGACGAAATATTCAGAAGATTCATGGTGAAACCGATATAACTAGTAGAAATTTTGAAGTCAATTTACGGTGGTGTTGAACTGCATGATGGTTTTCAACAAGAATGTTTTGTTTGCAGTAAGTGCCATAATGTCATACAGGGCATCCCGAATAATCCAGTCATTTAGACATCAATGATTAGCTTTTTTTTTTTAACAAGACATCAATGAATAGCTATATATAGCTAGTATTTATATCTCAGTCATCAAAATTTCCTTAAACATGTTTAATGTAATGAACAGTGCACATAATCAAGAAATGCATCAGAAGAAAAAGGTTGATTATTTCATACGGACAGTAGCATGAGTAGCAAAATCTCATGTGCAAAAATGTATGGAACTTATAATTTGGCACGCTAGAAATGCTACATAAAACTCATCAATGGCCCATGAATCAAAACAGTAAGAAAGTCAAATCAAATACAAAGTTAAAGAACATAAAAACAGGGTTTGGTTTAATCCATTAGATTTTTTTGTTAAATTGAGATATACCTTTTTCCAAAAAGCTTTCATTCATGATAGAATTTACAATCTTGCCCGTGATCATCATTTAAATGTGTGCAATTTTGTAAAACATCTAGGATTTTAACATTTTGGGCCATATGAATCCTAAACCCAAAGAAAGAACCGCTTGACTTTTGTTTGCTTGTACAAATGTATATTTTTGACACTTAATTAGTATGTGGGATTGATAACATTTAGAAGGAATCTATACTACTAAAGGAAGAGACTGATTTCATTGAGCCCCAAATCCTCTGAAACCATACAATTGGAAATATTTGTGATATCACGTATAAATCTAGTGTTATGTTCTTCCTAAATTTGTCTTTGAAACACTTGTTTTCCGCAGAAAATGCCAATTTTTGAGAAAATATCAAAATTTAGGAGACTGTTATCGATCTGTGTCTAATACACTGTCATGCATGCTCAATCGACATACTGCACGCAAAATCTAACTAATATAGGACAATGGTGTTGATTGAAAATTACGACATTCCAGACCCTTTTGTTTTTCACTTAATTAATAACCAATAATTAACAAGTTCCTGGGTCGATTCTGATACCGATCCCATTAGTACCTGTTACCTGTTGCATAATCTGTACTTTCCGACTGTCAGGTGCACCACCAAACGGTGTATTTGGGATCAAAATCACACCTGAACTTTGTCATTATACAGGGATTGACACTTTGACCCAAAAATATATCTACAAGTAGTTTCCAGTTGTAGTAAGAAAAGCAGGATGGGTTCAAACAAAAAGATTTTAACAGTAAAGAAAACTGTGCGCCTTACAATCAGCATGACTTTGTCAAATGAAAATATGAATACTAAATATCCAAAGTGAAAATAAGGTGTAGATCCTTTAATTTAGTCACAAGCACGCGTTGTGGCAGGTGTGTTCTGGTATTTTTAAAAAGAGAGGGTTTGAATTTCCAATCATCAAGCAAATGTAGAGCAAATTTAAAACTCAATAATTACATTGTTCATATAAATATTCACTTGTATCAGAGATTGGCTATTTTAAAAAAGTTAGAAACGATATGCAGATTGAATAATACTATAATATCAATGAAAACAATGGCGATCATATCCCTCAGAGCAATCATGCTCTTTGATTAACTATATAAGGTAGGTTATTGATGATTATAAACAATTGATTTCTTAAACAACATCTTGAACTGTTGATCAAGATAGAGTACATTGAGATCCATGGCCATGCTAACATCGATCAGTAATTTGATAGTCATAATATTATTTCACATGATGCAAGAGGAAGCGACTCTAAATCAAACATGTCAGGCTATCTGGACCATGTGTTGTTTCTGATACAGTAACGTGTTAATTTTTTGGTCTTTGGACTTCTGTATTTTCACTGTTTTGGGGTTGTTTTTATACTACCGCAAAAAAATTTTTGCAGTCGTATATTGGTATGACGTCGTCGTCATCCGAAGACACATTGGTTTTCGCACAATAATTTTAGTTTAAGTGAATGGATCTCTATGAAATTTTACCATAAGACCATAAGGTTCAATACCACAAAAGGAAGGTTGGGATTGATTTTGGGGGTTATGGTACCATCAGTTAAGGAATTAAGGGCCAAAAAGGGGCCAAAAATAAGCATTTTTGTAACTTCCAGACAATAACTTGTGTGTTAGTGTATGGATCTCTCTGACATTGTACCACAAGGTTCCATATCACAAAGGGAATGCTGGGATTGATTTTGGGGGTAATTGCCTCAAAATTTTAGGAATTAGGGGTAAAAAAAGGGGCAAAAAACAAGCATTTTTCTAGTTTCAGGACAATAACTTGTGTGAAAGTGTATAGATCTTTATGAAATTGTACTACAAGGTTCCATATTACAAAGGGAAAGCTGGGTTTGAGTATGGGGGTAATTGCCTTAAACGTTTAGGAATTTGAGGCCAAAAAGGGGCCAAAAAACAAGCATTTTTACAGTTTCCAGACAATAACTTGTGTTCAAGTGTATGGATCTCTCTGAAATTGTACTGCAAGGTACCATATCACAAAGGGAAGGCTGGGATTGAGTTTGGGGGTGATGAATCATAAGGGGGTTCAAAAAATTGGGGGGGGGATTTTTTTTTCCTTTTTTATCTTTTTTTTTTTCTTTAATTTTCCATTTTAAGTTGGTTATTTTTGATTTATATATAAAAGCAAATAATAATGATATGGTTTGATTTCATCAAAAATTGAAATATTGGGGTTCTATGATATGCTGAATCTAACCGTGTATTTAGATTCTTAATTTGTGGTCCCGTTTTCAAATTGGTCTACATTAAGGTCAAAAGGGTCCAAAATTAAACTTAGTTTGATTTTAACAAAAATTGAATTCTTGGGGTTCTTTGATATGCTGAATCTAATCGTGTATGTATTTAGATTTTGGATATTGGACCATAATAGGTAAATTAAAAATTTTTAAGTTCTTAGACCACATTCATTCTGTGTCAGAAACCTATGCTGTGTCAAATATTTAATCACAATCCAAATTCAGAGCTGTATCAAGCTTGAATGTTGTGTCCATACTTGCCCTAACTGTTCAGGGTTCGACCTCTGCGGTAGTATCAAGCTGCGCCCAGCGGAGCATTTTATTTGTTTATGTGGAGGAGTAGGGTGTTGGTGATTGGTGTGTCCAATGTTTTTGGTGATATTTGCTATACAAAAAAAGTATTACTACAACAAATCTTATATGAAAAAATTGTATTTTAATATCTGCATATGTAATCCTCCTGATTTCTGTATGAATTTACATTTGTACTTATCAATCATGCATAAATCGCATACATTATAATATAATCTTAACAAACGAGAGAAAAATCATGCATAAATAACATTCATTATTATATGATCTTAACAAAGAAACACATATGTTTGTCTTCACTTATTAAACACAAATTGCACAATTATGACATGCATATATGGCTTATATGATAAGGGGCTTATATGTAAATAGAGCATTTGTTTAGTATAAGCAAGTACATGTAATAAACTTATGATATAATCTATTCTTGAAATAATCTTCAATGCTCGGTCACACAAATTATTGTCATGAGCTGTATCTAGATATATCATTTCAGGAAGTTTTTTGTTTTTGTTACATTTTATCCTTGAGATAACAAAAAGGCAAAGTTCAGTTTTCTGTAGAAACCTAAACTGAAAGTAAGGAACTTTTAAAAAAGGAAGATGTTTGTGACTTCGAATGGTTGTAATGGTAATTGTATTTTTGGGAGGTATAGTTTGACTGACAAGCCAAGTGAGATGTTAAACAGGAATTTTAATTTTAGGGCTAAAAAGCTGAAACTAATCAAATTTTATGTGGTATTATATTAATATAAAAAGTGACATAAGTTATAGATTTTTTAATTATATAAATTCTGTTTACTGGTATGTATTTAAGAAAGGGTAACATCTGGACAATTGTTTACAAACTGACATAAAAGTAATAAAGTAATAAAATCTAGGGAATTACTTCATTCACAAATACATTTGTCATACAGAAAATTAAATGGTAAGATACATACATCTAATATTATATTTTCTATATTTTTACCTCTTATTCTCTTAAAAAGATATTTTAATCCCATCACATATTCATGTCCAAAATCAGGAACCTTGGAAGATCTTTGATTGTTTCTTTTTGAATTATTCACAACTGTTTTTAGACTTGGATAATTTAGAGCTTTACATATTGTATGGATACATGAAGCATGTATATAGTATCCTTGATTTGTCTGGAACATGGTTGATTATTGTGTCACATGACAGTGTCCAACTGGGGTGAGACAAAAAAGTAATAACAAATTTTAATGAACTCCAAGGTAAATTCAAAAAGGGGGAAGTCCATAAAAATTGACAAAACTAAATGCTTGACTATATCAACAACAGAACAACAGGAAAACAACTGTCATATGATTATTCCTGACTTGCTACAGGCATTTTCAAGAGATCACTTCTGTCCAATTGTGTTGTTCGGAGTCAGAATAATGTGTCTGGGTATGGGTGACAAGTCTTCCTGGGGACTGTTACTTCGTGAATTAGCATATAAAAATTCCGGCTCAGCATGTCGGTCTAATACAAAGGAGGGTTTATATTCATATCATAAAATCATGTTCTCATTCTGAATATGCGTTTAACCTGCCCTGGATGTTAAACAGCCATCCATCCATCCATCAGCAGTCTGCAAGGTTAGCCACTAGTCCGATGCCCCAGACTAGTTAGTCAAATGTTATTTGGACTAGTAAGTATTTGCAAAACTTTGTTTAGACACCTAAGAAAAATATTGGAATATTGGTCTTCGTACTAGTAGTTGCGAAAGATTTTGGGGCAGACTGCATCAGTGTCATACTTTGTTAATTCGCAACTCTTTGGGAATCTGTCAAAAGTATTCAAACAATCTTGCACAGATTTTTCTACAGGATAAGAAGATGTACATGTGCATTTGTTCTTTAAATGGAGAACTTAAAAAAACTTCATTATAATTGCTTCATAAACAATTTCAGTCTTAAGACATTTTTTTTGTTACTGTCCTCTTTTAGTTTGATTTTTAATTTTTATTTCTATTTGTACTGCATTTTAACTGTATCCTGGTCTGATTGATTCTTTTAATTTCTTTATTATTTTCTGGTTTAGGATGACACCATAGTAACTGACATGATGGGATAGTAAAATATATTAAAAAAGATCACCATGGCAACCATCCCTGGATCAGCTGGATTGCCCTTGCTTGGTGACAGATCATATGACTTCTATAAAGACCCAGTGAGGTTTATGGAGAAAAACATCAGTTACTACAAGAACAGAAATTTTATTGGAAGGTTTCTGAATAAATCAACAGTGTTTGTTGGATGCAACAAAACTTTGAAATGTTTACTGACAGGTTTGTTGTTATATTAATACTAATCAGTTAATTTTAAAATCAGTGGAATACCTTTAAAGATTCTACAATGCTTTATCAATTCATTATTCTTTTTCATGATAATCTATCTGTATCTCTTTGGTTTTAGATATCATTGCGGTTGAGGTTGTCACCTTCTCCCTCCATGACTCAATTACTATGGAAATTAGACCTAATTTATTGGGAAACTATTGTATGGAGGTTGCTTATGAATCAAGACATTGTGATCCAGTCATTATTACCTGAACTTGACTTTTTTCTCCAATGGGCAGGTTATGTTAACAGGTCTGTTCCTCAGTAACAATATTTGGTATATGGATTGGTTTCAAGGAATATAGAAGTCCATCAAATATATGTCATATGGCCTTCATCCAATTTCATGCTCCTGTGTCTTGGTTAAGTGCGATGAAAGGTCTGTTCCTAGTTCATGTTCATATATATGTAATGTCAACAATATTTAGTATCTGGATAGGTTGTTAGGAATATATGTATGTCTGACATATGTCATAGATATAGGAAGATGTGGTATGAGTGCCAATGAGACAACTCTCCATCCAAGTAACAATTTATAAAAGTAAATCATTATAGGTCAAGGTATGGCCTTCAACACGGAGCATTGGCTCACACCGAACAGCAAGCTATAAAGGGCCCCCAAAATTACTAGTGTAAAACCATTCAAAAGGGAAAACCAACGGGCTAATCTATATAAAAACGAGAAACGAGAAACACGTATGAACTACATAAACAGACAACTACTGTACATCAGATTCCTGACTTAGGACAGGTGCAAATATGTATAGACTTTACCTTATTTTCTTTGTCATTTGGATAAAGTTACAGTTACTGCATGGGTAATACTTTTATTTGCCTTTAGCTCATTGTCAGTGTTTAACAATTATGTTAAAATTTTATAATAGTTCAGAGTATGTCTATTTATAAGTGATCTGACATCTTTATTAGCAGTCAGAGTTTCCAGACAATGAAATAATGAAAATATTGAAAAAGTTGGGTTTTTTTTGTGTGAATTCTCATGCTCCTTGAAAGTTAACAAGATATACATTTTAATTTTAAGTTGTCTTCCATACTTCATGTACTGCCAGATTTGTAGAATTGTCTCCAGTACATCACTAACTGCCAGATTTATAGAGTTGTCTCCCATACTTTACTAACTAAAAGATATATAGAGTTGTCTCCAATGGTTAACCTCCTGTAAGATTTGAAGAGGGACATATTTTTCCTCACAATTGAGTAGAGGTACATTTATTCATGTATTTATATATTTTTTTCAGAAGAGGCAGATAACCTGGATCTTGGATATAAAATGTTCATGGGAGATATCTATGGTGACAACATTTTGTTTACTGATGGTGAGAGGAATATAGTTCAGAATATAAGGACAATATTTGATATACAAATCTTTAATTGAGTGTTGTTAAGAACAATTAGGCTAATTGATACAACACTCCTGAAGTTCTGATATCAATCAGTTTTCCAGACATATATTGATCTGTTTTATTTTGTACATTAGTATATAATGATGACTCACAATTATTGTCCAGATGGATGCTATCTTGTCATACTGACATATCTATCAAAACTAATTTCCAGTAGGATCTAGAGTATTCTTGACTCTTAGGGCATTTCTTTCATTTTACTTTTTTGGTGCAAACAGCTGCATATAAATACATATATATACACTTTCACAAATTTTTCTGGGTACAGTTATACTTAAAATGTTCCATATAAACACACTTTCAGTTGCTCAGGATTAAAAAAAATAAAATTCAGCAAAATATAGAGGAACCTAACAAATCAGATGTATGGACCAACAAGAGCAGATTTATATTAACAGTGAATGCAAAAACTAAAACTTATCACAGTACAAACTGAATTTAGACTTAGAGTGGTATCAAGTGCTATGGATGAGTAAGCTTATCCTGCTTGGCATTGACTTCTGTAGTGTATTATCATGTGCCCAGTCATCAAATCTGGTAATAAATCAAATTCATGTTAGTTTTTTTTAATCAATTTTAGGTTTGGACATGGTATCCTTACGAGAATCTTTACTCCTACTGTTTACCCCTGAAGCTGTTTCTACTTATCAATGTACAATCAAGCATGTGGTGACAAACTTCATACAAAAAATAAATACAAAGTAAGTATAGATAATCCCTTTAAATACAGGTGTTTATAGTTTAACAGCATTGTTAAAGTGTTGATAAAAGTGTATCTTTCTGCCTGCTTATGCTAAATGATTGCATTATGTTTTCATGTCTGTGTGTCCTTCCATGCTTCGTCCATTCCCTTTCAGATCAAAGTTTGAGTTTAGATAGGTTTAACATTATGATTTGTACCCGTTAAAAAATGCCAAATACAGGTTTTGACCTTGATTCATGGTTCATTAAAGATAGAAATTTGATAGTGTGAACAGGGCATGGTTTCCTATGGCCACATATTCTTGTTTAGCAATCTTATAAAATTCATTATTCTTAAGATATGTTAAATTTGCATATAATTATTTTATAACTCATTCATTTACAATGATAATGTCTTGAAAAAGGTCCTTGTATCCCTCAGTTACAGATGCAATCAAAAACATTGTAAATGCTCAGTCAGAGGTAATTATAAATACCGGTAAGAAGATATGGTATGAGTGCTAACGAGACAATTCTCCATCAAAGTCACAATGTGTAAAAAGTAAACAATTATAGGTCAAAGTACGGCCTTCAACATGGAACCTTGGCTCACACCGAACAGCAAGCTATAAAGGGCCCAAAAATGACTAGTGTAAAACAATTCAAACTGGAAAACCAACGGTCTAATCTATATAAAAAAGGAGAAATGAGAAACACTTATGAACCACACCAATAAACGTCAACCACTGAACAACAGGCTCCTAATGCTTGTTAAGTGACTTTTCACATACTTTATGATACAAATAATTTTTTACGTTTTTAAGAAAATTTGTCAGATTTAAATTTTTTATTCTACCAGTATGTTATAAATAATCTCCCCTTATACTTCTTAGCAACCCAGAAAGTTTCGGGAAGTTGTCCCTGGTTTATATGACTTTTAATTAAAGTTCAAACTTCTATCTCAAAACAAAGCACAGATGTTAAGAAACTGTGCAAGAGGGAAACCCATAACGTATAGTCATCTATAAAAGGCCCTGTTCTGACAAAAATGTGAAACACTTCAAACGAGAAAACTAACAGCCTAATTTATAACAAAACAATTTAAGAAAAACAAATATGACAGACATGAACCACAGAAAACCTCTGTAATACAGGCTTCTGACTTGGGACAGGCACATAAAGAATGTGGCTAGGATAATTAAAGTATGTATGTGAGGGCTGAACCCTCCCCTAACCTGGAACAGTGGTGTAACAGAGCAACATAAGAACAAACTGTGAAAATAACAGACAAATGACCAATATTTTCAGTGTCCATTAATTTGAACTGGTTTGAATAGTAAAGTTGACTATTAAAGACAGACAGTTAAACCCAATTTCAGCATTTTAGGCAAGAGAAAACAAAGAAGAGAAGAACATATGAGTTTTTGCTTATTTAAATAAAAATTGAAATCTATACTACTAAGGGAGATAACACTACTTTAAAAATTTGTTTCCTGTACCCGTAAATTAGAATTTACTCTTACAAGTATTACCCCTGACTGATGTTTATACACAATAAATGGTATAGTTTACATTTTACTACTTTAAAAGAATTTTGCAGAATTGAAATTAAAAAAATCTCATTGGGCGAGTATAGAGTAATGGTATACTGACATAAGAGGCCTCTAAACACAGTAGCTCCAAATGGAACTTTTGTTAGTGGAAGCCATATTTATTATGTGTATCAGCAGGATAAAATTACGACAAATAAAAGATATAGTATATGCCAAAACAAAAAAAAATCTCATTTTTAAACATTACAAATTAAAAATGACATTGTAAGACTATTATAAGGTGCTCACTCCTTTCCAGTCAGTTTTGTATTATTACTGCCTAAAACATTCATAGTGAAACTAACAACAAAATGCAGATTTCATAACTTAATTGTACTATTTTTAGCTCACCTGGCCTAAAAGGCCAAGTGAGCTTTTCTCATCACTTGACGTCAGTCGTTGTTCGTTGTCGTCCGTCATTGTCTGTTAACTTTTACAAAAATCTTCTCCTCTGAAACTCAGAATATTGAGCTCTACCTATTGTCTATTTGCGTCAAAACTGTCAGACAACTTCTTATAGGAGTTATCGCCCTTAGATTACTATTTTACCATTTTAGAAATTTTTTTCCTATTATCTCGAAAATTATAATAGATAGACAGAAACTTTCGAAGCAAAAATGATTAGCAAGACAAGATCTACTAATATATCAACTTCACCAAAATTGTCAGACCACTCCTTATTAGAGTTATTGCCCTTTAATGACGATATTTACCAGTTTTTGGCGGTTTTTGGCTTATATCTTAAAAACTATAATAGATAGATAGAAACAATACTAAGCAAAAATGATCAACAAGACAAGATCTACAAATAAGTCAACATGACCAAAATCGTTAGTCGACACCTTATTCAAGTTATTGCCCTTTCATGATTATTTTTCCCGTTATTGCCCATTATATTGAAAACTGTAATAGATAGATAGAAACTGAAAATAGCACAAATGATCAGCAAGACAAGACCTACAAATAAGCATAAAGGGCCTAAATCTTCAGTAGACTCGCTTTGGAGTTATTGCCCTTTAATGATAATTTTTTACATTTTTTGCCTATCATTTTGAAAACTATAATAGGTAAATAGAAACTTTGGAAAGGAAAAATTATCAGCAGGATAAGATCTACAAATATGTCAAAATTACTGAAATTGTCAGCTAACTCTTAATAGAGTTGTTCCCCTTTCATGCTAATTTTTACTAAAAAAATTGCCATTGTTGAAGATACAGGTGAGCGACACAGGATCTTTCGAGCCTCTAGTTAAATATCTGTTGAAATAACAAAAAATAATCAACATACAACTGGATTTGTAATTAAATATAATTTTGAAAATCATCACCACCTAAAATAAATGATAATGCAGTTCAAATTGTCTCCCCTGTTTTAGAATCCTTGTTGATAATTTTTATTGAATACTTGCAGGAATCCTGTATGTTTGTACCAAACATTAAAGAGGATGTGTATAGAAGTTTGTCTTAGTTTGTTTCTTGGTATTGATTTTGATACAATGACAGAATTGACAGAAACTATTGTCTCCTTGACAACCACTCATTGGCATGGTGAGTTTAAGTTGTTAAAATTTGAAAGTCAAATTCTTATTTTCAGAATATATTTGCATTTCTATACAAATGTAAGCCCTTTTAAAGTTTTCTAAAATAAAATAAAGACTGAAAGCATGATTGGCCTTTAGGAGACATATCTTATTATTTAAAGTCATATGAAACTTCAAATTAAAAATAAAAGTTGAATATGTTTTATATACTTGAATGGCTAAGTTTTACTATAAAACAAGTATATGTGAACTTTCTTGCAAAAGAAAATCCTTTATATTATCAAAATCTTCATAAATGTACAGCTATTGAATTATTGTCTTCCTGTACTCTAATTCTCAAATATTTTCACGTATGCAGTGACCTTAAGTTTTTTGGCCACTGCACAGTTAACATGCAAGGTAAATATTTAAAATAACTGATTTTCAGAGAACAAATTAAACACATTAAATCATTTAACACATGTTAAAGAAAAGTTTGGTTAACAAATGGGAATGCATGAAAAATAAAATAAAAATATCATGGCTCTATCAATTTAATTTTTATGTGCTCCAAATGCTCTGTGTTGATTGTTTATCAATGTCACGATTCAGTAAACTTCAGAACATACTCAAAAGTTAATTGGCTTGTGATCAACAATCACAATGAAATAGTATGTGTTGATAATACGTTATAGATTCGTAATAAATGTAAAAAACATGCATACAGGACTCGGTTTAGTATATATGCATGCATTGGTTTAATAAGTTCAAAAATATTATAATTACAAGAAACTTGTTTCATATGACTTGAAGCTGGAAGAGGTGGGAACATATTCACAAATCTGTGAATGTTCTTACACTAAGGAAGCATGCTTTTATTAAAAGAATGTCAACTTCAACAAAACCTGCTATAATTATGCATTATTTTTATAGGAATAATATCAGTGCCAGTGAATCTAAAACTTCCTATCGGTGGAGCCTCTACTTTTAGTAAAGCTTTAGATGCAAAGGTTTGTATTTCAATAAAATATCTGTTGGTTTCTGTACATTGTCTTTTAACCTTTTGACTATTAAACATTTTCTTTTTCACTTTCATTTTTGTCAAGCCTGCGACTTTTGTCACAAAAGCGAGACATAGCGAACCTACATTCCGTCGGCAGCGGCGGCGTCCACAAATATTCACTCTGTGGTTAAAGTTTTTGAAATTTTAATAACTTTCTTAAACTAACCTGGATTTGTACCAAACTTGGACAGAAGCTTGTTTATGATCATAAGATAGTATCTAGAAGGACATTTTGTAAAAAAAAAAATCCTGTTTATCCGTATTTTACTTATAAATGGACTAAGTTTTTCTGCCAGTTAACATTACATTCACTCTGTGGTTAAAGTTTTAAAACTTTTAATAACTTTCTTAAACTATCTTGGATTTGTACCAAACTTGGACAGAAGCAAGTATCTAGAAGGAAATTTTGTAAAAATTTATTTCCTGTTTTTCCGTATATTACTTATAAATGGACTTAGTTTTTCTTCCAGTTAACATTATATACAGTCTGCAGTTAAAGTTTTTAAAACATTTATTAGATTCATAAACCATCCTGGATTTTTATTATGAACAACAAAGTTGTTGGGGCCATATAGTTTTACCCTTATCAGTCATGCCATCAGTCTGTCATTCTGCAACAAACAGTTCTACAGACTTTTTTTCTAAACGCCTTCACATATTGAGCTGATTTTTAGTATCGAGTTTACATTTGGTTTGGCTCCATTGTTTTTTGCTGAAATTACGGGCTTTGGACTTTGAAAATAGCAGTTTTACAGACATTTTTTCTTTACACCCTCACATATTGAGCTGATTTTTGTCGAGCCTGCAACATTTATGTCACAAAAGCAAGACACGATCCTAGATTCTAGTGGGCGACGTCAACATTTAGGTTCAGTCTGTGGTTAAAGTTTTTTAAGTCATCAATAATTTTGTCAAACCTTCATGGAATGTTATGAAATTTGAACAGAAGCTTGATTATGACCAAAATACAGTATCCATAGCAAAATTTTGAAAATATTTATTTTTATTTTTCCGTATTTTACTGATAAATGGACTTAGTTTTTTTACAGTTAACATTCAGATTCAGTCTGAGGTTTTAAGAAGTTTTTCAGTCATCAATAATTTTGTCAAACCTTCATGGAATGCTATGAAATTTGGACAGAAGCTTGTTGATGACCAAAATACAGTATCCATAGCAAAATTTGGAAAATATTTATATTCATTTTTCTGTATTTTACTGATAAATGGACTTAGTTTTTTTACAGTTAACAAGTAGATACAGTCTGGGGTTAAAGTTTGTAACACATCAAATACTTTGTCAAACCTTCATAGAATTTTATGAAACTTTGGCAAAAGCTTTTTTATGATTCAGAGATAATGTTTGAAGCAAACTTTTGAAAATTATTTTTCATTTTCAGTATTTTTCTGATAGATGGACTCAGTTTTTTTACAGTTAACAGTTACAGAAGTCTGGGATTCATTTTTTTTGACATGATAAGTTTGTAACATTTCATGGATTGTTATGAAACTTGGACAGAAGCTTATCTTCAAGACCAAGTAATAGCATCTAAAGAAAAAGTTCAAATTTTTTTTTAAATTCTATATTTTGCTGATAAATGGACTCACTTTTTAAGTCAACATTACACTTTTACTCTGACAGCAGCAATAGTAGGTGAGTTACAAATTTTTAGTTTGTGAGTCTACTATGATGAGTTACAGATTGAGTTTACATTTGGTTTTGCACCATTGATTTTTGCTGAAATTACAGGCAGCTTGGATTTTGTAAATTTCATGAAAATAGCAGTTATACAGACTTTTTTCTAAACACCTTCATATATTGAGCTGATTTTTAGAATGTGAGTCTACTATGATGAGTTACAGATCCAGTTTACTTTTGATTTAGCTCCATATTGTTTTATGAAATTACGGACTTTGGACTATGAAAATTTCATGAAAATAGCAGTTATACAGACTTTTTTTCTAAACACCCTCACATATTGAGCTGATTTTTAGTATCTGAGTCTACTATGATGAGTTACAGATCGAGTTTACATTTGGTTTTGCTCCATTGATTTTTGCTGAAATTATGGGCATTGGACTTTGAAAATTTCATGAAAATAGCAGTTATACAGATTTTTGTCGAGCCTTCGACTTTAGTCGAAAAAGCGAGACATACCAATCCGACATTCCGTCGGCGTCGTTGTCGTCGGCGGCGTCCACAAATATTCACTCTGTGGTTAAAGTTTTTGAAACTTTCTTAAACTATCCTGGATTTCTACCAAACTTGGAGAGAAGCTTGTTTATGATCATAAGATAGTATCCAGAAGTAAATTTTGTTAAAAAAAAATCCATTTTTTCCTTATTTTACTTTTAAATGGACTTAGATTTTCTGCCAGGAAACAACACATTCACTCTGTGGTTAAAGTTTTTAAAATTTTAATAACTTTCTTATACTATTTTTGATTTGTACCAAACTTGGACAGAAGCTTGTTTATGATCAAATGCTAGTATCTAGAAGGAAATTTTGTTTTCTTCCAGTTAACATTACATTCAGTCTGCAGTTAAAGTTTTTAAACATTTATTAGATTCATAAACTATCCTGGATTTTTACCAAACTTGGACAGAAGCTTCTTGCAATCAAAAGATAGTATCAAGAGGAATATTTTTATTGATTTACTTCCTCATTTTTGTTGAGCCTGCGATTAACAGAAAAAGTAGGTGAGACACTGGGTTCCGCGGAACCCTTACAAATTTTTTTTCTAAACATCTTCATTTATTGAGCTGATTTTTATACGACCGCAAAAAATTTTTTGCGTCATATAATGCTATGGTGTCGTTGTCGTCGGCATCGTCCGAAGACACATTTGGTTTCCGGACAATTACTTTAGTTTAAGTGAATTGATCTCTAAGAAATTTTACCAGAAGGTTCAATACCACAAAAAGAAGGTTGGGATTGATTTTGGGGTTATGGTACCAACAGTTTAGGAATAAGGGGCCAAAAACAAGCATTTTTATACGCCCGTTTACGGGACGTATTATGGTATACCGTTGACCGTCCTTCTGTCCGTCCGTCCGTCGTCAACATGTCAGACATTAACTCAAAAAAAGCTTTAACCAATATGCATGAAACTTTGGTGAATTGTTTATATCTATTGACGTGAGCTCCCTTTTGTTTTTTATAAATTTCAGATTTACCGTTTCCGAGTTTTGGGGTTTTATTCATTAAAAAAGGGATTTTCCAGTGTTCCGACATTAACTCAAGAATGCTTTCACCAACTTGCAAGAAATTTTGGTGAATTGTTTATATCTATTGACGTGAGCTTCCTTTCATTTTTTATAAATTTAAGATTTTACGTTTCCGAGTTACAGGGTTTTATTCATAAAAAAAGGGGGATTTTCCAGTTTTCCGACAATAACTAAAAAATGCTTTCAGCAGTTCTCATGAAACTTTGGTGAATTGTTTATATCTGTTGATGTAAGCTCTCTTTAGAATTTTATAAATTTTAGATTTTACATTTCTGAGTTATGGGGTTTTATTCATTAAAAAAGGGGGGATTTTCCAGTTTTTGGACAACAACTCAAAAATGCTTTCAGCAGTTCTCATGAAACTTTGGTGAATTATTTATAGCTATTGATATAATCTCCCTATTGATTTTCATAAATTTCAAATATGACATTAAGAAGAAATTGAACTTTATTTGTTTATAGTCTGACAACAGATTTACTAAGTATTGCGCAACAGCACAGTGTATTGCACAACTGCAAGAAATCTTTAATTGAATATAAATTCAATTCCTATAGCCGATTTCAAGTTCTTTGACTACATTTATTCAGAAACCTATAATATGTCAAATATTTAATTACAATCCAAATTCAGACCTGTATCAAGCTTGAATATTGTGTCCATTTTTGCCCCAACTGTTCAGGGTTGGACCTCTGCCGGCGTATCCAGCTGCGCTCAGCGAAGCAGTTTATTGTAGTTTCCAGACAATAACTTGTGTGTTAGTGTATAGATCTCTCAGAAATTGTACCATAAACTTCCATATCACAAAGGGAAGGCTGGGATTGAGTTTGGGGGTAATTGCCCCAACGGTTCAGGAATTAGGGGCAACAAAGGGTCCAAAAACAAGCATTTTTTTAGTTTCCAGACAGTAACTTGTGTTTAAGTGTATGGATCTCTCTAAAATTGTACAAGGTTCCATTCCACAAAGGGAAGTCTGGGATTAATTTTGGGGGAAATTACTCCAAGGGGGAGGGGGTTCAAAAAGTTTGGGGGGATTTTTTTTTTCCAATTTTTTTTATTTGGGGGTTCATATTTTTTTTCTTCAAAATTTTTGAAATTTCAAATGATTGCACAGTATTGCGCTATAGCACAGTATTGCACACAATAGCACAGTATTGAGCAATAGCACAGTATTGCACAATAGCACAGTATTGAGCAATAGCACAGTATTGCGCAATAGCAAGAAATCTTCAATTGCACTGTATTGGGCAATAGCAAGAAATCTTCAATTGCACAGTATTGCGCAATAGCAAGAAATCTCCAATTGCACAGTATTGCTCAATAGCAAGAAATCTTCAATTGCACAGTATTGCGTAATAGCAAGAAATTTTCAATTGCAGTATTGCGCAATAGCAAGAAATCTTCAATTATACAGTATTGCGCAATAGCAAGAAATCTTCAATTGCACAGTATTGCACAATAGCAAGAAATCTTCAATTGCACTGTATTACGCAATAGCACAGTATTGCACAATAGTAAGAAATCTTCAATTGCACTGTATTACACAATAGCACAGTATTGCACAATAGCAAGAAATCTTAAATTGCACAGTATTGTGCAATAGCAAGAAATCTTCAATTGAAAATAAGTACAAATCTTTTAACCAATTTCAATGGGATTAATTTAAAATCTTTAATTTTTGGGGGTTCTAACCTTGTATAACTTTTTTGGATATTGGGCCCCATTTTTGAATTGGTCTACATTGAGGTCAAAAGGGTCCAAGATTAAACTTTGTTTGATTTCATCAAAAACTGAATATTTGCAGCTGTATGATATGCTGAATCTTATTGTGCATTTAGATTTTTTATTTTGGGCCCTGTTTTCAAATTAGTCCATATTAAGGTTTGAAGGGTCTAAAATTAAACTTTGTTTGATTTCAACTAAAATTAAATTTTTGGTGTTTTTTTATATGCTGAATCTAACCATGTTGTTAGATTTTGGATATCAGACCATTCTAGGTAAATTAAATGTCCGATTTCAAATTTTTAAGATCTTTGACCACATTTATTTTGTGTCAGAAACCTATATTATGTCAAAAATTTAATCACAATCCAAATTCAGACAGTATCAAGCTTGAATATTGTGTCCAAACTTGCCCCAACTTTCAGGGTTAGACCTCTGCAGTCGTATCTGGCTGTGCTCATCGAAGCATTTTATTAGAATGTGTGTCTACTATGATGAGTTACAGACTGAGTTTGCATTTGGTTCTGCTCCTCTGATTTTTGCCGAAATTACAGGCTTTGAAAATAGCAGTTATGGAGATTTTTTTTCAACGCCTGTATATATTGAGCTGATTTTTAGTATGTGAGTTCTACTATGATGAGTTACAGATCCAGATAACGTTTTGGTACCGCTCTGCTGATTTTAGCCGAAACAACAGGATTTGAACTTTGAACATTTTATGACAATAACATTCATGCAGACTTTTTTCAAAACACCTTCACACATTTTCAGCTGATTTTTAGTATGAAATCTACTATGATGAGTTACAGATAGAGTTTACATTTGATTTCGCTCTATTGATTTTTGCTGAAATTACAGGCTTTGGAATCCGAAAATTTCGTGAAGATAACAATTATACAGACTTTTTTTCTAAACGCATTCACATATTGAGCTGATTTTTAGTATGTGAGTCTACTATGATGATTAACAGATTGAGTTTACGTCTGATTCCGCTCCACTGATTTGTGCTGAAATTGCATGCTTTGGTCTTTGAAAATATCATGAAAATAACAGTTATACAGAATTTCAAATTTCCACTCTTAAAATGGCTTCAAGCTTTTTTTGCAATGAGGGCCATTCATGTCATACGACACATCTAGTTTCCTTAATGAATCTAATGAAATACTGATGTTTTTATTATTGCGAAAAATGCGACAGGGTTATAATGGCAATAATTTAAACTCGCATTTTGAAATTTTTTATATGAATTAAACAAGATTTTTCTCAATATCGCTAAAATTAGAATCGCATTTTAGGCTAAAATGACAAAATGGCAATAATAAATGCACGCAATAATTTCTGAATTTACAGTATTTTATTGAAGTTAACAAGAAAAAAAGATATAACTATTGATTAAAAGATTAATGTGAATTGCTTTGGATACTGGAAGTGGTATTAGTCTTAGATGAATCATTGTCATACAGTGGAATTTTCAAACATAAAACAAAGTTTTATGTCCCATTCATGTAACTGCTTGGAACATATAGCAGTCAACTTCAGAATTTGTTCTTTTATTTTACACCAGTAATATAATTAATGGTTTTAAACTGTAGTGTGAAACTACTTTTATAATGTAGGAATTTCAAGGGATTACTTGGCTTCTAAAAAAAACACAATTTTGACATCCAACAAAACATATTTCCCTTTCAATTTGTTGTATGTAATCTGAAACCACTGTTCATTGAAAAACCAAATATTATCAACAACGTTTTCAAAAACCACTTAAAATGTTAATCCATGAGTAAAAGTACTATTTCTGTATACAATAACAATGAAATAAGAGATTTGTTACTTTTACAGGCAAAACTACTTGAGATAATTGAAAACAAAAAGACAAGTACTAGTCGTCATTTTCCAAAGAAGATACAGGAAGTACCCAAGGGAGATAATGGAATATTTGTGAACAATCATCTGCTGTTATTTACCTCTGCCTTGGTACCCAAAGCACTATCTTCATTACTTACATCATTCATGATAGAAATGGCCAAGCAACAGGTAAATAAACCATAATAATCAAGTACCGGTAATCATATTCTATTTACAAAGTCTCTTAGACCCTTTCCCCTTAAAGGTACACAACTAATGGATTACTGGCATGTAAGCAATATACTGTATGTGCAATTATAGAAAATTACCAATTTTTTTTTCAAAAAAGAAAATTTTGATGTATAATCAGGTAATGTCATTTACCAGTGTTTATTATATAATGTAGTATGTCAGTCTTCTTAATGATTTTTGTCAAGCCTGCGACTTTTGACGCAGAAAGCTCGACATAGGGATAGTGATCCGGCGGCGGCAGCCATGGCGGCGTTAACTTACTACTTAAAAGCTTAATATTTCAGAAGGTAGAAGACCTGGATGCTTCATACTTTGTATATAGATGCCTTATGTTATGAAATTTCAGTTTGTCATATGTCCTTGACCTCATTTTTATAGTTCAGTGACTACTTGAAAAAAAGTTAAGATTTTTTTGTAACGTTAATTTTTCTCTTGTTATGAGTAATAGGATAACTATATTTGGTATGTGCATACCTTGCACAGTATTCATGCCTGTCAGACAGTTTTCACTTGACCTCAACCTCATTTCTTGGATCAGTGAACAAGGTTAAGTTTTCGTGGTCAAGTCCATATCTCAGATACTATAAGCAATAGGTCTACTATATTTAGTTTATGGAATGATTGTAAGGTGTACATGTCCAACTGGCAGGTGTCATCTGACCTTGACCTCATTTTCATGGTTCAGTGGTTAAAGTTAAGTTTTATGTTTTGGTCTATTTCTCTAATACTGTATGCAATAGGTCAGCTATATTTGGTGTATGGATATATTTTATGATATACATTGCAGTCTGGCAGGTTTTATTTGACCTTGACCTCATTTTCATGGTTCATTGCTCAATGTTAAGTTTTTGTGTTTTGGTCTGTTTTTCTTAAAATATAAGCAATAGGTGAACTATGTTTGGTGTATGGAATGATTGTAATGTTTATATATCTGTCTGGCAGGTATCATCTGACCTTGACCTCATTTTCATGGTTCATTGGTCAATGATAAGTTTTCGTAGTTAAGTTTGTTTCTTAGATACTATATTTGATACGTCAACTATATTTGATCCATGGAATGATTGTAAAGTGTACATGTCTGTCTGGCAGGGCTCATCTGACCTTGACCTGATATTCATGGTTCATTGGTCAATATAAAGTTTTCATGGTTTGGTCTGTTTCTTGTATTCTACAAGCAATAGGTCAACTATATTCAATGTATTGAATGATTGTAAGGTGTACCTTTATTTCTTGCATGATTTATCTGACCTTGACCTCATTTTCTTGGATCATGATAAGTTAATGTGATACTTGTAGTAAAACTTTATATTTAGGGCTATTAACATAAAATCAATGGTAGTAAAGCAGGCGAGACATTTCAGCGTGTGCACTCTAGTCTTTATTTACAAGCTATGAAACTGTATAATCACAGGAGTAGGAAAACCATTCTGACCATCCAATAAAAATACATTCATACTGTCAGTCAACATCTTTTAACAACAAATTAGGGAAACAGAAATTGCTATTGAAAGATCTTATTGAAAATAGCTTTTATTTCTAACAGGACCTACAAGAAAACATTCTTACAGACAGAGGTTTAAGAGAAGTGTATATGTTAGAAGTGCAGAGAATGTATCCTCCATTTTTTGGTGGCAGGAGAGTTATAAATAAGGTAAGGGGTTTTCCATAATTATCAACCTATTTTTTAGAGAAGACATTTTATCTTTCAAATCATCAACAGCAAATGTTTTCAAAACCATGACTAAAAGAAAAACAGACAACACAATGGAATGAAAGATAAACAGACAACATTATGTACCGAAAGAAAAACAGACAACACCATGGACCGAGAGAAAAACAGACAAAACCATGGACAAAAGAAAAACACCATAGACCAAAAGAAAAATAGACAACACCATAAACTGAAAGAAAAACAGACAATACCATGGACCGAAAGAAAAACAGACAATACCATGGATTAAAAGAAAAACAGGCATCATTATGGGCCAAAAGAAAAACAGACAACACCATGGACCAAAAGAAAAACAGACAACACCATGGACCGAAAGAAAAACAGACAAAACCATGGAAGAAAGAAAAAAAGACCACCATGGACCAAAAGAAAAATAGACAACACCATGGACTGAAAGAAAAACAGACAATACCATGGACCGAAAGAAAAACAGACAATACCATGGATTAAAAGAAAAAAAGACAACACCATGGGCCAAAAGAAAAACAGGCATCATTATGGGCCAAAAGAAAAACAGGCAATACTAAGGGCCAAAAAAAAACAGATAACATTATGGGCCAAAAGAAAAACAGACAACACTATGAGCCAAAAGTGGGCCAAAAGAAAAACAGACAACATTATGGGCCAAAAGAAAAACAGACTACACCATGGGCCAAAAGTAAAACAGACAACACCATGGATGGAAAGAAAAATAGACAACACCATGGACTGAAAGAAAAACAGAAAATACCATGGACCGAAAGAAAACAGACAACACCATGGGCCAAAAGAAAAATAGACAACACCATGGGCCAAAAGAAAAACAGACAACATTATGGGCCAAAAGAAAAACAGACAATACTATGGGCCAAAAGAAAAACAGACTACACTATGGGCCAAAAGTCAGCCAAAAGAAAAACAGACAACATTATGGGCCAAAAGAAAAACAGACAACACTATGGGCCAAAAGAAAAACAGACATCATTATGGGCCAAAAGAAAAACAGACAATACTATGGGCCAAAAGAAAAACAGACTACACTATGGGCCAAAAGTCAGCCAAAAGAAAAACAGACAACACCATGGACCAAAAGAAAAACAGACAACACCATGGACCGAAAGAAAAACAGACAAAACCATGGAAGAAAGAAAAACAGACCACCATGGACCAAAAAGAAAAATAGACAACACCATGGACTGAAAGAAAAACAGACAATACCATGGACCGAAAGAAAAACAGACAATACCATGGATTAAAAGAAAAAAAGACAACACCATGGGCCAAAAGAAAAACAGGCATCATTATGGGCCAAAAGAAAAACAGGCAACACTAAGGGCCAAAAAAAACCAGATAACATTATAGGCCAAAAGAAAAACAGACAACACTATGAGCCAAAAGTGGGCCAAAAGAAAAACAGACAACATTATGGGCCAAAAGAAAAACAGACTACACCATGGGCCAAAAGTAAAACAGACAACACCATGGATGGAAAGAAAAATAGACAACACCATGGACTGAAAGAAAAACAGAAAATACCATGGACCGAAAGAAAACAGACAACACCATGGGCCAAAAGAAAAATAGACAACACCATGGGCCAAAAGAAAAACAGACAACATTATGGGCCAAAAGAAAAACAGACAATACTATGGAAGAAAGAAAAACAGACTACACTATGGGCCAAAAGTCAGCCAAAAGAAAAACAGACAACATTATGGGCCAAAAGAAAAACAGACAACACTATTGGCCAAAAGAAAAACAGACATCATTATGGGCCAAAAGAAAAACAGACAATACTATGGGCCAAAAGAAAAAACAGACTACACTATGGGCCAAAAGTCAGCCAAAAGAAAAGCAGACAACACCATGGACCAAAAGAAAAACAGACAACACCATAAACTGAAAGAAAAACAGACAATACCATGGAAGAAAGAAAAACAGACAATACCATGGATTAAAAGAAAAACAGGCATCATTATGGGCCAAAAGAAAAACAGACAACACCATGGACCAAAAGAAAAACAGACAACACCATGGACCGAAAGAAAAACAGACAAAACCATGGAAGAAAGAAAAAAAGACCACCATGGACCAAAAGAAAAATAGACAACACCATGGACTGAAAGAAAAACAGACAATACCATGGACCGAAAGAAAAACAGACAATACCATGGATTAAAAGAAAAAAAGACAACACCATGGGCCAAAAGAAAAACAGGCATCATTATGGGCCAAAAGAAAAACAGGCAATACTAAGGGCCAAAAAAAAACAGATAACATTATGGGCCAAAAGAAAAACAGACAACACTATGAGCCAAAAGTGGGCCAAAAGAAAAACAGACAACATTATGGGCCAAAAGAAAAACAGACTACACCATGGGCCAAAAGTAAAACAGACAACACCATGGATGGAAAGAAAAATAGACAACACCATGGACTGAAAGAAAAACAGAAAATACCATGGACCGAAAGAAAACAGACAACACCATGGGCCAAAAGAAAAATAGACAACACCATGGGCCAAAAGAAAAACAGACAACATTATGGGCCAAAAGAAAAACAGACAATACTATGGGCCAAAAGAAAAACAGACTACACTATGGGCCAAAAGTCAGCCAAAAGAAAAACAGACAACATTATGGGCCAAAAGAAAAACAGACAACACTATGGGCCAAAAGAAAAACAGACATCATTATGGGCCAAAAGAAAAACAGACAATACTATGGGCCAAAAGAAAAACAGACTACACTATGGGCCAAAAGTCAGCCAAAAGAAAAACAGACAACACCATGGACCAAAAGAAAAACAGACAACACCATGGACCGAAAGAAAAACAGACAAAACCATGGAAGAAAGAAAAACAGACCACCATGGACCAAAAAGAAAAATAGACAACACCATGGACTGAAAGAAAAACAGACAATACCATGGACCGAAAGAAAAACAGACAATACCATGGATTAAAAGAAAAAAAGACAACACCATGGGCCAAAAGAAAAACAGGCATCATTATGGGCCAAAAGAAAAACAGGCAACACTAAGGGCCAAAAAAAACCAGATAACATTATAGGCCAAAAGAAAAACAGACAACACTATGAGCCAAAAGTGGGCCAAAAGAAAAACAGACAACATTATGGGCCAAAAGAAAAACAGACTACACCATGGGCCAAAAGTAAAACAGACAACACCATGGATGGAAAGAAAAATAGACAACACCATGGACTGAAAGAAAAACAGAAAATACCATGGACCGAAAGAAAACAGACAACACCATGGGCCAAAAGAAAAATAGACAACACCATGGGCCAAAAGAAAAACAGACAACATTATGGGCCAAAAGAAAAACAGACAATACTATGGAAGAAAGAAAAACAGACTACACTATGGGCCAAAAGTCAGCCAAAAGAAAAACAGACAACATTATGGGCCAAAAGAAAAACAGACAACACTATTGGCCAAAAGAAAAACAGACATCATTATGGGCCAAAAGAAAAACAGACAATACTATGGGCCAAAAGAAAAAACAGACTACACTATGGGCCAAAAGTCAGCCAAAAGAAAAGCAGACAACACCATGGACCAAAAGAAAAACAGACAACACCATGGACCGAAAGAAAAAGAGACAAAACCATGGAAGAAAGAAAAACAGACCACCATGGACCAAAAGAAAAATAGAAAATACCATGGACCAAAAGAAAAACAGACAATACTATGGAAGAAAGAAAAACAGACTACACTATGGGCCAAAAGTCAGCCAAAAGAAAAACAGACAACATTATGGGCCAAAAGAAAAACAGACAACACTATGGGCCAAAAGAAAAACAGACATCATTATGGGCCAAAAGAAAAACAGACTACACCATGGGCCATAAGAAAAACAGACAGGCAGACAACACCATTGCCAAAAGAAAAACAGACAAGCAGACAACAACATAAGTGCACACAACAATAAAGAGAGCTAAACCCGACCAAAAACTGGGATGAGCTCAGGTGCTCCCAAAGGGTCAACAGTTCCTGCTCTATTAGTGACATCCTCCTTGTTACTCATGCAAAATAAACATAGATGAGCCATATACATTATATTTAGTAATAAGTCATCATACAATAGTTGATTGGTAATGTCTCTTGTCTTACTCTAAGACTTAACCAAATTCATAAACCATATGTAAATCTGTTAGACAAGACTGTTACCAGTTATAGCCATACAGACACTGAAAATTTAACTACACAAAATACAATACTGAAAACAAAGAATAGCAAGGGTTGTTAGTGTTGAGTTCAGCCTTTGTACAAAACACTGGAAACTATGCATTTGTGAACCTTAGGCATGGGGTTACAAGTAACCAAACTTTTGATTTTTTTTTCTTTTGAATTGTAATTCCATAACACATTTCAGTTTGAGAAACTCTGTATAGTATCTTTACCTTACTATAAGTATATTACAGCATTATATTATTCGATGGGATAAAATCTCTACTGCCAATATTGATCCACATGTATACAATTAAGATTAGATCTGATTATAATACTTGCCCTTACTGAAGGAATGATAGATAGTGATATTTGTTTTTGACCATTTGTTTTTACATTCATTCATTCCTCAATCCTAACTCTGTATTCTCAACTCTTCATTTCCAGAGACGTGATGTCAACGAGACTTTCACAGAATCTAAATAATCACATGGTATTGCGAACCTCATATTGTAATTTTTGGGGTCGTATATTGCTATAATGTCGTCCTCGTCCGAAGACATTTGGTTTTCGGACAATAACTTAAGTTTAAGTGTATGGATCTCTATGAAATTTTACCATTAGATTCAATACCACTGTTGAGAATATACTGCAAATGTTAACGTTATGTTTCCCGTATTTACGTCTTATGTTTATGACGTTAATTTGTACCTTTGTATGGGCGCCTTCGATATAGATTTTGATCATAAAAGTAACACAACGCAAAGTATAGAGTTTTATTCGTTTATTACAATACAACCACTAAAGAAAGGTTGGGATTGTTTTTTGGGGGTGATGGTCCCAACCGTTTAGGAATTAGGGGCAAAAAAGGGGCCTAAAACAAGCATTTTTCTAGTTTCAGGACAAATCTACAAAAGGAGTAGACATCTTGTATATTCAACTCCTCCTATTTCTAGAATCTGTAAAACATAATGTCATTGTGCATTTTCTATTCTTTTTTTATGCATCTGAATAATTTAAGGTGTTTTACAAAGAACAACAATGCTTTTATATTTCTACACAAGATGGGGTATGAATTTGGAACTTGTTTTTTTCTAGTTTCACATATGGTTCCTGGTAAGACAAAAAATAAACCAACTACAAATCCTACAAACCCCTAAAAGCAAACTTATTATTGTCTTGTTTACAATAATTTTCTAAAGTCTAGTTTACAGTGCCAGATCATTTTCTAATGTCTTAATAACAGCAGTATTTGTATTTTTAATTTAATTTTGTAGTACACATTGTAAATGGACATATTTTTTTAATTCAGTTGTGCTTTATTTTGCAGGATGTTGAGGTTAATAAACAGAAGTTCCAGAAGGGTAATGCCATTGTATTTTCTACATATGCTACACACAGAGATCCTGAGGTATTTGATGATCCTCACCAGTTTCAACCACAACGATGGATAGAAAAGTAACTTTTTGGGGAATTTTTTTTTTATCAAATCCTATCATGTGAGATCCAATTTTAAAACCTTTTTTCCCAATGATTTTCAGACAATATATTGGTAAATTTAAGAGTTCTTTATTGTGATGATTTGCAAATAATATGTTTTCTCTGAATGATATTTAGCCTGGTTGCATTTATGTCTATTTCATGGGAATAACAAAGCCAGCAAATAGAAGGGAAACTTGACACCATAATTGAATTTCAAAGTATGGGAATTGTAGATTAGGTTGCATTTTTCATATCGCCCCTGGTATAATCCTGAGACTCCCATATTGGACAATAGCCTGATTGTGTTGGAAGGATGACAAAGGCTCAATGGTTTGATACAGTTGAGTTCAAAGGATGATACAAGGCCCTATTTATATATGTGGGTCAAAGGCTGAAATAAGGGCAAATATGGAAAAATGTGTCATGTTGTGATCTTTTGATCACATATATAAAATTTGTAAGAAAATAAATTGCAGCAATCCCATGTAAGTTATCGCATGACCATGCTTTGTTTACAAAAAAAATTCAGATGTATGGACTAATTTTAGTCAGAAATAATTTAAGTCCTTATTTTTCAGAAATATAAATGACAAAGACAAGTTATTTTGCTTTGGTGCAGGACCTAGATGTTGCTTAGGACAGAAATTAGTTTGGTGTGTAATTGATGTAAGTGTTTACATGTTAAATTCTTAAAAATATTTAATATTTCAAGTTTTAGGAGAATCTCTTTGTATAGATGGTAATTATGGATAGTTATACAGAATAAGATATAACAGAGGATAACAGCCAATTGAGAAATCCACTACACATACACGATTATGAACAAAACTCAAAATATACTGTGTTAACAAATAAGAGAAAAATTTAACTCTTGTAGATAGTTGTCTGATTGGCAATCATACCACATCTACTTATTTTTATATAAAATTGAATTGGATTACTGTGGATTCATTATTATTCGTTGGATACCAATTTTCGTGGATTTTGTGGGTACAGGTGAACCACGAAATTAAATGTTCAACGAATAACAAATTTTCCATAGGCTTGTATGCAGACTTCGTCAAAACCACGAAATTAAATATCAACGAAAATGTAAGTTTTCTTTAATCCACGAAAATTGGTACCCATAAAAATAAATGAATCCACAGTATAAATATAGTTGATGAAACCAAAGCCAGTCATAACAGATTTAGAGTTAAAGAATTTTTTAATTAAAACATTGTGAAAAATTTGAAACAGCAATAACTCAATCAATCATCATACAAATAGTATGCTTTCTTTATTGTAGACTATCATTGATGAAATGTTGACCAAATTCAAAGTATCATTAATTGATGAACAAGATCTCACTCATAAATGGTTACCAGTTTCCAGACCTAAAAATGAAGTATTGGTACAGTTTACTGAAAAAGATACCAGTCAGTAGCATTGAAGTACTGGTACAGTTTACTGATAAGGACACCAGTCAGTTACATTGACAGAGTGATCCAATGAAATAACAGCAATAAATTTGAAAACAATAACTATAAAATACTTTGGAGGTATAAAATGGTACCTTAATTAACATGTCTTTCATAATCAGGGATACATTGTATATAACATTTTTTTCAATATTACATACATGTAAGTTTGAGGTACATTTATGGATATTTAAAAACAATGATTTCTCATTATGTTGATAACTTTAGTTTGTGGATGATACTAGAATGACAGAAAATTCAATATAGCAATACTTCATGGAAAATTATTGGAGGAAAAATGATAGCAATAAGTTGTGAGAATGCAATTAGAAAAATTATTATTACAATGGACTGATTGATTTTAAATTTAAAAACAAAAAAATATTATGTTAATTTATGGCCTACATTCTACTATTTTCAGTTTTAAAAAAATGTTAATATACCGGTATATAAAATCTACTTCTATTTGAAATGAGCATTTGTAATAAGTAATGAAAATATATTATAATTCATATAAATGTGTCTCAAACTTACTCTTTGCACATACATTAGACATTTTATAGGACTGCAAACTTTTTGCTAAATTTTGCGGTTGTATAATGGTATTACGTTGTCGTGGTCGTCGTACGAAGACATTGGTTTCCAAACAAAAACTTCAGTATAAGTGTATGGATCTCTGAAATTGTACCACAAGGTTCCATACCACAAAAGGAATGTTGGGATTGATTTTGGGGGTAATTTTCCTATCTATAGGAATGCAGGACCAAAAACAAGCATTTTTCTTGTTTTAAGACAAAAACTTGTTTACAAGTGTATGGATGTCTATGAAATTGTACCTCAAGGTTCCATACCTTAAAAGGAAGATTGGGATTGATTTTGGGGGTTATGGCCAAAAACGTTTTGGAATTAGGGGCCTAAAAACAAGGATTTTCTGGTTTCTGAACAATAACTATGGGTATCTATGATATTGTACCATAAGGTTTCATACCAAAAAAGTAAGGTTGGAATTGATTTTGGGGGGTAAGGACCCTAACCATTTAGGAAAAAGGAGCCAGAAACAATACTTTTCTGATACTTTGTATAAATTGCTTATTTCTTGACCAATTTCATTGGAGTTTAATTCAAAGTCTTGAATTTTTGGGGTTCGTTAATATGCTGAATCTAACCATGTATTCATGAGTGGATATTGGACCATGATATGTAAATGTCCAATTTCAAATTTCTAAGTTCTTAGATCACATTCATTCTGTTTCAGATACCTATGCTGTGTCAAATAGTTAATCACAATCCAAATTCAGAGTAGTATCAATCTTGACTGTTGCCTGAAATGCTCAGGGTTCGACATCTGCGCTCATATCAAGCTGCCCACTGCGGAGCATTTTATTTTTATTGTTATTGTTATATTTTTATTATGAAATATTTATATCTGTTGTTTTTTCATAATTTATATGCAACTTAACAAAAAAATGTAACTTAGCAGATTAAGAACAAAAAGCTTTTATTGTAGCAATTTTTAATTTTTTTATATATACATTTTTTTATAAACCTTTTTTATCCCCCTGCTCCAAAAGAGAGGTGTTTACTGTTTTATGTGCGTCTGTTCTGATGTCTGTTCATTTCATGACTATAGTGATGTATGAAATTTTTATTGCATTTTTCTTGGAACTACAATTAAGAGCTTACTGAAATTTATTATCAGACTTCATGTGAACATGCATTCCTTGGAATAGATTCATCGCTTATCAACTTCCTTTTTTCTGATTTCTTAAAGTGGTATCATAAGTGAGCAGTAGCTCACAGTTTTATTTGTTTTACAATCAATTTTAACTAAATGGCATGTATTGCAACTGCCAAATGAAATGCTGTTTAATTCATCTTTTTTTTGTGATCTGTGAAGAAAAAAAATGTTCAAATTTATTATTAAGGCTGAAAAGGACAAATGAAAGTCAACCCTTTATATCAAAATTGTATTTAAATAGCCATGTTAGAACCACAATCAGTTTTACCTTGCGGCAATATTTGTTGAACAAAACTGGAGTTGCTCAGGTATATACCTACTACATAATTCCATATTCTTTAATTTGGTCACAAGAACATTCAAATTAAGTTAGTTGTGAATCAGTTGCTGTTGGAAGAATTTATCCAACAGAAATAGCTCAAATACTTTTACAATCATCTAAATCAAAATAACATGTAAATAAATGGTTGATCTAGTCCTAATAAATCATAAACATTCCATTATAGTGGTAATCATACATATTTTTTGTGGGATATATGACTTTTTTTTTATAATTTTTAGTTATTTAATTAGCTAATCAGAATGGATTTACTTTTTTATCATATTATAGAATTGTGTAGACATGTTTAGCAGATGCACAATTGTATATTTAATTTTTGTTTTTTATCACTATTAATTCTGTCCACATACACATAGACGTGACCACTTTTTTACCAGGCTCTTTTATTAACATATTTAACTGCTGCAGGTCAGTCCATGGCCATGTGTTTCTTACATGAATAGGCATTTGAAAAAATCAAAGTTCTTGTGAGCACTGAAGGATAAGATTGCATTCATTTTGCAGTGGGAACTAAAAATTAAACATTGCATTGTATAAATAAATTGGAGATTTCCTCCTTTGTCCATAATTATAGTTGGTTATACAACTACAACTAATGACAAAGAAAGATAATTCAATTTTATTTAACTTTAACAATGACATCATTTGTATTTTTAGAACCGATGCTACTTTCATGCACCATACACATTTTATGTAATTTTCTTGACTAGTTTGGTTATGCACATATACATCATTTGGTGACTTGAATATCTGAGTATATATGCCATTGATAAATTTCTTAAAATGTTTATGGATAGAATAGTATATAATGTTGTGCCCAATTCACTGTTTTTTTGTGGTCTCAAAAAAGTAGTGATAAAGTCTGGAAAATTGATACTAATCAAGCCACCCAGATGAGCAATCATTATCCCCAAAACCAGTTGAAGATGCATTCATTGGAACATGACAATAATGATTCTTGCCTTAGTGTAACATGTCTGTTTATTCAGTGCAACACATGTCTGTTTATTCAGTGTACCATGTGTTTGTTTATTCAGTGTATCATTCAGTGTAACACTGTAACCTATGTTTATTCAGTGTAACATATGTCTGTTTATTCAGTGTTACATGTCTGTTTATCCAATGTATTACATGTGTTTATTCAGTGCAACACATGTTTATTCAGTGTATCATACATGTATGTCTGTTTATTCAGTGTAACACATGTTTATTCAGTGTAACATGTCTGATTAATCAGTGTAACACATGTTTATTCAGTGTAACATGTCTGTTTATTCAGTGTATCATATGTCTGTTTATTCAGTGTAACTCATGTTTATTCAGTGTATATTGTGTATGTTTATTCAGTGCATAATTTTCTGTTTATTCAGTGTAACACATGTTCATTCAGTGTATCATGTCTGTTTATTCAGTGTAACATATGTTTACTCAGTGTATCATATGTCTGTTTATTCAGTGTAACATGTTTATTCAGTGTAACATATGTTTATTCAGTGTATCATGTGTATGTTTATTCAGCGTATCATATGTCTGTTTATTCAATGTAACATGTCTGTTTATTCAGTGTAACACATGTTTATTCAGTGTATCATATGTCTGTTTATTCAGTGTATCATGTGTATGTTTATTCAGTATATCATGTGTATGTTTATTCAATGTAATAAGTATGTTTATTCAGTGTATCATGTGTATGTTTATTCAGTGTATCATGTGTCTGTTTATTCAGTGTACCATATGTCTGTTTATTCAGTGTATCATGTGTATGTTTAACCAGTGTACCATATGTCTGTTTATTCAGTGTATCATGTGTATGCTTATTCAATGTAACAAGTATGTTTATTCAGTGTATCATATGTATGTTTATCAAGTGTAACAGGTCTGTTTGTTAAGTGTAACATTATATCTTCAAAAGTTTGTTATTCAATTAATACTTATATTTATAACTTCTGGTAATTTTACTTAAATGTTAAAATGGTTAATTGTTCAGCTGGCATGTATGAGTGAAAAAAAGGAACTAAAAATCTATTTTTTGTCAGTTAAAAGAGAGATTTTGTTGGTAGTCAATGATTTTTATACCATTTATTACAGTATAAGATTCAGTAAATGGCCTTAGATGGGAATGATCTGCATTTAACAAAACCCCAAAATGATTCAGGCATGTCCTAACATGAGTTCATGCAGTTATTAAATTTTGCACAACATCTTTTTGAATTAGGTTGTTTTCACATCTTTTTACAAATGGAAAGGGGCATTCTATAGGTTTAAGGCAAATATGTTATGAAAAATTCAAATATATTACTGGCCAGTTACAATCACCTGGCATTTTATGCAATAACGAATGCAATGTTAATTAAGGCTCACTGCTGTCTACTTAATGCAAATATTTTTGAATTTTTATAGGTTGACTGGCAAACACACTTTAACATCTAGACTTTAAAAATATGGAAGCATTTTAGTTTTTACTGTTTTTGCTAGTCAAAACTTATTTAAAGGTACTTTATTTGCTATTAATAAGTCAAAGTTTATTCAAAAATATCCGTTTTTTATGTTTCTTATCTTTGAGAGCTTTTTATTATCAAACTGTTTTAAGATATGTCTTTTTCTGATTTTATAGGTATTGTACAAATGGCAATACTACTTATGTATATTGTTTCAAGGTCAAGGGTCACATATGACATATCTTAAAGAAATCATATCAATGGAAATTGATCTCTACTTACAGATTTGACCTTTTTTTATGTAATTCATTTCATGCTAGGAAAATGTTGTCAATTTTTTTTTTTTTACACATTTGCACAATAAATATATTTAGATATTTTAAAAATGTTGGTATTTACTTAATATCTAGAAATATTGAACTGGCAATGCACAGATTTATTCAAATGAAAGAAAAATGTTAGTTACACTAACACAACAAATAAAGTATTGAAAAAAAAACTTTGAATGACATTGCAGAAAGATCAGACTGCTATTTAGGACTACATCTGTATGAACTAAACATGATGAATGTTCAACTACTTGAGTAGCTTTTTGAAGATTTTTGTAGCTACTTCAAAATCAGATATGCACGTTATATTTGCCACTGGACATTTCACTTATCCATCATCATCTTTGATTTCTGTTTGAAACAATTCCAAAAAGTTCTGTTTGTTTTTCCTCGATTAAGTTTTGTACAGGTCATGTTTATCTGTTTCTGACCTTGCTATTTGAAATCTACTGTTGGTACAGCCACCAATATTAGAGTATACCCTGGCATGATTTCTAATCAGCAGGTTAAGTACTTTGAGCTTATTCTCAGTAAATGTAAGCATTCTTTTAATACTTTGTTTATTACTGTTTTGTTTTGGCAAAATATTACTGTGGATTTATTATTTTAAGTGAGATACAAATTTTGTGGTTTTCGTGGGTAAAGCTGAACTACAAATTTAAATATTCAAGGAAGTTCAAATTTACCATAAGCTTGTTAGCAAACTTTGAATCCACAGTATACAGGTAATATGGATATAAGTCCTTTTCCTATTTTCTCGTAAGCAGGACACATTTTGGGGACATAGAAATATCGGGTATCCATCCATCCATCCAGTCTTGTAAGCCCTCTCCTATGTACAATTCTAGTATGATTTTTATCAAATTTATATCAAAGGTTTATTCCAGCAATGTCTCAGACAATTTTGAAAATCTGTTCTGATCACCTATTTTTAAAAGAATTATGCCCCTTGGAAATATTTGTTTAAATTCCATATCAGCAATGTCTCAGACAATTTAAAAAAAAAGGCAGATCAATTATATTAAACAGAGTCAGAGTTATGGCTCTTGGAAATATTAATTTTATGTTATATTGCATTGTAAAGGGCTCTCAAGCCTACATTTCTCTTAGATATTTATAAAAAGTTTAAAAGAACCCCAAAAAAAAGTAAGGACCCTCATCAGTAGTCAGTGGTTGTCATATCTCAATAAAAAAAATTAGGAAATGTGGTATGAATGCACTATAGGTGGTATAGTAGTCTCAGTCTGTAGTTAGCCAATTTGACACCTGGGGAAATAAAATATGAATCAAATTAAAAGAGAAAATTGTCTGCCTGATATTAGCTTACAATATTGTGCACACGCTGAAATGTTGCACCTGCTTTACTGACCATTGATTTTATGTTGAAAGTCTTCAAGATAATAATTTTAATACAAGTATCACATAAACTTAACATTTTTAAAGATCCATGACAATGAGGTCAAGGTCAGATAAATCTTGTCAGACAGACATGTACACCTTACAGTTATTCCATACACCAAATAAACGGGTAGTTGACCTTTTTGCTTATAGTATTTGAAAAACTTAACATTGACCAATGAACCATGAAAATTAGGTAAAGGAAAGATGCAACCTGCCAGACTGACATGTACCCCTTACAATCATTCCATACACCACACATAGTTGACCTACTGCTTATAGTATCTGATAAATAAACAGACCTAATCATGTAACTTTAGCCTTGATCCTTGATCCATGAAATGAGGTTGAGGTCAGATGAACCCTGTCTGACGGACATGTAGATGTTGCAAGGAACCCATATATAGCAAATATAGTTAGTTATCCTATTACTCATAATACGACAAAAAAATTTAATATTTTTTCAAGAAGTCACTGAACCATAAATAAACTGTTAACACAGAGATATGTCTCGTCTATTTGTTATTTTGATAATGCAAATGTTGAAATTTAAATAGCAATACTTTATTAATATGTAAGTTATGCAAATATTCAAAGTCAATGAACCATGACTGAAGGTACAGAGCTAAACAATCTCCATGGAAATTAGATGTGCAATACTAATACAACTGTATACCAAATACCACTGAAATCTCATAAGTCGTTCCCTTTAAACTAACACAAACATTAACTTGTAAACTATGTAAAAGTTTCAAAGTCAATGAACCATAATGAGGGTGTGGGGTTATATAATCTCCATGGAAATGAAACTTGCAAATGCCAATACATTTGCATACCAAATATCATTGACTTAACATTAGTGGTTCATCTTAAACTGACCTAATCACAAACTAATACATGTAAACGAAGCAAAAGTTTCAAAGTCAATAGACCATGACTGCAGGGGCGGGGCCAAATAATCTCCATGGAAATGAGATATGCCAATGCTTATACAACTGCATACCAAATATCATTGACCTACCACTAGTGGTTCATCTTAAACTGACCTAATCACAAACTAATACATGTAAACTCAGCAAAAGTTTCAAAGTCAATAGACCATGACTGAGAGGGCGGGCCAAATAATCTCCATGGAAATGAGATATGCCAATGCTTATACAACTGCATACCAAATTTCATTGACCTACCACTAGTGGTTCCCCATAAACTGACCTAATAACAAACTAATACATGTAAACTAAGCAAAAGTTTCAAAGTCAATAGACCATGACTGAGGGGGCGGGGCCAAATAATCTCCATGGAAATGAGATATGCCAATGCTTATACAACTGCATACCAAATATCATTGACCTACCACTAGTGGTTCTCCATAAAATGACCTAATCACAAACTAATACATGTAAACGAAGCAAAAGTTTCAAAGTCAATAGACCATGACTGAGGGGGCGGGGCCAAATAATCTCCATGGAAATGAGATATGTCAATGCTTATACAACTGCATACCAAATATCATTGACCTACCACTAGTGGTTCCCCATAAACTGACCTTATCACAAACTAATACATGTAAACAAAGCAAAGTTTAAAAGTCAATAGACCATGACTGAGGGGGCGAGGCCAAATAATCTCTGTGGTAATGAGATGTGCCAATGCTAATACAACTGCATACCAAATATCATTGACCTACCACTAGTGGTTCACCATAAACTAAGACCTAATCACAAACTAATACATTGTTGTCGATGCCGCCGCCAGAAACAGCATACCTATGTCTTATTTTTGACTCCGTTTAGGCGAGACAAAAATGAGGTCAAGGACAGTGAACATATGACAGACAGAAACTTCATAACAAGGTATCTGCATATAAGGTATGAAGCATACAGGTCTTCTACCTTCTGAAACATAAAGCTTTATACAAATAGATTATGTCACAACTGCTGCCGACGGATAGTAATCCCTATGTCTCATAAAAAACAAGACAAAAAAACAAATGTGACAGACAGCAACCAACAACCATTTTACAGGCTCCTAGTTTGGGACAAAAACATGATGTGGTGGAGTTAAACATGTTTGTGAGCGCTAAACTCTCCCCTAACCTTGGATAGTTGTGTAACAGCCCAACATTAGACCAACTGTAAATAAAAGTACCAGGTAATGATGGCAGTTCTTTGGTAGTCTGTTTAATTAATTCACATCTTTTTAGACTCAAGGGTGCTTTAGAGCTTATTAATATTGTATAGACACCTGTCTATTATTGAAGACTGTATATTGAACTTACATGGTTTCTGGCCATTTGTTTTGTTGGATTGATGTCCCATTGAGGTATACCCATGTCCCTTTTTGTTCATTCATGTTTTCACTATGCAAATGGCTCTGCAAACCTTGTTTTCTGTAGACCTGGGCATCTGTGTCCAAGGATACTTTCTTCTATTATTTTAGAAAACATTTTTCTGATTTGACATAACTGTTACCCCTGATCATTAAAATAAAACATCTGAGTTGTTTAAAGATTTTAACCAATTTAAAGCACTGTTATAATAATATTCTCACTGAATAAATTTCCTTGTTTAGTAATGCAGTATAAAGAGAAATAGTGTTTTACAAAGTGTTGATCATAATTCTATGATTTTCTGGTCAGCTAGTACTATCATGTCTCAAAGTAACGTAAAGAGTATCAGCTTCTTGAAATTAAATGATTGATTTTTGGTGTTTAACCTCACTTTCAACACTATCATCTATTTTAATGGCGGCCAGGTTTTCTTGGTGGGGGAAGAAGGAGTGCCCTGAAGGAAACCAACAACCATGTGCAGGAAAACTGGTAATCCTTGTCAAATGCACCAGCCAAGTCCAGGGTTTGAACTCACAACCTCTGTGTTGACAGGCTAGTGATACAGTAGAGGAACTACTTAGACCACTCAGCTACCACGGCACCTTCTCTGATTCTAAAAAGCCTCAGAAATCAGTTTCAAATAGTAAAGAAATAACATTACAATCAGATCCATTTCATTTGATATTATGGTCTGTATAAATCTAAATCATTTATAGTTAAAATAATTTATTCATCATATTTGTCAAACTACAAAGAATTTCGAATATTTGTGTTTTTTAGATAATATTGCTAACAACTATCAACAGTGAACAATTTTATACAGTTCTAAAAATCATAAGCATGAACATCTGTCAATAACATCTACAGGAAAACATTTTCATTCAAAAATTAAGTGACAGGAATAAAAACAGAAAACTGTACTGACCGTTTTATTTTTTCAAAGAATTCAAGAGATTTAAATGCAAATGAGTTTAATAAAATGGAAGAAGAGGTAGGACCATTCTATATCTAAAAAGTCCTAACTGTTTTTATCTTCATTCATAAATTGAACTTTCTCTAATAAACTTTTTCTTTAAATTTTATCTTCAGATGTCTGACATCATCTGAGCCATGCAATTAAACACCAGCAGCACTTGCAATGCTTTCTTAAGATTAAACAATATAATCAAAGCAAAATAGATAAATAATAAATAATGGTAAGAATCAAAATATAAATAACATATGGCCACAATAAATAATGTACAGATCTGAACAATAGCAGGAATGTAAAAAGAAAACCTCATTAACTAATCATACACATTTTCACTGTAAAGTTATTATAAAGTAAGTACAGTTGTCTCCCTGTAGCACATTTGTTCACATGATAGTTATACGAGATAAGTAATGTAAATAGGAATTTCTTTCTAGCAAATTATCACACTTTTTTTCCTACAGAAACTTGACTCCATTTAAATTTGCTTTACAGTATTTTACAGTATTTATTCAGTCAGTTAAGTCTTCAAAATCCAAGCAATAAAATTCTAACTGTTTAATATCTATAATAACTGGGATCTATGACAATTGACATAAAATAACACTGAGAAAAAAAGAAAAGGACACACACACTGTCACACCACATTCTTCCCATACACCTCTTTAAGAGAATAAAAAATATAAACAGAAAACACAACTTTTGAAGTTGGTTAAAATGATATGCAAACTGACAACATATAGAACTGAACACAAAATATCCTCTATTATTCATACCCTTATGTGTAAAAAACTGAAATTCTTCATGTATAATAGAAAATTTTAATATGAATTGAAATATTTTAATAACTGTGAGCTCAATTCAGTCATAATATGTGATGAATTTTGTGAACACATAAAATAAAAGCATTTATAAGAGTGTAGACAGCAGCAATCTATGCATACTATTGACTAAATCTAGGTAACAGTAGTGTAAAAAAAAGTTATTAAAAAAAAAGGCTTAATCAATCAATCTTTGCCTTTTTTAACTGTTGTAATTATATAAAGTGATAAGGTTTAATTTAAACTTCCAAAGTTGTTTCAAAACAATTTTCAGACATTGTCACTCTGGCATTCAAGGTTAGTGAACTTAAAAGGAAATATACATCAGAATGTATTGATATTCTTAAAATTATCCAATGATGAAGTCGCTCAAATACTTCTGATCAACTTTGCATTGTTCAGATTTCAGTTTAGTTATTCAAATATTTTATCACATGCACATATAAAACATAACAGAAACTCAAACTGCATTGTCTACAAAAATTCTTTAGTTGAAGGCATAAACTGGCATCTCAAATTAGTTAAGTAGTCTGAATATCATTTGCTAATTTTCTACACTGGAGTTTTCTTGGCCCTTGGATATGACGATACTTCAGCTGTAAAGGCTCTGAATCGGTACTCCAAATTTTTGCGAGTGCTCATTAACTCCTTGTGGAGATCTTCAGCCTAAAAGTAAAAAATAGAAAAGAAATATTAATAATAAAGCAAAATTTCATGTTTTTATTAAATATTTTAGACTTGAGTTTCAGTAAATCCTTTGGAAACAACTTCTCATGTAATGTGGAATTTCCTAGATATTTGGAATATGGCTTGCTGAAAGAAAGAACACTGATTTCTGAGAACATGACATGTGTTTCTGGAAAAACCTTGACACAACATACACCAGATGTTTAAAAAGTCGAATACATACAAATTTTGAGTAAATATAAAAAATAAATGAGCCTAAGCAGAAACTTAGGTAATTGTACTAAGATTACTAAATTACCTCACTATAAACTGAAAATACCCCAGAAAATGAAGAGCAAATAATTATTTCTACAGACACAAGTGGCAGGTATTAGTTGTTGCCACGTCTCACCAGGCTACAGAACAATGGCATTCAAACATACATTTATATTTCTAGAGACATGAGTGGCAGGTATTGGTTGTTGCCCTGTCTCACCAGGCTACAGAACAATGGCATTCGAACATACATTATTTCTACAGACATGAGTGGCAGGTATTGGTTGTTGCCCTAGCTACAGACCAATGGCTTTCAAACATACTTTATTATGATTTGAAGTCCTATACTGTAATACAAGCTACCAATAAACATATGTGTCAGGTTTTTCCTTTTCTTTCAGTCAATTAATATTCATTAGTAATTTCGAAAACAGTTTGCCCACTGGGGATTTCTGGTACAAAGTAGAATTTGGGATGACATGGTCTCTTTTGACCTTAATGAACTTGAATGATTTAAAATATTATTGCTAAGTTTAAATATACATTTTTATTTTCTTTAAAAAGGAAAAATTTAATGTAATATATGTGGATGCATGCATTAGATATTGAAGCTTTTAATTTTGTTTATCTATGACCTGTGATCAGTCTACTAAACTCATGCAAGTTGTGATTAAAAGTCCTGCACTGTCATATCTAATTTGCAAGTACCATTGGAGATTTGAAAAACATGCATGCAACTATTACAAACATTATCAAACCAAATTACAAACATAATATTTATTTCACTTGTATTTCTATCTTTTGATATATATGAATGCAGATTTGTATAAGGCATGTAAGCTATATATAAAAGTTTACAATTCTAAAGATTAACAAAATAATCTAGATACATCAACAAATAAAGCTTGGAAAAAGCTGTCTGTATTTACTATATATTACCAGTATAGTGGCAAAACAATAAATGTCCATGTGAATATTTTAAATATATTAAAATCAGGAATTGTATCATCAATATATATTATTCTAGAGTCCTATATAAATGAAAGGACATTTCAAATATCAAAGAATATCTGCAATTAGAGGGTGAAAATACAGGAACTGATCTTTTACTCAATAAAATAAATATTCATTAAATTATAATTTATTAGGTATTTTCTTTCAAAATTCAAATAATCATAAATGATTGTTAAAAAGTTAAAAAACATATAATCTGCTTCCGTTACTCCCTACTATCAATCTAATTAAAAATAACCTCACTGAGCTTCCGTTACTCCCTACTAATTAAAAATAACCTCACTGAGCCTAAACATTCAAAATGTGCAATTAGGTCTCAAACAATTATGCCAACTGATATTCCAATCTGAAATTAAAGGTTGGAAATTTCCTGTTCACAAACCGTGTACTTTATAATAGAATTTTCTCTGAGTTATACACGACATAAAATCTTTTTTATTTTCATCCCAGGTCTACATAACATGAGGGAACTGGTAATTACTGTATAAAGGCAATGTTCCTCGTTAAAAGCTTATAACTCTGGTAATTGTTTAAGAATGCCATCTGAGTTAACCTTAGAAGGTATATTGTTCATAAAATTTTGTGTCAGACATAGAGAAAAACAAGACCAATATTGGGTCTAGACCTGTGTCAGTGCATGCAACTGATTGAGGTAACTTGTATACCCAAGCATAACTGATCATTCCCAGACCAAATATTTTAAAAATCATTCACTTTTATGAGAGCCAAGAAAAGTTTGACACAATTTTCTTTGTACAATGAGTGTTGTAAAATTTCAAAGTATCCGCAAACAGGAAGTGGCTACACAGCAGATGTAAAAATTTCTTACTCGCTACAACTCAACATTATCAAGCTGCAGACCAAATATCAAATCATTCCCTTTCATATAAGCCAAAAAAAACTTTTGCGAAAATTCTCCAAGTACACTGAGTGTTGTAAAATTTCAAACTATAGGCAAACAGGAAGTGGCTAAATGGCAAATGTAAAAATTGCTTACTCGCTACAACTCAACATTACCCAAATATAAAATCATTCCTTTCAAGGAAGCCAAGAAAACTTTGACAAAAAATTTTCCTTGCACAATGAGGGTTGTAAAATTTCAAACTATCAGCAAACAGTAGAGTGGCAATGGCAGTTGTAAAAATTGCTTACTACCTACAAGTCAACATTATCAAGCTGCAGACCAAATATTAAATCATTCCCTTTCATTTGACTTAAATTTTCTTTAGGATGGACTGACGGACAGACAGATGAATTCGAGCTGCTACTAGACCTGCTTCCGCCTTCAGCAACTCAGGTAACAATATATAATTTAAACACTTCCTAGAAAGGAAAGAGGAAAATGAAATTTTAACATATCAATATGACTTCTAAAACTTATTATCTATATTATAGTCAAATTTTTTGTCCCTTATAACACTGATTGGTATTTGTTGAATGGAAATTTGATAAATTTCTTAAGACCTTGAGTAACTTTCTTACAGTTAAAATGGAAATCCCTGTATGTATGAATAATAAAAATCATGGCAAAGGGAGACAACCACAAAGTAAATGCAACCTGGCATTCTATAACTACACTAGCTACGATAAATATACACCTGTTTACTTACACACCTCATTTTTTAGAAAACAATTTAGCTGTCATCCTCCCTGTATAGAAATTAAGCATCAGTAAAAACACACACACACATAAAATAAGGGTCTTATTTGACCCAAAATTTTTAATAAATTTAAAAGTTGCCATACATGATCCTAAATTTATCCTTAGTATGTCACAAAAACTGAACACAAACTTTGTATAAAATAATTTACTAATAGTTATACATTGGTTCAAATGTCAAAATAGAAAATAATGACAATGTCTGTTGAAAGTATTCTAAAATTACTAATTTTAATCTGAAAGTGATAGGATATGTCTTGAAAATGAAGTTTGAGACTTTTTAAAATCATTTGTAACACCATTTATAAATTAAAACTTATATTCTAACAAGTTAAGGTATTTCTGATTAATAATATTGAGCTCCAATTTAAACAAAAAAAAGACTTGAAAAAATACAAAAAACACAAAAAATATCAAATATATCTACAATTTCAAATATAATAAATAAAAAAATTAATAGTCAACTGCTACTTAAAAACTTCAATAAATTGTAAATGGCTCCTATTTTAAAGACTAAAAGAAATATTTATCTCCTTTTATACAACTTGAAAAAAAGAATTAAATTATCACAGTAACACAAAATTCAAACTATTAAACTCCTCTATCAAACTGCAATAATTAAATTCATCACACATCAAAAAGAAGAAATTTCAAACAAAAAAGAGTGAACTAAAACATCTGAATCCCCGAAAGTATGAAATGAAATGACAACCCATCTACCTAACACTCTCAAGGCTTCCTTACAATAGGGCAAGATTTTCCTCTTTTTTATCTGTAAAAAAGTATATCTATGAAATACATTTTCATATTAAGGTTAACGTTAAACCTGAACTCTAGAAAATGGGGAAGTAATTAATCTTCAGGAGATCAACTTTTATACTGATTTATACAGAAAATGTTCTAAAATTACATTTTTCCAAATATTTTGATACCAATTCTATGATTTTACAGTTAAAATATCTCGAAATTTATTTTGGACTATGATCTATGCCACAGCTTCATCTATTAACTTTTCCATCCTGGCCTGAAAATACATGAAATATTTGTAACTGGACATAAAGAAAACAAGTAATCTTCAATCTTGTCATGTTTTCAATCCCCTTAGAATTGAAGCGTTATTCTGTTTTGGGCCCCATTTTTCAGGACCAAAGGATGCACTGCGTGAAATTCTGATACATAACTTGACAGAGGATGTGTTCTCAGTGTTTCAAATGAAATGCCATCTTGCTGATATGACACAATGAATGTTTTAAATGACTAGCATGTTGACATTAGCTCACACAGACTTTCTATTGTACAATTTGAGCCAAATGTAACTGAGCTGTAGCAACTCACCTTAATACTCAGGGAAATAATAAAGTGTTGGAATCACCACTCTAATTCGAGTTGGTGTGTTCTCAAAATCACCATCTTTAAAATAAAGATATAAATATTAACTATTTTGATTGATTATAATATAAAAAGTGAAGGGAAGTAAGCCTGTGTGGACAATGTAAAAATTCTAAGGCTTTGGAATAAAAACTCACCCAACTTTCAATAGCATTTCTTGGAAATGTCAGAATAGGCATTTTTACTGAAATCATGCGATGTAAGACAGTTTTCTCCTAAACTTTGCACCCTATTTTACATTTTTTACTTGCACAGGAAATAGTTTTGAATTTCCAAATTTCTATTTCATCTGTAACAGTGCTAGAATTCATAACATCAATGGGCAATTTTAGTTAACATTAGTTAGCAAGTGAACACAATGAACGAGTGGTTCCCGAATATTAAAAGTAAACATCTCCAAACAACTGTAACATTTAGGATTAATGTTTGTGCATGCGGTTAACTTCAAAAATAATATGACTTTTCATTTAGATAATTTTTTCAATGGGAGCCAAAGCTGTTCTACAGTAGGGAGGTGTTTAACAACCTTACCTACCCATGAGAGTCTCGCAAGGTTGGTAGTAATAATATTTTGCCTTTGTTATAGTATATACAATTTTAAGTGCTTAAGTAAAACCTATTAGATAAAAATATAAGGACAGACTAGCAGACAACAGCTAAAAACTGAAGTATATCAAGATAAACAAGTCCATATCAATCAAAATCAATAGTCATTCTGTAAATAAGTATGTCAATAAATGAAAATATGCAATGAATATGGGAAACAAACAAAATTGGTTACATCAGAGCATTTTTCTAAACAATAACTTAATTATTAACTGGCCACATAAGGTCAAAATTCCTATACGCTAGCTCAAAATGTTCATCTTTCAACTGAATTTGTTGAAGAAGAAAAAAGCTCTGTAATTCACTCTCTCTCCTTTTCAGAAGGTCTTTTTACATACCGACTTGTTTTGATTTCTAAGGACGTAAAAAAAAAAAAGATAATTCATCATTTCAAAAATGTCAGTTTATACATTAATTTCCCATATTCAAGTAAAAAAATTTAGACAACTTTAGTTTAACAATCAAAAGCTCCAGCTTCTGGTCATCTCCCTTGTCAAGTATCTAAATGAAAAATCACAAAATAGAACAAAGATAAAAAAACTAAACTGCATGACCTGATACCTTTATTATGTGGCAATCATTGGCAAAAAATCACCAACCCCTAGAGAAAAGAAGGTGTTTCAGTTACAATGGGGAATTGATTCAACTTGACAAGCATACATATGAGCAGTTTTAAATGAAATTCAACTTTGATAACATGTTTTTGGTCTTAAAATAAATTAAAACAGGCAAGCTTTCTTGAGAAATTTCAGATACTGCATACAGTTCATTTATTTTTGTCATTATCTAAATTTTTACGTCAAAATCAAGCTTTACATATTAATTCCTCTTCTGATTATATCTAACTTCAATTATAAATATATAATTTAAAAAAAATCATCAATTGAATTTAAACATGCAAATTAACAAAAACAATGAAGACGTCATCTTCCGTGTGTTAAATTCATGTGTTATTAGTATTCTGTTAGCTGATAAAAATGAAAATTTTAACAAAAACTGCTGGATCTGAATTTCTTAAACATTTTGGCTCATTGAAACTAGAGGCTCTAAAGAACCTGTGTCGCTAATCTGGATCTATATGCATTTTCAACAATGACCTCTCTTCAACAGACTTGAATATAATTCATGACCAAGATCTATTTTTCATTGATTTTGTTTTGCTGATCATTTTTTCTGTTTTCATTTTCTCTATATTTACTACAGCAAAATACAAAAAAAATGGGTAAAAATAGTCATTCAAGGGCAATAACTTTTTTAAGAAGTGTACATTTAGTTCCAGCTTTGTTGAACTATTTGAAGATCTTTTCTAACTGGTCATTTTTGCTGCTTACAATTTCTCTTTATCTTCTATAGTTTTTGCCCAAGAGACATTGTCATTTAAGGGCAATCACTCCTGTAAGTACCGGTAGTAAACATAAAATTTTGGCAGTGTTGACTCATTTGTAGACTTAGTCTTGCTCACCATTTCCCTTTTTCCTTTGATTTCAGCCATGTTGACTTATTCGTAGATCTGGTCTGCTGATCATTTTTGCATTTTAAATTTTCTTTCTTAAGAATATAGACAAAAATATAAAAATAAATGGGGAATGTGTCCATGGGACACAGATGATGCCCCAGCTTGCATATAACATTATAAAGGGACATAACTCAAGAACAGTAAAAGTGACGCTACCCAAATTTGCACTTGATCTGAGTTTTGTGGTAATAAGCATTGTGTATAAGTTTCATAACATTTGGTTGAGGCAAACTTAAGTTAGAGAACGAAAACGAAAAAATTCAGCAATTTTTCCATTTGTAAAGGGGCATAACTCTAGAAAGGTAAAGTGATGCCACCCAGATTCAAACTTGATCTGTGTTTTGTGGTAATACGCATTGTGTATAAGTTTCATAGCATTTGGTTGAGGCAAACTTAAGTTAGATAAAGGAAATCAATTTTGGGACGGACAGACGTACAGACAGACAAGGGTAAAACTTAAAGCCCCCTCCGCTATGGCGGGGGCATAAAAATTGATAAAAATCATCATTACTGCTGTATGGAGATAAGAGTTGTCTGACAGTTTTAATGTAAATAGACTGTAGGTAGCACTCAACACTGTTAACATTCTGCCTTGTCAGATTTTCTTCGTCTATAGCGGGTTTCAAGATAATAGACAAACTTACATTTTACCCCATGTTCTATTTTAAGCTATGCTGGTTGGTAGACGGGATCATCGGACACATTTTTTAAACTAGATTTCCAAATGATGATTGTAGCCACGTTTCGTTTAATTGACCATGAGTAGTTTCAGAGAAGATTTTTGTAAAAGTTAAATGACGACAATGACAGCTGGCTAAGGCAACAGACGCTAAGTGATGAGAGAAGCTCACTTGACCCTTTAAGACAGGCGAGCTAAAAATTGACTTTTGTCAATGAAGCATAAACATGAAAAATGTATATCTAATTGACCAATATTCCGCATGTAGCTGCAAGATTCACCCTTTACACTATTTCAGAAGTAAAGAATATCTAATTAACTTATCTTTAAACTTAAAATCAATGATGTCTAATGAAGATCACAGTAGATCACAGTGTATTATAACTTTACTACATCTTATAATTATTATTATGTTAAGCCACAGTCTCCAAAAGGTGAACTATCTGTGACAATGAAACATGAAAAGAAGTCAATGATCTACAGAGTAAAGCAATCACCAAACAATCAATCAATCAATCAATCAATCAAAGTGACCTACTTTTTACAGAAGGCCTTAATGTTCATTAAATTTCATCAAGACTTAATTTGGACAAAGCCAGTGAACCATGAAGTACAATTTGTATAAGACCGTCATGCAGCATTTGAATACACGTTCCAAAATGTATCTCCACACCAAATTTGAGGACTTTACCTCAATAAGTTCTGTTGATGCAGATAAGAGTACTCAAATAGGTTCTCCTTTACTTGAAAAATCAATTGGGTTTGTAATGTTAAAGGGGCATTAGCTATGAGATATAAAAAAAATTAAAATATGATTTTTTTTTGTTCAATCATTAATGAATGTGAAATAGTGAAAAAAAAATCACTTTTAGCATCCAGTTTAGTTCAATTTTGTCAAAATAAGCTAAGAAACATCGCCAATGAATTATTCCCTTGCAAGTGAATAATTCGACCTCACTTAATCCGTATTCATGTGACCTTCAATTCAACCCATTAGCTAGAGGTTGTTTACACATATATTAGTCGTGATCAGCCATTAAAAGGAAAAGAATGTCAACATTGAGAGTGAAACAAGGGTGAACCATTTCGTTGACTGATTCGATCCACAAAAAATCATTCTTATACAAGTAAAAATGATCATTAACTTATTTTGTTAACCTATAACATAAAATCAAACAGACCTAGAAAAGTCAAATTGCACGAGGTCACTATCTATTTATATTTATGTATATGTTTATATCGGGTTATGTGACCGTCGGCAGTCTTCAGAGGTCATCTTGATGGTTAATTAGATGGCATCTATACTAAAATACACACAAAATGCTGACAAATGTTATCAAGTTCATGCATTGTTAACTGTTTATTTCAGACTTATTGTAATGTGGATATACTTTTTAGTATGTTATAAATCAAATATGAGAATTTAAGTCAAATAGGTGAACATGAATTTGACAGCTAATGCCCCTTTAATGTCAAAATATAATAAACAGATCAATCACTGGTATAACAAAGTACAAAACTTCTATTCAGCAAAAAAAAAAGTAGTAAAGTTTGGCATCCAAGATCAAGAAGCTTATTAATAAATTGCAGATGCAGAGAAAAAAGCTAAGAAATTTTTCACTGATGAAGTTTCATATTGATATCACATCCATTTCTCCTTGAGTTTAAAACATAAACCAAATTATTTTTCTGACATGTGATCTTTCACCATGAAATAAATTCACTTTATATAAATAAAAGAGATGGGGGGTAAATATGTAAAAAATACAGCACCCATAAATACAAAAAACCCCAAACTCTAGAGGACAACATCTGGTCTTATACCTACCCTTAACAACATGTTTGATAAAATGTCGGGAATTCAGACTGGAAAATCATATGCCTTATGTGTACATTTTTAAAAGAGTGAAATTGTTTGGTCTTTTTTGGGGGGATCTGATACAAAATATAAAATGTTGACACAGAGATATGTTTTGTCTTTATGTAATTTTGATGGTATAATGCCATTGTTGAAATTAAAATGGCAATACTTGAACATATAAACTATGCAAAACATTCAAAATCAATGAACCATGACTGAATGTGCAGGGCCTTATAACCTCCATGGAAAGAAGATGTGGCAATGCTTATAAAACTGCATAACAAATGTCATTGGCCTTCCACCAGTGGTTCCTCTTAAACTGCCTAAATACAAAGTTTAAATATGTAAACTAAGAAAAACAATCAAAGTCAATAGACCATGACTGAGGGGATGGGGAATAAAATTATATCCATGGAAATAAGGCATACTGATGCTTAAACTTCTACATACCAAATATCACTGACCTTCAACCAGTGGTTCCCCTTAAACTGACTAAATCACAAACAACTGAGGAAAAGTTTCAAGGTCAATAGACCATGACTGAGGGGGCAGGGCCAAATAATCTCCATGGAAATGAGATGTGCTAATGCTAATCCAACACTTCATATCAAATATTGTTGACCTTCCATAAACTGACATATTCACAAACTAATTCATTGCTGATGCCTCCATAGCCAAAGATGGAAACAGCACACCTTAGTCATGCTTTTTTTTTTAAACTTTGTTCAGGTGAGACAAAAACCTGATATCTGAAAATATTTCTACTCATATATATATATAAAGCTCTATATATATATATATATGGAAAAATAAAATAAAAAACTTTAAATAAACAAACATAATATGTCTAAAAGCTCGAACTATTTTGAAATTGAAATACCCGTAAATAAATAAGGGCTATAATTCTAGAAATAACCTAACAGGAGGTCTGGAGGAATTATGATAAAAGTATTTCAGTCATTTTGTTATTTTGGATTTATGTATGAGAAAATTATACAAAAATCAATTTATATTATGAAAATTTGGAATCTGCAAAATATGACTAACAATTCCCAGTGAAATAATTTGTGAAATATTAATAGCCCTAATACATGATCAATTTGAAATAAATAAATTATGCAGATTTCTGTAGGATCTGTGTCTTGCCTGCTAAGATATTTGGGATAAAATTTGTCCTTAAATCAAACTATTTCTGATTTTCCAAATGAAATGAAATCTTAGTCCAGATTTGAAAATAAAAAAATATTGAGTCTTTTTTATTCCTAGAAATTTTGTAATTGGTGACTTCTGTATGTAGGCTTGTGAAAAACTGTTCTCATTAAATAATAACCTACGAATTGGAATATATTAACAATTCAATCTTAATCCTGATACAAGTGAAAATACGTCCCTCTCAAAAATGTCCTACTTAACAATATATCACACCTTTGCCACTTTCTTCACAGGCAAGACAAAAGTAGATCAATAAAAAGTATAGCTTTTCTGTGTATATGGAAAACAAATTAAAATGAATTAAAAGGACTGCTATTAGAAAATAAAATAGTTAAAACTTATGCTACTATTTTAAAAGTTAAAATGAGTATACAAGTAAATTAATGTATTAAAAAAATCATAATTATAAAAGTTAAAAGTAGAGTGAGAATTAGTTTTCCTCATAAAGCATGCACTGTTTGTAAGAAAAGCAAAATATTTAGCAATCTACAATGTAACAATGATATAACCTGTTGTCCAGGCCTTGAGTTCCTGATACCGTTTCAGCAAATCTTTCTGAAGATTTTTCACCTGGACAAATAAATTGTTTTATAAGCATTAAGTTATAATAAAAGCTGTGCAGAAAGATAGTCATGCCAGCTGTTTCTAATGACCTTTATATTTGTCATTTCTGTAAGAACTTTTCTTCAATGATATTTGTAAAACAAAAGCCTATATCATTTCATGAAATTAAAGGTACATGTCAACTTGGAAACTTTTACCAATTAAAATCAATAGAACACATTTAAAATTTTCCATCCTGCAAAGTATTTCATATGAAGAATTTGAAATAAATAAGTAAATATACTTTACACCTGAAAACTGCTATTGACACAAAGGTGAAGAAAAAAAGTGTACAGGTAAATATCTGCAAGGGGTAGCAAAAACTGTGATTAAATATTTAAGGTGATGACATGCAAAGCATGTGGATACAAATATATGTAAGCTGTGTTGTTAAATAGAATTAATATTTTCTGGTTGCATTGATAAATATCTACATGATGTAAAAGTAATAAATCTTTGTATTTATCACATTATTCTTAAACCATGCTACAGAGGTAGAAAAAAGGGGGAATGAAAAATTTCAACAAAATGACCTAAGGTTATCACAGCCTTATCAATCTTTCTACAAATCTAATTTCTAACTAAATCTTAAAGGAAAGGAAAAGGTTGGTGACTATTAATTCATTATATTCAATAAAGGGAACTACATTGGTGGAAAAAAGGTTCAAACTGGATGAATGACAGTATTTTAACATAACTGTCATCTAAAAGTTTATAAATAGAAATCTATGTCTAATTATTTCATATATCAATAACTAAGAATTTAGAAATATTTACAATTTCCATTAAAAGCAATAGATTATTAAATGTACTAATCACAGGACTTCACAGATTATACTTGTAATTACATGATTGATACACTGTTGCACAAGTTTATTTCATGGATGTCTATTTTCCTGCCTTCTTTTTTTAAGGGTCTTGAATTGGTACTGGTAGCAGCAAATTCAATAAGAAAAATTGGCTGAAAATTATTGACTTTTAAATTTAATAAAGTAAACCAAAAAATCGGAAAATATTGGACTGTTACATACTTTCAAATAATTAAAATACTTATATGAAGTGCTCAAGCGCACAAATGTCTATTTTCAAGCAGTGGTCACAAATGTGTAATGCAATTATTTATTTATAAGGAAGATAATATGGCTAATTTATAATGACTTACAATTTCCAAATCTCTCCTAGCAGCTTCCATTTCTTCCTGCGGTGTACCCTTTTGCTGTTTCCTTCTAGAATGCATCTGTGATGTATGCAGTTTTATCTTCTTTTCTAATTCTTTTATTCTTGCAGCTCTGAAGAAAAATCAATAATGCATAACAATATCCTTTGTTTTAAAAACCAATACAATTCCTGGCTACAGATGGGTAACAAGATTTAAACATACAAAGATTTTTGTCAGGGTAATATACACCTTTACTGTTATTTGTCCACCCATTACTGGACATACTGGACATAAAAGACGTTCCCATAAAATTTTGTCATCACAAGAGAAAATATCCTTCTCCACAAAAGAAAAGTGATTGTTGTATGAAGCCAATAGTTCAAGTTTCACAGATTCTAAGGTCAAGTGTTGCTGATTCCAAATAACAATAAGGTCTACTGAACACCTGAAGTCCTTGGTGTCGCAATGTTATATGGTATTTAGGGTCCAGACACGCAATGCTAGACTGTAAAATACCTTTTCCTTGCTACTGATAAGCAATAAAGGCTGTATTACCAAGATTTATAACATATTTCTTTGTCTTATATTAGTATCAATGTCATACCTAAAGTGTTTGATGTCACAATGTTTTAATTCATTCTGGGTTCAGAGTTAAAACAGAGTATATCAAACTATAATTTACCCTTCCTCAAGTTCCTGAAACCAGAATCACAATTATATCATAGTGTACTGTACTACAGTCCTTTAATTGGTATTTTTACACAAATTTCTGTCAAATCATTGCAACTCAAACCACAGAAATGTCTCAAAAACCAATTCTATTTATTGCAATCTACCTGAAATATTGTGAAATATGTTCACAAAGGTACACTAGTTTCTCACAATTTCTATGCAGTTTTATGGTAGAAAACCTGCATTCACATTTAGAATTAAACCGAAAGATGCTATTAAACTGTTATTTGTCTACAGTCAATGAAAATAAACTCTGAATTGTTGAAGCTTATGAGTTTTTTTTTGTGATACACTGTCCGTAATCAAAATTTAAGATGACCTTCACATCCATTTGTTTAATCACAAGAAGTCATTCACTGTAAACTAGAATATTCTGATATATTGTCTTAGATAAGGTTACGCTATTGGTAATATTATTTGCTGTGATGTCAAAAATCTAATAGCAATATACTGTTATAAGACTGAAATATCCATTGTCCTTTGTTCTCAGGTGGATAGAAGTCTCATTGACAATCATACATCATATAACTTTCTGATGTATGAAACTGATGAGTTTGAAAAGAACTAGAACCAATTTAAAGGTGTAACATATTATCAACAATATTTGTCTTTACATTAAATCTTATTAATTATCAAGCTCTTTGACAAATTTGTATAAGGATGACAATAATGTTATTCAATGGTTAAAGAAGAAAAATACATGATTTTATGACAATACTTAAGGTTCATCATAACCTTTTAGCAAATATGGCTATGTTTACACCACAAATTTCACTCTGGGTACAGACAAATCTGTGCTTCTGGAAAAGTTTTAGAGCATGACTGGACCTAGATATATAAAATTTAAATGCATTTTAAGTTTTAGAACATTAAAAAATTGACTGGATTTTGCTACTTATTTTGTTTATTCCTGCAGAAGGTGCCAAAATAAACTAAGTTGGGAAAGAGGTTTGAGAAGCTCCCCTCATATAATAAATGTTGTGAGTTGTATTGATTTAGATGGACAATAGATCGACAATAGATATCTGCAAACAATAGGTGATTTAAACTGTGTAACTGAGTGGACCGTATCAAATGAAACTCAAGTGTTTGTTTTGCTATCTTCTGCAGACTGGAAAAAAATTCACATCAAAATCCAGATAAGTTTTTAATTTTCTAGAACATAAACTACATATAACTTTTATTTATCTAGGTCCAGCCATGCCTTAAAACTTTCCTAGATGCATTGGTTTGTCTGTACTAGAGTAGATTTTGTGGTGTAAATCCTTTTGATGAACCTTAAACAAGATATATTCTACAACATAGTGAAGATGAAAAATGGAAGAGTCATATAAAATGGCAGAAGTATTGAATTGATCAGTAATTCACCATTTCCCAAACTAAAAGAAGAAATATAATAAAGTTAATTAAAGTGGTTAACTTCTATGTCATTCCGTCTTTGGTAGAGAGTAACTGTTGTCTCATTAGCAATCATACCACATCTTCTTATTTTGATAAATATCAGAACAAGAATGTGTCCATAGTACACGGCAAGGCTTCCAAAACGTTTTTATAATGTCCGGTAAAAGTCCGGCTGGGAAAAGCATGAAACGGTCATCTACTTTTTAGTTTTCAAGGCTTTTTTAAGAGACGGTCATTTTAACATAATTCACGATCTTTTGACCCAACCTTTTGCCTTTAACAGCCACACATTTCCGGTCATAAAAGTGACATGATCATTAAGTACTATCAAAACAACCCCTACTTCAATACCTAATCATTTTAATAAAGGCTAATTAGTTGTCGAACAGCTGAAATTTACCTGTTCAGGTGACAGGTAAACTATTTTGAACCGGACATTGAGATCGATCTATTCAAAGTTATTTTCTTACATTTCAGCGGTTTGCATCTAATTAATTAAGTCAAAAAGATTTAAATTATCAGAAATACGTTTACAAATATGATTTGATGAAAAATTTAAAAAGGTGTAAATGAAAAATCGACATAACCACGGTGTTTGAACCAGAGACATGTCCGTGTGCGCATGTGCGCAGGTATGAAATTTAATTATGCATCCTAATTTCTCCAAAAAATGCTTAAATTGTCATTGATACCTTTATCTCACGTTTATTTCAAATATTTTCTTGAAGAAATAACGTAGAAAGAGCTATACATACACTCATTCATGCTTTGCAAACGTACACGGAATTTACATATCCGTCTCTGGTCCATGTTTTACAATTGTCAAGATAACATCCGGTATAAGATTAAAAACAGGTAAAGTTTTTGACAACATTATTTTGCACAAATAAAGAGTCTAAGGCAGATATAAGTACGCTGATGTTGCACACTTCGAATGATGCACTGTCAATTTAACAGTTTAGTCAGAACTTCGAATTTGAATCAAAGAAAGTTTAGTATCGTTTTTTTTTTAATGTCAATCATTGGGATGGCCAACTCGGCAACAGTGACTACCATAATTGCCTTTTGTTTATTTTGTCTTAAGGGATTAAAATCGGGATAATATATAAAATGTCTGGCTGGCTAAAAATAATTTTGGAAGCCCTGGTACACGGATGCCCAGTGTCTGAAATTAATGGTTTTGAAGTTCATCCAAACAAACTTCAAACCTCAGGGAATAATTTAACATGATAAGTAGCTTTCCAAAACAAAATTTGAAAAATGAGAAAATAGGGGGGCCAAAACAGGTGCTTGTCCTTTGAAGAGTCAACTACATTTGTTGAATTTGTTCATGATTTAATTAAAGCGTTAAAGTTTAGACCTTTTTAACTTATTAATTGATGTTTGTGCAACACAGAAAAATAAGGTGGTTTGAATTAATTCCTGTTACGTTGAATTATGAAGGATTTTTTTTTGCACTACATTTGAAAAATAGCTGATTCTGGCTGTAAAAATGGACCAGTCAGTTTAACTCAACTTAAAAATAATTTCAACTTATCTTACTTTGAATTAAAATTAAAAATTTAAATTTACTTCTAATTATCCAAATATTCCTCTTATCTTGCTTTAGACTTATCCAGCAATTCCGTTAAATAAACTTAAATCTAAAAATTTCATTTATCTTACTTGGAACTAACTATAATTTCAACAGTATATTCATAACAAATTGTAGTGTAAGTATGTTTCTTCTGTATGCATTAAAACCTGTTATGACCAGTTCGAAAAATTTTGATAAAGACATGTTGATAAAATTTTTCTTGTGTAATTTCTCCCCCCTATCCATTCAGAACAATGACTTAGCATTCTCCATTTAATCATTAGATAATCAGTATGTATCATCTCCAGATAAAATATTCAAATTTTAACTAAATGTTTTGATTGGATAAATATCGTAATCAACGATTATTCCAAATATCACCATTTATGTTGACTGTTTCATACTTCTTTGAATTCCAACTATTCAATAGCAACATACTTTTTTTTGCAGATCATAAGTAATAAAGAGCTGCGCCATGATATGCCTATCGCATTTTTGAGTTATTGTCCGACATGTTGACGACGGACAAACAGACAACGGTATACCATAATACGTCCCATAAACAGGCGTATAAAAAAAAATACATCAAGTAAACTGAAAAGTAAACTGTTAAAGCAGGATGAACTAATTCTATAAAGAGGTTTCTGGGAGATTAAGCTACTGTATTATATCTACACATTTCTTACTTTATTTCTGCACCACTACAAGTTATAAAATACATGTTTATATTGCTATTTTATGTACAATCTTCTAAACTAAACTGTTGAATAAGATCTGTTAATGGCATGGGAAATGGTATTATTTCAAACATAGCTTTTCTCATATATGACTTTCCTAAAACATACAGCATTTTTGTCTATTTAAGTGCAACTATAATACTGTGAATTGATTTGTTTTTGTGGGCAATAATATTCATAGTTTGAAGAAAAATTTATACTGTTAAATTCTTGATTTATCAATATCCTTAAAATAAATGAAAATAAGTACCAATGTATAATAATTAATCTTCAGTATATCGACTACTGGTGTCTAACAAAATATGACTGTCTGGTGACATGAATTGCAAGATTAAAGAACCTTAGTGAGCGCGCTCACATACCCTACGTCCCCACATTGTCATTGGAGAAATAAAATAAGTGTAAGAAAAAAAAATGGAATCATAATTTCCTGTCAATATGCACCTCTACATAGTATGTCCTTATTTTCTACAAAGTTTCATGAAATTCTGATGTGTGATTTCTCAGAGGAGTTGCGATGACAAACTGTTGCAGAAGTACATTGAAGCAAAAAGTTCAAAGGGGCGTAACTCCTAGAAAAAAAATTGAATCGTAATTTCCTGTCGATATGCACATCTACATAGTATGTCCTTATTATCTAAAAAGGTTTCATGAAATTCTGTTGTGTGGTTTCAGAGGAGTTGCGATGACAAACTGTTGCAGTAGTACATTAAAGCAAATAAGTTCAAAGGGGCACAACTCCTAGAAAAAAAATTGAATCGTAATTTCCTGTTGATATGCACATCTACATAGTATGTCCTTATTATCTGAAAAGGTTTCATGAAATTCTGTTGTGTGGTTTGAGAGGAGTTGCGATGACAAGAAACAGGACTGACGGACTGACGGGTCAAAAACATTATTCCCTTCGCAAAAAATTTGCGTGGCGTATAATAAAAGGTATTATTAAATGATATGAGCAAATCATCCCTAATATGGATAAATCAGCATGTGCAATACTGATGAGGTTGCCCTGTCGATATAAATCAAGAGTTAATATTGCTTTTCGGAAATGGCCAATACGGAAAAAACAGGGCCAATATGGAAAAAAAGCTGTATTGGCCCACTTCCGGTTTCAATTTTCTTACGCTTTTAATACTTAACTTTGGACGTATCGTTATGCATAAAAAAAATTTGTATAATGATGTTCAGTGTTTTGTAACGTCTTGAAGTCTTGAAACGGAAATATTTCACAGCCTTTTCGAGAAGACTTTTGATTATTGACACTGTTTCATTTCCGTTGATTAATCATGAGAACGCAGACGATCCAAGAGTAAGAATAGTTAAACTGTCTGATTTATTCTTCCAAGCTACTTTATATTTGCTAGATAAAATGAATTGTAATAGCATAATATTAAGTACTTGGACGACAAATCAGAAATTACATCTGACAATGTTGACAAAAAATCCATGGACTTGAATGCGAAAAGACAAGTTCAGATATGAAATTCTGTATCTTCTTCACGGTAAGTTTCTTAGTTTATTCTAATTAAAAGAATTAAAATCATTTAATAAAAGTGTTATGAACTGGCTGTTTCTGTATTGGCCCTGTTATAGATTTTCAATCAGCTGTATTTGCCCTCGACTCACCTCGAATCTATAACAGGGCCAATACAGCCAGTTAATAACACTATAATATTTCAGTGCACTGCTAGTTATCGAGGTCCTACTATGAAGAAAATATTCTATAAATTGGGTCTTTATGATGGACAAATGTGGTGGAGGTAGGTATTTGTTAGTACAACTATATCAAAATGAAAGAAAAAACATCATTAAATTGTATGTATATCTATAACTAAGTTTCACTAATTAAAAATTACATGAAAACACATTTCAAAATATTATCAAAAATTCTTTTTAAAATATCAGACGGGGTTAATTATCCAATTTGTTACTTTTTGTTTAATGGAATGAACCAGTCTCAAACAAAACAATTATCATGATATATTTACACATATCTTTGCAAAATCAATGCATCCATTCAATTGATATACTACTGTGTATTAATAGTAAAATCTGTGGACACAGAAGGATGTCTTGCCTGTAACAACCTCAATCAGTATGTAACATGTAAAAACATTTACTGTATCAAATTCTGAAACTGACCTATTGACTGATATCTTTAAATCATTGCCACAAGTAGAAAAGAAATACTTACTTTTCTTCCTCTACTCTCTGTCTGCTTGCTGGAGACAATTGTCTTCTTAATCTTTCGTGGGCAGTCTTTACATCTTGCTGTAAAAAACATATTTGGTTAAACTCAAAATATATTGCAAAACCATTATATTTCTGGGGCAATATTTTTCATGGACTAAAACCACTAATCTTTCAACAAAATGCACTAATCAATTCGTTAGTTGGAAAAGCTAAAACGAAATATAAACGAAACTGAAAAACAAACATTTCACATAAATAATGAAAATTAAGTAAACAATTAACAGTACTGTAACCATCTATTACAATATCATTTTCCCCCTGTGTTTAATGCTGTATCTTGTGATTAGCTAATAAAATGATTTGTTTTCTTAATCAAACACTTAATTCTTATCAAACTTACAAAACAGTTTCTGTTAAAAGCCCAACTAATCTCTTCTAATAGACACATTATTGCAACCAAGTGTGCATTTATATACGGCATCTATTTCCTTTTGTAAAAATCACCATTACTTATATCTATAAAATGAAATAAAACTTGAAACTATTCACTGAAGACGCTAAAAGCCTCCAATTACATAGATATATCAGGTCTTACATACTGAGATACATGTACAAGCACTACAGGCCTGTGAACATAACCAACCTTTATCCTCTCTTCATTGGACATAACTTTGATATGATTCTCGTCAATATCAAATGGTGCCTTCTCTACAGGATCTACATAGTCTAAAAGACAAAATACAGTAATGATAACCGAGCATGGATGCCATATACCTAGAAAAATCTTTTACCCATAGATTCCATTTATTTGTGGTTTGTATGAAAATCATTGGCTTGTGAGTACATGTATTGAATTCCTTGTTTGATACTTTGCACATCATAAATCAGTAGGAAAGTAGGAGGCCCGGTAAGACAACTTTTTGGCCTCAAAATATAGCTTTTCAAAAAGTTATTAAAAATGTAAACTTTTAGCTATTGATTGGAAAGAAGAATACTTCTGTTACATAAGTATGGGCTGTTTTTGACAATGCAATGCACATGCATTAGGTACACATGTACTAGCATCATTAAGTCATGCAAAATTACTGAAATCTTCACAATTTTAGCATTTGTGCTAATTTTTAGACGGTTTTTGTCTAAAACGGAAGTGGTAGCACTTGTGCTCATTCTTAATGTTCAAATATATGTGATACATAACATATATGAAGGTTGAGACTGAACACGAATGCAGCCACTTCCATTTTGGACAAGAACCAACTGAATAGTGACGTTTTGTGGCATATTTGATAGATTTTTCATATTTAAGCTTGAATTAAGGCGTCTTTAGTTTAATGACCAAATCAGTTCAAATCGTTTACATAAACTAATTGAATCGACTGTAGAAGTGTTTAAAAAATGTCAAAAATCTTTCATCAGATGCTCTTCAAACTTTAGGCCAAAATAAACCCTTACCGGACCTTCTCCCTTGAATTAAGTTAGGTATTTTAACTTGTGGGTTTGATAAACCATGAAAGTCATGAAAATTGGTAGTCCATGAATAAAAGTACTGTCACTGTGAAGTCACAATAGGTTCTTCATGTATACTGTTTGTTTTGAAAACCTTAGACTGCTTTTGCTTTATCATATTCAAATAAAGTTAAATTTGTTTCTTATGTGGATCACTTTTTAATACAATATAAATTAATGGCTAATGAGTGGAGGAAACCAGATTGATGGTGGTAAACCATTGACCTTTAAATAAGAACAAGAATATTTTATTAAACAATTTTTTTTTTACAAAAACAGTTCTGGAGTTTTTTTCAGCATGCAAGTTGAAGTAAGATTGTCAGGAAGATTTTAGCAAAACATCTAACTGGAGATAGAGAAAATATTACAGCATGTAACAGCAAATTAATTTTATTTTTTCATTTATAGGCTAAGTGTTACATTTTTGGTCTTTTATAAGGTAGTTTCAATTTTCATAAACCAATATCTTCTGACTTATTTTTATGCCATTTCACATTTTCATTGGTCAAACTTCTCAATGAAGATTGATTTCATTAACAAATACATTACATAATTCAGAGTAGTAAACTTCATACCTTTTTTCCCTGTTCTCATGATCTCAATTTGACGCTTCTGTTGTTTTATTTTTGTTTCATGTCTCCATTCCTTAAGAACATTTTCATCTCTGTAAATATATATTCACAAGATAGAGAATATACTAGCCTGTAGTTTTTTTGTCGTTGTTGGTCGCAGTCTATCATATTTGTTTTTCTTTTATTATTTTTTATACAAAAAGGAGTAAGTAAACAAGAAGAGGTAAAAAGAACATCTCAGTATATCAAAAAAACAAAAAAAAATTATGATGCAGAAAAATTTGTGTCTTAATTTGTCCTAAATTTTTTAATCCAAATCTTGATTATTTGTACATAGATATAAGAAGATGTGGTATGACATGTACATTCCTTCAAACTCTTTAAAAATGTACATACTTTCTTCTCTGCAATATGGCATCTGTTTTTTCTTTGAAATCTTTGACTTTGGCAAGCTGTCTTTCTTCATTCATTTTAAAATGTATATAATCTGCTGGAGGGGGCTCGGGATAGGGATTAACTTTCCATGATAACACACTGTTATTGGCTGATTGTCGTCTGCAAAATCAAATATAAATACAATCCAACTACTTCCAATGACAATACTGTTTTTACTTTCACATATATTGTTGCCTGTAAGTGAAAAAAAAGAAAAGGAAACCATCACAAAACAACCTAATCAAAATGGGAGACAGACCTTTCAATTAAGAAATAATTCCTTCTTGTCATGTTCTATCCTCATTTTAACATGAGTAGGCATTATATTTGTACATATTTTCCACTGAGTGTTTAGGAGGTGTAAAATATGGTCATATATAATGCCTACCCATGTTAAAATGAGCATAAAGCATGAAGGAATTCTAATAGGACAGAAACGATTTTTTTTTAAAGATTGAAGCATATGAAAATGCCTTCAGAATACTTGGCGATTCCCGTTTCCTCCCCATGAATAATGTACATTACATTTTCATTATAAGTTTAAAAAATTATAGCAAGGTAAATATATGATGTTTTAATAACAATATGTAATAAAATGATGTATGCAGCTAAAATATATAAATATATATTTTTTATTACGATAAAAAATGAAAATAACTAGAATGTAAACAGTTAGTTTGTGCGCATGTGTCAAACATGTTTAGTGCTAATTAGAACATGGCTTTGTTCACATAGCAAAATAAGGACGTCATAATAGAATTGATGGTTAATTTTCATCGTCGTCTATGACTTAATTTTCTACAATAATTGAAACTTTTTAAAAAACATTATAAATTATGAAAAGTACTTTGTTCAATAAGGATGTTGATATTCTAGTCCTAAGATTGAGTTAGCTATACATACTTCCAGTTGGTATTTATTTACAACACTTTCTTCTGTAGTGATGATCCTAGACTCCCAGGTATGCTTTGATTTAACTTACTACCCATTACCAGTAAATTTACCATGAAAAACTTTTAAACCTAGGCCATATATCTCTTTGAAACTGATTAATTCATTCCATCAAGATATCAAGAGATATCCAAAAACAATTTGAATTTTAACAATTCACAATTATGTCTATTGTTTTTTTTTGTGTCACTGCATTGCTGGGTCATTGAGGTATACTACACATCCTTTGATTCAGATATTTTCATGAAACAAAAATGATTTATTTAAACTGCATTATCTCAAAATGAAGTATATTTTGTAGGCAATGAAGAGTAGAAGCTGAAAAGTTTAAACTTACACACACAGAATTTCATTTAAGGTCAAGTTACTGTAAATGGGCTATGTCACAATTTTGCTAAAAATTTTCATACAACTTAGGCTCTTTGAACTACAACTTGAAATCGAAAAAATAATGCATTTTGACCATAACTCCTCCTAATGGAGTTTTCTTTACCATTTGAAAGAGGTCTTAAGTTTGTCTACATGTATTTGTTATCATCTGTAACAAAATTACAATATAATATAATATTAATAAAACATTTCAACTCTTTTTTTATTTACATATTAAGTTGAATGTCAATTATGTATTATTTAAACAGTTCAATAGTAATTTTACTTTCGAATTACAGAGATCAGATTGAAGTACGCCAAAAGATTTAGGAAAAGTACTTTTCTGTTTATTACATTAAAAGTTGTAGTTTGCAAGAATCTGTGACCTTGAAAACTTGTAAAACAGCAGACAATAGCAAAATCAGCCCTTTAAAATTTTAGTATCATTAAAAGTAGAATGAATTTGATCATAAATCAAGAAGAATTTAATGATTAAGAACCTTTAATAATTTATTCTTTTAGATATTGATGTCAGAACACTGTGACCTTGAAAACTTGTAAAACAGCAGACAATAGCAAAATCAGCCCTTTAAAATTTTAGTATCATTAAAAGTAGAATGAATTTGATCATAAATCAAGAAGAATTCAATGATTAACAACCTTAAATAATTTATTCTTTTAGATATTGATGTCAGAACACTGTCCCCTTTTATTTGCTTATGTTTCGAATACTTAGTTTAACCATATTAGATCATATTAGTACATTTCGGCAAAATCTGAAAACATTTCTTTTTAAAAAGATAAATTTTTAATTTTCTATTAAATCCTATATCTAACACATTCAAATGCTCTTTCTTCTAAAAAGATCCATTTATAGAGGTCACTGAAACTCAAGTTTCCTGGTAAAATCTGGAGATATCAACAAGACTGAAGATTTAGGACAAGAAAAAAATAAGTAATTGTTCAATCCTCTTGCAGTAAAAATAAAAACAAAATCAAACCTCTCATGCTCTGGAACATGTGGCTTTGTAAGTCTTTTCTGGATGATCTTTATTTCAATCAGAGGTATCATCTGATGTTGTTGCCCATGTTTTATAAGAGCCTGATGGAAGCTGAACAAAGATAGAGAGAAAACACAGAGGATAAAGTTAGAAAACAAAGAGATAGACAATAAGATGAAGTAGCAAGAAAGAAGACACATAAAGAAAAATCATAAATGACAAGTCCAGGAGATTATAATTATGTTTTTCAAATCATCAAAAATGAAGTGAAAAATAAAGCTCATTGTACTTAAACCTGATCAGAGAATCATGATTATTCAACCATAAAATTAGGGTCTGATTATCCTTTGGACCTTTGAATATTTCATTAATCATTAATGAAGTTTCATATTGATTTCATACCAAGTTCACATCAAATCAAATGAAACATGTACCTTTTAGCAATACCAATTAAATGAAAGGGGGCCTCTGTGGCTGAGAAGTCAAAGTAGTTTATCTACAGCAATAGCTAGCCTGTCTATGCTGAGGTTGAACTCTGCCTGTGGCAGGTGTGTTGGACTCCAATCCTAATTAACTAAGAATGCCAGTTTTCCTGCTGAAGTTCGTGGTTTCCTTCATGCACTCAGGCTTCCCCCACCAATAGTTAATGGCCACCACAAGATAGGTAGTAGTGCTGAAAGTGGCGTTCAACACCAACAATCATTGAATCAACTAATAAATCGATATTGATCTACGAGTGATAGTACTATGATACTATCAAGGACAGTTAATGAGAAATAGAACTAACCCTGAAAATTTAACCTGACTAGTTGACTGTGAAGAAAATGTCAAGGACAAAAGGCAATGATGAGCTAACAAGGATCATCATTCATACTTGAATAGTGAAAATAAAAGAAAGATGATATCAAAATCCACCAATCAAAACAAAACAGGGCTGAGAGATGACCAGAAAGAATAGAAATGAAAAACAAAACAGAGAAAATCAGGACCAGAAATTTTAAAGAATAACAATGAAAATACAAACAACAGTCCGCAAAACACTATTCAGAAAAAGTGAAAGTTGGGTGCAAGATATAAAGGTATAATCACCACAACCATTGCCACAAGAAAAATATAATACCTTAAAGTCTAATGTACCGTCACCTTAACAAAGGTGAGACAAAATCCAAAACTTAAATTGTCTGGAGTATTTCTTTGAGAGAGCACAACATGTATACATGTAGGCATAACCTTAACTTCAGTGCTATAAAAAATCATAGAAAGAATAAAAAGAATGACACACCCATATAAATGAATAGGGACAGAGATAGAGAGATTTCTCAATAACATAGCAAGAAGCACACAAATAGGCAATTTCTATCATATACTCAATATAGAAAGAATGTTATAGGTAAGATGTAATTAATAAACTGATAAGACTAAAAATCAAAAACACTGAAAAGAAGACAGAAACAAAATAGATAGAAATACACATGTAGGAATAAAATAAATAAATAAATAAAATTCCAAACCTGTGGTCACCTATCTGATGATTTCTGTGAGAGATTATAAAACGGATGGGTGGAAAGTGAGTCTTTACTTTGTTTCTTTCATTGAGGCAGTGAAAGCTATGAACAAAAGTAGAGAAAAAAAGTAAGATGAAAGATAGAAAAAGAAAGAAGTAAATAGAAGAAAATAGTCATTCATATTACAGAGTGAGTTTGACAGAATCAACCTTAAGCTTGAATGTGCGTATTTAGGCTAAAATGTTGAAGTTCTACACTGAACAATAAATTGAAAAACAATGTACACTCATATAAATACTCATACTCATATAAATATAGATTCTACCACTGCATCGAGTGTGATACGATATTTATCCACTCGAGACAGTTAAATTTTCAAATTTAAAACGCGAGGCTCGCCGAGCGTTTTAAATATTTAAAATTTAACTGTCGAGAGTGGATAAATATTGTATCACACGAGATTTGGTGGTGGAATCTGTTTCTCTAATGATTTTCAAACAATAAGCAGGCAAACTTATTCCTTCCTTTCGAATGATCTGCAAAAAGATGTGTTCTTTCTATGTGACGTCATCAGGCATGGTCGCCTTTTTTCATGCCGTCACAATAGGAAATTTAGAGGAAAGCAAGAAAAATCGACGTCATAATCGGATTAATACCAATGAAGAACTGAGATCAAACGAACCACACGTTGATTAATTTTTTTTTTATACAATGGGTGCAGAAAGGGATAAATTGACGAAGAATTAGAGAAATATATATACATGTACATGTTCCTGCAAAATTTTTAATTTATCCAATACCTATCCACCAAGCTAGCATTAGAATCTTACAAACTACATGTACTAAATATACCATGACCAGTACATTTTACAGTTATACTATTTTTGAAACACTTATAACAGTTTTTAATATTCCTACGGCAGCAGTATATAAGTTTCACAAAACATCATAATGCAGCAATAAACAGAATTCCAACATCAGTTATTCACACCAGGTATCACAATACATTATTCAATTCAAAATCCATTTCATTAATCTTCATACCGCATTACTTTAAACAAAATAATACATCATTCAGCAGAAATAATATACCCTTTGCCAGCAGTTCACACTTTATAGATGCACATGCACTGCAGCATTTCACACTTTATAATCTCACACTTTATGACTTCACACTTTATAATTTTTCACACTTTACCTGACAGTGTTTTGTCTACTAGTAAATGTACTCTGTCTTGTGAGTAAGTAACTACTAGAATCATTTCTTCTGTTGGAAATAAGACCCCTATGTATAAATGTATTTATGAATAAAATACAAATCAATTTATATACTTTAAAATAGTTTGTATTGTACAATTTTGATAAAAAATATTTTAGAGCGCACTCTACCAAAACAACTTTTGAAGTATTGAAAACTTTTAACATAGGAAATTTATGAATAAAAAGGTCACTTCATTCCCTAAACTGTACTGTATTACTAAACAAAATATATTCATTAAAGCTGTTAATTTATATAGAAGCCAAATTTCATTTGAGTGAAGAAAAGTAGCATGAAAATTGTCATCATACATTTGTAATTACAAAAGTGGTTTGATGTAAGGTGACAAAGTTCCTAAATTTATACCTTTCAACTGGTGTGACCCAAAAATACAATACACAAAGACAAGCAACAATAATTTATATTTTTTCAAAATCTTACTTTTTATAATTTTATTATTTTTAGAATTTCTTAAAACATATAATACAAGCAGATTACAAAAATTTCCAAAAACTCCAGCAGATTTAACAATTGATTTAACAGAAATCGTGGCTTATTCCGTAATAATTTTGTCCAGGAGTACTATATTTAAGCCTCAGTCCTATGGGCTTACCACCTACATTTTATTAACACTAATGAACAATACTTTTCCTCTACTAACTTCCTTACAATATCCAACAGCATAACAGTTTAACATGCATACAAATTGTAACTGTATCTGAAGACGATTTCAGTAAATGTGATAAAATGAGTCACTGTAACAAAACTGAAGAAGATAATAAAGCTGTCGAGTTGTAGCTAGTATAATGATTGCAAAAAAACATGCATAAATCTTCCCTGAGTACTGTATATAAAAAGACTCTTTGGTAGAGACAACTATTTATCTTTCTATCAACAGCATATGTGTGGTGGTAATATCTGTTGGAGCTTCACTTTAATTAAAAGAAATAAAAGTGTCTCTAAAAGACCTGTCTGCTGATGATGAGATCAAAACCTCCTCTTTTGAAATAAATCTCTTGCTAGTAATTTTTCTACTGTTCTGGGCATTGGGATTTAATGTTTGTGAATTTGGTTTTTTTAGTGTTCAAGCTTTAAAACATGTAATTCAACTTAATTTGCTAAACACCTGTTTTAATTTTAATGTTGAAAATAAGATCTTTAAAAGTCAATTACAAGAAGTTTTACCTGAAAAAGTTTGATAGAAATATCTCAAGAATCCCAATGCAAAAAGACTCTAAAATGTCCCCATTTCTAAAAATTTCTCAATCTTTCAAAGAATTGAAGCGATTTAACGTCTTCAACCTATAGTGAGAAACAAATGTGCATTGACAATTGAGAATGAAGGAAAGTAAGTGCCCTCATGTGTTATTGAATGTACTCAAACATTGCAAGTGTTATAAAATCCTTATATATATTGATTTGTGTTAAATGTTGTGTGTAGGAAATAAAATCCTTATAAATGCTGATTTGTGTTAGTTAAATGTTACATGTATGTGTAGGAAATAAAATCCTTATATATGTTGATTTGCGTTAAATGTTATGTGTAGGAAATAAAATCCTTAATAAATATTGATTTGTGTTAAATGTTGTGTGTAGGAAATAAAATCCTTATAAATGTTGATTTGTGTTAGTTAAATGTTGTGTGTTGAAAACATTAGTAATATATCACTCTGTTCTTACCTATCTACACTTTGTGTTAAGGTATTAAGCCTGAAAATCACATGAAACCAAAAGGCTTATCAATTATCAGTATTATTTTACATTAATGTTTGGTCACATGATTCAAGATTTAGGCATGCATGAAAGGTAAGCAATCTTTAAGCCAATAAGAATAGAACATGCAACATATTTATGAGATATGCTCATATGAAAATTTACATATGTAATCTAATTTCTAACAACCATTTTTTCTTAAGATTATTTAAAAGCAAGCATGGATATTTACGGTCATGCATTTTCCTCCAAGCATTCTGGATATGCTATAAGCCATGTTACTTTGATAAAAATACCTTTGTGGACTACTTTTAGGTCTAATTTTACCACTTTTAGGCCTCCTTGAATAAAATGTATACATGTAGTTTTCACAATTAGATTACCAGATAAAATAAAACAAACTGGATTCTAATAAGAAATTGTTCTTAAACAATTTAGTATTATTTAAACATACAGCTATATACAATCAAACCATTTCCATTAAATTCAATCATAACTTTTCTTTTTAATCCCTAATAATTCGATTTGTTTGCATATTAATTGTTTCTTTGAAATATCATAACATCAATCTACTTAGTCAATGGTTTCAAAAATTAATCATCTTTATCTTTGAATTTCTTTATTTACAAATAAAAAAGGACTTTAATCAACTTGGTAAAAATGGAAAACTGCCTATGATGAAAGAAACTATTGTGAACACCCCTGGCGACTAAATATTGCATGTGGAGGTTATGAAAAGCAGAGAGACCACAGTGACTTTTTGCCCCAACTGCCCAGTAGTGTGAGCCCTGTATAAACTGATAGAAGTTCATGTGATTAGAACAATTTCTGCTATATACAAGACACATGTTTTTTTTTGTTTTAACAAGACTCACCTATCAACTGTTCCCATGGCACCTGCTTTCATTATTTTATCTGTTTTTTCTTGTTTTATTTCTGTATAACTAACTGGTCTATGTAGCTCTGCAGAATGAGGTACCAGTCCAAATTCTGAAGATTTTGTTGTAGTACTTTTATTATCCTCCATGGACAAAGATCTATGTTGTATCTTAGCCCAGTCTCGTAAATCTCTCTCATCCTGCCAGTCCTCTGAGCTACTACTACTGTCCTCCCCATTTTCTCCTGTAAAATAATCATGATATTTTACACTCAAACCAACTGGTAAGTTTTGTTTAAATCTCACAAAGAATTGCTATGAAAAAATGTTTTGAAGAAAACTAATACTGCCCATGTAGAATTCATGTTATTCTTATTACATGTCACCTCACTTAAGGTAAATTAAAGAATACAGATACGAAGACCCCCCCTTTCATTTTCGGACCCTCCTATATACATGTAGGGGCATGGCCATGTAACTATCTGCCATTATAATATGTCCTGGCTGTTTAAATTGATTACATTGGAACATCTTGTTTGTTCCATCATAACATTTATGACCTGCCACTAAAAATTATCATTGCCTGCTTCATTTGTGTACCCTGAAAAATAGACAGGAAGGGATAAAACCGTCATGATAAAATACATTTTTATAGTTCACTGTGTTAGTACTGTTAAAGACCAGCAGTTGCAAGAAAATAGTCCAAACAGGTGTACAAGAAATTTCTTCATGTCATATTAGAAACTACCGTATACATCAGTGACACTCATGTCCTTTTATTGTCAAAGTTTATTCAAATTTCAGATATCTTATTCTTTCTTTAAATGCATTGCATATCATTAATCAATGAAATAAATCAAAAATAAAGATTCATATAATATAAATCTATGTCCTGAAATAAGCCCTAAATTTATTCTGATCAACATAATTATAAAATACCTTCAGAATTTGAATAAACACACACCAAATATTGCCTTTACCATTCTTTAGTCTTTTTCCCATTTGTAATAGCATTTTTATAAACAATAAATCATACAATGGTTGTTCAGAAACAGTTACATGAACATTAATACAGATTTATAACTAATGTTAAATTCATACTTACTGCAACAAGAAAAGAAAAAAAAGTACACATACCCCCATTTAGACTAGTTGTGAGACGCCCCTGAGACTTGGCAAGAAGCATTTCTCTGAGAAATTTGAGAATTTCATTAGTTCCTTTCTCTATTATCTCCCCTGGAGGAAACTCTATTGGATTGCCACTGATATTCAGTCCATTTAATGATTTGATTAAACCTGTAAAAAAATAAGAAAAATCATACTATTACATGTACAATTTTCTAAACTTAATTATAAGGGTTGCATGAATAAATTTTGTGGTTAAACCTAGCTAGAACATACATGTATTTCTCTTAAAATTACTGTAGTTTATAGTACGAAATATCATGAGTATTGAACAATAATTTTCATTTAGTTTATGTGGTGTTTTGGTTGTTGAAGTAAATGAAGGAGCTACATGTAAGCCATTTCTTTTTTTTCAATGTAAACATCATTATCTGTCCCTCATGTATAAAAAGCAACAAAACTTAAATATTGATATTAATCATGTACTTATGGAAATTAATCTCTAGTATAAAAAAAGATTATCATGAAATGATGAATCTGAAAAAATCTTTCTTACCCAATTCTAATGGCAAACTACGTAAATTGTTTCCTTCCAACAGAAGATTTCTAAGATTTTGATGTCTTCCAGTGTAAACACTTGGTAAACGTAGCAATCCATTTCTTCTTATGTCCAACCACACAAGGTTAGGAAGCTTATCAAAGAAATCATCAGGCAGACTGCATAACTCATTCCCTTCCAAATACAGGTACTGAAAATGTACAAAATAAATTTTGTCAACATTGTAATAAACAAATCATAAGATTTATGACTCCCAATAAATACCAAAAATACACTGTAAGGCATGTTGGTGATTTTCAGACAACGTCCCAGTGTCAAGAAGATTCATCAAATGAAAAGAACAAAAGTTAGAACTAGAAAAACAATAGTGAATACCTGGTCTGGACCTGCATCCAAGCATGCAAATGATTGAGGTAATATGTATACTGGAGCATAACTGATCATTCCCTTTCACTGAAGCCAAGAAACTTTGACGAAAATCTTCCTTGTACAATCACTGTTGTAAATTCTTAAACTATCAGCAAACAGGAAGTGGCTAAACAACTGTTGTGAAAATTGGTAACTCGCTACAACCTAATACTACCAAGCTGCAGACCAAATGTTTAAATCATTCCCTTAATAGGAGCAAGAGGAAGTGGCTATATACTGAGTCCTGATCTGTGTTGCTGCATGCAATTGATTGAGGTTACATGTTTATGGGAGCATAACTGATCATTCCTTTTCATTGAAGCCAAGAAAACTCTAGACAAAAATCATCTTTGTACAATCACTGTTGTAAAATTTCAAACTATTGGCAAACAGGAAGTGGATACATCCCAGATGTAAAAATTTCTTGCTCACTACAACTCAACATTATAAAACTGAGGATCAAATATTAAATCATTCCCTTTCATAGAAGTCAAGAAAAAAGTAAAATAAATATAACAAAAATACAAACAAATGCGGTTACTAACCTGATTTGCCTTTGGCAACACAGGTAAAAATAAGATCTCCAGAATCATCAATGATAATGCCTCTCATTTACAAATGCATTTCATAGTTCATTCTATGCTTCTATGCAACACTCTGATTTATGACCCTATCAGATACCAACCATTGAATATTCAGAAAGGAATTGGGATTTCAAAGTGAATTCCACAATCAACAGCATTCAACTCATAAAGATTAATTAACTTTTAACTAAATCCCCTTTTGTGTACTACTCAGATAATATAAATAAAATGCTCCGCTGCACAGCTTGATACGACCGCAGAGGTCGAACCCTGAACAGTTGGGGCAAGTATGGACACAACATTCAAGCTTGATACAGCTCTGAATTTGGATTGTGATAAAATATTTGACACAGCATAGGTTTCTGGCACAGAATGAATGTGGTCTTAGAACTTAAAAAAATAATTTACCTATTCAAACCATATCATTATTATTTGCTTTTATATATAAATCAGAAATAACCAATTTAAAATGGAAAATTTTAAAGAAAAAAAAGGAAACCCCCCCCAAAATTTTTTGAACCCCCTTATGATTCATCACCCCCAAACTCAATCCCAGCCTTCCCTTTGTGGTATGGTACCTTGCAGTACAATTTCAGAGAGATCCATACACTTGAACACAAGTTATTGTCTGGTAACTAGAAAATTGCTTGTTTTTTGGCCTCAAATTCCTAAACATTTAGGACAATTACCCCCAAACTCAAAGCCAGCTTTCCCTTTGTGTTATGGAACCTTGTAGTACAATTTCATAAAGATCCATACACTTACACACAAGTTATTGTCCTGAAACTAGAAAAATGCTTGTTTTTTGCCCCTTTTTGGCCCCTAATTCCTAAAATTTTGAGGCAATCACCCCCAAAATCAATCCCAGTCTTTCCTTTGTGGTATGGTACCTTGCAGTACAATTTCAGAGAGATCCATACACTTGAACACAAGTTATTGTCTGGAAACTAGAGAAATGCTTATTTTTGGCCCCTAATTCCTTAACTGTTGGTACCATAACCCCCAAAATCAATCCCAACCTTCCTTTTGTGGTATTGAACCTTATGGTAAAATTTCATAGAGATCCATTCACTTAAACTAAAGTTAGAGTGCGAAAACCAATGTGTCTTCGGACTACGACGACGCAGACCCCAACGTCATACCAATATACGACCGCAAAATATTGCGGTCGTATAAAAATTCATTTCTTATGCATAAACAGGTTAAATTTTGCTTTTGGATAACATCTTATCTGTTTTAAAACTGAAAACATTTTATCTGGACCAAAGAGAAAATGTAATAATATTTATAAAGTTATTTTTCTATAAGTATTGTAATTTTTTAATGTGATGACAAATTTTGAGTACCGGTAAAACAAATGTGAAATATTTAGGATTTCAAATTTTGTATCTGGTGAACAGATTGTTGATTATCAGATATAACAAAGAAGGCCAATTAGAGGCTTAACTTTATCAAGGATTTGTATACAAATCCATGACTATGTATACATGTATAAAGAATGTTACAAAAAACTAGAAAAACTTTGTGTACTGCATTAATTCAATGTCATTTTGATTATGTATGAAGCTTATTTGCTATAAAATGTACCAAAAACACCACTATTACCAAGGGTGATTTTTTTTATCAAAACCACTTTGTGAGTACTGTATAAAAAATGTATGGCCAACAGAACTTACAATTCTGCAACAATTACAGGTAGAGATAAAATACTTCTTGTTTGCTAGACTTGAGAATTTATATCCTCAAGTTATATATATATTCATGTGCTAAAATGGGGCTACATGAGTGAAAATCACGTTTTTTCCCTTTGTTGTTGTTTCAAGTAGATATTTTTTTGTGCTAGACCTTGTTGAATTGATTTTGTCATTCTTTTCGATTTGACTCTACTTGAATGCACAAGATAAAGACACATTTGTATACCTAATCCAGTATGGGATTCAGTGAAACTGTGCTAATACTTTCAATCATTTTAATAAATTAGAGTAATACGTTTTCCTCCTATAATCATGACGATTTTTAGCAGACAATTTAAGATTATTTTTAATGAATATTGGGAACTGATATAAGGCATTGAAATAGTTTGTGATCTAGAGTATTCTTATCTTCTAACTGAGTAATTGAGGAGAAATTGTGTACTGCTATAATTACCTCTAATTGAGATAATTCTAATAGTTCGTTGGGAATTTGCCGCACACCCTTTGAACCTAGATCTAAAGTGTTTGAGCCTAGGGCTTTAGTTTGACCGATAATCTTTAATATCAACTCCTCGGCCTTTTTTGTTTTTGCTATTCCTCTTTCAGTGGGCGTTTCTGTAGGATTATTGTCATAGGATTCAACTGGAGTTGCAGTATCAAGTCTTTCGATTTCACTTGATTCTGATTCTTCCGAACCAGATTCCCCTTCCTCATTGTCATCTACATATCTGTCTTCGAACTGCTGTTTTATATGCATCATATTTTTGTTCGTCACATTCAGTACTCGATCTTAATATCCAATTACAGTAGAAGACATTTTCCACATGGTATGTTGAAAATCATAACAATCATGGCGGCGGATACAACCCAATCACTATGGCAATTATGATCATGTGACCAAATTTTATGCTTGAATGACTTTATGTTTCAAGTATAAGCTTCTACAAAAGCTTGCCTTACCTCAACACTTTATAAACGAAAAAGTAACCTCCTCTTGATTATATTTTTCATATTCTCCCTCTAAATCAACGAGTTTCAAGCGAAAGCTTTGATAAAAATAAAGTTCAAAATACTTATGGTGTGATGTGCTGTGCTGCTAAACCCAACTATATCAGTCCTATTCAGGACCGATAACTCTGTCGAAAATATAGGTGGGTATACAATGTTGAAATGTATGCAATAACATATTTTTTGTACACAAGTTAACATTTCAATATTGTTTTTTTATATGCCTGGATATTGATTAAAACATTGAATTAAAAAAATAAAGGACAAAAATCATATGCAATGAAGTCTCGTTATTTTTCTGTGAAATAAAAAAATCTATCAAATATAAAATTTGAATTATAGAGTATTTTTTTTAAACAATTATCGCGAATCACTATATTCTTTATTTTTTTTTATGCAAAAATTAACTTATCGAAGACTATTTCATAATATTCATATTTTCTTAAAGTTCTTTGTGATATATATTTCTTCGGTAGTGTACATGGTAAAGAGAATTATATATTTGTACAATTTAGAAACTTTTATATATCACTAAAACTAAACTTTGGAAATACGTGTGTACACAGGAAGTTAATGTCACCTGATGGCTTTTGGTTTGACACAATTCCTTTCCACTGCCTGACAATTTGTTGTTATGTAACATTATAACCTAAATCTGAGTTAACCTGATCGTATTTTGGTCATATTGGTCATAGAAACTTAAAAGGGATATTAACTTTGATAGGTACGGAACATTTATTTATTGTTGGACATGTTTTTTTTTTTCTCTCGAGACGAAAACATTTTTTTTCTCCACAGAATGTATTATTTTTCTATATAAAGATAAATTATACAGAGAAAAGGGAAAAAATGTTTAAGAAAATAAAAAATATTTTTCTTATAAATTTTAGTGGTAACTTTTTTTTTCACTTCACACTTGATTTTTAAGAAATCAAACATATCAGAATATCAATGAAGAAAATAACAACCAAAGAGCTGATTGCTCTGAGGTGGAAGAAGATGCATAAAAGGTAACTTGAATTACCATAAAAGCAGCCCACCAACCCAGCCTGCTTTGTCCCATTATTGCTTTCGACGTATTTTTTTCTTCCAAAAATAATACTACTCATAACTCAACCAAAACTCACTATACTTAACATAAAAATCTGCAAATACTGTTGATTCAAATTAAATTTTCTATAACTAAATTCCATACATTCGTCTCAGCATGGTCAATTTGATACAATGCAATTTCGCCAAGCAATTATAACAGTAATTGATTTGGTTTCACTTGAAAGTTTTCTGTCAAAGGCAGATAGTTAACTTTAAGAAAAAATGGCCACCAAGATTTTAGTCAAGTTTGCTTAAATTAGGGTTTTTCATTATAAACTTATATTGAAAAATTCTAAATATATCCAATGCAGATATGTGTCAGGCCAAGGATTGACCGGTCATGTCAGGTGATGACCTTGCTATGTTATTGCGATAATTTAGAGTCAAGCGCACACGTGAATCTGCTGGTGTTTTACACATCAAACGATGCACCGTCAGTTGACAGAATCACGTGTGCGCTTGACTCTTTTAGCATTTCAAACCCGTTCATTTAAAGTGCTTGACCCATATATCATATTTGATTTTCATCTAATATTTTTACACAAAAGTATGAGGATGGGAATGGCATTTTCCGCCAGGAGTCACACAGCCCTTTTCTGAAACTTTTCATGAAAATAAAACTATTGACAGCAACGAATTACTGGTTCCGTACTCGAGCCTCGATAATGTGTCATTTTTGTGTGTACCTTAATGACGAATAACGTTAAAGAGATGGACTATTCAGTTGTTAAATCCCGTTTTTTATCACTTCTAAAACTTTGAAACGTATTAAGGCAATAAAGGCAATCATTGGGGACATTCCGACAATGACCGACATGAAAACTACGTACTTTCGAAATGGTATCCGTCATGCAGATGCTTAGATCATGTGTAAACATCGGTGTCAAGATATGGCACGGAAGTTGTTATGAAATTGTAAAGCACAGAAAGGGATACGGCATATGTCCTGGTGACGGTTCAATGATTTTACAACCGGCAGTAAAGGCTTTCAGAAGACTTGAAGTCTTCTTCCACCAAAAACAGCACACATTCTGCATGAAAAATATACGATGTTTAAAAATACATGCGACACTTTCAAACACATCCGCCATTTTGAAAAATCCCGAAAATTCACTTTTTAAAATCGACGTGGGACGTAATTTCCCCTCGATTTCAACTTTGAAAAGTAGCCTGTTTTGCTAGATATATGTGTTAATATGTTCAATATAACTGCAAATTATTACTTTTATCTACGGAATTTGTGAATATTATGTACAAGTAGACATGGGGTCCCTAGATTTACCATTGAGTCAACGGGGAAATGACCAGAAAAAGTACGATTTTTACGAATCTCCAGGGACGTATTTAATCAAAAATTAAACTTAATATGGACTAATTTGAAAACAGGGCCCAAAATTAAAAATCTGAATGCACAGTTAGACTCAGCATATCATAGAACCACAAGAATTCAGTTTTTGATGAAATCAAACAAAGTCTAATTTTGGACCCTTTGGACCTCAATGTAGACCTATTTAAAAATGTCCAAATATCCAATATAGTAATACATGGTAAAAACCTCAAACAATTCAAGACTTTAAATTAATCCTCATTGAAATTGGTTAAAAGATTTGTATTTATTTTTAATTGAAGATTTCTTGCTGTTGTACAATACTTTGCTGTTGCGCAATACTTAGTAAATCTGTTTACAAACTAAATATAATAATTTACCCACCCTGTTTGGTGTGTATCTCCTGCCATATCATTATTTGTTGTTTCTTTGTATAGATCAGAAATAATTTATGTTAGAACCAGCTTAGCCAGTATTAGAAAAGTCTTGTTTTTGGCCCCTATTTGGCCTCTAGTTTCTTAACGATTAAAGCCACAACCCACAAAATCGACCCCAACTTAAGTATTTGTCCGGAAACCAGACGAACCTTGTTCCTCCCCCCCCCCCCTTGTTGCCCCTTATTCCTGAACGGTTTGAGCCATAATCCCCAAAGTCAAGTCAAACCCAACCTTCCCTTTGTGGTATGGAACCTTGTGGTACAATTTCATAGAGATCCATACACTTATACACAAGTTATTGTCCGGAAACTAGAAAAATGCCTTTTTTGGCCCCTTTTTGCACCCTAATTCCTAAACAGTTGGGACCATAACCCCCAAAATCAATCCAAACCTTCCTTAAGTGCTATTGAACCTTGTGGTTAATTTTCATAGAGATCCATTCATTTATACTAAAGTTATTGTCCGGAAACCAAATGTCTTCGGACGCCGACGACGACGACGACATGATAGCAACATACAAACGCAATTTTTTTGCGGTCGTATAAAAACGGGTAAGATTAATTAGAAAATTGAACTTTATTGAAGCACCTATGCATTTTTCATGGGACAAAATGACACAAAATGGCGTCTCGCTACGTCACCAAAGTCACGTGTTGTCTTACTTAGTTGGATATGACAGTATTATCAAAATACTAAACTTTCAACGGGTACTACAACCGGTGATTTATATATATATTTACTATATAAATCCTTGCTATAACTGAGTATAGTTATCTCAGGTATTTGTGACATTTCAACTTCTGAACCATAATCGAAGACATGTAAGAAGGCCTCGCGTCTTCCTTAAAATGACAAGGAAAAAAACAAGAATCAGTGGGTGATTGTGACAATATCCTATTTTATAAAAGACCAGGCTTCCTTAGCTATTATTTTAATTGCTGGGTCTGCCAAATGCTCCACGAAACCTTTTTTTTTTTAATTACCAACATCTATTTTATCAGCTATCACATACAGGCTTCAGAGCTTATAAGAAACCACCTACTCCAGGTTTGGTATGAATCGGAATGTAGATACGACACAAATCAAAAGATCGGTTAAAATGTATATACTCCAAGCCTCTTTCATCTTGCAATAGTTTAAAAACAACATTTGACTTCTCTACTTTTTACACTATAAAATAGAGAATGGAAACGGGGAATGTGTCAAAAAGACAACAACCCGACCAAAGAGCAGAAAACGGCACAAGGCCACCAATGGGTTTTAAACAAAGCGAGAAAATCCCGCACCGGAGGCGGGCTTCAGTTGGCCCCTATACAAAAATGTGTACTAGTTAAGCGAAAATGGAAGTCACACTTAACTCCGAAACATATAAAAGAAAAACAATTAAAAAAAAACATGCATACAAGACTAACAATTAAAGGCCAGAGCCTCCTGACTTGGGACAAACGCAAAAATGCGGCGGGTTTAAACATGTTTTGTGAGATCTCAACCCTCCCCCTATACCTCTTGCCAATGTAGAATAAACAAACACACAGCAATACGCACAGTAAAATTCAGTTTAAAATAAGTCAGAGTCCGATGTTAGAATAGTTAACAGAACAAACTAAGCAAAATGACAATGATACATAAATTAACAAAGGACTACTAGCAGTTACTGACATGCCAGCTCCAGACCTCAATTAAACTGATTGAAAGATTATGTCTTCATCATATGAAAATCAAGCACAATCCCTCCCGTAAGGGGTTTAGTATCATACCATCATAAAATATACTAGAAGCACATAACCCGTATCATGCCAACAACTGGTTTTAGAATAAATGTATTTATTCCCGATACAAAGACCCTATGAGTGAACCAATATTAATTTCAAAAACAGTATCGTAACTATATCCCTTCTGAATAAGTCTGTTTAAAGGTTTGGTTAGCTTTTGAGGCGAATGACGACATTTTTGTGCTTTGTATAGAATATTACCACAAAAGATTGGATGTAATATACCTGAACGTATAAGATGTCTGCACGTTGATTTTTATTTACGAATGATTTCCTTGTACCGATGATAAAATTAAGTAAATGTTTTGTCAAGTTTGTGATATCGAAAACCCTGGTGTAATAATTTTTCAGTAATACAGAGATTTCTTTCGTTAAAATCAAATACGTTGTAACATAAACGAGCGAAGCGAACAAGTTGAGATATATAAACACCATAAGATGGTGACAAGGGAACGTCACCATCTACAAATGGATAATTACCAATAGGAAATGAAAAATCATCTTTTTTATCGTAAATTTTGGTATTAAGCTTCCCGTTAAAGATATAGATATCAAGACCCAGAAAAGGGCAGTGGTCATTGCTAGTATAAGCGTTATTTCAAGTCAGTTCAGCAGGATATATCTCTTTAGTGTACATACTGAAATCGTCTTCATTGAGAGCCAATATATCATCCAAATTTCTTAAAATGTTATAAAATTTTTGAATCAGATGTTGTTTCGATGTGTCTTTGCTGATTTTCGTCAAAAATTGACACTCGTTACAATACAGAAACAGGTCCGCAATAAGTGGTGCACAGTTAGTCCCCATTGGAATTCCGATAACTTGACGAAATACGGATTCTCCATAGCGAACAAAAAAATTATCTAGTAAAAATTCAAGTGCATAGTATTTTTTCATTTTAAACCTAAATATATGATAATAATAAATTCTTTATTTAAAGATGTCACTCAATTAGAACGTGTCTAATTTTCATTGAGGCCCTCAAAAAGTGCATGCATACAGTACACATTCAACAGCAAAATACAACATGCATAATTTAAAATCACCCATACATCAAAATAGCAATGAAAGTTTTCATATTCCAATCCAACCGTTCCAATCCAGTCATATCAAATGTTAATTTCTTTTACATAATATTTTTTACATAAAACAGTTCTACATTACGACAATTTTTTTTTTTGTAAATAGTAAATCATTCCACACCTTGATTGCAGAATAATGAAAAGATTTCTCATAAAAAATAGAATTTGGTCTTAAAGACAGAATGAAAGAATTAGTCCAACTTTGTTTCATGATGAAAAAGAAAGGCCAGCGTAGGTATGAATTCTCTGAAACTGACCTCGTCTAGATGCTTCATTTTTAATTGACACATATTTGTTACCTTAGAGGGATATGTTTTTCAACAGACAATCGACATTCCTATTGGAACCAACTGTGGTCCTCTTTTGACCTTTTCCTTTTATTTACAGGAGACAGGCTTCATATATGAGCTTCTAATAAAGAATGAAAAGAAGCTATAATGATCCTTAACTTCACGTCCCGCTATATACATTAGATGTCCTCTCACTAAATAATATAAAATTTGGTGTCTATGTTGAACTCATCTATCCCATCGGACACAAAATAAAGGATATCGCGGATACAGTTAAGTCTGAATATTATCTTGACTTACATCTAGAAATTAACAAAGAAAGGTAGGTTGAGAACAAAACTATACCATACGTCATTAGACATGATTTCTGAACTTTCAATTCCTATATAGAATATTCCAGCCGCGCCTGCATGTCGAGTATATATATATCGCACAACTATTCTGGTATACAATGATCTATGACTGGAACACAGACACATAGTATCGGTTAATCAATTCGTGACGGCGACCGTAAAGAGAGGCGAAAGATACCAAATGGACATTCAAACTTATAAGTCGAAAATAAACTGACAACGCTGGCTAAAAAAGAAAAAGATCAACAGACAAACAACAGTACACAAAACACAACATAGAAAACTAGACTGAGCAACATGAACCCCACCAAAAACTGGGGGATGATCTCAGGTGCTCTGGAAGGGTAAGCAGGGTAAAACTTGTACTGTGTCAATTTCAGTTATTCTTCCTCATATCTCTGTTGGAGCAGTTTTTGTTGTAGGAGCACATCCTTGCTAATGATGCTCGTATAGTGTGAAGATACACTAGCGTAACATATAACATGGATATAAGTAAACGCCGTACTATGCGAGAGGGTGTATGTTACTGCTGAGAAATGAGAAGTTGACAATTGGGAAGTTGAAATAATCACGTTTGATATACATTTTTAGTTTTAAAGTCGTCCATCTGTTTCAATATCAAAGAAAATTAAAAACCAATTGTTCAAAGAACAATTGAAGGTCTTTCCACCAGTAAAGATTATTTTGAAATAAAAATATTAAAATTCGGTTTAAAATGTCATTTCAAGCGTCAAATGATGGCTTATTGTACGCTATTCCAAAAATATATTGTTTCTATAAAAAAAAAAAAAAATAAGGAAGATAATTTGAGACTTCCGGTTTGAAAAATGATACTTCCGGTATAATTTGATAGTTCAATTGACACTGATTCCAAAAATATATCGTTCGATATACTTTTACATTAAATATGTACAAAAAATAGCTTCTTCCGGTTTACACAAGGTCATTTCCGGTTGGCTTTCCAACGTCAAATGATAATGCAATAAAATGCTCCGCAGGGCGCAGCTTGATACGACCGCAGAGGTCGAACCCTTAACAGTTGGGGCAAGTATGGACACAACATTCAAGCTTGATACAGCTCTGAATTTGGATTGTGATTAAATATTTGACACAGCATAGGTTTCTGACACAGAATGAATGTGGTCTAAGAACTTAAAAATTTTAAATTGGACATTCACCTATTATGGTCCAATATCCAAAATCTAAATGCATGGTTAGATTCAGCATATCAAAGAACCCCAAGAATTCAATTTTTGATGAAATCAAACAAAGTTTAATTTTGGACCCTTTTGACCTCAATGTGGACAAAGTTGATAATGGGGCCCAAAAATGAAAAATCTAAATACATGGTTAGATTCAGCATATCAAAGAACCCCATATAATCAATATTTGTTGAAATCAAACAAAGTTTAATTTTGGACCCCGATTTGGATCAACTTGAAAACTGGGCCCATAATCATAAATCTAAATACATGTTTAGATTCAGCATATCAAAGAACCCTAAGAATTCAATTTTAGTTAAAATCAAACTAAGTTTAATTTTGGACCCTTTCGACCTTAATGTAGACCAATTTGAAAACGGAACCAAAAATTAAGAATCTAAATACACGGTTAGATTCGGCATATCAAAGAACCCCAATAATTCAATTTTTGAAGAAATCAAACAAAGTTTAATTTTGGACCCTTTGGACCTCAATGTGGACCAATTTAAAAACGGGGCCCATTATCCAAAAACTTAATACACAGTTAGAATCAGCATATTAAAGAACCCCAAGAATTCAAGAATAAAACCCCATTGAAATTGGTCAAGAAATAAGCAATTTATACGAAGTATCTTCTTTTGCACAATACTGTGCAATTAAATATTCTTGCTATTGCGCAATACTGTACAATTGACAATTTCTTGCTATTGCGCAATATTGTGCTATTGGATATTTCTTGCTATTGCACAATACTGTGCAATTGAAGATTTCTTGCTATTGCGCAATACTGTGCAATTGAAGATTTCTTGCTATTGTGCAATACTGTGCAATTGAAAATTTCTTGCTATTGCACAATACTTATTATATAATAATTTACACATCCTGTTTGGTGTGTATCTCCTACCATATCATTATTATTTGCTTTTAAATATAAAACAGAAATAACCAACTTAAAATGGAAAATTTTAAAAGAAAAAAAAAGGAAAAAAAGGAAAAAAAGGAAACCCCCCCACCCAAATTTTTTGAACCCCTTTATGATTCATCACCCCCAAACTCAATCCAAGCCTTCCCTGTGTGATATGGAACCTTGTGGTACAATTTCAGAGAGATCCATACACTTGAACACAAGTTATTGTCTGGAAACCAGAAAAATGCTTATTTTTGGCCCCTTTTTGGCCCCTTATTCCTAAACGTTTTGGGCAATTACCCCCAAACTAAATTCCAGCTTTCCCTTTGTGATATGGAACCTTGTAGTACAATTTCAGAAAGATCCATACACTTACACACAAGTTATTGTCATGAAACTAGAAAAATGCTTGTTTTTTGCCCCTTTTTTGGCCCCTAATTCCTAATATTTTGAGGCAATTACCCCCAAAATCAATCCCAGCATTCCCTGTGTGATATGGAACCTTGTGGTACAATGTCAGAGAGATCCATACACTAACACACAAGTTATGTCTGGAAGTTACAAAAATGCTTATTTTTGGCCCCTTTTTGGCCCCAAATTCCTTAACTGTTGGTACCATAACCCCCAAAATCAATCCCAACCTTCCTTTTGTGGTATTGAACCTTATGGTAAAATTTTTTGCGGTTGTATAAAAAGTCCCATGACTTTATCAGGTATACTTATGAGGTAAAAGCAAAGGTCAAAATCTAGAACGTCAAATTTACCAATGACCTTGAGCTCAATTTCAAGGTCATAAACCAAGGACCACAAATCAAAAGACCCTACGTCTTAATTATATATGGTTAATGAGTTATATCACCATATGCGTTATTTTAAATATAAGGGGGGAGAAAACTCCTATTTAATGTTAGCGTACCCTTTCAACCAAAATGTATGTGACATGTCGCAACTAACAATTTAGTAAAAATAATTTGTCGATTTCTAATACAATTTTTGAAAAAAGGTAAAAATAAGCCAAAATCTAATTTTAGTATATGACCTTGAGCTTTGACCTTGACCTAATTTTCTTTTTTTTGGACCAAGGACCTCAAATCAAAAGAACCTAGGTCTCTATTACTGATGGTTTACCAGTTAGAAATGCATATCACTTATATCAAATGCATAAGGGGAAATAACTCTCATATGGAGTCTCCGGACTGCTTCGGTGAAAACCAAACTCAACATCTTGAAGATATAGCGAGCAATTTGGTAAAATAAATTTGTTGTAATCTTTTACGGTTGCGAAGAAGTAGCAAACACAAGAAAAACAGTGTTCGGGGAGATAACTCTTACAAAGAAAAGTATTCGGTTAAGCAGGGTCAGATTTGAAAGCGCATAAACTGTTCGATATCATATACCAAATATCAAATCGACATCTTGCGAAATAACCAAACAGCGAAAGAAAAAAAAATTAGGCGGAAGAAGAAAAAAAATAATCAGAACAAAATCAATGGGTCGTTCCACGGAAAAGTGGAAAGACCTAAAAATCTAATATCAAGCAGACTTTCTAGTTTCGTTAGTATCCTTAATCTCAAGCTCACTGGGATATATGAGATGCAATCACCCACACAGGAAAATATAACAATAGATATAAGAAGCTACAGACAGAAATCCAATATAAAGTTCGGAAAGCAAACCAACAGTGCATGACAGATGTTCTGTATGTAAGAACAGATCATAATATGGTCAAACTTAAAAAAAAGTATAACAAAAATACCGAAATCCAAGGTAAATACAAAAAGGTGAAGTCTATAAAATTGACAAAATCAAACGTTATCATTTTTGACTATTAACTAGCACAAACTGTGTTATACTAGTACTCCGTTGACACAGAAGAAGTTCCATAAGATGGGATAGATGCATTGATAAAATAAAATTTTAATTAAAAAATTCGTAAGGGTTTCGCGGAACCCAGTGTCTCGCCTACTTTTGCTGCTAGTCACAGGCTCAACAAAAATAGGGAAAAAATTATTAAAAATTTTCCTATTGATACTATCTTTTGATTGTAAGAAGGTTCTGTCCAAGTTTGGTAAAAATCTAGAATGGTTTATGAATCTAATAAATGTTTTAAAAACTTTAACTACAGACTGTATGTAATGTTAACTGGAAGAAAAACTAAGTCCATTTATAAGTTATATACGGAAAAACAGGAAATAAATGTTTACAAAATTTCCTTCTAGATACTAGCTTTTGATCATAAACAAGCCTCTGTCCAATTTTGGTACAAATCCAGGATAGTTTAAGAAAGTTATTAATTTTTTTTAAAAAACTTAACCACAGAGTGAATGTAATGTTAACTGGCAGAAAAACTAAGTTCATTGATAAGTAAAATACGGAAAAACAGGATTTTTTTTTTACAAAAATTACTTCTGGGTACTATCTTATGATCATAAACAGCTTCTGTCCAAGTTTGGTAGAAACTCAGGATAGTTTAAGAAAGTTATCAAAATTTCAAAAACTTTAACCACTGAGTGAATATTTGTGGACGACGCCGCCGCCGCCGCCGACGGATTGTAGGATCGCTATGTCTAGCTTTTGCGACAAAAGTCGCAGGCTCGACAAAAAGATGCAAATCACAGAACTGCAAATTACAGGCCATGTATCTTTAGTTTAGACAGTTTTTATTATTGAAAAATTACAACAATCAAGTAGTACAAATTTACATAACAGTCAAATGTGGGATTTGACATGATGTCTTGCAAAATACTGGAGCATATCAGATATAGCAGTATAATGAAACATAAAGATGCCAACGACATACTAACAGACATACACTGATATCATAACAGCTATGAGACATGGTATGATTGCCAATGAGGCAACTATCCATACCAGGCTGATAATTTTGTATGTCAGACGTGCGTTTCGTCTACTAAAGACGCTCCAATCAAAAAGGTTGAAAGGCCAAATATAGCATGAAGTTGTAGAGCATTGAGGAACCATAATTCCGAAAGGTTTTGCCAAATACAGCTAAGGTTATCTGTTTTTGGGTTAGAAAATCCTTAGTATTTCGGTCAATTCAAACTTTAGTAAACAGTTAATTTAAAAATATGACCATACCAATGATTATTCACGTCAACGTCAACACAGAAATGCTGACCACATGGCAGCAATTATAGGCCACCGTACTGCCGTCAACAATGAGAAAAACCCATACCGTATTGTCAGCTATAAAAGGCCCAGACATGAAAAATGTAAAATAATTCAAAAGAGAAAACAAAAGGCCACAACATGTTTTAAAGTTTTGCTGGTACACCACTGTTCCAGTTTTGGGGAGGATTGAGCGCTTGCAAACATGTTAAACCCACCACATCCTGTATGTGCCTGTCCAAAGTCAGGAGCGAGCTATTTTTGCTGTTTTTCTCTTCTGATTTTTTTCACATTTTACCATGTCGGAGTCTTTATAGCATACTTTATGGTATTGATTTTACTTATTGTTGAAGGCCGCATGGTGACATATAGTTGCTAACATCTACGTTATATGGTCTCTGGCGCATAAATGTCGCATTGGCAATCATTTTTATAATGGGTATTGCAAAAGTAGTTTATAAAGGTTAGTTTACCAAAGTTTTTGATATTTGACGTATATTCTATACTCATTTTTGATCCATTCTTAGTCTAATGGTTTTCATTAAATAAGATTTAAACAAGTATATTTTGGTTTATATTAGTATCCACATTCACAGTAACTCTCACTCCCTAATTTGGTTGCTGATCAAATAGATGTTAACGATTAGAAAAGAGGTTTCGTGGAGCATCTGGCAGACACAGCAATAATTATAGTGAAGTGTCAAAACGATTACAAGCAACAAATACACTGAACATGGTATCATCAAAATGTATTGAGATTTCAGGATTGATATTTCAACAAAGTCTCGGTATTCTACTAGGTACCAATTGTGCATCTCTATTTTCCTATTTGTTCATATGAAGCAATATTCATAAAAATAAACTTCTCAAAGACAAAAAGGCACCTAAATTTGTGCTTTTAATTTCACTTTCAGATATATTGATGAGGTCCTGTCACATTATAACCCACATTTCAGGGAGTGTTTGTATCTCATATATCCAAGTGAACTTGAAATTAAGGATACTACTTGAAAACATGCTTCACATCTTGAACTTTTCCGTAATATTAAAACCGACTGTCGACTTCAAACTAGAATTTACGACAAGCCCGATGATTTCAGCTTTCCAATAGTAAACTTTCCATTTCCCAGCAGTAATAATATTAACGTTGAGATTAGTTATCTAGTAGTCTAAGATTAACGGTACCAATTTTCAGTACCATACCTTCTGCCCCATCGCATGGCCTTTACATATATGAATTGGTACACTACGATGGTGTATGTTCACATCATAAAGAATTCATTAACAGCCGTAGTCTCCTCATCCCCAAAATAAAACCTGCTGTTAACAGTGGTATAAAGAAATCCTAACCTTTGCTCCATCGTAAGGCATTTACATATCTCAATTAATATTTTACGTTCATACATGTTAACACTAAACGGACTTTATGAGCAAAGGGTATGATCCGTGCACAGGAACTGCCCCCAACGCAACAGGGTCAGATAATGTACGTCTCTAACCAATACAATATGTGTGTCTCAACTCACTAGCGACATGTTTTCCGCGCAGTCTCAAATCTCTGAGCACCAGAATAATCGTCTAATCTGTAATTTAACAGATGGTGACTTTTTGACTGGGTATAAATTCGCATGGTGGATGATGCATGCATAAGACATAAGACATAAGACATAAAGCTTTATTTAGAGTCGGTATGTGCAAATTCAAGTATAAAACATAAGCTCTGAAGAGCTTTTAAAACCGACAGAGCAACAAATAAAACAAAACATACATATCAAGTCATGCACACATAAATTAAACATATAAAGCAAGAGTTCATATCAGTATATAAACATGCAGCCCAAAAGTTCTTAAAAGCATCTTACAAGTTAAACTCCCACTGAAACATGCACTTGTGAGATAAAAGCACAAACGCAAAAATAAAATGGTTTGCACATTAAAAGCACATATAGATTAGTTAGTTACTAAAACTAGCACAAAGCAGCAGAAGCACTATAGTAAAGATAATAAAATAAAATTGCCATGCTGAAAATAAAGCATTAAACCAAAAATAATGAACAGAAATTAACTGGTTTTGCAGGCAAAACATTGGCATGAGCTGCCAGACCAAGAACTTATCAAGTTCTTGAATTGATTTAAAGATGATTATTACGTAGCACATCTGGCAGCTCATTCCAAAGCTTAGCAACTGCATACCTTAAAGATTGTAGGCCGTATGCAGTTGTTCTTACATGTGGTAGGTCGGCTGTATTCTGGTATCTGAAAGAGTAAGTGTTTTCCTTTAAGTGTATTAAATCATGGAGATAAACAGGACAATCTTTATAATAATTTTGAAAACTTTAATAGCCAATGATCGCATTCTTCTTATTTTTAAAGATGGTAATTTTGATTTGCAGAGTAGATCTTCATAACTTGCTGAATAGTCTTCATAGATAAACCTTAGTGCTCTCTCTTGAATTTTCTCTATCTTTTTTGTATTAACCTCCCCACAAAAGTGCCAAACTAGTGGGCAGTAATTAAAGTTGGACATTATGAAAGAATAATATATTGTTAATTTTCCGAGTTTAGTCAGGTGTTTTCCTATTCTTTTTAATACATTTAACTGTTTGGATGCTTTTTTACATATTATAGAGACATGTTCATTGAAATTTAGTTTAAAACCTATTGTTACGCCTAGAAGTTTAACGTTATCTTCACATTCTATTTCATTACCTTCTAATTTAAATTTTAGGTTTTTGTCTTTAGTTTTTTTTACCTACAGCTATTGCTTGAAATTTTTCTGGATTTGCTTTCATTTTATTTATTGAAAACCAATTTATCAAAATTTTGCTTTCATCTTCTAGAGTATTAATTAATTTATCTAAATCTTTATCTGCGTATGAAAGGGTGTTATCATCTGCATAATTATAAAGTTCACTTTTATGAATAAAAAAGAAAATGTCATTTAAAAAGATATTAAATAATGTTGGCCCTAATATCGACCCTTGTGGCACCCCTTTAAACATTGTTTGCCAGTAGCTTGAATTAGTACCTACTTTAACACACTGTTTTCTATTAGTTAAATAGCTTTCCAAAAGTTTAAGAGAAGAAGCGGAGACACCATAGGATTTTAATTTTAGTAGGAGGAGGTCATGGGGTAGGCAGTCAAAAGCCTTGGACAAGTCCATTAATATAGCTGCTACATATTTATTCTGATCTAAAGCCTTTTTCCAATCTTCAATTATTTTTAATAAAGCGGTTTGGCATCCGTATCCTTTTCGAAAAGCTGACAGAAAAATGTGGAAAAATGAATTAAAATATTCCACAAGTTGATTTTCTATAGACCTCTCAAAATTTTTTGAAATCATGGGCAATATACTTACAGGTCTATAGTTTCCTTTATCTAGAGTGTTTGATTTTTTATGCAGAGGTATTACTTGTGCTTCTTTTAATTTATCTGGGAAAACAGCTAATTCAAATGATTTATTTATTAATTTAGAAATTGGATTGGATAGTTCAGATTCAGATAATTTTAATATTTTTGAAGAGATTCCATTTTTTCTGTTGCCTTTTTAATGTTAATTTTATTGATTTGTTTTTTAACAAACTCAGAATTTACTGGGCTAAAACATAGTTCTTCTTTTTCTGGTTTGTTTTCTTTTATAACTTTAATACTGGGATGGTGTTCATCGATGATAGTATCTTTTGAGTCGATATCTTTGGCAACATTTATAAAAAAGTTATTAAATAATTCAGCAACTTCATTTTGATTATTGATTATTTTATTGTCTTCACATAGTATTAGATCTTTTGAAAAATGTGAACCTTTGTTAGTTAAGAAGGGCTTGATTGTTGGCCAAAAATCTTTGCTGTTAGGTCCTCCTACACATCTTTCCATGAAATAGTTTCTGATGGATTTCTTTTTAATTTTATTAACCAAATTTCTTTGTTTTCTGTATGATTCCCAATTTATTTTATTTTTATAGTTTTGATATTTGTTATATGCCATTCTTTTTTTATATATTTCCCTTCGTAAAGTTTGATTCATGAATGGGGCTGGTTTGTTGATGGCTTTCTTTTTTTTCATAGGTATATGTTTGTCTATAACCTCCATGAAATTTGTCTCAAATGTGTCATATGCTGTATTAACATCTGCTGATTCTTTTATTATAGCAGTTAAGTTTTTTCCATTTAAATCTGTCAAAAAATGTTCCTGATCAAAGTGTTTGAAACTTCTGTAATTTATGAAACCTTTATTTATTTTTGGTAGTTTACCCTTTATTTGAGTGGAAATAATGTTATGTACATCACTCAAACCACAGTTGAAATTTAAAATTTTTTGACAATAAGTTGTTTGGTTTGTAAGAATAACATCATTTAAGGTAGCAGGAGCATGTTTTGTGAAACAAGTTGGTTTATTTACCAGATTTGTGAAATCAAAAATATCACAGATATCATGTAGGGGGGTACATTTTTGCTGGGAGAGCATGTTATAATTTAAGTCACCAAGTAGAAGAAAATTATCATAAATAGTTGATAATTTATCACATGTACATATAAATTCATTTTTAAAATTATCATCTTTTATTGTAGGAGGTCTATAAAGACCTGCAATTAACCATTTTCTATTATTAATATGCATTTCTACCATAATTGATTCAGTAAATTTAAGTTTCAGTAAATTTAAGTTCATAATTTTCTTTTCTGTCGCATGCTATGTCAGATCTAACATACATAACAAGTCCGCCACCATGGGATGTTCGGTCTTTCCTCCAGAAGTGGAAATTATCGACTTTAAATAGAGCGTCTGGAAAAGAGACTAAGCAAGAGACACTTAAGACTGTCTAGCATCTGCTCCTTCTGGAGTTATATTGATTTTTAATGATAATTGATTTTAGAGCCTTGAATATTGGCAAACACTGTTGCCTATATTCATATATATATATATTGATAACTGTGCTTGATATTTCAGCAGGTATTGTTTTTATCAAAACATCTCATTATAAAAACAGTTGGCTACAACATGTACCCAAATATAGTGGCTCGTACAAGTTTGAATCCCTCTCTAGCAAATATTTGCAATAGTGATGAAAAGCACAACTTCAACCAAGATCGATTCAACTTAAATGAAATTCGAACTTCTGTCGATATGACTATATACTAAAAATCGTATTAATAATGGATTAAAGGGTTACAGAAAAAAGATAGGAAAACTGATAGTTTCAAGCAATCTGCTTACTTATCACAAGCACCCGATAGAGCCACAACTTCCGGAAAAAAAGGCTCAACTCGAAATTAATCTGTAATTTCTCATGATATGACTATATACCAAATATATATCTGAAGTGTTATAGGAAAATGTAAAACACATACATCGTAAGGGTTGATCGACGGAAGAACTCTAAAAAAATACAAGGACAGACCAAGGGAACAATAAAAAGCATAAGTTAAAGTAAAATAGACATCACACTGACCAAAACAACAAGAAAACAGCCGCTGAAATGTTTTGCCTGCTCTTCTGATTAAGATTTTAGTCTTCAACATTGAAAAGAAATATCTAGAACTGAAATGCGATACCCGTATACTTAGTGTAAATCTCCAGTTAGTCTCAATATCGCAAACTGGGAATTACATTTTTCCCGCTAAAAAACAACTCATTCTCAAAATAAAATGTTAGACACTAGTAGTATTTCAAACTTCGTCACAAATGAAATCAATCAACTTATAGGGTAGTAACATGGGATCCATAGTTCTTAAGGAGCCAGGACCCAATGTATCTTGAGTCCAGATACCAACCGACGGAGATGGGAATCCTGTCGTTGGAGCCCTGTCATTGCACATAGTTTGGAGTCTTATCATTGGTGCCTGAAGCCCAAAACATCTAATTACCAATTTTACAGAAACTTAACATCATCAATAATCCATGATAACAAGATAATGAAATCAAGGTTAGTTAAACCTTGTAATACTTTACAGTGAATTCATAATGCAAATATTGTTGATATATTATTAACTGAAAAAATAAAGAAAATACTTGAATTCCTACATTATCATTGACCAAGTATGAGGTCAAGAACAACCAACATTTACAAGACAAAAGCCTCAGATAAGGCTCACAAGACATGGCTTGTACAGCTATTCTACCTTCTGAATCATAAAGCTTTAAAAAAGGTCAGCCGCTGGATTTACATCTACAACTGTTGCATTGAGGTTGATCCAGATGGGTAAGGAGTTTCCACTTCACTAGTGGCACATGTCATTTTGATAATGGTAAGTGCACAATCTGTGATAATTATTTTTATACTTATATATTCATAATTTGTTTAAATTGTCCTGAAGATGCCACCGTAAGTGGCGAAACATGTAGACTCAATAAAACTATCACCTTGCGGTAACCCAGATGTTGTTGTCTCTACATATTATATATTCATAGACAAAGCTTATTATAATTTTCATAAACAAGGCTATTAAGTCAAAAAGAAAGATTTGAAAGACATTTCTTAAACAAATAATATTACGGTCAAACTCTTGGTGTGAAATAAAACTTCTTATTCAATTTCTGAATGGTGAATACTTCCTCATTAAATCTCCATATTAAGAATACAAGGAGTTGTGGAGTAAACAACAATGAGTTAGCAACCCAATGACACAATCAAAGTGCTTGTGAACACTGAAGAATAAATATAAAAATAAGATGTGGTATGATTGTCAATGAGAGAACTTTCCACCAGAGACCAAATGGCATAGAAGTTTACAACTATAGGTCACAGTACTGCCTTCAACAATGACCAATACCGCATAGTCAGCTATAAAAGGCCTCGAAATGACGAATGTAAAACAGCTCAAAAAAGAAAACTAATGGCCTGATTTATGTTCAAAACAATGAACGAAAAACAAAAGATATACAGCGAACAAACGAGAACCACTGAACTACAGGCACCTCACTTGGGATAGGCACATACAGAATATGGCAGGGTTAAACATGTTTGATGGTGCCAACCTTCCCCCTAACTCGGGACAGTGATGTAACAGCACAGCACAAGAACAAAACTATGCAAAACAATAAACGAAAAACAAATAAAGACTGCTTTTATTTTGCAGTGTGAACTTAAAATCATACTTTGGATTGTACTATTCAATGATAGGCACCAATTCAACATATAAGCTTCTGTTGTTATTTTTCAAACATATAGATTTATACCTCATTCACAACTTGTGTAATTTCAAATAAGATATTTTGGATGTTTGTAAATATTGTCATTATTTATTTTGTATTATTTAAAATTATCAGTCAATATGTGTTCTACAAGGATCACCCAGTCCTTCACCTTTCATCTGATACCTTAATTACTAAAACATATTCTACATACACTGTAGTTTTATATTTACACCTATGCGTAGGAACTAATTTGTTTTAAATATGTACTACTTCCTAGTATGTTCTTTTTTGACCGGGCCAGATTTGGTGGTGTGACATCTTACAAAGTCTATCCAAACTATTTTTGCAAAGAATTCCCCTCAAGCCGGAGCTAGGGGCTGTCCTAAACTTGCAGTGAGGTGAGTATTTTTTGCTCCGTGTTGAAGGCCTCACTGTGACTTTGAGATGAAAAACAGCAATAAAGTGCTGTTCCTTTGCTTTTTGTGTTTTTTTTTTTGCTGTGCATGTACTAATTTTGTGTCATGGATGGATACCCCATATCCTTTGTTTTTCTTTAATGTTTGTCATGGTAGCAATCCAATATTTGGATTTCACACCTGTCCAATAAATAATTTATTTTGATTTAAATAAAATAGTTTTCTTGAAAAGTAAGGTTATATACATCATATTGTATAAATGATCTGAGTATACATCATTTATAAATTGCTAGACATGGACATGACTTGATTTTAAGAATGTTGCCCTCGCTGTACTATGTTGCTTGTAAAATAAAAAGTAGAGATGAGGCCAGGAATATAGGTATAAAGCCAGTTACAATGGGATTTGGACTGCATTTCATGCATTCTCTACCAACAAAATCCAAGTCATCTTAAACTGACCTATTGTGTTTAGACTTCTTATAGGCATAGCAACCAACTTCAAGCTATACAGGGTCATAATTTCTACAACAGCCAATAGGTAACTTGAGCAAGCTATAAGTAACAGTGTGCTGTCTTTCATATGGTATTATCTAATGTTGTTTTTAGGATTGCTTTTCTTGCATTTATAGGTATTAAGTATAATGTCTTTTATGGATTTATCTTTTTTGGTGTTTTTTTTCCTCAATTTTTTAATCTATCCTTAAAGTGAGAATAAAGAGGGTTGACTACTTTTCAAACATCTCCATGGTTATATGCCTCTATAAGGTCAGGAAACTTGCAAATGGCTGGTTTCTTTCACAGAATCTGTTATAAAATTAGTAATTTGGTGTGGATGGTTGATTTTGGTAGTTTTTGTTTAGTGCATTCTCAATGAGTAAAAATTTTACAAGTAATTCAGAGCTTGATTAATAATATAGACACTTTTCTAAAATTTAAAACTGTATGACGACCTTTCAATTTCTTTTGGATTGAAAAAGAATGCGAAATAGTACATTCAAATACTACAAAGAGAAGCTCATAGGTCATGTTTTCCATCCAATCTGAAAGAATAAAGAGTGGAAAAATAACAAATCATAATTTAGGATATCTAATCAACCAACAACTAAACATTAGCAACTAAGACATCCTTTCCCATCATGTTGAGAGTAATATCATGTGCGTAAGAAAGAAAGCATATCCAGCAGATCTCAGTACGCTTTGCAGGTGATACAATGATGAGCTGACAGACATACAATGATAACCAAATAGACATACAATAACTTGAAAGACATTCAATGATGACTTGAAAGACATACCATGATGACCTGACAGCCACACAATGATGACCTGGCAGACATACAATGACCTGACAGCCATACAATGATGACCTGACAGACATACAATGATAACCTGACAGCCAAACAATGATGACCTACCTGACATACAATGACCTGACAGCCATACAATGATGACCTGACAGCCATGCTATGATAGCCTAACAGACATACAATGATGACCTGACAGACATACAATGATAGCCTGACAGACATACAATGATGACCTGACAGACATACAATGATAGCCTGACAGACATACAATGATGACCTGACAGCCATGCTATGATTGCCTGACAGACAAATGATGACCTGACAGACATTCAATGATGACCTGACAGACATTCAATGACTCGAAAGACATACAATGATGATCTGATAGCCATGCTATGATTGCCTGACAGACAAACAATGATGACCTGACAGACATTCAATGATGACCTGACAGACATTCAATGACCCGACAGACATACAATGATGATCTGACAGACATACAGCAATGGCCTGACTGCTTACAAAACTTAAATTAGTTATAACTTTTATATTTTTATTTAAAATGAAATGATACAAAAATATGTATATTTTTCTTATATCTTTAATCTACTTCCATAAAGGCCTTTAACAACATTTTGCACAGAGTCCAATATTCTGTCAAAAGTAGATATCCAAGCAGCATTCTCTAATCTTTTAATGTGCCTGAAAAACAAGACAATTATTATTCTCATTTTAATACCTAAATTCAATGGGTGACTACTGGCATTACTTGTTTCATCAGATGAAACTGATAATTTGATCCTTGTTATTGTTGATTAATATCTTGGGAATGCATACACCCTAATCATTTAAATTTTGTAATTTTGTTAATTTTAGCAAGCTGTTGGTCATATTTTATGAAAATTGCAGCTGAACTCAAAGTCAAATGACAAGTTAAAAAAAACATGTTTGAATGAAATTGAAGCTTTCCTTTTTTGCAAACTATAAGTTCGGCAAAATATTGTGCAGTGCTTTACTTTTGTATTTGATGATCTTCTTACTATGAAACAGTAATAAAAATACTGAATTAAAGTTTCAGACACAATTAAAAACCAATTAATTGTTCATAGAACAATTGAAGGTCTTTCCACAGCAATTTTTAAATTTATTGAAAAGAAGCTAGTTCGTGTTTACTCGAAGTTAAAATTGGCATCTTATCATCAGTTTCTTCATACTGATGCAATAAATAAGTGGTTTCTATATACTTCTGAGTGAAATAAGGGAGATAATTAGCTACTTCCGGTGAAGTAAATGTCACTTCCGGTCTCATATAATAGTTTCTTTCACACTGATTCCAAAAATATATAGTTTCTATATACTTTTGCTTGTAAACCAGGAGATAATTGGCCACTTCCGGTTTATCGAAAGACATTTCTAGTCTTCAGTGTTAAGTTAATGTATTAAAATTACAAAATATATGGATTCTGAGTACTTTTCCATGAAGAAAGTGCAAAAATGGCTTCTTCCGGTTTTCTCAAGGTCACTTCCGGTTGTCATTTTTCAAGGTTATATGTCATCCAACCTTTTGTATAAGGTCATATGGCTTTATAATGAACCAAGTTGAAGACCTTATAATTGGACATTTCAGGGGCACTAACTCCTATAAGATGCCATTAGATTGTTTCAAACCAAATGTAACATATCTTCATTACAATAAATCAAACATTTTGCACTTGTTCTTTCATATATATCTTTAAAAGTGTTGGAGAAAATGCAAAAACAAGGAAAAGTCAAAATTGAGAACTTGACCTTGACCTCATTTTCTAAGTTAGGACCTAGGGACAAATTTATTTGGTAAAGGTAGATAACTCCTTTAAAATTTCATCGAATCGCTTCGATCCAAATAAGCCAAAAATTCCTGAGGATGTAACAAACAATTTAGAAAAAGAATTTTGTCGATATCTTTTTTTGTTACAAAGGAGATGCACACACTTGATAAACAATGAATAGGGAGATAACTCTTACAAAGAAAATTGTTTGGCTTAGAATAGGTGAAAATAAAAAGCGCATATACTGTATGATACTATATAAGAAATTTCTAAGCGACATATTGCGGAACAAAAATTTTACGCGATGACAAAATTTGGCGGAAGAAAAAAATAATAATCAGAACAAATACAATACGTCTTTCCACAGAAAAGTGGATAGACCTAATAAAACTTTCTGTGTATATGTAACCAACTATGTCACAGTTAAGCTTGCTTACCTGTTCAAAAATTTTACTACTAAATCAACTTGCTCCAAATTACGATCTAGTACCAGATTTGTAAGATAACTAGTCATTATTTCCTCATCATCTTTCTCTGGATCTGTAAATAAAATATACGGTTAGAAATGTTTCTTTAAATGAAATAATTCTTATAAAAATTTCATTTGATGTCCAATGAAAAGCATGTGAACAAATGCGCATTTAAAGCGTGATGTTTTTGCCAAAGTTGTTTTCAAGAATAAAATGTTTAATGCCTACCTATATTGAATAAAAATAGAAATATAGGAAATTGATCAGAAAGCATATGGTTTAGTTATCCACATATCATTCTTACCGTTTGATGTCTGAATCCATTCCTTTAACAAAGTTCTGACTTCTGTTATAGTAACAGCCCCACACAAGTTAACTGGGACTTTAATGCTGTCCTGAATTGTATTTGAGCTTGTTCCTTGTTCCTGTGGGACACAAGATCCATTTCCAAAATTTGTTGTAATGGAAGGTGGTTCGTTAACAACTACAACTGGATCATCTGATATTCTTATTAAATCTGGAGGGAGTAACTGTGAAATAAAAAGTACAACAGCTCTGATGACTAAATGTAAAAGTAAGAAAATTACCGTGTAAAATGTCTGTCATTTCTCTTATATTTTGTCATCTTGAGTTCAATGGAATATTTGCATTCAAAATATTGTACATCAAAATCATAAACTTTATTTAGTGATTTCAACTAACTTTTTTTAGTCCTTTAATAAAAAAGCTATTAATAAGCATTTGATTTCATTCTGAGTATAAAGTCAAAGGAATTTTCAATACATTTTTTTAAAGGAATATATCTAATAAAAAATTTACCTCTGTAGATTTCTTCCCAGTCACAGCAGCTTTAATTTTTGGTTGTTTCTTTGATACAAAGTTAAGTTTCTTTGGTCTACCTCTCCCAGATTTTCCCTTTGGTTGTTTAGGCACTTTAAACACAGGACTGTTTTTCTTTCCATGACCTGGTGACTGATCTTTAGTAGGTGATGCAAGATTTACCTGGTCATTCTTGGCATTTGGAGATTTATTGTTTATTTGCATGCCTTTACTTTGATTGCCATAAGCACTTTTTATTTCCCTTTGGATATCTAGAGGTAATGCATTAAAACAGCTTTCATCTAACTGTAAATTGAAGTTTTCAAAATATTACTGTATTTCATGAAGGGTTTATATTTTTGGCTAATTTCGTAATTAACATAAAAGTAGGAAAACTTTCCCACGTAACTATAATCTTCAAGGATGATCATAATAAATAAAAAAACATGAAAATAAAATCAAGTGAACCAGTTTGCTATTTGAAATCGAGAAAATTAAACCAAGCAGAAAATAAACCACATTACATTGTGGACGGCATTACATAGCTGTTTTCATTCATGCATGTCAGCAGCCTCAACAGTGGTTGTTGATGACAGATCATTGATAGTTTGTTTTAATTCATACATGTCAGCAGCCTCAACAGCAGATCATTGATAGTCTGTTTTAATTCATACATGTCAGCAGCCTCAACAGTGGTTGTTGATGGCAGATCATTGATAGTCTGTTTTAATTCATACATGTCAGCAGCCTCAACAATGGTTGTTGATGACAGATCATTGATAGTTTGTTTTAATTCATACATGTCAGCAGCCTCAACAGCAGATCATTGATAGTCTGTTTTAATTCATGCATGTCAGCAGCCTCAACAGTGGTTGTTGATGGCAGATCATTGATAGTCTGTTTTAATTCAAACATGTCAGCAGCCTCAACAGTGGTTGTTGATGACAGATCATTGATAGTCTGTTTTCATTCATACATGTCAGCAGCCTCAACAGTGGTTGTTGATGACAGATCATTGATAGTCTGTTTTCATTCATACATGTCAGCAGCCTCAACAGTGGTTGTTGATGACAGATCATTGATAGTCTGTTTTCATTCATACATGTCAGCAGCCTCAACAGTGGCTGTTGATGGCAGATCATTGATAGTCTGTTTTAATTCATACATGTCAGCAGCCTCAACAGTGGTTGTTGATGACAGATCATTGATAGTCTGTTTTCATTCATACATGTCAGCAGCCTCAACAATGGCTGTTGATGACAGATCATTGATAGTCTGTTTTCATTCATACATGTCAGCAGCCTCAACAGTGGTTGTTGATGACAGATCATTGATAGTCTGTTTTCATTCATACATGTCAGCAGCCTCAACAGTGGCTGTTGATGGCAGATCATTGATAGTCTGTTTTAATTCATACATGTCAGCAGCCTCAACAGTGGTTGTTGATGACAGATCATTGATAGTCTGTTTTCATTCACACATGTCAGCAGCCTCAACAGTGGTTGTTGATGGCAGATCATTGATAGTCTGTTTTCATTCATACATGTCAGCAGCCTCAACAGTGGTTGTTGATGACAGATCATTGATAGTCTGTTTTCATTCATACATGTCAGCAGCCTCAACAGTGGTTGTTGATGGCAGATCATTGATAGTCTGTTTTCATTCATACATGTCAGCAGCCTCAACAGTGGTTGTTGATGGCAGATCATTGATAGTCTGTTTTAATTCATGCATGTCAGCAGCCTCAACAGTGGTTGTTGATGACAGATCATTGATAGTTTGTTTTCATTCATACATGTCAGCAGCCTCAACAGTGGTTGTTGATGGCAGATCATTGATAGTCTGTTTTCATTCATACATGTCAGCAGCCTCAAGAGTGGTTGTTGATGACAGATCATTGATAGTCTGTTTTCATTCATACATGTCAGCAGCCTCAACAGTGGCTGTTGATGGCAGATCATTGATAGTCTGTTTTAATTCATACATGTCAGCAGCCTCAACAGTGGTTGTTGATGACAGATCATTGATAGTCTGTTTTCATTCATACATGTCAGCAGCCTCAACAATGGCTGTTGATGACAGATCATTGATAGTCTGTTTTCATTCATACATGTCAGCAGCCTCAACAGTGGTTGTTGATGACAGATCATTGATAGTCTGTTTTCATTCATACATGTCAGCAGCCTCAACAGTGGTTGTTGATGGCAGATCATTGATAGTCTGTTTTCATTCATACATGTCAGCAGCCTCAACAGTGGTTGTTGATGGCAGATCATTGATAGTCTGTTTTAATTCATGCATGTCAGCAGCCTCAACAGTGGTTGTTGATGACAGATCATTGATAGTTTGTTTTCATTCATACATGTCAGCAGCCTCAACAGTGGTTGTTGATGGCAGATCATTGATAGTTTGTTTTCATTCATGCCTTTTCTAGACTCTTGATGATTAAGAGAATGACATATAATATAGACATATTTCAATTGTTAATAAAATGCTGGGCGCAGCTTGATACGACCGCAGAGGTCGAACCCTGGACAGTTGGGGCAAGTATGGACACAACATTCAAGCTTGATACAGCACTGAATTTGGATTGTGATTAAATATTTGACACAGCATAGGTTTCTGACACAGAATGAATGTGGTCTAAGAACTTAAAAAATTTTAATTTACCTATTCAAACCATATCATTATTATTTGCTTTTATATATAAATCAGAAATAACCAATTTAAAATGGAAAATTTTAAAGAAAAAAAAAGGGGAAAAAAATCCCCCCTCCCAAATTTTTTGAACCCCCTTACGATTCATCAACCAAAACTCAATCCCAGCCTTCCCTTTGTGGTATGGTACCTTGCAGTACAATTTCAGAGAGATCCATACACTTGAACACAATTTATTGTCTGGAAACTAGAAAAATGCTTGTTTTTTGGCTCCTTTTTGGCCCCAAATTCCTAAACATTTAGGGCAATTACCCCAAACTCAAACCCAGCTTTCCCTTTGTGATATGGAACCTTGTAGTACAATTTCATAAAGATCCTTACACTTACACACAAGTTATTGTCCTGAAACTAGAAAAATGCTTGTTTTTGGCCCCTTTTTTGGCCCCTAATTCCTAAAATTTTGAGGCAATTACCCCCAAAATCAATCCAAGCATTCCCTTTGTGATATGGAACCTTGTGGTACAATGTCAGAGAGATCCATTCACTAACACACAAGTTATGTCTGGAAGTTACAAAAATGCTTATTTTTGGCCCCTTTTGGCCCCTAATTCCTTAACTGTTGGTACCATAATCCCAACCTTCCTTTTGTGGTATTGAACCTTATGGTAAAATTTCATTAAGATCCGTTTACTTAAACTAAAGTTAGAGTGCGAAAACCAATGTGTCTTCGGACGACGACGCCAACGTCATACCAATATATGACCGCAAAGGTTGTATAAAAACATGTAGATGTCTTCTCTTATTTGTGTTGTTAGGTTCCTGACTCATTGACTTTACCTTCTTTTAATTAATATGTGATTGTAACATAATCTCAACTGAAGTAGTTGATTATAAGGTTAGTTTCTGCTTTGTTGGTAAAGCAGTTTTCAAAACATCTTAATGTTTACTTATAATAATAATACAAATGTAGCTTTTAGTCTGTGTAAAAGAAATTTCACAAATATGCTTTGAAAGAGTAAGAAAATGAGTTGGATGTATCTGACTGTTGATTACCCATGTCCAGTGGCAACTATTTCTTCAATATTGGGCTCAAGAATATAGAGCACATGCAAGCATAAACTAAATAATTTACCATAATGCTTGTCTAAATGAACAACTCCACTCAGGTAAATATATTTGGTACTTACTTGTGCTGAATATTTCCAACCCACACACATGTACCAAATATGCATATTTTGTCAATTTTGTAGACAAATTTAATTCATTCTATCTGTTAAATCTAGATAACCATTCATTATATTTTAAATATTGTGATTTTTTTTTTATTATTCTCATTTTGATCGTCCAATAATTCAAAATTGGGGGTTAGAGCTAAAAATGTCATTTTTCAAAATAAAATATTTATTCTCTTAAAATTTCCTTGATATCAAAAAAACTTGTCAAAATGTCTGACCATTCCATGATTCAATTTTTAAGGTTTTAGCCATCTCATTGGGGTTATCAATGCAACAAATATTGACAATTATGGTGCCTTTCTTTTTAATGGTCCAATATATATACATTCCACAAAGTTGACTTCACTGGTGCGGTGGCTGTGAACAACGGCATAAAAAAGAATGCTTAAATGTGCTAACTTAATAATAATGTAAATAAAATGCTCCGCTGGGCGCAGCTTGATATGACCGCAGAGGTCAAACCCTGAACAGTTGTGGCAAGTATGGACACAACAATCAAGCTTGATACAGCTCTGAATTTGGATTGTGATAAGATATTTGACACAGCATAGGTTTCTGACACAGAATGAATGTGGTCAAAGAACTTAAAAATATTTTTAATTTACCTATTATGGTCCAATATCCAAAATCTAAATACATACACGGTTAGATTCAGCATATCAAAGAACCCCAAGAATTCAATTTTTGTTAAAATCAAACTAAGTTTAATTTTGGACCCTTTGGACCTTAATGTAGACCAATTTGAAAACGGGACCAAAAATTAAGAATCTAAATACACGGCTAGATTCAGCATATTAAAGAACCCCAATATTTTAATTTTTTATGAAATCAAACCATATCATTATTATTTGCTTTTATATATAAATAAAAAATAACCAACTTAAAATGGAAAATTTTAAAGAAAAAAAAAGGAAACCCCCCCCCCCCCCAATTTTTTGTATCCCCTTATGATTCATCACCCCAAACTCAATCCCAGCCCTCCCTTTGTGGTATGGTACCTTGCAGTACAATTTCAGAGAGATCCATACATTTGAACACAAGTTATTGTCTGGAAACTGTAAAAATGCTTGTTTTTTGGCCCCTTTTTGGCCCCAAATTCCTTAACATTTAGGGCAATTACCCCCATACTCAAACCCAGCTTTCACTTTGTGATATGGAACCTTGTAGTACAATTTCATAAAGATCCATACACTTACACACAAGTTATTGTCCTGAAACTAGAAAAATTTGTAAGGGTTCAGTGGAACCCAGTGTCTCGCCTACTTTTGCTGTTAATCGCAGGATCAACAAAAATGAGGAAAAAAAACAATAAAAATATTCCTTTAGATACTATCTTTTGATTGTAAGAAGCTTCTGTCAAAGTTTGGTATAAATCCAGGATAGTTTATGAATCTAATAAATGTTTTAACAACTTTAACTGCAGACTGTATTTAATGTTAACTGGAAGAAAAACTAAGTCCATTTATAAGTAAAATACGGATAACCAGGTACAAAATTTTAACAAAATTTCCTTCTAGATACTAGCTTTTGATCATAAACAAGCTTCTGTCCAAGTTTGGTACAAATCCAGGATAGTATAAGAAAGTTATTAAAATTTTAAAAACTTTGACCACAGAGTGAATGTATTGCTTCCTGGCAGAAAAACTAAGTCTATTTATAAGTAAAATACGGAAAAAATGAATTTTTTTTTTAACAAATTTACTTCTGTATAATATCTCATGATCATAAACAAGCTTCTGTCCAAGTTTGGTACAAATCCAGGTTAGTTTAAGAAAGTTATTAAAATTTCAAAAACTTTAACCACAGAGTGAATGTAATGTTTCTCGGCAGAAAAACTAAGTCCATTTACAAGTAAAATACAGAAAAACAGGAATTTTATTTTTACAAAATTTACTTCTGGATACTATCTTATGATCATAAATAAGCTTCTGTCCAAGTTTGATAGAAATCCAGGATAGTTTAAGAAAGATATTAAAATTTCAAAAACTTTAACCACAGAGTGAATATTTGTGGACGCCGCCGCCGCCGACTCCGATGGAATGTAGTATCGCTATGTCTCGCTTTTTCGACTAAAGTCGAAGGCTCGACAAAAATGCTTGTTTCTTGCCCCTTTTTGGCCCCTAATTCCTAAAATTTTGAGGCAATTACCCCCAAAATCAATCCCAGCCTTCCCTTTGTGGTATGGTACCTTGCAGAACAATTTCAGAGAGAGATCCATACACTTGAACACAAGTTATTGTCTGGAAACTAGAAAAATTCTTATTTTTGGCCCCTTATTCCCAAGCGTTTTGGGCAATCACCCCAAACTCAATTCCAGCTTTCTCTTTATGATATGAAACCTTGTAGTACAATTTCATAAAGATCCATACACTTCCACACAAGTTATTGTCATGAAACTAGAAAAATGCTTGTTTTTTTCCCCTTTTTTGGCCCCTAATTCCTAAAATTTTGAGGCAATTACCCCCAAAATCAATCCCAGCATTCCCTTTGTGATATGAAACCTTGTGGTACAATGTCAGAGAGATCCAAAATTTTTTGGCGGTCGTATAAAAACGACTTTAACCTACCTGAGAGAAAGATGGCAAAGCAACAATTGGACTACTTCGTACAGGTCTTGTATTAGCTTTTGGTTGGTTTGTCCAATTAGAGCAACCTGGCTGATCACCGCTATGCAGATTACGGGAGATTGTTTGATGTTGATTAGCTAGTGGCATAGTATCTGGTTTATGTCGAGTGTTCATTTCAGCTTCAATCTGCTGTCTAATATCTGGAGGCAATTCTGGTAAAACATCTGGATCAATCTGTAATGCAGACCCTTAAACATTTCAAAAGCTTCAAACACTTAATAAACTTTCAATTTCATCACGTTTTAAAAGGAGCAAATTTTTGTCATACTAACTTAAAGAAACCATGACAAAACTTAAATATGGTTTAATTACTACAATAATGTAATATGTGTTCCCTATTGGAAACAAGAACCTAATAAAACTGTTATCTTTAACCTATAATACCTATTGTTTATACTTACCTGTGACATTGAAGGCAAACCAATAACTGAGTCTTCCTGTTGTGTCTTTTTATAAGCTGGTGGAGGATTGGTCCAGTGTGAACAGCCTGGCTCATCACTGCTTGGTAGATTTTGATTATCATTTGGAACACCTTTTGACTTCTTTCTAATTATCATTTCTGCTTCAATTTGTTTTCTAATATCAGGTGGAAGCTCTTGTAACACCTCTGGGTCTATCTAAAATTGTAAATCCATTAGAAGCATGAAAAGAGTCTCCTTTTATAACAATAGCCTGAAACGCTCACATGGTAATGTATTATGCCATCTTAATTTTGATTTTTTTTCCTTCATTCTAGTCAGTTATGTTTGCTTATTTGTAGATCTTATTAAGTGGCATTTTGTAAGTCTAGTATTGATGATCTTTATCACTGTTTACAGTTAATACCTATCTATTAAAGTTTTTGATATATAAATAATAAACTGCTTCACTGAGCGCAGCTTGATACGCCCGCAGAAGTCCAACCTTGAACAGTTGGGGCAAAAATGGACACAATATTCAAGCTTGATACAGGTCTGAATTTGGATTGTAATAATATATTTGATATATTATAGGTTTCTGAATAAATGTAGTCAAAGAACTTGAAATTGGTTATATGAAAGATTTCTTGCTGTTGTGCAATACACTGTGCTGTTGCGCAATACTTAGTAAATCTGTTGTCAGACTATAAACAAATAAAATCTTATAACTCGGAAACATAAAATCGAAAATTGATAAAAATCAAAAGGGAGCTTACAAAAATAAATATAATCAGTTTACCAAAGTTTCACAAAAAAATATTGAAAGCATTTTTGAGTTATTGTTCGAAAACTGGAAAATCCCCCTTTTTGTAATGAATAAAACCCTATAAATCGAAAACGTATAGTCTGAAATTTATAAAAATCCAAAGGGAGCTCATGTCAATAGAAATAAACAATTCACCAAAGCTTCTTGCAAATTGGTGAAATTGTTTTTGAGTTATTGTCTGAAAACTGGAAAATCCCCCCTTTTTTAATGAATAAAACCCCAAAACTCGGAAACGGTAAATCCGAAATTTATAAAAAACAAAAGGGAGCTCACATCAATTAATATGAACAATTCACAAAAGTTTCATGCAAATTGGTGAAATTTTTTTTTGAGTTATTGTCCGAAAACTGGAAAATCCCCCCTTTTTTAATGAATAAAACCCCAAAACTCGAAACGGTAAATCCCAAATTTATAAAAAAACAAAAAGGAGCTCACGTCAATAGATTTGAACAATTCACAAAAGTTTCATGCAAATTGGTGAATTTTTTTTTTGAGTTATTGTCCGAAAACTGGAAAATCCCCCCTTTTTTAATGAATAAAACCCCAAAACTCGGAAATGGTAAATCTGAAATTTATAAAAAATGAAAGGGAGCTCACGTCAATAGATATAAACAATTCACCAAAATTTCATGCATATTGGTGAAAGTGTTTTTGAATTAATGTCCGACATGTTGATGACGGAAGGACAGACAGACGGACGGACGGTCAACGGTATACCATAATACATCCCGTAAACGGGCGTATAAAAAAGTCATTAAATGGAAATAAATCCTATAACTAGTGTGACAATTTGGAAATGTTGATTAACTTGTAGATCTTATTTTTCTGATCTTTTTTGCTTTTTTAAAGTTTCTCCCTAAAATAATAATATTTACCTGTGATGGCGAAGGGAAGTAATCAGCAGGTACAGCTATCCTGTTCCTAGTCAGTTCAGGTGTAGCTGGTACCTTAGACCTTATTGGTGTGCTTAAGTCAATATTTACAGACGGAAATTCTGGAATATTGAATAGTTCAGTAGGCGATGTCTCCAAGTTTAGAGTTGGTAGTGGTGGTACTATTAAAGCATTACTCCTTCTACAAAACAAATCTGTAAACATTAAGATTATATCTGATATTATATTTATAAGAAATATAATACAATAATACAACATTTGTCCACTTTACCTGATCTGTTTACATACAATTTTCAAGTAATGTTCATCTTACTGATTTTAAAGTATATTACTTAAATGGAAATTGTAATTTACAATGAAGAAGAAATTTTACTTGACTTTAAAAAAAAGTTTGACAGCTTTGTTGAAGGGGCATTAGTTGTCAAATTCTTGTTTATTGATTCGACTCAAAATTTCATGTTTTATTTTTTAATATACTAATACATCATCTATCCTAACTAATTACAAAAAGTCCAAAAGAAACAATTTACATTGAATGGAGTAGTTATTATGTATCAACTTTTTGTATGTATTTCAAAGTAAATTTTTCAAACCAGCCCAATACTTTGCTGTGACCAGTAAAAATATATACTATAAACTCTAACAGGTAAATAAAATATTCACCACCGAAGCATTACCTAGTAAAATAAAAGCTTCAATATCTTGAGTTTCTTACAGTTAATTTTTTAAGAACAAGTCAATCATTTACCTAGTTATATCCTCTGCTAGATTCTGTGTAGCTCTTGAACATGACATGTTACTCTGACAAGTGCTGTCCTTTGTCACAGTTTTTGAGATTAACAAATTTATATCAATCCCCTCTTTTTGTTTTTCAGGCCCTGAATTTTCCAAATTCTCCATAGTTGTTTTACTGTTTGTTAAGAAGTTTTTCATCAGATTTTCCCTGGATTTCTTTTCTGGTTGTGGCTTTATACTTAATGCTGTTTCAACAGAACTCTTACTTAAACTGGATGGCAATATATTATTTCTTGTTTCTGTGTGTTTTGGAAGGTCTGTAATTAAATATAAATTTTTGTTCATACTGCATAGGAATACACTGTTTGTATGTATAAAAATAAAAGTACAAGTGTCTTGAACTCAAGATTTGAGCAGCACAAAATTTATGGTGTACAAGCTCTTTAACTCAAATCTTAACAATTGGTAATTATACATACACATAATTATTTTACACTGTGACAAGACTGTACATATTTCCTGTCCCTGTTTCTAGTAAATAAAATCAAAGCACTATAAGCGCTGTAGGCAGTTAACCAAAAACCAAGGCAAACATAATTATGAAAACTGTGGCAGTGTTGCTTCAATTTTTTTTCAAGATTTAAAAGAACAAACATTAAACATTCGTATATTGTACATTTATGTTCATTAAATGAATTGATTATTAAGGCAAATTAATTAATATTTCATCAAGGTATCCAAAAGCAACTCATATATCAATGTAAATGACCCCCATCTTCACCCCCAAGTGCATGATGTTACTCCATACCAAGTTTGGAATAAAAATGACAGGTGATTGTAAAACAGTTGGTCAAACATTCTCGGGCTTTACACTGCTTGAAAGATTTATATGTTTTCTTCAAAATGAGCCATAAATGAAAACTATTATAGGCCCAGAAATAATTTAATAAATAATTAAAGTAAATTCAATTAACCTAGACTCATTTTTTGCATCAATAAAATTTTATAATAAACAAGAAATAATTGTAACAGGATGCCGTTACGAAGTCTCCCAAACAAAGCCCCCATAATTCGTCATTCCCATGGTCTCCTGACATTGGGCAAAGTCCAGTTCATATTGGTTTGGTCTAGTAAAGTGATATGCATATGTGACACCTAGGAGATTGACCCTGTATGTCATTCAAATCTTTTTGAAATGATGAACAGGAATAAATATGGTTTAGGTGTGGGTATCTCGACCGTTTACAAGTTCTCAAACAGGAGGGGGTGGGGTGACCCCAGGAACTCCCCCTATATTTCATTTGATTTGTTTTATTGTCCCATACATGAATACATATGGTTTAGGGGTGGGGATCTCGACCATTTCCAAGTTCTCAAACAGGAGGGGGTGGGGTGACCCCAGGGACTCCCCAAATATTTCATTTGATTTGTTATATTGTCCCATACATGAATATATATGGTTTAGGGGTGGGGATCTTGACTGTTTACAAGTTCTAAAACAAGAGGCGGTGGGTGTCCCCATGGACTCCCCCTATATTTTATTTGATTCGTTTTATTGTCCCATACATGAATATATATGGTTTAGGTGTGGGGATCTCGACCATTTCCAAGTTCTCAAACAGGAGGGGGATGGGGTGACCCGAGGAACTCCCCATATATTTCATTTGATTTGTTATATTGTCCCATACATGAATATATATGGTTAAGGGATGGGGATCTTGACTGTTTACAAGTTCTCAAACAGGAGGGGGTGGGGTGTCCCCAGGGACTCCCCTTATATTTCATTTGATTTGTTTTATTGTCCCATACATGAATGTATATGGTTTAGGTGTGGGGATCTCGACCATTTCCAAGTTCTCAAACAGGAGGGGTTGGGGTGACCCCAGGGACTCCCCATATATTTCATTTGATTTGTTATATTGTCCCATACATGAATATATATGGTTTTAGGGGTGGGGATCTCGACCGTTTACAAGTTCTCAAACAGGAGGGGGTGGGGTGACCCCAGGGACTCCCCCTATATTTCATTTGATTTGTTTTATTGTCCCATACATGAATATATATGGTTTAGGGTTGGGGATCTCGACCATTTCCAAGTTCTCAAACAGGAGGGGGTGGGACGACACCGTTGGACTCCCCCAAATTATTTTCATTTGATTTCTTTTATTGTCCCATACAAGTTTATATATTGTTTAGGGGTTGCGATGGCGACGGTTTACAAAATAAAAGTACATTTTCAAATTGAAGGGGGTTGGGATGACCCCCAGGGACTCACCCTATATTTTGGTTGATTTATTTTATTGTCCTGTTCTCATTACTGAAGACTGCATGTGTTTATCACTTACTGTTTTCGAGAAATAGTCATTTGAAATTAAAAAAATAAAATCCCATAGGGTTCTATAGTAAACCCCTCCCTTCTTCAGGCCCCTCCAAATACCCCTAAATAGACCCCAATGCACAAACAAAAGATTAATGGCTCCGCTAGACATGTTAGTCTAATATTTTATGAAACCCTAAGTAAATCTGACAAACGGTCAAAGTTGTCTTCTTTAGACGGTTTCAGTGGATTCGGTCTGACTCGTCTTGTGGACGAATTGTCCACATTACTTAAAACATCCCATCAACGTCGATTTCCGCATCTGTTTCATGACCTTGTTTCATTCATAAAATAACAACAACCTTATTTGGCAAGATAAGTTAAAAATTACCGCCCACTTATATAACTTTATTTCCTCTATCATAGAGATTTGTTGTACATGAACAATATTTTGCCATTTGGGAAATATAAACGACTTGTAATTACCGATTTTCGGCGATGAAATATTTCATACAATTGTTCTTTGACATCGTAGCCAAAAGCACAGGGGATAATAAACTACGTAAGGATTTCTATTGAGCACTACTTCCTATGTGCAACTTCAAAAGTTTTGGGTAGTTCGACGATCATTTAAGTTTTTTCTGTTCATATTTTTTGTATTCCAGAAATAAAAGTATTAAAAAAATGTCCAATTAGTTATAAATAACATAGTAGCCAGCTAGATAATAACAATGGCACATATTTCAGCATTTATTGGGTAGAACACAAATCTAGGGTGCTTGCATAAGGCAGCTTAACTGCCTAAAAATTGTAAGGGGTTCCTCAAAACCCTGTGTCTTGCCTGCAATTAACGCTGTCAGTGTAAAAGTGTAATGTTGACTTAAAAAGTGAGTCCATTTATCAGTAAAAAAAAAAAAAATATTTTCAAAATTTTGCTCTATATACGGTCTTTTGGTCATAAACAATCTTCTGTCCAAATTTCATAAAATTCCATGTTAGGTTGACAAAGTTATTGATGTCTAAAAAAAAATTAACCACAGACTGAACCTAAATGTTGACGCCGCAGACACCCAAGCTTGAATCTAGGATCGCTATGTCTCGCTTTCGCGCGACAAGAAAAATGCAACAAAAGTATCAGACATGACCATTAAATGTAACAATATGTAAGTATTTGGTCATCAGGAAGTTGATGAGCAATGAATGTGAAAAAACACATCACGCAGTATAGCATGCTCCCATTTAGTTTGATTCTAATTTCTGGAATCTCTGATTAGTAGTTCCTGACAAAAATGTGACAAAAATTTCATGGGAAGGACAGACAGACAGAAGTAAACCAGTACTACACCTTGTTTGGAGGGGGAGTGTACTTTACAATAGACATGTAGAATTAAAATTATTGTATAAATCTTAATCTAAATGTGAGTTCTGATTATTTTAATGTTCACCCTGTCATTCACAAAAACTTATGATTTCTGAATATGTATCTTATGAAATTGTTTTTTTATCAAATATTACCAAGTTTAGCCACAGTAAACTTAAGAATACTACTAGCTGGTCCATTAGTAGTTTTAGTTCCAACTACAGCTGATTCTAGTCGCTGAATCTGGATACCCACTCCTCTAAGATCCTGGACATTAAGATGTTGATTCCTCAGTATTGTAAGACATTCTTTAGCTATAATCTTAGGATCATCTGTAGCTAAAGGTAAGGTAGATGACTTGGAAATATGATTGCATAGTCCATGTCCTGAAATATACACAATGTCTGAAGATAAATTTCATAAAAATATAAAAACTCCCAGTCAGACTATTCTAAATTTTAATTTGGCATTAATTCTAAAACGTTCGCCTCATAATAAACATGTGTACTACCGGTAATTTCAAGTTGATATGACCTCCACTTCATTGAAAACTTCATTAAAAAATAACTGTAACCTGAGAAAGTACAAATTTCACACTACCACAATTCAATGTACAGTGAAATCAGCAAACCATTATTTGGTATATAATTCAAAATATTCACATCATAATGAACATGTGTACTAAGTTTCAAGTTGATGTGACCATAACTTCATGGTATACTACCTTACGAATGTCAAGTGATGAGAATGGCTATAAAAATACTATACCCATAAATTTAGCTGTTTCCTTAGGTGCGTCTTCTCGCCGGATCATCAGTTTGAGTGTGACTGTCTTCCCTTTCATGTTTATTTTCTTTAATCTAGTATGAACTTCCTCGGACAGCTCCATTAAAAATTTATCTGCATCATAATCCTTAAATTTTGAAATATTAAAAAAAAAGTTAAAATATCTTTTTTATTATACGGAATATGATCAGAAAGAAGTTTATGATGATGTTTTAATTATGGAAATAGTAGGAGGTATTATATTTAAATGTCTGTTTTGGTAAATTTGTGTTGTTGCTTCATTGACTTTTACAACAGATCTTATATCTATAAATTTTTCATAAATTTTCAGAATTTACTTATTCTTATACACTTAAAATGTTTTTTACTCTTATTTTCAACCATAATCACATTACAATAAAACAAAGATTTTTAAGAAGACTTAGTATGTAGGCAAATTTTACATTCTTTTTCAAAGATCTGCAAAAAGGTGTTCTTTTTGAGAAATGTCATTAGGTTAATTCTGAAATTGCATAAAGGTTTCAGAAAGGTTACTTAAAAAACTATAACCCTAGACTTGATCAAAATGTTAACTCCACAAAAAAATCTAAGTTCATTTATCAGTATAATAAAAAAAAAAATCCAAAAAAAAATCAAATCTTTCCTTTTGATAAATTTTCTTGATCATGAAAAAACTATTGTTCAAGTTTGTTTAAATCTTAAAACTACAACAACAGAAAGAATCTAAATGTCGACAACAGGATGATGCAATGCAGATGGAATTTGGACTACTATTTCTAGCTTTGTGACTTTTGTTGCAGACAAAACAAAACAATCACCCAGTCAGAGGGAGTATAAATTGGCAAAGAAATACACTAAGCTGTACATGTTAATGCAGAGATTTATCTCGCCTGTAATAAATTTTGGTAGTTAAATTATTTAAGTTAAAATGACAGTACTTTGATATGTAAACTATGCAAACCATTCAAAATCAATGGAAGATGACTTTAGGGTAGGGTTGTTCCCTTTTTACTGACCTTATCACAAGTTAAACATATTGTTGACACCGCTGATGGAAACAGCACACCTAAATCTCACCACTGTCACTGTTGAGGCAAGACAAGAACTGGCCTTTACATTGAGGTAATCAATCTGTTATACTTCCTTCACTATATGTAGAAATTCAATTCTAACTTTAGATAATTAAATTGTTTTGATTAATTAATTAATAATTCTTAATAAAATCCTTCTCCATAGGTAACCCATTTCTCCTCACAACATTTTATATACTTAAATTATATTTTTATAGCAGCTTCACTAAAATTTACATTTTTAAACCTGATGCCGTAATTAATTTCTGCAGACACAGATTTCCGCTCTTGTTCTAACTTAATCTGTCTGTCATCCTGTCCCCTACAGTACTTATACAAGGACTGTCCAGTTTTGGGACCAAACTCCTTCTGTAAGGCTTCCAGTGACAGGTCCTGTAGGTCCCCACATGTCGAAACTGACATGGACTGTAATCGATGAGACATAGACCAGCCAACTCCTAAAAGTATGATATTTTTAATGTCAAAATTATTTTTATGGTTCATCCCATCAATGGCCAATGCACAATAATACTTTAAAGAGTTATTTTCAAATCTGTTTTATCCACTATCATATTTTTCTTTTAAAGGATGTAAAATTTTAGATTTGCAATTAAACTTTTATAGTCATGCCAAAATGCATTTTAAACAAACAATAAAATACTCATGAGGCTTATCATAAAGTATGAAAGAATCAACCTAGATTAGACAAGTCAGGATCCAGTAATTCAGTGATTGTTCCTTTGTTGCTGTATATCATATTTGTTTTTCTTCTATTGTTTTGTACATAATTAAGGCTGTTAGTTTTCTTGTTTTTATTGTTTTACATCTGTCATTTAAGAGCCTTTTATAGTTTGCTATGCAGTATGGATTTTGCTCATTGTCGAAATGCAATATGAAAATATGACTAGATTTCTTATTATAGCTATAGAGGCCAAATTGATAAGTATCTGATATAAGCAACAATAGGATTGAGCTAATAATTAATAAATAACAGAATATGTGTCCAAAGGATACCATGCCCTGCTAGCAATATCACATTTTTCAGGTTCAGTGAATAATGAAATCTTGTTCAAAATGATACTTTTTCATATATTTTACATTACAGTGAACATGTGCATTATATTCAGTGACCAGTGAAATTTGGGTCAAACCATACATTTGCATATATTTTACATCGTAATAAACATGTGTGATTTGTTTTAACTTGATGTGACCACTACTTTATGGTTAACAACCTTAATCCAAAACTTTAACCTTTATGCGACGGATGTGTGGACTGATAAATAAATGGAATGACAGGCGCACAAACTGGAAAACATATGGGTTCTTTCTAGGCGACTATAAAAAATATATATGCGATGACATTTCAAATCAAAGTATAAAATCTTGAACAATTTTTAAATTACGGATTCTTTCCTTAAATCATATGAACACTTTTTTACTACCAATGTCCACCAAACATTAAACATTTTACCTGGAATATCTCTAACAGATTGTTCTTTCATAAATTCTACAACATCTTCTGGTTTTAATTGGTACTGCCCATTTGGTTTAGCTTTTCTAGTTGCCATTTTTGCCTGAAGAATGTTCCCACCTGCAGAGAAAAAAATCTCAAATCAAACCAAAACACAGGAAAAAATCCAGTTAACAAGTCATACCTGGTCTTCAGGACACCTCCAGGAACATTTTACTGCTAATAGAAGGTACAAATTTGGATTTAAAACTTTAATGGCCCTTAATTCAAACATATTTTAAGTTTTTTAGTATCATATCATATGTGAAATCTGTTTATCTAATAACACATTGCCATTTTGGATATTTGTACCCTTTTCAGGGGTTATACAACTAAATTTTTTTAAAATGGCTTTTCACTTGTACATGCTTAGAAATAATATAGACTAATAGAGCCATGAAACAGTTATTTCAACATAAGTGTCTATTCCCTGGCAAAAAGGCTAGTTTGAAAGACGTTATGCTTAAAATGTTCTTAAGATTTTTAGTGTAAAGAACTAGAAAATCTCACTCTTCACTCAGATTCTTGACATCACTGTAAGAATTTACAAGACTAAATTAGCCCAAAAATATTCCTTCTCTTTTGTCAAGAACCTGTTCAATAGACATGAATTTCAATATATCTTGTACCCTTTTACTTAAAGAATACAAAAGAAAATTTCAAAGCTACCCCTAAGAGTGTTTTCCCTTAAGGGTCCTTTATTGATATTTTTTTTTTACATTTAAGACATACATCCCTCCATGAAACTCGTCTATAAATAAATTCATCTTAATTACTTTTCTTTAATTGTTTAAAAATTGAAATTTGGTCCTAATTACATTCTGACATTACAATGTCCCTACAGGTGCACATAAATTTGGATTATTCCCCTTTTTTTAAACCAAAAAATTGTCTACTAGGCAACATGGCACCTCAGGCTTTAGGAACTCACCAATAAGCAAAACGGAATGTCAAACAAGTAAAACTGTGAGCTTAGTAACTGCTCACTGATGATACCCCCGCCGAATATTTCGGTTAACAGGAAGTCGTTGAGTGATGAATCTGAAAACGCATCACACGGTATAGCTGACTTATATAAACCCTGAAACCAAATTTCAGAAATCTTTGTGAAGTAGTTCCTGAGAAAAATGTGTCGAAAATTTTCAACTTGGCTATCATGTGTAAAATAATACAAGTGTTCGGTAAACAGGAAGTCGTTGAGTGATGAATCTGAAAACACATCACACGGTGTAACTTACTTATATAAACCCTGAGACCAAATTTCAGAAATACTTGTCAAGTAGTTCCTGAGAAAAATGTGACGAAAATTTTCAACTTGGCTATCATGTGTAAAATAATACAAGTGTTCGGTAAACAGGAAGTTGTTGAGTGATGAATCTGAAAAAGCATCACACGGTGTAACTTACTTATATAAACCCTGAGACCAAATTTCAGAAATCCTTGTCAAGTAGTTCCTGAGAAAATGCGACGAAAATATTCATGGGACGGACGGATGGACGGACAGAAAGGACAGACAGAGGTAAAACAGTATACCCCCACTTTTTTAAAGCGGGGGGATAATAATGGATTTTCAAGTAACAAAATTGAAAATGTGACTGGAATTAATAGTAGAACAATCCAAAAATTTCTTAAACAAATTCAAGAACAGGGGAACAGAGAAAATTTACCTCAAAGTGGGGACGACAAAAGACAACCTTGGGGGGCGACAGGGTGCTTTTTAGGATTGTCAAAAACAATCAAAAGTGGCGAAAGTCAAAGGAGAGATTATGTCCTGAATGTCTTGGACTTCTTCATGACTGGGTAACTATTTGACGCGCATCAATGATACTTTGGGGATGTATTTCTTACTATAGAGTGGGAATTCTAACACCTTGGAAGGAAATACGAACAGTGAAAAATTACATTTCTGCGGACACGATTTTCTATGGCCTGTTATCGCCTGACACATCCAAAATCACCGATGGACCTTCCAAGAGGACAATGCACCTTGTCACGTATCTTTGCATTAAAATCAGTGGAAGCAGGCAAATAACGTAAATACTCTATCTTGGCCTCCACAGAGCCAGGACATTTATATCATTGAAAATGTGTGGAAAGTACTCAAAGCTCAAGTTGAAGGGAGAGCAAATGAAATTTTGAAGGTGTCCGATTTAGAGCGAGTTGTTCTTGACATTTGGAGCAACCTCCCTTTGCAATACACTAGGAGCCTTTATGCTAGTTTGTGAAAAAGAATTCGAAATATTTAATCCATCTGGTAAGTAAATTTTTATTTCTTTAGTGATCAAATATGGGTAGTAAATGCAATTTTTTTTTATTGAATTTTTATATCAGCCATTTTGCGAACTTATTCATGGCAATGTACTGTAGTTATTACAAACCTAACACATTCTAAATACAGTAATTATTGAGGCTTTCAGTTTCTACATCCCCCCCCTATAATTTATATAAATAAGTAAATCTAATACACCTTATCTCTATTTAGTCCAATCCAGAATAAAATGCTTCGCTGGGCGCAGCTTGATACGACCGCAGAGGTCAAACCCTGAACAGTTGGGGCAAGTATGGACACAACATTCAAGCTTGATACAGCTCTGAATTTGGATTGTGATTAAATATTTGACACAGCATAGGTTTCTGACACAGAAAGAATGTGGTCTAAGAACTTCAATTTTTTTAATTTACCTATTATGGTCCAATGTCCAAAATCAAAATACATGGTTAGATTCAGCATGTCAAAGAACCCCATATATTCAATTTTTGTTGAAATCAAACAAAGTTTAATTATGGACCCCAACTTGGACAAACTTGAAAACTGGTCCCATAATCAAAAATCTAAACACATGTTTAGATTCAGCATATCAAAGTACCCCAAGAATTCAATTTTTGTTAAAATCAAACTAAGTTTAATTTTGGACCCTTTGGACCTTAATGTAGACCAATTTAAAAAACGGGACCCAAAATTAAAAATCTAAAAACACGGTTAGATTTGGCATATCAAAGAACCCCAATAATTCAATTTTTGATGAAATCAAACAAAGTTGAATTTTGGACCCTTTTGACCTCAATATGAACCAATTTGATAGCGGGCCCACAAATAAAAAATCTAAATACATGGTAAGATTCAGCATATCAAAGAACCCCATATATTCAATTTTTGTTGAAATCAAACAAAGTTTAATTTTGGACCCCAATTTGGACCAACTTGAAAACTGGGCCAAAAATCTAAAATCTAAATACATGATTAGATTCAGCATATCAAAGAACCCCATATATTCAATTTTTGTTAAAATCAAACAAAGTTTAATTTTGGACCCTTTGGACCTTAAAATTAGACCAATTTAAATAAACTGCTTCGCTGAGCGCAGCTAGATACGCCCGCAGAGGTCCAACCCTGAAAAGTTGGGACAAAAATGGACACAATATTCAAGCTTGATTCAGGTTCGAATTTGGATTGTAATTAAATATTTGACATATTATAGGTTTCTGAATAAATGTAGTCAAAGATCTTGAAATTGGTTATATGAATTGAATTTATATTCAATTAAAGATTTCTTGCTGTTGTGCAATACTTAGTAAATCTGTTGTCAGACTATAAACAAATAAAGTTCAATTAATTCTCAATGTCATATTAGAAATTTATGAAAATAAAAAAGGAGCTTACATCAATAGATATAAACAATTCACCAAAGTTTCATGAGAATTGGTGACAACATTTTTGAGTTATTGTCCGAAAACTGGAAAATCACCCCTTTTTTTAATGAATAAAACCCCATAACTCAGAAATGTAAAATGTAAAATTTATAAAATTCTAAAGGGAGCTTACATCAATACATACAAACAATTCACCAAAGTTTCATTAGAATTGCTGAAAGCATTTTTGAGTTTTTGTCCGAAAACTGGAAAATCCCCCCTTTTTTCATGAATAAAACCCTGCAACTCAGAAACGTAAAATCTAAAATTTATAAAAATTGAAAGGTAGCTCATGTCAATAGATATAAACAATTCACCACAATTTCTTGCAAGTTGGTGAAAGCATTCTTGAATTATTGTCCAAAAACGGGAAAATCCCCCTTTTTTTAATGAATAAAACCCCATAACTCGGAAACGTAAAATCTAAATTTTATAAAAAACGAAAGGGAGCTCACGTCAATAGATATAAACAATTCACCAAAGTTTTATGCAAATTGGTTAAAGCATTTTTGAGTTAATTTCCGACATGTTGACGACGGACAGACGGACGGACAGACGGACGGACGGACGGACGGACAGACGGACAACGGTATACCATAATACGTCCCGTAAACGGGCGTATAAAAACAGGACCCAAAATTAAAAATCTAAATACACGGTTAGATTTGGCATATCAAAGAACCCCAATAATTCAATTTTTGATGAAATCAAACAAAGTTTAATTTTGGACCCTTTTGACCTCAATTTGAACCAATTTCATAGCGGGCCCACAAATAAAAAATCTAAATACATGGTAAGATTCAGCATATCAAAGAACCCCATATATTCAATTTTTGTTGAAATCAAACAAAGTTTAATTTTGGACCCCAATTTGGACCAACTTGAAAACTGGGCCAAAAATCTAAAATCTAAACACATGTTTAGATTCAGCATATCAAAGAACCCCAAGAATTCAATTTTTGTTAAAATCAAACTAAGTTTAATTTTGGACCCTTTGGACCTTAATGTAGACCAATTTAAAAAACGGGACCCAAAATTAAAAATCTAAATACACGGTTAGATTTGGCATATCAAAGAACCCCAATAATTAAATTTTTGATGGAATCAAACAAGGTTTAATTTTGGACCCTTTTGACCTCAATATGAACCAATTTGATAGCGGGGTCCACAAATAAAAAATCTAAATACATGGTTGGATTCAGCATATCAAAGAACCCCATATATTCAATTTTTGTTGAAATCAAACAAAGTTTAATTTTGGACCCCAATTTGGACCCAACTTGAAAACTGGGCCAAAAATCAAAAATCTAAACACATGTTTAGATTCAGCATATCAAAGAACCCCATATATTCAATTTTTGTTAAAATCAAACAAAGTTTAATTTTGGACCCTTTGGACCTTAATGTAGACCAATTTGAAAACTGGACCCAAAATTAAAAATCTAAATACACGGTTAGATTCGGCATAACAAATAAACAAATGTGGTCAAAGATTTTACAAATCTAATGTGCCATACTGGTCTTCCTTTATAAATATGCATTTCTTTAAACATAATTTAAAAGCAGTGTAAGGGAAGTAACCAAAACGTTGTATTTGGATTACCTCCCTTACACTGTTTTAACTTATCTTAATTGTTCATTAACCATTACTTTATACATAATTTAAAAGCAGTGTAAGGGAGATAATTTCAATGATGTATTTGATTTATCTCCCTTACACTGCTTTAAATTATGTTTTGTACTAAAGTATTTGTCCATTAATGAGGACAACCTTGTTTTTCCCCCTTTTTTGCCCCTAATTCTTAAACGGTTTGAGCAATAACCCCCCAAAGCAAATCCTAACCATCCCTTTGTGGTATGGAAACTTGTAGTATAATTTCAGAGAGATCCATACACCGTTCCACAGTTATTGTCTGGAAACTAGAAAATGCTTATTTTTGGCCCCTTTTTGGCCCCTAATTCCTTAACTGTTGGTACCAGAACCCCCAAAATCAATCCCACCTTCCTTTTGTGGTATTGAACCTTATGGTAAAATTTCATAGAGATCCATTCACTTAAACTAAAGTTAGAGTGCGAAAACTAATGCGTCTTCGGACGACGACGACGACGACGCCAACGTTATACCAATATACGACCACAAAAATTTTTTTGCGGTCGTATAAAAATCAATCACTTAAACAGCTTTTCGTTTGGGTCAAGTGTTGCAAAAACAAAGGTCATTAGTAATGAGCTGAGGGAGGAAAAAATTTAGAAAGTGAACATTTTGAAATTTGATAGATTATGTTCCAACTTTTTGAAACACAAGTTAAAGGCATAAAAATGCTTTGTTTGAAATGTTTACGAAGGTTTACGCATGTCTCTTTGAAAAGTTTTATGCACAATACATTGTTTAAACAGGGTCACAGACACTTCAACTGGTTTGTGTAATTTCAAAACTTATCCTGAATGGAAAAAATAACAATAAGGTGTGTAGAACAATTCATAACACATTTCTTATCTAATTTTCTAAATTTTTACCAATAACCTTTAAATCAGTCAAAGGTTCTTACAATAGAAATAGTTTTAGAACTTTGACTTTAAAGGAATTCATGATTAAAAAAAATAATAAAATTTTATACTCACAATATTACTATATACAATGCTGAACCTTAATATTTGTAAAATAGCATCCTTAATACTGTGGATTCATTTATTTTCGTGGGTACCAATTTTCATGGATTGAGGAAAAATTGTAATTTCATGAATATTTGATTTTGTGGTTTTGCCAAAGTCTGCAAACAAAGCCAATAGAAAATTTGTGCATTTTAATTTTGAAATTCATGGTTGACTGATACCCATGAAAATTGGTATACCATGAATAATAGTCAATCCACAGTACACAGTTTTTCATATGCTTTTATTATCAGTCATGACTTGATCAAATACAATTTATCTAATTTGAATGACAAATTTGTGTGCACCTCCATGTCACTTGGACTCTGTTGAATATTTGTCTTGCTGGCAATCATACCACACCTCCAAATCTTATGTTGAGCTTTTCTTAAAAAAAATACAACCAAGAAATTTAAGTGCCCAATAATTTGTTATTTTTTTTGTTGCTTTGATTAGAATATATGATGAAACCACAAAATAGAATTTCATGCAAAAGAACATTTTCATTGGTGTGTGATATTATTAAGATAAATGAAGGTCCATTTCATACAAACCCAAGCCAGCAGATGCTGTACATTTGGTCTTCTGATAAATTTCTTGTCTTAACATAGTGACAAAGTCCAGAGACTCAGCTCCAGTGTCTGATAAAAGATCAGTACAATCTACCAACATCTCATCACAGCTTACTGCTTCTATGTCATGTGTGTAGCTAAAGTATACAAAATAATAGTCAAGCGTCTCTATTCCAATATCTAATAATAGACCTGTCCCAGGCAAGAGGGAGGGTTTGGAAACCCCAAAACATGTTTAATCATGTCACATTCTGTATGAGCCTGTCCCAAGTCAGGACCCTGTAACTCAGTGGTTGTAGTTTGTTGCTGTAAACATTCCTTTTTTATATTTTATTTTTGTTTGTTGTTTTGTACATATATCAGACCTTTAGTTTTCTTGTATGAATTGTTTTGCAAAATTCTATGAAGGTTGGAGAAAGTTATTTGATGTCTAAAAACTTTAACCCCTGACAATAACAAATTGATTACTGCAAACAAAACAAGAGGCTCTCAAGAGCCTGAATCGCTCACCTGCATTTCAGAGGAGAAGATTTTTAAATGTTAGCAAACTTGAACAAATTGTGTAAAATTGTCTTTAAAGGGCAATAACTCCTTAAGGGGTCAATTGACAATTATGGTCATATTTACTTTTTTGTAGATCTTACTTTGCTGAACATTATTGCTGCTTACAGTTTATATATATCTATAATAATATTCAAAATAATAACAAAAAACTGCAAAATTTTGTTATAACTACCAATTCGGTGGCCGCAACCCAACAATGGGTTGTTTGATTCGTCTGAAAATTTCAGAGCTGATAGATCTTGACCAACTGAACAATTTTACCCCATGTCAGATTTGCTCTAAAAGCTTTAGTTTTTGAGATATAAGCCAAAAACTGCATTTGACCCCTATGTTCTATTTTTAGCCATGGCGGCCATGTTTGTCGATGGATCAAAACTTCGGATACAATTTATAAACTAGATACCCTAAGGAACATTTAGTTAAAGTTTGAAGGTATTTGGCCCAGTAGTTTCAGAGGAGAAGATTTATTAAATAGTTTACGACGACGACGACAGACGACAGACGACGACAAGTGATGGCATAAGCTCACATGGGGCCCTTCGGGACCCGGTGAGCTAAAAATGAAGGCTTCATATCAGTAAAATTAAGAAAAGTGAAAAAATAATTTTTAATTTTACCCTGATTACTATCTTTTGACCAAATAAAAGCTGCTGTCCAATTTTCATAATATTCCACGAAGATTTGGCAAAGTTATAGATGTCTGAAAATCTTAAACTTTAGACTGTATTTTAATGGTAACTGTGAAAAAAACCAAGTCCATTAAGGCCAACTAAAATTAATTAGAAGATTTTCATCCAGATTTTTTAAATAAACTGTTGACACAGAGATATGTCTCGCCTTTTTGTACTTTTGATAATGCAAATGTTGAAATTAAAATAGCAATACTTTAACATGTAAGTTATGCAAATATTCAAAGTCAATGAACCATGACTGAAGGTACATGGCAAAACAATCTCCATGGAAATGAGATGTGCCAATGCTAATACAACTGCATACCAAATACCATAGACTTATCATTAGTTGTTCCCTTTCAACAAACCTAAACACAAACATTGACTTGTAAACTATGTAAAAGTTTCAAAGTCAATGAACCATGATGAGGGGTTGGGGTTATATAATCTCCATGGAAACTAAACTTGCAAATGCCAATACAGTTGCATACCAAATATCATTGACTTAACATTAGCAGTTCATCTTAACCTGTTCTAATCACAAACTAATACATGTAAACTACCGTCTTTTGGTATGTATAGTGTGCACATTTATACCCTGGGTCATGTTTCTTGTAAGAGGGGTGCCCATTATACATGCCTACAAACATTTTCTTAGCCTTTTTTTCAGGTCCGAACTCCGACAAAGAAAAAAACAGGTGAAGTGAAGAGTATGGAATTTTTCGCTAATACCTCGACTTTTATTATGTTTTACATGTTATATTTGTAATATGTATCTTATTGTACATGATATGTCATGTTTTATTCAAATAAAATACATTTTATATCTCTGTAGTTACGTTCGTTTATTGTGTAAACTTGTCCATCTGTTTGCAATCCGGAAGTTTGCCATGTCTTAATAAAGACACCATGAAGCTTTTGTTGTCGGTTAATTTAGGCTCTGTTTCTTGTGGTCATAACTTACTGTTTTGTATGTGTTCATTATGGATAGTAGAAGATAAGTGTATGAAAATTGAATAAACCACGCTCGTTTTGAAAAGATAAACCGCCATATTTTTTTAATGTATCAGGTGATCGCCAGTCATGTGACTTAATATTGTAAAGTGATTCTATGAGAAGTTTTTTTTTTATAAATACGTTTCTACTTTGTAACTTTTAAACAATAACAACTGTTTGAAACCGTTCAAGAAATTATGATTGAAAACATGATTATCCCATAATTGTAACCTGAACGAATTTAATTAGGAACAAGGTGAACCTGTCATTGATTGTTTTGACATCGATTAGACCAATTGATTGAGGTGTGATAATCCGGATTAACAGCTAGAATCAACAAACAAAAAATAAAAATTATGAGATTTTAACAATTTATTTCAGCACTAATTCATAACATAAAATTAAATAATACAAGATAATACAATTTCGTATTAATTACGTATTCCGTACAGAATTCACAGACATCGGTGACCATTTAAAAAACTTCCAGTTTAGACTTCCTGTTTGCTAACAAACGACAAACATTAACTTGTGGGTTATAAAAAGAAGATAACTATTAAAATTCTTTATTCAGCTACAATAAATTCTTTCCATGACTTCTCATTAATTCCTTGCCGAAAAAAATCACGCTCAAGCAACATTTTACCGATTTTGGAGCTGTGACTTTTCCGAAAAATGTCTATGTGTATTATATGAAGAAGAAACTTTTTTCTCAAGTTTCTAGAACCATAAAGGGGGTGCACACAATACAAAAATGCGCACTATGCATACCAAAAGACGGTAAGCAAAAGTTTCAAAGTCAATAGACCATGACTGAGGGGGAGGGACCAAATATTCTCCATGGAAATGAGATGTGCTAATGCTTATACAACTGCATACCAAATAACATTGGCCTACCACTAATGGTTCCCCTTGAACTGACCTAATCACAAACTAATACATGTAAACTAAGCAAAGTTTCAAAGTCAATAGACCTTGACTGAGGGGGCGGGGCCAAATAATCTCCATGGTAATGAGATAAGCCAATGCTTATACAACTGCATACCAAATATCATTGACTTACCACTAGTGGTTCCCCATAAACTGACCTAATCACAAACTAATACATGTAAACTAAGCAAAAGTTTCAAAGTCAATAGACCATGACTAAGGGGGCAGGGCCTAATAATCTCCATGGAAATGAGATGTGCCAGTGCTAATACAACTGCATACCAAATATCATTGACCAACCACTAGTGGTTCACCTTAAACTAGACCTAATCACAAACTAATACATTGTTGAATCCACCGCCTCTGGAAACAGCATACCTGTGTCTTGCTTTTTGACTCCGTCAAGGCGAGATAAAATGAGGCAGGTGGGAGGATTTTATTTTTTAATTTTTATTTCCTCCATTTTCCCTTTTGTGACACGTTGTTCATATACAAGGGTAATAATAAGCTTATATTATGTATATTTAAGGAATTTTACATTATTTTTCAAATTCTTGAATTAACATTTTTGATTGGCAACCACTGTTCTACATGTCATTGCCGCTTTAGAAACCTATTTTTAGAAAATAGCAAAAACATGGAGAATGTTCTCTTTTAGACTACCTAGATCAAATTTATTTTGCTTTCTTAGCTATGATTTGTAGTGCCCATAAAATGAAGCATATGCATTGGTATGCAACACAAATATTATGAGTACAGAGTGAAATGAAAACTCAAACTGTGTTGAAAATTCTAGGGTTGATGCTTTTAAGATTCTTATGCAAGGTGCAAATATAATTTTAATGTAAAACATGAACTGATCCAAAATGAAGAAGTTGTTTAATGACTCTATTGAGGGGCTGGGGACAGAGGGTGTTTGCTGTTTGTCAACAAAAACGACAGCCTTGGGGTAAATCTAAGGGCTTGCTATAATACATTTTGTACGTTGGCCGACTCTTTGTACTTAATATACGGTCATAAATCACCCAAGTTCGTGCTGGTTTCAATAACTTTATTCCAGTCCTTTTTTTGTACCAATGTGTTCCACGATTCTTGCGCTTTGGATATCATTCACACTCTAAATTTCCTGACACAAAGTCATTGTATAAATAAAAAAGTCCACGGTTTTCTAATCACTGAAATTTGTGACATACCGTGATAAACTGCGATTAACATTATTTGACACTGAATATGTCGATTTATATTACTCGACAATACGAAAACCGAATATGAAACAGGAAGTTTTGAATGAAACGAAATTATTGGCGGTTACTGGTAACGGAAATGAACAAAATCCGTAAATCATAAATTTTAAAAAATTAAAAAATTTGGGGCAGGACGATTCCAGAGGGGCGGGTGGGGATGAAAATCTGTCAATTAACTTTAATTGGCCTAATCAGTAAAATATGAAGAAATAAATTAAATATTTTCAAAATTCTACTCTAGATACTGTCTTTTGATTGTAAAAAAGCTTCAAAGCAAGTTTCATAAAATTCCATGAAGCTTTGCCAAAGTTATTGATGTCTAAAAAAAACTTTAACCACAGACTAAACCTAAATAAAGACGCCACCAACATCGCAGAATGTAGGATCGCTATGTCTCTCTTTCCTGACAAAATGTTGCAGGCTCAACAAAAACATACCTGGCTACAATGTCATACAACATCCTGGAAACTTCATTATATCCCTCAAAATCATATGGTATTGTGATCAGATCAGGACATAAGGATTTAGCTTTACCCATAAACATTCCATTTTTTACTCCTGCCTATAACAAAAGTAAATATAGAATGTTTTTGTAATTATCTTTTCTAAGTAAAACTATTTTGGTTTGGTCATTTTAAAAATCAAGAATAATGCCTTTTTCTTAAAAATAATAAAACATATTCATATTAAGTTATGATTCAGGCAATATGTATAATTTTTTTATCTGAAAATTTATCTGTGAAACTTGGCTGAACATTACACATGTATATATGTCCAGCATAAACTTAATACTTTTACATAAAAACACTGTTAGTCGAATATGACATGTGTATGATGTCATAAATCTATTTCAATAATAATAGCCATATCAGTCATCCTCATATTTACCATTGTTTATTGAGCAATAAAACTAGGTTTTTTGAAGGAATTAATAATATTGACTTTTTCAATTTTAGGGGCCAAAAAAATATTTTAACCATAACATGTCACCTGTCTAGCTTCGTAACTACATGAAGCAATCTCTGACATCGAATGGAAGCTATCTGAAGATTTACTGATCACATTCCAAGAATCTCCTAATTCATCAGTAAGCTGGCTGTCTGATTGTTTCTGGTTTCCTTTCTGTAACTTTCTCTGCTTCCACTGCTCAAACTCATACTGTGGGTCAGATCCAGGAACCTGGGATTTTACTCCCTTTCCTCTTGAATGAGTCACAGCAATTGGCTTTCCTTCAACAATGCAAAAATTTATCACTATATGTTATATTATTTTTTTTTGTGGCATGAAAAAAATATGTTTCAATATTGTGGAAAAGATACTTCTAGGCATTTTTGTGAAAAAAGCAAAGATTTTGGTCAATTTTCAACTAGTATTTTGGACCTGCAAATAAAGTGCACATACAAGCACCAAGAAAATCATTTATATGTTGTTTATATGAACTCTCATTGCTATATTTATTTGGAACTTGCATGTGCTCAATATTTCTGATTCACATATATGTGTCAAAAACACCATTGTTGTCATTTTTTTCAGGAAAAATATTTGTTTTTACTATCTTTTGACCGCAAAATCTAGGTGAATATACATAACGTTTGAAATTCCTTCCAGTTTAGATTTTACACATACATATATCTATATATTATCTTTACATAAAAATCACCTTGTTAAGAAATACCTCAATTTTTAGGCCAAAACGGCCCTTATTCATAAAAGGACACCTCCTTGTTTTGTAAAAATATTGAATGCAAAAGCTCAACTCTTTTTTTTAAAAGTATTGTATGTGCAAGTCTAATGATAACATATTTTTTTAACCCTATTTTGTCCACACATCAAGTGCCCATTTCTGCAACCTATAGGTTAAAATCATTAAATCCACTTGCACTGTAGTGTTTACTTACCTTTTAAATCTGGTTTCTTTCTTAGCCCTACAGACACGAAGAAACAATCCATGTCAACATGCATGATAATCTTCTCTGGTTTTCCTACGTTAGCTACACTGATAATCCCCCTATCTGACATGGTATCACATTTCTTTTGTAAAAACTCTTTCAATTTCTGTCGTCCAATGAAGTTTGTCCCTTGCTTCTGTAACTCATTGACATAAGATTTAAATTCAGATTTCCAAGTAGACAAATGGTGGAGTCGTGAGTTGTTATAAAATTCACTAATGAATTCTGGTTCTCCTGCCAAAGCCATGCCTCTTTTTGAAGGAGATTGTTTATTCTCAGTTTCAGAAACTATATTACATGTAGTGCTTTCAGTCTTACTTTTTGCCTTTTCATTTTCCATTGGTGAGTTATTATTTGTATTTTTAGTTTCCTCTAATATTTGAGCAACAATATCAATATCAATTTCATCATCAGACATGAGATCATCAGGTTTAATTACATTTTTACTTGAATTTTGGTCTTTAGAGGTATCATCAATTTTCTTTTCATTTGATGTACTTTCTCTCTCAGTCTTTTTAGATTCTGCCAGCAGACGGCCAAATTCATTATCACTGGAATCAGAATCACTAGCATCTAATGTGGGACTTTTTGGTGTAGGAAAGTGTTCCATATCATTTGCATGATTTCCAATGCATTCTTCACTTTTTTCAGGAGAAAATAAATCATCCTTATCAAAGCTGACTGAACTTTCATTCATGGTTGCCATCCTAGCTAACGTAGAAGTTGTACTTGTCTGCCTTGCAACAGCAAAAGCTGAATATGAAGCCATTCCTGGTTGGTTCTTAGACTGACCAGTATATAACTGGAACGGAATATAAGAGAGCAGACGTCCAGCTTTAACACTGAAACACAGCAAAAATTAACATTATGCTCCGGAAAGGGAAGTAATTTGACAAAAATACATTATTTCTAATTACAAGATTTTCAAAAATTGTTTTTAAGACACGTTTAAGGTTACTGGATAGTTTTACCATGCATTGCCATTTTTATGACTTGCACTTATCTAGTAGATTGAGATTATTTCTTTTCTAAAATGATTTCTTTGAAAATAAAATGCTCCGCTGGGGCGCAGCTTGATACGACCGCAGAGGTCAAACCCTGAACAGTTGGGGCAAGTATGGACACAACATTCAAGCTTGATACAGCACTGAATTTGGATTGTAATTAAATATTTGACACAGCATAGGTTTCTGACACAGAATGAAAGTGGTCTAAGAACTTATAATTTTTTAATTTACCTATTCATATATGTGATGGACTGTGAAACTCAGATCAGGAGATTGGGAAATTTTGGTCAGGAGATTAGGACTCAGATCAGGAGGTTTTTAATCGACATAAATTTTGTCGTAAATGTAACCGTGTGCTGTAAAAATGGTCTTTTAAAGTGTGTTTTCTTCAACTTTCCATCCAATTTATTATGTTTATAGTACCCTTGTACTTATAAAGTTTCTCCATCTTTATATTTTACATGTTCAATCTAACATTTTTTTTTTTTCAGTATGTTCTTTAAATTTTTTACTTCATATTCTATAAAACATTTATTGCAACCAGAACATTTGTTTAACTATCTGCAAATAGCTTTTGTTTGCATACTCAGAAAATCATTCTAACTGTAAAACAAGGGTCATAGTTATTATATAAATTTCAATTTAAGCCTTGAAAGGAAGTATAGAATCCTCAAATAATTTTCAAATTATTATTTTTTTATTTGTCCTAAGACATTTAAAATCATTTATTTACCATCCTTTTATGATTATTTGTTCAATTTATATTTTATTTATATTCTTTTAAAAATTTTCATTATTAAAAGGAAAGTAACTTAAAACAGGATAAATCAAGGGAAGTAACCCAATAAATACACAGTTTTTGTTACACAACGGCAGTTAGCCTGAGGTAAAAAATCGTTGATTACCAGTATGTTTGACACCCAAGCTGACAAGTGAAGCCATATAATTATGCATGTTAATTGATTTACAGGTAAAATATAACTTCAGGTAATGTGAGTTACACCAGATGCCTGAGATGATATGTTGGGCAGAAATTTTTCATTCATGAAAAATTTCATACACGGGATTATAATTTTCCTCTTCAACCGGAGGTCGGGAGGAGACTCCTGAAAACAGGATTATTGTACTCCTGTCGGGAGGTTCACATGTATGCTATTCAAACCATATCATTATTATTTGCGTTTATATATAAATCAGAAATAACCAATTTAAAATGGAAAATTCTAAAGAAAAAAAAGGAAAAAAAAATCCCCCCCCCAAATTTTTTGAACCCCCTTATGATTCATCGCCCCCACACTCAATCCCAGCTTTCCCTTTGTGGTATGGTACCTTGCAGTACAATTTTAGAGAGATCCATTCACTTGAACACAAGTTATTGTCTGGAAACTAGAAAAATGCTTGTTTTTTTGTCCCTTTTTGGCCCCTAATTCCTAAACGTTTAGGGCAATTACCCCCAAACTCCAACCCAGCTTTCCCTTTGTGATATGGAACCTTGCAGTACAATTTCATAAAGATCCTGTCGGGGCTAACTCAAACTATCGTTATACAGAAAGAACACAACCATACAGTTTAACGTTTACTTCATATATATTCGAGCTGCTAAGGCTACGTCCCGCATTGACGTCAACCCTAGATACAATAGGTAAAACGCGACGTCTTAACTCCCGCGGTATTCTCAACATTCTCCGGGCCGCTAAAGGTAAATATTAAAATTAAATTACAATAAAGTAAAAATGAATTAAAATTACTGTCTCTCAAATTCAAAACTTAAACTTAATAACTTTAGCACAGTCACTAACTTCCAGATTAGTTATCTTTTAGTTAAATCACAATGAGTCTATTACGTCCACAGATAACAGTGTCTATATTTTCCGCGCACCTGTTCACATACTCAATGCAATTTTATCATATAATCTGTTTTTGCAATTAGTCGATTAAAATCAAGCATATTTGTAAAAGTCCATAATAAATCAGAACAGTTCATCGGTTACGCATTATTTAGTCCATTTTTTAATATTTTCCCTGGCTCTTCTGGCTGCTTCTCGGTTTGGCAATATCCGGCTTGTTGTCGCACTTGGTTCCTCCTTCTGTCGAGCTTCTTCGTCCTTTGATGTTTCGATGTCTGTACAAAGTTCAAGAGGATACAACTTGACGATCGGACGTGATGTAGTTCCAGTTTTGGTTCGAATAATAGCGGAACGAACTAGTCCATCATTTCCTTTAGTTAGGTTTTCCACAATCCCGGTTTTCCACATTATTCTTCGGTTTTCGTCATGAATCTGAACAATATCGCCTATTCTGTTTATCGTGGAATTGCTTCCCGTTTTCTTGTGGAATTCACGCAATGACGTTAAATATTCGGTTTTCCATCGGTTCCAGAATTGTTGTAAGAGTAATGATTGTCTTTGAACACGTTTGATAAAACTTGTTTTGCTCATAAATGTCTCATTAAACATGTCAATTTCACGAGTATCCATGTACGATAATGTATTTATCCTACGTCCATAAAGAAGATGAGCTGGAGTAAGTGGTTCAAGATCCTCGGGGTCTGAAGAAACATATGTTAATGGTCGATCATTTAAGACGGATTCTATCTCTGTAACAATTGTCTGAAGCATCTCTAAATTTACAAGTGATTTTCCTAGGACTTTTTTTAAATTCGTTTTCGTCATTCCAATAAGACGCTCCCACCAATCACCAAACCATGGAGCACGTTTAGGGATGAAAAACCAGTCGATTCCTTGTGCTGATAATGTTTCTTTTAACTTTTTTGAATTACAAAGTTGTTTGATGTCTTCTGAAGCGGATACAAAAGTAGAACCATTGTCGGTCATAACAACTTTCGGTAAAGATTTTCTGCTTGAAAAGCGCCGAAAAGCTTGTAAAAACGTTTCTTCTGACAAATTTGTAACGACTTCAAGATGTATCGCTCTCGTAGAGGCGCAAGTGAATAAACATATGTAGACTTTCTTTATGACATTATCGTTATCTTTTACTTGTAATGCGCCTGTGAAATCTATCCCTGTAGCTGTAAAAGGGTCAGCTTCTTGTAGACGAATCTTAGGCAGTGGCGGTGGATCCGGTGCTACATATGGTAGTCCAACCACCTTTCTACAAGTAACACATTTCCTGAGTGTTTTCCGAACAAACTGTCGGATTGCAGGTATCCAAAAACTTTGTCTCAAATGTACGATAGTGGCATTTACTCCGGAATGACAAATTCTTTCATGGGCATCTAATACAATAAGTTTAGAAATTGTATGATCGTTAGGTAAGATATACGGAAATTTTGTGGACTCCGATAAGGGCGCATTCTGAATTCTTCCTCCACATCTGATGATGCTCCTGTCGTCAAGAAATAACCTTAATTGTCTGATTCTCGGTAAACTGTTCCGTGTTCTACTGTTATACTTCAATGCGTTATATTCCGTAGCAAAAGCCGTCTCCTGACAATTTCGAATCCATACCTCAACCGATTTGGATAGTTCACTTGGTTTTAAATGTTCTAGTGTCCTTAAAGTCTTTTCAATTCTACAGTTTTCTATAAACCGTAGTACATATGACTTGATACGTAACAGTTTCTGGTACGACGAATATCGTTCAATATCAATAATAAAGTTAATTCCAAGTTGACAAATCGAATCGTCCTTTGGTTGGCTAATACATGTATTGTCATTTTCTGTTAACAAAACGGATAAAGACGTGTCGATTGATGTTGATTTTGGGTAAGTTGAACGGTCTGTTAACCAATGCGGACCTTTAATCCATAATGTGCTGTTTGTGTATTGCTCGGCCGTTATCCCTCGTGTTACTAGATCAGCTGGGTTATCGCTTGTAGGACAATACTTCCATTCCCATGATTTTGTCAATTCGTTTATTTCATTCACGCGATTTTGTATGAAACGTTTTAATGTCTTTGTTGACTTAAGCCAGTGTAAAACGATCTGGCTATCCGACCAAAAAGTTAAGTTTTCGCACTCCATCGTTGATTGAAGGTGTTTAGCTAAGCGTGCTCCGATTATGGCTGCCATTAACTCAAGTTGTGGGAGTGTAATTTCCTTTAATGGTGCTACTCGTGACTTTGCCATTACAAGTGCTGTCTCATGTCCGTTACATATATATCCTACCGCACCATATGCCTTTGTACTTGCGTCAACAAATATGTGAAGACTGTGATTTGTTGATCCTGTAGTCTCAGAGAAGTAATATCGAGGAAATACTGTTTGTGTTGCGGTCTCAATATTATCGCGTATACTGATCCATTGGTTACATAGGTCCCCTTCTATTAAACTGTCCCATTTTAATCCAAGTTTCCATATTTCTTGCAATAAAATTTTAGCCGTAATTGTAACTGGACTCAGTAATCCTAGCGGATCGTAAATTCCTGACGAATATCTCAATATTTCTCGTTTAGTTACACGTATTGACGTAATTTCTTCCTTGTGTGGATAGAAAAGATAATCTGTGTGGCTATTCCATCTCATTCCCAATACTTTCGTGTCTGTGTCCGTGTCTAAAACATTCTGAGATACTGCTTGTTGTCGTACCTTTTCGCTGTTCGAATTCCAAGACCTCAGATTAAATCCTGCCTTAATCATCATTTTTCTTGCTTGCTCAAAGAAGTTTAAAGCGTCATGCTCTCTGTTTATGCTAGTCAAAATGTTATCCACATATAAATCCCGTTCAAGCATTCTTGCGGTATTACTGTTGGTTTGCTGCAAATGTTTTAATAGGGTGGCGCTCAAGATAAATGGTGAGCAAGTTGCTCCGAATAATATTACCTTAAATCTATATGTCATTAACGGACTGGTTACATCTGAAGGGTTACTTAACCATAGAAATCGGGTTACATCTCGGTCGTCTTTGTTGAGTCCTACATGTAAAAATGCCTTCTCAATATCGGTAGTGATAGCATAACGATGAAGTCGAAATCTTACCAAGATCTTGGATAAGTCATTTAACTCTGGGGGAGTGCTCATTAGGCAATCATTAAGACTAGGTTGATTTTGATACATCTTACAACTGCAGTCATACACTATGCGTATTGGTGTTGTACTGGAATCTTTCTTGACAACGGCATGGTGTGGTATATAATGTACTTTGTTAATTGTCGGTTCTGATTCATCAACCCTCTCGATAAATCCGCGACGTTCCTGTTCCTTTATTATATCTCCGTATTTCTTTAGCATGGTCTCATCTTTGCCTATTCTTCTGATAACGTTCTCCGTTCTCCTTTTGGCTACATCATAATTTGACGGTAATTCTTCGTAATCTTGTTTCCATGGTAATTTCGCCGAATACCTATCTCCGAGAAATTCAATTGATGAATCTTGATAGTCTTTCAAATAATTTGTCTCCTTCTCATGATTTTCGGATGAATCTATGCCTATCGATTCAAGTTTCCAGAACGATTCCAAGTTAAATTCTTCTGATTTGTGCGAAACTAGTACGTTAAAGATGCCAGCTGTCGTAGACGAATGTGCTCTACCTGATTGTAAGGGTCCTGATAGCAAATACCCAAGCTTTGATCTTACCGCGGTCGGTCCATCTCCTCGTATAACCTCGTCTTCAATAAAATCCCAATAATAGTCGGCACCAATAAGTAAAGAAATTTCAAAAGAATCTTCTTTAGTAACTGTATGAGCGAGTCTCAATCCTTTCAGATAATTCATATCTCGTTTAACGTAGCGCATGTGATTCTGAAGTGGGACTGCTATGGTAGGTACAATTAGAACTTCAATTGGAAATTTACGCCTATTCTCTGTTTCAATGTGTACGGTGGATTTACGTAGTTCTCTCGTGCTGGTGTTATCCTTCCCAAATGCTGATAGATGTACAATTTCAACTCCTTCAGTTTTCAAATTCAATTTTTTCGCTAGATCATCAGTTAAAAAAGATCTTTGTGCACCTTCATCAAATAAAATATTAGTATCCATACACATACTACCTGACCATACAGGAGCTACAGCAGTCTTCAATAGCACATTTGTGCGCATCTGTGTCGAAGAATGTAAAATTTTCGTATCTTCCTTATTTTCAGTATTATTAATGATATTGACAGATGTAGATTGATTATGATTTTGATTGTTCTGTTTCTCTGGGTTGCTTACAGTTTCCCTGTTACCATGGTTACCTACATTACACAAGCTGGAATGGTGTCTCTTGTTACAGTGTCTACACGTTCTTTTTGATTTACACTCATTGGCATGATGATTCCCTAAACAATTAAAGCATAAATTGTCTCGTTTAACTATAGATATGCGGGCTTTAGGGTCACTAACCTTGGTACAGTATGTTGGCGCATGTATGTCTTTACAAAAAATACATGGTCTCTCCTTAATATTCCGGGACTGGCCTTTCTTCGCGTTGTGTGCTATGTGTCCTTGTGGTGAATTATTTCCTGTGTGAAATGTACTTATAGATGTGTTTGCAAACTGGTGGTCTATAGAATCAAGATAAGTGCCCGTATTTTGTCCTGCCTCCATGATTTGAATTTCGTTAAGTATACTCTTCCTCAAATCTTTCAAATTCCAACTGGACGGTCCGTGTTCTCTGGCTAAGTGTTGTCTGATTTCACTGGGTAACTTTCTCATGATAATCGGTACCAGTAAAGTTCCATATGACGTCTCAGGTTGTCCGAGCGAATCTAAACCTCTTACGTAGGCTTCACATCGGTCATAAAATAATCTTAAGCTTGTTAAGGTGTATCGTGGTTGGGCAATATCTACAAGAGCTTGTAAGTAGGCTTCCGTAATTCTGTGTGTTTGTCCGAACCGTTCCTTGAGTACATTTATAGCCTCCATGTAATTACCATTTGTAAGCGCAAATCCAGTTATCGTATTTAATGCCTCGCTTTCAAGTTGCGATTTCAGATAATTAAATTTCTCAATGTTTGTCAAAGTAGGATTAAAATGTACAGCAGATTCGTACGAGTCCCAAAACGTTTGCCAATCTAAAATGTTGCCATTAAACTTCGGTAGTGATAACTTGGGTAAACGATGGTTACTAGTACTAGCTATATTTTGTGGAGCAATATGACCTGTATCAGAGCCATTGTAGCTTGTCTGTGGTTGAGCGGCGGATGAAGCATAGAATGGTGTTGCGTTTTGAAAGTTATCAAGATTTGCCGGGCGGAAAGGAGGGCTTTCTACATTGAGTACTTGATATGAAGATTGTGTTACATTGGAACTTGGTGTACGGTTTTGACCAATTTGTATAAAATTACGAAAATGTCTAAGTTTAGTGTCTAAATTATTTGAATACTCATCTGTATCTACTATTTCACTTTCAACGTTGTCTGAATCCGTTGCTTCCAATATCTGTTCGTTCAGTTTTTCCAACAATTTCTTCTTTTGCGTAAGATTATCGTACGTTGCAAGTAGTTCATCTCTGTCGAAGTCCGTGTTTTCCTTCGCCTCCTCGAATTTTCGGAAAAGTCTCGTCACTGCACTTCTATTTCCAGTCCTAATATTCTTTAACTTCTCCATCGATGTAATCCTGGTCACGGCACCATAAATGTCGGGGCTAACTCAAACTATCGTTATACAGAAAGAACACAACCATACAGTTTAACGTTTACTTCATATATATTCGAGCTGCTAAGGCTACGTCCCGCATTGACGTCAACCCTAGATACAATAGGTAAAACGCGACGTCTTAACTCCCGCGGTATTCTCAACAGATCCATACACTAACACACAAGTTATTGTCCTGAAACTAGAAAAATGCTTGTTTTTTGCCCCTTTTTGGCCCCTAATTCCCCAAATTTGGAGGAAATTACCCCCAAAAATCAATCCCAGTATTCCCTTTGTGATATGGAATCTTGTGATACAATGTCAGAGAGATCCATACACTAACACACAAGTTATTGTCATGAAACTAGAAAAATGCTTGTTTTTTGCCCCTTTTTGGCCCCTAATTCCTAAAATTTGGAGGCAATTACCCCCAAAATCAATCCCAGCATTCCCTTTGTGATATGGAACCTTGTGGTACAATGTCAGAGAGATCCATATACTTACACACAAGTTATGTCTGGAAGTTACAAAAATGCTTATTTTTGGCCCCTTTTTGGCCCCTAATTCCTTAACTGTTAGTACCATAACCCCCAAAATCAATCCCCACCTTCCTTTTGTGGTATTGAACCTTATGGTAAAATTTCATTGAGATCCATTCACTTAAACTAAAGTTAGAGTGCGAAAACTAATGTGTATTCGGACGACGACGCCGGACGACGACGACGACGCCAACGTCATACCAATATACGACCACAAAAATTTTTCTGCGGTCGTATAAAAATCATAAAATAAAACATAATTTATCGTGCTTGTTTTTTGAGAAAAATGAAGTTCAAATTTGAATTTTTTCTAGTTTCATTGAAATTTTTAGACCACTGAATAGATTTTCTTAACTGGTGTTATTAGCAATAAAATAGCAAAATTGATGGAAATTAAAAGCTCTTAAAAATGTACATTTATAGGGATAGAGAAAAATTAATGTCAGTAGTATTATATCATTTCAAACTAGATTGAATTTCGTATTTTACAAGAATTTTTTTTCTCCCAAATTAAAGTTAACTGTACCATTCAATGATCCATTCAGGCTTGACAACTTTACAATGTTTAAAGTCTTTGCGTATTTTACTGTCTGGTAGATTTGTTGCTATGACATGTGTAACACGAGTTTTCATCATGTAATGTTCATATTTCCCTCCATGCTGCCTCATTATCTTTTTCAATTCATCTGATGAGGGTTCTGTAAAAACATAAAAACTTGTTCATACTTACTGGGTATAAGTAGCACTACAGAGAATAATTATGGTCAGTTAGTTTTCACATACAGCCAATAGGCATATTCAGCTTTCACATACAGCCAATAGGCATATTCAAATAAAGGTTACATGTGCCTATCACTTGAATGCACAAATTATTGTTGATTAATGCTTTTTTAACATCCCGTGGAAATATGTCATAGATATAAGAAGATGTGGTATGAGTGCCAATGAGACAACTCTCCATCCAAGTCAAAATTTATAAAAGTAAACCATTATAGGTCACAGTACGGTCTTCAACACGGAGCCTTGGCTCACACCGAACAGTAAGCTATTAAGGGCCCCAAAAATTACTAGTGTAAAACCATTCAAACGGGAAAACCAACGTTTTATGCATATTCAGGACAAGAACAAATAAAAAATTAATAGAGAACCAGGATAAAGACTTAGTTACCCCATATTATTGGCTATGTATTTATCTCATTCTTAACAGAAATTAAGCTCCACACGTCAGTATTGGTCTAACTGCAAGAGGGGAAAAGTCTAGGTGATCTCATTTCTATACCCTAGTCAACAATTTAGACCTCCTCTAAAATCAAAAAAAATACCTAACTTGTGGAATAACAATACTCTATATATATTGCATATACATAGAAAATGAAAGGATATGGAGTAAATGTACATGGGACAAAATCGCACACAATACATAGTAAAAATAAATAATTTATCAATGAACAGGGCTTTTATTCCTGTTCTTCATCTTGACAGTTGATATATAGATAAAAGGCTTACTTGTTTAACATGTACATGCACTATCTACATGTATAGCAATACTTTTACAGTTAGGACTAACTTGATTAACTTTCTACATGATTAACACCTTAAGGTTAAACTAAGTTGTACAGTGGAAAACACAAATGTCAGAGAAAATAATGAAAATATTTTTAAAACAAGAATATGCAATCAACAGTTAACTTTGATACAATTAGAAATAAACGTATTCTTCATCTTTATCACAGGGAATTGTTCAAGTTGTTTGACATACATGCATGAGGACCCTTGATGTAAATACAAAGAAAAAAAGAAAACATTATCATTATAAAAACAAATCTTGTGAATATAAAAATAAAGGAGAAAAATATGATTGCCAATGAGATGACTATTCACTAGAGTTCAAATGACGTGTATGTTAGCAATAAAACCATTTCGGCAAGTTCTGATTTCTATCATCATAATATAAAATAATATAAATTGAATCCACTATTTAACCATCTATATGTATACCAAAAACAACAAACAGGAGACTTACTTGTATAGCCATCTACATGTATACCAAAAACAACCAACAGGAGACTTACTTGTATATACTTTTTTTTAAAACCCCTCCCCCTTTTTTCCAAAAAAAATAACATTTGAAGAAAATTTTCTTTTTGTAAAATGTGGTACATTTTAAGAGACATCAATACACTTAAACACAAGTTATTGTCTTAAAACTAGAAAAATGCTTGTTTTAGACCCTTTTTGGCCCCTAATTCCTGAACGGTTTGGACAATTACCCCCTAAATGAATCCCAACCTTCGACTTGTGGTATTGAACCTTGTGGTACAATTTCAGAGCAATCAATATACTTATACACAAGTTATTGTCCTGAAACTAGAAAAATGCTTGTTTTGGGCCCTTTTTTGGCCCCTAACTCCTAAACGGTTGGGACCATCACCCCCAAAAAACAATCCAAACCTTTCTTTAGTGGTATTGATCCTTTTGGTAAAATTTCATAGAGATCCAGACACTTAAACTTAAGTTATTGTCTTGAAACCAAATGTCTTCGGACAACGATGACGACACCGACATGATAGCAATATACGACCCCAAATTTTTTTTGCAGTCGTATAAAAACAACCAACAGGAGACTTAATTGTATAACCATCTACATGTATACCAAAAACAACAAACAGGAGACTTACTTGTATAGCCATCTACATGTACACCAAAAACAATCTACAGGACACTTACTTGTATAACCATCTACATGTATACCAAAAAACAACAAACAGAAGACTTACTTGTATAAACATCTACATGTATACCAAAAACAACCAACAGGAGACTTACTTGTATAACCATCTACATGTATACCAAAAACAACCAACAGGAGACTTACTTGTATAACCATCTACATGTATACCAAAAACAATCAACAGGAGACTTACTTGTATAGCCATCTACATGTATACCAAAAACAACCAACAGGAGACTTACTTGTATAGCCATCTACATGTACACCAAAAACAACCAACAGGAGACTTACTTGTATAGCCATCTACATGTATACCAAAAACAACAAGCAGGAGACTTACTTGTATAGCCATCTACATGTATACCAAAAACAACCAACAGGAGACTTACTTGTATAGCCATCTACATGTACACCAAAAACAACCAACAGGAGACTTACTTGTATAGCCATCTACATGTATACCAAAAACAACAAGCAGGAGACTTACTTGTATAGCCATCTACATGTATACCAAAAACAACAAGCAGGAGACTTACTTGTATAGCCATCTACATGTACACCAAAAACAACAAGCAGGAGACTTACTTGTATAGCCATCTACATGTATACCAAAAACAACCAACAGGAGACTTACTTGTATAGCCATCTACATGTATACCAAAAACAACCAACAGGAGACTTACTTGTATAGCCATCTACATGTACACCAAAAACAACAAGCAGGAGACTTACTTGTATAGCCATCTACATGTATACCAAAAACAACAAGCAGGAGACTTACTTGTATAGCCATCTACATGTATACCAAAAACAACAAGCAGGAGACTTACTTGTATAGCCATCTACATGTATACCAAAAACAACCAACAGGAGACTTACTTGTATAGCCATCTACATGTACACCAAAAACAACCAACAGGAGACTTACTTGTATAGCCATCTACATGTATACCAAAAACAACAAGCAGGAGACTTACTTGTATAGCCATCTACATGTATACCAAAAACAACCAACAGGAGACTTACTTGTATAGCCATCTACATGTATACCAAAAACAACAAGCAGGAGACTTACTTGTATAGCCATCTACATGTATACCAAAAACAACAAGCAGGAGACTTACTTGTATAGCCATCTACATGTATACCAAAAACAACCAACAGGAGACTTACTTGTATAGCCATCTACATGTATACCAAAAACAACAAGCAGGAGACTTACTTGTATAGCCATCTACATGTATACCAAAAACAACCAGCAGGAGACTTACTTGTATAGCCATCTACATGTATAGCAAAACAACAAGCAGGAGACTTACTTGTATAACCATCTACATGTATACCAAAAACAACCAACAGGAGACTTACTTGTATAGCCATCTACATGTATACCAAAAACAACCAGCAGGAGACTTACTTGTATAGCCATCTACATGTATACCAAAAACAACAAGCAGGAGACTTACTTGTATAGCCATCTACATGTATACCAAAAACAACCAACAGGAGACTTACTTGTATAGCCATCTACATGTATACCAAAAACAACAAGCAGGAGACTTACTTGTATAGCCATCTACATGTATACCAAAAACAACCAGCAGGAGACTTACTTGTATAGCCATCTACATGTATACCAAAAACAACCAACAGGAGACTTACTTGTATAGCCATCTACATGTATAGCAAAAACAACAATCAGGAGACTTACTTGTATAGCCATCTATATGTATACCAAAAACAACAAGCAGGAGACTTACTTGTATAGCCATCTACATGTATACCAAAAACAACCAGCAGGAGACTTACTTGTATAGCCATCTACATGTATAGCAAAAACAACAATCAGGAGACTTACTTGTATAGCCATCTATATGTATACCAAAAACAACAAGCAGGAGACTTACTTGTATAGCCATCTACATGTATACCAAAAACAACCAGCAGGAGACTTACTTGTATAGCCATCTACATGTATAGCAAAAACAACCCACAGGAGACTTACTTGTATAGCCATCTACATGTATACCAAAAACAACAAGCAGGAGACTTACTTGTATAGCCATCTACATGTATACCAAAAACAACCAACAGGAGACTTACTTGTATAGCCATCTACATGTATACCAAAAACAACAATCAGGAGACTTACTTGTATAGCCATCTACATGTATACCAAAAACAACAAGCAGGAGACTTACTTGTATAGCCATCTACATATATAGCAACACCTTTAAAGATGTCTGATATAGGACCAGATATAGTTTCGTCAGCGTTCTTAGCAAACTGTTCACTCAATTTTTGTCTTTTTGCTTCCATGTATCCTCCCTGAAATTAGCAATTACAGATTGTTTTCCTATTTACATATCTGTTTTTTATTTTTAAAACAACTTGTCAAAATGTGGAAGTGTCTAGTTACAAAATTGAATCAAACAATAGAAGAAGTAATTCATAAATGTATTTATTGATTGTAAGAAGAATCTACTTTCAATCTTAGTTTATTGAGCTGGAATTTAAGGTTCCAAATTAATTAAAAAGGTAAAGGGAAGTAGTTTTTACATGTAAAATCAATGTAAAAAAAGGTATAATTGAGGCTAAATAAGTCATTTTTCCTGTTTTGAACTTTATTTTTTACTAGCAGCTTTTACTTTTCTGAGAATGACACTCACTTGTCCCAGTAATTGGACAAAGTTTATACTTAATGTTGAACCCTGAACTTTCAACTATTAAAGATTGAAAATTATTATTAGTACCAGGACTAATAAAATGGAGCTATGACCTCAGTATATTATACTTACCCACTCTTCCCATCCACTACCCATTCTCCTTCCTCTTCCTCTGCGAGATCTTCCTGCCATCTGTAAATACAGAGATCAGACTGGGTGGAACTCAAATGACCAGAACAAGACTTTTACACTGGAATCATTAATTAAGGAAACTCAAAATCAAGGACAACAGAGCAACAAGAACTTTGCAAGGAAACTGTGACCAAGCTAAAAGATGCTTCTACTATTATTTTGGACTTTTACTTAAAATTTACAATTCTGACATTTTGGACTTAAATTCATTGTGTTTAATTATTCATTTTATATTTTGGTTTCTATTTACATTTCTTATCCATATCTTTTAAACAACATGTTTTGATGTTACATGTAATTTGAAATTCTCAATTTGGACACTGAGTGACACGTTTTAATCTGTTACTTAATTGGTGACCATTTACCTTATTCATAAATGTGTGTTCTTAATTGTCATAATCAGATTATCATTTTACATTTATTCTTCCAAGGTCTAAAAATTTATGAATTTGGATTATGATCACATTTTTGACATAATATAAGTTTCTGACACAAAATAAATGTGGTCAAAGATCTTACAAATCTATTGCGCAATACTGTGCATTTGAAGGTTTCTTCTTTCTTCTTGAAACTTATTTTGAAAAAAATATGAACCCCTTAAAAAATTGGAAAAAAAATCCCCCCCCCCCCCCCCCCTATAAAAAAAACCTTTTTGAATCTCTCCTTAGAGCAATTACACGCAAACTCAATCCCAGCCTTCCCTTTGTAGTATGGAACCTTGAAGTACAATTTCAGAGAGATCCATTCACTTAATAAAATTGAGAATGGAAATGGGGAATGTGTCAAAGAGACAACAACCCGACCACAGAACAGACAACAGCAGAAGGCCACCAACAGGTCTTCAATGCAGCGAGAAATTCCCGCACCCGGAGGCGTCCTTCAGCTGGCCCCTAAACAAATATATATACTAGTTCAGTGATAATGAACGCCATACTAAACTCCAAATTGTACACAAGAAACTAAAATTAAAAATAAAACAAGACTAACAAAGGCTAGAGGCTCCTGACTTGGGACAGGCGCAAAAATGCGGCGGGGTTAAACATGTTTATGAGATCTCAACCCTCCCCCTATACCTCTAGCCAATGTAGAAAAGTAAACGCATAACAATATGCACATTAAAATTCAGTTCAAGAGAAGTCCGAGTCTGATGTCAGAAGATGTAACCAAAGAAAATAAACAAAATGACAATAATACATAAATAACAACAGACTACTAGCAGTTAACTGACATGCCAGCTCCAGACTTCAATTAAACTGAAATCTTAAACACAAGTTGTTGTCTGGAAACTAGAAAAATGCTTGTTTTTGGCCCCTTATTCCTCCATGTTTGGGGCAATTACCCCCAAACTCAATCCCAGACTTCCCTTTATAATATGGAACCTTGTGGTACAATATCAGAGAGATCCATACACTCACAAACAAGTTATTGTCTGGAAACTACAAAAATGCTTGTTTTTGGCCCCTTTTTGGCCCTTAATTCATTCCTAAATTGTTGGCACCATAACCCCCAAATTGAATCCCAACCTTCTACTTGTGGTATTAAACATTGTGGTATATTTTCAGAGCAATCAAAATACTTGTACACAAGTTATTATCCTGAAACTAGTAAAATGCTTGTTTTGGGCCCCTTTTGGGCCCCTAATTCCTAAACAGTTGGGACCATCAACCCCAAAATCAATCCCAACCTTCCTTTTGTGGAATTAAACCTTCTTAAAAAATTTCATAGAGATCCATTCACTTAAACTAAAGTTATTGTTCAGAAACCAAATGTGTCTTCGAACGACGACACAGACGACGACATCATACCATTATACGATCCCAAAATTTTTTTCGCGGTCGTATAAAAATTTGAAATGGGACATTTAATCTACTTAATGGTCCAATATCAAAACTCTAATTCCATGTTTAGATTCAGAATATAAAAAAAAAACATGAATTTAAACAGTCAGGGGACTTATTGAAATAAGTGATTTTTAAATCACTTATTTAAGTAGCAAATTCGAAGTTTTGTCACAAATTGTGATTTTGTAGTTTTACCAAAATTTTAAACACATAGGTTTAGATAATATCATTTCATTAGTAAAATTGAAAAAAATGAACTTTTTGCTTCTTTTAAGCAGCAAGGTTTATGCCTTTGATGCAATCGTTTAGCTGCAAATTCTATTTTAGTTGAAAAAATGCTATAAAAATGGCTTTACATAATGAACTGATACTTTCTTAACAGATTTTTCCCAGCAGTGGGAGTATTTTTCCTATAAAATTCAAGGTTTCATCATTGGGATTATGTAATAAAATTCTACTGTTAGGGATCAAAATTTCACTATTTGGGGGTGTTGAAATTAGTGGGGGTTATTAAAATAATGGTACTTAAAAAAGTGATTTTTTGGAAGGAAATTGAGGTATGATACTTAAACAAGTGATTTTTATGTCATTATCCTAGATTTAGTACAAGGTCATCACCTGACATGACCCGGTCATCCTATCAACACAGATGTTGGTTCTGATAATTTCAGCAACATAATTAGTCCCTGGATCATTAGTATTTTATATTTAAAGCTACAATAAAATTAAATCACTTAGTCTAGTGATTAATTTGTACTACTTAAATAGGTGATTATTAAAGAAAGACAACTCTTACTTCCAACCTTTATGGACATAATGTTACTTGAATCAGTGATTTAGAAAATCACTCATTTAAGTAAGTCCCCTGACTGTTAAACAAAGTTTTATTTTGGACCCTTTGGACCTTAATATGGACTTATTTGAAAACAGGGCCTAAAATTCAAAATCTGAATGCAGTTAGATTCAGCATATCATAGAACATGTAGAACCACCAGAATTCTGTTTTTGATGAAATCAAACAAAGTCTAATTTTGGACCCTTTGGACCTCAAAGTAGACCTATTTAAAAATGTCCTAATATCCAATATAGTAATACATGGTAAAAACCTCAAACAATTCAAGACTTTAAATCAATCCTCATTGAAATTGGTTAAAAGATTTGTATTTATTTTCAATTGAAGATTTCTTGCTGTTGTGCAATACTTTGCTGTTGCGCAATACTTAGTAAATCTGTTTACAAACTAAATATAATAGTTTACACACCCTGTTTGGTGTGTATCTCCTGCCATCTCAGTATTTGTTGTTTCTTTATATAGATCAGAAATAATTTATGTTAGAACCAGCTTAGCCAGTATTAGAAAAGTCTTGTTTTTGGCCCCTATTTGGCCTCTAGTTTTTTAACGATTAAAGCCACAACCCACAAAATCGACCCCACCCTTCTGTGTGTGGTATGGAACCTTGTGGTACAATTTCATAGAAATCCATTCACTTATACTTAAGTATTTGCTGGAAACCAGAAAAACCTTGTTCCTACCTTGTCATATACATGATATAAGAATAGTTTAATCTTTGTCAGTGAACAATATCACTCAAATTAATTCTTATTTGTTATGTTTATTCTTGTCAATTTAATTTTGTATAAATACTTGTTTGTAATTTTGATAAATAAGATCGGACTCATGACTCTACTCTGAACACAGTCCATCGGAAATAAAAGTATTCCATGCTGAATTATTGAATTATTCATCGCGAGTTCAAGAGTCTCAAGAGTTAGTTTTCACCAGAGTTTTGAGTCCCAGAGTTGTCATTGTCATTCAGAGCATTCGTTCGTTGTATGATCAGGTGCATCGCACAGTTTCAGTAACAAGAAGCTATTCAGTCAGGCTCTTGTTACACAACCCTTCAAGTCACCCATATTATCTTTGCAGAGTAATAGTTTCATGGACACCAGGACATGCCAATATAACCGATAATGATGAGGCTGACATCCTTGCAAAGACAGCAGCAAAGGAATCAAAAGAACTACCAACCAAGAATAACATCGCAACACTCCAGGACATCCAACAAGCAACCTATAAAAGTACAGCAAGAATATGGCAAAGAAGATGGGAAATATCTGAGAGAGGCAGGGACTTATACTAAAAGATACCAACTATGAACATGATGAAACACTCAATCCTGAATGATTTCCCAACTAAAAGACATTTCAGCATATTTGCCCAACTGGCTATTACAAGAAATGAGTAGGCCATAGAGTCATGCAACTGTGCAGCACCCGAAACATCTCACCAATTTCTCTTGGAGTGTCCTTGCTATGAGAACAAAGGAGAAAATATGTTTCATTAAATATCCAAAGAGGTCGGGATCCGAAACCTGAATTGAGCAACAATATTAACCAGCCTTCAGCAGGCGAGAACATCAAAGACAAAAGCCAAACTACAAGCAGTGGCAAATTATATTAACAGAACTGGCAGATTTGATACTGCAGTTCCTCATTCCCAATCTTAACCAGTGCATACCCTTTAAAAATCACAGAGATAATGGTTTGAGCATAAAGCACTAAGGAGTGAACTTGCACATTCGAGACAATTTGTGCCAACAGGCCTCAAGATTAAGGATTCCATTCATACAGTAATGGGGCCACTAAAGGGGAATGCTATACTATATAGCATCATCATGGTCAAGCCTGTCCAACCTACAGCTATATCTACTTTGGATAGCATTCTGTAGAAGCACACCCTGCTTTCCAATTAAAACTACAGACAGACAGTATTTGAGATATATTCTGGTCTAACAATAGAAAGCATGTAACATGAGGGTACCCAAATTGCACCAATTTTGACTGTTTTTTTGCTTACGTTTATTTATGATCCAGACAAAAGTTTCCATTTTGTGTTTATTTTGTAGATGTATCCTTATTTAATATATAGTTCCACCAATTTAATTCTGAATCCATAATGAATCATAGAAAAATGGGTTTGAACCAACCTCTAAAGGATCCATGGTTCTGTAATGAGGAGTACCCAAATTGCATCTATTCGCGTCCTTAAAAATCTAAAAACAGATGTTTTTATTTATTTTTTCAAATATTTAGAACAATTTGACATTTGTCCATGCTTACTATTCATTTTTTAAGAAATGGATGCTTGTAACATATTTCATTTGCTCATTTTAAAAAAAAAAGACTTTTTGTGGATGTCGCATGGCGATGTTTCTGTATATTTTACTTTTTCCAGTGATTACTTTATCTGTTTATATATACTGTAATCATTTTGTGAATATTTCAATATATTTATCTATTTGAAAGACGTGCAAATTGTCAAATAATAAAAAATACAAATTGTTTAGTCCCTAGGAAAGCTTGTAAAATTTTCGCTGCTATTTTTGCTAAATAGGTGCAATTTGGGTACTGTGACGTAATACATACTAAGTCAACTGGCATATATATATATAAATATATTGAAAGTGCTGTCTGTCAGTAAATTCAACTTATATTCCAATGAGACAACTCAACACCAGACAAAAAAAATGAAAAATATCAGGAAATCGCTCCGGACACTGAAATTCATAAGAAAGGGATTTATTTTGAACAGAGTCAATTACACTCAATTGCAGAGGGAAATTAGTGATGCAAAGGATACAGATCAAATGCATAAAGACCTTGAAGCGTTCGAAAATTGGGAAAAGGCATGGATGATGAGATTTAACCCAACAAAATGCAATGTTATCAGCATACCACCAAAGAACAAAGACCTTTTACAATATCCATACAGCTTACATGGCCACACACTTGAACAATAGATAATGCAAAGTACTTTGGAGTCTCAATATTGAACAATCTCTCATGGAACACACATATACAGAATCTTACAGCAAAGGGAAACCGAACACTTGGCTTTGTAAAACGGAACCTAAAAGAGTGTACAAGAAAAGTAAAGGCTGCTGGTTATACAACTCTAGTACGACCTGTCATAGAGTACGCTTCAACCATATGGGACCCAAACAACCAAGCCAACATTAACACACTAGAACTTATTCAGAGTAGAGCTGCTAGTTTTGTCTACAATGACTACACATCAAGTACACCAGGATGTGTCACTACAATTCTAGAAGAGCTTAAATGGGGAACATTACAGGCAAGACGCCATGATAACAGGCTATGAATGCTCTATCCTATTCAGAATGAGCTGATAGATATCAACAAGAGTACTTACCTCAAAGGTGGCGACAGTAGAACTTGTGGTGGACAAAAGTTTTTCCAACAGAGGATCACCAGTGATGTCTACAGGAATTCCTTCTTTCCAAGAACAATCATGGAATGGAATGCATTATTTGCCAATATTGCTGAAGCGGGATCCAATGAAGATTTCAGCTCAGGGCTACAGACTACACATTAATATAACGGACTCAAAATTGTAAATAATGTTAACCGTATCAATCTGATTTGAAGAAGAAGAGTCTGACTCGTAACCGGGAAGAAGAAGATTAATTGATTGTTGGTTGCTTAACGTCCAGTGGCAAATATTTCATGCATGTTCAGGACGAGAACAAATTAACAATAAATACAATACTCAATAGGTAGGAAAGAAGACGAAGATTTACGCACTATATTTGAACCTACAAGAGTGGCTATACACTATACAGATTATAACAAGAGTGTTACTCTTGGATGGAAATGAACAATATGCATGAATATAACCTACATCTATGCGTGTATCAAGTGTTGAATCATATCATAGATTAAAGAAGTATCATGATATATGCTTTGCTTGCAGAAAAATGGCGGGAATTCCGAGAATTACTCAAATATCCGGTCATTCGAAGTACCTTTGGAGTCTTCCTAATAATAATGCTCTAAAATTTCTTACGCAACTAATAGTTTATTTTATATCATATGTATAGCTTGTTATACAAAAGACTCGCAACGTGATACATGTATACATATATTTATATAGAAGAATTAGAGACATATAAATCTGAAGACTTGAATATGGACAGATCGTGTTGAGTTAAGTTGAATTATACACATACCGAGTAGTCAACAAAAGTAACGATACACAAGTTTGAACTCCAATTTATCATAACATATAATAAATAGGAAAATTGGTGAATTATCCAATGTGCAAAGCAAATACATATGATTAAGAAGAAGAAGAAGAAGAAGAAGAAGAAGAAGAAGAAGAAGAAGAAGAAGAAGAAGAAGAAGAAGAAGAAGAAGAAGAAGAAGAAGAAGAAGAAGAAGAAGAAGAAGAAAATACCGTGTTATTGAACTCAGGGGTCAAATTTATTTTGCGGGAAATGATGACAAAAGTTAATTTCGAAGATGAGAATTAAGTATTCAAATATCTGCAAAGGCATTCAAAATTTTAAACAGACCATGTTTAAGTTTAAAGTTTTAAGTTCTAATATCGATTTTTGAATTTTGGGTGAAAATACGATTTTTGAAATAACAAAAATTAAAAAAAATCGCATATTTGCCTTAAATCAATGGTTTTGGTAAGAAAATAACACTGTAAATATTACACCAATTGGTCAATTATTTGCCTTGGTACAGTGTATCCAATTTCATTATATATGGAAAATACTTTGCCTTGTATCGTTTCTTTTGTTGACTAGTATATTATTCCATATTGACATTAGTTTAGTATTGTTTTTGTTGTAACAAGGTAAAATGTTTTGAGTGCAATTCGTTTTTGGTATATAACCAATCTGTTACCTATTTGGTAGTGAAAAAAAACGTCAGAAATAGATGTTGTACGACGTTTTGAGGTGTTTTTTTTTCTTCTTTTTTTTACATAGAAAACAAGTTTGAATGATGTATACCGTATAAACGAAGTTGATGACCCTATGGTTATTTTATTTCAATCAAACGGATATCTATGTATCAACAACTTTTAAATTTTAAAGAAAACTTCATGAATTTGAAAATAGAGATTTGATGATTTAAAGAAAAATTTAGGAACGCTTTTGGCCAATTTTATGAGTTTTAGTAATAGCTCAACATTGGACTAATAGATTCAATGTATAAGTCCTAGTTCAATCGGAGCCAAAGTACCTTGACCTTAAAGTTAGTTGTTAAAAGACTTAAAAACTTTTATTTCTTTGAAATATAATGAATAGTTACAGCGCCGGCAAAATAGAAACTATGCTATTTTGCCGGCTCTGATTAAAATATCTTAATTAAAGCCGGCAAAATAGCATATGTATGTAGCAATGACTATTTTGTCGGCGCCGGCAATAAAGAGAATTTGTTATTATGCCAGTTCTTTGTAAAGAGTGAATTTTAATATTTACTTTCGAAAAGTAGTGCGAAATATTGTGCATTGTCAACATAAAAGAATCAGTTTATTACTCATATAGTTAATAAAATAACAGTATAAATATTTGCGATACATTTAATCGTTTAAAAACATTTATCAGTCAAAGTGAAAATAAGAATTTGTAAAAAGTAAAGACATAAAAATAAAAACATTGAGCATCCATTTGTAGCAATGAAATCATATCAAAATAGTAAATGAAATTACTTCTAAAGCCAGTCACAGTCTAATGCTACATGAATGCATAAAAATAAAATCTCAGATTTTTCAACTGTATATGTTGTAAAAATATAAAAGTAAAAAATCTCTTTGCATATAAATTTGATAAAACATTATGCAATCTAACAAAATCAATCACATAGCTTCAAAATCAAATAAAATATGTTTAAATTTAATTTGTTTTTGAAATCATAGTAAGTTCTTTGAATTGCATATCTGCATGTAAACAAAATCGTTTTTTATTGGCAAAATTGGCTTCCGCTTAACTAGAGCCGGCAAAATAGCATATTTTATATTTTGCCGGCGCCGGTAAAATAGCCACTGCCTTTAAACTATTCGTTTTTAATTTTGAATTATGACAATTTAAAATCGGAAATAAATGGAAGTCTTTTAATTACAAGTTAAAATTTCAGAAAAGAATTAGACTCTATAAGGGCTTGATCTCACTCTATCCTTTGTATAATAATATTCTACTCTTTTTCATCAGCTTAGTTTTTTTCTAATTTCATACAAGTCATTAACCCCTTAACAATATAGTTTTAGTTCTGTCATACTCGTTAAATGTAAACATAACTTTTCTTAAACTTCTTTATACATCAAACTTCAAATTGACCGCGATAGGGTTATACTTGTACATTTTGAAGTGAGCACATTTTGTTTACATTCTAAAGTTTTCAGTGTCCTCAGTGTTCGGAAGAGTTTACATTTTTTGTAAAATCAACTATTTTAGTTTCTGTTTATTAAAGAAGTCAGTTTAAGCCAATATTACTGTTCAACCATGTTTGTAGAACAAACTCGTCTAGTGTGTGTGTATCGATAAACTATTTTAGATTAAAACAGAAGAGGAAGTAAGTAAATTGTGGAAATTCCAGTTTTCATATTTTATACTTTCAACTCAAACGATATTGTTGAACGTTGTGGATCCGATTGCGAAAATCAATATCAGGTTAATCAGATGTCGTAAGTTCTTCACCTTATCTTGCCTTATAAGCACAGGGAGGAAAGGACAAAAAGAAGATATTGGCATAAGAATAGAACAGTTACTTGATAACGGTAAGATTTTACAGACTAATTCTTATCACCAGGACGGTAAGATTTTACAGAATAATTCTTATCACCAGGCGCGTAGCTACGTTTGCGTCAAAACGCCCGGGCGTGCACATGAATTTTGAAGGCATAAAATATTTTGATCCCAATAAACCAAAAGAACTGTTTAAAGCACACGAGCAATTGTAATACTTTCTTCGATGACTCGTAATTGAAGATAATCATATCACAGTCACGAAATTTAATTTTTAATCAAATGGTATCAAATTATATATTTGTTCATTTTCTGTCAAACTTTTAATCTACTGTGAATATTCTATTCAGATTACTTGAAAGGGTTGAGATCTCACTAAACATGTTTAACCCCACCGCATTTTTGCGCCTGTCCCAAGTCAGGAGCCTCTGGCCTTTGTATGTCTTGTATGTTTTTCAATTTTAGTTCATATATATGTTTTGGAGTTTAGTGTGACGTCCATTTTCACTGAACTATTACAAAATTTTATTTAGGGGCCAGCTGAGGACCACCTCCGGATGTGGGATTTTCTCGCTGCGTGCGTTGAAGACCCATTGGTGTCCTTCGGCTGTTGTCTGCTCTTCGGTCAGGTTGTTGTCTCTTTGACATATTCCCCATTTCCATTCTCAATTTTATTGTATGTTTTTTTTTTTAATTTTAGTTCATTTATATGTTTAGGAGTTTAGTATGACGTCCATTTTCACTGAACTAGTACACATTTTTGTTTAGGGGCCAGCTGAAGTCCGCCTCCGGGTGCGGGATTTTCTCGCTGTGTTGAAGACGCTTTGGTGGCCTTCGGCAGTTTTTTAATCTTTAGTCGGGTTGTTGTCTCTTTGACACATTCCCCATTTCCATTCTCTATTTTACTATTGTTGAAAGCAATTCAGTATCTGCTGGGATACAATATGTGTGGCTTGCATTTTTATGTTACACCTGACCATCTATGAAAATTAATTATTTTATGCGTCCATTAACGAAATTTCCCCGTAAAAAGGTGTGAAAATTATATGAAGTTAAAATAAATAATAGAACTTGTTTTTTTTCTATTTTTATAAAGTTATGATTTTTTTGTCGATTGATTGGTTTACTTAACATCTCCTTTCAAACATATTCTAAAGTAAATGGTTTGGACATTTTTCTCTAAAACAAAGGACCATTAAATTCCAAATCAACACAATCAAATCAACATGAAAAAAAAAATCAAATCAAACTCAAAATCAAAAGTGAGGCGAAAGTTACCAAGTTACTAAAACGGGGGGGGGGGGGGTCTTAGGTGCTCAAGAATGGTAACCATATCCTGTTCCACATGTGGCATCCGTCATTTTCGGCTCATGTAAGTAAAAACTCGGTGATAAGTCTAATTCGATAGGTTAGTTTCGAGGAAAAGTGGACGGAATTGTCATCTGTGAAACAGTCAACTAACTCTCGTGACAGCGATCTTAAAATTCCCGAAGGGATGCTTTCAACTTCACCACTTTGAACTCTTGGTTTAACTGCTTCCTTGTAAGTAGCAACCTCATTCAAGGAAATCATGACGGGAAATGCAAGTTCTGAAATATTCTATCAACTGGAAGATATGCAGGTTCTACTGGAATGTTGTTATACAGAAATGGAAAGTTCACAACTGGAAAGCTGAAATCATATCTTATGTAGTAAAGTTGTGTTCCCAACCAACCAAATATGTTACTATCGATGAATTTTGAATGACAGAAATGGTAAATTCTTAACGATAACGCGTGAGCTTCCGGGGGTTTCGCTCCCTACCCGGAGGTACTCTGCATCTGAGCCGCTGATGGGCCTTTAGACCCCTCGCCCAGGTTTGGGACAGGCGCAAAACATGGCCTTGCTACGCCACTGATCACCGTGAGCCAAAAAAAAAATTTCAAACAAACCAGGCTGAATTATAACCAAATGAAAGAATTGTAATTTTCAAAGATGTAAGTCAACGCGTGATTGATTTACTTGAATTTTATGTGGATTTCAGGTTTTACATTAATTTAAATAACTGACAAATCCACAGGAATAATACTTTCAACCTTTGGTGAAATACTGATTTTTCTCTAAATATCACACATAAGAATTCAAGCCGAGATTAACATACGTTTTTTGACTACGTCAACATGGTCGATCGAAGTCGCTTCGAGTAAGTACTTGCAGTAACAAACAAACAATCAAACAACAAATATTTTATTTTCCTTGCACAAAAACGTGTGTACAAGAGGTACGATCTTTTTTTTATTGAGTTAAGCCTTCCAATTGATATTTTATAGTGTGTTTTTCTATGTTGTGATGTTATACTATTGTTTCAGAAAAGGAAGAAGGTTTGGTACCATTAAAACGTTAAATCCCGCTGCAAATGTTTGCACCTGTCCTAAGTCAGTAATCTGATTACAGTAGTTGTCGTCTGTTTATGTAGTTCATACGTGTTTCTCGTTTCTCGTTTTTATATAGATTACGGACCGTTGGTTTTTCCGGTTTTATACACTAGTAATGTTTTGGGGCCCTTTATAGCTTGCTGTTCGGTGTGAGCCAATGCTCCGTGTTGAAGGCCGTACCTTGACCTATAATGGTTTACTTTTATAAATTGTAACTTGGATGGAGAGTTGTCTCATTGGCACTCATACCACATCTTCCTATATCTAGTAACAAATATTTTTAATATCTCATATCAAACAAAATTTCTCCATAAAGACCACAATTACAAAACACCCTTTTTATGCCCCCGCCGTAGCGGAGGGGGCATTAAGTTTTACCCTTGTCCGTCTGTACGTACGTCCGTCCGTACGTACGTCCCAAAGTTGGTTTCCGTTCTCTAACTTTAGCTTGCCTCAACCAAATATTTTGAAACTTAAACATAATGCTTATTACCACTAAATACAGATCAAGTTTCAATTTTGGAGGCGTCACTTTTACCGTTCAGGAGTTATGCCCCTTTACAAATGGAAAATTTGCTAAATTTTTCATTTCCGTCCTCTAACTTAAGTTTGCCTCAACCAAATGTTATGAAACTTATACACAATGCTTATTACCACAATAAACAGATCAAGTTTGAATATTGGTGCCGTCACTTTTACTGTTCTAAGAGTTATAATCTAACAAATGGAAAAATTGCTGAATTTTTCATTTTATTTTCTAAATATCAATTAATTTTTAAATTGGAGTTATCTTCCTTTGTCCATGATTATAGTTGAATACAATCAATGCTTCATATATATATATATATATTTATTCAAGATAAAAAGGCATGAATTTGACAGATACAAAATATTACAAAGACATAGATACAGCACTAGACATAGTTTATAGACACTAAAATGATATACATGTTTACTAAAAATTTTAAATTAAGAAATAAAAAATAAAATTATGAAAATTTTCATGATATTTTGATAATATGATTAGACTAGATTAAAAATGAGTGAAATTTAACTTGACTAGATTTTACACTGTAGCCTAATATCTTTGGATGACCCACAAAAGTTAGTAAAACTTATTTCCAGTGGGGTCCTTTTATAACGAGACTTCCAGTTTACACCAAGGGTTGACACATAGAAAATACAAGCACAAATCATTTAGAATTTATCACAGATAAATGGCCAAAGCCCCAGTATAATTAATAAAAAACAAATTCACTATTAAAGATGGATTTAAATTTATCCATCAAAAATTTTTTCACCTGCACTTTAAAATTATATTTTTTAGAGCAACTTTTAATCATGTCTGGTAACGAATTCCAGTCTTTTATTCCATTATAAAAGAAAGTTGTTGATTCACACCCTTTAATTCCTGGTATATAAAAGTTTTTACAACTAGATCTTGTATTGAAAGATGTTTCATTTTTAACAAAATTAGTATGTAAATAATTTGGGCATATATTGTTAAAAATTCGTAAGTGTTCCGCGGAACCCAGTGTCTCGCCTACTTTTTCTGTTAATCGCAGGCTCAACAAAAATGAGGAAGTAAATCAATAAAAATATTCCTCTTGATACTATCTTTTTATTGTAAGAAGCTTCTGTCCAAGTTTGGTAAAAATCCAGGATAGTTTATGAATCTAATAAATGTTTAATAACTAAATTAACTGCAGATTGAATGTAATGTTAACTGGAAGAAAACAAAATTTCCTTCTAGATATTAGCATTTGATCATAAACAAGCTTCTGTCCAAGTTTGGTACAAATCCAAAATAGTATAAGAAAGTTATTAAAATTTTAAAAACTTTAACCACAGAGTGAATGTGTTGTTTCCTGGCAGGAAATCTAAGTCCATTTAAAAGTAAAATACGGAAAAAATGGATTTATTTTTTTACAAAATTTCCTTCTAGATACTAGCTTTTGATCATAAACAAGCTTCTGTCCAAGTTTGGTACAAATCCAGGATAGTTTAAGAAAGTTATTAAAATTTTAAAAACTTTAACCACAGAGTGAATGTGTTGTTTCCTGGCAGAAAAACTAAGTCCATTTAAAAGTAAAATAAGGAAAAAATGGATTTAATTTTTTACAAAATTTACTTCTGGATACTATCTTATGATCATAAACAAGCTTCAGTCCAAGTTTGGTACAAACCCAGGATGGTTTAAGAAAGTTATTAAAATTTTAAAAACTTTAACCACAGAGTGAATGTAATATTTCCCGGCAGAAAAACTAAGTCCATTTATAAGTAAAAAACGGAAAAAATGGAATTTTATTTTTACAAAATTTATTTCTGGATACTATCTTATGATCATAAACAAGCTTCTGTCCAAGTTTGGTAGAAATCCAGGATAGTTTAAGAAAGTTATTAAAATTTCAAAAACTTTTAACCACAGAGTGAATATTTGTGGACGCCGCCGACGACAACGACGACGACGACGACGCCGACGGAATGTAGGATCGCTATGTCTCGCTTTTACGACTAAAGTCGAAGGCTCGACAAAAATGTTAAAAACATGATTGAGTCTTAGTTGTTTGACTCTATTACTAATATTTAAAAAGCCCAATTTCTTGAATTCAATATATGTCACACTCTTTCTGGGATGTAATTGCAGAATAAATCTCACAATCTTATTTTGTACCACTTGAAGTTTATTCTTCATTTGTTTTGATATACCTTCATACCAGCATGCACATGCATAGTCAAAATGACATTGAATCAGGGAAGAGCACAATGTTTTCCTAGATTGAAAATTTAGACACTCTTTGTTTCTATATAAAAATTTAAGCCTTTGATTGACTTTTTTCACTATAGAGTTGACAATAAAATCACCAGTTAGAAACTGATCAATTATTATTCCCAAATATTTTACAAAAGTTTTGGATTCAATATTAATACCATTACAGGAGATAGCAAAATCACCCGGTATTAAAGACCGAAGTTTTCGACCAGGACCAAAAATTATACTCTCCGTCTTTCCCAAATGTAAGGACAATTTATTGTCAGTTAACCAATCATGGCATGATTCCAGCATTCTGGATAATTTATGCGAGATGACCCCAGGGTCTATATGGGAAAATAAAATTGCAGTATCATCTGCATATATCAAAACTTTACAATCTGAGTCGATGCTAGTTTGAACATCATTGACATAGATCAAAAACAATAGTGGACCCAGTAAGCTACCTTGAGGGACACCACATGTAATATTACACACTTCTGAAATCACCCCATTTACACTTACAACCTGTGCATACAATGCAATGTTTAATTTTGCCTTCCACTGATAAATTAAAGCAATTTTTATCCTTCATTTCTAAAAATATAGACAAACTAAATGTAATTTCTAAAAATATCAATGTCATTATTCAAGTATTTTTAAAATTGAAGCTATCTTCCTTTGTCCATGATTATAGTTGCATCAACTACAATCAATGCTTTATACAATGCAATGTTTAATTTTGCCTTCCACTGATAAAACACAGATCAAGTTGAATTTGGGTAGTGTCAATTTAAACATTATTGAGTTATGCCCCTTATAAAAATCGAAAGATTGCAAAATTTTTAGTTCCCATTCTGTAACTTAAGTTTGCCCCAACCAAACATTATGAAACCTATACACAATATTCATTACCACAAAACTAAGATCAAGTACAATTTTTTTGTTTCCGTTCTCTAACTTTAGTTTGCCTCCACCAGAGACATATAATATATAATATATGTCTCTGCCTCCACCAAATGTTATGAAATTTATACACAATGCATAATACAGAATAAGTACGAAATTTGGTGGCGTCAGTTTTACCATTCTTGAGTTGTGTCCCTTTATAAACATAAAAATTGCTGAATTTTTCATTTCCGTTCTCTAACTTTAGTTTGTCTCAACCAAATGTTATAAAACTTATACACAACCGTTCTAGAGTTATGCGTGTTTACAAAAAGAAAAATTGCTGAATTTTTAGTTTCTGTTCTCTTCTTAAGTTAGCCCCAACCAAATGTTATGAGACTTACACACAATGCTTATTACCACAAAACTCAGATCAAGTTCAAATGTGGGTAGCGTCACTTTTACTGTTCTTCAGTTATGTCCCTTTATAACTATATGATATGCAAGCGGGGGCATCATCTGTGTCCACATGTGTCCACATTCCACATTTATTTCTTTTTATTCATTTTTTTCTATTGAAAATGTACGTTACGTATATATATATATATATATTTAAGCCATGCAGTATTTTCAAAATGTAAACAGCTATTCAAGTGCATGTGTGCTGGGGTGTATTTAGTTAATATATTTTATTAAATGTGTGCAATAGTTTTTCTCTCTATGATGACAGACAAAATATATTTCAGTAAAATACTATAGTCAGGTTATAAATTATTCATTGAATCAGTTTTAAGTAATATTTGGAAAGCTCTTTAAGAAAACATTGAGTCAGACTTGTTAGTATAGATAGCAGCCCTTGTGAACGAAGGCTTATTTTGTGGAACAGAAAAGTATCTTTATATAGAAGAGCATTGTGTATTTTATCGGGATATCTTGGTGAAGACAGCATGAAAACCCCTTTCCACAAGAGGCCTTTTGAATTGATTGCTGAATAAAATATTGAACCCTATAGACTAATAGTTGGTTATTAATAGATGACATTAAACCGATATGTAACAGATGGACGCGTGAATCCTCGACAAATTCCCCGACCATACATCGAATGGGTTTATTTCAGACTTATATATGCATGAAGATATTAAGAATTATAATATAAATTAAATATTGTCTGAGACTACTATAACACATATTGTTTAATTCATTATTTCCACACTATACTAGTCAACAAAAGTAACGACACATAAGTCTGAACTCCCAATTTATCATAAGATACAAAATGTATGATAAATAGGAAAACACTGTTCTCAGTATTATTCAATGCAAAAATCATTTGCAAAACAAATACACATGATTGAGAAAATCTTATCCGGTTGGAAAGGGAGAAAAAAAAGTTTTATTGAATACAGGACTGGTGTCAAATTTATTTTGTGGAACTTGAATGATTTAAAAATCGCCACGTGATTTCTAAAAAGCTATAGTATCATTAAATGTTCCCCCTTTTCATTTTCTTATAGATATTATGATATATAAATATCGATTGCTACCAAGCTTACTGGTCAACAAAAGAAACGACACAAGCAACATATACATTGAAATCGAATGCATAGCACTAAGCTATTCCATCAAATAAGTAATCGAAGATATTCAAAGAAAACAAGAGTGCACATGCTGAGATGTCTCGCCTGCTTTGCTGACCATTGATTTAATGTTGAAAGTCTTAAACATAAAGGTTTTACTACAAGTATCATATAAACTTAACATTTTTAGAGATCTATGCCGTGACAATGAGGTCAAGGTCATAATAATCCTGTCAGACAGACACGCACACCTTACAATTATTCCATACACCAAATATAGTTGACCTTTTGCTTATGGTTATTGAAAAACAGACCAAACCACAAAATCTTGACATTTGATCAATGAACCATGAAAATGAGGTCAAGGTCAGATGAAACCTGCCAGACTGACATGTTCACCACAAAATCATTCCATGCACCACATATGGTTGAGTTACTGCTCAAATAATCTGAGCAACGGACCACTGAAATCACGTACCTTTAACCTTGTTCACTGATCCATATATTGAGGTTGAGGTCAGATGAACCCTGTCTGATAAAAATGTAGTCTTTGCAAGGAACCCATCCACCAAATATAATTATCACTAGTAATAAGTGAGAAATTCTCATAACAAATTTTTTTTCAAGCAGTCGCTGAACCATGAAAATGAGGTCAAGGACAATGGACATATGACAGACAGAAACTTCGTAACATAATGTATCTGCATATAATGTATGTATAGCATCCAGGTATTCTACCTTCTGAAATATTAAGCTTTATATAAATAGTTTACATCGCCGCCGCCGCCGCCGAATAGTAATCCCTATGTCTCGCATATTACGACGAAAAGGCGAGACAATAAGTACTGAAATCCAGTCATCTTATAGACTTCATACAAAAAAAATCATTACAATTCGAATCTGATTTACTTAAATCATCGTGGTATCACGGAGTCAGGACAGACGAAACCAATTTCTATACATCTTCTATCACCGGGTTTCAAACATTTCTGTTGCCTAATTATGATTCGAGTCTAGGTATAATTTTCTCACATTTCATTCTATAAAATATGATACTTAAGGAAAGGGAGACTTCACTTTCCAAAATAGATAGACTTGAAAGAATAAAGAACCAAAAAAAAAAGCAAGGTATTGTATAAATTTAATATTGATTCTTTGTACATGTACCACGGATATAGTGTTACTATTAAAATCCTTTCTGATTTATAGAGCACCTTAATAAACTTTCTTAACATTTTCAATTTCAGCATTTAACAATGAATGAAGAGGAGAAAAGTACTTTTATGATGGAAACCATGCGAGCGATTGGATTTTCAAAGACTGAAGTGCACATTCGACGTTTGAAATGGAATTATCTATGTTTTACAGATAACTTATTCCAAAAATATGACGAAGACCTTCTTGAAATAGTACATACAGGTAGTGCTGCAGACGGAATGACAGGTGGTCCCTATTTTAGTGGTGAACCAAGTGATTTTGACACTATGTCAGTTCTGAAGCGTGTGCAGCTACTTTCTGACGATGAGTCAGTCGATATTTTTTACACCCGTGAAGATATGAAATCTGTAATTTCGGAGGTTGATTTAATGAAGTTCCAGATAAGAGTCCAAGCAAAAGCAGATCGAGAGTTTCCCGGATATTATAAATTAAAAGTTGTGCAGACATATGTCGACCCTGAGGTTTTCATAAATAAAGATGGACATTATTATTTGCAAAATTATTTAGGTAGATTAGAAAAGACCATTTATGACATTGCAAATAAGTCGGGTTTAATACAAGAAGACAATTATCCCCTCAAGCGCTCATTTAAAACTTCATTGCGTAGTCCCCACGGTCCTGCTTCTACTTCAAAGGGTTCCGAAACAGGACAGTCTTTGCAGCATATAAGGCAAATGGTTGGTAGAAAAGATAAACAAATACAAAAGTACATTGAATTCGACATGGATAATGTGGATGCTGTGTTGTATAGAGGTTGGCCAGAGGAAGCTAACCGTTGGATATCGCGTGTTCGGCCATCTGGTTGGCCAAATAGACGCATAATAGAAAAGATAAGCAGCTTCCCGTGTTATCTAGCACCTGCTGGTCACTTTGACAGTCATGATCGAGAAATACAATGGAGACTGTCTTTCAATCACGCTGAACAAACTCTTGTTGAAGAATTTTCCGAAGTTCAGATAGCAACCTATGCTCTGCTGAAAATTATTCTGAAAGACTATATTAAAACAAAAGATAAAGACACAGTGCTGTCATCCTACATTATGAAAACTATTGTGTATTGGTGTTCAGAAACGTATGAAGACGACTTCAAAGACACAAATTTTTTTCCATTTACGGTTTTCTGTCTGAAAATGCTACGAAAATGTATAACAAATAAGCATTTACCTAACTACTTCATAGAAAATAGGAACATGCTTAACTCAAAATTCACCAGCGAAGCTGCACATTCTTTGCTTGAAGCTTTAGACATCTTTATAAATGATGTAACTGAAGTCGTTGTGCTGTTGTCATTCCAAAAACTTTTCACACGAAGTTCAGAAGATCGGTCCGTGCTGCATATGGCAAAATGTCAATCCATAGCACTTGGTTGGCTAGAAGCCCGTTTGGGAATCTTAGAACGACTATTCTTTATCGGAAACAATAATAGCTTATGGGAAAATTATGTTCCTTATAGACCAAAAGAAAATCTAAATAGATTTTCTTTGCTCCTTAAATACGCTGAGAAATTTCCAGGAAATTTATGGTTGTTCAAAAGACTTATAAAAAACTGTATGGGGATGTTGTCTTATAGTGTGTATCTGAGAGAAAGTAGAGCATGCCCTGGTCATTTACAAATGGCAAAAGAAATGCTCGAACAGACAGAAGAAGTTGATGGTAGTGGTTTTCCGTTGAGAACAGCAACATTTTACTCTGCTGAAGGTGAACTAGATCATGCAGCAGAAATTTGCGATCGAGTTTTAAATAGAGGTATACAGGTCCAGTATAGAGGCAGATACGTTGATTACTTGTACGAAATTCTAAAAATTTTAATCAATCAGATTATAAGAACAGATGACCAAGAAGTTTTAGATCGTCTGATGGTAGATATAAAGAAAGACATCTCTGGTATTGAAGATTTCACAATATTGTACTCTAGGAATAAGTCGGAGTTTGAAAGGAATCTGCTTAATACACCGTCAATAGCTTGTAAAGAGATGTGTTTCGATGTCACTTTTATGGCAGCAGAAATAGAGATTTTACCACTTCCTTTACAATTTGAAATCGTATCGCATGGTATTTTCACATCTTTACCTATCGAACAAACGCTTGGATTACGCATACATCCCACGCTGTATGCACTGTTCCTAAAATTCATGTGTTCCTTCAAACAAAGAGACGAAAGTAGTTGCAGAAGAGTACTATCAGCCATGACCGATCTTCAATTGCAAATAGAGGAATATTATTATGTTTTATCCCACAACTTAATGGCAAGCTGCTTTGCCATTTTGGGTGAAATGAAAGTAGCAGCTTTTCATATCATGAAATCCGTAAAGATTAACCCAACAAATAACAATGTTTCATTTTGGTTCCTGTCAGCTACAATTAAAAACTTCATGCCATTATTCAAACAATTTAATCAGGATGCTGCTAATTAAGAACATATATACATTGTCTAGTGAAGTTTTCATGGATGTACAAAAATATTAGGCAATGAATAAATTGATTACAGCGAAGTCACAAAAGTAAAATTGATAACTTCAAATTTAAATAAACTGCTTCGCTGAGCGCAGCTAGATACGCCCGCAGAGGTCCAACCCTGAACAGTTGGGGCAAAAATGGACACAATATTCAAGCTTGATTCAGGTCTGAATTTGGATTGTAATTAAATATTTGACATATTATAGGTTTCTGAATAAATGCAGTCAAAGAACTTGAAATTGGTTATATGAATTGAATTTATAGTCAATTAAAGATTTCTTGCTGTTGTGCAATACTTAGTAAATCTGTTGTCAGACTATAAACAAATAAAGTTCAATTTATTCTCAATGTCATATTAGAAATTTATGAAAATAAAAAGGGAGCTTACATCAATAAATAAAAAATAATTCACCAAAGTTTCATGAGAATTGGTGACAGCATTTTTGAGTTATTGTCCGAAAACTGGAAAATCACCCCTTTTTTTAATGAATAAAACCCCATAACTCAGAACTGTAAAATGTAAAATTTATAAAATTCTAAAGCGAGCTTACATCAATACATACAAACAATTCACCAAAGTTTCATAAGAATTGCTGAAAGCATTTTTGAGTTTTTGACCGAAAACTGGAAAATCCCCCCTTTTTTTATGAATAAAACCCTATAACTTGGAAACGTAAAATCTTAAATTTATAAAAATTGAAAGGGAGCTCATGTCAATAGATATAAACAATTCACCACAATTTCTTGCAAGTTGGTGAAAGCATTCTTGACTTATTGTCTGAAAACTGGAAAATCCCCCTTTTTTTAATGAATAAAACCCCATTACTCGGAAACGTAAAATCTAAATTTTATAAAAAATGAAAGGGAGCTCAAGTCAATAGATATAAACAATTCACCAAAGTTTTATGCAAATTGGTTAAAGCATTTTTGAGTTAATGTCCGACATGTTGACGACGGACAGACGGACGGACGGAAGGACAGACGGACAACGGTATACCATAATACGTCCCGTAAACGGGCGTATAAAAAAAGGGGGGAAAATACTTTGCAATGTGACTGGTCAATTTTGGTTTAACATTAAAACAAACTGCTCCCAAGAGCCTAAAACGCTCACCTTGTAAAAATATGCCATTTTAAGAAAAGAACATTCTTCCTTTACTGCAATCAGTTATGTTTGATTATTTGTAGATCTTATTTGCTGGCATTTTTTGTAGGTCTTGTAATGATGATTATGTTTACTGTGAACAGTTAATACCTATCTATTAAAGGTTTTGAGATAAAATTAAAAAAAATCATTTAATGGCAATAAATCCTCCAGCTAGTGTGACAATTTGGCCATGTTTACTTTCTTGTAGAACTTATTTTGCTTTTTAATGTTTTCAACTATATAGTTTTTGTCAAAAATCATCATTCAGGGGAAATATTTTCTATAAGGCCCGTCGATTCACAATTTCGCCCATGATGAATGAGTTGTAAATCTTCTTAAGTTTAAGTTTGGTAACATTTGGCCCAGAATTCTCAGAAAAGATTTTCATAATGTTTACGATAATCACTCAAAAACACACTTTTACTATATCTTGAAAGAACTATAGAATGAAAATTTGTGCACTCTTTAGGTCGGTAAACAAAATGGCATGTACATCATGACAATAAAGGCAATGCCTTTAAAAACAAAAACATAAATAGTCCATGATAGGTGTATCATAGAGTTCAGTGCTTTTCGTCTATGAAACTGATTTAAGATTAAAAGAGGTAAGATTGTGTGCCATAAAGAATTTTTGCCTCATGTTCATTTGCTCATCCTTAGTCAGGAACCTTGTCAGTATTAGTCTTTAGTTCTTTTTGAATGTTTTTTCCTTCAGGGACTTCTGTGTTAAAGGCAGTTCTTTGGTGGTCTGTTATATTTACTCACAGCTTTTCTATCTATTGGCAATTGAGTGCTTGACATAATAAATGGAGAATGAGTCCATGGGACACAGATGATGCCCCTGCTTGCATATAACATTATAAAAGGACATAACTAGAGAACTGTAAAATTGACGCCACCCAAATTCGAACATGATCTGTGTTTTATGGTAATAAGCATTGTGTATAAGTTTCATACATTTGGTTGAGGCAAACTAAAGTTAGAGAACGGAAAACAATTTTAAGACGTATGTACAAGGGTCACACTTAATGCCCCCTTTGACTAGCAATGGGGGCATAAAATTCTGACAAGAAATGTAGGCTACTTCGTATTTAAGTTTCTAGCGATCCTTCATTTATTGAAGATTATTCGACAGGCATTGACTTTAAAATTTGATTTATAATTTACAAGGTAACCAGAAAAAAGAAACAAGATCAAAAATCAAAATAATATATGTACATTTGAAAAATAACATTCAGATAAAACTATATACTTTTGATAACAAAAAAAGTTAAGGGTAGAAAATAGGGATTAGAGCAGATTCTGGGATCATACTCTTGAAACCCTGTAGTGTACTGCATGAAACTATTTGTTGTGGCAATTGATCCCAATTTATAACTGTACGTGGATAAAATGAATATTTATAACTGTCTAGATGTTTGTATTTGCTTCAATGAGTGTGGATTGCTGTTTGGTTCTATTGTCTAGTGGGATCAAAAGGTTAAATGTAGGGACTGCAACAATTTCTTGTATAATTTTGTAGAAGAAAACAAGTCTGTATCTAACGCCTAGGCTAATTTTAAGTGGGTACCAATTTTAGTTTGTCGTCATATCAGTAACTGAGCTGTGTTGTGAAAGTGGTTGCATGTGAAGCAGGCTGTTCTTCTCTGTACTTTTTCAATTTGTGAAATTTGTAGTTTTTGATGTGGATCCCCAATGGTTGGTCGGACAAGAGCTTTGAATGCATGAGCTTTAACTTTAGGTGAGGCTATTTTAAGGTTTCTGTGAATAAATCCAAGAGACTGGTTTGCTTTTGATGTCATGTTATCGATATTTTTATCCCATTTTGATTTTGATTGAAGAGTTAGACCTAAATATTTTTAGAGTCAACTTTTTTGAGTGAGTGATTATGTAATTTGTAAGTGAAATCTAAAGGATTTAGTTTTTGTGTTACACTGAGAATGTTGCATTTATCAGGGTGAAAATGCATGAGCCAATCCCGCTCCCATCTGCCGACCGCTTCTAAATCAGGCTGTAATCTATTTGTGTCATCCGGTTTCTTAATTTCTCTACAAATAATACTGTCGTCTGCAAATAATCTTAATGTACTACTGGTATGTTTGATATATTCTGCCAAATCATTAATAAATGTTAAGAATAAAATTGGTCCAAGCACTGGGCCTTGTGGTACTCCAGTTGTTACAGGAATTTTATTTGATGTTTCACCTTCAAGGACTACTGTTTGTATTCTGTTTGTTAAAAAGTCTTGAATCCAATGTAATGCATTGCAATTTATACCATAGAAGCTGCCTGCAATATAATTTCTTATAGAGGTTACATTTCCAAGTGACATCAGCTTTGAAATTCAAAATTGTCACAGACATTGCTGATATAAACCGTTATAATAAATTTCATGATAATCCTACAAGTTATGTAGTCTTGAGAGCAAGTACAATGCAATTTTCCATACAACTTTTTTTCCACTGTCATCACTCCTTTAAAAAAAGTTGAACCTCACTGATATTAAAACTGGTCCAAGAAATAGCTGTTATAAACCTTTGAAATATATTATAAACAAATCTGGCAAGAATTGTTTCTGTAATAACCCTTCGAAGACCTGATGGACACCCAGTTTTCAATATCATAATATCCCCTGCACCATGTTGTGAGGGGGACAAAAATATTTTAATGTCAGTGGGTTGCTAAATACACATAAAAATCTCTATTCACAATTTTTATCAAATCATGTTCATTTCCAAGTTTGAATATAAAAATAAGAAGACTTAGTATAATTGCCAATCAGACAACTCTCCTCCAGAGACCAAATGATGTTAGAATAAAATGCTTTGCTGGGCGCAGCTTGATACGACCGCAGAGGTCGAACCCTGAACAGTTGGGGCAAGTATGGACACAACATTCAAGCTTGATACAGCTCTGAATTTGGATTGTGATTAAATATTTGACACAGCATAGGTTTCTGACACAGAAAGAATGTGGTCTAAGAACTTCAATTTTTTTAATTTACCTATTATGGTCCAATGTCCAAAATCAAAATACATGGTTAGATTCAGCATATCAAAGAACCCCATATATTCAATTTTTGTTGAAATCAAACAAAGTTTAATTTTGGACCCCAACTTGGACAAACTTGAAAACTGGTCCCATAATCAAAAATCTAAACAAATGTTTAGATTCAGCATATCAAAGTACCCCAAGAATTCAATTTTTGTTAAAATCAAACTAATTTTAATTTTGGACCCTTTGGACCTTAATGTAGACCAATTTAAAAAACGGGACCCAAAATTAAAAATCTAAAAACACGGTTAGATTTGGCATATCAAAGAACCCCAATAATTCAATTTTTGATGAAATTAAACAACGTTTAATTTTGGACCCTTTTATCCTCAATATGAACCAATTTGATAGCGGGCCCACAAATAAAAAATCTAAATACATGGTAAGATTCAGCATATCAAAGAACCCCATATATTCAATTTTTGTTGAAATCAAACAAAAAAAGTTTAATTTTGGACCCAAATTTGGACCAACTTGAAAACTGGGCCAAAAATCTAAAATCTAAATACATGTTTAGATTCAGCATATCAAAGAACCCCATATATTCAATTTTTGTTGAAATCAAACAAAGTTTCATTTTGGACCCCAACTTGGACCAACTTGAAAACTGGGCCCATAATCAAAAATCTAAACTCATGTTTAGATTTAGCATATCAAAGAACCCCAAGAATTCAATTTTTGTTAAAATCAAACTAAGTTTAATTTTGGACCCTTTGGACCTTAATGTAGACCAATTTAAAAAACGGGACCCAAAATTAAAAATCTAAATACACGGTTAGATTTGGCATATCAAAGAACCCCAATAATTCAATTTTTGATGAAATCAAACAAATATTAATTTTGGACCCTTTTGACCTCAATATGAACCAATTTAATAGCGGGGTCCACAAATAAAAAATCTAAATACATGGTAAGATTCAGCATATCAAAGAACCCCATATATTCAATTTTTGTTGAAATCAAACAAAGTTTAATTTTGGACCCCAATTTGGACCAACTTGAAAACTGGGCCAAAAATCAAAAATCTAAATACATGTTTAGATTCAGCATATCAAAGAACCCCATATATTCAATTTTTGTTGAAATCAAACAAAGTTTCATTTTGGACCCCAACTTGGACCAACTTGAAAACTGGGCCCATAATCAAAAATCTAAACTCATGTTTAGATTTAGCATATCAAAGAACCCCAAGAATTCAATTTTTGTTAAAATCAAACTAAGTTTAATTTTGGACCCTTTGGACCTTAATGTAGACCAATTTGAAAACTGAACCCAAAATTAAAAATCTAAATACACGGTTAGATTCGGCATAACAAATAAATAAATGTGGTCAAAGATTTTACAAATCTAATGCGCCATACTGGTCTTCCTTTATAAATATGCATTTCTTTAAACATAATTTAAAAGCAGTGTAAGGGAAGTAACCAAAACGTTGTATTTGGATTACCTCCCTTACACTGTTTTAAATTATCTTAATTGTTCATTAACCATTACTTTATACATAATTTAAAAGCAGTGTAAGGGAGATAATTTCAATGATGTATTTGATTTATCTCCCTTCCACTGCTTTAAATTATGTTTTGTACTAAAGTATTTGTCCATTAATGAGGACAACCTTGTTTTTCCCCCTTTTTTGCCCCTAATTCTTAAACGGTTTGAGCAATAACCCCCCAAAGCAAATCCTAACTATCCCTTTGTGGTATGGAAACTTGTAGTATAATTTCAGAGAGATCCATACACAGTTCCACAGTTATTGTCTGGAAACTAGAAAATGCTTATTTTTGGCCCCTTTTTGGCCCCTAATTCCTTAACTGTTGGTACCATAACCCCCAAAATCAATCCCCACCTTCCTTTTGTAGTATTGAACCTTATGTTAAAATTTCATAGAGATCCATTCACTTAAACTAAAGTTAGAGTGCGAAAACTAATGTGTCTTCGGACAGCGACGACGACGCCAACGTCATACCAATATACGACCACAAAATTTTTTTGCGGTCGTATAAAAAGGCCATGAAAAGACAAATGTGAAACATTTCAAACAGGAAATTTAAGGACCTTATTTATGTACAAAACAATAAACCAAAAACAAATAAGATATACAGCAGCAAACGACCACAACTGAATTACAGACTCCTCACTTGGGATAAGTTTACATTTTTTCAAACAGAAGAAATTACAAAATATTTAGAAATATTTTTTGACATAGGCAACAATACAATATCACAGATTTTGATCAAAACAATAACCAAGATCATCTAAATGGTTTTTTCTGAGGTATATTTATCCTGTCTTTACTACTTGACCTAGATCTCACTAACTTTGTTTTACTCAAACTCCCATCAGACTCCAACTGTTCATTTGTCTCCTGTGGTTCGGATTGTAAGTATTGTTCAGATGTATCGTTCATTTTTGATAAACTACCTGACCGCCTTAATTGTAATGTTCTATTTGGTACTACTAAATTTGGAACATAATTTCTTTTTGTTTTTTTAGGTTGTTTTGACAGACCAACAGGTGGTAAAACATCAAATGCTTTCTGGCTATCAAAAGTGGGAGTCGCACTTTCCTTTGGTGCATTGGCCATTTCCTGTATACTGGCTGTTTCAGACTCAGTTTCACTTTCACTTCCTGTATGCTTATCCATATTATTTTGATTTGTATAAATGAATTCCATGTTATCAAAAGTAGGAGGGCAACTAGTGTCAACATTCCATTTATTCCTGTTTTTTAAATTATTTTCATCATCTTGTTCTGAAATATCTTCTTCAATATATTTTGATTTCTCTCTTTCCACAGAAGGAAATTCAACAAAGCCGTTTTCATTGTTAGTTTCTCTTTTTGAAACTGGTGATTGTTTACTTTTTGTTTTACTCACATTTTGTTCATTTAAATAATTATTTCTCTGTGGGGATATTTTATTAGTCCTCTTTTCATTTATAATGGTTCTGTCTGTTTCTACAAAATGTTCTCTATATTTGAGTTCTTGTTCATCAAGCAAGTTCCGTAACTCTTGTTCAAGTTGTTCTTGTTCTTTTTTGAGATCAGTCCTTTGTTTTACAGCTTTATCTCGATTTCTCTGACATTTTGAGACCAATTTGTCTAAACTATAAAAGAAATCCTCACCAAACTGAGTCAGAGCTTCAGACCCTGGAAAATATAACAGATATAGTCATCAAACTGTGTCAGAGCTTTAGACCCTGGTAAATATAACAGATATTGTCATCAACCATATAATACATCACCATGTAAATTAATAGAAAACAAGCATTCTGAGAGTATTGCATGGCAATACATAGTCCCCTACCAGTTAAAAATTCATTGTACTGGAACAAAATGCTACCTTGATCTACAACTTGTCATGATGCAAACTATATAACAAATATCAAGTCAATATCTTCAAGTATGATGAAAAAAAGTGTGGAAAACTGATTATTTAAGTGAATTTTTCGAAGTCCAAGGGCAATAACTCTGCACAAAATCATCAGACCGGAACAAAACTCAAACTTGATCTGTAACTTGTCATGATAAAACTATATATCAATTATCAAATCACCATCTTCAAGCATGATGAAAAAAGTGAGGGAAACTGATTATTCAAGTGAATTTTCGAAGTCCAATGACCATAACTCTGCACAAAATCATCAGACCGGAACAAAATTCGAACTTGATCTGTAACTTGTCATGATAAAACTATATACCTATTATCAAATCAATATCTTCAAGCATGACGAAATAAAGTGTGGAAAACTGATTATTTGAGTGAATTTTCTAAGTCCAAAGACCATAACTCTGCACGAAATCACCACACAGGAACAAAATTTGAAATTTATTTGTAACTTGTTATGATGAAACAATTCACCAAATATCAAATCAATATCTTCAAGGACGAAGAAAAAAAGTGTGGAAAAATGATTTGCCGGACAGACAGACAGACAGACAGACAGACGGAGTGCAAACCTAAAGTCCCCTTCGACTTCGTCGGTAGGGGACTAAAAAGTAAAGATGCAAGTCTTTGTCCTGAATTTGCATGATCTATTTACCACTGGGCATTAAGCAAGTAATAAATAAATCAATCCAAGGGGAATTGTCACTTTTTGTAGCTGATCAATCTAGTCCAAACTTCAAAACAGGGATTCGTAACTACAAATGGTGTCAAGAGATTATGTGCAATTTTGGTTCCCTTTCATTTGGTGGTGTAACAGAATGTGGGCCTATAATCCTAACCACATGGAATCTCTGTTTGGCCATGGGTATCCCCAGAAATAAATTGATTCAATATCAAATAGAATATGCCTAAAAAAAATTTAATTTAAGTTGTTGTTTTGTCCAGGGATATAGAAGGACATTTTAATTAAGGATGTGTAGACTATGAGAAACACTTTGGTTATGTGAAACCCACATGATCAATGTGATAAAAAAATAAAATAGAACTTGCAGAAGTAGTTTTTCTATAGAGAGTATCTGCCAGTTTTGTTGATGAACATTGAGTGTTGTGGGAGTTTTGCTTTAAGAATGAATCAATGAAACACATTCTGCCAGTTTTGTTGGTTTACATTGAGGTTGCAGGAGTTTTGTTTTAAGAATGAATCAAGGAAACACCTTTCAAGACAATGAATACCGATCTCTATGTGTTGACTATCCTATGCAGGTAACACAAAAATGTTTCCTATAATGACTACTTGGCAAAAGCATGTTGAAGAAATTTCACAGAACAAATAAACTTTCCTGTTTGATGTTATCCTCACAATTTGTTTTTAATTTGTTTTAAATAGACTAACAAATGCCTCCCCAACCTCAAATTTAAATCCAATGTAATTTAAATCCAAAGTTGATTTGCTAATTTGAAAAAGGTAACAATGATTTATTCAAGCATCCTATGGAACATATCTGCCAAGATTGGTAAATGTTTTTGTTTTAACAGACAGTTAAAATCTGAGATCCTTCTTAAGCATCATAAATATTATTCCAATAGCTGACAAATATGGCTGTCAACAGGGAATATCATTGAAACCAACCAAAAGTAAGTAAACAATATCTACAGAATTTCTTAACCAATTTAAAAAGAATAATGAGTGAGAAGTGATGATAAAAGATCAAATGGTCTTTGACATATTTATTCAGAAGTGAATCTTGTTACATGCTTATGATTTTCTGTCTAGAATGACAGACTTGAGATAAAAGTTGAACTTGAGATTTATTTTTCCATAATCTTTTTCATTTCTTCTTCTAGAAATAGAACTTGAATTTGCAATGTGCTCACTTTTGTATTAAAGTGACATTGGTAAAATCAGCACAAGAATATGGAATAACTAATACTGGATATACTAATTTCCCTAAATAAAAATGTCGATATAAAAAGTTTTTTCTAGAATACAACATATTACATTAGAAACTACAAAAGCATAATTTTATTTGGTTTTAGACTTACAAACATACCATCATCACTTTCAGATAATTGTTCAACTGCATTCTCCAGCTATAAATACAAAACACATTTTTTCATGCATGAACGCAATTTAAAGCAAATCTATGATCACACTCAAGACTAAATAACTAAAAAGAACCGTTCTTAAGGTTCAAAAGGATAATAACAAGTAAAACTGTGAGCTACTGCTCACTGATGATACCCCCGCCGAAATATTTCAGTAAACAGGAAGTTGTTGAGTGATGAATCTGAAAACGCATCACACGGTATAGCTGACTTATATAAACCCTGAAGCCAAATTTCAGAAATCCTTGTCAAGTAGTTCCTGAGAAAAATGAGACGAAAATTTTCAACTTGGCTATCATGTGTAAAATAATACAAGTGTTCGGTAAACAGGAAGTTGTTGAGTGATGAATCTGATAACGCATCACACGGTGTAACTTACTTATATAAACCCTGAAACCAAATTTCAGAAATCCTTGTCAAGTAGTTCCTGAGAAAAATGCGACGAAAATATTCATGGGACGGACGGATGGAGCGACGGACTGAAGGAAGGACAGACAGAGGTAAAACAGTATACCCCCCTTTTTTAAAGCGGGGGTATGAAAAGTAGAAGTGTTGATGCCTTTTAGTTAATGACTGACATGTTTACTGACAATATGTCCATTGATAAATACGAGATGTCTTTTGATTAACATGTTTTTGTCAGATTGCTGTTTCATTGACATGTACCAAACTTCATCTTTTATTTGTAGGTATTCAGTTTGTAAATTTATCTCTATTCCTGCTAAAATGAAGCAAAAATAATCACGCATGCACATCAGCATGATCACAGACTAACATAAGCCTCAGGATGATTAAGATTTGACACTAAAATGTTGAAAATAGATCATATCTAAATCATCTGCTCTCTATAATGATTAATAAGTTTATTTTTTGAGTTTCAAAGCAATAAATATGTTAAAGTGCATGTGGATTTATTTATTTAAGTGGGTACCAATTTTGGATTATGTCATAATGGCTGGTTGTGGTCTGTTAGAGTGCACTTTGATTGTGAAAATAACCTTTCCACAATAATTGATTTTGTGATTTCACAATTTCTTTCAAAAGCAACTAAACATAAATTTAATAAATCTATATAAAAAATGCTATTCAAACAGGGGTTCAAATTAGTGGTGGTCCGGGACCTATCAGATTTACAGTCCGACTTCCGATTTGGTTATTAGCTGCACCTGACGGACTTTTGATTTTCAAGTTTCAGAAAACATATATGATGAATTTCTGTATGAAACACTTTGTTATAATTTGTAAATTGATGTGATAATGAATCACGATAAATTAGCTTTGTGCTAAAATTAATTTTTAACTTAGTGATCTACTTCCTGGTTTATTGATAGTACAGCGTGTCAGATGACAATTTTTATGGGTGCTTTCATTGAGGTCCGCGTTCGTAATATTAACGCATGTGGTTGTCAAAGTTGCTTAACCATGAGTTTGTTTCGCTTTGGCGTCACGTCTTCTAAGAGAAAAACAGGTGAGGCAGATGAAATTCTGACTACTTCAGGCGTAGCTAAACAAAAGAAGTCTGACAAAGATGCGATGAAAGTTTAAACCAGTATAAAAGACATGATTGCGAGCAACATGAGCGAAAATTCCAGTTTCATTGGCAGCAAGATCGCCCTTGTCTCCAATTTGGAGAAGCTTCCGGCACCACGACCTGTAAATATTGTAAAAAATACCCAACCCACTCTGATAGGCAAAATGTTTTAGGGAGATGGACACAAAATCTTTAAAATTGATCCAATCAAAAGTCAATGTTTGGACCTTTCATCCTAAGGTATGGACCATCCACTTTACTGTTGTAAAGGTCCAGCACTTTACAGTGAAAAATGTAAATTTGAACCCGTGTCAAAGAGATGCATTTTTCATTAATATTTTATCCAGATTGGTTTTGAAATGTATGGACATCAGATTGAACTGCAGCCCATAAAATTATTGCAATGTAAATTCTTCTAGATCTGTTTATTTGTTTGTTTCTTTCAAATAATTTAATAACATGCTTTGTTTTATTTTATTTATTTGCTAAATAATAATTTACATAAATGAATTATATTTGCATACTGTATTTGTTATTTTGCCTCTCAAGTGACATTTTTTTTTAAAACAAAACTAGTATTTCATTCAACTCTATTTTACATTTATTTCTCCAAGGATATGATCTTATGACTAAATTCAACCTATGGAATCATTTTTAATGAGTATTATTCATATAATTCAAAATATTAAATATAACTGAACTGACATAGTCAAATGTTTAAGTTGAATGCAGAAAAAACCCATAAAAGAATTTCTTTCTTAGATACCAATATGTAAATATGAAACATGTGTAACAACAGGGCTCACGCTAGCAGGCGACTGGGGCGAAGAAGTCGCTTTCAAGTCCGTCACTTTGCTTTGCCAGACCGTCAAAAGCGATATCTAGTCGCCCGGGTGTTCACAATAGTCGCTTTCGTCATCGGCAATTTTCCATTTTCACCAAGTTGTTGAAACGGCAATTTTTCATTTATAAGTAAAAAAATTCAAAGACATAAACAATTTATTTCTTTAGAAAACGTGGAGAAAGCATTGATTTGTAGATTGGTCATATGTTATTTCAAAGAAACAACTTTTTATGAAGTATTTTTTTTTCACTTCCGACACTTGTTTCTCGAGAGCGTACATCAAAAGATCCTGATTTTCTGCAAAATAAATGTGTTACTACATTAGAACGTAATGAAAATTGCCTTCAGTTAATGTTTGATCCATTTATTGCATTTAAAACGTCATATTCCTGTCCAAATCGCTTGTCAAACATCGTTTATTTTTGTAAATTTTCCTTCGTCCGCCATCGAAATATATACGAATCATTGAATGGATACGGACCAACTATGAACGAAATCCGTATTCTTACGATAATAACTTCAGACGCACGAATGGCACTGCTGACAGAAGAATATCTATCACAAAAGTGAAAAATACGCATTCCACATGCATTAACAGAAATTTGTTTGGATCTCCTTAGTTAAATGTATATATTTCAATGCAAATGCATTGTTTCAATTTATTGATTTAAGTTGCTTAAATTTATTAAATTTATATATCTTTTTAATGAGAAACAATGAATATCATCAACAGAATAGTTTTCCTCATTGACATTTAATTGATAACTGATAGTTTCTTTTTCTTTTTGATTAAAAAAAAATCTTTAAATAGGGCTAGACATTTAGTTAGTAGTTTCTGACAAGTGGAAAAAAATGTAATTGTGTAACTATAAATGAAATTTAAGACATAAACTGATACAATTGTTGCTGTAATGGTATTCTCAGTTATGATTTGAACAATACAGAAAAGAATTGAATAAATAGGCTACATATGGCCATATATATTATTGTAAAAACCAAACATTATAGTGCCCTGAACGCGCGAGTACTTCTCTTTTAAGTCTCACCACTTCTCCCTATCAGTTTCAAAAAGAGAAGTCACTTCTCCCTATGATTCTGAAGTAGTGTGAGCCCTGTAACAATATCACTGTGTATGGCATGTGTTTCTGGAATAACCTTCCTCAGGTAGGCTGTAGACTACAAGTTCTTGAAATTGAATATGTAAAAACATAAACAAAAAGAATGTAAACTGAACGGCCAAATGGTGCGGACTATTCAATAAAACAGAAAAAAAAGTAAATAAGTTCATTCTCAAAGTAAAGCAAAATTTTCTAAAATGTGTACACAGGCAAAGCAATAATTACGGAATATAAGAATACCTTTTCTGAATTTTGTTTGAAGCAGGATAAAAATTCTTTCAAAGCCTTTTCTGATGCTGTATCTTTTAAATCACCATAAGTTTTTAAAACATCTGAAGAAAAAAAAAATATCTACACTAAACAATAAATATTGAGAAACTAAATAAAATCTGTTTTTTTCAATAAACTTGATAAGAGGCTAATTGTTGCAGTCAATTTTTATATTATCTGTACTGAATGCTGTAGGTTGTACTTGTTGACAAGCATGCATGCTCTCATAAAAAAACACAAGAAATTTTGATTTGAAACAAACAAATCTTTTTTCTTTAATGATACAATTCATCTATACCGTAGTTTTTAAAATTTAGCATTTATAGAATGATCAAATTTGTATGTGATCTTCCAGGTTGTTTTTTTATTGAAAAAAAGTGAAAAGATGGATACGGTTTGGATTATTTTATTTTTACTTCAGGTTTTGACAGGTATATGAAATACAATAAATATATCATTTATCAGTACACCTATTAAAGTATACAATAAGATAATTGGGCAATACAACATTATTATATGATAATGAATACCTTTAAGTGGTTTAATTATCACGTCCTTGGTGGATTCTTCAAACTTCTGATAACCACCTCTACAAAATATATTTCAGCAATGACATTTTAAAGTTAAATTGACCTCATGAACATACAACAGAAATTTGTTATTTGCCATGTTTACATTGTATAATTTAATATTGACTTGATAACATTTTTTGTGTATTGATGAAATGATAAATTGCCTAGAATATTAAGACACTTGCTCAGATGCTTGTATATTGTTGAAGATTGAATGTTTTTAGTGTATTATTAAGGTCAGATAAAGTCTTTAATGTTTTTTTATGATGAACAAGTATAGAAACAAGAGGCTCTCAAGAGCCTGATTCACTCACCTGTATTTCAGAGAATATTTTTAAATGTTAGCAAACTTGATGAACAAATTGTGTAAAATTGTCTTTAAAGGGCAATAACTCCTTAAGGGGTCAATTGACAATTTGGTCATATTAACTTTTTTGTAGATCTTACTTTGCTGAACATTATTGCTGCTTACAGTTTATATATATCTATAATAATATTCAAAATAATAACAAACAAGAGGCTCTCAAGAGCCTGAATCGCTCACCTGTATTTCAGAGGAGAAGATTTTTAAATGTTAGCAAACTTGATGAACAAATTGTGTAAAATTGTCTTTAAAGGGCAATAACTCCTTAAGGGGTCAATTGACAATTTGGTCATATCAACTTTTTTGTAGATCTTACTTTGCTGAACATTATTGCTGCTTACAGTTTATATATATCTATAATAATATTCAAAATAATAACAAAAAACTGCAAAATTTTGTTAAAACTACCAATTCGGTGGCAGTAACCCAACAATGGATTGTTTGATTCGTCTGATAATTTCTGGGCCGATAGATCTTGACCAATTAGACAATCTAACCCCATGTCACATTTGCTCTAAAAGATTTAATTTTTGAGATATAAGCCAAAAACTGCATTTGACCCTTATATTCTATTTTTAGCCATGGCGGCCATGTTTGTCGATGGATACAAACTTCGGATATAATTTATAAACAAGATACCCTAAGGAACATTTAATTAAAGTTTGAAGGTAATTGGCCCTGTAGTTTCAGAGGAGAAGAATTTTTAAATGTTAGCAAATTTGATGAACAAATTGTGTAAAATTGTCTTTAAAGGGCAATAACTCCTTAAGGGGTCAATTGACAATTATGGTCATGTAACTTTTTTGTAGATCTTACTTTGCTGAACATTATTGCTGCTTACAGTTTATATATATCTATAATAATATTCAAAATAATAACAAAAAACTGCAAAATTTTGTTAAAACTACCAATTCGGTGGCAGCAACCCAACAATGAGTAGTTCGATTCGTCTGAAAATTTCAGAGCTGATAGATCTTGACCAATTGAACAATTTTACCCCATGTCAGATTTGCTCTAAAAGCTTAAGTTTTTGAGATATAAGCCAAAAACTGCATTTGACCCCTATATTCTATTTTTAGCCATGGCGGCCATGTTTGTCGATGGATCAAAACTTCTAATACAATTTTTAAACTAGATACCCTAAGAAATATTTAGTTAAAGTTTGAAGGTATTTGGCCCAGTAGTTTCAGAGGAGAAGATTTTTGAAATAGTTTACGACGACAGACGACGGACGCCAAGTGATGCCATAAGCTCACATGGGGCCCTCGGTGAGCTAAAAAACTTCAAATTTTGCGTGCTTGCTCAAATACAGTGTGAAACTATAACAGCATAATCATAGCATATCCCACAAAGGTCCAAAATTTATGTTAGATATTTAATTTTCAGAATTTCTTAATCTGATCAGTATTCAATTTTTAACTAACAATAGACCTTATTTCTCCATGTTCTTTTACGATGATATCATGAAATACTAACCTAACAGCATCAAATAAAGATTGGATATACTCCAACTGTAAATCATACACTGACTTGTGAAACTTTAAATCTTCTTTTAATGATTTTATCTAAAATAAGACAGAGTCAAAGAATCATAAGACAGAAAAATGTTGTTAAGAAATGATCTGTAAATTCATGACCAAGGAAATATTAAAAAAAAAATCCTTAATACTATGATCTTTTTTTAAAACTTATAACCAATAAAAATGAACTCTTTTCCCAAAATATACAGATTTTGTGAAATTGATATTGAATTTACCTCCCCTTCCCACAAATTTAAAATAAATAAATGGAGAATGTGTCCCCATGGACACAGATGATGCCCCTTTTGCATACAACATTATAAAGGGACATAACTTAAGAACAATAAAAGTGACACTACCCAAATTTGTACTTGATCTGAGTTTTGTGGTAATAAGTATTGTGTAAAGGTTTCATAATGTTTGGTTGGGGCAAACTTAAGTTACAGAACGGAAACCAAAAATTTTGCAATTTTTCAATTTATAAAGGGCATAACTCGATAATGATTAAAGTGACGCCACCAAAATTCAACTTGATCTGTGTTTTGTGGTAAAAAGCATTGTGTATAAGTTTCATAACATTTGGTTGAGGCAACTTAAGTTAGAGAACGGAAACTAAAAATTTTGCATTTTTTTCCATTTATAAAGGGGCATAACTCGAGAATGATTTAAGTGACCCCACTAAAATTCAAACTTGATCTTTATTTGGTGGTGATAAGCATTGTGTATAAGTTTCATAACATTTGGTTGAGGCAAACTCAAGTAAGAGAATGGAAACTAAAAATTTTGCAATTTTTCCATTTATAAAGGCATAACTCTAGAACGATTAAAGTGACACCACTAAAATTCAAACTTAATCTGTGTTTTGTGGTAATAAGCATTGTGTATAAGTTTCATAATATTTGGTTGAGGCAAACTTAAGTTAGAGAAAGGAAACTAAAAATTTTGTAATTTTTCCATTTATAAAGGTGCATAACTCTAGAACAGTTAGAGTGACGCTACCAAAATTCAAACTTGATCTGTATTTTGTGGTAATAAGCATTGTGTATAAGTTTCATAACATTGAGGCAAACTCAAGTTAGAGAACGGAAACCAATTTTGGGACGTATGGTACATACGTACAGACGGACAAGGGTAAAACTTAATGCCTCCTCCGCTACGGCGGGGGCATAAAAAATAAAATCTTAATGTTTTTGACATAAATCCATTTGTGATGACATTACAGGACAATAAAACTGTATTTATTGAAATATATCTCACATTAACATACATAGAAGTATTTAACCATTTCTAAAATCAGAATATCTTTCTTCTCAACTAAAAAGCTTTACTTTTTTAAAAGTTATATAAAGATTTTCCATATTGTCCCATTGAAAACGCCTTCTAAGAATACTATCTATTCAAAATTGTAATGTTTATGACATCTTTCCTATCCATTGAATTACTTTTTCCCTAATCTCCACTTAAAAACCCATTCTTTTTATCTATTCAAAATTGTAATCTTTATGTCATCAATTGAATTACCTCATGATTCGTCATGCTGTTTTTGTAATTAACAGCTTTCAACATGGCATCTATTACAGACTGTACCTCCTTTACTTTTGTCTTGGGTAATACAGGAAGACTTTTCATAACCTGATCACATGTCAAGTCTTTTATCGCTGACCTTTTCAATGGTGGCTGAAAAATAATCAAAAACAGAAATGTTAAGAAATAAAACAGCAAAAAATTTAAGTGGATTCTCCTCAATCAATATATCAGTTCATTGATATTTAGCATAAAATTTTCTTACCTATATTGACGTAAAACATTCAGGTTATAGATTTAGCTGAGTATATTTTGACAATTTAATGTGAAGGGATGGTAAATTTTTGTCTAATTCTCATCTTTAGAGTGTGTCTAAATCAATTATTTAGAATGTTTGAAATAAAATTAAAATAATAATTTCATAGATGATCTCATTCTGAGTAATAGGAGAGCATCCGTACTTGATTAATAATCATTGAGAGATTTATGAAACGTTTCTTTATTAGCATTTTCTCACTGATAATGAAAGAAAAATCAGTAAAATTCAGTCAGACGTGTTCATTCGTAAATTTGTTGAAACCAGAGGTGACGCTTACCCATGGAGCACTAGGGTATAGCAATGAAAGTTGTACTAAATCACCACAGCAATCTTTTATCATGGCACAAGATTTTAAAAGTCTGGTAGTCATATGATCACGCATTGCTTTGTTTGTATGCTCTGAAACAGGATGAAGTGATGGTTTTTCAGCCTCTTCTATCAAGCTGTGGAAACCAATAAGTTCTTTGTATAGACTTGCCAATTTGGTTTCAAGCTTTGCCTATAAAAATATACAAAAACAGATTTATAAAGAACAATGTTATACTCTATGTGAATTTCTATACTGATACTTTTTTCACTTACATTTTGTATTGATAAGAGTGGCGAGCATAGCTTTAAATGGCAAATAAAATATGTCAATGGTATACCTTTCTTATGTGCCTGTCCCAAGTCAGGAGCTTGTAATTCAGGGGTTTTTGTTGGTTGCTGTCTGTCTTGATTGTTCTTCGCTTGTTATTTAAGCATTAATCAGGCCGTTACTTTTCTCTTTTGAATTGTTTCACATTTTGTCCTGCCAGGGCCTCAATGATGAAGGCTGTATAGTTCCCTATTGCTGTTTACAGCCTTGTCTTTTGGTTCCTTGGTGAAAAGTCGTCTCATTGGCAATCATACAACATTACCTGTTATTTATGTTATGAAATGCTATTGTTTTTATAAAATCTTGGATGCAACTAAGAATAGATCTTTTGCGATCATAAATGAATGGTTTCATGAGATGCAATGTCAAACTCAATCAATTATCAGGGTCACCTTATATTCATTAACCAGATCTTTTAAGTATTTTTGCAATGAAGATAAGTCCATTATTTATTTTTCTTAAATTTAGATAAACAGTATTTTTCAGTTATCTATAATATTCTGTAAGTAAACTCTAAGAGATTTCCTGTAGCATAAATACTTTTGGTTTTACCCACCACATGCTTTAAATTAAGATGTTCAAGATGACCTGAAGCAATGTCCAGAAGAGTTATCTCCTCTTCACTTCCTGGTCGTACAAATTCATTTACAAACATCAGAGGTCTTGTGAGATTCCTCACTGTTGCATTCTGAAACAGAATTAAAAGGTTTATTTTTTTTTTAAATACAGTGGAAATATCTCCTTATTGGATGCACATCAATATTTCATAAATATGGACACTGATGATCACTACATCTACCAAAATGTCCTTTTTCATTGAGTTTTGTCTCTTGTACATTTGGCTAGTATCGCTTCTACAAATGCTGCATTGTTACAAGTCTCTATTCCATTCATATCACATCATCATATATGAAAGGTTCATATATATCCCTTGGTTACACTTCTAAATTACTGTGGATTCATTATTATTCGTGGTATACCAATTTTTTTTTATTTTGTGGGTATAGATAAACCACGAATTCACTCCAACGTTTTCTGTGTGCAGACTTTGGCAAAACCACGAAATAAAAAATCCATTAAAATACAATATTTCCTCAATCCACAAAATTAAATGAATCCACAGTATCATGAAATTCAGACCATTCCCCTTCACAATATATGCTGCACAATTTTACAACATATTTACCTCTATATTCTTGTACAATTTAATTCTTGCTGATTCAGCAGTTTCCACCATCAAAGTTAAATCTGATCTTTTAACAGGTACCTCTGGACTTCTAGACTCCATGGAAATATATTGTCTACAATTAGAAATGACAACATATATCAAAAAGTTTCAAGGTTTTAATTTGTATTTTTTCCCCCAGATAAGACAGAAAATTGTCAAATATAAGTTGAAAGTACCTTTTTGTAACTTTTTATTTCCATTATGCTACTTTGTAACATCAACCAGCTCAATATTTGTGGATAGACAAATAAAGTGCTGTTATTGCGAACCCAATGAAAGTTTTCCACAGTGCCATCTCTATATGGTCAAGGTATTTAAACTTTTGTAAGTTCACCTGTCCTATTGAATAAATACAATAGCTATTGTTCTTGTGGAGTTTATTCACTGTGACCTTTAAATTTCTTCTAAGAGAAATCTATCACTCATTGATTAATTTACCTGAGTCATGAAAACATTTTCTTATATATAGACAAAAATACTTTTTTTATACCCATTAACTGCCTGTGATGATGTATTTATTTAAAATTGATAATATATTATCAATCTTTTCAATATAAACACTGATTTAATCATAAAAATTTTAATTCTAACAAAAGTTTAAGTAATGTTCCCATTGAAATTTGCATTTTTTTGTTTTTGTTTAGTTATAGAATACATTTAAGTAGGTCTTAATTTGAACATTATAATTTTCAAGTTTTTATTTGTCAAACACACAAAAAAAACAAGTTCTAAAGTTTTATTAATGTTTGAATCACTGTTTACATTCAACAAATTGAAAATATCTTATTAATATTGAATAAATACAACATCACATGCAGTTTTGAGTATAAAACATGTATTTTCGTCTATTTAGATTTTTTTTTTTTACTCAGGCAAATTAATCAATGAGTGATAGATTTCTCTTAGAAAAAATTTAAAGGTCCCAGAGAATAAACTACACAGAGAACAATAGCTATTGTATTTATTCAATAGGACAGGTGAACTTACAAAAGTTTAAATACCTTGACCAGATAGAGATGGCACTGTGCAAAACTTTCATTGGGTTCGCAATAAGAATAGGTTTGATTCCATCAGGTATAAATCATGTCCTATTTTCATGTAGCAATAGTTCATTCATAACATGTACATATGCTGGCATCAATGACAGATTTCAGGGCTACTGATGATTACCAAAAACTTTTGCTTTGGTAAAACAAAATAAACCAATGTGATAATGCTCAAGTATTTTTTGAATCGCTTGGAAACCATGCATCAAAAATATATAGACAAAAAAACATCAACCATAACATTGTGCTGTTCATTTGATATTTAGTTTTAATTAGATATATTTTTATTGTGGCATACAAGTATCCCTTTTTTTCAATGAAATTTGTTTATCATGATAATATTTATGACCTTGACCTTTAACCCTACCTCCACTGATCTGTCATCCAAGTTAAAGAATTTTCCACTTCTGCTAATGTTTCTGATCTTGAACTGATAGCCTCTGACATCATTAGAACCTTGTATAGAAATGAACTAAAGCATGTATTTTATTTACTATAACACATATCCATAACATATAAAGGAAGCAATCTAAAAATATGTGTTTTTTAAATCATAAAAATATGAGAATAAAAAATCTTTTTTTCGTATATCATTTTTATTGGACTTAAAGTATACACGACTTAAACATATGTTTGTTTATCTGTAAAATGCAATTGTCAACTCCTCAAAAATGGCTTGATTCTGTTTAAAGTTTATTTGTTGGCGATTGAAAACAGTAATTGTAAGAAAACTTGAGTAGTTATTTTTTTATTGGTAATCAAATGGTACTCTCAATATGCAAACATGTTGTTTGTGTAAAACAATTTGGTCCATGTCATCATCAAATCTAAGCAAACTGTACAAGAATGAAATGTAAATACTTATGCTGATTATAATATGTTAACAAGTTCTTGATGTTGTAATGACACAAACCTGTCTTTCTAGCTGAATGACCTGTGATTTAATTAACATAATTCTTCTTTCGTCAAACTTCTCATGGGAATTTTCTTGTACTAATTGGTTGTATAAACTCCTTCATTAAAGAAAATAAAAAAAAACATGTATAAACTATGTAATTATATTAAAACTTAGAATGAGACTCACTTAGACAAAGTAAAATAAACTGCTTCGCCTAGCGCAGCTGGATACGACCGCAGAGGTCCAACCCTGAACAGTTGGGGCAAAAATGGACACAATATTCAAGCTTGATACAGGTCTGAATTGGATTGTAATTAAATATTTGACACATTATAGGTTTCTGACACAGAATAAATGTAGCCAAAGAACTTGAAATTGGTTATATGATTTGAATTTATATTCAATCGAAGGTTTTTTGCTTTTGTGCAATACACTGTGTTGTTGCGCAATACTTAGTAAATCTGTTTTCAGACTATATACAAAGAATTAGCAAAATAAATTGTGAGCCCCAATTTTTCTTTGGAAATCTTGAGGAAAAAAAATTGACCCCCCTAAAAAATTAGACATATCAAACTACCTGAACACATTATTTAGACCCTTAGCTGACAATTGACTGCTCTTACTCCTAAATGCCATGTGCTTAGTGGAGAAACAGCAATGACCAATTTTTGAAGTCTTTGGTTTAACATCGCCAGAGATTGAAACCCATGACATCCTGCACTTGAGGCAAACACGCTATCATGAGACCATAGAGGGGGTTAACATATGTTGTGTGCACCAAAATTGGTACCTTACATCTATTTTTATATACATTTTTGTATATTGTAACATACAATGGGCATTCTTTCAACAATATTCATAAAACATGATAATAAATGTGATATCAATATGATTCTGCTTTGTATCATTGTCAAATTATATGTGATAGCTTACAACTTTTCAATTAACAAGTAGACTTGCAATGATTGCTATTTCATAGAGACATATTATTCCTGCTGCAACTGACCAGTCATTTTCAGTATTTGCTTTAAATCCTAAGTTTTATGTGCTTCTTATCCTAAAGTCTTTGACTTGACATTGCAAGGCATCCAAAACCCTCCAGCAATCATTATGACCATGCTTAAGTGAGAAACACAGTTTTTGTTTTAAAGTTAGAGAACATAGTAAAAAATAATATTAAAAAAAAAACCAAATAAGTGTATATGTTCCGGACCATATGGGTATACTCATATGGTCCGACCATATGCGTATATACTTGTTGGTTATTAACGGGCCGCACCATATGAGTATTTAGACCATATAGGTATTTTTCGAATAAATTCAAATTTCCTTAACAGACACAGCTCGTTCTCTGAACAAAAAATGGACAAATTTTCTTTTTTCTTTTTCCCCGGCGTGTAGATTAGATTTTCTTTAATTTCTTCTAATTTCCACTTATGTTCGCATAACTGGTGTGTTCAGACAATCTTACAATAACACTGTTTCTACATAAGAATAGAGAAGCAGCACGTATAAACTACTGTAATTGCAAATCGTATAAAGAGGAGCATGAACAAATTAAATAACTAAAAATGATTTAAAATGTTTCAGAAATTTTAATAAAAAAAAAAAAACAAATTGAAACACCAAAATAAAGAAGAAAGGAGGGTTCAATACTCTAATTGCTAATGAGAAAAACATGTGACTTCTTGCTTAAGTTCATTTTATATTAATTTATTTTCGGAGTCAACATATTGTGTTTCGTAAGACAAATTAATATAAATGACTATGCAAAAATGCTTCTACTATAATTTTAACTTGTGAGTAAAATTCATTTCATTTCATTAATCACGTAACAATGATTACCAAATTAATTATTATCTAAGTCAAAATTTCATTTTTAGAAACTCTTAATTTATGACACCTTGAAGAGTTATGCCTTACGCAATTACTGTTCAACGTTCATCGTATTAATTACCCGGACCATATGAGTATATACGCATATGGTCATGACCATACGCGTATGGTCCAAATACTCATGGTCCGGAACATATATATAATAAAGAAGAGTTGAGGTTTGAATCCAGTTTGATTGTCAATGATTCTAATGTACATTAAAGGCTATAGGGTAGGAGAGCAAACATTTACACAACTACAGTTTACTACATGCACAGAGTTAAACAATGGTTAAAGACTCATATTGTAAGGTAAGCTAAACTTGAGGCTCCCAACAGCCTGTGCCGCTCACCTGTATCTACTGGAAATCATGTAAAATAAGGTTAAAATCATAATCAATAGTATTAGATACCCTAATAATGATTGAGGCCAAGTTTGGTTTGGTTTAATTTGGCCCAGTAGTTAAATTAAAAGCAGGTCATCCCATTGTAGTCTTACAATAGTTACTGAAGACCCCTTATCATTATTTAAATTAGTTTTCAAGTTGTGACCATTTGAAATTGATTTTTTTACAATTTTCCCTTAGACTTCTATAGTAAACCCCTAGCTATGTTCTATTTTTAGCCATGGCAGCCATGTTGGTTGGATGACAGGGTCATCGGATACATTTTTAAATCAAGATACTCTATTGAAAATTGTGGCAAAGTGTAATTCTATTTGGCCCAGTAGATTAAGTGGAGACGATTTTTGTAAAAGATTACAAAAATTTACGAAAAATTTACTATAAAGTATGTACTTTGCTGAACATTATTGCCGTTTACAGTTTATCTCTATCTATAATAATATTTAAGATAATAAACAAAAACTGCAAAATTTCCTTAAAATTACAAATTCAGGGGCAGCAAACTAACAACGGGTTGTCTGATTCGTCTGAAAATTTCACAGCGGATATATTTCAACCTGATAAGCATTTTTACTCATGTCAGATTTGCTCTAAATGCTTTAGTTTCAGAGATATAAGCCAAAAACTGCATTTTACCCCATATGTTCTATTTTTAGCCATGTCGGCCATGTTAGTTGGCGGGCGGGGTCATCGAACACATTTTTTAAACTAAATACCCTAATGATGATTGTGGCCAAGTTTGGTTAAATTTGGCCCAGTAGTTTTAGAGGAGAAATTATTGTAAAAGTTAACGGACGACGGATGCCAAGTGATGAGAAAAGCTCACTTGGCCCATTGAGCCAGGTGAGCTAAAAAGGAACCTTTTAATTCAAAAGTGCAAATTAAAGGACAAACCTATCAGCCTAATTTAACTGATTAAAATTTAACAATAAATAAGTAGGACAGAAAAACAATAACAATCACTTGACTACAGTCACACATTAGCTAAAATTCTGTGTATTACATAAGCATAAGAGAAAGAATGAGACCCACAAATGTAAAGGATTACAGAAGGAAATCAAATTGACTTATTGTATACAGAGTGAGGCAATGAGAGATTTTTTTTCATAATCACTACAAAGTGATTTTTACCTAACTTCTTTGATTTCATTTCTCAGTTTTGCATTTTCTTCTTTCAACTTCTACAAAACAAATATATAATACATTTATATGTATTTCAAATTCATTGTAAATTCATTGTAAACTTCAGTTCATATTTTTTAACTTGTACTTTTGTTGAAAACTGTATTGACCTCTAGATGTATTTCTGTGGTTTTTTTATGTGTTATTGAAATGATGTCTCATCGAGGTAAACCTAGCATTATCTCCCTTTATTCATATTCACTACAGCATTTAAGTATATATGATTCCAGGGTTTTAATTAGTTGAAAGCTTGTGTGCTTTTCATGTCTTTTCTTTTACCAGATGAATATTGTTCATATTTCACCAACAATAGCTATGTATATCTGTTTAGTTACATCAAATGTAAATAGAGTTGGTTAAGTTGAACTTTAGAATCAAATTTCCTTATTCTTAAGCCAGAAAGGTTACCAAAACCCAATACTTAATAAAGCACACAAACACATTTGTAATGAAGCTTCTCTTTTGAGGGTTAAAGAAAGGTATAAACCTTAGGCAAATACCATGACAGAGAAGGTAAAGAAAAGTGATATCTTTGAGCATATACACATGTACCCTGGTGGTGGTTAAATATAAAAGAAATTCATCAGATATAAGAAAAAACATGAAAGAGACACTAGCTATCGACCAAGCAAAATAAGATATTTATATATAATAAGGTGTATTAATGTGAAGAATATGAACTTTTTAATCTTTTTTGAAACATACAATTTCTTAGAAATTGTATTAGGTTGGATAAAATCAATTAGAACACCAAACCTTCATTGTAATTATTCTTCCCATATTCAACCTCAAATTTTACGGTCTTTGCTTTGCAAATTATTCAAACTGATTTAAAAATAAATGTCACAATATCAATATTTTGCAATCAGATAGCACTATGTTAACTTATTAACAAAGCACTCAAACATGTGTCAAAAGTGTCAGTTTAATGGTTTACCTTTATTTGTCTTTCTGCATGAGCAGCAGTAGCACTTGTTGTACTTGAATTCCCTCCAAAAGATGAATCTAACGTTGTATTTCTGCTTAGAGCTGTTGAAATGGACAATCTTCCTCTGCCAGACATCGTAAAATAGTACTTTTGCTGCTACATGTATATTGTGTGAAAGAAAACAAATAACCGGTAAATAACATTATATAATTTAATATATATAATATACATGTACACTGTCGTGACTGTATAAAATATACCTTTCCTTGGTCATTTATTTGGGTTAATCATATTTATTCTTTAATACTGGGATCTAACTACTACTAGCATGACTGGCTAGAGATTCGTTCATTATTGGAATAAATCAGATAAATTGCTCTACCAACAAAGAACAGCTATGAACTACCATCCACCAGATCAAGAAAGAGCTCTTAATTTGTGTTGCCATTTAGATATTTGTCAACCAATTCATTATAGGCTCTCCTATCTGGCAGATCTTAGTAAAGGTTATAATTCGGTATGGTGTCCGTGAAAAACGATTTCTTCTGTTATATAAATAATCCTTTCAATCCCAGGAATTTGGGAAATCAAAGGTAAAGAATTTTATGACAACATGAATCATATTTGGATTCTGTTCCTGCTTACTGACTTGCATTATTTAAAGTGTACAGCAACAACACTATATTTCAAAGGGGATTACACAGTTACATGTATACAACTCAGATCAGTGGGATATCCAGTGAACAAAAACAAAAGAAAATTCACTCTTCTTATGATAGAGTTGAGAAAGTCAACAATAAAACAATGCCGGTGACCATACTGATCAAAAGTTATTTCCAAATAATAATTGTTCATTCTAAATAAATTAATTGTTAAACTGTGTTATTAGAAATATGCATTTTGTACATGCAAATACACAATGTTTTATGTTAAGTATTTATTGAGTTAATTGCATTAGAAGCTTGTGAAACTGAAATTTAAAAACTGCAAATCTTGGATGCATATTGATAAAAAACAAGAGTGCACACGCTGAAATGTCTCGCCTTCTTTACTAATCATTGATATTATGTTGATAGTCCTAAATATAAAGCTTTATTACAACTGTCACATAAACTTAACATTAACCAAGTAAACTAAACATTGACCAATGAACCATGAAAATGAGGTCAAGGTCAGATGAACCATGCTAGGCAGGCATGTACAGCTAACAATTCTTCCATACAACAAATAGAGTTGACCTATTGCTTATAGTTTAAGAAAAACAGACCAAAACACAAAAACTTAACACTGAGCAATGAACCTTGAAAATGAGGTCAAGGTCAAATAAAACCTGCGTGACTGCCAAATAGATCATAAAATATTTCCATACACCAAATATAGTTGAACTATTGCATACAGTATAAGAAAAACAGACCAAAACACAAAAAGTTAACTATAACCACTGAACCATGAAAATGAGGTCAAGGTCAGATGACACCTGCCAGTTGGACATGTACACCTTACAGTCCTTCCATACACCGAATATACTAGACCTATTGCTTATAGTATATGAGATATGGACTTGACCACCAAAACTTAACCTTGTTCATTGATCCATGAAATGAGGTCGAGGTCAAGTGAAAACTGTCTGACGGGCATGAGGACCTTGCAAGGTACGCACATACCAAATATAGTTGAACTATTGCACATAGTATTAGATAAAAAGACCAAAACTCAAAAACTTAACTTTGACCACTGAACCATGAAAATGAGGTCAAGGTCAGATGACACCTGCCCGCTAGACATGTACACCTGACAATCATTCCATACACCAAATATAGTAGACCTATGGCATACAGTATAAGAAAAACAGACCAAAACACAAAAAGTTAACTATAACCACTGAACCATGAAAATGAGGTCAAGGTCAGATGACACCTGCCAGTTGGACATGTACACCTTACAGTCCTTCCATACACCGAATATACTAGACCTATTGCTTATAGTATCTGAGATATGGACTTGACCACCAAAACTTAACCTTGTTCACTGATCCATGAAATGAGGTCGAGGTCAAGTGAAAACTGTCTGACGGGCATGAGGACCTTGCAAGGTACGCACATACCAAATAAAGTTGAACTATTGCACATAGTATTAGAAAAAAAGACCAAAACTCAAAAACTTAACTTTGACCACTGAACCATGAAAATGAGGTCAAGGTCAAATGACACCTGCCCGCTAGACATGTACACCTTACAATCATTCCATACACCAAATATAGTAGACCTATGGCATACAGTATAAGAAAAACAGACCAAAACACAAAAACTTAACTATAACCACAGAACCATGAAAATGAGGTCAAGGTCAGATGACACCTGCCAGTTGGACATGTACACCTTACAGTCCTTCCATACACCGAATATACTAGACCTATTGCTTATAGTATCTGAGATATGGACTTGACCACCAAAACTTAACCTTGTTCACTGATCCATGAAATGAGGTCGAGGTCAAGTGAAAACTGTCTGACTGGCATGAGGACCTTGCAAGGTACGCACATACCAAATATAGTTATCCTATTACTTATAATAAGAGAGAATCTAACATTACAAAAAATCTTAACTTTTTTTTCAAGTAGTCACTGAACCATGAAAATGAGGTCAAGGACATTGGACATGTGACTGACGGAAACTTCGTAACATGAGGCATCCATATACAAAGTATGAAGCATCCAGACCTTCCACCTTCTAAAATATAAAGCTTTTAAGAAGTTAGCTAACGCCGCCGCCGCCGCTGGATCACTATCCCTATGTCGAGCTTTCTGCGACAAAAGTCGCAGGCTCGACAAAAATTGAAAAAATCATGAATATACAAAATTTAATGATCTTTCGGGTCACCAATTTTCAGAGTGTTCCACAAAGCCCTTAGCATGTTACAAGTTCCCAAAGTATACTTATTTTTTCACACCTAAGTAATCGAGCACACCGGTCTGCTCTTGTCACATGTACATTCAATAGAGAAATATTGTGTTTTTGTGAATATAAAAATTTAGAAGTCTGCCTGTGAAGGTTAAGAAATTAAAGATAACTATTTTTATAAAGTAGGTATCTTTCTACTATTTTTTATACAATTTAAAGAAAAGGTCATCTCGATTTTTGTACTTGTATTTGCGGTCTTAATGATCTATTCACAGTCAATGTTTACATCGAGATAAGGTCCGTTTCAATTTGCTTAGTTACATAATTTCAAAAGTGCCAATCTTTGCTGCATATATATCGATTCCTCTGGAATTTTTTCCCCCCGGACTTTCTCTGATCTAGCTGTATATATATTCCGATAATTAGTACCCGGTATGTTCCAGAAAGGTATACATCCAGTAGAAAAATAAATTGAAGTTGGTACTGTCCCATAGCAACATTTTAAACCAATTTAACATCAAGCTTTTATAGCCTGCTGTACTCGTCGTTTGCTACTTAAGGAGGGAAATGATAACATTGAATGGAAGTTTTGTTTTTATTTCAACTTATTTCTATTTTTCCTATTTACCAGAACATTTTCCCGTGAATCCATAATTGATAGCGTCCTTGCTAAAATGGGACAAACTTTGAGAAGATCTAGTTTTCAATATTTACAGGGGAGGTAATATTTTGTCACTAGATTTCCCACTGAACTAAGTCTTCCCCGAGTCCACATTGGAAATATTTTTTTGTTTGTAAATGTTGGTTGAAATAATCAAATACTTATTATCTCTGTAACTGCAATAACCAAGCCAACTTGAGTGAGGCCTGTCCTTGAGTATACAGACTTCGCTTTTATTGTAAATAGTTCAAAGTTTTTAGCAGTTTTGATTGATATGAAAAATAGCTAAGGGTTCATCAGATACAACATATGCATCTGACAATGAAAAGCACATACTTGAAGGACTTACACAATTACCATACTTGATAAGGTCATAAGTGCTTGGAAATTTCCCTAAATATTTTATATAATAACATTTTATTCAGAGTCTTACAAAAATGTATTTTGATGAAATTTTTCCAGTTCAACCCATGTCTATGTTTACAAATTTTTATGAATATTTTGATGACATTATATATATCCAAAAATAGAAATTAAATGTCATTTTTTGTTATAAAGCCCTCAGAAATAGTAATTACTTAATACAGGAACATATATTGACGGGACTTGACACTACCTAATTGTAGCCGTTATCGTCGGGTCATAGGTAATAAAGATACGATACGGAATCGGACATGTGTTAAAAACATACCCGCTATTATCCTAATAATTTCTGATAATATCAATAAAATGTCATTCAAACTAGTTTTACAGTGATGCTAGTGTATCAAACTTGTATTCTGTCACTTCAAATTTGTTATAATGGCATTCGTTTTATCACAGAATGCAAACAGGGTAATAAAAAAAATGGCGCCAATTGCCTTCCCAAATTCAAAAACATTATAAGACACTTCACATCAAATAAATCACACTTATTTTTGTCATTTTATATGAAAAAATGTTTCTACTTTATGATAAAACTTTTATTTATTTACGATTAGAATTATGTGGTAAATTATTGAGCAGTTCCAATAGTTAAGTCAGACGCCACCAAAATCCATAAATCCCACAAAGTCTCGTGGAGTCCCAGATTTTATCAATTTTATACTGAAAAGCCTATCAGATTCATTTCCCGTTAGATATACTGTTCCCAGCTTAATAGTATACTATAGAGGTTGGTATATTATGTGCAGTGCCAGTGTACATGGTGTTACAATACAAAGCAAGCCAAGACTTTTTTTGTGCAGAAATTCATATTTGCCTTTAAGCAGTGATTTTCTTAATAGTATAAATCATAATAATTGAAAGAAACTGCAGACAATTATGTATTTAAAAGGGGAATATCATTCAATTCGGACAAGAAATAACTTAAGCAGAATTTTTATAAAAATGTGTTTTTTCTTCTTCTTCTTCAGTTATACAACAAAACTTCAGGATACTGAAGATTACTTGTTGTTGCGCATGCGTGTTTAAATTTAATTTTCTTGTAGATGCCAAAGAACAAAAAAAAAAAAAAAAAATATATACAAATTTGACAATTTGTGCATGTATATTACAAAAACTAGTGATTAAAATAAAATTTATATACAAAAATTTAAATCAGTTGGCAGAGAACACCTTGTGTAAGGTGTGCTCTGAAACTGTCAACTGTGGTTGACTGTACTGTGGCTATAGGTAGCATGTTCCATTGTATGATGGTGTGTGGGAAAAATGACCACTTATATGTTTCCTTTGTGGTTCGTATATGTCTATAAGTATTTGGGTGGTTTTGTCTTGTTCTACTGTCTGTTGGTATTAAAATTTCAGATGGTATGGCAATGAGGCCGTGAATTACTTTGTAAAATATAATAAGACGTGTTTTAAGGCGGCGTTCAGCTAATGTTGGTAGTTTTAAATTATTCATCATATTTGTAACGCTACTGGTGTTATGGTAGTTGTTACAAATGTACCTAGTTGCTCTTCTTTGAACCATTTCTATTTTTTGGGTAGCATCTTTTGTGTGAGGGTCCCATAAACTGCAGCTGTATTCTAATTTAGGTCTGACTATTGCTTGATATGCTCTTGATTTAATGTCTGTGTTTGATATTTTTAAATTTCTTTTAAGGAATCCTAAAGATTTATTGCCGTTTGAGATAATGTTGTCATAATGTAGGTTCCATTTAAGATTTGATTGTAGAGTAACGCCCAGATATTTAGCAGATGTAACAGATTCAAGAATGTGACTATGAAGGATGTAATCATGTAAATATGGTTTCTTTTTATGTGAAATTGAAAGTTTAGTACATTTATCAGGGTGGAAAGCCATAAGCCAATCTGCTTCCCACTTTGCTGCAGCGTTTAGATCTTCTTGTAATTTATCACAGTCTGATTGAGATTTGATTTCTCTATATATGATGCTGTCATCAGCAAAGAGTCTTAATTTGCTATGTGTTAAATATTCAGAGAAGTCATTAATGTAAATGAGAAATAATATGGGGCCCAGTACAGTACCCTGTGGGACTCCAGATGTTACTGGCACTGATGTAGAAGAAATACCATTTATTACAACTGTTTGTGTTCTATCGGATAAAAAAGCTTGGATCCATTTAAGTGTATTTTTCCTTATACCATAGTATTGAAGTTTGTAAAGTAATCGTTGGTGAGGAACTTTATCAAACGCTTTAGCAAAGTCCATAATGATAAGGTCAATTTGAATGTTACTATTATTACTAGATGATAGTTCTTGAATGAAGTCAATTAATTGTGATTCACAAGATCGGTTTTTTCTGAAGCCATGTTGTAGATTATATAAAATGTTGTTTTGTTCTAAATGTGACATTATGTTACTTGTGATGATATGTTCCATGATCTTACAGCATATACATGTTAATGATATGGGTCTGTAATTTACAGGTTTATATTTTTCCCCTTTTTTAAATGCTGGAGCAACGTTGGCATGCTTCCAATCTTTAGGTGTTTCCCCCGACTCTAATGACTTACTGAATATTAATGTAAGTATTGGTGACACTTGCTCTTTTAATTCTTTTAATACTCTACCGTTTATATTGTCAGGTCCACATGCTTTGTGGGGGTTAAGATTTGATAGTAATCTATAAATGTTTTATAATTATATGCAGACGTTTCAACACACTTTTGACTGTATAACATCAGTTTAGTCATAGTTCAACAGTTATTTCAAGTAAGAGTGGCTCTAAATTTTTCGTACCTAGATAACTATATCAACGTCATGTGTATCCTGATAACACAATGTTTAGTTGTGTTGCTGTTTTCATTCGCGCCATATTGTTTGTAAACATTCCAAAGATAGATCAGTTAATCTCGGAACAATGCAGGAGACATTTCCGACATTTTCCGTTCGTGCATGGTGTGTTCGATATGTTCATATTTTAATCTATTTTACTGGATTCTTATTATGCGATGTATTTTATACAATTAACTAAGTTAACCCTATAGCCCCAATGTCTCTTACATCTAGATAATAGGTAACTATCCATTTTTAAACCTTGTAGACTTCTTAAGGTTACTGTAAAGCTCGTATAAACTGACTCAGATTTTGAAATTAAATCTTCATTGCAAGGGATATAATTCATACACTGCATGGTAGGTACACAAGAATGAACAGCAGGGACTGACACTAGAAATTGATGGCTACTGAGGATGGATACTGGGTAGAGACAGAAAATTTACCACTAACCCATCAGAAAACTGTTGCAGCTGTTCTTTAACGTGCCGGGAGTGTGGAATTTGCCCTTTATGAGACATGGGATTTAGAATGTGGTGAAATTATTTTAAAACTTCTTTTTAGCAACAAAATCCCAAGCAGGATGGATAGTCTTATTAAAACCCATTTTTAGCCAAAAATTTGGAATTTTGACTGAACCTTGCAATTTTGCTGTATGAAAAAAAAAGAGGTGAAACACGTATGAGTAATTCAAATGTTGTGAAAATCTTTTCATATAAGCTCATCTTACTTTATGTCAACCAATGAACTAAGAAAATTCTAAAGAAAAAATCCTAGTTTTTATATGCAACTCCATATTCAACAATGTTCAACTTTGCACGGTTTTCAATATTCATCATATTTTTTTTGGCAGAGAAGTGTTCATAAAAGTAAAAAAATCATACCAGGGGCGGGTCCAGGTAAGGGCGTAATGGGCGTACGCTCCCCCTTTTCAAAAAAAAAAAAAAAAAAAAAAAAAAGACCTATCGTTATCTGCTTATATTGTATTGAATATGGCAATTTATCATATTCATTAACTAAACACATACTCTGATTTCTTTTTATACTGATTCCCCCATCCGATGGGTGACTTGGACACCTTTTTTAAACAACCAAAGCAGTAAGCAAATCTATACATGAAATGGTTGTTTTGTGTGACACTTCCCCAATGGCCATTCTACATCTACCCGGGGGATACTCGCTATATATATGATACCGGGTAAGTTCTGACAAACGGGGTTGCATTTTCAGGTAAATTGTCTGAAATTGGGTTATGTTTTTTTCGCCTTGCATTGGAAGGGGTCAGATTTGACTATCTAGAACGGGTATTATAAATACAATGTTACACTATTGTTTCAGATAAGGGTGAATGTTTGGTACCATTAAGACGTTTAAACCCGCTGCAACTGTTTGCACCTGTCCTAAGTCAGGAATCTGATGTTCATGCAGTAGTTGTCGTTTGTTGATGTGGTTCATAAGTGTTTGTCGTTTCTTATATAGATTAGACCGTTGGTTTTCCCGTTTGAATGGTTTTACACTAGTAATTTTTGGGGCCATTTATAACTTGCTGTTCGGTGTGAGCCAAGGCTCCGTGTTGAAGACCGTACTTTGACCTATAATGGTTTACTTTTATAAATTGTGACTTGGATGGAGAGTTGTCTCATTGGCACTCATAGCACATCTTTTTATATCTACTAAATTGAAAACAACGTTCAAACCTATAAATCTTTATATGTGTGCATGCAAAACAAATTTCTTGGTAAAGGGGTCTAAATACAGCACAAACAACATTTTCCAAAAGACCAAAACAGTGAAAAGGAATATTTTAACAAAACGGTCGGGTATGGATAAATATATTTCTCTAATTCTTCGTCAATTTATCCCTTTCTGCACCCATTGTATAAAAAAAATTTAATCAACGTGTGGTTCGTTTGATCTCAGTTCTTCATTGGTTAAAATCCGATTATGACGTCGAATTTTCTTGCTTTCCTCTGAATTTCCTATTGTGACGGCATGAAAAAAGGCGACCATGCCTGATGACGTCCCATAGAAAGAACACATCTTTTTGCAGATCATTCGAAAAGAAGGAATAAATTTGCCTGCGTATTGTTTGAAAATCATTAGAGAACAGATTCCACCACCAAATCTCGTGTAATACGATATTTATCCACTCTCGACAGTTAAATTTTAAATATTTAAAACGCTCGTCGAGCCTCGCTGTCTCGAGTGGATAAATATCGTATCACACTCGATGCAGTGGTAGAATCTATATATATCAAAAGTTCAGAAAAAGCTATCGTTAAAGATTTATTTTTCATTTTTCATGCCCATTTCATATATTAACCTTTAAACTGAATTTACAACTTCTTCCAAAGATTTGATATCCACATGTTAATCAATACATAATTTGAATGATCCGAGGGCAGACTATTTTCACCAATTTGTCTATCATGGAGTCTGTTATAATACTTCATAATTTGATGCTAAATTGTTGAAATCCAGGAGCTTCTGACCTTCCCCATGGACCCTATACCAGGGCAACCGGAATTACGCCTCCCGTTCATAAAATCCTGGTCTAGGACTATTGAAATGTAAAGTAACGCCCTATACCCTAGAATTTGGAATTTCTCGTTATTGGTCTACTGCTGTTAAGATCCATCCAATCATTTTAATATACCATAGACAATTAATGGAGAGAATTCGGCATAAAAAATATCAAACCCTGACACTTTAACTATAAAATATACATGCTCCAAGTCACTCCGCGGGAACCGTTATATTAGTGCATTTCACAATTATCTTATGTTTTTTAGCCAAAAAAATTTTCGCCTTGCTCTGCTCGGCTGAAGAATGTAGTCTACACCCCCTCTTTCAAATATCCTGGAAACGCCTCTGCATACTATTCTGAATTGAATTCAAAATCACATAAATACGTAATGCTTCATAGAAAATATTTTAGCTCTACTTGTCTTGTGTATGGTCTAAAAATTCATAATGTTGGGATAATTTCAGCTTATTTGGCATAACCTGGGACCAATATTTATAAATCCAAGGTGTTAATTGATACGACATAATTTTCATTTTTCATAAGGTACTAAAGTTAAGATTTTTTTGTCATTCTGTGCAAACAATACTTATTTCATGGCATAAAAAGTGCCACAAGCCACAAATATATGATTATGTGCTGCTTATTAAATTTTTCGACTTAAGGTCGCACCACATTCAGCAAACATGATATTCTTTCAGCTTCTACATTATATGACAAACAAAAAGAAATTTTCCCCATTCAGATTAAATTCAGCATTCGTCCTCAACATGCATGAAATATTTGCCACTGGACGTTGAGCAAACATCAACTAATCAATCAATTCAGCATACATATTTAATTAAACAGGAACAAAATTACTGCAGAAAATAATACGAATGAAATATTACTTTTTTTCATTTCCTTCCCTCCATGAATACAAAACTATAGTTGTTGGCCACTTTCAGCAACCTTGGCTATATATGGCAGTCAGTCTATGGTTGGTGGAGGAAGATGGAACTAGTACCTGGAGAGAAACACCAATCTTCAGCAGAAAAACTCAGGCAATCCTTGTTAATCAAGATCTGAGTTGAACCCTCGCAATGACCCGGTTTCAGATTTGGAGTTGAAAGGCTAGTGACTGGTTCCATCAGATGTAAATTGAGATAGAACAAATCATTATTCAATAGCCTTAATATGAACAAACAAAAATGTCTAAAATGCAGGCTCAACAATTAAATAGGACTCATAAACGTGACCTAATATAATATAAGGGATCTTATGAATACTTCTGAGCATCCTACATCAACATTATCATAAACTGTTAACACAGAGATATGCCTCGCCTTTTATGCCAAATATTCAAAGTCAATGAACCATGACTGAAGGTACAGGGCCAAACATTCTCCATGGAAATATGATGAGCCAATGCTCATACAACATACCAAATATCATTGACCTACCACTAGTTGTTACCCATAAACTGACCTAATCACAAACTAATACATGTAAACTGAGCAAAAGTTTCAAAGTCAGTAGACAATGACTGAGGGGACGGGGCCAAATAATCTCCATGGAAATGAGATGTGCCAATGCTGATACAACTGCATACCAAATATCATTGACCTATCACTAGTAGTGGTTCCCCATAATCAGAAAGTAGGTACCTCACAATTCCGAAAAAGCTCTCACATGTTATAACTCATCACTGTCAAGCTTTTGACCAAAATGGTAGTCATCCTGTTCAGCAGTACCTGAAAAAAATGTGACGAAAAAATTTGCTGGACAAACGGGCAGACAGAGGGACAGACCGACAAGGTGAATGCAATATAGCCTTAACACCTAGAGGAGGGATATAATACTAGGACAAAAAGCCATCATTGCTAATTTTCAATATAAACTTTTATTAAGAAATATTATTTCAATAATCATACACAAAACGCAAAAAAAAAAACAATACTTGAATGTTTTGTTAATAAAATATCATGCTCTTACTCAAAATATTGAAAATTATTTTTTAAGTACTTATAATCATATTCAAAATACTTTACCCTCCTTCTAGATTCATCCAATCTTAAATTTCAATACAAAAAAGTCATAAAGAAGAACCTGCTGTTTTGCTGAAAAAGAAGTAGACCTTTACATAGTCCGGTCCCTCTTTCTCTCTTTCATACACTGCAATTCCTCTTAGATTAATCTTGTTTAAACCATAAATACTAGCAGTGACCGTCTATAGTCAAACAGCTCGTAAAAAATGGAAACAATACCACGAGCTTTAAGGTTGAAACAGGATAAATCTTTACAAATGAATATATTAACTATTTCACATTTTAACATAATGAATTTTGAAGAAAAAAAAACACTTTTAATCAAACATTGAAGATAAGCAGTGAGCTTTAAAATGAACAAATTTAATCTTTATAAAAACCTACCTGACTCTCTCTTTGCCTTTCACACATTTTACATTTTAAAAATTATATTTGACTGAGACTCTCTCCTCAATTTTATAACCAATAAATAAAAAAGTTTGTGCTCAACAAAGTTTTCATCAACGATTATATTTTATTGTTTTTTTGTTAAATAAAAGTTTCTTGTCAAGCAAATCATATTCATGAGTCTTATTTATTTTTGTTTTTGAAGTCTGTTGTTTTGCACAACATATTCTAGAGTCTGTTTTGTTTAAGTCTCTTCCCTTGCTCAGCTTGTCCCCGAGTCCATTAGTGTTTCTAGTCCATATTCTATCACAGCAAATTATTTCTGGAGTTATATTTTGTAACTGAGTCTCCCTCATCTAAAAACTGATGTTCTGTGTGTTGATGTCCTTCCTTCATTTTCTCCTTTTTTTCAAAATATCCATGATTGGAAGCATCAAACATTACCTACAAATGGAATGATAAGTTTTATAGCAAGGTTCATAAAAATAAAAAGGAGAAACAGTTTTTCTGTGTCACAATATTTATTCTTTATATTATTAATTGGTTAATCATTGACAGTTAGGATTATTTTTTGCTGCTAAGTTCTTTATTTTTTATACCATTTGGTGTCCAAGATTGAATATCCGTTTACAATCATGAATGCAAGCCAGGTGGCAAATAATTGGTTTTTTTAGAATACAAAAAATTTTCAAATGGTAAAACTTGACCATTCGGTGGTTCTTACATAAAAAAAATAATCTTACAGTAAGATCTGAATGTTATTTCAGCCCTATTCGCAAATCCGATTTGATGATGATATAGTATTGTATTTATAAATTAGTCCCGAAAAAAAAAATCTCAAACTATCTCCCTTGAAATAATTTTCAGCAATGCATTTTCCCCCCATTCCTCAGTATGATTGTGTGATGCACACATTTTTACATAATTAGTATATCTTCACGTCGAGTTATTAATGAAAAAAAATTCTCTGAGCAATGAGTCCTGTCATGTGTCCATTAGTTTTGAAGCTATAAAATATATAAACTGGTAGAAATAAGGGAAATAACTCATCTGAATGCTTTAACAAGGAAATTTTATACAAGAATACAACCGGTCTCTTAACAATGCATTTGTGTAGTGTTTTTGTAATATAATGCTGACTTACCTAAACATCAGGTAAATTTATTCCCATCAAGTTTTCATCTAATAAAGGCACTTTGTGAATACCATGCAGGGCCAGCATTGAATGAAGCTGAAAAAATAAATTATCAAAATGTTTTACTGTCCTGAGATACTAATATTTCTTCAACTTCTAGTTGGTAGCATTAGAATATTAATTAGCATATTACTCATTTCTATTCTGGATTTTATTTTCTGTTTAAGTTATCCAATCTGAGCAGCCACTTAAAAATCAGCCTTCATTAAATGCAACAGTGTTCGAAAGATAATTTTTGAAACAAGAACAATTTCCCTAGAATATCGCATACATTATTCTTATTGGATTTTTTTCCTTATGCATTTTCTCAATATAGTAAAAATTATGAGAGTTCTGAGGTCCCAGCCAGATAGATGACTGGGTCTTATTGATGCATTGACCATTATAAATCAACCTTCTAAAGTATTTTTTTAAATTTAAGAAAAGATTACCTCATGTTTTGCATTGAACCACTTCAGATTTGAGGTAACAATCTCTTGAAAACTTCCTGTTTGCTATTTTCATCCTGAAAAAAACAAAAACAGAAAAAAATACTTATAGTTAAAACAAATGATATAATTAGAAATGCATATAATCTAATTTTAATAATATTTAAAATTTAATTCCTATAACTTAACTCTGAAATATTTCATTCACACTTCTCATTATCAGTGATTGAAAAGTGACATTAAGCTCTCAAAATCCTAGCTTAAACCCTGCTCATTATTATCATGAAATGGCACGCGACTTTTCTGTGTGTCTTTCTATAATACAAAGATTGAATGGATGCATTAAAGGTGAAAAGTATGTCCTGAATGGATAAAAAATAAAATGCTACTTACTGTTCTGTTGATGAAATGTTGAACGTTTCTTATTTTCAAGTCTACAGAATGTTTGACAGCAATGTATCTCAATTTCTGTTCCAAACTGATGATAAAAAGTAAGTTCATATATATCTTAAAACACTAATCATTAATAGGTAAATGATCTCAGGTCCAATTCAACATCAAAATTATTTTTCTGCAAAAGACGATAAATTCACCCTGATCGATCAATGGCGAGTTACAAATTAAACATAATTTCAATTCCTTGATATAGATTTAAATTTGAATATGTTCCAGTTTATAAAAGATTATAAACATCCTTAATTGTAATCATTTTTTTGTTGTTACAGAATTTTGACTAAAAACCATGTTAGTTTTTGCAAAATTTTATGTCCATTAGTTACTTCCTGTTAAAGATATAAGTAAACTTGACACAGGGACAAAACAAAACAATTGCTCTCTTTACATACATTTTTTTTTAACAAACCTGAGATAAAACAGGATATAATTTCCAAGTCCTGCAGCAACATTGAATTGAACCTTTCTGTGTGATGTCAGCATCAGCCACATTGAATTGAACCTTTCTGTGTGATGTCGGCATCAGCCACATTGAATGAACCTTTCTGTGTGATGTCGGCATCAGCCACATTGAATTGAACCTTTCTGTGTGATGTCGGCATCAGCCACATTGAATTGAACCTTTCTGAGTGATGTCGGCATCTGAAAAAAAAAGATGTAAATTATTTACCTATAAATTCAGAAATTATTGCATGCATTAATTTATTGTGATTTTTGAAAAATGGCTGGAAAAATGACTCATTATTGCAATTTCAGAAAAATCTGCATATATATTCATATATCAGAATGCAAGTTGTTATTATTGCGATACTCAGTGTCACTATTGTCCTCCAATTAAAATTATTCTTTGCAATAAGATTTCAATTTGAATGGGATCCAGTTTAAAAGAACACCATTCACTTTTCTGTGTCTCAGAATTTTGACTGAAAATAATGTTAGTTTTTATACAATTTTATATGTTACTGCCCCTTAAAGATATGTCTACAAGACAGTGCAACAAATCATAGTGGTTGCTCTCTTTACAATAAAATATTTATTAACAAACCTGAGGTAAAACAGTATCAATTTTCCAAGTCCTGCAGCAACATCAAATTAACCTTTTTGTTTAATCTTGGCATCTGAAAAAGAATGGATCAACATTTGTAAATGAAACATACTTCACCACTGGCACATAATTTTTCATAATCCATTAAATGGCAAATCTACTAAAAGATGACTAAATATGATATGCAAAAAGTTCAATTTAAATGTTCAAAAAATATTACTTTAATTTTGTCTGCTTTTTAACTTATCAGTTAGCAATGCATTACTGTGAATAATCTAATATAATTTAATCTCTTTAATGTTCATTCAGGCCTTTGCTCTGGTCATGGAGATGGCTTGCTAGGATAACCATCTTTCACAATTTTCTATTCCAACTCGTTGCAGCCAGTTGATGTCCACTTGCAAATATTTTATGCATATTCAGGACATAATTCCAGTAGGGACGTTTTGCAAAATTGGTAAACCGGGATGAAAGGTATGTCACTCAGATTGAAACTACCATTGAAAAAAGGGGAAACTAGGAGGCAGAAATTTTGTCTTACAACTGGCAAGCTACATACCCCTCAAGAGTTGTTGCCAGGGTTCTTTAATGTGCAGAGATCAATCTCCTACTTCACAATCAAATCGGATGTGACTGCATATTAATATTCCCTTGCAACAAAAACAGATCCCCTTCAAATAAGATTTACCGCTGGATGGGAGAAGTCCAGATGACCACATACCCCACTGAACCCTTGGGTTTCCAAATTTGAATAAAATTTTATGTTAATTAGGGATTTGGGTATTGCCTCTAAATACCACCTCCCCCCTTTTAACTTTATTTGTATTTGGTAATTTATACTCTGTTGTAAAGTTTTCTTTTCTTCAATTTATTTCTCTTTTAAAATATTTTAAATTTCAGCACATAAATGTTAGGTTGAAAACCTATATATCGAGGAATGGACAATTCATTTTTCACTCACAGCTTTCTTTGTGTTATCTTATTCTCAGATTTGTTTTACTTTATTTATTGACCAATTGAAATATTATTTTATGATAACTATTAAAATTCTTTGAAGTTTTCCCTCCATCCCAAATATAAACCACTCTCGAATGGCACTAAAAATGAATATTTTACCCTTGCTTTACAAATTAGGTCCAAAAATAATAATACAAAATACGATAAGTGTGGCCCTGTAAGAAAATCTACCACTTGCACATAATTGTGCAAAAGTGGCCCTGTAAGAAAACTCTACCACTTGCACATAATGACATTTTTCATGATGGCAATGCATTAAAAGGACAATATATTAAAATGTACCAAGAACTGTTGCACCATAAAATGACCATCAGTGTTTTTATATTAACAAAATTATTTTTTACTATTTAACTTATGAAATGTTGGGTTTTTTTTAGTAGTTCTTTTGGTTTTTTTTTTCATTTAGTTTTATACTTTTACTTCAAAATTTAACACTAAGGTATTGGGTAAAACTGGATTCAGAATATTTTTTTTTGTCATCTGCTTGACAATATCTTTTTTCATCAAGTTGGGGATCAGAATATTTTTTTAGGAAAAAACCATAACCATAACCATAACCATGCAAAATAAACCGTAAATTTAAACAACATGGAGTTCAATTTTAACAGTGCATTTCTAACCAGAAAAAAATCAAAATTTATTATCTTCTCAATTTTAGAAAAAAGTTATTTCTTGAATAAAAGCCCTGTTCATTGATAATTTTCTGTGTTTTCTATGCATTGTGTGCGATTTTGTCCCATGTACATTTTCTCCATATCCTTTCATTTTCTATGGATCATGTTTTTCTATATCTTTTTAGTATAATTTTAAATTCTATAATATGTCAAAAAACATGCTCCAAGCAATTCTTAAATGATCATGAAGAGAAGGAAATCTTACTTAAAAATAATATCTTTTACAAATAATCTAACAACGTTTTTTTTAATCTGCTTTAATTTAAGAACTGAATATTTAAAATTTGAGAATACATTTAAACAGAAACCATTAAAGAGTTACTATCAACACAAAATTGTCTAAATAACATAAATGATAAAAGACAAATGTGGATAATTAAGGATCTGGACTTTAGTAAATAAATAATATGCACTACAATGTTTATATAATTTTAAAATAACTAAAAATTTCAAATTGTTACTGAATCAAATGAGACCCCATAGAAAAAAACTTTTTAAAACTTAAAACATCATATAAATAAACTTCAGAAATACATAACTAAGAAACTCTATAAAAACTATAGACAACATTTCAACTATCAAATACATGTATATGAAACCATTCAAACCAGCAAAATAGCAAGAAAAAGAAAACACAACTCAGAAATGACCAATGAAGTTTAGACAAACTAATGATAAAGGAAAATTGTTAGGTTTGTTAGATTGGGGGTTAAATGTTAGTATAGAAATGGCTAGTAAGTAAGATGTATTTCTGAATTTATTATCTGATATTTATTTGCATTCTTACATTTACCCTTGAATAAAAATATTTTTCTGTCAATTTATAATGAAGTGCACATATTCCCCTTTATATAAGGTTATTAATTATGGCCATTAACACCAAAAATATCTCTATTTTATTTAATTGCTTATTATTCACCATTAACAAATTATTATCCGACATCCAAATAGTTTTTGACATATACATGAAAACTGAAATCTTTTTTCGTTATTAAGCAATTTGTTGAATATGGAGATCTTTGATAGTCTCAACTAAATTAATTCACTTTTTCTAGATTAGTGTTCACAGCTCGACATATTGTATAAAACTTTTTTTTTAAATTGTTGATTGTTGAGACCATAATTTTTTATGTTGAAATTCTTTTTCTTTGTGCCGTTGGGTTGCTGTCTCATTGATTAATGATGTATGATGTATATCCACACAGCTTTTTGTAGTTTAACAGGTTGTGTCAAATGCCAACTTTCAAAGCTGTAATTTCCCACATATAAATGAGGATAAATCTCTAATCTATTTATAATCTTTTTTTTTTTAAACCATTCATTTTGCTTTAGATGTCCTTGAATGAAAAAAAATTACAAAAAAATGTAAGATCAACAATTTAATATATGTGCTTCTATACAGATGCAAGCTAGCATACATCTGATACATTAAGGATATAAGCTGAAATAAATCTGATATGTTAAGGAGACAGGACAAAACACATCTGATACATTAAGGATATAAGCTGAAATAAATCTGATATGTTAAGGAGACAGGACGAAACACATCTGATACATTAAGGATATAAGCTGAAATAAATCTGATATGTTAAGGAGACAGGCCGAAACACATCTGATATGTTAAAGATATAAGCTGAAATAAATCTGATATGTTAAGGAGACAGGACGAAACACATCTTATATATTAAGGATACAGGATGGCATACATTTAATACATTAAGGAATAAGTAACTACTAAATAGATTTAAGGTAGATGGGGTGTCTAAATTGTAATCCATAGAATTTTTTAATAATTTGCCAAAATGTAGTTTATATCAAGCTTTTTAAAAAAAAATGATAAAAAGAATGGGTCACGGGGCTTATTTTCACGCTACAGGTTGTTCAAAATTAACAGATTTGTATAGATTATGCATGGAAAACCCAATTTTCTGCCATAAAACGAAAACTACACCATAGAATTTTGAGATAAAATATGAGAAGATAGCTTTAATAGTATGCTTTCAGATAAGAAAAAGAAAAAATGGGGTCACCGGACCCGTTTTCTTGCTACATAATAAAATAGGTAAAATCCTAACACATTCTATTGTAAAAGTACCTTTATCTGAATTATCTGCCCTTACATTTGAGTTGCCTCCCCTTATGTGGCAAAGTTGGAAAACATTGAATCAAACAAAAGTTTTCTGTTTTTTGTAAAATACAACCATAAATATGATAAAACATGTCATTTTCTATATTGAAATGAAAATTCTTACACATGAATTACCTACTACTCTCAAAATTTGCACATTCTATTAAAGATCTAGACCGATTGTTTTCAGGTATTACAAAATCCAAGATGGAGGAAGACACCCTATCTACCTTAAATCCTTCAAGAATGAAATTAAAAGTTCGGTTTGTAGATCCTGCAAAAAATACAAATATTTAATAAGATATCTATGGGATATTTCTGCAGTCACATCCTCAAAATACAAAACTTGGTTCATTCTGAAATAAAAACAAATTGGAGGCCATTTGCAGTCACATCCTCAAGTAATGGTACTCTTTTACAAGCTCTGGGTAGAAGGCCTGTAATTGCTGCAGGAACACAGTGGAACTGTCAACTACCCCGTCCGGGTTATCTACAACGGAGCCATTCTCAAAGTGTATGACGTAAGATCTCTTGGTCCATTCTGAAATAAAAACAAATTGGAGGATATCTGCAGTCACATCCTCAAGTTATGGTACTCTTTTACAAGCTCTGGGTAGAAGGCCTGTAATAGCTGCAGGAACACAGTGGAACTGTCAACTACCCCGTCCGGGTTATCTACAACGGAGCCATTCTCAAAGTGTATGACATAAGATCTCTTGGTCCATTCTGAAATAAAAACAAATTGGAGACCGTCTGCTGTCACATCCTGAAGTAATGGTACTCTTTTACAAGCTCTGGGTAGGAGGCCTGTAAATGCTGCAGGAACACAGTGGAACTGTCAACTACCCCGTCCGGGTAATCTACAACGGAGCCATTCTCAAAGTGTATGACATAAGATCTCTTGGTCCATTCTGAAATAAAAACAAATTGGAGACCGTCTGCTGTCACATCCTGAAGTAATGGTACTCTTTTACAAGCTCTGGGTAGGAGGCCTGTAAATGCTGCAGGAACATAGTGGAACTGTCAACTACCCCGTCCGGGTTATCTAAAACAGAGCCATTCTCAAAGTATATGACTCTCGGTCCATTCTGAAATAAAAATTAATCTGATATGATAAAGATACAAGGTTGCATACATCTGATACATTAAGGATATAAGCTGTGCTAAATCTGATCTATTAAGGACACAGGCTGTCATACAACTGATACATTAAGGATACAGGCTGGCATACATCTTATATAGTAAGGATACAGGCTGGCATAAATCTGATACATTAAGAATACAGGCTGGCATACATCTGTTTACATTTGGTAGGTGAAGGATACATTTTGGCAAACACCTGATATAGTAAGGATACAGGCTGGCACATAATTTGGTTCAAGTAGGCAAGATGAAAGTCTGAAAAGAAAAGAACAGTTTTGAAAAAGTTTGTACTGTCTTTGTGGTAGAATCATGCAAAATGTTTCTTGTGTACAATTTGGAGTTTAGTATGGCGTTCATTATCACTGAACTAGTATATATATTTGTTTAGGGGCCAGCTGAAGGACGCCTCCGGGTGCGGGAATTTCTCGCTGCATTGAAGACCTGTTGGTGACCTTCTGCTGTTGTCTGTTCTATGGTCGGGTTGTTGTCTCTTTGACACATTCCCCATTTCCATTCTCAATTTTAAAATGTTAATATCCAATTAAAAGGAAGACATCAAAATCTGTATTTGAAATTTGAAACATATTTGGGAATTTATAGTGCAGTGTACATTTTTCTTTTTGTCTCATGCTTATATACTTTTCAATTGAACGATTGTGCAAAACACAGTAATTTTGTTTTTTTATATATAACACTGATTCAGATTCATAAGTGGATAGTGGGTGCTGGTTTTAATCAGACTGCAACAAAGAAAGATTGTGAACAAAACATCATAAAAAACAATAATATCATTCATTTATTTAAACATGTAATTTGCAAAGTCAAACTTTTCTTAAATTTGTAAAATCATACTGCAAAATCAAAATTTTTCAAATTTGTAAAATTATATTGACCTAAAAATATATTTATATTTTATTCTGAACACTTTCATTAAATACTTAAGAGCTAAAACTTGCCACTCTCAATAGAGCTAAGTCCTGTTGTGTGAACTACAATCTGCAACAAAGATAGTCTGATTAAAACCAGCTGGGGCCCCACTGCAAGTGGATAGTGGGGGCTGGTTTTAATCAGACTGCAACAAAGAAAGATTACGAACAAAACATATCATAAAAAACAATAATATCATTCATTTATTTAAACATGTAATTTGCAAAGTCAAACTTTTCTTAAAATTTGTAAAATTATATAATGCAAAGTCGAACTTTTCTTAAAATTTGTAAAATTATATAATACAAAGTCGAATTTTTCTTAAAATTTGTAAAATTATATAATGCAAAGTCAAAATTTTCTTCAATTTGTAAAATTATATTGACCAAAAAAATATATATTTATATTTTATTCTGAACACTTTCATTAAATACTTAAGAACCAAAACTTGCCACTCTCCGCTGAAGCTAAGTCCTGTTGTGTGAACTACAATCTGCAACAAAGACAGTCTGATTAAAACCAGCCTGGGCCCCACTGCAAGTGGATAGTGGGGGCTGGTTTTAATCAGACTGCAACAAAGAAAGATTACGAACAAAACATATCATAAAAAAAAATAATATCATTCATTTATTTAAACATGTAATTTGCAAAGTCAAACTTTTCTTAAATTTGTAAAATTATATTGCAAAGTCAAAATTATCTTAAATTTGTAAAATTATATTGACCAAAAAATATATTTATATTTTATTCTGAACACTTTCATTAAATACTTAAGAGCTAAAACTTGCCACTCTCAATAGAGCTAAGTCCTGTTGTGTGAACTACAATCTGCAACAAAGATAGTCTGATTAAAACTGGTTTTAATCAGACTGCAACAAAGAAAGATTACGAACAAAACATATCATAAAAAATAATAATATCATTCATTTATTTAAACATGTAATTTGCAAAGTCAAACTTTTCTTAAATTTGTAAAATTATATTGCAAAGTCGAACTTTTCTTAAAATTTGTAAAATTATATAATGCAAAGTCGAACTTTTCTTAAAATTTGTAAAATTATATAATGCAAAGTCACACTTTTCTTAAAATTTGTAAAATTATATAATGCAAAGTCAAAATTTTCTTAAATTTGTAAAATTATATTGACCAAAAAAATATATTTATATTTTATTCTGAACACTTTCATTAAATACTTAAGAGCCAAAACTTGCCACTCTCCGCTGGAGCTAAGTCCTGTTGTGTGAACTACAATCTGCAACAAAGATAGTCTGATTAAAACCAGCCTGGGCCCCACTGCAAGTGGATGGTGGGGGCTGGTTTTAATCAGACTGCAACAAAGAAAGATTACGAACAAAACATATCATAAAAAACAATAATATCATTCATTTATTTAAACATGCATGTAATTTGCAAAGTCAAACTTTTCTTAAATTTATAAAATTATATTGCAAAGTCAAACTATCTTAAATTTGTAAAATTATATTGACCAAAAAATATATTTATATTTTATTCTGAACACTTTCATTAAATACTATAATTAAGAGCAAAAACTTGCCACTCTCCGCTGGAGCTAAGTCGTGTTGTGTGAACTACAATCTGCAACAAAGACAGTCTAATTAAAAAACCAGTTTTAATCAGACTGCAACAAAGAAAGATTACGAACAAAACATATCATAAAAAAAAATAATATCATTCATTTATTTAAACATGTAATTTGCAAAGTCAAACTTTTCTTAAATTTGTAAAATTATATTGCAAAGTCAAAATTATCTTAAATTTGTAAAATTATATTGACCAAAAAATATATTTATATTTTATTCTGAACACTTTCATTAAATACTTAAGAGCTAAAACTTGCCACTCTCAATAGAGCTAAGTCCTGTTGTGTGAACTACAATCTGCAACAAAGATAGTCTGATTAAAACCAGCTGGGGCCCCACTGCAAGTGGATAGTGGGGGCTGGTTTTAATCAGACTGCAACAAAGAAAGATTACGAACAAAACATATCATTAAAACAATAATATCATTAATTTATTTAAACATGCAATTTGCAAAGTCAAACTTTTCTTAAAATTTGTAAAATTATATAATGCAAAGTCGAACTTTTCTTAAAATTTGTAAAATTATATAATGCAAAGTCGAACTTTTCTTAAAATTTGTAAAATTATATAATGCAAAGTCAAAATTTTCTTCAATTTGTAAAATTATATTGACCAAAAAAATATATATTTATATTTTATTCTGAACACTTTCATTAAATACGTAAGAGCCAAAACTTGCCACTCTCCGCTGAAGCTAAGTCCTGTTGTGTGAACTACAATCTGCAACAAAGACAGTCTGATTAAAACCAGCCTGGACCCCACTGCAAGTGGATAGTAGGGGCTGGTTTTAATCAGACTGCAACAAAGAAAGATTACGAACAAAACATATCATAAAAAAAAATAATATCATTCATTTATTTAAACATGTAATTTGCAAAGTCAAACTTTTCTTAAATTTGTAAAATTATATTGCAAAGTCAAAATTATCTTAAATTTGTAAAATTATATTGACCAAAAAATATATTTATATTTTATTCTGAACACTTTCATTAAATACTTAAGAGCCATAACTTGCCACTCTCCGCTGGAGCTAAGTCCTGTTGTGTGAACTACAATCTGCAACAAAGATAGTCTGATTAAAACCAGCCTGGGCCCCACTGCAAGTGGATGGTGGGGGCTGGTTTTAATCAGACTGCAACAAAGAAAGATTACGAACAAAACATATCTTAAAAAACAATAATATCATTCATTTATTTAAACATGCATGTAATTTGCAAAGTCAAACTTTTCTTAAATTTATAAAATTATATTGCAAAGTCAAAATTATCTTAAATTTGTAAAATTATATTGACAAAAAAATATATTTATATTTTATTCTGAACACTTTCATTAAATACTTAAGAGCTAAAACTTGCCACTCTCAATAGAGCTAAGTCCTGTTGTGTGAACTACAATCTGCAACAAAGATAGTCTGATAAAAACCAGCTGGGGCCCCACTGCAAGTGGATAGTGGGGGCTAGTTTTAATCAGACTGCAACAAAGAAAGATTACGAACAAAACATATCTTAAAAACAATAATATCATTCATTTATTTAAACATGTAATTTGCAAAGTCAAACTTTTCTCAAAATTTGTAAAATTATATAATGCAAAGTCAAACTTTTCTTAAATTTGTAAAATTATATTGCAAAGTCAAAATTATCTTAAATTTGTAAAATTATATTGACCAAAAAATATATTTATATTTTATTCTGAACACTTTCATTAAATACTTAAGAGCTAAAACTTGCCACTCTCAATAGAGCTAAGTCCTGTTGTGTGAACTACAATCTGCAACAAAGACAGTCTGATTAAAACCAGCCTGTGCCCCACTGCAAGTGGATAGTGGGGACTGGTTTTAATCAGACTGCAACAAAGAAAGATTACGAACAAAACATATCATAAAAAGCAATAATATCATTCATTTATTTAAACATGTAATTTGCAAAGTCAAACTTTTCTTAAATTTGTAAAATTATATTGCAAAGTCAAAATTATCTTAAATTTGTAAAATTATATTGACAAAAAAATATATTTATATTTTATTCTGAACACTTTCATTAAATACTTAAGAGCCAAAACTTGCCACTCTCCGCTGGAGCTAAGTCGTGTTGTGTGAACTACAATCTGCAACAAAGACAGTCTGATTAAAACCAGTTTTAATCAGACTGCAACAAAGAAAGATTACGAACAAAACATATAATAAAAACAATAATATCATCTTTTATTTAAACATGTAGTTTGCAAAGTCAAACTTTTCTTAAAATTTGTAAAATTATATAATGCAAAGTAAAATTTTTCTTAAATTTGTAAAATTATATTGACCAAAAAAATATATTTATATTTTATTCTGAACACTTTCATTAAATACTTAAGAGCCAAAACTTGCCACTCTCCGCTGGAGCTAAGTCCTGTTGTGTGAACTACAATCTGCAACAAAGATAGTCTGATTAAAACCAGCCTGGGCCCCACTGCAAGTGGATGGTGGGGCTGGTTTTAATCAGACTGCAACAAAGAAAGATTACGAACAAAACATATCATAAAAAACAATAATATCATTCATTTATTTAAACATGCATGTAATTTGCAAAGTCAAACTTTTCTTAAATTTATAAAATTATATTGCAAAGTCAAAATTATCTTAAATTTGTAAAATTATATTGACAAAAAAATATATTTATATTTTATTCTGAACACTTTCATTAAATACTATAATTAAGAGCCAAAACTTGCCACTCTCCGCTGGAGCTAAGTCGTGTTGTGTGAACTACAATCTGCAACAAAGACAAGTCTGATTAAAACCAGTTTTAATCAGACTGCAACAAAGAAAGATTACGAACAAAACATATCATAAAAAACAATAATATCATTCATTTATTTAAACATGTAATTTGCAAAGTCAAACTTTTCCTAAATATGTAAAATTATATTGCAAAGTCAAAATTATCTTAAATTTGTAAAATTATATTGACCAAAAAATATATTTATATTTTATTCTGAACACTTTCATTAAATACTGAAGAGCCAAAACTTGCCACTCTCCGCTGGAGCTAAGTCGTGTTGTGTGAACTACAATCTGCAACAAAGACAGTCTGATTATCAGACTGCAACAAAGAAAGATTACGAACAAAACATATCATAAAAACAATAATATCATCTTTTATTTAAAAATGTAATTTGCAAAGTCAAACTTTTCTTAAAATTTGTAAAATTATATAATGCAAAGTCAAAATTTTCTTAAATTTGTAAAATTATATTGACCAAAAAAATATATTTATATTTTATTCTGAACACTTTCATTAAATACTTAAGAGCCATAACTTGCCACTCTCCGCTGGAGCTAAGTCCTGTTGTGTGAACTACAATCTGCAACAAAGATAGTCTGATTAAAACCAGCCTGGGCCCCACTGCAAGTGGATGGTGGGGGCTGGTTTTAATCAGACTGCAACAAAGAAAGATTACGAACAAAACATATCTTAAAAAACAATAATATCATTCATTTATTTAAACATGCATGTAATTTGCAAAGTCAAACTTTTCTTAAATTTATAAAATTATATTGCAAAGTCAAAATTATCTTAAATTTGTAAAATTATATTGACAAAAAAATATATTTATATTTTATTCTGAACACTTTCATTAAATACTTAAGAGCTAAAACTTGCCACTCTCAATAGAGCTAAGTCCTGTTGTGTGAACTACAATCTGCAACAAAGATAGTCTGATAAAAACCAGCTGGGGCCCCACTGCAAGTGGATAGTGGGGGCTGGTTGTAATCAGACTGCAACAAAGAAAGATTAGGAACAAAACATATCATAAAAAACAATAATATCATTCATTTATTTAAACATGTAATTGGGAAAGTCAAACTTTTCTTAAATTTGTAAAATTGTATTGCAAAGTTAAAATTATCTTAAATTTGTAAAATTATATTGACCTAAAAATATATTTATATTTTATTCTGAACACTTTCATTAAATACTTAAGAGCCTAAACTTGCCACTCTCCGCTGGAGCTAAGTCGTGTTGTGTGAACTACAATCTGCAACAAAGATAGTCTGATTAAAACCAGCCCGGGACCCACTGCAAGTGGATAGTGGGGGCTGGTTTTAATCAGAATGCAACAAAGAAAGATTACGAACAAAACATATCATAAAAAACAATAATGTCATTCATTTATTTAAACATGAAATTTGCAAAGTCAAACTTTTCTTCAATTTGTAAAATTATATTGCAAAATCAAAATTTTCTTAAATTTGTAAAATTATATTGACCAAAAAATATATTTATATTTTATTCTGAACACTTTCATTAAATACTTAAGAGCCAAAACTTGCCACTCTTCAATGGAGCCTAGTCCTGTTGTGTGAACTACAATCTGCAACAAAGACAGTCTGATTAAAACCAGCCTGGGCCCTACTGCAAGTGGATAGTGGGGGCTGGTTTTAATCAGACTGCAACAAAGAAAGATTACGAACAAAACATATCATAAAAAACAATAATATCATTCATTTATTTAAACATGTAATTTGCAAAGTCAAACTTTTCTTAAATTTGTAAAATTATATTGCAAAGTCAAAATTATCTTAAATTTGTAAAATTATATTGACCAAAAAATATATTTATATTTTATTCTGAACACTTTCATTTAATACTTAAGAGCCAAAACTTGCCACTCTCCGCTGGAGCTAAGTCGTGTTGTGTGAACTACAATCTGCAACAAAGACAGTCTGATTAAAACCAGTTTTAATCAGACTGCAACAAAGAAAGATTACGAACAAAACATATCATAAAAAACAATAATATCATTCATTTATTTAAACAAGTAATTTGCAAAGTCAAACTTTTCTTAAATTTATAAAATTATATTGCAAAGACAAAATTACCTTAAAATTTGTAAAATTATATTGACCAAAAAATATATTTATATTTCTTCTGAATACTTTCATTAAATACTTAAGAGCCATAACTTGCCACTCTCCGCTGGAGCTAAGTCCTGTTGTGTGAACTACAATCTGCAACAAAGATAGTCTGATTAAAACCAGCCTGGGCCCCACTGCAAGTGGATGGTGGGGGCTGGTTTTAATCAGACTGCAACAAAGAAAGATTACGAACAAAACATATCTTAAAAAACAATAATATCATTCATTTATTTAAACATGCATGTAATTTGCAAAGTCAAACTTTTCTTAAATTTATAAAATTATATTGCAAAGTCAAAATTATCTTAAATTTGTAAAATTATATTGACAAAAAAATATATTTATATTTTATTCTGAACACTTTCATTAAATACTTAAGAGCTAAAACTTGCCACTCTCAATAGAGCTAAGTCCTGTTGTGTGAACTACAATCTGCAACAAAGATAGTCTGATAAAAACCAGCTGGGGCCCCACTGCAAGTGGATAGTGGGGGCTGGTTGTAATCAGACTGCAACAAAGAAAGATTAGGAACAAAACATATCATAAAAAACAATAATATCATTCATTTATTTAAACATGTAATTGGGAAAGTCAAACTTTTCTTAAATTTGTAAAATTGTATTGCAAAGTTAAAATTATCTTAAATTTGTAAAATTATATTGACCTAAAAATATATTTATATTTTATTCTGAACACTTTCATTAAATACTTAAGAGCCTAAACTTGCCACTCTCCGCTGGAGCTAAGTCGTGTTGTGTGAACTACAATCTGCAACAAAGATAGTCTGATTAAAACCAGCCCGGGACCCACTGCAAGTGGATAGTGGGGGCTGGTTTTAATCAGAATGCAACAAAGAAAGATTACGAACAAAACATATCATAAAAAACAATAATGTCATTCATTTATTTAAACATGAAATTTGCAAAGTCAAACTTTTCTTCAATTTGTAAAATTATATTGCAAAATCAAAATTTTCTTAAATTTGTAAAATTATATTGACCAAAAAATATATTTATATTTTATTCTGAACACTTTCATTAAATACTTAAGAGCCAAAACTTGCCACTCTTCAATGGAGCCTAGTCCTGTTGTGTGAACTACAATCTGCAACAAAGACAGTCTGATTAAAACCAGCCTGGGCCCTACTGCAAGTGGATAGTGGGGGCTGGTTTTAATCAGACTGCAACAAAGAAAGATTACGAACAAAACATATCATAAAAAACAATAATATCATTCATTTATTTAAACATGTAATTTGCAAAGTCAAACTTTTCTTAAATTTGTAAAATTATATTGCAAAGTCAAAATTATCTTAAATTTGTAAAATTATATTGACCAAAAAATATATTTATATTTTATTCTGAACACTTTCATTTAATACTTAAGAGCCAAAACTTGCCACTCTCCGCTGGAGCTAAGTCGTGTTGTGTGAACTACAATCTGCAACAAAGACAGTCTGATTAAAACCAGTTTTAATCAGACTGCAACAAAGAAAGATTACGAACAAAACATATCATAAAAAACAATAATATCATTCATTTATTTAAACAAGTAATTTGCAAAGTCAAACTTTTCTTAAATTTATAAAATTATATTGCAAAGACAAAATTACCTTAAAATTTGTAAAATTATATTGACCAAAAAATATATTTATATTTCTTCTGAATACTTTCATTAAATACTTAAGAGCCATAACTTGCCACTCTCCGCTGGAGCTAAGTCCTGTTGTGTGAACTACAATCTGCAACAAAGATAGTCTGATTAAAACCAGCCTGGGCCCCACTGCAAGTGGATGGTGGGGGCTGGTTTTAATCAGACTGCAACAAAGAAAGATTACGAACAAAACATATCTTAAAAAACAATAATATCATTCATTTATTTAAACATGCATGTAATTTGCAAAGTCAAACTTTTCTTAAATTTATAAAATTATATTGCAAAGTCAAAATTATCTTAAATTTGTAAAATTATATTGACAAAAAAATATATTTATATTTTATTCTGAACACTTTCATTAAATACTTAAGAGCTAAAACTTGCCACTCTCAATAGAGCTAAGTCCTGTTGTGTGAACTACAATCTGCAACAAAGATAGTCTGATAAAAACCAGCTGGGGCCCCACTGCAAGTGGATAGTGGGGGCTGGTTGTAATCAGACTGCAACAAAGAAAGATTAGGAACAAAACATATCATAAAAAACAATAATATCATTCATTTATTTAAACATGTAATTGGGAAAGTCAAACTTTTCTTAAATTTGTAAAATTGTATTGCAAAGTTAAAATTATCTTAAATTTGTAAAATTATATTGACCTAAAAATATATTTATATTTTATTCTGAACACTTTCATTAAATACTTAAGAGCCTAAACTTGCCACTCTCCGCTGGAGCTAAGTCGTGTTGTGTGAACTACAATCTGCAACAAAGATAGTCTGATTAAAACCAGCCCGGGACCCACTGCAAGTGGATAGTGGGGGCTGGTTTTAATCAGAATGCAACAAAGAAAGATTACGAACAAAACATATCATAAAAAACAATAATGTCATTCATTTATTTAAACATGAAATTTGCAAAGTCAAACTTTTCTTCAATTTGTAAAATTATATTGCAAAATCAAAATTTTCTTAAATTTGTAAAATTATATTGACCAAAAAATATATTTATATTTTATTCTGAACACTTTCATTAAATACTTAAGAGCCAAAACTTGCCACTCTTCAATGGAGCCTAGTCCTGTTGTGTGAACTACAATCTGCAACAAAGACAGTCTGATTAAAACCAGCCTGGGCCCTACTGCAAGTGGATAGTGGGGGCTGGTTTTAATCAGACTGCAACAAAGAAAGATTACGAACAAAACATATCATAAAAAACAATAATATCATTCATTTATTTAAACATGTAATTTACAAAGTCAAACTTTTCTTAAATTTGTAAAATTATATTGCAAAGTCAAAATTATCTTAAATTTGTAAAATTATATTGACCAAAAAATATATTTATATTTTATTCTGAACACTTTCATTTAATACTTAAGAGCCAAAACTTGCCACTCTCCGCTGGAGCTAAGTCGTGTTGTGTGAACTACAATCTGCAACAAAGACAGTCTGATTAAAACCAGTTTTAATCAGACTGCAACAAAGAAAGATTACGAACAAAACATATCATAAAAAACAATAATATCATTCATTTATTTAAACAAGTAATTTGCAAAGTCAAACTTTTCTTAAATTTATAAAATTATATTGCAAAGACAAAATTACCTTAAAATTTGTAAAATTATATTGACCAAAAAATATATTTATATTTCTTCTGAATACTTTCATTAAATACTTAAGAGCCAAAACTTGCCACTCTCCAATAGAGCTAAGTCCTGTTGTGTGAACTACAATCTGCAACAAAGATAGTCTGATTAAAACCAGCCCGGGACCCACTACAAGTGGATAGTGGGGGCTGGTTTTAATCAGAATGCAACAAAGAAAGATTACGAACAAAACATATCATAAAAAACAATAATGTCATTCATTTATTTAAACATGAAATTTGCAAAGTCAAACTTTTCTTAAATTTGTAAAATTATATTGCAAAATCAAAATTTTCTTAAATTTGTAAAATTATATTGACCAAAAAATATATTTATATTTTATTCTGAACAATTTCATTAAATACTTAAGAGCCAAAACTTGCCACTCTTCAATGGAGCTTAGTCCTGTTGTGTGAACTACAATCTGCAACAAAGACAGTCTGATTAAAACCAGCCTGGGCCCCACTGCAAGTGGATAGTGGGGGCTGGTTTTAATCAGACTGCAACAAAGAAAGATTACGAACAAAACATATCATAAAAAACAATAATATCATTCATTTATTTAAACATGTAATTGGGAAAGTCAAACTTTTCTTAAATTTGTAAAATTATATTGCAAAGTCAAAATTATCTTAAATTTGTAAAATTATATTGACAAAAAAATATATTTATATTTTATTCTGAACACTTTCATTAAATACTTAAGAGCCAAAACTTGCCACTCTCCGCTGGAGCTAAGTCCTGTTGTGTGAACTACAATCTGCAACAAAGATAGTCCCAGTTTTAATCAGACTGCAACAAAGAAAGATTACGAACAAAACATATAAAAACAATAATATCATTCATTTATTTAAATATGTAATTTGCAAAGTCAAACTTTTCTTTAAATTTGTAAAATTATATTGCAAAGTCAAAATTATCTTAAATTTGTAAAATTATATTGACCAAAAAATATATTTATATTTTATTCTGAACACTTTCATTAAATACTTAAGAGTTAAAACTTGCCACTCTCAATAGAGCTAAGTCCTGTTGTGTGAACTACAATCTGCAACAAAGATAGTCTGATTAAAACCAGCCCGGGACCCACTACAAGTGGATAGTGGGGGCTGGTTTTAATCAGAATGCAACAAAGAAAGATTAGGAACAAAACATATCATAAAAAACAATAATATCATTCATTTATTTAAACATGTAATTTGCAAAGGCAAACTTTTCTTAAATTAAATTAAATACTGAAAGAGCCAATACTTGCCAGACTCCAATGGAGCTAAATCCTGTTGAATGAACTACAATCTACATCAACCGAAGATTACAAACAAAATATAGCATAAAAAAACAACATTGTTAATTCATAAAAAAACATTAATATCATTATTTTATTTAACCAAAATTAAACATGTGATTGCAAGGTCAATGTTCTTAAATTTGTAAAATTATATTGCAATCAAACACACTGTTGAAGATCCTGGTGGAGATTTGATAATGAAAAAAATATGGGAAGAAATCTTGTGATATTTTTTTTTAAACCCGATAGGACATGGTTACTACAAACACATCAGAAAACTATCAATTCATCAATTTTTGTCATTCAAAATAAAATTTACCAGAAATTGAAAGAGTAAAAACAACCATGAGATCAGTAGGTCAGCATAGCATTTAAGTTATATACTGTGACAAATGCATGCTATTGGTTGTGATATGGTGGTGCTGCTGCTATGTTAATCCATGCCGTGCTTGTGTTTTAGCCAACCAAAGGTTACAATCTATTTTGCTTTGAAACAGATTGTAAACACTGACAAGCAAAATTGTGCTATACTGAACTTTCTAACATTATGGTGTTTTGCTTTTAGATAATAAATTTTAACTTTAAAATGAACTTTCAAAAACCATTTAAGCCTCACTGTTAACATTTTTTTGTTTGAATTTCTTGCACCTAACTAAAGATTGAAAGAACATTGCAATAAAGAAATTTCGAATTGATGTCATATTAATAACATTCTGATGTACAAGCCCTGTAGCATCCATCTATGGTGAAGTAGGAAATGCTTGCATCCATGCTTTATTCGTGAATACAAAATTCATAAAATTATAGAAACAAGAGTGTGTCCATAGTACACGGATGCCTCACTCGCACTATCATTTTCTATGTTCAGTGGACCGTGAAATATTGGGGAATTAGAATAAGTTTCAACTTCCTCAAAAACTACCTTGACCAAAAACTTCAACCAAAAACTTTAACCTAAAGCGGGACAAACGGACAAACAAACGGACGCACAGACCGAAAAATATGATGCCCCTAGGTGGGGCATAAAAACAAATTCCTACATTTGATTGATTGAAGGATGTTTATAATCAGACTGGAATCTTATTTGGGGTGGGGGTTAAAAATATTTTAAAGGAAAACAAATTTCTGGGTTTTTGCCACTTAATTTAAAGGTTATTTTAGTGACAAAAAAAGAAAATAATTTGATGCTTGCATGTCAGGTAACAAAAAGTGATTTTGAAAAAGACATTAGGGAGCTACCATTTGATTTTTATGGGGGGGTTTTCATGCTATTCATGAAGTTATCTCCCTTAGTAAGACACTTGCATACAATGTATCTCTCGCTTGCTCTGCAGCTATAATTTGGCGTTGCATTTTCCCAACTGTACATATATCCCTTGCAGTTTAATTATTGAATATTGCTGCAAAAGTAACAAAAAAGTCATACAGAACCAACTTCAAACTCATAAAAAATCAGTATTCATACATGCAGATATATCAGATTTTTCAATGACATAATATTTTCACAAAATAGAGTGAAAGATCTGACTTAATATGATATTATACTAGTAATCTGAATTTACAAGTAGCAGTGCCAACATGCTCAAAATAGACCATCATATGTAAATTTATATGCTTTTCCAAAATATTGTTTGTGTTATAATTTTTATCCAGTAAAATTATTACTTAATATTTTCATTTCTTCAATGTGTATTTGCTCTTATTATATGCTGTAACAATAGCAGTACTTTACATACATGATGCCACTCTATTCCTATTTTCCTAGAATATGAATGGATAGGAGCCAAAACACATTAAATAAGTGAAAATAATTTCAAAATTAAGGAATATTTACTTTCAAAAATTTAAACACAAAAATGTAATATATATATATACGTCTAAATTGAAAACAACGTTCAAACCTATGATTGCGTTGGATAAAAACCGTTATTTTTATATACGTGTGCATGCAAAACAAATTTCATGGTCGAGGGGTCTAAATACAGCACAAACAACATTTTACAAAAGACCAAATGAGTGAAAAAGTATATTTTAACAAAACGCATTTGACTAGCAAGTCGAACAACCGATGTCCTTAAACCCTGCTGACTGCCATTGGCGATTGACAAATAAACGGATCACAAGATGTAACAAAATAGATTTTATTACTAATTTATTACCAAACAGAAAACAATAAACTTGCGGAAAAGATGGTATACCGTAAAAATGAGGTGCAAAAATTTGTACACCATATCCGGATTTCGACAATTAATGTCTCTTCAGTGATGTTAGGAATCGAAACGGTATTTGGAAGGCCATATAATTTACCTCAATTTAGAATAGACTCTTGAATTTTGAAAGAGTCAAAATAGGATTAACGGATCATATAAAACCGAAGGAAAATATAGTACAAGCCCAAACGAAAAATATAAACAAGTCTAAATTGAAAACAACGTTCAAACCTATGATTGCGTTGGATAAAACCGCAATTTTTATACGTGTGCATGCAAAACAAATTTCTTGTTAGAGGGGTCTAAATACATCACAAACAACATTTTCCAAAAGACCAAATGAGTGAAAAGGTATATTTTAACAAAACGCATTTGACAAGCAGGTCGAACAACTGATGTTCTTAAACCCTGCTGACATATATATAAATGGTCCATTTACAAAGCGTTTGTGCATAAACCTTCAATTATATCTCCAACCGACGGGGTTTCTTATCCAGACACACCTATCCCTCGGTGTATAATTTTAAAGCAACTTTCCGTCCCTTCGTTTAACATCTGGCTTTCAATTTTATAGTAGGATTACACCTCTCCATGTGTTGCCTATTTATAAGACCACTCGTTCATTTTAAAAATAAGTATGAACACATAGTTCTAAACGACTGTCCTAAAAAGCAGAAACTTGATTAATAATAAACAAAATGGGGGTTTTGGAAAGGGTCATCTTATATAAATAAATAATTCAGCTTCAGATGATATATGTATCATATGATTTATCCAAAATTTATGAGAGAAAAGTTTTTTATAAGGCGTGTTTTGATCCATAAAACGAAAATAATCTGAAAAAATATATACCTTGTATGTGTGGCTATACGAACAGCTACAAAGATCACATCAAAACTTGTTTACTTCTCTGAAGTATGTCCGACTTGTTCATTTAAAGACAAAGGGATATTTGAAACACTCTGGCGGGAAGTTTTCCACTGGCAAAAAATGAGGGTCACAAAACATGAAACCAATGAGAACCAACAAAACAAGACACACCCTCGGCATTAAAACAACTCACAAATTCATTTGACCACAGTCTTGTTGAACAATTGAATTTTGATCTCAAATCGAACATAAAAAAGTAGCCTAGGGACAAATTATAATTAAGAAAGAACATTCATTTTAATTCTAAATAAGAAGTACGAGAAATATTTTTTTTTAATATATATTATTTATTCTTAACAATATATATAATTATGTATACCGATCGAAACCTTAAGTACGAACTAACCGGCGAAATTGTCATAAACAGACGTACACCTGATATCTAGATTTCATTACAGCTACCTGATTTGAATCTATATAGAAATAATCATACATTTATTTCCTAACACAATTTGAACAACTCCAGTGCTAAGCTGACAAGTTACAAGGGGAAATTTGTGTACTTGCTGAGCCTCCTCATGGGGTTTTTGATTATGTGATTACTTGGCCGTTTTTATAGTGATTATTTGATTACCAGACCAAGTATTTCATGATTATTCTATTATTTGATAATCTAGGACTGTATTTTTGATTATTTGATTATCTTGCTTAAAAAAATAATTAATGATTATGTGATTACATTGGCAAAACATTTGTGATTATGTGATTACTTGGACACCACCATGAGGGACCTCCTTACTCAATAGTCACACTTTCGACAGCATGAGAGTTCTCGCCCTACCGTGATCAAATAACCTACGTATTGTTTTGTTCTTGTCTAGAATATGCATGAAATATTTGCAACTGGGCGACTACCAAACAATGTAATAAATTAATCGGTATATCTAATTGAAATTGGGAAGAAAAATAACGAAGCTAATTAAATACAACAAAGCCATACCATATGACAGTAAATGTAAGAGTCAGTGGCGTAGCAAGGAATTCATTATGTTCTGGATACTGTCTTTTGATCATAAAAAGCTTCTGTCAAAATTTCATAAAATTCCATGAAGTGTTGACAAAATTGTTGATGTTTAAAAAAAAACTTAAACCACAAACTCAACCTTCATGTTGACGACGCCGACGCCAACAGAATCTATAATATTATAGCTATGTCTCGCTTTCACATGTCGCAGGCTCGACAAAAATGCAAACTACGTATCGTATCTCAGCAGATAATGAATTGCTTTATACAATAGGAAACATTAGAATTCATAGTAGATTCAGACTTTGACAGAAAATGAATAAATAATTTATATAATATGATACCATTTGATTAAAAGTAAATTTCGTCATTTTTAATAATTTATTAATACGTTCATTAATACATTATGTATGTGTTTGTCCAAAGTCAGGAGCCTGCAATTCAGTAGTTGTCGTTTGTTGCTGTGTATCATATTCGTTTTTCGTTCATTATTTTGTACATAAATCGTTAGCTTTTCTCGTTTGAATTGTTTTACATTTGATATTTCGGGGCCTTTTATAGCTGACTACAGCGGTATGGCTTTTACTCATTGTTGATGGCCGAACGGTGACCTATGTTGTTAATTTCTGTGTAATTTGGTCTCTTGTGGAGAGTTGTCTCATGTACGCCCAGACACTTTGACGTAAACGTAGCTACGCGCCTGAGATTCAGTATTCTAAATTTACTGTTATCGGTTTTGAGAAAAATAAAAAAAAAGACTTGGTCTGTTGAAGATTCTATCTTGTCAAAAATGTCCGGTGGTACCGAGTTCCAGTTAAATGGTATTCGGGATAAAGATAAATTTGAGCGAGTCTGTTTTTGATGGTGGTCTGAGGAAATGATGTATATGCATGGATTTGGTAATTTTTCCAGATATTTTCAATTTCTCTGTTGGTATATTTTTTGTTTAGTACTTTATGTAGAAGTAGTATCCTACACTGTGGGTAAATTGAGATGTTTCAAAATTGCTATTATTGTTCTGGATTTATAATCTCTGTAATTTGTTGAATTAAAGGGAACCGCTCTTTTTTTTAAGTTTTATAATTTCTCCTGGAGATACGTTTGATAGGGATCCCAGTGTTCTGTATGCTTTGTTATAGGTTTCTTCAACTTGTTTTCCACATTGTAAGTTACTTTTGATGTTTACGCCAAGATATTTGATTAATTAGAGAAATACCAGTTTGGTGCATTTCAGAGTTTAAACCAATTATACATTACTAATCTTCCTGCTTAGTGTCATCATGTGACATTTGACTGGTTAAAATCTCATACACCATGTTGTTGCTGTCTATGCCTTCCTGTTATTTGTAACAATCATTGATGGTGCTAATTTATCTATAGCAAACGCAGTCATCGGCAAATAGTTTGATTTAGGATGTATTATTTTTAGAAATTTAGTTGATTTGTACAAGAATTAATATCGGATCCAAGACCAGGGGCGGATCCAGCCATTTTTAAAAGGGGGTTCCAACCATATGTCCCCATTCAAATGCATTGGTCGTCCAAAAAAGGGGGTGCAACCCCGGACCCCCCCCCCCCCCCCCCCCCCCCTGGATCCTCCACTTAAGAAAGTGCCTTGCAGGACACCTGAGAGCACTCGTGTTGTTTTTTACTTGCAACCATTTACTACCAATCATTGTGTCCTCTGTATTTAAAATGAGTCTATCCAATTTAATATGTTTGTTCGTACTCAATATCTACTGACCTTACTTTTTAGAAGTTCGCGAGGTACTGTATCAAATAGATATAAGAAGATGTGGTATGAGTGCCAATGAGACAACTCTCCATCCAAGTCAAAATTTATAAAAGTAAACCTTTATAGGTCAAAGTACGGTCTTCAACACGGAGCCTTGGCTCATACCGAACAGTAAGCTATAAAGGGCCCCAAAAATTACTAGTGTAAAACCATTCAAACGGGAAAACCAACGGTCTAATCTATATAAAAAACGAGAAACGAGAAACACTTATGAACCACATCAACAAACGACAACTACTGAACATCAGATTCCTGACTTAAGAAATGACTTTTTCAAAATCAAGTTTAAAGATGTCAATATAAATAAGAAGATGTGGTATGTGCGCCAATGAGACAACTCTCCATCCAAGTCACAATATATCTTGTGGAGAGTTGTCTCATTGGCAATCATACCACATCTTCTTTTTATACATCTGATATGTCTTGGATATTTCTTCGACTTATTTCAAGCTCAGATTTCAAGTTACAACTTAGATACCCATTTCTGCAGAAAACACTGACAAAAATTTCCCAATTTGGTTCATCTTTTACAAAAAGTTATCAGAATTCAAATTTGTAAATACCGTTTTCAAGCCCACGTACGCTCCGGTGATATACACCAAACCTAGCAACATGACAACAGTTTATTGTTGCCCAATAAGAAAAATGGTCTATGCATGGCAGACGTTTTATACTCCCACATTATAAGAAAATCAGTAAGTCGTGGGATTTCATCTTTTTTAAAGCAACAGTTGACAAGTTATTAACTTCAGTTCGGCTATATGACATATTTGTCGACTATAGAGTTTATTCTCGAAATACAGTTAACATATTCTTATTTGGTAACAGTTTAATCGCGGTGTTCCAGAATTAACACTGCCGTATGAGGCTCTTATGGTCCCTTTAAAACATTTTTTAATTGATGCAGAGACATAAACTGTACATAAAATATTTAGCCAAAAGTATGCAAGGAGTTCCTCGACTTAGTCACTCCACTATTAGTCCCAACTGGCAGTATAATCAATGTTCAAGACATTTTATTCCAATCAAAGGGCCCATGAAGAGCAAAGTAATTTATTACTATGAGTTAGATAATTGACACAATAATGTTGATAATCATATATAAATGTGAATACTGGGACTATTATACTAAATTAATATAATAGTCCCAGATGAATAGAATAGAATAGAATATTTTTATTTCCCAAATTACAGGGCCCATAAAGGGCATAAAATCAGATACAATTGATTTACATAATTGGCAACAACAACAATAATAGTCACTTGTAAATATATATTTAGTATATTAGCATTGGTCAGAATCAGAGCCAAAAACCACATATATATTGTGAATAAAAGAATAAAATTACATTATATGCATTCATTCTCAAATCATTTACTTGACTTAGTGTCAATATTCATACCTGATCTCCTTAATTCAAAACAGTCACAAATATAACAGCCCAATTTTTCCATAAGAGTTACATTTTCTTGGGTCAAAAGCCATAAAAATATAGAAGATTTATTTAAATTTTTTAAATTATAACAATTGTTAGAAATGTATTGAAAAAAATCTTCCCTTTAAATATCATAAAGAGGGCATTCTAACAAAAAATGAAGCTCATCTTCAACTTTACCAAGTGAGCAATTTGAACAAAGACGCTCAGATCTTTCTATATATTTTTTTGAATATCTGTCTGTCTCAATTTTTAAAGAGTGAGCACTTATTCTTAATTTACAAATTGACTGTCTTTTTTTAAAATCCTGTAGTTCTAAATATTTTTCTTTTTTAATCATCTTAATTCTAAGATTCTTAACTATAAGTATTTATTTGATACTGTACATATTTTAACATCTTATCCTATCAAGACAGAAAATTTTGTGATATATATATATATATATATGGAACTTTAGTGGCTGAAATAAAGATTTTTTTCAATTTGAATCTTGTCTTTTCTGGAAAAAATGTACGGATATTTTTGGGGCTTTTCCGTCTTTGTTGATTGATATTCTTCATGTTTCATGTATGACATTTTTTTATAACTTACAGACTGTGATTTTACTTGCTTTATGCAAGTAAATTTTGTCTGGCTTGTGTCAAAAAGACGAAGAATGCGAGCTGTGATGGCATAACCAATTTGTTTAATGCTATATTTCAGAGGGTAAAAGAGATTGATGCTTCATACCTTGTATACAGATGGGTTGTGTAACAAAGTTTCTGTCTGTCATATATGTCCATTGTCCTTGAACTCAATTTCGTGGTTCAGCGACAGCTTTAAACCAATTTGTCATGTGAATTTCTCACTTATTATGAGTAATAGGATAACTTCATTTTGTATATGGGATCCTTCAGACAGGGTTCATTAGATCTTCAAGTATGACTTCATGTTCATGGTTCATTGGTCAATGCTACATTTTTGTGCTGTAGTATGTTTCTCAGATACTACATGTTGAAGCAATAAGTCAAATATATACAAATTAAATGTACATGCATGTTGTATGGAGTGATTGTAAGGTGTGCATGTCTGTCTGACTGGGGTCTTCATACCTTGACCTCATTTTCATGTGTCATCATGGTCATTGGTTATTGTTAAGTTTTCGTGGTTAAGTTATGTTCAATCTCAGACTTGAAATTTTGGATGAGTCAAAGTTTTCCCTAGTTAGCAACTTTGTTTCATATAAATATATGTATTTCGACTTCTGATGAGCAAAAATGGAATGAGTCGAAATGTTAATTTTATATTTACAGTTAACAATCGATTGGAAATTACTCTCTTGGCAAAAAACACAGGAAAAAGTTGTAACTGTACGAAGAAATAAATAAGAGACGAAAAAGCATATAAATTTATTATAATAAAAAAAGACCATTCCATACAGATACATTGATTTCAGACCAGAATATATATCAATTCCCTTCCCATATTCATCTGGATTTATTTTAGCCTTACAAAGCTAAGCAAGAGTTGTGTCCCCTGGTCTGTTAAACCTCTTGTTTTCGTTTGAGTCGAACTAAAGGGAACTCAATAATGACGACTTCAGTATGTATACTAAAGAAATTTATCCTGTTGAACTTACTTTAAATAAAGCTAATACTAACAATGACCACTGCCCTTTCCTCGATCTTGATATCTATATCACTAATGGAAAGCTTAATACTAAAATATATGATAAAAGAGATGATTTTTCATTTCCTATCGTTAATTATCCTTTTTTAGATGGTGACGTTCCCTTGTCACCATCTTACGGTGTTTATATATCTCAACTTGTACGATTCGCTCGTGTATGTAACAATGTTTTAGATTTTAACGAGAGAAATTTATGTATTACTGAAAAATTATTACACCAGGGTTTTCGATATCACAAACTAGTCAAAACATTTACTAAATTTTATCATCGGTATAATGACATCATTCGTAAATATAGCTCAACATGCAGACTTCTTATACGTTCAGGTATTTCACATCCAATTTTTTATGGAAATATTCTTTATAAAGCACAAAAATGTCAGTATTCACCTCTGAAGCTAACAAAACCTTTAAACAGACTTATTAAGAAGGGATATAGTTACGATACTGTTGTCAGGTCATTAAAGATTGCCGCATGATATTTTGGCGTTAATATTGATTCACTTATAGGGTCTTTTATGAGTGGCCGTTCATGTCAAAATAGCGATGGTTTCATCTAGTTGGTTTTTCCATCTAGATACTTGTTGAAAGCATCTAGATACTTTCAACAAGCATCTAGATACTTTCAACAAGTATCTAGATGCTTCGTATAAGTATCTAGATGGTTGTAAGATACATCTAGATACTTTAGCGAACTATCTAGATACCTTTTTCCATCTAGATACTACTTGAAAGCATCTAGTTACTTTTAATTAGTATCTAGATGGTTCTAACAAGTTATCTAGATGCTTCGCACAAGTATCTAGATGCTTCCTACAAGTATCTAGATGCTTCTCACAAGTATCTAGATGTTTCCTACAAGTATCTAGATGCTTCGCACAAGTATCTAGATGCTTCGTTAAAGTATCTAGATGCTTCGCACAAGTATCTAGATGCTTCGCACAAGTATCTAGATGCTTCGCACAAGTATCTAGATGCTTCGCACAAGTATCTAGATAGTTTAAACAAGTATCTAGTTACTAAGACTAACTATCTAGATTGAAATAGTTAAACTGAATACAAATACTTTTCAATTTGCTTTTAAGTATCTAGATACATTTGGGAGTTGTACTGACCAATCAAAAACCACTTAACAATGGAAATTTCTGCATGATTCTGCGGTTTTTTCTAAACAAAGTAATAACAGAAATATTTAAGATGGCCGAATCGGACAAGGAACGTTTTTTGCGACAGGTACAATCAACTATAGATTACTGTGCACGTTTAGGATCTTCAGATTCGCTGACACCACAGATCATTGACAATTTGAAATTAAGGTAACAAATATAAAACTATAATACAATACTCCATACTTAAAAATGTGTGTTGTTATGGTAATATCATATTACAGCTTTATACAAAATGATATAGTCATTTACTGTATAAAGATGAAAATTTTTGACAGTGAAGTTGTACTTTTAATCAAAACTATTACAATGTAACTTCAATCAGAGACCAAACATTAAGGAAAATTGAAAGTTATAATAATACTGCTTTACAATGAAGCTGATTCTTCAATATGAAAGAAAATGTGGTACGTACAAGATTATAAGGAGGAGCAGAATCAGAAGAAAATTAACTGATTTTTGGTGCAACTTTATATAGGCGTATAGTATCACTAGTATACTTTTTAAATTTGCCTATACATTCTTTGGGATATCATGTATTTGGTTCAGGATGACATGTTTTTTCTCTCGACTATACCATTATATTGTTGATTACTGCGTTGTAGGATGCTTACATTATCTAGAGATATAAACAGAGCTGGTGGCATATTGATATCTGATGATGAGAAAAATGACCTCATATCCATTGTTAATGAGATGAACGACGAAATCGATAGAACTTCAAATAATCATTTAAGTGCTAGTAGTGGTAAGTACAGTCAGTAGAAGGTCTCTTGGCTTAAGGATTATGCACCCTTTTGTAGTTTCACTCTTAACATATGAAATTTTATAGAGAATCCGCAGATTTTACTTTTGTACTTTTATAATGAACAATACTGTTCTTAGATAGGGAATTCATCTAAAGCATGTAGTGCTAGCAATTATTTCCGAATTATTAGATAAAGATATTAGTTCATGGACCATCTACCTTTTTGATGCAGGTTTTTTCTGTATTGTAAAGTTGTTGTTGTTTTTTATACAGTAAACGCTAGCACAACATTTAAAAAAGAGATATCTATGTTTTAAATTTTATAACGAACATTATTGTAATAAAGTCTGTGAAAATTCTTTAAAAAATCTTGGCTTGGTTTGCCACAATCCACATGTTCGGTAAACTACCTTATATGGTTATGCATAAATTAGGCATACAAATATTCCCGCCAAGTCATTGGCTAATGCGTTGAATGGGTTGCAATGATTTTTTGACTACTACACATTTGCAATTTACAAAAAACACAAGGACAGACAACACAATTTTACATATATATATATATAGACTGTGATACGTATTAGTTCTATGCTGAGCCCCGTATTAAGGAATAATTGTTTACATCTTTAGAAAAGAATAACTGAAATACTTAAACCATGCATAGCTATTAATCATATTTATGACGGAATGTTTTAGTGATAGGGGACGACAATTTTATTTTTTTCTAGTGGTGACAGAGGAGTGCTTAATTGTGAATAAAATTGAACATGACAGATTGAAAATGAAAAGGAATGACTAGTCTGCAACACAAAATGCAGGAAACAACTCGTGGGAAAAAAATAGCATGCGTTGCAGAAGGAAATGAATATTCAATCCACGAAAAATCCTTCAAATCCTGAAATGAATGCACAGGTACAGTGCATAATAATAGACAAAACCTGTTCTTATCTACTTTGACAAGACGAAAAAAAAGTCGAATGCTAAAGCAAGAGAACAATATTTTTTATATAAAAAAGAAGATGTGGTATGATTGCCAAAATGAGACGACTTTTCACAAGAGACCAAATGACACAGAAATTAACTACTATAGGTCACCGTACGGCCTTCAACAATGAGCCAAGCTCAAACCGCCTAGTCAGCCATAAACAGCTGAATAAAGGCCTTGAAATGACAAATGTAAAACAATTCAACAGAGAAAAATAACGGCGTTATTAATGTACAAAAAAATAAATGAAAAACCAAATATGTAACACCGGAACAAACGACAACCACTGAATTACAAGCTCCTGAGTACGGACAGGCACATATATACATACAGTATGTGGCGGTGTTAAACATGTAAGCGAGACCCCAATCCATACCTGCTAACTTTCGAAAATGCCCAGACACAAGAGCTGTACTCAAGCTTAGGTCTGTATGCCCTTTCTTTTATTTGTTTGGATGATACTTTTAGGTAACGTTTTAGAAAATTTAGTTGTCGATTTTCATTTGCTGTTATATTCTTAATGTTTATTCCATTTGAGATCTGATTGGATGGTTATGCCTAAATATTTAGCAGCTGCTTCAGTTTGAAGTATGTGACCATGAAGGATGTAGTCATGGTCGACTGGTTTCTTTTTTTTTTTGGTGTGATTCTTAGTATGGCACATTTGTCTGGATGGAATGAAATTAACCAATCTTTTTCCCAATGTGCCGCTGAATCTAAGTCCTGTTGTAATTTTGATGCATCATCTTTATTTTTGCTGTTTCTATAGATGATGCTGTCATCAGCAAATAACCTTATATTTGTTAATTTCTGTCATTTGGTCTCTTGTGGAGAGTTGTCTCATTGGCAATCATACCACATCTTCTTTTTTATATTAAGGTGCTATGTTGTAAGTATTCCAGGAAATCATTAATACATATGAGGAATAAAATTGGGCCAAGGACGGCGCCCAAAGGCACTACAGATGTTACCCCGATTTTTTCTGATTGTTCTCCATCTTGTTTGACTGTACATCCCAACAAAAAAAACCACGGAGTACAGATCTGAGAGTACTTCCTATTTATATATATATATATAGACATTGAATATTATGATATACATTACATTTATGACATTTTGTGAGGAAAATATACTTGTTGATAACAAACAAATCCAAATATGGACCTTAATATCATGCTCAATAGCAGCCTTCGACATCGTCAAACAGCTGTGTAATCTGTATTCAAAATATAACAATACTATGCTTAGTACCTGTAATAAAGGCTGTATTTGGGGTTTTTTCCTTTCATTATTTCACTCTGTATATACATTTTCTTTTAAAGATATAACAGCATTCAAAACAAAGAGGACACATCTTGGAACTGCTGGAGCACCAAAATTGGATATATCAAAGGATCAATTGGTATTCCTAGCGAAGTACAAATTTACAGCTCCATTAATGGCAGAAACACTTCAAATATCAGAATCCACTATTCGCAGGAGACTCAGGTTTGCATATATAGGATAACCCATCATGAATTTTGTTAAACAAAGTTGCTGTCTTGTGATAATGTGCATTTATTATAAATCCTATCTTTTGTGTTAAACATCTTTAAAAAATATTTAAAAAAAATTCACTTCATATATAAAAGAATTATTATGGCCACACAAATAAGAAACCTGATTGAATTTGTGTTCGCTTCAGTTGACCAAAAGAGGATATGAAATATGTAACTCATGAAATAATGAAGTCGCAAGGAACCACTTGGACTCTGTCTTTCGTAGAAGGAATACTGCTGTTTAGTCATGACATTCAGGGTGAAGGAGGAAATTATTCATTGGAGAGGTTAATTATTCATTAAATTATTCATTATTCAACTGTGAGGTCAATTTAAACCAAAGTGACATAAATTTTTACATATTTAAGTTTAAATTGTACATTCATTTGATCTTTAAAATTATTTTCAGAGAGTTTAACATAAAGTTAAGGGAAGGAAAGGAAACTATTATCTCAAACGAGGAATTGGATGATAAAGTCAAGAACATAATTGGAACCAATAAAAGAATAGGTCCAAACTCAATACGGATTCGTCTTGCCATGGACAATACTGATATTTCACGCCAACGTGTCAGAGATGCTTGCCACAGAGTTGATCCTGTTGGCTGTGCTTTGAGATCAATTGAAAGACAAAATGTTCATAGGAGGACATATAAAGTTGCTGGACCAAATTCATTGTGGCATATAGATGGGAACCACAAACTTATAAGGTATATTAAACTAGAGGCTAAGCCTGTGTCACTCATCTTAGTCTATAAGCATATTCAACAAAGGACACTCTCTGACATTGTAGACAAGAACAGAATTCATGACAAAATATCGTGCTTTGTTGATCTTGTTTTGCTGATCATTTAGTTTATTTAGTGTCCCTTTTTCTTCTTTAATTTTTGCTCAAATCCCGAAAGTAAAGAAAAAGTTCATTTAAGGGTTATCACTCCTACGAAGAATGACAGTCTCCTAATTATATCTGCAAACTTTGACATGTTACATGTAGTAGAACATACCCTCATATTTAAGTGAATTATATTTTTTAACATATCAGGCAAAACGCAAAAATAAAATGTAAAATCGTCATCAAAGGGCAATAATTCCAATAAGGACAATTTCCCCCATATCGTCTTAATTATAGATTTTGTCTCTCTGATCATTTTTGCTTATTTGAGTTTCTATCGGTCTATTAAAATTTTCAAGGTATGAGGGACGACATCAAAACATCAATGTAGGATAAAAAACTGAATAAAAACTCTAATGAGAAGTCGACTTACGATTTGGACCATGCAAGTTTATTTGTAGAACATGTCATGCTGAATTTTGCAATTTAAAGTTTCTCTATACATGTATCTACTTATATAGTTTTCAAGATAATAGCAAAAATGAACAAAAATGAACAAAAATGGTAAAATTTTTCATTTAAGGGAAATAACTTCTAAGAAGTCGTCTGATAGTTTTGACGTATTATGGACAATAGGTAGAGCTCATCATTCTGAACATTTTTGCCCTGTCAGATTTTCTCTATTTATAATGGTCGAAATAATAGACAAACCTTGCATTTTACTCATGTTCTATTTTTAGCCATGTCAACCATCTTGGTTGGCAGGTGGACACATTTTTTAAACTAATATATATGAATCCATGACAACTCTCCCTACTGCAAAATTGCCTCTTTAGATAAATGGTATAATCCCGATGAATAAAGGTCTGCCAACTCACTCTACTCACTATAATATTGATTTGTCAGTAGTGAATTCGTGGGGATTTGGATACTTTTCATAAGTCCGTATGAGTTGGCAAACAAGAGTGGTGGAGTAGGATGAAGTGGAATGAGTTGGTGCAAAGGTGGCACGATTTGGTGTGGGGTGAGTTGTCTTGCTTCCTATAATAATGTCCATATCAAAACCTTTTTTAAAATACATTTATCATTCCTAGTGTATCATTAAGTGTTAGACTATGGCTGCATTATCACATGTTTATAGTTTTAATTTTTTATAAATATAAATATATGTTTTAATAAATTAGATTTGGAATTTTTTGCATGACTTTTCATGGCATCTCCTTGGTTTTTTTTTTAATTTAGGTGGAATATTGTTATCCATGGTGGTATTGATGGCTACAGTCGCCTTGTTACTTTTTTACATGCCAGCAATAATAACCAGTCAACCACAGTGTATGATCTTTTTATTGAGGCCACTACACAACATGGAGTTCCTTCCCGTATCAGAGTGGATCATGGCGGTGAAAATGTAGATATATGCACCTTCATGGAAGGTTATCGTGGTACAAATAGAGGTAGTGCAATAAAAGGCAAAAGCGCCCATAACCAAAGAATTGAAAGATTATGGGTTGATCTTTGGGAGTCTGTATCTAATGAATACTATGATTTATTTTCATACATGGAAGATATCTACATGTTAGACATTACATGTGCACGCCAATTGTGGGCATTCCAATATGTTTTTTTACCAAGAATAAACAAGTCACTTCAAATGTTTGTATACCAGCATAATCATCACGGCTTAAGTACAGAGGGAAGCAAAACTCCTTATCAGTTATTTATCAAGGGAGTTTTACAAACAATAAATACAAACAATGTTTCAATTGCTGACCTGTTGTTACAGGCAGGTAGTAACGACTCTCTAGAACATATCACAGATGACTATGGAATAGAGGATAATAACTCTGATCATGAAGATAACAGTTTTGATGAAATTGAATTACCACGGATTCATAGCCCTTTAGATGATGGTGATATGCAACAGCTGAGAGACAGGATAAATTTAACCGAAGACTATAAAAACTTAACTCATGGTATTCAGTTATACAAGGATGTTTTATTATTCATTGAATCATTAAATTCAGATCAGAGGGAACCTATACCTTCAGTAACTGATTAAATAGGTGTAGTTCAATTTGTTTTTTCAAACTGTGACATATAGGGAAAAGATGCGTTTTTTGACTGATTTTTATCATTCATACTGATTTAACTTGAAAACGAGTTCATGGACCCCTCTTTTTTAAAATGACATTTGGTTTCAATATGTATGAAGATTTTTTGTACCAATTTTTATGAAAAAGTCAACAATATTTTTTTATAAAATTAGATAAATATACAGCTAAAAATGTTTTTTTCAATGATCCTGAAACTTTGATAAAAACTATTTCTTTCCAAACAATTGTTACACAAATCTAAAGCATACTTATGTAAAGAAGATTTTTCCAAATGTTTTTACAAAAATCCACTTGTGTTTATCTTTTAAAACAAAAAATTAAGGTACATGTATGTCAATCCAAAGGATAGAAATGTAAAAAAAAACAAAATTTTAAGTAAATGTCAAAAATTTTAACCCCAATTATCCTATTAAAGTATCACATGAAGGTATATATTTGTTGTTACATATTTGGATTGCTAAGGTGAAAAAAAGATTGAAGGAAAAGAAATTTTTGTCAAAATCATGGGATCGAAACTGTATTGTATGCCCTCGCTTCACAAATACATATATTTTATTGACCCAAACTCATTAACAATAAATGGTTAAGACCTATTGCTATAGATAATTATAATAATTGACATGATAGAATGAAAAGTTACATGTAAATACATCATGACAGAATGAAAAGTTACATATTGATATTTCACTATTCCTTATATTTACTCAATAATGCTGAGCTATTGTCTACTAATAGACATATCCTTTTTTAACATTGTTAATGTTTTTTACGCTATATTTTAAATAAAACACTTATTTTATTTTGTAATAGTTCTCTTTTTGAGGTAAATCTATCATATTGTAATTAAAAATGTTTTTCATCTTCAATTTTCCCATTATCACATACAGGACAGTATCATTCAAATTTGTTTAATATATCAACATATGATAATGTTTGACACATTGTGTAGATTTTAAGAAAGAAATTAAGATTAGAAGATTCTGGCATATTTGCAATTGATTTTGCAAGCACTGATCATAAATTCCTTGATTTACTTGTCCTAAGTGCTTTTTGTTAAACAACTTTTATCTACAAGATATGAATATCTTAAATTTTGTAAAATATTTTTGGTTTTGTTAATCCAGGGATCTGAAAACCCAGTAGCACAGAAAATTTAATTTACATGTGTATTTTTGTAAAAAAAAAGGTTTACCAATTGAATTAAAAACAATAACTTTGGACTTATCCGTTTTAACTTGTAGCTTCCAACAGTTACAATTATCATGTAAAGCATAAATATAAACTAGAGACTCCAGGAGCCTGTGTCGCTCACCTGATATTTTTATTTACAATTGATGCATGAAATAATGCAACTGTTATACTTTTGCTTTAGTTTCAGAGATATAAGTCAAAAACTGCATTTTTCCCCTATGTTTTTTTTTTAGTTGGTTGGCAAGCAAGGTCATCAGATACATTTTTTAAACTAGATACCCTAATAACGATTGTGACCAAGTTTGGATAAATTGGTCTCAGTAGTTTCAGAGGAGAAGTTTTTTGAAAGATTACAAAAATTTACAAAAATTTGTTAAAAATTTACTATAAAGGATAACTCCTTAAGGGGTCAAATGACCATGTTGTTCATGTTAACCTATTTGTAGATCTTACTTTGCTGAACATTTTTACTGTTTACAGTTTATCTTTATCTATAATAATATTCAAGATAATAACAAAAAATTGCAAAATTTCCTTAAAATTACCAATTCAGGGGCAGCAACCCAACAACGGGTTTTCAGATTCGTCTGAAAGTTTCTGAGCAGATAAATTTTTACCTGATAATTAATTTTATACCATGTCAGATTTGCTCTAAATGCCTCGGTTCCAGAGATATAAGCCAAAATCTACATTTGACCCCTATGTTCTATTTTTATCCATGGCAGCCATCTTGGTTGGTTGGCCGGGTCATCGGACAAATTTTTTAACTCGATACCCCAATGATGATTGTGGACAAGCTTGGTTTCATTTGGCCTAGTAGTTTCAGAGGAGAAGATTTTTGTAAAAGTTAACAGACGATGGACGACAGACGACGGATGCCAAGTGATGAGACAAGCTCACTTGGCCCTTCTGGCCAGGTGAGCTAATAAGAAGATGTGGTATGATTGCCCATGAGATAACTCTCCATAAGAGACCAAATGACACAGAAATAAAGACTGTTTTGTAGCCCTTTTTTTAATTTGAGACAATAAAGCAATATCATCTGCATATAGAAGAATATTTTAAGAAAAATCCCCAATTACAACTGAATCAGAATTACAATTGATTAAAGCATTAGTGAGGTCAATAATATAATAATTAAAAAGTACAGGGCTCAGTACATCTCCTTGTTTTACTCCTAGCTCAGATAGAAATGCTGAACTGAGTCCATTTGAGAACTTGATTCTGCATACTAAGTCAGTAAATATTGAATAAACAATTCTAAAAATTCTATTTGGAATATCATGTATCAAAAGTTTATTAAACAATCCTATTCGCCAAACTGTATCAAAGACTTTTTAAGATCGATAAAAGCTGCAAATATTAATTTTGTTGTTAATAATGATCAACTACTGATTTTAGTGAAATTATGTGATCTGCAGTGCAACAATTTTTTTTAAACTTATCTGATATTTGTTGATTAAGATTTGACTTTTTATAGAATTAATTTATTAACAGCTTGCCAAAGTAAGAACTAATGGAATCACCCTTATAATTTCCAGGGTCAAATGTGTTCCCTTTTCATGGAGAACTATAAAACTTTCATTTCAGGTCTTTGTAAATGGTCTATTCCAAATAACATAAAAAATATGGTGCACACTTTAAAATAACCCGCTACAATCATTCCTTAAATAATTAAAATTAGCTTTCACACAATACAGATGGCCAAAATAATAATATATATCATTCTTGGGTAAATGTCTGGCTGTTGATTATGATCTCGCTGTAAAACTTGACAGCTTCAGCTGGGGCAAGTTCAGGTCTAACCTCCAAGGTCAATGCCAAGGCGCAGGTGTTTACAAATGTCCTGCTTCCGAAACATACATCTATTGGCTTGTGAAAGCCTATTGCTGGAATTGCTGTTGACCCTGTCAACCACATCAAGACTTCCTTTGGACCAATATCAATTCCATTTATAACAGTTGATGTTCCTGTTTAAAAAAAAAAATCTTTATCTACTGACCATGTTATAACATACATAATTAACAGCAAATTTGAAATTGCTGAAGAACCAAAAACTCCTGATCATTACATCTGAATAGATATTGTGGGGGGAAGTAATGTTTCCCATATCACACTCTTGTTTTTGGTAGTTCATAAGAACGTGTTTTAAAACAATGAATGTCTTTCTTAAATAAATTATTTGTCCATTAAAATCTTAATTATATTCAAATCTGCCTTCTCGATTCTTTCCAATTTTTTAAATAAAATTGGAATCATTTTGAACATTGAGTACATCACTTTTCAAAGAAATCTGTGCTATAAATCATTTATATGTGCTTAGTGTCAATAGAAATTTCAAACTCATAACACTGAAAAACAAACATCTGAACCAAATAAAATTTGAACTTGATCTGTAACTGGTCATGATGAAACTATATATACCAAATATCAAATCAATATCGTCTGATCATGCTGTATATCAATAAATTGGTTTAGCTCTAAATACTCACCTTTAGTGGCCTGAAGAAATGTTAAAAATCCTTGACCGGTTGCCCTTTGGTCTAAGGCAGCATTCCCTGTATCGTACTTGAACTTCAACAGGTTTCTTAATGTTTGGACTGTTAAAGGTTTGACTCTTCCACTGAACAGTGTCCTAGCACAGGCAATGTTGACATCCTGTTTTAACAGGCTCAAAACTTGGTGAGTGTCTAATCCTGTTTAAAAAATATTTAGATCATGAAAACATGAAAGTATCAAATGTTCTCTAAAATACATATTATATGCATGTTTATCAGTCTGACATAAAACAGAAGGTTATTCCATTTTGTTTTGTAACTAATTGGCATCTCTCTTAATGTATTTTCATAAATAGGAAGTCAAACAAGAATATGTGATTATAGAACATCATTCCCTGCTCCCACTTTCAAGTTGACATGACAAGAACTTATAGATATATTACCTCAACAATAACCTTTAACCAGACAATTATGTATGTAATGGTTTCAGACTATCCCATTTCAATGTTAATTGTTAACAGTAAAAATAGGGTAAAAAAATTTTCTGGGAATTTGCAAAGAAAATTTCTTTCAAGTTAAAGTGACTAAACTTTATGGTTAACTGAATTGGTGAAAAATGTTCACATATAAAAGACAGATTGATGGACAAAAGAAATAACAGCTGATGTGCACAAACCAGAAAGTATCATACCCCTCTCCTATCATAGGAGGGGCCTGAAAAAGAATCAAAGCGCGAAAGCGCTGTAAAGGCAGTTAATTACAGGTTGTGTGTATTTTTAGTCCAGTTATATCATTATCTTGCATAGTACATTGTACTTATCAGAGGTGGCTTTCAGTATTTAAGATTTAGAGTTCTCTAATGATATTGAACAAGTTTTATGAATGTCATATTCTGAGCACTATATGAAGGCGATTGTTCTCACTTGTTTATGAACTAGTGCATTATGTCCACTTTGTACCTTTTTTTTATCTATGTTTATAGTCAAATACTGTTTAAAATAGTTTGGCATTTTCTTTTTAGTAATAAGTAAATGTTATCAACTGTATTTTATTCAACTTCGCAAATGTGGTTTGTTACTGGTAGGTACAATGTATGGATGATAGTTGTTTCATTGGCAATCATAACACATCTCCTTATTTATATTCAACGACCTCAGGTACAAAAAAAATGTATGTAACTAAACTATGATGGGAAACCTTTGACTTCTTTCTTTTATATAAACTTTTGATTTGGTACCATAGAACTATGTAGAATAAATGTACATTGCAACATGTCAACTCTTTCAATGACAATACTTTTTTTAGAAACTATAACTCCAAGCAAAATTATATTTCCAAGTATAAAGTAATTTATGAATGAAACAAGAGTGCACAGGCTGAAATGTCTCGACATCTTTACTAATCATTGATATTATGTTGATAGTCCTAAATATAAAGCTTTATTACAACTGTCACATAAACTTAGCATTAACCAAGTAAACTAAACATTGACCAATGAACCAAGAAAATGATGTCAAGGTCAGATGAACCATGCTAGGCAGGCATGTACAGCTAACAATTCTTCCATACAACAAATATAGTTGACCTATTGCTTATAGTTTAAGAAAAACAGACCAAAACACAAAAACATAAAACTGAGCAATGAACCTTGAAAATGAGGTCAAGGTAAAAAAAAAACTGCGTGACTGACAAATAGATCATAAAATATTTCCATACACCAAATATAGTTGAACTATTGCATATAGTATTAGAAAAAAAGACCAAAACTCAAAAACTTAACTTTGACCACTGAACCATGAAAATGAGGTCAAGTCAGATGACACCTGCCAGTTAGACATGTACACCTTACAATCATTCCATACACCAAATATAGTAGACCTATTGCATACAGTATAAGAAAAACAGACCAAAACACAAAAACTTAACTATAACCACTGAACCATGAAAATGAGGTCAAGGTCAGATAACACCTGCTAGTTGGACAGTCCTTCCATACACCGAATATACTAGACCTATTGCTTATAGTATCTGAGATATGCACTTGACCACCAAAACTTAAACTTGTTCACTGATCTATGAAATGAGGTCGAGGTCAAGTGAAAACTGTCTGACGGGCATGAGGACCTTGCAAGGTACGCACATACCAAATATAGTTATCCTATTACTTATAATAAGAGTGAATTTAACATTACAAAAAATCGCAACTTTTTTTTCAAGTAGTCACTGAACCATGAAAATGAGGTCAAGGACATTGGACATGTGACTGACGGAAACTTCGTAACATGAGGCATCCATATACAAAGTATGAAGCATCCAGACCTTCCACCTTCTAAAATATAAAGCTTTTAAGAAGTTAGCTAATGTCGCCGCCGGATCACTTTCCCTATGTCGAGCTTTCTGTGTTAAAAGTCACAGACTCGACAAAAAGGAGTTCTTAATTAAGAAATAAACTGATTCGCTGAGCGCAGCTGGATACACCTGCAGAGGTCCAACCCTGAACAGTTGGGGCAAAAATGGACACAATATTCAAGCTTGATACAAGTCTGAATTTGGATTGTAATTAAATATTTGACATATTATAGTTTCTGAATAAATGTAGTCAAAGAACTTATAATTGGTTATATGAATTGAATTTATATTCAATTAAAGATTTCTTGCTGTTGTGCAATACACTGTGCTGTTGCGCAATACTTAATAAATCTGTTGCCAGACTATAAACAAATAAAGTTCAATTTCTTCTCAATGTCATATTTGAAATTTAGGAAAATCAATAGGGAGATTACATCAATAGCTATAAATAATTCACCAAAGTTTCATGCCAACTGCTTAAAGCATTTTTGAGTTGTTGTCCAAAAACTGGAAAATCCCCCCTTTTTTAATGAATAAAACCCCATAACTCAGAAATGTAAAATCTAAAATTTATAAAATTCTAAAGGGAGCTTACGGATTGATAATTTAGTCTTAGATGCAAGATTTTTTTATCAGTTGTTAGTGGCTTTGAACTAGCTGTCAGTAAATGCGAGTACTCTCAGATCTGTTAACTTAGTGTCTTTTTGTTGTTTGGATGTACATGTGTACAACTACCCGGCCACGTCCACTTGTATTTGTATTTATCCATCTGATGAGTTAAGCCTCTTTCAACTGATTTTTTATCGTTCGTTCTTATATTGTACTGTTACACCACTGTCCCAGGTTAGGGGGTGGGTTGGGATCCCCCTAACATGTTTAACCCTGCCACATTCTGTATGTACACGTATGTGCCTGTCCCAAGTCAGGAGCCTGTAATTCAGTGGTTGTCGTTTGTTGATGTGTTGCATATTTGTTATTCGTTCATTTTTTGTACATAAATTAGGCCGTTAGTTTTCTTGTTTGAATTGTTTTACATTGTCATTTCGGGGCCTTTTATAGCTCAATGTGCGGTATGTGCTTTGCTCATTGTTGAAGGCCATACTGTGACCTATAGCTGTTAATTTCTGTGTCATTTGGTCTCTTGTGGAGAGTTGTCTCATTGGCAATCATACCACATCTTCTTTTTTATATTTACATCAACAGATATAAACAATTCACCAAAGTCAAACTTAGTTGTAAGATCTCTGAAATTTTTTACACGGTACAAGTTTTTCTAATTGTTGGAGATTGTACGGTGACAGTAACACCTGTAACTGCTTAACCCATTTCTTATGCACTTTGGTTCGATAAACTCACTGAATATCATACCACATCTCCTTATTTTTATATGCATTACAATTTACATGTGCATGTAATTGTAAATAATATTTATATATATATATCAGAACAAACTTCATTGTGTCACTTTTATTTATGCATCCTTTGGCACAATACAAGTTCTAAAATTACACAACATAAAACAACTAAATGTTATTTCAGATGAAAGTTTTGTTTCAGTTCCATTCATAGGATTTATTAGAATTTTGTATGTTTTGCCAAGTCCAATAATTAGCTCTATGTGCACGTGTTAATTGGAGACTTTTCTATCCCGTATAAGAGTTTTGGAACTAATTCTGTTTCTTTTTTTGAAAAAAGTGAGCAAACAAATCTTGCACATTTAAACCTTTGTCTGCCATCACACTGTCACCTGGATCACATAATTGAACTATTCTACATCTTTCAACTATTTCACAGTCACTGGTACAACCAACATATGCATTAGAGACATAGTTGACTAAACCACCAGGTGTCGAACATACAAGTATTTTCAGTGTTTCTGTTTTTATATGATGAAAAGGTTGCCTGAGCTCTAGGAGCTTTAGGTTTTATCACGGGATATTCTGTGCTGTCAATAATAATCCAAGTTGTAGGAAACTTTAATTTGAAGTTGGATGGCGAAAAATACCTGACTAAACCACTTAATGGCCAAGTGTTAGCCTCACGCCACTGTTTAGACATAAAAACAATCCATGTTTACACAATATTCTTAACACTAGTTTCAATCTAGAATCTAGACAGTTCAAAGTTGGTTGTATAATGCCTCAATTTCATCAAAGTCATAAAAAAACTGATTTTCAAATGACACCCTATCAATTTGAAAATATATGTATCTCAAACAATGTGCTGCTGGACCAAGTGTGGTGAAAACAAATAAAAATTTAGTATACAACTCTAAACCGGTATAAAAATGCATGGCTGTGTCACGTGTCTTCATTTCAAAATTCTCTGCTGAAAATATAGGCATTGATGGTGTTTGCGTAATTCCATCTGTGAAGCTCAACATTAGCTCGGCAGTTGGTGGTGGACAGTCATAAATCCTGTCTGCAGTATGAATGACTTCTTCAGGAAAACCAACTTTACAATCAAAACTTTCCTCTAGATTTCTACTACAATATTCATCAAGTTTAGTTCTTTTGTTTTCACAGGAAACTGCCCTGATTTTTCTTTTTGCGGACGATTCAGTCTCTTGCTTAATCCAGGAAAATAGGCTGGGAATGGCAGTAGACTTAAGTCTCTGTATGGTGGGTTTGCACCCTGAAAAAGGTTATAAAACATTAGTTTTTTGATAATTAAATGAACTTCCATTAGCAATGCATACTTTGTACTACCTGGCAAAATATTAACTAGATTTATTCATTACAATCTGGATAAAACTATGTTAGCCTGAATCAATGTACATCAAAATGTATGTTATGTAAATACAAAGTAAGTAAGTAAGTAAGTAAAACTTTATTTTGATTCGGCATATTGACAAACATACAAACATAAGCTCTAATGAGGACAAACAATGAGAGACGTATGCAACAAACATACATTGTTTGTACCTAAATAACTATAATATAGATGAGAGCATGTCATTGTTTTGTTCCTGTTAACATTGTCATTGATATTTTTCAAGAAAGTCTATGAGGCATAGCTTATGCATTCCTGTCATTACTACATTAGCATAATTACTGCTAAAATAATTCTCAGTATGATATACCTCTTGTAAGAAATCATTATAATTGTAGCAAGCACCAAAAAATCTCAAACAGATCACATTGAATCGTAATCCAAAAAATTATGACGTCTTGAATTAACCGGTATCGGGTCCGTTCGCCCTAACTACATGTTCGCCCTGGGTTCGTTCGCCCTGATAGTCCGTTCGCCCTGGGTCCGTTCGCCCTATTTTTATTTAGAATATCAAGGATTTGTATAGTGAGACAAAACCTTTCAGAAAGTTTGGTAAAGAAAATATCCTTGAGAATATGTATATGTTACATTTATGAACGAAAATAAACATTTATTAAAATTTATATACATTTATCCCAATTTATGTTTATCTATCAAAAGTTAAATACAGAATATTTGAAAAATTTATATTAATTAAATTCTTGGCTGCACTTTTTTTTAAATTTATAATTACTTTTAATTACTGTTGATTGAATTTTGATTGCTGATTAGGTATAATTTGATGTCTTTGATATCACTGATTGTTGTATGAATTGTCTTTGGTGGATTGTAAACAGACTTCAACATATTCAAATACATACAGATAACTTAGTCTTCAGTTGTTTTATTTAAATACCTTGTAGTCCTGGAATTCATAGAAACTTATTTCCTGGTAGCAGCTAGACAACATAATACATCATAAATAAATATTTGACGAAATTGTAGACACACTTAACATATTCAAATATATACACACAATGCAACATATATATAATAAAATAATAATCAGGGCGAACAGGTATTAGGGCGAACAGACTCAGGGCGAACAGGTATTAGGGCGAACAGGTACTAGGGCGAACCGGAATCAGGGCGAACGGACCCGGATTCGAATTAACCACCCCCTTTTATTCTAAAACGATAATTGCGGTTGTAAACAAACTTTGGTTTATTCGCATGGCGATTACATATATAACTATATATTTTAAAAAGAAAATAGAGTTTTACCATGAATAGTTTCCTGCACGTAGTCTTTTTCAGTAAAATGTGCCTTGCAAACAACAGCTGATTGAGATGGACTCCACGATTTCATCGTGTTCTCGTCCAATCTGCGTATGGGCCATGGCGTTGATCCAACTTTTCCTTCTTTTTAAGTCATTTGGAAATGCATGTCCTCCTCTTAAATGACATCCATGTACACAACAACATGTACTTGGCATCGTTAATTAAAAATGCAACTGTAATAGTTGCACAGTGCAGAAACCGGAAGTTGAAGAACAGGATCGGCTACCACGGCGCCACCTATTCAGGAACGATAATTTGCTACTTTATATAACCGCGAAATAACAATTACGTTAGACCGGTTCGCGTGCATAAACAGAAATGCGCTTTAAATTGTATAATATAATTCATGTTCAGTCGACCTTTAATTATTATATCAACGACTGAAATGATTTATAAACATCTAGATTGCAGATAACACTCGAAATTAACCCGACCTCTTTCCACACGGAATTCAAATAATTCTAGTTTGTCAATCGGTTGACTGCTTATAATGTAAAATACAAATATATCAAAAGTTTTTAAAACTAACAAAACACAATGATCGTTTCTCTATTTCCCAATGTAAATGAAATGAAACAAAAAACATTTTATATCACAATAAGAAGAGGAGAGAATCAACATTTTCCGGATCTACTTGGAGCCTAATGACCCCCCACGTAGATAAGTTGGATATCGTGGAAAGAAAGATTAACACGGCAACTAGAAAGGCATTAAAGCACTGCCTTTAAAAATTAATACCATCGTGAACATGAAAATTTGACAAAGACCCAAATTATGCTACTTTTAAAAATAGTTGAGCACTGTCTCAATTTAACCTTAATTGCTCAACTGGGTTGCGCCCTAAAATCATTTCTTTCATATCAAGAAAGACAGATCAGATCTCAATATACAAAATATTATGGTCATATTGAAACTTATTTTTATTGGAAAAACTTCTCTACCAGTTGTTCAACAAAAGATTTTCTAAAAATGTTCAGGAACTAAAAGCACTATCACTGATATTATACTAAGCCCTAAATCAAATCAAGACATATTTCTATAATAAAAACATTATCCAGATATTAAGAATAAAATTGAGAATGGAAATGTGTTAAAGAGACAACAACCCGACCAAAGAGCAGATTACAGCCAAAGGTCACCAAAGGGTCGTCAATACAGCGAGAAAATCCCACACTCGGAGGCAGGCTTCGGCTTAAGCAAAAAATGTGTACTAGCTCAGTGAAAACCTAGTTCAGTTAAGAATGCCTGCAATATAGGAATATGAACCAATAAGCTTAGAACAAGTGTCATACCAAATTATAAGCTGCATACTTTAGATATGTCATAAACCAATGTTAAATACCTTTGATAAACTGATCAAGTTCTTTCTTGCACTTGTTAAGTTGGGTCTCCAATAACGCAGCCAGAAGGATGTTTACATGTTTTTTTTTAAATGATGAAGGTGGAATTATAAATCCAGCATCGACAGCTTCATCAAATATACCAGAGTACATATTCTGTAGGTCCGGTTCTGAAGTGCAATCTTGCATCTGAAAGAAATGTTAATAGAAATTATAGTTGCAGTAAGGAGATACAAAATTAAAATTAAAGAAAAATTGTATAAGAAAAAAAAATTGAATCATAATTTCCTGTCGATATGCACATCTACATAGTATGTCCTTATTATCTACAAAGTTTCATGAAATTCTGTTGTGTGGTTTAAGAGGAGTTGCGATGACAAACTCTTGCAGAAGTATATTGAAGCAAATAAGTTCAAAGAGGCGTAACTCCTAGAAAAAAAAATTGAATCATAATTTCCTGTCGATATGCACATCTACATAGTATGTCCTTATTATCTAAAAAGGTTTCATGAAATTCTGTTTAGTGGTTTCAGAGGAGTTGCGATGACAAACCGTTGCAGTAGTATATTGAAGCAAATAAGTTCAAAGGGGCGTAACTCCTGGAAAAAAAATTGAATCGTAATTTCCTGTCGATATGCACATCTACATAGTATGTCCTTATTATCTGAAAAGGTTTCTTGAAATTCTGTTGTGTGGTTTGAGAGGAGTTGCGATGACAAAAGGTTGCAGTAGTATATTGGGCAAATAAGTTCAAAGGGGCGTAACTCCTGGAAAAAAAATGAATCGTAATTTCCTGTCAATATGCACATCTACGTAGTATGTCCTTATTATCTGAAAAGGTTTCATGAAATTTTGTTGTGTGGTTTGAGAGGAGTTGCGATGACAAGAAACAGGACTGACGGACTGACGGACAGACTGACGGACAGACGGACGGACGGGTCAAAAACATTATACCCTCCGCAACTCGTTGCGTGGGGTATAATAAGAACTTGTACATGAAAGAGCAAATTAATGTATGCAGTCTTTGAAAAGGAGACTTCAATCTTACCAGCTTTTTGTTGTGTTCATGTTGTGCAATCTCTAATTTTTAGTTGAAAGTTCATCTTAATCCTTTTTTTGCAGTAGAGTTATCTGTTTTTATTGGAATTATTTTAACACCCCCCCCCCCCCCCCCCCCCCCCAAACCCGGCCACTTTCATCAACAATCAGACATCTATTTAAGTTGATACTTTGTATTTTTTTAATGGGACTGGCTAAATAACCTGTCCAATGAAGGGTTAAGTTTAATTTACAAAAATGATGGAACAAAAAAAAGAGTATTATATGAAAATCAAATAACAATTTATTGCAACAGTTACTGGTATTCCATAAAGGTTATGGAACATGAGATTATGAATTGAGATTTAATAAATTTTAAAAAAATATGATGCTGAAATTTTTTTTTCTTTTCCTTTATTACATTCAGATTTTTTGTTCAAGCTTATTTATACAATATTCACACCCCATCTTCATTTTACGAAAATATGAATAGAAAACTTACCATGACAATGGTATTCTTTAAACCCTCTGGCAAATCATCTACATTTAAAATACAGGGTTTCCCAAGCAAGATATAGTCTGTAACTATATCACTAAAGATGGGAAGACCTGGCCCATCTTGAATGATGGATAAGGCGACCAGCTGTCCCAGATGGAAAAAAATATTCTGGGTCCTTGCAATAAAGTTGTCACGCAAGGTTTGGCGTCCTGGTTTTCCTGAAATTGTACAAAGTACCAAAATCATACTAACAATATGGTTGAAACATTATACTGCTCTTAATACAATCACTGAATCTCTTAAGGGCAATATTAAGCAGTTGTAATTGTGGTGTATGTAATTATATGAGAAGTTCAATGGGATTCTAAATCATTAAAGTTAACAGAAGCTGTTTCAGTAATACAAACAATGCTGTACAGGAATTTTGCATTGATTCATCCAATGTCTTTGATCATTAAAATCGTTAAAAAGGACATTATCTTATAATATTGATAATATAATAGACCTGAATAATAGTAATTTTGCTATATGCCAAATGTTTCAAAACTGTCAATCCAAGCGCACATCAGACCAAATATAACCAGATTAAAATGCAGGTCAAAATAAAAGATATTTTAAAAATTTTCATACAACAAAATTTTATAATTTGATATATTTGTGTATTTTCCTTTGAAATTCTGTAAAAATTTGCACACAGGCCCTCTTTGGTCCCTATTTAAGAATATTTGTGATTCAAATTTTCAATTCAATCCCAATCTAGGTTTAAACAATTTAGATTGCATATATGCAACCAAAGTTTAGCACAGAAAACTTAAAATGTTCAAATGAAAGATGGCAAAATATCTTAACTGTAAAAGTAATTAACCTCTTTGTGAATTTATCATTTAAAAAACTAATGTTTATTCAATCAATATTAATTTTGGCATACCTGTAACAAATACAGAACTACTTATCTTGTGGAGAAAGAGACTCCAAAATTCCCGTCTCAATCCCCCAAGATCAACACCGTCCTCATCAGTGAAAGATATCCTTAGTGGGCTGTGAAGATCATCTTGGCTGATACTGATGAAGGCCAAGGAATCCTGCACAGGATTTTCCCTTCTCACCTCCATCAGTAATGGGTCATCCGAGTCATTGTGGATAAACAATTCCTTATGTTCTTTAATTTTTTTTCTGAAATTTTCTGTACACTCATTTTGCCTAAAAATAATAAAAAAAATCACTTTCAGATGTCATTTTACAGCAAACTGTCTTTTGAATATCACTTTCATATCTTTCAAAAATTTCTTTCCAATGAAAGCACTTTCCTCTTAAGCAACAATACATGTACAAACATAAAACAATAGTTTTTGAAGATTAGTTTGTACAATTTTGTGTAGTACTAGTATCATATTTACAAGCTTTGCCTTAACCTACAATCCAAAATGTGCTGTTACCAAAAGGTGTAACATAACTTCGTAACATAAGGTATCTGCATACAAGGTATAAAGCATCCAGGTCATTGTCCTTCAGAAATATAAGACTTTATACAAATAGTTTACAGCACTGCCCCAAGACAGTTATCCATAGGTCTCTAATACTGCCAATTTCGTCGCAGGCAAAACAAAAACCTTAAAAATATTTTTCACCTGGAATTTTAAACATTCACACTTAAGTTTGGAGAATTCAATTTGGAAAAGAGCATTCAAAATGCAATTGCAAATTAACTTTAAACAAATGTTTTTGCCTTTTTCAGGTTAAATGATAATGGTAGAATAACCAACACAATGTAACTTTATCTGTTTTAGTATGTCTACATGTTTTCCTGAAAATCAGGCAAATTTGTTCTTTTGGTATTATTATATCAGAAATTGATGAGGCAAGTACCAGGTCCATCAAAATCCTTCCAAACATGATATGTAATCTTCCTAAAAACAGGATATCTTGATCAAAAGTCAGAGCATGAACACAAAAGAAAGTGAACAGAGGGAAGTTTCAAGGACAAAAACAAAGATTGACCTTCATCTTAATGCTATTATAATTATTTGGTTCTGTCAAATATCAATTTTACCCAATGTCTCCAAATAGTCCAACCTCTGGGATGTCTTCAAAAATTGCATTGATATTGTTTACATCTACAGCCAAATCCCTGAAACACACAAAATAAATGCATAAACTATTTATGTGCAAGATGCAAACATATTCTAACTTATATATAAATTCCCGTGTAATACTTGATCTCATTTTTTTCTTGATATAAAATAAGATGTGATACAAAAATGTATAATTGCCAATGAGACAACTCTCCACCAGAGACTAATTAACATAGAACTTAACAATTATAGGTCATCATACGGTCTTCAACAATGCAAACAACAAAACCCATACTACATAGTCAGCTGTAAAAGGTCTTGAAACAAAAAATGTAAAAAAAAATCAAACTAATGGCCTGATTTATCTAAAAAACATTAATGAACAAGTTACAAATACGATGTACAGCAACAAACAGCAACCACTGAATTGAAAGACCCTGATATGGGACATACTACTTTTCAAATGTGTAATAACTGAATTCATGTTTGTAGGATCAATGTCTCACATACATTAATTCATTATCTCTTCATTTCAATATCAATACCTTGTAACATCCATTAATGACAGAGGGTTGACTGGTGTAGACAGTTGTTCATATTGTTCAGTTGCCGTTTGTTCTGTGGATGTTGGAACTGCAGTTGATCGGAATAGGACTGTTGGAGTACCAGCAGTATGATAGGCTTGAGTTGTAGTTTCACTTACCTGAAAAAGAGCAAAGCAAAAAATATAGAAGTTCTGTATATATTTTAAAGTTTCTCTATAAAATAATCATGACACAGGGCAAGTGAGTAGGGAAAACGGTGAAAGAATGTTAACAAGAATGCAGGAAAATAGTCATATCTTTTTCTTAAAGAATAAATTTAATACAACACATCATTTAACGACTGTTAAGGAAAACTTTTATGAACAAACGAAAATAGATGGAAAATATATAAAGAAAAAATTAAATTCACTTATACGTCACATGCCCTACATGCTCTACATTGGTTGTTTATAAATATCATGATCATGTTAACTTTGCCAACAAACTAGAAAGTTTTTAAGCTTGCGATCAACAGTCACTGAATGAAGTATTATTTGTTGATAATATGTTATAGCTTTCCATTTGGATTGTGATTAAATATTTGACACAGCATAGGTTTCTGACACAGAATGAATGTGGTCTAAGAACTTAAAAATTTTAAATTGGACATTCACCTATTATGGTCCAATATCAAAAATCTAAATACATGGTTAGATTCAGCATATCAAAGAACCCCATATATTCAATTTTTGTTGAAATCAAACAAAGTTTAATTTTGGACCCCGATTTGGACCAACTTGAAAACTGGGCCCATAATCAAAAATCTAAATACATGTTTAGATTCAGCATATCAAAGAACCCTAAGAATTCAATTTTTGTTAAAATCAAACTAAGTTTAATTTTGGACCCTTTGGACCTTAATGTAGACCAATTTGAAAACAGAACCAAAAATTAAGAATCTAAATACACGGTTAGATTCGGCATATCAAAGAACCCCAATAATTCAATTTTTGATGAAATCAAACAAAGTTTAATTTTGGACCCTTTGGAACTCAATGTGGACCAATTTAAAAACGGAGCCCAAAATCCAAAAACTAAATACACGGTTAGATTCAGCATATTAAAGAACCCCAAGAATTCAAGAATAAAACCCCATTGAAATTGGTCAAGAAATAAGCAATTTATATGAAGTATCTTCTTTTGCACAATACTGTGCAATTAAATATTTCTTGCTATTGCGCAATACTGTACAATTGACAATTTCTTGCTATTGTGCAATATTGTGCTATTGGATATTTCTTGCTATTGCGCAATACTGTGCAATTTAAGATTTCTTGCTATTGTGCAATACTGTGCAATTGAAAATTTCTTGCTATTGCACAATACTTATTATATAATAATTTACACATCCTGTTTGGTGTGTATCTCCTACCATATCATTATTATTTGCTTTTAAATATAAATCAGAAATAACCAACTTAAAATGGAAAATTTTAAAAGAAAAAAAAAAGGAAACCCCCACCCCCCCCAAACTTTTTGAACCCCCTTACGATTCATCACCCCCAAACTCAATCCCAGCCTTCCCTTTGTGGTATGGTACCTTGCAGTACAATTTCAGAGAGATCCATACACTTGAACACAAGTTATTGTCTGGAAACTAGAAAAATGCTTGTTTTTTGGCCCTTTTTGGCCCCTAATTCCTAAAATATTGAGGCAATTACCCCCATCATCAATCCCAGCCTTCCCTTTGTGGTATGGTACCTTGCAGTACAATTTCAGAGAGATTCATACACTTGAACACAAGTTATTGTCTGGAAACTAGAAAAATGCTTATTTTTGGCCCCTTTTTGGCCCCCAATTCCTAAACGTTTCGGCAATTACCCCCAAACTCAATTCCAGCTTTCCCTTTGTGATATGGAACGTTGTAGTACAATTTCAGAAAGATCCATACACTTACACACAAGTTAATGTCATGAAACTAGAAAAATGCTTGTTTTTTGCCCCTTTTTTGGCCCCTAATTCCTAAAATTTTAAGGCAATTACCCCCAAAATCAATCCCAGCATTCCTTTTGTGATATGGAACCTTGTGGTACAATGTCAGAGAGATCCATACACTAACACACAAGTTATGTCTGGAAGTTACAAAAATGCTTATTTTTGGCCCCTTTTTGGTCCTTAATTCCTTTACTGTTGGTACCATAACCCCCAAAATCAATCCCAACCTTCCTTTTGTGGTATTGAACCTTGTGGTAAAATTTCATAGAGATCCATTCACTTAAACTTAAGTTAGAGTGCGAAAACCAATGTGTCTTCGGACGACGACGACGACGACGACGCCAACGTCATACCAATATACGACCACAAAATTTTTTTTGCGGTCATATAAAAATGTGCATACAGGACTTCAATGATTCAATGATTTCTATAACATTAAAATTTCACGTAAATGATTTCATATGACTTTAATATTTTACAGTTTTACATTTGTAATTTTAAAATTTTCATTTGTGGATGTTTCTATTGTATATTTAATGATACTTGGTAAAGTATATTTAAACAAAAGTAGTATTTTAGCTAGCCAAATTTGACATGAAGTTTTTTACTCACATTTGATCTACTTGCAACCACCCTGGGAGATGATAGGGCTCTGTTTCTTCTTGTTGATGGTGAAATGGAAGCTTCAGGAGCTACCTGCAATAAAGTTAATGAATTAGATTTAAAATGATGAACTATTGGTAATCCAAAAAACAGACTGAATCACAAATCATTTAAAATCTTCCTTATACTGTTTTTTTAAGAATTTTGTCCAGGAATCTCCATGAATGACAATTTAACCATGAAAGAACTTTTACCAACACAAAACCTCATGCATTATGATCCAGATTATTTGATTCGTCTGTATTTTATGTACAAAATAGTAAATAAACTGATATATATTGTTTTTTGTATTCATTTTGGTTCAGAAGACATTGAATAAGTAACCAATTTCATCATCAATTATTATGCATTAAAATTCCAATATGACCATAGTTAGTTGTACTGTAAACATAAATATACTTTCCTGTAAGATTTGTTGGTAATATCAAGATATTAATCAACACCTGCAATATTTAATCTTGACTAGTGTTAATTCTTCCTGTGTTGACCACATTGATGCCTCTTAATTTTGGTAAATCATTGTTTCCTATAATCTGTAGACTGTTTTGTCATCTTGTGTTTTTTTTACCATTTTGATATAACATTTTTACAGGAGTAATTGGACCTTTTTTTAACTAGATTACAACAATGACACTTGGTGATTGAAACTCCTCTAAAACCTTTTGACAGAAAGCTTACATTCTTGCAAGCATTGATTGCCATCAAATGTAGTTGACCATATAAAATCATCATTTGGACCACTATTTCCATGGGACATTGACCATTTGTTTATATTTGACTTTCATTCCACAAGGTATGAAACCTTTTAATGTCAACTCAGGAGTCTGTCATTAGGTGGTTGTCGTTTATTGCAGTATATCATGTTTGTTTTTAGTTTTTCTTGTTTGAAATGTTATATTTTACATTTGTCATTCATTAGTCTTTTATATTTCTTGTTTGAAATGTTATATTTTCCATTTGTCATTCATGAGCCTTTTATAGCTGTCTATGCGGTAGGGGCTTTGCTCATTGCTCATTGCTGTACGGTGAGCTAAAGTTGTTAATTTTTGTGTCTCTTGTGGAGAGGTGTCTCATTGGCAATCATACCACATCTTCTTATTTCATATATATATATATGGCAAAAAGTATTTATACAGCACAAGGTTTCATACTGTTGGTTTTGAGCAATGACATATACAAAACTGAAGAGGTGTGAGAATTTACTACGACATACCACTGCATGAATAAAATCATCAGCAGCTATAGCAGTTCTTCTTCTTTGCCTACCAGAGTTAGATGATAAACCAGTTCTGCGTGGTGTGGCCTACAAAAGAATAACCTAATTTATAATAGACTTCAAATGAAAAGCATTTGCTAAAAGGTTCACAAATGAAACAACAGAAATTTTCATTAATTTTTAATGACAACTGACAATATATACTTTGTGGTAGAATTATGCAAACTAAAGGAATCAAAGTTTTCAAAAAGAATTGAGGTTGAGAGATACCATTATGAAAGAGTTCATTTAGTAATTGAAATTGGAGTTTAACCAGCCTTCAGCAACTGTGAGAACTCAAAGACCAATACTTAATATCTTTTGTCTTTCATTATATTTTTTGGTTCTTAGTACCAATCTGATGAGAGTTATTCTAATTTCAATTGATTTTTATACTTTGTTCTTAGTATTGTGACACTAAGTCGGCGTTTTTCATATGCGCCGATTAGCATTTCACTTGCGCCATTTTTTCTTTCACTTGCGCCGATTTTGTCTTTTATTTGCACTGATTATGTACAGGTAAATTACAGGTGAATGTAATTTTTTTATTTATAATTATCAATCTCTTCCATTAGATTGTGTACATATATGTTATGAACTGTCAATAATAACATCTATATAACTAGAACTGTTGTCCCCTGCTCACCAAGTAGGGGTAAAAGTAGGATTTCAAGCAGGATGAGTCAATTTAAAAGACTTCAACCAAAGACTTAGTCAATAAATCAATGAATGTTACTTGCATAATGATGTTGAAGTATTTTTGATTCAAAATAGAATATTTCTTGTGTTAGTTGTCTTTACATCTCAGACAAATTTCTTGTACGAGTTGAGAATAGTCAATATGTGTACTTTAAAAACTCACATTAGATCTTCTTGCAACAGGAGATGCTATGACTCTGCCTCTTCTTGATGATGGTGTGTTGGAGCCTTCCAGGGCTACCTACAATGCAAAAGCTAAATATCTCTTCATTGTTTTCAAAGAGAAAACACAATTTTTTTTTTTGCAGTACAATAAACTGATTGGAACATGAACTATTATTGACAATAATTTGAATCAATACTTAGTAGACATTTAATTTCACGGAATTGTAAAGCATGCTGCTGGCTACAAATCTACTTTCTTATTAAGTCTTTATGATAGTTATCTGATTGGCATTCATACCACATCCCCTGATTTAATAAGTAAGTTAGAACATGCTAACACTTTATTTAATTTGTCTCCCCTTAAAATGGGTTTTGTAAAATGATAATTTAGTCCAAAGTAATTTTGTTGAATAATTCTGAAAAAGAAAGTTTTATTTCTAACATTTTTAAATTTTGATTTGGAGTTTGCTTTATATTAAAAGTGTGATTTCCAGCAGCAAACTACTATAGAAAGTTGCATCTGCTTGCACTAATTGTTATCTTCAAAACATCTGCAGAACAACAAATGAAAATGGTGTTGTGTTGCCTTTATGCGTGAACAGATTATCATACCAGAAACTAGTTTCAAGTTATAATTATAAAGAGCATTCCAAGTAACTTACAGTTGCTCTATTTCTACCAGGTGAGGACAATGTACTGGTTATTTGAGTGGATGAGGAATTTGACCTCTCAGATGTAACGGTTGTCTACAAAAATAAAACATGTGATAAATACACATATGGTTAATGAAATTCCCTACTTTTTTTTATTAAACATAAGTTTCATGGACTTATAATATACCTTCAAAGTATTCAAGTAGCCCATGATGATGTGTGGAAGACAAAATTCTCGCAAAAACATTATGAACCAAATTCCTTAATCAAATCTTTCCATAAAACTTATTGGTACTGACACTATAAGTAAAACTATATTTTTAAACAACAGGGTGTCATTACCTCCAAAAAATAAGTTGAAGTTATCAATTTTACACAGCAGTTCTAGTTTTCACTTACACTTGCTCCACTGGTACCTGGTTGAGACAGTGTACTATTTCTCTGGCGACTTCTTGGCGAATCTGGTGTGTCAGATGTTGACTGCAGAATAAAAGAAGACAGAATTCATTAATTCATTTTTTTTTGCACTGTCTTAAAATCCTGAGAGAACATATGATTCCAATATGGCTGGGTTAATAAAATCATGTTTGAACTGAAATTCATTTTAAAAAGTATTTGTTTTGAATTGCAAACCTGTCACTAAAGTTTAAAGATTAACTATGGAGACTACTACTTTTCAGTATCATGCACTTTACAAGTTTCCAATATGACTGTAATATACTCTGTTTCTTTGGCATTAGGAAATATAATCTGTTGTAAATTGCATACTATTTTGTTAGTTTTCTATTTACTTACATGCTTTCATGCTTTCAACTGAAGTGTATCTGAAACATGCAATTTTATTTTTAAGGTGGCTGTATAAAATCAAGAATCTGAAGTAGACTTAATTTTAAACTTAAAATTGATAAAGTTGTATAAAAGACCCATGAAACATTTATTTATATTAGTTTCTTATGCAACAGAAAGTACTGAACATAGTTTTATATTTTAAGTTACCCATTCATGTTAATATTTTTATTTAAACCCTTTTATACAAGGGGAAATAGAGGTGATGAGGGCATGTGCATGGTTATAGCTGACTTCAAATGGGTGTTGTCAATTTAAAAAGATTGCTGTGTTCATAACTATAAACTATTGAACCAATTCTTTAGTTATCAAACATAAATGCTTATTACCAATTTCAGTTTTAAAGTTGATCTCATTATACTGTGGATTCATTATTTTTCGTAAGGTACCAATTTTCGTGGGTTTCGTGTGTACAGATATACCACGAATTCAAACATTCAACGAATTACAAATTTTGTATAAGGTTTTCCTTTATGCAGACATTGGCAAAACCACGATATCAAATTAACACGAAAATGCAAGTTTGTCTCAATCCAAGAAAATAAGTACCCACGAAAATAAATGAATCCTCAGTATTAGTTAAAATAAAAAATCATTATACATAAATAAGATTGCTAATTTATTATGAAAATTTAACTGAACTAAATACTGTTAAAGTTATGCTCCAATTTAGTCTTCATCCATACTGTCCATAATGTTGAGGTGCATATATATAATGAGGATGGAACATGTAAATAAATTATTTTGCATGGCTCACCTTGATACGAATATAACATGTTCAAACTTGAGCAGGATGTAAATAAACGGACACATTGACACATTATTCCGTCTTTACTTCAAAAATATTCAAACATGAAAGCACAAAATTTCATGTATGATCTCTTGTACTTAAACAGCATTCATTAAAGTAAATAATTCTGCACTTTTCTAAATTGAATTCCATAATTATCTATGCACTAATGTTTTTCACATTTAACTTACAGGTGTTGAAAATTCAGTAAAGACATTAACAGATCATGCTTCAATTTACATGCTTTCATGATTCTAGATGTTATTTGGGATAACACATTGCTTTTAGTAACTGGGGAATAGCATATTGTTAGGCTGTGATCTAAAAATTACCGCTTGTGCTGTCAAATTAGCATCATCAGATTGTCTTTCTCTTCTGGGAGGGAACAATGGTGGAAGCTCTTCTTCATCCGATTCACCTTCAGTAATCTACGGTATACAAAAAAAATATGCCTTTAGACACAATAGATTTCAAAATAAACTTTGTAACATAGCTTACAGTCCTGCTGATGAAATGATTTGCTCTGACGGTACAGAGATAGACGAATGACTAAAACACGGTAAGCTAAAAGTGTATGACTTGGAAATATCCTTGTGGTTCATAGCCTACCTCTGTGCAAGGGAATTTTAAATGAAAATTAAACGCAAACAATAGAAACATATTTAAATTTGATATTTAATTTCCTGGGACGAGCGCTCTCAATAAAAATATTTTTCATTTAAGAAGGCAACAACATTCTAATAGAAACTGATTATATTAGTCAAGTATCATTTTGGTATTCGATACTTGGTACTATAGAGCAATACTCTAGTACTCGTCAACATCCCTAATTTTTACATTAATTCAAACCCAATAAGTCATTTTCTGAATTGGAATGCTGATTACAAAATGAAAGGTTGAAGTTCGCACCCCTGGTCAGGACTGAACAAAATAATTTTGTTGAATAAATTAGTCAAGTAAACAATCACATATAAGTTGTAAAAAAGTACCCATTTAATAGAATGTGTTTTTCTCATTGTTGAAGATTTTACTGTAACCTTTATATATATATAGTTGCCTACAATGTACATCATTTGGTTTCTGGTGTATTGTTGTCTCACAGGCAATAAATAATTCCACAATCTTATTTTTATCAGACAATATCTAAACCTGCTCTTTAGAGGAGATAAAAGGTACATCAAGTTAACTGTACTCACATTGATTAGCTGTTGTGCAGGTTTAATATAGAGGGTGAATTTCACTTTGGCCTTAAGATCCTTTAAGGAATTAAACACCACTTGTTCAAGTCTGTGTTTCTCCCTCAACTTTGCCTGGAAGAACTCAAAATCAACCCTTTCCAATTTTGGAAAGAGTTCTATGACTCTCTTCTTAAAGTTTATTACAGAGTCACTCCGGGATATTACTATCTTCCTGGATCCTGTAAATGAGAAATTAATTTTTACCAATGTTTTTTTTTCATGGAAATTCTTAATTATATATTTATTGTAAAATTCTTCAAACCTAAAATCATATAACATTATTACTTTAAACTCTTGACCTTCTTTTTGCAAATAACAATATAAATCTGTGCATCACTGTTTTCCTAGCTAAGGCAATGTCAAACACAAATGGCAACAAGCAATACAGGATCACATGTTGTGGTAAAAATTTCAACCTATTGGAAATAACACTAAATCAGCTATTAAAATTGTTTATACCAGTTTTGTCAAATCCTTGTATTTCAGATTAAAATTACAATTATTTTGAAAGATCATTATCATACACTATGTAAAATTATGTTACTTGTATTGGAATTTATGTAATTTCTTTCCAAACAGTGAGTTAATAATGTATACCTAAACCACACTTATTCAAGCGTCTAATCATCATGGGACTGACATTGGTGAATTCAGGGCCGTCCAAACATGCAATTTTGAATGAGTAGACTGGGTTAGTCCTCCTTCTGTATGCACCTGCTGCTGCAGTCTGACCTGGTCTACTGTCATGCTGCGTTCTAAAATTAGCAAATCTAAAGAAAAAATAATAATTAACTAATATATACAACTGACCTCATTCAAAATGATATATGATCTGATTAGAATACAAGAAATTTCAGTTCAACATATCATGCTATTATTTCATCTTCTAGACAGAGGCAAATATTTAGATTGGGTGTATAATCAGGTTAGGGGGGACTTCAATACTTAAATGATAGGGGGTGCCGCTGGGATTCTGTTACACCACCATATTTTAATATAATTCAGATTTTAAAAATGTATACCTTTTCATATATTCCTTAGGTAAAAAAGTTACCTTTTCCCATATTGTATGGGTTTTCTTGTTGTGTGTAATGTAAAAATGGAATACATGTACCATATTATCAAAAGAGAGAAAATTGGTTGATAAAAACACAGCCAGGAACACCAAGAAAGATGACAGATGAAGAAGTTATGGGAACTTTATTGACCTCACCATATATTTCTGATAGTCTCATCGACCTATTCACATATTTTCAAGCTTGAAAAGATGACCTATTCGAGCGGAATGTCCTATTACCTTGTATAAAGGAAGTGGCCCCCAGAGGGTGTATAATGCTTGTCACCAACCCCACTCCCTTGGAAAGGGGAAAATATCATTGTGAACCTCAATTAATGGACTTTAATATATGCAAAAGTGTTACTTTTATTAAATCAAAGCACTGTAAGCGCTTCGGCAGTTAACCAAAAACCAAGGCAAACGTAATTATGAAAACTCACAGTGGCACTGTTTCTTCAAATTCTTTTTTAAGATTTGAAAGAACAAACATTAAACATTCGTATATTGTACATTTGTGTTTATTTACACATTACGACCTTTCATTTGATATACAACAACCTTACCTTAAAAGAAAATTTTATTTTTTGCACTCAATGACCCCACCCAACTCATTTTTTGGGGACGTCAATTTGATATTTGAAATGTACGCTCCAAGTTTTCAATCAGGAGGGGGTGGGGGTGACCCTAGGGACTCCCCATATATTTCATTTGATTTGTTATATTGTCCCATACATGAATATGTATGATTTAGGGGTGGGGATCTTGACTGTTTACAAGTTCTCTAACAGGAGGGGGTGGGGTGATCCCAGAGACTCCCCTATATTTCATTTAATTTGTTATATTGTCCCATACATGAATATATATGGTTTAGGGGTGGGGATCTCGACCGTTTCCAAGTTCTTAAACAGGAGGGGATGGGGTGACCCCAGGGACTCCCCTTATATTTCATTTGATTTGTTATATTGTCTCTGATACATGAATATATATGGTTTAGGGGTGGGGAACTCGATCGTTTACAAGTTCTCAAACAGAAGGGGTGAGGTGACACTGGGGACTCCCCCAAATTATTTTCATTTGATTTGTTTTATTGTCCCATACAAGTATATATATGGTTTAGGGATGGGGATCACGACCGTTTACAAGATAAAAGCACATTTTCAAATTGAAAGGGGGGTGGGATGACACCAAGGGACTCACCCTATATTCTATTTGATTTGTTTTATTGTCCTGTTCTCATTACTGAAGACCGTGTGTGTCTATCACTTGCTGTTTTCAAGTAATAGTCATTTGAAAATTTAAAAAAAATAAAATCCCATAGGGTTTTACAGTAAACCCCTCTCTTCTTTAGGCCTCTCAAAATACCCCTAAATAGTCCCCAATGCACAAATGAAAGATTGATGGCTCCGCTTGACATGTTAGTCTTACATTTTGTGAAACCCTAAGTTAATCTGACAAGCGGTCCGAGTTGTCTTCTTAGATGGTCCGTCAGTAGACTCGGCCCTACTTGTCTCTGGGACGAGTTGTTCCGCATTTCTTAAAACATCGACCTGATTGGTCGACGTTGATTACGTCGATTTATGAATCTTTTTCATTCATAAAATAACAACAAGTGTAAGTTAAAATTACCAGATTACCGCCAACTTAAGACTACTATATATAACTTTATTTCCTCTATCATAGAGATTTGGTGTACATGAACAATATTCATTTTGCCATTTGGGAAATATAAACGACTTGTAATTCCAGATTTTCAGCGATGAAATATTTCATACAATTGTTCTTTGACATCTTAGCCAAAAACACAGGGGATAATAAACTACGTACGGATTTCTATTGAGCACTATTTCCTATGTGGAACTTCAAATATTATGGGTCGTTCGACGATCATTTAAGGTTATTCTGGTCATATTTTTTGTATTCCAGAAATAAAAGTATGAAAAAAATGTCCAATCAGTTATAAATAACATATTAGCCTGCTAGATTATAACAATGGCACTTTTTTCCGCTTTCGTTGGGAAGAACACAAATCTAGGGTGCTTAACTGCCTAAAAAATTATGTTTTAAGTGACCTTATATGTTTTTTTTTAAATATCCCCAATCATATCACTTTGATGGTCTATTATTCAATACTATAGACACTATTTTATTAGTACAAACACAATTATAACAATTGGTAAAAGGCTAAATATAGTAATTAAATAGTATATAAACTACATAAAATTCAAAAACAAAATAATCATTATTATAAAATTGAGAATGGAAATGGGGAATGTGTCAAAGAGACAACAACCCGACCATAGAGCAGACAACAGCCGAAGGCCACCAATGGGTCTTCAATGCAGCGAGAAACTCCTGCACCCAGAGGCGTCCTTCAGCTGGCCCCTAAACAAATATGTATACTAGTTCAGTGATAATGGACGTCATACTAAACTCCAAATTATACACAAGAAACTGAAATTAAAAATGATACAAGACTAACAAAGGCCAGAGGCTCCTCACTTGGGACAGGCGCAAAAATGCGGCGGGGTTAAACATGTTTTTTGAGATCTCAACCCTCCCCCTATACCTCTAGCCAATGTAGAAAAAAACAAACGTACAACAGTACGTCAAAGTATCAATACTTTATAAACAGGATATTAATATTTAATAGACGACTTTTGAATTCATGCACTTTCATGTAAATTTCTCTAATATTTTTTCTTGTATTTCATTTTTTATTTTATTTTTAATTTAAGATAAAAACATGATTGTCTGATTACTCAGGTGTGGATAGGTTTCAAGGAGCACATCGTAAGTGAGTGCACCATTGAAGGTTTCTGTAGTGGTGTTTTTTGTTATGTCTGAGGAAAATTTGTAGCTGTCTTTGTTATATTGGATTTGTCGGTAAGCATCTTTATTGGTGGATCTTGTATTGGACTGACTCTGCTGTAATAAATTTTGCGATGGAATGGCAATCTTTTCATGTATAATTTTGTGGAACATTATTAGCCTTGTTCTTAGTCAGCGTTCTTGTAATGTTTACCATTTCATGGTGTCTAGCATCTCAGACACACTACTGGTCTTGTGATGTCTGTTACATGCATACCTTGTCGCTCGTCTCTGTACTTTTTATAAAGATCGTATGTTTTCCTTTGAATATGGGTCCCATACAGTACAGCAGTATCCAATTTGGGTCTTATGAGAGTTTGGTATGCTCTTTCTTTAATTGTATGTCACTGGACTTTAAGATTTCTTCTGATAAAACATAAATATTTATTTGCTTTTAAGCGGCTGTTTGTTTGATGTGGGTGTTCCATTTTAGATCTGAAAAGATTGTGATACCTAAATATTTTGCATGTTTTACTGATTCTAAGATGTGCCCATACATGCCATGCATGTTGTAGTAAGGGAGCTACCATTTGATTTTTATGGGGAAAGTAGACAGGACAGGAGTTTTGAGTAAAAAAAAAGGCAGGATGAGACACTTTGCCAAAAAAAAAAGGCAGGATGACAATTTATGTAAAAAAAGTCAGGAAACACTAATAAAAAAAGACAGGACTGAATAGAGTGAAAGATAAAAAGGCAGGACAGAGATTACAACTAATAAAAAAATGCAGGACAAAATTTAGTCACTAAATTTTTCATCCTAGCCCCCCATAAAAATCAAATGGTAGCTCCCTAAAAGTGGATGGGATTTCTTTTGGTTGTCATGTTCATGATGTTTCATTTGTTCGTTTTGATATTTGATATTTTTTTATTTTATACGATCGGAGATAACTACTATGCTTCATGTTATAATAATATCTAAAAATTAGGTTTGAGTTTAATTTGTAGAAGTACGGTTTGGTAAAAGTACGAGGTACATGTATTAATAATCTGGTACGAGTTGACAAAGTCATAGATCCTACGGCAACGAAAATAGTCTGCTAAAACACTAGAGATGAAATAAAATATTTATTACCCTGTTACAAAGTCGTTATCGTCACCATTTTCTTCCTCTGTCCTTTCTCTAATTCTAATTAAGCTTCTTCTCAACAATTGTTGGTATCTTTCAAGATTCGACATATCAGCTGTGCGGGGAATAAAGCTCACGGGGAGAGAAACTACGTGTTTCCCTCTCTAAAATCCCGCGAAATTTGTTAATCAGTAGAGTAAGAAAACGCAAATTCAATTGGTTAGAATACGACAGAATACTAAAGATTTTAAGACTTTTCGGCCATCTAGATACTTTAACGAAGCATCTAGATACTTCAGCGAAGCATCTAGATACTTCAACGAAGCATCTAGATACTTTAACGAAGCATCTAGATACTAACACGAACTATCTAGATACTTGTGCGAAGCATCTAGATGGTTATGCGAAGTATCTAGATGGAAAATGCATCTAGATGGAACCATCGCTATTTTGACATGAACGGCCACTCATAGTCTTTGCATCGGCACTAAACACATTTATTTAAAAACCAGTTGTTGGCATGACACGGGTTATGTTCTTCTCATATATGTTATGATGGTATGATACTAAACCCCTAACGGGAAGGATTGTGCCTGATATTCATATGCTGAAGACATAATCTTGCAATCAGTTTAATTGAAGTCTGGAGCTGGCATGTCAGTTAACTGCTAGTAGTCTGTTGTTATTTATGTATTATTGTCATTTTGTTTATTTTCTTTGGTTACATCTTCTGACATCAGACTCGGACTTCTCTTGAACTGAATTTTAATGTGCGTATTGTTATGCGTTTACTTTTCTACATTGGCTAGAGGTATAGGGGGAGGGTTGAGATCTCATAAACATGTTTAACCCCGCCGCATTTTTGCGCCTGTCCCAAGTCAGGAGCCTCTAGCCTTTGTTAGTCTTGTATTATTTTTAATTTTAGTTTCTTGTGTACAATTTGGAGTTTAGTATGGCGTTCATTATCACTGAACTAGTATATATATTTGTTTAGGGGCCAGCTGAAGGACGCCTCTGGGTGCGGGAATTTCTCGCTGCATTGAAGACCTGTTGGTGACCTTCTGCTGTTGTCTGTTCTATGGTCGGGTTGTTGTCTCTTTGACACATTCCCCATTTCCATTCTCAATTTTATCTAAATATTTCTCTCGTACAGTTAATTCCTAGATAACGAGTGTCGACTGTACTTGTAGTATAACCTTTTTCTCTAAGACTTTTAACATGTATTCAATTATGATCAGTAAAGTAGATGGGACATTTCACGGTGTGCACTCTTGTGTGGTATCTGGTATGTTTTGACTCAATGACCTCTTCTCTTTTTGGTATGGCACATGTGCTTCTTGATGAATTCTCAAAGGTTATTATTGTTTAACAGTTGGCTTCAAGTTCTGCATGTGTATTCTTTACTTGTCTGCCACAATGTAACATGACTGACCAGGTGTTTATTTCCATCTAATCCATTTGTGATTCTGAGTCCTGAGTGATAGTTGTCTCATTGGCAATCATACCCAATCTCCTTACTTTATGTGGTTCTGATAAAGTTAAACTGAAGGTAAAACTCTGATCAAGTATGAAATTGGGTAGCGTCACTTTTATTGTTCTTGGTTATGTCCCTTTATAATATGGTGTATGCAAGCGGGGGCATCATCTGTGTCCCATGGACACATTCCCAATTTATTTATGCAAAATTTGCCCAAACATCAAAGGAAATTTGTATCTATGAAAAAGAATACCTCACAGATTATAACTTTTTTTTTAAAAGCCATTCAGATTAAATGTTAGTTCCAATGGGCGACCTTCATTGATTAAAGAAAAGTAAACAAAGAAATATAGTAAAAGGAGGTAGCTGACTTTGTGGCAATTCATTTCCGCTATCTTATTTTTATCTGGATATATTTAATTTATATAAGGGAAGATCCCAATTTCATATATTGGTGACAAATTCAATTTGCAAAAGTCAAGAAAAAATAAATTGCTCATGAAAATAAGTTGGTTTACAGCAATCTCTTACATGTAAGTATGAGAAAAGTTTAAATTGTAATACAGTAACTTTGAAATTTCATGAATATTTACAGAAATTGAATAGCCTATAAAGATGTTATTATTCCAATGCTTCTACATGTAATAATAAAATGCTCCGCAGGGCGCAGCTTGATACGACCGCAGAGGTCGAACCCTGAACAGTTGGGGCAAGTATGGACACAACATTCAAGCTTGATACAGCTCTGAATTTGGATTGTGATTCAATATTTGACACAGCATAGGTTTCTGACACAGAATGAATGTGGTCTAAGAACTTAAAAATTTTAAATTGGACATTCACCTATTATGGTCCAATATCCAAAATCTAAATACATGGTTAGATTCAGCATATCAAAGAACCCCAAGAATTCAATTTTTGATGAAATCAAACAAAGTTTAATTTTGGACCCTTTTGACCTCAATGTGGACAAAGTTGATAACGGGGCCCAAAAATCAAAAATCTAAATACATGGTTAGATTCAGCATATCAAAGAACCCCATATATTCAATTTTTGTTGAAATCAAACAAAGTTTAATTTTGGACCCCGATTTGGACCAACTTGAAAACTGGGCCCATAATCAAAAATCTAAATACATGTTCAGATTCAGCATATCAAAGAACCCTAAAAATTCAATTTTTGTTAAAATCAAACTAAGTTTAATTTTGGACCCTTTGGACCTTAATGTAGACCAATTTGAAAACGGAACCAAAAATTAAGAATCTAAATACACGGTTAGATTCGGCATATCAAAGAACCCCAATAATTCAATTTTTGATGAAATCAAACAAAGTTAAATTTTGGACCCTTTGGACCTCAATGTAGACCAATTTAAATATGGGGCCCAAAATCCAAAAACTTAATACACGGTTAGATTCAGCATATTAAAGAACCCCAAGAATTCAAGAATAAAACCCCATTGAAATTGATCAAGAAATAAGCAATTTATACGAAGTATCTTCTTTTGCACAATACTGTGCAATTGAATATTTCTTGCTATTGCGCAATACTGTACAATTGACAATTTCTTGCTATTGCGCAATATTGTGCTATTGGATATTTCTTGCTATTGCGCAATACTGTGCAATTGAAGATTTCTTGCTATTGCGCAATACTGTGCAATTGAAGATTTCTTGCTATTGTGCAATACTGTGCAATTGAAAATTTCTTGCTATTGCACAATACTTATTATATAATAATTTACACATCCTGTTTGGTGTGTATCTCCTACCATATCATTATTATTTGCTTTTAAATATTAATCAGAAATAACCAACTTAAAATGGAAAATTTTAAAAGAAAAAAAAAAGGAAAAAAAAAAAAAAAAAAAAAATCCCCCCTACCAAATTTTTTGAACCCCCTTATGATTCATCACCCCCAAACTCAATACCAGCCTTCCCTTTGTGGTATGGTACCTTGCAGTACAATTTCAGAGAGATCCATACACTTGAACACAAGTTATTGTCTGGAAACTAGAAAAATGCTTATTTTTGGCCCCTTTTTGGCCCCCAATTCCTAAACGTTTCGGGCAATTACCCCCAAACTCAATTCCAGCTTTCCCTTTGTGATATGGTACCTTGCAGTACAATTTCAGAGAGATCCATACACTTGAACACAAGTTATTGTCTGGAAACTAGAAAAATGCTTATTTTTGGCCCCTTTTTGGCCCCCAATTCCTAAACGTTTCGGGCAATTACCCCCAAACTCAATTCCAGCTTTCCCTTTGTGATATGGAACCTTGTAGTACAATTTCAGAAATATCCAAACACTTACACACAAGTTATTGTCATGAAACTAGAAAAATGCTTGTTTTTTGCCCCTTTTTTGGCCCCTAATTCCTAAAATTTTGAGGCAATTACCCCCAAAATCAATTACAGCCTTCCCTTTGTGATATGGAACCTTGTGGTACAATGTCAGAGAGATCCATACACTTACACACAAGTTATTGTCTGGAAGTAACAAAAATGCTTATTTTTGGCCCCTTTTTGGCCCCTAATTCCTTAACTGTTGGTACCATAACCCCCAAAATCAATCCCAACCTTCCTTTCGTGGTATTGAACCTTATGGTAAAATTTCATGGAGATCCATTCACTTAAACTAAAGTTAGAGTGCGAAAACCCATGTGTCTTCGGACGACGCCAGACGATGACGATGCCAACGTCATACCAATATACGACCAAAAAATTTTTAATTTTTGCGGTCGTATAAAAAGGGCAAAATTAACATATTTTTACACATATTTATTATTGGAAAATATTGAGCGCATGCACTAGTATCACAAAACTATTTACATGAAAGTTTTTGTTAATAAATGTATAGATGAACTTTGTGATGTCATGGGTAACAAACTCTTGATTTTTAATTTTGCTGCACATAAACTTTAAAACAGACATAAATTGAAATCTTAGATTAAAAGTTCAAATTTCAGTAACATTTAGGCTAAATTCAGCCCTTATCCCACCCTGCCCTTTGATTGCAGAGAAATCTTATCAAAATTGAAAGGCTAAAAGATACACACAACAGTTGATGGACATCTTTTTATTTTTATAATTGTTAACGTCTGTCTGTCTGTCTGTCCGTCTGTCAGTCCGGCAAATCAGTTTTCCAGACTTTTTTTCTTCGTGCTTGAAGATATGGATTTGATATTTGGTTTATTGATTTATCATGACAAGTTACAGGTCAAGTTCAATTTTCAATATTTTTAGTACTATTGAGAGCTTTCTGTCAAATGGTCTCAGAGGAGTTGCACAAGGTGTTATTGCCACAATACTCCATAAAATAGTCAATGTCCCACAACTTCTGTAAAAATGGTCTAGTAAAAATAACTACTAAATTGTCAACTAGACAACTACAAATGATGGCAACCAATCATACCAAATATGAGAGCTTTCTGACAAATTGTCTCAAGTCAAAAGTCCAATAACTCCTTTAAAAATGATCAAATGGAAATGATGGTATAATATGGTCAACTTAATAACACATGATGGCAAACAACCCTACCATTAGTATAAGAGCTTTCTGTAATACTGTCTCAGAAGAGTTGTATTCACAAGGTGTTATTGTTACAATACTCCAAAAAATAGTCAAAGTCCCATAACTCCGGTAGAAATGGTCAGATTAAACTGACAGTATAATATGGCCAACTGCACATGATGGCAAACAATCTCACCAATTATGAGACCTTTTTGTAAAATTGTCTCACAGGAGTTGTGTTCACAAGGTGCTATTGTAACAATACAAATAATTGGCCAAAGTCTAATAACTCCTGTAAAAATTGCCAAATGAGAATGGCAGTACAATATGGTCAACTACATATGATGGCAAACAATCCTATGACTATGAGAGCTTTCTTTTAAACTGATTCAGAGGAGTTGTATTCTCAAGGTGTCATTGTTACAATACTAAAAAAAAAATAGATAAAGTCCAACAACTCCAGTAAAAATTGTCAAATCAAACCGACGATACATCCCAGTCATGATAATATGAGGACAAATAATCATACCAAGTATTTCAAATGGTCTCAGAGTATTGATGTGTTTCAGACAGACAGAGACCATTACTGTATCTCCTGAGGCGTGATGCAAGGGGGAGAGAAAACATACTGCACAATTTCTTACTAGTATATTTTTAAGATTTTTTTATGAAATAAATTTAAATAATTGACACCAAGCAAATAATTGTAGTGTATGCATGGTATAGTTTTGGAAGAGGTTTATTAGGAATCTCTGATGGTACCTCTCCAGTCTTAATATTTTCTTCATATTTATGTAAATGTTCAAATCCAACTTCCCCATTTCCAAAAAATCCAAATAAAGGTGTTTTAGGGAAGTATTTCCTAAAAACACTTGACTCAACATTTTCAGATCCTTTGAAATGTCCTCGACCTCGTCCAATACATGCAAACATAAAAGCAAAACTATTTTCTTCAGGAATGTTACAATCTTTGAGTTTCTTGATGATTTTATCCACTTCTTGAGCTGTGTTGACTTCTTCCCGTATTATTACAGAAGCAGCATGGACCCTTGGACCACAGAGAGCAATACACATTAATGATGCTTCAGAATTCCTAGAAATAAATCAAAATCAATTCTGAAAATAAATACTGTAAATTCAAAAATTATTGGGATGTTTTTATTATTGTGAAAAATGCAGCAGGGTTATAATCGCAAAAATTTAAACTTGCATTTTGAATTTTTTTATATGAATTAAACAGGATTTTTCTCAATATCGCAAAAAATTAAAATCACATTTTAGTCTAAAATGACAAAATCGCAATAATAAATGCACGCAATAATATCTGAATTTACAGTTACTATTTTATTTTTGAATTAAAGGTTTTTTCAAATGAATAATTTTTATGATATTTCTTTTTAATTCATTTGATTCCACTGAGATATTGAGATAATGAACAAGGCAGTTTCAGAAAAGAAAGATGTGTAAATGCCTGATTCATTTCCATTTTAAACATCATTATGGCTTATTAGCAAGAAATCTACTTAAACTTACAATGAGGCAAGAGCTCTTATTCTGTATTTAAGACTGCACTACCTCTTTGAGATGAAGAACAGCCATAAAAGAGCTGGTCCTTTTTTTTAAAATATTTTTACAAGTGCGTTGGGATTTTTGTCATGAATAAAAATCTTTCTTTCCATCACTTAAGGTAGTATGAATGTCTTTCACCATCTTGGATTGTAAAATAGCAGAACACAACAAGTCTAGATTTTCAATCATGTCAGCAAAGCAAATTTGATGTATAAATGTAATTAAGTAATGTGAATTTTCATTTAAATGAAGAAATTTTTGTAATTTTAACTTATATTTACTAATATTTTTACCAAGGTATATTGTGTTTGCTTGATTTCAATTTTTTTTTTAAATTATGGTATTAAGGGGAGGTTACTCAGTCATAGAAATAGTATAATTTTAAACGGAATCTATATAAAAATTTTCCATTTTATGCTATAACAGGGAAAAATGAAAGGTGACCCATTTTTTCCTTTGGTACTCTGAAAGCATTTTCTAAGCGCTATCTTCTCATATTTTATTTCACAATTCTATCATTATGTTTACATTCTATTCACATAATGATGTTTTTTCCCTCTATAATCCATACAAAATGAGTAATTTATTTTACAACCTGTACCTTGAAAAAAAGCTCGCTAATCTTATCATTTTTATTGTATTTTTGAACATATCACAATAAATACTACATTTTGGCAAAGTATGAAAAAATATAATTTCTTGTTTATACTCCCATACCACCTTAAGTAAGAAACTAAATATAACAATATTAAGTTGAACGGCTTCAATGAATTACAAAACAATACAAATTTTATTATTTCTTCTGTTTTTACTTGGATGTTTTCTTAAATGGTTTATATATCAGAATATAATTCATGAACCCAAAATATATTCTATTAGCAAAGGACTCTATAGCTTATAAACACCATCTGCTAGAGTTTATGGATAAAATGAGATGTGGGATATACATCAATGAGACAGCAACCCAATGACAAAAAGAACCAGAAGAATTCTAGATTCAATGATTGATTTTTGGTGTTTTAACGCCACTTTCAGCACTATTGGCTATTCATGGTGGCAAGTTTTTAAGGGCGGATGAAGCCAGAGTGTCCAAAGAACTGGCATCTTATGGCAATCCTAGTCAATTAAGATTGGAGTTGAACTCACCTGCCACATACAAAGTTCTAACTCACAACCTCAGCATGCTCAGAGTTGACAGGCTAGTGGGCCAGTGTTTGAACGACTTAGACCACCCTTCCAACGAAGCCCCCTGAAGTCTTCTAGAGAAAAATTTACAGAAATAATGATTCTAAGATAAATTTCTTGTTTTTCCTTTGATTTTAATAATCTTATATGAATTCTGTACAAATGTGCATGTTTTATATATTTTTTCTCACATTTCTGACAAAAAAGTTTAAACATATACATGCAGGTACTCTGTTTAAAATTTTCTGTTGAATTTTATAGACACTGGTTGTACATGTAATGATAACAAAATGTTTGTATCAACATCATACCCTTTTTTTTAACATATCAGATAAAAATCTTTTTGGAGACTCCTGTCTCTTCCTACAATTCCTCTTTTTAATTAAAAATGAAACTATTAATTACCTATTACTATTGAAATTGTCTACATATCCTCCTGCAATCACACAGCTTTTATAGTGTTGTAACAAGGTATAGCCAATCTCAGGGGGACAGAATGGCTCATCACAGAAGAAAAGAATGGCCTTGACCTCTTTGTCAGCTGGCACAGTACTGACTTGATCAACCTCAAACAATCCACTTCCACTTTCGTCCATTCTGTTTGCATATGTATAGATATCTACATAAAAGGTATAAATATCGAAACCATCTATTTTTGGTATTGATAATAGTGTCAGAGCATCTCTGTCTTCCATTTCACATGTCTTGTTTGTCTTTTGGTCTGTAACTACAAAAACAGACAAATTTATTTCAATACTGTAACTTTAATATTTTGGGGGTTGTTATTTGTTAAGAGAATACAGTAAAAGTTATAATCTTATCTTAAAAGGTAAGAAATATGTTGTATTATTATCAAAATGAACACTGAAAGCATAGATAATGATAATGTAAATAAAAAATCTTGAGTTATGAGGCGCAAACTCAAGCTTAAAATTTTCCAATCTCCAGTTTTGACTTGACAACTCTGTCACATCTGCATAACATACATCTTAAATACACAAAATATAAAATATTACCTCAATCTTGTTATTCCTTCTACATGTTTTGTACAGTTTAATGTTAATTTCACATTCTTAAATGTTGAAGACCCTGAATATTTTCTATTATGTTTTGAAATATAACATCTGACAATACAAATATATACAAACCTACAACACCATCTGCAACTAATGCAAATATTGGACATAGTTTTGGTAAAAGTTTTTCCATGAAGGTGCTAACTTCCACAGCTTCACATTTTGCATTGCGTGGGAACCTGGTTGGATGAGAGGATGGTAAACTGATTGGACTTTCATAGAGTCTTGATGTACAAAACATTAAAAGATGGTCTGGTTCACTGGATAGTTGCTGAAATGACAAAAAAAAATTAAAAAAATTAATGCAATGAATTCCAGCTAAATCTAACTTTTTTGATAAAATCATCAACAAACTTACAATGAACAATCCCCAAGTCATTTAATCTAAAAGCATTGCACTGGGAATTTACCAGGCAAGGCTATATTTTCAAAATTATTTGGGTTTCCTGGAAAAATGCAATTTAAAAAATTAATTCATTTCATTTTAAAATCTATCTATTGATATACAATTACACTGCAGTCTTTTGATTATTTGGTAGCTGATTGACCTGAAAAACTGATATTAAATTAGCCCAGTGGACAAAACATAGTGATTTTTCCAAATATTGATGGAAAGTGTAATTAATTACATAAAAAATAAAAATAAAATTGGTACAATAAACTTGTTTATAAAGAAAAAGGCATGACAAATCACTGAATATTCTTTACATTTTTTTATTAGGATGCCATATTTTACAGAATATTTTTATCATTATTTTATATTTCCAACAGCTGCAACTCCATAAAAAACTAGTTGGTCAACCAGAAAGAAACACTAACTCAATCTGTAGGTCATTATACAACTATATACCAACTATATCTGCCATGTCTGTAAGCATAAATATATACATAACTCTATAGAATGCTTGTTGTTCTGTCAAAAGAATGCCAACAAAAACAAAACCCAACAAACACTAGATCTGACGTAAGGTTTGTTACAAAATAGAATGAAATCTTTCACTTATTTTTAAATAATTCTTCCACTGCCAATACCTCAATGAAGGAGCACAAGTTCTCTGCTTTACTGTTCAGACCTTCTTCTTCATCATATTCTAATGCCATCCATTCTATTTTCTTCCTTTTTTTCTTTATAGTTGCTGCATATTCATTCCAGACTTTACACACTCTGGAATCAACAAAAACCCAATCTTTTTATCAATTATAACAGAGTATATTCTTCATTCCAAAAGCAATACAGCTTATAGGTATCAAGTACAATGAATATAATATTAAATATCATAGTATGCAGTGTTCTCCCCAGATATTTCATATAGCATCCTGGTAAACAGGGAAATTTGAAATACCATCTTGTTTCTAAAAATTATAGCATCACATCCATAACATAATCTATAAGAAAACCACTTCAGATAGCATCACATTATCATGATGCTAAAAGTCCCTGGGGAGAACACTGAGTATGCATCACATAGTACAATATAGTATGTAGTATGACAGAGTAAGCAGCTTTAAAATAAAACAGCTGAACTGATTTGTTCAGGATCATATTTATCATGTGGTCCATAACTGTTAGTAGAGCTAAATATACAAGCATTCTGAGAGTATTGCATGGCAATACGTAGTCCCCAACTGGGTAAAAATTACATTATACTGGAACAAAATGCTAACTTGTTCTATAACTTGTCATGGTGTAAACAAAAAGTAAATATCAAGTCATTATATTTAAGCATGACTAAAAACAGTGTGAATAACTGATTATATGAGTGAGTTTTTCAAGTCCAAGGACCATAACATGCAGAAAATTATCAGACCAAAACAAAAATTTGAACTTGATCTGGAACTTGTCATGATAAAACTATATACCAATTATCAATCAATATCTTCAAGCATGATGATAAAAATGTGGAAAACACTCTTAACATTGGATATGATTAATAGTTCTCTAAAATTAGATATGATGTAATACAGTGTATATCTATTTTCAAATTATAATCAAATATAATTAATAGTTCCAAATATTTTTTCTTTCATTTGTCACAAACTAATATAGATTTGTAACTTATCTATAAAGTGTCAACAACTTTTATCTTCAAAATGTAATGTAATGAAATATATACCTTAATGAAAATAGATTACTATCTAATTAAAGGATTTCACTGAATAATCATTTTTATATATATATATATAGCATTCAGAAAATTAGTTAATACAAAATAACAAACAAACAAACTGGCACAAATTTTTCAAACAATTTACTGAAGAATTTCTTTAAAAAAATGAGTTATCTCTCTTTGTATAGAAATATGGTTTAACATAGTACTCTAACATTAGATATGGATTTATTTTATGGACCATAACTCTGGACTAAACCATCAGAATGGACCAAACTCGTACTTGATCTATAACTTGTCATGATAAAACCATATAACAAATATTAAATCAATATCTTTAAGAATGAAGAAAAAAAGTGTGGAAAGCTGATTTGCAGACAGACAGACAGACAGACAGACAGACAGACAGACAGACAGACAGACAGACAGACAGACAGACAGACAGACAGACAGACAGACAGACAGACAGACAGACAGACAGACAGACAGACAGACAGACAGACAGACAGACAGACAGACAGACAGACAGACAGACAGACAGACAGACAGACAGACAGACAGACAGACAGACAGACAGACAGACAGACAGACAGACAGACAGACAGACAGACAGACAGACAGACAGACAGACAGACAGACAGACAGACAGACAGACAGACAGACAGACAGACAGACAGACAGACAGACAGACAGACAGACAGACAGACAGACAGACAGACAGACAGACAGACAGACAGACAGACAGACAGACAGACAGACAGACAGACAGACAGACAGACAGACAGACAGACAGACAGACAGACAGACAGACAGACAGACAGACAGACAGACAGACAGACAGACAGACAGACAGACAGACAGACAGACAGACAGACAGACAGACAGACAGACAGACAGACAGACAGACAGACAGACAGACAGACAGACAGACAGACAGACAGACAGACAGACAGACACTTCGACTTCGTCAGTAGGGGACTAACAACAATTGTAAACTGGTCAAAATTTATATCCTTTTTCAGATTTGATCAAAGATTCAAAAGCTGTTTTTTTTTTTAAACTAATAAGAAATGAAAGCAAGTGACCATCACATTTTGCATGAAGAGCAGAAGCAATTCTTGATAAAATTGTGTTGTCACTTGCATTCATTTCCAAACTAATGAAATTTACTATAAATTATAATTTGAAGCAGCTGAGTTATTTTCCTTGTTGGGCAGAATAACAGCTTTGTAGCAATGAAGACCAATGAAGAGTCAACTATTAGCGGATTCAATCCCTGTTCAATTTCCAACTGAGTTACATTTCCAAGGGACATAACTCCTGTAAAAATAATTGATCAGTGCTGATTTTCCAACTCATCCAGGACATTAAATTCTGATATAAATCTTAAATAAAAATTTCATCACAATCCTACAAGAAATGTAAGCTTGAAAGCACTTGCAATGTAATATTCCATATAATTTTCATTACCATGGTGCATTACTCCTTTTAAATAGTTGATACACTGATTTTCAAAATTGTCTGAGACATTGCTGATTTAAATCTTGCAAGAATTGTACATGTGAGAGTGCTAACAAGACAGTAGGATGCACAGACACACAGACACATGGATGGACAGACTACCCAGTATTTCTATGTCCCTTGCAGTGTGTTGTGTGGTGGGGGCAATAACAGTAGATGCCAGGTAACGTCATTTCAAAAGGAATCAAAGCAACAAAGTTTATCAAAAGTAGACATCTAAGATATATTATGACAATAAATTCGCTGAGCGCAGCCAGATATGAACGCAAAGGTCTAACCCTGATCAGTTGGGGCAAGTTTGGACACATTATTCAAGCTTGATACTGTCTGAATTTGGATTGTGATCAAATTTTTGACATAATATAGGTTTCTGACACAAAATAAATGTGGTCAAAGATCTTAAAAATTTGAAATGGGACATTTAATTTACCTAGAATGGTCTGACATCCAAAATTTAACAACATGGTTAGATTCAGCATATAAAAAAACACCAAAAAATTTAATTTTAGTTGAAATCAAAGAAAGTTTCATTTTAGACCCTTCAAACCTTAATACGGACTAATTTGAAAACAGGGCCCAAAATAAAAAATCTAAATGCACAATAAGATTCAGCATATCATACAGCCGCAATAATTCAGTATTTGATGAAATCAAACAAAGTTTAATTTTGGATCCTTTTGACCTCAATGAAGACCAATTTAAAAATGGGTCCCAATATCCAAAAAGTAATACAAGATTAGAACCCCAAAAAATTAAAGACTTTAAATTAATCCCATTGAAATTGGTTAAAAGATTTGTATTTATTTTCAATTGAAGATTTCTTGCTATTGTGCAATACTGTGCAATTTAAGATTTCTTGCTATTGTGCAAAACTGTGCTATTGCGCAATACTGGCCAATAGAAGATTTCTTGCTATTGCGCAATACTGTATAATTGAAGATTTCTTGCTATATTGCGCAATACTGTGCAATTGAAGATTTCTTACAATTGCCCAATACAGTGCAATTGAAGATTTCTTGCTATTACGCAATACTGTGCTATTGCTCAATACTGTGCTATTGTGCAATACTGTGCTATTGCGCATTACTGTGCAATTGAAGATTTCTTACTATTGTGCAATACTGTGCAATTGAAGATTTCTTGCTATTGTGCAATACTGTGCAACTGAAGATTTCTTGCAATTGCACAATACTGTGCAATTGAAGATTTCTTGCTATTGCCCAATACTATGCAATTGAAGATTTCTTGCTATTGCCCAATACTATGCAATTGAAGATTTCTTGCTATTGCACAATACTGTCCAATCATTTGAAATTTCAAAACTTTTAAAGAAAAAAAATATAAACCCCCAAAAAAAATTGGAAAAAAAAATCCCCCCAAACTTTTAGAAACCCCTTCCCCTTGAGGTAATTACCCCCAAATTAATCCTAGCCTTGCCTTTGTGGTATGGAACCTTGAAGTACAATTTTAGAGATATCCATACACTTAAACACAAGTTACTGTCTGGAAACAAAGTGCTTGTTTTTGGCCCCTTTTTTGCCCCTAATTCCTGAACCGTTTGGGCAATTACCCCCAAACTCAATCCCAGCCTTCCCTTTGTGATATGGAACCTTGTGGTACAATATCTGAGAGATCTATACACTAATACACAAGTTATTGTCTGGAAACTACAAAAATGCTTGTTTTTGGCCCCTAATTCCTAAACTGTTGGTTCCATAACCCCCAAAACCAATCCCAATCTTCCTTTTGTGGTATTGAACCTTCTGGTAAAATTTCTTAGCGATCCATGCACTTAAACTAAAGTGATTGTCCGCAAACCAAATGTGTTTTCGGACGGCACTGACGACGACATCATAGCATTATACGACGCAAAACATTTTTAGCAGTTGTATAAAAATGGATATTCTATTTTGTGACAAGAAGAAGAAGAAGGAGGCAGGTCAAATGAACCAAACATATTGTCATTCAGCCATTAAAGTCTGAGGCCCATCTTCCCTTCACTAATTTTTGAACTGATCATAAATTAATGCCACTTGAAATAAACAAGATAATTAATCCTAGCTGCTAACGGTATATATATTGCAGAAAAGCACAGAATTTGAATTTAAAATGTATAATATTTCTTTTATTGTTTTGAAATAAATTTGTTTTCTGAAGCCAGCTTTGATTTTCTCAAGTTTTCTTAAATTTTCTTAAATCAAAAATGTCATAAGATGAAATCATGTACCAGCACATGTGTTTTCATACAACATGTTATTCTATTGTCAATGTAGATTATCCAGAATAAGTCTTGAAAAATGAAATAAAAGAATTTGTCTAAATAAAAAAGTAGTATATAACACGTTGTTTATAATTTGCATAAAAAACAAGGTGACATTAACCCTCTATTGCTGTAATTAATTTAATGTGGTTACATTCTGTTTGCCAGGAAATACAGGAAAGAGACAAAATTTAAACCAAATCCGCATCTGTGAATCTGTTACGTCATTGATGCATTATTCAACATCTTAACCCCAAAATTTAGAGTATGTTATTAGTGTTAATTGCTAACATCACAATGCCCTACTATGACATGTGATACAAATGTATATGATGTCATGTCCGGATGTTACATAAGAGACCCTTTGAAGAAAATTATTTCGCTGTATAATCTTCTGTTTTTTATTTGAAGGAGAAAACATAATTATGCAGAAATGGAAATGTGCTTTGATAAATTAAAAATATACGCATATGTGTCTCTCTGGAACAGTTGGCATAGCCACATATGTCCCTCTGGCAGCAAGACTGTTTAACTACTTTTGATGTTAATATAAAATAAATGGAGAATGTGTCCATAGGACACGGATGTTGCCCCTGCTTACAAAGAACATTAGAAAGGGACATAACTCAAGAACAGTAAAAGTGATGCAACCCAAATTCAAACTTGATCTGTGTTTTGTGGTAATAAGCATTGTGTATAAGTTTCATGACATTTGGTTGAGGCAAACTTAAAAGTTAGAGAACGGAAACCAATTTTGGGACGTATGGACGGAGGGACAGACATACAGACTGACAAGGGTAACACCTTAATGCCCCTCCGCTGCTGCGGGGACATAAAATTAAAATGATATGGTATGATTGCCAATGAAACAACTCTTCACTAGAGACCAAATGACATAAAAGTTAGCAACTATAGGTCACTGTACTGCCTTTAACAATGAGCAAAACCCATATCGCATAGCAAGCTATAAAACGCCCAAAAATGACAAATGTAAATGCAGGTTGGGGGAGGGTTGAAAGCCTGCATGCAAACATGTTTTACCCTGCCATATTCTGTATGTTCCTGTCCCAAGTCAGGAACCTATAATTCAGTGGATGTTGTAAATTCATATTTGCTTATTTATTTTTTTTAACAAAACTGGCCGTTATTTTTCTTATTTGAATTAGTTAAAATTGGTCATTTCCGGGCCTTTCATAGCTTGCTATATGGTATCACAGGTACAACATGAGATTTTTATAATATATGTACATGTATATATGCCAAATTAAAAAAAACCTGGTCTTGTACCTGTGTGTGGTACAGGTTTTGCTAGTTGTTGAAAGCGATACAGTGACCTTGCGTTGCTAACATCTACGTCATTCGGTTTCTGATGGAGAGTTGTCTTATTGGCAATCATACCCGACATCTTATTTTTATATATACGTATATATATATAAAGTACATCTATTCATGAAAGAGTGACAGAAAGTGGTGCTTTGCAATAAATTTACCTTGAACACGAGTTTAAAGCTTTACAAGGAAGAAAATTTAAAATCTTATAAAGAATCACTGGGAGACGTAGCACTTTTGAGGCATGACACTCTTCCATATCTCGAAATAACTCTGTTAAATGATTTCACTTGGCTTTGTTTTCATTTTGAGATTTGAGTAACTTTTGAACCTTCAATAAGAAAGAGTTACTGATTTGGAATGAAGCGCTTACGAGACGCCGAAGTAACCAAGACGTTGTTTACAAATGGCGGCGTCCATGTAGCATTTTAGACTATTTAGAATGGGGTCAGCTTCTAGTCGATCCAGCCAAGTACACTCATTTCAGGTGGACCATACAGCCTCAAAAGATGCAAGGTAGTCACAACTTTTTGAATTGAATGGTGGAATTTCACAGGAAAAAATCTTGAATTTCAACTTGAGTACTGACCACTGTGCAAAAATGTACAAATGTACCATGTTTATTGTTAAACAGCCCATCTAAGGCTTTTTGAATAAGGATTCTCAGTGGAAGCAAGACAACTCTACCCACTACCAAATTGCCCCAGGCAAACTAGCCCAACTTTTCGCAAAGTCAACCCACTTCCTACCAGCTAGCCCCTAAAAGTAGCTAATTCCAGTTTAATCTAGGCCTGCCAACTCTGCCCACTTATTAAAAGTAGTTAAATACTAGTAAGTCCAGTAGATAGACCTAAAATCATCGGGTTTAAACTACATTTCATAACTGGGTCTATATGGTAGGCCCAAATTTAGTAGGATTTAATCTTTTTCACAAGTGGGGGGACTTTGTAGGCCTTAATTCAGCAGGATTAAAACCCTTTTGTTAAGTGGGGCAATTGGTTTATACGATAGGGATGAGTAGGTAGAAAGTGGGCAAGTTTGAAGAAAAATGGGGTGAGTTGTCATGGATTCATTCTCAGTGCTATAATATCTAAGAGTGTCATAATTACATGTACAATTGTATGCAAATTTTCTGCCATTACTTAAAGTCAAGCAAGTTCCTGAAAAATTTTGTGTCACAATTTAAAACATTTGATGTCAAAATTAAAACATGATTGTTGCAAGACACCAAAAGGTTATTGGGAGACAGGGTAATTCTGAGCAAATTTAGCTAGATTATAAGATACCCAAAAGTGTAAATAAGTCTGTTGTACTCAGTCAGTCGGTGGTTGATTGAAGGCTCCAAATCAGTTCTATAAAATTTCAGAAGGCATACATAAATTATTAAAAATATGTAACCAGATGGAATTCCAAACACTTTCCAAAAAAAATTTTGTAGAGGAACTCGCACCTACATGTAGCATCACCACAATCTTTCATAAATCAATAGATAGTGACATTCCTACCTGAAGATTGGTTGAGTGCAAACATAGCTCCAGTATATACATGTAACCCTTTGACTGTGATATTTTTTTAATGAACTTTGAAGTGAACGCCTTATTTTATGTTTATGTTGTGTATTAAAGAATTTTGGGAAATGTCCTCAAACTTCATTTTCTGATGTCATATTCTGTCATCATGACATTAACCTATTATTCTTTTAAATTTAAGGAATTCTATATGTACGTTATATTATCATTCAATTTGTTTGGAAAACTCTCTATGTCATATTCTAACAAGGGACACATTGTCCAAAACATGGGCAAAGGGTTGAGATGAGAGATGTCCATGCAGCAGAAATTTCAAGCCAGTATGACTGACCTGTGTATCTTGCAAGCTGTTGGAACAATTAATCTGCAAACACATTCTAAAACATCTGGAAAAGCACAGAATAGTTTGATTATTTTGCTTAATGAATTTCCTCTTGATAGATCTGTTAAACAACTAACAGTCAAACAAACCCCACAAAACTTTTTTTTAAGGTCGTTTCTATTTATCATGCTTTTCAATAATATATGGTAAAATCGCTGAAAGACCCCACTCCTAAATTATCAATATCTTGGTGTTAATTAGATACACCACTTCAAATAACATGAATAATGTTCTGCTTATGTTAATAACAAATAATTTAATTTTTTATGTAACATGTCTTCTGATTGGCTGAAAGTTTGTTGTCTATCAGCTCATAGACATATTTTTTGTCATGTGACCTTGAAGTCATTAACGTTTTTCATGATTTACTCCTTAAAAATGGAATTAAGAATAATATTATCAGGAATGACTGTGATATTTTTTCTGTCTTCTCAAAATAACCTAAAAAAGTGTGGTGCACACTTTAAAATAACACGCTACACGGGTTATTCAGTGTGCACCACCTTTTTTATGCTATTTCTTCATAGAAAGAAAAAATATAACAGCCATTCCTTAAATGAACCGGTGATAATAATGTTTTTCTTTTCATTTCAGACCTCTGAACAGGTCCCTGTCACATGAATCAAAGAATGTTCAGGTATTTTACTCTTAAAATATCTTTGTAAACTGTACACTTATATACATATATATAGTCCAAAGATATTCATTTATTACTTCTATCTGACATGTTCCTTCTTCCTTTTCCTATTTAAGACAGGAGGTTGCTTCTTATGCCATGTTGTTGCAGTGATTCCCAGTGAAACATCATGTCACTTTATCCAAGGTGTACATGTATGCTATTCATATATGATTTCGTGTTTGAATTTTTAATCTTATTGATATTTTGGGGTTTCTCTGTCAATATATATATATTGCTAAATTCATGTGCAACATGAACATTGAGCTGCAAAAGTTTCTTATCATCTATATCCGATTTCACCTGGATAGATGCACGCTTGATAAAGCTAGTTTGTCTAGCGAAATATTGCGTTTATTTTTATCGTTTTGTAAATATTTTAAACATTCTAATATTTACATACTAAATAGTGTATTAATCTATAATTTTATTTGTGTAATTGTATTAATCTCTGTACTGATTAATCCACACTCCCATAGATTTGTATGTCATTGTGTTGCTATTTATAGGCACTTATATATATATATATATATATATGGCAATCGCCATTGGCAGTCAGCAGGGTTTAAGAACATCAGTTGTTCGACCTGTTAGTCAAATGCGTTTTGTTAAAATATACTTTTTCACTTTTTTTGGTCTTTTGGAAAATGTTGTTTGTGCTGTATTTAGACCCCTCTACCAAGAAATTTGTTTTGCATGCACACGTATAAAAATTGCGGTTTTTATCCAACGCAATCATAGGTTTGAACGTCGTTTTCAATTTAGACTTGTATATATATATACAACATTATATATATATATATATATAACTTTATTTCCTTTATCATGTCTATGTTAGAAATTTGGTGTACTTGCAAAAAAAGACATAAAACAAAGAAAAAAATGTAAGCTACTGTTTCAAGTTAAAGCAAACTCCCCCCCCCCCCCCCCCCCCCCCAAAAAAAAATAAAAATAAAAAAAGTGTGGTAATTTAAGCACTTTCTATATTGGTGATTATGGACACAATGGACACATATATACTATCAATTATCAAAGCCTCTGCAGATTTTTTCCACATGACGAACACAAATCTATGAGAAAAAAGTCAAATCATCATTTTATACTTCGAATGATGTACATGTACTGCACAAAAGAATTGTTGTTGTGAATTCAGATGAGATGACACTGAACTGAATTGGACACATTTAGAAGATATCAACTCAACATGGCATATTGATAAGGGAATTGTAGAATTGCTTAAAATTTCATAATTTCATAGCTTGCTAGACTTTCAAGAAAACCACTATCAGGTTTTTGTGACAATTGTTTTCAGTTGAGAATTGTACCAGGTAATTATTTGTCAATTAAAGAACTAAAGGTTTTATTTCAATTTGAAATATTTTACAAATATATTTCTGTATATGCTGAGAAAGACAAAGAAATATCACTCTGATTCACTCATATTTTTCATCTGTTTGTGTGAACTTATAAGGAATTTTAGCTGTATATATATATGATTTAGATAATGCATAAAATTTATATTTCCTTATTAAAATAGGTCAGACAATCTGTGCAAAGTACTGATGAAAATGAAGAAGAGAAAGAAAATAATTCACCTGTTTCAAATTTTACCTGTCCTGCAGAAAGAGATGTATTAATAGTTACATTAAAGAAACAGGTATTTTGTAAAAGTGTTTAAAAATTTTCATCAATTTTTCTGACCTGGAACAAGACATATGCATGTTACTTTTCAAGCATATAAATAAAAGGAATTGTTATGTTTACATCAACCTAAGTAAGAACACGAAGAATTTTGAAACTTCCAGGGGTCTTCAACTCTAGTCAACTGATCATACAATATGTCAAGCTCTTAATCACTCTAATTCTAAAAATGTTGTGAATAACTTACTAACAAACTATCAAAGACCTGCTGTCAATAGATATAAGAAGATGTGGTATGAGTGCCAATGAGACAACTCTCCATCCAAGTCCCAAATTGTAAAAGTAAACCATTATAGGTCAAAGTACAGCCTTCAACACAAAGCCTAGGCTCACACCCAATAGCAAGCTATAAAGGGCCCCCAAAATGACTAGTGTAAAACCATTCAAACAGGAAAACCAACAGTCTAATCTATATAAAAAACAAGAAACGAGAAACACTTATGAACCACATCAACAAACAACAACCATTGTACATCAGGATCCTGACTTAGGACAGCTGGTGCAAACAAATGCAGCAGGTTTAAACGTTTTAATAGGCACCAACCTGCACCCTACCTGAAACAATAGTGTAACATCACAACATAGAAAGACACACTAGAAAATATCAATTGAAATGGCTTAACTCAATCAAAAGACATATTAACAAAAACAAGTGAACATACACTGAACGAATAAATTTGTTCTATGACACAATGTAAATACAAAATTAATAAAACAAGGGGGTTAGATGTAAAACAATATCAGAAAGACAACCATAACCTTGGACAAAATACCGCCAAATAAAATAACCTACACAGGTAAATAAAAATAATTTTGTTGTAAGGTATACATGGAGTACGGAAACAATTATTTTTACAAAGTAAATAACTTTGTAGTTCCTAGTACGAGAATAAAAGTGAAAATATATCGTCATACTAAACACTTATCAAAGGTGGTATATATTAAAAATAGTGAGACTAGATATAACACCAAATAAGTAAACATTAAATAATAAAAATACATCACAAATTGTATCAACAGGTCTTAGTTAACACGAAAGTTAGTTAAAAGCCAAAAACAATTAATAATAAAAAATCATGCATCAGAGACTTTAATCAACTAAAACACATCCCAGGGATTTAGTGTTTTAACGTCATGGACAGTCAAAGAAGACATGACTAGTGCAATGCCAAAATAAAAGTATCGACAGGCAGTAGGATAGTGAGGAGTTAACCTGTTAATAAATATGTAGAATGTAATATATATGTAAAATGAACATGGATGTGTATTTATACATCCCAAAAAAATGTTTGAAAAGAATACAAATTTAGTTATGTTTTAATTTGCTGATGACAAAATCAATATTTGTGCCAATGTAAACTATATTCAAAGATCTAATTACAACATTGGTAAGATAACCTTTACTTATAAGTTTGTTTAAAGGTTTGATGAGTTTACACGGATCACATAGTGATTTTCGCGCTTTTTGTACAATATTACCGTAAAATTTAGGATGTAAAATACTGTTTTTAATAAGTTTTCTACAGGTACAGCCAAATTTACTATTCAAATCTTTGTATCTATGAAAGAATTTAGTAAAAGTTTGAAGTAATTTATGGTAACTAAATCCCTGATTTAATAATTTTCCAGTGATGCATTGATTACGTTCGTTAAAATCTATGACATCACTACACACACGGTCATAACGAACGAGTTGGGATATATAAACACCGTATGATGGAGCCAAAGGAACATCACAGTCTAAAAAAATGAAAATTAACAATAGGGAATGAAAAATCGTCTCTTTTGTTGTAAATTTTAGTATGGACTTTCCCTTAAAAAATTGAAATGTCTAAATCTAGAAAAGGACAACTACTGCTGTTTATGTTAGATTTATTTAAAGTAAGTTCCTTTGGGTAAATTTTGGTAGTATATTTAGAAAACTTTGGATAATCTAACGAAAAAATATCATCAAGGTATTGTTGAATGTATCAACCAAATGTAACAATGACATGTCTTTACTGAGTTTGGTCATAAACTGAGATTCATAGCAATAATGTTCATTTCTCCAAATAAAAAAGATTTTTATCCCTTTCTCCCTTATGAAATTTTTTTTTTAAAGTTTGGAATTACACTATTTTTTTCAGAAAAAAATGTAACTCAAAGATCAGAGTTACATGGTGGTTCCCTTCTTTGATACCTGTGATAAGACCTTGACCTAAAAGGGGGCATTGGTTATCAAATTCCCATCTTTGATCTATAATGTACAAAAACATATATATCCAAATTACAAAAAGTCTAAAATAAACAATTAACAATGCATGGACTTAATAATTTGTATCAGTATTTTGTATGTAGTCTAGTAACTAGTCAGTAACTGCGAGTACTCTCAAATCGTACTTCGTTGTTTATTTGACCTGTTGATACTAATTGTAATGCTTTTTTGTTATTTAATGTTATTCAGGGTTATATCTGGTCTGTATACCAGCTTTGATAAGTTTTTGGTATTACTATAAATTTTCACTTCGTACTATGAACATCAAAATTATTTCTTTTGTAAAAATATTTCCTTTCTCTATTGGAACTGCACACGTATACCTAACAACAAAATTATTTTCATTTACCTGTGTTTATATTAATTGCAAGTGGCTGATATTTTTGTTCGAGCATATTGTTTTTCTTAAATTGTTTAACATTTTATACCGGTATAACATGTTACTTTTATTATTCTTCCCTTAGTTTATTTATTTTGTATTTACATTGTATCATAGGTCAAATTTATTTGTTCAGTGTATGCTCACTGGTGTTAATATGTCCTTTGATTGAGTTAAGCTATTTCAGTTGATATTTTATAGTGTGTTTTTATTTGTTGTGATGTTACACTATTGTTTCAGAAAAAGGGTGAAGGTTTGGTACCATTAAAACGTTTAAACCCGCTGCATTTGTTTGCACCTGTCCTAAGTCAGGAATCTGATGTTCAGTAGTTATCGTTTGTTGATGTGGTTTATAAGTGTTTCTCGTTTCTTGTTTTTTATATAGATTAGACCGTTGGTTTTCCCGTTTGAATGGTTTTACACTAGTAATTTTTGGGGCCCTTTATAGCTTACTGTTCGGTGTGAGCCAAGGCTCCGTGTTGAAGACTGTTTTTGACCTATAAAGGTTTACTTTTATAAATTTTGACTTGGATGGAGAGTTGTCTCAATGGCACTCATACCACATCTTCTTACATCTATAGACATCATTTAATTAACCATCAAAATGACCTCCAAAGACTGCTGACGGTCATGTAACCAGATATAAACATAAATATAAATAGATAGCGACCACATACAATTGGATTTTTCTAGGTCTGTTTGATTTCATATTATAGGTTAAAAAGTATGTTTATTATCGTTTTTACATATACAATGTATAAGAATGATTTTTTGTGGATCGAATCAGTCAACAAAATGGTTCATCTTGTTTCAATGTTGACATTCTTTTCCTTTAGCTGAGCACATGTGTAACCTTTATCCAGCTAAGAGGTTAAATTGAAGGTCACTTGAATATGATTCATTGGGGTTAAATTATTCACTTGCAAGTCAATAATACATCAATGATGTTTTTGAGCTTATTTTGACAAATTTGGGCCAAACTGACTGCCTTTAATGAAATATTATTTCATTCCACTTTTATTGATAGTTAAAACAAAAAGAATCATATTTATTTGTCTAAATCGTAGCTAATGCCCCTTTAAAGACTTTCAACATGAAATTAAATAATAATCGGTAAAAACAAATTACACACATTGTGCACAGATTAATAGTATTTCCACTAGCTCTTCATTGTCAATGAAAATCTTTCCGTCCTAATGGAAGTAACTAAAAAATGGATCTTAGATTACAGGGTCAATTACGAAATTGGCAAAAAGACTATTGCAATTACTTTTTAGTAGATTTTAGAATTGAAACAATTCTATAATGACTTGATTTCAGCTGGGTGAAAGTGAAAGCAACAACCTTGACCTTAAAGATAGAATTCAGATGTTAGAAGAACAAATAGTTGATATACAATCACAGAATGAAATAACAGAACATAATGACCTTGTAGAGGATACTTTAAAGGCAAAAGATCAGATAATAGACAGAACTACCCAGGAAAAAGAACAACTTCAGAAAGACTTTAATAAGCAGGTTAGATCCAGTCATTTTAGCAAGAGATTCCTCAAAGTTTTCTAGTTGTATAATTCAATCTGATATATAAAGTATTGTCTAGGTGAGGCGTTTTCCCCCCATATGAAATTTGACACCATGAATTCATGTGTCGTACCTGTGAAATCCTGTTTTCTCTCACCAATCAGATAAACAAGAACGGTGAGAGAACTCTCTCTAATTATTTGAGCACAGACTGAGGTTTATCTATCACAAAATTTATGTTAACGATTTATTTAAAAATTAAGACATGAACAAATGATTCAATGGTAAATACAGGATTTTTCTAATAACTTGTGATCATAACTTTTGGAAATTATACATTGTAAATCATAAGCAAAATACTTCTTATGAATGATCTAACTTGGAAAATATTTGTTATAGAAGATAGAGAGAAAATGTAAACAGACAAATTGATCAGCAAAATGAAATCTACAAATAATTAAAATTACATGTACACATGTACTGCCTATAAGAGTATTGCCCTCAAATGACAATTTTTACCAATATTTTGTGTATTTTGGCCCTTTTCTTGAAAACTGTTTTCTTGGTTTTTTTTTGTAAAGATGAATGACTGAGTAATAATGGCAGCTTAATATAACATAAAAGATAAGTCTTAGTGCTCCTACAGAAAACAACAATGTGTGCAAGCTTTGTCAACAAAAAGGATAATTCTTTAAATATCAGACTCTATTAAGCTTCACTATAACTAAAACCATAAAAACTGAACCAAAATTTATGTGGAACCCAATTTCTATTGTAATCCCATCATGGTTAGAATCTGCATTCTGTCCTAACTTATTTATTTTTTAATTAAAGCTTTAATCAAACAAAATTACACTAAGTGCTGTTATCAAAATAATTACTTTGTTGCATAACAAACTGACAAAAACACTAAAGGATGACACAACAACTAATTAAGTTCCACTTTAAATCTTATATTATTTTACAATTAAAGCATTTTATGTCTTAGAAACATTTGCAGCTGCATTTTTTTATTGAAATTATGTTAGACAAAGTGAATTTCTAGATAACTTTTATTTAAGAGCAATTAAAGCTAGAGACTCTCAGGAACTTAAATTGATCACCTGGCAAAATATGCACTATTAAAATAGTAGGAGTTATTTTCAAACACTAAGTAGGATTGTGATAAGGTCTGAGCAGATCCACTTGGTGAATATTTGATAAAATGATATGTAGATTTTTTTAATGACTTAAATCCAAGAAAAACAGATAGAAAAATACATACATATGAAATTTTATCAGATAATAATTGTAATAGTAGATGCCTTAAATTATTTTCTTCAAATTTAACTAGTGAATAAATTTCAAGTTGATACTATATTTGCAGAAATAGTAATTTGATTAAGGACTTGTAATATAAGATAGATTTCATTTGTAATGTTAAAGGGTGATTGCAATGTTCTATAAGTAATATGAGTAATATTGGAATGATTTTCATTCTAAATAGATTTATGTAAATTATTTTGTAAGGACAAACAAACAAGAACATGAGTGTTTAGGGTTTTCTTCTTCAGGGTAGGTAGGTACATGTATGTAGGAATTTTTCCCCATTTTGCTAATTTTGTTCCCCTCGACTGTATTGAGAAACCTGCAATTTTGTCACAATCTATCAGGAATGTCAACGAGTACTCGAGTACTCGAGTATCGCTCGGTAGTACCGAGTATCGAATAATAAAATGATACTCGACTAATCGGTTTCCTGTAAGAATGTTGTTGCCTTCTTAAAGAAATAATATTTTTATTAAGAGCACCTCCCGGGAAATTTAATATTAATCATAATTAATCATAATTACGTTTCGAATGTTTGCGTTTAATTGTCATTTAAAATTACTCCAAACATAGGTGGACTATATATATAGCTATGAACAAGAGCACCTTTCCAAGACTTACACTTTTAGCGTAGCGTGTCTGAGTCATTTAGCTATCTCTGTACCGTCAGAGCAAATATTTTCATCAGCAGGACTTTTAATTACATAAAGCTGAGAATCAACTCGTCACAGAAAAAGCTGACAAGATAATATTACTTAATAAGAACAATTTTGTTGCACCCTGTGTCGACCCTCAGAAAATGGTTAAAGGCATCAGTAAGTTCTAATCATCACCCTTTGCTGATCATTAAATGTGTTTTTTTAGGATTCCCAATGACTATTGTTTGAGTAATCTTTTTTTCTATAGATGTTTATTAATTAATTGATTAGATCATTGCCAGCTTACATAATTAGTATATGGTATAAATGTCCTAGGACTATTATCTAGTCCTGGGTAATAAAATTGAGGGTTAACGTCCACAAGACAACGTCCCACAATACATAAAATGGGTATAGTTTTGTGTTTCCATTTTGTAGATGTTTTTCCGAGCGAGTACTCGAGTATAGCTCGGTAAATCCAACGAGTACTCGATTTGTAAATCTTCACCGAGTTGACATCCCTACAATCTATTGCTAAAAGTGTTGATAAAAACGAGGGTAGGCATTTTGAGGAATAAAAAATGATACCATAAGGTAAAGCACAAGTATTTTTTTAATTTTTCCCGATTGTCCCACTTTTTAAAATTATAGAGTTCTGATTGTCCTGTATGAAAAATTCTGATTGTCCCACATTATTTTATGAAATAAAATGTTCTTAGATAAACAAGTTAACTGTTGTTTGTATTGCTAAATAAACAAGAATTTATAATTGCATGTTCAAACTATTATTTAATATTAATTTAATAAAAAGTAAAACATTTTTTTTAAATCATTAGATAAATGTACTTTTGATTAAATGATATAACATTTTTGACTTATGAAATATATCTACAATGTTACGTGTATTTATGAAAAAAAATGTCAATACAGTAATTTTACTTAACCTTTCTCTAAAGTTTTTTTAAATAAATTTAGAAATAATGCATGCATTTAAAAAAAAGTATAAAATTATTTACACTCTACGCTCTACACACACATGTTGATGGAGAGATGTAGCCACTAGTCTTTGTAATTTTACTATGAAAGTCAAAGGACATTAACACAACATTCTCTACACTTCTGAAATCTGGCTACACCCAACGTCAGATTCACTAGAACGGAACAACTTTCTTTATTGATAACGAAGCTGCTGTTCAGAATTCTACCAGATCAGCCTTTCCAAGAATCACTATTAAAGGCTGTCTTCCAAGGCTGAGAAGACAATACACACAAATCAATTAACGCCTACAAGAACTCAAAGATCATCTGCAGAATGATGAAGTTTGTGCTTTTTGTGCTTTTTAGTCCCCTACCAACGTAGTGCTTGAAGATATTGATTTGATATTTGGTGTATTGTTTTATTATGACAAGTTACAGATCAAGTTCGAATTGTGCTTGATATGTGTTATTTTATGACATCATATTATATTCTTTTTTAGCTCACCTGGCCCAAAGGACCAAGTGAGCTTTTCTCATCACTTGGCGTCCGTCGTCCCGCGTCCGTCGTCTGTAAACTTTCACAAAAATCTTCTCCTCTGAAACTATTGGGCCAAATTTAACCAAACTTGGCCACAAACATCATTAGGGTATCTAGTTTAAAAAATGTGTACGGTGACCTGGCCAACCAACCAAGATGGCCGCCATGGCTATTGAACAGCTGCGCCATGAGCGCATGATACGCCCGTCGTCTTGTGTGTGAATTTTTATGCAATAAGCATAAATAGTTTCTGACATACGGCGTGACATGCGAAAACCCCCTTTTTTTTTTACAAAAAACTCAATATCTCTAAAATAAAATTTTGAATCAAAACAAAAAAGTATACAGATCTTTAGATTAATATAACTAAGAAGTGTGTAAAATTTTAAGCAATAATCGTAAATCGTTTTTGAGATACGGCGGGACATGTGAAAACCCCCCTTTAAAAAAAAAAATCAATATCTCAAAAATAAAATTTTGAATCAAAACCAAAAAGTATACAGATCTTTAGATTAATATAACTAAGAAGTGTGTAAAATTTTAAGCGAAAATCATAAATCATTTTTGAGATACGGCGCGACATGTGAAAAACCCCTCCCCTTTTTTTACAAAATAATAACTCAAAAATAAAATGTTGAAATATCACCAAAAAGTATACAGATCTTAAGGTTAATATAACTAAGAAGTGTGTAAAGTTTTAAGCAATAATCATAACCTGTTTTTGAGATACGGCGCGACATGTGAAAAACCCCTCCCCCTTTTTGTCGAGCCTTCGACTTTTGTCGAAAAAGCGAGACATAGCGATCCTACATTCCGTCGGCGTCGTCGTCGTCGTCGTAGTCGTCGGCGGCGTCCACAAATATTCACTCTGTGGTTAAAGTTTTTGAAATTTTAATAACTTTCTTAAACTATCCTGGATTTCTACCAAACTTGGACAGAAGCTTGTTTATGATCATAAGATAGTATCCAGAATTAAATTTTGTAAAAAAAAAAATCCAGTTTTTCCGTATTTTACTTATAAATGGACTTACTTTTTCTGCCAGGAAACATTACATTCACTCTGTGGTTAAAGTTTTTAAAATTTTAATAACTTTCTTAAACTATCCTGGATTTCTACCAAACTTGGACAGAAGCTTGTTTATGATCATAAGATAGTATCCAGAGTTAAATTTTGTAAAAAAAAAAATCCTGTTTTTCCGTATTTTACTTATAAATGGACTTAGTTTTTCTGCCAGTTAACATGACATTCACTCTGTGGTTAAAGTTTTTAAAATTTTAATAACTTTCTTAAACTATCCTGGATTTCTACCAAACTTGGACAGAAGCTTGTTTATGATCATAAGATAGTATCCAGAAGTAAATTTGTAAAAAACAAAATTCCATTTTTTCCGTATTTAACTTATAAATGGACTTAGTTTTTCTGCCAGTTAACATTACATTCACTCTGTGGTTAAAGTTTTTAAAATTTTAATAACTTTCTTAAACTATCCTGGATTTGTACCAAACTTGGTTAGAAGCTTGTTTATGATCAAAAGCTAGTATCTTGAAGGAAATTTTTAAAAATTTTGTACCTGTTTATCAGTATTTTACTTATAAATGGACTTAGTTTTTCTTCCAGTTAACATTACATACAGTCTGCAGTTAAAGATTTAAAACATTTATTAGATTCATAAATTATCCTGGATTTTTACCAAATTGGGACAGAAGCTTCTTACAATCAAAAGATTGTATCGAAAGTAATATTGTTATTATTTTTTTTCCTCATTTTTGTTGAGCCTGCGATTAACCGCAAAAGTAGGCGAGACAGTGGGTTCCGCGGAACCCTTACGAATTTTTGTCGAGCCTTCGACTTTTGTCGAAAAAGCGAGACATAGCGATCCTACATTCCGTCGGCGTCGTCGTCGTCGTAGTCGTCGGTGGCGTCCACAAATATTCACTCTGTGGTTAAAGTTTTTGAAATTTTAATAACTTTCTTAAACTATCCTGGATTTCTACCAAACTTGGACAGAAGCTTGTTTATGATCATAAGATAGTATCCAGAATTAAATTTTGAAAAAAAAAAATCCAGTTTTTCCGTATTTTACTTATAAATGGACTTACTTTTTCTGCCAGGAAACATTACATTCACTCTGTGGTTAAAGTTTTTAAAATTTTAATAACTTTCTTAAACTATCCTGGATTTCTACCAAACTTGGACAGAAGCTTGTTTATGATCATAAGATAGTATCCAGAGTTAAATTTTGTAAAAAAAAAAATCCTGTTTTTCCGTATTTTACTTATAAATGGACTTAGTTTTTCTGCCAGTTAACATGACATTCACTCTGTGGTTAAAGTTTTTAAAATTTTAATAACTTTCTTAAACTATCCTGGATTTCTACCAAACTTGGACAGAAGCTTGTTTATGATCATTAGATAGTATCCAGAAGTAAATTTGTAAAAAACAAAATTCCATTTTTTCCGTATTTAACTTATAAATGGACTTAGTTTTTCTGCCAGTTAACATTACATTCACTCTGTGGTTAAAGTTTTTAAAATTTTAATAACTTTCTTAAACTATCCTGGATTTGTACCAAACTTGGTTAGAAGCTTGTTTATGATCAAAAGCTAGTATCTTGAAGGAAATTTTTAAAAATTTTGTACCTGTTTATCAGTATTTTACTTATAAATGGACTTAGTTTTTCTTCCAGTTAACATTACATACAGTCTGCAGTTAAAGATTTAAAACATTTATTAGATTCATAAACTATCCTGGATTTTTACCAAATTGGGACAGAAGCTTCTTACAATCAAAAGATTGTATCGAAAGTAATATTGTTATTATTTTTTTTCCTCATTTTTGTTGAGCCTGCGATTAACAGCAAAAGTAGGCGAGACACTGGGTTCCGCGGAACCCTTACGAATTTTTTAACAAAATACTCAATATCTCTAAAATAAATATTGAATCATCACCAAAAAGTATACAGATCTTAAGATTAATATGACTAAGAAGTGTGTAAAGTTTTAAGCAAAAATCATAAATTGTTTTTGAGATACGGCGCGACATGTGAAAAAAAACACACACCTGTTTTAGTAACTAAGTCCCGTAACTCAAAAAGTTTTAATCTTATTTTCACCAAAAAGTATACAGATCGTTTGACCATCATAAGAAACAACTATGTTAAGTTTCATGAAATTTGGATAAGTCATTCTCAAGTTACAGTGCGACATGTTTACGCCGGTCAGACAGACGGACGGACGGACGGACGGACGGACAGAAGGACGGACGGACACTAGACATTTGTATACCATAATACGTCCCATCAAAAATTGACGGGCGTATAAAAATAGAACATAGGGGTTAAATGTAGATTTTGGCTTATATCTCTGAAACCAAAGCATTGAGAGCAAATCTGACGGGGGGTAAAAATGTTTATCAGGTCAAGATCTATCTGCCCTGAAATTTTCAGATGAATCGGACAACCCTTTGTTTTTTTAACAATTTTTCGTAAATTTTTGTTATCTTTTACAAAAATCTTCTCTGAAACTACTAAGATGAATTTAACCAAAGTTGTAAACAATCATCATTAGGGTATGTAGTTTAAAAATTGTGTCTGATGACCCCGCCCGCGAACCAAGATGGTTAATGCTAATGGCTAATAATAGTACATAGGGTAAAATGCAGGTTTTGGCTCATATATCTAAACCCAAAGCATTTTGAGCAAATCTTTCAAAACAAAATTGTTTATTAGGTCAAGATCTATCTGCCCTTAAATTTTCAGACCATTCAGGCAACCCGTCAGCTTTTGGTTATTATCTTGAATATTATTATAGATAGAGATAAACTGTAAACAGCAATAATGTACAACAAAGTAAGACCTACAAATAAGTCAACATGACCAAAATGGTCAATTGACCCCTTAAGGAGTTATTGCCCTTTATAATCAATTTTTAACAATTTTCATAAATTTTGTAAATTTTTACAAAATAATTTCCACTGAAACTACTGGGCCAAGTTCATTATAGATAGAGATAATTGTAAGCATCAAGAATGTTCAGTAAAGTAAGATCTACAAACACATCACCATCACCAAAACACAATTTTGTCATGAATCCATCTGTGTCCTTTGTTTAATATGCACATAGACCAAGGTGAGCGACACAGGCTCTTTAGAGCCTCTAGTTTGATGATACTTCAATTGCTACTATTATGTGCAAAATTAAAAATGTAAATATTATTATTTGTTCATGTTAGTTTTATTTATAAGTTACATTGATTAGCAACCTGTAATTAACTGCTACATACTTTAAAAACAAATTAATCACCATCAAAACAATTCCCGATTGTCCCACATTTACACTTCCCAATTGTCCCACAAACATATTCCCGATTGTCCCACAAAATTTCATATCTTTTTTACCCTTAATTTCAAGAAGTGGGACAATTGGGAAGATACCAGTTTAATATACTTTCTTGCAAAAAATTCATTATATTGCAATTAAGAAAAAAGTAGATGTGACTGTGACAATAGTGACTGTCCTTTAGAAATCTCCTGATGTCACAGTTGACATACCAGTAAAAAAGTGTTGGAAATTCCATTTTTGAATTCTTGTCAAACCGTGTTTGAGATCAATTTTTGACAAAAACACTAACAACCTATAAATGTTAAATAACTAATTTTATGTTCCATAATGGGTTGACATTTTGCACTTTATTGCTTTTGACAATTTAGATAATGGAAGCTGAAAGTTTCAGAAATTGTAAAAACCCTGTTTTCTGTTTTTACATCTAATTTTTTTTCTTGGAATTCAGTTGTCTGTTTTGGATTGCAGCCATTATAGTAGCATAATTTTCTTCTTTTCACATATTTGTCCAATAAATACATGCATTAACAGTTAGTTGAGACTGAGTTTGCAAATGAAATTACATGCTGATTTCAACATTTACTTCTAAATGCTGTGAAGCTTAATGCATTAGTTTTATGTCCTTTAAATTACTTAATACAGTTGGAATTCTAGTAAATTATTTACATTCAAAATTTAGCTCATCCATGTTTTGCATGTTCTCCTTTGCTAAGCGTATAAGATTACTATAAAGTACGTGTTCTGATAAATTGTTGAAACTTGAACATTTTAAATAAAACAGCCTGATTATATAATGCAGTGCAAACCTGTGGCTTATCATCATTTTGGTTGATAGTAGTACATGTAGATAAATGTTAAATGTATCATTAATTTATAGTTGTCAATACAAACCTTACTCCTCACACTCTTTTAGGTTTAGCATAGCAATTACCAGACATATTGACATGAGTATTCTTGTCTCTCTGCTGTAGTCAAAGGCAGTATTCTCTGCTGTAGTCAAAAGGAATTTGAACTTTTGTATGATGAAGTAGTCATTGGTTAAATTAGACTAGATGTGAACTATACAAATTATATTTTGATTCCGTATCACAATTAGCTAATAGCATGGAGCTTTGTTGATGATTCTAATATCTGATTGTCAAAACTTGTAATGGGCTATCAAATTTAAATGATGCTTCATCTTTTATTTTGTGATTTTGATGAGGGATTTGACACTTTTCCATTAGTTACAGAATAAGGAACTCCATTCAGTTTATATTCATTATTTGAAAAGGAAGAACTATGCATTATATCATTTTTGTCAGTTTTTGTTAAATTGAATTAAAAAAAAATTCTGTGTTGTAGAAAAAAAACCTGGCTATTTTGTCATTGGTCAATAATATAAGGAAGTGATTTTTCCTAAATAGAGCATTATTTGCATATAAAGTTCAGGATTTCAAATCAGTATCATGTTCATTTTAATTTGCTTAATATTTTTGTTTTATAATACATAAGAGACTAAGAGGGCTTTTTCATCTTAAGGTTTGCACTCCATCCGTCTGTCTGTCTGTCTGTCCAAGTTCGAATTTTGTTCCGGTCTGACGATTTTGTGCGGGGTTATGGTCCTTGAACTTAGAAAATTCACTCAAATAATCAGTTTTCCGCACTTATTTTTGTCATGCTTGAATATATTGATTTAATGATTGGTATATCATGACGAGTTACAGATCAAGTTAGAATTTTTGTCCGGTCTAATGATTTTGTGCAGAGTTATGGTCCTTGGACTTAGAAAATTCACTCACATAATCAGTTTTCCTCACTTTTTTTCATCATGCTTGAAGATCTTGATTTGATTATTGGTATATAGTTTCATCAATACAAGTTACAGATCAAGTTTAAATTTTGTTCCAGTCTGATGATTTTACCATAGTTATGGTCCTTGAACTTAGAAAATTCACTCAAATAATCAGTTTTCTGCACTTTTTTTTGTCATGCTTGAATATATTGACTTGATATTTGTTATACAGTTTACACCATGACAAGTTATAGATCAAATTAGCATTTTGTTCCAGTTCAATGAATTTTTCACCGGTAGGGGACTATGTATTGCCAGACAATACTCACAGAATGCTTGTTTCATATCTCTTTCTTTATTGAACAGCATATTATTTTCTATATCAGAAGGTAAAAGCACTATAGGCTTGCATTCACATATCATTATCATTCTTTCATATTAAATTATTCAGTTTTATGTATCTTGTACCTAATATTTTCTTGTTACTCCAATACAGAAGTTATAAGTGCCTTTTCTGAGTTTACTTTTTTATTGAACCTTCTTCTCTCTACTTTTTGTTGTTCCATTGATCAAGTTAGAAGGTTATGGTTACTTATTAAAAAAAACAGTCTTATTCTTCCACATGTTAATATGCTTGTCCCATTAGTTAAGGACCTCATCAGTACATTTTTGTAGTTGAATTTTTTGACAAAATTTAGTGTAAATCATTCCTACGTGACTGCCATCGCTAAAAATATTGGGAAATGAGACTTCATTTATTGCATGACAACAATGAGACAACTATCCAACAAAGACCAAAATACAAGGACATAAGCTAAAATACTACTTCTTACAAGGTTTGAAGTAATAATAAAATACAAGGACATAAGCTAAAATACTACTTCTTAGAAGGTTTGAAGTAATAATAATTTAAAAATACAAGGATATAAGCTAAAATACTACTTCTTAGAAGGTTTGAAGTAATAATAAAATACAAGAATATAAGCTAAAATACTACAATACTACTTCTTAGAAGGTTTGAAGTAATAATAAAATACAAGGACATAAGCTAAAATATTACTTCTTACAAGGTTTGAAGTAATAATAAAATACAAGGACATAAGCTAAAATACTACTTCTTACAAGGTTTGAAGTAATTATAAAATACAAGGACATAAGCTAAAATACTACTTCTTACAAGGTTTGAAGTAATAATAAAATACAAGGACATAAGCTAAAATACTACTTCTTACAAGGTTTGAAGTAATTATAAAATACAAGGACATAAGCTAAAATACTACTTCTTACAAGGTTTGAAGTAATAATAAAATACAAGGACATAAGCTAAAATACTACTTCTTAGAAGGTTTGAAGTAATAATAAAATGATTAAGTAGTTTAAATATCTTTAACTATTTGATGAATAAAAGTAATAAAAGTAGCAGGAGTTCAGATATTTTGTCTGGTGTTTAAAGTTTCTGGATTTTTACCCTTCCCTATTCTTTATTTTACAAGTCTAAATTCTTTGTTAATGAGATGTCAGTAGAATATTTGGCATGAATTTAGCATCTATCACCAGCAAAAAGATACACTGGCAATTCTTTGATGATAATTATCTCCTTTGGATAAATTCATAGTTTATTCTTTAAGGTCGTCAATCTTTCTAATTCACTGAGTCATTGAAAAAATTGGCGTAAGGCTTTCATTTTAGATATGTATGCTACCTTAGTGTTTTCATTGTCTTAGAAAATTTACCAGTTTTAAAGCATTGAACAATCATTTTTGTTATTTTTGTTAGTGCATGGATTTTTTTTCTTGTGACAAACTTTTTTTCCCCAGCTTTATCATGCTTATTAAATAACATATTGGAACAATTTTTTGGGTTGAAATCAATATTGTTTTTATTCTTTTAATAGTTTTAGATAGAACCAAACTATTTTCCCCCTTAATTCCTGCAGAAATAACCATTTTTTTAAAGAAATTTAAAATCAAAACATTTATTTTCAGAACCCCCCCCCCCCCCACCCCCATAAAAAAAGAAAAAAAGATGATCCTTGCCTTATATAGCTTAGACTTTTATTTTGTTTGTCTTTGTTTATATACAGCTGGATTTTTTTGGAGGGTCCAACGAATAACATGAATTGGTGGAATCCACCAGGTGAATGGTGTGTTTTGTTAACTTCCGCTGTCCATTTTTTTGGTTATTCCTTTTATCCCTTATTATATGTGTTATAAAAGTCTTTGAAAATAACATTTTGCAGGAATTTTCTTGCAATTCTTTATTTTTAGAAAACTTCTATAAATCAGGAGTGTTTACCAAAAATTTCATGCCCACTCTAAAATGTCATTAAATGAAATCAGAGTTGAAACATCAGACATTCCCAACAGACTAAATGAGAAAACTTATATAAATCAGGAATGTTTACTTCTAAATTTCATGTCCATTCTACAGTGTAATTAAATGAAATCAGAGCTAGAACATAAGACATTCCTCACATACTAAATGCATATAACATGCTAATATTGACGTGATCGACACTATTGACATTGTGAATAAATAAATCTTGTAATTTTCTCAACACTGAGAAGCCAATAAAGGGTGTATGTTGACACGTAGTTACGCCATTAAATGCATTTCTCAAAACACGTCTGTAATTCTTTTTTATTAGCAATTTTATTGAATTTCATCATGTGTTTAATTTATTACCATTGATGGAGTCTTTTCTCTTGGTACCTGTTTTTATGCTTTTGGAAAATATATAGTATTTTAGAGTTCTAGATTTGAACTTCTTATGCAGTGAAGTAATTGTGATATTCCTTTATATTTTTTTATTGAAAGGTTCCAACATCCTTAAAAAAGCATCCTTATAATCATATGTAACTTCAAATTTAAAAAAAAAGTTGAAAATGTTTTATATACTTGAATGGCTAAGTTTTACTATAAAACAGTTATATGTGAAATTTCTTGTGAATGAAAATCCTTTATATTATCAAAATCTTCATAAATGTACAGCTATTGAATTATTATCTTCCTGTACACTAATTAACCGATATTTTTCCGTATGCAGTGACCTTAACTACTAGACCTCTCGTTAGAACTTCGGCCACTGCACAGCGCAAGTGCGAGGGTAAAACTGTGATGAAAGAATGTAAATAAACATACATTGGAAGGTAAATAGTAATAACTAATTCCTAAAGAAATAAATGGGGAATGTGTCCATGGGACACAGATGATGCCCCCGCTTGCATATAAGGTTATAAAGGGACATAACTTAAGAACTGTAAAAGTGACGCCACCAAAATTCAAACTTGATCTGTGGTTTGTGGTAATTAGCATTGTGCATAAGTTTCATAACATTTGGTTGAGGCAAACTAAAGTTAAAGAACAGAAACGAATATTTCAGCAACTTTTCCATTTGTAAAGGGACATAACTTTAGAACTGTAAAAGTCACGCCACCAAAATTCAAACTTGATCTGTGGTTGGTGGTAATAAGCATTGTGTATAAGTTTTATAACAGTTGGTTGAGGCAAACTAAAGTTAGAGAACAGAAACGAAAAATTCAGCACTTTTTCCATTTGTAAAGGGGCATAATTCTAGAAAGGTAAAAGTGACGCCACCAAAATTCAAACTTGATCTGTGTTTTGTGGTAATGAGCATTGTGTATAAGTTTCATAACATTTGGTTGAGGCAAACTCAAGTTATGGAACGGAAACGAAAAATTCAGCACTTTTTCCATTTGTAAAGGGACATAATTCTAGAACGGTCAAAGTGACGCCACCAAAATTCAAACTTAATCTGTGTTTTGTGGTAATAAGCATAGTGTTTAAGTTTCATAACATTTGGTTGATCTATAAAATTAACAATTTTGAAAATATTGAAGAATTTTACTACATTGTACTTTAGAAATTTTAGTGGGCAAATAATGGCTCTTATATATCATGCCTTCTTTGTACTAACAGCTCTTGAAGAAGATTAAAATATGAAAAGACTTTATACAAATGTAGAAATCCTACATATATTGTTGATTTTGATTACTGCTTTTTCATCTTTGTTCCTAAAACTGAAGTTAACAGAAATATAAAGTTTTTGAGAAAAATTATAACATTGGAGAATTCTTTTCTAATTGGAATTACACTAAATATATATCAAATTTTTTAAAGGATATATTTTTTTCACCATTACTTTAGTTCTAAATATGATTAAATGACAAAATGACAAATTTTTATGAAATTATAACATGCTTAATGGGGTCAGATTTTTTGGGAGAGTTCATAATTTCTCAGGTAATGTTGAGCTTTGATGAATTTGGATATTCTTTTTATGTCCCTTTGGTCATTTAGTACTTATTATTTTTAATTTTTTACATATTTATACATCCCTGGCTTTCATATGATTAAATTTGAGAGTTCCGGATGAAGATAAATCCAAAAAAAGAGTGTGACAGACGCAAGAAATTTAAAAATGTTATTTGAATTTACTAAGAAATGTTTGAATAACTCTAATGTACTAGTTGCAAGAAAATTGGTTTTAAAATTGCACTTTTCAATGTGTCAATCATGATCATGGTTCATTTACATGCAATATGTACTATACTTATGTGTCAATGATTCTTGTAGATAAGTAACAGACTGTTATGCAGTTTTAAGGGAGATTTGAAATGAGATATAAGTACATTATTGCAACTATTGAACTTTTTGTCTCTCATCATATTTGAAAGAATATATTTAATTTTTATGGCTGCTTTTGTCTTTGTCATTTTCAATAAAGTGTAATGCAAAAGCACATAAAAATGAAATAAAGTTTTCATTTGAGTGAGGAAAAAGTACATTTAAAAAATAAAGTATGGGAGTAAATGTCATTGCTCTATTTCCTGGTCAATTTTATGGCTCAGTTAAGTAGGCCAATTTTTAAAATATTCCTTTAATTGAAACTCAAACTATTTTGCTGCATTGGGAATCAACTTTTAACTATCATCAAATGAATAGTTTGTCTTCAGACCATATCTGATTCAATCATATATTTGAAAAATAGTTTTTGTGGAAAACATATTCCTGCAATTGTATGTATATCCATCAAATAAATTACTTGAACAATTAGGATATTCTTTCTTGATTTTATTTCTACACAATGTGACTGGGTTGCACATAAATTCTGACTGAGCATTTGAAATAAAGGCTAATGAGTTCTTCTTATTTTTATTACAGAAAATGCGATTGAAGAAAAGAATAAAAGTGTTAACATCACAAGTTAATGAGGCCAGACAGGAAACATCTATTCAGTTGTTTGAATTAAGAGATGAAATAAATCGACTGACAGAGGAAAATCGTAATTTAAATGGTAATTGGAAGTTTTCTAACTACAAATGTAAATTAATATATGTGAACAATGAAATCAGGTGGAATGTATTTTAATTAGAGGCCATACCATGCCTTTTTTACTTCTTATGACTTTTTTTTATGCCAGCAAATAGCATTTTATTTAATTTTGTTCAATCTTTAAAAGATTTAAATGCAATAAGAAATACTGTTAGGTAAAGGGTATTCAAATTTGAAAAAAACCACTCTATTATAGGATTAAACACATTTTTTAGAGGTTATTGATGTGTAAACTGAGGCGATTATCTCACAAAATGAATAAAAGTCGGAAGGACTTTTATGTAAAGTTTATGAGTCAACGGCCCAGTTAAGACATCAATAACCTATAGAAAAATGTGTTAAATTCTTATATTTCTTAACCCAAACATTTGCAATTTTTGATTAACATTTTTTTCCCGTTGGATACAATTTACCATCAAATTCACAGTTGACATGTCATAACTAAGGAGTGAGCAGCCATGGTGACTTGCTGAAATCCATAAATGTTTTATCAATGCAATAGAACCAAAAAGGAAATAACACCTACCTCAAAAACTCAATTATAATGAAGAAGCTTTGAATTTGAAGCATAAAAGTAACAGAGTAACCATTTGCTTGGGAGTTTTCATTTGTATTAGGTCATGTTTTGCCTTGACATTTATGCACCAAGATCATTCATGAAATTCACAAACAATATTTTATTCTAATTTTATAGATTTTTTTGAAGATTTAATGCTTTTTTTCTTTTTGTTATGCATTACAATAGGAATAACATTTCTGTAATATTTTTTTTGTCAATTTCGATTTTCTTGGAACCCCAGGATTCCTATGCTATGTATCCCACATAAATAGATCAATGTGAAGTCGACATAATGTTTACATAGTTTTAAGAAAAATGTTTCGACAACATGGTATATCGAATTGTAAACCAAGCGGGAAAATTCTAACAGACCAATCACATTGAATTATTTGTAGATATACAAATTGTATAAGAATTATTTATTTATCAATTTTTATGAGATCGAAATGAAAAGATTTTTTGTTGTATATAATTTGCGATGAAAATAGAAACATTTCTAGATTTGTAAATATATTCTCAAAATCATTTTAAATTAAAAATATATATGTCCAAAATTGATATTGTAAAATCTGAAGAAAAAAAGCAACTTCAATTTAAGGCGTCCCAGAAAAAAATTAAAATAGCCTTGCAAGACGTCATAATTATTTGGACTAACCATACTCAGTCGTCTGAAGTTGTTCGGCACAGTGACAAGAAAAGAAAAAGAAGTAAATTTTTTCAAGTTTGTTCACTAGTGATTTTTAAAATGATCAAATATTATAGATTTTAAGCATGAAAGTAATGTACAAATAATTGGAAAAGTTCATCATGATAATTTAAAAAAAGTCTCATAGGCTTATTGATAAAAGAAAAAATACTCCGCTTTGGGAGCAAGTTAAGAGAAGATTAGTAAAAATAAAATTCTGTTTAAGAGAGCCTCCATTCAACTTTATTGTTACAGAAATGAGAGTAGCAATGCCATAAACTGTTGCCTGAATTTTAAGAATAGCCTGAATGAATAAAACAAATGATACTACTTCAGCCCCTAATAATAATTAAAAAAATAATAATTGATAATAATCTCACTATACAAAATTTCCTCCATCTGTTTTATTCTAAATTCAGATTATAAGTTTCTTACAAGATCAGAACAATATTGATTTTATTTCTGAATTTTTATTCAGATACTTTAAATATCAATTGTTTACAATGCAATGTATCTGCCAAATTAGGGGAGATAACTTTTTAAATTTCATCAAATATGCTATATTTCATATATGATATCTATGTTTTTTTATAGAGAAACTTGACAACAAAGAGGGAAGGAGGCAAGTTTTCATAGAGACAGACTACCTCAGTACTAGTATCCATGGTAATAGTAGTCAGATGAAAGTTGTATTAGAATTGTCCAATCAAATTTCAGATCAGCAGAATAGAATTCAGGAATTAGAATCACAATTATTAGACCGAGAAGAGTTGTTAAAATTAAATGGAATATCAACTGAACAGATTTCAAAAAGTAAGAGTAGATTTTCTGAGAATGAACATATTAAACAAGAGAAAAGTGCAATGAAAAAATTGTCTGATAGCATATTTCTAGGTAACGACAATGTTTCTGATGATGAAAATAATATATTTTCTGGAGATGACAATCGTGGGGTGTCTGGTGCTAGTCGAGATTCTGGGATAGGTTCAGCAGGAAAAGGAGGAAGATCCCCAGTAAAGTCAAATAAAAAAAAGCAGCAGTTATCTCCCCTAGATGACTCAGATGATTCATGGGCATCTGATACACCTCTGTCTAGTCGTGATCAAAATAAAATAAGAAGTGCTCCATTAGAGACGCAGCATAAACGAGCAGCATCTAGAAGCAGTGGTAAGACACACGAGTCTGAAGAAGACAGTTTATCAATAGATTATGATATGCCTACAGTGGTCAAATCTGCCAAAATGAAGAAAAAGACATCATTTACACAGAGACTTAGAAGAGAAAATGACTCCTCAATAAGAACTCCTATTCCTTATGAAGCATTTGGTGGGGAAGAAGAAAAAAAGTCAAAAAAGGGTTACATGAAAACAAAAAACCATTTTTTCCTTACTCAGGCATCTTCACAGGGTTCTACACCTACAAATGACATTGATGCTTTGTTAATGTCTTAAGTCATGTTTGTTAAAATACCAATCTGCTATGTTACATTCTTGCTACAGTGTAGCTGTAAGACAAGTCATTAGGGACTGATTTGAGTTTCCTATATCTAGTAACAGCCTATCATCTCAGAATGGTTGTTATTCTCTTTGTGCTGTTTTGGTTGCTGTGTTACTGTGAATTAATACTGGTTTATCTTATATAAACATACAAAGTCACAAACCACAATGTTCATACTAGAACATAGACAATTATCATTCTTTAATAAAATGTTACATGTTTAGAAATCAAGTTTCAAGCTAGAAATCTTTCCTGTATTCCCATACTTATTTACAGTGACAAGTATAAAATTTTTGTAATAAATTGTAAATTTAGAAATGTTTGCCATGTTTTAATTACAGGAAAAGTTGTGACAGGACAGGTTCAACATGCAAAGTAAAGGCTCACATTTTAAATTTCAATACAATTGTATATATTGTATGCAGCATTTACTGAGGTCACAATAATAAATGTTGCATTTTCGATGATTGTTCAACAATCTCATGACAAATGCATGCTATATTTCTCAACTGTAATTTTTGCGATGCTTTTATTATGGCAAAAACTGAATTGGGATAGGTTTGAGTAAAAACTTGTATAATTTAAATTTTGTTACCATTATTTGTATACAGCATTTCCTGCAATCGTAATAATAAACTATCATTTTTTTGCATAATGAATGTATGCAAAAATTCTGAATATACAATAATTTTGAATTTCAAAATTACTTTTCCAATAAATGATGAGTCACACAGTTCATTGGAATGAACAATTGTAAGCCTTCGTTTTAAAGCTTATGTTGTAATTATATCTTCAAAAGTAATTGATTGTCACAGAAGAAGCTGTAATTGGAATTCTCTTCTCTTGGAAAATTCAGTTTCTTAAGCACTTATTTTCTGGTTTTAAATCATAAATCAATTTGAAAGTCATTCAAGACTTTCTTCAAATTATACATAACAAGAAGATTTATGATTTATTTGAATTATTTGGAATTCAATCTTCTTGATGTGTCACCAGTTATAGTATTTAAATGAATTGACAACTATTCTTGAATGTTATTGTTGCCGAAAATAAAGTTGCTTCATTTTATTACCAATTTCCCAGAAAATTTTCAATGTCATATTTAACGATAGTATGTACACTCTCAGATGCTTACAATACACTTAACCTGATGTATATCATGTAATGAAGTTTTACACTCGTCTTTTTTTATAAATTACATTTAGATATACAGAACTATAATAAAATCAATTACTTGAACAAGGCTGTAAAGTGCATGAATTTTTGAAATAGGAAACAGGTCATTGCTTCAACTGACACTTTCACATAACTATTTTAGTTTTTTTAGAGCATATATATCTGAGGCTGTCTGGTGACAACAGTCTTTGTGAACTGTAGTAAGAAAGAAGACACAATAGTTCCAATATAGCATAAGTAGTTGTAAAATGAAATCAATTACTACTATGCCTCTTTTTCTTTTTTTTTTAACTTGGATGTATTTTATTATTTTTATAAATCATTGCCTCTGAAGAAAAAGTGTAAAGGATCACATGTCCTTTTTTCATTAGGTAAAGCATTTTAATGTTTAACAAATCTGAAGTTTCAATGTTTAGTTATGATATTTTGTGATACGAAACCAGAATAAAAAACAGTTTCAATTGCAAAAATGAAAATAACTTGATAATACTCTTACTTATTTATAAGCAGTTTATTTGTTTTCTCAAAGGAGAACTCAATAAAGGACACTTAATATACACCCCCTAAAAAGAATAATACATGAAAAGTACCAAGAACAGAAAAAAAACACAAATGAACACTCAGAATTAAATGCAAAATTATGTTGCATGTTATTAGGCTTGATGACTGTGTGAGCAATAATACAAATGGTATCAGTATTGGATGATTTCTAGGCTATCTTAATCTTTTGTTATTTATGTTCTACTGTTTTGTTTCTTAACAGGGGATGAAAAATTATATTTACTTTATCCAAAGAGTTGTATTGACACATGAATAAGAGCCTTTAACCATGATCAATGTTCCTAATCAAGGATAATTTGAAATGTAGAGTTCTTTCTACGTATTCAGTTTGAATGTTTGTACTAGTGATACTGTCTAGTTTTTCAATTGCTTCATCTATATAACTTTGCAGAATTATTGGTACAGCAATTCTAACTGAAAAAATGTGTATGATTTGAAATATAAGCTGATTTGTTAAATTTCTTTGCCAGATATAATTTATAATTAACTTGTTTATATAACTCTGCACCTGTGTTCTACAATGGCCAGATATAGCATTATTGACATCTCTCAATCAATTCCACTCAAACATGTGCTACCTTGTAAAGACCTTGAAATAATATGAATAGGATTTTTAAGGCTTGTATGTGACCTCAATTTAATTCATTTTTTTCATTTTTTCACTTCAATAATATAATAAGGCAGACTCATATTTAGATTTAACTGATTTAAACAGACATTATTTGACAATTGACTTTCTAATTAAACAACAAGAGCAGTATCGACTAAAATATGGAAATTTGCTGATGTTTGCAAAAATGATTTCCTCATTATTTTAAGTGATCCAAATATTATAACAAAAAAGGTAATAAACTCTGTCATAGAAACTACACAAGTTGGTTTATTATTCTTAATTCCATATAAATATGTTTGGAGATCAATTTATATTTGGTTGACAAAATTTGACTTAAATCGTAAAAATCCTATGACCAGATTAAAATAATTCCTATACATTCTCATCACTGCCCACCCCTGCATTTATTCCAGCCTATAATTATTTTTATGCCCCACCTACGATAGTAGTAGGGGCATTATGTTTTTTGGTCTGTGCCTCCGTTCGTTTGTTCGTCCGTTCTTTCGTCCGTCCGTCCGTCCGTCCGTCTGTCCTGCTTCAGGTTAAAGTTTTTGGTCAAGGTAGTTTTTGATGAAGTTGAAGTCAAATCAGCTTGAAACTTAGTACACATGTTCCCTACATGATCTTTCTAATTTTAATACCAAATTAGAGTTTGACCCCAATTTCATGGTTCACTGAACATAGAATATGATAGTGCAGGTGGGGCATCTGTGTACTATGGACACATTCTTGTTATTTATGATTTAGACATATAAGATACCTATTGTTTATTTGTAGTCTTGAAATCATTCAAGACCATAATAAGAAAAAATAAGAAAGGGGTTACCAGATCCATCAATTTATCTTAAATAATCAATGAACGTTATTTTTTGTATGACCAATTACAAGAAAATGTTCTATTTCACATTCTTTATCTGCATTTTTATTTTTAAAATATTTATTTTGCCAAAAAGAAATGTTTTACAATTGTATAGAATAATTGATTTATCAGTAAAAAAAAACCATTTTGTTATTCACAAGTAGTGTTGTGTACAAAGTAGGAGGAATGTAGTGTAATTCTTGTTTAATGTATCCAGAGTCATATATGTCTATGATGAATATGTAATTACTTGAATATTACAAAAATTTATGTCAAAAAATAAAAACCATAAATATAAAGAAAATGGGCCATAAAGTCATAGAAAATTAATAAGTATTTTGATACTCTTTGCATGTTTTTATAAAATATATCTAAACAAATTCATTCGGTTTTATTTTACTCCTGAGGACCAGTTTAATTATCAGTATTTTATAATGTTACATACTGTTGAAATTTCAATGTATTTTAGTCAGAATCATCTTACATAGTAATCATGGATGAAGGAGATCCAATCATTGAAAGTATCCCTAGGAAGAGGAAGTTTGCTTTATAATTACTGTATATGACTATGAGCCACTACTAATAATAGTTGCTTTAACTAGTGCATGAGTACTAAGCTGAAACCATTGCTTCTAACTGTAATTTTATGCACCAATTACTAGTAAAAAATGTATATACAAAACCAGAGTCAATTACTTGTTTATACAAAACCTGAGTCAATTGCTAGTTTATACAAAACATGAATGAAAGAAGAAAGAAGCACTTGTTGTATATAAAACTGAAATACAGTATTTTATGTATTGTTGATCATCTATTTTATATCATTTGTTGATTTTCCCAATAAAATATTTTTGTTATTAACCTGTTATACTGATTTTGTCATTTTCAAATTGCCATTTTGTTCCAATAACCATCACTAATACCAGAAGTCAGAACATTGTGTAGTCAGAGTTAAGTTTCCTTTGTAAAACAAAATATAACCAATATTGAGACAAATGATATAGATAAATGATGACAAGAGAATGAGACAGCTAACTACCACAATAAAGACAGCATAATGGATATCTAGAAGTCCCTTATTTGGTTGTTTAGTCTATAATTATGAACAGTCATGGTAATCAATAAAAATGTTAAAATCCTTTATACAATTCTCCAAAATATGAAACATCTAATGAAAGCCGCATATATTACACACAAGAACCAAATGACAGAAAAACCCTAACAACACGAATACTGTTAATTCCTGCGTGCATTATTTATTGCGGTTTTTGAAGAATGAAGAAAAATGCAAGATTAATTATTGCGATTTCTGGAAAAGCTGCATACATCATAATTATCAGATATCAGAATGTGGGTTCTTATTATTGCGATACTCACCCAGTCGCATTTTTCAATTTATAAAAACCTTGCAATAATTTCTGAATTTAGAGTAAATGTTTCTGGCTTGTGGGAGGTATATTTAGAAAGTTGGAGGATTAAACTTAATGTTTTAGCATTCAAATCTCATCATATGTGACAGTGGCATAACCAAGGTGTTTAGCCTTTTGTCTGTTTTACATTATATTACTTTTTGTGTTGTTTCACCTAAGGTTTAACTTCAATGTTATATCTATACACCTGTCCACATCAGCTGTATGACCATCTAAACTCCAGTGAGGAGATTAACAGTTAGGTAGATCACTGTTATTTAAGGCTTTGGTTCAAGTTTACATCAAAATTTATACCTTGAATACTGAAAGGTTCAGTTATATATAACTTTGGTTCAAGTCAACATTAAAATTCCAGGGTAGTTCTAGAAGTAAGGTCACAATAACTTGTTTTTAGATGCACTCTTATGATCATGTGTAGGTTGAATATAAAAGGTAACTATATTACATTTGAAACCATGCTTCAAGAACTTGACATAAAGAATGACCAATATGTTTTAATCTTAGTATTAAAAGATGGAGAATCATACAAAACTTAATTGATGGACTGTGTAACTTTTGAAGTTCGATTTATATTTTGGAGTTGTATCCCTATATGCTATATTGCTTAGTCCTGTAACATGGTTTTGTACTACTTCAATGTAGACCTTGAGAGAACTATCACGTAATATTATACATGCACTAGCTTTAATACAGTTGCAAAGTCATTTGTCAAGATTGCTATGAAAATATTTGCATTCTGCTAAAACATGAGAAAAATTCGGATTTTTTCGAAATGATAAATCGATATGGAACTCATTCTTATTTAAATCTTTTAACAATCATGCGCGTAGCTACATTTACGTCAAAACGCCCGTACACATAAATTTTGAAGAAAAAAATAAAAGACAAAGTGACGAAATATACTTTTTAATCAAATGGTATCATATGATTTATTAGGTACTTTTAGGTCATATACATGTAGCTCTGTAACTGTTTCGGTTCTTATACATCCTCGGCTTTAAAATATTCGACTTTGAGCGTTCCTGATGAATGTAAATCCAGAAAAGCGCTCCAAACTCATGAAATTAATAATGTGTTGATTTCATATTTTATATTATATATTTTTTTTCATTTTCTGTCAAAGTCTCAATCTACTGTAAATTCTACTCAGTTTATTATTGTTTAAGCAATTCATTATCTAGTCCGATACGATGTGGCTTGCATTTTTATGTTACAGTTCAATATTTATTTTTACGTGACACCTTCATCAATGAAAATTAATTAGAACATATGTCCATTAACAAAATTTGAGTGTAAAAATGTAAGTAAACTAGATCTATAAGGTCAAACAAATTAATAGAACGACAACATTGAAATGGAGACTTGCTTTTTGACTATCTCTATATAAAGTTTTGATTTTTTGTCGATTGATTGTTTACCCCACATCTCCTTTTAAACCAATCTAATTAAAATATATATCTCTGATTTCGTTATACTCATAAGATACGAGCATGCGAGTAAATATAGATATAAATTTTAGATTGCTTTTAAAAAATTTTTTAAATAACTTTTTTGGGCATTTTTTCTCTAAAATACATTACCATTATATTCCAAATCAATACAACGAATAAATTTAACTGTAAAAAAACAAATTAGACCCTTAAAGAGACGCGAAAGGGATATTCAAACTCATCAGTTGAAAACAAACTGACAATACCATGGCAAAAAACGAAATACTATGAAAAGGCAAACAACAGTATACAAAACACAACATAGAAACATAAGACTTAACAACACGGATCCCACCAAAACCTGGGGGTGATCTCAGGTGCTTCGGAAGGGTAAGCAAATTCTACTCCACGTGTGCAAACCCAGTGATAAGTCTAATTCAGTAGATCACATTAGAGGAAAAGAGGACGGGATTGTGGTAATATCAACAATTGGAACATATCCGTCGCCATTAACCTATACTCGTTACGTCGAACGTAAAATTTTCGAAGGGGTGATTTCAACTTCACCACTTGGAACTCTTGGTTCAGTAGCTTCCTTGTAACCATCCACTATCTATCAAGGAAATGATGATAGGAAATGCAAGCTCTGGAATATCTTATCAACTGGCATGTATATACTCCATATGCAGGTGCTGCTGGAATGTTGCTACACAGAAAAGAAAAGTTCACAATTGGAAGCTGAAATCATCTCCTTTGTCGTAAAGTTTTGTTCTTAACCGACCAAGTATGTTGCTATTGATGAGTTTTTAATGACAGATATTGGTATCTCTTTCTCAATAACGCGTGAACATCCGGGGGGTTTCGCCCCCAACCAGGAGGTCTTCTGTTCTGGACCTCAAACCCCTCGATGAGGTTCGGGCGTACACTTAAAAATGGCCTAGCTACGCCACTGATCGTAAATGCAATTATAATTCTACCTCAAAATATGTGAAAAATCTGCTGTATTTTCTAAAGGTGGAACAAATCAAAGGAAAAATTATGTCTCAAAATAGTTTAACTTCCTTAATAATACTGTGAACAACTGTAAAGAAAAAATGAAGTACTTTTTTAGATAACTCAAAAGGCGACACACGATCCAACGAGAATCATTAAGAAAAATCACGTTTTGTGTCTATAATGGTCACATTCCAATATATATTTGAAACTAAATCTTTAGTGTGTCAGATGGTCTAGTAAAAAACGTATGTTATTACTTGAAAAAGTTCCAATTATTTCTGAAAAAAAGTATAATTATGTTGATTTTTAATCAAAATTGATCGTGAAAGATTAGGCAACGCATTATTTTGATCGTGAAAGACAAGGCGTGACCCGGCTTTATGATCAGAAAACAGCATCTTACAAATTGATATACTAGTACTTGTAAGTGGTTGAAGCGTGTTATCACTTACTAAGAACGTAAATTAATGCTTTTGTTTGGTGAAATATATATACATGTATACATATAGACCCATATCTAGACCTGTTTTCATTTAATAGGCCGTGCTAACTAGAATTCCAAGATAATAAGACCTCCAAGAGCGCAAATTGTCGTTATGTAAATATCTTTGTATCTATAATGCTAAAAAGTAAAATAACAAAAATACCAAACTCCAAGGAAAATTCAAAACGGAAAGTCCCTCACCAAATGGCAAAATAAAAAGCTCAAACACATCAAACGAATGGAAAACAACTATCATATTCCTGACTTGGTGCAGGCATTTCCTTATGTAGAAAATGCATCTACGAATGCATGATGCGAGAGGGGGTCTAGTGGTCTTCCCCTGGACATATCTGAAAGTGTATGTTTTTTTTTGGTGAGGGTTAGATCAAAGAAGCTATATCATTTAATTTTACATACAAGTATATTGAAGATTGTTTTTTCCATGAACAATACAAGCTTTTCTGATTGGGTCCTATTGATAGTCCTGAACTAGAGATTACAGACACCACAGCTTCCTTAGCCTCATATTTAGACATATATATCCCGAATTTGACAACAGCGGTCATCTCAATACCTGAATCTTTGACAAACGAGATGATTTCAAATATGAAGAAATTTTCCTCACCTTAGCAGCAATTTACCAACTTCATCCGCGTATGAATTATACATTTCTAAATTTATACGATATTCAGGAGCTTGCAGCTGCTTCTCAGAATTTTTAAAACGTCATCAGTGTCTGAGCAAAAAATTAATGAGCCAGGGTTTTGTGAAAAATGTCTCGTCCTTTTTCTCAAAAAGTTTATTGGAAAGTACCAAGACCTAATAGATGAATATTCAGTGTCTACTTCACAAATAATTAAGGAATGACTGTAATATTTTTTTCTGTCTAATATGAAGAAATAACATCAAAAATGTTGTGCACACTGAATAACTCGCGTAGCGGGTTATTTAAAAGTGTGCACCACATTTTTTAGGTTATTTCGAATAGACAAAAAAAATATTACAGACATTCCTTATAATTTATTTCTAAATTCCATTTTTAAGGAGTAAATTTTGAAAACAACGTTGATGACGTCACGGTCACATGACAAAATTATGTTTATGAGCTGATAGACAAAACACTTTCAGCCAATCAGAAGACGTGTTACATCCAAAATTAAATTATTACAGGATGGTCTTGAGTTATAGATTCTATGTGTTACTGACTCTGTGTAGAATTTTAACTTTATTTGTCTTTGTACTACTATGTTCCATTTGGTCGTATGACTCTTGACGTGATTCGATATATGTGCATCCAGCTTTCAGGTTTTTTGGCGAGTGAGTCCAGAGATGCGATTTGGGCACATGAGGTTTTTTTTTTAGTGTTGTTTTCATTTTGTATAATACCATTGTATTTATATTTTACTTATTTTGTATTTAATTGGGAAATTGTATGTCATTAAGCTTGACTATACTGGCTGCATTATCAACTACAAAAACTGTTTTGTTGAAGTCTTTGTTTGACTTAATTGTAACTGTGTTTGAACGTTTAATTCAGTTGTGTTGTATTTCTTTGATGTATGTTTACACAGTTTTGGCTGCTGGATCCCAGTAATGGCAACGTTAACCAATTATGTCGGTTTGGGTTGCTCACCCAATTTGGCAATATTACGGAACATAAAAAAAACTCATACAAGTGGGCGTTTGATTTTGCTAGAAAGCCTTGTTTAACCCACCATTTTCGAAGTAAAATGCCTGTTCCAAATCAGGAATATGCCCGTTGTTTTCCTGCGTTTTTTTTTTAAACAATGTTTTTTTCCCCAAATTTTACAAACTGAATCAACAAGGATCTTCGTTTTATCGATATGACTATGCATAAAAATTGATTGAAATCAGATGAGACAATCTGAACTTTTTATACGACATAAAACTTATGCAGGACGGGAAGATGGATTTTGATTATTAAAAGGGCACTACTCGGTGTGGTATAATCAAATAATCAGATCCAATGGCATTGAACCATCATAGCCCTATTCACAAACAAAAGTGAAGCTGAATAAGTAATGCAAATCGATCTTTTGTTATACCAATTACAAATATAAATTATCATGGTACCCCTTTAAAGAATATTTTGATCGTTTTCGTGGAATTTTACAATAACAAATGAGCGGCAACAGATCTTTCACGATCCTTTTCACGATCATCAAAAAGCGGTACCCGATCTTTCACGATCCGAAATATCAAATTTTCACAAATATTCCCATTTTTTCAAAGATTCTGATTAAACTAAAACAAAATAACTTTAAGAACCATTTAAACAGTAATATGGAACGATATTTGTGAGAGAAAAGTAGTTTATGCATTCAAAATATGAAAACAATCATGTTCGTTTACATTTATTTGTCATTGAAATGTCGATGAGGAATTTGCCTTTTGTAGTTTTGTAAAAACGGTGTACTTTTGAACTTTGAGTTTTCTCAGATACTGATCATTATGTTGAACCATTTTGACGGACAGTTTTATTTTTCCAAATTTTATCATTATAACTAATTAAATTTAGATTTTTTATTGACCTTGCATGTGTCCTCTCGATAAGATTTCCTTCACGATCCTATACCAGGTCTTTCACGATCCAATATCAATACTTGACCACAGTTACTTATTCTTTCACGATCGTTTTTCTCGATATACCGAATGATAGCCGTGATATAAGAAAAGGTAAGATGAAGTAAGAGATATTTGAAAGGGTTCTTAAAACATGAAGAAGTAAAGATAAAATGATGTAACAAGAATCCAGGAGGTGTGCACAAGGAGTATATATCTCCCCATTGTTACTATATTTCAGAGCTTGCGTTTCCTTATCAAGATTGCCTTGATGTACAAGGAAGCTATTGAAACAGGGGTTCAACGTGGTAAAGTTGAAGTCGCCCCTTCGAAAGTTAGATGGAATCCATCATGAGTTGGTTGAACGTAATGGAGTATCTATGACACAGATGATCACGGATATGTTCCAATTGTTGTAGCCACACTCCCATCATCTTTTCTCCGATTGTGATTAAATTGAATGAGACTTAAGACAGAATTTGTACTTACAATGAGCTACATGACGGGTGCCATATGTGGAACAAGATCCGTTTACCCTTCTAGAGCACCTGGGATCACCCTTAGTTTTGTTTGAAACGGTTTGTGATGCTCCTGCTTTAAGTTTCAGTGTTGTATTATGTGCTTTTTCAGTTTCAGTGTTTTGTTGTTTCTACCGGTAAAATTATTGTTTCTCCGTTGTCCTGAAAAACGTGTTTCAATTAAAAAAAATACCATAAGGTCAACTTTTAGTGTTGAAAAAATTCAATTACCTGTGGTTGATGAATTTGACGATGTCTTAGGGTTATATAAGAATCAATTGCCAACCCGTTATTGTGTGATAGTCACTTGATATAACTTGTTAAAAAAATGTTGAATTGCTCGAAAAACAAATATTTTTCTACCAACAGGAATAGATATCCTTAGTCATAGTTGGCACATTTTTTCGGAAATTTCGGATTTTAATTTTCTTCAACTTCGTATATATTTGGCTTTCTAATTGTTTTGATTTGAGCGGCTTTGACGAGTCTTATATAGACGTCCTAAATTATAAGTCTGGTATCTTTTTATGAGTTTTTATCAGCACCAATATAGGAGGAAGGGTGTCAAATGTGGAGCAGGATCTGCTAGCACTTTCAAAGCACTGAGATCAGACCCGGGTTTTGGATAGGTTCGTATAGTTTAGTCTTTAGTTTAAAATGCTGTACAACTTCGGATTTGATTTGGCCTTCCAACTGTTTTGTGTTGGTCGATGCCAATACTGGTTTACATTTCGTCTTTTTTTCGCTTGTCATGATTTGTGAGTCTCCCATCGACTTTTTGATTCTCCCTTTGATAAATCTGCAACCTTTGAAAAACAAGATATATATTGGATTAAATTAAAGGGCAGAAACCACCATGGTTTAAGGAGAATAGACGAAAAGAAAGACACTTAAAAACTAAAGATTGAGTAATATAAACCCCTCAAACATGCAGTTCCTGAAATCGTGACACCCATCTTGTATGTTTTTCGTTTTTCATGTTATAAATATACTGAAACAGAATACAAATTCATAAGTTTCAGTTATCTCTCTTCTACATCAGATTTTGTCATTCTTCAGTTTTAGCTGAAACCCATCACAAGTTATATTTTTGATGAGCTTATTTACAAAAGTCATAGTCCAAATTACAATTTGATTACTGTTATATGTAACAAATAATCTCATAAGTTATTATGTTTGTTTTCAATTTATAGATTGTCTTGCACTTTATAAGTATACACATGCAATAATTGAAGCATTATCGTATGAAATCTAAACAAAAGTGATTTGCTTTTTCAAATTTCCGTTTACTGTAAAAAAAAAAATTCCACAGAAAGGATGTAGAAATAATCAAAGATTAAACGATTTGTTTTTGAAATAATTCAACTGAAATGTGCAATGAGACAGAATAAAGATTGCAACACATAGCATTGACTTTTACTGTATTTTACTTTTATCTATTCTCTAAAATTGTCTATCGATCTAAATTGAATTAATTAGAATTAAGTCCATTCCAGTCAAAATTTTCATATATAACAATTTCATATACAAAAAGATTTGTTACATGTAAAACACCACTCAATAACTTCGGTACATTGACTTGATAGAAATTCAGTTTACACAGTCCTTAGCTTTCTCCGGACTTGTTTGTCTTTTTGGTCTCTTGTCAGTTTGTTGTCAGTTTCTCTTATATATGAGTTTAACATGTCCCCTTGCTATCTTCCGCCTCTTTTTTCATGTTCAATTTCAACAACATTTTATAATTGTAGAAATATATGATAGAAAAGTTACTTCCATATCACTAAAATATTTCATTTCATTTTTAATTTTCCCAAAAACATATTTAATCTCAATTACTGACAGCGTATGAATAAGTATGATTTCTCAAAAGTGCCATTAATACAACTGTACATTCATTTTATTTTCATAACGCAATTAAAGCGAGTTTAAAAATAAATGGTTTATGACTATCTCATCCGATTAACATTCGTTTTTTTAATGTTGTCTGGTTCTTATATTGTATATTGTTCTAGCTATTTTTAACAACATCCTGATTTTTCTTGAAATACGTTGTTTTCAGTATATTGTGCCCCTCTTCTTCCCGACTTGTTTCTTTATTATTATGAGGCTGACTTCATACAGGAACTTCTTAGGAAGAAAGATAAGGTGTTAGCAATATCCTTTAACTTTACGTTCCGCTATATAGATGATGTTCTCTCACTAAATAATACAAAATTTGGTGACTATGTTGAACGAATCTATCCCATCGAACTAGAGATAAAGGATACTACAGATACAGTTAAGTATGCCTCATATCTTGACTTACATCTAGAAATTGACAATGAGGGTCGGTTGAAAACAAAACTTTACGACAAAAGAGATGATTTCAGCTTCCCAATTGTGAACTTTCCATTTCTATGTAGTAACATTCCAGCAGCGCCTGCATACGGAGTATATATCTCCCAATTGATACGATATTCCCGGGCTTGTATTTCCTATCATGATTTCCTTGATAGAGGATTGCTGCTCACAAGGAAGCTATTAAACCAAGAGTTCCAAATGCTGAAGTTGAAATCATCCCTTCGTAAATTTTACGGACGCCATCACGAGTTGGTTGACCGTTGTGGAATAACCGTTTCACAGATGATATCGGATATGGTCCTTATGTCGTAACTACAATACCCTTCCCTTTTCACGAATGTGACCTACCGAATTAGACTATTTACCGGATTTGTAATAACATAAGCAACACGACGGGTGCCACATGTGGAGCAGGATCTGCTTACCCTTCCGGAGCTCCTGAGATCACCCCCACTTTTTGGTTGGGTTCGTGTTGCTTAGTCTTTAGTTTTCTATGTTGTGTCATCTGTACTATTATTTGTCTGTTTGTCTTTTTATTTTTGGCCATGGCGTTGTCAGTTTGTTTTCGATCTATGAGTTTGACTATCCCTCTGGTATCTTTCGTCCCTCTTTTAGACTGCTCTTCTTGACTTTCACAAAACTGTAAACCTGTATCCTTAATGAGTTTTTTTTAAACCACTATGTGGAGGTTTTCTCCCCGACTGCATCACCAGCCCAGTAGTCAGCACTTGACATGAAGAATCATTGAAATTTTCATACTTTTTAAAAATTAAATGTTTACAAAACTTTGAATTGTTCGAAACATTAAGGATTTTCTAACCAAGGAATACATAACCTATAAGCAGTATTTGGCAACACCTTTCGGAATTTTTGGCCCTAAATTCTGTTTAACTTAGCATTTAATTTGGCCTGTCAACTTGTTTAATTCGAGCGTAACAGAAGAGTCTTTTGTAGACGACATGCGAATCTGGCGTTCAAAATTTTAAGCCTGGTATCTTTGATGATTTTTTTAAAAACTGTAATATAACGTATGAAGCGTCTGAAAGTTTATATTATACAATGTATTATACGAATCCGGTTTTATCATCCTATATTTCCCTACCTTGTTCTTATTTATGTAATGAATCACGTGACATTTAAAGGTAAAAAAAATACTGAAAAAGAATCTGTTACACGGTAAGCATTATATAGGTGGTGCATACTTTACTAGTTCTAATCAACTCATCTATCATTAGTTACGAACTATTTATAATCCGCTATATTAACCTTGTTCAGGTAACAGACTAATCCATAATTTAGGTCATTTATATTCGTACTTCGATAACCACCTTTATATATCAATGTCCGTATACTAAAATATCTAGTTATATCGCTAATCGAGTCCCTATGATGTACGTGAAAACATCTGCACACGGTGCTATTATACAACTCATTTGTATGCTTATCATTTCCTATTATATTACAAATGATTGGTGAATGCCACGCTACAATACAAAGTGAGCATTGAATTGCGATGAAACATATGATGACAATCCCGAAACATAATAATAATAATAAACTTAACACAACAGTAGTTTAATTTATCTTTGGCAGTAATGTCAAGTTCAATACGATTACTGTGTAACAACGATGTTTATACTTTTATAAATTTTATGAAAAAGTAGCAACTTTGTTATATTGAAATTTCGTCTTTGGCAATCAAAATTTTACTATAGCAACACGTTTGGTAACATTTTGAATTACAATTTTAATACAGAAAATTTAGTTTTTATATGTTAAACTACTGTAATTGGTGTTTCGAAAAATCTATAGGAGGACATAGTAACACTTTCCCACCCACATCAAAAGATTATATAGAATACTATAAATGTTCAGTACCATCCGACTTGCATCGGTACACAATGATCTTCAGTGTATAAATACCAGATTCGGAATATGCAAAATGAAACCAGTAATTCATAAACATAAAACTGATACTTAAAATTTCTTTGCATAAAAATAATATTATCAGAATAGCTGACAAAATTCACAAGACCGAACTAATTTTTGACGAAAGAATCGATAATTTAATTTAACTGATATTATACATATACCATTTTTTATTTTATATTTTAGACCCCTCTTTCTAAAGGGTCGTCTTCCTTAGCTCCCATCATGATCACTGACCAATCATATGATGTAGTAATAATAGGAGGTGGAGTGGTCGGCTGTGCCACACTTTTCCACTTGACAAACAATGGATACAACTGTCTTATGCTAGAGAAGAACAAACATCTTGTATCAGAAGCAAGTGCTGGAAATAGGTAGGAATGTTTGCTTGTATTGCACTTTTTTTTCATTTGCACTGTAGCGTCCGTCGAAATTTTATATCCGAAATTCTTCATTAACCAATGACTAGATTTCAGAGAAACTTCAAGAGAATTTTAAGCAACTTATGACATTGTGCGTAGGAAGCACTTTTACTCAGTTTCAGGAAAGCTTTGATATTAACATTTGAAAACCAGGGATGTACAAATATTAGTAAAAACGTCAGGAGCAATATGACAAAAGGAATATAAAAAGCAAACACAAATGGATATATGGTCAACTTGGTTTGCGGTTATTGAAACCTTAGTTTTTAATGAAGTTCTAATTTGTTAACAGGGAATCTTACGATAATATGTCATAAATCAAGTCAGTACCGAAGCACTGACCACTGAGCTTTGTCCTTATTCAAAAAGTGAGAGAATTTGGTTAAGTAGGAGGTATATCAGATTATTTGAATTTTTAACAGATTTAATATATAGCTAGAAAACGAGAACACTGATTTTCATTAATTTGATTATCTACTGGGAGGACCAGTTACCGTCAGTTGCCGTATACCGTCACCAAACATTTTATGCAATAATGGAACTCTGCAATATAATGACCTTTTGTTGTTTTCTCCATGCAGATGTCTTAACTTCATTTGAAAAACCGATTGCATATAATAAATACCAACTTTTTCTGTTAATAAAACGCATCATGGTAAATACGTGTGCAGGAATATGCCGTCATCTTTCTATGACGTCTTCGGTTTTGGGAAACGTATCTTTTTAGGCATTATTATATCCATATGAAATTGCTTTATAATACATTTTTTGTCGAGAGAATTAAAAACACTAGTATACTCTTTTGGCGTAGGTTTATGACAGAAGTTCATAAAATGTTTGAATTTAGAGAAGGTTGAAGAACTTTCGAATTTAGGGCGTAAATGACGATGTTTTTTTTGACATACCTTATTCTCTTTATTCTCTATTCGCTATTCAAAGCTGAATTCGACATGACTATGATTAAAACGAATTTATATTATTTAGTGTCTAGTTTCTTGAGCTACGGTAGCAGGTATTCGTCCCCATAAAATATCAAGCAAATCGTGCCACAGATAGGCGCCCTCTTTTAATTGCTAAGTCTTTGGTATTTAATCTAATTTTTGATAACATTCAAATGAACCTTACTGTCAGTGCCCTTCATAATTTTGGAATGCCTCTGGAAAATGAGGGCATTTTTGAAAGGGATAGAAATTTAGCCTTGCAAAAGACCCCCTATGGACCCCTCAATGAGTTGTTGTAGGGATACTTAACGAACAGAGAGCATGGCACATTCTCTACACGAGACATCAGATTTAACGTCCCCATTTTGACGAGAGGAGACTGGGAATTTATACATCCCACAGAGCTACAAAATTTACCCCATTACGATTTGATTTTGCATAGCTGAACCAGAGTCATATAACGAATGTCCAGTAAATATCTCACAAGTGAAACAGACAACAGTGGAAGTAAACTAAACAGAAATGCATGAACTCCAAACGGTCTTAGACCAAATAGAACGATTAGACAAGCATCACATGCTCTGCATGGATCACTTATTAGACTATTTTAAAGTCACTATCATTTTAAAGAGGATGTTGAGTGCTATGTTTCAAAATAACAAGCCTTTTAAAAGACTGTTATACATGATAGTATATAAATAATGGAACTTAAAAAGCAGAAACAATGAAAGATTTGTGTCCTTGTTTTTGAGATATAAGCCATTGAATATTTGGCGGGACGTGATTCTTTCTGGATTTTTCATACATTTAATATTGGCACCTTTTTTCTTTGAAAAAATATATATCAAGTTTGAAAAAATCATGCGTTAAATAAGATTTTCAAAAATGGCTTTTAAGATAAATCATGAAAAGAAAAGTTTTGATGGCATTACATTGATAAAATCGAAGGATTCCGAATATTTAACAAAAAGTCAAAAACAAGGTGAGCGAACATACTTAAGTGGCAACGTGAAAAAAAACCCGATTATAATATCAGATTTTTCTGAAACTTCCCCTTTGATAAATTAAGAAGTTACTAGAAACTAATGTTCCAACTCCATCAGGCAAAGTTGATTTAAGCCAGTCAAGGTCGTAAAGAACACACAACCGAATATAGCTCTACGTTTTAAACATTCCCTGGCTTTCAAATGTTTGGATTTAAGCGATCCTGATGAAAGCTAGTCCAGAAAACGCTTCGGACGCACGACATTTATAAAGTGTTATTTTTTAATTACTAGCACTGGTTCGATACCACTACGTGTGTCATCAGCTCAGTTACAAGTGTTTCGGTACTGACATGATTTATAATATATTTTCTAAAAATTCCCTGTTAATAAATTGATAAATCGCTAGAAACTAAGGTTTATGCATCTCTGGCTTTCAAATATTTGGGTTTAAGCGTTCCCAGGGAAGGTTAATACAAATAAGCGCATTGGACGAACAAAGTGTTGTTTTCATTTGACATAGTTGAAATGTGGGATCTACGAAAAAGTTAAAATGTTACTAGTAAGTTTAGAAATTTGGACACTGTAACGAATTCCTGAAGCTGACTTTAGATCTTGTAAAGTGATAGTTTAGTAACCCTTCCTAATAACCTTGACTAAACTCATCGCTTTTAATCCGGATCAAAACACTTTGTTTTCAAGAAAAAGATATATACATATTATTCAAATTTTCTTGTCTCTGCAATATCCTTAATTTCTTGTTGTAAGATGTAAGTGCTTACTCAAAGGATAACTGCATGACAAGGTATCATGAATATACCAGGAAATGACATTAAAAGATTTGCTATCCAGATTTGTTTCATAGCTCCAAGAAGGTTTTGTATAAGTTTTGTTACAAACCAGTACAAGAATAAGTCGGCCAGCTAGAGCGACCATCTAGTACTCATTGAAATATTTATGCATATTCAATTGATTGATTGTTGGTTGCTGAAGATCATGTTGCAAATTCATATTCAACATTAACTTGATATAGATTAAACCGGAATAAGAAAGATAAAACGTTAAAACATAATTTTGAATATACTAGAAAGTAAATGAAAGGATGTTGCTTCATATAGATATTCATTTTGGCCTTATGAAGATTTTGTATAAAGACTGTTACAAAGAAGTACATAATCAAGTCTAGCAGCTTGAAAGAACGATATGTACCCACTGGAATATAAAGGCGTATTTAATATTAAAATGATTAAATAAATACAGAAATAAGAAATTAAAAAAAAAAAACCAAAAAAAAAACCAATTAATTAAATATATTTACATGAAGGAAATGTGGTTGATTGGAATTTAACATGATGATAAATATCAATATAAATTCAGACTTAATAACTTTATACTTTTTGTCAATAAGAGTAGTGAAAAAATTTGAATACACCAAGATTATATTCAGAAATATGAAGGTAACATTATAAAATATTTCCAAACAACTTTAACCTATTTACAAAACATTAGCGAATTTGATTTAGTGAGGAGGTAAAGTAAGGCAACAGTAGTTTGCCGAATGGATGTTCAAATCTCGTAAATTTATCAAAACGTGGCAAATAAAGGTAACACACGAAAACTGTGGGAATCTCATAAATTCGATAATGCGCAAGAAAGAGTGAGTCTACAAAGTAAGTATCTCCTCATATGCATGCGTTACCCGACATGCAAACCCACATTTAGTCAAACTGTCGCTATCGGAAATAGGAAAAAATCGGTAAAATTACAAATCAGACGACTAAACTGGTATCTTAAGATCTAAGACCGCAAAAACATGTCGCTACTGAGTTGCGACACGTATATATCGTATCGGTCAAACAGTTCGTGAATTTCAGTCGAACTTTCTCATAACTCCGTTGGAACAGTTTTCGTGCAAAGAACACACCCTTATTAATGTATTCCGTATAGTGTGAGCATGCATGATCGTAACGTATTAACTGAAAAATGAAAGCAGCTTACGATGGAGCAGAGGGTATGTTGCTGCTAAGAAATGGGAAGTTGACAATTGAAAAGTTTATAATCATCACGTTTGTCATAGATTTCTAGTTTAAAATCGTACATCTGTAACAATATGGAGGTAGAGATCAAAATATGATGCTTACCTTCTACCTCGGTAATATTCTAAATCTCGAAGTTCACCTGGATATATGAGATGTAAACACTAAATAAAATACTGGTTATTGAGTGACAGGACATTATCAATATATTTGAGAGTGAAATTAAAGAACTATGTAAGGTGCGTTTTCCTTTTGTCTTTGGGAAGGTTATGTATGAATTCTGTTTCATACGTTTATAAAACAAGTTTGTCAATAGTAATGCACAATTTACGGAATACCGACTGGTTGCTGATATATGAATCCACGAAACTCCACAGATATGTTGTCTATCAAAAGGTCTAGCATTTTAATGATACCATCCTCGGTGATGTTGTTGTGAGAATCCATGTGGTTCTCCATAAATTAAGGCTTTTCTGACCTGAAACAAGGAATAGTATCTACGTTTTCTATTTTGTAGAAAAAAACCTCTGTTTATTGAATGTAGTCATTCTTCAATTTATCATGGGGAATAGTAGTGTAAATCGAACAAATAATCAAAGGTATTAATATTACTGCAGTATTGAAAAGATTATGATTGCAATTTTGGAGCAGATCTTTAGAATTTTAAGATTCACATCGGATTGACACTGCTGATATGAAGCCCATTTTTTACTGTAAAAAGTGTGGTGGTGAGGAATTTACAAACATGTTGAGTTGAACATCTTGACGTCCCGTAATTTCTAATTATCTAATTTCTTAATAAAATGTACTTTAAAGCTAGAATCAATTCGAGTTCTTTCTGTTTATTATCTACTGGTCGAGCACCTGTTTTCGTCAGTTTCCAATTTCAATAACCTAACACATGCCTTAACGAAAGCTTTGCATTTATTTGACACACTGGTGTTATTTCCAAGTAAAAATATTTATTTTGTGTAATCCAATTACAGAAGAGAATGCAACAATTCTGTCTCTTTAATCCACAATTTTCTTCGGATAAAAAAAGTCAGGTACATGATAGTTGTTTTCCACTCGTTCCATTGGTTGATATAGCCTAAACATTTGATTTTGTCAGGTTTTATGGACTTTCCCCTTTTTAGATTTACCTTGGAGTTCGGTATTATTGTTAATATATTTTAATGCGTTGAGCGCAAATATGTATGCGGGAACATGGCGTAATCGTTTTATGACGCCCTCAATTTTGGATTTATGTTTTTTCAGAGTTATATCTTAACAAGCCGGTAGAATACAAAACATAAACTGTATTTGAATAATAAACACCTGATGTGTCGATAGGGTGAGTTTCAACTGCATTACCCTTCATGATGGTGTATTTATTTACAAGCATGATAGCTTTGATGAGTTTTTACAACCACTGGGTCGATGCCACTCACTACTGGTGGATGTTTTGCCTTCGAGGTTATCACCAGAATATTGATCAGCACTTCTGTGCTGACATGAAATGTTAATAATGCAGTAATGTCTTTGAATTTACTGTTCTTCAATGTTTAAAATATTTGATATCTCTTAAGTTTTTCAATCGAAATTTACGTTTTGCGTACTAGTTAATAAACGATTTACAACCACTTGGTCGATGCCATTACTGGTGAACGTTTCATCACCGAGTGTTACCAGTCAAGTAGTGAGAACTACTGTGTTGACATAAAATATGATTAATGCGTCAACTTTCTATAAATTTACAGTTCAAAACTGTTATGGTCATTAATAGCACTACAGTTTTTATTTCTTTTAAAAGGCATAAATAGCCTTATACTAAGTAAGAATTGGCACACCCTTTTGGATAATTTGGTTTTCATTGTTTTAGTTTCGATTTTGTCTTGGTTTTAGCGCCTCTGATGATTCTTGTGTAAATGAAACGCGCGTCTATCAGGCGTGACTTTAATACTTTCATCTGATATTTTCTTCATACCTAGTTGCAAGTGTAACAACCTGGACAAAATCGATGAGTACAGATGTAAAAGGAAGATAGGGAACATGTGTTATCTATATATGATATAAAGAGTAAAATAACAAAAATACCGAACTCCAAAGAAAATTCCAAACGGAAAGTCCTTTATCAAAAAGCAAAATCAAAAGCTCAAAAACCTCAAACGAATTGTAAACAACTGTCATATTCCTGACATGGTACGGGCATTTCATGGTGGATTAAACCTGGTTTTATAGCTAGCTAAACCTCTCAATTGTATGACAATCGCTTAAAATTCCATTATATTGACAATGTGTGAACAAAACAAAGAGACACATTTTCTCTCTGTGTTGAAGACCCATAAGGCCTTGGGCTGTTTTCTGCTCTTTGGTCAGGTTGTTGTCTCTTTGACACATTCCCCATTTTCATTCTCAATTTTACAATAGGTAAAAATGTCAAAAATAGGGGTACAGCAGTCAACATTGTGTTATAATCTTAATCACTATAAAAACAAACAAATATGTCAACAAAGAATATGAAACGTTATGATGCTAACCATTAGGAGATTCATAATGGCAACAGAAAAACTGGCATTTTAGGCTTATCATTTATTTTCAGAATTATTACGCACCCTAATTTAAAAAAAAAGTGGAACATAGTCCACTCCCCTGTCACTGTGATCATGAATAAGTCTCCTATGTTTGTTAAATCGCTGTTAAAAAAGATAACACTTTTTCAAATCGTATCAAATGAAAACTTTTAACACAAAATGCTGCTATATAAAATTACAATCATTGCATTTGTCAAATGACCTAGGTTTGAGTTGTCTGTTTACCAGTGTTTATTTGAGAAAAAGAACTGGATATGAAGCAGATAGAAGACAAGCAAAGGGAAACAAACAATATCATGAAAAATACCATTAGGTTAGTTTCGGAAAAGTTTGATAGCAAGTCATAAGTTAATGAAAAATAAATATCTGAGTGATAAGTCATATTTGAAAAACAGTTACCTAGTTTTTTGTGTCGTCCGCATCTTTATATAAATGATAGAAATTGTTGTATTATTCATCAAAGATACAGACAGTCTTTTATTACTTAATAAAAAAGTCGATATGTAGAATTGGCATATTTGATACATCAATCTGTCAGTATGAAATATCATGTAAACTAACACTTTAAAGAAAACATACAATACATCCTCGAGAATACTCAATCTATAGATTTTTATATCATCAATTAACTCCTCTCCAGAAAGTGTATTTGTAGAAAATCAGAAACTTGGTCAAGAAAAGTACAAAAAGGTATTACTGGTTTCTCTGGTAGGGAGTTTTGTTCACAGACTGGGGACTTTTGACGGTAAAGCAGATTGATAGTCGTGTTTGGTCATGAATACATCTGTATAGTTGTAGATTATTTGTTTTGTCTATTTCGTCTTTCTTTTACGTTTGATTTATCCCATACTGTATTGGTTTTATAGGATATGTATAAAGGGACAACATAAAACCGCTTACATGCTTAGCAATTCAACATCGTACCTTATTCGGCCTTTTACCTTTTTTGACACGAGTGTCACTGATGAGTCTTTTGCAGACGAAACGTGCGTCTGGCTTACAAATTTATTAGCCTGGTATCTTTGATGAGTTTTTGTACACATGTCTTTGTTTTTTTATAGTTGTCTTGTTCTTCTTCTATTGTAATAAACATGTCGACTATTTTAACCTTTCATTGTATGCTGTGTTTGATAAACGTTGACATTATCCTTATTTTCATCTAAGCAAAACAACAAGAATTTGCCACATGCTACACGGATTTCAATATTTACCGTCATCAAGAACAATCACAGATGAATATTGGGGAAGGCGAAGTTGTGTAGTAACACATAGAAGAGAAAAAAAAAACCCTGTTAGGTTATTTTGTATAATGAAATTGCAATTCTGATCAAATTTTACAAATAAAAAATCGTGGACAATTCCAGAACATCGACTTTTGTACTTTGTAATTATACCACATATTTAGATATAGTTTCCTATCAATTAGCATTATACGGATTTCTGATATATAATTCTACTTTATAATAATTACATGACATAGATGTTTCATCAGGTTCAGTCAATCAGATCGACAGACAACAATAACACGAGATATTCCTAAATTATGTTCTGTTTATGCAATAAAGTATTACGTCTATGACACCGCGTGCTCTTCGTTACAGCGTTGCAACTTTCCAGAAAAAACCCCAAATGAAACGTTTAATTTAACTCGTTGTTTCATTGTAATCTAAATAATGTAGAGTTGATTGCTTCTTTTTTTATAGGGTTGTTAAAACGTTGATCGTACACACTTTTGAAGTTTGAAGCGCTTCCGATGTAAGTCGGTCTACGCTCTAACACCACAATTAAATTAAAACAAAAGTATTCAATTCATTAATTCTTTACAATATTCGCTATTATTTGTTCTACGCATTATCAGGAGTGATTGTTTTAGAGCTTTTTGTTGTATTTTTAACGAAAAAAATATATACTCTGGCTATATTGTTCTGTTAAGGAACTAGGGTAGAGGTCTTTCGCAATCTAGAATTGCAGTGAACACCAATGATCGCTTCGGATTTTTACTGAGTATACATTACTGTATTCACTACTTTGGACTTTTCATCAAAAATCTGTTAGAACTTCCATTATGACTTTTTCCCATATCATTTGATTGACTTATAAAATGTTATATTCCTTCATAGGGTGACATAAGTTACAGAATTTAGCTTTATAAAAGGAAATGATGAACTTTTAAAAAATCAATCATTTATTTTCATTCAAAAATTCATAATAGTGCTATTTCCCTGTAGAATTCTTCCAAATATGACAATTTTTAATTAGATCGAAATCAAGCACGATGACTTATAATTTTATTACGTTTTTGAAATTCGTTAAAGAATTAATTCAAAATTTAATCTGTCCTAGTCGAATTAAGGTATTTATTGAGATAAAAATCAAATTATTGTAAAATAAAGTAAATACAATACTATCACTATGATGACAACGTATGACATAAAACTAACTATAATAACCCACTTAATACTTTAGCATCATATATCTTCAAGTTTAAGGGCCCATCAAATGAAATGAAATGTAATCAATCAGAGTGTAATTACATAAACAGCATTCGCAAAACTTGCTTTGCGCAGACTCATAAAAGTAAACAACGTAACTGTCAAAATACATGATGACTCTGTAAGATATGAGGTGTAAATTGTCTACATTTAGAAAAATAATATAGCGTCATCAAAGACTATGTGTTCACTATATTGATGATGTAATAGTTCTTCATTTCTTCCAATTTTGCCATAGGGTCTGAACAATATCTAGACCGGCCTTTTGTTGTGCCGGTCTAGATTGTTTGAAATAGCATACATAGGAACGCTTTTAGACAGGTGCTGCATACTCCATAAGGAGTAAATAAAATAAATTTATAATAATTATATGGACAATAGTAGAAAATTTTAATTCTAATTACTTCTAACCTGTTACATGTACATATCATTGCCATATCAAAATGGGATCACCAGGATATTCCGATCATTTAAATTTTGATTTCGACCAAAATAAAGATTGTATCTCTCATCAATACGTATCAAAATCTTTAGAAATAGACCAATTGAAATAATGAAAAAAAAAGTTCCATGGTTTGCATGAAATTATCAGTGCCGATGTTTTATATTCTGCAACTCGCCGAAACTGCCAACCTTCCAGTTGCTAGTATTTTCCTTAGATCATTATCTCAAACGATTGCACTGCAACATTTACGTTTTCAAATAGAGTTATTGTACTTAAACACAGGTTTCAACTTTCTAAGCAGCCCAATAATTAAAAGTGTAATGTAAAACTTATGATCTTTCAATAAAAGCGTTACTAGGAGACAACACTTTTAAATGGAAAAACGAGTAGCTAACGTAAGTCAAGTAAATATTTTATTCATGTGTTGTTACTGATATCACCCCCGGTTTCTAGTGGGGTTCGTGTAGCTCAGTATTTTTCAGTTTTCTTTGTATTGTTTTTATACTGTTCTTTTTCTTTTTGGGCGTTTTTTTTTGCCATGGCGTTGTCAGTTTGTCATCGGAATATGAGTTTGGATATCCCTTTGTTATCTTCCGTCTCTCTTTTATTGATAAATAAAGGCAACAGTGGTATACTTTTAGTCATAATTTGATGAAGCAAAAACAAATCCGGGTAACAAACTAAATCCGAGGAAAACACATCAACTATAAGAAAACAACGGAACAACAGAAACACTATAACAAAGGCAAACGCCAATATACATAGAAACGGACTATCTGATAACAACTGCCATATTCCTGACTTGGTAACACTTCCATAAATAAAATGGTGAATGTATGTTAAAAAGGTGCTATGTGGTTATTGTATACAGGAACATCTATTTCATGATGAATATAATACTATGAAAAGACGAAAATGTACACAGGGCACGATTACTTTGACTAATCATGTATGGGAAATTCAAACGATAAATATTCACTAGATCCATACTAGATGGGATGAAGTTAATTTGAGCAAATAATTGATTGATACTTACAATATTCAAAGGACTGCATAACTCGATCTTGTTGTAGACATTTGGCAATGATATCCTGATTTCAATAAAAACCTAATAACTGAAAATAAGAAATATAAAACCAACGTCTCAAGATGAATTTGTGCGATAAATGAATTTTCTAGCTCATATAAATAAACGACTTCTGAATTGAAGAATGATATACAAGTCCTGATCTGTGGACAAAAGATAGATGAATTATTTAGTTCACAGAATATTTGGTCGTCAGCAAATTGTTTTTTTATAGCTTTGTACTAAAATTATTTCTACTAAAACTAAACATTTTAGTTTACTACAGAAATGCCTTTCAAAATATGTTTTATTAACATTGATTTTATTAAACGTAATGACCTTTGATAAATGTCAATCGGAATCTGTAATTCTTCTGTTTTCAGCGCAAATTCTTAAATTAAATTGCGACAACTATAAATTGATATGCCTTTAAGGGCCTTAATTAGGTCAATAGAGACAAAAAGAAATATCGATATGTAATTTGCTATTTTACAACTACATATCTAAAGCGAAATAAGTTGCCGAATTCATGCCTTCTGAATTGAATTATAGTCTCAAATTTGATTTACATCATATTAAAATCTATGCATAAATTTCTGAAAAATACGTTGTAATGACTTAGACTTATCACCAGGTTTGTATTTACATGAGCAACATGACGGATGCCAGATGTGGAGCAGGATCTGCTTACCCATCCGGAGAACCTGTGATCATCCCCTGGTTTTTGGTGGGGTTAGTGTTGCTCAGTCTTTAGTTTTCTATATTGTGGTTTGTAAACTGTTGTTTGTCTCTTGGTCTTTGTATAATTTTGCCATGGCGTTGTCAGTTTATTTTTGACATACGATTTTGAATATCCCTGTGGTATCATTCGTCTCTCTTGTTAACTATCAACATTTCGTGCGTATTGGATCTTGTCGCCATCTAATTAACCATCGACTTGATCTTTGAAGATTGTTGATCGGCATGTGACCCTGATATAGATATATATATATATATATATATATAAAGGTAAATGAATATAAGTAATTGATCACGTGCAACAGTATTTGTGTCGATTTTCTTAATTATGCAGGACTGCATATAGTAGATCAAACAATAATGTAAGTTATCGTTTACTTATTATCGATAAGAATGTTATTTTTGTCCGTTCGTGTCATTCATTGAAATCGGACTTCTTGTTATCGAGTAATTCAATGAAATCGGTCTTCTTGTTATAAGCCTTTGTTCTTTAACGTTTTCAGCTGTCCAGCTGACATTATTTTTAATAACTGAATATACTGTGCGCATGTGCAACCTTTTTCCAACTGAGGTAATGACAAGCATTTTTATTCAAATGAAGTCGTATTTATATTAGCAAAGTTTTGATAGCTTATTACGACAAAACTGAACTATGTGTCTGCTTACAGCGAATTATCATTCGATAATTGTTTTTGTTAATGATTGAGCCGAAAAACTATACTTAAATTTTCGCAGTCAAAATTGTGTCTAATGCTGCCTTTTAATTTCAGCTTTATCTCTGCGAATAAAGTGAATCAAGTACAACTTATATGCGGTTTTAATGAATCGTAAGGGCCATAATTCCACCGAACTCTTGCCCCCCCCTCCCCAAAAAAAAATGCCCAAAAAACAAAATCGATCTGCGCATGGATCACTTTTTAGTTTTAAAATATTTAAAAAACGCATGCTTTTCATTTTCATGAACACGACAGACGTTTCCCTAATAAAAGACGAATTAACTTCCTGTATTTTGCCCTTAATTGAAAATGACACATTAAAAATTTCAGAACAATTCAAGGATTTTCATATGAGATGGTTTGAAGATATGTTAACAAAATCTTAAATGGCAACACATTCAGTCAAAGTTGACTAAAAACTTTTGTTGTTAATCTTGTTAGAAACTTGTATTTCTAATTATTTCACTCTTGTGTGTCTATAGGTCTGTAGTTACTGATGTTTGACTAAGGCTCCCTTATTCAAAGGTGATCCAATATGGTTTATGCTATTTGTTTTTGAATCACTAACTTATATGCGATTTCGAAATGGACATCTGGTGCAGCAGAATTTTAAATTAAGGATTATATCTAAATTATCACGGTTTTTATTTCCCCTGAAACTATACCGACTCCCTTACACATCTGTGACACAAATCTTGCCTCTGGGCATTCATGGTGAGGGTTAATTAGAAATTAAAAAGTGCTGATATCTCAAAGATATCGGAATGACTTTTTATTTACATACGTTGTAATCTACAGAACAGTTGGTGAAAAATACTAAATATGAAACAATACAATAGAGCAACAAGTGTTGGAAATTCAATACCAACATCATCGATGTAATGTACTTTTATTTCCGATAGAATAATCTGCAAACAATATTACGATACTCTCTAAGCAAATTTCCTTTACAAAGATCAGTTGACATAATCAAGGAAGTTGGAAGTTCATATTAAAATATTTTACTATAGGATATTCTCACAACAAGAGATTACCACATTACATAAGCTCCTGACATAATAATCACACAGACGAACGAAAAAAACAAACGAAGGGATGAATACAGGATATTAACTTTGTACTTCTTGTGAAACGGATTCCATTTTCTTGTCAGTTTTAGCGCAATAAAGCAAAAAAAAAAGTCAGCTATGATTAGGTTTTAACAACAGAAGTCTGAATATTGACAAAAGAAATAAATATTCACAGAACGGAGATGAAATTGAGCAGAAACGATTGCATTGCACTGATATTTGATTCCATAAAATGTACAGAAATTAATTTACGAAAAAGAAAATCGCATGACAAAAATATAAGTGAAAAATAGAAGACCACAGTTCCATGGGAACTATTTTGCAGTGCTGTGGTTTGAACATAAAATATTTACTATTAAGTAATAAATGTTGGAGTTCAGAAAACAAGAAATTATTCTGGAAAATACAACGGTATAAAAACGCCTTTAAGGGTAAAATTATATGTCATTAAATATGCACTATCACATATCAGTAAACTTTCAAGGTTTACATAATTAATGAATACATGCTTATTCTAAAAGCAAAATATATTACAATAATAACAGAGAGCCTATTAAAAGATTAAAACATAGTAGTTCTTTTGAAAATATTTTTTTTCTACTTTTCAGTGGAATGCTTCATACAGGTTTTGACGCACCTCTTGGAAGTTTAGAGCTGCACTGCATTCAACAATGTCAACTTCTTATATTTGATATACTTAACAGACTAGATCTACCATACAATCGCCTTGGGGCCACAATGGTAGCGTGGGATTCAGTTCAAGTAAAACAACATTTTCTTTTTTCAAATTTTCTTTTTTCAAATAAGAATACGTGATATGATTGCCAATAAGACAATCCATCAGACACCAAATGACGTAGAATTTAACAACTATAAATCATCGTGAGGTTTTAAAAATGGGAAAAACCCATACGGCAGAGCAAGCTTTAAAATGCCCCGAAATGAAAAATGTAAAACAATTCAAACGAGAAAACAAAGGGCCTGATTTATGTACGAAAACCATTGAATGAATACCAAATATTATATACAGCAACAAACGAAAACAACTGAAACACAGGCTCCTGACTTCGGATAGCTATATACAGAATGTGGCGGAGTTTACCAGTTCGGACACATGGGTTATAGTATGTCATGTTGTCTTGATTCACAACAACCATTGCCGAGGGCGTCTGTTTGGTTGTGCACAATGTATAAATTTAAGTTGACACAGCAGATGTCCATACCACCATTTTAGATAGCAATCACCTGTGTGTTTTCAGGAGAGTCTCCAATTTAAATGAAAGAATTTTATTTTGCAACAAGGGTACATATGTCAAAAAATGACGTTATAAGTAATAAGTTTGATATTTTAAAAAATATGAATTTTTTATGAAGGTTGATTTTGTTTTCACAAAATATTGAAACGATGACTACGATCTTTTTATGTTCCAATCAGTCAGTAGTGAAATCATTTGACAAGGATGAATGACCTTCTCATAAACGCACTTTTTGAATTTAAAAAAAAATCAATTTTAATCATAATAGATATAGGAAGATGTGGTATGATTGCCAATGAGACAACTCTCCATCCAAGTTACAATTTATAAAAGTAAAGCATTATAGGTCAAGGTACGGCCTTCAACACGGAGCATTGGCTCACACCGAACAGCAAGCTATAAAGGGCCCCAAAAAATTACTAGTGTAAAACCATTCAGACGGAAACACCAACGGTCTAATCTATTTAAAACGAGAAACACGTATGGACTACATAAACAGACGACAACTACTGTAATCAGATTCCTGACTTAGGACAGGTGCAAATATTTGCAGCGGGATTAAAAGTTTTAATGGTACCAAACCTTCTCCCTTTTCTGAAACAATAGTATAACATCACAACATAGAAAAACACACTATAAAATATCAATTGGAAGGCTTAACTCAATCAAAAAACGTAAATTAACACACATTGAACGAATAAATTTGACCTGTGACACCTGAATGCAAATACACAGTTAATGAAAAATTACAAGGGATAAATAACTAAAGTCAAAAGTAAATAAACAGGTTTAAACAAAGACAAAGTATGATATCACTGTGAAATTTCAAACAATTTATAGAAAATCATCACTTTTGAAGAAACCCGCGTCATATTATACACAGGTAAATGAAAATAATTTTGTTGTTAAGTATACTTCTTCTTCTGTGTGTATAAAATCTTCCATATCAAGAAATTTCTTTAATAACAATAAAACTAATCTAACACTTAGTACATATGGGGTGAATATCAACAATAAAAATATACAATTAGTGCTAGATAAAACTTCCTGTACAGGTCAGAACAGTATCTAAAGGAAAAAATGAAATAATTTTGATGTTCATAGTACGAAGAAGTGAAAATTTGTAGTAATTAAATACCAAATAATCTAACACGGAATTTGCTTTTAGTTTTCGAAGTTAGTTTTGCATGGGCTTGGTATTTCCCAATCAGAATTTTATTGTGCGGATAAACTTAATGTGCCGACTAAACGCGAAAATGTAGTTTTACTTGTGTTGTCTTGAGTCGTCGTCGTCCGAGTTATGCTTTATTATTTGAAGAAGAAAAGAGATCCGCCAACCTAGCACAGAACAGGAAAATATGCACCTCCCTTTTTCATTTTGTGTGATATGAGTGATTTTAAAATCTATCAATATACAAATTAGGAGATGTGGTATGAGTGCCAATGAGACAACCATCAACAGAAGACCAAAAGAAAGAGGATGTTCACAACTAAAGGTCACCGTTCGGCCGAACTTAACAGCAACTCCTAAATAATGGTTTGACAGAAATCGACCGAACATGCGCAAATTTTTCAACAGGACAAAAAGTTTTGTAGCTGCTAATTAAGTTTTTTATCTGAGTGATTTTTGATGAATACCAAATGAACTCATCATAGATACCAGGAAAGAAATTGTGTACGCCAGACTCGCGTTTCTGACTTAATTTCATTTTAAGTTATTTGACGATATATGCCTCTTCGTAAAGAGTAAATTATCAAGCTGCTTATTCAGTGTTCAGCATATTTCACATTCAAAAAGATTACCTTACAGAAAAAGGTGCGTTCAATCCATGAACTTATTTTTGAATATGATTTGATTGTAAGAATATTTTTTTTTAATTATAGATGTTGAAACTACCAATAATAATTCAACATTCAATGGTAGCTAACGTTTCTCAAGTTAATCAACTCAGTTTATCGCAACTTTATCAGAGAGAACCAAATTTGTCGCGAAATGCTGCTGGTGCAATACATATTCCAGGAGAAACCATAGTCGACCCTTGGTTAACACCTATAGTAATGGCCGAGCATGCACGTATAAGAGGTGCAAAGGTTTGTTTAGTAAAGGCAATTTAAAAATGCTATAGGTCATGGATAATACGGACGATGTTGTCAGCTTTATATATAAAGGTCTAGGCAGAAAGTTACTACAAACGCAAGCGCAATATTTGTGGTATGTCTGAATTTTTTATTTTCTTTTGGGACAATTACACAGAAACTTAGGTCTTCCATGCCATAGATTAAATGTCGAACGTGGTATAAGGTAAAAATTAAAAAAGTTTATCTCTTATTTAAACGTATCCATCACTAATTGAGTCGATATTGAAATTTTCAACGATTTTACTGTGAATATCGGCTGAATAATCCGTCCTCTTTTCATCGAATGAGATAAGACTTATCACCGGGTTTGTACTTGCACTATCAACACGACGGTGCCACTAAAAGAGCAGCATCTGCCTCCCTTTCGGAGCAGTAGAGATCACCCCCTGTTTTTGGTGGGGTTCGTGTTGCTCAGTTTTTAGTTTTCTATGTTGTGTTTTGTGCACTGTTATTATTCTTTTCGTCATTTTTTGTTTTTTGTCATTGTATTGTCAGTTTGTTTTCGACTTATGAGTTTTGTTTATCTTTGGTGTTTTTCGTTTCTGTTTGGCACGTTTTCATAGTTTTTGTAACGGCATAATTCTGTTACTTTATGTTTTCTTGAGATTTCTTTTGAATCTGATAGATATTCATTTTATTCTAAGATTATGATCTCAAGTGTAAATACAGATTATACCATTGCGTCAATTGTGTTACGATACTTCCCCACTCGAAACAGTTAAATTTCATATTCAAAACCGGGGCTTCTCGAGCATTTGGAATAATCGATATTTTGTTTTGTACGCCAGCGAATACTGTCTTATTGATGTTGGCCGCTCTGTTTCAAAATTAGCTTTTTAAAGGAATGTTATAAATTTAAAGTATATAACAAACAGAACTAACAGAAAAAGTCATTGTCCTTGTTTTTGAGATATAAGCCATTGAAACTTTAGAATTTAGAATTCCGAATATCTGAAAAAGTGTCAAAAACAATTCTTAAACATAACCGATTTAGATAGAAATCATCGTCGAACTGGCTTTAGAATAACATTTTTTTTCTGGAGAAAATCTGTAAGAAGTAAACAACAGTTAAAAGTGAAATAACATAAATACCGAACTCCCAGGAAAATTAAAAACGGAAAGTCCCTAATCATTTAAAATTTTCTTATCTCATCTACTGCAATTGAAATTGATTTATATATTTTTTGAATACAAGCCTTCAGTCTAGATTTTTTTTTTATTTCTCTAATCGATTAAACAAATATGTGATGTGGTTATAATATCTTTAAAAATTAGTATAGTTAAGTTTTAAGTCCAGTTAATGATTTCATGATTGCAGACGTTTTTTTTTTATAATGACAGAACCTGTTGTTGGAAAGAAAATAAATATGTCGTATGGTAATTTTCCGATTAAGGACTTGATGATATCCCACTTTGATTCATGTGTTGCCTTGAAGCTCTGAGATCTTGAATTAATCAAAAAAGCAGTCTTTGAATCTTTAGGTTTTACATCTGGTTGCACTCTGATAAATTAGCTATTAAATAACAAATCACTGTGAAGTGTTTTATAACATGTCCAGTTAATCACTTGTCACCTCATGGCGACAATGATTTTCAAGACTCATACATAAAACTCATTGTCCAAAGAAATTGACGAAAACGCATGATTTACTTGAATACTAAAATGAGATAAGGCACACAATTTTCATGAAAACCCTTTGTTTTACCAACAAACAATTTGGTTATGAATTAATAAGATGAAGCAGTAGTTTACAGTCTGACTTTGGTTTTCTATGTGATGTTTTGTAAAGTGTGTTTCTCTTTTCATGTTTGTCATGGCATGTCAATTTGTCAACGACTATGAGTTTGAATATCTCTTTGGTATCTTCCGCCTCGCCTTGACCGATATTTGAAACTCGTGAACCACCTTAAAAAATACGAGACAAGATAAAAAAAGAGGTTATTGCATGAATTCAATGGTATCATACGATCAAAGACTGCAAAACCATGTCGATGTGAAATAAGACACTTTGGTCAACTAATACTTGATCTTGACTGTTTAGCGTGTGTCGTGTCGTTTTCAGTTGTACGCTTTAATACCCCTGTTGGAGTGGAGGAGATTTATCAAAAGCACACCCCTGATAATGTATTTTGTCAACTTTTCTTTTTTCTTATGGCATAAATTTTATTATAAAAGTAAGGAAAATTTCTATCATGTTGAATATCGAATATAGTATTACCTTCATTAATTCAATAGTTTACTAGCTTGATTGATTGTATCTAAACATATAACTAAGAATAGTTTATTTACTTTCCGAGTTTTGTTTTGTATTTAACGTATACCCTGAAAAGAAATAAAACTACATTATAAGTAGGTGTATGCAGTTATGAACACGTATTGACCTACGTCCTATCGATACTTAGTTTAACATTGCAAAATGCAATGATTTTTTCAGACTTTTTATGACGTCTTTACACTAAATCTATCGGATGATATTTCAGTCTGTAAAAATAAGATGTATCTATATTAGTGGTTTTACTCGCCTTGACGGAGTCAAAAAGCGAGACATATGTATGCTGTTTCCGGCGGCGGCGGCGTCAACAATGTATTAGTTTGTGATTAGGTTTAGTTCATAGTGAACCACTAGTGGTAGGTCAATGATATTTGGTATGCAGTTGTATGAGCATTGGCACATCTCATTACCATGTAGATTATTTGGCCCCTCCCCCCTCAGTCAAGGTCTATTGACTTTGAAACTTTGCTTAGTTTACATGTATTAGTTTGTGATTAGGTCAGTTTATGAGAAACCACTAGTGGTAGGTCAATGATATTTGGTATGCAGTTGTATTAGCATTGGTACATCTCATTACAATGGAGTTTATTTGGCCCCGCCCCCTCATTCATGGTCTATTGACTTTGAAACTTTTGCTTAGATTTCATGTATTAGTTTGTGATTAGGTCAGTTTAAGGGGAACAGTTAGTGGTAGGTCAATGATAATTGGTATGCAATTGTATAAGCATTAGCACATCTCATTTCCATGGAGAATATTTGGTCGTTACCCCTTAGTCATGGTCTATTGACTTTGAAACTTTTTCTTAGTTTACATGTATTAGTTAGTGATTAGGTCAGTTTAAGTTGAACCACTTATGTTAAGTCAATGATTTTCGGTATCAATGCATTTGCAAGTTTCATTTCCATGGGGATTATATAACCCCACCCCCTAATTATGGTTCATTGACTTTGAAACTTTTACATAGTTTACAAGTTATTGTTTGTGTTTAGGTTTGTTTAAAGGGAAAGACTTATGAAAAGTCTTTGGTTTGCAGTTGTATTAGCATTGACACATCTCATTTCCATGGACATTGTTTAGCCCTGTACCTTAGGTCATGGTTCATTGACTTTGAATATTTGCATAACTTACATGTTAAAGTATTGCTATTTTAATTTTAGCATTTGCATTATCAAAATAACAAATAGGCGAGACATATCTCTGTGTTAACAGTTTATGTGTTCTTATAACTGATTTGTTAAGTCAAACATTTCGAACTGTTTTTCAAAGTTTGTTCTTATGTTGTGCAGTGACACCCCTTACCAACGTCAGGAGGATGGTTGCGCGTCCATAAACATGGTTAACTCCGCTACATACTTTATGTGACCAAGTTCAGTGGTTGTCGTTGCTTGTTGTCAGAGGTATTGTTTTTTCGTTTATTGGTTTTATCCAAGATCAGATTGTTGACTTTCTCTTTTAAAGTGGTTTGTATGGCAGGCCATTTATAGCTTACTATACAGTATGACTTTTGCTCACTGTTGAAGGTCGTACATTGCCGTGTAGTTGTTAACGCCCTTGTCTTTTGGTGTCTTGTTTAATCACATCTCTTTTTTTGTGTTCCATCAACAAAAAATTGCAATAATAAGAAAACATTTTTCTTTTGAACTTATTATAAAGAAATTATAAATAATCATCAATGTTTCATAATCACACACCGTTATGAGGGTGCGTTTGTTTTAGTAAAATTCCTGATAGCATGATATGTTATTCACTTAATACGCTAATCCAGAAAGTAGTTAGAGCAGGTTATGCCTACCTGAGCATCTATGATCATCCAAGGTTTGGTGGTGTAATAAATGGTTAGATTCGTGTTGCTCAGTCTTTATTCTTCTATGAGGTATTTTGTATTTTGTTGCTTGTTTTTTCGTCGTTTTTTTTTTTCAATGGTATTGTCTTTTTCTGTCCACTTAATCTTTGTAAATTGTCCCCTTGGTATCTTCTGTCTCCATTTACTGTGACTTGACTATGAGTGTTACTGTTTACCTTTACCTATTGTTCAACTAGATTGAAACATTGACAATACAATAGGGACATTTAAATTGACCAGTTAGTATTGTTAGATTTAAATCTACCTTGATGCTACCTGTAAAGATTTTTATTCACCTAACCAAAACTTTCAGCATGCTTTTTTCCTGAAGTTTTTCTTAACCAGGATTATTCTTTAAAACAAATTGAAAGAGAAGAAAATATTTTTGATCACTCATGTATTTTAATTAAGAGTCTACCTGAAAGTTTTCCTATCACTTCACCTGTTTAATTGTTACTGTTGTAGTATAACTGAGATAGGTTTTTTCAAAACTTATAAATATGGCATCAAGGCTTCAATTTTTATCTTTGTTGAATAACATAATATGCATTCAGTCTAAATTAGTTTATATGGTATGAATAATGCTAGAATATGACCACTTATGTATGATAACTAGACGGAAACTTATTTCATGTTCTTATATTTACTAAAAAATGCGAATTTAATAAAAAAAAATCCTTTTCTCTTGTTTTTTATTAGAGAATCTTAAAACAGGTAAAGAAATAAACATTGTTATTAATCTTTTTGTTATGGAAATGGATGTTTTCCCTGAAATAATTGGTCATACAAATGCCCAAAAAAAACACAACATTTAGAAGGAAAAAGAGTTTTTTATTTTACTGTCATTTACAATTTTAGGAGTAAGCAAGCCAGATCAAGACTATATGTTTTTTTTGCAGGGAATTTAATTGCATGTCGTATAATTCACTACACTTCCTCATAATGTTTACATAGCCAAATACTATGAGTGCTTGGATTTCTTGTTTATTGTTGAAAAAAAACCTTTATAATATCTCCTTGGCTTTTTCTAATGGGAAATAACTCAAAATAATTTGTTTTTGCTTCTCTGGAAATCTGAATTACTTGACTTATTTCCAGGATTAATAAACACCAGAACAACTGTGTACATTCCTTCATTTAGACATTTGTTTTTACACTTATTGACATGTTCCTTGTACAAATTGTTTATTCATATTCATATTGAAATATCAAAATTATATCTGAATGAACTATTTTATTTACTCTAATATTGACACTGATATTTTACATCTCATCCAGTATTCCATTTTCTTTATCTGAAATAATTTATAACATGTTCCTAATTATGAACGTTTTCGAATATTTGTTCACGCTTTTCACTATATAACTAGATTCTCTCTCTATATTCATATTCTGTTTAATTTCCCATGATATATATATCCCCAAAAACAGGTACAGAATTTTGCAATATTTGATTATTTCCATTATCATATTTAAAATGATTATCCTCACTTTACAAATATTTTGGATAAGTTTATTCATATATTTTCACTATATCACTTGATTTTACTATATCCACAGTATTGAGTTTTTATATCATTTACCAAAGTATATGTTCCAATTAAACAATATTAGATCCAGAACTTTATAATGATTATTTCCAATTTCACATTCACGTTATCCAAACGTTAGGAATATTTTGGAATATTTTACTTTTTCTTTTCACTTTAACACTACATTAGACTATATCCACTATATGAATATAACATTTTGTTTCATTTCCATGATATATATCCCATCTAAACAGGTGAATCACTCTTATAATATATCCCAAAATTTATAATGAATGTTTTCAAAATTGCATTTAAAGCCACAGAAACATGTTGGAATTATTTCTCCTTCTTGCATTCAAGTTTTGATTTTTTATAACCTTTTAGATAACTTAATCCATATTATGCAAATTGAATTTCCTTGAGTGAACACAGTATTTTTTGCACAAAAATACTAGTCCTCTTATAAGAGATTTCAAAGAAAAACACTGCAAGGTATACTCCAATAGTATTATGAATTTTACATGTACATCATCATGTTTAAGCCACACAACACATTTTGAATGAATTAATTCCATCTTCATACCTTCATGACAATCCATTCTTAGAAAAAACAAGTCACATTTTATGAAGCAAAATTACTATGAAAAGGCATCTAAGAAGTGAATTCAAATAAAATGAATCCAATCTGTTATGCAAATTGATTCCAATAGATTTCAAATATTTCAAATATCAAAATCCAAAATGAAAATCTTGAAGGGACATTATAAAGAAATGCACAACATATAATCCATCTGAAAATTGAAACTGAAAACACCTGGATAGCTCTTTCTTGTTTCACTAACAACTGGACAATACTATGTATGAGGGTTAAAAATTTAAAGAATCATTTATTATGTATAAACAGTTTTAATTTTCATACATATTAATATGGAGTTAATAAAATATTTTACTGATTAAGATTTTTTGGTAAATTTTAGAAATATTATCAATACTGGGGATTTAAAACAATGAAAACCAAAAATATTTCTACCTTTTCAATTTTTTGATAGAATAATCCTATGTCAAGAAAAACTTCAGGAAAAAAACATGCTGAAATTTTGGGTTAGGTGAATAAAAAGCTGTACAGGTAGCATCAAGGTAGATTTAAATCTAACAAAACCAACTGGTCAATTTAAATGTCCCTATTGTATTGTCAATGTTTCAATCCGGTTGAACAATAGGTACAGGTAAACAGTAACACCCATAGTCAAGTCACAGTAAAATAACATGTTTTTGTTTGTCTTAGTACATGGCGAATTGCTCTTTCAGTTTCATTCTAGCTGATAAACCACAAATCTAACTCACTTGGCATAATTTCACATACAGCAGCTGAAGAGGAATTTTCAGCCCTCGATGGTGTAATCAACATAGCAACCAGTGCTCTTGAATTGCCATGATTTAAAATTATACAATGTATTCAAATTGAATTATACAAAATTCTTAGAAATATCTTTCTATAATTCTTTGGCAATTTAACCTTTTCCGGACACATTGTATAAAAATTGATCAACGTGTGATTGCCGATGATCTAAAAAGATGATTGGATGAATTTAAGAATAAGCTCACTGGATGAATCAAAATGTGCTAACAGGTGTTAATGAAATTGACAACTTTGTTGAATGTGGAAGGCACTCGAAGGGATTTTCGTTTATCAAAAAAAAATTATTTGATAATTATTGAAAAACAGATTCTTACATAGTTACCCGTAATCCACCGGTACCAATGTAAGAATCTATATTTCCACAACTAAGTAGGGTTTATAGATACCTTTCTTTGATATCTAAACGTACCTATTACTGATATAAACATGTTAATGGTATATATACATATATATGTGAAGTCAAACACTGAAGTGCTAGTTTAATACCACAAGTCGAACTGCTACCAATACATATATTTCTTTTTTTCTAGATATATACAAGTACATTGGTCAACAATGTTGAATTTAATGATAGTAATAGGACATGGAATGTTTATACGAACAAAGGAAACGTTGGAAGTAAAACAGTTATAAATTGTTCGGGTCTGTATGGCGATATTGTTGAAAAGATTGCCGGATATTCATCTTTCAAGTAAGTGCCATAGTATTTTAATAACGACTTTGACATATTGTGTCCTAAGGAGGAGATGTTTTTCGAAGAATGCTGGATTTCCATTGAATCCAGTTTTATTAGGCAAACATGATAAATGAAAACGAGCACAACATGCACATCTTGTATACTTTAACACATAGACGAAATTCCTGAATCATTTACTTATATAGTGAAATACAAACATCAAATTGGTATAGTTTCATATTAAATGGACACCAAAAATCAAGAGTTAAAGGACAAAAAATGAATTTTATTTATGACGTTTTTTCAAAATTCAAAAATATTTTTCATGGTGTAAGTAAGGTACACATTTGTATTTGTATTAAGATGTCAAAGCCTACATTTGCATGTATGGTTTATTTCAAACAGCAATTAATTTCCCATGTTCTCGATAATATACGAGAAGTCATGGATTTGTACAAGGCAAATTGTAAATATAGCAATTTTGATGTCACTAGGATGTCATAAACATTTTCAAATTGACCTATTCTTCTTAAATGGCTATTTTACACATTGTTTTTGGTGCCCACAGCCTTAACCGAAAAGATAATAAATCCATATTATCATTTTTGTATATGATATCTTGTAGCAAAAAATTAGTTGGAAATTTTCACATTTTGCAGTAATGGAATAACTTAAAAGCAATAAAACAAATATGCAAGACTTAATTAAAAAAAAAAAACCGTTATCTTACAGACTTTAATAAAGGCAACATAGTATACCGGTGTTCAAAAGTCATAAATCGATACAATACAAACTAAAATAAGTCTTGAGAACAGCTGAAGCATAATAGATAAAGATATCCATATACTCGCAACTTACTAGTGTCTGCCATGGTTAGATGATAAATTTTGAAGTAAATAGTTGCGTCGTGATTTAATTGAAAATGTTCGATTGTCAAGTATAAAGTTTGTAATTTTGTTATTACACAACAACTCAGGTAGTTATTCCTCAAATGTTAGAAGGTTTTGGTTGTTCTGTTTATGCCCTATTTTGTTTGAATCGCATTTCAAAATTATTATTTCAAGGGTATTTGATGAAAGTTGTCAAAAACTTTTGCACAAAAATCGATATCAATCCTGTATATTACTTCTATTGAGTCCGTATCGTTGATCAATCCCTGCGAGTACAATCGGTCAATTATGCAGTGATCCAACTTTATAAGTTATTTTACTTGCATGATTTGGATCATTTATTACTATTATCATTTTTATTGATAGATGCTGTTTTATTATAAGTCGATGACAACTTCTCCGGTATGGTTGACGTCAGTCCATTTTTTCAACCGTTTTACGCGATTTTTGTCCAATTATATTTGAGAGTACCCAACAGGATATCCGCAGTCAAAAAATAAAAAAAATTGTCGTGCGCATTTTAGTAGACATCTTATGTTATGTTCATACTACTGGGTTAATAAAGCTGCCTATCAACCCTAATACCCAACGCTGCAAGAATCAGTGCATCGGTGCAAGGCAAGCATGATTATGATAATGAAAATATTCAGACGTTAAGCAACTTATTATATCTTAGTGTTGATGTTATATCATTGTGAAAAATCGACCATGAAAGGCTTTTAATAAGTTCTTTTTTGTAAGCATCCCTAATCATTTTATGCATCCGTGTGGAACTTTTCTACAGGGGCTAAAGTGTGGGATTATATTTTGTGAAGGAATTCAATGTATACTAATCTACGGGTCTTTAAATACGATTTATGAAAGAGTAGAAAACTAAATAAAATGAGTTTTTTTTATTAATATATTTATGTATTATTTGTTACGAAATTTACGTTTTTAAAGGAGGGAATGTGCTATATAAGTCGCCCATGTTGTTGTCCTTTGAAGCCAAAACTTCCTATTGCTTTAAATAATGTAATAACAGATAGGAAAACTACACCAATGCAGACATGAAATTCTAGCAAAAAGCTGCTAAAAATAATTATTTAATTGTAATACCATGAATACCTTAAAATGGTCTGTCTTCCTACCGAAAGTACCTCCTAACCCTTTTATATGTAGACAGATCATTATTATTGAATCTTACGTAGTTTGATTGATTTTATTGCTTTACCATTGTTTCACCTGTTTAAAATGTCCCTTTGTGTTTTATGACAGTGTGTGAATGTATTTTTTTTTATAAAGGCATGGATGGTAACTCCAACTTAAAATGCTTTTTCATTCCACTAGTACACATTTTGTTTAGGGGTCAGTTGAAGCCCGCCTCCGGGTGCAGGATTTTCTCGCTGTGTTGAAGACCCATTAGTGGTTGTCGGCTGTTTTCTGCTCTTTGGTCGGGTTGTTGTCTCTTTGACACATTCCCCATTTCCATTCTCAATTTTATTTAAAGAAATACAAAAAGTACTGTTAATGATCAATTTGAAATGATAGTTTTGGTTTGCGTTTTCTGACTTTCTTTCAAACGAAATGTACAAGCTTTTAAAAATTGACTCATTGATTTACTATAAAGGTATGATAAAACAACTGTTATACTTATTATATCATTATTTATCTGTTTTGATACAGCCTTTAAAATATGATAATATCCTGTATTTCATTAACTTGTTATCCCAAAACAGGTTATAATTTACTTTTATTTTTACACACACATATTCTATTAAATAAAGAGCTGCGCCAAGGACGCATGATACGTCCGTCGCCTTTTTAGTTTTGATGATCTTTCAAAGAAAAAAAATCCATAACTCCGCAATGTCATATCAGAAATAAAAAAAAAAAAAAATAGGGAGCTTATTTCAATAGATATAAACAAGTTACCGTAGCCTCATGCAATTTTCTATCTCGGAAACGTAAAATCTAGAATTTATCAAAATCAAAAGAGAGCTTACGTCAATAGATATAAACAATTCACCAAAGTTTCATGAAAATTGGTGAAAGCGTTTTTTGAGTTATTGTTCGAAGTGCTAACGACGATGGGACGGACAGACGGACAACGGTATACCATAATACGGGCGTATAAAAACCGCGTCCTTGAAAAAATTGAAAAACAAGATAACAGATCATGCAATTTCATTCGTTAAATTTGGGCAACAGTAGTTTACTGATGTGAATATCTCTTAAATAATGAGGAAGAAAAAAAAAAAAAAAAAAATCAAACTGAGAGAAACATACGGACTCCAAAATGAGCGCGATTGTGTGCGTTGACAGCGCAAGCTGTCCCTGCTATGCATGACTCATCCGCCATTCTAATTAACACTCAGTCATATGTCACAATCGGGAATAGCACACCCTCGGTAAATTTACCGCTCTGGATAAGATGCTTATACTGATATCTTAAAATCAAAGACCGCAAAAGCATTCCCGTTGTGACTTGAGACACCAGCATGTCATATCTGACAATAACTTCTAAATCATTTGGTGTCTGAAGGAGAGTTTCTCATTGGCAATCATACATCTCTTCTTAATTTTTAAACTATGTTGTCCTTCAAAAGTTTAGCAGTGTGATGATAAATATCTTTGTTGTTGTTGGAATCAGTGTGGTGCTTCACTAAAAGAAGGAATCTGTATCTACATTTTTCATTTTTGTAGATAAGCTCTGTTTGATGAGACGATGCAATATATCTTCCAATTGGGCATGTTCAATAATAGTGTTATGCGTAGAAAATCTAACGTTTTGATATTATTGCAAAACTGTAATTGATTGTGATTGAAGATTGTGTAGTAGATCTTTAGAAATTATAAGATGCTAAATCTGATTGACACTAATGGTTAAATATACATCTTCACATTATAACTGCAGTCATCTGTAAATGAAGAGAGAATCGAGGTACAAACTTTAGAAAGATGTGTACTCGAATTTCTTGACGATCCGGCTATATGTCGTTCTTTATTATCATTTTTGTGATAATTAGGTATCCAGTATTATGACGGGAGATTTTTAACGTCGTTTTTTTTTTATGTCAGTACCAAGGAGAAGGACAGATTTGTGAATATCTAACATCTAGTTGATGGGCTGGGGATTTCGATATTTTGAGCCTTTGGCTAGGAACTCTCTAAGCTGTTTATTGTTTATGATGCCTCCAGTTATAACATGACCAGCAGGACTATATGTGTATGATGACGATGAACAATCAATCTTGATGTTTAAAGTTGTACATCCCCGAGGCTAAAAGTCCCTTATACCCTCTTGTTCAAAATCTTGGATGCAATAGGTTTCTTGTATGTTTATGAAGTGTACTTTTATCTTTGAAATAATCAGGCAGATATTTATGTTGCATTTATTACTAATATTGATAGCTTCCAAACCCTTATTAAAGAATTTCATTCGAAAACACTACCTTTTTCATCGTCTTTTATGTAGTTGTCACGGATTTAAATAGCAATGTCCATAATTATTTCAACCAATCTGTACTTTTGTATTAATAACAGAAGTGTGTTGGTCTCTAGAAAATAGAAAATGGAGTTTAATTAATGGTATGTACAGAACAAAAGATTCGTTTAAATATAGTGAATTCCCAAAGGTTAAAAAAGCTATTAATTTGAATAGAAATTAAAACGACAGTAGTTTATGATGTTCAAAACTCGTAAATCGATTAGAAAGAGAAAATAAAGGTAGCAAAGAAATACTGAGGGGATGGCAGGACTTCCCAAAGGAGTGAGATCGGATGCATGGACAGGGTAAGCGTCTCCTACTATGCATGCATCACCCGCGATTCCAATTCACAATGAGGAACATTGGAATAAATATTACGCTTGTCTATCAAAATTAAAAAAAAAAAAAAACGCTGGTGACTTGATTTAACAGAAAAAAAGTATTTTTTCTGTATAGTTATGCTGTTCTTATTCCAATTAAACCCAAACAAAAGCGTGGTTCTCATTTGTGTATGTATGTTTTAAACCATGTAAATAACAAACAATCATAGTGTTATTGTTACGACACCCTGTTTATAAAGATATTAATATATCAGGGAACCTTGTTCGTGATGAGTGTAACAACAGATTTAGACTAATAAATTAATTATCATTGTCCCGAAAAAAAAAAAATCAACACAAAAGCATTGAGTAAACGAATTCAAAATATGACCAATCAGACTATTTTTGGATATAAAAAGTTAATATGAACGTTTTAAGGCTACCAAAAAAAAACCCTAGTCATGCTCTATAATGAAAAAGAATGTTAATCTAGACACACTTATCACGTGAGCACAGAAATCGAAAAAAAAAACGCATTCATATCACAGCATCATAAATTCAAAATTTGTTTAAGCAGTGTTATTAACAAGCTTTGTAGATTGAAACAATTTTTTTTTTTAAATCTTCGCTTTTACATGGTAAATTTGGTCCGAAGAGAATATATTCTAAAAATCAATACAGACAGAAATGAATAATATTCAAGAAGCTCCTTACTAGAAATACTAAACATATAAACATCAAGTCTTTAAATTACCATAGGAAGAGTGTACTCAAAAACTGAAGACTTGCTCAGAAAAACTAATTTTGTTTTTGTAAATGTAATCATGCAAGATCAGGTCAATTTCTAATCGTCGGAAGCGATTATACATCACCCTAGTAAATTATAAAAGTACAAACACGTGTTCTTTATACTACTAATTTAAGCTAAAATTAGTAAGAAGAAAAAGTTGAGTACTTGGCAATACATGTATATCAAGTTCATTTTAAACTAGTCTTAGGGATGTTACTGAAATCATCAAAGGACATGTATACTGTAGGGTAGTATCTTCAGTTACTTCTTCATTCCTGGCATTTGAATTGCATTAGATAATTAAAATGATTTTCGATAACAATTTATTACAGTAATAAAATAATTTTATGTGTTTAATTAGCTGATCTCTGCAGCTGGTATTTCGGCGCCTGTAGTTATAACATAAACAGGAGATATAAACCAGACAGACTTTAGCTTAGACTTACTGAAGAATCCTTCTAACTTTTTGAGTAAATACAATGAAACATGTTTAATTAATGATAAACAAAAAAGTTTCCCCAAGGACATTGTAGACTTATTTCCCTTCATTTACAAGTAATAGATATTGGAATTTTGAACGATTTTGTAGTTTGCGAATGTTGTATAAAGAAAAAGAAGAAAAATACCATAAGTCGAACAAAAAATTTACAATACTACGATCAAACAGAAAAATGATCAAACAGAAAAATGATTCAAAGAAAAACTAGTCAACAAAAGACAAAAAAACTTAAAACTCACAAAATAAAAAAAATGAGCAAAACAAACCCCACCAAAACCTGGGTTTGAACTCGCTTGTAAAGGGATAACAGATTCTGACTCACAAGTAATATCTCTCGTGTTGTTTATGACAAGTAATCTTTTGATGAAAAGTCGCACCGCCTGGATTCCACAACTGTATTTTAGAACATGATAATTTATTAAAAAGCATAGGTACGATTGAAATCTCATTTGACCTCATATCTTTTTGAATAAAAGGTCATGACTTTAAAAAGATATTTAGAAATGTAAAGTTGCAGTTTTAAATGCAAAAAAGAAATATGACTGACTTCTCTTTAATTACCAATCATTGATGTGGTTTGGTTTTTGCCTCAATGCATAGAGCTCATATCTCCATTTATTAATTTCTATACAGAAAAAACCTGTGTATAAAGGTCATCCTCGTGAGCATAGAAAATTTACCTTTTAGGAGAGATGATTTTTTTATTGAGGTTTAAAATGAATATGTATTACTATAACGGGACAAGAAAAGGGTGACTTGCCAAGATAGGCTTTCGCTTACCAAAGGTAACATTTATAGCAGGTTTGACTGTAAATCATTCTTTAAACATACATATATTTTGTAGTCACATTGTTTTTAAATGCAATGGTCCAACGGTACCTACTCTAGATATATATTCTTCGTCAGAGTGTTTTTCAAACCTTTGAATTTCTACGGTCCTTCTGACAATATATATTCAAAAAGCGTCTCGATTTCATCTCACATTTTAATGTGAACACATTTAGGTAAGGTTTGACCATGGAGGAATCATTCTGACGATAGTTCTTGCACCTGCAGTAACAATACTTATTTATACAAATGACACATTACCAAGTTTGGAGTTTGGTATTTTTAACTCGAACTCAGATTCCACAGACCCTTCTGCAGTGTTGATCTTTGACGGTTTTAGTCAATCAAACTAAGGTTATTTGGTTCTGTTGTTTATATACTATAAACTTTTGACCGTAGCTTTCCTATTGGAATTTGATCCACTCATACGAAAGAGAAAAAGCACAAAAGGCGACAGATACTGTGTATTTTTTTTTATTCATGGTATGATTACTTCGGTACTGTCATGAAAATACGGATATTGTGTCTTAAAATTTGCTGTTACAAATTTTGGAAATTATTTTAAATAAGGAATTAAATAAAGGAATATATCTCCCTCATGAAAAACTCTAATTCCTTGCACGGCTTTAGCTATACTTTTTGTATTTTTTGGTTTATAAGCTCTTCTTTTTTTTATAAATTTTGGATTTTCAGATAATTTGGCCTCGAGCATCACTCGACATTTATTGTGGAAATGCGCATCTGGTGCAGTATTACTGGTACCGTTAATTTTATTGATTAAGAACCCATATCTGTTTTAATATACAATGTTTATAGATGTGTCCTTTTAGTAACCAAGAATACCCAAACACCTATAATTGGATCAAAGAACAGAGGGAAGTGACATAGTGTATAGAGTTAAGCATTTAATGCGAAACCATGTCGCTTTTGGGTTGATATATAGACAAATTGCATCGATTAACAAATTCATGATGGTTAACTTAAAACTTATGTAGGGACATTATCACACGTTATTCCTCATAACCTTGCTGGAGCTTTTTTGGTGCAAGGAGCACAACCCTGTTAATGAAATCCGTACAATGTGGATATCCACGCGTATATCGTATCGATTCAAATATTTAAACTACTAACGATACTGCAGAGATATGGGAAGTTGCTTATTGGAAAGCTGAAATCATTACGTTCATCATATATCCTAATTTTGAGTGTCCATTTTGGAATCTCTCGCCTTTCTTTGTGTCGTTAATATGTGTCAATATCAAGAAAAAGTAATCGTAACTAACTGGGATGACAAAAGAAATTTAAATTTTAGAAAGAGTATAAACGTCTTTTTCTGTTTTCTAATAGAGAGGCGAAAGATACCAAAGGGATATTAAAATTAATGAATCGAAAACAAACTGTTCTTATGTTGTGCTGTAACAGTACTGTCCCAGGTTAGGGGAGGGTTGAGCGCTGATAAACATGTATAACACCGCAATATTCGTATGTGACTGTACCAAGTCAGGAGCCTGTAGTTCATATGTTGTCGTTGGTTCTTGTCTGTCATATGCATATTTTGTAAATTGTTTTGTTATAAGTTAGGCTGTTAGTTTTCTCAATTGAAATGTTTCATATTTTTTATGTTGGAAAAAGTAAACGGTATTGGTTTTTCTCTTTGTTGAAGGCCGTACGGTTGCCTAAAATTGCTTACATCCACTTCATTTGAACTTTGGTGGATAGTTGTCACATCGGCAATCATGCCACATCTCCTTATTTTTATATTGACAATGCAAAAAAACGAAAAGACAAACAAAAGTACACAAAACACAATATAGAAAACTAAAGACTGAGCAACACAAACCCCACCAAAAACCAGGGGTAATTTCAGGTGCTCCGAAAGGGTAAGTAAATCCTACTCCACATGTGTCACCCATCGTGTTGCTCATGTAAGTACAAACCCAGTGATAAGTCTAATTCGCTAGGTCCATTCGAGGAAAAGAGGAAGGGATTGTGGTTACGACAATTGGAACATATCCGTCGTCATCTGAGAAACAGATATTCTATAACGGTCAACCAACTCGTGATGGCGTCCATAACATTTTCGAATGGATGATTTCAACTTCCCAACTTGGAACTCTTGTTTCAATAGCTTTCTTGTAAGCAGCATCCTTTTATCAAGGAAATCATGATAGGAAATGCTAGCTCTGAAATATTTTATCATTTCGGAGATATATACTCCATATGCAGGCGCTGCTGGAATGTTAGTAAATTAGAAAAGGCAAGTTCTCATTTGGAAAGTTGAAATCATCTTTTTCGTCGTAAAGCTTTGTTCGCAACCGACCCTCATTGTCAAATTCAAGATGTAAGTCAAAATATGGGGCAGAGTGAACTTTATCTGATGTATGCTTTATTTCTAGTTCGAAGGAATAAATGTGTTCAACATAGTCACCAATCTTTGAATTATTTAGTTAGAGGACATTATATATTTAGTGGAACTTGAAGTTGAAGGATATTGCTAGCTTCATTTCATTAGAGGCTCCTGTATGAACTCTTTCAAATAAGTTTAGTCCTTTTTGTAAGCTTTTTCAGATTTCAGATCTTTAAAAGTGTTTGTTGGATTTAACTTTGCAGTGATTATTATGTTTGTAACTAGTACATACATTGTAAATAGAAATTAGGGTTTAATTCATTCCCAAATTTAACAGCTCATTGTTCATTTCGCCCTATGAAAAAAAATCAGACGGAAAAATATAGAAATGACAAGTTTCTGAATTTCCATGCTTTACTGTACTAAATTATATGAAATGTTTATTGAATAGTCAATAAATTCCATTCCTTCTATTCAAATTCAACTTTACATCTCAAAACAGATGTAATAGGAGTATTTTTTCTGTGTTAACTTTGGTTTACAATTTAAATAAAATTGAGAATGGAAATGGGGAATGTGTCAAAGAGACAACGACCCGACCGAAGAGCAGAAAACAGCCGAAGGCCACCAATGGGTCTTCACAGCGAGAAAATCCCGCACCCGGAGGCGGGCTTTAGCTGGCCCCTAAACAAAAATGTGTACTAGTTCAGTAAAAATGGACGTCATACTAAACTCCAAAACATAAAAAATGAACTAAAATTAAAAAACATACAAGACTAACAAGGGCCAGAGGCTCCTGACTTGGGACAGGCACAAAAAACATGGGTTTAAACGGTGTTTGTGAAATCTCAACCCTCCCCCTATACCTCTAGCTAGTTTGATTCTAATGAAGATATAACGTGAATTTGCAAGTGAAGTTACTGAGTTCAAAATATGGCTTACTATAGTAATTCACAAACGTTAAAAAAAATGACAATATTTTAACTATGATACATTCCTTTCAAATGTCCTTTCACCATATTTTCTGATATATTTTCGTTATGTAGTTCAAAGTGTAAAGTTTTATCAATGTTGAATCATGAAGTCATTATTTCTCAAACTTCTTTACTGCTGTTTTAATTTGGACTGATGTAAATTTATTCCGACAAATTAACCTAAAGTTATATTTTTCAGAATCAAACCAAGAAAAGGACAATATTTGATATTTAGCAAAACTGCTAAAGATGTCATATCTTCAAGCATACTTCCTGTTCCGACAGAAATAACAAAAGGTGTAATAGTATTCAAATCTGGTAAGGCAATATATTGCATATTATGTTAAAAGTGTGAAAAGAAGATGGTCGAGTACTCATGAACGAAAACGCTAAGTCAGTAGTCTATGTCAGAGCCTGTCTCTACTTTATTGTCAATGAAATAAAACTTGTTGACTAGTTTTATTATATCATATGAACTGCGTCAAAGGTAAATACCATACATTTCAAGGTTTAATGTACGCTTCAGATAGGAATAAAATTGTATTTCAAGAAGATGATATATGTAGGTAAAAGGGTTTTCTTTTACTATAAAAAAAATACCAAATCGGAAATTAAAATGCAGCTTCCCTTAGTTACAAACAGGTTTTGGAGAATTTAATGCTAATCATAGTCTATTAGATCCATCGATAAAATTATCTGCATACGAATTTTCATTTGGAAAACCCGTTTAGAGACTTGGGTTTAGTGTGAACACCTGTTCATTATGGACAATCATCATTTGCCTGTTGGTGCTATCTACATTACTTTACATGTCATCTTATTAATATAAATGATTTAACGAAGACCAAATTTGCATTTTCTCATTATCATCAAAACTATAAAAAAAAACCGTTCGACCTGTAGCGAAAGCAAGTTATGAACAATGGAAACACACTCTATACACAGTGCTGGTTGGGTTAAATATTTTCAGTTTGAACTAAAGGTCATTGTTTAATCTAAATATGATGTTTACTTCTGTGATTTGTATCGTCTTAATGGGTTTATTGCCTCTAATTTAAATAAAGTACATAGAACAATTACGTTTGTTTTACATTTGACAAAACACATTGCCATATTCTAAATATTCGTAAGATTTGTGGAGTTATGTTTATTATGTTAGTGTTTTATAAAACTGCATATTTCGAAAAGAAAAGTGCAATGCTTGGCAGAAAGTAGGTTAGTGACGTTATTAAACAAAAAGGAATGTAAAGAATTGACGTCAGTGTGCACTTTTGATATTTTAGAGACTGCTGGTTTTGTTCATTTTGATATCAGACATTTTAAACCTCAACTTATTATGCAATATGCACCTGAGATCACCCCCAGTTTTTGGTGGGGTTCGTGTTGCTTAGTCTTTAGTTTTCTATGTTGTGTCATCTGTACTATTATTTGTCTGTTTGTCTTTTTATTTTTGGCCATGGCGTTGTCAGTTTGTTTTCGATCTATGAATTTGACTGTCACTCTGGTATCTTTCGTCCCTCTTTTATCATTTAATGACATGGATGCACAACCATCAATTAAAGTTTAACGACGTTTATAAATTCTAATTCTCAATTAAATAATGTACAAATTCAACAGATTTAATTAATACTTTAATTTTAAACATCATTTAATTTTGTTCTTCTGGAAACTATTTGCCTGCAGCATTTGTACTATCTGACCTTTTGTTTTTAAATTCTGAAAGCTTATGTATTGGCAGATATTGACAAATTTGATATAAACCCTTGAACATTTTACTCGTGTTAAACCTGGCATATATGGTACCTATATTATCATTTGTTAGCGACTTAAATATCAAATTTTGGCCGAATAAAATAAAAACAATGAGACAGTTTTAGTAAGAACAGATAATTTGGATGGTTAACTTGCAGTCAACCATATACTTACCATACATGATTTCATAAGTTCTGTTCCATATTATTTCATATTCAAGCTCCCAAATGTATTTTTCACTTGACTTAACAAACTTTCAATGTCAATCGTATCTGATGTAGGTAACATACACGTCCGAACGGAAATCGGGACCATACATATATAAAAATGTATAACTACTTCAAGATAGGAAATACAAATTTGTTATTTTATTGTTTGTATTAATGCGTATTATCGATGAGCGCTAAATTTATATCTATATTCTTCTAATTATTTTTTTTTTATAATTTATTTTTTTCTTCATGAATTTACAGGTATCAACATATATTTATCTTGTGGTACAATAATCAAGCAAGTGAAATAAATAAGCATGATAAGCATTCTATGGACTAACACTATGAAATCTATGGATGAAGTATAGTAATAACATTTTCATTAATATAGTAATAATAGTAATAGTAGTGCAAGAAATATATGAGCATGCATATAGTATAACAGTATACAAGTACTTTCAAATACTCATATACACATATGTATATACATTAACCTAATTCAAATTTAATTAATGACCTTAGCCCAGGGGTTCCAGTACAAGTTGTGTTCTTCCATACTTAAATATTTTGAAGAAATATGTTTCTCTAAAATCAAGTTTTCTTTTATGTAATTTTGAAGACCTTTAATATGAGGTTTTATATCTTGCATCTTACATCTGTAAATGAAATACTTTGTCAGTAAGATAACTTCATTTTTAATATAATTCAATTTATAATTTTCATAGAGGCCAAAAATGACAATATTCAAATTTAGTGGAATTTCTATATGAACTATATCGAAAATCCAAGAATTTAGATTGTGCCAAATGTCGGCTACAATATGACAACCCCAAAGTAAATGTTCTATAGTTTCAGGCTCTTCCTTGCAAAATGTACACAAATTACAGTTAACAAGTTTCATTTTAAAGAGTACAGCATTAGTCCCTAAGATATAATGAATAATTCTATATTGAAACCAACATAACCTAGTGTTTTTTGAAACCTTGGTAACACACAAGTGTATTTTTTTCCAATTTTCTACAACTTTATTAAGAATACCTTCCCATTTTTTTTCTGCTACAAAATCTATAGGTAAAGTTCCTTGATTTAAAATAGTATACATGTCCTAATTATTGTTAATACTGTTAAATGTTATTTTATAGTATATGACAATGTAATTATTGGACCAACTGCAGAGGAAACTGAAGACCGACATGCTTCTCCTACGATTGATTCGAGCATAACTACAAGACTACGGAATTATGGGAAGAAAACAGTACCATCGTTGTCGAAGCATGATATTGTACATATGTACACGGGAGTACGACCAGCAACTGAAAACAAAGACTACCAAATTATTGCAAGACTGGACAGGTGAGACTTTGAAAACAAAACATTTGAATGGTCGAATGAAATATACGATTTTTGTATGTCTTATTGGCAAATTTTTATTGGAGGTTAAATCTTTACCTCAAACGATAGATTTTGTTTATTTAGTTCGATCTGTCACTCAGTTGGTCAATTTAAGTTATTGCTTTGACTTTAATGTGTCGTCCACCAACAATGAAACTGTTGGCCAACATAATATCTAAGCTCGGTCACTATCAATTTTGAGATGCGACGTCTTCTTTTGAAATTATACCTTATATTCCTTTAGATTAGTCAATATGTCAATTACGACAGAGGCTTTGAGTTAAAAAAAAATCTTAAATGGTATGATATCCAGTGTAATTAAGAAGGCAATAGCGTCAGATGGAATAAGGCTTCCACTTTCATTACCGTTTTGGAAAATTCTAAAGATTAAACTCTTTTTCTAAAATTCTCTTAAAATCAGTTAAAGTTTTATACACCAATCAAGTTGGCTGTTACTTCTAACATAAACATGTCCGCATATACAGAACTTGCAGATATTTCAATATTTACAATAAAAACATCCTTACTTTTGAAATTGTTATGCTGGTAAAAAGTTAAATCACAAAAATACTGAACTCCGAGGAAAATTCAAAACGGAAAGTACCTAATCAAATGGCAAAATCAAAAGCACAAACACATCAAACAACTTGGTACAGTCATTTTCTTATGTAGAAAATGGTTGATTGAACCTGGTTTTATAGCGCAAAACCTCTCACTTGTATGACAGTCGCATCAAATTCCAAAACTGAATTCAAAATCATAATCTTAAAATTATTACAGTCTCGAGCAGTCAAGTTAGTATCATTCATCAGAGAAAACACAATTATGTAGTTATAATCTCAATATGCACACATGAAATGACGCTACTGGGAATTTTAGTAACAGTTAAAAAAGAGACTTGTCTTATCTGTCATTAAACAACTTTGTTAACATTTTCAAGAGCTAGTTTTAATCGTTCAGCGATTATTATCTAAACTTTTAAGGAAAAATAAGGGCTATAAAACTGACCATTTCTTTAATAAAAAAGGTTGACATTCTTAAATAGTATGTAATCAATTTAAAGGGTTTTTTTTGTCAATTTTTTTTGATAGTTTTCATTTCATTGAGATGTAAAACTATAAGCACAAAATAATTATTAACATACCATTTTTCTCTATTTACATGTTTGTAAGTCCACAAAAAATTAAATTTTATCAGTAAAATAAATAAATTGTTTTGGTTAGTTGTTACTGGATACACATATTTTGACATTTAAAGTCTTTATCAGTACTGTCTAAAATAATTATTTTCGTTCTTAGTATCATTTAGCCTGGAAAAATGTTACAATTCTAATAATTATTTTCAGAAACTGGTTGACAGTTGGTGGTATCCGATCAACAGGACTAAGTGGATGTATTGGTATCGCAGACCATATATTATCTCAGGTTAAAGATAAATTTGGAATTGAACCATCTAAATCCTGTTGGGAAACTATTCATAAAGTTAACTTTAATTTTTCTAAAAATGGAACAGCCATGTTTCCACATGGTATTGAACATTTAATAACACACCCTCTTACGTTTACTGGAGTAACCAGGCAGACGATTTCACAATCAAACTTATAAATTGGGCTTGATATATTTACCTGTTAATGTGTATGACGTCAAATCCATTTTTGTTGCAGTAAGTTCTTACATTAAAAAATAACTATGTATATACGATGGTTAGAATGTGATACCTCACAATTATTACTTGCTAAATTTTCGTAACAATAACATTGTTCAGGATCAACTTTTTCATTTTTTCACATCAACAGTAGCTAAAAATTATCCGATATGACAAATGGGGATAAACATGTAGATTTCTTTTTAACGCTAAATGTACCAAAATGAGGACGTTTGACAGTTGATGAAATAAGCTTTTCTGACTCTTATCAGCTCAGCAGTTATTGCGGTACTGATTGATTCATAACATATATATTTCCGAAATGCCACATTTATAAATAAAAAAATATTAAGATTCCATCTCCCTCAGAAAAAAAAGATTGACTGAATTTTGCAATTTTTTAAGTCCTTTTTGGTCACATAGCTCCTGTAGTGTCTAAATATTCAAACAACACTGGCTTTTGAATTTTCATTCACTCACATGTATAATGATTAGCATTTATAGAACATGAATTTATTTACAAGCATATTTAAATTTGGAAAGTGAACAGTTCAATTGATTTGTTTACATGTTTATTTTATTTGAGTCCTTTGTGGATATATTAATTTTTGGATTAGTTTTGATTTCAGAAAATAAACTTTGATTATTGAGTATTGTTTTGCTTTACTGTATTTTTTTGTCGTTGTAATCACGATACTGTACAGTACAATTACACTATGACTTAAGTTGTCCTGTGGCATATCCTGTGATGGTGATTTCATTGGTTCTGATCGATGCTGGTGGGTCCTGATTTTGTGCAGGAGGATTTGTTTACAATGTAACAGAGTTGCATTATGTTTATTACTTTTTCATCGATATCTTCTACGTTTTTCGAAAAGTATTTTATTTGGAATTCGAAAAACGACAATGTCCTGATCATTTGCTGATGATGCGAAAAATGTCCCGATTATGTGCACTTTTACCTGGTTCTGTGCAGCTTTGTCCTTTTTCTGTGCTTTTTTTTATTGGATTATAAAGTGGCAAATATTCAAAACCGTTGATGCAGAAAACACATACCATACATTCTGATGCTGCATTACAATGTATGTCAGATAAGCAAAATTAAGTCTTTTTCTGTTTATACAAACAAAACTATCTTTGTGGTTGTGTATGGTGTAAGTTTTGTGCTTTTTTAATTGTTGTCCCATAATGTAAACATACTTTTGAAGTTTTTATAGGTGTTGTTTTATTATCTGTAATTGTCTCTTGGTATGTAAATAATTTTCTGTTTGTATGGTAATGAATCAAATCCTTGTAGATCCAATGTTTTCTAAGTTCTGATGTAACTCTCTTGATAGCCAAACTCAAATTTAATATCAAAATCCACAAAGTCCCCAATGGTGAGTTTTAAGTCAAAAGTAAATTGTAACAAGTAAATATTTTATAAACTCACCATCAGTGAAATTAAGAATTGTAGATCTAAACCAACTCCCAAATAATTTAATGTTAGCATAAGTGTGAAAGGGGGTATCTGTGTGTAAACCAAAACATAGTCTCAATAAATCATACTGGCCCAAAGCAGACAGAATCTATGAATGAATAATTTTTATTAATACAATAAATTCAGTAACAAAATATTTTGGCCCTTGAGAAACACTCAGTATAATTAAGAATTTAGGAGTTCCTGCCGAGCAAGTCAAATTGCAACCTGTAATGTGAGGAAGAACCTGCGTGCCCGACAATACGCCAGCCAGAAGTGTGAAGCGAGGGGTCTCCACCAAGGGGATGAGGTTAGGCGTCTCATTTGCAGACGGGTTGTGCAAGGTGTGCATGGGGAAAGCCCATGTGGTGCTATTACAAGTAGTAAGTAGCAGGGTCTAACAATCTGGCGCTGAATTAATTTGATAAAATTTGTTCCCGAAATGCTTTGGGATGAATGAAATTTTAGAAATGACCATGTCATAAAATTCCACCAAGGTCCAAAAACTCAGATGGTTACAGATGAGTGACCCCAAGGATTTTGGATTATTATACCTTCAATAATGTCATGAGAGTAAAAAAAAAAACACTAAAAGAATAAGATAACTTACACAACAATACGTACTATTCACAATATAGTGTAACAATTACCTGTAGTAATAAGAGAATGTTATAACATGATATAATGTACACTATGTATAAATACAATATTCAAAATGATATGCTATAAAAAAAAATAATCAATATTCAAAGTTTTAAACATGATAATAGTATAAAAATGATATTCAATATTCAGAGAGTTCGAACATGAGAATGCTATAAAAAGGATATTCAGTAATTCAATGATGAGAATTCTATAAAGATGATTATCAGTAATTGAATGATGAGATGCTATAAAAATGATATTCAATATCAAAATTTTGAATTGAGAAAGCTACACTAGATTGATTTATGTAGATTTTGAACATCATAGGAGATGCATTCAAAATGTAATTCAAAGAGCAAGAAACTGCCTGTACAACAATATGCCAGTTGGGGAAAGTGGAGCGAGGGTTCTCCACGAGGGGGTGAGACTTGGCGTCTCATCTGTAGCTGTTAGTGTGCTAGGTTTGCACGGGGGATAGCCCATGTGCTAGTAGATTAGCTAAGGTCTATCAAAACTGATAGTTTATGCAGTTAATAAACAATTCTTTTCAAAATTCGAAACTCTCATCAATGCAGTTATATATTTAATAATTCTTTCGATGTGTTTGTCTAAAGTTCAAAGTTCACAGCTATAAAGTACTGTTAGATTATGGGGTCAAACTGAATGCTTAAGAATGTACTGCTGTCTGCAATGTAAACATTGGTTGTGTAAATAAAAGTTTGAAATGCATGTATACTCTACAGTTAACATCACTGTATTCCAAATTTAAATATCTTTAACCATAGATGTGGGTTTATACATCTATGCCTTAACATATTAAGTTTCAACAGTAAATTCTTCACTATGTACTGTGTATAGACATGATAGAGCAATAAAACATATGTACATACTGTCTCTGCTATTGTAAAAAATGGTAAAAACACCTGTTTAAGACATACTACATTCTCTATAATATCTTTAAAGTAATAGGCAAGCTGTATGGTTCCTTGGTTTTGACATATTCTAAATGCAAAGTAGTCTATTTTAAAAGTGTATGTTGTCAGATTCTAGAAATTCAAGTATGCTTGAAATAGCAATGTCCCAAGTAAGTTTACAATTTGGTTAGGACTCAAATACTTCTGGACTCGTTGGGCACTGATGAGGCTGTAGTGCTGCCTTGTAATCAATATGCTAAAATGGTATAGCCTACATGATCTGTTTGAATGGTTGGAGAAATAATGTCGACATAGATAACAAATCTGAACATACTCTTGGGTCCATGTCGGAAAGTAGAGGCTCTAGTATCAAATTATGGTAGTCATGTCTGTTGTAATCCTGTTCGTACATGAGAAAATTCTGAACTTGATAAATGTGGGACTAGTTGCTGATTGTGCTTTTAACCACAGATGGAAGATGAAATATTGTTAAAGATTATCCAACTGGTGATACTATAATTAGAATAATGCCAATGTTTATGTGTATATGTAGGTATGACTGAGCTCCAGTTGAATATGTGTAAAGTTTAATAATAACGTCTGGAAATTGTTCGGTTCGTCCCATTGACATATAAGTCCAGCTGTAGCCACATCTTTAATGATCTTATGAAAAATGAAGAACTTGATAGTGTCTAATCGTCTTTGATTGTAAGTCTGATGAACCTAATGTACATACAGGAGGTGCAATATGTCTTCATTTCCTCAGTATTTAGATATGCAAATAAAAGAAACAAAGAAAGGTGTCAGTAATAGGAAATATCAAATGCTGTACTTATTTTAAAACTATAAATATATATGTAAAACAAGCAAAGTAACTGTTTATCCATTTAGAATCATTTGAAATCTGAATTAAGGATGTAGTCAGGTGAAATTAAAAAGATCTGAAGTTTAAAATTGATATTATAAACCAGAAGAGCATTAGTTAAAGGGGGAAAAATAAGTTAAAAGTATTGATAGGTATGGAACTCCTTTTCAAGATATTTAATTTTGTTGAAAATAGTGGGAAAAGTGAGTTAGACTTTACCTTAAATTAAAAATTGCATTATTTGGGTCTCAAATCGTAAGAAAAATAATCTAAGATCTGTTTAATTTTGGTAAATAATCTTTAATGAGCTATTGAAGTCTTATATACTAGGAAAAGTTGGTGATATGGGGCAAAATTTTTACCCTGTATCGTAGGAAAACCCCAAGGAGTCTGAAACATCTTCACAAAATTTTTTAAACCTTACATGACTACGTCCTTAGATTGCACTAAATGTCAACAAGTGTCATTTCTCAACTTTTTAAATCAGTAATGTATATTGAGATGCAAAACCTGTAAAATCTATTTAAAATATCCATATTATGCACTTGATGCAAGGAGTATTCAGCATATAAAATATACTGTTCTATATGATTGTCAGAATTCTAAATTGAAAGAAAAAAAAATTAAAATTATTTCGCTCTTTATGGCAGGGCCCTTAAATTTCTTGGCTATCTTTAGATCATGAAACTACTTAATAATTATTCTGCAATAAGTGGGGTATGTTTTGAGAACAAACAAAAATAAGAGACAGACAATTATAAAATAAATAAAAATAAAACAATTCTATTCCAATAAAGATGATGAAAATAAATCCATACTTTAATATCTCATGAGACTGTTTTCTGAATATGCAAATTAAGATAAATAAAAAAAAGTGAAAATTAGATTATTTTTTATATAAACCAGTTACATCTAATCTCTAGTTTGCCTGAAGTTTAAGCACAATACATCTGTATATAAGAAACAAAAGTTCAATACAAATATACTTGCCTAGAACAGTTGAAAAGACTGGTAAGGCTAGTTCATAAACACTCGATGGAAATCTCTGCATGGTCACAAATAACATATGGATCTGATGATGTTAGATTCTCTATCACATAATACTCTCTGACACAGTTATCAATGTTATAAAATTGAATTATAGCACTGTTAAACTCTCAAGTTGTACTTAGTTTGACTGCTTTGAACCAAGAAACTGGTTACACAAATACCATGCATATGGCTTAACACAGATTTTGGGTACATCAATCATCTAGCGGGAGGAGACCAGTGGCGTAGCAAGGCCTTTTTTAAGTGTACGCCCGAACCTCGGCGAGGGGTCCTGATCCAGGGTGTAGCTTTGGAAGGGGCTCCTGTGGGATACCCCACCCCCCACCCTCACGGAAGCTCACGCGTTATCGAGAAAGAGATACAGGAGATGTGGGGTGAAAGTGCAAACCACATATCGTATCTCAGCTTCCATAGAAATATAAAAAAAGAAAACTTTAGACAAAAAAGGTACATTTATCAAACAATCAAATGTTAAGGTTTGTACGATATTGTGAATAACAGTTACCAGAATTGTATAAATCATTGCATATGCAGTGTAATGCTAGAACCATTATAACCCTGTGCTCTCAATTTTTGTAGACAAATACCATTTTGATTCATAAATTCAAGTAGCAGATTTGCAATTGCTTCTCCAGTTGTAGCTTTGGCGTGATTGAATTCTAAAAATAATTCACGTAAGGGAACTACCATTTAATTTTTATGGGAGGCTAGGATGAAAAATTTTGTCCTGCATTTTTTTTTTTAGTTGTAATCTCTGTCCTGCCTTTTTATTTTTTACTCTATTCGGTTCTGCCTTTTGTTTTGCCAAGTTGCTCATCCTCCCTTTTTTTTTAATCAAAACTCCTGTCCTGCTTTTTTTCAAATTTCATCCTAGCCCCCCCCCTTCCCCATAAAAATCAAATGGTACCTCCCTAAATGTAACACACACTGAAAGCTGGGGTTGAGATGCTATATCTGTTGTTGTATCAGCAAGTAGAACAAGAAACGATGAGCTACAACAAGAGTCCTTACGTTGGTCTAATATTTGGTCTGCAATTATGACAATGAATTCATTTTGGTTTTCTGGGGGTGTGTATTTGACCAAAGTGACAGTCTCAAGATGCATAGCAAAGACGTCACCCGAATTTTCAGTTGTCTTTAGTGTTGCCATAAAGTTACCTTTTGTCGTCAGTATGGCCACGAAGTGGTATATTCTGTTTTCACAAAGGATGATTACATCAACTATTTTTGAAATTATATGTCGGTTTTTTTGTTAGAATCTAATGATGAAAGGATGACAGTGAACAACTTGAGAAGCTATTGACTTGGATATTGAATTTGCAACATCCAAAAAGTCTTGTCCTAATTTTACACAATCTTGGTGAGAAGAATCGTCTTGCAGGTGTTGTTTTACATGTGACAAGTTTGACCAGTCATTTACAGGAGACAAAATTCAAAATTATTTTATTTTCATATCACATGTCGTTTGGCAAAAATAGTACAATAAACGTTTTGCCTAGTTAAGTCCTTAATGCTGTCTCCTTGGCTTCAGACTATCAGACACCACCACTTTCACTGTTAACAAGATTTTATATATAATAAATTGCTTTGAACAATAGGAAACTGAGTAGAATTCACAGTAGATTCAGACTTTGACAGAAAATGAACAAATATGTAATATCATATCATTTGATTCAAAAAGTTAATTTCGTCATTGAAGAAAATATTACAAGCCTCATGTGCTTTTAACCAATTCTTTTAATTTATTTAGAATTAAATATTTTTTTTTCAAAATTCATGTGTACGCCCGGGCGTTTTGACGTAAACGTAGCTACGCGCCTGGAGACTGAAATCACTGACCTTCAGTTATTACATACTAATTAATGTGCATTTTTTTTTATGGGAACTGAAATTATCCTGCCTTTTACCACAAACAGTGAATAATTGTAACATATATCTGATTAAGAATAGATTAGTTTGTCCCCTGGTGAGATTGCAGTGTAACTTCAAAGTGTCAAATGCCAGAGAAATCAATCTCAAGATGTAGCAAGTGGTCTGTGTATGTTAATTAAATGTATCCAAGATGTTAGCATGTTTACTGGAAAGATAAATTATCAAAGTCGGCTGGAAATATTATTTGTATAAACAATACTTATATATACGTATAAGTAACCTATATATTTTCGAATTTTTATAAAAAAGATAGGCATATAATAGGGATCTTTATTTTCACTTTGCATGACCATACAAAAATCGGTGCAAAATATCCTATTCATATGCATATGCGTTGTGTGGTCATTAAAAGTAAAAAGGACGCTTTTTTGTACGAAACCAATAATTTAATCATTAAAATCAGTTTGTCTTCAAAAATGGCTCAAATTTAAATGTGAAAGGTTAATCATCTAAATTAATTCGTTAGTAAAAAAAAAAGAGAAAGAGGCTCTGATTTTATGTGGTACTCTCTATTTGTTTTCTTTTAATTCAACCGGATAAGTGTCAACGTTTAACAAAAAGTAAAATAACAAAAATACCGCACTCCATAGAAAATTAAAATCGGAAAGTCCCTTATCAGTATACTGCCGAATAAAGAGAAGACCATAAAACTGTCTAGGGGAAGGGAAAATATATTCCAATAGATTCATACAGCATTTATCTTCAACTGAAGTTGATATCCGGAAAGATATGAATTAATTCAAGACTTATTTTTTTTACTTTTATTATTAATTATGTTTCATAACTGTGAACGCCAATATTGTTAAAACAATTATTGTTGTTGTTGTTCAGCGGATAAATGAATGGATAGCCGGATATGATTTCCATGACATCTCAATTGCACAGTGAATATAAAAATAATCAGATAATTGCAACCCCAGATTGACAATTCTTAGTATTCTATATCTTTGATTGTACTTAACGTGTTCGTAGTTTTCTTTATGTCCAAACTAATTACTAAAAAAGTGATTAAATTCTAATAGAACCATACATTGGTAACACCTAACATTACTGAAAAATCCTGTCAAGTGAAAATTGGTTTTCGGAGAAGAAGATAAAAATGTGACAATTTACGGACAATGTCAATATAGCTGAAATAGCCCATAGTCTATGAGAGCTAAACATCCATGAAAAAATTTAGGAAATTTTGTTGAGGTACTTACCACTTATTGCAACAGGAAGTTTCTGCTCACATGATTTAAAGTCTTAAAGTAATTTCTATAGATATGCAATCTCCATATATCTTTTTTAATGAAATTATAAAAGTTAAACTGTCAAATTTAATCTTTTAGATGACTTTGATTGTCTGATATATTCGCATGCCATTGAAAATTGTGCGAACGCGAGTCAACGTTGTGCTTTTTGTGCAAGATTTAAAAAGTTTTGCAATAACTCATCAAAGATACCAGGCATGTAATTTGGTACGCTAAACGCGCATTTTGTCTACATTACAAAATTTCTTATTAAAGTTATTGCCCTTTACTGACGATTTTTACCATTTCTTTTTAGATTTACCTTATATGATAAAAAATATAATTGATAAATAGACACTTTAAATCACAAAAATGATCAGCAAGGCAAGATCTACTAACAAGTCAAATTTTGTCAATATAGTTAGTAGACTGTCACACTTTATAGGAGTGATTGCCCTTAAATGAGGATTTTTTTTACCCTCTTTTGTGTTTTGAGCAAAAACTAAAGAAGATAGAGAGAAACTAAACAGACTAAATGATCCGCAATACAAGATCAACAAAACAGAGATTTTTGTCATGAATTCTATTCTCGTCTACAATGTTGGAGAGTTTCCTTTGTTGAATATGCTCATAGACCAAGGTAAGCGACATAGGCCCTTTAGAGCCTCTAGTTTATTTTAAAAGTAAAGAGGCGATGGCAACAAGTAATTAACAAGAGTAGTTTTTTTGTTGCTGACAGCTCCGATGCCTAAATCGTTTCTCTTTTATGTATATACTAGAGTTAAAAACAGATTGAAAATTCTCTTCACAGAAACTGAATAATTGATATGTATCAAGATAAGCTGTAACCTTTCATGCTAGCAAAAAAACGAATGTTAAAATTCTCAACAGATTCAAAATCATATAATACCATAATATAATTATCAATTTTATATCAAAGCTTTAATCGTTAACAACATTAACATATTTTCCGGTTTTAGAATGAAAAGCACCAATGTCCTACACGGGTCAGATTGTATCAGTCCAGTATGAAGTCTATGTCGTTTATTTCATCGAGTCAAATTTATTTGAAACAACGTTTATATCAAGGTTAGAATTAGAGGCAACAGTTGTTTACCGATTATCTCAACTCATAAATTTTGAATAGATAAAGCAATTTAATAATCCAAACGAATGGAGCGACACCGGTTAGTCAATACGATACGCGTATCCTGCTATTGTGGCATCGTAAGATCTAATACCAAAAAGAAGTCCGTAATGAGACACAGTTTAATGTAAAGTAGGGCAAAAGTTCAATGTCGTTTAAATTGTTGCTCAAACTGTTGTAATTGGAAAATCTTTTAAAACATGTTTTAGAAAGCAAGCTATGTCGATGAAAATTACCATTTTAAGGGCATATAATATCTTTAATAAAACTAGTCTAATCAATTATGTTTCCAGCTGACATCGCACTGAAGATGCTGCTAGTAATATGTAGTAACGATGATTTTAACACGCAAATTAAAATAAACAATCAAAGCGCCTTTCGCAAATTTAACAAAATGCCTCTCACAAATTCAAATAGGTGTCAAAAACACGTATGAATACAATTCTGTGTTAATTATCATTTATTCTGGAACGTTGGATTCAAAATAAGATTATTGTAAAGATTCACTCGCACCGTATCAGGACAACTTATCATTAAAAAAGGATTTGTTTAATATAAAATGAAAATTACATAGATGTTTTATGACTCCAACATTTTGATAGGCAAACAACAATTAAGTGTTTTCTTTCTTTTGTGGCGATGAAACGCAACTTTCATGAATCCATGTGATATCTACCACAATGTTACAACAGTGCGGAGAAATATATAAACACAACAAACGGAAAGCTTTCTGTTTTTCCTACTTTCCTGCTTTTTGTATAAATGCTCGCACGCTTCATGCAGAATGTGCTGTGGTCAACTCCTTTATAACCTAATGAAACTACAGAAGATGCATTCTATTCTTAAATACTTAAAAAGTATTGACAAAAATACCAAACTCCAAGGTAAATAAAAAAGGGGGAAGTCAACTAAAGCTGACAAAATCAAACGCCCAAGGAATTTTTAAAACTAAATACATGCTTGTATTATTATGTTGGGCGGAATATATTGTTCAATGAATTTCAAAGATGTACAATAAGGATATCGTAAGATTTAACTAGTTTCTATAAACTTTAAATGTTCCATGTAAAATCTGAAGCTAAATGGGAAATGAAACGTAGAAAAATAGTTACGGACAATGTAAATCAATTACTTTTATCTGTAGTAATGATTTTAAAGTTTAAAACAACATTTGCTGATCTTTTTAATTCAATGAAAACTTTTAGTGACAAAGATACCAGGCGGCTTATAATTTCGTGTACATAAAACTCATCAGTGGCACTCAAATTAAAACAGGTGAAAGTTCAAGTTACATACCAAGTTGTAGAGCATTAAAACCGAGAATTGCGAAAAGATGGGAAAAATACGCTTTCGGCAATCTATATATGTGAGAAGAAACCTTACTGTGTCGAATTTTTCAAAATTTCATAAACAGTAAAATTTACAGAAAATCAACATATTAATTAAATTTCATGTCACCACAAAAGTGCTAACAAGTAAGTTGGTGATACCCTCGCGGACAAAACTTGATCAGACTTAAAGGAGAAACGTTTTATGCTAATTGAATCCTCCAAAATCAAACAGCTCACTTACATTGTAAGTATTGTATATCATCAAGAAACCGTTATAGTGGAAAAATTTGGCAGGGCGGAATGGTTTAGAATGTCAAGATCAAACTATTGTTCATTTTCACCAATATTAAATGCTTATTTAAGTTGGTGGATTAATTGGCCTTTATAGAAGATGTTCACTATTTTTTCCATTTGGCAAGTATCTTGAAAACTATAATAGACAAGAAAAAAACGGTTAATAGAATATAGCTAAAATAAAATGAAGGGCGAGGTCTACAATTTCGTCAACATGGCCTGAATCCTGTATATAAGTCCTTTTAAGAGCTATTGCCTTGAATGAAGATTTACCCATTTTGTGTTTTTTTTTCAGAAACTAAATTCAAAGTAGATAGTGAAAATCCGTCAGTTGAATCCTTGTGGGAGCTATTGCTCTATGCCAGTACCAAGTCAGGAATATGACAGTTGTTTTCCATTCGTTTGATGTGTTTGAGCTTTTAATTTTGCTATTTGATAAAGAAAAGAAATTTCCGTTTTTGAATTTTCCTTGGAGTTCGGTATTTTTGTTATTTTACTTTTTTGTAACGATAACGATAGAGAAAAGCTTAAATAATACCAGAATGGCTAGACCAGATCTACAACATGACCATAACCAAAAGTCAACACCTTCTTGGAATTATTTACGTTCAATAATGATTTTTACCTATTTTGGGGTTTTGAGCTTTAATGATGATTCTTGACCAACTGTTGTAAAACGTATTATCTGAAAATTTTGAGTCAATATGAAGAATCGTTAATCGACTTCTTATTAGAGTTGTTTCCTCTATTTCATAATCATAAAAGAGAGGCGAAAGATACCAAAATGTTATTCAAACTCATTAGTTGAAAACAAACTGACAACGCCATGGCCTTTTTAAATTTGTTTGTCTTTCTTTGTTTTTTTCCCCCCCATTAAACAAAACTTTATTAACATATTGACATTGTTTATAGATACCTCAAGTAACGGTGACTTGCCTCGGTAACATTAGTACAGAGCATATGTAATGGTAAGTTGTGTTACTACACAAATTTTCATCAATCCGGATATAATCTATGTCTTCACCTGCATGATTTTTTTTATCAATTGCTTTGTTTACAAAATAGTTTGAAAACACGTGTAGCGTTAAGGAATATCTTTTATTTTTATTTTTACTTACTATCTTAAGAACTATAATGGGTAGATAGTTTGTCTAGCAAAATTGACCAGCAAGACAAGATTTTGACGTTTCCATTCATCACATATCATTCTTGTTTAGGTCGTTTCGGTCTCATGTTGCCTATTGTTTTTTTTATATTTTTTGTTATTTATATAGCATTGTCAAAAATATAAAAATAAGGAGATGTGGTATGATTGCCAATGAGACAACTATCCACCAAAGTTCAAATGAAGTGGATGTAAGCAATTATAGGCAACCGCACGGCCTTCAACAATGAGAAAAACTCATACCGTATAGTCGGCTATAAAACGCCCCGACATAAAAAATATAAAACAATTCAATTGAGAAAACTAACGGACTAGTTTTTAACAAAACAATTTACGAAAAACAAATATGACAGACATGAACCAACGACAACCACTGAACTACAGGCTCCTGACTTGGAACAGGCACATAAATAAGATGTTGGGGTTAAACATATGTGTGAATGCTCAACCTTCCCCTAACCTAGGACAGTGGTGTTAAGCACAACATAAGAACAAACTATCAACATTCCCCGTTTCCATTCTCAATTTTATAAAAATCAGATGAAAATGACTTAACTCATCAGATCGATACAAAGAACACTGTTTCTTTAGGAATTCAACAATACGTCAAACCAAATGTTCTATAACTCTGAAAGAATTTGACTGTTTTGCACTGTCTTGTTTTGTTCTAAATCATGTTTTAATATTTCCCTTATTGCTGAGTTTTTAGTACTCTCTAATCTTTCCGTAAAATAATAATATTTTAAAGTTATAATACGACTTGAAGTTATACACAAATGTTTGCAAAAAGAGTAAGCTCTATATGTAACATTTCAGATAAGGTATTTTATGACTTGTTTGCCTAGAAAATATGAATTTGAAATATTATAAAGATCCTTTATGATTTTTATATATTAATGTATAATTTGTAATTATTGGTGTTGGTAACGACAATAAAAGGTTCTTACACCCTTTATCAAATTGGAATAATTACTTCTGAGTAAAAAAAATTAACAAAAATTGTCTTGCGCACCTGTTCGTGGGCAACTTTAACAATAGTTGACCTCTCAATTTCTTTTTTGTGTCGTTGCTATCTTATTGGCAAATAACAAACGCTCCCTTTTTCATAATTACCAAATCAAGAAACAATTTACTGTAAAGATAATATCTTATTGGAGTAATCGTTCACAAAGAAGAGCTATCGTAAAATCAATTTAGATAAGATTGTGTTGTTTGCACACATGCTTCTGTATAAAATAGGGACGTGTCCTTTTTGCTGTCTAAATGTGTTTATGAGTGATAAAGTTTGTAGAGGGGGGGGGGGGCAATAGGGGGTCCGTTAACATATTAACAACAACTTGATTTTGGTAAAAAAAGTAAACAACAAATATAAAATGCTGATAACAGTAAACACCAACTTTAACTGAATAACACTTAACAACCATATTGAAAAATAGAATAATGTTAAGGTATTTGATTGTTATATCCGAATTTGAGGAATTTTTAAAACAAACTTGCGGGTGTCTTGCAAAAAACAGGAAATGCTCACCCTTTCAAAGCACCCGAGTTCACTCCAGTTTTAATCAGGTTTGTGTTTATGTGTTGTATGTACCTAAATGTATTGTGTACACCGTTTGTCCTATATATATGCTGGCTGCTTGTTGTCTCGGTTTTGTCCTTTGTCTATGGATTTCCCTAAAATGTTCCAAAGTTTTTGAATATTGATCTGAAATGGGTCAGAAAATCTCTCCTGGTAAAAAAAACCCTAACATCACATGAACAAATGAATGTAATTAAAATATCAGAAAAAGGCGTCAACAAATTACTGCAAAACATCAATCGAAATAAAGCCACACGCTCTGATGAACTATGTGGAAAGGTATTAAAGGAAATGAAAGATCATCTTAGTCCTATCTTCACATTCATCTTCCAAAAGTCAATTAACACTCATAAAATACCTACAGACTGGAAACATGCAAACGTCTGTCCTGCATTAAAAAAAGGAGACAAACTAAATGCCATAAATTAAAGGCCAATGTTACTCACATGACTTGTATACTTTGCAAAAAAAGGGAGCATATCATAGCTAGTCAAATAATGGAACATCTTGAAAAAAACCCAATATATTATATGATCTACAACATGGCTTTCTATCTAAACGCTCATGTGAGACACAATTAATATATTTCATACAGGACCTAGCAAAAGACAACAATAACAACATACAAACTGATGTCATTCTGTTGGACTTTGCCAAAGCTTTTGACAAAGTCCCTCACAAAAGGTTACTGTATAAATTACAATACTACGACAGTCATTCTAGATGGAAAACAATCAGAAAAAAATTGACGCAACATCTGGAGTGCCACAAGGCACTGTCCTTGGCCCAATTTTGTTCCTCATTTACATTAATGATTTCCCAGAATACTTACAACATAGCACCTTAAGGTTATTTGCCGATGACAATATAGAAACATCAAAAACAAAGATGATGCATCCAAATTACAACATGACTCAGATTCAGCAGCACAGCGGAAAAAAGACTGCTTAATGTCATTCCATCCATACAAATGCTCTATACTCAGAACCATCCAATTAGATCTTAAATTGATTTATAAACATGTAGATAATATAAGATCATATAACAGCAAATTCAAATCGACAGCTAAATTTTCTAAAACGTAACCTAAACAAGTATCTTCCAAACAAATAAAAGAAAGGGCATACATGTCATTAGTTAGACCTAAGTTTGAGTACAGCTCTTGTGTCTGGGACCCTCACACAAAAAAATCAAATCAATCAAATTGAGATGTCCAAAGAAGAGCTGCATGCCCGCTATACATGTAATAGATACCACAATACCAGCTGTGTCTCAAATATGCTCGAACACCTAGAATGATCTTGAGTGGCCTACATTACAATTGAGACGGATACAAACAAGACTAGTGGTTTTCTATAAAATTATATATACACCAACATTTAGGATCATTTAGCGATCTACCCATAAAATCTTCTTATTACGTCAGACAGCAGAACATGACAAAAACATACCAACCACTATAAACAAATTCAAACCAATAAAGATTCTTACAAATTCTCATTTTATCCGCAAACAAGTCAATAGTACAATAGTTTTACCAGAAATATACATAGGATAACCATGATAACAATCCACAAAAAATATTAAATAAATCACTGTAATATATTTTATTTTTTCTGTTCACCAATGTGACGTGATATTATTAAAAAGTTTATTTCTTTTAAATTGTACATAAGCCAAGCATGCAACGGCAAGTAATAGTCAAAGTTGTTGTGACTGAGTGCGGAAATACGAAGATAGATAGATAGATAGATAGCCAGAAGCGTCCATTTCCTGTTAACGTGGGGATAAATTAAATAGGGGACGGAAATAAACTTAAAGATCTCCAAAGACAGTTACATGTATGCTGTTCATGTTACTCCTTTGAGGGAGCACCATAAAGAAAGAGATTAACAGCAAATTTAATGTGATTAGTGTGAATCTTGAAATTCTTGTAAATAACAGTTAACAGAGATAAATATGTCAAAAACAGTGAACAGATAACAGGAATCCCATTTTCATATAAAACACTTAACAACATTGCCTATTTTAACAGAACAGATAACAGACAGTTGATTGAAAACAGTTAACAGTTTATATATATTCCAAATTACAGTTAACAACACCTTGAAATATCCCAAAACAGGTTAACAGAAAAAGGTATTGCCCGTCCCCCCTCTTTGTAATTTGTAACAAGTTCAATTCTATTTTCAATTTTTGAGTTAAATGTCATTCTATGAGAAACCAATAGTTTGACGTTCAGCTCATATATCAGATTCCTAATTCTTCAAAGCGTGTTTATTGTGAACCATCCTTACGACACCAACTTAATGTAACCAAAGGAAATTATAGTCTTATATATCTTAATGATTTCTACTTACATATTATGTACCATCCGAAAATTTATCAAAATATTAATGACAATGTGACAATTGACCACAGTAATTTACCATTTCATAAGGGACTTTCCGATATGAATTTTCCTTGGAGTTCGATATTTTTGTTATTTTACTTTTGACAAATTCCTTTCTGTCACCCATAACCCATAACAATAATTAAGGGTAAGTATTCATAATTGCTTTATTTTATCTAAGCCACAAGTATGAATGAAGAAATGCAAATATATCATTTATATATATTTATAAGTTTGGTTTTTTTTTTATGTCTGAACGAAAGCAAAATGTTTTATTGATATGAGTTCGTTGTTTAGTGCATTTTTTACCATGCCGATTTTCCGTGATAATATTTATTCGTATTGTAAATATAAAATCAAATATGTAATGGTGAAAAACATTCAAAGTGTCAAACTAGTTCAATAAACAAACAAGTATAAAGTTTAAAGGGACAATTAAAACATAAAGAAAGTGTGTGAAGGTATACAGTTTGTTTTGTAATTTTAATTCCGAAACAAAGCAGGTTGATTCGTAACCAGTGATTCGTCTCAAAGCTTATAAAGTGTGCTAAACAAGTAATTCTTATTTTCATAAAGATCGTCATAAGTGTCATAACATAAACAAATTACGTTGATTTCATACATTACGATGAGCTAAAAATACAACAGCAACGTATTTGTTCAAAGAAGATATTTCTTGTTCGCATAATTCGTTCATTTTCTCGTAGGATAATTAGCTGCTATTGAAGAGGATTTATGCGTAGTAAATTGCTATTATAGTAATTTAAGGTGTTTTTTCATACAGAATAGGGATTAATAAATACTATTTTCTGAACCGTAATGGAAAATCTGTCATCTTCAGAAAGTCTTCAACCGGTGTGTGACAGGCATATAAAGGAAGAACTGAAATATTATTGCTTTTTTTGTCGAAGCCACGTCTGTTCAGATTGTATTTTAGAGCGTCATTCTTCACATGTCCATGACGTCAAGAGAGCAAGTTCAAGACAGAAAGAGATAAGATTTGAGGAATTATTTAATACGCCCGTCCCAGATGTTACAGGTCAACCTGTTAAAAACGAACTAGAACTAGTAGAAATTTTGAAACAAATTGAAGAATATCATCAAAAGACAAAAGAAACCGCTGAAACTATAAAAGAAATAATAGATAATCGAGCGGAAGAATTTCTAAGGCACATCAAGAAAATAAAGAATGAATTACAAGAGGAATGTCGGACAATAACAAAGCAGAATCATACACATCTAAATATAATAAAACAACGAGTCCATTTAAAGCTCAATAAACGTTCAGACAACGAAATTTCCAAAACATTTCAGCAGCTGATTATGAGTAATGCAGATTTAAAATTGGATCTCTTTAGACATAGAGAACATATTGGACGTGATGATGTCAATAAATTGCACTCAAAAATAGACATGCCGGTATTTGAACCAGGTAAAATTGATACCATTTTTATGAAGTCCATGTTCGGAGCTGTGTTAGTGAAAAGAGAGTTCAAACCTGCTACATCTATATCTGAAACCAAATGGGATTACCCGTTTAGGGAAAAGGAGAATATTGAACGTAGGCATACAGAATCAAAACAGACAATGTTAAATTATTTAGAATATGAACTAAACAGCGAAGAAATCAGTACGCGAAAGAATTATTGTAACCGTGTCTCAGAAAATCACAGAAGCATGCAGGGTAATAACTGGACAGATCATTTCAACGAAAAACAAAAGAGTTTTACCAATATTCCCACCAATGCAAAAGAAATTCAATCAAAACGCGGACATCCAGAGCATGATGGAGGCATACATACCGCCATTAAGAACAATAAACCAAAAGGAATCTCATATTTTGATCATAAATCCGAATCTCATGAAACTGATGATGCCAACAATACATATGATAATCTACCACTGCCATTACTGAAATCTACCATACACGATAGCAATTTTTCGCTATCCGTGAACTTTAACCAAAGCGCATCACATCGCAAAGGCAACATTCCTAGTTCTATATTACAACCCGTTCCCCATTTAGCAATCGATTGCGAAGATAAACCAGTTTGTTGTCTTTGCGTAATAGGCTTCGATGTATGTTGGATACATCAGGGGTTTTCAACCACAAATTCTTTGTTTCACTCCGGTGCAAATAAACGAAAGAAAATTGAGTTTAAATTTGTTGTTGAGGATTGGACACTCAAGCCTCCCAACACCGTAATAGCAGTAGACTATAACAATAGAATTGTTAAAATAACCCCAATGGGATTACCTGAAAATACTTTATCCTCGACTCAGAATATTGGCTGGTCTTTTTACCACGTTGATCTACATCCAATTGCAGTGGCATTTTGCAAAAATGGCGATGTATTAGTGTCTCTTGTAGACTCATGGTCTTACAATACAGATAGCAAAAGTCGTCGACAAGTTGTAAGGATGAATGATGATTTTGAAGTGGTGCAAACAATTGAATTTTACGGTACAAAAAGAATTTTCACGACACCAAGGAGACTTGCCGAAAATATGAATGGTGACATTTGTGTATTGGATGAAACAAGTGAGAAAAGAGGAAAAATTTTGATATTTAATAAGGACAGATCGTTGAAGCTTGTTTATACCGGAATCAATGACAGTGAAGAGCATTTCAATCCAAATAGTATCTGCTGCGACAGTGAAGCAAGAATAATCATTTCCGACTATAGTTGTAACAAGCTGCATATTTTAGATCAATCAGGAAATTTTCTGCAATATATTATTCATTCGGAAATTAAAAACCCTTTCTGTATGACAATTGATTGCAAGGACCATTTATGGATAGGGTTAAAAAGCGGGAAAATCGTTTAGTTTAGAGCAGCTGGATGAACCTACTCATCCTAGAGAATTATACAAATTATATAAGGTGTAAATTGACTGGAATTTAAATTAAAATTAAGGAAAATAAATTTGAATTATTGGTTCATTAACGTCAGTTTGCCATCAATTGAGAACAGTCAATTGATCATTGCGAGGAAACATTTTGGAAGATTTATTATCTTCAAGGTATAAATTTAAATAAATGAAAAGGATTGGCATTATGTAACTGTTGTTACTTCAATCAATAAATCATTATGACACAATTTATTAATTTAGTGATAGGGTTTATAGGTACAATCCAATTGCAAAATGTGCCAATTTTTACACAATGTATTTTCTATATCGTTTTAAATCACTTTGAACGTACAACTGAAGAAAAAATATCTTCTGATGTTGAGAGCAAACGGACGACCCATAATACAAGCAATCGATACCAAATGGATCTTTTCTTCTTTCACCTTTACGGATTTTTTTTTCTCGTTTTCTTGAATTGCATAAAAAATTAAAGAAAGTCAATATAAAAGATTTGTACATACAAGGTGAAACGGTGTTTGTTCAAATCGTGAGAAATTTGTTTGCGCCAAAAATGCGTCCTTTTGCACCACAAATCTTTTGCGCCGATGTTGGTTTGCGCCAATGGTTTTAAAGATGCATAGTATCATTTGAGCCAAAAATAAGGTATACGATTGCTCCAATTTAGAACAAAATTACTTCCCTCCACTTTATCCGTGCTTACGACCAGCAATTTACACTGGAAGAGTTAATGTAATCTTAAGTCATTTACTATCACATTGGCTGGAATTTGTAACTCATGACACAAACATAATCTCATCGGCAAAAGTATTTTAACTACAAATTCAGCTTCAGAAAACTTTATTGCAAACACATTGTCGGGCCAGATCTATAATACATTTTCAAATATGCAGTTACAAATTTTCACTTACCATAAACACAATAACACAAATCTATTACACGAGAAACAAAACAAAACAATAATAAAAAATACGAATATTACGTAATAAATATCATAGTGGTGGATCTATACTAAGTTTTTCGTCGCACTTATTTTATGTTTTCTATTGGTATATTTGTATTAAAAGCAAATGCGTCCATTCATTGAAATATACTGGAGATTGAAAGGAAAGTCAATAGAAATTCTCAGAAAATTATGTCTAGTGAATCTATAGTTTTTGAAATTGTAATATTTTGTTCTTTGTGTCCGATTTTCGACTTACGTAAATTTAAATGACGAATGCAGAATTGGCGCCGTATCATTTATCTTTTGTGAGTGCATACAAAAACACTGTATGATATTGATTTCAGTGTTCATGACAAGTACTCCTAAAACTACCTTCATCAGGTATGCGCGAGATCAAAAGTCAAACACATAAAAAGTTTTCGAACATTAAAACAAAACTGATCTGAATAAAATTACTTTATTTGTCCAAGATTTACTTTATTCGAAAAAGCCACAATTCTTGTTTCAGCACAGTTATTTACGCCAAGTACATGTTAAATTTATAACGTGGTTTTCATTTTTACAGCACTGTGTCGATACCTCTGCTGGTGGACTATCAGTCTCCGAGGGTATCATCAGCTCAGTAGTCAGTACTTCAGTACTGATATGATTAATAACAAACCTGTCTAAAGTTGCCCGTTTATAAATTTTGAAATTATAAAAAAAGTAAGGTTTCAAATCCCTCAGGCAAAGTTGGACTTAGAAGGATTTGGCTATTATTTTAGATACTTTTTTATATAGCTTTTCAACTGTTTCGGTTTTATACATCCTTGGCTTTCAAATATTCGGCTTTGAGCGTTCCTGATGAAAGCGCTTCGAACGCATTCAATTTATAACGTGTTGTTTTCATTTTTTTAACCATGTATCGCTTGTTTCGTCAGTTATTATATAAAGTGTTTTCAATTTCTGTATGCGATTTTTGTCTTTGAATTATCTAGAAATATTCAGTTAATCTACTATTAGTTACAGACAGAAAACGAAAGCATACATTTATATTTAATATGCTTAAAATGTGTTGTAAACATTATTCCTCGATTGTGACATTACCGAATGAGACTTGTGTAATTACCATGAACAACATTACGGGTTCCACTTGTGGAGCAGGATCTGTATACACTTTCTGGACACCTGCGATCATCCCGAATCATTTTGGTGGGGTATGTTTTGGTAATCCTTTGATTTACTATGTAGAGTTTTGTGGACTTGTTTGTCATTTATCGTCTTTCACTTTTGTCATGACATTGTCAGTTTTCTTCGACTTCGATTATTGAATTACCCATGGTATCTTCCGCCTCTTTTTTTTACACGTTATCAATAGTAAATTAGTTAAATATTAATAATGAACACTTGCCTTATATTTTGTTTTGCAATTTCTATTTCTATGATCCTGGTCTTGCGACAGATAAGACTTAAATACCACAAGTTTGGCTAACTTCACCATTTAGAATTTTCATTTAAAGTCTTCATATTTGTTTATAAAATTTTTAAAGTAACTCATAATTTCAAGGCTACTACTGGAGTTCATATTGCACTAGTCGTGGAAATGTGTTTTAAATGTGACTTTTTGTCTGTATGGGATGATATTTTATGTATTACATGAATCTTCCTTGTAAAACAGTCCATTTAGACACTGTTATTGTTTATTGGTAAAAAGGAGCATGTAAATGAATTTGTTTTAAAACTGAAAAGAAGTCTAAAATATCGATAAAAATTTATTATGAAAACAAAACGAAATGAAGTTATACTTCCGTCAACGCTAACCCAGCCACAGAATTTCCTGAAGATTTGGTACCTCCATTTCCATGTGTCAGGTGAAGTGCTCTGCGAATTTCTGGAGAGTTTCGTGAGCGAAGGCATCTGCAGAGGATAAGTTTAAAACATTTCCTAAAATTTTGACTGAAAATGCTGTACAGAACAGGGTTTGCTGCTGAGTTAATATTTGCCACAATCATTGTAAACACAATGTATGAAAAATTCTCATGAAATGTTGCTGGTCTAATCGTTTCAACAATAAGAAGAATCTGGTTTGGTGAATAACTTACAAAATAGACTATTACGCACATCATTAACATCTTTATAACACCTCTTCTCGCCTTGAGTGCTTCTGAATGGCGCTCAATGGACGAACCGTTTGCGCTTCGAATAGTCACTCTTCGGTGGAGGCGGTCGGATCCCGTAAATAAGTGTTTTGATATTAACAGATACAATGAAAGTTGAATTCCAAGAGGAATAAAATAGAATAAAACCGATTCCACATATTTGAAAACTTTATAAAATGTTTCATGTTTGTATGGAAACATGATTGTACAGTAAGGGTCTTCCTTTCCGGGCAAAACACGCACATCATTGAAAAACAGAGTTGGCAATCCAGCACCAAAAGCAAAGGGCCATAAACACCCTAGTACAGCGGTAATTCGTCTCTTGTTACAAAGAATATGTGCCTTTATTGGATGGATAATAGCTACATACCTGAAAAATATTAAGACATTTGAATTTTTTATTCTTCATACAAAATTCAAACAGATTTCAGACATCAATCGAAATATGGCTACGATAAATTAGCCTTTTGTTTCATTTCAGGTAATTATAAAAATAAGGAGATGTGGTATGATTGCCAATGATACAGCTATTCACCACAGTTCCAATGACGTGGAAGTTAGCAAGTATATGTCACCGTACGGCCTTTAACAGTTTGAAAACCCATGCCGTATAGTCGGCTATAAAAGGCCCCGACAAGAAAAATGTGAAACAATTCAAACAAGAAAACGAACGACCTAGTTCATAACAATTCAGTTTACGAAAAACAAATACGACGGACATGAACCAACGATAACCCCAGAATTACAGGATACTGCCTTGAGTACTAACAGGATATTTAAAAACCTAGAATATATGAGACAACAGCAGTTTATCAATGCTCAAACTATGTTCGACGTCTGTTTGACAATAGTAACAAATGATCTGAGGGAAACACACGAAGTGAACTCATACAGGAGAGAGACCGGATACATCAACAGCGAAAAGAACTCCTGCTAAGCATGCATCCCCCCCATTCGGATCTAGACTCTTCCAAATTTCGCGAAAGGGAATATTTCACAACTGACAATCTAACAGATCAAACGACTTCTTCATACTCGTGTTAAAGTAGTTTTTGCGTCATGAGCACATCCCTATTAATGGCAACATACAAGAGTGTAATGGTATATACCGGCGCATAGATTTTTTTTCTGTATTTGTTTTCACCATGGGGGTTTGTAAAGTTTTTGCGCACGTAAATCTGAATAACCCAACCACATATTGTGCTTGTATATAGTCAGACTATCTCGATCATGTTTTATTCGTTGTTGTTTTTCTCGATGTGTACGTTTTTTTTTCTCTCGGAGAAGTTTGATGTTGGTTGGTTGGTTGGTGTGGTCCGTTGTAATTTCCAATATTTTTTGTAATACTATAATCTTTTTTTACGACTATTAAATGAAATCGGCATCATAAATAATAAATAATGATAATGAGAAAATAAATGTATTATGAAACTGCAAGAATTAAGACAATTTATCATCTTGCCTCTTTGGTATCTTTTGCCTCTTTTTTTCAATGTCTCCAAATGATCCTTTTGATTCTGTTGACAGTTTCGACTTTTCAACCTTTTACACCACACTTCCACAAACCTTATCAAACAAAAGGTTTCCTATTCAATTGAATGGTCATTTGATAAATCTGACTGCAAATATATTTGCTGCAACTCATTTAAAGCCTCCTTCTCTAATGAGAAAGGTAAATATACTAGATATACTTACTTGAGGTGTGATAAGATGATCGAAGCTGTTAATTTTCTCCTTGATAACATTATGTACGTTTCGGCAATAAAGTTTATTGACAGATTATAGGTATTGTTATGGGCACCAGTTGCGCCCCTTTAACAGCAGACTTGTTCTTGTACTGTTATGAATCACAGTTTATGACCAAACTCAGTAAAGACCCGTCTAAATTGCATTTAATTGATAAATTCAACAACACTTACCATTACCTTGATGATATTTACTCGTAAAATAATCAAGAATTTTCTAAATATACTGCCGAAATTTACCCAAAAGAACTTATTTTTAAATAAATCAAATATGAGAGTAAAAAATGTCCTTTCCTAGATTTAGATATTTCAGTGTTACACGGGAAACTCTACACAAAAAATTTCGACAAAGGGGACGATTTTTTGTTTTGTTAATTTTCTATTTTTGGACGTTTTTGTTCCTTTGGCACCATCTAACGGTGTTAATATATCACAACTCGTTCGCTATGCCCGTCTCTGTTGTGACGTTTTGAATTTCAATGAACATAATCTATGTATTACTGGTAAATTATTAAGTCAGGGATTTCGTTACCACAAATTACTTAAAACCTTTACTAAATTCTTCCATAGATACAAAGATCTGGTTTTGAAGTTTGTCTGTACCTGTAGAAAACTTATTTCAAACGTGATAGCACATCCTAATTTTGACGGAGATGTTGTTAATACTTATAATTCTATTCTAAAAGGTTACCAATTCAACACTGTATTTAGATCTTTGAATATTGTTTTATTTGTATAAATATTTTGTTATCAGTAAATTAAAATCAAACTAATTATCATTTTATATACACATGCACATTTATGGCTCTACAATCTGTCGATATTGCACAAGGTGGTATTTTTTCTCTGACTGTTAATGACGTTTTACACCAAATCCATTGGATGTCGGATGTGTACTGATTGATAATTTTGTCTTAGGTGCACGATTTTTTTATTAGTTGTTATTGGCTTTGAACTAGCTGTCAGTAACTGCGAGTACTCACAGATCTGTGCTTAATGTCTTTTTTGATGTGGGGATTAATAAATACCCTGCCACGTACGGTCTGTGTTTTTGTTGGGTGTTTTTCTGCTTTGTATCGACCTGATTAGTTAAGCCCTTTTCAGCTGATTTTATAGTTTCTTCTTATGTTGTACTGTTGCACTACTGTCACAGGTTTATGGGGGGGGGGGGGGGGGAGGGGGGGGGGGGTCGCGCCAACAAACTAGTTTTACCCAGCCACATTCTGTATGTGCTTTTCCCAAGTCAGGAGCCAGTAATTCAGCAGTTGTCGTTTGTTGCTGTATATCACATTTGATTTTCGTTCATTGTTTTGCATATAAATCAGGCCGTTAGTTTTCTCGTTTGAATTGGTTTACATTTGTCATTTTGGGGCCTTTTATATCTGATTATGCGGATTTTGCTCATTGTTGAAGGCCGTACGGTGACCTATAGTTGTAAACTTCTATGTCTTTTGGTCTCTGTTTAGGAGTTGTCTCATTGGCAATCATACCACATCTTCTTATTTTCATATATAACAGCTTTTGTCATATAGCTCTTTATGGAGAGTAATAATACTTGAAATATAAGAATATCATGTTTTATTTTATAATAACGAGCAGATAATAACATATTATGATAGTGTTATGTGAATAATAGTGCTGATCCTCTGATTCAGAAGGCTTAACTTTGTTCATTAAAAAACCACGAAAGTCTGGAATATAATTGCTACTGTATTCATCAATTTCGACGTGATGGCTGCTCGGAGGAAATCAGAAGATAGAAGGTGTTTGAACGATTAATGTTATTGTAGAAAATAACAATGGCAACATATGATATCAAAGGAAATTACATTGCATGCAATCTTAATTTTATTGATAAAAATATCCTGTTTCGTACCATGGGATGAATATACATCACGTTATAAATATAATATCCTTGACAAAGCCTTCTAAGCACGGTGCACAAGGTCTTAGCACATCCAATACACGCCACTGAAGTTAAAATGAGTTTTGAAGACAAATAAAAACAATTTTGCAATATAACTTATAAGTTATGTCTTCCATGTTGATAACTTTTACGTGATTATGCTTAAAATGTCATCATATAAACAATGATATGGTATGATGTATCTACTGCCAATATCATTAAAGAGCAATGAATATGAATATGAAAAACACTGTCAAATAGAAGATATACCTAATTTGTATTTTTGATTATTTGTTGACAGGATACTGAACTTGACAGGTTATCGGCTGTGTCTCAAAACAATAAAGCGAAGGAGAGTTTATGGGAGTTGTAAATTAGGGAATAATGATTTACGAGCCATCATAAGTCGTTAAACATTGCGCCTTGCAATAGAAATATTATGGACTATGGTGTTGTTACATGGATTCTGTAACGTGCAAGGATAGTGGCACTTTTCTTACACGAGCCAAAATGTCTCTTTTTCGACCGGACGAGACAGAGTTTCTAATCTACCTGCACAGCAGCTAAATGAAGCCCAACTTAAGAATAAGTTCTACTGACAGATGGGAGTTGCCGGGACTGACCATATTTCTACACCCAAGTCAATCCCTGGGTTTCAGATTATTAGTATTGTCCATTGGCTTCAAAATATAATGGTGGATGAAAACACCTACAAGTTCATACCCTATATATGATATTAATTTCTACTTATCCTTAAGTATGATCTAAATTCTTTTAATTAGTATCCTAGAATTACATAAAAACTAAATTCATGTACGCTAAGATTTTATTGAGTATGTACTCTTGTACTAGATTTATCGTTTCTTGTTAGATATGTTAAATTGATTTTAAAACAGAATTAAAGCTAGATATAATTAAGAAACATGTAAACTAAGTTAACACAGCATTTGACATGGTTTCAGTATACTTTCTGTCCCTTTTATTATTCTCTAAAAGCATAAAGATCCATACTTTTTCCCAAATGTACTTAAGCTGGGCCAATAATGCTTCTCTCTCAAGGAATAAGAGCCATTCGTTAAGTACTCATTGTTTTATTAAGTACATTTTTAAAAATTCTAAGCCAGAAAATTGTAATATTGAAAAAAAAAACAAAAAAACAAAACAAAAGTTTTGCTCCCGAGATAAGAAAAAGTAGCAATACTCAAAATTTGTCACTTGCCTTTAAATATTTCTACTATGAGTACATAACGCGACAAATCGATACTTATAAAAATAAGAAAATGTGGTTTCGATACATTTATTGGTATATGATTTGTCTGGTTTTGATGTATCATCTGCTAAGTACTCAATGTCCTGATTAAATTGATTATGCATATTCTTAATACATTTTCAGCTGAAATAATTAGTTTATGTAACAAAACTTCGACTGCATGTGTCTCGGACAAAGCTACCAATGCTAGAAAATGAAAGTAACGCATAATAAATTTTGTGCATCCGAATCGCTTTTCCAAATTTATCTTCAACAGGAACGCTCAAATCCAATCTTTAAAGAGCAATGAATGTATTAATATGTAGAACTGTAAGGAGCTATATGACCAAGAGGGATCTATAAAGTAACAGCCAAATTCATCTAAGGTCAACTTTGCCTGAGGGCGTTGGAACCTTATCTACTAAAGCAATTTCTTAACTTTTCAACGGTGAATTTTATAGTATAGGCTTTTCTTTGTAAGTTTGAACAAATCTCTGTTTACATAGTCTTTAAAATGATAACACATTTATATGAGGTGAGGAATTATAGTTTTCTCAGTATCGCTATATGATTTGTTATGTTATTTATACACATTGTTTTCTTCATCTCCGATACTTATTATCTACCCTTTATAATATGAAAATGTGACTGAGAGTAATTATTTATGTCTTAGTCCAAATCGGAAGTACAAACTAATGAACTAAATTTGTAAATTTCAAATACATATTTATCTTAATGTCATTACTTTTCCTCATCCAATAGTCGGAAGCGGTAAAATGTCAGTTGTTTCATATTATCTTGTTTCAAGCATTAGAGGTTTCTAAGGACAGGAAGAAACATACCTCCACAATACATGTATGATAACCTTGTAGCACGCAGAAAGTCAACTGCTTCAATTATTTAAAGTCGGTACATTAAGTTTTAAATTGTTTTGTCGCATGTATCGCTATATGCAATCTTATCAATAGGAAGTTTGATCTTAGAACTAATATCATCTAGAGGTATTCCGAGCAAAGCTCACAAAAATATACCCCGCCCATTACAAGGTCTAAGGTTTGGTAGAGAAACCCCTTAAGTTAATTGAGATCAAATGCAATATCGAATGTGCACAATGGAGTATTTTGGTGCGGATTCTGAGAAAATTTCATCAATTCTGATTTAATGAGAAGAAGAATGTGATATAAATGTGCACTGTAGTGTGCATAATATTCCTGACAGAAACTGAGAAAAAAAAATAAGTGTTGCACAATGGTTAAGATTGTGAGATAGTTTCAATATATTGTAAACAAGGTTTAGGAGGAGTCCGGCTCTAAATAAAGCAATGGCAAAGTTCATGCTTTAGTAAGAGAAACCACATAAATAATTATGATCAAAAAGATAATATGATGTGAACAATAGCAAATATATGGTTAAGATTGTGAGAAAGTTTCAATAAACTGTAATAATGGGTTTAAGGGGAGTTGCATACACAAAATGGGTACCGCTAAATAAAAGGTATGGGAAAATCTTTGTTTTGGTAATGGAGAACTCAAAAAATAAAATAAAAACAAACAAAAACAATATTGCATGTACAAAGATTCTGAGAAAGTTTTATTAAATTATGTGGAGGGGTTTAGGGGAAGAAGCGGATACAAATTTACGGTAAAAGACCAGTAGTGACATAATATCTTGTTTCAAATATATAATCTGTAGGAAGAAACATATCTCCATATGGATTGTATCTTATAGCATACAGAGGGTCAATTGCTTCAATTATTTAATTGGTTATTATGCAGTAATTTAAAAGCTTTTCATTTCTTAAAAGTTGATATCATACGTGCCTTCTAATCGCTTGAAACTTACAAAATCTGCATGCAATTCTACAGTAAATAAAAACCACTTATTCAAAATCCATTCCTATATCAGGATATAAATTTGGTTAACAATATAAATGTTATTGACTCTAATTAGCCTTGGGCCGCGCCTTCAAGGACACTATGACAACCTCATATGTGCGTTTCAGGAAACCAATTTATATGCAGAACGGTGGGCTTCTGAAACAATTTCTGTTCTAAGCTATAACTATTTTTTCAAAACATATTTTCTTGTTGTTTTCGTTATTAATATTGTAAAAAGTAGTTACATTTGATGTGAGTGTTTCATATTTAGTAAAATAATTCGTACTCGAACTTCATAGTGATTTCCACAAATCGCATCTTGTCACGTCATAACCCCGTTAAAAATGATGAAGGCGAGATAACTTTTTAGGGGAATACCTTTTTGCAGTGGGAAAAGTAATTAGCAAACGTAATGAAACGCCAGCTAAGAACACTATTAGACAAATGTTAAAATAAATTGATTCGGTTTGTATGAACTTGGTTTTTCAACCCTTTTTGACGTCACTTGCCGGTTATTTAAATAATGAGATGTTTTATTCGCCATTGTAAAAGCATAGTAATTTTTTGCGTGAACCCCCTGAGGGGTTCACGCTTATATATTGGCGAGTTGGATGGTCTATGCGCCACTCGATATCTCTCGGCCGGAAGTCGGAATAAAATTCTCGGAACGTCTATCATTTATACATGTAGTTATCTACGTCTTTCATACGGTCCCTCTATGGCTTGGCTACCGCGTGACATTACACCATCAAAGTAAATTGGAAAGTAAACAATAAGGCTAGGTTGCAGTCAATAAATCGTTTAAATATAAGAACCTTTTTGCCTTTTCACAAAACATATGTGTTTTTAATAATGTGAATGTTTATAAGCGCTTTGATGTGAAAGTTTCTAAACAAGTATTATGACAACGCAAATATATTTGTTTTAAAACGACCCCTGTACACTGTGCGTATCTAGGTCAATTATAACGTGGTATTTTGCATTGTCATGATAACATGTAAACTAATTATGTCTGAAGATTTAACCACGTGTGTATTTTCATCATAGACTAATGAGAGAACAGTCTGGTTTAAATGTGTATATTAGATCGGAAAACATGAAGATAATATTATTATCAAAAGTATTAAATCTAATTAATTCAATAGAAATCAAAGAAATATATACAAAATATATACTGTATTTATATTTCTGTAGAAACTAAATATTAAATCGAAGTCAGAATATTTTCAGAGTTGCAATTAAGAAATAAGTATCTATATGACAAGATACTCTGCTTTGGTATTTTTAAATATTCGATCATTTGTGAATGAAACATGCATAGTAATCAAATCTGCATAAATCCTTGCATCATACAAAAAAAAAAGATGTTGATAAACAATAATAATTATATTTCTACGTTAATTATTTCCTACCGTTTTAGTAAGGTTTTATGAGTAATTGTTATTTATTTTTGTATTGTAATATATCCATAAAACGGAAAGTGAGATAAATTAATTAAATATTTAAATTTAAAACGGTCGTGAATAAAAATACTTGTGTGTTTTCAATTCACAAAGATTTTAAATCCTTGCAGCTCACAAAAAAAAGTAATAATAATTTACAATAATCAAAACAAAATTTAATTAAGTACTATCATAATGTTAATTTTGTTGTACTGTTTTAGTATGGATTTATAAGTCTTTGCTTATATTTTGTATAGTAATCTATTCATATAGTGGAATGGTAGAATTTAAAAATAGATTCATTTGATAAATAAAATGTCCGTCCGTAAATACTTGACGTTTGTGTTTATTGATACTACATGTATATATATTAAAAATTTTCGGAAAAAAATTACTAACAGGAACGTAAACTATGTTTATTATAAAATTTCAATTCTATTTGTGTTTGTTTGTTTTAATAGTTTAACCTTATAACATCTACATATTTGTACTATGGTACGGTTTTGAAGTTTGTATTCACTGTGTTGCCCAACTATCCTACACGTCTTGATTCATTCACATTATAGATCACTTTTCAAACGCACACTATCGGTTTGCGTTCTCAAAAATTCCAATAATACTAATTTCACTCGTGAATGCGCATTTTCGTTTTTCTTATCTAAATTTAGGACACGGCTGTAAGAGATTGACATATGACTTTCATGCACGGTCATCATAACTTACGGTATTCTGACCTCTAGCTGTTTCTCTTTTGTATTTTTTTTTGAGTCACTGTCCTATAATAAACTTTGACCTTTTCGAAAAGCTAAGGATTGTCTACCCAAGGAATAGATTCCTTAACTTTGTAATATATTTGGCCTTTTCACTTTTTTCGTTTGAGTGTCACTGATGCTTTTTTGTAGTCTGGCGTCTGGCGAACATCATTTTAATTCTGATATCTTTTTATATCTACATACCTTTTTATATAAATTGGTTATTTTGAGGGTGTGTACAGGTAATCATAAAATTTCTGAATTAAGATATTCTTCGGCAAAACCAAGTTTCCCTGTAGAATATTTGAATTGATTTAAGTAAAATCAGGAAATCTTTAAAATTTGAGATGTTTTATTAGATAAAAAAAAGTCTCTTTATAAGATGTCCCAATCAGTTGAATGCCACAGATTTCATTGGACATGGAAATTGGACTTTAGATTTATCTATACAATTAACATCTACATCTACCATGAGTACAGACAGCTTCAATAACGAGTTGAGAACATGAAGGTCCATGCAGGAAGCAAAATATAAAGATATGATAGATAAAATAAATGCATGCAGAATTCCAGATTATAAAGCAAACTGAGTGCATAAATTTATATTGCGATTGGTTTGTGCAATTTGCATAAGTCATCCGGTTTGTAGAAATTGGGATTTGCAAAAGGGTTATCATCGGGAAAATTATGTACATTCCCAAGTACTAAATAAAATAGTCTAGCTTTATAATGTATATTCAAATAGTAGATGTAAATATACACTTTCAACTGACTTCTTCTAATCACAGTCAATTATTTCAATTTAAAAGCAAACACAAATTCAGCAACAATCTTTTGGTGACCCGGCAGTCAGCGGTCTTAGGTTCACGTATTGCTTTCCTTTTTTTTTTTAAAGAAAGCATGTTGTTTTAATATCATAGATGATAATATGATTGAAATATTAACAAATTATTTTGTGAGGAAAAACAGCACATGTTTTCCAGTAAAGCACCATTAGGAAACATTAAAACAGTTATAGGATATGGAAATTGAGAATATGGCGAATAATTATATAAACAAGAAGATGTGGTATGATTGCCAATGAGACAACTCTCCACCAGAGACCAAATGACATAGAAGTTAACAACTATAGGTTACCGTACGACCTTCAACAATGAACAAAATCCGTACCGCATAGTAAGATATAAAAGGCCCCGAAATGACAAATGTGAAACAATTCAAACGAGGAAACTAACAGCCTGAATTATGTACAAAACTATGAACGAAAAAAAAAAATGATATACAGCAACAAACGACAACCACTGAATTACTGGCTCAGGACTTGGGACAGGCACACACATAATGTGGCGGGGTTGAACATGTTTGCTGGCGCCAAACCCTCCCTTAACCTGGTATGGGACAGAAGTGTAACAGTACAACATAAGAACAAACTATAAAAATCAGTTGAAAAGGGCTTAAAAGGGATACAAAACTGACTAAAAAAACAACTAAAAAAAAACACAGACCTGACGTGGCAGGAAATTTATACATCCCCACAACAAATTGACACTGAGTACAAGTCTGAAAGTAATCGCTGCTACTGACAGCTAGTTCAAAGTCAATAACAATTAATAAAAAAAATCATGTATCTAAGACTAAAATATCAATCAGTACATATCCAATATCCAATGGATTTAGTGTAAAGACGTCATTAACAGTCACAGCAAGCATGACCTTGTACAATGTCAAAACACAGGTCTCGACAGATTGTAGAACCGTGAATGTGCATATGTACATAACAATAATATTTAGTTTGGTTTCAATTTACCGATAAATGTTGAATTGGTAACCTTTTAGAATAAGTTTATCTAAAGGATCGATAAGATTACCCGGATCGTGTCTAAATTCGAAACAACATCTCCGTAAAAAATAGGATATCACGTTTGAAATAAGTTTTTTCTAGAGGTACAGCCAGACTTCAAAACCAAATCTTTATATCCATGGAAGAATTTAGTAAAGGTTTTAATTGATTTTTGGTAACGAAATCCCTGACTTAATAATTTACCTGTAATACATGATAGATTACTTTCATTGAAATCCAAAACGTCATTTCTGACACTGACATGCGTCAAAGGGACATCACCGTCCAAAAACAGAAAATTAACAATATGGAACAAAAATCGTCCCCTTTGTCCTAGAGTTTCCCGTGTAAAACTGAAATATCTAAATCTAGAAATATATTTGAATGATTCAAGATAAGTTCCTTTGGGTAAATTTCGGCAGTATATTTAGAAAATTCTTGATTATTTAACGAAGAAATATTATCAAGATAACGGTAAGTGTCGATGAATTTGTCAATTAATTGCAATTTAAACGGATCTTTACATTGTTTACTGAGTTTGGTCATAAACTCGGATTCCTAACAGTATAATTTGTGCCATTGAAATACCTTTAACCTGTCGATAAAATTTATTGCCGAAACATACATGAATGTTGTCACGGAGAAAATTAACAGCTTCAATCATCTTTTCACATCTCAAGTAAGTATATCTAGCATATTTACCCTTTTCATTAGAGAAGAAGGATTTAAATGAGTTGCAGCGGCAAACATAATTGCAATCACATCTGTCAAACGACCATTTAATTAAATAGGAAAACTTTTGCGTGGAAGTGTAGTGATAAGAGTTGAAAAGTCAAAACTGTCAACAGAATCAAAAGGACCATCAAAAGCACGTTATTTATCTCAAACATCCAAAGAAGATTCTACACTGCAAAAATAGTTAATTCCACTATATTCACATGTTTTATTACAAAAGTTAATGATGAGTTCTTTGATAGTAGTTAAGGAACTAGTTCAAAGCATTAAAAGATTAATTGTAGAACACTTACTAGAGGCCGAGATGAAAACGACATTTTACGTTTTTTTTGTGTAGTTTAGTTAACCAATACATAGTAGGGACCTTCAAATGTTTAGAAGAGGAATTAAGCTGTGATGTGGTTATAATATGATTGTTTACTATATGACTCTCTGTGGAGCGCACGGACCTGAATGTAGAATTTATAATTTCATTCTTCAGAACTTCCGTGTAGTATTTACGTCATACCACCGCCACATTTATGATTTATAGATATGAATAAACATATTTATATTACCTTTCTATACAAAGTGCAATGAGAGTTAGAACTGATCCATATAAAGCAGTAACCAATATAAATCTGTTACTTTTGCAAGCCTTCTTGTCCAGTGTCCAGCCCTTGTTTGTCATAAACAGGATGGTCTCCGGTATCCCTAGTAACAGAATAACTAGGTCAGCAAAAGCCAGGTTTGTTATCAACAAGTTTGTCATTGATGTTCTCATTTTTCTGTTTAAAAGAACTGCAAATATCACTAAAGAGTTTCCAACAACGCCAACAACTCCTATTATAAAGAACAACATAGCCAATCCAATTACTACGCCAATGTTGGGTGATGTGACGGATGTCACTATGGTAACGTTCGGCCATTTTGTGCTTCCGTTTTCGAAAGCTGGTGATATGGTAAATTCCAGTGCCATTAATATATCACATTCACACCTACAAAAAAATAAAATTTGTTTTAACAATGGTTTTATTTATCAAAAGATCATATAAACTTTAAAATGTGAAATAGCATATTAATTTAAATACATGTGATACAATTTCAACGATCGAACTGATACCTGCATTTTTATCAGGAAATAACTTCACCTGAGAATTTTGCTTTATTCCTATTCTATATAGTAATCAGAATTAATAATTTAGATAAAGAAATATAGTGTGAATACGTCATTGAAAAGGCTACACAACGACAAATAAGCATCTAAAACCCTACATAGTTCTTCAAGGGCAGACAGTGTCTAAACAAACTGTGAAGTTCTTAACCGACCTGAGTCTAAGAAAGTTGTAGATACATTAAACATAGGACTATCAAAAATATGTATTTATATGCAGGAGCATCTATAACTCTTCAAAGATAAAATTTACAATGGGATCCAACAGATTGTTAGAATACCACAAATAACAGAAACTGTCATTGAGTGTGTTTTTTTAATTACTTTGATTGTGTGTATTTTATTACATGATGAACAGAGCAGTACTATATTTTAGTAAGATGTCATAATTATATTTGGCATACTGATTTGTAATTATCTGTTATTCCCAAGGGATGTGGAAGCAGTGCTGAATGAAATAATGTCTAAAAAGATAAAACTGGTGATCTCATATAAGTGTTTTTATAAATAGGTCAGTTTGAAGACGAACAAATGATAGAAAAATACAAAATTCGACTGATAATTCCGCTAGCATTATCCTTTTTCTCAATGAATAATGTCAATGATTGTTTTATGATTGCAAACTGAAAGACTGAAACAATATATAAATGGGATCTCCAATATTCCTGGTGTACTATCGAGTACTGAGTAGAACCAACAAATCAGGAATTTTTGGAGATTCTATTTAATGTAGAGATTCTAATTTTGTATTTCATATCATTTGTGGGTGTGGAAAAAGTATATATAACTGTATATTCATTTATGTAAGTATGCGCCGTGGAAAGGACAAAAAAATTGCTATCGTAATTTGGAAAAGAAAGTGAAGATAATTACGATTTCCATTCCATAAATTTACTAGCACTTTCACTGCTTTCACCGTTAACATATACCAGGGAGAATAAATATTAATGTCAATTAGTAAACTCTTTAAAATAAAGTAAAGATGTTGTCTTGGTAAATTAAAATGTCTTTGATAATTTAATATAGGATTGAGAATGTTTATGAATAATTATTGTTTCTTCTCCCTGTGATAACTATTTGACGTTTAACAAAAATATAATGGAAATATTTTGAAGAGTCCGTTTGAACAACGATGGACATGTTCTTGTTTGAATTGTTTTACACTAGTCATTTTGGGGCCCTTTATAGCTTGCTGTTCGGTGTGAGCCAAGGCTCCGTGCTGAAGGCCGTACTTTGGCCTATAATTGTTTACTTTTTATACATTGTGACTTGGATGGAGAGTTGTCTCATTGGCACTCTACCACATCTTCTTACTTATATGTTCGTTGATCCAGATTTTGGTAAAATCTTCATGGTTGGTTTGCTGCTTATGAACAGTCATTTTATTTCATGCCGTAGTTCCTTCTTTGTCTTTCCATTATATAATTTTTCAGAATTTGAACAAATGAGACAATAAACGACATTTGTACTTTTACTAGCAACCTCCTTTCTATTTTTAAAGAATAGTGAATATCCTTCTATTAAATTTGTCATAAAATAAATAAACTAGTCCAAACAGTTTTAAAATACCTGCTTAGTCTTAATATGAATAAAACGTTGAAATCGATATTAAAAGGATCAAAGTTGAAAACATGAATGATTTCAGATGTACATGATTTCAGATGTACATGTATTTTTTTACTTTAAGAATGAATCAAATATGTTTACGAAAGAATAATTCTATTGAAAAAATATATTTACTTGTCGGGGCCGATGAAGGGCACATAATAGTTCATTCCTAAACGTAATTGATTCTCCCCACAATTCTATACTGGAGATGTATTTCATAATATCTAACTTTTGTCCCAGTGTTTCTTATGGTATAACACTATTAATTTAAATGCTGCATACTTTTTTATACATGGAAAGTGTTTAGTTTAAACATATTTTATTTGCTTAAATATGCAAAAGGGATGAGACAAGTTAATCAAACTTATAAAGTCTTCTCCCATGAAATGTGTCCAGCTCTATTAGCAAAATACTTCTTGAACGCTCTGCATACTATTTCCTGTACAATATTTTGCTAGGGTCTATATGTTTTCAAACACAACGAACAGTGCTTGCAGCAGGAAGTTCATTCTATTCGTATAGTAAACAGCTAATAGAGGTTCAACAATAAAAATAACTGAAGATTGTTTGCATGGGATTCAACAATGAATGTAAACACACACCAGTCGGGGAGATTGAAAAGGCTTGCATTCATTAGAACAAAAACAATAAAGTAACAAGACAGATTCAACATATATAGACAAGTTCTAAATGTCGATTTCTAAACAAAAAAAAAACAACAAAAAAATTGCAACAAAAATAAATATAAAAATAGAGGGAAAAAATAGTAAAATAAACAAAGAAACAAGCAACAACAAAGAAAAACAATTTTCTTTAATTTTTTTGCCAGATTTTGAAAGCTTAAAAAAGTACAACGGACATAAGCTAAGTCGATCAGAAATAAAACAAGAATAGCTTCTCGTCTAATTAATATTATTTATGTAGAGACAAAACAATTCTGTAGCAATAAAGGAATCTAAGAGATAATATAATCTGATAGAAAACCATTTTCACACATCTTTATACAATATTTTATAGCATTAATATTGTTCCAGATCGATCCAAAATTAACATGACAACTCCTGCATTGTCTGTATTACTGGCTTTAATATAGAGTTTAAACATGCAGATAATTTCTTATTCTCTAGGGGGTAATACACATGCATTTATCAATATTAGATAAATTAAAGATTGTTAATTTAATAATAAAACAATTCCATTAATCTTTAAAAGGACGTGTTTGTCTCGTGTAGTGAAAATTGGAAAGAATTGCGGATCTGCACTTTGCAAACATAATCTCGTGAAATAATTATGTTATTCCATTAAAACAGCAAACTTACTTTCAAGAATAAAAAGGCGTGTTTTCCAGTTATCTCATTGAAATAGATAGAGGAAATAGAGGCGCATTTTTTTTCTCGTGACAAACACTTTTTCGTGTTTAATAAAGTATTTTTTTGTTTTTCATAAAATACAACAACAAGAATATTTTTGAAGATTATTAATAATAAAGCAATTCAAACTCTTGTTAATTAAAACGCAATTCTCAGTGTTGTTTTTTCTCTCCAAATTTTCAAAGGAAAAAAAAACCATAATATTTGTTGCCAAACAGTATGTTTATTTGTACGAGTTGAAAAATGAATTGCAAAGAGAGTAAATGAAGAAATTTTACATCTTTATGAGAGGGAAGAACAAAATGTGAGGGTTAAGAACTTCAGCATCCCAAGGTTATCTAAAAGTCCCTCTGAACAGTAACTAACGTTCCCCAAAAGAAATCACATATGATTTGACGAATACATTTTTGAATAGCTCTTCTTGTTGGATGATAGCTCTTATTGCCCAATCTTTTGTATTAGTAGGTACTATGATTGGAAATATGATATTAAAACAAATGCAATGTGGTATGATTGCCAATGAGACAACTATCCACCACAGTTCAAATGAAGTGGATTTAAGAAATTATAAGCAAACGTACAGCCTTCAACAATGAGAAAAAAACATACCGTATAGTCGGCTATAAAAGTCCCCGACAGAACAAATGTGAAACAATTCAAACGAAATAAAACCAATGACCTAGTTTATAACAAAACAATGTACGAAAAAAAAATATAACAGACATGAACTAACCACTATATTTATTTGGTTCGGTGTTGTATTTTTATATCAATTTTCCTTTTCCGATGTGTGAATCACAAACAACAAGAACGCAGAAGAATATATCATCCATATGCTATGCTTTTTTATCGACAACGTATTTGTCGAGTATGACGGACTGTGATTTTAACACACAGTCGGTATTCCAATGAATACAAATTGTGCACTGGCAGACTCGTTTTTATATGAAGGATATGCATACAATATCTTTTCAATAAAAAAGCATCTTGCTAAGTTGTCTAGTCTCACTTTCAGATTTATTGATTGTTCTGTCACTCAATAACCAAAACTTAAGCGAGTGCTTGCATCTAATATTTCTCAGTGAACTTGACATTATGGATTCCACAGAAAACAAGAAGGGCTGTTTGCACGTTTTGATCTTTTTCTTGAAACCAACCCAAATGGACAACTTTAAACTAGTAGATCTATGGCAAAAGTTTACAAAAGTAACGGTATCAGTTTTACCATTATCAACTCCCATTGGAGGAGATTGTCTCATTGGCAATCATACCATATCTTCTTATTTTCATATAGACGCTTTATTTGTCGACGCACAGACTTATTTTATTAGTTATGGGTTTATTCATTTCATTTTTTTAACGTGTAGATATTTAGCGTACCAGGCAAATCGGTATTTGGCTATAAAAAGCTTGGCGCCTTTATCAGTACGTCAATTTTTAATTTTTCATATTTCTTCTAAAACTCTTGGCCCAAATTGAACCAAATTTTACAAAAAGGATTTATAATAGAAATGAACAAGTACTGTAAGTCAACTCCCACCTCGCAGGTTCGATTACCTCCCTATAACATGTTGAACCGAAATTCGCATCCTCCAATATTGTTGTAGATTTATTCTGGGAAAACATGGTTTATTCATTAGTCGAAACTGGCTTTGAATTAGCTATCAATAACTGCGAGTACTCTCAGATTGGTATTTTGTGTTTTATGTTTTTTTGTTAGGTTTTTGTGTGCCTCGTTCCGATATGTTGCATATAATTGCAGAATGATTTTTACAGTTTATTCTTATGATTTGCTGTTGCACCACCGACCAAAGGTTTGCTCATTGTTGAAAACATTACGGTGATCTATAGTTTTTTCATCCTCGTCCTTGTGTCACTAGTGGATATTAGTCTCAATATCAATCACACAACAACTCCTTATTTTCATATTCTACAACTGTGTAAAGTTTTAGCAATATAATTCCTGTCTGATCAGAGAATTTGCTCCTACAAGATGCAGACAGACTGGCGGACATGATGATTACAAAATACCCCCAGCAACCCAACGACAAAAATTTCTAAAATACATCTAGACGGTAACATTCATTGTTCAACAATAGACAGGTGTCTTTACAATATGTCAAGCTTTAAACCATTCCAAGTCTATAAAATTGTTTAATAAGTTTTATAGAAACAATCAAAGGTCTGCCATTAACAATCAATCCTCCAAATAACGAAAAACATAAATATGACAACTAAACTCTGACAAGGCTCCAGATTTTTAACAGGTACATGAAAATGTGGCCGTATAAAACTAAAAATGTCCAAAATTAAACATAATAGTTTAATGAGATCACGTCTGCCTGTTTAAAATCTTGATCATTAGATTAACAAAACGTACATAAAAAGACATAAAATGAAAATGAAAACCTGTACAGGAAAAGTAAGTAGTTACTCTTAAATAACGGAATACTAGATGGCAAAATACAATGTAATTAACGAAACTACCTTATTGAATAAAATTTGTGAAGAGAAATGGGGAATGTGTCAAAGAGACAACAACCCGACCAAAGAGCAAAAATCAGCCGAAGGCCACCAATGGGTCTTCAACACAGCGAGAAAATCATCCCGCAGCCGGAGGCGGGCTTCAGCTGGCCCCTAAACAAAAATGTGTACTAGTTCAATGAAAATGGACGTCACACTAAACTCCAAAACATATAAATGAACTAAAATTAAAAAAACATACAAGACTAACAAAGGCCAGAGGCTCCTGACTTTGGACAGGCGCAAAACTGCGGCGGGGTTAAACATGTTTTGTGAGATCTCAACCCTCCCCCTATACCTCTAGCCAATGTAGAATAAACAAACACACAGCAATACGCACAGTAAAACTGAGTTTAAAAGAAGTCCGAGTCCGATGTCAGAATGTTCGAAGTCGTTTGAAGCAAACTCAAAGTACTTTACCCTGCTTATAAGAGTCAAGCCGTCCTACACACAATATCAGTTGCTGTACTTCATAGAAGACTTCGTACAACTGTTCTATAAATTGTACAGGAATATATGTACATAACATTGTGCAATGCTCAAAACATACTATGCAGAAAAATACATAAAATATTTTAGGGAGCTACCATTTGATTTTTATGGGGGGGGGGGGGGGGGGGGGGGGGGGGGGGGGGGGCTAGGATGAAAAATTTTGTCCTGCCTTTTTATTTTCCCCTCTATTCGGTCCTGCCTTTTTATTTTTCACTCTATTTGGTCCTGCCTTTTTTTTTTAGTTTATCCTGACTTTTTTTTACATAAATTGTCATCCTGCCTTTTTTTTTTGCAAATAATCTCATCCTGCCTTTTTTTTTACTCAAAACTCCTGTCCTGCCTATTTTTTTCAAATTTCATGCTAGCCCCCCCCCCATAAAGATCAAATGGTAGCTCCCTTAGTATTGCTTCAAATTATGAATAAGTTGAATATATGAATAATTGATATTTATCCCCCAAAAAAACCTGGCAGTGATTGAAAAACAACAGTATAACAGAATAACAGACAATGTTTTACAAATATTCAAATTTGGTTTATATGATAATGCGAGTTTTGAGGTTATATGTCGTTGATTGATACAACATATCCTTTCATTTGCATCATTCCGTTTTATTCCAGCGAAACATATTCAACTATAGGTTATGCCTGATTCTTGTCGGCCATTTTCAACAAAAGTAATATTTTGAAACTTCAAGCATACATAGTTTTAATCTTTGTATGAATAATACTTGGAGGACATTAACAGAATGTTTTCAATTCATTCTGATTTGACGGCATAAATATGAATGAAGACATGAAGACTATGATACCAATACTTATTTCTTAACTGTTGTAATAAAACAATCCTTCCCAGAAAATAAAACGGTTATGATGTCACGCATATTCCAGTTGAAAAAAAACCACCTTTTCAGATCCTTCTCTTTCTAATCAAACTTAACTTTTCATAATAAATGGAGAATGTGCCCATGGGACACAGATGATGCACCCCCCTTTTAGCATATAACGTTATAAAGGGACATAACTCAAGAACGGTAAAAGTGACGCAAACCAAATTCGAACTTGATCTGTGTTGTGTGGTAATAAGCATTGTGTATAAGTTTCATAACATTTGGTTGAAGCAAAGTAAAGCTAGAGAACGGACGGCCAAGGGTAACACTTAATGCCCCTTCCGCTACGGAGGGGGCATATAAAATCTAAAGAAGGCTCTTCATGGAGATGTCTAGCTTGGTTCTGGTCAGATGAAAGGCATGATAACTTAAAACTTGTTGAACCCTAATCGGTCAAACTTCAAAGTGTTTGTGGACTATAAGTCATTGAATGAATTGTAATCAGTGTTTCATTACGGACCATGAATTTGATAAATTCTTAGCTGATAGCTTTTAGTTCATAAAGATTAATGTTCCATCTCCCTACTCAGATGGCTGAAGCTAATAAATAGGCTATTTATTTCCCCTGTATAAATACATCTTTTGTCTTCCTTTCGTCCGGCTCTAGTTATTCCAGGTGATGGTTAATCCTGCAAAGTGTGTGAATGAAATCGAGATGTTCATTTTATTAAAATGCAACAAAAATCTTTAAAACTTATTTGAATTCAGTTTCCTATCTAACATTAGGAGACTCTTTTTGAGTGCTCTTTTTACATAAATCTTTAGTCATGATAAATTTCTTACAACGAACTGCAGCGTATTGTTTTACACATTCGAAATTAACTTGTGTCAGAACAAATTTGCTCACAAGTATTAGGTTGCATGCCATGGGAATGTTGTCTCGTTTTCAATCCCTTCTTCTATCACATCGGGTCAGGTGTTTAAGCAAAAAGAACAACTTTGCTACAATTCATTTTTTATTTCTTTTTGCATATAAGATTTTTTTATGGCACATATATGAAAAATTTATTTTCAAAGGAGTAGGTCCGATAAGGGCCGATTTTGGCCTCAAACGTCAGGTTCATCTGATGAAAGATTTTGGACACTTTTTAAAACACTTAAGTGTCTACTTCAGTCAATTCAATTAGTTTATGTGAAAGATTTGAACTGATTTAGTCATTTAAGACGATCAAATTCAAGCTTAAATATGAAAAATCCATCAAATATGCCATAATATGTCACTTTTCAGAGGGTTTTTGTTAAAAATGAAAGTGGCCGCATTCGTGTTCACTCTCAACCTTTAAATATATTATGTATTATCATCAAATACAACTTACATTCAAATATTAAGAATGAACACAAATGCGGCCACTTACATTTAAGACGGAAACCGTCTAAAATTTAACTCAAACGCTAAAATTGTGAAGATTTCAGTAATTTAGCATGACTTAATGATGCTAGTAACCGATACATGTGCATTGTATTGTCAAAAAAAGCCCATATTTATGTAACAGAAGTATTCTACTTTCCAATAAATAGCTAAAAGATTACATTTTAACAATTTTGTAAAACTGCTATATTTTGGGGCCAAAAAAAGGTCTTACTGGACCTACTCCTTTGTTGTAAGCATTTCTTATTTTGTAAAAGTTTTTAAAGATGAATCGGTAACTTCAACAAAATAATTTTGAAATTTTGATAACAGCTGTACGATTTGAAAGGAAACTGCTGGCGTTATATAGCAAACTTTTAGGTTTTTTTTCTATGTGAAAAAACAACAAATATTGCGTAGCAGATGAAGAATTAAATATTAATAAAAATTCAGTCATTTTAATCTTTGTACATTTCATTGATTACATTGAATCATTTGTTATAAAAAAGAAAGTGCTAAGAAGTTTGAAAATGAATCTCCAGTATGAATTTCCGATCTGAAATTCTGTGATTAACTAATGGAAACAGACAAGAATATAAAGTATAAATTTCTAAACTTAAAAAAGTCAGATGCATTTATCTTACTCGCTGATTACACATACTAAATAGTTCACAAGTTATCTGTTCAAACATGCTGTCTTACCTTTATTATGTATCTAAAATCCATTCAAATTTCACGATGAATTCATAAAAAAGTCCCAAAATTAAAATATTTAATTTTGTAATCCGTGAGTTTCTTCTGTTACTATAAGAGTGATTAGTAAATGTCTTCACTGAAATAGGACTTGAATTATCGACTGTTGTAACTCTTGTTTTATTGGTTACGGGTTATTGTCAATAAAATGAAGGATTAATCTAATGTTAGCGTTTCAAATATTATTAATATAATTAAGACTATATATATTTTTGTTCATTCATTGACGTTCAAACTTACTTTATAAGGGCAAAGTAATGAATTATACAACAACGCCTTATTTTATAATTAACATTCTGTCACATTGTGTAGGATTAAATCGTGATTGAAAAAATGCTCAGTTATTAACAAAAGTGGCTTTTGTTGGATTGTCTGTAGTGAAAGTTTTATAATGATAAATAATGAACAATACAAACCGCTCAGCGGTTGGAGATGGGGGCCTTATTTCAAGAACCCTCACTGTAGAAAGTTTTATCTTTGTACACCGTGTATAATCTGTGCCATTGATAAAAATGTCTAACATCAAACAAAACAGATGATGTTTTTTCCTTCCTTAAACGGTGTCCAATGACATTTTCTTTAATAACAATGTATTGTGACATTGTATACCATATACATTTCATCGTAATCAAAGATCATAATTATATGAAAAATGTTAACATCAAGTTTTCAGAAAAAGTGGATCATTAAATGGCCAATGTCTGTTCGAAAACACCTGCATCAAACTCGACAAAGGTAATGTCAATTTCTGCGTTTGACAGATTGAAACCATCGGCATCCGAATGGTAAGTAGAAATAACGAACCACAAATTGGAACAGTCACATTTACGTATGGCGTGGTTCAACTATAGTACTCACCACAATCAGTTATCTGTGGTGATGGATTTAGAAAAAGGTACATAATTATATAGAAAAACAATTCATTAACACATAACTTTGAAATATCGGTGCTATTGTAACTGAAACAGTACCGTTTCAGAGAATTGAGAATTGCTCTAGTTATTAAATTTTAAACTGAAACGGCAATTTTGATCTGAACCACTATTATGCGCTGAATGATTCACGAGTAAAGGTCACATCCAACCTCTTGGTCAGTTTATTGATATTTCAATAAATTCAGTAAGTTAAGGAAAATCAGAATACGAGACAGGAAAACGCAAAAATATAACCCCGCAATCATTATGAAAATAAGAAGATGTGGTATAATTGCCAAAATATGAGACAACTCTCCACCTGAGACCAAATGACATAGAAGCTAACAACTATAGGTCACCGTACGGCCTTCAACAAAAAAAAAAAAAAAAAAAAAAAAATCTTTTGCAATACTCGAGGGAAATCTGTGTTCAGAATTTTCGTTCAATTCGATACACTAGTACCACAAACAACTAAGTCGTGTTTACACGTACGAAATTTAATTATTTGGTTTTTTTATTAACATATTTATTCGTCATCTTTACATATATATCATCATACAAGAATACACTATAATAATAGAATTCGGAAATAATTGAATATATTCAATTAAAAAAGTTCTGTTGAAATATTGAAAATATTAAAACGATTATAGCCAATTTAATCTATATCAAAACAAACTTGAATGGGCTCGAAATAGGTACCCAAATATGAAAACCTTTTTGATCGGATCCTTGCGGTTTTTCTAAAAGTAGTTTTTGTCTTCCTAAAATAATTTACTTTATTTCTCGATATTTTTACACAATGGTGCATTAAAGGTTTAAGGCGATCTTCTAATTTCTCATATGGAATTAAGGTAATACGTATACAATGTATCTAGTATTCTGTATAGATGTTACCAGTCTTATATAGCCGTAGTAAAACATTTACCAGAATCAGCTATATATCTTTGTGTTTTTAAATACTTGTACACCTAAGTATCAAATAGATGGATGGTAGATCATCATTGTCGCATTTGAACAAAATAAAAACGACAAGGCAGATTATCGTATTTACAATTTTGTCTCCTTTTTGGTATATTTAGTGTTTCAAAGTGTATACAGGTTGCAATTCTGTAAATACAGACAATGCAATTTCCCATAGGAACTCCCTTTGCGGCTAAAACTGTGACACTTTTACTATGAAGTTTCGTGAAAAATAATATCCCAGAACGGAAAGTTTATATGCACTACTATTTTATTCAAAGGTCAAAATATAGGGCTGTGCGGCATATTTTCAACATTTATATGCCCTGAACTTCTAAGAGTTTAAACTTATACTAAAATTCTATACTACCCTTACCTCCATTTTTGGACCTCCTAAGAATTAAAATTTAGCCGCTACCATGTTTATCTATACTGGTTACATTCCCAAGTGATGTCTCTATGAGATGAAACACAGAGATCATCAATGGGAACCAGTACGTTAACAAATTAACATACCTATGAATATTAAATATCTCCCCAAAAGAGGCGTAGTTTGAGAAACAGCTGTTTTTACAAAGTGCAACCTATACAAACATTTATTCAAATAGAAAACTCTCTAAAAACACTTTTTCTCACAACAATACTTAGTTATCAGAATTATAGCCTTAAAGAAATCACTGTATATACTCTAAGTCTCCTTTTACAGTACATTTTATACCCCTACCCCTGTTTCAATTTTTTAAAGATTTTGAAAACAAGACTCTAATTATTGCCAGCTTACCCTATGTGCATGTTTTCTGACATGAACTGTCTAAAACCTGTTTGAAACTATTCTGATAACAAATTGAAAGCATTTTAGAATACTATAAATGTTTGTTTAGTAGTTAAGCATTCCAACATTCAAGATTATACAAAGTATCCAATCCTGCCTGTGTCTCCAGTCCACATCTTACTGTATGCCTATTTGTCAATGAAAGTTCACAATTTCTGCCTCAAATGGTCAGTTTAGAATTCTTGTCACAACAGTATCATCCCTAACCATATATCTAACATAAGTTAGTTAATATATGTCCTAGAAGTGTTTAAACAAAGGCATATTTGCAAAAGTTGTATTTATGAAGATATCAGTCTGGTGCATAAATTCACTAAAAGTTTGATTGAAATGACTGCTTACATCTGATTTTTGCAAAACTTCCTAGCACAGTTATTGTTTACTTTATAAAAGACCTTTAAGATAAAAAAATCATAGCATTTACAAGTTAAATTATCTGTTTTATGACTCAGGGGTAGGCATTTTCCTCTGTTTTTTGCCCCTGGGGCCTCACATTTCCTAATTTTTTTCCCTGTTTCTAGCAATGTGAAATATTTACTACATATTTAGGATAGAACACACTATTGTAAGTTTTACTGAGGTCTTTTTGTAATTCTAGCTTGTACTTTTTTATGCCGCAGTCACAAAAAAGCACATTTAGGCGTTACGGCTTACTTTTGGGTTATCGACAGGACAAAAGCACCCCACCAGAAATATTTAGGAAGGATCAATGAGTTGCAATTACTGCGAAGAGTAAATATAAGCACTTCTAAACAATTTAAATTACAAATAGGCATATATTATGAATTTATTTTGAATTCAGGGCTTTAAGTAAACCATACATACTGTAAACTGTGAATTTATGCTGAGTCATCATAGTTAAGGCCCAGGATTTTCTCAATCTTCATGAAATATTTATAAAACTTCATATTTGAGTTAAATTCTTTGAAATCTCTGAGATAAACCAGATTTTGTGAAATTCTGTATGTTCTATTTTTTAACCCTATATAGGTTGCAATTCTGTAAATACAGACGATGCAATTTCCCATAGGAACTCCCTTTGCGGCTAAAACTGTGACACTTTTACTATGAAGTTTCGTGAAAAATAATATCCCAGAACGGAAAGTTTATATGCACTACTATTTTATTCAAAGGTCAAAATATAGGGCTGTGCGGCATATTTTCAACATTTATATGCCCTGAACTTCTAAGAGTTTAAACTTATACTAAAATTCTATACTACCCTTACCTCCATTTTTGGACCTCCTAAGAATTAAAATTTAGCCGCTACCATGTTTATCTATACTGGTTACATTCCCAAGTGATGTCTCTATGAGATGAAACACAGAGATCATCAATGGGAACCAGTACGTTAACAAATTAACATACCTATGAATATTAAATATCTCCCCAAAAGAGGCGTGGTTTGAGAAACAGCTGTATTTACAAAGTGCAACCTACAGTCAGTGTCATATTTCAGTTGGTCATTTTCTATTAAATTGTAAATAAAAAAATAAGATGCTGTATAATAGCTACTGAGACAGCTATCTGCCAAAGACTAAAGGACAAGGACGACTGTGTACAACTTACGGTCGCCATACGGCCTTCTTTAATGAGCAAACTCTCACCTTATAGCCAGGTAACAAAAATGCCCAGGATGTGAAAAAATCAAACGAGAACACAAATATAACAAACGAAAATTAAATAACAACCAACGATATCCCCTTGGTTACAGGGACCAGGCTTGGTACGGGCAAATAAAGACTGTGACAGGTAACATGTTTGTCAGCATTCAACCCTCGTCCTAATCTAGGACAATTGTGTTTCTGTACAACGTAAGAAAAAAATTTACAGAAATCTTGTTCAAAGCCCAGTTTAAAAGAAGGACGAAAGATACCAGAGGGACAGTCAAAAACATAGATCGAAAACAAACTGACAACGCCATGGCCAAAAATAAAAAGACAAACAGACAAATAATAGTACAGATGACACAACATAGAAAACTAAAGACTAAGCAACACGAACCCCACCAAAAACTGGAGGGTGATCTCAGGGGCTCCGGAAGGGTAAGCAGATCCTGCTCCACATGTGGCACCCGTCGTGTTGCTTATGTAATTACAAATCCGGTAAATAGTCTTATTCGGTAGGTCACATTCGTGAAAAGGGAAGGGTATTGTAGTTACGACATAAGGAACATATCCGATATCATCTGTGAAACGGGTTATTCCATAACGGTCAACCAACTGATAAATAAAATTTTTTTTTAACACTATAATATCAATAAGTACAACTTCAACGGATAAAGGCTAATAGGGATTTATTTAAAGCAAGTACTCGGTAATAAATATCTGCAGTATAGTTAGAGAGTTCTTGATCGTTTAATGTCAAAGATAAAATGTATCTATTATGATATATTTATTACGTGATAGTAAATCACAGATTACAATTCTTCACTAAGTGATCAACCATTTCATTTATGAAAAATATTAAAGTAATTTTGAGAGGATTGAAAAAAATTGCTATAATTTATTTTCAGGGACAAAGTTTGAGTATATAGAAATTAATTCAAAATTAAAGAATGTTTCATATTGAAAAGAAATTTAAGAATCAGTTTTTTTTTATGTAAATGTGTGTCCAGGTAATTGTATTATTCTAGATAATTTTGAGTTCGATCACTGAGTTCTATAATGTCTGCTTGAAATCGAATTTACTTGCTTTTTATAAATTACCACTTAAATATAATATAATAACTACTGAAGCAATGAATGTTGCATTCATTGTCTTTTACTATACGTGACAGAAATCATTATTAACTTGCATGTAATATCTATGTAATTCGCTTCGTGATAAAATATTTGCGAGGCAACACGTATTTATTGTACTTTTGAGTGACTCTATAAATAAAGAACGTGAAATGTTATTGAAAATAATCATTTTTTAGGAGTGTAAATTGTATATTCTCATATTTTGATGGATGTTCAGAAATATTAGTTTATTTTTCTTTGATGTGACTGATCTTTCTTTTCTTCATTTCTATTACCTACATGTAACTTAAAATAATTGTTGTATTTACCCCAGCAATTACAGCACGTGTTTATTATAAAATTTAATAATCTGTATGGTTAAGAGCCTGACAGATAGTGTAAAAACTGACATACCATTGACGACCATGTGTTCTGGTTTTTATTGTTTTTCAATAGTTCTGTCTCATTGAAGTATACAAGACACATCTTAGTATAAATGTTTTAAGATTTTTCTCATTGACACTACTTGGCTTGTTGAATATAAAGTCGTCTGAAACTTTCAGAGTATTGCAGCTTCTTAAATCAAATAAGGGCAAACTCAGACTTTTACCTTTTTATTTACAAGGTCTGGGAACACTTTTTTGTCGAATGTAAACCTATGATGAACTTCAAACTTGAATAATGAACTACGATGAAGCCATTATGGTGAATAGGAATAACATCATATTTGAATAAAATTCATGAACTAAATAGTCAATTTAAACGAACGATACTTTTCGAGTCCGGTGAGCTATTCTCATCATCGTCCGCTAATTTCCACAAAAAATATTCTCCTCTGAAACTACTGGGCCGACTTGATCACAATCATCATTGGGGTATATCGTTTAAAAAATGTGTCCGATGATCCCGTCTGCCAACAAGTATGGCCGACATGGCTAGAAATATACCACAGAGGTAAAATGCAAATTGTGTCTATTATCTTAATAAACTGTTAAAACAGAGATATGTCTCGCCTGTCGACATAAAATTCAGAAAAAGTCAAACTGATGGACAGCAGCATTGCTTATTTATCCAGTCAATGGTCAATGACCTAGTGGACAGGGCCTGAAAATGGTAAAAAAACTGAGATATACAGACAGTAATGTAACTTTATAGAAAATATCGTTGTCTATTTTAAGTAGTTCCTATCAATCTAACTTAAGCAGAAAACTGAACGTTGAAAATTGCTTATTAATTCAAAGTCACTGGACCATGTCCTAGGGGGTCAAGGCCTTGAAATAGTCGTCATACTGATATGTAATGATAGTAATGTGACTTATACAAAATATCATTGATCCATCACAAGTAGATCCTATCAAACTAACTTAAGCAGAAAACTTAACATTGAAAATTGCTTATTAATTTTAATTCTCTGGACTATGACTAGGGAACAGGGCCTAAAAATAGTCGTCAAACTGATATGTACTGATAGTAATGCAGCTTCATAGAAAATGTCATTGATCTATCACAAGTAGTTCCTATCAATCTAACTTAGACAGAAATGTAACATTAAAAATAGCTTATTAATTCAAAGTGGCTGGACCACGACCTAGGAGGCAGGGCCTCGAAACAGTCGTCATATTGATATGTAATGATAGTAATGTGACTTCATACAAAATATCATTGATCTATCACAAGTAGATCCTATCAAACTAACTAAAATAGAAAACTTAACTTTGAAAACTGCTATTTACTTAAAAACCACTGGACCTTGACCTAGGGGACAGGGCCTCAAAATAGTCGTCAAACTGATTTTTACTTATAGTAATGCAACTGTATGTCGAATATCAATGATCTACCACAATTAGTTCCTATCAAACTAACTTAAGCAGAAAATTTAACAATTGTTGACGCCGTCGTCGCAGTCACCATAGCCGTTGCCGGAAAAGCAATCCATATGTGTCGCTTTCAGCGACTTTTGTCGCAGGCGAGAAAAAACCCCGCTATATATAGAGAAAATTTGACAGTGGCAGAAAATTGCTCAGACTATTGAACTCTACATACTTTCCTTTTACATCAAAACTGACTGATGACTTCAAATTGGAGTAATCGCCCTTAAATGACGAATTTTACCATTTTGTCATTGTTACCTACAATGTATTATCTTGAAAGCTATAAAAGATAGATAGAAACTTAATCATAACAAATAACTTAGCAAGACAAGATCTACAAATAGGCCAATATTATCGAAATTATAATTAAATGACAATTTTTATCAATTTGTTTCCTATTATCCTGACAACTTTAATAGATAAATAGAAAATTTAAGTAGCAAAAATTATCCGCAAGACAAAATCTTCAAATAATTCAAGTTGCCTAAATCGTTGGTGAATTACATAGTTATTAAGATTTTTCTGCGTTAAAGATGACAATACAAGATGCAAAACTATACATTATACAAGATAATCTTACTTGACCGCTATTGATTTGTTTTGTGGAGTATGGCAAAATAAAAGAATGAAAAAAGCATCAAAAGAAAAAAAAAAAAGTTGTGTCGAATAACAAGTACACAAAAACTGTTTACAGTTTAGACAACCACATGTTAATCTTTTTATTTGATTTTGTAAATGAAGTTACATATTGACATTTATTCGAATCAAACACTTTATCAGCAAACTGTTTTGATCTGTTATGATCAGAATATTTTTTTATCTTCTTTTAACCTTAAGGGAATTACTATGTCGAGGTCCTTTTGTTGAATTGAATTCATTTTTAATCAATGCTGACTATGACTTATAGTGCACGAGCTTTGCTAGATAAGCGATACTGGCTCTCTTAAATTACTAATTTATATAACAAAAACCTCCATAACACCAGGTGCACAGATGGAATAACAATTGAAGCGATAAAAAACCCAGGAAATATCAAAACTGTGCAAAAGATGATATTTTTCAAATTATATCCACCGGCGTAATAAAAAATGGCCTTCACATAATTTGTAGCATGTCAATCATACAAGTTATGAATTATTGGACATATTTATGTTGAACTTAAGTGCTTTGTATTTTACAAGTTTAGAGACTCGGACACAAAATGTAAAAGATAAAATGTGAAAAGGAACAAAGTATATTCATTATTGCCCAAATTACTACACGCACTCGTTGAAAACAATGTGAGTTCAGACACAGATATAACGTATCAGTCAACCAATTCGTGATTGTGATCGTAACGCATATGTAGGGCTCGCCCCAGGTTTATCTCTTTAACTTTGGAAATTTTACTCGATAAATTAATTTTCACCCTTGGCAGAAGCATATAGTGGAATTTTAAACATAATTTGCATAAATATTGAGTTTGTGAGTTAGTCGGCACAGTTCACACACCAATAACCCACAAAATTTGTTTAATCCTATAAAATTCAATCTGTATTTAGATAAAAAAAATTCCATACCTCCAAAGAATATTCTATAAAAGGAAAATGCACCATATTCAGAACATAATGTAATAATCATTATGCGATATCATAAAATGATAAGATATTAGCAATAGTGAAGTATTCTTGTTGTTTTATTCTTTAAGACTTAGTATTGCCATCCTTTTCCAGTATAATTCAAAATATTTTAGTTAGTTAAATCATACTTTCGAAATGTTGACCATATTCCTCTTGTTTTGATCAAGTTTTATATCTAAGCTTTTATACACAAATTCTGGTTACGCTTTCTGTAATGAAATGTTTAAAGGTTTCCTCTTCAGCCTTTTACGCACAAAAAAATGTTAAGAATCCTTATAACAGAATTCTGACTATTAGTTTATACTATTCATCATATGTGCCAGTAACCTTGGATCTAACAGTGTGGCCCTTATTGTGTTTACACGTATTTGAATCATATAAACAGATTTCTTTGGTCAAATCTGTCGACAAGTGTTTTTATGTTGATGAGTCCATCAACAATTTTTCCTATTTTCTTTTTTTTTGGGAGGGGGGGCTCCTTAATATGAATTGCGCACTTCCTTAGCCATGTTTTTAATATCATGAGAGATGAATAAGGTGACATTATCAAGGATAGCTTGATTCGATACTTTCTGTTTTTGATCGTTGATATTTTGTTGTTGTGATCAGTTTTCACCATGCAAAAGTAGGTTGTACGTATTTATCCGTGTAAAATGTTTTCTTCAACAGTTTAAGGAGTTGCACTTTGTTTAGTTAAATCGCAAAACTTCGAAGACATCTCTGCAAAGGGAGTATTCAAATATAGTTTTATCCAATTAATACGCATATGTTTTACTAAATCATAAGCTTTATATCTTTGGCAATTTTACGTTGATAAAATTAGAAATTGCAAAGAAATAAAGGTTCCAAATCCCTCGGGCGAAGTTGCCATAGACCGATATGGCTGTACTCTTCATGTCCCATTTTCCAAATAGTTCCTCAGCATTTCAATTATCTGTACATCCTTGACTGTCAAATTTATCGGTTTGAGTGTTTCTGGTGAAAGTAAGTTCAGAAAGCGAATACGAACGAGCAAAACTAACAAAGTGTTATTTTATTTTCTAGCACTGGGATGCTATTACTATTAGGGCGCTACAAGTCCCTGGGCATATCATCAGCTTAGGTGTCAATGCACCTGAAAAAAACCATGATTAATAACTTTCTTAACTTTATGTTGATAAAATCTGATATTATTAAGAGAATAAAAGTTGCAGCTACCTCAGGGATAAGTTTTTCATGCTGGATTTGGCTACTTTTATGAGGTCCTTTTTGTCATATAATTTCTCAAATATTTAAGTATTTATGTATCCTTGGTCTAAATGTTTAAGGTTTGAGCACTAAAGTAAATCCAAAATAAAAACTTCAGACGCACAAACGTTACCACTTGGTAGATGCCACTATCATGAATATGTCATTTTTCTGTAAATTCGCTGTTCATAAAATGCTTAAATCGTTCATAGGTTATCTATACAAGCCATAGATGACCATAGCCAGATTTGGAAAACTTTTAGGAATTTATGATTTTCAATTAATGCTCTTCAATTTCGCAATTGATTAGGTCTTCCAACTGTTTTGAGCATCACTGATGGACCTTGTATAAGTAGAGGAACTGCATGCCTGAGTAATGACAAATAACCCTTATCTCTTGAATGAGATTTTATTCTGGTAAGACGATACTATAAGAGAATCATGGAACAGTCGATAATTGAAATAACTTTATCAATCGAGATTTTAGATTAAACATGTTTGTGTTTTTAGTTTATATTGTTTACAGCCACAATGAACTTTAAACTTGCAAAGGATTATTCTATTGTGTCACCTCTCTATAATTGTTTCTGAGTAAAGAACTATTATATCACCGTTTACCGGGTTTGTATATACATGAGCAACACGACTGGTGCCACATGTGGAGCGGGATCTGCGTACCCTTCCATAGCATAAGCGATCAACTCCGCCGAATTTTTGGTGGGGTTTGTGTTGCTCACTCTTCGGTTTTCTGTGTTGTGTTTTGTATACTGACTGTTATTTGTCTTTGGTCGTTTTACGTTTTTTGTCATGTCATTGTCAGTTCGTTTTCGACCTATGAGTTTAATTATCTCTTTGGTATCTTTAGTCTCTCTTTTTTAAAAGAGACAAAGAAAAATATGTGTGTCTGTTAATCCCTGTGTATTTCGCCTGCTTTTGTTTGTCTTATGGTAGGATTCGCTTAAACAAAAACAAAAACTGCTACGTTTGACTGTTCTGTGTATGACCATGTCAGAATTTTACTCATTTAATTCGACTTCAAGGAAGCCTGCATCAATTGTACCATTTCTGAATATTTATTTATCTAAAACCTAATAAAAGATAGAAGAAAAACGTGGCAGTAATAATGCGGTGTATAAACAACAATCTCCTTACATTTGCCCAACATTTCCTTAAATTTATACAAAACATTTGATTTAATTGGATGGAAATGCCTAATGCTTGGGTATAAAATTTATCTGTAATATAAAAATTAAAAAAAAAGTTGTATGATTGGCAATGAGACAACTCTCCACCAGAGACCAAATGACATAGAAGTTTAAAGCAACTATACTTGAATCTCATGTGAATAAACCACGCTATAAGATAAAAATCCAACAAGTTACTGAAATAGCTTTTTATCATGTTTATTCATATGACGCATAGTTTAATATAGTACCATTGTTGGTCATTTGCGGGAAAATTTCATTTTACGACTCAGTGTACTTGAAACCGTTTGCGTCTTCCTAGAAACTTTTGTCGACATCTTATAACGAATCATAACTAATGGTAAATAACGAATGAACTAAATTTCAAAATATTTCAAACAATTGAAATCCTGTTTAAAAGTGATATGGATCCTTTTATGACTCTCAAGATTTTATCAGTTGAAATTTGAAAGGTAATATATTACAGAAATCACACTAAAATTATGAAGAAAAACGAAGTAAAGAAAAGTTGCAAAAGAAATAATAAACATCCCGTAGAAAAATAGAAAACATGACAAAAGTAAAAAAAAAAAAAAAAAGTTAAACCGTTGTTTTATCTTAAGATTCTTAAAATGTGTAATGTAATCGTTTATATAATTAAATGAAATGGAAATAAATCACGAGTTAATTCCAAATGCGATAAAAGGATGGCGGATTGTAGGATAACTTATATCGTGAAGAATCAATTATAAATATGCAATAGTCAGCTTTCTGGACCAAGTGACATATATTTGTATACCCTTGCTACGAAAGAATTCAAACGCAGCGTTTCCCTACACTTGGGAGCAAGCTTCATGTGAACAAGCTTTACTGTGTGACTGACGGAATACATATATATTGTTCACATAATGGCCATGTATGAAATTTCCGTCGCTTTTGCGGGAACTACACGAATGAGAAGTTCCTTAAATTTGCGTTCATGTAAGCATATTATACCGTGTGAATGCGTTTTCAGATCAACAACTGATCAACATTCTGTTGACCGAATACTTAGCGGGGTATTATAAGCGAACACTATCTGAAAGTGCATCTTGTTTGTTTGTAGCTATGACAAAGGATCATTCGAAATTGATAATTTGAAATACGACATTCGGTAATGAAACCAAATTGGAGATCCTCAATTCAAAATTAGTGATTGATGTTATCACAGAGGACTCTAGTAAACATTGATGCAATTGTACAAGACATAATGTTTTGTCAGTCATTATTTTTCTACGGAAGGCAAATGTTTTACTGATGCACCACTAATATTCACTTCAATTTTTATATTGAATTGTATTATAAAAACGCATCAAAGATACCAGACTAATTTTGTTTATCATTGAAATATCCAGGCATAGATTGAAGTGATTGTCATGTTCTTTCCTTTGCGATAAGCTATGCTTATATGGAATAGCTTTTAGGTAACAAAAAAAAAAGACATTAGTTTCGTATTGAATTTTTGACCATGACATCTTTAAAAGGGCTTTTAAAATTGAAGACAGGTGTGGCTAATGTAGCTAAATTTTCTACAATGAATGTTTTATAAAGTTTATCAACATTTTAATCAATCTGAAAATTCAATCATTTCTATCAGAATCCGCATCACCGAAAAAGTATACCACAGGCCTAGCAATCTCCACTTCTCCACACCTCTCTGTATACAAAACGAAATACTACTGGATTCGAGAATTGGGAACTGTGACACCCTATGGTTGCAATGACAAACGATGATGGTATAGGTATTCTATCTGGTTCATCCTGCAGCTCGGTGAATGTGATAAATATTTGTACTCCTCAACATAGACACAGTCATCGTCATCATAATTATACTTCATGTCTGTATTAAAGACCTTATGCCATTTATATAGAAGCCGTTGGGTATACATCATATCCGGACGAAGCTATTATTCATCACAGCCCATTCTCTGGCAAATCTTTGTTTGAAAACGGTTGTTATAAATCCGCAATCTAACCAATACATACATATATAAATCTATCACCTCGTATATTGCCAATTACAGACAAAAGTATGTTACACAAGTATAACTCTGAAGACAGAGTCTACAGCCAACCTTGAGTTCTTATTTATACAAAAATATATGATATAAATCACAATATGTTTATTTCGCAAGTGGCGAGAAAGATAAATCGGTTCAAATCCTTCTTTTTTGTTTGATTTAGAATGGAACATCTTTTATTGTTGTGGTTGTTATGTATGTGAAATTAATTTGACTAAAAAAAGTCAAGGCAATTACCGAGGCGACAATTAATACTAACTATATGTAATCGAACGCTTCTTGATATTAAACACCTGTTCTGTGTATGACCATGTAAATACGTCATTAAAAGCCAGAGAAAAACATAATCTGGCAATGGCAAAATATAGGTATCAACAGAATGTATGATCGTAAATGTTCATAGGTGTACGGAAATAACATTTAATTGGTTTTTAGTTTATTCATAACAAGATCAATATGTATACCGATAAAACAATATTAAAAGATATAGTTACAGTGTTAAATTGGTAACTTTTTAGAATGAATTATTTAAAGGATTGATAAGTTTACCTGGATCGTTTCGAAATTGAAGGGCTTGATAATAAACATCACCTTAAAATTAAGGTGTGTAATCCCGTTTGTAATAATTTTTCTACAGGCACAGCTAAACTTTCAAACCAAATCTGTGTATCTATGAAAGAATTCATTTCAGGTTTTAAGTTATTTGTGGTAACGGAATTACGTTCATTGAAATCTAAAACATTACTACAGACACAGACATAGCGAACGAGTTGGAATAAATAAACACCGTAAGATGGGACCAAATAAACATCACCGTCCAATAAGGAAAATTAACAATAAGAAATGAAAATTGTCCGTTTTATCGTAAATATTTTTGTGTAGAGTTTTCCATGTGACACTGAAATATCTTAATCTGGGAAAGCACAGTTATTGCTGTCTAGATTTGATTTATTTTAAGTAAGTTCCTTTTGGTAAATGTCGGCAGTATATTCAGAGAATTCTTAATTATTTAACGAAAAAATATCATCAAGATAACGGTAAGTATAATTGAATTTACCAATTCAATGGAAATAAGACTGGTCTTTACCGAGTTTGGTCATGGACACTAAGTAGAGGTCGAGTTAAAACGATAGTTTAACGATTGGGGTAAAATTTATTTAATCAAAACATAGTAAGGACTTTCAAATGTTGAGAAGAAACTTAAGCTGAGAAGTAATAAGGGTATGATTTTTTACTATATGACTCTCTGTGGAGCGCACGGACATGAATTTAGAAGAATTCATAATTTCATTTATAAGAACAACGTTCGTGTAGTATTTACGCTATACCATCATCACAATATTGGGTGTTGGTAGGCCGGTACGAACACCAACCGCTTAGAGAGTACTTGAAGTTCTAGAAATAGGCGTATTATTTACTCTTTAATTTATGCCTAAATTTTATTACAGTGTGATATTAAGATATCCACAATATTAATAGATTCATTTGAATAAGAATCTAGAGATTTTTTAAAAATGAATGTGAAAAGGTGAAATCGCGTTTTTAAGGACCTGACGACACTGTTTCTAATCTCTTTTCGGTGGAGGTATATTCATATAATATCCGACTGGCCATGTTTTTACTGGTGACATGAACATACACTTCTGCGAAATGTGTTAACGAAAGGGCAAACCAGCGAGTTTTAATCGATAAATTGAAAGCAAAAGTTCAAAATACGAATGGATTCAGTCGACGATTATGCCAGCCAATAGACAACATTTAAAAAAAGAAGAAGCATACTCTTACGAATGGGTAAATTAGACATAGGTCTGTTATCTTTTCTTTCAGAACGTAAACCATTTAAGATGAAGAACTTGATCTTCATTCAATGCATTGTATAACCAAATTACATAAGTGTCCGTACAAGCAACGCTACTCTATATTGCTATGTCTGCCAAATGCTCTACGAAACCTCTTTCCAAATTATAAACATTCATTTTATCAGCAATCAAAACAGGGCTTTATAATCAATGTGAAACAGCCTACTCCAAGGGCGGTGTGAATCAAATGTGAATACTAAAGTTATCAAAGATCTTTACATACAATCTAAGTCTCTTTCCTCTGGCAATACTATAAAACATTTGAATTTCCTATCCCACACTAGTATTATAAACCTCTAAACAGGTGGACAAATTAGCCAACTTTGTAACATTATTAACAGTGCTGGGCCAACGTAGATACACATATCTTGTTTCCCAGAGGAATAAAGTATGCTTTTAATAAAATAACTCTGATTCAAAAATATATTCTCTGAAACTGACATCACCAAGATGCCGGTTTTGGATTGACAACGTATTTGTTATATTTTCTGAGGTATTGTTTCAAACAGATAATCGGTATTCAAATGAAAATCTATTGTGATCCTCTTCTTGTCGACTTTTTCCTTTATTCATATGAGGCAGACGTAATACACGAACCTTCACAAGCTGACTGAAGAGAAGATGACATTCTCTTTTAACATCTGGTCACTTATAGATTATGGATGTCTTTTCACTGAAAAGTTCAACGTTTAATGACTATGTTGAAGACATCTATCCAATCGAACTTATAATAAAGGATAACCTTTTTATTTGATTATGGAATAGAACGTCTTTTATTTCTGCGAGAATTGTAAATGTGAAATTAATTCGAATAAAAAAGTCAAAGAAACTGTAATACACTGCCAAATAAAACATTCATACTTTGACTCGCAACTAGAACTTGACAATGATGATCAGTTGAAAATATGCATTACGTCAAAGGAAAATAAATCAATTTTCTTATTGTTAACTTTCCATTTTTATCTAGCCACATTCCACTAGGGCCTTCATAAGGAGTAAACATCTCTCAATCGATACGATATTCAAGTGTTTGTGTTTCTTATTATGATTTTCTTGATAGAGAGTTGCTGCTTATATAAAAACAATTTTAAAACTAAGTGTTCCTCGGGATAAAGATGAATTGGAGTTACCCTTTAGAAGGTTCTACGGACGCCATCGTACTTTGGTTGGCCGTTATGAAATATCTGTGTTACAAACGACCACGGAAATGTCCCAAACGTTTTCTCGATTGTTACATTTTCGAATGAAACTTGTTACCTTACTTGTACATGCCATGAACAACACAACGGGCACCAAATGTAGAGCAAGATCTGCTTATCCTTTCAGAGCAACTGAGATCAAGTCCATTTTTTGGTTGATTAGTCGTTTTTCCGGGGTTTTTTTGCCATGATAATATAGGTTTTTCTTAGACTCGTTATTTTTTATTGTCCCTTTTGTGCATTCAACCTCTTTGAGGATGCAGAGGGTTGGCTTCGTTAAACAAAAGTTTTGACTTTCAACTTACATTTTGATGTTGCACAAGAACATCTTCTATCAATTGTGAATACACATAGCAAAGACCTCCCGATTAGTAGGCGGGTCCTTTTGACTGTCATAATTTTGTTGAGACACATTGTGAAAAATCTAAAAAAATAACAGACAATGGACCAGTAGGGCATACAATGGATAACAGGAATTTCCAAAAATAACGGACAGTAAAACTGACCACGACATTCAGCAACATCTAATCTCCCGTCAACAAAGGTGTATTAACACAATGTGAAACTCTCAATCGCTCTCAGTCTAAAATATTGAGAACGAAGCGAATAGAAACTATCAATGATCAGCCAATAAACAAAATAAAATCCCTAAATGATAAAAGAACATTGAAAAATAATAAAAAGGATCACCAATAAAAACATTCCGGACTTGGAACGCAAACCTGCATATAAAAAAGAACTGATATGTATAGTTTGTTCTTATGTTGTTTTGTTATAAAAAAATTCGATGCTAACGGAGGGTTGAGCACTGAAAAATATGGTCTACAACCCTCATTCTTTATGCGCCTGTCCCAGGTCAAGGGACTTATCATAAAGCGTTTGCCGTTTTTTGCTGTCTGATGTATTTGTTTTTCTATCATTGTTGTTGTTTAAATTATGCTTTTGGTATTCACTTCTGAATTGATACAAAGTATGTTATGCCGGTGCATTTTAAAGCTTACTATAGGCTGATCTGGATCCCCATTTCTGTATTCTTTAATTTTTTAGGCCAGTGTTCTCCATTCTTTTTTATGCCAATTTTTCACCATTCTTTATCTTTCAGCACCACATTATTCTCGATTCTTTATTCTTTAAAATATTTTTTTCTTTTCTTTATATTTTTGGGACTTTATTTTGCACCTTTTGCTCATTATCATATATTCTGTAAACCCCACCAAGGCCCTCCTATATGGAATAGGTTGTTCTCAATGTTAAATGAAACCACTGTAGCCTGTAAGTGTTCACATCCCTTTTCTTTGGTCTTTAGATAGTTGTCTCATTGGCAATCACATAACATTAAAAAAAAAACAGTAAAAAGTTATCTAACAAAAAAAGTATAACTTAAATACCGAACTTCAAGGTCATTTCAAAAAGTCCATAAAAACTGATAAAATCAAACGTTATCAATCAAAGAAATGAGTGAAACACAACTGTTATATTCTTGACTTGATACAGGTATTTTGGAGAAAAATAGTGGATTAAACCTGGTTTTACAGCTAGCTAAACGTCCCACTTGCATGAGAGTTGTTTATATCTCCGTTAAAATGACAAAATTCGGTGAGCAACCCAAACAGACATAATAGGTATATGTGACAATAATTGGGATCCAGCATTCAAAATTGTGTAAACAAAACCAATTTTGTAAAAAATAAAGATAATAGGAACGTATGCTTGAAAGTTTACTTTATTGTGGTCTTTTCAGAAAAGGGGATTTAGATATGCTATTTCTCGTAATAATACTTTTTATTCACGCTTAAAATGAAGGTATATACAAATATGTACATGCAGGTTCTAGAAAATAATGGATACTCTAAATACAAAACCAAAAAAAAAAAAAAAAAACTCATGTGCAGTCGACAAGGAACAGTAGATCAGAATTAATTTTATATGTACAAGTGTTCTGAATGAATCCAGATTGACATTGACTGTCGTGTTTACCTAATCATATTTCTCATAAATTAAGGAGTTAGTATATTTAACGAAGTTCATGTACATAGTTAGAGTAGAAGTGTCCTGTATAGATCGACATTTTTGAGGAGCCAATTTAAACACGGAGTGAAAAATTATTAGAATATTTATTGTAAAGATTATATAGCAGAAATAATCAATGATTGTAAACTTTAAATTTAAACTTGAGATTTTATGATCATTGTTAATTTATATTTTGATATTGTAAGTGATGTTTTGGTTTTGGAAAAGTCCCAGTGTTTGTAAAATTCATCAAAGATACTAGGCTTATACTTTGGTACGCCAGACGCGCATGTCGTCTACATAAGACTCTTCAACGGCACTCTAATAAAAACAATTGGATGGCCAAATCGACCAAAGTTTAAGATCATTAAAAGAAAATAGCCAAATACGGCTAAGGTAATTTATGTCAGGGGGTAGAACATTCTTAGTATTTCGAATAAATCAACATTTACAGAAAATCTACAGATGTTCACTTACAGATACTCTGCACACAAATTTCATAATTATTATAGTGAACATGAAACATGGTCCTTCATTGGTATGTGACGTAAACAAAGAGATATATTTTCACTAACAAGTACTTAAAACCATTTATAATTATGACAGTGAACATGAAACATTGTGATTCATTTGAATGTGCTGTAAACTAAAAGATATATTTTCACTAAAAGGTATTTTACACCATTTGTAATTATGATAGTGAACATGAAACATTATCATTCATTGGAATTTGACGAAACATACATATATATTTCTCAGCTAACACCAGTAGCAAACTAAATGAACTGCAAGAGAGAAGGCAAGAGCAGTTAAAAAACTTTTAAAGGGAAACCAAAAAAAAGTTTCACGTTATGAAGAGTAATTCTGAATAGAAATTGATTTAATAGGACCACAAGGGTGTCTTTCACTATAAGCAGTATTTAGAAAAAGAAATGTTTATTTCTTAATACAGAAAACTCGTACATATAGGATGAATACATATTTATTTTTATTATTCGATCAAATCGACAATGCATAGTTTTGATTGATTCTTCAATGAAACAAAAAAAAAAACAAGTATTGTCAAGTTCTAATTTGAATGCATGAATGAATACATAAATGAATGAATGAGCACATTTGTAAAAGGTTAAATAAACCTATTTTGTATTGATAAGTATAAAATATAACCGAGGAATTACGGCCTTAATTACTGTACAGTGTGTAAGAAGGTGACTGGTTAGAGATACGTTAGGATTTGTGAAGTAATCAAATCTTGTTTTTACTGATGAAAATATGCAATTTATTAGATTGTTTGTACTCGCCAGCTGATTCCATTATAAGGAAGAACTGAAAATTATGATACAATGTTATTGTCGGTAAACCGATCAATAAAAAATATACATTTTTCGTTCTATATTTACAAACATTCTGTAACACGAAAACACAGTAGGTATAGTGTCCGCCTGGGATTGTGTTTTTTTGAGTGATTTGATCAGGTTTTTTCGAGTGTGACCACGTTTTTTCGAGTGAATATGATAAAAAATATAAACAGACTTTTTTTTTTGTAAAACGTGATATAGATGCCTAAAATTAAAATACAAGTTCATACAAGGTAAGTTTGTATTGGTAATAAAAAGAAATCATCACCCTACATTATTTTGTGTTCTAAAAGTTTAATTTAGCTTTACAATGCTTTAGAAAAATATAGAAAAAAAAATAGAAATTATATCAGTAACAAAAATATAGAAGAAAGCTTTTTTTTATACAAGTACCAATGCAAATGTCAAAGGAAATGTATATTTGGAATCGATATATCCTTAGATATACAGACACTTTATAAAAATTCTTTTTATTGCGCAGAGAAGGACATTTTTAGAAAAAAATCATTTTTATATGTCCGTGTTTTTTTCAGAGCTGTCCGGGTTTTTTTTAAGTGCGGTCCAGGTTTTAATCGAGTGATTAAACAAAATTACAATGGTTTAAAATGTTATATGTCAGTGCGATTACATGTAAAAAAACAATGAAAAGGTTAAAATAAAGTACTTTTCAAAGCATGAAACCAATGCATTTTACCAGTTTGATAATACTTTAGTACGTAACAAGTACATTCGTAAAAAGCATGGTATATTTGTAATTGGCTGGTCCCAGGCCTCTCTTATTAGAATATTTGTGGTATATTGCATTTTACTGAATTTATAACTCCTGTCCCTTTGTTTTCTTAACCCTGTTCTTAAAACTCCAGGTTTCGACATTGTTATATATATAAATCATAAACTTTTCTTTGCTGTAAAAAATATTGTGGCATGAAATAATATTGAAAATATTATGAGTCCCCTGTTCTCGGTTCTAAAGCATTTTACAAAGAATCTAGTAATTTGTAATATATCTTAATACTGCAAGGTTATGATTAAATGTTTTCAGAACAGAAAATAATCATTAAATTGAAAAGGGTTAAATTTGACCAACATAGAATAGAAATATGTTTTGCTACTTATTAGTAATATATAATATTGCCCTTCCCCAAATTACAGTTACAAACTAGAAGAAGTTAGTTTTTAATCCCAGAAAGGCCTTCTTTCTCATTCACATTTTCTTTGAAAAACCCGGACCATTTGTTTAAAAACCAGGACGTTTTAAATGTTGCTCACGAAAAAACACGGACAATGTAAAAACATTGAATTATTAGTGAACTGCAAGAAAATTGAGCGCCGTTTGTGCTCAAAACATGTTTAGTATTCAGAATAAGATGAACAGTCACGAATAAAACTATCATATATGCGCAATAGCAGTAAATTGATCTGATCGCATGTATTAGCACTCGAAAAAAATCCTGATCTACACTCGAAAAAAGTGGACCGATTCACTCGAAAAAACACGATCTCCGCCGGACACTATACCTACCGTGGACAAAAGTGTTATTTCTTTTTAACTACTACTTATTTGTTTTAGCAATATATCTTAAACATTTAACTAATATACCTTTTTCTGGTATTGTATAAAGCAAATATATCATTATTAAGATTACCATGTTGTGACAGTGACTTTGTCTACATGTCCGTAATTACGCACTACAGTATTAACGTTGTTACCCGTATTTTGACATTGTGTGATAGTGACGTGAGAGGAGAGAGATGTTTTTAGATGGGACTGTTTATGAATGAACATGGTTTGAACTGTCGGAGTGTATGCCGTGTGTTTTGTATTTTATGTAACGTTTGTATAATACATGCAGTGCGAATAAATCGTGTTATTTTCTACAAAGATGATGTTTATTTATAAATTATGAACGCTCGGAATTCTGCGTTTACAACATACCATAACTACACAACAGCAATATATTTATCGCTTTGTAACAAATTTTAATAATAGAAAGATGACTGTCCGTTTGATGACTCATACACCATAAAAAAAAGACTAACCGTTTTTGTTTCCGTTTCTCATAAAAAGTCCTTAGTTTTTTCCGCGGTCAAATGCATAGTGCAAAAGGACCAGGCAGCTGCCAAAAATATATATTGACTATAATAAGAAATTTTATGTGGAATATTTCGTATTTACTTCTGGAAACTATTCAATAAAGTCCTGATCAATAGTATTATGATATACTCAGGGACGAAACGTCCACTTGCAGTTATATCGACCCAGTGGTTGTAAGAATTCACAAAAATTACCAGGCTTATAATTTTGTACTCCAGAAGCGCGTTTCGTCTACATCAATGGCGCTCGAATAATTAAAAAAAAAAAAAAAAAAAAAAATGAAAGGCCAAATCGAATACAAAAATGAAGAGCATTGAAAATCAAACATTCGGAAAAGTTGTGTCAAAGAATATAAATTGATTTCATATCATTTTAATTGAATATCGAAAATAGTTGTTCGATGACCTGTATTAAACGATAGTCTTTATATTTGATTATGGAATGGAAAGCCTTTTATGTCTGTCGGAATTGTACATATGAAATTAATTAGAATATAAAAAGTCCAAAAAAGATAATAAATTGCTTAATAAAACAATGAAATAACCAAAGTGACAATTAATATTAACCATGTCTAATCAAATACCTCTCTATATTGATCTGCATCATGTGTTTCGTTTAACATGATCCCAAAAATAAAGAACATAAATCAAAACAACCACATGTTATGTGTAAAACTGAGTTCATTTAATTTATAAGAAACACGATATTTCTTAAACATTTTGTGTCCAGTTTGACAAAGGCCATTAAAGTAAAAAAGTGGCATTTAGTTCAACGTAATTTTACAGAGATGAAGTCTGATAGAATAAAAACAATTAAATCAATATTGCCATTAAATGGAAATTTTTTCTCAAGATTTGGTTGTTGTTAAAGAAAAGCATCATCTGGACGTTTTTTCACATACTTTATGGAGTATCTAAGTTCACTTTCGCCAAGGTTCTTGTTGCTCAATCTTTAGTCTTTCATTTTGTGATATTCTTTTTTTACCATGTAGTAGTCTGGCTTTTAGACTTATCCAACATTGGATGTGTACTTATTGCTATTTCAGTGTTAGATGCATGATTATTTTATTAGTTGCTATTGGCTTTTAACTAGCTATCAGTAACTGCGAATACTCTAAGATCCGTCTTTTTTTTTGTTGTAGGGATGTTAATACCACGTCCGGTCTGTGTTTTTGTTACTTTTTTCCTGCTATGTATCGATTTGATGAGTTAAGCACTTTTCAACTGATTTTTTTAGTTTGTTCATATGTTGTGCTGTTACACCACTGTCACAGGTTAAGGGAGGGTTGGGTCCCCGCAAATATGTTTAACCCCGCCACATTCTGTATGTACCTGTTCCAAGTCAGGAGCTTTTACTAGTGGTCGTTGTTTGTTGCTGTATATCATAGTTGTTTTTTGTTCATTGTTTTGTACATATATCAGGCCGTTAGTTTTGTCGATTGAATTTTTTACGTTTGTTTTTTTCGGGGCTTTTTATAGCTGACTGCGGTATGGGTTTTGCTCATTGTTGAAGGCCATACGATGACCTATAGTTGTTAACTTCTATGTCATTTTGTCTCTGGTGGAGATTTATCTCAGTTGCAATCATACCACATCTTCTTATTTTTATATATATTATGGATAGTTTGTTTGTACCCTGGTGTCATTTTACTTGCCTTTACCAATAAAAAAGTTATTGAACTTGTCATATGGGCTTGATTTTTTCATCTAACCCTACTCACATTATATTTATATTCAACCTCATGTTTGGATCTTATAACGCTGACTAGACAATATGTTTTATTTTCTTATGGCTGAAGGCCGTACGTTGACCTATAATTGCTTATATCCACCTTTTCTGGTGGATAGCTGTCTAATTGGCAATCCTACAACATCTCCTTATTTCAATACTGATAGATATTTTTGTCATTGAAATGGAAACGTTTTTCTTTATGTATTTCCTGCACAAAACGTTTTATTTTTACAAATAGTCTTTACAACAGTACCGACTAAGTACATAGTATAGAAGTGATATGAAAAAGATAATTGTTTGCTTTTGAGGCTTTTCCATGATAAATTTTCTTTTCGGAATGATATTACTCAAAGGTTGCAAAAAATGCTAAAAGAGGAGAAACAACAGACAAACACATTAGACGTTTTTGCTTGATAAATTAGGAATATTAAATGTTTCCAGTTTATGTTTGATCTATCTTTTTTGTTTATTTTAAATAAATGTCTTTCTTGAGGCAAATATAATAATGCAGCAGAAAATAGTGAAAGATTCAAATATCTGTAGAAGGTGGTGATATATAAAATATGTAGATACTAAATGCATTTACAGATATTCTAGAATGAAAGTCGTCTTAAGTGTTAAAACCAGGAAACACAGTTATTACAAAAATTAATAATTTAACGGTCTTCATTTATAATTTACAAAATCCTCTAGAGTCAGAGATATATTCGTATTTATACATTTCTCTTTTAACAACCCTTGTATGGGGTCATTTGCAACCACTTACAAAGTCTTAAAAGTGAAGAATTCATGATTTCAATCTTAAACTAGATGTGTTTGTCCTGTATGGAATTCCTTTATATTTCATTTAGTATGAATATAACACTTGCACATGGTCTTAAAAGTTGTATGAAGTCTAGAAGTTTTGTAAGTCAAATAATTGTCAGATGAATTTAAAATATGTTGACCGTAAAACATAATTCTTAATGAGATCACCTTTATCTCTTGTAAAGTGTATAATCAAATAATGTTAACGGTACTAATTTTACTGCACGAGATTCGCATTTCGGCAATTAATGTCTCTTCAGGGATGCTCGAGACCAAAATATTTGAAAATCCAAAACCTTGTACAAACATTGTAGAGTTGTTAAAACTAAAAAGGATCTAAAAGTAAAGCTTAATCCGGATAAGGAGTCTGAGCTCACCAAATTAAGAATACACCAGTGACAGTCATTTTTTTTCATTTTTCGAATCGTGTTTCCAATTGTTTTGCGATAAGTGTTTTTTTTTTAAATCTTTTTTGCGATAAGTGTTTTTTTTTTAAATCTTTATCTTCAATCTGTTAACCAGATATAGTGATAAAAAGAGAACATTGTACGAGAGCAACTATTTATACAAAACGTGTCATTGAAATAATAATGATGGGTAAAACTAATGGACTTGTAGACACCATATGAGACCACAGCTGTGTATTCTTTCGTGTGTCATATATATATATATCAGTTAGACAGCGGTATGAGTCACACATTAGCGACATCAAATTTGACAAAATAGAAAATAAACCATTAATCAAAAGGATATAAAAAATGTATGTTCATCATGATATGTTATAGCAATGGTTCTAGGCTTTGTTTGTTTTTATATTTCCCACTATTTTTTGGCAAAAGTTTAGAAAATATCAAGCTGATAATTTGACATTTTCTTTATGCATCACGCAAATTCAATAATTTTGGAAGCAGTTATATCGTTTTTATTAACAGATGTTACAATTCTATCTATCATTGAAACTTTTTTTATGCGTATCACGAATATTTATAATATTGTGTAGTCTTAACTGACATAATACAACTGCAGACATGACTTTTAGTGTTCTGTTGGCAAGTTTGCTTTGTTATGGAAGTCTGATTCAGTGCCATAGTAAGTCAAACATGTATAATTTATCTAAAATGTAAGGATAAAATAGATTTATAAAGTATTAGAAAACGTATATACTAATCTCCAAGGACATTTGAAACATTCAGTTTAAACCCAAAACATCCACTTGACTTGCTACAGACACTTTATCAGGTTAGTAAAGAATTAATCCTGGTTAATAGCTTATATAACGGGTTAATACTGGTTCACTTTAGTGCCGCTTCTCCCTCAATTTTTTACTAATTCCAATTATATCAACTGATATGACCAACATTCTATTCCTAAGTTGAAATAGTTTTCATTATTGCTTCGGACGCATGAATTGTGTTGTTTTAATGTTTTTGCTTTTGTATTCATATATGTTTCTGTATTTCAAAGATTTAAAAAAATCTTAAAGATGATGTCGTTAAAAAATATTTCTAATTCAACATTGAAAAAAAATGAAAAAAAAAAGAAATTATATTTAAACTACTAAATAATATGATTTTACATACATTTACAAACGTTAATGTTATTTTCAGATCTCCAGTCTACGCAATTTAAACATTATGTAGTCTCTTTAGAATCATAGCTTGTTATCAATAATACCGCCTTTGTACTCCTCTATGACAGTTTTGTTTATCAGATCCTATTTCAGAATTCCTGTCACATTTACCCTATGTGACCATGTTCGTGTTGCGTTACTGAGTCTTCAGTTTTCTATGTTGTGTTTTGTAAATTGTTATTTGTCTTTTGATCGTTTTCTTTTGCCATGGTATTGTCAATTTATTTTCGAGTTTTTAGTTGGATATCCCTTTTAGTGTAGTTCGCCACTCTTACAAAAATCAGCATGCATAGAGAACTTCTGACGTAATTCAAAACGTTTCAACAAACGAATCAAAAATGAACTCTTAAAAACGTCAGATATTAAATAATTCAATTTTGATCCAGTTTATATGGCAAAATCCTTTATGAGATGGACTTTTTCCTTTCTTTTGTGAACTCATATCTACCTTATTTGCAATTTGTTTTGTTTCTTGTAGTTACTAAACAAATTCGTGCATCATTGAAGAAAAATATCAAAAATACTTTTTCTAATTATGACATCATTAAATTATATTTGTGATTACTTTTTATAATACAGAAAATGAGATAGTTGAAGATCTACTTAACGTTATCTTCAAACTGAAGAACAGTAAAGGTCACGGTGGAGGTAATTTTATATAACATTTCGCAATAGCATTGTTCTACACGACACAAAGAGGAAACTAAGATGGATAAATGTATCAATAATAAAGAACCTTTAGTGGGCAATCTCACATACTCCTTGCTCCCATATAAATTATAATTTTAGACTATATTTTCAACTCTTATAAGTCTATTTTTAATATGACCGTTACCTCAGTTTACAATGCATTCGTAGACGACTTTTCTTTGCATATTTTTTCATTTATTTTTAGAAGCTTTGACATTGCACTTAGACTTTGTAACATCAAAATCATTACCGAGTCCAAGTATTGGGATCACAAAACATGAATCAAAAGAATAACATCTTATAAACGCGCCTTGATGTTTCCATGAGTAATAATACGGCGATTAATATTGAAGCAGACACTGCTTACCTTTCTTGAGCACATGAGGTCATCACAGTGCTTAAATGGTTAGTGTTTTCAATCTTTAGGGTTCGATGTACTGTTATTTTAGTGACTGTTGATTGTTTTATCATTAATTTTACTTTTTGCCCATATTTATCTCAGTTTTGTATGAAAATAAAAAAAAAATCATATAATGAGGATGTAAACAACGATAGGTCAGCACACAACCTTAAACAATGACCAAAACCTATACTGTTAAGTAAGCTATCAGGTGACAAATTGTGAAACAATACAACGGAGAAAACAAACTAACAACTAGATTAAAGCTAATAACACTAAACGAAATATATACAACGAATTCGGCATAGAGTAACCATAACAAGTAAACTGGACTCCTGGCTTATTATAGGCACTTCAGAATGTGGTGAGTTAAATTATTCGTGCGTATTTAACCTCTACCCATCCCTCATTGTATTGGTAAAAGCAACTTTAATCTTTTAAAGGACAAAGAAATTAAATTAAAAGTAACTTGATATTTAAAAGTTGATATATTTATAACACTTCACCGACGAGACTAAACATGATTAAATATGTTTCGTATGACCTTTTGTGAGATATTTTTTGTTCAAAGTAGACTTTAAAGGACTTATATTGCTCGATTCTATCATTTATCACTCCTGAACAAACTGCATTTCTCTTTAACATTAATTATAATTTAACCAATCATTGAATCACATATGAAAGCTTTCATGGATTTTTTTTATTAGAATCTGCTTTGAATAAGTTATTAACATACGATTAAAGGACTTGAAGGATAGCGAATGGAGTAAAAGTTGTATTCCAATGTGTTCAATATTGAACAATATATTATCATTTGCAAAAATATAATGAATGTTACATTTGGAAAGTACATACTTCGCACATATCTGTAGAATTGTTCTTTGGTTGTATAGTAAAACAGTGATATTGCAGCTGTGAGATACCGATTAAAAGATAAAATTTTACCGAGAATATTGAACCATAGTCTTAAGTTAAAGATTGTATGTTGATCTCTTGATTGGATGTCGATCTGTTTCTGTAGCGCACCTATTTTTTCAAAGAGAATATTCCTTATACCTCTTTCCATTAAAACATTTCTATGGAGTATACTATTACAGTGAATTCATAATATTTCAAGATTTGTTAAATTTCGTCGATCTAGTAGGTATACGTGAACCATTTAAGATTTCAATGAAATACAAATATCCTAGACGCTTATTTAAAGCTTTTATGAAATCCATAAAATACAGTACTCATTCAAATATACAATTTCCCCTCAATCCTCGATAATTGGTAGCCACAAAAAATAAGTGAATCCAAGAAATTTACATTGAAGTTTAACCAAAATACCTTCGATGCGTTTTTCCCAGAAGAGATTTATATACTATGATAATAAACAGAACTAACATTACACATATTTTATTCAATACTCACAGGTCAAACGTCTAGCCCAGCTTTTACTGCTACTCTGTCGAAGGATTTAACTCCGCCAGTCAATCAGATCATTATATTTGACTCCGTGAAGACAAATGTTGGTGGACATTACTCGTCTAGTACTGGAGTATTTACGTCACCTAGGAACGGCCTTTGTATGATATCTGCAACTATGAGGTCAACCGCTTCAAAGCATTTGCATTGTGAGCTATGGGTAAATGAAGCTATGAAAGAAAAGATCTTTGGCACAAATCTATCGACCGGAACGATAAACGCCGTCTTACAATTAAAGACAGGAGACAAGGTTTTCATAAAAAAGGACCATCGTAGTGGAGAAGGTATAATTGGAGGTGATTGGTCAATGTTTTCTGGTTATTTCATTGTATAAAAAAGTCTAAATTTAGTATCAATGATTACTTTTAAGAATCCTTTAGATGCCTTTGTTTGTTTTTTTTGTTTTTTTTAATTTTTTGTGGTTTGAGTAGCACCTAGTTTACCGTATATCCTTTTTTGTTCATCAGTTGATACCTAAGGTCTGAATTATATAAGTACATGATGTCATTAACTATGACTGGAAGAGACGTATGCGCTATTTGTCCCATTATATATAGTGCTTATCAAAACCATACAAGTGCAATCAAATGCACTAATGGTAAGAGAATCTCCTCGGTGGTCTCGTGGTAGCATGTTCACATCGAGTGCGGAAGGTCGTGGTTCGAATACCGGCCGGGTCAAACCACAGACTTTAAAATTGGTATTGCTGCTTCACCGCTAAGCACGTGGCATCAATGAGTAAGAGCAAAGACTGGTCAGCTTGGAGTCAGGATAATGTGTCCAGGTAAGGTGACATATATTACTGCGGGCTCTTACCTTGTTAACTAGCACGTTAAAATTCCGGCTCAGCTTGTCGGTCTAGTACAACGCATGGTTATTATTCATATTACGTTGACATGTTCCCGTCCTGAATATGCATATTAATTTGCCGCTGGACGTTAAGCAGCCATCTTCCATCATCATCATTACTGATGATAAGAAGGCTATTCTACGTAAAGTTGTGGTAAATTGTCAATCTTAAGATATTTTATGAAATTTCGGATGCTACTGGAGCATAGACCATGTTTAACTGCATAAAAGGAATAAAAAGATGGAATTTTCATACTTTTCGAAAATAAGACAAATCAAAAAAGTAACTTGAAACATATATTTATTAATTGCACGGGAATACCACATAACAGTTTATAAATTGATTTTTCATTTGAGGTTTCTCAAATCCCTTTCATAAGAATTATATTTTGAATGGTATGATATTGTTACTAAAAAGTCGGGCCATTTTCTCCTGCATTTTATCATAATTAGAGAGTTGTAAAAGCAAACTGGAATTAAAATGTTCAGAAGCCTATATGAAACAAAATTTTCATAAGAGGGTAAATAACATTAACGGTACCAATTAATTTTTCTGCACCAGTTGCGCATGTCGACAAAAAATGTGTCTTCAGTGATGCTCGAGGCGAAAATATTTGAAAATCCAAAGCTTATTAAACTATGAAGAGCTTATAAACCTCAATGGACAAAAAGTATAGCCAAAAGTGGACAGTAATCAGAGCTTTGCATGAGGGAGATATATTCCTTGATTTAAAACAACTTTCCAATATTTGAAACAGCAAATTTTAATTACACAAAATGCGTATTTTCATGCCAGTACCGAAGTACTAGCTACTAGGCTGGTAATACCCTTGGAGACTAACAGTCCATCAGCAGAGGTATCGACCCAGTACTAATGGTAGTAACCACATTAACGGAGCCAATTTTTCTGCATCAAATGCGCATTTCTACAAAATATTTCTTCAGTGATGCTCGAGGCCAAAATATTTGAAAATTTAAAACTATGAAGAGCAAAGTTATTAATATCGAGTCTCATATAATTTCTGAAAGTAAAATATCACGCCATGAATCACCTTGTATTTCAGGTTTTTGGTAAATTATTAGATTTTTATTATCAGTTCAACTTTTAAATGCAAAAGGAAGTATGCAAAACCTAGTTAGAATTCAAAATTTAGTATACAGACGGCATTAAAATACGACTGACAAACATTTTAGTTTATATGAAACTTAAAAAAAAAGTGTCGTCAAGTCATGCATTTCAGTCATCTATAAAAACAAAGGGATGTATGATTGTTATTGTTATAGTCAGCATTAAAAGGCAACTTACATGACAAAATGTGAAATTATTAAAAAAAAATTAAAAAAAACTTCGAAGGCCTGATTTTTGAAAATGCGATATCGATCTATTTAAATTTGCTGGTTATCAAATTTCAAAATCATTTTAAAGGAATGTTTTTCCCTCATGCATACTTCTTATTTATGAAAGACTGATATTGTCGAAATGCTCATCTGGTACAATAAAATTGGTATCGTTATTGTTATATCTACCACTGGGTCGATAACTCTACTGGTGGACTGTAAGTCCCCGAGGGTATCGCGAGCCTAGAAGCCAAGACTTCGGTACTGGTATGAAAATATGGATGTTGATCTATCTAAATTTGCTACAATGAAATTTCTAAATCTTTTAGAATTAAGGAATGTATAGCCCTGAATACTTGTCCGGGTCTCGTTTTACTTTTGTTCCCGTTTTTGGTTTCAACGTCTCTTTTACGTTTTTATTAGATTTTGGACTTTCAAATATATTGCGCTCCAGCTTCACTGATGAGACATTCATTGTCGAATCGCGCATCTGGTGCAATAACATTGGTATCGTTAATTTCATTTTGACCAATGAATAACGAAAAATAAGTCTGTTGTTATTATCCTCTTTGAATGTACTAATGAATTATTTACCTCGATAATTTCATCTGATAGAAGCATGAAAGGACTACATAGAGAAGGAGAAATATCACTATAACACCGAATTTCATTTGCTTCAAATACTTGAAATTTAGCCAATTCGCTATTTCTACCATTCATGATCATTCTGTATACCAATTTAACCAAAATCTAAACAAATGATACATATATTTTTCATGTCCATGGTGTCATAAATGAGAATATTGCCGCGAATAATCAACAATAGTTTACTGTGGTCATATAAATAAATATCATGAAGTTGAAAAGGTATTTGCGTAAACCGTTGTTTCATTTTACCTATAGTGAGGTTCATTAGACAGTTAGATAAATAACTATTGTTGACAATTGAGAGTCGAGAGTCTATAGTTGAGACATTCAAATTAGGGACCATCTCAAAAGAGTCAAACTAGTTTTTAATTTACTCGGTACAATAATTACTTTTTAACATTGCTACCAAGGCGCGGATCAAGCCATTTTAAAAAGTGGGGTTCCAACACCCGGAACACCATAAAACATTCACATATAAAAAAAAATAATAAAAAATCGGAAGACAAGGGGGAGTTCTAACCCCCGAAATACCCCCTTGATCCGCCAATAATACCTCACTCGACGATAATGTTTTGCAGTTCAGAGAAAAGAATCAAACTACATGTCATGAATTAGAACGTCTGTATTATACTTATAGTTTTTTTATGACATAGCGATATATTAAGAAAAATAAACGAATCATCTTCTAGGATATTGTGTTTATTTTATTTAGAATAAGAATCATATTCTGAGTCAATGCCAAAAGCCTTTAAAATGTTTAGCAATTGCTAGCTTTTAATCGCACTTATGCAACTGGTCTCCCAGAAATCGCCCTTTGAAAGTATTCTTGTGGCCAAGAACATATCCGTTCTTTGTCTTTGTTGTTTGATATTTCCTCATTTACTTTGTCACATACAATTGATGGTATAGTACCGTTGTTGTGGGAGATATTTTCTCCATTGGATTGGCTGACGCATAACATGTGGTTGTCCTTGCAAGGCTGATGGCTAGGACTGCCAAACGCAGTACATCTCATGCAATATATCGCCCGCAAACTGAGCCACATGAACAGTTTTATTCCGGACACAGACATATGCACTGTATTCACACCAGGTTTGGATTGGCAACTAAAACCACATACGACTTGTTCGCAGCGGTTTCCTGGGCCACCAAAATAATGCACAACAATTCAACTCGATGCCAGATATAGGACATGGACTTCAATTTGAATTCCCAAAGAAACTTTTTTATATTAGCGGATATAATATATGCTAACCGTTAAAAAGACAACAATTAAGTCATAAAACAAGAAGAGACCGTTCTAAATTTAAATGCAAGAAGCTAAATCGTCGCATTGGAAAATGGAGAGTTATAAAATGTCGAACATACTATTTGCATACTTAAATGTTACGGTACTTGGTATAATGTGGCGTCATCCGCACTGGAAAGTAAATCAGATGGTTAATCTTTGCACTGGTTTGGTAGAAAAAGGGCACAGTTTAATTGACTGACAATGATAAAATTCTTACTTTAACTTGTTTCATTAGACTTTACATAATGCATTATGTTAACGATAGAAAATATCAATGCGTCTTTTGAGACGACCCCTTTGAAATGTTTATCGTTTCTCGACTCTCGTTTGTTGTTTGTCAAAAGTAATCATTTATCAAACAAGGCTATTAACACGAATAATATATGAATATGATATTTTACCAAATTCCATTGCAACTCCATAAAGTTAATTATATCTATGTTTTGTGGAAAGTGAAAGAAATATCTTAATTGTTTGACCTAAATATTTGCAAAAAGACGAAAAAGGTAATACAAGACACGATACAAAAACAATATGAAAATAAAAACACATAAAAAGATTAATTTAATATACCAAATGATATTTACTTTAATCAACTACCTTCTCAAATTTGATCATTTTATGATTATAAGATTGAGTTCCTTCTTACTATCGTCATCCCTGGATGAAACTATAAATATGGAAAGGCTGAAGGGGAACATTTTACAGAAACCATAATAAATAAGCTCAGAATTGGTAATATTAAAGCTTATAGAATCGAACTGAAACAAAAAAGAAATGGGGAGGGGGGAAGGGGGAAATAACCCTGAATTATTTTGATTAACGTATACTGGAAAGTGATGAAAATATAACAGAACTCAACAAGAAGATATATATTGATGGTTACAATATATATTAAAGGAGGCGGAAGATACCACAGATTGAATCAAAATTTTAAGTCGAAGAGAGACTGACAAAATCATGGCACAAAAAAAGGAAAAAAACGACGAAAAGATAAACAACAGTCAACAAAACAACAAATAAACAAGCTAAGCAACAGGAACCTCAGCAAAAACCGAGAATGATCTCATGTTTCTCTTAAACCACAACAAAAATTGAATCTTCGTTAAGTCATTCAATAAAAAAGGAAATGATTGTTATGGCTTTAGTATACTACTATTGTTTCTAATTTGTATTCAATCATACAATTGTAATGAAAATATGAACCATAAGGAATTTAAGATTGGTCTTACTTGACCGAAACTACAAAGACGTCGAGATCATTTATCCAGATGACATGTTACATACATAAAAATCAATACATACACTAAAGCATGTCTACGACCTTCTATCACAGTCAACCTTTTTTTCATAATATTAAAACTTCATAGAGGCAAAATATGGAGATTTGACTAGGTAATTTGATTGTATGCTAGTTTACCCTAGGATTCATAAAAACTCATCAAAGATACCACGCTTGGTACTTCAGGCGAGCGTTTCGTCTACTCCTGACTTATCCGTCGCACGAATCAATAGATGATTTACCCTAAACTTTTTGAACCAAAAATAACTAATAAATAAAGATGTTGATATGGTAAAGTTTGCAATTTGAAGGAAAACTTATTTCGGTTTTCAATTGATCGGATTGTTGCCGTGACTTCATTTTTACAAATTATATGTACGTTTTCGATTGTTTTGTGCTATGAAAAAGATACTCATTTTACTTTCTCTGGTCATGCATGCGCAAAAGACCATTTACATGCCCGTCTCTATGGCAAATGCTAAAGTAACTCCGATAACACAGACGACGTATCCACCTCCAATTAGAGATTTCCCGATTTTATACAAAACCAACCGCACTACGAATGACCTAATTAATACTAAAAATTCGAAAAAAAAATATGGCAGACAGTAAGCAACGAAAACCTCTGAATAACAGACCCTGGCCTGGGACAGGCACATCAAGAATATAGCGGGATTAAATCATGTTTCTTGAGATTTCAACTTTCTCCTTACATGGGGCACTAATGAAGCTTTACAACATAAGAGCAAACTGTAAAGTTGGAAAAGCCTAAATGACAACTGATATGATCCAATTTGACCTTTTCCGCGAGTGTGACATCACCAAATGAGACTTGTCATTGAATGTATACTAGCCATGGGCAACAAAACGAGTTCCTCTTGACGAGCTGGATGCGTTTACCTTTCCGGAGCACCCCGGCTTTGTTAGTCTCTTTGACTTATGTATTTAGATAGTCCTTTGGTATCGTTCGCCTCTTTTTGAAAGGCCCAATCCATCAGACCTGCATGAAACACAAACAAAAGAAAAAACAACCAACATAAAGACAAAGGACACAAAGAACAGATATAAGATATAACAGATATAAGAGTAGTCACAGTGACTGAAAGCTAGTTCAATGAAAGTAAATCAAATTCTATAAATTTTGTGCGTCCAAAAAGGATATATCAATACGTAAAAATGTGAGGAGCTTTGTGACTAAAAGGGGCCGAAAAAGAATAGGCAAATTCGGTTATGGTCAACTATGCCTGAGGGAGTAAGAACCTTAGTTTCTTATAATTTTTTATGCCTATTTTAGAGTTGATTGAATGAAGTCAGAGCGGAAATAAAACAATTTTTACCAAGCTAACTTCATATAACATGTTAGATTGACGTGACCAAGGCTATTCACATTATGAATAAATAAATCTTGTAATTTCCTCGACAATGAGAAGCCAATAAAGGGTGTATGTTGAAAAAAGTTATGCCATCAAAACATATCTCAAACCACAACTGTAATTTCTTTTAATTAGTAATTTTATTAAATTTTTATCATATTGTGATTACCATTGATTCATTCTCCATCTTTTTCATGGCTGGAGAAATGTACACGATTTAGACTTTGATGTTTTATTATTTGTAAAGTTTAGGTATGTGCTTGTGTAATTTAGAGTATATTTTATTGAAAGGGTCGGACATCATTAAAAAGGTCCCTTTTGCTTTTATGCTACCTGTTCTATATATTTATACATAATTCGTTTCCCTATCAAAAAGATATGATATAGCTCCTCGTTTGGCATTTGGAAATCAATCTGTATTATAAATAAATCAATCAAATAACATCATTCACATGAGTACTTCCGTTAGGAATATCTATCATTTAAGAAAAGACTTCAAAAATCCGCGAAAGTATCGTAATAATGAGATCTTGTCACTTATATTTAGGTGTGAACAAATGCCTATTTTGCTAAAAGGTGTCTTACACGAACATGTTCAAGTTATTTAATAATCTTTCATTGGTATAGCTAATATTTCATTTTACAAATAAAAATGTGAACAATGGCAATTTTAGGTCAAATATGTGAATTTTTACATGTTTATGACATAGTTGTAACGCCAAGCTTATATATCTACTCTATAGTGATTAGAATATATCCTCCTATGTATTTGTCCATTAGTTGTCAATTTTGAAAATATCGAAGAGTTTTACTACTTTAGAAATCTAGTGGGAAATAATTACTCTTATTCCATATTGATATTATTTAGTAGGTTTTTCTATTTGAATTTGATTTTGAATAAAACAGCATATTCATCTAAGGAAAAAGTATATTCACCGCGCAAAACGTCGCTTGCTTTTAGTAATTTGTATAATTGTGATAAAATCGTTAAATGTACATTTGGTTTTGGTAAATAATTGACATTACATGCATTTTGTCTCTCGGAATCATAATAATAGATAATATACAATTCAGTCTTTTGTTTCTGTAAATATGTGGTTTAATTGACTTTTGGAAAACTGATATTCACTTCGGCCGTTGACCTCAGTGAATATCATTTTTTCAAAAGTCAATAAAACTACATATTTACCCCATCAAAAGGCAGTAATTGCATATTATCTATTATTATGATATCTCTGTTATAACAATTGAAAAAATGTTGAAAGATTTTGAAAACGCTTTCTTTCATTTTCTATGAACTTAATTAGATACTTAATTTGTAAAAAACGAAATATGAATATTTGAGAAAAATAATAATTTTCAGATTTCTTTTGCATATTGTGATTACATTAGATATCTCCATTTGTATAGATTGTGTTGCTACATATGATAGAATTTTATACGTCAACAATTTTTTCTAGGTTTTATTACATATATATTTGTCCATTATGGTTGTCTCTTAGTACACACAAGATTTTTTTTACATAACTTTAGTTCTATGAAATTATAACACACATAATAGGGTCGGTTCTTAATGTACTTTTCTCTGGCAGTCTTTTCAAACTTCCGTGTGTGGTTAATGACAATTGTTCCGATTTAGCATTAACCAGATATAAGAGAATTTGGCTCATTCCTGAAATTTGAGGGCTTATATTTGGTGAACAGAAAATGATCGTAAAAGTTTAATCACACAGGGATGAATATAAAGATCATATTTAGTGCTGTCATTTGTATCTTTGTTAGTGTGATTAGAATTGCTGTCTCATTGACATATCAAACACATCTTCTTTTCGGACATACGTTCAATGCTTTACATGTACTTAGTAAATTTCCTAACTGATTTATAACATACTGATTTAACATGCAAGACTATAAGATTCATTTGCTATGCTGTATGTCAAACTTCTTTCATTTAGTTAATGAACTTACTGTGACTTGACTATAGGTGTTGCTGTTTACCTTAACCTATTGTTCAACCAGATTGTAAAATACAATTGAGACATTTAAATTGACCAGTTGGTATTGTTAGAGTTGAGTTTACCTTGATGCTACCTGTACTGTTTTTTATTCACCTAACCCAAGCTTACAGCATGCTTTTTATTGAAGTTTTTCTTCACCTAGGATTATTCTATTATAAAATTGACAGGGAAGAAAATATCATTGGTTTTCATTGTTTTAAGCCCCCAATAAAGATGATTAATCTAATTTTGACCCAATAATCTAAATTAGTTGAAGATTTTCTTAACTGCATGTTAATATGTATGAAAATGAAAACTGTTTTTACATAATAAATTAATCTTTAAATTTTTAACCTTCATACATAGTATTGTCCAGTTGTCAGGGAAACAAGAAATAGCTATTCGGGTGTTTTCAGTTTCAGTTTTCAGATGGATATGTTATGCATTTCTTCATATATTCCTTCAAATTTTCATTTTGGATTACTATTTGCTGTGTTTAAAATCTATTGGAATCAATGTGCATAAAATATTGGGATTATTTTTATTTGAATTCACTTCTTAGATGCCATTTAATTTTGCTTCTTAAAATGTGACTTTGAATGGATTGTCATGAATGTATCAAAGAGGAAATGCTTCATTCAAAATGTTTTGTGTGGCTTTCACATGATGATGTACATGTAAAAGCCAAAATAATTTTGGAGTATACCTTGCAGTGTTTTTCTTTGAAACCTATTAGGAGTTTTGTGCATAAAAATACTGTGTTCACTCAAGGGAATTCCCTTTTTATAAGATGGGATTTAGTTAATAAAAGGTAAAAAAAATTAAAAACTGGAATGCAAGTAGGAGAAATAAGTTTAACCAACATGTTTCTGTGGCTTTAAATGTGATTTTGGAAATAATCATTATGAAATTCTGGATCTAATATGAAGATGATTCACCTGTTTAAATGGGATATATATCATGGAAATGAAATAAAATGTGATTTCAGTGGATATAGTCCAATCTAGTGATAAAGTGAAAAATAAAATAAAAATATTCCAAAAAATTCATAACGTAAGAAAAAACAATTTTGAATGTGATATTGGAAATAATCATTATAAAATTCTGGATCTAATATTGTTTAATTGTGACATATATCATGGGAAATGAAATAAAAACTGAATACTGTGGATATAGTCAAATCAAGTGATATAGTGAAAAATATAAATAAAATATTCCAAAAATTTGTAAAGCGAGGATAATTATTTTGAATGTGATATTGGAAATGATAAAAAAATACAAAATTCTGGATCTAATATAAAGACTCTGCACCTGTCTAATTGGGATATAGATCATAGGAAATTAAACAGAATACTGTGGAGATAGGAAAACAAAATTAGTGATATAGTGAAAAATGTAAGAAAATATTCCAAAAAGTTAAAAGAATTAAGAAAATATTTAAAAATTAATTCAAATAGTGAAAATTGGAAAACTGGATGGGATATCAAATATCAGAGTCAATAAATAAACAAATAAAAAAGTTTATTCATAACTATTATTTTTGATATTTCACTATGCATGAACACTTTGTACAAGGCTCTTGTCAATAAGTATTGAACAAATGTCTAAATAAAGGAATGCACACATTTGGTCTGGTGTTTATTAATCCTGGAAAATTATGGAAATTATAAAATAATTAAGATTTCACGAGAGTAAAAAATAAATATTTTGAGTTATCTCCCATTAGAAAAAGTCAATAAGATAAAAGAGGTCTTTTCAACATATTGAAGGAAATCCAAGCACTCATAGTATTTGGATATAAAAACATTAAGAGGAAATGTAGTGCATTATATGACATGCAATTAAATACCCTGCAAGAAAAAACATATATTCTTGTTCTGGCTTGCTCACTCCTAAAATTTGAAATGACATTAGGATAAAAATCTCTCATTTTCCTTCTAAATGTTGTGTTTCTTTGGCAATTGTGTGGCTAATGACTTCAAGGAATACATTCATTTCAATAAAACAAAAAAAGACTGCAATTACAATGTGTATTTCCTTTACTTATTTTAGGATTCTCTAAAGAAAAACATGGGGAAATGAAATTAAAAAAAAAATCAGCAGTAATCAGCAAATATTAGAACATGGAATAAGTTTGCATATTGTGGCCATATTCTAGCTTTTTCATACCATATATACTAATTTAAACTGCAGGCATGTTATGATATTTCACAAAGATTAAACTTGAAGCCTAAATGTAACATGGACAAGTTTTGAAAAACAGTGACAATTGAACAGGTAAAGTGATGGGACAGCATCAAAGTAGACTCTAAATGCACGAGTGATTACCAATTCATCAACTCTAACAATACCAACTGGTCAATTTAAATGTTCCAATTGTATTGTCAATTTTACAATCTGGTTGACCAATAGGTAAAGGTAAACAGCAACACCTATAGTCAAGTCACAGTAATAGGTAAACTCTCCAATCAATAAACACTGAACTGTTACTTTTGATAGGTAAAAATATATGTAAGACCTGACCAACCCTGTTTATAAAACCACAACGCCTATTTCCAGGGTGCTTATCCGTCTTTGCAAAAAATTAATTGACACGGATTTTAATTATATCAAGTGAAATCTAAAAAAATATCAAGCGCTGAAACTGAAAACGGATAGATGTAAGGTGACTCAATAAATTGAAAATTCAAGGGAATTAAGAGTTCTGAAGCATAGGAATTGCATCACCGAATGAATTTGTAATTACCCTGAGCAACACGACGGCTTCCATTTGTGGAGCAGGATCTGTACACCTTTCCAGGGCACTTGATTTCGTCCCCCGGTTTTTTGTGCGTTTATTTGTCGCTCAGTCTTAATTTGTTTAGCGTTTAAAAGTTGTTGGTTTTTCGTCGTATTTTGCTTTTTGCCTTGGTTTTGTTTGTCCATGTTCGACTTGTGTATTTAAAGACAAAAGACACAAAAACTAATTAGTCATCCAACGGATGGGTCATATGTCCAGTTCGATTGACACAACTTAGGAACGAAACTTGGCCATAGAGGGAGCAATAGAATGTATACTTATTCTGAGCAGATAAAGTTCCAGATATTATAAAAATTGTAAATTCTAAGTGTTGACTTTTAGATTTAAAGACCATTATTGATTTGTATTTCAATATTATAAATAGTGTTTGTGAAATAATATTTCCCTATAGGAATATTAGAGTTTTGAGTTCCTCCTTTTTCTGTTGAAGACATAGTCACACAGAAAAAAAGTTATGTGTTGTAAAAATATGGGTTGCTATAATTTTGCTTTTGACAATTACTAATTGTATGGATGACTATTTTTATTTTATTTCTTTGAATTGAATTTGCCAAAAATAGCCTGTATATGTTAACATTGATATGTTTGAACATACCTCAGGGTTTGGTGAATTTGTTATCCCCCGTAAGCCATAATTAGGAGTCATTCGAGAAAAAAAACATATGTAAAGGAGGAAGAATATGCCTCCTACTAAAACGTGTTCAATAGAAACCAAACATGACAGGAAAGATTTCTCTGAAAATTCTAGCCTCGTATGATAACGTTTAAATCGATTGCAAATATGTATGGAACTGTTATTGCTGAGGAACGAATTCGTTTTAGACTATGCCTATAAATTGTTAGATTTGGGCGCTCCTTATGTAGGTAAATCCAGAAAAGTACTTTGGAGGCACAAAAGTTATAAAGTGTAAATTTCATTGTGAATATGGAGGCATGCTTATGTATGTTTTTTCAGTGGCAAACAAGAAGATAATTTGATTCCACATCATTTAGAATGAAATTCAAAAAATAGTTGTTCAATGACATGTATTAAACCAAACCTGTGTATTTTATTTGTTTAATTTCTGTGAAAATTGTAATGTAGAATTAATTCGAATCACGAAAGTAAAAGCAAAGATAAGAAATTGTTTAACAAAACAATACAATACAATAAGCAAAAAAAATGGTATGAACTTTATCTAATCGATTAACTCTCCTTAAAGATATGCATCATGTGTTAAACATGTGAAAATAATTATCAGAAACGAAACACTATCCCTACAACTTTTTGGTTGCACAGTTTTCCAAAGGTTATTGAAGAAAAAAAAGGCACAAAATATGAAAGACATGAACCAACGACAACCACTGAACAACAAGCTCCTGACTTGGGACAGGCACTTAAAGAATGTGGCGGGGTAAAACATGTTTGTGAGCGCGCAAACCTTCCCTAACCTGGGACAGTGGTTTAACAGAACAACATAAGAACAAACTGTAAAAATCAGTTGCAATTGGCTTAACTTAAAAGATCGGTACGAGGCACAAAAAACTACTACTGTGCTTATTCAGTGAGCTTTGTGGTATCTCAATAGCAATAGCTAAAACAGTTTACCAAATGGCAGTTTGAATTCTTCTCCAACAAACTGGTCAACTGGTAAACTATTTTAACAAATTGCTTGATAGGATGTTAGTATGAAGTGAGTGCAGTGAAATAAAAATTAATATTTACCATCCAGCTCCATTTAAATGATGTCTATGTCATGAATTTCAAATAAAATACTGACTTACTATATTATGAGTCACTAGTTTAAAAAGGTCTAACTTTGACATGAAAACTTCTATCCTAAATAAATTTTAAAAATAAATAATTCAAAACATTGTTATTTTAAAGCTTTGTTTTCTAATTAATTCTTTTAATTTTGCCTACAAAAGATTCATCAATACGACTCAAATAAAAAAAATTGAAATGCCAAATTAGGACGAAGTTGAAGAGCATTGAGGACACAAAATTCCAAAAGGTTTTACCAAAATACTGCTTATAAGTAATCTAACCGTCGATGGTATGAGAAAATCATTAGTACATGTTGAACAATTCAAAGTTTTGCAAGACAGTTAATCTTTAATTTTGGCCATATCAATGAAAATTCATGTCAACACAGAATTGATGACTACTGGGCTAGTGATACCTTCTTAATTTACAGAGGAATCTGTATGATTTATAGAACTTTGAATGTGTTCCATAATATGTTTTTAAAAGTTTTTTATTCAAAATTTTAATCATCTTAAAAATAAATTTCAGTGTTCTTTTCAGAACAGGGGATAATACTTAAATAATCTTGGAAATAATGTTACAAACAAATTACTTATAAAATGAAGGAAGTTCATATTTGACAACAAAATTTTGCTGATTTTACAGTAATGTTAATTATTTTCCTTTAATATTAGCAGATTAGTAATTGGTTTAGAAAAAATTAACCAAATTACAATTACGCACTTACTTGCTGTTAGGAAACAGAGCTATAAATTATTGATCTACAAAACAATGTTTTGAACTATTCATTTATAAAATTTATTTAGGATAGATAAATGTCAAAGTTAGACCTTCTTAAATCAGTGACTCATATTATAGTAAGTCATTATTGTGTTTGAAGTTCAGGACATCGACATCAACTAACTAGAGCTGGATGGTAAGTATTACTTTTTATTTCACTGCACTCACTAAATACTAACAACCTTCACTGAAGCAATTTGTTAAAATATTTAACCAGTTGATCAGTTTGTTGGAGAAGAATTCAAACTGCAATTTGGTAAACTGTTTTAGCCATTGCTATTGAGATACCCCAAAGCCCACTGAATAAGGACAGTAACATAAAAATAATAGAAACAAAGCACCGAAATAAGGGTATATTTCTATATAGAAAACTAAAGACCAAGCACCACGAACCCCAACAAAAAACGGGACTAGATTTCATGAGCTCTGAAAGGGAAGGCAGTTCCTGTTCAACATGTGACACCCGCCATGTTATTTCTATAAACCATGTTGATACGATATATGACGTGATGAGTCATCACGCAATCAGCGATTGGTAGTTGATTCTTGTTAACCCTAAGACATCACAAAAGTCGGTCGTGTAAATCTTTTAACACTAAAACTTGACCGAATGTGAATTCCTGAAATAGAAACACGTCTTTTTATATGCAAGACTGTTATCGGCAGAAACAACACAGACACTGGAAAATTAAAATGGACAAGGAACGATTTTGAAAACTAAAGCAAGGACAGCACGAATCCCTTTAAACAAACAATGACAGACGTCTTATCACATACTTGGTGCATCGTATTTGTTTCTTCAACTTTATACCTTTGTTATCATATTCATATGTATGGTTCAGTGTAAACTCGACTAGTTCAACTTTATGTAAACAATCCAGTCATATTGAGTTAGCTTCTGTAATTAATATCTGAAAATAAATCGCCTTGAAATCAAATTCATGCCAATAGCAAAGAATAAGTCTGATAATAACATATAAGTTAAGCAATAGATGGCAGTAGTATCAATCCTGTATAAAATATATATCAGTGATATCAAAAAGATAACGGATTGCTTTTGAGACCTTTACCCGGATGAAATTTTTTTTCGGTAATGCCATTATCAATGTTTTGAAATAGCAAACAATTGCAAAAACAGAACAACAAAAGATACTTGACGTATGCTTTGCCTTTAGAATAAAGGAAGCTTAGATTTTTTAATATAATCACAAAGTATCAACCGAAAACCGCACACACAAAGCTGGAAGCACATAACTAATTTATACATACAATCACTCTCGAAAATTCGATTGTTCTGGTTACAGAAAACTGTCAGAGAAGTGGATTTCATAAGAGGATACCCTTCTTTGAAAATTCTACTGAAAATTGATTAAATCTTAACATCCAGAAATTTTTAAAATTCTCCAAATGTACAAAACGTGATGTGTATATACTTGATGTAAGAACAGATATTCTTGAATAAAAGTCGTCTAAATAATCGGAGTTGGAACTATAAACGCAGTTATTTACAGATATCGGCAATTGTACGGTCTATGGACTCGTCAATAATTTACCATTTTCCCGATAATCAGTAGTATTTTCGTATCTTTTATCTTTGTATCATCAACATTTCTCCAGATTTTACATCGTAAAGTGTAGCGCTAAATCATCCTTCTACATGCTTTTTAAGGTTGTATGCAGTCTGGTACTTTACATGTTGTTACATAACATGTGGAAATTGCCCGTATATAAATTTAAGGTTTTGTTAACCTTAAAACGTGATTCAGGATGAGATCACTTTTATTTCTTATCTCTTGTAGAAAGTCTATACAAAAAAGTCATCAAACTTTGGCAATTAGGAAATATGAGTACATTTTCATTTGTACCATCGTTATTTTCCATTCCTGTGAGAGATTTATATATTGCGAATATTGATAAAGTGAAGAAGGCTTGTTGATAAAAAAAAAGATCGGCAATTATAGATGAAAATTATACTAGCAACATTTTACGACTGAACAGCTCATTACAATTTTATAAGTATTGGGTAAAAATAATATAGTTGCAAACATCGGATGGGCCCACAGCTTTGCAGATTTCATATAAAGTTTCAGTCGATTTAGAAACATCAATTTTGACAAAAAAATGAATTATGTTTTTAAGGACGTCAATTTCATGCATATCGTGATATGTAAATTCAAACCATCTGTCAATGGTTTTAGTCTTTGTTTATTTGTACCTTATTTTCCTATGAACAGGTATTTTTACAAAACGTTTAGCAACACCCGGATGATAAGTTAAAATTTTATGCAATGTCCGTAAGTTAACATGCAATCATATCATATTCCTTAACAGCTGCTACAATTCTATACCTAAAAGAGTTTGTTAAATGGTTAGGAAAAGGGTCTATGTTTTGTTGTCTGCGCTGAGATAATATTGCAGACATGATTTTTAGTGTTCTCATTGCAAGTTTGATTTATGGAAATCTTGTTCAGTGCAATAGTAAGTATAAATCAATTATTTTCTAAACAATCAAATGATCAAAAAGAAAGATACGAGTATAAAAAACATATGCCCTAAACTCCAATGTGATTTCTAAGTTTCATTATGAACTAACAATGTAAAAAGGATTTGATGTGGTATGATTGTCAATGAGAACGATCCACCAGACACAAAATGAAGTGGATGTAAGCAACTATGGTTACCATATGGCCTTCTGCAATTAGCAAATCCGTACGGTAAAGTAAGCTATGAAAGACCTTGACATGACTAAACGTAAAGCAATTTAAATCAGAAAACCAACGGCTTGATTTATGATAAAACATGTATAACATATAACAACCATCGACATTCACTGAGTTAATGGGCCCTGGCTTGGGACAGGCCTATAACGAATGTGGCAATCTTAAACATGTATGAAAGTGCTCAACCCTCGACTAACATGGAACAGTAGTGTAACAGCACAATATAAGAAGAAACTGTAAAAATCAGTTGTAAAGGGCTATACTCAGATCGGAACGGCGCCATAAAAGCAACTTAAAAGGAGACAAAAGACGCAATGTCGACTTAATTTACTGCAAACACTTTCAAACAGGGTCAATTGCTTATGTACAGGGGTGACACTGGCACCTTTAATGCCGTTTCTTCTTCGATTGTTTGTCAATTTCACGTCTCAAAATAGCAATAAACATAATCATAACAAATGGACATATTAATGCAATATATATTTCATTTTGTACGTCATTTGCGCCTTTGCATCTATTTTTTTATATACCAAAAACTAATCAAATCAGCTAGTTGAACAACATATAACTTTATGAAAAGTGTCATATATATATGTTTTTATTTTTCTCGATTTGTATTTATTTATGAAGCCTATTATCAGAGATTTTAATAAACCTGGCAGGTCATTAACGAAACATAAAACGGAATTAAACAATAAACCTCCTCCCCAAAAAAAATCCCCCCACTAACACAATGCATATGCTATTTTACGATTATTTACGAACTTTGATGTTGATTTCAAATTTCCAGTCATAGTATTTAAACATCATCTATACTCTCTAGACTCGCAGTTTGATATTGAAGTATGTTACATGGCAAGTTTATGTCTAGTTTTTTTCTTAAATTGTATACAGGGTCACTCTGCTATATATCTCACATTTCCTTTATCAGTCAAGATAGCTTCTAATACATGTCGAATTTGATGAAACCTTTAAAAACCGTCAGAAATTAAACTTGTATCAACTTTTGTCCAGTAAATAAAGCAAAATCGCTATTTAGATGTACCTATATCTTCTTTGAAGAATTTATGTCTATTTTGATATTTTTCTTTCATAATAAGATTACCAAACAAATTGCCATAGCATAGTAGAATATAATTATTTATAACTTTCTTCTTTTTTAGACGCCACATAACATAAGTTATGATTTCTTTCTATCAAATAGAACAATGGATAATTGAAGATTTTCAAAACATTATCGTCAAACTAAAGAAAAGTGTTGGCGTTGGAGGAGTAATTATTGGTACATTTAGCAGTGTCATTGTTCTACAAAAAACAATGAGAATATTAAGAGTAATAAAAAGAAATGAATTTAAGATGGAACATATGTGTCGAATATTGAAATATTTCTATGATATGGTACGCCATTGTAAAATTCCTTTTTGTATTGAAATTAACATTTTGGATAATACCGTAATGAAATTTGCAAATAATTGTAAAAAAAAATTATAGTATACTTTTATATTTTCCTATTAAATAAATAAGCTGAAAATAGTTAATTATTTAATTTCTTCGATCTAAGATCTACGAGTTGAAGTACATAATTGTAAACATTTATAAACATTGTACAAAGGGATGGTTTGTACGGATTTTATTCGCCCCCCCCCCCCCCAACCCAACCTCAACCCCTCAAACTTTGATAGTTGTGTAACAGCACAAAATGATAAACTTAACTGTAAAATTCAGTAAAAGGCTTGACTCATCAGATCTGTATATCTACGCAAAAGGCAAAAAAGTAAAAGTAAAGCTTGATTCGATCGTTCTTTGCTGCAATCCTCACGAGACGAGAATATGCATACAATATTTTCTTTAAAAATATCGCGACGATATGTTTCAATATCGGGCATGAGCACCCGCGCAACGTCTGAATGTAAACTCTGAAAATGGTTTAACCCACTAGAATATTGTTTCCTTCTACGTTGCACTTGTTATGCACATCTTTGAATGTAAAAAATAAAAAAAATGGAAACAGATACTCTAGTCAGATTGCTACGTTCGAATCACATGTTAAGCTTAATCTTATTTCTTATTTTAATTTTTGTATCGATTAAAGCAAGTTGATCTTATATTTTATTGCTTATAGCTTTTGACAAAATTTTAGTGTTGATTCGGTTTAGTTAAGGTAATAAATTAAGTATTTATTGCATCCAATGTATCCACATATTGAAGAATATTATAATTTGCAGAACTTTATTTGCATGTAGTGTTTGCAAAATATATATGTCTTTAGTAAACAATTGTATGTTGACCTCTTGCTTTGTATGTGTCAATCATTCTCATGAGAACATCCTTAACACATCTTTCCATTCATACATCTCTATGCAGTATATTGTTACATTGAATTCATAATTAAATATTTTAAATATATAAATATATTTATAATAAATGAAAACAACACGTTATAAATTTCGTGCGTCCGAAACGCTTTTCTGGATTTACCTTCATCAGGAACGCTCAAAGCCGAACATTTGAAAGCCAAGGATGTATAAGAACCTAAACAGTTGAAGAGCCATATAACCAAAAGTACCTAAAAAAATAGCCCAATCCATCTAAGGTCAACTTTGCCTGAGGGAGATGAAACCTTAGTTTCTAACAATTTCAAAATTTATTAATGGACAATTTTAGAAAGGTTTATTATAAATCATGTCAGTACCGAAGTACTGACTACTGAGCTGATGATACCCTCGGGGACTGATAGTCCACCAGCAGAGGGAAATTTGTCAAAACCACGAAATACAGTTTCCATCAAAATACAATATTTCCTCAATTCTCATAATTGGTAGCTACGAAAGTAAACGATTATCAGGAATTTACATTGCACTCTGCAGTCAACCAGTTCATAATATTTGACTTCGTGAAGACAAATGTTAGTAGACATTACTCGTCCAGTACTGGAATGTTTACGCCACCAAGGAACGGACTTTATATGATATCTGCAACACTAAGATTATACGCATCGCAGTATTTTCATTGTGAGCTATGGGTCATGCAATGATGATAGGAAAGAAAAGCTCTTCGGCACTAATTTTTCGACAGGAACTGTAAACGCCGTCTTACAAATGAAGAGAGGAGGCAGGTTTTACATAAAAAAAACCCGACTTCCCTAGTGGAGAAAGTACGATTTGACGTGGTTTGTCAATGTTTTCTGGTTATTTTATTGCATAAAAAAGTCCCTATTAGCATCAATAAATATCCTTAAAAATGCTACGATGCCCATTGTTTTTTTGTTTTTTGTTTAGTATTGTTGAATTGCTATAACATTAATGTTATGTCTCTTGATTCATGAGTTGATGTCAAATGTCTAAAGTATCTAAAGTCATTGCATCTATAGCAGGAAGAGGCATAAACAACATTTGTTTAACTACATATGTCTTATCAAAATCCTACAAGTACAATTACAAGAACTAGTGGTAGAAGACTATTCTTCAAAAAGTAATAGATACGTAAAAGGCCGATTTTACAATATTTTTTTTACAAAAAAAATCATAGAACATGTAGAACTGCACCCCAATAGATAGTAAAATCTTCTGGATCACATGAGATTTCCCCCGGGTTTTTGGTGGGGTTCTAGTTACACAGTCTTTAGTTTTCTATATTGTGTTTTGTGTCTTTTGGTCGTATTTTATTTTTTTTTCCATGGTATTGATAGTTTGTTTTCGACTTATGAGAATGAATATTCCTTTGGTATCTTTCGCCTATCTTTTATACTTTTTGAAATATAACGAATGTTCGTTAAACCCTATATAATCAGGTCTTTCTCGTGAAAAGAATCTTTAATTCATTAGTAGTAATACGTCTTTTTTTATTTGTTCCATCGTCAGCATACATTATTCACTCAGACAAAGATTAAACGACAGCACACAGTTAATCACAACGACAAACGTTAGCACACAGTAATACACAAAGTCAAAGCTCAATGAAAGCTATTCCCAGAAAGACAAAGGTTAGCACACAAACATTCACAAAGACAAACTTCAGTACGAAGTTAATCAAAGGACAAACGTCGGTACAAAGTTATATACAAAGATGAACCTCAGTACAAAGTTAATCACAAAGACAAACGTCAGTACAAAGTTAATAACAGACAAAGTCATTACAAAGTTAATCGCAAATACAAACGTCAGTAAAATGTTATTCGCAAAGACAAATGTCAGTACAAAGTTAATCAAAGGTAAACGCCAGATCACAGTTAATAACAAAGACAAATGTCAGCACACAGTTCATCACAAAGATAAACGTCAGCACAAAGTTGATCACAGAGATAAATTTCAGTACAAAGTTAATCACAAACACAAACGTCAGCAAAAAGTTAATCACAAAGACAAACATCAGCATAAAGTTAATCACAGGGACAAACGTCAGCACACAGTTTATCACATAGACAAATTTTAGGACGAAGTTAATCAACGAAAAATGTCAGCACACAATTATTAATCACAAAGACAAATGTCAGCACAAAGTTAAGCACAGACAAAGTCAGCACATAATTAATTATAAAAACAAACGTCAGTAAAAGGTTAATCACAAAGACAAACGTCAACACAAAGTTAATCACAAAGACAAACGTCAGTATAAAGTTTATCAAAAAAACAAATGTCAGTCCAAAGTTAATCACAAAGACAAACATCAGCACAATAAATCACAAAGACAAAATTCATTACTGTAAGAATTGGAGCAAATATCCTGTTTTGATTGGCACAATTTTAGAACGAAACTTTGCGACCAATTGATCAATTCTATGAATATTTATTGTGAGCAGATTACCCAGATATATTAAATTGTAAATTTAAAGTGTTGACTTGAAAAGAAACGACCATTATTGATTTGTGATTCAATATTGCAAGTGATATTTTTTATATATTACGTCCCTATAGTTGTATGAATGTCAAATGATTTTTTTTAATTCGGCAAAATTAGCCAATAGATGTTGACGTTGATATTTTATAACACATCTTAAGGCGTGGTACATTTTTTATTCCCAGAGAGTCATAATTTGGAGCTAATCTGAAAAACACATGTATATTGAACAAAAAAATCTTTCAGTGAAAAGCGTATTCAAAAGAAACAAAACATGACAGGAAAGTTTTTTCCGAATGTCTCGTGTGATAACGTTGAAGTTGATTGCAAAGATCCATGCTGATAAACGAATTCGTTTTAGACTATGCCTTAAAATTTATTGGTTTTGGGTTTTCTGATGTAGGTAAATTTAGAGAAGCTCTTTATTCAGTGGCAAACAAGAGGATAATTTGATTCCACATTAAATAGAACGAATCTCAAAATAATTGTTCAGTGATCTATATTAATCAAGAATCGTTGTATTTCATTATTGAAAAAAGTAAAATAATAAAAATACCGAACTCCAAGGAAAATTCAGAACGCAAAGTCCCTTATCAAATGGCAAAACCATAAGCTCAAACACATCAAACGAATGGAAAACAACTGTCATATTCCTGACTTGGTACAGACATTTCCTTATTTCCTGGTTTTACAAACACGCGTCTAGCGTAATAAATCATAAGCCTGGTACCTTTAATAACTATTAGCTTGTCGTAATGTTCTATCGTATTGTTTATTTGTGTGTTTCTCTGTCCTGTATGTTCTTCCATTTATTTGTATTGTAGTCCTGTCATGTAATGTTGCCATTTTAGTGTTATATTTAACATTGCCATTAAAGCGGGAGGTTTGGCTAGCCACAAAACCAGGTTCAACCCACCATTTTTTCTTAAAATGTCCTGTACCAAGTCAGGAAAATGGCTATTGTTATCTTATAGTTCGTTTCTGTGTGTGTTGCATTTTAGTGTTTCTGTTGTGTCGTTTTTCTCCTCTTATAGTTGATGTGTTTCCCTCAGTTTTAGTTTGTAACCCGGATTTGTTTTTTCTCAATTGATTTATGAATTTGGAACAGCGGTATACTACTGTTGCCTTTATTTATAGCTAGCTAAACCTCTCACTTGTATGACAGTCGCATAAAAATCCATTATATTGACAACAATGTGTGAACAAAACAAACATACATAATAGGTACAAATGTCAAAAAGAGGGGAACAGCAGTCAACATTGTGTTATAATCTTAATCACTATAAAAAAAAAATATGTCAACGAAGAAAAACAAAATGGCATATAGACAAAGCACATAAGCAAAAAAGAAAGACAAGAATAAAAAAAATGACCATTGCACAATAACACAATGACGGGATGTATAAGTACCGAGCCACGCCAAAAGGATATTACCAAAAATGGACTAAACAGTAAAGATTAATAATTCACAAAGACAAATAAAAGAACACTATAACACGTAATTAAGATGATAAACAACGATAAACAACGTCAGTACCTAGAATCTATACTTCAAGACCATCATGTATTATTTGTGAAGTTGATACGGAATATTTATCAACAAGGTCTCCATATTTTCCGATGAGATTTTTTCAAAAAAGGACAAGACGTTCTTTGACATGACCCCGCTTCATCAACTTTCTGCTCAGACACTGGTGACGTTTTATAAAGTCTGAGTAGCAGCTGCAATCTCTTGAATACCGAATGAGTTGGGAAATGTATATCCAATATGCAGGCTGAAGTTGGTATATTGCTACTAAGGTGGGGGAAATTGATAACTTTAAAATTAAAATCGTCTCGTTTGTCATAGATTATGGTACTGAGATGACTGCTTATGTCAAGTTCGAGGTATAAGTCTAAAAATGAGGCGGAGGAAGCCGTGTCTGTTGTTTCTTTAATTTCTAGTTCTGTAGGATATATTAATGGATCTCAATCAGAAAATTTTGAATTAGTAATGGAAAAAACATCATCAATATATCTGAATGTAAAAGTAAATGATCTGCACAGTTCGTTCCCATAGCAATGCCGACAATTTTTTGAAAAAGTCTACCTCCAAATTCAACAAATATGTAGTCAATAAAAACTCCAGCATACTGATCACTTGTTCCTCTGTGTAGCATGTTTTACCTTTTCGTTCACTATTAACAAAATATGCCGTATGTTATCCCAAAGTAATAAATTTATAACGTATGCTACCATTTGTATATTGAAAAGAATTGTGGATTATTCTTTTAGACGATTTTTCATTTTCACATGGGGAATGGTGGTATACAGGGTTGAAAAATCAAAAGTTTTGATAGAATTAATTTCAGAGAAAGATCGAGATTTTAAATTATCCAGAAGTTCTTTAGAGTTTTTAGAATCCTCATATGGTTAATACCACTACGCCAGTTAACAGTTTCACAGTATTTCTGAAGACCCTTTTTCACTACGGACAGATTTTTTGTCAATCTAATGGACAATTCTTCTGTAGAACATGCAGATCAGCCGGCAATGTACCGTTGTTTGTACGGAATTTTGTGAGGTTGGATATCCAATACACACAAGGTAAGTCATCAGATTTGCTGTTCAATGTAATGTTCATTGAAGCCATGAAGGACTTATGATTTGCCAAAATCTCATCCTTGTCAAATGATGTGTTTTTTAATGTGGAAGTACCTGAGTGCTCACTTATTCCTAATTCTTTTACAAGACACTTGTAGTAGTGCGATGTACATACAAAGACAATATTATTTGAAGCTTTGTCCCCAGGAACAAACATATTTTGATCATGAAGAGATAATAGACATTTTACAGCTTCTATTCTCTGAAAACGGACTTTGGTCGATCATTCACACAGTTTTTCAACTTTCGAGTTCGACGTTTAATCAGAGACCTGATTGTTTTGACCCATTCTGACAAAGGTTCCAGTTCAACTTCTTCTCGTTTAGCCCATGCTCTGGTTTAGTCCTCAATGGAAACTATAATTATTTTGAAGTTATGGTTCCAATTGATGTGTTGGGGTTCTCTGAACTTAAGACCATGAGATATTACCTTTCGGAGATGTTCACGTCGAATTATGTTTATATCCCCAGTAATAACATGGCCAGAGGGGCTTTAAATATAAGGCGAGTGGGAACAGTCACATGCCAGAGGTTTTTTTAGGTATTCTTCTAAATCTAGGTCCTGCAATGCTTGCTTATAATTAAATACTTTAGGTGCAATGGTTTTGGTGTAACTGTAGGATACAAAAGGGACAGACTGATTTCGAAAATAACGTGGGATTTTAGATGTTACCTCCTTGTGATGAAGAACGTTGCTGATGTTGATTGGATCAATTCTTTTATTAGAAAACTGAAATGGAAGGAATTACCTCTTTTCATCATGTAAAGTTTCCGGTCTAACTTGCTTAAAAAGACGGAAAAGAGCTACATCACAAATTATACTGACCATTATGTATATTGGAGAAAATGTATTTATTCATCCCTTGTCAAGTGCATAATCTCTCAAAAAGTTTAGAAATTTAACAGGCAGTGAAAAAAGAATAGTTCTAATGTAATGCAACCCTAGCAGATGATGAAGATGTGAAAGAAGGTCACCAAAGCTCCCAGAGGGCGCAATCGCGGATTGGTAATTGACTCTTTTCCAACCCTAAGACATAAAAAAATTCGGTCGTGTAAAACTTCTTGCACTTAAACTTCACCGAATGTGAAATAGAAACACTTTTTTTGGGATATGCAAGACTGTTATCGGTAGAAACACCACAAGCATTAGAAAATTAAAATGCACAAGGAACAATATTAAAAAGTAAAACAAGTGCAACACGAACTCCTTTTAAGTAATCAAAGATAGACATCATTTCACATAACTTCTGGCGCATATGTGTTTGCTATTAACTAGGTTCGTGTTGCTCAATCTACAGTTTTCTTTGTACTGTTGTTCTATTATTTTGTCCATTGTATAGTCTGTCCTTCTTTGGCTTTAGATTTGCATTCCCCCCTGGTGTCTCTTTATTTCTTTTTTCCAATTAAATCTTTATTGAACATGAAGTAAAAAGTACATTGATTCATGTGTGCTTGGTTTTGTTCATTCTGGTCCTCAGTGCTGGTTTTACTTGTTTGTATACATTCATCGTGTTGATATGTATATTTCAGTGTAAGCTCCTTGAGATTCAATGTTTGTCAGTAGTATAGAACAAGCCTGATAATAACATATTAAATAAAAAGTCCGATGGCAGTAGCATCGATCCTGTACAGAATATATATCAATGATATTGAGAAGATAAGGGATTGTTTTTGATACCTTTTCTCGGATGAAACTTTTTTAAGTCATTCCATTACCCAATGGTTTTGAAATAGCATTAAAGTGCAAAAACAGTACAAAAAAAAACTTGCCGTTTGCTTTGCCTTTAGAATAAGGAAGCTTGAATTTTTAAAGTTTTTTTTTAACTATATTTGCTGGTTTGTTTGGTTTTTTTTCAATGATTTTCTTTTATGTTGTTGGTCCTTTGCTTCTTTTTTTTTTACTTTTTAACGAGACATAATATATATTTGAATGGAATACCATGTAATCACAGAATATCTACCGAAAATATCATTCAATAATGCCGTACATAATTTCGCACAACGGAGGTACACACAATTAACAATTAGAATATAAACCTTATCTGATGCAACATATGCGGATATGGATTTTTTTCTCGTCGGGAGTGCTCAAATTCATATACATGAAACGAAAGTCTGTAACTTTGAGTAGAAATGATAAACCAATGTATTACAAACATTGGTCAAATACTCAGAGTAGAACCTGTAAACGCGGTTAATTACAGAAATTGGCAATTTAACGGTCTATGATCTCATCGATTTTTGACTAATTTACCGATAATTGGTCATATTTTCGTATATTCGTATCATCAATACTGATTATAGTATTTATACATCGTAAATTATAAAGCTAAATCATGTGTGTACATGATTTCAAAGGTTGTATGAAGTCTGGTAATTTACATCTTGTTCCTTAACACGTGGAAATGACACTTTGTAAGTTTAAGGTTTTGTTAACCTTAAAACGTGAATCATGATGATGTCACTCTTATCTCTAGGGAAAAGTATGTACAAAAAAGTCATCAAAGCTTTAACAATCAATGACTGTTAAGACATTTTCACTTGTCCGTTTATTATTTTCCATTTCTGTGAGAGATTTATTTATTTGCGAATATTGATAAAGTGACGAAGGCTTGTTGTTAAACAAAAATCGGCAAGAATCGGCGAAAAATTATACTAGCACAACTTTTTACGTTTTACGACTAAATAGCTGATTACAATTTTATAAGTAATGGGTAAAAATCATGTAGTTGTAGACATCGAATGGGCCCGCTGCTTTACAGGTTTAATTTTCAAAGGAATTTAAGTCGTTTGTTTTGTAAAATTTTATCTATCATTTCGCCTGATTTAGATACATCAACTTTGACAAGAAAAATAATTCATATTTTAAAGGACATCAAAATCCATTTCATGCCCATTCGTGATATGAAAATTCAAACCATCTAGCAAAAGCTTCAATCTTTGTTTATTTGTACGTTATTTTTCGTTGGACAGGTATTTTAACAAAACTTTGAGCAAAACACGACTGAAATATTGACAAGTTATGCATCACGCAATGTCCATAGGTTAACATTCAATCATATTATATTCCTTAACAGCTGCTACAATTCTATACCTCAAAGAGAATTTTTAATAGTTTGAAAAAAGCTCTATGTTTTTGTTGTCTGAGCTGAGATAATACAACTGCAGACATGATTTTTGGTGTTCTCCTGGCAAGTTTGTTTTGGAATGGAAATCTTGTTCAGTGCAATAGTAAGTATAGGTCAATTATTATCTAAACAGTCAAACGATAAAAAAGAATGATACGAGTATTAAAAAACATATGTTCTAAACTCCAATGTAATTCACAAATGTCAGTATTAACTAACAATGTAAAAAAAGGAGATGATGTGGTATGATTGCCAATTAGAACTACCCACCAGAGACCAAATGACGTGGATGTAAGCATCTATAGGTCCCCATATGGTCGTCAACAATTAGCAAGACCCATACCGTCTAGTTAGCCATGAAAGACATCGACATGGCTTAATGTAAAACAATTCATACCAGAAAACCAACGGCTTTATTTATGATATAACAAATATGACAAACAGTAACCAACGACATTCACTGAATTACAGGCTCTTGGCTTGGGACAGGCACATACAGAATGTGGCAATGTTAAACATGTCTGCGAGCGCTTAGTCTTTTCCTATCATGGGACAGTAGTGTAACAGCAAAATTTAAGAACAAACTGTTAAAATCAGTTGGAAAGGTTTAAACTCAAATCGGAACGATGCACACATACAACTAACAAAAGATGAAAGACACATTGTCGTCTTAACTTGCTGCAGACACTTTCGAACTCGATTAATAGCTTATGTACAGGGATTACACTGGTTCCCTTTAATGTCGTTTCTTCTTCAATTGTTTGTCATGTTCACGTCTCTTAACTGTTATAAACATCATGAACATAATTATAACAACGGACCTATAAATGCAATATCGATATAAATGTGTACCTCATGTGCGGTTTTGCAAGTATTTTCATGATTGAAAACTAATTAGTTCAGCTAGATGAATAACATATGAATAATAATTTTATGAAAAGGTGTCGTAGAATGCTACATTACAACTGACTTATGTCTATTTTTTATTAAATTGTATTGCAGGGTCAATGTCTTGTATATCTCACATTTCCTTTATCATTATAGATCGTTTCTTGTGCATTACTATAAAATTCGCACACACAAATCCAACAGTAAAGACTAACAATACGTCAGAAATAACAAGTATCAAATTTGGCCCAGTTTATGAATTTGTAAATTCATAAATGGTCTTTTATAGCTGACTATACGGTATGGGTTTTTCTCATTGTTGAATGCCGTACGGTTGCTATAATTGCTTACATCGACTTCATCTAAACTTTTGAGGACAGTTGTCTAATTGGCAATCAAACCATATCTCCTTATTTTTTATTTTATAAAGCAAAATCGCTATACATTCTTTTTGGAATTTACATCTATCTTGTTTTTTTGTTTATTTGTTTCTTCCATGATAAGAATGGCAAACACGTTTATAAAGCATTGTCAAATATATTTATTAACAAAATTCTCCTTCTTATTAGCTATTAAAGTTGTGATTTTTTTTTCTATCAAACAGAACAAGAGATAATTGAAGATTTAAAAAACATTATCTTCAAAATAAAGAAAAGTGGAGACTTTGGAGCAGGTAATTAGTTGTACATTTAGCAGTATCGTTGTTCTACACAATACAGAGAGAATATCAAGAGTAATAAAAAAATGAATTTAAAATTGAACATATGTGTAGAATATCGAAATATTTCTACCATATGCTTGGCCTTTGTATTATTTCCTTGTGTATTGGAATTATCATTCGGGTTTTATAAAACATATACTTATGTTCTAATAGTTGATTCCATATAAATAATCTCAGAAATCTAAATTATTAAATCACTTCGATCTAAGATCGTCGAATTGAAGTACGTAATTATATAAAATTATAGACATCGTACACGAATTAAGAAGTAGGTTGTATGTGTTTACACCACCCCCTTAAACTCGTGTAACAGCACAACCTGATAACAGTGACTGTAAAAAACCCGTTTGAAATGACTTGTCTCATCAGATTTGTATATGTATTACCTAACATCTAAAAAAGACAAAAATTAAAAGTATTGCTTGATTTGATCATCCCTTACCACTAGTCCAACCGGCATATACATACAGTGTATTCTTTAGAAAACATCGCGACGTAATATAAGGCATGAGAATCGCAAAACGTCTGGCATATAAACTTTTAAACTGGTTTGATCCACCAGAATGTCATATCCTTCTATATATGCATGTTGCACTTGTTATACACATCTTAGAATCGTTTAAAAAAAACACAGATACTGTAGTCAGTTGCTACGTTTGAATTACATGTTAGACTAATCGTATTTATTATTTTAATTTTTTGTATCAATGAATGCAATTTGATCATTTATTTTATTGCTTATAACTTTAATAAAACTTAAGTATTTGGAACCATTTGCTTGAGTTTAATTAAGAGCATACGATACAGTTTTGATCCCACGGTGATATCTTTATTTTTATGATTTTGCATACAAGCTATTCTTTACACAGTCAATTCAAATATGTAATGAAAAATATACCTTCATGTGCTACTTTTAGTGATAAATAGTGTCGAAATTTTAGACATTTACTCAAAATTTCGGTTTATTGGACATTTTCATCCTTTGAGCAGGCATACCTAACTTTTTTGTTTCGAAAGATAATAACAAGCAGTTTCTTGTAAAAACATTTGGAATATCGTCTTTACATAAGCATATTCTAAGTTTGTGTAACAATTCTCTGGAAGTAGCAAATGTTTATCATTTTTTCATGATTTTAGGAAAAACTGGGATTTTTTGCAGTATATTTATCCATTTAAAAAAAAACCATTAGTGATTTCTTCATAAAAATTGGTACAAGTAATCGTCATACATAATCAAGTCAAATGTCATTTTAAAAAAGAGGGGTCCAGGTATTCGTTTTCAAGCTAATGATTAAAATCAGTCAAAAAATGATTCGTTTCCTGATATATCAAAGTTTGACGAAAAAGCTTGCCTGCAAAATTTGTCAAAACCACAAAATACACTTTTTCCTAAATTCTCGAAAATTGGTATTCACGATATAAATGATTATCAGTAATTTACATTGCAGTTTAAGCCTGATATCTTCGATGTGTTTTCACAGGAGAAGCATCATCAAATACGAGAATATACTAAAATAACTAACATATTTTTTTGTCTTTATTATATTCTCTTAGGTCAGACGTCTATCCCAGCTTTCACTGCAACTTTGTCAAAGGATTTTACTCCGCCACTCAATCAAATCATAAAATTTGACTCCGTGAAGACAAATGTTGGTGGACATTACTCGTCTAGTACTGGAGTATTTACGCCACCAAGGAACGGACTTTATATGATATCTGCTACAATAAGATCAACTGCTACAAAGTACTTGCATTGTGAGCTATGGGTCAATGATGTTATGAAAGAAAAACTCTTTGGCAACAATTACTCGACTGGAACTGCCAACGCCGTCTTACAACTGAAGAGAGGAGACAGGGTTTTCATAAAGAAAGACAACCGAAGTGGAGAATATATGCTTGGACGTGATTGGTCAATGTTTTCTGGTTATTTCATTGCATAAAAAAGTCTTACTTTAACATAAATAAATGTCATTAAAAATCTTAAGATGCTTGTTGTTCTTTGTTCTTTTGTTGTATTTGTGCTGTTGAGATGCTATCACATTAATTTTATCTCTTTTTATTCATTGGTTGATATCAAATGTCTATAGTATAAAAAATCATTGCATCTATTACAAGAAGTGGCTACGTTTGTCTCATTATATATTGACTTATTAAAACCAAACAAGTACAATTACAAGAGCAACTGGTCAAAGTCTATTCTACATAAAGTAATGGATACACAAATGGTAACGTCGAATTTACGACTTGTGTTCATGAACTTGTGGAGCTATTGAACTGCAACCCAATAAATGTAACGTGTATTCTTTTCAAAATCAGATAAATAATTATATAATTTTCATGCTCCGTAAAACCTAATTAAAATCAAGTCTTTCTCGTGGAAGGATTTATGATATATAAATATTATCACAACCATTTTGTTTATTTGTTCCAGCGTCAGCACACATGATTCATACAAACAAAAATTAAATGCCAGCAAACGGTTGAACACAAAGACAAACGTCAGTACACAATTAATTACAAAGACAAACGTTAACACAAAGTCATTCAAAAAGACAAAGGTCAAACAAAACTATTCCCAGAGAGACAAAGGTCAGCACACAGCCCATCAAAAACAAAAACGTCAGCACATAGTGAATCACAAAGACAAACGTCAGTACAAAATTATTCAAAAACAAAAACGTCAGTATAAATTTAATCACGAAGACAAACATCACCACAAATTTATTCACAGAATAATCGTCAGCACAAAGTGAATCACAAAGTCAAAAGTCATCACAAAGTTATTCACAATGTCAAACGTCAGCACAAATTTATTCACACAAAGAAAGACGTCAGTACACAATTAATCACAAAGATAAACGTCCTTATCATATTATTCACAAAGAAAAACGTCAGCACAAAGTGAATCACAAGACAAACTTCATCACCAAGACAAATGTCTGTACAAAGACAAACTTCATCACCAAGACAAATGTCTGTACAAAGACAAACTTCATCACATAGACAACGTCAGCACAAAGTGAATTACAAAAACAAACGTCAGCACAAAGTTAATTACAAAGACAACCGTCAGCCAATTGTCATTATAAAGACAAACGTCCGTACAAAGCTAATTTCAAAGCCAAACATCAGTACCCAGTTAATCACAAAGACTAATGTCAGCAGTAAGAGAATCACAAACACAAGCGTCAGCACAAAGGTTTTCACAAACACTAACGTCAGAACAAAGTTAATAACAAAGACAAACATCAGTACAAAGTTATTCACAAAGACAAAAGTCATCACAAAGTTAATCACAAAGACAAACGTCATCACAAAGACTTATGTCTGTATAAAGTGAATCACATAGAAAAACGTCAGCACCAAGATAATCACAACGACAAACATCAGCACAAAGTTAATCACAGCAACATATGTCAGCACAAAGTTAATCACAAAGACAAACGTCAGCACAAAGTGAATCACAAAGAAAAACGTCAGTACAATGTGAATCACAGACAAACATCAGTACAAAGTCAATCACAAAGATAAACGTCAGTACAGAGTTAATCGCAAAGACAAACGTCAATACATAGCTAATCACAAAGTCAAACGTCAGCACAAAGATAATCACAAAGTCAAACGTCAGTACAAAATGAATCACAAAGACAAATGTCAGTACAAAGGTAATCACAAAAACAAACGTCAGGACAATGTTAATCTAAAAAACAAACGTTATTACAAACGTATCTACAAGGTCAAACGTCAGTACAAAGCTATTCACAAAGTCAGTCGTCGGTACATAGTTTATCACAAAGACAAACGTCAGTACAAAGTTAGTCACAAAGACAAACGTCAGCACAAACTTATTCACAAAGTCAAACGTCAGCCCAAAGTTAATCACAAATACAAACGTCAGCACACAATTAATCCTAAAAACAAACGTCAGCACAAAGTTAATCACAAAGACAAACGTCAGCACACAACTTATCCTAAAAACAAACGTCAGCACAAAGTTAATCACAAAGACAAATTTCAGTGCACAATTAATCACAAAGATAAACGTCAGCACAAAGATGATGACAAAAGAAAACGTCAGTACAAAGTTAATCACAAACACAAACGTCAGCAAAAGGTTCATCACAAAGACAAACATCAATATTAAGTTTATAATAGGGACAAACGTCAGCACACAGTTATAAATCACAAAGACAATTGTAGGCACAAAGTTAATCACAAAGACAAACGTCAGCACACAATTAATCCTAAAAACAAACGTCAGCACAAAGTTAATCACAAAGACAAACGTCAGCACACAATTAATCCTAAAACCAAACGTCAGCACAAAGTTAATCACAAAGACAAATTTCAGCACACAATTAATCCTAAAAACAAACGTCAGCACACAGGTAAACACAAAGAAAATTGCCAGTACAAATTAAATCAAAAACGAATGTCAGCACACAAATTTATCACAAAGATTAAAGATACAAAAGGACAAAGTTAATCTAAAAATAAAACGTCATCATAAACTTATCTACAAAGCCAAACGTCAGAACAACGCTATTTAAAAAGTCAAATGTCGGTACATAGTTAATCACAAAGACAAACGTCAGCACAATGTGATTCACAAAGACAAACGTCAGTACAAAGTTAATCACGAAGACAAACGTCAGCACAAAGTAAATCACAAAGGTAAACGTCAATACAAAGTCAATCACAAAGACAACGTCAGCAAAAAGTGAATCAAAATCGTCTCGTTTGTCATAGATTATGGTACTGAGATGACCGCTTATGTCAAGTTCGAGGTATAAGTCTAAAAATGAGGCGGAGGAAGCCGTGTCTGTTGTTTCTTTAATTTCTAGTTCTGTAGGATATATTAATGGATCTCAATCAGAAAATTTTGAATTAGTAATGGAAAAAACATCATCAATATATCTGAATGTAAAAGTAAATGATCTGCACAGTTCGTTCCCATAGCAATGCCGACAATTTTTTGAAAAAGTCTACCTCCAAATTCAACAAATATGTAGTCAATAAGAACTCCAGCATACTGATCACTTGTTCCTCTGTGTAGCATGTTTTACCTTTTCGTTCACTATTAACAAAATATGCCGTATGTTATCCCAAAGTAATAAATTTATAACGTATGCTACCATTTGTATATTGAAAAGAATTGTGGATTATTCTTTTAGACGATTTTTCATTTTCACATGGGGAATGGTGGTATACAGGGTTGAAAAATCAAAAGTTTTGACAGAATTAATTTCAGAGAAAGATCGAGATTTTAAATTATCCAGAAGTTCTTTAGAGTTTTTAGAATCCTCATATGGTTAATACCACTACGCCAGTTAACAGTTTCACAGTATTTCTGAAGACCCTTTTTCACTACGGACAGATTTTTTGTCAATCTAATGGACAATTCTTCTGTAGAACATGCAGATCAGCCGGCAATGTACCGTTGTTTGTACGGAATTTTGTGAGGTTGGATATCCAATACACACAAGGTAAGTCATCAGATTTGCTGTTCAATGTAATGTTCATTGAAGCCATGAAGGACTTATGATTTGCCAAAATCTCATCCTTGTCAAATGATGTGTTTTTTAATGTGGAAGTACCTGAGTGCTCACTTATTCCTAATTCTTTTACAAGACACTTGTAGTAGTGCGATGTACATACAAAGACAATATTATTTGAAGCTTTGTCCCCAGGAACAAACATATTTTGATCATGAAGAGATAATAGACATTTTACAGCTTCTATTCTCTGAAAACGGACTTTGGTCGATCATTCACACAGTTTTTCAACTTTCGAGTTCGACGTTTAATCAGAGACCTGATTGTTTTGACCCATTCTGACAAAGGTTCCAGTTCAACTTCTTCTCGTTTAGCCCATGCTCTGGTTTAGTCCTCAATGGAAACTATAATTATTTTGAAGTTATGGTTCCAATTGATGTGTTGGGGTTCTCTGAACTTAAGACCATGAGATATTACCTTTCGGAGATGTTCACGTCGAATTATGTTTATATCCCCAGTAATAACATGGCCAGAGGGGCTTTAAATATAAGGCGAGTGGGAACAGTCACATGCCAGAGGTTTTTTTAGGTATTCTTCTAAATCTAGGTCCTGCAATGCTTGCTTATAATTAAATACTTTAGGTGCAATGGTTTTGGTGTAACTGTAGGATACAAAAGGGACAGACTGATTTCGAAAATAAAGTGGGATTTTAGATGTTACCTCCTTGTGATGAAGAACGTTGCTGATGTTGATTGAATCAATTCTTTTATTAGAAAACTGAAATGGAAGGAATTACCTCTTTTCATCATGTAAAGTTTCCGGTCTAACTTGCTTAAAAAGACGGAAAAGAGCTACATCACAAATTATACTGACCATTATGTATATTGGAGAAAATGTATTTATTCATCCCTTGTCAAGTGCATAATCTCTCAAAAAGTTTAGAAATTTAACAGGCAGTGAAAAAAGAATAGTTCTAATGTAATGCAACCCTAGCAGATGATGAAGATGTGAAAGAAGGTCACCAAAGCTCCCAGAGGGCGCAATCGCGGATTGGTAATTGACTCTTTTCCAACCCTAAGACATAAAAAAATTCGGTCGTGTAAAACTTCTTGCACTTAAACTTCACCGAATGTGAAATAGAAACACTTTTTTTGGGATATGCAAGACTGTTATCGGTAGAAACACCACAAGCATTAGAAAATTAAAATGCACAAGGAACAATATTAAAAAGTAAAACAAGTGCAACACGAACTCCTTTTAAGTAATCAAAGATAGACATCATTTCACATAACTTCTGGCGCATATGTGTTTGCTATTAACTAGGTTCGTGTTGCTCAATCTACAGTTTTCTTTGTACTGTTGTTCTATTATTTTGTCCATTGTATAGTCTGTCCTTCTTTGGCTTTAGATTTGCATTCCCCCCTGGTGTCTCTTTATTTCTTTTTTCCAATTAAATCTTTATTGAACATGAAGTAAAAAGTAAATTGATTCATGTGTGCTTGGTTTTGTTCATTCTGGTCCTCAGTGCTGGTTTTACTTGTTTGTATACATTCATCGTGTTGATATGTATATTTCAGTGTAAGCTCCTTGAGATTCAATGTTTGTCAGTAGTATAGAACAAGCCTGATAATAACATATTAAATAAAAAGTCCGATGGGAGTAGCATTGATCCTGTACAGAATATATATCAATGATATTGAGAAGATAAGGGATTGTTTTTGATACCTTTTCTCGGATGAAACTTTTTTTCAGTCATTCCATTACCCAATGGTTTTGAAATAGCATTAAAGTGCAAAAACAGTACAAAAAAAAAACTTGCCGTTTGCTTTGCCTTTAGAATAAGGAAGCTTGAATTTTTAAAGTTTTTTTTTAACTATATTTGCTGGTTTGTTTGGTTTTTTTTCAATGATTTTCTTTTATGTTGTTGGTCCTTTGCTTCTTTTTTTTTTACTTTTTAACGAGACATAATATATATTTGAATGGAATACCATGTAATCACAGAATATCTACCGAAAATATCATTCAATAATGCCGTACATAATTTCGTACTACGGAGGTACACACAATTAACAATTAGAATATAAACCTTATCTGATGCAACATATGCGGATATGGATTTTTTTCTCGTCGGGAGTGCTCAAATTCATATACATGAAACGAAAGTCTGTAACTTTGAGTAGAAATGATAAACCAATGTATTACAAACATTGGTCAAATACTCAGAGTAGAACCTGTAAACGCGGTTAATTACAGAAATTGGCAATTTAACGGTCTATGATCTCATCGATTTTTGACTAATTTACCGATAATTGGTCATATTTTCGTATATTCGTATCATCAATACTGATTATAGTATTTATACATCGTAAATTATAAAGCTAAATCATGTGTGTACATGATTTCAAAGGTTGTATGAAGTCTGGTAATTTACATCTTGTTCCTTAACACGTGGAAATGACACTTTGTAAGTTTAAGGTTTTGTTAACCTTAAAACGTGATTCATGATGATGTCACTCTTATCTCTAGGGAAAAGTATGTACAAAAAAGTCATCAAAGCTTTAACAATCAATGACTGTTAAGACATTTTCACTTGTCCGTTTATTATTTTCCATTTCTGTGAGAGATTTATTTATTTGCGAATATTGATAAAGTGACGAAGGCTTGTTGTTAAACAAAAATCGGCAAGAATCGGCGAAAAATTATACTAGCACAACTTTTTACGTTTTACGACTAAATAGCTGATTACAATTTTATAAGTAATGGGTAAAAATCATGTAGTTGTAGACATCGAATGGGCCCGCTGCTTTACAGGTTTAATTTTCAAAGGAATTTAAGTCGTTTGTTTTGTAAAATTTTATCTATCATTTCGCCTGATTTAGATACATCAACTTTGACAAGAAAAATAATTCATATTTTAAAGGACATCAAAATCCATTTCATGCCCATTCGTGATATGAAAATTCAAACCATCTAGCAAAAGCTTCAATCTTTGTTTATTTGTACGTTATTTTTCGTTGGACAGGTATTTTAACAAAACTTTGAGCAAAACACGACTGAAATATTGACAAGTTATGCATCACGCAATGTCCATAGGTTAACATTCAATCATATTATATTCCTTAACAGCTGCTACAATTCTATACCTCAAAGAGAATTTTTAATAGTTTGAAAAAAGCTCTATGTTTTTGTTGTCTGAGCTGAGATAATACAACTGCAGACATGATTTTTGGTGTTCTCCTGGCAAGTTTGTTTTGGAATGGAAATCTTGTTCAGTGCAATAGTAAGTATAGGTCAATTATTATCTAAACAGTCAAACGATAAAAAAGAATGATACGAGTATTAAAAAACATATGTTCTAAACTCCAATGTAATTCACAAATGTCAGTATTAACTAACAATGTAAAAAAAGGAGATGATGTGGTATGATTGCCAATGAGAACTACCCACCAGAGACCAAATGACGTGGATGTAAGCATCTATAGGTCCCCATATGGTCGTCAACAATTAGCAAGACCCATACCGTCTAGTTAGCCATGAAAGACATCGACATGGCTAAATGTAAAACAATTCATACCAGAAAACCAACGGCTTTATTTATGATATAACAAATATGACAAACAGTAACCAACGACATTCACTGAATTACAGGCTCTTGGCTTGGGACAGGCACATACAGAATGTGGCAATGTTAAACATGTCTGCGAGCGCTTAGTCTTTTCCTATCATGGGACAGTAGTGTAACAGCAAAATTTAAGAACAAACTGTTAAAATCAGTTGGAAAGGTTTAAACTCAAATCGGAACGATGCACACATACAACTAACAAAAGATGAAAGACACATTGTCGTCTTAACTTGCTGCAGACACTTTCGAACTCGATTAATAGCTTATGTACAGGGATTACACTGGTTCCCTTTAATGTCGTTTCTTCTTCAATTGTTTGTCATGTTCACGTCTCTTAACTGTTATAAACATCATGAACATAATTATAACAACGGACCTATAAATGCAATATCGATATAAATGTGTACCTCATGTGCGGTTTTGCAAGTATTTTCATGATTGAAAACTAATTAGTTCAGCTAGATGAATAACATATGAATAATAATTTTATGAAAAGGTGTCGTAGAATGCTACATTACAACTGACTTATGTCTATTTTTTATTAAATTGTATTGCAGGGTCAATGTCTTGTATATCTCACATTTCCTTTATCATTATAGATCGTTTCTTGTGCATTACTATAAAATTCGCACACACAAATCCAACAGTAAAGACTAACAATACGTCAGAAATAACAAGTATCAAATTTGGCCCAGTTTATGAATTTGTAAATTCATAAATGGTCTTTTATAGCTGACTATACGGTATGGGTTTTTCTCATTGTTGAATGCCGTACGGTTGCTATAATTGCTTACATCGACTTCATCTAAACTTTTGTGGACAGTTGTCTAATTGGCAATCAAACCATATCTCCTTATTTTTTATTTTATAAAGCAAAATTGCTATACATTCTTTTTGGAATTTACATCTATCTTGTTTTTTTGTTTATTTGTTTCTTCCATGATAAGAATGGCAAACACGTTTATAAAGCATTGTCAAATATATTTATTAACAAAATTCTCCTTCTTATTAGCTATTAAAGTTGTGATTTTTTTTTCTATCAAACAGAACAAGAGATAATTGAAGATTTAAAAAACATTATCTTCAAAATAAAGAAAAGTGGAGACTTTGGAGCAGGTAATTAGTTGTACATTTAGCAGTATCGTTGTTCTACACAATACAGAGAGAATATCAAGAGTAATAAAAAAATGAATTTAAAATTGAACATATGTGTAGAATATCGAAATATTTCTACCATATGCTTGGCCTTTGTATTATTTCCTTGTGTATTGGAATTATCATTCGGGTTTTATAAAACATATACTTATGTTCTAATAGTTGATTCCATATAAATAATCTCAGAAATCTAAATTATTAAATCACTTCGATCTAAGATCGTCGAATTGAAGTACGTAATTATATAAAATTATAGACATCGTACACGAATTAAGAAGTAGGTTGTATGTGTTTACACCACCCCCTTAAACTCGTGTAACAGCACAACCTGATAACAGTGACTGTAAAAAACCCGTTTGAAATGACTTGTCTCATCAGATTTGTATATGTATTACCTAACATCTAAAAAAGACAAAAATTAAAAGTATTGCTTGATTTGATCATCCCTTACCACTAGTCCAACCGGCATATACATACAGTGTATTCTTTAGAAAACATCGCGACGTAATATAAGGCATGAGAATCGCAAAACGTCTGGCATATAAACTTTTAAACTGGTTTGATCCACCAGAATGTCATATCCTTCTATATATGCATGTTGCACTTGTTATACACATCTTAGAATCGTTTAAAAAAAAACACAGATACTGTAGTCAGTTTGCTACGTTTGAATTACATGTTAGACTAATCGTATTTATTATTTTAATTTTTTGTATCAATGAATGCAATTTGATCATTTATTTTAGTGCTTATAACTTTAATAAAACTTAAGTATTTGGAACCATTTGCTTGAGTTTAATTAAGAGCATACGATACAGTTTTGATCCCACGGTGATATCTTTATTTTTATGATTTTGCATACAAGCTATTCTTTACACAGTCAATTCAAATATGTAATGAAAAATATACCTTCATGTGCTACTTTTAGTGATAAATAGTGTCGAAATTTTAGACATTTACTCAAAATTTCGGTTTATTGGACATTTTCATCCTTTGAGCAGGCATACCTAACTTTTTTGTTTCGAAAGATAATAACAAGCAGTTTCTTGTAAAAACATTTGGAATATCGTCTTTACATAAGCATATTCTAAGTTTGTGTAACAATTCTCTGGAAGTAGCAAATGTTTATTATTTTTTCATGATTTTAGGAAAAACTGGGATTTTTTGCAGTATATTTATCCATTTAAAAAAAAAACCATTAGTGATTTCTTCATAAAAATTGGTACAAGTAATCGTCATACATAATCAAGTCAAATGTCATTTTAAAAAAGAGGGGTCCAGGTATTCGTTTTCAAGCTAATGATTAAAATCAGTCAAAAAATGATTCGTTTCCTGATATATCAAAGTTTGACGAAAAAGCTTGCCTGCAAAATTTGTCAAAACCACAAAATACACTTTTTCCTAAATTCTCGAAAATTGGTATTCACGATATAAATGATTATCAGTAATTTACATTGCAGTTTAAGCCTGATATCTTCGATGTGTTTTCACAGGAGAAGCATCATCAAATACGAGAATATACTAAAATAACTAACATATTTTTTTGTCTTTATTATATTCTCTTAGGTCAGACGTCTATCCCAGCTTTCACTGCAACTTTGTCAAAGGATTTTACTCCGCCACTCAATCAAATCATAAAATTTGACTCCGTGAAGACAAATGTTGGTGGACATTACTCGTCTAGTACTGGAGTATTTACGCCACCAAGGAACGGACTTTATATGATATCTGCTACAATAAGATCAACTGCTACAAAGTACTTGCATTGTGAGCTATGGGTCAATGATGTTATGAAAGAAAAACTCTTTGGCAACAATTACTCGACTGGAACTGCCAACGCCGTCTTACAACTGAAGAGAGGAGACAGGGTTTTCATAAAGAAAGACAACCGAAGTGGAGAATATATGCTTGGACGTGATTGGTCAATGTTTTCTGGTTATTTCATTGCATAAAAAAGTCTTACTTTAACATAAATAAATATCATTAAAAATCTTAAGATGCTTGTTGTTCTTTGTTCTTTTGTTGTATTTGTGCTGTTGAGATGCTATCACATTAATTTTATCTCTTTTTATTCATTGGTTGATATCAAATGTCTATAGTATAAAAAATCATTGCATCTATTACAAGAAGTGGCTACGTTTGTCTCATTATATATTGACTTATTAAAACCAAACAAGTACAATTACAAGAGCAACTGGTCAAAGTCTATTCTACATAAAGTAATGGATACACAAATGGTAACGTCGAATTTACGACTTGTGTTCATGAACTTGTGGAGCTATTGAACTGCAACCCAATAAATGTAACGTGTATTCTTTTCAAAATCAGATAAATAATTATATAATTTTCATGCTCCGTAAAACCTAATTAAAATCAAGTCTTTCTCGTGGAAGGATTTATGATATATAAATATTATCACAACCATTTTGTTTATTTGTTCCAGCGTCAGCACACATGATTCATACAAACAAAAATTAAATGCCAGCAAACGGTTGAACACAAAGACAAACGTCAGTACACAATTAATTACAAAGACAAACGTTAACACAAAGTCATTCAAAAAGACAAAGGTCAAACAAAACTATTCCCAGAGAGACAAAGGTCAGCACACAGCCCATCAAAAACAAAAACGTCAGCACATAGTGAATCACAAAGACAAACGTCAGTACAAAATTATTCAAAAACAAAAACGTCAGTATAAATTTAATCACGAAGACAAACATCACCACAAATTTATTCACAGAATAATCGTCAGCACAAAGTGAATCACAAAGTCAAAAGTCATCACAAAGTTATTCACAATGTCAAACGTCAGCACAAATTTATTCACACAAAGATAGACGTCAGTACACAATTAATCACAAAGATAAACGTCCTTATCATATTATTCACAAAGAAAAACGTCAGCACAAAGTGAATCACAAGACAAACTTCATCACCAAGACAAATGTCTGTACAAAGACAAACTTCATCACATAGACAACGTCAGCACAAAGTGAATTACAAAAACAAACGTCAGCACAAAGTTAATTACAAAGACAACCGTCAGCCAATTGTCATTATAAAGACAAACGTCCGTACAAAGCTAATTTCAAAGCCGAACATCAGTACCCAGTTAATCACAAAGACTAATGTCAGCAGTAAGAGAATCACAAACACAAGCGTCAGCACAAAGGTTTTCACAAACACTAACGTCAGAACAAAGTTAATAACAAAGACAAACATCAGTACAAAGTTATTCACAAAGACAAAAGTCATCACAAAGTTAATCACAAAGACAAACGTCATCACAAAGACTTATGTCTGTATAAAGTGAATCACATAGAAAAACGTCAGCACCAAGATAATCACAACGACAAACATCAGCACAAAGTTAATCACAGCAACATATGTCAGCACAAAGTTAATCACAAAGACAAACGTCAGCACAAAGTGAATCACAAAGAAAAACGTCAGTACAATGTGAATCACAGACAAACATCAGTACAAAGTCAATCACAAAGATAAACGTCAGTACAGAGTTAATCGCAAAGACAAACGTCAATACATAGCTAATCACAAAGTCAAACGTCAGCACAAAGATAATCACAAAGTCAAACGTCAGTACAAAATGAATCACAAAGACAAATGTCAGTACAAAGGTAATCACAAAAACAAACGTCAGGACAATGTTAATCTAAAAAACAAACGTTATTACAAACGTATCTACAAGGTCAAACGTCAGTACAAAGCTATTCACAAAGTCAGTCGTCGGTGCATAGTTTATCACAAAGACAAACGTCAGTACAAAGTTAGTCACAAAGACAAACGTCAGCACAAACTTATTCACAAAGTCAAACGTCAGCCCAAAGTTAATCACAAATACAAACGTCAGCACACAATTAATCCTAAAAACAAACGTCAGCACAAAGTTAATCACAAAGACAAACGTCAGCACACAACTTATCCTAAAAACAAACGTCAGCACAAAGTTAATCACAAAGACAAATTTCAGTGCACAATTAATCACAAAGATAAACGTCAGCACAAAGATGATGACAAAAGAAAACGTCAGTACAAAGTTAATCACAAACACAAACGTCAGCAAAAGGTTCATCACAAAGACAAACATCAATATTAAGTTTATAATAGGGACAAACGTCAGCACACAGTTATAAATCACAAAGACAATTGTAGGCACAAAGTTAATCACAAAGACAAACGTCAGCACACAATTAATCCTAAAAACAAACGTCAGCACAAAGTTAATCACAAAGACAAACGTCAGCACACAATTAATCCTAAAACCAAACGTCAGCACAAAGTTAATCACAAAGACAAATTTCAGCACACAATTAATCCTAAAAACAAACGTCAGCACACAGGTGAACACAAAGAAAATTGCCAGTACAAATTAAATCAAAAACGAATGTCAGCACACAAATTTATCACAAAGATTCAAGATACAAAAGGACAAAGTTAATCTAAAAATAAAACGTCATCATAAACTTATCTACAAAGCCAAACGTCAGAACAACGCTATTTAAAAAGTCAAATGTCGGTACATAGTTAATCACAAAGACAAACGTCAGCACAATGTGATTCACAAAGACAAACGTCAGTACAAAGTTAATCACGAAGACAAACGTCAGCACAAAGTAAATCACAAAGGTAAACGTCAATACAAAGTCAATCACAAAGACAACGTCAGCAAAAAGTGAATCATAAAGACAAACTTCGGTACATATTTAATCACAAACACAAACGTCAGCACAAAATAAATCACAAAAACAGACGTCAGAACAAAGTTTATCACAAAGTCATCCGTCAGTTCAACGCTATTTACAAAGTCAAACGCCAATACAAAGTTAATCACAAAGACAAACGTCAGCACAAAGTGAATCACAAAAACAAACGTCAGAACAAAGGTAATCACAGAGTCAAACGTCAGTACATAGTTAATTACAAAGACAATCGTCGGTACAAAGTTAATTACAAAGACAAAAGTCGGCACAAAGTTAATCACAATGACAAAAGTCAGCACAAAGTTATTCACAGACAAAAGTCAGCACAAAGTTAATCACAGACAAACGTCAGCACAAAGTTTATGACAGACATGGCACACAAGTAATCACCAAGACACTACACAAAATTAATCCTATAAAAATGTCAGCACAAAGTTAATCACAGATAACTATCAGCTTAAAGTTCCACATATGAAGACAAACTTTAGCACACACTTAATCATAGACACAGCAAAAAATTAATCACAAAGACACAACACATAATTAATTCTATGGGGAAAAAAACCGCCAGCACAAAGTTAATCACAGACACAAACGTCAGCACAAAGTTAATCACAGACTAACGTCAGCACACAATCAATCCCCAAAACAAACGTCGTCAGAAAAAGTGAATCACGAAGACAAACGTCACACAAAAAGTTAATCACAAAGACAAACGGCAGCTCAAAGTTATCCACAGACAAACGTCAGCACAAATTTCCACATAATTATGAGGACAAAAGTCAGCAAACAATTAATCACAAAGACGTAGACACATTAAAATAACTGAAAAAATGAAAACATAGCTTAAGATATCGCATCCAATCGACGTAAATGGACCACGAATAATTCTGTTCCTTCCAAAATACGCTCATATTTCCCTGTGTCGCGACATTATTATTATTATATAAACAATTTGCTACCAGTAGCCCTTTAGTAACAAGCAATCAATTCGCTAGATATGTGTGTATCGTTCGCCTTTTCTCTTTCTTTTCTAAACGGAGGTAAATATAGTGCTTGGATAGCACGTCAGTTCGTTCACCCGTCCTTGCCTCCATAACTGCTCCTGAACTACTCGACATAACTGTGTTAAACTTTCACCGAATCTCTCTCACATGATATACTTTGGCGTCTTCTATTTAATTCCTTCATCTGGATGATTTCCGGGGTTTCCCTAAGCAAATCATGGACTTAGTAAGAAGCGAGGTATCATTTTGTGAACTTTGCTCGCAGTAAATCTAGTTTAAGAATGTTTATTTGGCCTTTTTAACTTTTTTGATTCGAGATTTACTGATGAGTCTTTTGTTGACGAAACGCGCGTCTGGCGTATAAAATTTCAATCCCTGTATCTATGATGAGTTTATTTCATGTGAAACATTGACACTATTTGTTCATTCCTATAGAAAAATATCTGCATGTAGCTGCTGTATGGAACATGGAAACCACATCATTAGACAATAATAGATTTACGGTGTAAATGATAGATTTTCGGTCGTCCATTGTAGATTGACACCATAAATACTTTACAGTTGTCCATCATAGATCCTGGAATAATCCATGTGACTCTCGCGCTGTAAATAACAGTTAGGTTTTCGTAAATGCATTTACGGCCATAAATGATAATTCGCTCGATAATGAAATTCCCCTCTGTCCGTGTGAATTACAACCCCGATTCGTAAATTATAGATAATTTTGTTTCGTCCAGTGGAATTACAACCAGAAATACATGCCGAATGTATGTTCGATTTTGATTGATGATCATTGCAACTGCAATGTCCTTTCACTCTGGCCAAGAATGTCGGCTAGTAGAATCTGGTTAATCAAATTTGTTTTTAGCGATGAGTGTCAACAGTTATAAGCTGCTGTTCACACACAATGCAGAATGGGGGTTTCAAACTTTACATAGAAATTATTTTCCACAATTACGATTTTTTTTATTAACTTTAGTTGTTATAGTTTAAAAAGTATTGTTTTTTCTACAGTCTCTATTCTAATCAATGAACACAAATTTAAAATGATGCAAACTCTTTTTCTGCATGTGCATATTCTAGTTTCAATTTTGTTTCAAAACAACCGGCATATTTGTATATTTATATTCATTCGTTAATATTATGGACTGCTTGTAAATCAGTAAATCATAACTAATATTTGTATATATTGATAATTAAAAGTTGATTTCAAAACTATATTTATTTTTAAAACTATATGCAAAAACAAGTTCAATTCCTCTACCGACAAAAACACTTAGATAAAACCAGAGACAACCACACTCAAGGTTCCTATCCAGAGAGAGGCGAACTTACTCTATAATAACAGTATGATAAATAGCAAAACTCCGTTATTTTTCTTCTTTTTTTTGGTGGGGGTAAAGGGGGTAGGGATGATTGAAATTTTTCAGTCTATTATAGCATTAAAAAAGGCTGACAACATTCAGTTTTTCACATTTTGTACCAGTGGAAAAGATTGTAATTTGTTTGATATCTTTCATTTCTTTCGACGTTTTGCATCATTCATAAATATAAATAAGAAGATGTGATATGAGTGCCAATGAGACAACTCTCCATCCAACAGAATGACTGTAAGTTAGGTTTCCATACTAATTTATTAAAACATTTATAACGCATGTTTACCTCCTATGATAAAGAAGTATATGTACCGGTTTCCCGTTTTTAGGTATCAACGTAATAGATGTGTTTTGATAATGTAAAATATCAGCTGAAAATCACAATTTTAAAGATGGTTTTATGTGTTTTCACGATCAAAACATTGTTTTGCCCTTTAACAAGTTACCGGTCACAAGAGTTCAGAAGTTTGAATCAAAATCATTGTGAGGCCATAACATTTGAAAACTCAAAACTTATTAAAGATATGTAGAGCTTATAAACCAAAAAGGATTAAAAAAGTATAACCCAAAGCCGGGCAAGGAATCAAAGCTTTGCCTAAAGAATATTCCTTAAGTTAGAAAATAAATATAAATTCCAGGTCAAACACTTTCGACGTCACAAAACTGTGATATGTACCGAATATCAGATATTCTGCATATCAATAACTGAGAGTCAAACTATGAAGATTTATCGAATTGCATTTGTGTTTTCATGACAAAACAAACACGGTTTTACTTTGATTTGCCATCTGTCGGAAATTAATAGCTCATGCTGCGTTCACACGTAATTCGAATTCGATTCGCATTAACTAATTCGAATTAGTCTAATTCGCATTCTAGATGTTTTACGTCCGAACGTAAATTTTAGTACGAATTACGATGCGCGTCAAATTCGCTTTGCTGTCCGAACGACGTTAACTTTTAATTCGAATTATCAATAAACTAATTTTAAATTAAAACAAAACAAAACAACCATTTTAAAGCCAATTAATATTTCCAAACTAGATCTCTTAGTCTGATATGGCAATTGTCATTTCAATAACAGGGCTAGGGTTTTCCTATTTTTTTCAAGATTTTTTTTCCCTGCTGTATTGCACAATCCATGCTCCTTCATTTAATATTATATTTTTCGCAAACGTGTCGGTTTCTGTGAGTCCCAGATTACTCGGCCTTAATAGCATCACCCGCTCAGCACTCGAAAAGACAGCATGTCTCCAATAACGAACAAGTGTTACCCCTTTGTAAATTATAGTCAGACATGTCGGACTTGTCGGCATATACGCAATGGTTTTCGCCTATGTTATTTTCGCGGACACGAATTATTAGTGTTACGTTTTTAATTTTAAAGAATCAAGAAATATATAGTGTCCGCACCACAGTTTAATTCGAATTGAAGCGAATCAACTAATTCGCATTAGCGAAAACGCATTTTTAATGCAATTGGATAATGCGAATGAGCGAATTCGAATTAAAAAAAAGAAGAGTGTGTGAACGCGATTAGCGAATTCGATTCGCATTCGATTCGAATTCAATTCGAATTAAATGTACGTATGAACGGGGCATAAATGTACGTGTGAAAGAGGCATAAGAGAGCCTAGGAATTAAGGGACTTTACACAGTACAGGCAGTGTTGTCTTGACAATATAGATTTACAGTAGTTTAACGACTGAATTCTAAGGCGAAAAAGTATATGTGAAGTAAAAGCATGGCTTAGTCGTTGGCTTAGCTATCAAAATGAAGAAAATATATCGTAGAGTTAATGCAATATGTGTGACTATATGGCAAGTAACATTGTCATCTTGACATACAAATATACATAATCTTTACAATACGTTTGTTAATATTTTCCTTCCATAACACGTTGATGTTTTCTTCTGATATTTTTATCTGTATCCCTATCTCTATTTGGCTTTTCATTACATTTGTTTGCCTCTGACAGGTAATTTTTTTTTATCTTATTCCATATCCCTATTTGGCCTTTCAATACAGTTAGTTGTCTCCGATAGGTTTTTTTTTTTAATCTCTAGTTGGCCTTTCTTCACAGTTGTTTGTCTCTATTAGGTATTGTATCTTTATTCCTTATCTGCGGATGAAGGTAAATCCAGAAAAGCGCTTCGGACGCATGAAATTTATAACGTGTTGTTTTCAATTTTTACAACACTGGATCGATACCTCTGCTGGTGGATTATCATTCCCCGTCGGTATCATCAGCTCAGTAGTCATTACTTCCGTACTGACATGATTTATAACACATTAGTAAAATTGTCCGTTTATAAATTTTGAAATTATATAAAAACTAAGGTTTCAACTTCCTCAGGCAAATTTGACCCTAGATGTATTTGGCTATTGTTCTATGCCCTTTTTAGTTATATAGCTCTTCAACTGTTTCGGTTCTTATACATCAACTTGGCTTTTAGATATTAGGCTTTTAGCGCTCCTGATGAAGGTAAATCCAGAAAAGCGTTTCGGACGTTTGCAATTCATAACGTGTTGTTTTCATATTTTTTTCTTAAAAGTAATCAAAAACGCCTTTAACTTTGTATCAAACAGTGAGAGTTGAATTTTTACCCATTTCTGCGGTTACTTTTTCATATCAGACCTGACAAATTTCTAATTTACAAAGCAATAATAGCGAATTTGTCTCTGATATTCCCTTAGACTTTGAGTTTAATATGTTTCAATGATTGTACGAAGAAATCAATGAACTAGATTGAAAACTTGTAATACAATAAATGTTTTTGCTGGTGCTATTTCTGTCAAATTACTATTGAACATTCTTTGATGTCAATGAAAGTCAATAGACATTTACAGAATACATCTGACAGTACTTGTGACTCAAATCTGTTTGGCTTTACTTTCAATTATAATTTGAAGCTAATCAATGATAATAAAAGATTTAAGTTAAGGATTTTTACATAGATTTAAAGTTTATAAGTAAGTGCAGTCGTTCTAAAGGTTTTTTTTTTCTTTTGCTTCTTTCTTAGGAAGAACTCATTCTGTAACAAACATCACAGTATGAGACACATGATTCAATTATTAGTTGTTATTAGCCTATAAATAGCTTCCAGTAACTGTGACTACTATGAGATCGGTACTGTGTGTCTTTTGTTTTATTTTTTTTCGCTACTTGTGCAAAAATTAGGAGTCAAATCCTTTTCAACTAATTTTAACGGTTTGTTCATATATTGTGCTGTTACACAACTTTCTAAAGTTCAGGGAGGATTGAGCGCTAACCGACATGTTTAACTCTGTCACCATTTATATGTACCTATTCCCAGCCTATAGTTTAGTAGTTGTCGTTCAACTTGGTTGGTATCTGTCGTATTTGTTTTTCGTTAAATGTTCTGTCATAAATCAGGCAGTTGGTTTCTTTCAATTCAATTGAATCAATATTTGTTTTCTATCGGGGATTCCTATGGTGATCTATCAAAGTGAAGTTTGCATAAAAAGAAGTTGATTTTTAATAGAATTTTGAAATTAATTGCCCCCAAAATCACTGCTTCGTCCACAAAATTTTGAATATGCAATCTTAACGGACCTTAAAGGTTAATAGGTAGTTAGAGATTGAAAGTTTATAATAAAAGAAGTAAATGGAACTTCAGAACCCTTCTTTCACGAAGACGTGTTTGGCAGAATATATTTCAATCGGAGATATTGTTCCTCTTAGTTTCATATATTCATATAGATTAAGCCAACGAGAAAATGTATTGCCCGATCAATTAGAAGTAAGAAAAACTACACATGTATACTGTCTACTTGTCTAAGTGGACTAGGGTGCTGGACACAAATGCATAGTTTCTAACATTGTCAGACTGAATTCAAGATGAAGAAGCTCGCGGTATACAACAAAAGCCTTTTTATCAAAGCCGTTGACAAGGCTGTCAAATAGAGAAAATATGTATTGCAGAGTTGTCGCATGTTAACAAGAATACAAGATTAGATCAATGTCAGAAAAATTCATATATTCAGATATTGGGCTGGCCTAATATTGTTTAATACTACGGTTATACAAGTGTCTACAATATTAACAATTAGTGGGTTAACTGTATTACAAAAAATAAAAAAATAAACTTATTTTCCGTCCCTGTTAAAATGCATTCAAAATGTGATATTTTCAGACATTGACCCAATATTGTTTTATACTGAAACGATAACTACAAAAAGAGCAAATGATAGTCAATGATTGAATGCACAAACCTAGATGCTTGAATGCTATCAAAACTTATTATGTCAGTTGCTTGCTACATGATTTAGTCAGTTAAATACTGTATAACATAGTTGATATTGTTGGGATCAAACCAATCTTGTGGTCGTGTTTATTGACGTTACAAGGCTACGATAGAGGGATTCTTGAAAAGCATATATTAGAAGAAATAATAAAAGACAGAATTCGTTTCATGTACATTGGTCCCCGCTTCAAACTCAATTGTTGCAGACATTGCTGTATTAGAGAAATAAAAACAAAATAAGTTTCATGTTGCCGATATGGTTTCCCATCATTACTCCTGAAAGCTGAAAATTTCATTTAGCCGAATGTTTTAGATCAATACAGCCATCAATCTTTTTAGCATTTAGGTAGTTTGTGCCATATGCATCTTGGTGCCTTCTTGGATGAAGTACTTTGTTGATAGCACATGCACTGGCCATCAAACTTAATCTTTAAATATGAACTGAATGTCACGTTTCATTTTGACAAACATTTTACACTTCAAACCAAGAAAAAATGGCCAACCTGATTACAATAAAACGCTAACAGTTACGCGTAGCACAATAAAAATTTCGACAAATATTGATAATTATATTCCAAATATAAACAAGAGTGCACACGCTGACCATTGAGTTCATGTTGAAAGTCTTAAAGATAAAGATTTTACTACAAGTACCACATAAACTTAACATTTTTAAAGAGCCATGACAATGAGGTCCGGGTAAGATAAATCTTGTCAGATAGACATGTACACCATACAATTATTCCATACACTAAATATTATAATAGTTGACCTATTGCTAATGATTATTGGAAAACAGACCAAAACACAAAAACCTTAACATTGACCAATGAACCATGAAAATGAGGTCAAGGTTAGATGATACTAAGTACCTGCCAGATAGACATGTACACCTTACTATCATTCCATACACCAAATATAGTTGACCTATTGCTAATGGTAATTGGAAAACAGACCAAAACACAAAAAACTAAACATTGACCAATCAACAATGAGAATAAGGTCAAGGTTAGATGATAACTGGCAAGTAGACATGTGCACCTTACTATCATTCCATACACCAAATATAGTTGCCCTATTGCTTATAAGTACATGAAAAACAGACCAAAACACCAAAAAATAAATTGCTTCGCCGAGCGCAGCTGGATACGACCGCAGAGGTCCAACCCTGAACAGTTGGGGCAAAAATGGACACAATATTCGCGCTTGATACAGGTCTGAATTTGGAATGTAATTCAATATTTGACACATAATAGGTTTCTGACACAGAACAACTGTAGTCAAAGAACTTAGAATTGGTTATATGATTTTGAATTTATATTCAATTTTTTGCTTTTGTGCAATACACTATGCTGTTGCGAATTGACCTCCCCTCCCCCTCTTTTTAAAAAAAAAATTGAAGGATTTTCTTTTTGATTTCTGAAATCTTGAGGAGAAGCAATTGTCCCCCCCCCCACTCCCCACCACCATTTTTTTACCCCCCCCCCCCCCCTTTTCCAAAAAGAAATTCTTTCCCTCAGTCATGGTCATAATTTCAATTTAAATTTCCAATGGAGTTTGCAACCATAATAACCCATTTAAATACATCATAAAAGTCTTAAAATAGAAAATGACATACATAATCATAGCTAAAATTAATTTACCTTAATCAGCATTATTAAAATTATTAAAATAGTAACTTCTAAAAATGAATTGACAGCTAATCACCTCAAGACAATACAAAAATTCTTTATACATAATTTAAAGGCAGTGTAAGGGAGGTAATTTAACGTTGTGTTTGAATTACCTCCCTTACACTGTAATTTGTACTCAAGTAATTGTCCATTAACCAAGACACCCTTGTTTTTCTCACTTTTTTCCCCTAATACCTTAACAGTTTGAGCCATAACCCCCCAAAGCCAATCCTAACCATCCCTTTCTGGGTGCACTCGACTCCAATCTTAATTGACTAGGATTGTCAGTTTTCCTATCGAAGGTCGGTGGTTTTCTCCGGGCACTCCGGCTTCCTCCACCAATAAAAACTGGCCGCCACGAAATAGCCCAAAAGCGGTGCTTAAAAGTGGCGTTAAAACACCAAAAATTCAAATTCAAATTATTTGACCTACTGCCTATAGTATATGAGAAACGGGCCTAATCACGCAACTTTAACCTTGATCACGGATTCATGAAAGGATGTCGAGGTCAATTGAACTCTTGACTGACGGACATGAAGACGTTGCTAGGAACCCATATACTTTCCCATATGTTCATTTATTTACCAAATAGTGTTTAGAATACATAGAACACGATTACTTTGCTATGAATGACTAAAAGAATATAAGTGATTTCTACTGGTGACTGAAAGCAGAAAATAACCCATTTTATTAGCAAGGTTTATTTCGTTGTTCAGGGCTGTTTGTTGCAGTTGAATAATAGGCACGTTTCTGTCACACAGACGAATACTTTCAATAACAAAACATAATAACAAACGCGGAATACATTTGATCCAAATTGTAGTTTGAAACAGATCTGCAAGATATAGAAATGCGTGGGAAATAATCTGTAAAATTAATTGCATTAATACGTATCAACAATTGTGAGAATAACATTATTTTCCTACTCGGCAACAAGTTTTTATTACGAAATAGTTTAAAGAAATAACAGAACCTTTTCCTGAAACTATTTAAACTGAAAAACCAAAAGAATCTAAAAAAAAAACCTATTTAAGAGTGGAGGGGATGTTCCCCTTGCCCCAAGCCAGCTCCTATGCGAGTGGTAACTATGTGTCAATATGTTTACCACCTAATCAACAGTAAATGTTTGGTCTTCAAATCATTAACCACTCTAAATTTCAAAATATTTCAGCCAGTGAACAATTTGTTTTGAATTTGCCAAAGACTAAAAGATTGATTGTGAATACAATGTTTGCATCCCAAAAGAATTATTAAAGGAGCTTCCATAAATAATTCTTGCCAAGTAAAGTTTAAATTGGCATTTTTTTAACTGCAAAGTTTGAGGGGAGTTATTCATGAACACAACCAGAAGCTTACTTCGAACGTTTCTGAAGACAGCATTCATTGAGAAAATCGTTCTTCCATGTGAACGGACAATTTCTAAATTCAAACCTCTTCCATTCATCCATGAGAGCCTTTTTGAATATCAAATAGTATTATTTGAAAAACAACTATTTCAATATATATTATCATGTTGAGAATCGAGATGAAATACTTTCGTTTTTATACAGAATGCTTATTTATTCATTTATGATATGAAACCTCTAGAAATAATATATCTGTTCACGACTCAACATATTCCTCAAGGACATTCTTTAATTAAGTTTGTACATAACAAGGTTTGACGGTAAGCTAACTGTGCGGTCAGTTACTGACTATTATTTGAAAACATCAAATCTGTTTCTATAGACATACACAAATAATGAACAGCTGAGGTCAGATATGCTTAATAATCGAATGAAAATCTAGGTCTATACTTTATGAAGGGATCCGAGACTGATGATTGATAAGTACTCCTAGAAGGTTGCTATTTTTTTCAGATGTCTGTATTTTTATTTCATATTTGCCTCTGACTGATTGGCAACAAAACACTTTTCTATTACATCTCCATAGAATAACTGTAAATTCTGTTGGGATGAAAATCTGATGGCTAAACTAAAATTTAACTTAACATGTATAATTAACCAAATTGCACCTGCATTGGTAAAAAGAGAATGTTCTTTTTATGTTCATTACCTCCAAAGTCACTGAAAAAGCTTTATGTCAGACTGAGTATAGTTATTACACATTTGATAATTAAAATACTTAATCAGGTTCTCGGAAAGTAGAGATTGTAAAAATTCTGTCGGAGTCAAATTACAGTGCGTGTGTATGGGGCTTTGTTAGCCAGCGGATATTTTACCATATCATAAATCTATTACTAGAAGTGTGCAAACTTTTGTTAAGTATTTGGATCACACTGTTCCAAGCTTACACGAAACTTAGTTGGGGCATTGGCGCGAAAATTAAATATTGAATATAGGAAGAAACATATTTTTCTGGGTTTTTTTTACCAAGGGGAGGACATAACACAAACCTACATCCTCGAATGTTATCAAAACTAATTATGCCAGTTGCAACTTGATTTAGACAGGTAAATACTTTATAACATGGTTGATAATGTTGGGATAAAACCTATCTTGTTGTCATATTCATTGACGTTACAAGGTTGTGATACAGGGATTCTTGAAGAGCAGATATCCGAATTAAAAATAACAATAAAAAATTTATTTGTTTCATGGACATTTGTCTCCCCTTCAAATTCCATTGTTGCAGACATTGCTGTATTAGAGAAATAATAACAAACTAAGCTTCATGTTATCCGATATGGCTTCCCGTACATACTCCTGAAACCTGAAAATTTTATCTAGTTAGATGTTTTAGATCAATACTGTCATCAATCCTTTTAACATTTAGGTAGTTTATGCCACATGAATCTTGGTACATTCTTATGCTGATAGCACATGCACTTGCCATCAAGCTTAACCTTTTAATATGAACTGAAGGTCATATGTTTCATTTTACACTTCAAATCAAGGATAAATGACCAACCTTATAACAATAAAATACTTAAAGTATCCGTACAATAAGTGAAATGTCGTAAATATTAATACTAGTAATAATATTTGAAAATAAACAAGAGTGCACACGCTTAAATTTCTCTCCTGCTTTACTGACCATGATTAATTTGATGAAGAAAGTCATAAAGATAAAGGTTTTACTACACGTATCACATTAACTTTACATTATGAATAATCCATGTCAAGGTCAGATAAACCCTGCCAGACAGAGATGTACACATTACAATCATTCCATACACCAAATTTTGTTGACCTTTTGCTTATAGTATCAATGAAACAGACCAAACCATGAAAACTTAGCATTGACCAATGAACCATAAAAAGAGGTCAAGATCAGATGATACATGTAAGAGAGAAATGTACACCTTACAATCATTCTGTGCACCAAATATAGTAAACTTTTTGCTTATAGTATCTTAGAAACAGATTTAACCAGGAAATTTAACATTGACCAATTAACCAGGAAAATTATTTAAGTAAGTTATGCAAAGTCAATGAACCATGACTGAAGGTACAGGGCCAAAACATCTCCATGGAAATATCATTGACCTACCACTAGTGGTTCCTCATAAACTGACCTAATCACAAACTAATACATGTAAACTACGCTAAAGTTTCAAAGTCAATAGACTATGACTGAAGGGGCAGGTCAAATAATCTCTGAAAATGAGATGTTCCAATGCTAATACAACTGCATATCAAATATCATTGATCTACCACTAGTGGTTCCACATAAACTGACATAATTACAAACCAATATATGTAAACTAAGCAAAAGTTTCAAAGTCAATGAACCATGACTGAGGGGATGGGGTAAAATAATCTCCATGAAAATGAGATGTGCCAATGTTAATACAACTGCATACAAAATATCATTGACCTACCACTAGTGGTTCCCCATAAACTAACCTAATCACAAACTAATACATGTTAACTAAACAAAAGTTTCAAAGTCAATAGACAATGACTGAGGGGTTGGGGCCAAATAATTTCCAAGGAAATGAGATGTGCCAATGCTAATACAACTGTAATCCAAATATCATTGACCTACAACTGGTGGTTTCCCATAAACTGACCTAATCACAAACTAATACAATTTTGACGCCAACACTAACGGAAACAGCATATCTATGTCTCGCTTTTTGACTCTGTCATGGCAAGATAATAAAAACGGAAAGGTTTTTAACTTATTTTTGAACAAAAATAATTTTTTTTGATTCTGACTCTAAACAAGAGGATCTGGTAATTTAATAGAAACTGGTTTATTCACAAAAGAGGACTGCATTTAAGATTCAGCCTACAATGAATATGAGGTCAAGGTTAAGTTCCAAGTGTAATACTGATATGGACACTAATTGAAGCATTTACAGATTAATTATATATAAAGTAAATATTGTTGGTCTTGATATTCATTCTCAGAATAATCTCATCAATAAAACAACATTAATTTTATGGGTTCATGAACTATGAAAATGTTGTCAAGGACAACTGAAATATGGCAAATGGAAGTTTCAGACCATAATCCATCTTTATATAAAATATGGACTGTGTAGCTTCTTTTAATACCCTCTGATATATGAAGATTTATATAACAAGTTAACCTGTCATTATTTCCAGTATAGCATACTATTATACTGTTTAATAATAAATTAATTAACAAACATTCATAACTAAAAACAAATGTTCTTCAACAACATTCCTTGAAATAAAATCACAAATAGCATTCAATTAATATTAATAAACAATCTGAATCTATCTAACTTGGTTGACATTACAATAATAATGTACAACCATACATTTATATAAATGTTCTAATGTATTAAAATCATTCAAGATGTACTTACATACAAGCTGTCCCTCTGTCATCAATTTATAAATCATATAAAAGCTAACCTTTTAACTTGATGTGACTTAAAACAACTCTTGTATGTTATATTCTGACATTAAAAGGTCAACACATGTAAAAACCAATAAAAGCAACTAAAATGATGTTGAAATATTTTGATATGTGGAATCAATGGAAAACAGAGGCTCCTAGAAGCCTGAATCTCTAACCAGGCAAAAATGCCATATTGTTTAATTTTGATATTGTTCACCAAATATGAATTCATTTTGTTCAGTAGTACCTACAAAACATGTAACAGAAATATTTGTTAGACGAACTGACAGACAAGGTGAAAGGCTGCAGTAACTTTAATCATCCATAAATTAAATCTAGTTATCCACTTCAAAGCCAACGAAAAGATCAGTTTTACCTTTGAGCTAATACATCTAAAAACCAAATACCATTGACCTACCACTAGTGGTCCCCCTTAAACTGACCTAGTCGCAAACAAATACATGTTAACTAAGCAAAAGTTTCAGAGTCAATAGTTCATGACTGAGGGGGCTGGCCAAATAATCTCCCTGAAAATGAGAGGTGCCAATGCTAACACAACTGCATACCAAATATCATTGACCTACCAGAAGTGATTCCCCATAAACTGACCTAATCACAAACTAATACTTCTAAAGAAAGCAAAACGTTTCAAAGTCAATAGACCATGACTGAGGGGGCGAGACCAAATAATCTCCATGGAAATGAGATGTGTCAATGCTTATACAACTGCGTACCAAATATCAATGACCTACCACTAGTAGTTCCCCATAAATTGACCTAATCACAAACTAATACATTGTTGAAGTCGCCGCCCACGCCAATGGAAAATGCATACCTAAGTCTCGCTTTTTGACACTGTCAAGGCGAAAAAAAAAGAAGAAATATATCTAAAGCACCACCATTTGCTATCAGATCCAAAACCTCTTTAAATCTCAAGTTATAATGTAGTGTTCATAAATATATCTCATCCAATTAAACTTAACCTGTGTTTTAATTCCAGTTTATCTAGGAGATTTAAAGACTCCTAGAGGAGATTTGTAAATTTAGTTCCGTTTGGAAAATAGTCAATTCAATTCTACTTGTCAAGATTCTAAATGGCCAGAAGTTAAAAATGTGATCAAATAATTCATTCCAACACTTACAGTTTAAAAAGAAGAACTGAAATGTTCGAATTTTTTACCAGGAGATAAAGATCCAAACACAGTAAGCACCTTCAACACCTGGAATTAAAAAACCAGAAGTTTCAATCACTGTAGCTTTTCAACACTATGATCACATTCTCTAATACAAAGTCTTGTCTGCTCTTTATCTGGCTAATCAATGTCACTACATGTTTAACTAATCCTGTTCTTTAATCTCTTAATTTAAATCTCATTTTTATAATTATGAAAAATCAACTGGTTGTAATGACTTCATCCTATTTCTTGACCTCCATATTCTAATTGTTTGGTCATCACCAGACGTCACCATTGTCTCACAATCTTTAGGGTTAAACTCTAAACCATTAACCACCCCCTCTTTATGTTGTAAGGTTGTTATCAAACATCTGTAATATTTATCCCATAGGTAGGCTTTTGCTTCTTCACTTCCACTGGAAAAAAATTCCAATTGTAAGTAATTTTACATCATGGAAATATAAGAATATCAAACTACTATTATGTTTCCTAATTTGAATGCACAGGATATAGTTACCACTAATGAAATGTTATGATGCTAAGTTAATTGTGTATTTATAAAAAATTTTAACAGCCAATCAGGATGAGTCATTTGTCAACACTGTCAGATTCAACATTGTAAATTAATTAGTAACTTCTTTAAGTTTATTGAAATACAAAACTGTACAGTATAAAAAAATAATAATTTTGATCATTAAATTTCTCTCTCAAACTTTATTAGGTGTAGATTTTTCTCTTTGTTCAACCTGTTCAAACTCTGAGAGTCCCTCATGGGTAGTCGAGGCTGTTAAACACTCCCCTAGTAGTAGTCTCTCATACAAATAAAGGGAGACAAATTTATAACTTTGTTTATCCTAACCTTGCCACAATATCATCGGATGTATCCAGACAGATGTACCATGCTGGGTATTCTGAAAATCCTTTGTGGCCCTCATACACAATATCAGGTATTATCTGTTTTGTCTGCAGGTCTATAACATTTACTTGTAGATTTTCTTTTAAGTGTAGATAGTCTTCCCATTCTTCATTTTCCTCTTCTTTGACTGCTTCACGAAAATTAAAATATAAATACCTGAAATAATAATATTAAAATATTTTTATAATACTAAAAAAGCATTAGAGAGTAAAAATTTTTAATTCTAAAATTATCTGAGTTATTTCTATTATTAAAATTCACTTAATAAGATAAATATTCTAAATTTAAAATTTCTTACTTTCAATTCCTTGACTTTTTTTTCACATTCCCTGGTAGTTTTTCTCTTGCCCTACCTATATGCAAGACATATGAATTTTAGAACACTGAACGGAGTATCAGTGCACTTTTCCTATGCAAAGTTTTTTCTTATGAATTTTACCACAACCTGATTCCTAGCCAGATTGTGACTTAGAAAATAATCATATTGTGTTATAAACATTGTGGACATAAATCAACAATATTACCGTCCCAAATTAAAATTACCTATCATTTTATGTAGTCTTTGTATTATTTTTTGTAAAAAAACATTATTTTTTAAATTCATTAAATTAAACTTGGATATTCCTTCTAAAATGTAATTTAATTTTAGGACAAGTAGATTGAGAGTTTTACTCAGATTAATCAAATCCAACTGTGCCAACAACATAAACAAACAGCATTTAGAATTTAACTTAAATACTGGACATATTTTAAGTACATTACATTCTCTTTTGCTTGATTTATTATTTCTGTTCTTTCAATCTCGTATTAATTTTCATTTTACACCTCAATTAGAGCCAAAAGCCAGACAGACGACAAAATTACAGCACATCATGATTCATTTTTGAAAACCAGACTGAAAAGCCATCTGAAACTAACATTTAAGATTCACCAATAGTCATCCTCAAAGGCAAAACAAAAACAAATTGTCTTACCTGTGGTCATGTGACAATTTCATACCAGATATGTACTGTCCAGGTCTGCGAATGACATCATAGCTGAAAGGTCGTACAGCATTGGCTTCATCAAAATCTTTTGTTGTTTTTACATTCTTTAACTCATGTAAAATTATACAATCATGAACACCTGCCACAAAAATCAAGTATTTAATGCACGTATCACCATTATTTCTATCTCTGTTGTATATCACAGAATTTGCGTTTCTATTTATATCACATTTTGGCATCAGAGGTTTTGGTTTGATGGGAACATTAGCTACCATTAGGTTCATAGTATGATTGCAATCCGCATAAAATGTACACAGTCTATTTCCATCTGTATTATCTAATATCTCCTGAGGGTTTGGAGTCGTTACTGTTTCAATATTCCTTCTATTCCTTTTATCCGGAACCTGTGAAAAAGTATTACAATCAATTTATAATATCAATGGGATGTTTCTCACTTAAAGTGTTGCAAACAAGATATAACTTGCGAAGTGAATTTGGCTGATAATGTTTTTTTCACATTTAGCCCTTTATTAGTTCAATCATTCAAAATAGGCTGATTTTTTTTTATCCTTGTGACATACTTGATATTTGACTATATCAGTGATAGAAAGATCAGCATGATATAAGCTTTGACTATATGACTTAAGGCATCATGTGACCAGGTTCCTGACTTGTGACAGGCACATGTTGTGGGATGAAGCTGGTCTTTTTCAGCACTTAACTTAGTTGTACAAAGATATCTTTTTAACTTGCATAGGATGTGATTTTTAATTTATTCATAGTAACCAGCTGCATTAAAAAATCAGTATTGTTGGTCATATCAAATTTGAAAACTATCAGAATAACATTGAAATAATTTCACAAAAGCATTGGTTGTAATTCTAACATGCATACCATAGCTGAGGTATTTTCTTTAAACAACAAATTTTGCTTTAAAATTAAGGATATCATTTAAATTTCATTGGACACACAGTCCCAGCGAGTCATGCTAGTAGAGCATGTCATAGACTACCTATGTTAGCAATATTTTAAAATAAGTAAACATTTATTTTGAATTATCTCCCTTTCATAGTAGCTACTTCAATACTAATTATAGTGTTGAAAGTTAGGTAAAACAGAAAGGAAACTGCTTTATATTCTTCAAAAGTGTAAGAACTGCCTAAAAACTGCCTGCTTTTTTAACTTTTAATAGTTTTTAAAATATTCCTAACGTACAATCATTTTGGCACAAAGACATACAAAGTTCAATTTAATTTCAGTTAGCATTTGATAGCAGTTAACCTGTTGTGCAATTAATTATGCATAATAATGCATTGATAATAAACGTATGCCACTAATTCTTGGCCTCATTGCTTTCTATGTTAAATTCTTCTATTCAAGCATTCATAGCTCTTTTATCTAAAGTTCAAGTAAAGTGACAGCCATTTAATGTCAAAGCACTACCTTAGTTTGTATTGTGCTGAAAAAATTAACATACCTTTGATTGCATGTAAGAGGGCACTGGTTTCCAGAGCTGAGGAGGTACCAAGGCAGGTAATTCCGATCTGAGAAACAGGCAAAATGTACCCTCCTTTTTAAATTTAATGCATTTATTTTATTATTCAAAATTATTCAATAATGACCAGTCATTCAGCTTTTATTTGATACCAAAATTAGCTAAATATTCTACATATTTTGAAAGGAACTATCTTGTTTTAAACATGTACTACTTTCTGGTATGTTCTTTCTGACCTGGCATGAAATAAGTGGTGTTACACCTAATACCCTACCTTGAATGAATTAATCGTAAGATGATCATGATTTGTGGCATATCCACCTACACAAACTTCTGTATCTGCCCAATCAGCAAAAAGATGTGGTGGGTTCATACCCATCACTCTAATTATAGTGAAATCTGCAAAAAAAAAACAAGTGAAACTATAGAAAATGGAGAACAAATATCAGAATGAGTGCTGTGACTTTGTACAGTGAAATCCCAAAGAATGAGTGCCAAGACTTTGTATAGTGAAATCCAAAAGAATGAGTGCTGTGACTTTGTACAGTGAAATCTAAAAGAATGAATGCTGTGACTTTGTATAGTGAAATCTAACAGAATTAGTGCCGGGACTTTGAATAGTGAAATGTGAAATCCCAAAGATTGAGTTCTGTGACTTTGTACAGTGAAATCCAAAAGAATGAGCGCTGTGACTTTGTATAGAGAAATCCAAAAGAATGAGTACTGTGACTTTGAATAGTGAAATCCCAAAGAATGAGTGCTGTGACTTTGTATAATGAAATCCAAAAGAATGTGTGCTGTGACTTTGTATGTGTATAGTGAAATCGAAACGAATGATCATTGTTAGAGAAATACATTTAAAAATGTCATTATTATAGATTCTTTCATTATAAGTGAAACATTTCAACCTCATGTTCAAATTTAGAGGAATGTGGAAAATGAGTCTTTGTGATTCTCACTTCATTTTAAAAAAGCTGTCTCCTAAGTTGGACAAATATCAAATCTGATTCTAAAGTATAATTTGATGTTTCTCTTAGAATATTTAAATAAATTACAAGCTTTAACTTCAATTCACCATATATGAAATTGAGTCAAGATTGAGTCAAGGTCATGAGAAATAGAATTCCTAAAATACTCTTTCAGATAATATCCTTGCATAGAATAAAGAACAGACAGACATGATCATGTGCAATGCCCTGAGTAAATTTGTACAGAATTTCAATGCAGAAAAAAACAAAAGAATGACTTAGTTATGTTTCTTTATGGATTCTTTAAAGTGGCAACCAATGAAAAACAATAAGTGCAATAACATTTAAAACAATTTCTTCTCTGTATAATTCAGGTAACTGTAGATAAATTCATACTTTTAGAAAAAAATAAATGGAGAATGTGTCCACATGGAAACAGATGATGCCCCTTCTTGCATACAACATTATAAAGGGACATAACTCAAGAACGATAAAAGTGACGCTACCCAAATTTGTACTTAATCTGAGTTTTAAGGTAATAACTATTGTGTATAGGTTTCATAATGTTTGGTTGGGGCAAACTTAAGTTGCAGAACGGAAACTAAAAATTTTGCAATTTTTCGATTTATAAAGGGGCACAACTCGATAATGATTAAAGTGACGCTACCAAAATTCAACTTGATCTGTGTTTCGTGGTAAAAAGCATTGTGTATAAGTTTCATAACATTTGGTTGAGGCAACTTAAGTTAGAGAACGGAAACTAAAAATTTTGCAATTTTACCATTTATAAAGGGCCATAACTCTAGAATGGTAAGAGTGACCCTACCAAAATTCAAACATGATCTGTATTTGGTGGTAATAAGCATTGTGTATAAGTTTCATAACATTTGGTTGAGGCAAACTTAAATTAGAGAACGGAAACCAATTTTGGGATGTACGTACGTATGTACAGACAGACAAGGGTAAAACTTAATGCCCCCTCCGCTATGGCGGGGGCATAAAAATGGAAAATTATCTCCTTTAGAAATTTTAAAAAGAACTGATCATATCTAGCATACCTTGTGTCATGTCAAAGATGGCTCCATGTCCCATGAAGAACTCGCTGTAGAAGGGTCCACTGATATTTACACCACACACCAATAAATAATCATCTGTTTTGTTAAAAACAGCATATTGTGTTAAACTCCATTCTAACATTTCTTTTAAATCTGCTGAATACTTCAGCTTTGTTGGAAACCCAATTTCCCATACCTTGAAAAAATAAAGTAAAATGTCCAAGCTAAAAAAAACATCATTTTAACAGAATTTGAAGTTTATTACTACAAAAATATTATGTCAAAATTTTCACTCATTTTGATAACCTTTTAAAAAGTTATATGAATCATTTTATTCCAAAGAAATTAATGGAGATGGTGCTTTTCTTTTGTTGTTAAGTATATATATTGTTGATATATCAATAAAGTTTGATTGCAACGAAATATTGTGATTTCCTTATGAAATAATCCAATAATTTCACCCGTCCTATGTTATACAATAATAGATGTTGTCAAGACACACAAATTTAGTATGCATAGAAAAAATATTGGTCTTTGCATTTTCTACTTTATTTTCATTATAAAGTAAGAAAAGGATAACTAATGCAAGAATAGAAATATCGAAAAATATTCAACTTGTGACTGAACAACAATATGCACATTTGTGAATAAATGTGTTGATAGTTAATACTTTCCTTGTTGAATATTTTTATATATTTGAAGTCTTGAATTATATTACTTATTCTATAAATATATCTTAATGACAAGAGTGCACACGCTGAAATGTCTCGCCTACTTTCTTTACTGACCATTGATTTTATGTTGATAGTTCTAAATATAAAGCTTTACTACAAGTATCACATAAACTTAACATGATCCAAGAAAATGAGGTCAAGGTCAGATAAACTAAACTGGAAATACATGTACACCTAACAATCATTCCATACACCAAATAAAGTTGACCTATTGCTAATAGTTTCTAAGAAACAAAATTGACCAGGAAAACTTAACATGGCCATTGAACCTTGAAAAAGAGGTCAAGGTCAGATGAACCATGCCAGACAGACAGGTACACCTTACAATTAATCTATGTATTAAATATAGTTGACCTATTACTTATAGTATCTAAGAAACAAATTTAGCCATGAAAACTTAACATTGACCAATGAACCATGAAAATGAGGTCAAGGTCAGATGATACCTGCCAGACAGACTTATACACCTTATAATCATATTCCATACACCAAATATGGTTGACCTGTTACTTATAGCTTTAGAAAAACAGACCAAAACACAAAACTTAACACTGAGCAATGAACCGTAAAAATGAGGTCAAGGTCAAATAAAACCTGCCAGACTGACATATACATCGTAAAATATTTCAATACACCAAATATAGTTGACCTATTGCGTATAGTATAAGAAAAAAAGACCAAAACACAAAAACACTTCAACCACTGAACCATAAAAATGAGGTCAAGGTCAGATGTCACCTGCCAGTTGGACATGTACACCTTACAATCATTCCATACACCAAATATAGTAGACCTATTGCTTATAGTATCTGAGATATGGACTTGACAACAAAACTTAATCTGGTTCACTGATCCATGAAATGAGGTCGAAGTCAGATGAAAACTGTCTGACAGGCATGGTGACCTTGCAAGGTACGCACATACTAAATATAGTTATCCTATTACTCACAATAAGAGAGAAATTAACATTACAAAAAATCTTAACTTTTTTTCAAGTAGTCACTGAACCATGAAAATGAGGTCATGGACAATATTACTGGACATATGACAGACAGAAACTTCATAACATGAGGCATCTATATACAAAGTATGAAGCATCCAGGTCTTCCACCTACTGATATATAAAGCTTTTAAGTAGTTAACGCTGCCGTGGCCGCCGCCGGATCACTATCCCTATGTCGAGCTTTCTGCGAAAGAAGTAGTAGGCTCGACAAAAAACTAATTGTGTTGTGAGAAAAAAAGTCTTAACAGATAATTTTGTTATCTTCTGTATGACAAGGCAATGAATCCTTTGGGTAATTTTTTTTGTCATGGATCCCAAGGGTCTTATCAAGTTTTTGAACTGAAAAAAAGTCAATGTACATTGAAAGCAACCTGTTTAAGTAACATATTGCCAAATGTTTTAGGAATGCTAAGTAACATGTAGCCAAACGTTTCAGGAATGCTAAGTAACATGTAGCCAAATGTTTCAGGAATGCTAAGTAACATGTAGCCAAATGTTTCAGGAATGCTAAGTAACATGTAGCCAAATGTTTCAGGAATGCTAAGTAACATGTATCCAAATGTTTCAGGAATATATGTGCATTGAAAGAACATTTTTGTAATTTGTACTTAAAAAGGCACCAAATGGGGGCTTGGAATAAGTTGCATTCCTTTAAGCACTCGGTATATTTTACACACATTTATCTCACCTTGACAGTGCAGTCTTTTGAAGTAGTACACACATATTTTCCATTATGAGAAAATGCTACATCTAGTACTTCGTCAGTGTGATCTGTGAGCACTTCACTTTCAATTGCTGGTGTGTGATAATAAAATCGTTTGTACTCACTGTACCAGGAGTCTTTACCAGGAGCTAGTTCTGTATCTGAAATACAGGAAATTCAATTCTTAAAATCATTGCTTTCTTCATGAACCCAGTACACACACTGTATACATGTATCAGGTATTTCTGAGACTAATTTTGACTGTTCACTGCACAACTGCAAAAAGCAATAAGATTAACTATAGAATATCCTGGAAGGCTCTGCACACTTCAGAATTCTTGGCTGGAGGAGTATAAAAGATGTGGCCATTTAGAATAAGTTGACCTTTCAGAATTAAATTTTTTCTCTGAAAGCCATGTTTCACCTCAAACTTATGGAAATGAAACATTTGAATAAAAGATTTTCCATGGGGTTTTCCTTAAAAATTAGTGAATGATGGACAGTCTTAGAAGAGCTCATAATAGTGCGAAAAAGTCAAAGGATAGAAGCCTTTGAAAGCTATGTTTTAGACAAAAATTAAGGAAATAAACAATATCCTTGCAAAAGATTTACAGGTTTGTGTATCTTAATACTTAAGAATATAAGAAAATTTAAAAAAATTCAATGGTCTACTCAATAGACTTTATTGCTAGTACTTCAACATCACCATTAACAAAACATTTAAACATCTGGAATGCTGGACCATGAAAAATGTTAGTCACTGATGCATACTTTGGAGGTGCAGGCCAAAATGTCTTCTTGAAATAGAAATGAGGGAATGTTATTGCAACAGCAACCCTAATATAAATAATCTAGTATTTCTTCATAAACACACTCCAAGCTGAAAACAACTTATTTTGGGTATGGCAAAAATTGCAAAATGACTGAAGTGTGACTAAGGGATGTGGCCTTGCATCCTTCTTGAACAAATTCTACTGCAGCAGGATACTAAACATCAATGGTCTGCCATACATACTTCTGAACTATAAATTCCAAATTCACTGAAGCTTTGCATGACTTAGGACGCAGATCCTCACTTAGACTTAATGCATGTCAAACAGAAAACCTTATACTTGCACTTCAATTTCGATGATGTCACTGGCCCATGACTCAGGAGACCGTGCATCATATATTGAATGCATTTGAATTGTATGGATGCTGATGCAAGAGAATAAAACGTATCAATTATGTATCAGAAGCATTTCATGTATTTATTCTGTAATGGACCTATTTTCTGCCAGTGATATCTGAAAAGTCAAAACTATGTCTCCCCAATGCATCATTCATAGCAGGTAAAACAAAAACCAGCATTTAAATGTGAAGTAAAAGTTTATATACTTTTGATATTATATGTTCTCCTCATTAACTTCCTCCATAAAGTTTCATCTAAAGCCACACGCTGCCATTTCTTGCAGACTGCAGTAATGTTTACTAGGTCTTGAAACTTTAAATACTGGAAAATTTCTAACAACCATGTATCTGGAATGTCCTGCCACATATTACTGTCCTGTCAAAGTCCTTTTCATTAGGTCATATCAGCATCACACTGGCTTTTCAAACCATTTCATCATCTGTAAGTAAACTGTACAAGAATAAAAGAAAATCAATTAAAATGCAAGTCGTTCATAGTGAAAACAGGCTTTAAAATTTCTAGACTATGTATTTTAAAAATATCTTTGTTTCAAAATGTACTGGTTTCACCCTTTTTTTTTAAATTTATGTCTTGCTGTGTCTTTTATGATAAGAAGAAAAAACATAGAGTTAAATGGTGGACTCATTGTGAAAATGCATATGAGCAGTGTGGGGGTTCCAAACTGAGCAAGCATGCCCTTCACCGTTAGGTATCATACGGTCATTTTCGACTACCATTAGCTTCAAATTGGTTAAAGTGTTATCGTGATTCGTCAAAATATCCTTATCGTGATTTAGTCAGAGGTCTCAAATAATTAACCGTTACCGTTATTTTTGGAAATGATTTACCATGATTCGTCAAAATCAGTAGATTTTTTTATCATCCTAAAGAAAAAGTACATTTTACTGTCACACACCAAAAATTACTGTTAACGTTGTTTGGTAAAAAATTATTCGTCATGAAGATACCCCACTACAACCCTCATATGATGCAGGACGCGGCGTCCATACTGGCGCAACCTCCATAGGATGTATTGGCCATACTTTGAAGAGATGTATCGGCCGTGGGACAACATCGTCCATACGTTGTGAAGACGCGTCGTCTGTGGTTTCTTTTTCGGAAATAAATTTCATCTATAAAGAATTGTGATATATACATGTAGATGGTTATCATATAACTTGTAAATGTATTGTGCTGTAATTACATTATTATTATCATCTTAACGGATCTTTAATACCTTGCGTAAAACAAACTGAAAAAATAAGACAAATAAAAATGAATATCCATAATGGGAGATTAATTTCTGTCATAGTTAAAACAATAAGTTTAGTTTTGAAATATCAAACTAAGTAATCAGATAACGATTAATTTTGACATTTAAGAAGATTGTGAATTGCTTATTATAATTTCTTTGATGAACACAAGTATTAATTATGCTTTTGTCAAGAAATTGTACATAATACTACAAAATCATACTTATGTTATGACTATGAAAGTTTATAATATAGTGTTATTAACTCGCTGTTTCTGTATTGGCCCTGTTCTAGATTCGAGGTTAGCTGTATTGGACCTGAGACTCGAAGAGTCGAGGGCCAATACAGCTGATCGAGAATCTATAACAGGGCCAATACAGAAACAGCCAGTTCATAACACTTTTAATAAATGATTATAAGAAAATTAAAAACCGGAAGTGAACGACCCGTATTAGCCCATGGGCCAATACGGCTTTTTTCCATATTGGCCTTGTTTTTTCCGTTTCAAGACTTTAAGACATTACAAAACATTGCACATCATTTAACCTGTTTATTTTATGATTTTAATTTAAAAAATATAATACAAATGTTTTTATGCATTATGATACCACCAAAGTTAATTAATGGCGTAAGAAAATTGAAACCGGAAGTGAACGTCCTGTATTAGCCCATGGGCCAATACGGCTTTTTTCCGTATTGGCCCTGTTTTTTTTCGTATTGGCCCTGTTCGAAAAGCAATATTAACTTTTGATTTATATCGACAGTGGTACGTTTTCAGTATTGCACATGCTGATTTATCCGTATTAGGGCTGATTTGCTCATATCATTTAATAATACTTGTTGTATTATTAATTTATATTTTTTAACCACAATGGAATAAATTCTTAAAGTATTGATGATACGTCCTGTGGACGATGTGGCGGTATGGTCAAATCAAAGAATTGTCGATGTTGTGATCCAGCCATATTGATAGCTAGTCTGATATTCTTTCTGACCATTCTTTTTTCAATATTTTTTTCCTCTTTTCATTTCGATAATCTTACTGTAAATGTTTTATGTTATTGTCAAATGATAGGGAATTTTGCAATATTGATGCAAATATTTATATTGATATTTCAATTCTAGACACTGTCAGATTTTTTTTTATAAATATTTGCAATTTAATGGTTTTGACAAGAATGAAAAGGGAAATTTTCAAACAAATGATATATCTTTTTATATGCCATTTATAATAATTGGCTTAATAATTTCCAGAAAGAGGTTGGTAATGCACTTTCTCAACAACAAAAATTTATAATAACTATTTTTTATCTAAATTGTTGTTCATTCTTCATTTAGAAAAAATACATTTCCTGTATTCAAATTTTAATGTACAAATACCTAATGCTGAGATACACGTATTTCCATTTATTGTTAAATAGCAATATAATGAATGGAGAACAAACAAATAAATTTTATTGCAGAATATGCTCAGGGAAGAGTTATGCAATTTTAGTTTATTGTTTCAACCAAATTTCTGATAATTGTAACTAGTTAATTAGAACTTGATAAATGTGTTCATGTGCAAATAAAAAGAAATTCATTATAAAAAAAGAACTTGATTATGATGATAATGACACTGATTTTACAAGTGAAATAAAATTTGCTTGCATTTTATTTTACATATTTTTATATTTTTTGTCTTTTATTTGAAAAAACCCACATTTGATTAATCATTCAGCTAGCTAACACACAAAATTGACAGAATATTTCAATGTAGTGTACATCAAAATAAATAATACATTTGTAGGTTTACTATTGAGGTCAATAATTTGTGTATTCAGTTAGGTGTGTAATATATTGTGTCTATTTAATTATGTAACAGGTCATGAGATATTAATTAACTGTGGGGAATTAAGACTGGAGTTGATTCCAATTACTACTTACACCTTTGAGTGTAATTGTTTGAAAATCATGAGTTGATCATCATACTGGTATAGTATCAATAAAGGAAGAATTGGAGTAATAGCATTTCAAAATAAAGTGTGGGAATCAACTTGGATATATCAATACACATCTTGAGTGACCCAAATTTTCTTCAATAACTTACACAGGCATAAGATACTAAAAAAATACTTTCAAAATTCTTATCAATTGATTAAATTGATGTATATTATTTTTTCACATTAATTCATAAATAGTAAATTATTATAAATTTTGATTTAGAAAGGAACTATATGCAAGTGTATATCTAAAATAAAGTCACTATTCGACCAATATTTTCTTAATTTAAGGGCAAATAACATGTCAAAAGTTGCAAGTTGATGATTAAAATGGTGTATAAAGTTTCTGCAAGTCATAAAAACACATAATTAGTTTCATGATATGTCTTCAACTTAGTATTCTGCACCATCTCCAAAAACAGAGTGATTGCATAGATCCAGCATGGCTGAATCAAAAATCCTATGGAGGACGTGGCCGTGGAGTCTCGAAAGCCCCTCATACTCTAGTTTTGGACTGACAAGTGATATGGATATTTCTGCAACTTTTAAGTTACTTAATATTTGTGATAGATGTTTTCAGGTTTCTTTTAAGTAAACCAAGGCTTTAAATTGCATTTGCGGTGATATTGGTTGTGTGTTGAGTCGATTTTCAGTCTAACAAATTGGAGAGTAAGGCCAAGATATTTTGCTGAGGAAACAGATTCTAAGATTCTAACATTTGTCTATGTGATGGTTGTGAAGATTGTAATGATGTTCGATTGGAGTCCGCAAATTATCCAAAATAGAATAAGGACCATAAGAGCTACGGTTCCGCAGCTAGATTTAACACAGATGAGATTTCCGTACCAAGAAATGTTTCTGCGTTACCAACCTCAGATGAAAGATAACACTAAGATACCAGATTTTGAAACCAGTCGTCTTCCGAACAGAAATAATTGAATGACTATTGACCACAAAGCTTTACAAAATGATAATTGAACAGGAAGGTAAGAATCAAGGAAATAAAATGATTGATTGTGTATCAAATATTCATCCTTTCACTTTGTTTATGATCATATTACAGTTTAATTAATAAAACAATCGTTAAAAAGATCATGAATATTTATAACGTGACGATATTCATATTTCATATTTACGACATGGTCGGTGTATTGCATAAAACGAAACAAACATGGGCTTTAGTTTAACCAACAAGAAAGAAGCTTTCGGAGTATTTCAAGACTTTTCGTTCTGAAATCCAAGTCAAAACACAGTCACAGGTCATTTTCTACAGTACAGCATTACATTTTTTACACGTGGAATTGATTGGATGAACTGATAGAAAAATTTATCAAAAGCTAAATACATGTACGAGATTTAGTATATTCAGTCATAAAATGTGTAAATTCATAGAGGCTCAGCAAAAGCTCTCTACTACTCGAGACTCTACTGTTCACTACGATTACTAAAACACATATATCTCAAATATTTATGCAAATATTAAACCACAGGCACTTGTTTCTATCCATGGGAAGGGGATACAAGTCAAATCGGCTCCTGGTTAAATCGGCATCTGGTCAAATTGGAATCCAGGTCCGTTCGCCCAAAAACACATTCGCGCCCACTCACATTCGCCCCCATTCACTTTCGCACCCTACACATTCGCATCAAAAGTCCGTTGGCACATACCTGCCAACTTTTGAAAATCCCCATGGGGGTTTTAGTGCGCGACAACAATTCTTTGCGACATATTTTGCGCGTGCTGTTTTGTGGTCTAGAAAAAGTGTCATATTTGTATGATGAGCTTACAAGTCTTTTTCTTAAGTTTATTAGCATGATTCTAGTTATTATTAATATATCAGTAGAAAAGATGAATCTGTAGCTAGAAGACCAGGATTTATTTTCTTGTGTTAGGATATTAAATGATTGTTGACGTTTAAAATTTAAAATTATGCACAAAGAAGGACTTTTATCAGGTTGGGAACAACACCCCAAATGAGGGGTAACCCCTCAATGTAAGGACATTAAAAACCAATTTTAAATACAAATGAGCATAAATCTATCTTATTTGAAGAAACTTTTTCTTAGAATTATACATCTATCTGGTATTATATGGTCAAAAAATGTCCAAGAATTTTGTAATGTTCCTGGATTTTTATCTTCTTTATCATGTTTATCATTAAAAATAATTGGACCCCTCATTTAGAAAAGACTTTAAAGTTGTTCCAAATATAATGAATTTTCCCACTTTTAAGTTAAAAAATCTAAATTTTTCTTTTTTCTTTTTTACAACAGTAAAATGACCCCTTGTCTTAATGTCTTGGGGACAGTCCCTCATTTAAGGGATATACCCCTCATTTGGGGGTTTGTTCCGTACCTGTTTGTTTGGTCCTTGTGAAAAATGAAGTACAAAATGTATAGTACATTGTACTTTAAATGATTTGCCCCATTTGGTTATTTAATTGAATACAAAGATGACATATGTTACAGCAAGTGTAATGTCAATAAATTAGTGAATAAATTACTATTTATTATCTTGATGGTAGTACTGCATCATTGAATTTTGTCAATCAGCCATGCTTTTATTCTTAAGCTGTTTAAGAACCTCCTTGCAGATGAAAATTAACCTTCCATGTTCACGATTTTACAATTCTGACTAACACACAGAGCACTATACAAATCCTTGCACAGAGGAATACAACACAAGTTCAAAATATAGCATGTTAGAATAATCTTAAGAGAAAACATTTTTGAATGGCTTATTAATTTGATCATGAGAAAAACAGAATTTGATTGTCATTTTATTCTTTATTGTGCTAATATAGATAAGGTGAATATTTAAATTTTATTAGATTTTATGATGTGTAACGACAAGCTGAAAGCGCGGAGTACAAGTGATTTAAGTAGATTTTACGATGTGAATACAAAGACAATAAGCTCAATGAGCCGATTTTTATCTTAGATTTTAGATTTTAGAGTGCGAATCTGACTGATGTAATTATTTTACAACGTTTTCTTTTTACGTATGAACTATTTTACCACGTAAACTTAAATAATTCCCCTGTAAATATGTCCAGTAACTAGCCTATGAGTTTTAAATGCAACTAAGAGTACATACAACAAGTTATGCGAGCAACTACAAAAGTGAACTTGTATATATTGGTGGAGGATAGTATTATTCAAAATAGAGTGTACATATATTTCTTCATTCATGGTGGTGGGTTTTGTTCTACATGCCGAACAGATAGTGTAGCGGTGTGGTTGTCCTACAAAGGATGTGAAGATTTGGAAAGAAAGAAAGAAAGATTGGCTGATCACGATTGTCTTCCCTTGGGAACAGTTCAATATCGGGAACTATCATATTTTTCGTGTAGATTTTCACAAAATCGTGTTTTAGAGGTTTTTTCACAATCCCGATCGTGCAATCGTGACAAAGGGTCAAAATCGTGTAGTACACGCCTAAATCGTGAAAGTTGGCAGGTATGTTGGCACCCTACACGTTAGCACCCTTTTTATTGGTTTTGTGTTTAATAATTTTGTAATCGAGTTTTGGTAAGTGTATTGCTGTAAATATTTTTTGGTTCATTGTTTCAAAATAAAGTGAGATTCTGACAACATTTTTTTGTGTTGAATAAATCTTAATAATGTTTTGGTTAGTGTATTAATTGCTATAAAAAAAAAATTTCATTGTTTCTAAATAAAGTGAGATTCTGACAACGTTTGGTTTTTGTGTTGAATAAATCTTAATCATCTTTTGGTTAGTGTATTGCTATAAATTTATGTTTTCATTGTTTCAAAATAAAGTGAGATTCTCACGGTTTTTTTTTTTGTGCTGAATAAATCTTAAATTATGTTTTGGTTAGTGTTGTTATATAATTTTTTTTTTCTTTGTTTCAAAATAAAGTGAGATCAAAGGGGCCAAGCTGTTAAAATCAATTATCTTTCTTGTTTTTCTTTTAAAATCTTCAATGTTTTACTCATACCAAGCTAAATACATGCAGTATTTACATCAAAGCAAGTTAAAAATTAATCATCAAATTGATGAAAAAAAAACCCAAAAAACATTCATATATTTATTCCCCAATTTTTATTCAGGAAAATATATTTTTGTTGTTGTATATACATATAAAAAAAATTCTAATAATTCAACTTGAATTTGAATAAGAATTGGGTGCGAACAGACCTAGGGGGCGAACGTGTGGGGTGTGAATGTGTAGGGTGCAAAAGTGTATTGGGCGCGAACGGACCTGATACCGTCAAATCGGCACCTTTTTAAAGTCAGTTCTGCATTTAGTTGGTCAATTCGGCAGTCTTCACGCTTAACCACAAGACCACCAGCCCAGGCTTGTAAAATTGCTTTTGGGCTTGTAAAATTCTTCTCTACAAGCCAACAGAATTCAACTAAAATTTTCGTAAAATGGAACTTTGGGCTTGTGGATTCAAAAGTTTATCATGAAGACTGATTGGACATCCAATAATATTTGATATAATATATATAAATAATTCTAAATATGTACTACTAAATACTACTAAATAGAGTTTAATGGCGACTAACCTTGCGGGTATTGCGCCAGATTGCCTTATTATAAAAAAAATATATTTTAATATATTTTCTTTAAATTTAGTATTAATTAGGAGTTAACCTGTGTTATGTGTTCATATTATAGTATATTTTGAGTTTTTTTCCCCAACTTTATCTTGATATATCTAAACATTTATTTGTATGTAATATTCTTATTTATCTAGTTTTTACTATAGTTGGTACTTTTAGATAGTTTAATCAACCTGGTTTTATTTTGCATGCTCATTTGTTTATGGTTGATTCAACCATAAACCATTGAGCATGCAAAAATTCATCTCTAACACTCTCAGTCTCAAATAGTTATCATTTTCATACATGGAAAACCCAATTTTTTCGAGGTAAAATGCATATTTTCCCCATATTTTGAATACACATTCCTGACCTAGTATTCCTTTATTGATGTATTTGACTATATGTAAACATTAAGTTTACATGACTATGTAAACATTAAGTTTACATAGTTGACATTATAAAAACATTGTTATTTTATTTTCAAAATGTACAGTTAAAGCATATGACCTCTATGCATTTGTTTTATTGTACGTGTTTGTCATAAACTCGCTTTACAATGGTTTTTTGGGAAGTGAAGTTTAGGCTTGTGTCTATTAGAACAGGCCTATCTTTAATACGGAACAGTTATGAATACAAGAGGCTCTCAAGAGCCTGAATCACTCACCTGTATTTCAGAGGAGAAGATTTTTAAATGTTAGCAAACTTGATAAACAAATTGTGTAAAATTGTCTTTAAAGGGCAATAACTCCTTAAGGGGTCAATTGACAATTTTGGTCATATTAACTTTTTTGTAGATCTTAATTTGCTGAACATTATTGCTGCTTACAGTTTATATATTTCTATAATAATATTCAAAATAATAACAAAAAACTGCAAAATTTTGTTAAAACTACCAATTTGGTGGCAGCAACCCAACAATGGGTTGTTCGATTCGTCTGAAAATTTCAGGGCCAATAGGGCCAATTAAACAATTTAACCCCTTTCACATTTGCTCTAAAAGATTTAGTTTTTGAGATATAAGCCAAAAACTGCATTTGACCCTTATGTTCTATTTTTAGCCATAGTGGCCATGTTTGTCGATGGATACAAACTTCGGATACAATTTATAAACAAGATACCCTAAGGAACATTTAGTTAAAGTTTGAAGGTAATTGGCCCAGTAGTTTCAGAGGAGAAGATTTTTAAATGTTAGCAAACTTGATGAACAAATTGTGTAAAATTGTCTTTAAAGGGCAATAACTCCTTAAGGGGTCAATTGACAATTATGGTAATATAAACTTTTTTGTAGATCTTACTTTGCTGAACATTATTTCTGCTTACAGTTTATATATATCTATAATAATATTCAAAATAATAACAAAAAACTGCAAAATTTTGTTAAAACTACCAATTCGGTGGCAGCAACCCAACAATGGGTTGTTCGATTCGTCTGAAAATTTCAGAGCTGATAGATCTTGACCAATTGAACAATTTTACCCCATGTCAGATTTGCTCTAAAAGATTTAGTTTTTGAGATATATAAGCCAAAAACTCCATTTGACCCCTATGTTCTATTTTTAGCCATGGCGGCCATGTTTGTTGATGGATCAAAATTATGGATACAATTTATAAACAAGATACTCTAAGGAACATTTAGTTTAAGTTTGAAGGTATTTGGCCCAGTAGTTTCAGAGGAGAAGATTTCTGAAATAGTTTACGACGATGACGGACGACAACGGACGCCAAGTGATGGCATTAGCTCACATGGGGCCCTTTGGGCCCCAGTGAGCTCAAAAGGAGATGCAGGGGGTATACACCAATGAGACTGCAAGCAAACAACAAAACCCCAAATAGACATCTAGAAGACTTGTTTGGTATTAATACAATGTGTCATGGCCTAAATAAGTTTTTCCTCAGATCTGTCGTAGTTCGCTTACTCTTGTTTATTAACATAACGAAACCAAAGATCTATACTTTAAGTTGATTTGTTTTTCATTTAGCAAAGGTTGTTGTCTTCTTTATGATCTTACAAGAAAGGGGAGAATATTATATACAGACAATTTTCACTTTGTATTTTGATTGATTGTGGCTTGTTAAACATCTAGTTTGCAACATAATATTTTATAAAAGATTTTTATTTCAAATTTCTTTCGTTCAAATGGGTCATTTAGAATCATATATTCTTCAACAATGGTTACAGTGTGAATGTGCTTTAATATTTTACTAATAGATAATAGATATAGAAATGACGAGGAATTTGTTTATGTATAACCTCCCCCTCCCACTGTGATAGTTGCTTACAGCTTTACTAGGGGCTATTTAGAGTTTGATATATCGTCATGATGTTTGGTTATTGTACAAAAAAGATATCCTGTTGAAGGCCATACGGTGACCTATAGTTGCTAACTTCTACGCCATTTGGTCTCTGGTAGAGAGTTGTCCCGTTGGTAATTATACCACTTCTTCAAATTTTTATCATAATTAAGTCTACAAGATGCCCGTTTCGTCTCTCTCAGAAATCAAAATAGTAACTAAATTGAAGAGCATTAAAAAGAACAAAAATAACAAAAAGCAAATCAAATTCAAAACATAAAAATGCACTATTATACATAAATATGCAGCCTGTATACTGATTAGTTACTAGTATTTTTTTATTTAATCAAATCATAGAGATGCAAACTACTAGCTATATATATATAGTATATCGTATTTTGAAATTCATTTGTTATTTATATTTGAACTTAATTGTATCTTTGATTCAAACTGTTTCTTTTTATACGCCCATTTACGGGACGTACATGTATTATGGTATACTGTTGTCCGTCACTACGTCCGTCGTCAACATGTCGGACAATAACTCAAAAACACTTTAACCAATCTGCATGAAACTTTGGTGAATTGTTTATATCTATTGACGTGATCTCCCTTTCGTTTTTAATAAATTTTAGATATTAAGTTTCCGAGTTATGGGGTTTTATTCATTAAAAAAGGGGGATTTTCCAGTTTTCAGATAATAACTCAAAATCACTTTCATCAATTTGCAAGAAACTTTGGTAAATTGTTTATATCTATTGACATGAGCTCCCTTTCAATTTTTATTAATTTTAGATTTTATGTTTCCGAGGTTATGGGGTTTTATTTATTAAAAAAAGGGGGATTTCAAGTTTTCAGACAACAACTCAAAAATGCTTTCAGCAGTTTTCATGAAAGTTTGGTGAATTGTTTATATCTATTGACATACCAGTAAGCTCCCTTTCAATTTTTATAAAATTTAGATTTTACGTTTCTGAGTTAAGGGATTTTATTTTCTTTTTCATATAAATTCAGCCTTTTCTGATAGAAAAAACTTCTGAATTCTACGGTTAGATTTTATTCTGATGTGCTAATTTTTTGTCTAAAGAAGAACAAAAAAGTCAATTATGACTTTAATATCTATATTTTGGCCTACCCGTATACATGGTATATATGTTTAGAAGTTCTAAAGATATCATGACATTGAATTTTTGTCAATAATATTTTTTTTTGTGTGGTCTCACATTTCAAAATTCTAAATGAAAATCTTGGTATATTTTAAGACTTTTAACAAGAAAAGCTCTTTAGATCCAGTTTGACAAATTAGAATATAATATATTTTAAGTCAGTCTCTGTGGTGCACGGTTTAAGATTCGGAATTTAAGATTATTCAAAAATATAGAAAAAAATAAGAATATGTGGTATGATTGTCAATGAGACAACCCTCCACCAGAGACCAAATAACATGTTTTTGTCAAGCTTATTCATGCCAAGAATAAATTCTTAACATGTCTCTTAAAATTGTGTTGGTTATTTATTAAAAAGCTGTATTAATTTATTCTTAATAAGCATTTTGCAGCCATCAACTAAATGAAGACGACAGTGAGTGCCTGACAGTAATTTACGACGTAATATCTAACGTCATATAGATGAATTTCGTTGATGTCACGAAACGCCAAACCCTTAGTACAAAACTTGTCAATAATCTTAATTTTTTTTAAATTATACCAACAACAAAAAAATACTCAAATGCAACTATCGAATCTGTTGTTAATAGAATCAAAATCCAGCTTGAGAATAAATTACTTCACAGATTATAAGAAGTAAAATCCGATACAGAAAATGAAAGCTAAATGGAGAAATGTAACAATATTTTTCAAAATATTGACGGTCTTTTTGATGTATTGCCCGGATAGATCTGCATGAAATATGTATAAAAAGTTTGCGGAGAACAAGGTTTTAAAATGAGTACATACTTATAAGTTCTGTCGGTTATTTACAGAGTTCTACTCGATTATATTTCATAACAAGGTGAAATGGACATATATGTCCTCTTGGGACTCGGCCGGTGGAGGACATATATGTCCGCTTGGGACTCAGAGGGTTAAATAAAACAGACATAATGAATAATTCCTATACTTACATTTTCCTTTCATTTAAACACCAGCTTCCTTGTACTCACATTGAACATGTTGAAACGTTCTTGGTAATCAAACTCGCATGCAAAATAATCAGCAATTAAGGTGGTATTTCAGGAAAGTTTAAACAGCATTAAACCAATAATCATGCAAAATGCTCAACTAGTCAAAACATGCATAACAAATATACAATACCTTGAGAGCACATTAAGTTGAACGAAAAAATACATTCAGAAACATAAAAAATTGTTAATAAGTCAATATTTCTGGACAACACCTTTTTTATTTTAATCTTTTTGCTTAAAATACTGAAAAAAAATATATATTCAACATATGAAACATGGGTGCCGAAATGACTACATCAGGTGCTGATTTAACCAGGTGCCGATTTAACCAGGTGCCAATTTGACTTGAATTCATGGGAAGGTCGACTATCCATATATAATATAGTCGACCTTCCCATGGATAGAAACAAGTGCCTGTGTATTAAACAGTTAAAAAAGCCATGAACAAATTAACTGTCTTTGATGTTCCATGTGTGTAGTTCTCAATCAAGTAAATCTATTTGCATCTCTTATCTGCTGATCTGTATCGAACAGTAAAGCAGAACCATGAGAAAAGAGTTATTTTCCAAATCTGTCATAAAAATATGTCTATTTTTAGTGCACTGAACACCGACAAATAAAAAGTGAAATCTGTTGTGAATTGCCTCGGGGGGGATGGGCACTTCAATACTTAATTAATAGGGGATGCCGCTGGGGTTATGTTACCCCACCCTTTTCATATAATTTAATCTTAAAAATGTATGCCCTTTTCATATATTGCGTAGGTAAAAATGTACCCTTTTCCCATATTGGTTGGGTTTTGTGTAGTGTGTTGAAAAGTGGAATATTTGAGGCTAAGATTCCTTATGTAATGTTTATTTACAGCGAGACTTTTGGATGTGAAAAAAAAATGACAGGGTTTTTCATATCACAAGTAATGGAAACTTTATTAACCTAACATATATTTCTGATAGTTTTCCCCACCTACATGACCTATTTGCATATTTTCAAGCTCAAAAATGTGACCTATTCCAGCGGCACTTCCTATCACCTTGTATATAGGAAGTGGCCCCCCGAGAGAATCGGACATATACATATGAAATGAACCTAATTCAAAAATGTTTATTAAGTGTATATGTCTTTAAAAAAGTGTATCTTCTGGATGGATGCTTCCTGAAAATTAGAAATTATAGCAAGTTTATTAAATGCAATAATACACTTTTTAAATAAAAAAAATAAAAAGAAAGTGCTTTTAATCTTTATTAATTGAGATTTCATTATTTTTTTGTTATTTTTAAATTGTATTTATAATTTCATGAATAAGTTACTTTTAACAGGGAGTTAACTAATTCATCGATGCATTTATACATCTATGAAGTACTTAATTTCATTCATGTTGTATATTTAATTATTAATTAGTAAATAGTTTTTGTGCATATTATCATATATATAATGTTCACATGTTTGATATTGATTTTATTTTCATACATACTATACTCTTCTTTTATAGTAGTTTACAACTTTAATTTACATACATTGTTTAAATAAAGTTAAAATATATTATAAGTTAAAACCGAAAAAAGTAAACATGATGAAAACATTAGCTCTGGATAACAAGGAACTATATCTGCATTAATTTTTTTTCCAAGAATAATTTTGTAATATTGTTATCTTGAAATCTGTTAAATATTTTAAATTGGATTCAATGACTGAAATGACTTCCTTCAATTATCATTGATTATGTAGGGAGTAATTTCTTTCAGTTCCAGTTTTCTCCATTTAGACTTTTAATTAAAGAAATTACATTTCAACACAACATAAACTAGTATCTCCACACTTTTAAAAATATTGTTGTTCTAATTCTTAATTGTTGATAAAATTGTATGAATTATTGATATTTTCTTCTTGGCCATACTTTTTCACCGGACTGACTTTTACAACACAGTTATTAAATCATGACAATTTAACTTCGTCAAAGTAAGAGGCCTTTTTTTAGGATGAACATTAAAAAACAGTTTTAAAAATGTTAAAAAAAGCAAATTGATAACATAAAATGGGAATAAAACTGTTTTAGATTGGAGTACAAAGATGACATTGATTTGGGATAATAATGAATGATCTCATGATCATGAACTCTATTTCCCATGTAAAAATTAGTACATTATAAGATATATGACTAGAAAAAATGGCAACCATACACTTCAATGTACAAATGTAAATGTACCTTATAATGAAACCAGATTTCATCCAAGAAGTTTGATTACAACAGAATGTTTTTGAGTGAGAAAATTATATATTGGTCTAAGATCAGACTTGCAAAAGTATAAGTAAACTTGACAAATATAATAAAACATTTGTAATTACTCTATGTACTTCATCAGTTCTATGTACTTCATCATTTCTATGTACTTCATCAGTTCTATGTACTTCATCAGTTCTATGTACTTCATCAGTTCTATGTACTTCATCAGTTCTATGTACTTCATCAGTTCTATATATGTACTTCATAAGTTGACACAAAACAAATTTTTAAGAAAAAATTTAATTATCGAATTCACATGCCCATGATTTTATGGGTATAATTAGTTTACTTTAATGATCTAAATCTTCTTTTTTTTAGTGAGTAAAAAATGTCTTTAATCAGGTCTGTAATTGGTGGATTTCGAAGAGGATATACCTGCCTATTTATACCTTCAGGTAAATTTTTCTATATTAACTTTAATAATAATTGTTATAAATGTATGAATCTATCTGTTCTGCTAACAATTTTATGAACTAGGGGAAATAAATCAACTCAAAATATTGCATACCGGGTATATGTTTCTTTGCTTAATTCTGTGTTTGATTTTATTTTCACAGTGCAAATTAAAAATAATCTGTACAACTGCAGTGGCCACAAGTACTTTGATTATTTGAAAATTTTGGGGGATTTATAGGACTTTCACCATTTTGCCAAACAATGTTGGTGTAAAGATTGCATTCATGTAATATCAAAACCCTTATGGGACTGGCTTTCTAGACTTCATCACTGCTCTTGAGTAAAAACATAGTGCATTGAGCACAACATTCTAGACATGTACATCCTATTCATAACATTTCAATAGATTTATCAATGAAATATATATATATACTCAGATATTCAAATTTCAAAATGATGTGTATGTGTATAACCATGCTTGTCAAGAAATAACATAAACTGTGCATAGTGCATGCATTTGGTATCTGTTCTAAATTATATCTTTGACATCACTATTAACATGATTAAAGCAATATTTAAAATTGGAGTTATCTCCCTTTAGTTGAACAAACCACTATTGTGGTAAAAAGAAGATATCTTTGTTTGATAGTATTGCCTTCCAATACTTGATACAGTACAATGTTTAATTTCCCACTACAAAATAAATGTTATCTTTAACCTTCCTTGCTCACAGCACTTGGATTGTTATCCCCCCGCCGTAGCGGAGGGGGCATTAAGTTTTACCCTTGTCCCTCCGTATGTACGTACGTCCCAAAGTTGATTTCCATTCTCTAACTTTAGTTTGCCTTAACCAAATGTTATGAAACTTATACAAAATGCTTATTTCCACAAAACACAGATCAAGTTTGAATTTTGGTGGAGTCATTTTAACTGTTCTAGAGTTATGCCCCTTTACAAATGGAAAAATTGCAAAGTTTTTATTTTTTTTATAAATAGTGACACTCAATGGAATTCGTCCTAACCTTTGATTGGTTGTTCTTTTCTTAACGTTCTTCTGACCCTTGAAATTTGGCACCACTCATTGTAAATTCACAAGAAAATCTAAGATGTATCAAAATTTTCACACAAGTCCTAAAACTTTAATGGATTAGGGAGCAACCATTTAACTTCAACAATGTTTAAGGGGGGTGTTATGGTTTTTTTTCTGAGTCAGAATTTTTTTTGCACACAGCGCAAACCATTTTATTTGGTTTTTCAATGCTATCAACCAGGTTATTTTTTTTTCAAAATTTAACACTATAAGGTGTGGGGAAAATCTGGATTCAGAATATTTTTTTTTGTCATCTGCTTGACCAGAATATTTTTTTCATCAAACTGGGGATCAGAATATTTTTTTTTTTAGGAAAAACCATAACCCCTCCTTGAAGTTAAATGGTCCTTCCCTTATGACAGCTCCAAAAAACTGGGATGAATTTGTAATGTGTAGAGCCGCTTCCCAGGTATGTTTTTGAAAATATTACAATGTATGATTAGAGGTAGGCTACATTTCACTACACTGTAGTCCTCTTGTACTAGGATGTACTTGTAATGGCATTATATAATTAGCTCAGGAATCATGTTTTTGAATTAAACGATATACCATGACAGTATACATAGTAGACGGCCATACCTTTATAGGTCATCCTTGTCAAAACCTTTTAAGTAAGTCATTTCATTAAGTTTTCCTTACATATTTCTTGTGGTAGTATTTTGATTAATCGGTAATATATTTGATGATATATTTTTAGTTCAGAGACAGAATACCAATATAAGAAATTGTCATAAATTTCCAACAGATGAACCATCCAGTACCATACAACAGAAATCAACAGACGGAATTGTAGAGGAAGAGATACTTGATTTTTTAAATGATGAGGAATTCTTTGCTAGATACACAGATGAAGATTCAATTACAAAAGACCAATCAGCTTCCAATATACTGGACTTATCTAAGTACTTATTTTTGCTTATTCTATTTCCCCAAAATTTCAATATACCTTTAATCATCAGTTTAAATGTCTGTATTTGCAATATAACCTGTTCTTCATGACCTTACACACATACTTTTACATTTATAGTTTATTTATTCTCACTGGATATGAAGTAAGGTATTTTATATATTTTTTATTGCAGGAGTACTGAATTGTTCCCAAATGCTACACATATGGACATGTTAGTGGATGGAGTACCATTTAAGGACATACCCATTGTTAATATTAAAGCAACAAGCAATAATACTTTAATGGCTCTTGTTAAAGATAGTAAGGATTTGTTACTTTAATTAGAGTTTCAGTTTCAGTTGTAAATCCCTTTTCTTTCACCTTCTAAGGAAAACAAACCATGTCACAAATCTTTTTTAGGAATACAAGATGTTTTTATTATAAATAAATTTAGATGCATTCATTTGAAACCCCATCAACATTTTTATGCATAATGTTTTTGCAATATTTTTTTTGGTAAAAAAAAGAAGTGTGTACATGTGTATATATAAAAATAAGAAGATGTGGTATGATTGCCAACGAGACAACTCTACACCAGGGACCAAATGATGTAGAAGGCTAGCAACTATAAGTGACCATAGGGCCTTCTACAATGAGCACATGCATATTGCATAGCAAGCTATTAAAGGCCCCAAAATGACAAATGTAAATTAAAACAATTCAAACAAAAAATTAACAGCCTGATGTATGTGCTAAACATTAAAAGAAAAACAAATATGATATATAGCAACAAATGGCAACCACTAAATTACAGGCTCCTGACTTGGGGCAGGCACATACAGAATGTGGCAGGGTTAATGTTAATTATCCATTATATTATTAACAGCAGAAATAAGTTAACACAGTAATGTAACAACCCAGAAATATCAAGTGGTAAAACTTTTCTATTGATGAAATATTTTTGTCCCTTCTTTGTCTTTTGAAGATGAAAATAATTGATAATAGTGGAGGTATCATTAAGACATCCAATGCATAATGAAATATCAATAGTTTTATATGGCAAGTGGTTCTTATTAAAACTTTGTTTAAGCCAAAAAACTAAAAAAAATACACTGAGAATAAAAAAAAAAAAAACCAACTTAGATTAAAAAACTTTAAAACACACATTAAAAATTGTTATTTACACACTGAGATTTAACAAAATTCAAATTATTTAAAAAAAAAAAAAATACAATGAGAAATAAAAGGAATCCTCAGAGAATTAGAAATTACACACTGAGATTTAAAAAAAGGAAAACACACCCTGAGTTTTGTAATCCCTGTGTAAATTTATAAAAATAGCTTAAACATAGTTTTGAGGAGAACAGCTTGTCATACTTAAATGTATTTTTCTAGTTTATAAGTTTTTCTGTACATTGAGTCTCGGATTCTTGTCACCAGCTTTCATTCTTAATTGACTGATTATTTTTTTCTTTTAGACAAAGTAGTGACATGCTCAACTGGTGTAAGTATCAAATTTTAAATACTCTTTAGTTTTAAATCAGTATATGTTAAGTTTGAGAGAAGAGAAATAGCTGCATTTTTACATATATTATGTGGTATCATATTCCATTAACAATTTTGACATCAAAGATGAGAAAAATTCCATTAACTAAAGGTCAGGTTAAAAAAAAGCAATGGATAAGTTGTCAGAATTTCAAATTAACTAAAGATCACGTTAAAAAAAAGCAATGTATAAGTTGTCAGAATTTCAAATTAATAAACACTTTATTTACCAATGTTTTTTTTTCATTTTTCTATTTTCACTAGTAAATTGAATTTGATTCGAATAAATTGTCAAAAGACTCAACAATAAATGAATATGTAAATTTCAGTCTTTCTGTCAGTTTTGAGAAATATCCACTGTAGTTAATTAGATACTGTTCAGATAAGTTGCTGATGGTCAATTAAGATCTGTTGAGACAGCTCAGTGGCTATTATACACCTCTACATAAGAATGAACACTAGAATGTCTGAAAACTGACTGATTGAATTGATTACTTGATTAAATGCAAGAAAAATGTTTGAAAAGTACAAATTTACCAAGATATATAAAAATGAACAATTTAATATCTTGATGTTATGGTCAATATGACCATTCAAGACTAAAATGCCTTAATAAGTGATTGCAACACAACAAAGTGTTGGCAACACAACAGTTGTACATTCTGTTTTCCCTCTGGTTGTTGTTGTAAAACTATTTTTTGTTAAGGAGTTCTATAAAAATTGGTAACAGATGCTTGGCCTTGGAATTCATATCCTGCCTGCTATTTTTCCCAGAAATACATGTGATCACAAAATAATCTTTCTTTTATTCATCTGGGCAGTAACTTATAATTTTTGACTGGCAATACTAATGCATATTGAATTTAAGACTGCACTGTAATTTTGTTTATCGGCAATTTGTTCATTTTCTCTATCTTACTGCCTAATATTTTTAAGATCATGTACAAGAATTGATACTCGAAAATATTAGGCATTGACGTCATGTATCAGTGCAGCAACGTCACGTGTCATGTCCATCTGCGTCAATTTATTAATAAGATATATGTGACTTCATTCATACAACAGAACAACTATCACAACGTGGTGTACGTGTTAAAGTAGTTTTACTAACTATTTCATTTTACTTCATATTTCTCAACAAAAAAAACCACACAGTTAGAACAATTTGCAGATAAAAAGAATAATGGCATTTTTATCTTTTGATAAAAATGCCATTATTCTATATATATATGAGTCTTTATGACGAATGTCATGTTATATCTTGTAGGGTAGTGTAGGGTTTAAAAATAAGAATAAATCCAGTACAGTGGCAGCACAGACTGTAGGCTTCGATATAGCACAGGTAGGTTTTCAAATTAATGTACAGTTTCTAATCTGACATTCAATTTCAATTCAATTACTTAATCAAATTCAAGGGGAGGGGATGAATGTGCCACTCAATGTCATCAAGGTGATTCAACAATTTTGGCTAATTTTCATTTTTTTTTTTTTTTTGAAAAGATTTGGTATAATTGCCAATGAGACAAATATCAACCAGAGGTCAAATGACATGGCCTATCATTTGAAATACTAGGATATGTTGACATAATTTGACCTTCTTTAAATTCAGAAATTATGAGGGCATTATTTATAGTGAATCAATAATACTGGAAAAATGTGTCATCGGATTAATATGATTGCAAAAATTTTGTGAAGGAAAATTACTACTCAAATTATGAGTGCAGGTATTAATACTGCAAACCTGATACTGTCACATTCTTTACCTTAATAAAAAAATCACAAACAATTCTTAATTTGATGTATTTAATGCTTTTGTACTTCAAAACTTCACAAAATGGCAATATCCTGATAAATAGGAATGATGCATAGTATTTATTACATAATAAATGGCTTTATAATGGATGATATAGACTCTTTCTTTGGGTAAAATTATAAGTCTTCTATAATTTCAGAAAGCATTATTTCATAACATCAAAAATGTTCGAATTTGTGTACGAGGCTTCAGTCAAGGGAGATTGGTAAGTATTAGCTGAAATTACAGCTTATACTATTATTACTCCTCTTCACATCATATAAAACTGATTAGAAATACAAACTTTATTAGTTACCTACATTTAGTAAGAAGTACACAAACTTTCTTTCAAAAATGAAAAATTCTGTAATGTTTGGGGCTTTATTGTAATCACCTTGTCCGTCTGTCCGTCCATTGGTCATACAAATATTTTTGTCAACATTTTTTCAGAAACTCCTTTACAGAATGACTTAATATTTGGTCAGCAGCTAAACAGTGATTTGTAAAAGTTTAATCACTTCAAATCTGTCAGATACATATTTCCTGTTTGCCAAAACTTAAAATTTTGTAATATGTTGAACAAAATTCCAAAATTTTGTCACACATTTCTCTAATACTACTGAAAAGAATGATTTCATATTTAGTCAGCAACTCAACTGTGATAAGATTAAACATGTTTTACCCTTTTCAGATCTGACAGATGCCAATTTCCTGTTTTCCAATACTTAAAGTTACGATTAGGGTTAATTTAGCACGACAGCCTGTGCATACTTGTTGTTTTTACAAAGAGTTTAATTGTACTCTTTCAGGGTTGATTGTTCAATCATTGGCCTCTTTGTGCTTAGGAGGTTGAAAGCAAACATTAATCAAACAATCCTTATATTGTTTTTAGACTAACATTAATAAAGATCAGATGTACCTTGAAAGGCTATCTAAATCATTTAAATAATTATTTTCTGATCTTCACAGCCTGCTATAAAAGCCTTAGAGACTGCTGGGTTGAACATTGTTTCTATAACTGATACAACAAGACTAGCATTTAATGGTTGTAAACCAAGAAAGGCAAGAAGAATGTGATTCTGTGGTAAGAAAATTAAAGTTATACAATCAAACCTTAAAGATTTTCAAAATTTTACTTTCAGTGTAGTCAATTCTTTCAAAGGGGTGTTTGTAGATATATTTATTTGGAGGTCCAAATGCACTTGTACTCAAGATTTGATAGGAAATTATTGAAAAACACCTGAAAAAGCATAGAAAATAATGATTAAAATGTGTGCATGTAATTGTTAAAATTTCTATGCCTTGGGAAGATTGCATATATATACAGTAAGGTCAAGATGTCATTGGTAAAATCTATGCCCACAGCAGATTATGAAGTCTTGGTATAGAGAACTAAGTAGGTGCAATTTCTCAGAAACCACACAATTTGCAGAGTTGTCAAAATTCACAAAGCTTGTATTTATTAGTGGAAATTGCTCTGAAACTACATACATATAAGGTGAAGTGATGCGATATTTGTTCTGTAATGATATTTTTCTTTAATTTGTATTTAGGATCTATTCTTTTTTGTTGTTATTTTGCTAATTTTGTAAACTGATAGAATCTGAAGCCCATATTTGACTCTTTTTATACTTCTCTTGCATGTACAATTAACTTTCAGGATAAAAAAAAAATATTACTTAAAAACTACAAAAAGTTTTTGTGATAAAAAAGAGGGGGGAAATAGATTGAAACCAGCAAAAACAACAATTCACCACAATACAAATTAGTGAAAATGAAATTGGACTCAAACAGGATGTAATCCTCCAAAAATTTAATATGAAAATATTAAGTTAAATTCATTTCATGTGCCTGCAATATTGTAGATGTCTTTTAGTGTGTACTTAAAATTAATAAGACCTTTTTTTTCTTGACAGGTGGACAAAAGTTTGTGCTGACCAGGTCAAAGAACAGATATTTTAGTATTGTTAAATTGAATAAATGTATTTCTTTCTATTTTCTTTGTGATAATTGATTTATCTAAAACCACTAAAAGTTATAAAAGTTGATGGTAATTCAGATTTTTTGTTATTTTCTCTATAAAATGGGATATTGTCTCGATGTACCTTTTGATCTACCCCATATCTTGAAACTTTTATAACACAAGGCCTTAATTCAAAATTTTGTTTGTTTAATGATTGCCTTTTCTCACCTATGGAAGTGTTGGAAGTAGCTATAGACAGATTATGTTGCTGCTTTTTTGAATATTGGAAAAAAGAAACAGACACTTATAGGTTTCATAATGTCAGAGGGAGAAAGGTTGTCACATGATATCAACCAGAGTTATTTAATTTTCATATAACAATAAGTCAGCCTTTGTCGTGACCTTTGAAAGTCATCATTGACCTAACAAAATAGCCAATGAAAATGTGGCAATTATATAAATGAAACACATTGCAGAATAGGCCAACCAAAATATCACATTATCTGTATCACTTATTCATATCACACTCCCTTAAGTGTGATACGAGAAATATCTCCATGTAGGAAATAGATAACAGGTCACAACCATAAGAGATTTCTCATTACATATGACAGTTCTAGGCCATTGCTGTCCATAATATATGTTTTACACTTGTAGTATTAAATGAAAAAAACATTCAAATTAACCACAAATATTGTGAAGGCCATCATAAAGTGGTTTAGCAGAAAGATGTTTATTAATACTCAATTAAAATATATTATGATTTTAGGACATGTAGGAAAGCAGAGGACATTTTAAAGTGGCCAAGTGAAGGATAGTTAAGTTCCCTGTCCTTTGAAAAATAATATTACACTTTCATCTTTCAAGAGTCAATCTAAATAAAATACACAAATATTGTGTCAAGCATTTACCTACAAGGATGTGACAACACTGTTTTGCTTTCTGCAATGAAAATCTTTTTGGAATTCTTATGATTTATGTTAATAAACTTCTTAGGCAGAAATTCATTGGCTGACATAGTAATTATCAAACAGTAAATAGATCAGAAGTTGTCAGATTCATGTAAGCAAAGTGTTGATGTTGGGGGGTCTGTATTTTAAATAGTTTGGTAAAGAGTCATCTAGTAAATAAATGGTAAAAAAAGCCAGACAGACAACAGTTAGATTTGATGTGTCACAGATTATTTTTTTTATTTCATATCCAGTGTAATACTTTTTAACCATAGCAGAAATTCATGCCAGTTTTAATGAGTTACCCAAAATATTGTTAACAAGTCCAAAAGAATGATCTCATATTGGTCTCAAAATTGGATTTCACATTTGACCCAGAGAGTAGATCAATAAAGTAGTTTAAAAATAAACAGGATATTTTTTTACAAGGTCCTTAATGTTTCTGCTTTGAAGCAGATCTGTTGATACATCTACTGGTAAAAATTGAAAACTTTGGTTTACACTGATTTTTGTCGAGCCTGCGACTTTTGTTGCAAAAGCGAGACATAGCGATCCTACATTCCGTAAGCAGCGGCGTCCACAAATATTCACTCTGTGGTTAAAGTTTTTGAAATTATAATAACTTTCTTAAACTATCCTGGATTTCTTCCAAACTTGGACAGAAGCTTGTTTATGATCATATTAAGATAGTATCCAGTAGTAAATTTTGTTAAAAAAAAAATCCTGTTTATCTGTATTTTACTTATAAATGTACTTAGTTTTTCTGCTAGTTAACATAACATTCACTCTGCGGTTAAAGTTTTTAAAATTTTAATAACTTTCTTAAACTATCCTGGATTTGTACCAAACTTGGGCAGAAGCTTGTTTATGATCGAAAGACATTATTACAAGCATAACTTATTTCATACATTTCAAACGTTTTATTTCATTAACTGTAAATCTGTTATGTGCATTCCCCTATCACACTAAAAACATAGACAACAGCAAAAGTAGACAGACACTGGGTTCCGCGGAACCCTTTACGAATTTTTCATTTAAATTATTGCACTCTTAATAGGTTGAGAGGTGTGGAAATAGAAGGTATGATGTAGATTTTGAATGTAACAGCAAACTTGCAAAGAAAACACGATTGGATAGTAAAAATCTAAATCCAGTGAAAAATTATGATGATGATCGATGGCTGTTTTATATCCAGTATCAAATTAAATGTACCGTATATTCAGGACGAGAACATGTTAATTAAAATTTAATATGAGTATTAAAGGGGCACTAGCTACGAAATATATAAAAAATCATATATATGATTTTTTTTGTTCAATCATTAATGAAAGTGAAATATTTATTCGCTTTTAGCCGCCAGTATGGTTCAATTTTGTCAAAATAATCTAAGAAACATTGATGATGAATTATTCACTTGCAAGTGAAAAATTCGACCTCATTGAATCTGTATTCATGTGAATTCCAATTTAACCCGATAGCTAGAGATGGATAACACGTGAATTGTATGTGTAAAGTTATTTAAAGAAAAAGAATGTCAACATTGAAAGTGAAACAAAGGTAAATCATTTGATTGACTGATCCGATCCACAAAAAATCATTCTTATACAGGTAAAAACGATGATAAACATATATTTTTAATCTATAATATGAAATTAAACATACCTGGAAAAATTCAATTGCACGAGTTCGCTTAATCTACTTATATCTTTATTTATGTTTACATCGCTTATATGGTCATCGGATGACTTTGGAGGTCAACTCGATAGTTAATTAAATGGCGTCTAGACTAAAATACACACGAAACGAAGCTACGTGTTATCATGCCCATGTCCTGTTAACTGTTTATTTTAGACTTTTGATAGTTTGGATAAATGTTTTACATTGTTATAAATCAAATATGAGAATTTGAGTCAAATCGGTGAACATGAATTTGACAGCTAGTTCCCCTTTAACCCTTCTTTGTACTAGACCGACACGCTGAGCCGGATTCTTAACTTGGTAGTTCACAAAGTTACATTCCGCAGGAAGACATGTCACTCTACCAGGAGACATTATTCTGACTACCAGCCGTCCAGTCTTTGTTCTTACTTCTTAATGTCATACTAATTGAAGAAGCAGTAAATACCAATTTTAAAGTTTGGTATGACCCAGGCGGGGTTCGAACCAACGACCTTCTGCACTGGAGGCACCACCGAGGCGGTCCTTGAACCATGAATTAAATCAAATACAGAAAAATAAAGAAAAGTACTGCTGATAGGACATACTCATAATTAGTTTAATTTAGCTCTTAAAAGCACCAAACTAGACACTTACCTGAGGTTATCACTTTTTTGAATTGCATGTAGGTGACACTTTTAATCCTGAATCCGATTTTCAAAACATGAGGGATTTTTTAAGGTAGGCTATTGTCAATTACAATTCTGAACCACAATCTGAAGATATTTTCATCAGATGATATTAAAAATTTGAAAAGGTTTCCGAGGAACCTGTCTCTTGCCAGTGATTGCTGCTGTTGGTAAAAGAGTAAAATACTTGGACTGCAACAAAACTAAGTCTCATTCATCTGCAAACATGGTGTAACACATTTTAAAATTTGAAATATTTCATCAGATGCTTTTTGTCGAAAAAGCGAGACATAGCGATCCTACATTCCGTCGGCGGCGTCGTCGTCGTCGTTGTTGTCGTCGTCGGCGGCGTCCACAAATATTCACTCTGTGGTTAAAGTTTTTGAAATTTAAATAACTTTCTTAAACTATCCTGGATTTCTACCAAACTTGGACAGAAGCTTGTTTATGATCATAAGATAATATTCAAAAGTAAATTTTGTAAAAAAAAATTCCATTTTTTCCGTATTTTACTTATAAACGGACTTAGTTTTTCTGCCAGGAAACATTACATTCACTCTGTGGTTAAAGTTTTTGAAATTTTAATAACTTTCTTAAACTATCCTGGATTTCTACCAAACTTGGACAGAAGCTTGTTTATGATCATAAGATAATATTCAAAAGTAAATTTTGTAAAAAAAATTTCCATTTTTACCGTATTTTACTTATAAATGGACTTAGTTTTTCTGCCAGTTATCATTACATTGACTCTGTGGTTATAGTTTTTAAGATTTTAATAACTTTCTTAAACTATCCTGGATTTGTACCAAACTTGGACAGAAGCTTGTTTATGATTAAAAGCTAGTATCTAGAAGGAAATTTTGTTAAAATTTTGTTCCTTTTTTTCTGTATTTTACTTATAAATGGACTTAGTTTTTCTTCCAGTTAACATTACATACAGTCTAGATCTGCAGTTTAAGTTTTTAAAACATTTATTAGATTCATAAACTATCCTGGATTTTTACCAAACTTGGACAGAAGCTACTTACAATCAAAAGATAGTAAATAGAGGAATATTTTTTTTAATTTTTTTCCTCATTTTTGTTGAGCCTGCGATTAACAGCAAAAGTAGGCGAGACACTGGGTTCCGCGGAACCCTTACGAATTTTTCTTGGCATTATAGAAGCTTCTTTCCAAGTTTCATTATTCCTTAATCATAAAAAACAAGTTTTTGATAAATTTCAGTAAAATCTAAGACAAAGTATTGATTTAACCCTAGACTATATCTAAATAGTAACCATGGTAACTGCAAAAAAGCATGAATGTTAAAAATGAAAGAAAAAAATTGTTTTCACAATTTTTCTTCAGATATTATCTATTAAACATGAAGATTAATAAAATTCTATGAAGGGTTGACAAAGTTATTGATATCTAAAAAACTTTAACCCCAAAGTCAGACTGTATTTTAATGTTACCTGCAAAATGAAGTCAATTTATCAGCAAAATGCGTAAAAAATAAAAAATAAAAGTTTTAAAATTGTGTTCTGTATACGGTCTTTTGATAATAAACAAAGCTTCAGTCTAAGTTTCGTATAATCCCATGAAAGTTTGACAAAGTTATTGATTTCTAAAAAAAAAAAACTACAGACTGAACCCAAATGTTGACAGCACCACAGCGATGTCTCATTTCAGTGTCAAAATATCACATGCTCGACAAAATCAAATATTCATTATTCCTGCATAATTCATCTCAGAACGACCTTATATTTGTAGAACATGAAATTTGACAAAATGTAAGCTTCAATGTCAAATGAAAAATTTGCTTTATGTATGAATGTACCAGTAAAGTTTCTTGTAAGCTTCAGCTGTGGACAATATATTATTTCCCAAGTATTAGCCTTATGAAGATTGAAAACATTTTGCCTTGTAGAATCCAAGACTTAACAACAACATTTACCAATCGGAATACATGTATAGTGTTCCCATTTGGAGACACATATTTCATCTGATTGCAATAACACATATTTCATCTGATTGCAATAACACATATTTCATCTGATTGCAATAAAACAGATTTGGTTATTGTTTCAAGGAAGATACACAATTAATATAATGTTTAAATTTGAAAAGCATTTATTTTGGTTGAACATTCATAAGTTATTGCACAGAGACGACATTAATACCATTTTTCAAACAATCAAGGACCTTACAATTTTAAAGGCAAATGTCAAAATCGTCATTATCAAAGCTTACCTCTATTTTTACAATCAGTAAAACACACATTTAGATTTTAAAAGTATTGGTTGAACAGTTTATTAATTATTACAAGGAACAGCTGGAGCCACACCCCCACTCCCCGTCACCTGCCATAAAACCCCAAATCAATGAGCGGATTATTATCGGCGAAAAGGGTTATGATATAAAATAACAATCAGTGAACAACAGTTTTACCTTTATAGAAGCCTGGTCTATGTATGATTATCACTAAAAGACGTTTTATTGAGATTTTTTTCTTAGGCCTGACATGAATTCATAGTAAAAAGAAAGAGGACAAATGAGACAAAGAGATGAAAATGAACTTCACTCGTACCAAATTTTCTAACATAACACAATATTCATGCAAAAGAAACTCATGTAATGTTTTAACTTAATTACTATATATAATTTTTGATTGATTTTTGTTTGCTTAATGTGAAGTGGAAAATTTCCAATGCATATTCACGAAAAGATTAAGGATACTTAAAAATGTGTGATCATCTTTTGTATACTGTGGATTCAATATTATTCGTGGGATGGCAATTTAAAAAAAAAATGAATACAACACTTTTGAGTAGCATGCGTTCGAAGCGCTTTTCTGGATTTACCCTCAACAGGTGCGCTAAAAGCCGAATATTTGAAAGCAAGGACGTATAAGAACCGAAACAGTTAAAAAGCCATATGATAGAAAATGACCTAAACATATAGTCAAATCCATCTAAGGTCAACTTAGCCTGTTGCAAGCTCTTCAGCAAAATGTCCAATGAAATACAAAATTTCTACAGGCTATATGCAGACGTATGTATTCGAATCAAATATCCACAAATTCAAGTGTTCCTTAATTGACAAATATAAATGAATCCACAACCATAGCTTCCAGATGATTATATATGTCATTTGGATCTACTTTTATCCACCACTTTAGATTAAGTTTATACCAAAGTTCTTGGGTACTGGAATTTATTTGATTAAATGTTGGTGTTTTAACCACTTTCAGCACCTGAGCTCTATGACGGCGCTCAGTTTTTATTGGCAAAGGAAGCAGGAGAGAATCACAACCTTCAGCAGGAAACTAGCAATCATAGCCAAATAAGATTGGAGTCGCACGCATCTTACCATGAGCATGGTTCAAATTCATGACCTCAGTGGTGATAGGTAGTGACCACTGTAGTTAAACTATAGGCCCTGCAATTTGAAGGACTGTAAACTTTATGACATTGCGCTGTAGCATCTAGAAAACAGTAAATCAGTTTAAAAAAACTTTTCATTGTTTAAACATTCGAATTTAAATTTCCATAAAAAAATTCTGTCTTCTGTCACCTGCACAATGAAGTATATATAATTAGGATGGTGTAAGTTTGAAAATATGTCAGAATCCATTCAAAATCTTTCCTCCTGGTTTAATGTTATCAATTTTAATAACAATGTTTTGTACATTAGATGAAATCCAAAGTATCTTTATCATTGTATTGAATTTCGGTGGACAATATGACATTTTCACAATTCTACTGAATACTATTTTAATTGCATATTCATGATTTTTCACTCATATTTTCCCTATGCAAAAATTAATGCATGAATACATTTTTGTGTTTCAATTGTGAATGTAACATCAGAAGTTTACTTGATGTACAACAGTTTTCTAACATTTTCCTGTGAAAATGTATGATCTATACGAAGAGCCATTCAACATTTTTTATATTCAAAACATTTTACAGAGCATCCCGACCTGCAAAATATTTATACAAACAAGAAATCAACTAGATAACAAATATTTATTTAAATAAAATATCACATTTTAATCTTCTTGTATATGCACTGTAAATAAAATGCAAAATCGGAATGTTTAGTGTAAACAATATTTTATTGTGAATTATACAAATTACAATATGAATTAACATTCACAAATACGATTCAAAAACAAGCAACAAGTGCTTATATTAATCCGTCTCCTTGGAACGTTTAAAAAAAGGAAGAAAAAATATATCAAAAACTATCACAGAAGTAAAACATATTCTATACAAAATAAATGATACTAAATATTTAACATTAATTATTGTTTAAAACTATGTAAAGGTACATATGTACAAATATCACTGAACAGTTTGTAATATACAATAATGAAACAGTCATTTATACAAAGTCCTCAGAAATTGTCCTGATTATGTTAACTACCATTTATTCCATGTTTGACTAGAGTACCGATTCTTTGATTGTAAATAAACTAGAGGTTTATTTATAATTTGTTGTAATGTTGTACAAATGTTTGAGTGTCTGTTGTACAAATGTTTGAGTGTCTGTTGTACAAATGTTTGAGTGTCTGTTGTTAATACTGTACGTATTTCTTCTTTGGACAGTTGATGTGTTTTTTGTAATAATGAAAAGTATATAACGCATGAGTAAACATCCAGGAAAACAATTACCTCCTTGTTACATTAAAAACCTGCCTGAGTAACTCTCTGTCCTTAATTTCAACTTGCCGAAATGTGTACCCAATGAACAAAATTGAATTAGTATTTGAATGAATTTGTATGAAATTTGACACTTTATCCCCAGAAATTCTTGGGGGATGAGTGAAATTTTTGAAACAACCAGTAATAAAATTTCATAAATGTCCAGACATGATGGACTTCCCTGAGATGATGAGGTTATTTATCTGATCACTGCCTAAACCAGCAGCCTATGTGCGTACTGAAAAGTAGCAAAGTATAGGCCCCTGGCTTGAAATCACACCAATCCAATTTATCTCCTAAATGGTTAATTATTGCACCGCTGTATCTAAGTTCTACTGATATGAATTTGTGTTGGAATGAATTTTAAGCAATTTGTATAACATATACATGATATACATATACAGAAAATTTCAAATTTTTTTTATATAAACTGTGCTGAGATTGATGCCCCTGTCACGGCAATATTGAAGGTATAAGGTTGGGGTTGGTGAGTGGCAAGTTTTTAGCTAAGCCACTTTTTGAGCAACATTATTCTTTTAACTGCTTAATCTAGATCTGCATTGAAAAAGCTGGACACTAAAGGCAGCATGTACTGGTTTTCAATATACAACTTCTTAGTGGGACATTCATAAATAGGAGTTTAAAAAAAGATTATGTGCAAACAAACAAAGGACAAAGGAAAGCCAAATACGACAAGTGGTCAGTAATTAACAAGACTGTATATTTGTAATGGAACTGATGTAATTAAACCCCCTGCTAAAAACATCTGGTGCACTTCACATGTAGCTGATTAAGAAATGATAATACAATTGGCTCTTCTCAATAGTAAAGGGAACAAAACATCCTGGGAAAATCCTAAAATAATGACTACTGAGTGTAATGGAAATTAAACTATGTATAAACATAACTTATATAACACGCAAGTGCCTATCTATAAATGATTCACCATCATTACTTTGAACTGTCAGTCTTGGACTTCCAGATGACACAGTGTCGTTTAAAAACATCTCACATATTTTTTTTTATTCTCGAGTAAATGTGCAGTAGTTACAACAAACATTTACCCCATTAAGGGCATCCCCAAAAACAAAAAAACAATATGGTTATTTTCTCATAAAAATTCCTTATTCAGTTGACAGTATTGACAACATCCAATAAATATTCTGGACCTACCATTGATTTAAAATTTAAAAAAAAAACGTTTATTTGCAAATAATTCTTAGCAGATATTTCTTTTGAAACGAAGGCACTCAGTATAGAAAAATGCTTCAGCAATAATCACTCCAAAGGAGATATGACAATGCAAGTCAAAGAAGACAAAAATGAATGTCATTTGCAAGTTACAAACAACATGTTCAACCAAAGTGGTTACTGAAGTTATACATCTTGAAACCATTAAGGAAATAGTGCAGAATAAACTTGCCATGATTAAGACATTTTCCTGAAATTCCTTTCCATTCATATTGCAATCATGTACCCATACTAGAACATCATGACATGTCATTTAATTTAAGTAATAATAACTTTACTGACGTTTGTGACTGTGGATAGCAGTCAATCAGTACAAATGGACAGAACTTACGAACAGCTTCTTGAAAATATATATTAAGTTTTTTTTTAAATTCTATCTTCTGACAAAGGGAAAAGTCAGACATCACTGATTGAACCAAGGAGATCTTGTACACGTCCGACACGAGCAGCTAATAACGTTGCATCCATTGTTGCCTACAATAAAAAAAAACCACAAGAGTGCACACGCTGAAATGTCTCGCCTGCTTTACTTTACATGATAGAGTTTTATGTTGAAAGTCTGTAATAAAAAGGTTTAACTGAAAGTATCATATAGACTTAAAATTTTCAATGATCCATTTAAATGAGGTCAATGTAAGATGTACACTGCTAGACAGACATGTACACCCTACAATCATTTTATACATTAAATATAGTTGGCCTATGCTAATAGTATACGAAAAACAGACCCAATTACCAAAATTGAACATTGACCAATGAACCATAAACATGAGTTCAATGTCAGATGAACCCTGCCTGACAACATATATACACCATCATACACAAATAATACACTAATATAGTTGATCTATTGCTTATATTACCTGAGATACGGGCTTGACCTCGAAAACGTAACCTTGATCACTGAACCATGAAATGAGGTCGAGGTCAGGTGAACCATGTCTGATGGACACGTAGACCTTGCAAGGATCTCATATACCAAATTAAAGTATCCCTTTACTTATAATAAGTGAGAAATTCACATGACAAAAAAACTAAACATTTTTCAAGCAGTTACTGAACCACGAAAATGAGGTAAAGGACAACGGACATATGACAGACAGAAACTTTGTTACATAAGGCATCTCCATACAAGATATGAAGCATCCATGTCTTCTACATTCTGACATATAAAGCTTTATACAAATAGTCGTTGCCGGATTGTAATCACTATGTCTCGCATTCTGCAACTTTCGTCGCTGGCTAGAGAAAAGCATGTGAGCAAAATAATCTGCTGCCATAAAGCATGCATTTTTAGTTTCTGATGCCAATTGATTATCATACAATGCGATTATGAGGTCTATTTATTGTATTCCATTAGAAACTATATAATAGTCTTAATAAAGGCAAAAGTAGAATACCGCTGTTCAAAAGTCATAAATCGATTGAGAGAAAACAAATCCGGGTTACAAACTAAAACCGAGGGAAAAACATCAACTATAAGAGGAAAACAACGGAACAACAGAAACACTGAAGTGCAACAAAAACAAACGCAAACATACATAGAAACGAACTATTTGATAACAACTTCCATATTCCTGACTTGGTACAGGACATTTTAAGAAAAAAATGGTGGGTTGAACCTGGTTTAATAGCTAGCCAAATATCCCGCTTATATGGCAAATGTTTAAAAATATCGTTAAAATGACAACACTACGTGACAGAAATACAGCACAAACAAACGCAAGAACACCCAGCACAAAGAAACGCACAAATAGATAATATAATAGTCGTTACAACATGTAAACCGCAGAATAACAACGAACATCTTCCATTAACGACAGCACACGACATCACAAACAGTGACGTATTTTTGTAGCGAATATATAATCTTGAAATTCATAGAATTATTTTCACAATAATAGTCCAAACAATTATCAACAAATAAAACAAATATTTAAACAAAACGGAAACTATATATTTTAGAATTTTAAAAATCTGATATAATTAATGGTTTTATCAGAATTGTAAAAAGAAATATCATTCGAATACCATGAAATTCAATTTAGAGTCTGTAGGATATAAATGGTAGTGTGTATAAATGTTAGTCAAGATAAACTGTAAAGTACAGGAAATAGATAAATTTTTTTTGCATTTGCCAGATTTTACATGAGATACAATCTTTTTATAAAAAAAGAAGGAAGCTTCAGTTCAAGTGTTTTGAAATTCTATACAGATATAATGACTTAATTCGAGTTGAATAAACTTCAAGAAGGAGTTTCTGGACAAGTGTAATAAATTCTACACAGGCTATATTTTTTTTATTCCAGCTGTAGAAATCGTTAATTTTAGGCCTAACTATTTGTTATGAATGACAATGCCAACAACCATGGAATTTAAGAGTAAGACTGGTAATACACACAAAAACAAGGAAGAGTATATGATTATCACTACCGAAAACTTGATACAGTATGTTTTCGACAGATGAAAAATAGTTAAGTTAATTATTGATATACATTTTCTGTCAGAATGACACATACTTCATAGAAATATTCATCTAACAGAGTCAATCATTGAAAAATCTGACTTTTGGAATAAAAATAGTTTAACATAGTGAATTGTTTCCCCATTTACAATAGCTGCGGAACTGTTGCTCTTATGGTCCTTATTATATTTTTTGACAATTTGCGCACCATAGAGGGTCCGCAGCTACATTTACTATTACTGTCAAAAAATATAATGAGGCTAAGTATCAAACCAAAATTCATCAATATCAAATTCAGTATCACAAATCAAAGGAAAAACCAGTGGTAAGTGTCATAATTTGTTAAAGGAAGACTTCCTAAAATAAAATTAAGTGTATTAGGAGCTGGACTTCAAGTTTAGAAGTCAAATCATCATCCCAAAAGGGAAAAAATGAAAGCAAAAGTTGAAATTTTCCTTCATTCTTCAGATTTTACTTTAATTTCTTGCTAGAAATTGGATAAAATAATGATACTGACAAGTTTTGGAATAACCATTTTATACTGGCATAAAATATTCTACTGTTGTCAATAAAACCGAGACCCTGTGTAAGATTAGCTTTATTCAATTGTTCAAATTTTAATATGCTTTCAAATTTTTAAAAGACCTCTTGTAATATCCTGCATATATTATTTGAAACAAAAAATTATATGTTCAATATTTTTTAAGATAGATTATACAAAGAATCCAGCTTACGGAGGTCAAATAAGAGATAACGGTAGTTAATTGATGTTCAAATCTCTAAAATCCAATGATATAAAAACTTAGGGCATTTCATGAACTCCTAATGGAATAAGACTGGGTGCCTCTATAGGATAAATATCTCTCGTTATGCTAGAATGAAAATCCAGACTCAGTCAAAACGTCATTTCAATAAACTTTACATAATCAGTAAATTTACAGATCAGCCAAACAATAATATATACTGATAAAGTTAGATTCTAATTTGCTGCACTGCTTGTGAGGTCAGTGTTACTCTTCCAATATTTAATTGAAAAACAAATTGGTTCAAATGTCAGGTTCAAATAAGTTTGTATATAGATTTCAATAGATTATTGTTTACGAGTTTAAGTAATATTTTACATCTAATCACTTAATATTTAATTGAAAAGTTTCAAATTAGCAATGTCGGCATAATAAGGGGTAAACGGATGTTTTTACTTTTCTAAATGCACCTTATATATAGCATACCAGTTTTTAGTGTTTTCACCAGTAATCAATGAGAAACTGCCTCGGTGGTCTCATTGAAGCGTGTTCACCTGGCCAGTTCAAACCAAAGACTTTCAATTGGTATTAGCTGCTTCTCCGCTAAGCACACGGCATTAAGGAGTAAGAGCAAAGTCTCGTCGGCTCGGAGTCAGAATATTGTTTCCGCGTAAGGTGACAGGTCTTCCTGCGGACTAGCACGTAAAAAATCCGGCTTAGTGTGTCGGTCTAGTGTTATATGTCAGTTTGGTATGGTCAAGACGTTTGGTTAAGTTAACATACTTTTAAGAGAGTTATCTCTCCTTAACCAGTTATTGGATTATGCGTATTGCGGATTGCAGTCCGTATTTGAATTATATATTAGTTTGACTGTTGATTTATTGTAACGATTACATGTACATGTGTTTGAAAAATAGAAATTTATTAATTTGAACAATAGTAGTTAATTATCTTATTCTATGCCAAAGTAAAGCATACAACTAGTACAAAGCAGAGTAAATATTCATATTGCTTTAACATGTTCTCTTCCTGAATATTCATATCAATTTGCCGCTGGACGTTAAGCAGCCATCATCATCATCATCATCATCATCATCATCGTTAAAGATAAAAAAAAAATCATCATCATCATCATCATCATCATCATGTAATAAATGAGAATTTTTTTAAATCAGTTTTTGCTGTTTACATTTGGAATGTATTAGCTATAAATTAGTGGCATTCACTTTATTTCTGCAACTCTAATGATGCTTAATATTTACCCTCATCTTGCTAGCTGCATTGAATTCTTTTATCTTATTCTGAGCTTCTGCCATATGTTCATTCTTGGCTGCTGACCCTTTGACCCATGGATGTTGTAATGCTTGATCTGCTGTTATCCTTTTTGTAGGATCAAGTTGTAGCATTTTGTTTATTAAATCCTGTAGAAAAACAGATTATTTGACATATAATCTTGAAATGGAATCCTTCAACATAGGTTGCTACAAGTATTGGTCCAGGTACCTCTGAGCCGCCAAAAAAATGCCTAAATATGATTTTTCAATAACAGTGAAGACCGTCCTTGTATAATACTTGGTAGTATATTCTACTTTTAATATATAACACTTTCTTATAATTTTAGACTTTTGAGGGGTAACTTAGCCTCTTGTCATATCGTGTCCTTTTTTGACATTTCAAAGAATAAATAAGGGTCTGTGTAATAACTAATCAAGAATGGTTTTTCGATCTATTTTAATCAGAAATTGTTTCTTCATTTAATTATTTATTTTGGACCAAGTCTGTCACAAGATAGAAGAATAGCCTCTTAAAGTTTAATATTTGAATATGATTGAAATTCTTAATAAAAACTAGAAATCAGCAAATAACCAATTAATAAAAAACAATAAAAGAGAAGAGTGGTGCAAGACAAAATATTTAGCATTCTTTGTTGTTTTGATACTGTGACAGTTATCTATCATTTTAGAAATTTATCCCAAAGTCGACATTAACTATCTCAAACTCTGAGTATAAGTTGAAATTTCGAATAATGTCAACTAGATTTGGGATTTAATACAGAATGACTTTCAAATCCTGATAATTGAAGTTTATGTATGAAAACATTTCAACAAAATTGTCCAAAATATCAGTTAGAAACTTAACTCCTATATCAAAGATATATATCAAACCTTAGCATTCCATGAAATACTGTCCCAGAATGGTGAATAAAAATGGTATTCTCCTTTCAGTATTCTTTTATATATTTCTCTGTCCGATTCTCCATAAAATGGTCTACAACCACATAACCTGAAAATGAGAGTTCATGAAAAGTTTCAATACAAAGCCTGACACCAGAATTAAAAATGTCAACGCATGATTAAGTAGCTACAGTGGTAGTGGATAAAAAGTCATCTACGTTTTAAGGGAACATTTGGGGCTCAATATTCCAGCAGCGCCTGCAAACGGAGTATATATCTCCCAAACGATATTCCAGGGCTTTTATTTCCTAACATGATTTCCTTCATAGTTGGTTGCCCGTTATGGAATACCCATTTTACAGATGACAACGAGTATGTTCCAATTGTTGTAACTATAATCCCGCCCCCTTTTCTCCAAATGTGACCTACCGAATTAGTCTTATCGCCGGGTGTGTACTAACATGAGAAAGACGATGGGTGCCACATGTGGAGCAGGATCTGCTTACCCTTCCGGAGCACCTGAAATTACCCCCAGTTTTTGATGGGGTTCGTGTTGCTCAGTTTTTGGTTTCCTATGTTGTGTTTTGTATACTATTAATTTTCTGTTTGTCTTTTCTTTTTTAACCATGGCGTTGTCAGTTTATTTTCGAATTTGAATGCCCCTTTGGTATTCTTCGCCTCTCCTTTGCACATTTGATTAACATTTTACTAAGTTTGCAGCTTTTAACTTAGTCTTCCTTGGCTAAATTTACCAAATCGTTTTTTATATATTTGTTAACTTTTAAAAGGCAAAGAGACTAGAAGCTCGTGTCGCTAACCTAGGACTATGTGCATCATTAACAATGAACTCTCTCTAACATTTGTAGACTAGAATAGAATTCATGACAAAAATATCTTTTTTGTTGATAATGATTGTATTGCTGTTCATTTTTTTTCTGTTTCTACTATAAAGAGTTTATCAACCATTTCGGCTATATTTGTCTTATTATTTTTCAGATCTTATCTTGCTGAACATTTTGGTTATTTGAAATGTCTATCTCTCTTTTATTGTGTTTTGAAATGCAAAAAAATGGAAAAAATTTTCATAAAAGAGGAAGAATTTCAAAAGATTAGACTGACAATTTTGGCCATGTCCGCTTATTTGTAGATCTTGTCATGCTGATCTTTTTCTCCATTTAAAGTGTCTATCTATCTATTATAATTTTCAAGATAATAGGCAAACACACTGAACATTGGTATGTGCCGTAATTTAAGACCAATAACTCCAAAAAGGAGTCGACTAAAGATATTGGTTTGAGACGTATTATTAAATCTTACCTTGCTGAATATTTTGATACTTGAAAGTTTCTATCTATCTATTATAGTTTTTGTCTCGCCTTGACGGAGTCAAAAAACGAGACATAGGTATGCTGTTTCCGGCGGCGGCGTCAACAATGTATTAGTTTGTGATTAGGTCAAGTCTATGGTGAACCACTAGTGGTAGGTCTATGATATCTGGTATACAGTTGTAATAGCATTGGCTCATCTCTTTACTATGGTGATTATTTGGTCCCGCCCCCTCAGTCATGGTCTATTGACTTTGAAACTTTGTTTACATGTATTAGTTTGTGATTAGGTCAGTTTAAGGAGAAACATTAGCGGTAGATCAATGATAATTGGTATGCAGTTGTATAAGCATTAGCACATCTCACTTTCATGGAGAATATTTGGTCCTTACCCCTCAGTCATGGTCTATTGACTTTGAAACTTTTGCTTAGTTTACATGTATTAGTTTGTGATTAGATCAGTTTAAGATGAACCACTAATGTTAAGTCAATGATATTTGATATGCATATGTATTGGCATTTGCAAGTCTCATTTCCATGGAGATTATATAGCACCCACCCCCTCATCATGGTTCATTGACTTTGAAACTTTTACATAGTTTACAAGTTAATGTTTGTGTTTAGGTTTGTTAAAAGGGAACGTCTTATGATAAGTCAATGGTATTTGGCATGCAGTTGTAATAGAATTGGCACATCTTATTTCCATAGAGATTGTTTAATCCTGTACCTTCAGTCATGGTTCATTGACTTTGAATATTTGCATAACTTACATGTTAAAGTATTACTATTTTAGTTTAAACATTTGCATTATCAAAATAACGAAAAGGCGAGACAGATCTATGTGTTAACATTTTATCAAGATATTAAACAAAACGCAATCAAATTAATGGTAAACATCTTCATTAAAGGAAACGAGTCAGTCTCGTTCTGACGATTCGGTTATTTGACTTATTTGTAGATCTTGTCTGATTATTTTTGCTAAAACATTTTTCTATATCTAATATAGTTTCTACCCTGACAGTTTTCTCTATCCATAGCGTTTTTTAAATAAACAAAACTTGCATTTTACATCTATATTCTATTTTAGCCATGTTGGCCACGTTGGTTGGCAGGCTTGGTCTTCGGAAACAATTTCTATATTTGATACCCCAATAATGATTGTGACAAAATTTGATTCGATTTGGTCCACTAGTGTCACAGTAAAATATTCTTGTACAAGTTGTCGAACAACGACGAGACTCCAAGTGATGAGAAAAGCTCACTTGGCTCTATGGACAAGTGCTGTGCAAATCCATTTCATTGCTACTGGAACACTTTAATCATGCACATGTAATTCAATTGGTCTTTTTTTCAAGCGCTCAATTCTTCCTCGATCGTTGTAGATGGTCCTAAACAGTGAAACAGTTTGATTTAAGGTTTATCCTAATAAATGTGATTTTTGTTTGAGTAGGTCAACGTACTGTGATAATTTTGCTTTTATGATTGAAAGATAATAACACAAATAAAATGATAAGAAATGATTCAACTTACAAAATATAGATAATAACTCCACAACTCCAAATATCTACTGCCGGTGTATATATCTTTCCTGTTAGTAATTCTGGTGCTGAAATTTCATGAAATAATGTTTAAATTTCAAAATTTAATCTGTTGAAGAAATTTCCATACTGGAATACATATATATTTATATATGTTTCCGAGGTATCTTGTTTCCTGGAAATTAGTATGTAATGAAGGGTGTAATTTATGCAATTACCTATCTTATTAACTACATAAAAAAACCTATGTTTTCTCTTTTCTATCCCTGTAGAAAGATTTGATGCTCGTTAAAGATGGCAATAAATAGCAATGTTGATAAACAATTTCCCTGGAATAAACAGGCTTCAAATGAATGCAGAAATTATGTAATGAAAGGTTCTACACTACTATGAACAGTACATACCACCGTAACCTGGTGTTCCACAAACTGTATTCATCTGTACTTCATGGTCCAATATTTTAGATAATCCAAAGTCAGCTGTAATTTAAAATTTCATTTTAAATATTATTTAAATGCTAAAGGTCATATATAGTCATTTAAAAATCATTTAAATTAAACATTATGTGCCAGCAATAAAATGATATACATTTCAAACAAGAATACCGGTTAGTGATCATAGGGCAATATGCCCTCATGCACACACCTTTACTTGTTTAGTAAAAGTGAAGTATGGGTCAAACTTATATCTAGCATATATTTTAAAAAGTTCAAATCAAAGATAACTTGTAAGCTAATTTCTAAGTTGGTATTAACACACCTTCATGCTAAACTACCTCAAACCAAAACTTTAACCTGATCAGTATACCATGAAATGTTTGTCAAAACCATAACTTGACATATATTTTTAAAAGTTCCATTCATAATAAAAATGTGATCCAGGTTTCAAGTTAATGTGTCCACAAATTCATGGTAAACTTGACTCAAAGTTTTATTCTGATACAGAAAAGACAAATCAGATAGACACAGCGAGACATGAAAACATAATTCTTCCTACTTTGGTAGTTTAAGGCCTGGCAACGAACATGTATTCCTGGTAATTTTCAAGCTAGAAAATTATTTCTGAACCTATTCGGAACTTTGAAATTCAAATTAATACAGGAACTAGAATTCATTGATTGTCGTGCTACACACACTCCCAATTCAAACTATTGGGAAACAGAAAGTAGGTGTCTGATAAATTCAGAAAGTTCTCACACATTAAATCTTATCAATGTCCAGCTTCTGACTAACTATGAAGTCATTCTGATCAGTGATACCTGTGAAAAGTATGACATGATATGTTTTGGAACAACAAAAAGACGAACAAGGTGAATGCAACATAACCCCACTTCTAGAGTTGGGGTATAATATTTTACATACCAATTTTCAGAGCTGAATCTTCTGTGAGATCTTCATATAATAAATTTTCAGGCTGAAAAAGACAGTTAATAATCAATTTATTAATATTCAAGTTTCAATTTTTATTGATCCTTATCCTAGGATTTTATTTTTATATCACATACATGATACAGGTACGAGTTAACAAAGTTGAATATGACATGTAAGTTTACACCTAAGTTTAAGCTGTGTTACAGCCAGAATTCTATTTCGTCAAAAAAAAGTCTCCCCATGATACCACCTACTTGTTTTTAATCATGAAAATGAAGCCATTTAAGGGATGACTCGCTGTCAATTTAGCACTTGAAAACTTTTTATTTATGCATGGCATCATTGAAGGCTTATTTGAAAGTTTTATTTTATATGACAAATTTATCTACTAGCTATCATGCATCGCTTACATTACTTTTAGGCCTTTGTTAACTTTAAATTTTTTTCTGTTTGGTTATCAAGTGGAATTTTGGAAAGTTCAATAAAACACTAATACACATCTTTCTAAATATGTCGTGGAAGGGCACACTAGACATTTTCACAGATTAATGATCCTAGATAACACACACACACACAGGATATAGTGCTGTTTTAAGTTATACATTTTTAAAATCCAAAAGTAAAATCGTCAACTGCATTTTTGTTAAAAAAAAATAAAGGGTTGTACATCTTTTCGTCTTTTTTTAGTACATTTAATATGCCTAAATTTTTTATTGAAAGATTGAATGGACGAAAAATTAAAAAAAAAATACCTGTAAGAAAATACTTAAAGTTAAAACATTTGGTAATTGCACAAAGCTTTTTTTTATTGTTATTCAAAAACACATACTCTGTTGTTATGACTCATTAAAAAGATATTTTACTTGATCCATATATTGTTTGGTATTGTCAATTTGAAATTTTTTATATATCATTCAACTCATCATAGATGAGCATTGAAATTTTGTACTTCAGACGCGCGTTTTTAATACAAATGCCCAATATATAAACATAATGGAACCTGAAGGGAGATTATATATCAAATATTTTTCTTTTACATGTTTTCAGGACAAAACCTAAGTTTCTGTTTCCGAGAAAATCATTGACCATTGTTACCATTTTATCAAAAAACACTGATGCCAAGGGCAGAAATGCATATCAATGCTTAACCAATATTGGATCTTTCTAAGGATTGTTTTCTGTGGAATGTATGCTTATGCATCTCCTAGACCCAGAAGTATATGGGTCTACCAATATCGGCTGTTTTGTGCAAATGTGTCTTTAATTTCAAAGTTTATAAATATCTCTTAGCTCCCACCTATAATTCAAAAACAAGTATATAGGATGCTAAATTCTTAATTATAAAAAAGCTTCTGTCATTGTTTCATAAAATTCTATGAAGGTATTATAAAGTAATTGATATGCAACGAACTTTAACCCGACTGTATCTACTTGTTAATTGAAAAAAGTAAGTCCTTCTATCAGTAAAATATGAAAAAAAGAAACTAAAATTTCTTTGGATACTGTCTTTTGATCATAAAAAATCTTCTGTACAGATTTGATAAAACTGCTTGAAGTTTAACAAAGTAACTGAAAACTGATTTTTTTTTAACTTAAACTGTATCTCAATGTTAAATAAATGTTAAAAGGTACGTTAATTTATGAGTTAAATACAGAAAAATAAAAAAAAACATTTCAAAATTTGGTCTGGATACCATAGAACAAATTCTGTCCAAATTTCATAAAATTCCATAAAGGTTTGACCAAGTTATTGATATCTAACAAAACTTAAACCACACACTGAACCTAAATGTTGACTTAGACGACGACGACGCTGTAGATGTTGCAGGGTAGACAAAATAACTGTTTAAACTAAAAATAATTAGTACAATTGCATTTTTTACCTGAAGCTATAAATAAAGTTATATTTTTAAATTTAGCCACACAATTAAACAAATCTATTAAGATTATTTTTGCTGTAATACATTAGACAAAAGATAAAAAGTCCCTTGACTCTGATATCTAATGTTCCTCGTCTCAATCACCGAAACATTCCTACCTTTAAATCTCTGTGCACCACTCCATTCTGATGAAGATACTGGAAAATCAAGAAATATCAGAAGGTATATAAACTTAATTGCTGACATACACGCATATGGGGTCCAGGGCAGTAAATAAGTAATATAATATAAACTAAATATCTAACAATCAAAAATCAAACATCCACTGATCACATATTATTGATTATATGTCCTGTTTTCAAAATATTGACCACTCTACAAGTATGCACAAGATGATTCAGTAAAAATTACTCTTGGCCATGAATATTCACAGCAAATAGTGAGAATTGCAGATGATTCATTCAAAAATACAGACCTTAATATTCATTAGATGTTCAAGTATCTATCAGAGTCATAACTATAAAAAGACGAATGAGAGTGCTTTCACTCTAAACGAAAATCGACAATCAATCAATCAGAATGAACTAGTGATTTATATATCTGCATACAGCTGAGCAGCCAATTGATTGGCTATTTCCAAGATGACTCAAATCGAAATTCAGGAGTCGTTACATGTTTTAATTGAATAGAGCTATGGTGCTTGCGAGTAGGAGAGATCAACTAATGAAAGCCAATGAATTATTTTAAGAAATTAATTTAAACATATTTTATTCGCTAAATCTAAGAAAAATGGGTTTGACACAAGTAAATCATACTTATGAAGACTACTCCATAATACAATATAATGATAATATTATGAGCATGTTTTAAATGAATAAATACCTTGCTTATTATACATGTTATACGAATTATAAATAAAGTGAAGAAAAAAAGGAGAATCAAATATTGAGAATTCCTATTCTGTGATGATGACTTAGGTTTCGATGATGATGTCAATGATGATGACTGTCCTTGCCAATTTCAATAATACATTATGAGGGCACAAGAAATCTGTTCGACCTTATATGGTTTATGGCTGTTCTTTTCTATCTTACCTCAACAGCAATAAGTGTCTGTTTTACAGCGGCAGCTGCATCTTTCTCAGAGTAATTACCTCGTGTCACTATCCTGAAAACAAACTCAAATATGTTAACAAACAATCTTTTGTAAATATCCAAGAAATACTAAACAAAATTAACAAATACAGATAAATGCGGCCTATAAAGTGCATCTATTGCTCAACTGAGTCTAATGCCCATGTCAACAATGGCCACCCCCAAACAATACTAGTCAAAATATTCAATCTCTTATAAGTTTTGCAGCATTTAATCCGGTTCTTTTGAAATACTTCCTGGCTATCTAAAATTAAATCTATGACAATTATGGATAACTTTTGCTATGGTCAGAAGGCAATCATCACGCACAAATAAAAAAGGTGTCTATGGCATACAGTCACTCAGAATAACTACGATAATTATGATCATCATATCTATTAAAAAGATTTTTAATAAATTCAAATAATGGTTTTGAAAACTACTATTCATAAACAGCAAAAGCTAGAAATCAATAAGGTGCCATCATAGAAACTAGTGTTTTCTTTTTCGAAAAAATAAAGATTTCTAACCCATCATGAGTTTATTTCTATTGACCCTAAATAAAATTCAACTCATTACACCAAACAATCAGATTTGATTCTATACTGAAATAAATACACTAAGTATATGATATGTTTTAACAAAATTTTTTTTTAAATTTAAAAAAATTGGTTATGATCAAGAGGCAAGGATATTAAACACATACGTACAGACTGTCGTTGGTTCATGTTTGTCATATTTCTTTTTCGTAAATTGTTTTGTTGTAAATAAGGCCGTTAGTTTTCTCAATTGAATGTTTCATATTTTTTCATGTCGGGGCCTTTTATCGCCAACTATACGGTATGGGTTTTTCTCATTGTTGAAGGTCGTACGGCTTCCTACAATTGCTTACATCCACTTTATTTGAACTATGCTGTAGAGTTGTCTCATTGACAATCATACTACATATCCTTATTTTTATATCATGTTTAAGACAATATGAGTATTTGTACCATGCGCGTATGGTCATGTCTATATGCGTATAATCATATCACCTACAAATCGTGTTTGGTCGCACCATATGAATATATCATACTCGTTTGTTATTTACATGCCGGTTCGTATGAGTATTTAAATATAGATATTTTTCTAATATTCTTTAGAAATGCATTTTTGTGTAAAGGTGACAGCACGGGAGACAACAGACGCCACGTTGACTACTGGTATAGTACGATGAAAATGTCCGGTTGTCTTTTCGTCTGTTAGCAATAAACTCATCATAGGTCATGGTCATATGAACCCTTCCAGATAGATTTGAACACCTTACAATTATTCCATACACCAAATATATAAAAAACTGTATTTTATTTTTATCAAGCGTCGAACCATGGAAATTAGGTCAAGGACAATGGACATATGACAGACGGAAACTTCGTAATATAAGGTATCTGCATACAAGGTATGAAGCATCCAGCTCCTATAGCTTCTAAAATATAAAGTTATATACAAATAGTTTACGCTGCCGCCGGTGCCACCACCGTCGCCGCCGGATTGTAATCACTATGTCTCGCTTTATGCGACTTTCATCGCAGGCGAGACAAAAAAAAACCATAATTTTATAAAATGCACTGGGTTATTCATCGTCACTTTATTAATTATACAACAATGATAACCACATGATTTATTAACTCAAAACTCAATTCTCATTACCTATTTTTTAAGACAAATTGGAGGACCTTATAAAATATAAAATATAAAAGATTAAAGTTTCAACGTTCATCATGTAACATGTAAATAACTTTACCATATGGGTATGGTCAGACCTTATGAGTATATAGTATAAACGTGTATGGTCAAAACACATCTATGGTCTGGAACAATTACATAAATATGGCTAACTTACCTTTCAAAAAGTTCACCTCCTGTCACTAACTCTAACACCAGATAAATGTGCTGCGGTGTTTCAAATATTTCTTTAAGTCTTATCTTAAATATAAATAACATATAAATTTAGCAAAATAGGTGGAACAAATGAATGCAGATAATCAGTTTTCAAAAATACGTTATGTATACAAATGTATGATTTAATGGTTTTGCATTGTCAATACTCAATGTAAATGAGTCGAGGTAAGATGAACCATGCCAGACAGGCATGTTCATCTAACAATTATTCCATACACCAAATATAGTTTACCTATTGCTAATGGTATAGGAGAAACAGACCTAATGAATTGAACATTGACCAATGAACCATGAAAATGAGGTCAAGGTCAGATGAAACATGCCAGACAGACATGTACACAATGCAATCATTCCATACACCAAATATAGTTGACTTATTGCTTTTTTGTATCCGAGAAACAGACCTAATAACGAAATTTGAACATTGACCAATGAACAATGAAACTAAGGTAAAGGTCAGATGAATCATTTGCACTAAATAGTGTTGACCTATTGGTTATAGTTTCTGACAAAAAGACCAAGTCAGATAAAAATAGCATTGACCAATGAATCATAAAATTGAAGTCAAGGTCAGATGAAACCTGCTAGTCAGACATGTACAAGGCGATTTAATATATGTTAGGCTATACCTTTGGGTTTTAAATTTACTATGACATGTTGTACCATTATTTTTGTAAATGACTGTCTACCTTTCAAAAAGTTTTTTTTTATTATATGACTTCGAGTGTTTTCCTAATTTACAGAATCTGTTGACGATCTCTTTACCCTTTATGATCACAACACATTCAATGTAAAATTCAAATGTTCTGACAAGTGAATACTAACAATCTAAGTATCACCATTTAGAATAGAGAACAACTTTATCTCACTTTAGATAAATCATCCACACCTCAACTGATGTAGAAGGGAAGAGAATATACAGTTAGTTGTATTTTTGTAATTTTCTATATTTGATGAAAACAAAATGTGTTAGTCTTCCAAGGAAGATGTGATGCTTTCTCTGAATAATGTAAGTAGAAATTTGCTATGGAAAACCCAAAAAAATCACAGAGATCAAAACCTAAAATAGGACTAGCACACAACTTCTTCTTCAACTGTTTCGGTTCTAATATACCATTGGCTTTCAAAAATTCGGCTTTGATCGTTCCTGATGACAATAAATCCAGAAAAGCGCTTCGAACGCATGAAACTTTTAAAATTTTGTTTTCATTTCTTACAGCAATGGATCGATACCGCTGCTGGTCGGCTATCTATCTCCGAGTGTATCATCAGCTCAGTATTCAGTACATCGGCGCTGAGAAACCTTTTATAAATTGTCCGTTTATAAACTTATAGATTATCAAGAAACTAATTTTTCAACTCCCTCAGTCAAAATTGATCAATTGCTCTTCAACTGATTCGGTTCTTAGACACCATTGGCTTTCAAACATTCGGCTTTGGGCGTTCCTGATGAAGGTAAATCCAAAAAAGTGATGCGGACACATGGAATTTATAAAGTGTTGTTTTAATTTTTTCATGTGCTGCGAAAGAAATTGTGCAAGTTTGTTGGATATAGATATATATATTATTTATCAGATAAACATAAAGTGTATATGATGCTGACAATAACACAAAAGAAAAGAAGAAATTCCTATATGTTGCTATAGCTTTTTCAGGCAACACAAACATAAGTATATCTTATTGCATTTGTCAAATAGATTTTCTGGGTTCTCCGACATGGACTTCTGAAAAATTGATGCAGGTTCCAAAAAGAGCTCACGCTTTGCAATGTATCTCCGTCAAGCTGCTGCCTAAATACTAAGTCATTCTGTTCAGTAGAAACTGAGAAAACTGTAATAAAAATGTTTGTTAGAAAAAAGACAAAAGGACAAGCTGAATACAACAAAGCTCCACTCCTAGAGTGGATTAAAAATTGTTACTTGTCATTAAATATTTACATACCACATTTGGATGATTTAATTTCAACAAAACACCAATTTCTGTATTGATCACTTTGAAGTCAACCTAAAATTATAAGTTTCAATAAATCAAGAATATCATTAAATACGTGTAAGGTATCAAAACTTTCGTAGGCCATGAACATCAGACAGCATACCCATTCTTATCTGATCAACACCTTTGAGTAATAGATAAAACAAATATGATACTATGCCTACTCTAAAACAATACAATATCTAATTTGGAACATGGATTCAATTACGCCTCAATTAAATTTGCCTTTAAAAGATCAGCGATATTTCATTGATGGTACACCAAAAGGAAAAGCAATAGATATTGTTTAAAACCTTGCTTATTCACCTCAAAAGTTAATAATGCTCAAAGTCGTAACTATTGTGCTAACAATAGTCACAACCTTAACATTACTTAGAGTAAATGAAATTGGTTTCATATTTTCTCTATCGAAAGTGGTTTTTAAGATACATTTGTAATAGACAAGGCTTTAGTTTTACCCATATGTTCTATTTTTAGCCATGTCAGTCATGTTGGTTTGCAGACGCGATCATCAGACATATTTTTTAAACAAGATCTCCAAATGCATGATGATTGTGGTTAATATAAAAATAAGAAGATGTGGTATGGATGCCAATGATACAACTCTCCACCAGAGACCAAGTGACATAGAAATTAACAACTATAGGTCACTAAGTATAGTTTTAACTGTTGCAGTAGTTTCAGAGGAGAAGATCCTTGTTAAAGTAACGTACGACGGATGACAGAAACCATCAGGAAACCATTTCAATAAAAACTCAATTTTAGTAACAGTGACCTTGAAATTTGACCTACACATGAAATGACATTAAATCAATAGCACTTTTGCTTTCCTATATCTTCTATCTATATAAATTTCATTGCAATTATGCAAGTGAAACTGAAGTCTCTACCTGGAAATTATTTTCTCATACAAATTGTATTTTGGTAACCGTGACTTTCAACTTTGACCTATTAAAGTCATATGAAACGGATAATGTTAAGGAAATGTTTGAAGCAATGCATGCAAGTATACTGGACTAAGTGATATGTGCACTTTTTTAAAAACATTTATTATGAATTCATAACGTATAATATACAAAAAATATTGCATTTGGTGATTGTTGATTAAAAACTTTGGTTGCTAGTAAATTCCTGATTTGGGTGCTGAATTTAACTGATCATAAACTCGACAAACAATCAAAACAAAAGCAAGTGTATAATAAATGAGATGATGGAGCGGAGTTTTTCTTATATTTTCCATGTGTTTCCATTTGTTAATAAAACTATTTGAATAAAACTTTCTTGTAAATTCAGTATCCTTCAGATATTAGCTTGGAGTCAATCCAGTACTGTTCAGTAGGTTTCTGGACAATTAAGTATGTTGTTGTTTTGTACAGGTACATAACAACAACTGAACAGTACTGAATTTACCACAGCTGATAATTCTAACAATTGTCTGAAAGACTGAACATGACTTAATAAAATACGTTAATCCAGGGCTTGAGATTCCTATCATGATTTCCTTGATAGAAGGTTGCTGTTTACAGGGAAGCCATCACGAGTTGGTTCACCGTTATGGAATATCTGTTTCACAGATGACGACAGATATGTTCCAATCGTCGTAACCACAATTTCGTCCTCCGTTTCCCCGAATGTGAATTACTGGGCTTGTACTTACATGAGCAACACGATAGGTGCCTCATGTGGAGCAGGGTCTACTTACCCTCCCGGAGCACCCACAGTTTTTGGTGGGGTTCGTGTTGCTCAGTCCTTAGTTTTTTATGTTGTTTTTATGCTGTTTTTGGTCTTTTGATATTCTTCTTTTTTTTTGGCATGGTATTGTCAGTTTATTTTCGACTTATAAGTTTGAATGTCCCTTTGGTATCATTCGCCTCACTTTTAATAATTAATTTCTCAGTCTTTTTAGGTGTAATGCCACCAAATCATAGTACGTCACATCTGGTTGCAGACGAAAAAGGGTTGAAAAAAAATATTCTCTTGAATTTCACAGTTGTAGGAAATTAATCCTACATTTCATTGCAGTAAAAAATTTCTGAGTCATAAACATATAACTTGGATGTTTCAAAGCACCCTTATTTTTTTATTTGGTGTTTCTATAGAATATTTTGGAAACTTAAGGTTACATGGTTACTAAAGCTTGTATACAGGGAAAAAAGGGGTGAATTTGATTGGTTAACTTCCAGTGATGGTTATTTTCTCATATGCAATGAAACGTTATGTGAAATTTTGTCTATAGTACTGGGCAGGATAAAACTTTACTCATGTCAAGTATTTCTTTATTTGAAACAAAGATAAATTCTGCACAATTTTTTGAAAAGTGCATATTTAACAAAGACTAATAGGGGAAAGTCAATGGTGGTATTACACCTTTAAAGCTGTTCAGATCAAAATAACCGTTACACTTCAAAATTATTTTACTAGTGCTGTATTCCACCTGTAAAAGTGTTATTCAAATCAAGAAGAGAATCTCAAATTACCTTTTTGTTTCAAACACACAGATGGATGGACGGGACAGACTGAAGGACAACAAGCGGTGGGTATATGTTCCTGACATTTTTGGGGGAGGATTGCAAACCTGGTTTTCATTACATTTATAAGTGTCATTTTGAATCTTAAAAAAACATTGGTATAAAAGTTCTCAACTCTTTGCACTAAATGACCTAAAATATTATAATGTCGTTTTCCAATCCATTAAGGATCATAACTCCAGGACGACAAAAGTGAAAATCATCATTACAGAAACTTGATCTCAATTTTGTCTTCATTTAACAACATATTTAACATGATAAAATTTGAAACATATTGGAAAACAGTTCTGAAGTTATTGCATTAAAACGACTTCAAGTGCCTGGTTCTATATTTTTCTCAACTATCCAGGACCATTTCTCCTGAACAGCAAAAGTGAAAAACAACAATGTCGGACTTGACCTCAATTTTGTCCTTAGTTACAACATATTACAATTTGATAAGCATCAGTTCAATGGTTCATAAGAAACAGGTCGAGGTTCCTGCCTTCCCACTCATATTGTACAACCCCAAATAAATAACTGGATTTTTGTCAGAAAACAAGTTAATACATGATTTAAAATTTTATAATACTTTTTACATGTTGTAGTATGCATGTGCATTTGTGCATTCAAAAGTTTTTGAAAACATTTAAATTCTAAATGTATAAGCCCTTTCAACCAGATTAAACTACTTGTGTCATATTATTACACTACACATACTTATAATCAACAAATCTGTGTACAATCTTCTTTTCTACTTACCCGTTTGTTTATGATTTTGACAGCCCATGCCTTACTTGTTCCTTTATCAATACACTTGTGCACTACAGAAGTAGCTCCTCTGAAAACATATAAATTTGGAATGAAAGCCTTATATATGTTACAGTGAATTTTAAGAATTAGGAATTATGTATAATCACTGGTAACTTTAGTGATTGTGTATAATTACTAAAATTTTCAGGGATTATACATAATCACTAGAAAAAATGTCAGGGATTATACATAATAACTGGAATAAAGAGACAATGAATAAAAGTAAAATAATTTATTTTATAAAATCATAACTAAACATCTTTAGATACATGAATATCAAAATCGTAAGCACAATATTCTAATGCAAATCATTAATTTTTACAAACTACATTGTAAATTTGGATGACATCTACAACGAGGGTGTGGATGGAGGGTCCCTCATTTCTTTATTTTTCTAATTGTTATATATACATCATTTTTCTCTATACTGTATATATTAGCACACTATTATTCTCTATTTTTTTTTCTGGCTATTTTTGTCTATTCTATATTTTTAGCCCTTATTTTGCACTGTTTGCCCATTATTTTCTATTCTGTAAACCCCACCCAGACCCTTTACTATTGAAAATTTGCTCTGTTTATCCCTTTTTTTTAAACCTAAAAAAAACCCATAGCCTTCACATATTGAATCTGATTTTTCTGCACTTTGAAGAGAAATAAAGTGTTCATTAAAATCATCTGAAGGTGCTAAAAAAGTCAATCAGACACCTCAAATTGATTCCTTCTGTATCATCTGAGCATAATTTAATGTTTCGTAGTCATGCATTATCCTTTTCAGCCCTTTCATGAATGATGGCCATTATGTAATTAGTGTCTCCCTTCCCACGATCAACATGCGGAATCGGCATCACAGCCTCCTCCAAAATTGTGTTCAATCTGTTAAGCATGTGTTCTGTTTGAGTTTCTGGGCGTTTAGTAGCGTTTCTTTGCTTACTTTGAATTCCTTGTTCGTAAACTTTCATCCCCTTTGTGTTACAGCAAATTACAGGATATGTGCATTAATGTTGGTATTACTAATTCCAATTTAAAATACTTATTTATTTACGAGTTAATGTGATTTAACATGCACAGTTAAATAGAATATCATCAGAAAAAACTGTTCACTTTAATAAGATTTGATAAATGGACAGGGAATGCCAACTGTCCACTTAAACCATAAAGAGGTTATAATACAATTTATTTGTCTGTATTTGATTTATTTTTACCAAACAGAGAATCTTTGTATTATTCTTAATCTCTGAAAACATTCCAGGGAATTTGTTAAAATAATTCTTAAGACCTCTCTAAGTAAATTATAGCAAGCTAAAAATAAAGTTTTTCCATGTTAACCTGAATATATACCAAGCTGGATGTCTTCCATCTTAATTGACTGGCAGTGTCTGGCTTATGTGTCAAATTGTCACATGCTCGACAAAATATCAGTACCACCGTTCATTATTCCTAATATTTGTAGAACATGTAAATTGACAAACGTAAGCTTCAATGTCAACGAAAAACTTGAATTGTCTATGTATATACCACTAACGCCTCTAGTAAGCTTTATATATGGTTTCTCCAGCATTAGCCTTATGAAGTTTGAAAACATTTTAACAATTAACCCATCCGATTTCAACAAAACAGATTGTAAAATTGTTTCAAGGAAGATACAAAGTTGACCACGATGGTCTGAATATAAATCAAAGCATGTAAGGCCTGTTCAGCTTCTTAGCAGCTCATAACACTAGCAAGTCTGTCAATATCTATATAAAATACCAGATGATGAGCAACTCATGACAGTCAAGCATGCATGCTTAAGTTTATACAAAAGAACTATTCCTTAGATATTTTCACAATGCTATGTTAAATCAGACTGCTTAAAGCATGAATTATAATACAAGTCAATCAAGGGTGTTAAGTTTGATACAATTTGAGCTGCAGTACCTCCATTTACATAGCTTAATTGAACATTTCAATTATTGTAACTGTTTGTTATATTGTTATCATTAATCAAATTATTAAGATTATTGTCTAATATTTCACAAGTTCTTCTATGTCAACATTTTAATGTATCTATGGAAATGGTCATCAGCCAATTATTACTTCATAAGAAAAGATCTTGCTGGTATTCCAGCTACTATTTTTTTCTTTTTTCATTAAAATAATTTTAAGACTTATGCAAATCAATTTATTATTACAGTAGAAAAAGCTAATAAGCTAATCATCAGTAAAGTATAAAACTAGAGGCTCTTAAGAGGAAATAACTCAAACAACGAGTCCACTGAAGATTTCGGCCATTATGGCTTATTTGTAGATCCTGTCTTGCTGATCATTTGTGCTATTTAAAGTTTCTATCGATCTATTACAGTTTTCAAGATGATAGGCAAAAATGGGAAAAAAAGGGGGGAAATCGTCATTAAAGGGCAATAACTTCAGTAAGTGGTCGACTAACGATTTCTGTTATCTTTGATTTATGTGTAGATCTTTTCTTACTGGTCATTTTTGCTTATTAAAGTTTCTATCTATCTATTATAGTTTTTAAGATATAAAGCGAAAACGCAAAAAATGGTAAAAATCGTCATTAAAGGGCAATACTCTAATAAGGGGTCATATAACGATTTTGGTCGTGTTTGACTTATTTTGTAGATCTTGTCTTGATGATAATTTTTGCTATTTAAAGTTTCTGTCTATCTAATATAATTTTCGAGATAATAGACAAAAAAAAAATTAAAAATGGTAAAAATTTTCATTTAAGGGCAATAATTCCTCTAAGAATTCGTCTGATAGTTTTGACAAAAATGTACAATAGGTAGAGCTCAACATTCTGAACATTTTTGCCCCGTCAGATTTTCTCTATCTACAGCGGTTTTAGAAATAATAAGCAAAATTTGCATTTTACCACTTTGTTCTATTTTTAGCAATGTCAGCCATCTAAGTTGACAGGCGGGGTCATCGGACACATTTTTCAAAACTAGATACCTCTGTATTGATTGTGGCCAAGTTTGGATAAATTAGGCCCAGTATTTTCAGGGCAGAAATCATATTTGAACTACAACAACAATACAATGTAACTGCATGGTCTACGTACCCTCCCCCTTTTCCTCTGTCATATCACTGTTACTGGAATTAGTTTATCAATCAGAGTAAAACGTTTTAATTGATTATGATCTTGTTATTTTTATAAAAATGTCTGAATTTATAGCTCAGTTTACCACAAAAACACAACAACAACAAAAATTTATTAAGCCTTCGTTTGACTGTTTGATATAAATAAATTTTGCATCTGGTAACTAACGTTCTTCACGGGCACCTTGTATCCTTCAAAAAAACATACTCCCCCAATTCTGTCAGAATTTCATATTTTTCCTCGAACGATACTTCTTTAATACTTTCTGCTATCCAATATTCTTGTCTTTTTTCTGGCATCTTGATCGGAAATCAAGAAAGCTTCCTTGTCAACACAATACTTCTTTGAATACAAGACAAATTCCGAATGGAATAAGAAATATTCGCGGGAAAATACAAAATGTATTTAAGTGCTGTAAAGGATGTAAATCATTTTTTTTTTGTGTTTAGTTCTAAAGGGGATATTTGTTAAATTTCAAAATTACAAATCAAGGAAACCAAACAATACCTTGGCCACACAGGCGCTTGGGCTCATTAAATATGTTTAAATGGGTTTATACATCTATGGGTTGAGGTTTGGATAATTTGTTTTCATTATTATCAATGGTATGGATAGTTAAATAAGGATTTTATCAGAATGGAAAAGATCATCCAAAACAAGGTAAGACAAGCTTAGAAGTGTTAAATATGTGGTATTAAAACAGAAAATTGGATATTCAGTGCAAATCATAAAAAAAATATCGAAATCCTGTACCGTGCATAAGCTCCTGGGCTTGGTCACTTTAGAAAATGACAAAACTTGATACAAATGTGAACAGGTCTCTGAAGACTCACAGAACACAGACTGGGTTATTTCAATAAATGTAAACCAGCAAAATGAGGACGATCGATTCTCGTATTACATAAAAAAGTACAAACATACAAGAATATGTATTAGCTGCTTTTAATGGAACTTTCAGATTTAAATGTTAAGATGCAGGTACTGATAAATTCAATCTGGGACTATTAAACTATTACACTAACATATATAATATATTTTCCTAGGTTTAACTAATATATACGTTAAAAAATACTTCAGAGGCAGTAATTTCGTTGGTTGAGCAGAACGTTGTCAGATTTATGTAAGCAAAGTTGACATTGGGGCCTGTATTTCAATCAGTTGGCAAAGAGTTATCAAGTAAATAAATTTTAATTAAAGCTAACAGACAAGTTAGATTTACTGTGGCATTAAGTATTTTTGAATTTAACCTGCATTGTTAAAATTCTTAACCAAAGTAGAAAATCTCTAAATTATATTTACATTTAACTCAGGAGTGTTGGCTCTTTTAAGCAGATCCATTAATACATCACAGTACTGGTAAATGTTGGAAACACTGATCTTATTATTCAAATTATTGCGATGTTAATATGTGGTGGGAAAATGAAAGATATGATGAAAATTGTGAATGTGAGAGCAAACTAACACAGAAAGCATGGCTGCAAAGTTAAAATCTATATATAGTGAACAGCCTTGAACAATGAATTAAATCTAATACAGAAAAATTACTGAAATAAACGTATGATAGGGACAAATACTTATAATTAGTATCATATAGCTCTTGCAAGGCCTAAACTAGAGGCTTACCCGAGATTATTACTTTTTGTTGCTTTGCATATAGGTGCTACTCTTTAATCTCAATCCCGTCTTAAAACAGGTTGGATTTTTGAAGGAAGGCTATTGCCAATATCAAATCAGAACCACAATCGTAAGACTTGTTTATTCTCATGATACTAAAAATTCACAAAAGGTTTCGCGGAACCATGTGTCTAACCAGTGATAGCTGCTGGCAATATAAATGTGAAATGCTAACTGCTAAAACTGAGTCTATTCATCTGTAAAATATGGAGAGAAAAATGTTATATCGAAAATGGTCTTTAGATGCTTTTCTTTGTCGTGTAGAAGCTTCTTTCCAAGTTTCATTATCCCACTAATCATAAAAATGAAAACTGAAAATTTCATCAAATTCTATGAAGGTTTGACAAAGGTATTGATTGATGCTTAAAAAAATAAAGCGATACTGGATACGTTTGCGTTAGCTACCAAAGTGCATTAATCAGTAAAATACAGAAAAAATAAAAACAAAATGTTTTCAGAATTTTTCTCTGTATACTGTATTCTGCTCATAAAAAACCGTCATTCCAAGAGAAAAATGAAGGTTTGACAAAGTTTTTGATATTTAAAAAAAAACAAAATAGGACAACTGTTGGAACCTTAATGATGACACCGCCACAACTATGCTGAAGGAATGTAGGGTCACTATGTCTGTTATGTGTCAAATTGTAGCATGCTCTACAAAAAAATTAGTATCGACACTGCCCCATCCCCCACGTTTTTATGATTAGTTTATTCATAATTCCTGAATAATTTAGTTCACGTTGGACTAATATTTATAAAATATGAAAATTGACAAACGTAAGCTTCAAAGTCAGACAAAATATTTGCTTAATATGTAAGTACCACTAACGCCTCTTGTAAGCTTCAGATGTGGACACTTTATATATATATGTTTACTCCAGCATTAATCTTGTGAAGCGTGAACACATTTTGCCTTGAAGAATCATTGAAGAGTAAATTCCAAAATCGACAAATAAGAAGTGTTCCATTTGGTAGACACAATTATTTCATCCGATTGCAACAAAACAAATGTAAAATTTTTTCAAGGAAGATACAAAGTTCAAATAACAGAAACAATTGGCTCTTTCAAATGAAAGTAGTGTGACCAAACTTAAGGCAATGGCCTATAGTCTTAAATAAAGCAGCTGTTTAAATTTAATAAGAAAACAAAACTTGCATGTGCTGTCAAATTGACAGCAAACATGGTTGTGGGTATTGTGAAGGTAATCATTGTTGAACTTAAAGAGAGGACAGGAAGTGTGTAAAGAATTTTCCTTTTGTCATCAGTAACAAAATATAAAAAAATTAAAAGAACTGGTCGAACAGTTCATAATCTATTGCACAGAAACAACATAAGTACCATTTTCCAGGACATAACATGTGAAAATCATCATTATCAAACCTTATATCTATTTTGTCATCAGTTACAACATAATAAAATTTGAAAAGCATTGTTTGAACATGTACAGTTCAATTATTGCACAGAAATGACATTAAGGGCCATTTTCCAATCAATCAATTGGACTACAACTCCAGAATATCAAATTTGAAAAGCAGTTTAACAGTTTTTAAGGTAACACAAGGAAACAGCTAGAGCTGCCCGTCCATCAGCACGCCATAAAAGACCCCAAATCAATAACTGGATTTTAATAGACAAAAACTGTTAACAACTAGTGAACTAGTGTTACCTATAGAATCTGATTTATGCATAATTATAGTTGACATTTAATTCAAAATACTTTTTTTTAGGTCTGACATGAATTCAGAGAAAAAATCCGTCTATAACATACAGTTCTCCCTAATCAAAATGTTTTAACATTACATATAATTCATGCAAAAGATACTTAATGTTATGTATTAAATTTATATTTAATTAGTTATCAAAGGTACCAGGATTATAATTTAATACGCCAGATGCGCATTTTGTCTACATAAGACTCATCAGTGACGCTCAGATCAAAATAGTTTTAAAGCCAAACAAGTACAAAGTTGAAAAGCATTGAGGACCCAAAATTCCAAAAAGTTGTAAAACACCATTGATTGATGTGTGTGTGCTTAATGTCCAGTGGCAAATTTTCAATGCATATTGAAAAAGATTTAAGATAAGGAAAGTTGTGTGTTCATCTTTTGTATACTTCAACCATTGTATCCAGATTATAGTTTGTGACTTTGAACTCCTTTCATCCACAACAGACTTTCGTATATGTTCATTTCTTGCATAGTGGAATTTGATTGATTTATTGTTGTTTTAATCATTACCAGCCCCCTGAGCTCTATCATGGTGGTCAGTTTTTATTGGCAGAGGAAGCAGGAAAACAAAAATCCTAGTGAATTAAGATTGGAATAAAAAGCACCTTAAAGAGAGCGTGGTACCACGAAATTGACAGCTTCAGTGTTGACTGGTAGTGATACCTGTAGATAAATTACTTCACTCGATCAACTCACCCTGCAATTTGAAGGGCTGTTAATTTTATGACATTGCACTGTTTTCATGCTATACCAATTCTGATTTAAATTTCCACCAAAACCTACCCTGTATGTCTCCTGTCACCTGCACACTGAAGTATAGAATTAAGATGGTTAAAGTTTGAAAATAGGTCATAATTCACTCAAAATCTTTCTGTAATCAGTATGGGAAATATTTTTATACATAAGATGAAATCAAAAGTAATTTTATCATTGCACTAAATATTTTGCCAGGATGATACGACAATGTCACTATTCTATTGAAAACTTGTTTCCATGGCATATTAAAGAGTATTCACTAATACTTTCCATAAGCAAAACTGCATACAGAAATAATTGTGTTTAAATTGTGTCATCAACAGTTTACTTGAAGTAACATCTTCCTGTGATACTGGATGGTCTATGCAAAGAACTATTCCACATCCTGTGTATTCAAAGTATTTTACACAGCATACATTGTAAAACAGTTATATTATCAATGAAATAAACTAGATAACAAATATTTATTCAGATAAAATATTACATTTTAGTTTTCTTGCCTACGTACTATAAATACAATAAAAAAACTGGAATGTACAAAATAAAGGAAGAAAAAAGATATCAAAACTATCACAGAAGCAACACATGTTTATACAAAATCAATTGTAAACATTAAATATTGTAAAAAAACTATGTAAAGGTAGATATGTACAAATATTACTGATTTTTTTTTGATCTACAATAATCCAACAGTCATCTATATAAATGATGGACTAAGATTCCTATCAGTCTTAAATTGCATACAAAGTATCACTTCTTTATAACAAATTATGTGTAAGAATATTTAACCTAAGTGCAAACAAACAAAAAAGATTTTTGGAGTATAAATGCCATAAAAGTATGCAATCTTCCAAAAAATGTATTACTGTAAAAGATTCAAAAAAGACATTTATGACACAGAAAACCAGTTTTGTTGCAACATAAATATTTCAAAGATTAAACTTTTTTTGGGACTCTTTACATAATGTGTGTAGAAACTTTCAACCCAGGAATGCTCTAAAATTAAGGACATCCCCCCAAAAACAAAACAAAAAATCTCATAAAATTCACACTTTAGGTGACAGCAGTGACCACCACCCATGGCAATACATTTTTTGGATCTACCATTGATTAATATTTAAAAAAAAATGTTTACATCAATTTTTTTTTGGGGCAAATAATTCTTTGTTATACAGATATTCCTTGTGAAATCGAGACACTAGTGTATAAGAACACTTCAACAATAATCCCTCCAAAGGCGATATGACAGTGCAGGTAAAAGAAGAAAAATGTCAAATCTGCAATTTACAAACAACATGTTCAATCAAAGTGGTTACAGAATTATAAATCTTGAAACTATTAAGGAAATATTGCAGAATAAACTTGCCATGATGAAATCATTTCATTAAATTTCCATTCATCTTACCATATTATAATCAGGTAACCATATTAGGACATCATAACATGTCCTTTAATTTAAGCAAAATTAACACCTTTGCTGATATTTGTGACTGTCAATTGCAGTCAGTTATTACAAATGGACAGATCATACATATTTAACAGCTTCTTATTAATTATATATAAAATTTATAACTTAAGATCTTCAAATTCTATCCTTTCACAAAAGGACAAGTCGAAAATATACAAATGGAGCATAGGTCAATCTTGAAGATCCATATTTGATATCAAATTCACTATTTCTTTTGAGTGCATATCAAACTTAATTTTAGACATCGTGTAACAGAATAAAAAATATTGAAAATCTCTATTTCAGAATCTTACAATATTCTGGATAATTTAAAAAAAAACCATGCACCAAAATTTGATTTTTTACAAAATGGATAATCAGTTAATAGTGTAACATTACTTTTCTTTGATGCAAGAACAATAAATTAAACCAAAGTCCTTCATATTGTCTAAAACAGATTAAACAAATAGTTTTCTCCCTCTTGATATTACACTGACAGATAATTGATCAAATATCACACTTATAAATTCTTTTGAATTGGACGGAGTCAACAGTTTCCATGATATGATGATTGCAAACCAGTGTGAAGTATTCAATGTGTTAATATCACAGTCTGTAAAAATATATCTACATTTCCATAGGCACCGATTGTTGCGATACATCACTGATTGATCCGAGGAGTTCTTGTACACGGCCGACTCGAGCAGCTAATAACGTTGCATCCATTGTTGCCTACAACAACAAAAAATTGTAAGCAAAAGAATCTGATTCCATAAAGCATACATTTTTACTTTCTGATGCCAGTTTATAATCATACAACAAGATTTGGAGTCCAATTTTTTATATTCTGTTAGATACTATGTAATAGTTTAAAACAGATATTTATACAAAACAGGAACATAAAAGAATTATCATTCAAATACTATGAAATTCAATTTAAAGTCAATGGTTTATAAAATTCTAGTGTGTATAAATTTAGGTCAAGTTCAACTCCAAAATACAGGAAAATACATTTTTGCATTTGCCAGATTTTACATGAGATTTTTTCTTTTTATATAAAAAGGAAGCTTCAGTCCAAGTGTTATGAAGTTCTATACAGATGTAATGACTTCAAGAAGAAGTATCTGGGCAATTGTCATAAAATTCTACATATGCTTAAAACTGTATTCAAGCTGTTGAAATCATTAATATTAGACTTAACTATTTGACAATCACAATGCAAACAACCATGGCATTTAAGGATAAGATCCCAGTGTATTGCCTTATTGATACCCTTTGCAACTTTTATCTCAGGTATAACAAAAAAGAAAAAAAGAGTAAATAATTATCACCATTAAAACTAGATACATTATGTTTTCAACAGATAAAGAAGAGTTTAGTTACATATTGAATGACAAATACTAAACAGCTATACATTAACTATTTATCTAAAAGGGTCAATCATTGCAAATCTGACTTTTCCAATTATACTAGTTTTATATAGTTAATTTTTCCCCATTGATCATTACTATCAACTCAAAATTAAAATAAGGATAAGTATTAAACCAAAAGTCATCAGTGTACCAAATTCAGTGTCATATAAAGCAATAGGAAAACAACAGTGGTAGTGTCAGACTCAAAACTTGTTAAAGGAAGACTTTTAAAAATAAAACTAAGTGTATTAGGAGTTTGACTGCAAGTTTTAGAATTCATACCTTCGTCCTAAAGAAAAAAATAAAGCAAAAGATGAAATTTTTCTTCATTCATGATATTTTTCTTAAAATGCTTACTGGAAATTGGATATGATAAAAATACAGACAAGTTTTTGAAAGTTTTACTGCCCTGAGACTCTGGTTGAGATAAGCTTTATGCAATTCATCAAAATTTTATATGTTTTAAAATTTATTTTTTCATGAACTCCTGTAATATCCTGCATATGTTAATTGGAACAAGAACATAATTCCAACTCTGCAATTCTTAAATTGTATGCATGCAACTCTATAATTTTGATATTCCAACTTTGCAACTCTTAATTTGTAACAGTGCAACTTGACAATTGAATGTCTGAGAATTGCAACTCCAACTTTGCAACTCTGCAACTATGTTAATCAAAATTCTAGTTTTGATTTTCAGTACTTGCTACATGGTACATTTGTGATATGTACTTTTGTAATTTGTTATTTTGTAAATTTGTGATATGTATATTTGTATTTCGAAATTTGTAATATGTCAATTGGCATCTTGCATTTATGGTATCTGAAAAGTGTATTCTTCAGTTGTAGAATATATACCATATAGCAAGTATTGAAAATCAAAATTAGAATTATGAATTACATATTTGCATAGTTGCAATTCTCAGACATTCAACTGTCGATTTAAAAAAAAAAGATCAACAATGAATCCAGCTTATGGAGGTTAAATAGGAGATAACAGTAGTTAATTGATGTTCAAATTTCTAAAAAGATACAAAAGCTGAGAGAATTGCATGAACTCCTAACTGAATAAGACTGGGTGTAACTCTTGTTATGTTTGCAATGAAAATCCAGACATTGTCAGAATGTCACTATGACAAATAGGACACAATCAGTATATTTACAGATCAGCCAAACAATAAAATATACTTATAAAGTTAGGTTCCAATTAGCTGCACTGCATGTGGGTTAGCTGTATAAGCTTTTCAAAACTTCCTGTCCAACACAAGAGGATCCTCATTGAATTATTTCTACAATTTTTGGCTAAAATGTCTGGCCAAACTAGTTTGTAAATAGTTTTCAATAAGTAATTGTTTACCATGATTGAGTGATATTATACAACTCCTCACTAAATAGTTAATGAATAGGTTTCAAAATTAGTATAGGTGGCACAACAAGGGGCTAAAGGATTTTTTTACCTTTTTAAACGTCATTTTTTGGCGTTTACATCTGTAATGTATTAGTTATCTATTAGTGTAATTCCCTTATTTCTGCATCTCTAATTATGCCCAATATTTACCCTCATCTTTCTGGCTGCATTGAATTCTTTGATCTTATTCTGAGCTTCCGCCATATGTTCATTCTTAGCTGCCGACCCTTTAACCCATGGATGTTGTAATGCTTGATCTGCTGTTATTCTTTTCTTAGGATCAAGTTGTAGCATTTTACTTATTAAATCCTGTATAAAAATATGGAGAATTTGACATGTTATGTTAAAATTGTGCACCCTTCAACATAATTACATTTGCATAATAAGTTTCTAAGTCTACAAACCTCTGAACCTTAATTATACTTAAAATGATTTTTCAATAACAAAAAATACCTTTAATTCAATAAATTACCTTCTACTCTTACTATTTTACACTTTCTTTATAAGTTTTAGACTTTAGGGGTTACTAAGCCTCTCATCATATTTTGTCTATTTATATATTTGAAAGAAAAAAGTGTTAATTGCAATGCTTCTCAAGAGTGGTCACTCATACAATCCATTTGATTAAAAATTTGTATCTTCATTTGATTATTTGTTTCTGACCAGGACTGTCACAAAATAGCAGAATTGGATCTAAAAGGTTAATCTTTCAAACTAATTGATAGTCTTAGGAAAAACAAGTAATCAGCAAATAAACAATTTCAAAATGCCAATTAAAGGAAAGAATGGTGCAAGTTAAGTAACAGTGTAATTATTACTATAAATTCAGAAAATTTTGGGATATTTTAATCATTTCACAATAAATGAAAATCCTCAATTAAATTTTGATACATTTTTTTGGAGTATTAGTTGTAAGCAGCATTACCTAAATGCACAATATGATTATCTCACTTATTTGTCTATTGTTTCTGAATTTACAATGTGATATCTAACCTTAGCATTCCATGAAATACTGTCCCAGAATGGGGAATCAAAATGGTAATCTCCTTTCAATATTCTTTTATATACTTCTCTTTCTGATTCTTCATAAAATGGTTCATATCCACATAACCTGAAAAGGAGAGTTAAAAAAAAATTTCAAATTATACTTGAAAACCTGAATGAGACAATTCTTATCCTTGAAAAACGATGCAACACTTTAAAAACACTACGGGTTGAAAGCATTTTTTTCTGGATTTACCAGCACCAGGAACACATCCTCACCAGGAGCGTTTGACATAGAAGCTGCACTGTATAGGTGGATATAAAGGTCTTCAATCTTCGCTTCAATTAGTAGTTTTGTTTATTTGATATAGAAGAACGGCTTAAGTGTCATGAAGTTGTCAAAATCTTCTTTTTTTTTAAGGTCCAACCAACATTTGTTGTTGCAACATATTTTCCTATAACACATTTTGTTTTGTGTCTCCTGTATGTTTAGTCTCAATTGTAATTGACAAACAAATTATTAAATATATTTGTAAGCTTTCAAAAGGCTGAGGAAACACACATATATAGGACATGTATGATGTTTAGAGAACTGTGAAATCAGGATCTAAACCCTGTTGTATAGCATTTTATTTAAAAAGTTAACATTATAATGAACATGTGTACTAAGTTCTCAGTTGATGTGATTACAACTTCATGTTAAACAACCATAACCAAAAACTTTAACCTGAGAATTCACTGATTTCTCATTTTCGCATTTCCATGGACATGAACCTAGATATCAGGGTCAAAACAGTAATTTGGTATATAATTTTAAAAGTTCACACCATACATAATGTGTACTAAATTTCAAGTTGATGTGACCACAACTTCATGGTAAACAACCTTAACTTATAACGGGACAGACAGACAGATGTACACACCAGAAAACATATACTTCTACTATTACAGACGGGGTATAAAAGTTGCAAAAGCATCATAGATGCATATTCTGAGTTGTGATCTTTATTTGATCTGCAGCAGAAGAAACAGATTTTTATGTAGAGTACATCAAAGACTTTTTAATAAAAGCTGGACATGCAGGTCAAAAGATTACATTTGGAAACAAAACTTTTGCTAAATTTCAGTCTATAAATAGCTGCAGTGACTTTTATCTTTTACCTTTAAGGGGCACTAGCTACGAGATAAATAAAAAAATCTAATATATGACTTTTTTTGTTCAATCATTTATGAAAGTGAAATAGTGAAATAATTATTTGCTTTTAGCCGCCAGTATGGTTCAATTTTGTCAAAATAAGCTAAGAAACATCGATGATGAATTATTCACTTGGAAGTGAATAATTCGACCTCATTGAATCTGTATTCATGTGAACTTCAATTTAACCCCTTAGCTAGAGATGGATAACACGTGAATTGTATGTGTAAAGTTATTTAAAGGAAAAGAATGTCAACATTGAAAGTGAAACAAAGGTAAATCATTTGATTGACTGATCCAATCCACAAAAAATCATTCTTATACAGGTAAAACAGATGATAAACATATATTTTTAATCTATAATATGAAATTAAACAGACCTAGACAAATCCAATAGCATGAGTTCGCTTAATCTATTTATATCTTTATTTATGTTTACATTGCTTATATGGTCATCAGATGACTTTGGAGGTCAACTCGATAGTTAATTAGATGGCGTCTAGACTAAAATACACACAAAACGAAGCTACATGTTATCATGCCCATGTCCTGTTAACTGTTTATTTTAGACTTGTAATAGTTTGGATAAATGTTTTACATTGTTATAAATCAAATATGAGAATTTGAGTCAAATCGGTGAACATGAATTTGACAGCTAGTGTCCCTTTAAGAACCAAAAATCAGTGTCATCCAAATCAAAAGCCACATTTTCACACTAAGTTTGGTTTAAGTTGTACATGTGGTTCAAAAGATAATATTCATCTATCAATAGCTGCTATGACATTGACCTTTGACCTATTGACCCGAATAGGGGTCGTCAAACCAACTTTGGTAAAGTTGAACATGTGTTTCAACAGATAATGTCATGAAACCAAAATTTTGCAAACATTTTAGTCTATTTACTTTTACTGTGATCATGACCTTTGACCCAAAGGTCTTCATCTTACCATGTGGAATTACAAGTTTGGTAAAGATACTCCAACTGGCAAAAATTAATTGGTCCTGAAACCTATTGACAACTGAATATTTTTATGGCATTCATATTATAACCTGAGTCTGATTAAGTTGCTACTCAGCAAATAAAATCATAAGAAAAAAGAAAGTGTCATTCATATTTCTTTAACAAAAATAATATGTAACTTACAAGATATATGTAATAACTCCACAACTCCAAATATCTACTGCTGGTGTGTATTTCTTTCCTGCCAATACTTCTGGTGCTGAAATTTTATGAACTAATGTTTAAATCTAAAATCTTTATCAGAACATATATATTACCATAAATGAATAGATACATATTTATTTATGTAATAATGTTTCATAGATATCCTGTCTACTGAAAATTAGTATGTAAAGAAGGAACTTCCTTTTTCTTATGCTACATAAAAGCTCAATATTCTCCTTTATCTCCTTATGGAAAGATTTTACGCTTGTTAGGAATGGCAAAATGCAATATTTTCCTATTATGCAAATGAAATGAATAGTAATGGTTAAAAAAAGTTTCTCAGGAAAAAACTGGTTGTGTAATGAAAAGTTTCATACTCCTGTGAACAGTACATACCACAGTAACCTGGGGTTCCACAAACTGTATTCATCTGTACTTCATGGTCCAATATTTTAGATAATCCAAAGTCAGCTGTAAATTTTAAATTTAATACAAAATAATTTTTAATGCATGAAAAATAAAATATAATCATTGAAATTCATAGCAATTAAATAAAACATTAGTGTCCCAGCAATAAAACGGTTAAAATTTTATATATATATATTTATTAAACAAGAATACCAGTAAGTGTCCATAGGGCACTATGCTCCTCATGCACTAACCATTCCTTGTTCAGTCAAAGAGAAATTGTGTGCTAAACTTTTTAGTTAATGTGCCCACAACTTAATGGTTAACTCTCTTAAACCAAAACTTTAACCTCTCTTAAACCAAAACTTTAACTTCTCTTAAACCAAAACTTTGACCTCTCTTAAACCAAAACTTTGACATCTCTTAAACCAAAACTTTAACCTCTCTTAAACCAAAACTTTGACCTCTCTTAAACCAAAACTTTGACATCTCTTAAACCAAAACTTTAACCTCTCTTAAACCAAAACTTTGACATCTCTTAAACCAAAACTTTAATCTCTCTTAAACCAAAACTTTGACATCTCTTAAACCAAAACTTTAACCTCTTTTAAACCAAAACTTTAACCTCTTAAACCAAAACTTTGACCTGCTCAAGCTCGGATAGGTATACCAGAAATCTTGGTCAAAACCTAATTTGACATATATCTTAATAATTTCACATCATAATAAATATGTGATCCTAGTTACAAGTTTATGTGACCACAACTAAATGGTAAACTTGAGTCAAAGCTTTATCCTGATTACATGTAGAAAAATCAAACAGACACATAGACATGAAAACATCACAACCCCTACTTTCTTAGAAGGGGCACAAATATTGCATCCCAGGTAATTTTCAAGCTAAAAAATTATTTCTGAACCTATCCTGAACTTTGAAATTAAAATTAAAACAGTAACAAGATTACTTTGGTTGCGTTCTAAACATACCCCCAATTCAAAGTATTGGAGAACAGAAAGCATGAGTCTGACAGACCAAGAAAATTCTTAAACATAACAACTCATTATGTCAAACTGCTGACTAAATATGAAGTCATTTGTTCAGTAGTACCTAAGAAAAGTGTGACAGAAATATTTGTTGGACAAACAGACAGACAAGACAGATGGACAAGGTGAAGGCAATATTTTACATACCAACTTTGAGAGCTGAGTCTTCTCTGAGATCTTCATATAATAAATTTTCAGGCTGAAAAAGACAGTTAATTACCAATCAGTCTTAATTATGAATGATCCTTATCACCAGAAAATGTATTGTATTTTATATTACACACATGATATAGCAGGGGTTAGCAAAGTTGAAAAAGACATGTCAACTTTCACCAAAAATTTAAGTTGTTAGTTAATGTACTTATTGAACAATAAAAGTAACCAAAATAAATCCTGAAAAAACATTTATTTTGTTAGTTTTTATTTATAGTTCCAAGGGTGGTCATGATCTCATTTCTTTTTCAAACCCTAAATACTTTGCTTCATTTGAATGAATTTGATTCTTCTATTTTCATTAATTGAAGAAATAAATTAAATGTACCATAGATACAGTATAAAGCATCTGAAGCTACAAAAATAAACTTTCTATTTCCATTGTGTTATTTTTTTTTCAAATTTGTTTAGCATTGTTGGGGTTTTTATAGCTTACTGTATGGTACAGGTTTTGCTCATTGTTGAAGGTTTCAATTTGGACTCTGCATAGTTGTCTCATTGGCAATCATATCACATCTCCTGACTTATATATTTCTATTCAGAGCAATTTCATATAACGAAAGAAATACAAGCGTTGGTAAATAATGAATAAAATGCACAGAACCTGTGTAAAATACAAACTTATTCTGGCATGAAATCATTCCAACAATACAAGACAAACTGCCACAACATAATAAGGTCTTAACTATATTATATTTAGATACTTATGTGTAGAAACAAAGTAACAAAGTTGGGTTAAGTTTTAACAAAAAGGAGAATATGTGATTTTTTTCACTCACTCTGTGATAAAGTCAGAACTGTTTAAACTGGAAATAATGTGTACAGTTGCATTAAACTGAAACTTTTTAAAAAAAATGTTATAATTTCATTGCTTGCCACACAATATCAGAAAAAATCTTATTGATCTAAAATTTACAGGTTCAAAATCAAGATTTCAGTACTTTTTTATGGTACATGTATGAAACAACATTTTTTCACCACTTTTTATAAAAAAACAAAATTTTTTTTTTGCTGTGAAACATCAGATAAGATAAAAGATCAAATTCTTGATTCTAATATCTAAGGTTCCTTCCATCAATCACCTGTGTCTTCTTACCTTTAAATCTCTGTGCACCACTCCATTCTGATGAAGATACTGAAAAAGACAATGTTATAAATGTTAGTAGGTGAATAAGCTAAATATCAAACATCAAAAATTAAACACCTGCAAATTTCCTACAATTTTGTTTGTTTTTTTCTGAATTTTGACCACAATGAAAAGTATGCACAAGATGATTCAGTAGAAATAACTCTTGCCCATGATTTTTCACGTTAAATTGCACAAATTGTGCTGGATTCAAACTAAAATACCTCTCTGTATACACATTAGATAGTTGACAGGATCATTAATAAGTGTGTGATCACATCTACAAAGATGACTTTTAACAAAACCATATTACACACGACGTTTCTTAATAATGAAAAAAGGCTAAAAAGAACAATTCAGTTGTTAAATTCCACTGCTCTACGATGGCTACATAAATGCCTGATTGCCTATCCCAGTCGATGAAAAATCAACCAACCAGAATTAACCATTGATTTACCTATCTCGATAAAATTGAGCGGCAAACTGATTGGCTTTCTCTCCGAGGACCCAATAAAAAATTCAGTTGTATCATGTTTGAATTAAATAGAGTTCAGGTGCTTGCAAGTAGGAGAGATCAATTATGAAGGCACATAAATAATTTTTATGTGTTAGGGCTATTCTTTTATAATTTAATTTTGGATGTAACACGTCTTCTGATTGGCTGACGTTGTTTTGTTTATCAGCCCATAGACATAATTTTGTCTACTTTTTCATGGTTTACTCCGGTTTAAATGAAATTTAGAATTAAATTATAAGAAATGACTAATATTTTTTCTGTCTATTCGAAATAACATAAAAAATGTGGTGTACACTTTAAAATAACCCGCTACGCGGGTTATTCAGTGTGCACCACATTTTTTATGTTATTTCAAATAGACAGAAAAAATATTGCAGTCATTCCTTTGATATCTTACCTGTACAGCAATAAGTGTCTGTTTTACAGCAGCAGCTGCATCTTTCTCAGAGTAAAATCCTCTTGTTACTATCCTAAAAACATACTCAAATATGTTAGCAATCAATCCTCAGTCACTATCCTATAAACATACTCAAATATGTTAACAATCAATCCTCAGTCACAATCCTAAAAACATACTTAAATATGTTAACAATCAATCCTCAGTCACTATCCTAAAAACATACTCAAATATGTTAACAATCAATTCTCAGTCACTATCCTAAAAACATACTCAAATATGTTAACAATCAATCCTCAGTCACTATCCTAAAAATACTCAAATATGCTAACAAATATCTGATTTCTATTGCATATATATCAGTTAATTATATAAAATAGAGTATGTTTTATACATAGAGAATATGGATAAATGAAGTCTCTCAATCTATTGATCACCTAGGTCTATGGCCCAATCAACAATGGTTAACCTTAAACAATACTAGTCAAATTATTCAATCTGGGAGGGCAATCATCATGCAGCAATAAAAACCTTTCTCAAAAATGAAAGTACTCTTTAGGTCAAAGGATCAGTGAATAAACATTTTTTTAAATTAAAATATTTGTCAATGACATATAATCACTCTTAAGAACTACAACAATTATGTTCATCATATTTATTAAAAGTATTTTAATCAAATTCAAATTATGCTTTAGAAATTACTATTTATAAATTTCAAAAGCTAGAAATAAGGTCTCATCATAGATGCTTTGTATCAAAATGCAAATAAAATTCAACTCTTTTTTATCCCAAACTTGCAAATTTTTTCGATACTGAAGTACATGCACTCATGATCAGTATATGATATATTTTAACCAGTCTTTTTCATTTTACACCTATGGTTAAACTAATCTGGCTTCCAATACCTGTCAAACAGTTCACCTCCTTTCACTAGCTCTAACACCAGATATATGTGCTGGGGTGTTTCATATATTTCTTTAAGTCTAATCTAAAATGCAAATAACATATAAATTATAGAAAATATATATCACATACTTGGATCAAAGGAATTGAGGTAACCAGTGTTCATCTCTTTGAATATATCATTGATTCCTCATTCAACTGATGTAGAAGTGTACAGAATGTACTGTTAGTTAATTCATGTTTGTAATTTTTTTTTATTTCGATGAAAACAAAATGTGTGATTCGTCTTGTCATCTCCAAAAAAATATAAGCAGAAATGGCTAGGTCAATGTTTTTGGTATGGGAAACATCAAAAATCACTCAAATCAAAAATTAAAATAGCAGGTGCACAACTTCACGTCCTGTAGAAGAAATTGTGCTGTTTTAGCAGAAATTGATTCAATCATTTTTCACGAATTACGGATTAACATAAAGTGTGGTGCCAACACAATGCAGAATCAATCTAAAGGATAGAAGTGATCCCTAAAAAGTATATGTCCCTATAGCTTTGATGTCAGGTAAGACAAAAAAAGTAATATCTTATTGCACTTATGTTCTAATTTCAAAATCATGTGTTAATTTTGTTAGTCTCTATTGGATAATTTATAAGCAACAGAAAAGCATTTTGACGATGCATACAAGCACATTGAACAAAAGTGTTGACAGAGACCTGTAATTGGGATACACATCAGTTTTCTACATATGCATGTAGCCTGGGTTTAATGGCAAAGGGGCACAATTTTAAAATGAAGGGCAACTTAGGAGAGGTTTCATGTTTTAAAAGGACAACTTGATCATGTTCATAGATAATAAATTGAAAAAATTGAATATATAAACATATTTTTGGTGGAATTATAGTATTTTGGGGTTGGAAAAGCTCTTTCCATTTTTAGCATTAAAAAGCAGATATCTTTCTTCAGAAAACAAAATTGCTCATGGCAGGGCTTTAAGGTCATTAGCTAGGACAATGAATATTATCTATTGGTCCATTTCATATGTACAATGAAAGCAAGCAATGCAATCACCAATATTTTACTTTTGAACAAAGCATTGATAGAAGTGAGTTGCAAGAAATTTTAAAGAATTTGTCACAATGTCATTAAATGTTTACATACCACATTTGGATGATTTAATTTCAACAAAACACCAATTTCTGTATTGATTACTTTGAAGTCAACCTATAATTATAAATTTCAATACATTAAGAATATTTGATATACATGTAAGGTATAGAAATAAAACTCATCAAAGATACCTGGCTTATATTTGTATACGCCAGACTCACGTTTCTTCTACAAAAAAGTGTTCTTCAACTTTGTACTTTATTTGGCCTTTTAACTTTTTTTAATCTTGACCTCAATTTTGTAATCAATAACAACATAATTTAAAAATGTTAAAAGCATTGGACAAACAGTTCACAAGTTATTGCACAGAAATGACATAACTATAAGAATAAGGAGATGTGGTATGATCGCATATGAGACAAAAATCCACCAAAGTTCAAATGAAGTGGATGTAAGCAATGTCCATTTTCCAATCAATCAAAGTTACTAAAAGACCATAATTCCAGAAAGGCAAAAGTGAAAATTATCAACACTGTACTTTACCTCAATTTTTCTATCAGTAACAACATATAAACATTTGAAGAGTATTGGTTGAATGGTTCATATGTCCACCCACTGTACAACCTCAAATTAAAAACTGGAGCTCTATCTGAAAACCCAGTTATTAAATAACTTAAAATTTTATAATTCCTTATAGTATGGATTTTCTTGCTGTGTTGAAGACCCATTGGTGGCCTTGGGCTATTTTCTGTTCTTTGGTCGGGTTGTTGTCTCTTTGACACATTCCCCGTTTCCATTCTCAATTTTACATTTTTGTATTCAAAACTTTTTTTAAAACATACAAATGTATTAATCCTAAATGCATACACACTTTCAACCAAATGAAACTTATTGAGCCCATATAACTCACTACACATACATTGTAATTATAATCATCAAACCTTTGTACAATCTTCTGTTTTACTTACCCGTTTATTTATTATTTTGACAGCCCAAGCCTTACTTGTTCCTTTATCATTACACTTGTGCACTACAGAAGTAGCTCCTCTGAAAACATATAAAATTGGAATGAATGCACTATATATGTACAATGTACATGTACACATGTGTGTTCTTAATCAGTCAATTCAAAAATATCTTGTTACATGTATTGAAGTGCCTATAATTATGTCTACCATCTCTTTATTCTTTTCACCATGCATATGTTAGCAAATATGCAGAAATTCTTGGAAGTAGTTTCATTTTCACAGTTATTTCAAACAGTTAGACCTCTCCAAGTAGAATATACTAGTAGCAACTTCATTTATTTTATTTATAAGCTTGCAGCAAGCTTATAAATAAAATGGAAGGTCAGATATCAATGTAAGTCTGAATATTACAACCTGGATATCTACCATCTAAGATTGTCATGTTGTACAAAACACAGCTTTATCAATTGAATGGAACAGAAAAGATATCGTACATCAACGTAACATGTACATGTCGTACATACATGTATACATGTTTATTACTTCAGGACATTACAAAAAAAAAATTTAAGACCATGCGCCAGATAATGAGGGCAACTCATAACAGTCAAGCAAACATGTTAAAGGTAATCAAAAGAACTGTTCATTAGACATTTCCATTGCTATGAGTTAAATCTGACTGCTTAAGATATGGATTTTTAATACAAGTTTACAAATTAATTGGGTCTAGTTTGATACAATTAACAGCTAGCAGCTCAAATGGATATTTCAACTATTGTAATTGTTGTCATTTATCAAATTATCCATGTGAAGTTATTGTATAACTTCTCACAAGGTTATTAGGTATCAGATCGTCAATCTCCTTTGAAGTCAATATTCATCTATGGAAAAGGTCAACAGTCAATCATTTCTACACAAGAAAAGATCTTGCTGCATGATAAAATACATAAATGCAAAAATCATGCTAATAAAAAGAAAAAAAAGCTTATAATCTCATAAACAATAAGAAAAATAGAAGAGATATGACACTATTTCTACAGAAAAAAAAACATGTATGCAAAAAACAACAGAGGCTATTGAAATGATTTAGATCACAGTCGCCTGAAGATTTCATAATTAGCAAAAAAATGGGGGAAATAAAATATTTTTAGCAGTAAAAATATTTTATTTCCCCCATTTTTTCGCTATAATTATGAAATCTTCAGGCTACTGTGTTTAGATGTATAACAGTCTCACACTTAATCATGTAAAACAACCATGGAGATTTTCAAAAGTTGTCAGACTTGTATAAATTGTCTATATCCCATTAATTGGAAACCAGATATTGTAATCCTATTAAATGGAAGTTTTCAGTTGTTCCCATACTGGAAATATATGAAATATTAGCCATTTCACTTTAAAATCAAGTTGGAACTAGAAAAATAATTCCAATGTCCCCCTTTTCCTCTGTCATCACGATCATTGACAACAGTTTATACATTCGGATAAAAAGTTATCGTTGGTCATACTTATAGGTTTTTTTCATGAACATGTCGGAGTTTATAGCTTAGTTTACCACAAAAACACAAAATTGAGGGCAAAAATATTTATCAAGCCTTCAAGGGAGGTAATCGTTAGATGTAAATAATGCGGTAACTAACGTTCTTCACGGGCACCTTGTATCCGTTAGAAAACATACTTCCCCAATTCTGTCAGGATTTCATATTTTTCCTCGAACGATACTTCTTTAATACTTTCTGGTATCCAATATTCTTGTTTTTTTTCTGGCATCTTGATCAGAATTTCAGAAAGCTTCCTTCTGTTGCGATGCTATCAACAAGATAATCACGTGGATACTAAACAAGTTCCGAATGGAAAAAGAAAAAATCGCGGGAAATATAAAATGTGTAAAAGTGCTAAAAAGGACGTATTAAATAGTCATTGTTGAAGGTCGTACGGTGGCCTATAATTGCTTAAATCCAAGACATTTGGACTCTTAAGATAGTTGTCTCATTGGCAATCATACCACATCTTCGTATTTTATACTCAACGGGGAGTTTTGCAATGTGTTTAAATAACTTGGACCAAAATATCGTCCTCCAGCTAAAAAAGATTGAAAACAGTGTCGTCAGGTCACAAAAGACGATCTTTCCTCGTATTGTAAAAATTGGTGTAAACGGGAAAAATCTGATAAAAAAATCTCTTGATTCTTATTTAAATAAATGTATGAATGTTGTGGATATTCGAATATCACATTTTGAAAATGATCAGAAATAAATAAAAGAGTACATAATACGCCTATTTCTAGAATAAGAAATAAACTTCAAGAACTTTCAGTTTTCTATTGTTGTTATAAGGCATTTTTTTTAAATTTTCAAACAGGATAACAAATCAAAGAAAGCCAGACAATGCTGTGGTCAAAAGAAAAATTACAAAACTTGATACTTTTGCTTTAAATAATACTATATATTTCATTATAAATAAATTTAGATATATACTATTCCTTGATAAACCAGACACATATAATTATTGTATTAATACTGATCGTACCTTAGGTATCATGCCTAAACATTCTGCTTTCTATTACCAATATGCTACATTGTAGTGCTTCATATGTATTACATTTAATTTATGTCTTCGTTTTATAAAAAGCCTATTGTCATGAACATGATGCATGAAATATTTGCCACTGGACGTTAAGCAATCAACAGTCAATCAATCAATTTAAAAAGCCGACTCCAATGATAGCTTATTTATCTAATTTATTATTTACAATTATATACACCAGTCCACAAATATGCACGGTACACAGATTTTTATTTCTTACTAATCTCCACTTATTTTCTTTTAATTTTTGTGTTCTTTCTCCTATTCACACGAGTTTTTAAATAAACACCGGTACAATAACATAAATTTTATGTTATTGCACCGGCTAGTTAACTTTCGTGTTTATTGCCGAAGTTTACCAAACGTGACCTATATATATCATGAAAGAAATCAACACAGAACGTGAAAAAATAAGTGAAATGATAGACATGCAATAGAGCGATGTTTAATTTTTGTATTTTTCCCATGCGTTTTTCATTTGTTAATTGTATTTTGTCATAACAGTTGTTAAATGATTTGGTGTATTAACATATTTCATCTTTCAGAATCAATTAACACTATCTAGCTTCCACGTTTGCTAACCTTTTATTTCATCACGGTTTTCAAGGCCCTCGCACTTAAAGCAGAGCTACATGATATGCGATTACCGAATTACAAACGAGAGGTCTCGTGATTATTGTCACTGCATACGAAAAAGTCATCGGCCAATTTGAGAACGGTCTGGAGATTTTCACTGATAAGATAAAGGATTTTCTTTTAAAAGAAAGTCCACGTACACGTGTTTTATATAAACTTGGCCATTGAAGTATATAAAATATAATCCTTTTTATCCAGTAAATATTTTCACGCCGTATATAGTTTATCCGTAGCCTGACTGATAAAAAAAAATAAAGGCACTGGCTACGGTTACATTGAAATGTAACAATAATAAAAAAGTTATTGTTACATTGGAGACTAATTGCCGGAATGCAGGGTTGGGTAAGGAACCGATTAATTACGAATGTAACAATAATATTTGTGTCTACGGTTAAATTGTGTTATTGTTACATTAATGCACTTCAATGTACGCAAGATTTATTAAACTTAAACCTTCTATTGATGTGTTGCTTAATTCTTCGAAAAGGAATAATCTTATATTATAATTATTATTATTATTATTATTATTATTATTATTATTATTATTATTATTATTATTATTATTATTATTATTATTATTCAACAAATGGTGTTTAAATAGTTTTAAGTATTAAATGTTTTGAAGAAGGTAAATAACTTGATTACAAAAATTTGGGACAGTGAATATTGAGGCAAGCTGAAAAATAAATAATAAACAAGAGTAAAAAAAATTATTATTTTCATGGCACTATTTATTAATACTTGATGAACTGTTCAATAGAGCATGTACCAATAAGAACGAAATTACGATCACAAAATATCTGGACTCTGGAAATGAAAACACTGTTTCCACCTGTTTCAACCTGTCCGAAAATGTTTTATTGATTTTTTTTCAGCCATGCTAAGTTGAATATTGAAATTGGAGGTAAACATAACATCAGAAATGGACGGCAATGAAATTATATTAAAAGACAACATGAAACAACCTCACATGTTTCCAACAAAAATATTGGACGAAAATATAAACATCGCAATTAAGAGTATAAAAATATTTTTCACCTGAAGCATGGCAGACATTGAAAGTTTCTTTAACTTCAAAAAGGGAAAGTGCAGAATGGAATTGTACAGTATGCAATACAGACGTGCACATTGCTGCATCACTCCTTTGTGATGGCTGCTTAATTAGAGTGGTTTCACCAAAAATGCGTCGGACTGAAACATGCTCCCAAAACAACATTACTGGATTTGTCGAAACTGCCATTGAAAATAAAAAAGGATTAAGGAAAAAAATGAGGGTGAAACAAACTGTCCTGTCCCCCAAGTACTTGTGCCTGGAATCCACAAAAATGTCATGGCAAACAATGCACGGGAAACCGACAACGACAAATTTGGATTCCAAACTAGTACCACTATTTGCCCAGATTTATTCCTAGTAAAGGAATACCAAAAATACTAAGATAAAGGATCTCAGAAAGGAAAGTACGGTCGTTCGAAAGTATGAACGTCCCAATTTTGATTTATAAAATCACAGCGGCTTACTTGAATTAACTTCCACCAAATCATTAGAGTAGGGACAATAAGGCCCTTGTTTGGCCCAAATATAAATGCAATTTTAAAAGTTATCATACATATTATTAAATTTGTCCGAACTGGACTAAGGTACAAGGTATTCAGAAAATATAAACAAAGTTCACATTGAACAAGTTACCATGACGAAATTTGCTATTTTGTAAAATTTCTTGATTTTCCTTGTTTTTCATCAAACTTTAAGTATATTTTAGATTGGAAAAGTATGTGCGCACACAAAAACAACTTTGTATTTAGTGAGATTATGCCAATAGTTATAATAAAGCTTCTCTTAAAGTATTTAGTTGTTTCTTGGCTGCGCACGATGTTTCCCAGGGCCGTAGCGTAATGGAGGCAACTGAGGCAAATGCCTCACTTTTGAAACGACGACCAAACTTTAGAAGTGTCATTTTTTTTTTTCAGTTATGTATTTTACATTATCAATATGCGAGTTTCGAGTTTCAAATTATCTACCGGCACACTACATACAGTGTGTCCAGTCTGCAGCAGCGATTGTAGCTTTTATCATAGGCTTTCCACAATGGAAATCACGACGGAAAACTGCATAAATTCTGTATTTTTCATCGTTTTCATGAAAATGGTTCATATTTTGACGTGATCGTGACGTCATCAGATAAAAATCTTATGTTTTTCATTTATATTTCTTGACTTTATGTATTTCTAAACATTATGTGCCAATTTGAAATAGTTGTCAAACATTTTATTTTCTTGGGCAAAAACCGGGCCTTAATACCCCTACTCAATGTGGACCACTTTAAGTGACAGACCCTGTTCGAAATTGACGGACTTCACTTTCGTTTTTTGAAGAGAAAAATAGCTTAAAGTTTTGGTTTTCACCACGATAACTCTCACGACTCTACAGTAAGCTTCCACCAAATCATTTGAAATTAGGAAATAATGTTAGAGACCATTGAACACAGATGCATCGAATTTTGCCAATTTTACTGTTTTTACAGAGTATGCCCCTTGATAAAGCGGGACATAGCAGTATTAATTATAGATATCATGAATATTTGCCACAGGTCAGTCTTGTGACTTAATTCCTGGTGTTCCTTTATATCTGAAAACCCTATAAAACAGTTTCTTGGGGAATACTTAAGATTTGGTCAGTGTGTTAGTAAAATTAAGCAGATTCTTCATTGTAAAATACATGATTGATTGTTGTTTGCTTAACGTCCAGTGGCAACTTATTCGTGCATATTCAAGATGATACACTGAAAGGAGGTTTTTGTTTTTATAAATTAATCATCATGAAATATAGTATACAAATAACACATAGCTGAGAGGGTGATAGAGCAGATTGTTACCCCGAGAAAACATTGTCAACTGAGGCGAAGCCAAGGTTGACAATGTTTTTTCGAGGGGTACCAATCTGTTCTATCACCCTCTCAACTATGTGTTATTTAATTTATTATACTGAATGTCCTATCATTATTGTCTTTTACTGTTGAATAATAAGTAGAAGAAGAAGTATACTTAACAACAAAATTATTTTCATTTACCTGTGTATAATATGACGTAGGTTTCTTCAAAAGTGATGATTTTCTAAAAATTGTTTGACATTTCACAGTGATATCATACTTTAACTTTGTTTAAACCTGTTTATTTACTTTTGACTTTAATTATTTATTCCTTGTAATTTTTTATTAACTATGTATTTGCATTCAGGTGTCACAGGTCAAATTTATTCGTTCATTGTGTGTTAATTTACGTTTTTTGATTGAGTTAAGCCTTCCAATTGATATTTTATAGTGTGTTTTTCTATGTTGTGATGTTATACTATTGTTTCAGAAAAGGGAGAAGGTTTGGTACCATTAAAACGTTTAATCCCGCTGCAAATGTTTGCACCTGTCCTAAGTCAGGAATCTGATTACAGTAGTTGTCGTGACGTCTGTTTATGTAGTTCATATGTTTCTCGTTTCTCGTTTTTATATAGAATAGACCGTTGGTTTTTCCGTTTGAATGGTTTTACACTAGTAATTTTTTGGGGCCCTTTATAGCTTGCTGTTCAGTGTGAGCCAATGCTCCGTGTTGAATGCCGTACCTTGTCCTATAATGGTTTACTTTTATAAATTGTAACTTGGATGGAGAGTTGTCTCATTGGCACTTATACCACATCTTCCTATATCTATTTAACGTATTTTACTATGACGTCACGTACATAACAACGTTACAGGTATTAGAAAAATCAACAGAAGTGAAGCAAGATATTTTTTTATTTTGACAGTCTATAAAAAAGTTCTGAGCCAAAACGTAGAAATTGAGTATTGTTTTTAATTATTTGATCTAAATTCAATTCATTGTCCTTTAAATTATCGATTTTTGATTGGTCTGCACGAGAGGGTGACATTCAAAAAATTGTCTCCCGCTCAGCCATGGGATAGAGTAAATTATCTCCCTCGTATTAGCCAATCAAAATCTGGCATTTTAACGTGAAGTATAATAAATGCATATAGTATACACATTGAATATAATGTCAACGTGTTCACTCAACAAGTTAAAGGTAGAAAATTATCAAAGAGCTGGATAGCTCTGAGGGAAGGATATCATTTGTTTCCATTGATATAACTGTTCTCTTAAAAAAAAAAAAAATTAAACTGCTTATGTATTTTTCATTTGAATCAATATATAGTCTTTCATTTATATAAAAAAATGCTATAAAAGTTGTCAACCTGCTTGGTACAGTATATATGACAAAGATGAACAATATCATTCTTGTCTCTTTGTTCTAAATTTATCTCATTCTTGGCGATTCAAATTCAATCATTTTTTAAAAATTTTGTGAAAGTTCTTATAAATTCAACATACTCAATGTTGAGCATACATTTCTACCAGGCTAAAATCGTCGGTCAATCTGTTCTTTCTCTGGCTTAAGGGGTACTATGCACATAATATTACAATACTGGTTCGTCAATAATGGTCATAGATAAAGAAACTCCTAAAAAAATGAGAAATTTAGATGTTGGTAGAGTATGTGATGAAAAAAAAAGCATGATGACAAACAAATTCTGCTTATTTTTGAATATCTAAAATCAGCAAACAGTAATTTTTAAGAGTAAAGATAATTTCCAAACTTTATTTCAATAACTGTACACAGGGAAACAATTAAATCTTTAAAAAAAATCAAAATATCTCTCTCTCATGTTACACAAGTATGAAAGCTTTTGGGAAAACAGTCTCTGAGTTACAAGCATTAACGTGTTTAGTACATACATTTAGACTTTGGTCCCAAAGGCACATGTGGTAGGGGTCAATAAAACTTATCCTTAACCTTGATGACGAACTTTTATGTAGGAATAATTAAGGATTTCAAATTTCAACTCAATCAACTGATGCTTGAAAATAAATTGTAAGACAATGAATTTAATTAATGAACGATTTAATATAACAAAAATTTTGAAGGGTTCCACGTGTTGTTTCTAAGATTGCTGCTGTCACTGTAAACTTAGACAACTCACCAATTGAATACAGCAAAATAAAACAAAAATAACACTTTTTTCATATGCTATTTCTTTATCATGAAGCAGCTTCTGACAAACTTATTGATGTCTGAAACATTTAACGTATCTATATAGTAACTGCAAACAAAACAAAAAACTAAAAAAACCTTTATCAGTAAAATAAATAAATAAAAAAATGAATAGATTTATACATGTAAATAAAATACAGAACTAGAGGCTATCAAGAGCCTGTGTCGCTCACTGGTATCTACTGTGGTTTTGGAAATCATGTAAAATAAGGTTAAAATCATAATAAATAGTATTAGATACCCTAATAATGATTGAGGCCAAGTTTGGTTTAATTTGGTCCATTAGTTAAATTAAAAGCAGAACATTTAAAAAAAAAGTGTACAAAAATTACCAATAAATTGCAGAAACTGACTTTAAAGGACAATAACTCCAATAAGATGTCAATTGACCATTTTGGTCATGTTGACTTATTTGTAGATCTTTCTTTGCTTGATATTTTTGCTGTTTACAGTATATCTCAATCTATAATGATATTCAAGATAATTAACAAAAACTGCAAAAGGATGCTGTCATGAAAGTCTCCCAAACGAACAACAATTGAATACCCCTCCTCTCTAAAATTTATTTCACCCAGGGCCTGTATAATTCTGGAAATGTTTTTTGGGAACACCCTTCAAAAAAAAATTTAGGCAGGGGGGCATTCATCCAATATAAGTATGCTGAAATAGACGATATAATAATGGTTTATAGTAACTGAATAATTCTGAAAATGGAAAATATCAAGCAGACATTATAAGCACTCTCCCCCCTCCCATGGAAAAAAATCAAGTTATCCCATTGTAGTCTTACAATAGTTACTGAAGACCCGTTATCATTATTTAAATTAGTTTTTTAAGTTGTGACCATTTGAAATTGTTTTTTTTTACAATTTTCCCATAGACTTCTATAGTAAACCCCAATGTTCTATTTTTAGCCATGGCAGCCATGTTGGTTGGATGGCAGGGTCATCGGATACATTTTTCAATCAAGATACCCTATTGAAAATTGTGGCTAAGTTTAATTTTATTTGGCCCAGTAGATTAAGTGGAGAGATTACAAAAATTTACGAAAAATTGTTAAAAATTGACTCTAAAGGGCAATAATTCCTTAAGGGGTCTATTGACAATTTTGGTCATCTTGACTTATTTGTAGATCTTACTTTGCTGAACATTATTGCTGTTTACAGTTTATCTCCATCTGTAATAATATTTAAGATAACCAAAAACTGAAAAATTTGCTTAAAATAACTAATTTAGGGGCAGCAACCCAACAATGGGTTGTCTGATTCGTCTAAAAATTTCAAAGCAGATAGATCTAAACCTGATAAACATTTTTACCCCCGGTTAGATTTACTCTAAATGCTTTAGTTTCAGAGATATAAGCCAAAAATTGCATTTAACCCCCTATATTCTATTTTTAGTCAAGGCGGCCATGTTGGTTGTCAAGCGGGGTCGTTGGACACATTTTTAAAACTAGATACCCCAATAATGATTGTGGCCTAGTTTGGTTAAATTTCGCCCAGTAGTTTCAGAGGAGAAGATTTTGTAAAAGTTAACGGACGACGATGACGGACGACAGATGGTGGACGCCAAGTGATGAGAAAAGCTCACTTGGTCTTTCAGGCCAGGTGAGCTAAAAAGGAAAAAAAAAAAAGATACTTTTTAAATTGTGCTCCTGATACTGTCTTCTAATCATGACAAAGCTTCTGTCCAAGTTTCATAATATTCCATGAAGGACCAAAATATTGAAGTTACAAAAAATACAAAGCTTCTGTCCAAATTTCATAATATTCCATGAAGGACTAAAATATTGAAGTTACAAAAAAATACTTTAACCAAAGATTGAACCTACAGGTTGATGGCGATGGGATGTGGGATCCCTATGTCCCGCTTCCGCGACTCTCTTGTCAGGATCGATAAAAATGACATCAATTTAAGAATCTGTATTACTGATGTCAAATAAACAGTCCTTTTTGTAACCAACAAGCTTGCTGTTGTCACCTATGACCATGGATATGTTCCAATTGTCGCAGCCACAATCGTGTTCTTTTCCCCCCGATTGTGAAACAACCCAATGACACTTATCATCGAATGTGTACTTACCATGAGCAGCATAACAGGTGTCACATGTTAAACAGGATATGCTTTGAACTAGCTGTCAGTAACTGTGAGTACTCTCAGATCTGTACTTAAGTGTCTTTTTAGTTATCGGGATGTATAAATACCCTTCCGTTCTGTGTTTTTATTACTTGTTTTTCTGCTTTGTATCGATCTGATAAGTTAAGCACTTTTTAACTGATTTTTATACTGATAGTTTGTTCATATGTTGTGCTGTTACACCACCTGTCCCAGGTAAGGGGGAGCGTTGGGCACCCTCAAACATGTTTAACCCGCCACATTCTGTATGTGCCTGTCCCAAGTCAGGAGTCTGTAAATCAGTGGTTGTTGTTTGTTACTGTATATCATATTTGCTGTTCGTTTATTGTTTTGTACATAAAACAGACTGTTGGTTTTTTTGTTTGAATCGTAAGGTAACCTATAGTTGTTTACTTCTATGTCATTTAGTCTCTGGTGGAGAGTAGTCTCATTGGCAATCATACCACATCTTCTTATTTTTATATTTTAAATGAGTAACAGTGGATTCATTTAATTTCATGAGTACCAAATTTTGTGGATTGAGGAAAAGTTTTTGGGAATATTTAATTTAATGGTTTTGACAAAGTCAGCATATAAGCATATGGAAAATTTATCTGCTTTGAACATTTAAATTTGTGGTTAACATTATCTAGGATATCCTAAAAAAATGGTATCCCAAGAATATTAATGAATCCTCAGTATTCATGCCATCAACAAAAAATGAATTTCATATATGTTTATTGCCGGGTATGTAGAGATTCAAAACAAAAAACAATGATAACAGTCAAACTTAAAACAAAACAAAAAAATAATAATTATAGTAAATAAATCACTGAAGTTACTGATTAATTCTATACAAATCTCGAGTCCCATTGTTATGATAATAATTATCAAATTGGTACATACATTTCGTACAAATACATATTATCTTTATATTTTTAAAAACAGCCGTTTGTAATTTAGTGGAGCACTAATATTGAGATTTTTGAGGTTTTGTAAATGAGAAAGACCATGCTCTTTAAAAAAATCAATATAATTGAAACAAGCATTCTGTGAGTATTGCATGGCAATACATAGTCCCCTACCGGTTAAACATTCATTGTAATCGAATTCTAACTTGATCTATAACTTGTCATGGTGTAAACTACATAAAAATATCAAGTCAAAATCTTCAAGCATGACAAAAAAGACTGTTGATAACTGATTATTTAAGTGAATTTTCAATGTCCAAAGACCATAACTCTGCACAAAATCATCAGACCAGAACAAAATTCCAACTTGATCTAGCTGTAACTTGTCATGATAAAACTATATACTAATTATCAAATCAATATCTTCAAGAATGACAAACAAACCTACCCCTAAATTCTTCAAACAATTTACCAAAGAAAAGGAAAAAAATCCAAAATGTCATTTTGTCTTTAAAAATTAGTTTAAAAAATGAGTTATTTCCCTTTGAACATAAATCTTCTAATTAATAAGTATTTCATCAAAAATTTAATTCTAGGGAAAGGGCTTTAACTGAACAAAGAGAAAAGCCAAAATCATGAAAATTGAACTTGACCTGTAACTTGTCATGATAAAACAATAAACCAAATATCAAATCAATATCTTCAAGCATGAAGAAAAAAAGTCTGGAAAACTGATTGCCGGACTGACAGATGGACAGGCAGGCGGAGTGCAAACCTAAAGTCCCATTCGTCTTCGTCGGTAGGGGACTAAAAACTTTTATCTAAATCTTAATTCTTGATCATGAGTAAGACCATATCCACTGAATTGTTAATAGTTATGAATAGATACAATAAAATGTCTGTTATAATAGAAAGTCAAAACTGTTATCACTTTACTCATATTGTCTATATATATACGCAGTGTTAACTGCAAGCAAGTTTTGAACACAATAAGTAATTATTTATTTAACACTTGTTTATAAATACTTTTTTCTTTGATTTATATAGTAAAATACAATTAGGATAAAATTTTCAAACCAACAATTTATCAAAGGCCACTATGTATCACTGAGAGTTTCTTCAAACAATGTCTTTAAAAAGTTGTATTATAAACCATTTTATATAACAACAAAAGATTATGATTTGCCCAACAAAAATTCTTATATAAAATAGCAGACAACTTGCTTTTGTGAAAAGAAGGAATATAACCATTGAAAATGGGAAACCATCCAAAAAAAACCTATTTAATACAATAAATGCAAGTAGAAGATGAAAACATATAATTCCTTAGTGTGTCTTGCATGTTATAAACATTCCTACAGTGGTACAAAATGTAATTTATTATATTTTTTGTATTAAATGATGAATTAATACTGCAAACAAATCAAATTAACTGCATGGCAAAAAATATCAATGATAACTATATTTGTAAGGCATTGTCAACTAATAGCACTATTACATATACATGTAGTAACAAAGCAACAAATTTGGTACAGAACACCTAAGGGGATTAACTCTTTAAAAATCAGCTGAATTTTTTAATCACATACTATTAGTAAAGAGAAATCAAGCTTCTCAATGATCAAAATTAGTGTTTGTCAAACTGCTATATATCCAATGAAATTATTCCTGTAAATGGTGTTGTTCAAATATCATGAAATTCTTATATTTTTTTCAACACATTGTTGATGCCACCACTTGGGCAGACGTGGCCACCACCATAGCATGCTTTTGTCTCAACAAAATTGTCATGGCAAGACATTAAGTCAATTAACATGAGTTTTGTAAAACTTATCATACTCAAACCTTGAGAGCGATATACTTACCTTCTTGGTGACATTTTTAAATGATTTACAAAAAAAAAAAAAAAAAATAGATTAAAATTTTTCATTAAATGGACAATTAATTGAAAAGTAGGCTCCGTGTTGAAGGCCGTACTTTGACCTATAATGGTTTACTTTTACAAATTGTGACTTGGATGGAGAGTTGTCTCATTGGCACTCATACCACATCTTCTTATATCTATTAAACAGTCAACAGCAAGCAAACCATTTTCAATGTTAACCAAAGAAATATATATTACATTCACTTTACATTTTAAAGCCTTCAGAATATGTTTCTTACAGGAGGCTAGTTACAAATAAATGCTTTTTCTACACTTTGTTTTTAGTAATTAGCTTCATGTAAAAACTGAAAACATTGCATGATTAAACAGGCAAACAATTTCATATTTTGAATCACTCAGTTATATTCTGTGAAAATAACCTGTAATATTTTGGAGAATTCTCATGCTTTAACCTGTCTAATAGTATTCCCTTAAGGCTACTCCATAAAAATATTTAGAAAACAAAAAAAATTCCATATTTTGAATACACCTTATCGCTATTTGTTCGCTATTACTGGACATCACATAGGTTCCCGTAAAATTTTGACGTCACAATAGAAAATATCTGACGCAACAATGTAAAAGTGATTGTTGCAGGATGTCAAAAGTTCAAGCGGCGCAGATTCTCGGGTCAACCGGCGCAGATTTCTAAATAGCGATAAGGTGTATTGATATGACCCTTAGTCCTCCTGTTTCATTTAACACCAACAAGGAGTATATTCAACTGAAATGAAATTAACTATTGAAGCACCCCTTCCTTCCCCAGAAAAAAATGAATAAAATAAAATTACTTCAAATCATAAATCAACATAGCTAAACCCATCATTATCATATCCATTGTCCTCCACATGTTCATTGTCCTCCTCATGTTCATTGTCCTCCTCATGTTCATTGTCTTCCTCATGTTCATCATCTCCCTGGTGTTCATTATCTAAGTCCATGTCTTTATATACCATATCATCCTGGTGAGGCTCATAAGCTTGACCACCACCGTACTTATTAAAATACCAGCTGTCAGGTTGAGTTCTATAGTAGTCGCGTTCTTCTGCTCGGTGAAAGACCCAATCTGTTTTGGAACTTTCTCTGTATTTCCTTAAATGTTCTCTGTCTTTCATCCTTTTTAGATACCATGACTCATCTCCACAATCTAGATCTTGGCTGAACGGATCACAGTAAGCAAATTCTCCTTGGTTCTTAGTTAAATCTTCCTCAGTTTTATTTTGGCCTGTATTTTCATCACTGGTATAATCTTTCATGTCTTCTTGGTGTTTTCTCTTTTCCTGATCTTTTCTTTTATTTAATGGTTTCTTTTCCTTTGGAATGAGATGACTGCATCCATCATCAAGATGGCAGAATTTCCCCTCTGACCTGCCGTGCAGAACAAAACATGGGCAGCATCCATGATCAGCAGCAGCAAGTTGACGTCTGCCCAATTTTTCTCTGCACTCTGCATCAATATTAGGATCAGAATACGCCATATTTTCAAACCAGGCTTTCTGACAATAAAACCAAGACTTTTCTTCCTCAGATAAAACACTGATCCCTTCATTCTTTTTGAAATCTTGAAAATCTTCCATGATGTCAATAATTTGACCACATGGGAGATCATTCCTAGTACTGATATATTCAACACTTTCAAACAGATTATCTAATTCTCTCTTCAAACGTATGGAACCATGTGTGCTATGTGCTCCTTGATCAAAATCATATGAGTGCTTTTTATGGTCATCAGATTGCTGGTAATCATCATAATCATCTTGATACTTCCTTCTAGAAGTTGAAGCTGTGAACATATCTTGGTCAGAGTCCTCATTCTGTTTTCTATAGCGCTTGTTTTTGCGAGATTTCTTGTATTTTCTTATCCATTTAGCTGATTTCTGAACAATTTTAGCTGCAGCTTTAACTACTTTCTTAGAAACATCATTGACATTCTTTTTTACTGTTTCATAAGTGCTTGCTAAGATGTGATTGACCTTAGGCTCATGCTTTTTCCAAAGGTCACCTGACAGGTTCTTTACCTGAAGAAATAAAGTTTTCACAGATATAAAATAATAAAATGGTCCGCTGGGCGCAGCTTGATATGACCGCAGAGGTCGAACCCTGAACTGTTGGGGCAAGTATGGACACAACATTCAAGCTTGATACAGCACTGAATTTGGATTGTGATTAAATATTTGATACAGCATAGGTTTCTGACACAGAATGAATGTGGTCTAAGAACTTAAAATTTTTTAATTTACCTATTCAAACCATATCATTATTATTTGCTTTTATATATAAATCAGAAATAACCAATTTAAAATGGAAAATTTTATAGAAAAAAAATGAAAAAAAAATCCCCCCTCAAATTTTTTGAACCCCCTTATGATTCATCACCCCCAAACTCAATCCCAGCCTTCCCTTTGATGATTGGTACCTTGCAGTACAATTTCAGAGATATCCGTACACTTGAACACGTTATTGTCTGGAAACTAGAAAAATGCTTGTTTTTTGGCCTCTTTTTGGCCCCAAATTCCTAAACGATTAGGGCAATTACCCCCAAACTCAAACCTAGCTTCCCCTTGGTGATATGGAACCTTGTAGTACAATTACATAAAGATCCATACACTTACACACAAGTTATTGTCCTGAAACTAGAAAAATGCATGTTTTTTTGTCCCTTTTTGTCCCCTAATTCCTAAAATTTTGAGGCAATTACCCCCCAAAATCAATCCCAGCATTCCTTTTGTGGTATGGTACCTTGCAGTACAATTTCAGAGAGATCCATACACTTGAACACAAGTTATTATCATGAAACTGGAAAAATGCTGGTTTTTTACCCCTTTTTTGGCCCCTAATTCCCAAAATTTTGATGCAAATACCCCCAAAATCAATCCCAGCATTCCCTTTATGATTTGGAACCTTGTGGTACAATGTCAGAGAGATCCATACACTAACACACAAGTTATGTTTGGAAGTTACAAAAATGCTTATTTTTTGCCCCTTTTTGGCACCTAATTCCTTAACTGTTGGTACCATAACCCCCAAAATCAATCCCAACCTTCCTTTTGTGGTATTAAACCTTATGGTAAAATTTCATAGAGATCCATTTACTTAAACTAAAGTTAGAGTGCGAAAACCAATGTGTCTTCGGACGACGACGACGACGCCAATGTCATACCAAAATACGACCGCAAAGTATAATAATAAACTTTAACTTGAAAATTAAATCACTATTCAAATTTTCATGATTATTCATCATTGTTTATATTAGATAAATTGTCCTTATTACTGAACCTCCTTCTTTTTAGTTATTGCTAAAATGATGCCAAAATGAAAATCTAACAAAAATTTCATCCAGAAAAATTTGCTCATATACAAATTTATCCAATACAATATAATTTGTGTTATAAGTATACAATTTAAATACCTGTGTGAGAGTCTCCTGTATCTGTTTATTGACCGTCACCATAGAAATTCTAGTCTTATTCAAAATATCATTCATAGCATCAGACCATGATTTATATCCATCATCTTTGTCTGAACTTGATCTTTTCTTTTTTCCATGTGCATGCTCGTTGTCATTCTGAATTTAAATTCAAATATTTAAGTCATTCTTCATCCCCTGTTAAGGTTAATTTGCTTGATTATAGTTGAAATGGTAATGTTGATACTCTAGATCTGAACAACATCAATTATCAGAAAAAACCTTTGATAATTAATCTTAGCATAGTTATCACTTGCATTAAGATTATTCTGTATAATCAAATGATGAAAATACAGAAATTAAAAAAAATATAAAGTATAAGTTAAAATCACTTATATATCAATATATCAATAAACAATTGAGAATTATCATTGTCAACTGATCATTTATCAAGTATTATACTTAAGTATAGAAAGAAAGCAGGAATAAAAATATGTCTTTAAAATTGGAAACCTAACTTCAACAGTTAAACTTTTCATATTCAGATTTCATGTTTGGTAGTAAAATTTTAAACAACTTTATTACATTTTGCTTTTTTCAATTTTTTTCTCATTTCCAAAGCAGCACATGTACATGTACTGCAACTATTAACATCTACCTTATCTTTCTGGAAGTCTTCTTTCTTTTTATTGCCAAATTTAACATTTTCTGTCTTCATCTTTTCGATTTCTTCTTGTGATGTTTTTTCTAGGTCATCAGCTGCTTTTTCCAGTTCGTTAAGTTTACTTTCAAGTTCAGATGCATATTCTTTGCTCTCTTGAAGTTGATTCTTGAGACGATTAACCTCTGTCTGAAGTTGACCTCTTTCCCTCACTAGATTCCCATTTTCTTCCTTATACCTATTTAGTTCCTGTAGATAATTGTCTTTCTGTCTTCCATCTGCATCCAGCCCGGCAATCTTATTATCTAGATCAAATATGTGGTCTTGTAATCTATTGTTCTCTTCTTTTAGCTGTGCAATGACATGGAGATCAGTTGTATCTCCTTCTACATCATATTCACTGCTATGCTTCAACTCCTTCTTTCTTTCATACTGTGATACCTTTAGTTGAAGGACATACATCTGATCTTCAGCTGACAAAAGTTGATTTTCAATGTCACTTATTCGCTTGATTAAGGCAAGATTTTCGTCTTCCAGTTCACTGACCAAATATTTTCTTTTTCCATAATCAATAAGTTCTTTTTTAAGATCAGCATTATCATTCTTCAGATCATTTAGTTTTTGTTCCAGTTTTGAATTATGATACCGCTGGTGTCCATTTTCAGCTCTGAATTTGGTTACATGATGTTGTAACAGATTACCAAATCTATATATATGGCTTTTCAATTCATGGTCCAATTTTTGGAACCTTAAATCCGAGAATTTGTCCTGTAAAAAATAAAAAAACAAAAAATCCAATATTATTTCACTTTCTAATTTTTTATGTAAGGAAAATGTGCTTTTTAAAAACGAAAGTAAAGTTTTTGACAACGTTATTTGCACAAATAAAGAGTCTTAGGCAGAATAAGAACGCTGATGTTGCACACTTCGAATGATTGCACTTTCAATTTAATAGTTTACGTCAGAACATCAAATTTATATCAAAGTAAAGTTAAATATCGTTTTAATGTCAATCAAGTTAAATATCGTTTTAATGTCAATCATTGGTTATATGATGGCCAACTGATTACCATAATTGCCTTTTGTTACTAAGTCTAAAGGGATCAAAATCGGGATAAGATATAAAATGTCCGGCTGGCTAAAATATTTTTTGGAAGCCATGGTATAAACTGTAAATCGGAAAATATTGTGTTAATTAAATGGACAAAAATGTGAGATTAATTATTGAGGTTTCAGGAAAATCTGCAAACAGCTATAAGTATCAGATATCAGAATGAAAGTTCTTTTTATTGCAATATTCACCCAGTTGCATTATTCACATTAAAAAAAAACCTTGAAATAAATTATGAATTTATAGTAACCTAAACTAAAATTTGTCTTTTCATGATCTGTAAATTAATTTATAATTCAGTAATTTTGTTCCAAGAAAGAAAACTCAATTTTTCCTAATATTGAAATATGCTGTCAATGCATCAGAATAACTTCTGACTTTTCTGTGTTTGTTTTCACTGTAGGTCTATTTAAGATAATATGTATTTTACTTGGATAAGTCATTGCACATCATGAGTTGTCTATTCATACAGGTGCATTAAGCTCTGCCTAACAACAACAATCAACACTTTCTTTGTCTCCACTACAGGTGTGCCTAGCTCCACCTTCCCACAGCCTCGTTTCTATTACTTACATGTGCTAGCTCGCATCATGGCAGCATGTCATGTTTGCTTCCCTTATCCCTCCCTCCCAGAAGCATCACTGAGCGTACAATGGGTTATTTTAAAAAAAAAATTTTTTTTTTTTTATATATTTATAGTTTGTTCTTATGTTTAATTGTATGATTGTATACAGGGACATTTCACATGATTGATTTAGGAGTTAAGTAAAGGGGGATTTTAGTTTGGGGTTACCAAGCTCATAAAATTGCCATTCTCATTATTCTTGTTGTTATTATTCCAAGACAGGTAAATACAAAATTCAACAATTCATACTAAAATGAAAAAAAATGCAGTGTTCCCTACAAATCTTTTATGACAACTTGAAGTTTATTGCAGACACAGAAAAATAGTGCATACAATTCTGTTAAAAAATTGGGAAGTACCTAATACAGCTGGTTGGCAATACACAACTTAATTCCAATAATCAGTTGACACAAAGAATGTACAGCCTATGTACATGTGTAATTTTGATAGTACACATATAAAGCAAATGTTGAAATTTAAATGGCAACACTTTAAAATGTAAACTAGGCAAAAGTTTCGATCAGTGAACTATAATTTTACTGAGGGTGCAGGGTCAAAGCATCTCCATGGAAATAACACGCGACTCTCTAATACAACCAAATACTACTGACTTACCATTAGTGAATCTTCTGAAAGTGACCTAATCATAAACTTTAACATATCAATTATGCAAAAGTTTCAAAGTCAATATGGAATATGACAAAGGGCACAGGGCCAATTGATCGCCATAGAAATGAGATATGCTATTTATTATACTACGACCTATCCAATACCATTAGTGGTACCCCTTAAACTGACCTATATATCATGTATTTAGCTAATAAAGAATGTTAACATGTAAACTTTGGGAAAGTTTCAAAGTCAATTGGCCATAACAAAGGGGGCAGGCTAAGTAATTGTCATGGAACTGAGATGTGTCAATGTTTATGTAACTGCATACCAAATAGCAAAGATCCAATCAGAAACTTTAACAATCGTAACAGTGACAGCAACACACCTATCTGGCCTCTGGGACTTTGTGTAGGTTAGACAAAATATGTTCCATATCTGAAACCACAACAAAATAAAACATGGACCACTACTGTGCATTCACCACTGAGTCTTTAAGTTACATTCATTTCTATTTATTCTTTATTTGTTATGGTAGATATAATTTCTGTCTCTTTTATCATACTAAATATAATCACTACAACCTACCATATTATATCCCATATTCGTATACTTCCAATCTGTCTTGTCCTTTATCAATTTATCAGCACTCAATCCCTTCTGCTCGAAATCATCCCAAAGAAGGTTAACAGTTGTTTGGGTTGTATTCTTCAATAGTTCAATATCCTTTAGAGTCTGTTCCATACCATAGGCTTTTAACATTTCAACTTGTCTAGTAACTTTTCCTAGGTCACTGCAACACACTGAATTGTTTCCTACTCCTGCAAAATACACTTAAAATAAACTAAGGATCTCAGAAATGCACATCTGGGAGTGGGGGCTTATCTATCTTATCATAGAAAAGTAAATCCCTCATAAAAAAAATCACAAGTATATGTAGGTACATTAAACTGCTGTTCATTACTGCATTAATGTGTATGACCATTTTTTAGTGTTGAAAATCAGGAAATCAACAGCTTTTCTATGGTTACAGTTCACTTAAAAAGTAATAGCCCTCACCTAGGCCTGTAACTGCTAATTTAGTCTTCTCAAACATTTTATGAATAAAGATGGCTCATTGCAATACATGATGAGATGCAAAATCAGGATCAATTACTGTAAATAATTTTGCTATTGTTGCTGTGGAAAGGCATTTGTGGTACTATACTAAATTGACACAAAGTTAATTGAGATTAGATTATTTATTGATAACAGATAAGTATAAAAGCTTTTAGGTAAATGGTCTTAGAGGAGTAAAGCTCAAAGGTAACATTTATGCTACAATAAGATGAAAATGGTCAAATTTTATAAATCCAGCAAAATGACAGTTCAGTATTATCCAATACACATGAAAAAAAAAATAATCTCACTTGAAGTATGAAAGCTTTTTGACATATGGTCAGGGGAGAAGTGTTTACGAGGTGTTTACGAGGTTTCATGATGATCAACAGGCAAAAAATGATCAAAGTCCCAAAACTTCATAAAAAATTGTCAAATCAAAATAGTGGTATAGTCATCTACACATAATGACAAACATTCCTACCAAACTTGTATGAAAGCTCAGAGAAGAAGTGTTCATAATTTCATAGTACCGGTATTAGGAATGGAAAGAAAGGTGAAGTACATGTAGGAGACAATAAATATTAGGAACTGTTTCTATGGATGTTCTCTTCTCAATTTTATTTACATGTATCTTAGTCCGTTTATTTTTACCTTGAGAATATCCTGCCCAGTAAGCTGCTGTTGATGCTACCATAATACAAATTATTTCTACAATCATAATTATAAGACCATCTGTCTTTTCTAACTTATGTTGTCTGACTGTAACTTCTGGTATTCTCTGTAACTGTGTGGCCTCTTCTTCATCTGAAAATATTTAACAAATAAGACATGGTTTAATAACAAAATCTTAATGAATTGAATAATCCAAACACACAAAGATATCTAACATCACAAAATGAGTTTGTCATTTAACAGTAATATTAATGCAAAGTAGTTTTTATTCTTACTTTGAAAAACTGTTTCTTGTATTAATTCATCACCATTTTCCACATCGTGTCCATGCCTATGTAATAGACCATCAGTATCCCTCTCTAACAAGGTAAATGTATCATCTTCATTTTCACTGGCTGTCTGATCACTTTGGAGATCACCCTGGTTTTCAGCCTCTATCTCATTTCTTGACTCATTTTCATTCTCATCATGATCCATAAATGAAAAATTTGAACTTTGTGAACTATTTGTCTCTTGACTTCTGTCACTACCTGTATCAGTTTCTCCAGCATCTTCCTCAGTATGTTTTTCCCTGTTTTCTCCTCTTGCCAGATTTTCTTTTTCTTTAACTTTTGAGTCTGAGCAACTTTCTCCTGAGTCTGATATATGAGCCACCAAATGTAACACTTCAGGAATACTCTCATCTGAGAAACTATGACCTGAGCTACTGGGAAATGATATGTCATCTTTGATATCAGAATTGACAGATGAAGCAGCTTCATTAATTTCTACCTCACTTCCAGAATTAGAACAAACTCTTTCGATTTCAGAAGTGATTGGTTTTATTTCATCAGCTATACATTTTTTGCTTTCTGTAATATTCAAAAGTTCCTGGCTTCCTTCTACGGCATCGGTAGTTGAAGCCATCTCTTCTTGTATTGCTGGATGTGGTACAGTAGAACCTTTCCCCTGTTTATCAACATTTTTAACAGAATCTTCCCTATCATCAGAGTCAGATTCTGTCAGCAGCTCTGGAATATATACCAATACAATACATTATTTGTTGAAATTGTTCAGCTTTATCAAAAGTAATTAACTGAAGTGTAAGTAATAAGGAATACTCATCCATTTGATGAGAGAACTGAGAAAAAAATCTGCGTCAAAATAAGTACTAGTGAAAATTCTTTTCATTACTGAAAAATGAATAAAATTGTGTGCATCATACCCAAAATTCAATGCACTTAACTGACTTCAAAAAAATATAGAAATATTTTCAGGTTTTTCACATAAAATCATTTTATACATGTGTACAAAAAATCCCCTAGTGTGTAATACTCTAAATTAGTCAGCATCGATCTAAAAATGATAACTTTCGAAAATAAATAATTTGTACATGATTCTACAAACTAGTGATGAGACCCTCAGCCGCAGCGCGATGCCTCTTAGCAGTAAAGTCATTTTATTTGTCCTGTATCACTGTGTATCATATACATGTATGTACTTTTATTTCTGTTGTTTTGATTTTCACTAAATTTGTGTTTTATCTGCATGTAAACCTCTTTATTTAGCATCATCCGTATTTATAATTGTACATGTATGTTTAAGGTTATGGTTATTATAGTGATTGGTTTTTGGTGGACAGCTTGTCAAAGGGTAATTGCACCCTGGTAACTTAATTTTGGAATAATCCATTGTATTTTTTTAAATTATAGTATGTTCAGTTGATTTAGTTCATCATGTAAGTGAGAGAGGAGATATGTTCTTTTTGATTAATGTTTGTACTAGTGATTCTACAATGAATCATAATATGCTTTCTATGAGAAAGAAAAAAAGATAGAAAACACGCCTTTTCTGCTGTGTATTCTATAGAGCATACAACTGAGGTTAATATATATATATATAATTCGTCTCAAATTTAGCCCAACAATGTTAGATCTTCAAATTTGAGTTAGCAAATTTTTGTTTTTCCATCAGCGGGATTCGAACCCTTGCTTCTGTGACATCGTGGCAACACCGCCAGCACCATGTCCAGCGCCCTAGACCACTCGACCACCTAGGCTACATAAAAATATAGCTTTCGGTGGTCGATGTAATGCAAATCCTCATAGGCTTTATCTAGGGTTGTAACACAGTACATGATGTATAGTGGCAAGTAGAAGGTATACCTTTCAGATCAGCTATTTTTGTCAGTCATAAGGATGATAATGTTAATTACCATGCCGCCACATCAAATTTACATATATATATATATAAGTCTTGTCCTAAGATGTATGAATTTATTGTTAACCCAGCCAGTGGACCGTGGGAATTGTGTATACAGATTTTCCCATGGTAGTTACCATCTTAAGGGTATGTTTACCTGTCATAACTTCAAATTAACTAAATTATTAAAACAACACAAGTGATCAGTACTAAAAACGATTTAAGAATAAAGGATCAAACTTTAACATATAATGTTCCAAGCCAAGCAAAATTAAGGGGACACCTTTATTAAGTAACTTATATTACATACCTCTATCTTACAGATGACTATTTTTATGATTGAATGATCATTGTTTTATTGCAAAGTGTACAGATAACCTGATCAGTTTTATATTATAAGGCTAATGAAGAATTTTGAAATTTTAATGTTTATTAACATATTTACAACCAGCTTCTTAACATCTGAACAACATTTAAATCACTAAAAGCTACAACCATGTTAAGTTTGAATAACATACATTCAATTCATACATGAAGGCCTTTATTGATTTTCTAAATAAATGTATACATGGTATATGAGAGTTAAATATATATATACTAATTCATCAACATTAGAAAATGAATAGTTAATTCTTTCAAATAGTCAATATGTGAAGTAAAAAGTACAAATTCAGTATATTAGTCATATTTATTAGTACACAATGTACATGTATCTGTTAGTACAAATGTATTAACATTTTTGTTTAAGTTACAATACAACTGGTGTGGATTTTGTAAATACTTTTCGCCATGCTACTTGTATGGATTATAAGTTGTCTCATTGGCACTCATACCACATCTTCTTATTTATATATAGTCCACAGTCAATGGGAGACTGGGCAAACTTTTAAAAAGTTCTCTGTGCCCAACTTTTAGATTGAACATGCATATGCCAATTCTTTTCTTTGCTCATAAGAATTGAGCATACTTTACATAGGAAAAGTTATTACAAAAGCCTTTGAATTCAACATTTTCTAATAAATCAATGGTTAAATTTGAGTTGACATGCATGGGCTGGCCCCATGGTGGGCAGGTGGAAATGACTAAATATATATGAAGGCTTGGGTGGGGTTTACACAATAGAGAATAATGAACAAAAAATAGATAATAAAGGGATAAGGGAATGACCATAAAATTTCAAACAGGGGGGGGGGGGGGGGGGGTTTGGGGGGGGGGGGTTGGATATTTAACAAAGGGATATGGGAACAACCATTTAACTTCAAGGGGGGTATGGTTTTTTCCTAAAAATATTATGATCCCCAATTTGATGAAAAAAAATATTGTGGTCAAGCAGATGATAAAAAAAATATTCTGAATCCAGATTTTCCCCATACCTTATTATAGTGTTAAATTTTGAAAAAAATAATTTGATTGATAGCATTGAAAAACTAAAAAAAAATGTTTGTGCTTTGCGCGAAAAAAAATTCTGACTCAGACAAAAAACCATAACCCCCCCTTGAAGTTAAATGGTTGCTCCCTAAGATGACCTTCAATATTCATGGGTAACTTACCTTTTGACCTTAACCTGAGAACAAAGAATGGACGAGATGGATCTCTTCCTGTATTAGAACTTCTTTGTGAAGAACTATCACCTTCATCTTCTGAAGTTAATAATTCTATAGAACTTTCTGAACAAGAAGCATCATCTTCACTCTGTAAACAGAAATCAGACCAATTTTTGGAATTTATAAACATGATGTTGATTGACAGATACATGTACATGTATCTTAATAAACTTAAATTTTCATCAAATTAGTTGAAACATACATTTTGTACATGTTAATTATAAGGTAATTGACAACTGATGCAAAAGTAAATCAACATGAATATGTATGGTCCAGTCACATTTTTACAATTTATTTTGAAAACAATCCTTTGTCGCTAAAAGGATAATGACAGCCTTTTTCCATGGTACATTTTTGTATCAGCTACTTATCAAATAGAATTAACACTATTTACAAATCTCGAAACACTTTAAAGTTCAATGTGGTATGTTCATGATTTCATGATAATATTACCTCTATTTCTCCTTCATTTGTAACTAATGCCCAGTCACTACTGTTGCTTGATTCCTCTGTTGTCATACTGATTCCCTGTTTCACAATTAACAAAAATCCAAAACAGTCTTCCCTGCAAGACATACATGTAGTAATAACATCAAATCTTAACCATATTAACATATACATGATATATATAAACAGGTATATAAAAGTAATATGCTTGACCTACAAAAATGTACCTTTGTTATTCTAAGACAACATATAATAATCTGGAGAAATGAATGACAGCTTAATGAAAATTGTTTAATCACAATTCTATTTCAGTGAACAGGTAGAGAATGACCTATATTTTTGTACATGTATATATGACATTTATAACTTTAATTCAAATGAAAATATACTTTAATATCCTTCATGTACATGTACTAACATTTGTCTACTGTTGATGTCATTACAATGTACAGTGTACAACAACACTAATTAGCTTACATTTACTGTGTGTACATGTGCATGCATAAAACATTGAACTGACCTATAATCAAAACCTTATTCACTTATATATATATAAATTTATTATTCATTGATATTTAAGAAAGAGTATTTAATATAATTCGTCTAAATAACAGCCCAACAATGTTAGATCTGTAAATTTGTGGAAGCAAATTTTTGTTCTTCCCTGGCCAGGATTCGAACTCTTGCTACTGAGATATCATGGCACCAAATCGCCTTGCACTATGCCCGACGGGCTAGACCACTCGACCACCTAGGCTCGACAAAAATCAAGCTTTCAGTGGCCGGGTGTTACCTTTCCTCATCAGTTTTTATCTAGCATCGTAACACAGTACATGATATAACAAAAGCATTAATATATATATACCAAGAAATTTGTTTTGCATGCACACCTATAAAAATTGCGGTTATTATCCAACGCAATCATAGGTTTGAACGTTGTTTTCAATTTAGACTTGTTTATATTTTTTCATTTGGGCTTGTACATTGTATTATATTTGCCTTTGGGTTTATATGATCTGTTCATCCTATTTTGACTCTTCAAAATTCAAGAGTCTATCCTAAATTGAGGTAAATTATATGGCCTTCCAAATACCGTTTCGATTCCTAACATCACTGAAGAGACATTAATTGTCGATATCCGGATATGGTGTACTTATTTTTGCACCTTTTGTTTGCGGTATACCATCTTTTCCGCAAGGTTATTGCTTTCTGTTTGGTATTAAATTAATAGTTAAGATCCGTTTTGTCACATTTGGTGATGCGTTTATTTGGCAATCGCCAATGGCAGTCAGCAGGGTTTAAGAACATTCGTTGTATATATATATTTTTATATACAAAACTAAATTAAAAACAACGTTCAAACCTATGATTGCGTAGGATAAAAACGGCAATTTTAATACGTGTGCATGCAAAACAAATTTCTTGGTAGAGGGGTCTAAATACAGCACAAACAACATTTTCCAAAAGACCAAAAAAGTGAGAAAGTATATTTTAACAAAACGCATTTGACTAGCAGGTCAAACAACGGATGTTCTTAAACCCTGCTGACTGCCATATATATATATATATATATATATATATATATGCATTTTAGATACATGTAAAGGTGTCCTAATTTTCTTAATTTCCTTAGTGACTTAACATCAAATGCCTAATAACACATCTTCACTGACAAAATAACATTTTCCTGCTGAGATCTTATACAGTTTCTTTGCATACACCAATACGCCAGAAATTGAGGTGATCTGAGGTAAATATTAATTCTTTTTTTTAAATTAATATGTCAATTATCTAAATCATTAAGTGTCTGCAGGTTAGCACCACTCTGACTCGTGGGAGAAATCCCTACAAATTAGGCAAGTTGACAGGTCTGATGTTGTACAATATGAGAGTTTTATCTTACAATGTAGCTAGAAGCCATAGTACTAGCATAGTTTAGCTTTTAACATTGTTGATGGTAATTGATTGTTGGTGTTTAACACTACCTTCAGCACTCTTGGCCAGGATGCCTAGAGAGAACCACCTAGTCAATTCAGATAGTCAAACACACGTGCCAGGTGACAGTTTCAAACCAACAACCTCAGTGTTGACAGACTAGTGATACTGACTAAATCAACCACTCGTCCACAGAGGCCCCTCTTCAAACATCATGTTTAACTTTAAAGAGAGATAAATTTCCTTTGTTGTGTTCAAGCCCTTTCCTTTTTGAATAGGTAAAAAAAAAATACTGCTGTTAAAATGCATACATTGTACTATCAGGACTATTGATGTTTTCATTATTCATATAAGATTAATAGGCCAGGACTTATATATAAGAACCATTATTACTGTATTACAATACATGTACAGTTTCTATCATTACGTACACATTCCATGAATATTTTATTTTTTATAGATCTTTAATAGATGGCATATAATTTCTGAAGATACATGTACATTGATTAGAGCTAAAATTATGGTAAAAAGAGAGAAGAGAAAGTATATAATGTAATGATTTGGGAGCCATACATGTATGTATGATGTGTTTTTTTTAATTTTAATAACAAACAAGAGTGCACACGCTGATATGTCTCGCCTACTATACTGACCATTGATTTTATGTTGATAGTCCTACATATAAAGTTTTACTACAAGTATCACATTAACATTTATGATCCAAGAAAATGAGGTCAAGGTCAGATAATCCAAGCCAGAAATACATGTACACCTTTAATACAATCATTCCATACACAGAATATAGATGACCCATTGCTTATAGTATTAAAGAAACAGACCAAACCATGGAAATTCTATATTGACCAATGAACCATGAAAATGAAGTCAAGGTCAGATGAACCCTGCCAGACAGACATGTACACCTTAAAATCATTCCAAGCATCAAATATAGTTGACCTATTGCTTATAGTATCTAAGAAACAAAGTTAACCAGGAAAACTGAACATTGACCAATTCAATGAACCATGAAAATGAGGTGAAGGTCAGATGATACCTGCCAGACAGACATACATGTACATGTATACACCTTACAATCATACACCAAATATAGTTGACCTATTGCTTAAAGTTTAAGAAAAACAGACCAAAACACACAAAAACAAAACATAAGCAATGAACCATGAAAACTATGCTGTTGTGAATTGACCCACCCAAAAAAAAAAACAAAAAAAAATTGACCCCCCTTTTTTTTTGTTTTTGTGCAATACACTATGCTGTTGCGAATTGACCCCCCCCACAGAATTTCTTTTTTACCCCCCCCCCCCCCAATTTTTTTTTCTCACCTCCCCCCCCCCCCCCCCCTTTTCCAAACAAAAAAAAATCTTTCCCAAGATATGGTCATAATCTCAATTCAAATTTCCAATGTAGTTTGCAACCATAATTACCCATTTAAATACATCATAAAAGTCTTAAAATAGAAAATGACATACATAATCATGGCTAAAATTAATATTCCTTAATCAGCATTTTTAAATAGTAACTTCTAAAAGTAAATTGACAGCTAATCACCTCAAGACAATACAACATTTCTTTATACATAATTTAAAAGCAGTGTAAGGGAAGTAATCCAAATATAACATTGTACTTTTTTTTAATTGTCCATTAACCAGGAAACCCTTGTTTTTCCCCCTTTTTTGCCCCTACTTCCTAAACGATTTGAGCCATAACCCCCCAAAGCCAATCCTAACCATCCCTTTGTGGTATGGAAACTTGTGGTATAATTTCAGAGAGATCCATACACCGTTCCACAAGTTATAGTCTGGAAACTAGAAAAATGCTAATTTGGGCCCCTAATTCCTAAACTGTTAGGACTATAACCCCCAAAATCAATCCCAACCTTCCTTTTGTGGTTATAAACCTTGTGTTTTAATTTCATAGATTTCTATTTACATTTACTAAAGTTATTTATAAATTAGTAAACCAAATGTCTTCGGACGACGCTGACGATGACGACGTGATACCAATATACGACCGCAAAATTTTTTGCGGGGTTGTATAAATAGTACACAAGCATGCACATTTTTAGATGTATAACTGAAATTATTTTGCAAAGTAAGTATTTTATATATATCAAACTAACATTTATTTTAACATAAGCTAGTTTCAAATTTGCATAGATACTTTATAAATGATTAATTATAGATTAAAGAATTGTCTAATGTATGTTCCATTGTACTACATTAAACTGTATAAATATAAGTAATGTACTGACAATTACTTATTTATGTAATATGTTCAAAATTGGATGTACTAATAGTAATCATAAATACTAGATTGACGAATCATTTTGCGACAGCGTTTTGGAGGTACAGGAGTACAATGTAACTGGAATATTAATTTGTGTTTATTTGTTATTATCAGTCAAATAAAACACTTTAATGATATCTGTTGATAACCTCCCCTTCATGAGACAAAATTTCATGACAATCTGTCTATGAAATATTGTCTCAATACACACAAAATATAATATAACCTCCATTTAACAGGACAAAATTTCATAGTATTCATCTGTGAAATATTGTCTATATACAGACAAAATTTCACTATGGAAATTTGTCCTAGACTCTGGACATTTTTTCATAGATGAGGACAATATTTCACGATACATAGTCATGAAATATTGTCTTGGAGGACAATATTTTATAGGACAATATTTTGCTTTACACAAAATCCAGTTGTTTTTACTTTTCTGAAACAAAATGTATTTGAATATTTATCTAGAGCATGCTATGCCTTCAAATTTTTCCACATACTCAGGTTTGTCTGTACTCAAGAGTAAATTTTGAGGTGAAAATGCAGCCATTTTAGCCAAAGGGTCCACATGAACCTTAAAAAAGAGAAAAGAGAAAATACTACATGTACATGTATTTAAACAAGGAATTACTTGCATGAATCTGGAATAATTTTGAATTTGGAAAATTGATAAGAAAGGTACATGTATGATGAAAACTTACCTAATTTAGGAGGATTATCAATGCATGCATGGCTAAGGGGGGTTAGTTAGTTTATACTGAACTATCAGTGACATAATGTGAACCTTAGCATAGACATTTATGTTAAAGATTTACAAAATGTAATAATATACCATATTCAATGTTCTAAATACTTTTTGTAAGTCTGAAAAAGATCTGTTTCAAACAACCGGTTTGACATGTGAAACTGATATGATGCCTGACTTTTTTTAAATTCCCTATCAAAACAATGAATGCATAAATAAGAACAATATAAAAAAAATGTGGCCGCATCGACTTTGGCCGAAACGACCTGTGGCCGAAACGTTTCCAAAGCAAAAGGTCTAAATGAAGTTCATTTTTTCAATTCAAGGCTTTATATAGAGTCGGTACGTATATTAATCATCATTACAAACATAAGCTCGTGAGAGCTTTTAAAACCGACATTAATTTTTTTTTTAACTTTTTCTTGGTAAAAAAAAGCTTCAAGAATGCATGATCATTTCTGAGATTCCTTATGCCATTCCCCAAAAAAGTTGTTTGTACACATACTTACAAACTCCCAACTTAAAAGGCACTGTCTCTAATTAGAATGTCTCATTCAAAATTACCTGTCTCTAAACATATAAGAATGTATGCAATAACTTCCATTTCGCGAACCAAAACATCAACAAAGTCACGTGATTAACTTTGTTTTGATGATTCAAAACATTAGTTTCGTAACATAGTTATGGAAGTTGATCCATCAAAGCTTAACTTTTAGTGACTTTAGATATTCACATTGAAGCTAATTAATCTTTTGTAGTAATATTCGTTTTAATAATTTAATAATTCTATCAAATAATATCGTCCGAAAACATTTTCGCTGCTAAAAGAGCCAATCAGATTTCGACCTGTCTCCAAACAGTGTCATTGCGGGAGATTTCCAAAAATAGACTTGACTAATGATTATTCCGAATTTTGGTTACGATACAAATTTTCATTGGTGTACATAGTTACATGAGTAAGTGACCGATAATTGTTTTCAAAACGAGACGAATATCAAATCTTTCCAGGTCACAACATACAAAAATTAGGATCTTTCCTTTTTTAGCTCACCTGGCCCGAAGGGCCAAGTGAGCTTTTCTCATCACTTGTCGTCCGTCGTCCGTCGTCGTCGTCGTCGTCGTCCGTCGTCGTTAGCTTTTTACAAAAATCTTCTCCTCTGAAACCACTGGGCCAAATTTAACAAAACTTGGCCACAATCATCATTAGGGTATCTAGTTTAAAAAATGTGTCCGATGACCCCGCCAACCAACCAAGATGGCCGCCATGGCTAAAAATAGAACATAGGGGTAAAATGTAGATTTTGGCTTATATCTCTGAAACCAAAGCATTAAGAGTAAATCTGACATAGGGTAAAACTGATTATCAGGTCAAGATCTATCTTCCCTGAAATTTTCAGACAAATCTGACAACCTGTTGTTGGGTAGCTGCCCCTGAATTAGTAATTTTAAGGAAATTTTGCAGTTTTTGGTTATTATCTTGAATATTATTATAGATAGAGATAAACTGTAAACAGCAATAACGTTCAGCAAAGTAAGATCTACAAATAAGTTGTCATGACTAAAATTGTCAGTCGACCCCTTTAGGAGTAATTGCCCTTAATAGTAAATTTTTAACAATTTTTTGTAAATTTTTGTAATCTTTTACACAAAAATCTTCTTCTCTGAAACTACTGAGACAAATTTAACCATACTTGGCCATAATCATTATTAGGGTATCTAGTTTAAAAAATTTGTCCGATGACTCCGCCTTCCAACCATCATGGCCGACTTGGTTAAAAATAGAACATAGGGGTAAAATGCAGTTTTTGGTTTATATCTCTGAAACTAAAGCATTTAGAGCAAATCTGACAGGTGGCAAAAAAGTTCATCAGATTTAGATTTATCTGCCATGAAATTTTCAGACGAATCCAACAACCCGTTGTTGGGTTGCTGCCCCTGAGTTAGTAATTTTGCAAAATTTTTGCAGTTTTTTGTTATTATCTTAGGTATCATTATAATATCTAATATCTAATACTATTAATTATGATTTTAACCTTATTTTACATGATTTCCAAAGCATCAGTAAATACAGGTGAGCGACACAGGCTCTTGAGAGCCTCTAGTTTTTTTTAAAATAAAAATAATTTAATTTTGGTTGTAACACGTCTTCTGATTGGCTGAAAGTGTTTTGTCTACGTCTTCTGATTGGCTGAAAGTGTTTTGTCTATCAGCTCATAGACATAAGGACAATCCTTATTCTATACACAAAAAGAGCAGCAGCAGCAGTATTTGTAGTCAAGAAAAGCCTCATTCCAGAGAGACACAAAATCATATAACTACCTGCCTAAAAGAAAAGCAAGGCAATACCTCATCTGATGTATGTACAACTGTAAATAAAAAGAGCAATGTAAATAACGTGCACCATGTTTAAGATTTTAATACAAAATCAGTAATCGATAACAGTCATAATTGTGATTCAACAAAAGAGAAGGATACATGTATCTTGAGAGTTTTAGATTTTAATTGTAAAAATATACTATGATCCCATTCCACCAAGTCATATGCCTCGAGGTTACGGAGGAGTGGCTATTCTTTGGAAATGTGAGTTTGACAATATAATGACTCCGCTGCAACTAGGAAATGAGAGAATTCAATGTATTGAAATTATGGGAAATCCCAATACTATATTTATATCTGTCTACCTGCCATGTAGGGGCTCTAATAACCACTTTACTGAACTCAATGAATGTCTGGACCACCTTCATGAAATTTTTGAAACCTTTAAAAACTCTCATCAATTGATAATAGGTGGAGACCTCAATGAAAACATATACAGTTCAACAAATTCTCAACGAAAAACAGCCATATCTAATTTTATGTCAGAACATAAACTTTCAACAGTTGAATGTGGAATTACTTTCATACACCCAAGTGGCCAAGCCATGTCTGCAATAGACTACATTCTATTTCAAGACCGTTATAAGGGAAATGTTGTCAAGATTGAAAAACAGGAAATAAATAGCAACGTCTCTGATCATATTCCACTGATGTTGTCATTGAAATGTGATATATCCTATAAGAAGATGAAAGAACAAAGTTAACTGGAATAAGGTGGACAAGAATGAATATAAAACTTTGCTTAATGAGAAATTAGAGAAAATTAAACCAATATCAGAAAAATTGAATTTAGATCAAGCTTTTGAGGAACTGACCAAAATTATATCAGATACAACCTTAAAAATTGCTCCAAGAAAACGAAAGGGCAAGAAAAAGAAGAAACTAACATTAATGAATGAGGAAATTTTACAAGCTGTGAAAAGGAAGAAAACTGCCTTTTTTGTATGGAAACAACATGGTCGACCAAAGGAACCTGGTAACTTCTATCTTAAGGAAAAAACAATCACCACATATGATCTCAGGAAACTATGTAGAAAAGAGCAAGCGCTAGAAAGGATTAATGCTCGACAACAAATTTTGGATGCTAAATCCAGTGATACTGCCTTATTTTATAAATTAATTAGAAAACAGAGGGGGGAAAATGGGTAGATTTATTGAAGAACTTATAGTAGAAAATGAAACATATCAAACATCTGACCGTGTATTGGAAGGATGGACAAAACATTTTGGAGATCTTGCCAAAAAATCTAACTATCAGAACATTGATCAGAATCATTTAGAAGCAGTAGAAGATGAAACAAAACTAATATTAAAGATATGTAAGGAAAATTATTCACATGAAAAAGTCTCAATCTAAGAATTAAAAAATGCTGTCAAAAAATTAAAAACAAATAAAGCTATGGACTATTATGGAATCACTGCTGAAAATTTCATTCATGTCAGCGAAATACTTCTTGAGTATCTTAAACTTCTAATTAACACAAGTTTTGAACACTGCTATATACCAAACTTACTCAAAATTGGAACTCTTTTTCCTGTATTCAAAAACAAAGGTGACATAAAGAATGCTAAAAATTACCGTGGGATTACTGTAACACCAACTTACTCGAAGATCATAGAGATTATAATCAAAGGAAGAGAAAACAATAAGATCTTGAAACATCAAAACCCACTGCAAAAAGGCTTCACAGCAAAATCTAATCCACTGCTATGTGAACTGTTCGTTGAAGAATTTGAAAGAGAAAATAAAGATCTCAAGTTACCAACCTATGTTGCATTATTGGATGGAAAATCTGCTTTTGATGTTGTAGTTCATAAAAACTTAATACGACGTCTTTTTCAAATTGGTTTCTCACAGCAATCTATTCTACTGATCAGCAATTTATATGAAAATGCAACATCCTGTGTAAAATGGGGCAATACATTGTCAAATTGCTTATTTAGTATTGAACAAGGTGTAAGACAATGTGGAGCCATTAGCGCTGACCTCTACAAAGTTTATATCAACCCTCTTCTACAAATTCTGAGCAACTCAGGACTAGGAGCCAAAATTGGGAATATAAACTGTTGTGCGCCGACCTGTGCAGACGATGTTGCCTTGATATCCAACAATCCCTTTGAACTCCAAAATATGATAAATATAGCAGTAGATTTCAGCCAAAGAGAAGGATATCTACTACAGCCTCAAGAAAGTGTAGTCTTGCCAATCAAAACATGTAACAAAATGCTAGATATTGATCAAGGTTTTTGGAAACTTAAAAATATAGATATGCCCATTGTTCAAGACTCTTCTCATATTGCAATAAAAAAATCATAAAAAGACTCTACTAATGCAACCATCACTGAAAATATAAAAAAAGCCAGAAGATCCATGTACAGTCTTATGGGTGCATGATTACATGGGGAAAATGGATTAGACCCTGAAACACTAATTTCCTTATTTAGAACATATATCTTACCAGTTTTGACCTACGGCCTAGAAGTCTTGATACCATCAGGTAAAAACTTAGATATTATACAACAACAACATAAAAGGTGGATTAAACAGATTTTATCTCTCAAACTAAATGTGGCTGACCCGGCTGTCTATTTATTATCAGGTTTGCTCCCGCTTGAAGCAGAGATCCATATTAAAATTATAACACTATTTGGGAATATAACCAGAGCTGAAAGATCGTCCTTAGAGTGGAGAATAGCGGAACGTCAACTTCAAATTAAAACCTACTCAAGCAATAGCTGGTTTATTGATCTGAAAAAGATATGTGGCAAATATGACATCGTAGAGTTAGAACAGTATCTGGAAAAGCCATTAACAAAAATTGAATGGAAGAGGTTTACAACCAAAAAGATTCACAAGTACTGGGAGGGTGCCATAAAGACCAAAATGAAGGGGTACTCAACCTTAAGATATCTTAAATGTGAATATGATATTGGCAGACTCCATCCTTTACTTAAAACAATAAGTGCAAATATAAATGAGATAAAGAAACTGTCTATTTGCTCCAAATTAGTCACAGGAACCTACATACTGCAATCTAATAAAGCGGAATATTCAAATTATGCAACAAATCCGATGTGTAGACTCTGTAATAAAGCTGATGAAACCATTGAACATTTTATCTTACTGTGTGAAACAACATCACAAATAAGAACATCTCTTATCGGCAAAATACTACACGAAGGTAGTCTGGTTTTAGCAAGAGAAAGCCTGCAAACTTCTATTGACCTAATAACATTAATAATCAACCCTTATTATTACTTCTCAAAGAAGATGTGCAAGGATGTTGAAGACCGAGTCGGTAATCACTTGGTACCGCTATGCCGCCAACTGTTATATACACTTCATTCCAAGCGCTATGATGTGTTGACAAAAATTGATACAAAAGCAAACAGAAAATGAAGAACTGTGAATTCATTTTAGTTATAATATATTATACAAGTCTAAATTGAAAACAACGTTCAAACCTATGATTGCGTTGGATAAAAACCGAAATTTTTATACGTGTGCATGCAAAACAAATTTCTTGGTGGAGGAGTCTAAATACAGCACAAACAACATTTTCGAAAAGACCAAAGGAGTGAAAAAGTATATTTTAACAAAACGCATTTGACTAGCAGGTCGAACAACTGATGTTCTTAAACCCTGCTGACTGCCATTGGCGATTGCCAAATAAACGGATCACAAGATGTAACAAAATAGATCTTATTATAAATTTAATACTAAACAGAAAACAATAAACTTGCGGAAAAGATGGTATACCGCAAACAAAAGGTGCAAAGGTTTTTGTACACCATATCCGGATTTCGACAATTAATGTCTCTTCAGTGATGTTAGGAATCGAAACGGTATTTGGAAAGCCATACAATTTACCTCAATTTAGGATAGACTCTTGAATTTTGAGGAGTCAAAATAGGATGAACGGATCATATAAACCCGAAGGCAAAATACACAATTTTGCCTTCGGGTTTATATGATCCGTTCATCCTATTTTGCGGTATACCATCTTTTCCGCAAGTTTATTGTTTTCTGTTTAGTATTAAATTTATAATTAAGATCCATTTATTACATCGGTGATCCGTTTATTTGGCAATCGCCAATGGCAGTCAGCAGGGTTTAAGAACATGTGTTGTTCGACCTGTTAGTCAAATGCGTTTTGTTAAAATATACTTTTTCACTCTTTTAGTCTTTTGGAAAATGTTGTTTGTGCTGTATTTAGACCCCTCTAACAAGAAATTTGTTTTGCATGCACACGTATAAAAATTTCGGTTTTTATCCAACGCAATAATAGGTTTGAACGTTGTTTTCAATTTAGACTTGTTTATATATATATATATATATATATATATATATATATATATATATATATATATATATATATATATAATAATTATGTGTGGAGAGGTACACATGGATCTCCCTCTTTTATATTATATATATATATATTAAACTATCTTTTTTTTTAACAGTGTTAAAAATTATAATTTTGTTTTTATTGTTAACTTATTTTTAAAATTAAGTTTTACCATTCTAATTGCATTTGAAATATTTTTAACACTGTCGTGGCGTAAACATGTATATTAAATAAGATAACTTTATGTACGAACTATTGTGAACCATAAATTGGACTGTGTATATACTGGTGGAGGAATCTCATTGACGGAACTACTTTCCTCTATACGGAGGTGTGCCTTGATTGGCAGAAATTCGTTTACAGATTACAGATTACAGATAATTTTGTCATGTGACCGTGACGTCGTCAACGTTTTTATCATGATTTACTCCTTTTTAGAATTAAATTATAAGGAATGACTAATATTTTTTCTGTCTATTCGAAATAACATAAAAAATGTGGTGCACACTTTTAGATCATCCGCTACGCGGGTTATTCAGTGTGCACCACATTTTTGATGTTATTTCTCAGTTATAGACAGAAAAAATATTACAGTCATTCCTTAAAGGTTTTAAAAAGAGAGACATATCGGGCCTTCATCTCTGGTTAAAAAAGAGGCGGAAACCAAGTGGATATTTAAAATTTATACTGTAATAAGTCGAGATAAATCGACAACGCCATGCAAAAAAAAACGACTCGTAAGACGAAGAAAAGAAAAACAAATTCACAAAACACTACATAATGAAAACCGGCCAAAAGACTTACGATGCTGGATAAAAACTGACGAGGAAAGGTTACACCCGGCCACCGAAAGCTGGATTTTCGTCGAGCCTATAGGTGGTCAAGTGGTCTAAGTAGCGCGTCGAGCATAGTGCAAGGCGATTTGGTGCCATGATATCTCAGTAGCATGAGTTCGAATCCCGGCCAGGGAAGAACAAAAATTTGCTTCCGCAAATGTACAGATCTAACATTGTTGGGCTGTTATTCAGACGAATTATATGTACAGAATGTGTTTTCAGCCTTGTATCACCATCACTGGTGATCCGATGGATACAATCAGTCGTAGAGTTGTCACTGGTTCAGACGTAATTATATATATATGGAGCCCCCTATATATATATATATATATATATATATATATATATAAAATGTCTGAATAATAGCCAACGATAAATCTTACGGGGCGATGGGTCATATAATTATGATACAGTACACTACAAAATATAATGTAGGCCTATAGTAAGCAAGTCTAAAAGGGTACAACATCACCAAAAAAAATAAAATCATGAACAAATGTTAAATATTTCGGATAACAAATATCCTTCATCAGTAAGATGTAAAATGATTCTTATCTTGACATGTGGTAGTCAAACTGAAATTATAATCTTGACCCTTATACAAATTATCTCGAATCAATACGCTAGTAAATGTTTTTTTCAATATTGATGTTTGGGAGGAGGAATAAATTCCCTATAACTGTAAGAGTCCTGTACTGAAGCCTGAGTTACTGGAAACAAGTGATGGTAGGGACTCATTCTATGTTTTTTCATTAATGCCCTCTGGGGAAACTGTCCTTAACTTTCTTATCCAAAAACTTTCCCGAGCAAGTCTGTCGGCCCTTGACCAACCCTCGTTGTGGTCTATGATAGTGATGGTAAGGTTTTTGAGATCAGCTTGGTAGTGCCCAGGTGATCATTTGAGATCACAGTTGGAAGATCAAATTGAATACGCAGTTGAAGAACGTACATTGAAACCAAAAAAATACTCAAAAGGTATAGTCCGCTGTTAGTTTTCTATGAGGAATGATATTGTATACCTATTGACTTGATTACAGTTTGTAACTTTGGGGTTTACGAGTAGGCAATCTAATTAGTGTAGACTACCCGCATTCCCAGTAATTGAGTATTTTATCAAACCGAATTCAAGAATTCTGTAATAACCGTAAAATAGAATTATCAAAACAAGTTCAGTGGAACAGGGAGTTAAAGGCGAGGCATTTCAACTTCTCTAGTGACTTCAAAGAGTTTAATTTTATATTTCATATCTTACATTTTAAATATAGTAATGTTAAAAACACTAACAATCCATGGTGCATTATAAAACAAAATATAACCGGCAAATCTTATTAACTTAATCGCTTAAACGAAACTACATTATAGCTACGATTTTGCTAGTATAAGATGACAAAATATATAACGCACAAAATGTTGATATTTTATATCGATTCAATACACAAGCTGTTTATTGTTTCCTTTTTAGCTTTTGTAACTCGGATATACGTTTTACTATGTTAAAAAAAATGAATTTGAAATTTGAATCAATTCGGAGAGCATGACTTTGGCAAGTGATATGGCTTTATGAAAATAAAATCATAATCTAATAAATTTCTAACATTTACAAAATGTATCTAAATGTTTCTACAGCACCAACACCACCCCAATGTTCAGAGAAAACAATACTATGTTTATTATATAGACATTGTTTTAATTATTTATAATTTGTAGTCGTTACTATTCCTCTTTTTCAGTTATTTTTTTTTATAATACTGGGTCGATAGCGTATTTTTAAAAGTATACTAACTGGACTTGCCAGAGACTGATGAGAAGCATTCGTTCTTTATGTTTTGTTTTCAAGTAAACACACACAATCAACTGATTAGCAATCCAATTGGAACTAACTCTGTCCACTTTTTTGCAAATTTGTTACTCCTCTGTTATGATCAGAGTTCGTGGCTAAATTACGCAAAGAACCAACGAAAGCCTTGATATATTCAGAAAAATGTAGTAAACAATCCACATTTTTCTAAACATACAACTAATATATATCCACTTTTACAAATTCCGCACAAACAACGGTACATTGCCGGCTCATCTGCATGTTCTACAAAGGAATTGTTTGTTAGATTGACAGAAATTCTGTCCGCGTGAAAGAAGGTCTACAGAAATACTGTGAAACTGTCGTAGTGATATTAACCATATGTAGGTTCTAAAAAACTCTAAAGAACTTCTGGACAATTTTAAATCTCCGATCTTCCTCTGAAATTAATTCTACCAAAACTTTTGATTTTTCAACCCTTTATACCACCATTCCCCATATCACATTGAAAAATCGTCTAAAAGAAATAACCCACAATGCTTTTCAATATAAAAATGGTAGCATACTGTATAAGTGTATTGCTTTGGGATACCATAAGGCAAATTTTGTTAATAGTGAACAAAAAGGTAAAACTTGCTACACCGAGGAACAAGTGATCAGTTTGCTGGAGTTTCTTATTGACAACATATTTGTTGATTTTGGAGGTAGACTTTTTCAACAAACTGTCGGCATTCCTATGGTAACGAACTGTGCGCCTCTCCTTGCCGAACTCTTCTTATTTTCATATGAGTCGGAGCTCCTTCAGACACTTGTCAAAAACAAGAAGTTCAAAGAAACCAGATCATTTAATTTCACATTTAGATATATTGATGATGTTTTTTCCATTAACAATTCTGCAGAACTAGAAATTAAAGAAACAACAGACACGGCTTCCTCCGCCTCATTTTTAGACTTATACCTCTAATTTGACATAAGAGGTCATCTCAGTACCAGAATCTATGACAAACAAGACGATTTTAATTTTGAAATTATAAAGTTCCCTAACCTTAGCAGCAATATACCAACTTCACCTGCATATGGGATATACATTCCCAACTCATTCGGTATTCAAGAGCTTGCAGCTGCTACTGAGACTTTATAAAACGTCACCAGTGTCTGAGCAGAAAGTTGATGAACCAGGGCTATATCAAAGAACGTCTCGTCCTATTTCTTAAAAAGTTCATCGGAAGATACCAAGACCTTATTGATAAATATTCCGTATCAACTTCACAAATAATAAATTGTGGTCTTGAAGTATAGATTCTAGGTACATGTACTGACGTTATTTATCATCATAATTGCGTGTTATAAGGTTCTTTTTTATTGTCTTTGTATATTTTATACCTTTACTGTTTAGTCTATTTTTGGTAATATCTTTTTGGCGTGGCTCGGTATTTATACATCCCGCCATTGTGTTATTGTGCTATGGTCATTTTTTGAATTTTTGTCTTTAATTTTTGCTTATATGCTTTGTCTTTAGAGTGTCTACATGCCATTTTGTCTTTTTTTTTCGTTGACAAAGGTTTTTTGTTTGTATATTGATTAAGATAATAACACAATGTTAACTGCTGTACCCTCATTTGTAACATTTTTATTTATTATGTCTATTTGTTTTGCTCACACATTGTTTTCAATATAATGGAATTTTATGCGACTGTCATACAAGTGAGAGGTTTAGCTGGTTATAAAACCAGGTTTAATCCACCATTTTCTACACAAGGAAATGACTGTACCAAGCCAGGAATATGACGGTGGTTTTCCATTCGTTTAATGTGTTTGAGCTTTTGATTTTGCTATTTGTTTTCCTTGGAGTTCGGTATTTTTGTTATCTACTTTTAACATATTCTTTTTTATTCTCACACAGCGTTGATAGTGGATGCATGGCTGTTGTCATTTTGTCTCACCTGCGTCGAAAAAACAACAAAAAACGAGACAAACGGCATCGGCGTGCCGTCGTTGGCATCATAAACATTTATGTTCAGTGTGAGGTTAAAGAGTGTTTAGACATCAATAACTTTGTCAAACATTCATGGAATTTTACGAAACTTGGACAGAACCTCTTCTTGATAAAAAAAAAAAAAAAACGCAACAAAGAATACAAAACAAAAAACTGTATCAAGTGCAGAATTTTAAATATTTGTATTGATGTATTATTAAAGTGCGGGTCATCGTTTTTCTCATTTTGAATTGTTTCACCGTTTGTCAAGCTGGTGCCATTTGATAAGGGACTTTCCGTTTTGAATTTTCCTTGGAGTTCGTTATTTTTGTTATTTTACATTTTATAGCTTACTACACTGAATGTGTTTTATTCATTGTTTTTGGTAAAATGGTGACTTTTAATTGCTTATATCCACATCCTTTGGTCCATTGTGGATAGTTGTCTCACAGGCTATCATAGCATATTTCTTTTTTGTATATAGAAACACGAATTAAGCCAATTTGTTATGTTAGAAATATGTAAATTAGAATTGTAGGAACACGATTTACTCTATTTCACCTTAAAAAATGAACATTTTGCTTTTTATTTCAAAACAATTTTCTAATTAAACACTGAAGTTTAATTTTTTGATGAATTCTTGAAATTATGCGACATTAAAAAACTTTAGCAGATAAAGTTAAACAGTTGAATGTAGACAAGCATAACACAATTACTCGTTTAAAGCAAATTTATGTACATTTCATTGATTTCATGCATATTAATTTATGACCAAGGAGTAGTACAGATTGACCAGCCGATGAACTGATGGCATGATGACAAAAATGGAGTGTCAGTAATATGAAAATTGGTCTCCAAGTACTTTTAAAGTGTAAAGAAATGTTATTCCTGTCTCATTCGTACAATAAACAATACTTCCGATTAAATTTTTCTCTTGGCATATCTACAACTCAGATCTACCGATCAATATCACGTAATCATTCCACAGCGTTTATTAGAACCAAGTATCATAGAAAGTAACAAATGGAATGTTTAAAGCTGAAATCAGCACAAAGTTGAGAGATCTTAAAATAAAGTACATGTAGGTATATCATGTATATGTAAATACACTTATAACCTCCACAAATAAGTGACACCGGTCAAATAAAATTTGGGATCTACAAGGAAAGTGTACCTGCGGATGACATTCAGGTTCCTCGTACCTTTTTTGCAAATATGACTGTGTTCACACAACAAGCTTTCTACGGACTACTGGCAAACTGGAGCGGTTCAAGTTGATATGAACACGAGGGACCACGACACCCCTTATAAGGTTTAAAAGTAACATTCTGCGCCCCCTTATTATTAACTTGGAATTCACAACAATAACTGTACATGGAATACAGATAAATAGGTGCTGCTCGCTTGATGGGTCAATATTTGTGATTTTTTTTCGTAAAAATGTAAGATCTAAAATTGCTAAAAGACGTTGATTAAGAAAGAACCTTATGCAAATAATTTTACAAAGAGTTCTTTACAATAATTCGTTCTTACGTTTTTTTAAACTGAACTATTAAGAGAAAAGTTTCAGTTGAAGGATTTTTAATAATGATATTTATCACTGATATTGAGAAACCAATAGTTTATATATATATATCCCAATAGCATGAGTTCGAATCCCGGCGAGGGAAGAAGAAAAATTTGCTTCCGCAAATTTGCAAATTTAACATTGTTGTGGTGAAAATGTACTTAATATTTGTTTCAGTACCTCGAACAAAATGAGTGTCCTTGCTGACGTGTCAATGCTCTATTTATCTGTTCCCCCTATTCCCATATTAGTTTCTGATAAAATGGTCGATTCGTGAATGCAATGTACAGCTGTATATGATTGTTCCTGAGGTGTAATAATTGACCACTATTGATGTACTTCTCATTGTAGTTCAGCAACGAAAAACTAAGTTACTAGGAGCAATTAAAAAATATGTGTCGAAGAAAGACAGTCAACACGATGACAAAAAGAAAAACGACGGTGACAGTCTAAAAAAACTCTACGAGGAAAACTTAAGCATAATCAATTTTACCCCACCAAATTCGGTTGTGAACTCATGTGATCCAGGAGGGTCAGCAATAAAACTATAGTTTGTAGAGTCAAATTCAGCAAATTGCATTATAACTGGCAATAACATATTCATACGACATTTAGGAAACATTGCGCTGAAACATTTAAAATGTTTTTTAAAAAAATTGGGTTTTTTTTTCAGCTGACACAAATATCGCGTTTCTGCAAGTGACTTTATTAGGAGCAATAGCTTGTACCCTTGCTGCGATTGCACTGATTACAATTGTCATTTACATTATATATCGGACTAGATGTAAAGGTAAGTACTAAGTCTTATGTTTTATGTAAAATTGTACTACTTCATTCTTATAATTTTTCATTAATAAATACTGTTTTAACTAAGTTTCAATCGAGGTAAAACAGTAGTACCATTTTACATGCACTTAACTTATATAGAATTTTAAAGAAACATAATCTCACAAATAGGGTTGTTTCTAGTACAAAACACACAACATAGACTTCTAAATAATAATAAGAAAATAATGTAGTGATAATAAGAAAATAAGAAAAAAGGAAAAACAACATTCTTAACTGTTTTACAATACCCGTTGTTTTACATGTTTGAAATAAAAAAAAAATCAACCTTTGATATCTTTTATTTTTTTAATCTCTGAAGAAATATTTTAATGTCAAAACGGGACAAGCGCTCAACTGTGACTTTCTGTGTCAAATTATGCAAATGTCTATGAGAGTACGCTATACAATGTGCACGTACAATTTATTGTCATTTTGTTAGCGCAAAAAGATGTATAAAAAAGCGGTTTATACAGATCATTAAACTAATAAAAGTAACAATCCAGATTAAACCCTGGAACATGAAAATCAGACATCATGAGGATAAGGATCCTAGAATAAATTGATCGTTCGACGATATAAGCAGGTGCATCGAAGTACTATTTCACGCTTTCACAGCGATATCAACACTTCAGACCTTCTTCCTGTCTAAGTTATACAACTGAATCAACTGAATCTAAAGATAATCATCTGGTATTTAACCTGTGCAACAGCTACATCAACTGCATATATTGTGACTGATATTTGGAGATTGTCAGCATAAACAAAACGAATTCGCGTTAATTTTGGACTTAGAGGACATTGGTGTGTACTTCTTTTTAACGGTAATGTCGAATCTTGATGTCGATAGTCAGTTGTGCAACACAGTACGCATATGGGATCGCAATAACTGGCGAAAAGTTAGTTTTTGCGATGAATCAAGATGTATGATTCCTCACTGCGATGGATACACTTCTGTATACAAACGTCATTCAAAACTTTGTGATAAAAGTTGACAAGCTCGTTAGGGTATATCAAACAACTAGTTCACTTAGCTACTGTGTTGTATCTTAATGAACTTTTCACAGCTTTTCTTCTATCGATTAAGGATGTGTTTTTCAGCATGCATGACAACACCAGATTTCATACAAAGCATGCCAGTGTGGATTATTTTGCAAAACACAACGCAACCCTGTTAGTCTTTTCATCCAGATCACTGACTGAAATCCGATTGAACACTATAAGATGAAATAGGTCGCCGCATAAGCCTAGATCAGCCACACCGCACACTTTCTATCACCTAAAACATACATTTCAACATAAGTTGCAATTAATATCACAGGCCCGAATCTAGCATTTGATTCAAGCAATGCCGAAATGATGCATAGCTGTGTTCGATCCAATGGTTATCACAAAAGATATTTAGACAAATGCTCTTTTTTATACTCATATAGAAATTTGTATGGTTATTTGTCTATATTTCATAAATGGGGTATATCATGATGATCACCATGATACATTTTAACCGCCTGTGTATAGTGCTGGTAAATTTTAGAGAAATTGGACCAGTTATTTACAGAGTAAATGTTATTCTTTTTTTATTGCTTTTTGGAGGGAATTTGTATCTCACCTGTGGGATAAAATGGAATGAAAATAGTAGCTTAATCTGCTAATCTGTTAACTTTCATATCTGTATATATGTAGGACTCGGAGGTGCCATGGGGACGCTGAAGTGCGATGGTCACGTTGAAGTGCAATTGTCTATATGACGCCTGATATCCATTTTGAAATCTATAGATGTGCAATTATTATAAGAGTTATATATTTATTTTATTAGTTAGTATATAAATACCAAACATTCAATATTTCATAAAGCTGCAGTAAAAAAACATTTACGTTGATCTATCCTATTCCTCGCTCTCATTCACAGCAGCCGAATAGATGTGTTGCTTCATTTGTTTCGTCCTGAATAATTGGTAGTATTTGCATTTCAAACTACTGCCATTATTGTCCGGCATTGTATTAAGCACGGGTTTTAATGGAAAATAAATATACGGGTCTATTTCTATACGATCGTACGAATGTTGGCTAATTTTTGTCCAAGTCTATTTACAAAGTAAACTACAACGATACAGTTATGACTAAAAACGCAATGAATATTCACCGTAACTGTTTTAGATTAAATGGGTAACACTCTCGATGATTTATTTAAAAAACATGAAAAGCTGCTTCAAACAATCAAATTGAACAAAAAAAACATTTAAAATATAGTTTATGCAATCCATCGTACTTCAGCGTTTTCAACAACGCACTTCGGTGCAGCTATCAACAAGATAGCGTCACAATGCAATCATCGCGCTCCAGCGTGATTAAAAACGCACTTCAGAGTCCAAAATATATATCATGGTTTTCTGCAATGATAATATTCTTTTGATGCTGACATTCAAAAAAATAATTGTATGCATTATTCATTGAACAATTGATATCTTTGATATCATGATAACGTGTTAAGTAAGCCAAAATTACGTTATAAGCAATGTAAGAACATTTATTGCACTTTACAAGTGACAGAAAATTTATCAATATAAAAATAAGGAGATGTAGTATGATAGACAATGAGACAACTATCCACCAAAGTTCAAATGAAGTGGATGTAAGCAATTATAGGATACTGTACGGCCTTCAACAATGAGAAAAACCCATACCGTATAGTCGGCTATAAAAGGCCTCGACATGAAAAATATGAAACAATTCAATCGAGAAAACTATCAGCCTAGTTTATTACAAAACAGTTTACGAAAAACAAATATGACAGACATGAACCAACAACAACTACTGAACTACAGACTCCTGACTTGGGACAGGCACATAAAGAATGTGGCGGGGTAAAACATGTTTGTAAGCGCTCAATTCTCCCCTTAATCTGGGACAGTGGTGTTACAGCACAACATAAGAACAAACTATAAAAATCAGCTCAAAAGGGCTTAACTCATCAGATCGATACAAGCAGAAAAACAACTAACAAAAACACAGACCGTACGTGGCAGGGTATTTATACATCCCTAACATTTAAAAGACACAAAGTAGATTTCTGAGAGTACTCGCAGTTACTGACAGCTAGTTCAAAGCTAATAACAACCAATAAAACAAATCATGTATCTAAGACTAAAATATCAATCATTACACATCCAACTTCCAATGGATTTCATATGGCAAAGGATTCATTTACAGTCAGAGAAAAACATGACCTTCTGGAATACTAACATATAGGTATCGACAGATTGTAGTACCGTGAAAGTGTATATGTTTATAACAATAATATTTAGTATGGTTTCAATTTACTGATAACAAAATCAATATTTATACCAATATAAAAATATTCAAAGATCTAATAACAGTGTTGAATTGGTAACCTTTTAGAATAAGTTAATTAAAAGGATTGATAAGTTTACCCGGATCGTATCTAAATTTCCGGGCTCGGTAAACAACATCACCGTAAAATCTAGGATGTGCTATTCCGTTTGAAATAATTTTTCTGCAGGTACAGCCACACTTGCAAACCAAATCCATGTATCTATGGAAGAATTTAGTAAAGGTTTTGAGTAATTTTTTGTAACAAAATCCCTGACGCAATAATTTACCAGTAATACATAGATTACGCTCATCAAAACACAACAGACACGGGCATAGCGAACGAATTGGGACAAATAAACACCGTAAGACGGTGCCAAAGGAACATGACCGTCCAAAAACGGAAAATTAACAATAGGAAAAGAAAAATCATCCGTTTTGTCGTAAATTTTTGTGTAGAGTTTCTGGTGCAAAACTGAAAATATCAAAATCTAGGAAAGGACAGTTATTGCTGTTTATATTTGATTCATTTAAAGTAAATTCTTTTGGGTACATTTCGGCAGTATATTTAGAAATTCTTGATTATTCAACGAAAAAATATCATTAAGATAACGTTAGGTGTTGTTGAATTTATCAGTTAAATGGTATTTAGGCGAGTCTTTACTGAGTTTGGCCATAAACTGTGATTCATAACAGTACATGAACAAGTCTGCTATTAAAGGGGCACAATTGGTGCCCACAGGAATACCTACAAACTGTCGATAAAATGTATTGCCGAAACGTACAGAAATGTTGTCAAGGAGAAAATTTACGGCTTTAATCATCTCATCACACCTCCAGTAAGTATATCTAGCATATTTACCTTTCTCATTAGAGAAGGAGGTTTTAAATGAGTTGCAGCAAATATATTTGCAATCAGATTTATCAAACGACCATTTAATTGAATAGGAAATCTTTTGTTTGATAAGATTTGAGGAAGTGTAGTGTAAAGAATTGAAAAGTCAAAACTGTCAACAGAATCAAAAGGACCACCAAAAGCACGTAATTTATCTAAAACATCCAAAACAAAATTTACACTCCAAAAATGGTTCATTCCATTATTTTCATAAGTTTTATTACAAAAATTAATGATAAGTTCTTTGATAGTACTTAAGAAACTCTTTAAAAGCACTGAAAGATTATTTGTAGAACATTTACTAAAGGCCGAGATGAAACGACATTTTATGTTTTTTTTTGTGTAGTTTAGGTAACCAATATATAGTGGGGAACTTCAAATGTTCAGAGGAGGCCTTAAGCTAAGCTGTGGTTGTGACATGATTATTAACTACTGTAAATTCAGAAATTATTGCGTGCATTTATTATTGCGATTTTTTAAAAATGGACGATAATGCGAGATTAATTATTGCGATTATGGGGAAATCTGCATACAGTATTATGTATTAGATATCAAAATGCGAGTTTTTATTATTGCGATATTCACCCAGTCGCATTATTCGCATTAATAAAAACATCGCAATAATTTCTGAATTTACAGTATATGACTCTCTGTGGAGCGTACGGCATTGAATGTAGTTGAATGTATAATTTCATTCTTAAGGACTTCCTTGTAGTATTTACATCATACCACCACCACATTGTTGGCTGCTTTGTTCGCCGGTACGAACACAAAACGCTTTGCGAGTACTTGAATTTTGTTTTTAATCCTAGAAATGGACACATTTCTTACTCTTTTATTTATTTTTATCAGATTTCTCCTGTTTACACCATTTTTTACAGTTAGATGAAAGAGCATCTTTAATAACCTGACGACACTCCTCTCAATTTGTTTTCGACGGTGGACAATATTTCGGTCCTTTTTTTAGAAAGTTTATAACCTCCCGGTCTTGAACTATGTTGAGGTCCACTGTAATTACAGGGCCATAGGGATCATATCGAAACTTCGATGTTTCACAGTCTCATGTTGAAGGAGCAAAATTTTCTATATTGACGTCTGATGTAATTGACGTATAATTAAACATAAATTTCTTCTGTTTTTTTTATACGAATAAGAAGTTGTAGGTGGCTCTGTGTTATCATAATATGGAAGAATAAAGTTTTTGAAAAATATTAGACAAATTAATCAAATCAATACCTCAATTAATGTATTTTATTTTCATAAAATACTTTTTATGATCTTCAGGTTTGTCAATTAGAGGGAACAGTCTATGGTGACAAAAAGCTGTAATATTACATGTACACCCGTAAATAAATTTAATATTATGTTAGTGTTTTTCTAAATGTTGGTAAATAAAACTTTTGAATTTCATAGGTCTGCGGAAGCGGTATAGATGTTCTTATGTTCATTTGAAAAAATCACGTCCAGTTTGCCCTACATATTGAATACTACATTTCGGTTTTGTTCATGTTACAAGATATATGAGGCTTTGGGTTTTTCAAGTAATGTCATATGAAAATCCCATACTCAGGAAATAAATACAGTGTATTCTTTAGCATTGTCTTTCTTCTTTCAAAAATCTCTTGGTACAGGCTTCAATCAGAATTCTCGTGCAAAATAATGTATTAATTTACAAACGCGATATATTAAAAATTATCTTTAAAAAGCTTCACAGGTATATTAAGCAGTTTCCTACTAAATTCGTGATGTTCATGAATATTTGCGTTAGCAAGGTACATTGGCAAAATCTTTTATATGTGTTTTGCGTTATTCTCAATGAGCGATATGCTATTCAAACATCGTGAAGTTTTTCTTTTTTGTAATTTATACAAAACAAGCACGCATGTTTGCAACCAAAATATTATTTCTGCTTAGACCTTTTCAAACAAAAAGCACAAAGAAAAATAATAGCCTTGTCAAATGCGTATTATAAACGTTGAAATAGTTTGTTTCCGTCGTTCGCATGCATTCAATTACAAGTAATAATATATATTCAAAGGCAAAGAAGTGATATGGCACATTCATGAAACAAAAATCCGCACAAATAATTTACAAAACCGAAAACAAAGGAGCATCGCTTTAAATTCTATTCTTCTGCTCAACAGAGTCATCTATATGCGTTCACATTTTAATGTGTCTATCTTTTTTTATAGGGCACAATTCAATGTACGAAAGTAACACGACAGGTAAGCTTTGAACTGAATACTGAATTTGATTACATGTTTGTTCATTTAGTTGTAATCCAATTCAAATAAAATAATTTGCTTAAATGGATTGCCGGTTGCTTAACGTCCAATTTAGTTAAAGTCGTCTTATATAAATAAAACTATTGGTAACAACACAATGATCTAATCAGAGCAAATATTTACTATAAGTCAATAGTTTCTTTAGTACTTACTTTTTAATTTATGCCATTCAAAACAAATCAGAGTCGCCGCCTCTTTCAACAGAAAAATGTATCATGTACTTGGTATGAACAATTGGTACTACAATCTCTTTTCCTAAAATGGATAGATATAACTACTTAAACTGATTAAATAAGATAAAAAAAAGTATTAACAAAAATACCGAACTCGGTAAATTAAAAAAAGGGGGAAGTCCACGTTTACAAAATATACATCCATTCAGCACTTAAGTATATAAAGAATGTAGGAGTTTCTAAGTTGTACCTAATTGTGTGTTGGGACCATTTGTGTAATTTGAATGCCTTTATAAGGCCAATTGGTGTTTTTATATTCTTTTACTGCTGACAACGCGAAGGTTTTGCAATAAATTAAGACGACAGTAGTTTAACAATGTTCAAATCTCGAAATCGATTAGGAAGGTCAAAATATAGGTAACAAACAAAAACTTTAGGAATTACAAGAAACACGTAGATGCGTAAGGTTCCCTTTACAAGATTTCGTCTCATCGCAATTTACAACACAATGTGTATTATCGCAATTGCGGGAAATTTAAAGAGTTTGACAACTTAAATTAAAGAATTTTCTTATTGGGAAAGTTCTGGCTGTACTTTTTAAGTTTCTTGCATTTTTATAGCTCTCCGTTTGTTTATGCATCTTAAACTTTCTTAACTCTTAGCATTCGGTCTTTTGGTTAATGCTATTCCGGAAATGCCCATAGCACTCGGTAATTTCGATCTGTTTGAGTTTGAGTCCTGATGAAGGTAAATCCAGAAAAATGCTTCGGAAGCATAAAATTTATAACGTGTGGTTTTCATTTTTTACAGCACTGGGTCGATACATCTGCTGGTGGACTGTCAGTCCCCGAGGGTATCATCAGCTCCGTAGTCAGTACTTCGGTACTGACATGTTTTATTGTCCGTTTATAAATTTTTGAATTATAAAGAAACTAAGGTTTCAACTCCCTCAGGCAAAGTTGACCTTAGACGGATTTGGCTATTTATTCAGGTCCTTTTTGGTCATATAGCCCTTCAACTGTATCGGTTCTTATACATCCTTGGCTTTCAAATATTCGGCTTTGAGTGTTCTTAATGAAAGTAAATCCAGAATAACGCATAAAATTTATAACGTGTTGTTTCCATTTCTTTTCCTTATACATTTAAAAAAAAGTAAAATAACAAAACTTAAAACGACAACTGCATAGACGGAGCAAATTTAATTATTACAAACGAATTACCAATCAGTCACAATTAAGATAATATAAAAGGATAGCTGCTATTTCGGCATTACTCCAGAAAAAGTCACCTTTAAATCAAAACATATCAAAATTTATCGATATTTAACCCAAAAAGGATCAATTAGAAACAAAGATTCGTCGTAGAAAGTTTTACCCATGGCCGTCTCGGATACAGGTTTTGAAATAAAAGCTAGTTTACATGAAGTTATCAAAATTTATCAATTGATATGCCCAGGTTGTATCGAAAATTACAAAATACATATTGACATATCATTTAGAGAATCCTTTTACAATTTCATTTTGCATTTAAAGAGTTCTTATTTCTAACTATTGTCGCAAAACTATTTTCAACGATCAAAGCACGTCAGTATATAAACACGATTTTACGCACGATATTTTACAATTCATTCAACAATTGCACGGTCAAGGAAATACAAGCCTCACTTAAAGTACCTACATCTTTTAAAAGCCATGAGCTATGCTAAAAAGAACTTAATTTTGATATTGTTTCATTGTGTTTCAATTCAAACAGAACAGCTAAGGGAAATATAAAAATATAAAAAAAACATCTTTAAAAAGGTCCAAAAATCCGGCTTGTATCCATTTGTAATGTTTCACCTTCAAGACGCCTGTTGAGTACTATACTTAATACATGAAAATGATATTTACACATCAGTCTTACTAACGTTTTGTAGAAAAAGCAGAAGAAATAGTGGATTATGATGTTGTAGAATTACCTAATCTGTCCACCAATGAATACAATTTACCACAAGAGTAGACAGACCTACAGTGACGATCTGAGATGATCACAAATTATTTGAGATTGCACAGTCTGTAATATGTAATGTCTTCAACTTTCTAATTATTGTTAGTAATGTTGTTGAACTCTTAACTACTCGTATTATCAATTCAAAATAATACATAACAAGTTCATCAAAACGTATTTAAATTTTCAACTAAAACTTTTCTTTCTCTATTAAGTGTACCGACATTGTTGCAGAAATAGAACATAACAACTGACTTAATTCGCTTATTCTTCGTAAAAAGTTCGCCTTCGTGCACTGAAATGGAGTATGTTACTGAGAAGACAACTAAGTTCAATATACATTTGATTTAAATATTAGATACATAAAGTCGTTATCAATATCCATTGAATATATTGACCGACGATATTGCGGAAGGCAGACTAATGTGTGTTTTCTTTAGCTTCAGCATCAGCGGTTATACCAATTGTCAAAGATGTGATTAAGTTACACAGGCGAGGCATATCTCTGTGTTAACTGTTTATTATTGTTTATAATAACCCTATAAATACAAAAGATTATAGAATGTTGAATGTTAACCAGGAACAAACTATAATATACTCTCCATGTTCCATATTCCTAGATCATGAGTAAATCATTTTATTTATTCATTTTTATAAAAAAATATATACATACGAGCCCTTTTAATATGTGAATACTTTAAGTTGACAATTAAATAGTGCAAACCATATAGTGAATTATACAGTTAATTATTCATTGGACAAACCCAAATTAAGAAGCACTAGTACCAGAAGTGTTCTGGTCAAAGTGGTGAATGGTATATGTAGATAGTCAACACTACTGCAGGAAACAATCTTTATTCTATTTTTATTGTAGCGTGCACTACGACGAGTAAAGGACATTTTCGCCAAAAATTGTATATAGTGATATATGATACTCTCATTTTGCTTTATCAATAAATGAATTAGAATACAATGATGTTGTAGAAAATTGACTTTGCCTCATAACCATGCTGATTTGTCGTTATCACTCCTCGTGTAAGTTTAAGGTTTTTACTGTTTAATTGTTTCTATATCTGTTGTAATTTTCAAGATAATAAAAAAAAACGCAAAAATAAGTTAAAACGTTACTTATTGGAAGCAACTCCGAATGACGAATTTGGTCATGCTTGATTTATTTGTATATATTACCCTGGTAGTTATTTATGAGATTTAAAGTTTCTATCTGTAAAGGTTTGTAAGATAACAACTAAAACTGTAAAATTGGATAAATATCGACATTACAAGGGCAAAAACTTCGGATTGGTTTGTCCGATTTTTTCAAAATTTCATGGTAGATAGATCTCGACCTACTACTGATCATATTAGCCCTGTATGAAAATATGGAGATGTGATATGATTGCCAATGAGACAACTACCCACTAGAGTTCAAATGAAGCAATTATAGGCAACCGTACGGCAAGCATGACTCTGTCTGTTTTTTTCATCCGGTAGGAACAAAATGGAGATAGTTTGTAGAGTACATCTCATATATCTTGTTTGCTGATTTTCAAAACATTAGGCTTTGCGGTTTCTGAGGTGATTTTTTTTTAAAGGTTTACGACGAACGATAGCCAAAGACGCCAAGTGAGGACATACACTCACATGACCCTCTAGGTTCAGGTTGCACGTTATCTTCTTATTGTATACATGTATATATACTTTCCGAAAAGGTGAGACATATATATTAATTGTTTTGTGTGTTTCACTTATAGAGGAACTTTGATCAGGACATTTTACTGTACAAATTTCTTCTGCCCTCATTGGTCCTAAAACTGAATGTAACATTGGCAACAGAACATAAATGATAGTAAATAAACTAACAACCAGTTTTGAAATCCAACTATCAAACTGGGTTTAATTCACTTTTTTCCATTTATTTTTAACAAATAAATGTACTATTAAATAAAACTAGTAATCTAATATTGTTTAGTGTACGTGGCGTAGCAGAGTACCTTGTACATATGCTGCAACATCTTAACTAAATTCATATAAATTCGCCACCCCTAATGTTTTAAAGAGAGCATCCACTGAAATTCATGTTTGGGCACGCTACCAATAATGGAATGCAAAAATTCAGATTTAACAGAAATAGAAAAACGGAGCATTGAATATTTATTTTTATTAGTATTTAGGTAAAAGACATTGGGTAATTCGACATATCAGACCATGAATGGTAGGTTTCACTTAATTTTCTGTCCCGAAAGAAAGAAAGAGAGAAGCAACTAGAAATATACGATGTCAATGATAGCAAACATAGATATTGGTAAGACTGTCTTATACCTATGTTATAGCGAAAATCAACATGTGAATTGAAAAAAAGTATTAATTTAATTGATATAATACATGTAATATACTAGAATAGAATAAGTATAATGATGAAAACACATGTGGTCATATTCATACATTTAGAAAGACACGATGGCGTCTGTAAAGTATCGTATTATGATTCCAAATTGAACCTACTATTTATTTAGTAGTTTTCTAGGAAGAAAATATAATCTTTCATAGAAATCGAACATAATCTCTTGAATACTTGAAAATATACTCTTCGTACAGATTCTGCTGCAATGTTAATGCAGAAAAATGTAAATTTGAAGTCATCTCATTGGTTGTAAAGTTTGAATATCAACCAGCCCTCACTGTCGATTACTATGTGAAGGTCATGTAATGAAGCAGATCTTGGTTCATCTATGAATCAGATCTCCTCTTCAGGTTCAGTGGAAATGATGCTGTAAATGACGAAGAAAATAGAATTATCTAGCAAATATATATCTTCTTTTGAGCAGAGAGTGAAATTAAATGAAAGCCCTTCTTAAAAGGCAGTTTTAATCAAAACAAAAACAAAATTTTTTTAATTTGTCTTAAGGTAAGAAATTAGTTTAGAATTAATTTTTTTACATACTTTTCTCTTCTTGAAAGGCTATTTTCAAAAACCGAGGTTAAGCAAGGTCTATGATTCTGTATTTTAGTTTGGAATGAGATTATAATGAAGGGTTGTTACTTTTCTTCACAATTTCTGCCTTGATTGAGCAAGTTTTCTTTGATATCGCAAAAAAACAACACAAAAACCGATTTGGTTTGTACATAACAAAAAAGCAACAAACGTTGAAGGTAAAACTATTTGTGCTTATAAAACAAACTAACAAAAAATTAACAAACAAAACTTTATCTTTTCTCCCACAATACGAGTTCTGTATTTTCGGTTCGGTAAATTTCCAGGTTAGAATAAAGTATCTTCGTTCAACCAGTACGGTTCCCCTCTACATTAATCACCATGTTCTACATCTTTTTTTGCATGCATCATAACAGAATTATGATCAACACAGCTAAGATGACATTGAGTGTCATACTGAAGTTATCAATTGGCAGAGGTAATGGCGATTGTCATTGGATATCGACAATTATAATGGTCTTCCTCTAAGGAAAGATTATATTTGGGCCTCCAAAGGGGTAGTCCAAAATCACAAACATGTTTTTCATGAAGACTGTAGACTACTTTTAAAGTAAGATAGAAATGTATAAATTAAACCATTAAAAATACTCAGGTCAACATTTTTATGAGTAAGATATTTTTGATCAAAAAGTCAGCGACGAAGGTTTAGAAAAATCTTGCTGCTATCATGCCCAGTTTATTTCTCTTGGACGGATTATTTTTTACACACCAACAATCTTAACTTTCATAAATAATGAGGGAAATCCAGTCGCTTAAGGTTTGAATCATGAGCACATGTAAATGTTTTCAATATCATAAATCTTTCTTTCAATCAAAGGTTTCAAATAGGCGTATAGTAAACAATAGAAAATGACGTTGCTTTTTAGTGTAGGTAAGTAAGTCAATATATACCTATCAAAAGTATATTTTTATGTGTAACTTTATATGTTTATTCATAATGTTTAAATTAACAAACTGACTTGATACATGACAATGCAAATAAACTTTATTTTACTTAAAATATTTGAAAATTTAAGCAACATTAAGCGTAAACACTGTACCTCAATATAACTCGTGTCGGTTATAAAAATAACCCAATCGGTGATAGTAAAACAACACGCGTTGGGATGCAAGATGAATGAACTAGCGAATTAACAAAAACTAAGCTGTTTTTATTTCGATTATATTATGGGACACTTGAAGACAAATTTATTAGAATGTACTTTAAGAGTACCATTACAGATTTTATATTCCACTGTCAGTTGATTGGTTGTTGTTTTTTTCATGTTCAGTTGCAAATACCGTCAGCTGATGGTATATGCCACCTTTGCGGGATAATTGGAATTTCCTCCTTACGGCAAGACTGACAATACAGTTTTCAGAAAGAGGTTGAAAATATATATTGGTATTTATTTCCGCTCTAAATATCATTTCACAAAGAAAACATATATAAGGGTCCATACAAAATAAGTAGTTCTGCCTGGAGTCCTTGAAAGAAAAAGAAAAAGAATATAAATTAAATTGAAGGTCTTTCCATCTTTGAATATACATTTGTTGGCAAGAAAATGTGGGTGACAAAATAATAGTTTTTCATTTAAAAGTCACTCCCTGTGTTTTAAATTAGCATATATTACACTGATTCCAAAAATATATATTAAGTAAAACCTTTCTCGTGAAAAATGAAAATTAGGAACGACTTCTGATTTTCTGTTTTTGAAAAACCAACATGGTTAGAAAATACAAATAAGAACACCATTACAAACACAGTTCCATTCTTATATTCTTGTCATGGTTAGAAATGCATAAAAAAACACTCAATCCCAATTTAATATTCTTGTACGTGTCTATAAATAAAACAAATCTATTTTATTTTTAGAAATTTACCTGTGATAATATAAACGTCACATAAAATACGTCACTTTTTGTGACGTTAATCCATTCATGTGACGCGCAGTTTATATTTCGTTTGTTGTGTCCTTGTGTGCTGTCGTAAATTCATGGGAGGTGTCCGTTGTTATTCTGCGGTTAACATGTTGTAATGTACTATTATATTTTTATTTATGTATTTCTCTGTGCTGAGTGTTCTTGCGTTTGTTTGTACTGTATTCCTGTCTCGCAGTGTTGTCATTTTAGCGGTATTTTTAACATTGCCATATAAGCGGGAGGTTTGGCTAGCCATAAAACCAGAATCAACCCACCATTTAAAATGTCCTGTACCAAGTCAGGAATAAGGCAGTTGTTATCAGGCAGTCCGTTTCTATGTATGTTGGCGTATGTTTTGTTGTAGTTCAGTGTTTCTGTTGTTCCGTTGTTTCCCTCTTATAGTTGATGTGTTTCCCTCGGTTTTAGTTTGTTACCCTTTGCGGTATACTACTGTTGCCTTTATTTACTCAAAGTCACTCCCCACAACAATTGCGAATAATCACTTTAGACGGAATTCAGAAATATATGGTTTCTCAATTTTTTTAGATAAGGTGTAGGTATCTCAAATCAAAATACTATTTGTCCTTATAAAAACGGTTGATGAAAAAAAAATGCGACAACACGTTATAAATTACATGCGTCCGAAGCCCTTTCTGGATTTAGCTTCACCAGGAACGCTTAAATCCGAATATTTAAAAGTCAAGGATGTATAAGTACCGAAATAGTTGAAGAGTTGCCCCATCTTATAAAAGTAAGATAAAATAGTGAATAGTATATAACTCATATAATATTTCAGAGGATCGATTTGGTCAAAATTGACCGATGCTACCAAGATGTAACAAACAAAAGAAACCAGTCTGTTGATTAGTGTTTTGTTTACGAAGGAGATGCGCTTACAAGAAAATCAGGGATATAACTCTAACACAGGAAAGTGTTCGGTGACGGTCTTTGTGTTTGTAAAGCGCGATAATCGTTCGATTCCATAAACTCACAATGACATCGACATCTTGCATAACAAAAAAAGACCGCTAGAAAAAAAATAGAGGGAAGACAAAAAGAAAATAATCTGAAAAAAATTTAAAGATTTTTCATCACGGTGGTCGAGTGGTCTTAATAATCCATCTATAGTGATCGCTAGCCTGTGAGTTTGAATCCCGCTTCAGCAATGTGCGTTCGACTCCGATCTTAATGACTAAATTTGTCAGTTTCTTGCCAAAAGTCGATGGTTCTCCAGTTCCCTTCACCAAAAAACAACCCGCTATAGCTAAGTTAGCTGAAAGTTGAACTCTTTCAATCACTCGATCACAATCGATCTGTCCACAGAAATGTGCAAAACCTTATAATGCGACAATGATAACCTGGTAAAATGACACATACTCACAAATAATACCCTATAAAAATATTTCACAAACACGATATGTCTGATAGATTAAACCGTAATTACTAAGTATGTAATACATTGACAAAGATTTTAAATTGTAACTATTTCTTTCGGAATTTTTAATCCTCAATGCTCTTCAACTTCAAACTTTGTTTGACCGTTTTAACTTTTTTGATTCGAGCGTCACTGATGAGTCATATATAGGCGATACGCGCATTTTGCGTACAAAATTTTAATCCTGATATCTATGATGAGTTTATTCTCACGGACTTTAACACTGCTTAAATATCTTATTCACACTTATAATTTAAAAGACAATAAATGTAAACTCCTTCTTATAGATTTCTGTGCGTGTTATATGTAACATGCAGAATGTCAATAGCTGCTTATGTGCATGTTATACCTTCATACCTACATTGAAAACTACACTGAACGAACAGCAATTTAATCCTATGTTTGCAAGATGATCATTTCTGACGGTGTAGAAGATCTATTAAAATATACCTTACGGCGTAAAATTAAGTATTTAGGTCAATGTGTATTGACAATATATTAGTTTAGTCCCAAGCAATGAAGATTTTACAGGTAAAGTGAACGGTGCTTCCATATATATATTTGTCTAAGTGTTAATTTGATGGATAGATTTATGGTTATGATCCAGAGGCAAATATTACATATTTAGGACGGGAACATCATGAATAAGAACCCTGCTTTGTATTAGCGTGCTTATCCGTAAAATTATAATAAGCCATTGATATTCTACAAGGGAAAATATTGTATTATTATTGTCGTGGTAACGCTGACAGTTGGTGACTTTGATGTCTACGAGCGGGCACGCGGACAATCTAGTCATCGTCGACTACCCGAAAACACAGTAATTACGTTTTCAGCAATTACCGTAAAAAGAATTGTTAAAAACAAAATTCAAAGGAATCAGAAACTTATGGCGACAAATTGCAATCTCTCTATTCATTTTAACGGGGCACAAGAGTTGACCATGGTTTTTTTGGCGGTGTTCGTGTGTTTAATCTTAAGTTTTCTTTGTAGTGCGTAATAGAGTGTTGTTTTTTTCTTTTCGTCGTTTTACATTTTTTTCAACATGGTTTTACGGTCTCTCTTCGACTTACTAGTTTTGATTGTCCAATTGTTATCTATCGCTTCTTTTTACATTTTAGAGATAGTACTGCTAAAAAGGCTACTAACAATACATTATATATTTGAAAAAATCGTAAGATTACATTCATCATGAAACTGGATCGACCTTTAAAGTCGGTGGATAAAAGCATAACGTAAATCATTTAATAATCCTTTGTCTGATATTCAAAAGATTTTTTTTTAAATGTCCACAATAAAATGGCCACCTGATTTAACTTGAATCTTCTGAAAAGTGATAACTTTTGTGAACTTAATTGCTAAAGCGGAATAAGCTACGATTGTGGTAAAGTGTAGGATGAAAACAATAAGGTCTGTTTTTATTTTGCCATTTGATAAGGGACTTTCCGTTGTGAATTTTCCTAGGAGTTAGGTATTTTTGTTATTTTACTTTTTATGGTTTCAACAATTTACAAGAACGGAATATTGAATACTTATTCGGGTTAAGTAGTCAGTTTGTTTGAATTTTGCCAAAATAAACTCAAATTTTCCTGAAACATTGCCGCAAGTAACAACATATTAAAATTTGAAGAGCATTGGTTGACATGTTCTTAGTTTTTTTGCAGAAATATATCTGGTGACGCCGTCCGATGTACTAACCAAAAATAATAATTGCATTTTGGTCGGACAAACCAGTTTGAAATTAAATTTTGACCACGAAGATTCTAGAGATAAATAAGGAGTTATATTATATAAAAATGTATTACTTTTATAAATTGTAATTTGGATGGAGAGTTGTCTCATGGGCACTCATACCACATCTTCCTATATCTATTGACTATTTTCCTTTAAATTTGTTTCACTATGTAACGGGGGCAAATCCTGTAGGCGGTTGACACCGAGTTGAAATTAACTTATAATATTTAGCAACTATTAACCCATATCTCCATGACACCAACATTTTAATTATTACTAAATTGTGCTGTTAAAGACAATTTTGAGAATTAATATGTTTTAGTAAAATTGCATGCAAGGATTTATTGGTCGCATGTGTTAACTTAAACGTTTAGTGACAAATATTTCTTGTATATTCAGATTGAGCTTCAACCAAATTTAATATATTTATATCTGAAAGAACAAATCGTGTTCGAGGCTCTACCTCTTTGCAATAAAATATTCCTACTGAACGAGCAATATGGCTTGTTTGTCAAATCGTTTGGCTAAATACACCCTAATCAGTAAAACCATCAGCTCACTCTCGTCCATTGTGTTCAATTACTGTTTTTAACAGATGAATACGGATTCAAATGAAGTTGAAGGATTCCGCTTTTATAAAAGTTTGAAACATAAAAAATCATATATTAATTGTGTTGTTTAATTCGTAGCTAATGCCCCTTTAAATTTATTATTTTTTGAAATATTTAATCCAATATCAAATTCATTCAATTTCGTTGACGATCTCCTTTTTATTCATATGTATGCACATGAAGAAGCTTTTCGAAATGATCGAAAAGAAATAAATTTCGTTAAACAATGATTTTTTTTTTTTTTCGAAAACAATTTATGATAGTGGATATCAAAATTACATCTGCGTCCTTTCAACCAACATTTTGGCAAAGTGTCATTTACTTCCAAACCCTCTTCCCAACTATGCAAATTGTACTAAATAATCACTCAAAGTAACTAGCATACAACAAAATATATGATATTGACCTATTTTAATTAAGTGTATACAAATGTTATAACATGATCATTAGATCGTTAAAAATTTTTAAAAGAAAATTTTCTATACAGTTCAATTGTTTAATAGACCATGATAAACACTTACAAAAGACGATGATCTTATACATGATCATACAATTAAAAGTAAAATACATCCTGGCGTTGTGGGCTTTGATTCGCCAAAGAATGGTATCTTATTGATCAAATGTATAAAGTACTTGTAAGTATTTAAATCAAATTTATTCAAGAATGCTTAATATGCGGATAAAACCAAGGAGGTCTCAAAGTTTTATTATTTCAAAAAAAAATTTTGCCGGATGAGTATTTTGCCTTTAAAATATCATATATATTTTTCTTGACGATATTCGCTTATCTTTTAGTCATTACCAATATTTTCTTATGAATAATATATCAAAAATATGCGTTTTGTATATTATAATAGGTTGCTATGGCCATAAGACGATTAATTTATGATTAAGCTTGAGGTTTATTATGTTTCATGCAGCCGGATATTTTGGTAGAAAAGACCGTCTTTTAAACTGTTTGAATTAAGTAATGAAAATACCTCTCCCTTGCAATCATTTTCGAAAACATTTTTTGCAATCGGCCAGTGACACTTATGATTCCAATAGAATTAAAGCTATTGAGGTAAATATTAACCGTTTAAAGTAAAGTGTATCAAAAGAGGGAAATGGTTTGTGTGTCAATTAGACAGAAACGTAACTGCATACCATTCAACAGATGTGAATAAATTTTATAGAGACTATCAAAGATCTGCCACCAAACAAAATATACATGAAGAAATAAATAGTAACAAAGACAAACACACAAAAGTCATGCAGTCACATCAAATCCGAGCACCATGTTGGAATCTTTCAGTGTTTTTAAAAACTATGGTCATGCTGATATGTTTTTAATTTTATTCCAAGTCTTTTCCTGAAGAGGTCTATCACATGTATATAAGGTTGCATTTCTGTAAATATTGACAATGCAATTTCCCATAGGAACTCCTTTTACGGCTAAAACTGTACCACTTTTACTATGAAGTTTTGAACAAAATCTTATCCTAGAATTGAAAGTTCATATGCACTACAATTTTTTTCAAAGGTCAAAATATAGGGCTGTGCGGCATATTTTCAACGTTTATATGCCCTGAACTTTTCGGAGTTTAAACTAACACTAATTTTCTTAACTACCCCTACCTCGAATGAAGGGTTACCACAGATTTCAATGTAAACAATATGCACATGTATATTTACTGGTAACATTCCCAAGTTATGTCTCTATGAGATGGAACACAGAGAGCATAACTGGGAACCAGTATGTAAACAAAATTAATTTTCTATGAATATTCTAAATCTCCCCAAAAGAGGCGTGGTTTGAGAAACAGCTGTATTTACAAAGTGCAACCTATACAAACATTTATTCAAATAGAAAACTCTCTAAAATCAGTTTTTCTCACATTAATACTCATTTATCAGAATTATAGCCTGAAAGAAATCACTGTGTATACTCTAAGTTTTTTTTTACTGAACATTTTATACCCCTCCCCTGTTTCAATTTTTAAAAGAATTTGAAAAAAAGACTTTAATTATTGCCAGCTTACCCTATTTGCATATTTTCTGATATAAAATGCCTAGAACCTGTTTAAAACTGTTTTGATAACATATTGAAAGCATATCAGAATACTATAAATGTTATGTTTAGCAGTCAATCATTACAACATTCAAGATTATATAAAATATCCAATCCTGCCTCTGTCTCCAGTCCACATCTTACTGTATGCCTATTTGTCAATTAAAGTTCACATTTTCTACCTCAAATGGTCAATTTAGAATTCTTGTCACAACAGTATCATCTGTAACCATATATCTGACACAATTTACCTAATAAATATACTAGAAGTGTTCAAACAAAGCCATATTTGCAATAGTTGTATGTATGCAGATACCAGTCTGAGATATAAATTCACTTAAAATGTTATAGAGATGACTGCTAACATCTAATTTTTGCATAACTTCCAAGCATAGTTATTGTTGTCTATATCAAGAACTTAAAAATCATAAAATCATAGCATTTACAAGTTAAATTATCTGTTTTATGACCCAGGGGGTAGGCAATTTTCTCTGTTTTTTGCCCCTGGGGCCTCAAATTTCCTAAATTATTCTGCTGTTTCTAGTAATTTGGAATATTTAGTACATATTCAGGATAGAACACACTATTGTAAGTTTTGTTGAGATATTTTTGTATTTCTAGCTTGTATTTTTTATGCCGTGGTGACAAAAAAGCAGATTTAGGTGTTACGGCTTACTTTTGGGTTAATGACAGGACACAAACATCCCATAAATAATATTCAGGAAGGATCGATGAGTTTCAATGACTGCGAAGAGTAAATATAAGCACTTCTTAACAATTTAATTTACAAACATGCAAATATTATGAATTAATTTTGTATTCAGGACTTCAAGTAAACTATGCATACTGTAAACTGTGAATTTATGCTGAGTCATCATATCTAAGGCCCAGGATTCTATCAATCTTCATGAAATATTTATAAAACTTCATATTTGAGTTAATTTCTTTAAAATCTGTGAGATAAAGCAAATTTGGTTAAATTCTGAATGTTTTCTTTTTTCACCCTATATAGGTTGCATTTCTGTAAATATTGACAATGCAATTTCCCATAGGAACTCCTTTTACGGCTAAAACTGTACCACTTTTACTATGAAGTTTTGAACAAAATCTTATCCTAGAATTGAAAGTTCATATGCACTACAATTTTTTTCAAAGGTCAAAATATAGGGCTGTGCGGCATATTTTCAACGTTTATATGCCCTGAACTTTTCGGAGTTTAAACTAACACTAATTTTCTTAACTACCCCTACCTCGAATGAAGGGTTACCACAGATTTCAATGTAAACAATATGCACATGTACATTTACTGGTAACATTCCCAAATTATGTCTCTATGAGATGGAACACAGAGAGCATAACTGGGAACCAGTATGTAAACAAAATTAATTTTCTATGAATATTCTAAATCTCCCCAAAAGAGGCGTGGTTTGAGAAACAGCTGTATTTACAAAGTGCAACCTATAAGTATTTAAATCATACTTCATTAGATCAATCAATAAGCTGGTTCACAATATTTGGTAATTGGTTTTGTGTCTATTATGTTTTATCTTACCTCCTATAAATTTCTAGGAATATCATTGGTTGAATGCGACCTCGTGGAGACTGTGTATATTGCATATTGGGTTAGTAGGCGTAGTCTTTTTTGATATACGGTTAGTAGTGGTGTTCCGTCCCTTTATAAAAACAACACGACGTTGAAAAAAAATCCGAAACGTTTCGCCCGGACAGGCGAAGAAATAATTGATGATTAACGATTTAAATAAATGCTGAAAACACATTTTAAAAAAGCTAACAAGTTGTTATTGTTGGCATTTGTTTATGTATAGATCAATGGAAAAGAGAGACGAAAGATACCAAAGGGACATTCAAACTCACAAGTCGAAAATAAACTGACAACGCAATGGCTAAAAAAGAAAAAGACCAACAGACAAACAATAGTACATATTGCCATACATGGAAGTAGGTTCTTTATATTGAATACTTGATCATTTTGATAGGCCACTAGTCTAAATGCCACATGTTAAGATAGTCGGTAAGATAAATTCGTTATTAAAAGCACCCAATACTGACAATACTAAGTGAATTATTCCGTCACAAGTTAAACAATGAAAAATATATGTCATGGTTTTGTTTGCAGCTGTTCAGATTTATTTTATATGCAACAGTCAATATACATTTTTTTAAATTATGGGTATTCCTAGCATACTGAGCGACAAAACCGCCTGATCTTCGCGAGATTTGACTTATCAAGGTATAATGGGTGTATTAATGACGACCAAAGTAAGCCCGGCCATATCCTCTCATATACTAATACTAAAGGGACGAGAGACTGTGACTTACATGCGAGTCCAGTGAAGGACGCGATTTTATCAGAAATACTTTAGCAAAATCGTCATTGTATATAGTAATAAAGATTTCCGCACAATTAAATGAAAAAAAGAATTAAAAGTTATGAGCTGTTATTATCTAATTGTTATTGTAGTTGAAGGTACCTATTAATATGATTTTGGTGTTAATGGTGGTTATCTTAAGCACAGAATACGTGGCAAGCTGTCCAATAGAATGCAGTTCTTGTCATCTGACCACGAATGGTAACATTGTATATTGCTGGGGTAGAGATTTACAACGTGTTCCCCTAAACTTACCAAATGATACGTACCTTATGTAAGTTTTGATTTAGTTATTAGACAAACATGTAACAAATATTTTAGCACAAAAGATGATATAAGCTGATATAATTTGTTAATTTCCAAACGTTTTACTAAAAAAAATATTGCTTGGTTAGTAATTAATGTACGTTTAAGGTAAGACATGTCTACCATTATTCCGGTAATTATGAGCACATTTAGATTAAACGATGCATTTGGATGGACAAATATGTGAGAATAACTTATGTGAGAACGAACGATATTCAGCCATTGCTGCATACAATTAATGCTATCAAAAAAAAACGCGATAAGAACAATCCAGTGCTTGCTATGTCACACAAGGCAACTTAATTTTCAAGACTTTCACTTGAAATTAGAAAAAAAGTACAAAGTATCTTTATTATTTCTCAAAAGAAATCAATACTAACAAATAACGATGATTGATAAAAATGATTTCATTTAAACTATCAAAAATTTGTAGCTGAAATGATAAAAAAAAAGACAAAAAAAATAGAATGATCTTGAAAAATGAGAACAAAATCTCTTTTCTACATAAGAAAATGCCTGTACCAAGTCAGGAATGTGACAGTTGTTATCCAATCGTTTGAAGTGTTTGAGCTTTTGATTTTGCCATTTGATTAGGGACTTTCAGATTTGAATTTTCCTCGGAGTTCGGTATTTTTGTGATTTTACTTTTTAAAATGTTAAATAGCATTTCAAATAAAATTGTTTGAATGGATCATATGACGTTCATCCATCCGTTCGTCCAACAATTCTTTTTGTCACATTTTTCGCTGGAACTACTTATAGTAACAGAACTACTTCATATTTGGTCAGCTATTTGCCAATGATGAATTTTAAAGTGTAAGCTATTTTCTGATACTTTGAATTACGAGTATATTTATGCTTAGCATGACAACACATGCATTCTTTTTTTCTATTCGATGAAAATAGTTCAAACAGAGTAATAAGAAAGGAAAATACAAAAAACTACTATATTAGTGTGCGCACTCTTACTTTCATGGTGTACTTTTTACCATCCCAGTGCTCTGCTGTACATTTATCCTTTCTTGTTATGCATGTCATAATTAGCAACTTGCAAGTCTTTTATCAAACTCAGCATAGTTAAAATCTTAAAATGAAATCGTCTGCCTTCATTTTGTTTTTCCTTTCATTTTTCATCGCAGCTGACTTAATTCACGTGGAAGCTCGAATCTGATTAGCGGAATTTTCCTTATCAACCTTCAATCAAATACTTAAAACGGGAATATATGTTAGTAAGAACCAGTCAAAAATTGGCTTTATAATAAATACACCAGAAATGATTTGACAAGGCACAGCTCTTTTTAATAAGTCTTGCTAAAGTAAAGATTTAAAGTAATTTAGTGTTTCAGAAAATAAATGTTTGACTGACCGACCATCTCATTTATTTTCTGTATGGGCTAAACATTAAACATATCTGTTTCCTGTTTGCCTGAGAAGAAATGTCGTGGATGTGTTCTAAGGCTTATGTACATTAAACAATTTTAAACTATTATGATAAATGTTGAATAGGTAGCCATAATGTATATGAATTATGAAATACATGTTAAAAAAATAAAAATGTCTATCATTTTTTTTATTGAAGACATCTTTTTAGCAACTCAATATCTGTGATTCAGACCGGGGATTTTAGAAACATGCCCTTGTTGTACGATATGTAAGTTTATTTATTACATCCATTTTAGTTTTTTCATATCTAAAAGCTATTTCGTAAAAAAAATTTCAACATTCATATCTCTTTTTAAAGTATAACAGTAGGACGCAAGTTGACTCCGGAAAATTAGAAAAGTAACTATTTCTATTGATAATTGTAAAACAATCAATGTTTAGTTTATTTCAGTTAACACAATGTGTTGGTGTAACAACACAAACCACATTTTAGAAATACGTACAATTGCATATTGTCTTACTTTTAATATATACATACTGCAAAATTACATTAATTAATAAGCAAAACCTCAAGGTATAAAACTCATCAGGATGACAAAATGTAAAACCTTTCAAACAAGAAACAATTAATACTAAAACAATAAACGAAAAATAATCAACGACAAGCATTGGATTAGACAATATAGACAATAATTTATTAAACCTCAGACACATAGGTGTACAACAGGACATCATATATACACATTTGTATAATCAATACATTTACACTCAACATATTAATGAATGCATGGTAAAATTCAGCAAAATGTCAATTTACAAATTACACTAACATTCAACTCAAAAAGACAAAACAAAAATCATAAATATCGTGTAAGTATTTTTTTAAATATTGCTAAGTTTTTGTAAAGTTTAACATGATAAAATATTAAAAGCTGTTTTAATTTGTACTCCGTTGGATATGCAGTATAATATTGTGGTATAAATTTGTTTCAAAGGATTTTTATTTCCTGTTTTTGACATTTGAATAGATAATGAAATTCGTATCCTACTCCATATCCACAGAGAAACAAGTTCGTTCATTTTTTTTTTGTATCCCAGGCATCTTCCTGGTTCTATGGGAAATTTTAAGTTGAACATCTGAGTTTTGCTATATAAATCCTGTGACACGGCTTAAATAAGTTTCCAAATGAAATTACTGTTTATATTATGAATAAAATACACCTTTTGAAGAGTTATTCATTTGGGAAAACCAATGTTGGATAAACTGATCATTTATTTGTCGCAAAATTGTCTTCTTAAAACCCAGTTTATCCAATGGAAGTTGAAAGTGCCAAATAAAACTTAATCCACTTTCGTAAAATACGGATTTAACATACGTAATCCATTTAAATTTTGAGGGATATTGAAAAAGTAATTTTAGCATTAATTTATACATAACTGATGATAACTTGTTGTTCTCCAATAATAAGCTATTCCAAAACAACACCATTTTACGTTTAACAATAGTTTCCAAAGGGAATCTTCCGAGTTCCCCATACACCATATAGTTTGTGTACTGTTTTTTTAATTTCAAATGCTCAATGCTATTTTTACTTTCAAATCCCCATACCTCTGAAGCATGTAATAATACAGGACTAACTAATGAGTCAAAACGTTTTAGCTGCAAATCGACGGGTATACATATATTTTTAATTTTTCAGTACAGAGCACACAAAGACCTCTGTGCCTGATCAAACAGTTTTTTTCGTGCAGTACAAAAGCTACCGTTGTTATTGAAAAATATAACATGGTAGGAGTAAGAATCAACTATTTCAAGAAGAGGAATAAAAAGAATGTGGCGGGTTAAAGGGGCATTAGCTACGAGATATACAAAAAAAATTTAAATATTATTTTTTGTGTTCAATCATTAATGAAAGTACGGAAGCCGATAAGGGCCATTCAAAAAAAAAAAAATATGTCGTTATAACGACATAGCATGTCGTAATTTCGACATAGCATGTCGTTATAACGACATCGCTATGTCGTAATTTCGACATACCATGTCGTTAAAACGACATCGCTATGTCGTAATTTCGACATAACATGTCGTTATTACGACATCACTATGTCGTAATAACGACATAGCTATGTCGTAATAACGACATCGCTATATATATATATAAGAATATGTATTATGATTGCCAAGAGACTTAATGACACAGAAATAAACAACTATAGGTCATCATAATGCCCTCAATAATGAGAAAAGCCCCCGCATAGTCAGCTTTAAAAGAGGGACGAAAGATACCAGAGGGAGAGTCCCCGACATGATAGCTGTTTAATAATTTAATTCAAACGAGTTAAAATAACGGTTTTAATAATGTACAAACAAAGACCGAAAAACGAATATGTAACACAGCAACAAATGACAACCACTGAATTACAGACTCCTGACCGCTATGTGATAATAACGGCAACCTTATAGTTTAACTTTTCACTTTTTGATGCGATAGGCATTTCAAAATGGTTGTTAGTAAAGGCAAAGTTTGTAGCGGAAACAAATTCATCTTTTTTTTTGAGAATATTGAACACTTTATGCAATCAAGCTTAATTAAAGTTATTCACTAGCACCTCAGACTTGCACATACTAGAACTTTATTTATAATCCTCTAATTATGTTTGACATGTACAGATTTGTGTAAATTATTAAGTCCTGCATTTCCATTGCAGGTTCTGAATAAGATGAATTTTAAGCTTTTCCCAATAAAGACTATGTTAAACTTTGGACTCATAGTGCTCAGACCCACGGATCTCTGTACCTTCATTTGTACACACTTGAATCTTAATGTACAGTAAATACTGAGGCTTGATGCAAATTATTACTGCATTGCTATTGTTGGTTCTTAATGAGATTCTTCAAGCGTCCTCCCCATTGAAGCCCTATTAAAACTTTGTACCCCAAGTTCTTTTAACCACTGTTCCCCAGGGCAACTATTCCTACAAACTTAAGAGGAGGGTTAGGATCCCGCTAACATGTTTAACCCCGCCACATTCTTTATGTATGTGTATGTCCCAAGTCTTTAATTTACATATTTGTTTTTCGTTTATTTTTGTACATAAAATAGGCCGCTAGTTTTTCTCGTTTGAATTGTATTACATTTGTCATTTCGGGGCCTTTTATAGCTGACTATGCGGTATGGGCTGTGATCATTGTTGAAGGCCGTACGGTGACTTTAATTGTAAATTTCTGTGTCATTTGGTTTCTTGTTGAGAGTTGCGTTTTTGAACAAACCAGCGTATCCCAAGGCCTTGATAACCTCTGTAGGCCCCAACTAAGACGAAAAAAATATCAAAATTGGAGAGAAAACTGAAAAAAAATGGTTTCTAACCTCAGGGATATTAACCCTTGGCTATCTTAGATTTAATGTAATCAGTATGCATCAGCATCAGGGTACAGCTCATTTGCATATTTTTACAAATACTCGAAATTTAGACAATTTCTGATAACAATTCAGCATGCCAAGGGTTAATATCCCTGAGGTTACAAACCATTTATTTTCAGATTTCTTTCCAATTTTGATGTTTTTTCGTCTTATTTGGGCACTACAGAGGTTATCAAGGCTTTGGGATACGCTGGTTTGTTGCGTTTTTTTAACAAACCAGCGTATCCCAAAGCCTTGATAACCTCTGTAGTGCCCAAATAAGACGAAAAAACATCAAAATTGGAAAGAAATCTGAAAATAAATGGTTTGTAACCTCAGGGATATTAACCCTTGGCATGCTGAATTGTTATCAGAAATTGTCTAAATTTCGAGTATTTGTAAAAATATGCAAATGAGCTGTACCCTGATGCTGATGCATACTGATTACATTAAATCTAAGATAGCCAAGGGTTAATATCCCTGAGGTTAGAAACCATTTTTTTTCAGTTTTCTCTCCAATTTTGATATTTTTTTCGTCTTAGTTGGGGCCTACAGAGGTTATCAAGGCCTTGGGATACGCTGGTTTGTTCAAAAACGCAACTCTCAACAAGAAACCAAATGACACAGAAATTAACAATTATAGGTCACCGTACGGCCTTCAACAATGATCACAGCCCATACCGCATAGTCAGCTATAAAAGGCCCCGAAATGACAAATGTAATACAATTCAAACGAGAAAAACTAGCGGCCTATTTTATGTACAAAAATAAACGAAAAACAAATATGTAAATTAAAGACTTGGGACAGACACATACATTAAGAATGTGGCAGGGTTAAACATGTTAGCGGGATCCCAACCCTCCCTCTAAGTTTGTAGGAATAATTGTCCTGGGGAACAGTGGTTAAAAGAACTTGGGGTACAAAGTTTTAATAGGGCTTCAATGGGGAGGACGCTTGAACAATTTCATTAAGAACCAACAATAGCAATGCAGTTATAATTTGCATCAAGCCTCAGTAGTACATTAATATTCAAGTGTGTACAAATGAAGGTACAGAGATCCGTGGGTCTGAGCACTATGAGTCCAAAGTTTAACATAGTCTTTTTTGAGAAAAGCTTAAAATTCATCTTATTCAGAACCTGCAATGCCAAACATAATTAGAGGCTCCAGGGAGCTTGAATTGCTCCCCTATTCAACTGGGTCTCATTTGACTTGATTATAAATAAAGTTCTAGTATGTGCAAGTCTGAGGTGCTAGTGAATAACTTTAATTAAGCTTGATTGCATAAAGTGTTCAATATTCTCAAAAAAAAAGATGAATTTGTTTACGATACAAACTTTGCCTTTACTGGCGACCATTTTGAAATTCCTATCGCTTCAAAAAGTGAAAAGTTAAACTATAAGGTTGCCGTTATTATCACATAGCGGTCAGGAGTCTGTAATTCAGTGGTTGTCATTTGTTGCTGTGTTACATATTCGTGTTTCGGTCTTTGTTTGTACATTATTAAAACCGTTATTTTAACTCGTTTGAATTAAATTGTTAAACAGCTGTCATTTCGGGGACTCTCCCGGTGGTATCTTTCGTCCCTCTTTTAAAGCTGACTATGCGGGGGCTTTTCTCATTATTGAGGGCATTATGATGACCTATAGTTGTTTATTTCTGTGTCATTTAGTCTCTTGGCAATCATAATACATATTCTTTTATATATATATAGCGATGTCGTTATTACGACATAGCTATTTCGTAATTACGACATAGTGATGTCGTTATTACGACTTGTTATGTCGAAATTACGACATAGCGATGTCGTTATAACGACATATTATGTCGAAATTACGACATAGCGATGTATAACGACATAGCGATGTCGTTATAACGACATGTTATGTTGAAATTACGACATAGTGATGTCGTTATTACGACATGTTATGTCGTAATTACGACATAAAAATTTTTTTTGAATGGCCCTTATCGGCTTCCGTATGAAAGTGATATAGTGAAATACTAATTATCTTTTAGCAGCCAATTTGGTTAAGTTTTGTCAAAATAAGATCATTAACATCGGTGATGAATTATTTACTTGCAAGTGAATATTTCGACCTCATAGTATCCGTATTCATGTGACCTTTAATTTAACGACTTACCTGGAGTTGGGTTACGCATGTATTCAGCTATTAAAAGTAAAAGAATTTCCACATTGAAAGTGAAAGAAGGATGAATCATTTGGTTGACTGATTCGATCTACAAAAAAATCATTCTAACACAGGTACAAACGATAATAAACATAATTTTTAAGCTACACTATGAAATCAAACAGACCTAGAACAATCCAATTGCACGTGGTCGCTAGCAATTTATGTTTATATTTATGCTTATATCGGGTTATATGACAATCGGCTGTCTTCGGAGGTCATCTCGATGGTTAATTAGATGACGTCTAGACAAAACTACACACGAAATGTTGATACATATTATCGAGTCCATGCATTGTTAATTGTTTGTTTTAGACTTTTTGTAATTGGGATATACGTTTTAGTATGTTATAAATCAAATATGAGAATTTGAGTCAAATCGGTGAAGATGAATTTGATAGCTAATGCCCCTTTAAGATATGTATGCGAGCGCTCAAATCACTAAGACATTGTCCCATGAAAAATGTTTTTATCCATTTTTTGCGACTCAAACTGAATGATATATTAATAGTTTATATTCTACAGGTTGTTTTCGCATTAGTATATACATTTATTTAGCTTTTTTTGCGTGTAATAATAAATGCATTTTGTATTCACTTTTTTAAAATCAAGTTCTCCGAACCATAGAATGTTCCAGAATCCTTGACGTCACAAATATTCCTACTAGTAACTTAGTTGTAAAGGCGTTAGCCTAACATCCTGACCCAACCTCTTCTTCGCGTCAGTGAGTCTTGATCACAGGCTATTAAGACGTATCCATATGTTGTTTAGTTGGTCTACAAACTACATCCATCCAGATCCTTTTGTATTCAGTGTAATCAATAATTACTGACAATTAACAAATTCTGGTGTATTTTATTAGTGTTTTCTTCTTTTTCATCGAACAAGTTTTACAAATATTAAAGACTTGCGGGAAAATTCATATTTTATATACTGGTTAACTCATTCAAACTAAAATGAAGAAAACAATAAAGAATGACTAGTCTGTGTTTATAAATATCTATTTATAGTACATGTATCCTCGCGTGTAAAATTCTAGTTAAGCATGAGAAGAATGTTTTTATTCTATCTTCAGCCGTATAAATAACAACAAGGTGACAAAGATAGAAAATAATGCTTTTGATGACAATTCTAGCCTAAGGATCTTGTAAGTATGATATATTGTATACAAAATTTCCTTTCAAAAGTAAAACAACAAAAATACCGAACTCCAAGGATAATACAAATCGTAAGGTCCCTTTTCAAATGGCAAAATCAAAAGCTCAAACACATCAAACGAATGGAAAACAACTGTCATATTCCTGACTTGGTACAGGCATTTCCTTATGTAGAAAATGGTGGATGAAACCTGGTTTTATAGCTAGCTAAACTTCTCACATGTATGACAGTCGCATAAAATTCCATTATATTGACAACAATGTGTGAACAAAACAAACAGACATAATAGGTAAAAATGTCAAAAATAGGGGTACAGCAGTCAACATTGTGTTATAATCTTAATCACTATAAAAACAAACAAATATGTCAACAAAGAAAAACAAAATGGCATATAGACAAAGCACATAAGCAAAAATGAAAGACAAGAATACAAATAACTTTAAAAACGATGTCTTTCAACCTTTATTTTATTCCAAAAGATTAAAGAATATCATTGTATGTTAACTATATTCAATCAGATTCACAAGACGGAAAGCAAGGACTTATATCCAGATATCTCCTAAATTAGTTAGCAAATAGCCAAAACTTTTTCAAACAATGAAAATTTAATATAAAAGAAGTATTAGTTTATAACTTTATATTAAATGTAAAATAAAATGTATCTGCGATTAATTCCTATAACTCAGAGAATTTTATTTTGAAGGAAAAACTTTCCTGATACCATATCAACTCGAAAATATAAAACGATATAATACAGCTTGCATGACAAAATTGAAAATATTTTGATATCAATAAATTTTTTTAATAAAACACTGGCTGACTTTGTAAAAGAAATAATACCTCAACAATATACTGTTAGCGGAAATGTAGATAAAGTAGAAAAAGAAACTGTAATCAATTTTGACAGTTGATAACGGGCGATCAATTTGTCTACCTAACTATCTGTTACAGAAGCAATGAAATAAAATGAACAGATTATGTGTTGTGAAAAAATGGAGCTATAATGAGCTAGAATGACGACCAGTTTAAACTTAACATTTCAGTATAAAAAATAAGGAGATGGATGAAAACATTTGATTTGAGTCCTTTAAAGTGCATTTATACAAGAAAATACAGACTATGATCTTTTACATATTTTAAATTTGTATGCATAAATTATATGAATAAACAAAAATTACTTGGTTAAACAAATTTATGCAACAAAGTGAACACCTGAATGCCACTTGAGATTTCAACTAAAGTCTGTTCGATTCTATTTGACATTTTGTAGGTCATCCAAACAGATGTAAAAATGTGGGCGCAAGACATTTGTGCTAAATAATAAGCGTGGCCAAGGTATCATTATGGCCAAATTTTTGAGTCAAGTTTACATTTGGGCTTATTATTTTTGTTTATCTGTACAGGTAAATTACAGGTAAAATTTAACCATAACATATCAATATTTGAAAAAAATATTGAATTAGATTTGTTTAGGCAAAAGATTTTTGAATTTTTTCCCCTTATGCTAGCAATAGGAGTAAATTTGATGAACAATCACATCCTTTTCTTAATCTGCTGTTTCATTATAAATTGACAAATACTAGTATTTAGAATAGCCATGTACCTTTTAGTCATAGGTACATTTTCACTTGCTTAGATAATAATTCCTACTAATTAAGGTGGCATTTTACAATGGGTGCATACATAATTTTTTTTTACATAACGCCATTGAAAAATCCGGAAGTAAACATTCCGAGTCCTTATATACTTTGCACCCTATCCAAGAAGGTCTAAATTACCGTGAAGTTGTCTATTAAACCAATGCAAACATTCTCGTTTCATATGGAAAATTCTAAATACAGTATTTACATTTCTTCAAAAAAGGATTACCCCTCAGTGGAAAGTACTTAGATTAATAAGATTAGGGACTTTCCGTTTTGAATTTTCCTTGGAGTTTGGTTTTTCTGTTATTTTACTTTTTAGACGGTATCCAAACGAAATGTAGTTATGAATAATGCTGAACAAAATTACTCCAAAACGAAATGTCAAACAAAAGCCAGTTATTCATTTTTGTTTTCTTGGCGGGAAATGAATTATTGTCGGTAGAAACTATACTTAATTGATTGTAGAAGAACCTCATTGAATCATTTATCGAGGACAAAAAAATTAAGCATTAATCGTTGATATTTGTTTGAAAAATTGATATAACACATAACCCGTGTTCTTTTTCTACAGGATACCTTGAGCAAAAGTTAAAAACAAATTCGATGAGGAGACTCATTATTCGGATCTTTACATTAATCCAACCTATCAGCGGAGTTTTAATTGTAGGCATATGTATTTTTGAATTGGGATTTCGCATACTAATATGGAAATTATAAAAAATGGAACGCTTTTTAAAAAAGGTATTTCATCAAAAGACGAATAACAAATTTCATTTTCAAAATGTTTGCTGTTCTCTTTGCAAAAATCTTTGTCATTTCAAACCTATGTCACTCAGACAAAACAATATGTATAGTAATGATATTGATCTTGCTTAGTGGTGTCAATTTGAATTGTTTAATGACACGGTCTTTCGAAGAAGCCTGTTGTTCCCTTTTGATTCGATAACTACAAACAATATGACAATTCGGTTAATTGTTAATTTATCCAATTAGTTATGAGAGCAGGATTATAACTTTGTAGATCGTAACCTCTGCTACCGAGGCACCATCTAAAACATTCTTCCTACCTGTTTCAGTAAGACCACTTGCAGTTGAAATATCGGAGGCACGTAGCAGTTTCAATGCCACAATTTTGACATGAATGACAATTTGTATCAGTGCTCCGCGAACAAATCGTTCTGAGACTGAAAGCTCTGTCTGTGATTTAGTTTTGTCGAGTTTAACTCCTTAGACAGACTCTTTTGCTGACTTCATTAAATTCGAGCTGTACGCAGTTTCTGAGTAGTAGATCTAGAAGTTGTGTGTTTCCCTCTGTAAATTCTGTTTTCTACACTATTGCAAGAACAAAAATTCAAGCCTGAGATGTCCCACTTCCGAGGTTATAGGAAGCATGTCTTTAACAAATCAAAATTTGCTTCTCAAATTGGTGTGTAGTTCTGATGAACGAAATAGTATCAATCGAAATTATTGTTTTAGTCTGAAAGTTAATGCAAGCTGTTTTGAATAACAGATACGTCTCGTCATGTATCTGAATGCTTATACAAATCATACTTTGAAAGAAAGAAAACCACTCTGATTAAAACAAAAAGTTGACTGAAATTTACATCAGCAAGATGCTCTTTTTTTATTAAACAACACATTTGTTTTTTTTCGGAGGACATGTTTTTCAATTGCAATTTCTTACCCAACAGTGCCCTCTGATTGTCAAACTTGGCATCAATCTTTAACTTCTTGTTTCGCTATATGGATAATGTCCTTTCGTTGAATAATTCAAAGTTAGGCGACTGTGTTTACTGCATAGATAAGAGAGTAGACAGTCTTCAACAATAGTTAGGTGTCTACACAATATATCAACTTCTAAATCGTTCGAATCAGACATTGACTGTGAATAAATTTAATATGACTATTGCTGATCTATTATATACACAAGATCCGAAGGAAAGAAAAGAAACGTATAGCAATAAAAAAAAACCGTAACCACTGACGGGGTTTCTTGCATGTTACAGGCACATTAATGTATTGTTAAGCATGTTTTTGGAGATCTCACCATCCACCTTTTTAATAAAGATTAAGACAACACTACTTTACTGATGTACAAATCTTATAAATCTATTAAGGAGACAAATCTAGGTAATAAAACAGGGAATCGCATCAACTCCATAAGAAGTGAGATCGGGTGCGCAGTCAGGGTAAGCGTCTCCTGCTATTCATGCATCACCCGCCATGTAATCCACACTCAGTCAAAATTTCACAATCGGGAATAAACACAATCGGTAAAATAACGACTATTCTGGTGTCTAAAGATCTAAGACTGATAAAACATGTCGCTTGTGTGTTTAGACAAAGATATGTATCCTCGGTCAACCAATTCGTGATGGTGACCGTAAAATTAAGTGTCTATTTCAGTCGTTCCTCTTAATAACTTTGTTAGAGCAGTATTGTGTAAGGAGCACACTCTTGCTAAGTCCGTATAGTGTGAACATGCACGAGCGTAACGTATCAATTTAGATATGTAAACACCACAGGATGGATAGGATATGTTACTGCTGAGAAATTGGAAGTTCACAATTTGAAAGTTGAAATCATTACGTTTGTCATAGATTGTAGTTTGAAGTCGTCCATCTGTGTCAATATCGAAGAAAAGATCAAAATATGTAGATGACCTTCTAGTTTCAGAAGTATCATTAATCTCAAATTCACTGGACTATATGAACTGAAATGTGAATTATTGAATGACAGGATATCATCAATATGTCAGAAAGTGAAAATAAAGAACTTTGCAAAACATTTTCTCTTTTTGTGTTTGAGAAGGTTAAGTATGAATTTTTCTTCATCAAAAATACAAGTCGGCGTGCAGGGGTTCACAACTAGTACCCATAGGAACACAGATTGTCTGTATTATATATGTTTCTCTGACATAAGATACATAAAAGAGCATAACTACAATAAACATCAGTGCAGGAAAGCGAAGCAACTCTGTAATAACGATTTAATAGACAAAACACTTGTACAAACAAACGCAAGCTCAAACTACCTTATCTGCTTATATGAAATCATGCGTTTAACCGTTTAACATCGATTGCATTAAGCAACGTCATACGTTACAATACATTGGAAGACATTATCTGCGCAAAGCTCCGAAAGAAATATGTACAAAATTTCAATGCAAATTTCTCGCTTAAAACTGCTAACGTTCCTTCATATTTATACATCCCTGGCTTTCAAATTGCTATGATTGAGCATTTCTGATGAAGTTAAATCAAGAAAAGCGCTTCCAACCCACGAAATTTATAAAGTGTTCTTTTTATTCGCATGTGGAATCACTCTTCCGCAAATAATCTTAAAGTTGTGATATTAAATCAAAGTTGGCCACTTTATGATATCTTTATGTTCTAATTCATAACTTCAAACGAACATAAAGTATTTACAAAATAAACTCAACACCTTTGATAGGATCAGATCGCCTGGCAGTATGCAGCAAAGCTTTAATTTTATTAAAGACAAATGCAACAAAGTTCAATCAGATACTGTCTGCCTAGGCCGCTGCAGGTAACAAACACAAAAACCAATCTACAAGAATAAAAACAATTTTTATTATGTGCACAAATACAAATTATGAATCAAATTAAAGATTCAATTTTTACACACATTAATAATCATAAATAAAGAAGGATAACATAAGAAAAATACATTTAGTCGAGTTGGAGGATGGGAAACTTTGCTGCACCAAAAGCGAACCTCGAATGACAATATCTTAAATTCACACAACCACCAAAAGTATAGCACGAAATATTTGAATTGACCTTATCCAAATATAATGGTCAGTTCTTATTCAACCAATGAAAAACATTTAACCTATTATATACATTTAACACATGTATCAAGTATAAACAAATACACGTGGTAATGTTTATATACCGGTGTACATAACTTTAATAAATATATATATCCTCACTGTATAACATTTATTAATAAAAATACTATGTTCAAATACGCATTTATCAAACAATCTTAGGAATGTATAAAAAGATAGTATCAAAAAAACATTGCCATCAAGGAAAAGTAAAAAAAATAAAAGTAACGAAAAAGTAAAAAATGCAAAGTCTCCCCCATTATGATAGTTTCTGGTATTACGATTACCATAAGAAATGATTAAGTCAAGGCATAAACAGGACACCGGATATTAGGTTAAAGTAAATAGGGTTAAGGTGGATCAATTCAAGTAATGATAAATATCAAATAATTATGAAATTAATTACTAATCAATCAACAATGATTTATGTAAAACTGTTTTCAATACGAGCTCAGCTAAAATTTCAAAGTATCTCTATATCAATTGTAAGTATCAAATATCTTTAATGGAATAAGCTTTTGAACGACAACCCTCCATTACGTAAACAGGTATACAAACGTAAGTTAAAGTAATTTAGGAACTGATGCAAATAATGAAAGCATACTGTACAACAATTCTTTGTAACCGGAGAGACATGCACTGAAATATTTTTTCATGTTTTTTTTCGTGTCTCAAGACTATAAATTAATTTGATTTTGTCTAATGAACATTATGTTTCAGGACACTCTCCTCTAACAGTCTAACAAAGCTAGAAGATTCATACTTTGAAAATGTAGGAAATCTGACGGAATTGTGAGTTACATTTATACAAATTTTGTAATTTTAAGGTATTTTATTCATTTTTTACTTCTATTTTCTAGTTCTTCGCTCTCCGTATATATCATAGTTTTCCAAAACGTGATCTTTACCTGAACAATCAGGAGTTATGGTCAACGGGTCACCCAAGCTGTGCACTATAACTAAAACATACATATTTGATTGATTAAAAATCGCTGTAACACATGACGACAGAATCTTAAGGAAATGGCCATGATTTCTAAAAATTATGAATATTATATGGAACTAAAAGTTTTCAATCATGAACGGATTGTAAATAGTGTAAGCGAAAACATCTGTAAATGCATTAGTCTTTCAGAATAAGAATGTTTCTTCATAAGAAAATGCCTGTACCAAGTCAGGAATATGACAGTTGTTATCCATTCGTGTGATGTGTTTGAGCTTTTGATTTTGCCATTTGATTAGGGACTTTTCTTTTTGAATTTTCCTCGGAGTTCAGTATTTTTGTGATTTTATTTTTTGCATGAGGAATCGATGCACCATATATCCATCAAATTATACAAATGAAGACTTATATCAACTCATAAAAGACTCAACCTTTCTTGTCTATTAGTGGTGTGTATGAACAATCCCTCAGACGCCCAGAAATTCAAAATGTTCATTCGTCAGTGGCTTAAATTTCGTTAAGTCTATAACTGATGACGGAAGAAGATATAGTACACGCAAGTTCGACTGGGCGCGATGTAGACTTCGAATGCAATGCACGAAATCAGCAAAATCAGATACAATCGACATGTTTGGCAGAGACTTGGATTTTCCGCGTTTCTATCGATATTATTTTAAGTCATTGCACTTTTATGGTCTTCGAATACAGACTTACACACTTTAAAAAAGTTTTACACATATATCATGTATTGATTATTAACAATTTGTTTTGCATAATGGTTTTCGTTGTATTAATATTTTTGCATTTATTTTTTGTTAGGGATCTGAGTAGCAATGGTATTTTTGTTATATCAGACAACGCATTCCGTAATGTAAGAAATTTACAGACATTGTAAGTATAACTACACCTTATATTAGTATCATAAAGTTTGGTCGAAAGCATGTGTATTTTTTGTTTTTTTCATATATCAGATCAAATTTCACATCCGTTGAGTATTTGACAAGGATTTTTCTCTGAACCCACTCTACCATGGGATTCTATATAAATAACACATATCTGAGAGGGTGATAGAGCAGATTGTTACCCCGAGAAAAAATTGTCAACTGAGGCGAAGCCAAGGCTGACAATGTCTTTTCGAGGGGTAACAATCCATTCGTTTGATGTGTTTGAACTTTTGATTTTGCCATTTGATTGGGACTTTCCTTTTTGAATTTTCCTCGGAGTTCAGTATTTTTGTGATTTAACTTTTTTCAGATGTGTGTTATTTAATTTATTATACTGATATGTTCTTTTATTACTGTCTATTAAATTTCAAATTCAAAGTAATAAACTATGTCGTCTTGTTCATAACAATCATCCGTATTTATTAAAGCGCACACTTGAGCAAGCGTCTCCGTGAAGGGTAATAGAGTATTTGCCATGGGATAGAGTAAATTGTCTCCCTCGTATTAACCAATCAAAATCTGACATTTTGACATGAAGTATAATAATATGATATATTTTTCTTGATTAACATTTCACCGAGACGCTTGATCTTTGTGTGATGTATTAAAAGCAGCAGAATTGTTGATTCAGCCATGCTGGATCTATGTGATCACTCCGGATTTGGAGATGGTGCAAAATTTTAAGTTAAAGACACGTCATGAAAATAATCATGTGTTTCTATGACTTGCAGAAACTTTATACACCATTTTAATCATCAACTGCCAACTTTTAATATGTTATTTCTCCTTAAATTAAGAAAAGGTTGGGCGAACAACTTCTTTATTTTAGATATGCAATGAATTTATTTGTATATTCCCCATTATATTGCTATTTAACAGTAATTGGAATTATCTAAGCATTAGGTATTTGTACATGTATATTTGAATACGGGATATTTATTTATGAAGAATGAACACCAATTTAGATAAAAGTAAGTTATTAATTTTTTTGTTGGTGTTGAGAAAGTGCATTTTTAATGCCTCTTTCTGGAAATTATTAAGCCAATTATTATAAATGCATATAAAAAATATGCTTCACATTTGAAGATTTCCCTTCACATTCTTGTCAAAATCATTGAATTTCAAATGTTTCTGACAGTGTCTTCAATGGAAATACTAAAATGATTTGCATCAATATTGCAAAATTCTCCATCTTTTGGCAATAGAATAGAAATTTTACGGTGAGATTATGGAAATGAAGATAACAAAATAACTATTGAAAATATGGTCAGAAAAAATGTCAGAATAGCTACAAAATTGGCTGAATCACAACATCCATGATGCTTTGATTTTTGCTAATGAATTCCCAGTGGATTGATGCGGTGGCGTAGAGAACCTACGCCTTTGATAGGAAAATATATCATTTTTTGGCAAAAAATCTTCCAAAACATTTTTCTTCAGTTTTACGAAATTACGCTCACCCTTTCAAAAATTCTGGATCCGTCCCTGTCTTCCTAGTCATGTATGCTTGCATTTTGGCGAGATAATTATGGAATACAATTGCTACTATCTTACTTAACCATCTCAATTGATGTTCTCTGTAATCAAAAGATATATTACGTGATCAGGAGGATATTTGTGATAAATACGAACCTTGAGAAGAAATTTCCTCGCCTTGCGTTTCAAGATATTTTACGTTCTCTCGACTGGTATTTTTCGCAAATACTTTTTTTTGCATCATACTTTATTGAAAATTTTAACATTTGTTAGTTGAATACGGAAAGTACCGGTAAATTTATCCCGGCCTCGTTAAACATTAGTAGTATATATTTAATAGAACTAGTTAGTATTTGTTAGTAATCGAAATTCTGAAGTATACATTACTATATTACTATGTATCTATTATTTCCATAGTATTATTTAATAAAAGAAGACCTATATTTAAGAGAGAGCAAAATAAAAATAAAAAAACAATGAATAAATTAATAACAAAAAGAAAAGCAAAAATGAAAAAAAAACACGAACTTTGGATTTTTGGCAACAATCACATCTAAACTGCATCTTAAAATACATCACTTAACACACTTGGCAATGAAAGTTTTCTGTTTTAAATATTCATGCAAGCACAAACAGTTATCAACACATACATGTGGTTATAAGCACAAACAAGAATATACATAATAACACAAAAAAAACATATAATAATATAATATGTAAAACATATATGGTGGTGTGGATAGGATTAAACAATATACACAGTAACACTGCATAAGTTAATGCTAAGTTATTTTAGTAAAAATTATTCTAGTAATGGAAGCCAGGGTCCCAGCAGAGACTGGCCATGTGAAGAGGTTTAATTTAAAAAAATATATATTCTGTTTAAGTATGAGATTTTCTTTGAGATAATTTTAATATCTTATATAGCTGCATTCCAGAAAGTACATTTATCGCTTTGCTGTATCTTAATTGTTGATAAAAATTTATTTGTGCCCAAGATTTTGTGTATTATTCTATACTGGAACCAATGATTTTAAGCTTTTTGTGGAGTGAAAAGACATGTAATGCACGTTTTTCCAATAAACATTTTTGTTCAGTCTTAAGGACCATTTTTCTTCACAGCTAAGTTAAGTACTATTTTTTTCTACTAAAACATTATGAATATCTTTCGAGCCTTTGTTTGATGAAAAAAATATTCTCATGTCGTTTTTGTGTGTATAAACTCATCATAGATACCAGGATTAAAATTTTATATTTACGCCAGACGCGCGTTTCGTCTACAAAAGACTCATCAGTGACGCTCGAATCAAAAAATGTTTAAAAGGCCAAATAAAGTACGAAGTTGAAAAGCATTGAAGAACAAAAATTCCTAAATGTTTTGCCAAATACAGCTAAGGTAATCTATTCCTGAGGTAGAAAAGCCTTAGTATTTCAAATATTCAAAGTTTTGTTAACAGTTAATTTATTATTATGAACATATCAATGATAACTCAAGTCAACACAGAAGTGCTGACTACTGGGCTGGTGATACCTTCGGGGAAATAAATCTCCACCAGCAGTGGCATCGACCCAGTGGTTGTATATAAACTCATCATAGTAAATATCATTACATAAACTGCTTGAAAAATGAATAAGGTATTGACAATTCACTTGGAAACTCAACATATACCCTCACGACACTTACCAAAGAGGAAATCCTGGATAATGATAGGTCTGTTATATGTTCCTTTGGAATTTCAATCAAAGATGAAGAACTGGATCTTCCATCACTGTATTGGATACCTAAACTACATAAGTGTCCTTACAAACAACGGTATATTGCTAGGTCTTCCAAGTGCTCCACGAAACCTCTTTCTAAATTATTAACATCTATTTTATCAGCAATCAAAGCCGGGCTCCAAAGTTATTGTGAAACTGCCTATTCTAGAGGTGGCGTGAATCAGATGTTGATACTAAAAAATTCCAAAGATCTTTTAGAGTACATACAATCAAAGACTCTCTCATCTTGCAATAGTATTAAAACATTTGACTTTTCTACACTTTACACAAGTATCCCCAATTCCAAATTAAAAGACAAATTGAAAGAGTTGGTATTACTTTGTTTCATTAAAAAGAATGGCGAATGTAGATACAAGTATCTTGTCCTGAGGAGGGATAAATCCTATTTTGTATAGAATCACTCTGATTAAAACAAAAAATTCTCTGAAACTTACATTATCAAGATGCTTGATTTCTTGATTGACAAAATATTTGTTACGTTTGGAGGACGTGTTTTTCAACAGACTGTCGGAATTCCAATGGGAACCAATTGTGCCCCTCTTCTTGCCGACTTGTTTCTTTATTATTATGAGGTTGACTTCATACAGGAACTTCTTAGGAAGAAAGATAAGAAGTCAGCAATATCCTTTAACTTTACGTCCCGCTATATAGATGATGTTCTCTTACTAAATAATACAAAATTTGGTGACTATGTTGAACGAATCTATCCCATCGAACTAGAGATAAAGGATACTACAGATACAGTTAAGTCTGCCTCATATCTTGACTTACATCTAGAATTTGACAATGAGGGTCGGTTGAAAACAAAACTTTACGACAAAAGAGATGATTTCAGCTTCCCACTTGTGAAGTTTCAATTTCTATGTAGCAACATTCCAGCAGCGCCTGCATACGGAGTATATATCTCCCAATTGATACGATATTCCCGAGCTTGTATTTCCTATCATGATTTCCTTGATAGAGGATTGCTGCTCACAAGGAAGCTATTAAACCAAGAGTTCCAAATGGTGAAGTTGAAATCATCCCTTCGTAAATTTTACGGACGCCATCACGAGTTGGTTGACCGTTATGGAATAACCTTTTCACAGATGATTTCGGATATGTTCCTTATGTCGTAACTACAATACCCTTCCCTTTTCACGAATGTGACCTACTGAATTAGACTATTTACCGGATTTGTAATAACATAAGCAACACGACGGGTGCCACATGTGGAGCAGGATCTGCTTACCCTTCCGGAGCACCTGAGATCACTCCCAGTTTTTGGTGGGGTTCGTGTTGCTTAGTCTTTAGTTTTCTATGTTGTGTCATCTGTACTATTATTTGTCTGTTTGTCTTTTTATTTTTGGCCATGGCGTTGTCAGTTTGTTTTCGATCTATGAGTTTGGCTGTCCCTCTGGTATCTTTCGTCCCTCTTTTGGAATGATTGGTCCTTGGGTTTAACAAAGATTGTCTGGAAAATACCTAAGTGGTATATTTAGGGCATAACACAGCAAAAAGGCAAATATTACAGTACAAAATATTTGTCGCAACTTGAATTCTGGTGTTTCCAATTGAATCAGTCATATAGAAAGGTTAAAAACAAATACAAAAGAACTAGAGTTTGATGCATTTTATACAATATAGCTAATATTGGATTCCTAGATTTTGTATCAGTACCAATCAATTTGACTTATCATGATGACTCAGCACTTTCTTCAATACAATAAAAAATCAAATGTACTTACCAAAAGCTTAATAATAGTCCAATGTAACTGAACTTTGATTTTGTCTTCCCTTGCTATCTTCAGTGTAGGGAAAGCGACGGTACTAATTCTTCAATAGGCGACAATAGTAACATTTTCTAAATTTACCACTTTTTATAATAAAATCCTGGACAAAACAGTTATGTGTGCTATTAGTACTTTATCAGTCTGTTTTAGAAATTGAAGTCAAATGGTATCATGACCATCTTCGAACGGAACTTGTTATGGTATCTATGCCCACCGTCATTTTACATCAAATTTATGAAAATTTGGAAGCCTTTTCGAATAATTCTCAAAAAAATATTTCAATGTGTTTCAAAATTTGTCTTGTAAATATACATACTGCAGTTATTCATAAATAAATGAAAAATATGATACCCTTACATCCAATCACAGCGCTCCTAAGTTGACTTCCTTCACCACCTGCCTTGGGTACACGAAAGGCCAACCTAATTGAAAACATTAGGAGATGTGGTATGATTGCTGATGAGACAACGATCCACCAAAGTTCAAATGAAGTAGATGTAAGCAATTATAGGCAACCTATCGGCCTTCAACAATGAGAAAACTCCATACCGTATAGTCGGGTACAAAAGGCCCCGACATGAGAAATATGAAACAATTCAATTGAGAAAACTAACGGCCTACTTTATAACAAAACAATTTACGAAAAAAAAACAAATATGACAGACATGAACAAAGGACAACCACTGAACTACAGGCTCCTGATTTGGGACAGGCACATAAAGAATGTGGCGGGGTTAAACATGTTTGTGAGCGCTAAACCCTCCTTAAGCCGAGAAAATGTAATACTACTTTTTTTCTCCTTAATACATTGACTGGCGGAACATTGACTTTAAAGTTTGATTTGTCAAAATTGTTACAGGCTCGTTCAATTGAACTTAATAGAGCAGCTTGAGGAAGATTAGTACACATCTCTATTATATATACGAAACCAAACGGCTGCAGGTTTTAATTTGTCAATGATATTAATGAAAAAAGTAGTATATTTTCTATATGTAGACTGATTTTGAACTATTGGTGTAAGAAAATAGTCTACATAATGGCCGATAAGTTCAGTTACGGAACCACACGGTGCTATAATTGGTTTGCCAGGTGGAATTACATTTAATAAGTTTAATCCAGCATGTTGTAATTTCTTTAACGTCTCAGTTTCAAGACGGTGAATATTTGGAGGAATATAAATTCTACCTAAACGTGCATCTCTTAATTTTTGACCATTTGTTAAAAATTTAAATGATATTTTATCGATAATGCTTTGTTTGTATAATGATTTTACGCTCAATGAACGGGGTTTTCAATTTTGCTATGTTAAATGAATCTAATTGGCTGTAATGTTGAGTATTCAGTTGTCTTGTGACTTCTGCTATGTAGTCTAGCTTGTTTAAATAACACAATTTGAGATTTTTATCTGCCTTCTTAATTACAATTATATTATCATTTTTTTCAAATTGCGTAGTGCTATTCTTTCGACCTTATTAAGATTTTTTTTACATTTTTTTCTATTGGTAGAAAAGATAATTCGAGTTTCGTCAAATTGATATAATTTTCCTAAAAGACTACAATATATACTTTTTGGCATTTTTGCTTGATAGCGTTGGTATAAAATTATGTCAAGCCTTTCGCCAACAGGATATAATCCTGATTTGATAATTGACGTTTTGATAGATTAACTACATGTTTTTTTGCATGTGCAGCTTTATGCTGCATCTGATATTCATTCCGTTCTTTTCTATTGTAGAATCGAAATTTGTGCTTTTTTGTTTTTCTATTTAATCGGCGTGCCATTTTCGAGTTCACATTCGGTGATTCTCTTAGCTACGTGCCTTTGTTGAGCTTACATTTGGTGGCTGATGAAATTTTAGGTTTACACATAATATAAACCTTGAAAAGAAATCCGCCCACATTCACGTGGGTTGATTGGCGGGGATAAGATAGCAGTGAGAAATTGTCCGTGTTGATGATGTATTAATGCGTCACATTGTTTTGTGGAATTTTTTACAAGAATATCAGGTCATAAAGTATGTTTAACTCAAGGCTGAAAGCTTTGTCCACCGGAACAATACATTAGCACTGTAATCTCATCCCGCCTATCAACCCACGTGAATGTGGGCGGATCTCTGTTCAAGGTTTATATTATGTGTTAACCTAAAAATACTGATGCTTTATCAATTGACCGTACCGAATAGTTACAGCAAAACAGATCGAAGAAAAAAGGATATATTCCTTTAGTTTTAATAACTAAATATAACCCATATAGACGTAAAATACAAAAGCGTATCATGAAACACTGGCCTTTATTGCAGTTTGACGAAGTATGTGTACAAGTATTCAATATTGAACCAATAGTTGCGTATGGCAAACATAAAAGTGTAGGAGATATGCTTACTAGATCAACTTTACAAACAATAACATAAAATTGAAAGTTGGACCCCTGATGATGGCAAATCTGTCATAATATCTATTGATAAAGAATTAATATATAAACACATCAATATAGTATACATGAATAATTTTTATATTTGATTATATTAAAGTAATGCATAATAAGATGAACATCCCTAGCTTAAATGTCGAAACACTAAAATAGTGTCAGGTCCTTTCAGACATTTTAGGATGCGTGGTTGCATGGGTGTTTTATAATAATAAAACATTTAGTATACGATAAGTTAACTATTATTTACAGCGCGGAAGTCACATTAATTAGTCCAATTTTGCTAGATGACTTCCATCTATAATTGACGACCGTAAATCTGTCATTTATATCATAAATCTTATTTTAATTATTTTCTATTAATGTGGTTTTCGCTCCCATATAGATGTATCAAATATGTTTCAATATTTTTCAGAAATTTGAATAGTAATAAATTACTTTATTTGCAAGGAAGACTTTTTGTTTACAACAAAAATTTATTAGAACTGTAAGTATGTACTATGTGGTTCTATCAAAATAAGGAGATATAAGGTTTAAGACAGTAGAGTCATCGAATATCCTAGATAAGCCGGTAAAGTAACTGTTAATGTGAAAATATACTTTTATAATTGTTCAGTTTGTCAAAATGAGGGAATATCCTAGTAACTTTTGATCAGCTCTTCAACGTTTGTATTAGATTTTGGACTGTCACAAATTGACCTCAAGCATCACTGAAGGTTGTTGTCGAAATGCGCATCTGGTGCAAAAAACTTGGTACCGTTAATGCTATTCTAAGAATTGAGTAGGTTTCAACATCTATACGAATTATCTAGTAAAATTTTCTAAAATTTAGTTTTCAAATATTCATAGCTGTTGTGCAATAGATCATGATTGCAAAGCTAGTTGGAAGTTACAATTTGTTTAGTGTCATTTTGATTTGGTTTGTTTGAGCATTGTATTGCACGAATATCCTTAATAATGATCGTCGAATTTTATATTAAACACATAAGCCTGTGGAAGCTTCTAGAAATATTTCTTTCTGTTATACATTTTCATTACTCTATATATCTTTATCGCTATAAAGTATATAATATAGTCATGCACATTTAATTATTTTTCATATTAGATATCTAGACAGAAATGAAATATCTACGATTGAAAATGATGTGTTCGGCAGTTTGACAAATCTCTTAAATTTGTAAGTACATGTATACTAGAACAAATACAGTCGATGATAATTCCATAATTTCGTTTGAACTTTTAAGCGTTTTTCCATGTACGATTTTATCGGAGATACCATGTCTTAATGTATCTGAAATGTTTAAACCGTTCTACCTCTGGGTGTCCGTCTTATTTACAAACGTTCACGTCTTACAGTATGTCAAGTTGATTTTGACGGAAATGAACCAACTTTTTATAAAATATGTGAAATAAAAACAAAATTTTTATGATTTTGAGGATTTTCCGACAATTTCTTCCAAGACCATGGGGCTTCAATCAATACAGAATTGGCAATTTAAATGAAGTCAACCCAGATAGTCATTTGAATTTTTCTAAACAAATTCGTCAAATTAATGACCAGAATATCAATAAATTTTTACACAATGCTTTGTTTCATAATGACAAGCACCTTGCAATTAATTTGACGATTTCTTATTTTGTCTAATTTTGCAAATTGATGAGACTCAATTATTTCAACTTTTACTTATACAATTAAACTTTCATAATTTAATTTTTACTACTCAATGACATATTCTATGAAGTAGAATCATCTTTTAATTTTGACGATTTTTAAAACTTTTTCCAGTGAACACGTACAAAACATGTTAAAAATAGGAACATAAAAACATATGTTACCCCTCCTGTCTTAAACCAGGATCATGTAATACAATGACTGTCGTTAGTTGCTATATTGTTATTACTATTTTTCTGCTATTGTTGTAGTTTAAATCAGGCTTATATGATGGGCTTTTTCTGCTCCCAACCAATGGCCTTTAATAGCTACCAAAAACGCATGGAATTTGGTCATCATAGAGGTTGTACAGTGAGGTGTTATAATTCTTAGATTTGTCTTTTCGTATTTATGAATAGTTGTCTCGTTGAAAGTCATACACATCTCCTAATTATTATAGTCATTGCAACTCAAATTGGTTCATGTGATTATAAAGGATTTTTACATATTCGTTGGTGCCATAAAGCTATGTCCATTTCGATTTCAGTTTTGAATTTGTTGTTTCAGAGCTATAGGTAAATATAAATAAAAAGATGTGGTATGAGTGCCAATGAGACAACTCTCCATCCAAGTCACAATGTATAAAAAGTAAACAATTATAGGTTAAAGTACGGCCTTCAACACGGAGCCTTGGCTCACACCGAACAGCAAGCTATAAAGGGCCCCAAAATGACTAGTGTAAAACAATTCAAACAGGAAAACCAACGGTCTAATCTATATAAAAAACGAGAAACGAGAAACACTTATGAACCACACCGGATTTGTAAAAACATAAGCAATACGACGGGTGCCACATGTGGAGCAGGATCTGCTTACCCTTCCGGAGCACCTGATATCACCCCCAGTTTTTGGTGGGGTTCGTGTTGCTTAGTCTTTAGTTTTCTATGTTGTGTCATCTGTTCTATTATTTGTCTGTTTGTCTTTTTATTTTTGGCCATGGCGTTGTCAGTTTGTTTTCCATCTATGAGTTTGACTGTCCCTCTGGTATCTTTCGTCCCTCTTTTACAAACGACAACCACTCAGTTGTTTTAAAATTTGATTCAAAAAGGTAAACAAAAGTATTTTACCGACAACACGTCATTTTCCAACATTTATTTACCTTTAAAACAACTTGTTCATGACAGTTTCCTGTAGTTGCAGCTACAATGTAGCAACAGATATGTACACGAAGAAAGAAAATTGGAAACAAGCAAAAAAGAAAAAGAAAGCGAACTCGAATACATAACAACAGAATTGAAACTCTTAACACAAATATTTCAATGGCTGATACCTTAATTGAAAGTGACCTTTCAACATGAGAAAAATAAAAAAAATAAACGATCATTTGAACTCGAATTCCAAACATGTTACACAAAAATCATCAGTTCATAGATGATGGTTACTTCACCCCTTCCTACCAAAATACTAAAATAATATTTGATGGATTCTTTTTTGCAGTTATCGATGTTTTTTAACATTTACTCTTTATGAGTAGTAGGAAATTATGTGTGTGAAATTGTAAATGCACGTCAAATGTCAAGTGGAAACCGTTTCAAATGTATTCAGGATGACAATGTGAGTAGTTGGGGATGGGGGGCGGTTAGAGGGAGTGTGTGTGTGTATATGTGTGTGAAAACGAAAACTTGCTTGAAACATCATTTTTGTATGTTATTTCCTGAATGTGCTTAACTAGAACAGGTTTATGTTTTGTAGAAAAATGACTAGTAACAAATTACCAGCTATACCCTCAAGGTTGTTTTTAAATTTGACGAACCTGCAAACACTGTAAGTAAATCAATATATGTGTTTGTCACTGAACAAAATGTTGATACCTCTCCGGAAACTGATTTCTGATCGTTAAAAAGCAATACAAAATAGACAATATTTGCTTTTAGCAATTTCTGTACACTACAACAAATTAGCATTATATTAGAGTAAGTTTGAATGTCATGTCGAATCATGCAATAACTTGAAAAAAAGTGTAGCGATGCAACATATGTCTTTTACCATGTATCACACTATTTTGACTAAAACAAAATACGATAGAGAAACATCTATGTTCAATAGTCAACAAAAGTAACGATACACAAGTTTGAAGTCCACTTCATCGTAAAATACGATAAATAGGAAAAACTGTCACAATATCCACTAAAAATATTCATTTGCAAAGAAAATGCATTGATTTAGAAAATACCTATATGAAAAAAAGAAGTTGGAGTATGATTTCAAATGCGACAACTACCCAGCAGAGGCCAAATATTGTAGATGTAAGGAACAATAAGTCATAGTACGGCCATCAATCATGAACAAAACCCATACCGTTTAATACACTATGATAGGCCTCCAAAATGACAAAATCTTGAACAATTCAAACAAAGCAAATCGTCTCGTTCGTGGTGAACTTGCTAAGTGTCGATTTCAGCCATAATTCAATGTAAACATGTTGGAGGATTGTTTGTGTTAGGAATTCAACTCCGTTTAATGAATACGGTTTTATATGAATATAAACAACAAGTGGGCCAGTCAGGTGGCACAGTAAGTACCCATCAACCAACTTGAAGGAACATTAAAGGTAACGTTATGCTTTAAAATCAAGTTTGCGATACAGGCTCTTTTGAGCCTCCAGTTCAGGACTGATCTAGTTGTAGTTGAACGATTATGTATGAATATACTTTCGATATATGTCATAAGTTAATCTACAATTCATATGCATTACTCAAGCAATGAAAATAACACTTAATTGTGTAATTCGTCCGAAGCGCCGTCTTTTATTTCCTTCATCAGGAACGTTTAAAGCCAAAACATTGAAAGCCAAGGATGTTTAAAACACCGAAACACGTGTAGAGCTAAATGACCAAAAGGGACACAATAGCCAAATCTATCTCAGGTCAACTTTAACTGATGGAATCCAATGTTTTATTAGCGTTATCTCTTCTGTACTAAGAATTCAGTAAGAATAAAGAGAAACGCTGATGATTGATGTTCCTTTGACATCATTTCACTTAATATTAAAAAATAGACCCTTTTTTGGTCCTTTCTAAAATAAAACTAACTTCTTGGTCTAAACGATGTTAAGTTCTCCTGTAATAACATCGCAAGAAACACATGATACCGCGAATTTTCACAGTTTCAAATAATAGATGTGTTTATTTTAATATCAGCACAAATAATGGAAAATGTGTTGGTTGAATACTGCCGCTGATGAAAACAAAAAAATCAGAAAATACACTTCTTCCATGTTACAGGTAAAAAAATATAGATGCCAGTCAGTATTGTTTTAATCATAACAACACAGGAAAAGGAAAATTAGAAATTTGCTTTTATTCGGAAGACTTGTATATCTTTCATTTGTGAATGGTAATCATGTAAACCATAAACTTTATTATCTTATCCTTTTTTCTTAGACAAATAGACGGCAACTTGATATCAAGCATAGAAGATGATACATTCATTAGTTTGAATAATATGGAGGTTTTGTAAGTAGCTTAGTTCTATATGAATTAGATCTAAAAGTTAAAAAAAAAATATTCAGTAATCGTTAAATTTATTTAGTTGTTTATTACAGACGTGATAAGTCTCGTCCGAAATATACAATTAATATATAATTTTGTACTCCAGGCGCGCGTCTAATCTACAAAAGACTCATCAGTGACGCTCGTCTCATCTACAAAAGACTCATCAGTTACACTCTAATCAAAAATATAAAAAAATGCTAAGTACCAAGTTGAAGAGCGTTGAGGACTCAGAATTCCGATAGACGCATTTGTCATCATTGCTGCAAATATATGTAGGATAAAAAGCTAGGTCAAATGTACTTATAAATAAGAAGATGTGGTATGAGTGCCAATGAGATAACTCTCCATCAAAGTCACAATGTATAAAAAGTTAACAATTATAGGTCAAAGTTCGGTCTTCAACACGGATCCTTGGCTCACACCGAACAGTAAGCTATAAAGGGCCCCAAAATGACTAGTGTAAAACAATTCAAACAGGAAAATCAACGGTCCAATCTATATAAAAAACGAGAAACGAGAAACACCTATGAACAACATAAACAAACGACACCACTGAACAATAGGCTCCTAACTTAGGACAGGTGCATAAAAATGCAGCGGGATTAAACTTGTTAGATGGTGCAAAACCCTCCCCCTAACCTGGGACAGTAGTGCAACAGCACAACACAAGAACACACTATACAAAACAATAAACGAAAAACAAATATGATAAATAGCAACGATCAACAACCACCATTCAATTACAGACTCCTGACTTAGGACAGGCACATATAGAATGTGGCGGGGTTAAACGTTTTAACAGGCGCCAACCTTCACCCTAACCTGAGACAGTAGTTTAACATTACAACATAAAAAGACACACTATAAAATATCAATTGAAATGGCTTAACTCGATCAAAAAGACATGTAAACAAAAAGAAGTAAACATACACTGAACGAATAAGTTTGATCTATGACACAATATAAATACAATATTAAAACGTAGGTGCCTATATAACATTGTCTGGAAATCTGTTGGTTTCCTAGCATAAAATTTGCCAAGCAGACGGGATTAAAATGATATATAAAACATCTCCTTTATAAAATTTTAGTTTATGAAAGGTGGATTGTTCCTAAATTTTAATCTCCAGTCCAACAATATATATAAGGTTTTTGCCGACGGAACGTCCTTTTTGTTGCGCGGAATGTATACTAGTTTAAATAGTGTATAGTTGTCTCATAGGCAATCGTACCACATCTTCTTGTTTTAATATTTCACCGGGTATTGAGGTCACGGAATCGGTCTTCAGTTGGGCCCAATCAAAGACTTAACAGTTATTTCTTGGTGTCGTGAAAGAATGGATTTAAGAGGTAAAGAACAATAAAAAAAAGGGGAAGGAATGGTCGGTTACTAGTAAAAAAACATGTCAAGATTGTAATTTGGCGTTTTAGGAAGATTGTTCCTGGCTTGCTCCTACCCTTTAATTTGAAAATATATTTTTGGGCTCTAAATCATAAAACCTTCTAAGCGTTTTTGGCATAAATTACGTCCGAAAAATTTTGGAAGTTTTCTACGAAATTAATAGGCTGACAAAAGTCAAATCCTGGATCAGAACCTAATGGGTGACATATCCGTATACAGACCGTAACCCAGCAAAGTTCAGGGCAAGTTTAATTTTTAAAAGTACCTTTAATAAATAGTCTAGTCTTGAAAGCATTAATTTCACCCAGACGTTAAACATCTATCTTCCCAAAAGAACAATATATATATATTAAACTATATGCTTCCGAAACTTGTATCAACCGGTTTTACCAAGCAGTTGTTCAATAACACTTGTACCATATGCACTGAAATTAGTACCATACGTTCTAGATAATACAATGATAGTTACTTGGAATTTCAACGCATATCTTACAAATGAAATAAATCAAATGTAAACCTATCCACCAATCGAGCAAGAGGGATTTTTTCATCATTGGAAGGCAGATACAAAATTTCTGGTTTACTAAATAAGGAGTTGTGGTATTATTGCCAATGAGACAACTAGTCCAAATGAAGCTGATTTAAGCAACTATAGGTCATTGTATGGCCTTCAAAAATTGGCAAAACCCACACCGTATAATCAGCTACAAAAGGCCCCGACATAACAAAATGTGAACAAATTCCAACGAAAAAAACGACGGCCTGATTTATGACAAAACAATAAACGAAAAAATAATATGACAAAGTATGTTTCTTTTAGAATATCATTTAACTTTAAATGAAAATTCCGAATAGCTAGTGTTAGCCGTCGTAATTTTGACGATAGTTTCTTTTACTGACAAAAGAAAATAACATGTGAATATGTCATCCTTTTATAATTACTAAGGCTGACATATTTTATTTGACTGTGGAATTCACCGAAATCACGAATCATTAGAAACATACGATATGCGTTTAGATCGTATATATATATATGTGCGTTAGTTTGTGAAACTAAATTATATTTTTTACACAACGTTGTTAATGACTGCGGTGAGTCCCAACTTTGATATAGTTTACTGTTGACATGAATTATGATTGATATGGTCATAATTATAAATTATCTGGTTTACTTTTAATTTTTCAAAATACTAAGGATTTTCTACACCAGGAATAGATTACCTTAGCTGTATTTGTCAAAATCATTCGTACAAAATTTTAATTCTGAAGATGAGATTATATACTACTAGTATGCAATTTCTTTCCCAAAAGTACATTAACTTGAGTTTTAGATAAAATGACTACTACATTTTTAGTTTTGTTAATGTTTTTGGTATGAAGTTGTATTGGAATTGACAAATCGTAATTCCATTTGGATAATTTGGCCCTACCACTTCAGTCATGATCGCTATTGACTTTGAAACTTTTGCTAAGTTAGTGATTTGCACAGTTTAAGGGAACGACTAATCGTTAGTCAATGATATTTAGTATGCAGCTGTATAAGCAATTCATTTTCATGGACATTATTTGGCCACGGTCTCTCTGTCATATTATATTGATTTATCAAACTTTTGTATAATAGTTAACATATTAAAGTTTTAGATTAGGTCTGTTTAAATTAATTAACCACTTCTGATAAGTCTATGATACTTGGTTTACAATAATATTAGCACTAGCACATCGCATTTGTCATTGAAATTTTTTGGCCAAGCTCCATCAGTAATGCTCTATTAACTTTGAAATTTTTGCACAGTTCACATTTAATAGTTTGTGATTTGGTTAGCATAAGGGGAAATACTTATAATAAGTCAAGCGTATACTTTCTCTTTGTTTTATTTGGGTAGTACCAATTTTGTATATGCAACTCCTCTTGAATCCTTTACAATTTATTGAAACCTTTTCACAATAGTATTGCGCATCTCTATTTTTTTTTTTTTTTACTAAAATAACTTTTGGGGTTTCCGTTAGCAAATCATAGACTATGCAATGGTTGGGGAATCATATTTATGAGGTTTCTTTAGACTACTTCTAGTCATGTAATGCTGGTGCATAGTTTGTGTACAGTTTGTGTACAATAATGAACAAATTTGTTGGTATCTTTACATAAAAATGTAAATAGCCGAAATATATTGGTATTTTTTATAATACGTGTAACAAAATATTTGAAAAAATGCTGGAACAAGCAAAGATTTGTCGTATTGGATTTCTGTGCTATTTAACATATATCTTTGGCTTCCAAAACTATTGGAGTATCTGATAATTGTAATTTTGTAAAAACGTTCCGTGTATATGAAAACTGGCATCGTCCCGCATTTTAGATATTTTGATTTTAATATTTCCAAGTTAGATGTGTGTATATATATCTTTATTTCCTCCAATAATGAAGATCATTAGTTAGATCGATAGTTAATGTAAAGTTGGAAGATAAGACAGTATATTTATAAACAATATATCAAAATTAACCTTTACATAAATATATAAAACGTGAAAAATGCGTAAAAAGAGAAAATTAAAACGTTTATCAGCCTAAGAAAGTAGCAATGTCCACACAGTAGAATTTTTTACTACTCAAAGTTCCACCACTGTCTCACAGGAGAGTCATATCCCGTGTTATAATCTTTCTTAATAACAATTTTATCAACATATTTGTTTTTACTTTTTTCATTTGTAAACAGATTTATAAACAGTATTCAAATTTCATCAATGACATCTGGAACATTGAATGGACTACAAAGGATAAAGACCCTGTGAGTACCACTTCTATTTCAATATTTTTGGAAAATGATCAATCATTATTTGGGATTTAGTTTTGGCTAAATTGCGATAAACCATAAGTGCGTACCAGTTGATTTTTGTTACTTGCGATGGTCTTTTATTTTTAGCGTGACTGTTTCCAATATATTTAAGTGATCGTTTTATAATTATTAGCGCAAGTCAGACATTTTCAACATTGACATTTCTCTGTTTCAACTTGACAGTCATCAATGTAAACTTGGTACTGAGAAATGTCAAGTTAGAACTAAGAAATGTCAACTTGAAACTGAAAAATATTAACTTCGAACTGAAAAATGTCAATTTGGATATTCCATAACGGTCAACTATGTTGTGATGGCGTCCTTAAATTTTCGAAAGTAATGACTTCAACTTTAACATGTGAAATCCTTGGATAGATAGCTTCCTTGTAAGAAACAATCTTCTATCGCGGAAATCATGATAAGAAATGCAAACTCTGGAATATCGTATCAACTGTAAAGTTCAAATAGGGGAATCAAATAATTTGAAGCTATATAATGGACACAGATCGAAAAAAATGTTTGGTATGTTTCGGCTTCAGTGTGAAAAGCTAATTATATTATACAATCTAGCTGTTCTTAAGGTACTGTGGATTCATTAATTTTCGTGGGTACCAATTTTCGTGGATTAAGGAAAACTTGCATGTCTGTGGATATTCAATTTCGTGGTTTTGCCGAAGTCTGCGTACAATCCTATAGAAAATATATCATTCGTTGAACATTTAATTTCGTGGTTCACCTGTACCCACGAAATCCACGAAAATTGGAATCCAACGAATAATAATGAATCCACAGTATATCAAATACAAGATGATTTATACTGAACATTGGATTAATGAACAAACTTCGCTTCTGTTGCATTTAATACATCTAACGGTTTTAATTTTGTTAATTTGTTCTTCAAATATATATGTGTACCTGTAAATTGGTTGTACATGTTGCAGGATTTGTTTTAATTATTATGATGGTAAATATTTGTTTTATTTGCATATGTGCGAATGTTGGTTCATAAATAAACATTTGCTTATGAATTGGAAGCTATGAATAAAGGCAACAGTAGTATACCGCTGTTCAAAAGTCATCAATTGATTGAGAGAAACAAATCCGGGTTACAAACTAAAACCGAGGAAAACACATCAACTATAAGAGGAAAACAACGGAACAACAGAAACACTGAAGTGCAACAAAAACAAACGCCAACATACATAGAAACGAACTATTAGATAACAACTGCCATATTCCTGACTTGGTACAGGACATTTTAAGAAAAAATGGTCGGTTGAACCTGGTTTTATTGCTAGCCAAACCTCCCGCTTAACTGAAACAAAATGATATTTCTATACAAAGCATTTTGGAAGTCAATTTTAGATCTATGATTAGTCTATTTACAACTGCCACTGCCACTGCAGTAGTCAGCACATGTTCGTTGACATGATTTATCAATGATATGGTCATAATAATAAGTTAACTGTTTACAAAACTTTTTATTTTTCGAAATACTTAGGAATTTCTACCCCAGAAATAGATTACCTTAGCTGTATTTGGCAAAACCTTTAGTAATTTGGGTCCTCAATGCTCTTTAACTTTGTACTTTATTTGGCCTTTCTAACTTTTTTGGATTCGACCGTCACTAATTTAGAACATTGTTGAAGACCATGAATGTGACCTTTTCGGTGCTCATTTTTTTTTTACTTCAGAAAAGTAAATGTATTAGTACACATTTTTTCACAATTTATAAAGATCATAACATATCCCTTCCGAATCTCTAGGTTTCATGAGTGTGACTTATGTTACAAAATGTGCTTTAAAATGTTTCCATAACAAACCTTTTGATAATTCTTATATTTTTGGATAGATTGTAAGTATTCTAACCTATTCTCTCAATCAATTTTTTTCAAATATTAGTAGTGTTTGTAAGATTCTATAAAACAAACTCATCAAAGATACCAGGCTTATAAGTGTGTACGCCAAATTTAAAAGTTCAAATGAAAACGAAGTTTTAAATGTTATCTTTAAATTTTCTTCCTAGATACTAGTAGAGATGAAAGTTTAAAAAATATTGTTTTTAGCACCTTGAATTTGAAAAAAAGATTGACATACTTCTGTGTCAAACAACGGTATCAAATGTTCTTAAGCGTTGGACAGTCAAAAATAAGAAATAAGAAATAATGATATATAAGAGTATTTTCTAAGATATTTCCTGAAGGAATTTCTTTAAAACTGCTTTATCAAAAAGATATTTTGCACGAAAATGTAAAATACAAAGATGTGTTTAGGATTGAAATATCTTTTCAGGAACTTATATTTTCGTTACGTTGTCTCAGAAACTACAGTTCATAACTTCTTGATATTTGAAACTAAGTTAAATATCGGTGAGCTAAATTGTTTACTTGTCTTCTTTCTTATGTCTTTTTTTAAATTAGTGATATTGACATTATTTCACTAAAAGCTAAAGAGGTGGTATATATTAGTTAGCTGTAGCACACATTGCATTTTGGTTTTTTTTTTTAAATTTATTCGAGAAGTACACACTTATAGAAAGGAATTTATCAAATGAGATAGTTTTGATATACATGGAAGCATACATGTTTCAATAATTGACTTTGTTTTCAATTCATGTGTATTCTTTTTGTTTTGCTTTGTCTTTTTTACGGGGAAGGGTGTTAAGGAATTGAAATCAAAACATTCATATCTGATATAAATAAGTGTATTATACTTTCAACACTATAAAACTTCTTTATCAAATTGATGTAGACAGCATTAAATTGCCTTATTACTAAGAAGAAGTCTATCATTATAGCTTCGATATATTGTTGATGCCATCTTCGGCTTTTTAATTAAGTTGTTATTCAATCCCAGCATTTAGGAAATGACCTGCACATTTTTCCAACTGCCTTATTGCACTAATTGATAAATGTTGTTTTCTTACTGGTTTTGTTTAATCAATGTGTCTTGAATTATTAATACATGTATACATATTATGCTTTGCTAGAATACCATTTATTTATTGACTAGTGTACATTTCTATAGCAAGATTTTCCAAAGCTTAATCAATGTTTGCTTACTACGTGGTTGATGCATCCATGTAAGTTGTCACTTCCGGTTATTATATTGAAGTGACTTGAATTGACATTTTTCGCACTCTAGTTGTTATATAAAAATAAGATGACGTGGTATATTTGGCATTAAGACAAGTCTCCACCAGAGATCAAATGACATAGAAGTTAACAACTATATGTCACTCTACGACATTCAACTATGAACAAAATCCTGACCGCAGTGTAAGCTATAAAAGGCCCCGAATGACAAAAATAAAAGAATAGTTAACTAAATCGTGTCTCTGTTATTCTACCGGTCATAGCATTTTTTAACGTTATCATAAGATATTCACCACTTTCTTTGCATTCATAACTCGTTTTACAATTCCAAAGTCATATCCGATATAGTAATTACCAATGGAAGGAACATGACAAAGCTCGTTATACTACTTCAAATGAAAGATATTAACATAGTAATTAACATAATTAAAAGAGTTAGTTGGAACAGAACTGATCCAATTTGTGATTACAACCGTCGAAATAGTGGTGAGTTATATTCAGTCGTGTTTTAACTTCCTCATAGCCTTGCTAGATTGTTTGAATAGTTTTTGGTCAACAATATACTTTTGAAAGTAGTGAACCCTGAAATAAACTTTGAAGACCCATTGATGGCCTTGGTCTGTTTTCTTCTCTTTGGTCGGTTTGTTTTCTCTTTGACACATTCCCCGTTTCCATTTTCAATTTTGTTCTCTGGTTCATAGTTTCAACTTAGAATCGGTAAAGAAGAACTAAAAGTAAACGTTATTGACTGAGGATATGTCTTATGTAACATCTTAACTATGGACAGTTGTCAAATGGAAAAGTGAAAAATCCGCATTGGCATCCTTTTAGTGACCGTCCATTTAAAAAAATACATTTGGTTGTTAATGAAATATTTTGGGCATTATAGTTATTTTTACTTCCAATGCGAATAATGACAGTGTAAGAAAATACCGAAGAGACATAGCATATTTTAAGCTTTGATCTGGATCAAAACAGCTAATACATGAAAACGTTTTGAAATCAGTGGAGGTCTAGTTTAAGTCAAACAAACTGTCTGGGTTTGCCGACTCATGTTTAACCGTAATTAAATCAAATCGACTTGCTTTATTACCGTTAGTGCAAAACAAGATTGCCAAACCTTCAAACAAACTTTTGCATATAAAATTGAGTTTCAGTAATAAAATGTAGATTTTATATAAAAACAAATTCTTCTGCTTTAATTGCATTGACAGAACAACCTATTCCTATTTCTATCTTAACATATCATCAGGTAAGAAACATCGGGAAAAGCAAAACCGCTTGGTAAGAAGGTGCGGAATTAATCCTTTATTCATGTTCTAGAATCTATATCATGAAATTTCATCAATATTATGAAAAAAGACGACTGGTATTCGGTTTGTAAGTGTTCACTTACGATAATAATTTGAAAAGTTTCACGCTTAAGAAAACGAGGAACAAAGTGACATTTAATTCATAAAATGAAAATTGGTTTATTTATTTCTGTGTATATATTACACATACTAAGATGTTTAGTCAGTTTATTAAGTTATAGATAATGCATAGTTTAAGGTTTTTCTTGTCGTATAACACACCGAGGGGTGTCAGGACTGATCAAATGATCTTTGGGCAATCCTGACACCCCGAGATGTGTTACACGACAATAAACACCTTAAAATATGCATTATCTGACTTATATACCGTCAAAAAATATTATTTTCTGCAAAGATTTGCAGGATTTCCATCCTATTTTACCGATCACATTAAAGTGGGATATTCTTTTCTGATGCGTTCTGGTTTTAATACGCCCTACGGCTCATTTGTAACGTGAAATAAAACTCACTAATTAATCTAGATATAAGCAAATAAGGCCTTTGAAAATAGTGGAATTAATTACTTTTGGAGTGTCAAAAATTCGTTGGAAGTACTTGATAAATTGCATGCTTATATTGGTGATTTTGAATCTGTTCAAAGTTTTGATTTTTCTACCCTATATACCACTTTGCCTCATAATCTTATTAAGAAAAAAATCACACACCTAATTAAATGGGCATTTAAAAAGTCAGAATGCGAATATATATGTTCAAACTCTTATAGGTAATTTTTTAGTAACAACAAACAAAAAAAATGTCAACTGGACTTGCTTTGATACGATAACTGCCCTTGAATTTTTACTAGATATCATTTTTGTTCGCTATGGAGATTCCGTATATCGTCAAGTTATCGGAATTCCAATGGGGACTAACTGTGCATCAATTATTGCGGACCTGTTTTTGTATTGTTATGCGTTACAATTTATGACTAAAATCAGCAAAGACCCATCGAGACAACATCTGATACATAAATTTAATAACACTTTTAGATATTTGGATGATATATTGGCTCTCAATAATGACGACTTCAGTATGTACACTAAAGAGATTTATCCTGCTGAACTGACTTTAAATAAAGCTAATACTAACAATGAACACTGCCCTTTCCTGGATCTTGATATCTATATCTTTAACGGGAAGCTTAATACCAAAATGTATGATAAAAGAGATGATTTTTCATTTCCTATTGTTAATTATCCATTTTTAGATGGTGATAATCCCTTGTCAGCATCTTATGGTGTTTATATATCTCAACTTGTTCGTTTCGCTCGTGTATGTAACAACGTATTTGATTTTAACGAAAGAAATCTCTGTATTACTGAAAAATTATTACACCAGGGTTTTCGATATCACAAACTAGTCAAAACATTTACTAAATTTTATCATCGGTACAAGGACATCATTCGGAAATATAAATCAACATGCAGACATCTTATACGTTCAGGTATTTCACATCCAATCTTTCATGGTAATATTTTATACAAAGCACAAAAATGTCGACATTCACCTCAAAAGCTAACCAAACCTTAAAACAGACTTATTCAGACGGGGTATAGTTACGATACTGTTGTCAGGTCATTAAAGATGGCATATTTTGGTATTAATATTGATTCACTTATAGGGTCTTTGCATCGGAAATAAACACATTTATTCTAAATTAAACCAGTCGTTGGCATGATACAGGTTATATTCTTCTCATATATTTTATGATGGTATGATACTAAACCCCTAACGGGAGGGATTGTGCTTGATTTTCATATGATAAAGACATAATCTTACAATCAGTTTGATTGAGGTCTGGAGCTGGCATGTCAGTAACTGCTAGTAGTCCTTTGTTAATTTATGTATCATTGTTATTTTGCTTAGTTTCTTTTGTTACTAATTCTGACATTGGACTCGGACTTCTTTTAAACTGAGTTTTAACTGTGCGTATTGCTGTGTGTTTGTTTATTCTACATTGGCAAGAGGTATAGGGGGAGGGTTGAGGTCTCACAAAACATGTTTAACCCCGACGCATTTTTGCGCCTGTCCCAAGTCAGGAGCCTCTGGCCTTTGTTAGTCTTGTATGCTTTTTAATTTTAGTTCATTTATATGTTTTGGAGTTTAGTGTGTCGTCCATTTTCATTGAACTAGTACATATTTTTGTTTAGGGGCCAGCTGAAGCCCGCCTCTGGGTGCTTGATTTTCTCGCTGTGTTGAAGACCGATTGGTGGCCTTCGGCTGTTTTCTGCTGTTTGGTCGGGTTGTTGTCTCTTTGACACATTCCCCATTTCCATTCTCAATTTTATTAGCAATCATCATCCAGTTATAATAGAAATATCACTGTAACTGCATGAAGCAAGACACAAATGAATTGTTACGGTGTATGAAAAATACAAGTCAATTTGTCAGTAATTTATTATCAACTTAGTTTATGAAAGGGGGATCCTATGTTTTTTTATCGTGACACTTTCTTCGCGGAAAATCAGATTATTTTTTCAACAGTTTTTAACAGGCTGTTCAGAATTATTGTTTTTCTTCACTTTTGAATGGCAATACATTTTTTTTTTAACAAAGAACTTAGTCAGAATTAAATATTATACCCCCCACCCCCAATCCATCCCTATCATTAAGTACGTGGCTGTTATTCTATAGAAATTAAAATATTTGGTCATTTGATCATTTGATAGAGTAAAAGGTATAGGTATATATAGATGTAATCAATTCAGAACTGACACGAATAGAGCACGAAATCGTGATACATGTATATATAACAAGAAAAACGAATATCCATAGGTCAATGTATGTTTTCCAATACAATAAGATTTCCATAATTCTACACACGAATGTGTTAAATCTGGCTTGTTTTAAAAGTGTTATGAAGAGTTTTGCATTATCAAATTCATCTCAAATATTGTTCCTTTATTGGAGCGATAATTTAACAACATTTCACATTATTTGTTTCGAAAGTTAAAATGTGCGTCCACGACGATTTTTTGTAATTCAGTCTAAAAAAACGGAGGACAGGATTGTTTATGTCTTAATCCACAGCACACGATAACTATCAAACGAAATACACATGTCATTATTTTATGCCTTGAAGCAAATTTCATTGAAACTTGGTATCGTCCGGGTTGATTCTTCAAAAGAAAGACCTGTCGTTCTGAAAAAAAATAACTCCACATAGGAATATAATGGATAATAAATACATCACATGAAGTAAGAAGCCGTCCACTTATAAGTTCATTTATATATCTAAATTTACTTAGTTTAGCAATTGCTTTAAAAAATTTATCAATGAGACTATAAATTAAAATTTGTATCATCACAATTACTGAAGTAGAATAAACATCTTATTTTAGCTTTAATCTTAGTGATAATTTTTTTTTCTTTGATTATCAACTGTCTCATTGAAGGCTAAACGCAGACCATATCATTCTAAATTAACTCAAGTACTAAAATAATATCCGCAAAACAAAGAAAAAAAAGCAAGCAAAATATGAATATTTTTTATCATATGTTTGTAATGACAATTTTGTTCATCTTTATGCCTGAAAAATGTAACATTCTGTTTACTTTTCATCAGGAACATTTTCTCAAATTACAAGTTGAAACACCTGACTGCCTTCATATTTCACAATCTCACGGATATAACATTGATGTAAGTATGTTCCTAAACACTATATCAATCATTCATAATCAATATTACGATGGAAAAAAATTTTTAAAACGGTTGTCTCTACAGTACTGACTTCAATTACAATTTTAAAAAATCCCTTATTATATAAATTGTTATGTTCCAAAATGTCTGAAAGAGAACGATACAATAAACATGTGGTGCAATTTATTGGAAATAAGGACGTTATTTGATGTATCTAAACAATGGGTATTGTAATTAATGAAAATAATTAAATTACTCAAAACACACACTTTAGGTAACTTGAAATAACAGATTACATTACAATATCTGTACAGCATACTAGTTCAGTTATTTTCTGAATAAAATATGTTTAAATTAATATACAAGTAGTCATTGTGTGGACTTGATACAAGTCTATTTCAATTAATGTTTATTTTTGTTTCTTTAAGGTAGCACTACAGTCTTATAATGATTTTTTTTTTTAATTAATAAATTAATTATGTAAATAAAAGTACATTGTAAATACTCTCTATATAAATGCATATGGGAGGAGCTCATCTTTATTGATAAGCAAGGATAAACGGTCAATTTGTTAAGCCTAAAGCATTTCTCACATTAATTTTGATTTTCAATTTCGAATGGTAATTACAGTGATCTAAAGGAGTGTCGTATAGAAACCATAGAAGCAAATACGTTCTTCAATATAACAGGACCTCTAACATTGTAAGTATATATTATAATCATATATTGAATGTTGAATAAAAGGACATTTAGGGCAGTAATGTGGGGTATACGTCAATAACACAAACAACAACAAAAAACACCAAGAAGTCAGCAATAAATAGATGCTGATCATTACAAGTTTTATGATTTGAATTGGCTTCCTAAGTAAGATAGGAAACCTTATATATCTTTTTTATAGAATCCTGTAAAATTTCAACTATATGTTTTTGCATTTTTAGATCTTTAGATACGCGAATAGTTGTCTAATAGAGATTTCCAATAAAATGACATACGTACGTAACTCGGCGTACGGACATAATGGGACTGGTTATTGCCAACCATTGAATTTGATTAAATACGTCGCTCAAGTTTAAACAAAGTATTTAAAGACTTTTAAAATCACACACTGGAATTTTCTTCCATATAAAATAATTTTATCATGACGAAAAATGATAGAAATCTTGCATTTTTATTTATCACATGGTTTTCCAGATTCCCGCCTTTATTTTCACTGACATAAGATCACGTATAAATACACGTATCCCATACCTATCATACGTACGATTTGAGTTATCTTTGATTATGACAATTATTTTTCAATATACTTTGCAGATGAACGCCCCATTATACTTTTTTTCTGTCTTTCTTTACAGTTTATCTATATTTTTGTTATATTTGTTGCGGGAAAAATATTTAGAAGGATATTTTTCTGACAATTTCAGAAATATCGAAACCAGAGTTTGTCAGAATCAGTCTCTTTATAAAGTTGAAAATTGAGATAAAACTGTCGCTTCCATTTAATTTCTAAACAAAAGTATTTTTTTAATTTATTATAAAATGTATTGATAAAACAAATGCTTACATATGTTGTTTTTGAAAATTAAGGTGTGTTCGATTAAGGATTGTTCTGTATTAAGTGTGGGAATGCTATCGGAGTCCAAATACAAAAGACATTTCCAGGCATTTTTTTTATATTCTTTGAAGTAAATTAACTTATAGTATTTTATCCATTTTATTGATAACAGTTAAAAGGGGTCACCGAATTCATTTTACTGAATAAATCATTAACGGAAATGTGTAAGGTAAGTAACATTGAACAACATAATATAATAAGATGTCGTTGCCAGATGCGGATCCAGGATTTTGAAAAGGGGGGATATAGGCAACGTTAGTAGTGGAACAAAAAATAGGAGTATTAATAGGATGTAGGGCCATATATATAAGTGTTCGTTGCATATGTATTTTCCATATGCATATTTAGGACTTTGTAATATACCGCAGGAAGACATGTCATCCTACCCGGACAGATGATTTTGACCCCGGACCGACCAATATTTGCTCTAACTCCTAAATATTGCGTGCTTGGCAGAAAGGCAGCTAATCTTCGATTTGAAACGGGCGAGGATCGAGCCAGAGACTTCCCGCACTCGAGCAGTGGTGTAGCTTTCATTGACGCTATGAGGCAACCGCCTCACCAAATTTTTTACCATTAAAAAAAGAGAGATAAAGATAATTATATACCATGTACGTCATAGTATAAATAAACTCATCGTAGATACCAGGATTAAATTTTGTATTTACGCCAGACGCGCGTTTCGTCTACAAAAGACTCATCAATGACGCTCGAATCCAAAAAATTAAAAAGGCCAAATAAAGTACGAAGTTGAAGAGCATTGAGGACCAAAATTCCTAAAAGTTTTGCTAAATACAGCTAAGGTAATCTATTCCTGAGGTAGAAAAGCCTTAGTATTTCAAAAATTCAAAGTTTTGTAAACAGTTAATTTATAAATATGACCATATCAATGATAATTCATGTCAGCAAAGAACATATAAAGTATATTGAGTGACGACGGTTCAAAACTTTGACTGCTTACTCTTTACTTACTCATTCCTCATTATGAACGTCTTGAAAACTTTCTTTCATAAAATGAACAAGGTAGATGCAAATATCTTTTTTAAGTAACAGACAAAGTATACCTTGCAAAAAACTGATTCAAACAAGAGGTCATAACTGTGAAACTGATATGATGCTTGATTTTTTTTTTACAACGAACTTGTTACTTTTGGTGTACAAAGTTTTCAACTGACACTTGGCATTCCTACATTTTATGTAGTACTCTTCTACCTTGGTTAATATAAGCAAGACTTCATAGTTCACCTAGTTATTATCATCAATACATTTTGACAAAAGCTAAACGTATAAAGTTAAAAGACATAGCGGATCTTAAACTTAATATCCCCAAATCTGTACAAAATCATTTTAGAGAAGGTCATACATATAATTCTGTCAATTATTTTTGTTTTGACCAGGACCTGTCTGAAACTGAATACTGAGAATTTAACCTTTAAGCAGCAGTTTCATTGAAATATATTGATTTAATGCGCACTAGAAATATTATTTCATGATAAAATTCCACAAATCTGGATTTTTCATAGACAGGATCTTTTTGCCAGTGTGTGACCTATCAAGAGTATGATCACCTACATCTATTTTGCGATTCATATTTTCAATTAACCATCCACTCCCTATTGGCATTGACGTCTTTTAACCAAGGTGAGGCTCTGACTGCTAAGATTCAAATCATTTGCCTCACCAGAAATAAAATTCAGGTTACGCTACTGTCGATTGATTGATAGTTGGTTGCTTAACGTCCAGTGGCAAATATTTCATGCATATTTAACGTCTAGAGAGCGTGTCATTCTCTCTACAAGAGGCATCGGATTTAACGTTCCACTCTAATCGGACGGGACTGCGTACTTGTACATCCCGCACAAACCAAACGGACTCCCCACTTTGGCAATGGTTTAACTGCCGATCGGAACAAGATCAATAGTGACCATATTTCTATTCCCCTGATCACCTTTGAGCGGTTACTATCGAGGCGAGCGCGCGACTAAAAAGACAGTTATTAATATGGAAGATACATGCATATACATGTACGTGTATTAATCAAAACATTTGCAACACGAATGTGTGGCCTTAAGACGCCGTGCCCCTTCACATGATCATATTTCCATGTTCAGTGCACCACTTGATCCGGGTCAAACTCTAATTTGGTATATAATTTTAAACGTTTTATATTTTGAACAAAACGGAGGAACGGACGGATGCACAAACCAGTAAATATAATATCCCCTTGCTATCATAAGTTGGTCATAAAACTAAAATGATCATCCTACTAAACAAAACTTCAATAAAATATTCTGTACATGTCCGTTTTTCATATGTATTTGTATAAGTTAAACGCCAAACATTTTAGAAACTTTTTAAGAGCAATGACGTTAAATTACGCATACGTTTGTACGGGCTCTTCCTAGAAGCAAGTCGTGTACACCTTTTACATTCCGGCGTGTTTGAAACTCTTGTTTCAATCTTATAACTTTTAAATAAAAAATGAAAATATGATCTCGCTTCAGATTCCATTATTTTTATTTTTTCAAACTAGATTTTGATTTAGTAGCTTTAAGAATTCATCGTTTGAGAGATAAACATATGGTCAAGTGAAATGACGAAGAAATGATCGGTGCATTTGATTACCGGTAACTGAGTTAATTATTCCCTTTAAAGGTTGTTGTCAATGAAATCCCAAATTTAATAACAAAATATGTAAAGACTTAAAATAATAGTTTGTGCTAATTCTTAAATAACATATATTCTAACAAAGTATGTGTATTAAACGAGCCAAAAATTCATGCAGTCTATGCTCCCCTCCGTCATCCTACAATGCAATAGGCCGAGATATGGTCAGATAGGTTGGTTATGTCGAGTAATGTCATTTTATTGGAAATCTCTAGTAAGCCATTTTACCGATTGTGTCATATTCCTTAATTTGACTGAGTGTGGATTCGCATGGCGGGTGATGCATGTTTACCAGGAGACGTTCACCCTATTGACGCACCCAGTCTCCTTCTTTTGAAGTTCATGCGATTTCCCGCGTTTTTGTTCACAACCTTGATTTGTCTTATTAATCGATTTGTGAGATTTTAACATTGGTAAACTACACTACAAAATCCTAAAAGTTTGAATTTACCAACTTTTGTTTGAATTTGACTGAAACATTACTAGATTATCTGAATTTTACTAATTTTGTTTGAATATTTCTCGACAAATTCTCGACATTATTAATCTTTCTGAGTAAGTCCCGACAAAGTGTCGTCATTATTAATTTGTCTGAATTAGTCTCGACAAATTCTTTTATTTATATACCTAAAACTGAGAATCTCTCGGTAATTGTTAATTACATTTTTTTAGATATTTTCATGACTTTACCTTTGACCTTTATGAAAAAAGTGGATGAATTATACCAGACAATATCATCCTCAGTAAAATTTATTCCCTTTTTACAGCTATACAATTTTACTTGTTTAAAGTCGGTATATTAAATAGATGAATGTGAACTTTGGTCACTGTATTTATTGTTGTACTGTTTAAACATTTTTTGTAAATCGAAATATATATAAAATGTCTATCCTAATATCTATTGTAATATTTAACGGAGCTTTAGTGTTGTAGACTTGTTTAAACGTATATTTAAAATAAATTATGTACTGTATCGTTTTTCAATTCATAAAATTCTGAACGTCAAACATCATTGTGCATAACATATTTTTCTTTCCATTAATCTTGAGAATCATACGAAGTAAGTATCGACAGTCGATCAGAGGAAAACCTAAACCATTCAGGGAAAATATTAATATGATACAAACGCTGTTATTTAGTAAAAGAACAAAGGAATAAATACCAAAATCTCAAGATTTAACCAAAAAGATTCCAGACAGTCCTATTGAATAAAAAAACAGTGATTATAATAGTCCTAGCTAATATCATGAGATACAAATTAATACAAGTATTACAGTTATTTCGATTCCAACGTACTAGGAATGTCGGAATACAAGTTCCCAATTAAACAGTGGTGTTGCAATTATTCGACCTTAGACTGTGTATTATCCATCAAACATTTGAAGTTTGTTTGGACTTCACGCTGCGAAAACCATCTTCTTATTGACATATTGGGTAATATTTTTCCATATCACAAAATCTGTACCTAGAGATTCCTACTTCCGTTAACTAAAACAGGTTATCGTTGAAGATAGTGGAAGTATATATTACTTTCAATTGCACTAATATGGCAACAATAAGTTTGTGAAATGTGTGTTCTGACTTGTCGTCATACTACACATTGCATTATATTGAAGAAGATATAAATCGTATGAGGTTTCGCATGAAACTTTGTTGAAAAACCTAGGCCTATTACAACAGGCTCTGTTTAAAAGGCAAATCAAGTCTGAATTGTGAGCTTTCATGACAATTGTCTACAAAAAACCATTATGAAGCTATTTTCTTGAATGTGACTTCCTTGAATCGTGAGATTTCCACTAGACCTTTTGGTAAACTCTAAAAGACATTGTACAGTGACACCACTAAACCCGGTAAACTTGAACCTAAACAAAATACACAGGTTACATTCTTTATATGACAGTTGTTATCCATTCGTTTGATGTGTTTGAGCTTTTGATTTTGCCATTTGATTAGGGACTTTCCGTTTTGAATTTACCTCGGAGTTCGGTATTTTTGTTATTTCACTCTTTATGTTGTTGTTCCAAGTCAGGAGTCTGAAATCCAGCGGTTGTCGTTGGTTTCTGTCTGCCATATTTGTTTTTCGTTAGTGGTTTTTAGTTTGGCCTATGGTTTTCTCTTTTGAGTTGATTTTCATTTTGTCATGCTTTAGCTTTTCATAGTTTACTATACGGCATGGGTTTTGCTCATTGTTAAAAGCCGTATAGAGTGACCAATATTTGTTTACATCCATAAGCTTGTTCTTTGGTGTCTGTTCTCATTCAAAACTATACCCGAGACGATTGTTGTTTCTCATGACGGTACCACTTTACCAACATTCACCAGGAGGATACCATTGAAGCCGGTGTAGAAACCAGGGACCGAATATTTAGTCCAACTGCTAACAATTAATTTAAACTGCCATATCTGTATAATCAATGGTAAAAGCTACCCCTGTTCAGAATAACAGCAATTGGATGGTTCCGTTTTTTGTTTTTGATGGATAGTTGTTTGATTGGCATTAATACCGCATCTTATTATTTTTGAAATAAGACACAAAAACTCCAATATCACATGAAATGAATGAAACTTACCAAGCGTGTTTTTTAGTTTTAACAGTACGCATGATCGTTCGCTACTGTTACGTCAAAGATGTATGCTATTTTCAGGAATCTCAAGAACAATAAAATTCGGGAAATACAAAGCAATGCTTTCAGATACCTAACCGGAGTTGAGATAATGTAAGTACACATAAAAATATGTCTAAATTGTAAACTAAAAATAATGCTCATTTTAAGTATGGTGCAAAGATTAACACATTTTACGAAAAGCTATTCAACACCTACAGATGAAGTTAGTTTGGTTACCAACAAAAATTATTCTTTGTACCAATTACTGTATGAGAGTATTGTTATATATTAAATAAAGTACAATATATCTTTTCGTCGTGAAATCGTTGATTAAAAGTTTCAATCGATAAAAGAAGATCACAAATGATCAATGAAAAATTATGCATAGAAGAAAGACAGATAACACCATAAGTTAAGGACAAAAACGCAAACTCATGTTCTTAAAGTCAATAAAAACACAATACAGATAAAAACATCATTAGAGATCGAACACGAAAAAAATTTGGTTCACAAAATTTGTTGCATGACATTGATAATTCAATGGTAAGTCAAGAACCTGTATAGTCAGGAAATTGGAGGAAACACTTTGAAATGCTGGTATCGTTATTAATATCTGCTTTAATTATCAAGATATTTAATCTTTACAGACATTTAGACGACAATTCTTTACAGACAATCAAGAGTGAAACTTTTGTGAATATGCCTAAACTGAATATCCTGTAAGTAATTGATATGCTATAACCTCATACTTGTTAACGGATACATGAATGAAGATGTTGGATATAAATTAACCAATGAGTGAGTACACTTATTCACTTATGATATGTGCAACACCGCAGTTATTTTATCATTGAAAAGGAAAGACTTGTAACGAGAATAGTCAGTCGTACAACTTAGAGATGGTCAGATAAAGATGAGGTTAAAGAGCAATCTCAAGATCAATTTTAATTCTGATTTTAAAATTACTCTCATAATTATAGTTTGATATTAAACAGTTATGACAAGATGGTGTCGATGTCATCTTTTAAGTTTTAAGATTGTCCATTTTCAATGTAGTTTGATAGTGAAATAGTTTTTCTTGCTTTCAATTAAGGAAAATGAAATACCCTCAATGTTGGTTGTTGGAGTTTGTCAACAATATGTATTTTGTAAACTGTTACCATGTGTAATATGCATAATTCAAGTAAAGAAGACAACACATCTGATTCTTTTTCAATTCAATACACATATAATTGTCATATCTATCAAACAAACAGTAATCATATATTTCGGGCGGCCTTATTTCGAATGATTTAATATCCTGATGCTACGGCGATGGCTTATGCTTTAAAATAAATAAACATTTCAATTACAAAACACGAGGTCAAATAAGTATATTTCCGTAACACTTTTTGCAGCTACCCATATACACCTTGATATGATATGTAAAATTCATAAGGTGTACAAGATTAATGCAGCTATTAAAAGTGACATTTTTTCACGAATTGAATAACCAATTCAACATGTCTATGACATCGACTCACATGAGACATGTTTTCTGTAAATTTACCGATTGTGTCTTTTCCCTATCTTGACATTTTAAATGATTCTGGATTCACAAAACGGGTGGAACATGCGTAGCAGTAGATGCCTACCCTGTCAAATGTACCGGTCTAGCTCCCTTTGAGTTCAGGCGATTCCCTCAGTTGTTATTTTTATTGTTTGTATATTCAAATTAAATCAAAGAGATTTGAAAATCAGTTAACTACAGCTGTTGCTGTTTTTATTTATAATAAATAAATATTTTTAATAAAAACATGCTTGAAAAATTGTATTAATTTATAGTACCAGGTTATATACCTAGTGTTGTAATATGCACAATTGATATGCTGAAGCAATCAAAAATTAGGAATTTGGGAACATCCAAATATTTTTTATACTATTTATTCATATTGTTTGAAACAGAATATGTATTTTTATTAATAAGTAAATTTTATTAAAAAAATGTTGTTTATTTTCGTATGTATATCTAGACAACTTCCCAAAATATTGACAATACTCAACTAGCATTGAATTAAAACTTGTGTTTGAATGGCCATTTTAAAATAGGATTTAAAGTCCAGATTATACACCAAGGATGTATAAATACATCAAAACGTGAGGAGCTATACGATCAAAAGTTCAATTAGATTATTGTTTACCGTCATTATACAGAAATCCTGCATTGTACGCGAATAAAAAAAAATCTAAAATATTCGACACATTCAACCAAATGACATCAGAAGTCAACAGTCTTTGGTAATGAAGTGGTATATATACAATTTACCAAGCTCTTAATCGTCTCCAAGCCTAAAAACATTGAAAAAAAAGAAAAAGAAAAAGTAAAATAACAAAATAACAAAAATACCGAACTCCAGGTGGATTTATCCTGGTTTTATAGCTAGACAAACCTCTCATTTGTATGACAGTCGCATAAAATCCCATTGTATTGACAACAATGTGTGAACAAAACAAACAGACATAATAGGTAAAAATGTCAAAAATAGGGGTACAGCAGTCATTGTGTTATAATCTTAATTACTATAAAAACAAACAAATATGTCATCAAAGAAAAACAAAATAGCATATAGACAAAGCACATAAGCATAAATGAAAGACAAGAATACGAAAAATGGCCATAGTACTATAACACAATGGCGGGATATACTAGTACCGAGCCACGCGAAAAGGATATTACTAAGAATGGACTAAACAGTAAAGGTTAATAATTTACAAAGACAAATAAAAAAAACCACTATGACACATAGTTTAGATGATAAACAACGTCAGTACCTATCAGAAATTAATCAAAGATCTGCCATCAACACTAAATTCTTTTAATAACAAATTTAATTAATATATATGTCACAAGACAACCTCTGATGAATTTCTTGACACATGAATATTTTGCAGAGTTTTAACTACTTTTAAGGTCTAAAACTACTCCTTTTGATCTCAAGCAATATACCAACTCAAACAATACAAAAGACAATACAATAAAACAGCAAAACGAAAAAAACGAAAGAAAAAGGCACTTTACTCTAAAATAACGTTGTTACAGACAACAAGAACAAACACAAAGAAGGAATAATCAACAAAATTATATCGTATTAAAGAATGATCGCAGTAACAGAAAGCAAGATCATAGTACTTATCCGACCGATACAAATCGGCCACCCTTCACACTAATATCGATGACTGTTACTTCATAAAAGATTACATATAGCCACGATATAAACAGTACAGGAATATTGGATCTTGGGCATTACCTAGAATTAACTGCAGAATAACTAAAAAGTCATTTTAATTTTGCTCCAATAAACAATTATCGAATTAATATCACTAAATATATCATAGGCAGTTGTTAAAACACAGCAATATAATTATATCTTTTATGAATTAAATCAAAAAGCAAGATTTTACAGAAAATGTCCATACATGGCAGCTTTAGAATAAAATTATTGCTGTAAAAACATGAATGCGAAATACCACTTTAAGAAAAATTCCTGCAAATGAAATCATAAGTCAACTTTAAATCGCTTTAAAAATTGATAAGACTGAAAGTTGAAAGTTGTTACCATTCTAGAAGCTATTGCCTCGGTTTTGGCATGCTTTAACATAATGCTTTATAGTTGTTTAATTTCAATTTAAAACAATATTTCCCAATACCACAGTAAATTAAATTCATGAAACTTCCTACCATGTGGTCGATACAAAGGCTACTGTACTATCAGTTCCCGATGGTATCACCCGCCTAATACTCCAGTGCAGTACTTTGCAATTATGTTTTTCCCTGTTTGGAATGAATTACAAGATATCTTTTTAATTTATGAGTGGTTTATATAATTGTGATATCGTTTTACCCTCTTTAAAAAGACGGGATCATAATGGTTGAAATGTGTCTGTCTGTTCTTCCTTCCGTACGTTAGTCCGTTTGCCCCTCTGTTTATCCGTTCGTAACATATTTCCGTCATGTTTTCTCAACAATTACATGTCACCCTATACTCAGACGCAACCAATCATAGCTTCTGTTGTCTGCTGCCACATTGTTTGAGAAAATATGGAATATCATTGATACAATTAGGTCTACTTCATTCAATTAATATCTTGATTTACATCTACTGATCGACCATGAGAGTCGGTTTCCAGTTTATCGTTTTGACAAAAGAGAGAATTTCAATCTTCTCATTGTGATCCTTCCATTTCTGTGTAGCAACATTTTTACAGCATCAGAATATGGATGGAATATATTATATAATTTCCCAGCTGATACAATTCTACAGGGCTTGCGTTTCCTAACATTATTTTTAATTGAGGGTTGATGCTTATCGGGAATTAATTGGCCAAGTTAAACAAGTGGTAAAGTCAGCCGTATGAATGTTTTATAGCTTCATCCTGAATTGGTTGACCGTTGTGGAATATCTGGAGAAATTGTACTTTTTATTTCGACGATTAACACAATAACCCATATTGTACTAAGTACATCCCCTAGTGTTATCGATCTTATAGGAGTTCGTGAACTGCGTTTACTATAGTTTTAATGTTGCATTTTGTGCAATTTTATTTTTCAAATGTCTATGTTGTCTCTACCAGTCTCTTTTATCCTTTGTTCTTAACAATCTTGCTTTTCTTATAAACTTTTACAAGTTTTATGGTAAAAGAACTTACATAAACCGATTGTTTTTTTTTTAATTTAGCTATATCAAGGATTAGACCCAATACATTTATCAATCCGTTATTGTAAAATTTCTTATCACAAACTTTCGGAGTAGACTTTTTTAGTTCCCTTTATTTTTTTCAGTCTCCTTTTTCAAACGTGAAATTTTCATTTCTATGCAGCAGCATTCCAGCATCGTCTGATTATAGAGTATATATCTCCCAGTTGATACGTCATTCCAGGGCTACTATTTCCTATTTTTAATAACAAGGGGGCTATCACAAACTTGCATTTGAAAAAAAAGAAACCATCATATCCAAAAGAAACACAATGAAGAGACAAACAACTATCTATTAAAAACATTACAAAGAAAATTAAGGATTGGATTTTTACAAAACATGGATTTGAATTCAGAAGCTTCGAAAGTGTAAATTGTACTCGTTCTACATCTGCACTTATCGTGTTTATTATGGCTAGTACAAATTTGGTGATAAGTGGCACTCTGTAAAATTGTAATCGAGGTTACGGAATTGGGATTGTGGCAATGGCAATTGGAATACATTCTGTCATTTGTTACACAAACATTTCATTATAGTCAACCAAATCATAATGACGTCTGTAAAATTTTGTGGTATGCTCATAATTGAAGAAAGGAATTTAATACCATAAATCGTGGAACAATTTTACTGGCCAAAAGTATAACCACAAATATCAGGATTTTATTTTGAGGTTATGTAGAAGGGTTTCATGTAAACGATTTTAGCCAGCAGTAATTAATGGTAACGTTGCACAAAGCAAACACTTGTAGGGTTGCACTTGAGAATTCTAATCCTTTGTTTTTAATATTAAACAAAGCCAATTGATTGCTACCTAAATTATATTGTTTATTTGTACATATTACTAATCTTACACTATTTTCTGTTTTAGAACTTTAGGTAGAAACAGTATTTTGCAAATCGAAATCAATGCCTTTGGAGATCTTCAGGATCTACTTCTCTTGTACGTAATTCATTTTTAACTTGAGCCATTCTCTTCATGGACTTTTGCTGACCGGCAAAAATGTCACGTATTAGATAATAAAATGACCACAAAGGGTATCAATCTATATTATGGAAAATTTCTTCAGGAAATGAAGCCAATGGGCCAAACTTTTAAAGAATATATCTTTTATTGATAATAAGGCTATGTTTTAGGCTTAAAAGATTAATGTGGGGGAAACCATAAAATTTTTGATATTTCAGAACCTTGTCCATTGGAATTCATATGATTAAGAAATACCAAGCGTCTGAATTATTATTATAAAGTGCCTTCAAAATCAACCTAACAATGTTAGAGAAGATCTGATTCTTTTCTTCTTCCACAAACGGGGCTGGCACCTATACTTTAACTTTTATGACAACGCCTCCCAGCATGGCACGGCCGTTAATATTAGATATAGTTCGAGGGGGGGGGGGGGGAGGCGTCTGCGCAATGATAGGCGGCTTTGTCATAGAAGTTAGAGAAAAAAGTAAAATTTCCAGCCCCGGTTGGGGAGGTAGTTATGAATCCGATCTACTTTTATATTGTTAGGTTGATTTTCTAGGCACTTATCACGGAAGCTTTCAGTAAAGCCCAAGAAAAAGATCGAAAGATTCTCGTGGAATACAAAGATAAGACGACCCGCACAGATAGAATTCCGTTTGTTGTCACTTGTTATCCCGATCTGACAAATATTTCACCTACAGTCCACAAGCACTGGCGTCTTATTGAAAATGACTCTTACTTAAAAGAATGCTTATCGCAGACCCAAAAATCTCAAAGATATACTTGTTAGATCTAAAGTTAAAAAAGCAAGAGACCTCTAAAATCGGGTGTTACAAACAATGCGGAAGAAAGCAATTATGTGTGCTGTAAAGTCGCCAACACTGAAAACTCTTTCACCAGCACAGTTACAGAATAGCGATACAACATCTATGTAACATCTAATTGTAAAACGGAAAATAGTATTCATATTCTTACTTGTGGAACTTGCACGTTGCAATATGTTAGCGAAACAGAAACTAAATTCAACATCAGACTTAATAATCACCGGTCATTTTATACCAAATTTAAAAGAAGAAACTGCCCAATCACGAGCCAACTCTTAAGAACAGACATACTTTTGAAAATATCGCCTTTCAAATAATAGAGGTCAACCAATATTGGTATACCCAAAGTAGAAAACAGAGAGAGAGATTCTGGAGCATCAGCTACGTACTCTTGAATCTGATGGACTGAATGAGAGAGATGAAAAACAGTTTTATCAAAAACCAAAGGAATAAATTTTCATACTATTTAACTAACACAATTATATGTTTTGATCTATTAATCGCAATGTACAATAAGCTGCAAAAATATATTTAAAAGACATGTACAATAAGCTGCAAAAATATATTTAAAAGACATGTACAATAAGCTGCAAAAATATATTTAAAAGACATGTACAATAAGCTGCAAAAATATATTTAAAAGACATGTACAATAAGCTGCAAAAATATATTTAAAGAGGGGGGGGGGGGGTCAATACCTTTTTCTGTTAACCTGTTTTGGACTATTTCAGGGTGTTATTTGAAATATATATAAACTGTTAACTGTTTTCAACCCACTTTCTGTTATCGGTTCTGTTAAAATTTGCAATGTTGTTAACTGTTTTATATGAAAATGGGATTCCTGTTATCTGTTACTTGACACTTAAAGTGTTCACTGTTTTGGACATAATTTATCTCTGTTAACTGTTATTTACAAGAATTTTCAAGATTCACACTAGAGTTGTAGTTAATCACATTAAATTTGCTGTTAATCTCTTTCTTTACGATGCTCCTTCAAAGGAGTAACATAAACAGCATATATGTAAAGGCAACAGTAGTATACTGCTGTTCAAAAGTCATAAATCGATTGAGAGAAAACAAATCCGGGTTACAAACTAAAATCGAGGTGCAACAAAAACAAACGTCAACATACATAGAAACGAACTATTTGATAACAACTGCCATATTCCTGACTTGGTACAGGACATTTTAAGAAAAAAATGGTGGGTTGAACCTGGTTTTATGGCTAGCCAAATCTCCTGCTTATATGGCAATGTTAAAAAATATCTCTAAAATGACAACACTACGTGACAGAAAAACAGCACAAACACACGCAAGAACACTCATCACAGAGAAATGCACAAATAAATAATATAATAGTCGACACAACATGTAAACCGCAAAATAACAACGAACATCTTCCATTAACGACAGACAGCACAGGACATCACAAACAGTGACGTATTTTTGTAACGAATATATAATCTTGAAATTCATACAATTATTTTCACAATATTAGTCCAAACAATTATCATGATAATGACGGTATTGAAAGGCTATTTTATAATTATTTGGACTACAAACGATAAGACATAACACATTATCCAACCAAAACCACAACAGAAATATCATAAATAAATAGATGAATGTTGATTGTATAAAATACCGAGACACGTCGTATAGCAATGCAAATTCACATTCGGCAAAACAGTCATATTCGGGAATAGGTCACGTTCGGTACTTAGCAGACAGACGACATAGATGTTAAACCACAATCTAAGACGTGGTAAAAATGTCATTAGTTAGTTTAGACACAGACACATCGTAAAGATCTACCAATTCGTGATGGTGTCCATAAAATTTACGGAGTGTCATTTTTAATCTTTCCTCCTCATAACTCTGTTGGAACAGTTTCTGCGTAAGGAGCACACTCCTGTATATGAAGTCCGTATAGTGTGAACATGACGAGCATAACCTATCAATTGAGATATGTAAACACCATACGACGGAGCATAGGGTATGTTACTGCTGAGAAATGGGAAATTGATTATTGGGAAGTTGAAATGTAACTGTCTTTGGAGATCTTTATAAAATTGAGAATGGAAACGGGGAATGTGTCAAAGAGACAACAACCCGACCAAAGAGCAGAAAACAGCCGAAGGACACCAATTGGTCTTCAACACAGCGAGAAAATCCCGTATCCGGAGGCTGGCTTCAGCTGTCCCTAAACAATAATGTATACTAGTTCCGCGAAAATAGACGTCACACTAAACTCCGAACCATATAAATGAACCGAAATTAAAAAAACATACAAGACTAACAATGACCAATGGTTCCTGACTTGGGACAGGCGCAAAAAATGCGGCGGGGTTAAACATTTTTTGTGAGATCTCAACTCTCCCCTATACCTCTAGCGAATGTAGTTTATTTCCGTCCCCTATTTAATTTATCCCCACGTTAACAGGAATGGCCACTTCTGACCAGAGGAGATGTTCTGACCCAGCTCAGCCCCCGCTCAATCCCAAGATAAAAACAATGACAATGAGATTAAGATAATAGTGTTTAATAAGTTACATTGACCCAAAGCACCTCAATGGAGTTGTGAAAAATAAAGAAAGGAAAAGGGTTACCCTTACCACCAACCCTCTCGTACTGTTTCAGTTTGCAATTGGCAAAATAACTAAACAGTGTGGCCTGGCAGGGGAGGCAGAAAAACAAGGACTTGGTCCTCATATTGATGTAAAACTTGCTAGACTTCAGAAATGTAAAGATGGGCCAAAGGCTTTTTCTATATCTACTCAGAGTTCTTGGGACTTGGAGATGGGAGAGATGTTAGCTGCTTCATCTTGTGAGACCTTACAGGGTACTTTATGATTTATAATTGGTTTTAATGATTCGCAATAGAGATCAGTAAACTTTTCTAGTTCCTTTTTATAAAAGCATGTAAGCTATGAATCGTATGATTACACTGAGATGTAACAATAATTTATAAGGGCCTCCGCCATAAAAATTAATGGTCGCGCCCTATCGTAATCACTCTGTCTATCTGTCTGTCACACTTTCCTATGTCGTACGATTTCCCAAGTTTGCTTTGACTGATTGAAATAAAATGTAAAGGCAAAAATAAACATCACCAGAGGAAGGTCCCTTTTGATTTTGAAGCGTTTTCGATTATTCATGTCCGAGAAATTGGACTTAGGCCGGTGGGGCCCTTCATGAAGTAGTCATTTTTCTAGTTTATATGATATATTTTTATCTGCATTGCTTACGGCGAATGCCTGTCCATGAGTCAATCATTCTGTCCGTCTGTCTGTCCGTTCATCTGTCTGTCCATATGTCCATCATAAAAAGATGGTACTTGTTTGTGTAATCTGAAACTTGATCACGGCTTTAAGATTCCTTAGAGCTTGACATTTCTGAGACGTTTTACAGTAGTTCTGAACACATTGAAGGTGTGCATTTCACCTTTTCATTGCTTTTGGGTTGATTTGAGAAAAAAGAGATAGATTAAAGTTGGTGTTAACTGTTATCAGCATTTAATATTTTTTGTTAACTGTTTTTGCCAAAATCGAGGTGTTGTTTACATGTTAACTGACCCCCTATCGCCCCCCTCTTTAAAGGACGTGAACAATGAGCTGCAAAACAGCTTAACAGCATCCGATTTTTCCTGGATGGCTGCACGCGCCTGATGAAGCTAATTTATTAAGCGAAATATTGCGTGAATTTATAAAATATAACAACTATTTTGATAACACTCATTAGCGTGTTAAAGTTACATTCTTAGGCATCTATATATCATTCGTCTCAAATTTAGCCCATCAAGGTAAGCTCTGCAAATTTGCATTATCAAATTTATGTTCTTCCCTTAGCGGGATTCGAACCCTTGCTTCTATGACATCATGGGAACACCGCCTGTACTATGTCCAGCGCCCTAGACCACTCGACCAACTAGACTATATATAAATATAGCTTTTGTTGGTGTTGGTATACTGACCGATTTGAACTAGTATAATACTAAAATTTCAAATTTGACGAAAGTTAATTAATTACAACAGAGGCTGCGTATTTATACATCCCAAATGAATAGCACTGTTCGATTTGAACTGGTATAATTTTTAAATTTTAAATTTTGACGAAGGTTAAATAATAAATAAAGGCAATAGTAGTATACCGCTGTTCAGAAACGGACTATGTGATAACAACTGCCATATTCCTGACTTGATGCTGCGTATTTATACATCCCAAATGAATAGCACCGTTAGATTTAAACTGGTATAATTCTAGAATTTTCAGAGTTGATGGCAGTAAAGGAATTACAACAGATACTGCGTAGTTATACAACCCAAATGAATAGCACTGCGCGATTAGAACTACACCTTTTCATTGATTCCATTTGGAGCCAACGTTGTTAATTTTCTGATACAAAATTTTTCCAAGTGAGTCTCTCTTCCCTAGACCATTATAAAAATAAGAAGATGTAGTATGATTGCCAATGAGACAACTATCTATCAAAATTTAAATGATATGAATGTAAGCAACCGTACGGCCTTCAACAATGAGATAAACCCATCCTGTATAGTCGGCTATAAAAGGCCCTGACATGAAAAATATGAATTAATCCATTGAGAAAACTTACGCCCTTATTTATAACAAAACAATTTGCGAAAAACAAATATGACAGACATGAACTAACGACAACCACTGAACTACGGGATCTTAACTTGGGAAATGCACATACAGAATGTGGCGGGGATAAACTAGTTTGAAGGCGCCAACCCTCCCCCTAACCTGGGACAGTGGTGTAACGGCACAACATAAGAACAAATTATGCAAAACAATAAACGAGAAAACAATATGAGAAAGAGAAAAAAAATTACAACCATCGTTTGTTCCCATACCCATTGCAAGAGTCCACTGACGAAGAGCCTGATTAAGAGGATAAATCAGCTCTCATTAGCTTGTCTATAAGGCTTTTGGGCCGACGGAAAGCCAGTACGGGTGCCTCGCGGAAGATCTTGGATAGTTTAGGATTTTTTTTCTATTTCTTTCCAATTTTCGCGAATAAGGTGTGATAACTTGTCAAATATGGGATGGTTAGTCAGCACATGATTCCATCCTTCACTTGCGTAGCTGTGTCATTAAATGTGATCTTAGAGTCAGAGATTCCATAAGTGAATTGTATTGAGGGATGGGCATCGTTGGCATGTTGAATGAACACATTGAGTTTTTGTTCAGTATTATCCATCGTCATGTCAATATCGTCGATAAATCGGAACCAAGAGAGATGTTGATAAAGAGAAGAATTGAGAATTTGCTGTTCTAGTTGCCCATAAAAATATTGGCATAAGACGGGGCCATCTTTGTTCCCATTGCTGTTCCATTAACCTGGAGATAGTGTTCACCATTGGATGTGAAGTTATTGCATTTCAATACCAAAGTTAGAAGCTGGATTAAACATTGAGTTGATGGGTTTAAGGTGCTGTGAGAGGTCCAGACTTCCCTACATGCTTCAATACCATCTTCATGGGGCATGTTAGTATCATAATCATACTGATGAAGGATATCTGTTATCCGAAATATTTATAGATACATGTACTTACATTTATTGTTTCCTTGTTTTGATATTGTAGTTGTTTTGTATACTTTTTCAGACATATTTATTTATTTAATTTATTGTGTACAAAATCGATTTCAAAACGATCCAGCGCCCTCGTAAGAAAGATCGTTGACTAATATCTGGACGTTTTTTTTATATTAAATCAAACATCTAAATATTAACTTACAACATTTCAATAATTTGAGACTCTTTTGGCAGTTTTTGCTGTACGTTTTAAAATGATAAAGTTGTCAAGTAAAGGCAACAGTAGTATACCGCTGTTCGAAAACTCATAAATCGATAGAGATAAAAACAAATCCGGGTTACAAACTAAAACTGAGGGAAACGCATCAAATATAAGAGGAGAACAACGACACAACAAAAACACAACATTAAAATGTAACACACACAGAAACGAACTATAATATAACAATGGCCATTTTCCTGACTTGGTACAGGACATTTTAAGAAAAAAATGGTGGGTTGAACCTGGTTTTGTGGCATGCCAAACCTCCCGCTTTTATGGCAACGACAAACACAACACCAAAACGACAACATCACATGACAGGACCACAATACAAATAAATGGGAGAACATATAGGACAAAGAAACACACGAATAATAGCTAACAAAAGGTACTAGGCTTAAAATTCAATACGCCAGACGTGCGTCTCGTCAAGGCCTTTATAAAATATGCAAGATGAAATTCAAATATATTACAATTGATATCTCACAATGTCTTGTGACTTAGGAAATATGGTTATAATTAATTCATAACACTTTGCATTCTTTTTACTTCAGGGGGTAAAAAAAGACTGCTCTTTGGTCGGGTTGCTGTCTCTTTGACACATTCCCCGTTTCCATTCTCAATTTTATTATCATTCCTTCTTCTTGATAGGTTGAGGTTTAAAAGATTCGAACTCATCAACCCTTGGTTTTAGTGAGGTTCATCCCGCCCAAAATGTTGCTCTTTATCTGCTGTTTGCGTTATTGTTATTGTTTAATTATAAATAAAAGATTAAAATGAAATATTATCTATCCTGTTAATTTGAAATAAAATGTAACTTTGAAAATAAAAGAGCATGTTTTACTGAACAATTTTTATTATATTATGGGTTATTTTTTCAGGTCACTCGAATCAAACAGTTTAATATGTGATTGCAGAATCCGTTCGTTTCACCTTTGGTTATTGCAGCAGACACACACAAATGCACATGGTGCTGTTTGTTCTAACCTAAATGGACTAATAATCAAAGATATTTCGAATGTTGAGGAGTGTAAAGGTTTGTATTAGACGGACGGTAAATACAAGTTATCGTCATTTATACCGGTTTTTTGTCGCTTTTGTCTGTCATCTATAAAACAAGTAGATAGACAATTTTACTATAACATCGCTGGCTCGGTATCATGCCTGATATTCATCACAAACATGTAAACGACAAAAACAGTTTTTAAGGGTTGGATTATATGCATTTCGGTAAATCAACAGTTCCTATTGCCTACTTGTGAAAATGTCATTGGAGCAGAAAACAAGTACATAGAAGGAATTTATATACTAGTATTCTGCTATTTGTATGGAGAAGATACGAACCACAAAGAAAGACGGTGTCAAAACGGAAGCCTTACATTTCCAACGAAATTTTATAGATAGTTTAAAAGAACAAGATGATTTAAGGTAATAAATAATGAAAGGTTAAGTTTAATCTTAATTAAATCTCTTTAATGTATATATTTGTATTCAATGGAAAGTAATTTGTCCACACGCTTAAAATCCCTCATATGTTTCAGAAACCACAACTGGGAGTGAAAGTTTATCAATAACTTCAAAAAGGCCGGAGACGACTCAACCAGTTGCACTAACAACAATGAACAATATCGTTGATCAAAGTAAGTTATTTCTGCTACGAAGAATAAGAAAGAATGACAAATGTACTTAACTTCGAGCTACAATAAATGTATCTACAAGCTAATTTTGGGAAAAGTCTATTCAGTCGAAACCGATTGCGACAACATGCAATCGACTGTCAATAGCCTAAATTGCCAACTTTCTTCCGAATAAATGAGATGAGTTGGATTAGATTCACCAGCGTGTGAAACCTCAAGTTAATTGATTATTTTTTATCTTTCCGTTTACTATTTCCATCAGACAAGGGTGTGATATAACTTTGTAAGTTTTATGTGTCCGAAGCGCTTTTCTGGATTTACCTACATCAGGAACGTTCAAGGCCAAATATTTGAAAGCCAAGGATGCATAAGTATGTGTTTAAGTGAACAACTATATGCCCAAAAGTGACCTAGAGGAATTTAATAAAAAAAAATACCTGTTTGAAAGTACCCTATATTGAAACATCATCAAAGGAAAATGTTGGAATGAAAAATTACTTTTTATTCTAAAATAAAAGAATAATTATCAGTTGCAAAACAGCTCAGACGGCATAGTTCACCTGTCAATTCATCTCAGGTTCCCACTCGTTTTTTACGCTAACTGGTTGGGTCATCCTCACAACTAGCACGAAAAGCATTTTGAAATATTTACATGTGATGACTATTCCTAAAACTTCAAACAGTTTAAGTATTGATAAAGTTTATTGCACTTAAATCAGTGCAAGTTGATTTTTTTTATTTAAAAGTTTCCAATAAAAAAAAACAGGTTAATATTGAATTTCCAACCTACAAATTAGCTTTCACGCGATGCTATTGATTATTCTAAAATGAATCTTTTCTTTCGCTTTGTTCAAAAAGTTATTCGAAAGCACATAGGGTAATTTGGACTCACAATTGTTAAATTTGCAACGATTGTTGTATTTCAATCGACACTGGATATCAAAATAGATCTATCTACTTGTTGGGTGTGTTGCTTGTCCTAAAATTCACTGTCTGGAAATTCAATTTAATATCTTTAAAAAAAAAATTCGTGGGACCTAAAGTGCCTTTAAATCATGCTGTGTAAATATGTTTTTAGTGAAACATAATAAGCAACATACAAAACAAATATTCCATTGCTGGAACGAATTTGTGTGTCCTAATTTTGAAACAATGGGAACTTTCATAAATCCTAACAGTTAATATTTTAATATTTTTATAAAAGGTATTCTTCTGCAATGCTCATATGAATTGAAATGATAGGAAAACATATACGTATATCGTTCTTAGATAGTTAAGTATCTTTCCTGCTCTGGTGTTTAAGTATACCCTTTGTTAATTAAGTTAGACATTAAATACCGGAAGCCTTGACATCTAAACCAAAAATATTTTAAACTCACCAAATATTAATGTGCAAAAATCCTGGTCACGTTTTTTTTTTGTTTATGAAGAATGGCAAAAGAAAATGCAAATGTATTTTGTTTGAAAATATTAACTAACAACGCAGTTAATTATTTTTTGTCAACAGTGAAACAAACATTATTTTCAGTGGTGTGCTCCCGAGCAATCTGGTTAAATTGTCAATCAATAAAAAAAAATTATGTGTTATGAAACAAATAAAACTCAAAAATGATTATCTGTTTCACAGATGACGACGGGGTATGTTCCAATCGTCATAACCACAATCCATTCCTCTTTTCCACGAATGTGACCTACCGAATTAGACTTATCACCGGGGTTGTACTAACATGAGCAATACGACGGGTGTCACGTGTAGAGTAGGATCTATTTACCCTTCCGGAGCACTTGCGATTACTCCTAGTTTGGTTTTAAAGGGGTTCGTTTAGCTCTTGTTTTAGTTTTTAGTGTTTTTCTTTGTACTATTTATTTTCTGTTTGTCTTTGATATTTATACCGGTAACAGTCTTGTCTATCCTTTGTCATGAAAAACTTGTTTCAATTTCAAAATTTGACATTCGGTCAAATTGCAGCGTTGAAATGGTTTATGATTTGGTGATTTCTTAGGGTTAAATCAGAGTTAATTACCAATCCGTTATTGCGTGATGCCTTATCACTTGATATAACTAGTCAACATATTTTTATAAGAGTTACTCGACGGGTGTCACATGTGGAGCAGGATCTGCTTATCCTTCCGGAGCACCTGAGATCACCCTCGGTTTTTGTAGGGGTTCGTGTTGCTCAGTCTTTAGTTTTTTATGTTGTGTTTTGTGAACTGTTGTTTGTCTTTTCGTCGTTTTTGTTTTTGACATGACATTGTCAGTTTTGTTTACTTATGAGTTTGAATATCCCTTTGGTATCTTTCGCCTTTCTTTTCTAATAGAATGCACATGTCAATTTATAGACTGGCTCATAATGCTTTGTTTTTCCTCCTTTGTAACTTTTGTTTACATTTTCTGCCATTTATAAGTATGCAAATGTATTCTGCGTCATAAATATAGTGAAGTCGACCTGTTAAATTGCTCTTCTCATTGTTGGTAATTGATTTTATTACAGAAACGACTCCTGCGACAACAGAAATCTTAGATAATGAACTGACAACTGTTACTATGTCATTTATGCAACTTACCAAGGAACAAAGTAAGTTTGATAGAAAATCCGTCAATTCTGTAGTTAAAGTAATTTTGTGGATAAACTCATCATAGATATCAGGCTTAACCTTTTTGTACACCAGACACGTTTCGTCTACAAAAGACTCAACAGTGACGCTCGAATCATTCGTGGAGGATTTCATTATTACTGGAATACAATATCTTATAATTCATTCATAAAACAAAGAGATTTGGAAGATATGATAGGGATAGCCAAACTCATAAGTCGAGAATAAACTGACAACACCATGGCCCCAAAACAAAACTCGACGAAAAGACAAAATACAGTCTACAAAACACGAGAAATAAAACTAAATATATGGCAACATAAACCCCACCAAAACCGGGGAAAACAGATCCTTCGAATTCTCCACATGTGGTCCCATCATATTGCTCATGTAAGTACAAATTCAGTGACAAGTCACATTCGATGAAAAGAGGTCGTGATTGTTGTTACGACAATTGGCATCTATGAAACAGATATTCCATAACGTTCAACCAACTCGCGATGGCGTCCGTAAAACTTTCGAAGGAAGGACTTCAACTTTACCACTTGGAACCTTTGAAACCAAAATAATTATAGGTAGGTTTTTCCAAACACATATCAAAAGTCATTCAATGAGTCTAAGTATAAGTTGATTTAGATCTTAACGAAACAGTTCTCCTCCTTGATGTATATTCGAAATTGTTTGGTTTTTTTTATTTGGTATCTTTCTTAAAGAGATGACTCCTGCGACAACTGAAATCATGGATATTGAACAGACCACTGATGCAAAATCATCAAAACAAAATATTGATAACCAAAGTAAGTTTAATAATTATATTAAGCAAGGAACTGTTAGATCAGATAATGTACTTTTTGTTGTTGGCCAAATTTTCCAGGGAAAATGATATACATGTATCATCTAACATCTCTATGTTAGATTTCTACAGATGAAAGCAGTTGTATTCCTATCTTTTTCATCCTAGTACACTGCTTACTACCTATTCTGTTATATATAGTCTACCATCAAAACATATTTAAATCTAATTACTTTTAGTAAGTGATCTTTGGTGGGTTTTTTTTCTTTCTGTTCAGATTTAATTTGTTGTCATGTAAACAAATCCCTTATGTATAATTGGCTGGTATCGATTTATTTTAAAACATTTTAATTCTTAGTATTGTACTGAAAAACTTTTAGACACCTTCCTACTTTTCAGCATTGCCCTATAGTTATCACTGTCTATCTGTCTTTCTGTTCGTTGGTCCCCTCAGCACTTCAATGGCATATATTTTTATGTCATATGAGAAGTGAAATTGACTCTACCAATATTATATGTTTTATGACAGTTTAAAAAGAAGGTCCCTTTGATTTTTTATGAAAAATAAACTAGAATATAGCTTTATATACTACATTGGGTACAATGTGTGTCTATCAATCTGTGTGTATCTTTTTATTTAAAAAAATAAACATAAAAGTTCGTTTTCTTTGCATTTTTGATACAAATTTGTTTGTTCGTACAAATGAACATGGCTAAATCTATAACAACATTGGATGGCAAGTGATAATCGTTTAGCTTAGACCTTTTGTCTATTGTCTAAAAGTAATATTGCGATTTAATATGCATATTAAAATGCTTTTTCTGCATATCGCGCTTGTTCTTCTTCGACGAACAGACACACCTATACATTTACTTTAACAATTAGATAGAAGCTATGAAAACCGTTTTACATTCAATAATTGTTTTTTTTCAATTCATTCCTTTGATTAAGATGTTTAAGTCAATCATGTTCTTACATTTTTCAGGCGTTATAACAATCCCAATTCTGTTAGGAATCATAGCCTGCACTGTTTCGGTCATGGCATTTATCACAATAATTATCTATGTTGTGATCAAGACTAGATGTAAAAGTAAGTATAAATTACTTAAGACTTTATACATAGATAAAGCAAAACTTTGAAAAACCTGGGATGTGTAAATACTTTCGGAGCAGTATAACCAAAAGAGAGAAAAAGCCAAAATCACATACTTTCAACTGTGCGAACCATTTAAATTGGTGTTATATTGATTCCAGCATCGAGTAGCATTAACAAACTTTGTAGATGCCATCACTTTAGGTGTTGAATTTTAATTTTACTATGGTTTTCTACATTCTGAAGGAAAAATAATGAGCCATTTTACTGAATGTGAGGTAATACAAAAATAAAGGGATGTTGTATTATTACAAACGAGATTCTAATTCATAAATTAGCGAAGATCAAAGATGCACACAATTACAGGCCACAGTAGGGTTTTAACAATGCACATCTGAAGTCAATTACTGTAAATTCAGAAAGTTTTACATGCATATATTATTGCGCTGGTTGGACAATTGACACAAATGCCAGATTGATTTTTGCGATTTAAAGAAATACAAAATGTAAATAATGCTATCAAAATTTAAATGCAAGTTTTTATTTTTGCTAAATCTATAAATTTCGAAATAATAATAACAGCATTTAACTGGTGATTGTATAAATGATCATAAATATTTGACAAGAAAAACAATTTTCACAATAAAATTGAATTTTTAAGGTTATTTATTCTTCCTTTTTTAATAAGAAGGTCAATTAACAAAGAAAATGGCACTGGTAAGATTTAATAAAATGACAAATGTAATGTCAATAGTAGAGATATACTAAATAAACTTTAGCGCAAACAAATCTTTTCGTAGTGACATTTGATAATTTACATTTTTTTTTAAATTTAAAATTGCTTTGTTACAAATGAGCAGTCGCTTCGATTCTTTTAGTTTTTCAATTGATACATCTTATACAAAATACAAAAATAAAAACTTTTCCATGACTTGACTGTATGTATTCATAATTGTAGTTCATCAGACCTCGTTTTAAAAAAATACTTTTGTTTACTGAGATGTTCAAATCATTTTTGCGTTTTGCATTGTAGACAAACAAGAAGGAACAGTTGGTTTCGATCATGCTATAACGCCTAACCGTTACTTCAACGAGTACGATATCCCTCAGGAGATGATTTGAGGATCATAAACAATCAGGGTTCACTTTCAATAGTGTTTTGTGTAATTTGTTTATTGTGCTTCTATAATTGTATCGATTACATTAACGATACTAATTCAAAATATAATTTAAAATCGTACATTAACTTGCTTATCTTTTCTTCGGTTACATTTTATTCACTGTTAAAAGTCAACCTCTAACTTGAAAAGTAAAGGGCTTCAAAGGCGTCAAGATATATTTTTAACCTGCTCTACATAATCTTTCAGTATAAATCCAACATGTAATTGCTATTGAAACCTTTAGTTGTATAAATACCAAAATTACAGCATATACGATAACTTATTGAACGCAATGATAAGGATTGGATGATATAACTTAACGTGGGACATATCGATGAAATTGACCACTTTTATTAATTGTAAATGCAACATATGATTCGATTTCACAATTTACTATGACATCATGAAAGTTAATTCATAACATAGACTTAAGTTTGCTGGCTAATTTTATGAACATTTTACCTAAATAAACATCAACTAAAAGCGTCCCACGAAATATTTTTGCTAACAAGTAAATAATCAAGATAAAGAAACTTGTGTATAATTTATTGAAGCTTTAAATATCTTTTGTATCATTTATTCAGTCTACCAAAAATGATATTTCATACTGTTTGTATTGTTAATAAATTTCCATAAAGGAATTGCAAACTTGTCCGGAGACTGTTATACATACACGAAGAAAAGGGTTGTGTGGATTGATGTTAGTCTCAACCTCATACGTCAGTCAATTGTTCAATATTTTGTATGATTACATATAACCAAAAAATAACTGTTTTGTGTAATGAAGCAATGATTTATTGATATAAATGTATTTAACCTCAACGTTGTTCTTCCATTTGACATAGCAATGTAACATATTATGAACACATACGAACTAACAAACATAGTTGTTTGAACTCCTGTCCTTAAATCAGAGAGAGAACAGCTTAATGGTAAGCAGGTGAAATGCGTCGTACTAAGTCTATATGCAGCTAGCGCCAATATGCCTCTGCTAAATGTTGGAAATTCATTAAATGGAATATAGTTTGTATCCTTATCTCAAAATTCTTAGATCTATACAATGATGAAACAAAGATACACAAGTGAACAAAAGATATGCATGAACAAAAATAAAAACCTCGTTCTCCTGTGATACAAGCAAATTATTCATCTTTCACAAAAAGAACCCTAACATGTATGATATTAATTTTATGTTTGATGTACAACAACTTTAATTTATAAAGCATACAATTAATCTTATCATCCTTCTTCTTTTATACTTATGGGTGCAGACACGGAGCTAATGTATTATATCTATAGTTAAAAAGCTCAATAGTCGGAAACAAGATAATGCAATTTTCACAAATTCAACTCTTCTCCGCATTCCTTATTTTCTCGTTCAGTGTCAACAATCGTATCTTTTAGCCTAGAAGCATGATTCACTTCAAGGTCTTATCATGAGTTTCTATATAACGAATATCGATCCTTTTTCCTTTGTAAAAAGTGAATTCCAACAACAAAATATATTAAATAAACCACTGACATCATAAAATTGCTATTTGGCATAAATCGGTCAATTAATATGATTTTTACGCATCCTTGAAAAAAGGCCATACCAGAGAAACAGTGAAAACAAATATGAACGGGAAAAACCCACGGCTAAAAAAAAACAACAAATAGCAATAACAAACCATATTTATATCAAATGAGTTAATCTATGAAAATTCAACCAATACAACAAATGGTAAATATAACACACAATAAAACTAAAAATAATAAACAGTTGAAAACACTAGAGTAACACTGCAGTGATGTAAAACTAGTTTTGAATCTGCATATTCATATATTTAAGTTTCATTTTCCAAGTTACAACGATCCGAATTATATCGAATTAGAGATTTCCTCAAAGTTAATCCTCAGTTGTACTGATATATCACTAACTAATCATATGTATAACCTGGATATGCAGTAAACAATAAACTGGTGGACTCAACTCTGAAAATCTGTTTGTACATCTGACCTTAGGTTTGACAACAACAGAGATATCGTCATCGTGATCACTAAATTTACTGTGTACCACTTTGTTGGTATGCTCATTCGATCCCCATGATCTGCATTTTCTGTCTTTATTGGTTTAGTAAGTTTTATCCATCTAATGAGAACACTATCCACCAAAGACCAAATAACGTAGATGTTAGCAACTATAGGTCGATGTTCGGCCTTCACTTAAGAACAAGTTGCTGCTTACCTTTCAAGCATACTCTCTTCAGTATCACTATGGCCCTCTTCTATTTTAAAATTAGTAAATCGTATCGCAGAATCATATCTAGTCAAGAGACGTTTATTTACCTTTTCCGCTATTATGGTTGCAGATCTATACGCGAACTTCCGTCCCATTTCTAAATTAGTTATATATAGATATAAGAAGATGTGGTATGAGTGCCAATGAGACAACTCTCCATCCAAGTCAAAATTTATAAAAGTAAACCATTATAGGTCACAGTACGGTCTTCAACACGGAGCCTTGGCTCACACCGAACAGTAAGCTATAAAGGGCCCCCAAAATTACTAGTGTAAAACCATTCAAACGGGAAAACCAACGGTCTAATCTATATAAAAAACGAGAAACGAGAAACGAGAAACACTTATGAACCACATCAACAAACGACAACTACTGAACATCAGATTCCTGACTTAGGACAGGTGCAAACAAATGCAGCGGGTTTAAATGGTACCAAACCTTCACCCTTCTTCTGAAACAATAGTGTAACATCACAACATAGAAAGACACACTATAAAATATCAACTGAAATAGCTTAACTCAATCAAAGGACATATTAACATCATTGAACATACACTGAACAAATAAATTTGACCTATGATACAATGTAAATACAAAATAAATAAACTAAGGGAAGAATAATAAAAGTATATATATATATAATATATATATATTGATGGTTCACAGCTGAGTCCTTAGAACGAATCTATAGAAAGTGTCGGATGACAACCAAACATCAAGTAGTGAGGACATTGTCCTGTACCTTTTTTGTTGTGCTTTCACTTAAGAATGAACAAGAACCTACATAGGTTTCCGGGATTTCTTTTCGTCCTCAAATGTACCCAATATTTTGAAAAGTGTCTGTTCAAACCGCTCACATTGTCCATTTCCCCGGGGATGTACAGAGTCATTCTGGACTGATCAATACTAGTTAAATGATATGAATCCTCTATAATTCTAGTAAATCGTAAAAAAAATATACCACAAAGTACAACATATCCCATTAGCAACTAACACCCGACTCCCCTAGGCAAAACATCCAAACATATGTACTGATTGACAGGGGCGTAGCTAGGCCAAAATGATGTGTACTCAAAGCCGGGAAAGGAAGTCATACGGCGAGGGGACTGGGGGCCGCTCAAGGCCCCTCAGAAGCTCTGGGGTAAATGGTGCAAAATCCTGCATTCTCGCGATTTCCTGGGACTTAAAATAACCCAAAAGAAATCTTATGTTCATAAGTAACAAATCAACTTTTGAAAATAATTAAATTTGAACAAAAAATATTGATTAGAGAAAAACAAACTTCTAATGTGTAGTGGGTTGATCTTGATTATATATTAAGTACAATTAGAATATATAGTGCCACCGCCATATATTTTAATTATTACCTAATCAGTCTCAACCCACTATATATTAGAAAATCCAAATTTCTAAGCCAACACCGTGCAACTTAAAGGGTATTTTTTTATTGAGAAAATACATAATTTGAATAAATAGAATCACATTTCTCAATGTTTTATTTTATAAGTGAACAAGCAGTCTTTCTTTCAGCTTTTAATTCTCAAAGTTAATTCTGAAAATCAAGGACCATTTCCTTTCCTTTCTTCTACTGAAGATGTCCAAAACCGTGTCTGCTGAAATTTGTTTTTCACGATATATGTTCAACAGACCAAGCCCAGATAAAAACGATCGGTTTTCATTGTATTTCTCAAGACTTCTCATGGTACTGAAAGACCGTTCTGCCGTTGCTGTCGAGACCGGCATACATGCAAATACGTTACGTATATATATTAAAGATTCCCGGGTATAAATCCTTGTTTATAACATCATACATCATAGGTTGGACACCTTTAACTGGCCATTATACATATATACATAAGTACGTTTGAAGTCCCGAAATATACAGGAAAAGCATAAAATTATTTCCGATTTCTTTTTATTAACTTCCAAAACTAGAGTCTATTATTTTTACCAAGCAGGGAAAACAAGCACTTTAGATCTTGAAGCATGGAAAATAAGCACATTAAAGCTCGAGGCACGCCACGTATAATTAAATTGGGAATACACGTTGAACGAGGCACCCGTCTTGCACGACCGAACGTAAAATAATAAAGTAAAAACACGTTGATCGTGAAATTAAAAAAAACAGAGAAGACGTTGCACGAAAATTACCCTTAACAATCCCCGTTAAACTTAAGTTTGACTGGACTGTTTATAAAAAATCTGTTATCATCACGTATGTAAGACTAAACATACCTCACAGGAAAATCATAAGAATGAATCGTTGCCCATGGTCTCTTTAGAACGGCATCATTTGAAATCTTCAGAAAAGATGTCAGGGTAAGGAGGCATAGTAGACGTAACAATTGTGTTCTGACACCCCGAGGACTCAGCTATTTTAATTGTTTGCATCAGCAACACAATCACGATGCTGCCTCCGTATAAATGAAAACAGTAGACTAGTTTCCGGAACGGAATATAGCTACAAATTGACTATTAACATATTTGTGTAATACTTTTTAATTTGTTTTATAACTTTAGTTTTATTCTTACCAGATTTACCATATTTTTATTTTTGTCAAATTTTCGATGTGTACGCAACTGCGTTTTTGCGTACGGGTTGCTACGCGCCTGATTGATATTTTAGTCTTAGATACATGATTTTTTTATAAGTTGTTATTGGCTTTAAACTAGCTGTCAGTAACTGTGAGTACTTTCAGATCTGTACTTAGTGTCTTTTTTGTTGTTAGGGATGAGGGATGGATAAATACCCTGCCACGCCCGGTCTGTGATGTTGTTTGATTGTTCTGCTTTGTATCGATCTGATGAGTTAAGCCTTTTTCAACTGAGTTTTATAGTTTGTTCTTATGTTGTGCTGTTTCACCACTGTCCCAGGTTAGGGGAGGGTTGAGCGCTCACAAAAAGGTTTAACCTTGCCACATTCTTTGTGCCTGTCCCAAGTCAGGAGCCTGTAGTTCAGTGGTTGTCGTTGGTTCATGTTGGTCATATTTTTTTTCGTAAACTGTTTTGTTATTAATTTGGCCATTAGTTTTCTCAATTGAATTGTTTCATATATTCTATGTCGGGGCCTTTTATAGATGACTATACGGTATGGGTTTTTTCTCAATGTTGAAGGCCGTACGGTTGCCTATAATTGTTTACATCCACTTCATCTAAACTTTGGTGGATAGTTGTCTCATTGGCAATCATACCTCATCTCCTTATTTTTATATATACAAGCCCTTTTCAACTGATTTTTATATTTTGTTCTTATGTTGTACTATTACACCACTGTCCCAGGTTAGGGAGGAGGGTTTGGCGCCAACAAACTAGTTTAACCCGCCACATTTTGTATGTGCCTGTCCGCAGTCAGGAGCCTGCAATTCGGTGGTTGTCGTGTGTTGCTGTATATCATGTTTGTTTTTCGTTCATTGTTTTGTACATAAATCAGGCCGTTAAATTTCTCGTTTAATTTGTTTTACATTTGTCATGTCGTGGCCTTTTTTAGCTGACTATGCGGTATGGTTTTTGCTCATTGTTGAAAGCCGTACGGTGACCTATAGTTGTAAACTTCTCTGTCATTTGGTCTATGGTGGAGAGTTGTCTCATTGGCAATCATACCACATCTTCTTTTTGTTATATATACAAACAATGACAGACAACAACGAACAACACATGGTCCATATGGTCTGACTTCGTACAGACACACAAAGTGTTTAGCCAGGTTCAAATACGCACAAACCTCCCTATGAGCGCTAACCTGAACAAGGAAATTAAATACGACACATGCATTGGAAACCAGGTCAAATTAGTATGTTCCCCACCACAGGAACCTTTTCACCATTGAGAATATTGTTTCTGTAACCTTTTAATTAATATGAGTTCTAGTAAGTATAACATCCTTCAGTGTTATTTTAACCCAAAATCACCCAAACATTTTTCTGGTTCTAGAGATTTTTTTCTTTTGGTGGTTGTTTTTTTGTCCATTTTGTAGAGAAAAATAATAACTCTCCACACAGTTACGTCTGCAGTATTTGCCTCTTACCATTTCAATAATTGTAATATTAAACGCATGAAAATAACGGTGACAGTAGTTAACCGATGTTAAAATATCGTAAATCGATTAAGAAGAGACAAATCAAGGTGACAAAGAAAAACTGAGGGATTTCAAAAGTAGCAAAAGCGGGTGCGTCGACAGGGTAAAAAAGTATAACAAAAATACTTAACTACAAGGCAAATTCATAAAGGGGAAAGTCCATAAAAACTGACAAAAATCTAACACTATCAATCACCGGCACAAGTGAAAAACAACTGCCATTCTCTTGACTCAGCACAGGCATTTTCGGAAGACAACGGTGGATTAAACCTGTTTTTATAGCTAGCTAAACCTCCCACTTGTATGACAGCTGTTTATAGTTCCGTTATATTGACAAAATAGGGTAAGCAACTCAAACAGACATAATAGGTTAAAGTGACAATAATTGGGACCCTGCAGTCAAAACTGTGTAAACATACATCACAGACACACAGCACAATTGACTAAACAATTCAAACAAATATACTAATTAATCTAACAAAGATGACAACAAAGAGGTTAAGTAAATAGTAAGCGACTCCTGCTATTCATGCATCACCCGCCATGCGAATTACACTCTGTCAAAATGTCACAATCTTGAATAGGGCACAATCGGTATAAGTACAGATCTGACGACCATACTGATATTTGAACATCTAAGACCGCGAAACTGTCTGATCAAATGAGCTGAATGACGCAAAATAAGACGACTTTCAAAATAGTATCATGAAATGTCTGTTACCTGGTTGTGTTCTTTTCAAGGCATTGGCATCTTTACTAGAATCACCAGTTCTTTAAGTCAGTATGAAGTCGTATAAGCGAAAGATACGGGGGTCATTTGTGTCATACATACAGCGTCATATACACCGTGAACGGTAATGTTTAATTAGCAAAAACAAATAAAGATGTTCATTTTTTAACTATACCTTATCCGCATCTTCATGTTTAGCGTTGTTCAAAAACCAAAAGTTTGTGCCTTCTTATTTCTGACCTAAGACTTATTTTTTGTGTGCAATGAGCAATGCGTAGTTCGTAAATTTCGATACAGGATCAACCCATTGTAAGGATAAAACGTCCCATTTTTCAATTATGTTGAAAGAACAAAAACTACAAAAGGCATTTGATTTGAAAATAATGAGTTTTATATTGAATTATAACTATCAAATCTATTCATTTCCTATTTTTATAATACTTGCATCCCAACACTTCCATGCTACAAACAATAAAAGTCTTAGAACAATTAGAACACACTTTAACATTGGAATTTAAGCATATGAACTTGGTTTTTTATAACACGTTAAACGGGGTGAATGAGATTTAGGAAATTGTAAAAACCCAGCAAAATGCAATGGAATTAACAGTACACAAATTAAAGGTTATCCACTGGTAAAATGTTTTGAGCTACCCAGTAATTTTTCCTCGTGTATAATAAACTTGGTTGCTATTCAGTTTTCAAACCACTTGTTTCGATGGTAGATTTGAAAAAAAATGATGTTCACGGAAGTGTTTACTGGAAGTAACTAAGTTAAATATTGCGAAGACCTTATATACTATTGTTCAATGTGGGATCAAGACTGTATCGTATGCTCTTAAACATCGATGTCATCTTTATAAAACTTTCCAGCAACTGCCAAGATACTTCAACGCAAGAAAAGGCAATAATGAAATATTCTGCGAGAACAGATTTCGTTTCAGTCCACTTAGATAAAAGAATTACATTTATATACCAGTCAGTCAATATTCGATTCACCAAATCTAAAAGGTCACGCATTCATGTGCTTTCCACTGTAAATACACGAATGGTTTAATGCGATGGAAAACATTTCAATAATTTTCATATATAGTAGAATTTAAACGTATACGCATATATTACAGTCAGGAAGAACGTGATATATATATATTAGTTGAAACTATGCTTTGAACTAGCTTTCTATAAAGGCTCGCGGATTGGTACTTTGAGTTTTTTGCCTCTTTGTAATTTATTTTTGTGCTTCGTACCGGTCTGATACGTTAAAACGAATGGTTCCAACTGTTTTTTTCTGTTTGTTCTTGTATTGTTTTGTAACAGCATTGTCCCATATAAGGGGGTGGTTAAAGCGCTCCGAAACATGTTACACCTAGACACAGTTTTTGTGTGGTTGTCCCAAGCAAGGAACCTGTAATTCAGTGCTTTCCTGTGGTTACTGTAAGCCAATTTTTGTTTTTCGTTTATTGCTGTAATAAAGTGAGGCCGTTGGTTTCTCTTTTAATTGTTCCTCATTTTGTCATATCGGGGCCTTTTTTTGCTTATAATACGGAATGTGTTTCGCTCTTTGTTGACGCTCGTATGATGACCTATAATTGTCATGTCTGTTGGTCCTTATGTATAGTTGTCTTATTGACAATTTAACCACATCTCCTTATTTTTACAGCAGCAAGTACGTTCAACCTACAAAATCTTTAGCACCATTTTGTAGTAAACGTTTGTTTTCGTAAGACCGCATTACAGATAAGAACATATCGGGAAAAAGTATTGCATTGCTATGAGACGTGACTCGGTATTTGTACATCCAACATTCATGTATTTAGTTATGATGTTCCATTTGTAATTCTGGTTGGATGTTGTTTTATGTCTTATCGTTTGTGGTTTTAATTCTATTTTTATTTTCTATATGTATGTAAAAGTAAAGATATTAATCACCTAGTTCATTTGTATGATTTAGCACCATTTTGAAGTAAACGTTTGATTTCGTAAGACCGCATTACAGATAAGAACATATCGGGAAAAAGTAGGCCTATTTAGTACAACTTTTGTTTGCATAAGCAATATGGATTTAATTTTAGGAATGTTTTAACACTGGATGGTGCTATTTAATATAAACAATGACAATACGCAAAATAACATATAAATAGATATGATTTTTAAAGTACTTATTAAAGTGTAAATAAATGTTTATTCATTCTTCTAAAGCTTTAACCTTACAAAAAGCAATAGTATTCAGACGATAGTTTCATATAAGTTGCGTTTCATTTCGATGCTCACACAATTTTATCACAGCTCAACAACCTAACATTATTTTACGGTGAATATTTCTCATCTTATCTGAACACGATATTAAATTATTATCCATTTCTATCTTGCATATTCGTTTTATTATTTTTTGTTATTATTTTTTTTCTAAGGGGTGTATGAACATGGCGTTATAGCGACTTATTTTCTGTTGGTAGTCCCATTAAACAATCCATCTAATTCGAACTTTTTCTGTAATTGATTGTTTTCCAGTTCGTTTTAAGAATATATAGTCATATTGCATGTTTTTTTCTTTATTTATTTAAACACAGCAATCTACCATTTATTTTTTACTCAGGTTAATTTCATTTTCCTGATATTTTTTCGATTTGTTTTGTGTGGTTATTAGTTTCTTTGTCATTCGAGTATGTCATTTTATGATTTATTTGCCTTTCGCTTAAACCTAATTTGTTTTTGAACATTCCATTTTATGTTTTCGGTCATTTCAACTTGACTTCTTGTTGTTTTTTATTCCCCTGTTTGTTATTGAATTCGTTCTTTCGGTTACTGGGACATTTCTGTTGGTTATTATTTTCAAATTGGCTATTTGAACATGATATTTAACGATTATTTTTCTCGACAGTTATTTGATTTTCTTTCGGTTAACCAGGTTTTGTTTAAGTAGGTTTATTTCTTTTCTTCCAATATCACGTTTTTTGCATTCATATTGGTCATTTACATTTTCTTTAGATTTGTCTACCTTTTCTCTTGGAATTACAATATAAGTTATCCCCTGGTCTATGTTTTGCTTATTCCTTTTGGGTACGTGTTTTGTTGTGTATTATTGAATAAAATATAACCAAGAAATAAATAGTTTCAAAAGATCCAACGAAAAGACAACACAATGTTTTTTGTTTTTTTATATATAAAATCAAGTTGACTACACAATATCAAAAAGAAAATTAATTTCAAGATATGAATAATTTATATTTATTTCACATGACAAACTGTTATCCGACAACTGGTTTGATAACGCTGCATATCTGTCTCCACTGACAATGTTCAATTAAGTCTCCGTATTTACTTTTCACATCTAAATATTGACATGTATCACTTCCGCATTTAGGAATAACCATTGGCTTGCCATTAACAAACATTTTCAACATGTAGTTTTCTGGACCGGAACCACCACAGTTGTAGAGAATAAATGCAACATGGGCACCAAATGTTGTAGTCTTTGCTTGGTAAAAAATTCTGTTTTTCATCTCAGCATAATTGTCTGCTCGTAATGCTTTATGATCATTGAAAAGTCCAAGTGCTGCATAGAATGAATCCATTGTGGTCGAACGTCCAAATCGTAAATCACCAAGAAGATAACTAAGAAAAAAAGTGATTTGCTAAAATTATCAATTAGAGGTGTGGTCAATTTTTCCCTGTTTTTGTTAGTTTTACTTAATAAGTTGACATAGGAAATGTTATGTATAATTTAAAAACTAAAATGAATTATTTTGTATCTAAATGAAAGATCAATTTTCACTACCGATTAACTGAGTTTTGACAGTTCTTGTTCATTTTAAAGATAAATAAAGGGAGGAAGTATATGAGTCATTATTATAAAAAATAAAAAATGAAAATGAAAATGAAAGAGGACACTGACCAATTTCTAGACCATTGGACTATAGACATTAGAAAGTTGTTTTTTCTTGTCATTTTTAGAAGTTTGCACCCCCCCCCCCCCCCACCCGCTTTAGTCTTTTCCTAATGCTAATATACTTTCAAAATTGTATTAATTTATTGAAAAATGAATAGGTAACTTAAATACACATTTCGTATGGATGTCACTGTAAAGTAAAAAAAAAACACGTGAAAATTGGCATATTTGACAAAAAATTGCAAATTTACAAGTAATTATTGATAAAAATTAGATAAGTTAATCATGCATCCTTACTGAAAAACGATATTTTACTCACATGAATGTTTTAGTAATAAGACATCTCATTCCTTACTTGAGGAAGGCTGTTGCCAATACACAATTTTTTTTAAGGAATTGAATAGAAGCCTTTTTGTCAATTTTTACTATTTTTCCATTAATACTGAAAGTTTGAAGGCCTAAAGTAGATATGTAAGACAACATTAAAATTAATTACACAGATATCTGACTGAAAATGTCTTATGAACAGGTTTTCAATTCATGCGGATTTTGTAGCAATCTTCACGCATTCATAATCTAGTCACATGTTTAAAAATACGAAATAATATAAATGCAGTCTCAAAAGACTATGCTTGAGGCTGTTTTACTGCAAAAATTCTGGTAGAGATTGAAAAAAGGAGAAGATTCCATATTGGAAATCATTAACAATAAGTCAAATGAAGACAGGGAAATTTGGAAATATATCCAAAACACTACAAAGAAATTTAATTTAAGATTGTGTAACATGATCCACAACTAAAACTTGAAATGCCGTATGTATATGTAATATAAGATGTATAATATATAGAGAATACTATATATAGCTTTTTCAATACAAAACCCGTATCAATCCGAAACACCAATATAATTCCAAGAGCCCTGCTCGAGGGATTATATTGGTTGAGGGTTGGTGCGGTCTGTGATATTGAAAACGTCATATGATAGTCTATATGATGATAAATCTAAGAAAACTTATTTAAAACGGGATACCACTTCCTTACTTTTATTGTCCTGCATTCTGTCAATACCAATATTTCAGTATTGCACAAGATCCTGTTTTTTCTCTGACTGTTAATGTCTATACACTAAATCCATTGCATTTTGGATATGTACTAATGGATATTTTAGTCTTAGATATATGATTCTTTATTAGATGGTATTATCTTTGAACTATATTTCAGTAACTGCGAGTTCTCTCAGTACTTTGTGTCTTTAGTGTTTTTGTTAGTTGTTTTTATGATTTGTATCGAACTGATTAGTTAAGCCCTTGTCAACTGATTTTTATAGTTTGTTCTTATGTTGTGCTGTTTCATAACTGTCCCAGGTTAGGGATAGGATTGGGCGCCCACAAACATGTTTAACCCCGCAACATTCTATGTGTGTCAGTCCCAAAACAGGAGCATGTAATTGAATGGTTGTCTTTTGTTGCTGTTTATCATATATGTTTTACGTTAAGTGTTTTGTACATTTTGTTCTTGTGTTGTGGTGTTACACGACTGTCCCGTGTTATCGGAGAGTTGGGTGTCTGCTAACATGCTAACGCTGCTGAATTGCAGGCTCTTGACTTAGGACAGGCACATATACCCAAGTCAGGAGTCTGCAATTCAGTGGTTGACTTTTGTTGCTGTATATCATATTTATTTTTCGTTTATTGTTTTGTACATACATCAGGCAGTTAGTTTTCTCGTTTGCATTGTTTTACATTTGTTTTTTCGGGCCTTTTAGATATTGCTCATTGTTGAAGACCGTACGTTGACCTAAAGTTCCTAACTTTTACGTCATTTGGTCTCTGGCGGACAGTTGCCTCATTGACTATTTTACCATACCTTTTTTATGTACTTGTATTTACTACTTAGTATATGATAAATAAACATATCATCATTCTTGTACTAAGTAAGTAGACTTATTTGAACAAAATGTATTATAATGAAATCCTGTGTGGTCTGTGATAGTATGTTTTCGTCAAATTCACCAGGGCCATGAATCCAAAAATAGCATGGGGAAGCCAAACACTTGAAAATTGGTACTGTTGCTTGACCGCTAACAAAAACAGTATTGATACAGAAGAGCTGAGGTCTGTTCGGGACGGAGTCGGAATTTTGTTTTCGGATAAGGTGAAACGTTTTCAGTGGACATATATTTTGATCTAGCACATTAAAAATTCGCATCAGCGTATAGGTCCAAAAAATAGTCTTTATTAATTTTAAATAAACATGTTATCTATTTTAAGGGGTGCATTTTATATGGTGTTAACTGTTTTTCAACTACTAATATTATAAAAAAATAGGGAGATGTGGTATGATTGCCAATGAGACAACTATCCACCAGACTTCACATGAGGTAAGCAATTATAGGCAACCGGACGGAAATCAATAATGAGAAACCCCATACCGTATAGTCGCCTATAAAAGTCACCGACATGAAAAATGTGATACAATTCAAACGAGAAAACTAACGGCCTAAAAATAACAAAATAATTTACGAAAAACAAATATGACAGACAAGAACCAACGACAACCACTGAACTACAGGCTCCTGATATGGGACATAAAGAATGTGGCGGGGTAAAACATGTTTGTGAGCGCTCAACCATTCCCCATTACTGCGAGAGTTGTGTAACAGTACAACATCAGAAGAAACTGTAAAAATCAGTAGCAATTGGCTTAATTCATAAGATCGATGAGAGGAAAAAAACAATTAACATAAAAATAATAGACACAAAGCACCGAAATAAGAGTACTCACATTTACTGAAAGTTAGTTCAAAGCAAATAATAACTAATAAATAAATCATGTTTAGGTTATGTATACTTTTGACTTCCGTATTCACAATTGCAAGTATGAAATTTCAAGATTATTGTAAATGCTTTTTTTCAATAAAGTAGAATTCCCATGTAATTATAAATGTGAACATAATGATAATACCTTTGATTTGCATCGACCATTTTTATAGCGTTATCTAATGAGGCAAATACATCCTCCCACATTGGACAAGATATCTTAGGAGTCAGAGGATGGCCATAAAATATAGTGTAGTAGTCCTGTAAATAAAAGCATAAACCTTTATAAATAGTCCAAAACTTTTACCGATATATTAATTTCTATTTTACTTTTGCAACTGGTCAATCCGAATTGAATTTTCCATAGAGTTATTCCAGCATTTGTTTGGTATAGAAAACAATGGTACTCAGGTTAAAACAACTTGCCTTAATTCCGCTTATTTAAGTTGTGTTTAAATCAATATTTTTTTAAGAAAAGAGCTTTTCAGAATTTTTAAAATAGAATTGGCAACTTGCATCTAGATCGCTTTCGAAGTTAAGAATCTCTATATCACCGGAAGTCAGAATATCACACCATGCCGTGTTGTTTCTTACAGCCAATCCAGTGGAGCACAGCAAATATATCTCCTTCAGGTCATCTGTAATCGTAATGTATAAAATATATGTATTACTTTTTTTCAAAACAGAAGATAAAAACTTGAAAGGATCTTATCTAACGGTACGAAATAACGTATACGAAAACTAAAGAAATTATTATTGAAAGCTAAATGTACGATTGACCGAAACACATTGCAACTTCAGTTAATTTTGGAGGATTGCAAATTTACATTGCATTCTAATATGTTCATCTATTTGTAGATCTGTTCTTGCTAATCATTTTTGCTTTTTACAGTTTTACTTTATCGACAAAAGGTCTCCCCAAATATGCAAAAATGGTTAATAACCACCATTAAAGGGAAATAACTCCTATAAAGAGTTGACTGACAATTTCGGACATCTTTACATATTATAAATATTGTTCTACTGACCGTTTTTGCTTTTTATTCTTTCTATCTATCTATTATGGTTTTCAAGATAACGCAAAATTAGTTAAAATTGTCATTTAAGATCATTTAAGGACAAAAACTCCTATAAGGAGTTGACTGATAATTTGGGCCATGGTAACTTTAACTTTTCTTGCTGATCATTTTGCTATACAAAAGTTCTATCTTTTTTATGATAGTTTTCAAGATCATAGACAAAAACGCCGGAAAAATTAAAAAAAAAGTCATTAAAGGGCAATAACTCTATTAAGGACTCTTCTGATGATTCGATCCATATGACTTATTTATAGATATTGTCTTTCTGATCCTTTCTGCAATTTTCAAGAAAATGAACTGATCTAATGATTCCGTAACCTGTACAGTGATATTGTACGTTCAGTTTAAAACTGCATATTAATTATATGAAAATTAGTTGCAGAAAACAAAAGTGCATACGTATTGCTTTCAGAAAACAAATAGTGCATATTTATTATATGAAAAATTGCTTGCAGAAAACAAAAAGTGCATATTTATTATATGAAAATTGCTTGCAGAAAACAAAAATTTTTATTATATGAAAATTGCTTGTAGAAATTAAACAATGCACTGGTTATTTGAACTTTGCTTTCAGAAAAATGTGCATATATTTATTTTATGAAAATTGCTTGCAGAAAACAAAAAGTGCATATTTATTATATGAAAATTGCTTGTAGAAATCAAACAATTCACTGGTTATTTGAACTTTGCTTTCAGAAAAAAGTGCATATTTATTATATGAACATTGCTTGCTGAAAAAGGGCATATATATTACATAAACATTTATTGCAGAAAAAGAACAGTGAATTTTCATTGTATGAGATGCTCGGCTTCAAACAACTAGGATTTGAATCCTAAAGGACATTTGAAGGTAATTTGTTTTAACACTCGATAGTTTTTGGCTACATTGTTTTACGATAATCTTTCATGCGCAAAGAAATTGATCTTAAAAAAATCTCAACATAAAAGTTTTACTATATGCACACCCTTAGTATATAGGTACTAACAATTTGCATTAAATAAATGTTTTAGCTTGAAACCTGTTTGCCGCACAAACTATGTACCCCGCATATATTTTTTTAACAGAAAAATGGCAAAATTCGCAATTTTATCATTTGCCAAAGGTATTAAAATATTAAGATCCTCGGTGATAATATGAACAACTTTAGTAACACCCTGTATAGTATGCAAGCTGTTGCTTAAAAAACTGAAGAAGGGGTAAACCGGACAAACCATGTGAAACGGACGTTATGTTCGCCGTTTTTCCGTCGAAGGGATTTAAGCATGTTTGTTTTAAAAAACAGGAGCCACCATAGTACACATATTTAATTATCCTTAATAGAACCTACCAATACTGAGTGTTGTGTTCATCCCAAGTCTGTTTGTTACATTTCTTAAAACACCCTGGAACAATGAGCCATTTTGGAACAAGTGCAGCTGCATCAAATTTGTTATGTTATTTCGAACACCCACATCATACTGAGGACAATTTTTAAAAAAGCCTATTATCGGATCGTTTATTATCGGTTTTATGTCCGATAAACTTGTTCCAGTTACCCTTTTTGTAAATCCTTTATAAAATTCAGAAGCACTTGTTCTTGTTCTTTTCTTTGTCATCCCAGCAAGTTTAATTGTACTCGGGGAAATTTTCCCCTGAAATAAATCAAATAATCCATTGCCATACATATCTCCTAAATGATTCATTTCAACTCGACCGAGGTCCTCAATATGTCCACTTTCTTTTGGTGGATAATCTTGCCATGTCTTCAGGAATGGAAATTGAGAGCCATCCGAATGAGAAAGTATTTTACTTCGGAGTTCTTCAAAATAATTAAAATCGTAACTGGCTGGGAAACGGGCGGCATGTCTACCGACATAATTGAACTGAACTGCTGTACATGATTTTCCATTTGAATTCATCGTCATTAATTCGTTCTGATCGAAGGACTGGTTTGGAAATCTCCAGAGATATGACACTTTGTGGCCAAATAAGTTGGGAGGTAATCCGAACATAATGCTCCCTTTGGTTCCTTGGATAACAGACATGATAAAAATCAGCCATTTAAATGCCATGACTGTTCTCTGAAAAGAATCAGATCATGTTAAAATTCTGGTCTTGTATTTTTCGTCTTAATCAAATGAACTCGTATTCGATATCGAAATACTTATATTTATCCACCAATATTGCAAAGAATTAATCGAAGAAAGTAATAAGAACCACGTGGAAAACTGATATCCCCCAAAAGGTAAAGCATTTTTGTCGATAGGAATTACCCAATTCATATAAAAAAAATAAAGATAGTAAATAATTATAATTACGATCCTTTGTTTGTCATGGTAACTGAACAAATGACATCAAAATCAGCGTTCTTTTCTTGAACTAATACAATATATATTTGCCCCAGTTCTTTCGTTCTTTCTTCTTTTATTACAAGAAATTCTTGCCAAATAATATTCGTCTGATACTTTTTACATATACTTTATCTAATAGGACTGTCCTTACTTTGAATGGTATATGCTGATCCTAAACTTCTAAGTTTTGATTTAGCTATTTGATATCAATAAAAAAAATAACTTGATGAGGTATATAGTGATGCCAAAAAAATATTTGTTTCTGCACACATTCTAAAACTTTAAGAATTATCTTCGGTAAAACTGCGTTTTGACAGGAAAACTTCTATTTTCCATTTCTATGATATATTTTTAATGGAATTAAAACTGTTAACTTTTTTAAAATTTGAAAATCCCTGTCAGGTGAAGTTAGATTAACAGGCTTCTCTTCCGTTAACCGAATGATTGTAAAATTTTAGTGTTTTGTACATTTGAATTGGTTTACGTTTTCATTTTTGTGTGGGTGGGTGAGTGGGGGGGGGGGGGGGGGGGCTATTTTTGCTTGCCATGCAGTATTGGTTTTGATCATTGTTGAAATTATTCGGGAATCTAATACTCCTTCGTCATTTTGGTCCCTGGTAGGGAGTTGAATTAATTGGCAATCATACATATTCTTATTTTATTCAAAAACATATCAAATACTACTGCTAAATTTATTAAGCTATAAAGTCTGAAAGAGTTAAGAAATAAATCCGATGTTATTATTAATGCGAATAATGCGACTGCGTACGTTCCACGCAATAATAAAATAATGAGAACTCGCATTCTCATATTTTATACATATCTGTATGCATATTTTTCTGAAATCGCAATAATAAATCTTGCATTTTTGTCCGTTCTTCAAAAATCGTATTAATAAATTCACGCAATGAATTCCTAATTTACAGGAACTAGATTTCCGATCAAACCTTGAAAATTAAAAAAAAAATAACAATACGTACAAAAAATACATTCAAGATCAACACACATTGTGGATGTGTGGTGCCAATGTTTATGTCATCATCTTTCATTGTGTTTAAAACAAAATAAAACGCAGTTTGAAAACAAAATGAATCTTATGATTGAGTATGTCATACACAAAATAAGTTCCAATACTAAAGCTGAACTGTGAGCGTAAATATCTTAGTAAAATGTAATTCATAAAGACTTAGTGTGAATTTCTTTCAAAATGGATTATGCAAGCATTACAAAGTACTGACTGCTAAATAGACGATCAATTCTGAAATTCTGAAGGATACTTACAGTTCTACAGTAGCGTTAGTAGAACACTGTCCGATATTAAATAAAGTGCTGAATAACTTGGAAGATCTTTTATCAGAAGGTTGATAATTGTAAATTTGTTCTTCAAGGACGTGCCCTAAATATTGATCTTAGTTCCCGGGCAAATTTTAGTCTTAATTGTATACATCACGAATGCGACCTTATTTTCGAAAATGTGATATAAACTTTTACTTAAATATAGAAATTCATGTATAACTCCGTGCTTCTTATCTGCTTTTGATTCAGTTAAATAACATATATATATATTTGATTTATTCCATATACCAATAATCTGTGGTTCTTTTTTTACTTGCGGTCGCCGAAGACGAATGCATGTCTAGTAACCGCTCGACTCCGTCCGTCCGTCCGTCCGAAAGACTGTGCGAAGGAACCTTTCATCAAAGTTTTCTTGGCTTCTATGAAAGAAAATGATTTAATATTTGGTATGCAGCTTGATAATATTACGTTGTAGCGAGTAAGCAATGTTGTACATCCGCCGTGTAGCCACTTCCTGTTTCCGATAGTTTAAAATTTTACAACACTCATTGTACAAGTTATATTTTCGTCCAAAGTTTTCTTGGCTTCAGTGAGGGGGGAACGGTTTAATATTTGGTCTGCAGCTTGATACTGTTGAGTTGTATCGATTAGCAATTTTTACATCCACCGCCGAGTGCAGCTACTTCCTTTTTGCCAATATCTTGAAATTTAACAACACTCATTGTACAAGGAAAATGTTGTCAAAGTTTTCTTGGCTTCAATGAAAGGGAATGGTTAATTATGCTCCAGTATACATATTACTTTAATTATTTGCACGAAACGACGCAGATCCAGACCCGGTATTGGTCTTGTTTTTGTTGTTGATACAGATGATGTTATTTTGAAAGTTGCTTTTATTTAAAATCGTAGACCTTTACTTTACATGCAGTGCAAGTTATACTACCTCTGTGATATGATTGCCTGATCACGTCCTTAGATATATACCCGTGCCTTTACAACCTGACGTTCTTTGTTAAGGTATGTGATTGGACAAACTTATGCAAAAAAATATGAAAAAGGTAGGGACAATATTTCCTGGAATGGTTTCTCATTAGGACTTTTGATTTTAATTACTAAAATTCACAGTATTGCAGCTATTTATGTGACTTAAGTTTCTAGCAACATTATGATGACTTAGCTGCGTCGGATAGAAATCGACCTTATGCAAATGAATATCAATGCATCTAAACCTATTTCGGTTGAAAACAAATATCTATACAAAGTCTGTAAATGTATGAAAATTGAGTTGATATAAGAACCATACAAACCATACTAAAACTAATCTTTTATTCCGTATTTAAATGTTCCCAAATCAATCAAAGTCTTATACGCATATATATATCAAAATTGCGGTTGTTATCCAACACAATGATAGGTTTGAACGTTGTTTTCAATTTAGACTTGTTTATATTTTTTCGTTTGGGCTTGTATTATATTTGCCTTCGGGTTTATATGATCCGTTCATCCTATTTTGACTTCTCAAAATTCAAGAGTCTATCCTAAATTGAGGTAAATTTTATGGCTTTCCAAATACCGTTTCGATTCCTAACATCACTGAAGAGACATTAATTGTCGAAATCCGGATATGGTGTACAAAAACCTTTGCACCTAATGTTTGCGGTATACCATCTTTTCCGCAAGTTTATTGTTTTCTGTTTAGTATTAAATTTATAATTAAGATCCATTTATTACATCGGTGATCCGTTTATTTGGCAATCGCCAATGGCAGTCAGCAGGGTTTAAGAACATTTGTTGTTCGACCTGTTAGTCAAATGCGTTTTGTTAAAATATACTTTTTCACTTTTTTGGTCTTTGGAAAATGTTGTATGTGCTGTATTTAGACCCCTCTAACAAGAAATTTGTTTTGCGTGCACACGTATAAAAATTGCGGTTTTTATCCAACGCAATCATAGGTCTGAACGTTGTTTTCAATTTAGACTTATATATATATATATATATATATACGTGCACTTGCATACGGTCGATTTCTATACGACTCAGCTCATATATTTCCAAGCGAGTGAAGATTTTTTAAATGCTTAAGGTGGCTCAAAACTGTAATACAATGGATTTTGAAAATTTTGAGTATTTAGAAAAAAGATTTAGACGGACATTTATGGTTACAAAAAAAAATATGTCAGTAGACGCAGTATATATAAAGTGCGGATCCTGAAATACCATTTTTACTGTATATGCCATAAATTTCTAATGTAGAATGATAAATAAACAGACGAAAATTGATGATTTTGGAATAAAATAATAAATGATATATCAAATGGATCGTTTTGATAAACTCATGGTACAGATAAGAGATGCAGACGGGTTTATAACGCACTTACAGCGACCTAGGTATGAAATCGTTACTCAAATAGGTAAATATTAAGAATATTTCACGAACAGAGCGTGCATGAGATTTAAAAGCAGTAGTAAAGTTTTATTGTCAGAAAAATGTGTCACACATTATTTTTGTACTAAATTTTATATTCAAAACTATCTAAATATGTTGATTTCTATTACAGTTTATTAACGTGTACATTTCTTATGCACCAGGCATATTTAATTTATACAATAGTAGTGATCTCGAAATGTCCGAAATATTTGTTTACACCTGAAACATGTTAGATTATAAATTTATATTTGTCAATACTTATGGTCAAGATTGAACTGAAATCTTACGGTTTTTCAATATTTCTATTTGATCAATTATGTTTAATTCAATACACAAGCGTGTAAATAATTTCTCTTTGATAAACGGAATCAATCTGTTATCTAATTTCTGTTGACAAAATGACCGTTACTAACTTTGTTGTTAGCAACGCTATTTGGTATTTAAAGAAAGATAAATTTTTATTAAGGGACTCCGTTTGGATATGCCAACGAGAGCACATGAACTGTGTTCGGATTTTCCATCGCAATCATATATATTGTTTTTGGCTTAAAATAACTAATTTGTAACACTGATATTTTATATTTGGACTTTATTAAATGAATTTGGACTTTACCAATTTGTTTATGTTTATTGTATTGAACTGCCGACTTGTGTGTGAATAAAGAGCTAGTACCCCGCATTGTGAATCGTTCCCATAGACGGAATCCCACTCAAAGCCATTCCGGCAATATTTATCTGGAAACGTATCAAAATACTTTCTCATAAATTGGTGGAGTATCGAATCGATCTGAGGAACCTCTTGCAATACAACAAGCGAGTGGCATAGTAGGTTCGGGCGCCTATTCTTTGAAACAATGGATTGTGGATATCAAACGAAGAGATCAAGACATTCACACAACATACATGAGTCGACATACTACTGGATGCATATGCCGTGGCAACAACACTACCAGGGAATTCACAACCGAATACCTTCGGAATACAGTGTAAAGTCTATCAATCAAGATACATTGAACCGTTCAGCTAGAATAAAGAGACATGAAATCAAAAACGATTACACTCCGGAAAGAGACATATTATCTTTACGCAAACGAAGAAAACGAGAACTTAAATCGAGTTCTGCAAAACGGAGAGACATGCAACGACTGCATCACTTTAAAGAGAGAAAACATTTCGTGTCAGTTTTACCTTTCAACGAAATTAGTAACAATGAGCTAAGAAACGTTTTTCCTCAGAAATTTTACCAGACATTGGAAATTCAAAGGATCAAACAAGAAAATATCAATCTAAAACAACTAATTAAGGACGAGGAAAAGAAAATAGACAAACAAGACTTGGAATTCAAAAGACTTACAAATGAGCTGCAGCATCATAAAGATATCATAAATCAATATAAGTTTATGCTTCGGACATGGAAAAATATACTTCCAGCTTACAGGAACAAAATGAAATACTTAAACAAAATCAAGAACTATTTTTATCTTTGGAACATTCTCCATACCAGAACCAGCAGATTCAAAATGAACTAGAAAGTTTAGAAATTGAACTTTATGATTCTAATCGCATGAAAAACTATTGGGAAGATCTAACACACATAAAACTTAGGGAATGCAATGAAAAGTACGCTGAAATAGATGGATTAGAACAAAAAATAAAACAATTACAGAGTGATAATTGTGGATTGATCAATACTATAAGGGAAATTGAAAACAACCAAAATCAGATGGCTTTACAACAGCAAAGACACACCAACCACAGAACTTTTTACACAAGGAACAGACAATCTCGGCGATATTGAACATTTATTAGTAATTGTTGTTTGACCTTAAATTCAGTGTTGTTTTTTTTTAAATTCGGGACGAATTTTCTTGAAAAAGGGAATAGTTGTCACACATTATTTTTGTACTAAATTTTATATTCAAAACTATCTAAATATGTTGATTTCTATTACAGTTTATTAACGTGTACATTTCTTATGCACCAGGCATATTTAATTTATACAATAGTAGTGATCTCGAAATTCATAATGAATTTAAATGTCCGAAATATTTGTTTACACCTGAAACATGTTAGATTATAAATTTATATTTGTCAATACTTATGGTCAAGATTGAACTGAAATCTTACGGTTATTCAATATTTCTATTTGATCAATTATGTTTAATTCAATACACAAGCGTGTAAATAATTTCTCTTTGATAAACGGAATCAATCTGTTATCTAATTTCTGTTGACAAAATGACCGTTACTAACTTTGTTGTTAGCAACGTTATTTGGTATTTAAAGAAAGATAATTTTTTATTAAGGGACTCCGTTTGGATATGCCAACGAGAGCACATGAACTGTGTTCGGATTTTCCATCGCAATCATATATATTGTTTTTGGCTTAAAATAACTAATTTGTAACACTGATATTTTATATTTGGACTTTATTAAATGAATTTGGACTTTACCAATTTTTTTATGTTTATTGTATTGAACTGCCGACTTGTGTGTGAATAAAGAGCTAGTACCCCGCATTGTGAATCGTTCCCATAGACGGAATCCTACTCAAAGCCATTCCGGCAATATTTATTAGGGAAAGTGATAAATACTTTCTCATAAATGTACCTTTTAACATAATTATTAATGTTGTATAACTTTAAACAGGTTTTGTTATTCAGTTTGTTGATATTTAGTTGAATTCCACTATGCTGCTTTCGTTATGCAATTCATGTTTACTGTCGATAATGATACAATTCTTTCATTTTAACTGTAGGGCGATTCATTTCTCTTGTATATGCGGTGCATTTTCACAGTAGAAATCTTTTCATTTTCATCAAATAGATTGTTAATTCAGTTAACTCGCTGACAAACTAAATAAAGTCAGAAGGATTTGATAATGCTTACTTTGTGATTGAAGGTCTAACGAATTACAAAAATGAATTCTGTAAAAATAAGAGCTTTGATTGCTAAAAAATATTCAATTCTATTTTTTTTAATAATTCGTCAGGACACATATGAAGGGTTAATTTATCCATTGCAATGACATTTCATCATTGAATACATATACATTGCACAGTTAAGCATATAAACGGCCACCAAAAACTATGCTTAAGTTTTGGGTTTCTGTCTATATCCAGTGTAATATACAGCATGATACGGGTTATGTTCTTCTCGTATATTTTATGATGGTATGATACTAAACCCCTAACGGGAGGGATTGTGATTGTTTTTCATATGATGAAGACATAATCTTTCAATCAGTTTAATTGAGGTCTGGAGCTGGCATGTCAGTAACTGCTAGTAGTCCTTTATTAATTTATGTTGAGCGTTGTCATTTCGCTTTGTTTCTTCTGTTACCTATTCTAACATCGGACTCGGACTTCTTTTAAACTGAGTTTTACTGTGCGTATTGCTGTGTGTTTGTTTGTTCTATATTGGCTAGAGGTATAGGGGGAGGGTTGAGATCTCATAAAAGATGTTTAACCCCGCCGCATTTTTGCGCCTGTCCCAAGTCAGAAACCTCTGGCTTTTGTTAATCTTGTATGTTTTTTTTTTTATTTTGGTTCGGAGTTTAGTATGACGTCCATTTTCTCTGAACCAGTATACACTCTTGTTCAGGGGCCAGCTAAAGCCCGCCTCCGGATGCGGGATTTTCTCGCTGCATTGAAGGCCAATTGGTGGCCTTGAGCTGCTTCTGCTCTTTGGTCGAGTTGTTGTCTCTTTGACACATTCCTGAATGCATCTTGGATAATAAAGAGCGTTCACACAACGACCTACACTTTACGCTTGAGTGACTGGTTACGTTTTAAGTTTATGTTTATATCTAAGAGGGGCCTGATGGGTTATTTTCGTTCTTCGTGATCGGCGCATTTTCGCTATCGTGATCCGTTTTTCTACAGATTTATTTATTTTTTATATTTTCGTGATCCGTGATCATGGAAATTTATTTTCTGTGAATCGTGATTGACAAAAAAATCAACTCGTGAATCGTGATGAGACCCCCCCCCCCCCCTCCCCATTAGGCCCCTCATCTAAGGAGCTGTACATCACGTATCGATCTATCTTCATCAGTACGTATATTTTGGACATAAAAAGAATACGCAATTGAAATTACAATGACATATTGAGAACAGTTTATTGTTACAGGTTTTAATGGTTCTATATCACTGGTATCTCCACCGTACATTTGATTTCGGACGTTGCTGTGTAGCGAATCGAAGTTGGTAGATAGAACGTCCAATATTTTTCTTCAAAGACTTATGGCCGTAACAGTAGGTTCATTTTCACTGAACTAGTACCCCATTTTGTTTAGGAGCCAGCTGAAACCCGCCTCCGGGTGCGGGATTTTCTCGCTGTGTTGAAGACCCATTGATGGCCATTTCCATTCTCAATTTTATAACATGTCTAGGAAAACATAGTTTATTGCTTCCTGACAGCATTGCTTATTTTTTCATAATACATGAACACCTATTACTAATTTAAACAACAACAAAAATCATTAAACGAAGGGTCACACTTAGTTTTCGAGTCAACATATCATGCTTTTATATATATAGTTTAATCAAGTTTGTGTTACACAGAATCTTTGTTTCGCGATGTTTACAAGTAATTCATACACACGTCTATAGAAAATAATCACAAAGAATGAGATACCCGTTGCTATATTTCATTTATACATGTTTAAAGACCTAACTCCGAATTTCGTCCTTTTCACTGTAAGGCGATTCATTTCTCTTGTATATGCGGTGCATTTTCACAGTAGAAATCTTTTTATTTTCATCAAATAGATTGTTAATTCAGATAACTCGCTGACAAACTGAATAAAGTCAGAAGGATTTGATAATGCTTACTTTGTGATTGAAGGTATAACGATTTACAAAAATGAATTCTGTAAAAGCAGATACATATAATACAAGAGATTCGCAACTCGGCGAAATCCCGTAAAAACACGCAGCCACTAGTTAAACCTCGCGAGATCTCCTTAGGTAATAAAGTCATTAATAAAAGTATTAAAAGTACTCGAAGTAAGAACGAAGGTTTAAGCATAACATAAACTGTTTCAGTGTTAAATTTATCATAATTAATTAAATAATTTGAGTTCATATATAATTATTTATTTTAATGTAATTTTGATTTTAGATTTGTATAATTGAAAAAGAGACATAATTTGATATTGTATTAAAAAAACTGATATTAAATAATTAACACTTGATAAATTGCATCAGAGTTCATTTTATTTGATAGTTTCTTAATGGGTTTCTATTGAATATACACCTGTCTCGGAGACATGATTTCACAGTGTGACATGTATATTAGGTTTGAATTATTCGATGACCAGGTAAATCACGAACATGTTATAAATAATGAGTTTTAATTGACACCTTGTAAACAAGAAGTTGTTACACCACAGGTGTCCACACTCTTTCCAAAAATACAATTCACAAAATGTAACATTAATTAATGTGGAAAAAACTTAATTTATTTGTTAATTAATTGTTAATCATGATAAGCTTTGTTTCTTATTCTTGATATTTATAAATTATTAAAATTTTAAAATTTTATTTATTTTTATATTCATCATTCATTGGGCTAGCAGTGAGTTTTTTCTGTAGGATTGCCGGTAAATGTTTGATTTCTAAGTGTTGTTTGACAGTTTCATCATAGTATTATATGTCTCTGTTTATGTTGAGCGTTGTCATTTCGCTTTGTTTCTTCTGTTACCTTTTCTAACATCGGACTCGGACTTCTTTTAAAATGAGTTTTACTGTGCGTATTGCTGTGTGTTTGTTTGTTCTATATTTATAAATTATTAAAATTTTAAAATTTTATTTATTTTTATATTCATCATTCATTGGGCTAGCAGTGAGTTTTTTCTGTAGGATTGCCGGTAAATGTTTGATTTCTAAGTGTTGTTTGACAGTTTCATCATAGTATTATATGTCTCTGTTTATGTTGAGCGTTGTCATTTCGCTTTGTTTCTTCTGTTACCTTTTCTAACATCGGACTCGGACTTCTTTTAAAATGAGTTTTACTGTGCGTATTGCTGTGTGTTTGTTTGTTCTATATTGGCTAGAGGTACCGTATAGGGGGAGGGTTGAGATCTCATAAAAGATGTTTAACCCCGCCGCATTTTTGCTCCTGTCCCAAGTCAGGAACCTCTGGCTTTTGTTAATCTTGTATGTTTTTTTTTTTTTTTAATTTTGGTTCTTTTATATGTTTCGGAGTTTAGTGTGACGTCCATTATATCTGAACCAGTATACGCTCTTGTTCAGGGGCCAGCTAAAGCCCGCCTCCGGATGCGGGATTTTCTCGCTGCATTGAAGGCCCATTGGTGGCCTTGAGCTGCTTCTGCTCTTTGGTCGAGTTGTTGTCTCTTTGGCACATTCATGAATGCATCTTGGATAATAAAGAGCGTTCACACAACGACCTACACTTTACGCTTGAGTGACTGGTTACGTTTTAAGTTTATGTTTATATCTAAGGAGCTGTACATCACGTATCGATCCAACTTCATCAGAACGTATATTTTGGACATAAAAAGAATACGCAATTGAAATTACAATGACATATTGAGAACAGTTTATTGTTACAGGTTTTAATGGTTCTATATCACTGGTATCTCCACCGTACATTTGATTTCGGACTTTGCTGTGTAGCGAATCGAAGTTGGTAGATAGAACGTCCAAATATTTTTCTTCAAAGACTTATGGCCGTAACAGTAGGTTCATTTTCACTGAACTAGTACCCCATTTTGTTTAGGAGCCAGCTGAAACCCGCCTCCGGTGCGGGATTTTCTCGCTGTGTTCAAGACCCATTGGTGGCCATTTCCATTCTCAATTTTATAACATGTCTAGGAAAACATAGTTTATTGCTTCCTGACAGCATTGCTTATTTTTTTATAATACATGAACACCTATTACTAATTTAAACAACAACAAAAATCATTAAACGAAGGGTCACACTTAGTTTTCGAGTCAACATATCATGCTTTTATATATATAGTTTAATCAAGTTTGTGTTACACAGAATCTTTGTTTCGCGATGTTTACAAGTAATTTATACACACGTCTATAGAAAATAATCACAAAGAATGAGAAACCCGTTGTTATATTTCATTTATACATGTTTAAAGACCAAACTCCGAATTTCGTCAAGGTACCGTTCATTGCAAATTTTTGTACTGTTCGTTATGCATTTTGACAACTCAAAGATGAATATGGTAAAAATATGTACATAACATAATAAAACTGCTTGACAACTTTTCAAAGCTTATCTAATCAAGTACTACAAATCTTTAAAGAAATAATACGTTGCACTTATGGATTTTCTACTCTAATGCCACCAATAGCTAACTCAGGACGATGTGTCGCATATCATGATCATCATGACCTTCGTGTGACCTTTACCTCAAGATCAAAATACTAGATTTTTAGAGTTAATTTTGCAAAATTTCTCAGAAACTGGATTGCAATCAAATGATCTCGATGAGTGGGCTCCACTTGGTCCTACATTAAACATACACAAAATTCAGGTGCTTTAATTTTCAATACGAAATGCTAGAAATGTCAAATATATAAATAATTAAGTCGTTACAAAAATTAAAAGATCGGTATTTCAAAGGAGACAGCATATGTTCTTTTAAATTTTTTTAGCAACGAAGTGTACAGTACTGTTACGAAAACGCCCTACGAACGGTACAGTAAAAACAAATTCATAAACTGATGACTATTACAAATAGAAAAATCAAAATAATTACAATGAACTATGTATGTGGGATATCTTCTGGAGGAAGATACTCTCACTAACCTGCACCTAATCAGTTATTTTTTAAAGTTATGCAATGTTTGCATTTTTTGAAGCATTTTAAACGAGTTTTTGTGACCAAGGTTTGTAAACATACGTGCGCTTATCATTCAGTAAGTACAGTTCGAGTTAAAATTGGAATTATTTAATTAATATTGATCACTAAACATGCATACAACGTGTAAAATATATTTTTGCATACAAACTGTACATAACTCAGAATATTTTTGATATCATATATTGGCTTCTCTCAGCTTGTTCTGTATCGCTAAAAACGCACTAAGTCCGCAATCAACTGTACGGTGGTTAGGCATGCACGATAAGTTTGGATGATTAAATTGTAAATATCATTAATATTCAATTCATCAAATGAATATTGTCAGTTTCTGCATGTCCAATTATCACATAAAACCACAATGAAAATCCATCGCACCTAACAAGATCCCACATAAGAAATGATCGCACTTACAGTGATAATGCATTGCACCAAATGTCAAAATGAATCGCTTTCAAAAAAATTATTCTAGATTCTGTTGCTTTAATAATATATTTTTGGACTTTAATCATGTTATTGTACATTGTGAAGTCATGTTCTAATGAAATTGTGTTAAAAAATACATTCAAGTCAATTATATTGTATATTTAAAACGTAAAACACAGTTTTTCCCCATCGTCCTTTATTCTACAAAAGTAATACTCGCAAATGACAGTGAAAATGAACTATCTGGATTCGCACTTTATATACACTGAGACGGCTTATGTGTATTGTCTTTCAAATACAAATTATTTCATTTTGAATAACAATGTTCTTCGATGCAAAAGAAGGAGGTATAATAAGTGCCATTATTTTGTACTTAAAATTGCAAAAATAGTAAATTATCTAAGATTTTTCAAAATTTTGTTAAAATTGATTAATGAAAAGATTTATATAATCTGACTGTCAAAATATAAATGAGCAACAGCTTTACCCAAAAAGATATTTAAACGCACGTCTTAGTAAAATCAGAGACATATAATACAATATTTTGTAAATATCTTTGTGGGTAAAGCTGTTGCTCATTGCTAGATATTAATGGCAAGATTTCAAAATGGGGAATGGGGCTATTTTGACAGTTTTTGCTATTTGCTCTAAATGCAAGAAGTTTGAAGCCCTAATACCAATATGTTAGACAAAATTAAAAAATATAAATACTGATGTCCGACAGACTAATGGTCTTATAAACATTTGAAGGATGTTATTTGATAGATTATTATGGAAAATGTGAAATCGTTGAAAAATCTTTTTTAAGTAAATATTTAGTCCCTTTAATGTTCAAATTCCAGTGCGAGCGAAACAAATTTTGAGAATCTTGCCCCTATCTTTTCGTAATTGAAAAAATGGAGTTATTGTTGAAAGTTAAAATCATGTGAAAATTACCGAAATTAGACAATAAAGCTATACCTTGGGTCTTAAAGTTAAAACATTAGGACATTTCGATAAATCATAGAACAATAGGTTCATGTCTGTCATGTTTGTTTTTAGTTAATTGTTTTGTTATAAATTAGGCCGTTAGTTTTCTCAATTAAATTGTTTTATATTTTCATATCGTGGCCTTTTATAGCCGACTATACGGTAGGAGTTTTTCTCATTATTGAAGGTCGTACGATTGCCTATAATTGTTACATCCACTTCATTTGAACTTAGATGGTTAGTTGTCTCATTGGCAATCATACCACATCTCCTTATCTTTATATATATAATTAAAGTAATTGCATAAATCAATGTTATTAATTTGTTTAATTATTCAAGTTCCTGGAATTAATGGTCAACGATGGTATAACTTTGTAATGATTTGGTTTTTTTAATCAATTTCAGAAATTTTTTGTAAAGATAATTATGTCCTGAAACTCCCCTCATTAAAGACGTTTAAAACTCTTTTTTTTTAATTTTATACAAAAAAGGAAATCACAGATAAAATTAATTGTTCTAGGTCATGGCAAATATTTCTGCATGTTGACACAATAAGGACTTCATTAGCAGGGTTTTGTTATTTACATCTGAGACTACTATAACACATGTGTTATAGTAGTCTCAGTTTACATAAAAACAGCTTCAATCAGAGTTTTTTTAAGAACGACTGAAATCTATACTTCATACGTTTTATGGTCACAATCATGATTTGGTTGACCGATACAATATGTTTGTGTCTCCAACTTACTAGTGACAGATTTGTGCAGTCTTAGATACCAGGATAATAAACAGGTGATTTGAAAGTGAAACATTATTTCTATATGTAAACTCTGCCACCGTGACAGTGTGTAAGAGTTTTAAGATGTATATCAGTGCTTTGCTTTTGCACCAATTGGCATTTCATTTGCGCCTCAAACCATATTTCATTTCCACCAATAATACAGGTAAATAGCATAAATAATAGATCTTTATTGAAAAGAGACTTTTAATTATTGTGTAACAACCTATTTTTTATAGCATAATATAAAATATTAATCATAAATCATATTCATCAATAAACCAAAATGAAAACATTAAACACTGATTAGTTTGGTTTTTTTTTAAATATTGAGACTGTACTTTTTCTAGTATAAACTGTGGTTGACTGTATAATTCAATGATTTTATAATGGTTTTGTTGCCCACATCTGTTGTGATTCTGGCTTTGCAACTTTTCAGGGTAAATCTATATGATTTGTCTCCGCTTTTTCCAATACATTATATATCCTGAATGTGAGGTCTTAAAAAAATACAGACATATTTCCTCCTCCATTTGTCTCCGAATAAGTTATGTCAATTTTGTCACCTCGAACATGTGAACACAATACAATTTTTTACCTTTAAATGACTCTCAGAACTGTAAATTGGCGCCAAAGCAGTATTTACTTTTGGCGCAAATGAAATACAACCCTGTCGCGCAAATGAAATACTGCATTTTCAAAAATTGGCACAAATGCAATGTACCCATGTATATAACTATATTATCGTCTGAATAGTTATTTGAAATCGTTTGAATCATATGCATATTTGATACCGGTAGATTTTAAGAAAACCAACAGAAGAACTACTAGAATCAAAGAGGTCAGACGTTTGCCCAGGATAGAGAATTAGTTAAAATATCTGTTTCCCTGGCAATACTGAGTTGTGGTTTTCCATACCAAAATCATTGATTATTTCTGTTCTTATTATTTTGAGATGGCAACACACATCTTTCTCAGAGGACTCACACATTTTTTAAAAACTTTGGTGTTGATGGCATATCTTAGATATTTACTGTTAAACTTGTTTACTTTTTAAGACCAATGGCGTTTTAGAACTATCCATACCATATAGCCACGTGTCTATTGTTGAAGACAGTATGTCGCCCTCAAGATATTATTTGGTTATTTGTGTTCCCTGGCTGTCTCATAGTTGTATATCCCAGTCTCTCTTCATGATTTTCATATTCAATAAGGTTTAGAAATCAGATACTTTATTTCTGTTGAATTAATTCACAACATATTCACTCACGTAATCATATAAAAGTGTGGATGCTTATCAACCATTGACAACAGTATGGTGACCTGTGATGTTTTTATGGTAAACTTATCACGTTTGATGGCTGTCTCTTTGAAATGTAAACCCAGACAACCTTTTATTCACATGAACATTGAAGTTTTCCAATATATTTTGAGTGGTTTCAAAAACATTTTAATTTCTTGTTTTAAAATTTCCACGCTATTTCGCTTTCCTCTATAACAGAAACTGTAAATTAGAATATCTTTTAATTGAGAAATTTGATTGTGAAACAAGCACAGACCTGCAAGATGGTGACAAGGACAACTGTCAGATATTTGTGAAGCAACTTTGGACAAAATATGAATTAATAAATGTACAATTTGCTATATTGTATCATTTTTATACATGCTGCAAACCCATTTCTTGCATCCAGGAACTTTTGTTAAAACATGAAATAATACAAATGTTGATGTATCAGGTATTTTGACAAATAACATATCCCTCCAGTTGTTCTTGATGAAGTATATTGGGGAAATCATTCAGCTCAAAAAAATTAGGAGCATAAAACAGTCTCATTAACAGGCTTTAATTGATTCAAAAGAATAAGAAAAATGATTACATTACAGTCCATTAGAAATGTTTTATAAAACTATTCCCATTTGGTTTTGTATAACTCTTCTACTTTTAATTTTCACCAATTAAATGTTAAGGTATCATATTGTCTAAAAACATTGCATAATACTATTTAATGCTTTCATACAAGTTGAGAGAGAAAAAAACTGTATACTGGTAACATGAGAAGGATTATACTACCCCTTCTTTCAGCACCTTTAAAAGCACTAACAAAGTATGTATAACACAATTAATGGGATCATTACATCTGTGAAGAAAATTTCATGAACAAAATTTGTATTTCATAGTTCTATGGTTTTCATATTTGCCAATTTGTAAAAGTTCGCTAAGAGGTTAAGACTTAAAACCTAGGAATCAAATTAGTGTAGAACAATTAATTTGAATATTTATTTTTTTTTTTTACCTTTTCGAAGCCATAATACATTTTTAGCAATGTCTGAATGAAATCTTTCTAATGGCAGCATATAAAATATCATCAATGAAGGATTAAATGAAATCAGTTTAATAGTCATACAATCAGCTTAAAACTGTTGTGTGAAACTAGAAATGTGGGTCCAACCTGCTATATCATGTTTTTTGGTGGATGTTGTTTTTATTTGTTTTGTTTTTGTTTTTTGGGTTTTTTTTTAAGGGGGAGCAACTTGGGTTAATTTTCATGTTTCAAATGATCCTGTAAATTTATGCAAAATAAATAACTTATGAACAAATAAAAGCTAATTTCTTCAAACTGAAAAAAAAATTATAAAACTGGAAAAACTTATCAAAATATGGTGAAATATTAACTCTGCTGCTGCTAATAAGACATATCAAACCCAATTAAATATGCAGTTTTAATTTAACAATTCTAAATGAAAACAAGTTTTTCCCTATTTCATTGTGGAATTTATTGTATCAGCATTTTTAAATTAAAGAATTAATGTTGGTTAACATTTATAATAGGACAATATAAAAACTTGAAAATTTCATAAGGTAAATTGATGATGATTGTATTCATGCCTAATGTAAGACACCAACTAGTGCAAGGCTACTGAGCACAAAAGAATACATGTATGTATCTTATGTGATAAGTGTTTCTTCCATTAGGGCAGCAAACATGTTTTAAAGTTTAAAGATTACAAACCGGCAAAACAAGCAATCATTATTGTACAAAATAATAAAATTAACAAAAACAATTCATATTAATACACATTAAAACAAACAAAAAAAACCCTCTAACAAAAATCACCAAACTACCTATTTTCTCATCCATTATAAAATAATCATTAAAATTAGATAATATGTTTGTAAAGAACCAAGGCACTGAAAACTACAAGTAAAACATAGGTCACAGTGCATTGTTCAATAGAGGAAGGACTGTAGCAGTGAATTCCCATTCAATACATGAAATACCAAAGTTGTTCAAGCATGAAATGTAGGATAAAGTGCCATAAATACTGCTGAAAAGCATTGTTTCATAATACAAGGGAACAGATTTTGAATTTTTGAAATGTCACTTATATTTGTTATCATAGGTTTTTGAGATGTGTGTCTGAAAGTTACTTATTTTTGAAATGTTTGTCATTGTATCCCAAAAGTTTTGAACAAAATGGTAAAATATTTCTGTTCAGTTACCATATGACAAGAGTGAATTTATACATTTATTTTAATATACAAATTTCCCATATCAAAATGATTACCTACTTCTTAAATCTTTGGTTTACAATTTATGAACACTATTTATTACAACATAGCAACATTAAACTGAAAGTCAAAAGTATCAAATATGAAACTAGTCAATCAATAAAATTTGGTGAATCAAATACATGGTTTATTGAAATCTGTTTATCTAGTTTGATCACTTCAATAATTTTCATCATAAACTGTGATAAAACTCATCTGTATAGTGTGTATATTTTCAAATATCTGCCATGACAGTATACCATAAATAATCAATGTGGTATCATAGAACAATACAGCATGTTCTATTACAGTGGTCCTAAACTCTTGAAAATCTTAAAACCTTGTTTCAATTATTCCCCTCCACCTCTGAAACTTCCTGTCTTTCAGACCATATGTCAAATTAAGCTTAGAAAAAACTGATCATAAAGGACGGTAAAGTTGCAGTTTACATTTCATGACAATATATGATCAGGCTGAATGATTTACAGAAGCTCTATACGTGAAAATATTTGAATTTGTTCTTTTCTGGTTAATATATAGTCAAATATAACAACTTTCACTTCCGCTTTCTAATTTAGCTGAAATATTCATCAGTGATCTTTATGCAGGTTTTAATATATACTGACCCTTAGTAATAAGTCCATATAAAATACCCAAACTTTGGGTGGACCCAGGTACGGGACTGTATCCACCTTTAATCTGATCTTTTATGTTTTAGTACATTTTTCTGACTGTTAGGACCCCTTCCCCCTTTAAGGCCAAATTTTTTAATGGTTCTTCAGCCCCCCACCCCCAATTGAATTCCTTGATCCACCAATGGAAACTTATAATGCTGACATAATCATATGTAAATAGATCATCAGTAATTTTCTAAAAAGTATTAAGTAAGTTTCAGATGTAAAAAACTGGTACAACTTTCAATCAATTCTGTTATAGGATAAATCTGTAAAAAGATTAGGGTCAAACTTTAGGGTCTTATCAAATACTCCTCTATTTGTTCTATAAAAAATATTTTTTTGTAGTGCAGGTTGGTTGTTCTTTTGCTCATTAGACTGAAAGTTCTGTAACTTTTATTGACAATTAATAAAGACAGATTAATTCATCCTAAAATCCTTACATGTTTCCCTTTCATCCATAGACTGTGCAAGAAATTGAAAGACAACTTCTCATTTGCCTCTTAATTTAACACAATTATAAACAGTACCTTAAAAAAAAATCCATTCATACATAATAATATTCAGTGAAATGTACAATCAATACTAATGACATAGAAAAACATGGAAATTATACACTGTTTCCTCTCTTAAACTTTGTCATCCCCCATAAACACATGACTGAATTATATTTTTCTCAAAAAGATATTTATACATTAAATCAACCTTCTTAAAAGTGCAATATAGATTTAAATTTTATAAAATTTATTTCAATATACTCATTAAAGTGCTTTTATTGTATATCTAATTTGAACTCATTATGACATAATAATACATTGATCTCCAAGTACAAAAATGGTTTAGGTTTTACCCATAATTATAAGATTTCTTAATGCAATACATCAAATCAGCTAATATTCAAATATAGATATTAAATAACTATAACACCCTATGCATTATTTCTCAAATGTATGATCTTGTCATCAAAATCAAAAAAATATCAAAAACCTTTCCTGAAAAGATCTACCCATTTCTTATACTAAGACGTTGATGTGAGTAAGGTATATATGTAATGGTAAGATTGTTGCTTATATATAATTTTACCCGAAACTACATGTAAAATGACCATCCATTTTCATTTATCAATAAAAGTATAAACATAACTTTGATTCAGGAATTTTACTATATTTTCAATTTCTTGGACCAAATAATGCTTCTCTTTATACCCCCTCACTTGATCACAAAATTTCTTCTTAAAAAGTCCGGTAACCTATATCTTTTAAATTAAATTTTGAATGTATATACATTGAACTCTTTTCCAGAAAAATTTTAGGATAAATCTATAATATATGAAGTTAGCATCTTTCTGTATATTCATAAGTACACGTCTTTGGAATTTTCTACACGATTTTTATAAACAGTTCTAGAAAAAACAACCACAACAATATGAAGATTTCCAGTAGGAAATTCTTATAACTTGTATAAATATATGAAATACATAATTCTTATGGTTACTGAAATGTCTTATTCGAAATAAAAGTATAGATGAAATTATTTCTCAACTTTTGAACAAAGCATGATCATTTTTCCAAATACATATCATGATGTTAAAATAATTGAACACATAACTAGCAGATAATCATACGATAAACATATCAGTTCTCCTAAATCTTACTTGCAACAAATAAACACAGTGAACTATTGCAAATTTCACTTATGTGTTTTCTTATAGTCAGAAAGGAGACCACCTCTACCTTTGCCTCTTGTCTTTTTACTATCATTGCTGTATCCCCACATATTGTATTGAGGCATACCCATGCCAACTCCCAGCATGCCCCTCCCCATACCTTTCTTCCTTGTCTGTTGCATACCCATACCCAAACCCATTCCCATACCAAGCCCCATATCCATACCCAACCCTAAACCCATCCCTGAACCCCAAGTATAGTCATATCCTTGGTAATTGTATAAGTCAGGACATTCATCATAGCCTCGAAAGGCTCCAAGATGTGCTACCTCTTCACCCCTTGGCATATCTAATACGCCCAGGTCAGTTTTTGGATCACGGTATCCTCCCAAATGAGCAAATGTTTCTCCATCATACTGATAATCTTCTGCCCCAACATAATTACCATGTCTTTGGAACTGGTCAGGATTAAATCTAGCAGGGCTGATAATTTGTTTTTTACCTTTGCCACGTCCTCTCCCAGTTCCAATAGCACCCAGTTTAAACTCTTGCCCAGGTGGTGGAGGATTGTATGTTACTCCTTCAGGTATATGTCCACCTCTTTTCTCAATGTATAACTGACTTATTTCATCCACCAATTGACTAATGTTTGCCTTGGGCTTCTTTGCCCATCTTGGCTTTGATTTATTTTTTCCTTCTTCTTTTTCTTTTTTCACTTTCTCTAAGTGTTCTTCAAATTTGAACATTGCTGGTCTTCTTGACAATTGAAATTCTGGAATTTTCATGTCTTCATCCATTAAGTCAAGCAACATGTGAGGCTTCAACCATAAACAATCACCTGTCACACCATTTATATAAGGAGATGACCTCTTGTAAAATAATAATCCATCGATCTGAAAAAATATACAATTTTTAAAGAGCATATAAATAAGATTATTTTCCCAATCAAATCTAAAATGATTGCAGAAGGATAGGAAGGAAAGTGTGGTTTTATTTCATAGGTTTTGGGTTTTTTATGGTTGCCATTCCTTTTGAAGTATGCAAAACAACTCAAGTAATTATGTTAGTTGAGGAAAGGGGGGGGGGGGGGATTTTGGGAAATATTGTACTACCCACCCATATCTCTTTAAATGGAATAAACCTTTAATATTAGATATCCAAAGATGATAATGTCAATAAAATAAGAAGACCAATAATGTTTGGACATGCTTCACACAGAACTGGTTTGAAGAACTGCTCTCAGTGCCATAAAGATAGGAAAGGTGAAAGAATTTTTTTCACCAATCAAAATGCATGAACATAGCAGTTTCCATGGTAATGGAGAACATTCTCAGATTAAAGAAGTTTTTTTTACAGTACTGAAGCCATGATTAAATAATTATGGCAAGATATGTATGATGTGTAATATTGTTTTACTTCTTGGAAGGTATCTGAATATAGCCTTAATGTAGATGCAAAATTTGAAACAATGTTGAATGAAAACTGTTGGAGTTTCAGATGGCACAAACTAGGTAGCCTAGGTTGCAAATGGAAGGAAGCAATAACAGGCAGAATGGCAGAAGGAAGGAAGGATGGAGTAGAGCAGTTACAAGATCTGCTCTAGTCATCTTAACATGAGTTTGCTGGCCCTTATATCTCCAAATTTCAAATGATTTAGACAAATGTCAAGGTAAATACGAGTCATTAAACAGAGACCCATATGTAATAAATGGATGACAGGACCAGGATGAACATTAAATGTCCCTTTTGTCATACAAGTAGAACAACTGATTCTAACATGCTTTCAAAATAAATATCAAATAAGGGTATGATATTCTTTCTCCTCTATTTATCAATGTATAAACTATGAAAACTTACAATCTTGGTGATCAGCTGGATTACCTAATGTTAATTAAGTGTACCAATATCCAATGTTGAAAAGGTCCTAGACATCATTTATCTAAGCCTGCCTTTTGACCTAAGATCTTGATTTTTTAATGAAGATAGCCTCTTGTTCTAGTGCTTATATACTGTATATTTTTATTTATTTTTGTGGGTACCAAAATTCTTGGAATAAGGAAAAATTATATGTATGTGGATAATAGAATTCATGGTTTTTGATAAAGTTTACATATATAAGCTTACCAAATATTTGTGTATTTTGTTGAACACTAAATTTTGAGGTTTACTTTTACCCATGAGTACCCCATGAATAATGATGAATCCACATCATACCAAATTTTCATGAAGTCTGATAATGGAGTTCCTACTGTATGAACACAAAAATACATACACTGATGCACAGTACCATTACTATATCCCATTCCTCAACAATAGTTTTAATTACATTCATAACCAATCTGATGTATCCCAGTTGTGCAGGGACAATAAGTTTGACAAAGTTTTGTCCTGGATTCTTGATCTTATCTTGGACCTTAAAACAATTGTATTCTTATCATGGAAATTATTTACACAAAGTCTGGTGATATAATTCATTTCGCAATTGTGCATATTGTTCAACAGTTGCAATAATATATGCCCACAAAAATTTCTGAATTTACAGTACCTGAAATAAAACTTGTTTTCATACCTGATATGTTACACTATTTATTTCCTCTTCTATTGCCTTCTTTGTACATGGCACATCATTTACCATAATAAAATTGTGCTACAATGATAAAATAATAGTAAACAAAATTAACTGAAATCATTAATTGCTAGTCCGGAAAGACATTTCCTATGCTCACAGTAAAACTGACAACAAAACAATCTAATTGAAAGTGAAGTGTACTATATAGATCAACAGGATCTATGCCCATATGTCAACAATAGTAACTGATAAACCATTTTAAACCTTATTCATCTCCTTATGTTCAAAAAACAATAAGAGAGTCCTATACTGGATTTTCAGCATTTCAATATTGATCAGAATAAAGACTTAAGTTTGGTTATGATGGGAGTGCCCTGCTGTTTTAGATGATTAAAATAAAACGAGGAACAACAAGAAATGAGCTGTCAAATTACAGCAAACTGGGTTTGCCAATATATCAAGGACCATAACTCCTGAATGGCAAGAATGAAAATCATCAATTTCCAATTTCACCATCATTTTGTCATCAGTAACAGCATATATAAATTTAAAAAGCATTGGTTGAATGGTTCATAAGTAATTGCCAGAAACAACATAAAGTGTCATTTTTCAATCTATATGTTGTGTACAAGTTATCATGTTGTACAAATTATCATTTGTACAATTTGTACAAAAAGTGCCTGTACAAATTACAATTTGTACAAAATTCGACTAAAATTCACTTATAACTTGTACAATAATTTATAGTATGGATTTTGTTATATAAAAAGATTGAAACACACTTTAGAACTTTATTCAATGACCACACAATAAACCATATTTACAAAATACAAAAATACCCAGATGGAGACAGGAAATGTAATTGATACATGCATGCCAGTTAATTCTGATTGTACAATAGAAATTGGCCCCAGTGACAATTCTGACAGAATAATAAAAATTGGCCTCAGTGACAATTCTGATAGTATAATAGAAATTGACCCAGTGATAATTCTGATAGTATAATAGAAATTGGCCCGAGTGACAATTAGGATGACACTGTCGTTGAAACACCAATCATACGTGCCAGGAAGTGTGCGCTGTCTGGCCAACACATCCAAGCCGAATATTTAACCATGAAAACAAAACAGAAATTATCAGAACTTGCTGTGGTGGATAATGTCATTATACCAATGCCTCAGTATGATCGTGCCATAACTGATTCTCGAAACATCTTCTGTGTAATTATTGAATCTGGAGAATTTAGGTACCACATTGGAACAGCTGTAGGAATTTTAACAGGATAGTTGTTGAGAAATCAAATAGAAGCTGTCAACAACACATCTTTATTTGCAGCAATGGTTTCTGAGCTTCAACTTTCGCTACGTGAAGCAGTTAAAAAGATTTCAAAAACTGGTGGTCAGGGTTTTCTTTCATGTAAATGCAAAGGGGGTATCAGCACTTCTAAATGTAAATGTAAAAAGCAAAAGATGTTGTACTATTCCCGATGCGACAATTCACTCACATGCTCAAACAAATGATACAAAACTATTTATGTATTTTGTAAATAAGGTTTATTGTGTGGTCATTGAAAAAAAATGATATAGTGTGTATCAATGCTTTTTTTTCAAATTTTGTACAAACTGTAATTTGCACAAGCACTTTTGGTACAAATTACAATTTGTTCAAAGTCAAAATACATATTATAATTTGTACAATTTTTTTATACAAATCATAATTTGTACAAAATGATAACTTGTACACAACATATATATAAAACAAGAGTGCACACGCTGAAATGTCTCGCCTTCTTTACTAACCACTGATATTATGTTGATAGTCCTATATATAAAGCTTTACTACAACTATCACATAAACTTAACTTGATCCAAGAAAATGAGGTCAAGGTCATATAAACCAAACGAGAAATACATGTACACCTTACAATCATTCAATACACTAAATATAGTTGACCTATTGCTTATAGTTTCTAAGAAACAGACTTAACCAAGAAAACTAAACATTGACCAATGAACCATGAAAATGAGGTTTAGGTCAGATGAACCATGCCAGGTAGACATGTACAGCTTACAATCCTTCCATACAACAAATATAGTTGACCTATTGCTTATAGTTTAAGAAAAACAGACCAAAACACAAAAACTTAACACTGAGCAATGAACCGTGAAAATGAGGTCAAGGTCAAATAAAACCTGCGAGACTGACATGTACATCATAAAGTAGTTCCATACACCAAATATAGTTGACCTATCGCATATAGTATTAGAAAAAAAAACCAAAACTCAAAAACTTAACTTTGACCACTGAACCATGAAAATGAGGTCAAGGTCAGATGACACCTGCCAGTTGGACATGTAAACTTTACAATCATTCCATACACCAAATATAGTAGACCTATTGCATACAGTATAAGAAAAAGAGACCAAAACACAAAAACTTAACTATAACCACTGAACCATGAAAATGAGGTCAAGGTCAGATGACACCTGCCAGCTGGACATGTACACCTCACAATCCTTCCATACACCAAATATACTAGACCTATTGCTTATAGTATCTGAGATATGGATTTGACCACCAAAACTTAACCTTGTTCACTGATCCATGAAATGAGGTTGAGGTCAAGTGAAAACTGTGTGGCGGGCATGAGGACCTTGCAAGGTACACACATACCAAATATAGTTATCCTATTACTCATAATAAGAGAGAAATTAACATTACAAAAAATCTTAACTTTTTTTCAAGTAGTCACTGAACCATGAAAATGAGGTCAAGGACAATGGACATGAGACAGACGGAAACTTCATAACATAAGGCATCTATATACAAAGTATGAAGCATCCATGTCTTCCACCTTCTAAAATATAAAGCTTTTAAGAAGTTAGTTAACGCCGCCGCTGCAGCCGGATCACTATCCCTATGTCAAGCTTTCTGCGACTAAAGTCGCAGGCTCGACAAAAACCATAACTCCTGGACAACATAAGTGAAAATCAACTATATCTAAGATGACCTTCTTTTTGTCATCAGTAACCACATATTAAAAATCAAAGTGCATTGGTTTGCACGGAAACGACATAAAATGACATTTTCCAATAGATCAAGGACCATTATAACTCTGAACTGTACAGTGAAAATCATCAATATTGAACTTGACCGCCATTTTGTCATCAGTAACAACATATCATAATTTGATAACCATACTAGAAGGGTTCATGAGTCATTAAACGGAAAGCCCAGTTAAAAATGAATCATTATTTAACAAAGATTGGCAGGAAATTCATATAATTTTCCAGACGTATTTTTTTCTCCTTTTTTGGTAAAATTTTTTAATTTATTTTTTTAGTAACAGTTTGAAGGTGGTTGAGGTCATTAGCCATAAAATCTGAATGAGTATAATGAATATAATGAAGTTTTGGTTAAAATTTACCTTTCCTGACTTGTACAGCCATGAAATGAGAGAAAATTATGTAAATTTGCGAAATTATGCAAAACTTTACTATTGACTTATACATGCTTTGAAATAATATACTTAAAAAGATATTCAAACAATAATTATAATTTGTGTTTATCTATCCACTGACAAAAAAAAGGTTATGAGCAAAACTTGTACTATATGTTAATTCAGTCAAAATTTTCTTACAATTAGCCTATTTTTTTCTAAAAATCAAACAAATCTCACTTATGATGTCACTTTCCAGATGTCATGGTCAAATTGTGTAATCAAGGTTTGGCTTATATTCATATTTTCTAAAAACAGTTCTTCTAATGCTTAAAAATGTGTTCAATAATGACATAATGCAATGCTTTATTTTTGGGAGAATTAACAGGGCCAATTAAGCCCCAAAATGTACATTGTCTTTTATTTTTGGGAGAAATAACAGGGCCAAATAAGCCCCAAAATGTACATTGTCCATTATTTTTGGCAGAAATTAACTGGGCCAAAATAAGCCCCAAAATGTTCATTGTCCTTTATTCAAAGGCAATACAAAATTTATCAATTAACCAACGTTTGGTAGCAATTGGCCCTTAACTTTGACAGATGACAGATGATGGATGTCAAATGATAGCAAAAGCTCACACATATTGGCTACCCGAACTAAAAATCTGAATACAATGATAATACAATAAATTTTGACAAAATGTTGACACATATTATTCTATTGATCAATATTTAAAAGGGAGAGGATTGAGATCTCAAAACAAAAGTTCAACCTGTCACATTTTTATGTCGGGAATCTCCTCAGTAGTTGTTGCATGTCATATCTTGATATATTTTATTACTGGAGAACTGGGTATTAATGGCAGATCTTTATTGTTTGTGGTCAATATATCCACAACTTTAATAAACTTGGGATGAATGAGAGTTTGAGATAATGTGAAGACACCTGTCTTTTGATGAAGACTATATGTTAGCCTCCTCTAGATGTCGTTTGGTTATTGTTGTCATTGGTATGCAGTCTTAATTATGTATATCCCACATCTCCTTTTATTCATAATGTGGCTATCAACTTATCAGACATTGTCTATAAAGTTTGTCAAAAGCACAAATAGTAAGCTACTTCTTGATATTATTTTATACTTGCACCATGGTCTTTTTGATCGGTAAACGGACAGAAAGTCACAGGACAAAAAGTCACAGGACATAAAGTCACAAATTTGACAGGACAAAAAGTCATAAATAATTTGTTTATAATTGTTTGAATATATAAGAGAAAGATCTTGAAATAATAACTTTTTACTACATATATTCATTTTACAGTTTAGGAAATTGTTCATAAGCCTTGATAAACGAAGATTATCAAATTTAAATAATGCAAAGGATATATTTTCTTGGCACCATGAAGCCATTTAAGTACCAAGCCACTTTGACAATTATTTGATCATTATTGATTTCGTTAGAATGCATTTTGTTTAAAGAGTTGCTTTATATATTATAGTTCAAGAAAAATAGAAAAAAATATATTTAAAAATAAGCGTTTTCATATTTAAAGAAAAATAATCTCGAAATGGACTTGACTTTTTGTCCTGTGATCTTTTGTCCCTGACTTTTTATCCTGTGATCTTTTGTCCGTGACTTTTTGTCTGTGACTTTTTGTCTGTGACTTTCTGTCCTACATTCTTTTTGATCACATGATTCACTGGTAACACAGTATAAAGTTTTTGCATATAATCATCAATAATAATGTCATTTTCAAAATTTCGGACAATTATTCCTATCTCTCCATAAAACCTGGTTGAAACCCTATTCACATTTAGAACTTACTTCGTTTAACTTTGAAACTCTATCTAACCATAGCCTCTCATCATTCAGTCTTTGTTTCAGCCAGAAATATCGGAAATCAGCCTGAAATCAAAAAACAGAAAATCTTACAGATCATAAAAATAAAGTATTTGTGGAAATCTGTAAATACTTATATTTCGGATGGTCAATTCAGATTCTCAATAACAAATGCAGGCTGAATTTAAGTATTGATTGACATGCACAATCTTTTATTACACTTTTGAGTAACTGCACCATCTTTGTCCCTGATGCTGGGTTAATGGCTGAGAATTTCATAAATGTAGTTTGTTTTTAACAAATTGCATTGATTTTTTCAGTACAAAAGTCTATAAAATTTTGTGCTTCAGTTAAATAAATAAAAAACTTGTATTATCATATATACAGTCGAACCTCGTTGTGTCGAAAACTCGGATGAGTCAAAGCAATTGCTTGGTCATGGTAAAATTCCCATTTGATCAATGCATATTTACCTCTGATGAGTCGAACTCTGTTGATTCGAATCCTCAGTTAAGTCGAGTAATTTTTATAGCCCCGTTGATTTAAAATAAATGTAAATTGTCTCGAAGGTCGAAAGTAAGAATTTTTTAAAGATGCAGAACTAAACAATTCAAATCAGATGTATTTCTTGTGCAACCTAATCATTTTCAAAAGATATTAAAGCTGTGTAAATATACTTGTTTGTATAACAGTTATAATGACAAGTTTATGGTGATTGGTAATTAACACCTTTGTTGATTGTCCAAGCCAAACTTTAGTGTGTTGAACATATTTCACATGACATAAAAACGAAACGAATCTTAATGACCCAAGCCGAGATGATATCAATTGTTAAAAAAAAATCCATTAATAACAATAAATAAAAGGATTAAGACAACTATGATCAATTTAAAATAAATAATTGAAAACAGACGACTCTCTATCATCAGAGATCTTTCTGAACTTGGTACATTCCTAGAGTGATTTCGTAATTTATGGTGACTGACCTTTGTATATACAAAAAAGGTATTAGTGTATTGATTTTATTTGTGAATGTTTTGTATCTGTCCTTGTGTGTTAAATTATTACGAGGGACCAAAAAATATGGAGATTGAATACACAATCATAAAGTATCAAATAAAAAAGGCACACTGTTTAAAATATATAGTTTACACAAGTCTCATACCGTATTTCATGGATTCCAAATTTATGACGACACACTCGACCTGGGATGAGTCGAACCTCCGATAAGTCGAATACTTTTGTCCAAACCCATCGATTTTGGCATAACTAGGTTCGACTGTACTTAAAAAAAGAAATCTTGTCCAACTTTGTCGAGATACTTTATAATAAAATATTAACCAAACAATCCACCATATCATTAAGTCTATGAGAAGAACTAGTATAGAGGTTTTAATTAGTGAACCATTTTACTAAATTTCATTAAATGTTTGAGGACATCAAGGTTGACCTTGCACAACCGTTCAAGGAGTTCTGAAAGAACTTGCATACAATTTCTACGGGTGATTAGCTTTCATTATATTTAAGCATCAAGCATATGGTAATAAATGGAAAATGTGTCCCCATGGACAGAGATGATGCCCCCTGTATAGGTTTCATGATGTTTGGTTGGGGTGAACTTAAGTTACAGAACGGAAACTAAAAATTTTGCAATTTTTCTATTTATAAAGGGGCATTACTCGATAATGGTTAAAGTGACGCCACCAAAATTCAATTTGATCTGTGTTTTGTGGTAAGGAGCATTGTGTATAAGTTTCATAACATTTGGTTGAGGCAACTTAAGTTAGAGAACGGAAACTAAAAATTTTGCATTTTTTTTTTCCATTTATAAAGGGGCATAACTCGAGAATGGTTGAAGTGACCCCACCAAAATTCAAACTTGATCTGTGTTTTGTCATAATAAGCATTGTGTATAAGTTTTATAACATTTGGTAGAGGCAAACTTAAGTTAGAGAACTGAAACTAAAAATTTTGTAATTTTTTCATTTATAAAGGGGCATAACTCTTGAACGGTTAGAGTGACGCTACCAAAATTCAAACTTGATCTGTATTATGTGGTAATAAGCATTGTGTATAAGTTTTATAACATTTGGTCTCCGCAAACTCAAGTAAGAGAACGGAAACCAACTTTGGGACGTATGGATGTACGTACGGGCTTCAAAAAAAAAAGCGCCCAAAGACCTCTTTTTTTTTCTTCAGAAATATCCTCCAAGAAAGATAACTTGTAAATTGAATACCAATTATATTACCTTCTGTAATTTACACAATATTTAATTAAGAATGTTCGCTCCTCTTGTTTTTGAATTTTTGCCAGATTTTCTTATTCCTCTGGTTTAATCAATGTTTTGCCATTAAATAATTTTGTCCACTAACCCCTACTTTTTCATAATTTTATTTCATATAGTTTTAAAAGCCATATTTGAAAATCTTATAAAATCCTTGTTATTTTTTTCATAGTTTTTAAAAGAGAACAATGTTAAAAGTATGAAAACTCTAGAGAGAATCATTTCCCCGCCAAATTTTCAATGGCTTATACTGTGGATTCACTATTATTCGTTGGATACCAATTTTCGTGGGTTTCGTGGGTAAAGGTGAACCACGAATTCAAATGTTCAACGAATAACATATTTTTAATAGGCTTTGTATACAGAGATTGGCAAAACCACGAAATCAAATATCCACGAATATGCAAGTTTTGAACAATCCACGAAAATTGATACCCACGAAAATAAATGAATCCACAGTATCTCAAAAACAAGCACATGGCCTATTCATTTTTTCTGCTTTTTTAGTTCCTTTATTTATATACTATCAATTTATTACAGTCTTTTAAAAAGCTTGTTATTTTGAAACAGAGTAGCGACCATCCTTAATATTGTTAATAGTATAGTACCTCACAATCCTGGAGATTTTGATCTTTCCAGTACATGACATCAATAATATAGAACGTGTTTTCACTTTTATTATATATACAATCTAGGATACATGACCCTGAAAAATAGAAGATCATAATATTATCATTTTAATAATTAAATAACCTTAGAGAGCAGACTCACAATACCTCATACCAAATAGTCCCTGAGAAAAATGTGATAGGAAAATGTTACTGACAGGAAACGGGGATTGATGAAAAGACAACCCGAAGTTAATCAATATATCCCCTCCCTACTTTAGAAGGGGGTTATAATTATTCAGAATCAGAAAGTATAAGATCATTACCTTTTTAATAAAAGACAATGTAAAACACCAAAAATAATCTTTTATGATCACAACAGCTTTGTCTGTTCTTCAACATAGCCTTGATGTATGGCAAAAGATGCACTGCTCATATTTATATATAATTCATATTTTTTAATATGCAAAATCAAACATCACCTTTTGTGACCTAATCAAAAAAAATTATACGAGAAAAAATACTGTGGTCAGGTCATTAAGGATTGCATATTTTGGTATTAATATTGATTCCCTCATAGGGTCTTTGCATCGGAAATAAACATTTATTCTAAAACCAGTTGTTGGCATGATACGGGTTATGTTCTTCTCATATATTTTATGATGGTATGATACTAAACCCCTAACGGGAGGGATTGTACCTGATTTTCATATGATGAAGACATAATCTTTCAATCAGTTTAATTGAGGTTTGGAGCTGGCATGTCAGTAACTGCTAGTAGTCCTTTGTTAATTTATGTATCATTGTCATTTTGCTTAGTTTCTTTTGTTACCTATTCTGACATCGGACTCTGACTTTTTTTAAACTGAGTTTTACTGTATGTATTGCTATGTGTTTCTTTATTCTACATTGGCTAGAGGTATAGGGGGAGGGTTGAGATCTCACAAAACATGTTTAACCCCGCCGCATTTTTGCGCCTGTCCCAAGTCAGGAGCCTCTGGCCTTTGTTAGTCTTGTATGTTTTTTTAATTTTAGTTCCTTTATATGTTTTGGAGTTTAGTGTGACGTCCATTTTCACTGAACCAGTACACAATTTTATTTAGGGGCCAGCTGAGGACCACCTCCGGGTGCAGGATTTTCTCGCTGTGTTGAAGACCCTATGGTGGCCTTCGGCTGTTATCTGCTCTTTGGTTGGGTTGTCCCTTTGACATATTCCCCATTTCCATTCTCAATTTTATTGTAAGTCATGAACAATTCAGTATAACTTACGGCCAATTTCAGTTGTAATATTTTTTGTGAAAAGAGCTACTGACGTGTAAAAATACTTGTTACAAATTTTATACATATATATACATTGCTAAATCCACAATTAGTATGCACTGTATATAGTTTAAAGAATTTCTAGTAGTTGAGAGATAATTTACTTTTTTGTAATATATAAAATTATAGATTTATATTCAATCTGTCAACTTATACTGACCTCTAGAATTACTAGGATTGCCTCCAGGTAAGAGGGATCTAAACCCATCCATCACCATCCCCATCTTATTCTGTGAGCAGGTTGTACCCTAAAAGTTCAGTAGTAAAAGTTTTAAGTTTGAATTCAAATATATTGTATAACATACATGTTCTTAATACACAACTGTTACAGATCCAAGTCTGAGGTAAAACAAATAGATTTAGTTCACAGGATTTGATATAAAATTCCAATCATCAACCTATTGTTTTGGTATGTTGTTTCAATATTTACATGCATTGTATAGCTAAGTGATTAATAATCATACAAAGAACAACAATTTTACTAAACATGTCAGATAATAAAAAGTGGAACATATAGCATGAAATCAGCACTTTGACTTTGAGATGAAAAACAACACTGTTCTTTTGCCTTGTTAATCAAGTATGTGTTGACAGCTGTGTCATGAATTAAATCATAATATCCTTCTTTTCCATTTTGAAAATAAAACAAAAAATAGAAAATAGAACTAGAGGCTCTCAAGAGCCTGTGTCGCTCACCTGTATTTCTGATGCTTTGGAAATCATGTAAAATAAGGTTAAAATCATAATTAATAGTATTAGATATTAGATATTATAATGATATCCAAGATAATAACAAAAAACTGCAAAATTATTGTAAAATAACTAACTCAGGGGCAGCAACCCAACAATGGGTTGTCAGATTCATCTGAAAATTTCAGGGCAGATAAATCTTAATCTGATGAACATTTTTGCCACCTGTCAGATTTGCTCTAAATGCTTTAGTTTCAGAGATATAAACCAAAAACTGCATTTTACCCCTATGTTCTATTTTTAACCAAGTCGGCCATGATGGTTGGAAGGCGGGGTCATCGGACAAATTTTTGAAACTAGATACCCTAATAATGATTATGGCCAAGTATGGTTAAATTTGTCTTAGTAGTTTCAGAGAAGATTTTTGTAAAAGATTACAAAAATTTACAAAACATTGTTAAAAATTAACTATTAAGGGCAATAACTCCTAAAGGGGTTGACTGAAAATTTTGGTCATGACAACTTATTTGTAGATCTTACTTTGCTGAACATTATTGCTGTTCACAGTTTATCTCTATCTATAATAATATTCAAGATAATAACCAAAAACTGCAAAATTTCCTTAAAATTACCAATTTAGGGGCAGCAACCCAACAACAGAATGTCCGATTCATCTGAAAATTTCAGGGCAGATAGATCTTGACCTAATAAACAATTTTACCCGTCAGATTTGCTCTAAATGCTTTGGTTTCAGAGATATAAGCCAAAATCTACATTTTACCCCTATGTTCTATTTTTAACCATGGCAGCCATCTTGGTTGGTTGGCCGGGTCACCGGACACATTTTTTAAACTAGATACCCCAATGATGATTGTGGCCAAGTTTGGTTTAATTTGGCCAAGTAGTTTCAGAGGAGAAGATTTTTGGAAAAGTTAACGACCACGGACGACAGACGCCAAGTGATGAGAAAAGCTCACTTGGCCCTTTGGGCCAGGTGAGCTAAAAATGGGCTAAAAAATAGAGTAAAGAGAATAATGGGGTGCTAAAATATAAATTATCTATAAAATGTACTAAAATATAAATTATCTATAAAATGTACTAAATAAAATTGAATAGAATTTTTTTTGACTAAAATATAAAAAATACTGAAATGAAGATTCAGATCAAAGGTTTCAATGAAAGTTAAATAAAAGAACAGAGTTCTAATGTCCCCCATGTTGCACATATTTTATCTATCCAAGGTACAAGGGCAATAACTAAAAAAACATTTTTTTTTTGTTCTTTAAAACTTTTTATAAATACCTTAGAGAAATGAAGGCTTCAGAGCAAATGCAATGCAATTTCCATTATAATTAATATTTCCAAGGGACCTAACTCGTTAAAATAATTTGATCAGCACTTATTTTCCAAAGTGTCAATGACATTGCTGATATAAACCTATGATATAAGTTTCATAAATTCTGGCAAGAATTGTAAACATGAGAGCACTAACAATGCAATTTTCCATAACATCAATATTTCCAAGGGGCATAATTCTTTAAAAAATAATTGATCAGCACTGATTTTCGAATTTGTCATAGACATTGATGATATAAACCTATAACATAAATTTCATAAAAATCTAGCAAGAAATGTACACATGAGAGCGCTATGGATGGACGGACAGACACCCAGTATTTCTATTTCCCCCACAATGCTTTTGCAGGGGACAATAAACTAAGTAAACCTTCATAGATTTCTGGTTTTTTAATGCGATTGCTGTCTCATTGAACTTTGACCATCATCTCCTTCTTTTTGTATTAAAATATAGATCTAGACCCTTGACTTGACCTCTAGATCATAATTAATTGAAAATCAAAAGAAGTTATTTTTCTTTGTGGTATATATATAAAAGCTTCTCTCATGAATATATCCATGCTGTGTATCATGTAAACATGGCATGGATTACTAAAATATACATTTACCCCTTACCTCTGCATAGCTGTTTAATTATACCCCCCTCCTTAGATGTAAAAAAATATAAATATATCATATAAAAGTTCATATACCGGACACATAAATCCTTTATTTCACCTATTTAGATATTTTATTGGAATAGCCTACCATTCCAGACATAACCATTTGTCTTTTTCCCGTTGGACAAGCTATCATAAACCAATCTGTTTCAAATTTCTCTGGTAAAGCTGTCATCCATTCAGACTGCATCAGCTTAAATATAAAAGATAATGAAATTTCATATACCGGTACTGTATAAACAAAAGAAATGCCTTTAAGTACATATGCACAGTGATGGCTAAGTTGAACTAAGTTTTGATCAATTTTCAATGTAGTTGTTTTCTCCCCTGTACCTAACACTCCTTTCAATATTGGTGAATAATCATGCTAAGTTAGATAACCAAACTCAAAAGGGTTTCAAAGTAATAGAGCGGAATTTTTTTTGTACATATACACAGGGGCTATGGTACTAAGTAGAACTAAGTTTTTCACCATGATCTTCACTTTAGGATTTTTCTTCCATGTATGCCACTCACCTGTTAGTAGTGGTGTATGCTCTTGTTAAGTATCATTTAGACACTTCTGCAGGTTAGAATATACTGCTTCGCTGAGCGCAGCTGGATACGCCCGCAGAGGTCCAACCCTGAACAGTTGGGGCAAAAATGGACACAATATTCAAGCTTGATACAGGTCTGAATTTGGATTGTAATTAAATATTTGACATATTATAGGTTTCTGAATAAATGTAGTCATAGAAATTGAAATTGGTTATATGAATTGAATTTATATTCAATTAAAGATTTCTTGCTGTTGTGCAATACACTGTGCTGTTGCGCAATACTAAGTAAATCTGTTGTCAGACTATAAACAAATAAAGTTCAATTAATTCTCAATGTCATATTAGAAATTTATGAAAATGTAAAGGGAGCTTACATCAATAGATATAAACAATTCACCAAAGTTTCATGAGAATTGCTGACAGCATTTTTGAGTTATTGTTCGAAAACTGGAAAATCCCCCCTTTTTTAATGAATAAAACAACATAACTCAGAAATGATAAATGAAAAATTTATAAAATTCTAAACGGAGCTTACATCAGTAGATATAAACAATTCACCAAAGTTTCATAAGAACTGCTGAAAGCATTTTTGATTTTTTGTTCGAAAACTGGAAAATCCCCCCTTTTTTAATGAATAAAACAACATAACTCAGAAATGATAAATGAAAAATTTATAAAATTCTAAACGGAGCTTACATCAATAGATATAAACAATTCACCAAAGTTTCATAAGAACTGCTGAAAGCATTTTTGATTTTTTGTTCGAAAAATGGAAAAAACCACTTTTTTTATGAATAAAACCCTGTAAACTTAAATCTAAAATATATAAAAATCGAAAGGAAGCTCATGTCAATAGATATAAACAATTCACCACAATTTCTTGCAAGTTGGTGAAAGCGTTTTTGAGTTAATGTCCAACATGTTGACGACGGACGGATAGACAGACAGACGGACGGACGGACAGACGGACAATGGTATACCATAATACGTCCCGTAAACGGGCGTATAAAAATGGAGAACAGAATTAAATTGTGCTGGACACGTAAATTCATATAATAAATATAAGCCTGTCGTTGATTTATTACCCTGATAAAGCATACTAAATTTTAACATAATATGCGAATCTATTTTATTCATTAATTTATAGCTATCTTATTTAACCAACTGTTTTATTTTTTCCATCATTTGAGCAAATGAAATCAGAATATGTCACCACTTTTTTGACATCTTAAATTTATCCTAAAAACCAAACAAAATTATTTATTCTTATTTCTTGATCATGAACAAAATTTTGTCCATGTCTCATTAAATTTGTTTCAAGTTAAACAAAGATATTGATGTCTTTAAAACTTTAACCTCAGATTGTATCTAAATGTTATAAAAAATACCTCAATCCATTTATCAGTAAAATACAGAAAACTGAAAAAAATCAATTTCAAAATTTTTCTCCAGATCATCTCCCTTGATCATGAAGAACCTTGTTAGAATTTTGTTAAAAAGCCCTGAAGGTTTGACAATTTTATAAATGTAAATAGACTTTAACCACAGACAGAACCTAAATGTTGAGGATGCTCATGACAACAGAATGTAAGAACTTTTGTCTAGCCTTCACGACTGTCATTGCATACAATACAAAAAAGGTGCAAGGAATATGCTCACCTGGAGAATGTGAAAAACCAACTTTCTAAAAATCAGAGGTCTTCTCTCAACTGTATAAGTTTGGTAATATTCTATATATCTTTAAAACGGTACAAATTAGAGACCAAATTTTGCAATCAAATTTTCATCTATTGATTGCTGCTTTTTCAGTAAGCTTTGGCATAGGGATTTCATATAAAGTTTTCCTCTCCTAGTTGGACTCATTGGGGTCTAAGCGTGACCCGGGACTAGCAAATTTTTTGTAAGCGTGATTCATGAAAGTCAAATTATTTGTACGTGAAAACAGAAAACTAAGTCGGGCGGGACACGTGAAGTTACAAGCGTTATATATTATTACAATGATAAGCAGGATATGGGAATCTGACAAAACAATAAGCGGGATCTGGGATTAGACCCCCCTCCTAGGGGCATCATCGGTCTTCAGTTTTAGAAAAATAAGCAACCACAAAGTGTTGAAACCCTTCACAACACTGTGTTCAACCTATCAAACAACTGTATAATGTTGAATAAGCATAAGACCTTACCATATACTCTCACCTGACATTGTTTCTTGACCTCTGACCTGGATATTTGGCAGAGTTTTAATGTTCTCATGCTATCTATTGTATAGACTTCAATGTAGGCTACATGAATGACTAGTTGATTTTTCTCTGTAGATATGTTTGCAAGACATGCATGTTGTAGCAGCTTGAGTTAGCAAAGTGATTTTGTGGAGAGTTGATTTGTTAGATTAAAATATAACTTTGATGCACTTGTCTAGGCAAGCTGTTTCCCATAGATCTGTGAATAGTTTTTGTTCATAAATACCAAATTGGTGTATGAGAAAATCACACTATTTATAATCTATTGTCATGATAGTGTAGGCATATCATCTAATTTGAGCAGATTTATGATCTCCTGTTATTTTCCCCTAGAGGTGGTTGACAACAATATATAGTGTTATCAACATCTAGCAAAGGACTTCACTAACTTAATTTTAAGGGCTATTTTGTAATTTGCAGCAAGATGTGGTGAGATTTTGCTATTTGCTAAAGGCCTCCATATGACTCTGAGATGAGGAACAGTAATATCTTGGATTTTGTATCAAGAAAAAATCACCAGATTCATTTTTACCATTATAATAGACCACTTTCAAGTTATGTCCTACAACGGAAAAGTTCGTCAATTATGCACGCCTTTATGATGTCATTTACCAGATATAGGGGACTGCCTGTATCCCTGCACTATTAAAGTTCATCAAGCGTCTTCGTGATCATCATTTTGCAGGATAAACTAGAAATAATGTTTATTCCGTAGGTACTTAATCACAATTCCCTAATGACAGCAGTGCTGATCATCAATTATAAGAATTTAATTTGCCTAATAATTTGTGCAATAAAGCATCAGATTTTTTTCAACCACTAGCTCAACATGGGAAGGAAGTGACACTGCCCCTGAACGCACAAATGATGTTCACTAAAAAGTTTTTGACGGAATGCATGGAACTGGAAAGTGGTCTCGTATGTTTGGTGATTTTTTTTTTCTTGAAAATTTTTTTCATGCTGCATAAGTCTGCTTTTGCTTTACTTTCATTGTCATACATTTCAACCAATCAAAATGCATAAATTAATATGGAAGTTCCTTTGGTTATCTCAAACAAAAGAAGCACTGTAGTCATATGTAACTTATTATGACAATGTTGTATGTTGAAAAAGATTTGTTTCTATCTTTTTTTTTAGGTAAATTACAATTTTGCTTTGGATACTGTCTTTTGATTATGAAGAAGCTACTGTCTAAGTTTAAATTCCATAAAGTTTTGACAAAGTTAGCACAAACAACATTTAACCCTGCCACATTGTTTATGTGCCTGTCCCAAGTCAGGAGCCTGTAGTTCAGTGGTTGTCTTTGGTTCATGTCTGTCATATTTGTTTTTTGTAAATTGTTTCGTTATAAATTAGGCCGTTGGTTTCCTCAATCATGAGCCTGTAGTTCAGTGGTTGTCTTTGGTTCATGTCTGTCATATTTGTTTTTTGTAAATTGTTTTGTTATAAATTAGGCCATTGATTTCCTCAATTGAACTGTTTCATATTTTTCATGTCAGGGCCTTTTATACCCGACCATACGGTATGGGTTTTTCTCATTGTTGAAGGCTGTACGGTTGCCTATAGTTGCTTACATCCACTTCATTTGAACTTTGGTGGATAGTTGTCTCATTGGCAATCTCCTTATTTTTATATAGATGTCTAAAAACATCTTTAACCACAGATAACAACGATAGAATGAAGCATTGCTATTTCCAGCATTGAACACTTTTGCTGATGATTTAAATGTGTAGTGTGACAATGCTCACAAACTTGAATTTCCATTTTATTTACATTTCACAGGGGCGTAACCCAAAAAAAAAAACCAGATAAGCCAATGATTTTCCAATTCATCCAAAGATATTGGTGATGTTTTTAGCGTTAAAACATAAATTTCATTAAACTCAAATGAAAAATATAAGTATGCATTCTCTTAAAAAAGTGATTTCCAAAAGAATTCACATTTCGTACCTCCTAAAGAATAATTTATCAGTACTGATTATCAAACTAGTAAACCTCTGACATAAATTTCATATAACTAGGATATGAAATGTGAGAGTGAGTAATGATGATTTTTCATTTCATTTATAACTCTAACAAGCACAAATCCACAAAAATCACCAACCAGCCCAGATTTTCAAAATGTATGAAATACTGCTGTTGTAAACCTTTGAAATAGATTTCATTTAAATTTGATGAGATCTGTAAGTGTAACAGTACTCCCTGTTGGATGAAAGTAAAAAATAGACAGACATCAGTCGTCATATTTTTCATATTCCCAGCTCTGCTCCACTGGAGCGAACTAAAACCATCAAAGGAACTTATGCTTACTACTGCAAAGCACCATTTTCACATGAACAGACAGCCACCTCAGACAAAATAATCTGGACTGGTGATTTTTATGATTCAACATTTCCCCATAATGACATTTAAACTTAATGGCTGCAACAGTTACAAAAGTACATTTACAAATTTTATAAATGTTTAAAAAAAAAACACTTCTTTGTATAAACCTTACAATACAAAAAAAATTTTGTCAAATTTATTTCTTAAAGACATTTACCACAAAATTTGTTTTATCTCTTGTCAATCTCTTTATCCATGATGGCTGTCATATCCTTGTGCATCAAATCATGAAATTAATCTGTTATGAGAATAAAGTAAAATAATTTTGCATTTATTTTCATATTTCAACATACATTATAACATTAAAAAGAACAGAACTCAAACATCCTCAATTCTTTTTAAAACTTGTTCTCATAGTTAAAAGCCTTCCTAGAAATTCCTTATTGCATCACTTTCTCAAATTGTGTTTTTTATTTGATACTGTTGCAGCCATTAAGAATTTTCAACCTTAAAACTGGCAAAAAAACAAATCACAGATCTTATTTTGTAAGAGAAAGGAAATTATCATTCAATTCCATCCCCTCCTCCTTCATGAATTTCAATTATGCCAGAATCTTGTTCATACTGTTCACTTTGTCCATTATAATCTCCCTGACCTTGACCTTCTTTACTCACTTCCATTTCATCTTCCTTTTTATCTCCATATTGGTCATCATAGTAATAGTCCTGATATCCGTAATAATCCTGATTACCATATCCATAGCCACTGTAATCGTAGCCCTGATTTTGTTGTTGTTGCTGCTGTCGATTATTTCTTCTTCCTTTCTTTTTCTTCACCTTTTCACCTGTTGTTTCCATTTTTTCTCCTTTTTCCTTAAATTCTTTTTGTCTTGCTTCCTTTTTAGCCTTAATTTCAACCTCTTTTTTTTCCTTGTCTATGGCAACCTGTTCCATATGAGCAGCATATGTGGTGTAATTGTCAGGTTTTTGTGCTGCAAGTTTTTCTGGAACAGTCATGCCTAGAATTTCAGGAAGCATGTATGGTTTAAGCCAGACTACAAGAGGAGTTGAACCAAATGTATAATGTGTTCTCTTATGATAAAATAACAATCCATCCACCTGAAATACAAAGGATACAAATAAAATTTATTTTAAAGGTGTATACAACACCAACAATATGACCTTAATAATTTTACTGCTAAACCTAAAATTTTAACAATAATCTAGATCATCTTTTCGATACAGTTCAGGTACTATTCAACACATACCACAGTATGTATTTTCTACCATTTTGTTCTTAACATCATTTGCTTAAGAGGACCAGTTCTTTCAAAACAGACAGAAACTAAAAAAGAAACCTGATAGTTTTTTTTTTTTTTAATTTAAAGTGTTAGCAAAGTCTTTCAGATGTGAAAACATATTTTGATATCTTTCCTTCTATAGGCTACTTTCTTTATAACATTAGTCAAGAGCTTAGAATTAAATAAGTCTATTTCTGTTTTGACCTCTACAAGTCAAAATGCGTTTATGTGATGAAATCAATTTTTGACTGGTTTGTGTTTACACTTGTTTGTCATCAGCAGTGTGTTTTTTTAATTTACCACCTTAATATTTAATCTATAACCTCACAATCGTTCATTAGACTTCACAGCTATTGACATTATAAACTAGCCAAAGTGGTTTTATTTAAAAGGTATATAAATGTTCATTAGCGAAAAATTAAATTACAATGTCAGCAGTATTGTTCTATTTCTAAACTTGAGTGAATTTTCATTTTACATGCCGAAATTACTTAAATTTGCCTGAAGTTTTTTGTATTGTCATTTTATTATATTTTTGTACGAGTTAACTTTCCTTGTCAATCTTTAAATTAACACATAAAATGTATGTGAAACTTTGCTCATGTAAGAGAAAACTTAAAAAATTGTTTCTGAAAATGTGTTGCCCCAATTCATTTTTGCAGGAAAATCACTTTCCGATTGCCATATAAATTCTAAATGCAGAACTAAATATCTAAAATTTCTGGAAAAAAACAAATATTTTGTCTTTTATTTCATTCAAATTTGACAAAATATGTTTTTTGTAACTAATTCAATGGGTAATTCTGTGAATATTTTTAAAAAAATTTTAAATTAAAATTTTGCTATAAGATTAGGTTATAAAGACGTCATCATAAACCAAACCACTAAAAAAAATGCTAAGTTGAACGCTCTTTTTCAGGCTAATAATAATCTTCCCTGAAACTGTATCGCCTCCCCTTAGAAGATTGGTGTTATTTATGTACCTCTTTAAACATTACCACATTTCTTTTCAAAATTTTTGAGGTGGATAAAATGAGAATGGAAATGGGGAATGTGTCAAAGAGACAACAACCTGACCAAACAGCAGACAAAAGTTATGAATCTAGAGAAGTTCTCGCTCGGACACACACTCCATTATCTAGTATATTATAAGAGCAGAAACCTGAAGCACGGGGAGGCACTCTACTGTCTCCACACGGCACTAAAGACAAACTCTGTAAAATATAAAATTGAGAATGGAAATGGGGAATGTGTCAAAGAGACAACAACCCGACCAAACAGCAGACAAAAGTTATGAATCTAGAGAAGTTCCCGCTTGGACATACACTCCATTATCTAGTATATTATAAGAGCATAAACCTGTTTATATTTTTTTTAAATGAAGGGGTTCTTTGCAAGCAATATCTGGGTGCTTGACACAAATTGGTGTGCATAGCTATAACCCACTGTTGGAAACTTTTAACTTATAGTTTAATAAATGTTATTTAAGTACTGGTTTCATGGTTCTTTTACATTAATTAAATCAATATTTCTATTTTTTAATGATTATGAAATTCTTTGTGAAATAAGTTTTTGCAGTCCTATCTTGGTGCTCAGTAAATGTTTTGTGACTGAGCTCCGACTGTTATTCTATTAACCACGAGGAAAGTTACAGCTATTTGGTGTATAGTGTTACACCTTTTGAAGAATCTGCTCTTTTTCAGCGATATTTTTTTTTTTTTTAATTTTAGTCCTAAATATGGAGCCAAATCTATCAAGCAGTCACCTAGTGTCTCATATGAAAATAATCAAAACAAATGTTAAAAATTTGCCCCTGAAATATTAGCAACCATCAATTTAGTATAAAATAGCTTAGAACAATCAAAGTAGATAAATCAAATTTTTAAAAAATAAATTTAATCTCAGTTATCAGTTCATTTACAAATTTATTGCACAAAATAGGTATCGTATGTCTTCTTATATACTTAAACAAAAATCCATCCCAGAATTTTACCTCAAATGCTGCTCCTGCAACTGCTGCACCGATGGCTTCCTTTGAAGGTGGACAGTTTGATAAAGGCAAAAATCTATACTGTAAATAAAGAAAACTATTCAATATCATCATGATCATTTATCAAAAATCTCTTCCATAGTTTAAGTATATATCTAACATTTTAAAGAATCTATTCAGTGAAAAAATTGTAAAGGGTTCTGCTGAACCCTGTATATTGCCTGGGATTAACATCCATGTAAAAGTGTAATGTCGGTTGAAAAAACTTAAGTCAATTTATCAGTATAATATAGAAATGTTTTTTAAAATCTGAAAGTTTTTCTTCTGATGCTACTTCTTTATCTAGAAGCAGCTTATTTCCAAGTTTTAAAACATTCTTTAAAACATTCCATGAAGGTTTAACAAATTATTGATGTCTAAAATATCTCTTAATCATAAAATAGTGACTGCAAAAGTTTCATGAATTCTATGAAGGTTTGACAAAGTTATTGATGTATAATAAACTTAAACTGAAGACTGTATCTAAATGTTTACTGAAAAAAAAAATAAGTCTGATACTGTCTTTTGATCATAAAAAAGTTTCTGTCCAAGTTTCATAAAATTCCTTGAAGTTTTGAAAATTCATTGATGTCTTAAAAATCTGTAACTACAAACTTAATATATTTGTTGACGACGCAGATGAAGGAATGTAGGATCGCTATGTCTCACTTCCGCAACAAAATGTTACAGGCTTGACAAATTTTTCAATTTTTTAATACTTGCTTGTGTTAGAGAATATGATGTACAATGGGTTTTTTCCACAACTGATATATTTGACAAAAAATAAGTAAACCAAAATATCTTTATAAATTTTGTGCATCATAGCAGGAACACTCAAACAAAAACATCTGAAAGACTATAAAGGATGTATAAAATCATGAGGAGCATTAGGACCAAAAGGGGCCTTAAAAGTGTAGACACATGTACAAAATTACACACAGTATGAACCCAATTATGAGACAATTTCAAATTTAAATCTTGTCAGTAAACATTTTGGCACAAAAGATAGTTAAAACATGAGACTTTTTGGTATTTTGAGTAATTTGTTTATTTTGCATTGGTAAACCATTATCGAAGATTATAAACAGCTACCATTGGACCTAATGACAAACCTTGTCATAAGCTAGATAAGCATAGAATGTTAATCATGTTTATTCAAAAATACATCAAATACACGTGATACGAGTGTGTGGTAGTGAAATATCAACACTTAGGATGTGTTATCTTTAAGCATATCTTAAGTCCTTAAATTAACCTTTCTGTACTTACTGGATTACTCTCTGACTTTGTCATCACTTCTGATGTTTCTGACATTTTACTGTTCAACCAAAAAAATCTGAATTCAGTCTGTAAAATAAGAATCAATTAAATAAAATATCCTCACTGATGGATCTGAGAGGAGTTGGAGTCCATTGTGGTAGACATATTGGATATTAGGCGAGGACAGTTTTTTCTATAAAAAATTAGATGATTTGACAATTTTTAATTATCAATATAACACTTCAAAGATCCCTTTTTTATGCTGATGCGATACAACAACCTCTGGTGGCAGACTTACACCTGTGAGGCACCATAACAATAAACCAATATTCATTATTACCAAATGTTTTCAACTTAACCTTTATTCTTTTAGTCAGCACTTCAGTGTTGACATGAATCATCATTGATATGGTCATAATTATAAATTAACTGTTTACAAAACTTCGATTTTTTTTTGAAATACTAAAGATTTTCTACCCCAGTAATAGATTACCTTAGCTTTATTGGCAAAACCTTTCAAAATTTTGGGTCCTCAATGCTCTTCAACTTCGCACTTTATTTTGCCTTTTTAACTTTTTTGATTCGAGCGTCACTGACGAGTCTTTTGTAGACGAAAAATATGTGTTTTGTGTACAAAATTTAATCCTGGTATCTATGATAAGTTTATCTATATTAAATGCTAGGGTATTGAAATCAAAAATGTCAAAACTTATAACTATACAGACCTCACTGTCATAAATAGGATGGTTCTTCCAACACATAATATCTAGTATGTAGTATATACCCTCAGCTTCGTTGAATATACAGTCAAGAATAGCATTATCTGTAAAAATTTACATACAAGTATTAAAAATTATTGTGATTTTCCTTGTAATAAAAATTTTAAAAAATACAGGAAATATGCACTTTATTAAATCCTTATTCTTTATCCAAATCTTATTCCTTTAAGAATTCATCCAAAAAATATATAAAGCTCATATCAATATCTAACGTCTTCATTTTTGATTTTGATAAAATCTTACAATTTTTTTCATATAAACAACCTAGGATTTATTCAATTGTCTGTTATAGTAGACCTAATGCAAATGAAACAAAATTTGTTATATTGCCAAACAGGAAATGACAGATCAAATTTTTTGGAATGCTTTTGCAATAAAAGAATAAAGCATATCATACATTAGAGACATCTTCAACTATATTAAATTGTTGATATAAAGGAGAGTGTGGTGAGGGCTTTTTTGCATAACTGTTGACTTTACTTCAGATTTACAATAATGTCTACTTTTAGGTTTAGTTAATAAACACTTTAAAACAGGTAGTCTGAAGGTGTGAAGTCATGGAAAACCCTCTTACATGCATTCTTGTCAAAAATAATTTTGGTCAGTCTTCAAATAGTTTTTGGGCATGCAAATCATCAAGCAAATGCAAGTACCAACTAAATAATGAACCACCATGAGCTTTGTTTAAAAACAATACCTCTCAATTAAGTTATTTTCTGGTGCTTGCATGTGCTTAATATTTCCCATTCACAAATATGTGCCAAAATATGTATGTTTTCTCATTTTAGTAGAAACAAACATTTATGCCACCTTTTGACCATAAAACCTCTTGAATATTCATAACATTTGGAAGACCTTACATTTTAAAGCTTCAAAAAAGTTGTAAGTTATCATTACACCAATATCACCTTTAAAAGTGCTTTTGTTACCACCAGGAAATTGGGACCGAAACTGAGCTACCTGGTATCCACTTTTAGCATAAGCAGTTGTTTTCCCCTGCAATAATTAAATGAAATAATATGCACAACTACATATATTTAGATGATCAAATTTGTATTAAAAGTTTACAATGAAGTAAGAATTCCGTGTCTTTCATGCCATGTTAACCCTGATGAGAGCATGTGCAAAAATTAAAGGGTCAAAAGTATAAAAGTACATATATATTGCATAAAGCTTGATTAACTGTTTCAAAATATTGTTATTTTATAGTATGATTTCTGGCTCCAAACAAGGCTGCAGAAGCTGGAAATAATATTTCTAATTTGCCACTATAACACTGGAAAATGCAAAGAGATGCCTCCTTTAGCTTCAAAGATTAAATTCATTTGAAAAGTTATTTACAAAAATGTAGTATATCAGTATGTATTTATTGAAGCTATATAAACATTTACACAGTCAAATACAAAAAGAAGGAAGAAGCTAGTATGAAATGCATATCAGTGCACTGCATTGATTGATTAGTGTTTTCTTTATGCTGCATCACTGCATAAAATTATGAAAACATCTTCAATATTTTACTTCCTCTACATTTTTGTCTGACAGTTTATCTTACCCTTGAAGCTATAACCAAACATCTTTTACCAACAGGACACACAACTGTTAAATAATTCTCCACAAAATCATCTGGTACTTCTACTAACCATTCAGAATACATTAACTAAAATATAAACATCAGTGGTGAATGTGAAAAGATTCATACTAATCAAGGATTTTTTCTCATATAAGCCATTTATCAACAGATTAAAATTTAGCCAAGATATTTGCTTTATTCAGTCATTTCGTTCTTCACAGAAAAAAGAAAAATTGTGTTGTCCAACCTTATTTTTTGTTGAAGAAAAGCCCTGCATTGGTGGAGTAATCCCAGTAAGCCATGCTATTACAAAAAAGATTTTACATGCTATTGCAATAAAGCTGTTTCAATATTAAAGATGTGCTAGCATTGGGTTGCTGTCTCATTGACGTATATCCTTCATCATCCTTTTATTCATGTTCTATTTATAATACACATTTTTGTTTAGGGTAATTGGACATAGCTGAAAACTGACCATATCAAATGGAAATAAAATTGTCTATTACTTAATATATTCCATTCTCTGACTGTCTGTATCTGTATTGATTAATTTGACTTTAGTAATCAATTTCACTGTGAGTGATGTTGCTATCATAATACTGTGGATTCATCTATTTTCTTGATTAAGGAAAAATTGCAGGTATTTAATTTCATGGTTTTACAAGAACCTGCATACATGTACTTTGTTGAACATTTAAATTCATGGTAACCATGAAATCTTCTAATATTGGAATCCACCAAAGATAATAATAATGAATCCCCAGTAAACAAAATTTAACAAATGTACGTTGTAATTGGAGAACCCTTCGCATTCTCTTAAGTTTCCTTTTGCTCCACAATGACTTCACATGTTGTTAGAAGTATATAAACCCATACACTTCAACTATACTGTGGACTTTATAATTTTCATTGACCCAGCTATATACCTGATTTCTATAATATTTTCCAGGACGTCTAATATTGACATTTTCATCTGTCACTTGTATATCCATTGATTCCTGAGAGTCAACAGATTCTGCATCAGCATTATCCCATTGTCCCTCTGAAAGGTTCCGCACATGACTCAAATAATCAAATCTGTGCCTGAAAAATATTACATTATATTTATACAGTGTTACATCTTGGTAAGTCTGTAGTAATACCTATATTTTAAACATTATAGATCACTACATAACTCAAATTATACTTAATACATTGTAATATGTCAAATTTTGTTCTAAATAAATCAAATTTTGAAGGTCCTTTGCAATAAAAAGTTAACCAATTTTGTCAGTCACAAAATGTTTAAAGTTATTGCGTCATGTATTCTACAATTAATGTTATTTTCTGACAGTGCTACTTTTCATACTTTAGTAAGAAATGCAAAAACATCTAAAATGTTTACTTTCACAATTATTGACAATACTTGCAGTCACACGAATGAATAACTTACTTCTTTTGTTCTTCTAATATCCTATTTCGTCTGGTTTCCTGGTCAATACGATTTCTACTTTTGTACTGTGAAAACCTGGGATGAACAGCAGCTGTGCTATTTGGATCACTACTGACAGAAAAGTCACAGGCAAGTTTAGCTGTCAACTCGTCCATGCTGTCAAATTCTGTAAAAATATATATTTCAATTAACATTATAGAAATTAAAAGAGTTCTCAAAATTATGTTTTTCTTGTTTATCTGTGGAACCACTTGATTCCTTTTCATGCCTACAGAAGTATTTATTGTTTGTTTTCTCAATAGCTCAATTTTCAGCGCAATTAAATCAGATATTGCTGAAGTCCAAAATAACATTGTGTTGTTGAAGTTACATTTGTATGTAACTCTTCCAGATATTTACCCCCACATTTTAACATTTTAATCACATTTTACTATGATATCCTAAATTACAACCAAAGACTTCATTACTATCAATGCTGAACCACGAAACTAAAAAAAAAATTCTGTTAAAAACTGTTGAAAGCAAACAATATGGACCTATGAAGACTTACATTTGTATTATTGGACTATGGGACCAGGTGTTTGTAATCAAATAAATCAGTTATACAAGTGTGTAACGTCTACATCATTTTCAGATTATGTGTAACGTGAGATAACCCAAATTGCACCTATTTTGACAGACTTTTTACCTATGTTGATTTATGATAGACAAAAGTTTCCAGTCTGTGTTTATTTTGAAGATGTACAATGTATCATTATTTACAACATAGTTCCACCAATTCAATTTTGAATCCATATTGAATGATAGAAAAATGGGTTTGAACCAGCCTCCAAACAACCCATGATTCTGTAATGAGGAATACCCATATTGTAGTCCAAATAGTTATGACGTCTTGAAAGGCCATTACATTTTTTGCTTTGACGCCTTATAGCGAGTTCATAACGCCGAACTCATATTTTCAGTTGGACTTTGAGAGAGAATTTACTGCTTTATTAAAACTTTTAGCTGATTGCTCCTTAAGATGCTTTACTTTAGTATAAAATATATTTTTGCACCAAACTCCATGAACTCTGTAAAATTTGATGGACCTGCATTTCCGGATAATATAAAACAAACGTTCCGGAAATTCGGGTCTGTCAAATTTTACCAAGTTTGGTGTAAAAATTTATTTTATACTCTCCTAAAAAGATATGAGATAAACGTTTTAAAAAAAGCAGTAGATAATCATCCGCCTCGGATGGAATTGTAACTTATTTTATCATTACTTTAGGGAATTATTGGGAATATTTTGCACAAACAAACACATAAAAGGTAAGAATTTGTATATATGCAAAAATTTCTAGCCTTAAATGAAAATTTTATGACTAAATTGGGTCTCAAAGTTGACAGCAAAATTCCCTCTCAAAATCCAACAAAAAAAGATGGCTTCAGCGTTATGACGTTGCTGTAAGGCTTCAAAGCAAAACAATATAATAGCCTTTCAAGACGTCATTATTATTTGGACTACCTTGTAACCCATATTGCATCCATACAAATTGAATATCTAATGTTTTGTTTTATTTCTCCAAATATTTTGAACAATTTGACAATAGTCCATGGTAACTTTTGATTTTTTTAAGAAATGGATGCCTGCATGATGACATATTTTGATTGTTCATTTTTTAAATTTGACTTTTTCAAAGTTTTTGTTGTTTGTACATATGTTAGTGACACATCTTCATTTGTCCTAATAGGGAGTGTACAAAGATATCACTGTACCCCTTACAGCTATCAAGGGGAGTTCAGAATAACTGAGGTATCTACCAGTACATATAGTGACCATTTAGTGTATATTTAAATATATTTAGCTATGTTGTCGTTGAAAGATGTGCATAAAATTTTGTCAAATCATAATACAAATTGTTGCTATTTTTGCTAAATGGGTGCAATTCGGGTAATGTAACGTAACCTTCTTAAATTTTAAAGAATTATCAGTTACATCGTTATGTATTTGTCATACCATTCATGCACTGCTTGAATTGTATTCATGAAATTATTTTCATGCCAAGATGCCGGCTAGCAGCGTCATGATATACTAAATTGTAGTGTTGTCTTGTATAATACATAAAATTTAAGGTGTCTTAAAAGAAGTATATCAAGATATTTAAATCTAAAATGGCATACAAGTTCATAAATTCATGAATTTTTCAATGTACAGTCAAACAATTTATCGCCGGAAGCACGATGTGATCTGGATTCCGATCACAGTACCGGACGGATCGAAAATTCCGCGATCAATGTCGATTTTTGAAATTACTTTACTTCTTACTTACTATCCCTATTGGACTCATTGGCGATGGTTTGGTGCTATTCTAACAAGAAAAAGAACTAAAACCGTACAAAAAAAATCAGTAATATTTTGTGCTTCAAGGTCGCATCCGTCATCCCTTGACGCCCATTGACTCAAATAGTACTATTTAAATCATTAACCTAATGCTTTAATTTACTCTACTACTGTTATGATATCATAAGCACAGGTACTCGGTTATTCGGGATACAACTTTATCCATCGTCTATTTTTTTTTTTTTTTTTTTCACCTAACGCAAACACCAAGATTTATACGTTTATTAGCAATGTACAGTACAGCTGGTATACCAAGGAATTATATATCTAAACTTTATTATATACATTTCCTTGGATTTACCTGAGACTACCATACTGTGTTATAGTAGTCTCAGGGTATATACTCATAATTACATTGTAATATACAAGTGTACATGATTTGTATCACCGTAAACCCGGCATACATGTGTACAATCTTTCACACCTTCAACAAAAGTCAAGATTCTCATCATGTGGGTTTTAATTACATTAGCTCTACACAACTAAAAAGTTGTCCAACATGTGTAAAAAAACGACTAATATAACATAGGATTTTTTGTCAACGCATGGCTATACATTTTGTTACCTAAGGCTATTCTAACATCGGACTCGGACTTCTTTTAGACTGAGTTTTACTGTGCGTATTGATGTGTGTTTTTTTATTCTACATTGGCTATATATATATAGAGGTATAGGGGGAGGGTTGAGATCTCCCAAAACATGTTTAACCCCGCCGCATTTTTGCGCTTGTCCAAAGTCAGGAGCCTCTGGCTTTTGTTAGTCTTGTATGTTTTTTTTTATTTTAGTTCATTTATATGTTTCGGAGTTAAGTGTGACGTCCATTTTCACTGAACTAGTATACAGTTTTGTTTAGGGACCAGCTGAAGCCCGCCTCCGGGTGCGGGATTTTCTCGCTGTATTGAAGACCCATTGGTGGTCGAGTTGTTGTCTCTTTGGCACATTCCCCATTTCCACTCTTAATTTTATGCATTACCTTCCGTGCAAATAAACACATTGTCAAAATGTCACAATTGGAAAAAGTGACAAAATTGGTAAAATTATAGATTAGCCTGACGATCATTCTGGTATTTAAAGATCTAAAAAAATCGCTATAGTGAGTTGCACATAAAAATATTGTATCGGTCATCCAAAATCGTCACGGATGGTGACTGTTAAAGTTATATATTGTGTCGATTTCAATCGTTCTTCACCAACCAACACTGTAAAAATGGTTGATGTTTTAAACTGAAGATGAATTCTGAGCCTGGCAAAAAAAAACAACTTAAAAACAAGGGAAAGTCAAACAATATAGTCTGAAATTCAAGAAAAATGATGATTGAACGACACTCCGGCATTAACCGTTTGGTACAAAGAGCCAGGAAGTAGTCTCCTAAACTCCGGAGAGGTAGTTACTATTCTGCTCGTGGCATCATCGTATTGCTCAAGACAAGTCAAAATTCGATCATGAGTCGTATTGAGTAACGTGTCATGAAGGAACTGAGGACAAACTTGTGGCTTATGTAGTCTTTGAAGATTAAAAAAAACACACACAAAAACCCCGTTTAGAACCGGTGGATTATTAAGTCCCTTTAAAAAAAAAGATTCATCAGGAAAATTCCGATAGTAGCAAAGGGCCCGGTATATGGCATCTACTGGAGTGAAAAACATACACAGGTGCTTATGGAATGTTGCTACATAAAAATCTAAAGTTAACAATTGGATGAGCAGCCATAAAAACAATACGAGGGAGATATAACTTGCTTCAAATTGAATTGGATTGATGTGATCAACAAAGTCGCCAAACTTTGTATGACCTTGTGAAGAGACATCATCAATAGAAAGCGAAGTTGAATGATAGTGCTACACTTGAGAGTATTCCACATACGATGAAAGGAAAAAGCAGAGCACAATGGAGTCCTATACTGTTTTAGTGACTGACGTCTTTTGAAAAAAAATGTCTACCAAGCAAACCCAGTAAGGGTTCAGTATACACAAATATAGTTTATGATTTTAGTAGTGATTGGAGATCTTGGATGATTTACCAGCACAACATACTTGTATTGGTATTAGGACATGCAGGTATCTTGCATCATTCTGATGTATAAAAATAGATATTTCATAGACTTGTTTAGTTTTCTAATTATAATTTGTATCCGCGACTCGTAGCCTAAACAATTTGGACAAATATTTGTTATCCTTTTCATGTTTACCTTGTCTGGAACTCTATATAGTTTTTTTGTATAATAAATGACTGAGTCCGTATAAAGAGTTTAAGAATATGTTTCCAGTCATGAATTGATTGTTGGTGTTTAACTCCATTTTCAGCTGGAAAAAAGTCCACCTTATTCTTTTTTTATAATCATTTTTTAGAGATCGCAGTCGAACGCTCCTTGCCACGAGCGGAGTGTTGATAGTACAGGTTATTGATCACCACAAAACTACTTAGACAACTCTTTTATGGACTTGACAGAATACTTATACCATCAAATTTGTCTTGAAAACATATGGCGTTGCAGTTTCCATTTCTCTTATATTCAGGAATGGCTGCTGCTCTAGGTGTATATTTTTCCTATGTTTTATACGAAGAGGCTAACATTCATTCAATATCGGATGTTTATGCTGAAAGACGCTAATGTCTTACAACTGGACTTTACATATATATTTTGAAATATTTTATTTGTACAAAATAAAATAATATGTTAGATAATAATACAGTTAAACAATGTTAAAGTATACATAAATAAATAGATAATATAAGTATATATGAAATCAACGTATGGATTTTAAACAAAAAAACATGCGTATCCTCCTTTCCCCAAACAAAAGGTTCCTAATTTTCATTGAAATCAAAATAACTTTAACACTCAAAATTATATTTGCTTTAAAATTATAAATTTACATAAAGCAATTCTTTCCATATGAAGAAAGAGTTGTGGGATTGACATTAAAAGGTGGGTGCAGACAAATAGAAGGCTCAGAAATACGCATGCATTAATTTTGTCATATTTCAATCTGTTATATGCCTTAATATCTTTATGATGGTCAGACAGGATGACAGACAAGACAAAAAGCGGCATTACTACCATGTACAATACAAGAAAACCTAAATAATCAATATTTTTCTTGTTTTTCATCCCAAATGTTAAAGAATTTTAGAGTCGATTTACAGATTATTGAAAATCATGCAAAATAATGCGAAAATAAAGTCTGGAACCACTTCCTTTCCCAAAAGGTATTAACATACATATCCCTCCTTTCCTACAGGTTAGTGGTTTTGCGTATTCAATTAAAGAAAGTTTAATTTGAAATGAGATCGGAATTAAAATAAAATTCTTGACTAGCATCGACGAATCATATGACTATCTTGAGGCAGAACTAGTTTATGAATTTCACAAAACTCTTTCTTGTTATCTTCCAATATGACATACATCCATTTTGCAAATTCTGCTCTGTTTGTTGGATGCCTTGACAATGTAAGTCTTTTATTACAAGTATAGTTAGGTATACTGTGTCCAGAATTACTTGCTTGATGTTTCATTATACACAACAATGTCTTCGCCTTATCATCATCCCAGTTCACGTATAAATCATTGTGATCAGCATAATAGGTTGTTCCAAACTGTCGATAAAGAGCTATTTCTGTCAGTTTATTGTATGCTATAGTCCAATTTGATACCTGTAGAATACAAAGTGAATTATAATGGCGACTGTAGGTCTAAAATCTTTAAATCCTTTCAAGTAGCTAGTCTAAATTCTTTAAATTCTTTCAAGTTGTAAGTCTGAAATCTTGAAATCATTTCAAGTTAAAAGCCTAAAATCTTTAAATCCTTTCAAGTTGCAAGTGTAAAATCTTTAAAAATTTTCAATTATATATTTTCTCGGACATTGGTGTGGTATTTTTCTACTGTCTGTATCTTGTTTCTGTTGTGTTTACCTTTATACACTTCGTTTTTTTTAATCTATACTTTTTGCATCTGGTTCGCGTAAAAATATGGTTTATGACAAACAAGCAAACAAACGAATGTGTCACTGGCGTACAAATAAACTAATGTGTCACTGGCGTACAAATAAACGAATGTGTCACTGGCGTACAAATAAACGAATGTGTCACTGGCGTAAAAATAAACGAATGTGTCACTGGCGTACAAATAAACGAATGTGTCACTGGCGTACAAATAAACGAATGTGTCACTGGCATACAAATAAACGAATGTGTCACTGGCGTACAAATAAACTAATGTGTCACTGGCGTACAAATAAACTAATGTGAACAAACAAGATCATTTTATTGAGGTTCTTGCCATATGATGTATTTGAATATTTAGAGCAAAATTGTCTGGAACGAAAGCATAAATTAACTACAAGGTCTGTTTAGTCTACTTACTAATGATCGCTGAGTCTGATTTCTTGGAACAGTTGGAATGTCCTCTTTTTCAAAATTGGAAACTGGCGACAAATCTCCATCAAAAACCTGCGAAACATTTTTTTAGATTGCTTTAAAATTTTTGTCTCCCGACATATGAAATATGTTTTAATTAAACTTATTACATTCGTATTTTCCTGAGGTGCCTTCTGCAGGTAATGATGCGAAATACGATTTTACTCACTATTTATTTTATTATGTTATGAATCACAATTTTGTATTAAAATGGAAGAATTCGGAAACAGGAAGCTTCTCTGCATGCTTTTTTTTAAAAAGAATGATTGAACTTTTAAATTTCGGACTGAGAATGGGCAAATCCGAATGGTATGTTGATGGCGCAAAATCCGTTTTCATGTTATGCCTCTTATTTAAATGATAGTTTCAAATCAGTTATTCATTAAGTTTTTAATTCTGTGATAATGAATGAATCGGGGTTTCCCAATTTTTTTTACCTAAAAAAAGTTTATTTTATATATCAAGTTGACCCCTGAATTTTTATATATTTACACATGTTACTACATTATTATGAATTATTTTTTGTTAACTACCAAGGAACCACAAGGAAAATTGTTAAATTTTTTGGTTCGAAAATGACAAATAATGAATTCGAACTGTTAGTTCTTTGCTTAAACATTATGTTATATTTTTTCAAATTTAAATGTCTTGAGGGTGGCTTTTGTAATCTGCCAGCAGTATAAATCTAAAATGGCAGAAGTCTCAAAATAATCGATATCCCTGCACCCATAGGAGTCTTATTCTAGGGGATCGATGCTATAGGAGTATTCCTTTTCGTTTACGGTTGGAATTTTTGGTTGATCATATGGCTAAAGATGTGCCGTTTAATTGTCAATTTCCCATACATCTATACATCGAGATGAAAGAGTGAGAGCTCAAAATACTAGTTTTTCCCTCTACATATTCAAGTCAGGAACCGCTTCAGTTGTCTCCTATCTTATCTTAATGTGTTTTATTTAATAAATTGGGGTTTGATGGCAGATATTTTATAGTTTCTAATTAAACTATTCCACGTGAATTATTCACTACTTTTTTTTTAATTTTCGACGATTTATAGTTTGACATAATGTATCGACACTTGTCGACTGTTGAAGACTGTATGATAACCTCTAGATGGCTTTTGGTGTTTCTCGTTGGGTTGCTGTCTCATTAACATATTTCACACATCTGCTTTTATTAATACAATATACACATATACATACGTGTATGTCTATCACATATACTTGTTACACTCAGTTTGTTATGTGGCGTGTTTAGGGCATATCTTATTCGGAAAGGGGGGTGGGACTTCAATCTTTTTTTTTTGGTAGGGGTGAGCAGTTGATACATCAAGTATTCCACCCTTTTCATATATTTTGTTTATCAAAAATATATACCCGGTCATATATATATATCAATTAACAAAAAACAGACCTATAGATATAGCTAAAGAGTTTGTTGTGATACCTAGTGAACAAGCGATTAATTATTTGTTACTATAACTGAGTAAATTTAACAGTACTTACCGACGAAATTTTTCTGCTTCCATTAAATGTTTCTAATATCAAATGTTGTAAATTATGTTTCAAACTATTTTCGATATAATGATTCCTTTCGATTTGGCAAGTCCATTTACAAAAATTTGTTCCCAGCCTAATATGTTGTCTAGATTGATGGCAGAAGTTTTCATAAGAAAACGAAACACAGTAAATCATAAACACTACAACAACTACAATAAAATAAGTAAAAGACAAATACATAAATAATTATATACATAATATGATATACATGTAAATATACAATTAATAAATGATTTTGGGAAAAAAGACCATGCGCAATTCCATAGAAAATTGGTTTAGAATAACGATGAAGACAAGAGAGAGAGAGAGAAATTCCTCGTACCCATCTATTTTGAACCAGTTTTTTTTCTGTTTTAAATTTGTTACCATTTTCCCTTTCATTTTACTTAATTTTAACACAGGGATGTCGCCATGCCTTGATTTCCCCGTAGACTATTTTTGTTATTCTCAGGTAACCGTGCTCCCTTTAATAGCAAATGCAAATTTTTAACCTGAAATTTAAAATCTTTCAAAATAAAGAGCAACAGGAAACACTGCTTTGATATTGATAAAACTTCTGATGGAATGAGGATAAAAATCTTTCAAAAAGATTGAACAATTTGTTATTAACTTTGAAAAAATACTAACGTCGGAAAGTTGGAGATTCACTCAATGGATAGTAACTACTGTAGACCCTGTGTAACATAAAACATTACTCGGTACTTGGAGTACAAAATTTGTGCTCGAAACACCAAATACAGTATTTAGATTGTTTAGTTTTGTAGTCTTTGTACAATACTCGTGCACGAAATTTTTATGACCGCAATGCCTTGGGTAGTAAACGGATTGGTTATGAAACAGTAATTTTATGTATTTTTTTACATTTTGCTTAATTTGGCTCGAATTTCTATGGTAAAGCCAATGGAAAAAAGTACTGCATCAAAATAATCCTATCGGGCAGTAAAATATATTTTGAACAAATATAATTAATTTTAGGCACAGTATTACACAAACCTCTATAAATCATGATTAAATTTCTTTGAAGCAAATAATCTTATTATTGCATACCTTAATAAAGCAATCTCCTTTTAAACAAATACAGCTTAAATTTTCCATAAATATGACAAATCTGGCAATTTCCATTATTCATTGAAAAAAAGCTTTGGTCATTACTAGCTTTGTGGTGTTACTTTCAATCTGCTGAAAATATCCATTGTCCGAATTCGAATGCAAATAGAAATCTGTGAATTCCTTCAAAAGCGGATATTCCAGACGGTCAGGATTGCAACACCTGAAATTAAAGAACGGGACATCCGTACGAATGTTTTAACGACGATACCGTTTTTCATCAAAGCATGATCGTTTGAAAGCTGTTATATGCTCCATTGTTTGCTTAGATGTTTTTTTTTAAACCACAGCAAATATAGATTTAACTTTCATGAAATAGAAATGGAAAAGAGTGTACAATAATTACAAAAAAATGTTTAATATTTTCGAAAATTAGCTTGTTAAATGACTCAATAGATGGTCAATTAGATAAAACAAAGAATTTGACCTCTTTCACACCGAAAATATGTATACATCCAATGACAGTTCAGTATGTTGTAATATATACTTGTTTTTTGTACCATGGTTAATGATTATCTTTAAAAGAAAATTTAAAAAACAAAAAATCTTGAATCATTTCAATCCCTTTTAATTGTGTTGATGACAACATGAAACAATACAACGGAATATGAAAAGGTATGAGGCGATATTCCTTTACTAATCCAATAAAAACAGTTTTCACACTAGAATATGATTTTAGTGAAACTCAATTCATGACAGTATACATGGACTTTATTTTCGAAAGAAAACGGAAAGTAGTTTGAAAGAGAAACTAACTTTCATACGAATTTTCAAACGTTTTGAAATATGGATTTTAAAGACAGTGAGTGGGATAGATTTGAACAGAGATATCAGATAGCCAGGTCAAAGCATATAAAAGATTTGTCATTCTGAAAATGCTGTTCATAAGAATAACGAGATGTTCTTGTTAGACAGGGTCACATCAGCTGAAAATGTATATACATTTAATTATTTAACAATATATACAATACGAAACAAGCATGTAATAAGTAACACAAACACACAATACAGCGCTATAATTTACCATGGTAATTGTAAGCCAATGCATTTATTAACAAGATTATATAGGTACTAAAGCAACAAGCAAATAAAAGATGTAAACTAAGGATAATAAGAAAGGCGGTAAAATGTATAGTATATAGATTATAGATAGGATGCCATCTACAATAGGTAAAAGTCAGCACACAGATGATCCAGCTCAATAACCTTCTTCAGTCCCCTGGTCATTTGAGTGAATTCTAAGCCCAGATAATCATGGTGGCTGTTGATGGTATTCTTCGGTTATGCTTCTACATGCATAGACTTTTTAATGATATACACAGAAACGCAAAATTGAAACACTAACCTGTATAGAACCAAAATACTATGACAGACAAGATGTGATTTAACGTGTTGGCCATAATGCATATAATACCATCTTATATTAGTATCGTTGTGCAAATCTCTAGACTTATATAATTTTGTCCTTATCTGCACAGTATCGTCTATTCTAGACGATTCGGTACATAGTAAATTTGATAGTTGGTCCTTTTTATAGACCTCTCTCTCTCTCTCTCTCTCTCTCTATATATATATATATAGACGTTGTTTTCAATTTAGACTTGTTTATATTTGCCTTCGGGTTTATATGATCCGTTCATCCTATTTTGACTCCTCAAAATTCAAGAATCTATCCTAAATTGACTGAGGTAAATTGTATGGCTTTCCAAATACCGTTTCGATTCCTAACATCACTGAAGAGACATTAATTGTCGAAATTCGGATATGGTGTACAAAAACCTTTGCACCTTTTGTTTGCGGTATATCATCTTTTCCACAAGTTTATTGTTTTCTGTTTAGTATTAAATTTATAATTAAGATCCATTTATTACATCGGTGATCCGTTTATTTGGCAATCGCCAATGGCAGTCAGCAGGGTTTAAGAACATTTGTTGTTCGACCTGTTAGTCAAATGCGTTTTGTTAAAATATACTTTTTCACTTTTTTGGTCTTTTGGAAAATGTTGTTTGTGCTGAATTTAGACCCCTCTAACAAGAAATTTGTTTTGCATGCACACGTATAAAAATTGCGGTTTTTATCCAAAGCAATCATAGGTTTGAACGTTGTTTTCAATTTATGTTGGAACAAAAAATTTGCTTCCGCAAATTTACAGATCTAACATTGTTGGAACAAAAAATTTGCTTCCGCAAATTTACAGATTTAACATTGTTGGAACAAAAACTTTGCTTCCGCAAATTTACAGATCTAACATTGTTGGGCTGTGTTGTTAAGACGAATTATATATATATATATATATATATATATACAAGTCTAAATATATATATATATCCGCAAGTCTATCCGTTTGATCAAGCCAGTGTATTAGACAAGACCGAGGTTATAGTGGCGGCCACATAAGAACTGTTTTTGTATCAGTCTGTGTATCTGTAGTATAATTCCTATTTAATAGTAAAGGGATAAGGTCAACTTCTCTTGCTTTTTTTTATTCCCATGATAAAAATCCGAAGACAAAAACCAAGTGCAATTTGAATATTAAAGAATCTTAATATTTACACAAATATCCTTAAAGTTAAAATATTATTCCGCGCAGCTGTACACATGCATATTGCTGTTGAAAACATTTTTTTTTTACAATATTGCAAATTGTGCATGTATTTTTTTTCTTCAAAGTTCTGCATCGATTGTACTGATTGATACTTTAGTCTGGGAGAACATGATTTATTTATAAGTTGTGATTGACTTTGAACTAGCTTTCAGTGACTGCGAGTAATCTTATTTCGGTTCTTTGTGTATATTGTTTTTATGTTAGTAGTTTTTATGCCTCGTACCGATCTTTTGAGTTAAGCCAATTGCTACTGATTTGTACAGTTTGTTCTTATGTTGTGCTGTTGTATCATGCAATCAGCCAACTATTGTACAAATAACAGGTACACGAATAAAACTTTGCTTTATTTGTACTTGTACAAATAAAGTCTCCTGTTACTCCGCTCAGTCCAAATTGAGAAAACGGTAATGTACTTCGGAATATTTCTATTTGTGTGACAGTCCTTTATAAAGTCAGCGTTTAAACTATGCCGATTTCTTTGAAAAATAAGATACAACATTTTGGATTTAAACAACTAAACCTTCAAGTGCCGGGTCTAAATTGCAGGATAAAAAACAATATATGTACATTGTCGGAAATATAAAATTATTTATTCTTACTACGATACATGTCCTGTTTCTAAAGCTCGTTCAAATGAATTTTATATTTTCCGATAATGTACATATATTGTATATATACCACTATTCCAGGTTAAAAGGAGGGCTGAGCACTCTCTCACAGACATGTTATACCACGCCACATTCTTTATATGCTAGTCCCAAGACAGGAGCCTGTAGTTCAGTAGTTGTCATTGGTTCATGTATGTCATATTAGTTTTTCATAAATTGTTTTATTATAAATTAGGCCGTTAGTTTTCTAGTTTGAATTGTTTCATATTTTCATGTCGGGGACTTTCATAGCCGACTATACGGTATGGTTTTTTTTTTCATTTTTGATGTCACAAAAAGTGATTATCGAATTGTAAAAAGTGAATATCGAGTAACTCAAGTAAACATGTGTTTGTAACTATAATTGTTTTAACAAACCGTACGATTATCCAATTGATTTAAATATTGAATAACAATGAAAGGAAGTTTTTTTTAATGTTTAAGTCTGTACAATTTACATCCTAGGCATGCAGGGTTTTATAGCATAGGGTTACACTGAAATGAAACTCATATACACGTTGAAGCTCAGAAGATGCCTTTCCTTTTTGGTGTCGTTTGGGTTGCTGTCGCAATGAATTCCTACCCTACAGTTACATTTATTCATAAAAGATCATTCATGCACCGCGCTGAAGTACGTCCACTATTCATTTTTCAAAATTCAAAATTTAATAATGAATAATGAAATAGTTCATTATTCATTATTCAACGTTTAGTAATGAATAATAAACTACATGTATTTCATTATTCATTATTGAATTTTGAAAAAAAAATGAATGATGGACGTACTTCAGCTCGGTTATTCGTGCGTATGTTATTTTAAGGATAAAAAGACAATTATAACATGGTAGTAGTAGATAATCCTTTCATCCTTTAGATAGTTAAGTAGATTGCATTTATATATTATGATCTAAACAATTCCAGTTCTCGTCATCCTACTCAGAGTTGTGACACAATTTTATTTTCCTTACCTCTTTCTAGTGTAGATAGATATAGACCACATCTGCAGTATATACAATACAATACAAAACAATACAATATTTTTTATTTTCCAAATTAAAGGGCCCATTAAGAGCATAACATTAATAACAACATGACATAAACATTACAGAGTGATTAAAGAAACATAAAATAATAGTTCAAATGCATGAGGAAAGAGTCAGTGGTCAAGGGGAGATAATTTTGCTATCTATTAGAGTATTTAACTAATTTTCTGATTTTCTAAGTTGCAGGCCTTTATCAAGGTATGCACATAAAATAGATAAAAAAACTGCTATCTTCATTACTCATGATTCATGTAAAAAGATCATTTCTGTTTAAATTAACTAAACTGGTGTATTTTTTTATATAATCAGTCATATCTCTTCTGAGGTTATTGTAAAGAGGGCAATCCAGAAGGAAGTGCATTTCATTTTCAATAGAATTTGAATTACAATATAAACATATCCTCTCCTGTCGAGGTAATATTTCCTATTTACCACATACATTGATAAAACGTTCATGTCTGCCAGTTTCTGTTCTTAAACAGTGATTGCTGAGTCTGTATTATGTTAACAAATGTTTTTGGGGGTGCTTAAAATCTAAATAATTTTCATAGTCAAATGACCTCTTGAATGAAAAATAAGTGTCCAATTTGCCTTGATTCTGTAAATAAAAATCTCGCATTTTCTCCAAATCATTTTGAAAATTTAATTTGAGCTGTTTTTTCAGTATATATACACTGTTGACACAATTGATCTTGCAATTATATGAAGTATGTAAGGTGTCAGACCACAAATTCAAAATCCCTATCTATTCAAACAAATTTTGCAATTTTTCACAGCTTTCTTAATATTCTACCTTAAGTTTTAACTTAATAGAAACCAGGTATATCCTGGATTGTACATGTATCACCTTTCTACATGCCAATTTTCAACCAATGTTTAAAGTCTTCTAAGAAAGAACTGCCTTTCGGAAGCCAAGTACTAGTAAAAATAACCCCTGGTTTCCTGGAAATCTATACTATGAAGCGCATTAATCCTCAATTTTAAATGCAACTCATAGACAAGTAAATTTTGGCTCAAAATGGTCTAAATCTATTCCTCTTTCACCAAAAGTTTCATTTCTGCAAATTTGTTGATTAGTTTAAGTAAACAATGACATCAAAAGCACTATTTTGTGTCAGAGTAGGGCTACTTTTCTAAATTGGAGGGAGTGGATTGGTGGTCTGACACCTGTAAGAAACTTGCAATACGCTTATCAACACATGCCATCGCCAGTTAGATGCAAATTTATGGGGTCATTAGGAAGCATTTTGAAAGAATTTTAAGACCTGTTAAATATTTAATGACAGATTTCCACTGAACTGTGAGATGAAAATAAAGCTAAAATAAATAAACAACATCTCTAGCGTCTCTGTATACTAAAATTTGCCACTTATAATTTAACCCCATTCACTGACCAATTAAAACAAAACTTGTTCACTGGCAAAACTCGGACATGAAAAGAAGAGGAAACAGATTATGAAAATGGTGAGTTTCAATTAACCTTTAAAATTATTAATGATTATAATAAATTATTGAAGAATACTTAGATAATGAGAGATATAAATACTAATTTCAAATAAAACAAAATAAAAAAGTAAGCTCTTGTTGTAGAATTTTAGAGTTGCACCCATTTAATGAATGAAAGTGTCCGTTGTCCTACTAAAGTTAATTGTGTAGACAAATGAATGATGTTATAAGAAATGAAAGAAAAACATATTTTGTTCTTTAAAAACAAATGTGTATGTATGTTCTCCGTGCAACAAAAGGGTACTCTACAGGTAAGGCTGTTTGGGAAAATATCTGAAAGAGTGTAAATAAGACATTATTACTCTTATCTGTTAAAGTCATTTATTTCATTCCTTTTAAATGTTATTTTTGTATCATAGTTATCAGTAGTGTATAATGTATCCGATTTCATAGAGGACTCAGGTTATAGCCTTTTAGCATGGGTTAGTTTAAGTAGATTTATATATATATATGAATAGGTCGGTGCATATTTGGAGTCAATTTATGTCAGATAAACAAGTAGAATTTAGGTTATATTCTTGGTGCATAGTTAGTGCATTCTTGGTGGTAAAGGGTATATAAGGGCCCTCCTGTTTCAGTGTTGAGGATGATTGAAGACGAGAAGGAAACGATACGATATGACACGTTAAAAGATTCTTGTTTTTAGGCAAATCATTGATAGATTCGGTGAAAGTTGTTTTATTCTACTATTGTTTTTAATATTTTTGTTTTTAGGCAAATCATTGATAGATTCGGTGAAAGTTGTTTTATTCTACTATTGTTTTTAATATTTTTTGTCCGCACAGTAAATAGACACTGTTGCGTGTTTTTTTTTTGTCCGCACAGTATTGGACACTGTTGCATGGTTTTTGTCCGCACAGTATTGGACACGGTTGCGTGGTTTTTGTCCGCACAGCATTGAAAACTGTTGCGTGTTTTTTTTTGTCCGCACAGTATTGGACACTGTTGCATGGTTTTTGTCCGCACAGTATTGGACACTGTTGCGTGGTTTTTGTCCGCACAGCATTGAAAACTGTTGCGTGGTTTTTTTCCGCACAGTATTGGACACTGTTGCGTGGTTTTTGTCCGCACAGAATTGGAAACTGTTGCGTGTTTTTTGTCCGCACAGTATTGGACACTGTTGCGTGGTTTTTGTCCGCACAGTATTGGAAACTGTTGCGTGGTTTTTGTCCTCACAGTAAATAGACACTGTTGCGTGTTTTTTTTGTCTGCACAGTATTGGACACTGTTGCGTGGTTTTTGTCCGCACAGTAGTGGACACTATTGCGTGTTTTTGTCCGCACAGTATACGAAACTGTTGCGTGGTTTTTGTCCTCACAGCATTGGAAACTGTTGCGTGGTTTTTGTCCGGACAGTAGTGGACACTATTGTTTTTTTTTGTCCACACGGTATTGGAAATTAATGCGTGGTTTTTGTCCGCACAGTATTGGAAACTGTTGCGTGGTTTTTGTCCGCACAACATTGGAAACTGTTGCGTGGTTTTTGTCCGCACAGTAGTGGACACTATTGCGTGTTTTTTGTCCGCACAGTATTGGACACTGTTGCGTGGTTTTTGTCCGCACAGCAGTGGACACTGTTGCGTGTTTTTTTTCCGCACAGTATTGGACACTGTTGCGTGTTTTTTGTCCGCACAGCATTGGACACTGTTGCATGGTTTTTGTCCGCACAGTATTGGACACTGTTACGGCGTGGTTTTTATTTGCACAGTATTTGACACTGTTGCATTACGGAATGTAATGAAATCCGTCGTATTTTGTTGTTTTAAGTACGATTCTCTTTTGGAAGTTATGTGCCGATAGCCTATATAGTTTTTCCAGAGACTATATATATTTAGTATACATGTCTCTGTGTATATATGTCTCCGAGTTTCTCCAACATTTTTATATGTGATTTGAATTGTAAACTGTATATTATGTAGATATTCGTCTAGATTGGAATCATAAGAAACAATAGATTGGTTGAATTAATTGTATATCCTGAAAGTTTCGTTATACTCGACCGCTATAGCACATTTATGAGGTTAGGAATATCATTTACCGTTAGGCGTCAAACGGTCATTTTCGGCTACCGTTAGCGTCAAATTGGTCAAAATGTTATCGTGATTCGTCAAAATATTTTTATCGTGATTCGTCAGAGGTATGAAATAATTAACCGTTACCGTTATTTTAGGAAAGAATTTAACATCGGATTCGTCAAAATTAGTTGATTTGTTTTTATCGTCATAAAGAAAAGGTACATTTTATCGTCATGCACCAAAAATTACCGTTAACGTCATTTGGCAAGATTTTTTTACCGTTATTCGTCATGAAGGTACCCCTATTACGACCCTCATTTACGAACAGAAAATTATCAAATTAAACAATTATGCTGAAACAAAACTTATTATTTAAATCAACTAAAACGTTACTGATATGTAAGAAAAAAATACAGAAAAATATATATGAGAAAATAGAAGTTCTAAAGTGCATCTTCAACAATGGACACTTTCCAACATTATAGACTTGAATATAATTCATGACTAAAATCTCTTTTTGGTGATCTTGTATTGCTGTACATTTTTCTGTATAGAGCTTTTCTCTACACTTCTATAGTTTTTACCAATACACAAAAAAGGATAAAAATGTCAATTAAGGGCAATATCTGCGATCAGAAGACAACTGACATTTGCATCCGTGCTATCCCATTTGCAGTTATTGTCTTGCTGATCATTTATGATGTTTTTTTCTATCTATCTGATATAGTTTTCAAGATAATAGGCAAAAAACACAAAATTGGTACAAATTGTCATTTAAGTACAACAACTATACGCAGTCAACTGACAATTTTGGCAATAATTGACTTATTTGTAGATCTTGTCTTGTTGATTATTTTTTGGCTTCAAAGTTTCAAACTTTACATGATCAATCCTTATTGTGTCTAAAGAACTTGTTATTTTTTTCGCCCCAACAACCAATAGGGCCAACATTGATTAAACGTCTCTTGAAAATAGGTTACAAAGAAGACGAAATAGACGAAGTTTTTGAAAGTACTAAACGTACCAACAGGATTGACTTACTAAATCCGCAACATAAACAACGGGAACAACCTTTAGCTAGCTGGTGACGAATATAATCCTTCCTTACAAAAACTCAAATCAAAACTAACAAAACACTGGGGTTTAAGTTCACAAAACGCTGACTGCAACGATCTGTTTCAGAGGAAACCGATAATTGCTCATAAAAAACCAGGAATTTACAAGAACTACTGTCTATAAACCTGAAAAATAATTGATATATAAAAACAAAAATGCAATACTAACATTTATACTGGGATTTACAACTGACAACCGGTGTATGGCATAATAATACAATAATACAATCAACATGATGTTATAAACATAAATAAACCTCAAACACATTACTACTTATGAGGCGACTACCGATGAAGCCGGACTCTGGGATATTTTTTCCATACACACGATCGAAACACCGGACCTGATGTTAGGGCTCATTGGCCGATCCAGGGGTTGTTCCGGCGATTGGAACCCCTTTTTTCAATTTCATTTTTTTTAATTGTGTGAACGTTTCGTGGTCTTCCTTCATATTCCCAAGGAGGTCGAGAAAATCTGTTCCAGTTGACTCATGTGTATGGTGATCAAGGGTATGAATCAAACAATGCGACAGAATCAACCATGCATGTCTACGATGTAAAAAGTACAGACTCAGCAAAAAAAGCTTTCTTTCTTTGTTACTCGAAATTCAAATACTAATTTGGATAATCGTTCGCTAAAACAAATATATTTACTGCAACACATTTTGAATTCTTACTTTTGTTACTAGATACTTACTTTTTAGAACTCGATACTTACTTTTTAGAATTTAATACTCGATCTTTACAATACGATATTCACTTTATGGTACTCGGATATTACTTTTTAAACTACGATACTTATTTTTTGCTACTCGATAGTTACGTTTTACAACTCTTTACTCACTATTTGCCGTTTGAAACTCACTTGTTGCTAGTTTATACTACTTTTTACATTTCGATACTTGCTACTCGACTTTTATGCAAGGATTCTAGAGAGAAGAAGAAATGTTTTTGATAACCTTAGGACCTTAATATAAATATATTTTATAAAGTGAATTTTACAAGTAACATAGCTCTTAAATTCTGGCATATAAAATTATTGGTAATCGTTCGTTAAAACAAACATATTTATTGCAACACATTTTGGATTCTTACTTTTGTTACTCAAAACTTAATTTTTACAACTCGATACTTACTTTTTACAACTCGATACTCACTTTTTAGAATTTAATACTCGCTCTTTACAATACGATAATAACTTTTTTGCCACTCGATACTTATCTTTTACAACTCTATACTCACTTTTTTGTCCTCGATATTCACCTTTGACACCTCGATAACTATTATTTGTTATTCGACAGGATCTTTTTATCAACTCGATACTCACTTTTTGGTACTCGATATTCATTTTTGACACCTTGATACTTAAATTTTGTTACTCGATACTCACTTTTTACAATCAGTCGATACTTGCTAATCGACTTTTATGCAAGGATTCATATGTTTTTGATAACCTTAGTTAATGATTTTTATTAAGTGAAGTAACATAGTTTTTATCATTCTGGCGTTTAATAGAAAAAAAAGGATATGAGGTATCCATCCATGACACATAATCAGTACATGCACAGCAAAAACACACAAAAAGCAAAGAAACAGCGCTTTGTTCGCTAATGTAATCTAATTAGTATAAGTTAAAGTATGATGAAATAAACCCAAATTATAACATTATAATTTTCAACAGATTCATCTTGAAGTCAAACATGTATTTAAAAAAAACCAATTTGAATCAACCGAAACGCAATATATACATTTAGCCGCAGTCAAAAGTCCATCAAAACAGTGGGCCCGCCGGCAATATAAAAAATTGGCAATGGCTACGATTAACTGAAAAACGTAAATATAAGAAATAATAATTTTTACTTCCGAAACTAACTGCTGAAATGTTTTTCCGGACAGGGACCCAACTGCATACGTAAATTGCAGGTAACAGTAATCATGGTAATTTCATTTTCAGTTCACCTGGCCCGAAGGGCCAAGTGAGCTTTTCTCATCACTTGGCGTCTGTCGACCGTCGCCGTCCGTCGTCGTCGTCGTGAACTTTTTACATTTTGAACTTCTTCTAGAGAACTACTGAATGGAATGAAACCAAACATGACATGACTGTTCCTTATGAGGTGCTGACCAATTATTGTTACTTTGTAACCGATCCATCATCCAAGATGGCCGCCAGCGGGGGACTTCGTTTAACATAGGACCCTATGGACATTACATACAAATGTCTTATTTTTGAGAACCACTTAATGAAATAAAACCAAACATGGCACGAATGTTCCTTATGAGGTGCTGACCAAATTTTTTTTACTTTGTAGCCGATCCATCATCCAAGATGGCCACCAGAGAGGGACCTAATTTTACATAGGACCCTATGGGAAATACATACAAATGTCTTCTTTTAGAGAACCACTGAATGGAATGAAACCAAACATGCATGAATGTTCCTTATGAGGTGTTGACCAAGTGTTGTTACTTTGAAGCCGATCCATCATCCAAGATGGCCGCCAGAGAGGGACTTAGTTTAACATAGGACCCTATGGGAAATACAAACAACTGTCTTCTTTTAGAGGAGCACTGATTGGAATGAAATCAAACATGGCATGAATGTTCCTTATGAGGTGCTGACCAAGTGTTGTTACTTTGTAGGCGATCAATTATCCAAGATGGCCGCTAGCGGTGGACTTCGTTTAACATTGGACCCTATGGACAATACATACAAATGTCTTATTTTAGAGAACCACTGAATGGAATGAAACCAAACATGGCATGAATGTTTCTTATGAGTTGTTGACTAAGTGTTGTTACTTTGAAGCCGATCCATCATTTAAGATGGCCGCCAGAGAGGGACTTAGTTTAACATAGGACTCTATGGAAAATACATACAAATGTCTTCTTTTAGAAAACAACTAAATGGAATGAAATAAAACATGGCATGAATGTTCCTTATGAGGTGCTGACCAAGTGTTGTTACTTTGTAGGCGATCAATCATCCAAGATGGCCGCCAGCAGGGGACTTCGTTTAACATAGGACCCTATGGACAATACATACAAATGTCTTATTTTAGAGAACCCCTGAATGGAATGAAACCAAACATGGCATGAATGTTCCTTATGAGGTGCTGACCAAGTGTTGTAACTTTGTAGGCGATCAATCATCCAAAATGGCCACCAGCAGGGGACTTCGTTTAACATAGGACCCTATGGACAATGCATACAAATGTCTTCTTTTAGAGAACCCCTGAATGGAATGAAACCAAACATGGCATGAATGTTCCTTATGAGGTGCTGACCAAGTGTTGTAACTTTGTAGTCGATCATCCATATCATCCAAGATGGCCGCCGGCAGGGGACTTCGTTTAACATAGGACCCATGCAATGGACAATACATACAAATGTCCTTTTAGAGAACCCCTGAATGGAATGAAACCAAACATGGCATGAATGTTCCTTATGAGGTGCTGACCAAGTGTTGTAACTTTGTAGGCGATCAATCATCCAAGATGGCCGCCAGCAGGGGACTTAGTTTAACAAAGGACCCTATGGGAAATATATACAAATGTCTTCTTCTAGAAAACCGCTTACTTGTTTGAAACCAAACATGGCATGAATGTTCCTTATGAGGTGCTGACCAAGTGTTGTAACTTTGTAGGTGATCAATCATCCAAGATGGCCGCCAGCAGGGGACTTCGTTTAACATAGAACCCTATGGACAATGCATACAAATGTCTTCTTTTAGAGAACCCCTGAATGGAATGAAACCAAACATGGCATGAATGTTCCTTATGAGGTGCTGACCAAGTGTTGTAACTTTGTAGGCGATCAATCATCCAAGATGTCCGCCAGCAGGGGACTTCGTTTAACATAGGACCCTATGGACAATGCATACAAATGTCTTCTTTTAGAGAACACCTTAATGGAATGAAACCAAACATGGCATGAATGTTCCTTATGAGGTGCTGACCAAGTGATGTAAGTTTGTAGGCGACCAATCATCCAAGATGGCCGCCAGCAGGGGACTTAGTTTAACAAAGGACCCTATGGGAAATATATACAAATGTCTTCTTCTAGAAAACCGCTTACTTGATTGAAACCAAACATGGTATGAATTTTGAGGTTCTGACCAAGTGTTGTTACTTTGTAGCTGATTAGTCATCCAAGATGGCTGCCAGCAGGGGGAGTAAGTTTAACATAGGACCCATGGGAAGTACATACAAATGTTTTCTTCTAGAGAACCACATAATAGAATGAAAACAAACATGGCATGAATGTGTATGTTCCTATAGTTCCTTATGAGGTGCTGACCAAGTGTTGCATGTTACTTTGTAGCAGAACCATCATCCAAGATGGCCGCCAGCAGGGGACTTAGTTTAACATAAGACCCTATGGGAAATACATTCAAATCCTTATTTTAGAGGAGAACTGAATGGAATGAAACCAAACATGGCATAATTGTTCCTTATGAAGTGCTGATGAAGACCTAAATTCATGTATCTTTATAGATTGAGATATACTGTAAACTACAAAAATATCAAGAAAAGAAGATCTACACATAAGTCAACATGAGCATAATTGTCAATTAACATCTTGTTGGAGTAATGTCCTTATAAAGTCATTTTCTGCAATTTCAATGAATTTATTGGTAATTCAAGTTCTGATTTTGATAAAATTACGGGGCCAATATTAAACTTAATTTGCCCTCAATCATTATTAGGGTATCTGTTATGATTTTAATCAATTTTTACATGATTTCCAAAACCAAAGTAGAATCAGGTGAGCGACACAGGCTCTTGAGAGCCTCTTGTTTTTATTGTTATCTGCAGTTATTGTTATCCGTTAATTATATTCAGACAGGCTCTGATCTAAAAAAAATAGGGTGCGAACGAACTCAGGGGGCGAACGTTTGGTGTGCGAACGTGTAGGGTTCGAACGTGTATCAGGAGCGAACGGACCCTATACCATACGAAGACAGTACAAAAAAGCCCGATGCTACAAACACCCCCCCCCCCCCCCATAAAAAAAAGAAATAATTTGCAAATGTAGAATTTTGCAGGTAACACTAAAAAGTGATGGTATTGTTACCTGCAGTTTCCGTATGAAATCAGGTTGACCGTTCCTATCCGGAGACACATTCCATAATTTCGGCAATTATAGTCTCAATATTATTTCTTATTGTTACTTTTTGTGGGTAATCGTAGCCAGTGCCTAAAAATTATCAAGTGCATACCACTTCAAGCAGTTCCACACGACGGAGCAGTGGCGTAGCTAATCCATTTTTAAGTGTACGCCCGAACCTCGGCGAGGGGTTTGAGGGTCCCTAGCGGGTACAGGGCAAGGGACCTCCCGGCAGGTGTCCGACGGAAGCTAACGATTTATTGAGAGAGAGATACTATTTCTGTCATTAAAACTCATCAATAGCAACATACTAGTACTTTAAAGTCAAATTTCTTGATTTTTTCATGTATAATTTATTCAGTGTGTTGATTTGGAATCTAATGGTCAATAGTTGTTACTATGAAATATGTTTAAAAGGAGATGTGGGGTAAAACAATCAATCGACCCAAGATCCAAACCTTTCGAAATATAAAAAAAGCAAGTCTACATGTTCAATGGTGTCGTTCTTTTGATTATTATGACTTAATCTAGTTTTCTCCCCTTTTATGCGCAAATTTCGTTAATGGACAAGTACATACAATAATAAATCTTCATAGATGGTTATGTGTGATACAAACATACTCAAAGGGTTTCGTGGAATCCTGTGTTTCGTCTGGGATTGCTGCTATCGGTTAAACCTGGGACTATTATACTTAGTTAGTATAATAGTCCCAGGTTAAACTATAAAAAGTGAATCCATTTATCAGTCAAATACAGGATTTATAAGAAATCAAACTTTTCTTTAAATGTTTTTCTTGATCTTGGAAGATAAACTTCTGTCCAAGTTTCATAACAATCTATGAAAGTTTACAAATGTAGCAGGTGAAAAATATTTAATTCAAGACCGTCTGCTAATTGCCCCAAAAAAATGGTAAAATACTGAAAAATGAAAAAAAAAACATATTTTAGACTGAAATTTGCTGACTGTTGTAAAAGTTTTGAAATCATTTAAAAATAAAGGAATAGATCTCCCCCATGCAAAGCTCTGATTCTTTGTCCGGAATTAGCTATACTTTATGTACGTTTTATTTTGATCAGCTCTTCCAATGTTTTTATTAGGTTTTGGATTTTCGAAATGCGCATCTGGTGCAAAAAAAAAAATCGTACAGTTGGTGTTAACATTTTTACATAAAATTCGACGAAGTTTTGACAAAGTAATTGATGCGTAACAAACAGTATCTACTTGTTAACTAATAAAAACAAGGTTCTTTTCAGTAAAATGCGGAAAATTAAAAGTAAATTTTCATAATTATGCCGCTCTGGATACTCTTTTGATCATAAAAAAGTTTCTGCCTATATTCTGTAAAATTTCATAAAGGTTTTACAAATTCATTGATGTTTTAAAAAAAATTTAAACACAGGCTGAACATAAATATTGACGACGCCAACGCCGATTACGGAATGTCTCGCAGGCTCGACAAAACTGCATATCGTATCTCAGCAGATCATAATGAATTGCTTTAAACTATAGGAAAGGGAAGATAATTCACAGTAGATTCAGATTTTGACAGAAAACGAACAAAATATGATACCATTTGATTAAAAAGTAAATTTCTTCCGACTGTTATCTTCAATTACAAGTCAGTGGAGAAAGAACTACAAGGCACATGTGCTTAATTTAGTCAGATCTTTTAATTCATTTAGATTAAAATATTTTTTCTCCAAAATTCATGTGTACGCCCGAGAGTTTTGACGTAAACGTAGCTACGCGCCTGCGGAGAGCACAAATATATGGATTAAAAAAAAATCAAAGTAATCTCCAAGTTGGCTGTGTTGTTGCTGAAAAATATGATTTTGGATTTTTATTTGGAAAAATAGGCACGACATTGACTGGTCTGAAATTTGATTCGTTGGCTATTTTCTTGTGTAGTGGTGTAACTGGATGAGTTACAACAATCGTATTGACTGACTTAACTATTTCAGAGACAAATCTACACATGTGACAATTTTAGAGAAGAAATCTTAGGAAAACGAGAAATATATCAAAATTGCGGGTTACACTAAAGACCTGATCATGGACCTGAAAAGACCTGAATAAACCTGAAGATATACTATTCGATTTATTCAAATTACAATAGCTTCTCTATTTTCCAATGGATTTTCTTCAAGCTAGAATTTTATTAAAGATAAATTTCCACATTTTATTAGAAATACATTTTTTCGAATAACAAACACATTTTTTATTCCAAAACCTGGACCTGAACGAAGACATGAACAGACCTGAACGGACCTGAAAATCTATGGTCGGACTTATTCAAACTCCAATAACTTTTTAGATATTCAATAGATTCCCTTCAACTTTGATTTTGTAAAATGAAAATTCAACATTTTGTTAAAATGAAAAATGAGATAATGAAAAATATGTTTTGGGTGCCAAATCTCGGCCCCGAACGAAGAATTAAAAACCTGAATTGACCTAAAATTCCACTTATATATATTTTTTCAAACTTCATTTTCTTTTTTATCAAAGAATTTCTTTGAAATCAAGATTTTATTATAGAACAAATTGAATATTTTATCAAAACGAAAAAAAAATTAATGACAAATATTATTTTTGTTAACGTTATGTCGTTTGGTCTCTTGTGAGAGTTGTCTCATTGGCAATCATACCACATCTTCTTTTTTTATATATTTATACAAGGTGTGAATTACAGCCGGCACACGTTCATGTAATTAATACATTCCAATCGACGAACACACGTCTTTAGATTACATGGTTTATGTGCAAATGATACTTTTATTTTCAATATATAAATATAACAGTTTAAAACCTGTTTTTATAGAATTTTATATAAATACAATTTAAGGAAGATAATTAGTTTGGATAATTTTCCACGGACATTCCTGTTTTCCCGGTTTCAACTGAACATGAACATGGTTTTTATCATTTAAAAAAATCCTGTATATATATAAAATCAGTCTTTCTCTTTAATACAATTTAATTTAGAATAAAATCAATTGAAAAATAAAAAAAGTTCTGTCAGTTCAAATACATCTACCCGTATTTTTCAGGCCCATTCAGGTCTTTTTATTTCCCCGTTAAGGTCCTATTTTTGGACCTAAACAAATATTATTTTATAAAATTCTCTATCATTTCAATAAAATATCATACATTTCTATTACAAAATTCAAATTTCAAGGAGATTGATTGAAAAATAAAACAGTTATAGAACTTGAATGAATCTGACCTGAGATTTTCAGGTAATTTAATTTCCTGTTCAGGTCCGAGTTTTGACACCTCAAAAATAATTTTCAAAATTTCTTTATAAATATTATTAATATATTGAATTTTTCGTTTCACAAAATCTAAAATTGAAGGAAATCCATTGAAAAATAAAACCGTTATTGAAGTTTGAATAAGTCTGATCGCAGAATTTCAGGTCCGTTCAGGTCTTTTCATTTCTCCGTTCAGGTCCGAGTTTTGGCATGAACAATTTGTTTTTTATTAAAAACATTTTAATTTTAATATCATGTGGATTATTACCTTTAATAAAATTCTAACTTGAAGAAAATCCTTTGAAAAATAAAAAAGTAATTGTAATTTGAATAAATCTAGAAGTATATCTTCAGGTCTATTCAGGTCTTTTCAGGTCCAAATTCAGGTCTTTAGTGTAACCCCAAAATTGCGGAATTAGTACAAATCCTTTTACGATTATGTTTTATTTGTTTCTGGTTCCTGGTTTCTGTTTTACCTTTACTCTCATGGCATATTGTAAAAAGAAACAGTTATTTTCGCGGGAAATACCCAGAGTTCCATGCTTTTGGCATATGGCGAAAAAAATGTAAACTTTTGAGAAACAAATCCAAGTCAGTGAAAGACGATGAAGCTGCGTCAAGAAAGAAATTGTATGCATTTATGATTTAGGTATAATGAGTGCAAGAACTAGTTTCAGACCATGGGAATATCGTAAAATTGACGAAGCTCTTCTGCAACTGGCACTCAATTTTCCTAACTACGATAAAAAAAGTGACACTGTGACTGTCACTGACAGTAAGTGCAGCAACATTTTATTCACGCAAGAAGTCTACGCTTGAGAACTGACAAACATCCCTTCATTTGCACTTTTGCATTTATATGCACCAGGCTGGGACTACTTCAGTACTTGAGTAAAATTAATCTCGTATTGAGATTTGAGGGTTGCTGTTGCCAGTGGCAGTGTTGGCCGTCCACAGAATCCCTTGTCCAGGTTTTGTTTACCCTTTGCCCAAACAACTGCTGTGGCACAATCTTGTATGTCAATTATTGATAATTGCCCAGGAGATTTTTACGAGATTTGATAGTACTTTGTTTCATAGCAATGTTTACAAAATCCTGAGTATTGCCCATCTCAGCCCATTGGTTTTCCAACCTGGGATTTCATGTCCCATGTAATACTTTGCCAACCCTGACAGAACGGCAATTTGTTTCATGGTGTATAAAGCAAAACATTAATGCATACAAACTAAATTCTTATTCTAATGCATTACAGAAAGAACTACATGTAATATGTCGCCCCTGATACATTAGATATTGAAAAAAATGTTTAAATTTGTAATAAAATAAAATTCCGCCAAACTTCATGAATGATTTTGGCACCTTGTATTTAACGTCATAGCTAAATGTTACCACATATCAGGGATGTCATTTGAACCTGGCACAGGAGTTAAAACATTTTGTTACAGGTAACTAGCCCAGGACTTATTTGCAGCAGGATTTTACTAGCCCTGTTGGAAGAACTGCTAGCCCATCAAAACTGACCTGCTAGCCCTAGAATGCCATAAAAATCAGAGTTTACTGCTTATTTACAAAGTGGGTGTCCCTTGTTTTGAAGGCGGCATTATACACTGTATTTACTAATTTTTGTTGACCTGCTTTTTATTCTGTTGGTAAACAAACAGTGGTGCTTATCCTAAATTAGTTGTTCCCACATACAAAGCAGACCTTTTATTGGTGTGCTCAGGAAAATAACGTCAATATTCTCCGTTTTTTCATCAGCAACACAGCCGACCTTTCCCAGGGGAATCTTTCTTTCCAGGACACTATAAATTTTCCTTTCTGCTTTTCCCGGTCGTATTTTGGCATTTTTGGGGGATGAATTGTCAGTCACATTACCCCTGTCATCTACACTGAGTTTTTCGTTTTAAAACTGACAAAGTTCCTGGGGTGCCCGTACTAAAATATTTAGAAATATTTGGTTGCATGGATTGGTTTTGTGCTCAACAGCTTTCCGACAAGACAGGTCTATACCGATCAATACATGATACTGGGCCACCCAGAGTTATTTGTTCTATTTTTAAAGGCAGAACTTTAATGCCTTTCTGGTTGCCGGGTTAATCTTTCCTTCCGCGATATCCAACTTTTCTACGTGGGGGGTCATTAGGCTCCAAGTAGATCCGGAAATGTTGAATTCTCTCCTCTTCTTATTGTGATATAAAAAGTTTTTTGTTTCATTTCATTTACATTGGGAAGTAGAGAAACGATCATTGTGTTTTGTTAGTTTTAAAAACTTTTGATATGTTTGTATTTTGCATTATAAGCAGTCAACCGATTGACAATCTAGAATTATTTGAATTCCGTGTGGAAAGAGGTCGGGTTATCGAGCTTTATCTGCAATCTAGATGTTTATAAATCATTTCAGTCGTTGATATAATAATTAAAGGTCGACTGAACATGAATTATATTATACAATTTAAAGCGCATTTCTGTTTATGCTCGTGAACCCGTTTAACGTTATTGTTAATTCGCAGTTATAGCAAATTATTGTTCCTGAATAGGTGGTGCCGTGGTAGCTGATCCTGTTCCTCAACTTCCGGTTTCTGCACTGTGCAATTTGAGTTACATTTTTAATTAACGATGCCAAGTACTTGTTGTTGTGTACCTGGATGTCATTTAAGAGGAGGACATACATTTCCAAATGACTTAAAAAGAAGGAAAAGTTGGATCAAAGCCATGGCCCATACACAGATTGGACGAGAACACGATGAAATCGTGGAGTCCATCTCAATCAGCTGTTGTTAGCAAGGCACATTTTACTGAAAAAGACTACGTGCAGGAAACTATTCATGGTAAAACTCTATTTTCTTTTTGAAATATATAGTTATATATGTAATCGCCATGCGAATAAACCAAAGTCTGTTTACAACCGCAATTATCGTTTTAGAATAAAAGGGGGTGGTTAATTCAAGACGTCATAATTTTTTGGATTACGATTCAATGTGATCTGTTTGAGATTTTTTGGTGATTGCTACAATTATAATGATTTCTTACAAGAGGTATATCATACTGAGAATTATTTTAGCAGTAATTATGCTAATGTAGTAATGACAGGAATGCATAAGCTAAATGTATGCCTCATAGACTTTCTTGAAAAATATCAATGACAATTAATGTTAACAGGAACAAAACAATGACATGCTCTCATCTATATTATAGTTATTTAGGTACAAACAATGTACGTTTGTTGCATAAGTCTCTCATTGTTTGTCCTTTGGATTTACATAACATACATTGAATCATGCAAACATAGTTTTATCCAGATTGTAATGAATAAATCTAGTTAATATTTTGCCAGGTAGTACAAAGTATACATTGCTAATGGAAGTTCATTTAATTATCAAAAAACTAATGTTTTATAACCTTTTTCAGGGCTCAAACCCACCATACATAGACTTAAGTCTACTGCCATTCCCAGCCTATTTTCCTGGACCAAACAAGAGACTGAATCGTCCGCAAAAAGAAAAATCAGGGCAGTTTCCTGTGAAAACAAAAGAACTAAACTTGATGAATATTGTAGTAGAAATCTAGAGGAAAGTTTTGATTGTAAAGTTGATTTTCCTGAAGAAGTCATTCATACTGCAGAAAGGATTTATGACTGTCCACCACCAACTGCCGAGCTAATGTTGAGCTTCACAGATGGAATTACGCAAACACCATCAATGCCTATGTTTTCAGCAGAGAATTTTGAAATGAAGACACGTGACACAGCCATGCATTTTTATACCGGTTTAGAGTTGTATACTAAATTTTTATTTGTTTTGACCACACTTGGTCCAGCAGCACATTGTTTGAGATACATATATTTTCAAATTGAAAGGGTGTCAGTTGAAAATCAGTTATTTTTATGACTTTGATGAAATTGAGGCATTATACAACCAACTTTGAACTGTCTAGATTCTAGATTGAATCTAGTGTTAAGAATATTGTGTATACATGGATTGTTTTTATGTCTAAACAGTGGTGTGAGGCTAACACTTGGCCATCTAGTGGTTTAGTCAGGTATTTTTCGCCATCCAACTTCAAATTAAAGTTTCCTACAACTTGGATTATTATTGACAGCACAGAATATCCCGTGATAAAACCTAAGGCTCCTATAGCTCAGGCAACCTTTTCATCATATAAAAATAGAAACACTGAAAATACTTGTATGTTCGACACCTGGTCAGGGCTCGACATTACCGCTTGTCCGATTGTCAGGGACAAGTGGACACAGACGTCGGGCAAGTAGATTCACTATACTACTTGTCCGATGGGACAAGTGAAAAATCGATGTCAGTTATAAAATATATCAAATTCAAGACTTTTAAATTCCCAAAATATTGAAAGATTCTTTTAATGATGATGCGAAATGAAATATAGTCATTGATTGAACATGCTTGCAGCGGCTGACCAGGGGAATATAAGTAAGGGGGAAGGAAACCAATATTAATATGCTGGGAAGATTTCATTCGAACCTCTCAGGGAGAAGCGTTTATATCAAAAGGATAAATCCCGAGAGATCCTGATCACTGGAATCGCGATCTCTAACATGTTTTAATGAGTTGAAATTCACAAGGTGGCCAGGTGTTTGAATGGGACAAATAATAAAGCTATGAATTTCACTAATACATTGATGATAGGAACCATATCTTGTATATAAACCTTTTAAAATTATTGATGGTGGCAAACAAGCTTTTATAATTTTAGCTTGATTTTTAAGTACATTGATACAAAAAAATTGTTTATGAAGTACATAAAACATTCTACTGAGAAAATGTGCCTTTTTAGATTTTATTATAAAGCAAAATCAAATGAAACATACTTTAATTATGAATAAAACTGAGGTACTTATATTAGTGAATTTGTATTAAAAAGTTCCCGTAAATATGCCATGCATGTCACTTTTATTGTTTATTTATATGATCTATACAAATGTTGGAAAAAACGTTTTTATTCTTTAAAATTTTAAAGTTAAGGTAAAACTCCATATGGAGGTGGTCCTACATTTGTAATTTATTAAAGTGATGATGATTTAATGATCGACACATGACAGTGACATTGAGTCAGATAACTCAGTCTGAAATAATAAAATGAATTTTGATGTGGTATTCTTTATTTAGTTACAAACAAATTCATATAGCATAGCTATTAGCAAATTGCTCCCTGGCTTCATTAGGTACGATCAAAGCACAAGTGTTATTGGTGCATACCTTCAATATGTAAGATTTTCAATTTTGAATTCGGACAAGTGAGTTAAGAGTTCGGACAAGTTGATTTTCTTACAACTTGTCCGAAGGGACAAGTTAGAAAATATGATAATGTAGAGGCCTGCTGGTGGTTTAGTCAACTATGTCTCTAATGCATATGTTGGTTGTACCAGTGACTGTGAAATAGTTGAAAGATGTAGAATAGTTCAACTATGTGATCCAGGTGACAGTGTGATGGCAGACAAAGGTTTAAATGTGCAAGATTTGTTCGCTAACTTTTTTCAAAAAAAGAAACAAAATTAGTTCCAAAACTCTTATACGGGATAGAAAAGTCTCCAATTAACACGTGCACATAGAGCGAATTATTGGACTTGGCAAAACATACAAAATTCTAATAAATCCTATGAATGGAACTGAAACAAAACTTTCATCTGAAATAACATTTACGCAGATTCCATAAAGAAAAGAAAATTTCCGTCAAAAAGAACAAATTAAGAAAAATAATACTAACTGTTATTTGAATGATAATATGTGAATGTTTTATTGAATAGTAATGTTAAATAAAGCAAGAAAACCAATTATTGGATATGATTGTTTCCATTAAAAGTAGAAATGATCAAAACAAGTTGAAAAATGTGAAATGTTTGACGGAAATTACTTCCCATTTTTTGACACAAGGTTCATGTTTTACAATGCTTTAAGTTGACACTGGAATAATGGTATTTATTAGTGTAGTCTGATTATTGGAACATCCCTGTTTCCAAATATTTTACTTTTCTTTTGTTAAAAACATCTGTGATATATATTTTTTTCAATTTCAAATACCTTGCTTATTAGATGCTAGTCTGTCAATAAATGTTATGATAGCAACATGTTCATAAAATCTTGCCACATCGTTGTAGGTACTTATATAAGCCTGTTAAAATTGTATTTCATAATGTACATTAAACATACACATTTTGAATCTTTCAATTTACTTTATTTAATCAATAGTTTTATCAAATCTGTTGCTAACATAAGTTCTGTCAAACTTGTCATCTTATGTTAGCAACATTTGGATGTGCTACAAATTCGAGTTATCTGTCCTGGGTTGAAATCTTGTTAAATGTCAGGCGGCGGTATTTTGCAGGAGTTCTTAATATGACTTTCAACTAGGATAAGATCTCCAATGTTAGTTAAAAATCTCAAATTAATATTGTCCGTCAAATTTATTTATGTTAGCACAATCTTATGTTAGCAACACTATTTAGTCTGTCAAATCTTATGTTAGCAACAATAATGTCCGTCAAATATTATGTTAGCAACAATAAAGTCTGTCAATTCTTATGTTAGCAACAACTTCATTTCTGTAAAATCTTATGTTAGCAGCATTGTTCATATCTGTCAAATCTTATGTTAGCAACTCCAAGATAATCCTTTTTTAAAGTTATTACAATTCCTTTTTAGCTCACCTGGCCCGAAGGTCCAAGTGAGCTTTTCTCATCACTTAGCGTCCGTCTTCCGTCGTCGTCGTCGTTAGCTTTTTACAAAAATCTTCTCCTCTGAAACCACTGGGTTAAATTTAACCAAATTTGGCCACAATCATCATAAGGGTATCTAGTTTAAAAAATGTGTCCGATGATCCCGCCAACCAACCAAGATGGCCGCCATGGCTAAAAATAGAGCATAGGGGTAAAATGTAGATTTTGGCTTATATCTCTGAAACCAAAGCATTTCGAGTAAATTTGACAGGATAAAACTGATTATCAGGTCAAGATCTATCTGCCCTGAAATTTTCAGACAAATCTGACAACCTGTTGTTGGGTTGCTGCCCCTGAATTGGTAATTTTAAGGAAATTTTGCAGTTTTTGGTTATTATCATGAATATTATTATAGATAGAGATAAACTGTAAACAGCAATAATGTTCAGCAAAGTAAGATCTACAAATAAGTTGTCATGACCAAAATTGTCAGTCGACCCCTTTAGGAGTTATTGCCCTTAATAGTCAATTTTTAACAATTTTTCGTAAATTTTTGTAATCTTTTACAAAAATCTTCTTCTCTGAAACTACTGAGACAAATTTAACCATACTTGGCCATAATCATTATTAGGGTATCTAGTTTAAAAAATTTGTCTGATGACCCCACCTTCCAACCATCATGGACGACTTGGTTAAAAATAGAACATAGGGGTAAAATGCAGTTTTTGGTTTATATCGGGGATATCTCTGAAACTAAAGCATCCTTTGGCACAATACAAGTTCTAAAATAACACAACATAAAACAACTAAAGGCAGATTCCAAATAAGAAAGTTGAAAAATTCCCAAAATTATGTTTAACAAAATCAACACCAATGAAGTTCTGTTTTGGAATACATGTTATACCTAAATAAGTAAACACTTTTTGACCAAAAAAATAGATCTATTCACATTATATTTTTTAAATAAACATTGATAAAGAACACCTTAAAAAAATATTGCTATCATAACAAAATTGACAGACATTTTGACGGAAAATTCTTATGTTAGCAACACAAACAATCCTGATATCTTCAATATTTTCAAGGTTTGGATGTATATCTTGCTTAAATATTAAAGGCAAATTGGAATAAAATATTTCTTAAGATCTGCACCAATAAACTAGAGGCTCTCAAGAGCCTGTGTCGCTCACCTGTATTTACTGATGCTTTGGAAATCATGTAAAATAAGGTTAAAATCATAATTAATAGTATTAGATATTATATATTATAATGATGTCTAAGATAATAACAAAAAACTGCAAAATTTTTGTAAAATAACTAACTCAGGGGCAGCAACCCAACAACGGGTTGTCGGATTTGTCTGAAAATTTCAGGGCATATAAATCTAAATCTGATGAACATTTTTGCCACCTGTCAGATTTGAATGCACATGTAAATTGTAATGCATATAAAAATGAGGAGATGTGGTATGATATTCAGTTAGTTTATCGAACAAATTGCATAAGAAATGGGTTTAAGCAGTTACAGGTGTTACTGTCACCGTACAATCTCCAACAATGAGAAAAACTTGTACCGTGTAAAAAATTTCCGAGATCTTACAACTAAGTTTTGTTGTCTCACCTTGACTTTGGTGAATTGTTTATATCTGTTGATGTAAATATAAAAAAGAAGATGTGGTATGATTGCCAATGAGACAACTCTCCACAAGAGACCAAATGACACAGAAATTAACAGCTATAGGTCACAGTATGGCCTTCAACAATGAGCAAAGCCCATACCGCACAGTCAGCTATAAAAGGCCTCGAAATGACAATGTAAAACAATTCAAGAAAACTAATGGCCTAATTTATGTACAAAAAATGAACGAATAACAAATATGCAACACATAAACAAACGACAACCACTGAATTACAGGCTCCTGACTTGGGACAGGCACATGCATGTACATACAGAATGTGGCGGGGTTAAACATGTTAGCGGGATCCCCCCCCCCCCCCGCCCTAACCTGGGACAGTGGTGTAACAGTACAATATAAGAACGAACTATAAAAATCAGTTGAAAGAGGCTTAACTCATCAGATGGATAAATACAAATACAAGTGGACGTGGCCAGGTAGTTGTACATCAAAACAACAAAAAGACACTAAGTACAGATCTGAGAGTACTCGCAGTTACTGACAGCTAGTTCAAAGCCACTAACAACTGATAAAAAAATCTTGCATCTAAGACTAAATTATCAATCCGTAAGCTCCCTTTAGAATTTTATAAATTTTAGATTTTACATTTCTGAGTTATGGGGTTTTATTCATTAACAAGGGGTGATTTTCCAGTTTTTGGACAACAACTCAAAAATGCTTTAAGCAGTTCGCATGAAACTTTGGTGAATTATTTATAGCTATTGATGTAATCTCCCTATTGATTTTCATAAATTTCAAATATGACATTGAGAAGAAATTGAACTTTATTTGTTTATAGTCTGGCAACAGATTTATTAAGTATTGCACAACAGCAAGAAATCTTTAATTGAATATAAATTCAAATCATATAACCGATTTCAAGTTCTTTGACTACATTTATTCAGAAACTATAATATGTCAAATATTTAATTACAATCCAAATTCAGACCTGTATCAAGCTTGAATATTGTGTCCATTTTTGCCCCCAACTGTTCAGGGTTGGACCTCTGTGGGTGTATCCAGCTGCGCTCAGCGAATCAGTTTATTTCTTAATTAAGAACTCCTTTTTTCATTCATAAATTACTTTATACTTGGAAATATAATTTTGCTTGGAGTTTCTAAAAAAAGTATTGTCATTGAAAGAGTTGACATGTTGCAATGTACATTTATTCTACATAGTTATATGGTACCATATCAAAAGTTTATATAAAAGAAAGAAGTCAAAGGTTTCCCTTCATAGTTTAGTTACATACATTTTTTTTGTACCTGAGGTTGTTAAATATAGATCATTATATAAATAAGGAGATGTGTTATGATTGCCAATGAAACAACTATCATCCATACTTACCAGTAACAAACCACATTTGCAAAGTTGAATAAAATACAGTTGATAACATTTACTTATTACTAAAAAGAAAATGCCTAACTATTTTAAACAGTATTTGACTATAAACATAGATAAAAAAGGTACAAACTGGACATAATGCACTAGTTCAGAAACAAGTGAGAACAATCGCCTTCATTTAGTGCTCAGAATATGACATTCATAAAACTTGTTCAATATCATTAGAGAAATTTAAATCTTAAATACTGAAAGCCACCTCTGATAAGTACACTGTACTATGCAAGATAATGATATATTTGGACTAAAAATACACACAACCTGTAATTAACTGCCTTTACAGTGCTTTCGCGCTTTGATTAAATATGTACAACAGGACCTGTACAAACCAGTTCAAATTCTTGGAATCCTGAATGACATAATTGAATCTGATTGGCTATGATAGAATAGTGATGAAGGGATTTTCCACTTTCTGTTTCCACGAATTTTTTTGTTACTAGTCTGTCGGGCATATTGGGTTAAAAATTTTGATTGCCCGAGGCGTAAATGCTCTAGTCCCGGGCGTCGGACTAGTCGATTTTTTAACCCCTGCGGCAACCTGCAAATTCTGCCACATCTTCGCTAACCAAGGGTTACGATCCAGTACCCTCTCCATCCTTGGCAGATTAAGCCAACATTTGTTATTTCAATGCTGCGCCATCTACTGGAAGATAAAAGTCGCATCCATTCTGACTACATCATTCTTGAGTAGCTCTTGAACACTCTTCAGTGTGGAGGTGTAAAAAGGGTTGTGTTCAGTGTTTACAAATTTTGTGAATCAGAAACCGAAAACATACTTTGACATTCCAACATTTTTGCGAGAAATATACACAGGAACCCCAATTAGTTCTTTAAAATTATCACTAAATATTGTCCTATGATTTGGGGGTAAAGACTTGTTGCACAATCAGCAAGTGGCAATTCTTTATTTACATTTTCTACATTTACATGTGATCATCTAGATCTTGTTGATTGGATGCAGGCAGCTACAACTGCGACCAATTGGAATCATTACCTTGTGGATCCAATTTTCTATCTTAATCCGCCAAGGCAGGGGTTCAAATTAACATTTGGTACTGGAAGGTCCAGGACCTTTGACACTCCAAACTGAAAGGTCCACAACCTAAATCCCAGGTCCTACTTTTACATGAAATATTTCATAACTCGTTAAGATACAAAATTAATGTGCTTTTAGTGTTAGGTTAGCTTGTTTCATCATATTTGGACTGCATGTAATTATATATAATCAGTGATATTTTTTGCCTCAAATTACATCCGAAATTCGGCCTTTTCCCCTAGAGAAAATTCCAAATTACTAAAAAAAAATGGCATAAAATTCCTCCCAATATGTTTTACATTTTCCCCAAACAGTGATGGCATGGGTAGTAATGTATGTAAATTTCGTATTGTGTTATTTAAATATTATGAAAGGGCTTTTGAGATCCAGGTTTCTGATCAGAATCATCACGGTGTTTGTAACACACATGGTTTTCAATGTATTAAGTACCATCATTGTTTCCGTTTCTTTCCCCTACCCAAAAAGTTCCTTTCAGGTTGAAAATGTCTGACAACCAAAATATATGTGAAAAAACTGCAAAAAAGACAGCAAAGGTCAGCAAAAATCGTAGATGTGTTAAACAAAAATAAACAAACTTCCCAATTTCAATAAAAATTATGCATTTTTCCCCAAAAAAAACGGTAGAGGTAGTTTTGAAAAAAGACAACATTATCACTGGTAATGTTTTGTTAAGTTTACAAATATATTGCCAGGCAACCATATAGCACCAAACTGTCAGTGTCACTGTGGTATAACATGTATAATAATAAATGTAATTGTCTTGTATATTATGAATTCCAATAATCTTTTTTTTTTTGGTATTGGTGAGGGTGTCACTGTAGGTGTGTGTGTGTTGTCTCAATCATTGACAATTATACGATAATCTGTTATAAATGTAAAAGTGTATTTGCCTTGTATCTATTGTCCTTGTCAAATTTCTAGATTCTCACTGTATATGTTTAATTATGATGTAGAACTATGACGTATTTGAAATTCAATTCAATATTATAGCATGTATAGCTTTTAATAATAATAAAAAATGAAGAGATGTTTTATTGTCATTTATTTCTATAAATTCTTTAATAAGTCATTCAGATACAGATGTCTTCTGTTTTTCGTAACTAGTCTAACACACTAAACAGTCTGTGCATGCAATTGTCAGTAAGTTACAGTATGATTAGGTAACTTACTTCTAAGAGGCCTCAAGTTGAAGTCCTTCAATGCTTTCTCCAGTTTTGTCCTTCAGCTTGTGTCCAATGCATTGTGTTTCCTTGCTGTGTTTTCAAACCAATGCATGATGCAGGGCAAAGGATTATAGTCCTTGATGGTTGGGCCCTCATTCATAATATAAAGCTGGTTTTGAAGAGAATCCTGAGTGAGCCTTGTCATGCTTGTTCTTAGTTTAGTTTTCAATATGTTCATGATAGAGAATCCTCTTTCACATGTGCTGGTGGATGGTGATATTGTCAACATCCAATAAATCAGTTTTTCAATTGGGGATAATCCCATCATAGCAGTTCCACTCCTTGCCCCAGCTTTGTTCTGCAATAACAAACTACATTTCCAACAGTGGGTTGGATCTGAACCTACTCAGATAAAGTTTAAGCTCTGTCGTGAAAAAGGTTTCTCTTTCAGTGATTTGAACCATGATTCAACATACTTGATTGTCCCATCTATTAATGATTAGAGATCCTTGTTAGATTTCATATCTACAGGCACATTTCTAATATTGATCTTGACCATGTTGACCTTACCGTAAGTTTTAGTCTCAATGTCAAACTTATCTTCAAACTCCTTGCTGTATTTACCAGTACCTTGTTTCAACTGAGACAATTGTATGACAGCAGATTCAATGTCATCATTTTTATATACTTCAAAATTAATAGTCGTCTAGTTGAAATGTGCCTGACAGTTTGGCTACAATTGGCAGGTAATCCATAAGGAAGTGAAGGAACTTCAGAAATTTGATGGAAGTGATGGCAGTGATGTATCCTTTAGCTCTGTTTGAAGTGTCCAGCTACGAAGTCGTGCTCCAAATGGGCTACAACAACTTCATAATTACCAAGCATGGCCTTAACAGCTCTTTCTTTACTGGACAACCATCTAACTTGTTTCACATCACCAAAATGGAGTAAAACATGGTCAAGCATTTCACTGATACATGTTATTTCTCTAATTCGTTTAGGAGAATAGTGGTAGAATTTGAAAATTCCCTTTAGTGTAGTTTCAAATGAAGACATAGAAGGAAGGGCTTTATTGGCATCAAGGACCGAGAGTTCTAATTTGTGAGTTATACAATGGATGCCAATGGCTTGTGGTACCTCATCCTTCATCTTCTTAAATACCCCTGCTTTGTTACCAAAATTTACTGACACCCCATCAAAATAGCAACAAATAAGCTTGGGTCCTTCAGATGTATGTTGCATCTTTTTCTGGTCAAGTTCATTTTGGATTGCTTCAAAAATGGCCTTTGAAATTCCATCAGCAATAGCTGATTCTAGGAACACCAAACTTATCATTTTCGTAACAGGCACACAATGACTGACAAATCAAAGATACACAATTTCCTGCTCAATCACAGCCCTATCAGTGCTGCCATCAGACAAGACACTTCAATATGTTGCTCTCAAGATGTCAGCTATCATCTCGTTTCTCATATAATGGGCTATCCAGCGAATAAACAGTTTACAACCTTCAATATTGAAGTACTGCTTACCAACATCAACACCATTTTTGCTCGGAATTTCAAGAATAAATTCATAGTCACTGAAGGGTTTCCCTTTTTTTTTGCAACACTGTATGCAGTGTTGAAGAAAACCTTAATCTATTTAACTGATCAGGCTTACATTGGTGCTTGAGAATATATTGTCAAAGTTAAGTGTCTGACAATAAATCTTTAGACTTAAAATTTGGGTCACTTTCATGGATCCACTGCTTTAACCAAGATAATTGCTGGGGTGTCACTTCGTGTATTTTTATTGGGTCTATTTTAAGATTTTGTGTTCCCCTTACAAATGCACTTTTTTTTTTCTGAATGGGTGGGGAACTTCTGGCAGTATGTACACGACATCAGACCAGTTAATTCATCAAAATATAGCCATGGTCAATTGATTTTCCAGTGGGGCTTAAATTTCCGTTCCCGTTTTTCACGATCATATATTTGGTCTTTAGTGTGATCTTGATTTCATATCTTTTGTTTTGTTCCCAGGGAAGACGTTGAAGACCGTTCATCATGTTCAGGGTTTTTCTTGGAAGACGTGACACCAAAGTGAAACAGACTCATTTTGTTCGAAATTGTCTAAATGATTTGTCACATGACTTCTTGCAACTATTTATAACCTTGTGTTTCCAAGAAATACAAGGTTGAAAATAACTTTTATCACTCGTTGGCAAGGTCAGGGATGAAACATTTTATTATCTCAATTTCAATAATAGTATGGCTTTGAAATGACGATACTGATGGTTAAAAAGGTCGGCAAAGTTAATTTTTATTTTCTTTCAAATCGAAGGTCCGTCAGGCTTAGTTACATGTAGTAACCAAAATGAAAGTCTGATTGCAACAGAGGAAGGTTTCTGACCACTGCTAATTTGAACCCCTGCAAGGGTGGAGAAGAGGGGACTGGATCGTAACCTTTGGCTAGCAAAGATGATTCCGCCAGTTAATTCTGCTTTAGTGGGTGGTTACTTAAAAATTATCAAAAATAATATTTTTGCAGAGTGTTGCGTCTTTAACATTGATTCCTGGTTTATCGGTTGTCGCTGACTTTACAACATATTGTACAACACAAGATCGGAGAGCTCTTACTCTGGTTTCTGTATTTTTATATAATCGCGGACAGGGAACCATAATTTCCAGAAATTCTCCATCTGGTTTCCATTTTAAAAAGAAAAAGAGTTGTCGCCCATACAATTCTCCCGTCATTTAAGAATCAAAATAAGACGACACTACAAGCAAAATTGATCCGTTCTGCCAACAGACGTCGAATTTTATTAAAATGTCTAACTGCTTATAAAGAGGAATGATAGCGAAACCGATCATGCCAACTGATCCGAATGGAAAATAAATATGTTATGAATTAGACTTGGGATTCCTCCTAGAATTTCACGGTATTTAAAAAGGTGATAAGTTACGAAGTGAGATACCTCTCTATATAATTCATCACTGACTGCTGTGAATAGTAAACTTGGAATTGATAGTAAATAGCAAATACGGGTTATTTCTAGTATATTTATGTTAAAATAATTCAGAAAAACGCGAAAATAATTGGAATTAATAGAATACAAAAAAATAACCAATTTTGGAAAAATGGGGGAGGGCTAAAAAAAAATTGTCTTGTCCTTAAGTACCTATGATCTTTTTGCCTGAAACAGTCCAATTCACTATTTGATTCGTTGTCATGGGGTCAGACCTATAATCTAACAGTCCCATAATCCGACAGTCCTGTAGTCCGACAGTCTTATAATCCGACAATCCTATAGTCCGACAGATCTATAATCCGACAACCCGATAATCCAATGCGCGGTCACTTGTCTCTGAAAAATATGTATATATAGACATGTAACGTTTGTAAATTGGTATATTTTTTCACACAGAAAATTATCAAATCAGTCAGTATGACGTCTTGTACAGGACCGCACTAATCCCATACGAAATGGAAATGAACGCAGCGGGCTAAATTCAATCGACAGTCCTCAGATGAATCCGCTAATACCCTTGAACGGTGGAACGGAATCCAACGAGTTATGTCGAATGGGGCTAAAACAGTAAAAGGCCAGTTAAATGATTAATATTAGGGCATTTTTTATGCCCCCGCTGTAGCGGTGGGGGCATTAAGTTGTATCCTTGTCCGTCCGTACGTATGTACGTATGTACAAAATTGGTTTCTGTTCTCGAACTTGAGTTTGCCTCAACCAAATGTTATGAAACTTATACACACTTCTTATTACCACAAAACACAGATCAAGTATGAATTTTGGTGGCGTCACTTTAACCGTTCTAGAGTTATGCCCCTTTATAAATGGAAAAATTGCAAAATTTTTATTTTCTTCTAAATATCAAGTAATTTATAAAATTGGAGTTATCTTCCTTTGTCCATGATTATAGTTGAATCAACTACAATCAATGCTTTATACAATGCAATGTTTAATTTTGACTTCCACTGATAAAACACAGATCAAGTTGAATTTGGGTAGTGTCACTTTAACCATTATTGAGTTATGCCCCTTTATAAATTGAAAGATTGCAAAATTTTAAGTTTCCATTCTGTAACTTAAGTTTGCCCCAACTAAACATTATGAAACCTATACAATATTCATTACCACAAAACTAAGATCAAGTACAAATTTTTTGTTTCCGTTTTCTATCTTTAGTTTGCCTCAACCAAATGTTATGAAACTTATACACAATGCTTATTACTACATTATACAGATTAAGTACCAAACTTGGTGGAGACACTCTTACCATTCTTGAGTGATGTCCCTTTATAAACATAAAAGTTGCTGAATTTTTCGTTTCCGTTCTCTAACTTTAGTTTGTCTTAACCAAATGTTATAAAACTTATACACAACCGTTCTGGAGTTATGTGTGTTTACAAATAGAAAATTGCTGATTTTTAGCTCACCTGGCCCAAAGGGCCAAGTGAGCTTTCTCATCACTTGGCGTCCGGTGTCGTCGTCCGTCGTCGGCGTTAACTTTTTACATTTTGAACTTCTTCTAGAGAACCACTGAATGGAATGAAACCAAACATGGCATGAATGTTCCTTATGAGGTGCTGACCAAGTGTTGTTACTTTGTAGCGGATACATCATCCAAGATGGCCGCCAGCGGGGGACTTAGTTTAACATAGGACCCTATGGGAAATACTTACAAATGTCTTCTTTTAGAGAACCACTGAATGGAATGAAACCAAACATGGCATGAATGTTCCTTATGAGGTGCTGACCAAGTGTTGTTACTTTGAAGCTGATCCATCATCCAAGATGGCCGCCAGCGGGGGACTTAGTTTAACATGGGACCCTATGGGAAATACATACAAACGTCTTCTTTTAGAGAACCACTAAATGGAATGAAACCAAACATGGCAAGAATGTCCTTTATCAAGTGCTGACCAAGTGTTGTGACTTTGAAGCTGATCCATTATCCAAGATGGCAGCCAGCGGGGGACTTAGTTTAACATAGGACCCTGTGGGAAATACATACAAATGCCTTCTTTTAGAGAACCACTGAATGCAATGAAACCAAACATGGCATGAATGTTCCTTATGAGGTGCTGACCAAGTGTTGTTACTATGAAGCTGATCCATAATCTAAGATGGCCGCCATTGGAAGCCTTAGTTTAACATAGGACCCTATGAGAAATATGTACAAATGTTTTCTTTTAGAGAACCATTGAATGGAATGAAACCAAACATGGCATGCATGTTCCTTTTGAGGTGCTGACCAAATGTTGTTACTTTGAAGCTGATCCTTCATCCATGATGGCTGCCAGATGGGGACAATGTTTAACAAAGGACCCTATGGACAATACATACAAATGTCTTGTTTTAGAGAACCACATACTGAATGGATTGAAACCAAACATGGCATGAATGTTCCTTATGAGGTGCTGACTAAGTTTTGTTACTTTGAAGCTGATCCTTCATCCATGATGGCCGCCAATGGGGGGACTTCCTTTAACATAAGATCCTATGGGAAATACATACAAATGCTTCTTCTAGTTCTAGAGGTGCACTGAATGGAATGAAACCAAAACATGGCATAAATGTTTCTTATGAGGTGCTGATTAAGTGTTGCTACTTTGTTGCTGATTTACTGTTCAAGATGGCCACCAGGATTTTTTATTAAATTACAGGACCAATATTAAACCAAATTTGGCCTCACTCATTATTAGGGTATCTGTTATGATTTTAATCTATTTTTACATGATTTCCAAAACCAAAGTAGAATCAGGTGAGCGACACAGGCTCTTGAGAGCCTCTAGTTTAGTTTCTGTTCTCTACTTAAGTTAGCCTCAACCAAATGTTATTAGACTTACACACAATGCTTATTACCACAAAACTCAGATAAATTTAAAATTTGGGTAGTGTCACTTTTACCGTTCTTCAGTTATGTCCCTTTATAACTATATGATATGCAAGCGGGGGCATCATCTGTGTCCACATGTGGACACTATCCACATTTATTGTTTATTTGTTATGATAAACCGGAACAGTAGTGATAGATCCAAAATATGTCTGTTGTGTAGGAAGACTTTTACAGGATTATGATGAACTAATTGGTTGAATTTTGAGTTAAATGCCAGGAATGGCAAATAAACTTACAAAATGTATCTTTCAGAACAACATCCTATTTCCAGCATGTCAGATCGAGTGTCAGACAGTGATGGTGAAGTGGTTGTAAATGTGAAAAGTAAAGTTTGCTGTAATTGTAAAGAAATGTTTGACAGCCGTAAACAACTGATAAATCATGAAAAGCTGTGTGGTCAAGGTCAGATATTATTTGATGTGTATTTAATCTGTTTCTTTCAGATCAGATTGATTTACTGCTATTTCGCGACTTTAATAGTTATATTCATGACTTCATCTTATTCTGAATGCTATACATGTTTTGAGCACAATCGACGCACAATTTCCTTGTTGTTTACTTACAATTCAGTGTTTTATATTGTCCATGTTTTTTCAAGAGCAACATTGAAAACGTCTGGGTTTTTCAACAGATGTTCCAGTTTTTTTTTTAAAATGTGGAAAAAAAAGAAGACATTCTTGGGCTTAAAACTGACTTTTTCTAATTTGTAACTGAAATTAGTGACAGACATTATTATATATTCATAAAAAGTCCCAAAACATATTACTATGTTGATCAAATTTATCCCTTTTCAATTCAATGATAACTTTCTGTTCAGGAAACATTTTTATCATAACCTTGCAATATTACAATACCTAAGTAGTAGACCAGTTTCACATAAGCGACTTATCAACCCTGATCTCGAAATCATATGCACGTTTTAGTTTAAATCCCGCGATAATTAACGATATCATACGTGACAGGGGGCTATCCAATTTACTCTTATATTTGGCAACACAATAATAAATACCGATAATACACATCTCTCTCTCTCTTGGTGTGTGCTGGAGGCAGGTAAACAGATGATACCACTGAGTACACAGTATGTTTTTCCACGGCGAACGTATAGCTATTATGTATTGTATATGTACAGGGATTTTAAACGTGTAGAAAGACATGTGCATTAAATTTTTGTAACAAATGATGTAGTTTTTTTCAATATTAATTTTTTTATACAGCTGTCATTACTTAAATTGATTAATCAGCATGCATTCATGTATACATTTACTTCCTCATAACACATTATATTTCAACGCTCTAACATTTTGAGTGTCTCTAAGAACAGGTAATTCAATTATATATTCTTTAGAACATGTATTTGGTTTTATAATTAGAAAATGTGGACATATCCTTCGGACGTAGTACTAGTAAAATCCTTATTATGTAAAATTTATCTGTTTACTTATTCTGATTAATAATGAAAGAATTTACAATAAGATATCATTATCAGTAATTGAATATCCTGCTTTACCATAATATAAGATCAATGACCCCCTCCTAAATTATTAAAATATATCTTGTTGCATTAACCGTAATATCTCAGTGTAAATTAGGTACATGTATCTTATACAGAAACCGGGTTTACATTTTTATACGACCGCAAAAATTAAAAATTTTTTGGTCGTATATTGGTATGACGTTGGCGTCGTCGTCGTCGTCCGAAGACACATTGGTTTTCGCACTCTAACTTTAGTTTAAGTGAATGGATCTCCATGAAATTTTACCATAAGGTTCAATACCACGAAAGGAAGGTTGGGATTGATTTTGGGGGTTATGGTACCAACAGTTAAGGAATTAAGGGCCAAAAAGGGGCCAAAAATAAGCATTTTTGTAACTTCCAGACAATAACTTGTGTGTAAGTATATGGATCTCTCTGACATTGTACCACAAGGTTCCATATCACAAAGGGAAGGCTGTAATTGATTTTGGGGGTAATTGCCTCAAAATTTTAGGAATTAGGGGCCAAAAAAGGGGCAAAAAACAAGCATTTTTCTAGTTTCATGACAATAACTTGTGTGTAAGTGTTTGGATATTTCTGAAATTGTACTACAAGGTTCCATATCACAAAGGGAAAGCTGGAATTGAGTTTGGGGGTAATTGCCCGAAACGTTTAGGAATTGGGGGCCAAAAATAAGCATTTTTCTAGTTTCCAGACAATAACTTGTGTTCAAGTGTATGGATCTCTCTGAAATTGTACTGCAAGGTACCATACCACAAAGGGAAGGCTGGGATTGAGTTTGGGGGTGATGAATCATAAGGGGGTTCAAAAAAATTTGGGGGGGGGGGATTTTTTTCTTTCTTTTTTTTTCTTTTTTTCCTTTTTTATTTCTTTTAAAATTTTCCATTTTAAGTTGGTTATTTCTGATTAATATTTAAAAGCAAATAATAATGATATGGTAGGAGATACACACCAAACAGGATGTGTAAATTATTATATAATAAGTATTGTGCAATAGCAAGAAATTTTCAATTGCACAGTATTGCACAATAGCAAGAAATCTTCAATTGCACAGTATTGCGCAATAGCAAGAAATCTTCAATTGCACAGTATTGCGCAATAGCAAGAAATATCCAATAGCACAATATTGCGCAATAGCAAGAAATTGTCAGTTGTACAGTATTGCGCAATAGCAAGAAATATTCAATTGCACAGTATTGTGCAAAAGAAGATACTTCGTATAAATTGCTTATTTCTTGATCAATTTCAATGGGGTTTTATTCTTGAATTCTTGGGGCTCTTTAATATGCTGAATCTAACCGTGTATTAAGTTTTTGGATTTTGGGCCCCGTTTTTAAATTGGTCCACATTGAAGTCCAAAGGGTCCAAAATTTAACTTTGTTTGATTTCATCAAAAATTGAATTATTGGGGTTCTTTGATATGCCGAATCTAACCGTGTATTTAGATTCTTAATTTTTGGTTCCGTTTTCAAATTGGTCTACGTTAAGGTCCAAAGGGTCCAAAATGAAACTTAGTTTGATTTTAACAAAAATTGAATTTTTAGGGTTCTTTGATATGCTGAATCTAAACATGTATTTAGATTTTTGATTATGGGCCCAGTTTTCAAGTTGGTCCAAATCGGGGTCCAAAATTAAACTTTGTTTGATTTCAACAAAAATTGACTATATGGGGTTCTTTGATATGCTGAATCTAACCATGTATTTAGATTTTTGATTTTTGGGCCCCGTTATCAACTTTGTCCACATTGAGGTCAAAAGGGTCCAAAATTAAACTTTGTTTGATTTCATCAAAAATTGAATTCTTGGGGTTCTTTGATATGCTGAATCTAACCATGTATTTAGATTTTGGATATTGGACCATAATAGGTGAATGTCCAATTTAAAATTTTTAAGTTCTTAGACCACATTCATTCTGTGTCAGAAACCTATGCTGTGTCAAATATTTAATCACAATCCAAATTCAGAGCCTTATCAAGCTTGAATGTTGTGTCCATACTTGCCCCAACTGTTCAGGGTTCGACCTCTGCGGTCGTATCAAGCTGCGCCCTGCGGAGCATTTTATTAACATCTGTATTAGGGGATGACCATTTGATTTTCGAGAGGGGGGGGGGAGTGTATTTTAGACAAATGAATATCCTGTCCTAGTAAGAGCTGAAAATACATAATTTTGCCCACAGCAAAATGAAAAGAAAAATCTGCATCACAAAATGCAGGAAATAATTGTGTACAAAAGTTAAATAAATTTTCGCGCAGCCAAAAAAAAAAACAAATAGAATGCATAGCAACATGGACATTAAATCGTGGTTGACAGTATAATATTCCCAGGTAGCAACAGATGACAATGAATATTCAATCCGAAAAAATCCTTCTGGCTTCCATCAGAATATCAGATGGTCGTCCCCTTTTCAGCAACTGTATGTAGAAAAGGGTAGATTATTATCAATTGTCACCTGGTGAGATTGTACAAGGTAAAACTAGGATTCCACATGCATGTGGCTAAGGTGTTAATTGACTTCTTAATTTATCAGTGACCTAATATATTGATATAAAGTGACCCCGCTTATTTTTCTAATTTATTCTTCCCGCTAAGTGAGCGACCTCAGCGGAAATCCAAGCATTTCTTCGGGACAAAGGTACAAAGTCAGGCGGCATATTAGATCGTCTATTACTAAAACCTACAACACAACAGTAGTACTCCGTTTAAAAATCTTTTAATGTGTCATTGTTAATAAAGTTGTCTCGTCAATATATATTTTGATTCAAATGATGCTCGTGTACATATAAACGCAAACACTTAATCAGGTGATTGTTTTTCCAGGTCTGCATGATCACTGCTTACATCAACCGTAAGCCCCCAGTAGATGAATTCTCTTGAATTATCGCGTGATTTCACAGTTTGGCAAATTAGGTTAGACATGCGCAGTTAATGTGAAACTGGGTCCCTTTTATAACGGTTTTTAGAACCGAGTACAGGGACTCATAATCTTTTTCATGATGCCTTTTTTTTTTTTTAATCAATAATATTTTGTTTTATTTGATAACAGTAATGAAAAAACATTGGAGCAAGAAAATTAAGCAAAAGCAGTAAAAAGTCAGAAAAATTCAATATACATGCAATAAAATTGAGAATGGAAATGGGGAATGCGTCAAAGAGACAACAACACAGTGAGAAAATCCCGCATCCTGTGGTGGGATTCAGCTGTCCCCTAAACAAGGGGTTAAACATGTTTTGTGAGATCTCAACCCTTCCCCTATACCTCTAGCCAATGTGGAATAAACAATTACATAGCAAATTAGGTACAGTAAAATTCAGTTTAAAAGAAGTCCGAGGCCAATGTTGTTATCAGACGAAACTAAGCAAAATGACAATAATCAAGGATGATTCTACTATATAGTTTAGGGCTGTTAAGCGTCCCCAAAAAAATTTATGTGAATATAAATTCCCAATTCAGGAAAAATAAAATAAAAATCGTTATTTACGGAAATGTTTCCGTCACCGATTTAGGCAACTACAATTTTTTCAAAGTTTGTCGTCTAAGCGTTTTAAAATCTGGATGAAAATGTTGTCAACGATCGTGTTTTATTAACAACGATTTAATTATGTCAACATGTGGTAAACGGATTCAATTGATGAAAATGAAATGGGAGTATTTGATCTCGTAAAAGCAGATCGCCCAGCAGGTCGCTAAACAAGATGCTTTTTGTCAAAAAAGGTCTCATTAAAGCAGACCTAGGCAGAGAGCAAAATTTCATTTTTGTTATAACATTGATGAATAAATTTTAATGGGTGCTGATCTTGTAAAAGCAGATCGGCCAGCAGAGCTGGTATATGATATGATGAAAACCTTTTTTTGTAAAAGAAATTAATTTATATTTTGTCAGTCTCTATTTCCTCAAAAGACAAATGTTTGAGCATTTTTGAAAATACATGTGGACGATAGATCATTCATGAACCTTATGGAACTGTCTCAAAAGTTGTGAAGATGATACAAAATGAAATAATATTAAAATACAATGGTTCAATGCTTTAATTTCCTGTTTCTTAGGGCTACACCTAAAGTAAAACTATGGCAAACTTCTACATATTAAACAGCAAGCAAAAATCACAAAAATAGTACTTGAACTTTTGTATTTGCTTTTCTGAATTCGACAATTGGCCAGTTCAATTTGAAATCCATTTGAATCAAGGTAAATTTATAAAGATGACCTGTTGTTGAAAAAAATACCCAATGAATGATTTTTTCAGTGGTTTATGTTAGCTGTTATATATGTAAAAGGCCTAGGTTACCATAGCTAAGAGAAGATAGTGCATCTGCTGCCATCATGTGCAATGCTCTTCATGTAACAACTTCCCTGGTCTCAATCCAATAACTGTCAAGCAATCTGGTAATCATATATATCGATCATAATCAGACGCCCGTCCAGGATTATTCAAAATGTTACAACTTTTTTACAGCAGTGTACAGGTGAAACTTAATATACATTTTCCGTTTTTAAAGGAAAATATTGTTATTTCGTCTTAGTTTTTATGCGTAAAAAATTCCCAATTAGGATGAAAATTCCTAATTTGATGGTCAAGGGACCCATTTGAAAACACCTGGAATCATCATTGATTATCAACATAAATTAAACAAAAGACTACTAGCAGTTACTGACATGTCAGCTCCAGACCTCAATTAAACTGGTGGAAAGAGTAAGTCCATCATATGAAAATCAAGCACAATCCCTCCCGTTCGGAGTTTAGTATCATAACATCATAAATTATACGAGAAGAACATAACCAATAACATGCAAACAACTGGTTTTTGTCTCGCCTTGACAGAGTCAAAAAACGAGACATAGGTATGCTTTTTCCAGAATCTGCGGCTGCATCAACAATGTATTAGTTTGTGATAAGGTCTAGTTTATGGTGAACCACAAGTGGTAGGTCAATGATATTTGGTATGCAGTTGTATTAGCATTAGCACATCTCATTTCCATGGAGATTATTTGGCCCTGCCCCCTCAGTCATGGTCTATTGACTTTGAAAATTTTGCTTAGTTTACATGTATTAGTTTGTGATTAATTCAGTTTATGTGGAACCACTTGTGGTAGGTCAATGATATTTGTTATGCAGTTGTATAAGCATTGGCATATCTCATTTCCATGGAGATTATTTGGCTCCGCTCCCTTAGTCATGGTCTATTGACTTAGAAAATTTTGCTTAGTTTACATGAATTAGTTTGAGATTAGGTCAGATCAAGGAGAACCATTAGTGGTAGGCCAATATTAATTGGTATTCAGTTGTATAAGCATTAGCACATCTCATTTCCATGGAGATTTTTTTGCCCCGTCCCCTCAGTCATGGTCTATTGACTTTAAAACTTTTGCTTAGTTTACATCATGTATTAGTTTGTGATTAGATCAGTTTAAGATGAACTGCTAATGTTAAGTCAATGATATTTTATATGCAAATTTATTGGTATTTGCAAGTATCGTTTCCATGGAGATATAGACCCAACCCCTCATCATGGTTCATTGACTTTGAAACTTTTACCTAGTTTACAAGTTAATGTTTGTGTTTAGGTTTGTTTAAAGGGAACGACTAAAAATAAGTCAATGGTATTTAGTATGCAGTTGTAATAGCATTGGCACATCTCATTTTAATGGAGATTTTTTAGCCATGTACCTTCAGTCATGGTTCATCGACTTTGAATATTTGCTTAACTTACATGTTAAAGTATTGCTATTTTAATTTCAACATTTGCATTATCAAAATTACAAAAAGGCGAGACATATCTCTGTGGTAACAGTTTATAGAATAAATGTGTTTATTTCCAATGCAAAGACCCTATGAGTGAATCAATATTAATACCAAAAAATGCCATTTTTTATGACTTGACAACAGTATCGTAACTATATCCTTTCTGAATAAGTCTGTTAAAAGGTTTGGTTAGCTTTTGAGGTGAATGACGACATTTTTGTACTTTGTATAGAATATTACCATAAAAGATGGGATGTGAAATACCTGAAGGTATAAGATGTCTGCAGGTTGATTTATATTTATGAATGATGTCAGTGTACCGATGATAAAATTGAGTAAATATTAAACCCAAATATTCTACCCTACTTTGGCAAGGGTTTTACTGCCTGTCAGAAGAGAACCTAAGTGACCATTTTTCTATTCCCCAGTCACCCTTGGAGGAAAACAATTTTAGAAAGGTTTGTTATAAATCATGTCAGTACCGAAGTACTGACTACTGAGCTGATGATAAACTCAGGGACTTATCTGAAGTATTTGATAAAGAACAAAATAAATAATCTGTAAGCTTTGATACGGTCCTTTGAAATCATAAAAAACCGAAATGTGTATATAATATTTGTAGACCTCACAAATATACATTGTCAATTTTTATTCCTTTAATTTGTGATGGAAATGAAGGTATGATGGAACTTTATTCCTGTGTGACCAAATGCTTGATCAGACACCTCTTCACAGTAGGAGCATTAGAACATTTCTTGATTTCCATTTCTAGAACGATGAAACATATTGCCATCAGGACACACAGTAAAGGAAACATTTAGGATGTATTTTCTGTTAAAAAAACACACATTTACCCTCTTTACATACTATGTTTACATACGTCACAATCCAACATGTCTAAGCTAACATAAAGATTGTTTTCGTCACAAAAGATTAACTAAGAAATCCATTTTGGTACACTTACACGAAGATTTCTGAATACAAATGAACGATGCCTTTTATGAAATATAGGTGTCAATACAGCATTATCAAACTGGTTTAATGCATTGTTTCGTGCTTTGAAAAGTACTTTATTTGGACCTTTTCATTGTTTTTTAAAAATAAATGCACCAACATATTACATTTTAAGCCATAGGAATTTTTAACTTGATTTTCGAAGAAAAAATCGGTTATTGATTTGGGGATGTACAGCGGGCGGGCGGTTGGACCGCTGCCAAACATTGTCTGTTCATTTTCATGAAAATGCTTTGGTGAAATTTTTTCAAATTTTATATGTTGTTTCCTGTGACTAAATGAAGGCCAAGTTAAATTTGCACGACTTTAGCTTTTCTCTTTCTTGAATTTTGGACCCTTTTAGAAACCAGAAATTTACTTATGTGATTGAGTTATTTCCCTTTGAACAGAAATTAATAAGTTTATGTATAGCTGAGATGTATAGATAGTCTATCAATGATTGTATCAGTTCAATTGATTAGTTAGGAGTTGCCAAATATTTCTTTAAAACTTTTTTTCAAGTCATGTGTGTTTTGAAGGTAGATGTCACAGTTGTTTTGTGGTATTTTATTTTTGTTGTGTGTGTTAATGTTAAATTTTTACTTGATCCTGTTTGGGTGTCCAAATTTGCAAATATCATTTTCATTAGATGATAATCTATTTTAATTAAAGGATATATTTCATTACATTATATTATGTAGATAAAGTTGTTGACATTGATAGATAAATTGCAGATAAGATATTAGTTTGTGACAAATGAAAGAAAAAGTATTGGGAACTATCAATTATATTTGATTATAATTTGAAAACATCATATCTAATTTTAGAGAACAATTTTTTACTGGTGAAATCATATCTAATTTTAGATTTGCATTACTGCTTCATGGAAACAAGTTTGAGTTATTTCCCTTTGAACAGAAATTGTTTTAACTAATAAGTATTTCATCAAAAATTGAATTTTTGGGGTTCTTTGATAAGCTGATTCTAACAATGTACTTAGATTTTGGATATTGGACCATAATAGGTAAATGTCCAATATCAAATTTTTCAGTTCTTTGACCACATTTATTTTGTGTCACAAACCTATGCTGTATCAAATATTCAATCACAATCCAAATTCAGAGCTGTTTTAAGCTTAAATGTTGTGTCCATACTTGCTCAACTGTTCAGTGTTAGACCTCTGCAGGAAAATCCAGTTTGCTGTCACTCTGACAGCCTCTTGTGTCTTTTTCACTCGATAAAACAAGGACGCACACGAAAAAGCATGGACATATGAAAATGAATTTACTTTCCAAAATGTACTTTTTAATGCAAAAACAAGAATTTTTGTAAAGTGTCTGCATATCTCAGTATATATAGATTTCAGTTATGTGTTTCCATTGACATTTGCATTGGTATGTGTACAAAAAATGGCTTTAATCCACATTTCGGAAGAAAGCATTGTAAAGCTAAATTAAACAGTTTTAAAACAAAATAATGTAAGGTTGATAATATCTTTTTATCACAAATACTTATTAACCTTCTATGATCTTGTAGATTAAGTTCTAGCATCTTTTTTTACGTCTTACCAGAAAAGAAAAAAATCAATAAATTTTCATTAAATTCTAAAAATCTGGTCCATAAATGAATCTCTCTCACTTCAATAGAAAATGGTTTGATAACAAACCAAGGTGCTACATGTATATGTTTCTGTAACTGCAAGCCAGATTTGATGCAGTATATTTTCATAACTGATGTGTGTTCTTTTTGTCTCTTCTGTGGAAGACAGGGATTTTGATCTGATGGCGACGGCATAAACTATTTGTATAACACTTTTTACTTCAAATCTTGTTAACAGATACTTTCTGTTCACATCACTTTTGCACATGACTACATGTACCACTGAATGTTCCCTCTGACATGTTTATATCTAGATCTGTTGTCCTTAACCTCATTTTCATGTTTCAGGGAATGTTTAAAAAAATGTATAGTTTTTGTCCCCCAAGCAACACATAGTGCACCTTCTGGTCTTGTAATCGCTCTTCATGTGTATAATTCTTGCCTGATTCTTATGAAGTTTATATCAGAGGAATATATCAGCAATGTCTATGAAAATCAGTGCCAAACAACTAGTTTTTATACACCCGTCAAATTTTTGACGGGACGTATTATGGTATACAAATGTCCGGCGTTCGTCCGTCTGTCTGTCCGGCGTAAACATGTCGCACCGTAACTTGAGAATGACTTATCCAAATTTCATGAAACTTAACATAGTTGTTTCTTATGATGGTCAAACGATCTGTATACTTTTTGGTGAAAATAAGATTAAAACTTTTTGAGTTACGGGACTTAGTAACTAAAACAGGTGTGTGTTTTTTTTCACATGTCGCGCCGTATCTCAAAAACAATTTATGATTATTGCTTAAAACTGTACACACTTCTTAGTTATATTAATCTTAAGATCTGTATACTTTTTGGTAATGATTCAAAATTTTATTTTTGAGATATTGAGTATTTTGTTAAAAAAGGGGGAGGGGTTTTTCACATGTTGCGCCGTATCTCAAAAACAGTTTATGATTATGGCTTAAAACTTTACACACTTTTTAGTTATATTATTCTAAAGATCTGTATACTTTTTGGTTTTGATTCAAAATTTTATTTTAGAGATATTGAGTTTTTTGTATAAAAAAAGGGGGTTTTCGCATGTCATGCCGTATGTCAGAAACTATTTATGCTTATTGCATAAAAATTCACACACAAGACGACGGGCGTATCATGCGCTCATGGAGCAGCTGTTTATTAAAGGAGTTATATCCCTTGGAAATATAAAAGCTATAAAAAAAATGCATTTTAAATACTTTAAGTGAACAATTCTTGCCAGATATTTATGAAATTTATTTCAAAGGTGTATATGAGCAATGTCTCTAGAAGGACAAAAAAACAGTACAGAACATCTATTTATATTGCAATATTGCATTTTAAGCTCTCATACCTACATTTCTTGTAGGATAGGTATGAAATTTATATCATAGGTTTATATCAGCAATGACTTTGGTGAGTTTGAGTTATCAGCACTGATGTATTATTATATTTTTACAGGAGTTATGTCTCTTTGAAATGTAATTTATTTTGAACATTGCAATTTAAGCATTCTCACACCTAGATTTCTTGTGCAATTTTTATGAAGTTTATATCAGTAAGGTCTGAAGTGTGCAGACCCAAGTTTTTATATGACCGCAAAAAATTTGCAGTAGTATAATGGTATGGTGTCGTCGTCTGAAGACATTTGGTTTACAGACGGTAACTTGAGTATAAGTGTATGGATCTCTATGAAATTGTACCACAAGGTTCCATACCACAAAAGGAAGTTTGGGATTGATTTAAGGGGTTATTGGCCTAACTGTTTAGGAATTAGGGGCCAAAAACAACCTTTTTTTCTGTTTCAGGGCAATAACTTGTGTATAAGTGCATGGACAGTTATTGATTTTGGGGCCAAAGAGGGGCAAAAAACTCGAATTTTCTGATTTCCAGATAATAACTTGAGTATATGTATAGAATCTTTAAGAAATTGTACCTAAAGGTTCCATACCAATAAAGGAAGGTTGGGATTGATTTTAGGGGTTATGGCCCTAACCGCTAAGGAAAAATGGGCCAAAAACAATACTTTTCTAATGCTTTGTATAAATTGCTTATTTCTTAACCAATTTCAATGGGGTTTAAAATCAAATTCTTATGGTTCTTTTATATTCCTAATCTAACCATGTACTTAGCTTGGATTTGGGCCCTGTTTTTAAATTGGTCCACATTGAGGTCCAAAGGATCCAAAATTAAACTTTGTTTGATATAAAAAAAAAATGAATTCTTGGGGTTCTTTGATAAGCTGAATCTAACCGTGTATTTAGATTTTTAATTTTGGAATGGGTTTTCAAATTGGTCCACATGAAGGTTCAAAGGGTTATTATAACAAAAATTTCATTCTTGGATTTTCAGAATGCTTATATATATATTTTTTTTTTTTGGATGAAGCGAAGCCCTTCAAAAACTTAGCTAAAATTGTCCATTAATAAATAAATAAATTAAATTCTTGGTGTACTTGGATATGCTGATTCTAACCATGTATTTAGATTTTCGATATTGGACCGTTATAAGTATACATCTGATTTCAGTTTATATTGGTATGACGTTGGCATCGTCGTCGTCGTCTTCCGAAGACACATTGGTTTTCGTACTCTTAACTTTAGTTTAAGTGAATGGATCTCTATGAAATTTTACCATAAGGTTCAATACCACAAAAGGAAGGTGGGGATTGATTTTGGTGGTTATGGAACCAACAGTTAAGGAATTAGGGGACAAAAATAAGCATTTTTGTAACTTCCAGACATTACTTGTGTGTTAGTGTATGGATCACTCTGACATTGTACCACAAGGTTCCATATCACAAAGGGAATGCACGGATTGATTTTTGGGGTAATTGCCTCAAAATTTTAGGAATTAGGGGCCAAAAAGGGGCAAAAAACAAGCATTTTTCTAGTTTCATGACAATAACTTGTGTGTAAGTGTATGGATCTCTCTGACATTGTACCACAAGGTTCCATATCACAAAGGGAATGCACGGATTGATTTTGGGGGTAATTGCCTCCAAATTTTAGGAATTAGGGGCCAAAAGGGGCAAAAAAACAAGCATTTTTCTAGTTTCATGACAATAACTTGTGTGTAAGTGTATATATCTTTATGAAATTGTACTACAAGGTTCCATATCACAAAGGGAAAGCTGGAATTGAGTTTGAGGGTATTTGCCCAAAACGTTTAGGAATAAGGGGCCAAAAATAAGCATTTTTCTAGTTTCCAGACAACAACTTGTGTTCAAGTGTATGGATCTCTCTGAAATTGTACTGCAAGGTACCATACCACAAAGGGAAGGCTGGGATTGATTTTGGGGGTAATTGCCTCAAAATATTAGAAATTAGGGGCCATAAAGGGGAAAAAAAACAAGCATTTTTGTAGTTTCAGGACAATAATATAACTTGTGTGTAAGTGTATGGATCTTTATGAAATTGTACTGCAATGTTCCATATCACAAAGGGAAAGCTGGGTGTGAGTTTGGGGGTAATTGCCCTAAACGTTTAGGAATTTGGGGCCAAAAAGGGGCCAAAAAACAAGCATTTTTCTAGTTTCCAGACAATAACTTGTGTTCAAGTGTATGGATCTCTCTGAAATTGTACTGCAAGGTACCATACCATAAAGGAAAAGCTGGGATTGAGTTTGGGGGTGATGAATCATAAGGGGGTTCAAAAAATTTGGGGAGGGATTTTTTGTTTGTTTTTTTCTTTAAAATTTTCCAGTTTAAATTGGTTATTTCTGATTTATATATAAAAGCAAATAATAATGATATGGTTTGAATAGGTAAATTAAAAATATTTAAGTTCTTAGACCACATTCATTCTGTGTCAGAAACCTATGCTGTGTCAAATACTTAATTACAATCCAAGTTCAGTGCTGTATCAAGCTTGAATGTTGTGTCCATACTTGCCCCAACTGTTCAGGGTTCAACCTCTGCGGTCGTATCTAGCTGTGCCCCAGCGGAGCATTTTATTTCAGTTCTTTGACCACATTCATTCTGTGTCAGAAACCTATTCTGTGTCAATTATTTAATCACAATCCAAATTCAGAGCTGTATCAAGCTTGAATGTTGTGTCCATACATGCCCCAACTGTACAGGGTTAGACCTCTACAGTCGTATCAAGCTGTTCTTCACGGAGCATTTTATTATGCCCCACCTGGGGCCATTATGTTTTTTGGTCTGTGCATCCGTTCGTCCGTCAGTTTGTTTGTCCGTACGTTCTCCCGTCTGTCTGTCCCACTTCAGGTTAAAGTTTTTGGTCAAGTTAGTTTTAGATGAAGTCCAATCAACTTGAAACTTAGTACACATGTTCCCTATGATATGATCTTTCTAATTATAATGCCAAGTTAGAGTTTTGTCCGTCTGTACGTACGTACGAATGTATGTCCCAAAATTGGTTTCTGTTCTCTAACTTGAGTTTGCCTCAACCAAATGTTATGAAACATATACACAATGCTTATTACCACAAAACACAGATCAAGTTTGAATTTTGGTGCGTCACTTTAACCGTTCTAGAGTTATGCCCCTTTATAAATGGAAAAATTGCAATATTTTTAGTTTCCGTTCTCTAACTTGAGTTTGCCTCAACCAAATGTTATGAAACATATACACAATGCTTATTACCACAAAACACAGATCAAGTTTGAATTTTTGTGGCGTCACTTTAACCGTTCTAGAGTTATGCCCCTTTATAAATGGAAAAATTGCAAAATTTTTATTTTCTTCTAAATATCAAGTAATTTTTATACGACCGCAAAAAAAATTTTGTGGTCGTATATTGGTATGACGTTGGCGTCGTCGTCGTCGTCTGGCGTCGTCCGAAGACACATTGGTTTTCGCACTCTAACTTTAGTTTAAGTGAATGGATCTCTATGAAATTTTACCATAAGGTTCAATACCACAAAAGGAAGGTTGGGATTGATTTTGGGGGTTATGGTACCAACAGTAAAGGAATTAGGGGCCAAAAAGGGGCCAAAAATAAGCATTTTTGTAACTTCCAGACATAACTTGTGTGTTAGTGTATGGATCTCTCTGACATTGTACCACAAGGTTCCATATCACAAAAGGAATGCTGGGATTGATTTTGGGAGTAATTGCCTCCAAATTTTAGGAATTAGGGGCCAAAAAAGGGGCAAAAAACAAGCATTTTTCTAGTTTCATGACAATAACTTGTGTGTAAGTGTATGGATCTTTCTGAAATTGTACTACAAGGTTCCATATCACAAAGGGAAAGCTGGAATTGAGTTTGGGGGTAATTGCCGAAACGTGTAGGAATTGGGGGCCAAAAAGGGGCCAAAAATAAGCATTTTTCTAGTTTCCAGACAATAACTTGTGTTCAAGTGTATGGATCTCTCTGAAATTGTACTGCAAGGTACCATACCACAAAGGGAAGGCTGGGATTGATGATGGGGTAATTGCCTCAATATTTTAGGAATTAGGGGCCAAAAAGGGGCAAAAAACAAGCATTTTTCTAGTTTCAGGACAATAACTTGTGTGTAAGTGTATGGATCTTTTTGAAATTGTACTACAAGGTTCCATATCACAAAGGGAAAGCTGGGTTTGAGTTTGGGGATAATTGCCCTAAACGTTTAGGAATTTGGGGCCAAAAAGGGGCCAAAAAACACATTTTTCTAGTTTCCAGACAATAACTTGTGTTCAAGTGTATGGATCTCTCTGAAATTGTACTGCAAGGTACCATACCACAAAGGGAAGGCTGGGATTGAGTTTGGGGGTGATGAATCATAAGGGGGTTTAAAAAATTTGGGGGGGGATTTTTTTTTTCTTTTAAAATTTTCCATTTTAAGTTGGTTATTTCTGATTTATATTTAAAATCAAATAATAATGATATGGTAGGAGATACACACCAAGCAGGATGTGTAAATTATTATATAATAAGTATTGTGCAATAGCAAGAAATTTTCAATTGCACAGTATTGCACAATAGCAAGAAATCTTCAATTGCACAGTATTGCGCAATAGCAAGAAATCTTCAATTGCACAGTATTGCGCAATAGCAAGAAATATCCAATAGCACAATATTGCGCAATAGCAAGAAATTGTCAATTGTACAGTATTGCGCAATAGCAAGAAATATTTAATTGCACAGTATTGTGCAAAAGAAGATACTTCGTATAAATTGCTTATTTCTTGACCAATTTCAATGGGGTTTTATTCTTGAATTCTTGGGGTTCTTTAATATGCTGAATCTAACCGTGTATTTAGTTTTTGGATTTTGGGCATCGTTTTTAAATTGGTCCACATTGAGGTCCAAAGGGTCCAAAATTAAACTTTGTTTGATTTCATCAAAAATTGAATTATTGGGGTTCTTTGATATGCCGAATCTAACCGTGTATTTAGATTCTTAATTTTTGGTTCCATTTTCAAATTGGTCTACATTAAGGTCCAAAGGGTCCAAAATTAAACTTAGTTTGATTTTAACAATAATTGAATTCTTAGGGTTCTTTGATATGCTGAATCTAAACATGTATTTAGATTTTTGATTATGGTCCCAGTTTTCAAGTTGGTCCAAATCGGGGTCCAAAATTAAACTTTGTTTGATTTCAACAAAAATTGAATATATGGGGTTCTTTGATATGCTGAATCTAACCATGTATTTAGATTTAGGATATTGGACCATAATAGGTGAATGTCCAATTTAAAATTTTTAAGTTCTTAGACCACATTCATTCTGTGTCAGAAACCTATGCTGTGTCAAATATTTAATCACAATCCAAATGCAAAGCTGTATCAAGCTTGAATGTTGTGTCCATACTTGCCCCAACTGTTCAGGGTTCGACCTCTGCGGTCGTATCAAGCTGCGCCCTGCGGAGCATTTTATTAAAATTGGATTTATCTTCCTTTGTCCATGATTATAGTTGAATCAACTACAATCAATGCTTTATACAATGCAATGTTAAATTTTGACTTCCACTGATAAAACACAGATCAAGTTGAATTTGGGTAGTATCACTTTAACCATTATTGAGTTATGCCCCTTTATAAATTGAAAGATTGCAAAATTTTAAGTTTCCTTTCTGTAACTTAAGTTTGCCCCAACCAAACATTATGAAACCTATACACAATATTCATTACCACAAAACTAAGATCAAGTACAAATTTTTTGTTTCCGTTTTCTAACTTTAGTTTGCATCAACCAAATGTTATGAAACTTATACACAATGCTTATTTCTACATAATACAGATTAAGTGCGAAATTTGGTGGTGACACTTTTACCATTCTTGAGTTATGTCCCTTTATAAACATAAAAATTGCTGAATTTTTCGTTTCCGTTTTCTAACTTTAGTTTGTCTCAACCAAATGTTATAAAACTTATACACAACTGTTCTAGAGTTATGCGTGTTTACAAATAGAAAAATTGATGAATTTTTAGTTTCTGTTCTCTACTTAAGTTAGCCTCAACCAAATGATATGAGACTTACACACAATGCTTATTACCACAAAACTCAGATCAAGTTCAAATTTGGGTGGCGTCACTTTTACCGTTCTTCAATTATGTCCCTTTATAACTATATGATATGCAAGCGGGGGCATCATCTGTGTCCACATGTGGACACAATCCACATTTATTTAGCATTTAACATATACATGTTTACAATTTTTTACACAGTCAACATTAAGATACTCTCTCAGGTTAAAGTTTTCCAGACATCAATAGCTTTGTCAAACCTTCATGGAATTTTATGAAACTTTTTGTCTTGCTTCAACGAAAAACATTTCATATTACTTTTTCTCTGGAGTTTCAGTGTAATATTCCCCAAATAGATTATTATATCTCAACTGGATTATTGGTCTGAACCTACTTGATGTTGAAAACAAGTCACCCACTGACTTGACTGACACAAGACAATGAAATTAGTCAAATGGGTGAAAGTCACCCATCAATTCCAAAATCTGGGAAGAACACTGATTACAGGCTAGACGTTTCTGAACTGAAGAAAATGACACTGCATTTAAATTATCAGCAAGTTTCCACTGTTTGAATTGCAAAATAGCCTTAAACTCTAGATAAAATTACCCTAGAACTTGTTAAGAACTACAAGCTAGGTCACTTATTGTGCAACTTGTGCGTACAGCTGTCACCATCTCTTATACAAAACATTTAATGTTAAAAAAATATTAACAGCCACAACATGCTGTATTTTAAAGATTTAAACAGACATGCACATTTATACACTTGGATTAAAACAATGAGCTGATTATTTGCTGTATTGTGTCTTGGATAAAGGGTAAATCAGAATTAAAAAAAAAGTTCAAAATTATTTTTCTTGTCGAAATGTCTCTTCTGAATATATTCCATTTATGAAATAAGGTAGTTATTACTTCTCAAAATGATAGGCTTCCGAAACAGATTTTATGTTCCTCTTAGCAGGAGACTTGGCTGTTAATGGTATATTTTCCAATAAATGCTTACAGTAGTGATGAATACATTAAATACATGTATCATCATTATTTGAATTTGAGGTGGAAATACCTTTAATTTTTCTCTAAACAATTTATTTTTTATATTCTTCATATAGTATTTTTTAAGTCACATATATATATTCCTAACTCTGATGCCAGTTATCATTTCACATAGATTCCAGCAGACTTTACAATATCCATCATTTATCCCATCCCACACCAATAAAAAGAAAAGGAAACCCCAAAAACCAATACCGACCCCAAATATTTTCCCTCCAATACAACATATACAAATTTATCAAGATCACAACTTGGTTTATGCATGGTGCTTCTGCAATTTTGAATCTGTCTAAAGATCCATGTTGATACTTTTCAAGAACTCTGTTATTTCACTCTCATTTGTGCTGAAGGTTATAGTAGTACATTGTATATTAGCCTACTTAGATGAAATTTTATTAACCTATCCGATTTTTAATTTAACAGAAATTGAAGCTTCAGTTGGTTGTCCAAATTGTCAAAAATCTTTCTCACGAACTGATAATATGAAGAGGCACTGGAGATTAAAACATGGTAAGCGTTTATATATATTTCATAGAAATTTTGTAGGACCACATATTTTAACTGTTTTATTGTATTATGGGGTTGTTTCTTCAGACAAAAAGGTTTCTGTACAAGAACTCTCATTCAAGCTGATCTATCTTTATTCCATGTTAAACACAGTATTCTTAAAATTACAAATCAAGGTGTTAATTTTTGGAAGAGTTTTGAAAAAGCAAGGGACAGAAAACAGTCACTAGCTCTGATGTTTAAAACATTTATTTTTAACTAAATATTTTTACAATTTTAAGCTAAATTTTTCTCTGTCAACATGTTTTGTAACCATGCTAGTTGGAACTATACCTTTGATAAAAAAATAAATGATACATTGACTGACTTTTTATGGGAATAGTCTTATGAATAATACTATTGACTTAAAGTTTCTACATTTGGATATTACAAGTGCGGAATCGTAACCTTGTTTTCCTTTATAACTTCTTCTTCTCTAAAAGACCTTGATTATGTACACATGTTTTGTTGTGCTTTTGTATGATACCAAGTGTACATTATATCAAACTTCAAATACAGAAATCCAGAATGTATAAGCCACAATTTTCATTTCAAAATTCAAATAGCCAGGCAGTAGTGCGGGTTAAAAATATAAGTAAAAGTACTATCTTTTAAATACAGGATAACTGGAAAGTTGCACAGAATTTTTGTGAGATTTACTCATACTTTTGTTATTTACAATTTCTGACACATATTTTTGTTGTTGTGCTTTTGCCATATTTTAACACTGATGTTCTAAAATCTCTTTTTAACATTTTTAAAGCTGATTAAAATCAGATCATTCACTTTGCTTCATACATATTTTGCATAGTACTCATCATTATTATGCTTTGAACTTTTTGAAATATATGTCAAATGTTCACCCAGATTTCGCTGTTCACTGAACACATAAATGGGATAATATGAGAAGGGCATGGTGTCATATGGACTCGGTTGTTAATATTATCAAATGTTTTTGAATTATATTACTTTAGGTGGTGAAGAAAAAGAAAAACCATCTCCTTCAAAAACATGTAAAATATCCTCAATGCATGGACGCTCACTGTCTGCTGATTCTGGATGTGCAAAATCTAAAACAAAAGTATCTAGTCAAAGAAAGGAGCCTTTGACTAAAAAGTCGGAAATAGGGACTGAACCAGGAATAAGCAGTTCTATAAGTTCATTAAAAAAAGAAGAGAGAGCTGGTGTGACGAACATTATTAGAAAGAAACAAAGAGAAAGCATGACACAAAAGTCTGATAAGAAAAACACTTCTGTCAGAGCAAGAAGTTTATCGCCTACAAAATGTTCTAGTCAAAAGAGTAAGATACAGTTTGATAAGGGTTTAAAGATCAGAAATAAAACTTTACCAGTTGACAACATTCATTTGAAATTTGAATTTGAACCAGCTAAAACCCAGTCTGATGAAAATTGTATTTCAACCTCAACTAAAAAAGTTCATTCAAGAAGTAGAACTCTATCTAGTGGAAGACCACAGCAATTATCAGATAAATGTGATGGTTCAGAAAGTAAAATTCTTTCTGTAGAAAATACTTTAGGAAACAAAAGCTATCAGTGTAGAAGCAAAACTCTAACTGAAGACTGTGGTTTAAAGTTATCAGACAAACATGCTCGATCAAGAAGTAAAACACCGTCCGGAGACAAAAGTAATAGATCAAGGTGTAAAACACCGTCGGGAGACAAAAGTAATAGATCAAGGTGTAAAACTCCATCTGGAGACTCTGTTCTGCAGTCCTCTGACAAAAGTAATCGATCAAAAAGTGCTACCTCAAAAAATGAGACACCTTCTGCTCCAAGAAATTTCCCCACATATGACAGTGCTAATTTAAAAGTAATAACTCCAACAGAAAACAGTGCTTCAACAAGAAATAAAATGACATCACACGCTAGAAGTCCAGCAAGTGGTAGTGTTACATCAAATTCTAAAATATCAATTTATGTGGATGAAGCTGGTGATAGAAAAATATCTCCTGGCAAAAAAGAGACTTCTAAGCAAAATATCTTGTCTCCAATAAAGGCAGTGATTACTAAGAAGACAGCTAAACATCATGATGGTATGACATCTCCAGGCAAAAGAGAAATGGACAAACAAACTCCTAAACAAAATGTGGATATAACATCTCCAAAGAGGAAGACTATCAAACCAATGCTTAAAGTAGAAGTTTCTACACCTTCTGGGCATGTATCAAAAATGACATTCAATTGTAAATTATGTCCCAAGTCATTTACAACAAGAATGGGCTACAGACAGCATTGCAAAAGATCTCATAAAATTGATGTTGACCTAAGTAAGTAATTACACTCTTATACTGTGGATTTGTATATTTTTCATGCTTTCCAATATCCATGGATTGAGGAAAAAATGTATTTTCGTCAATATTTGATTTTGTATACTTCGTTGAACATTTAAACTCGTTGTTAACCCATACCCAAGAAATCAACGAAAATTGGTATTCCACGAGTGATAATGAATTCACAGTGTATAAATAACACATAGCTGAGAGGGTGTTAGAGCAGATTGTTACCCTGAGAAAACATTGTCAACTGAGGCAAAGCCAAGGTTGACAACGTCTTTTCGAGAGGTACCAATCTTCTCTATCACTCTCTCAGATGTGTGTTATTTAATTTATTATACTGAATGTTCTGTTATTACTATCTATTAAATTTCAAATTCAAAGTAATAAACTGTCGTCTTGTACATAACAATCATCCATATTTATTAAAGCGCACACTTGAGCAAGCATCTCTGTGAAAGGTACTAGAGTATTTGCCATAGGATAGAGTAAATTGTCTCCCTTGTATTAACCAATCAAAATCTGGCATTTTGACATGAAGTATAATAATACATAATACCTCACCTTGTCTGAATGTTAATTACAATGTGGTTCACATTATTGTTTTTCCTAATCTTTACTGTATTCAACTTCATCATGTTCTTAACCAAACCATAGTTAAAATTAGGGTTGGCAATTATTTTGTGGAATCAATACTCAAGTACTTTGTTCCATTACTCAAGTACTGGAATACTCGAATAGTGGAATAGTGAAATAATATTAAAAGTTAAAGTTTTAAGTATAAAGTTTCCTTGTTATTGTGTAAATTGTCTCTTTTATTTCCTTCAGCAGTCAAGGGTATATAGCTTAAACAAGTTATTACAGAAAATAACAGACATACTCTTATTGTGGGAATTCTGACAGAGTTATCTCCTCCTGTCATGAATTGTGTTGAAATAACACGTCTGTTATTGTACAAAGAAACAATGTCTGTAATAACGCCTTTCAGTTATCACAGACATTTTTGTTGGGTGAAAAGCAAATCGGGTCAGATACTTTCAAATTTACTGCAGTCTGTTTTGTTAAGATCTCATGTGATTTCAACATGTTTACATTATTATTGCAGCATTCTCAGTGAAACAACGTAGGAACAGTGATTGCCAGTTTGTTGTATTTTAATGATATCTTCGTCTTGAATAATTTTTTTTTAGCGGAATTGATTTAATATTTTCACGTATTTGGGATTATTTTAGAAATTGTAATGTTATGGGGATGTCATAGTCGTTGTCTGTAGACACTTTGTTTCCTGACAATAACTTGAGTATGACTGTATGGATCTCCATGAAATTGTACCACAAGGTTCCATAACACAAAAAGAAGATTGGGATTGATTTTGGGGTTATGGTCCTAACCATTGAATTTTGGGCAAAAAGCAAACATTTTGTGGTTTCTGGAGGATAAGTCTATGGATCTCTATGAAACTGTAAACAAGGTTCTATACCAAAAAAGGATGGTTTGGATTGATATTGGGGGTTATGGCATTAACAGTTTAGGAATTAGGGGCCAAAAACAATACTTAACAGTGATATTGTTTGCCTCAAATTACAGCAGAAATTCAGCTTTTTCCCCTAGAGAAAATTCCCAATTACTAAAAAAAATGGCTTAAAATTCCGTCCAAAAAGTTTTACATTTTCCCCAAACAGTGATGGCATTGGTAGTAATGTTTGTAAATATCGTATTCATGTTATTAATTTGATATTAGAAAGCACTTTTGAGGTCCGGTTTTCTTATCAGAATCATCATGGTATTTGTAACACAAGTGGTTTTCAATGCATTAAGTACCATCATTGCTTCTGTTTCTTTCCCCTCTCCGAAAAGTACCTTTCAGGTTGAAAATGTCTGACAACCAAAATATACATGAAAACAACAGTGCAAAAAAGACCGCAAAGGTCAGCAAAATCGGAGATGTGTTTAGAATAAAATATACAAATTTCCCAATTTCAATAAAAAATATGCATTTTTCCCAATAAAAAACGGTAGAGGTAGTTTTGAAAAAAGACAATTATATCACTGCTTAATTCTAATACATGTACTTTGTATAAATTGCTTATTTCTTGACCAGTTTCAATGGGGTTTAAAGTCTTGAATATTTAGGGTTTTTTAATATGCTGAATCTAACAGTGTATTTAGATCATGGATTTTTGGCCCCTTTTTTTAAATTGGTCCATATAGATGTCCAAAGGGTCCAAAATTAAACTTTGTTTGTTTTCATCAAAAATTGAACACTTGGGGTTCTTTGATATGCTGAATCAAACCATGTATTTAGATTTTGGATATTGGACCACAATAGGTAAATGTTCAATTTAATATTATTCATTTCTTAGACCACATTCATCCTGTGGCAGAAACCTATGCTGTGTCAAATATTTGATCACAGTCCAAATTCAGAGCTGTATCAAGCTTGAATGTTGTGTCCATACTTGCCCCAACTGTTCAGGGTTTGACCTATGCATTTGTAGACTGCTGCGACCTGTCGAGCATTTATTATCACATTATCTTGAAAACTTTTATAGATGGCCTGGATAGAAACTTTGAAAAGCAAAAATGATCAGCAGGACAAGATCTACAAATATGACAACATGACTGAAATTGTCAGTTAACTCTTTGTGGAGATTTTGCCTTTTAATGATGATTTTAACCCAAACTTGTCCACAGTTGAAGGTTGCACTTTGTAAATACAGCTGTTTCACAAGCCACGCCTCTTTTGGGGAGATATATAATATTCATAGATATGTTAATTTCTTAACGTATTAGTTCCCAGATATGATCTCTGTGTTTCATCTCATAGAGACATAACTTAGGAATATTACCAGTATACAGTCAGAGATATAACTCTATAGGCCTAGGGTTATTACAGAAAATAACTTGCGTGTGTTATTACAGATACTTTCATGAGTTGTCTACTCTTTATTCCTTAAATTTTCTAAATCTGTAATAACATATATTTGTTATTTGTAAAATTATTTCAATTATAGTGGCATCTAGGGATCTCTTGAGACTATGCGCAGAAACTAAATGCATAGCCTTGATAACTAATTTTTTAATTAGATTAATACATTTTTGATTAACCATGGTAAATCAATGAGACGAGGCTTTTAAGGGATAAACTTAGCTGTAATAACAAGGCTTAGTTATTAAAGGAATTTAACTTATTATATAAGACACTAGGGAATCACTGAGAAACTTGCGCAGAACCTAGTTACATGCTCTGGTCATTATTTCTTACAATAAATTAAAATACATTGTAATTAAGCATGATGTATGTCTGAGCAAATGCTTTGAAGTGATATAGAGAAGCTGTGATAACACCCTTTAGTTATTACAGGCATATTTTTTCTGTAATAACATATAGGTGTACTATGCAAAATTGGCAAACTATGAACTGTTATATCTTTCAATAGTTAAGTATACATATAGACAAAAGTAGTATCAATAGAACTTTTATACATTTTAACTAAACTAATGATGTATATTGTCCCTTTGAAACATATAACATGCATAAGTTATCACAGTTCTTTGATTTTTTAGTCCACAATAACAAATGTATGTTATTTTTCTGTAATAACCCTATAGAGTTATATTCCTTACTGGTATAGAAAAACATGGTAGTGACTAAAATTTAATTCTTAGGAGGTCCAAAAATGGAGGTAGGGGTAGTATAGAATTTTAGTATAAGTTTAAACTCTTAGAAGTTCAGGGCATATAAATGTTGAAAATATGCCGCACAGCCCTATATTTTGACCTTTGAATAAAATAGTAGTGCATATCAACTTTCTGTTCTGGGATATAATTTTTCACGAAACTTCACAGTAAAAGTGGCACAGTTTTAGCCACAAAGGGAGTTCCTTTGGGAAATTGCATTGTCTATATTTACAGAATTGCAACCTGAAGATACAGGTGGGTGACTTAGGATCTTTAAAGCCTCTATTTTTTTGTTTGCAAGAGGCTGAAAACTTGTGTACATGTATATATATATTTTATTGCCTTGGCAAAAAAGCAATTTATTTTATTGTTTTGCAGATGATTCCATGAATGAGAAATTAGAGATTACACAAAGTCCAGATATTAAACAGGAGTATATAACATCAAAGTCTGGAAAGAAAAGAAAAAAACGTAAGAAAAAGTACACACACATAAAACAATAATCAGCATAGTTACAACCTCAAACATTAGTGGGTTAGATTGCAAAGACTTGTAGTATAACCACAGTTATCATTATTTAATCCCCACACTCTCAACATGTCAACTATCATGACTATAATGTAAACACGTGGTCACCAAGTCAACAAGTCTACGATTTCTTGGAATTCTGACAGTCTTTTTGGGGCTTGCTTAGGCCAAGAGACAACAAAGCTCAGCAATTAAAATTCCATCTAGAAAATATGTAAATTGCTGACTGAATGTTTTGCATATTTTACATGTTACATTATTGCCATTTTAATTTCAACATTTGCATTTTACTATCAAAATTGCATTTATGCAAGTCATATCTCTGTATCTTCTTCAGGTATCTTTTACAAAAATTTCCACTTGAATAACTGTGTCAATTAGAACCAAACTTGACCACAAACTGTCCTTGCATTGGGGTAACTTGTTTTCAGATTAAAATGTGGGTCCAAAGAATCCTACCAGCCAACCAACCTACCACCAATAATGACCAAGGTTAAAAATAGAACATGGGGTTAATATGCAAATATTGACCATTATATTTTTATACCCTTATAGATAGGCTCTAATGTACAGAATATCATGATCTACCTTCATTCTATTTTGACTAAAACTGTTGGACAACTCCATATAGGAGTCAATCCTCTTTAATGACAATTTTTACCATTAATTTTTTATCAACTTGCAAAGAGCAAAAATGATCAGCAGGACTGGATTTTAGAAAATTTTTATTTTGAACGCATGTGAAAACGGGAGTTAATTTAATGTCAGAAAAGCACTATTGCTGTTATTTGGACAGTTGATTGTATTGTTCTCAAGTGGATCTGGATCAAACCTGGTCACCATTATAACCTGTGTGGAAAGTGGCTTCTGTTGTTGTTGAAGGTTTTAATGCTGCATACTTTCATTTTTGCCTGATCAGTGATTCAGGAACCTGGGAGTCTCCAGTTTACTAGAAGCCATAATTGTATTCAAATTAATATTTTTATTATAGCAATACCAGGAATATGTAAAGTATGTGGAGAAATTTCTACAGGGAAACATTATGGTGTGGAAAGTTGTCGTTCTTGCAATGTAAGTGAAAAAATATGTTTAAACTTCCCTACGATTGTATATAAAGATATGTGTGGTTTTAAAAAAAGTGTGGTTAGTAGAGAGCAAAAACAATTCTGTGGAGAACTTTTTGACATAATTTATAATAGTGATATATTTAAATTTAAACAGTGCATATTAGAAACTGCATGGTTAAGCTCATGGTAACAGAGCATATACATAAACTTAATGAACTTGGGGAGTCATATCTGGGGAAATTTTGATCAGGGTTTTTTATCAACTTTTTTATGCCTGTTTAACTGCATTTGTGAAGGTACATTATACACTTCCATTTTTTTAAAGGCAGTGCTTTAATGCCTTTCTAGTTGCCGTGTTAATCTTTCTTTCCGCGATATCTAACTTATCTACGTGGGGGGTCATTAGGCTCCAAGTAGATCTGGAAAATGTTGATTCTCTCCTCTTCTTATTGTGATATAAAATGTTTTTTGTTTCATTTCATTTACATTGGGAAATAGAGAAACGATCATTGTGTTTTGTTAGTTTTAAAAACTTTTGATATATTTGTATTTTACATTATAAGCAGTCAACCGATTGACAAACTAGAATTATTTGAATTCCGTGTGGAAAGAGGTCGGGTTAATTTCGAGTGTTATCTGCAATCTAGATGTTTATGAATCATTTCAGTCGTTGATATAATAATTAAAGGTCGACTGAACATGAATTATATTATACAATTTAAAGCGCATTTCTGTTTATGCACGCCAACCCGTCTAACGTTATTGTTATTTCGCAGTTATATAAAGTAGCAAATTATCGTTCCCGAATAGGTGGCGCCGTGGTAGCCGATCTTGTTCTTCAACTTCCGGTTTCTGCACTGTGCAACTATTACATTTGCATTTATAAATAAACGATGCCAAGTACTTGTTGTTGTGTACCTGGATGTCATTTAAGAGGAGGACATGCATTTCCAAATGACTTAAAAAGAAGGAAAAGTTGGATCAACGCCATGGCCCATACGCAGATTGGACGAGAACACGATGAAATCGTGGAGTCCATCTCAATCAGCTGTTGTTTGCAAGGCACATTTTACTGAAAAAGACTATGTGCAGGAAACTATTCATGGTAAAACTCTATTTTCTTTTCAAAATATATAATTATATATGTAATCGCCATGCGAATAAACCAAAGTCTGTTTACAACCGCAATTATCGTTTTAGAATAAAAGGGGGTGGTTAATTCAAGACGTCATAATTTTTTGGATTACGATTCAATGTGATCTGTTTGAGATTTTTTGGTGCTTGCTACAATTATAATGATTTCTTACAAGAGGTATATCATACTGAGAATTATTTTAGCAGTAATTATGCTAATGTAGTAATGACAGGAATGCATAAGCTATGCCTCATAGACTTTCTTGAAAAATATCAATGACAATGTTGACAGGAACAAAACAATGACATGCTCTCATCTATATTATATTTATTTAGGTACAAACAATGTATGTTTGTTGCATACGTCTCTCATTGTTTGTCCTTTGGATTTACATAACATACATTTTGATGTACATTGAATCAGGCTAACATAGTTTTATCCAGATTGTAATGAATAAATCTAGTTAATATTTTGCCAGGTAGTACAAAGTATGCATTGCTAATGGAAGTTCATTTAATTATAAAAAAACTAATGTTTTATAACCTTTTTCAGGGCGCAAACCCACCATACAGAGACTTAAGTCTACTGCCATTCCCAGCCTATTTTCCTGGACCAAGCAAGAGACTGAATCGTCTGCAAAAAGAAAAATTGGGGCAGTTTCCTGTGAAAACAAAAGAACTAAACTTGATGAATATTGTAGTAGAAATCTAGAGGAAAGTTTTGATTGTAAAGTTGGTTTTCCTGAAGAAGTCATTCATACTGCAGACAGGATTTATGACTGTCCACCACCAACTGCCGAGCTAATGTTGAGCTTCACAGATGGAATTACGCAAACACCATCAATGCCTATATTTTCAGCAGAAAATTTTGAAATGAAGACCATTGACACAGCCATGCATTTTTATACCGGTTTAGAGTTGTATACTAAATTTTATTTGTTTTGACCACACTTGGTCCAGCAGCACATTGTTTGAGATACATATATTTTCAAATTGATAGGGTGTCAGTTGAAAATCAGTTTTTTTATGACTTTGATGAAATTGAGGCATTATACAACCAACTTTGAACTGTCTAGATTCTAGATTGAAACTAGTGTTAAGAATATTGTGTAAACATGGATTGTTTTTACTGTGGATTCATTTATTTTCGTGGGTATCAATTTTCGTGGATTGCTAAAAACTTGCATATTCGTGGATATTTGATTTCGTGGTTTTGCCAATCTCTGTATACAAAGCCTATTGAAAATATGTATTTCGTTGAACATTTGAATTCGTGGTTCACCGGTACCCACGAATCCCACGAAAATTGGTATCCAACGAAAAATAATGAATTCACAGTATGTCTAAACAGTGGTGTGAGGCTAACACTTGGCCATTTAGTGGTTTAGTCAGGTATTTTTCGCCATCCAACTTCAAATTAAAGTTTCCTACAACTTGGATTATTATTGACAGCACAGAATATCCCGTGATAAAATCTAAAGCTCCTAGAGCTCAGGCAACCTTTTCATCATATAAAAACAGAAACACTAAAAATACTTGTATGTTCGACACCTGGTGGTTTAGTCAACTATGTCTCTAATGCATATGTATATTGTACCAGTGACTGTGAAATAGTTAAAAGATGTAGAATAGTTCAATTATGTGATCCAGGTGACAGTGTGATGGCAGACAAAGGTTTAAATGTGCAAGATTTGTTTGCTCACTTTTTTCAAAAAAAAGAAACAGAATTAGTTCCAAAACTCTTATACGGGATAGAAAAGTCTCCAATTTACATGTGCACATAGAGCTAATTATTGGACTTGGCAAAACATACAAAATTCTAATAAATCCTATGAATGGAACTGAAACAAAACTTTCATCTGAAATAACATTTAGTTGTTTTATGTTGTGTAATTTTAGAACTTGTATTGTGCCAAAGGATGCATAAATAAAAGTGACGCAATGAAGTTTGTTCTGATATATATATATAAATATTATTTACAATTACATGCACATGTAAATTGTAATGCATATAAAAATAAGGAGATGTGGTATGATATTCAGTGAGTTTATCGAACCAAAGTGCATAAGAAATGGGTTAATCAGTTACAGGTGTTACTGTCACCGTACAATCTCCAACAATTAGAAAAACTTGTACCGTGTAAAAAATTTCAGAGATCCTACAACTAAGTTTGACTTTGGTGAATTGTTTATATCTGTTGATGTAAATATAAAAAAGAAGATGTGGTATGATTGCCAATGAGAAAACTCTCCACAAGAGACCAAATGACACAGAAATTAACAGCTATAGGTCACAGTACGGCCTTCAACAATGAGCAAAGCACATACCGCACAGTGAGCTATAAAAGGCCCCGAAATGACAATGTAAAACAATTCAAACAAGAAAACTAACGGCCTTCTTTATGTACAAAAAATGAACTAATAACAAATATGCAACACATAAACAAACGACAACCACTGAATTACAGGCTCCTGACTTGGGACAGGCACATACATGTACATACAGAATGTGGCGGGGTTAAGCATGTTAGTGGGATCCCAACCCACCCCCCAACTTGGGACAGTGGTGTAACAGAACAATATAAGAACGAACTATAAAAATCAGTTGAAAGAGGCTTAACTCATCAGATGGATAAATACAAATACAAGTGGACGTGGCCGGGTAGTTGTACATCCAAACAACAAAAAGACACTAAGTACAGATCTGAGAGTACTCGCATTTACTGACAGCTAGTTCAAAGCCACTAACAACTGATAAAAAAATCTTGCATCTAAGACTAAATTATCAATCCCTAAGCTCCCTTTAGAATTTTATAAATTTTAGATTTTACATTTCTGAGTTATGGGGTTTTATTCATTAAAAAAGGGGGGATTTTCCAGTTTTTGGACAACAACTCAAAAATGCTTTAAGCAGTTCACATGAAACTTTGGTGAATTATTTATAGCTATTGATGTAATCTCCCTATTGATGACATTGAGAAGAAATTGAACTTTATTTGTTTATAGTCTGGCAAAAGATTTATTAAGTATTGCGTAACAGCACAGTGTATTGCACAACAGCAAGAAATCTTTAATTGAATATAAATTAAATTCATATAACCGATTTCAAGTTCTTTGACTACATTTATTCGGAAACTATAATATGTCAAATATTTAATTACAATCCAAATTCAGACCTGTATCAAGCTTGAATATTGTGTCCATTTTTGCCCCAACTGTTCAGGGTTGGACCTCTGCGGGTGTATCCAGCTGCGCTCAGCGAATCAGTTTATTTCTTAATTAAGAACTCCTTTTTGTCGAGCCTGCGACTTTTGTCGCAGAAAGCTCGACAGGGATAGTGATCCGGCGGCAGCGTTAGCTAACTTCTTAAAAGCTTTATATTTTAGAAGGTGGAAGGTCTGGATGCTTCATACTTTGTATATGGATGCCTCATGTTATGAAGTTTCCGTCAGTCACATGTCCAATGTCCTTGACCTCATTTTCATGGTTCAGTGACTACTTGAAAAAAAAGTTAAGATTTTTTGTAATGTTAAATTCTCTCTTATTATAAGTAATAGGATAACTATATTTGGTATGTGCGTACCTTGCAAGGTCTTCATGCCCGTCAGACAGTTTTCACTTGACTTCAACCTCATTTCATGGATCAGTGAACAAGTTTAAGTTTTGGTTGTCAAGTCCATATCTCAGATACTATAAGCAATAGGTCTAGTATATTGGGTGTATGGAAGGACTGTCCAACTGGCAGGTGTTATCTGACCTTGACCTCATTTTCATGGTTCAGTGGTTATAGTTAAGTTTTTGTGTTTTGGTCTGTTTTTCTTATACTGTATGCAATAGGTATACTATATTTGGTGTATGGAATGATTGTAAGGTGTACATGTCTAGCTAGCAGGTGTCATCTGACCTTGACCTCATTTTTATGGTTCAGTGGTCAAAGTTAAGTTTTTGAGTTTTGGTCTTTTTTTCTAATACTATATGCAATAGTTCAACTATATTTGGTGTATGGAAATATTTTATGATCTATTTGTCAGTCACGAAGGTTTTTTTATACGACCGCAAAAATTTTTGCGGTCGTATATTGGTATGACGTTGGCGTCGTCGTCTGGCGTCGTCCGAAGATACATTGGTTTTCGCACTCTAACTTTAGTTTAAGTGAATGGATCTCTATGAAATTTTACCATAAGGTTCAATACCACAAAAGGACGGTTGGGGATGATTTTGGAGGTTATGGTACCAACAGTTAAGGAATTAGGGGCCAAAAAGGGGCCAAAAATAAGCATTTTTGTAACTTCCAGACATAACTTGTGTGTTAGTGTATGGATCTCTCTGACATTGTACCAAAATGTTCCATATCACAAAGGGAATGCTGGGATTGATTTTGGGGGTAATTGCCTCAAAATATTAGGAATTAGGGGCCAAAAAAGGGGCAAAAAACAAGCATTTTTCTAGTTTCATGACAATAACTTGTGTGTAAGTGTATGGATCTTTCTGAAATTGTACTACAAGGTTCCATATCACAAAGGGAAAGCTGAAATTGAGTTTGGGGGTAATTGCCCAAAATGTTGATGAATAAGGGGCCAAAAAGGGGCAAAAAATAAGCATTTTTTCTAGTTTCCAGACAATAACTTGTGTTCAAGTGTATGGATCTCTCTGAAATTGTACCACAAGGTTCCATATCACACAGGGAATGCTGGGATTGATTTTGGGGGTAATTGCCTCGAAGTTTTAGGAATTAGGGGCAAAAAAAGGGGCAAAAAACAAGCATTTTTCTAGTTTCATGACAATAACTTGTGTGTTAGTGTTTGGATATTTCTGAAATTGTACTACAAGGTTCCATATCACAAAGGGAAAACTGGAATTGAGTTTGGAGGTAATTGATCTAAACGTTTAGGAATTGGGGGCCAAAAAGGGGCCAAAAAACACATTTTTCTAGTTTCCAGACAATAACTTGTGTTCAAGTGTATGGATCTCTCTGAAATTGTACTGCAAGGTACCATACCACAAAGGGAAGGCTGGGATTGAGTTTGGGGGTGATGAATCATAAGGGGGTTCAAAAAATTGGGGGGGGGGGGGGGGATTTTTTTTTTTTTTTTCCTTTTTTTTCTTCTTTTCCTTTTTTTTTCTTTTAAAATTTTCCATTTTAAGTTGGTTATTTCTGATTTATATTTAAAAGCAAATAATAATGATATGGTAGGAGATACACTCCAAACAGGATGTGTAAATTATTATTAAGTATTGTGCAATAGCAAGAAATTTTCAATTGCACAGTATTGCACAATAGCAAGAAATCTTCAATTGCACAGTATTGCGCAATAGCAAGAAATCTTCAATTGCACAGTATTGCACAATAGCAAGAATCCAATAGCACAATATTGAGCAATAGCAATAAATTGTCAATTGTGCAGTATTGCGCAATAGCAAGAAATATTCAATTGCACAGTATTGTGCAAAAGATTGATTGATTGATTGTTGGTTGCTTAACGTCCAGTGGTTGTGCAAAAGAAGATACTTCGTATAAATTGCTTATTTCTTGACCAATTTCAATGGGGTTTTATTCTTGAATTCTTGGGGTTCTTAAATATGCTGAATTTAACGGTGTATTTAGTTTTTGGATTTTGGGCCCCGTTTTTAAATTGGTCCACATTGAGGTCCAAAGGGTCAAAAATTAAACTTTGTTTGATTTCATCAAAAATTGAATTATTGGGGTTCTTTGATATGCCGAATCTAACCGTGTATTTAGATTCTTAATTTTTGGTTCCGTTTTCAAATTGGTCTACATTAAGGTCCAAAGGGTCCAAAATTAAATTAAGTTTGATTTTAACTAAAATTGAATTCTTAGGGTTCTTTGATATGCTGAATCTAAACATGTATTAAGATTTTTGATTATGGGCCCAGTTTTCAAGTTGGTCCAAATCAGGGTCCAAAATTAAACTTTGTTTGATTTTAACAAAAATTGAATATATGGGGTTCTTTGATATGCTGAATCTAACCATGTATTTAGATTTTTGATTTTTGGGCCCGTTATCAACTTTGTCCACATTGAGGTCAAAAGGGTCCAAAATTAAACTTTGTTTGATGTCATCAAAAATTGAATTCTTGGGGTTCTTTGATATGCTGAATCTAACCATGTATTTAGATTTTGGATATTGGACCATAATAGGTGAATATCCAATTTAAAATTTTTAAGTTCTTAGACCACATTCATTCTGTGTCAGAAACCTATGCTGTGTCAAATATTTAATCACAATCCAAATTCAGAGCTGTATCAAGCTTGAATGTTGTGTCCATACTTGCCCCAACTGTTCAGGGTTCGACCTCTGCGGTCGTATCAAGCTGCGCCCTGCGGAGCATTTTATTTTACCTTGACCTCATTTTCAAGGTTCATTGCTCAGTTTTAAGTTTTTGTGTTTTGGTCTGTTTTTCTTAAACTATAAGCAATAGGTCAACTATATTTGTTGTATGGAAGAATTGTTAGCTGTACATGCCTGCCTAGCATGGTTCATCTGACCTTGACCTCATTTTCTTGGTTCATTGGTCAATGTTTAGTTTACTTGGTTAATGTTAAGTTTATGTGACAGTTGTAATAAAGCTTTATATTTAGGACTATCAACATAATATCAATGATTAGTAAAGAAGACGAGACATTTCAGCGTGTGCACTCTTTTTTCATTCATAAATTACTTTATATTTGGAAATATAATTTTGCTTGGAGTTATAGTTTCTAAAAAAAGTATTGTCATTGAAAGAGTTGACATGTTGCAATGTACATTTATTCTACATAGTTCTATGGTACCAAATCAAAAGTTTATATAAAAGAAAGAAGTCAAAGGTTTCCCATCATAGTTTAGTTACATACATTTTTTTTGTACCTGAGGTCGTTGAATATAGATCATTATATAAATAAGGAGATGTGTTATGATTGCCAATGAAACAACTATCATCCATACATTGTACTTACCAGTAACAAACCACATTTGCAAAGTTGAATAAAATACAGTTGATAACATTTACTTATTACTAAAAAGAAACTGCCAAACTATTTTAAACAGTATTTGACTATAAACATAGATAAAAAAGGTACAAACTGGACATAATGAACTAGTTCATAAACAAGTGAGAACAATCGCCTTCATATAGTGCTCAGAATTTGACATTCATAAAACTTGTTCAATATCATTAGAGAACTCTAAATCTTAAATACTGAAAGCCACCTCTGATAAGTACAATGTACTATGCAAGATAATGATATAACTGGACTAAAAATACACACAACCTGTAATTAACTGCCTTTACAGCGCTTTCGCGCTTTGATTATGCTCCTGTCGTTGTGGAGGGGGCATTAAGTTTTACCCTTGTCTGTACGTACGTCCCAAAATTGGTTTCCGTTCTCTAACTTTAGTTTGCCTTAACCAAATGTTATGAAACTTATACACAATGCTTATTTACAACAAAACACAGATCAAGTTTGAATTTTGGTGGCGTCACTTTACCGTTCTACTGTTATGCCCTTTACAAATGGAAAAAATTGCTGTATCGAGCTTGAATGTTGTGTCCATACTTGCCCCAACTTTTCAGGGTACGACCTATGCCGGTCGTATCAAGCTGTGCCCTGTGGAGCATTTTATTACCATTTATTTGCATATTATGCAAAAACTTCTTCAATTTTAAGCTCCTTAATGAGGATTTTTACCCTTTTTTATGTGTTGGTCAGAAACTATAGAAGAAAAAGAGAAAGTTAAAACAACAAAAGGATCAGGAAGACACTGAGTTTTACTGTGCGTATTGCTGTGTATTTGTTTCTTCTACATTGGCTAGAGGTATAGGGGAGGGTTGAGATCTCACAAAACATGTTTAACCCCGCAGCATTTTTGCGCCTGTCCCAAGTCAGGAGCCTTTGGCCTTTGTTAGTCTTGTATGATTTTTAATTTTAATTCATTTATATGTTTTGGAGTTTAGTATGACGTCCATTATCACTGAACTAGTACACATTTTTGTTTAGGGGCCAGCTGAAGCACACCTCCGGGTGCGGGATTTTCTCACTCTGTTGAAGACCCATTGGTGGCCTTCAGCTTTGACACATTCCCCATTTCCATTCTCAATTTTACTTTCTTCAAATAACACTGCCGAAATTATCAATCCACTTTTTATACAACTGCAAAATAATGTATGATGGTATGGCAATTTCGTCGTTTTCCGTAGACATTTGGTTCCCAGGCAATAACTTGAATATAAGTGTATGGATTCATTTATTTTCATAAACATGTACAAATCATTTAAATTGAGGAAATTTTGCATTTTTGTGAATATTTAATTTTGTGTTTTTTTTGTTTTTTTTTTCAAACTCTGCATACAACCCAATAGAAAATTTATGATTTGTTGAACATTTAAATTCATGGTTCACATGTACCCACGCAATCCCCCAAATAATATAATGAATCCACAGTATTCTTCAAAAGACAACTTCTGACACACAGCTTTATCATTTTAATACAAATTTAAACTTGGTTTTCAGGATTTCTTTTATAAGAGGTATATTAAGGAGAAGAATTTGGACAACGGTCTTCAGTGTTATTTAGAAAAAACCTGTGTAATGGACAGAAACAACAGACATTCTTGCGATTACTGTAGACTTCAAAAATGTCTGGCAGTTGGCATGTCAAAACAAGGAAATCTCAGAACAACTGCAGGTAGGTTGTCTTTGAACTTCTTGCACTTCATGAAAGGTACCCTAACAGATACAAAATGTTTTTCATCAAGGGAAAATGTATATTATCAAATATCATTTTAGCTCACCTGGCCTTAAAGTGAATGTGAGCTTTTGCCATCTCATTGTGTCCTTCGTCTGGTGTAAACTATTTATCAAAGATATTCTCCTCTGAAACCTCTTAGATCAATTTAAACCAAACTTGGACTGAATGATCAATAGGGTAGGGTACCTAGTACAAATTTTGTGTTTTATTAGGGCACTGCCGAATGGCGGACGCCCTATAGTGATCAGTCTGTCCGTCCGTAACAAATTGTGTCCGCTCTATATCTAGAGAACCGTTATGATTTCAAAGTTTATACTTGACATGTATATTAACCAACACCAGAGGGTGTGTCATAATGTATGTACAACTTCCTAGGTCGAAGGTCAAGGTCAAAAACTTTGGTTTTAGTTGACAACCCCATGTCCTATGGTAAAGATCGTGTCCGCTCTATATTTTGAGAACCGTTATGATTTCAAAGTTTATACTTGACATGTATATTAACCAACACCAGAGGGTGTGTCATGATGTATGTACAACTTCCTAGGTCAAAGGTCAAGTTCAAAAACTTTGGTTTTAGTTGACAACCTCATGTCCTATGGTAAAGATCGTGTCCGCTCTATATCTTGAGAACCGTTATGATTTCGAAGTTTATACTTGACATGTATAATAAACCAACACCAGAGGGTGTGTCATTATTTATGTACAACTTCCTAGGTCAAAGGTCAAGGTCAAAAACTTTGGTTTTAGTTGACAACCCCATGTCCTATGGTAAAGATCGTGTCCTCTCTATATCTTGAGAATCGTTATGATTTCAAAGTTTATACTTGACATGTATATAAACCAACACCAGAGGGTGTGTCATAATTTATGTACAACTTCCTTGGTCAAAGGTCAAGGTCAAAAACTTTGGTTTCAGGTGACAACCCCATGTCCAATGATAAAGATAAAAAATTTTACCACAGATTATTCACAGCGGGGCCCACAGAGATGGCTTCCATCTCAATGATATCTAGTTCTTGTCTATCAAGAAACATGTCCCCATGTCTAAAAATAGAACTTAAGGGTAAAATGCAGTTTTTGGTTTATATCTCAAAACTAAAACAGTTAAAGCAAAACTGACTGGGGTAAATATGATAAGCTTGTTCAGATTTATTTGCCACAAAATTTTCAAACCAATCTAACAACCTTATTGTGAGTTATTGCCCTGAAATTAAAAAGAATCACAAAATTTCTGTTTTTATACGACCGCAAAAAATTTTGTGGTCGTATATTGGTATGACGTCGTCGTCGTCGTCCGAAGACACATTGGTTTTCGCACTCTAACTTTAGTTTAAGTGAATGGATCTTTTTGAAATTTGACCATAAGGTTAAATACCACAAAAGGAAGGTTGGGATTGATTTTTGGGGTTATGGTACCAACAGTTAAGGAATTAGGGGCCAAAAAGGGGCCAAAAATAAGCATTTTCTAGTTTCCAGACAATAACTGTGGAACGGTGTATAGATCTCTCTGAAATTATACTACAAGTTTCCATACCACAAAGGGATGGTTAGGATTTGCTTTGGGGGGTTATGGCTCAAACCGTTTAGGAATTAGGGGCAAAAAAGGGGGAAAAACAAGGTTGTCCTGGTTAATGGACAAATATTTTAGTACAAAACATAATTTAAAGCAGTGTAAGGGAGATAAATCAAATACATCATTGAAATTATCTCCCTTACACTGCTTTTAAATCATGTATAAAGTAATGGTTAATGAACAATAAAGATAATTTAAAACAGTGTAAGGGAGGTAATCCAAATACAACGTTTTGGTTACTTCCCTTACACTGCTTTTAAATTATGTTTAAAGAAATACATATTTATAAAGGAAGACCAGTAAAAATATCTCCAAATGTTGCATCTTTTTTTTTTACAAAAAAAATCCATATGAAAGATTTGACACTATATTTTTAATTCTATTATAAAATAGATTAAGTTAGCACTATGGTAAATTTAAATGGGTAATTATGGTTGCCAACTCCATTGGAAATTTGAATTGAGATTATGACCATATCTTGAGGGAAAGAATTTGTTGGGGGAAAAAAGGGGGGCGGGGGGGGGGGGGGGGGGGTAAAAAGAAATTGTGGGGGGTCAATTTTTTCTCATTTCAGATTTCAGAAATTAAAAAGAATTATTCTTGAAATATTATTTTTTTTTCAAATTTCAAATATTGAAAAATTTCAAGAAGTAATCTTTAATTGCACAGTATGGCGCATTAGATTTGTAAAATCTTTGATCACATTTATTTATTTGTTATGCCGAATCTAACAGTGTATTTAGATTTTTAATTTTGGGTCCAGTTTTCAAATTGGTCTACATTAAGGTCCAAAGGGTCCAAAATTAAACTTTGTTTGATTTTAGCAAAAATTGAATATATGAGGTTCTTTGATATGCTGAATCAAAACATGTATTTAGATTTTTGATTTTTGGCCCAGTTTTCAAGTTGGTCCAAATTGGGGTCCAAAATTAAACTTTGTTTGATTTCAACAAAAATTGAATATATGGGGTTCTTTGATATGCTGAATCTAACCATGTATTTAGATTTTTTATTTGTGGACCCCGTTATCAAATTGGTTCATATTGAGGTCAAAAGGGTCCAAAATTAAACTTTGTTTGATTTCATCTAAAATTGAATTATTGGGGTTCTTTGATATTCCAAATCTAACCGTGTATTTTGATTTTTAATTTTGGGTCCTGTTTTTTAAATTGGTCTACATTAAGGTCCAAAGGGTCCAAAATTAAACTTAGTTTGATTTTAACAAAAATTGAATTCTTGGGGTTCTTTGATATGCTGAATCTAAACATGTGTTTAGATTTTTGATTATGGGCCCAGTTTTCAAGTTGGTCCAAGATAGGGTCCAGTATTTAAACTTTGTTTGATTTCAACAAAAATTGAATATATGGGGTTCTTTGATATGCTGAATCTAAACATGTATTTAGATTTTTGATTATGGGCCCAGTTTTCAAGTTGGTCCAAATTGGGGTCCAAAATTAAACTTTGTTTGATTTCAACAAAATTTGAATATATGAGGTTCTTTGATATGCTGAATCTAACCATGTATTTAGATTTTTTATTTGTAGGCCCCGCTATCAAATTGGGTCATATTGAGGTCAAAAGGGTCTAAAATTAAACTTTGTTTGATTTCATCAAAAATTGAATTATTGGGGTTCTTTGATGTGCCAAATCTAACCGTGTTTTTAGATTTTTAATTTGGGTCCCATTTTATAAAATTGGTCTTCATTGAGGTCCAAAGGGTCCAAAATTAAACTTAGTTTGATTTTAACAAAAATTGAATTCTTGGGGTTCTTTGATATGCTAAATCTAAACATGTGTTTAGATTTTTGATTATGGGCCCAGTTTTCAAGTTGGTCCAAGATAGGGTCCAGTATTTAAACTTTTTTTGATTTCAACAAAAATTGAATATATGGGTTTCTTTGATATGCTGAATCTAAACATGTATTTAGATTTTTGATTATGGGCCCAGTTTTCAAGTTGGTCCAAATTGGGGTCCAAAATTAAACTTTGTTTGATTTCAACAAAAATTGAAAATATGAGGTTCTTTGATATGCTGAATCTAACCATGTATTTAGATTTTTTATTTGTAGGCCCCGCTATCAAATTGGTTCATATTGAGGTCAAAAGGGTCTAAACTTAAACTTTGTTTGATTTCATCAAAAATTGAATTATTGGGGTTCTTTGATATTCCAAATCTAACCGTGTATTTAGATTTTTAATTTTAAGTCCCGTTTTTGTCGAGCCTGCGACTTTTGTCGCAGAAAGCTCGACATAGGGATAGCGATCCGGCGGAGGCGGCGTTAGCTAACTTCTTAAAAGCTTTATATTTTAGAAGATGGAAGACCTGGATGCTTCATACTTTGTATATGGATGCCTCATGTTACGAAGTTTCCGTCAGTCAAATGTCCAATGTCCTTGACCTCATTTTCATGGTTCAGTGACTACTTGAAAAAAAAGTTCAGATTTTTTGTAATGTTAAATTCTCTCTTATTATAAGTAATAGGATAACTATATTTGGTATGTGCGCACCTTGCAAGGTCCTCATGCCCGTCAGACAGTTTTCACTTGACCTTGACCTCATTTCATGGATCAGTGAACAAGGTTAAGTTTTCGTGGTCAAGTCCATATCTCAGATACTATAAGCAATAGGTCAAGTATATTCGGTGTATGGAAGGACTGTAAGGTGTACATGTCCAACTGGCAGGTGTCATCTGACCTTGACCTCATTTTCATGGTTCAGTGGTTATAGTTAAGTTTTTGTGTTTTGGTCTGTTTTTCTTATACTGTATGCAATAGGTCTACTATATTTGGTGTATGGAATGATTGTAAGGTGTACATGTCTAGCTGGCAGGTGTCATCTGACCTTGACCTCATTTTCATGGTTCAGTGGTCAAAGTTAAGTTTTTGAGTTTTGGTCTTTCTTTCTAATACTGCATGCAATAGGTCAGCTATATTTGGTGTATGGAATGATTGTAAGGTGTACATGTCTAGCTCGCAGGTGTCATCTTACCTTGACCTCATTTTCATGGTTCAGTGGTCAAAGTTAAGTTTTTGAGTTTTGGTCTTTTTTTCTAATACTATATGCAATAGTTCAACTATATTTGGTGTATGGAAATATTTTATGATCTATATGTCAGTCACGCAGGTTTTATTTGACCTTGACCTCATTTTCAAGGTTCATTGCTCAGTGTTAAGTTTTTGTGTTTTCGTCTGTTTTTCTTAAACTATAAGCAATAGGTCAACTATATTTGTTGTATGGAAGAATTGTTAGCTGTACATGCCTGCCTAGCATGGTTCATCTGACCTTGACCTCATTTTCATGGTTCATTGGTCAATGTTTAGTTTACTTGGTTAATGTTAAGTTTATGTGACAGTTGTAATAAAGCTTTATATTTAGGACTATCAACATAATATCAATGATTAGTAAAGAAGGCGAGACATTTCAGCGTGTGCACTCTTGTTTAAATTGGTCTACATTAAGGTCCAAAGGGTCCAAAATTAAACTTAGCAAAAATTGAATTATTGGGGTTCTTTGATATGCTGAATCTAAACATGTGTTTAGATTTTTGATTATGGGCCCAGTTTTCAAGTTTGTCCAAGTTGGGGTCCAAAATTAAACTTTGTTTGATTTCAACAAAAATTGAAAATATGGGGTTCTTTGATATGCTGAATCTAACCATGTATTTTGATTTTGGACATTGGACCATAATAGATAAATTAAAAAAATTCAAGTTCTTAGACCACATTCTTTCTGTGTCAGAAACCTATGCTGTGTCAAATATTTAATAACAATCCAAATTCAGAGCTGTATCAAGCTTGAATGTTGTGTCCATACTTGCCCCAACTGTTCAGGGTTCGACCTCTGCGGTCGTATCAAGCTGCGCCCCAGCGAAGCATTTTATTGGTTATTATCTTGAAAACTATTATAGATAGAGAAATTTAAAACAGCAAAATTGATCAGTTAGTTAATATCTACATATAAGAGAAACTAATTGAAATTATAAATTGATCCTTTATGTGAGTTATTGCTTTTGAAAGAAAAGTTTTTAACAGAAACTGATGGAGAAAAACTTGAAACGGCAAAAATGTTGAGCAAATTAGACCTACAAATAAGTCAACATGACTGGAATAGTCGATCAAACTTTTATAGCTTTATTGCCCTTGAAAGACAATTTTAATCAGTTATGGGTTTTTTTTTTTGCAGAAACTTATAGATGGAGGTAAACTTTATTTAGCAAAAATTATCAGCCACTAAATATAATCTATAAATAACCATAACTGATTGCAGTAAAGGTAAACCGATTATAAAATACTGCCAGCATTTTTTAACTAAGTGAGCTATACAGGCTCTTGGCTAGATAATACTCCTTGCATACATCACTAGTAAATTAATTTCAGTCATTTTGATCTTAACATCATCTGAATAGTCTTGTTTGATTTAATTTTTTTGTTTTTTCATTCTTTCATACCAAACGAAATTCATTGCCATTTCTGTAGATTGCTTGTGTTAATTGATAACAAAAAGTATTCAAACCAATAGCTCGATAATAAGATAATTTTTGTCTCGCATGCGAGACATAGGGATTGCTTTTCCATCGACGGTGTCAACAATTGTTAAGTTTTCTGCTTAAGTGAGTTTGATAGGAACTACTTGTGATAGATCATTGATATTTAATATAAAGTTGCATTATTATCCGTACATATCAGTTTGATGACTATTTTGAGGCCCTGCCCCCTAGGTCATGGTCCAGTGACATTAGATTAATTTGCAATTTTCAATGTTAAGTTTTCTGCTTAAGTCGGTTTGATAAGAACTAATTGTGATAGATCAATGATATTATGTATAAATATTCATTACTATCAGTACATGTCAGTTTGACGATTATTTTAAGGCCCTGCCCTCTAGATAATAGTACAGCGACTGAATTAATAAACCATGTTGCTGGACCATCAAATTGTCTTTTTATGAAATTTATGCCGATAGGCGAGACATATCTCTGTGTCAACAGTTTATTTAATTCAAATTCTTGATTCATGGTATATGTTTTTATATTTCAGAGCCAGGGTTAGACTACTTAAAGTGTGATTTTTGTAGTAGAATTTTCATTGGTCCTTTTGCTAACCATAGTAAAAACCGGCATTACAGGCATATTCATTCAGGTATAAATATAAGGGCATAAAAAAGACAAATGATCTTGTGTACAGATTTTTCAATACCATGAAATAATCCATCACTGTCCTACTAATGGATAAAAACAAATAACCTAAAATGGGATAACTCTAATTTTTGTGTGAAAGCAGCTTTGATTCTCTAGGTGCTTGTAACTTATTTTTGTCCCCCATGCAAGTGGCACTGAAGTCACAAAAATACCTGGTGTCAGTCCATGTTTTTTTTCTTCTGTTCATCCACTCTTGTGAGGGCTCTCGCATGTACAATTCTTGTCAGATTTTTTATGAAATTTATCAACTTTTCAGATTATGTTAAAAAATTAGTCCTAATCATCTATTTTTTTAAGGAGTTTAGTCCCTTTCAATAAAAAATATATGGAAAATTGCATTGAAAGTGCTCTTAAACCTTCATTTCATGTAGAATTTTTATGAAATTATATTGAAGAATTATATCAGCAAAATAAGTCCTGTTCATTCAGTTCACTTGCAATCATTTAGATTTGTTTGGTCTATGTTCAGTAGCTTTTATTTATCTGTACACACGAGCATCATTCTGAATTGTGTGAAAACCTTCGGGACAGTACAGAATTAATTTCAAGCCAATTGTCTGAACAGTACAGAATTTACCGTAGTGGATAAATCTGAAAATTGACTGAAAGACAGACCATGACTGAATAATTTGTTGTTCAAACTTTTCAGATGATGTTAAGATCAAAATGGCCATTTAATACCAAAATTCATTTACTAGTGATGTATGCAAGGACATTTATCTTAATTAGGGCCCCGCCGAATGGCGGATGCCCTATAGTGATCAGTCTGTCCGTCCGTCCGTCTGTTGTACCGTCTGTCCGTAACAAATTGTGTCCGCTCTATAACTAGAGAACCGTTATGATTTCAAAGTTTATACTTGACATGTAAATTAACCAACACCAGAGGGTGTGTCATAATGTATGTACAACTTCCTAGGTCAAAGGTCAAGGTCAAAAACTTTGGTTTTAGTTGACAACCCCATGTCCTATGGTAAAGATTCAATAAGATATCTTTTGTAGAGATTTTATTCCATCAGGATAAGTCAATAATAGCCTCTAAAATGTTGCTATATCACGATAAAATGAAATGATCTTTTTAGAAATCTCAGAAATATCTTATCATAAATGAAAGCTCGAGTTGACAAGAACAATATACCATAAGTAGCGTCTTTCATATATATCACTCCTATTAGCTTTTAAATAGGGCCCTCCCACTATGGCCAGACACAAAAAAAAGAAAATTCTGAAAAATCAAAATAGCCAGTGATATTTAAGGAGGTTGGAAAAGATTTAATAGGGTAGGAGTATGGCCACAAGTTGAAGAAGGAGATAAGTTACAAAGGAGAAATTAATGTTGCAAGGACATTGGTCAATTACTCGCACTACATCTTGTTTGTTATTTGTCCTGAATGTGAAATATTTTGCACTAGATGTTGTGCAAACAGCAATCTATTTATTGGAAATTCAATACTGAAAGATTTTTTCTTGAGATATTTTGATATTTAACTGATTTAGAATTTATTTGGTTTATTTGATGTTTAAGAGAGATCAATTATTTTTACTTAAAAAATAAGATAAATTTCAGTCAGGCAGAAAAACAGAGCAAAAGATCCAAAGAAATTCAGGAGCCTAGTGAAATGCTGCCAATGCCCTATTTGTCAAACGTTTTTTAAAGGGAAAGGATCTTGGTATAATAAGGAGCGTCATATAAGAGAAATGCATTTAGGTACAAAATGATCAATCCTGAAACTGAGATTTTTGTCTTGCCTGCAATGAAGTTATTGAATTTATTTGCTTTAAATCAGTAGTGAAGAAAAATTTTCCAGTGTCATATATCATGTAATTAATTAAACCTATAGCATAGAATGGAATCTTAAATATACTTTCTGCAATTTGCTTTTGTAAAGCAGGCAAAACATGTCTCAATACGTTCTTATTATTGATGTTTTTCAAAGGGTTATGATTCAAGGATTCAAATTAAAAGTATACAATGTACTGCAATACAGATTTTAAAGAAGAATTTATATTTCATGAAAAACAATAAAAAAAATTCTTGTCATAAAAATGATCTCTATTTACAAGTATATTCAGAATATTTGAATCTTTGAAACTTTTTTGTTTCTTCTTGTCGAGCCTGCGACTTTTGTCGCAAAAGCGAGACATAGCGATCCTACATTCACTCGGCAGCGGCGTCCACAAATATTCACTCTGTGGTTAAAGTTTTTGAAATTCTAATAACTTTCTTAAACTATTCTGGATTTCTACCAAACTTGGACAGAAGCTTGTTTATGATCATAAGATAGTATTCAGAAGTAAATTTTGTAAGAAAAAAAAAAATCCTGTTTATCTGTATTTTACTTATAAATGGACTTTGTTTTTCTGCCAGTTAACATTACATTCACTCTGTGGTTAGTTATTAAAATTTTAATAACTTTCTTAAACTATCCTGGATTTGTACCAATCTTGGACAGAAGCTTGGTTATGATCATAAGATAGTATCCAGAAGTAAATTTTGTAAAAAAAAATTCTGTTTATCTGTATTTTAATTATAAATGGACTTAATTTTTCTACCAGTTAACATTACATTCGCTCTGTGGTTTAAGTTTTTAAAATTTTAATAACTTTCTTAACTTTCCTGGATTTGTACCAAACTTGGACAGAAGCTTGTTTATGATCAAAAGCTAGTATCTAGAAGGAAATTTTGTGAAAATTTATTTCCTGTTTATCCATATATTACTTATAAATGGACTTAGTTTTTCTTCCAGTTAACAATACATACAGTCTGCAGTTAAAGTTTTTAAAACATTTATTAGATTCATAAACCATCCTGGATTTTTACCAAACTTGGATAGAAGCTTCTTACAATCAAAAGATAGAACATGTATCTAGAGGAAAATTTTAATAATTTTTTCCCTATTTTTGTTGAACCTGCGACTAAAAGCAAAAGTAGGCGAGACACTGGGATCCGGGGAACCCTTACGAATTTTTTATTTTGTTGCTTTTTTGTTTCTTTTTTTATTTTGTTGCTTTGTTTGATTGTCTCACCTGGGACTGAATTGTTTTTGTTTCTTGTTTATTTTGTTGCTTTGTTTTATTGTCTCAGCTAGGACAAAAGTCACAGAATACAAGACATAGTCTCACTGGCACTCATACCACATCTTCTTATATCTATAAGGATGCTGATCTGGCGGTGACGATGCTAATTTTTGTAAAATGTTATGTATTTCTGAAGGTATATGACCCGTATTCAGATGCCTTATGTAAGGAAGTTTTCATCTGTCATAATTATGGCCATTGTTCTTAACCTCATTTTTGTCTCGCCTTGACGGATTCAGAAAGCGAGACATAGGTGTGCCCGTTCCAGCGCCGGCGGCGTCAACAATGTATTAGTTTGTGATTAGGTCTAGTTCATGGTGAACCACTAGTGGTAGGTCAATGATATTTGGTATGCAGTTGTATTAGCATTGGTACATCTCATTACCATGGAGAATATTTGGCCCCGCCCCCTCAGTCAAGGTATATTGACTTTGAAACTTTTCATAGTTTACATGTATTAGTTTGTGATTAGGTCAATTTATGGGGAACCACTAGTGGTAGGTCAATGATATTTGGTATGCAGTTGTATAAGCATTGGCATATCTCATTTCCATGGAGATTATTTGGCTCTACCCCCTTAGTCATGGTCTATAGACTTTGAAAATTTTGCTAAGTTAACATGTATTAGTTTGTGATTAGGTCAGTTCAAGGGGAACCATTAGTGTTAGGCCAATGTTAATTGGTGTTCAGTTGTATAAGCATTAGCACATCTCATTTCCATGGAGAATATTTGGCCCCGTCCCCTCAGTCATGGTCTATTTACTTTGAAACTTTTGCTTAGTTTACATGTATTACTGTAAATTCAGAAATTATTGCGATGTTTTTATTATTGCGAAAAATGCGACAGGGTAATAATCGCAATAATTTGAACTCGCATTTTTTAATTTTTTGTATGAATTACACAGGATTTTTCTCAATATCGCAAAAATTAAAATCGCATTTTAGTCTAAAATGACAAAATCGCAATAATAAATGCACGCAATAATTTCTGAATTTACAGTAGTTTTATGATTAGGTCAGTTTAAGATGAACCACTAATGTTAAGTCAATGATATTTGGTATGCAAATGTATTGGCATTTGCAAGTTTCATTTCCATGGAGATTATATAACCCCACCCCTTAATTATGGTTCATTGTCTTTGAAACTTTTACATAGTTTACAAGTTAATGTTTGTGTTTAGGTTTGTTTAAAGGGAACGACTTATGATAAGTCAATGGTATTTGGTTTGCAGTTGTATTAGCTTGGCACATCTCATTTCCATGGAGGTTGTTTAGCCCTGTACCTTCAGTCATGGTTCATTGACTTTGAATATTGCATAACTTGCATGTTAAAGTATTGCTATTTTAATTTCAACATTTGCATTATCAAAATAACAAATAGGCAAGACATATGTCTGTGTTAACAGTTTATTAATATCCAAAAGTGGTTATTTTTAAATATTTTTACTTGTTATCATATTATGACTAAGCATATGGTAAATGTCTTATCTCACATTAAGAATTGGGGTGACAGATTTATTTGAAAATTTTCTATTTCCTAAGTGGTGATGATTATAAGCTTTATTATTAAACATTTTGAAGTAAATTACATTATTAGTTATTATATATGTAATGTTAGAGTAATATGTTAAACCATAGTTCTGTTCAAAGGGAAATAACCCTTTAGATTTGCAAGTATGATTTTCATTATTAAGTAGATCTTGGAAATATCTTAGCATATGATAATCATTGGAGGAAGTATTTTTTGAAAATACAGTATTAATATAGATACATGTATTGTAGAAGCATTTGTACATTCTTTAGTTTCGTATTATTTGATTGCTATTTTTTATAAACCATTATAAAGTTTGAAATTTACTAGTAGGACTGTATAAATGAAGTTTGAAATTTACTGTTCATTATGAGACATTTTGAATATAATTACAGATAAGTTTTATAGGTTTTTAAGAGATAGACATTTTGAAGTTAATTACATTACTAATAATTATATTTTTTACTTGATCCTGTTTGGGGTTCCAGATTTGCAAATTCATTAGATAATAATCTATTTTTATTAAAGGATATATTTCATTACATCTCATTGTGTAGACAAAGTTGTAGACAATCATTGATAAGTTGCAGATCTATATTAATTTGTTACAAATCAAAGAAAAAATATTGGGAACTATTAACAGTCAGGGATATAACTCTATAGGGTTATTACAGAAAAATAACATACATTTGTTATTGTGGACTAAAAAATCAAAGAACTGTGATAACATATGTATGTTACATGTTTCAAAGGGACAATATACATCATTAGTTTAGTTAAAATGTATAAAAGTTCTATTGATATTACTTTTGTCTATATATATACTTAACTATTGAAAGATATAACAGTTCATAGTTTGCCAATTTTGCATAGTACACCTATATGTTATTACAGAAAAAATACGCCTGTAATAACTAAAGGGTGTTATCACAGCTTCTCTATATCACTTCAAAGCATTTGCTCAGACATACATCATGCTTAAGTACAATGTATTTTAATTTATTGTAAGAAATAATGACCAGAGCATGTAATGAGGTTCTGCGCAAGTTTCTCAGTAATTCCCAAGTGTCTTATATAATAAGTTACATTCCTTTAATAACCTAGCCTTGTTATCACAGCTAAGTTTATCCCTTAATAGCCTTGTCTCATTGATTTACCATGGTTAATCAAAAATGAATTAATTTAATTAAAAAATTAGTTATCAAGGCTATGCATTTAGTTTCTGCGCAAAGTCTCTAGAGTTCCCTAGAGCCCACTATAAAATAAATAATTTTACAAATAACAAACATATGTTATTACAGATTTAGAAAATTTAAGGAATAAAGAGTAGACAACTCATGAAAGTATCTGTAATAACACACGCAAGTTATTTTCTGTAATAACCCTATAGAGTTATATCTTTGACTGATTAACTACATTCATGATTGCATGTATATATAGTTTGATTACACTCCATTTATCAAGATAACACACCATCTGGTAATTGTCAATCACCCTGTTATATTTGGAATGACAGATTTATTTGAAAACTATTAATTATATGTTATTATAGTTTGAAAATAGATATATCATTATATCTAATTACATCATATCTAATTTTAGAGAGCTATGGTTAAATCATATCAAATTTTAGATTTACATTATTGGTTCATGGAAATAAAAGTTTGAGTATTTCCCTTTGAACAGAAATGGTTTAACTAAGAAGTATTTCATCAAAAGTTGAATTCTTAGGGTTCTTTGATATGCTGATTCTAGTAATGTACTTAGAATTTGGATATTGGACCATAATAGGTTAGGGGAGTCCCCGTGGTCACCCCCACCCCCTCCTGTTTGAGAACTTGTAAACGGTCAAGATCCCCACCCCTAAACCATATATCTTGTTGTATTGAACAATGAAACAAATCAAATGAAATATAGGGGAAGTCCATGGGGTCACCCCCATCCCCCTTGTTTTTGAAAACTTGTAAAAGGTCGAGATCTCCACCCCAAAACCATATTTATTCTTGTATGGGACAATAAAACAAATCAAATGAAATATAGGGGAAGTTTACGGGGGTCACCCCCACCCCCTTCTTTTTGAAAACTTGTAAATGGTCGAGATCCCCACCCCGAAACCATATATATTCTTGTATGGGACAATAAGACAAATCAAATGAAATAAAAGGGGAGTCCCCTGGGTCATTCCCACCCTTTTCCTGTTTGAGAACTTGTAAATGGTCAAGATCCCCACCCCTAAACCATATATATTCTTGTATAAAACAAAAAAAGAACAAATCAAATGGAATAAAGGGTGAGTCCCCTGGGGATCACAACAACACCCCTCCCCCCCTTTTTGAGAACTTGTAAACGATCGAGATCCCCAACCCTAAACCATATATATTCCTGTTTGTCTTTTCAAGAAGATTTGAATGACATACAGGGTCAATCCCTAGGCGTTACTTATGCATATCACTTTACTAGACCAAACCAACTTGTACTCGACTTTGCCCAATGTCAGGTAACCATGGGAATGACTAATTATGGGAGCTTTGTTTGGGAGACTTCATAATAGCATTCTGTTACAATTATTTCTTGTTTTTACATGATCCTGTTTGGGGTTCAGATTTGCAAATATCATTTTCATTATTAATTAGATAATAATCTATTTTAAATATTCAATCACAATCCAAATTCAGAGCTGTTTTAAGCTTAAATGTTGTGTCCATACTTCTTGTGGTTTGGTCTGTTCATACATGTCTGTCATGCAGGTATCATCAGAAGTTGAGCTCACAATTCATAGGTTAATGGTTGAATTTTTGTGGTACTATCAGTAATTGGTTAACTATATTTTGTGCATGGATAGTTGTAAATATCTGTCGTGCAGGTATGATATGACCTTGACCTCATTTTCATGGTTCATTGGTCAATGGTTAAGTAAGTTTTTCAGATAATATAAGCAATGGGTCACTAAATTTGGTGTATGGAATGATTGTATAGTGTACATATCCGGATGACAGGGTTTCATTTGACCTTTGACCTCATTTTCATTGTATATTGGTCAATGTTGGATTTCGCTGGTAAGATTTGTAAGCAGTAGATTTAACTATTTGGTTTATGGAATGAATGCAAGTGTACATGTCTGTCTGGCAGGGTTAATCTGACTTTTACATCATTTACATGGATCAGGAACATATATATTGACGGGACTTGACACTACCTAATTGTAGCCAATTTTATCGTCGTGTCATAGGTAATAAAGATACGATACGGAAACAGGCATGTGTTAAAAACGTACTCACTATTATCCTAATAATTTCTGATAATATCAAAAAAATGTCATTCAAACTAGTTTTACAGTGATGCCAGTGTATCAAACTTGTATTCTGTCACTTCAAATTTGTTATAACCGCATTCATTTTATCACAGAATGGTACAGAATGCAAAAGGGTAATAAAAAAATGGCACTGATTGCATTCCCAAATTCAAAAGCATTATAAAACACTTCACATCAAACAAATCACACTTATTTTGGTCATTCTATAATATGATAAAACTTGTATTTATTTACAATTAGAATTATGTTGTTTCTTTATTGAGCAGTTCCGATAGTTTTTTAGTCAGACGCACCAAAATTCATAAATCTCGCAAAGTCTTGAGGAGTCAAAGATTATATCAGATTTATACTGAAAAGCCTATCAGATTCATTTCCCTTTAGATATACTGTTCCCAGCATGGATCAGTAAAAATATTAAGTTCATGTGATACTTTATCTTAGAGATTTTCAACATAAATTCAATCATCAGTAAAGCAGGCAAGACATTTCAATTTGTCCACTCTTTTTTGTTTTGTTTTTTTATCTTTTTGAAAATATTAAACAAAATGTTTTTAACTTTGCATAGATGAATTAGAGTTTTATTTAAGAATAGACTTTCTAAAAATCCATTAGAAACACTAACTTCCTTGTTTACCTTGATCTATTCTTACATTTTCTTAGGTTTTTGTTTTACCGTTTTGTTTTTTTTTGTCGAGCCTGCGACTTTTGTTGCAGAAAGCTCGACATAGGGATAGTGATCCGGCGGCGGCATTAGCTAACTTCTTAAAAGCTTTATATTTTCCAAAGTGGAAGACCTGGATGCTTCATACTTTGTATATAGATGCCTTATGATATGAAGTTTCCGTCTGTCATATGTCCATTGTCCTTGACCTCATTTTCATGGTTCAGTGACTACTTAAAAAAAATGTTAAGATTTTTTGTAATGTTAATTTCTCTCTTATTATGAGTAATAGGATAACTATATTTAATATGTGCGTACCTTGCAAGGTCCCCATGCCCGTCAGACAGTTTTCATCTGACCTCGACCTCATTTCATGGATCAGTGAACAAGGTTAAGTTTTTGTGGTCAAGTCCATATATCAGATACTATAAGCAATAGGTCTTCTACATTTGGTGTATGGAATGATTGTGAGGCGTACATGTCCAACTGGTAGGTGTCATCTGACCTCGACCTCATTTTCATGGTTCAGTGGTTAAAGTTAAGTTTTTGTGTTTTGATCTTTTTTTCTAATACTATATGCAATTGATCAACTATATTTGGTGTAAGGAAATATTTTACAATGTACATGTCAGTCTGGCAGGTTTTATTTGACCTTGACCTCATTTTCACAGTTCATTGCTCAGTGTTTAGTGTTTGTGTTTTGGTCTGTTTTTCTTAAACTATAACCAAAAGGTCAACTATATTTGTTGTATGGAATGATTGTGAGGTGTATATGTCTGTCTGGCAGGTATCATCTGACCTTGACCGCATTTTCATTGTTCATTGGTCAATGTTAACTTAAGTTTTCATGGTTAAGTTTGTTTCTTAGATACTATAAGCAATAGGTCAACTATATTTAATGTATAGATTGATTGTAAGCAGTACGTGTCTGTCTGGCATGGTTCATCTGACCTTGACCTTATTTTCATGGTTCATTGGTCAATGTTTAGCTTTCCTGTTTAAGTCTGTTTCTTAGAAACTAAGAAACTATAAGCAATAGGTCAACTATATTTGGTGTATTGAATGATTGTAAGGTGTACATGTATTTCTGGTTTGGTTTATCTGACCTTGACCTCATTTTCTTGGATCATGTTAAGTTTATGTGATACTTTTAGTAAAGCTTTATATTTAGGACTATCAACATGAAATCAATGGTCAGTAAAGAAGGCGAGACATTTCAGCGTGTGCACTCTTGTGTAAGAATATATGAAAAATGACCATTTATCCAAGTCCATGTTCACCTGTACATGTTCTACCTGAAACGAGAGCCAGTCAAATAACCACTATTCCCCTTGTTATTATACAATCCATCAGTCTGTCTGAAAATCACAAAGGGTCTTAGGTTGTGTCATTTGTAATAACTGCAACACTTTTCCTTCAATATAGCATAGTAATTATAAACAGATTGAAGATGTGATCTTCTTATTTTGGACAAATGTGAATAAATATGGCTAAAAACAAAGCATTAGGGTAAAAATCAAGAAGTGTTTAGTTTTTTGTAACCAAGATAGATAGAGAAATCTGACTTGGGCAGAATGTTTAGAATGTCTATATTGACCAAAACTGTCAGATTTCTCCTTATAAGAGTTGTTGTCTTTAAATGATTGATTGATTGTTGGTTGCTTAATGTCCAGTGGCAAAGGCTTCAAATGAATATTGTTATTAATTTATAGTGGTTTTAGCCATTAATTTGAAAACTTATAGTTAAAGAGAAACAATGATTAGTAGAGCAATATCTACAAATAATTCAAATGGCAAAAATAGTTGGTCGTTTTCTTATAGAAGTGTTTGCCCTTGAATGACAAATTTTACCTATTTTTACAGGGTTTTTTTTATGCCCCACCTACGATAGTAGAGGGGCATTATGTTTTTCGGTCTGCATCCGTTTGTTCTTCCGTTCGTCTGTCCCTCTGTCCTGCTTCAGGTTTAAGTTTTTGACCCCAATTTCATGGTCCACTGAACATAGCAAATGATAGTGCGAGTGGGGCATCCATGTACTATGGACACATTCTTGTTTATCATGAATACAGAATTTAGTTTAATAAAAGCTAGAATAAAGCAGAAATTATTTTGGATATAAGATGCGAAATTTTTTGATTTTATCTGTGAGTATCATACTGTTGCAATGGAGGAGAGGTTTGTTCTATTAATCCAAACTGTTTATTATTATATAATATGACCGTGACGTGTCTTGTTATAGGACAACAATGAAAAAGTAAAAAAAAAAAGCATGTACTCAAAGAGTTCAGTTTAGAAAAATCATGCTTAATTTGCAATTTAATGCATTGACTGTTGAAGGAGGACTTGTAAAAAGTAAGATCAAACAAACTGGAGAAGAGAGGGACATGTGTTTGTATGGATATTTAAGGGCTACTGTGTGGGTGGTACCCTTGTGTACCAACAGTCCATCTGTAGTTGTACATCCTGAAAGGTTATCACTGTAAATTCAGAAATTTTTGTGAGGTTTTATTAATGCAAATAATGCGACTAGGTGAGTATCGCAATAATTAGAACTGGCATTCAGATATCTGATACATACATCTGTATGGAGATGTTCCTGAAATCGCAATAATAAATCATGCATTTTTGTCTGTTCTTCAAAAATCCCAATAGTAAATGCACGCAATAATTTCTGTGAATTTACAGTATATGCTAAAGCATGATATTGATTTCAGTGTGCTCCAAACATGTTTCTGAAATAACCTTTATTTGGTGCACTAACTTAAAATTTGGAAGCAGTAAACAAAAAATGTTATTGAGTGTCAAAAGCAAAAAGAACCAACAATATAGCCAAAATGAATATAAGGAGATGTGGTATAATTGCCAATGTGACAACTATCCATCAGAGACCAAAGATCGAGGAGGTAAACAATAAAAAGAGAGTATTGCACACTAAGTTTAAATACAAATGCATATATTATTAATTAAAAGCTTGAGGTGTTCTGGAATAATAATTTGATAGGTCTGAAACTAAAACTAAAAGTTTTTGGGTGTTATTGGAATAATGTGATAGGTCTGAATCTCAAACCATAAGTTTTTGGTTGTTATTGGAATAATGTGATGGGTCTGAATCTCAAACCAAAAGTTTTTGGGTGTTATTGGAATAATGTGATGGGTCTGAATCTCAAACCAAAAGTTTTTGGGTGTTATTGAAATAATGTGATGGGTCTGAATCTCAAACCAAAAGTTTTTGGGTGTTATTGAAATAATGTGATGGGTCTGAATCTCAAATCAAAAGTTTTTGGGTGTTGTTGGAATTATGTGATGGGTCTGAATCTCAAACCAAAAGTTTTTGTGTTATGGAATAATGTGATAGGTCTGAAACTTAAATCAAAAGTTTGGGGTGGTCTGGAATAATCTTCAGCAGATCGGTCTCAAAATGGAGAAGGTTGTACGTGTTTCTAAAATAATATTCTTCAGAAAGGTCTGAAACTAAAAGTTGAGAATGTTTCTGCAATAATTTTCATCACATTACTCTGAGACTAAAAGTTGAGGTGTTCAAGAATAATATTCATCAGAATGGTATGATACTAAAGGATTGATGAGTTTCTGGAATACTTTTCATCATATTGGTCTGAGACTGAAAGCGTTGAAAGCAACATACATAAAAAGAGTTACCAAGAAAACCAAATTAGTGAAACACTTAAATTAAAATTGTGGCAGCTCCTACTTGCAACATTAATAAAAACTTTGGTCAATGATTGATTGGTATTAAAACTTAGAGGTCTAGTTTAAAACATCAAATAAATCTTTGAGGAATAGTTCAAAACATTAAATAAAATGTATGGAGCTCCTATTTTCAAATTTCAAATTACATTTAGAGAGTATTCTACTTATAAAGAAACATTTTGAGTAAGTATCAATGTTTTGTTTTTATTTCAGGCATAAAAAACAGATTAAGGAAAACCAAATCACTGATAAATTTTTTTCAATGTCATCTATGTGGTGTAAGGTTTCTGTCCAAAGATAGCATGAACAAACATAACGAAAGAAAACATTTCGGACAGAATAGAGACTTGAAATGTAATCTTTGTGGTAAACAGTACATACTGAAAACTAGCTTATGGCAACATTGCCTTACAGTGCATAAAGGTAAAAATTTGTCAGATAAGTGGACGAAAGTTGAAGCAATTGAGCAAAATGAACAGCTAGAACTCCCTGGAAATATTAATTGGATATTAGCTCAAAACCCGAATCAATGTATTGATGTTCAAGAAAACCTTATTGATACAAAAGTTGATTTTAAGAAAATTTTACCGACAGAATTGCCACAAAAAGTTGTAAGGAAATCAATGCATAATCTTAAGATGAACAAGACTAATGATAAACAACATGAAAACATGGAGACAGAAAAAGAAGTAATGTGTAATAAACCGACAGGATTATTCTCAACGTCTACTACTGAAGCATCAACAAATCGTCGGGTCAGAACTAAGAAACTCAAATCTGTTCAAAAAGTTTTATCAGTCAAGACAAAAACTAAGAAAGGCATACTTAAAAGCAAAAAACTAAAAAAGAATAAGTTTAAAAAATTACAAAATCACAAGCAATTGACAGTCATGTCAAAATATGAGCTAAGAAACAAACTGTTGTCTGAGGTTAAGCTAAAAGGAAAAATCAAGTCAATAAAGAAACCATCAGAAGGCATACCAAAAACATTGTCTGAATCATTGGAAGGCATACCAAAAACATTGTCTGAATCATTGGCAGGCAAACCAAAAACATTGTCAGAATCAAAACTAGAACCGAGTGAGAGGAAACCTCACAATAGTTTAAAGGAAAACATCATGTTGAAGGATGTTAAAATTCTGGTTAAGAAATTTGTCCCATTACCTCCAGTCATTGACAAATCTGAAAGGCAAAATGAGACAATTTCAAACAATTTTGATCAAAATGGGGAAAAAGGTGAATTGCCCCAATTAACAGGAAAAATTGATAAAATTTCTGATAAGGTCTCCGTTTTGATAGATAGCAACAAGGATACAATAGATAAGGAAGAAGATGAAAAAACTCTTAAAAATATGTCATTGTTATTGAGTGGAACACACAAGGACAGTCTGCATGAAAGACTCATAATTCCTTATAGTGAGAAAAGTCCACAAGGAAGGATAGATAATAAGTATAAGGGTTTAAAGATTACACTACCGTCATCTGGTGAAGGTAGAATTGTAAGGAATGAAGAAAATCTTGAAGGGACAGAGTTCGAGAAAAGTCACAAAGTCTTAAAAAATCAGAAAGATTTTGTGAATTTTAAGATTACGTTGCAAACTAGAAGTGAATGTAGAACTGTAATGAGTGCTAATAAATCTAGTGTTGGAAATAGATCTGAAGCAAAAGGTCTTGATGGAAGTGATAAAACTAAAGAAAACAATATAATTCAAGAAAAAAGTCTGTTAGAGTCTGAAACTGAGAATGAGACTGAAAACCATAATTGTCCAACTGATAAAAATGCGAAAGAGACTGAAAGTACAGTTGGAACTGAACAAGATTTGAGTAATAATACTTCAAATTCTGTTCAAGAACCCGAAAAACTGGCGGAAAAATCAAAAATTAAAACCAGCAAGCGATCAAGATTAGAGAGTCATATTATGGAACCATTAGGAACTAAACCATCTGAAGTTGAACCTGTAAAACTTTTAGGAAAAACTTGCATTAGTATAAATTCCCCTAAGGCTTTACGTGAGCAACAAGAACATTCAAAAACTTTAAACAATAAGAATTTGGACAATTTAAAAGCAGTTGATAAAAAATCAAAAATTTCTAGAGCATCTTTGACAAGAAGATTTGAACGTGCACATATGCATTCAGAGCACCAAGACCATGATGACAATACACTAGATAGTTCAGAGGTAGATGAACAACTAGAGCAAAAACAAAACACTGTATCACAGAAAGATGACATTCAGAAAGATGCAAGACAGCAGTACAATAAATCTAAGCGACGGTCACCAAAAGTTTTATTAGAAAAACTTTCAATAAGTGAATCTGAACAGACAGTCAATATCAGTAGCATGCCACTATTGAAAGATCGGTACACTAGAGTCACTGAAATTGAGAACGTATGTGCCTCTGGTAGAAATTTAGATCCATTATTTGGGGTTAAATCAAGTAGCATTGAGGGGGAAATCAGCGAGGACGAAGAATATGATGAAGAAAGGGCAGCAATTGTAGCACAGCAGATTGCTGACTTGAAGGATATAGTCCTTTCAAGGAGGAGTAGAAAGTTCGGTGGTACCAAAGGTGAGAGCATAAAGCCACAAAATGAAAAGAAAAATATGATTCCTATTGAAAAAACAGACAGTTCAACAGATGTGTTGAAAAATGAAGCAGAAAAATTGGAAGAAAATGATACCTCAGCACTGTTGTTTGGTAAAAGAAAAGAGATCTCAGAAATTGAAAATGAAAAACAAGCATCCATTACAGAATCTAAATCAGAAAAGCATGATGATAACTGTGATTTGACAGAACAAAACACAAAAAGAATAAGTTCTGATAAAGGACAAAAAATATCGGAGGGATGTGGTAGTGGTTTGCACTTACATTCAGAAATTGACTCTAATCTGCATTTAATAAGGAATTCTAGTGGAGAAGAGAAATCCATGTGTCAAATAAAATTACCAGATGAGATTTCTAATTCTAAGAAGAGTTCTGTTGTCAGGAATTCATTTGATTTGTCTGTTAATGAATTAGTTAATTCAACTCCAGATCTTCTCAACAACTCGAAAGAAGTAAGTGGTAAAGAGAAAAAGAAAAGAGGACGTAAAAGAAAATCTGCTGACACTGAAAGAATAAGTGATGATAAACTTACAAATTCTGCAGATGAGTCCTTATCTTCTTCTGAGAAAATTGTAAACAAAAAAGGAAATCCAGGGAAAGGGAAAATAGCCAAAACTGGAATTCCATTGAAAGTTAAATGGACAAAGAAGAAACCAAGTGAAGTGCAGAAAAATGTTGAAAAACAAACTGAACAAGAAAATGTTATTCAACAAGTAGAAATTAAGGAGAGTTTTACACAAAATTTACCAGAAAATGTTTTGAAAGTTGAATTAGAACAATCATCTGCATCAGAAAATGAAGGACAAAAGAAATCAGATGATCAGAATGATATTGAATACAAGGAAAAAGAACTCCAAAAACTGGGGAAAGAGATGAAAAGGTCATATGGAAGAGCTGGCATACTGGTTAGTGAAGAGAAAACAGATGAGGTAGATAGTGCATTAAGGTTAGAGAATGTTTTACAGAGCAAGAAAAAAGGAAAGGAAAGTGCAGAGAGGCCACCGGTGTCCTTGGATATTAATGAAGAGAACAAACTAGTAAGTTTGGAACAGGATAATAATGAGGAAGAAATTGGGGAAGCCTCAAGCCAGATAGATGAGAAAGACAATCAGCTGCAAGCTCAGTTAGAACCTGCTGAAATAGATGATTCTTGTCATCCACAAATAGATACTATTGATATAATTACAAAACCAAACAAAAAAGGGAAATCAAAGACAGCAAAAACAGAAAAACATCATTTGAGAAATCTACCATCTCGTGGTAAGCAGAAGCATCCAACAATGATTTCTAGGAGGAAAAGAAATTTAATTATCAATTCTAACTTGGATTTATTACTGGATGGTAATCAGAATGTATTGCCAAATTCCAGAACTCTTGAAAGCTTTCTTACTGGTGTCAATGTAAATGGATCACCACCACCAGCACATTCTCCAGAAATGAGTGAAATAAGAACAGAAGTCGCAGAGGAATCCTCACAAAAGATACGACATCCCAGTGACAACACTGTAGTATATTGTGTGGATCAAAACAGTGATATCAGTGAACATTCAACGGAGACCGTGGAACATCAAGAAAATGATGATAACAAAGATCTATGTACCAATACTAGTTATGTAGAATTTGTAACACCAGTTGAAAACGTCTTTACCAAAGACTATGAATCGGTTACACAAAAGGAACAAGGGGTTATTGAAGGTCATGAAGCTCTTTTTCAAAGTGAATGCAAGGTTACAAAGGATGATGAATCCCTTCAACGAGATGAACATTTGATTACTAAGAATAATGAATTAGATATTCCAGATGAATCTGTGGTTTCAAAGGGTGATGATTTCATTCCACAGGATGAACATTTGATTAGGAAGAATAATGAGCTTAACCAGAAGTATGAATCCGTTAGACTTGATGAATCAGCTGTTTTAACTAAAAACTGTGAATCCAGTTCACCATATGTACCTAAGGCTTCTGATTGTGATGAATCTAGTCAATATTTTAAAATACTCAGATTAAATAAGAACCCATTTTTCTCTGACAAAAAACTTGTTCCTGTAGAAACAGCTGAGGAGCAAATAGATAATGAAGACGAAGAGCTTTCTTCTGAATTTCCCAAAATTATTCGTTACATTAATGATGAAACTGAGTTATCAGAGAGAGAAAATGGATTTGTTACTCCATCACTTCATAATTGGGAGGACATGTTTCCAGAAATGTTGGCTTTGCTGAAGAAGAATGGAAATGGCTCAAAAGATCTAACTGTAGCTTTTGAAGATATTGTAGTAACTGAAAAATCTGAGGATTGTTTTGAGATTGATTATGGCCTAAAAGAGTGTTCTTCAGATTTTCTTGCTTTGAAACAGTATTTAGGGGGAAGAAATTGGAAGAATTATGTTTGTGAACTGTGCGAGGAAATCTTTCACGGCCATTTAAAATTCTTAGATCATAAAGAACATGGGAACTGTGCTGCTCACTTTCCAAAAACTGATACATCTTACTCAAAATCACCATTAAGTCATTTGATTACTGATTCAGTACTAGATAATGATATTGACCTTTCAAAACAATTTGTATGCAACCTCTGTGGTCTACGTTACAAATTGAGGAAAAGTCTTATTCGTCACAAGAAAACTCGACATGCAACAGAAGAGGAAAGTCATAAACCTGGAAGTGAAAAATCTAACATACAAAATGTTTCCAAGAAAAAAACTGACAATGTGAGCAAATTGAAGAAAAGAATCCAGAATTTAAATAACACAATCTCCAAAGAAAAGAACTGTATCGAAAAATTGCCCTCAGATGACATATCAGACGTTCAGAATTCTTCAGTCACTGAAGGGGAAGAACAGTCATCATTTGTTACAATTGATAATTGGGAATTAAATAGTTCTAGTTATATGGACATGGTTCAATACATTGCAGAACCTGTATCCGACTTGGAACCAGATACAACACTGGTACAAAGTGATATTAATGAATCAGTAGGTCATGAAAATTTAATTGACGACAGCTATCAGAATGTTGACAACTCTACGGAAGTTTATCCAAGTGAAGAAGATGGTGATGATAACCAGGAAATTACAGGGATTGAAGAAGATGGAATGGAATCAGATAATCTGGAAGAGCAGATGACACCAGATCAGAATGGATATGAGGAAAATGTTGAGGATGGTTCTCCTAGAAGGACACTTCAGTTTACCAATGAAGAACCAACATCAATGTCCCATATAATGACCTTCAGTGAAATGAAAAGACAGTTTCCATATATCTTTAAAGAATTCAATATTTGTTTGGAGAGAATTTACATAGAGGATGACATTTTACATGTGGGAAATTTAATGCTGAAAAAAACTGGAAAGTATCGATGGAAAATATCATGTGGAGAGTCTGTACTTCCTACTGCAGAAAGTGAGGAAAATACTCCAGTCATTCAGACAAATGATTTTGATGTAAATTTTCCTACTTATGAAATAGATTACCCAGTGGCAAACAGCATAACAGATGATTATGCAACCAGCTTTTCTAGTCAATTGGATTACAATTCAGATAAAAGTTTGAAAAAAGAAACTGTTCAGACAAAGCCAAAGCAGTCAAAAGAAAAGAAACCTCAAATCCAAAGTCTACAATCTAGTCCAAACAAAAATCTAACTGATTTTGAAAAAGCTATATCTAAACCAAAGGAAATTAAAAAGAAAAGGAAGTTAGATAGAACACCTTCTAAAGAGGATTCCAATAGTCGCGACGGTATTGACTTCTTCAAGAAAGCAAGTGAACGTGGTAGTATAAGTCAAAATGATAATTATTTTATGTCTTCCAAAATAGCTCAGTCAATACTGAAAAAAAGGGCAAAGGAATCTGAAGAAGAACGCTTGCCAATTAAACCTTGTACAATAGAGGATATCGAACCATTTGAAACTGTTCTTGCTTCAAAAGATAAAAAGAATAGTGGCAAGAAAAGTCCTGTGAAAAAGAAAAAGCAGTCTGAGAATAAAAAGGAATCAGTTACTATGTCAATGTGTGAGATATCAGATAGTCATTTTACCAGCGATATGAATGATGGTTCAGATATAGGGTCTATGGCAAGGGAGGTAATCGATTCAGACACTTCTTTACAGGATATATCAAGTATGAGTTCATTTACAGTAAATGCAACGTCAACTCCTTTAGACGACAAACTTGCTTCAAAACTCAAACAGAAAAGTTTATCAGATAGATTTGGTGCTTTCAACAACTCAAACCAAGACAGAAGTATCGGATTAGAAATTTCTGACACAGCCGTTAAGGATTTTAAAAGTATGAGTTCAGAAGAGGTGATGAAATCAATGTTTGGTAGTTGTCTGGTAAAATTTGACAAAAAGTTCAGAAAACAGCCAGGACATGAACACGAAAAAGACAAGAATATGAGTATTAAATCACCATTAGAATCAATCAATAGGACTGTCAATGTTAAATTTGGTAATCGACCTGTTACAGATCTGAAACAAAGAGTGGTAATAGCGGCTGATGAAAAAACACCTGTTAGTAAGAAGAAACATTTACTGAGCATGTTGAGAGGAATGGACTGTCCTACAGGAAAGTCACTACATGGTGACATTTCCTTGACTTCTCCCAAGGATACTGGTGTTTTTTCTGATAGTCAGTCATATAGAACAGTTATTATAGATAAAGGGAGAGATAATGATGTTAGATCAATTGATACTGAAGCAAGTCCACATCAAGGATTATTCAACAATACTTCATATCTTGTAAAACCAATATCAAAGCAGATTAACTCTGGAATGGTGTCTTTATCAACAGAAGTTTTACAAAAATCAAATATGTCTGATAATCTGTCAGAAAAATCAAATTTGTCGTCTCGTTCAAAAACAGATGGGCAAACTATATCAGCAAACTTACAAAAATCAAATGTATTGGATAATGCATCATTGAAATCAGACTTGTCAGCATGTTCCAAAAAATCTGAGACAAAAAGTATTTCATCATCACATTCATCATCTAACATGGCTGACATCACAATAAAACTTCAGCAGACAGAAAGTTCATGGGTAGAGAAAAGGAATGACAACAAGATCTCTAGTGAGAATAGAACTCCATTGTCAGAGGACATGAATATGCAAGATGATAATGAAAGTGATACTTCTGATAAGTTTAAAAGGGTCGAAGAAGGGTCAATTTCTTCAAAACATTCAAACAGTACTGATCATTCTTTTCGGAGAAAGTGTCTATCAATTGAATCCGAAAATACACCAAGAAAGAGAATAAAACTTTCACGGTTACCTATTCAAGAGCCTCAGTTTAGAACTGAAGAAGAATCTCACAGTGCAGTTGCTCATGATTTGTTACAATCAGCTAGATTGAAAGAATCACAACCAGATCAGCTTAGCATCAAAACAGGTATATATTACTATTGTAATGGTTTATTGTCTAGCATGTGACTTCCGTCGCTGAAAGCGAGACATAGGGATCTAGTGATCAGCGGGGTCGTTAACTAATTACTTGAAAAGCTTATTATTTCAGAAGGTAGGAGATCTTTATGCTTTTGTACTTTGTAGATGTAGATATCTTATTGAAGTTTCTGTCTATATGTTCATTGTCTTTGACCTCATTTACATGGTTCAATGACGTCTTGAAAAAAGTTTAGTGATAAAAGTTAAGTTTTTGTGGTTTGGTCTATTTCTCAAAAACTATAAGCAGCCAGTCAATTATATTTGGTGTATTGAATGATTGTAAGGTGTACATGTCTGTCTGGCAGTAATCCTCTGATCTTGATCTATTTTTCAAGGTTTATTGGAAAATGTTGTTTTTTTCTTGTTTGGTTTGTTTTTTAGATACAATATGGAATAGGTGAAATATATTTGGTTTATGTAATGATTGTAAGATATATATGTATTTGTCTGGCAGGCGTCATCTGACCTTGACCTTATTTTCATGGTTTATTGGTCAATGTTAAATTTCTTTGTTTTTGTCTGTTTTCCAAATACTATAAGGATTGGTGAACTATATTTGGTGTATCGAATAATATATGTATGTCTGGCAGGTGTCATCTGACCTTGACAAAATTTTCATAGTTTATTGGTCAATGTTAAATTTTTAAAGTTTAGCCAATTTCTCAGATACTAGAAGGGATAAATAAGTTAATTATATCTGATGTATTGAATAATTCTTCATTTCCATCTTCATTTAATTTTTTTTTAACCAGAGATGACTTCTGATGATTATAAAAATCATTTTATAACAATAATGAAATAATAATTAAAAGTAAACCATCAGTGATAATTATTTAACAATGATTAACAGAGACATAAGAAGGTGTGAAAAAACAGGGTCACTCATGCATGAACATTTGTCATGTAATCACATGGTAATACAGTTGACCACAATCACATGAAAAAGATTGTCTGAATGTGTACAGATTGAACACCATTTTGTTTCCACAATAAGATGGCATTTACAGATTTGTTTTATACATATGATGAAAGATAAGTATATAATTTTTTTTTAATTTAATGGTAGGAAATATGACTTATGGTTAACATACTACTCAAAGATTGCTTTTTGTCTCGCCGTCAAGGAAAGTCACAGAATGCATGACATAGGGATTACAATCCGGCAGCAGGGGCGGCTTTCATGTAATACTGTTTGTATAAAGCGTTATTTTTCAGAAGGTAGAAGACCTGGATGCTTCATACCTTGTATACAGATACCTTGTGATATGAAGTTTCCATCTGACATAGGTCTATTGTCCTTGACCTTATTTTCATGGTTCAGTAACTGCTTGAAATTTTTTCGTTTTTTTGTCAAGTGAAATACTCACTTATTATGAGAAATAGGATAACTATATTTGGAAAATTGGTTCCTTGCAAAGTCCACCTGTCTGTCAGGTAGGGTTCATCTAACCTCAGCCTCATTTCATGGATCAGTGATCAAGGTAAATGTTACGTGGTCAAGTCCGTATCTCAGATACTATAGATATCAATACACAGTTGGGAAAAAAACTTCAAATTGACACTCATAATTTTTAAACACCCTCTTTCCCTTGCTTTCTAACAAATAAGGCTTAATGTTTGTGTTGTGTATGTGCATATGTATGGAAACAGCATCTTCCATATATTTGATATCCAATTGAGATAAAATGGTGAAATATAATCTCTTTTTTGGTGTAACCATGGCAACAATCTGCATTTATTTGATTCAAAATATTGCAAAAGGGGGGGTGGGGAAATGTCACAAAAGTCCCCAAAATTTGAACTTAAGTAGAAGTTCAATCCATTAGGGTGATACCTTTTCTGAAACCATTCACATTTATCTATCAAGAGGACCCAAAAAAAAAAATCATAATTATGCATTTCACCTTGTTTTTCCATAAAATTGAATTGAAAAGTTTGAGGGTCAAATATTTGTAGAAAACACTACAATAATTTCTGGACCTATGGGGGTATGGATGTGAAAATATGGACTGTCAAACATTAAAATGGCCTATAAAACATGCAAAAAACAAAACAATCTTGATGTTCATATAGACCCACTTTAAAGGCTATATTATTCTTCGGCTATCTAAAAATCAATTTTTTGCACAAAAACTTTCATATTTAAAAAATTCACCATGTCCAAAATGCAAAACTAAACTAACTGTATATTGCTACCATATAGTTAGGTCAACTTTATTTGTTATTTGATGATGTATGGAATGATTTTAAGGTGTACATATCCTTCTGGCAGGTTTCATCTGATCTTGATCTCGTTTTCCTGGTGCATTGGACAATGTTTAGTTTTTTGTGGCATGGTCTATTTCTCAAATATAATTAGCAATAGGTCAATTAGATTTGGTGTTTGGAACAATTGTAAGGTGTGCATTGCTGCCTGGCAGGGTTCATATGACCTTGACCTCATTTTCATGAATTATTAATCAATGATAATTTTTTCGTAATTTTGTCAATTTACCAGATATCCTCGTGTATTGTGTTTTCGACCTACTTACATATTTATCAATATTTCCCCTTTAATATGTTTGAACATATACATGCCTAATATTTTTTAGAGTCACTAGTATACTTATATATTAAATAATTGTATCTAAAATATATTTCGATCTTAAATATTTTTTTTATTTCAGTTCATTAGATCGATGGCACCTTTGTTGACAAAAACTAGCGTCTTGTGTTTTCGACCTATCTAAGAAACGGGTCCAAAGTCGGAAATGACATGTCGTACAAATCCGGAATTGGTTATAATTTGATGCCAATGTTTATATCAAATTATTTAAAGTTTTAGAGGCGATCAAACTTATGAATTAATGAATTAAATGGTGACATATACAACTATAAGATATAAAATATTATTTTGATATCTTTATTTGACTAGTTGTACACATTTCACATGAGGCACTTTGGAAACCTCGTAGATCCTTGTAGGACCTTGTATACAGTCATGTTTCTGTTCAATATACTTTAGTGAAGGCATTGTGAAGTGAGGTTGGTGAGTATTGTCTGTAATCTCCCCTGTTTCTGTGAATTAAAATTAATTGATATTTTATTTTTTTCAGTAAAAAGCTGTAAGGATCATCCACATTTCCGTATTAAAAATAACTTTTAAGTATATCACCTAACCACATGACAGTCATGTGACGTAATGACCTTGATGTTAACTTCACATGCTAAAAGTCTTCGGCCATATTTCTAGAATATTTGTTTATTTTTGATAGATTCTTTTGGAAGGTAAAAATAGTATTAGTGAAAAGGTACAAAAATGTGATATCAAATAAAATAACGTAAATACTTAATTATAATAACTTTACTAGAAACATCTTCACCACATGTGGTATTATTTGCTATTGTTACTAAATATAGCAGCCAAATGTGACGTCACACGGGCATGCGCAGCATACGGGAAGTGAAAGTAGAATTAGGTCGAAAACGTAAGACGGTCGAAAACACAATACGAGACGATACTATAACAACAGGTCAACTATATTTGGTAAATGGAATGATTGTAAGGTGTATGGCAGGGTTCATATATCCTAATATATATATCCTTTATATATGTAAGTGTTCAGACTTTCAACTTGATTTGAATGACAAGTAAAACAGGCGATACATTTCAGGGTGTGCACTCTTCTTATGGTTGGATGGTCATGTTCAGTTACCTGGTCTTTTATATTTTGATATTACCATATTGTTATGTACACTTTGACCTCTATATGTCTTTTGTTATTTATGTATTTATGTCATTGGCTTGCTGTCTCATTGAATTATATTCCAAATCTGCTTTCATTCATATTTTTAAAAATCTTTCAAACTCTGCATGATTGTTGAGTTTCAAAATGTCTCATTAGACAATACAATCTTACTACAGTAAGTTCAATATAAAGTGGCAACCTCATTATATCCTTGTTATTTGGATTGTAGACCTTGTCTTAAGGATCAATTTAATCCAGTTAAATCCATAAAAGCGCTTTGGATGCATGAAATTTATATCGTGTTTTCATTTTATACATCATTAGGTTGATACCTCTGCTGGTGGACAATTAGTCCTTGAGGGTATCATCAGCTCAGTAATTAATACTTTGCTGCTGATGTTTTATAAAAAACCTTTCTAAAATTATCCATTTATGAATTTTGAAATTATTAAGAAACTAAAGATTAAACTCCTTGGAATTGGCTATTTTTGTCCCCTGCTTAACGTGTTGCGAGGGACATGGAAATACCGGGCGTCCGTCTGTCCGGTCTTGTTAGGGCTCTCACAGGTACAATTCTCGCCAGATTTTTATAGAACTTATACTATAGATTAATATCAGCAATATCTCGGACAAGTTCTAAAATGGTGGACGATCGACTTTTTTTAAAGGTGTTATGCCCCTTTGAAATGTTAAATTTATGAAAATGGCCTCATTAGCGCTCTCACGGGTTCAATTCTTGTCAGAATTTTATAAAACTCATACTATAGGTTAATATCAGCAATATCTCGGGACAAGTTTTATAATGGTGGCCGATCAACTTTTTTTTCATAGAGTTATGCCCCTTGGAAATATAAAATCTATGGAAAATGGCCTCATTAGCACTCTCACAGGTACAATTCTTGCCAGATTTTTTTATAAAACTTATACTATAGGTTAATATCGGCAATATCTCAGGCAAGTTGTATAATGGTGGCCAATTGACTTTTTTTTTAAAAAGTTATGCCCTTGGAAATATAAAATATGTGCAAAGCGGGGGACATTGTAACTCTGTTCTTTTATTTTTTTAAAGGTTCTTTTTGGTCATATAGCTTTTCAATTAATTCAGTTCTTACATATCCTTGGCTTTCAAATATTCGGCTTTGAGCATTCCTGATTAAGGTAAATCCAGAAAGTGGCTTCGGATGCATGAAATTTATAAGATGTTGTTTTCAATTTTTAGTATACAGTCTAGCTAAATGTTTCAACAAATTTGTTAATATTATTAATAGGATAATGGCTTATTGCAGAAAATAAGTAGTAGAATTTAATTGAATGTTTTACAGCTGATAGTATAGAGGAAATGGAAACAGAACATGATGACAATAGTGTAGATTTAGGAACCGTAGATGAACAGGATTCCTTTGGTCTGTATGGTGAAGGGCAGAATGAAAATTTGACGTCAGAATTGGAACCGGAAAAAATAACATCCAATGAATGTCGGAATATTATTCAAAAGACAATGGTTGATGAGAATCTAGATTTAAACATAAAAATCAACAAAGATACAGAAAAAGTAGGAAGACTTGATGAGTTACAAGGGGATTTGTCCCTGTTGAAAATCAACAAAGATATAGAGAAAGTAGGCAGACTTAATGAGTTAGAAGGGAATTTGTCCCCAATTAGTTCAGTGAATACTGGAGAATTTGACACAGTCTTAAACAGTGATCAAGATGAAAAGGTTGACGAAAAGAACAAAGAAACAAGGGACAATGAAAGAGAAGAACAGAGAGAGAGTGACAGTGATAGTGACAAGAAAAGCCAAAGTGATGATGAGAGCATAGATGAAAGTGACAGTGACGAAGACAGTGAAAGCAGTGATAGCGAAGTCAGTTCTGAAGAGGATAGTAATGAAAGTGGGGAGGAAAAATCTGAAGGTAGGTCTTAAAATGTAGACAAAAAAATCAAACTAAAATGATGAAATCAAACACAAACAATTCAAAATATTGTGAAATTTATTGATTGTTGCTTGTTTATTGACAAGGGGAGGACAAATTGAAATTTAATAATACTAAGTTTTTATACGACCACAAAAAATATTTTTTGATCGTATATTGGTATGACGTTGGCGTCGTAGTCGTCGTCCGAAGACACATGAGTTTTCGCACTCTGACTTTAGTTTAAGTGAATGGATCTCAATGAAATTTTACCATAAGGTTCAATACCACAAAAGGAAAGGTGGGGATTGATTTTGAGGGTTATGGTACCAACACTTAAGGAATTAAGGGCCAAAAATAAGCATTTTTGTAACTTCCAGACATAACTTGTGTGTTAGTGTATGGATCTCTCTGACATTGTACCACAAGGTTCCGTATCACAAAGGGAATGCTGGGATTGATTTTGGGGGTAATTGCCTCCAAATTTTAGGAATTAGGTGCCAAAAAGGGGCAAAAAACAAGCATTTTTCTAGTTTCATGACAATAACTTGTGTGTAAGTCTATGGATCTCTCTGACATTGTATCACAAGGTTCCATATCACAAAGGGAATGCTGGGATTGATTTTGGGGGTAATTGCCCCCAAATTTTAGGAATTAGGGGCCAAAAAGGGGCAAAAAAAAAGCATTTTTCTAGTTTCATGACAATAACTTGTGTGGAAGTGTATGGATCTTTATGAAATTGTACTACAAGGTTCCATATCACAAAGGGAAAGCTGGAATTGAGTTTGGGGGTAATTGCCCAAAAAGTTTAGGAATAAGGGGCCAACAAGGGGCCAAAAAAAAGCATTTTTTTCTAGTTTCCAGACAATAACTTATGTTCAAGTGTATGGATCTCTCTGAAATTATACTGCAAGGTACCATACCACAAAGGGAAGGCTGGGATTGATTTTGGGGGTAATTCCCTCAAAATTTTAGTAATTAGGGGCCATAAAAGGGCAAAAAAACAAGCATTTTTCTAGTTTCATGACAATAACTTGTATGTAAGTGTATGGATCTTTATGAAATTGTACTGCAAGGTTCCATATCACAAAGGGAAAGCTGGGTTTGAGTTTGGGGGTAATTGCCCTAAACGTTTAGGAATTTGGGGCCAAAAAGGGGCAAAAAAACAAGCATTTTTCTAGTTTCCAGACAATAACTTGTGTTCAAGTGTATGGATCTCTCTGAAATTGTACTGCAAGGTACCATACCACAAAGGGAAGGCTGGGATTGAGTTTGGGGTGATGAATCATAAGGGGGTTCAAAAAATTTTGGGGGGGATTTTTTTTTCCTTTTTTTTCTTTAAAATTTTCCATTTTAAATTGGTTATTTCTGATTTATATATAAAAGCAAATAATAATGATATGGTTTGAATAGGTAAATTAAAATTTTTTAAGTTCTTAAACCACTTTCATTCTGTATCAGAAACCTATGCTGTGTCAAATATTTAATTACAATCCAAATTCAGTGCTGTATCAAGCTTGAATGTTGTGTCCATACTTGCCCCAACTGTTCAGGGTTCGACCTCTGCGGTCGTATCAAGCTGCGCCCCAACGGAGCATTTTATTAAAAAAAGAGACAAGGCATAAAAAGCCAATTTTTAAATTGATAATAACAATAAATGCTTTAAAGGGAAAAAAAAACGAAATTGATCCGTATCTGGAACTCCAGTTTAAAAAAAATATGGATTTGAAATGTAACATCATCTTAATGGGTAATGAAAACAATCTTTTAAAGTCTTGATATTGACTTCAATACACTATTTTGTAAGCTTCTACTAGCACTGAGAAATGAAACATTTCTATCATTTAAGCGGAAGAAGGAGAAGATATGTTTAGTACTAACACTCATAAAGAGAATGCAGGTTCAATAAGAGACTACAACGCAGAAGATGATGCTATATCTATAATTGATTATGATTGTGAGACTGCCTCATTCCTGATAGCACCACAGGAGGAAGAAGAGGAAAGGTATTGTGTTTTAAAAGTGTTCGTCTACCTACCATGTATTGATGCTCAGACCAGATTAATGCTCCTTGAATTATTACAAAATGTTTGTTTTGGAGTAAGATTCTATGATTTTGCAATATTACTACTTATCAAAATTGCAGGTCAGGTTTTCAATGTTGCTGCAATTATTGTTTGAGAGCCATCGCCCTTGACCTCTGAAATTGGGTTTCTGATTGTTATTAGTTTGCTATGAGTAATGGTATTAAAATTTTATAATTTCGCTGTCTACCATGAACTGTGTATAATATTATTTTATGTAAGTTTTTATACGACCGCAAAAAAATTTTGTGGTCGTATATTGGTATGACGTTGGCGTCGTCGTCGTCGTCCGGCGTCGTCGTCCGAATACATATTGGTTTTCGCACTCTAACTTTAGTTTAAGTGAATGGATCTTTTTGAAATTTGACCATAAGGTTAAATACCACAAAAGGAAGGTTGGGATTGATTTTGGGGGTTATGGTACCAACAGTTAAGGAATTAGGGGCCAAAAAGGGGCCAAAAATGAGCATTTTCTAGTTTCCAGACAATAACTGTGGAACGGTGTATGGATCGTTCTGAAATTATACTACAAGTTTCCATACCACAAAGGGATGGTTAGGATTTGCTTTGGGGGGTTATGGCTCAAACCGTTTAGGAATTAGGGGCAAAAAAGGGGGAAAAACAAGGTTGTCCTGGTTAATGGACAAATACTTTAGTACAAAACATAATTTAAAGCAGTGTAAGGGAGATAAATCAAATACATCATTGAAATTATCTCCCTTACACTGCTTTTAAATTATGTATAAAGTAATGGTTAATGAACAATAAAGATAATCTAAAACAGTGTAAGGGAGGTAATCCAAGTACAACGTTTTGGTTACTTCCCTTACACTGCTTTTAAATTATGTTTAAAGAAATGCATATTTATAAAGGAAGACCAGTAAAAATATCTGCAAATGTTTTCATCTTTTTTTTTTACAAAAAAATCCATATGAAAGATTTGACACTATATTTTTATTAATTCTATTATAAAATAGATTAAGTTAGCACTATGGTAAATTTAAATGGGTAATTATGGTTGCCAACTCCATTGGAAATTTGAATTGAGATTATGACCATATCTTGAGGGAAAGAATTTTTTGGGGGGGAAAAGGGGGGGGGGGAATAAAAAGAAATTGTGGGGGGCCAATTTTTTCTCATTTCAGATTTCAGAAATTAAAAAGAATTATTCTTCAAATATTATTTTTTTTTCAAATTTCAAATATTGAAAAATTTCAAGAAGTAATCTTTAATTGCACAGTATGGCGCATTAGATTTGTAAAATCTTTGATCACATTTATTTATTTGTTATGCCGAATCTAACAGTGTATTTGGATTTTTAATTTTGGGTCCAGTTTTCAAATTGGTCTACATTAATGTCCAAAGGGTCCAAAATTAAACTTTGTTTGATTTTAGCAAAAATTGAATATATGAGGTTCTTTGATATGCTGAATCTAAACATGTATTTAGATTTTTGATTTTTGGCCCAGTTTTCAAGTTGGTCCAAATTGGGGTCCAAAATTAAACTTTGTTTGATTTCAACAAAAATTGAATATATGGGGTTCTTTGATATGCTGAATCTAACCATGTATTTAGATTTTTTATTTGTGGACCCCGTTATCTAATTGGTTCATATTGAGGTCAAAAGGGTCCAAAATTAAACTTTGTTTGATTTCATCTAAAATTGAATTATTGGGGTTCTTTGATATTCCAAATCTAACCGTGTATTTAGGTTTTTAATTTTGGGTCCTGTTTTTTAAATTGGTCTACATTGAGGTCCAAAGGGTCCAAATTAAACTTAGTTTGATTTTAACAAAAATTGAATTCTTGGGGTTCTTTGATTTGCTGAATCTAAACATGTGTTTAGATTTTTGATTATGGGCCCAGTTTTCAAGTTGGTCCAAGATAGGGTCCAGTATTTAAACTTTGTTTGATTTCAACAAAAATTGAATATATGAGGTTCTTTGATATGCTGAATCTAACCATGTATTTAGATTTTTTATTTGTAGGCCCTGCTATCAAATTGGTTCATATTGAGGTCAAAAGGGTCCAAAATTAAACTTTGTTTGATTTCATCGAAAATTGAATTATTGGGGTTCTTTGATATGCCAAATCTAACCGTGTTTTTAGATTTTTAATTTGGGTCCCGTTTTTTAAATTGGTCTTCATTGAGGTCCAAAGGGTCCAAAATTAAACTTAGTTTGATTTTAACAAAAATTGAATTCTTGGGGTTCTTTGATATGCTGAATCTAAACATGTGTTTAGATTTTTGATTATGGGCCCAGTTTTCAAGTTGGTCCAAGTTGGGGTCCAAAATTATACTTTTTTTGATTTCAACAAAAATTGAATATATGGGGTTCTTTGATATGCTGAATCTAACCATGAACTTAGATTTTTTATTTGTGGGCCCCGCTATCAAATTGGTTCATATTGAGGTCAAAAGGGTCCAAAATTAAACTTTGTTTGATTTCATCAAAAATTGAATTATTGGGGTTTTTTGATATTCCAAATCTAACCGTGTATTTAGATTTTTAATTTTAAGTCCCGTTTTTTAAATTGGTCTACATTAAGGTCCAAAGGGTCCAAAATTAAACTTAGTTTGATTTTAGCAAAAATTGAATTCTTGGGGTTCTTTGATATGCTGAATCTAAACATGTGTTTAGATTTTTGATTATGGGCCCAGTTTTCAAGTTTGTTCAAGTTGGGGTCCAAAATTAAACTTTGTTTGATTTTAACAAAAATTGAATATATGGGGTTCTTTGATATGCTGAATCTAACCATGTATTTTGATTTTGGACATTGGACCATAATAGGTAAATTAAAAAAATTCAAGTTCTTAGACCACATTCTTTCTGTGTCAGAAACCTATGCTGTGTCAAATATTTAATAACAATCCAAATTCAGAGCTGTATCAAGCTTGAATGTTGTGTCCATACTTGCCCCAACTGTTCAGGGTTCGACCTCTGCGGTCGTATCAAGCTGCGCCCCAGCGAAGCATTTTATTGATAAATAGAAGTAATTACATTTAGATAATAAATGTTTTTCAAATGGTAACTTAAGCCTGATTCTGAAGCCCATTATAGTTTACTCCTCATAAAGTCTTTTTATGCCCCTGCATAGGGCAGTGGCAAACTTTATAAGCATTTGTTTATTACGTAATTTACGTTTCTATTAAAAGTGGGAGAGACATTTAGATTTGGCTATCCAAAATGGTTTCCAGATGATAATTTAAGTGCTTTAATTGGTTTACTTCACTTTTGGCATATGTAATATGACCTTAAAAGTAACACACCAGTCATAAATTGATTGAGTTGTTGGATTTTGGCTTTGATGGTTTTCTATGTTGATTGAATTATATAACAAATGTTTAAAATAGAATTTCAAATTGAAGTTAGTTTTTTTGTCTCGCCTTGACGGAGTCAAAAAGCGAGACATAGGTATGCTGTTTCCGGCGTCGGCGTCAACAATGTATTAGTTTGTGATTAGGTCTAGTTCATGGTGAACCACTAGTGGTAGGTCAATGATATTTGGTATGCAGTTGAATTAGTAATGGCACATCTCATTACCATGGAGATTATTTGGCCCTGCCCCCTCAGTCAAGGTCTATTGACTTTGAAACTTTTCATAGTTTACATGTATTAGTTTGTGATTAGGTCAATTTATGGGGAACCACTAGTGGTAGGTCAATGATATTTGGTATGCAGTTGTATAAACATTGGCATATCTCATTTCCATGGAGATTATTTGGCTCCACCCCCTTAGTCATGGTCTATAGACTTTGAAAATTTTGCTAAGTTAACATGTATTAGTTTGTGATTAGGTCAGTTCAAGGGGAATCATTAGTGGTAGGCCAATGTTAATTGGTGTTCAGTTGTATAAGCATTAGCACATCTCATTTCCATGGAGAATATTTGGCCCCGCCCTCTCAGTCATGGTCTATTGACTTTGAAACTTTTCTTAGTTTACATGTATTAGTTTGTGATTAGATCAGTTGAAGATGAACTGCTAATGTTAAGTCAATGATATTTGGTATGCAAATTTATTGGCATTTGCAAGTATCGTTTCCATGGAGATTATATAGCCCCACCCCCTAATTATGGTTCATTGACTTTGAAACTTTTACATAGTTTACAAGTTAATGTTTGTGTTTAGGTTTGTTTAAAGGGAACGACTTATAATAAGTCAATGGTATTTGGTATGCAGTTGTATTAGCATTGGCACATCTCATTCCATGGAGATTGTTTAGCCATGTACCTTCAGTCATGGTTCATCGACTTTGAATATTTGCATAACTGAAATGTTAAAGTATTGCTATTTTAATTTCAACATTTGCATTATCAAAATTACAAAAAGGCGAGACATATCTCTGTGATAACAGTTTATTCAATTGTATAATTGTGTTTGTTGATAATATTAGTCAGGGTTTCCTTTCTGTAAATCCTGTATAATGCAGAGAAAAGATTAAACATGATGATCTGTTTTTTAGCTCACCTGGCCCGAGAGTGTCAAGTGAGCTTTTCTCATCACTTGGCGTCCGTTGTCCTTCGTCGTCTTGGTCGTTATTTTTTACAAAAATCTTCTCCTCTGAAACTACTGGGCCAAATTAACCAAACTTGGCCACAATCATCATTGGGGTATCTAGTTTTAAAATGTGTCCGATGACCCCGCCTGCGAACCAAGATCGCAGACATGACCAAAAATAGAACACAGTGGTAAAATGCAAGTTTTGTCTATTATTTGGAAAACTGTTATAAATAGAGAAAATCTGGCTGAAGCAGAAATGTTCAGAATGTTGAGCTCTACCAATTGTCCATGTATGTCAAAACTGTCAGATGACTTCTTATAGGAGTAATTGCCCTTGAATGACAAATTTTCCGGTTTGTTTTTCATTTTTAGCTCATCTGGCCCAACAGGCCAAGCGAGCTTTTCTCATCACTTGGCGTCCGTCGTCGTCTTCCGTTAACTTTTACAAAAATCTTCTCCTCTGAAACTACTAGGGCAAATTTAACCAAACTTGGCCACAATCATCATTGGGGTATCTAGTTTAAAAAATTTGTCTGATGACCCCGCCTGCCAACCAAAATGGCCGACATGGCTAAAAATAGAACATAGGGTTAAAATGCAATTTGTGTCTATTATTTTGAAAACCATTATAAATTGAGAAAATCTGTTCAGACTGCCCTTAAATGACAAATTTTACCATTTTTTTTCATTTTGGCCTATTACCTTGAAAACTATAAAAGATAAAGAGAAACTTTAAATTGCAAAAATGATCAGTAAGACAAGTTCTATTAATAAGTCTCATGATTGAAATTGTCAGTCGACTCCTTATTAGAGTTATTGCCCTTTGATGTTGAGTTTTAACATTTTTTTGCGTTTTTGCCTTATATCTTAAAAATGATAATAGATAGATAGAAAAACTTATATAAGCAAAAATGATCAGCAAGACAAAATATACAATTAAGACAATATGGCAGAAATCGTCCGACGCAACCTTATTGGAGTTATAGCCCTTTAATGACGATTTTTACCATTTTTTTGCGTTTTTCCCTATATGATAGAAATTTTAATAGATAAATAGACACTTTAAATCACAAAAATGATCAGCAAGGCAAGATCTACTAACAAGTAAAATTTTGCCGATATAGTAAGTAGACTGTCACTGTTTATAGGAGTGATTGCCCTTAAATGAGGATTTTTTACCCTCTTTTGTGCTTTGAGCAAAAACTAAAGAAGATAGAGAGAAACTAAACAGACTAAATGATCAGCATTACAAGATCAACAAAACAGAGATTTTTGTCATGAATTCTGTTCTCGTCTACAATGTTGGAGAGTGTCCTTTGTTGAATATGCACAAAGACCAAGGTGTGCGACACAGGCTCTTTAGAGCATCTAATTGCCTTTTATCTTGAAAACTATAATAGACAGAGAGAAACTTTAAAATGCAAAAATGATCAGCAAGATAAGTTCTACTATTAAGTCTCATGGTCGATATCGTCAGCTGACTCCTTAGAGTTATTGCCCTTTGATGATATTTTTTACCAATTTTTTGCGTTTTTGCCTTATATCTCAAAAATTATAATAGATAGATAGAAACTTAAATAAGCAAAAATGATCAACAAGAAAAGATCTACAATCATGACAATATAGAGGAAATCGTCTGGTGACTTCTTATTGGAATTATTGCCTTTTAATGATGATTCTTACCATTTTTGGGGCGTTTCGCCTTACATGATAAAAATTATAATAGATAAATAGACACTTTAAATCACAAAAATGATCAGCAAGGCAAGATCTACTAACAAGTCCAATATTGCTGATATAGGTAGTAGACTGTCACTGTTTATAGGAGTGATTGCCCTTAAATGAGGAATTTTTTTACCCTCTTTTGTGTTTTGAGCAAAAACTAAAGAAGATAGAGAGAAACTAATTAGACTTAATGATCAGCAATACAAGATCAACAAAGCAGAGATTTTTGTCATTAATTCTATTCTCATCTACAATGTTGGAGAGTGTCCTTTGTTGAATATGCACATAGACCAAGGTGAGAGACACAGGCTCTTTAGAGCCCCTAGTTTTAGTTTTACTATAGAATCATTAATTTTTGTGGATTGAAGATAGAGTATTCAAATTAAAATCCTCAATTAAAAATTTTTGTGACTTGAAAGGTTTTTCATAAACACCAGTTATGAAGAAAATCACACTTTAAATGTTTTTATTTTTCAGGATGACAGAAGTAGATACAGAACTAAATGAGACAGGAAAATGTGACAGTCATGAGAAGGAATTGCCTCCATCAGATACTGCAAAACAGGTTCAAGTATCAAAATAATGAATGCTAATTAAAAGGGAAATTTGTTATATAAAAAATAGTTTGATCTCCTCAAATTTTCTTTAATAGATCAATTTCACACGATCGCATTTGAAAGGATTAAATGTTTACCAACAAAAGGTCAAATGATCTGCCATAGACACTCTTTCACATGAATCATTGTATTATCAGCCATCAAAAATTGAAAGCAATGTTAGTAAATTTTTATTAGGTTACAACAAAAGCTGCCTTTTGATAGTAAAATAACATTTTGTCTGTAGTGAACAATTTTAACATGATTTAAATGATGTAAAAGTTAACAGTGCTATTTAGCATCAAACACTAAAAAAATGGAATTACCTCCCCCCCCTCTCCCCAGAAATACTACTTTGTATATGATTCAAATAAGATCTGGGTTATATGTCAATGAGACAGTTATCAAATGACAAAATGAACCAAACAACATCAGGGGGGGAACATTGTTCTTATAAATAGTCAATTGTCGATACTATATAAAAATCAGCGTTATAAGAGATTACTTGCAGCCATCAGACATTTCCTTTGATCTCTGTTACTGACAGCTACCTTAAAGTACATAACCTTATGATAGAAAATTGTGCTACTACACGTTGAGATATATGAAGTTTCGCATCATTTCTAAATGGACTGGTATACAATAAAATTTGTGGATTCAAAGTTTGTTTTTTTTTTAATCAAAAGTCACTTTTATTTGAAACAAAAATCAAAACTAAAAAATATATAGTCATCAACATCATTTTGAATACTACACAGGAATCTCATGAAGCAGACAAGAATCCAGCAAAGCGATTACCAAAGAGTGTGGTGTATCCATCAGGATATTGCTTTGTTTTCCTTGGAGGTGGTATTTGTGTCAACAGAAAGTGTCAGTTCAAACATCATGTGCCTTTACCAGTAAGTAAATGAAAAGAAATCAATCATACACATATTTATTTTAAGGCTGGTGTGATATACTCTCATCACCAGGTGTCAAGATTTATGACTTGAGTAGGCATATACTAAATGGAAAAAAATCTTATCTTTATCCATTTGGACAATTAGAAATTCTAACCCATAATCATCCTCGTTTGTGTAGTTTTAAAATGATATATGATGTTACTGCTGAAAAACAAAATGGCAGTTATTGCAAAGAGAACATAGGAGTAGAATCTATTAAATAATTCTGTAAAGGTCATGTCAATGTCAAAAGTTCAATGCCTGTGTAATATCTTGTACCAAATATATTTTCGACATCTTGCAAAACAGAAACTCAATCAAAAGAAAACTTTGTTTAAATAATAAATCATTGGTGTGGGTTCTAAAGAATTTTAAAGATTTTTTTGTCTATTTTCATTATAGATTGACACTTACTATGCTTGTGTAAAGGAAATAAATATGGCATACCAGAATCATGATGTAAAAAGGTAAGGTAGAATTCAATATGATTAAGCCTAAAAGGCAAATTTGAACTACATCGTTATTTTCTCTTGGTACTAGTTGGCCCTTTCGATTAATCCATCTTCTATGTGTTTCATTATCTATTATGTGGAATGGTCCTTTACCCATTTGTTGACAATCTTTTTCTTTATATTCTATGAATATTTCAAATGGAAATTACACAATTCAGACGGTACTAATTAGCAATGAAGAAAGGTATGCATAACCACCTCTTAATTAAAGTTTTCTTGGCATCAATGATCTAAGGGAATGATCAATACACTTTACCTCAATTAATTGCATGCAGCCACACAGGAACAGACACTGTCTTGGTCTTAGTCCATATATCTGCAGATGCCCCCATTCAATATTCAAATAATTGTTGCTTCCTAATGTATTTACATAGGACCTTTCAGGGTTTCCCCTGGGTCAACTTTTGCTACCTCTTTCGCCAAAAAAAATAATTTTCGCCACTTTCAATTTTTTTTTGCCAACTACTTAAACATATTTTTCGTTTAAAATTCCATTTCTTTCTAACAAAAAAAAAATCAGTTTGCCACATTGTTGTCTATTATAATTCTACATATCTACTTCTCAATCTACATAGTAATAAATAAACATTCAAACACAGGCGAGACATATCTCTGTGTCAACAGTTGATTTATTTTTACAGGGCTTTTGATGTATACCATTGTTTGATTAATACCAAAGTAGGCTTGACTCCTAGAGATACACTGATGAAGTTGTTGAAAGTAGCTGAGGACAATTACAAAGTGGAGTTAGCTTTTAGCTTGTTAGATGAGATGAATTCACAGGACATGATAACCAAAGAGTGAGTTCAATATTGTTTGTAGATATAAGAAGATGTGGTATGAGTGCCAATGAGACAACTCTCCATTCGAGTCACAATTTGGAAAAGTAAACCATTATAGTGCGTCTTTTTATCCTGCTTTGAGTTGCACCATATGAAAAATGAACTTTGTTTATAGCAAAATTCAAAATATCAGTATCAACCAAATTAGAATTCTATTATTTCATCTAGGCTGGTATATTAACCTAGAAAATATTTACAATGTCTTTAGCCTGAAAATGGAAATATCAGTTTATCCCATTCATACAGGAAGAGGGGATCAATTTGACTAAATGCCATTTACCGTGTCCAAATTTATTGCACACCTTTGTTATTCCATAACCAAACTGACTGAGTAAGTGCAAAGTTTATTGACACCAAATTTGGTATTTTCTAGGCTACTATACCAACTGAGATGACAACATACAACTGTTTTTTGAACGATGCAGGTATTTTGACTTTTGCTACATGTGAAAGTAAACAGTAAAAGTAAACCTGGGTTATGGCTACTCCAGATAAAACTGTATTGAGAGTTGAATTGGGATGGAAGTGTTGAAAACACTACAAATGATTTTTCTATGACTTGTGTTTTTAATGATTAAACAGATTATACATCTTTGTAACAAATCAGTAAGTCCTAAATGTGCTTCCATAGTTTAAAGTCATGTATATATATGTCTGTTAATGTGTTTTTTAGAGTTTGTGACGTCCTGTTTCGACTGGTTGGAAAGAAAGTTGAGTATTACTGGGAGTATTTATGGAGACTATTTGACATGATTAATAAGTCAAAGAGAGACCTTTTAACACCAGATTCTATTGGTGTACTACTCAGGTAAAATATCATGTGAAAATTTAAATCTCCAATTCTCCCTTATCTGAATCGTTCAGTTTGACATGCTTTTTGTTGGAAAATTGCATACTACATTTGAAAAGTGGAGTTGGACCGTCTCTAATGAAATTAAGTAAGGTTTGTGATGTTTTCATGTTGTTTAAACGTATATTTCTGAGTGTGATTCAAGTTGAAAAGAAAATTGTAATCAATGCTAATCTGAAGAAATTATTATAGTAATAATTATTAATTCAGTTTGAACATGTTATTTGTGATGATGAGAGGAATTAAAAATAGTCAGAAAGACTAGGATCATCAATACAGTATTTTCTTATTATTTTGAATTGAAAATTTACTTGACTAGGTTTGTGTTTCATGCAGTAATTTTTCAACATATTTGTTATCAGTAAAATGCTATTATAATGAAAGATAATGATATTATGGATACATGCATTACTTGTGTACCTGCTCCAAAACAATGAAAACCGCACATATTAAATATTTTTCAAACAGGTTGAATTTGGCCTCTGAAAAATAATAAGAATAGAAAAATATTACAAGTCCTGTTATGTAATTATTTTCATCAAATGGGATTCCACTTTTCAAACAATGGTTTAATTAAATGAAAATGGAGGGGAATGAACTTGTCTTATTTTATTATTAGCCTGTTCAATAAGAGTATGTTAAAGTTCGTTTTATAATGATATGAATTTAGACAAATTTTGAATTATATTCTGTAGGTCATTTTCAAGCCAGGAAGACTTGAGGTACCTGTGGCAGGTTGTGATCTATGCCAAGTCGGCAAATTTTCCTACAGCTGCTAATGAGTTGCAGTTCATGTTATTACATAGATCAATGCAGAATATTAATTTGTACTATCAGTATATAGACAAATGGGTCCAGTTGTGTGAACCACACCTTCTACAACAGTTGGATGAAAATGTAAGTATAAGTTCAGATGGACATCAGTGTTCCAGCTAGGATTTCAAAAGGGCAGGGAGCCAATCATGAAAAGGGCACTTTAGCACACTGATTGATAATTAAAAAAGGGCATGTCAAACATTGTCTTTTATTATGTCAACAATAGGGGTTTAAGCTAGGAGTTTGAGGGCTTTAGTCACTTTTACGCGAGATGAAAATCTTATTTTGGGTACAGTAAGGGACCAAGAACGTTTATTACTAGCTATACATATACCCAAGTCCTTCAAGGACCTAGATCTTTGAATGTCTTAGGCATGCTACAAATGTAGGCAGTTATTGCATGATTTGACTAATGGGATGCTTAAACATGAAGATTAGAACAAGGATCCGGAAATCTAGTTCACAATTTTACTTGCCGGAGTTATTTTCAGGGGACATTCTTGATCAACAAAAGTTGGGTTCCTCTTTTTTAAAACCAGGAATCACAGCATAAATGAAATTGTAACGACTATTTCACTGCATAATCATTATCCCTGTAAAAATGTTTAAATCGATATTTGGAATTCATTTTTATACGACCGCAAAAAATTTTGGGGTCGTATATTGGTATGACGTTGGCGTCGTCGTCGTCCAAAGACACAATTGGTTTTCGCACTCTAACTTTAGTTTAAGTGAATGGATCTCTATTAAATTTTTCCATAAGGTTCAATACCACAAAAGGAAGGTTGGGATTGATTTTGGGGGTTATGGTACCAACAGTTAAGGAATTAGGGGCCAAAAATAGCATTTTTGTAACTTCCAGACATAACTTGTGTGTTAGAGTATGGATCTCTTTGACATTGTACCACAAGGTTTCGAATCACAAAGGGAATGCCGGGATTGATTTGGGGGGTAATTGCCTCAAAATTTTAGGAATTAGGGGCCAAAAAGGGGCAAAAAACAAGCATTTTTCTAGTTTCATGACTATAACTTGTGTGTAAGTGTATTGGTCTTTATGAAATTGTACTACAAGGTTCCATATCACAAAGGGAAAGCTCGAATTGAGTTTGGGGGTAATTGCCCAAAACGTTTAGGAATAAGGGGCCAAAACGGGACCAAAAGTAAGCATTTTTCTAGTTTCAGGACAATAACTTGTGTAAGTGTATAGATCTTTATGAAATTGTACTACAAGGTTCCATATCACAAAGGGAAAGCTGGGTGTGAGTTTGGGGATAATTGCCCTAAACGTTTAGGAATTTGGGGCCAAAAAACAAGCATTTTTCTAGTTTCCAGACAATAACTTGTGTTCAAGTGTATGGATCTCTCTGAAATTGTACTGCAAGGTACCATACCGCAAAGGGAAGGCTGGGATTGAGTTTGGGGGTGATGAATCATAAGGGGGTTCAAAAAATTTCTGGGGGGGGATTTTTTTTTCCTTTTTAGCTCACCTGGCCCGAAGGGCCAAGTGAGCTTTTCTCATCACTTGGCGTCCGGCGTCGTTAGCTTTTTACAAAAATCTTCTGCTTTGAAACCACTGGGCCAAATTTAACCAAACTTGGCCACAATCATCATTAGGGTATCTAGTTTAACAAATGTGTACGATGACCCCGCCAACCAACCAAGATGACCGCCATGGCTAAAAATAGAACATAGATGTAAAATGTAGATTTTGGCTTATATCTCTGAAACCAAAGCATTTAGAGTAAATCTGACATGGGTAAAACTGATTATCAGGTCAAGATATATCTGCCCTGAAATTTTCAGACAAATCTGACAACCTGTTGTTGGGTTGCTGCCCCTGAATTGGTAATTTTAAGGAAATTTTGCAGTTTTTGGTTATTATCTTGAATATTATTATACGACCGCAAAAATTAAAAATTTTTTGGTCGTATATTGGTATGACGTTGGCGTCGTCGTCGTCCGAAGACACATTGGTTTTTGCACTCTTACTTTAGTTTACATGAATGGATCTCCATGAAATTTTACCATAAGGTTCAATACCACGACAGGAAGGTTGGGATTGATTTTGGGGGTTATGGTACCAACAGTTAAGGAATTAGGGGCCCAAAAGGGGCCAAAAATAAGCATTTTTGTAACTTTCAGACAATAACTTGTGTGTAAGTGTATGGATCTCTCTGACATTGTACCACAAGGTTCCATATCACAAAGGGAAGGCTGTAATTGATTTTGGGGGTAATTGCCTCAAAATTTTAGGAATAAGGGGCCAAAAAAGGGGCAAAAAACAAGCATTTTTCTAGTTTCATGACAATAACTTGTGTGTAAGTGTTTGGATATTTCTGAAATTGTACTACAAGGTTTCATATCACAAAGGGAAAGCTGGAATTGAGTTCAGGGGTAATTGCCTGAAATGTTTAGGAATTGGGGGCCAAAAAGGGGCCAAAAATAAGCATTTTTCTAGTTTCAAGACAATAACTTGTGTTCAAGTGTATGGATCTCTCTGAAATTGTACTGCAAGGTACCATACCACAAAGGGAAGGCTGGGATTGAGTTTGGGGGTGATGAATCATAAGGGGGTTCATAAAATTTGGGGGGGGGATTTTTTTTTTTTTTCTTTTTTTTTCTTTTTTTCCTTTTTTTTTTCTTTTAAAATTTTCCATTTTAAGTTGGTTATTTCTGATTTATATTTATAAGCAAATAATAATGATATGGTAGGAGATACACACCAAACAGGATGTGTAAATTTTTATATAATAAGTATTGTGCAATAGCAAGAAATTTTCAATTGCACAGTATTGCGCAATAGCAAGAAATCTTCAATTGCACAGTATTGAGCAGTAGCAAGAAATATCCAATAGCACAATATTGCGCAATAGCAAGAAATTGTCAATTGTACAGTATTGCGCAATAGCAAGAAATATTCAATTGCACAGTATTGTGCAAAAGAAGATACTTCTTATAAATTGCTTATTTCTTGATCAATTTCAATGGGGTTTTATTCTTGAATTCTTGGGGTTCTTTAATATGCTGAATATAACCGTCTATTCAGTTTTTGGATTTTGGGCCCCGTTTTTAAATTGGTCCACATTGAGGTCCAAAGGGTCCATAATTTAACTTTGTTTGATTTCATCAAAAATTGAATTATTGGGGTTCTTTGATATGCCGAATCTAACCATGTATTTAGATTCTTAATTTTTGGTTCCGTTTTCAAATTGGTCTACATTAAGGTCCAAAGGGTCCAAAATTAAACTTAGTTTGATTTTAACAAAAATTGAATTTTTAGTGTTCTTTGATATGCTGAATCTAAACATGTATTTAGATTTTTGATTATGGGCCCAGTTTTCAAGTTGGTCCAAATCGGGGTCCAAAATTAAACTTTGTTTGATTTCAACAAAAATTGAATATATGGGGTTCTTTGATATGCTGAATCTAACCATGTATTTAGATTTTTGGGCCCGTTATCAACTTTGTCCACATTGAGGTCAAAAGGGTCCAAAATTAAACTTTGTTTGATTTCATCAAAAATTGAATTCTTGGGGTTCTTTGATATGCTGAATCTAACCATGTATTTAGATTTTGGATATTGGACCATAATAGGTGAATGTCCAATTTAAAATTTTTAAGTTCTTAGACCACATTCATTCTGTGTCAGAAACCTATGCTGTGTCAAATATTTAATCACAATCCAAATTCAGAGCTGTATCAATCTTGAATGTTGTGTCCATACTTGCCCCAACTGTTCAGGGTTCGACCTCTGCGGTCGTATCAAGCTGCGCCCTGCGGAGCATTTTATTATAGATAGAGATAAACATAAACTGTAAACAGCAATAATGTTCAGCAAAGTACGATCTACAAATAAGTTGTCATGACCAAAATTGTCAGTCGACCCCTTTAGGAGTAATTGCCCTTAATAGTAAATTTTTAACAATTTTTTGTAAATTTTTGTAATCTTTTACAAAAATCTTCTTCTCTGAAACTACTGAGACAAATTTAACCATACTTGGCCATAATCATTATTAGGGTATCTAGTTTAAAAAATTTGTCCAATGACCCCGCCTTCCAACCATCATGGCCGACTTGGTTAAAAATAGAACATAGGGGTAAAATGCAGTTTTTGGTTTATATCTCTGAAACTAAAGCATTTAGAGCAAATCTGACAGGTGGCAAAAATGTTCATCAGATTTAGATTTATCTGCCCTGAAATTTTCAGACGAATCCGACAACCCGTTGTTGGGTTGCTGCCCCTGAGTTAGTAATTTTACAAAAATTTTGCAGTTTTTTGTTATTATCTTAGATATCATTATAATATCTAATATCTAATACTATTAATTATGATTTTAACCTTATTTTACATGATTTCCAAAGCATCAGTAAATACAGGTGAGCGACACAGGCTCTTGAGAGCCTCTAGTTTCTTTTTCCCTTTTTTTCCTTTTTTTTTTTTCTTTAAAATTTTCCATTTTAAGTTGGTTATTTCTGATTTATATATAAAAGCAAATAATAATGATATGGTTTAAATAGGAAAATTAAAATTTTTTAAGTTCTTAGACCACATTCATTCTGTGTCAGAAACCTATGCTGTGTCAAATATTTAATAACAATCCAAATTCAGAGCTGTATCAAGCTTGAATGTTGTGTCCATACTTGCCCCAACTGTTCAGGGTTCGACCTCTGCGGTCGTATCAAGCTGCGCCCAGCGGAGCATTTTATTTTAAACTTGGTATATTTTAAAAAGAATAGTTCACGCTTACTTTCCATTTTTAAACGAAATGAAAAAGGGAAGTGACAAGAGGATAATAAATTTAGAACAAATCCAGATTCATCTACGGATTAGTTCGTGTTTAACAAAAAAGCAGGAAATTATCATTTTTCAAATTAAGTTGCTCAGTAAGAAATATATTTGTCTCTCTCGTTTAATTTGATACTAAATGATTTCGTATTTTACATTTTAGTGTCTATTAAATTTATAAGAATATGTTCATGCATGCGCAGTACATGTGCGCATGCATGATAAAAAAAGCATCTGTTTGACTCATGAAATTTTTTTTTTAACGTTATAATCGGAATTGTCGAAAGATTTTAATGAAAAATTTTATAAAATGTGACGAAAATACGTTCATATGACGAAATTACGTCAAACGACCTGCGTATAGTGATTGTTTGAAAAATTTTGAAATTAAAATATGAACTGTCCATTGGAAAACAATTTTGTTCAATTGACGAAACTACAAAAACATCTATTGATAAACGAACTGCAAATTGTGGTCTTTTGAGAAATGTGGAAATTGAAATGCTTACTGACCGATTTTACTGGGAAAAACAATTATAATGGTCAATTATGAGGTTTATTAATTAACGGATTAGTGACCCATCTGATGGCAATAAGCAGATTACCTGTAATCACAACTTATAACACCTGCTGTAAATGTTAATTAGCTGAGGGTCATAAACTTGTCAGAAACATAAAGACGGGTAGAATTATAGTATTTTCATCAAAATAATACGACAATAAAGGTACGGACTTGCAAAAAAGGACAGGGCGTCTTAAAAAGGCACAGGGCGTCAGTAGGGAAAGCCACCCGCCCTGTGAAAATGATTAAGCTAGAACACTGGACATGGATGAAAGGAGACCATGTTAATTCAAAATTTGATTTATTCATTTATTGTCAAGAATCTTTGACCACTGACAAATTGCAAGATTAATGAATTTGCTACCTGTATATTTTTAATATAGGAGAACTACACAAAATTTAAATGAATGTTTCAATTAAAATGATGTTCATCTTGTTGCTATTTCACATTAATAAAAACCACAGTACTTCCTGAATTTACAGTATAGAGTAAGAACCACTAAAACAGCAACCAAATTATCTAAACTGTTGGTTATGGATAATGAGCAACACAAGTTAACAGATAATGTAGGTTAAAGGTCAATTAGAGCAAGCAAAGTATACATAAAATATTTTTGCAAGCTGAATAATTTAAAATAAGATAATAGTTGGGGTAGCTTTTATCCTATTCTTATTTTCCTATATATCTTGTCAAAACATTTTTGGCAAAAAGTAGGAGAGACAAAAAATGTGTTTCAAGACAGAAGTTTATAAATCTGAGAAAAAGGACAAATGTAGTTATTGTTTATGAATGGACAATATAACAATGTCTTAATTTGTTTAATTCAAAAGATATCTATGTTTATTTTGTCATAAGGTTCCTATAATTCACAGTTTGAAAAAAAAAGAGGAATCCGTTAAGAGCACAAAAAGGTAATATGTGTGACAGATCTCTCCATTTTAATCTATTTTCTTCTGTGACTCTTATTAAAGCTCTGTGAAAACAGTTATTGTCATTAGTCATGCTGTAATTTAAATATATATTTCAGTTGAGGAAAAGTTTAATCCATCTGTTCCAAGCAAGAAGACAGCAACTTTGCCTGAAGAAATTAGAGGAATCTTTGAAATATGCAAATGTGAGCAGACCAGTGTTCTATTAGTATTTCTAAATTTCTTAGGTTTTTGCTTTTTTCTGCAAGCGATTGTGTTCTACTAAAAAAATTTTGATATTAAGTTTATGCCAAATAAAAAGATAGTAGATTATCATCATCTATGAGTCATGTCGTTACAGCTTTATTTTCCAAATACAGATTGATGAAAATCTACATTAGGTTTATTTGGATGAACTAGTTGTTCATTTCTGCTTATTCTGCCATTCCAGGAAGAGTCCTTAAAAGGTTGCCACTCTCTCGCATGAAAAGTATTTCAACAACTCAAACTTGACTGTTTCTGTATTCAGATACTGTGGATTCATTAATTAATGGGATACAAATTTTGTTGGTATAAGATAACGACCATTTCAACCATTTTCAAAGAATTAAACTTCGTCTGGTGAACCAACGCCTGTGAATCCTTTCGGTAGAGTTCATGAAGTGGATACCTTGGTATGCCGGGTTGTCAAATAATGCAAATGAATGCAACACTTAAATAATATTCAAAATTGACAACACTTTAACTGGTCTGCAATTTTATTTACTATGGTCTACATGTTTCGCCTGCAAGGCAGGCGTCATCAGGATAATTTACATACAGAAATTATTTACTGAAGTACCCAAACTGGTATCTTGAATTTGACGTCACAATGTGTGTTGTCAAGGTGCGAGAAACAATGAAAAGTGAAAGTAGCAATAAATAGTTATAATAAATAAGATAAATATAGAAAAATAAAGAAGTATACACATTTTCTATAGGCTTGTATAGAGACTGGCAAAACAGAGAAATCAATTATCCACGAAAATTTTATTTTTCCTCAATCCACTGAAAATAAGTATCCACAAAAAAATGAATCCACAGAACTCAATTTGACCCAAGTAAGTCAATTTGCCACGCTGCAAAAAAATTCTGGAGTATTTGCCCTTTTAATCATTCCTCCTGGGATGGCTGAATGCTTTATTTTTATTAATCAATTTTGTCTTTATTTTTTTTGTGTTTGTAGCATGTTGTATGAAACCTTATATTTTGTGTTATAATTGATAGATTATAATGGAATGTTATACATATCATTGTGCAAGGCTAAGAAACAATCAAAAATATGTGAGTCGAATAGCATTTTTATCCTGTTTCTAGCTGAGCGTAAATAATTACATATCCACACAATTTTGTGTTATTGCCCATTATACTGCAACACTTAAAACTAATTAGATGAAAATATTTATGCTCAATTTGTGAATTTTGGAAAAAAGTAGACTTCATGAAGAAACTCTAACCTGTCCTCATTAAGGCTATCATTGAAGTTGAATTCAACAGAAACATAATGTTGAGGTCACAGAGAAGGCTTTGTACAATCAGTCACTGAATATCTCAGATGTTTAGCAGGCCAATGCTGTTTCACTGCACAAATACCATGGTTGCAATATGAAATGTAGTTCACACATATTACCGGTAATAACTTGTTGCGCTTGTAAAATTTATGTTTGAGCTTAATTGAAGTTCACTCCAGCTTCGCTGCATCACAAAACATCTGCAAGTTTATAGTTTAAGAATTTAGAAATTTTCCTTCATAATGAAAGTTGACATATCCCCTATTGATATGAATTAAATTGCTTAAGATAACCTTTTTTTATGTTAAGATTTAAACAATTTTGTGAAACTTTTTTGTATTTTTGTGCTTTAAAGTTGTCTAAAACAGATTAACTTCACCAAATTACCTTGCTAAATGTATTTTATAAACTCTGATGTTTAACTAAACTTATAATGCTACAACAAAATGCTTTAGGAGTGAAAACAATGGCATTGTTCAACTGTCTCAAACATATAATATTGTACAGTATCTTCACTTTGCTTTGAGCACTATCCATTTCGGCACAAATACCAATAACCATAAAGATGCTTATAGAATTGAGAAGTTAGATTCTTGAAAGCTTGAAATCTACAAAAGGTTTTCAGGGAATGAAATCAAATCTCTCGGTTATTGATTATTTCTGAAGGTAAATTAGCTTGACATTACATATTTTATATTGTGATGTCATATGATTTAAAGATTTCTTTAGTCAGTTGACCTTGACACTATTTTCAAGATTCATTGACTTAAAAAAAAATGATTGTGATGTTTATATTTAAGACAGGTTCTCTGTTACTATAATGTTAAGTAATTGATCAGCATTTCAGGCGTTAGGCAATCATTATAATGTTTTAATATCTGTTTGCTGGAAGTCTGTTAAATTTTACCTCATTTTCATGGTTCATTAATTGTTGTGTAGTTTTTGTGAATACATGTAGGTCAATTTCTTGGTTACTTGAAATAGGTCAACAATATTTGATCCATAAAAATTGCTGTACATGCTCAACGAAGAGAAATGTCTCAAACATGACACCAATTTAACTTGATATAAAATCCTTATTTAGACATTTGATGCATGGTAGGATGTTCATTGAGGTTTTTTCAAAAGCTATGATATAAGTCTAGCATAGCTGACTGTCCTCATATAAATCATAGTTGCCATAAAGTTCAGCTTTCTTTACAAGAAGGGTTAAATTTAAAATAGGAAATAAGTACAAATATTATTTGAAAACAAAGAAGAGTTTCTGTGTAGGAAACAAAGTCAAACCTACAAAACTTGAGTAATTATCCACTTTTATCAAGTAATAGACTTATTGTGCAATAAACATATTTCACGTCTGTGAAATACTTATGTTGGAAATGGCAAATCTTCAGATTGTGTTGTTCATGTTAAATTTGGGAATCAATTCCAAGGTTGCTTTCCAGGTTTACTGTTAAAAACTATTTATATACATTAGTATTAAAACATATATATAAATTTTTATTTTTGAAATAAATATAAGAACTTTTATTGATTTTTTTGTCATATTTTTTCCATTGTGTATCCTATGCATAGTTATAGGATCTGCACATTTATAATGTACAAAAAGGAGAACAGGAATCAACCAATATATTGCAAAGGACAAAAGACTACTGATCAGCAACACCCTAATACTATAAAAAAAAAAAGAGAAAAATTACAAATAACAAAGTACAAACAAAAACAAAACAGTTAATACCTGGTCCAGATAGCATAACTTGGTACAGGCCTAGGCACACTGTATATATCTTGCACCTTGGAGGTGTTCAGTTACACAATTTTTAGGAGAAAATATGACTGTTTTGGGTGAAGCACTGAATGGATTGATATTTATCATGAATCTGGCAATTTCAACTATATTTAGGGTGTGATGCATTGACATGATATAAGTATGAGTCTTTTTTGTAGTAGACCCTCATTCTAAGTTTAATTCTTAACATGCATGCTCACAAAGTAACAGTCCACAGGAAGATGTTTTCCCGAAACGAACAATTTCAAAAAGTTTCTGGTGAGCACTTGCAAGGTGCAAAATGAGTGAACTGGTCAACAGAATCAGGTCAATAGAATTGTGTGGTGATCGTGTGTCTGACTGGAATACATTAAAATTGTGTTGTTAACTGGTACATATCTGACAAGACTTTGATAAGCAATTCATCAACACACATAGCTGTCCTGGTTTCTTATTTTCTGGACGTCATTGCAAGAACAGTTGAATAAGTTGAAATCAAATCTTTCCAAATATGATCTTTTGAAGATCCAATAAATATTAAAGTGATGCTACTTTGGTGCTGAATGGAAATTCAAAATGGCTGCCAACAGAGATCAAGGTCTTTGTATAAAGCTTCATATTTTACCATGTAGAAGAGATGGTTGATCCATGTTTAGTATACAGATCTATGCCTTATGGTCTGAGGTTTTGGTCTGGCTTATGTCTGTTGTCCTTGATCTAATTTTGATGCTTTAATGACAACTTAAAAAAAGTTATTATGAGTGATAAAACAAATATATTTTATATTTACCAGTAGAATCATTGTAAGGTAGGCATGTCTATCAGACAGGGTTCACCTGACCTTGACCTGATTTCATGATCAACTTAAAGTTAACATGCTAGTCAGTTTCTATAATACTGTAAGTAATTTGTCAGCTTCATTCTGTGAATAGACTGATTGTTAGAAGACATACAATTGTATGTCAGTCTGTCATGGTTAAATGGTCAATTTTAAGTTTTCTTTTCTCAGATACTGAAAGGAATAGGTTGACCAACTAACTGGGGGTATATATATAATGATTGTAAGGTGACCATGTCTGTATGACAGGGTTCATCTTACCTTAACTTTGAGCTTATTTTAATTTTTTTATTGGTCAACTTAAAGTTTCCATGAGTAGGGTCTTTTTTCAGATAATTGAGATGATAGGTCATCTGTATTTGGGGTATAGAATTACTAGTATTGTTAGATGTACATGTTCATCTGACAAGGTTCATGGGACCTTGACCTTATTTTCATGTATCATTGGTTATACATGTATATGTAGAAAACCCTTGATTTTAAAGACATCCAACATTCAATTCAATCTTCAGTAAAGCAGTCAAGACATATCTGCATGTGCACTCTTCTTACTTTCAAGAGTAGATGAAATCAAACCAAACCGAACAGGAACTCTTTCCCAGGTATGAAGTAAGTATTATTTATTACTTTGGTCCTAATAAAAAATCTTATATGAAAAACAGTACCCCATGTTTCTTCTGAAGTTGATACTTTCTTCAGCTATAAAAGTGTAAATTTGCCAGCTGAGAGAGTCTTGAGAGCCTCTCATATTTATTCAATGCTGTAGTAGCAACAGTATGTGTTACTTGTCTGTTGTCTACGTGTATACTGTGGATTCATCATTATTCGTTGGATACCAATTTTCTTGGATTTCATGGGTACAGGGGAACCACAAATTTAAATGTTCAATGAATTACAAATTTTTCTACAGGAATGTGTGCAAAATCTGGCAAAACCACAAAATCAAATATCCATGAAAATGCAAGTTTTTATCAATCCACGAAAATTGGTATCCACGAAAAATAAATGAATCCACAGTAAAACATGACTTAACTATTGAAAGTTAAATGAATTTATGAAATTGTTTTCTTTCAGTTCCAACAACAAGTGGATGACTCTTTTGATACTTCAAGACTGATAGAGGAAGGTGAAGTAGTTTTAAAAGACAGCATTAAAACAACCGACAATTATAAAGCCTTATATCATAAAATACAGGTAAGCATTAATACAACTGACAATTATAAAGCCTTATATCATAAAATACAGGTAAGACAGCACTAAAACAACTGACAATTATAAAGCCTTATATCATAAAATACAGGTAAGCATTCAAACTGACAATTATAAAGTATTATATCATAAAATACAGGTAAGCATTCAAACAACTGACAATTATAAAGCATTATATCATAAAATACAGGTAAGCATTCAAACAACTGACAATCATAAAGTATTATATCATAAAATACAGGTAAGCATTAAAACAACTGACAATTATAAAGTATTATATCATAAAATACAGGTAAGACAGCATTAAAACAACTGACAATTATAAAGCATTATATCATAAAATACAGGTAAAAAACAGTGTTCATGAAAGATCTCTATTGGGCCAAACGTTTTAAAAATATTGGAAACTAACATAACCAGAACTAGTATTTGTGATGTCTTGGTCTAAGCAGTTGTTTAACCTGCATGTTAAAGGCAGGCTCTGTGAAATATTGATGGGATGAATCAGGTTAACATTATGAATGATATCCTTGAGATAAACAAATTATGGATCATATAGGCATCCTTTTGACTGTTTATTTGTCCAACCCTGAGTAACCTTTAATGGATCATGATGAAACTTTGAATCAATATATTATAAGGGTAGATAATTAACCAGATATATAAATATACAACAGAATGGTTGAATCTGGCTGAATTCAAAAAGGAAGTTAAAGTTGGGGAAAAAAACAGACTTAAAAAGGGGGAATTCTTGAGAAAGCAAATCAGTGATAGAAGTGCCTTCATATGGTCTAAAAATCATATTGAGAAACATTTATCTATTTTTCTCCACTCTCAGCAGGTAGAATTTTACTCTTGATACACATGTGGAATCAATATTTGTGTCTAATAAATGTCATTTGTTGTGTATTATGTTTTTGTTATTGGAAAATATTTTGATAATGAAGAATTTAGTTTCTTTTTAAATACTTGACATTTCTACCAAAAAAAAAAACAGATACATTCAGAATACAGGAATGCTGTTCTGCAAAATCCCCACCCGAAACGGGGAGGTCTCAATCACGCACAGTTACACATTTTAAACATCCATAATATCAGAAGTAAAAGGAACGATTGTAACTATATTTTTGTAGAGTTGTTACCACACAAAGAACTGGACATTATTAGGAGAAACATTTGTAGAACTGTGTCAGCAGGGAGAGCTGGATAACTCTTACTACATAGATGCCTATGGTGTGGTGTTCCTGACAAATGTGAAAAATTCAGCTGTATTGGTTGATGCTTTCAATAAATTCATGCTTCACTTATCAAGGCAATACCAACAAGGTAAAGCTATTTTAGATAAATTTATTGTATGTACACCAAAATGACATTGAAGTTGATTCATCAGTTAAATACTTAGTTAAAACTTTAGAAAGTTACAAACCGGTCATAAATTTGGTGTACAATATATTTCCCAGAATGACTTGCTTCAGAAACGAACAATCATATGTTTTAGATTTTTGGGCAAAATGCTTAGTAGGTTCTTTGCATACAAATTTTTCTTAAAGGTTAATAACTTGTGTGTTTGTATTTAGCAGGTCTAATTTCACTTTTGAAAATAATATTTTGACTGTCAAATATGCTTCAAGAGAATATTAAGGGAAATAATCCAGCTCAGAATCTCGGTCTAGAACAAACCAGGTTTCATACTCATATCATATTAACATGTTCTCATCCTATGGAATATTCTTTTCTGCAAATGTATGTAAAACATTCATCTATCACATCGCCAATAAATCACAAGGTCACTCAGCGGTCTCCAATGGTTAAAGTTCCCTAGTAGGTAATTTTAATGGAAACTTTTATAAAACTATTTGACAGCTTTTGGTCTCAGTTCATCATTCATACAATGCATATTGTTTTCTATTACAATAAGATTTACTATTGAGATGATAAATATATTACAGAATCACAAGATGATGTTCTTGCCAAATTTGATGGAAGGTCCATATCTTATATTGGTAACCGACTGTTGTACTTTTGTGAAGACAAGAAATGGTGGATGGATGGACACAAGATAATGAAAATTCTTATTCGATATTCTGTACCATTTTATCAATATTCAGAATCTGGGAAACCATTATCGTGTATAACAGCCATTAATATTTGTCTGAAAGTAAAAGACTTTGGAACCGCATATAACATACATCTTCGTAAGTTTGATTTGGAGTTTGGTTCTGAAAAAGGTATATAGTAAATTGTAGGATTACGTTATGTTATCAAATTGCACTTCAAGTTTTAAACATGACTGTGGATTCATTATTATTCATTGGATACCAATTTTCATGGGTACAGGTGAATCAAGAATTAAAGTGTTTAACAAATTATATTTTCTATGAGGTTGTATTCAGACTTTCGAGAAAACCATGAAATCAAATATCCAAGAAAATGCAAGTTTTCCTAAAACCATGAAACTTGGTACCCACGAAAAATATAAATCCATAGTTTTTTTCAGTTGAATGTTGTTTTCAAACTTCACATGTTTCTTTTTTGCGATCACAAAGCACAATCTAATTATTATTTTGAACACTTTTTTTTATATCTTGAAACAAATTTACTTATACTTACACTTTTAATAAGACTATTTACTTAGTTGAACTTTTATAATGCATGGGTGAAAACTCTATACTTGAGTCAGGACATTTTTTTCAAGACATGGTTAATTACCCTGTGTTGATCAAATTCTTGATATTTCAATTAAGAAAAAAAAAATGCGAAGCTCAGAAACAGATTAAAATGCAAATCTGTCTGAGGATCTTTTCTTTTCTCCTTAGTAGTCAATAACAAACAGTTTGTTTGACAATGTAAAGTTAACTCATTGAAACTGAAATGCTTCAGTTTAATCTAAACTTACTATTTAGGATTAAAATTGTTAATTTTGGAAAAGATCAGAAGCAAATAGAAAAATTAGAATTCTGTGAACGTGTTCTCTTTACTAATGTCATAAATGACATGTTATGGTCAACAATGCATTATATGTATAGTATTAACAGAACATAAAAAAAAATTCAGTCATTGAAGTATAAGTTAAGCTAAGTTCAGACGTTGAAGTATAGATTAAGGTATTGTACAAAATAATAATTGGATTTGATTTTTAGATTATGGTTGGGAGGCACAGGCCAGGATGAGTCTTCAGCAGTTAAAGCAAGAAATTTCCATTTTACATGAACTGTTTGACCAGCTTTTGACTAGCACAAAACCCAGGGAAGCCTTAAAAGTGTTAGGAAGTTGTTTTGATATCATTGAAAACAGTAAGTACTTCTTTACTTTACATTTATGATGTAGATATTTAGAGAGGCATACACCATTGCCATCATATGATGCATATTCTAGTTATCCATCACCTGTCTGTTTTTTATGCCTCACCCACAATAGTAGTAGGGCATTATGTTTTATGGTGTCTGCGTCTGTCCATCCGTCTGTCCCGCTTCAGGTTAAAGTTTTTGGTCAAGGTAGTTTTTGATGAAGTTGAAGTCCAATCAACTTGAACTTAATACACATGTTCCCTATGGTATGATCTTTCTAATTTTAATGCCAAATTAGAGTTTTGACCCCAATTTCACGGTCCACTGAACATAGAAAATGATAGTGCGAGTGGGGCATTCGTGTACTATAGACACATTCTTGTTTTTCATATTTTCTTCTACTAAACTAATGGGAACAAAACCTGACAGGAATAATGCATGTATAACATTTAATAAAAAAATCTTCCTGTCACGCAGTGTCATCACCAGACATGGTATGGTCAACACGAAGCATACTTATAGAATTGACAGAATATAATGAGAGAAACTTTTCAGAGATACTTTACAGAAGGATTTGTTTTGTTAAGATTGGGCAATTAAAAGGTTCCCAAGGTTAAGGTGATGTTTTGTGAAACAGCTGTATAATAGTGGTTCAACTTGATACTTGGAAGAATTACAATATATTAAGTAGAAGAATTATTTTGATATTTTATATTTTACAGATCCTGAGTTGAACGAACATTTTGGTAAGTATGTTATTAAAGTTCTTTGAATTAAGGAGTTAAATCTTCCTTACCCTTTTCTCCACGAAGTGATAAAAAATTTGCTAGAGAAATTTATATATTTATTCAAAAAGTAACTGAGTAGCATGTTAGATGGAAAATTATAATAATTTTTATGGCGGCCATATAGTTTTACCCTTATCCGTCATTCTGTCATTCCGCAACGAATAGTTATACAGACTTTTTCCCTAAATGCCTTCACATATTTAATTGATTTTTATACGACCGCAAAAAAATTTTTGTGGTCGTATATTGGTATGACGTTGGCGTCGTCGTCGTCGTCGTCGTCTGGCGTCGTCGTCCGAATACGGATTAGTTTTCGCACTCTAACTTTAGTTTAAGTGAATGGATCTCTATGAAATTTTACCATAAGGTTCAATACAACAAAAGGAAGGTGGGGATTGATTTTGGGGGTTATTGTACCAACAGTTAAGGAATTAGGGGCCAAAAAGGGGCCAAAAATAAGCATTTTCTAGTTTCCAGACAATAACTGTGGAACGGTGTATGGATCTCTCTGAAATTATACTACAAGTTTCCATACGACAAAGGGATGGTTAGGATTTGCTTTGAGGGGTTATGGCTCAAACCGTTTAAGAATTAGGGGCAAAAAAGGGGGAAAAACAAGGTTGTCCTGGTTAATGGACAAATACTTTAGTACAAAACATAATTTAAAGCAGTGTAAGGGAGATAAATCAAATACATCATTGAAATTATCTCCCTTTCACTGCTTTTAAATTATGTATAAAGTAATGGTTAATGAACAATTAAGATAATTTAAAACAGTGTAAGGGAGGTAATCCAAATACAACGTTTTGGTTACTTCCCTTACACTGCTTTTAAATTATGTTTAAAGAAATGCATATTTATAAAGGAAGACCAGTAAAAATATCTGCAAATGTTGCATCTTTTTTTTTTTACAAAAAAATCCATATGAAAGATTTGACACTATATTTTAAATTCTATTATAAAATAGATTAAGTTAGCACTATGGTAAATTTAAATGGGTAATTATGGTTTGGGGGAAAAAATGGGGGGGGGGGGGGGTAAAAAGAAATTGTGGGGGGTCAATTTTTTCTCATTTCAGATTTCAGAAATTAAAAAGAATTATTCTTCAAATATTATTTTTTTTTCAAATTTCAAATATTGAAAAATTTCAAGAAGTAATCTTTAATTGCACAGTATGGCGCATTAGATTTGTAAAATCTTTGACCACATTTATTTATTTGTTATGCCGAATCTAACGATGTATTTAGATTTTTAATTTTGGATCCAGTTTTCAAATTGGTGTACATTAAGGTCCAAAGGGTCCAAAATTAAAATTTGTTTGATTTTAACAAAAATTGAATATATGGGGTTCTTTGATATGCTGAATCTAAACATGTATTTAGATTTTTGATTTTTGGCCCAGTTTTCAAGTTGGTCCAAATTGGGGTCCAAAATTAAACTTTGTTTGATTTCAACAAAAATTGAATATGTGGGGTTCTTTGATATGCTGAATCTAACCATGTATTTAGATTTTTTATTTGTGGACCCCCGCTATCAAATTGGTTCATATTGAGGTCAAAAGGGTCCAAAATTAAACTTTGTTTGATTTCATCAAAATTGAATTATTGGGGTTCTTTGATATGCCAAATCTAACCGTGTATTTAGATTTTTAATTTTGGGTCCCGTTTTTGGAAAATGACGCTATCAGCGGCATGTTTCCTATACCATTGACCAGAACTAACGGAAGTTGATTATGCCTCCGCCTACCGCACTCGGTTTCATATTTACTATTTTACATACTAACTGGAATCTGCTTGTATTACGCTACACTCGAACAAAGTCTTTGTTAAAGTGTTGTAGTCGGACGGGAACCAGTTTACATACGTTATTTTATTTACCAAAAATATATCTTGACCTGTCCATATGTTTTTTGTTATTAAATGGTATTTGGAGCTATCCCTTTGTTATATTTTTCATATTTATTCGAGCTTTCACTTTAATGCACATGTCTTACAATCGTAAACAATCGGTATGTATACATGATAAATAGATCCGTTTTGTTATGGTGTTGGACTTCTTACCCTCCAATGATCAGCAATCGCTAGACAAAATAGTTCTCCTAAATAATGTCAGCCTTTCATGCCATTTCAACTTTACAATCATTAAAAAAGTAATAATCGGAATCATTTTGATATCCATTGGATAGAAACTGGTCTTTATCAAGATTTACGAAGATTTTAATAATCGGAAATTAGTAATACGGTTATACCCACGCGGTGCGTATGAATCTTTGTTCTCACAGTTATAGCAGCAGAGTCTGTAACTGTATCATTATTAATTAACTGCACTGTTATTGTACTTAAAATGATGAAAACTGCATATGCAATATAAGATGTCAACTCGGCAAATACAGATTTTTTTTCCGTATTGGCCGAGTTCTGATCCGGCCAAAACAGGATTTCGGAACGTCTCTAGTTTTTAGATCGTAAGTCACGATAAACTCAAACTGAAAGTAAACAGTTGTTTGTACGACGCAGTTTTTATTTACTCACCATAAACAAGCTGAAACGTTCAGTATGGCATATATTTTAGGTTAAAGACGGTCCCATTCATTTGAAAAGCATTTTGAAAGTAGACGATGGAATTATTTCAGGTTTAGGGAACGAGTAAATTATCACAAAGTTCATTTCTTGACCTCATAAATTATTTCATCATGTCGATTTTTACTGTTCACTTTCGCTTCTCATGTTTTGTAAACGGTCTTTTATTTTTAAACCCGAACCAGGCATATGCATTCTGTAATTGCGCAAATCTTTGGTCAATTGGCTTATGGATAGTTGTATCAATTTCAACTCTTACATTATTTTTTTTTTAAATATATTTGCATTACACATGCAATGGCAGTACCTTTCCAATTACTATTTATGTGTTGTGTCTAAATTAAAGTGGTAACACTTTATAGTGACTGGAAAGGGTAGAAAAATTCATCAGATGAGAAAAGGCTGAAGATGCATGGAAACGGCACCAAATCATTAGATATTGCATCTTATAAAAAGAAACTGAGATTTGGATAGTTCCACTTCAAGGTAAAAATGTTTATCTCTTGTGAAATGAAATAAAAAAATATTGTAACACTGTAGTTAATTAATAAAGATACTATTACATGTATTTCTGTATTGGCCTTATTGTTGGTCCTCGGCCAGCAGTATTGGCCTTCGGCTTCGCCTCAGACCAATACACCAAGACATGGACCAATAACAAGGACAATACAGAAATACTTACGCAATAATATTATAGAATGACAGTATGGTTCAATAGCGGGAATCAGCCCCTCAACTACTTTTTACATAAATATTAACTTCTGGCTTCAACTCCTTGTTCGTCTTGTCTGGAGATCTTGTTGTAGTTCCAGTTAGGCAAGCATTTTAGAGACGTATCCCGTCCATCCTCTCTTGACTTGTAATTTCTGGTGATAGATTTTGCCGCTTGACGTATCTTTTCAAGCTTTTTTTTTTGTTACCGTGTAGGGGTCCCATACTATGGCTCCATATTAAATTGTAAGATCCATTCCTAAAGGTCTAGATCATTGTTCTAATCTGACACAAATTTCAATAACTGGAATGCTACCCGAGTTGAATATATGATGCCCTACTAGAACAGCATTATCACTATTGGAATTGTGTTTAATACCATGATTGTTTAATGTCATTAACTTAAATGGAGACAGACATTTGACCTGAAAGGTGGTGTGGGAGTGCAAAATCAAAAACTAACTGACTATGATATATGGTTAAAAAATGAATATCAATTACATGGGTCAACATGGTCAAGGGCAGAGTTGTTATGAAATAACAATATGGCAGAGAAGTGGTTTCAAGTTTCATATAAAGCGACCTGACTGACATGAAATAAAAAATCAAAGGAGTATCCCTATTTGTCTAATCTTCAAGGTGAAATAAAACTAGTAAAACAATATTATACTATTGTCTAAATCTACAGAAATATAATTTGCTTCAAGTAACAGAAATAACTAGGTCACTAGTAACTTATTTAATGAGTATGTGGGGTATAAGAGCTTGATAACAACAGGCTCTTCATAATCATTTGGTTTGAAAAGGATACTAGTAGTCTATATTCTTGATTTAGAAAAATGTAATTGCAAGACAAAAATCACATTACTTAGAATACTTTAGATCATTCAGGTAGTCTTTATTTATATGTACAAAAGAACAGCCAGTAGTCATTGGATATTGTAGATCATTCAAATAGTCTTGACCTATTTATTAGTACAAAAGAACAGCCAGTAGTCATTGGATATTGTAGATCATTGTGGTAGTCTTGACCTATTTATTTATAGAAAAAAACAGCCAGTAGTCATTGGATACTGTAGATCATTCAGGTAGTCTTGACCTATACATTTGTACTAAAAAAACAGCCAGTTGTCATCTTCACATAACACACACATATACGAATATCAATTATATGCTTATGAGACATGTTGGAATGTTAAACTAATTACGGTATGTGAAAATCAAGACTTGCATAAAAAATATCACAATATTAGAGACAGTGGCGTCATTTTTCCTCAGAGCTTTCAGCTCTTTGATTTAAATTGGTCTACATTAAGGTCCAAAGGGTCCAAAATTAAACTTAGTTTGATTTTAACAAAAATTGAATTCTTGGGGTTCTTTGATATGCTGAATCTAAATATGTGTTTAGATTTTTTATTATGGGCCCAGTTTTCAAGTTGGTCCAAGTTGGGGTCCAAAATTAAACTTTGTTTGATTTCAACAAAAATTGAATATATGGGGTTCTTTGATATGCTGAATCTAAACATGTATTTAGATTTTAGATTTTTGGCCCAGTTTTCAAGTTGGTCCAAACTGGGGTCCAAAATTAAACTTTGTTTGATTTCAACAAAAATTGAATATATGGGGTTCTTTGATATGCTGAATCTTACCATGTATTTAGATTTTTTATTTGTGGGCCCGCTATCAAATTGGTTCATATTGAGGTCAAAAGGGTCTAAAATTAAACTTTGTTTGAATTCATCAAAAATTGAATTATTGGGGCTCTTTGATATTCCAAATCTAACCGTGTATTTAGATTTTTAATTTTGGGTCCTGTTTTTTAAATTGGTCTACATTAAGGTCCAAAGGGTCCAAAATTAAACTTAGTTTGATTTTAACAAAAATTGAATTCTTGGGGTTCTTTGATATGCTGAATCTAAACATGTGTTTAGATTTTTGATTATGGGCCCAGTTTTCAAGTTGTTCCAAGATAGGGTCCAGTATTTAAACTTTGTTTGATTTCAACAAAAATTGAATATATGGGGTTCTTTGATATGCTGAATCTAAACATGTATTTAGATTTTTGATTATGGGCCCAGTTTTCAAGTTGGTCCAAATTGGGGTCCAAAATTAAACTTTGTTTGATTTCAACAAAAATTGAATATATGGGGTTCTTTGATATGCTGAATCTAACCATGTATTTAGATTTTTTATTTGTGGACCCCCGCTATCAAATTGGTTCATATTGAGGTCAAAAGGGTCCAAAATTAAACTTTGTTTGAATTCATCAAAAATTGAATTATTGGGGTTCTTTGATATGCCAAATCTAACCGTGTATTTAGATTTTTAATTTTGGGTCCCGTTTTTTAAATTGGTCTACATTAAGGTCCAAAGGGTCCAAAATTAAACTTAGTTTGATTTTAACAAAAATTGAATTCTTGGGGTTCTTTGATATGCTGAATCTAAATATGTGTTTAGATTTTTGATTATGGGCCCAGTTTTCAAGTTTGTCCAAGTTGGGGTCCAAAATTAAACTTTGTTTGATTTCAACAAAAATTGAATATATGGGGTTCTTTGATATGCTGAATCTAAACATGTATTTAGATTTTAGATTTTTGGCCCAGTTTTCAAGTTGGTCCAAACTGGGGTCCAAAATTAAACTTTGTTTGATTTCAACAAAAATTGAATATATGGGGTTCTTTGATATGCTGAATCTTACCATGTATTTAGATTTTTTATTTGTGGGCCCGCTATCAAATTGGTTCATATTGAGGTCAAAAGGGTCCAAAATTAAACTTTGTTTGAATTCATCAAAAATTGAATTATTGGGGCTCTTTGATATTCCAAATCTAACCGTGTATTTAGATTTTTAATTTTGGGTCCTGTTTTTTAAATTGGTCTACATTAAGGTCCAAAGGGTCCAAAATTAAACTTAGTTTGATTTTAACAAAAATTGAATTCTTGGGGTTCTTTGATATGCTGAATCTAAACATGTGTTTAGATTTTTGATTATGGGCCCAGTTTTCAAGTTGTTCCAAGATAGGGTCCAGTATTTAAACTTTGTTTGATTTCAACAAAAATTGAATATATGGGGTTCTTTGATATGCTGAATCTAAACATGTATTTAGATTTTTGATTATGGGCCCAGTTTTCAAGTTGGTCCAAATTGGGGTCCAAAATTAAACTTTGTTTGATTTCAACAAAAATTGAATATATGGGGTTCTTTGATATGCTGAATCTAACCATGTATTTAGATTTTTTATTTGTGGACCCCCACTATCAAATTGGTTCATATTGAGGTCAAAAGGGTCCAAAATTAAACTTTGTTTGAATTCATCAAAAATTGAATTATTGGGGTTCTTTGATATGCCAAATCTAACCGTGTATTTAGATTTTTAATTTTGGGTCCCGTTTTTTAAATTGGTCTACATTAAGGTCCAAAGGGTCCAAAATTAAACTTAGTTTGATTTTAACAAAAATTGAATTCTTGGGGTTCTTTGATATGCTGAATCTAAATATGTGTTTAGATTTTTGATTATGGGCCCAGTTTTCAAGTTTGTCCAAGTTGGGGTCCAAAATTAAACTTTGTTTGATTTCAACAAAAATTGAATATATGGGGTTCTTTGATATGCTGAATCTAAATATGTATTTAGATTTTAGATTTTTGGCCCAGTTTTCAAGTTGGTCCAAAATTAAACTTTGTTTGATTTCAACAAAAATTGAATATATGGGGTTCTTTGATATGCTGAATCTTACCATGTATTTAGATTTTTTATTTGTGGGCCCGCTATCAAATTGGTTCATATTGAGGTCAAAAGGGTCCAAAATGAAACTTTGTTTGAATTCATCAAAAATTGAATTATTGGGGCTCTTTGATATTCCAAATCTAACCGTGTATTTAGATTTTTAATTTTGGGTCCTGTTTTTTAAATTGGTCTACATTAAGGTCCAAAGGGTCCAAAATTAAACTTAGTTTGATTTTAACAAAAATTGAATTCTTGGGGTTCTTTGATATGCTGAATCTAAACATGTGTTTAGATTTTTGATTATGGGCCCAGTTTTCAAGTTGTTCCAAGATAGGGTCCAGTATTTAAACTTTGTTTGATTTCAACAAAAATTGAATATATGGGGTTCTTTGATATGCTGAATCTAAACATGTATTTAGATTTTTGATTATGGGCCCAGTTTTCAAGTTGGTCCAAATTGGGGTCCAAAATTAAACTTTGTTTGATTTCAACAAAAATTGAATATATGAGGTTCTTTGATATGCTGAATCTAACCATGTATTTAGATTTTTTATTTGTAGGCCCCGCTATCAAATTGGTTCATATTGAGGTCAAAAGGGTCCAAAATTAAACTTTGTTTGATTTCATCAAAAATTGAATTATTGGGGTTCTTTGATATGCCAAATCTAACCGTGTATTTAGATTTTTAATTTTAAGTCCCGTTTTTTTAAATTGGTCTTCATTGAGGTCCAAAGGGTCCAAAATTAAACTTAGTTTGATTTTAACAAAAATTGAATTCTTGGGGTTCTTTGATATGCTGAATCTAAACATGTGTTTAGATTTTTGATTATGGGCCCAGTTTTCAAGTTGGTCCAAGTTGGGGTCCAAAATTAAACTTTTTTTGATTTCAACAAAAATTGAATATATGGGGTTCTTTGATATGCTGAATCTAACCATGTATTTTGATTTTGGACATTGGACCATAATAGGTAAATTAAAAAAATTCAAATTCTTAGACCACATTCTTTCTGTGTCAGAAACCTATGCTGTGATAAATATTTAAAAACAATCCAAATTCAGAGCTGTATCAAGCTTGAATGTTGTGTCCATACTTGCCCCAACTGTTCATGGTTCGACCTCTGCGGTCGTATCAAGCTGCGCCCCAGCGAAGCATTTTATTAGTATGTGAGTCTACTATGATGAGTTACAGATCTAGCATACATTTGGTTCCATTCCGCTGATTATTGTCAACATTATGGGCTTTGGTCTTATATGATGAGTTACAGATCTAGGTTATGTTTGGTTCCGCTTCCCTGATTTTTTGCTGAAATTACGGGCTTTGGACTTTGAAAATTGTGTGAAAATAACAGTTATACAGACTTCCATTCTCAAATTTCCACTCCTACAAGTGGCTTCAAGCTGTATTTGTGAGTGGGGCAATACATGTCGTTCCAACACATCTAGTTAAAATATGTGAAATGAGAAAATTTATACTTTGAATAACATCATATTTATCTCAGACATCAAACAAGGTGATGTCATATTCAACTCCAATGCAAGGCAAGGTGATGTTGCTCTTACTCAAGATTAAACAATGTCATATTCAACTCGGACATAGATAAAACAATGTCATAATCAACTCTGACAAAAGACCAGCCCATGTCATATTCAACTCAGACAAACGTGATGTTTTACAAGACCAGATAATGTCATTCAAATTAGACAAACATTGGGTTTTACAAGACCAGACAATGTCATTCAAATTAGACAAACATTGGGTTTTACAAGACCAGACAATGTCATGTTCAACTCAGACACACAGGTTTTTACAGGACAAAACAACGTCATACTCAGCTCAGAAAAACAAAGGGTTTTACGAGACAAGACATTGTCATACTCAATTCAGACAAACATGGGGTCTTATAAAAAAATAATATTGTATTCAACTCAGGACTAACATTGTTGTTCAAGATAAGAAAGTATATCATTCAACTCTGACAAAATTGGGTTTTTAAAGATCAGACTGTGTTATATTAATTTCAGACAAACATGAGTTTTTACAGAGGCAAGACAATATCATCATGATCATTGAACTTGTGACAAAATTAGGTTTATCAAGACAATTAGTTAGTTTTTCTTGTTTGAATTGTTTTACATTGTCATTTTGGGCCTTTTACAGCTGACTGTGCGGTATGGGCTTTGCTCATTGTTGAAGGCTGTACAGTGACCTATAGTTTTTAATTTCTGTGTCATTTGGTCTCTTGTGGAGAGTTGTCTCATTGGCAATCATACCACATCTTCTTTTTTATATAAGACAGTTATATTCAACTTAGAAAAACATGTCGTTTTATCAGAGGTTTATACTTCATAGATATACAAAGTTGTAACTTTCAAATTAAGATAATAACTAAAAAAAAACATGGCATTTAAGTTATATATGTAAGCCTCAAATCTATGTCCTTTTTAATATTGCGTCACAGACCTTCCAAATTTATGTCCTATATTGTCTCAAATCTATGTCCTTCATTACCTTAAATCTCTATGTCCTTTATCGAAATGTGGTGACGTAAGACATAGCAGGACGTAATCAGGTAAAAAATATGTGTAGTTTCATTCTTGAAGGCACATTAATAAAATAACATGTATGCTCGTTATGCCAATAATTTGTACACAGAATTATGTTGTGGTTGTTGAATGTTGATGTCATGGTACACAATGGATTTTAAAAAATACATAGATTCGAAACCGGAATAGTTTCACCAGAAAAAAAACTTTTTTAATAAGATAGTGGCACAAAATGTCGTTGTTAAACCGGCAATAAATTATACCCTAAACATTTTTATGTGGTACCTATACATTGAAACATTGAACAAATAGGTGTATGTGTTTACAGATTACGATACAGAATAGGTTCAATTCATTGTTGAAGTCCATACATGTATCTTTAGTTGCTTGTATACAGATGTCATTTTGTCTCAGGTTGTTTATTAACTAATATTTCGTATTTGTTATCAAGACGTAATGAGTAAAGGGAAGTAACGATAATTACTACAGAACAATTAAACAAGGGATCAAGAAAAGCAAACAATTTGAAAATGTTGTAGTTTTACAATAAAATGTAAATCATACAATAATTACACACGCATGTAAAATTTTTAAGCACACACATGGAGAACACATCCCAACTTAACATTAAATTATTGGAAATGACTTAATTAAACAAAAATCCTATAAGGCCGTACTTATTAGACGGGCATTATTTTGTGCATGGCGAAACAAACTGGAAAAAGATTTAAGAAAGGAACACAGATTTGAGGCCGTATCTTTTAAACGAACATAGATTTGCGAATGACGTCACGATTGAAAACAAATTTGAAAATAGGACACAGATTTGAGGCCGTATCTTTTTTAACGGACATAGATTAGCGATTGACATCACGATGGGGCACAGATTTGAGGCCGTACACAGATCTGAGGTTTACATATATGTCAGGAATGATTGATTGATTGTTGGTTGCTTAACGTCCAGAGTCAAATATTTCATGCATGTTCAGGATATAAGTCAGGAAGAGAAAACAATTGCATATGAATCATGAGAATTGATCTTTTTTTTTCTACAGATTTCATAGAAGATCTGAACAGACTTATCATAGGAGCATTAGAATGTGGGGATTTTCATGCTGGTTGCTGGACATTTAAAGTCCATTCCCAGGCAAATGTATCCAGAGATCTAGACAGGAGGACAATAAGGGCATTACTGACTGCTTGTGGGGAAAATAATTATCTCGTTGAAGCCAAAGAACTTTACAAGATTTGCAAGGCTAAATCGGCATATCCAATGCAAAGTATTGAAGCTCCACGGACAATTCATCTAACTTCTGTTATGACCTATGTTGAAATCAAATTAGAAGTAGAGTCTTATTTAGAATGGGTTTATCGTCATCTGTGTGACATACAGATGGATGGTAATGTTTTGGAGGTCAAACATTTCTTCATTCGTGTGCAATTGGAATGGATCAGTGACCCAGTGGCATATAAAATGCCATACTTGTGTCGTGTGCCAAGAACAGAAATGGCTGCTAATAACATGGTATTGAGCTTGTTCTTAGAGGAGTTTGGAATGGGTGGTAGGATAGAATATGAAAATCAAAAGTACTATATTTACATTTTGTGGGATCATGTGAGAAAATACTTGGAAAAGTTAGATGCACAGGGTATGCTTTCATTTTAGAAGTAGTGATTATTTTTAAATTTTGTTAATGCATTGTAATGAAAGGAATTTTATTGAAAGTCTTAGACGCTAATACTTTTTTAGAATTTTATGCTCCACCTATAACAAAAGGGCTGCATAATGTTTTCTAGTCTGTACGTCAGTCTGTCCATTAGTTCATAGTAGTTTTTTTTTATCACCAATATATTTTAAAGAAATTTAAAACTTGTCCTTCAAATATTCCTTTTTGGCTTATTAGACTTTTATTGTTCAATCACTGTGTCACATATATTTTGGAATGAATACCAATTCTCTGACTTATTGTTTGAAGCAATACTAAACCATTTCTCTTGTTTTAATGCTGTGAAATTCTGCTTTGTTATTTTACGAACTCAGATTAAAAGGGGGAGGGTTTGAGAACTTGAAAAAAATAGATTAACCTTCCAGAGTTGGGACTTTCACTAAAAGTTGTCTTTTTCATGTCTTAAATCTGTTTTTTATTATTTGGGAAAATTTGGAGTTGATGGCACATCTAAACTAGTCTCTATTAAATTTGTTCACTGTTTTTCTAGACAGTTATTGTAAAGACACCTTTCTATTGTTGACCATATGTTGACCTTTAGATATATCTTTTGGGGATTTTCTTTTTTTGTGTTGTAGGGTATACATATATTCCACATCTCCTTTTATTAGCTCACCTGGCCTGAAAAGTCAAGTGAGCTTTTCTCGTGACTTGCCGTACATCGTTAGTTAGCCTTTGTCGTCTGTTAACTTTTACAAAAATCTTCTCCTCTGAAACTATTGGACCAAATTTAATCAAACTTGGCCACAATCATCATTGGGGTATCTAGTTTTAAAAATGTGTTCTATGACCCTGCTTGCCAACCAAAATGGCAGACATGGTTAAAAATAGAACATAGGGGTAAAATGCAAGTTTTACCTAATATTTTGAAAAACGCAATAAAAAGAAATAATGTTCAGAATGTTGAGCACCTACCTATTGTTAAAAACTGTCAGATAACTTCTAATAGGAGTTATTGCCCTCAAATGATGAATTTTACCATTTTTGTCGAGCCTGTCGCAGAAAGCTGGACATAGGGATAGTGATCCAGCGGCGGCGTTAACTAACTTCTTAAAAGCTTTATATTTTAGAAGGTGGAAGACCTGGATGCTTCATACTTTGCATATAGATGCCTTATGTTACGAAGTTTCCGTCTGTCACATGTCCATTGTCCTTTACCTCATTTTCATGGTTCAGTGACTACTTGAAAATAGTTTAAAAATTTTGTAATGTTAATTTCTCTCTTATTGTGAGTAATAGGATAACTATATTTGGTATGTGCCTACCTTGCAAGGTCCTCATGCCCGTCAGACAGTTTTCACTTGACCTCGACCTCAGTTTATGGATCAGTGAACAAGGTTAAGTTTTCGTGGTCAAGTCCATATCTCAGATACTATAAGCAATAGGTCTAGTATATTTGGTGTATTGAAGGATTGTAAGGTGTACATGTCCAACTGGCAGGTGTCATTTGACCTTGACCTCATTTTCATGGTTCAGTGATTATAGTTAAGTTTTTGTGTTTTGGTCTGTTTTTCTTATATTGTACGCAATATGTCTACTATATTTGGTGTATGGAATGATTGTAAGGTGTACATGTCCAACTGGCAGGTGTCATCTGACCTTGACCTCATTTTCATGGTTCAGTGGTCAAAGTTAAGTTTTTGAGTTTTGGTCTTTTTTTCTAATACTATATGCAGTAGGTCAACTATATTTGGTGTATGGAAATATTTTATGATGCACATGTCAGTCTCGCAGGCTTTATTTGACCTTGACCTCTTTTCACGGTTCATTGCTCTGTGTTAAGTTTTTGTGTTTTGGTCTGTTTTTCTTAAACTATAAGCAATAGGTCAACTATATTTTTTGTATAGAAGGATTGTAAGCTGTAAATGTTTGTCTGGCAGGTATCATCTGACCTTAACCTCATTTTGTTGGTTCATTGGTCAATGTTAAGTTTTCATGGTTAAGTTTGTTTCTTAGATACTATAAGCAATAGGTCAACTATTTTTAATGCATAGGTTGATTGTAAGGTGTACATGTCTGCCTGGCATGGTTCATCTGACCATGACCGCATTTTCATGGTTCATTGGTCAATGTTAAGTTTTCTTGGTTAAGTCTGTTTCTTAGAAACTGTAAGCAATAGGTCAACTATTTTAAGTGTATTGAATGATTGTAAGGTTGATAGTTGTAGTAAAGCTTTATATTTAGGACTATCAACATAATATCAATGGTTAGTAAAGAAGGCGAGACATTTCAGCGTGTGCACTTTTGTTTTTTTTAATTTTTGCCTATAACCTTGAAAATTATAATAGATAAATAGAAACTTTAAAAAGGTATGATTATCAGCAGAATAAGATCTACAAACATGTCAACATGATTGAAATTATCAGTTAACTCTTATAGAGTTATTCCCCTTTAATGATGATTTTTACTAAAATACGGCCATTGTTGAAGATGCAGGTGAGCGACACAGGCTCTTTAGAGCCTCTAGTTCATATATATATGCAGACCTTCAATTTTGTTATAATCCTCTGACAGCTAGAAACAAAATGGTGGTCACATTGATTAGCCAAAATTGTGTAAATTAGGCAGAAACCCAGTTGAAATTAAACTTAAGAAATGGAACTCTTGATTAGAGAAGGTAAAAAAGGCCTAGTTGGTAAATTTGAATTGTTTACATCTGTTTCTATGAGCTTTAAAAGTTAAATGAATGTGCACAAGGCCAATTAAAATTAATTGATAAATTTTCATCCCCGCCCGCCCCTCTGAAATCGTCCAGCCCTGATTTTTTTTTATTTCTAAAAATTTACCATTTCCAGATTTTGTTCATTTCAAAACTTCCTGAATTGCAAATTTAGGGTTTCGTATTTCTTCGAGTAATTTAACCAAAATGATTAAGTCAACATATTCTGCTGCTCTATGATGGCAACATTATCTTCCGAGAATAGAGATTGAATACTAAAAGGGCATGAAATATTTGGGTTATGAGTAATAGGCGGTGTCCAACAACGCAAATCGCGATATGTCACAAATTTCTGTGATTAGAAAAACGTGGATTTATTTATTTGGACTGTGAATGATATCCGAAGCACAAGAATCGTGGAACACATTAGTACAAAAAACATGACTGGAATAAAGAAATTGACACAAGCACAAACTTGTGCGATTTATGACCGTATATTGAGTACAAAAAGTCGATCAACGTACAAATAGTATTACTATTAAAGCAAGCCCTAAGATTTACCCCTAGGCTGTCTGTTTTTGTTGACAAACATTAAACACCCTCTGTCCCCAGCCCCTCAATAGAGTCAATAAACAACTTCTTCTTTTTGGTTTAGTTCATGTTCTACATTGTAATTATATTTTCACCTTGCATAAAAATCTTTAAAGCATCAACCGTAGTGTACATGTATTTTCAACACAGTTTGAGTTTTCATTTCACTCTGTACTCATAATACTTGTGTTGAATACCAATGCAAATGCTTCATTTTAGAAGTTGCCAATCAGAAATATTCATTTTAGGATTTGAAAAATTATGTAGGATTCCTTACATATATATTATACATGATAAAAGCTTATTAATATTACCCGTGCATCATGTGCATATGAAGAACATGTCACAAAAGGGTTTTGTAGGAAATAAAAATTCAAAAATAAAATCCTCCCACCCGCCCCATTTTTTTTTCAAAAATCTGGATGAAATCTAATTAATTTTAGTTGGCCTAATTTAGAATTTTATGCATCTCATATATATGTGTATTTACTTAAATTATGGTTTGGAGCTTTGAAATATTTGTAAACTTTTAAATTATAGACAAATTTCACAAAACAGTCGTTTGTGATAGGTGCAAATACATGTGGATCTTTTTTGTGCATAAGCATAAATTCCGCCGAAAAATATTCCAAAGAAAGATAATAGATTGATCTTTTTAAAGCATTAATTTGCATCTCTGCCCCCAGCTACAGTTTTTGAGAAAAAAATCCCCATATGGGCAATAATTTCATCGAAAAGAGAAAGCTGAGTACACCTTTTAATGTTCTGGCGTGTTTGAGTTGACTATTCTGTCTTGAAAACGTATAAAAGAAAAATATTTGATGTATCATCTCGCTTCAGACTCTATTATTTATATACATTTAGGCTATAGGTTGATATAAAAACTTAAAAAATTTACAGTACTAAAAAATGAAATATATGGGTCAAGTGAAATATCTTTCTAATGACTTTTATAACAACAGAGTAGGTGTGTTCTAATAACAAAAGTACTTGACGACAGACTTTACAAGTGGATCTTAAAAATGCATAACTTCAAAAAGGCTTCATAAATTGATCGGTTTTCAAGAGCTAAATTCACAGCGTGTCATCACTACAATGGCTTCAATTTTTATGATTTTAAAAATTAGGTGGCGTAATGGGGAGATAATTTTGACGAAGTAGAATCCTGACTGAATGTGTTGAATGTAGTTTGATTCTGTCTGTCATGTTTTATTGTGACAGGGGCAAAGTGTCCTATGAACACACATTCTTGCTTTCTTTGATTTTGCCAACTTTATTTTCTCTGTATCACCTGTCTGCCATGAGATTTAATGGCGAAAGTATCACACATTTATAATTATTACATGAGCAAGATTAATTATGATATTACCAGAATAAGAATACTTTTGTAGACAGAAATCATCTTGGGTTCCTCAGCATTTCCTGGGTTATCATGCTTGTGATATATTCTGTCTTAATCTACACAACAAGTGTTTTTCTATACATTTTTAAAACTGATATATACATGTACTCTATTTATAAAATGTTTTAACAGTTATAATTTATTTTGTTTTAACTAAGAAAGTACAATGGAAAAATTACCACTTTACATAAGCAGGTTATTATAACTACCTGATATGATTTATAAGATATACAGGATGATATTTGGAGGGGGCATTGTAGGGTAGAAGTTAGAGAGATAAGATACAACGGTTATAGAATAGTGAAATCAACCTATCTTTTATAACAGAATTTTAAACATACATTTTCTCTTTTTTTTTCTTTTTTTTTTTTTCTATCTTCCATAATAGTCATGATAGTATACCTGTTATATCTAAAAACAATATTTGCTTTTGTGATAATACAATTATTAGTCTTTATCCTTATAGTAGTTTTCAAATCAGGCTTAATGGCTTCTCAAACATTACTCCTGCTTACATATGCTTCTATAAGCTGCAAATAAAACAATATCTTTACCAGTTTATAACTGTTGGTCTGAATGTTCTCATACTTGGATCTTTGACTTAGAAAATATTATGACATATTTTGATGATGTGCATTATTTTAGGTCGGCGTCAAGGATTTAGGATGCGAGGAGCCTACAATAGACCAGCCTTAAAAGGATTGTAAATTAAAGAAATTTAGATATACCTCTGACTTCCAAAATATGAATAAAGAGAAGCCCAATGGTATCAAGAAAACCATGTACCAGCAGTGAAAGCCATTGGAGCTGTGTAGCGATGTAAAAGTTACAATCATGAAAAAATGATGGCATGGTCTTTGACCATATTGTTTATATGTAAATATGTCAAACAGAGGAAATTTGTCTATGTAGAGCTACATAATCTCTCTGCAAATATATAAAATTAACACTCTTAGAAAACACAATATAAAATTCAATCTGCCTAGAACTTTCATGGTAGCACAGATCATCATTTGAAAGCTAGATGTAATGGGATTAAAGATGTGTTGAAAATCAATATTCTTGATAATTGATTAAGATGTTCATATGTGCTATATTTGTTTAGAGAGTTTAAGTATCATGATGAATATAATGAACATTCAAGATATCATGTGCTACCTACAACAAATAATAGTTAAGGTGCTTCTTACTCAAACTGTTAGTAATATGAAGTTTTTGTTTCCAAATGAATTTAGTATGCTCGCAAATTTGTGTTTTGTTTGAATTGTTAAATGTATCATTTGTGATATATGAGAAAAAAATGTTTTTTATTTGTTCGAAGTTGATTTCTCTATTCAGTGATTTTGCTTTAAAACATGATGAACAGAAAATGTTTGTTTCTAAGATATATTTTTTTCCAAAAAATTCATAATGCATTTTATAAAAATTTTAGATCAATTTGATGAAAAGCATACATCAAACCTGATAACTTTAAACTAATAAAATAAATTCACCTTCTAGATGTAGCAAATAATCCATAATTCTTCACAATGTTATATAAGATGCAATCAGACTATGATTGTATCATAGATAATATTCACAATATAAAAGTCTGCTCAGATTTAAACTTTCTCCTTACAAAATGTTTAAAGTGTGATATTCAGCCTGACATTTTGTTTTGGAAATAGGAATTGTGATAGATAAATTATACAGCTTTAGAAAAAGATGCAAGTAATGGTATTTTAAAATTTTGTAATGATTTGACTTGGTTATTAATTAGTCTTATAAAAAAAAACACAGTTGAATTTATTTGATATATTTGTCCCCACAACTGCCAATTTTTGTTGAATATACTATTGAAGCTGAAACGTTTCTCTTATTTCAAAGTACAGATTAAATAATCAAGTTCAGTTATCATGGTAAAAAAATCCAGTTTTTTGTTTATAATGAGAAAATGTGATAATGTTTTGCATTTAGACCATAAGGGTAAATATAAAACCAGCACATTTAAAAGGAAATACCTGGGGAAAATATAAATATTATGTTATGTAAGTCTGATTACCATTGCGTTTGATATTATTGTTTTGTTTTATTTTATTTGATGTTTTAATTGATCACTGCCAAGATATGGTATCATTACACAAGATGTCTTATTTGTCTTACACAGATACATTATCAGTGATATGTACTGATACAATTGTGTCATTTTGAGTCTTGCACATTAATTTTGTTATGGTCTTGTGAAATGATCATGGTTATTATCACACCTCGGGTAAATTATGACGTTATGATTGGTTTAATGCTGTCACGTGGTGACCCCCTATGGATCTGTAAGGGGTCAGTAGATTTTATATGGGGTTTATGACATTACATTAACTATTAATGGTGACGTCATTGATGAATGTTTTTGTATTTCATTGCTTATTTTCATACATAACTTAGCAGGAAAAGTCCTGTGTGCGATAAATTCGTTATACAGTTCACTACTGACCCCATACGGATCCATAGAGAGTTTTAGTAAAATCCATAGATTTGGCCTTCAGCTTCACCCCTATGGATTGTACTAACCCTCTATGGATCCGTATGGGGTCAGTCGCAAAGCATATAATTTATAGTATTTTTCTCGTCTGCCAAAAATGTTGTTTTATAACAGACCGATAACTTTTGTAGTCAGTATCATAATATAGGGTCTATTCCAGTGGATGCATTTACAAAGAACAATTTTGAACCCATGCTGAAGAAATATGTTGGATGTGTTCATAGAGATGAAATTGCAGGATAACTTGTTTAAAATATTAATATTAAAATTGAAGAGAAAGAAAAGAAGCCACATAGCACAAAGAAAGCAATGCTAGTTTCAGATTATTCTTTTTAAATGTATTGTTCAAGAACTACTAGTCAGCATTTTTATTGTAAATATAAAATTGCATAAAAGGCATCACGATTTCCCATTTTGTTGTTGATACCTTTCAGCATTTATATGGTGCTAATTTCATTGTCTGTGTAAGATGCAATGATTGATCAGATGTAAGATTTTTTTATCTTTATTTTCCATTAAAAATGCTTTTTATTATTGCCTTTTTAATTTTCTGTAAAAAAAAAAAGAGAGATACTAAGTGGGCAATCAATAACCTTGTCAATTGAAAACAGACAACACAATGGCCAATCAAAAACCTTGTCAATTGAAAACAGACAACACACTGGCCAATCAAAACCTTGTAGATTGAAAGACAACACAATGGCCAATCAAAAACCTTGTCAATTGAAAACAGACAACACAATGGCCAAAGAAAAATTACAAAAAGACAACATAAAAATAAGATGTGGTATGATTGCGAATGGGACATCTCGCCACCAAAGACCAAATGGTGAAGAGTAAGCAACTACAGGACACTGTGTGGCCTTCAACAATGAGCAAAACCCATAAAGGCCCCGAAATGACAAATGTAAATCAATTTAAACGAGAAAACTAATGCCCTGATTTATGTACAATACAATTAAAAAAAAATGTGATATACAACAACAAACGACAACCACTGAAGTACAGGCTCCTGACTTGGGATAGGCACATAACAAATGTGGCATGGTTAAAACATGTAAGTGGGCGTCCAACCCTCTCTTAAACCTGGGACAGTGGTGTAACGGCACAATTTAAAAAACAGTCAACATAACAATATAAAGAAAACGAATGATTGAGCAACACAAAGTGCAACAAAATACAGTGTAAAATCATATTCTCCAGAAGTGTCAGCAGTTCCAGCTTTAGACAGGAAAAGACGGGAAATTGCATTTATGATACATGAAAGACAACTATTGGGGGTAAGGAGAGATACATATATGGGATACGAATGTATGTAAGACAGCTCCCTGTGATATGGAATGTGTTCAAGATCATTATTTGAGAAATGGATAACTGTCATAGGATTTTATAAAAAAAAAAAAAAAAAAAATCCACTTAAATTATCTGGTTTCGATTTCTCATAGATATGCATCAACTTTAAATACTTAGAGCCAAAGAAGAGCCCTTACATACTCCTTTATAGGTTTTGTCCCAGATTTCATTGTTTACTGAACATAGACATGTGATGGTGTGTTTCTGGTGAGGTTTGTTAATAAGGTAGTTTACCATGAAGTTGTGGTCACATCAAATTGAAACTTAGTACATTTGTTCTTTTATATGCACTTTTGATGGTTCACTGAACATGGAAATATGATAGTGCATGTGGATTATTGTGTCATATGGACACATAAACCTGTAATAAACCATATTGTAAAGAAAAAAAATTGTTTTTTAGATGTCGTGACATACCCACAAGTACCATAACTGCATTCATATGTGTTCATAAATTATAAATCCATACATACATGTTTGTGAGTGGTGTAGTATACTTCAAGTCATTGAAGTGTCATCTTGGCCATCTCTCTTAAACTGGTAAATAACATTAAGACTTAATTATACCCCAGCTTTAAAAAAGTGGGGGTATACTGTTTTACCTCTGTCTGTCCGTCCGTCCCATGAATATTTCGTCGCATCTTTCTCAGGAACTACATTACAAAGATTTCTGAAATTTGGTTTCAGGGTTTATATAAGTCACCTATACTGTGTGATGCGTTTTCAGATTCATCACTCAACAACTTTCTATTTACCGAACACTTGTATCATTTTACACATGATAGCCAAGTTGAAAATTCTCGTCACATTTTTCTCAGGAACTACAATACAAGGATTTCTGAAATTTGGTTTCAGGGTTTATATAAGTCATCTATACCGTGTGATGCGTTTTCAGATTCATCACTCAACAACTTCATGTTTAACGAAATATTTGGGCGGGGGTATCATCAGTGAGCAGTTTGACTTGTTTATTTCAAATAAACTTAAAACATTGTACGTAAACCACAATGACCGAAACATGGTCCAGATTGGTCAAGGCACATAAAGGTGAGGTTAAACAAGTTGTTAAGTGAGTACAAAAATATCCTTTGTTATCTCAGTTACAAAGCTCGTCACCATTGGAAATATTGTATCATTTACATTTACCCCAGATCACCAGATCGTACATTTTCAAAGCCTTTTGGGGGTCAGAATTTGCATTTGGCTGGCAATAACAGAATCCTGATTGTGATGCTTTCGAGATGAAACTGATTACCAATTATCTACAGATCACTATCAAATGAATTTTAAGATTAGCACAAACCAATTACTTTAATTGGAGAGATGCCTCTTGGATATGAGAAATAAAAAAAATCAGTTTATCAGCGGGGGATGTTGGTTGCTCTAGCAATTTTGTAATTCATAAGGTTTGAGCATTCTCTATGAAAGTAAATCCAGAAGAACGCTTCAGACAAAGGACATTAATTTTAAAAAGTTATTTTCATTTAACACTATTTACAAGTCAACAACTATTGCATACAAAGATACAATGTATCAAAATATTTATTCACTTAAAACATTTCAGTAATGATCATATAACAATCAATATATTGCACAGTTATGGAAGACTTTAAAATGAGAATCTTCTCATACAAACACTCATAAATACAAAAAAACTTACATACTTAATTACTTGGACACAGGAAATGTGTTTTACATGAAGAACTAAAAAAAGTGTGAACACACATATATATATATATATACTGTATTTCATTAAAAAAAAAGTCAAGATTTTTTTTAAATACATTTGAAAGGAAAATGATGTAGAAAATAAATCACATATTTTTCTGTTATACATGTATCTAAAAAAAATATTTAAAAAACGTATCTACAGATCCAATTACAATTACCATACCAGTAATGATACAATATCCATTTATTTTCCAGTGTCAATAGTTATGCAGACAAGGTAATGTTTCCATGTAGGTATTATGATTGACATTAACTGTGCCTTTTACTCCACTTCAGCTCATAAAAAACCTTAGAAAAATTGTCCTGATAATGCCTGATTAGACAAAAACAAGATGACCAAATAAAAGTTATACCTTGTGTCCTATGAAGTGTTGTAACATATGTTGTCTACAGACATGGAAACAGCAATTCAAGGAGTTCGCTCTCTTTTTGAATACAGCACTGAAAATTTGCACCTTCTTTACGACCACAACTCCATTTTTTTATTATCTTACAACAGTTTTAAAATAGATCAGTGAATGATGAAAAAGAGGTCAAGGTCAGATAAACTATGCCAGACTGATGTTAACCCCTTACAAACATTCTTTATACCAAATATAGATGAGGCATTATTTAAAGTATTAGAAAAAGTGACATAATCAGGTAAACTTAATGAACCATGAAATAAGGTCAAATCAGGTTAACCCTGTCAAAAAGACAAGTGTTCTGCAATGATTAATAACTGAAATGTGAAAAAAAGAACCAAACTGTTTTTGGTGACTGTCTAGTTTTAGAATGACCAAATATAAAAAAGTTGATATTGCAAATTTAACGTAGATAATTAATCATGTGAACTAGGTTAAGGACAATGGACAAATTCTAGAGAGAAAATGAAGTATTTAAAACATCTGTATGCAAAATATAAATTATCAACTCTTTTATCTTCAAGCGAGACAAAATTTATATAGAACATTAATTGTTTGCTTATGCATAAATTAATTTACCATAACTTTCATTATTTGACACTAAAACACTTTTTTTATTTGGCCTGTTTTAATTTTTTTTTATTCAAGCCTCATCCATGAGTCTTTTGTAGACAAAATGTGTGTTTGGAGTACCAAAATTTAATCCTGGTATCTATGATGAGTTTATTAGTAACATTTTAGAAGATTAAATTGAAAAATAAAAAACATTACAATTTTCTTAGTCATGAATAAAAAAGGCATATAAAATGAACTGTTTGGGCCTAATTTTCACCATTATAATTGAAAAAAATCTACCTTTAGGTCTTACTGGTTGGTGTTACAAATTTAATGTTATTTTTGAAGTAAACTGAAGAATCAGAAACATTCCATTCCAGTGAAATTATCTGCATGAGAAAAAACTATTGGTAGAGATATATCAGTCCACTGTTATTGACAATGCTTTTATCTCTGTTAATGTCTGTTGTATAGAATTGTCCTCCTTGCTTCCCATATGTTCTGATAGTTCTGTGTACAATCTGACAGATTCTGCATTCAAGGCAACCTTAAAACAAAAATTAGTAAGAACAGCATGTTTTAAAAATGTAATGAAACTTTATTAATCACATTCTTGGGCCAGGGTTTGGAAATGGTCATATTTTATTTTCTAGTATGCAGCTGTTTAATAGTCTGGTACAAGTTTTGGTTTTAATGTTGTTTACTATACAGTTATGGTCACATCAACATGAAACTTAGTTCACATATTCATAAAATACATGCTTAATTCATGAATTGACCCAGATTATTCAGTTCACTGAAAATGGTAAAATACAATAACAACAAGGCATGGTGTCAATCTTGCTTAAGTGACTTTAAAATTCTTATATTACAAACATTTTAATATATTTCTGATTTAACCTTTAGAAAGTTTACTTAACATTAGAAAGCGACTTCTCCAGAACATTTGCTTGCCTTCAGATAGTCTATTTTATTGGCCATCAAAAGGCAAATCAAGTTAACCTGAAATAGTCAGCATCTGCAATAAGTGAAAGTTGTCACAAGGTTTTTGTGGTTAAATCTGTCAACTTACAAACAAAATTATCTTAAATTAGAAGTTGCACGCCATATAATAATGAATGCATTTATTATTCAGTACTGACTGCATACAAAAGAAAACAAGAAAAATTTTGATATGAGTTCACAAATTCAATGCCCCACTCCCAAATAATTATTTAGTTGTGCTTAAAAAATGCACTCAAACAAGAGTATGTATGAATGAATGGACGATTAGTTGATTGTCAGTGTTGAACACCTCTTTCAGTACTATTGGCTATATCTTGGCGTCAGTTTTTATTGGTGATGGAAACCAGAGTATCCAGATAGAATGACAGTCCTTAGACAGGAAAACTGACAATCTTGGTCAATTAAGATTGGAGTTGAACACACCTGCCACATGCAGGGTTAAACTACTTAAACCACTTGGCCACCGAGGCTCCCAAATGGAAACAAAGATCATTATATAAACCAACTTCACTATGTTGTGGTATCAGTGGTAAAATAAAACATACCTGTGATTTAATCAAGGATTCAAGAGAAGGCTGTATATATTCTGTTCTCATGTCAATAAACTTGGGTATATCTTCCTTTAAAGCATTATTTTGACTAGTAAAATCTTCTTTAGCTGCAATCAAGGACTTCTTACTCTGGAATGTAATAAAACATTTAGAACAAATGTTTTGTATGAAAACAAAGATGCTGATGAATAGATGACAACAGCATGTACCAATTACATGAACCAATAACATGATATAATTGTATATTGATTACTTTTATATATATAAGTAGGCCTCCTTTGTAAATTGTTATAACTTTTTACAAGTTTCATCTACCTACATACAACAGAGCTGACATTTGGTTTTGTTATGATGTTTAGGCCTTTTTGGTTTTGATCCTATCAAAACATTCCATGTATTATTTTTTTTTGGCAAATTTCTGTTCAAGGCATATTTGATGGTTATTCCAGAAAACTGTACCTTGTATATTGAAATTACCATTATATGTTAATAATGAAAATATAACAGTAAATGTATGATTCCCAGACATCAAAATAATATGTAATCCTGCAAATAATGTGAAATACAAGAAGACATCACTGACAAATTTAAGGAAAATGGTATTATTTTTCCTTTTTGAATGTACTTATTTTCATCTTGACTTGTTGTATGAGTATGTCTTAGTACACTTACAGTTTCCAGTTTAACAATATTCTGTCCTGTTCTCTCTCTTTCCTGATATTTCTCTAGTTTTGCTTGACTTTTCATATATTCCTGAAATAAACAGAATAACTACTTGTATTCAACATTATATGAAGATCTCTTTAAATTTTAGTTTCAATGTTTTTATTGCTTCCAAAAAAAAAATAATACATGTAATAGATTTTAATGGAGACCATGCCATCACTGTGTTGAGTCAATATATTGCAAAGTGCTTCATATCTCATCTTAGTACAAAGATGCATTCATAAATATTTGCAAATTTTTTTTCAAGAACAAAATTATTCATGATTATACATACCTATATATAATAACCATTTAATCTAGGCTTATATATTGTAAAAGAACAATATGGATTTGATGACCACTATCAAAATGAATCATATGAACAATGATTGGATAATAATTTTTTAATTACTGATCTGATCATTAATCATTTACAAACACTGATTAGACCGAATTTTTCTGTCTATTGTCCATATTTCACCCTTCCCATATTTTATTTTCCTCATTTTGACCTTTTTTATTTTATTTTTTTTGGACACGTGTTAAAAAAAAAAAAAAATCCAAATGATAAATAGGAAATATGAAATGTCAAAAAAAACATGAAGAGACAGATTATTCGGTCTAAAACACTGATATGCAAGGTCAGTCCTCCTAATATCCAATGAACATATTACATGTAAAAAGATGTGTTCAATTTAGACAAGATACTTGCTTACACAGGATTTGGGTACATATTTTCCTGTTTTATTATTTTACCTGTAAACTTTGTTCCCTTTTCTTTATGGCAGTGTCAATACTTGGGTATACTCCATTTAACCTGAAACAATATTAATTTTACAAAATGTCTGTTACAAATTGCAGTCAAAGCGTGAACCTACTTAACTTTTATAGTAGATTATAATTCCAATGACTTGAACACGATACTGATTGTGTTGATTAATGACCTTGACTGCCTATACAGGCCTTGCATAGCTGGTACTTGATCATTGGTACACATTGTTTTTCTTTATACCGAGAGCCTGCGAGGTGTAAAAGGAGAAGGTCCGGTAAGGGCCGATTTTGGCCTCAAATTTCAGGTTCATCTGATGAAAGATTTTTGACACTTTTTAAACACTTAAGTGTCTACTTCAGTCGATTCAATTAATTTATGTGAAAGATTTGAACTGATGTAGTCATTAAAGACGCTCAAATTCAAGCTTAAGTATGAAAAATCTATCAAGTATGCCAAAATATGTCACTTTTCAGATGGTTTTTGTCGTAAATGAAAGTGGCCACATCCGTGTTCACTCTCAACCTTTATATATGTTATGTATTATCATCAAATACAACTTACATTTAAATATTAAGAATGAACACAAATGCGGCCACTTCCATTTAAGACAGAAACCGTCTAAAATTTAACTCAAATGCTAAAATTGTGAAGATTTCAGTAATTTAGCATGACTTAATGATGCTAGTACTCAATATATGTGCATTGTATGGTCAAAAACAGCCCATATTTATGTAACAGAAGTATTTTACTTCTCAATAAATAGCTAAAAGTTTACATTTTAACAATTTTGTAAAACTGCTATATTTTGGGGCCAAAAAGGGGTCTTACTGGACCTACTCCATATGACAAATAGTTCATTATTTTGAAAATATCTTTGTACAGAGTTTCAGCAAGGTGTAATATATTGACAAATATAATGCCTACTCATGTTAAAATTTGCAAAAAAACTTGACTTAAAAGAATCAGTTTGATTCTAACAATTCTAACAGGCAAATTCAGAACTTTTTTGTTCAAAGCAGACACGTTCAAAAGGCAACCATTTTGATTTGAAGAAGCAAATACATTGTAAAAATAACAAGTGTTTCGTGATTTAAAGTGGACAAATACATATAGAATTACTTTGTTAAAGATTTTATTGGATTTCATAGTGAGCAACACCAACAGAACATCCAATTTAATATCTGACGTTGCAAATTTAATTGTGACTTCAAGCATGCATGTGTACACCAAGTCTTTGTACTTGACTTTGTTTACAAAGTGAAAGAAGAGCATCATTTTTAGATTACATAAAAATCACAGTAAATCCAAACAATATATATTTCATAGAGGAATATGGGAAATTTAGCCAATCATACTTATCAAAAACATTAATAACCTATCAAGCATCAAAACAAGTGATTTGCAGTGAGGAAATATTAGGTTTCACATGTATCAACCTACTGTACAATTAATAAATTTTCTATGAAATGTATAATTCATCATACTTTTTCACTGGCTCAATAACGGTCTTCTGTACTGTACCATTCTGGAAAGAAATGATGAATAGTCATGAGAAACTGGAAACATTTTGTCACAGCCATACCATAAAATTTTATTGTATATTACATACAAACACATAGAAAAATTTAAGTTCACATGACTTGTGTCAGTGGTATGCAACACTGTTTTTGTAAGTTACTATGAACTGTTCTGTCATATATTTTTATTCCTGGCTTGCTTGCTGTTTTGTGCCAAATTCAAGTCTTGATTAGGCCTAAAAATGTGAAGTGATCTATACTATCCGTTTAAGTTTTTCTCATCAACATCAAATCTATTTCTCCAACATTGAAACTGACCAAAATGATTCCTCAGTATTTTGAATGTTGCCAATAAGGGGTAGATAATTCATATTAACACTAACCAACTCTCTCGTAGATTGAGCTTGTTTTTCTACAGTTTTGTTCCATTCTTCTATCTGTTTATAGAACTCTGGTTCAGACTGACAAAGCTGACATGAAAGCAGATCTTGTGTTATTTTGTGTTCACTCCCTGCAACAGCTGAAACATATTCATATATAGTTCTTACAACTTAATTTTGTTTTCTCGAAAGAACCGGAATTTCATTAAAACAATGATTTATAGGTAAAGCTACAAGTAAACACCTTTCAACATTATATCAGGCTAAATTTTCATCAGAAAAAAAATTATGTTTCATAATTCTAAAATGACCTTTCTTTAAAAATGTAAACATTGACCATTAAAATAACAGGACCAATACCAGGTCTGGACCTGTGTCGCTGCATGCAATTGATTGAGGTAACATGTATACTGGAGCAAAACTGATCATTCCCAGACCAAATACTAATATCATTCACTTCAAAAGGAGCCAAGAAAATTGCTTACTCGCTACAACTCAATATTATCAAGCTGCAGACCAAATATTAAATCATTCTCTTTCATAGAAGCCAAGAAAACTTTGACGAAAATTTTCTTGTACAATGAGTGTTGTAAAATTTGAAACTATCGGCAAACAGGAAGTGGGTACAAGGTAGATGTAAAAATTGCTTACTTGCTACAACTCCACATTATCCAGCTGAAGACCAAATATTAAATCATTCCCCTTCATAGAAGGCTAGAAAACTTAGACAAAAGTTTTTTTTTCTTTCAGACGGAAGGACAGACAGATGGACGGAGGAGTCGAGCAGTTACTAGACCTGCTTCTGCCTTTGTCTAAGCAGGTAAAAATAAGGCAATTCGAATTCTGGTACCTCTGTCCATCATTTTCCGATTTTTTATACCCAACCACCCTAACATTTATTTTCATTTGTAACAGAATGGTATTAGCTTCCACCCCTATTACCCATAGAAAAATATCTTGTGGTGTCCAACCCATTCATATACTTATTCCTGGAATAGCCCTTATCTGCTATACCTGTACATTGTACAATGCCTACAGAAGAGAATGCACATGACCACAAATTTGTCATCAAACAAAAAAAAGATAATACATGTACTGAATCAACAGAACTTTATGCGTATACAAAAAGAATTATTACCATTATTTGCTTCAACCCATCGTTTGGCATCCTTTTGTAATTTTTTACTGGTCTCACCATGTCTACAAAAATAAAAGCTTTCTTTAAATGATAGCAATGATTACTTTGGGCCAGTAATAAACTAGAATTGAATGCGTTGTAGGACAAATATAATTTACCATGTTTTAATGTTTATTTTTTTTTTATGAATTACCTAGACCGGTAATTCAGGAAATTATCATGCAGAATAAATTCCTTCATGTTATATACAAAGTGGGACAAAAGATTCAAAAGTGAGGTCATTTAGACAAACAGACACTTCAAATAATCGGACTGACCAACCAAAATACAGATTCCTTTATGCCTTTAAGATCCCTAATACTACATCCAAGATATGTCATCAAGACAGAAATTCATCTTCTGTGACTTTCTATAGTTTTTAAGGTTCAGACCTTAACAAGAATATAGCAAGAAAAACAACAGGCTTACTTTATTTCAATTTTTCTATATGATATAAATGTGAGACCAGATACTTTTCATACTTACTGATCTAGCTTTTTTATTTCTTTAACAAGTTCTCTTTCTTCCTACAATAAAAATGAATAAAACAGGTGAAAATGACAATAGAAATGTTTCTCAAATTTTCAAATAAAAAATATTGAGCCAGAGGTTAGCCTTGGGCCTACTTATTCACCTCCATTCGTTGTACATTCAGATATTTATCTGTTCTACTTTTATTTCAACCATCCTCCTTAACCAAGGGTTACGATCTGGTCACTCCTGTCCATGTGTAGAGGAGCAGCCTTGATCATAACCCTTGGCTAAAAAAGTTGACTTTCTACTAAAAAATGCTAGTGCTCACTAATGATACCCCCTGTCGGCTATAAGTATTCCATAAACAGGAAGTTGATGAGCGATGAGTGAAATCTCATCACATGGTGTAGCATGCTTACAAGAATTTCAAGAATATCTGATTTGTAGTTCATGAGAAAAACATGAGGAAAATTTCATAAATCATTAAAATTGTCATTACGTGTAAGAATATATAAGTATTCTGTAAAGTAAACAAGAAATATACTTTGACATAGATTCTTGCTATTTTTTAAATGAAAATCAACTTACAGTTCTAGATATCACACTCTTTTTTGGAGCTGTATGTCGACTGAATGGATTCCTAAAAAGTAGTCAAAATATTGAATAGAACTATAAGATTTAGTTATTTGACGAACGAAATACTGTTGAATATGACTCCAAAAAAATTTCTGTAAATTATATTCCATTCTATGAATAAGTTCTAGTTTGCTCTAGCACCTATCTTTGATTGGAAGAAAACATATATATTACATCTAAGTTTTACTGTAAAGTAATATCCATTTTAGCTTTATAGACATGTGAGATACATGTACATTACAAGTTTTTCCAAAGTAAAAAGACCTTTATATAAACCATTATATCATGAAAATAAATGGGGACTACATGTATGTTATTATAAGCCTTTCATCTTTAAAGAGTTTTATAATGAAAAGAAACTATCTTTGAGATGTTTTCCACAACAACCCAGTGTTCTCCTCAGAAATTTTTTATATCATCCTGGTAAACACCATCTTGATGAAATACCATCTTGTTTCTAGAAACAATAGCATCACATCCATGACAATATCTATACGAAACTAATTTCAGATAGCATCACATTCTAGCAATATACATGTAGCATCACATTACCATGATGGTAAAAGGCCCTGGGGAGAACACTGCAACCTATTTTTGCACAATGTAAACCATATGTAATTAATATATCTCAATAAAATTCTGATCCCAAGAAGGAAATACAATTATAAATTTATATTTTGGATTTCCTCAAGGTTTTGAATTTTTGTATTACGCTGTGTATGTACCGGTATTCTTATCATTAACCATGTTAACTGATAAGGACAATAGAGGGACAATAAATATCTGCAGTGGCTGTAGTGCACAACAACAGTTGATTTAAGCTTGGAGATACATTTACTTGAAAGAGTTTATTTGCAAATCTGCAAACTTATACTACATTTGAAACAATCTACCCCAAGTTTTATGATATATGGAGAGCTGGGTAGATAACCCATTTCAATTCAGGCAAGAGTTTGTATGGTAAAATTTTGGTATTGCCTTTTACATGGAAAAGAATGTAAACTCTCCTCTCTTTCATATAAGTTATTAATTATTTATTCAAATAATTATGGTTTGGAGAGTAAATAGTTATGTTCTATAAAAGCGCATTAAACAATTGTGGAATGTCAAATATTTGGAATCAACAGGGTTCTTTTTCTGCTTTGAGGATTTCTAAATGTGTAGAACAAAAACTGAAAGACCAATTTATACAGGAATGGGATGAAAATATTAATTCTACCTCAAGCTCTAAAGGTATATGTTATAGAATATTTAAAACAAAATTTAAATTTGAAGACTATGTATATCTATTTTACCATTGAATTGTATGTATATGTTTTGTAAATTTAGATGTGGAAGTCACTGTTTACCAGTCCAGACAGGGAGATGGCATAATCTGTCAAGAAATGATAGATTGTGTCGTCTCTGTGGCTTGGAAATCGGTGACTAGTATCATTATATTTTGTCTTGTAAATCTTAAGAGTTAAGACACTGAAAGAAAAAAACATTTACTGGAATTTTGTTGGAAAAATGCAAACACCTTAAGCTTAATTGTTTTCCTCAAGTAATATTACAGTTTTACAAACATTATGTCAATATATTAAAGCTGTTTTAAATGTGAAAGTCTCTCCTCCTGGTTAAAAATGATGTATATCATTTCTTTCACACATGCACTGTACATTATATTGTTGTATATATATACATACTTATTGTCTCTATAACTATGTCATTAGTTTATGAGAATAAAAGCATTCATACAAGGTAATACTGGGCAATATGAAATATTTAAATAATCATTATGAGTGCAATACATATAAGATATATAAGAAGATTAGGAATATTTTAATTTGGAATTCACTGGTTTGAATTCAATAGTGAATCTTTGAGAAATTATTAGTCCAGTAATTTTCTAACACATTTTTATATACATATATATATATACTTATATTAAGAGTTAAAAAAATATCATATATGTAATAAAAATGACTTTTCAACAATGTTTGTACATTGCTGTTAAAAAGGTGATTAGTACACAATTTTAGTAGACTCTTTTCCTCAAATTTGACATACCTAATTAGACATACATGTATCACTGGTTTTGTACTTACATGAGCAAGTTGCTCAGCAACACGACGGGTGCCACATGTGGAGCAGGATCTGCTTACCTTTCTAGGGCCGTAGCAAGACGTTTTGGCCACACTGCCAGTTAGGCCATAGTCATTTCGGCCACAGTCATTTAGGCTGTACTGTCAGTTCGTCCATACTTGTAAAATTGTTTTGGCCATGGTTTTTATTGTTATAAATTTAAAGGGATGCAAATATAATTGTTTTTTGAAGCAGACGTTAAGAAACAAATGAAAAATAAAATTAAATCATACATTTAAACACATTGATAAAAGTGTGTATCTTATTATGAATGTTATAAGAGTATTTTTTTAATGTTGATTATAAATAATAAAAAAAAAGTTTTTAATATACATGAACCAAACAAGACATGATAGTTATTTAATAAATGGGGAATGTGTCCATGGGACACAGATGATGCCCCCCCTTGCATAAAACATTATGAAGGGACATAACTCAAGAATGGTAAAAGCAATGTTCCCCAATTGTGTATGATCTGAGTTTTGTAGTAATAAGCATTGTGTATAAGTTTCATAACATTTGGTTGAGGCAAACTAAAGTTAGAGAACAGAAAAAGGCTTGTAAATCTAGAACGGTAAAAGTGACGCCAACAAAATTCAAACTTGATCTGTGTTTTGTGGTAATAAGCATTGTGCATGTTGTGCATAAGTTTCATAACACTTGGATGAGGCAAACTAAAGTAAGAGAACGGAAATGAAAAATCCAGCAATTTTTTTTGAAGGGGCATAACTCTAGAACGGTAAACATTGCGTATAAGTTTCATAACATTTGGCTGAGGCAAACTAAAGTTAGAGAATGGAAACGAAAAATTTAGCAATTTTTCCATTTGTAAAGGGGCATAACTCTCACTACAAACCAGTAAAAGTCTGAAATGGCCTATATCTGTACTCGACTGTACTGATTTTTACTCGACCAGTCTGAATTGGTCTGAATTTTACTTAATATTACTCGACCCAGTCTTAACCATACTCGACTGTACTGATTTGTACTTGACCCTTATCTTTGCTATTGAAAATAGTCTAAACTATTACTCGACCAGTCTGAAACAGTCTTAACCCAGTCTGGACCAGTACTCGACCAGCTCTCGACCTATTTTTTCAGTCTGAACCATACTCGACCAAAGGTCTGAACAATACTCGACCAGTCTGAACCATACTTGACCAAATAACCTCTTCTTTATAATTTTGATTGTTTAAATAACTTTCTCTTTAACTTATATGACAACAGCCACAATTAAATAAAGATATATATAAAAATATTTTTTACATTCTTTAATAATACATGATTCTCTTAGATTTGGCAAATCAAGATAGTTAAATTATCTAATTTTAAAGTCTGAGTCTTGTTAAATAAAAGACTTTTTTTACCTGAAAACCACACCTATACTGAGGGTAATAAAACCTTATTAAAAATAAGGTGCTTTTTGTTTGGCATGTGTTTTTTTTTTAAACAAAACTTGATTTTCCTAAATTCCTAAATAAAAACGAATGTAGGACAGAAAGTCACAGGACAAAAAGTCACAATTCAGTTTTGAGGTTATTTTTCTTTGAACAATAGAACACTTATTTTTAAAAAAACATTTTTGTATTTTTCTTGAAACAATATCAATAATGATCAAATAATTGTTAAGAAAACAAAATGTTACAATGTCTTGGTACTTAAATGGCTTCATGGTGCCAAGAAATATATCCTTTGCATGATTAATATTTTATAAATCTTTATTTATCAAATTAAGTCTTATGAACAATTTCCTAAACTGTAAAATGAATATGTGTCATAAAAAGTAAACATTTCAAGATCTTTCTCATAAATATTCAATCAATTGTATACAAATTATTTGTGACTTTTTGTCCTATCAAATTTGTGACTTTCTGTCCTGTGACTTTTTGTCCTGTGACTTTCTGTACTTAGGTTTCATGGTTATATACAATAGTTATATAACTATCTTTTTCATGAGGTAACAACAGCCAACAAAATCACTGACATTGTTTAACCTTATATCAGAAATATATCTATTCCTATTCATAATTTGGGATATATATATATTTTAAAAGGGATAAAAAATTCAAGAAATGAATAAAATTTTTCTTCTGATTAGGGGTAAACTATAAAGTAATATATCCTGCTTGACGCACACTGATTAAAAAGATCATACCTGGTCAGAGAGTAATAAATTTTAAATAACATCCATTGAAAATTACAACATCCTGTAAAACTTAAATAACAAGGCCTTTGAATTCACTAGATAAGTAATACACGAGTTTAAGAAAAATATGGTTTTCTTTTTACCTGTAAAACACCTGTACTGAGGTAATTAAACCATTAAACCTTATTAAACTGCTTCTTGTATGCCATGTCTTTAATTTTGACAAAACGTATTTAAATTTAATTAAAATAAATTTCTACTGCAACTTTGGAATACATTTCCTTTTTTAAAAGGTTATCAAGGATAAAAAGATGAAAGTTTTATTATTATTATTATATTAAATTTTTGATTTTACAAAACAAAGGTCACATTGATTTTTGATGCATAAATCAATGTGAACATGATGTCATGTATATGAAAATTCATTTTACGAACTTAATTTATTACATGATATTTTTTTAATCCAACCAGAAATTTGATCACCTTATTTTATTTTAATTTTAAATGTGATATACATTTTATATATATATATATATATGAATAACAGTTCCTAAATTAATGAAAAAATAATATAGATAGATACAAAAAATAGGTCTAGGTTGGTTAAGACTTGGTCGAGTATGGTTCAGACTAGGTCGAGTATGGTTCAGACTAGGTCGAGCATGGTTCAGACTTGGTCGAGAATGGTTAAGACTATGTCGAGTATGGTTCAGACTAGGTCGAGCATGGTTCAGACTTGGTCGAGAATGGTTAAGACTATGTCGAGTATGGTTCAGACTCGTATAAAATGGTTAAGTACTGGTCGAGTACAAGTTCAGACTGTTTAGTATGGTTCAGACTACAGTCGAGTAATATCAAGTAAATTTCAGACCAATTCAGACTGGTCGAGTAAAAATCAGTTTAGTCGAGTACAAATATAGGCCATTTCAGACTTTTACTGGTTTGTAGTGTCTAGAACGGTAAAAGTGACGCCACCAAATTTCAAACTTGATCTGTGTTTTGTGGTTATAAGCATTGTGTATAAGTTTCACAAAATTTGGTTGAGGCAAACTAAAGTTAGAGAACGGAAACCAATTTTGGGACGTACAGACGGACAAGGGTAAAACTTAATGCCCCCTCTGCTATGGCAGGGGCATAAAAAGTGAAGTAGATCGTTGTTTTTAGCATAAATTGAACCCAAAAATGCATTCAAGATTCAATAAAAAAAAATAAACCAATCATATCCAAAGATCCATAGTTAGCTCGCTCTGGTATAAATGGTTTTCAGATATTATGCAGTCTTTGGTGTTCATATTTCTCATATTTATATAAAAATAAGTAAATGTGGTGTGATTGCCATTTAGGCAACTATCCATCAGAGTTCAAATGAAGTGGATGTTAGCAATTATAGGCAACGTATATAGTAATAAAATTAAGAAAAAGTGTGGCCGAGTTGACTACTACTGTAGCCGAAATCACTATGCCATAGTACCAGTCTATGGCAGAACTGGTACTGTGGCTGAAACGACCTGTGGCTGAAACGTCTCGAAAGTTGTTGGGCACCTGAGGTGTTGATCAGTCTTTGGTTTTCTATGTTGTGTTTTGAGTACTATTGTCTGTCTTTTCGTCGTTTTTCGTATTTTGTAGGCATTGTCAGCTTTGTTTTCGACTTATGATGCATGAGTTTGAATAATATTCCCTTTGGTATCTTTCTCCTCTCTTTTACATTTAAATCAGTAATTAATAAGACATTATTTGGATTATAACACACTTACCAGCTCATTGTTTTCTCATTATAAATCTTGAATCGTCAGTTAACAACTTTATTTCTAACAGTATGTAAAAATTGCAAAATAAACAATCGAACCAACAGATCGGGATGTCGACATGCAGGGGACCTATCACCGATTTTTTTTAAAACGTTGAAGTTCATCGGAGATTCTCTTGCTTTTATCATAGAAATAATACACCACATCAACAACTTAACATAATCCGAATGACCAAACTTACGATCTGAGGGATGTTGCCTTTGCCTGGTGCAAGATAAACGCTCATCTGATCTGTGAAGAATAATATTTAAAACGTAGTAGGTGAAAGTAATAGTCTAATTCCGGAGTGTAGTTGTCTGCGACTCTTTTCACAAAAAATCTTACGATTAAAATTGATCGTAAGTTATACTGAAATGTGTATGACTTACGAGTATTTTTACTCTTAAGATATTTTGTGAAAAGAGCCGCTGGATCCCAACTCCATTGCTGCAAACTGTAAACCGATAAGACAATCTACGTTATACAAGTCAACATCTTACAGTTCTTAATTTTTTTCTTACTTTTATTGCGTACAGTTTTTTTGTAACTTTGGTATAGCCATTGGAGCATTGTTGTTTTAACTAGCTTTGATGTAAATTCTGCATGTAGTTAGCATGTATTTAGCTTGGTATGAGTAAAAACAATGAAGATTCAAAATGTTACTGTTGTTGAGTTTAATAGCGGTTTGGTATCTCAAGATCGTATATGTTAGCAGAGACATATATTGTATTATATGTCTCTGATGTTAGTTATACGTCCTTGGTATCTTAACATTAAAGATAATATTCAACACAAAAAACCTTTTTAGAAAGTCACTTTATTTTGAAACAATGAAAAAAAAATATTTATAGCAATACACTAACCAAAACACGATTACAAAAATATTCAACACAAAAAACGTCACTTTATTTTGAAACAATGAAAAAAAAATTATTTATAGCAATATTATAACCAAAACACGATTAAAAAATCATTCACACAAAAATCATTTTTTTTAGAAAATCACTTCATTTTGAAACAATGAACAAAAAAAATATTTATAGCAATAACTAACCAAAAAACGATTGAAAAATTACTTAACACAAAACCAATAAAAAGGGTGCGAACGTGTAGGGTGCGAACGTGAAAGGGGGCGAACGTGAATGGGAGCGAACGTGTTTTTGGACGAACGGACCCGGATTCTAGTTATCATATCTAGTCATGTTAATTCAAAATAAGTGTTTTTTTTAAACTTATTCATAAAAGATTTATTTCATGGTCACATATATCGTTGTAATGAAAGGAATAAATGAACGTCATATTCCGGAATTTGTTGGGGTTATACCCGTTTATTGATATACAGTTTAAACAGATTTGAAGCGCCTACCTGATAAAATGGTATCAAATATTCAGAAGGTTGCCCAAACTGCTTATCGTTTATTTTCAAGGATATGTGGCAATTCTGATGTACTGTTAAGTAGTCAGAATGTCGGAATTCTCACGTCGATGATGAATAATATCAGAGACAAAGATGTCAATTTTGACATGTCGAAGATCTCGTTAGAATCTGAGACCCCAGTATCGTATATTGATATTTACGAAGACCCAGTAATGACAATGGCAATATTTATTATCCGCGATGGTTGTAAGATACCACTTCACGATCACCCAGGGATGTATGGATTTTGTAAAGTGATTCATGGAAGTGCACGAATGAAATCGTTCAGTGATCCTCAAAATTTCGGAGACGGTAACCCACCTGAAAACATTGCCAGTAAAATCCGACCTTTTCTGAGACATTCAATTAAACCAGTTGTTCTTGAGGAGGACTCCATCGTCAGTTCAGAAGACAATTGCTGTGTTGTAACACCTAATCATGGGACGTATCATGAACTCATAGCAGTAAATGGGCCTGTTGCATTTTTAGACATACTTGCACCATCATACGATCATTCTTCAGGTGCCAGAATATGTCAGTATTATGAAGAAATTAAAGGACAAAATGAAGAAATCAAACACCTTGGAAAGACACTAAAATGGTTTACACCAATAAGTCAGCCAAGTGATTTCTGGTGTGATCCTGAAGAATATGAAGGTCCTTCTGTTGTAGATGCTTTAAAAGAAATAGTTTAAAAATTAAATGTACTGTTTATATATATGATTAACTTATAATAAAGATATAGCTAGTAATTTATATGAATTTTATAGTGTTTTTGGTTAATTGTACAGGATGATCCCACTAGCTTCTAAAATAAATGCATCAATGTACCAATGTTAATTGTACACTATAAACCATGATAACATGACACACGAGGTTCACTGTAACCCAAAAGTGAGGGAAGCCAAAGTTGTGAAACAAAACACAACTATAACTTTTAAGAGCATCACAGCCAAACCGTGAAAGCCCTTTTAATTTAGTGAACTTGGCCAAAACATGTACATGAAAAGCAAAAGCAATTATTATAAATGAATAAATGCATTTAAAATCCTTTCTACACAAATTATAAAAGTGTTGTCATTTAAAAGTGACTTAACCAAGTTAGGTTCATGACAGTCAATTGATAATGGTTCCCATTTCAAGCATGTTTAGACCACAAAAAGAAATTGTCCTATTCAATTAGCCAGTATAATATGGGTATTGGTTTTTTGAAGTTTTGAATTATTACATATGATAATAATAATCCCCAATATTCATGCATCTGGGATTATACTTGAATTCTACAACCGTCTTACATTTTCAAAGATATACAAATGCAGTGCTGTCAGACCTGGTAAGTTATTTAACAGAAATCAAAGCATATTTCAAACATGAACCCTGCAGTTGGGGCATAGATATTGCCTACAGCAATGTGAAGCAGCATGTGCTTCCACACTACCTGTATGAAGAAAAAAATACATATTATTTTTACACTAAGAGAGAGAGAGAGTATTTCGTTTTTTTCTGGAAATTTAAGTAAACTTGACATTAAATTTTTAACACATATATTCATACATGCACAAATAATATACAAGGAACCTTACATGCTTCAATTTATATTTTACATCCAGAAAATGCTTAACTACAAATATTGTTGTTCTATTTACTAGATCTCTTACAATCATTAACAAACTCGTGATCAAATTACTATTCATTACCCTCAAAGGCACAGCAGTATAAAAAAATGAATACAGATAATGATTCTACAATTTGAGAGTTATGACTCCAACTGGTAGCACATGACCTCAATGATTATTCAGGATGTAAGAAATACCTAACCTACCATTTAAAGGAATATTAATGACAGGCCCATGTTAGGCGAGTGTCCTGCTCCTAGCTCGAAAAACCTTAAGACTCTTTAGCATCATTTATTAATAGTAGGCTCTTTCGAAGCTGTTGCTGAGGACGATTTTTCTTACCATAATTGTCCATCTCTCAATCATTTCTTGTGGCAGTCAAAATTTTTACCCCTGATTGTGTCCCATTTCATTCCATCTTAAAATTCATTATCATTTTATGCCTATTTTATATATAAATATTAAATCCTTGTCATGTTCATCTCCTCAATTTACCGTACAATGATATAGCAAGACTGTGCTCCTAGGGCATGCAACACAAATAATCATTCATCAGTATCAAATTTTAAGAGAGAGAACTTACGTAAATAGATCTAAATATAGTCTAGCAGTATTAACTATTTCTAAAGTTTTAGAAATTCTTTGGAAGTTTTCTGCATGCTCTTATAAAACCAGAATTTCCCTGTTGAAAAGGCGTTTTTAACCCGGAGTAATGTAATAACCTTAGTATGTGGAATTGCTGCTAAACTTGGCATAACAGGTGATGCTAGACTTTGTATAATCAGGTGACGTTAGTGTGAAGCATGACGTCAAAGTCAACAGATGACTTATCTTTGTTTATCGCTATTTTACGAAATTTTCCTTTGATCTTGCTGACTGATAATTTTCTTTCTCAGTGGAGTCGAGTGATATGAAAAATTACCGCTAGAAACTAAGGGCCCACGTGCCCGTTGTCAATGAAATTAACGACGTCGTCATAGGTAAAACAGCGATAAACAGATTATCATTGGTCATCTCAACTTGATTGCTTTTCTCACTTTCGCCGTACCGGCTCAAGCGAGAAAATCAATCTCGTTGAGATAACCAACGATAATCTATAATTATTTGCATGTAACATATGTATATCATGCATGGTTTGGAGTTCGAACAGGTCATTTGAAATTAAGGTAACGTTTTCTGCTACAGTGGCCACTCCACAAAATACTTAAACTATAAGTGCGCCAAGTTGTTCAGTTTCATATAAAATTTAAAAAAAGGAGTTGATAATAAAATATATAAGCAGCAGGGACCATATTCCGCCCAAGTTACGCACGTCTGGCGTAAAATATGTTAATACTGGCAACCAACAATCAATCAATCAGAGAGAGAGACTATAAAAAAGACCAACCAGCAAATTTAATATGTACCGGATGGTCTAGAATAGACGATTCTGCGCAGATGAGGAAAAAATTATAAAAAAGTCTACAGATTTGCGCAACGGGGACTAAATAAGATGGTAATATACGAAGATGATATTATAAAATCGTGTTGACAAATATATCGGCTGAACAGATAGCTTTTGTCAGTGTCAATAATTTTAACAATACTGTTTTGTAAAAATCTTTAGACTTTTACAAACTGTATGTATGTGTGTGTGTATGTGTAAGACTTAAATTTGTGTTACTATATTATGATAATTGGAAATTAGTTCATTTTGATAGGAGTTCCAGTTTTTTATTGAAGTATATATATATGTAAAGTTATACGGCTGAAAATATGTGTAAAGTTATTAGGTATTTGTAAAGTGCGAAACGAAATAGAAACGGAACGGAACAATATTCAGTATGTTACACATATATACAAATAACATACTGAATATTGCGACGGGGAACAAGTCTAAGCCGCGACTCACCCATATCGAACGAAAGCATCAATAATAGATCATTGTTTACGCTTTTTTTCGCTGTCAGGTCTAGGTATGGATGTGTAAACCTAGGTTGGTTACGAGTGATGGCTGTCTTCTCGGGTGAACTGGGAGGGTTGGGGGATAACTACAGTTTGTTTATGTGAGGAAAATTCTGGGCATTTTTGTGAGTTTCAAGAAAGTTCGGGTTGGCATTGGTCTTTCGGGTCTGCAATGGTCTTGAAAGCAGATTTCGGGTACTTGTTTTGTAATTCTATGCAAATTCCCTTTTTTTGTCTAAGTAAAATTTTATTGGATTTATGTCAAGTTATATTCGTATAATTTAGGGTATGATCTGTTTATTTTCTTGATACTTAAGGCTTTAATTAAATATGCAAATGCTGGATAATTTCTGATCTTTTTAGTGAACTCAATCGAATTATTTCGGGTCGGGTTTTACGATTTCAATCAATTATTGATTTGAGTACGCCATGGATGCTATCCTCAGTGAGATCAACTTCTCCGCTATGCACGCGATAATAAGCAGAATTTGCCAAAATTCCGAAAAATAAAGCCCATTGAAGTGGAATTTATCTTAGGTTTAAATATCCTTTCCTCCGGCGAGTGTGCGTACACTTTAATAGTAATCTTACTGTATATAGCTATAGTACAGTCTGCTGGTGAAGAAAAATGCGGTTTAGGAACATTTGAGTAGCCATAATCAACATTTTGTAACCATTTAACTGCATATTTGTCTTTGCTCTTAAAAGAATGGTTACATTTCAATGAAATTTTATGTTGCGTTTCCGTCATTCATAGTTTTCTCAGTAATCACATATTATACAATATAAATAAGATGTGGCATGAGTGCAAATGAGACAACTCTCCATCCAAGTACAAGTTTTGATATCTTAATTTGAATAAAACCGATAAAACAGCATTTAAACAAACATCTATTATAATTCGGAGGATGAAAATTACTGACCCATTGATATTTGACCTCAGTGAAATTCAGTGTACGCCATTAATATAATTTAGATATAAAAAGGGGACCCATTCCAGCGGCACGTCTGTGTATACCTTCATTTAGTCATAGAACCAATCTAGATTGAGACCCACTTGCGTGTCCTTAATATCCCTGTTCTGAAATATAGTCCCATTTATATTACTTATCTCAGGTGTACCACCCCTTTTCCTTTTTTAGAGTAATATTTTACCGTAAAAACTTTTATCATTCAAAACGACGTGTGAAAACTTAACACTTAGGCAGTAACCACCGGTATGTACGACCCCCCCCCCCCCCCCCCCCCCCCCTGAAAATAAACGTTCGGCCCTATGCCGGTTTCATTTGATTTGTTCCAACTAAAACAATGAAATTCAGATGCATGCAAACTTTGCAACACACAAACATATTGTATTATAAGACATTTGGCAGAGATTTAGGTTAAAATTATAAAATTTCATTTCGTTTCGTTTTGCTGTATTTCGTTTCGTTTTGCGCTATTTCGTTTCGTTTCGTTTCGTTTTGTTTTGTTTTGTTCCTTTCCGTTTCTATTTCGTTTCGCACTTTACAGGTACTCAAAGTTATTATATACTTTCAACATGTGTATAGAAAACAATTAAACAAATGCCACTGTATATTCTATGGAAAGCCACAGTGAACCCCCCGATTATATTATTTTTCTTTTAAAAATACATGGATACAAATAAATCTGCGGCTTTTAAAATCCCGCCGATTATTATCAATTCTAAAATCTTCGGCTTTTCAAAATCTTCGGCTTTTCAAAATCTTCGGCTTTCCAAAATCTTCGGCTTTTCAAAATCTACGGCTTTCAAAATCTTCGGCTTTTCAAAATCTTCGGCTTTTCGAAATTCACCGCCGATTATTATATTATAAAATCTTCGGCTTTTAAAAGTCTGAAAATCTTCGGCTTTTCAAAATCTTCGGCTTTCAAAATCTTCGGCTTTTCAAAATCTTCGGCTTTCCAAAATCTTCGGCTTTCCAAAATCTTCGGCTTTTCATAATCTTCGGCTTTTCAAAATCTTCGGCTTTCAAAATCTTCGGCTTTTCAAAATCTTCGGCTTTCCAAAATCTTCGGCTTTCCAAAATCTTCGGCTTTTCATAATCTTCGGCTTTTCAAAATCTTCGGCTTTTTAAAATACACCGCCGATTATTATATTATAAAATCTTCGGCTTTTAAAAGTCTGACCCCCGCCGATTATTATCAATTGTAAAATCTTCGGCTTTTAATCAAGAGCCCGCAGATTATTTTCAATAATAAAATCTTCGGCTTTTATAAACCAAACCAAAAATAATCTCCGGGACCCGAATATTATGATTATATAATCTGCGGGGAAATATAAAAATGCAAAGACTTACATCAAATGCGGACGCGGAACCGAGAAATACATTCGAAACTCTCTAGATTTGCATATTCTGGTTCATTACACCAAGAAAGGTTGTGATAGATAGATAGGTGTTATTGTTGAAAAGACAACTGAAAATCTCAAACACGCAAGCACATGCAGACTATATAGTATGTATGTATATATTTAAGTGTGTGCGTAAGCGTCTGTATGATTTTTAAGCCCCCGTGACAAAATAGGGGTGGGGGTATAAATTTACCCCTGTCCGTCCGTCTGTTCGTCCGTAAGATGCATTGTTTGTCCGGCTATCTCCTACAGTTTTGGAGGTACAACTTTAATATTTCGTAGGATGTTCATACACATAAAAAAGGCGTTCATGGCCAAAGGATTTTGATTTCTTCCAAATGTTGTGACAATTATAGCTGATCACAGGAATCCATGACAAATCGCCCTACTGGCAAATCACCCAACACCTAATCGCCCCACTTTTTCACCAACTCGCCCCACTTCCTAAAAAATCGCCCCACACTTGTTTACCAACTCGCGCCACTTATGAAAAGGGTAAAATCCCATTGAAAATAGGTTGGATAACTTGCCCCACTTATGAAAAGGGTTAAAATCCCGCTGGAATAAGGTCTGCCAACTCGCCCCACTCATGACAAATAGATAAACCACGATGAATTTAGTAATGCCAACTCGCCCCACTTATGGAAAAAGATGCTATCCCTTTGTATATGTTCCTGACACTTATAAATAAAATCAATACCTATGAAAACCTTAGATAAACATCTTTTGTAATTCTTTTCTTTTTGTTTTTCCTTTCTTTTTGTTTAAATAAAGCAGTAAGAAGTGAGTATCAGTATTTCGGTGACGTGAATGTCAACTTGCCCCACTTGTGAAAAATAGAAAAATCCTGATGAATTAAGTTATGCCAACTCGCCCCACTTATGAAAAATAGGAAAATCCTAATATTGATTGAGTCATGCCAACAAACGAGTGTAGGCCTTCCAATTCGCCCCCCTTATTAAAACGTTAGAAATGCATCTGTTTTTTGTTCTTTCCTTTGGTTGAAATAAAACAGAAAGAAGGTAGCATCAGCATTTATGTGACGTTTTTTTCCTGGTAAATATATTCAATGTTTTATAAGATAAGTCAAGAATCATGTGTGTTTACATAATTTTATTCTCAGATGATAGGTTTGCACATCTACATAAGTATGCATAACAATAACATTTAAAACAAACATACATTAAATCAATTATGACAAGCACTGGCATGATAACATAAAAAGAAGTACTAGATGAAATGTCAGCACTAGAAACAAGAACATGAATACATAGATTAGTTTTCATTAAGCATGTTAAGTGGGGCGAGTTGGCAGACATGAAAATTATATATTCATCTAAATATTACCGTTTTTCATTAAGTGGGGCGAGTTGGCAGGCATGAAAATTATATATTCATCTAGATACATGTTACCGTTTTTCATTAAGTGGGGCGAGTTGGCAGGAGTAATATTAACGAGATTTAACCCTTTTCACAAGTGGGGCGATTTTTTAAAAAGTGGGGCGAGTTGGTAAACCAGTTTGGGGCGATACAAATTGTTTCGTCTCTAAGAAAAAAGTTAGATTTCCACTACTCCTTTTACTAAATAGGCACAATTTGTGGACACTCGGTGCAATTTGGGTACTGTGACTTTATATATATATATATATATATGAGTGTGTGTGCAATAGATTGGGCGTCTGTATCGACAAAATAGGCTGGGGATATTTATTTACCCCAGTCCGTCTGTAAGATACATACTCAATCGTAAAGTTCGTCTGCCTATCTCTTACAGTTTGGGAGGTATAACTTTATCATTTTGTTGGATGCTCATACACATAATGCAGGTGGGCATGGCCACAGGATTTTTTACCTACCTTGCATTAGATGTCCTTTTTCAGCTTGGTAATACTATGTTAACACTAAGAGTTATAGTTCAATTAATGATCAGCTTCATAAACATCTACAAAAACATGCAAATAAAACATTTTAATCACCAATTGATATCTTATGGCATGTATGGCAAAGAAACATTGTCCTTACATCACTTTTTCTGTGTCATGTACCATGCAGGATTATGAAAAAGGATTTTTGAAGGAAAGTGCCAGTGGTACTCATAAATTTTTGCCATCAAAAGTCCAACAGTCATGACAGTGAGAAGGAGAAATTTTTTCAATTTTGAATTCTTAATTAGGTTTTCATGACAAAGGAGAGATAGAAAAGAACATCACATCAAAAGTAATTTAATTTTTTTGTCATAAAATGATGATTTGTTAATTTTGATCTTTTGTTGTAATGTAATACACATAGCATTTTCATGCTGAAATTAGCAATTTTTCCAACTTCAAAAATTTAATTTAACCATAACATTGCCATACAAATGTATATATTTCATTTATGTTTCAGTTGCAATGTACTGCCAACACTGTGGGGAAAATCTTCCCAATACTGCACACTTTTGCACAGAATGTGGCAAGTCAGTCACATCATCATCAGGTAAGAGATATTTACACATGTGTTTAATTAGTGCATGTGCACTTCACAAAGTGATAATTTAACATTTATAATTCCCTTAAAATCACATTATGAAATTGTTTTTTTAATTGGAACAGACAGAATATATACATGAATAAAACATTTAGGGTTTCTTAAATCTTTCATTACACGACAAAACTAGATGTTCTTAAGAGCCTGAATTGCTCACCTGGCTTTAATTGGTTTATTTGAACATATAAAAAGACATTTGTATGTATTTTCCATGAATGGAAATGTGGAATGTGTCAAAGAGACAACAACCCGACCATAAAGCAGACAACAGCCGAAGGCCACCAATGGGTCTATTATCTTATGTTTAAAAAAAAAAATTATAATCGCTCGCCTTTACTTTTCAAGCTTCGCCTCAAAAATTTGCAAATTAAATATTTTTTTATAAAAATTTTCAAATTGCTCACTCGCCCCAATTTTTGGAGTCCAAAAATCCGTAGAACAAGAAATTAAATTGGTGTGGCCTAACTGTATTGTTTGGTATTATTCAACCTGTTATTGTATAAATAAATTTGTATTATTTAGATGTTATTTATAAGTTAACTAAATATTTATTCAAATGTATTTCTTGCAGAATCTGAAAGCTTAAAAATGTCAACAGAATTATCCTCAGGTTTGTAGACTTATGATGAAGTGTGCTAGAATTTCTTATTAAGCATGTGCAAAATGTGAAATGAATTATCTTTGAAATAATATAGGCATATACAGACATTTTGTTCAAGTCTTCCAAAAATGAGTATATTTCATACATGTTTGTAAGTTTGTTATAGACTTTCGAAAGGAACTGATTGAACTTAAAAAAATAAACAAACTCTGGGCGAAAAAAAAAATGCTGGATGAGCCTTGCAAAGAAATAATAGGCAAGATTGAATTGATATTCCCAACAGACTTTTTCTATGTGACATTTAATCTGAATTGATGAAAGTTACAGACACTTGTTTAAATATTAAGGAGGTTTGCTGCTATAAAATTCTTAAAATAACTTATATCAGTTTTGTTTTCAAAATTTATTATTTTACAAAGATATAAGAAGATGTGGTATGAGTGCCAATGAGACAACTCTCCATCCAAGTCATGATTTGTAAAAGACAACAATTTCAGGTCAAAGTAGGGTACATGTACACATATTTTGTACCTAAATGTAAGTATGATTTGTAATGATTTATTACAAATCACTCAGACACACATATAAATGTGTAACATGAGGTCAAAAATATAATACAATATATGCAAATAACATGACAGAAGAATATTTAAACATATTAAAGTCAATACATAGCTCTTCAGAATCCAACAGTGTGAATGATTATGAAAAAAGATATACAACATATATATATATATAGATGGATATGACATAAATCAAAGATATATATTAACTTTTCTGATGAACAAGGGTAGCTTTTTATATAGTTCAGTATTACAATAAGACAGTAAACCTTCAAACTTGATGATGCTTGGATGAGCTGTGTAGCACATAGGTATGTACTTGTTTCTTAATGACACAATTTTTTCATTTTTACATATCAGCAAAATATGGAATTCATCTTCATTACCATTTTGATAGGAGGCATTTGTATAGCAGCTCTTTATTTATCATTTGTACACAAGTTACATTTTCTTTCCTCCCTTGGGATATTGTACTTGTAGATTCATAATATGACATAAAATTAGGGGTCATTCATTTAATTGCATGAAAAGCAATCATGAATAGTGATTTTAACTGCTTTTCTGTGGTAATTCAAGGCAAATTTGGTTTTTAGATCTTTGTTTTTGAACTTAGATTTGTCAAATTACATTAAGTTTCGATCTACTGTATACGAACAGATTAGAAATATTATAAATCATAAATGATTTTGAAAATTTAACCCAGCGAAACTACTTCAGAGGGAACTTTTTGGTCTTTCTTTATAAACCAAACAAAAAATCAGAAATCATTTGGACAGGATATAGATTTATTTTCTTTTTGTAGATGGTAGAAGAAGTCTTGACGCTTTAAGGAAAAGATTTCTCAATAGCAAGTCTGAAGCTTCTCCACCCAAAAAAAGCTGTGTGAAGCCAGCTTTAAAAAAGAAAGAGAAAACAGAGGTAAAATATTTTTGTGGTTTAGTATTTGATCACTTATTATGCATCACCTATGACAGTAGAGGTGCATTATGTTTTCTGGTCTGTGTGTCCCTCTTTGTATCCTTTTGTCAGTTTTTTCTGTCTGGTATCAGGTTAAAGTCCTTTTTTATGAAGTTCTAGTAACAGCTTCTTGAAACTTAGTATACCAGCTCTATAATTAGTCAAACCACAAGATCTGATCATATTCACCTAGCCTGTTTCAACCTATTCAATTATTATAAAATGTCTAATAGCAATATATCAAACATCTCCTTAATAACTTCATAACAGGAAATGCCAGTTTGGCTTAAGATCAATTGAAGGTTTCTGCATGCCTGATATAATTTAGAAAAATAAACTTTTTCCAATAAGCTCAGCAACACATTTTTCTGACAAGTTGAACAACACAATCACAAAAACAAATATACTTAGATAAATTCATAATCCACTTCAGTATCTTTCAAACCTGGGCCAGCACCTTTTTATCTTATTTTTTTATTATAATTAGTATTTTTCTACTGGATTTTGACAATGATATGAATAATACCTAATGCAAATCTATTTTTATACGACCGCAAAATTTTCGGTCGTATATTGGTATGATGTTTCGTCGTCATCATCGTCCTAAGACACATTGGTTTTTTACACAATATCTTTAGTTTAAGTGAATGAATCTTTATGAAATTTTACCATAAGGTTCAATACAACAAAAGGAAGGTTGGGATTGATTTTGGGGGTTATGGTACCAACAGTTAAGGAATTAGGGGCCAAAAAAAAGCATTTTTGTAACTTCCAGACAATAACTAGTGTGTTAGTGTATGGATCTCTCTGATATTGTACCACAAGATTCCATATCACAAAAGGAATGTTGGGATTGATTTTGGGGGTAATTGCCTCAAAATTTTAGGAATTGGGGGCCAAAAAAAGGGACAAAAAACAAGCATTTTTCTAGTTTCTTGACAATAACTTGCGTGTAAGTGTATGGATCTTTATGAAATTGTACTACAAGGTTCCATATCACAAAGGGAAAGCTGGAATTGAGTTTGGGGGTAATTGCCCAAAACGTTTAGGAAAAAGGGGCCAAAAATAAGCATTTTTCTAGTTTCCAGACAATAACTTGTGGTCAAGTGTATGGATCTCTCTGAAATTGTATTGCAAGGTACCATAACACAAAGGGAAGGCTGGGATTGAGTTTGGGGGTGCTGAATCATAAGGGGGTTCAAAAAATTTTGGGGTGGGGGGATGGATTTTTTTTGGTCCAAAATTAAACTTAGTTTGATTTTAACAAAAATTGAATTCTTGGGGTTCTTTGATATGCCAAATCTAACCGTGTATTTATATTTTTAATATTGGGTCCTGTTTTTTAAATTGGTCTACATTAAGGTCCAAAGGGTCCAAAATTTAACTTAGTTTGATTTTAACAAAAATTGAATTCATGGGGTTCTTTGATATGCTGAATCTAAACATGTGTTTAGATTTTAGATTATGGGCCCAGTTTTCAAGTGTGTCCAAATTGGGGTCAAAAATTAAACTTTGTTTGATTTAAAAAAAAAATAAATATATGGGGTCCTTTGATATGCTGAATCTAACCATGTATTTAGATTTTTGATTTTTGGGCCCCGTTATCAAATTGGTACACATTGAGAACAAAAGGGTCCAAAATTAAAGTTTGTTTGATTTTATCAAAAATTGAATTCTTTGGATTCTTTGATATGCTGAATCTAACCATGTATTTAGATTTTGGATATTGGTCCATAATCGGTAAATTAAATTTTTTTAAGTTCTTAGACCACATTCATTCTGTGTCAGAAACCTATGCTGTGTCAAATATTTAATCACAATCCAAATTCAGAGCTGTATCAAGCTTGAATGTTGTGTCCATACTTGCCCCAACTGTTCAGGGTTCAACCTCTGCTGTCATATCAAGCTGCGCCCAGCGGAGCATTTTATTCATTATTAGATATATATCAGCAGGGTCATTTTTATACAGTCATCTATTATGTTATGAAGTAAAGTCCTAAACATTATCGTAATTTAACATAAATGAAATGATTTGTATCTGATATAAAATCCTTATTGCATTTCCAAATCTTACAAATGTTCTCCTAGGGAATACTCCTAAAACAAACTTTGCATGAAAGCATCTTTCATTTTTTTCTTACTTAATTTTATAGGATATACAAGTGCATTTACAAGTTCAAATTTTGGACAGGCATGACATAGCAGTTAAGAGGGTTTTCCCTACTTCAGAAGATATCTTATCAGGCAAGATATCTATTACAGTGCCGATCAAGTCAACTGGTGTCTACTGGATAAACAAAGTTCAGGAATATTTTCATGGAAATTATAATTTACAGCTTATGAGAGTTTGTTCTTTTGGTTATAGTGTGGTTGAAAACCCAGAAGATTACAATATTGCTAATTTGAAGTGTGAGATGAAAAAGTTAAAGAAGAAGGCCAGTGATTTGCAAGCATATGTTAAATTTGTAGACAAAGGTAAATGATGTTGTAATTCTGCTCGATTTTTTGAAAACTAAAAAGAAAGAATTTAAATGAATAACCCATCAAATATCAGCAATGTCAAAATATTTGCACGACCCCCTTTGGTAGTTATTGCCCTCACTTGGGATTAAAAACCAGAAATTGTCAGCTGGATAACATTACAAAATTTTAATTAACTGTACTGTTAAATACGGATATGTCTTGTTATTGTCAATAATGATTAATTTTATCAATTTGTTTCAATTTTTGTACACCTGTCTTAAATGAAATGATTAAAATTTTTATATACTTGTGTGTCAAAGTGTTGCTTACAAGGATTTGAAAACTTTGCATAATGATATCTGTTCAAAAGACTTTCATGGATCCTCATGTTTTTGTTACATTGATCATGTTGATACACACCTTCAAATTTTGAAGGCTTAAGTTTCTTTTGCAAATGTAATAATAACTGGATCAGAAAGTAGAATGGAGTGTAGTCAGAGCCTAGTAAGCAAAGCGTAGACACAGGATTTGAATTTAACTCACATTGTGTCCTTCATTAATAAAATTTGATGAACCAATTCAAAGGAACATGTAATTCTTTAAATTTATAATATATAATTGACCTCAGAAAGGTCCCTTTGTTTGATAACTTCAAATTTTGACATTCTCGAGGTACAGTTCACTATTAGTTGAGAATTATCATAAATGTGTGTACCATAACCATCATCAATCAATTTGAATTGATCTTTTATGAAATTGTAACACACATGTCAGATTGATTAAAGAATTAAAGCTTCCTTTTCATTTTGATGATTTTATGTCAATTGCCATGCTTAAATCATTAAAATTTCATCATTTTGTTTAATGTAGAACCATAGTTTTAATTTGCTTTTATTAATTTTATTGAAATTTAGTTGCAACACTCAGATTAATAGCAAAAAGCTACATTTCAATTCAGATGAATTTCAATAGTGTCATTTACTAATTGATGTCGAGTTGTGGGACTTTATTTAAGCAAAATATAATTTGCTATTTGCACAGCTCTGTATTGCTTTGTGTCATTATCTTGGATACTACGACAGATGGAGAGAGATTGCTACATTCTTTAATTTTTAGCATGGTTATTTATACATTTAAATTCAAAAGTCAAAAATTAACGTTTAGTCATATGAACATGTTGAAGCGTTATGTACTAATGAAGTCTTTGTGTTTTTCACCATTTTCATGGTTGGCAAAACAATTATAAAAGATACAATATAACAAGTAACTGAGTGTTCACTGTCACTTGTGTAAGAATATGAGCAATTCCAGATTTGATTAAAAAAATTAAAAAGTTTATGACCATGATGACCTGTTGCAGGAATCAGAAGTTCAGTCCATATATGGAACATAAAATTTATATTTTAGAAACCTTTAATTCAACTTTTTGTATTATTTTGCTTTTTTTAAATCAGTTGTTGTAACTTGAAGTTATTACTTGAAGCATATTACTTTACATCACTTTATATGTTCTTGTGATTAGTGGGATTTTAGAATTCATTTGATTTTATTTTTCTCTCCCAGAACGCTCACAACTTAAGAAGATAGTTACATGTAATCAGTCACAGGCAGGACAGGTGCTTTTCTCTTACTAAGAATAAATTTGTTTTGTTTTTGTTTTTGTTTTGTTTTGTTTCTTTTAATTAAAGGATATTCAGATATTCCAGTTATCAATTTTAATGGTTAATAATATATTTAATTATAGCCTTTATGTGCCAAAATAATTTACATCTGTTCTTTTTTTTACTATTCACTGGAATTTCCTTAACTTCCTTCAAAAAAATATTTTCTTCTGTTTGGTAAATGCATTTGTTTGTTAACTTAACATTTTCAGGGCAAAGAGACAAATTAGAATTGACTGTTTGTTTTACCAAACTATAACATAAAACCTCTCTTAACAAATCATAGAAGATATTATACTTAAATACACTTTTGTTTTTTTTAAATTCCATATGTAATATTATATTTATTAACATTTCCTTTAATGGTCATTACCATTTTTCAGTGAGTTTAAAAAAGATATGATAGGTAATTTGTGAAAATGATAGGGATAGAACAATCAACATTGTGTACTATTTTTATATATAATTTATATTAAACTAGACTGTTACCTACTTGATAAAGAAATGTAAAAATAAAAAGGCTAACAATGTATATGTGTAAGAATTCACTAAGCGAGGATTTTATCATTTTTTTGTGTCAACAGTCTGCTTGTAGCTTTAAAATCATTGTTCTTCTGTTGAAATTTATCGAATCAATTTTATTTTGTAAAAGTAAACATTAAAAACTGTCTTCAATTATATTTCAAATGTTCATACCAGCTGATTTTTTGGAACAAAAAGCATAACCTTGCATACACCTGCTTACTTTGCCTGTTGTGTTCTTGGTTATCTATATAACCAAGTCAATTTTTTCTGTGTCAAAATGTTGATTAAATTTTGTGTTTTTTTTATCATCAGATTCACATGACTGTAACTTAATTCACTTATCATAATTTTAGGAAAGATCATGTGTCAAAAAAGATAAAGATCATGTTACCAGGGTAACAGAATCAAGGACAACTTCAACTACTGCTGTCCAGGTACTACATGTATATGGTGGTATTTTTTTCCTAGTTTTCCAATCAAAGGTCGTGGTTTTCTACAGGCACTCAAGCTCGTGTATATTAACCAGAGGATGTCTCATAATATATGAACAACTTCCTCAAAGTCAAAAACTTTCACAGCGTAGCCCACAGAGATTGTTCCCATCTAAATGATATCTAGTTCTATTTGCTTTGAATGTAATTGTGAAGAAATTCTCAACATTTGAAATATACTGTTGGATATGCCCTGAAGCACAAATCATATCAAAAGTTTGGTTTATAGACAGATTATATAGTTATTGAAATACTGATTAATTGTATGATTAAAATATAGAGAAATATTTGATGCTCAGTAGTTAGGCTTCTTGATTTATTGGCAAACGGCATTTAAAGTTATTTCTGTGTAATTTCTAACAAACCTTATGATTGATGAGCATGATGAGTTCACTGTTATTATTGTAGGATAAATCTATTGAGATGAAAATAAGAAAAGAAGACGGAGCCATCAAAACAGTTGCATTTCAGGTAAATAAGTGTCTCTTTGGAGATTCTACCTATATTTTCCCATTATACCATATGGATTATTTTACTTTCTTATTTCACACAAGAACTTTTTAAATAATTTTTACATGTAGTAATAGCTGTGTTTTTCTCAATTAAACATTAGCTTTACTTTTATTTATTTTTTCACACTTTCAAACTGTTACCATTTTTTGGGGATTTCCCCCTTGAAAGCTCAAAATTAAATTTTAGAAAGAGCAATTTTGTCCAACATTAAAAACAAAACATTCAGTTAACAACAGCTATATAGGTTTGAAAAAGTATAAAAAGCCAACTTACAACATTAGAATGAATTGTATGCCCCCTTTATGGTTTTGTGGAGAACGCAACTTTTGTCGCAGAAAGCTTGACATATGGATAGTGATCCTGCTTCAGCATTAGCTAACTTCTTAAGGTGTAAATGCCCAACTGACAAATTTCACCTGACCTTGACCTCATTTTCATTGTTCAATGGTTTTTATACTACTGCAAAAAATGTTTGCGGTCGTATATTGGTATGACGTTGGCGTCGTCGTTGTTGTTGTTGTCGTCCAAAGACACATCGGTTTTCGCACAATAACTTTAGTTTAAGTAAATGGATCTCTATGAAATTTTACCATAAGGTTCAATACCACAAAAGGAAGGTTTGAATTGATTTTGGGGGTTATGGTACCAACAGTTAAGGAATTAGGGGTCAAAAATAAGTATTTTTGTAACTTCCAGACAATAACTTGTGTTTAAGTGTAGGAATCTCTCTGAAATTGTACCACAAGTTTCCATACCACAAAGGATTGGCTTTTGGGGGTTATGGTTCAAACTGTTTAGGAATTAGGGGCCAAAAAAGGGGGGAAAACAAGGGTTTTCCTGGTTAATGGACAATTTAAAGCAGTGTAAGGGAGGTAATCCAAAAACAAAATTGTACAATGTTGTACAATTTTGGATTACCTCCCTTACACTGCTTTTAAATTATCTATTTCAGACTTTTATGATGTATTTAAATGGGTAATTATGGTTGCAAACTCCATTGGTAATTTGAATTGAGATTATGACCATATCTTGAGGGAATGAATTTTTTTTTTTTTAAAGGGGGGGGGGGGGGGGGGGGGGGGGGGTTAAAAAAGAAATTGTGGGGTGGCAATTTTTTCTCATTTCAGATTTCAGAAATTAAACAAAATTTCTTCTTTTATTTACTTTCACATATAAAAAAGGAGGGATTTTTTGGAGTGGGGGAAGGGGGGTCAATACACAACAGCATAGTGTATTGCACAAAAGCAAAAAAAAAAATGGGTTAATTTTTATTAATTTTTTTTTGGGGGGGGGTGGGGGGGGGGAGGGGGTCAATTCACACTTAGAATTGGTTATATGATTTGAATTTATATTCAGTTTTTTGCTTTTGTGCCTACAGTGTATTGCACAAAAGCAAAAAATTGAATATAAATTCAAATCATATAACCAATTCTAAGTTCTTTGACTACAGTTATTCTGTGTTAGAAACCTATTATGTGTCAAATATTTAATTACAATCCAAATTAAGGCCTGTATCAAGCCTGAATATTGTGTCCATTTTTGACCCAACTGTTCAGGGTTGGACCTCTGCAGCCGTATCCAGCTGCACTGGCGAAGCAATTTATTAGTTAAGTTGTTCGTGTTTTTGTTTATTTTTCAAATACTGTTTGCAATAGGTCTACTATATTTGGTGTATGAAAATATTTTATGATGTACATGTCAGTCAGGCATATTTTATTTGACCTTGACCTGATTTTTACAGTTCATTCATTGCTCGGTGTTAAGTTTTTATTTTTATGCCCCACCTACAATAGTAGAGGGGCATTATGTTTTCTGGTCTGCGCGTCCATTCGTCTGTTCATTCGTCGGTCTGTCCCGCTTCAGGTTAAAGTTTTTGGTCAAGGCAGTTTTTGATGAAATTGAAGTCCAATCAACTTAAAACTTAGTACACATGTTCACTATGATATGATCTTTCTAATTTTAATGCCAAATAATAGTTTTTTCCCCATTTCCACAGTCCACTGAACATTGAAAATGATAATGCAAGTGGGGCATCCGTGTACTATGGACACATTTTTGTTTCATATACTTTAAGCAATAGGTCAACTATATTTGGAATGATTGTAAGGTATACATGTCTGCCTGGCAGGATTCATCTGACCTTGACCTCATTTTCATGGTTCATTGATTAATGTTAAGTTTTCATTGTTAAGTTTAATCTTAGATATGCAAAAGGACAACTATATGTAATTTAAAGAATATTTGGTGTAAGGAATGATTGTAAGGTGTACATGTTTTCCAGTTTTATCTGACCTTTGACCTCATTTTATTTGATTAGGTTAAGTTTATGTGATAGTTGTAGTACAGTTTATATTTAGAACTATTAACATAATATCAATGGTTAGTTGAGAAAGCAGGACATTTCAGCGTATGCACTCTTATTGTAGGATTATAAGAGACATGCATATTGCTCATATAACCACTACTGTAAATTCAGAAATTATTGCGTGCATTTATTATTGCGATTTTTGTAGAATGGACAAAAATGCGAGATTAATTATTGCGAGTTGTACAAAAACTGCACACATTTATATCTGTCAGATATCAGAATGCGAGTTCTTATTTTCTTAGCATTTTCGGGAGGAAACAATTAAATATTTGGTCTTGATTTAGCAAAGGTTGAAATAAAAGTACTTGTATTTTTTATACGACCGCAAACAAATTTTTGTGGTCGAATATTGGTATTACGTTGGCGTTGTCGTCCTCGTCCGAAGACACATTAGTTTTCGCACTCTAACTTTAGTTTAAGTGAATGGATCTCAATGAAATTTTACCATAAGGTTCAATACCACAAAAGGAAGGTGGGGATTGATTTTGGGGGTTATTGTACCAACAGTTAAGGAATTAGGGGCCAAAAAGGGGCCAAAAATAAGCATTTTTGTAACTTCCAGACAATAACTTGTGTGTAAGTGTATGGATCCCTCTGACATTGTACCACAAGGTTCTATATCACAAAGGGAATGCTGGGATTGATTTTGGGGGTATTTGCCTCCAAATTTTAGGAATTAGGGGCCAAAAAGGGGCAAAAAACAAGCATTTTTCTAGTTTCATGACAATAACTTGTGTGTAAGTGTATGAATCTCTCTAACATTGTATCACAAGGTTCCATATCACAAAGGGAATGCTGGGATTGATTTTGGGGGTAATTGCCACAAAATTTTAGGAATTGGGGGCCAAAAAAAGGGACAAAAAACAAGCATTTTTCTAGTTTCTTGACAATAACTTGCGTGTAAGTGTATGGATCTTTATGAAATTGTACTACAAGGTTCCATATCACAAAGGGAAAGCTGGAATTGAGTTTGGGGGTATTTGCCCTAAACGTTTAGGAATTTGGGGCCAAAAAGGGGCAAAAAATAAGCATTTTTCTAGTTTCCAGACAATAACTTGTGTTCAAGTGTATGGATCTCTCTGAAATTGTACTGCAAGGTACCATACCACAAAGGAAAGGCTGGGATTGATTTTGGGGGTAATTCCTTCAAAATTTTAGTAATTAGGGGCCATAAAAGGGCAAAAAAACAAGCATTTTTTCTAGTTTCAGGACAATAACTTGTGTGTAAGTGTATGGATCTTTATGAAATTGTACTGTAAGGTTCCATATCACAAAGGGAAAGCTTGGTTTAAGTTTTGGGGTAATTGCCCTAAACGCTTAGGAATTTGGGGCTAGAAAGGGGCCAAAAAACAAGCATTTTTCTAGTTTCCAGACAATAACTTGTGTTCAAGTGAATGGATCTCTCTGAAATTGTACTGCAAGGTACCATACCACAAAGGGAAAGCTGGGATTGAGTTTGGGGGTGATGAATCATAAGAGGGTTCAAAAAATTGGGGGGGGGAGATTTTTTTTTCATTTTTTTTCTTTAAAATTTTCCATTTTAAATTGGTTATTTCTGATTTATATATAAAAGCAAATAATAATGATATGGTTTGAATAGGTAAATAAAAAATTTTTAAGTTCTTAGACCACTTTCATTCTGTGTCAGAAACCTATGCTGTGTCAAATATTTAATTACAATCCAAATTCAGTGCTGTATCAAGCTTGAATGTTGTGTCCATACTTGCCCCAACTGTTCAGGGTTTCGACCTCTGCGGTCATATCAAGCTGCGCCCCAGCGGAGCATTTTATTAAATTTAAACTTCTTGTTTTCTGATAGGTTGACTAAAATTTTACACCAGAATATTACTCAATCTTTGAAAGGGAACAAAATACATAATGCCCCTAGGTGAGTCCAGGGACTATACTACCGTACTAGGGGCATTACTTTTTTGGTCTGTGGGTCTATCCATTCATCTGTATGTCCTGCTTCAGGTTAAAGTTTTTGGTCAAGGTAGTTTTTGATGAAGTTTAAGTCCAATCATCTTGAAACTTTGCACACATTTTAATGCAAAATTAGAGGTTTGAACCAATTTTCACGGTCGACTGAACATAGAAAATGATGATGCAAGAGGGGCATCGTACTATGGACCCATTCTTGTTATATCTCTTATAATTTACCAGGCTGAATATGAAGGTTTATCATCAGATGAAGATACTACACTCCAACTTACTAGTCAGGCAGGTGGAGGCAAAGAAGATAAAGTTTTAATTTTGGTTGAAAGATTGTCAATGTATGAGGCAGGAGTTCAGAGTGCTAAGTCAGCAGGTGATACCTCTAAACAGAAAAGATATGGTAGAGCCCTTAAGGTACATTATGTATTTTTAGATGAAATGACTGACAAGACCTTCTTTTTATCTTCATGAATTGTCTTATGAAATATATTGACATTTACTGAACTGGTATTGCTTCTTATTTTGGGTTATTTTTGTAGAAAAAACTAAATATAAAGAAAAAACCATTACACAGGTATTGAAATACTGTTATACCCTTATCTATCTGTCTGCTGCATTTTTGTTCATCAGTCAGTGTGTCTTATTAAATGTCATCACATTTTTCGCAGGAACTAACTATCAAGGCTTTCTCCAATCTGGGAATCAAGGTTCATATGAGCGAGTTAATCTGTGTGCTACAGGTTCAAATTCATCACTTAACAACTTCTGGTTTAAAGTCATATGAAACGAGTGACCGGTAAAAAAAATCCAATTCTTGAACCAATGCATACATATATCATGAACTTGTCTTCTGTGCATGATTTTATCATTTTTTTCACATACATTTCGTAAAATCGTCAAAAATATTTCAATGTATAAGTGTTGTTGTAAAAATATGGCAGCTAATTAATGGTCGTGTTTTGAAGCCGAAGTTTAACGATTGACACCTATTTGTAAACAATCAACAAAGAAGCACGGATATTCAGGTAAGCACGTGTATAACAGGTACAATAAGATATGGTTTATCTTGATGACGGAGCGATGTTTACGTTTCATTTTCCATTCACACTTGTGTATTGCGATCACAGGATTTTTTACATAAAGTCCTGCTGAGGTAACTGCATACGCAAAACATGTCTTAGAATAGTTTGCTGGAAGCAAGCAATTAAACAAAGTAAACCTTCTAAATTTTGACAAATTAGAGAAATTTCTTGAGAAAAAGGTATATGTACATAAGTTTTATAATAATTGCTAGCCATTTAGTAATAAAAAACACTAGAACACACCCGCAAAATCGCGGGCATTTATATTTTAGAGCATATGTAAATTTTTGCAGGATAATTTTTTATAAAATAATTTATAACTGGTCAATTTCAGGAAAGGTATCAAAAGTCATAGGTACTTGGGGACAGGACAATTTTTTTTTTGCCCTCCCCCTTTTTTCCAAAGATCGATTTTTTTTTTGGGGTTTTCTGTTTTTTCTGTATACTATGAACATACATATACTATAAATACTATCATGAAACGGTCAGTGATATATTTTATCATATACATATATAATAGCTTATCTATGATTATATAGAGACTCTCTATATAATATATCAGTGACCGCCATAGATAGTAAACTATTGGAATTGATAATATATAGCAAATGCACTTTATTTGTAGTACATGTATATGTATGATCATAGTATACAGAAAAACGTGAAAAATTATTCATCTGTCCCCAAGTACTTGTAAAAAAATTTATGTAATTTTAAAATAGTCCTAAAAGGAAGTCCTTTTCTCAAACATGTCAAAGGTCAGTCTGATGAAGGAAACAATATCCGGACGCCTTTTTTTTCCATTTTCCTCCCAAAATAACCAAAACTGAATAATCATAAGCAAGGATGATACATGCGACTATGCATTCTACCTAAAGGACACAGAGGCATGATGATTAATTTATTGTGGAAGAAAGAGAAGCGACACACAAAATGAGGTCTTCTCATTTAATAGTATAGATAATGCATATTTTTTTTTAATTTGAAGTTTCATATGATTTGACAAACACTTTTACATTGTACTCATATAGCCAAGTGGCAAATTGATTTTGATATGGTTTTGGCAGTTAACTACATACAGGCAAGTAATATTCCTTTACATTTCATGTTTATTTTGGTTTTTTACAATATGTTTTTCCCTGATATTTACAGACAATACAAGATTTACTACAGCAGACGCATCAAGGAAAGTTAGTTGATGAAAGTGATATACCACCTAGAATACCTGTTGATGAGCCAAAGAAACAAAGACCAGGTATAACCACACTAGATCAATGTTACGTTAAATGAAACCGTAATAAGAATTTTGTTACAGTCCTACAATATTTTATAAAGTTTTCTACCAGTCTCACAGGACATGGATTCACAAGTTATCAATGTTGGAATGTCCCCAAACATCATACCAAAAGAAAGAAAGAAGTTCAATCAGATTTTTTATACACACATCACAATTTCATTTCAACTGAACATTTTTAATATTGATTATTCTGATGATCTAATTGTTAAAAAGTGTTAGGCCAGTCATTCCAGATGTATTTCCCTTTGTTGATGGTTATCTTTGTTAAAACTTTTACAAATAAACAAATTTTACATAAAGGGATAAATTCTGGACAGTCTTGCAAACAAAAAAATTATAATTTTTATATGAGAAGCCTGCTTTTCATATGTTTTGTAAATTTTTTTTGTTTAAACCAGATAAAAAGGAAGAGTTCTTGAGATAAATCTTGGAATAAAGATTGCAGTAGGTTTATTTACTAACATTGATGACATGTATATTTCAATTGTTTATTTAACAGAAGGGGCAACAAAGCAAAGTGAAATACAACCAACTGTCAAGCCTACTACAAAATCACACAGTGAACAACCAAGTACATCACCTTCTTCACAACAAACCCTAGAATTGAACAATGAACCAACATCACCATCACATGGTATTTATTCTAGATCTCGTAAATGGGTCAATGGTTTCAAAACACAGTTGACATACATTCTCATTATTAGGGCCCCGCCGATTGCCGCCCTATAGTGATCAGTCTGTCCGTCTGTCCGTCCATCCATCCGTCTGTAACAATTCGTGTCCGCTCTATATCTAGAGAACTGTTATGATTTCAAAGTTTATACTTGATATGTATATAAACAAACACCAGAGGGTGTGTCATAATTTATGTACAACTTCCTAGGTCAAAGGTCAAGGTCAAAAACTTTGGTTTCATTTGACAACCCCATGTCCAATGATAAAGATACAAATTTTTTACCACACATTATTCACAGCGGGGCCCACAGAGATGGCTCCCATCTCAATGATATCTAGTTTTTTCAGGGTTTGTCTATATTCATCTGAATATTGTTGAAGTCATATTAAAAATTTTTTATAACATTCCTAATTTCGGTGTTTATAAGATTAATAAGATAAAACATACAGTTCCATGCATCAGAAATCACTTTAAATGGTAAAACTTTATTCATATTACGAGTTAATCCTTAGTCAAAATGATTTTGTATAACCTGTTTTTTTCAAAAATTATTCTAAAAAACCTTCAAAATTTAGTGACTGCAATAATTCTTGCAAATTAGGAGACTTACAATTATGGTGTCTGTATTTTAGAAATAGAAACAGAGCAGATGATAGAAACAAAAAGAGATCAGTACAAAACAACAACTCTGCAGCCAAAGCAGTCTGGGGATATTAACACAGCTATAAGTAATGTACAGACAGCCAAGGTATAAAATAATTTGATATCAGTATATGACTTTTAGCAAAAGAAAACAAATGTAATTCCTAATTGATAGTATGTTTATGTCTTAAAATGAGCATTTCTTGCTAATAACTTGAATTAATAAACAGTATCTGAGATGTTCTTCCCATGACCCAAAAGTGTGCTTTCCTCATCACTCATTTTCTGTTCAGTTTTACAAAAATCTGAAAGTATTGAGCTAAAAAATTCAATCCAACTTTGCATTGACCATTCCTTGGGTACATATATGGCCACTGTAGCTTAAAAAAGAACATATGGGCATAATGCAGACAGGAGGGCGGACTATAGAGTGGGATAAGCAAGAAAAAGAGGGGGGGGGTAAAAGGTGGTTTGTTCACTTTCTGCCATGTTTGGTATTGATATTGTAGTGGGCACTATTTTTATGAAACTACTGGGCCAAATTTAACCAAACTTGGCCACAATCATCATTGTGAAATTTAGTTCAATAAATGTATCCAATGACCTGGCCAACCAACTAATTATAAGATTGCCACAATGGCTAAAAATAGAAAATATAGGTAAAATGTAGATTTCGGCTTATATCTCTGAAACCAAGGCGTTATTAAAGGACAAATCTGACATGGTTTAATATTGTTCAACAGGTCATGATCTATATGCCCTGAAATATTCAGACAAATCAGACAACCCCTTGTTGGGTTGCTGCCCCTGAATTGGTAATTTTAAGTAAATGTTGCAGTTTTTGGTTATTATCTTGAATATTATTATAGATATAGATAAACTATAAACAGCCTGACCATGCCTGCAAACCAACATGGCTAAAAATATAACATATGGGAAAATGCAGTTTTTGACTTTAATCTCTTAAACATCAATTGTAAATAAAATTATCATGTGAGTGACACAGGCTCCTTGGAGCCTCTAGTTTACTTTCAAAGTTGTATTCTAGTGGTATCTATTTAGTATATATTTTCCGTACACTATTACTGTATTTATTTTTTCATACGTGGTTATTCAAACTTCCAGTTTGCTCATTAACATATACAAGTTTCTAAATTGTCTTTTGGATTTTAATTTATTTTAACACCAGTGAAGTGAAGTGAAGTGTTCTAGAATTATTTCAAGCAGTTTTAACTTCTACATGAAGATAGAAAACAGGTTTTTCCATGAAAATACCGCAAACAACCACACAGGATTTGAAATTACTGGAGTTTCATTAGACATTTCCTAATAATAATAAAAAGGTTTTTTTTCCTGATATTTCATGATGAGAAAGGATACAATTGAGGACAATGTACCTGTGCGAACTATACAAATTTAATATCAATGTTTATATACAGGTGTGACTAGCAGTAATAGAAATAAAGGATAATTTTAATCTTTACAGATTCCATCACAAATGAGTGGTCATGGTTCTCCTCAGGACAGGAAACCAGTTCCTAAAATAGCTGATCAAGTAGGCTTTGGAGGGGAGAAAATGAGTACTGGTAAAAGGCCTGACAGAAAATTTGAGGATTCTCCATATATTCAGGTATGTTTAGGTGCATATTGTTAAACATCATGTAAATGGCATGACACAAAAAAAATATTCTTTTTTTTTCTGCCAGCCTCTTATAAGCTCAGTGTTCTGAATGAAATGTGAGCTTTAGCCATCACTGGGTGTCCGATGTCGTCTTCAATTTGGTGTAAACTATTTCAATCAACTTCTTCTCTGAAACTACAGCTATACCAATTCCAACCAAAGTTCCGCTGAATGATCCTTATGGAATCTAGAATATAGTATGTGTTTTATTTTCTGTTTCGTAAAAAAACATGGCCGACATGGCTAACAATAGAACATCGGGGGTAAAATGCCGTTATTGGCTTATATCTCAAAAACTAAAGCATGAAGAGCAAATCTGAAATCGGGTAAACATGTTCAGGAGGTTAAGTTCTATCAGCCCTGGAATTTTTAGATGAATCTAACAACCCATTGTTGGGTTGCTGCCAGTAAATTGGTAATTTTAAGGAAATTTAAGTTTTGGGTTATTAACTTGAATATTATTACAGATAAGCAAACAACAAAAATTTTCATCAAAGTAAGATTGATTAATAATGTTACGTGGACAAAATTGTCAATTGACCCCTAAAGGAGTTATTGCCCTTTAAATACAATTTTACACAATTTGTTTATCATGTTTTCTAACTTTAAAAAATATGGAAGAATTAAAAGTTTCGAACTGTTTGACAAATTCCATTTCCATTTATGTTATCTCTATCCTTTATTTCATAAGGGGTACAGTAATATATATTAAACTATATCTGAAATTTTGAATACCAAAAACAATTTTACATTTTATTATGACAGATTGTTATTCTTGTAATAGATTTTAATGCATTCATTTCATCAATTTTGTCATGTAGTAAATAAATAATAACAAAATATAAAACCTTATCATTTTTAAATTGTCAAGTGCATAGTTTTTTATAGTTCAAGAGGGATTATCTCTTTCAGGAGGATTCCTTGAGAATAGATATAAGTGACAGCGAAGGGGACACTAGTGAAGCTTCGGTAAGATATCAGTAATATAAGTAATATGCATGCTATTTTATAGATTCATCACAAGCCTATAATATGTAGAACAATTAAAAGGCCTCTGATTTGCTTTTTTATTGACATTTTAAATCCGTGGATTTTCTTTAGTGTAATAAAATCATAAATCTTTTACCTATGCATGTTTGTATTCATATGTTTAATAAGATATTCATTGTCATTAAATCTGAGATTAATTGTCTGAAATCACTTACGTATAAGTGAATAGATGTATATGAAATTTAACTATAAGGGTTATGGTCCCAACTGTTTCGAATTAACGTTTTTCTTGTTTCCCGCCAGTAACTTGTGTGTAAGTGTCTGGATCTCTGTCAAATTGTACCACAAAGTTCCAAACCACAAAGTGAACATTTGGGGTTATGGCCCTAAAGTTCAGGATTTAGGGGCAAAATGGGGAAAAACAAGTTTTTTTTTCTGGTTTCTGGACAATTAAGTATTAGTCGATGGATCTCTCTGAAATCATATCAAAAGGTTCTGTACCACACACAGTAGGTTGGGGTAGATTGTGGGGGTTATGATTTCAACCATTTAGAAACTAAATGCCAAATAGGGGCCAAAAACCTTTCCTATAATGGCTAAGCTGGTTTAACATAGATTATTTCTGATATATAGTGTAACGGTATGTCTCTTCCCTGAAATGGAACTTGTTTCCTCTAAAATTGTGTGTTTAAATTGTCCTGATAATTGACCTTTCATATTATATATTTCTTGTATAACTATGTTAAATCATTGTTTACTCTAAAACTTTTTATTATTCTGTCCTATGTTTTTACATTTGGAACAATTCTGAAATGTTTATTCCATGACGTACAATGACGTCAGTTCCGGTTTTAGTAATTAATTTTCCTAAATGGTAAATGGTAAACCAAATCCGTAAATTGGATTACCTAAGTATAAATACGGTGGAGAATACAGATAAGTCTTAAGCAAGACTTTACCCTGGTCAAGTAACACTCGCTAATACCAAGCGATTTTGATATACGTACAGATACCATGTGGGTTTGTTAGTTCCTTTACAAAAAGCATTTTGGGAATACTTCCTGAGAGAAACTTTATCTTTTGACATTGAATTTGATTTACCATTTGCCACTTACCAAACTACAATAAGTTAACTTTCTTGGTATATTTTTCCTCTATCCATTTTCTTTTATTCACGATAATCTAAGGTTTATAAAGTATTTATCTGTTACACTAGAATACTGTTAAAATATTTAATATTTATATGTATTGTTGATATTTAATGCATCTTAAAGTTAATACAAGATTATTTTTATTTAACGAGTCTGTTATTCTTACAAACATTGAGAATTACCATACAAAAACCTTTACTCCAATCTACCGTTTTATATCCGAGTCATTACCTTACCAGAAGAACCAACCTTAACTGTGTGTATAAAGAATACCAGAGTACCACATAGAAACACATTACCAGAGTACCACTCTACCAAAAAAGGTTGACCAAATATAACTTATATTTTATTGAACAAGAGTGTTGTCATACACTACAATCATTCAGATGTCTGCACTTATTAAATGGCTCTTCAGACAGCAGTAAATTTATTTCCATTAAGTTGGGAAAAAGTTAATGTCTTGGGGAATGATAAACTTGCCATTGCCCTCGAACTCATAGCCAGTCAATAAGTGTATGTTATATAATTCTTCAAATTTCCTTCTTCAAATTTCATCAATGGATACAGTTAATTTTTGTTCATTATTTAATAATTTGATATTAAAACTGTGTGATATTTGCATTTTTATTGTTTTAATAGTTGCCAACAATGAACATTGTGAAAAAGATGAAAAGGGTTGAAACAGGTATAGTAAATGGCTGGTTGCACCAACATGAATTCAACTCCTACACAGTTTTCAACCCTGATCTCTAAAACTTTACAGACAAATTTTCCTTATTGTTGAAATTTTGCACTTGCTATTATAGAATTAATATAAAATAAATTAATAAACTGTGTATTTTTATGCATGACTTCTGGGCATTGTGTGTATGGTCTGTCCGTTCATTTGTCTGTCCCACTTCAGGATAACGTTCTTGGTCAAGGCAGTTTTTGATGAAGTTGAAGCTCCATCAACTTGAAATTTATGATGCATGTTCCTTTTGATATGATCATTCAAATTGCAATGCCAAATTAGAGTTTTGACACAATTTCATAGTCCACTGAACATAGAAAATGATAGTGTGAGTGGGGCATCTGTGTACTACGGAGACATTATTGTTTTTTTAATGATTTCTTACAATTTTCAATTCAACACATAAACCGCCAAATTTGAACTTCACTGTTAAATTTCATATGTAATATTGTCCTGAAGAAGCCATGCTTGTTGGCGAAACATGTCGACCAGAATAAACTTTTACCATGTGGTAATTGATGTGTGTTGTTGTCTTTATTATCGTTTCATTTTACTTATCTTGTGAAAGACAACTGTGGATACCTTTTGGTATCCACCCACTTTTAACCAACCACACAATTACCATTTCAGGTGTTGGTTCACCTTGTTGAAGGATGTTTGCTTCTCAGTTTCAAAATATCAAGCTTTTCATAACACTAGTATATATTGATAGGGTATTAATAAAGGAACCAAAAGAGCCAAAAATAAATATAGGTCAATGTGCTTGTTCTGAAATAATAGCCATTGAAAATTTGGCGGGGAAATGTTCTCTCTTGATTTTTCATAGCTTTATCATTGACAAGTTTTAAGTTCTCAAAACCTATTAAAAAATATCAAAAGATTTTATAAGACTTTTATAGATGGCTTATAATTATACATGTAAAAGATTTATTTTAAAAGAAAATGGGGGTCAATGCTCAAAATTTTTTAAGGCATTCAAATGGATATAATCAGATGATTCCGAAAATTTGACAAAAATTCCTAAACATGACAAGCGAACATCCTTAAGTTCAATTTTCAATTAAATACAAAACTTTAATGGTTACCTGCTTGTCTTTCAAAAAAACAGTTTCAAAAATATTAAGTAAAATATCATATTCATACAATTAGTGACACAACAAAGTATGTTAACAATTTTTTTAGTGAAAGAAGATGTCATTATTTTATATTTAAATTTATAATTTTGGAAACAAATGGCATAAAAAAAAACACAATAGAAAAATACTTCTTTGAAGTCCATTTAGTTGGTTAACACAACTATAATCTTTTACAGGTTGTAACCTGCTGACCTTGGAAGAGAAGAAGAAATTGAGACATGATGCAAGTATACTTAAATTTACATTTAGCTTATATTCTTTAATTACTGTCATAAGTTCATGACTGAATAAATACATTAGATTATGTTTCACAAAAATCCAGTAGTTTGATTGGTTAACAGCAATTGTATGTCATTCTTAAATTAACCTTCTTTTCAAAATGAAATGTAACATTTATGATGACATGTGCTTCCTCAAAAAGTGCCCACCCACACTTTAAAAAAGTGGGAGTATACTGCTTTACCTCTGTCAGTCCATCTATCCACCCATGAATATTTTTTGTCAAAGTGGGGTTATACTTCATTACTTCTCTCTGTCTCACTGTCAGTCCATCCATCCGTCAGTCCGTCTGTAGTACCATGAATATTTTTTGTCGCATCTTTCTCAGGAACTATATTACAAGGATTTCTGAAATTTGGTTTCAGAGTTGATATGTTTCTGCTATGATGTGTGATGCGTTTTCAGATCCTATATATAAGTCAGTTATGCCATGTGATGCTTTCCAGATTCATCACTAAACCATTTCCTGTTTACTGAACACTTACATAACTTTACACATTTGTAGCCAAGTTGAAAAATTTCTTGATATTTTTCACAAGTACTACATCACAAGGATTTCTGGAATTTGGTTTCAAGTTTTATGTATAAAGTCAGTTGTACCATGTGATGCATTTGCACATCCATCACTCAACAACTTCCTGTTTAGCGAAGTGGGTGAGGGTATTATCAGTGAGCAGTTCCCTCTAAGTTTTACTTCTGTCTATATGTATATTCCAAAAATTGGTTTTCTTTGTCTAACTCTACTTTGCCTAAACTATGTGTATAATTTTCATCTTAGTTGTAGATCCATTTGTGGACTTGGATTGTTGTCCACAACTTGTTGGGGTTGCTCTCTCTATGACACATGTTTGTGGGTTTCCTTCTTCTTTAATATTACAAACAAAAAATGTGGTTTCATTCTATACCCAGCATTATTTTATTTATGCTTAAAGCCTTTTAATTAATTTTTATTTCCAGATGGCAAAGGATTTTGTCCCAGGGAAACCTGGATTGATTTCAAAAGAATTTATGGTCCTGAATAAGGATTCAATTTATTCAAGATATTTTGACAGTTCCACCACAATTAAGGCAAGTATTTTAGGTTAATCAGAATAAACTGACTTTCCAATAGAATAACTTTCATAAATTTGAATTATAAAATAACTTCATTTTCTGTCTAACATATGTATGGTTAATAAGTTAAGTTTACAGTAGTTAAGCTCAAAGTTATGCAGTGTATATTGTTTTCCAATGTACTCCAAACTGTGACAGAGAGAATGATAATGCCTTTAGACACCTAGTATTACTTAATAGTACTGTCATGATACATTGATATCTAATGATACCTGCCTAATGAATTGCGAAGAGAAAGATTTTTATACTTGGTCACTACCTTGACAATGATGAGTTGTGATGTGTATACACTATTCAAATTTGTTGAGCACCAACAACCTTTTTTGTGTATACTTTGAAGTATGGGTGTTAAGTATGCTGATTTGCACTCAAACCACTTCTTCTTTATATTAAATTAGCATTTCTTACTGTTCATTCTTGTTATGTTTTAACAAATGATAATGTTGATTATATATTTATATATTACAGGGTCTTTACAATTGGATAGTGGCAACAATTCCTTATGAAATGTTGCCAGCTAAGTTCATCCTAAAATGTTTACAATCATGCAAGGAGGTGGACTGTTGCCACGCTTTTCCAATATCAACAGTGATGGACAGAGATGTATTTTTACGCTCCGTCCCAACAAAGTTAATGATCTCTCCAATTGTAAGTTTACGATAAGCAAACATGAAAACTTGATACATTATTTTCTGTACAACCAAAACAGACAGAATATGTTCCATTACTGTCGCATTTATTCAATTTCTAGCACATACAAATAGGAATAAAAAGTTTCCTTTGTCAAAACCTTGCCGGTTGGAAGCTAACTGCCATAATAAATAAAAAAATGCAAATGGGAAAATCAGCATTGTGATAGAGGTACAAAAATAATACAAAATTGATTTTTATTGACAATCACAGTCACTGATTTATAAATTCTGACTCAAGGCAACATCAACTGAAACTGAAAAAGATTTTCTTTTTTTCTTTCTAAAATCTATCTTATCTTATTTTATCTTATAGACATCTACATATCAGGTTAAAAATTACAGCCAATTTCACTGAGTGTGTAGCTAAAGGTAATATCTTCGGTTAGCTTGCTTGCTAGCTGAACTGTGAAGTCATTATAAGGTAAGGTATACTACCCTCCTTTCTGAGTAGCTTTTTCCTACAGACAGATAGATTGGTTATCTGTTGGACTAGTCTATTCTTAAAGGAGGGCAGTTTACCTTACCTAATAATGACTTCCTGGTTCAGCTAGCTTGTGGTGGAAATGTGATTGTCTGACCATAACCAAAGATATTAACTTTAGCTACACATTCAGTGAAATTGGCTGTAATTTTTAACCTGATATGTAGATGTCTATAAGATGAAATAAGATAAGATAGATTTTATTTCCAATAGAGGACCCATTATAGGCATAGTCAGTACATTGATTTTGTTTATATCACACAATTGCAATAGACAATACAATGTCTATATTAAATATGTAGTCACTAATTGCATCCAGTATAAAAGAAAATGTACACTTCATTTGTGTAAAAGGCAAACTTCAATGACAGATAAGCATCTTGAAATAATATTTTATGATTTCTTTTTTGGCTTTTAAGTTCATGTATTTACTTTTGCAGTGTGACAATCCTGAAACTACCTTTACCTGTTATGATGAGGTGTATTTCAGTTATGGAGACCTTTAAGGAACAGGACCAGTAAATGAAAGCAGACTAATGTGTATTTAAATTAAAGAAAACATTGTAAAATATTGCAAGAATAATTTTTTTATTGATTTATACATGTACTTGGAAGTGTAAAAGTTTTGATGTAATAATGTTCATAATTGTCAGATCTTTTTTGAAAAAAAACATCTATAATGGTTTCATTCCATATAAAAACTGACATGGTTGTCAATAAGTAAGGTTGTTTCTATTACAAAAAAACCCTGATAGTTACAAATTGTTGAACACTTTTTTGCATATGTAATTTTCATTGATATTTTGGTTTTATCAAACTGATGGTTTTGGTTTTATCAAACTGATGGTTTTGGTATTTTAACGCTATAAAATGAGGTCACAATTACCTAAAAGCTTTTGCCATTACTTTGCTTCCATCTTCCTCAACCAACAAGAACCAAACTTAAGTTAAATGATCCTTGAGTATCTAGAATATAGTTTGTGTTTTATTTTCTGTTTCATCAAAAAACATGGAAGCCATGGCTAAAAATAGATCACTGGGTAAAATGCTGTTCAAAATTTATCTGTTCATGAAATTTAAAGACCAATTTGACAACCCGTTGTTGGGTTTATATAATAAATTTCTTAGTTTTCAATTGTCTGAGTATTTTTTTAGATTAAGAGAAACTGTAAACAGTGAAAATTCATAAGGGTTCAGTGGAACCAAGTGTCTCACCTACTTTTGATGTTTGTGGCAGGCTCAAAAAATTTGGAAAAATGTAGGATCACTAGGTCTCGCTGCAGGCTTGATAAAGATGTAATCCTCAAATAAGTGAATGACAAAAATATATCTTTTATAAGAGTTAGGCCAAATACAAATATATGTGTGGTTACAGTTACCCTACCTTCCGTACTTTTTAGTCTGAACAATAAAGCCTACCCAAAAGAAAATTTTTTGTCATTAGTTCAGCACAGATATAGTCAGAATGTTGCTCCTATACACATAATGTAAAAAAAAAACAACTTAAAATTGAAATAAAATTACTAACTACCTACCCTTAATTTTTTTTTACTGAAACTTCACATACTTTTCTATTGCTTTTTATATATGATTTGTACATTTTTAGCTCACCTGGCCCAATGGGCCAAGTGAGCTTTTCTCATCACTTGGCGTTTGTCGTTGTCCGGCGTCCATCATCCGTTAACCTTTACAAAAATCTTTTCCTCTAAAATTATTGGGCCAAGTTTAACCAAATTTTGCCACAATCATCATTGGGGTATCTAGTTTAAAAAACGTGTCCGATGACCCGGCCAACCAACCAAGTTGGCAGCCATGACTAAAAATAGAACATAGGGGTAAAATGTAGATTTTGGCTTATATCTCTGAAACCAAAGCTAATATGACCTAAACAAAAAGCAAAGATAATCATTGATGACTAGGTGTGCAATTCAGGCTCTTTGAACAAAGAGTTATCAATAGATTTATGGCCAAGTTTATGTGATGATCAGCCAAAAAATAACATTATTTTTGTCTTATACACAAATCTTATCCATAATAAATATCTTGTGTTCTTATGTTTTTTTTTAATACTGTATCATGTTGTCATGGAAATAGACAGAAATATGTGAAACAAAAGACTGTGTGCTTGTATAAGCAGCTCATAAAACACTGATAATTTGTACACTTTGTGAAAATGATAATGTTTACAACATTACAAATTGTATACAACAAATAAACACAATGATGTACAGTTCTGCTTTTAAATTTTATAAATGGACAAAATAAAACTTCAAATGATTTAATGTGTTTTACAATAAATCACACTTTGTATTTGAACAACTTTATATCTGAAAGTAGCTTCACAGGGTTAATTCCCTTTTTTCAATTTAACACTTGTACACTTTATCTTTAAATTACCCAGAAATACCACACTAACAGTAATAAAACATGAATGATTTTCTTGCATTTGTTATATCATATGCTTGATAAGGATACCTGCTTCTTGTGCAACTTCTGCAACTATTAGATAATCAGTATAAGTGTGTGTTCAGACTCCAAAAGTTTGTCTGCACAATATAGCTTGTTATTATCTCTGTTTGGGATTTGGTATGGAATATGTTTAAAAGATTTGAAAAACATTAATTTTTCTGAAAATCTGTCTTGTCATTACGTTTGGATATCTGTCAATACCTTAATTTTTTGTATCCATCCGTATAATTTTGCAGGGGCATGGTAAATATAATTGTAGACAAGCCCCGTCCATCTTTGCAGCCATTATTGTTTCTTGGTGCAAAATCAATTACTTAAGTAACAATGGAAATATATTTGAAATTTAGTATCAACTGGAATATATACTAGAACTATATCAACCAATGGAAAGTGTGTAAATCAGCTGCCATGTTACAAGTAATTACTGAAGAAAATGGTTTGTTAAAATTTGGTGAGCTACCCAAAATAGACACAAGTGACAATAATTGAGATCCAGCAGCCAAAACTCTCTAAGCTGTTCCAAATTCAGTTGTTGATTCTGTCATTTTGTTTTTTGTAGATTGTTTTGTTATAATTTAGGCAGTTAGATTCTTTGTTAGAATTTTTTCACATTTTTGTCCAGCCTAGGCGGTACAGGGATAGTGATTTGGTGGTGGCTTAACTAACTTCTTAAAACCTTTCTATTTTAAAAGGTGGAAGACTTGCATGCTTCATTCTGTGTATATAAATGCCTTATGTTACAAAGTTTCCATCTGTCACATGTCAAATGTCCTTGACCTCATTTTCATGGTCCAGAATATTTGATGTTTGCATACTTTGCAAGGTCATCATGCTCGTCTGACAGTTTTCACTTGACCTCGACCTCATTATATGGATCAGTGAACAAGGTTAAGTTTTGGTGGTGAAATCCATATCTCAGATACTATAAGCAATATGTCTAGTATATTTGATGTATGGAAGGATTGTTAGGTGTACATGTCCAACTGTCAGGTGTCATCTGATCTTGACCTCATTTTCATGGGTCAGTTGTCAAAGTTAAGTTTTTGAGTTTTGGTCTTTTTTCTTCTAATACTAAATGTAATAGGTCAACTATATTTGGTGTATGGAAATATTTCATGATGTACATGTCAAGTCTCCCAGGTTATATTTGACCTTGACCTCATTTTCATGATTCAGTGGTAATAGTAAAGTTTTTGTGTTTTGGTCTGTTACACTATTAGCAATTGGTCAACTATATTAGTTGAATGCAAGGATTGTAAGATGTACATGTCTGCCTGGCATTGTTCATCTGACCTTGACCTCATTTTCAGGTTAAGTCTGTTTCTTTGAAGCTAAGCAATATGTAATCTATATTTAGTGTATTGAATGATTGTAAGGTGTACATGTATTTCTAGTTTGATTTCTATTACCTTGACCTCATTTTCTTGGATCATGTTAAGTTTATGTGATAATTGTAGTAAAGCTTTATATTAAGGACTATCAAAGGTGAGTAAAGAAGCAAGAGATTTCAGCATATGCTCTCTTATTCATGTTGAGTCCTTTTACAGCTGACTTACTTTATAGCATGGGGACTATACAAGCTTACATCCACTCATTTGAGCTCTAATGGATACCGGTAGGTGTCTAGTTGGCAATGATACCACATCCTCCTTATTTGTATTAACATATAAATCTGGCAAAGAGACTGGGAGAAACTGGGTTTTTATAGCTTATACAAAATACTGTATAACTCAACATAAAGACATGCATACTTTCCTGGTAAGGAAAACGTACAATTTAAGACAACTATAAATACAAGAGCTTGCTGTGCGGTGTGAGCCTAGTGTGCTACGTGTTGAAGACCGTACTTTGACCTATAATGGTTTACTTTTATAAATTGTGACTTGGATGGAGAGTTGTCTCATTAGCACTCATACCACATCTTCTTATATCTAAACAAGAGTATTCCAATTGAAAACATAAATATGGAAACCATATCAAGAATGTCAAAAAGAAAAAAAACAACAACATGTGAATCGAAAGCATTTTCATTGGTATGATTGTTATCAAGCTATTACTTACATAATAACTGACCATTATGTATAGGTGTATCAACAAAAAATGACATATACAAAGCTACTATCACTGCAGAAATGTTAAATAGTATCATATACAACCTGAAAAACGATTGTGTTACAATTAGAGAAATTCACATTTTAAGTTTAAAACCACTAATTCATAGCCCAATTTCTTAATGTTTAATTCTGTAATTTCAAGCATATATGGCTACTTTGTCTAAAGGTCAAATAAAGTGGCAGTTATTTCAGGTCAAAACTATACCTTTATATCCTGACTTGTGCTGAAAAATTCAACATACCTTTAATTGCATGATAGAGTGTACTGTTTCCCTGAAGTTTGATAGTACAAAAACAAATTCTTCTGATCTGAAGAACAGGGCAATTGTGCCCTCCTATTAAAATTTCATATGCTTCTTTATTATTTAAAAGAAACCCTCAACAAGGATTTTACTATAATCCAAAGTCCCCTAGATTTAATTTGACAGCAAAACTTCCCAAATATTTCACCTATTGAAAAAGATACAGCTATATGTAGGAACTATTTTGTTTGAAATATGTACCAGTACTACTTTCTTGTATTTTCTTTCCAACTGGACCTGAACTAGTGGTTCTATAGTCCATACCTATAACATATACTAAACTAGCTAGGAAAACCAACACTTTTTCATGTATGCCTTATTTGAAGTTATTTCTTTTGTTTTCTTATTATAACTTTTTAACACAAAGCTTTTTTACAGGAACACTAGTAGTCTACATCTTTAAATTGACATCAGAGTTTTGCATATGAAGTCTTCTTTTTCTTGTATTGCATGGATATCATTCAAATTATGGAGACGCTTCACACAATTTTAAGACTAATTTAAACTAATAAATTTAAAATCTTAAGTGTACACCTTAATTTTATACAGTATCAATATGGGGAATAAAATTTTCAAATTTATATGAATGTATAAATTTAAAATCTAGGAAGATACTATAATATTATACAGTAAAAGTTAAATGGGAATCAGAGCTTAAAATCTAAAAGGGTACTTGATACTCTGCAACAGAGACATATAATACAATATGTTTAATACTGCAAGTCTAGCGAGAATTAAAGCTTAAAATCTGAAAGCAAATTTTATACAATGCAAGTTAAGCTTAAAATATAACAGTTTACTTTATACAATATGAGTAATGCGGGAAAAAACCCTGTCTCTTCCAGTTTATCAGTCTATATACATACATACTCAAAAATATTGTTATTGGCAGAGCACTGTTCAGTAGCTACTTTATATACAAAGTAATTTTATAAACAACATCTCCTTGTATGCATATCCGAGAAGTATTTGTTTCTGTTTTAAATGGCCATTTAATGCAGCTGTTAATGGTTAAACAACTGTGAACTTTTCATATTTTTTTTTAAATGTGCTTAAGGTAGATGAGATGTCTTTCGTCTTATTGTATTTTAATATAGAAAATAATAATAGATCTACAGTTTAAATAACCTATTCAAATTTTGGAAATGGAATGGATTTCATTAGTAATACATTTCATCAAAAAGATGAACATTTTGGGTTGGGTCTCATTATAATTATTATTTTTTTTTAAATACATCATTTTTTTATTAGATTTCTTCTAACTTGCAAAAAAAAAAGCAACAAAAATTTACTTTACAAGGGGAGACAACTCCAACAACTCTTATAAAGTATAGTGTGGTAAAATTAACTATTTCGGTGTGTAGCAAGAGAACGATTCCCTTGAAAGCAAATATTAAGAGCCAACGTCTCATAATTTAACTTAAAATCAAATTGTTATGTTGTTTTCCATAACTAAAATAAAAAAATCATGTGAGACAAAAGGAACTATTTTTTTTGCTTTTGAATAGTTCTTTGATCAACTAGTATGCTGTTTACCATATTTTTAGAAAGCATGGTATAGACTATATTTTAGAAAATTATTACAAATCATAACAATTGACATCGAGACCCGCTATTCTACCTTAAACTGATAACACAACCATTTTTTGAAAATTAAAACATTCACTTTTCAAAAACTGTAGAGAAAACAGGAAAAATATTCTGACGATTTTTATCATTAATTATGATAGAAATTGCAAATGGACTTTGTTAATACCAAAGAAGTTGACAATGGGTTTCTATATGAATTTACCGGTACCCTAAAAATCAAAGAATACTATAAACACATATAATTTTTCAAATTATTTGTTCTACCATAATATAGCTACGGAAAACTGTTTTATTAAAGATTTATGGCAAGTAGCTATATCATGGGAAAACAAATAAAAACACCCTTCTTTTTTCACTATAAAGGATATGTTTCATGGTTATTCCAGTGTAATTTTGGACTTTTTGTGTGCTTTGAGGTTAATCCGTATGGACCAGTCGATGGTGTTTATGAATTTTGTTTAATTGAATTTTGAAAATCTAAGGCTTAGACAATACAAGTATAGGAAACTGACCACCATTCACAGTTGTATTACCACTAACAGGTTCCTTGAATGTAATTTGATTCTGATCCCCATCCACATTACTACATTGTCTAATTTCTGCTCCAACACTACCTTGTACACATTCTCCACCTTCCAAAAATAGTTGCAATGTATAGCATGTTCCAGCTAACAACAATAGCGGAGCTCTAAACATTAAAACAACAACATTGCTCTGGCACTCAATACGACGATCTATTTTACCAATTATTTCATTCGAAGTGGTTTTAAAGAGCTTAAGTCTGGCAGAGAAGGATATATGTGCCTTGCCGTAAACACCTACAGACCGCAAATTACATGTTGTGTCTACTGTAAAGGATAGTCGTTCTCCATCTATATTATTGCACGGCAATAGTGTATTGGTATTACATACCATAAATCTGTTGACCACGATATCATTGTTGGCTTTGTATAATCTAGGTGAACAAATCTTTTTGTATTTATCATCTTCAGTGAAAGAAATGTCCTCAGTGCTACTGATGTACTGAAATATTTTATTACACATATATGTTGGAAGAATGTGGTCGAACACACATCTACTGGCAAAAAAAGAAATGCTCATTAAGCAGAATCTGATATGGGGTGCAAATAAATCCCAAATGTCAGGTGCATCATTGTTACTACAGAACACCGATATCAAATCAAAAAGAAATTCCTCGCTTACAATCAAAGAGTCTCTGCTGACAACCTTGATCATAAGTTGTATAGGAAGTGCATAAAAGTCCTCTACAAAGTTGGCACCAAGGTTAACAAATTTAGCATCTATATAGTTAAAACACATGTCCTTAACAGTATTTAAATTAAACTGATCTGAAATCATCAGAATATTAAAAATATTGGCATCACAAACTGACTTTTCCAAAAATGACTGGCAAGCTGCTAATAAGTCGTCAATCAAGAAGAATGTTGATGCATGAAGAATATCAGTTACATTGGTGTAGGTTATATCTATAGGAATGTCATATAGAAAATCAATGACCTTTTTCATGGTACCTATCTGAAAATTGTTGCAGTTGACTACTATCTGATCATGATTAATATTGGAAGCACTCCATTTCTCCGACAATTTTTCCTCAAAATAATTACTTGATGTCTGCAAAATAACAGAATGGCAACTTATGGCATTGTCATCTTCACAGACCAATTTAACATTACAAAACTTTCCTGCACGGTATGCCTCTTGTAGTCTATCTTTAATAGTCATGGTATGGCTGTAAAAGAACGTAATCATAAAGCTGTATTAATTCTAAGCTTTTCATTGCATTATATTCAACCACTTTTTTAGAGGGTTGCAAAAAAGTATTTAAAAAAATAATAGGATATGTCACTTTTTGATTTTCATGTATTCAACTTTAAGCATTCCTGATGAAGGTAGAGCTACAAAAAATAAATGTGGAATGTGTCCACAGATGATGCCTCCGCTAATAAGCATTGTGTATAAGTTTTGTAACATGTGGTTGAGGCAAACTAAAATTAGAGAAGGGAAACGAAAAATGTAGCAATTTTTCCATTTGTAAAGGGGCATAACTCTAGAATGGTGAAAGTGATGCCACCAAAATTCAAACTTGATCTGTATTTAGTGGTAATAAGCATTGTGTATAAGTTTCATAACATTTGGTTGAGGCAAAATAAAGTTAGAGAACGGAAACCAACTTTGGGATGTACGTACGTACAGACGGGCAAGGGTTAAACTTAATACCCCTCTGTTACGGCGGGGCATAAGAAAGCACTTATTGTAGAGAAATAAAAGTATAAAGTAATATTTTTATTGTCACCATGCAATATGAATACAAATTTATGAATAGAACATTTAGAGAAAATGTATTTATTTTCATGTAAATAAAAAAGAAACATCAACATCTATTCCTTTACATTCATATCTAATGATATATAACTCTTAGTACAATGTTTTCACTAGTTGGTATGTTTACATATGTATATATACAATATGAGGTCAATGTCAGAAAAATATAAACTTTTTTGTATGAGGCTCAGAAACTGGGTAAGGGCGAGGTTTAACCAAGCCCTTTCCCAGTTTTGTGCCGAATACAAAAAAGTTTATATTTTTTTTAAATTGACATAATAATGTTTTTATACTGCAACTTAAATAAATACATTGATAGCTATTTAAATGTAACACAAATTTCAAACTTATTTGGATCCCTTATTGAACCCCTGATTGTGGAAAAAGTGTTCCATGATGAAATTGACATTGCACAAAATATGACTGTGTTACTATATTTAGGAAATAAACACAACTAGGTGCAGTATAAATGAATATATACTAATATATGCACAATATTATTTTCATTCACATAAAATTTTCTATAATGATAAAGTTACACAAATAAAAACATTTTTTTACTCCTCTCTCAGAAGGATATATTAAAGGATAAAATAAATGGGGAATGTGTCCATAGGACACAGATGATGCCGCCACTTGCATATCATATTAAGTTATAAAGGGACACAACTGAAGAATGGTGAAAGTTTATGAAAATTTATATGTAATCTAAGTTTTGTGGTAATAAGTATTGTGTATTTCTGAAAATTTTGTTGTGGAAAACTAATGTTAGAGAACAGACACGATAAATTCAGTAATTTTTCCATTTGTAAAGGGGCATAACTCTAGAAAAATAAACGTGACACCCCCAAAAATCAAACTTTCATAACATTTGGTTTAAGCTAACTTAAGTAAGAAAATGGAAATGAAAAATTCAGCATTTTTTTCTTTTGTAATGGGGCGTAACTTTAGAACAGTTAAAGTGACACCACCAAAATCATAACTTAATCAATGTTTTGAGGTAATTAGCATTTTGTACAAGTTTTAATAACATTTTGTTGAGGAAACATAAGTAAGAGAAAGGAAATGAAAAATTCAGCAGTTTTTCCATTAGTAAAGGCACATAACTTTAGATTGGTAAAAGTAACACCATCCAAATCAACCTTGATCTGTATTTTGTGGTAATGAGCATTACATATAAGTTTCTTTACATTTGGTTGAGACAAACTAAAGTAAGAAAATGGAAATGAAAAATTCAGCAATTTTTTCATTTGAAAAGGGGCATAACTCTAGAACGGTTAAGGGGATGCTACATGTACCAAAATTACTAGTTTAAAAAGTCCATGGTTACTACTAGTATATCTAATCCAATGTCAGTAATATGTCTCTTATAAAATGCTTTCAGAATATAAAAAGACAAAACGTGGTCATCATACATTTTTTTTACAATAACATAAAATAAAATAGAAAACTTTCCAGAAGATTACTTTCTAAATTATACATTTTCTGAGTTACCTCCCCTTATAACATGCAAATTTATAGAAAATTGAAATCAAGCAAAACTTTTTAAAAATAATGTAATCAAGGCCAAATATATTCTTTCCTTCAAATGAAAATCATTGTTTCTAAGTTGCATTCCTGCATCAGAATTTGCTGACTTAATTAAAGTATAGTCCCATTTTAAGATGGAAGAAGACACCCATACCATCTTAAAAGCAGTTGAACTATTTGCAACTATAGATCATTTTATATATTTCATTAACCTTTATTGTGTCAGGTTCTCCGACAGAAATAGACTAAAATTTAATTTGATCCAAAACATAAATCAAAGATTCAAGTTGCCCAGTTGCACAGAATAGAAAACAGTCTATATTGAAATGTTTGCCAAAATTGAATGTAATTTGTTGACGGTAATCCTCATATTGTTAATCTCAGATGAGACAATTATCTACTGGCCAATCAACCAAGTGACAGGTAAATTGATATATTACAAATGAAATATAATTTCACACAATTAACAGCTATGTATCAACATGGTAAAACAATATATATCATTAATAATTGTGATTTAATTCATGCTTATACATTTACATTCATAGCATCTCAACATCTAAACACACACAAAAATCAGTTTCAATGTTTGTAGTTATCACAAATTCTCATACAAGTTTATGTTGATTCTGAAAAGTTTAGTCTTCAAAGATTTTGTCACCTGACACATCATTAAGATACCAGTAACAAATATTGTCTCTTCTAGTTAGAGTGGATAATGATGACTTTATGATTTGACTGACACAAATAAGTCTTTAAAATCTGAAAAAATAATGATAAAAATTAGTGACATATTTTTAATACATCTAACTTCTGTTAATGTGCATTCATTTATTTTCATTATTACCAATTTTAAACTGATTGAAATTGTCCTTTCTTTTTTTTTTGTATTTGATGGTTTTTGCCAATAGTTGAACGTTTAAAGGGGCACTAGCTGTCAAATTCATGTTCACCGATTTGACTCAAATTCTCATATTTGATTTATAACAATGTAAAACAATTATTCAAACTATTAAAAGTCTAAAATAAACAATTTACAGGACATGGGCTCGATAATATGTAGCTAAGTTTCGTGTGTATTGTAGTCTAGACGCCATCTAATTAACTATCGAGTTGACCTCCAAAGTCGTCCGATGACCATATAAGCGATGTCAACATAAATATAGATATAAATAGATTAAGCGAACTTGTGCAATGGGATTTTTCTATGTCTTTTTAATTTCGTATTTTGATTAAAAATATATGTTTATCATCGTTTTTACCTGTATAAGAATGATTTTTGTGGATTGAATCAGTCAATCAAATGATTTACTTTTGTTTCACTTTCAATGTTGACATTCTTTTCCTTTAAATAACTATACACGAACAATTTATGCGTTATCCATCTCTAGCTAAGTGGTTAAATTGAAGTTCACATGAATACGGATTCAATGAGGTCGAATGATTCACTTGCATCAATGTTTCTTAGCTTATTTTGACAAAATTAAACCATACTGGCTGCTAAAAGCGAATAATTATTTCACTATTTCACTTTCATTAATGATTGAACAAAAAAAATCCCATTTTCGATTTTTTTTATATCTCGTAGCTAGTGCCCCTTTAAATTTGTGATTTACCTATAACCATGGAATCAGTGGAAATTGGTGGTATCCGATGGATTATAATGAATCAACAGGAACTATTTAACCTTCATTAAATTGATTGAAAATATCATTATTTCCATTCTCACATACATATGAAACCTAAAAGTTTGTTGTTAGATGTGTAATTATGATTTTGATGAGTATAGCAAATACTCTTATTTCAAGGGAAATCTGCAAATTGCTACTTGTATACAAAATCAACATAAGTTATTGTGTATGACTAATTCTATTGTGTATATCACCAAATTTGCCATAATAGTACCTCTAGGATAGCAAGTTCTCCATTCTGTCCTTAAGATATATAAATAAATGCCGAGCATTTTGTACAGAATCAACTGCAGCTTGGATGTTTATATTGTCCCTAAGTTCAGTTAAAACTGCCTCAAAGTCTTCATCAATTTTATGAAATAGACTTGCTTCTTGGTGACACTGCTCATTGAAAAAATTTAATGTCAGCTCATCTGCAGGAATACAGAAATCTGAAGTACCTAAAACAGATTTTAAACTGGTATAAATATTACAGAAAATGAAAACATAAAGAAGTTCATATCCTTATCATCATAAATTTTCATCTTTAGACAGTATTCTGTATTGTTCCAAGAGTGCTATGATGTTGTGGTGTAATTTTGTTTTCATGTAGTCAATCTATTCTCAATTTGAGTTTATCATTTTGTAATTTATGAAACAATTTTCATGAATTGTAAACTTATATCTTTAATTTTATATGTGTTGTTGCTCTGCCAAACACAATGTAGCATACAATGAAAAGTTGGAATAACAGTTGTGGAAAGTAACTCAGTCACCTAGCATGCAAATAATATATATGTCATGAATATATTAATGTTTTTCACTTAATGTTTACCAGGTATCAATTATTTTAATAATCAGTTAATTCAAGTAAATCTTCTTAAAACTTTTGAGAAAACAAGCATGCACATGTGTCATGATAATAACACTTTCACACACTATCAAAAGATTTGAAAACAGTAGTTAGATGTCTGGTAGATCAATAAGCTGTTGCACTTTAAAAATCTAACTGTGGAGCTCTTGGTCGAAATTAAAGTCATTCTGTTAAGTATCAGGAAAGTTTGTGTGTGTTTTTTTAAATTCATTCAACATATTGACTAAAATAAGTAGGGAGTTTCTGACAGATAAAAAAATCCTCACACTTAAAAACTCATTGCTATTACAAGTGCAAGCTGTTGAATAAATGTGAAAGCATTCTTTAAGAATTTTTTGAGAAAAGTGTGACACATATATTTGTTGGGCAAACAAGGTGAATGCAATGTAGGCCCAACTCGAGTTGTGGTAGAAAAGTAATTGATTAATAAATCAAGAATCTGGAAGCCAATTCATTAAATCATAGGTATGAAAAAAAAACTAATACAATTACTTGTACATGTATAACCAGGTGGTTAATATTATGAGAGGGGAAAAAATTCAAAAAATATGCATTGTATTCTTACCATAAACTTCAGGATAATGATATAGAACATCAGGTATGCCTGACAATATATCTCCCTGATTTTGTTTTCTTATATTATGGCTGTTCCAAAGAACTATAAGGTCTGCTAAATCTTGTTGAATTATCGGCAAATATACAAACTGCAGGCATATTCTGAAATGTTAATGGAGTATATTTCAATAAGATCCTAATATGATCCCTATTTAGAGCAATATGAATATCACAATGAATCATACATAAAATCATATTGTTGTAAAAAGATGTGGGTCTTTTTGTTGAAAAATTATGTACATGTAATAGCATTCTTTTAATGACATGAAGAACATATCTTGACTTTAATATTTAGTTTGACGAATTTCAATCGATTTAATTTACTACACGCAACTTTTCTTCACATACAGATGATTTTGTCAACTTTTATCAAAACTCTATTTTTGGCATAATTTGAGTGTAAATTTCAAAGTTTTTTTTACAAGAAATAGTTCTGTTTCACATTTTATGTGCATGAATATTAAACAATATTACATATGGTGTAGCATTCTTTTGTTTGCATTGGATATTAGGATCACATGTTTCAAAGGTTATTTTATGTATCCAAAGCCCTGGTTCTATTTTTATGTATATTGATGTTATGTTTCTATTTATATGTTTATTGACTGTAAATATAAAAAAATCTTGCTAAATTTAGATTCATGACGTCATAACATGACACCGAACATACATGAAGGATTGAGCACTAGTAGACAAATAGAAAAGAAAATTTGCAAGTATATCAGAAAGAGATATCAATAATTTTATGTTAAATGCAGTTGCTGAGAATACAAGGAAGCTTACAACACAACAAGCTATGAAATAGTTCAAAGAATATTGATATTTTCAATAACATGTTAAAATTCTTGCAAAATACATTTTAAACAAGAATGTGCCCCTCTCGCACTATCATTTTCAATGTTCAGTGGACTATGAAATTGGGGTCAAACATATGTAATATTTAAATCAAGGACTTTCACTCAGTCAATTCGTTATATAACTATAATAAATTTGAAGAAAACACAAACAATTGAATAAAATTGTCATCAACCACCAATGACTAGAATAAGGAGTTTTCAGACGTTTTCCTCCAAATTGTCTTAATAGTAGATCTTTTCTTGATGATTTTGGTTTCCTATTATCTATTCTAATTTTTTTAATATAAGGCAAAAAATGTAATGAGTCAACGGACGATTTTGATCGTATTGTCCTATTTGTAGAACTTGTCTTGTTAATCATTTTTGTTATTTAAAGTTTGTCTCTATCTTGCATGGTTTTTTATTTTATTGTTTTGACACAGTGTCTTACAAGCCTACAGATAATTTGTACCTCATGGGACATTGATATTTGTGGTTCACCTATACTCATAAAAGTCAGCGACAATTGATATCCCACAAATAATAATCAACAGTCAATTGGAATACTACAATGATGTGTCCCACTGTTGAAGCAACTTTGCTACAATTTTCCCACTATATAGTTTCATTTAGGATGCAACTCACTTGTGAATTTGACTGTTAACATTCAATAAGCCATCTGCTTGAAGGCACTGTAATGAAAAATATAACTGGCTTAAAATCTATATCACAAGATATCGAAAATGAGCTGACAGCATTTTAGAAATGATTTGTACTTTTACATGCAGATGATATTGTTTTATTAGCAGAAAACAGCACTGATCTACAATACATGTTAGACACCATTTACAAATATTGTGAAGAATGGAACATGAAAATAAATACAAAGCATTGCAAAGTTTTGATCTTTTCGAGCGGCAGAATGCCAGCAAATCTAAAGTTCACAGTAAATTGTAAAAGAAAACAAATATTTAGGAATTTTACTTTCTAGATTCTAGAAGTGGATCCTTTTTATCAAATTAAAAATACTGTGGTATGTCGGAATCCAATATATAGAATGCACAGTTTGCTCATAAATGGGTGTCAAAATGTACTAAGCAAAATCTCAAAGACCAGTTTCAACAAGAATTGCTAAAACTTCATGTTATGGTATTTCTAAAAATAATTTAAGAAAAAAATTTTGTTTTTCCTTACAAATTCATGTTTACATTATGCAAATATATATGTGGTAGTCACCACTTGCCAACTGAGTCTGGACAGTGGCAGGGTCTACTGAGAGGACATTGGTGACGAGGACCATTACAATATGAATTGTGGAACATTTAAGTCGGAAAGAAAGAAATTTCAACCTAAATACAAAAACAGGCTCTCAAGAGCCTGAATCGATCACCTGTATTTCAGAGGAGAAGATTTTTAAATGTTAGCAAACTTGATGAACAAATTGTGTAAAATTGTCTTTAAAGGGCAATAACTCCTTAAGGGGTCAATTGACAATTTTGGTCATATTAACTTTTTTGTAGATCTTACTTTGCTGAACATTATTGCTGCTTACAGTTTATATATATCTATAATAATATTTAAAATAATAACAAAAAACTGCAAAATTTTGTTAAAACTACCAATTCGGTGGCAGCAACCCAACAATGGGTTGTTGGATTTGTCTGAAAATTTCAGAGCTGATAGATCTTGACCAATTGAACAAATTTACCCCCGTCAGATTTGCTCTAAAAGCTTTAGATTTTGAGATATAAGCCAAAACTGCATTTGACCCCTATGTTCTATTTTTAGCCATGGCGGCCATGTTTTTTGATGGATCAAAACTTCGGATACAATTTATAAACTAAATACCCTAAGGAACATTTAGTTAAAGTTTGAAGGTATTTGGCCCAGTAGTTTCAGAGGAGAAGATTTTTGAAATAGTTTACGACTACAGACAACGACAGACGACGGACGCCAAGTGATGGCATAAGCTCACATGGGGCCCTTTGGGCCCTGGTGAGCTAAAATTCAGCCCCTAATATCTATCAATTTGATCAACTGTTCAACTCATCAAATATTGTAATATTAGAAAAACTATGTAAATTTATCAAAGTTATTATTGCGAACCCAATGAAAGTTTTCCACAGTGCCATCTCTATCTTGACAAGGTATTTAAACTTTTGTAAGTTCACCTGTCCTATTGAATGAATACAATAGCTATTTTTCTCTGTGTAGTTTATTCACTGGGACCTTTAAATATCTTCTAAGAGAAATCTATCACTCATTGATTAATTTACCTGAGTAAAAAAAATTTCTTATATATAGACAAAAATATTTTTTTTATACTCGTTAACTGCGTGTGATTATGTATTATTCAATATGAATAATATATTTTCATTCAGTTTAATATAAACATTGATTCAATCATAAAAAGTGGATTTCAATCAAAAGTTTTATCAATGTTCCTATTGAAATTTGATTTTTTTTTGTCTAGTTATAGAGAACATTTAAGAAGATCCTAATTTGAACATTATAATTTTTAAGTTTTTATTCATGTCAGACAAATTTTTTTTTAAAAGGAACAATGTTGAAAGTTTTGTCGGAAATCAACTTTTTATGATTGAATCAATGTTTATATTAAACTGAATGAAAATATATTATTAATATATTATTAATATAACATAAATCAACGCTAACATGTTTAACCCCGCCACATTCTGTATGTATGCGCCTGTCCCAAGTCAGGAGCCTGTAATTCAGTGGTTGTCGTTTGTTTATGTGTTACATATTTGTTTTTCGTTCATTTTTTGTACATAAATTAGGCCATTAGTTTTCTCGTTTGAATTGTTTTACATTGTCATTTCCGGGCCTTTTATAGCTGACTGTGCGGTATGGGCTTTGCTCATTGTTGAATGCCATACGGTCACCTATAGTTCTTAATTTCTGTGTCATTTTGTCCCTTGTGGAGAGTTGTCTCATTGGCAATCATACCAAATCTTATTTTTTATATTTTATTAATGTTTCAACTTTGCATCACTGTTTACATTCAACAGATTGAAAATATATTATCATTTTGAATAAATATAACATCACATGCAGTTTTGAGTATATATGTATTTTCCTCTATTTACAAATTTTTTTTTTTACTGAGGTAAATTAATCAATAAGTGATAGATTTCTCTTAGAAGAAATTTAAAGGTCCCAGTGAAAAAACTACATGGAGAACAATAGCTATTGTATTCATTCAATAGGACAGGTGAACTTACAAAATTTTAAATACCTGGTCAAGATAGAGATGGCACTGTGGAAAACTTTCATTGGGTTCGCAATAATGTAAAAGTCAGTCCTTCAAGTTAATTTCATCGTATTGTTCACACATGCATGTAATAATTATACCTTATAGTTATATTTATGTATGTTCTCTATATAATTGTACTTTATGAGAAATAAAGTATTCATATTCATATGAAAGAAACACTTCTTCTATCAGTTATATAACCCATGTATAAGTTTGGTATTGCTATCACATCCCTTTATGACTAACTTGACTTTTTTTTTTGTTTGACCTAAAACTCTACACCCTTATGCATCTTAACTTTTCTTTTAACTTCTTAACAGCGAAGATGCTACCATTATGAAGGTATACACAGAAATGGAACTTGAATGGGTCCTTTTTTGATTTGTCAAAGATAGCAATGGGTTTCAATTTCACCAATGTCGAATCACAAAAATTTTAAAAAGATGTAAGACCGATATATACCATTTTGCAAGGTTTTGACAAAATTTTCATGAATAATCCAATTGGCTCTTGAAAACATATTATTGATCAGAGCAATTCAAAAAGAAATCTACAGTTTCCTCTACAAATTGGTTACCTTATTTTCAATGAGACTTCCCTGAATACCAATTGCATGTTTTAGTGGAACAGTCCTGAATGTGTTTTTATTCAACAGTGAAGTTGCTTTGAAACATGTCTTAGATGCTTTTTCAATGAATCATAAAAAGAACAAATCACCTTATATCAAAATTACAAACAATAAAATAAAAAATGCACATACTTTGAAATGATTGATCCAAAAGTCTGACTTGCTTTGCCTTAACCAACCCCATTGCCTTTCAATTCTCTGAAAAAGTTAAAATATTAATCACTGAAAATCTGATGAATTATAGCATTCTAACAGAAAATCCTGTAACAATGTTGTTAAGTACTACCTGGGTTCAATACATACAAAATTACCAAAAAATCAAAATAACTGACCAATAGCATATACTTTATTATTAACAGATATCCTAATGAAATATAGCAGAATTATAAATTTCTTCAATTAAAAAAATTGAGAAAAAATAGTCAGATAGCTTTTGTGAGTTTAAGAAATCAATCTGGATTTGCTTAGAATCAGTCAGTCAAAGACAAATTATGTAAACAGGTATATATACAAATTACACCTTAAATACCTGATTAAAAACTGAGGAGCCATAAATCACAGACTTCTCATTGGAAGTGTGAGTGACTTGAATAGCTGCTGCTAACCCATTTTCGGTACCAGGGTCACATCTGATCTTGGTTGGAAAAGCTGTAAAATACATTGTATCCTTTCAACTTCACGACAGTTTTTCTTTAAAATAATTATGCAAGGAATTGTTTGTATAAATTTCAGTTCTCACAAATTATAATGGAATGGCACATTTGCTGTGTTGTTCAGATCAGATGTACCGGTTTTTGTACTATCAAACTTCCTTGAACCAGTACGCTCTTATATGCAATTAAAGGTATGTTGAATTTTTCACCACAAGTCAGGGTAAGGTATAGTTATGACATGAAATGACTGCCACTTTATTTGAACTTACAAAGTAGCCATAAATGCTTAAAATTGCAGAATTTAACTGAGAGCAATAGTCTATAAATAAGTGGTCTTATACCTTAAACACAAGTTATTGTCTAATGAAATGCTTGGTTTTTTGGGACCTTTTTTTGACACTAATTCATCAACATTTGGGGCAATTACTCCAAAACTCCAGCCCACAATTCCCTTTGTATAAGAAAATCTTGTAATACAAGTTCAGAGAACCATACACTTACACACAAGTAATAGTCCTGAAACTACACAAATATAAAAAAGAAGATGTGGTATGATTGCCAATGAGACAACTCTCCACAAGAGACCAAATGACACAGAAATTAACAACTATAGGTCATCGCACGGCCTTCAACAATGAGCAAAGGCCCATACTGCATAGTCAGCTATAAAAAAACTGTTGGTACCATTACCCCTAAAATCAATCCCAAACCTTCCTTTTGTGGTATTGGACCTTCTAGCAAAATTCAGAGATCCATTCACTTAAAGTAAAGTTATTGTCTGGAAACCAAATGTGTCTTCGGACGAGGAAGACGACATCATAGCATTATACAAACGCAAATTTTTTGTGGTTGTATAATTACATGTATAACATTATTAATTGAATTCGCTGTACATAGGGACACTAATATCATTTTGTGTGTACTAAAAATATTAGAGCTCTTTCAAAAAATATTTTATATATTATGTTTAAACTTGCCAAAAATTCACTGTCAATAAGGGTTTCACTGCACAATTCAATTTTTTCTTATTGGCCTAATGCTAGAATATTCAAAGGATACTTACAGGATTCTTTCTAGATATTGACACTGACTTTTTTGGTCTGATAATTCAAAAAGAATAGCTAATACAAACTGTGATGTTAATAATCTTGTATTCATTGGTAAACATAAGTTCATACTGAAATGACCTTTTTAAAAGGTTCACTATTTGAGGACCAGATTAAAAAAAAAAGGTATAAATTGAAGTTATTGCCAACCTTTAATGTTATCAGCTGCTTTCAGGAAGAAATCAGCTACAACTTCTGGTCTTTTATTGGTAATACTGGCACACATCCATATAATTTTTCTTGAAAAACTGAATGGAAAATAGAATTAATACAAAGCATTTATTCTTGTATAGTTCATCATATGCAAAATCTGAATGTTGATTACTAAAAAAAGAGTCCTAAGTGTACACATTTGACAAGATTATGCTCTGTCGGTCATTGTTATTCTTGCACAGATTTCATAAGAATATTGTTTTAACAAAATTTAGGCACAAGAATATATACTGTTAATTACGTAAAAATATGTCAAGATCACAAAACTTTTATGATAGTTTTTTTTTTGTATTGTTATATTAATGGGAGTTATATCTGTTATTGTTTATAATTCTGCCAGAAACCATTTTCATTATGTGTACTTGAGTAAAAAGTAAATAAACAAAAACTGTGTCATGTTTATCATTACTATCATTTTGCGTCTATTACAAAAAATTAAATGTATAAGTGGAATAAATTGTTCTTCTTACCCATCTACACATCCATGTATACATATGCCAAAGGGCTTTAGTTTGTCATAACCATCTACAAAGTAATTTCATACTGTAAGTTATATAAAGAAGTGAAATAGTAGATGTATATCAAAGGTGCATGTAATTAGCTGTGAATGTTTGCTTCACATCAACCCATCAGACAAAAAAAAGTTATTTTGAAATATTCATCTGCTTTCTAGTATAACTTTCTTATTTGAATCAATTTTATTCATCAAGGCTTTTTGCAACAATGGTAACAGATTCATTAATAGGAACCGCATTCTTTTATTTTTATTATTTCTGTATTTCATGACACTTTCAGAGAATTCCAGAAATTATTGCATGGTTTTTATTAGTGTGAAAAATGTGACAGAGTGTTAAACGCAATAATTTGAACTCGCATTTTGACCTTTTTTTAAATGAATTAAACAGGATTTTTCTGAAAATCGTAAAAATTAAAATTGCATAGAAGTCTAAAACGAAAAAAATCACAATAATAAATGCACATAAAATAAATGGTACAAAGTTGCTTAAAATTAAACCAAAAATGACCCCAAAATATTTTTTTGGAAACAATGTATAGTTCTATATACAATATTTAGCGAAAAATCTCAAGTTGATGAATACTTATGGCCACACTCTGTATGTATCATGAGAATTAAATAATGAAATATAAAATTATGCTGCTTACCTAAGTGCCAAATATAGTTAGGACCCTGAAAAGAAATATGAACAGAAGTAAGTTGATGTAATTTGCAACTGGAATATTTCCGTATATTTTTGTTCATTTCATGTGGACTTAAAGGTCAGAATTTAATTTTCAAAGAGGACATTATACATACTTATGAACCGGTATCAAAAGTATTGTAGCCTTGAGTGCATGAAACTTCATAACTGTATGTGTAAAAACATTGAGGAATGATGTAGGGTTGAATGCAATAGTTGAAAACTGTAATGATTTTGATGACATAATTGAAACTGTAGGAATTGATCAAGGTACTGACTTTTCTTAGTAACCTGAAGATTTCAATTACACTGTATAATTTAAGAATTTACAACTATCAAATGACAGTAAATCTTTTTTTTTTTACTATCATGAAGAATTTGAAAAGTTTGAAGGAATGTACATGTTACAATGATGTAGGTTACTTAGTTACCCTCTTGCAGAATATATATGTATCAATACAAAAAATAATACTTACTTAACATGTACAACTAGAAATTATGGATGATGAAAAAAAAAACATTCAATATGACCTTTTTAATTTTTCTATTAAAAATGCATCAAACTTGTAAATACTATTAGTGTGCTAGTGACCAAATACATCATATATGGGGTCAGAAAATTCCATATGGGTGAAAGCATAATTTTGACAACACAAAGTTACCAAAAAAACTTGTTAGCTTTAAATGTGTTTTATGAATTTATTTCAATCGTTCATTTTTCATTTTTTCGTCTGTTGAAACCATTCATATTTTCACTCAACACTGTGTTGTTTTTATAAAGGGACATAACATCACTACTAACCTTGTATCAAAATAAGCCCGCCTACTAACCTAATATGAAATATTTTAACCATTCATATTCCTAGAAATGTATAGGAGGCAAGATGAGATTAAATAATGTTACTACAAACATGTATGTAGATCAGCTACAAATAAGAACTGAATTAAGTCCTTTTCTTCTTTAAATAACATACCTTGGATATGTATTGTCTTCTTCTTAATCTTCTACCTTTACGCCTTTTAATACCATCTGCATCTAAGATTCTAACAAGTTCTCTGGAAAGAGACCTAGAGAAAAAGTATCTATATAAATAATGTGCCAAAATGGTTTAGGATGCACGTGCAGAACCTTTTGATATCAAGGAGCCACAATGACCCATTAAAAAGTTTTTGGATCAAGGTTTGAAAATTATTATTAAAACTCCTAAACATGTTTGTAGTTGATGCCAACTGTTTATAGATCAACATTTAGTTACAAGATTGAATTACCTTGTTATTTGCAACTGGTATTTTATTTTCAAAGAACGACGTAAATTTTCACATCCATTACAACCATTCCTGATTTCTTTCTAAAATAACAAAACAAAATAAACAATTTTAAGAAAGGTAATATTGCCATGATCATATGATTATATCTAAATAGTGAAATTACAAAAAAATCAACACCTCTATAAAAGTTAAATTTTTTTCCTGTAACTTCAAAGAATTAAAAAAAGAAAAGACCTAGGTCAGCATGTGGCAGGAGTGTCATCAACAATGTACAAAATGTAGTAGGATGTAATGAGTTCAGTTTAAGAGTAACCACTAGATGTACATTGTACGTTAATGATTTTTGTTTGCAGTTCAGTGGTTCATTTTATATCTGTGGAGATTATTTGGAAATGTCCCTCTCAGGCATGGTTTATTTTAGAAATAATTCATGGCAGCCATAGATTTGTTCTCATTAAAACACAGGTTGGGTTTTTATATACAATTATTTTATGCCGAGCGATAGCCATGGTTAAAGAATTAAATTCCATGTATGTTTCATTATGATACCTTATTTTGATTGGCTAACAGCAATCTCGCGTCCTTCTGAAATTGACATTCATTACACAATGAAATGTAACATTCATGACACGAGGTCCCACAAAAAAATGCACAGGTAAATTAAAGAAAAACTTGATAGAAATCGTGTTTTCATGATCCTAGCTACAAAATGGAATAAGAAGTATTGAATTCTTCTTTTTGTAATTTTATAGGGTTGTAAAAGAATTTGACCGTGTGCAGATTTTTAGAATGAAGCGCACAAGCGCTTCATACAAAATGTACTTCGGTTAAAGCTTTTACGCCACGATGAATATGCAAAAAGAAGCATTCAATTCTTAAATGAAAATAAATCTATTACTGTATGTGTGGTAAGGGATTTATTTGATATCCCATATAAATATTAAAAAAGAAGATGTTGTATGATTGCCAATGAGACAACTCTGGGACAGTGGTGTAACAGTACAAAATAAGAACGATCTATAGACATCAGTTGAAAAAGACTTAACTCATCACATGGATATAGTATTTGTGATAACAAACAAATATATAATCATAAAATACTATCTCCTGTACAGCAGAAGTGAAAAATATCAATATTGAACTTTACATTGTCATCAATTACATCTTAAAATTTGAAAGGCACTGATTGGACTGTTGAGTTACTATTTGAATGGTTGAATCTGAAATCAGTATCAAGACATTTCCCTTAATCACAGTTAAAATAAATTATTTTAGAAATTCATTTTTTTTTTAATTTCTTAGAAAAAAAAACAAATACACCATTTTATGCTATCTTGAACTTGTCACATACCACTGCCAATGTAATTGCTGTATCAATGTTAATTCTGCAGTTTCTTCTCTTTAAACCTAACCTTGGGATGACTTTGTGCTGTAAATATTGGAAACTGGAAAAAATTGAAGTCAGGATAAAATATATAATCATATAAGGGATGAAAAAAACAGAACCTGCTTGTTAACTTCTGTTGGTATGTAGACAGGATGTTTTAAATTACATAAGTGAAATTCTGAATAACTTGAGTTATTTCATAAATTTATAGTGACTTTAAACAAACTCATTTTAAAAGAGTACCTCTCCCTGATAAACAGAGGAAAAAGCTCTCAGTGAGCTGAATTAATTTTTTCTGTTCTACCTTGAGCTTGGAAGCATCATGGTACCCTTGGTGCTGTCTATGATTATTTTATAAAAGAATGTATAGGGGCCATGGTGATATATTTTTTTTTTAAATAGTGCTATATTAGTTTCTATATTCCATGGTGCTATGTGAAAGTTAGAAGTGAGTTTTTGAAGCTTCTATGATTTATCTTGTTGATCTTTTTGTAAAAAAATTTATTGCTATTGCAGGGATGGAAATTAACACTTTTTCATTCACTTAGTTAATTAAAATAAGTATTGTTTTTTTTAAGTTTTTTGTCCCCAGTAGACCTTTTAAAGTGGTGAACTTCATTATTTACCTAAATTTCAGTAAAGAGACATTCATCTCATTAAATGTTATATATAAATCAAAGTAATGGTGCAATAAAAAGTAAGTGATTTAGAAAGCAAAAATGAAAATGACTGTCATACTGACAGACAGGCCTAATCCTAATCCCCCTCTGTATAGCATTTTCAACATTTATACTTACTTTTCTTGAAGTGTAAACACGCAGTTGTGTGTATAATTTAAGCGATGTGTGTATATTTGTAAATCCTTGTCATTTTACATTTACACTTTACTTATACCAATATCTTAGATTACATTTATAAATGCATATGAGTGTTTAAGAGAAAAATTTATGGTAACAAAATTGCCACATGTTTTGCAGGCATCATGGTAATTTTCTAATATGATTGAGGTAATAATATATATACTTTTTCACTTTTTTGGTCTTTTTAAAAATGTTGTTTGTGCTGTATTTAGCCCCTCTATCAAGAAATTTGTTTTGCATGCACACGTATAAAAATTGTGATATGTATATCCTCATTCTCACATATGCCATACAAACAATTACTAAATTTAGAACTAAAAAACATTGTAATCTTATTTGTAATCTGTATGTATTAAAGTGTGTGTTCCCTTTCTTGTCAACCATGATCCAACAAGTGAAACTGTGAGCTATTGCTCACTGGTGATACCCCTGCTGCATCTGGATACTATTAATAGTGTAAAAATATGTAAGTGTTTGGGAAGGAAGCTGTTTAGTGTTGAATCTGAAAATGCATCGCACAATATAGCTGACTTATATAAAACCTGAAACCAAATGTCAGAAATCCTTGTATTGCAGTGTCTGAGAAAAATGCGACAAAATATATTCATGGGACAGATGGACAGACTGATGGAAAGACAGAGGTAAAACAGTATACCCCCACTGTTTTAAAGCGGGGTATAATAATTAGGACAAATTAATATTTTACAGCAATATACCTAATCTGAAAGTTCTTTTCTTTTTCCAGGATGTAGTGTATCAGTCTGTAAGGATATCCTACATAAAACATTTCACTTATCAACTGCTTTATTTCTGAAATTTTATTGCATTTTATATAAAAACAATAAACACAGAATTCAAATCTCATTCATAATAAATTAAAGTTAGGAATTATAAATATTCTTTCTTCTAATATATATGCTAATTATATATATTCAATTATTCACTATTGAATCATCTTTTTACAGTCAGTGATACTACTTGCACAAATTAATTTTATTTACCTGTATAGGTAATTAATAATATACCTTTATAAGTAAATTGTTATTTTCATATTTTCTTTGTGGTTTGAATAATCTCCCCTTAATTTTCTCAAAAAATTTACATGTACAAGTATTTTTTTACATCCATAAAATTCTCAAGTTTTGGGATGTAAAAACATGTCAGACTTAAACAATTTTTCTCTGGTTAGCTTATAATTTTTTAATAGAGTTCAATGTTACATCTCATTAATTTAACAAAGAAACTAATTGTGAAAAGATCTAATCAATTCTGCAAGGCAACTAAGCTAATAATTTACCTATACAAGTAAATAAAATACATTTGTCTAAGAATCTTAAAAATCTACTTATATAAGTATATTAATATTTACTTCTTCAAGTAAATAAAAATAACCTGTACAAGCAGTACCCCTGACTGTTTAATGTGACCTCCATGATAAAACCCAAAAAATAGGGATCTCTGGTGGTGAATATAAAACGGGTAAGGTCAGCTGAACAAAACAACTTTATGAAATAATTTCTGAAAATCAACCACCTTACACTACTCATTCACTTTCTGAACAAAACTTTGTGTATCAATACAGTTATACTTCAAATCTTATAGAAAAGTTAATATAATATTATATAGTTATTTTTGTTACATGAATTAAAGGAAGAGAACTTTTTTCTTGAAATTAATTCCAGATCAAACTGTATTAACTTTAGAGAAAAACTGTTTTGAAAACAATGTCTTGTGGGTAATATCCATAACTTATTGTATAGTAAAACATCAGTTTTCAATGCATAGTTTGAACAGAAACTTAAAAACATCTATTAAAATCAAATATATATATGTAACACTAACCATCAGGTATCATTTTGAGTTAATCAGGTATTACATGTATATAGATAGACAACCTGAAAAGAAAAAAGAACTAGAAAGATAGACTTTGACATTTCCTATTATCACTGTGATAATGATTATGTATTCTGTAAGATGCTACAACTAATAGCATACTAATGAGTATACTGATGTGTATCACTACTAATAGTTATAACGGTAAGGTTAAATTCCCTATCATTCATTCATCCATGCACGAACTTGTCTCAGATTTTTTTTTATGAAATTACCTTTACCTAACTTTCAGGTATAGATAGGAGATGTTATTTTTTTTGTGCTTGTCACTATCCAAAAGAACTTGTGGTAATAGGATATTCAGTACATCAGTACTTTGATTTAATATTTGTGTTGTTTTAGAATTTTTATGCATACATGTATACACTATTTATTTATTACTGTACTGTTTTGTTTTCCATTACCATCTAGCACCTCCAAACTGTCATAGGTAATTGGTTGACTAATATCTTAATGTTTTAAAATAAACAAGAAACATGGGACAACTTTACAAATGACATCCTTCTTTAGAGAATTAACTCTGACATGGTTAATCAGAACTAAAACAATAATTTATATATTTATGACATAAGCTAATTAACTATACATTTAACTATAGGTACCAGTAAAATTACCTGAACATCAATATAGCTGGAATGGAGACATATAAAAGCAAAGTTTTATCTGGAAATAATTTTTCTTCAATAAAATATCCGACACACGAGAAAATTATAGAAAACATGAAACTTATAGCACGTAGATTTTTTTAATTTGTCAGTCATTAATGACTTATATGTAATGCTATTGTTTCTTAATTTAAATTGGTGGCTGTGCAAAATACATGTACTTCATATACATGTACATTTTTACTTCATAATTGTTTAATTTTGATGAAAACCCAAATTCATGAAGCTGATCAGTACATTGTAGCTGCATTTTGGAGATGCAATAACCAAAGCTGTACTGTTGCATGATTTAGAAAAGAGGGGCGAAAGATACCAGAGGGACAGTCAAACTTAAAAATGGGTCTTAATATCTTTTAAAAGGGTTTTAGATTTTTCCTATGTTAACAGTCTGTTACATAGCATTCAACAGAAATGTACCCCAAATGGAGGATCTCATGATATTTTACTGAAAGCTTAAGGTTTATGCAAGTTGTCTTTCCTAATGAAAATCAAAAGATGGAAAATGCAGTATGATTTTTTTTCTATTTTTCTATTGCAGTTCATGGACTTTACATATCTGAAACAATAGTGTAACATCACAACATAGAAAGACATATAGTTTCTGATTTTGGAATACTCAAAAGTTGTTGAATCCAATCTAGCAGATGAAAAATAAAATGATAGAATGCAGTCTAGTCGCTTGTCACTGAAAATTGATGATATTTATCAATGTTTGTGATTCAAGGAACTCAATGTCTGAGACGATCATAGATTCATAACTGTAAACGGTCTGTTTATAATTATATTTACAAAAATCTGTATAATTAGCTATTTTTTCAATTTTTTTTTAATCACTAAATTTTGTTAAATCCTCTTCTTATGCACTGCCTACCTACAATGGTTTCTTCCCATTGGTAGTAAATGAAATAATTAAGTCTCAAGTGTTTATTCTATACAATTTACTCAAATGCTGAAAACTGTCCACTGGCAGGAAGTTTTACATAGCATTCAACAGAAATGTACCCCAAATGGAGGATCTCATGATATTTTACTGAAAGCTTAAGGTTTATGCAAGTTGTCTTTCCTAATGAAAATCAAAAGATGGAAAATGCAGTATGATTTTTTTTCTATTTTTCTATTGCAGTTCATGGACTTTACATATCTGAAACAATAGTGTAACATCACAACATAGAAAGACATATAGTTTCTGATTTTGGAATACTCAAAAGTTGTTGAATCCAATCTAGCAGATGGCTCCAAAGTTATTGTGAAACTGCCTATTCTAGAGGTGGCGTGAATCAGATGTGGATACTAAAAAATTCCAAAGATCTTTTAGAGTACATACAATCTAAGACTCTCTCATCTTGCAATAGTATTAAAACATTTGACTTTTCTACACTTTACACAAGTATTCCCCATTCCAAACTAAAAGACAAATAGAAAGAGTTGGTATTACTTTGTTTCATTAAAAAGAATGGCGAACATAGATACAAGTATCTTGTCTTGGGGAGGGATAAATCCTACTTTGTAAAGAATCACTCTGATTCAAACAAAAAATTCTCTGAAACTGACAACATATTTGTTACGTTTGGAGGACGTGTTTTTCAACAGACTGTCGGAATTCTAATGGGAACCAATTGTGCCCCTCTTCTTGCGGACTTGTTTCTTTATTATTATGAGGCTGACTTCATACAGGAGCTTCTTAGGAAGAGAGATAAGAAGTTAGCAATATCCTTTAACTCTACGTTCCGCTATATAGATGATGTTCTCTCACTAAATAATACAAAATTTGGTGACTATGTTGAACGAATCTATCCCATCGAACTAGAGATAAAGGATACTACAGATACAGTTAAATCTGCCTCATATCTTGACTTACATCTAGAAATTGACAATGAGGGGCGGTTGAAAACAAAACTTTACGACAAAAGAGATGATTTCAGCTTCCCAATTGTGAACTTTCCATTTCTATGTAGCAACATTCCAGCAGCGCCTGCATACGGAGTATATATCTCCCAATTGATACGATATTCCCGGGCTTGTGTTTCCTATCATGATTTCCTTGATAGAGGATTGCTGCTCACAAGGAAGCTATTAAACCAAGAGTTCCAAGTGGTGAAGTTGAAGTCATCCCTTCGTAAATTTTACGGACGCCATCACGAGTTGGTTGACCGTTATGGAATAACCGTTTCACAGATGATATCGGATATGTTCCTTATGTCGTAACTACAATACCCTTCCCTTTTCACGAATGTGACTTACCGAATTAGACTATTTACCGGATTTGTAATAACATAAGCAACTCAACAGGTGCCACATGTGGAGCAGGATCTGCTTACCCTTTCGGAGCACCTGAGATCACCCCCAGTTTTTGGTGGGGTTCGTGTTGCTTAGTCTTTAGTTTTCTATGTTATGTCATCTGTACTATTATTCGTTCTGTTTGTCTTTTTATTTTTGGCCATGACGTTGTCAGTTTGTTTTCGATCTATGAGTTTGACTGTTCCTCTGGTATCTTTCGTCCCTCTTTTAAGATTAAGAAGATACCATGTTTAAAACAAAAGGGAGTTCACTTCAATAGATATAAACAATTCAACAAAGATTCATGCGAATTGTTTAAAGCATTTTTGAGTTATTGTCCAACATGTTGATGACTGACGGATGGACAGAAGGACAACTGTATACCATAATACCTACCGTAAACGGGCGTATAAAAAAATAAAGAAAAGAACATTGAAATAGAGAATATAGAATAATGGAGTGTTGTATTGAGTGATTGAAAAATAATGGGGAAAAATATGAAGAATACAGAAAAAATGACCTAAAATTTTGAACAATACAGAAATGAAAGACCCCAAAACCGTATCCAGACTTTTGTATAAAATAAGGAGATGTGGTATGATTGCCAATAGAAACAACTACCAGTAGCTGACAGAATCCAAATGACTAGGGTGTAAGCAACTATAGGTCACCATACAACCTTCAAAAATGAGCAAAACCCATACTGTAGTCAGTTATAATTGGCTAAAAAGATGACCAAATGTGTGTCCATGCAAACAAAAAAAAAAATGCCCTAATTTAAGACAACACAATAAATGAAAATCAAATTTATAGGCTCCTGACTTAAGAGTATGCATTTATAGAATATGGTGGGATTAGTGAATTTACACATGATTGTTATTGTGCATGTTTTAATTAATTTACCTTAATTGATACTTTGTTACCTTCAGCTGTATATTACAAATGTATTATACATGTACCATTTAACATCAAAGTCAAGATCATATAAACTATACCACAAAATCATTAAACCAGACCAAAATTCTAATTATAACTTGATCTGTAACTTGACATGATATAACTACATACCAATCAAAGGGGCCCCCTTTAAGTGATACTTGTAAAAACTCTGCCTTTATCATAAATGAAGCTCCTTAAAAAGGGCCAAAAAAACCTTTAAATTGTTATGCTGTCTATAAGACACAAACGATACCCCTGCCTGACCATAGGAACTTATAAATTTTACAATATATATGATGATTTAACTGTAGCACAGTAGGAGGAGATATCTGGACAATCACAGTGGCAGATCCAGAAATTTTCATAAGGGGGGCCTACTGACTGCCTAAGTGGGGGTCCGTTTTCAGTCATGCTTCAGTGATTCCCTATATAATCAACCACCAAAAAGGGGGGGGGGGGTCCGGGCCCCCTGAAAAAAAACTCTAAATCTGCCTCTGAACCAAGATCTCTATTTGCAGCTGTAGTACCAAGAAAATTACCAAGTCCAACTTAGGCAACTACAGCTGTGATCAGCTATATAATTGTCACAATATTTGGAAGAAATCAAAATCCTGTGGCCATGCACTTCTTCTTCTTCTTATGGTATCCAGTTATCCATCAGATTTTGATGATTACTAACTGCACACCTTTATTATTTGTATGAACATCCTACAAAATATTAAAGTTGTACCTCCAAAACTGTAGGAGATAGCCGGACAAACAATGCATCTTACGGACGAACAGACGGACGGACAGGGGTAAATTTATACCCCACCCCTATTTTGTCACGGGGGCTTAAACATCATACAGACGCTTACGCACACACTTAAAGATATACATACATACTATATAGTCTGCATGTGCTTGCGTGTTTGAGGTTTTCAGTTGTCTTTTCAACAATAACACCTATCTATCTATCTCAACCTTTCTTGGTGTAATGAACCAGAATATGCAAATCTAGAGAGTTTCGAATGTATTTCTCGGTTCCGCGTCTGCATTTGATGTAAGTCTTTGCATTTTTATATTTCCCCGCAGATTATATAATCATAATATTCGGGTCCCGGAGATTATTTTTGGTTTGGTTTATAAAAGCCGAAGATTTTATTATTGAAAATAATCTGCGGGCTCTTGATTAAAAGCCGAAGATTTTACAATTGATAATAATCGGCGGGGGTCAGACTTTTAAAAGCCGAAGATTTTATAATATAATAATCGGCGGTGTATTTTAAAAAGCCGAAGATTTTGAAAAGCCGAAGATTATGAAAAGCCGAAGATTTTGGAAAGCCGAAGATTTTGAAACATACTGAACTATTAGTTCGGTCAAGAAAGACAACTCGTACTCAAAAAAGGGAGGTAACTCAATGTTCTTATAAAGGGAAACGAGTTTATCAGTATTTCCGAGGAACATGTTGATTTTTGCACGCCAACTTGTACATAAATAATTAAATATCGGATCACAACAGGTTTTGAATGTTTGATGATCGATATCCACGCTTTAATCCAATAGTATAATAATTTGTAACTTAATAGGAAACCGAGTTTAGAATCAAATTAGAATTATTAGGGTTTTAATATAATAATTTTAATTAGTTTTTATTATACATTTTTATATATGCGTATCTATTGAAAAAATTTCTGTCTTAATCTTTGAACATTTTTCTAAACATGCAAATTCTGTTAAGAAAAATAGAAGTATTTGATTTTATAAGACAAAATAAAAAAAAAAACAGAGAAAAGAAAAAAAAAAAAAGAAATCTGCCCACCTAAAATACTGAATTTTGCCATGTCTGGTTGAATGACTATATATATTTTGATTCTCATACAGACAATGCATTACATCGGTACAGAGAAAAATTATAAACTCATATTAACTCAATTTAACTATTAACGAACTTAGTGAAATGTTTGCTTCTTTTTTTCATCTTTGAACTTCAAGATGGCGAAATGCATCTAAGTTTAAAATAGAGAACGATTTAAATTAAAAACAAAATTGATTTCACTTCTTCAATACATGTGGTATACATAACTTTAGCCACTAATAATAAATAAAAAGTATTATGTAATCAAATTTGGTTAAATATCTATTTCAAATTTATGATCTTTTATATGTAAAGGTAGTAAGATAAACATAAATAAACAGAATTAACACCTTTATGTTATTGCTTCGAAAACGATGATGTCCTACTGATTTTATGGCCATCATACTCATACTTATATTCCTTAGTTTTAAGAAGACACATTTAACCAATTAATTGTATGGTGTGTTATAACTTTGGATATCAAAATAAAGGTAAATACAGAAAAGCGCTTTGGACGCATCAAAATCATTAAAGAAGTGATACTGTCAATGTTAGACATGAATCCCAAAGTTTTTCATTTGGAAAAGTTTTTTTTCTAATTTCATTTTACATTTTAGCAGATATAATAAGTACAAGTTGATCCGAAAGACTGTGTCATGACTAAACAATTGCAGAAATTGTTTAAACACTCATTTTTTTTAGTTAGGCTAAATTCCTTTATAGAAGTTAAGCGGAACTTAACTTTTTTCGCTTATATTTCAATATCTCAACATCTCGGGTAACTTTTCCCGTTTGTGCATCCATATAGTACCACCGTGTCCTATAACTATTTTCTTGACTTAAAACACTCAGTATGTCCACATTCTATGACAACCACTAGCTCGTAGTCTTTATTCAATACCGTTTCAATTCAACTCTTTTTCTAACCTTCAGCGCACCGATCGCACATTCTTTGAAAGATCATGTTAAGCGTTTAGTGATGCTATTGATTTATTCAGTCGGTTGTCCATTGAATTAATACAAGCTTCCCATGACGGGTTGAGACATAAAAAAGAATGAACAATTTTAGTGTGAATGCGCCTTGAAATACAAATGAGAAATATTTTACATTCTACTGCAAAGTTTTCGGCATCTTAAGGTGCAAACGATCAATTTTATATCATGCGCGGATATGATTGACGGTTTTGCTTGGCGTCGAGTGACAAATAGTTCATGCATATTCGGAACGAGAACAAATCAGCAATAATTCAATAAGCATGATAAGAGGAACGACTAGGAAGAATACGATGAAGAACAGAAATTTCGAATGCAACTCGAAAATGAATTTTTTGCCATCAAACCCCTGAAAGAGTTGTTGCAAGGGTATATATATATATATATATATATATATATATATATATATATATATATATATATATAATATATGCTAACGTAAAGGAGATGTGGCATCGGACGTGGCTGCGTGTTTATACATTCAGCACAATGAAGCGAATATAAATAAGAAGATGTGGTATGAGTGCTAATGAGACAACTCTATAACCAAGTTAAAATTTGTAAAATAAAAAATTATAGGTCAAAGTACGGCCTTCAACATGGAGCCTTGGCTTACACCGAACAGCAAGCTATAAAGAATACCCATTTACTGCCAGATGGAAGAAGTCCATATATGTTATACTCCATTGCTTGGGATAATTTTTATACTGGATATGATAAATTAACTAGCCACACACTGGCACAAAAGTCTTGTCCATGCAAAATCATGATTTGTAGAATATTTGTCATACAATAATGGAATTTTCCAATGTACTTTAAAGCAATAGCTTTAAACATTAGCTTGGTTAAAAAAAGGGACATGTCGGTGAAAAGAGAACCATAATTATTTCTAATGGGATTGCATATGGTCTCAGTTGAAAATAAAACGTCAACCTAACATAATAATAAAAAAACATTTGGTCAATAAAAAAAAATTAAACATCATGTCAGTTTCACAGTTTCAACATTTTTGTCGAATTAAGAGTTTTTTTAAAATATGATTTGTCCGTTCCTAAAGCAAGACATTTGTTTTTACTATGGCCTCTTAAAAAAAGATGGACTTATAAGTCTACTTAGACTTTAAATTGATAATGAGGAATACGTGTGTGTATCTTTTATTTGACACAGTAGATGTAAACCTCCATGCATGTTGCGAGACTTTATGATTTCGGTCGTTGTGTAATCAAGTAACAATCCATTATGCGATTTATTTTAATTAAAACTTTTCAAAATATGTTACAGTTTCGAGTATTTTTTATTTATTTTCATATTCGTTTTAATTAATCATTTTATAATTATGTTTATTTCTAAAGGAATATATGTAACGGATCTCCGTGAACTATGACAAAGTATTAAGTAAACACGGGGTATTTTCCAAATACATGTAGCTAACTTAGCCAAATCAAAAACTCGTCAAAGATAAAACTCTGAAAGATTTCAACTTGAAATGATAAGAAAAGTGTGAGAAATTAATAATATATATACGGTCAGATTAAACGCATCACTCCCTGTGGAGAACAGTCTTAATTAGCTACTTGAATCACACAAATCAATGTTGGTATCCCGGGGTGTGTAGGTTTATGCAGTACATGTAGTTGAAAAAGTTAATTCGTAAATATTTTTGTTAAAAACATATTTTAAACTTTATCATAGTATTGGGAAGTTTATGTGTTTTTCAGGGAAGATATTATTGTTAGTTAGCTTATGGTTATGGAAAAATTATGGAATAATAATTACTTGTATTGAAATTTTAATAATTAAAAAAAATCATGTCATTTGTTGTGTTAAAAATATAGCTGGTGCAACCAAAGAACCTAATCCAATTGATGTTTTATATGGTCACGATATATGGAATAACGATGAAGATTCTTCTTTTATGTCATAAATCAGAAGGATTTTAATTTCCACATGCATCCGCTACAATAACACCAGTCTAACCTAATAATAATACGTGTGTATTTTGTCAAAGATTTTCTTTGAAGCTTTTAGCAAATTTATTTTTGTCATAATAATGAAAAATATATTACGATTGTTAATTGTTGGAAGTTCACTTTTCAACATAATGATTCCATTGTATACTTCATCCTCTCTCATGATTGAAAAGTGGAAAACACAAAAAAAAAACAAAAACATATACCTTGTGTATTGCAAGTATTGCTACTTTAATGTAGAGTAAACATGTATACATTCACAATTATATTGTTTATCAAAGTATTCAAGGATATAATCATACTGATTCATAAAAGTATAAGTGTTTGCCGATGACTTCGTAACCAAGCGTGTAAAGTCTCTATTCCATGACAAATTAAAGAATTTTCAATTTTCAACCATAAAAAGACGGGAGAATTACAAAAGTTAATTTTTAGGCAAAAATATCATTTTATTTCCCTGTCTTTGGAGATTATAAAAATATCGACGACAAAATAAGAAAATAACGAATACTATTTGTTATTGAAACAAATAGATGTCAGGGGTTCGCAAAACAATGCCTTCTCTGTATACATTAAACGGGCTACTTCGCTATTTATGGTAGCAAATTTTAAATCAAAAGTGACGGATGTTTAAAATATCTTATTTTCATAAAATTTACATCATTACACAGTTTAAACCTTTAATAAACTTTATTTAACGGCGCGAAGAAGATATTCAAAAGTTAATATAAAGTAATACGGGTATAAAAACTATTTGCCCATACAAATCTATAGTAAAATTAATCGCCGTCTGTGGACAATTACTAGCGCATGCGCATTAAAGACCGAACGAATTCTTGTACATGAGCCGAAGATTTTGAAAGCCGAAGATTTTGAAAAGCCGAAGATTATGAAAAGCCGAAGATTTTGGAAAGCCGAAGATTTTGGAAAGCCGAAGATTTTGAAAAGCCGAAGATTTTGAAAGCCGAAGAATTTGAAAAGCCGAAGATTTTCAGACTTTTAAAAGCCGAAGATTTTATAATATAATAATCGGCGGTGAATTTTGAAAAGCCGAAGATTTTGAAAAGCCGAAGATTTTGAAAGCCGTAGATTTTGAAAAGCCGAAGATTTTGGAAAGCCGAAGATTTTGAAAAGCCGAAGATTTTAGAATTGATAATAATCGGCGGGATTTTAAAAGCCGAAGATTTATTTGTATCCATGTATTTTTAAAAGAAAAATAATAATAATCGGGGGGTTCACTGTGGCTTTCCATAATATTCTTATGAGTACAAGTTTGTTGTGTCAATAATAATCTATTATATCCCACTGTTGGTAGGGCTATCCTCCACGAGGATATCACCAGCCCAGTAGTCACCACTTCTGTGTTGACATGAATTATCATTGAAGTGGTCATAATCATAAATTAACTGTTTACAAAACTTAGAATTTTTGGAAATACTAAGGATATTCTTCCCCAGGAACAGATTACGTTAGCTGTATTTGACCAAACCTTTCGGAATTTGGGGTCCTCAGTGCTCTTCAACTTCGTACTTTATTTGGCCTCATTGATTTTTTCTTTTGTAGATGAAATGCGCGTCTGGCGTACAAAATCATAAACCTGGTATCTGTGATGAGTTTATTTATTGTCTCGCATCCTGCAGTTCTAAAAAGTTGCGCAATAAGTATCTTTGCTATTTAATTTTTGTTGTACATTTTTTAAATGTAATGCACTAGTTCTAGCATGCTCTAGTATTATTCGATCAATACTTCTCAACACTGTTGTTGGGATTAGTGAATATAGACTTACCATTAATTTTGAAATTTTTCTAGTTTGTCTTTTCAGAGTTATGGGACTTTGAACAGTCATATTTGACACAATATTAATATGTCTAAGGGTAAACTATCCTCATATATCGTTTTCTACAAAGCCATTTCATTTGCTTCTAATTAAACGCCTTCTAAATATCCAATTTTATTTTTGCAACAATTTCAATAAGAACGTATCATGCACTCTTGCACTCTTGGTGAAGCTGTTTAAATTTACTCTTCTTGTCACCATACTACATGTAGTTTTCAAACACACAATGTCATATTGTTCATCTGATTCGAAAGTGTCCAGTCAAATAATATTCACTCAGTTATGTATTAAAGTGATGCAACAGATTACCATATGAGACATGTTTCTTCACAATGCCGAAACATTCTACTGAAAACAAATCATTATGTTTTTGAAATGTTCCTTTGCGTTTTAGAAATTAATGTTTTATTTTTTTAACAAAATTAGGGCGAAGTCCGTATTTTTCGATTCGTGTCATTGGACCATACCTGATTGTATCGTTATCAAATGCGTATATACTTTATTGTAAGAGTAGTCTTTCTATTCATGCTATAATGATGTGGCTTCTTATATTTTTTTATAAATTTGACCAAAATTGCCAAAATTAAGTCACGTTTTCCTTGGCAAAGGAAGAAAAGCAAGTACGGGTCTTAGGGTTCTTATAGAGGTGCATCTATAAAGATACAGCGTTTTTTAGATGTAAATCTTTCAAGTATTCTTCAATTATCCTCTAGTAACTGGCAGGAGAATTAGTCAACTCAAAACGGAATGTGATAACTTACCACCAGCAACTGATCAAGTAGAATCTCCATCCATGGCAAAGCATAGCTTTCTCTAATAATTACTTGATGAGTCGGCGATTGCTCACACACTGTCTGTGTTTTCCATTCTTTTTACGCACAATGACTAATTGGATGGGTTTGGACTATGTGATCGTCTGATAGTACCACTTAACAGTAGATGTTTGAAACATGCACATTACAATAAATTTGACATAATAAACTTTAGAAAAGGAACAGCGAATTACATTTTTTTTTTTCAATTTTAGAGACGAACTTTATTAAAGTCATGAAAATATAACCTGTCCACGATTGTAAAATTAGTAAACTGTTTTGCAAAAAATCCCTAACAGACTTATTATGCCCCACTAAATAGATGATCCTGCTTTGTACCACAACATTTCAGAAACAGAGGTCACACTCTGCCCTAACCTGGAGTCTCTTATGCATTTCCTTCTCCTCTTTTATAATTCGTTCATTAATTGGTCATTCCTACTATAATTCACACAACAATTGTCATTTGTTGTTACCGTAACAATCATCTGATCAGTACGATTATGTTTATTGTGAACATGAGCATTTATCGAAGTCAATATATAATATTATGATGTATATAGTAAGGTTCTAACCATTGATTTGTGAGTCATATTGTTTCGACTTTCAAAAAAGTATATATGATTAATTGAACTGATAAGCCATTTGACCAGAAAATTCCGGTTTGAAACATAAAATACCCTCTTCAGAAAACCATGAAAATGGTGAGCATGACAAATGCCCTCTGCTATATTTTTGCATTACTTTCTCATTTGTTCTTACGACCTTTATTTGTTATTTTTTAAATAATTTATACATTCATTTCGGAATTTCGGAATTATTTGAAATACTAAGGATTTTCTTCTCCGGGAATAGAATATCTTAGCTTACTTGGCTAAACCTTTCGGAATGTTGGGTCCTCAATGCCCTTCAGCGTTGTACTTTTTATACATTCATTTCTCAGTCATTCTTATAATTCATAGTACATTTATTTCTCAGTCATTCTTATAATTCATACATTCATTTCTCAGTCATTCTAATAATTCATTCATTCATTTTTAGTCATTTGTATAGCTCATACATTCATTTCTCATTCTTTTATACATTATTGATACATTCGTGTGTCATTGGTTTTTTTTTATATTCTTATTTGCATGTTCATACATTCAATTTTAATTCTTTCTTATAATTCACACATTAATTTTTCATTTTTTTTATATAATTCAAAAATTCATTTCTCCTTTCTCACATAATTTCATTATCTTATGTCGGTCATTTTTGTTGACAATTCACCTGGAAACTCAACATATACCTCTACGGCACTTACCAAAGAGAGATCCTGAATAATCATATGTCTGTTCTATGTTCCTTTGGAATTTCAACCAAAGATGAAGAAGTGGATTTCCTTCACTGTATTGGATACTTAAATTACATCAATGTCCATACAAACACCATTATATTGCTGGATATTCAAAGTGCTCCACGAAAGATTTATTTCAAAGTATGAACAGCAATTTTAGCAGCAACCAAAGCTAGACTTCACATTATTGTGAGACTACATTCTCTAGGGGCAGTGTGCATCAGATGTGGATACTAAAAAATTCCAAAGATCTGTTTAAATACACACAATCTAAGTTTCTTTCTTCTTGCAATATTATAAAACATTTGACTTGTATACCCCATACAAAAGTATTTCCCATTCCGAACTTTTTGACAATTTGAAAGAATCGGCCCAACTTTGTTTCATTAAAAATATGACCAACGTAGATACACATATCTTGCTTTAGGGAGGGATACACCATTCTATGTAAAACCACTGTGATTCAAACAAATAATTATATGAAATTGACATTATCAAGATGCATGATATTTTGATTGACAACATATTTTTTTATGATGATTGAAAGACTTGTTTTCAACATACAATCGACATTGCTATGGGAACCAACTGTGAGCTTCTTCTTGTCGACTTTTTCCTATATTCCCACGAGGGATACTTCATACAGGAGCTTTTCGGGAAGAAAGAATAGAAGCTAGCATTATCCATTTACTTCACGTTCCGCTCTATAGATGCTGTCCTCTCACTAAATAAATCAAAAGTTTGGTGAATTGTTTTACGCACCTATCCCATCTAACTTAACATAAAGGATACCACAGTTACAGTTAACTCTGCCTCATATGTTGACTTACATCTAGAAACTAACATTTAGGGACGATTGAAATAAATATGTAAACTATTTGAAATACTTTGATGAGTCTTTTGTTTGGCATAAAAAAGTAATCCTGGTATCTATGATGAGATTATTGAGAACAAAAAGATAATTATTTCATCTTCTCACTTGTTAACTCTACATTTCTAAGTAGCAACATTTCAGAAGCGCCTGTATATGGGGTATATATCTCCCATTTGATACGATATTTCTGAGCTTGCTTATACTATCACGATTTTTTTTATAAAGGGTTGCTGCTTACAAGAAAGCTATAAAACAAAGGGTTTCAAATTGTGAAGTCGAATTCATTTCTCCGAACATTTTACGGCGGATATGTACCAATTGTCATAATCACTTTTTCGTCCTCTTATCCTCAAATGTGACATCATCGAACGAGAATTATCAACGAATTTGTACTTACATCACATCACGACGGATGCCCCAAATGGAGAATGATCTGTTTACCCTTTCGGTGCACCTGAGATCACCCGGTTGTTGAAGGGTTCGCGTTGCTTAGTCTTTAGTTGTCTATGTTGTGTTTAGTAGATTTTTGTTTGTCTTCATCCTATGAGTTTTATTAATTGATTGGTTGTTGGGGTTTAAAGCCACTTTCAGCACTATTTGCTACAATGTGGCGGTCAGTTTTTATTGGTGGAAGTAACCGGAGTGCCCAGAGAGACCCACCGACCTTCGGTAGGAAAACTGACAATCATAATCAATTAAGATTGGAGTTAAACGCAGGATTGGAACTGACAACATTAGAGTTGACAGACTGTTGATACAGTAGACGAACTACTTAGACCACTCGGCCACCGAGGCTCCTAACTAGTTTTAAAATCCCTTTGGTGTCGTCCGCCTCTCATGCCATCTTATAATATTTGTTCGATTATTTGTCATTTTTTTTTTATCATTCATACGTTGATTTTAATTTGTCTTTCTGTTATCTAATGCATGCATTCATGTCTAATATTCTCTCTTATGAAACGGGGAGAGAAGATACCAAAGGGGCAAAAGAAAAGCACAAATTGGAGTAAAACGGACAAAACTATAACAAAAAAAAACGGTAAAAAGGCACACAAGAGAACAGAAATACTGAGCAACACGATTCTTCCCATTGGCATTCGGGGAGGGGGTTCAGATAGTCCGGACAAGAACGCAGTTCTATTCGTACATTAATTTTCTCTCTTTCTTATAAATCATACAATAATAATATTTCTTTCTTAAAACTCATACACCGATTTGTCATTAAATTTTACTGTTTATCTGATCAGCTAGCTGATATATATGCTGATTATTATTTTAGTCTTGTGCTTTTATCAAAGTCAATATATACCTAATATATATGGTGATGTTCTAATAATAGACTCGTAAGTTTTTCAAAAAGTATACATGTTGAACTGAACTGAATAAATTGTTTGATTAGAAAATTCCTGTTCAAGACACATAATGCACTTTTCATTACAGCATGAAAAAGGTGACCATGACCATAGGTTCCTTTATTTATGCATTACTTTCGCATTCGTTCTTACTACTCATACATTCATTTGTCATTCTTTACATATAATTCTTACATCCATTTATCATTCTAATAGTCCGCATATGCATTTCGTCATTCTGTCTTAAAATGAAAGAAGAAAAAAAAACAATTATAAACTTGGTGCGTCATAAGCGCTTTTCTGGATTTACATACATCAGGAACGCTCAAATATAAATCAAAATGGGAGCTAAGGATATATGAGTAACTGAATAATTTAGGAGCAATATGACCAAAAGGGATTTTAAAAGAATAGCAAAGTCAACATTAGGATTAATTTATACATTTATTTCTCATTAATATTTTATAATTCATAGATTACATCAAAATGTCATTCTTAATTCATTTCTCATTCAGATTTTAAGTTTTTCAGATTTAAGTTACGATGTGTAATAGTGTCCTTCTAATTCATTTTTAAATAAATGTTCTATATTTTCCGAAATCTAACGAAATTGCATTTGTGAGACACCTTTAACACTGCTGATTTATCTTTTATAACCTCAAAGAACACACACAACTAAATTACTTAAACTTGGACACTGTGCATCATATTAAAAATTGATAGACTTTTTGAAAATTGTGCCTTCATTATGAACATCCCTATTTCATACACTGTATACCTTATCAGTTGATCTATTTACAGAACGAAAACTATCATATATGTAAGGCTTTATATACGATAATGCAGTTATTATAGTGATGATTTCATTTTAATAGGATGATTGATTACAGGTAAGGAACTATTATAAAAAAAAGTCGAAAACAAAACCGTATTTGCTTTTTTTTTGTTTAGGATCTTTCAACAGAAAAATTTAATTATTTAATTTTTTTATTTTTAAGGTATATAACGAAGGAAAATTTGAATTGTTTTCATTTTCATACGATCGCAAGTTAAAGTTTTATTAAACACCGGGTATTATCGTCATCAATATGGATCCCAAAAGGGGGGGGGGTTTCAACGTACACATATGGGTAAACACGCTCAAATGGAGTTTGAAAACCCCCCTCCCATTTATATATTGATTTGAAAATCCCTACCCATACATATATTTCATTGGAAAATCGAAACCCATTTATATTTTTCCTAGCTATCAGACATACAATATGTAATACCTTATTAAGATTTTAACCACATGGGGTAATTCATTTTTTTTAGATAAAAAGATTAGTAAGTAGTAAGTAAAAAAAACAACCCACCAAACGACAAAAAACAAACGACAGTCTACAAAACACAACACAGAAAACTAAAGACTGAGCAACACGTACCCTAAAAGAATCCGGAGTTGATCTCAAGTGCTCCGGATAGGTGCAGATTCTGCTCTACATGTGCCAGCCGTCGGTGATACGTCTAAGTAGGTGATGTCATATTCAAAGAAAAGAGGACGGTTACGACAATTGGAACATATCCGTCGTTGTGTGTGAAAAAGATATTCAATAACGGTCAACTTGCTTGATGGCGTTTATAAATTTTTGAAGGGTTGGCTTCAACTTCCCACTTGAAACCCTTGGTTTGAAAGCTTCATTGTTACACAATGCAGCTCCCTCTATCAAGGAAATCATGATCGGAAATGCAAGCTCTGGAATATCGTACCAACCGGGAATTAACCTTAAACATTATTGTTTTGTTTTGACAATACGAAACTTTTCCTGTTGTATTTCGGTTTTTAGTTGTACTTAACTACACACAAGATTGGTGCCTCAAATTAATTTCGATATTTTGTAAGATTGTATCGTGTGTTGTCTTTGAAAGTTGGTTTTCATGCTCTTAGATATTCTATGTATTTTGCCATGCTTTGGAAGAACGTTTAATGTAATATTAATATTCCCTGTGTGTTATGTCACACATAAAATTGCATTACAGAACGTTACTAACTTATGAAAAGTGAGTAGCTTGAATCATGTCATCAAACTAATCATTTTGTATTAAAATCGCTAACTGGAGTATGTAAAAGAACTTATGTAGCCTTATCCTTTCTCGTGATTCCAATTAGCCAAACTGGAATCAATCAGAAAGATTTCAACTTTTTCAGTTTGATCTTGATACTTTTTTTTCTTGAATTTTGATGCAAAAAAAAAAATAATTGTGGTAGTTTTTTTCCAAACTAAAAGATGACAAAGGGGGCAAAATCACACTTTCTTATGGAACATGTTTAAACTGCATTACACAACCAACTGCCCTATTTAGCAAATTATTGTATCGAGTAAAATACTCGGTCCACAGTTGCTTTTGATAAAAAAAAATTTAATCCCCGAGGTTAACCTTATATGGTCATATAAAGAAAGAAAGAAAATGTCTCATTTTTACACTATTGCAAATTCTCGTAGGATTAGTTTCAACATATTTAATTTGTAAAAAGTAACAAAATGGATAGGACACAACTACGAACTTCTGCATATACTGAATGTGTGTTCTACTTTATTACAAGTATTGAATAGCATTTTCTTACATGGTCATTGTTTAAACTTACTAGTAACTGTTCTGTAATATTTTAATTACTAGTAGTTACAAGTCGATTTTGCTAGTTTTTTCATGAAAATTTTGTATTCAGTGATTTAATTACACTTTGTGAGCTTTTTCTATAAAAAGGAAGTTGCAAAATTTTAATAATATTTCAAAACTGTTGTGCAAGTCGGTTATCTGTACATGTACGGATAAGATAAAACGCAACCTGATAACTATCTGATACATTGTACATTGTACTCGTATTTTAACAGGCCAACATCATTAGAAGGATAAATTTGGGAACAATGTTACCAGAGACAAATGCGCTTGCATTTGACCTTGTTTAAGCAGGAATATCAATTTATATCATGCAGGTTTGAAATATCATTTCATTATTGATAAATATTTGACAGATTAATCAAAATTACTACTTATTAATCTAAAACACTGAAAACAGTGATTATTGTGATCAGCTTTATACCGTATTCAAAATTATTGAACTGGTAGATTTTCAAGACAGACAAAATAAAACAACCTATAAATGAGAAACCTACAAAAATATTTACTACCCAACTCATCTTATCTTATCAAGAACAAGAAGACAAAATCAGATCCTAATCTGATTATTATGATAAATCAATGCAAGTTTTGATATCATTTATTGAGCAATAAGATTATCCGAAAATGTGCTGTAATTCAGTGGGTCGCTATAAACAGTGTAACTGGAATAATTCTTTGCAGCTATTTTATCCCCTTTCTCTAAATCCAATACCATATTGAGTGTCCCTGTCCGATGAGCCGTACCTTTAATGTAAAAAATGGATACTGTCGCATTATTGAGCCAAAGAGTGACAACCAAGAATTTTCCATTATCAGCATAACTACTGAAGAAAATTGATATACTCCTGCAATAGGTGCAGTAAAAATACCAGTGCTTAGACTGTAGCCGTTTACTTTGTTTGTAAACACTTTGTCGAACTTTATTATCTCATTTGTCGAAAGTGATTTTCCCTTTGTTAAGGCAGCTGAAAAGGCAGGAATTTTCTTTCTATTGAACAACACACAGCCTTTATCTACAAAAATAATGCATATAATAGTTAAATATTGATTTAAGTATTACTCAATAATATTAAATACAATATGTAACCTAGAATGATCACATAGTAAATAAAAAAAATCTTTGTACCCGGTAAGCTACTTTTATATATTTGAATGTTTATTTTTAAGTGTTTACAAAAATGTTGTGACGAAGGACATGTATTTGGTTTGTTGTTGTCATTAGAATTCCTTCAGTTTCTAGCAGAATGTAAGGCCTTAGAAATTTTTACATTGTTTAAATGTTAGATTTTTTATAGGTAGATTTTCCATTTCTTGAAAGTGACTATCATATTTGAAACTTTAATTGATTAAATTTGAATACAAGTATGTAATGTAAAGTGCATGACAAATTTTGATAACCCCAGAAGTAGTAGATCCACAAATTTTGCCATATCAAATTAAAGCTATAAATTGACTCTGTAAAAGAGCTATTGTTGTAAAATAATAATTTTAGGGTTTTTCCCTATTATCTTGCAACTATTTATAGAAAGATAAGAAACAATACAGCACAGAATGATCATCAAGGTAAGATAACCAACGAAGGCATATAACTGAAACTGCCACTAGACTGTTAATTTTAGTTATTGCCCCTAATTGGCTATTTTGTTTATCATTATTTGCAGTTTTGTTTCCAAAATCTTCATTTCCGAAACTGCTCAACCAATTTAAACCAGACTTGGCTTGAATGTTCCTTGGTGTGATCTTATTTTAGTTTACAAGTTATATAGTAATTCATTAACCAATGTAGCTATCTACACAAAATAGAACTACATTGGTATAAAATAAAGTATTTGTCTAATAATTGAACACTGAAACAAAAAGGGAAAATCTGACGGTGGCAACACATTTCAGTAAGTCAAAATCTATCACTGAAACCAAAAATGTTTACAATGTTCAAAAAGAGGTGGAAGATATCAAATGTAAATAAAAAACTCTTAAGACGATAAGAAACTAGCAATGGCATGACAATGAAACATAACATGAAAAACAACAAAATATTATTAGGTACTACAACAACCGGCTTCATAGGCAATAATATCTCTTAAATTAATCCCAGCTTGTTGCTGAATAAAATAAACATATGATAAAAAAAAGATACACCATATTCACTAGCATTAAGTGGTTACTATGTAAACTACAGTTGCCTCTAATTTTAACTACAGCATATGTTCTATGTTCTCACAAAAAAATCTCTCAAAATTTGAGCTTGTTCTCGTTATGAAGATTCCTTACGAGTATGAATGATACAAGGCTGTGTTTTTATTTCCCTCGTAAGATATTGATTCACATATAAAGTGTAAGTCTTATTCTGTTTAAATGTTACTATATTACCAACCCCTTACTTTGTAATTCTAGATGGAAGTACAATAGAAATGGATATTGACGAGAATTTAAAAGACGATTAACCAAAAAGGAGAGATGAGCAGCGCAAAAGAAGAATTGAGAAAAAATGACATACCCGGTAAAATCTTCTTAGATATTATAGGATACTTTTTAACCTGCATATAGATATTTCGAGAAGTACAGACAATTAATTTTTTCATGTTTTTATGGTGTTATTTTAAAAAGAAATCTTTACAGAATAATTTGATTGTCTGAAAATATCAGAAATTAAATTCAAGGCAGGACATTTTTTTTCTTTCCATTTTTGAATATCCGAGATCAAATCCCAATTTATTTTTATAGTAAAAACTCATCAAAGATAACAGGTTTATAATTTAGTACGCCAGACACGCGTTATGTCTACATAAAACTCATCAGTGGCGCTCAGTGTTTTGGATAATTCAACATTTCATAAAACAGTAAATTAACAAAAATGATAGTATCACTGATAATTCATGTCAATACAGAAGTGCTGACTGCATTTCTGGTAACATCCTCTGGTACGAAACGTCCAGCAGCAATAGCGTCATGTTTTGACGCTATTATCATTGATATTGTCAAACTATTAAATCAACTGTTTAAAAAACTTTTCGAAATATTAAGGATTTTCTACCCGAGGAATAGATTACTTTAGCTTTATTTGGCAAAACCTCTCTGAATTAAGGGTCTTCAATGCTCTTCAACTTCATACTTTATTTGGCCTTTTTAACTTTTTAATTCGAGCGTCACTGATGAGTCTTTTGTAGACGAAACGCACGTCTGACGTACAGAGTTTGTTATCGATCCAGTTGTTGTAAAAACTCATCAAAGATACCAAGCTTATAATTTGGTACGCCAGACACGCCTTTCGTCCACAAAAGACTCATCATTGGCGCTCGAATCAAAATAAATGAAAGATTAAATCAAATACGAAGTTAAAAAACATTGAAAGATAAAAATAAACAGTGAAGCTAAAAACGAGAATGGATTGAATCAAATTAAGAAATTTCTGTGGTCATTTCAATATAATTATATATTTTTGCAAGTATTTGCCGTTTGACAAATAACATTTGTGATGGTATTTTACATGTATATAACACTCGAACGTCAAATTATGGACAGCACAAAGGCGACGAAATTAGAAATATTACACAATGACCACTCGTAACACTGCATCGATTTCATATGCTTACAAAAGAAAATGTTCGGGTTTAGTATTATAGACCAGCTGATATGATATGAATTTTTCCTAGAAGGTTATTTTATCTTAACAATCAATTAGTAACATTTTGATTTTGTTTGTAGAAGATCTCGAAATTCCCTTCGTGTTGTATTTTGACCTTTTAGCAGGTTGCAATTTTGTCTGACATAAATGCATTCATCAGAAAATTTCATGATTCATGAGATTTTCTTAATTCTGCACAGTTTGTTTTCTTCAAGTTTCAAGTTTCAAGTTATTTTATTTCTCAAGACCCTTAACCAGGGTATGTGAACAAATACAAATGAACATAAATTAACACAATATAACAAAATAGCTTGATTCAATGAACAAGTTAACATATATACATGATAGGCATTTCCAAATATATGGAAGACGAACATATTATATAGACATAAACATAATATTTGAATAAATGTGTGAATAAACAGTAACTTCAATCATTTTACTAAAGAAAGTATGATTTTACAAAATTTTGCAGCTTTGAAAATAACATTATAATTGTTTGAGTTAAATAAAGCATGAAATTTATCAACATTTGGATTTGTAGTGAATTCTTTTGGCAATAAGATTTTATGACTTGAATGCTTTAAAAACTCATTCAAAATTAAATCTGTACCACATGATTTGTTATTTTTCAGACTCTTAATTGCATTATTCAGATTAGTAACAGTATTTCTATCAACCTCTACAAAATCACAATCATCATCCTCTTGTGCATTGCTTAACTTCTTGAAATGCTCAAAAAACATTCATTCGACACTTTTTCAAGTACCTTTTTTTTACCATTACAATTTCCCGACCTATTTAACAATGTCCAGTAAGACTTTGGATCATTCCGACTAAGATTTCGGAGTTTCTTGACAAAGTTTCGTCTATACTCATTATATTGACAATTCAATACCTTTTTGAAATTTTTACTACATCTGACTAAGTTATTCATACTATCGGCAGTTTTGACACGCCAATTATAACATTTGGCATTGTGATAATCACTCCTTTTTCTTTTACAATCTGCCTTAAAAAATGGTTTCTTAACCTTACACTTAGGTTTTTTCTACATTTTTTCTCAGAAACATTTATTTCTTTTAACATATTACTATCAGTAGCAGCATGAATAATAATATCATTACATTCAACAACAAGATCATTAATCATATCTTTGGTAACAGATGTAACATCAAGTGAATCAAGCCGCTCATACAAGTCATTAATACTATCAGCATTTAAAGCATCATTAAACAGTTGATAGTTATTATTACCCCATTTAGGTTTGACAATATTGTTTTCATCAATATTTTCAATGTCACATGTAACAATTGGGTAACATAACAATTCAATATGTAAAGCATTATGCACATCACTGATCATATGATCAAAAGGTAAAATATGAAAGTCAGAAACAAAAGAAAACAAATCAGGTGATAAAATACAATAATCAACAATTTTTACATGTCTAGGCTCCTTTTCCTTAGCTGTACCTAATCTACAAATTGCAATAAGAATTTCAATTTTTTTACATAATTGTAATAGTCTGTTATCATAATTATTAACATGTTTGTCTAAGTTATAGCGAGAAGTTTTTCCATCAAAATTTTCCAAGTTCACAACATCAACAATGTCTTCTAATTGGACAGAATTACACACGTAACTGTCCAGTATAGTAAAGTCAGACTTAATGCCCGTACGAGCATTGAAATCTCCCAGCAGGCAAACGTTGTAGTCTTTCGCACCAGTATGGCGGATTAAATCGGTTTTATTACATCGAAAATGTCAATTTGACTAGAGTTACTATTTTCTGGCGGTATATACGAAGAAACGAAAAGTACATTCTTGCTGAACACATCATTTACAACAAACCATAATACATTTTTACATGAACTATGTAGCACTTTAACCTTTCCATATATATTTTCCCTCACAAATACAATAATCCCCCCATATTTACATTTTGCATTTGAACGATTCAAAGGAGGCAATGCCTTAAAATTTTCAATTTCAATGACATCATACTGATCCAATTTTGATTCACAAAAGCACAATACATCGTAATTTGCACACAATTCCTCCAGAAATGGTGCTTTTAATTTGGATTTGATACCGCACACATTCAAAGACAAGATTTTGATAACACTATCAGATTTAACATTATCAGAGAATGACCCACTTGCATTTCCACTCTATTTCCATCAAGAATACTAGGAATTAGAAGCACAGAATTTTCCTCTGCAATTTGACTAGAATTGCTTTGACACAGAATTTATAATATCGATATTTTCATTACTAAATGATAAAGACACACTTGCACTTCCTTCATCGCAAAAACTAGAATTTATTGATATTTCACTACATTTCTGGGCTTTCGAGCCCAGCGCTACTAAAGGCCTTCCATGCCTGTACTAATCGTTAAGATCTCCCATTCCACTTTAATCCACGTGTCCACGCCGATCTTGAAAAGGTCGTCAGGTGATTCTATTACAAACTTAGAGATGTTTTTCATCAAGCAATGAGTTTTGCCGTCGCAAGTAAATACGGATTACACTGTTTCCATCTACAAACTGGAACAACTTGAATCGCATTGCAGTTAGATCTTCATTTATAAATATCGATTGATAAACAGGGTTATCCTTCAAGAGTTTTTTTGTTAGTGAACATGTTGACTTTTAAGTCACGACTGGATCGTAATATAATTATACGGGGTTTACTGCTGGGCCCTTGACCTTTAAAGCCTATGCGGTGGCAAATTACAATGTCTGAGTCTTTAACAGTTATTTTCAAGTCTTTGATAATATCAATTAAATTCTCACTTTCCTTTTCAGGTATGCCGAAAATTCTGATATTCTCTCGCCGACTGTACTGATTTTAGTCATCAATCGCATAACGATTAAGTCGCACAGATGCTGATAGTTTATCAATTTTCATATTTTGCGCTTCATAGGTCTTGTTGACTATCCTCGACGATAAAACACTTACGGCCGGCAAGAGAAGTTTAATAGCTTTGACTGCGGTAATGTCCGACTAAGGCGACTTGTTTAAACCCTGGTTTCCTTCGGTGGTTGCGCGGAGCAAATTCAGCAAGTCCGTTATAGGGTCACCAGCTTCCATTTTATCACTATGGTCAGAACAGGCCTCTGTAAATTTGTTACAAACTTCGTTGAACGATTTCTTCTTTGGTGGCATTATTTGATTTTCGTTTAAAAAACTTTACGATAATAATCCTAAATTAAAGTCACTTTCCAACTGATAATTATTGTCCTAGAAGTTCATTAATTATGTTCAGAAATTATATAAAAAATATTCGCCCATTTTACTGATTTGTTTGAGAAACTTCCGATAAGGAAATTGGTAAAAACCATAGCACTGTGTAACCTAACCAATTCATTTTAGCCAGGTATATTATCTAGTGATTCGAGTGGAGTTATTAGAGGGATCAGAATAGTAATTTGGTTATAACTATATTCTCCACCTTCTGCACCATAATGAGACACTGGAAAATTTACCTTTCATTATTTGTGGTACTCGAATTAACAGGACGAATTGTTATATGCTTTTATTATACTTTATGCATTCATTTCATTGGACACGCGGCATTTGTTAATTTTCACTAACCTTTCATAAGCCCCGCCCACCCATAGCAACATGTGATAATATTAGCAACGGGTGCTAATGCCTAAAAGTAACACCCGCTGAGCCCGATCCGGAACAATTAACACCCGCTCCGGCCGAGGTTTACCGATTCTTATTTCTACATCATTTCCGTCGTTTTTTTGTTGTTATTAGTAAACTATCTTAATTTATGACTTGATATAGTACACACTTGAATCATAAGGCATTCAGTATAATAAAAACATACTGCCCTTGGATGAAGGTGTTAGAGTGATTAACACACTCGGGGGGGAAATTATCACCCGCGACTTCATCTTGGGTGATATTTTTTCCCTCGTGTGTTAATCTACCCTTACACTGTCCTCCAAGGGCAGTATGTTTATAGTACTCCATTTGCTAATCGCCAACATAATAAGGAGTAAAGAATAGTCTAAAATCAAAACGAAATCAATATGTGGGTTACAAAATGTATAGGAACAAAGAATTAGGAAACTAAATAAAACAAACATTATTTTATTATAGCGGTATTCTCCCGAAACACATTATTATGGAACCCGTGAGGTCTAAGTTGTATTGAAAGCCATGCGAATATTGAGTTTAAAATAACGCATGGAACTGAAATTAGCAATAACTTGTAATTGCAGTATATTTGTAATTATTCCTTTTCTAAAGTATACAGCTTGCATATCCATCATTGCAGAGAACCCCGATCTTAAATGTGAACCATGTCAGTATAGAAAAGTAGAAGTCAGTGCTACCAAATATTGCAAAGAATGTAACGAAAGGTACTGTGATTCGTGTACATTTAGCCACACAACGCAAAAGCAGACCAAACACCACACCATTGCAGACTTCAGAAAAGTGTTAGGTATAAATGTGAAAAAGTGTGAACCATGTGCCTGTAAAAAAAAAGAACACAGATGATACCTTCATTTGCGAAGACTGTAATGAGCGTTTATGCCTAGAATGCAAAGAATTCCATCGCTCCCAAAAAAGAAACACTGAACATGTAATTAAAGCATTGATTACACAAATTTATTGTACTACCTGCAGTGCAGGAGGTCTTGATGCTTTGGCTACATCGTATTGCATAGATTGTGAAGATCCCGAACCTTTCTGTGTCACTTGCGCAAATCAACATACAGCCATGAAAATATCGAGAAATCATCAGCTTTCTTCTGAACTTGAATTATTTATAGGGTAAGTAATTCTATGGACAATGGACGAGTGTTGCATATACTTTGCTTCTTTATATGATCCGAAGTGTAAAAAGTGGTAAGATTTCACATAATATCCCTTTGTAATCAAAGTTCAACAGGACTTCGGCACACTTTTTACTTTTTTTTTGACACATGTTCCGGAACGTTCGGATGCAATGTACATACTACTTTTAGGCTTCAAGCAATAGATCCTTTAAACATAAACATCTAACCGTCTTTGGCCAATAAAAAGAATTCTACCGTATATCGGAAAGTAAGGGTATTGATAAAACGGTGCGTTTTCGATTTTTAAAACATTATTAATACGTTTTAGTTAAGATCATGTTTCCAGTTTCTCTAAGAATCTCTCTATCTTAGTAGATTGAAAGAAAAACAGAAGCAGAGCCAAGATAAACCTTGTGATCATAAAAGACTAGAAGGATGTAGTGAATTTTTAAATGCCTCCGATACAGTTACAGGTGAATATTTCTTGTTTTTGAAAGCATCTAAAAACTAACATGCGGTCAACAAATAAATGTATTTTACAATGTAAATATGCCCATCCACCATTGTCTAATTCGTCGTATGTTGTGTTTGTAAAATATCTGCGAAGATAGCCTTATTTTCTTGTGAATCTTTATTGAGTATTGTTGTTTCAATGAAACTTATATGAAGCATTCAATATTTGAAATTCAAAATACAGGTACAGAATAAAGTTTGAACCAGATATGTATTTCGAGTTTTTATTTTCAATATCAGTTGTTCATATAACATTTATACGTACTCTTCAAACCGATGTTCGTTGATGACATCTTCATATTTGTAAACTGGCAGTGGCAACTGAAACGAAAGGAGAGTCCACTAAAAAATTCTGAATTTTGAACAGACTGTTCATATTAATTTATACATACATTAGCTACATTTGACACACAACTATCTTAAGAGACCATGTTTCACTATATTAAATTTATGCACGACTGTTGTAAAACAAATTACTGCTACATATACATTTTTTGTTTGGTTTTCGAACAGATGTCAATTGTAATGCCACGTCGACAGATTGTTTGCTTTGTGAACCATGTTTCAATCAAAACTTGGACAAACCAGCGACACATTACTGTATAGCCTGTGACGAAAAATATTGCAAAAACTGTACCAAGCGACATAAAGCTCAGCGCAAAACTAATGACCACGACGTTATTGATTTGAATTTATTAAATTCTACAAAAATGTGCGACACTTGTATCTATATTAATGAAGAACAGACAGCGAGTTTCCAGTGTATGGACTGTGATGAGCATCTTTGTGAAAGTTGTATGAAGTATCACAAGTCACAAAAACAAACTAAAAATCATCCAATCACTCCAATTTCAAATCAGTCATATTGCGAAAGCTGCATTGCACTCGGTGACCAAGTTACGGCTACATCATTCTGTTTAGATTGTGATGAACCTGAACTTATCTGTCAATCCTGTGTGAAGCATCACTTATCCATGAAACAGTCTAGAAATCATAACATGTCAGATGATTTATTTGCATATGTAATTAAGTAAGTTATCCTAAGTAGCCTTCTTAGTAAGAGATCTTAAAATAGTCTTTTGAAACAAAAATATGGCCGTATTGCGGTTGCAACTCATTCAGGCAAGTTGTTCTTATGCGTTGTTCGGATATTGCAGTGAGGGGTGTGACATTTTTTTTTAAATATCTTAAACACAACCAATAACTTCAAATCAGTATTTTTGATGAAGAAACGAGGATAACTGTAATTATTGTTTCTTTAAACTTACTTTGAAAACCCTTTGAGAAACCTGTGAAGGGTATATCAAATTAATTTCCGAATTTAAATTATTCATTCCGTCTTTGTTCTTTGCCTTTTGTAGGACTTTCAAGAAAAAGAGATCAGAGGAAATGAGCATAGAAAAGGTATTGTTCATCTATACCATAGTTGGTTATGGCGTACAGAAAAAATATCAGTTTGCACAGGGCCAAGTGAGCTCATCTCATCTATTAGCGTCCGTCGTCGCCCGTCGTTCGTTAACATTTCCAAATCTTCTCCAATGAAACTGCTCTATCAATTGGAACCAATCTTGGCCACAATCATCCTTGGGGTAACTTGCTTAATAACTGTGTCCGATGATTCTGCCAGCCAACCATCCTGACCGACATGGCAAAAGGTAGAACATAGGGTCAAAATGAAAATGTTATCAGTTATCTTGAAAACCGCTATAGATGTAGAAAATCTGACTGGTCAAAAATACTTATTGTCCTAAATTGACGAGTTTTAGCATTGAATTTTTATTTTTTCTATTATCTTGGAAAGTATAATAGATAGATAGAAACTATAAAAGCAACCATGATAAACAAGAAAAGAGTAATGAATGTTATCTTATAATTTTTTATCTTTATTGAATAAGTCTCTACTTTTCATTTTATTTGATAAGCGAGATTTACTGATTGTAGAGTATTAGGTTAAAAGTTACAAAAGTCAAGCTACGAGCTAGGAAAGTCGAGTTGCGAGTATAAAAGTCAAGTTGCGAGATAAAAAGTCGGGTTGCGAGTTACAGGAGTCGAGTTGAGAGTTAAAAAGTGGAGAAACGAGTTGAAGAAGAACATCAAGTTACGAGTTTCAAAGGTCGAGTTGCGAGGTATTAAAAAGTATTAACAAAAATACCGAACTCCAAGGTAAATTCATGAAGGGATAGTTCCTTATCAAATGACAAAATCAAAAGCTCAAACACATCAAACGAATAAAAAACAACTGTCATATTCCTGACTTGGTACATGTATTTCCTTATGTAAAAAATGGTGAATTAAACTTGGTTCTATAGCTAGCTAAACTTCTCACTTTTATGACAGTCATATAGCATTCCATTATATTGACAACAGTGTGTGAGCAAAACAAACAGACATACTAGGTAAAAAAGTCAAAAATTGGGGTACAACAATCAACATTGTGTTATAATCTTAATCACTATAAAAACAAATAACAATTTAAACAAAGAAAAACAAAATGGCATATAGACACTGTATAGACAAAGTACATAAGCAAAAATGAAAGACAAGAATACACAATGGCGGGCTGTATAAATACCTAGCCACGCCAAAAGTATATATACCAAAAATAGACTAAACAGTAAAGGTTCAAATGTACAACGACAAATTAAAAGAACACTATAACACGTAATTAAGATAATAAACAACGTCAGTTCCTAGAAACTATACTTCAAGACCATCCTGTATTATTTGTGAAGTCGATACGGAATATTTATCAAAAAGGTCTTGGTATCTTCCAATAAACTTTTTTTAGAAAAATGACGAGACGTTCATCATCTTTCTGATCAGACACTGGTGACGTTTTATAAAGTCTGAGTAGCAGCTGAAAGCTCTTGAATACCGAATGAGTTGGGAAATGTATATCCCATATGCAGATGAAGTTGGTATATTACTGCTAAGGTGGGGGAAATTTATAACTTCAAAATAAAATCGTCTCATTGACTAGTCATTCATAAGTGGTTTTAGTCTCTCCTACAAATGCTACAGCAATGTCCACCCTAAATTAGATCCTGAGGGAAAGATAGTGTGATATTTGTAATTATAGTTTTGTTTAATTATATAATTACTCAAGAATAATGATGGACAATGCCCTGGAAAACCATATGTTACTGAAACAGCGATAATGTGTAACAATTTAATCGTCAAATGGGATGATGCAAAACTCTGTGAGAACGAGGCTTACCAAGTAATGTTCAAGGAAGATATCACTGGAAAATGGAAATCATGTAGGTCAAACACTGTTAAGGCCTTCATTAAGATGGAAGGGTTACAGCCACACACACCATACGTGTTTCGTGTTAGAGTTGTAAATGACATATCAGGCGAAGAGCGACCGTTTGGTCCTGAAAGTGAGATTATTACAACAGGAGAATCCGCTGCGCTTGGAATGGTGAAAGTATCTACTATGGTGTACAATAACCCGATCCCTGTTTATGCATTACCTTTAATGGAGCCCAGGGCAGCACGGAATAAACATGCAAAAACAAGAAAATTGTGTTTGGGTGAGAGTTTGTAGTAATAAAATTGATATATATATGTATGATGGGGTGACAAATTAAGCAAATGAGAAATTTGACTGTATTTTTGATCATTTTTTGATAAAATATTGTATATTTTTGGTTTGTCTGTACTTCTGGTTTTAACATCTTTTAAACCAGTATTCTAAAGTGAAGTGACTTTTCTGAACTCAGTTTTATTGTACATTTCATTATGTACCTTTTTTTCGCTGATTAACATTCTAAGGTAAACGTCTTCCCTTAGTCAAGAAAATCGTTTGGGGTTGTCTTGGACTTTTTTCTAATGGTATTTTTGCTGGAAGATCTTTGCAGATCTATGATAGCCTCTGTTAAATTTACTCACAAATATGGACCTTGACTTGAATAGATACTATTGTTGAACCGTTTGATGAACTTTATATGTAATTTGGTTCTTTTTCTTGGCTTTTCGTTGCCTTCTCATTCATGAATACGCCACATCTCATTTTATCAACTGGAAGGATTGACTGTGGAATAGGAATATGGTCACTGGTCATTAGAACACATACTAATGAGACGGGTGACCATTAGGCTATGTTAGATATACAAATGGATAAATACGCATCCACGGGACGCTAAATCCGATGCTTCGTATATGTATAGGGTCATGTTATTTGCACGTTAAATAACCCTAGCAACACTGTTTGTAGGATCCGTCGTTGACCTGTTACAAGGCAACATTTCGAAAATTGCCCCTTCCAACACATCCTCACTTTAACGTAGCAGTTGAAATTTCGAGTCCTTCCTCTCGGTCGACCAATTGTGTAGTACCTACAATAACGATTTCATTATAATTTGTTTTCGTCAGAATATTTATCAATATTTTCCACTGAACCTGAGAAAAAATCAAACAATCAATCAAGCAACCGTTTTCATAAATGTGCGATTTTAAATTTAGGGACTTTTTCACCGTTCAAAGTAAACACATATTTCTCAAATTTTTGAAAGAACTCGTTCAGTTTGTTGAAAGTCACAAATTAAACATGTAGTAAATTAACGATCTGTTTCATGTAAAAATCTTATAACTAAGTGAATATCACATTCTCACGGGTGTCATTCGATAAATCGAGAAAAATTATCGTGAAAGAATATCTAACAGTGGTCAAGCATTGTGATCGGATCGTGAAAGGTATGGTATCGGATCGTGAATGTAATTGAACTTCCTTAATAATATTGTGTACTACGTTAATAAAAAAAAATGCAGCACTTTTTAAGAAAACACAAAAGGCGACACATAATCCTATTAGAATCATTAAGGAAAAATCACGTTTTGTATCTATAATGGTTTCATTCCAATATATCATGATACATTTGAAACTGTTGATTTAGTGTATCAGACAGTCCAGTAAAATAAAAGTATGTAATCACTTGAAAAAAATCATTTCATTTTTAAAAAAGTATAATTTTGTTGATTTTTAATCAAAATTGATCGTGAAAGACCAGGCATGACCACACTGAATGATCAGAAAACAACATTTCTTTTACCAATTGATAAACTTGTAATTGGTAGAAGCATGTTATTACTTACTAAGAACGTAAATTAATGCTTTCATTTTTTTGGTGATATATATGTATATATCTATACATATAGACCCATAATTAGACCTGTATTCATTTAAGAGGCAATGCTAACTAAGCATCCAAGATGATAAGACCTACAGGAGCGTAAATTGTTGAAAAGTAAATATCTTTGTATTTGTAATGCTAAATGCATTCACGAATGAGTATAGAGGGGGTCTGGTGGTTTTCTCCTTGAAATATCTTATTGTGTACGATTTTGTTTTCGTAAGGGCTATATCAAAGAAGTTATATCATTTCATGTTTCTTACAGATATATTAAAGATGTTCTTTCCATTAATAATACAAACTTTTCTGATTGGGTCCCATTAATAGTCCTGAACTTTGATTACAGACACCACATATACAGCTTCCTCAGCCTCATTTTAAGACATATATCCCAAATTTGACTACAGCAATCATCTCAATACCAGTCTATGACAAAAGAGATGATTTCAGTTTTGTAATTATCAATTTTCTTCACCTTAGCAGCAATTTACTAACTTCCTCCGCGTATGTAGTATTTCTCAACTCATAGGATATTTAGGAGCTTGCAGCTGCTACTCAGAATTTGTAAAATGTCATCAGTGTTTGAGCAAAAAAATAATGAGCCAGGGTTTTGAGAAAGAACGTCTTGTCCTTTTTTTTTCAAAAAGTTCATTGAAATGTACCAAGACGTAATAGATAAATATTCAGTGTCTACTTCACAAATAAGACAGAATTGTCTGACAGGCTGACTCTGTGTAGAATTTTATCTACTTTACAGTTTTATCTTTATTTGTCTTTGTACTATTATGTTCCATTTGGTCGTATGATTCTTGACGTGGTTCTGTATATGTGCATCCAGCTTTCAAGTTTTTGGCTTTTGGCGTTCCTTATGCGGTTCGGTTCAGAGATGCGATTCGGACACCTGAGGTTTTTATAGTGTTGTTTTCATTTTGTATCCCCTTGTAAGTGTGTTTGAACGTTTAATTCAGTTGTGCTGTATGTCTGTGATGTTTGTTTACACAATTTTGGATGCTGAATCCCAGTTATGGCCACGTTAACAAATTATGTCTGTTTGGGTTGATCTGGTAATATTACGGAACATTGAACAAATGTCAACAAGTAGGCGTTTAGCTAGCTAGAAAACCAGGAAAAGGCCTGTGCCAAGTCAGGAATATGACAGTTGTTTTCTTGCATTTTTTTAAACAATGTTGTTTTCCAATTTTTAAAAAAATCAACAAGGATCTTCGTTTTATAGATATGACTGTCCATAAAAATTAATGGAAATCAGATGAAACAACCTTTTTATACGACATAAAACTTATGCAGGACGGACAGACTGACCTAATTTGTATTTTCCCCAATATTTGTCATTATAATTCATTGAAATAGATTATTTACTCTTTTACTTTTACTTTCACTATCAGTTTTCTCGATATATCGAATGACAGCCGTGATTCTACTATCGCAAACAAATTTATTGAACGATTATGTGATATTAGAAAAAAAGCAATGTAAATGACACTTCGAGCAGAGAAAAGACACAATAAAAACAAATATACAATTAATACTAATAAATGAGATAGGTTCTTTTCAAAAACACATTAAAAAGGTATGAAAATACATATTTGACGAAATTTAAATTAATTGCCAGAAATATCAGATAACTTTTATCAAATTACTTGCCAAGAAATAATAACAACCTAAACAAAAACAATTTTACAAAGTTCATGCACTGTTATATCTTTATAAATATTCTATTATTTGATGTTGGCTATATTTGTATATTTTGAAATAAGTATAAAAAGTGTGTGCTATTATGCATAATTTTTAGAAATTTGGTCCGAAATTGCCGTCTTGTATTTTCATTGAAAACCAATTTAAGAAGTTCGGAAATGGGTTACGTTGTCTCATGTCATCTGTAAATTTTTTAAATAGTTTACAGTTTCTTTTTTTTAAATAAATTTTAGCATTTGTTTAATGATTTAATATAATCACAAGATAACTTTATATTTCAAATCATTACCTTTATCTGAAGATATTCTTTGCATAACTAAACTAGGTAAAAAATGCCTTCTATTTCTATATTTTTAATAAAGTAAAACATTCTATTAATAAAGGATTCTCATTTTTAGAGTGCAACCAAGCAAGAAAATATAATAGTTTACACCGCAGTAAATTTCGCTATTGCTTGTAAAAACACAAATGTAGAAGGGTGTTTGGAGAAACATCGTAACTGTTAACCGTGAAGAGGGTTCGGGTCCCTCGGCGTCCTGAACTTGAACGTAACTGTTGAACTATATAGACCCAGGACCCTTCAATATTTTCAACTTGAATGTAAATGTTGCATCATAAGGGGGACTCTGTGCTTATCTGGTTTCTCAAAGTGAGCTGCTCCAGTGTGCCTGTAGTTCGAAATAAGAAATGGCCATATTTGCATAAATGTAATGATGAACCTAGATGTCATCCGCAGCCACAATTTTCCACACGATGTCGACTTCAAAACTTATTTAATCGGAGTCAGTTACTTGTAACACGTGTATATTCAGTATTTATAACTTCCATATGTACGCCTTGTGTGCTGAAAGTAGCGTGAAATTCCAACAATCAATTCATCCATTTATCCCCAATTTCCATTACTTTAATTTTTCATTTTAATTTCTATCAATTAGCTTTAAACTTTAACGTTGTATTTCATGGATGTGTTTGCTGTGACGCAATCACGTAATGCAGATTATTCGATCCATTTAAGGGATGTGTATAAAATATGTATGTTACAATTTGATTAAATTAAATAAGAGTTTTTAATGAAAGAGACGGAGAAGATCATTACGTCTGTTGCGAGACCATCTTATTATAAAAATGCAGCAACATATAACAATCTATTGTTTGAAAATACCAGAATACACATAATTTTGTTACCTCAAAGCAATTGCTATCGGTTAAATTGCTTTTTATTAAATGCATGTTAATCATAATTTTAGGTTCAATTACCGAAGATGCTACAGAGAAAAACATTATGATCGTCGGGGCTACCGGATCAGGAAAGAGTACTTTGATTAATGCTATGGCTAACTATATAATGGGAGTTTCCTGGGAAGATCCGTTCCGATTTACTCTTGTTAATGTAGAAGCTAGTGAAAAAGAGCGTACAGGTAATCAGGTATGTGACTAAGAATTATTTCCAGAAAACAGCACAAAAATTCGTATCACTTATCTGTTTATGGAAAAAAATCATCAAACATATCATTTATCAAAAATAAAATTAAAACAAATAATATGACTATTTTTATACTTAAATTTCAGGCAATTTCTCAGACTGAATGGATAACGTGCTACAGCATAAACACCAGTGTTTCCAGTCGACTGAAATACAATATTAATCTGATTGATACACCAGGATTTGGTGATACAAGAGGATTAGATCATGACCAGATCATTGTTAATCAAATAAAAGAATTGTTTACAGTCGAAGGAAGTCAAGGAGTTCCCACAATTGATGCTGTATGTTTCATTCTTAAAGCTCCTGATGCCCGCTTGACTCCAACCCAAATGTATATCTTTGAATCAATTTTGTCTCTCTTTGGAAACGACATTCAAGATAATATATGTACCCTAATCACCTTCGCCGATGGGCAAAGACCACCTGTATTAGCTGGTCTAGAGGCTTTGGAATTCAAATCGCTTTCATATGAAAAGTATTTTACCTTTAACAATTCAGCGTTGTTTGTTGACAACAGTTCAAATGACCCTTGCGCTTTAGGTCCAACTTTCTGGGAGATGGGAATGAAGAGTTGTGAAGCATTTTTCGATTATCTTGTTACACTTCAAACAAAAAGTCTTCTTCTTACTTCAGAAGTTCTAGGTCAGCGGGAGAGGCTTGCAAACACGGTCCATCACCTTCATCAGGAAATTGACATTGGTCTGTCAAAAATAGGAGTCTTAGAACAAGAAATTGGCATTTTCACGAAATACAGAAGACGAATTCGTGAAAATAAGAATTTTAGATATGTAGTAACTGAGAATGTGCAAGAACTGGTTGACCTGAAAGGCAAAAGGCAATACACAACGAATTGCCTTACATGTAATTTCACCTGTCATGCAAATTGTGTGTTTGCTAATGATGGAGACAAGGCAAGCTGTTGTGCAATGCTAGATGGGATGTGCACTGAATGCCCATCCAACTGCCATTGGACGCAACATCATAATACACCATTCATTATCAAATGGGTCCCCAAAAATATTACTAAGACGTACTCCGAAAAGCAGAAGATCTACGAGAAAGCCGCAAAAAAATCCCTCACAAAAGAGCAAGTTCTTGCAGAAATGAGTAAAGATATTGAAAAATTAGAATATGCAATATCAGAAAGACTTGATCGAATTACAGAATACAACAATAGATTAAGGGAAATCGCACTCAGACCAGACCCTTTGAATGCAGTTCAGTACATCGACATTATTATTGACGGAGAGAAAAGAGAAAAACGAATTGGTTTTGAATCGAGGATAGATGCGTTAGAGAAGTGTAAAAAGCGTGCACAGTATGGAAAGTCGGTGCAAATATTCACAGATCGTGTACAGTCTACTAGAGACACTCTCTGTGCAACAGTCAATGAAGAAGAGGGTGCATCCGAATCCTTGCTACATGTTCTAGGAGTAATAAAAAAATTTGGCAAAAATTTTGGCAAAAAAATCATTCATGCAATTAAGGTCTAACTATTGCATTTGGTATGGTAATATGAACATCAAGTATATACGTGAAGTTCATTATATTTTTTTTAAGAAACTCAATAAGTACATTAGTAACTTTATGATGTTTTTATATTTTTTAAATTTGATTGGTCAGATTGTCAGTTACATAACTGTATATATTATTACCATGATTTATCTTATCGATGTGTGTATTGTTTAAGTGGAACAATTTTGAAGAACTACAGATACAATACTCTATTGGCAGTATTGGTGTAAAGTGCCCGACGGGAGCAATTATTTACAAACTGATATGTGCCGCTGCTTCTTTAAGCGCTCATCATTTTTATCAAAAAAATTGGAGAGATTAAACTAAGTGAATATGTTTTTTGACGGTGTTTGTATATGAAGATAGTACGCATTGCCACATAAATAGCCAATATTTACATTGTACAATGTATATACTGATAAATAAACAGATGTGCAGCAGACGTATGTTATATTTAATTCCGCTTTAGGTCCAACTTTCTGGGAGATGGGAATGAAGAGTTGTGAAGCATTTTTCAATAATCTTGTAACACTTCAAACAAAAAGTCTTCTTCTTCTTACTTCAGAAGTTCTGGGTCAGCGGGCGGGCTGCTTGCAAACACAGTCCATCACCTTCATCAGGAAATTGACATTGGTCTGTCAAAAATAGGAGTCTTAGAACAAGAAATTGGCATTTTCACGAAATACAGAAGACGAATTCGTGCAAATAAGAATTTTAGATATGTAGTAACTAAGAATGTGCAAAAACTGGTTGACCTGAAAGGCAAAAGGCAATACACAACGAATTGCCTTACATGTAATTTCACCTGTCATGCAAATTGTGTGTTTGCTAATGATGGAGACAAGGCAAGCTGTTGTGCAATGCTAGATGGGATATGCACTGAATGCCCATCTAACTGCCATTGGACGCAACATCATAATACACCATTCATTATCAAATGGGTCCCCAAAAATATTACTAAGACGTACTCCGAAAAGCAGAAGATCTACGAGAGAGCCGCAAAAAATCCCTCACAAAAGGGCAAGTTTTGCAAAAATAAGTAAAGATATTGAAAAATTAGAATATGCAATATCAGAAAGACTTGATCGAATTACAGAATACAACAATAGATTAAGGGAAATCGCACTCAGACCAGACCCATTTGAATGCAGTTCAGTACATCGACCTTATTATTGACGGAGAGAAAAGAGAAAAACGAATGGTAATATACTGATAAATAAACAGATGTGCAGCAGACGTATGTTATATTTAGTTCCGGGATTTAGATGGCGCACCCTGTAATGTCAAAATTTGAGTCTTTTGGCCCGTATTTATAAATCTTAAAGTGATATTTATATTTTATATTTGTGATTTGATAAGATGTGGGTTATCTTTTTTATCAACTTTTTTGTTTGTTAAGTGGCATGGTGCACCCATGGTGGTGTGTAGTCAATTATGTGTAATGCAATCATTTGAAGTATGTGCCAAATTATTTTCTTATTACAGTTTTCTTATTCTATAACCATTCTATAACCAAATGTAACCGGTTTTGCTAATTTTCATCTTTGAAATGGAAAAGAAATAAAATTATAGGTGTAAAGTTGTTTTATCTTCAGATCTTCACAATTCCTTAGTCCAAATTCCTCTGATTCGTTTTCTTCATTGGGTGCGTGGTCAACACCGAAAGAGGATGAATATGAGTGGAATTTGAATATTGAAAAGACTTCGTTGAATTCTTATAGGATTTTTAAAAGTCAATAAAATGAGAATTTTATTCAATTTGGAGATGATAAGAAAAAGTATTGCATTTTATCGTTTTCAATAGCGCTTTTTTTAATTTACCTTCATCAACTAAAATAAAATTTTGCATTGAATGATTATTTATGATTTAAGAACTTTTTGAAAATAGATATGGTATGAAATAAAACCGGGGGAATTGGCCTTTCTCTTGCAGTCTTTTATTACCATTTGATTTTTATGTAATCATTTGATTTTTTTAGAATGTGACATTTTTAAGGACATGGGTTGTACAATTATTATCATAGATATTGAGCAATTTTAATTGTTTAATTGTTTAAGGAATCGTCTCATTGTGTGAAAAATAAGGATTATGTTCTCAAACAATATTGTCGTTTATCGTTTAAACTTCAAAACATACGACAAAATCTAGTTTGCTTAACATGATGGGAGTTCTATTGAAGTAAGATATAGATATATGCTATTTAAAAATTATTTTTATTATAGTATTTCATTTTCGTAATTATATACTTATTACTTTTATTTTAATATTCTAAAATTGTCATTTGTGGAATAAAAATTAATTGAAGATAGTTATCTGTTGGTTAACAATCCCTCCTTCCAAAAAAATAGGAAAAGAAAAAAAAGAAGAATATTCGATTTAATCATGCATTTAATATCATTTCATTAACTTTTATTACATGGTGAAAGTATAAAAACATTTAACATGCAGCGGAGGTCAGATTATGGATAATTGAAGGCGATCAATTTACTCTCCATAATTGCTATACACGATCGCTGTACTGTGTTACAAGTATGCATAAAAGGAGCATGGAGTTTAGTATACATTAATGACACACACAAAAACAAAACAAAAGACACTTATGGTCAACATTCAGTCTTGATAATAGAAAAGTGTTTATCATGCTCTAAATTGTCTAGGGATCGTGGAACCATCCTACTAGAGGCATCGGATTCAACCACCCTTTACCGACAGGACGTGTTTTTATATCTATACATATCACACAACCAAACGACCTTCCCACTTCAGCAAAGGTTTTACAGTCGGAACAGGAGAAATTCAGGGATGACCGTATTTCTAAACCCCATTCGACCCTTGGAAAGTCAATTTGTATTTGATGTTACAAATAAACTAGGGAATGCGAAATACAGTGGTCAAAAGTTACAGTTTGTTAAGGTTTGTAGGAATTTCGAAAATTTACCAACAGCACAATATTTTTCAAAGTTAATCTATTTATCGAATTTTATTCTATAATTATAATATTTTGTATTTTGTATTTTGCAATTTTGTTGTCGTTCTGCCCTTCCAAACTTAAAAAAATGCTAATTCCTTTTATCTATCACCTATATAAGCTATAACACGAACATGTTAATTTCGATATACTACCTGCCATTGTTAGCAGAATATGCTGACTTCATAAACTTAGTTATTACATATATGGTTTCCGTACCCATATCACTGAAAGGGAATGAGTAGGTAATTATAACCTATTTATAAAGTCGTCGTTGAGTTATACACAAGACTGTGCAAAATCGGTATAAGCCTTCTTTCTGCTTATGAAAGGCATGTACATTTTGCGAGACTTATTTAAGTAACAAAATAAGTTCATCTTTTACCTTTTAAAAGATGGCCGTTATTCTGACCTCCTCGCTCAAAGCAACATTTCCTTTTCAAAGACGTCCTCGACGGGCTATTGCTTTCCTATAGTGCGAGAGGTTGTTTGCTCAATCTCAGTCCGGAACAAATAAAAAAGTATGAATATTTGTAATTGCTGCTTCGCTGCCAGTCACGTGACATATTAAAGTAAGAACAAAGACTGGTCGGCTCGGCGGAAGAATAATGGGTTTAGGTACATGTATGATGACATGTCTCCCTACGTACTATTGTTTTGTGAAATAGAAATTTTCATCATCATCATCATCATCATCATCATCATCATCATCATCATCATCATCATCATCATCATCATCATCATCATCATCATCATCATCATCATCATCATCATCATTAGCATACTGTACATTATGTTAACAGTTACTTAGTATCCGCTGGATGGGATGGATTGCAACCTTTTTTTGTCAAAACTACAAAATTGATCTATTCAGATAAACGCAAACCAGGGACTGCACATCGTATATGTATGACATATTTATAAAACATTTAGCAGCCGTTATTTTCTTAGGAGTAATAAAATAACTCACTCGGTTCTGAAATTGTCTACAGTTACATCATTCCCGTATTTGTTATAAAGCTATCAAAGATAAGCTCAACACCATTGCTACTTAATCTCATAAGCAGTCAATGTCTCAAAGTATGACAGATACCTCCACTGCATCTATAACATACACATGTCAGACCTTAACAATATCCATCAACGTCCTGTTATGCTCCTGCAGTGATTATGGTAGAGTAAGCCAAGTGGGGAACCAAACCAAGCATCTATTTTTCAAAATATAGATTCTTTGATTCACTTATTAAATATACTGTACAATCATTTTTTCTGTCCATCACTCTTTCGTAGATTAGAAATGAAACTTCAAAAAATTACAAGCATGATATCGAATTCTTCACATCCAACTAATGTTTTGTAGAGTAATTTAAATAAGAATCTTTTGAAAATGTACACATGTACTTTTATATAAATATGGAGGTTCAAAATCAGACGGAAAAACGTATTGAAATAAAAAAAAAAGTATAAAAACAAATTTAAAGTATAAGAATTATATCAAGCAAACATGAAAGACGAAATTTTCAACTACCTCCCCAATATTACCTGTTTTTCATACAATGAAAATAAAATCTGTTAAATAAAGTTTTGGCCATAAATTCAAGGGAGCTAATCCACATGTTTCAGCTGTTTAAAATAATAAGCACAGATAGATATGTTCGAATTAATACAAATAGGATTAAACGATTTACTAATGTTTATCAAGTTTCTTAAAATATACTTTTATGTGCAAACTGCCAACAAAACGACAGCTAACTTCATCTGTAAAAGGGGCTTGGTACTATTCTCTGAAACTTTTAATATATAAATCAAATACTAAGTAAGTTTAGTGAGATAAAAGATTCTTTATATGAAAATATTTGAATTACCAGTGACCTATTGCAAAAAATCATTAAGTAAAAATTTGAACTTAAGTATTTAAAATATCAAATAAATAAATATAGTGGTCTAAAGCAGCGCAACTGGCTGTCAGTTGTGAATTGTTGTATTAAAATGCATGTATTACTTTGGAATGGCAAAGGCATGAAACGGATGACATATATATAGTCTGAATAAATGCACATTGTGTTTTCAGAGGATTGTGGCAAGGTTTAATATTTAACTAAAGAATGATTTAATTTTTGACAGATTTTTTTTACCGTCAATGGCCAGACTTGTAATTATTCAGAAACAAGTAACGAAAAAAACACATTTATTTTGAAATGATGTAGATTTATCATATTATAAACAAAGTTAAGCAATGAATAAGATAACAGCTGAATTGATAAGAAATCTAAATATTTCATTACGTTTTATAATGTAAGCGATGCGTAACAATGGCAATATATGATAAAACACTAATAACGATAGCGTTACTCCTTAATATGGACACACTAGATCGAAAGTATAAAACATAACCTAGGTCTAAAATCATTAAATTTAAAATTTTCTGTCGGTCTATCTGTCTATAAAGAATATTGGTATTTGTCTATATGCAAGATTTTATAAGGTCTGCGTGATTGGTTATTATGTTCAGAAGAAAATAATTCAGACAAAATCTATGCCTTCTTTTATCAAGTTAAAACAAAAAATGAAACGTAGCAACTAATGCCCACTTGAAAATACAAGAACGAGTTATCAAAAGGGAGAAAAATTGAAACATAGTTAGCCGTGTGAAAATAGAGACAAGCTCGAGCATCATGAATTCCCATAAAAACCGGGCGAGATCAGATAAAACCAAAACGGCTTATAATCACTTATAAATAATAACGGCATTTTCTATACAATATTGTGTTAATAGTGAACAAAAAGGTAAAACATGTTACACAGAGGAACAAGTGATCAGTATGCTGAAGTTTCTTTTAGACAACATATTTGTTGAATTTGGAAGTAGACTTTTTCAACTAATTGTCGGCATTCCTATGGGAACGAACTGTGCACCTCTCCTCGTCGAGTCGGAGTTCCTTCAGACACTTGTCAAAAACAAGAAAATCAAAGAAGCCAGATCACTTGATTTCACATTCAGATATATCGTTGATGTTCTTTCCATTAACAATTCAAACTTATCTGATTGGGTTCCGTTGATATATCCTCGAGAACTAGAAATTTAAGAAACAACAGACACGGCTTCTTCCGCCTCATTTTTAGACTTATACCTCGAATTTCATTTATTAAGATAATACTTAACGCTATAATAGAATCACTTTTTCGTTGTCTTTATAAACGGTTCCAACGATAGGATTTAACGAATTTTTATTGTCCATATTTCTTGACAGACGCTCTATTAAGCCAAGCGAACCAGCAGCAACAATTGTACTGATTAATTGATATACCTTCCTATTGCACGCATGTTTTAAAAACAAAACACGTCAATGTAAGGATAACAAGTATACACGTAGTGCATAGAAGACAATAGAACTATGATTAGCAAAGGTAAACACAAATATTTCAATTAACATGAAAGCAATGCACTTTAGCATCATTTTAAAATCTTCAAAGGGATGTGAGTAAATTGCACTTAAAGATTTTGATTCATTGAAAACCTACGTGGTTCATTCAGTCATCATTCACATTGTTATTGAAATAAAAAAAAAATTAAAGCTATTATTCGTATGTTTCTCTGTCCTATGTTCTCCCATTTATTTGTATTGTAGTCCTGTCATGTAATGTTGTCATTTTAATGTTATAGTTAACATTGCCATAAAAGCGGGAGGTTTGGCTAGCCACAAAACCAGGTTCAACCCACCATTTTTTTCTTAAAATGTCCTGTACTAAGTCAGGAAAATGACCATTGTTATATTATAGTTCGTTTCTGTGTGTGTTACATTTTAATGTTGTGTTTCTGTTGTGTCGTAGTTCTCCTCTTATAATGAATGTGTTTCCCTCAGTTTTAGTTGTTTGTAACCCGGATTTGTATTTTTCTCAATCGATTTATGAATTTCGAACAGCGGTATACTACTGTTGCCTTTATTCATCTAGTTGAATTACAGTGAGCTACATTCTGAAGGTCTGTTCTACAAATGTATTTTCATATTCTTGGCTAAGGATGAAACTTGAAAGCTGCAGAAATTATACGAAAAAAATGGCTGTATTTTGAAATCCCCTTGTTGTAAACAAAATATTAGATTTTTCAGCTATAATGTTCTGCAGTATTCGTTATTCACATGACTTAATGGTAACAGTATGGTTGAAACTATGAATGTAAGTGATAATGTTTCAACCCATACTAGTTCTGCGAAGACCAGAGTAAAATCTCAGATTAAGTCAAATGTTATCACCCGTTGAATTATACGACGATCTGAAGAAAAAAAATGAAAACAACACGATATAAATTTCAAGCGTCCGAAGCGCTTTTTTGGATTTACCTTCAGCAGGAACGATCAAAGCCGAATATCTGAAAGCCAAGAATGTATTATAACCTAAACAGTTGAAGAGCTATATGACCAAAAAAGACCTAAAAAAATAGCCAAATGTATCTAAGGTCAACTTTGCCTGAGGGAGTTGAAACCTTAGTTTCTTATAATTTCAAAATTTATTAACGGACAATTTTTAAAAAGTTTGTTATAAATCATGTCAGTGCCGAAGTACTGACTACTGAGCTGATGAGACCCTCGGGGACTGATAGTCAACCAGCAGAGGTATTGACCCAGTGCTGTCAAAAATGAAAACACGTTATAAATTGCATGCGTCCGAAGCGCTTTTCTGGATTTAACATCATCAGGAACGCTCAAAGCCGAATATTTGAAATCCAAGAATGTATAATAACTTAAACAGTTGAAGAGCTATATGACCAAAACGGACCTAAAAGTTCTTTTTAGTACGCAACGGTTGTAGTTCCGAGTTTATTGGAAGATGTGCATGTAAAGATTGAAATAAGCCGATTTTTTTCCAGGAGATACTGTGGTAGAATTAAAAAAAAAATCAGTTTTTGAAAGAAGTGGAACTTTTTAATTTTTAAGACTATCATCCCAATTCAAAGGTGTTTCTCGTATGTTTTGTGCCTTTCTGTGTGTTATATTGGAATATTGCTGACTAATTTTTGAACTTTCCGATTTTTACATATTTGCTTCGATAGATCACCCCTGATGTGAAATAAAAGTTTGAAATGCGCATGTTGTGCATCAAATTAAATTCCATAACTTATTGTCTTGTATATAGTTACTACATAGTCGTGACCAATGCTGGTTAACTACAAAGTCCCAAGGGTATTAATTATATTCAGTAGTAAGTGTGTTTGAACTTTCATTCTATTGATACTTTCAATTCATTTAAAGATGTATTCTAAGCTTAATATCGTCTCAGTGTTAAGGCTTTCGAAAACTAACAGACCATTAAATTTCGTTTTTTTTTCTTCTTTTTTTAAACATTTGATTTTATCAACAAAATCATATGAAGCTCGTATTGTATGCCTGTGATGTATGTGTACACAGTTTTGGCTGATGAATCCCATTATTGTCACATTAACCTATAATGTCTGTTTTGGTTGCTCATAAAATTTTTTCAATATAACGAAACTATAAACAACTTGCATGCAAGTGGGAGCTTTTACTCGCTATAAATCCAGGTTTAATCCACCATTTTATTCGGGAAATGCCTGTACCTAGTCAGGAATTGGACGTTTTTTTCCGATTTTTTCCGTTGGTTGATAAAGTCTCGTGTTTGATTTTGTCAGCTTTTATGGACTTCCCCCTCTTTCTAATTTTCCTTGGAGTTCGGTATATTTGTTATACTTTTTTTTAAAATTAAAATCAAAAAGGAAATCCGTAAAAAAATCACTAGCTTTCGCTACTGAGTTTTACCCATGCATGTTCAGCCCATTTATTTTTCACTGCATAATGCTGGTTTCTGCTGTTCATATTCCGATTTTTGTTTTATTTTTTTAATATCGATCATAACAAATCTAACAAGATGTTATTACAATTTGGCGAAAAATCCCTTTACAAATTAAGACTACACAATGGTTTGCAGTCAATTTTAATTGAAGGGATGTGCTGATAAGGAAAACCTCTAAGAGTGAAAAGAGTACTAGTAAGCTAGTTGGGAAATACGTTCCCTTCTAGAAGGGTTTGCCATGAACATATTGGGACAGAGGTTCTCTCCTCACCACTGGGTCTTGAAGGGACAATTAAGAAATTTTATTGGTGGTAGACAGACCTCCTAAATATTCAATGCCCAATATCCTAATTGTGGCCTCATTGAAAAAAATCAGGGTTTTGCCTAACATAGACTAGCCCGTCGCGTCATATGGCATCTGCCTACACATAAGTAATTCTACTCAAAAAAACAAATAAACAATTGTGTAAAATGGCTTTTCATTTACACACATTGAAGTCTTATCAATAAAGTAAAGACCCTTTTATTCCCATATATTAGCAAAGGTTAGTTCAACCTAAATCAAAAACCTTGTAATACATTTTTCAAATAAGGTCTACAACAATAGTGGAATTAATTACTTTTGGGATGTCAAAAATTCGTTGGAAGTACTTGTTAAATGGCATTCTCATATTGGTTCTTTCGAATCTGTTCAAAGTTTTATTTTTCTACCCTATATACCACTTTGTCTCATAAATCTCTTTAAGAAAAAAATACATACCTAATTAAATTTTAGCATTTATAAAATCAGAATGTGAATATATATGTTCTAACTCTTTTAGGTCATTATTAGTAACAACAAACAAAAGAAATATGTCAATTAGACCTGCTTTGATATGATTGTATTGAATTTTTTTTAGATAACATTTTTGTTCGCTATTGAGATTCCGTATATCGCCAAGTTATCGAAATTCCAATGGGGACTAAATGTGCACCACTTATTGATTTGATTTTTGATTTTTGGTGTTTTAACGCCACTTTTAAGCACCGCTTTTGGGCTATTTCGTGGCGACCAGTTGTTATTGGTGGAGGAAGCCGGAGTGCCCGGAGAAAACCACCGACCTTCGATAGGAAAACTGACAATCCTACTCAATTAAGATTGGAGTCGAGTGCACCCCACCACTTATTGAGGACCTGTTTCTGGATTGTTACGAATCATAATTTATGTCTAAAATAAGCAAAGACCAATCGAAACAACATTTGATACAGAATTTTAAAAGCACTTTTAGATATTTGGATGATATTTTGGCTCTCAATAATGACGACTTCAGTATGTACACTATAGAGATTTATCCTGTTGAACTTACTTTAAATACAGCTAATACTAACAATGAACACTGCCCATTCCTGGATCTTGATATCTATATCTCTAACGGGAAGCTTAATATTAAACTAGATGATTTTTCATTTCCTATTGTTAATTATCCTTATTTAGATGGTGACGTTCCCTTTGGCATTATCGTATGGTGTTTATATATCTCATCTTGTTCGGTTCGCTCGTGTATGTAACAACGTATTCGATTTTAACGAAAGAAATCTCTGTATTACTGAAAATTATTACACCAGGATTTTTGATATCACAAACGTGTCAAAACTGTTACTAAATTTTATCATCGCTACAAGGACATCATTCGTAAACATAAATCAATGTGCAGACATCTTACAAGTTCAGGTATTTCACATCCCATCTGTTATAATATCATTCTATACAAAGCACAAAAATGTTGTCATTAACCTCAAACGCTAACCAAACCTTTAAACAGACTTATTTATAAGGGATATAGTTACGATACTGTTGCCAAGTCATTAAAGATGGCATTTCTAAAATTAATATTGATTCGTTCATAGAGTCTTTGCATCGGAAATAAACACATTTATTCTGAAACCAGTTGTTGGCATGACACGGGTTTTATTCTTCTCGTATAATTTATGATGGTATGATACAAACTCCCGACGGGAGGGACTGTGCTTGATTTTTATACAAGGAAGACATAATTTTTCATTAATCATTTACGCAGTTTCCTTCAGGAAATCTTGTGCATTCTACAGTACACATTTATACCCTCATTCTTCTCCTTAGCCCCTTATCAGCATTTAATGAATCTTCATCCAATGATGCCATTATACAACTCCTCTTTTGTTGTTCATTTCATTTACTTTTTAAATTTCCGTTGTTAAAGTTTTTTGGCTCGCAATACAACTAGTTGTTATAAAAATGATCAATAGCAGTTACTGGTGATACATAAATATAGGACACTGACATTTCATCAGTGATCCTGTTATTTTAGCATAACAGTTCATATACATAATTTGTCTAGGATTATTTTTGACACTTAATTTCCTATTCATTTTCACAAAGAAGATCATAAACCATAGTATCTCATGAGTAAAATTCGGGTCATTGCTATTTTACTACCATGATTCCATAATAGTACTACTACTGATATATCTTATCCTAACACGTAAAGTTTTCTTTCTGTCAAGCTGTTATAAAAAATATCATTAAAAGGCACTCTTTTTTCTCCAAGTCGTGACCTATCTGAAAACAAGGACAATTTTGATCAAACCACTTATTGGTGTAAGCGGTCTTTATTCTTTAAATAAACACCGTTCAATCGATTTGTTTAAAATTTATTAACAAGAAATAGTTCTATCTATAAGTTTAAACATAATTATATTCCATGTTTTTCATACATTCGTTGTGCATCAGATGGTATGTCATTAATGTACATAGAAACCCAAAATATCCATCAGCTTAATGTGTCTTCATTTATATCAATATCAAATTCCGATACACAAAGAATATATTTAAGTTATATTGGATATATATTGTAATAGGTTTTACTCACTACTGTGTACTGTAAACCGGGAAATGTTCGCACCGTCTTTATTTTCGCGATTTACCAACTGAATCTTAATTCGCGCCGTTTTGAATTCGCGATTCCTGTACAAATGTTAACGTTATGATTTGAAAACGGCACATTTGCACATGTATCGTAATGCAAATGCTGTAGAAAATCCACCAAAAGACCTTTTTGTCTAAACAAAATGAAAAGTTACCGTCGGTTTATTAATGAACATGTAGATTGCAATTTTTTGGACATATATCAATTTTTTAAAACCGCTACATTTATGTTTGCTTGTAGAAAAAAAGATCCACAATTAACATAGTTAAGTAAAGCTTTATTAAGAGCAAATTAGAAGCTGCGGGATTGCGGCTAATTAATCAATATTTTGATCATATTAATCTGTGTAGCAGATACAATGTGGTAATAATTTTATTTTAAAATGATTGAAGGTATCATTCACCTAACGGTCAAGAGTGCTGTTTATATAACAATATCAATAATTTCCGCTAACTCGAAATAAAATTAATTCTAATTCGACTGTCATGAGTTAAAAGTTTTGATTTCTAACACTGCCTTTCATTTAGAAATAAAATTTGAATTTGTCATAAAGATCTGTCGTCTAAAACCCCGTTAGACTCGTCCTTTTTCATTCGACCGGTATTTGTCAAAATTCACCATAACACGTTGATTGTCTCTATACAAACTTTTATAAACTTCGGTAAACCATATGATGCATCATAGCAGGAGATGCTTACCCTGTCGACACAGGGCTAATGGTACCCCTAGAAACTAATATTCAACCTACAGCGACATGGACCCGGTGCAAGAAGAAGGAAAAAACAATTTATACATTTATTTAGTGATCGAATTCCATAAGGGGTTTATCATCTGATATATTTTGGTTACAATACGCTGAAGTCATTTGATTTATAGCTAAATGAATTGAAATATTGTTTTATTCGAAATGCTTCTAATAAATAAATTTATTTATAAACGTAGACATCAACATTTGTATGAATAAAACACAATCTCAACCAAGAATATATTAGGACTGAATAAAACCGAAAGTGATGCAAAAGAGTTTATTTTTATACTTTTTTCAACCATGAGCACTGGACAGAATAGCATTCAAAGCTTAGAAAGTTATTGAATATATATTAATTAAGTATCAGTAAGAAAAATGTCTGTTGATCGAGCTGATCCATTTTCATCATCTATGTTTTAAAAGCATATCATTCTGTAATTAGAAAAAAACTATGTAATGCATTGATATGTATAAGCTTTGACAGAATGTTATTTTTTGTTAACACCTCATTGTAAACATGAATTCGGAGAATACTTTTGTAATAGTTTTAGAAAACATTCCATGTGTTTTTGTTTTTCTATTTTGTTTTTGTTTTTGATATGCAAAATGAGCAGATAAGAGGACATGTCATAATTGTAAACAATATAAAAAATCACGTGCATTGCTAGAAAGTACGTTTTCTCGTCCTTCTTCACATTGTAATAACAAAAACAGTAATTCAGTTAAAAATTGATATATGATTAGAGAATTTGGGGTTCATGTAACTTAATCCCCCCCCTTTTATATGGATTATTACATGTTCTTTTTGTTTATACTCTTATACATGGTGTTGTTGGTCCAATCGTGTTTTTTAATTGTCCTCTAGTTGTCTCTATACTTTTGAAATGATATAATTTCCGTGTGTACACTACGTGTTTCTGAAATAACCTTCACAGTTACGATGGATAATAAAACACTGTAATGCTTAACTTAGGGAGTACCCTAGACGTTGACTAAAATAGATTTCGCTCGTTTAATTTTCATAACATGTTGGCAAAAAAATATACTTTAACCTGTTGATAAAAATATAAAACTCTCAAGAAATTCGAACCACGAAATTTACAGGAAAAATCCATTGGATATACAGCAGTTTGACAAACACTAATTTTGATCATTGAGAAGCTAGATTTCTGTTTACTGATAGTGTGTGATTAAAACGTGCAGCTGATTTTTAAAGAGTTAACTCCTTTGGTGTTCTGTACTTCCTTAAATAAGATAAAAACGTTTTGCTGCTTCATTATCATCCACATCATCCCTACTCCCACTGCATCTATAGCATGTGCACCGCATTCAGTGCAATTCACCACAGTAACCGCCGCATCGTCCTGGAATTGACTTGCAGTGTCGATGACAGGGATAATAGTTTGGACATCCAAACCCAACATACGCCACTGAAAAGAGATATCGGCATTTTGGTTTTTTTTCCAAATCATTTTTTATTTTATTTTTTTGTGTAAGTGTTTCTTGGTTTTGGATTTTCAATTAGAAACACCTCGGTCATCTTTTAGAGACATTGATTGCTGAAATGTGCATCTGGTGCAGTAAAGTTGGTGCTTCGGATTTTCCGTTTACATGTGCCTAATTCCATCTTTTCAATTTTAATCAAGCTATTTACAATGTAAAAGCAACGGATTCGAAAGATCTACACCCCCCCCCCCCCCCCCCCCAAAAAAAAAACAACATAAAACATTAAACATAAGAACAAATAAAGTAACAAGAACAAATCTGTATAAAAATAACTTGAAATGTTTATCGTCCTTTCAAAATCATACGTTCATTTCTATTTACGTGTGAATTTTACTTTCTATTCCGGCCCATCATTAACAGTGTGATCTTAATGAGCTCATTTGGTTTAATATTTTTATCTTGTATTGACTTTTTTTAATATAATTTATTTTTTGTAATGAAGACAGTTTTTATAAACACATGCTAAACTTCTTGCAAATAATTAAAGAATTAGAAAAAAATATTTCACAGTATATAATTTTCCTTCTGTGTGGTTATCCCTTAATTTCATAATTAATCCAAATACTATGTAGATAAATCGGCGTTTACAAATATTCTGAAAACATATGAAAATAAAAATAATCACAACTACACATTCAGCGCAAATAAGGTAAAAAGATATAAATTACACAATACCAGTATTAGTTTCATCTTTCGTTCGTTTACAATATTTCAAAAAGAAACAAAACAAAAGGCTAATTTGAAAAAAGGCCTATATTCTTTTTACCACTCTTAGAAATTAATGTAATTGTGCCACCCTCCATTTACCCTATAAAACAAGACAAAAAGAAAACATTTCGTTGATTCAGTTCTTCAAAGGTTAGCTCATATTCTTTTCATCCCTTTTTGAACATTAATTTTTTTGCGTAGAATTGTACTTACAATCCATCATCATGATGCACAAACCAACCACCAACAAGACGAATGCTGCTTTCATCTTAAAAAGAAATCGACTCTGGAAATAAAATAAAACAAATAAAATAGATAAACTGCAAAATAAAATACCACATTAACATCAATAACTTTAAAGAACAGACATATACTCACCTTTGGTTTACTAATTTGCAACAGTGCAACGGAGACTCGGAAATATTGAGGCAGCCGGTTTATATACAACGTAGGCAGACACAAACAGGAAAACAAATGTCCTTCAGAATAACCTGGTATGTTTAATGCGTATTTTTGAAGAAAAATGTATCAGTGATAATATTTCTATTTTGATACTCAACTTATTAAGAAATGAAATTAACACATACTCTTCAAGTTGTAAGAATTTGGTTATACAATTTTTTGGAAGATTAAATGAAACGAACATTGAAACAATGATGGCTTTTACACTAAAAACTAAGGAAAGACCTTAATCTATGTGTTAACACAATTCATCTACAATTTTTGTTGCATTTGGCTCGCAAACATTTTGGTCTTGATCGTAAATTGGGAAGTCATTTTTCACAGAAGGACAGTAATTATCTACATTCCTTTGTCTACTTGTTTCTGACATTTGTCCGTTAAGGTACTAGTATACATAAAAAATAGAGACCATAGATAAATGTTAGACTTGTAGTTCATTACTTAGGCTTTATTATCCAGAACAGTCTTAAAATGATGACCTTTTATTAACCAAACTTCAATTGTATATCTTAATTTGAAGTAGACTGTCAATCGGTACAAGTTTTCTGACGTTGGAGACCAGTTTAAAAATAATGAATTTAAAAACTAGAGCTAAAACAGAATAGTGCCACTTAATAGGCTACCAATCTTCACAAATATATATTAATCTCATCGAAGATAAAGAGACGGAAGAATGTGTATGTCATTTAAAACATAGTAATAGTTGCTATTTATGTAGAATTAATTCTTCAAAATAACATTGAAACATGCACTCAGTTCTTTCCTATGACGTTTGGACTGAAATGGAAATACAGTATGTTCAAGTTATCTAAATGATTATTTCAGACAAAAACAAACGATGATCATCAATCTTGTTCAGCTAATTATGAATTGCTACAACGAAACAAACGTCCGATTGCTTTCTTGTCGACTTTCGACATACAAATATAAGACGGAGATATACAAGTGACCGACTTAAACAACCCAAAAAAATAAGGAAAAAAAACTATTGAACAATTTCATTATTAATAGCCGGAAAACCTTCGAAAAATGTTCGTGTTTTCATATTGTGAAAGCGATCACATCTAAATTTGTTCTAAATAAGCTTACGTTTCTTTTTTTTTCTATGCCTAGGGATCCGTAATAGAACTTAATTCTGCTTACTACGCAGTCCCTTATTACAAGAGATGATTTCCATATCAATTAAAACAATTTATCCTATCTGTGAACGCAAATTTAAAATATTTGAATCTAGGAACTATTCCTTGGATTTCATATCTTTTTATAGCATGACTTATACAAAATCATTGAACACCAGTTTTTTTTTATATTACTTTGTTTTAAAAAACAATGTTTGTTCTTAAGATCTTTACGCTTTTCTATTAAAAAAAGATATAGCTCTCTATTCGTATAGATTTTAACACCTTGTGTTTTTGTGATAAATCATGATTTTCTAATTGATTTTGGTTGAACGTTTTGAGCTCAGTGGAAAGGCAATACTATATAGCACTCACTGGAAAATGGCAAAAACAAATGCAAATATAAGAAGTTGTGAATAAATATGATCATGTAGAGAGCTACTCGTGCACATTCATGAGTAATCGTGGGAACATTTACAGCGATATATGAAAATGCCAAATTCTTATAGCCGCAATAATTTAAACCTTTTTCTACATCAACAGCAGCAACAAGAGCAACAGAAAAACTAAATTGACTCTATTTATGATCGCATCAACGCTACACAGAGTCAAATAAAATGGTTGATCTACCTTTGGAGACGGAATATATTTATGTCGTTTTAAAATACTGCCGCTTTTTAAAAATCATGGCTTGAATGTACAAAAGATAAAGTGAAAAAAATGAAAACAACACGTTATAAATTTCATGCGTCCAAAGCGCTTTTCTGGATTTACCTTCATCAGGAACGCAAAGCCGAATATTTGAAAGCCAAGGATGTATAAGGACCGAAAACGTTGAAGAGCTATAAACCAAAAAGGACCTAAAAAAAATTGCCAAATCCATCTAAGGCCAACTTTGCCTGTTGCTCAGTGGTTGTCGTTTGTTGGTGTGGTTCATAGGTGTTTCTCGTTTCTCGTTTTTTATATAGATTAGACCGTTGGTTTTCCTGTTTGAATTGTTTTACACTAGTAAGTTTGAGGCCCTCTATAGCTTGCTGTTCGGTGTGAGCCAAGGCTCCGTGTTGAAGGCCGTACTTTGACCTATGATTGTTAACTTTTTATACATTGTGACTTGGATGGGGAGTTGTCTCATTGGCACTCAAACCACAACTTCCTATTTATATAAACAAATGGAACGCCTGTCTTATGTGGTACTCTGACATTACGTTATATGGTTTTATTATTACTTGATGATGGTTTATCTTAAAATAATATGATCTAATATGGTTTTGACATAACTCAATGATGTTTTTGATATTACTCAATATGGCATAGTCATTACTTAATGATATTTCGATATTACATATGGTTTCGTATTGACTTATATGGTTATACTTAATATGGTTTTGTCATAACTTAATATTATTTCAACATAATTTAATGTAATTGTGTCATAAGGCAATGTGGTTTTAACATTTATTTACTTGGTATGTATGTGGGTTAACGTAATGTAGTTGTTTCATTACATGATGTGGTTTTGTTATTTGGTAATGATGATTTGGCAATTCTTTATATGGCTTTAACATTACTAAAATTTGACGATTTTACACTACATGATGTTCGTTCCAGTATTTGATGTGGTTCTGTCATTCTTTGATGTGGTTTTCACATTACTTGATGAGGTAAAACCACGTGCCCATTTGGGAAAAGCTAGTTCTATTTTTAAACCGATTTCCATAGATATATCTCGGATGAGTGTAGCTATCCATCGAGTTATAGTTCAAATTAAAGTTCGAGTTACTGTTCAGAGTTATTTGATATGAAAAAGGGACTGAGGGGCATGCGTACATTATGGGAACCGACAGACAAAAGTGAGAAAAAGTACTAAAAATAACAATATTTCGGACATAAGGGTGATATATATTCCCTGACCACGTGGTCCGCCCGGTTTTTTCAATAACTGTCAAATAAAAGCAGTATTATAGTTCAACGTTTTTTTTTATGCTTTTTCTTGATGTTGACGATTTGGTTTCTGTCCAACATGTCCAAGTTTTATAACAATCCATGAAAGTTTACAAATTTATCAGGTCAAAAAAGTTTAATTTGGTAAATGTTTACTGCCAAAAAACTAATATCAAAATAAGATGTTGTGGTATGATTTCCAATTAGACAACTCTCCACTTAGACACCATATGACGTAGAAGTTAACAACTATAGGTTACCGTACGGCTTTCAACAATGAGCCAAACCCACACCGCATAGTAAGCTATAAAAGGTCCCGAAAATTAATGACAAATGTAAAACAATTCAAACAAGAAAACTAACTGTCTGATTTAGGTACAAAGCAATAAACGAAAAACAAATATAATATACAATATAATCGACAACCACTGAATTGCAGGCTCCTGACGTGAGACTAAGTCCATCTATCAATAAAATACTAAAAAAAAAAGTTGAAAAAATTATAAAATTTTGCTTCAGACATTATCTCTTTATCTTTAAAAAAAGCTTCTGCTAAAATTTCATAAAAGATTTGCTTATGATACTGTCTTCTGCTCATTTAAAAGCTTTTTGTCCAAATTTCATAAAATTCCATAAAGATTTGACAAAATTTTTGATGTTTAATAAAACTGAACCTAAATGTTGCCGACGCCACCACCGACGACGGAATATAGGATCGCTATGACTTGTTAACACATGAGACACTTTTAATCAACTCACGGGGGGATCGGACTTAGGGACAAAGCATCAATTCTTTAAAATAAGAATTCTCCTTGTTTTTTTAGCGTGTGTGATCATTTGAACATATATGAATATCAATCTTTTATTTGATACATTGCATTCTCTGATATACCTCGCACTATTTTGAAAAAGCAACTTTGATATTTTTCACCTCTCTTTTGTAACACTGTTATAAATTTATCTTGGTAATTTGTATGCAAATACTTTTTGAAAAATAGCGGATGGAACTATGGGCGGAAGAAATTCAATTTACGTTCATAAATTTGTCTTTTTGTTTACTTTTTTCTCAGTTTTGACTGCCGGACCCACATAATGTAGACATGTCCCTCAGTCTCCTTTTCAAAACCCGAGTGAAAGCCCTGGATCCGTGAAGAAAATTTAAATACGAACTCATATTAAATATTTCTTTATCTAAATGAGACTCAAATTCGAAGTTTAGCTCGAACTCTACCTTGAAATGTGACTCAAACCCGTAGTTCAACATGAAACTCAATTCTAACTCGAACTTTAATTCTAATTATGGCTTGATTTCTAACTGGAACTCGAAGACTAACTCGAAATTTAACTCAAACAGTAACCCGAACTTTTAAATTGAACTCTTACTCGATGGATAGCAACACTCATCCGAGGCACATAAATCAAACGACATGGGAATCGGTTTAAAAATAGAACTAGTTTTTTCCAAAATGGTCACGTGGAGTTACCTCATCAAGTAATGCGATAACCTTATCAAAAAATGATAGAACCACATCAAATGCTGGAACGAACACATCACGTAGTGTAAAATCGTCAAATTTTGAAACATCATTAAGTAATGTTAAAGCCATATAAGAGATTTCTAATAAAATGACATACGTACGTAACTCGACGTACGGACTTAATGGGACTGGTTATTGCCAACCATTGAATTTTATTAAATACGTCGCTCAAGTTTAAACAAAGTATTCCAAAACTTTGAAAATCACATGCTGGAATTTTCGCCCATATAAAATAATTATATCATGACGTAAAATGATAGAAATCTTGCATTTTTATTTATCACGTGGTTCTCCAGAACCCTGCCTTTATTTTCACTGACATAAGATCACATATAAACACACGTATCCCTTACCTATCATAAGATCGATTTGAGTTCTCTTTTATGGTTTTAATTATGACAATTATTTTTCAATATACTTTAATTTGCAGAAAAACTCCCCATTATTCTATATTTTACATTCTTATTTTTTCGTTATCCGATGTTTTTCTTTCTTTTTCTTTCTTTTTTTTCTTTGTCAATCTTTTTATTATAATTGTTTTGGGTAAAACATGTTTTAGAAGGAAATATTTCTGACAATTTCAGAAAAATCGAAATCAGTACGTGTTTGTCAGAATTTGTCTCTTTAAAAAAAGTTGAAAATTGAGATAAAACTATCGCTTCCATTTAATTTCTAAAAAAAAGTATTTTTCATTTTTGATTAAATGCATTGATAAAAAATTCCCTATATAGGTTGTATTTTAGAAGGTGTGCTCGATTGAGGATTGTTCCGTGTTTTTTTTAACGGGAATGATATAGGAGTACAAATACAAAGGACATATCCAGGTAAAATATTTTATATCCCTTGAAGTAAATTAACTATAGGGGGTCACCGAATTTGTTCTACTGCATAAATCATTAAACGGAATTGTGTAAGGTAAGACACATAGAACAACATAAGGTAATATGATTTCGATGTTAGATACGGATCCAGGATTTTGAAAGGGAAAAAAAGTATTAACGGGATGTAGGGCCATATATATAAGTGTTCGATTCATGTATATTTTGCTTATGCATATTTAGGCTTAGAAGTTACCAATAAAAAAGAGAGATAAAGAGAAAATATTTTCCGTGTATTTCATAGTATAGAAATCAGAGTGACGACGGTTCAAAACGTTGCATGCTTTGCTCTTTACTCGCTCATTCCTCATTATTAACGTCTTGAAAAAAATATACGTCAAACATTCTTTCACAAAATGAACAAGGTAGATGCAAATATCTTTTTGAAGAAACAGACAAAGTATACGTTGTAAAAAACTGATTCAAACAAGAGTTCATAACTGTGAAACTGGCATGATGCTTGATTTTTTCTTGACAACGAACTTGTTACTTTAGGTGGACGTAGAACCAATTGTGCCCCTCTTCTTGCCGACTTGTTTCTTTGTTATTATAAGGCTGACTTCATACAGGAGCTTCTTAGGAAGAGAGATAAGAAGTTAGCAATATCCTTTAACTCTACGTTCCGCTATATAGATGATGTTCTCTCACTAAATAATACAAAATTTGGTGACTATGTTGAACGAATCTATCCCATCGAACTAGAGATAAAGGATACTACAGATACAGTTAAGTCTGCCTCATATCTTGACTTACATCTAGAAATTGACAATGAGGGTCGGTTGAAAACAAAACTTTACGACAAAAGAGATGATTTCCGCTTCCCAATTGTGAACTTTCCATTTCTATGTAGCAACATTCCAGCAGCGCCTGCATACGGAGTATATATCTCCCAATTGATACGATATTCCCGGGCTTGTGTTTCCTATCATGATTTCCTTGATAGAGGATTGCTGCTCACAAGGAAGCTATTAAACCAAGAGTTCCAAATGGTGAAGTTGAAGTCATCCCTTCGTAAATTTTACGGACGCCATCACGAGTTGGTTGACCGTTATGGAATAACCGTTTCACAGATGATATCGGATATGTTCCTTATGTCGTAACTACAATACCCTTCCCTTTTCACGAATGTGACTTACCGAATTAGACTATTTACCGGATTTGTAATAACATAAGCAACTCGACGGATGCCACATGTGGAGCAGGATCTGCTTACCCTTCCGGAGCACCTGAGATCACCCCCAGTTTTTGGTGGGATTCGCGTTGCTTAGTCTTAGTTTTCTATGTTGTGTCATCTGTACTATTATTTGTCTGTTTGTCTTTTATTTTTGGCCATGACGTTGTCAGTTTGTTTTCGATCTATGAGTTTGACTGTCCCTCTGGTATCTTTCGTCCCTCTTTTCACTTGTAGAAACTTGGCATGCCTACATTGTTTGTAGTCCTCTTCCTACCGACATGTACCTTGGTTAATATAAACAAGACTTCATACTTCACACAGTTATTATATTCCATGCATTTTGACAAAAGCTAGACATGTAAAGGTAAAAGACAAAGTAAACTTTAATATCCCAAAATCTGTACAAAAGCCTTTTAGAGGTCATACATATAATTCGGTCAGTTATTTTTGTTATGATCAGGACCTGTCTGTAATTGAATACAGAGAATTAAATTTTTAATTTTCAGATGGAATCATCAAACCCCCTCCTTTCATTAGATACAGTCACTTGTTTGAAACATATCATTTTTTGTAAAACCACAACGAAATAAAAGTTAATTTTGTTATTAATATGACAAAAAATAAAATTTGAAGATCTGTTAAATTAATTTCTCTTATGGTTGTGGCCTGTTATCTATTTCTTGCATGAAGAGATATTTCTCGTATCACACTGCACGGAGTGTAATACGAAAAAGTGATACGAAAATCTGCGTTAATTTGATTGGCTTATCCAGCATCATGAGACGATATTACGACATTTCCATTGGCTATTCGTTGGGTCATTGGTGACTTTCAAAGGTTAAGACAATGTACATTTCGTCCATGGCAACGAACATAAGTGATTTCTTCAATAATATATAAAACACTCACACTTTTTACATGAAAATCTTTTTGTCAAATTTTATTACATTCTGAAGCGTACAAAACGTTTTAAAATGTCCGATGTTAAAGTTTAACACCGGAACAGGACATATGACGTCAAACTTGAATGTGCAAAAGACTAGATCAACTATTCGCGGAATTTTTAACTTAACACAACGAGAGTGTTGACCATAAGAGAAATAGGTTTAACAACTTGTGAGAATTGGATATCGCTTGATATCAACTCTCGTTATTTAATTTAAATAGTAATAATAAACTCGCCAATGGCTCGTATTATTATATTGAAATTAAATAACTCGAGTTGATATCAAGCGATATCCAATTCTCACTCATTATGAAACCTGTAAGTATATTAATATTTGGAATATAATATAAACAATACTTAACATCAAGAATATTTCACCGAATGTTGATTTACATGGAATATAAAGCAAAAATCCCAAAGTTGGCTTATTGCCTGAAATGATGTTTGGCAATAGGTTGAATAATCATCATCAGATTTCAGGAAATAAGCTTAATGCCTGAAAATTTCAGGCAATAACTTAATGCCTAATTTCACTTATTGCCGCTAACATATACACAACCACGTCCAGGAGGAATGGGGGTGTTCAATCAAATCTAGTATAGGTGCGTACATTAGCTCTACATGGTACAGAACTAGGGATCCATAGGGGGCCTGTTGCAAGCCAAAATGTCTGCCCCTATGTAAAATGCTCTCTTTTTCCAGGTACAATTAAAATTTGTGCTGTTATCATGGTCGACCCAGTCTACATATCTATTAGATTATTTTGTTTTACTTCTCCTGAATATGCATGCAGTTTTCGTCTCTTAATGTCCGGCAACAACAATCAATCAATCAATCAAAACTGTTTAAAATTATGATTTTTTTGGGCATTTGTAAATGCTGAAAACTATTATGCAATTCAGATTTTCAATTAACCGTCCATTCCCTATGGGCATTGACGTCTTTTAACCAAGTTGAGGCTTTGACTGACAAGATTCAAATCATTTGCCTCACTAGAAATAGAATTCAAGTTACGCAACTGTCGATTGATTGATAGTTGGTTGCTTGACGTGGCAAATATTGAACATGCAGAGAGCGTGGCATTCTCTCTACAAGAGGCATCACATTTAACGTCCCCACTCAGACGCCACACGGACGCCCCACGTTGGCAATGGTTTTAATGTCGGGCAGAACAAGACCAATAGTGACCATATTTCTATTCTCCTGTCACTCTTGGGGCGCTACTGTCGAAGCGAGCACGCTACCACAATACCAAAAGAAGCGGATATAAATATGGAAGATACATATACATGTTCACGTGTAATAAAAACATTTGCAACAGAATGTGTGGCCTTAAGACACCGTGCCCCTTTACATGATGACATTTTCATGTTCAGTGCACCACTTCATCCGGGTCAAATTCTAATTTGGTATATATTTTTTTAAAACGTTTTATATTTTGAACGGGACGGAAGAACGGACGGACACACAGACCAGTAAATATGATATCCCCTTGCTATCAATATCATAAGTTGGTCATAAAACTAAAATGATCATCCTCCTTAGCAAAACTCTAATCAAATATTCCGTACATGTCCGTTTTTCATATGTATTTGCATACGTTTAACGCCAAACATTTATCAAAAACAATGTGTGAGCAATGACGTTAAATTGCGGATACGTTTGCACAGACTCTTCCTAGAATCCATGCATCTATACAACTAAAGACAAGAAGTAAAAAAATAACTGATTTATTACAGTGCAATCATTTTTTTGTCTTAAAGATGCATCATCATTAATTCCATTTGATAAACTTCTACGGAAAAGTGACTATCAGTTGGATGCATTAGCGATCTGAATTTCTACCACTGACAAAAGTATCTTGAAATAAATCATAGAAGTATGCTTAAAAAAAAGAAGCAAGTCGTGTACATTTTTTACATTCTGGCGTGTTTGAAACTCTTGTTTTAATCTTATAACTTATAAATCAAAATGAAAATATCATCTCGCTTCAGATTCCATTATTTTTATTTTTTCAAACTTTTATTTTGATTTAGTAGCTTTAAGAATTCACCGTTTGAGAAATAAATATATGGGTCAAGTGAAATGACGAAATAATGATCGGTGCATTTGATTACCGGTAACTGAATCAACTATTCCCTTAAAAGTTTGTTATCAATAAAGTCATCCCGAATTTAATAACAAAATATGTAAAGAATTAAAATAGCAGATTGTGCTAATTTTTAAATAGCATCTATTTCAACAAAGTATGTGAATTCAACGATCCAAAAAATCATGCAGTCTATACTCCCTTTCGTCATCCTTCAATGCAATAGGCCGAGATACGGTCAGATAGGTTGGTTATGTCGAGTAATGTCATTTTATTCGAAATCTCTATTAGAGCTTTCTTACAATTTGACGAAAGGTACGAACGAACGTAAAGTGACCATGTATGTCATTCCCACGATAACACCGAGAGACTATTTTTAATCCGGTAAAACGGGCATTTTTTTCTGAATTAAATGAATCTATAAAAATGTAAGCAGATCACACTTAAATTACGCATATACATCTTATAATAAAGAAAACATAGTTTAAGTGCACTTACGTTAAATACGTTGCTTATGTTAACCACGGTTACACACGTTTGCGCAGGAATTTTTGAAGCATGCTTTTTTTTTTAAATGTTTAAACCATTATCATTTTAATGAAATTCTTGCAGTATGAAACTCTAAATTAAAGACAAAATTCACAATTATGTTTTAACTATTTAATTCAATAATGAGTATGCCATCAACAAATTGTTAACGTGCATTATCGAGATTTGCCAACCAAAGAAACTACAATGAGTGAGCTCTAATTATAGATCAATTAATTATGCATCTGGTTTTGTTCATTTACATTTATTACACATTTAAACATCTGAATGATCAACAGAGCCTCGTAATATAATTTGAGTGTCATTTTTTTTCAATTTACTATTTTTGAAGGTTTTAAAAATTTACAATTTAGAAAGTACTTTTTGAATTATTTTATTGGCGGTGGGATTTTATATTTACATTGGTATCTTCTGAGGTTAAATAATGCTAAGAAGTAATATTTTCTTTATCATTTTTGTTTTTTTTTTTGGGGGGGGGGGAGGGGGTGGGGTGGTTGGTAGTTGAGCACAATTGTTTTAGTGGTATTTTTTCTTCTGACAAGTCAATGTTTAGCTAATTTCGTTAAGTTGTCTCCTTCACATCATATGTCACAAAATTTCGATGTCGCATGAAAAGTCAAGTTTGGCATATGTTGTTGCATGCAGAGTAATGGTCTTTCATGTGCAAACATTGAGGCGAAACGCCATCTAAGTCCCATGAAAACCTTGATTATAATTACATAAAAAGAACTCAAAAGTCAAAATAAAGGATCCCTCAAACGGGTCTTACGTTTGATTCGTCAAGCGTACGTACCTTTCGCCAAATTGTAAGAAAGCTCTATTAAAAATTGCCAAATCATCATTACCAAATAACAAAGCCACATCATGTAATGAAACAACTACATTACGTCAACCAACATACACATCAAGTAATGACACAACCACATTAAATAATGTTGAAATCATATTAAGTAATGACAAAACCATAGTAGAGATTTCCAATAAAATGACATTACTCGACATAACCAACCTATCTGACCGTATCTCGGCCTATTGCATTGAAGGATGACGAAGGGGAGCATAGACTGCATGAATTTTTGGCTCGTTGAATACACATACTTTGTTGGAATAGATGCTTTTTAAAAATTATCACAATCTGCTATTTTAATTCTTTACATATTTTGTTATTAGATTTGGGATGATTTTATTGACAACAAACTTTCAAGGGAATAATTAATTCAGTTACCGGTAATCAAATACACCGATCATAACTTCGTCATTTCACTTGGCCCATATATGTATCTGTCAAAGGGTGAATTCTTAAAGCTACTAAATCAAAATTAAGTTTGAAAAAATAAAAATAATAGAATCTGAAGCGAGATGATATTGTCATTTTTGATTTATACGTTATAAAATTAAAACATGAGTTTCAAAAAAGCCGGGATGTAAAAGGTGTACACGACTTGCTTCTTCTATTATTTAGCATACTAATGATAGTTCTATTATATTCATTATTGGGTACTTTAAAACATATGGTACACCTAGAACTGATACAATCGTTCAAATAATAATGAAACCTAATAACAAAGAGATGGTTTCGCCTTTAGCCATTCACAATTATCGTTGATGAAGGTAAATCCAGAAAAGCGTTTTGGACGCCCCAAACTTATTAAGTGTTTATTTTAATTTTCTAGCATAAGGTCGAAACCGCTGCTTATTTATTGCCACTCCCCGAGTGTATCTTTGGCTCAGTACTGCTCAATGCTTCCATGCTGACATAATTCATAATATTCCTGTCTGTTCTTCTCCGTTGAAAAAGAAAGACACTATTTTTAGAAAGTAAGATTCCAACTCCGTCAGGCAAAGTTTACCGTAGGTGAATTATTGAATATTCCTTTAAGGTCCCTTTTGGTCATAAAGCTCCTCCAGTATCCAAGTATTTATACATCTTTGACTTTCATTTTTTTTTTTTATTTGGATGTTCCGTGATGATGGTAAACTAAGAAACCTGCTTTGGACATATCAAATTATGAAATGTTATTTTCATGCATTAGTTCATGAATTTTGAATTTTGAAACATTATAGCACACCCAAAGAGAATATAGAGCCTATCATAGGAAATAAGATAATATGAATTTTAAATTAAATATTTAAATAAATCTAGTTCTTCGAGCCGACACGATAATATCAGAACTGTTAAGACGCTGATTTTTATAAAGTATGTCAAGGGAAGAAATTTGAAACGTTTGTTGATTTTTTAAGCTCTTTCATTGTTGTTTAATGGATTTAGCAGATATAAAGGAATTGTTTACAATAAGGAACACAACAATGAGTGTTAGAACAACACGCTCTTTGGGAAAGAAGGTGTCTGTGTTCTAGTATTACATGTTCAGTAGAATGTCATCGAACAATAATACAAACAATTACAAGTATTGTAATCAATCAAATAAGAAATCCTGGCGTTTTTTAATATAATTTAGATGAATGATTTATGTATGACCCGCGACCATCACGCAATCTGTCATTCTATATTTTTTCCGATAACTCAGAACACATTTTATCACATGGAGAAGAGAACAGAAATAAAGTCTCTAAATGAAAAAGTGAAGAGAATAACTGACAAGCAAGTGATTAATAGATCACTGTATTCTGATTAAAATCAGATCTTTCATTTTGCTCCGTTAGATTTGTTTATCGTTTGTGTACAAGAGCGACATATGAATCTAACGGAGCAAAATGAATGATCTAATTTTATTCAAATTGAGACCACTGTCCACTGCCCCCCCCCCTCCCCATGTATGTATACCATAACACATGATAATAGACAAAATTAGTTACATGATTAAAATATTTCGTTCTGCCTTGATTTCTTTCTTCTGTGTTTTAGACGTGTATATGATTAAGTTTTGCAGTCTTTACCAGCACGTTTTTTCTTGTTAATTTAGGGGGTAGATATTGGTAACCCCAAAATATTCCACTCATTTAATTTTTCTTATATTAAGATCATTGAAAGGGTATGGGTCCATGCCTCATCTGCCAGTCTTGTTGAAATTCACCGTTATTCACCGTTGCATTTTAAGTGTAGGGTATATTGAATATGACTTTTGGGGTATCCCAAAAAAAACGGCCGAAAACACTAGTAGACATATATTATTGTATGTTTTGCACGTGTTCTCATTAGGAATACCTATAACTGTTAACATGCGTAGTTAAAACATATTTTAAAGTAAATCTGAAATGTCATGTTATCATTTGTAGCCTGAATGTAAATAAATTGTTTGAAGTAATTGAATAAGTCGAAAATTATGGCCAACTCAAATAACACATTTATTTTTAAAACTTTGCCAGAAAATAAAATATCGTTAAATTCTTACAAAAAAAATTGCTGTGACAATAAATGTCTATAAACCTTGAAAAACACAAACTGTTATTGAATTTGACCGTTTGAAATTTACAAAATCTTCTTATAATTTTGGCTTACTATAGACAAAACAAAATATGAACTTTTTTGGACAAAATTCATTTTTATCTACAAAACCTTTTACAGTCTCTTTGCGGTTTTTTTTGTGTGTGCTTAAGTGAAAATTGTATGGTCCTAATAATAATTAGTCAAGTTTATAAGGACAACAGTATTATTTAGTATGGAACGGATACCCTTGGGGAAACATTATAATACGTAACGTTGGTTTCGTATTATCAAGACTACAAAATGCCTCTGTCATCAGTCAGCTGACGCTAACTTCAATGGTTTGACAGTCTGTCAATTTCTAAGTACTATCTTTGTGCTTATGTAGGTTCTGTTAGCATTAGCTTGTACTAGGAGGAATGTCAGATCATATCTTCTAGAATATTGACGTTCGTTTAAACAACCAAAGAAATATTGTTAAGTACACCCTATCAACCAATTGCTTTATCACTCAAAATTAATATCTCCATTATTTTATCCATTTTTTCCAATTCAATTTTTCCCAAACCTTCTAAAATTTTATCTAAATGATGTCATCATTCATTTCAAAAACTCCTCAGTAATTTTTAAGCATCTGATGTATGTATTAATTTTCTACCTTTTCATCTTGTTCTTTTTGAATCTTTTAACATAATGTAGTTCCATAATTTAATGCTTGGTGGAGTCTAAATTGTCCAATTTTATTAGATGTTCCTGCATCATTCTCATCACCAAATGTAAACACCATAAATGCTTGGTCACTTCGTTTCAATTACTGCTAGGTTAAAACGTACAAATGACTTCAAATACATTTGCAAGAGTGTTCTCTTATACCCCAACTCTACCGTTCTTAACCAGGAGGTATTTTTCTTTTGTCCTAAGGATTGTAAGAAGTGTTGTCTTTTTATAAACATGGATATATAGATTATATAGGTATTTACCTTGTGCTAGGTAGATATTAAAATTTCTTTACACAAGAAAGAAAAATTGAATTTTTGAGAGTGAACAAATCTTCATATCTCCCTAAGCCAACGGAAAGGCTCGATTTATTCCACTGCTTATACACTTTTTTCTTACTGAACATGAACTATTAATTTACATACAATCTTCTTCTCCGCTTGCTTTTATGGATAAACACGACATACACAATACTTTACCGATCAAAAGTTTTGATATTAAAATAACATTGAATTTATGCTATGGCAAATTTTTGTTTTTACGTCTGAATTAATTTTGAACACGATAATGACTACTATCCTTACATAAAAATGTTCAAATTGTTATGTACATTAATTGCGCGTCAAATGTCCAAGGGGGCTTAACCCCTAAACTACTAGACCGGTGCTAGGTTTCAATTTACTCAATATTCTTCAAGTCGATGCTCTCTTCGTTTTCTGTTTTTAAGAAAACGAACAAGCAAGCATGGTGTTGGTACACAATTCTTATCACCTTCGCTTTCAAAGCATCTCATCAATCGATGATCTTTGTACGGCAAAAGAGTCTTCCTGAATGGGAATCCATGGAGTGTGTCACGTTTTATTTCGAACCCAAAAGTATTCATACCGTATTTCAAATTAAAATATTATTCTGGAAGAAAATTAACAATGAACTTTGATGTTGGATGAAAACAAATATAGACATTCTTAAACAATATACTTATTTTATGATATTTCTGAACATTTTCGAAGATATCTATTATTTAATCGTATCATACATTTGTCTAAACTTTAAATTGGTTTTTTTTTCAGGTGATAGCCCGGTACATTATCGTAGGGACTTCTACAATGTAACGAACTTTAATAAAGAGAGGCGCAAGATACCAAAGGGACATTCAAGACCCTGCTCCACAATGACACCGTCGTGTTGCTCATGTAAGTACAACTAATTCTGTAGGTTACATTCGAAGAAAAGAGAACGTGATTGTGGTTACGACAGATAGAACATATCCGTCGTCATCTGTGAAACAGGTCAACCAACTCATAATGGCGTCAGTAAAATGTTCGAAGGAATGATTTCAACTTCACCACTTGGATCTCTTGGTTTAAGAGCTTCCTTGTAATCAGTAACCCTAGGCCTATATCAAGGAAATCAATATAGGAAATGCAAGCTCTGAAATATCGTATCAACTGATATATTTTTACTCATTATGCAAGCGCTGCTGGAATGTTGTTACATAACAAGAGGCTCTGAAGAGCCTGAATCGCTCACCTGTATTTCAGAGGAGAAGATTTTTAAATGTTAGCAAACTTGATGAACAAATTGTGTAAAATTGTCTTTAAAGAGCAATAACTCTTTAAGAGGTCAATTAACAATTATGGTCATATTAACTTTTTTGTAGATCTTACTTTGCTGAACATTATTGCTGCTTACAGTTTATATAAATCTATAATAATATTCAAAATAATAAAAAAAAACTGAAAAATTTTGTTAAAACTACCAATTCGGTGGCAGCAACCCAACAATGGGTTGTTCGATTCGTCTGAAAATTTCACAGCTGATAAATCTTGACCAATTGAACAATTTTATCCCATATCAGATTTGCTCTAAAGGCTTTAGTTTTTGAGATATAAGCCAAAAACTGCATTTGACCCCTATGTTCTATTTTTAGCCATGGCGGCCATGTTTGTCGATGGATCAAAACTTCGGATACAATTTATTAACTAGATACCCTAAGGAACATTTAGTTAATGTTTGAAGGTAATTGGCCCAGTAGTTTCAGAGGAGAAGATTTTTGAAATAGTTTACGACGACAGACGACGACAGACGACAACAGACGACGACGACAGACGACGAAGACAGACGACGACAGACGACGGACGACGACGGACGCAAAGTGATTGCATAAGCTCACATGGGGCCCTTCGGGCCCCAGTGAGCTAAAAATGGAAAGTTCACAAATGGGAAGCTGAAACCATCTTTTTTGTCGTAAAGTTATATTCTCAAACGACACTCATTGTCAATTTCTAGATGTTAGTAAAGATATGTGCAGACTTGACTGTATCTGTTGTACCATTTAATTCAAGCTTAATTGGATAGATGCGTTCAACATAGTCACCAAACTGTCGTCGTCGTCTGTTGTCGTACATCATCAAAAAAGGTGAACATGAAGTTAAAGGATAATGCTAGCATCTTTTTATTATTCATAAGAAGCTCCTGTATGAAGTTAGAAATGTAAATAATAGAATTGATTTTAATAATTATGAATGATCCTTTCTATGTGTGCTTATAAAACAAGCCACACAAGAACTTTGAAACTATTTGATTTTCTGTGTTTTCTGCACATTATCACTTCTAGTAATTAAAACATACTCTATGACAACTTTTAATGTACAAAATATTTCGATCTAATGGTTTAATGCCAGTACGAATTGGATGAACGTAATACAATATGTGTGTCACAGATGACCACTGATATGTTCTAATTGTAATAATTACAATCCCGTCCTCTTATCCTCGATTGTGAAATTACCGAAATAGACTAATCATCGGATTTGTTATTTCCATCAACAACTTAGTAGTGTAAATTTTGGAATAGGATATGCTTATCATTCCGGGGTACCTGATATCACCTCTTTTTATGATGGGTTCGTGTTACTCAGTCTCAAGTCTTTTACGTATTGTTTTTGTGGACATGTTTGTCTTTTCGTCGTCTTCCGGGAGGTTTTTTTCATGGCATTGTCAGTATCTATTCGACTTATGAATTTTTTAATGTCCACTTGGTATCTTTCGCCTCATTATTCTATTCACTTGCAATCTCGTAAATAAGACAGTGAATCATAGCAAAAGGTTTTCCGATGAATACCCTAACACTATTGAGGTAAAATTCACCATAATGGAAATTTCCTGGCATTTCTAATGTGTTCTACGGTTTGAAAGGGAGAGAGATTTAATAAGAGTTTATTTTATGTAATAGGGAACTGTTGCTGCACTTTCCCTCCCAGTGTTGTTCGGTAATTTAAGGAATTTAAGGAAGTACGGGCTTAAAAAAACACATCTTGTACACAGGCGTGTGCCAGTTAAAAGTAACATCACAAAATGAGTACATCCAACGGCACCACCCTTTTGGAACACATATTCTTGGAAAGATAATTAACCATATTATGTATGTTTTTTTACACAAATCATGCAAAAGGATAGCCATAAGAATATAATTTTGCTCGTTTTAATCTTATTTTTAATGCAAAGTAACAGCTGCCACGTTGGTTGAACGACAAGGCCAACCAAACATTTATGAAAAGGTGCCAGAGAAGACTAATAACACATAAACTCATCATAGATACCAGGATTAAAATTTTGTACGCCAGCTGCGCGTTCCTTCTACAAAAGACTCATCAGTGACGTTCGAATCAAAGAAGTTCAAAAGGCCAAATTAGGTAAAGTAGAGTAGAGTTAAAGAGCATTGACGACCCCAAAAATAACTTACCGAATTTCCAATTCATTTTAATTACACATGTTAAGACAAACTACAGGTAATTATTGACGGACTGGATCCCCGTTTTCAAAAATCATTTATAAAATGAGATGCTATTCCGGAAGAATTTGTTAATTCTGTGTCTGTGTGTGCGTGTTTTTGAGCTTATCTTTTGAACATATATTCATCAAAACCACGGAATTATTTTTCTTGACTTGTCACTTGCCTATATTCGGACTCCTTATAACAAGTAAATTCGAAAGACCATTGCTTGAACAAATTTGGTCGATTACTTCTGTAGAAGGAAAAATGTTTTTAAACTTCACGGGTATCTTGATATTGTGTTATCAAAATTAGCTGTGACAAAATTTTGGAAATTATTTTAAATTAAGGAATATATCTCCCTCGTGCAAAGCTCTGATTCCTTGCCCGGCTTTGGCTTTACTTTTTTGTCCTTTTTGATTTATAAGCTCATCATTCTTTAATAAGTTTTGAATTTTCGAATATTTTGGCCTCGAACATCACTGAACAGACATTTGTTACCGAAATGCACAAAATTTCAAAAAGAAGAAAGAATGTACAAAGGGTACAATCAAAGACTATAACAAAAAACAGACATCACCATGGTTAAATTAAAAAAAGACAAAAGACACACAACTGTACACACATATTACACAGAAAACTGGCAATTAAGCAATACGAGCCCAACTACAAATCTGCAATGTCACTGGACATAGGTGCTCCTGAAGTGTAACCAGTCCATGCTCTATAAGTGACAATAATGGCAAGCAAACATCCGTCGATAATCTAATTTCGGTGATGGTTTTAAGTTGCTTGGTCTTTTTAACTTTTTTGATTCGAGTGTCACTGATGAGTCTTTTGTAGACAAAACGCGCGTCTGGCGTACAAAATTGTAATCCTGGTATCTATGATGAGTTTATTTGCGCTATAATAGCCAGTGATTTAAGTTAAGTTCCGTCTGCTGCAAAAACAAATTAAAACATATAAAATGTGGGCATGATGTCTGTGAGGATTGTTCTTATCGCAGCTTATTTGCAGTAAAAAGAAAAGTAATTTTTATTCAGATTAATGTTATTTTCTGTGAGTTTGTTATACCTATTGAAATTATTTTAAATTAAAGAATATATCTCCCACATTCCAAGCTCCGATTCTTTTCCCGGTTTTGCCATACCTTATGTCCTTTTTGGTTTATAAGCTCTTCATTTTTTTAATAAGTTTAGGATTTTCAAATATTTTGCCCTCCAGCATCACTGAAGAGACATTTATTGTCGAAATATGCATCTTGTGCAGTAAAATTGGTACTGTTAATGTTATCATTCTGAAGTCTTATTCGGAGATATTATAATCGTGGAAAAGAGAACGGGATTGTTGTTACGAAAATTGGAACATACGTGTGGTTATCCATAAATGTCAACCAACTCGTGGTGTCGTCCATATAAGTCTCAAAGGGATAATTTAAACTTTACAACTTGGAAACCTTGGTTCAATAGCTTCCTTTTAAGCAGCAAGCTCTTTCTAGGAAATCATTAAGGGGAAAGAAAGCTCTGCAATTATTATAGTTGATACATACTCAATATGCAAGTGCTGCTGGTATGGTTCTACATAGAAATGGAACGTTCACCATTTGGAAGCTGAAATCCTCCTTTGTGTCGTAAAGTTTTGTTCTCAACCAACTCTCATTGTCAATTTCTAGATGTACTTCAAGAAATGAGGAAAACTCAACTGTAGCTGTGGTTTCCTTTATTTCAAGTTCGATGGGACAGATGCGTTCAACATAGTCACCAAACATCAAATCAAAATCGGTATTTCTACGACACTTAATAGTCAATAGTAATTTTAGTACTATGGAATAGAAGTCCTTGTTTGGATTGCAAAGTGTTAATCTTAGGATCATATTAGTCGACTTATTTTGTATTAATGTAATGAACCTCTCTATAAATTATATGTTATTGTTTTGTCTAACTATTACAAATGACATAAAAACTAAATATAGAAAATAGATGTTTTATATAGTTTGCAATTACCAGAAATGCTAAGTAGTTTCGTACAGATGAAGTTTATCTAAGGACTATCGTTCTACTTCCTTCTTTAAGGTTTTAATTATTGCAATGTCTTTACATCTTGTCATTACTGATTTGATGATATTGGTAGATGAAAGATTATCCTTACTATTGATTTACTCTTTAAGTAAATGAGATTCCAAATTAAATATAATATACTCAATCGAATCATTCGACAATAGTTTATACCAAATAATCATTTCAAGATCCGGAGATCATACTACTTTTACTTGTTTCCAGGAAATTGAATGTGTAATGATGTCAGAAGAATGCATATTTATCAATCGTCTTACATAAGATGTTGCTATTTCATTGGTTAAGAATAACTCTATATGGAATCACATTGCATATCTTAGTGTATAAATACCATAAAATCATGCATATTCATGCATGAACATGTACATGACCAGCAATTAAATTAAAAAGACGGTTCTTAATCATTTATAATATATAGAGATGAAAAATGACAATGAATTTCAAAAGATCCCGTCTATGAATTCTTGAACTGGTGAAATATTTCTTATCGTTTGTAAATTCTAAATTTAAAGCTTTTGGCAAGAATATTCTGCTTAGTAATGCATTCGCTTCTCAATATTTCTCCCTGTGTGTATGTAGAAAATCTATTTTTATTGTGTGATTTTATAACTAATTATACTTCATTTTTAAAAGGGAGAAAAAAGGAGACAATCAAAAGGGATAAGACGAGAAAGACAGCCACACCTTAGCAAAAAAGAGTTACAAACAACAGAGTCAAAAAAATAATACACTTAATACACTTAATACACTTAATAGAGAGCACCACGAACCCCACAAAATATCGGGTGTAATCTCAAGTGGTTTGGAAGTGTGTGCAGTTCATGCAGCATCAGTGGTACCCGTGACGTTGTTTATTAATAGTAATTATTAATTAGATTCGATCATCCCATACATAAGGAAAAGAGGATGCGATACGATAATTGGAACATATCAGTCGTCATCTGTGACACAGATATTCCCAAGAGGTCGAGCAAATAATAATCGCGTTGATATAGACTCATCATATATACTAAGCATATAATCTAGAAACCAGTCGCGTTTCGTTTACTTATGATTTATCAGTAGTGCTAGAAAATAGTTATGAGGCTAAATCGAATACCACGTTAAACATCATAAAAAAAGAAAAATTCCAAAAAGTTATACCAAAATAGCTCATTCAATCTATACCTGAGGGTATGAAAATCTTAAAGTTTCGAATAATTTCAAATATTTTATAAACAGTAAAAATATGTACGGAAAAATTAATATATCGATATATATTTCATTTCAACACCAAATTGCTCACTACTGGGCTGGTGATACCCTTGGAATGAAACGTCCACCAGCAGTGGCATCGATCAAGTGGTTGTTAAACACATCATCTAAAATACCAGGATTATAATTGTGTACGCTAGACGCACATTTTTTACGCCAGATGGGCGATTAGTCTAAATAAGACTAATCAGTGAAGCTCGAAGCAAAACATATAGAAGGACAAATCAAATACGAAGTTGAAGCATAAAACCAAAAATTCCAAAAGTTGTGAATGTCTAAATTTTTTCGAAAAACTAAATATGACATAAGAAGCCTGATTAACAAATATTTTACCAGCAAATATTGATTCAACAACAAATATATACGGCAGAATAAACAATAGCGAAATATCTGGTAGCAAAATATGAACTTTTCTGACATACTGCAGATAAAAAAATCCAGATACGACGTAAAGATAGCGGAGTAAAAAACTTTATGATTAGACCTAAAAATGTTCATAGACACCGTGGTTCAGTTAGGTTCAGCACTGATCACCGAATGCGACATATGTTTCATAACTTTTTTAATTTTATTTTCCAATTTTGTGATTTGGCTTTTCAGCTGTTTTACTTTGAGTTCCTTTGATGTGTCTTTTGTATACGAAACGCGCGTATTGAGTTGTTTAGAATTGATAACCTGGTATTAGTTTTAATAGACAAAAAACAGCGAATTTCTTTTGATTATGTAATTATAATCGTACAACATATTCAAACGGACATTCGGCATTCTGTACTACTCTTATGTCGGATGTCCATAAATAATAATAGTAATAATCCAATTTCTAAACATCTTGGTATCAAATTAACCAAATATCAATATCGAAATAATGTGCTGCAAATTCAAACTAGTACAAATTTCATTTCGTGACGGTTCAAGACTATCCAAGTGCAAAATTCACATTTTTTCGAATTTTTCTTCAAATTATTCTCAAAACTAAAATTTACAGACAACATTTTTTGTTTTAATTTCTCCTTTTTAGTCCTATGATATTGCTACTTTTTTAAACATACTCATAAAGTAAGTATTATCGTGACTTAAATAATAGATGTTGATTAACATATTAACAATTAAATGACATGAAAGCATGTAAAAATACCAAACTATACGTGATAGTGTATGTATGCATTATAAAATACATGCCTAACACAAGATGCTTATTGGTATCAATGTTTCTGCCTTGAAAGCTGTAACTATGATGACACACATTCAAACACAACAGAAGTAACGACTTCTCTAAGTACTACCTACAGCATCAATAAAGATTAAAGTTTCAAAGTTCTCGTATTTACTTTGGGTCCAATTTTTTTCTTTGTTGTTATTCAAGTATGCTGACATCAATTATCGTAACAGGTATTATGTCGCTAATCTAATAGAAGGCTTTAAAATAAATTTTCTAAATAATACAGAGCGAATAAATTGTTGAAGATTGTCGTTAATTTGGACAGAAAAAATGAAGATTTTTTTATGATCTGACACGTAATATCTTTTTTGTAATTATTTTATTCCTAGTTATTACGATATAAATAGAAATTGCAACAATTTACCCAAAATAAAAAAAAGGCTATCAAGATGGGTGTAAATGTTTATGTTCTATATAATAAAGAAAACTAAAAAGATACAATGGGCAGTCAACAATCAAGAGTCTTAGAAGCACAGACAACACCATGGGTTCAAGAAAATGACCCCCCCTCCCCCCCCCCCAAAAAAAACAAAACAAAAAACAACAGTCACCGAAACAAAACATAGAAATCTAAAGATTTACAAGGGACGTAAAAGTAACAAAAACCTTTAAGGTCAACTTTGTCTGAGGGAGTCAGAGCCTTAGTTTCTAATTAATACACAAAACATTTAGGGAATGCATGTTATAAATCATGTCAGGGGCGAATCACAAACTACTTAGATAATGATTCCATCGGAGACTACCATGCCATCAGCATTTTCAATTCAGTAGTTAACAGAGGTGCTATAGAGATATAAACAGGTCAATTCCGCAGGGACCCTTCATGCTGATTGCTTATATAATTTTAAGTGTTTGATGAAAAGTCAAATTTTTGACTAGTCCTACGACTAAAAGAGATCAAAAGAGTTGTTATGGGAAATAGATGATATCCGTGATCGTGTCTGACATGAGATTGCATAGCAGTCACTCAAGTCATGATGATTTTCATAAAAGGTTCCAGGAGATAATTTCGTTTGACATAGAAATTGCATAGCTGTTATTCAAATCATGTTAGCTTTCATAAAGCTTTCCAAAAGACGACTTCCTGATCATGTTTAACATAAATGTTCACATAAACCACTCAATAAATTTGAGAACGGAAAAGGGGAATGTGTCAAAGAGACAACAACCCGACCAAAGAGCAGAAAACAGCTCAGGGCCACCAATGGTTCTTCATCACAGCGAGATAATCCCGCACCCGGAGGCGGGCTTCAACTGGCCCCTAAACAAAAATGTGTTCTAGTTCAGTGAAAATGGACGTCACACTAAACTCCGAAACATATAAATGAACTAAAATTTAAAAAAAAGACTAACAGAGGCCAGATTGCGTTCCTTAAGCTTTCCAAGAGATGAATTCGTTGTTATGTTTGACATAGAAATTGCATACCGTCACTTAAGTCATGAAACCTTAATAAAGCTTCAAAGTAATATGGTCATGTTTGTCACAAAAATTGCATTGCATTGCAGTCACTCAAGTCATGATGGTTTTCATAAAGCTTTTCAATAGATCACTTCGATTTTAGTAGTAAGAACTATAGATTCAGTAGCTTCCTTTTCTCGCTCCCTTTTTTGGAGTTCATTTGATTACTTTAGTTTTTAATTGTTACCTTAATTTGTTTACAAAACTTTGAATCGTTCGAAATACTTTGGATTTTCTATGCCATGAATATATAACCTCAGCTGTATTTGACAAAAACATTCGGAATTTTTGGTCCTCAAAGCTCTTTAACTTCCTCCTTTATTTGGTTTTTTAACTTTTGATTCGAGCTTAACTGATGAGTCTTTTGAAGTCGAACACGAGTCTGGCGTACACAATTATAAGCCTGTTATCTTTGGTTAGTTTTTTTACCACTGGGTCTTTGCCACTGGTGGAGATTTCCTCCTCGAAGGTATCACCAGACCAGTAGCCAGCACTACTGTATTGACATGAATTATCATGGATATCGTCATTTGTATAAATTAACTGTTTACAAAACTCTAATTTGTTTAAAATATAAAGGATTGTCTACACTTCGGATAGATTAACTAAGCTGTATTTGGTAAAACCTTTCGAATTTTTTTTACCTCAATACTCTTCAACTTTGTACTTTATTTGGCCTTTTAACTTTTATGATTCGAGTGTCACTGATGAGTCTTTGAAACGAAACGCACATCTGGCGTACAAAATTATAAGCTTGGTATCTTTGATGAGTTCTTTTTATTTGTCTCCTTAATCAATTTAATGAGATTTAAACATCTGTTAACTATTGTTGCCTTCGTTAAAAAGTTGAATTTCTCTATCTATATCATCACTACAATAAGAAATTATACCTGCTTGTTTCTCTGATCGAAAGTCTTTGATTATTGTCTGTTCTGTGAAAGCAATTACTTGTTAATCTATTATTAGAGTATTTGTTCGTCTTTATCTCAAGAAACCACGTAATGAATATCAAATGAAACAAATTAAAGAGAAGCAGACGTAAGCATATTATTTAACTTCATTTTACCTTAGACAACGGCTACAGTACTGTTAGTAAATGACTATTAAAACATTATTGATCCAAATTAAAGTATGCCTTTGTCTGTAATGTGAAGATTCGGAAACAAGGAACTGAAGAAAACTTTAATTTATTAGCAAAATATGTTTACCTAGAAAGTTTACAGATGGCCTTTGGTAGTATTTTGCACAAACTTTCGGAATTTTCGGTTTTTAATGCTCTTCAACTTCATAACTTGTTTCGTTCGAGCGCCGCAGATGAGTCATATGTAGACGATCCTCGCGTTTTCAGTACCAAATTATAAGCCTGGTATTTTCGATGAGTTTTAACAATCAGAATGAAACTATGGTTTTTAAAACCTCTGCATCTATAATCTTTTTATACACGATTTTTTTTCTTATATATCAAACCTCTGACTATCATGGTTCACTGCAATTTTTACATCATCCTTTTCTTTCTAATTAGCGTTCTAGTTAATATGGTCAAGATTGTACCAACGGATGCTCAAAGATATATCCTTATATAAAAAAGTATATGTTTAATAATATCAAACAGAAAATAAAATAAACAACTGAAACCATGTGTTTATGTGGTGAACAGAGATGTATCAGATCGGTGTCATTTTAACAGTATTTTTACCCAAATTACTGTTACTTTTATAAGATTTTGTTATGGTGGATTTCTTCCAGAGGAATTTACAAACCACTTTCTTTTGTTATTAAAAATATATCCACTGTGGAATATACTAGCCCAGCTGTTCTAAAAATGTATAAATTTTTCATTATTTGATGAAAGTTTCTAAAATTTGCCACAAATAACCGATGTGACTATCGAACACAAAAAGGAGAAGATGAATTCATTTCAAACTAGGAATGAGTAAAGGTTAGTTGAAAAGAAATGGTGATATATTGAAGTGTTGTCAGTACATGTCAGAGTTATGTTATAACATATCTTCATCTTTAGTTCATAACTTATATAAATTGCTATACTATTGTGAATTAAATAGAAAGAGATAGATCAAAACTAGTTATTACGTTTCTACGTGTATATATATATACATCCCTTGATTTCAAATGTTTAGATTTGAACGTTCCTGATGAAGGAAAATCGGAAATTTATAAAGCGCAATTTCATTTTCAATTACTTTGATGCTGATTACAATATGCAGGTAAGTTAAGTATTATAGATACAATGGATAAGAGTTGATTCTTGAAAAAAGTTTGTTTTCTATGAATCAACGCTTATCCATTGTGTCTCTAACTTAAGTCTAGGTTAGTCTATGAAAAGGTATATACTATGAAATTTAGAGCGAGGGGCTTGCCCCGAGCTCTTAATTTCATAGTATATACCTTTTCATAGGCTATCCAATTTAGCACATATTTACAACTCGAGTAATCTTTTAATTGGTCTATTGATAGTTTATTTTGGCTGACTACTTGTATCACATGTGTTTGTAAAACGGAGCTCATTAACGAAGTTTTGTAAATCTACTCACTAGTATCATTGTAAAATATGTGATTTCAAAAGGCCCTTGACTCCAGAATGAAAAGATGGTAGCTGCTGGTGTAAGTATGTGTATTGATATAAAGCGGTGTTTTACTATACATGTTCTTCTTACATGGTAAGATGACCAAATAAATTGACCAAATAAATTGCAGGCAATAATTAAATTGCAGTGGAAGCTTTACATGTTTTGAAAACATTTTTTAATTTCACAGTAAAACTAAAGCTATAATAAATTTGAAACATATAGATAGTTTGTCCCCATAGATATAGTCTAGTAGAAAGGCATTAAAAAGCAACTACCAATAGATTAGAGATTATAGGTTTTGTGTTTTTTTTTTTTTTTTTTTTATTATTTCAAAGTAAAAACTAAAAGATTTATCAAAATATGTTTATGTATATATATATATATAAAGGTGGCACATTATCTTCAGACATAATCACAGTTTTTCAATTCATGACATCGTCCTGAACATGCATGAAATATTTGCCACTGGAAATTAAGCAACCAATAATCAATAAATCAATCAATTCATGACGAAATAGATCACCTTCCTTAAGAAAGTTTAAAAAATTATCACCAAGTTGCTTTAATTTCCCTTCACAAGGTTTCATAGTACACACTTTTTTGTGTACCAAGTAATTGCATGGATGATACATTATCATAATTTTAAGATATCGTTGTACTCTAATCAAGGTATAAAGAACCATATGTATTACCCTTTATTTAAATGAAAGAAATTTGCAATTGTCAAAAACTATTTTTTAGATCCAAAGATTTTAATAGCAGGATATTTAAAATTCAACGTCAAAACTAATTACAAACTATTTAATTTAATTTGGAATCAGGGACAGTCTATACTAACTATAGAAAGTCCCTGTTGGAACACAGCATTTTATTTCAAAATAGCCAGTGGCAATTTTTGTTTTAAATATCTTGATTACGATACAATGAAATCTTACCCTTGTGGTCATTCATGCGTAGTTACTTAGTACACGGGAAAAGTATGTACTATGAAAATTAGAAGGCAAATATAAGCAATTTGATTGGACGAGAAGTTGTAAGTATGTGCTAAACAATTGTTCTGATGTCTTTTAAAACTTAAAGCCTTTTCTTAATTAGAAGGTATTGTAAGTGAGTTTAAATAATCATGTTTAACGATGCATTAATAAATCAAAGTTCACAATTAATTGATTAGAGAAATACAAATATAACATAACACGTCTGTCTTTAGATTATAAAGCATCTGAATATTATCCGTAATTTACAAAATTAGACATATTCGAACTTATTTCTATGTATAGGTTGCATTTCTGTAAATATTGACAATGCAATTTCCCATAGGAACTCCTTTTACGGCTAAAACTGTACCACTTTTACTATGAAGTTTTGAAAAAAATCATATCCTAGAATGGAAAGTTCATATGCACTACAATTTTTTTCAAAGGTCAAAATATAGGGCTGTGCGGCATATTTTCAACGTTTATATGCCCCGAACTTCTAAGAGTTTAAACTTACACTAAATTTTTTAACTATCCCTACCTTGATTGTAGGACTTCCACAGATTTCTATATAGACAATATGCATATGTATATTTACTGGTAACATTTCCAAGTTATGTCTCTATGAGATGAAACCTAGAGATCATAACTGGGAACCAGTATGTAAACAAAATTAATTATCTTTGAATATTCTATATCTCCCCAAAAGAGGCGTGGTTTGAGAAACAGCTGTATTTACAAAGTGCAACCTATATATATTAAGTATGTTACCGAAATTTCTATCAAGAAACCTAATTCTTATGCACATCACGAATTACTCGCATAGGGATTTGCGAATAAACATTTGTAAAGATATGTAGTAAAACAGATGAAATCATACTATATTTATAAAACAAAATTGAACAAATTGAATGCAATCATTTTTTTTTTCAAATACGTGAAATAGCCAATAATAATCCAAAAATAAACGGGAAACCCCGCTATTATTACAAAAATATCCACAATAACATACAAAAATAAGTAAAACGGAAAAACTAAAGAATAAGGACAATAAAGAGAAAACAGGGATTAGAATCTAAAACGACAAGTCTCTACTTGTAACTTGACTCTACAACTCATTGATCTAAACCTCGCTGCCACCAACTTATACTATACGATTGTCTATTATGTATATATAAAGGTACAAGCCATGTGTGTCCGTTGTACCGATGTGTATCATATGTTCATTCATATATATATAATAGATATCGAAATTGCAACCCATTGGTAGCCGAGAGGTTTCGTCAATGTGTTGATGTCAGTCACACATAACAGATTTCAAGGAAGGGTTCGATTCTCAGTAAAGGCATATGAAAACTAAAAAAGATGAAGGTGAGTTTTTTTAATTAATTCCATTAGTGAATAGAAATCAGTGAATTAGCCAATTCAAACTTAATGAAATTGGGCACACAAAGGAAACAATTGAATATAATTTGGCGAGTCCATTTCAGCTACAGAATTAGGAAGCGTTGATTCTGGAAAAAGAATCCTCGGTAAATGAATAGGCCTACGTCACGACAATGGTTTAAGTATTTCTATTAGCACATACTTACAACTTCTCATCCAATCAAATTGTTTGAATTTGCCTTCCAATTTTCATAGTACATACTTTTTCCGTGTACTAAGTAACTATGAATGAATGAACACGATTTCATTGTATCGTAATCAAGATATTAGCACATACTTACAACTTCTCGTTCAATCAAATTGCTTGAATTTGCCTTCTAATTTTCATAGTATATACTTTTTCCGTGTACTAAGAAACAACGCATGAATGACCACAACGGTAAGATTTCATTGTATCGTAATCAAGATATTAAAACAAAAATTGCCACTGGCTATTTTGAAATAAAATGCTGTGTTCCAAATTAAATGAAATGGTTTGTAGTTTTCACATTGATTTTTAAATATCCAAGTATTAAAATCTTTGGATCTAAAAAAATGTTTTTGACGATTGTAAGTTTCTTTCATTTAAATAAAGAGTAAGACATATGGTTATTTATACCTTGATTAGAGTACAACGACATATTAAAATTGTGATAATTTATCATTCATGTAATTACTTTGTATACAAAAAAGTGTGTACTATGAAACCTTGTGAAGGGATTGATTGATTTATTGATGGTTGCTTAATGTCCAGTGGCAAATATTTCATGCATGTTCAGGACGATGTCTTGAATTGAAAATCCGTGATAATGTCTGAAGAGAATGTGTCACATATATATATAATTACTCTTAATATCAGCTCCACAATGTTGAATCTGCAAATTTGCGGAAGCAAATTTTTGTTCTTCCTTCGCCGTGATTCGAACTCATGCAATTGGGATATCGTGACAACACCGCCTGCACCGTGTCCAGCGATATATACATATTCTGATAAATCTTTTAGTTTTACTTTAAAATTAAAAAAAACACATAAAACCTATAGTCTTTGATCTATTGGTAGTAGCTTTTTAATGACTATCAGCTAGACTATCTATGGGTACATACTATCTATATGTTTCAAATTTATTATAGCTTTACTTTTAATGTGAAATTGAAAAATGTTTTCAAAACATGTAAAGCTTCCACTGCAATTTAATTATAAATGCCTGCTTTTGGTCAATTTATTTTGTCATCTTACCATGTAAAGAAGTACATGTATAGTAAAACACCGCTTTATATCAATATACATACTTACACCAGCAGCTACCATCTTTTCACTCTGGAGTCAAGGGCCTTTTGAAATCACATATTTTCAATGATACTAGTGAGTAGATTTACAAAACTTCGTTTATGAGCTCCATTTTACAAACACCTGTGATACAAGTAGTCAGTCAAAATTAACTATCAATAGACCAATTAAAAGATTACTTGAGTTGTAAATATGTGCTAAATTGGATAGAACCGATACTTGGTCGTTCTTTTGTCCTTGTTATTGTATTGATGATGTTGATATATTTACATTCTTAGCACTATTAAGTAAATAAGTTATTATGAAAATGAATAAATATAATAAACTCTAGTGAAAAGACACTAATTGATACCAAAGACTCATTTGAAGATCCTTATGAGTTTTGATTATCCCTTTTGTGTCATCCTCTATTTCATAAGTTAGGTTATAATGACGAATATTATATTTGCAGCTGCACAAGTTTGCAGAAGGGAGTTTGGTTAGACTGAATAAATGTTTTTAAAATGGTCAAAAAGAAATGAACAGCAACAATTTGACAAAACTATTCCACGTATACATTCACGAATGGGAAACTATAGGCAATGCGGTTATACTTTGATGAAAAGAATGTGTTGCATACATGTCTATGAGAAAGCAACCAGAGACACAAAGATACATAAAACGTCAACATGTAGTCTTCGGCATCCCTGTGGGAACCAAATCCTCTTCCTGCCGACATGTTCCTATATTCATATGAGGCAGACTTCAGTCACGAGGAAGAATGAAAAGACGCTAGAGCTATCCTTTAACTTCAAGTTCCGCTATAAATAAAGTTCATTCACTAAATAATTTTAGTGACTATGTTGAAAAAAAATCTATCCAATCGAACTTGAAATAACCGATACAACAGATACAGTTTAGTCGCCTCATATCTTGACTTACATTTAGATATTGCCAATGATGGTCGGTTGAAAACAAAACTTTACGACAAAGGAAATTATTTCAGCTTCCCAATTGTGTGCTCATCATTTCCATGTAGCAACATTTCAGCAGCGCCTGCATATGGAGTACATATATCTCAGTTGATTCGATATTCCAGGGCTTGCATTTCCTATTTTTTTAAACCTGTTTTATGGGATATTTTCTGTTTGACTGTCCGTATTTTCATAGCCAAACCGGCCATAGGTCTGGAAATTTTTGTAATGTTTATAAACACTTTTTTTTACACGAACTTTTTGACGTAGTTTTACAAAAAAAAATGAGACGAAAAACATATGATTTTTATTCGATCTCTTGATAGATATATGTAAACAGTTTCAGAAAAGATATCACTCCAAGGGATGGAAATTCTACTTTTGGCCAAATTTTGGGGAAATATGTGACATCTTTACCCCTTTTTGAAATATTGTATAGCACATACAAGCAGGTTGCTGCCATGGATACACCAAAAAGAAATTTTCTTTAACCATTTCATCAACTGGATATCAAATCTTTGGAAGATACTGATTACATACATATTATCAATTTCCCCCACCTTAGTAGCAATATACCAACTTCACCTGCATATGGGATATACATTTCCCAACTTATTCGGTATTCAAGAGCTTGCAGCTCCTATTCAGACTTTGTAAAAGTCACCAGTGTCTGAGCAGAAAGTTGATGAACCAGGGGTATGTCAAAGAACGTCTCGTCCTTTTTCTAAAAAAGTTCATCGGAAGGTACCAAGACCTTGTCGATAAATATTCCGTATCAACTTCACAAATAATACACGACGGTCTTGAAGTATAGATTCTGCGTACTGACGTTGTTTATTATCTTAATAACGTGTTAAAGTATTCTTTTATTTGTCTTTATTAATATTACTTTTACTGTTAAGTCTGTTTTTTGTGATAACCATTTGACGTGACTCTGTACTTATGTATCCCGTCATACTTTGAACGACAAAACTATTTTATTTTATTAATATTACTTTTACTGTTAACTCTGTTTTTTTGTGATATCCATTTGACGTGACTCTGTACTTATGTATCCCGTTATACTTTGAACGACAAAATTATTTTATATCTACCTGTGTGACGTCAAACGCGCGATTCTACGCCAGTACTTCAAACCTTCCATCCTTCATGGGTGGATTTTACATAGATAAATAAAATCGTATAATAAAAAAGCAAAATGAGGATGTTAAATTTGATGTATGCTTTTTGTGCTTCTTTTTTACATTTGTTTGTTTTTATAGTGATTAAGATGATAACACAATGTTGACTGCTGTACCCCTATTTTTGACATGTTTACCTATTGTGTCTGTTTGTTTTGTTCACGCATCGTTGTCAATATAATGGAATTTGATGCGACTGTCATACAAGTGAAAGGTTTAGCTAGCTATAAAACCAGGTTCAATCCACCATTTTCTACATAAGAAAAGGCCTGTACCAAGTCAGGAATATGACAGTTGTTAACCATTGGTTTGGTGTGTTTGAGCTTTTGATTTTGCCATTTGATTAGGGACTTTCCTTTTTGAATTTTCCTCGGAGTTCAGTATTTTTGTGATTTTACTTTTTTTTTATGCATATATATGACACAAACAGTAAGCTTTATTTGTAAGAAAGCAAGGAACGATGGTAAAATTTATGAAGGTAAATTTTAAATATTTTTCCAAACTGTATATTACTACCTTTTGGCATACTTACAAAGCTGAGAGTTGCTAATTTAAGACTTTTCATACAACAAATATACTGATATTTAGATTCTAAATCAATTTCTGAGGGTATAAAGTGATTTAGAATGACAATACATGTCAATTTTATTGTTTACACTCCTAAGCAACCAAACCTAGACATTTTGACACATCTAATTTATATTTATATTTGTACTCTATTGGCTTAACCCTTGCTATTGAATGAGTGCGCTGTATGTAGTAGCCTAAGTATTGGACGCTTTGTATTTTTTCTTGCGAATATATCAAATTTTTTATCAAGGTTTCATGTTACAGTTTGGCATAAATTAAAAGTATAGTTGTTTCTGCAGTTAGAAATTGATTCCCTATACCAAATTGCTTAAGCAAGGCTTTTGTTTGCAATCTACATAAAATTGAACATTTTTATGCTTTAAATTGCTAAATTTTGTACAATATGTATCTTCAGGAATCTTATTAAGATTTTCAACATTAAAAAGCAGAAACAAAAGGTATAGTTTTTTTTTAATTTAACCAAAAATTGAGGTAGAAATGAGATTTTAAAGTTTGACTTGGCACTTTTTTTAAATCAGTTTTTTGTCGCGTTTCAGTATCAACTGCTAACCTTCATTAAATATTTGTTACTCAACCAATTTTCAAAATAAAAGGCTATTTTACTCGTTTTAGCTAGCAGAACACAGAAAATTAAATAAAAGGGAGAATTTGAAAAAAAATATTTATTATTAAGGTAGCGATACACAGTTAAGAGTGGATTTTTTAAATATGAAAGTTATTGTGCAAAACAAATCATTTCTAGACAGTTGATGACTAGTTTATATTTCAAAGTTGGTTTATTATAAGAACATGTTTTATAGGCTATTTTCTGTTTGACTGTCCGTATTTTCATAGCCAGACCAGCCAGAGGTCTAGAAATTTTTGTAATGTTTACAATCACTTTTTTTTCACACGAACCTTTTGACGTAATTTTCCAAAAAAAATGAGACGAAAGATATGATTTTATTTGATCTCTTGATAGATATATATGTAAACAGCTTCAGAAAGGTATCACTCCAAGGGATGGAAATTCTACTTTTGGCTAAATTTTGGAAAATATGTGACATCTTTACCCCCTTTGCAATATTTTATAGCACATACATGCAGGTTGTTGCCATGGATACGCCAAAAAAATATTTTCTTTAACTATTTCAACTACTGGATATCAAATCTATGGAAGATACTGCCGGATTACATACATATGCACATATATGACACAAACAGTAAGCTTAAATTGTAGGAAAGCAAGGAAAGGGGATGGTAAAATTTATGAGGGTAAATTTGAATTTTTTTTCCTAACTGTATATTGCTACCTAACGTATACTGCATGAGCAACACGACGGATGCCCAATGTGGAGCAGGATCTGCTTACTCTTCCGGAGCACTTGAGATCACCCCACGGTGTTTGGTGGGGTAAGTGTTGCTGAAGTCTAGTTTTCTGTGTTTTTGGTCTTTTTTCGGGGTTTTTTTTGCCATGGTATTTTCAGTTCGTTCTCGACTAACGAGTTTCAATATCCCTTTGGTATCGTCCGCTTCCCTTATGTAACATTTCTCAAACTTAGATAGTTAAATTAGATGTTTAACATGCGAGATTTAGCATTTGAAAATTTGATAATATAACTGTCTCGAGTGTAGAAATAATGTATATCACTCACTGAAGTGGTAAAATCTATATTTATCTCCACCATCTATCCATACATCCATGATTCTAAGACTTCTGCCGTCCAAATAAAGACTCGAGGCAATCAATTATGACTTAACGATAAGATGCTGAAAAACTGAAACAAATTAAAGATAAACAATTAGAGAGATAACGTCTGACTATCGTGTTCATTGCAATTTTTACATCGTTTGTTAATACAAATGTTTGATTATCTTTACAATCATTTAGCATCGACGTGGGAACAAATTAGTTCGTTTGATTGGAATCCGAAATTGACGTGTGTACGCAAGTACGCAAAACTAAATTACAATAAGATTTCAAAAAACATAAATATCAACAAATTCTGGACATTCCTTACGCCCACTAATATCGTGTAAAAATGTAGAAATGGTAACGAAAATATGTTTTTTGAGTACGAATTTCTGCTTTTAAAAACGACTGTAATTCAGATCAAAGCTATAATGAAATCTGGTAGAAGATATAAGATACTTTCTTTCTTTTAAATATAACCCAAATTTAACAACTTCGCATATCAAACCAACCTATAAAGCTACAACAGTATTGCTTTTTTTTTAAATTGCCAAACATGTTCTCTTATGAAGGCTAAACAGGCATTCGTTATCTATGATATTTTTCGCAAATGTTAATATGTCTTACCTAAAAAGTCCTTTTTGAAAAACGCAGGCTAAAAAGTGGCTGAATGTAAATAGGAATCTTGAATTTTCTTTTTTAACAAGTAAATTTATTATATAACAAAGATCGCGTCTTCATATAAAAATCCTATTCTTTGTGACAATGAGATAGAAAGACAAACTAACTACTATCCTCCAAACAATAAAAGATAAAACCTGTCAACACGAATGCTCCGAAGGTGAGTGGTACTGTTCCTGCTCTATAATTTGCACATGTAAGGTAACTCGTGGTAAAATCAATTGCCCGTCATTCGATAGTTCATATACAAGGAAAATAATCACAACAGATTGAACTGTCCTAGATTGACAACGGTCAATCGATTTCAATTCTGTAATTTTTGTAGTTGGTGCTACAATCTTCCCTCACATAATCAAAATGATGGGTGTGAAATGATACACAATGTATTATAGTCAATATAGTGTATATGAAATTTGTAGTACTCTGGCCCGATTAAAAAAACATCAAAATCGTAGGGCCAATTTAAACCTTCGTAAACTTACTCCTTTTATTCAATTTGTAATGTCAGAGGAAAAGGCGTTCTTCTCTGTAATGTATAATCTTTATAACGGTGTTAAAAAACAACACAGGAGGCGTCCTTCTTCTTCCAAATAATCTTTATATATTCAAAGGTTTGCGCCACAAACACAAAGAACTTTCTATATATTCTTTTTTCATTAATATTGGTACGTCATATATTCTATTTTACTAAAGACTTCATTTCAAAGGTTATATGTTTCAATGCCCTAGGTGGCTGATAGGAACATTATTAAAGAAGACTAAAGTAACAATAACAAAAAAGTGCTTTTATTTACCATGTTTAGATAATGTTATAGTTTATATGGAACTAGTATTACTAATTGAGATCAGGTATTATAGGTCTTAGTACAAACAACCACAAGTGTTTACTTGGGTATAGACATATGGTCAAACCGTTCCTAAAGCAGGGCGTCCGTCAGCTGTGTGGGATGTATAAATACTCAGCCACGTCCGGTCGGAATGGGGACATTAAATCTGATGCCTCATGTAGATTGAGTGCTCGTTGAAAAACAAAAGGAAAAAGTTCTGCCCCTATCAAAAATACCCTTATTTTTCAGTATCAGTCAAAACTTCTCGTCCTGATTAGGCATAAATATCTTCCATTGGACGATAAGCAAACAACAATAAATCAATCGACGTACAAATAAAATTCTTAGTGAAACAGTCGGAATTGCTCAAACTCCAAATGGGACGAAACAGTATTCCGTTAGTTGTGCGGGATGTCTAACTATGCAGCAACAACCGGTCACACTACAGGTCCCATGGTCGGAATAGAGACTGCGTGATTAATTGATTGATTGTTGGTGTTTTAATGCCACTTTTAATCGCACCTGGGCTATTTCATGGCATCCAGTTTTTATTTCTGGAGGAAGCCAGAGTGACCTTTGATAGGAAAAACTGAGTTGTCAATAAGATTGGAGTCGAGTGCGGGGTTAGCACTCACAGTGTTGACTGGTTGGTGATTACAATAGTAAAACTTCTTAGACCACTCTGCTAACGAGACTATAAATCCGATGTCTGTTCAATTGAGAGTGCCAAGCTCTTTGCACGTTAAAAACTCCCTTAGGGGTCCGTTGGTGACACTCTCACTACACGAGACATCACATGCTATGGTCTGTAGAAGGCTTTGAAAGTCAGATCCAGTATCAGACAGTTCCTGACAAAATGTGTACCAATGTCAAATAGATGAGGTTGAACAAAGGGGTTTACAAAAACATATTTGAGACACTGTGATACTAAAACGATCAACCAATTCTTGGGAACCATATAACATGTAAATTGATTACCGTCAGTCGTTCTTTCTCATTACATTTTTGGTAAAGTGTTTAAACACAAAATAATTAGAACATACTTCATCAATAAACTGATATCACTCACCTGATAACGGGAGACAGACTTTTGTAGTGTATATATCAGTTTTGGCGGAAGTTATGTCACAATAATTTCTTAAGGAAGTCTCTTATGGCATGCAAGCTAGTTAGACGAAAAACATTAAATCTTTCAATACGATTACTCATACGCTGTTTGTTATTGTTTGCAAGAAAATTAAAAGTGATTATTTGGAAAGTTAAAATGTCAAATTTGTCACCAAAGTCTGTGTTCAGTGGTCATTCGGTATCAGCTGAGATGTATAGGTACAAGACAAATTTTGCAGTAGATCTCAACTGGGTTCCAGATTGGCATATTTTGAATTTTGACCGAAAGTATAATGTATAAAAACATATGATATATAAATTGAATGGTTTTATTATTTAATATTTATACATGACTGACTACTAAGTATAAGGTAAAATATATAGTATGTATTGATTAGAAATGCATTACTGTATTACATTAGCTCTTTACAGTAGATTAGCGTACATATTAAATAACCTTTACTTAGAAATTTTCATCAATTTGAAGCAAAGAATTATAAGTTACAACAAAGCACATAGCAATTAAATTTCAAATAATATTGGAGTTTTTTTATAGTTTATAAGAGCTTATTAACTTAGATTTAAGTTAATCTTTCTTTTAAATAAATTCCTTCTTGATAATTATTTTTTTCGTTTTCTATCATACCAAAGCAGATCAATGAACTCTCTTTTTTCTTATTTTTTACGTCTAGGTTTCTTTTACAGTGCGTTTTTCCCCCAAGTTATTAGATTTATTTATCCGCTTTGTATATATATGGAAGTCTAATCCTCGAAGGCATTTATTAGTATGCGAATCTTCTATGGAATGACAAAACTGTGAAGAATTGATTAAAATTGATTTACTTCACAATAAATGAATAATTTCTAATCAAGTGATGTATTCGTTGTCGTGTTTTCATATGTTTGCACAAATCAATTAGCGTCCAAACTTAATATATGTTGGTTATGAGTTTCTGTGATATCCACCGTATTCGGAAGTATCGATATCCTTTTAAATCCACAATGAATGTTAAGTATAGAATTTCCTGAAACCGCATAATAATCATGAAAACTTCTGGCGGCAGCATCGGTCTAATTAATTCAGATGTAAAATTAAACATGGAGTCGTCGCCATGTGTTAACTTTTAATCAAGATATATTTACATTACTTTCATGCCACGTGCCTCTGAAATGTCAACAATTTCATACTATCTGTTGATTGGAATTGCATTTTAGACTGGAAATGATTTCTGTTTATTCTTGGAAACTACAGTTTATCTTAAATGAATTAAAACTGAATTTCTGGAGTTAGTAAGAGATCATTGATGTAATGATATTCGTTGAATTCAAAGGTAAGTGAACTAATCTTATTTCATTTCAAAATCGATGGATGTCTTGTAATGTTTTTCGTTGAATGCTAGTAAGCTGATTATATTCAAATTTTGTAATGTCATATTTGAACAACCTAACATTGATTTATGCACGCACTTTAAGTATAAAATAAACCAAATGACTGGCAAACAAATGCACGTGAATTACGCATAAAATAAACGTTAAAACTGGCAAAACAAAAATCGATAAAACTGAAAGACCTTCAATCATAGAGTAAAACAATAACTGATAATAACTGTACGTTATTTAAGAACGGAATCAAACGAAAATGACTGATAAAAACTGCACGCGACTTAAGCATGGAATAAAACGAAACAAAGGGTAAATTGTATATCCTTTATTAAGAATAAAATACAGAAGGTTACATATGCTTTGCACACAGTAATGTAAAGTTTATCATCATGATATTTAGTCTCTTTTTAAAGAAAAACAAAATACTATAGGAACATAAACTGGACTTAAATATGACAAAGTTTTAATCATTAGGCAAAAGCCTTTCAGATTCTAGAACAAAAAACAATGCTCATTCTGTAGAAAATAGATGTATTGAATATAACCATGTATGTTAAGGTTTGCATTTTGCCGTATAGCGTATATTTATAATGATTAAAGTGTACTATTGTATGTTGAGTTCAATACGTTTTAAGATACACGCACTGTATGTTGAAAGCTGCAAAATTGTTGGAAATTGCATGATATCTGCCTAATTTTTTTACATAACTTTTTGTAACAAATCAAGATTAAATTTTCTAACAATTTCTACATGCTAGTATTATGTTTGTATCTTTTAAGTAAATTGAAGATATATATATAACAGTGCATTCGTGTATAGTGAAGTTATTTCTACTAGTTATTCCTAACAATACGTGAAAACATGGCAGTTAATCTCCTAGCCCAATCTAAAAGCATATGGAATTACCGAATGCACTTTCAACATGAAACAAGCACTACAAAGTCCTACATAAACACTTACTTTTGTTTGGAATCATTTTAAAATGTTAGACATGAAACATGTGACACTATACATAATACACAACGCCATTAACTGTATTGTAGAAGAGACAAGACATTAGGTAGACAGACTTTATGTCATGATATAAAGAAAAACAATTACAAGAGACACCGGTTAGCCTCACCCCACATTGTATAGAAGGGGCATAGGTGGCCGTGTGGCGTAAGTTGTTGATATATACTAGCTTGTCAAAACTGAGGTTGTGAGTACGAACCCGCTCTTGACAGGTGCGAGTACTCCGGTTTCCATCACCAATAAAAACTTTCCACCAAGTAATCATTAGCCAAGAATGTTGAAATGTGCGTCAAACACACAAACAATCAATCAATCAAAGATTGACTGGGGTGTTACTTTGCTGGTTTTGGATTTTTGTTTTCCCCTGCTTAAGTGGTCTTAAGTGTTTGGTACTTTCAGATTTCATTGAGTACAAATGACGAGAAATAAAGTTTCTAACTGTAGAGACGCTTAGGTAATTTCAACTCTGTATAAAAAAAAACGGATTTATGCGATTTAAACTGAAGTAAAGATATAAGTCTCTAAGTCTCTTAAATAGAATAAACTGAAATAAAAGAATCATCGAGTTACTTATTGTTTACAAATGTTAACAAACAAAATGGAATGATAACTGATTACGCATTGAATAAACCATAAAACATTTTAAAGAAACCAAGATAACTGATGAATTATGCATCACGTGATAATTAAGATAAAAGTCTAACGTTTTGGGGTTTCAATTGTGTATACCTGGAAAATAATCAAGTCAATGATTTCGTTATCATCAATAGCTAAAAGCATTTACAGAATTATCTCAAAGATACAAAGATTTTTTTAATTGGAAACTTAGGCTATTTCTGTAGAAATCTGATTAAATTTCAAATGTGTTATTTTGTTTAAAAGCTCGCAAATCTGGGTATATTGCATAAAGTCTAATAATTCTATTGCATAAAGTTATCCAGAAAGGTTCATCGGTGGAAAATTAATTCTATTTTCAATATATTTACATTCAGGTTAACAAACCCTTCAATACCCTCTTCTACATTTGTGATCGAACAGCCTGTTGAGAGTTTAAATTCTACACCCTTGGGACAACGTTTCTACATCGACTGTCCAGAGTTAGTGGGAGGGTTGAGTGCTCACAAACATTTCAACTCTGTTTACGTGCTTTAAGTCAAGGCCAGTACAGCGGTTTTCTTCCTGCTCTATATACTCTTGTACTGTGTGATATATTTTGCAACTCGTGTTGTTTCTTTTTTCTCTTAGTTTTTGCTGGTAACAGGCTGTTACAAAATAAGATATGAAAGATTTAAAAATTACTTCAAAAGTCACGATTCCGCTGTTGGTAAACTGCTACTGCCCAGGGATAATGTCGGCTCTATAGTCGGTGCTTCGGTACCGATATGATTTATAAGTTACCTTTCCTAAATTTTCCGTTGATAGACTTAGGCTTACTCCCTCGGACAGAGTTAAACTTTGGTGGATTTAGCTATTCTTTGTAGGTCCCTTATCATAAAGCTTCTCAAATATGAAAGTATTTATACACCATTGGCTTCTAGGTGTTTGAGAGTTACTGTTCATGGTAAAACAAGAAAAAGCGCTTTAAACGGGCTAAATGAATAAGGTGTTATATTAATTCTCAAGCTGTATAACATTACTCTCCAGTAGCCTCAAAATGAACGCAGTAAAAAAAATATTCTGTATACAACTATATATCTAACACTGGCCTTCTTACAAGCATAATGACATTGAACCATCTACCACCAGTATTCAAATAAGTGTCAATGTGTCTACTACATGTATAGAGAAACGTTTTATTCTAACTTTGATCTGATTATTGGTGTGGAAAAACAAGCGCTTATGCCATGACAGTTTATATGTACAAGTCATGTTTTCTAATGTGTTTTTTTCTCCTCGCGTAAGAATAGACTCGACATTTATAAAGCATCTACGGTTGATACAAGGATGGTTCAAGTTAAAGTGTGTCATAGTTCATAGAATGGCTGTCATCCTAATAGTACTTGAAAACAGTATTCTGAATGCATACCGACCAGTCCTTTGTCCTACTGTTTGGCGATGAAGCATCGTATATCGATTTTTTGCCTTTAGTTTGATCCGGAAATAATCAAAACAACTTACTGGAATTCACAACTTCCATCACGGATCAGACTAATTCGTCTGAATTAAAAAAAAATAATCATGTTTATGAATATCAAAAGGTGAATATTAATTGGTTATGTCCAAAAATCAGGTAGAAAGAAAAAGTACATTTATTTTGGTAACCATACACCGATGCCTATCTAAATCACATATATGTGATCTGTGCACTTAGTCTGAACAAAACTTGTTTAAAGAAAAATATATATACAGTTCATATAAAAAAAAAACATCCAAAGCGAAGATACAAAGTGCTACCTCATTTAAAATATTTAAACTTTTTATAGTTCTATATTTTATATACATTGGAATATCAGTTAATATAATTTAAATACCGTAAAAGAATATAAAACATCTAATATAATCTTACACGATAGTAAGGTCTATTTTGATACTGTTCTTGTATCTTTGGTGAGTTTTTGCAATAGTACTAGGCAATGATAGAAATGATAGAAAAAAGCATCTAAAGAAATTCGTTTTTCTATTTTAAAAACAAATCAATCGGAAAACAAATATGTTTAAATCCTTTTTTTAAACAATTCAAAAGTTATAACTTGACATTGGAGCGACTTTGACACATGCGTTTCCATGGTGAAAAAAAAATATATATTTTAAAACAAATGATGAGAAGGTGCGATTACGTTTAATATTCCTAATTTCCTCCTCGGGTGGTAAAACATGACTGTTAGATGCAATTCTTAATTCAGAATAATTGACTAGTTTTAATCTTCTCAGTCACTGCAGCAATCAATTAGTTAATGCTAGATGCACTCAAACTGAATACTAGGAATAATGAATACATAATTGAAACCTTCTTTAACGATTGCTTAAAATGTAGAAGCCAGTCACAAACTATAGTATGTTATTTTGACAACGTTTCTATCACAAGATCTGCATTCGTTCTTTTTCAAAATAAGGAGATGTGGTATGATTGGGACAACTATCCAGCAAATTTCAAATGAAGTGGATGTAAGCAATTAAATGCAACCGTACGGCCTTCAACAATGAGAAAAAAACCATACCGTATAGTCGGCTAATAAAGGCCACGACATGAAAAATATGAAATGATTCAATTGAAAAAACTACCCCCGAATTTATAACAAAACAATTTACGAAAAACATATATGACAGACATGAAAAAATGACAACCGCTGAACTACAGGTACCTGACTTTGGACAGGCATATTTGCTTTGCTTCTATGTGAATGGAATAATAAAATGTACAGTTATTCATAAAATTACGTAAACTCTATTTTTGAGAATGTGGCTATGTATACTAAACGTGCATTTATCCTTTATATTAAACCCATAGTTTGCAAGTATAGTAATGAGTTTTGTATTATCTTAGTTAGCTTCAGTTTTAGAAAGTCGCTAAATCAAAATAGAATTGAATAAGTGAATTGTTATGTATTGTATTGAGGAGGTTTCTCTGCAAATTGTCTTCATTTTTCATTTTGAAATGATTCTGTAAAAAATTACTGGAACTAGACATTGAATTTCATTTGAATTAGTTTTGATGTTCGCAAAATACTTTTAAGAATTACAATGCAAGACTTAGTGTCAATGTGGAGTCGGACTGTGGAATGATGTCATATCTTCAGATATTATCATCCCGAAAGATTAAATTTGGTTGACCTGGATAAAGAAGAACAAAGCAACTGTAGGCTATGTAAGGCGAGGGAACTGAACACAACCCAAAACAACTGTAGGCTATGTAAGGCGAGGGAATTGAACACTGAACACAACCCAAACCAACTGTAGGCTTTGTCAGGCAAGCGAACTAAACACTGAACACAACCCAAAACAACTGTAGGCTATGTCAGGCGAGGAAACTAAACAACTGTAGGCTATGTCAGGCGAGGGAACTAAACAACTGTAGGATATGTCAGGCGAGGGAACTAAACAACTGTAGGCTATGTCAGGCGAGGGAACTATAAACAACTGTGAATATATCAGGCGACGGAACTAAACAACTGTAGGCTATGTCAGGCGAGGGAACTAAACAACTGTAGACTATGTCAGACGAGGGAACTAAACAACTGTAGGCTATGTCAGACAAAGGAACTAAACAACTGTAGGCTATGTCAGGCGAGGGAACTGAACAACTGTAGGCTATGTCAGGCGAGGAAACTAAACAATTGTAGGCTATGTCAGGCGAAGGAACTAAACAACTGTAGGCTATGTCAGGCGAGGGAACTGAACAACTGTAGGCTATGTCAGACAAAGGAACTAAACAACTGCATGTAGGCTTTGTGTTCATTGTTTAGTTCCTTCGCCTGACATAGCCTACAGTTGTTTAGTTCCTTTGTCTGACATAGGAAAGTTATTATCCAGCAACAGGTTTTGTTTCTCTCTGATATTTCATTGTTTTAAAAAAAAATACATTTTCTATTATCTGACGATAAGCAGAATTCAATCAAAAAAGTTTTTTTCAAGATTTATTTAAAACGAATTTTGTAAGCTGGATTGGTAATTGTATGCAATTGAGCAATTCGTACATAATATGCAATAACAATTGTCTACGCGATGTGTTTTAATAAGCGTTAAAAATAATAATATTGTTATATGATATATGTTTAACATTTTGAAAGAAATGAATAGATCGTCAAGGGAAATGTATATTTTTATATATTTAGCCTCGTTATTTCAACAGAAAATTACAAATTGTATAATACCATTATTCAGCTCATTTCTACAATCGTCTAAATAGATGTTTTAGTAATCAACCGGAAAACAGGCAATCCGAGATTTGTATCTAAAACGTTAAATACATTTTAAAGGTGTTTTTGAAATTATCCTTTATTTAAAAAAACTGATTGTTGGAAATGCATTCCTGGTGTACGTAATTTCATTAGTGCATTAACTTGTCTATGTAACTCGGGATAGATAGTGCAACAACATTGATTTGACTACAAGTCAATTCTCTAACAACTATCTTATTTCCTACACATCAATAGATCCCAGCCATTGTTGTATATTTATGACGTACAAGGCATGGAATTAATTTTTTTTCTTGGTTTTTTTTTATTTCTCTATCCCGACCTGACCTCTTCCATGAATCAATTTCATGACAATGACCCTGAATTATTGTGGAAATCATATATGATGTCCCAAGGGATCAAACTTGTATATGGAAGTATATTTCTCATCAGCAATTTTTCTCACGTTTGAAGACTACATTAAATGAATGGTGCAGAATCAATAGATGACAAGAGGTCAATAGTTCCTCATTACTGACGTAACTGTAGACGCCTTATGTTACAATTCCAATTAGATATTACACCAAAATGATTGATATAGTCATTACAAAGCTTATCAAATGTTAATTAACAATAAACTGATTTTTGCCTTGAACTTAGCTTCGGCTTTGTTAATCTTATATGTTAAGCATTATACAATGTATTTAAATATCTTTAGAATTTGCTTCACACAGTCTACCTCAGTAATGACCTTTGAATTGAATAAGACAAAAGCCGAAAGTAAAGAAAAACACGAAAAACACAAAATCTATCTTATGATCATCTTTATCATTTACATTGATCTCTCTTGGCACGGAGATGAAATTTTGAGAATAGCAGGAACTAGTTGGTGTTTACATTACAAGGCACATGTTCGCAACTTCAAATATATATTTAGCGAAGAATGATCCGATATCGAGCAAATGTTTTCATTTTGTTAATAGCGACTGTACGTCTCAATTTAACTTACAATGAGGTTTGAGCATTCTGTTCATTGCCGAAGGCCTCGCTGTGAGAAGAAAGAAGATTAAAAACGATGTTCCTTTGCTTTTGGTTTCGTCAAGAATTTTCTTTCATTTGAATCAATGTAGTCATGAATTATTCTGACATTCTTTGGACGCACCATGGTCGTCACACATCAGAGCAACTTCGGTCAAGTATCAATACCCCATTATATGAACAAAAAGAGGAATGAGGTACATGTTAATAAGATAGAAACCCATCGACAAAAATAAGGAAAAGACATCCAGGTGTCCAAACAATATGGCAATCTCTAAGTCACGAGTCTATAACAGTTAAATGAATTTAACAAAAACAACCAAAAATATGTCATTAGCACTCAATATCCTTTCTTTTGTTTTAATGAAGGTTCGTGTAAAAATAAAGTGCATTAATACAAACTGAATCGGTCTTTGGTGAAAGTTTGAACTGAAGTGAGATTTATCTAAAATTTGGCAATCTTGAAAAGAACATAAGTGGCAATCGTGTGTTCAGAACATATTCAAAGATCTTGCTACGGTGATGAATTGATAACTTTTGAGAACAGGGTTCTAATATTATTTAAAAGTTTACATGGATTGTATCTAAATTAAAGGGCTCTATAAACAACATCACTGTAAAATTAAGGAAATGATATCCCGTTTTTAATAATTAAAAAAAATCTACAAGTACAGCCCATTTCCAAATAAAATATTTGTATTTATGAAAGAATGTAGTAATTTGACAATCTTTAGTTATTTGTGATAGAATACACAACTTGTGTGCTATGTCAGACTCTGTAGTGACGCTTTAGATTTCAATGAACGTAATCCACGTATTATAATTGGTTAATTATTTCGCAGATATTTCGTTACCACAAATTACTTAAAACTCTAACGAAATACTTTGAATTCATAGATACAAATATTTGGACTGGAAGTTTGACTGTACCTCTAGAATGTTATTTCAACTGATGCATTTTTCAAACCTTCTGGAAATAACATATTAAAAAATTTTTCTTGCAATTATCAGTTCGATTTTTTTAAATTTTTTGAGAAGTATGCAAAGTTTATTTCGATAAAAAAAATAATAAAAAAGCTTATTTTTTTATAACATTTTACTGACCAGTTGCAAGAAAATGGGTTAACGCACAAATAATTTAGGTTGTAACGACAGCTAAAATCTGGTACAGATTTGCTTTAGAAAATCTCATTACAGTTTGTTACAAGATTTTATTCAGAGCGATATTGATTACATTTTTACATGGTGTATGTAAACAAATGAAGGTAAATATGTATTTAATATTGTTTGTCTTGAATTGTAAATGGTCTTTAATTTGATGTAAACAAACAGCTATGCCGGTGTTTCTAGCCTTATAACATATTGGATACATGACACAATAGTATTGTCGCATACAACGGTAACATAGTCACCACTAACAGGTAAGTTCATTCTTTATTGTCAACCATATTTATAAAAATTAGAAACGTTGATTTTTTAAAAGAAAGAAAAAAAAAACAACTCTCAAGACGTTTCTATGCTGTTCTTAAATACGTCCTGCTTTTTTTTCTTTAGCTTCAAGCCATCCCCCATGATGTTCAAATATTGTTAACAAACTTTCATATTTTCCGAATTGGAAATAAAAGTTTACTAAAAGCAACTATGACTGCGTGTATGAATTACAGTTATATACATTTTAAATATAACATACATATTAATCAGTTTGAGAATATCACATTAATCTGCACATGAGAGAACAAAACAAGAGGCTCTCAAGAGCCTGAATCGCTCACCTGTATTTCAGAGGAGAAGATTTTTAAATGTTAGCAAACTTGATGAACAAATTGTGTAAAATTGTCTTTAAAGGGCAATAACTCCTTAAGGGGTCAATTGACAATTATGGTCATATTAACTTTTTTGTAGATCTTACTTTGCTGAACATTATTGCTGCTTACAGTTTATATATATCTATAATAATATACAAAATAACAAAAAAACTGCAAAATTTTGTTTAAACTACCAATTCGGTGGCCTCAACCCAACAATGGGTTGTTCGATTCGTCTGAAAATTTCAGAGCTGATAGATCTTGACCAATTGAACACTTTTACCCCATGTCAGATTTGCTCTAAAAGCTTAAGTTTTTGAGATATAAGCCAAAAACTGCATTTGACCCCTATGTTTTATTTTTAGCCATGGCGGCCATGTTTGTCGATGGATCAAAACTTCGGATACAATTTATAAACTAGATACCCTAAGGAACATTTAGTTAAAGTTTGAAGGTATTTGGCCCAGTAGTTTCAGAGGAGAAGATTTTTGAAATAGTTTACGACGACAGACGACGACAGACGACAACAGACGACGACGACAGACGACGGACGCCAAGTGATGGCATAAGCTCACATGGGGCCCTGCGGGCCCCGGTGAGCTAAAAAGTAGATTTTGCAAATGAATGCATCTGCCAATAGGTAAATCACACTAAGAAATAAATTATGAAAAGACAAACATCAAATAAGTTACCCTCTCAAACTGAAAATCTCAATCTGCATTTATAAACTTGATAAATAAGTTATAATTCACAAGTTTTTTATTTGCCAAAATTTCAAAGCAGGGTGTCACATGTGAGGCAATATCTGTTAACCCTTCCGGTGAACCTGACATTATACTCCCGATTTTTGTGTGTTCGTTTTGCTCAGTCTTTAGTTTTTATGTAGCGTTTTGCAGACAGTAAATCATTATTTTGTGTTTCGTATTTTTTTGCCACGATTCTTCCTTCGATTTATGAGCTTTGATTCTCCCTTTGATATTTTCCGGTTTTTTTTTAAATATCCGGCCTCGTGCATCAATGGTTTAGCACGAGGATTGTGGTCTACATCTGTCGATCTACACTGATCTATATGTAAATGAATATGTTTGTGACAATATTTGCATTATTGTATTGATTAACTGAAGTATGTTCTTCAGAAAAGGGATTTGGAAATTCGAATAATGTTAAACGAATCACTGCTAAGCGGATTCATTAACCTCACTCCTACACATGTATATATAAGACTGTGGGTATTTTTGATTTTTACTTAGTCACATCATGGAAGTATTATATTATTGTCAATATAATAATGCTCCCATGGTCACATCTTATAGCTTTCGGTAATTTTGATTTTCTTGTCAATATATAATTTTGTTTCACTATTATATCATTACCAAATTCGTTTCCAGTTGTCATAGATATTAATTTTGACAACGATTCTGATTATTTATGTCTAGAGTTCACCGGTATACTACCTTAGTATGTAATAGTTATTCAGTTAAAGATATAAATTATACATACATTTTGTGTACGCTATTATACGAATAAAAGGAGATGAGTGGTAAAACATCAAAAAGACAGAAACCCAACGACACAAAAGCAATAAAATATGAATTTCAATTTTAACTGCAATCAAGAATCGTTTTACATTTTACGAAATGTATTTATTAAGCAAACTTTTAAACAAACAAGTGAAGATTAAGGTGTGATTAAATGTAATCAAGTTATTTTACGTCAATATTCCATGTTTTATAAGAGAAAAAACTTAAGTACTACAAAGTTGAAGGCTCTTTAAAGGCACCATAAAAAGTCTCGGAATAGCTTTTATATATCATGTATACCAGTAAAGAATGTTTTATGTAGAATTTTTTTCCTTTTATAGTTTTTTTTAAACTTTGTTCTTTTAGTAATTTTGTTCTAAAACCAGTAGAAGTAAGCAAAAATATAAATAGTCTAGCATCAAAACAATCTATAAATATTTAGAACGAAAGCAAGTTAAGATTGTGATCGAGGCGGTAGAAGTAGGTAAAGAATTTACTGCGTATTTAGTAAGGTTGGAAATTAAGACTGACTCCAGGTCACCTACGAACCCTTACAACAAGTTTCCGCTTGGTTCTTCAACGTGCATGGGACGTACAACTATCCTATTCCGTTGTTTGGATTTTGAGAACTCCGTACGTGATTGTATTCTTGAAATCAAACACAGCAAAAATAAGTCCCGTCCTTTGTCCCTTTGATGTTAATATAGATGTAAGTTCTCTTGATTCTTATGTGGCAATATAGATATTTTTTCAGTGCCAGTGATACTTGATACACGAAAGGATGTTGTTCTAATCCAAATATACAGGATGTGTTTGTCAACTAGATCTCAATGACGCAGATTGAACAGTGATCAGTCCACGAGGTACTTCTCACGTGATTTGGTTCAAGTGTTTCTTTATTTATTAGAGAAGATAATTATCGATCTTTCGAAAGATTAACTGGGTTTTTTTTCTGGTTTAATGTATAGATGTATCTAATTGTTCATTTTATTTAATCAGGGTTCATTTGGACTCCGGTTTTTTTTTTGTGTTTTTTGTTTTTTTGATATTAAATATATATACTCAATACTTGAGTTGGGCATCTTTTCGGGCAGACTTCTCCTGTGGGTTCAACTGGTAACCAATGCCCCTAAGCTCTTCAATTACAGGAGATCGACAATGTGAAAGTTTTATTGGTTCGTATTCGATAATTGAACACAACTGAGCTCTGACAGGGGCGTAGCTACCTTCTTAATGAAGTGGAGTCACAAATTAAAGTGCGAGGGGACTGGGGGTCGCTTAAGCCCCCCAGTAAGTCCAGGGCAAAGCCCTAGTAGGGGGTAGGGGGTGAAGCCCCCCATATCCAACTATCGCGGTCATCACGTGACTTTTACAATTCAGTTGTATATCATTAATGGCCGATTGATTATCAATGAAAATGAACGGGCTACATAGATTAAACGATCATAACTTTTTTGTTACATTGTGTATTTTACCTTCCAACCCCGCGTTTTATAGTATTTTCATTTTTACTATTAAAAATGTTTTAAGTTTCAGTTCAGAAATATGATTTCTTGCTTCAAATTAAGTTTGAAAATGGAGGTGACATAACCACACAGCCTCCGTTGACTTCTTCGTTAAAACTCAATAAAATTGCAATGGGACCTTCTTATATGATCAATTTTCTCAACTTATTATTTGTTTATAATATCCTTCTAACCCCTAAAAAGATCGACAACACATTCATTTAAATGAAATCGAAACCCAAATCAGTTTAGGTAACAAACTTTTTGCTTCAAAATTTGATTGAAAAGTTTACATTTTGGCATTCGTAAACAATATTTTGAAAATGGCGGCCGATGTCGGAAGTAAACAAAGACACGAAATGTATATGTGAAATATTTATAAAAGTGTGTCTTATTGTTTTTAGAAATTTCTTATTTCACCTTTAATTTAATAAATTTATTAGAAACAGTCTCTCGCACTCAAAACAAAGATTTATATGCATCAACCATGCATTGTTTACATTGACCATGTTGACAGCGTAGGTCGACTTGTGAAAATATATATTGTAATATTTTTACGATGAAAATAAAAAAAAAACTGTTGGATGCATGCGTTTTCAGTTTTTGTCTTACCTTAAAGCAGCATAGAATCAAATATTTTGTCTTTTTGATAAAGTAGATACATGCTTTTTGTTTTGATAAAATTTCGAAGTTACGTAAAAAAAATGGCGACCAACCAATTTTCAAACGTAGACGATGTTCGACACTAATTTTGCCCATGCAAATAACACAATTTAATTTCACTGTTTATATTGCAATTAAATATGACACGTTATTGTCACTCTAATAATACACAAGGACATAGCTTGATTAAGGAGATATAAAGTCATCAACGTGATCAAAGAAAACAAACACGGCACCTAATCACAATGTAAGATCATGTAAGTTTTGACAAGACTTATGTAGATAAGTATGGTCCGATTCTTATAGAAATAATTTTATGGTATTATTTTGTATTAATAAAAAAAAACCTCGAAACCCCGAGGTGAAATATCTACATTTTTCAATTTTCTAAATCATTCATCACACGGGTTACCAGTAAATTTTTCATAATCCTAATTAAACCAGTAACATGCAGAGTTATCGAACGTAATTATGACTGGTATAGTTGCATATGCCCCCCCTCCGGAAGCTCCGCATATATAGCGTTTCAAAACAATAACAACCGTAATAAAACTTGTACATTTTTGTTGTGGTTTTTTTGTCATCTATTTGTTTAACTTCGAATGAAGACTTGACATTGCCGTTGCGTTTTTTATACGCCGTGAGAGCTTTTAAAATCACGGAGATTTGTTCCACATGCTAGTTTTTGTATTGAGCAAAGTAGCTGTATAAAAAAACAAACAATAAACATAAACACAATACTATATATATGTGGAGTTTCTGTTAGCATAAACACCATTGGATACCAAATACTTGGTGGACATATTCTCCAAAAGTTTGCTTAACATATGTATTTAGATGTTTAAAACATTTGTGGGTAAACTCTACAAGAGAGAGAAAAGGGAATTTCTAATTTTACGCAGTTAGGAATTCTCAAAGTTGAAATTAATGAACTTTTTCAGAGGGAATGGCACTTTATATTGACCACGATCTTTTTCATGGTCTGAGTTTGTTAGTTAACAGGCAATATCTAGATGGTAACAGTGAAGATACGTGTATTAAAAGTTTGGTGTATCTTCCGAACAAAAATCAACAGTTTAGTGTCAGACTCGGACAGAGAATTCATTATAAAATCGAATGACCAAATAGTCCAGTAAAGCGAGTTAGAATTAACAATTTATTTAAATGCTTTTACAATCAACCATTCGTATTACCGGCCATATAGACACCGACATATGTCGAATTACGAATCTATATACAAGATGCTTCTTTTGTAAAATAAATAAAAACGTAATACATGTACTTGAAAATGTGTACTTTTTTATAACAGCAGTTCCAACTTCTCATCTACTAGTATACGGAAACTATTGATTGATTGAATGGTTATTAATGTCCGGTAACAAATATTACATGCACACCAGGACGAGAATCCGTTGACGTGATGTGAGAATTAACTATTCGTGTTGTCAAGACCTACATACTTAGTAAATTTTGAACTAGTTCACAAGGTAACAGTCATTATTCCCGGATCGAAACGAGTTGAAGAGTCTTCGTTCTAGTAAGATGTGTGCTTTAGGGCGAAGCAGAAAATAATAATGTTCAAGGTTTTTTTTGTTAAATATAAAAGGATAATGCTTTTTTTTGCCCTCAAGGCGAGTATTTACGTTATGGTGGTGGTACCGACAACTATGTAGCTGGTATTTTCTAAACAATGCCCGTAATATAAAAAGTTCCGCTACGTTTACACCAGTTGTATGTATACATGTCTTACAGGATTAAAAATTTCGCTGCATGTGTATTCCTCTGGCTTTTATTCTTTGGGTAGTTTTTAAAATGCTTACATAGAAAGACCAATTCCTATATGTTAACTTTGTCCCTCTCTCTCTCTATCTCTCTTTCTGTTTTTTTTTTTTTTTTTTTTTTTTGTGTGAAAACGACGAGGATGCACGTGCTGTCGTGCCTCCGGGTAGCTACGCCCCTGGGCTCATATCCTACGCTGTGTTAACAAGGTACACTATTTTTGTTCACGTAGAAAGAGTCATACTTGAAAGTACATTTACCGTCTCTCGAACAGTTTTTGTAAAGAGTTTTATTAAGCAACGAGACAGATTATTATCCTATATTTCATATTTATTTTACCTTTGAATTACTCAAGGAACTGTATATTTAAAAGGAATGGAAACGCGGCCGACTTCAAAGAAAATTGTATGATGCATCTCTGACTTGGGTGGTGTGTTAATTACATCCCGTCGCTCTAACTGGCTCATTACTGATCTGGCAGTAGTTATCGAACTTGGTCATTTAATCATGAAATGAAACAAGGAATTGTCTATTTGGATATACAATTCCTTAAATGAAATAAACAAAAAAGAAAACAACCTTAAACAAAGTTGCTTCTGAAAAACATTTTTTTTCTTGTACCTCCTCTTGATATTTCACGAAGGTATGCAACAACTAAGATCAATTAATAGATGAAATCTGACATTATACGAGTTTTTAAAAAGATTAAAGGTAATGCAAAAAGTTAAAAAAAATAACTTTTCAATTTTGGAATATGACTGGTACAGAAAAGTATAAAAGAAGAAGTACGTGAACAGATGTAGTATTTTGTCTAGATAAACGAACTTAGATAATAGGTGTTATAATAAACACCGGTATGGGATATCCAATTTGCAGGTATAATCTATCATGTATCATTGATAAGCTAATTTTTGTCGTATATATATTTAAGCAGGAACCGTGTATACTAACTATAGGCTGTCCCTGATTTAAGGTGTCAAAAAGAAATCACGCCGAGCTCACCTGTTAATAAATGCTAAATTATGCCGTGGTGCAATAAATTTTTTTTAATTAGAAACAGTTAAAACTTTCCGATATTCGCATATTATTTATTTTAACATCGAAGGAATATTTTGCGACCTCTAGATTACTGCTCTTCTAGAAAAAAGGAAGGAACTGTGTTGCTTTTAAGCTTGTGGTATTTTGCTGCAAAGCTTAATAATGGCAAACTGCAATACCAAGCAACGATTTAGTATAAAAATAGTATTTGACAAAAAAATAAATGATTAAAATCGTGTATAAAACGGCACAATAAATCCCAATCGGAAGTCTTATATACATTTCTTGCCTGTAATTTCCGACTTCGTCGGTGTGGAACTTGACTGAACAAAATGGCGTCAATGTGAACTATAAACATGGGATTTTGAAAAATCATAGCAAATTCGTTTTTATCACCATTTTCATAAAACCAAAACTATGTGATAGAAAAAAGATTAAGCTTTTAAGTTGTATGTCAATGTCACATCTATTTCAAGTAGTTATTTAACCCTTACCAAAATACGAAGTGTCGATGTATTTATTGACGCACTACTTCAAATTTTCAACATGTTTCGAAATAAAATCATTTACATTGTACCAATTACATTTAGCATTCGTAATTTAGACCAAACTGTAGGAAAATATTCCTTCTTTAAAATGATATCTCATTTTCTCACTTTGTTCTTTCTACTTTCCAATATTTAAAAGAAATCGTAGTACACTCCCAGATTGATAGACATATTTAGACAGAATAATGAAATTCAAAACTGAAATTTCGAAAAATCGTAGAAAATTCAGAAAGTTTACCAGAAACTTAAAAAAAAGGCAAAATGATAGAATAAGGTTTCAGCTTCATAATGATATCAACTGTTTTGTTTTGCACTTCGTAGTTGTCGAGCTTTTAGAAAAAAATCAAAACACAGTATTTTTTGTTTTGTAATCCGGATGAAACTCGCTCAAGTTTCAAGACCAAGGTCTATTTTAATGAGAATGTACATAATACAATATTACAAACGTATGTTTGATGAGGCATTAAAATGATACCTAAGGCCTTGCCTTTTTCATGGAATAAAAGTTTATTCTTGATTTTGGGGTTCTCTCTCCTTTATATCTTCTCAAGCAAGATGACCCCGTGAATCAAAAGACCGATCTATATGACAGGAAATGGACCTCTGTCATGATTCTTTATATTATTCATCATACTTCCGACTGAGACAGACATGGATTATAGCTCTGCGGGTGCTCTGCGGGTATCCCGATTGATCTCGAGCCGCGTTTCCATTCCTTTTAAATATACAATTCCTTGGAATTACTACAGCATTTTAATAATTTACCAAGTAGGGTAGAAATTGCTTAAATTAGATGAAAACTACAAACTTATTTAACGACATGTAAGAAATGGCAATAAGAAAGTCGTTAACTATAAAGTATAAACCACAATGAAGCAATAATGGAGTTTTTCACAAAAGTGAGTCTAAACATTTAGGGGAAAACCACTAATAATAAAACTATAAAATACATATTTAAATATATTAAAATATACCATATAATTAAATCATCAATCTATGGCAATCATTACAACTACTTCTAAAGCTGTCTTAAATTCCTCTGCTCCCACGATATGTTACTCTGTTCGATAGCTGGGAATTAAATAACAATTCATTCTTTCTTAGCCTTTTTAGAAAGGCGAATTAATTAAATTTCAATCAAAATTTACAGTCCAAAGTTTAATCAAAATTTATTGTGTAAGTATGAACTAAAACTACCTTTGAGATTTGTAACAATGACGGCTTTTAACCTATCTCCAAAGTAAGTAAACTTTATTAAATATTTTGAAATTGTCTTTTATTTAATTTAAATGTATATTAATAGGTGATGGAACTATGATATCAAAAGTGAATAACATTGACCTGATTTTTGTCCATAAGCAAGCACATGTATATGGGTTTTTCTCATAGTTGAAGTACGATGGCCTATAATTGCTTACAGCCACTTCATTTTAACTCTAGTGGATACATGTAATTGTCTCATTGGCAATCATACCAAATCTGCTCATTTTTGTCGAGCCTGCGAAATTAATCCGTCGTCAGCGTAAGCGTCGTCAACATTAGGTTCAGTCTGTGGTTAAAGAATTTTTAGACATCAATAACTATGTCAAGCCTACATGGTATTTTATGAAATTTGGACTGAAGGTTGTTTATGACCAAAGGACAGTATCCAGAGCGAATTGTTTTCCGTATTTTACTAATAAATGGACTTGGTTTATTTACTGTTAAAATTCAGATTTAGTCTGAGGTTAAAGTTTTCAGTCATCAATAACTTTGTCAAACCTTCATGGAATGTTATGAAATTTGGATAGAATGTTGTTTATGACCAAAAGACAGTATCCATATATTTATTTTCGTTTTTCCATATTTTACTGATAAATGGACTTCGTTTTTTTTCACAGTTAACAATCAGATTTAGTCTGAGATTAAAGTTTTTTTAGACATCAATAACTTTTTTCAAACCTTCGTGGAAACTTATGAAATTAAGCTTGCACAGTTATGCAGAGCAAAATTTGAAAATATTTACGTTCATTTTTCCTTATTTCGCTGTTAAATGTACTTATTTTTTTTAGTTTGCAGTTAACAAGTTGAAACAGTCTGGGGTTAAAGTTGGTAACACATCAATTACTTTGTCTAACCTTCATAGAGTTTTATGAAACTTTGACAGAAGCTTTTTAATGATTAAGAAATAAAGTCTGAAGCAAACCTTTTAAATTGTTTTTTCGTGAATCCCATATTGTTGGGTTTTGGAAGCTTATATGGGCCATTCGATATCCTCGGAAACAAGATTCTCGGAATGTCTCGAAAATTTTCGATCATTTATACAGGTAGTTGTTTATTTCTTTGATTCGGTCCCTCTATGGATAGGCTACCACGTCACATTGTATAGTTCAACAATCGAAGAAGTTCATTTGTAGATCGGAATATTAAAAAAAAAGACTAGATTGCAGTAAAAAATCATTTAAATTTTGGTAATAATTTGGGCAGAACATATGCGTTTTTAATAATGCGAAATAATCAGAATGTTTATTAAAGCATGATCAAGTATAATGATAACGCAATTATATAATTCATGCTTTGAGACGGTCCCTGTGCGCGTTGTGTGTAGTATTTAATTCAACGTGCTATTGTGTATTGTCCATTGTGACAATAAACCTGGGAAAAGTATATATACTAATATTTTATGTCTCAGAATCTAAACGTTTACCACGTGACATTATGTACTTCAGGTAGCACGGTAGTATTCGCATTCCAGAATTTAGGTTGCTCTTTTGTGTACCTTAGGTCAATGTATCTGAACAGTGTGATTGGACAAAAAATACAGTATCAACTGAACATACTTTCCCAAACTGAGGGATGAATCAGGTGTAGAAAAATATGAAATAATTTTACATACAGGTAAAAATGAATTTTTGAGAATTTTTGAGAATTTTGTATTCACTGCATGATAAAAGACCTAAAAGCACTAGTGGCCTTAGGTTTTTAAAGATATAAAAAAAAAGTAAACGGTCATGATACATATTCAAATTCATTTCTGAATAGTATAATGAAAGTACTTCAGTTAACTGTTTAAGTAGAATTTTTGGCAGTGTAAGAAAGTGGTGAAAATTCTAAAAAGGCTAGTATTATCCCTTATGGGCTAGGAAATACTACCGTGCCCCCTTCAACCACAGCCTGGGCAAATGTCGGAAAGCAAGCCTGAAGAAAATTAACAAAACAATATTTCTGTTTTAAATATTTATCTTAGGTTGGAAAGCATAATTATAATTAAACAATATTTCTGTCAAAATATTTAATTTCATTAAGATACACTAACAGACCAAGAAAATATTCATTAACATTATTAAGTAAACTGAAACTAAAATAATGCTATATTATGGCCGACATGTCTGAACAGTGACTACATTTATATGCAGTATATGCAACATATGATCAACTATCAGGAATGCGTACACATAAGTTAGTTAAATTTAAACTGTACTAGTGAATGAAAAAAATACTTCACAACGATTTTAAATCCTTGCATGCATTTCACAAAAAAAACGTATTTAATATTTTACAATAATCATTTAATTACTACGTTAATTCAGAGACATATATACACATGGGTATATAATTATGTCTATGGTTAATTATTTAATTTCGTTTTAGTATGGTTTTATAAGTCTCTTCTTATATTTTGTCTGGGAACAGTATATCTAAACTATATGTTCCTGATTTTGTATAGCAATAAATTCATATAATGGAAATATAGAATTGAAGAAGAGATTAATTTAATAAATAAAATGTCCATCAGTAAATACTTGATGTGTGTTTTTATTGATATTATATTTTTAAATTTTCGGAAATGCCGATTCATTAACAGGATTGTATGTTAATTAAATCTCAATTATTTTTGTTTTGTTTTTAATAGTTTAACCTTTTAACATCTTAATCTTTTCAGTATGGTGCGATTTTGAAAATTGTGTATTCATTGTGTTGACCAGCTATCATACAACCATCTTGGTTTATTTACGTTATATTACACCCTATTCACACAACACAACATCGGTTTGCGTTTACACAAATTTCGGATTAAATGGCCATGAATCCGGAGTCAAAACACTTGAAGTAGGTAGTTTAATATCCGAAATTCAACTATTATAGCTTTAGATTTGAGCCTAGAATTAATTACGTGATGACGCAAATGCGTATTATAATCCAGAGTATCAGTGCGTATGCTTTCTATTTACTATTTCTTGCGCTGCGCAAGAAAACCACGTGCATGCATATAAATATTAATTTCACTCGCGGACTGTAAATTTTTGGCTTTCTTGTCTAAATTCAGGACACAGCAGTAAGAGCTGGACATGTGAATCATGGTCATCATAATTAAGGTATTCTGACCTCTAGCTGTTTCTCTTTTCTTTTTCTTTTTTTTTTGTGACTGTCCTATTATAAACTTTGAAATTTTCGAAATACTAAGGATTTTCTTCCCAAGGAATAAATAGATTACCTTAGATGTATTTGGCAAAACCTTTGTTTCGTAATTTTGGGTCTTCAATGCTCTTCAACTTCGTACTTTATTTAGCCTTTTTAACATTTTTTATTCGAGCGTCACTGATGAGTCTTTTGTAGACGAAATGCGCGTCTGGCGTACATTTTATCCTGGTATTTATACATTTTTACATATATACATAGGGTACATATCTTTTTTTTAATATTAATTGGTTCTTTTGAGAGCATATTCAGGTATTCAAAAAACTTCTTCAGAACTAATGTTTTCGTATAGAATATTTGGATTGATTAAAGTAACTTCAGGAATTCCCGAAATCCTTAAAATTTGAGATGTTTTATAAGACCAAATAATTGTCAGTATATAAGGGGTCCCAATGGAGCTGGTGTGTTACTCTCACAAACAAAATACGAAACCGTCTTATAAGTCGCATGCCACCGAGTTACACTTTCACATGGAAATTGGACTTTCAATTTCTCTATATAATGTACAACATCTATACCATGAGTACAGACGACAGCTTCAATAATGAGTATAAGAATAATTGAAGCCATCAAGGAAACAAAATATGAAGATATGACAGATGAAATAAATGCATCCAGATTATTTTACCAAACTGAGTGCTTAAATTCATATTACGATTGGTCTGTGCAATTGCTTTAGACATTCGGTTTGCAGAAACTAAGAACTGCAATAGGATTAGGACATATTTGTATGTCTTTTAAAACATGAAGAAACACTGATGTACACTCCAAAGTAATAATTAAATTAGTCAAATTAATTCAAAAGCTAGTGTTGGCGAATTCCTGTAAAGGAATGTTTTATGAAAACAACTTTAAATTTCTCATACATTTCAATGTATCGATTTATTTTTTGCTGACTCTTTTAGAATAACCAAAAGTCCATAATAATTGTTACTGAAACGTAAATCACTAAAATTAAGTTTGATTATTTACCTATCGTTATCCTTTTATCCGTTATAAATGAGACTGAGTAAATAAATCTCCCGACATTAGAATGTCAATATGGTCAAGGATTGATGGGAAAGCCAACAGTGCAGCCAACTGTATTGACTGATACCACTATGTTGACAATGTCACCAACATTACAAATACTAAGTTCGCCAACTGTAGCCGACCGCATGCATACAAATAATCAGACTGATGATAATAAGGCATGAGTTATCTTCTTTTTAAATATATAAGACTGAGTAATGGGTTTTATACCAAACGTATTTAGTATATAGTCTCTTTTAATACTTTGCCTAAATGTGGCTTCGCGTTTTTTTTTTTTGTTTTTTTTTATTGTTTGTTATATATTATTATATATGATCAAGTTTAATTTGGATATAAACCAGTATCACCAAACGTGTATCAAATGATACTAAATAGAATGTGAACTTTCCTTATGGTTGTTTGTGGTGGTATAAATCGAAATTTACATTCTCATGCATATGTGTTGTTTTTGTTGTTTTTGTTGCTTTAGTAGAAACTTTAGTTACTAGAAAAATAGTATAAAACCTTTTAAGGCATTTTTATGGAATAAAAATTAAATTGAAGACAAATAAATGAAAGAACTTGTAATGGAAATAACTGTTGTACCTAAAAATAAAGATTTTCTGAAATAAAAATGAAAAACAAATAAATGAAATAAATTACATTGACCCTTTTTTTTTATTTTATTTTTTTTTTTTTTTTTTAAATATCAAATATTAAAAGAAGGAATTCATATTCTACTACTTCAGTAAAACACACGAATAAGGCCTTTAAACATGATGTAGCAACAACGCAGACATTCATATTGCATGCTTAGATGTTACTGATAGCGCCTGTTAAAAAATCCTAGAACGTCTGGTTCCACGCACTAGAAGAATAAGAAAACGCCAATCTTAACATCTATGACGGCAAGCTGACTGACTTTGTCACCGAGTATTGTGTGGATGGTAGCAAACAAAATGTGCTTATCGGTAACTCGTCAACACTATCAGTATGCTGTAGGTACTAGTACATATATATGGAAAGCGTGCTTACGAAAACGTAAATACAAAGAAATTTAAAATAGACTGACCAACCTGAACTGATTAGACCAGATAGATTTCTGCAATTCAATCCTCAGATGTTGTCTCGATCTAGCTCCGACCAGTACAACTATTAAAGTCATTACACTCGGACTAGATTGGCAATGTAGTGTTTTGTGATGTTACTATTGTCTCTCATAATTCTTTTAAGAATGGCATTAATATCTATTTATGTTTTTATGATATATGTAAATATTCTATTGTGTATATTAAAGGTGAGACGTTAATAAACTATCTATTTACTATAGATGGTAACTCTTCATAGGTGCTTAATTAATATAGATATGGTTGTTTCATGTGCTTTATATATTTATATTGTGATTTGTATTGTGTCTTATATATCTATGCGTTTATTTTACATGATCGAATAAACATGATTTGTACCCATAGAAAATTGTCAAAGAGTTGTTTGAATAAACTCTCGGAACAGTATATGTTCCTGAATAAATATATCAGGATTCCGTATTTTTATTATGTTTATATAATATATTCACTGAGCTGTCAATAACGGATTTTTTTTTCAATTGCTCCACCAAATATTAATCCACTCCACAAAATATTAATCCATTTTAACAAATAGAAAGTAATTTTACCTTGAATTTTTATTTGCCCAGGAGACTAAGTCAATCCTTGGACCTAGCTTTATAACAGTTCAATATATATATTAAGCCCAATGCCTACCTGCTCATTTTATTTACTCATTTTGTTTTGACTAAATTGAATCTTACCTGTTTCTATTTCTTGAGTGCCAACAAAATGTTACCTGTTATTTGTATGCAGATCAAAGAATATTGGCATTCAAGGAGTAAGCCTATTCCTATTACTGACCGAACTAACGGTAATAAGTAAGCCGGTAACGGCAACACTTCATTTTGATTCGGCATATTTAATAAACATTTGAACATAATTTCTGATAAAATTTTCAACTCATATACAAAAATATTAAATAACAAATAAAAACAAAGCATGCAGAATGCAAATAAGTAGTTATAAAACAGCACAACATTAACTGATAACAATAAAAGCATATCGAGTGCTATTGAAGCCGAAAGATAGTGATCATAGATCATAGATCATATACTTGAAAAGATGATATTTTGTATTAGACCAATTTATTCGAATTATTATAAGAAGTCAAGGTTCATACACAGCTATTAATATCGGGAAAGAAATCTGGCAATCAATGTTTGACTAATTTTCTTATTATATGGGTTTTAGACTTTATCGAGGTACGTTGCAGTACTATATTGATCAGTGGTTTATTTTCCGGTATTTGTTTCCTTTATATAACTGGTTCTTCGTTGAAACGAGTACTGCCCATTGCGAGAGAAAAAAACTGAAACCAGTCGCTGGACTCTGTCCCGCTTAGCTTCGAATAAAAACTACTACAAACCACCAGGAAGTGATCTTAAGAGCTAAAAATCAACTCACAACCTATAAAAAGATGATTTTTAAGCGTATTTCTATCTACAAATTTGGTAATAGGACATACCATCGAGTAACGTTGATGACGTCATTGCCGTTTCAAAAAAGGGATACCCAGGTAAAGAATGTCGAAATGTCGTCCCCGTTTAATTCAACTTTGACCAAAGAGGCTTACGTATATATATATATGCATAATGATAATAAAGCCTGAATTCAAGTTTCCATCTCAGCCATTTTCCCTTGCTTGACGTGACATTATTTGTAACAAAAAAATTGCAACGACGGTTTATAAAAGAATATTATAAAATAATTGAGATGTAAGTTTTCAAAAAAGTCTGATGTTTGGTTGTACCAACGAACCTCGTGTACTTGATTCCACACATTTTATCTCAAATGGTATCTGGAAATTTGCCTAAGCAATCCATTCTCCAGACCTTTACAGTTGTGTCATCCTAGTCCAAATAATTATGAAGTCTTGAAAGGCTATTTTTATTTTTTTCTGTGACACCTTCCTACATGTCCTACGGTCTTCGTTAGGAAGGCGTCACAGAAAAAAAAATTAAAATAGCCTTTCAAGACGTCATAATTATTAGGACTAGTGTCATCCCTAAGTTCAACTATTATCAAGTATAGAAGCATTTTCTCTTCTGCTTCCATTTTGACATTTTGAAAATGTTGGAGTGGCCTGAAAGTCTAAACTTCCACAAACAGAGGTTAAAACACAAGCTGTCAGAACTTGTTCAGAGTTATCGCTCGTTGACTTGTTTGAAAGCAGTAAAATTTGAACAGGACAGATTATAACTTATTAAATTCTCCCTCGGCCTCGCCCTGCTCGTCCGAATTTAAAGTATTTCTACTCTAAATTCAATAGGCTTTAAACAAAACAAACACAGAAATAGGATTAGTTGCTCGCAGTAACATATTATCTTCTCTTGGGATACATTATTTTATTAAACTTTACAATACAGGTATCTTTGATACAACCAACATATATAAATACATGTTATAAACATAGCAGCCACTGTATATATACTAATGTGACTAACTTCGTGACGATTCGATGTAACTGCGAGCACCTTCGATACTAATACATTTAAATGCCAAACTTTATATAGTACCATAAAACCCCACCTGTAGAAACCGCCAAAACTTTTCTCGTGCCTTGTACACGTAACATTAAACTTTATAAATAGTACATACTCTTGCAGAACTAGTTTCAGAACTAGTTACTCTAGTTCCCATCTATATATAATTAATACAAATATAAAACGGGAAAACCCAATTTCAAACGAAATGAAATATATTTCTATTTATTTCAGTTTGTTGATAAATACAAGCCAGCGGTGGGAAATTGACTTGACAGGGCGGTGTCTGAGAACTGGAAAGTTAATTTTACATGGCCTAATAGTTTTCTCTTTAGTACAAAGAAGAAACTGGTTGCACTTTTATCATCATCTGTTTCAGTATTTGAAGCAGTTGGGCTAGCTAGGTTTATACAGTGTTATAATTATCTCCCCTTTTCAAAAGATCCTTCAGTAAAACTGTTGTCCTGTAGTTTCTTCTATACAGGCTGATAAGTTTCAAGCACTGTAACAAACTGTTTACCAGATTGAGATGTAGGTATCTCTTTTTGTCAGTTGACCTTTAATAATAAGCACTTAAAGACATATTGACCAGAGTAATTTAGTACTCACAAACATCCTAATTAAATTTTTAAGAGGGTAATTTATTGATTTAATCTGTTATATTAACACAGCTCATAAAATAAAAATCATTACTGGTATTGATTAATCATCCATCATTCTAAATAAAAAAATCAATCTTTTTGCAGTTACATTAATACCATGATATGTGATATAATACGATCACTGTACAATATTAGCTTACGTTTTTAATATTAAATCCAACAGTTTGTATATAAGTTTTCATAAGTTAAATGTCACAATGTTTTATGATTATTGAGCTAAGGTTGATGTTAGTAAGGGAAACATCAATGAATTAGAATCCAAATAACTCAATAAAATCCATTTCTAAAAGCGACATAATCTAGAGGTCCATATATGGACTTCAATTTTCTCTCATTGTTGAATACCATAAGCTAACCTGTAGTCATAGTAGTTGTTTACACACTGCTTATATCCTCGTCCTTAAGTCTCGGTGTATATCCAGTTCTCATGAATATAATACTAGCTATAATATATACTTCAGTCTGAAATCATATATATGTCAGACTGAAAGAGTATATTTGTAAGAAAGCTAACACTTATAACTTAGGTACACAGACAATATATTGATTTGACTTATGTTTCAATGTTTTAACGTACGGTTATTTCAGATCCTAACTGTTCAACTCTATCATTTTCATTATTTCATACATTGCATTAACTATATATTGAAAATTATTTATGATTTATCTTGAAAGGAAATCTCTAGAAGACTAATGGTATATATTATATATATATAAGGTATTGGGATTTCAAGGGCAATTTCTAAATGTTATTATCTAATTGCTTGTAGAAATTAATCAATGTTATAATATATTATTATCAGTAGATATTTACAATTCTAATTTGGATTTTGTGGTTACTAGAAGATACTTCAGCAAATTAACAAGCACATGAATTTGATTATTATGTTTGTTTCCACAATTTGCATTATCAGCTTATAAATGTACTTTAACTCCTGTTGAAAGGGAATAATTATCGTCAAATTGGTTTTATGGTCACATTTTGTTTCTTTTATTAAGGTATCGTATGTTGTGGTGGGTTGTTGCTTAAATATATTGTTTGGTTTTAGTCTTATATCTTTTCTGATTCTTGAACATAGTTGTTCTTGTATGAGAAGAGTTAATTTATAAAAAAAGTGACAAATAGTTAATGGTTAATATGTATGCAAACATTTCTAGTAGCAGCAGCATGCCTTAGACCTTTAGTGATCTACATACAAAAGAAATATGATATGTCTATGTTCTTTACCATAACTGGCCAGTTGGCCGAACGGAATTTGACAAACAGTAAAATTTTGATATTTGATATCAAATGATAAAATGTGTGTGGCAAAACAAAATTTGTCAAAAAACTTTTATTTTTCCGGTGATCATGGTGATAGCAGGCATACAAATGCAAAATGTGCGTGCCAATATAGTTGTTTCAATTTCAATCTTTATGAGTCTAAATAAAAAGGTAAATCAGATACCACTAGATAATTAAATTTGTTTTGTGTTTTGTAGGTGTAGCAGTATTATCAGTTCACAAGAGAAAATCATGATGGAAAAAGATGTGAAGTAGTTCCATTGTATGGAGAATTCAATCAACATTTTTAAGACAAAATTCTACATCTTTGACATCTAATAATTGATGAAAGTTTGTATCCACTTCTAATAATTAATGAAAGTTAGTATCGACATCTAATAATTGATGAAAGTTTGTATCGACATCTATTAATTGATGAAAGTTTGTATCGACATCTATTAATTGATGAAAGGTTTGTATCGACATCTATTAATTGATGAAAGTTAGTATCAAAACTACCGAGATGGAAACAGTAATGGAAGAACCCAAAATGTCTGGGAACGAGGTGGAACAATTTCTACTCAACAATACAGATTTTATTGTAGAACACTTGAAAAAGCATGGGACACCAACTTTAATAAAGAAAATAAGTGATATTAAACCAAGTACACCAAGAAAAATGCCAATGTTCAACACGGCTCCACGTAATTCTATTACAACTTCTATGTTTAAAAGGTATGTGGAGGGTAATATAACTAGAATCAAGCAGGAAAGGAAAAATATGACAGAGTTAAGGAAAATGTCAGAAGATGAATTGTTTACGGAGTTGATAAAAGACATTGCTACAGAACTGGATGTTAATGTTTTATGTCATAAAATTTTACAAAATGTTAATATTCTTACAAAAAGTGATCGTAGTAGTTTGTTTTTAGTAAGGGGAAGTAAAGAAAACAGACATCTTGTTTCAAAACTTTTTGATGTGACAGAAACCTCAACGCTACAAGAATCACTGCATACGGAGGAGACAGAAATCAAAGTGCCTTTTGGTAGAGGAATTGCTGGTTATGTAGCACAAGCCAAAGATACAGTCAACATAACAGAAGCTTATGAGGTACAATTAATATGTATTGTAATGTTCTCAGCACCTTAATATGCCAATAACTTTAATAGCGATCAGTTGTACTGCTGTAAAATATTCTGTTGATGTCTTATATTGTTTAGCCTAAGGTACTAATTAGTAATACAAATAAGGAGATGTGCTACATGTGTTATAACCAATGATACAACTATCTGCCAGAAATCAAAGGACGAGGATGTAAACAAATATAGGGCACCGTAAGGCCTTCAACAATGAACAAAGTATGGTAAGCTATAAAAGTTTCTGGCATGACAAAATTTGAAACAACTCAGAGGAGAAAACCTGAGTAAATTTTAGTCAAATGAGCATTGCGTGTGTTGAAAATCTAATAATGACTAAAGATATTGGCTGTTCAACTGGACAATTCATCCAGTTGAAAGTTATTATTTACTGGTAAGAACTTAATGTGGACAATTTGACAAACGACAATCATTACTCTTCAATTGTCTCCGCCCTTCATGCCCTGTGATTTTGAATAAAATTGTAATTGGACATGTTAGGATACACATGTAAAAACATATAAAAAAATGTACTTTCATAGCTACATTTTGTATATGTATTGTACATGTCACTACAGGTGTACATATATAATACTATTGATTATATATAAGATGTAATACTATATATTAATGGAATAAATGATTAATGCATTAGAATTATCAAAGTTTTAATGAATAATCAAGGTAAATAGACCATATTTTACTTCCTGGTCATGTTGATGGTTTGACAAACATGACAAATTAACAGTTCATTAGTATGGTTGCAGTATTCAGTAAATGTAAAGTTTTAAAAAATGGCAAAACTGAAACATGATCAAGTTATCAAACGAAAGGATTTCCTGGTCTTGGTTGAATCATTTATAGTTGAGATAACCTTTATTGTTGAATTGATTTATTACCTAAGAATTATCCATGTTCCATTGATTACAATGTAGATTGCATAATGTTGACAATAATTTCAAATAAAGACCATTGAAGATATAATTCTGTATGTTTGGTTTTGATTTTATTGAAGCATTCATAACACAAACAGATAGAAATCTTTGGAATACAATTTTATTTTTGAAATGCATTATAATAAATCATTAGACAATAGACAGGATGACAGGAAATCATTTAAATATTGCTAAGGCCAAAAAAAAGTATAGTTATGTTTCCTGCCTCCCTACCTACCGGTACCCAAAATTTGCATGCCTTTCCTTACACATTTCATGGACATTTTTTGTTATCCACCTTTAAAAGTCAAGACATTTTTTGTTAAGCACTGTTAAGGTTAAGGTCCAAACATTTCCTAATATATAGTCTACAATGTATGAAGAATATTTAAAATATTAATAATTTTACCTACCATCCTATCCTATTTTTATCTGCCAGGAGGCAGGGAATGGGTATACACCTGAAAATTTGTTTTGTTACTAGACGCTTACACTGTCTAAGGTTAAATTATTTTTCCTTGTTTTGGTGCATTCTAGTTTCCTTTCAATAGTCTTTTTTCATATTACCGACTTTTGACTCCGGATTATATAATTTTTGACAGGTTACCTACTCCGCAGTAGGACATCCTGGTACTTGGTCAAGTAAAAGCAACCAAAAGAAGTAAAATCAAACATATGAACAGTGCAATTTGGGGAGAAAGTTTACTGTTTTTTGATGCTTTTGTCTTGAATGAAACATGAAACAGTTAATTTCTCCCCCAAATTGTGCCGATTGTAAGATTGATTTTACTTCTTAAAGTAGCTCTTCCTTGACCAAGTACCAGGATGTCCTACCACAGAGTAGGTAACCTGTCGTAAAAATATAAACTCCAGAGTCAAAAGTAGGTAATATGAAAACAGTCTATTGAAACTGACTAACTTGACATACATGAACATGATGAAGTATAAATGTATTTAATGACTTTTGTGGTAACCAAGATTGACATTAACAAAATAATACAAGGTGCAGATTAATTTAATTGATTGATAGATTTATTGTTTTGTGCTAAATGTCCAGGGGCAAATATTTTATGCCAAATTAATAACTTTAAGAAACCCAGTAAGGACCACAGACTTACATATTCTATAGCCAATCTATATTATATACATGTAGGTCCTTGTATGTCTTTTGAAATATTTATTGTAATACTAAACTTGTATAATTTTGTTAGTTGATCCTAAATCATTTCAGATCATTTGCCAACTAATTTAACTGGAAAGTGTTATTAAAAATGATACACTTTATGTTCATGAAGGTATGACTTACATTTGTAAATTTGTTAATATAGTTTGACAAAAACATGTAGACTGCACAGTGACTTAAGTTATAGCTGTTAACTTCTATGTCATTTGGTCCCTTGTGGAGAGTTGCAAATTGTATCATTGGCAATTATTGCACAACTTCTTATTTTTATAGATAACTTGTGTATTTTTTCCCAATAGTAACAACTGACAGATATATTCCGTAACAACTCTATAGGATTATGCACTTGATTGGTCATTCACTATTTATAAGTTACATGTATGATAGTAAGTCAGGGGTACTACTTGTACAAGTTATTTTTATTTACTTGAAGAAGTAAATATTTATATACAATTATATAAGTAAAATTGTAAGATACTTATACAAGTGTATTTTATTTTCTTGTATAAGTAAATTATTTTTGTGGCTTAGTTATGTCCCTTTAACATTCAGATTTTTTTACTTATACAAGTAAAAAAGTCACTATCTTCTTTTGTTGAATTTCTAAGGACTTCTTTGCTCTAATAGCATTTTAAGTGTCTGTCCTTTGCAGATGTCTATACTAATTATTGAAGAATAATTTCATGGACAATGAAAATCTCATTTGTCTGTCATCTTCAAAACACTGCACATTTACAAGCCTCCAAGGGGCAATTTTTGAAGGCCTTGCCCAATTACTTAAGATCTTTGGGCAATTAGTTTCTCTGTTGAATTAATGAGATGAAACACTGAACTCTAATAAAAAATTATGAGCTAACCAGAGAAAAATTGTTTAAGGCATGTTTTACATCCCAAAACTTGAGAATTTTAGGGATTGTAAAAAAAAATTACTTATATACAAGTAAATTTTTGGAGAAAATTAAGGGGTGATTATTCAAACTTTATAAGAAAATATGCAATATAACAAATTTACTTATATAAGTATATTATTATTTACTTCTTCAAGTAAATAAAAATAACTAGTACAAGTAGTATCCCTGACTGATAGTAGTAGTAAAATTGAGAATGGAAGCAGCGAATGTGTCAAAGAGACGATAACCCAACCAAAGAGTAGAAAACAGCCCAAGGCCACCAATGGGTCTTGAATCTACACATCGAGAAAATCCCAAACTGGAGGCAGCCTTCACCTGGCCCGAAACAATAATGTATACTAGTTCAGCAAAAATGACGTTACACTAAACTCCAAAACATATAAATTAACCAAAATTGAAAAAAACATACAAGAGTTAACACAGACCAGAAGTTCCTGACTTGGGACAGGGACAAAAATGTGACAGGGTTAAACATGTTTTGTGAGATCTCAACCCTCCCCCAATACCTCTTGCCAATGTGGAATATCAATAAACAAACACACAGCAATGCGCAGAGTAAAACTCAGTTTAAAAGATGACTGAGTCCGATGTTAGAATCAGTAACAGAAAAAACTAAGCAAAATGACAATGATCAACATAAATTAATAAAGGATTACTAGCAGTTACTGACAATTTTTGCCAGCTCCAGACCTCAATTAAACTGATTGAAAGATTATGTCTTCATCATATGAAAATCAAGCACAATTCCTCCCCTAAGGGGTTTAGTATCATACTATCATAACTTCATAAGTAATGGCCGTTACATGTACTTGTACTTGTGGTTGTCATCTTCGCTTTAACATGCACTTTTTTTTATTTTTTGTCTTAAGCTAATGGCTCTTCATCATGTTCATGATGGTCAGTTCAGATTTGTGTCCAATGATTTAGTAATAACTGCCTGGTCATTGAGTATGTACCTTTGATGCTAATTATATCATTGTATAAATATAAAACATTCTGATATATATTGTGATATAAAGCTTGGTACTCTTGGTCTAACAACAACTTTGATTTGATTTATTTAGTATACTTTTCTCATTGATTTTAGGATCCCAGGTTTAATAATGATATAGATAAAAAGACAGGATACAAAACAATGAGTATTCTGTGTATGCCAATATCAAATTATGAAGGAGAGGTTATAGGGGTTGCACAGATTATAAACAAAGCTGGAAATGGAATATTTACTGTCGAGGATGAAAGGGTAAGAAGATTTTTCTAAGTAGACATACTAGTGGATTCTCTTCCTGTACCCATGAAAACCACATGGCCTCTGACCTCTGTCATGACTGTTATTTTGACAGTGCTATCTTTCTAAAGTAAAATTGAGTTATATAAAAAATGCGCTGACACAAATATTAGATAAATAAAACTGCTTACAGAACATCATTATTCTAATAAAATATACATATTTCAGAAAATTTTTCAATTGTGAGAGCCCTGTAAACATGGTAAATATCCAAAGGCTAGGATTTAATATAAGTGTATTCAATAAGTACAGAAGGCTAATTCTTACCCTACTTTCACTTTTCAATAAATTTTTTCTGATGGTTTGCTTATTTCAATATATACACATTTTATTTTGACTTTTAAAAGAAAACAATAGAGAGAACAATCACAAAGAAATACCCCATATAATACATGGGAAATATACTTATACACCAGATGAACAAAGAGAAAGAATTTTTAAGATTAAACATGTAAAATAAATACTTTCAGAATATAAAACGAAATATTATGGTTTAAGCATTAGTTATTTCTTAGCTTTGGCACCATATGAATTTAAATTTTATTTGATTCAAAGTCTGAAATAATCATAGAATGTTGACAATTCTAAACATCTAAAATCTGCATCATACTTATTGGCATTCATTTGTCTCAGTAAAATACTTTGAAATTTGATAAGCATATTTCGAACATGATGTATGTCTACATAAATCCAAATGTTGAATTAAAAAAAACACTGAGCTAATGACTGAAATTTCATTTTTTTCTGAAAACTATTACATTGCAAGGGAATACAACTATGACAACATATATATATTAATGACATTATTATTTTGTTTTATCTACAGCTGTTTGAGAAGTACCTAACATTTTGTGGTATTGGATTAACTAATGCACAGTTATTTGAAATGTCTGTCATGGAATACAAGAGAAATCAGGTGTGTATAGAAAGAGAGTCCTTAGGAAGTTCTTTGCTGATATTCAAAATTATAATAGCATTTTCAATCATAATATATAAATCATTTAAATTATTGGAAATATTTAGATAGGGCAGTGTCTTTGTTTTTGAGATACAAGCACTTTTGCATAATGGTCAAAATGTAATTAATTATCATTGAGACAGTAACATAAAAAGGCATCCTGTAATGATTGATCCTTCTAACAATACTTATTGATTCACTGTAATCATAATATCATTCAAAAGTTTGTATCTAAACAAAAAGTAATACATGTGTAATATACAAAACAATAAAATATAGATTCAATAGCATGTCTCCATGTAGATCATTACCCAGAAGGTTATCTCTGTTTACTGAGGGTTTAGCAGTTGGTCCGGGTACACAGTTATCGTCCTTTGATTTTCGTTGTCCACGAATATAGTCCCTAGTGTGGACAGTGTGTTACTTGTCGATTTTTTTTATACCCCTTCCGAATTTATTTCTCCATGTTTTATGACTCAAATAGTAAGTAGGGGGGTGAAATGACACTGTAAAAAAATTTGGGTCATGAATTTTAAAGTAAAGTAGTGATTTGGTCCAGCTGAAAAATGTTAAAAATTAGCACTTCGGAGGCTGTCAAAAGATTTGAAGACCCCCTCAGCATGAAATTGTCCATATTTTGAGTTAGAGCCGATGAAGTTTTCTATAATTTTGATATAATTTGTCCCAAAAGTAGTACAACACACTGTAAAAATATTATTGAGAAAGTGCAGGTGGGATTTTTTTAATTTTCATTTATTGTCTAAAAGAAATGCACTACGAAATAACTGTGTACTCGGACCTAAGAGGTGAAATCAGGAAATATAGAATCTGTACTTTGGCAACTTCCCTGAATGATTTGATGGTGTCAATTTATCAAATAGCATAAAACTAAAGGATTAAAACTTTTATTTGATAGAATTTCTGCAAAAATGACCAATTTTGGCATGTTATGGTCAAAATAAGCATTTCATAGCTTTTTCAATTTTGATGCATAAGTGGCATTCTGACTTTCTATCTGACAGGTTTTTATGTGTCAATATTTGTGTTTCTATGCTTCAATCCAGTTGTATTACTCATTTGTGAACTCTGAATCTACAGAAAAGAAGATTATCTCAGACAATATGTTCAAAATGTGTTGTATATATGGTCCTCGTCTAACGCCCTGTTTGGATCGAGTTAAATGTGAGGAGCTTGGAACATAAAAGTTGAAGTCCATTATAAAGACCTCACTAAATTTGTATAAAAAGCACTTAACAATGTCTTTTGTACCTGTTTTATGTCACATAATATCTTTCTTTTCTTCTGTCGGATAGCAAGTGGTTCAAATATAAGCCTGTTGAGACTAAAATTGCATGCATGTTTTTCACTAAAAAGTGAAAAATCTTTGTATCAGACCATACTGTTTGCAAAAAAAGTTGAATGCAAGAGTCTTTTTGTGCTCAGATTTATTGTATCATGTCACCTGAGTATAGAAATGATAGAAAAGACACAAAATTTTATTTCATATAGCTTCAATATGCATTTTTAAATGTAAATATGTGATACGGCCTAAATTGACCCTAAATTATTTTCAGTCTTACTTGGCCTAAGACCCTTTTAAACTAATGTGATATGTTATTTATAAGTTTTCTTTCCATTTAAAGTACATTAAATACATATGTAAGGATTATTTATAACCAAAAAGCTTTACAAATTTAAAATTGCTGGAAAATATTACATCTTCATGTAAGGCCCCCCTTCATTGGAAAACCTCCATTATTAGCCACAGGCTCATATAAATTTGACTTTTTAATAATTATGATAAGTCTGATAAATCAAATGAGTACTCTATTGCTTTTAATACATAATATATTATATATTAAGGCATTTCAAAAGTATTTTTTTGCAATATTTAAATTTTTTAAGCCCCAAATGTTGATAGTTGAAAATTTTCAATTTTAACATCTAAATTTAACACTCAAAGTTGAATATAGAATTAGTCATATTGTCTATAATATATATCCTATTGCCATGAAACTTTGTAAGCAGTCTTATAATTTAATAAGCTTTGGTCATACCAAGTTTCATTAAGATTGGTCAACTTTTTCTACCCTATTAGGTCCGGGTACACAGTTATCGTCCTTTGATTTTCGTTGTCCACGAATATAGTCCCTAGTGTGGACAGTGTGTTACTTGTCGATTTTTTTTATACCCCTTCCGAATTTATTTCTCCATGTTTTATGACTCAAATAGTAAGTAGGGGGGTGAAATGACACTGTAAAAAAATTTGGGTCATGAATTTTAAAGTAAAGTAGTGATTTGGTCCAGCTGAAAAATGTTAAAAATTAGCACTTCGGAGGCTGTCAAAAGATTTGAAGACCCCCTCAGCATGAAATTGTCCATATTTTGAGTTAGAGCCGATGAAGTTTTCTATAATTTTGATATAATTTGTCCCAAAAGTAGTACAACACACTGTAAAAATATTATTGAGAAAGCGCAGGTGGGATTTTTTTAATTTTCATTTATTGTCTAAAAGAAATGCACTACGAAATAACTGTGTACTCGGACCAGTTGCCATATGCTTCTATGATACAAGTTAACCTGTACAGCATGTGCAGTGAAAATATAAATAAGAAGATGTGGTATGAGCGCCAATGAGACAACTATCCATCCAAGTCACAATGTGTAAAAAGTAAACCATTATAGGTCAAAGTACGGCCTTCAACACGGAGCCTGGGCTCACACTGAACAGCAAGCTATGAAGGGCCCCAAAAGACTATCAGTTTGCCATAGCAGGTTGCTTGATATTCCTGCTGATAAGTCTATCAAAAATAAAAATGCTATTACTATATATTTATGATAATTTCTTTCATATTACAATACATAGATTTTTGTTCTGACAGTAATATAAATACAATATTTTTAGGGGCTGAGATTGACTCTCATTGAAAAAAGCATTTTATGATGATATATCAGTCATGTTGATTGGTATTTTAGCTCCCCTGGTCCAATGGCTATAGAATCTGAGCTATAACCATCACTTATATTTTAATATATATCTTTAATATAAGGCTAGAAAACTATAATGAAGTACTTGCTTTTTCTACTTTAGATGTTATTAAATCTAGCTAGAGGTGTTTTTACAGAACAAACCAATCTGGATAAATTGATAAAAAAGATAATGTTAGATGCTCAGGGACTTCTGAAATGTGAGAGATGCAGTGTGTACTTGATAGATGATTCACTCGAAGGGGTAAGGGCTTTTTATAGTGTGTCATAAAACAGATTATGCTTGAAAGAATATTCCACAGTCAATCAGTTTGTTCAAGATGATACATTGGATGGTTTGAATCATTCACAGGGTTTTGCAATGTTTGAATCTTAATTAAAGATAATATATATACATATATGAATAAATGGAGATGTGGGATATATGTCAATGAGAGGGTAACCAATACAACACCAATAACCAAAAGACATCTAGATCATCTAATAGGCAACATGCAGTCTTAAAAACTTAAAACTTGTCAAACACAAAATTATCAAAAATCTGCTATCAAACACAAAATAACCAAAATAACCAAAAATACTATACATAAGACAATCACGACCAGGTTTCCTGGCTCGGGACAAATACTCAAAATAACCAAAAATAACTTAACATAAGACAATCATGACCAGGTTCCTGACTCGGGACAAATACTCAAAATAACCAAAAATACCATAACATAAGACCATCACGACCAGGTTCCTGACTCGGGACAAATACTCAAAATAACAAAAAATACCATACATAAGACAATCATGACCAGGTTCCTGACTCGGGACAAATACTCAAAATAACAAAAAAAACCATAACATAAGACAATCACGACCAGGTTTCTGACTTGGGACAAATACTCAAAATAACCAAAAATACCATCACATAAGACAATCACGACCAGGTTCCTGACTCGGGAGACACACAAATATATGGTGGGTTCAAATATTTTCTCAAAACCTCAACCCTTGCCTTTTTAATCTCTATCTTTTTAGGTGCAAAAATTCTAATAAACACAGAAAACACTTAATAAAACTTTAAACATATTTTTCATGCAGTACAAAACTTGTTGCAATTTTTTTTTGCTTATTATACATGTAATTGTGCTTTGATTTGAAGCTTGTCTGCTTTTTTTTGTTTTTAGCTTTTGCATGTATGTTAGCATGTCTTGCATGTTTTATGATGAATGATAAAATAACATGTTAGAAGTAAGCATAAGAAAAACATCAAGCATGCTTGTTTTTGGCACAAATTACACTCAGCCTGTTCTGAATTTTTGTTTGTTTTTTTACAACTAACGCAGTGAAAACACTTATAAAATGGAGGTATAATTTAAAGGAGCAAATGTTCCTCATGCATTTTTATTCTTTATTTCAAAGAAAGCCTTAGGATATCCAGATCATTTGTGAAAGTCATATAATATTCAGGTTCACCCAGTAAAGACTAATTCTTAAATCAATTGAATCTCCAGTAAAAGTTATGATGCTTTATAATTAAGAATCGCTACAAGGATTCATTTCAAATTTTTGAAAAAATAAAGTGAGTTGTATTTGATTTATTACTATGTATTGAATCTTGATATTAAGGATATAGGGTTTTTAATTAGCATAGTTAATGCTTAAAAAGACATTTTTATCAGAAACTTACATATAATAACCATAAATTTGGCACATAGTAGCATAATTTTGCAATATTTGCTTGAAATCATTCCCATTTTTTTTGGTAAATAACCCAAAAGGACACGTTTTTTGTTGTATTATTTGGCCTTGAAGCATATCATCTGAGATTGACAACAGAAAATTTACATTCTATTCACTGACTTTGTTATTTATGTGTATTTGTTCATTAAATTGGTTTACAGAGTCTCAAGGATCTTTCCAGTTTTTTATACACAGTATACAAAAAACACTTTCCAGTATACAAAAGATCTATTTCTCACATCAAATATTTAATTCATCTAGGATAAAAACAAGTTTACAGGCATGTTTGCAAGAATTATGCAGAAATATAATAACAAACGCCTATCTAGGTCAACGTCACAGGTAACTGTGTGCCTACCTCTGCATACTGTAGGATCATCTCACATTTCTTAGCACATATATTTACTAACTCAAATGTTTAATAATGGTGAAAGCTTTATTAATATATGTAGAATTTGACACATTTATATCCAGTGCACAAGTTTGAAGTAATTTACATATTTTTTTTCTATTTAGAATTGAGTTTATATTTGTCAAATTAACAAAATTGCTTTTTCTATATGACATGTACAGATGTTCTCCTTTCTAGACAGATATAGGATAGTTGCCATCTTTTTCACACTTTGGGATATCTACTGTTTTACTTGAATAAACATGCAAATCTACCATGTGGTAATTATAAATATGGGAAATTACTATGTGTACAAGTCAAATTGAAATTAGAATAAAGTCATACATTGTTCCTTGACACAAAGTTACAGAAGTGATATATATATACAGTCAATACTATGTTGCCAGTAATCATGAATGTGTTTGTATAAATGTATGCAAGATTTATGTCTTTGTGATTTTTTAGGCACAATACAGGTTGTTGTACTAACAATTTATCATTTCATAGTTAATATTCTTAAGACCGATCTCAAGTTGTTTTTATGAATTAGTTAAACCTGTTGACCCGTAGTCAATTGGTGTAAGTGACGTCATTGAACAATCGGTTTTTAGTTTGACATAACAACATAAGCATTTTGATGTAGGAAATGTACAGGAAAATGAACAAATTTGAAAGTTGTCTATGCAATGGATCAGTATGGTGACAGATTGACCCATTGTGATTCAAAGTCAAATGTGAGGGTCACCTGATTGCAATTTCAAAAAAATGTCGTAGGAAGTATGGAGCTAGTCTCTTCACCAGATTGAAAGAATTTTTTTTTTAAATTCACACAAATAATGTGATCTTTCAAGGGATGATCCGTGTGACAATATCCTTGTTTTTTATCACATTAATCTTTGTTCACAAACTATGTGAGCTTTCAGTGGGATGCTCCACTAGAAAGTACCATTGATTTTTAACATGCTCATCTTTCTTCACAAATTATGTATCTATTATTTTGATAGGCTTAGACAACTGGTTTAATATATATTTAAGAAATATATAATTCATGTAACCAAATATATATTGAAAATATATATATGAAATTCAATCTGATATGCTTTAGATCTTTCATTTATCATGATTAAATATAATGTTTTAAATTTTAATGAACAGAATTGCAGTTGTATTAGCATTGGTACATCTCATTTCCATGGAGATTGTTTTGCCATGTACCTTCATTCATGGTTCATTGACTTTGAATATTTGCATAACTAACATGTTAAAGTATTGCTATTTTAATTTCAACATTTGCATTTTCAAAAGTACAAAAAGGCGAGACATATCTCTGTGTTAACAGTTTATTTTTTTAAAGTCAGAAAATTTCTTAATGAAAAGTCTGGCATCTTTATTTGAAATGTTCTAGAAGCTGTCACATTACACAGTTGTAAGGTTACAGAGATTCATTTCCTGTTACAAGAAACATTATAACTGTAAAGGTAAATACTGGAAGTTTATTTTCTTAACGATTAACGCAAATGCAGGATTTTCTTTTAACTAAGTGTTCAAATATTTCATTGCATAATTGAAACAAGCATAAAGTAATTTCAATTTGATTTTCAAAGCCCTTTTCAATGGAAGGACAATGTGGTCTATTTGCTTTTTAATTAAATGCTCTAGTAAACGGATAAATTCTATTGGTAGCAGACATCATAAACTTGTATAGATCAATTTTCAGCTATGATTTATAGTTCACAGCTATTGTATAAGCTCTTGAGAACTAACTAGCAAACAAATATCCTGAGAAAACCTATTTAATATCATAAGAATTTTTAAATCATAGTATTCAAAGCAGAACAGATTTATTTTCTAATGTCAACATAGAATATTGCTCCATTTTAAATATTTGATCAAGACTAATAATTCCAGGTGTTGTGACATTTGTTACTGGTCTTTTCCTTGCTGAAAGAAGGGAAAATCTTCAATAAAGACTTTTACACAGTAGATTTGATGGTTTTTGAAAGTACATTAATAGTGATTGATTTTTTGTAGCAGTAATGCATTTATTGATCCAACTGTTAATATATATTAGTGGGTTTTTTCAGTACTAAATTCAATAAACTCTTGCTTAAAATAGATGTTTGTAGCATTCAAACATCTCAAATTTATTGGAAAATTAAACTATTGAAAAATAGATACATAGACAGGCTGAGGGCACACAACTACATTCTTAAACTCAACACTTTGTTGTGGCCCAATTAGTTTCAGATATTTCCATTTCTTGCCCTTCATTATTCCTTCATAGAGCATCTTCTAAAAACTTTATTCAGTGAAAACTTTATTCTTATCAGGAGTGCATGGGAAAAAAAACAAATTTACTAAACATCAAGGTGAATTCCTGTTTACATCTCTGTAGCATGACCCAAGTATTAAACTAAACATCATATTGTTAATTTGTGTCCTTATGTAAGCACAGTAATCAGTGCTTAGCCTGAAGATAAGACATTCCAAATTTACATGTCCATCATCAGTGGAACTCTTGATGTTCCAAATCTACGTGTTGAAGGCCTTACTGTGACTTTGAGATGAAGAACAGCAATAAAAGCATTGTTCCTTTGCTTTTTGTATGTTTTTTTTGTTGTGGATTAACTGATTTTGTGTCATGGATGGATACCCATATCATTGTTTTTCTATTATGTCCATGACAATGAATAAGAACAGCAAATACAGATTCTTAAATGTCCTGTCACCAGCTGTTTTAAACAATTCTGAAGTGCAGAACACAAATAACTTTTTATAGATAATAGTGAACCATTGCCTGGTATTATTCTTCTCTACGATAGAATCATTAAATAGATGCCTTGAGTATGCAGGGTTATTATCACCTTATACTTGGGAATTATTTCGAAATTTAGATCCCCTTGTTATTTATACTGTATGCTATTGTGTAATGTATGTCTCAAAAATAGTAAGTTATGATTCCTGGTGTATTTTTAGCTGATAGGTTAAAGATACAAAGTGTAGCTAATATGTACTGTAGATACACTTTGTTTCTTAAATCTTTATATATATTCATGTAAATATATACAAATGTTGTATGTTTCCCTGTTGTGCATGTCTGTTGTGTATTTATAGGACTATACCCACCCTGACCATGAACATGAAGAAAAGAAAATAACATCAACCCAGGTAATAAACTGTGCATAGGTTTTCCAAAGAATTCCATTGTGTACTTGTTTATATTACACATATTTACATGATGTAACTTCATTTATTTAAAATTATTATATTCTAAATATGCTCCTAAAAATTTGTATTATGCATTCTTTTACTTTATCATGGAAAGCTTATTTTTTTACCTTATTTTGTTATTATATTTATTCATGACACTAATATGATTTAAAACTAAGAGTACAGGTACACAGAATTTTCATGTATTCCCGTTTATGTTTCTTGTACTTAACTGTAAGCAACTGTAAAAAGGGAAGAACCAATCGTTTTCTCAGATATATTTTTTGTTCTTGGCATCCAACAGGATAGAAATGTAAATAGGAGAAAATATTGAACAACAAACAACAAATGAACCTAATAAAAACCCTCAAATACCCAAATTCCTTGTGAAATAATTCTGAGTTGGTTTGGACCCAATTATTGCGTATGATATTTTACTCCTGCCCTCACCGGTGATTTTTGTTCTCAGCTAGTAAGATTATTTTGGATAGTTCTCATGGCGTGAAGAAATAAATGCATGTTACTGAACAACAAATTGAAATAGTAGAGAGAATCAATATTGTGCATTTATTAGGAGACTGTAACATACTATCGCAATAAATTCAAACAACTTTAATTACTGGTTATTTTAATTAAGAGTTTTTATGAAATATAGTTGAATACAATATTTAATTGATATATGTAAAGCATGTAATCCAGTAAACCAGTAGGTGTCGTTAGTGTTGTCAGTAGTACCATTATTGTTTTTTATATATTGTACATGTTGTAGTATAAATCAGGCCACTGGTTTACTCGTTTGAATTATTTCACATTTTGTCTTCCTGGGGCTTTTTATAGCTTACTATTATATATTAGTTTTGCTCATTGTGAATCAAATCCTCATGAAGCAACATTCAATGCTATTGCTTTGTCATAAGGGAATTTTTAATTTTAAGGTCATGTGCACAACATCTCTTAGAATGCGTAAAGCTGATAGGTTTCATAGAACATGACATGCTTTACAAGATTAAAGCTTGTAGACTTTATACACCTCCATCATTGCACCCAAGCTTCAAACATCATTGAAAGCTCAGCCATTTAGAGAGGTAATGAACCATACTTAGATTTTGAGTTTTGAAAATCACAATATGATTTAGGAGATTAAAGCTTGTAGGCACCTTTGGTTTTGTATCTGTCTCTACCAAACTTCCTCCTCAGCCATTCAGCCATTGATAGATGTGGGATTTTGTGGATTACATGGGTAAAGGTAAACCATGAATTTAAATGTTCAACAAAATACAAATATTCTAAAGGTTTGTATACAGACTTTGGCAAAACCAAGAAATCAAATATCCATGGAAATACAATTTTTCCTCAATCCACAAAAAATGGTATGAAAGAAAATAAATGAATTCACAGTATTTAAGTTCTGAGTTTTGAAAAATCACAAAGACTTAGAAGATTAAAGTGTGTAGGCACCTTTGAGCTTTAGTCTTGCCTCTGTCTCTATCAAACATTGTTCAATACTAAGTAGTAATGGTGAGACTTGAAATCAGTTTGTGGTGCCCATGTTTCATTATATTGTTCATACAACAAAATAAGAATAGCTTATGGCTAATGATTGAACATGCATCATTATACTCCCACTGTAGGATTGGGGCTACATTTCAATCACATTGTCCATTTGTCTATCCTTCAGTTCGTTGGAACAAATATTTTCATCACACAATTTTCTCAGAAACTACTGAATGACTTTATATATTGGTCAGCAGCTTTACAGTGATGAGTTCTAACGTGTGTGCTTTTTTGGGGTCAGATCCCTTCTTTCTGTTTGCCAGTACGTATACTTATTTGTTGAATGATTTTTTGTCTCATATTTCTCCAATACTATCTAACAGAATGACTTCATATTTAGTCATCAGCTCTACAGTGATGAGTTACAACTCTGTCAGACACCTACCTCCTGTTTTCCAATAATTGAAATAACGTGTGAGGTAAGCTTAGCACAACAACATGTGCATTTTCGTTTGATTTGATATTAACCAACACAACATTTTAGTATATTTTTTTTTTTTTTAAATCTTATATTGTGAAATATGAACTGTATGGTTGGATTTCTTATTTATTTCCAGGATGTTGTTTTCTCTAAAGCATTTGACCTGTATCCAAGAGATGGTGGTAATTTCCATGTGCCAAGGTAAAGAGAACAAAGATGAAAACATTGTTATCCACCCATAAACACTTATCTCTTTTAAGCTCCCATCGCTAATTTTCTAATCAAGAATCTTTAGTGATCAATGTAAATTGACATGTACATTGTATATGATTGATGTGAATGTTGTCTTGTGTATATCCATCCAATTTCATTTTATCCAAAGAATTTTGAATACAAATATTAAGACACTAGAAACATTTGATACCAGTAGGGCATTTGAAATGAAAAAGTTGAAGAAGGGTAACAACAGCATGGCAAAAAAAAAATAGACAAAATAACAGTTCATGAATATAACACAGTCAAAAACTAGATTTAGCTTAAAATATCCCAGCAAAAACTAAAGATGATCATGTGCTCCAGTTCAACCAATGATACAACTTGCTGCTGGAAAAAACATGAATCCAGTGATGATAGGTCATGAATGAGTAATTATATATTTAAAAAACATAGGTCCCTTTGAAGGGGAATAACTCATATAAATAAGTCTTTAATTAAAAGAGTCCTTAGAAAAAAAAAGGTAAATAGTCTACTGCTCATCTTCATTTTTGCCCAAGATCCTTCAGCCATTTGGGCAATTTTTACAAGTATGAAGAAGATGAAGAAGTCAGGTCATAGTGAATTGATTTAATTACTTAATCAACTATATAATGTTCCCTGGCTGCCTCTGATGTATAATTTTGTTATTCAGTTTGAACTTTTATTAACTTCTGGCTGTCTCCAAGGTATCAAGTTTATATAAAAAATTGATAAAGACCTCACTTCATTTGATGTTTAAATTCCAATTTGTCCAATTTATTCCTTATGGATAATGAAATTTGATAAGTAATTGCACTGAATATTTCCATTTCATGCCTATGGCACATACAGTCCTGAGACATGAATAATGTCAACAGTAAAACAGAAATGATTTATATATGTTTCTTTTATACACAATAGATTTGAATAGCTATTATGAGTCCAGATATATATATATATATATTGTTTATTATTAAATATTATCTATGTATTTTAGTGCCGCCCTTTTAAAGACCTCAAGAAATGCAGAAATAGCCAGACATGTAGTAGTAGCAGCAGTACCTTTAAATATAGCCGACATCACTCAGGAAAATGACTACTGTAAAGGCGCTGTAAGTTAAGGAATTACTACAGCAATATAATAAGATAAAACTGATATCACTCAGGAAAAATCACTACTGTAAAGGCGCTGTAAGTTAAGGAATTACTACAGCAATATAATTAGATAAAACTGATATCACTCAGGAAAATCACTACTACAGTCCAACCTCGTTGTTTCGAAGTCAAAGGGACCGGACCAAAGTATTCGACACATCCGAGGTTCGACTCATCCGAGGTCAAGTGTGTCGTCATAAATTTGGAATGCATGAAATACGATATGAATTGTGTAAACTAGATACAATGAACAGTGTGCCTTTTTTTCGATATGACACTTTATGATTGTGTATTCAATCTCCATTTTTGGTCCTTCATAATAATTAAACACACAAGTACAGATACAAATCATGCACAAATAAAATCAATAGTCTGCACAAATATTTACAAAGGTCAGTCACTATAAATTATGAAATCACTCGCAGAACGAATTAAGTTATGAACGGTCTCTGATGAGCCAGAGGTCGTCTGCTTTACATTAAATTATCATGAATTTATCATAATTGTCCTAATCCTTTTATTTATTGTAATTAATGAGTTTTAAATCTAACGATTTATTTAATATCGGCTTGGGTCATTTAAATTCATTTTGTTTTTATCTGATGTGAAAAATGTTCAACACACTAACATTCCGCTTGAACGATCAACCAAAGGTGTTAATTACTGGTCACCATAAACATGTCATTTTAACTGTTATACAAACAAGTATGTTTACTCAGCTTTAATCTCTTTGGAAAATGATTAGGTTACATAAAAAATACATCCGATTTGAAATTTTATCATTAGGTCTGCATCTTTTGAAAATTCTTACTTTTGAACTTCGAGTCATCGGGGTGGATTTACATGAATTTAACATCGACGGGACTATAAAATTTACTCGACTTAACCGAGTATTCGAATCAACCGAGTTCTACTCATCAGAGGTAATTATGTTATGCATTGATCAAACGGGAATTTTACCGGGACCGAGAAATTACTTCGACTCATCCGAGTTTTCGACACAACGAGGTTCGACTGTACTTTAATTTACTGAATATCTATAGCATAACCATTAGATATAGCTGATACTGTAAGAAGATCAATTCTGTACAGAATATACAAGTCATCAGGAAAGTCATTTCTGTAAAGGCTCTGTAAGTCCTTAAGTCATCAAGAAAGACAATTTTGTATAGGCTCTGTAAGACATTGGGATATTCAATTCTGTAATGGCTCTGTAAGTCATTAGGAAAGTCAATTCTGTAAAGGCTCTGTTAGTCATCAGGAAAGACAATTCCATTAAGACTCTTTAAGTAATCAGGAAAGTCAATTCTGTGAAGACTCGTTAAGTCATCAGGTAAGTCAATTCTGTAAAGGTTCTGTAGATCACCAGGAAAGTCATGTAAGTCTTCAGGAAAGTCAATTCTGTAAAGGCTCTGTAAGTCATCAGGAAAGTCAATTCTGTAAAGGTTCTGTAAGTCATCAAAAAGATTCATGCTGTAAAGACTCTTAAGTCATCAGGAAGGTCAATTCTGTAAAGGATCGTTAAGTCATCAGGAAAGTCAATTCTTTAAAGGCTCTGTAAGTCATCAGGAAAGTCAATTCTGTAAAGGCTCTGTAAGTCTTCAGGAAAGTCAATTCTGTAAAGGCTCTGTAAGTCATCAGGAAAGTCAATTCTGTAAAGGATCTGTAAGTCATCAGGTAAGTCAATTCTGTAAAGGTTCTGTAGATCACCAGGAAAGTCATGTAAGTCATCAGGAAGGTCAATTCTGTAAAGGCTCGTTAAGTCATCAGGAATTCCAATTCTGTAAAGGTTCTGTAAGTCATCAGGAAAGTCAACTCTGTAAAGGTTCTGTAGGTCATCAGGAAAGTCAAATCTGTAAAGGCTCTGTGAGTCATCAGGAAAGACAATTGTGTAAAGGCTCTGTAAGTCATCTGGAAAATCAATTGTAAAGGTTCTCTTTAAAGTCGTCAGGAAGATCAATTCTGCAAAGGCTCTGTAAGTCATCAGGAAGATCAATTCTGTAAAGGCTCTGGAAATCATTAGGAAAGTCAATTCTGTACAGGGTTTGTAAGTTAACTGAAAATTAATTTTGTTAAGGTTCTCTTTGTCATCTGGAAAGTCAGTGCTGTAAAGGCTCAGTAAGTCATCAGGAAAGTCAATTCTGTACAATTTCTTTAGTTGTCAGAAGCAAAATTATAGCAAAGCAATATCTGTTTGGATGTAAATGTGTAACAAGACACCTAATTGCAGGATATAATCATAAACAGAAGCAGAGGTTTATCACCGGCTGCTGTCAATTTGAAAGTATAAATAAAAATAATAGCTGAAAGTCGGGAAATTGCTGTTGTCTAGTAAAGGTCCATTAATTTATTGCTAGCAATAAAAAAAAACATACAAGCTTTAGAAACAAGTAAAAACAAAAGCTTAACAAACTATGGCACACATATATTAATACTTGCTATCTTTTTCAGTGATCTAATTTACTTGATTAATTATGTTTCTTCAGTATAGGGATACATATGGGTTAACACTGAATTCTGCTTAATTTTTTTTAACAGGCCTGTCAAGGCCAGAACTCTGTAATCAATTGATTTAGAATTATGCTATTACTCTAAGACACTGTTACATGTCATTATATGAACAACATTTTACTGTTGAGAATATACTGCAAATGTTAACGTTATGTTTCCCGTATTTACGTCTTATGTTTATGACGTTAATTTGTACCTTTGTATGGGCGCCTTCGATATAGATTTTGATCATAAAAGTAACACAACGCAAAGTATAGAGTTTTATTCGTTTATTACAATACATTTTGGTGCCGTGACGCCATGGAAAGTAAACTGAAAGCGGTGAGAGCAGGCCATAAAAGTGCTGTAACAAGACTTTTGAGAAAATCTGAAGAAGACCAGAATTTAGACATAGAAGAAAGTACAGAATTATTAGAAACACTTTCGCAAAAACAGAAGATTATTAGTGCTTTGGATGAAGAAATTCTAAATTTAACAAAGGATGAGGATGTTGAGGATGAAATTCTACAGACAGATGAGTATAAATTCTTTCTGAATACTAAAATTAGACACATTCGTAAAAAATACTCAAATTCACCAACTTCGAACATTACCACCTTACCTAATCTGAATAATCAATCAACGGAAAATACGAATCAGCATAGTTCAGTAGAAAATACATATAGCTCTGTTCAACAACAAATGTACCATGTTCCGCCCAACGTTATGCAAAATCACCAACTTCCGAAACTCACCTTACCTACATTTACAGGAGAAACACTCATGTGGCAAACTTTTTGGGACTCGTTCGAATCATCTGTACACTATAATCCCACACTTACCGACATACAGAAATTCACATATTTGAAATCGCAACTTAGTAATGAAGCCGTTCGATGTATTGATGGACTACCGCTCACAAACAATAATTATACGGAAGCTATAAAATTATTAAAAGAACGTTTTGGTCAGCCACATAAAATCACAAATGCCTACATGCAAGCCCTATTAGAACTTCCTTCACCGCAATACAACATTATTAGCCTCCGAAATTATCACGACAAACAAGAAGCATATATAAGAGGTCTAGAATCGTTAGGTAGATTCATATGGCGCACTGCTCATCCCAATCATCTTGAATAAGCTACCGTCAGTTGTAAGACAGAACTTAGCCAGGGAAAACGGAACTGATAATTGGGAATTAAAAGAACTGAGACACAGGATATTGAAAGAAATTACAATTTTGGAAGCTGGAAAACGCACCGATGTAGTTATTGAAAATGTACCGTCTACAGCGTCATTTTTAACAAGCACCAATAAAAGAGATTACCCGCGAATGCAAGATAGATCTGAAAACCGCCAGAAACAAAGTACGAATATTCGTCAGAAACCTTGCATATATTGCTACGATATGCACGACCCCGCAAAATGCTTAAAAGTTCCAGATTATGAACACCGTATAACAATTATAAAACACAAGAAATTATGTTTTAATTGCTTAGGAACGCACCGAGCAAGTGAATGTAGATCTCAATTTCGTTGCCGACTCTGTAACAAGAAGCACCATACTAGTTTATGTACCAAACATACCGATAGATCGTACTTTGATAAAGCGTCAAATGGAAATAAATATGAAACGTCAGTAAACACCGTAGTCAACAATGAAAGTGTTGCCACTGCCACAAGTTTTCATTCGTCCACGATACAACCCCGTTCAAGCGTATTATTGAAAACCGCCATAGCACCTGTTTGGAGTGAACATCAAGGAATGAATATGAATATATTGTTCGATGAAGGAGCACAGCGTTCTTTCGTGACCGAGGAATTAGCTTCAAAACTAGACATAAAGGCAGTAGGTACAGAAGTTATTCACCTTTCTGCATTTGGAATTACTAGTACTAAAGTTCGACATTTACCGCAAGCAATTGTATACGTTGAGTCAACAGAAGGAGTAAAAATACCCATTGAAGTCTTAGTAGTCCCAACTATAGCAAGTCCGATTACAAGTTATAGTGAAAATGATACCCGAGATTGCAAACATCTCAAAGGATTACAATTAGCACATCCGATCACAAACGACGACAAGTTTAGTATATCTTTACTGATAGGAGCAGATTTTTACTGGGATTTTATAGAAGATACCGTTATAAGAGGAAAAGGTCCGACAGCAGTTAAGTCTAAACTTGGTTACCTGTTGTCTGGTCCGACATCACCAGATTTGAATCGTAAATCAGGAGCCGTAGGAATGTTCAACATTTTGACAAATCACAAACCGGAAGAGTTTAATTTAGAAGCATTTTGGAAATTGGAGTCATTAGGAGTAGTCGACGTAGAACCGGAGGATGAAAATATCGACTTTATGAATGTGTACCAGAAAACCTCAGTAGAATTTCGTAAAAACAGGTACGTAGCTAAGTTGCCATGGAAACAAGATCACGAGAACTTACCAACAAATTTTGTAATAATAAAACAGAGAACCCATAACGTTGTCAAAAAATTAAGTCAGGACCCCCACATGCTGCAAACATACGATAAAATAATTAAGGATCAGGAGCGCAGAGGATTTATCGAGAGAGTGGAGGAGCCAGATAAAGCTATTGGTCAGGTTCATTATATTCCACACCACCCCGTAAAGAAGGACTCTACTACTACATCAATAAGAATCGATTACGATTGCAGTTGCTGACAATCCCGACAATTACCGAGTCTGAATGACTGTTTAATCAGTACACCACCGATATTGAACGACTTGACCACGTTACTTGTTAGATTCCGATTGAACCCTGTTGCCATAGTAACGGATATAGAGAAAGCATTTTTACACGTGGGACTACATGAAGAGGATCGTGATGTGACAAGATTCCTTTGGTTAAGTGACCCTAAAGATCCAAGAAGCCATCTAACGACTTACAGATTTAAATCAGTACTGTTTGGAGCGACTTGTTCACCATTTATTTTGAACGCCGTTTTACTTAAACATCTGCAAAAAGAAGGATCCGCAACAGCGAAAATACTTGAGCGAGACCTTTATGTTGATAACATTTTATCAAGCGTTACTGATGAAAAAGAAGCCATCAATTACTTCACAGAAGCACGACAACTGATGCTAAAAGCTGGATTTAACCTTCGATCATGGACTTCGAATAATGAACAACTTCGTCAGCAAGCCGCCAAAGAGGATGTATTAGACACCGACATACAGACAAAGATCCTAGGAATGCGCTGGAACGTTGAAAATGATGAACTTACGTATTCAAAACGGACAGTCGTACCAGCACAAGGAGATGAAAAAAGTATTACAAAACGTGAAATTTTGAAGGAATCATCTAAAATATACGACCCGCTTGGATTATTGAGTCCAGTAAGCATTAGAGCTAAGATACTTATACAAGACTTATGGAAAGGAGGTTACGACTGGGACGAACTTTTACCACATGCGTTACTATCAGAATGGACCCGTTTAGCTCAAGACATAGAAACCGCTACAGAAACCACTTTTTCTAGGCACTATTTTGATGAGAGTAGCGAGTCATCGCAAAAAGTACTACATGTATTTGTGGACGCAAGTATGAAAGCTTACGGAGCAGTTGCGTATTTAAACAACGAAAAGGACACTTCACTGGTAATGGCAAAAACTTACTTTACCACAACTAGAGTTAATGGCTGCAGTAATAGGAGCCCGTTTAGCATGTCATCTTCAAACTACATTAAAATGTTCAAATATTACACTATGGTCAGATAGTCAAATAGTATTACAGTGGATAAAGACTACCAAAACATTAAAACGTTTCGTTTCAAATAGAATCAATGAAATTAAGAAATTAACAGACAACTGTGAATGGAAGTATTGCCCGACAAATTACAACCCTGCTGATTTACTATCACGTGGTATGACTACGAAACAATTCAAGGAAAGCACGTTATGGAGAAAAGGACCGATTTGGATAGGTGATAAATCAAAACACCCGAAAACATTTATAGAGATAAATACAGCTTTATGCGTATTTACCGACGACGACAAAGAACCATTAGACGATGAAGAGAGCAAAACTTGCGAAAATGATATTCAGTATGGAATAGACAGAATTATAGATATTAACAATTATGGATCATACAAGAAACTTTTGCGAGTGTCAGCCTTTGTCCATCGATTTATTCACAATTGTAGAACAGTCAAATCTTTTAGAAACGTTGGAGCAATGACACCAGATGAACTACAGCAATCAACAATATTATGGATACGATGTTGTCAAGCAATAGCATACCAAGATGAAGTTCGCGCACTAAAGCTAAAACAGATACAGAAAACTAAATTGCCACGACTTCGACAACTTCAGTTATATTTAGATAACAACGATTTTATGAGATGCAAAGGAAGAATTCATAATGCGCCAATACCCGAATCGGCAAAACACCCTTACCTTTTACCGCCAAATCACCGATTATCGGAACTTATTGTATTAAACTCACACAAACTAGTTTTACATTCTGGAGTTAATGCCACGGTTACACAAGTTCGTCAAACATTTTGGATTCCGTCGTTGCGTCAATTTACGCGCAAATTACTATATAGATGTACAACATGTAAAAGAGTTATAGGAAAACCATACAGGGCACCAGACCCTCCTCCGTTACATAAAATTAGACTTCAAGAAGCCCCACCGTTTACCGTCACTGGTGTAGATTTTTCTGGAGCTCTTCATATTAAGGAAAAGAACGGAACATTCATTAAAGCATACATATGTTTATTTACCTGTGCATCGACAAGAGCCGTTCATTTAGAGGTTGTACCCGACATGACAGAAGAATCATTTTTGTTAGGATTCAGAAGATTTACTTGTAAAAAATCCTTACCACATGTTATGATGTCAGACAACGCTACATCTTTTATTTCAGCATCACAAGAGATTAAACAACTGTGTGAATCCCAGAAGATCAAAGAGACATTATCTACGCATGGAGTCGAGTGGAGATTTATCCCTAGCCGAGCCCCGTGGTTCGGAGGATGGTGGGAGAGACTTATTGCATTAACTAAAACGAATTTAAAGAAAATACTTGGACGTGCATTGATTAACATGGAGACACTGCAAACGTTAATTGCCGAAATTGAAAAGATTTTAAATGATCGACCATTGACTTATGTATCTACAGACATTGATGACAGTGAACCATTAACACCGGCCCACCTACTATATGGTCGTCGTATTACATCTGTACCATATCCGAGAATTGAGATAGATAATATTGATGAACCTTACGTAATGAACACGTCTGATGCTTCAAAGCGTGCACAAAGACTTTCGTTTATAATTGAACAATTTTGGAACCGTTGGAAGTCCGAATATTTAACAGCACTTAGAGAGTTTCATAAAAAGAGTGGAGACAACAAAATCAACATCCGGGTCGGAGATATTGTACAAGTTCATGACGACAAACCTCGAAATCGGTGGAAAATAGCAATTGTTGAAGAATTAGTTGTTGGAAATGATGGTTTAATCAGATCTGCAACTATCAGAACTAACAGTGGCCGTACGACTCGCCCAATCGTCAAACTTTATCCGCTAGAGATCAACGAACCGGAACTACCAAATAAAGCAGATGAGACGAATGAAGTTGATACCAGAAGAACAGTGCCTATGCGAAAGGCAGCTATGCGTGCAAAGGAGAACATTAAAACTTGGACAATATCTTAGACATTAATTTTGTGTCCGATTTTAAAATCGTTATAGAGACTGCTAATTTTTGTCGAGCCTGCGACTTTTGTCGCAGAAAGCTCGACATAGGGATAGCGATCCGGCGGCGGCGGCGGCGGCTTTAGCTAACTTCTTAAAAGCTTTATATTTTAGAAGATGGAAGACCTGGATGCTTCATACTTTGTATATGGATGCCTCATGTTACGAAGTTTCCGTCAGTCACATGTCCAATGTCCTTGACCTCATTTTCATGGTTCAGTGACTACTTGAAAAAAAAGTTCAGATTTTTTGTAATGTTAAATTCTCTCTTATTATAAGTAATAGGATAACTATATTTGGTATGTGCGTACCTTGCAAGGTCCTCATGCCCGTCAGACAGTTTTCACTTGACCTCGACCTCATTTCATGGATCAGTGAACAAGGTTAAGTTTTCGTGGTCAAGTCCATATCTCAGATACTATAAGCAATAGGTCTAGTATATTCGGTGTATGGAAGGACTGTAAGGTGTACATGTCCAACTGGCAGGTGTCATCTGACCTTGACCTCATTTTCATGGTTCAGTGGTTATAGTTAAGTTTTTGTCTTTTGGTCTGTTTTTCTTATACTGTATGCAATAGGGCTACTATATTTGGTGTATGGAATGATTGTAAGGTGTACATGTCTAGCTGGCAGGTGTCATCTGACCTTGACCTCATTTTCATGGTTCAGTGGTCAAAGTTAAGTTTTTGAGTTTTGGTCTTTTTTTCTAATACTGCATGCAATAGGTCAGCTATATTTGGTGTATGGAATGATTGTAAGGTGTACATGTCTAGCTGGCAGGTGTCATCTTACCTTGACCTCATTTTCATGGTTCAGTGGTCAAAGTTAAGTTTTTGAGTTTTGGTCTTTTTTTCTAATACTATATGCAATAGTTCAACTATATTTGGTGTATGGAAATATTTTATGATCTATATGTCAGTCACGCAGGTTTTATTTGACCTTGACCTCATTTTCAAGGTTCATTGCTCAGTGTTAAGTTTTTGTGTTTTCGTCTGTTTTTCTTAAACTATAAGCAATAGGTCAACTATATTTGTTGTATGGAAGAATTGTTAGCTGTACATGCCTGCCTAGCATGGTTCATCTGACCTTGACCTCATTTTCATGGTTCATTGGTCAATGTTTAGTTTACTTGGTTAATGTTAAGTTTATGTGACAGTTGTAATAAAGCTTTATATTTAGGACTATCAACATAATATCAATGATTAGTAAAGAAGGCGAGACATTTCAGCGTGTGCACTCTTGTTCATTTTATCATAGTGATTTCTAGAGACAGTAATTGCCAATCATATTTTAAAACATATTTTTTCGTTTCATATATGGACAGTTAAAGAAATATTTCAATTTTATACAAAGATATACTTTTGCGGCCCCCCAGTATGTTGAGAATATACTGCAAATGTTAACGTTATGTTTCCCGTATTTACGTCTTATGTTTATGACGTTAATTTGTACCTTTGTATGGGCGCCTTCGATATAGATTTTGATCATAAAAAGTAACACAACGCAAAGTATAGAGTTTTATTCGTTTATTACAATACATTTACCTTGAATTTTGACCTTGAGATTGAATTAACACTTTAATTTGCAAGTAAGCTTGCATGGGTCTGAACTTTCTCATCTTTTGATGAATATGTTATTTGGCATATGGATGTATCACCATAAACAATCCCATACCTACCATCCTGGTCAATTTTTTACCTTGACATTTGACCTTGAGGATAAATTATTAACATTTTTAACAACTGACCTTGCCAAGGATAAATTATTAACTTTTTTGACAACTGACCCTGTCATGGCTAAATCATTACCTTATGATGCAGACTGATGATATATCGCATATTGGTGTTTTTGATTCAGCCATGCTGGATCTATGCGATCACTCTGGTTTTGGAGATGGTGCAGAATACTAAGTTGAAGACATATCATGAAACTATGATGTGTTTTTATGACTTGCAGAAACTTTCTACACCATTTTAATCATCAACTGCCAACTTTTGACATGTTATTTGCCATTAAATTAAGAAAAGATTGGTCGAACAACCCTTTTATTTTAGATATACACTTGCATATAGTTCCTTTGTAAATCAAAATGTATAATGATTTACTATTTATGAATTAATTTGAAAAAGTATCTGTACATCAATTGAATCAGTTGATAAGAATTTTGAAAGTATTATATTAGTATCTTATGCTTGTGTAAGTTATTGTTCAATGAAATTTGGGTCAACATGTGTATTAATATATTTAAGTTGATTCCCACACTTTTTTGAAATGGTATTACTCCAATTGTTTCCATAGGCAAGCAAGAGCCAGTATGATTATCAATTGTCAAGATTTTCAAATAATTACACTCAAAGAAGTATTAATTGGAAACAACCCCAGTCTTAATTCACCACAGTTAATATCTCATGACCTGTTACATAGTTAAATAGACACAATTTATTACACACCTAACTGAATACACACATTCTAGACCTCAATAGTAAACCTACAAATGTATTATTTATTTTGATCTACACTACATTAAAATATTCTGTTAATTTTGCTAGCTAGCTGAATGATTAATCAGATGTGGTTTTTATCTTCAAAGAAAAGACGAAAAATATGAAAAAAATATGAAAAAAATATGTATAAAAAAGGCAAACAAATTTTATTTCATTTGTAAAATCAGTGTCATTATCATCTGACATAAGTCAATAATCAAGTTCTAAATAATTAGTTACAATTATCAGAAGTTTGGTTGAAGCAATAAACAAAATTGCATAACTCTTACCTGAGCATTTTCTGCAATAAAATTTATTTGTTTGTTCTACATTTATATCTCTTTATAATGCTATTTAATAGTAATTGGAAATATCTCAGCATTAGGTATTTGTACATTTAAATTTGAATACAGGAAATGTATTTTTTCTTAATGAAGAATGAACACCAATTTAGATAAAAAATAGTTATTATTTTTTTTAATTTTTGTTGATGAGAAAGTGCATTTTCAAGGCCTCTTTCTGGAAATTATTAAGCCAGTTATTATTAATGGCATATAAAAAAATATATTACTTGTTTGACGATTTCCCTTTCCATTCTTGTCAATACCATTAATTGATTATGACTGAGTCTAAAATTGAAAAAAAGCAATATGTATATCAATATTTGCATCAATATAGCGAAATTCCCTACTTTTGGACAATAACATAGAAATTTTACAGTAAGATTGGAAATGAAAAGAGAAAAAAATATTGAAAAAAGTATGGTCAGAAAGAATATCAGACTAGCTATGAATATGGCTGGATCACAACATCGACGATGCTTTGATTTAATATAAGGGAAATGTCTTTTACCACCATGATCCACATGTAGACATTGACCTTTGTACTTGAGCTCAAAATATTCATTTCAGCTTTTCTCATCACTTGGCGTCCTTCGTCTGTCGTCGTCTGTTAACTTTTACAAAAATCTTCTCCTCTGAAACTACTGGGCCAAATTTAACCAAACTTGGCCACAATCATTATTGGGGTATCTTTTTAAAAAAAATGTGTCCAATGACACTGCCTGCCAACCAAGATGGCCAACATGGCTAAAAATAGAACAAATGGGTAAAATGCAAGTTTTGTCTATTATTTTGAAAACCTGAACTTAAACCGTTATAAATAGAGAAAATTTGACACATGCTAAAATGTTCAGAATGTTGAGGTCTACCAATTGTCCATATACGTCAAAACTGTCAGACGACTTTTTTCAGGAGTAATTGCCCTTAATTGACAAATTTTACCATTTTTTTTCATTTTTGCCTTCTATCTTGAAAATCATAATAGATAAAGAGAAACTTAAAATTGCAAAAATGATCAGCAAGACAAGTTTAACAAATAAGTTTAGCATGGTTGAAATTGTAAGTCGACTCCTTATTACAGTTATTGCCCTTTGATGAAGATTTTTAACAATTATTTATGTTTTCACCTTATATCTTAAAAAAATTATAATAGATAGATAGAAACTTAAATAAGCAAAAAATGATCAGCAAGACAAGATCTACAATTAAGATTCTTCACCTTATATCTTAAAAATTAAAAATTATAATAGATAGATAGAAACTTAAATAAGCAAAAAATTATCAGCAAGACAAGATCTACAATTAAGATTCTTCACCTTATATCTTAAAAATTATAATAGATAGATAGAAACTTAAATAAGCAAAAATGATCAGCAAGACATGATCTACAATTAAGACGTCATGGAGGAAATCGTCTGACGACTCCTTATTGGAGTTATTGCCCATTAATGACGATTTTCCATTGTCTGTTAACCTTTACAAAAAATTCTTCTCTGAAACTCCTGGGCCAAATTTAACCATACTTGGCCATTATCATCATTGGGATATCTAGTTTAAAAAATGTGTCTGATGCCAAGATGGCCAACATGGCTTAAGATAGAACATGGGGGTAAAATGCAAGTTTTGTCTTTTATTTTGAAAATCGTTATGAATAGAGAAAATCTGACACATGCAAAAATGTTCAGAATGTTGAGCTCTACCAATTGTCCACATGTGTCAAAACTGTCAGACGACTTCTTATAGGAGTTATTGCCCTTAAATGACAAATTTTACCATTTTTTTCATTTTTGCCTACTATCTTGTAAAATATAATAGATAAAGAGAAACTTTAAAATGCAAAAATGATCAGCAAGACAAGTAAGTTTGCATGGTTGAAATTGTCAGTCGACTCCTTATTAGAGTTATTGCCCTTTGATGAAGATTTTTAACAATTATTTATGTTTTCACCTTATATCTTAAAAATAATAATAGATAGATAGAAACTTAAATAAGCAAAAAATGATCAGCAAGACAAGATCTACAATTAAGATTCTATGGAGGAAATCGTCCAAGGACTCCTTGTAGGAGTTATTGCCTTTTAATAGCATTTTCATTATTTATTTTTGTGTTTTGCCTTGTATGATAAAAATTATAATAGATAAATATACACTTTAAATAAAAAAAAATAACCAGCAAGTCAAGATCTACGAACAAGTCAAACTTTGCTGCTATAGTTAGTAGACTGTCACTCTTTATAGGAGTGATTGCCTTTAAATGAGGATATTTTTTACCTTCTTTTGTGCTTTGAGCAAAAACTAAGGAAGATAGATAGAAACTAAACAGAATAAATGATAATCAATACAAAATCACCAAAACAAAGATTTTTGTCATGAATTCTATTCTCATCTACAATGTTGGAGAGTGTCCTTTGTTGAATATGCACATAGACCAATGTGAGAGACACAGTCTCTTTAGAGCCTCTAGTTATTTTTTATTGTTCTCTTCATACAGCCAATTTTGCTCCTAATTGGACTCATGGGAGATGTGTAATATGAAATTTATCTCAACAATCTTATAGAATCAGTCATTTTTATTTAGGGTCCAGCTGAAGCCAGCCTCTGGGTGCTGGATTTTCTCGTTGTGTTGAAGACCCATTGGTGGCCTTTGGCTGTTTTCTGCTCTTTGGTCGGGTTGTTGTCTCTTTGACATATTCCCCATTTCCATTCTCAATTTTATTCATATGGAAAACCTTACAGAAGTGCAGATTTTTGCTTACATGCTAATTTTGGTGCTTAGATGTTTGTATTTTGAGATTTGCAAAAACTTTTTGATTTTATTTTATATTCTCAGTTTGATGAAGACCAAAACTTTAAAACAAAGAGTGTACTATGTATGCCAATATATAACAGTGACAAAAAGATAATTGGTGTCACACAGCTGATCAACAAAATCAACGGAAATCCTTTCAACGAGAGTGATGCAAATACTATAGAAGTAAGTTCTTATTTATGTTAACTCTTTCCTCCATATTTTATTTTTGTTATACTTAATGATATTTTAAATGAAATGTTGAAAATAAGAACTTAAATAAATTAAAAACTTCTGAAAAGATGAAGATATACATTTAAAATAATAATGCATGGTAAAAAAATAATTTCATCTAGGCAATTCATGTGTAAATAAAATTTTAATGTTGGACAGAAATTTGATAAAGTCTGATACAAATTTTTCAAAGGCAAAACATTTTTTCTGAGGTATCACATAAAGGGGTCAACAGGTGTCATTATGGAGAAAATTGAAAGTCTTCAAAGGCCTCATTATGATGGGAGGGTTAAGATCAATTTCAGCATTATTCTAATTACGGTAATATTATTTTATTTTGATAAATCAATTCTGCAAATTGCTTAAAGTATGATGAGCATTGATCATAGTTTTAAAAAATGGTTTTGTATTTTTTGAATAAGTGATCACCCTGTTGCAAAGTAATTCACTCAACATTATTAAATTTTAACTGAATAACATTGCAAACTCCTTTAAATATGGTAGTTCCTTTTACTTATTCGGGAAACCTAAGAAAAACATGTTGTTTCATAAATAGACATATTTACACTTTTAAGCATTAAGCTGAATTAGCTCCAAATGACCCAAATCTATCTCGGAATATATTTCTGGCATCTTGCATTAATGACTATTTTATTATGACGTCAAATGTTTTAAATTGTGACTCAAAATTTTATAGGAATTTATTTGACTTTTAAGTAATGGCAGACAAATTTGCATACAAGTGTAAATACATCTATACATGTATTTTGTAATTGTATATGTGATTTTTTTCAACCAAACAAAGAGTGGTATGTCTTTGAATTATTGGATTTTGAAAATCCATGAAAATTAGTATGTGTTATGTGAAAGTTAAATGAGAAGTGTTTTGTCAGCTCTTAATTGAATCTTTTTAATTGTAGGCTTTTTCAATTTTTACTGGACTTGGAATACATAATTGTCAGATGTATGAGAATGCATGCAAACTAATGGCCAAACAAAGTGTAGCATTAGAAGTGTTGTCATATCATGCCACAGCACAGAATGATGAGACAGAGAAACTAATGGTAATGTATTAAGGAGGTAGACCTAGGTTAAAGGACATAACATTCTAAAATACACATGTTTGTGTAATTTTCTGTGTCGTTACAACACAACAGTTTTGGGACGTTGAAAAAAAACAGTTGGACTTTTTTCTTAGTCTTTCAGATATTTATGGATGAAAACATTTCATAGACCTAAATTTACTATATGCCATGCTTTTTTCCTTTAGCTGAGAATTTGAATAATGGTTAATGATCCATGTGTCGATGTGTTGATGACTATAACACTTAAAGTATTTTCTAAGACTTGGTGCAAAACTGAAATACATGTTCTAAAGATGATAGGCTGAAAAAAACAGTTTCATTACACTGTTCTTTATGATAAAAATTTACGTACATAGAACTTTTTCTCTGTATTTATTTTTTTGAAAGCTTCTCTGCACAAATAATGCTGTTTTCATTTCACATTAAACCAAAATAACTACATTTCAAATGCTTAATACATGTTCATATTATGTCAAGTTCATTTTTACATGTGAATTTTTAGTATGAAATAAATAAAACAAAACTCTTTTATATGTGTTTAATTTAAGAATTAGATTTTAACTAATTATTTTTTTCAGACATGTGATATACCTCCTGCTGAAAACCTTGGTTTATATACATATGAGTTTAATGATCTGCCAATGTCGGAAGATGAGACACTAAAATCTACAATAGCTATGTTCAGAGATTCTAACATAATTAAGAAATTTCGTATTCCTTATGATGTAAGTGATTTTATGTACTTGCCACAGCTTTAATGATATATAGAGGTAAGGGATACAATTTCATTGCCAGGAAAACCCCAAAGTTGACTTGGGTTTAGAAAAAGGCCATCTTAACTTTTCCCATCTGTTAGTAAACTCGTGTTAAAGAGGGATGTTCTTTTGGCATTGCAGGATGTATAAATAGGTTGCTGTGTTTTGTCAAAATATGGACATTAAATTTGATGCCTCATTTAGGGAGTGTGCCAAGCGCTCTGCTAATATTAGAACCCATGCAACATTTCTTTAAATGGTCCATAAGTGGCATGTAGCTAGGAAATCTGTCTGCACCTAACTTAATTTTCCAGTGGCAGTTAAAATTTCACACCTTTTATACATCTATAGGTTGATTCTACTTGACTTAACCTACCTAGTGGATTTATAATTCAGTAGTTCTTGTCCTGAATATATGCATTTAATGCTTGCTACTAGGTGCAGCGAGTTTAGTATTTATTATGTAATAGTTATTTGAAATTAAATATTAAGCATTGTTAAGATTTGAGTGATGTATAAATCCATTGAAGTTTTGTACTTAAACAACAGAGTAACAGGTTCATTACATTTTTAGCCCACCTGGCTGGAAGGGCCAAGTGAGCTATTCTCATCACTTGGGGTCCGTCGTCATCGTTAACTTTTTACATTTTGAACTTCTTCTAGAGAACCACTGAATGAAATGGAACCAAACATGACATGAATGTTCCTTATTAGGTGCTGACTAAGTGTTGTTACTTTGAAGCCGATCCATCATCCAAGATGGCCGCCAGTGGGGGACTTAGTTTAACATAGGACCCTATGAGAATTACATACAAATGTCTTCTTTTAGAGAACCACTGAATGGAATGAAACCAAACATGGCATGAATGTTCCTTATGAGGTGCTGACCAAGTGTTGTTACTTTGAAGCCGATCCATAATCCAAGATGGCCGCCAGTGGGGGACTCAGTTTAACATAGGATCCTATTGGAAATATATACAAATGTCTTCTTTTAGAGAACCACTGAATGGAATGAATGAAACATAGCATGAATGTTCCTTTTGAGGTGCTGACCAAGTGTTGTTACTTTGAAGCAGATCCATCATCCAAGATGGCCCCAGCAAGAGACTTAGTTTAACATGGGACCCTATGGGAAATACATACAAATGTCTTCTTTTAGAAAACCACTGAATGGAATGTAACCAAACATGGCATGAATGTTCCTTATGAGGTGCTGACCAAGTGTTGTTTCTTTGAAGCCGATCAATCATCCAAGATGGCCGCCAGCGGGGAACTTAGTTAAACATAGGATCCTATGGGTAATACATACAAATGTCTTCTTTTAGAGAACCACTGATTGTAATGGAACCAAACATGGCATAAATGTTCCTTATGAGGTGCTGACAAAGTGTTGTTACTTTTTATGCCGATTTACTGTTCAAAATGGCTACCAGGATTTTTTTTAAATTACAGGGCCAATATTAAACCAAATTTGGCCTCAATCATTATTTGGGTATCTGTTATGATTTTTATCTGATTTTACATGATTTCCAAAACCAAAGTAGAGTCTGGTGAGCGACACTGGCTCTTGAGAGCCTCTAGTTTTTAGAATAAAGGGGACAAAAAACAGGAATATAGCAAAATTCAACCATTATAATTATCAGACCAATTTAATTGTTATTTTATTCTCTTTTTACATTTTAGGTGATATGTAGATGGACCTGTAGTGTCAAGAAGAATTATCGACCAGTAACTTATCATAACTGGAGACATGCTTTTAATGTAGCACAGACAATGTTTACAATTCTATATGTAAGTAATGCACAGAGGTTTTCATCTATAAATGGATTCCAAGATTGTTCTGTCTGTCTATAAGACTTCTGCTTAGGTAGTACCCATTCACTATTCAGGATGTGTAAATTTGCTACTATATCTTATAACAGTATCAAATGTTTGGAAAGTGCCAGGCACTCTGTTAGCTGATGAAGCTTTAAAATACTCTGGTGGGGGGAGGTCCATGACCAACATATATCCTCTTTTTCAAGTTGCTTTCGAAATTTCATACCCTTCATTTCATGGATAAATTGTTATCCTGAAAATGCATGCAATATTAACTACTGGCCATTAAAGAAAGCAGTATCAAATTAGACAAGCTGTCAGTATTTTATTATAATTGATACATGCTTCTTAGGGGGAAAATCAAATACTATCTCTCACTCTATTCCGCAAGGTAAGCAACTTAAAAGAGAACAATCATAATATTTTACAATCCAGGCTTATTTATAAGAGAAAATACAACTCACCACATTTCACAGTATAGAAATGGCTTTCTCAAACTGGCCTTTCTCTAAGTACAAGCAAACAGAAATCAATCAATCATTTATAATTGGTTTGATTAAATTATATTGTTTGTTGTTTGGTTGATACCAATGGAAAAAGTCAGGTTAATAAATATGGATCAGAATAACTATCATAAGGCCAAAACATTTTTTAGTCCTGAACATATCCCTTTAGTTTATGTAAAATATTTCAAAAGATAAAATCATTTATCTACCTACTATCTTATTTTTTTCTACCAGGAGGCAGGACACAAGTATATATTTTTTTGGAAGCCTAAGTATAAATTTGATGACCATAAAAGAATTGTACATTTTAAATTGTGACCCCAAAAAGAATTATGTTCTTTCCTAAGGTCAACCTATAATAAAAAGCCAAAGCATTTAGGTAGTATTGACATTATAACTTTTACGAGAAACCTTTTTGTAAGGCTAGTATTTTTAAGCCAGCAGAATCATTTGTTGGGCGATTTCCTAAATTTGTGAATTTCACACTAATTCAGTGTCCCAGAGGGATGCTGAACCTTGAGAATATTGATTATAGTTATATGATGGACCTTATATAGAAGTCATGCAGAAAACTAGAAACCAGTTGAACATCTTTCTTTGGTGTTTGGCAAGAATAATTATAATGTTGTTCTTAACATTGTGGTATTGGTGACTATAGGGGAGACACATGTATGAGCAGCCCGTGTTGGGACATGTGTAACCAGTTGTTAAGTGAATAAATTACGTTGACAATGAATTAAATGATGGTTTTTCTTTTATTAACTTTTTTTTTAAACCAGCTTTGTAAAGTAGCATCTTAAATGCTAGCCATTTTTACAGACAGTCTAAATGAAAATTGAAGAGAATTCCTTTTTTGTTCATTATTCCTTATGTAAGGAAAAATAAAAAGAATTATTACATTGGTTGCAATGAATTACATTGATTTCCCAGTGAAATAAAAACCGATAATTTCACATGTGAAATAAACGTGGTTATTTCACTCCTCTGACGTCATACAACAATAGGCGTTGTCAAGACGTCTATAACGTCGGATCAAAACAAATTGTGAATGCGTAGAAAACGATATAGTTCCTTACATTTTCTACTTTAATTTCACAAAAAAGCCATTTTCGAATGTAATAAAAAGAATATCTAATCAAAGAATTCAAATATCGAAAAATATTCAACTCGTGACCGAACAACACTGATAATTAACTCATGCGCTACGGTCACTCATTGAATATTTTTCTCTATTTGAATTCTTCGAATAGTTATTCTATAAATAATTGTCTGAAAATTAAGAAAAATATATGATGTTTTAAGAAAGAGTACAATTTACCCTACATGAAAATATCTTTTTTATAAGGCATTGATGTTTGTTCTAGACATTTTTTAATGTTTACAGCAGGTGTCTGAGATTGTTTGTTTTTAATTTTATTTTTATATTTAGACAGGTGGACTGATACCATTATTTGATGACTTAGAAGTATTTGCTCTCCTTGCTGGATGTCTCTGCCATGATTTAGATCACCGAGGGACAAATAATGCCTTCCAAGTCAAGTAAGTGTTACCCATCATGAAGTTTGTCTTATTCATTGCATGTCAGTACAGGTTTAATACACAAAGCAGTAAAGGGTGTGGTTGAATATTCACTGTTTTCCACTGAAGACAGTAGCCTCATAGTTTTGGTCATTTATTTTTTCTGTCATTATTAAAAGTTATAAAATAGTAAACTTTGTGTGGCCTATATTCTCCTTTTCAAAATCAGCCTGCTCCCTTTAAAAAGCCTAGGGGAAACCCTGAATTTTGAATTTATTATAGCATATTTAAAAATACCTTAACTGAAAAAGGAAAATGGTAGTGCATCTAAAATTATTTTAATCATATTGAATTAAAATCAAAAGAAGTATAGTTATTGTTTTGAGCTTCAGATATTTGAATTTATACTTGGTGATAAAATAAATGATATTTTCTCTTTACTGGATTTCTTGTTATTTACTATTATCATTGGCAGATCCCCCTTTTTTTCAATTTTTTTTATTTTTTTGTTTTTGTTTTATTTTTTTAGTTTCATGGTAGTCTGAGGGTTGGAACCCCTCCTTTTCTAAATGGCTGGATCTGCACCTGATTAACCTATATTTCAATTTGGTTTTAATATGGAGTTTATGGACATTTTGATTTACTGTCAGTCAATCATTCAAATTGTATGATACCACTTTTACAAAATGTTGGCAAGTTGTTCACACTAAACAAAATACTTTGACAGTTAGAATGATTCATTTCTGTTATGTATTAATCCTGTTGATGATTTTATTGCTTTGGAACCATATTTGTTATATTCCAGAGTAGAATCACCATTAGCCATGCTGTACAGTACTTCAGTGATGGAACATCACCATTTTGACCATTGTATTATGATATTGAATAGTGAGGTAAATCCAGACTGTGCTAGAAAATTCAGCTTTTTATACTTTTTAGTTTCTGTACACATGTAACAGTGGTAATAGTAGTTGTCTGTACATTACACAACACGCCCATTAGATAGTAAGATGTAATTTAGATTTCAAAGGAACAGTGTTTGTATTGCTGTTCTTCTACTAAGGAGTTGCTAGAAGACTTTCAAATTTCAAATAAACAGCTCCTACAAGATTAAAATGACCCCAAACATTGATTTAAGCAGTACAATTTGATATTCATTGATGACCAATACACATATGGTAGAAGTAAGATATGAATGAGTAACTTTTGAATTGCATATAAAACTTGTATAAATTTTGTCATGAAGACATTTGTAGGAAGATTTGACAAGGGATAAAAAGCCAGGTATCAAATTAAAAGGGCAAATAAAATTGGCTGGACTTCATAAAAGATTTAAAAGCACAACTATGTCTAGAAGTATGATGATTTTTTTGCTGGGTTCTAAAAGTGCAAAACCAACTTATACATAGTATGGTGATGTAGGGCAAGCTGGTGGCTGGGTGTGGAAAAAAGGTACCTATTTTGAGAAATCAACCATACATATTTCAACCAATATCCCTGAAACTTCACAGAAAGATGTTGTGCACCAGCTACTATGGAATTGTTTGAGGAATTTTTCACCATTTTTCCAGACTTTTCAAACAACTTCTTAATTCAGAAGTTCTGCATTTATTATTGCAATAGTTGAATAATCAACACAAATGTGAGTTTAAAAAGTTATTGGGATATCAGGGAATGCTACATACAAATAATGTGATCAACATTTAAATGAGAGTTTTTCATTTTAATGACACCTTATCTCTTTGAAATTTAAACAATAAAAACATCCCAAAATTTTTTGTAATCAACACCTCCTGCAGTTTTCAAACCACATCTTTGAATCTTCACAGAAAGATTGCACTTTTATTGAAGCTATGCACCTCTCATTATGGAATTTTTTTAAAGATTTTTTCCCATTTTATATTTCCATATATTTTTTTAAATATTCATTATACGGGTCATTTTCAAAAAATGAAGACTTTTCAGTACACATATGCTAAAATTTTTATTTTTAAAGGAAAATGCAGTTGTAAGTGTTTAAATGAAAGTTTGTAGGATTTATGAGTTGGAAAATCAATAATAAACACAATTCAGATCTATTCTGATAAGATTAAAATATATTTAAGTCCGATTTTTGAGTAATTTCTGTGTGTACAGGGGTAACACATTTTAAATAATTTTTTCCCTATTTTCTGATGCCTTGCTGTCTTCAAAAGGAACTATTTTAGAATGTTAATAATAACTCTAACAAAAAATCACAGCTTTTTTATTATTCTATGTAACATTTTTTCTACAAACTAAATTCAATCGGTGTACATGAAATGCATTTCTTTCCTGTTATCAATACTAAAGCAAACGTTAATTTTTTTCTCCGTATGAATATGGAACTATGCAGTGATGATTTCTAAAGTACAAAGCTTCCTAAAAATTTAACACAGCACATTTCTTGTATAACAGTGTAGAGAAAAGAAAATTCAAAGACATTCAGTGAAAAAAATAGTGGATACCCTTTTGTCATGTCTATGCTGTTACATGTACCAACATATTTATTAATAACAATATTATACTAATAAAAAGTGCAATTACGTATTGGAAACCAAAATCAAAGAAGACAAACATTATCACTTCATCAAAGGGAGTAGTTATTTCATAACAGCATTCATAAACGAAGAAATTTGTCTATCCTGTTACTATTGTTACAGTAACAGGATAGACAATATTTGACAGAAACGTCTTTAAAAAGTTTATAATTACATACAGTTTTACACATAATGAAATGTTTGGTTGTTTGAACTCATTTAAAGGTTACAACGTCTTAATCTTTGCAATTTAGCATATACAAATGCAATACTGCTATCGGTAACAGGATAGAACTTAATATAGTGATATATTGTTAACGTACGTTCCTGTTACCAAAAAAAGAAGACAAATATAAACCAACATGCGAGGGAATTACTTGATGTTGGGTTTATTAGAAAGAGAAAAATAATGATGAACATTATTAATCGCTATCTTAGACTTGCGTTGCTAGTGGTTATTTTTATAACCTTTGAAAACCAATTTTTAGAGGTATTTTTCAGTACAACAAGGAAAATTGACAAATAATCTATCATTACACAGAATGAAAATATATAGAAGTTTCTACTCTTGAAACCCATCTTATTGTCTATGAAAAACAAGCTTAGAATTTTATCCAAACCTTTTCTAAATAACCCAAAATTTCTTTTGAACATGGTAACAGGAGAGACAAAATATTGCGACACCTATCAAAAAATGTTTCAATATATTCTTGTATGATATTATCAAGATTGCATCTTTTTATATGTTGTTCCATAAGTACTGTTTTTGATTTGATTTGCTTATGAAGAGGGTTGTTTGAATTAATAACTTTAATTCAATTTTGCAATATCAAAATTTGACATTTTTTGAAAATGACCCATGCATCATTGTCCATTGTTTAAGAAACAATGTGTGCATCTTGGCCATTTGAGTCTTTGATATATTTTTATAATTATGAGAAATTATTTCATGCACAGAAATTACTTAACTGGAAAATGATAAAAAGACATATGCGGGACATGTTTTACTAAATCCACTTAGTATAAGAAACAAACTCTTCTATATTGGTTCTGACTGGTTACATTTTTCTCTTTCAGGGTAATAATATTTTCCAGTCTTTGTCATCAGAAGAGTATAGAAAAGTTATAAAAATGTTAGAACATGCCATTTTATCAACAGATTTAGCATTATATTTCAAGTAAGTGAGAAAATGTAAAGAAAACTTTTATGTTCAGCAAAAAAGACAATTTATATATGGTTAAATATCTGATTGGTTTTTTTTAAGTCAGTTGTCACCTGTGAAATTGGTTTACTGTGCAGCCATTGAATGGTGTGAATTTCCCAGTAAAATGCAAGGGTATTTTTGAATGGTGCAGTATTGGATATAATTTGATCAATGGTGAAAGGTAATGGTGTATATGGTGTGAGTGGGAATTTTACACCTGTTAAGAATTGTAAATCTGAGACAAATGAGTTACACCACATGTTGATGATGCTAAATGGTACTATAAATCTTATTCATTTGTAGAAAGAGAGGGGATTTTAAGATGATTGTGGACCAAGGAGAAAAAGAGTTCCAGGAACCAATCAAAAAGGACTTGCTAAAGTAAGTAATTTTGCAAATAAAACTGAAATATCAAATGTATTAGATAGAAGGGTATGTCATGGGTAAACATCAGAAATCTATTTTGTATTTGTTATGTTCATAGTTTGCTATCTTATTAATGCACACCCTCTAAACTCCTGTATGCCATAGGTAAATGGGATATAGAAGTATATAAGGATACAAATATTAACAAAAAAAATCAGTCAAACACTCTAATATAAATCTGCCAACTGTTACCCTGTGAATGAACTCAATGAAAATCTAACTCAGCATGTTGTAGTAGTATAAAGCAGGGTATCTTCATTAAGGTCATTACCAATTTATTATCCTGAATATCATGTAAAATTTTCTGCTGGATGTTAAGCAGCTACACTGCTACTTTTGCATAGGTACTATTTCTGTACTAAAACTCTGTAGTACTATAAATTTACTTTTAATATTTAGTACTATTTCTTTACTTTAAAATTATTGTAATATTTAGGTACCTGTATTTTACAGTACTTGATTTTTACTAAAAAATTTGGTACAGATATAATACCAACAGCGATCACAATATTCCATGTTTGAAAATCATAACTTTAAGAGATTTGAAATAGACAAACTTTCAAAATGCTGAAAATGTAACGGTTTTACCAAACATCTGTAGTACTTAAATTTCATGTACAAAGCAAGTACTGTAAAATACAGGTACCTAAATATTACAATAACTTTAAGGTAACAAAATAGTACTGAATATTAAAAGTAGATTTCCAGTACTACAGATTTTTGGTACAGAAATAGTACCTATGCAAAAGTAGCTGTGTATCATATAATTTTGCAAACTGTCGAAACAGAAGGACTTGCAACCAACCCCAAACAAACTAGTTTGCTGTGCAAAAAAAATGTAAGTGAAATGATTATTTTGGTTACAACTGCATTGTTGGACAAATTACTACATTTGACTTGGCATTTACTCGTAAGAAATGTACATGCAAATAGTTGAAATCAAACCTATTGTATCATCTACTACCTTTTATTTACACAGAAAATGTTTAATCTTGCTTTTTTTTAAGAAATGTTATGCTTAATTATTGCCTTTATTATGGTCATGTCAATTAAGCTCATATTTAGATTAACACTGCAATGTAATGATAACTTTGCAGAGCTATGATGATGACAGTTTGTGATGTAGCAGCCATAACAAAACCTTGGGAGGTCCAGTATGAAGTAGCTCATCTTGTGGCTAATGAGTTCTTTGAACAAGGAGATATAGAGAAAACACAGTTAGGTGAAAAGCCTATTGTAAGTCTTTTAATATTCATAATTCACAAACTTAATAACACTAGTGTAATCATAAAACCATATGAAATTTATTGGTTTCTGTTGGATGCTGTAAGGACAAATCCCCCTTTTGTTTTACCACAAAATACAGGGGCACATTATGTTCCTGTCATCTGTTTCTAAGTGTTTCTTAAGCATGTGTTCCAGTCAGGTCATATTCTGAAAGGGTAAATTGTAAAAATATCTAGCTCTAATAAATTCTTTGTGATGACTTTCTTGAAACTAATACCTATTTCAAATGAAGTTTTTGCTTGGAAAATTAATACATATTGTTGCTTAAGAGCATTTTGCTTGAAAGGAAAAACTTTATGACATCATATAATGCAATGATTGTACAGGAAATGATAACTCCTGTAACAATAACAACTCCTCCAGAATCTGTAAGGCCACACCAAATTAATTTTCATTTCTTCAGACTCCTACTGTCGAAAAAGAGGAGCAAGCAAGGGAAATCTTAAAAAAAAATTCAAAAATAAGATTTTTCTTAGGCAAAAGGATTAACTTCTAGCAAGCAACAATGTTTTTAAAATAATTCTTAGTCTATGGGAGTAATTATATACAAGCAAGTGGCCTTTGTTTATTTATTTCTTTAATCAACGGAAGTGAGAGTTAAAAGATTTTGCACATTATTTGTGCTTAATTTTGATATATCTATATGTATATATGTTAGTCTTAAAATTACCCTACATTTCTTCTCAGTTCATTTTCTGACACATGAACTTCAACATCAGTAATAAGTTTACATCCTTTAAACCTTTATAAAGACATTTCCATACAGTCCTTGATTTTACATTGAAAAAAAAAGCAGTGACAAGTATGTCATGTTTGTAGGAGCCAGTACAGTATTATTGCGAACCAAATGAAACTTTTCCAAAGATTCATCTCTTATTAGTCAATCTATTTAAACTTTTGATATCTACACGAGTGAACCAACACCTTCCGACGGTACAGGCTGTTAGAGTAATCAGGATGGATACCAAAGTATGCTGCGGTTGTCTTAAAACCTCAGGAAAATAAAACTATAAAAAGACAACAACATCCTAGATTACTGCAAGGAAATGCTTTATTCTGGTCTACATGTTTCGCCACTTACGGTGGCGTCTTCAGGACAATTTAATGATAGGAAACAAATGCTGAAGTACATAAAATGCAGCTCATATGGGGTTACAAAAAGGTTAACAAGACGTGACATCACAATTATTGGTTTGACAATGTTAAAATGAAAGTGAAAGTAAAAGTTAATAAGGAATTGTCGTATCTTTTCCAAAATGGACAACACCTCACTGGACATTCCGTACCATTTTAACTGGCTTCACTCTGAATAAGGTACTACTTCCAATTGCTTTTGGAATAGTGTGGGATGTATGGTAGTCACACATGTAGGGCAATGTGGAAATTGCGGATAATCTGTATGGTATTTGCGGTTATGATACACTATCCATGTTTCAAGTTCATTTTGAAAATAAAGTCGTGTGGTTCTGCGGTTCATTCCGTTTTGCGGTAATTGTGAACCCCTGCATCCATACGATCCACCTTTGCCAAACGAGCTTTGTACTATACAACCACAACGCATGGATAACATTACAAACCCTGTTACGAGATTGCCGTTCCATTCTAGAAAGAAAACAATTAACTACCACACAAAAGGTCCAAAGAAGATTACCGCAAAACGGTATGAACTTTGCATTTTTTTGTTTTTGTTTAGTCAAAGAATACATTTAAGAAGGCCTTGATTTAAACATTATCATTTTCCAGTTTTTATTTGTCAAACACATAAAAAAAAATATTTTTAAATAGGAACAATGTTGAAAATTTTGTCAAAAATCAACTTTTATTAATGTTTGAATCACCGTTTACATTCAACAGATTGAAAATATATTATTAATATTGAATAAATACACATCACATGCAGTTTTGTGCGTATAAAACATGTATTTTCATCTTTTAGAAAATATTTTTTTTACTCAGGCAAATTAATCAGTGAGTGATGGGTTTCAATTAGATGAAATTTAAAGTTCCCAGTAAAAAAAAACTACACAGAGAACAATAGCTATTGTATTTATTCAATGGGACAATAGAACTGACAAAAGTTTAAATAGATTGACCAATAGGAGATGAATCTGTGGAAAAGTTTCATTTGGTTTACAGTTGCAAATCCTGCTACCATTCTAAGGTCAATTCAAATAACTAAAGGTCTCTTGCACATTTTTTAGTTTATGAGATTTTGATGAAATCTTCATAGATTAATTGGGTCCTTTTTATTCTTTCTAATCAGCATGCACTTTTTCAATGATATATGTCAGAGAAAAAGTAGTTGCAAATCCTGCTACCATTCTAAGGTCAAGTCAAATAACTAAAGGTCCCTTGCACAATTTTGGTTATGGGATTTTGAGGAAATCTTCATAGATTAATTGGGTCCTTTTTTTTCTTTCTAATGACTCAATAAATGAAAAAGATATTACTATCCAGTGCTCAACATGCAGTTTTTCAATGATATATGTCGGAGAAAAAAAATCAAACTTTGAAATATAACTCCAAGTCTAGGCAAGTTGTAAAGGAATTCAAAAGAACTGCCAAGAAACCTGCAGTTAACACCAAATTATTTAATGGACACAACCACCAACATTAGGTTTCTGATTTAGGACATGCACATTATTTTTATGTTGTTTAGTGTGTTAGTTTGTTGTTATTTATTTATTTTTAGGCCATGATGGATAGAGATAAGCAAGATGAACTTCCAAAAATGCAAGTTGGTTTTATTGATGCAATATGTATTCCTGTATATAAAGTAAGTTAAATATCAACATTTCTCTAAAGTAATGATGCTTTTTAGCTTACCTAGCCTAAAAAGCCATGTTATCTTTTGTATTATATATGTACACATGTAGTAGTAAATACAAGTAAATTGTATGTGTTATACAGTCAAAGGAAACTGTTTCATATCAGCCATCTGTGATCATATGGATAACGGATACAGCTGCTATCAAACTAATCTTTTATTATGTCATGCAATGTGAAAAACATATGTTTTATTTATAGGATAAAAATTCATGATACCGCATTTTCAATATCAATTAAACACCGTATCAACCTTCAACCAATATAAACTCTCAGGATTATATTGGTGTGACTCTCAGGATTATATTGGTGTGACTCTCAGGATTATATTGGTGTGACTCTCAGGATTATATTGGTGTGTCTCAGGGTGTGATATTGAAATAGACATATAATATTCTCTTTGCATTGGAATGTGATTTTGGATACATGTTTTCATTGTTGAAGCCACCTTCAAGAAAATTTCTAAAATCTTGTTCTATCACTTGTTTTAACCAGTTGATTTGTAATCAGGAGGAAATACTGGCGGAGGCAAATATAATGTACCAAAACATAATTTTTACAGTTTGATTAAGAACATGATCACTTACATTGCAGAAAAAAGTATACCATATGCTGGGTCAAAAAAATACTTTGTAAATCTTTCAGTTAATGACATTAGGTGGGTTATTTCATAAACAAGTTACTGTACTAAGATTATACCATACAGTAGAGCAATGGAATAACAAACAAATACAAAAGTACCCTTTAATTTTTCAGATGTTTGCAGAATTAAATCCAGGGCTAGAACCAATGTTTGTTGGTGTAACCAACAATCGTAATAACTGGCAAGCTTTGGCAGAAGACAATGAACGTAAGACAATGGGAAATAGCCATGGTAGAATCTTATTAATTAAGAATAGACTTTATTTTACTGATATATTCTAATTTGTTATGCATGTGTAAATGAATTATTTTTACACTTTAGGAATTAATACATTTTGAGTTTTTGTTATAATTGATATTATGTAAACTAGCATATTTTTTAAGGTTTAATTTTATTTAATTTTTTTTATAGAACTGCAAAGCAAAATTTAGTCATGAAATAATTTATCATTATTGTTACTACACACTTGGTTTAATACACTACATTTAATTATAACTTTAATTTGATATTATTTAATTTATAACTAATTGGTATTTAAATGCAAATATTTATAATTATGTCACTTTAACGGCATATAGTGGTGTTACAATCTATATAAAGTACATGAGAATACAGTAGTCCCATGTTTCAACTTTTAACTAATCATTTTACTAACATACGTATGGGAACCTATAGTTGCTAACTTCTTTGTCATTTGGTCTCTGGTGGAAAGTTGTCTCACTGGCAATCATACAACATCTCCTTATTTATATATTATAATTCCTAATGTACTGGGAATTTCAATTCTTAGCTGTAGTTGAATACCTGTTTGCCAGTATTACAAAACACTTCTTATATTCCCATATGATTTGATATATTCATGGTATTGTCCTTTGTTTATTATCCAGATGAAAATAGAAGTACCAAGCTTCTGATTGTTAAAAATTGATGGATTTGATGGGACTTTTAAGTTTTGTAACACATTTTTGAAAATTGAAATAGGGTACAAAATTTTCTATAAATGCCTGGATTTAGTTTTATTCTCGCAGAATAGTTTCTTTTTATGCCAAAAATTTTGAAACTTTATCTTGAAGATAGGAAAACAATTGTAAATAGAATAAATTTCATTTATGAATCAATATAATTTATTCAAAATGAATAATTCAAGTGTAGGACTGCCTTATGTGCCTCCATTTCCTGAAGAGTATAATTGTCCCTAATTGTACATTCTCTTATGTTTGGTCCTACAAAAACCTGTGCTGTATGCACCCAAATTTACACAAACATTTATACTTTCATTGTCACTAAATATGCTTTCAACAACAAAAAAAAAAAAATTCCTGTCAACATATTCATAATTTTAGTGATATTTAACAGGAAACAAAGGTAAAATTTAATCAGACCACAGTGGACAAAATTGCATGTTTTTTTCTGAATTCATGAAAATGCCTACCAAGCAATGTTAGTTAGATCAGTTCACTTCAGAATGATCTAAAATTTTCAATTAAGTAACAATATATTTTCAATAATGTAACTTTCTCTTATTGGTGGTGATTATCAAAATATTATTTCAATTTAATACATAGCAAAAACAACAAACATGGACAAAGAAAAAGAAAAAGAAAAAGAAGAAATCAAGGAAGAAAATGATTCTCCACAGACCATAAAACCTCCCAGAACCAGTAAAGTAAAACCAGACCAACCACTAACAGCAAGAAAGGTAAGTGTCACTTGTGAATAAGATTTACCTCACACCATAAAACCTCCCAGAACCAGTAAAGTAAAACCAGACCAACCATTAACAGCAAGAAAGGTAAGCATCACTTGTAAATAAGATTTACTTCACACAATAAAACCTCCCAGAACCAGTAAAATAAAACCAAACCAACCACTAACAGCAAGAAAAGGTAAGTGTCACTTGTAAATAAGAGTCACATCACACCATTAAACCTCCCAGAACCAGTAAAGTAAAACCAGACCAACCATTCACAGCAAGAAAGGTAAGTGTCACTTGTAAATAAGATTCACCTCACACCATAAAACCTCCCAGAACCAGTAAAGTAAAACCAGACCAACCACTAACAGCAAGAAAGGTAAGTGCCACTTGTAAATAAGATTTACTTCACACCATTAAAACTCCCAGAACCAGTAAAATAAAACCAGACCAACCACTAACAGCAAGAAAAGGTAAGTGTCACTTGTAAATAAGAGTCACATCACACCATTAAACCTCCCAGAACCAGTAAAGTAAAACCAGACCAACCATTAACAGCAAGAAAGGTAAGTGTTACTTGTAAATAAGATTTACTTCACACCATTAAACCTCCCAGAACCAGTAAAGTAAAACCAGACCAACCATTAACAGCAAGAAAGGTAAGTGGCACTTGTAAATAAGATTTACTTCACACAATAAAACATCCCAGAACCAGTAAAGTAAAACCAGACCAACCATTAACAGCAAGAAAGGTAAGCATCACTTGTAAATAAGATTTACTTCACACAATAAAACATCCTAGAACCAGTAAAATAAAACCAGACCAACCACTAACAGCAAGAAAAGGTAAGTGTCACTTGTAAATAAGAGTCACATCACACCATTAAACCTCCCAGAACCAGTAAAGTAAAACCAGACCAACCATTAACAGCAAGAAAGGTAAGCATCACTTGTAAATAAGATTTACTTCACACAATAAAACCTCCCAGAACCAGTAAAATAAAACCAGACCAACATTAACAGCAAGAAAAGGTAAGTATCACTTGTAAATAAGAGTCACATCACACAATACAACCTCCCAGAACCAGTAAAGTAAAACCAGACCAACCACTAACAGCAAGAAAGGTAAACATCACTTGTAAATAAGATTTACTTCACACCAATAAACCTCCCAGAACCAGTAAATTAAAAACAGACCAACCACTAACAGCAAGAAAGGTAAGTGTCACTTGTAAATAAGATTTACTTCACACCAATAAACCTCCCAGAACTAGTAAAGTAAAAACAGACCAACCACTAACAGCATGAAAGGTAAACATCACTTGTAAATAAGATTTACTTTACACAATAAAACCTTCCAGAACCAGTAAAATAAAACCAGACCAACCACTAACAGCAAGAAAGGTAAGTGCCACTTGTAAATAAGATTCACTTCACACCATTAAACCTCCCAGAACCAGTAAAATAAAACCAGACCAACCACTAACAGCAAGAAAGGTAAGTGCCACTTGTAAATAAGATTTACCTCATACCATAAAACCTCCCAGAACCAGTAAAGTAAAACCAGACCAACCATTAACAGCAAGAAAGGTAAGTGGCACTTGTAAATAAGATTCACCTCACACCATAAAACCTCTCAGAACCAGTAAAGGAAAACCAGACCAACCATTAACAGCAAGAAAGGTAAGTGTCACTTGTAAATAAGATTTACCTCACACCATAAAACCTCCCAGAACCAGTAAAATAAAACCAGACCAACCACTAACAGCAAGAAAAGGTAAGTGTCACTTGTAAATAAGAGTCACATCATACCATAAAACCTCTCAGAACCAGTAAAGTAAAACCAGACCAACCATTAACAGCAAGAAAGGTAAGTGTCACTTGTAAATAAGATTTACCTCACACCATAAAACCTCCCAGAACCAGTAAAATAAAACCAGACCAACCACTAACAGCAAGAAAAGGTAAGTGTCACTTGTAAATAAGAGTCACATCACACCATAAAACCTCTCAGAACCAGTAAAGTAAAACCAGACCAACCATTAACAGCAAGAAAGGTAAGTGTCACTTGTAAATAAGAGTCACATCACACCATAAAACCTCTCAGAACCAGTAAAGTAAAACCAGACCAACCATTAACAGCAAGAAAGGTAAGTGTCACTTGTAAATAAGAGTCACATCACGCCATAAATCTCCCAGAACCAGTAAAGTAAAACCAGACCAACCATTAACAGCAAGAAAGGTAATCATCACTTGTACTGTGGATTCGTTTATTTTCATTGGTACTAATTTCCGTGGATGGAGGAAAAATTTTATTTTCGCAAATGTTTGATTTTCGTGATTTTATTTTTCAAAAGTTTGCATATGAGCCTACAGAAAATTTGTATTTTGTTGAACAGTTAAATTTGTGGTTCACTCATACTCACGTAATTTACAAAAATTGGTATTCCACTAATAATAATGAATTCACAGTATATAGGTTATCCTCGGACCATAAAAGGTCTCAGAACCAATAAAGTAAAACCAATTTAACCATTAACAGCAAGAAAGGTAAACATCACTTGTATATTGAAAATTAGATGGTTGACCTTTGACAATATCGTTATATATACTTGACATATGACATTAACACTTGTCTTAGCTGAATTCATATTTTAACCTCTATGTGTCATTTCATGTTTTGTTTTTTATTGTTTGCTTGCTGTATCATTGACTACTTTGATTCAAATGATAAACTTGTTTGTTCTGTTTCTGTCGTTTAGGGATATTGACTACTGAAATTAAAAAAAAGAACATGTCTTCTTTGTTTTTGCTTAGAGAGTATTATGGAATGTTTCAAAAATGGTAAAATGGAAATAGGCTTGTTTTGGAGATATTTGAGTTTAAATATCAGAATTTTTTGTGATAAAATAATGTTGTTTCTTTTCAAAGAAAATGTATATGGAGATATGAAAATTGAATTAATCAAGTTTATCTTAGGAAAATATTTTGCATAACATTAATTTCAAATGCTTTTTTTTTTTTAATAATAAAAAGAAATTAAGTGATCCCTAGCAAAAAAATACACTGTATTATTTTGGAAATGAGTAAAGAGTTACAAAATATGAGGGGAAGATAGAAAAAAAAACAAGCCAGCATTCACTGCAGCTCATGTGGCTAATGCTTTTTTTACTGTTCATTTCAACAAAATGATTGTGTAGATTTAAATCTACTTCAAATCTACACATTGTCTTGTAAAATTACTGCAGTGAGATGTTTATTGGTTGTGCCAAGAACATTTTTGAAACACCAAACATCATTAGACAGTAAAAATCATATGTTGTCTAGGGGGTAGACAAAGAGAATTTTTTTTAATTAAATGGTCGTTCATTGCACATGGGTGCAAAACAAAATCCATAGGAGCTGAAATGCATTAAATGAGTTCTTCATTCAACAATCAAAAGACTTATTATTCATATAGATGTTTATAAATTTTTAACTATAGGTTTCCTCATAAAATGATACATGTAGATATAAAACCAGACAATTTTAGGTACGTTATTTGATTATATCATTTTTGTCAAAACTATTCAAATTTTTCTGAAACTATTCACATTTCTATTTATTTTTTAATTTGCAATAAATATAAATCAGTTTCAGAACACAGCTTAATCTTGCCTGAATAACTTTTATACTGCCTTTGATAGATATTTTACTTCCCTGTTTCAATGTATATAATATTCTACAGATCGTAGTAATTTTAAAAGCACTTATAACACTGTATACATATGGATGCTACATCACACACAAGAATAGATTTTCATTTTTTTCATCATTAAAGCCACCCTTTATGATAAGTTTAATACAGTTATTGTAATTTGCCCCCACAACATTTAGTTGCACCATACCTTCTTGAAACCTTAAAATCTTCCTGCTATTGTTAATGTTGAAAGTCAACTGTTGCAAACATTTCAATTATTTGGAAACTGTATTTGCAGTTATATATTTATCTGTTCTGAAGTGTTGAAAAAAACAGCAGACTTGAGACTGTAAACTGGAGAGGTATGATCGTCATATTTAATTTGGTGTTTGAGCAACTGAAGGGAAATGTGACATCTTGCCTAAATGTGGCCTTTGTTTACAAAATGCAATGAGAACATCTTGTGTGAATTAATCTTTTCATAGAGAGCCTTGAAGATATCCCCAAAAAATTAACTTAGGGTCAAATATGTATAACATCCATTTAATAATGTTTCTATTGCCTGATAAAATTGAAAATTAATTTTCTAACCGCTAATTCATTAAAAGTATTCTTATATCAAGCAATATTATTACTACATTATTGAGAGAAAATATTATTAGAGAATACTTAAAAAATGTTTTTAAGACTTTACCTGGAAAAATACGAAAGTAAAACATAATACCAAAGTTAAAATCAGTCAGTATGCAACTATATTACATGGTCTGCTTGTACAAGACAATGTTGTCAGTAGCATTAAAAATTTCTTTCTACATCAAAGTGCACTGTCAAAATTTTGTCATAAGCATGCATGTATACAGAAATATTTCTTCATTTTTAAAAGTTTAAAATGTTCACTTTATTTTTAATATGATTTTAGACTTAATCAGGATAAGGTGTCAATTCTAATAATATGTAATGTAAATTTTTATTTTTGTGTATATTTAAAGAAGGAAATAAATAATTATGCATTTGACCTGAATAAAAATGTGAGGATTCAAAGGAGTACTTAGGACAAGGAACATCAACATTTGGTCCCAAAATTATTAGTATTTCATACAAATTTTTCTCAGGAACTAGAGCCAGGAGCCTCCTGAAAATATCTAGCTTTATGTGAGCATGCCTCTTGTTTCACATGAGAATGTGACAGAGTGTTTTTAAACAAAGCATTATTTTTTTGTATTATAGAGTGATGCATATTTTCATCCTTTGCTCATCAACTTCCTGTTAACCAAATATTTATAGTAGGGTATCATTATTGAGAATAAGCCCACAGTACATCTTATTTAAATTACTTTAAAATATTTACAAGCTGAAATCTGTTCCATATATAATCTTTAACTTAACATGCAAAATTAGACTCAACTACGATTCCAACAAAATAATTCAAAAATTGCTGTTAGCAAAACTAATAGCTTTATGGGAAAATATTTTGCTCTACAATTTTAAGGTCAAAGCACAAACCAGGCATTTAGAGAGAACTCCAACAAACATTTTATTTTCATATTTATAACTTCAAAACTTCAAAACTGGCTTAAAAACCTCCAGATAAATGTATACCAAATAGTAAGGGAGAAAACTCTTAACTGTATTAGTTCTTTGTGTCTTGCTCTGTATAGATGAGTGTCATTTATTTCATTCATTGAATACAAAATTATTATTAAAAATCACCCAAATAAAAGGTGGGGCATATTTTTATGCAATGCATTTCAAATGTTGACAGGCTTGATTATTTTTTTTTAAATACTTGAATAATTGATCAATTGAATAATTAAATATGTTCATGATGTTAGAATTAAACATAGGATAATTACAAAAATGAGTTGCATGAAATTTTAGAACTGATAATGGCATTTTGTTTAGTTATACATGTATGACCATTTGTGGTTCTTGAAAGGATAAACATAAATCTTTGAAGTTAGTCTAATTTCATGAACAAAACATTTACCTATTTTAATATTCACATTGATTTCTTTTCAGAGTTCAATTAAATCAAAGCAGATTACACCACAAAAGAAAGTTGTCATTAAAGAACCAAAAGGCAAAACGAAAATTTGTACATTAATGTGACAAAGAATATGTTCAGGCGAGCAGTGTGATTGTAACAATAAACTATTCATTTTATATACCGTACTTCCTGCTGAAAGTAGCGAGAATCTTCTGATATTGGTGTTGAAGTTGACCTTTAAGTGTGGAAGAAAACATGGAAATAGACAGTATAGTTCAATTGAACACAGCATTTTTTCTTCGAATAAATCACTCTAGGATGTTTTATTTTTATAGTGTGTTATATATTTATTTAATTTTTGTCTATACATCGTATGGCAGAGTTCTAGTAAAAGTCATGCAAGACTTTTATTCATATTAACATGTAACTTGTTAGGCCTTTGTCAGTGCTAACCATGACAGTACTAGTATATATAATTTGTCTTGTAATACAACAGTTGTTTTAAACAGGCAAAGAAGCAAGATGAAATGCAATATTTGTTGAGCATTATTTTGACTCTAATTTGACAATTTTTGTTAGTATGCATTAAATGAAAGGTATTGCCTTTTATTGATATTTTCCTTTGATCTTTCTGTATAGTTTTACATCTCATGCTACAGATGTGAAATAGATTTTTCTCAGTCAAGTAGAAAGAGAATGTATGACATCACATGCTTACTTCAATGACAACATCTAGGAAAATGGTGATAAACAAATAATCAATAGTCCTTTAAACTTGGCTACATCTCATCTCATAATTATTGCCCTTTGATGAGATTGTAGCCGTGAAACTAGCTCTAGTTTCGGAGAACCATCGATAATCTAAATTTTATAACTATTCTTTGTATTAAAACATAATTTTAAGTTGAGCTTTATAAAGTTCTGAATTTGAATTTCAAAGAGTAGTGTATTAAATTGCTTGGGAGAGTGAAAGTTGCTATTAGATACAGATTTTCATTGTACTGCATCTGTTGTACAATCACGCTCTACTTCTAATAGTTAAAATACATTGTAGCTTTGGGACATGAACTAGTCATGTAAAATTGTAGATATTCGTACAAAATTTTTGTCTTCTTTATACAAATAAAAAAATTGAAATTTATCAGAATACTTCGTCATTTAGAAAATCTTTGTAAATGGCCAAAATGATTAGAGCTGGCAAAATGACTGGATATACAAATCTTTACTTTCTTTCATGTATTGGTAAAATTCCTTAAAATTCCCATTCTATTACAAGTATAACTATTTTTCGCCAAAGTATTTCAATTTCAGACTCAGCTTTAATCAGCATATGAAACTATTAGAAGTGGAGCATGATAATACAACAGGTGCTGTACAATGAACATCTGTTTCTATCTTAGTTTATTTTATCCTTTACAGTAGGTATTACTTCTATCATATTTTGTCCTTTGAGTTAGTGCATAATATCATTATCAGATGTATATTTCATAAGTAAGTGCTTTTCAAAAATTGGATAGATTATTTTTCCTTGAATCCTTTTCTTACAAAAGAGTTCAACAATGAAAGTTTGCTTGATAATTATACTACTGTTTCAATATTTCACATGAGATTTTCTAGGTTGTGTGTGCACAACTTCATTTATGGCAGACATTTAATTATCAACATTTTTTAAAGTTAACCTGTATTTATCACATTACCATAAATATCCTGTGCAAAGGATATATATTTTGCACATGCTAATCAACATTACTTGTAAATTTATTTAAGTCATGCTGGAGCAACTTTGATTTTAATATTGATCAGTATTTAAAAAATCTTTTGTAAAATATTGAAAAGAATTGACATCTTACAAAAAAAGTTGTTAAAGAAATGAAAGAATTTTATGTTGCAAGATTTACACTTTAAAATTTGAATTTTTTAATTAAGCTAATGTTTAGATTTATGATTTGGTTTGCCAGAGTTTTTGACTTGTGCATAGGGCAGCTAATAACTAGGGTCATTTTGTAAATTGTTATGGAAGGAGATATTAAAGACTGATAGTTTTTAGCTCACCGGGGCCCGAAGGGCCCCATGTGAGCTTATGCCATCATTTGGCGTCCGTCTTCGTCCTTCGTCGTCGTAAACTATTTCAAAAATCTTCTCCTCTGAAACTACTGGGCCAAATACCTTCAAACTTTAACTAAATGTTCCTTAGGGTATCTAGTTTATAAATTGTATCCGAGGTTTTGATCCATCGACAAACATGGCCACCATGGCTAAAAATAGAACATAGGGGTCAAATGCAGTTTTTGGCTTATATCTCAAAAACTAAAGCTTTAAGAGCAAATCTGACGTGGGGTAAAATTGTTCAATTGGTCAAGATCTATCAGCTCTGAAATTTTCAGACGATTCGAACAACCCATTGTTGGGTTGCTGCCACCAAATTGGTAGTTTTAACAAAATTTTGCAGTTTTTTGTTATTATTTTGAATATTGTTATAAATATATATAAACTGTAAGCAGCAATAATGTTCAGCGAAGTAAGATCTACAAAAAAGTTAATATGACCATAATTGTCAATTGACCCCTTAAGGAGTTATTGCCCTTTAAAGACAATTTTACACAATTTGTTCATCAAGTTTGCTAACATTTAAAAATCTTCTCCTCTGAAACTACTGGGCCAATCACCTTCAAACTTTAACTAAATGTTTCTTAGGGTATCTTGTTTATAAACTGTATCCGAAGTTTGTATCCATCGACAAACATGGCCGCCATGGCTAAAAATAAAACATAAGGGTCAAATGCAGTTTTTGGCTTATATCTCAAAATCTAAATCTTTTAGAGCAAATGTGACATGGGATAAAATTGTTTAATTGGTCAAGATCTATTGGCCCTGAAATTATCAGACGAATCGAACAACCCATTGTTGGGTTGCTGCCACCAAATTGGTAGTTTTAACAAAATTTTGCAGTTTTTTGTTATTATTTTGAATATTATTATAGATATATATAAACTGTAAGCAGCAATAATGTTCAGCAAAGTAAGATCTACAAAAAAGTTAATATGACCATAATTGTCAATTGACCCCTTAAGGAGTTATTGCCCTTTAAAGACAATTTTACACAATTTGTTCATCAAGTTTGCTAACATTTAAAAATCTTCTCCTCTGAAATACAGGTGAGCGATTCAGGCTCTTGAGAACCTCTTGTTTATGCCCCCGCTGTAGGCAACAGGGGCATAAAGTGTTACCCTTGACTGTCCATCTTTTTGTCCGTCTGTCCCTCCTTCCATCCATCTTTCTGTTTGTCTCTAACTTAAGTTTGCCTCATCCAAATTTTATGAAACTCGTACACAATTCTAAAAACTAGAACATGCAGACAGTTCAAACTTGGGCAGGAGTCATTTACTGTTCTAGAGTTATGACCCTTTTTAACTTGGAAAATTGCAAAGCTTGAGTGGGGGGCATTTGTGTCCTCAGACACATTCTTCTTTTATTTTTATGTAAAAGAACTTCAATACAGAGAATTTTTTTTTATATACAACAACTTCAATACAGAGAGTTTTTTTTTATATAAAACCATTTCAATACAGATAGTTATTTCTCTCATATATAGTTGCAAAAAACTATGATGTTGATAATTTTGGATTAGATACTCTTGATGACTCACCCAAGCATTTGATTGATTGTGGTTTATAAAGCTATATAGTTTAGAATTCATTGCTAACTTGTGTTCAGTCAAACTCTTCTTTGGTTTTCTTTCCCTAAAATAGAACATATTTCAGTTACTTAGCTGTTAATAAGCCAATCCTGAGCAAGTGAAAGTATACAGATCTCACATGTGAATAGAATTTAGTTTTTAATATATTAAATCATCCTTAAAAATAATTCAGAAATGGCTTGCTGTATTCTCAAACTGAAACAACAGCAAATGAAAACTAAAAACTATTTAGACATTAAAGCTTCAAACCGGTGAATGGTTAACAAAATAATTTTAAAAGAGTTCATTATTGTATATTGCAGTAATTAAATTACTTTTTAAAAAAGTAACTATATATAGTCATGATGAACATTTTCAAGTATCCTCTGAAATATGATAGAAATGGACAAAAGAAAAATACTTGAAAAATATTTGTGTTTCTATGAATTGAAATGTTTTATACCTCAATAAGATGTAGTTTGCTTATCCACTACATTAGTTGGACCATAGATGTATAAGGTATATTAAAGCACTAGTTTATTTATATGGAGGTTTGGTTATTATTAATATTATTTCTGTTTGTTTTTCTTGCAATGCCATAGACTTGTCGTGCTGTTCTTAAATGTTGGAAGAACCTTACTTTATGCAAGTACAAGTAAATTGTAATTTGCCTTTTTAGAATATAAAGTAATTTTGGTTATTTACAAAAATGCGACCAACAAAATATTATGATTGGTTAATAATGTTCTAAGGGGATATTCAACCAATACTTTATCATTAATATATAGGTTTTTTTGTGTACTAACATTGAAAATACCCTTATTTTTTCTTATTCTAAAATGGCAAAGTCATTTGATGATAAAAGAAAGATACAAAATAAATCCTTGTGATCAGAATGTCTTCTTCTTGTTGTGTGATACCTTTTAAACTTTTATGAAAAATAACATTAAATTTGTTTTAATTTAGAATAACATAATTGGTTTTACATGTTTGCTGGTTTCAGTCTTTGATTTGATGTCTTAAAACTCTTTTACTGTTCTCACCTGATGCATAACTCTTATTAGAAATATCAAGTCCATTGTTGATGGAGGTAAACAAAAAATTATTATATTCTAACACATTATTTACTATATGTAAATCAACTCTTAAAAAGTGATCAATTTATTGTTATGCTTTTGTTTGCTTAAGACTCGTTATTTTTATGATGTGATTATTTATTTATTTATTTAAATGACCCTAAAATTTTAGTATTTAATTTATTTATTGCTCTGCTTTATTTTCAACAGTGCCAACAGTATTGTCATTTATATCTGTTCTGTGATACTTAAGATTATAATTGCTTATTTTACAAATTCATTACAGCATGTACTAACAATGTTTTATCATTTGTTTTGTTAATTTATGTTAAAACCCGACTCTAAGAGTGGGGCTGCTATATTGCATTTACCTTGTCCTTCTGTCTGTTTGTCCATCTGTTCATCAAACAAATTTTTCTCCAGTATATTTAATAGCATGACTTTATATTTGGTCAGCACTTTGACATTGATGAGTTTCTACATGTGATCACTTTTTCGAGTCTGTCAAACACCTTCTTTCTGTTTTCCAATTCTTTGAATTACTAGTGGGGCTATACTTAATAGCACCACATGGCATGCAATCTTGTTCATATAGGTTTGAGTTTTTATTAGTTAGATGTATCGTCTGAAGTTTGTTACTATGATTGTTGAAGCATAGATGAATAAAAAGCCTGGCTTTATACATCTAGAGTTGAAGTATTTTTTTACATATATATATATTAGCTTGATGCATGAAAATTCCATGTTTCATGTTTTGTATGAATATTGATGTTTTGTTAAAACTTTTTGATTGATGATAGTAGATAGAACAATTTTACAAATTTAAGTGAATTTGCTTTAAACAAAAACTACAAATGGAAATCCTTCACTTCTGTTTACCAAAAGCTTGTCTCATATGTTGTATCTTTGTAATAGTGACTGTTTTTTACTTTGCCACAGATAGTCGATGTATCCTTGTTATAGATTCAATATTTTTATTAGAAAGTTACTTTATCACTACAATCTTACTATATAGTTCAAAACAGTTCTAACACATTGAGGTCACAATGATCTACATTTTGTAAGGTCTGAAGATCTTGTCAGTCATTAATCTTTGATTTGTTGATTTAGCATTGGCCGTTATTATTACGACAACAGTTTTCAGTACTGATTGCAACATGATAGTGACCTAATATTTAAATATTTTTGCAACATTTGGATCAGCATGACCTTCATTACTATAAATAGAACATATATTATTATCTAGGGCATTATCTTTAGTTCTAATTTACCTTTGTGTTGCATTCATGTTTTTGGCTCTCTAAAACAGAGATTTGATTATTTTTGTAGTTCTTCTAGTCAACAAATCTTAAACAGTATTATTTCAAAATTTGAATAACAGTGAAATCAGTATCTAGCTAGAAAAACAAATTATCATTATTTGATAAAACCTGGTGATTTTAAAAGTTTGCAGGTTAAGACATATTGTTTCCCTTTCAGAAGTTTTATCGTTCTGTTTTCAATTAGAAATGAATCTGTTGTATTCTTTCATATCTTTAAATGATTTCTTTTTCTTTTTTTGAAAATTTAACATTTGTAGTACAAATAAAAGAAATAAACATGTTAGAAATGTTTCAAGGGGTTTGGAGATTGTGCTGCTGGTTTATTGTAATTCCTCTTTATATTATTATCTTTCAGTGCAATTAATAGTGCATTAGTTGGATTACTCAAAATTATGTTCCATGTACAAGTTTAAAGGAATATTTTTGTTGTTGTAAAAACTATATGCCAATTTTGCCTTATTTGACAGTCTTACACCAAGCAACACCTTCTGAAGAAGTCAACAATCCAAACAACACCTTCTGAAGAAGTCAACAATCCAAACATACTGCCAGATTTATTATTATTGTATTATTTTGTTGAAATCAAGTTTTGGTCTTTTTTTGAAAACATTCAGCATTACACAATCAATAAAATACCTTAGAACATATACCTTGTTTTCCAAGACAACCACAAGAATATTTATTATTTAAAACTTTTTACCAATGATATTATTATATGTTGATAGTCTACTGTGATAGGTGATTGTTTTGTTATGTCTCATATTATAATGTTACATTTCTGTTTATTAAACTATGCCATTCTTTGAGACTAATGTTATTTATTCTTTGATATCTACACAGGTAGTTATTTTGATTGCAGAACTTTGATTGAGAGATGATTAATATGAAAAAAGATTTTATAAAGGCTACAAGACACATCTTATAGGCTACACTTCTGTTAATATAGACGATGAAATTTCCCATAGGCTCTCCTTTTACGACTAAAACTGTCCTACTTATACTATGAAGTTATATCCTGGAATAGAAAATTCACATGCCTTGAACTTCTTGAGTTCAAATTTCTACTAAAATTATATACTGCCCCTCTTTTTACTTAGTACTCTTGAGAATTCAAATGGCGTATTCAATAGAATTTTATGTAAATTGTATGCCACCTGTTATAGAAACTAAAACTTGAACTTTGGTTCACATCATTTCACTTCTATCAACATATTCAATGCCCTGACATTTCATTCTTAAATACATGATTTTTTGTCTCATCTGCTACGAAAGTCACAGAAAGCGATACATAGGGATTGCTTTTCCGGCGACGGCTTCGATGACGGCATCAACAATTAAGTTTTCTGCTCAAGTTAGATTGATAGGAACTACTGGTGATAGATCAATGATATTTTCTATAAAGTTGCATTACTATCAGTACATATCAGTTTGATGACTATTTTAAGGCCCTGCCCCTAGTCATGGTCCAGTGACTTTCAATCAATTAACAATTTTCAATGTTAAGTTTTATGATTAAGTTAGTTTGATAGGAACTACTTACAATAAACAATATTTCTATAAAGTAACATTGCTGTTTGTACATCTCAGTTTATCAACCATTTCATGGCCATTCCCACTAGTTGGTTCAGCGACTTTGAATTACTGTAAATTCAGAAATTATTGCGAAAAATGCGACAGGGTTATAATCGCAATAATTTAAACTCGCATTTTAAAATTTTTTGTATGAACTAAACAGGATTTTTCTCAATATCGCAAAAATTAAAATCGCATTTTAGTCTAAAATGACAAAATCGCAATAATAAATGCACGCAATAATTTCTGAATTTACAGTAATTAGCAATGTTGCTGTCCATCAGATTGTCTTTTTCTGAATTTAATGCCGACAGGCAACACATATCTCTGTGTCAACAGTTTATTATTGGTTGTTATTGGCTCTCAACTAGCTTTCCCTTTGGTCTTTATTCGACCCACAGTAAAACCCTTGCCAAAGTGGGGTTTGTGCTTGGCTGTACGATGTATAAATGTGCAGTCACATCCGATCAGAATATGGTGAAGTTATATCTGATCCCTCGTGTAGAGAAAATGCCAACTGTGGACACAGGGTCTGTATTTTAATAGGATTAAGTAAAACAAAAACTTGTATGAACATAGAGGAATGACAATAATTATTCAAATTCCTAAGCAGGATTTTACAGTACAGGATATCCGAAGATATTGAAATTCTTGAATTTTGTTAGATAGTATTAACAGAACCAAAGTAGTGCATTAGGCATCGACTGTGTGTGTGTGCGTGTTGGTGTGGCAGCAGGGAAAAGGGGGGAGGGCAGGATTTTTTAGAATCAAAAGATGAATGGTCAGTGACTAGCCCAAATGAAAGTTTGATATTTACCTGCCAGATTTTCTAAGGAAGGATTGTCAATATTTACTATTCATTGAGGTATATATCAACTATCTTTCATCAAATAGATTGATATAAAAGGGCTAAAAAGATTTACTAATAAACTAAATTGCTAAGCTGGACAATGCCGATTGTATAATATTTATTTTTTAAGATTTCCGATTGTACTGTGTAAATTTATTTATAATTCTTAAAACTTTTCATGATAAAATGACTAGTAAATGTTATGTTTTGTGTACACCTAATTCACAAAATTTGCATCTAAAAATATAAAGTTATAAAGGGACATAACTGAAGAACGGTAAAAATGACACTACTCAAATTTGTACTTGATCTGAGTTTTGTGGTAATAAGTATTGTGTATAAGTTTCATAAAATTTGGTTGAGGCAAACTTAAGCTAGAGACAGAAACGATAACTTCAGCAATTTTTCCATTTGTAAAGGGGCATAACTCTAGAACAATAAAAGTGACACCCCCAAAAATTCAAACTTATCTGTATTTTGTGGTAATAAGCATTGTGTATAAGTTTCATAACATTTGGTTGAGGCTAACTTAAGTTAAAGAACAGAAACGAAAAGTTCAGCAATTTTTCCATTTGTAAGGACACAACTCTAGAATGGTTTAAGTGATGCCACCAAAATACAACTTGATCTGTATTTTGTGGTAATAAGCATTGTGTATAAGTTTCAAAACATTTGGTTGAGGCAACTTAAGTTACAGAACAGAAAGTAAAGATTTTGCATTTTTTTCCATTTATAAAGGGGCATAACTCGAGAATGGTTCAAGTGACCCCACCAAAATTCAAACTTGATCTGTATTTTGTGGCGATAAGCATTGTGTATAAGTTTCATAACATTTGGTTGAGGCAAACTAAAGTTAGGGAACGGAAACAAACTTTGGGACGTACGGACAGACGGACAAGGGTAAAATTTAATGCCCCCTCTGCTACGGCAGTGCATAATAAAAAAAATGTTTTCATGCACAGAATAATATATTCAAGAATAAAATGTTCCGCTGGGCGCAGCTTGATACGACCGCAGAGGTCGAACCCTGAACAGTTGGGGCAAGTATGGACACAACATTCAAGCTTGATACACACTGAATTTGGATTGTGATTAAATATTTGACACAGCATAGGTTTCTGACACAGAATGAATGTGGTCTAAGAACTTAAAAATTTTAAATTGGACATTCACCTATTATGGTCCAATATCCCAAATCTAAATTTTTACCTATTCAAACCATATCATTATTATTTGCTTTTACAAATGTATATATAAATCAGAAATAACCAATTTAAAATGGAAAATTTTAAAGAAAAAAAAAGGAAAAAAAGGGAAAAAAAAATCCATCCCCCCAAATTTTTTGAACCCCCTTATGATTCATCACCCCCAAACTCAATCCCAGCCTTCCCTTTGTGGTATGGTACCTTGCAGTACAATTTCAGAGAGCTCCATACACTTGAACACAAGTTATTGTCTGGAAACTAGAAAAATGCTTGTTTTTTTACCCCCTTTTGGCCCCAAATTCCTAAACATTTAGGCCAATTACCCCCAAACTCAAACCCAGCTTTCCCTTTGTGATATGGAACCTTGTAGTACAATTTCATAAAGATCCATACACTTACACACAAGTTATTGTCCTGAAACTAGAAAAATGCTTGTTTTTTGCCCCTTTTTGGTCCCTAATTCCTAAAATTTTGAGGCAATTACCCCCTAAATTAATCCCAGCCTTCCCTTTGTGGTATGGTACCTTGCAGTACAATTTCAGAGAGATCCATACACTTGAACACAAGTTATTGTCTGGAAACTAGAAAAATGCTTATTTTTGTCCCCTTTTTGGCCCCTTATTCCTAAACATTTTTGACAATTACCCCCAAACTCAATTCCAGCTTTCCCTTTGTGATATGGAACCTTGTGGTACAATTTCAGAAAGATCCATGCACTTACATGTTATTGTCATGATACTAGAAAAATGCTCGTTTTTTGCCCCCTAATTCCTAAAATTTTGAGAAAATTACCCCCAATATCAATCCCAGCTTCCCTTTGTGATATGGAACCTTGTGGTACAATGTCAGAGAGATCCATACACTAATACACAAGTAATGTCTGGAAGTTACTAAAATGCTTATTTTTGGCCCCTTTTTGGCCCCTAATTCCTTAACTGTTAGTACCATAACCCCCAAAATCAATCCCCACCTTCCTTTTGTGGTATTGAACCTTATGGTAAAATTTCATAGAGATCCTTTCACTTAAACTAAAGTTAGAGTGCGAAAACCAATGTGTCTTCGGACGACGACGCCAACGTCATACCAATATACGACCGCAAAATTTTTTTGCGGTCGTAAAAAAAAAAAATTAGAAAAACGAGTGTTCTTTATCTAGTGCTTTCATCCTTCTGTAGGGACTTGTCAAAATTCTGGCACATTGTAAAGGGAAAAGTCGCTGTAAAGGTAACTATGACGTTACGTTATTGTTCTTTAAGTTCTATAACTCTTGCATTAAGTGTTTAGCTTTGGTTTGAATATTTTTATATTTACATTTTTATATTTCATATTCTTATTCTTATTTTTTTATAGCCCCGGATCATTATCCCTTTGTCTCGCTTTCTGCGACGGAAGTTGCAGGCGAGACAAAAATGTAATAAAACAAATTTTGATAACTATTTATTAAGAAATAATCTGTTTAAATACAAATAAAGATTGCCTAGCCTGTGATACTAACAACAATACAACCCTTTTGACTAGTTCTACATTTGATTGTAAAATAAATATAATCAAAAATATAATCAAAACAAATATACAACATCACTAAATAACAATTATTGATATGTAATCTGGGTAACATTATAAATTTTACAAAGAAACACAGTAAAATTGTTCTTTACAAAATATTCTAAAACATTTATGTATAAAAGACTAGACTTTTTAAAATCAAGATACCCTAAATAAATTTTAAATTTTATTTGATATAAGAATCAATTTTTTTTTTAAACTTTTCTACACAGAAAATAATTATTTGCAATAGCTCCGAGTCAAGCATAATCATATTGAATTTCGTGACATTTTGAATTTTGAATTTTTTGGTTTTCTCATAAAGCATATACCCAATAAAGCTAGTTAATAAAAAAATGAACAAATATTAGCACACAATAATGGTCCTAGTACACTTTGGTGTTTGTGTAAATCTAACTCAGCTCGCTCTCTTTATGTTAAAATACAAAAATGTATAGGTAATTCTTTGGCCATTTTCTTAAACCTAATCAACATAAAAAATCGATGGGATATCTTAAATAAAAACATTTATTACAATGGTTGCAATGAAATACTGTCATTTCCCAGTCAAATAAAAACATAATTTCACATGTTACATAGAAATAGATGCAATACTTTATTAAATTAATATTAAAAGGCAATTTAATAAAAAGTATAACTATTTCAAGAATCAAAATATTGAAAAATATTTATCTAAAGTCCAACAACTGTGATAATTCTATCATGTGCTGCAGCTTTCATGAATACTATAAGTGTTGTTTGGTCACTTGTGGTTAATTTTTTCATATTCTTGGATTATATGCTTTATATCAAAACAATGTTGAATCCAACTTTATCTCGGTTAATGTTAAGAAATGTTTCTCTCTATCTATAAAAGTGTCAAGATAATAGGCAAAAACAGAACAAAAATAATAAAAAAATGTCATTTAAGAGTAATAACTCTTTTTGGTCATTTTGGTTGGCAGGCAGGCTCATTAGACACATATTTTAAATAAGATACCCCAAGGATAATTGTGATTAAATTTGGTTCCAATTGGTCCAGTAGTTTGACTTTAAGTTAACAAATGACAACCGATGGCAGATTTGGACCAGGTGAGCTAAAAAGGAATTGTCTTTATCCCTTTAGGAAACATATCATCAGAACTTTAACTAATATTTCAATATAAGATAGCCACACACATTCTAGCTTCCTTTTTTAAAATAAAGAGAGGCAGCTATGGTATGTGACATAATTTCTAAATGCCATGGTAATAACTACAATAAATTACAATAACTAGCACCACAATCAAAGAAATAGACATCCAGTGTCTTAAAAGGAATGTAAAACTATGAACACATAGTACAACATGGATTTTTTTTCTAAAAATATAAATAATGGATTTCCTTATAGTTAAAAATGGAATGTTAACTTCATACATTAATAATTAACTTTATATGTACAAAATATACAATCATAATTTATCAAAGTGTTAAATTGGCAGTTAAAAAATCAATAATTCATTTTAAAACTTGTGTTCAATCTGTTCTTATTTTTGGTGTTGATACTTCAACCCAAAATCAAACAATTTCCTTATACAAACACATCTGACATTAATGTATCAGTAATATCGGAGTACAAAATTTGGACTAACATGTATTTCTGTTTTCAAGATATGTGAGTTCAACTCAAGATATTTAAAAAATACAAAGAATTCTATCATTTACAGGTGTTTACTCAAAATTTGTTTTAATTAGCCATTAAAGATATCATGTAAATAAATTTTAGATGGAACTGCCTGCAAATTTCTTGTTCACCATATTTCAAGGTAAACTGTATTTTTAACGAAAATCTCAAGTAAAAATTTATATAAGGAGCTGTGCCAAGTACAGCATGGTACGACTAGGAAAAGTTAAAATGTGTTTACAAAAATATCAGTACTGTTTATTTATAGTATAATATGCTGGCAGCAGTGCTGATTTAAGTATATATTTTCATGCCTTTCACCCATTAAAGATACAAAGCATAAAATATGTGATTAAATCTGTTGAAATATCCCCAATAGAATAGAAAAAAAAGAAACATATTTTAACATCTGTTAACATACATCTAAAATCTCTTATCAAAAGTAAGTTCATGATCCAATCTGGGTTAATCAGATGAAAATAAAATTTTTGTCCTTGACGTAAAAGTTCAATTTCTTTGTCTGTTTTGTCTCTATTATAAAAGGCAAGAGACTGAAATCCTCAATTAAATTTACAGGCAGAGATTTTCATAAACATTTGCAAAGAACTTTACTAAAATAAGATTTTGAATTAAAAAAAAACCACAATAATTTTGGAAATGATATCAATTGGGTTCCTTGTCTACCAGGAAGAATATTGTTACATACAATTACTTTCATCTTTCCAAAAATGAATCAAATCTAATGAAAAATAAATGGGGTATATCAAAACTGGTGAAGACACTATCATGTGCCCTCCTGACCTTTTTAAGTAAGAACTTGAGAACCAAAATCCCTATAATTTGATATGTTTTTTTCTGTAGTCTTAAGGATCAGTTGGATGAATAGTTTTGGGGTCAGTCAATTTTATCAAGTCTTTGCATTAAAACAAGGTGTTCTTGGACAATGAAATCATCACACTATAACATTGCCACATCATCTTTTTATACTTATGGTCATGATGATAAAAAATAAATGTTGGACTAATAGTTGTGCCAACGATAAAAATTAATGTCAGTTAATGATCTGTTACAGAATAAAAATTCTTTAAGTCTTTGAAAATTTCTTTAAAGAATGGACTTCCTGTTTATTTACTCTTCAGATTAAATTTCTCTTTTCTAATACAGACACTAACAAATTATATCAATGTGAAAAAAAATGAACAATGAGACAGAATTCCTGGTCTTTAAATGATAAAATATTATAAATCAAAACTGACTTCTAATTATATAAGTACATAATTATATTGTAATTCCCTGATTAAAATAAGGACTAGCTAAAATAATGATATGAGACAGATCATAAGTGATATATATTATGTTCTAATTCATTTCTGAAATATATAAAAAAAAAAATCTTATTGTAGAAATCTTATTGTACTAAATTTGAAGAAAAAAAATGTGCCTCCTAAAATGAAACAAACTTTGTAACAATTTACCTTTACAAACAAACAAACAATTACATGTAAAAGTAAATATTTATAGCCCTATGGAAAATGCTATATCTTTCAGTAAAAATTCTATATAAACAGAATTATTTTAACATCTTCAGAGAGTAGATTCAGAAATCTAATATTGAAAACCTTTATTCTACATTTATAGTGTTATTTGATACAATTGAAAAACATATACTTCTAGTTTAAAATAGTTAATCTTCAATTAAGAAGGTTTTATCTAATTACTTCAAAATAGTGATACATGATTTGTGAATTTAATGGCAACAAAATAAAATGGCTAAAACTTAGCTAAATGGTGATGTTACGCAGAAAAAATATTACTTGTTTTACAAAAAATATATAGAAAAGTCTTGGGAGATAGATAAATTCACAAGTTTACCAATGAATTTCATTTAACATTCAAAATCTAATTTAGAAAGTATTAGTCAAATGCTTTTAACAAGTATGGAATCCTAAGGATATCGTTTTTTTGAAAAATAAAATCTGGGTAACCTTTATGCTTCTTTACATTTACCAAAAAATGTTAAAATTTGCTGTTTTGAAGTTACATTCACTTCAATTATCTCCCCTTGGATTGTACACTTTAGTGCAAAATATTATCTCCCCTGATCAAATCATAAATTCTTTAATTTGTAAATTAAATCCATAATTTTTTGCATTTGTAAGAATGTGAAACAGTGTACTTAAATTTGTATAACATATACAAAGGTTATATAAATAAGTTCTTAGTTTTCATCAATTTTGCTAGAAAAACATGATACAAAGATTACAGGAAAAAATAGAATAAACAGTTTTTGATTTTAAAAATAAAAAGGTGGGAATTTATACTCTTACAACAGTAACAACTATAAAATGTTTTATAACACTTACATAACAAACTAATCAACAACATCCAAACAAATAATAAAGTATAATGCTGATTAATGGGATACTTAAAATGTAAATAAAGTAACAACTATATTTTAACTGAAAACTTGCAAGACTGTCACAAACTGCATAGTACATAGTCATTAAGAAAACTTATCGCACCGCGGGTAAATTAGTGACGTTAATTGGTTTAATACCACCGTGTGTTGACTGTCTATGGATCCATATGGGTCAATAGATTTCATATGGGGTTCATGACATCACATCCTCAATGGTGACGTCATCTTTTACTGTAATGGTATTTCATTGTTTATTTTAAACAAAACTTGAGGGGAAAGACCCCTGTTCATTAAATTTGTAATACGGTTTACTACTGATCCCATACAGATCTAAAGAGGGTCAATAGCAACCCATATAACTTTATAAACTATATTTACAAATATTAAAATATATCAATTCTTATATGTATGCCTTGACTAAGTTTTATCTAAGTCATGTATGTGATTCATTTTGAATCAGCAGAACAAGTTCCACAGTTGCGTAGGAAATAATCCAGAGCATAAAATTTTTCTTTGGTGTCATGGAATATAATGATTCTAATACAATTTAGCTTTTCACTGTTATTAAATTTGCAACAAATAGTTATCCAATTCCACTTATATATTTTCATTAGAAAGTTTTATCATAGATGATACAGATCTAGATGTAAGAACACATATATTCTTTACAAACAAAGCCTTCACTAGATAAACTAAGGACAGACATTTTATATAACATACATTTAAAATGTCTTCTTTACTTTATTATTTCATTCCTCTCAATAAAAATTGCAAAATTGGAAGTTTTCTCAAGCAAATAAAATAACTTAACATACAATTTTTCATATACAGAATAACATTCATTTTTATAAATCTACTTTTGTACAAACTTTACAAAAAGGCACAAATGCAAGCCTTCATTTCACAAAAGTGATTGTACTTATTTGTATAATCGAGTCTTATGACATTTTGTGAAAACAAATATATTTTGTAGCCAGAAACATTATATCTGTTCTCTTACTCTGCGTTTTTTTGTTAAAATTGTTTGGGTTTTAAATATACATTGTATCAACACTGAACACCAAATTACTATATGCCCCCTATTACCTCAAAATGTTATCACCAAAAATACTATGTACCCCCCTTTTACCTCAAAATGTAATCTTTGAAGAAAATCCAACATTAAATGTTTATAGCAATATCAGCACAGGTTAAAAAATTCAGTTTATTTTGTTACCAAAGTTGACATCACAGTATTCTATTATTTGAACATATAAGATTTCATAGTCCTGAATTCGTACAAAATGTAACTCTATGCATAATTCATTTCGTTACAAAACAGCAGCCAAAATTTTCTTGCATTGAATGAAGGCAGAACTGATTATGGTATTAATCATATTTACACTTGAAAAGACACTGTCATACCCTTTCTGTACATCTGGGTTTTATTTTCCCAATTCTTGTTAATATCCCCCAAAAAGTGGACTTTGGAGATATTGTTCCCTGATGATACCACTGCTACAAGTATTTGGTATAAAACAAGTTGATGATTGATGGATTGATGAAAACTCAATGTATAGCATGTTCAGATGAAGCTTTATACCTGCGGTAATAATACATGTAAGAAACTCATTTGTAGTTGCTGAAAAAAATGCAACAAAAATTTCATACATGCCATTATGTGTAAGAAAAGATAATTATTTGGTAAACATGAAGTTGATGAACAATGGATTGGTCCGAAGGACAGACAGACAGACATAAAGGCAAGGCAGTATATCCCCATTCCTGTGGAGTGGGGGTATAAAAAATTCAATTTGTAAGAATGTGTTAGTGTTCAGTAAAATGAAATTTAAAGAGGAATGCATGTAAAGACACTTATAAGGGTATAACTTGATACCAAATTTCTGGAAGTTCTGATTTATATATCATGAGATATGAGACAAAAAACTTCATACATGACCATGTGTAAAAATACATGAATATAAGTATTTGGTAAACAGGAAGCTAATTAGAAATGTCTGCGAAAGACAGACAGATAAAAAGCAGTATACTCACACTATTTCAGAACAGGAATATAAAAAAAATATTCAATTTATGGAATTTAGTTATTTTTAAACAATGTTTCCTGCATGACAGTGACTTTTCAAGCATGCTTTTCTGTAACAAGGCATTATCTAAGCAGTTCAAACTAACATTAGTACAATATAATGCCATTGTCTATAGCCTTGTTAGCCTCCTGTGTGCAGGCACACCTCACGCTGTATCCAGAAAACATAAGTAGGACTAAGTTCAATAAGAAACCTACTAACGATCCCACAGTGAAGTAAAATGAATAGTCCAAAGACGATTCGGTCCGGAATGTATGGTATTTGTAGTCGTTCTGCGGTAATACATTTTCTGCAAAGTTGGTTTGGAACAGCACAGCAAACAAGATTACTCCAATTAACATGAATATCACTGGAAATAAAAAAAAAAAAACATAATTTTGTTGGGCTTCTGACTTATCACTGCTAAAGCAACATCTCTTTTCTTTATATCTAAACATCTCATTGTCACTTTTGAATTTCTATCCATAAATGACTGAAAAAAAATATTGTATATATATACTATACTATATACAATATATTTTTTTTTAATCATTTATGGATAGAAATTCAAGTGACTGTGGTCCAAGTCATGTATGTATCTTTATCACTATTTTCTGTGTGATAGTTTTTCATCTCAAGCTACTTGACTAAAAGTGTTTTTTCTCAGTCAAGTAGAGTAACATCATTAGGCAACACCATAGACATTGCCTACTAATATAGGAATAAACAGAATATCTATGGTCTTTCAAAGTAAGGAAGTTTCTTGGCTACATCTCATTTCAGGGCTATCATCTTATGATCAGATTGTAGTCAAGGGACTTATCAGAAGATTCAGAACCATAGATAATCCAAATGGCTATCCAGTAAAATAAAAGAAGAATGTGTCTGAGGACACAAATGCCCTCCTTAAGATTGCTTTTCAAACTAAAATGGGAGGGAGGGATGGAAGGACGGACAGAAAGACGGAAGGACAGATGGAAAGAGGGAAGGACTGACGGAAGGACGGTCAAGGGTAACACTTTTAAAATGCCCCCTTCGCCTTGCGCGGGGCATAAAAACAGTCAAACATTCATGATTCTCATAATAAAATGAATGTTTAATTATTTACTGATGGATTGAGGTTAACCCACATTTATTTTCTTTAAGTGACTGCAGCTTGATCAAAAATAAAACAAATGAAAAAAGGAAGAAAGGGTAAAAATATATTCTGATTCTGTCAGTAATCAAAGTTGAGTCTATTAAGAAATCTGCCAGAAATAAAGATAATGATGTGGAAAAGTCATGACAATTCAACATGTTTAGCTCTCTGCAATTCCATATTTACACTATACAAAAGAAGTTTGAAGATTCCAGGGGAGTCCCTGTAAAATATAATAAAGATAATGACTCTCTGAAAATTAAGATTTTTTCAGACTCAAGATTTTTGAGTCTTGAAAAAAATTTGTTTTTACCCAATACTATTGCTAGTACATGTAGTATGGGAGTTAGTATAAAAATTGTGAGCTCAAGGAAACTACTGACAGGTCTATGGGACATTAATTTTGTCTGATAATATTTTTCATCTAAATTGGGAATTTATATTAATTATTGTTCACAATTTTCAAATAATATGGGCTTCAGTAAGTAAATAAACAATATTTTTGTATGTGTATTAAAAACAATAATAATTAGCTGGTACATCTGAATGAATCATGTCAACATCATTATATTATCTTTGCAATGATATTATGGTTCAATACTACTTGTTTTTCTGTTCATAATCACTGTATTGATTTTGTATTCACAGTTCTATTATTGTAACTAGAGGCTCAAGAGCCTGTGTCGCTCACCTTGGTCTATGTGCATATTAAACAAAGGACACAGATGGATTCATGACAAAATTGTGTTTTGGTGATGGTGATGTGTTTGTAGATCTTACTTTACTGAACATTCTTTCTCCTTACTATTATCTCTATCTATAATGAACTTGGCCCGGTTGTTACAGTGGAAAATATTTTGTAAAAATTTACAAAAATTTACAAAATTTATGAAAATTGTAAAAAATTGACTATAAAGGGCAATAACTCCTTAAGGGGTCAATTGACAATTTTGGTCATGTTGACTTATTTGTAGATCTAACTTTGTTGTACATTATTGCTGTTTACAGTTTATCTCTATCTATAATAATATTCAAGATAATAACCAAAAGCTGCAAAATTTTCTTAAAATTACCAATTCAGCGGCAGCAACCATACAATGTATTGCCTGATTGGTCTGAAAATTTCAGGGCAGATAGATCTTGACCTAATGAACAATTTTATTCCATCAGATTTGCTCTAAATGCTTTGGTTTCAGAGATATAAGCCAAAAACTGCATTTTACCCTATGTATTATTTTTTTGCCATGTCGGCCATCTTGGTTTGCGGGCAGGGTCATCGGACACATTTTTTTAACTAGATACCCTAATGATGATTGTGGACAACTTTGGTTAAATTTGTCTTAGTAGTTTCAGAGGAGAAGATTTTTGTAAAACATTACAAAAATTTACGAAAAATGGTTAAAAATTGACTATAAAGGGCAATAACTCCTTAAGGGGTCAACTGACCATTTTGGTCAAGTTGACTTATTTGTAGATCATACTTTGCTGAACATTATTGCTGTTTACAGTTTATCTCTATCTATAATAATATTCAAGATAATAACCAAAAACGGCAAAATTTCCTTAAAATTACAAACTCAGGGGCAGCAACCCAACAACGGGTTGTCCGATTCATCTGAAAATTTCAGGGCAGATAGATCTTGACCTGATAAACAATTTTACCCCATGTCAGATTTGCTCTAAATGCTTTGGTTTCAGAGATATAAGCCAAAATCTACATTTTACCCCTATGTTCTATTTTTAGCCATGGCGGCCATCTTGGTTGGTTGGCGGGGTCATCGGACACATTTTTTAAACTAGATACCCCAATGATGATTGTGGCCAAGTTTGGTCAAATTTGGCCCAGTAGTTTCAGAGGAGAAGATTTTTGTAAAAGTTTACGGACGACGGACGACGGACGCAGGACGACGGACACAAAGTGATGAGAAAAGCTCACTTGACCTTTCAGGTCAGGTGAGCTAATAAAAAGCTGCGAGCAAACATAACAAAAATTAATCTCCAAATGCGCACAAATGTAATGCGCCCATAGTTTTATGTATTTATCTTATCAATTCATGGTACATGTATATGTATAAGAGATGTTTCTGCAAAATTATCTAATAGTAAATTTGCAGTAAAAGTATGGGTTATTTATAAAACCAATACTTACAACCTAATAAGTTCCACAGATACAATCCTAGGGGTCCTGTTATTGTCTCTATAGGTTTACCAAAGATGTTGAAAACTGTAAAACTAATGGTAACCAGTCCCCATACTATTCCTAAAGATAGCATCACCAGAATGCTAACCCAATAACCAAAACCAAACAGTCCATATTCCCATTCATGTACATCTTCTGCAAAAAGGAAAAGTTCACTATATGAATAAATAATATAATAAAAAATATTACCATCTTACCAAAAATGCTTAAGAAATTTTTTTTTCTTAATGACAACATAAGTATACTTACCATGAGGATATCAGTATTTCAGGAAATTTCAGGAAACATTTGATATTTCATATTTTTTACAGACAAAGGGGTACTTTGTGAACAAAGTTTTCCCCCTTTAATCAGTGTTCTCCCCAGGGACATTTAGCATCATGGTAATGTGATACTAAAAATGTGCCAAAAATGATTCTCTTATAAATTGTGTTATTAATGGGATGCTATAAACAACAGGAAGATATAGTTTTTCAAAATTCCCTATTTACCAGGATGCAATTCTTAATTTACGGGAAGAACACTAGTCTTATCTGGGCTTGTGATTTGAAAATTGGTGCACATGGCCTTAGTAATGAAACACTGCTTGTATATTGTACATATATATGTATAGGTCAATAAATGTTACCATCACTATAAATGAGGTCTGACAGCTATCTACCTGTTTACATGATTCATAATATATTGAGTCTCATTAAAAATAGATACAACTTGTGAAATCCTAAACATGTATCAATATAAAAATAAGGAGATGTGGTATGATTGCCAATGAGACAACTATCCACCAAAGTTAAAATGAAGTGGATGTAAGCAATTATAGGCAACCGTACGGCCTTCAACAATAACCCATACTGTATAGTCGGCTATAAAAGGCCCCAACATGAAAAATATGAAACAATTCAACTGAGAAAACTAAAAATCAGTTGAAAAAGGCTCAACTCATCAGATCGATACAAAGAAAAACATCAAACAAAAACACAGACAGGACATGGCAGGGTATATATCTATCCCTCATCCCTACCAACAAAAAAGACACTAAGTACAGATCTGAGAGTACTCGCAGTTACTGAAAGCTAGTTCAAAGCCAATAACAAGTAATAAAAAAAATCATGTATCTAAAACTATAAAATATCAAATCAGTATACATCCAACATCCAATGGATTTAGTGAAGACGTCATTAACAGTCAGAGAAAAATATGACCTTGTGCAATGCCAAAATATAGGTATCGACAGATTGTAGTACAGTGAAAGTACATCATGTACATATGTGTAATATTTAGTATGGTTTTGATTGACTGATAACAAAATCAATAGTTATACCAATAAAAACAATATTCAAAGATCTAATTACAGTGTTGAATAGGTAATCTTTTAGAATAAGTTTATTTAAAGGATTGATGAGTTTACATGGATCGTATCTAAATTTCTGGGCTCGGTTAACAACATCATTGAAGAAGTAGGATTTGCTATATATATTAGCTATTCCCTTTGAAATAAGTTTTCTACAAGTACAGCCAAACTTGCAAACCAAATCTTTGTGTATATGGAAGAATTTATTAAAGGTTTTAAGTTATTTGTGGTAATGAAATCCCTCACTTAATAATTTACTAGTAATACATAGATTACGCTCATTGAAATCCAAAACGTCACTACAGACACGGGCATATCGAATGAGTTGGGATACTGTATGTAAATACCGTAAACAGTGCCAAAGGAACATCACTGTCCAAAAAAGGAAAATTAACAATAGGGGAAGAAAAATCATCCCTTTTGTGTAGAGTTTCTGATGTAATACTGAAGTATCTAAATCTTGGAAAGGACAGTTATTGCTGTTAACATTTGATTTATTTAAAGTATATATATACATGTAAGTTCCTTTGGGTTCGATTTCAGCAGTATATTCAACGAAAAAATATCATCAAAATAATGGTAAGTTATCAATTAAATTGAATTTAGATGGTTCTTTACTGAGTTTAGCCATATCAACTAATTATATAACTGACAACTTATTTTTGTCTAAGCTCTGACCCTTTATTTCCAAGTTATGTACATGTATACGTACCTCCCCTATCTTTTGTTTCAGTATATATGCTGGAAATATTCTTAATATAGTCCTTCCCTGCATCTGTATCAAGTGTTTCTTCTGTCCTTACTGTATAGTATGTACACCAACCATCAGCACAAATAACTAAAAATAAAATACAATAGTATAACAGCTGTTCTGTCAGCTGAAACAATCAACATGTTTATTAAACAGTTAATTACTAAAAGGAAAGATTTTACAAATGTTTTATATTATTCAGTTTGAATCAAACAGACTGCCAAGGATGCAAAGCAAAAGTCATTTCAATTTGATAAAATATACATTAAAATGAAACTACATTGTATTTTATCTGAATAATTTTAATGGAAGATGGTTAAATATGGGATTGCAATACACCTAAACATGCTAAATATCGTGTCAATTTTGCATTCTTCATGCTTAGTATATTTTTCTGACAAATTCTTTTAAAATATTTTTTGAAAAATCAAAGCTACGATAGCTTTTAAATCCTATAAATCATTTGAACGCAAGATTATGACGTAATTTTTATCTAACCAGAATCAGTGTATTATTGAAATGTGGATAGATATCTAGGACTAAATAAAAAAAATGCATACATTTTACATGTATTTAGTTACTGCATGAACCTACAACACAGTACAAAAGATAAGAAAACATCAAATAAATAAAAGAAGGAACGCTATGGGAACTAACCATAAGTAGAATCGAGGAAATGTGTTGCGATGCAAAGCAAATTATGTCTGACACATGTCACCGGATATATTTATCCATTTTGTTCATTATAAAGCATTTCATATTATTTGTGTTTTCAGTGTTGTATGTTTCCCATTCATATCATATTTCATATTCTTGATTCTTGACGATTGACGAAAATAGTTTTGCGCTGCGTATTTTGAAATAAACTATAGCTTTGTACGCTATGTTTTGCTTTGCCAACCGTATATTTAAATTAGTACAATAGAAAGGTAAAGCGATTCTTTATTATTATTTAAATGATATATATTCAAATAGCATGAGTTATGCATGAGCTCAAAGCGCGGCAATACTAACCATATATATATTAATACAATTTCACTTTTCGAGTTAGTCACTGGTCATTATTACAATCGGGGAGGCGGCAGACTAAAGTCACCGCTGCAGGTACTTGTAAATTTATTTATTTATTTAGCTATGTTTAAAATGTTTCAATTAAATAAAGTTACTTTAGTATTTCATATATAGAATTCAGTATGGCTTGAAAGCCGCATTTTGGTATACAAGTTAAAGTCAGAATAAAGCTCCGTTGCATGCAAATATTTCAGTCATATATATTGTTCATATTTATTCGAACATAATTGTAAACTTGGTTTACAATTTGTTTACTTGCAGATTATATAATAAAGTATATATAAATTGGACGACTCATTTAATGCAGAAATGGCCCACACGCATTACCACGACAAGTTTATGGGTTTATGGTGACTTATTCCTCATCCCAAGTCGATGTATTATTGGTGTCCCATTTTTCCTGCGACACACATACATGACAGTGGCGGATCCCGAAATTTTCATAAAGGGGGGGCCCACTGACTGCCATAAGAGAGGGCCCGCTCCAGTCATGCTTCAGTGGTCCCTAAATAATCAACCAAATTTTTCCCTCAAAAGGGGGGCACTTTAACTTTTAACTTTCTAATCACTCCATCTATTATCATATTACATTTGATTTGGATATGACCAAAATGCCCAATATCACTGGCCGCACAGACACGGGGGATTCCACTGTAGTGTACATGTAACTGGGGAACTATAGCTAGGTACACAACACCTCGTTCCTTTGCTAACTCTTACTTACATATAGTGTTGTTATGTACATGTATCATTAATTAGATAAATCCTAAGCTAAATGGTAACTGTATTTAAGAATTGATCTTGCACTGGACATGTATAGTATACATGCATGAACATGTCTCTGATCATTCTGATCTAGTTGTAAAAAAAATGTTTATTGACCAACATGACCTTTTTCTGGAATGCGCTCAGATTAAACATGTTAAATAAAATTGGATATGAGTTGACAGAATACTACATTGTAGTTGGTTAAAGTACGAGTTAGTAATAACCAGGTTTGACAAATGTTTGAGTTGTCATTGATCCCTGTAGATTTTATGGTCTTTTGATACTTTTTGACAATTTACAGACCATAGATCTAGAATACTGTAGATTCATTTATTTTCGTGGGTATCAATTTTCGTGGATTGAGGAACACTTGCATTTTCGTGGATATTTGATTTCGTGGTTTTGCCAATCTCTGCATACAAAGCCAAAGTAACATTTGTAATTCGTTGAACATTTGAATTCGTGGTTCATCCCTACCCACGAAACCCACGAAAATTGGTATCCAACGAATAATAATGAATCCACAGTATCACAAGGACTACAAAAGCTTCTTTTCCAGAATCCGAGGGCTTTCGCCCAAAATTACATTCTCTCCCTTTCACGTCCGCACCCCATACTTTCGCACCCTACAAGTAGCTACACGTTCGCACCCTTTTTATTGGTTTTGTATTGAATAATTTTTTAATCATGTTTTAGTTAGTGTATTGCTACAAATAAGTTTTTATTTATTGTTTCAAAATAAAGAGACATTCTAAAAACTTAAACTGGTTTTCTTAAGCATGTTTAGGGTTTTATTATTAATTATTTTGACGAAATGAATAATGAATTAAAAATGCTGATGATGATCAAGGCAAAGTTCATTGATCTAAGACTTGTTACAGAAAAGCGGAAGATAGGAAAACGGCTATCAAACTCGTCACAATGACATTGCCACGACAAAAACAAATTACACAAAAACCAGGGGTCAAAGCACATGTTTTTTTTAGTTGTTCACGATGTCGCATGTCAGCTATAAGTACCTACAGAGCATTTATTTCCACGTGTTAAGAAGATTGAAGGTACAAAAATGTACCAACATATATGTTCTTACAAATATATGCTTTAATACATGTAATTGGTGTTGTATTACAGCTATCAGTTACGATATAGAGCATTTATTTCTATATGTTATAATAATATGATTATGATTTTCAAAACACAGAACAATGATACCAAATTTAGATTTGTAAATACCAATTAACAGTAATCATACTTAATTAACATTTATTAATTAATCATCAAATCACAAAAAAAAGATATTTCATTTAAAAATTCCTGAATTTTTATTCGATAAAAACATAAATATTTTGATATTTAAACATAATCATGATAATCATGATAATTAAACCATCTGATATTTCAACCGGTGTTTCAATACACCTTATCGCTATTTAGTCCTATCCGGAAAAAAGAGTCATTTAGACAACTTCCTGTTTGGGTCAACAGGCAAAAAAACAAAGGTCATCAGTAACGAGCTGAGGGAGGGAAAAATTTAGAAAGCAATCACTAGGAAACTTTGATAGATTATGATCCACTTTTTCGAAACTCAAATTATAGTAAAAAAAATATTTTGTTTGATGTACAATGTATTTACAATGTTTTAAACAGGTCTCATTAAAAAGTATCATGCATGGTGCATTGTTTAAACAGGGTCCCAGATAGCTTCAACTGGATGAAAAACATGGGGCGAACGTGTGAGGTGGGAACATGTAGGGTGCAAACGTGTAGGGTGCAAACCTGTAGGGTGTGAACGTGTAGGGTGCAAACAGATCCAACGGTTCCACAGCTACTGTTACTATGTACATTGTAGCTTAAGAACCTGGCTATCATATTTTACGAATTATAGTTATCTCGTACCATTGTAAACTCGTACCAATGTCAACTCGTACCACTAAAAAAAACTCGTACCAATGCAAACTCGTACCAATGCTAACTCGTACCACGGTAAATTCATACCATTGTAAACTCGTACCAACTTATTTAAATGTATTCAAATGGTGTTTAATGATGAATATATAGTTTAATTTCACTCAATACCTCTTAAGTCTGTAAAATGTATATAATCTGAAATTACACTGACCAATTTATGCTAATTTTCCTTGTCTAATTGGATAGAGAAAACCGTGGCAGATTGGCTTTGTTGTCTCCCTTGAACAGACCCTTTTTTTACTTTTACTGACAACTATTTGATTTAATTTTTAATCATTCCAAATAAGTAACATTGAATAGATTTGGGTATTTTTCTATTGTTTCTAAAAGGAATTTTATTTAATGAGAGAATTTATTTCTTGTGTTTTAAAGGTTTAAAAATGGTTATGACCAACAGTTAGAAAGTATGAAGTTTATTTTTATACAATATTCAGCTCATTGTTGCACAAAATCATGATTAAGACCATGCTTTAATTCATATAATCATAATAAAGATAAAAAAAAAAAAATTCATATAATCAAAAGGTCATTATAATTTTCCCGATTTATATACATGTATAACACCTGTAGCCGAAGATACACCTCGCTCCAGCAACAGAGGAAAATAACTGATATCTGAAAAGGCACCTGAGATCACCCTCAGTTTCAAGTGGGGTTCGTGTGGCTTTTAATTCCAAGCTGTTAAATTATATAACAACATTCAAAATTTAATAATATGATTAACAAGTTGACTAGTTAATAATAACCCAATAATCATACAATCAAAGGAATTTAATATATCAATTAGCATGGTAATTAAGGAATTACATTCGTATTTTTGTCTAAGTTTTCATTAAAATCTAGTATAAAATTCAAGTAATTCAACTTTTTTATTAAGATTACAAAAAAAAATCATAAAACATTCGTATTTTTTAATATATTTTTAATGGTACGAGTTTGCAGTGGTACGAGTTCTGAATGGTACGACTTCCCAGTGGTACGAGTTTACGTTGGTACGAGTTAACTTTTTTGGTACGAGTTTACATGGTACGAGTTTACAATGGTACGAGTTAACTTGCTTCCATATTTTACGTACCTTGACTTATTCTGGGTCTCATTCCAAAATAATAATTTATTCCATTATCACCTCTAAACAGACCAAAACTTCCATAAGTTGTACAAGCATCATCCGAAATATTTTTATCACATCCTGTATTATTGGATTTACTGCCTGTAAATGTCACCCAATTATCTGTTGAAAATGCTGCTACGGTCAGCCCAACAGCAATTATACTTATAAACACTGTTAAAATTAAAAACGTTTTCTTATGGCTGTCTCCTGCCATATCAAGATGGAAAATCTTTATCACGAACTACCGGGTAAATTATAAAATTGATAAACTATCAAGATAACATTCCGAAAATGTCACACCCAAAACAGAATCCTATCAAAGTAATGCATAAATGTTCATTGAAATCTATCCTAAAATTAAACAGTCAAGAAACTTAGATGTTTTGGGAGGAGATATATCTTAAAACCTTTGAATTTAATTTCCAATCACAAACTACAATGTACAATAATCTGTAATCTGTAAACGAATTTCTGCCAATCAAGGCACACCTCCGTATAGAGGAAAGTAGTTCCGTCAATGAGATTCCTCCACCAGTATATACACAGTTCAATTTATGGTTCACAATAGTTCGTACATAAAGTTATCTTATTTAATATACATGTTTACGCCACGACAGTGTTAAAAATATTTCAAATGCAATTAAAATGGTAAAACTTAATTTAAAAAATAAGTTAACAATAAAGACAAAAAGTACAATTATAATTTTAAACACTGTTAAAAAAAAAAAAAAAAAAAAAAAGAAAGTTTATGCAATCCGTAAAAAAAATTGAATAGACTTTAAAACTAATAAAAGAGGGAGATCCATGTGTACCCCCACACATATATATATATATATATATATATATATATTATAACAAAAATAAATTCACATTTCTTCATTTTCTGTTTGCTTTTGTATCAATTTTTGTCAACACATCATAGCGCTTGGAATGAAGTGAATATAACAGAGTTGGCGGCATAGCGATACCAAGTGATTACCGACTCGGTCTTCTATATCCTTGCACATCTTCTTTGAGAAGTAATAATAAGGGTTAATTATTCTGAACGTTTAATTATTAGGTCAATAGGAATTTGCAGGCTTTCTCTTGCTAAAACCAGACTACCTTCGTGTAGTATTTTGCCGATAAGAGATGTTCTTATTTGTGATGTTGTATCACACAGTAAGATAAAATGTTCAATAGTTGCATCAGCTTTATTACAGAGTCTACACATCGGATTTGTTGCCGCGATAATTTGAATATTCCGCTTTATTAGATTGCAGTATGTAGGTTCCTGTGATTAATTTGGAGCAAATAGACAGTTTCTTTATCTCATTTATATTTGCACTTATTGTTTTAAGTGAAGGATGGATTCTGCCAATATCATATTCACATTCAAGATATCTTAAGGTTGAGTACCCCTTCATTTTGGTCTTTATGGCATCCTCCCAGTACTTGTGAATCTTTTTGGTTATAAACCTCTTCCATTCAATTTTTGTAAATGGCTTTTCAAGATACTGTTCTAACTCTACGATGTCATATTTGCCACATATCTTTTTCAGATCAATAAACCAGCTATTGCTTGTGTAGGTTTTAATTTGAAGTTGACGTTCCGCTATTCTCCACTCTAAGGACGATCTTTCAGCTCTGGTTATATTCCCAAATAGTGTTATAATTTTAATATGGATCTCTGCTTCAAGTGGGAGTAAACCTGATAATAAATAGACAGCCGGGTCAGCCACATTTAGTTTGAGAGAGATAAAATCTGTTTAATCCACCTTTTATGTTGTTGTTGTATAATATCTAAGTTTTTACCTGATGGTATCAAGATTTCTAGGCCGTAGGTCAAAACTGGTAAGATATATGTCCTAAATAAGGAAATTAGTGTTTCAGGGTCTAATCCATTTTCCCCATGTAATCCTGCACCCATAAGACTGTACATGGATCTTCTGGCTTTTTTTTTTATATATTTTCAGTGATGGTTGCATTGGTAGAGTCTTTTTAAGATTTTTTTTATTCCAATATGAGAAGAGTCTTGAACAATGGGCATATCTATATTTTTAAGTTTCCAAAAACCTTGATCAATATCTAGCATTTTGTTACATGTTTTGATTGGCAAGACTACACTTTTTTGAGGCTGTAGTAAATATCCTTCTCTTTGGCTGAAATCAACTGCTATATTTATCATATTTTGGAGTTCAAAGGGATTGTTAGATATCAAGGCAACATCGTCTGCACAGGTCGGCGCACAACAGTTTATATTCCCAATTTTGGCTCCTAGTCCTGAGTTGCTCAGAATTTGTAGTAGAGGGTTGATATAAACTTTGTAGAGGTCAGCGCTAATGGCTCCGCCTTGTCTTACACCTTGTTCAATATTGAATAAGCAATTTGACAAAGTATTGCCCCATTTTACACAGGATGTTGCATTTTCAAATAAATTGCTGATCAGTAGAATAGATTGTTGTGAGAAACCAATTTGAAAAAGACGTCGTATTAAGTTTTTATGGACTACAACATCAAAAGCAGATTTCCATCCAATAATGCAATATAGGTTGGTAACTTGAGATCTTTATTTTCTCTTTCAAATTCTTCAATGAACAGTCCACATAGCAGTGGAGTGGATTTTGCTGTGAAGCCTTTTTGCAGTGGGCTTTGATGTTTCAAGATCTTATTGTTTTCTCTTCCTTTGATTATAACCTCTATGATCTTCGAGTAAGTTGGTGTTACAGTAATCCCACGGTAATTTTTAACATTCTTTATGTCACCTTTGTTTTTGAATACAGGGAAAAGAGTTCCAATTTTGAGTAAGTTTGGTATATAGCAGTGTTCAAAACTTGTGTTAATTAGAAGTTGAAGATACTCAAGAAGTATTTCGCTGGCATGAATGAAATTTTCAGCAGTGATTCCATAATAGTCCATAGCTTTATTTGTATTTAATTTTTTGACAGCATTTTTCAATTCTTGGATTGAGACTTTTTTCATGTGAATAATTTTTCTTACATATCTTTAATATTAGTTTTGTTTCATCTTCTACTGCTTCTAAATGGTTCTGATCAAAGTTCTGATAGTTAGATTTTTTGGTAAGATCTCCAAAATGTTTTGTCCATCCTTCCAATACACGGTCAGATGTTTGATATGTTTCATTTTCTACTATAAGTTCTTCAATAAATCTACCCATTTTCCCCCTCTGTTTTCTAATTAATTTATAAAATAAGGCAGTATCACTGGATTTAGCATCCAAAATTTGTTGTCGAGCATTAATCCTTTCTAGCGCTTGCTCTTTTCTACATAATTTCCTGAGATCATATGTGGTGATTGTTTTTTCCTTAAGATAGAAGTTACCAGGTTCTTTTGGTCGATCATGTTGTTTCCATACAAAGAAGGCAGTTTTCTTCCTTTCCACAGCTTGTAAAATTTCCTCATTCATTAATGGTAGTTTCTTCTTTTTCTTGCCCTTTCGTTTTCTTGGAGCAATTTTTAAGGTTGTATCTGATATAATTTTGGTCAGTTCATCAAAAGCTTGATCTAAATTCAATTTTTCTGATATTGGTTTATTTTTTTCTAATTTCTCATTAAGCAAAGTTTTATATTCATTCTTGTCCACCTTATTCCAGTTAACTTTGGAGTTTTTTGCCTTTCAAAACTTCATTCTCTGTTCAATTTATGTTTGGAAACCACTGTTACAAACCCTCATTCAAACCAATACAAACTTACAGCTATCATTTCGGATATTGCAAGTCACAGACTTTTCAAACCAGTTCGCATTGGAAAAGATGAAAAAGAGAAAAGATCTTTTCTTAAACTTTCCTTTGCCAACAAAGGTCTCGATGGCGTCAACTTAGGCAATATCCTTCATCATAAATTAGTTCAGTCGAAAATACCTCCTTATTTTAAAGATCAGTCTGTACCAATAATTTCTTATACCTATACCAAACCAATTGCAACTAAAATTTTCAATTACAAACACGTTTTGCAGGATCTCAACATTGACGACTTCAAGTCTAAACCTCCTGATTGCACCTGTGCTAGTTCCCAATTCACATATAATCCGGCTGGCCACGTTATTACCGGAGACCTCAACATTGTCAATAACACTTCCCTACGAAATTTGTTATCCAAAGGTCCGAAATATCGTGATCCTAAATCCATCAATTGGAAATACAACTTCAAAATACTGATGGATTCAGTCGAGGATTATGCCAGACAATGGGCTAAACGCGAGAAAGAAGACGTAGATACTCTTTCCGAATGGATTAAGGCTGTGAGGTCGTTGATACAAATCCGAATTAAGAAACTAAATAGGTCTATCAATACCCACGCTACGTCAATTTTTAAAGACCCAAATGTTGCTAAACACTTGTCCTACCTCCATGACAAATATGTTGTTGTCCCCGCAGATAAAGCCCCAAACAACATCGTTTTTGTGTGTAAATGTCATTACATAAACTGCTTGATAAGTGAATTAGGTATTGACAATTCATTTGGAAACTCAACATATACCCTCACGACACTTTCCAAAGAGGAAATCCTGGATAACCATAGGTCTGTTTTATGTACCTTTGGAATTTCAACCAAAGATGAAGAACTGGATCTTCCATCACTGTATTGGATACCTAAACTACATAAGTGTCCTTACAAACAACGGTATATTGCTGGGTCTTCCAAGTGCTCCACGAAACCTCTTTCTAAATTATTTACATCTATTTTATCAGCAATCAAAGCCGGGCTCCAAATCAGATGTGGATACTAAAAAATTCCAAAGATCTTTTAGGGTACATACAATCTAAGACTCTCTCATCTTGCAATAGTATATAAACATTTGACTTTTCTACACTTTACACAAGTATTCCCCATTCCAAACTAAAAGACAAATTGAAAGAGTTGATATTACTTTGTTTCATTAAAAAGAATGGCGAACGTAGATACAAGTATCTTGTCTTGGGGAGGGATAAATCCTAGTTTGTAAAGAATCACTCTGATTCAAACAAAACATTCTCTGAAACTGACATTATCAAGATGCTTGATTTCTTGATTGACAACATATTTGTTACGTTTGGGGGACGTGTTTTTCAACAGACTGTTGGAATTCCAATGGGAACCAATTGTGTCCCTCTTCTTGCCGACTTGTTTCTTTATTATTATGAGGCTGACTTCATACAGGAACTTCTAAGAGAGAAAGATAAGAAGTTAGCAATATCCTTTAACTTTACGTTCCGCTATATAGATGATGTTCTCTCACTAAATGATAAAAAATTTGGTGACTATGTTGAACGAATCTATCCCATCAAACTAGAGATAAAGGATACTACAGATACAGTTAAGTCTGCCTCATATCTTGACTTACATCTAGAAATTTACAATGAGGGTCGGTTGAAAACAAAACTTTACGACAAAAGAGATGATTTCAGCTTCCCAATTGTGAACTTTCCATTTCTATGTAGCAACATTCCAACAGCGCCTGCATACGGCGTATATATCTCCCAATTGATACGATATACCCGGGCTTGTTATGGAATAACCGTTTCACAGATGATATCGGATATGTTCCTTATGTCGTAACTACAATACCCTTCCCTTTTCACGAATGTGACCTACCGAATTAGACTATTTACCGGATTTGTCATAACATAAGCAACACGACGGGTGCCACATGTGGAGCAGGATCTGCTTACCTTCCGGAGCACCTGAGATCACCCCCAGTTTTTGGTGGGGTTCGTGTTGCTTAGTCTTTAGTTTTCTATGTTGTGTCATCTGTACTATTATGTGTCTGTTTGTCTTTTTATTTTTGGCCATGGCGTTGTCAGTTTGTTTTCGATTTGTGAGTTTGACTGTCCCTCTGGTATCTTTCGTCCCTCTTTTGAATATTTTCATAAAATATAAGTAAACGTTTTGGCGGATTACTTAAGGTATGCCCGAGCCTTGTGCAGGATATCTTTCTTAGTTTTAAAAGTTCCAGAAAGTCAATAAATCTATCGTTTGCTAATATGTATATTACGTCCTTGCACTTGTTTAAAAAAAGATAATTCTGTATTTTCTTATTCTTTTGTATATAACGCTACTTTGTAAACAAAATTTATTAAAAAAACTATCTTAATGATAAAATAATTGTTAAGAAAACAAAATGTCAAAGTGGCTAGGTACTTAAACGGCTTCATGGTGCCAATATAATGATTAAAATTCATTTATCTAGTTTAATGAACTACATGTATCTCCTATACTATAAAATGAATATATGCAATAAAAAGTAAATATTTCAAGACCTTTCTCTTAAATATTTAAACAATTGTATACTGATAATTTGTGACTTTCTGTCCGTCAACGTACGTTTGACAGGTCAAGTTTTTTACCCACCAAAAATAATTTTTCCAGTTTTTCTAATACTATCTTATTAATCATAGATCAACATTTAACAATTTAAAAATTTGTAAGTAAAATAACAAAGAAATTAGGACTTTTCATCGGTCAGGTCATTGCCGTTATTGGTCAGGTCACGGCGTTTTCAGAATTTTTTAATATTTTTTTCTTAATTTTTTCTTATATTTATGTATTGAATGATGAAATCTTTTAATATTTCAAATTTGACATAAATCCTTTGAAAAGTAAAAAATTATTAGCATTTTAATTTGGTCCTGTCATTGTTGATGTTGGTCAGGTCATTGTAAACGTTGGTTAGGTCACATTACCCCAAGCTTTTGATATTTTTTTTCTATATTTTTCTTATATCTATGTATGAAATGGTCTTATCTTATTATATTTCAATTTAAGAGCAATATCATGAGAAATAAAAAAGTTATTAGCATTTTCATTTGGCCCTGTCATTGTCGAGGTTGGTCCTGTCATTGTCATCGATGGTCATGTCACATTTTTCGCAATCTTAAGATCTTATTATATTTTAAATTTTAGAGAAATATTTTGAGAAATAAAAAAGTTATTACCATTTTCATTTGGTCCTGTCATTGTCGAGGTTGGTCCTGTCATTGTCAGCATTTGTTATATCACGTTTTCGGGAATTAAAATTTTTCTATATTTTTTTCTTATATCTATGTTTTAAATGATCTAATTTTATTATATTTCAAATTTGATATAAATCATTTGAGAAATAAAAAAGTTATTAATGCATTTTCATTTGGCCCTGTCATTGTCGAGGTTGGTCCTGTCATTGTCATCGATGGTCATGTCACGTTTTCGCAAGCTTTTGAAAATAAAATTCTATATTTTTTTGTTAAATTTATGTATTAAGAGATGAGATCTTATTATATTTTAAATTTTAGAGAAATATTTTGAGAAATAAAAAAGTTATTACCATTTTCATTTGGTCCTGTTATTGTCGAGGTTGGTCCTGTCATTGTCAGCATTTGTTATATCACGTTTTCGGGAATTAACATTTTTCTATATTTTTTTCTTATATCTATGTTTTAAATGATCTAATTTTATTATATTTCAAATTTGATATAAATCCTTTGAGAAATAAAAAAAGTTATTAGCATTTTCATTTGGTCCTGTCTTTGTCAGCATTTGTGAGGTCACGTTTTCAAAAGCTTTTAAAAAATTATTCTTTATTTTTTTCTTAAATCTATGTATTAAATGTTGAAATCTTATTATATCTCAAATTTGAGATAAATTCTTTGAGAAATAAAAAAGTAATTAGCATTTTTCATTTTGGTCCTGTCATTGTCCTGTCATTCGGTCCAGTCATTAGTGTAATCCTAAAAAAGAATAAAATGAAAATAAATTAACATAGTCCATTAACATGATTACTGAGAATTTTCTTGAGAACACCATTGTAAAATTTTATAAAAAGGCAAACAATTCCAGAAATTTTCAGGTGGATACTTGATTTATACGATATTTTTTTTTATTGGCACTGTTTACGATTACCCACAAAAGTAGCAATAAAATATAATTATTGTTACTTCCCAGACTAATTGTCAAAATGTATTTCCGGACAGAAACCGGATTTTATAGGACATTGCAGGTAACTATAATATCATTTTTTTTTTATTGTTACCTAGTGGCTATGTACAGTTATTGTTACCTGCAAAATTAAGAATAGCGAGTTAAAAAAAGACCTCCATATGGCAAAAATGGACGTCAAGTTAGTCAATACATTTGGAAGTTTAATCATGGTTAATGTTTTGTACCTCATGATTTAATTGTTTAAATGTATTTCACAGATTGTTCGCAAATCAAAGTTTCTTTTTTTTTTTAGATCAGTGCCTATACACTTTGCGGATAATAATAACTGCAGCTAACAATTTTAATGATATTATTGTTACCGACAATTTCCGTATGAAAATTTACCAACATTAGTTTCATCGGCCAACACAGTTGAGGGATTCAGGGCTCCACTAATGGCATGCTCTGAAAGGAACCATAGGCAACACCAAGTTGTACATACTTTTAATTCTATAATATTGCGAACGTTTTTAAATGTAAATAAAATAATCTTTTTATTATAAATTCTGATGTAAGAATAGCACCTTTAACTAACCAACTTTAAATAAATTTAAAACTAATTTAAACTTTTTAAATTTTGAGATTTTATTTGTAAATATATCCTTTTCTTACTAAACTTTTTCTTACACCTCAGCACATGATTTTTTTATAATATTACTATTATGATTAATTAATTTTATGTTTTAAAACTGTAATGACTATCCTTTGAATTAATAATAATTTTGCCCTTATTCCTTTATCTGTACATAAGTTTATATGTTCCTTTATGTTTTAAGGTGTATATAGTTGCTACAATTATACCCTATGGGTAGTGCTCCACAATTAATAGACAAGAAACTTAACTGAACTGAACTGATAGACAATAGAGAACTATCTGTAATGCCCGACACTGCACATAGTTTTCGCGCGGAGCCAATCACATTCAGTTTTTTTTTAATCCGGTTCCTTACCTGGAAGAAGAAGAAGACCCTGTACGGAAATACATTTCGTCAATTATTTTTGGAAGTAACCACAATTATTTGTTATTGTTACTTTTTACGGATAATCGTAGCCAGTGCCTTTTTTATAAATATAAAACCTTGGTACTGGATTTTTTTAGGAGGGAATTGGGGGGATACTGTTTCCGTTCATTTGTTTGGTTTTTTTTTGCTATTATATATTTTATTTATTTTTTGTTTTTTACGTTGTCACGTTTCGTTTCGTTTTGTAAAAATAAGAAGATGTACATGATATGACTGCCAACGAGATAACTCTCCACAAGATACCAAATGACATAGACATCGCACGGCCTTCAACAATGAGCAAAAACCATACCGCGCATAGTCAGCTATAAAAGGCCCCGAAATGACAAATGTAAAACAATGCACGATAGTCCGTGCTAATGGCCTGATTTACATGATTTATGTACAAAACAATGAACGAAAAACAAATCTGATCTACAGCAACAAACGACAACCACTGAATTACAGGATCCTGACTTAGGACAGGCATATATAGAATGTGACGGGGTTAAACTAGTTTGCTAGCTAGCGCAAAACCCTCTCCCTAACCTGGGACAGCGGTGTAACAGTACAACATCAGAACAAACTATAAAAATCAGTTGAAAAGGGCTTAACTCATCAGATCGATACAAAGCAGAAAAACATCTACCAATAAACACAGACCGGACGTGGTAGGGTATTTATACATCCCAACAACAGAAAAAACACCAAGTAAAGATCTAAGAGTACTCGCAGTTATTGACAACTAGTTCAAAGCCAATAACAACTAATAAAATAACAAATTAATCATGCATCTAAGACTTAAATATCAATCAGTACAAATCCAATGGATTTAGTGTAAAGACGACATTAACAGTCAGAGAAAAACATGACCTTGTGCAATGTCCAGATAGAGGTATCGACAGATTGTAGTTCTACCGTCAATATGTATATGTATATAACAGTAATATTTAGTTTGGTTTGAATTTACTGATAACAAAATCAATATTTTTACTAATAAAGACAATATTCAAAGATCTAATTACAGTGTTGAATTTGTAACCTTTTCTAGAATAACTTTATTTAAAGGATCGATAAGTTTACCCGTAAACAACATCTCCGTAAGAAGTAGGACGTGCTATCCCGTTTGAAATAAGTATTCTACAGGTACAGCCAAACTTCCAGCTCAAATTTTTGTATATAAGGAAGAATTCAGTAAAGGTTTTAAGTAATTTGTGGTAATGAAAGCCCCGACTTAATAATTTACCAGTAATATATAGATTACATTCATTGAATTTCAAACGTCACTGCAGACACGGGCATAGCTAACGAGTTGTGATAATATATAAACATCGTAAGATGGTACCAAAGGAACACAAACGCACAAGAAAGGAAAATTAACAAATGGGAACGAAAAATCGTCCCTTTTGTCGTAAATTTTTGTGTAGAGTTTCCCGTGTAAATAATATGCTTATATGAGTATAACGAAATCAGAGATGATTAGCTTGGAAATATTTAAATCTTAGACTATGAATACAAATTGTTGTTCATAGGGTTGAAAGTTTATCAATTTACTGATAATGGTGTATTGAATTTGAATCGGAAAAAGGAAAGGATATATCCACATATTGTAGTTTACAAGATATATGCATGTACATGCATTTTACCCTTATGTCAGGATGATAATCAAGAGATGAAAAAAGCTCATATTGCTCTTTGGGCCACAAATAAGCATAATCAATTTCAAATGTAAGAAATTAATCTTGGGTCAGGAAATTGTTTCTTTGCACTCCGGTTCAAACGTTCTCAAGCATATGACTATCTTGATATTTTTTAGTCCTGTGGACAGTATGCATAACAAAATCTGATCAAGTGAAAATGTCAGGTAGTGAACATTTACCTATATATTCTATTTCAACCATAGTTGTCAGATGACTCCTTATAGAAGTTATTGGCCTTAAATGATAGTAATTGGCCAATACGTATAGGGCGTGTAATCTTTGAAACTTTGATGAACAAGATAGCTAGATAGAATCTAAATGCAAAATTGTGCACCAATACAAGATGTACAAATCTTAACAAAATGACCAAAACTATTAATTGACTCTGTAAAAGGAGTTAGTGTCCTAAATTGACATTTGTTTACATTTTTAGTGTGCTTGACTATTATCTTGCAACAGTTATACAGCAAAAATAAAGAAGGCACATATCTGAAACTATGTGCATCAATACAAGATCTACAAACCTAAACAAAATGACTAAAAACTATTAATTGACTGTGTAAAGGAGCTATTGCCCTACATTGACATTTCTTTACAATTCTAGCGTGTTTGGCTATTATCTTGCAACAGTTATACAACAAAAATAAAGAAGGCTCATATCGAAACTGTCACTTGACAAAAATCGTCTAAGCGAAATAATCCACAATGCTTTTCAATATAGAAATGGTAGCATACGCTATACATTTATTACCGTTTGGAATACCATACGGCATATTTTGTTATAAGGGAACAAAAAGGCAAAACATGCTACACAGAGGAATAAGTGATCAGTATTCTGGAGTTTCTTATTGACAACATATTTGTTGAATTTGGAGGTAGACTTTTTCAACAAATTGTCGGCATTCCTATGGGAACGAACTGTGCGCCTCTCCTTGCCGACCTCTTCTTATTTTCATATGAGTCGGAGTTCCTTCAGACACTTGTCAAAAACAAAAAGATCAAAGAAGCTAGATCATTTAATTTCACATTCAGATATATTGATGATATTCTTTCCATTAACCCCTATTTTTGACATTTTTACCTATTGTGTCAGTTTGTTTTGTTCACACATTGTTGACAATTTAATAGTATTTTATGCGACTGTCATGCAAATGAGAGGTTTAGTTAGCTATAAAACCAGGTTTAATCCACCATTTTCCACATAAGGAAATGCCTGTACCAAGTCAGGAATATGACTTTTTTTCTATTCGTTTGATGTGTTTGAATTTTTAATTTTGCCATTTGATAAGGGATTATCCGTTTTGAATTTCCCTTGGAGTTTGGTATTTTGTTTTATTTACTTTTTACTTTGACGGCTATTTTTAATCCATTATTTTCACTTTTGTTTCAAAGATCTTTATCTCTTGATTTGCTGAACCATTTCTAAACCAAATTGGACATGCATGATCCTTAGTGTGTAAAAAATTTAGTTTATGAATTACTGGTATATAGTAGTCCACCAACAACTGTATCTGTCATGACTTGAAAAAATAAATTACGTGTAGAATTCAAATAATTGTCTCATATCTTGAAGCAGATATGGAAAATCTAACAGGGGCAATAATTCTCAAGAAGTCAAGATCTACTAAAACAAAAAAATTTGAACATTAATAATGTGTTGTGTTTGGGGAAAATTCATCACGGAAAAAAGTGAAAATCAATTTATTGCCATGGTAGTGAGACCACCAGCAGTAATATCAACCCAGCGGTAGTAAATGTAAATAAAACTTTATAAATTTAGCACATTCGAAGCGCTTTTCTGGATTTACTTTTACCCATAAGGAGTCCATAAACTCAAAAATTTGAAAACCAGTGATGATAAATACTGATACACACCAAAAGTTTCGTTGTATACCTTAATGTAGTTGTAAATCACCATGAACCACAACATATATATCATATGACATGTCTGCAGGTTTTGTTTTTTAAAGATCTCTTCAAGGATACCAGGCTTATCATTTTGTATACGTCAGACGCGCGTTTCGTCTATACAAAAGACTCATAAGTGACGCTCGAACCAAAAAAGTTAAACGACCAAATAAAGTACGAAGTCGAAGAGCATTGCGAACACAAAATTCGAAAAACTTTAATTTTTCATTAAGTCTTAAAAGGTTATTCATTATTTTAAGTCATAGAAGACAGACTTTGGGACAAGAACACCAACATATAAAAATGACTACAGTTCGAATAGGTTGGTAAACCCAATTGCCATCATAAGTGCCATGAGATCTAAATTTATAAAATTTTACCAAAAACTATTTGGAAAGGTCTTATTATGAACACACTGTGGAAATGATACACACGCGCTTGCTCTAGAGATTAATGAAATACTTTTCAAATATAGAACAGAAAAAAATCAGAGAAAAATCCTAAAATTCATGATTTTTTTTGTGACTTTAACAGAGCAGCAGTCTTTTCAAAAGACTGTGTTTTAGATAAAGAAAATTATTGATCTTGTAAAAAAAAACATATTTTATTTTTAGCCATACCGTGTTATGATCTGTGAATATTACCATGGAAATGCTCAAGTCCAGTTACAGAATGTGAGCTGGATTTTGGATCTGTTGTACTGAATGAGCTGTTATGAATATTCTTTTTCTTCAGAAATATTGAGATAGCCATGATGACCGTGACAATGGGTTAGATTTTCATATTTGACCCCAAACATTAACTATAATACAGGGTCATGTGCATGCTCCTCTATGTCACTACATATATATAAGTTTTACGATCACCATCACGAATTCGTTGACCGATACGATGTGTCGGTGTCTCAATTATTTTGGTCTTGGATCTTTCGATACCAGTATATTCGTCAGATCTTTCATTTGATCGATTGTGTCCTATTCCCGATTGTGACAAAACTTAATATACATGAATTCACAAGGCGGGTGATGCATGCATGTCAGGAGACGTTTACCTTGTCGACGCACCCGGTCTAGTTCCTTTTGGAGTTCATGCGATTCCCTCGTTTTCTGTTAGTAATCTTGACTTTTCTATTCCTAATCGATTTACAATTTGAACATCGGCAAACTATCATCGCCTTAATTTACCAGAAAGTTGAAAACCAAACATATATATAACTCCAATCTTTTTTACTGACTTAGTTACATATAAATCATAAATTCACCCTTTAGAATTAGTTGAAGAAAAAATAAAACACACAGATATTAAAAAACATATATTTGTATATTTTATAGGAAGTTTGAAGTTTTGGGCTTATCGGATTTGCGGGAATATTTTTTCCAAATACAAATGAACTGTCATATTGTGTCATAGCAGGATTAATTCACTTGCTGTGTTAAACTGGCAAATTCTTGCACCATTAGGAATAGAGAGGAATGCGTGAAAGAATGCAATAGATTGGTTTAGCTACCTTTAAAAAAAAATTCTATGCGACAGAACTCCAGTGATGAAATAATAAGATCGATTAAATGATTATTGCTTAACCTTCCACTGCAATATACTAGCTATATCGCGATGGATGTTTGAAATATAAACAATTAATATCAATTTCAATGTGCACTTGAAGGTCTTGAACTGACGAAAAACTGCCAGATCTGTTCAATATGAGTTAATAGATTACAATCAAATATATCGACTGGCATATAACTGCTCAGATTTTTCCTTCAAATTATCTATCACATCTTCCACATGCAGCTCCTGACGACACTGATAAAACTATGAAGTCGATATCAAATTATACAGCTACATAGAATGTCACTTTTCGGTGACTGAGGTAATGTTTGAAACACCAAAATAAATAGGCTATATGTTTTTATTTTTGCTTTACAATGGTATTATAGATATTTTTAATGAAACTGTTATTAATTCAATAGACCCCCATGAACAAAGTTTTTGGGAAAAAAACGAATCACCCTCTCTGTCTGTCCATGTGCCTTGTAATCACAACTCGAGAGATATTGATGAAATTTTACACAGTTGTCGAAATTACCTGAAGATGTGTATATAGAATATAATTCTGGTCCAACGTTATAAAGGGGAGATAAACACCTTACTTACTTCAGTATATTGCAATGTGTGGTAATAGTCTCTTGTATGAACAGCTTGACAGTTAGTGTTGAAACTTTATACGTTGTAGAACAATGCCTTAGGATGTGCATAAAGGAATATCATCCCTGTCCTACATGTGAAAGGACACCCTGTCTAGAAGACTGTAAAATTGTTTCTGTTTGGTCTCTTTTTTTGTAAATTTTTATACTTATTTCTATTTAAAATATATTAATTGAATTGCAGGGCGGAGTATCCATTTGTAAGTTCTAGTTAATTTTGCTTTCGTTTTTTATGACTTTTAATTAATGTCCTAAAGACACGTTATATATATAGCACGCCTTTTACGAATTAACGCATTTAATTCACGAAAAGCGTAGCTTTGAGTGGATTAAATATTTTAAAGTAGGGTATGTTACAATTCTGTCTTTATGCATGTTGTTCATAGGTCGTCGTCCCAAACTGGATGAACTGAATTATTCTTATCCTATGTTTTCTGGTTATTACATTCCAAAAACAAAAGAAACAAATATACTTTGAAAAAAAAGTTGTTTTGTGCTGAAGTTTTGTGAACAGTATCACTTTTAATCGCAAATGAAAAATAAAATGTAAAATGTCACTTATTTATTCTATCAGACGCTTGATAACAAATGAACAAGTTTCGGTTTTCCATTCTCGTGATTCTTATTAGTTATTTCAAGAAAAGTTCAATGTATGTCTTTCGTTTTTTATTAAATAGTTGCAATATTTAAATGATTCGAAACATAAACGCAGTGGTCTAGGGAATAGTTGACTATTGGATCTTAACATTTTTTTGTTTCCCGCCAAAATGACCGACTACAGTGAGGTTTTAGCAAAGAGTTGTTTTGCTTTGGTTACGAGCGCAGTGATACGCAATTGTTTGCTTCGTTAATCCAAACAACGCGAATAATTCAGACCTTCTCCATAATCGATCTATCCAATCTGATTAAAATACAGATCATGTGTGTAAGCTACGCTTACTTTGACACAGGAACGGTATATGAATCAGATTGCGATCTATCGTACTTGCAACAATGTAGTTATCGTAGAATAGCGGAATATAACTAACATCTTAATAATATACAATTACTGTCTTTTGGTGAGGTAAAGGGGATCGACATAAAAAATAACTTTAGTTTGGTAGTATGTTAGGCATACTTGAAACAGAGCAACTATTGCTCATGAACATTCATGTGTATAAATAAATAACTACGTACTTATTGGCTATGCGAATACACCTGTATACCCTTATTTCGACATTGACTTCAAATATAAAAAAGTGGAAATCGAAGGTTTTGCGTTCTGCAACACCTGCTTCAACTGAGTTAGCCCAACACGTCCAATCTAAATTCACTTAAATGAACAAAAGGTTGAAAGTTAACACTGGGAGCTAAAATGACAAACTAGTATGCCCTTCTTCATAAGTAGAGTTTTGTTACAGATCAAAGTACTTAAAGTGCTTAAAGTAGGTCTGATCATCATTGTTTCCTGCTTAATAACCCTTTTGATGAAACAAAACTTGGTCCTAGATTATTTGACCAGCAAATTAGGTATGATCAATTATTTAACCATTAACTAAATTGATACCCACTGTAAGAGAAAAGGGCATCTTAATATACATATTAAATAATGATTTAATAGTTAACTGGATATATATACATACTTTAAAACTGGGTGAACAATAAATTGGACTTGGAGAACTCATTTTTGTCTCCGTAGCTTATATATAGTTATTGCTTGTATGTTTTCTTTACTTAAATTCAAAGTAAATACAAACTAGATACATGCATTTTTGGTTACATTTTTGTTGAAGAATTTTCGGATCGTTACATTGATGCAGATTTCCCCTAAACAATCACTTACATGATCAAAGCATTTTCAGGATGTTAAACAAGAAAACCGATTCCCCAGAAAAGCATAATTTAAAGCATTTTAATCATTCGATTGGCACAAGTTGTAACGCGTCTGTGATATCGATGTTACTCATGTTTAAACTTTGAAACAGCTAAATGAAGATATTCGTCACAGTCGTCTATGGATCCCCTTAATTCCATATAATTGACAAATCAACTTTTTTATGTCAAACATTCATAATGGAATTTCAAAAGCAGTTTTTCTGTAATTTTACAGTAAATTTGAACACAGTTACATAACAAGTTTCAAAATTGGGTGTATACCCAGATATGCAAAAAAAAAAATCAAGGCTAGACTTTGTTGTATATCAAAACGCAAAATAATAATTGATATCGGATAATTGTAATCCTCGTTTTGGCATAGTTATGGATTTCTCGAAAACATAACGATTATTCATGACCCATGCACAAACCTTGACTACTGCTCGGGTGATATAGTATAAGTAAGAGACAACAGCAATTTACCGATGTTCAGATCTTGTAAACCAGATTTGAAAACAAACCAAGAAAAAAAAATGACGGAATCGCACGAAACCGAGAGAAACGGATGCATCGAAAGGATCCTGCTATACATGCATCACCTATGATGCGATTCTAGACTATCAACATAGTACTAACCAGTGGTTGGTTCTTAATGGAGCATACCGTTAAGGTAAGTTTAAGATGCAAATCTTCGATTTAGTTTCAGAAAATAAAAACACTCAGAGCTAGTAATTTAAGAAGACAAAGACAGGGTATAACTAAAAAATAGCCCAATTTATTAGAAGGTCAATTTCCTTTAGATAGTAACAACCTTCGTGTTTATCAAATGTACAATTTATTTTGTTGCAGTGTTGTTTTTTTATTTATATATCATGGATTCAATCTAATAATGAGGAATAATGAGAATGTAGAATTGAATTTATGAAGGCAATATTACAGCACCACTGTGTATATGACAAATCGAAGTTCAATTGAATTCACACAGGATGAAAATCCTTGATCACGGCCACAAAATATTAATAACCAAAAGATATTAAAGGCAAACTCGTTTGAATAGGAAATTATATCTTGATACAGGTATAAAAACTACATAAACATAAAGAGCCATTGGAAAGACAAACTCTAAACTTTGGAATAAACACAGCTTATGACCTAGTTCAACTAAGTTATGAAAACACAAACAACCGCTGACTCGATTCACAAGATATTCGAATATGAATAATTCTATATGATGTTCCAACAATGGTCAGCATTTAAAAAAGGAAAAGAGTAAAAAAATGAAAGACTGATTTGCACAGTGACAAATTATAATTGGATATCGGTAATTATTTTATTTTCGCAGAATATCTATTCAATTGAATGATTGATTAATTGATCGGTGCCTGCTTTACGCCGCCTTAGCACAATCATTTGAATGAAATAGTTAAACTAAGAGAAATGATGATGACGAAACATATAAATGCTTATTGTAAATACAAAGTATCACAGAAATGCTTTGTTCACTGGTAAAATAATATGTAAGGCGTCAATAGGAAATTGAGATACATTAACTTATTGTTTGTCTTGCAAAAACAAATAATGCCAACAAACTTTTGGTCTATGACAATGCTATTGTTCAGGTTGAGGTAATAATCCTCATCTACGACTTCTTCATTTTAGTTCTTCCAAATTGAACTTGCCAACACTTAACTATCAAATAAACTAATCCAAAGTAAGGTTTGACAGATAAATACACGGTATTATCATTCTGCATCATCCTTTAGATAACGAACAAAATGCTATTGTGTGTTACGTGATCACAACTCCTTTGCAGACACAATGCCCACCGTATCCTTCTGTTAATCCAGGCCATATGAAAGTCTGAATTCCATCGGAAGTAGAATTTGATGTGTGAAACCTAGTGTGTATATCCGGATTGAACTTGCGAGAGTCATACTGAATTACATATGGCGGGCTTTGAACTGTTAATCCCCAGGCGACACGAACACTAGCAGTAATATATTTCTGTAATCCAATACAGTCTTTAAGACATGGGTAGTCAAACAGTGTGGCATAGATTTGTCTGCAGACATCCTACAATGATACAAACAAAAACTTTATATAAACAAAACATTTTGGTTTTATTTATATTATTTTCAATGAAACAAAAATCCGACAGTGATGTAAAAAATATATGACCAAGTACAACCAAATACCAATATTTACAGCACCTGCTACCTGTTTATATCGCCTGTACTATACGAGAAGTTCGGTAAAGCATAGAAGTTATGTTAAGGTATGAGAAATAAGTGGGAGCTTTAAATTGACTGTACTGGTCAATCATTTTACAAATACCTTAATTTGACATTTTTCTTACCAACGACGTAGAGGTTAAAGATAATTCCTTCACTTGAGGAATTTGCAGTGCTAAAATCCTTAGAGAGGGGAGGGACACTCATCTAATTCGACAAAGAAAAGGATACGCCCTTAAAATACCAACATTTTCAAAAACATCAAAACATATCTATCAACAAAATAATCCTAAAATACCGTGAAAGCATTGTTACAAAATCAACGTGGATACCCTTCAGAACAAAATAATTCAAATTAAGCATCCCCAAAAAGAAAAATCAAATTCAGTCTAAATATTGATAATATTGGCAAGAAAGTAAATATTATTGTTCAGGTGTATAAAAGAACATAAAACAGTACAATAACATGTAATCGTCTCTGGCCATGAATTAACAAAATTTTAACAATATTAGTTTCCCCAATGCAAAGCAATCAGCATCTGCAGGACATGAACCAATTAACAGTCAACAGATTAGCAAGGAGCTACAAAGAGGGTCGACAAGATTAATGGAGCGGTAAATATTGACTGCAACTGGGGAAAAGAACACTTGCAATTTGGATATGGGCCGAAATTTAAGCTAATAGTTTAAAGCGGTGACTTATTTGTAATGGGTTAAAAAGATGAGGGCATGTTAAGTTTACTAAGATTCTGCGTACTTTGTTGCTAAGTATTTAGATTTCATTGCACATTATATCATTGATATTTATACCTAAAAATAGAACCGTCTTGTATAATGTTTTCATTTCACTGACAAAAATGAAATATATTCAGTTAACCAATAAACAACTTCATAGCTTGACTCATGTTGCGTCTTAACACAATTGGTTAATACTACTGGATACTGTTCTGCGGTAAGGTTTTGATTATTTATGAAAAAATTACATGATTTCAAAACACAGAAACCAGGGTTGATATGGTTAAGCAAATTTAAAAACTTTCCCGCGTTCTTTTCTTGTTGTATGATTTCTACAGAAACGAATCCCTTTCATATCTTAGCTATAATAAATCAATAGTGGGATACTTGAAGATTTTTATAAGTCATATACACTTGTAAGACTCACGAGAAACACGAAAAATCGCACAACACAGACCGTGAGATTTTCATTGGCAAATAAGCAATTTAGTATAAAAAAAGATTTTGGTTTCAGAAACCAAATTAAGAAACAAACATTTCAGATTCATCATATTCCTATAATATTTTGCCTGTGTGACAACTGAAATATTCTACCTGTGTGACAACTGTAATATCTTACCTGTGTGACAACTGTAAGATCGTAGCGATGTGACGTCTGCTGGAGGTAGAGATTGAGTTGTGATTCCATTTTCTGCGTGATGTCATCAACAATGTTCTGACTAGCATCTGGATGAGGAAGATTTAAAACATGGCGTAGTTTTCCTTTAATTTCATGAAGCATTTGTTGAGTGTCACGAAATGAAAGCTGAAAGGAATTTCAAAATCTTTAAATCTTCGGTGTCATTGGCACATTTATGAAATAAATTTAAAATATTTTTTTGCAATTATGATATTGGCCCAAGATGCAAATGTATATACAATAATGCAATATAATAAATTTTACCATAACCATTTACATTTTTAAGTCCCTATGGGATATTTCCAATTTAATGCACAGCGCAGAGTGTCGCAAAACAGGTAAACCTTTTCTGTACACTCTTTCATGCAGAACATGCAGTGGGTCACAAATTAGTGACGGAGCTTCAATTCTCAAAAGGTGGCATTAACATTTATATCTTTTTAAATTGACAGTAGGATGAGTAATGAATGATATGAGCCCTTTTATGTTGTCCCTAAAATTCCAAAAATTGTAAATTTTTTATTACAACTACTAGTATTTTTATTGCTTTTATGTTTTTATAGGCAATTTTGCGTCGATTGATATTCACGATTTTCCAAATTTGCACTCGCATAGGCAAATAACGAGATTATAGACATTCGCCACTCCCAAAAGTTGAGTAAATAAATACTTGCAAAATTAAGCTGATATTCTTGGTGGTAATGATAATATAGGTAACATTGTATAATAATTCGATATAAATCAATTTGTAATAAAACTGACGGAAATTTTGCTTTAGAAGTCGGATATGATGATAGTAACTTCAACTGGTCAAAACAATGAAAACGAAAGTAACGGAAAGCAAGGTATATAATTTAGAACTTTATATCTTGAATCATTTTCCTTTTTAAATCATAATTTTGTGGCATTTATAAAAAGTCGTCTTTTACTTTAAAAACGTGAAGTTTAGATGATAAGTATCGTGCCAATATAGAATTTATCTAAATATGCGTAGATTTTGACTGAGCACCATATCAAAGAAACATAACAAGAAAAATACTTGTCAAGCATATTGGGTCTCTGCCATCTTGAGAACGCTGTTTTTCTCACATCAGCTTTATCTTATTTTGAGGGTATAATAGAGAAACAAAACACAAACTTAAATGAACTTTAACTCATTGAACAACTGAAGAGTGGATTGTTATAGAAGTCATATTTTGCACCCGATGTATATATTTGACAAATGTCATATTTATGTTTACAAATTTTCTGAGATATAACAGAAAAGCAAGCTTTTCGTTTGAATTGTTTCACATTTTGTCATGTAGAATAGCCTTGTAAAGCTGACTATACGGTATGGGTTTTGCTCATTGTCGAGGGCCGTACAGTGACCTATACATGTAGTTGCTTCAACCTGCGTCTTTTGGACTTTGTTGTATGATCGTTTCACTGGCATTCATACCACATCTCCTTATTATATATCAAAATGTTTAGTTTGTTCTTATTATGAAAGGAGTACTTATATCGGAAAGCAGCTAGGCTGATAGTTTCAGGTGCAGATAGATAAAAAATGTTGGAATTATATTTTAAGTTTGAACAGGAGTTGACAGAATGAAATCAGAGAGAACATTATAATAATGATGGATTTTTTCACTTTCCGATATACTTTACTGACACATTAATAGGTACTGCATTCAAAACTAAAATAGCATATATTACGCATCAAATCTCTTTGCATCATACTTTATCAGAACTAAACCAGTTTAACCCCGCCACATTCTATAAGTTCCTGTTCAAGTCAGGAGCCTGTAATTCAGTGGTTGTCGTTTGTTGCTGTATATCATATTTGTTTTTCGTTCATTATTTTGTACATAAATGTTAGTTTTCTCGTTTGAATTGTTTTACCTTTGCCATTTCGGGGCCTTTTATAGCTGACTATGCGGTATGGGCTTTACTCATTGTTGAAGGCCGTATGGTGACCTACAGTTGTTAATGTCTGTGTCATTTGGTCTCTTGTGGAGAGTTGTCTCATTGGCAATCATACCACATCTTCTTATTTTTACATATATATATATGTTCCTATAGATAGAATCCTACAAATAATTATTACTTGATCATCCTGAAAAATAACACGTACCACAACAACGGAAAATAAGATTTTCTCTTTCAGTAACGATAACTCTCCTAGTTCCTCGATACTGTCCAGAGCATCTATTGCGTCCATTCGTGCATCACTATACAAATTACCGTATTGTCTGACTAATTCAGTTGGTCGATTTTCTCCCAGATTTAAATCCTCAAAATGTTGATTATTTGTTGTAAATTGACTCTGCACTTGATCTGCCAATCTAAAAATAGTCAATTATGTTAATTATGTATATATAATTACTTGATTCCGTGTTGGTCGGTCTTTTAAAGGCCGTCTTTACAAAACCTTAAAATTTCTGAATTAGACTGTATATTGTTATTTTTCAATACAAAAAAACTTATTATTTAATTTGAAATGTCATTGTCAAAATATTGGTATAACTTGTTTATATTTATATACTTTTGAATGAAAGCTTTACGAAATGGAATTGACATCATAAAACATACAGCGTATTGGGTCTCTGCGTGCCATCTTGAGAACTACTAGTACTGATCAGTACTTGATTGTAAGCAACGATTTCGTTTTGAATCCAGTACTCATAAAATGCCACAAAATTATGATTTTAAAAGGAAACGTATTTTAAAATGACACATATTTATGACATCATTTATATTAAATATTGTTGAATGACTTTTACGTTCTTTTTGAAAGAGTAATTATTGTAATGATATTTAGAATAATTCAATTTGGGCTCTTTTATTTTGTTTTCATGCTAAGTCACTGTTGGTCGCCAAGTTCAATTTTAAACGCCACGATTTCATTCTTCAAAGCAACGCCGTCAAAATTGTATTAAAAAAGGACCATTTGCTTGTTGAGACTAGGAAAACTGTCATTCGTTCCCAGTCAACTACGAAAAGCTAAACTTAAATATGTCACTTTGTATGATTGACTGTTTTATTAATATTGGTTGGTTGACTATGACTGTAGCGATTAAACCATTGATTTTCTTCATGAAATCATTCATACCAACGTATGCTAGCAATTTTAGTGCGCGCGACCGCGTAACTAAAAAAGTCATTAATTACACTAAGACTAAATCGACTAAATTCTAAATACCGTATGTATAAAAGTCGTAAGTATAATAGCCAAAATAACTTTTAAAAACAGGACGGTTAAAATCGTCGAATCTTTCAATCATTGTTAGATCGACTACAATTTTTCATTTCTGAAATTGACCACCGCAACCGTTGGTCTGGTCATGTATACGTATGAAACCGATTACAGTGAATATGAAATATGTAAATGGAATGACCTGTACCAGTTACGCTCGAGAACAGTGTAAACGACATGTTTTAACGGAATGACTTGTACCAAACACGTACACCACATGTGTAAACAGAATTTCCAGTTGCTCTGGCGGAAAGTGTACACAACATGTGTTAACGGAATGACATGTACCAGTTACGCTCGGGAACAATGTACACGACATGGATTGACGGAATGACATGTACCAGTGTTGGAGGCGATAAGTGTACACAACATGTTTAAACGGAATGACATGTACCAGTTACGCTCGAGAACAATGTTCACGACATGTATTGACGGAATGACACGTAATAATTACACACGCGAACAGTGTACAATGACATGTACCAGTTACAATGGAGAACAGTGTGTACGACAGGTGTTAGCGTTGGTGAATATTGTGCAAGACATGTATTAACGGAATTACCTGTACCAGTTAGACTGGAGAACAGTGTGTACGACATGTGTTAAAGTAACTACATGTATCAATTATGCTGAAAAACAGTGTACAAGACATGTGTTAACGGAATGACCTGTACCACTAACGCTTGAGAGCAGTGTACAAGACATGTGTTAACGGAATGATATGTACCAGTTATGCCTGAGAACAGTGTACAAGATATGTGTAAACGGAATGACTTGTATCAGTTACGCTGGACAACAGTGTACAAGACATGTGTTAACGGAATGATATGTACCAGTTATGCTGGAGAATAATGTACACGACATGTAAATGGAATGACCTGTACAGGTTACGTTGGAGAACAGTTTACAAGACAGGTGTTTGCTGGAAGACATGTACCAATTACGCTTGCGAACGGAATGAACTGTACCAGTTACGCTGCAGAACAGTGAACACGACATGTGTTAACGGAATGACCTGTTCCAGTTACGCTTGCGAACAGTGATCACGACATGTGTTAACGGAATGACCTGTACCAGTAATGCTAGAGAACAGTGTTTACGACATGGAGAACGAGAGACTTAGGATCCACATGCAAAATACCCTTTTGTTGCATTAAAACAAAAAGAGCAAGCGTCGTCTTGGTTCAAATCTTTCAAACGTTTCTTTTTCATTTTGACCTAAGCTACCTATTTTAATCACCATCCTTATACAGTATTAGTTTATTTTGTAGTCAAGTTTGTCTTTAAATATTCAAAATTTTTCAGTGACTTTGGGATAGGTGATCCTATAATAATTTGACAAATATAACTATTTTGTACGTTTTGCTAATATACCTATCCGTTAATTCCTGTTCATGTTCTTGTAATCTTTTGATCTCCTGTCTGCTTGTTTCAAGTTCCAATTTTAAATTCTCCACTTCTTTTTCCAGATTCTCCATTTTGTTGTCATGGTGATGAGAATGTCCATTTGTCAAACTATGACCGTTTACATGCGAGAAACTGTGTCTAATTGGTCGTGAATATCCGTTTGTAGTACCATTTAGTGACTTGGAATTGAACGGAAACGGTCCTGATATAATTGAAGGACGAAGACCTACAATAATTTCCGAGATGTTAAAAAGAATATATATGCACACATCTTTCAAAGAGACACATATTGTATTGTATACAATCGAAAGATAATGTAGACAGCAGGTCCACAGAATTTGAATCAAATTTTGAAAAGGATAAATTTGGAACATTTTCGTTACCATGGAATATCTTGATGTGTTTTTATGACTGGAAGATTCGTTTTAATCAAAACATTAGTCCAAGATTTCTTTGACGAAGGAATCTACACGAAATGTATGAAAAAGTCACCATATAATAGAAATCTAATTTCATAAATTTTCGATCAAAGTTAACACATAGCAATATTTAGAACCCAACAAGTAATGATGACATCCTGTTACAATTATGAGGCGCCGTATTACTATTTATTCCTTATTTTCTGATATCAAAAATTTATTTTCTGATATCAAAAATTCAATTTTTTGATATCAGGAAATCGATTTCTTGATATAAAGAAATAAAGAATATTTTGTGATATCAAAAATTCGAATTCTTGATATCAAAAAATCATTTTTTGATATCAGAAAATAAGAAATAAATGAATGATGACTCCCTGTGTGTCAATAAAAGCATCCAAGCTCACCCATGAGCCCAAACATCAGGAAATATATGCAAAAAAAGGTTCCCGGTAGACCAATTGTTTTATAATGTGGAGTACCGCTACACTCTATTGGTCATTATATTGATGACATAGTGTCCCTTGTTACAAAAACAAAATACAAGGACACTTCAAGTTTTATAATGATTTAGACTTCTAAGTCTCCAGAAAACTGCTATTTAATAACATTTGAAGCAAAAAACATGTACACTAATCTTCATTTTGACGAAACTGAACGAGTACTGAATTACCTTATTCCAACTTAGTACGAAATTCGAGTGCCATCCACTAAAAGACAATATACTGAAGCTTTTAGGAATTATTCTAAAATATAACATACTAGTATTTACTTTTGTGTCGAACTCTTAGAATCCCGAATGGCGGAATAGTTCTAAGAATTTATCAAATACTGAAAATGTTTTACAAAGCTTGACACATCGAAACAAAATACTGATGTGATCAAGATTTAGATACAATAGCTGGATGATATATTCAGGTTCAACTGATGTAATACACGATCTTTTCTCCTTATATATCCAATACAATACATACCCACCTAAATTTTACATACCAACATTTTTGACAGTCGTTTTAATACAAAGACAAACGCTTCCAAAATGAAGGTATTTTAGATATAAAAATGTACATCAAACCTACTGAAACTTTTCAATACTTCACAGAAAAAGCTCATATAAAATAAATGTATTTAAAGGATTTATGCATGGCGCGGTCCTTAAAAAATACTAGCAGTCTTCAAAAGACGTCTCTTAAAAAGACGAAATAGACGAAGTATTTGAAAATCCAAGACATGCATTTTTTTTTTATTAGTTGTTATTGGCTTTGAACTAGCTGTCAGTAAATGTGAGTACTCTCAGATCAGATCTGTACTTTGAGTCTTTTTGTTGTTTGTTGAGGATTTATAAATACCCTGTCACGTCCGATCTGTGTTTTTGTTAGCTGTTTTTTTTTTCTTTGTATCGATCTGATGATTTAAGCGCCTTTCAACTGATTTTTATAGTTTGTTCTTATGTTGTGATGTAACATCAGTGTCCCAGGTAAGGGGGAGGGTTGAGCGCTCAAACATGTTTAGCCCCGCCACATTCTTTATGTGCCTGTCCCAAGTCAGGAGCCTGTAGTTCAGTGGTTGTCGTTGGTTCATATCTGTCATTTTTGTTTTTCGTGAATTGTTTTGTTATAAATTAGGCAGTTAGTTTTCTCAATTGAATTGTTTCATATTTTTCATATCGGGGCCTTTAATAGCTGACTATACGGTATGGAGTTTTCTCATTGTTGAAGGCCGTACGGTTGTCTATAATTGCTTACACCCACTTCATTTGAACTTTTGTGGATACTTGTCTCATTGGCATTCATACCACATCTCCTTATTTTTATATTTAAGAGAACTAACTAACTTACTAAATCCGCAACATAAACAACGGGGGGAAAAACTAAAAACAATATTACCACAAAATCCTGGAAACATAAATCCGTTTCAGAGGAAACCAATAATTTTTTATAAAAGAAACGGAAACTTACAAGAATTATTGACTATAAACCTTAAAATAATTGAAATGTGAAACACAAAAACACAAAACTTCTTATGACTGATGAAGCCGAACTCTGAGATATTCTTTCCTTAAACACGACCGAAACACCAGACCTTATGTTAGGACTCTTGGGTGAGCTCGGGTGCTTTTATCGACACACAGGGTGCCCCATCATTCATCTTTTCCCCATTTTCTGATATCAAAAAATGATTTTTTGATTTTTTGATTTTTTGATTTTTTGATATCAGGAATTGGAATTTTGATATAAAAAAATGGATTTCTTGATGTCAAGAAATAATGATAATTTTCTGATATCAAAAAATCGAATTCTTGATATCAAAAAAGGGATTCTTTTATATCAAAAAATCAATTTTTGATACCAGGAATTCAAATTTTTGATATCAGAAAATAAGGAATAAATAGTAAAACGGTGCCTCGTATACAATTCACCATACGATAACTTTCAGATATATTTATGACGTTGTGTCCCTCCAGTAATATTTTACCAATCGGGATTATGATGACCTTCATTTATATTTCACTTCACAGGTCTAGAGTTATGATGACTTTAAATTATAATTCACTATATATAGCATGTGATGACCTTAAGCGAAATTATGACATTGAGTTATATTTCAGCATGTTTATTTCAGATGACCTTTAGTAAGATGTTGATGTCATTATTTGGCCTGGTGTCATTGGATATGATCAACATGATATCCGATGTACTGATACCGTATGTCTAAAAGCAATATCATGATGTCATTATTTAGAATAAAACAGTTTATATCTTTTTCTTACATAAGACTTATACAATATCATAATAATTGTACATCATTAGCATATCTTTGTAAGTACATAAAAATTGTAAGAAATAGAAGTTGTTTTTTAAAATGCAATGTCTATTTTTTTTAATGCACTGTACCGTGGTAATTAATTTCATGACTGACTAATTTGCGAAAGCTGTATATTTTTTTAAACATGGCTTCTTCTAGATAACCACTTTTCGCCACTCTAAGTCTTTTGCACGGTACTAGCCAGACTTAATTTAAGTGATTTAACATAATGATTGTTATGCGCATTACACAAAAGCACTGCCAAACATAAGTCAAAATAGAGAGACCGACTAAATAATGACAACAAAAAAACGAAAAACAACGAAACGACAAACAACAGTTTACAAAACGCTACATAACAAAATGACTAAGTAACACAATCACCACCAAAAACTTAGGGATCCCAGGTGCTCCGGAACGGAAACCAGATCCTACTCCATATGTGTCACCGTCGTGTTGCTCATAGTGAGTACAACGTAACTGACCTTATACCGGTATGTTTATTAAAAAAAAAAATGTTTTACAACCGACTATTTTCGAAATTTTCCCATTGTTCTATAACTGTCTGTGTGGTTATTAATCGTTCTTGTCAAAATTTGTGCTTTTTATAACACATTTTAATTCTTTTCTATCTTTTCTGGAAGTCATTAACACATTATTTGAAATGAATTAACAATATAAAAATAAGAAGATGAGGTATGATTGCCAAAGGGACAACTCTCTACAAAAGACCAAATGACTGGTTTGATTTTAAATAGTCATTTAAATTTTTCATCATCTAGAATATCATTGTTTTGCAAAGGCGTTTAATGTATTATATAATGTGATATAGGACTACATTTGAGTCCTAAGTGTGATATAAACCAGTGTGAAACAATCTTAACTATATGCATTTGGCTATTTTAATGTTAGTCAATATTGTATATATTAGTTCCCAATACATACGTTATTTATATACATTGTATGTGCAACCATATATAAACTAGACCCCCAAAGCTGTACTTATATATATATATTAGAAATAATTATATGTATGTATTAAAGCATTTTGTTAATAAATATTGGATTAATTATCATAACAAAACCATGATTTCACAACTGACCTTTTTTGTCTGTACGTAAAAATCCTCTACCCGTACTTCCTCCTAGCACATTTGTATAAACATATTAATGATATGCAGTTACATGTCCTCAATATTTATTTATTCATATGAAATCTAATTAAGATTTGATAACTTTGTAAATATTGTAATAATCAGTTTTTGGATTCGTCCCAATATAACAACCTCAGTGATACCGCGATTCCATTGCGCCCAAGCTGAGTTAATCCCAAGACTTTAAATCGCAATTTTCTGCTTCTCCGGCAAGTCGTGGCTTTTTTTAGTAAGAGCAAAGACTGATCAGGGTCGGAGTAGGAATAATGTGTTTATATAGTGTGATATGTCTTCCCGAAGACTGATAGCTTTCGGGCCTAGCACGTTAACAGTCTGACGCGTATCGGTCTGGTGCAAAGCAGGGTATTCTCATATCTCATTAACATGTTTTTGTCTGAATATTCATGTACTATTTGCCCCTGGACGTAAAGTATAAACAATTCTAGATATGAACGATTTAGGAACCTTTATAAAACCATTGAAAGTAAGCGCGAGTATGAAGTATATTTAAAATATTCGCGAATAAAGTAGAGTACAATTTTAATGGAATGGCTGATTTAAAAAAAAACGTGCACGTCATTATCAAATAAGGAGATGTGGTATGATTGTCAGATTTGTATATGTTTATCATCTTTTTTTTAATCAATACTGTACTCTGGTCATAAATGTAATTGAACAATTTGGCCGTCTCGGACAAGGGCGATGGACATATAATTTAGAATTTATCTAGAAGTTAATTTAGGTAGGGATATAAACGAAAATGCTGTATGTGTATTTGGACCTAGAATTAAATTGAAAATCGTGTATTTACATGCTATGATTTTTTCAATAACGTTATAAACTGTGATGTCATTATTTCACCAAAACAAAATTGGTAAGGTAACAGAAGTTTTTAAAGGAGATTTATTTGAATTGAAACAGTACGCAGCCGTTGCAAAACTTAATGTGATAGATTGATAATCTCTAAAGACATAGCCATTGTGACTACAGGACTTGGTACCAGGAAATAGTGCAAAAAATCAACTATACAAAACACTTCTCCATAACAGAGCCACTACTGCAGTGGGCGTCATGATTGGCATAATAACATATCTTGTATTTTTTATATAGATGGGAAATGATTTAACAATGCTATGAAGACAAGTGTATGTGACCCAAATACGTATTTGCTCTTTACTAGTATTGCACAAGTAACTTTCTAATTTTAAATAGATAGCAAGTAAATCAAAACTGAGTGAAATAAAAAATGTGCAGAAAATAATTCTTTTATCTGTTTTTCTTTCTTTGACAGCTTTTGAGTTTATCACTAGAATAAATGGACGTAGACTATGGGTTCACTGGTTTCTTCGATATGGTAGCAGACTACATACTTAGGGGTCGTCTTTTTTTATATTGGGATGTATAAGTACACGGTCGTGTAGAATCAGATAAGACACATAAACATGAAAGTGCAATGTATTCGGAGGTTACTTGTGTTAGTTGAAGTTTATGTCCGTATAAAAAATGCCCCCATTAAAATATATATATACATGTACCCATTTTTCAGGATGGCAAATACAGTTCTTTTAAGTCCCGAATATGTCTGCAGTATTGCTTAATTTTCGTTAAGAATTGAACAACCAATTATCAATAAATCACGACCTTTAATCAGTATTAAGCAATCTACAGTCAACCTGCAGTATATTTACTAGTATTGACACAAAATTCCAAAGAAACCCTGGACACCTTCGTTTGCCATGTAAAGTAACATTCCTAACATTGCACGAAGGCTTTTATTTTGTCACTAGAAACAAAATTTATATAGTTCAAATTGTATTTATCAAATCTACAAAACACAAGAAATACAACATTAAAAGGGATATAAGCACTGAATTGTACAGTAATTGCAGGCAAAATGATACTTAATTGATTTCATGGAAATTTTAATGAAAAAAATTAAGAACATGAGGTAATTTCTTTGTAGAAAGAGATTTAAATTGACAAAAAGAGAAAATAAACCAGTGAACAACCGCACAACAATAACACTTTACACCAAATTATCAAATGGAATTTAATAATTACACTGTTCCTCCCCTCCATATCAAGTTAAACTTTTATTACATTATTTGATTAAAATATTATTAGCATAGCATGATAAACATTCAATCAAATAAAAATGGTGTACAATGAAGTTGAATTGGTGCGAGCAAACTATTTTTGATAATCCATTAAGCAAATTCTTTGGATTAAAGATGAAAATGAGTTCAGTTTAATATGATACTGAAAATATCATATTGTTGAGCAATAGAAGAATGAAACTGAAATTTAACGGTTTAATAAACAATATCAAAGATATAGTTATGATGTGATTTATCGATTACAGACCAACTAGACTAAATGATTTCTTTGAGAAGCAGTAATAACTTAATAAAGGAGTAAGGGCAATAATGCCCTTATTTGTCCCAAATATTATTGCAAATTTAAAAGTTATCATACATATTCTTAAATTTGTCCTAACTAGACTAAGGTACAAGGTATTCAGAAAATAAAAACAACTTTCACATTTAAAGAGTTACCATGGCAACAAACCAAGACAAAATTTGAATATTTTGTAAAATTTCTTGATTTTCCTTGTTTTTCATCAAATTTTAAGTATATTTTAGATTGGCAAAGTATGTGCGCACCCAAGAAACAACGTCATATTTGATGAGATTATGTCAATAGTTATAATAAAGCTTCTCTTAAATTATTTTGTTGTCTTGGCTGCGCACGATATTTCCACAATGGAAATAACAATGGAAAACTGCATAAATTCTGTAATTCTCATCGTTTTCATGAATACGGTCCATATCATGACTTAATTGTGACGTCATCAGATAAAAATAAATCTTGTTTTTCATTTATATTTCTTGACTCTATGCAATTCCAAACATTATGTGCCAATTTGAAATAGTTGTCAAAAACTTTATATTCTTGAGCCAAAATCGGGCCTTAATGCCCCTATTCCTTTGTGTTCTGAAAACAAAATAAAGTCTCTCGTAAGCGGATTGGTGCAAAGATGAACTTAAGGTGGAGAAAATTTCAATCTATGTTAGAAGCTTCGACCTTGACGTTTGAAATTTCTCCTCATATAATATATAACTATATACCAAGTAAGTTTGTAATCCTTTGTGTAGGCATCCGGCAACAAATATTCTGCATAATTTTCAGTCTTTTTGTAGTAACTATGACCTTGGGTATAGTGACCTCAAAATCAATAAGAATAGTCCTCTCATTATACGTGACCATATATCTTAGTATGGTTGCAAACCGATATGTAGTGTAGTATTGAAGTTAGCATCCGGAAACGAAAATGACTGATGAACAGACTGACGCACGGACTGACGGACAGGCTAGAATTATATAAATCCTGCTCCTTCGTGGCATAATGAATATGAAGGGCATACTTTCATTCAAACGAATTTTACTTTCATCGTGTATTTATTGAAATGGAATAAGAAACACTTAACAATATTGAAAATATGACACATAATCGTGTTATAATTTGAGCCTTTAATGTTCTATTCCTATATAATACTGTATGTCAACAGAAAAAAAAACAGGTGAAAGTTTCCTAATACACAGTTTATTACTTTCTTATGTATGTTAAAATTAGTCCGCTGAGAAAATATTTAATTAGTAATTAAATTAAAATTCTAAATCATTTCAACTTTGTTTACCCTTTAGGAAATACGCATTTACATTAGACTTATCACATATAAATAAAAAATCGAACATTTTGTTAAGTGTATTTCTGATACTTTTTTTATTTCCCAATACATGAAAATGTAATTAAAATTTCAGTTAAAAACAGTTTAAGGTACACACCAATGACTCGTATGGTGTTTATGTATTGAATTTTATGATGAGAAAATTGGTTCCTTTTGATGTGTAGAAAATCAATACAAAAAATGAAATTTAAGCTATGATCATTTATAGAAATGTATCAATATAAAATGATTTATGATTTTGAATGTGTCTGTGAAAATTTTCCAGGCCAGCCGAACTGCACATATTTATGTCATCCTTTAGTAAAGGACTTCAATGGCTGTGCATTGAATATTTAAATCTTCTCGAACAGATTTTTTTTAAATGAAAATTTTCTAAATAAATTGAGAGAGAGAGTCATACAAACAACAGTTTTTGAGTTGCGTCCTGTTTGACTTGATTTATTTATGTAGTATTCAGCCATTTCCTTTGTCAAAACTCAACATTTTCATTCTCCAAATTCTTTATAATCATGTTCATGCTTCACTAGTGAACACAAGTGCACACGTGAGAAAATAATCATTGATACTGAACAGAAGACTATGAAACCACGGTCTAATTTGCGGGAAGTGTATAAAAACAGTTCAATTGGTAGTTTAATGTACAGCAATCACATTTCCCCCTCACAGCTTCAAAGTCCGCGACAGGACGCAAGAACGTGTACATGTAAACATGTATAAAAAAGGTGATTTTGAATAATTGAAGTTTTGCATAGTTTCTCTATGATGACCAGAAAGACAATGTTTTAGTCTAATGAATCATCCCACAAAGACCTTTAATCGAGTCAATTTTGAAACTAACCATGTATATAACTAAGTTGTTACATTCAGAACTGTGATAGAGAAGTCAGTAAGCAAAAACATTGGCCTCAATATGTCTAATTTGTAGCTATCTCTAAATCACAGCTTGGGTTTAAATTGATACTTAGATATTTTAACACCTGTTATCAAAGTTTTACGCTCGGACAATTTATATCTTTGAGTTAATAGTAGATAATACAACGACTTAATCTGGATAAAGACCTGTTTGATGGATATTTGATGCTCTTTTGTTAAGGCGATTTAATAAATTTCAAATCAGATTGTTCTTCGTAAACCTTAAAATAATGATGTGTATTTCCTACATAGACAACCTCGCAAAATGCGACTTTGTACAGACTTGAAAATTAGAGCACTAACCGTGAACATATAGCATATGTATATATAGATGCAGATATCTACGGTTTTTTTCTTCATTTGTTTGAATAGTTTGCCCTTCCCGTAAAGAAGTCAATGACATATGTTTAGATTTTCTATACATACTGATAACTTTAATAAAAACGACCCGTCTTGCAAAAGATGCAGAAAACGTGTGTATGTTAAACTTAATTAATAACTGAAATAAACTTACCATTTGTTTTTAAAGTAAAAAGCCCATTAAAATTTGAAATTGTTTTCATTCTGTCCATATGCGTAACGGGAGAAACAATATCTTCATCACTAGAAGGCGCTTCATCCTCTGTTGGTGCTTCTTCCTCCTCGGCAACTTCCTTCAAAAGGCGAATGATTACTGCGTACCCTTGAGAGAAATGCTGAAGTGTCGTAGACATAAATGCGTCCTCTGGAAGGTTTTCACACGATTTCCTCAGTTCGTTTTCATGAAACATCGATATTTTATCGTATTCAATCCGTTTCTCTAATATGTGAATGAGTTTCTTTAAATACTGATTTGTTATTGCAGGTTCGATGATGTTGTATACAGTTCTGTTTTTGATTAGACGACTTTCAACTTCATCTCTACTCAGTTGCATCAATCTTTGATGACTTACCAAAGTTGGTGCTTTCCCAAACGTTATAGAACTTGACATCGGATGTTTTGCTGACAAACTTAGTTCGTCTAATTTTTGCAACGCAGTTTTGTACTGATTTTCAACTTTTTCAATTTCAAGTTTAAGAGAATCGTGTAAATTCATAAGTGAACCACAAGAACTGTCAACAAGGCCATGTTGTCCCAAATGTTTAAGACATTTGTCCAAAGCCTTTTTCTTCTGTCGCAATTGTTGCCGTAATCCGGGTTCCACAGATGACACCACTCTCAGAATATTCCTGCAGAATGGATAATACACGTTACAGTTTTTATCAATAGACTTTGCTAAAATAGCAAAACATGTAACCATCCTTTTAACCAAAAGATCCGTCCTAATATGCTCTTTTGGAAATTCTTCATCTATTTTATCAAAAAGTTTTACGTACAGAGCTTCAAGAATCGACAAGCTGTGTGGCATTGAATCATACAAAACCTCGAGTGGCACTTCAGCCAAAATATTTCCCAAAGTCACAGAATTCATTCTTCTGATAAGGGTAGCACATTCATCATATTTTTTCGTTTCAAACAACAGAGCAATTTTTCTCAAGGCGAAGTTTGGTGTTATTTCGGTTGACTCCATCGACAATGTTTCTTCTGGAAACGACTGAGCCCATCGGACATTACGCCATATTTTCTGAACTCTTTGTCGAGGTGTCTTTTCTGGACGTATTCGCTCTGCCATCCTTCCCGATCCAGAACTCTCCGTCTTAAATTGATAAAAAGACATTTTAGAATAAAGTTCTTAATTCATATCAAGATTAAATTTTCTGTCAACTTTAACTTTCAAATTACTTCGCTTAAGAATTTGCACATGCACACGTGTTTAAAGCCGGATCTTCAATATACTTAATTGTATGTAAAAAATGCTTTCTGTTGACAATCGTTTAATCTTTTTAATAAGGTAAAACAATCTCTCTTGTTAGACCAACTCTATAACTGAAATATTAAGTTAAACCTATTCAGATTGACGTTAAAAAACCAATAAAATAGGAGATGCAATGCTAGATTTCTTTGTTCGACAACTTAAAATTGGTCGTAAGAATCAATAAGGAATTTAAATTATCAATTATGTATGATGTAAAAATTAATAGTTCTGTTAATTTCTAGTCAAAACATGCAATATTGTATTTTAATATGCGATTTTTTAGTTGTTTATTAAATTATTGAACAAGCTTTTCGCATTTTACAATGACTAGCTATTAGCATGATAAAGCTGTTTGAAAATTAATGCATACATTTATAAAATGAATATCGGGTCAGATTTATATCTTACTGAATTGTCAATCTTTTTTGTCATGTGTATTTGAAAGATAGTGCCTTATAATGGCACCGTGATTTTGTTAGTAAATTTCCAGATAATACAATTATGTAATTGTTATTAAATTAAGGTAGTAACTCTCTCAGGCAAAGTCTTCACAAGAGAGCAAATAACGTAGAAGTTAACACTTATACGGCCTTCAACAATGAGTAAAACCTATACCACATAGTAAGCTATAAAAGGCACAGAAATGAAAAATGTTAAACAATTCAAACGAGAAAACTAACGGCCTGATTTATGTACAAAACATTAACGAAAAACAAGTATGATGTACAGCAACAAACGATAACCACTGAATTAGAGGCTCATGACTTGGGACAGGCACATACAGAATGTGGTTGGGTTAAACATGTTTGCTGGCACCAAACCCTCTCCTTAACCTGGGACAGTGGTGTAACAGTACAACATCAGAACAAACTATTATAAAGCCGGCTATGACAGTTTTGAATAAGTCCTGTTGGTGCTTTTTTTTTGTCACGAGCATACCTGAAGAAAGACAAACAGAAATCATGTATTTTTTCATATTTCGAATTCCTTTGATAAAAGTAAAACTGTTTTACAAACACATTGTACCTCTTTTATTTTTTCATAATAGTACATTAAACTATATAAACTACCGGTACACACAAAGCTGATTATTATTCTTTTAGTGTTTTTTTTCAAAGGTGTATAAATAATATTATAAAACATAATGATGAAATAGAACTTTGTAAATAGTTTTGGAATGAGGAAAATAGTACCATGTTATGATAAAGAATAACAATATGCAGCCAACTCCTTAAATAACTATGCGGCAATTGTCTGTATTGTTTAAAGATTACGAAAAAAACATTTTTGTGAGACTTACTTCGGCCGAACTATCTTCCGTGTCCATAGATCCCATCTCGAGTCGTAAATAATTTCTAAAAGGTTTTTAACAATATTCTATACAGCCTTTTTACAGTAATTTGTCAGAGGTGTGAATATAAAGTTTTATCTGGTCATCAGACATATCTGTAACATACATTAACGGTTTTCCATAACCACGGGTGGCTCAATTATTTCACATTCATGCCTATACAAGTAACTTTGTTTGGATTAAAAGAATTAAAATTCAACCATGACATTGTTATCACTCAAAGAAGACTTTCTGACTTTAAAATAATAATGAAAGTATTTGATTTCGCAGCGAATTCCTATTCGACATGTCATGAGTTTGAATCTAGAGCTGGAAATGGCATCAGAGGCGGATTTAGAGAGTAGGGGACCAGACACGCTTATGGAACTATATACATACTAGTATATGGTTATTGCAAGACTTTTTACATGTCCCAATCATAAAGTTTTCTTGACAGTCCCCTCTCCCCTTCCCCCTTTTTCATAATCCCACATCCACACCTGGTCATGTAATGCAAACGTTACAGATATACTCCGTATTATAAATTTTGAGATACTCCCTTACCTATCAACTATCTGTTCTAACTGTCCCGCTCAGGTCATAAGTTCACCCATGCCAATATACACTCATGGCACTGATTTCACGGGTTTCAAAAAGTTAAAAATTAAGCACCATTTAATTGGTAAAATCTATAATTATTTGTAAATTGAAACGATTGAGTAATAAGTAACATTAACGATTCCAAAGAGCGTAAAGTTGTATATAGATGTACCCCCAGGGCCTAGATTGAGTTAAGATTGAAATCTGATAAATGCCATGTTAAGTGGCGTTTAGAATCGCTACTATACTTGAATAATTCAAATTTTTACAAAAGCCATAAACAAGTCATTTTCAGAATGTAAATAAATTTCCCACATTTCAATAGGTCTGCTTTCACACGGGTATCCTATTAACTTGTTTGTGTCAACTTTAATTGTAACCGTTTATGTATTCTGTATCAATAGCAGTGTAAACACAATTATAGTGATAGTTATTTGTTTTGGGAAATTACAATTTTCTTTCCGCATTAAAGCTTTGTTTAAGACGAAGGAATGGAATATATAATAAATTCAATCAAAATATTATAAACAGTGAGAAATAATTGAAATATTTCACGGTTTAGGTTATTTGATGATACTTTCGGTACGCCATGAAAAGATGAATAAAAGATGTAGGAACACGTCAATTATACAGCAACCCATCGATAAAAAAATTATCTCAGAACAAACTTATTCCGTCCTTAAAATTAAAGAATTTTGGCAAGAAGGAGGATAGCTGGCATAATAAAAAAGGAAGAAAAATAAGAAAGACGAATTATAAAATTTTCAAATTTCAGAGACTCTCGGTCGGTGTCTAATATTGGCCGTTCGATTGTTTCGGGTCTATGATAAATTTACGATAGTTTTGTGGGTTGTTTTTCGTTTAAAAAAATATTACGGTATCATCTTTTTTAGACAGTATTTTGATTATATCTAGGTCCATTTTGATTCTCAGAACCTTTACATTTTTTATTTTTTTCATTTACCTATGAGTTAGTATAATAGTCCCAGGCATGAGCAATCCTTATGAAGCCGGTATCAAAATAGACGTTTTACCTATTCAGCGGCAACTGGATATATCTCTTGATATCATCACTTTGAAAGAGATTGATTAGGTCATAGATGAAGAGAAAAATATCTGCAAATCAATGCAAACACCCTCTCCACATAAAAAACGAAACAAAAAAAACAACAGAATACAGATTATCAAATAATGATGAAGCGGACAGTTCATCGTTTCTGATAATGAACCACCGACAATATAAAATTACACATTGAAGTTAAGTTCCTGAATTATCATAAACACGGTCTTTGATCCCGGTCAATTCTTTGCTTCGTGTCCTGTTCTGTCAACTTTGAACCGGGGTCCCAGGCTATCATAATCCTGTCTACGATGTATTATTATTTGTATAATTGGATAAATACATATGATTTATATTTGTTTTGTGTCAAACTAACAGTATCGAACAATAACTAATCATTTTCATAAAAAAACGTCATCATTTTAATGTACCTATAGTTAATCATATATAATAATGTCGTTCAATTACTGCATAGGTATTCACAAAAATTTCAAACAATAAAGGTTCTTGAATAGAAAAGAATGAAAGCCCTCTATTTCTCCAATTTGATTGCTATTTTTATAAATGCTGCTTAGAAAAGTGCATGTGTTTGTTACTTTTGTCAAGCCTATAGAACAGACCAAAGTTACATGGTCTACTTGATTACTTTAATTGCATTGTTATAAACCATACTTTTATGAACTAATATAATAAACAAAAAATCAATTATCACACGAAGTCAAATTCGTTGTCCACATATTTATTTTCTTACCATTTAAAAGACAGAAATTGTGAAAACGAAAACAATAATCTGTTCTTTAAATATTGACTTATTCCTAAGCAGATCATACGCTTATATACTTTCGTCTGGAAGGGTGATAAAGCTTATTAACTTTATAATTCTTGTAGCAATAACTGAATAATTGAAGTATATGTAATAAGTAATTTAATTGGTGTCAATTTAAAATTATTAGAAGAAAACAATCACGCAACATTCTACCGATATGAACAATGGGTCACATATATCTGGAATGGAACCAGACATTAACTTTATCAACATTGATTTGTAGTAGATAAAATAAATAGATAACAAAGGAAATAGTAAAATAATTATAAGGTTATTTGTTTATTTATTAGTTAAATATTTGAATTTTCACTGTTTATACTTTATTTTCGAAAGCAAATGTAAATACAACCAATTGAAATGAAATGTAAGCTTACCTGAAAATGCAACTTCTTTATTAGTTAGAAAAAAACTTGTGTGAAATCCGTATTTATTTGCACTTTTAACCCGTAAAATATTGAAATTCCATCGAAATTGTTCCTTTTTAAACTTTGAATCCCGACTGAATAACAAAATTTTAATTACTATTACTCAATGAAGATAAATCTTAAAAGGCTGTCAGGGGAGTAATGGAAAAGAATTAATAAGCAAACATGTTATCATTCTCATCTACTTTATCAAAGATTAAAAGCCTTACTCTAGTCTTACATTAACAAAAGTAAATATGTTTACCTCTGAAGTCGAAAAGGTAGGCATTTTAAGGAATTCCAGTGTAGCTAGATACACTTAATTTAACATCCTTCAGAATCTACGATACTAGCCTTCGATTTGCTCATTCAGTTCTGACAGTTATGTGAAAATTGAAATTATCTCCCTTTTTTCACTCAACCGTTTTAAAGTCATTTGACCCTGGTTGTATTGTTTGTTCGTATTTTATAGTACAATAGATCGACAGATATCTGTACATAACATTTTAAACAAATTCCATAATGGAATTATTATGTATGTAAAGGAAAATAAACAAATAAAATGAATGCACATTTCTGTGCTCGAATTACCACAAACAAATTGCTCATGAACATTTAAAAGACGATATCCCATTATTAAGAATAAGGATATAATTGTTGAATTTTATTTCAATGACGCAGTGGTGATTGAAGATACAAATTTGTGAGTGATGGATGTCAAGAATATTTGTAAAAGGGAAATAGATTTTTTTTCTTTCAAAAGCATATATGAAACAATTAAAAAAATTAAATTTACTCCATCCACCCCCCTCACCCCCGCAACAAAAAAAACCCAATCAATGACTGCAAAGATTTCAAAAAAAATATTAAGAAAGAAAACTCGAGAACATAACACTTCCTGTCCCATCGCCTAAGTAATGGCGTATCGTATGAAATCATAATATATTCTTCCTCAGTGATGTATAAAAACATGGTCACTTTTGGTCTTCTTCCGATCGGCAGTAGAACATTTGCCAAAGTGGGGCGTCCGTTTTGGTTGTGGATTGTTTGGATGGATAAATACACTGCCACGTCCGGTCAGAATGGGGACGTTAAATCCAATGCCTCGTGTAGTGAGAGTGCCACACTCAGTGCGCGTTAAGAACCCTTGCAACAACTCTTTGGGGGTTCGTAGATGGCTTTTTGCAATTCTAAATTGTTTTTCCTATTCAGTACACCTTTCAACCTTTCATTTAAGTGGCAGTGTTCGTCCTGAACATGTTTGGAATATTTGCCACCGGACGTTAAGCAAACAACAATCAATCAATCAATCCTCAGTGCATGATGTATAGTATATTATCAATATAACCACTACATTAGTCTCTCATAGATAGATGTGCAAACTCATTACACTTTTGTTTCTTGCTAAACTTGAAATGGGGTATGTTAGGATGAATTGGGATTATTTTTTTCATTGGTAACTTTCTCTAAATGGAAACGTCACTCAAAAAAATCATTTTTATGTCATCGGATTAAGCGTAACAGATTTACGTATAAGTGTATATATCATTTGTATATATTCTGAAATAGAAATTTAAAGTAAATGTTATACTTCAACCATGAGATGCAAAGGTACCATATAGTGAAGAATATTTCGTAATCCCACGTCACTTCATTTGAATGTCTCCATCAGCTATATATATAGTCACTTCAAACTGTTTATCAGAAATAGGCTAGGCGTTGAACGAAATATGGTGAAAATGGATTGTAAGAGGCAAGCTATTTAGTGACTACAGACTTTTCCCGTAACCTTATAATACGACACTGACATTAGTTTTATGCAGACTTCATGTTTTAAAGCTCCTAATAGAAACGAGTGTACCATTTTTGAAAATTTGATGTATGCGGTAAGTCGTTGTTAAATGTAAAGTAAAAATAGATATTATCGATAAAAAATAAGATGCTTACATGTATACCAAAAGCTATATCGATTCTGAAATCTAAGGCTGACTTCTAATTTTCTTCACAATCGATTTCATCCACAATTCATTGTTTTAATGCTTTCCTGCTGAATTAATAATCATTTTACTTTGAATCATGCAATCAAGGACATGCGATGAAATTAGCAAATGCATGCTTACTTTCTGTTAAGTTCTGTAGAAATTTTCAATATGGCATTGTATTTTAAGTAACGTTAGCAACCACGTTCACCTTAAATTAAAGATTTTGTCAAATATCAGTAGTTTTCTTTTGTTCGAATCATTATTATTCCTATTGTAGTGTTTTTGACACACAACAAAAAATTTCAAACACGAAATGTTTGCATCTTCAAAGCTCAAACTGAGCAGTAAAAAGCATATATTGTGTGACGGAACAGTGGGGGAATGGGTAGGAAGTCACACTCTGAAAAGTCAGTGAAAAAATATATATTTAAGAAAGATGTTACATATAAGTATGTAGATTTTGTAAACTTTTTTTTAATTCTCGTAGTTGCCATTTCCCCCACAAACACATACAAACCTGCATTTAGTCCGAGATTACTCTGACATCCAACGGCTGTTTTGCCCCAGCTTGTCTGGCAAAACAGCCGTTGGACGCCAGAGCAACATCGAAATTACCCGCATTCAAAATTTTGTTCTGCCGTCTATGTTATAGGAAGTGTTCAACTGAACGTGTAGCTGCTGTAGTTTAGAAAACTCGTTCATGAAAATATAAAATTCGAGTATGAGTTAAAAATGTATTTAGCTATGCTAATAGCATTATGTCCTAGGTTACTTAGAGTTATTCCCCATTACATGTAACTGAAATGCATATATATTGATACAATTATAATAATAATAATAATAATAATAATAATAATAATAAATTCTTTATTTAAAGAGGGTAACTCAATTAGAAGTAGTCTAATTTTCATTGAGGCCCTCAAACAAAATACATGTATACAGTAAACATTCATACATTCATACATTAAGATACAATATATATTACTAGTATATACACAATTCAATCATTCAATCATACAAATGGCAATAAATGGCAATAATTGGTAAAGTTTGATTAAATTTTCTTATTCTTACAATAAAAGAAAGAAAACAAATTATTCGACTTGCATAGAATTTTCAAGAAAATGATACATTTCGACAATTTTTTTATTTTGAGTGGTAAATTATTCCATACCTTTGTTGCAGAATAATGAAAAGATTTTTTATAAAAATTTGTATTTGGTATTGGAACAAATAGATCATTATTAGAGACAGATCGTAATTTGTGGTGTTGCACATCATTAATATTTAGCATTGTTAAGTAATCAGGTGTTAGTCCATTTACAATTTTATACATTAAAATTGAGAATGGAAATGGGGAATGTGTCAAAGTGACAACGACCCGACCATAGAGCAGACAACAGCCGAAGGCCACCAATGGGTCTTCAATGCATTAGAATTGATTGTTGGTATTTTATTCTTTTTGTAAAAGATAGTCATTTTAAAGATGAAAACATAAAATTAGATGGAACAGAAATATCGCATTCAAGTATAATTCTTGCTACTCTTTTTTGAAGTTTTATGATTCTATCTGAATCTTTTTGTAATAAATTTCCCCAAACTGAACTACAATAGTCTATATATGGTAGAATATATGCATTATAAAATAGTTGTCTTGTGTGTATAGGCAAATATACTTTAATTTTAAACAAAAGTGATATTTTAGATGAGATAATCTTGCATATACGATCAACATGATCCTCCCAGCTTAAATTTTCATCAATGTCAATTCCAAGTAATTTGAAAGAATGGACATTTTCAATACATGTTTCATTGACGGTAATACATAATTCTGATAGTTGTGTAAGTTTTTGTTTTGAACCCAATTTCATACACTTTGTTTTTTGTGCATTAATTTTCATACTGTTATTGTTACACCAAGATTGTATATATATAGCATTTAAATCATTTTGCAATATTTTTTCAACGTTTTTATTATGAAAATGCAATGTTGAATCATCAGCATATAAATCCATGTCGGATTGTTTAACATGAAGTGGTAAATCATTTATATAAATTAAAAATAATAGAGGACTTAAAATAGAACCTTGAGGCACTCCATATTTTACAAACGATTTATCAGATTTAATGTTAGCGTATTGAACTTCTTGTTGTCTCTCAGACAAATATGATTTTATCCAATCTATCATATGTTCTCCGATATGATAAAATTTCAACTTTTCTAAAAGTATGGCATGGTTAATAAGGTCAAAAGCCTTACTGAAATCTAAAAACACAGTACCAACTATTTCTCCATTGTGTATATATAAGAATGTAAGATCTTTCCTTTGTGTGCTTTTATATGTGTTGAAATATATTCCAAATACCGTTTCGATTCCTAACATCACTGAAGAGACATTAGTTGTCGAAATCCGGATGTGGTATACCAATATTTGGACCTAATGTTTGCGGTATACCATCTTTCCCGCAAGTTGATTGTTTTCTGTTTGGTATTAAATTAATAATTAAGCTCCATTTTGTTACATCTGGTGATCCGTTTATTTGGCCATCGTCATGGCAGTCAGCAGTGTTTAAGAACATCCGTTGTTCGACCTGCTGAGTTTTGTTAAAATATACTTTTTCACTTTTTTGGTCTTTTGAAAAATGTTGTTTCTGCTGTATTTAGACCCCTCTACAAAGAAATTTGGTTTGCATGCAAACACGTATGAAAATTGCGGTTTTTATCCAACGCAGTCATAGGTTTGAACGTTGTTTTCAATTTAGACTTGTTTATATTATATACTCTAAATATCAGCACAACAATGTTAAATCTGCAAATTTGCCGAAACAAATATATATATATATATAAATATATGAAGAAAAAGAAATACTATACTGTATTATATACGGAGTTATATGTATAGGTAAATTTGCACTCAACCTTAAACAGTAACGTCCTATTGTCCAAATACATTTGCATTCTACACACCATTTGATATTTGCGATATGAACCATTGCTTGCAACTGCAATACAAGACAAGACAAATACTCAGTTTCATACGAAACTACTAATCTTGATATTTTTCTATTCCATCAATTTAACCTCCCCATTTGAAAAAGTAAAAACCATTTTTGGTTAATTGGCATATTTAATCTGATTATAGGGTAAGCGGCAGCGCAAAGAGGAAAAATCAAAATCATGACCGAGAAAAATAAACGAAAAAAAATTTACTATAACTGAAGCAGATAGAGTTATACGAAAGACATGTAAAACGGGTTGTGCCTCGATCCAAGTGTGTCGCATCCGTCCAGTTTTTGTTTAAAAAAAGATGGAATACATGCCTGATGATAAATCGTTAGACATATCTGAAGCTGTTGTCATAGAAAGGTAAACACAATTGTACTCGCCCGACAACGACAATAAACAACTTCAATTATGACTGTTTAGAATGAGTTTTTGAGATCGTTCACGTAAATTTCGCATGTTGCTTGAATACCCATTTCCAGGATAATTATTTCAAGCCATTCAAAAGTACTACTTTAACCAAATGAAAGCGAACAAAAGGTTTAAAGAACTGCAGAACTCAGAAGCGGCATGGTTAATTCTTATTCATTGGTATGTACCGCTCGACATACGTACATACTACCACCACCACACCAATCTTTCTTCCCAAAAAAAGCTATGGTATTCCAGTCCTTTACCCTTTGTGAAAAGGACACTTTTTCCATGATATTTATATCTATACTAATCTGCAGTTTTACGCTTTATGCGTATTTAAACAATTCATTACTTTTTTTAGTGGATGTCTAAACAGAATGAATTTTAGTATGTAAATTCAAATCCAATTTATCATTCACAAATTCATTAAATTATTGATTTATTATTTAAATGTTAGACCAACATCATCTTTTTTAATGTTGCAATTATTATGTTGATATTTCTGAAAATCCTGAGAGAATAAATATACTTTTTTAACATGAACCGTTCGCATGAAGATAGTCAGCACTGTCATCAATCCATTTTGTGAATCTCAAATATATACAGAAAATATTGATCTTCTTACCTGTCAACATATTTAATCTTTGACTTTCTTATTACTTATGTGTAAAAATAATTTGACAAACAAATTTATTTGACAATATATACGGACATGATTTTATGATATTGACAGTTTATGGGAGTTGTAATAAACTTGTACGTCAGTATAAACAAGCAAACATCCATATCATTGATAAGGTAACGAGTAAGATTTTGACCATGTACAGAAGTCAACAGATTATATTTTGAAATTTCCAATTAAAATAATAGGAAATTTAACTAACATATTAGGAGACATTTTGATAGATATAGAAACTATTTGGTACGATTAATTCAATGACACGTTGCATAGATGACATAACCTAATTGGCAAAGGAAATAACAGAAAAAGATGAACTGATAATTTTTTTTGGTGAAAGAAAAAGCGATATTTCAAATCCTGAAATTATTATTATTTTTTTTTTAAATAATCTAACAGGAAATTATTGAAATGGGATCAAAAGCATATAAAAAAGAATTATATTTTCTATTTATTGCATGACAAACTGATTGAAAATTCGAGTGACAACAAAATGATAAAAGCAAATAATTTAAATTGTCTTTCAGTAACAGGAGAAATGATGCGACGCCGTGAATGGTCAAGTAAAATATCGCATTTTATCACAGTTCAACTCAGAAAAGGTAGACATGTAAAAACATGACATTTTATTTACTTCACATTTAGCTTTAAAACCAGGTTTAATCCACCATTTTCGACATAAGAAAATGCCTGTACCAAGTCAGGAATATGACAGTTGTTTTCCATTCGTTTGATGTGTTTGAGCTTTTGATTTTGCCAATTGTTAAGACACTTTCCGTTTTGAATTTTCCTTGGAGTTCGGTATTTTTGTTGTTTTACTTTTTCCTTTGTGTGCAGCATAAATCTTGAGAGAAAGGAAAATAAACAAAAAACTAATTTAAAAAAAGTATAAATAATATAAAATTAAATTTTTAAGTTTTTGAAAATCTTGTGTAGTCAGAAATACTCATAATTTTCAGTTTTCCCATTTCACAAAGAAAGAAAAATCCGGGATCTTCATATTAAATTCATATGGTAACTGTACACATAGAGTAGAACATGGCTTGACAACTTGACATACGACAACTATACGATAAATACGCTTAAGCAAATCTGATTGTTTCCAGTTTAAAGTTGGACCATGCAGTTCCAGATATCAGCAATATATAAAATGTTTCTTTTCAAAAACAAAAGAAAAGTTTTAAATAGTACTGTTTTATTGAAAATTATAGATTCAATGAAATTCACACTTTATAAGGTTCTTGTGCCCGAAACACTTTTCTGGATTTACGCTCAAACCTTAACATTTAAAAGCCAGAGATTCTTTGCACAAAAAAAATCTTACGATAAAAAATGATCGTAAGTTATACTGAAATGTTCATGACTTCTGAATATTTTTCTCGTAATGAGTGACAGAGATGTACCAATACGTGAATGATGATCTTTATGAATGATACGTTAGGAGATACATGACCAAACAGGACATAAAACAAATAACCAAATGAACATAGTCTTCTGTTAAAAAACAAATAACCAAATGAACATAGTCTTCTGTTAATTGGAGAAATTCTAAAGTATATTTGGAAAAAGGACATAGTTTGCCGAAATCATACCTTTTCCTGACTAATCTCCGCTTGGAAACCATACCATTATTAGTCTTATCATAATGTGTTATCAAAGTTAGTATCGACATTAACATATACTCTTCTCTGCCTTTATTCATACGACAAATTAGGCCGATACTTAAATGCATTTTCATATGAAACTATGTAACATTTTTTTATCTCTCGATTAGCGAGGCGGTGAATAAGTTATTCGCCGTGTTTTTTGCGCTCGTTCGATCATCCACAGCTAGACACTAGGATCTTTTTTTGCTGTATTATATTTACTATCAACATAATTTAACATTACATTATGTTGGAAATCCATGCAAATAGCTTATCTTCAAAAAAAAGTTCACAACATTAAAACATCAATATAAAATAAATGACAATACAGGGTTTAAGCTAGGATTTTGAGGTCTTTAGTCACTTTTGCGTGATAAGAAAATCGACCTTTCTTGGGTAGCAGCTTAACATGATAGTAGTTATTGCATATAGGGTTTAATACATGAACAAAAACATGAGTATTTTCTTTTTCAGTACTTCATTAGTATACATTTACAAATAAAAATATAACCATTAAGATTAATTGTCAATATACTGATTTTGAGTTTTTCCTAATGGTCTGAATTCCAGGATGGTTGTTATCGTGTAACAAAGATTCAGACAGAACTCTTTAGGAAAGACAAAAAAAAACTTAAGTATTAAAAAATGTGGTCGTGAAACCATAAAATCGCTAAAGAAAACAATGTCGAACAGACTAAAACTTATCATAGAATTACAGGGGAACTAATTACACTGATCTGTGTCCACAGTTAATTACGAAATACTTTTAAAATGTAAAAACGTTGTCTTTTTATGTATGTATTAGATGTCTGTTTTAATGATAGTGTCTCATAAGTCGTTTTCGGCTGGCATCGTTTTACTAAATGTTAGGTTCTTATGACTTTATGATTATATATATATATAGATACTGTAATGGATGGTGACACTTTAATGAAATAAATTATCTTTACAATCATAATCTTGAAAATTACTACTAGACTTCTGTCCTCTCTTTCTGGATTGGTCAATATATAAATCATATATCATAAAACAGTATAAATAAAAATCGCCCTTCTTTAGTTTATTGTCTAGTTATCCAATATGTTAAAACTTGAATCGGTTTGAAGATAATTCTGTCTAAGGATTTAAATGTTGTATTTTCAGGCAAAATACATTTGAAAAGAGCTCTACCTTTATATTCACAGAATCAAATTGTTGCCTCTTATGCTTATCTGAGCCACGATGTGACTGCACCAAGTGTACATCATCCTATGGTGTTTAATTCAAATATACAAGACCATATAATAGGTGTAATGGCATGTTCACCATTCCGGTCAGTGGTGTCTATGTATTTACTACTCTATTCGATTCGGTTGCCATGCATTCGGTTCGATGGAAATAGTAAAAAACGCCTATGTTGAAGGTGTTATCTACATCGACATTCAAGAAACATGTGACCATGAGCCAGTTTCGTCAAAAGTCGTTATTTCTGCTAGTACTGGATATGTTGTATATATCAGAACCTAATCAACTACACAAATTCAGGTTGGTGTAGTAAGCAGCGCATCTGGGAGATCTTCCTTTGCTGGTTGGCTACTATCAAACGATATTGCACAGTAACTACCAAATCCACGTAGGAATTACATGACGTCATAAAATAATTTTTGATACCTTGTAGTTCTGTGATTGACAGTTTGTCTTTGTTTTATTCTATCAGTATACATTCCATTATAAATTATTCAAACCAACATAGCAGCGATCTATTTCCATGTACAATGATCAGAACCAAGACCGAAAGACATCATTGAAAAATGCCGAAACATGAGTGAAACAAAAAAAAAATATAAAAAACGTATGATACCGACTGATGTGACATGAAAAGTGAACGAGATCTGCGTGATAAGACAAAAAGAACAAGATTGCTATGCCGTAGCGAAAAGTCCCCCGTGATGTTAAAATAAGAATTAAATTGTGTGTCATTATGTAACATTGGATCACAGTGGGTACGATTGTCAAAATCCGTAGCCAAATGGTCTCTGAGGAATTGCGTTCACAAGGGGACACTTTCACAATACCCCAAAAGAAGTAGCCAAAGTTCCATTTCTCCCGTAAAAATGTTCGGGTCAAAATGACTGTATATATAGTATGGTCAACAGCACCTGATGACATACACTACTGCCAAGTATAATAGGTTACTGTAAAACGGTCCCATATGAGTTGTGTGCACAAAGTGTTGTTGTTACAATACTCCAACAAATGATCAAAGTCTCATAACGCCTTTAGAAATTGTCAAATCAAAATGGCGGTACAGTATGGTGAACTACACATGATGGCAAACAATCTTATCAAGTATAATAGTTTTTTGTCAAAAGACATCATATGAGTTGTATTCACAAGGTGTGATCGTCACAATACTTGAAAAATGGCCCAAGTCCCACGACTTCCGTAAAAATGGTCGGATCAAAATGACTGCATCATATGAACTACACTTGATGGCAACCAATCCTACCACATATTAACGGTTTCTGTAAAACAGTCCCAGAGATGTTGCGTTCACAAGGTGGTTTTTTCCAAATAGTCAAAAATATAGTCAAAATCCAATAGCTCCCGTAAAAATAGTCGGATCAAAATGACAGTATGTTCAACTACACATGATAGCAAACAATCCTACCAAGTATGAAAGTTTTCTGTAAAAGGGTATCCGATGAGTTGCGTTAACAATGTTTTAGTGTCACAATACTAAAAGACAATGGTCAAATTCCCAAAACTGCTGTAAAAATGTTCAAAACATACTGACGATATAGCATGGTCAAGAGAATATGACGAAAGATGAAAAAATAATACTACCGATTATGAATGCTATGTCAAGCGGTCAATGAGCATTGGTGTGTTTCGGACGGACGGAGGCCATTACCATCACCTCGCTGGGACAACTAGTCAAACAGAAAAAAACCAGCACAACCCTTTTAAAATTTGTATGAAGCAATGCACGAACTGTACTATTAATTGATGTTATTTCCAATAAATATCTTAAGACTCCTTTTGATTTAGTAAGTTCATGCTTTCGTCACACTTACATGACGAAAACTACTTCGTGTCGGGAGATTTGTCATCAAAAACATCCAGCCGATGAGAACTATAACCCAGATCACCTGTCGCAAATAGTTTTACTCAGTCACAATAAATAACTAAAGGATCAACCTATGCCACTAACAACAAATATCATTACATCCTAATATCAGGAGAAATATCAAAATACAACAAAACAAATGTATGTGTCTTTGTATCAAGCTATATTGTATATTTACTTCACATGATCAACAACTGACCATCCATTAGTCAAATATGTATTTTCAACTACATTTGTATTTCTCGATCAAAAATTCTATTCCGGAGACTGATTATTTATATTTTCAAACATTCTGTGTTTAGTTAATAGTTGATCCCTGTCCAAAATGGATCGGTCAATATTTTATAGATTTCTGATTGGATAATGTTGAATATAAAAATAAGGAGACGTGGTATAATTGCCAATGCGACAACTCTCCACCAGAGACCAAATGGCATAGAAGTTAACAAGTATAGGTCTATGTACGGCCTTCAACAATGAGCAAAACCTATATCGCATACTCAGCTATAAAAGGTCCCGAAATGACATGTTAAACAATCCAAAAGAGAAAACTAATGGCCTGATTTACGTACAAAACAATGATAAAAAAACAAATATGATATAAAGCAACAAACGGCAACCACTGAATTACAGGCTTCTGACTTGGGACAGGCGCATACAGAATGTGGCGGGATTAAACTAGTTTGCTGGTGCCAAACCACCCCAAACCTAGGACAGTGGTGTAACAGTACAACATAAGAACAAACTACAAAAATCTGTTGAAAAGAGCTTAACTCATCAGATCGATACAAAGCAGAAAACATCTAACAAAAACACAGACCGGACGTGGCATGATATTTATACACCCCCACAACAAAAAAGACACTAAGTACAAATCTGAGAGTATTCGCAGTTTATTTACAAGCGACCCGCAAGAAACTGTCAACGAATGACGGTTAAGAACTAAAATCATCCCCTATATCAACACACTCAAACCCCTTTCCTCTGCTTGCGATTAATTGCGTTTCAATATTTTGTTCAGGCTTTGGTATCATTTTCGGCGGTGGAAGTTTGTACATATTTTTCTTTTGCAAAAGCAAGCTGATGATAACGTTGCTTTTTTGGGGTCCCGGTAAAGTGAGAAACGGAACAGAAACGAAACAGAGCGAAACGAAACGAAACATGGCGAAACGAAACGAAACACAGCGAAACGAAACGAAACGAAACATGTAAATTGAGAAACGAAACACTACGAAACGAAACAAAATCTGTATTTTGAGGAACGACATATAGAAAATCTTCCTGACGAGATATGTGCATAGCCGAAGACACCGAATATTCCATTCAACTTTGAAAAAATTACTCGTCATTTACATTGGTATCTTCGTGCATTAGTTGCAATTAGTCAACTTGTTTTGTTAAATGTGAGGCTTAGGTGCGTCAGCTATGCTACAGAGCCTGTTCTAATATCAAGCCTTCTTGTCACGTGCAACAATGAGTTAACATTGAAATTAGAATAGCTGTTACTGGGGATCGTCTGAATATCAGCCTCGAACAAAATTGGCCATTCTTACCTTTGTGACTAGGATTTTTATGTACCGCCTACGGTAGTGGGGAATAATCTTTTCTAGTCTGTGCTGCCGTCCGTCAGTCCGTCCGTCCGATTCTAGGTTTATTCTGTTTGTTAAGATAGATTAAATTACAATGGAGTTGAGTTCATGTCAACTTGAAACTATACACATGTTCATTATGACATGTTCTTTTTGAAATGTATGCCAAATTAGGAATTTGAACCATAATTTGCGATTCAATGAACTTGAAAATTTGATATTATAAGCGAGTCATACTGTCCTATGGATACTTAACACATGACATGAGTAAAATCTCTTTGTTCTTACTGTGCTATAATCTGGATAATGCACAGCAAAGGTGTGCATTTACTACCTCAGATATACTGCACAGTTCAAAAGTACTCTTACCTTTAGGGGCGGACCCTCGATTTTGAAAGGAGTGTAATTCCATATAAAATTTAAAAAATATTACCGAGTGTACATATATATATATAATAAATATATAATATAAAAAAAAAGATGTGATATGATTGCCAATGAGGCAACTCTCCACAAGTGACCAAATGACATAGTAATTAACAACTTAAGGTCACCGTACGGCCTTCAACAATAAGCCCATATCGCATAGTCAGCTATAAAAGGCCCCGAAATGACGTACAAATGTAAAACAATTCAAACGAGAAAACTAACGGCCTAATTTAAAAAAAAATGAACGAAAAACAAATATGTAACACTTCAACAATTGACAACCACTGAATTACAGGCTCCTGACTCGGGACAGGCACATTCATACAGAATGTGGCGGGGTTAAACATGTTAGCGGGATCCCCCCTCCTAACCTGGGACAGTGGTGTAACAGTACAACATAAGAACGAACTATAAAAATCAGTTGAAAAAGGCTTAACTCATCAGATGGATACAAATAGCATACATCTAACAAAAACACAGAGTGGACGTGGCCGGGTACTTATATATCCCAACAACAAAAAGACACTAAGTACTGATTTGAGAGTACTCGAAGTTACTGACAGCTAGTTCAAAGCCACTAACAAGTAATAAAAAAATCATGCATCTAAGACTAAATTATCAATCTGTACGCATCCAACATCCAATGGATTTAGTGTACAGACGTCATAAACAGTCAGAGGAAAAACACGACCTTGTGTAATGCCAAGATACAGGTATCGACAGATTGTAGATCCATGAATGTGTATATGAATTATATAACAATAATATTTAGTTTGCTTTTAATTTACTGACAACAAAATCAATATTGATACCAATAAAACAATTTTCAATGATCTAATTACAGTGTTGAATTGGTAACCTTTTAGAATAAGTTTATTTCACGGATCGACAAGTTTACCAGGATCGTTTCTAAATTTCCGGGCACGGTAAACAACATTTCCGTAAAAATTAGGATGTGCTATCCCATTTGAACTTCAAAACCAAATCTTTATATCTATGGAAGAATTTAGTAAAGGTTTTAACTTTGTGGTAACAAAATCCCTGGCTTAATAATTTACCAGTAATAAATAGATTACGTTCGTTAAAATCAAAAACGTCACAACAGACACGGCATAGCGAACGAGTTGTGAAATTCAAACACCATAAGATGGTGCCAATGGAACATCACCATCCAAAAAGGGAAAAATAACATTCGGGAACGAAAAATCGTCCCTTTTGTCGTAAATTTCGGCAGTATATTTAGAAAATTCTTGATTTTTTAACGAAAAAATATCACCAAGATAAAGGTAAGTGTTGTTGAATTTATCAGTTAAATGCAATTTTGACGGGTCTTTACTTAATGTGGTCATAAACTATGATTCATAACAGTACAAAAACAAGTCTGCCATTAAAGGGGCGCAATTAGTGCCCATTGGAATACATACAACCAGTCTATAAACTTTGTTGCCAAAACGTACATAAATATTATCAAGGGGAAATTAATAGCTTCACTCATCTCATCCCACCTCCAGTAAGTATATCTAGCATATTTACCTTTCACATTAGAGAAGAAGGCTTTAAATGAACTGCAGCAAATATATATTTGCATTTAGATTTACCAAACGACCATTTAATTAATTAAGAAAACTTTTGTTTGATAAGATTGTGTGGAGGTGTAGTGTAAAGAGTAGAAAATTCGCATTCAGATCTACCAAACGACCATTTAATTAGAGTAGAAAAGTCAAAACTGTCAACAGAATCCAAAAGACCATCAAAAACATCTAATTTATTTAAATCATCCAATTTTTTTCACTCCAAAATAGACGATTTTATGCTAAAACAGTACAATGTACATCTGAAATCAGTGTTTCCCAGTCAAACCAGATAATAATAATTTTTTATGTAATTTCTGCCGAAAAAGAAATGTATTTTAGAATATCCAAATAAATAAAATCTGATTTGGATTATAGTTTCGTGCTCAATGGAATTAATTACGACTATTTAGATATGTATGCCTTTTAAGTTTTGGGATCGAATTTAATGAGGAACATATTCAAGTTTGCATCAAAGCAGGTTTGGGGGATAAGCTACAGATTAATCAGATTTTGTTTAGAAGCGACATGTCTTTAAAATTGATACAGTAAAAAATATGGAGGGAGGGGAAGTTAAAGATTGAAAAGTGTAACATTATTTTCTGTTTACATATTAATATTTTTAATTTAGGTACATGTCCACATGGGAAGGTCGACTATTCATATGTATTATATATTGATAGAAACAAGTGTCTGTGTTCATCTCTCTTTGGTTCATCTTCCTAGAATTATTGAGGGAAAGAAAGACAATTAATCTATACACAATAACCAGTTTAGTTATGATTGTTCATGCACCGATTCAAAAGTACACTCAACGGAACTAAAACTGTATGAAATGTAGGTTACACGTCAATAAGACAGCAACCAAACGACAAGAACAAACTAAGGACATCTAGAAGGCAACATATAGTATAATTTCAACAATAGATAGGTGTCTACACAATATGTCCATTTCTAATTCGTCACTATAACATATTCTAGTTTGTATTCGTTTCTTCTTTGTTTTTAAGTTTTAAAGATATTTTATTATGGCAGTCTATGACCATGATGACATTCTTCTTCTGTCATTTTGTTGCAAATCAGGCAAGACATAATCTCGTTTAATACAAGTTCAATTCATATTAACCTTTAAAACTACTTACAACAGGTACCATCGACTTCAACAACTGTATGGAGATGCCGTATGTACTTCGTAGCTTATCTTTTGAAAATGTGGTAGATACTATACCTAGTAACACGCGTCTGTCAAGATAAATGGCGAATAACAAAACACAATATTCGGTACCGTAAGTTTAAAAAAGAAAGTAGAACATGACGAGTCGAACATACAATATTGTATGAATAAAAGGAGAAAAGTGACTGTGCTCCAGTACAAATTTAGATCACAAGGTCACGATTAAAAATTGCCTCGGGTCACCAGGTCACATTTAAGCAAACTATTCAGTTCTAAACTGATTTGATTCTCGGTTTAAACATTTTAAAGGTCATATGTACTTTCAAAAGAGACGTCAGGTCGCAACGTGGTCAATCCCCCCCCCCCCCCCCCCCTTTGACGTCACAGGTCGGACTTGACAATGTTGTAGCCACATATAGGGTGAATGCATCCAACTTGAACATTTGGATCCTACTACCTAAAGTTATGTATGGCAAAGTGTCCATACCATTTACATATTTTGGCTATGGTTATTTCACTTGGGATACTTACATATAAATGTTTCATTCATGAATCAAATACCTTTCTTGGCATAAACTCATAAACAATAATTAAATGATAAAAATCTATTGCAGATTATTGCATATACAATGATATTAACAGGCGTGATCGAATGAAAAGTTATACATACTTATATATTATAATATTATTAATGATAACAATGTGTGGGACTATAAAGCATAGAAAAATACAAAGCACAATAGAACTGGTATGTAATGCGTTCTTTCTAGTGCGGCAATCAGTGAAGTTAATCCCAGTGTGTAATGTGTGTTCGAATAAACCGTTAATCACACGTTCTCTTTGGATTAAACGAGATCTTTTGTATACATATATAAAAAAAAGCAGAGACAGATCCAGAGTTTAAGGAAAGGGGGAGGCATAATTGTCCAAAAAGATAAACATACCACCAATGTTGTTTTCTTGACGATTTTTAAGCAAACGATTAGATGATATCAATCAAAAGGGCCCTCTAAACCCACATTGGAGGGGCCTGATGGGTTATTTTCATTCTTCGTGATCGGCGCATTTTCGCTATCGTGATCCGTTTTTCTACAGATTTATTTTTTTTTATATTTTCTTTCGTGATCCGTGATCATGGAAATTTATTTTCTGTGAATCTTGATTGACAAAAAAATCAACTCGTGAATCGTGATGAGAAACCCCACCCGCCATCAGGCCCCTCACATTGATCTTCGGCTATGTCAGGAAGATTTTCTATAGGTCGTTTCTCAAAATACAGATTTTGTTTCGTTTCGTTGTGTTTCGTTTCTCAATTTACATGTTTCGTTTCGTTTCGTCGTGTTTCGTTTCGTTTCGCTGTGTTTCGTTTCGTTTCGCCATGTTTCGTTTCGTTTCGCTGTGTTTCGTTTCGTTTCGCCATGTTTCGTTTCGTTTCGTTTCTGTTCCGTTTCTCACTTTACCGGGACCCGCTTTTTTGTCTGCAATAAGCTAACTTAATTATTTGAATCAAATTTTGTAACCGCCTCTGTAAATACACTTAGATAAAAATAGGTACTTTATTAATTGAAGGAGCGCATGCCAGTTTTGTTTCACGTTTATTCATGCTAAAGAGTTGTCATTCGCCGCCTTCCGCGCAAATGTTCAAAATCCTCGTACAGGCCGATACAACGATTTTGTTCCTTAAGATTCCCACTTATTGTACGTTCTTTCGTGCAAATTTCATTCTGACGACCGCCATAATAGTTCGTTACTTTTATAATAATTATAATATAAGTAGTACTGGTTTCGTTTTTGATGAATACTACTTTTTAACTGTCATAATTATCATGATTATTATGATTATCTATGACATATTACTGACTGTTGTAGTTTTTGTTCCCTGTTTCTAACATAATGATAAAAACACATTCACACGAAGTTCAATATTTACACTTTTAATGAGTAAAATTAGAAATAAGTACCTTGATAATTGAGTGATTATGATAACCAAATAAAATAACAATTAATCTCTCAACAAATAGCTAAATTTTAATTAAAATAAAGAACTAAGCACTTTGTCTGTTTTAAGAATAATGATAAACTTTTCAACGAAACAACTGTATGATATTTTAAATAGCCAATAATACACAAGTGCACGTTCATAAGCACGTCCATCTGTCGTCGCGTTCGACTAATGACCCTTTAGTGTAGAGTGTTAAGTGGTACTTAACTAAAATGCTTCCTCTGGTATATTGGTTTTGCTCTTAAATGAAATTCCAGGATGTACAACATAAACAATGTTAAACAAAATAACTTTATAGAATGATTTGATGGATTTTGGCTCCACTTGATATATATAACATTATATGTAAAGGAAACCGGTATTTCCCTATTTGTTTTAAATCCTGTCTCATTCATAAAAACGCAGTTTTTCAGCAGAAGATTGCGTTCGTGACTTATAGTATTGCAAGTGGTTATCGTGTTTCCATGAACATTTTCATTCAATAAAATTGATTTTCTGAACCTTATTTTTCGTAATAATAAAAAGAGTGTACTATTCACTAATATTGTTGAAAGCTATCTGTATAGCCTTTGTTTAAATTATATGCAAAAGTGGAACCGTAAGTATTAATATCCGGACCAAGACAAAAGAATCTTTCGTGAGAATATGTTCTACACTGGACAACCCATTCTAACTTCCTTGGTCCTACAGACCATTCCAAAGAGGATTAAATAATTAAGTGTTAATCCAATGTCATTAACTACAATAACATCTCGTGTCTGTATTTAGAATGATAATTATAACAAACACGTCCATATGTTGGCTTTTATTGCTCTCTTCCTTACCGGATTATCTTCATTAAACCACAAATTTATTTCCATTCAATTTATCATGTGATCAATACAATCCTAAAGTCCAACATTGGATCCGGAACACGTACACACGCATGTTCAATTGTACGTGGAATATAAGGATATCGAACGAGTAAGGTCTTACTCTCAAACGGAAAATCTAAAGATATAAAAAAGGCAGTTCGAAAAATTCATATTGGAGGTACTTTTTATCTTAAAGTTAAAAAAAAAAGAAAAAATGAATATATATATTTGTTTTTGCGATGTAGGGGTATACGTCCATGCGATAGCAATTAACCTAACGGCAAAAGTAACAAAACGACACATAGCGAAATGATTCTTCAAGAGCGTCAGGTGAATTTCGATTTAAATTAGAAAAAAATCTTTATGACATTTTTAAAAATAATGACTTGAATTTTCAAATTCATTCTAGATAATAAGATTTGTAATGTCACTGAATTGCCCTCAATTTATAAAGATAAAGTTGTGAACATATTTAACAGAAACAATATATTCTGGGGGGGGGGGGGGGGGGGCAGGAGGATTTGTTTTGGATCGGTTATTTTTTTTGTAAACTAAGAGGACAGATTATCTATTTTCTGCACTATTGAAGCAAGATTTTTCATTTTCATTAAAGCAAGGGACTGATTATTTATTTTCACAACTATATTTATAATATTCGAAAACATACAATTTTTAAATTATTTGTTTATTATAAATAATTCATGTATAGTCAAGTCATTATGTACCATTTAATCAGAATTAATTATTATCCTCTGCAGAAATGAATCTTCTATATTCCCCAATGCATATATATGTATTGCATACATACATGACATACACAGTATTAAAGTCTGGTTGTAACTAAGGCTCTTTTAAAAATATTGGCAAACATGTTTCGCCGAGCGGAGCGAGGCATGATTTTGTTTGAAGGGTTTTTGAACCGCTGAAGGCCCAAGAAGCTATAGAACAAATGATGCAAATCATGCCTTCTGGGTGTTCCCCAGACCTTTTCTTAAACTGAAAATGCAAGTTCTGTTTTAATAATTTTATGACAATATTTTGGTCTCAAAGCAAAATCACGTTATAGATTCAATGTAAGACTTAAGTTTCTAGGAACAACATCAAAAGACAAATATGCATGATAAAGCAAAAATGTAATTCACATAGTTAAGTCTGTGGCTGCTGTGTTTTTTTAAACTCATGATCAAGTTAATAACAAAATTACTAAATTACAAAATGAATGCAACACTAACAGAATACAGAAGGGCAATCAATGAACAAAAGACAAATAAATAAGAAACATTGATCCCCAAAAATCAGGGGCTACGTCTGAGGGAGAACAGAACTTGCTTCTTGCAAGGCAATCACGGTGAACACAATTTGATATGGAGACAAGCGTTTGGTTTTGAAATTTCCTACATGAGGCATTTGTCTCAATGTAGTTACGGCCCTGATTTAATAAAAGTGAGGTAAGTGTTCCTGAGACAATTAACCTCGAGTTAAATGAAACCAATTTTCTGACATTTCAAGTATATTTAAATAATATTTATACTTTTATTATTAAAAGATATGGGAAGTGTTTCCCGATTTTTTTTTTTGGAAAAAAAGATGAATTTATGAAGAATCTGGTGCCATCTCATACTTTCGATTAGACCTGCTGAGTTATTTATTTTCAATACATTGCAAGTCAGGTAATCTATTTTCAAACTACCACAGAACAAACCATTTATTTTTGTGATTATCAAGGCTGAGTTATTTATTTTCAAAATCCTCCTGCCCCCCCCCCCCCCCCCCCCCAGAATATCAAATGGTCGTCCCCTTAAATCCCAATTCTCCAAATAGCGAAACGTAAAAATATCACATACAGCAAGTACCGACGAGAACATGTACATGCGAAAGTGGCGTGTTTTAACTAGTTGTTTTTAGATCTCCAACCCCCTCTTTTGTATATTTACCTGCAGATGTTTGTAAGTTTTAAGACGTCTCATTGGCGTAAACTCACGCTTCTTTTTATTCACGCCACTATAACAAAAAATAAAACGTCGAAAAAAATACACAATAAAAACTACACTAAATACTAATTAAAAGATTTATTACTATTGTTCCGATAAGAACGTTGCATTTGCTAATTAACCATAAATGAGGATTAGAGGACGGGAAAGTCCGTTTTGAAATTCGATGCTAAACCGGTCGAGGTACAGCAAGTATCATCTTTATTCTCTTTATTTTTTTTTCTCGTCCTGAACATTTATGAACTGTTTGTCACTGGACTTAATCAACCAACAATCAATCAATCATCTTTATTTTGAATTTTGTCTTTTTTAGATGACCTATTGTGCCATCAAGAACCTTTAAAATGCTATTAAAATTCTACAAACCTTTAATCTAAGACCTGAAATAAGATCGTAATACCAAATTTAATCTTAAAAAGTCAACGTAAATAAAACATTATGTTTCAGAAATTGTGGAATGCTAACGATATGAAAAACAAATAATAAAATTATTAAGATAATCAGTGACTAAAGATATGCTGAGTGAATCACTTGACGCTAAGTCCTTAAAACTGTTATCTCAACGTTGACTGAATATTTGTGTCACAGATGACCACCTGTATCTTCTGTTTAGCGTAGTCTTGAAGGGTGGAAGATAGATACTCAGAGTCCGTAAAATTTATGAATCTGTCATTAGCGATGTAAAGGTGTTATGTGCGTTGGTGTTGGAACTAAAAACCCATCTGAAACTCCTAAATTAACCCCATGTTTTAAGTATTGAATTGTTTTTGTCCTTGTAATACAATCTTAGATTTCTTCATTACATCATGTTTCTGACACAGATTTCGTTAAAATAAAGTCACTTATTTCGATTTCAAAAGAATTAAACAGTCTCTGGCGTACCTTGTGAAGGTTATTGCAGAGATACATGTAGCGCGCATTGGAATCAGTTTCATGCGTTTATTTTACTTAATACGCTGCACTTCATCGCATATAAACGTACTAGTAGTTGAAAAATGTCGCTGCAAGTAAGTAAAAGGAAAATAAAACTGACACCGCAATCAATAAGAGCAATAAAATACTTAGTCAACTAAAAAAACTAAACTAAAGTGGTTATAGGGTATACGTCATGAAACAGCAATCAACTGATAAAAAAAACCCCAAAAATAAAGATTTATACGATATTCAACTAAGACAGGTTTTATTTACTTACTTACTTAATTTTCTTACTTTACTTAACTTACGTACTTTACTTACTTTCCTAACTTACTTACTTTTCTTACTTACTAAATTATCTATTTACCCTACTTACTTTTTTACTTAATTTCAGGAAACTATACTGACAGCTCACTAATTATCAAACAAACTAACCATACATCTTACTTACTTACTTTAATTACTTACTTACTAAATTATTTAATATTCTTCACTTACTTACTTACTTACTTATTTGCTGACTGACTGACTTAATTTTTTACTTTATTACATGAACTATACTGACAGCTCACTAATTATCAAACATACTAACCAACTAACCATCTTACTTACTTAATAGATTATGTACTTACTTCACTTACTAACTTGCTTGCTGACTGACTGACTTAATTAATTACTCACTCACTCACTTACTTACTTACTTACTTTACTTAACTTAATTACCACTAAATTATCTACTTACTTTACTTACTTATTCAACTTATTTACTAAATTATTTACTTACTTTACTTATTTACTTACTTAATTATTTACTAAATAACAGGAATATGAATGAATATTTTAGTATTAAAGTGCAACCTGAATTATAACAAACAGTTATATTCAAATATACAAGTGATTTTCAGCCAACCAAATAGGCTTATGATGCACTGTCATGATATGATACACATTATGTTTCCATTATTGAAAATAAAAATAAATAAACCTATACTGACAGCTCACTAACTAAATATTAAACAAACTAACCAACCATCTTACTTATTTTTTTTCCTTACTTACTAAATTATCTACTTACTTCACTTACTTACTTGACTGACTGATTACTTACTTACTTCACTTACTTACTAAATTATGTACTTACTTCACTTACTAACTTGCTTGCTGACCGACTGACTGACTTACTTACTTACTTTACTTTACTTAACTTAATTACTACTAAATTATCTACTTATTTTACTTACTTACTTACTTATTAAATTATTTACTTACTTACTTTACTTATGTACTTACTTGCTTATTAACACAATTACAGGAACCTATACTGACAGCTCACTAACTAATTATTAAACAAACTAACCAACCATCTTACTTATTTACTTTACTTACTTACTAACTTACTTACTTACTTACTTACTTACTTACTTACTTACTTACTTACTTGCAACAACTTCGGTCCAATAAACAAACAATCTCGATGCAACAACTGAAGTACAATAAACTAGGCTGTAGTAAAAAAAAACATTAGCTGAAATAACAAAAGACCACCATTGACGAGATACATGACCTCGGACAGGCACATGGCACGTGGAGGGGATTAACTTGCCTTTCAAATTTATCAAACAAATAAAGACTATTATACATGCTACATGGGATTTGAGAAATGAGAAACGGATAGTTAGAAACGTTATGAAAACGATAAAGTAAGATAAAAGTGTCAAGCCAGTTGTTTAGAATTTTAATAACAAACAAATCTGAAAATTTCAAGTTCCGTTTATTGTCATATAAGTTCCATAATTATCGAAATTTGGTATTTTGACTCCATGACTCATCACAGACATCGTCGTATAAACGTCTAAATGTCAATGACAAATCAGTCTAGTATAGTTTTTCCAATTTATTTTCTTGTAGTGGTCAGAGACTCAAAGGTAATGTCAAACATTTTGACTATGTACTTAAAATATTCAGAATGTTAATCTATTATGTTAACAAAAAATACAAGCCAACATAGAAAGTAAATTTCACGCGTTTCCTGCGTTTCACAAAAAAATCATACGATACTGAAATTGATTGTAATTATCACAGTCACTTGTCTCTAAAAAAAAATAATCATATATACCTTAATATAACTTTTTTCAGAGACAAGTGCATGTGGTAAGTATACACTAAGTTGTTAAAATTTTCGATCAATTTTAGTCGTAAGATTTTTAGGAAATGTAAGCCAAATCTGAATCGGCTATTCTCTAGACTGAAATTGTTTGCAATACCACTGAAACATTATATATCTATTCAATATTAGGAATTTGCTTTATGATGCGAATGTATTAATACACGAAAAAATTAACCACCATATTATCACTATATGCAGTCATTTTTTAAAGTCCCTTTGGGGAGCTACCATTTGATTTTTAGGGGGGAGGGGCTAGGATGAAAAATTTTGTCCTGCATTTTTTTTTAGTTGTAATCTCTGTCCTGCCTTTTTATTTTTCACCCTATTCGGTCCTGCCCTTTTTTTATTAGTTTATCCTGACTTTTTTTACATAAATTGTCATCCTGCCTTTTTTTTTTGCCAAGTTGCACCATTCTGCCTTTTTTTTTACTCAAAACTCCTGTCCTGCCTTTTTTTCGAATTTCATCCTAGCCCCATAAAAATCAAATGGTAGCTCCCTTATCTAATAATGTTAACCAATGTAGGAAGTCGGTTGCACAATATACCGTACGTCAATTTGTATTTCAAACAAAAACACATAAAACAACATTGTTTTTTTTTTCATGCAAACACACATAATTGTCATGTGAATACAATTAGATTAGAATACGTTTAACTGTATTTCAATTCAACATAATTTTTTACTAACAAAATAAACAGCTATCAACAAAACAAAGAAACAAACAAACAATATAAATTACGTATAATAATAGTACTGAACATCAATTTGGTTTTGCATCGGTAAGGATGGAAATACGACGGGTCTCAATATGTCACAATCCCCGTAAAGTCTCTTTCCGTCCTTTACCAAGAGAGTTACGGCACATTTCTTACCCGGATGTGGCACTGACTGGTCACAGTGTAGCTGTCGACGTTTTGTTTTGTATCGTCTATTCTGGAACCAGATTTTAATTTGAGTTTCTGTGAGTTTAAGACTTTTGGCCAAATCTGTTCTTTCCGGTCCCGATAAATACCGTTGATGACGGAAACGTCTTTCAAGCTCAAACACTTGTGCATGTGAAAACGCTGCACGAGATCTTTTCTTATGAGATTTGTCCATTTTCACATCATCATTAGAATCTTCATTGTGCAGATCTGAAAGTAAATGAACACCGTATTTATAAATTATGAGATGAGCTTTATACAATGTGTTTCTTTATATTATATTTGTTTCATTTTTAAATGAACAAATGTCGTGTTGGGTGTTATTTAAATCGAAGCAGGTCATTACAAGAATATGGGTTGGATTATGACCCCTACAAGAAAAGGGAACGGTCAGACAGGTGGACAAGAACATTTTTTTGTTTAAAAAAATGGAAACAAAGACGAAGGCGGACAGGGTGCCTCTTACTACTAAATACCTTGGTTGAAGATTATATAAAATCTTATAGAGGCAAGCACAATGAATGGGGCTTTTAATCAAATCATGCTGTTGACAACGTTATTGCTAGTCAAAGACTAAAAACACACGGATAATAAAACATTTTATGAACCAAAAAATAATTGCGATACCTAACGGGGACGGCCATTTACCGGATATTCTAGATGGGACCAGAAGGATTTTTCCGGATTGATCATATAGTTTCATCTGAAAGCTGCGCATGCTTATTTTTTTGGCGCGGCTTATATACATATTTTACTCTTGTATACATTTGTTTCCTGCATTTTGTGTCGCAGAATACTCATTTACATCCTGTCTAGTGTGCAAAGTTATCTATTTTCAGTTCTTACCAGGCCACGTAATCTATTTCTAAAATCCTCCTGCCCCATCCAGAAAATCAAATAGTCGTCCCCTTATTAAGGGAAAAATCTTACTGTTAAAGTAATATAAACTTTATGATTTTTAACATTGATAATTGCTTGTAAAAAGTTTAGAACTGTCAACACAAATTTACTACTTGTACACTGCACCATGGCCTTATACCAGTTGACGATGCAAAGAACCTAATAAATCTATGACTGACGTAGCATGTGAATAAACTAAATATCAGAAAACGTTAATAAGACATCATCTCAACAACAATATCCACATAAGTGTCATCACAAGGCCTTCAACAATGGAATAAATTCAACAGAGAAAACTAATAACCTGAAATCATCACAAAAAATAGCGACAACTACTGAAAAGTGTCTTTACTTTGGTATCAGCGTTGTATACATATGCACAAACCCAGCATCAAATTTATTCGTTCACTTGTTTTTGTTAATATGTCTTTTGATTGAGTTAAGCCATTTCAATTGATATTTTATAGTGTATCTTTCTATGTTGTGATGTTACACTATTGTTTCAGGTAGGGTGAAGGTTGGCGCCTATTAAAACGTTTAACCCCGCTGCATTTGTTTGCACTTGTCCTAAGTCAGAAACCTGATGTTCAGTGGTTGTCGTTTGTTGATGTGGTTCATAAGTGTTTCTCGTTTCTCGTTTTTTATATAGATTAGACCGTTGGTTTTCCTGTTTGAATGGTTTTACACTAGTCATTTTGGGGGCCTTTATAGCTTGTTGTTCGATGTGAGCCAAGGCTCCGTGTTGAAGGCCGTACTTTGACCTATAATGGTTTGCTTTTACAAATTGTGACTTGGATGGAGAGTTGTCTCATTGGCACTCATACCACATCTTCTTATATCTGTGTTGGTAAAACACGCACTAGCGCTATTCTAGGCCGTAGTAAAAATTTTGCAAATATAATAATAAGAAGATGAGGTATGATTGCCAATGAGACAACTCTCCACCAGAGACCAAATGACGCAGAGGTTAACAACTATAGGTCACCGCACGGCATTAAACGATGAGCAAAATCCACAATTTATTTATAACAATAAGGATAAATGATATTTAATTACAAGATTGTAGCAATAAGACAAATACAAGCGTGTACAAAATAAAATAAATCATATTTACAATTTTGTTTTTAAAATAGTGAATTAAAAGAATGCTATAATTTTTTATAAAAAATAAACGAAACACACATATGACACACATGCAGCGATTAACGACAAAAACAAACAAGTTATTTTATTGAAATTAGTAGAAAATGTTATATATTTTTGGCGATTTTTTTCCAATTTCACCATATTTTTGTATAATTCTTCCTTAAATTATTCAATTGTAATACTCGTGTTATTTTCTGCTTATGAGTCATTTTAGGTCCAATTATGAAGTGATAACAGAGAGTAGATATAAAAAAAAAATACAGTTTTTATAATGTTCAGATATTATTAATTAAATATAGGATTTCATTACTTCACGTCTGATTCAGAGTGCAACTATAACTCAAATATACTTAAATTGTTTTTATTTTTCACATATTTTAAGATTGCCAGTACTTTATTTTTTAATTTGGGCAAATTGACAGTTGTCATCTTTATACTTCCAGACTTAGTATCTAACATTGGAATATGAAAGTTAAATTTTGTAAGAACTCCTTTACTATATATTTATGAAACTAAATTAATTTAACAAGAAATCTGATATAAATAAATTAACTGATTTTTTTTTTTTTGGCTAACTGCAATTTCAAGAAGAACCTGAATGATTTATTATAAAGACTATGCATAATATACTACTAGTAATTTTTTCTTAAGTTGTATGAAGTCATACTTAATTACAAGTATTGACAGTGGTTTTAGACGACCAGCGTTCCAAAAAACCGAGAAGGCGTTATTAGTTCGAATATCTGTGGTTGTTTTTGAAAATCAAATGTGTTTTAAACCAGTGTAGCATTCTAAGAGACTTCATTGGATTCACAGAAAAAAAAACAAATAATTTCAAAAATTGATTCCATATTGATATTTTCATTCCTGAATTCATCGACAGACTGTGTTTCATTTTTTTTCAAAGGAAGAAGAAATCTTTTGATCATAGTCTTCTTTTTTCAAATTGTCTAATTTAGTTTTACCACTATTCTACAATATAATATCAAACTTTCTATAACGGAAGCCGAATTTCATACAACTAAGATATTTTTCAGAAGTAAAAAAGATAAAAAAAAATTGCATTTAACTTCTTTGCAATAATCAATATTTTTTATGAGGTTTTATTTTTTTTTGTAGCAAAATTCACTTGGAAATCACTGTTAGTACTTTAAATTTATCTTAAAGATTCTATGTTTTGGGTCTAAATATCAGAAAGTACTTTTGGAATGAGATTTTTGTAATATATACCAAAGGGACTAAGTTGTGTTCATTTCCAACCTGCAGTTTGCTTAGTTGCTTAGTTAATACAAGTCACGAACTTGTAATTTTGCAAATATGAGACCTTATACGTTTAATGCGGATTTAAAAAAAAATATATAGCTATTGAACTCACCGTCTTGTCCCAGATGATGTGTGTTTGAGTTTTTCATTTCAGGTTCAAGTTTCGGTACAGACAAATTAAGGACATTCACTTGTTTGTGTTCTATTTCTTCAGTTTCTTCTGCGAATCTGGTATCCTGTCTAAAGTCTGTTGGTCTGGAAACATCAGACTCCTTGCATTCACCAGTGAATGAATTGAAACAAACGTTCTCGGTGTCGCGACGGCAAACTTGAGATGAGTCAATGATATTGCACAACTTTTTATCCTCGTCATTTCTTGAAGTATTATGTCCGAGAATCCTATCAATTGAAAATTTCAATGTACTTTTCTCCATCTGTTTTAATTTAGGTTGAAAGTTTGTTTTTAGACTGTTAAGTCATAGTTATCAATATATATGTAGATAACAGACCTGAGTGTATTGACAATGCAGTTAAGTTTTGATTTGATTTTAAAGAGAATATGTTAATATGTATAGCTCCTCCTACTCTTGCTTTCGAAGAAACCAAAGAATCTTTTCATTTGTTGCAAATTATGAATATTGCATTAGCTATGAATGTCTATGCACGTGCGCTAAACTAATATACAGCCGAAGGCGGACACGCGATTGGTGTAAATGTGAAAGCTCTCAAATATAAAATATTTACATTTGTTCTAATCTATTTTGTTATGTTTGATAGAGAGATAAGTGGTGTGAAACAAACTGTTTACACCATGTGAAGAGGATAAATTGTCATACACGAGGCATGCTGTCTAATTTGTTAAGTTTTATCCAGCTCCTTATTCCATTAATAACAATTACAAATAGAATTGGACCCCTAAAGACAAATACTTATTCCATAAAATGATCTTACAATTCGACCACACATGAGTTTAACTAGTTTCTGGTCGATTTCTAAGACAAATGATTGAATTTATATTTTCATTCAGTACTATTTAAATGCGTCTTAAAAGTCGGTTTAGCTTTGTTTCTTACTTGTTCGAAAATGGATCTTTGTAACAGGACTATTTTGATGCAAATGGAGAATTGTGATTTTATTAATCATTGAATTGAAGTCAAGTTAGTCATAATAGATATATTTGATTTTTAAAAAGTTTGAAATTGCAGCACTACTATGGTCTTGTCCCGACACTTTCAATCACCAATTAAAAAAAAATATCAAAAAGAAAAACAAAATCGCGGAGTCGATGAGCTATTTAGAAATAATAAAGCATTAAGTAGCAGAAAGTATCTTGTTTCAGATAAGTATTTGTGAGAATTCTGACATGTGGACGGCTACCATAAAGCGACCTATGCTCTCACATGATAATATGTTTCCGGCATTATTGTCGCTTAACATTGATTAATCAATTAAATAAAAGGCAATCGAAACAATTAATAAAAATTATCAGTATTAATCATTTGATTAGAGTGTTGAATCTAAACAGTACACCTTTAAGCTGGTAAACAAACTGAATTAGGAAGCTCTTACTTTCCATTCGATGGTGGTATTTTACCAGATGTAAACAATAAATTTCCGTATTTCCTCAGGTGGATAGAACTTTAAGTCATGAAAGAAGATAAAATCTATCTGGAAACGTGTTTAATAGGGCATAATGAAAGAAATATAACTTTCTGTCATACTTAGAGCAATTAGTGCACTCCGTTCAACAAATACTTTAAAAATGTTATGACCAGACGGTAAAAGTCTGTGCAGACACCAGAAAATATTGAGGACCAAATTAAATTATTTCATTGCACATCTACAATAAGAATGAAAAAGGTCCAAATAGCTTGTTACAAAAAAAGTTCATTGTCAGTTCTGAGGTTGAGGATCGTTTGTTTGTTTTATAGATTTTTTTTTGTAACCTGATTTCTTATAGTTACATCTCTGGACAGGTTTTTACACCACGTTTCAAATTGAGGCATCGAAATTTTTGAGTTTTTTTTTAAATATAAAGAGGATGATTTATTGAATAAGATGAAATATTGAAAATTAAGAGGAGATAAAAAATGAAATTAGAATAAAACAAATGATAATAAAGAGATAACATTTTATAAATGTAATGATAAATACAAAAAAATTGAAATAAAGTCCTAACATGCAATATAAAATTACTAAAAATAAGTTTCAATTAAATTATCAACTGAGTGATATTTATTTGTAATTACATGTATAAAGAAGCTTTGAAAAATATATTTAGGTCAGACAAAAATCTAAAAAGAATATCAGAAAAATATAACAAGTAGTAGCATTGACTCTAAGGCTGGATAAAACATTTAATTTTGTACTGCATTTCTTTAAAACAATAAATGCACATTGAAAAAATCGCACCCGTGCTTTCTCAATAATATTTTTACTGTGTGTTGTACTACTTTTGGGAAAAATTATTTAAAAATTCTAGAAAAATTCAACAGCTCTTAATCAACATATGGACAATTTTATGTTAAGGGAGTTTTGAATTCAGTTTCACAGATTCAGGCTTACTAATTGTCTACCTTTTCCAACTGGACCAAATCACTGTTTTGCCATAAAATTCATGAACTAAATTGTTTTACTGTGTAATTTCACCCACCTGATGCAACAAAACACCTGATGAAATAACTTGGGAAGGTGTATGAAAAAAATTGCAAGTAATATACATATCGTTCGGTTCATAAAGATTACAATGAGTACAATTGTTCTTGTTGATTTTGAAGCTTAATTGAAAATTCTTTGCTGGGGTGAATAAGATGTCGTCACTTGTTTTCAATTCGATTATTGGTAGTTCTTTCTGAAAAAAAGACCATTCAATTATACAGTGTAAAATTAAAATTATTTTTTAACCAAGAATTGGCGCTATCGTTTATTAATTTTTTGGTGCAAATGATACTAGGTATTTTAAAAACTAGTGGCACAAATGGGTTGTGGTGCAAAAGGGCGTGTGTTCGGCGCAAACGGATTTCTCCCGTTTTAACAGCACGACTCTAAAAACTTATTATTCAATCTAATATTTTATTATTTGTTATATGATGAAAGTAACAGAATCAGAAAAACAATATATTTTTCAGCAACTGTACTTTACAAATTAAAACAATCAGAAGAAAATGTCCACGATATGTGGATAGAAAGTATAAATATCAGTCCGCAATGTCATTATTTCAACAATACGAATTTAACATCTACTTTGTGTGTTTTTGCACCTTTTATCTGCAACTGTTGAAAATCTCATTCAAAACAACTAAAGTAAATGTTTTTTTTTCATAAAAAGACTAAAATTCAATTGTTTATTTATAATTGGTTCGGCGACAAATATTTCATGCATTTTAAGTATAGTATTTTATATACAAATCATACAATTTATGAAAAATGCATGCGATTTAATTGAAATAAAGGCTACTCGTTTATAATTCTCCCAATGACTGCTCGATCATGAAATTAAATAACTTTATATTTACAAAAAGAATAAAGTATTACTACAGTTTATGAATTTATCCCCTTTTTCTGACTTTTCATAGTGCATTTCATATTTTTTTTTATCTTCAATGACTATGGGTAAAAGTAGAAATTATGGTTATTTTTTTTTTAACAAATTTTTTACATTCTGAACAAAATATAAAAACATAATAAAATTTATGGTTTCCAACCATGAATCACATTTTACATGATTCTTGGGTGAGCTTAGGTAGACTAGCATTTACAGTATATGATTTAATTGACATTGTCTGACATGTAGAATAAGTACAATATGTACATGCGACGAAAGAACTGGATACAGAACGTTTAAAAATACAATTGAAATTGAAAGCTCATGATCATTGCACGTGTAAAAATAAAATACTTTTGGTCTGCAATTCATCAACATAAGCCCTATTAAGCATGATTTCGTTTCCACTAATAGTAACTCATTCTATCTTATACTACCATTGTATCCAACACGAGTTTCAGGGATGGTTCAAATTTTTATTTTGGATATTTTCCGAGTATTGCAGTACTGCCTTGCTATTAAAACGGCATTTGCGATCATCAAATCCCCAACTGACAGCGGCTTCTATTTAAATACAGTACTGTTGAATCAGCTGTATAAAGAAATGCAGTTTTGAACTTGCAGTGAAGTATGAACTTTTGCCCCATGTTGAAGGGCAATATGAAGAACATCACTAAAAGGCCTTTTACATTCACCATATGACTGAGATAAAGAACAGTAATTATCCCACTGTACCCAGCCTTTTTTATTTGTGTGTGTATGGATTTTGAATCATGGTTTAATCCACAATTTTCCATCTTATCCATTTCAGTTGGTTTAAAGAGGGTTCTTATTGGACCCCAATATATATAAACTTGAATATATTTATGACAGAACCAACAAGATTAGTCCGAATTCGATTATGCTCGAAACAACTACCATTGAAAGAAAAGAGATGAATGATTGTAGCGTAAATAAAGAGGAACTCTTTCAACTTGAATATTGATTTGTTCGATTTTTATCTACAAAAAATATGAATATGATTCATGATTTAAATATCATTAAACCTCATAAGTTTTCGTATGGACTATGAAGGGTCGGGATATAAGGGTTTTATCAGCATGACTGTATCAATAAACATCTTGCTCAATATCAAGGAATTATGGGAGGTGAGAGGTCAACCTCAACAACAGTATAGACGTCGGTAAATATTGGTAGTTCCGGATTAAAATAATCCCAAATAAGACATTGAGATTGGGGAGTCAATTTATAACACACATCGAACAGCTGGATAGATGATCCGTTAATGAATATGAAAATGTGTGACAAAATATCTGTCAAATTTGGGCAGAATCGATGAACTACGCGATGACTATGCATTAAAATAACTTGAAAAAGATGAGAAAATTGGTAAATTGTAAAACGTACTTAAAATTGTATTAGATCTTCGACATATAATTAATCCGAGCTATACATTTCTTTTCTTAAATAAAAATCTCAGGACATTTCTTAGCCCTAAGAAAAGGTACACGAAGATTAGATAGGACCAAGAGTGTTTTACCAGACAAACAAAAAGTAACTTAAGATCTGTGCTTACTTGACACTGACCAAAAAAGTAGTCCTTAGTTAGGAGGAAACAAAGTCTGAGCTTTTTTTCAATAATAATGCTCTAGTATTGAAAAATCCATGATGTTGCAATATTTTTGATGGATAGTTTGCTATTACTGCACTGCGGGATGATAGTTTATCTTGGAACTGATTAGAACCATAGACGAACTGGGAGACCTCATTACCGTTATGGATGGCTATTAGTCAAATACTTGAGAAAATTCAATGTGTACGAACAGATTTTGCTGCTCTACGATTTGTTTATTTTTGTATTAGTTGGATAACTGTAGATTAAACCACAAACGACGTTACCTTCCACAGTGTAAACTAACAAGTGATAAATTGATATGAATCGTTCATACCATCCATTTTAACAGCAATATTAAGTACAAAATATAATAATTCATTAAATATATTTAACTGGAATGCAAAAACTGTAATCCACTTGCAGTAATGCACTAAACTCAAATATGACGTTAGCACGAGAAAAAAATAAATGAATTGAAATATAAATAAAATACTACTATACAGAGCCCGTTTGAGTTCCATAAATCTGCAAACAAAATAATACATTCAAAATAAAAATTCATATGTGGTAACTGATTTCATAGACCTTTTTTAACTCAGTTAAAGCGTAGGGATAAGATAATTAATTTGAGTGAATAAAGCTGCGGGATTAAAAACAAATGAGACAACAATAGAATCGGAAAAGATTTCTATTGGGCAACATATACAGCTTTCAACAATGATAAGTGTCTCAAGCACTATATCATCGATAGTCCAGACAAGGGGAAATAAATTGAACAGTACGGTGACCTTTATTTGCTAACTTCTGCGCCATTTGGTCTCTGGTGGAATCATCTCACATCTTTTTATTTTTATAGAGACTACTGAAGCAAAATTATCAGCACCATATTCTTTAAAGGACACAACTTACACTTAGATACAAATCAAAGACAGCCGCCTTACTTTATTCTTGACTCGGGACAGACACATCAACATGTGGCATACAGAGGAATTCGTATAAAACAGTGCAAATATACCTGATTCTGAATGTTTTGAATATGGTGTAAATCTGCGACCAAAATTATTTTACAGAATCAGAAGACTTAAATGAGTAACCAGTGTGCATACAAAAAAAGCTCCTGATGTGATACTCCAAAATACGGGTTCTCGTGTGTGAATTTGATAAAATATGATCTAACAGTTCTTAATAGTAAATTATTTAATCATGCGCTTGAACATCTTATTTTTGGATATTTTGATGTGGATGAACGTATGTATGACAGATGATACGTTTCGTTCTTTTTTTGGTAATCTGTCTTTTTGTTCCCATCCTTGGGGTACTAACATCGGATTAATCACGAAAACTAAGTCAAAGATCAACAGTTATTTTGTGATTAATTTTCGGTAACAGAAATTAGTTTGGACATAGATTTCTCAATGATAGTATTACTTATTGATAATAAATTTGTGCTTGCGTGCAACACAATTTAACATAGAACCCAATTAGATATACATGAACACATTTTTTTTCTCTTAGAAACAATCACATACATTTTAAACCAAATTATGCACTAATGATACCAGGGTAATGAGCATCAAACCAAAGATACATTGTGATGAAGCCAGCAAATTTAATTGTCCCCACTGGTTACTTAGAAAAAGAATTTTAAAAAAGATTATCAAACACCAAGTAAACGGATCGTGACAATTGAATCTGTCCGTTTTCTTCATATACATAACCGCATATACAATAATCACCATTTTTTGATAAAAGAATAGGTAAAAAATCTTAAACCATTAGATACAAGAGAATGAACAATAAGGTCAAGTTCAGGTACAACTTATTTAGATGAAACAGCTAGAGACATATATATATTTACGGTGTGTGTATATATGTCTCTGGATGAACACACACTTTTTATAAACCAAATAAAGTTATTTCGACGTATTCCTATTAAGGACTAACTAACAATGACTGTCTGATGACATATTAGAAACTACCTCAATACAAATTCGTGTAAACCTATTATTGTTTAAAGTATGCCATCATCAGAACAATAAAATATGTATCTAGCCGCTTGGACATATCAATAGTGTTATAACACGGTCATATAGACAAAACACATTTTGGAGTAACAACAGCACAAGCATACAAACCAACGTATATGTAGTATCAATAAAACAAGGATCTGAACGTTCTTTAAAAACCAACGTATATTTAGTACCAATAAAACTAGGATCTGAACGTTCTTTAAAAACCAACGTATATGTAGTACCAATAAAACTAGGATCTTAACGTTCTTTGTAAACCAACGTATATGTAGTACCAATAAAACTAGGATCTTAACGTTCTTTGTAAACCAACGTAGATGTAGTACCAAGAAAACTACGATCTGAACGTTCTTTGTAAACCAACATATATGTAGTAGCAATTAAACTAGGATCTGAACGTTCTTTGTTAACCAACGTAGATGTAGTACCAAAATAAAACTAGGATCTAAACGTTCTTTGTAAACCAACGTATATGTAGTACCAATAAAACTAGGATCTGAACGTTCTTTGTAAATAATGATTCATGTAAAAAAATCAAACACTAGAGTTGATTTTTGACTTGCAATTGAGAGTAAACGCTTGAGTCATGGTTGTGGATTAAGGTATAAGTGAACATCTTAATACCCAATTGATATATAAGACAAACAACACTAATCTTATCCATGTTTAAAACGAAATCAAACTCGTTGAACATTAAATCATGACGAAAGATTATAGACCACTTATATTAACATCTAAGTCTTGGTTAAAGTAAGCTTTACTACGCATAATTGAATATTCAGTTGATTTTGATAACAGAATACCCTTACATTTAAGCCTAGTATAATTTGTTATATGTCATGGGGAACCCCAAAAATTTAGCTCTAGTGGAGAATTAATAAACGTGAACCACTGAATTTTGAGTCCCTGTTCAGAAAGTTTGCTACGTACATGATGAGTTTGGGTTCAGATTAAAAGTTATCACTAAAAATCTGAGCAGATTATGGGAATCTAAAACTACTGAACATCAGAGGTCCTAATAATAACTAAAGCCATACACCATGTCAAACATCTACTTTACATCAAAATAGTTACACTAAGTCTTTTTATCAACCTAAATCATCAAAATGTTATGGAGGTCAAATCATCCTTTTGACCAAAACTTTGGTCAATCAATCCTTGAAATTTTCTGTTGAAGGATTTCATCAAAAAGTCAACTTGTATGCATTTCAACTAATTAACTAGAGTTGTGGTTGAGTTAAAAAAAAAACAATAAAACTGAATCATGGTTGAGGTTGAAATGACAACCAAATAAATGACAGTTGTTTCAAAATAGTTTGAAATTTTAATCAGTGCCTGTAAAAGTTGTTAAAAAAACTGACATTGCTTTTGGTAAAGACTTCTTCTTTCATTTAAAAAAGAGTCAACATCAGAAACCAAATAAATAAATATATATAGGTAATCAACACTACATAGGACAATGCCTAAAATGTCTTCTGATACTTCTGGAGTTTCAAAATGTTTACACAAAACCATTTGAGACAAAATCACTTTTCCACAATACAGGTGCAGAATTGTTTACCAGCATAATTTTCTGTGACTGAATGATATGTTCTGTCTTGTAATTTTTTGTTGCTTTTGTTGTAATATATACTTGTATGCTGAGTAAAGTTCAGTTGAATCCTTCCTTTTGGTATCATATGTACACATAACATAATGTTTGAATACAACTGCTTGGCCTGTAACTTTAATTAGTTGCAAAAATGAACTTCTCATGAAAATTTAATGTAAAAATTACAATGAGAATGAGGAAAAGGTCACAATATCCCTATCAGACAGATATGTATACCTTACAAAAGAGAGGTGAAAGATACCAAATGGACATTTAAACTCATTAGTAGAAAATAAACTGACAACGCCATGGCAAAAAAAAAGCCAAAAGACAAACAATACACAAATCACAACATAGAAAACTAAAGACTGAGCAACACGAACTCCCTCAAAAACTGGAAGGGTAAGCAGATCCACAACAGTTCTATAAGCAAATAGTTGAAATACAGTCATTGAGAACCTGAACATTAGTCATTGAAGCATAAAACTGAGGTCTTGGTAAGGTTACAATTTTAAATGGACATCTGCTTATTACGATAATATTCTAGACCAAAGATAGTTGACAATAACTAGTATGTTTATTACATTAACAACTGAGAAACTTATCCAATTATGATTGCTTAACTTTTATCAATGTCCCATGTATAAAAATGAGGTTGAGGTCAGGTGTCACCTGTCAAAGGGACATGCAAGGCTAATACGATTTAAAGAACCTAAAGATCACCTTATAGATAACTAAGTTACAAGGTTGACCCATGAAAAACTTAAATTTGCCAGAAATAAGCATCCTACCATATGGTATCCATATTCAAAATACGTGTACTAATTGTGTAGCTCTTTTTCCAATCAGAAATACAAAATTTACAGTGGATAAGCATATTTATGAAACTCTGTATCTGCCATTCACCAACGAATAATTTGTAGCAAGAAAGACAAAAAGGAACACTTAATTTTACAACAATGGTCTAAGGAAGATACTAATAAATCAAATATGTTTATAAACAACAAAGACTCAATAATGTAAAGGAATTTAATAGATTAAAATAAAATATCACAGATATTAATATTTGTATACAGGACAGAATTCAAGAATTCAGAAACATAAATTTTGAATTATTAGGTAGAATATATTTATCATTTTAGAAGTGATGTAAATGATTCACAAGAATTATTTACTAGTAAAATACTATAGGAAAGTGGCTAAAAACTTCATACTGTTTCACATGAAAATTTAACTTTAGAAACTATACTCATATTAGTTGGAGTTGCAGTTACCGGTAACCAGAGATAAAAATTAGTAAACCATCTGATGACAAAAGATGATCATTCACTTTAATTCTAAAACTTCATATTCAAAATCTGTTTTACCATTTTCATGAAAACAACAAAACTGAATAATCCGTTAAGTGAAATCTTACTTATGTTTTGAGATTTTTCAAATAAAACTCAACTTATTCTTATGAAACTATGCACTCAAGTCATCTTTTAAATTTTTTTTTAAATTCCCCCTCCCAATTCTTCTGAATATAATCTCAACATTTCATTTGGAAATTCCAAAAAAGACAGATAACATTTTGTTGATACAGTGTTTAAAATAAAAAATTATAGTTTATAATTTTTCTGTTTTCTGTAGAAGTTTTTGTGAAATGTCCTAAATGTGGTCTATGCTACGTTGCTCCTTTTGTTGCTTTCAAATTAAATCCTCCACCTGTGAAACGTGGACCATCCGATCTTTGTGGTTGTATAACAGGAGCCCCTGCTTGAGCTAGTGTACGCTCCCTCTCTCTGAAAAAAAAACACAAAAAAATCATAGGAAATTGCTATTATTTTACCTTAATAATTTTACTTTGAATCTTTTCATAACAGCTCATACATATTTGTTAAACTTGAAACAGAAAATAGAATATCTAAAAACATTTTGAAAACAATAAAATTGTCAATTTATGTATTCAAATAAACAAACTTAATTGAGTAAAATAAAATGTTTGTTTAAAAAATAAACCACAAAATCATAATAAAAGTTTATCTAAATTTTCAAAGATTGCAATATACACTTTTCATCATGGTATATTATAATATAATACACAAGTATGACTGATAAAAAATTTAAAAAAAATTTGTCTTTTTTTCTTCATTGTCCACCCAAATTTCTTTTACAAGTCAATATGATTCTAAACTTACTTTGTTTGTGACTCTTTCTTTTTCTGCATAAAATATTTCTTCTTGACTTCTTGTAACTCTCTGGCAATTCTTTCTATCTCATACTTATATTCACCGACCTGGGATTCGTACATGTTCAGTTCTGATGCCATAGCCTGTACAGAAATAATATCAAAGTTTAATCTGGAGTGTACACATGATGAGTTTTGTGAGGGATACAAAATGTCAAAAATAACTAATGATATACAATTCTGTAAGTAAAACCATAGTAAACTGAGATAAAAAAGTATGTACATGTTTAAATATGAATCGTTAATAAAATTTGTATATAAGATACAATGTGCAATAAATTTTCTCTTCTCTAACTGCCTTTTTTTCAATATTAGGTGCACTCAAAATTATCAAAACACTTTTCCAGTTATAAGCTCTTATCCAAAAGAATTTACAGTATAAGAATAAGCTGCCAAAGTTAAATTTTCTGTGACATGGGATGGAAACATCATTTATTTTATTTAAATTTGACGGATGAACTAGTGTGATTGTCAAGAATATATGAACTTTTCTTCCAATAACTTCTCCAATACAGGTCCACCAAATCTACTAGGGATATTACCTTCATTTGTTTTGTCTTTTCTTTCAGTGTTTGTTGATAAATCTGTAATTGTTCTGCCACTTCTGGACCTGGTTGTCTTGCCAGGATGTGCTTCAGTTCTAGATACAACTTCTCCTTCTCCTGGATCAATAACTCCTTCTCCACAACCTCCTCTGTCTTGGCAATCAAACGCTTCTGTAGTGTGTGGATCTTCTGTATCATCTCAAACTGACTTGGATCACTTCCCTTTAAAAGATTTTAACATGGTCAAGATTGTACAAATGGGCAATTTTTCAGAAAAAATAATTTTATATTTCTTTTTAACATATCTATTACAGAGCATATTCTCAAACTTCCTCAATAACAAAAATATTCCTTAATTGTAAAACAAAATTGTTTCAAAGTGCAAAACCTACCTCTAGTTTTCTCCATCTATGAATATTCATAGGATTCTCAAGTTCCTCCTCCAATGCTTTACATCTTGTTCTCTCTCTCAAAAGTTCTCTCTGAATGTGGTAAACCTCACGTCTGTAAGAAAATATAAATGTTCAGCTTTTAAAAGAATTAGCATTTCATTCAAAATCTCAGAATTCAGAAATGAATGTTTCTCTAACATTAGTTCTTATTTCAATGAATATAAAATCCATGCTTTTTATATAGACAATGATTCACAAAGCCTTTTTCCGAAACAGCTTCTTTACTTGATTATTTAATTATATCTATTTCTATCTTTTTTCCGTTTTTCTTTAGTTTGTATCATTTGCATCATTTACCTCAGATCTCCAACATTGGCTACACTCTTGTTGAGGATGTTGTTGGCTCTTCTCAGTTTTCTGATCTCTAGTTTAAGTACTCTAATATCCTCTAGTCGTTGATTATACTGGATTTCTCCTTTGTTCAGTGTTGACTGTTGGATCTTTATCTTCTCATACAGCAAAGCTAACTCATCATTACGTCTAACCAGCTGTGTTCCTAAAATATCTCTTTCACTTATAACCTACAAAACAATATATATAAATAGTAAACAGCATCTAAATCAAAGGGCTTATCTGGAGATATTATCCTTTGCCCATAGTTATACCAGTAGTTAGTTCATCTACATTTTATACTGGACAAAGGAAGGCAAGCTAAATTTTAATCTCTGGAAAAAAATATTACCCTTTCACAGTGAGATCATCGAATTTTTTTTAGAAAAAAATATTAATGTAACATGCACAACTATAATCTAATGCAAATTTTCTTGACAAAGTATCATTTTACACATACACATCTTTTTGTTACTTTAATATCCAAGTTTACAATTCATTGATACATTTCATGATAGGTACATGAAAAGGATGAAAAAGAATGTTCTCCTCAATGCACTATATTTTTGTACTCTATCAAGTAGTGATAAGGTCTGTTAAAATATAAATATCAAGCCAGTTTCATAAAGGTTTTGATTGCATTTGCCATCTTAACCCCAAAACTCTGGTTCAAAACACACCCTAGCAGTCAAATAGTGTTTAATTAATCATGCATTTTATATATATCAAAAATAAGATGCTTTAGACCTTCATGCAAAGTGTAATTTTGATAGTTTTAGCTGTTTTGTTTTAGGTTCGTCATGCCAAGAAATAAATAACTTCATTTTATAAAACTGAACAATAACACTGGAGAATGACATGAAATAAAATCATTAAGTTCATCAAGAACATAATCTTTAATCAAAGACAAAATTATTTACTTGTTCTAATTCTTTCTTTTGTCTGACTCTCTCTGCATCAGCCTCAGCAATAATCTTCAGTAATTTCTTTTCCTCTGCAGCTTGGTTGTTGATGACATCCTTACTCTCCAGTACTTGTTGTCTACTCTTGTCTCTCTCAGACTTCAGGATATCCTTATCCTTCTCCAGTTTCTTGGCCTTGACAGCAGCCTGGACGATGGCATTCTCCTTGTTCTGTATATCTTCCTTCAACTGATCTATCAGATGGTTCATGTTCTTTAGTTTCTTCTTCATCTCAGTGATTTCATCCTATGAATGGTAAAATGTTCACATTTATAAACAACTCAACTGATTTAAAATAATTTATTGCCAGGAATTAGATGACTAATTACCTTTTCACTGCATTTGTGCAAATCATATCTTAAGTATCAGTATCAATAGAAAATAAATTGGATTTGAAGGTGCAAATTTTTTTCTTCATTTTACAATTTTTCTTAGTTAAAGCTCAAATTGATCCAAATAACTCTCAGGCTACCAAAAATGAATCTCCCTTAAATTCTTAATCCATAATATGAGTAATTGATAATACAGGTGATGCATTTCCTAACAAAAATCTTATTTACAGCTTACATCAACAAGGCCTTTTTAAAACTTTATTACATTTTCCTTTTAATTTTTACTTAGATCTCTCAGATACTGATTATTTTTCCATTTTCTCACCTGAGACTCAATCAAGTTTTTGCTGTACAAGTTACGATCACTTCTGACAGCCTCGTACAAGTTTTGCTGTTGTCTAAGTCTTGTCTCAGCTTCAGCTATTTTCTTCTTGTATTCAAATATTTTCATTTCCTTTGTCTTAACCAACTCCATGTGTTCCAAGACCTACAAAACATTTTAATGCATTACAAATTTAATATTTTCCACAAAAGATGTTTTCTGTGGCAGCATAAATGTTGAAATTAAATGTTGTTTATGAGCATATGTAATTTAATAAGTTAATAAATATTATAGCACATGCCATTGGTTTTGTTTCCTTCAAAACATTTTTTACACAGACAAACATGTCAGATGACTGATGTACATGTAATGTATAACTATATATCATGAAGAATTAAAAAATAAATGGAGAATGTGTCCATGGGACACAGATGCATGGACACAGATGATGACCCCACCTGCATATAACATTAAAAAGGGGCATAACTGGAGAAAGGTAAAAGTGACACCACCCAAATTCGAATTAGATTTGTGTTTTGTTGTAATAAGTATTGTGTATAAGTTTCATAACATTTGGTTGAGGCAAACTAAAGTAAAAGAACGGAAACCAATTTCGGGATATGCATACAGACGACAAGGGTAACACTTAATGCCCCCTTTGGTGACTGTAAGGGCATAAAAATATAGAATGAAAAACAGACGGAATATATATGAAAATTTTTAAAATAAAACAAGTAAATGAATGAACTAATCAATTGATCTATCAATCAATCAATAAGTATGATAATAACAGGTACCATACATAAAAAGATAATCACCTTTTGTGTAAGATCACTGGCTTCATTGATATATCTGTCTCTTTCTTTCTCCAGTTGGTAGATGATTTTTCTTTGTTTCTGGGCCTCATCCTTGTAATTTTCTATTTCCTGTTCTGCTTTCTTGAATTTGTTGATATCAGCAGCCATTTCTTCAAATCTTTTCTGGAATTCATTCTTCATCTTTTCTGAACCCTAAAAAACAATAATTTTTTTTCACAGTGATTAATGTTATATAAATCAAATGTGTGTTCTATATTTTGTGTAAATTATAAGAAAAAAAAAAATGTCCTTTTCAAACACAACAATCAATCAATTCAAAATAAAGAATCAATTCTCAACAAATAATAATTAATAGGTTACCTTCTTCTCAGTTTCAAATTTCTTCACAACATCTTGGTTTTCCTTTTTACCAGTGTCTACTTTCTTAATAGTGGCATCAAGATCTGAAATACACGCAAAAGTGTGGTTTTAAAAAGTACATTTAAAATCCAATAATAGTTGAATGTTTGTTACTTTGTCTTATATTAAACACTTATATTTGAAAAAAAAATTAAATAAAATTTTATTGTATGTTTCATATAAAGATTATTGTTGGATGTTTTGAAGTAAATAATTATAGATTATCGTTGGTCATCTCAGCGAGATTGATTTTCTCGCTTGAGCTGGTACAGCGAAAGTGAGAAAAGCAATCTCGTTGAGATGAGCAATGATAATCTGTTTATCCCTATCTTGCCTATGACAACAATGAAGTTTACATTGACATCGGCACATGCACCATTAGTTTCTAGGGATAACTTTTTATATCAAACTACTGTGCTGAGAAAGCAAATTATCAGTCAGTAAGATCAAAGGAAAATTTCGTAAAAATAGCAATAATATAAAATAATCACCTCTTTCTAAAGCTAGATTTTGACTTTTCAGGATTTCTTTCTGTTGTTCAACTTCAGCTTTCAGATCTTCTATTTGTCTTAGTCGTCTCTGGATTGTCTCCCTTACTTTATTTAATCTTGTTGTTTCCTTCTTCAGCTGATTGATCTCATCATCTTTTTGCTGTAATACATTTCATACATTAAATTCAAATTTTTATTTAATATCAGTTTGTTTGTTTGTCTCTACTTTCAGTGACCATGGCTATATCATGGTGGTCAAGTTTTATTGGTGGAAGAAACCAGAGTACCTGGAGAATCAACAACTTTTGGCAGAAGTGCAGAAAAACCTTGTAAATTAAGAGTTAAACACACCTCACCACAAACAGGATTTAAAACACTACAAACTCAAAGTTGACATACTAGTAATCCCTGTAGATAACTACATATAAATAAGAAGATGTGGTATGAGTGCCAATGAGACAAATATTCATCAAAGTCACAATGTGTAAAAAGTAAACAATTATAGGTCAAAGTACGACCTTCAACACGGAGCCTTTGCACACACCGAACAGCAAATTATAAAGGGCCCCAAAAAGACTAGTGTAAAACAATTCAAACAGGAAAACCAATGGTCTAATCTATATAAAAAACGAGAAACGAGAAACTCATATGAACCACACCAACAAACGACAATCACTGAACAACAGGCTCCTGACTTAGACCACTTGCTCACTGAAGCTCCAATTGATATTGATTGTACAAGAAACAAGACATTAATTAATAATGGACACTGTTTTGAATTTAATGGAAATTTAACATAATTATTGAACAAGCCAAACAATAGGCAACATTCTCATTCATTATTTAGTTTTATTTTGAAGTACAGTATATTTACTCTCAGTAACTTGAAACCAAAAATGTTTCACAACGTGAATTGTAATACAGAACTATTTACAGTTATGAATTTCTAAATCTTTTTAAAATCTTGTTTAATCTTTATTCATACATTAATATATTTGTGTTTTATCTTCATTTTACTGTCATTGATAATTTGATTGTAATTACCTTAAGTTCAGAAAGTCTTGATTGCTGGTCAGCATTTAGTTGCTCATAATTAGTCAGCTGATTGTCATAATCTTGTTGCAGTTTCTGTAAACGTGTTGTCTGCATATCAGCATCCTTAATTGCCCTTTCCGCCATAATCTGATAAAAAGGAAATTAACATTGGAAATTACAATCTCAAAGTATAAGTTTGTTTTTTTTTAAATATAGGAACAGAAAAAAGAGTAAACAATAATATGTGCTCATAGATCACCATGTCCAGCTCACAATATCACTTTCTTTGTTTAGTGCACCACAAAAACTGTATAGAAACCCTAATTTGGAATACTTCAAAGAATTCACATCATGATGAACATTGTGTACTGAGTCTCAAGTTGATGTGACCACAACTTCATGGTAATATACCTTGATCCAAAACTTTAACATGAAACAGATAGACACACAATTTGACACAAACTAGAAAACATAATCCCTCCTAATTTTGTAGGTGGGGTATAAAAAACATCCAAAAAAGATTGGAATGCTTAATTCTGAGGTGTTTTTTTAAATACCAAATAGGTATCTTGAAAAACAATTTCATTTATCCTTGTTTTTTACCAATGATTATAAAATTAAGTAGAAATTGAGATTATAGTTAGAAGTAACTATTTTTACAATCTTGTTTTTTACAATAAGAAATAAGCAACAAAAAGACACAGTCACAACAAAAATCAACAGTTGAATTATAGGCTTTATAATTTAGATATACCAAATTCAAAAGCACCTACCCTCTGTTCCTTAAGCTGCTGCTCCAAATGGGACTTTTCCAGATTGTGACGTTCCATTGTAGATCTGGCTGATTTTATTTCACTGTTCTTTGCATCCAACTCAGCTTTTGTTTGTTTCAGTTCTCTTTCCATCTTCTCTTTTTTCCTATTCTCTCTCTGTGCGTCATTATTCCTTATTTGTATGTCTTGGGTTAACTACAAAATTTAATATATATATATATATTACATTTGTTTAAGAGTTCCTATTAGTTCTTGCAAATACAATTGCAACTTAAAGGTACATGTTTTAATCCAAAATAGTATTGTGGATTCAATGAAATTTGTGGTAGTACATTGTTAATATGAGTTTGGAGAAAAAGTTGTTTCTTTAAAGAAAAATGATGTTTAATCATACAAGATGCTTTTACCTAAGAAAACTATACACATTTATTTTATTGACAAAAATATTAAAGCATGCAAGGAAATTTAATAATAAAATAAATTACCTCATAAATATTAATAAATTCACAAAGAAGTTAGCTATTTTCTTTTTTTAAAGTTACTCATCTGCTTTTTTAAAACAGTTTCCCTATAATTTGTTTAAATGGTAAAGATAAAATTGACATTGAAAACTGGATTTAGCTTGAAAAGACGAGGATCAGCGCAGTGTTGTGCCCGAAAAGAATAAACGGTCTTTAAAATAAAAAAAAGTTTTGGCAACTTCCTGATACATTTTAGCATGAAAAAAAGTAATATTCTATAGAATTGCAAAAATTTCTGTAAATAAGATTTTAAATCAAAGATAAACCTTCCTATGAACATGACACTCCATTAAAAAAATGTTTATTTTTTGTAAAGCTATTTCTCACCTCCTGAATTTTCTCGTCTAATTTTTGTTTTTCCCCTTCTATTTTACTTTGTATACTGTTGGAGTTTTCTGCAGCTTCTTGTAATTTAGCAATCTCCTTTAAATGTTCTTCTCTTTCCTTTGTTAAATCTTCTTTTATTTTCAAAAGACCATTCACACTGTAATAGAATTTTTAGTTAGCATGGGGAATAATAGAAGTTTTATTGAGGTCACTTATTTTTTACAAGCACGTAAAATGTTTATAACAAATAAGAGGGATTTCTTATAAAGTTCTTGATATTAAGAAAAGTCTTTCACCTGATGATGCTGATTATTTATTGAGTTTACTTAAAAACAGTAATAATACTAATTGCTAAGATCAAAGTATTGAAATCAAAATGCAACATATCTTGAATTGAAAATAATGAATTTTATCAAATTTCATATTATAAACATTGAGACCAATGATGGTAAAACATACTGAAAATCTGCCGTTCAGTATAGTTTTTAACAGATATGGTGAACTTTTGTGAAGTAACTATATCTTTTGAAATTGATCTTCATAAAGTTTACCTGTGTTCTTGTCCCATTGTTAAGTTAGCACCTTGTTCAACAAGCTTACTCAAATTAATGACCTCCAATCTCAAATCTTGAATTGTCTCCCTTGCTCTTGTTTCTTTCTCATTAGCCTGATCTGCCATCTTCCATACTCTGTCAAGTTCCTACAATCATAAATAAAGTGTACTTTTCCTAATCACATTTGATATTTTTTTACTAGACATAACAAGCTTATGCAGTATATTCAATTTAAGATGTTGTAATTTCTCATTTTTTCTCCACTAGTCTTCAGAAATGATAAAAAAAATAGTGGTGAATTTTCCAAATTTCTGACATTTTTGAAAAATTATGTGATGAATGTTGTTTCCATTGGTCATATTGAGATTGATTAGTAAGCTGGGAAAATAATAAATTTACCTTTTTAAGTTCTGTAATTGTATGTTGGTCATCCTGAGAAAGTTTGAGGGCAGTGGCTACTTTGGCAGAATTCGCTACGATCTCAGCATTCAACTCACGACATTTTTGCATCAATCTCTTTTCTCCATCATGTGACTTTTTCAAAGCTTTATGAAGTTTCTCAAATTGTTCTCTAAACTTATCCATTCCCTCACTGCCAGTAAGCTGGTTGAGAACCTAGAATAATAAAAATGTATGCATATTATCTAACCTCCCTGCACAGAAGTAGACTGATATTTGTATTAAACAATGTCTATCATCACAACTTATTATGAAAATCTGCTGCTGAGTATTCTTTTAACAGATTTGTAGAACATTTGTTTGTTAAAATATTGTTTTTAGGTTCACTTATATGATTAAAAGGAGATATGGGGTAAAATTTGATGAGATAGCAACTAAACAACAAAAGTTAACCAAAACATGTAGACACTTATCCCTGTTTATATCTTATCTATTTATTCGCTTGTACACATGTTGTGATTAATAAAATAAATTATGCTTCATATTAACTGTTTAATTGTTATTATGATCATTGAAAACTAAAAGATTTTATGTTACATGATATTAAACATTAAGAGACAACATTAAATGATATGCAAAAAAATAACAAAATTGTATTTAGTTATTAAGAAGAAATCATAATTACATGACACAATTATCAATTTCATAAATTACAATTGAAAATGTTGTAATCAATAATCTAATTGATGACACTTGAAAACAATAGTAATTGTAATTTATATAGGTTCTTTTCAAACTAATGCCCTGTAAATATATTTTTTTTTGTCAGAACTAAGGTTTATAATGGGACACAAATTCAGAATCCTGTAAAATTTACAAATACTCACATCTTGGAAATCTTTTTCCAGAGATTCAAATGCACTATCATCTATTGCCGATTTATCTGGTTTCTTATCCTGTTTCAAAAATTAAACAGACAATCTTTAATACATATGCTGTGTGCAGATAATGTTCAACAATGTGAATTGTATCTAATCATGATAATTATAAATAATGAACTTTCAATGCTTTTATACTCATATAATAACATAACTGTATACTGATTAGGCATTGCATTAGGGAACGACCATATAACTTCAAGGGGGGAGGGGGGGGGGGGGGGGGGGGGGATATGGTTTTTTCCTAAAAAAATATTCTGATCCTCAATTTTAGGAAGAAAAAAATATTGTGGTCAAGCAGATGACAAAAAAAAATATTCTGAATCCAGATTTTCCCCATACCTTGAAGTGTTAAATTTTGAAAAAAATAATTTGATTGATAGCATCGAAAAAACTAAAAAAAAATGTTCGCGCTTTGCGGGAAAACTTTTTTCTAACTCAGACAAAAAAAACACAACCCCCTCCCCCCCATTGAAGTTAAATGGTTGCTCCCTTATTTGCCTATTAAATCTTGTACTTTTATCTCCTTTTATCTACAGAACACTGCGACTGAGTTACCAATAATGTTAAACATAAGTTATGTGGAAAAAAATTATGTGTTGTTGTTGAATTTTGTCTATGTATATCTTTTTTTTTCAAAAGAGGAGGATGTTGGTGCGTGCGGCCTGTTTAACTATACAATATTTTTGGTGTTTACTGGCATATATATACTGTGCTGATTTGTCCAGATGCCAAAGTAGCTAGGAATCTCCCCAGACTGTGTTGTGACAATTGGAAGATATACACTAGTGTAAAAATTTCCAGTCTTATTTTTCCTAGAATTAATGTGCCTTCCATTTGCGAGGGTAGAAATGCCCTTTACCGTCAGGCGTCAAACGGTCATTTTTGGCTACTGTTAGCGTCAAATTGGCTAAAATTTTACTGTCATTTGTCAAAATATCCTTATCGTGATTCGTCAGAGGTCTCAAATTATTATCGTTACCGTAATTTTAGGAAAATATTTAACGTGATTCGTCAAAATCGTCTTTAAGAGTGTGTATATTTCATCATCATGCACCAAAAATTAACCTTAACGTCATTTGGCAAGGTTTTTTACCGTTATTCGTCATGAAGTTACCCCCATTTATAACAAAATAAACAGTAGTTTGAAATAAGAATACACTTGTGCATCTCATATGCCAAAGGTTCAAAAGACTGGAGTGAAAGCACACTGATATAAACACCTGAAAGCAATGTAAACATTTACTGCCATAAGGCATAACTCTGTACATAGCTCAAGGGTCATGGTGGTCCATGGATTTGAAATAATAGCCACTTTATAATTTGTTCTTTCAATGTCTGTGAATCAGGATTGCTTTCCCATTTGGGTCTTCTGATACAGGTTAAAAAAAAGAAAACACTCAAACGGTATGTATATTAAAGTTAATAAAATATTGTTTTACCTCTGCCATTTTGCAGGAATGTCAATTAAATTCAAGAGTTGATCCAGATTATGCTACATGTATTATTTACAACGTTACCAACGACAACTGCCAACTATAGTTTCGGATGAATTGTCCTTAAAATTTCAGTGCTCGGAAAAAAGACCATTTATATATATTAAAAAATATAAAAAATCAAATTTGATTTAAAAAAAGTATTTTACTCGAAGAATAAGTCGATATCTATAATAATATGCGAAACTAAAGATATATATATCTCTGGCGAAACTAATAAAAAAATAAATTACGTTAGATGATCCCGTATACGTATTCCTTTTCATGTAATGATTTTGATGAATCTAATTTGATTGTACCCATAATTTACATAAAAAAAAATTTCATAGATATTTAAACGATTATAAAATGAAACAGTGTTCTAAGTTTAATGTTATTAACTTCACTTGAAAAAAGTTACGATTCCGGAGATTGTGTACCTTTTTTGTATATATTTGTGTCCATTGTTGTTATTGACAACATTCATTTCGGATGTGAAAATAATTGTCTATCAAGCTTCAAGGGAATACAGTTGATGTACAATGGTTATGATAGAGGTATAACATATAAAAAAGCCAAAATGAAAACACAGACGACTATCAACATAATTCAAACACAGACGGCTATCAACATAATCCAAATATGTCATGTGAAATGCATAACTGATTCTTAACCACCCATAAAATACTAGAATACATTTATCCTTGTTACCTGATTAGCTCAGTAAACCTTGTTATAATTGATAATAACTGAAAAGAATCTCTTAAATAATTATATAAACAAAACAACGACACCTATTAAATATAAAAACAATGCATGTACAAGTAAAAATTAAATAAAACTCTGCAGTCTCTGAACAGCCTATTCTGTGACATACTTTGTCAACATCGACGTACCCTGCATATATTTTTTTCTTCTCTTAGAAGACGGTTGTGCCATGATGCAAACGTAGATTTCGAATTGTTTATGATTTTCTGATTACAGAATATACTTTGTGTTATAAGGTATTTGTCATATTAAATTTTACATTCAAAGCCTTGTTTCAGTAGGCGAGGAAAAAATATCTAAACATTATTATCCATATAAATTTTTCTATTTTTTTAGTCATGTTTATTATTACTTTACTCATCGCTAAAAATTGTATGGAAATGTTTGAAATATGAATTTAAAAAACAGAAAAACGAGGGAAGAGTCTACATTTGAGCCTGAATCAATCATTAATCACGACTTGAAAACATTATATTTTTATTTTTATTTTCTATGATGAAATACACATTGTAATTGGCATACATGAAATATCTTTTAAAATTTGTTGATTGATAAATTGTTGTTTGTTCAATGTCCAGTTGCAGGTATTGCATGCAATATTAAAGATGAGATCTAATTAATCTGTTGCTCAGGAGGTCCTACAAAGTACAGTGATCTTCCCAGGCTGTTTTAGCGTCCCTGCACCGCGACGCTAAACATTTTTTCCGTGATGCTATAATAATTTCCTTGACACTATAAATATTTTGAGGATGCTATATTTTCTTGTCTCTATACATTGCTGCAAAATCGATGTCCTAATTTTTGAACTATCATCTAATTACCGCTTGTGATCATAAAAATTATATCACCTTTAATTGTAATTAGGCAATTAAGAGTGATTAAAAGGTGTTAATTGCCCTTTGGGTGATAACTGTTTGATACGAATACCCCAAGCTGACACTTACAACATGACTAATAACACATGGTCCAATCGCAAATTCTGACATCGAGAAAATGTAATCAGAAAATCATCAACAATTCGAAATCTACGTTTGCATCATATCAACCGTCTTCTAAGAGAAGAAAAAAACATACGCAGGGTACGTTGATGTTGACAAACTGACTGACCAAACCAAGTTGTACAACTAGGCGATTTTTTCATGTCGATTAAACAGCAATTTTTCATTTATAAGTAAAGGAATTCATAGATATAAATGATTTATTTCTTTAGAAAAGAGGTTTCGTCGTATGTTATTTCAAACTAACAACTTTCAAAGAAGTATTTTCTTTCCCTTCCGGTACTTGTTACTCGAGAAGGTATATTAAACATTTTTATTTTCTGCAAAATAAGTTTGATACTTCATTAAAAAGTGATTGAAATTGCCTTTAGTTAATGTTTCATCCATTTATTGCATTAAAAGCGTCATTTTCATTCCTAATTGCTTGTCAAACATTGTTTTTTTTTTTTTTTTATTTATTTTTTCTTCGACCGCCATTGAAATATTTGTACAAACTACAGATCGGATGCGGGATTCATCGGAAGCGGACCAGCTATGACCAAAATCCGCATTTGTAAAATAATAACTACAGACGCACAAATGGCACAGCTGACAAAATAATAATGATCCCAAACATTAACAGACTATTTGTTAGATCTCCTTGCTAAATGTATTCATTTTGTAAATGCATTGTTTTAATATACTGATTAAAGTAGCTTAACTTTATTAAAAAAAATATATCATTTTGATAAGAAACAACTGGGACTAATACATGAGTCCCAGGAAACAATGAATTTCATAAACATGATAAACAGAATTGTTTTTTAATTGAAATTTTATTGCTATATTATACTTTCTCTTCCTTTTTGATATAAAAAAAGTTCTTTTTTGTACTAGATATTTAGTTGGTACATGTAGTTTCTGACAAGAGGAAAAATATAATTCTGTAACTATAAATGAATATAGAAGTTAGAAGACATAAACTGAAACAACTGTTATACTTTAATTGTATTCTCAGTTATGAATTGTACAATATAAACATAACTTAAAGGAAATAGAGCATCGCCACAATGCAACAAATGACATTAAAACAAAAATACAGTTTTATTTTTTTTACGCCAAATGTGATGCTATCCAAAATTTCTGGGGAGAACATTGGAAGTAAGAACCGAGATGAATGGCTGAAAATTTAGATTGCAACTGGGAAAGGATGACATGCTGGATATGAAGAGAAATCATAGTTTGCATTGCATCGGGTTACCTACTAATTCAATGTCCCCATTGCATCAGTGCCCCTCTATATTGTGACGTTACCTTGGATAATTGACGTTCTATATAATAAACAAGTTTTGTGTGTAGAAACCATAAATATACCTTTGGCAGCAAGAGGGTTAACACCCTTGGACCACCATTTTTTTTATGGTTTTTACATTTTTAAAGAAAATAGGTTCTTTAATTATTTAACCTTTTTATCAATTGCTTATTATGTTCTTGTTCTCATGCATACAATATTACAACTATATAAGTTTATTACTGTTGACTTTTCTTATACCCCTTATCGCTTTTTGTCTGCCATTACTGGACATCACAAAAGTTCAGGTAAAATTTGACGTCACAATAGAACATTGCCATTCCAAAACCTTTGATATATCATTATCAATCAATACGTTTTTTCATGTCATCTTTTTAGACAAAAAATCATGTACACAATGAACAAAATTTCGTTACATTTCAAACTGAGAAATCATTAAGTCACATTTGGGTAGATTTTAGACAAGACATCAATTTCATCAAATTAAACATTGAATAAAGGCCAGTTTCAATGTTTAATTTGATTAAATGTACATGAATATTTTAAAAGTAAAATCAGACTTTGATGAATAGATGTCTATTTTGATTTTACTCTTCTCTGAATCTAAAATTTCAAGTTGAACATTAAATTATGGGAGATAACTGTATTTGTAGAAGTTTGTATATTTTTATACCCCACGCAACGAGTTGCGGAGGGTATAATGTTTTTGACCCGTCTGTCTGTCCATCAGTCTGTCAGTCCTGTTTCTTGTCATCTCTACTCCTCTCAAACCACACAACAGAATTTCACAAAACCTTTTTAGATAATAAGAACATACTATGTAGTTGTGCATATCGACAGGAAATTACAATTCAATTCTTTTTCTAGGAGTTACACCCCTTTGAACTTATTTACTTTAATGTACTACTGCAACAGTTTGTCATTGCAACTCCTCTCAAACCACACAACAGAATTTCATGAAACCTTTTCAGATAATAAGGACATACTACGTAGATGTGCATATCGACAGGAAATTACAATTCAATTTTTTTTCCAGGAGTTACGCCCCTTTGAACTTATTTTCCCAATATACTACTGCAACCTTTTGTCATCGCAACTCCTCTCAAACCACACAACAGAATTTCATGAAACCTTTTCAGATAATAAGGACATACTACGTAGATGTGCATATCGACAGGAAATTACGATTCAATTTTTTTTCCAGGAGTTACGCCCCTTTGAACTTATTTTCCCAATATACTACTGCAACCTTTTGTCATCGCAACTCCTCTCAAACAACACAACAGAATTTCATGAAACCTTTTCAGATAATAAGGACATACTACGTAGATGTGCAAAACGACAGGAAATTACGATTCAATTTTTTTTCCAGGAGTTACACCCCTTTGAACTTATTTGCCCAATATACTACTGCAACCTTTTGTCATAGCAACTCCTCTCAAACCACACAACAGAATTTCATGAAACTGTGTAGATGATAAGGACATACTATGTAGATGTGCATATTGACAGGAAATTATGATTCAATTTTTTTTTCTGATACAATTTTTTTTTCTTACATTTATTTTATTTCTCCAATGACAATGTGGGGACGTGGGGTATGTGAGCGTGCTCACTAAGGTTCTTTAATTGTAATTCTGTTAAAACCATCCATCTGACTGTTGATGTATCGAGTTAATATAATATATATTCAAATCTGTTTTAGGATTCCAAAGAACTTCAGGTTGTTGACAAATCAGCCATTGATGATGCAGCTTTTGAAGACATGGAAGAGGATTTTTTGGAGGTATACTACAAAAAAGAACTACAATGTAGACAATTCTTTTACATACAACAAATTATAAGCATACATGTATAAACATGTCTTTATAATAATATAATAATAAATTCTTTATTAAAAGAGGGTAACTCAATTTAAGAACTAGTCTTATTTTCATTGATGCCCTCAAACAAAATACATGTATACAGATAACATTGATACATCTGTGTTTTTTATGAATATACGACTTGATTTAACATTTTATTAATGTAAATATTCATTCTAAACGAACATAATATTCATTAAAGTAGAAAAACCCCCTTCTGTAATGTTTACACTTAAAAAATTTGAAATATTATTACAAAATGTAATTAAATAATGGTTACTCATACAAACATTAACTTCAATTTATTTATATTATAATAGGTACTACAACAACTTGCTGGAGATAGAAGTCTTGAAAAGTTCAGATCAGAATATGAGAAGCTATACAAAGCCTTGAAGAAGTCTCATGAAGGAGAAAAAAGGCTAATGGGAAAGTGTCGTGAATTGAATGCTGAAACTGTTGCAAATAGGGCTAAAGTTTCGACATCACAGAAATTATCAAATGATGATACACAAACCATAGCAGAACTTAAAGAGGTGCAAAATTAAAATATTATTACTTAATAATGGACAAGGTGTAGAAACTTTAAGAGATTTTCTTACACATTTGCTAATAAATGAGATAAAAGATGGTAAATTTTGTTAAATAATATAATAAAGCTCTTTTGTATAAGCTACTAGATACATGTTTAGTCAGATTTTCATACTTTTATCAATTTGTTATTTTACTTTTAACTGCATATATGTATTATTATTATTTGTTTGTTTTGTAAAATGACGTGCATTTTTGTGGATAATGTTGTGCTAATATCTTTTATTACTTAATTATACACAGTGTGTAAATCAGCACTACTTATAAAAAAGAAGATGTGGTATGATTGCCAATAAGACAACTCTCCACAAGAGACCAAATGACACAGAAATTAACAACTATAGGTCACTGTACGGAATTCAACAATGAGCAAAGCTCACACCGCACAGTCAGCTATAAAAGGCCCTGAAATGACAATGTAAAACAATTCAAACGAGAAAACTTACCTGGTAGTCTTTGATTTGTTTGTCATTTCTTTATAATTTTCAACCTGCAATATAAATATGTTTGCAATCCAGTCTTTTGCCTTTGTTTAATCATTAAAGAGATCATAAAATTATTTTCTTTTTTTAGGAAAAAGCGCAAGCAACTGAAAACGAAGTAATGGCTCGAGAAAAAGAACACCAAACAAGAGAAAAAATTACAGCACTTAAACGTGGCATTAATGATCTGACAAAGAAAATTGAATATGGGTCTGGCCTGTCTATAGGACAGGAGAAAAGGTATTATAAAGCATTAATTGGTCTGTTCTGTCTATTGGACAGAACTCAGGAGAAAAGGTATTATAAAGCATTGGTCTGTTCTGTCTATAGGACAGGAGAAAAGGTATTATAAAGCATTGGTCTGTTCTGTCTATCGGACAGAACTCAGGAGAAAAGGTATTATTAAGCATTGGTCTGTTCTGTCTATTGGACAGAACTCAGGAGAAAAGGTATTATAAAGCATTGGTCTGTTCTGTCTATAGGACAGGAGAAAAGGTATTATAAAGCATTAGTCTGTTCTGTCTATCGGACAGGAGAAAAGGTATTATAAAGCATTGGTCTGTTCTGTCTATCGGACAGGAGAAAAGGTATTATAAAGCATTGGTCTGTTCTGTCTATTGGACAGAACTCAGGAGAAAAGGTATTATAAAGCATTGGTCTGTTCTGTCTATAGGACAGGAGAAAAGGTATTATAAAGCATTGGTCTGTTCTGTCTATCGGACAGAACTCAGGAGAAAAGGTATTATTAAGCATTGGTCTGTTCTGTCTATTGGACAGAACTCAGGAGAAAAGGTATTATAAAGCATTGGTCTGTTCTGTCTATAGGACAGGAGAAAAGGTATTATAAAGCATTAGTCTGTTCTGTCTATCGGACAGGAGAAAAGGTATTATAAAGCATTGGTCTGTTCTGTCTATCGGACAGAACTCAGGAGAAAAGGTATTATTAAGCATTGGTCTGTTCTGTCTATTGGACAGAACTCAGGAGAAAAGGTATTATAAAGCATTGGTCTGTTCTGTCTATAGGACAGGAGAAAAGGTATTATAAAGCATTAGTCTGTTCTGTCTATCGGACAGGAGAAAAGGTATTATAAAGCATTGGTCTGTTCTGTCTATCGGACAGGAGAAAAGGTATTATAAAGCATTGGTCTGTTCTGTCTATTGGACAGAACTCAGGAGAAAATGTATTATAAAGCATTGGTCTGTTCTGTCTATAGGACAGGAGAAAGGTATTATAAAGTATTGGTCTGTTCTGTCTATCGGACAGAACTCAGGAGAATAGGTATTACACAATGTATATAGCATTGGTCTGTTCTGTCTATCAGACAGAACTCAGGAGAAAAGGTATTATAAAGCATTGGTCTGATCTGTCTATTGGACAGAACTCAGGAGAAAAGGTATTATAAAGCATTGGTCTGTTCTGTCTATTGGACAACTCAAGAGAAAAGGTATTATAAAGCATTGGTCTGTTCTGTCAATCGGGCAGAACTCAGGAGAAAGGGTATTATAAAGCATTGGTCTGTTCTGTCAATCTGACAGAACTCAGGAGAAAAGGTATAACACTGAAATGTAATTATCTGACAAAGGCAATTGAAGATGGATCTGGTCTGTATATAGGACAGATAAGGCAAAACAATGTGGGTGTCAAAGTAGATGGATTTTTTTTTCCTATGGAATGTTACCTTGTGAGCTATGACAAAAAAAAATCAAACCTTTTTTTCCATGTAATGCAACACATGGTTTTTCATATGTTACATGTTGTACCTTTCTGAGTATATATAGAAAAATGTCATTTTGGTTTTTTGTACTGACTTTTTCTGTAAGAATATAAAGCAAGCCTGCTTGGTGAACTGAAGAATTCAGTATCAAAAAATGAAATACCGTTATTCTTTTTATCAGCATTTTGTCTTAAGTTTATGTTTTTTTTTTAAGAATATCAAATTACATGAAGTAATGAGTAAAACTATTTTTAATCATACAAAGCATTGTGATTGTTGTTCGTTTTTAGGAATGATGTCATATGTATTTCATTGATGAATTGAAGCATGGTGACAAGAAAACATGATGTTACTATATTGATACCCCATTGCATAATATTTTTGAATATCATATCCTGTCCTTCATTTAATATAAAAGTTGAATGTGTCCATGGGACACAGATGATGCCCCTGCTTTTGCATATAACTTTAAAAAGAGCATAACTCGAGAACAGTAACAGTGAAGCCAACCAAATTCAAACTTGATCTGTGTTTTGTGTTAATGAGCATTGTGTATAAGTTTCATAATATTTGGTTGAGTCAATCTAAAGTTAGAGAACGGAAACCAATTACGGGACGTACACACTGACGGATGGACAGACAATTGTAACATGTAATGCCCCCTCGGGTGATGGTAGGGGCATAAAAATATTAAGCAGCAGAATCAAAGGGAAAATGTACAAATTGCCCATAAATTTATATCTTCCTAAATATGCCTGTAATATTTGTTCTGAATGTTAAGTTATTAAAGTCATAAAAACTGCTGCATATAACATATCATAAATGTGACAGAAAAACTCTGATTCAATCATATGAAGTCATTGTTTTATTGTTTATACAATATTACACATCATCATCTTCAGCTTGAATTTCTTGGAAATCCTTGTACAAAATGTATGATTTAAAGTTTTGTGTCAAGATCCTTTTAAAACAAAATATCTCATTTCAGTGTTAATGAACTGCTAAAGACAAAAGAAGAATTAACAAAAGAAAGAGATGTGCAACTTCAGGAGATTGTTAAATTAAGAGAACAGCTAGCCCACACTTATGATGAACAACAAAAATTAGATCAAGAAAGAGCAAAAACAGATGAAAAAATAGCAGAGGTATAATTCAAAGAAACAGAAAAATCATAGGGATAGATATAATTCCATGATATTAAATAGTCAAAGACAAAAACTGAGGTTTCTTGTTTACTGTCCTTACTAATTTGAAATTTGGTTTATCTTGCATATTTTACCAGCTTTGATGGGTTGCCTTTTTGAGACTCATTTGCTTCATTAGCAGATTTTTTAACACTCCTACTAAAATTAATATACTATACAAAGGAAATGGGATTTTTGTCGAGCCTTCGACTTTAAAGGAAGGAAATTTTGTTTAAATTTTGTACCTGTTTATCTGTATTTTACTTATAAATGGACTTAGTTTTTCTTCCAGTTAACATTAAATACAGTCTGCAGTTAAAGTTTTTAAAACATTTATTAGATTCATAAACTATCCTGGATTTATACCCAGTGATTTTGCTAGCGCTCGTCATTTTCGTCATTTACGAAACGGTTTTCAAAATGACGAAAGTATTCCAAATCAATTTCGTCACTTAAATTTGGAAAGAGTAAAAATATTTTCGCATGAAAATACTATAATTCTACCTGTCTTATTGTTTCTGACAAGTTTATGACCCTCAGCTAATTAACATTTTCAACAGGTGTTAAAAGTTGTGATTACAGATAATCCGCTTATCGCCATCGGATGGGTCACTAATCCGTTAATCATTTATCAACCTCAAAATTTATCATCAATATAATTATTTTCCCCAGTAAAATCAGTCAGTCGGCATTTCAATTTCAATATTTATCAAACGAGCACAATTTGCAGTTCGTTTGTCGTAGTTTCGTCATTTCAACATTTGAGTATTCCCTTGGACAGTTCGCATTTTAATTTCAATATTTCTCAAACGATCACAATTTGCAGTTCGCTTGTCGTAGTTTCGTCAAATGAACGTATTTTCGTCATATTTGATATAACTTTTAATCAAAAACTTTCGATAAATTCGATTAAAAAGATAGAACTTTATTCATTACATTCAGAAATGTTTTCACAAGTCAAACAGGTACTTCTTTTACTAGGAACTGCGCTTGCGCGAAAGTATTCATATGAATTTAAAGATACATGTACTAAAACGTAAAATACGAAATAATTAAGTATCAAACTAAACGAGAGAGACAAATATAGTTCTTTTGTAGCAAATTTAATTTAAAAAATGATAATTTCCTGCCTTTTTTAAACACGAACCAATCCGTAGATGAATCCGGATTCATTCTGAATTTATTATCAACTTGTCACTTCCCGTTTTCATTTCATTTGGAAATCGAAAGTAAACGTGACTATTCATGATAAATTTACAATTTAAAGTCATTAGAATTGTTCCAATAAGGATTTGTACAAATTCTTGGTTCCAACTTCATAAAAATTAATTCTAAATATCGCTTTAAAACGTTTTTAAGGATAATGAGTATGAATAATGCAGTGAAATAGTCCTTACAAGTTCATTTCTGCTGTGAATCCTGGTTTAAAAAAAAATGGATCCCAACTTTTGCTGATTAGGAATGTACCCTGAAACTAACTGATGTGAAATTGTGAACTAGATTTCTAGATCTTATATCCTAATCTTTCGTATTAAAGTGCCACATCAGTCAAATCATGCAGTAACTGCCTAGTATGCCTATTAAAGTCCTTCAAAGACAAAGTCTGACAAAGTAATATACATCCTAGGTCCCTTGCTGCTACCCAAAAAAAGGTTGATTTTCATCCCACGCAAAAGTGACTAAAGCCCTCAAAATCCTAGCTTAAACCCTGTTTATACCAAACTTTGACAGAAGCTTCTTACAATCAAAAGATAGTATCTAAAGGAATATTTTTATTGATTTTTTTCCTCATTTTTGTTGAGCCTGCGATTAACAGCAAAAGTAGGTGAGACACTGGGTTTCACGGAACCCTTACAAATTTTTTTAGAAGCAAAGTGAAAAAAATATAATTATGTTTATCAAATCAACCATATAGATTTTTTCTATCATTAAAAATTTTCTTGTTTTCTAAGTAAATAAAAAAAGTAATTATTTGAAATACTATTGTAATACATGCCACAAAATTGTCCTTTTTGTAGCTTAAAAAAGATATTACAGAAAAGAATAAGGATGCAGATGAAGAAAGAAAGAAGAAAGATAAGGTGGACAGAACGTTAAGGGAGGCCAAACTGAATTTGGAAACACGGACAAATGCATGTAAAACTATTGAGGATATGATTGCAGCTTATAAGGAAGACATTACTAAACTAGAACAGAAGCTGAAGGATCTTAGGGTATTGATTAAATTATTAGACCCCTAAGGGTATTGATTAATTCATTATACCCAAGTGCATTTATCATTTTATCTGCAGAGAGTGATTAGAACTTTGTATTACCACCATGATACTACAATGTTTAACATTTCATCAATATGAAAATAAGGAGACATGGTATGATTGCCAATGAGACAACTATCCACCAGAGTTTAAATGAATAGGCTATAAGCAATTAAAGGCAACCGTACAGCTTGCAACGATGAGAAAAACACATACTGTATAGTGGGCTATAAAAGGCTCCAACTTGGAAAATGTGAAACAATTTAAACGTGAAAACAACTTTCTTTTGTCATAAGTTAAAATATGTCCTGATAAAACAGTAAGACAATATATGGCATTAGAAATTCATAGAAACCAATGTTAATATTATGCATATTATGAACTTTTCTTAATTTAACAAATCAATTATAATTTGAAACCATTAAATTTCTTAGCACCAAAAATTTACCTCTTTCAACTGAAATTTAAGTTGTCTTGATTTAAGATTTGAAAAGAATCTTAAATTTATTATTCCATTTAAATCTTCTTCATGATAACATATTATTTTTTCAGGTTCTTAATGAACGCTCTAAGAAGGACTATGAAGTTTTGACAAGCAGATCACATAAACTGCAACACGAATTTGAACAACTGTCTTTTGTAACTGAACAGCTAGCTGCAGAAAACACATCAAGAGTAAATGAACTAAAGGCAAGATATTTTTGTTTCACAAACAAAATGACAAATTTAATGTTAAATTGGGACTTCCATTTGAATTTAACACTCGCACAGGAAGGCACACTGAAATCTCTTTTGTATTTTTGAAACTAAACTGAGAGGTGGAAGGACCTTTTTGTGACGTTCAGATTGGGCCTTTATTTTTGCAGAAATTCAGGACTTACAAGTACCGAGACTCTGGATTTAATGATTCATTTTTCAGAATCTGGGAAAGAATACTTTATTTTTGGGGGAATTCAGGATTCAGTGATAATTTTTCCAAGAACTCAGGATAGCCTTCTACACTCCTCTTAACTTATTTAAATATCATATCTATTGATGGTAACAGTTTAAGTTCTATAGTTTTGTTTCTTGTGTAAACGTTTTTTTATAAAAACAAAGCAGGTGTTGAAGATCCTCCACCTCCTGATTCATGCCCTGAGATTCAGTAAGAGAATTCAAAGGAATTGATAAATGTTATTTAAATACTGGGCCTTGAAATATTGATCAGTAATATTTTGTTCTTCATATGTGAATTTGATTCAACATTAATTTGAGGTTTTTCAAAGATCTATAATAAGTAGGTTTTAAAAAAAAGAATCTCCCAAAATTATGTTAAAATTTGCAATCTTGAACAGCTTTTTTTTTTAAATAACATAATGTTTCAGTTTCCTTATTTGTTTTTATTAGCAAAAGGAAAATGAAGTTGACCATTTAAAGAAAGAGACACAACATGTTAACAAAGTGAGGGAGGGTATACAGAAAAAGATCAGAGAGATTGAAAGTAAAAAGGCAGAAATAGAGGGAGAAAGAGATAAGCTGAAGGATGAAAATAACCAGCTCCAGAGTCGTAAGTATTTCTGTTTTGAAAGGAAGGTTGTTGTATATATAAATTTTGTTGGAGTTATGGACATTTGGTCTTGGTTACAAGGTCAGATCAACTCAGCCTATGGTCAGATTAGTTTGAGTTAGACTCTTGATTCTGTTAATTGCAAAACTTTGAGACAGTGGCTACTTTGCCACACTTAATAAGTTAGGTGCCCTGTAAAAGAAAAGACGATATCACTGTTTCAAGGAACTTAATAAGAAAATATAGATATCAAGAATTTTGAAACTGAATGCCTTTAAGACTGAAGATTTTTATGGATATGAAAAGTGTTTGGTTTATATATACAGGATAAATGACACAAAAAAAATCTTTTGATATACTGATACATTCAAGTTATTTAGTTGATAATTGTTTATTTAGAGTTTTATTTAAACTTGAGGTGGATGTTTATTACAAACCCTTTCTACTTTCATACATGAATTTAAGCTCTGCCTAAAAAGCATTTTGTTTTCTGGTCTGTGTGTCCATCTATCCGTCCCATAAATAATATCTGGTCACATTACCTGAAAGTTAGTACACATGGTCATTATCAAATAAACTGTTGATATATATATATATATATATATGTCAAAGTAGGGTTTTGAGTAAATTTGAACTTCAAAATGTTCCAGTGCGAGGAGAGCATGGTTTCCTATGGAGACATATTCTTGTTTGTGCTAAAATTCCAATGTATTATTTGATATCAGTGTGCTAAATTGATTCTTACAGATTTAAATGAAGCTTATAAAAAAGCTGAACAGGACAAGAAAGACATTGAACAGCTGACAAGAAACAGAGACATATTTAAAAAGGTATATTTATCTTTATCATATTTCCTTAATCCTTATACATGTTATAGTATCTTCATTATATTAAGATCTATGTAAATTTGCCTCATTTGTGCCAAACATAATTTTTATTTGAATGGTTTTTTTTCCTTTTCTTTAAATCATTAAATTGATCAATATGATTGATTTCATTGTTTATACAGGGAAATAATCATATTATAATAGATAAAGTGCATTCATCCTCACTGGATATCAAAATAATAAAATAATTTATATAACTGTAGAATGCTATGAAAGCAGAAACTGCCACAAGGAAACAAGAAGAATTAGTGAAATTTCATGAAAATTCCAAGAAACATCTTCAGCAAGAGATAGAAAATTTCAGAGAAGAGGCAAAGAAGCAAAGAAAAATAATTTATCAACTAGAGAAGGAAAGAGACCAATATATACAGAAAGCCAGTGATTTTACTCATCAGGTATGACATTCAAAGATTTGTTCATATTCTAGGAGTTTTTACATTTTAACCCAGTAAGGCTGTTTAAAAATGCATGCAGGTGTCTCAGATAATTGGAAAAAAATATAAGCTGTAGCAAGTGAACCTTAATTGCAGAAAGGCAAACTTTATAGATATTGTCCTGGACTGTTGGTATATGAGGAAGTAAATGTTATAAATGATTAAGTTATGTGGTATGTTTTTAACTATTAAATGAATATTTTTATTTTTAAATGTTAATGATATTGTACACATGTAACAAAACTGAATAGAAAATGAATTATATAATCCCTGATACATTAAGTTAGCATATTTTATTTTATTTGTTTTTAACTCATTCAAAGGTGTTGAATGACATGGAGGAAGTAAAAAAGAAAGAAATGAAGATATTTGAATTAAAGAAAAAGATAGCTGAAGCAGAAACAAAACTGAAACAACAGCAAAATTTATATGAAGCTGTACGAAGTGATAGGAATGTATATAGTAAAAATCTTATTGAGTCACAGGTTTGTATTACTAAAAGAAATATTAACGTTATCAACCTTGTATTAAGAAACTCAATTTACTTTGATAGTAATTATCAACACAGAGCTGAAATTTAAAAGCAGTCAACCACTCCTGTTTTGGTTTTTATACGGCTGCAAAAAATTTTGCAGTTGTATATTGGTATCACGTCGTCTTTGTCGTCAGCGTCGTCCGAAGACAGTTGGTTTCCGGACAATAACTTTAGTATAATTAAATAGAAATCTATGAAATTTAAACACAATGTTTATAACCACAAAAGAAAGGTTGGGATTGATTTTGGGGGTTATGGTCCTAACAGTTTAGGAATTAGGGGCCAAAAAGGGGCCCAAATAAGCATTTTACTAGTTTCAGACAATAACTTGTGGAACGGTGTATGGATCTCTCTGAAATTATACCACAAGTTTCCATACCACAAAGGGATGGTTAGGATTTGCTTTTGGGGGTTATGGCTCAAACTGTTTAGGAATTAGGGGCAAAAAAGGGGGAAAACAAGGGTTTCCTGGTTAATGGACAATTACTTAAGACAATTTAAAAGCAGTGTAAGGGAGGTAATCCAAACACAACGTTTTGATTACCTCCCTTACACTGCTTTTAAATTATGTATAAAGAAATGTTGTATTGTCTTGAGATGATTAGCTGTCAATTTATTTTTAGAAGTTACTATTAAGGAATATTTGAGGGAAAGAATTTTTTTGGGGGGAAAAAAGGGGGGTGAAAAAAAATTGGGGGGGGGGTAAAAAGAAATTGTGGGGGGTCAATTTTTTCTCATTTCAGATTTCAGAAATTAAAAAGAAAAATTCTTCAAATATTATTTTTTTTTGCAAAAAAAGGTGGGGGGGGGGGGGGGGGGGGGGGTCAATATGCAACAGCATAGTGTTTTGCACAAAAGCAAAAAAAAAGGGGGAAATTTTTTTTTGTGGGGGGGGGAGGGGGGTCAATTCACAACAGCAAAGTGTATTGCACAAAAGCAAAAAATTGAATATAAATTCAAATCATATTACCAATTCTAAGTTCTTTGACTACAGTTATTCTGTGTCAGAAACCTATTATGTGTCAAATATTTAATTACAATCCAAATTCAGACCTGTATCAAGCGCGAATATTGTGTCCATTTTTGCCCCAACTGTTCAGGGTTGGACCTCTGCGGCCGTATCCAGCTGCGCTCGGCAAAGCAATTTATTGACACTTGTTATTGAATCTAGTGGCCTAAATTTAATAAATTTTGCATTTTAGTGTTTTGATGAACCTTGAAATTCTTGAAAATTGATAGGATAAAGCATAAAATGCCTTCAGTGTACAAAATTATTATTGTATTATTATAAAAAATATGGTATATCTTTCTCAATAGTGTTCTGGTATTTTATTTTATCTCAAAGATTTCTATTTCGACTTAATATGGTGTCAGTAGACATTACTTCGTTTTGTAAAGTTGGTTATTTTACCAGTCATCGCTTGTAATAAGATGTATAAGAGTTTAAAGATACAAAAATAGTTATTGAAATCAGAAAGTGGAACAATAAACTGGCATATTTTGTCATGGTCATATTCTTCATGTTCATTAAGTACATGTATAATCAGTATTGATAGAACACTAACATATCAGTTTAGATTATATTTCTTGCAATTTTATTTAAATATGTTTATATATTGATTAACAATATAGGCTGAGATTCAAGAAATGGCAAAGAAACTGAAGAACATGTACCATCTTATAAGCCAACTCAAGGAAGACATTCAGTCTAAAGAGAATGCCTTGATTAAATCATACTTTGACAATAAGAAAGTAGAGAAGGATAAAGAAGTTTTAAGAAACAGTTTGAAGAAAAGTAAAGAACAGTCCAGGGAATGTAAAGCTTTTATTGGTGCTCAGGAATCAGAAGAAAGAAAACTTCTGAAAATCATTGCAGAAGCTGATGCTGAAAGGATTAGACAGAAAAAGGAACTTGATCAGGTAAGTTTGCATTATAAACAAATGTATTTTTTTTATGAAATAAACAGGATTTCTGAACATTTTTTGTCAATTCATGGTTTTTATCTAAAAAAAATTAGCTCTTTTCTGTTTGCCCATGACAGGCAGGTTTATGAAAGGCTAGCACTTACATATTTTGGTATTTGATTTGGTTTTTCATTGGAAATTTTAACAGGCTAATGAATAAATAAAGAAAAAAGTACTAGTATGATTTATATCAGTATCATACAAATGAGCCCCTTTGACAGAAATAGGTTTTCCAATTTTCTTAAAAGTCACGAAATTTATGTAACCTTTTGATTATTTGAACATTGGAAAACATATATAAGCAATTTTTTCTCAAGGGAGATAACTAACAAATTTTGCAAATTTAAAGTTGATAAGCATTTGTTTTGAAATATTTGTAAAGGTAGTATTTATAATTTGTAATTACTTATTCAACAAAACAAAAATAGTACAAATAACAGTAAATTTTATTCCAAACTTTTCAAACTTTGCCAAATACCACTACTGAATGAATAAATGTTAGAAAAAACCTTTCTTACTTAAGGTTATCAGTGAGAGAGATATCATTGGAACACAATTTGTTAGGAGTAAAGATGAACTTAGACAACTTTATGAGAAGATTAAAATACAGAGATCTATGTTAAACAAAGGGGAGACCCAGTACAACCAGAGACTTGGTGATACAGCCTTACTGAAATCTGAAATCAGAAAATTACGAGGACAAAAAGCTGTGCTGCAAAAGAAAGTTGCTGATACTGATGAATTGAGGTATGAGAAAAAAATAAGATGTAAATCAAATATTTTTATGAATATGTATTAACTTTTGTGCCTCTTTAAACTTTAAAACATAGAAAAGCTAACAGTTACATTTTGACAAACTAGAAAACTGACAGGTCAGCAAGGGACTGGCTTGCACAATATTTTTAGAGGCACAAAAACAAATTAAAACTGATGCAAATAAAGCAATACATATCAATTTTTGGTAAATTTCTACATTGGGAATTGAGTCAGGATATGTTCTTCATAGATGTTTACTAAAACCTGAGCACTATGAATGTTTGATTGATTGTTGTTTGCTTAACATGACCTACAGATAATTCTTGACAATGAGAATCAGTTTGGAATATCAAAATTATACTTTTATATCACTTTAAAATCCTAGCACAAAAAGATGTTTTAAAAAAAAAAATTATACGTGTATTTTAACAAAAACTGTTTGTGATATTGACATTATATTTTATGTGAAAATTTGGAAAAAAAATCATTGTGGCAAAAACCACATTTTTTTTCCAATTTTCATTTAATGCAAATTTGACACAGGGAATTAATTTGGAATATCATTTTATGCCTACTTATCATTTTTCACTGAAATCATAGCACTTTAAAATGTCTATTTGTGATTTTTTAATAAAAAAAAAAAGAGTTTTTTAACCACATTTTTTTTCTCTCAATTTTCACTTCCTGCAAATTTGATAATGGGAATGTAAATTTTGACAAGAAGAAATAATTCTATGCAGATAACAAGTTTTGGTTAAAATCATAGATCCATATTTTGACCACCATTTCTAGATGGCCACAGATAATATTTGATACTGGCTTTAATTTGGAATAGCATATTATACCAATATATAAATTTGATACTGGGAATAATTTGGAATAGCATATTATACCAATATATACATTTTTTTATTGACAACCTAGCACAAAAAGTTGTTTTTCAAAAACCTTATAACATAAACACATGTTCATATACCTGATTGCTATAGCTTACCTAGTGGAGAAATTATAAATCATTAAGTCCACAAACATGTTTTTGATTTAGATTGTTCTGTAGGAAATATTCCATGTTCCAACAAAGATTTATTACTAAAGTTTCAAAGTGAAGACAATTCTTAGATACACAACCAGTTAATGAGAAACAAACTTAGTTTACTGTATATATATTTGTTTATGGTGTAAATTCTAAACATGATAAAGGAAATTTAACTTTATATACAAATACAAACATTTTAATTTCTTTTCGCCACACAAAATTTTTCACTCTCCAACGTCATAACAAAAATTCCTACATTGCTTATGCAAGGATTATTAAATAAAGATTTTTAAAATTTTTTCTTTGCTCATCCCTTCAAAATTAAATTCTTATATTTTGCTTATATTTAAACATTTCGAAAATAAAATATACTGATTAAGCAAAAATTTAATACATATTTTAGAATGGAAACCTATAACATCCAGAGAGAACTTCTGAGGGAAAGAACCAGATGTACTGCCTTAGAGGAGGAGCTCCTAAATCCTATGAATATTCATAGATGGAGAAAATTAGAGGTATGGCTTTGATATTCATTCACAATAAAATTTGTTATCTGTTATCATATTCAGATAATAGATAAAAAGAACATTGAAAGGATATGATACAAAAGAAAGCAGCTCACAAGAGATTTTTTTTGGTTTTACAATAGTGCTTTCAATTTTACATTATGAAGGAGAAAGTAAGATTGGCATACATAGACAGTAACCCAACAACACACTTAAATCCCCAAAAAACATCTAGAAGTGAATATACTGTCTTCAACGATGAAGCAAATTACTATAGTCAAAAGTGAATAAGTCCAATTCAAAGGGACATGATTTAATACCTTGTATTGTCAATCAGTAGATAGATATAAGAAGATGTGGTATGAGTGCCAATTTAAAGATGAAAACAAGTTTTATCTTTAACTCCAATACTCTTCAAATTTATTATTGAATTGTGGTATTTTGGATCATTTTTATACGCCGGTTTATGGGACATATTGTGGTATACCGTGTCCGTCCGTCTGTCCATCCGCCCACCCGTCTGTCAGTCTGTCGTCAACATGGCGGACAATAACTCAAAAACACTTTAACCAATTTGTATGAAACTTTGGTGAATTATTAATATCTATTGACGTGAGCTCCCTTTTGATTTTTATAAATTTTAGATTATACTTTTCCGAGTAATGGGGTTTTATTCATTAAAAAAGGGAGATTTTCCAGTTTTCTGACAATAACTTAAAAACACTCTAACCAATTTGCATGACATTTTGGTGAATTGCTTATATCTATTGACGTGAAGCTCCCTTTTGATTTTTTTATAAATTTTAAATTTTACGTTTCCAAGTTATGGGGATTTATTCATTAAAAAAGGGGGACTTTTCAGTTTTTGGACAATAACTCAAAAATGCTTTGAGCTCCCTTTAGTTTTTTGTAAATTTCTATTATGACATTGAGGAGTTATGGAACTTAATTCTTTGAAAAAGCAACGGGCGTATCATGCGCTCATGGAGCAGCTCTTTATTGATATGGTCATACTGAAGTAGTGTTTTGTTTTCTTTAAAAAAATGTATACATTTGTATTTCCCTCCATATATTCATTTATTTGTATTTTGAACTGTTATATTACAAAACATTCATTTTTTTTAGGGAAGTGATCCAAGCACTTATGAACATATACAGAAAATCCATGCATTACAAAAACGTTTGATTACCAAAAATGAGGAAGTAGAAGAAAAAGAACTGCTAGTTCAGGAAAAAGAAAAACTTTATATTGAATTAAATCATGTGTTAGCCCGACAACCTGGTCCTGAAGTTGCAGAACAGTTACAAGTTTACAATTCAACACTCAAAGAGAAAAATAAACAAATAAAGGTAAAATATTGCATAATAATACATGATGAAAATATGGAGTAGTCATGAATTGTTTCAAGTTCAGCAAAGAAATAAGAGAAGCACCATTATACTTAATATAAAGATTTGGTATGACATTGCTGGGATTATAAAACCCTCAACATTTTGTATTTAAAATGTTGATATGAGGCAGGTGCTACCTGGTGAGCTCGAGTAGGTTACTTTTCAGTAATCAGATATTCAAATTTGGAAAATTGGGAAATGATATGCTCTGCAGACAAAAATTTGCAGGACATCATATGCTCATTTATGACATTTTACTAGAAATTCTGAAAAGGAAGCATAAAAGGGTTTTTATTGACTATCATATTGCTGAAGGTCTTTGAGTTCGTTAGTGGTATGACCAAAATTGACCCTTTTTCCCTTTATGCTCCCTTCTGGAGCATATTACAATAGTTATACTAATAGATAAAAACATAGCTGACTATTCGGTATGAGCTTTGCTCATTGTTGAAGGTCCTACGGTGACCAATAGTTGTTAATTTCTGTGTCATTTGGTGGCTTGTGGAGAGATGTCTCATTGGCAATCATACTACATCTTCTTACTTTTATATTTCATGTATTGTTTTACTGTTTTTCATTTATAAAGGCAATGAATCAGGAGCTGTATATGTATGAATCACAAGTCAGCGAATATAAGTATGAGATTGAACGTATTGACAAAGAATTGTTAGAGGTCAAGAAAAAGTACATTTTACAGAAAAAGAAAGAGCAAAAAGCACAGTAAGTTTTCATATACTTGTAATTGGAAGTAGCAATTTTGTACAAGTAATTTGAGGAATCTTATGAATATACAATTTAGTGAAATATATTTGAAACATTTTACTTAACTAAAGGTTAGAGGATCTTGGATGAAATCAGTTAGGTTTAAAAGTTAATAATAGAATAAGTAATCCAAGAATTGAAATATAGAAAGATATTGAACGAATGACAGAACATCACATTAATTCATGAATGTGCATAGCACATGAGTTAATTATCAGTGTTGTTCGGTCATGAATTTTTTAATTATTTTTATTTTTATTACAGAACTTTTTAATGGAAACAAAATAGATAAAGGAACTGTAATTTTTTTTTACATATTCTTAAATGTTTTGTTGCAAAGTCATTGAAAATATCTTGACAACACCCTTTGTTATATGATGTCAGAGGAGTGAAATTATCCCATTTTATTTGCACAGGTAAATCAGGGTATTTCATTGCAACCAATGTAATTAATTGAGATAAAAGTATTTTTATGAAAATAAATATTAATTTTACTACCATTAGTTTGGTTGTTGAGTGATTTATTTTCTTTGAAATCAGCATGTATATAAAGAAAGCATTCTTAATGGTTACATCCAGAGTCAAACGTTGCAAATTTCTAAAATTGGTGACAAAAGTGATAAAATTTTAAGTGCAGATTTATAGTTGATCAGCAGAACAACTGATTAAAAGATAAAACACAAAATCAAACATAATCCAAACAGAAAACAAATGAAAGACTAAAAATGAACAAGATCAAACAAAAAAACTCAGTAACATATCGAAAATGCAAGATAATAAAAGAATAAAAAAACTTGTTGATGATCAAGTTAAAAAAAATAATAAAACAAAGCCAAATTACACATTAAATTAAAAAAAATGATAATCACACTTTTAGTTCAGAAATAAAGGCCCTATATGAAAAGGACTTTTGTACTTTTATTGTCATGATAATATCTCTTTTCCTTTTTTTTTAAATTCTTTTTATCTAAAATAATAATTGGTGCATTAAATTTATCAAGAATTTAGACCATTGGTGCACTTAGACAGGTTTGTTTTTGTGTAGTTTTGATTTGTCACAGAAATTTCCAAAGAATGCTTGACACTGATAGAAGAAATAATTCACTATAATAAATATCTCACTTGAAAAGCATTTGTATTAATCCTATGTCTGTCATACCTTCCTTTAAACCTAATGATGATAATTTATCCACATGGTAGTATTATTGTTATAGCTTGATAACCATTTATACACATGTTTTGATATGACTCATCTTTATACACATGGTTTGATATGACTCATCTTTATACACATGTTTTGATATGACTCCACTTTATACACATGTTTTGATACGAGTCCACTTCATACACATGTTTTGATATGAATCCACTTTACTGTGATTAACAGAATACTGATTTGAAACAACGACTTCACAAATATGTATTGCTTTGAATCCATTGAGTTTTTTATTTCCTACTGTTATTCACATTTACCTCTCAAAATAATTTTTTGTATAGTTTTTTATTTTTCAACTGTAACAAAAACAAAATTCTAGGTTTTAGAACTTAGCATTCGTCTGATTTTCTGTTAAACAATTGTAGTAAAACATCTTAATCATTTCTACTGATCCAAAAGTCTTAATAGATATTAATTTTGTTAAAAGTAGATTTGGAAAAAATAATCAATTTATGTATTGTTTATCATCCCTATTAAACTATTCTTTCTATTATAGGGAAAGAGAACAGGTATTAGCCCAAGTAGGTCAGTCGGTGCTTAACCCATCCAGAATGGAAGGACCAGGTTTTTCAGGAGGAGGATTTAATTTCCCGGCCTCTGCATCATTGCCATTATAAACATTTTTTTTTTTTTTTTTTCATTTGTTAAGATATTTGTATACTTTATTTTATTATGTTCTTACATTCTAAAATAAGAATAAAAGAAGTTGTTATTTCATAATATATTATGTGAGCCTATTATATTACATTCTCTTCAATATTTTGGGTTATTCTCCTCTTTTTGAATTAGAATTTAATTTTTTTGGTTGCATTAATTATCAAATTAATGAAAATTTATAAAATCTAAGAATAAACAATTTGATGTCTACACATTACACTACCAATTTGTTTTCCAAAGAAAAAATATTCAGGAATAGAAATCAAGGAATTAACATAAAATTTACATACTTAAAAATAACAACATCATGTGACATTTATTGATTTTTATAAACCTGTGATAATTACTATTTTATGCATTTGCTTATGTACCTGATATGTATAAAATATTAAATATTTATTTGTTAATGTATTTTTGTTTTTGATTTGTTAATGTTAGTTTATAAATTGAGTTTCCTTGGCCTCAAATTAACATCAATAATGAAAATGTGGCAACAATATAATCTTTTATTTAAATGATATCTAGGATTGATTGATTGTTGGGCATCACAAAAATGTTATGTTTAGGCAATGATCTTAAAATAGGTACACAAAAAAGGAAAGGAATTTGGACTGCCATACATATATGGATTGGAAGGAGCAAATAATTTAACCTTTTGTAGCTGCCTTCTCTTTTATGTTGATGTACACAACATATTTTTAAAGCAGATATGGCATGTCACTCTCCATACACCTCAGCCATTATGTTCCATGGTCAGGCTTTCCCTATTATAATCTGACTACCCCTAGGGTAGCAATACACAGTTAGGAGTGTGATTTCACATTTTGGTCACAGTGGATTTTTCAAATACGAAACTTATTGTGCAATAAAACTCATTTTTAAACAGCTGATGAATAATTAAGCCTTCAAAGAGGGTTTATAGGATTATAAAGATTACTTTTTACATGTTTTGTGGGCTATTTTCTGTTTGTCCATTTTTTCATAATCCGACCGGCCATAGGTCCCGAAATTATTGTAATGTTTACAAACACTTTTTTTTCACATGAACTTTTTGACGCAATTTGACAAAAAAATGAGAAGAAAGACATATGATTTTTATTTGATCTCTTGATAGATATATGTAAATAGTTTCAGGAAAGTATCACTCCAAGGGATTGAAATTCTACTTTTAAACAAATTTAGGGGGAATATGTGACATCTTCACACCTCTTTTTGCAATATTTTATAGCAAATAAATTCAGATTGTTGCCATGGAAACACAAAAAAAAAATTATATTTCACCATTTTAACTACTGGAAATGAAATCTTTGGAAGATACTGATTACATACACATGCACATATATGACACAAACAGTGGACTTAGTTTGAAAGAAAGCAAGAAAAAGTGGATGGTAAAATTTATGAGGATAAATCTTCATATTTTTTCCCCTGTATATTGCTACTTAGGACTAGGACATCTCTCTAATTCCTTTGGCTGCTCTATTGGTAGAGCTGCTGGTTGCTGATAGATTTTCCCTAGGATATCTCAAATGAAGTTATTAAGTTTCATATATGGTATGCTGTTGTATTTAACTTAACATCATTAATATCAGCTCCTGTAAAGCATTATGTGTAGGGCCAAAACTGCCAGATGCAACCAGTTATATATAAGGTAAGTGTTTTCTTTCAGATTTTTCTGATTAGATTCATAAAAGAAATATTTATAACTTTTTTTATGCTTTTGCATTAGCATCATTCTATGCTTTTCCGTTTAAGGTTCAATATGAAGTCTTATCTCTTCATTCAAGCTCTAATGGCTATAAAATAATTAATAGAAAATTTCAAGCTTTAACTCCTAAAGTTGCACTTTAGAATCACTACACAGTAACTTAACATGAATGACAACATAGTAAACAAACTCATCAAAGATACAGCAATGGAAGGTTGTACAGGGGCCGAATAAGATCCAAATGAGAAACTACTTGTGCTTACATGACTCGAAGACAGATTGCAAGCTTTAGGGACCAGAAACCAAAGCCTGTGCCTGCTAAATAGTGGTTATTTAAAATGACTTATTTTGACTAAATTTTCAGTTATAGATTTGATAAAATTGTACTTAAACCGAGGTTGCAAATCCCCGAGGCAAAGTTGTCCTAAAACGGTTTTGAACGTTCTGCGTAGGCCGTTTTGTTTATTATGCCCTCGAACGTTTCAGACTTCAAAAAACTAATGGTCTCAAGATTACATGATGAGGATAATTCCAGAACTACGTGTGCGAACTGAAATCGGTATCAAACGTTCAATTAGATGTACGAGATTTGAAATAATACAATAACAAATTAAAGCCCAAATAGACAATTAACATGGAGACAAAACCTCTTCAGCAAGAAAGGACAAAAAGGAAGCATTAACCCTTGACTTATGGATGCTTGCAGTGAGTTGGAAAACGCAAGTTCTTACGTATACACCACAATAAGTTGGAAGGAATGAAGACACCAACCAAAGAGAATGATTCGATTTTTCACCCCAAATAAAATTTGATTGATTGATTGTTGCTTAACGCAAATCTACAAATATTATATACCTGTACATCATGTGTACGATCTCAAAGGACGTAAATTTCAAATGACAGCTCGCTAAATATTCAAGAAAATACGATTAACGTCTGAATATGATGCTGAATTTAATATGTTTAAGAACCTACAAACCTTGGTTAAACACCTCTCACAAAACCCTCTTTGGAAAGTTCATTAGATAAGAGGAAATAGTGGTATACCGATGTTCAAATCTCGTAAATTAAATTTCAGTACTAGTATGCAAATCCAATGAAAAACCTGAGTCAATCGCTTCAATGAGGTTGTATGAGACAATCTCCTTGATCGCATGAATTCCAAAAGGAGAGGGACCGAATACATCGACAGGGTAAACGTCTCATGCTATGCATGCATCACCCGCCATGTGAATCCAGACTACAGTTAAGTCAAAATGTCACGATAGGGAACAGGACACAATCGGTAGATTTAAAGATCAGACGGGTATAAAACTGAAAGAGGTAGGGCCATTTTACCCTGAAATTTTTTCACAAAAGGTCCAATTTCAAAAAGTGCTGAAAGAATAAAATTTACGATAAAAACAAGAAATAAAAATGTTTTTTGGTCCATATCTCGATTTTTATGTATTATGTTATGTCTGGAAAATAGTTAATTTAACCTCCAAAAAAAGATGAAAGTCAAATATGCGGAATTTACCGTGTTTTTAGGTTGGAAAACAGGGAATCTCCCTAGAAGGACACTTTAAACTCTAAACAAAGTTATGTTTTTTAATGTTGTTGTAATTTATACAACTTTCCCCCTCAAAAATGAAATTGGTTTTATAGTGTGTCCTTAAAACCTAAAATACAACTTTTTTTTATAAAAAGTGGAACATCACTAAATTTTACCTATATAGCTGCTTAATATCAATTATGTTTTCAAGAGTCGCCGTGGCTCCATCGGTAGCGCTTAAAACTGTAAATACTGATTGTTTTTAAGATGGGGTTCAAATCTCACGCTAATTTTTCTCATTTTTTATGTTGAAATATTAAATTGTTATGTTTCTATCACATTTTTTCGGATGTTTGTTTAATTCAAAGAGTCACACTGAAGTAGGTGCCTGTACATAACCAATAACACGAGAATTGATTATATAGCAATGAAGCCCAACTGTTGTTTGTGTTATACACTTAACGAAAAAAGGCCATATCAGAAAAATTTCAAAACAACAAAATATTTTTTCTAAATCTTGAACAAGAACGTTTTAGAAAATGTTATGATATGTAACAAATGCAGACAGTAATTTTATCGCCAATCAACCAACTGTGTAGATACTAGTACTGACATTGTTACATTGTACCACCGTCCCTACACCGGAACCTATATAAGTCATCAGAAAATGAAAAAACACCATAGAAAAAATCAATTACTCTAAAATATCAAGAAAGTGTTGAATCTGTATCACAACATAGGGTCGATCCATTTGGTACAATGCCATGCAGAAAAGACCAGGTTACATGTGTTTGTTACGCAAGCCGTTCTAGTACCAACTGGTGTAAGCTGTTGTCCGGTTTATATAGACGGTAAACATTAAAAGCCGGAACAGTGTATAGATATAGCTGATTTATATCAGATAATTAGATTATTATATGTTTCTTGTATTTATATTTAACACCCTTTTTTAGGCGCCACTTAGGGGCATTCAGTTTTTCGGTCTGTGCGTCCGTTCGTTTGTTTGTCCGTCCGTCCGTCCCTTCGTTCGTCCATCTGTCCCGTTTCAGGTTAAAGTTTTTGGTCAAGGTAGTTTTTGATGAAGTGGAAGTCCAACCAACTTGAAACTTAGTACACATGATCCCTATGATATGATCTTTCTCATTTTAATGCTAAATTACAGTTTTTACCCCAATTTCACGGTTCACTGAACATAGAAAATGATAGTACGAATGGGGCATCCGTGTACTATGGACACATTCTTGTTTAATATTTTGTTAGTTTTAAGTTAAACGAAGCTGTGAAATACATGTACGCTACAAAACACCTACCAACATTAACACGCTAACTGAAGCACCATGTTTTTTTGTTTAATGCAAAACTAGTTTTGAATATCTATTAGTTGATAATTCATATTTTAATGCTCCTCAGGGGCACTAACAAACAAAATCAATATTGGTTTTGATAAACAAAAAAAATCAAAAGTCTTGGCTTTGATTATTGTAGGAAAACCTGTTCAAGGTATGAAAATAGATGATGTGACGTGTTTTCATATACTATAATTAGCATCTATCGGGCTATTTAAAAACATGATTTACCTAGCTAATCAAATGAAAAAAACTCACGGGAAAATGGCCCTACCTCTTTATCTTGCCCCAGTCCTCGTAAATGTCTCATGGAAAATAAAGTATACAGTCACAAAGAAATTCATACTTTCGGTCTTAAAATTTTCCTTAAACCTAGATATTACATGAACCAATTAAAAAAATATTATGCAGAACAACTCAAATTACAAGTAGCTTTCGAAACCTCGGTCGAGACAACTATAGTTCCCATTAAAATCTTGTCGTCTCTCTTTTGGAAAAAAGACATCTGAATTATTTGAATTGATGTATCAAAACTATTAACAAATAATTTTTTGAGACATTAAATAGCCAAGCCGTCATGTATTGAGAGTCAAGAACCTGTGATTTTACAATAAATAGGAGATGTTTAAGACATTTAATCTCATATTAAAGTATGCCGAGCAACATTCAGGTGTTTCCATAATTGTCCAATACTGTATATCAAGTATTTCGATGTACATGACATAAACATCCTGTATCAATTAAGGTAGAAACATTCCAGATCAAGAGACTAAGTTCCGAAATTGTAAAATTAAAACAGCAACTCCATAAAAGACAGTAAAAGTAGGCAAATATTTATCAGAGGAAAAAAACGTTGAACATGAAATTCAGTTAATATTGCAACGGAATCAATTTGTTTAAATAACACAAGCTTATTGAAAATAAAAAAAAATGGAGGAAAAAATAACCGCAGAAGATTCTAAAGACCAACAAAAAGATTCTGAAAATGCATAAATAAAGGCAACAGTAGTATACCGCTGTTCGAAAGTCATAAATCGATTGAGAGAAAACAAATCCGGGTTACAAACTAAAACCGAGGGAAACACATCAACTATAACAGGAAAAACAACGAAACAACAGAATAAAGCATTAGAAAAGTGATAAAAGCGTAGTAGCACGCACTACTAATAACAGACGCGAAAGTAAACCTGACCCAATAAATTAATCAAATAAAGAAATAAACCAATTCCGGTCTGCCATCTCGTCTGTTAGCCCCACCACTAAGTTTGAATTCTACAGAAAAAAATCGCGAACGGCGGATCAACTATCAAAATACCACGACAATGACTATAATCATGACTAGAAACGGAGTGAAAAACAAATAAAATAAATCTAAATCCATCCAAAGATGCCGGACCAAACCTAAAACCTGTGACACTAGGACTAAAAACAAAGTCAGTGAAAGCTACCCGATAAGAACACTTTGTCAATGGAGACAGGATGTATCATAGACGACATGGATATGGAATTTACTGACTCCATATATATCGTATTAGGTCACTAGCACACTGTGTAACGAATTTATCTTACCGACTATCTTAACATGTGGTATTTAGACAAATGGCCTATCAAAATGACCAAGTATTCAATACTTAGTATTAACAACCTACTTCAATTGGTATATACCTATACAAAAACAAATGCCAACAATAACAACGTGTAAGCTTTAAAAGTGTTTTATGTATTTCTTTCAATCGTTCATCATCAATTTCTTCGTCGGTTGAAACCTTTCAGATTTGTCCTCAACACCGTGTTCTTTTTATAAAGGGACGTAACACCACTACTAACCGTGTATTGAAATAATCTCCGCCTACTAACCCCATATGAAATATACACGGTCTCCACGCGGTTGCTTTTAACCAATCACATTCCTAGAAATGTATAGGAGGTTAGATAATGTTATATATACCTCTAAGCAAGACACAGTCTACTTTTGGTCCTATAAGCAGGGAGTATTTATACAGAAGCCCGATGTAAGTTTGTCGTGGACCTTAATATTCCGTGTTTTGTCGTGTTGTAACGTAGTTAACCGTAAAAGACTTTGAGAACCCTGGCTGATCCCTAGCTATCCGTAATGCAACATAATGAGATCGTGCCGTTCCGTTACAAATTCGTAACAAACCGTATTGTATCCTTAACAAATACGTGGTGTAACCGTACTAGAACGTAGTTCTCCGGAACTAACCGTAGAAATCCTTCGGGTCTACGAATAAGTACGGATTAATACGGTTTTAATAGGGACTAAAACGGGTCAATACGTTCTAATACGGTTTAGTAAGGATATACTACGGTTTTTTGATCCGTGGTCAAATTTTGTGCATGATCAAAAATTGTCACGGATATACAAGTACTACTACGTATGACTACGGCTACAATACGGAAATCTACGGACTAGTACAGATTGCCACGACTGATGCCGGATCGTATCCGTAGATAATCCGGCGTCAAATCCGTGAATGTGTGACCTAGCCGGGCATAAGGCAGAACTTCGAATAATAACATTATAAATTACATTTAATTTATATGAAACAGCAAGCACGAGAAACACGAGCCAAAATCATACGATACATAGAATACCTGTTTTAATTCGGAGAATTATACCTGCAATGACAAATTTCATTCAATGGAATACCATTGTAAACATTACAGGTATTCTAAAGCACGTGTTGATGTAAACAAACACACGTGTTTTACCAAAACAAATGCATGTGCTTCTGTACTATTAATAAATATATTTATCATTTAGTTTAGACTATACGAATTTATTTCAGCGCGCTAAGAAAACTTTTCGCTAAAAGGTCAATGTCATATTCTATCACATTACCTACCTTACCAGTTGTCCTTCACCGTGTATCGGTCGGCTATCAATTTAAAATCTTAAACAATTTATATAACCAACATGGCAGCGTTAAGAGGTAGTGTTCGTCAGCTGGGCAAACTTAACTCTACATTTTCATGTAAGTATTTACTTATATTTTGCTTTAACGTACATATATTAAGCCAAATAAAGAGACACTATTTTGTAAACATAGATTTTTACGACAGTATATTAATAGAAGTCTATCTGATACATTTTATTTGCTCACGTATACATTGTGTATTAATGAACAGGTATATACTTTAATTAACGTCGGTTTACGTGTTGGAATTTGTTTTAGTCGATCTTTGTTTTATCAGATATGAAGGATACGTTTCAGATAATGTATTTTGTGCATATATTGCTATTTCAATTAGAGGATCCGGGTACACCGTTATGTCCTCATAAATGAACTGTTACCAGTATTAAGAAAGTTCATTGCACTGGGGATCTCTTAATTATATAAATATGACTTTGTCCTACATCATTATGGATCATATATGTCTATTCTATAATCGCCTAATCCTTAATTGATTAAAAAAAATAACCCAGAGAAAACCAGTTCATTTTGATTTATTCAAAGTACATGAACTTTAGTATTCAAATGTCTTATGATCATAAAATTATCAGTGAAATGATTTAGCTAATTTAACCTAGATATTGATACTGCTTAGTCATGCGTGTTCTTTTATTACATATTGCAAATATGTCACGTTTACATTATGTGTTATAAATTTATAAATTATATATCTGCTGGTGTTTGCATTATATTAAATAAAAGTTTTTGGAAATACAATTTTTTTTATATATGAATATATTATATGTCAGCATTTCAGCGATTTCTTAGCCGAGAAAGATATATCATACCCCTTTTTCCTACACACGCAAACACACTATGATACACGAGTACTAGTATCCGGGAATCGTTTCAAATGTCGGTCTTCTTTATGTGGTTCATTGACATTTATAGTTTTGTTATTATTTAGAAATATATCTTAACACAAACGAAAGGGACTGATGATCACTAGAATCTTTTTTTTTTCTGTTAATATTAATATATTTTATATACCGCCCACATTTCGATCTTTTCAACCTTACCACAATTATTTCGGTATTTATTGTGATTATAACATTTACTATCCACATTCATATACTGAAAATGTGGATAGTAAATATTTCAAATTGACAGTATACATCGATATCATCGTGGTAAATTTAAGAGAACAACAAATCCGTGACGTAGTCCTGTGCTACGGCATTAAAGATCAAGGCTCCCAGGGTATACTATAGAAATATGCTTAACTTAAATTCCCCCGTGTGGCAATATGACCAAAACGTATATTCATTTGGATGTATAAATACGAGACCGCGTTTGCTCGGTATGGGAGTTAATTCGATGCCCCATGATCACTTTGGAAGAGTACGAATCTGTTTGCATGATTAAGAAAATAGGAGATCTATTTCACAGTAAAATTCCGTCCTTATCCAATATAACACTGTTATCCCGTGTATAGTTGACATATTTTTATATATAATTGTGTCATCATCCTTACATCACAATAAAATAAACATTCGTCATACTATTTTGTACCTCCATACTCATGCTTCAGTGATTTGTAATTTAAACATTGAAGTACCTCATTTACGAGTGTTGACCCATGCTTCAGTGACAGGACTTTTATACATACAAAATAAGGCATTTTTTTAAGAAGTACTTGTGATATAACATTAATTTATGACATGCTGTAGCCTCAGAAAGTTTTTTTAATTAATTTTTGCAAAAGACCATGGATATCTGAATTTTTTTATATTAATTAAATTCTTAATTTTTGTATCTTAGTTGCAAATACGTTTTTCGATTGCACGCCATTTTCTCTCCTTCTCTCTTTTATTCGTACTTTTCTTAATATGAAGAAATCCTATTGTTCATTGTAAAACAAATTGAAAATGATATACGATACCCACTATCATATATCCATGCAGTAATATATTATCAAATTAATGTTTTTTATTTTGCTGCTAATCAGGCGAAACATATCTCTTTATCAACAGTTTGATTCGTCTTTTACAAGTCAATAAATGTGTCAATTGAATTTAAAGTCAACATTGCCAATGCATGTATGCAAACGACGATTTGAACCTTTAAATTGTCTTTACTAGTGATTTCAAGGTAGTTATGTCTTTTTGATTAGGTAGTAGACGAGGATTAGCAACGAGTCGTTCAACCATCTCAAGATTCTCCAAGCCTCTCTTAATTGGAGGTTTAGCAGCAGGAACTGGACTCGGTTGGTTATATAAAAATAAAGACAATTTTAAAACAACAGTAGACGAGGCCATCAGTGCTGTTACTCCGACACCTGTGTTTGCTGCAGCACCACCAGCAAGTCAACCTTCTGTAAGTTCTCTCAGTAGTACTATAAAGACAAAAGTAATGGCTGTATTCATTGAGGTTAAGTTTGAAAAGAGGTAATCAATGACATCTTTAGTGGTTATCATGTGTTGGGTTCATATTTAGCAACCATGTTTTAAATGAACTTTTGTGTATAAATACATCATAAAACAAAGGAATACAAAATGTTTTATTTTTCAAGTAATACAATGCACAATTTTACCTAAATTCATCAAAAGTTTGAAAAGCTGAATTAATGTAATGAGATAAGAATATAAAACGAATGGGTAACAAAATCAGCTTGTTGAAATAATTCTTCATTTTATTATAAAAAAATATTATTAAAACGAAAAAGATACATAAAGATTACCCGTGTCAAACTTTAAATGTATAAATCTTGTCTTCTAAATTCTTGCGATACATACAAATTATAGCCATGCGTTCATTCTGTGTTAAAGAAGCATATGAATTGGTCAAACATCAAAATGGTGTACACGTTAAAACATGTATAAAATGAAACAATAATTATACGCCATTATTATTCAGGTGTTCTCACAAGGCAAAGATCATGCTTTGTATCTTTGGATTCATCTTAAACCCACTGCCAATGTTAAAGAAGTCGGGCGTGCCTGTGCCAAATTACAGAACTTGGTAGATCAAGTGACAGATCCTAAAATGAGTGATGAAAGTGATGAAATATGGGCTGGTGTTGGCTTTGGTCCAAATATTTACAAACAGGTACGTATTCTGGTATATCATTGTACTGACATATTAGTATTAATACTTGTCAATGAATATTATTTTTTAAAGATTACTTTATTTTTTACAGGATTAAAATGTAACCAATGGTGATTTCTGCGTTAGATGGACCAACTGTTGGTCATCTCATGGCTATCGTTCTGAGTTATTGCACTTTTAACTTGTCTTAAGGGATTCTTTGAGTGAGCTTTAATTTGAAAGTAACAATAACGAAACAACGAAGACAGACTTCAATAGTAAAATATTGCTGTATTTGAATTATGTCATTATAAAGATAAAAATAATATCTTTTTTTTTTGCATTTTAGTTGGGAGGTAATCCTAAAGAAAATTATACATACGCTTACAGGAAAGGAACATTAGGCGAAATGCCAAGCTCTGGTGAGTAAAAATTTTAATGTTCTGGATGGATAACTTAACCCTTTTTAAAGAAAAAGTAGTTTGTTTATTTAATTGTGAATAATAAACGAAAAGAGTAGCTGTCTATAAATAAATGTTACCAATTTAAAACTTTATTCTATCATGAAGATAGATCCGGATGTGGAACAAATTGGTTTTTTTTTTATTTGTTGAAAACCATTTCAAGTAATTTGTAATATGGTATTGAATTTGAAATTATTTCGTATTGAGTTGTCCATAATTACAAGGTTACCTGACTTTAAAAATATGGAGATGTGGTATGATTACAAATGAGACAACTATACGCAAAAATGGACAAGGATGAAAAAACTACAGATCACCGTACGACATACCGTATTGTAAGCTATAAAAAGCCCTGGGACGACAAAATGTGAAACAATTCAAAAGCGAAACTAACGGCCTGATTTATGCTTAAATCAAAAAAAGTAAAACAATTATGGCAGACAATATTATATTTGTTTTCAGGTGGCGATGTCTTCATCCATGCTAAATGTAACACTGTTAGTAAACTGTTTGAACTAAGTCAATTATTCCTGAACAGTTTACCTGCTGGTAGTGTAGACAATGCAGAAGACATTTTTAGTTTCGTATATCAAAATGGACGAGATTTGTCTGGATTCATTGATGGTAAGTTCGATACCTACCATTTCAACACTTTTTTTGTCTTTCAATTTTAAAATAAATGTTTAACATCCTTAACATAGTTTTATATTTTGATTAATATTCAATACTCAATTTTGTTTTGCTCTATTTTCAAATAGAAATGTTCGTATCCCATATTAAAATATCCTGGTCATTGATATTTCTGTATAGTTTTCTTGATATTTTCTACACCACCCTTATTGATATTTTCACGCGTTTTATCCATTGAAGAATGTTCCCAATTCCTTTCAATAAATACTGACAGGTACCTATCACCCGAGTGGAATCCTTTAAATTTGTATTTCAGGTACAGAGAACCCAGCAGACGACGATTCGCGACAAAACGTTGCGGTAGAGAAAGACACTGGAGGAAGCTATGTGGTAAGCTTTACAAATTATTTTTTTGCATACTTTACAGAAGCATTTTTATGTTTTATTTTCTAATAATAAGATCGGTCAAAGTTTAAGTAATTCTTTATTTGGAACGAATGTTCAGTTTAATCTACAATATTTTATCGTAATTTTGCGTGCTCCTTTAAAGTGACATATTCACTCGACAGTTGGAATACGATATCAGTCATTAAGAAAAAGTATGGTAAAACTATTGTTATCTGGTTCTGTATATTCATTGATCCAGAAGATACAATTCCACGGTATTATTTTTTTTTTATAAAAATGTTGTTTATTCACCCCTTCCCTGTGTGTGGATCTCATTTGTATATTTTCTATGTAATTCATGTACCAGAGTATTCGTTCATTGGTTTCCCCTTAGTTTAAAACATTAATTTATGTTGTATAACACATGTATTGACGTGTAATTCATAGCATTGACAGAATTTATCACTTATTTTATGATAATGTATTCATTGCCTTTGGCTATGCATTTTTCTACTTACTTTTATTTGAAAGTTGTGCTTAATAAGTAATATTCTTACACACTGTTATGTTGGTTTTTAAAATGTTCGAGGTATACATTTCTATAGAAGTGTGACAAACCTTGGATCAGGATAACCGATTTTTTTTAAGAGAACAGACAAATAAAGATATAGCCAAGACAACTTAGAGAGGGATGGGGATTTAAACAGTTAGGTTCCCACGTGAATAAAGGAAGATGGTGGTAAATGTTCATGAGACAGAAACCCCCAACACAAATTTAAAAAGATATCTAGAGGTCAAACTGCAGACTTCCATTATGAGAACGTGTCTTTATTGCATATCAAACTGCAGTCTTCCATTATGAGAACGTGTCTTTATCGCATATCAAACTGCAGTCTTCCATTATGAGAACGTGTCTTTATCGCATATCAAACTTTAAATAAACTATGAATTTCCATGACAATCTAACCATCAAAAACTGTTAGTGCAAAGGAGTCATATTGGAATAAGGATAATAAAGCAGACTTCGCGAAACTTTCCCCCCTGGCTGTCCTTGAAGAAAATCTGCTGGTCCTCACTATTATTTCTATTGCATAAAACTAAAATATGTCTGTCCTTTACAAAATTTTTGTGGTTAAATCATTCGGACCACCACTTTTCGCGAACTCTGATAAAGTCTTTACAAATGTCTTTTATATATTTTTTCCAGATTACACAGAAGTGGATCCATGACTTAAAACTAATATCAACAGAAAAGGGTATATTGTTTAGCTATTATTAACATGATTCAATAAGTTAAATTGCAGGATAAAGTGTAAGTTTTTTATATTTCATGCTTACAACAAGATTATGTGTGACCTACCAAACGTTTGTTTTCCATAAGATGTAAACAGAACCTGTTATCGGCTATCGGTATGGCAGATGCAATAGGTAGCACAGATCAAAATCAACCGATCACGATGGCAAAATACATTGCATTGCAATGGCAATCGGAACTGCACATAGTAATCTTGTGTACACGATAGCCAAAACCATTGTTGTAAATATCAATCGGGAACACACATCGTATATATTGTATAATCTGGCGTACTGATAGCCGGTTATATCATGTGATAACGTTGAAAATGTTACGTACGTTATTGTTCATTGTTTCAAAGTTTAGAATCATTTCAGTAGTTTACCACTGACATACATATAAATTTGAAACGAAAATTTTTTGCATTGCATGAAATTTTAAAGTTAAAAAAGTGTTATTGTTTATATATTCTCGGAACAATTTTCTTAATTAACCTTTATCAGTAATGGTAATAGCCAAAGAAAAGAAAAAAAAATAACGAATATAAAAACATTTGAAACAGAACAATCGTAGCATAGCATACACAGAACATAAAGAAAATCGCTTATATACTAATTGATGCCCTGCGAAATTGGATATTGTTTGATAAACTATATTGAAACTGCCTAATGAACATTATTTTGATATCATTTATAGACAAGACAATGGAAGGCTGGGTTGGCAGAACTAGAGCCGACAGTATAGAACTCAAAAAGAAAACTACATCATCTCATGTAGCCCGCATGACAGGAGGTAAAAACTTTTTTACATTAACTAAACACGTATTTTTATTTATACTCAAGGCTCTGTACTTTTATGCAAGTTAAAAGGGTTTGAAGAGATTTCATTATTTTATAGAAAGTGTCTTCTCATACTGATATTCATGTAGATGGGAAGAAGTCAGCGATCAAAATATTGTCTGTTTTGAATAAACTGATAACCAGGTCTGACATTTCAGTATACGTTCTTCATTGAATAGGGGTCTATTACGTTTAATCAGATAATTGGATGCGATGTTTTAAAACCGCTGAAGTGTTTACAATTAAATAGGCAGCTTTTGTTCTTTGAATCTGAGTATGAAATTATCCAATTCATCTCTAGTATCATGTCTATACATAAATATGAATACAATGCTATTTTTTTGCTGTTTATTGCCAAGTGGCCAATAAAACAAGCAGACATATTCCAGAAAGCTTATACAGATTTGTAAAATTGTCACCTGAAATAATTAAATTCTCTATTTTTAATAGGAACAAATTTCGAACAGAAAAAGCCATTTGAGATGGTCAGACAATCTATGCCATTCGGAAACGTTACTGGTGAGGCTGGGTTATTTTTCATTGGATACACAGCTTCTCCGGAGAACCTTAACTTTATGTTGGACCGTATGGTTGGTGCTGGTGGCGATGGCGTCAGTGACGATATCATGAGGTTAACAAAGAATGTCAAGGGAACATATTGGTACTTTCCAGGTGTTGCAGAACTGAGAAAGATGGCATAAAGATAACAAAAAAATCGAACAATTTTTAGCTATTCTTAATACTACGCATATGCAATACGATCGTTTGTTAACATATATCGTATAATCAAAATGTTTATGCTAAGTCTCACTCATATATACATTAAAATTCATGTTTTAGAAGGATAATATATGTTGATTGCCATCGGTATAACAATAGTTTGTCATTCTATTTAACATACTATAAAAAGAAATACTGTTCCAGATATGCTAGGACTCACGAATAATCCAAGATGCTAGTACTTTCAGATGCAGACATGTCAACAACATTTCTACTTACTTATGTGCTTTGTCTATATGCCATTTAGTTTTCCTTTGTTGACATATTTGTTTGTTTGATAGTGATTAGGATTATAACACAATGTTGACTGCTGTACCCTATTTTTGACATTTTTACCTATTATGTCTGTTTGTTTTGTTCACACATTGTTTTCAATATAATGGAATTTTATGCGACTGTCATACAAGTGAGAGGTTTAGCTAGCTATAATACCAGGTTTAATCCATCATTTTCTATATAAGGAAATGCCTGTACCAAGTCAGGAATATGACAGTTGTTTTCCATTCGTTTGATGTGTTTGAGCTTTTAATTTTTCCATTTGATTAGGGACTTTCCGTTTTGAATTTTCCTTGGACTTCGGTATTTTTGTTATATTACTTTTTAATTGAATTCTAATTGCAGAAAACAGCGACATTTAGATTTTTATTAGATTATCTAGTGTTCTTTGGTTGTCTCATTAACATGTGCTTCACATTTCTTTTTATTCATACATGTTGCATTGATGTAGATGCAAAACACCTTTAGCTTACCTTCATTTTGTAGTTCATTTGAACTATATAGTAGATAACAATACATATGTAGATTACATCAAATGAAAATAACACTTTATAAATGATTTACCTTCACCAGGAACCCTCGAACCTAAACATTTAAAAGACAGGGATGTGTAAATCCGTTGAAACGTTAAGAGCTTTATGACCAAGCAGGACATAAAACGAATAGCCTTATTCATTTAAGCTCTTTTGACTTCTACTAAAACCTCATCACAGGAACCCTAAATGCAGAAATCAAGTAACACATGTTACAATACATAGTGAGGCAGTGAAAGTTCCGATGAAATTCAATCTGATTAAAATCAGCTGTTTATTTGGCTCCGATTGCCATGTAATTTGGTGTAGTATGTTTTAATCGGAGCCAGATACAGATTGGATGAACGCCATTTATGAAAACAATCAGATGGATGGTGGTAAACTGGACTGCAGAATGTTTGAATACAAGGAGATCTTCCAAATATAACCCTAATTGCATCTCATTTTAGCATCCTTAATCGTAGAACCAAATGCAGGTATAACAATTGAATTATTCAGAGACGAATTGATTTAAGCTTGTCTACATTCGGATCAATGATTTTATAGGAAATGTGAATACCTTAAAACTATCTGAGGAATCCCGAATTTGAAAAAAAACATACTACATGGAAAAGAAGTGGTACATACTTTGCTTATAATTGTTTAGTAGTTTTTGAGTAGGCATTAATATAAGATATACTATAGAGGGACGTAATAGCTATAAATAAAATAAGTGATAAATAACTAGAGGCTCTAAAGAGCATGTGTCTCTCACCTTGGTCTATATGCATATTCAACAAAGGACACTCTCCAACATCGAGGACGAGAATAGAATTAATGACAAAAATCTTCTTCTTTTTTTCTTTTATCTTATATTGCTGATCATTGAAGTCTGTTTAGTGTCTCTCTATCTTATTTAGCTTTTGCTCCAAACACAAAAGAGAGGGTAAAAAAAATCCTGATTTAAGGGCAAACACTCCTATAAAGAGTAACAGTCTACTAATTATATCGGCAAAATTTGACTTGTTAGTAGGTCTTCTCTTGCTTTTCATTTTTGATTATTCAAGTTTCTATCTATTATATTTTTATCATATAAGGCAAAACGCCTAAAAAAAATAAATGGTAAAAATCGTCATTAAAGGGCAATAACTCCAATAAGGAATCGTCGGACAATCTCCGCCTTTTTCTTAATTGAAGATCTTGTCTTGCTGATCATTTTTTGTTTATTTAATTTTCTTTCTATCGATTATAAGTTTTGAGATATAAGAAAAGTATTGTACAAATCGTCATCAAAAGCCAATAACTCTAATAAGGAGTCAACTGACGATTTCAACCATAACACTTATTTGTAGAACTTGTCCTTCTGATAATTTTTTGCAATTAAAATTTTCTCTCTATCTAATATAGTTTTTAAGATAATAGGCAAAATTGAAAAAAAAAATAGGTAAAATTTGTCATTTAAGGGCAATAACTCCTTACCCTTTTCAGATTTCCTGTATTTATAACTGTAATCAGAATAATAGACAAAAGAGGGACGAAAGATACCAGAGGGACAGTCAAACTCATAGATCGAAAACAAACTGACAACGCCATGGCTAAAAATAAAAAGACAAACAGACAAATAATAGTACAGATGACACAACATAGAAAATTAAAGACTAAGCAACACGAACCCCACCAAAAACTGGGGGTGATCTCAGGTGCTCCGGAAGGGTAAGCAGATCCTGCTCCACATGTGGCACCCGTCGTGTTGCTTATGTTATTACAAATCCGGTAAATAGTCTAATTCGGTAAGTCACATTCGTGAAAAGGGAAGGGTATTGTAGTTACGACATAAGAAACATATCCGATATCATCTGTGAAACGGTTATTCCATAACGGTCAACCAACTCGTGATGGCGTCCGTAAAATTTACGAAGGGATGATTTCAACTTCACCATTTGGAACTCTTGGCTTAATAGCGTCCTTGTGAGCAGCAATCCTCTATCAAGGAAATCATGATAGGAAACACAAGCCCGGGAATATCGTATCAATTGGGAGATATATACTCCGTATGCAGGCGCTGCTGGAATGTTGCTACATAGAAATGGAAAGTTCACAATTGGGAAACTGAAATCATCTCTTTTGTCGTAAAGTTTTGTTTTCAACCGACCCTCATTGTCAATTTCTAGATGTAAGTCAAGATATGAGGCAGACTTAACTGTATCTGTAGTATCCTTTATCTCTAGTTCGATGGGATAGATTCGTTCAACATAGTCACCAAATTTTGTATTATTTAGTGAGAGAACATCATCTATATTGCGGAACGTAGAGTTAAAGGATATTGCTAACTTCTTATCTTTCTTCTTAAGAAGTTCCTGTATGAAGTCAGCCTCTTAATAACAAAGAAACAAGTCGACAAGAAGAGGGGCACAATTGGTTTCCATTGGAATTCCGATAGTCTGTTGAAAAACACGTCCTCCAAACGTAACAAATATGTTGTCAATCAAGAAATCAAGCATCTTGATAATGTCAGTTTCAGAGAATTGTTTGTTTGAATCAGAGTGATTCTTTACAAAGTAGGATTTATCCCTCCCCAAGACAAGATACTTGTATCTACGTTCGCCATTCTTTTTAATGAAACAAAGTAATACCAACTCTTTCAATTTGTCTTTTAGTTTGGAATGGGGAATACTTGTGTAAAGTGTAGAAAAGTCAAATGTTTTAATACTATTGCAAGATGAGAGAGTCTCAGATTGTATGTACTCTAAAAGATCTTTGGAGTTTTTTAGTATCCACATCTGATTCACGCCACCTCTAGAATAGGCAGTTTCACAATAACTTTGGAGCCCGGCTTTGATTGCTGAACTTGCATTTTACCCCATATGTTCTATTTTTAGCCACGTCGTCAGTAGTTTCAGATGAGAAGATTTTTGTAAAAGTTAACGACGACGACGTTCGACGAACGCCAAGTGATAAGAAAAGCTCACTTGGCCTTTAAGTAACACTAGAAATGTGATTAATCCGAGGCGCTCAATCCCAAAACACTTGAAACTCAGTAATGTATGAATACGTAGAAACGTTAAGAACGTCATATGACCAAAAGGATCTAAGCAAATTAGGTAGAGACCAACATTTTTACATTACACATTAATTGCCGTAAGTAGTCTGTCCGTTTTGATTGTTTCGAGATCACCCCCGGTTTTCGGTGGGGTTCGTGTTGCTTTGTCTGTAGTTTTCTATGTTGTGTTTTGTATTCTGTTGTTTGTCTTTTTCTTATTTTGCCATGGCGTTGTCAGTTTATTTTCGACTTATGAGATTGAATGTCCCTTTGGTATCTTTTGCCCCTCTTTTTCGAAGCTTTGCGGTCTAAGATCTTGGGACATCAGAAATTTTTTTTTTTCAAAATCCCTATTCCATTTGCCCGAGAGAGTTGAAATTTTGTTTCTTAATAATTTCCAAAATCTATCATCAGATAAAGTTTTGAATTATGACATTACCGAGGCACTGACTAAAGAGCTGATGATACCCTCTAGGGTCCAGCAGTCCATCAAGCAGCGGTATCGACACAGTTCTTAAAAATGTAACATATAATAGTCACATCCCTGTACTTAGTTGCTGTATAGTTATAAGACAAATCTCTAATACTGGAGCTCATTGTAGCATAAAAACAATATTTATAGTACAGGTGTTAATACACACAGACAAGTAGCCGCTTACAAAACATCAGAGATAGTGTATAATATAATATACTTTTACGTTTTAAGATGATATTAAAATTGAAAATAACCACATGAAGTTGATAATAAGATTTCATGTAACAAGATCTAAATATTACAACAGTCTGGTCATCATCATTTATTGTCAGAACATGAATACATTGGAAGTGAAAGAGGTAGAGCTATTTTCCAATTATTTCTGCGTTGCTCACCCAATTAACGGAACTATAAACAACTGTCATACAAATGGGCGGTCTAGCTAGCTATAAAACCAGATTTAACCCAACATTTTCTTCAGAAAATGCTTGTACCGTACACAAGTCAGGCATATACACTTGTTCCGTTGATTGATAGCGTTTGATTTTGTCAGTTTTTATGGACTTCCCCTTTTTTTAATTTACCTTGGAGTTCGATATTATTGTAATATTTTTTTCCCAAATCAGAAAATTCATAAAACTTGCATATACTGGAATTTGAAAATAAGAGAGTCTATATGATATACTTAAACTTTTAACACAGCAGATGTTTAAATATAAATGTTATTCTGAGCTACATGTTGCTGCTGTATACAATATTGCACTATTATCAAGTTGTCGGAAAATCTTTGCAACAAAGGACATCTTTCCAATACAGTTTTGGTTCAGAATGTCTTTTTCGTTTTTTGGATAGATACTAAACATTTGCCAAAATTATTAAAATAACAGTTTAAGCTATCTTTGGGCATTCAAAATTTTGTTATATGTCTAGAAATGAGCAATGACATTGTTAGAAAACCAAAGAACACGAATGATGCTGTGGGACAGTACATTTTAGTAAAGATTGAAAGATATTTTAAAAATAGCCCTGATATGAAATAAATTCAGAGAAAATTGTTCGATATTAAGATTTATTGGGTTTCCACCAATAAAGACAGCCCCCGAAAAAAAACCACCAGAAAATATCTAGAGTTCTTAAATTTATTAGTAAGAAACATTCATGCCACCAAAAGGCACACAAATCGGTTGCTGAAATAAAAAAAAACAATAACGCCGACTATTAGTAATAATGTCCCGTTTTTCATAATTTTCCATATAATGATGCATCTAAATAAAGTACACGTATGTGTTCTGTAAACCAAATGAAGAGATTTTGCATCTTAAGGATTGAGAGTATGAAATGTTGAGTGGCAGAGCATTTCCGTATGGGTAAACAATTGTTTTGCTTGAATTATAACAAGTCAACTGAATTTGAATTTTGAAGAATCAACATTTCTCTATCATATCGAAATTTAGATATTAAAAATATTTACTATTTTCATTAAGTCGTTACTTGTGGTTTGTAGTCTCACTATTTTATATTATGTGCATGGCAACAAATGTGGAGTACTTAATCCTTGAAATAAATGAGAATGGTCAGATACTAAGAACATGAAATTGCTCCTTCAACCCCTTCCAAAAATTATCATTTCAAGTTTCCACACAATAATCGATTGATATTGAATTACAGCTCTGCCGTTTTAAACGATTTTCCACTGAATGACACAAGAGTCCTTGCCGCCAACACTAATAACATAATGCCCGTCTCTCGAGAAACTAACATTGTGAACCGCAGCATGTCCATGATACATATGACAATACATCTGCAATTAGATAAACATACACTATAATAAAGATGAAAATCGTATTACCACAGAAGTAGCAAATCACTTAAAGGGAAATCATAAATGGATGAACATTTATTCAACACACAATATTGGTATTAGTGGTACTAGTAAAAGTACGAGTAAATCTTAGCGACGAATAATTTAAGATGTCTTTTTCACATATTTACAAGGGCTATACAATCAAAAGGAAACTAAAATGGGTAACAGTGACACAATAAAAATAAATTCTATAAATTTGGTAAACCCGACGCGCTTTTCTGGATTTACCTTCATCAGGGTAAATGTCTCCTGTTATGCATGCATCATGGGCCATGTGAATCCACAACCGGACACAGTTTCACAATAGGTGATTTATTTACAAGACTGGTGTCTTTGATGAGGTTTTACCTTCATCAGGGTAAATGTCTCCTGTTATGCATGCATCATGGGCCATGCGAATCCACAACCGGACACAGTTTCACAATAGGTGATTTATTTACAAGACTGGTGTCTTTGATGAGGTTTTACAACCACTGGGTGGGTGCCACGGCTGGTGGATGTTTCATCACCGAGGGCATTACCAGTCCAGTGGTCAGCACATCTGTGTTGAGTTGACATGAAATATCATTGATACGGTTATTTTCTTCAAATTTATACTGTTCATGGTAATTGTTAAAATCTTTCTAGACACTAAAGATAGCCTGAGCACAGTTGATTTGGCACAACTTCTTGGATTCTTTAGTTTTCAGGGTTTTTCAACTTCGTTATTGATATAGCATTTCTACTGATTTGATTCGATTGCCAATTATAGACTATGAGAACGAAACGCGCTTCTGGCGTACTTCATCACTAGCGTGGTATCTTTGATAAGTTTTTTTTTTTATTTTTGAAATTACAAATTGAAAATGTATCAGCTGAGGAACACATTGTGACCAAATGTCATATTTAGTAAGATGTCCAGGTTTTGTTTTCTAAATTATACATTTGTATTCACATTTGATGCAGTGGTTTCGAAGTTTAATCCTTTCTCTTTGATTTTTTGATCTTTCGTTTTTAATGTCAAGACTCAAGACAAATTCACTCTTCTACAGCTATTTGAGTTAAAATCAATAATTACCATCTAACTTCAATTTTGAAATTCGGTTATATTGTTGATCCGAAAACATATAGGTCCAAAAGACTGTCAGATACGCCCGAAATAATTTTTTACTATAAATGTATTATTTAAATTGTTTAGTGGAAATATCCTTATATATATTGTTTTACTTCCTGTTAATTTACTGTTTATAAATTTTGTTGAATCATTATATATATTAAGGTCTTTCTTCCTCCAGGAATATATTGCCTTAGCCATATTTAGCATAAATTTTTCGAATTTTGTTTTCAATGCTCTTCAACTTTCTATAATAGTTGGCGTTAGAACTGTTTCGATTCGAGTGTCACTGATAAGTCTTAAGAGCCTTGTGTAGACAAAACGCTCGTCTGGCGTACCAAATTATAAGCCTGGTATCTTTGATGAGTTTTGGATATTTAGTCCTCGAGGGTATCACCAGCCCATAAGCCTGTACTTCGGTACTGGCATAAGAACAGGGATATTGTCTTGATTAAATTTGCTGTTATAAACTATTTCGAAATCATTTTAAATCAAGGAAGGTATAGCTCTGATTCCTTTTTTGTGTTTGGCTTAACTTTGGGTTCATTTTTGTTTTATCATCTTTTCAACGATTGTATTAGGTTTTTGACTATCAACGAGTTTTGCCTCGAGCATCACTGGAGCGACATGAATTGTTTAAAGGCGCATCTAGTGCAATAAAATTGGTAACGTTAAGGTTTGATTTCTGAGGACGACATGAAATAAGTTTCAGATATAATACCACAAATAAGAAAGCTAATAACCCGAGAAAATGTTTTGAATTGGCTTAATGTAAAATTACTGAAATATAACGTTTCCAAGTGCTAAAAATATGAACAACTTCGTTTCATTGTCGATCATTTAGTTTGCTGGCTTTTTATCGTCTATATGAAAAACATGTCGCACATTAAACTAGACACATATGGAAACGGGAATTTTGCACACAATAAATAAGCTCATATTTTGATATTATTTTCGTTGAAAAATTTGACATTTCATCAATTCAAAACAAATGATTTAATTTCATTCGTTTGAAGGGTTAACCTCAAGCATTTTTGTATAGCTTACATAAAACTGTTAGGCTTACGTCATTAATACCATATACATGAAATGAGGTATAGACCAAAACATTTGTTTGTGTGAAAATGTAAACAGACTATTTTTTCAAAATATCATCCTAAACATGGAATTATTAATTTAACCAACAAGTCTTAGTAGTCAATATTTTGATACACTTTATTTAATTGAATGTTGAAAAAGTTTATGCCAAAAATTCCATTCATTAGTTTTATTTGATTAATTGTTGCATGCAGCCTGTCCGATTTGATTGCTACGTCGCTTTGCGGTCTAAGATCTTATGACACCAGAATAGTTGTTAGATTTGAGAATTTACCAACATGTCCTATTCCATGTCGTGGCATTTTTTAATCAGTCTGGATCCGTATGGCGGATGATGCATCTATAGTAGAAACGCTTATTTCGTCGACGCACCAGGTTGTTCTCCATATGGAGCTAACCTGATTCCTTCAGAAATTTCCTTTCGTTTGTAAATTCCAAATATATTTACGATTTTAACAGGAGTGTGCTCCTTACACAAAACCTACTCAAATGGAGAAGACGGACTGAAAACGATACTACAAAGGTTTTGCGGTCGCCACCGCGAATTGGTAAACCGATACGATATGTCTGTGTCTTGGCTAACTAGCGACATGTTTTGTAAGTCTTTTGCGATTATTTGATAGAAGAATAGGCGTCTGATCTGTGGTTTTGCCGATTGTGACGTATTCCCGAATGTGACAGTTTGACTGAGTGTCGAATCGTAAGGCGGGAGATATATGTATAACGCTTACACTGTCAACTCACCCGGTCTTTTTGGAAGTCATGTGATTCCCTCAGTTTTTGTTTCTTATCGCGATTGTCTTTTTAACGATTTATGAGATTTGAACATCGGAACTACTGTTGCCTTAATTAAGTAATTTAGCTCTATCTATTTTATATAATAAATGGTTATGTTCCCAAACGCAATATCTTGCATTTAAAACTAACAAACAAAATCATCCAAAATTTTTTCCTCACATTTTCAAGGATATAATTGATCAACTGTCACAGCAATTGGATGAAAATCAAGTTTGAGGACGAATATAACTTGTGCAAAATTGGATACTGCAAAAAGAGAAATGTTTTACCAAACGCAACTGTTATGAAGGATAGATAGATAAATAGTCAAAAGATATATGCTTCTCAGATTTTGCGAAACAGGATCAATTATACACCTACAAAAATAATTTTGAACATTTACCCCTTTTCTATCGCATGGATATCTATATAAACAAACGTTTCCACACGAATCTCCCATAACTATGAGATTTGATTCTGTACAAACATCCACACAGTTGATATCTCCTTCCTGTTCTAATTTTGACCACCATAGTCCAATATTGGAAGCAGATATTCTACATTTTTCAGTCATCCATGAGACCTCTCGACATTCTGTCATATCCATTTCATCAAGACTTTGGGCATTCCCTGTTGAATTAAGCATAACACTTTTCTTGTTGAGTTTGTGACGATGCTGTTTTATCAGTGTCAACATAGAAATGTAAGGCAAAACATAAAACAGTGTAAATAATCATCATTTAATTTTAATCATATATAGTGTTTGCTTCAAGTAACTGCGAGTCAAATATGTTTTCTTCTCATTCCTCCACTGACCGAATTTATAGAAGGCGGAGTGCTCAACCGTAAATGTATGACCTTACCACTAGATAGAAGTACCGTCGGTGTTTTTGCTTAGTTGCTGTATCATTGTATTTTTGTTTGCAATATACCTTTAAGTTTACAGTCTGAATTGTACCCATTAAAAATTGAAATAGCACTTGAACATTTTGGTGCATTCGAAGCGCTATTCAAATTATACATTCACTAGGAATAAATATTTGAGGAGCTATATGGCCAATGCTTACCTCTCTACTATCATTGAAGTCAGTTTACTGAATCTATTTCGGTACCCACGGATGTAATCAAAATAACACAATTAATTTAAATCAAAATCACTTTTCTTTGTTCAAATTTCATGGCTATGGGTCACGTTTTTGAATTTTGTCACATTTCGTTTACTCTGTATCATTTTCTATTTATTACATACAAATATCACACAGAGGTGAATAGATAAATATATTGTAAATATTTTAGAAATTCAGAAAGATAAGATCATTGAACAATAAAAATTTCTTAATTTTACTTACAATATAAGTTCTCAGGTGAATTAGTACAGCTACGTAGGAGGAAGTGATCGTTGAACAAATCCGCAGAAAAGTCAATATCTACTACAGGATCACGGTGTCCCTGAAAAAGAAAGAATATACAACATACAACAAATTTATTATTAGAATAGACATACGTTCAATTTCTCACAGAACACAATATAAAATGTATATTTGATTTCTTTAATGGTCGATAATTTCTTTGTTTCTTTATCATTTGTTGACCCGTTATTGAACATCAGAGTAATAGATGATCACATGTATGTTTAGATAGTTGTAGTCTCAATAATGTCCGTCCTCTTTTTCTGTAAAATGCCATCACCGAATGCGACTGACAATCGAACTGTTACTTTTCAGGAGCAACAAAACAAGTGCCACTAGTCGAACAGGATCTGCTTACCCTTCCAGAGTATTTGAGATCACCACCCCCGGTTTTGGGTGTAATTCGTGTTGCTCAGTCTTTAGTTTTCTGTACAGTTGATTGCCTATTCGTCGCTTTTCCTCGACTTATGATTTGTATTTTCCCTTTGTATCTTCCGTCTCTTTGTTTTCATAAATTTTGTTTTCTCTGTATTTAACGATCAATTTTATCTCTATGATATCAATAAAACATTTATTAAAAAAAGTGATGACTTTTTATTCTTATGTTATTACATTTGTAAAAGTATTTGCTTGGTTGCCATTTTGTACATGTTACAGTATCTACTTTTAACGTGGACATTAATTGGTATTTACCACACATTTTCCTTTCATTTCCCATACAAACGAGCCATCCGATTTTGCAACGAAATGATACATATGAATTGAGCAATCATGTCCTCCAACAGCTATTATTGTGTAATCTGGAAAAAGATAAACTTGTTTCACTCATTGAAGAATAATGAAAAGTTTGGGCGGTCTTGTTGATGGTAAATCCAGAAAAGTGCTTCAGATGCATTAAATTATAAAATGTTATTTTCATCATCTAGTCACATTCATTTTTAAATAAATTACTGTTAACACTTACAATAGTGGTACACGTCTACATTCAATCTAAACACGTGGAATAATATGGGTGCATCAAATGAATTACAGTCAAATTTAAAATAATAGTAATAATAATAATGAATAAAGAAAAAGCATTCAAAGACGAAGAGAATCCTATTTCCCAACTTTTTAAAATAAAACATATGCAGCAACTATAGTTTGTTTTTAACCTTTGTTGAAAATAACAATTTCTTTTTCATTTTAGAAAAGTATTTCACTTTATTCGGTTAGAATGGTTTCATCTGGAGTTGTTTTTTCATATAGAAAAACTCATCAAAGATATCTGGCCAGTTCGTAAGACGCGCGTAAGCGAGATATTTTCTATATCAAGTCACTTGGTAATAAATTTGTCATACAAATACATCGCAGATAATATACGGTCATGAAATCAAGTTTTACCTGGTGAAAATCGCACACAATCTATTCTGTCTTTTGTTATTTTGTTGTTGAATACTTCAGAACTAGACTCTCCTTCAATATTCAGTATAACTAAACTGGAAAAAAAGTTATAATTAAATATCATTAAATCGACTAATAAATTATGAAAGGGATTTCCGTCATCAATTTTGAAAGCGTATGAAAAAGGTCATAATTCCATCAAAAAGAGGATAAATCAGAATGAAAGACAAATAGTCCAGTAACTCATCATTATATTACATCATACTAAAACATGCTACCCCCCCCCCCTCAAACCAAAGAAAAAGCCAAGAAAAAGCAGACAAGGTCATTTTCACAAAAATTTCCACGTCAAATGTCCAACAGTTAGTATCAAGCAGACAAAAATTACGAACCAGATCTGCAATATCATTATTCAACAATAGTTTCATTATTATGATTGTTGAAAATGTCAACTAGTGGAAGTCTAACTACACTTACTTTCCATTCTTTGTCCCCAATACAACACGTGTTCCATCAAACGAGGAATCTACACATGTAAACTGCATACCCTATAATAAGTAAGTGTAGTGAAAAATCAATTTTTTATATTTCTATATTGAATTAGTTCACGTAGTAGAATATTTTACGACGCATGCTTCCTGTATATCTACAAAAGAAACCAACAGAAACTAACCATCTGTTTTTCACTTCTATTGCTGACATTTTGACTTTCATTGGTGCTCTTCGTTTTACTTACTACCTTACATGTTGGGGTGTACGGTTTAATGTTATTATGCATTGTCAACATTTAGATACAATTCATGCAAGCTTTTCTCTCGTCTGTTTTCGAAATTTTTTGACTGATTTAAAGTGATTTTTTAATCCCATGCCATTTGCTATACAAACGATTTAGAACGAAATAAAATGTAAAATTGACGTTCATTTTTGTATATTTCCGAATAGTGGACTGTATTGACACAATGCACACAGAATCTAGACTATCACAAGATAAACACAACAGTAAAACGATTTTTAACCGAAACTGTCATTTTGATTTCAACCTTTCTTAAAAGACTGAATAAAATATAAAATTAGTAAGCTAGTCCATCAGTCAACGATATAGCTTATAAAATGTGGTTTATTCAATACTGTCCAGACAATTCGCTTGTGGTCAGTTAAGATATGCTGAGTTTTTTTTCAGAATATTTAGTTGTTGTCATTTACATGGACAAAACAATTCTAATTGTCTGTAAAACTATTACTGGGTTTACTTGAAATGAAATGACGGATTTACAGCCACGGAAAAACTTTTACATTATTATAATCAAATATTTCAGATGATGGTATGATCAAAATGATCGATTCAGACAAAACATTAATTTACTAGTAAGAGGAAGGTTTGACGATAAAAAGTTGCTGGACTTTTTTATCGACAATTTTTTTTTTTTGAGTTTGATGGATTTATATTTTATCAGACCATTGATACTCAAATGTCTATCATTGTGCAACGCAAAAATATATTGATGTCATATCACTCAAAACCCCACATTTAAGTGAGCGCTTGCATCTCATATACCCTCTGCTCCATCGTATGTTCTATATATATTTTACTTAATACGTTATGCTCGTGCATGTTTGCAGTATACAATATACAAATTCATAAGTTATGAGGAAAAAAAACTGAAATCGACCCTGGACGTTGACTGATACAATGTGACTGTGTCTCAACTCACTAACGACATGTTTTGTGGTCTTAGATTTTTAGTTATTAAAATTGTCATTCGATCTGTAAGTTTACCGAGTGTGTCCTAAGCACTCCTGAGCACCTGAGATCACCCCCAATTTTTGGTGGGGTTCGTGTTGCTCAGTCTTTAGTTTTCTATGTTGTGTTTTGTGTACTATTGTTTGTCTGTTGGTCTTTTTCTTTTTAGTCGAGGCGTTGTTAGTTTATTTTCGACTTATGATAAAATTGAGAACGGAAATGGGGAATGTGTCAAAGAGACAACAACCCGACCATAGAGCAGACAATATGAGTTTGAATGTCCCTTTGTTATCTTTTGCCTCTCTTTTGCATGGCGGGTGATGCATTAATATCAGTTGATGCTTAACCTGTCGATGCACAACGTCTCGGTCCTTTTTGGAGTTCATGTAATTTTCTTAGTTTTGATTTGTATCTTCTAAATAGATTTATGATATTTTGACCTCGTTAAACTACCGTCGGCTTTAATTGATGTCGGAATAATTTTGTGCATTTCGTAGCCTGAAACTATTCTTATATATTATATATATAACGGATTTGACTTCCACTTTAACGACTTTGAGTTAGTTGTTTTCGGGAAGTCGTTTACACAATGCCGGGTAATGTTGTGTAGACATTTTCTATGACTCTATTTGATACTGATTCATTTCTTACAACCACCGATAAAATTACCTTCAACATAAGTTTACAGACAGGATCTCTCCTTTCTGTGTTGAACCAGCAGACAACACCGTCTATTCCGGCAGTAAGGAAATCGCCACCAAGCTGAGATTCGTGCATTACTACCAATCCACGTAAGTCGTCATAATGACCCTAAACATGTATAAGTTGTAAAATCTTAATAAAATATCATTAATCGTATTGAATTCTGTTTGTTTGTTTAATATTTATTGTTATTGTTTTAAATTGCTTTTGTGGTTACTTTTATTGGAGATGGTAACTGTTACTAGTACATTATATCTTGTTTGTTTGATTGTCGTTTTATTGTTTTATATCTATTGTGATTGTTTGAATTGTTTTTGTTATTTTAATTGGATGGTTAGTTCATCTTGAATAAATACACCAATACATGTCCCCGCCTTCCAACTTTTATCTCTTTTCTACTAAAGTACGAATAAAATAATAATGATTCATAAAAAAGACCAGAACCCTGTTGTAAACATAAAATCACGGTAAATATTTTGCGTTTAATGGAAGAGTGAGTTGTTCTTCGAAGAAAAATTGAAATATTTTCGAATCGGTTTTTTGAAACATGAAATATATTACAGTTTTATATTAAAGGGCCATTAGCTGCGATTTTGACAGTAAAAGTTGAAATGATTTAAGTATGCCATTGCTATTTACAAGAACGGAATAATGAAAAAAAACATTTTCAGCAGTCAGTTTGGTTCAATTGTGTCAAAATATGTCCAAAAACTTAAACATATACATTATTCATTTCACTTGCAAGATAATAATTTGACATAATTTAGATCCATATGTATGCAACTTATGTGACCTCAATTGGTGGTGATTGCGCATGTGGTCGGCAAGTTCAGGTATGGAAAAGAATGTCAGCTGGAAAAGTAAATCTAAGGTCCAACGGGAAAACCGGTTTTGTTGACTGTGTCAATTCACAAAAAAATTATTCTTATAGGTAAAACGATTAGGTACATTATTTTCGTGTCATAGATAAATAATTTGTTCGGTTCAATTGTGTCAAAATATGTCCAAAATTTTAAACATATACATTATTCATTTGACTTGCAAGACAATAATTTGGTCTCATTTATATCCATATGTATACAGCCTGTTGTATATAAGTTCATATCAATGTTTGATTAGTTAATTTTGTCATATAGCCCCTGACCTTTCTGCGCATTTGAGCGTTTCTGATGAAGGCTTATCCAGAATATCGCTTCGGAAAAACGAAATGTATAAAGTTTTATTTGCATTTACACGCACTGGTGGACTGTTATTGATGGATTATCAGCTCAGTGGTCAGTGTTTTGGTACTGACATGATTTCTAACATTTTTTTGTTAGATTTCACGTAGATAGATTAAAGAAATATTATAAACTAAGGTTCCAACTCCTTCAGGCGACGTTGACTTTACTTCTACGTCATTTGGTCTCTGGTGGAGAGTTATCTTATTGACAATCATACCACATCTTCCTATTTTTTTTATTTTGATGAATTTCGCAATTCTTTTAATACGTCCTTTTTGTTGATATAGCTCATAACGTTTCTCCCTATTTATACATCACTGACATTCCAATGATTAGGTCTGAGCGTTCATAATGAAAGTAAATCAAGAAAAGCGCTTCGGACGCATTAAATTCATAAAGTGTCTTTTTCAAATAATTACTTTGATAGAGTTCAACCCAAAATGGTGATACTTTTTACGATTTCATGAATTTGTTTCCGGTTGGTCTTTTGTGAAAAAAAAATCATTTTAGAATCTTATCAATCAAATTTGAGTTTAAATCAACTAGATGGACATGATTTTGTCAGCAAATGGTCCTTTATTATTTAGATGAAAAGAAAGTACACTGAATATGAAAATTGTCCAATGTGCAAAAATGAATTAAGAAACATATTATCTTCCATTCTAGTGTGTTCTAGATATTCTCCATCCAAAGAAATATAAAGATAAGAAGTCATGTACTTATATTGTCTAACCTGTGTAATAGGCACTGGATCCAACTGAATTCCAGAAAGAGGTGAGTTGCCTTTTGTAGATAACTCTGCTGACAACATAGAGTTCATTGTAGTTCCAATGAAAAAAGTGTCATCATGGAATTGTAACATTCGAATCCCGCCTTCAGATCTAGGTATCTAAAAAACAGTCTAAATACATTGTAAATCGTCAATCTAACCGTCCATACTATATAGCGGTTTAGATATTTAACACCTTGTTTTGAGCAAAATGTCAAAAATACCCCTAACAAGATTAATATTTTGGTCAAACAGTCAAGGTAGCAAATATTTCTTTTTTTTTTTATAAAAAAAATATCACAATGTTATCAATAACCCTACAATCATCAAGAATTTCCTCTCTTTAAAAGCAAGGAAGAAAGTAGAAATAGGGCTAACCCTATATTACAAGACAACGCAGTGGCCAGAAGATAGGAAAGAGCAACTACGACAATAATCAACAAAACACTTAAAAAATAACCAAGATTGAAGAACACGAGCCAATGAAAAACTAAAGTGAACGATGAATTGCACTGAAAGAGTAAGTAGTTCTTGTTCCATTGGTTACACCGTCCTGTCACGCATAAATAGTAAATATAAAACCATCCAGTGAAGAGGAGGAAAAAAATGTTTCCAAAAACGAATTGATTAATCCTTGGTCATATATTACCCTGAGTACCCGTAACAGTTAACCATAGTATGGTTGTTTTATGAAACTTTGTATGAGATTACTGTTCATTTGCCATTAAAAGTTCTTGGTTCCTTGTAATAAGCAATCCTATATTTCATCATTATTTTCAATATCAGGTATTAATCAGATCTAGCAAGCTTATCAAAACAAATTATGATCAAATACATAAACCAATTAGAAGGTACACATATTCATCAGATAAAGATGAACAAACTGATAACAGTTTATAAAACTTTACATAGCCAGTGGTTATCTGTTTAAATTGCTGTTCACGTCAGATGTCATTTTGGAGGCATCTTCGCGGTCCACATTTAAGATGTGCACTTTCTATTAACTTGCATTCAGTTTAATTTACCTGCAGTTCGCCAACATTGTCCATATTTTTGTTACACAGCCAACAATATACAATTCCATCTCTTCCTCCAGATATGATGTAATTTTTGTAAAACATTACAACAAATACAGGACCCTGAAAAAAACACGCAATACAACAATATACTGTAAATAAAACAGTTGATAATTTAAAAAAAAAATTTTCATTTTTATTTTTTTGATATTCGTTTTTCATTAGTTTATGATCGGTTTTCACGCTTTCAGATCTTTTTAAAATCACTGGTTATGGGCTTAGTATCTTTGATGAGATTTTGTTCTAAATTGGGGTGTGCACATTTTATTACTTTATTAAGATTTTGAGTGCTTGTTGTAAGAATCAAGCATAGTAATCAAAAACAAAAATGGTTCAAAATCGTACCAAAATAATGCATATGAATAAAAGGACATGTAGGTAAATATCAATGAGACGGCATTCAAATAACTAAATACGCATCTAGAGGGTTACATACAAATTTTCACAATGGACAGATAGTTCATATCATGCACTGATCAACAGTCAGATATACTAAGTTTCCGTAGGTTGTTTACTTGAAGTAAATAAAAGTGGCATTTCACATCCAGCTTTTATGGTGATATCATTTATTAAACAAACATGTTTATGAATTGTTCTTCAAATCTTCTTAGTGGTCTTGATGTCAGAGTGATAGTTCATCAAATGTATCACAACAACAACAAGCGATCACACAATCAAACATGTTTTCTTTCCTGAAGAAGCTTTAATATCGATACAAATAACAATAATACTTTTGTTGTTAAAGCATTGCATCAGTTTTTTTTTTTATAAATATCAATTCCCTTGTTAAAATTAAATGCATATTCCCTTTTTTTTTTACTATTTGTTTGTGAGCATTCCAATAGTTCATTTCTGTATGTCCTGTTAATGTAATTTTTATTTAAATTTACAAGCATAAGTGTGGATGTAGGAGTTTATGATTGCATGACTTCTTTATCAACAGATGGTTATGAACTTTAACTCGATATCAGTAACTCTCAGCATTCCTTGATACAAAACTGTACTAATTATTTGTCTATTGGACAGGTATTTGGGAGTTAAGTGGTTCTTTTTAAACAGATTCAGTTAAAGGTTCATGTATGTACAATTTATTATTTCACTGATCAAAATAAAAAAGGGGAGTGTTGAATCTTTTCCATTAGTTTACATGCCAGGAAGATCGTGAGTTGTTGTATTTCGTTATATCTCAATGTTGTTTTTTTTTTACTTTTATAGGTTTTGGTGTTGACAACAGATCTTTTCGCGGCAATAATAATTTATCGATGTTCAAATCTCATAAATCTGATGTGTAGCTTGGCATCTAGTTTATACATTCGATTACGAAAGATAGACAATGAATGTGGATTTATAAATATTGTCGTATGGATTTTTGTCCTGTTTGATAGTTGTCTTATTGACCTACATCACGCTCTTCCTTTTATACACATTGTAAATCAGGTGATACTTTTATGACACTTACCTTCAGTTTTGTTGAACTGAAATTTTTTAAGTATTTCAACCTATTTATATATCTAGTTTTCAAATAAATAAACACCCCGAATATTGTTTCTGTACATGGGTATCATAAATTATGAATATATTTTTGAACAAGTTTTACTGGTGTTAAGTTATTCTGTAGAAATAGACTTGTCTATATAATAAACTTCATTTTAAAAATATGATAAAAAAAAATAGATTCTGAAATGGTGAATTACTCCAAAAACTCTTACATCATGTGCATGTTTGACAAAGTTGGTAATCTTGTTTCCACCATCAGCCCAGACATAAATAGTTCCATTTGAATCTCCAGTTACTAAGTCTCCTTTCTCGTTATGTTCAAGGAATATGATGAATTTTGCTTTAAGATAATTCTAAAGTATAAAGTTAGACATATTTGTTACAGCATATGGAATTAATTTATATTACATGTGACGATTTATATGGTTTTTCGTGTACACAATTGCCGCAAATATTATTAATTCGAATATTAAATTCCTTTATCAGGAACAAATAGAAAGACTATAATAATCCTTATTCCACACTTTTATCTTTTAAACAAAGTGTTACTATCTTATTACGTTGGTTACATTAGAATTTCTTCCGACTTAATTTTGCTGCATTTTACAATCTCAAATTCCCTTAAAAATTGGGTTAAAAAGAAAGTTGATTTGTGTTTGATAGACACATATTTTAGGTATATAGTTTATACAATGATGTTTGATGTAAGCTCTCACATCATACTGTGGCTGGGCTACTGGTTGAAGTGTTCGACTCTCCTCGTAAATTTTCCACCACTGAAGATGTTCTTTTCCAGAGGTCACTAACAACTCTGGATACTTTTTATTGAATGATATATCACAAATCAATTCTGTATTCACCTGAAAATAATAAATAAACTGAATTGATATTATTATGATATATATTGATTTTTGTTCTTTTTAAAATTATAGCCTATGCGGACCTACCGTGTATTTACTTTGCGCTCTGCAGAAAGCAGTCTCGCAGTAATTCTATAAAGTTTTTATACTAACTTTTCATATAAGAATCAGAAACAAAATTAACCTAATGAAAGTTTTTCGTGAAAAAAACTTGTCGTGTGCACGGTAATTGTATAATACTTGTTTGTTTCTACCACTGCTTCGGCCCACGCTGGTAGACTATCAGTCCCCGAAGGTTCCATTCGTGTGGTAGCAAGTCCTTCGGGATATTGAAATGATTTGAAGTATATTCAGCTTAATTTGCAAATTCCTCAGAGAAATTTGACCTTAGATGACTTTGGTCGTTCTGTTTAGGCCTTTGATTTTTGTGTTCTCTAACTTTTTTACTTTTTTGGCAACAAGCAATTATGAAAGAAAACATAATGACAGTCATGGTAACATCTTTACATACAGAATCGCTGTATTTTTTATTCCTGCCAGGTGATAAATATTTAAGATTTATATTATATACCTCTGTTTCAGTAATAAGTTCTCCTGAAGAAATATTCCAAACCGTCAGGCGTTTGTCGGGAGTATTATCTACAGCAGCTAAGATATCCTGTATAAAGCGTAAGATTTAGATATACATTCACAAATAACATTGTTCATTATAAATTTAAAGAAAATATTCGAGACAGTTTCATGGATGGATACCCCATAGCCTTTCTTTTCTATTATATACATATATTGTTCCTTTTTTTACATACCAGTATATGATCATGAACTATACATCAATTGTTTACGTCTTAATTATATGAAGTGAAAGTTTATTAAAAAAATATACAACATTTACAGTGGTCTTTTGGTTCCTCAATGCTCTACAACTTCGAACTTTATTTGGCCTTTTAACTTTTTTGATTGGCGCGTCACTGGGGGGTCTTTTGTTGACGGAACGCGGGTCGGGCGTACAAAAATATAAGTCTTGTATCTTTGATGATTTATTTTTTTTCAATTTAGCCCATATTTATTAGAAACGTTAATTTAGGAGACCTAAGATAAAACAATTCTTTACAAAACTAAGAACATGTGGTATGAATGACTATTAGATAATTATCCACCAGATACCAAAAAACAATAAGCAAATCAATATCATATAGTAAGCTATAAAATGTAATGCCCCCCCCCCCCCCCCCCCCCGACATGCCAAAAGACAAAGCAATTCAAAAATGAAAACAAACGGTCTTATGATCTATTTCGTACAACAAATGTTGCGATGCAAAAAATAGTGTCGATTTTATTTATTTCCCTCGAAAATAGCAAAATATTCACAAAATAAAATAAAAGTAACATATATGTCACCAAACCAAAGCTGCAGTTATTTCTGACCAATTCCGATTGTACTCATTGTGCATTCTACTTGCCTTACTTTATTATACTAACAAGAAGCAGATTTGTTTAATAAGGACTATGCATCGGTGTTAAATCCACTTGAGACATGTTTGTCATTGATACAATATAAAGGCAAAAACATGTTTTGTATAAGTCAATTCATTCGCAACCTAACTACACACACATAAATAATCCACAGGTCAACACACGGTTTATAATATTTTTGGCCATCTAAACTTATTTCCGATTTTGTCCTACTCATGGTAATGTCATTTCGCACTGCAGAGGAGTTTGAAATCACATGACGGGCTATACATTCATTACAGGAGATGTATAACCTTTTGATGCATAAGGACACATGTTTCGGGCGTATGTGATTCACTCCCATGTGTATCTGTCTGCTGCTGGATTGATGAAAGCTGAAATGACTTTTGAGCATTTTCGCAATAATGTATACTAACGTAAAACTACATAAATTTACCTCTGAATTTGAAAATGCTAAACACATAACAGATTTTTCGAACTCTTCTAGCACGTGTGTTGTCTGTAAGGTATCTGATCGCCAAATCCTAATATGTGGCTGAAATATGGTTAGAAAGCCTTATAATGTATGGTGCTTTTATGGTATTACTTATCAGTTTACTGTTTACAAAACTTTGAATTGTTCAATCAATTTGTTGGTGTCTTAAGGGCATAAGATACAGAAAAGATAGTATGTTGTTTTTTTCCTTGAAAGTTTGACAAAAGTCAGTGTTGATATGCACCCTGGAAATATGCAAAGAAACACTATGCAAAATACTTTTCGAGATATTTCACATTGTTTTTTGCAGATCTCAGAATAAATTATAAATAGTCATATTCTAATACTTTTTTTAGAATTATACATCTTTCAAACGAAAAAAAAATATTTTCATCCACTTTTTGCAAAGTATTCCTTAGATCATAGGCTTTTTAGTTAATTCCAAAAAAAAAAGGATTGGCTGAGATAGATTTTTGAAAAATAATACAGCTATGTGTAATAGAAAGCCACAGACAAAATTATTGTCACAAGAAATGCATACAGAGAAAAAAATCTATGGTTGATTTTCACAAGCATTTCAATAAAATTAATGATGCAGCACTCAATCGATCGCAAAAGAAATAAATTGGGTTTTAGTACCTTTTTTAGACTAAAGTAGAAACCCTATTTTTTAAATTGCTGGAGATTCCATTTTCCTTTTATGTATAATTAACATCGAAGTGTATGTTTACTGCAAAATCCACACACTTGAAGCATTTAATGTGGGGATTTAGACTGTGGAGTAGATGCAGATGGCTTTGATTTCATTGCAATTAGATTCTTTTGAGCGTACAGTACAGTAGTCGTTACACTTCTTGTCAATCACAAAGATCATTACTCAGCTGAGTAATGAACTAATGGCATTATGAAGTAATCCACGCAACAGATTTGATAACGTTTGTGGAATTTCCGCACATTTTGGATGCTTTTCACTAGAAGAGTTTAAAAAAACGCATTGAATGTTGATACTTTTTTTTTAATTTACCCCTGCTACCGTATCGTTTGGTCTTAAGTCATACCTTTAACGATTCTGGAGTTTGCTCATTTGCCAGGAACAAAAAAAAAGGGTTCACAGAGTCTATATTGGCGTGATGTTGTTTTTTTTTTTAAATTTGTTTTTAAACATAAATAAGTAAACTAAGAAAGAATGTTACTCGAAGTACAAAGTTAGGAAGTACATAGAATATATCGTAACAATTCCATAGCTTTTGGGAGTTTTGTGGTTTCAGAATAGTTTAAGCTCGTTAAAAAAACAGAGTCTAAAACAAGAAAGTGTATTGAATGTTAAGAACCCATTGAAACTCAGTTAAACATCGAATAAAAAGGCTTTTCAAGTATACAATGTGTCAATCTGTGTAATATTTCTTACCTTGTTATGTGGTCTATGCTTAGAACATACTTGTCCCGTAGCTATTGTTACACCATTTGAATGAAGAGCAATACTGTAAAAGTATTTACATTTTCGTTACTTGAATATATATTAATATATTAATGTATTGTATACATTTTAAAATGTTCTCTTAACAACATGTCTTACTATTTATTGTGTATATTACTCCATTCTCACAAATAACTCAAATAGAATTATGGTCTGTACTAACCATTCTAAAAACACCAAAAACGGCATTAATACGGTTACCTCTAAAGCATAATGACACGTTGTATATCTTTAATAAGAAATGCTCAATAATAAGTGTAACCGGTGATTGATTTTTTTATTATTCTCTTCTTAGGTGTTTGACGTAGTTTGGCAAATTTTGATATAAACGCGAAAACAATATATACGGAACTGAAATATGTCCTTCATATTTCAGTTTTCACTTAGTTTAAAGCCGATATGATTTTGACTTTCAGTTGAGATTCTAAATCTCAACAGTTTCTTCTCCTAAAGGGTATGGGTATGACCATTCCTAAATCAGGTAAAGAACTGATTTGTGGGTCCAAATATATAAATTAAACGAAAACGTGACACCAGACAGATGATGTCCATCATATTGTTTACCAAAATAATAATCAAATAAACAAATATACCACTTGATGTATTCTGTGTGTTCTTTGTAATGCCTCTGTTTATGATTTTCCTTATCATATAAAACAACAATGTTAGATATGAAATACACCAGCTCTCCATTGGCTAAAACATGTATGTTATTCCTACAGTCGTTTCCACGGTAACCATACCTAAAATTCAATTGGTACTTAAATATTATGGTAAATTTTTAACAAATGGTACATCTCTGATGTAAATGGCAATTTTTCATATTCAAAAGAAATAAAAATTGCAATGAACAATGTAAATATAGATAGCCAAACTTTCAAGATTTCCATGAGAGTAAATATATCCTCTAATTCTACTACCATTTTATATTATTCTTAATTTTTCAATTGAGAAATAATACATGTTGATTGACACTTATTATTTTTAATTATATACAGCCGACAAATGTATGATGAGAATATTACTTACACCCAGTCAAGCTTGAGCCGAGCTTCAGGAGGTTCTAATTTAACTGTTTCAGTATCGTATCCAACTGGTTTTGAAAATTCAATGGTATGACCATTTTTTGTTAAAATAAGATTGTCCCCATCTGAGCATCCGCTGTCCTTTATTGTTGCTACAGGAAAAAAAATAATTCTCATTCATTTTTACAGTGCAGATAATTATACTTGTATACCTTAGGAATTTACCTTAGAAAAATGCGTTAATTGAACTTTGCGTTTAGTTAACTGTATTTTCTATAAAAGCGAGTACGAAAATGTTCATTAGCTATTTTTTTCAAATTTGTTTTAAATCCAATAAATATATATTTCTTTTGTGTTTTCACAGTTTCTCTTCTTGCATATACATGTTTATTAACGTGACGTGTCCTTACTTAAATAGTACAGTATGCATAAGAATTTTACAAACACCAAACGCACGAGCATTTTCGATAATCGAATTTGGAGTCATAGGTTTAACTCCCATTGCCATACCTTTCTCGTTGAATTCATATTAATTAGAAAAAAGGATAGCCCCTTTAAACTACCGCATTGAGTATAAAAAGGTGCTTCTGCATTTGTATGCACATGTCCCAAGTCAGGAGCCTGTTGTTCAGTGGTTGTCGTTTGTTGGTGTGGTTCATAAGTGTTTCTCGTTTCTCGTTTTTTATATAGATTAGACCGTTGGTTTCCTGTTTGAATTGTTTTACACTAGTCATTTTGGAGCCCTTTATAGATTGCTGTTCGGTGTGAGACAAGACTCTGTGTTGAATGCCGTACTTTGACCTATAATTGTTTCCTTTTTATACATTGTGACTTGGATGGAGAGTTGTCTCATTGGCACTCGTACCACATCTTCTTATTTATATTCACTGATATTACATAAACTCACGCATTGAATCTTCTTTCTCCATTTCTTCCACGTTGTCAGTAATATCATCAGTTTTAGGGTTTTCAAGGCAGCCCTCTGTCTGGTTCTCATTACTTCCAGAATCGGTGTTTAAGTCTTTCTTAGAATTATCCGTGTCTTTAACAAGAGTTATGTCTCTTGGACTGACTTCTTGGGTTTTATCACTCTCTGTTGTCTCCTCCTGGTCTATGTTTTGATTATTTTCTTTGTCTGGATTCTTTCTTTCTTCTTTTTTCGAGTTCGTGTTCTCTTTTTCAGTACTTTTTTCTTTTAATTCTATCTTTTCTTCCGATTCCTCTTCATCTTTCTTTCGACCTAAAATACCATTTAAATGTAAATAAGTATTCTGGAGACAGAAGGATTGATTGAGTATTTTTTCTTTAATCATTGAATACTATCATGATCATGTGAAATTAAAAGCTGTTGTTTTGGAAATAGAATTAAGGTTTCAGTTATAGTTTGTTATTTCATTTTTAGAAAGACGTTCTTTTAAATTTTAATTTCTTTAAATAAAATCTAAATGAAAACTTGCATTGATAATTCCACAGCAACATTTCAAACATTATCTATGTCATCCAATCATACGATTATATGCACTAATGATAGCTTATGATATTGGGAACATTCAGGGATATTGATGTTTGTAAACACTATGAGCAAGCAAGTTTCAATACGTACACCAAGAAGGCAAACCATTTATTAGGCTAAAATAAGACATGCATGTGGTATATTTATTATCAATGTTTATCTCCGACTCTATATAAGAAACTTTATAAAGAATAATTATTTTATTTTCAAATATTCTTTTTTGAGCGTTCAGTCGATTGTACACATGAATTTCATATTTTTGTTTGGCCTTAGGGATAACATATACAAAGTACTGCATTCACGATTCAAACTTTACAAAGCGTAATCATAAAAAACGCTTATACAATACCTGCTATAAAAGACTTAAAAGTACCCAAGAAGCCAGATGGTGTCTTCAGAAGCGCTGGTTTCTGTGTATCTAAACAATACAAATGTGCATAGGTGCTCATAAAAACAACACTTAGTAAGTGCATATTATTAACTGCATATAGAAAAATAACACTTAAGTAACTGACAATAAAAAGATATTACTGTGCTTATTCAGTAGGCTGTGGGGTATCACATTAGCAATGGCTAAAACAGTTTACCAAATTGCAGTTTGAATTCTTCTCCAACAAACTGATCAACTGGTAAAATGTTTTAACAAATTGATTCAGGGAAGGTTGTTTGTATGAAGTGAGTGCAGTGAAATTAAAAGGAATACTTACCATCCAGCTCCAGTTAGTTGATGTCTATGTCATGAATTTCAAACAAAATAATGACTTACTATAATATGAGTCACTGATTTAAAAAGGTTTAACTTTGACATGAAAACTTCTATTCTAAATAAATTTTATAAATAAATAGTTCAAACATTGTTTTGTAGGTCAACAATTTATAGCTCTGTTTTCTAACAGCAAGTTAGTGTGTAACTGTAATTTGGATATTTTTTTCTAAAGCAATTACTTATCTGCTAAAGTTAGAAGGAAGTAATTTACATAACTGTAAAATCAGCAAAATTTTGATCTGTCAAATATCAACTTCCTTCGTTTGATGTGTTTGAGCTTTGATTTTGCCATTTGATTAGTGACTTTCCGTTTTGAATTTTCCTCGGAGTTCAGCATTTTTGTGATTTTACTTTTTCCTTCATTTTATAAGTATTTTGTTTGTAACATTATTTCCTTGATTATTAAATTATTATCCTCTGTTCTGGAAGGAACACTGAAATTTATTTTTAAGATGATTAAATTTTGGAAAAAACTGTTAAAAACATATTATGGAGCACATACAAAGTTATATAAATCATACAGATTCCTCTGTAGATTAAGAAGGTATCACCGGTGAGCCCAGTAGTCAGCTATTCTGTGTTGACATGAATTTTCATTGATATGGTCAAAATTATAGATTAATTGTTTTGCAAAACTATGAACTGTTCAAAGTAAAGTTTACTTATGAGCAATATTTGGCAAAACCTTTTGGAATTTTGTGTCCTCAATGCTCTTCAACTTCATACTAATTTGGCATTTCAATTTTTTTTTATTCGAGTTGTATTGATGAATCATTTCTAGGCAAAATCATAAGCCTTGTATCTTTAATACACAATGACTCAATAAAAATTAGTAATTCTTATAGAAAATATTATCCAAATCCCAATCAAACAATAACTTCCTCTTGGAAAACAAAGCTATGAATTATTGACCTTCAAAACAATGTTTTGAACTATTTATCTATAAAGATTATTAAGGATAGAGGTTTCATGTCAAAGTTAGACCTTTATAAATCAGTGACTCATATTATAGTAAGTCATTTTTTTTTTGAATTCATGACATACACATCAACTAATTGGAGCTGGATGGTAAGTATTACTTTTTATTTCACTGCACTCACTTTATACTTACAACCTTCACTGATTCAATTTGTTAAAACATTTTACCAGTTGATCAGTTTGTTGGAGAAGAATTCAAACTGCAATTTGGTAAACCGTTTTAGCCATGGCTATTGTAATACCCCAAAGCCTACTGAATAAGCACAGTAAGAAATCACATTAATTGAACACATGTATTTCATAACTAAAGGAAACGTGATAAATATCGTATTCTAAAATGTGCTTATCTTTCAAATCATATACCTTCTGGTTTTTCGTCTGTGGTCTCCTTCTCTGACTCCTGATTTTCTCTTTGTGGTATCGTTTCACTCTTCTCATTTTCTTTTTGTTCTTCAATCACTTCGTGTTGAGCGAGTTTTTCTTTTGTTTCATTTTCTTTGTTCTTTTCCTCTGATTTTTCAGACTTTTCTTTTTTATTAAGATTTTCGCCTCTGTTTATAGATCCCTAATGGAAAAGAAAAAATAAGGTCAATCAACTTGAACCAGACTTAAAGTGCAGAGAATAAAACCAGATTTATCCAACCATGCATTAAAGCGCGGAAATCACTATGTGATCCGTGTAAACTCATCGAACCTTTAAACAAACTTATTAGTAAAGGTTATCTTACCAATGTTGTAATTAGATCTTTGAATATAGTTTACATTGGCACTAATATCGATTTTGTCATCAGCAAATTAAAACATAACTAAATTTGTATTCTTTTCAAACGGGATGTATAAAGACACACCCACGTTCGTTTGATCTATAAAGAGGTTAAACTCCTAACTATCCTACTGTCTGTCGATACATTTATTTTTGGCATTGCACTAGTCATGTCTTCTTTGACTGTCCATGACGTTAAAATACTAAATCCCTGGGATGTGTTTTAGTTGATTTTAGTCTCTGTTGCATGATTTTTTATGATTAATTGTTTTGGCTTTTAACTAGCTGTCAGTAACTGCGAGTACTCTCATATCGTACTTTCTTGTTTATTTGACCTGTTGATACTAATTGTATTGCTTTTTTGTTATTTAATGTTATTCAGGGTTATATCTGGACTATATACCAGCTTTGATAAGTGTTTGGTATTACTATAAATTTTCACTTCGTACTATGAACATCAATATTTTTTATTTTGTAAAAATATTTCCTTTCTCTATTGGAACTGTACACGTATACCTAACAACAAAATTATTTTCATTTACATGTGTTTAAAGTTATTGCAAATGGCTGATATTTTTGTTCGAGCATATTGTTTTTCTTTAATTGTTTAACATTTCATACCGATATAACATGTTACTTTTATTATTCTTCCCTTAGTTTATTTATTTTGTATTTACATTGTATCATAGGTCAAATTTATTTGTTCAGTGTATGTTCAATGGTGTTAATATGTCCTTTGATTGAGTTAAGCTATTTCAGTTGATAGTGTGTCTTTCTATGTTGGGATGTTACATTAGTTGTTTCAGAGAAAGGGTGAAGGTTTGGTACCATTAAAACGTTTAAACCCGATGCATTTGTTTGCACCTGTCCTAAGTCAGGAATCTGATGTTCAGTAGTTGTCGTTTGTTGAGGTGGTTCACAAGTGTTTCTCGTTTCTCGTTTTTTATATAGATTAGACCGTTGGTTTTCCCGTTTGAATGGTTTTACACTAGTAATTTTTGGGGCCCTTTATAGCTTACTGTTCGGCGTGAGCCAAGGCTCCGTGTTGAAGACCGTACTGTGACCTATAATGGTTTACTTTTATAAATTTTGACTTAGATGGAGAGTTGTCTCATTGGCACTCATACCACATCTTCTTATATCGATATACATCACTTTTCACTGCTCCGAGTTTGTACAACAGTGAACACGGGAAAATAATGATGAAAAATGGCACAAGATACCATGGGGCAATAAAAACCATGTGTCAATAAAAGACAGACAACACAAAGATCAAAACAAACAAAACAAACAGACAAATAACAGAACACAAAACTTTTCACAGAAAACTAAAAACATGAGATACACCAACTCAATCAGATACTGAGGGTGAAATAAGGTGCTCAGGAAGAATAAGATTCTCCTGCACTTAAAGTATCGTCGTGTTTCTCACTTTAATTGAAGTTCGGGTCAGAAGTCGCATTCAATGATGGCGTAAGTGGTGTGGAAAGAGGACAGGATTGAAACTTAGACACGTGGATCATATTCACGGTCTATCTATCTTGTTGTATAGTTATTCTATAATATCGTATCAACTGGAAAATACTATGAAGGCCGTACGGTGACTTATAGTTGTTAATTTCTGTGTCATCTTGTCTCTTGTGGAGAGTTGTCTCATTGGCAATCATACCAAATCTTCTCTTTTTTATATTTTGAAGCAGGTTATGTTGAAATGAAGCTATATGGAAACGGAAAGTTGACAACAGAAAATTTACAATAATATCTTTTGTCGTAAAGATTTGTTTTCAATCGACCCTTACAGTCAATTTCTGGATTTTAATAAAGACATGAAGCAGACTTAAATGTATCTGTAGTATAATTTATTTGAAGTTCTATAGGATATATGCGAGCAATAGCAACCAAGCTTTGTTCAGTGAGAGGACATCATCTATATAGCGGGAAGTTAAACGATAATGCTAGTCCCTTTCCTTTCGTTTTGCGATGGTCAACGAGAAGATGAACACTGTTAGTTCACAAAAGGATTATCGAAAGACATGTCCACCAAACGTTATATAATAAATCGACGTCTATAACATAATCAATCATATTAATTATGTCAGTTTCAGATAAAAAAAATGTAATCAGATTGGTTTAACAGAGTATAATTTGTCATTTTCTTAAACTAGACATTTTTATCAACGATAGTAATTTTTTACAACTATCTTCATATGTGCAATAAGATAGGTTTTCAAAAAGGTCGATGAAATCAGTCGAAATTCATTAAATTTAAATGAAGGCTGATTATCATGTCTAGACAATATGATTCAAATTTCATCCTAAACAACATTTTAATATACATGAGTAGGTCTATTTTCGTTCATTGGTACTTTGATGAATATTGAATATTCATTTTCACCGTAAAATATTAGAAATTCTAAAATAGTCCCAAATTTCCTTTTGGATTTACTGATTGGAAATGAAAAATGTAAAGGTTTATACGCTTTGTCTTACACCTGATACATTTAGACCAGACTTCAAATATAAATATAAATACACGAAGAGTCATTTATTTAAGATACAAAATAGGAAATGAGTGAACTTTTTCTACCTTCTTTAGAAATCTGTTTACCAGTCTGGATTTAGTCTGATTAGAAAGGATATCTGATGCCTCTGGTACAACGGGAGTTTTACTTTTCATCAACTCAGGTAAGGAAGACATTTCAGGATATTTTTTCCATGCATTTTTCTGTGCTTTGTCCAGGAAGCTTAAAAACTCTGGCCAACTGTTAACAAAATGTGAGAGTATACATTTCAATCCCCCAAATTTATCATCATGTAATTACTGAACTTTATCAACTCTTTGCTATTTATTTAAAAAAGAATTTATACATTCAAATAATAAAATTGTACCACGTACAGCAAAATTAGAAATCAATTCTTCGTAGATTTCAGAACCAGATTAAGAAATGTGCAAGGTATCCATTGCCAAATGTTGTTTAAGGGTTTTCGGTCTTGGCCGATATCTTCAACTGTCTTAAGAATTTACCATAGAGCTTTTATATAGCAAATAGTATATCTTATTCTTTTCGTCTAAAACATGTTATCATTTACCTTACAATATTATGGTTGTCCATATCACATCGTTTTACTAATGCCTTCAGAAGAGCTCCGTAAAGTGGTTGTTGTTTCAAGGCAACGATATCAAATACCTCAAATAAAAAACAAAATTTTGCATCATTTATAATTAATTTAATAAAATTCCATGCTCTTATTATATTGTATTGGGTACATATAATTACTAGACATGTGATGACTGTATGTTACAATATGTTCTTACCCTGTCGACACACTTTTATTTTTCCCACTTCATACAATTTACAATGTTTCCTTACCGTATCGGAATGCCTTTAATTGCCTTGTACGTATTTGGCACAATTTTTCGGAATTTTTTGGGTTTTTTTTAAAATGCTCTTCAATTTCGAATTGATATCGTCCTCCAACTGTTTTGATTCGAGCGACATTTATGAAGCTTATGTAGACGAAAGGCGCGTGACCCAAATAGTAAGCCTGGAGTTTTAAAAACGAATGGGTCGTTTCCCCTGCCGGTGGACGTTACGGCCAGGAGAGTATCACCATCCCAGTATTCAGCACTTTTGTTTGACATGAAATATCAATAATATGTTCATTTCTGTAAATTTACTGTTGATAAAATGTTGTAGTTTCGAAACACAAGCGTTTTATTTTTATTCGCAGGCGATTGTTTTAGTTGTATTTGGCACATCTTTTCGGAATTGTTTGTTTAAATAGTCTTCAACTTCGTATTTGATTTGGCCTTCCAAATGTTTTGATTCGAGAGCCACTGATGAGTTTATGTAGAAGAAACACGCGTCTGGCGTTCCAAATTATAAGTCTGTTTTCTTTGGTGGTATTTTTAACATGAGTTGGGAGGTTAGAAAAGGTTCTGTAGACGACTACTGTTAAGTTGATCGAAATCATACGAAGTGAATAAGTGTTGAGAGCACAACAAGAATTTCCTGAACCTAATTTCTCCTAAAATTTTTACGCTAGATTATCAAAAAAACTTTAAAAGTTTCTTTTCGTTTAGCTTAGAATAACGAAAGGAAAACAATAAAGTTCGGATAATTCAAGACAATTCTGTTTACCTCATCATTTGATATTTTGCCAGTTTTCTGTTTATCTTTCAACTGGAATGCCAGTCTCAAAGCTTCAATATCGAAGAAGGTATTGTCTTTAACTAATAATTCCTCAAGTCTACGTAGTAAATCTGCATCTTTTTCTTCCTGATTGGTGTCCTTGTGAGGTTCTAGGTCATTTCTTAAACGCATTGCCATGACACTATCGCGTCCTAGAAAAGTATATAAAAACAGTACTTAAAAGTTGAGTTATTAATCTAATATATACGTATTTGGCAAAATCTTTCGGAATTTAGGGTCCTCAATGCTTTTCAACTTCGTCCTTTATTAGGCCTTTTAACTGTTTTTATTCGATCATCACGGATAAGTCTTTTGTAAACAAAACGCACATCTGACGTACAAAATTATTAGCCTGGTATCTTTGATGAGTTTTTTACTGATTGTAACAGGCAATCTGAAGAATGAGGAATATTTATTTGTTGTTAAAAAAAGAGTTTTTCTATACTTGGTAAGGGATTACTAAATAAGCTAAAAGAATGAAGGGCTCCATCAATTATGTGAAATATTTTAATTTGCATTAATTTAAAGCATTCAAATATTCATTGCTTTAAGATTTCCAAAGCTGAATATGTGTTGTTCAAATAATATCCACTTTTAGAGTGAACACAATATGATATTTGAATTCGTCCAGGATACTTACCAGATCTTGAATGTGCTTCTGATAAATACTGATACAGTTTTTCTATATTTATACCATGCTGGTCTTCAAATTTTCCTTGTAGGATCTGTAGCACTCTGCTGTTCAACTGGATATTGTTATCCTGAGTAAAAGTTATGATCAACATAAATGATTTGAAGAAAAAGAGTTTGAAAAATATGATTCTGTCGATGCAATAAAACACGAAATAATACGTAGCATTGGTTTGAAGGCTGCGAATGAAATTTTGAAATCTAAAAAATACAAAAAAACTAAAAACTAAAAAAAGAACATTATCAAAGTCAACTCTATCACCATTTTAAAGGGCATCTTAATTCCTGAAATATTAAATTACTGATCACGGTAAAAAACATACCTGACAGGCTAAATTAAGTTCTTTGACTGAAATCCGCCCGTCCACGTTACTGTAATGACGTAAACTCATCTGTAGAGCGCGCATGCGTTGCCTGCTATATTCAGACACATTCTCGCTAATCAAAAGAATTGTTTTATCCTCCGCATTAACCGTTACATTTTCTGTTTTTCTTCCTAAAACATAAACAAACTCATCTAATTTAAAACATTACTGTGATTATTGCAAGTGTTTCACTCTCTTTTTTCGTCTATTCATTTTGTCGATTGTGCCAATCTGTAACAAGAGGTTGGAACTGATATTGATACTTCTTTAGCAAATTAAGTGCTAATGACGGAGTTACGTGATAAAATTATATTTAATTCGTGACTGCCTATATTTTTTAATTGTTTTCTGGTTGTCATCTTCAAAAATGTACTAGAATGCAACGCGATTATTTTGTTTATGATTCAAAATTACTTCCAAGATATTTTTTTTAAATGTTTACTGATCAAACTTTCAATTGGACTAATAACTTATATTTATTTATAATGTTGATGAAACATTAGCATCACCTTGTTTTCCAATATTTTCTTATTTGAAAACCTACCTTCTAAGGTCTGGTTGTTGTCAGTCAATTCTGAAGCTTGTGGTGATCTTTTGGGTTTTCTCAGAGGCGGGTTATAAGGACTTTTTCCTCTTTTTCTATCCTATATTCAAAATATAATTTAGATATATCAATTTCCAAATTTTATCAGAAAATATGTTTCATTTTCTAGATGAATTTGAAAACATACCAAAAATACGCATTTATGTCCTCAATAAACAGAAATATGTTTAAAAGGTAATTTGACAATTGAAATTTCATTGTTATTAATATGTTGAACTTGTGGTCATCTGCAATCTACGATGGCTAATTTCGACAGACTCAAAAGTTTGGACTATTTTAGTGTTGCGCTAAATGGTTTATGTAGGTAAATAAACTCATCATAGATAACAGGTAAAGGAACGAATGCCAAATTTTGCCGCTTGAATTCTAAAATCAAAAAGTATTATAACTCCACCAAATAACATTCTTCAGTGCTAACATTATTCTGTCAAAAAGTATTAATTTTTTTTTAATTTTTCTTGCATTTATCCGTTAGGTTGAAAAAAAATCCATGCAGTTGACTGGTCCCATTTCTAGATCTTGTCATTAACATTTAGATGTGAGCCATAGCCTTCTCCTAAGGGATATTTGACTTCAAGATTTTCCTATTGTTGAACATTGAGGTGGCAGATACCAAGAGAACAATCAAAATCCATAAGTCGAGGAGAAATAGACAAATCAATATCAAGAACCTCTTCCCATCCCCTCCCCCCCCCCAAAAAAAACGAAGCCCACCAATAAAAAAATGGGTGATCTCGGGTGTAAAAGCTTACAAGTTGAAGAATTGTTCTGTTCGTGTTCAAGCATTGCGTCTGTTTCTTTTTGGAATGATTATAAAAAGAGAGGCGAAAGATACAAAAGGGACATTCAAACTTTGAAGCAAGATTAAAATGGTTTTTTTTTTATTTTTCTGCTTTGAAATTGTATCAGTTATATTCTTGCATTGTACAAAATTGTATCTTCCTGTACTGTTTATGACTTTGCTGCATGTCTCTGAAGAACAGCCACTGACTCTTGAGAGTGTATTATGACATGGTTTTATATCATTAGGTTTAATTTGTAACTGCGAGCATCCTTTAATAGAGTATTTTTAGTTTTTTGGGAGCTTGTTGCTTATGACATCACAAATGACAAATTCCTCAAAACAGTTATATATAAGGACTGTATATGGATCTTTACGTACCAATGTCCTGTTGTCATTGGATCCATTTTTCTTCTGGTTTTGGTTTCTTTGTATTTTTTTGTCAGCATTGCGATTATAAATTTGTGCTTGAGATTGACCCAAAGGCATACTGTCACTACTGTCCTTTGAACCTAAGTAGTTGTCTTCTAAGGAACATTCATCACCATCATTGTAACCCTACAAAACAAAGAGTTCTACCCGTAAAAGATGTTTCTTACTTTTAAACATCAGTACTCTAAAATGAAAAAAAATCATTTGTACCCAAATTGGCTTGGTAACCGTATGTACCCAAATAAATTGATAGCCTTATATAATAATAAAACAAACAGTGAAATTAAATTTAAAGAGGAAAGGTCACACTTGTGATCATTTAGTATTTGAGAAATAAACGTGGACGTCATCAAGTATTGTATTGTGTAGTTCTTTACCGTTTGAGATGCATGCTTTTGCTTTCTTGGGGCGAGTTGGATGTTAGTAGTTGTCGCATTATATTGAGGTGTCCAATATATTTGCTTAACTCATGTTATCTTGTTGGTTCTCCAGACAAATTATGAGTATGAAGATGTGTTTGTTCTTACATAAACTATTCTATATTTAATTTTGCTGGGTTTACAGCAAAACTGCATAAAACAAACAATGTTTAAAACTTGATGTTGAAATACCAAATACGGACCATAAAGTGAAGAATCTACTTGTTGAAACTCTGTTGTTAAAACATTCAACAACTTTTAATACGTTATCGGATCGCTGATCATTGATGTATGCGTGCGCAGTCCTTTAGAGGTTTACTTTTTTGTAAATTTTCATTTGTTGTGGCTGTTTTACACGTTGCATATGCTTCCGTAGAAACCAATGTCAAAATCAACTTAAAGATTTAAATTAGAAACAAAGAAACGAAAAAAAATACTACATATTTCTTTCAGGTTCAGATATATTTTCTACATTCTAAAGACGTTAAGCAACCAGCAATAAATCAATCAATCAGTTCAGGTTCAGTTATTTTTTAATAATATTTTCTACATTCTACAGACGTTAAGCAACAATCAATCAACCAATCAATTTACATTCCAAAGTTGTGATTTTCTTGTTTTGCATCCACTTGCTGATAGTTAATTGAAGGTTTTTTTCAATAAGTTAAAATATTTCAGACCATTTTTAAAAATGACATTTGAATTTGATGCATTCGTTTGTCCAAATCATTAATAAGTTCAAACTAAAACATTATTTGTGTATATATGAAATATTTCAATTATTTAGAAACTAAAGTTTCAACTCTCTTAGACAACGTTGACCTTGGGTGGATTGATCTATTATTTTAGGTCCTTTTTGGTCATTAAGCTCTTCAACTGTTTCGGTTCGTGTACATCTCTGGCTTTCAAACATTCGGCTTTGAGCATTCTTGATGAAGGTAAATCCACAAAAGCGGTTCGGACGTATGCAATTTATAAAGTGTTGTTTTCATTTCTTATGCAAACAAATTGTGTCAATCTGTATGTTAACGGAAGTGCACAACCATAACCATTCTATAACTTTCAATACGTTATGAATTCACAACGTATTGAAAGTTATAGAATGGTTATGAGACGAGGTTCTTTTTCAAAATTTTTTACAGAAGATGTTCAATTCATACAAATGATGATCTTTAATTGGCTGAAAGACGAATCATTTGAATCCGTCGTATGCTTTATTTCGTATAAAAAAAATACGTCGTATGTGGCGCAGGACATTTGCGGTTTTTGTTACCTGTAACACGTAAGTAAAGATATTTGGGCTTCTAATATTATAGACATTTGCGTTTTAAACTTTAATACACCTGAACTAAATTGACCGGACATTCGCGCCTTTTATCTATGACAGTTTACCTGTAATCTTAAACCAATTTTACCAAAGTCATTGAATTGAAAGATGTTCACATATTCCTTGAAAGGTCTTTCGAACAAAAAAAAAAGAAACAAATATTCGGGTAATCGATAGAGAAAACGAAATGTTTATGGATGGAGCATTTAAATATTTCTCTACATTCTTCAAGCAGCCTTATGAAATTCGTGAATTTCTATTCCTCTTGTGTCCATTCTATTGCATTGATAGTCCGAGTAACTGTACGCTCATGGTTTATCTAAGCTAATTTCAATTTATAAAACACCAAAGTTGGATTTTTAAAAACCGCTGCTGTTCATGTTAACTTTAGAAAGAGTCATGGTTGTTATAAGGAATTTACTTCCATCCGCCCTGTTGAAGTGTTGTCGTTTTTTATCTGACTTACGTATGATCGCGAAAGAGTGAGTATTTTATGTGTATATATTAGTTAAGATCGATTTTGTTACATCTGGTGATCCGTTTATTTGGCAATCGCCAATTGCAGTCAGCAGGGTTTAAGAACATCCATTGATCGACCTTCTAATCAAATGCGTTTTGTTAAAATATACTTTTTCACTTTTTTGGTCTTTTGGAAAATGTTGTTTGTGCTGTATTTAGACCCCTCTACCAAGAAATTTGTTTTGCATGCACACGTATAAAAATTGCGGTTTTTACCCAAAGCAATCATAGGTTTGAACGTTGTTTTCAATTTAGACTTGTAAATATATTAATGTATTGTGTTTTGATATTAAATGATTTTTTTCAACTTTTAACTGTTATGTTGATAAAGCACTAATGTCCTAAAAATTAAAGCGCAATTAAAAAAGCGCAAACGTCCCGTGCCGATCGTATGGAAGCAACCTAAGAGTATTAAGTAATTAGCTCCGATAACCGATTTCATCAACACTAACTTTTCGCATTAAATATGTTCGTGTTATGTTTTAAAAGAATCGCAATCAAATTTTATTTATTTGAAAAACATACTGCTTTCATCTCATAGACAACATCTGCCGATGTTTTGTGTTTAAAGTTTTACTTTCAGATTCAAAATATTAATTTAACTTATATTTTTATCTGAAAATCTGTAAATTTAAGAATTGAAAACTATTTCCCGAGCTTCATGCAAAATATGAATGCTACTTGCATTCATTTCGTATAAATGTTAAATAAAACACTATTCAATTATATGTCAAATTAAGTGATTGTGATTTAGGTTTTTTATTGTTGTGTCCGTATTCGGTACACCATAAACCAGTTGTTTAATATTATAAGTTAGTATTGATGTGCTTTTCTTCCTTTGCTAGCAGGTAAGTTTTGATCATGACGAGAAAAAATAAAAAACTCAAACACGGCGTTAAAATATGATAAGAAAAAATGTCACCTTACCAATTTGCCCTGCTTTAGCCTTTCATCACGTGATAATCCATAACGATAACGAGCATCGGGAGAAATGTGAACAAATTTTTCTTTCAACACGGAACATTTCATTCTGAACATGAAAAACAATCCCTTTACTTCCCAGACAACCTCAAAGTTATATAGAATAATTAATATGCATTTACATCCAATTCACACAGAACAAATAGATCCGTATACAACATAATATATATCAGTGAAAAATTCATCTAACATTGTCGTTAAATCAGACATCAAAACCAATCACACATCTTCGTCAAATATTATTAATTGAAACACAAACCTTCCCTCATATTGACACTAAGTTCAAAACACCAGCATTTAATCTCAATGAATGTTGAACTTAGAGAAATAATTATTGTAACTGTTCAATTAAGCCGTACGTTTCTGGTAGATTCTCATTCGAGTGATTAGACAATTAACCAAACACTTAATGAATACCAATTAAGGTACAATAGATTGCAATGACGTTTATTGCATATTGTTGATCAAAATAAGCATTCTTATCGATAACTTGCAGGAATGCCAGAAATACAAGACCTGTTTCGGAGACATGGTGTCACACTGTTTTTCAAATAACTTTTTCAATTTTTAATGGGCTCATTTTATTTCAATATTTCAAAAATCTATTGTTAGGCCGTGCCTCTTTTTTTAGCGCCACGTGAACTTTTCAAAACCTACCAGCTGACGAAAAACACGTCACAAATATAAACACAGCCATAATAAAGTAACTACCACACAGTTAGTCGCCCATTTCTAATATATATATTTTCTCGTTCAAAATTTTAAACTATCACATCAGTATAAAATGGAGAATGGAAATTGGGAATGTGTCAAAGCGACAACAACCCGACCAAAGAACAGAAAACAGCCGAAGGCCACCAATGGGTCTTCGGTTGGCTCCTAAACAAAAATGTGTACTAGTTCAATGAAAATGGACGTCACACTAAACTCCAAAACATATGAATGAACTAAAATTAAAAAACATACAAGACTAACAAAGGCCAGAGGCTCCTGACTTGGGACAGGCGCAAAAATGCTTTGTATAGAATATTACCATAAGAGATTGGATGTGAAATACCTGAACGCATAATATGTCTGCATGTTGATTTATATTTACAAATGATGTCCTTGTACCGATGATAAAATTTAGTAATATACAATGCTTTCATTTTGAACCAAAATAATGATTTAGGATACTTATGACTAAAATGTCCAGTTGAAAAATTCTAATTTTCTTATTTTCAAAAGATTTTGTAAACTATATTTTGTGTTTGTTTGTTTTTTATTTGTTTTTTTTACGTAATACGCAAAACAAAGAAAACAATTTGGCTCTATAGACACTTGTTTCGTCCAATGTGTTTAGAAATGAAAGCTTTTTTTTCAGAGACAAGTGCCTGTGAAACAATGGTACAGTTTACACATTCGAAATACAGAGAGGTAAACATATTCTAAACAAATCTGTGTGCATGATGGAACGAATATCGATTTTGTTAAATATCACTTAAGGATAGAAATCTGTAAGTGTGTAGTTTTTCATCGTCAGATTTCCACGAAGTCCTTTTGTGCGTCAACCAGTCTATATATGGAAAAGAACTTACGAAAGCAGTAAATGTATTACTATGGATTATGAATATCAATATCGGTATATTTTTTTAGATCTGACAAATCATTTTGTAATGGTATTCCTGTATTAATTTTTCACGTAAAACAATTAATTCGTTACATGATACATGTATCAGGATTTGTTATCGTTCTCAATCATCCTTCTTTATTTATAATGTATACTATTGCAATTCCCCTGGAGTTCAGCTCATAGAGTTGGCAAGCGGCCACGATAATAGATTCGGTCTTCCTATGGGTGTTCGGCTTAACATATGGAAAGCCTCACTTCAACTATACCGGGTTGTGTTTACAAACTGCTACAGCCTTTCTGCACACAATGAACGTTTTTGAAAATTAGAAAAGAGTTGGTGCATTTTAGTAGCTATAACAGACTTATTCACCTATTGTATAGTAATTTCTATTCAAACATTGATCCAACTGTTCTGGTCAAATCAGAAAAAGTTGCTCTTGTCCAGGTTGGCAATACATATGAAATATTTGCCACTGAACTTAATCAAGCTTTAATCAATCATTTATTATATTGTTCAGTGGCAGATTTAATCAATCGAAAAAGGTATAATTTAGTCTTAGATGCATGATTTATTTATTAGTTGTTATTGGCTTTGAACTAGCTGTCAGTAAAAAAAAATTGAAAACAACACGTTTAATAATTTCATGCGTTCGAAGCGCTTTTCTGGATTTACCTTCATCAGGAACGCTCAAAGCCAAACATTAACTGTAAATGCCAGTACCCTCAGATCTGTACTTAGTGTCTTTTTGTTGTTGTGATGTACAAGTACCGGTCCACGTCCACTCTGTGTTTTTGTTAGATGTATTTCTGTTTGTATCCATCTGATGAGTTAAGCCTTTTTTAACTGATTTTTATAGTTTGTTCTTATGTTGTACTGTCACACCACTGTCACTGGTTAGGGGATGGTTGGCGCCTTCAAACTAGTTTAACCCCGCCACATTCTATATGTGCCTGTCCCAAGTCAGGAGCCTGTAATTGAGTGGTGGTTGTTATTTGTTGCTATTTATTTGTTTTTCGTTTATTGTTTTGTATAGTGTGTTCTTGTGTTGTGTTGATGCACCACTGTCCCAGGTTAGGTGGAGGGTTGGCGCCATCTAACTAGTTTAACTCCGCCACATTCTGTATGTGCCTGTCCCAAGTAAAGAGCCTGTAATTCAGTGGTTGTCGTTTGTTGCTGTGTTAAAAATTTGTTTTTCGTTCATTATTTTGCACATAGGCCGTTAGTTTTTTCGTTTGAATTGATTTACATTTGTCATTTCGGGGCCTTTTATAGCTGACTATTCGGTATGGGTTTTGCTCATTGTTGAAGGCCGTACGGTGACCTATAGTTGTTAATTTCTGTGTAATTTGGTCTCTTGTGGAGAGTTGTCTCATTGGCAATCATACCACATCTTCTTTTTTATATTCAATTTATTTAATGCTATTTGTACTAGACTAAAAACAACACAGACCCAAGAATTTTATACTTAACAATATATATTTTATTGTTGAAAACTAAATAAAGGACTTTAATTCGATGACTTAAAGATAGAAACAAAATACAACAATGTCATGTAAAACAGTATTTGATAGTACCATATTAATAGAAAGTTTCTTTCTTTCTTTGATGAAATACAATGTCTTTCCACATATTTAACCCGCCTCGGTGGTCTCATGGTAGCATGTTCGCCTCGAGTGCGGGAGGTCGTGGGTTCGAAACCCGACAGGGTCAAACCAACGACTTTATAATTGGTATTTGCTGCTTTTCCGCTAAGCACGCGGCATTAAGGAGTAAGAGCAAAGACTGGTCGGCTCGGAGTCAGAATAATTTGTCCTGGTAAGGTGATATGTCTTCCTGCGGACTGTTACCTTGTGAACTAGCATGTTAAAAATCCAGCTCAGCGTGTCGGTCTAGTACAAAGCAGGGTCAATAATCATATTACATTAAAATGTGCTCGCCCTGATTATGAAAATTTATTTGCCGCTGAACTTTAAGCAGCCATCAATCATCCACATATTTATGTTCAACATTTATAAGTCTGCAGTACAACAGACGATATGTAACGGTTACCATAACTAGATGTCACCAGTAATGGTCAAATTTTTATGGCTTTACAATATACTAAAAATCAGAGAACAGAATGCAAATTAGATGTCAAAATTCAATTTCTCGTCAAAACCGTTGAAGTATATGTTGGTTATTAACTAACACGGACAAGCGGTTTGGACAAGTATAGACAAAGAGAAATATTTTGTTTTGATATGTTCATTCAAATAATTCGTCTTTGAAGTCAAAATCTTAAAAATAGCTCAATCTCTATTGATTTATATTAAAATTTTCATCATTTATTGCTAACTTAAAATACTTCTGTAAGCGCTAAAATTCAACACTGCTGTATAATAATTTTAACCATTTTACAATACATGCATAATATAGAAGTCGTCAATGAATAAAGCAAGCGACCATCTTCAAATTCGTTTAGTGTCCCATTGGTCACTAAGGACTTTGAAGTAACTTGTTTCCGTATTTGCTTCAATGACAATTTTTTATAACATTTAAATTAAAGTCATATTTGCTCAGTGTTGTACTGAATTATCTCCCATTAGTGACTTCTCTTTGAATTTCGCAAACATGTAACCAATCTTTTTCATGTGAATAACGATTGCTATTTGTACTTTTTTTTAAATATTGAGCGCAATGTCTTCCGGTTTATATAATCTTTCAATTCACTCCATTTACTAGACCGTTGAATTAATTCCGTTTTTGAAAGAATGTCAATATCCAGCGCAGAGCCAATATTTGAACGTAAAGTCTATCAAGTATCAGGTAAAAATTGATTTCCCTAGCAATAAAAATAATTACTTTTCCATTTTTGAACCGATCGATTCTAAAATAGCAGTTATTAGAAAGAGATGGTGGCGATAGGAATTTTTATCTAAACATATAAATTCTTAATACGTTAGAAAGGCAGAAAATGGCAATTAATCTGATATTTAAACTAACTTTGATATTTTATGGTTCTACACTTGCATTACAAACCGTGAATCTTGCAATCATTACTGGATATGATAATAAAAAAGTTGCATTGAAGACTATTTATCGCAAGTGGTTTCACGTTAATCCAAAAGTAATTAAGACATTTGCACATTTTAATAGTTTTTAGTTCAGTACATTTACCGTCGAACACGAAACCATATATGAAGATCAGAGTAAATAGTAATGCTTTGATAGCTGATATAGATGACAGCAAAAATAAAATATAGATAGATGTATTTCTGATTTTCCGATTTCGGGACAGTCAATGAATAAATACATTACTATATGAAGATCCAAGAACGTACTAAAGTACATACAATTTAATCGGAGATCTCAGATTATTTTGCAATTGATTGTTTCTTCTCAAAAAAGTAAAAATTAAAGGATAATTCTAACTTCTTTTCTTTCTCCCTTAGACGTTCCTGTATGAAGTTAGCCTCATATGAATATAGGAACAAGTCGACAAGAAGAGAAGCACTATTAATTCCCATGGGAATGCCGATTGTTTGTTGAAAAACACATCCTCAAGACAAATATGTTGTCAATCAAGAAATCAAGCATCTTATTAATGTCAGTTGCAGAGAATTTATTTTTAGAATCAGAGTTACTTTTTATAAAGTACGATTTATCCCTCCTTAAGACAAGATACTTGTATATACTTGGCCATTTATTTTTATGAAGCAAAGCAGTACCAACTCTTTCAATCTGTTCTTTAGTTTGGAATGGGGAATAACTTTGTAAAGTGGAGTAAAGTCAAACGTTTTAATACTATTGCAAGATGAAAGAGTCTTAGGTTATATGTACTTTTGGCATTGCACAAGTCATGTCTTCTTTGACTGTCCATGGCGTTAAAACACGAAATCCCTGGGATGTGTTTTAATTGATTTAAGTCTTTGATGCGTTTTTTTTATTGTTAGTTGTTTTTGGCTTTTAACTAGCTTTCAGTAACTGCGAGTACTCTCAAATCGTACTTTCGTGTTAAGTTGACCTGTTGACACAATTTGTAATGCATTTCTGTAATTCAATGTTTACTTATTTTGTGTTTTATCTCGTCTCACTATGTTTAATATGTACCACCTTTGATAAATATTTAGTATGACTCTTAATTTTCACTTCCGTACTCGTACTCTGAACAACAAATTAATTAATTTTGTACAAAAATTTCCGAACAACAAAATTATTATATTCAACACCTGTGTACGTTGTTTTATTTAACGCCATTTTGTCCCAGGTTAGAGTTGGTTTATTGACACTCTAATTCATCTTCATCAACTGAAACGTCTATGTTATATAGACACCTACGTTATAATATTGTATGTATATTGGGTCATAGATCAAACTTATTCGTTAAGTATATGTTTACTTGTTTTAATGTCTTTTTGATCGAGTTAAGCCATTTCTATTGATGTTTTATAGTGTGTCTTTTTATGTTGTAATGTTACACTACTGTATCAGGTTAGGGTGAAGGTTGGCGCCTGTTAAAACGTTTAAACCCACTGCATTGTATGCACCTGTCCTAAGTCAGGAGCCTGTTGTTCAGTGGTTGTCGTTTGTTGGTGTGGTTCATATGTGTTTTTCGTTTCTTGTTTTTTTATATAGATTACACCATTGGTTTTCCTGTTTGAATTGTTTTACACTAGTCATTTTGGGGCCCTTTATAGCTTGCTGTTCGGTGTGAGCAAAGGCTCCGTGTTGAAGGCCGTACTTTGACCTATAATTCTTAACTTTTTGTACATTGTGACTTGGATGGAGAGTTGTCTCATTGGCATTCATACCACATCTTCTTATTTATATCTAGAGGTTCATCGTTTTTTTTTAGTATCCACATCGGATTCACCCCACCTCCAGAATAGGTACTTTCACAATAATTTTGAAGCTCGTCTTTGATTGCTGATAAAATTGTTGTTGATAATTTAGAAAGAGGGTTCGTGGAGAACTTGGAAGATCCAGCAATATAATATAGAAATGAGGAGATGTGGAATGATTGCCAATGAGACAACTATCCACCAATGAAGTGGATGTAAGCAATTATAAGCAACCGTACGGCCTTCAACAATGAGAAAAACCATACCGTATCGTCTGCTATAAAAGGCCCCGACATGAAAAATATGAAACAAATCAAAAGAGAAAACTGAGGGCCTAATTTATAGCAAAACAATTTACGAAAAACAAATATGACAGACATGAACCAACGTCAACCACTGAACTACAGGCTCCTGACTTGGTACAGGCACATATAGAATATGGCGGGGTTAAACTGGTTTACTGGCGCCAAACCCTCCCCCTAACCTGGGACAGTGGTGTAACAGTACAACATGACGTTGTTTGTAAGGACACTTATTTAATACAATGAAGAAATATCTAGTTCTCCATCTTTGGTTGAAATTCTTAAGGAACATGAAACAGGATCTCCTCCTTGGTAAGTGTCGTGCATGGTGGTATATGTCGAGTTTCCAAGTGAATTGTCAATACCTAATTCATTTATCAAGCAGTTTATTTAATGTGATTTAAACACAAAAACGATGTTGTTTGGGATTTTATCTGCGGGGACAACAACATATTTGTCATGGAGGTAGGACATGTGTTTTACAACATTTAAGTCTTTAAAGATTGATGTAGCATGTATTTTTATAGACCCATTCAGTTTTGTTTAATTCTGATTTGTATCAACGACCTCACAGCCTTAATCCATTCGGAAAGAGTATCTAAGTCTTCTCTCTCGTGTTTAACCCATTACCTGGCATAATCCTCGACTGAATCCATTAGTAGTTTGAAGTTGTTTTTCCAATTGATGGATTAAGGCTCACGATATTGAAGGCCTTAGGATAACACATTTCGCAGAGAAGAGTTATTGACAATGTTTAGGTCAACAGTAATAACGTGGCCAGTCGGATTATATATGAATGGGGAACTAGCACATGTGCAATTAGGAGGTTAAGACTAAACGTCGTCAATACCGAGATCCTACAACACGTTTTTGTAATTGAAAATTTTTGTAGCAATTGGTTTGGTATATGCATATGAAATGAAAGGTAAATACTAATCTTTAAAATAGGGAGACACTTTCGATGAAACTGATTTATGGTGAAGGATATTGCCCTAATTGATGGCATCGAACCCTTTGTTGGCAAAGGAAAGTTAAAGAACAGGATATTTTGTCCCTTTCATCCAATGCAACTGTTTTGAAAAGTCTGTGACTGACAATATCCGAGATGATAGCTGTAAGTTTGTATAGGTTTGAACGATGTTTGTAACAGTGGTTTCCAAACATAAGTTGCGCAGAGAATGAAGTTTCGAAAGGGGTAGTGAATAAAGTTTCGTGCGAATGTGATGAATACCCAATGGCTTTTGTATAAATGGCAGCAAGTCATTTATAGAGACATAATGGAGAGTAGGTGATGTATAATGAGGATGACCATGACTGCGTTTACGTCTAGGGAAGGACTAGATATAATACCTATACCATCAATTTTGTCTTTGCAACCATATGGTGTCGCAGTTCCCAATTCTCTAATCCAATTGTCTTCCTTTTGTCTACGGAGATGTGTTGCAAGATGAGGATAATTAGTCCTGTGGTATATGTTTTCGATAATGCGAACTTGCATCGAAAGGATTGAAAGATCAGGCTGATAAACAATGTCGCTTGCATTGTTGTTGATTTTTGCTCTATGGCCGCACTTACGTTTGTTTAACCCTCCTTTCGTTTCACCGACATACCAATCCGCAAAGATTACATTTTAATCCGTAGACGAGATTTGTTGATTTACAATTCAGATCATCGTAGCTTCTGGTAAAGTAAGATTTTTTAGTTAAATTGCTAGTAAATTGCTATTAAAATTTTACAGGTTTTGCAGTTTTTGGTTTTACATTTAGAAATGAGACAGTGTTGTTCGGCGTCATTAGAGTCCAAAATGTCTATTATTGCTGTTGTCATTAGTATGATGATCTGAATGTGTCAGATTCGAGGTATTTGTCATGTCTGGTGATGAGGAGACACCTACAATTTCAGACGACACCGTGTCCATGGTGACGTCTTTAAATGTTCGTTCAACCGGCAATCCCCACACTAAACTATGTTTCCTGGTCGAGATGGCTCATTAACAAACAAAACAGTCATGCATGTTCTTTTTTTAAATTTGCAAATTATAACGCGTTTTTATCAGTCGTTAAAACAGTCAATGTTGCCTAAGATATAAAAAAGGCATAATCGATAGCTACTTAAACATATATTTCCTATATTTAATTTTCCCTTTCTATACAATTTGGTTTTACAAAAGTCAATTCACTTACAAAGAAATGATAAAAAACTTTGTTTTTTCAATTGGAATATTTATATGTGCCGTGTTGGTGATAAAATTTCAATTTCAAACTATTGATATTCCAATCGGTACGAACTGCATCTCTTCTATTGCTAACCCTGTCGACGCGCGTAGTCTGACCCCTTTCGAGTTCAAACGTTCATGATTATTAATTTTCGGTGTAATGTTGTCTGTTTCCAACTTAAATTGTGATTGAACTGTCATTAGAGTGATAGATTGGTGTTTTGCTCATGTAAAAAGCAATCAATGAGTAAATCTCTAAAGAATTAAACGAAAAACCAAAAAGTAGTTCTCAATAAATATGGCATATTATCATAGTATTGCCGATTTTTTGGCGACCCTAATAAACTTATGGCTATGTGAACATTTTCATAAGTAACTAAATACTTTGTTGGTTATATGAATAAAGTAGATTTTAAATCCTAATAATCAAAAAAAAAAGCATTCTAATAATATATATTTCAAAACGCAGCCAAATACCAACATATTGATATACAGTAACCGTGAGTGTCAGATGATATATCAATTTGGAAAATAAAAAATTGAATTTTTATAGTTGATAAATTGGTAGCTGATATTGGTAGAATTGAATAAATACCGGTAAACTGAAATGATATATGGAGTTATTAATTATATTGATTGATTGATTGTTGGTTGCTTAACGTACAGTGGCAAATATTTCATGCATGTTCAGGACGATTATTAATTAGACAACTACCAAATATCAAAAAGTCGAAAAAGGAAGAAGCGAATACAATATGAATAAAAAATCCTACATAACCTCTGCCTAATAAACCCTACAAACCCTCCGCCTAATGAATACTACAAACCCTCAGCCTAATAAATCCTACAAACCCTCCGCATAAAAACCCTACAAACCCTCTGCCTAATACTACAAACCCTCCGCCTAATAAACCCTACAAACCCTCCGCATAATAAATACTACAACCCCTCCGCCTAATTAATACTACAAACCCTCCGCCTAATAAATACTACAAACCCACCGCCTAAATAAAACCCTACAAACCCTCCGCCTAATAAATACTACAAACCCTCCGCCTAATAAAACCTACAAACCCTCTGCCCAATAAATACTACAAACCCTCCGCCTAATAAATACTACAAACCCTCCTCCTAAAAAAATCCTACAAACCTTCCGCCTAACAAATCCTACAAACCCTCCTTCTAAAGAATCCTACAAACCCTCCTCCTAAAAAATACTACAAACCCTCCGCCTAAAAAAACCCTTTAATCCCTTCGCATAAAGTTGCAGAGTTTACCGTATGTTTTAAATGACGAATAGACGCTCATTTTTATTGTCATTCATTAAATCAATGGGACACCAGTTTCCGTTTTTCGTAAAGAAAGACCGTTTTCATCGCGAACAGTTTCCAAAAGTAAAAAAAAATCTGTCTGTCACGTATCGTCGTTCTAACTTCGACTTTGGTCAAACCGATGAAATGTAATACCGCAATCTTATTTTTTTCAAAGGATTGACATTTCTTTGTTTTCATTTTGAAAGATTGTTAACATATAGTTAACATTACCAGAAATCAAAACCAATAAGATATAGACGAAACTTTAAAATGTGACAATTTCCAACTTACCATTTCATAAAATTCGAAGGTATTGTCCATGTTAACTTTCGCTGGTTGTCTGAATCATATTTAAGTTTTTTTGTTATATGATACTTTAAAAGTTCTATATTGACTGGAAATTTATTAGTTTTCAATATCTGTGTTTGTTAAATGCAGCAAAAATTATACTTAACGATTTGTAATGCTCTTTTGATGTCATATTAAACGGGTTTTAATATTTGACCCACGTGAGTGTTGTCAATAAATATTTCCTGCTATCGATATAGCTTGTTGACAAGTTAAATAAGGTCACGTATATGGAAAGTCATGGAAAAGCGGGTCATTATAATGTACAGCGGGAGTAGTTTAGTCCTACGTACCAAGCATATAATGAAGAGAAAAATTGCGATCGATCTTCTTGTCCTTCTAAGAGAGATGGTGTTAAAAAGATACATTTAAATCAGGATGTAAAATAATGAATTACGCATGCGTGTAATCTGTGTTTTGCTTCAGCAGCTAAACCGATTGAACGAAATGGATTTAGATCGATATTCATTAGAAAACAGAGTAATTTATTTACACGAACACAATCGGTTATTTATACTTTTTTATGTGAACGTCATCAGATAAAAAAAAGAAGAAAAAAAGTAGTGCAATTGATATCAATTTACCTTTATGCTAATATGGTCTATAGTGATTTTTGTTTTTAGGGATGGCGGAGGAATATTATTCGTTCTGGATTATCAACAAATCTGTCGAGCCTTATTTCATATTGCTTAAAGGATGTAGCAGACATCAAGGGGTTTAATAAAACGTATAACAAAAACTGCCTGATTAACATCATTTTATTATTTCATGACGGGTTCAATATTAACTTTGGAGTTATAATCCAATACACGTGAATTCAAAGACATGTGCCTTTCTTTTTGTATGTGTTCTGATTTTGCTTGATCGAGACACGTACTGGCGAATTGTCAAATTTGCCTAATCAGTCACCCTTCTTGTTTCTGACTTGTTTTTTAAGTGTGTGCGAGGTAACCAAACAAACTATTTACCGCCTGCCCAACTCTGAAATGCGATTTTAAAATTAGTGAGTTTTCTTTGATTTTCATGGTTTTAATACAAGTTTCCATTCGTACCCAGCTTAGTGAACACCAAGGCTGCGTTCACACTGTCCATGTAAAACATATTTAGTGTATACAAGTTTTATTGTTTACATAAAACATATTTAGTGTACACAAGTTTTATTGTTTACATAAAACATATTTAGTGTATACAAGTTTTATTGTTTACATATTTGAAATAAAATCTAATCCATTGTTTGACATGCATTCAATTCTGTATTCAAAGTCAATCAGACGCTTCATGTGTTTTCAAAATTAAAGCATCGATACTTTGTAATTAATGCTCACAAATTCAATTAAACATGTTTCAAACTTGTTTCAGCTTCAATGTGAACACGGATTAGGATATTTTGATATAGACCCAAAGATGTTTTTGGGCCATCCTAAGAATTGGCTCAATGTTGCCGCTCCATTTTTTGTTTTAACTACAATAATATTTACTAGATCGGGTGCCAGAAGCGTTAAAAAACACCCCAACTTTAACAGCCTAGACTCGCATTGTAAAAGAACTTGTGCGTTCCATTGGACATTTAATTACTTTTTTGTCAAGTCGATACAAAAAAGCAGTTGTATCAATAGTCCGATGAAGGAATATTATATGTAAAAAAAAAAAAACACAAAAAAAAAAAAATAAAAAAATAAAAACAACATAAGTTATGTATACGGCAATGAGACAACAGCCAAATTACATTTAAAGACAAAAGATATCACCATTTTATCATACATTTAACAATAGAGAATATGTCAAGTTCTAAATCGCCTTGATTGTAGAATCGTTTCTTTATCAATTAAATAGAGATTTTCTCAAATCTGCCATCAATAAAAAAAACCTAGATAACAATTTTTTTTTTTTTTAGATATATAGCAAATAAGAGCCACTAACAAAATTCAGACAAATTAACATGTGGCGAGGTTAAACTAATTTTTAAGATCTCAACACAATTTTCAAATATACATCAAGTCCAGCATAATCGTGACAGAGCTATTGAACGGAGGGTATTGTTTTCACTTTGAATAAATTACAGTTTTTAGAAATATCGAAATGATAAAAATAGTGTGTTAGAATACACTTAACTGTGTCCGCGTTTTACAGAAAGAAAACTACGAAAACACATTTTGTATTTCATACTTTGGATCGACTGCCTTAGATTCGTATTTAATTATAATTCTGAAAGACGTGTGTTTTATTGATACAATAAATGATACTAGACTATTCAAAATGTTTTCTCGTCATTTCAGTTTCTATACTCTTATGTAACTTGAAAATGTGAAGTTTTAGCATTTAGGCCAATTCCATAGTGTCAGTAAGATGAGTACCACAAGGATATTTAATATTGTGGGAAAAGTGAACGGTCCATTGTGGTGCGACGTTTTTTTTTATTTATATGATATTGAATTTAGTAATTTGTTTTTCCTATATGAGAAACGAATATATCGCCATTAATCCAAATAAAATGATGGTAAGATAATTCGGAAATCCTGGCGTTTTCCATAATAATCCAGAAAACCCAAACTTATAATATTGAAAAGTAAGGATAACCAACTTCACATTCTATGCGAGTTTAAAGATACAGAGTCATACTGATTTATAATTAATTTGGTAGCTAAAGAACGACACACGAAACAGGTCGTCCCAGTTAGTATTACAGATGGTATTGTTTTCCTTGAACTTTGTCATTTGTTTAGTGATTGTTCTGTTTTCTTTATCATATGTTTGAAGCTTTACCAGCTTAAGTGTTTCACAATTGGTCAATTGTCTTTCAACGGAGTGATCGTAGCGAAGGATAAAAAAAATAATTTAAAAACGACTTCTTCATATATGAATTTCACAGACTACTTTAAAAACTAATCAATTTTGATAATTCTTAAGTTTTTATATCTAAAAATGTAACGATTTTACTTAAAACAAAATATCTTCCTTCAAGCATATTCAGCATGTTAAAATTATGAAGCTATTGCTTTCCTGGTGAATAAGGTTAGTGCTTGGAAACTCGTGTGTTTGTGTGTTTTTTCGTATTTAAGGATTTGGCTGATATATTTTGAAAAGAAAAACGAGCTTAGAACTCTTCCTTTGATTTTAACCAGAAAAAAAATAAAGCACTAAACGTCTTAACTAAATGTAACGAAGTTCTTACCTGGATGGTAGTCTATGAACTGAATACAAATATTTTAAAATCAATTGGAAAATTGCTATATTATGAAACAGATCTATAATTAATACCGTAAACTTGCTGTTCAGGAAATGATGCTTCTATCTATTTTTTATCTGTTTTCAGCTGTAACATAGCATCGATGTAATTTTCTATTGACAAATACACCTGAGTGGGTTTCTCGTTATTATGTTGCTTTATCATTCATCCAATTATTGACTGGAACAAGAATTCTGTTGATGTCTTGGACAGTGATGACGTTTGTATAGTGTTATGGTTTATTGATAGTTAAACAAACGTTTCCAATACTGTCTGTCAAGTGTTTAAGTGCTTTGCAAAGTAAACAATTTGACATGAAATATTCATCATCGCCTCGATACTTATTGAAATGTTTTGCTATTTGAAAATCTCGCCTAGTGTGTTCCCCTCCCCCTGAAATATGTATAATTCATAGGTATAATGTATTTCTATTCTTCTAGAATTATGATCCAGTTATTATACTTTCACAAAGCGAAATCAATTATAAAACATTACTTGCAATTCAGCATAAATTCAAGAAGCTTTCCTGTCATAGTAATCGGGCTGTTTAGGCGATTCTTAGAAAGGAAATATTTCATATATTTCGATAGGGCCTAATCTAAACCTTATCAGTTATATATATAATGATTAAAACTTCAATTGTCATACAGACACAGCACTTGGTCAGTCATAAGACCTCTCCTAACAAAGGACGAGGTACGATAAGTGCCATTATTTGGACCCTGTAATTGCAAAAATTGTAATCATATTCAAGTCTTTCAAAATTATGTCAATTTTATTGATAAATGAACAGGTTGATATAATCTTGACACTTTCGTACAAGGTTACTTGTCAATATGATATCAGAAACTTACGTATTTGACTTAATTGTATCATGGCCTTTTCGCGCATAGTTTTTGGTCAATATATATATGAGCAATATAGCTTCACCAAAAAGATATTTCACACACAAAAATATCCTTATAAAAAATATTTTGTAGAAAAATCTTTTTTTTAGAAATATAATATATAAACCCTCTTGCTGTCGGAGGGACACATATGTTCATTATATGTGTGATTATAGCAAGCCCAGGGCCCGTATGCATAAAGCTACTTAGTTAAGATTGTCTTTAGTAAACGCTTGTCAAGGAAACTTCGCCCTTTTTACCTAAGTGGTATGCATAAAAATCTTAAACTAAGTATTTACTTACAATAAAATCTTAGTTAGTTTAAGTCACGCCCACAAAAATTAAGTGGTATGCCTAAACCTTATATAAACTAAGAATTAGTCTAAGATTATATAGAAAATGAGTGTTTAGTGTCTTTAGTTATCAGCTGTATTTGTACGAGGATAAGAAACAGGAGAAATGCTAGCAATCAATACAAAAAGTAGTCCGGCTGTGGGCGGAGCCTAAAGCGATAAACGTTGAGTATACAATTACAGCCGAGCGATATCTGCTGGTTTGTTAATGTATGATAGGACACCCAATAGCACCTCCACCTCCACCTGGGACGTTACACACGATATTGGTATCACTTTTGGTAACGTCTTATGTTAACGTCAAAGTCCTGTAATATTGACGTGTTGTAAAACTGCCCCCTAGTATATCCTTTTTACACAGTGATTACTGTGAATAAAAGAAGATCTATGGGTATACATCATTTGTTCTGTAGAAAAAAGGAAATGTAAGGAATATTTATTGTGTTCGTTCTGTGAATGAAAGGACATGTACAGTGCATGGCCATAAGGATTTGACACCTACAATATTTTAAGTATATAAGTAACAACAAGTATATAGTTCATAGAAAACTATGTTTTTTCTAGAACATATTGTGTGCCATTTCTAGTTGTATTTTAATCAGCTTGGTACCAATAGAAGCAGAGCTGTCACATGTTTATTTGTTTATTTGATTATATATTTGGTATGAAGCGTTGTCATGTTCGTTCTGACTTCTGATGATATAAACATATATTTTTTGTCCTAAAATTTGCTAAATATTTCAACCAAATTAAATTGCTAAAAAATGTTATAAATATTCACATCAGGAGAAAACAAATGTACACATAGTTTGGGAAAATCCAACTATAAATACCTAAAAAAAAATATATAGTTTTACATGAAATATATATAGCTAAACATTGAAGATGACCATACAGTGACCGATTTAATTGTATTTGTGAAAGCAAGATCTAGTAAATAATATCTGATCACCGAAGTTGGCAAATGGGATAAAATCAATAGGAACGTGCTTCTTGTATTAAGTCCACACCAAAAATGGTTGAACTATCATATAGTCATTTAGAAACTGTACGTCACATAATAGTTAACGGTGTCGCATTCATTCACGATTTATTTGGCATAATGTGTTATCGAGACAAAAAAAAAATCTTTTTAAGAATTGAATGCTTCTTTTTGTAAATTTATTGGGATGTAAAAGCGTTGACCGAAGCACATTTTGCTTCATTCTAAAAATGTGCGCACGGTTAACGGTTTACAGCCCTAAAAAGGAGCAATCAATTATACTTATAATTACATTTTTTTGAAATGAAGGTTAATTTCAGAATGACGCGAGATTGTTGTTAGCCAATCAAAATAACGTATTAATGAAACATATATGTAATGTAATTCTATAAAGGTACATCGTAGCGAAGAGAAGAAGCGCCTGCATTTTAAAAATTTCTGATTAATTTACTTTCTTTCTTTGGTTTTTTCTCTCACTTTTTTAGAATTTAAAAAAAATGCTGTAATCAAAACCGGTATGAAGTTCTGAGATCAAACTTTTGCGTATCAAATATAGAATTGCGTATGATTTTTATATGATTTCGAATTCCGTCAAAAATGAATTAATTAATGTCCCAATATGATTTTTGGGGAGGGGAGGTGGCTTTATTATGTACTATTATAATATATTGAGAGACCCATCGCATTTCAGCAGGAAAGTGACTAGCAATCCTAGTCAATAAGGATCAAAGTCGAATGCACATGTCATAAGCGGGGTTCATCGAATTCACAACCTCAGTGTTAATAGGTTAGTGATTACTGTAAATATCTACTGAGACCTAACGGCCAATGAGGCCCGACAATTCGTTAAATAAGTTCAAATACACTTGCAAATTCCAAAATATTGTCTTTTTCTTCTTCAGTTAAATTCAGTGTGTCTCTTTAAAAAAATAACTTGTCAGATATTAACTTGTCAAATACTTAAGTCGACTTGTCAGACATTCAAGTCCCATTTGCAGATATTTAGGTCTACATGCGAGAAAACTATCTGAGGCAGAAATATGCCGTCATAGTTTAGAGTTGAATTCCTTAATTCGTACAACTCTTACACAAAATAATTACTTTATGATTTAAAATTATATAATGAGCAAAAGTATTTCCAAACGCATTTTATTTATACCGAAAAATTGCGAAATAATGTTATTTTGCTTAAAATTAATTAAATATTCGTTAAAAATTAACGAACACGAGGCCAATATACTCTTCCGTAATACTGTAGCCATTTTTTAGTAGTAATATTAATCACGAAAAGTAAAATAAAGGTTATGACAACGTAAGGAAAATATTAAATAAATCATTATGATTTTTTTTTGTATCTTATTAACTGTAACTTGTTGTAGATGTAAAAACACCCCCAAATTTGATTTAGTACCATGGAAGTATTATATTGACAGGAACTCCAACGAAAAATTAGCACATTCGCATCCCACTGACTTCTTTAGGAAAATAAAAGGTTCCGACTCAGTTTTTCAAGTACGTGATAACTTCTTTGTGGGGTATCTGCGATGCCGCCTTCGCCTGTCTAGTTTACAGAAACTGATCTTATCACGTGATCTGTTATCGAAGGTCTTATCTACCTACCAATGTAAATTAACACGGAAACTCCCGTGGCTAATTGCGAATCGCTACATGAATAACGACACCTGTTTCCGTTCAATAATTAAAGACTACAGCTGAAACAATCTAAAAAATCGGTCCATATTTAACAGAATGACAAAAGAAAATTAACTGTATTCGGAAAGAAGGTAAGATTATTTTTAGTTTTGTTTAATATGTTTTTATCACTGGAACTAGGAAATCGGGAAATATCCGGTTATGAAAATTACATGACTCTGAAGTAGAGTGTTTGCAGAAAATAATGTGATGCGCGTGTAGTGTGCCGGATGATGCCGGATAACTCAAATTTTAAGTTAAAGATTGAAAACTTTAATCGAGTGTAACACAAATATTTATGGTTTTCTCTATCGTAAAATATCGTAAAATGTAATTTAACATATTTATAGAAAATGTTTTAAACACTAAGAGAGGTGGATAATTATACGCACGTGATGGCCTCTTCATATAGCATGTATCAGGTTATAACACCGATTACATGTACACCTTTTGAATAAATTCAAAAGTTTAAAACAACCTTCAACCTAGTCCGAGATTGCTCTGACGTCTGACAGATTTGTTTTTGGGAAATAATGGCTTAACTTTAAATATTTTGATGCATTTAAAGAACTATCATAATGCTGGGTCCTAAGCAGTATATTCTTAAAATTTTATCATTAGAATTAAATGTATTTGTAAAGGCTTTACAGCTCTGAAACATCTTGCAGCGTTTGTTTAGAAATTTATAATATTTTGATTTTGTTGAAATGCATGAAATATTTGACATCGGACTTTCAGTAACTAATTCAACAAGATATTTGTCAAAGTTAGCAGTAAACCTCAATTATACATGCAGATTACAACTATTTGTTTCCTTACACAAGAAATTTATTATAATTCAATATAAAAATTAGAAGATGTGATATGATTGCCAATGAGACTACTCTCCACCAGAGACCAAATGACATAGAAGTTTACAACTATAGGTCACCGTACAGCCTTTAGCATATTTTAGCAAAACCCATATCGCAAAGTAAGATTCAAACGAGAAAACTATTGACCTGATTATGTACAAAACAAATAACCGAGAAACAAATGTGATCCAATATAAAAATAAATAGATATTTGCTAATGAAAATGATGTCCATGCAAACAATTGTGTTTTTTTCATTTTTTTTTGGGGGGGGGGGGTTCATATGGTATCTTCTTGAAATTAATCAGTTGGTTGTCAGTAATGAAAATATTTTTTTCACATTGGTAGCACAAAAGGGGGATGGTTACATTTTTACTACAACTGAATTAAATGAAGAATAGCAATACTTATTTTGGAGGAACTTTGCCGTTTATGTAGTTCTACTAATCCACACACTAATCATCATTTGCCATATGATAAATCAAGATTTTCAAGGGATATAAAACTTGCCTTAAAAGTTGATATAGAACAAGACACAACTAGTCACCCACGGTATATTTGTGAGTCATGCAGAATGAAATTGATACGCTGGAGAAAGAACTTGAATAATCGAAAAGTAAAGCCGATTAATATCAATGTAAACTATCAAATACCTAACACTGAAATTAATTGGGAACAAATTCAGCAACATGCAGTCAACCTTGCATTCACTTTTTTTAAAGAAAGCAGTCGTAGATATTTTATGAAAATTGATGACGGAGAAGTGCAGTTTTCAATGCAGTTTGAAAACAACGGAGAACACACTTTGAAGGTTTTGGGTCATGTTGTGAATGACCAATCTCTCAGTCTGTACAGTTTTCCACTGACTTCAACAAAAAATATAACAAATGAGCTTGCGATATTAGGTTCCAAAAAAGTATGCATGGGTAATGATGATTTTGAAGACATCTGCAGAAACAGGAATGCAGAAAATCTAGCCACTTTTGTCAATGCCGAAGGAGAAATAAGTGCACTAGAAGAGCTCAACAAAAATAGAAAACTAGTAAGAACTGTTAACTGTTTACGACTTTGTTCTGCAAGTGAAGACAGATGTAATGTTTGTCAAATGTATAGAACATTTCTATATATGTGTAGAACACGGCTGCGTTCCGCCACGTCTAAACCCAAACTGACACATAGACTAGATTACATGAATCCTAACATGTTACGAGAAAGATGCCGCAGTTCACGTGATGAAATAAGAGGCCTGAAGAGAAGGGTTGATGTTCTGGTTGAGCAGATACAGACTGACTGTACTACAAATGACATTGAACTGGAAGATGGACTTTCATCATCATTTGTTAAGATAATGCAGGACAACAAAAATGCTGCGCTACAAAACTTCCAGGAGGGTACCATACAACATCTTCTATGGCAGCAGCAGCTTGAAGCAGCAATACAAATAGACTCGAGGCAAATGAGATGGCATCCCATACTTTTACGATGGTGCATCGCCCTTCATGCAAAGTCACCTTCAGCATATAAGATGATAAACTGTTATCACAGAGATATGTCTCGCCTTTTTGTAGTTTTGATAATGCAAATGTTGAAATTAAAATAGCAATACTTTAACATATAAGTTATGCAAATATTCAAAGTCGATGAACCATGACTGAAGGTACATGGCTAAACAATCTCCATGGAATGAGATGTGCCAATGCTAATACAACTGCATACCAAATACCATTGACTTATTATAAGTCGTTCCCTTTAAACAAAGGTTTTTAACCTAAACACAAACATTAACTTGTAAACTATGTAAAAGTTTCAAAGTCAATGAACCATGATCAGGGGTGGGGCTATATAATCTCCATGGAAACGATACTTGCAAATGCCAATAAATTTGCATACCAAATATCATTCACTTAACATTAGCAGTTCATCTTAAACTTATCTAATCACAAACTAATACATGTAAACTAAGCAAAAGTTTCAAAGTCAATAGACCATGACTGAGGGGGCGGGGCCAAATATTCTCCATGGAAATGAGATGTACTAATGCTTATACAACTGAACACCAATTAACATTGGCCTACCACTAATGGTTCCCCTTGAACTGACCTAATCACAAACTAATACATGTTAACTTAGCAAAATTTTCAGTCTATAGACCATGACTAAGGGGGAAGAGCCAAATAATTTCCATGGAAATGAGATATGCCAATGCTTATACAACTGCATACCAAATATCATTGACCTACCACTAGTGGTTCCCCATAAATTGACCTAATCACAAACTAATACATGTAAACTATGAAAAGTTTCAAAGTCAATAGACCTTGACTGAGGGGGCGGGGCCAAATAATCTCCATGGTAATGAGATGTGCCAATGCTAATACAACTGCATACCAAATATCATTGACCTACCACTAGTGGTTCACCATGAACTAGACCTAATCACAAACTAATACATTGTTGACGCCATCGCCGTCGCCGTCGCCGACGCCGGAAACAGCATACCTATGTCTCGCTTTTTGACTCCGTCAAGGCGAGACAATAAAAAACAGAAAAATCCTTACTCTTCCTTGCGAAAATACGCTGAGATATTATACAAAATTCACAGATGCTGGTAGTGGATGGAATTCAGATGTAATTGAGAGAATTATAACGGATCATGAAGTTGATGAAAACGTTTTGAAAAGTGAAGTGAGCTTGCTCTTTGATGAAGTAAAAATAAAATCAGGACTGGTCTATTGTACTGAAACCGGGATATTAATAGGATTTTGTGACTTAGGAACAGTGAATAACGAACTTCATACATACAATGCCAAAGCAAAAAAGAGTACCAGAACTAGCAACACATATTTTAGCGTTCATGATAAGAGGAATATTTAGCCGTATAGAATGTGTAGTAGCCCACTACCCGTGCAAAGGTTTTACCAGTGAGCAACTATTTGTTTCAGTATGGGAAGGGGTTGGCCTATTGGAGTGTTATGGTTTTAAAGTAAGGGCTTTAATCTGTGATGGTACTACACCGAACAGGAAATTCTATAGGGTTCACGGCAATGGACAGGATATTTGTCACCGAACAGTTAATCCATTCAATCTGAACAGAAATTTATACTTTATATGTGACACGCCACACCTTCTCAAGACCACTAGAAATAATTTTGAAAACTCTGGATGGAACAACAAAACAAGAAATTTGCATGTGAATTCAAATTTAATATGTAGAGCTAGATTTTCTAATACTTCAAAGCAACTTTAAATATATTGTCTTCGATTATAAGCAACATGCTTTCACTTCTTTATTTTAAAATACTGGATGTCATTAAATAAATATGTCAGAAGTAAAAAAAAAAACATGGCAAAATATGGCAGCTCTTACCTCAGCACCAGGAGTGTGAATATATATATATATATATATATATATATAAACAAGTCTAAATTGAAAACAACGTTCAAACCTATGATTGCGTTGGATAAAAACCGCAATTTTTATACGTGTGCATGCAAAACAAATTTCTTGATAGAGGGGTCTAAATACAGCACAAACAACATTTTCCAAAAGGTCTTTTGGAAAATGTTGTTTGTGCTGTATTTAGACCCCTATATATATATATATACATTTGAGATCCCCTGGCCACACTAAGGCAGATCTCAATCGACTGACCATTACAATCATTGACCACAAGTCTGCTTGGTCTAGGGAGGATAGACTCACTCGGGAAAGATTTTGGATAAGAAAATTAACAACTTTGGCACCAAATGGGATAAATGAAAAGATGTAGTTCGACTCCATGCAGTGCTTCACATTTGGGTTGTATTACTTTTTATTACAGTCTCTGTTTCTATTTCTTTACCTTACTCATCTCTAAAATAAATCTGTTGAATATACCAATTTAAATTGCTTAATTTTTTGAGGGATGTAAAAGTACCAAGCCACGTTCAACTAGTTAACCTTAGTCAAAATTTATTATTATATTTTAACGGCCGTTTGTTTGCGATGTTTAAATACACAGACTCTGTTGCAACTACTCTACCGTTGTCAAATTTGAAATATTTACAAATTTAGATCGTTCAGTGCTGTTTATTTGGAATTCTTATTGACGCAATCGTTCTTGTAACACCATAACTGTCGTCACCGTTAAAGCTTTAGAATTGTGCTAGTTCATATCGCACATTATTATTTTTATTTAAAGCATATATTTGAACTCTCTGTTGTAATTAGTCATATAACCTATGTCGTGTTTAACACATATTTAGAATTGTGCAAGCGTCTTACCTGATGTTCGGTTTGACATTTTTATTGCATAAATTTCAAGATTTGTATAGTTTAATCTAAGTAGACTGATATATGATTCATTCAACATCACAATCATATTTACTGATGAAGGATATCTGTTATCCGAAATATTTATAAATAATTACATTTATAGTTCCTTTTTTTGTTATTGGTGTTGTTGTGTACACTTTTTAGGCGTTTATATATATATATATATATATATATATATATAAAGTGCCTAGAAAATCAACATAAGAGTTAGATCTGATTCTTTACTACCTCCCGGAGCGGGGCTGGAACCTGTACTTTTTATTTCTCATACATACATGTATATATATATATATTTATATACAAGTCTAAATTGAAAACAACGTTCAAACCTATGATTGCGTTGGATAAAAACCGCAATTTTTATACGTGTGCATGTAAAACAATTTCGTGGTAGAGGGGTCTAAATACAGCACAAACAACAATTTCCAAAAGACCAAAAAGAGTGAAAAAGTATATTTTAACAAAACGCATTTGACTAACAGGTCGAACAACTGATGTTCTTAAACCCTGCTAACTGCCATTGACGATTGCCAAATAAATTGATCACAAGATTTAACAAAATGGATCTTAATATTAATTTAATACCAAACAGAAAACAATAAACTTGCGGGAAAGATGGTATACCACAAACATGAGGTGCAAAAATTTGTACACCATATCCGGATTTCGACAATTAATGTCTCTTCAGTGATGTTAGGAATCGAAACGGTATTTGGAAGGCCATATAATTTATCTCAATTTAGGATAGACTCTTGAATTTTAAAGAGTCGAAATAGGATGAACGGATCATATAAACCCGAGGGAAAATATAATACAAGCCCAAACGAAAAAATATAAACAAGTCTAAATTGAAAACAACGTTCAAACCTATGATTGCGTTGGATGAAAACCGCAATTTTTATACGTGTGCATGCAAAACAAATTTCTTGATAGAGGGGTCTAAATACAGCACAAACAACATTTTCCAAAAGGTCTTTTGGAAAATGTTGTTTGTGCTGTATTTAGACCCCTATATATATATATATATATATATATATACATATATATAAAGTGCCTAGAAAATCAACATAAGAGTTAGATCTGATTCTTTACTACCTCCCGGAGCGGGGCTGGAACCTGTACTTTTTATTTCTCATACATACATGTATATATATATATATATATATACAAGTCTAAATTGAAAACAACGTTCAAACCTATGATTGCGTTGGATAAAAACCGCAATTTTTATACGTGTGCATGTAAAACAATTTCGTGGTAGAGGGGTCTAAATACAGCACAAACAACAATTTCCAAAAGACCAAAAAGAGTGAAAAAGTATATTTTAACAAAACGCATTTGACTAACAGGTCGAACAACTGATGTTCTTAAACCCTGCTAACTGCCATTGACGATTGCCAAATAAATTGATCACAAGATTTAACAAAATGGATCTTAATATTAATTTAATACCAAACAGAAAACAATAAACTTGCGGGAAATATGGTATACCACAAACATGAGGTGCAAAAATTTGTATACCATATCCGGATTTCGACAATTAATGTCTCTTCAGTGATGTTAGGAATCGAAACGGTATTTGGAAGGCCATATAATTTATCTCAATTTAGGATAGACTCTTGAATTTTAAAGAGTCGAAATAGGATGAACGGATCATATAAACCCGAGGGAAAATATAATACAAGCCCAAACGAAAAAATATCAACAAGTCTAAATTGAAAACAACGTTCAAACCTATGATTGCGTTGGATAAAAACCGCAATTTTTATACGTGTGCATGTAAAACAATTTCGTGGTAGAGGGGTCTAAATACAGCACAAACAACAATTTCCAAAAGACCAAAAAGAGTGAAAAAGTATATTTTAACAAAACGCATTTGACTAACAGGTCGAACAACTGAAGTCTTAAACCCTGCTAACTGCCATTGACGATTGCCAAATAAATTGATCACAAGATTTAACAAAATGGATCTTAATATTAATTTAATACCAAACAGAAAACATATATATATATATATATTAACTATAACTGTCTCTATTTATATTTCAGTTTAATGGTTTACCAATTAAATGGTCGCAAATTGTTCGCCTTGTTGAAGATGATATTCATGGTATGGGTTTGAGGCTTTTGCCAAAGCTGACATATGAACATATTCATCTAACACCTACTCTTAGAATGCGTGTGAAGCTTGCTGTTCAGGTATGTGTTTGAAATCTGTTTAACAGTGCATATAAGCGTCGACTATGCATTTATAAAGGCAATTGTTGAACATTTGATTTTTTTCTTCATTTTTTGCCTTAGTACATAATACAAATTTTATTCTTTAAATAAAAGGCAATCAGTTCATCCCCCCTCCGCCCACAATGAAAATTAATTAAAGGAGATGTGGGCTTTACATCAATGGGACAACAACTAAACAACAAGAAACAAAGAAAGACATCTGAATTCCAACACAACATACAGTTGAATTTTTTTTTATTTAGATATTGTCTTGTACCATATAAAAGCTTTAGTCATTCAATTCATATCAATTATAACTTATTGCCATGTTTACTTTAATTGAAGGTATTGAGTAGTAGTGTGGCGGCTGCTTTGCAACTACATAATCGTGCTGAATCAAAGTCAACTGAAACTTTCATCCGCATGTTTGACCAATTTTTTGACTGTTTGAATGTCAACAACATAACAAATGGGACATACCATAGGAAACCAGTATTATGCACATATACAGATGTCAATGATTGGAGATTTAAGGTACTTATATTTCAAAACATTGTAAATTTTTCATTGATGAGAAACACTTAAGAAAATGATTTAATGAGGATTTGCCGAATTTAACAAACCAATTATTTTAATTGTTTTTTTTTTCCAGTGGCTCATTGATGAATTTATGGGGTTCCTGGACCGTTGGGAAATGGAAGGGCAACTACACAACAATCTGACAGCCAAAGAAAGAAAACAGCTCTGCCTTAGTCGAGAAACATTGGAAGGACTGCGTATTTCAGGTATAATGAAAGCTACATTATAGGTTTATATTCATGTCATAACATCTTCACGTCCTGAATATGCATTTAATTTGCCACTGGACGTTTAACAGCTGTTTGATCTTTAAATTGTTTAAAATTAGATAGTAAATTTTGTTATTGAAAATTTAAATATTTGCATGATGAAAAGAAAAAAGAAATGACCATTAAAAAGATTGTATCTTATAGGTGCACCTTGTCTCATTCACTTTTCAAGTCTTAAGAGCATTTATGATATTAAACTTTGTTCATTTTTCAGTGAAATCCTTTGTAATGCTTGGTAAAGAAATGTTATCACTACCTGGTGTGCATTTTCTTTTGAGTGAAAAAAATAATCAAGATCCCCTGGAGCAATACTTCAGCAAACAACGAGGAATGGGAGGATTTTGTGACAACCCAACTGTACGCCAATTTCAGCACAATGCCCTTCGACTTCAGGTCTCTGGTGCTCCAAGCGTGCTTGCTGCTAGCTGGGGAAACTGCAAAGTTTTTCATAATGGACAATATAATGCATCAACATTGCAAAGGAGGAAACTATAATAGTACAGTTTTAAATTGATTTCACTACAGCAATACATGTAAATATTTTTTATGGCATTCAGTTTTCCTTATTGAGCTCTCGTCGCATACTTTTCTCAGATTTTTTGACAGTTTTGAGTCCTCTTGCTTCAGAACAAACATGTATATATTGGAGAATGCTTTTAACCTCAGATTAATCCAACATGTGATAAATTTTGTAAATAAATAAAACTTTATCTTTTCATCAATATCAAAGTCCTGTATTATTTCATTAAAGGAAACATTAACGTTGTCACTGTTTTCTATTTTTGTCATTAGTTGGGTCTTGGTCATGCGTAGACTTTCATCAGTGTTTGTCAAATCTGAGTGGACAATAAGTTCCATAGATCGAAAAAAAAAGATACACATTGTCAGGAACAAGGAAAAGCCCTCCACGGTTTACAATTTCAATTCATTCTTTTGTGTATGCAAACACATTAGAATTATTGACACTTGACTTTTTATTTTGAAGTGAGCATAGAATAGAAAAACATGCCTTTGCTTTTTCATTCTTCTGGAAATTTTTAAAATGTTTCAGGAGTTTTTTACAAATGTATCCAGAAGTGTATCTCAGCACCTTTTCCTCTGTCCCTGAAAGTTTACATTGAGCATTTTGGCCTGGGTTTTCTGATTCTGAAGTAATGCATCGTTTTCTTAAAAGTTCAGCAAAGAGTCTCTGAATAATAAACTGACCAATTACCATAAGCATTGGTATATTTGCCTCCATTTGTAGGTCCTCTGTTATCTGTATGAAAATTGTACTGATTGTATCAGAAATTCATGTGTTGTGAAACATTTGCAGTTTTCTTTCCATTTTCACAGATTTAAGTGATTTAGTGTCATCAGCAGCAGTAACAGATGGCCACAATTGTTCCAGCAACTCCTGACATTTTGAAACAGTTTTTTCTGACGTGGAGTCAGAAAGATATGATTTCATAGTTGATAAATATTCTTTACAAGTACTGTTTGATCTGTTGAAATAATCTGTTTCTAGTTTGTTGAGTGTCGAAAGAACTAATTCTTTTGCTTCTGATTGAGCTTTTGTAAGTGTATAACCTAGACAAAAAAAATGATATCATTGCAGACATTTTGAAAAAGACAACTTTTTCTCTTTCAATTTTGTTAAGAGTAAACTATGATGAAATACAATCCAAATTAAACAAAAACAAAAGAAGTCCCTTCCTTCATCTTTTTATTATAATGTCCACAGACATTTGCATGCAGAAATGTACTTCCCTTTAACTTTATTTTGAAAACAAAATTCCTGTCCTTCGTCTTTTGATTTAATACCCATAGACAAAATATTTCATGAATATACAGGACTATTAAAAGATGACAAAAATGCAACTAACGTAGGAACAGATAACTTACATATTCAAGCAACATAGAGTATATCAAAGTTATAATTATTTAAAAATAGCTTTTAAAAAGGAATCAATTGATTGAAAACTAAGTTTCAGACAGAATAATATAATAACTTACTGTTTTCAATGGAAGCAGATTCAATTTTATCAGACTTTTTCAAATTCTTTCTACCTGTCAAATTATAAAATACAAATATTATTGCATAGCAAAGAAATGTAACTCATAATACAAGATTCGGGTAAGGATACGGCAATTTTTAAAAGGGGGTGCCAACCCCCATTACACCCATGACACCTAAACATAATTAAACAAAATAATAATCGAAAAAAAGGGTTAGGGTTCCAACTCCTAGATCAGCTAATGTAGATTGAAAAAAATCTCTTCAAATTCAACTTCTTATAAGAAATACATCTTTATACATGAAACTGCATTATTTGCTTGTATTTTTATTATAGTATAGTGTGCACGCCTATAAATATATATATATATTTATATATGTACGTCTGAAGCAGTGACGACTCTACATATATATATATATATTCACTCTTTTGGTCTTTTGGAAAATGTTGTTTGTGCTGTATTTAGACCCCTCTAACAAGAAATTTGTTTTGCATGCACACGTATAAAAATTGTGGTTTTTATCCAACGCAATCATAGGTTTGAACGTTGTTTTCAATTTAGACTTGCACATATATATATATTATATATACTTGGTGGTGCTCCTACTAAAGGAGGGAGATACAGAACATACATACATACTTGGTTTGCACTAATTTCATGTTCTTTCATATTAAAGATACAACGTAGTTTTCAGGATAATCTAAATTTTGAGAGAGAAAAATTAGCATTTAAATGTAAAAATCTAGCAAATAATGTTCAGATGGCTATTAAGCCTTCCAAGTCCGAAATGAATACATGAATATTAGCGGAGTTTTGAACAGGCATGTATTTATAAAATTGGAAAATAATAGTTCGTATATATATACAATGTATAGAACACAATAGATATGACCTTCCATAATTACTTCAGCAATCGTCATCAAACACAGTAGATACGACCTTCCATAAATACTTCAGAAATATTCATAAAACACAATACACATGACCTTCCACAAATACATGAGCAATCTTCATTAAACACAATAGATAAGATATGACCTTTCATAAATACTTTACCAATATTCATAAAACACAATACATACATCCTAAATAAATACTTTAGTAGCAATCTTCATAAAAAACAATTCATATGATCTACCATAAACAATTCAGCAATATTCATGAAACACAATACATAGGACCTTCCATAAACACTTCAGAAATATTCATAAAACACAATACATATGACCTACCATAAATACTTTTGCAATCTTCATAAAACACAATACATTTGACCTACAATAAATACTTTAGTAGCAATCTTCATAACACACAATACATATGACCTACCATAAACAATTCAGCAATATTAATAAAACACAATACATATGACCTACCATAAATATTTGTGCAATCTGTATAAAACACAAAACATTTGACCTACCATAAATATTTAAGTAGCAATCTTCAAAACACACAATACATACGACCTACCATCAACACTAAAGCAATCTTCATAAAACACAATAGGTATGACCTTCCATAAATACTTTACCAATATTCTTAAAACACAATACATATGACATACAATACACATGAGCAGCAATCTTCATAAAACACAATTCATATGACCTACCATAAACACTTCAGCAATCTTAATAAAACACAATACATATGACCTACCATAAATACTTTTGCAATCTGCATAAAACACAATACATTTGACCTACCATAAATATTTTAGTAACAATCTTCATAACACACAATACATATGACCTTCCATAAACACTTCAAAAATATTCATAAAACACAATACATATGACTTTCCACAAATACTTGAACAATCTTCATTAAACACAATAGATAAGATATGACCTACCATAAACAATTCAGCAATATTCATCAAACACAATACATATGACCTTCCATAAACACTTCAAAAATATTCATAAAACACAATACATATGACTTTCCACAAATACTTGAACAATCTTCATTAAACACAATAGACAAGATATGTCCTTCCATAAATACTTCAGCAATATTCATAAAACACAATACATATGACTTTCCACAAATACTTGAACAATCTTCATTAAACACAATAGATAAGATATGACCTTCCATAAATACTTCACCAATATTCTGAAAACACTATACATATGACCTACAATAAATACTTTAGTAACAATCATCACAACACACAATACATTGACCTACCATAAACTTTTGAGCAATCTTCATTAAACACAATAGATAAGATATGACCTTCCAAAAATACTTCAGCAATATTCATAAAGCACAATACATATGACCTACCATCAATACTTTTGCAATCTTCATAAAACACAATAGGTATGACCTTCCATAAATACTTTACCAATATACTTAAAACACTATACATATGACCTACAATGAATACACTAGCAGCAATCTTCATAAAACACAATTCATATGACCTACCATAAACACTTCAGCAATATTCATAAAACACAATACATATAACCTACCATAAATAATTTTGTAATCTGCATAAAACACAATACATTTCACCTACCATAAATATTTTAATAGCAATCTTCATAACACACAATACATATGACCTACCATAAACACTTGAGCAATCTTCATTAAACACAATAGATATGATATTCCATAAATACTTCAGCAATCTTCATAAAACACAATACATATGACCTTCCATAAATACTTCAGCAATATTCATAAAACACAATACATATGACCTAAAATAAATACTTTAGTAGCAATCTTCATAAAAAATAAATCATATGACCTACCATAAACAATTCAGCAATATTCATCAAACACAATACATATTACCTTCCATAAACACTTCAGAAATATTCATAAAACAGAATACATATGACTTTCCACAAATACTTGAGCAATCTTCATTAAACACAACAGATAAGATATGACCTTCCATTAATACTTCAGCAATCTTCATAAAACACAACACATATGACCTACCATAAATACTTTAGCAATATTCATAAAACACAACACATATGACCTACTATAAATACTTTTGCAATCTGCATAAAACACAATACATTTGACCTACCATAAATATTTTAGTAGCAATCTTTATAACACAAAATACATATGACCTACCATAAACACTTGAGCAATCTTCATTAAACACAATAGATATGACCTTCCATAAATAATTCAGCAATCTTCATAAAACACAATAGATATGACCTTCCATAAATACTTCAGAAATATTCATAAAACACAATACACATGACCTTCCACAAATACTTGAGCAATCTTCATTAAACACAATAGATAAGATATGACCTTCCATAAATACTTTACCAATATTCATAAAACACAATACATATGACCTAAAATAAAAACTTTAGTAGCAATCTTCATAAAACACAATACATATGACCAACCATAAATAATTTTGCAATCTTCATAAAACACAATACATATGACCTAAAATAAAAACTTTAGTAGCAATCTTCATAAAACACAATACATATGACCTTCCATAAATACTTCAGCAATCTTCATAAAACACAATACATATGACCTTCCATAAATACTTCAGCAATCTTCATAAAACACAATACATATGACCTTCCATAAATACTTCAGCAATCTTCATAAAACACAATACATATGACCTTCCATAAACACTTCAGAAATATTCATAAAACACAATACACATGACCTTCCACAAATACTTGAGCAATCTTCATTAAACACAATAGATAAGATATGACCTTCCATAAATACTTTACCAATATTCATAAAACACAATACATATGACCTAAAATAAATACTTTAGTAGCATTTTCTGCATAAAAAACAATACATATGACCTAAAATAAATACTTTAGTAGCATTTTCTGCATAAAACACAATACATATGACCTAAAATAAATACTTTAGTAGCATTTTCTGCATAAAACACAATACATATGACCTTCCATAAATTTGATTTTGATTTTTTGGTTTTTTAACGCCAATTTTAGCACCTTTTGGGCTATTTCGGGGCGGCCAGTTTTTATTGGTGGAGGAAGCCGGAGTACCCGGAGAAAACCACCGACCTTCGATAGGAAAACTGACAATCCTAGTCAATTAAGATTGGAGTCGAGTGCACCCGCTTGAGCAGGGTTCGAATTCACAACCTCAGTGTTGACTGGCAAGTGATTATAGTAGTAACTACTTAAACCACTCGGCCACCGAGGCCCCTACCTTCCATAAATACTTCAGAAATATTCATAAAACACAATACATATGACCTTGAATAAATATTCCAGCAATCTTCAAAAAACACAATACATATGACCTTTCATAAATACTTCAGCAATCTTCATAAAACACAATACACATGACATTCCACAAATACTTCAGCAATCTTCATTAAACACAATAGATAAGATATGACCTTCCATAAATACTTTACCAGTATTCATAAAACACAATACATATGACCTAAAGTAAAATCTTTAGTAGCAATCTTCATAAAAAAACAGTTCATATGACCTTCCATAAATATTTCAGCAATCTTCATAAAACACAATAGATATGACCTTTCATAAATACCTCAGAAATATTCATAAAACACAATACACATGACCATCCACAAATACTTGAGCAATCTTCATTAAACACAATAGATAAGATATGACCTTCCATAAATATTTTACCAATCTTCATAAAACACAATACATATGACCTTCCATAAATACTTCAGCAATCTTCATAAAACACAATACATATGACCTTCCATAAACACTTCAGAAATATTCATAAAACACAATAGATAAGATATGACCTTCCATAAATACTTTACCAATACTCATAAAACACAATACATATGACCTAAAAAAAAAAATTTAGAATCAATCTTCATAAAAAACAATTCATATGACCTACCATAAACACTTGAGCAATCTTCATAAAACACAATTCATATGACCTACCATAAACACTTCAGAAATATTCATAAAACACAATACACATGACCATCCACAAATAGTTGAGCAATCTTCATTAAACACAATAGATAAGATATGACCTTCCATAAATATTTTACCAATCTTCATAAAACACAATACATATGACCTTCCATAAATACTTTAGCAATCTTCATAAAACACAATACATATGATCTTCCATAAACACTTCAGAAATATTCATAAAATACTTTATACATGATTTTCTACAAATACTTGAGCAATCTTCATAAAACACAATAGATATGACATTTCATAAATACTTGAGCAATCTTTATAAAACACAACAGATATGACATTCCATAAATACTTCAGGAATCTTCATAAAACACAATAGATATGACCTTCCATAAATACTTCAGCAATCTTCATAAAACACAACACATATGACCTACCATAAATAATTTTGCAATCTTCATAAAACACAATACATATGACCTAAAATAAAAACTTTAGTAGCAATCTTCATAAAACACAATACATATGACCTTCCATAAATACTTCAGCAATCTTCATAAAACACAATACATATGACCTTCCATAAATACTTCAGCAATCTTCATAAAAAACAATACATATGACCTTCCATAAACACTTCAGAAATATTCATAAAACACAATACACATGACCTTCCACAAATACTTAAGCAATCTTCATTAAACACAATAGATAAGATATGACCTTCCATAAATACTTTACCAATATTCATAAAACACAATACATATGACCTAAAATAAAAACTTTAGTAGCAATCTTCATAAAACACAATACATATGACCTACCATAAATAATTTTGCAATCTTCATAAAACACAATACATATGACCTAAAATAAAAACTTTAGTAGCAATCTTCATAAAACACAATACATATGACCTTCCATAAATACTTCAGCAATCTTCATAAAACACAATACATATGACCTTCCATAAATACTTCAGCAATCTTCATAAAACACAATACATATGACCTTCCATAAATACTTCAGCAATCTTCATAAAACACAAAACATATGACCTTCCATAAACACTTCAGAAATATTCATAAAACACAATACTCATGACCTTCCACAAATACTTGAGCAATCTTCATTAAACACAATAGATAAGATATGACCTTCCATAAATACTTTACCAATATTCATAAAACACAATACATATGACCTAAAATAAATACTTTAGTAGCATTTTCTGCATAAAACACAATACATATGACCTAAAATAAATACTTTAGTAGCATTTTCTGCATAAAACACAATACATATGACCTAAAATAAATACTTTAGTAGCATTTTCTGCATAAAACACAATACATATGACTTTCCACAAATACTTGATCAATCTTCATTAAACACAACAGATAAGATATGACCTTCCATAAATACTTCAGCAATATTCATAAAGCACAATACATATGACCTACCATAAATACTTTAGCAATCTTCATAAAACACAATAGGTATGACCTTCCATAAATACTTTACCAATATTCTTAAAAACAATACAAATGACCTACAATAAATACTTTAGTAGCAATCATCATAAAACACAATTCATATGACCTACCGTAAACAATTCAGCAATATTAATAAAACACAATACATATGACCTACCATAAATATTTGTGCAATCTGTATAAAACACAAAACATTTGACCTACCATAAATATTTTAGTAGCAATCTTCAAAACACACAATACATATGACCTACCATAAACACTTGAGCAATCTTCATTAAACACAATAGATAAGATATGACCTTCCATAAATACTTTACCAGTATTCATAAAACACAATACATATGACCTAAAGTAAAATCTTTAGTAGCAATCTTCATAAAAAACAGTTCATATGACCTTCCATAAATATTTCAGGAATCTTCATAAAACACAATAGATATGACCTTCCATAAATACTTTAGCAATCTTCATAAAACACAATACACATGACCTTCCACAAATACTTCAGCAATCTTCATAAAACACAATAGATAAGATATGACCTTCCATAAATACTTTACCAATACTCATAAAACACAATACATATGACCTAAAATAAATACTTCAGCAATCTTCATAAAACACAATACATATGACCTTCCATAAACACTTCAGAAATATTCATAAAACACAATAGATAAGATATGACCTTCCATAAATACTTTCCCAATACTCATAAAAAACAATTCATATGACCTACCATAAACACTTGAGCAATCTTCATAAAACACAATTCATATGACCTACCATAAACACTTCAGAAATATTCATAAAACACAATACACATGACCATCCACAAATAGTTGAACAATCTTCATTAAACACAATAGATAAGATATGACCTTCCATAAATATTTTACCAATCTTCATAAAACACAATACATATGACCTTCCATAAATACTTTAGCAATCTTTATAAAACACAATACATATGACCTTCCATAAACACTTCAGAAATATTCATAAAACACTATATACATGATTTTCTACAAATACTTGAGCAATCTTCATAAAACACAATAGATATGACATTTCATAAATACTTGAGCAATCTTTATAAAACACAACAGATATGACCTTCCATAAATACTTCAGCAATCTTCATAAAACACAATACACATGACCTTCCACAAATACTTCAGCAATCTTCATAAAACAAAATAGATAAGATATGAACTTCCATAAATACTTGATGAATACTCATAAAACACAATACATATGACCTAAAATAAAAACTTTAGAAGCAATCTTCATAAAAAACAATTCATATGACCTACCATAAACACTTGAGCAATATTCATAAAACACAACACATATGACCTACCATAAATAATTTTGCAATCTGCATAAAACACAATACATTTGACCTACCATAAATATTTTAATAGCAATCTTCATAACACACAATACATATGACCTACCATAAACACTTGAGCAATCTTCATAAAAAAAAATAGATATGACCTTCCATAAACACTTCAGCAATCTTCATAAAACAAAATACATATGACTTATCATAACTACTTTACCAATATTCTTAAAACGCAATACATATGACCTACAATAAATACTTTAGAAGCAATCATCATAAAACACAATTCATTAACCAACCATAAACAATTCAGCAATCTTCATAAAACACAATACATATGACCTTCCATAAATACTTTACCAATATTCTTAAAACACAATACATATGACCTACAATAAATACTTTAGTAGCAATTATCATAAAACACAATTCATATGACCTACCGTAAACAATTCAGCAATATTAATAAAACACAATACATATGACCTACCATAAATATTTGTGCAATATGTATAAAACACAAAACATTTGACCTACCATAAATATTTAAGTAGCAATCTTCAAAACACACAATACATATGACCTACCATAAACACTTAAGCAATCTTCATAAAACACAATAGGTATGACCTTCCATAAATACTTTACCAATATTCTTAAAACACAATACATATGACATACAATACACATGAGCAGCAATCTTCATAAAACACAATTCATATGACCTACCATAAACACTTCAGCAATATTCATAAAACACAATACATATAACCTAAAATAAAAACTTTAGTAGCAATCTTCATAAAACACAATACATATGACCTACCATAAATAATTTTGCAATCTTCATAAAACACAATACATATGACCTAAAATAAAAACTTTAGTAGCAATCTTCATAAAACACAATACATATGACCTTCCATAAATACTTCAGCAATCTTCATAAAACACAGTACATATGACCTTCCATAAACACTTCAGAAATATTCATAAAACACAATACACATGACCTTCCACAAATACTTGAGCAATCTTCATTAAACACAATAGATAAGATATGACCTTCCATAAATACTTTACCAATATTCATAAAACACAATACATATGACCTAAAATAAATACTTTAGTAGCATTTTCTGCATAAAACACAATACATATGACCTAAAATAAATACTTTAGTAGCATTTTCTGCATAAAACACAATACATATGACCTAAAATAAATACTTTAGTAGCATTTTCTGCATAAAACACAATACATTTGACCTTCCATCAATTTGATTTTGATTTTTTGGTTTTTTAACGCCAATTTTAGCACCTTTTGGGCTATTTCGTGGCGGCCAGTTTTTATTGGTGGAGGAAGCCGGAGTGCCCGGAGAAAACCACCGACCTTCGATAGGAAAACTGACAATCCTAGTCAATTAAGATTGGAGTCGAGTGCACCCGCTTGAGCAGGGTTCGAATTCACAACCTCAGTGTTGACTGGCAAGTGATTATAGTAGTAACTACTTAAACCACTCGGCCACCGAGGCCCCTACCTTCCATAAATACTTCAGAAATATTCATAAAACACAATACATATGACCTTGAATAAATATTCCAGCAATCTTCAAAAAACACAATACATATGACCTTTCATAAATACTTCAGCAATCTTCATAAAACACAATACACATGACCATCCACAAATAGTTGAGCAATCTTCATTAAACACAATAGATAAGATATGACCTTCCATAAATATTTTACCAATCTTCATAAAACACAATACATATGACCTTCCATAAACACTTCAGAAATATTCATAAAATACTATATACATGATTTTCTACAAATACTTGAGCAATCTTCATAAAACACAACAGATATGACATTTCATAAATACTTGAGCAATCTTTATAAAACACAACAGATATGACATTCCATAAATACTTCAGGAATCTTCATAAAACACAATAGATATGACCTTCCATAAATACTTTAGCAATCTTCATAAAACACAATACACATGACCTTCCACAAATACTTCAGCAATCTTCATAAAACACAATAGATAAGATATGACCTTCCATAAATACTTTACCAATACTCATAAAACACAATACATATGACCTAAAATAAATACTTCAGCAATCTTCATAAAACACAATACATATGACCTTCCATAAACACTTCAGAAATATTCATAAAACACAATAGATAAGATATGACCTTCCATAAATACTTTCCCAATACTCATAAAAAACAATTCATATGACCTACCATAAACACTTGAGCAATCTTCATAAAACACAATTCATATGACCTACCATAAACACTTCAGAAATATTGATAAAACACAATACACATGACCATCCACAAATAGTTGAACAATCTTCATTAAACACAATAGATAAGATATGACCTTCCATAAATATTTTACCAATCTTCATAAAACACAATACATATGACCTTCCATAAATACTTTAGCAATCTTTATAAAACACAATACATATGACCTTCCATAAACACTTCAGAAATATTCATAAAACACTATATACATGATTTTCTACAAATACTTGAGCAATCTTCATAAAACACAATAGATATGACATTTCATAAATACTTGAGCAATCTTTATAAAACACAACAGATATGACCTTCCATAAATACTTCAGCAATCTTCATAAAACACAGTACACATGACCTTCCACAAATACTTCAGCAATCTTCATAAAACACAATAGATAAGATATGAACTTCCATAAATACTTGATCAATACTCATAAAACACAATACATATGACCTAAAATAAAAACTTTAGAAGCAATCTTCATAAAAAACAATTCATATGACCTACCATAAACACTTGAGCAATATTCATAAAACACAACACATATGACCTACCATAAATAATTTTGCAATCTGCATAAAACACAATACATTTGACCTACCATAAATATTTTAATAGCAATCTTCATAACACACAATACATATGACCTACCATAAACACTTGAGCAATCTTCATAAAAAAAAATAGATATGACCTTCCATAAACACTTCAGCAATCTTCATAAAACAAAATACATATGACTTATCATAACTACTTTACCAATATTCTTAAAACGCAATACATATGACCTACAATAAATACTTTAGTAGCAATCATCATAAAACACAATTCATTAACCAACCATAAACAATTCAGCAATCTTCATAAAACACAATACATATGACCTTCCATAAATACTTTACCAATATTCTTAAAACACAATACATATGACCTACAATAAATACTTTAGTAGCAATTATCATAAAACACAATTCATATGACCTACCGTAAACAATTCAGCAATATTAATAAAACACAATACATATGACCTACCATAAATATTTGTGCAATCTGTATAAAACACAAAACATTTGACCTACCATAAATATTTAAGTAGCAATCTTCAAAACACACAATACATATGACCTACCATAAACACTTAAGCAATCTTCATAAAACACAATAGGTATGACCTTCTAAATATACTTTACCAATATTCTTAAAACACAATACATATGACATACAATACACATGAGCAGCAATCTTCATAAAACACAATTCATATGACCTACCATAAACACTTCAGCAATATTCATAAAACACAATACATATGACCTACCATAAATAATTTTGCAATCTGCATAAAACACAATACATTTGACCTACCATAAATATTTTATTAGCAATCTTCATATAACACACAATACATATGACTTACCATAAACACTTGAGCAATCTTCATAAAACACAAAAGATATGACCTTCCATAAATACTTCAGCAATCTTCATAAAACACAATAGATATGACCTTCCATAAATACTTCAGAAATATTCATAAAACACAATACACATGACCTTCCACAAATACTTGAGCAATCTTCATTAAAGACAATAGATAAGATATGACCTTCCATAAATACTTTACCAATATTCATAAAACACAATACATATAACCTAAAATAAAAACTTTAGTAGCAATCTTCATAAAACACAATACATATGACCTACCATAAATAATTTTGCAATCTTCATAAAACACAATACATATGACCTAAAATAAAAACTTTAGTAGCAATCTTCATAAAACACAATACATATGACCTTCCATAAATACTTCAGCAATCTTCATAAAACACAATACATATGACCTTCCATAAATACTTCAGCAATCTTCATAAAACACAATACATATGACCTTCCATAAATACTTCAGCAATCTTCATAAAACACAATACATATGACCTTCCATAAACACTTCAGAAATATTCATAAAACACAATACACATGACCTTCCACAAATACTTGAGCAATCTTCATTAAACACAATAGATAAGATATGACCTTCCATAAATACTTTACCAATATTCATAAAACACAATACATATGACCTAAAATAAATACTTTAGTAGCATTTTCTGCATAAAACACAATACATATGACCTAAAATAAATACTTTAGTAGCATTTTCTGCATAAAACACAATACATATGACCTAAAATAAATACTTTAGTAGCATTTTCTGCATAAAACACAATACATTTGACCTTCCATAAATTTGATTTTGATTTTTTGGTTTTTTAACGCCAATTTTAGCACCTTTTGGGCTATTTCGTGGCGGCCAGTTTTTATTGGTGGAGGAAGCCGGAGTGCCCGGAGAAAACCACCGACCTTCGATAGGAAAACTGACAATCCTAGTCAATTAAGATTGGAGTCGAGTGCACCCGCTTGAGCAGGGTTCGAATTCACAACCTCAGTGTTGACTGGCAAGTGATTATAGTAGTAACTACTTAAACCACTCGGCAACCGAGGCCCCTACCTTCCATAAATACTTCAGAAATATTCATAAAACACAATACATATGACCTTGAATAAATATTCCAGCAATCTTCAAAAAACACAATACATATGACCTTTCATAAATACTTCAGCAATCTTCATAAAACACAATACACATGACCTTCCACAAATACTTCAGCAATCTTCATTAAACACAATAGATAAGATATGACCTTCCATAAATACTTTACCAGTATTCATAAAACACAATACATATGACCTAAAGTAAAATCTTTAGTAGCAATCTTCATAAAAAACAGTTCATATGACCTTCCATAAATATTTCAGCAATCTTCATAAAACACAATAGATATGACCTTTCATAAATACCTCAGAAATATTCATAAAACACAATACACATGACCATCCACAAATACTTGAGCAATCTTCATTAAACACAATAGATAAGATATGACCTTCCATAAATATTTTACCAATCTTCATAAAACACAATACATATGACCTAAAATAAAAACTTTAGAAGCAATCTTCATAAAAAACAATTCATATAACCTACCATAAACACTTGAGCAATCTTCATAAAACACAATTCATATGACCTACCATAAACACTTCAGAAATATTCATAAAACACAATACACATGACCATCCACAAATAGTTGAGCAATCTTCATTAAACACAATAGATAAGATATGACCTTCCATAAATATTTTACCAATCTTCATAAAACACAATACATATGACCTTCCATAAATACTTTAGCAATCTTCATAAAACACAATACATATGACCTTCCATAAACACTTCAGAAATATTCATAAAATACTATATACATGATTTTCTACAAATACTTGAGCAATCTTCATAAAACACAATAGATATGACATTTCATAAATACTTGAGCAATCTTTATAAAACACAACAGATATGACATTCCATAAATACTTCAGGAATCTTCATAAAACACAATAGATATGACCTTCCATAAATACTTCAGCAATCTTCATAAAACACAATACACATGACCTTCCACAAATACTTCAGCAATCTTCATAAAACACAATAGATAAGATATGACCTTCCATAAATACTTTACCAATACTCATAAAACACAATACATATGACCTAAAATAAATACTTCAGCAATCTTCATAAAACACAATACATATGACCTTCCATAAACACTTCAGAAATATTCATAAAACACAATAGATAAGATATGACCTTCCATAAATACTTTACCAATACTCATAAAAAACAATTCATATGACCTACCATAAACACTTGAGCAATCTTCATAAAACACAATTCATATGACCTACCATAAACACTTCAGAAATATTCATAAAACACAATACACATGACCATCCACAAATAGTTGAACAATCTTCATTAAACACAATAGATAAGATATGACCTTCCATAAATATTTTACCAATCTTCATAAAACACAATACATATGACCTTCCATAAATACTTTAGCAATCTTTATAAAACACAATACATATGACCTTCCATAAACACTTCAGAAATATTCATAAAACACTATATACATGATTTTCTACAAATACTTGAGCAATCTTCATAAAACACAATAGATATGACATTTCATAAATACTTCAGCAATCTTCATAAAACACAATACACGTGACCTTCCACAAATACTTCAGCAATCTTCATAAAACACAATAGATAAGATATGAACTTCCATAAATACTTTATCAATACTCATAAAACACAATACATATGACCTAAAATAAAAACTTTAGAAGCAATCTTCATAAAAAACAATTCATATGACCTACCATAAACACTTGAGCAATATTCATAAAACACAACACATATGACCTACCATAAATAATTTTGCAATCTGCATAAAACACAATACATTTGACCTACCATAAATATTTTAATAGCAATCTTCATAACACACAATACATATGACCTACCATAAACACTTGAGCAATCTTCATAAAACACAATAGATATGACCTTCCATAAACACTTCAGCAATCTTCATAAAACAAAATACATATGACTTATCATAACTACTTTACCAATATTCTTAAAACGCAATACATATGACCTACAATAAATACTTTAGTAGCAATCATCATAAAACACAATTCATTAAACAACCATAAACAATTCAGCAATCTTCATAAAACACAATACATACGACCTTCCATAAATAGTTTACCAATATTCTTAAAACACAATACATATGACCTACAATAAATACTTTAGTAGCAATTATCATAAAACACAATTCATATGACCTACCGTAAACAATTCAGCAATATTAATAAAACACAATACATATGACCAACCATAAATATTTGTGCAATCTGTATAAAACACAAAACATTTGACCTACCATAAATATTTTAGTAGCAATCTTCAAAACACACAATACATATGACCTACCATAAACACTTAAGCAATCTTCATAAAACACAATAGGTATGACCTTCCATAAATACTTTACCAATATTCTTAAAACACAATACATATGACATACAATACACATGAGCAGCAATCTTCATAAAACACAATTCATATGACCTACCATAAACACTTCAGCAATATTCATAAAACACAATACATATGACCTACCATAAATAATTTTGCAATCTGCATAAAACACAATACATTTGACCTACCATAAATATTTTATTAGCAATCTTCATATAACACACAATACATATGATTTACCATAAACACTTGAGCAATCTTCATAAAACACAAAAGATATGACCTTCCATAAATACTTCAGCAATCTTCATAAAACACAATAGATATGACCTTCCATAAATACTTCAGAAATATTCATAAAACACAATACACATGACCTTCCACAAATACTTGAGCAATCGTCATTAAACACAATAGATAAGATATGACCTTCCATAAATACTTTACCAATATTCATAAAACACAATACATATAACCTAAAATAAAAACTTTAGTAGCAATCTTCATAAAACACAATATATATGACCTACCATAAATAATTTTGCAATCTTCATAAAACACAATACATATGACCTAAAATAAAAACTTTAGTAGCAATCTTCATAAAACACAATACATATGACCTTCCATAAATACTTCAGCAATCTTCATAAAACACAGTACATATGACCTTCCATAAACACTTCAGAAATATTCATAAAACACAATACACATGACCTTCCACAAATACTTGAGCAATCTTCATTAAACACAATAGATAAGATATGACCTTCCATAAATACTTTACCAATATTCATAAAACACAATACATATGACCTAAAATAAATACTTTAGTAGCATTTTCTGCATAAAACACAATACATATGACCTAAAATAAATACTTTAGTAGCATTTTCTGCATAAAACACAATACATATGACCTACCATAAATACTTTTGCAATCTTCATAAAACACAATACATTTGACCTACAATAAATACTTTAGTAGCAATCTTCATAACACACAATACATATGACCTACCATAAACAATTCAGCAATATTAATAAAACACAATACATATGACCTACCATAAATATTTGTGCAATCTGTATAAAACACAAAACATTTGACCTACCATAAATATTTAAGTAGCAATCTTCAAAACACACAATACATACGACCTACCATAAACACTAAAGCAATCTTCATAAAACACAATAGGTATGACCTTCCATAAATACTTTACCAATATTCTTAAAACACAATACATATGACATACAATACACATGAGCAGCAATCTTCATAAAACACAATTCATATGACCTACCATAAACACTTCAGCAATCTTAATAAAACACAATACATATGACCTACCATAAATACTTTTGCAATCTGCATAAAACACAATACATTTGACCTACCATAAATATTTTAGTAACAATCTTCATAACACACAATACATATGACCTTCCATAAACACTTCAAAAATATTCATAAAACACAATACATATGACTTTCCACAAATACTTGAACAATCTTCATTAAACACAATAGATAAGATATGACCTACCATAAACAATTCAGCAATATTCATCAAACACAATACATATGACCTTCCATAAACACTTCAAAAATATTCATAAAACACAATACATATGACTTTCCACAAATACTTGAACAATCTTCATTAAACACAATAGACAAGATATGTCCTTCCATAAATACTTCAGCAATATTCATAAAACACAATACATATGACTTTCCACAAATACTTGAACAATCTTCATTAAACACAATAGATAAGATATGACCTTCCATAAATACTTCACCAATATTCTGAAAACACTATACATATGACCTACAATGAATACACTAGCAGCAATCTTCATAAAACACAATTCATATGACCTACCATAAACACTTCAGCAATATTCATAAAACACAATACATATAACCTACCATCAATAATTTTGTAATCTGCATAAAACACAATACATTTCACCTACCATAAATATTTTAATAGCAATCTTCATAACACACAATACATATGACCTACCATAAACACTTGAGCAATCTTCATTAAACACAATAGATATGATATTCCATAAATACTTCAGCAATCTTCATAAAACACAATACATATGACCTTCCATAAATACTTCAGCAATATTCATAAAACACAATACATATGACCTAAAATAAATACTTTAGTAGCAATCTTCATAAAAAATAAATCATATGACCTACCATACACAATTCAGCAATATTCATCAAACACAATACATATTACCTTCCATAAACACTTCAGAAATATACATAAAACAGAATACATATGACTTTCCACAAATACTTGAGCAATCTTCATTAAACACAACAGATAAGATATGACCTTCCATTAATACTTCAGCAATCTTCATAAAACACAACACATATGACCTACCATAAATACTTTAGCAATATTCATAAAACACAACACATATGACCTACTATAAATACTTTTGCAATCTGCATAAAACACAATACATTTGACCTACCATAAATATTTTAGTAGCAATCTTTATAACACACAATACATATGACCTACCATAAACACTTGAGCAATCTTCATTAAACACAATAGATATGACCTTCCATAAATAATTCAGCAATCTTCATAAAACACAATAGATATGACCTTCCATAAATACTTCAGAAATATTCATAAAACACAATACACATGACCTTCCACAAATACTTGAGCAATCTTCATTAAACACAATAGATAAGATATGACCTTCCATAAATACTTTACCAATATTCATAAAACACAATACATATGACCTAAAATAAAAACTTTAGTAGCAATCTTCATAAAACACAATTCATATGACCTACCATAAATAATTTTGCAATCTTCATAAAACACAATACATATGACCTAAAATAAAAACTTTAGTAGCAATCTTCATAAAACACAATACATATGACCTTCCATAAATACTTCAGCAATCTTCATAAAACACAATACATATGACCTTCCATAAACACTTCAGAAATATTCATAAAACACAATACATATGACCTTGAATAAATATTCCAGCAATCTTCAAAAAACACAATACATATGACCTTTCATAAATACTTCAGCAATCTTCATAAAACACAATACACATGACCTTCCACAAATACTTCAGCAATCTTCATTAAACACAATAGATAAGATATGACCTTCCATAAATACTTTACCAGTATTCATAAAACACAATACATATGACCTAAAGTAAAATCTTTAGTAGCAATCTTCATAAAAAAACAGTTCATATGACCTTCCATAAATATTTCAGCAATCTTCATAAAACACAATAGATATGACCTTTCATAAATACCTCAGAAATATTCATAAAACACAATACACATGACCATCCACAAATACTTGAGCAATCTTCATTAAACACAATAGATAAGATATGACCTTCCATAAATATTTTACCAATCTTCATAAAACACAATACATATGACCTTCCATAAATACTTCAGCAATCTTCATAAAACACAATACATATGACCTTCCATAAACACTTCAGAAATATTCATAAAACACAATAGATAAGATATGACCTTCCATAAATACTTTACCAATACTCATAAAACACAATACATATGACCCTAAAAAAAAAAATTTAGAATCAATCTTCATAAAAAACAATTCATATGACCTACCATAAACACTTGAGCAATCTTCATAAAACACAATTCATATGACCTACCATAAACACTTCAGAAATATTCATAAAACACAATACACATGACCATCCACAAATAGTTGAGCAATCTTCATTAAACACAATAGATAAGATATGACCTTCCATAAATATTTTACCAATCTTCATAAAACACAATACATATGACCTTCCATAAATACTTTAGCAATCTTCATAAAACACAATACATATGATCTTCCATAAACACTTCAGAAATATTCATAAAATACTTTATACATGATTTTCTACAAATACTTGAGCAATCTTCATAAAACACAATAGATATGACATTTCATAAATACTTGAGCAATCTTTATAAAACACAACAGATATGACATTCCATAAATACTTCAGGAATCTTCATAAAACACAATAGATATGACCTTCCATAAATACTTCAGCAATCTTCATAAAACACAACACATATGACCTACCATAAATAATTTTGCAATCTTCATAAAACACAATACATATGACCTAAAATAAAAACTTTAGTAGCAATCTTCATAAAACACAATACATATGACCTTCCATAAATACTTCAGCAATCTTCATAAAACACAATACATATGACCTTCCATAAATACTTCAGCAATCTTCATAAAAAACAATACATATGACCTTCCATAAACACTTCAGAAATATTCATAAAACACAATACACATGACCTTCCACAAATACTTAAGCAATCTTCATTAAACACAATAGATAAGATATGACCTTCCATAAATACTTTACCAATATTCATAAAACACAATACATATGACCTAAAATAAAAACTTTAGTAGCAATCTTCATAAAACACAATACATATGAACTACCATAAATAATTTTGCAATCTTCATAAAACACAATACATATGACCTAAAATAAAAACTTTAGTAGCAATCTTCATAAAACACAATACATATGACCTTCCATAAATACTTCAACAATCTTCATAAAACACAATACATATGACCTTCCATAAATACTTCAGCAATCTTCATAAAACACAATACATATGACCTTCCATAAATACTTCAGCAATCTTCATAAAACACAAAACATATGACCTTCCATAAACACTTCAGAAATATTCATAAAACACAATACACATGACCTTGCACAAATACTTGAGCAATCTTCATTAAACACAATAGATAAGATATGACCTTCCATAAATACTTTACCAATATTCATAAAACACAATACATATGACCTAAAATAAATACTTTAGTAGCATTTTCTGCATAAAACACAATACATATGACCTACAATAAATACTTTAGTAGCATTTTCTGCATAAAACACAATACATATGACCTAAAATAAATACTTTAGTAGCATTTTCTGCATAAAACACAATACATATGACTTTCCACAAATACTTGATCAATCTTCATTAAACACAACAGATAAGATATGACCTTCCATAAATACTTCAGCAATATTCATAAAGCACAATACATATGACCTACCATAAATACTTTAGCAATCTTCATAAAACACAATAGGTATGACCTTCCATAAATACTTTAACAATATTCTTAAAAACAATACAAATGACCTACAATGAATACTTTAGTAGCAATCATCATAAAACACAATTCATATGACCTACCGTAAACAATTCAGCAATATTAATAAAACACAATACATATGACCTACCATAAATATTTGTGCAATCTGTATAAAACACAAAACATTTGACCTACCATAAATATTTTAGTAGCAATCTTCAAAACACACAATTCATATGACCTACCGTAAACAATTCAGCAATATTAATAAAACACAATACATATGACCTACCATAAATATTTGTGCAATCTGTATAAAACACAAAACATTTGACCTACCATAAATATTTTAGTAGCAATCTTCAAAACACACAATACATATGACCTACCATAAACACTTCAGCAATCTTCATTAAACACAATAGATAAGATATGACCTTCCATAAATACTTTACCAGTATTCATAAAACACAATACATATGACCTAAAGTAAAATCTTTAGTAGCAATCTTCATAAAAAACAGTTCATATGACCTTCCATAAATATTTCAGCAATCTTCATAAAACACAATAGATATGACCTTTCATAAATACCTCAGAAATATTCATAAAACACAATACACATGACCATCCACAAATACTTGAGAAATCTTCATTAAACACAATAGATAAGATATGACCTTCCATAAATATTTTACCAATCTTCATAAAACACAATACATATGACCTTCCATAAATACTTCAGCAATCTTCATAAAACACAATACATATGACCTTCCATAAACACTTCAGAAATATTCATAAAACACAATAGATAAGATATGACCTTCCATAAATACTTTACCAATACTCATAAAACACAATACATATGACCAAAAATAAAAACTTTAGAAGCAATCTTCATAAAAAACAATTCATATGACCTACCATAAACACTTGAGCAATCTTCATAAAACACAATTCATATGACCTACCATAAACACTTCAGAAATATTCATAAAACACAATACACATGACCATCCACAAATAGTTGAGCAATCTTCATTAAACACAATAGATAAGATATGACCTTCCATAAATATTTTACCAATCTTCATAAAACACAATACATATGACCTTCCATAAATACTTTAGCAATCTTCATAAAACACAATACATATGACCTTCCATAAACACTTCAGAAATATTCATAAAATACTATATACATGATTTTCTACAAATACTTGAGCAATCTTCATAAAACACAATAGATATGACATTTCATAAATACTTGAGCAATCTTTATAAAACACAACAGATATGACATTCCATAAATACTTCAGGAATCTTCATAAAACACAATAGATATGACCTTCCATAAATACTTTAGCAATCTTCATAAAACACAATACACATGACCTTCCACAAATACTTCAGCAATCTTCATAAAACACAATAGATAAGATATGACCTTCCATAAATACTTTACCAATACTCATAAAACACAATACATATGACCTAAAATAAATACTTCAGCAATCTTCATAAAATACAATACATATGACCTTCCATAAACACTTCAGAAATATTCATAAAACACAATAGATAAGATATGACCTTCCATAAATACTTTCCCAATACTCATAAAACACAATTCATATGACCTACCATAAACACTTCAGAAATATTCATAAAACACAATACACATGACCATCCACAAATAGTTGAACAATCTTCATTAAACACAATAGATAAGAAATGACCTTCCATAAATATTTTACCAATCTTCATAAAACACAATACATATGACCTTCCATAAATACTTTAGCAATCTTTATAAAACACAATACATATGACCTTCCATAAACACTTCAGAAATATTCATAAAACACTATATACATGATTTTCTACAAATACTTGAGCAATCTTCATAAAACACAATAGATATGACATTTCATAAATACTTGAGCAATCTTTATAAAACACAACAGATATGACCTTCCATAAATACTTCAGCAATCTTCATAAAACACAATAAACATGACCTTCCACAAATACTTCAGCAATCTTCATAAAACAAAATAGATAAGATATGAACTTCCATAAATACTTGGTGAATACTCATAAAACACAATACATATGACCTAAAATAGAAACTTTAGAAGCAATCTTCATAAAAAACAATTCATATGACCTACCATAAACACTTGAGCAATATTCATAAAATACAACACATATGACCTACCATAAATAATTTTGCAATCTGCATAAAACACAATACATTTGACCTACCATAAATATTTTAATAGCAATCTTCATAACACACAATACATATGACCTACCATAAACACTTGAGCAATCTTCATAAAAAAAAATAGATATGACCTTCCATAAACACTTCAGCAATCTTCATAAAACAAAATACATATGACTTATCATAACTACTTTACCAATATTCTTAAAACGCAATACATATGACCTACAATAAATACTTTAGTAGCAATCATCATAAAACACAATTCATTAACCAACCATAAACAATTCAGCAATCTTCATAAAACACAATACATATGACCTTCCATAAATACTTTACCAATATTCTTAAAACACAATACATATGACCTACAATAAATACTTTAGTAGCAATTATCATAAAACACAATTCATATGACCTACCGTAAACAATTCAGCAATATTAATAAAACACAATACATATGACCTACCATAAATATTTGTGCAATCTGTATAAAACACAAAACATTTGACCTACCATAAATATTTAAGTAGCGATCTTCAAAACACACAATACATATGACCTACCATAAACACTTAAGCAATCTTCATAAAACACAATAGGTATGACCTTCCATAAATACTTTACCAATATTCTTAAAACACAATACATATGACATACAATACACATGAGCAGCAATCTTCATAAAACACAATTCATATGACCTACCATAAACACTTCAGCAATATTCATAAAACACAATACATATAACCTAAAATAAAAACTTTAGTAGCAATCTTCATAAAACACAATACATATGACCTACCATAAATAATTTTGCAATCTTCATAAAACACAATACATATGACCTAAAATAAAAACTTTAGTAGCAATCTTCATAAAACACAATACATATGACCTTCCATAAATACTTCAGCAATCTTCATAAAACACAGTACATATGACCTTCCATAAACACTTCAGAAATATTCATAAAACACAATACACATGACCTTCCACAAATACTTGAGCAATCTTCATTAAACACAATAGATAAGATATGACCTTCCATAAATACTTTACCAATATTCATAAAACACAATACATATGACCTAAAATAAATACTTTAGTAGCATTTTCTGCATAAAACACAATACATATGACCTAAAATAAATACTTTAGTAGCATTTTCTGCATAAAACACAATACATATGACCTAAAATAAATACTTTAGTAGCATTTTCTGCATAAAACACAATACATTTGACCTTCCATCAATTTGATTTTGATTTTTTGGTTTTTTAACGCCAATTTTAGCACCTTTTGGGCTATTTCGTGGCGGCCAGTTTTTATTGGTGGAGGAAGTCGGAGTGCCCGGAGAAAACCACCGACCTTCGATAGGAAAACTGACAATCCTAGTCAATTAAGATTGGAGTCGAGTGCACCCGCTTGAGCAGGGTTCGAATTCACAACCTCAGTGTTGACTGACAAGTGATTATAGTAGTAACTACTTAAACCACTCGGCCACCGAGGCCCCTACCTTCCATAAATACTTCAGAAATATTCATAAAACACAATACATATGACCTTGAATAAATATTCCAGCAATCTTCAAAAAACACAATACATATGACCTTTCATAAATACTTCAGCAATCTTCATAAAACACAATACACATGACCATCCACAAATAGTTGAGCAATCTTCATTAAACACAATAGATAAGATATGACCTTCCATAAATATTTTACCAATCTTCATAAAACACAATACATATGACCTTCCATAAATACTTTAGCAATCTTCATAAAACACAATACATATGACCTTCCATAAACACTTCAGAAATATTCATAAAATACTATATACATGATTTTCTACAAATACTTGAGCAATCTTCATAAAACACAACAGATATGACATTTCATAAATACTTTAGCAATCTTTATAAAACACAACAGATATGACATTCCATAAATACTTCAGGAATCTTCATAAAACACAATAGATATGACCTTCCATAAATACTTTAGCAATCTTCATAAAACACAATACACATGACCTTCCACAAATACTTCAGCAATCTTCATAAAACACAATAGATAAGATATGACCTTCCATAAATACTTTACCAATACTCATAAAACACAATACATATGACCTAAAATAAATACTTCAGCAATCTTCATAAAACACAATACATATGACCTTCCATAAACACTTCAGAAATATTCATAAAACACAATAGATAAGATATGACCTTCCATAAATACTTTCCCAATACTCATAAAAAACAATTCATATGACCTACCATAAACACTTGAGCAATCTTCATAAAACACAATTCATATGACCTACCATAAACACTTCAGAAATATTCATAAAACACAATACACATGACCATCCACAAATAGTTGAACAATCTTCATTAAACACAATAGATAAGATATGACCTTCCATAAATATTTTACCAATCTTCATAAAACACAATACATATGACCTTCCATAAATACTTTAGCAATCTTTATAAAACACAATACATATGACCTTCCATAAACACTTCAGAAATATTCATAAAACACTATATACATGATTTTCTACAAATACTTGAGCAATCTTCATAAAACACAATATATATGACATTTCATAAATACTTGAGCAATCTTTATAAAACACAACAGATATGACCTTCCATAAATACTTCAGCAATCTTCATAAAACACAGTACACATGACCTTCCACAAATACTTCAGCAATCTTCATAAAACACAATAGATAAGATATGAACTTCCATAAATACTTGATCAATACTCATAAAACACAATACATATGACCTAAAATAAAAACTTTAGAAGCAATCTTCATAAAAAACAATTCATATGACCTACCATAAACACTTGAGCAATATTCATAAAACACAACACATATGACCTACCATCAATAATTTTGCAATCTGCATAAAACACAATACATTTGACCTACCATAAATATTTTAATAGCAATCTTCATAACACACAATACATATGACCTACCATAAACACTTGAGCAATCTTCATAAAAAAAAATAGATATGACCTTCCATAAACACTTCAGCAATCTTCATAAAACAAAATACATATGACTTATCATAACTACTTTACCAATATTCTTAAAACGCAATACATATGACCTACAATAAATACTTTAGTAGCAATCATCATAAAACACAATTCATTAACCAACCATAAACAATTCAGCAATCTTCATAAAACACAATACATATGACCTTCCATAAATACTTTACCAATATTCTTAAAACACAATACATATGACCTACAATAAATACTTTAGTAGCAATTATCATAAAACACAATTCATATGACCTACCGTAAACAATTCAGCAATATTAATAAAACACAATACATATGACCTACCATAAATATTTGTGCAATCTGTATAAAACACAAAACATTTGACCTACCATAAATATTTAAGTAGCAATCTTCAAAACACACAATACATATGACCTACCATAAACACTTAAGCAATCTTCATAAAACACAATAGGTATGACCTTCTAAATATACTTTACCAATATTCTTAAAACACAATACATATGACATACAATACACATGAGCAGCAATCTTCATAAAACACAATTCATATGACCTACCATAAACACTTCAGCAATATTCATAAAACACAATACATATGACCTACCATAAATAATTTTGCAATCTGCATAAAACACAATACATTTGACCTACCATAAATATTTTATTAGCAATCTTCATATAACACACAATACATATGACTTACCATAAACACTTGAGCAATCTTCATAAAACACAAAAGATATGACCTTCCATAAATACTTCAGCAATCTTCATAAAACACAATAGATATGACCTTCCATAAATACTTCAGAAATATTCATAAAACACAATACACATGACCTTCCACAAATACTTGAGCAATCTTCATTAAAGACAATAGATAAGATATGACCTTCCATAAATACTTTACCAATATTCATAAAACACAATACATATAACCTAAAATAAAAACTTTAGTAGCAATCTTCATAAAACACAATACATATGACCTACCATAAATAATTTTGCAATCTTCATAAAACACAATACATATGACCTAAAATAAAAACTTTAGTAGCAATCTTCATAAAACACAATACATATGACCTTCCATAAATACTTCAGCAATCTTCATAAAACACAATACATATGACCTACCATAAATACTTCAGCAATCTTCATAAAACACAATACATATGACCTTCCATAAACACTTCAGAAATATTCATAAAACACAATACACATGACCTTCCACAAATACTTGAGCAATCTTCATTAAACACAATAGATAAGATATGACCTTCCATAAATACTTTACCAATATTCATAAAACACAATACATATGACCTAAAATAAATACTTTAGTAGCATTTTCTGCATAAAACACAATACATATGACCTAAAATAAATACTTTAGTAGCATTTTCTGCATAAAACACAATACATATGACCTAAAATAAATACTTTAGTAGCATTTTCTGCATAAAACACAATACATATGACCTAAAATAAATACTTTAGTAGCATTTTCTGCATAAAACACAATACATTTGACCTTCCATAAATTTGATTTTGATTTTTTGGTTTTTTAACGCCAATTTTAGCAGCTTTTGGGCTATTTCGTGGCGGCCAGTTTTTATTGGTGGAGGAAGCCGGAGTGCCCGGAGAAAACCACCGACCTTGGATAGGAAAACTGACAATCCTAGTCAATTAAGATTGGAGTCGAGTGCACCCGCTTGAGCAGGGTTCGAATTCACAACCTCAGTGTTGACTGGCAAGTGATTATAGTAGTAACTACTTAAACCACTCGGCAACCGAGGCCCCTACCTTCCATAAATACTTCAGAAATATTCATAAAACACAATACATATGACCTTGAATAAATATTCCAGCAATCTTCAAAAAACACAATACATATGACCTTTCATAAATACTTCAGCAATCTTCATAAAACACAATACACATGACCTTCCACAAATACTTCAGCAATCTTCATTAAACACAATAGATAAGATATGACCTTCCATAAATACTTTACCAGTATTCATAAAACACAATACATATGACCTAAAGTAAAATCTTTAGTAGCAATCTTCATAAAAAACAGTTCATATGACCTTCCATAAATATTTCAGCAATCTTCATAAAACACAATAGATATGACCTTTCATAAATACTTCAGAAATATTCATAAAACACAATACACATGACCATCCACAAATACTTGAGCAATCTTCATTAAACACAAAAGATAAGATATGACCTTCCATAAATATTTTACCAATCTTCATAAAACACAATACATATGACCTAAAATAAAAACTTTAGAAGCAATCTTCATAAAAAACAATTCATATAACCTACCATAAACACTTGAGCAATCTTCATAAAACACAATTCATATGACCTACCATAAACTCTTCAGAAATATTCATAAAACACAATACACATGACCATCCACAAATAGTTGAGCAATCTTCATTAAACACAATAGATAAGATATGACCTTCCATAAATATTTTACCAATCTTCATAAAACACAATACATATGACCTTCCATAAATACTTTAGCAATCTTCATAAAACACAATACATATGACCTTCCATAAACACTTCAGAAATATTCATAAAATACTATATACATGATTTTCTACAAATACTTGAGCAACCTTCATAAAACACAATAGATATGACATTTCATAAATACTTGAGCAATCTTTATAAAACACAACAGATATGACATTCCATAAATACTTCAGGAATCTTCATAAAACACAATAGATATGACCTTCCATAAATACTTCAGCAATCTTCATAAAACACAATACACATGACCTTCCACAAATACTTCAGCAATCTTCATAAAACACAATAGATAAGATATGACCTTCCATAAATACTTTACCAATACTCATAAAACACAATACATATGACCTAAAATAAATACTTCAGCAATCTTCATAAAACACAATACATATGACCTTCCATAAACACTTCAGAAAGATTCATAAAACACAATAGATAAGATATGACCTTCCATAAATACTTTACCAATACTCATAAAAAACAATTCATATGACCTACCATAAACACTTGAGCAATCTTCATAAAACACAATTCATATGACCTACCATAAACACTTCAGAAATATTCATAAAACACAATACACATGACCATCCACAAATAGTTGAACAATCTTCATTAAACACAATAGATAAGATATGACCTTCCATAAATATTTTACCAATCTTCATAAAACACAATACATATGACCTTCCATAAATACTTTAGCAATCTTTATAAAACACAATACATATGACCTTCCATAAACACTTCAGAAATATTCATAAAACACTATATACATGATTTTCTACAAATACTTGAGCAATCTTCATAAAACACAATAGATATGACATTTCATAAATACTTCAGCAATCTTCATAAAACACAATACACGTGACCTTCCACAAATACTTCAGCAATCTTCATAAAACAAAATAGATAAGATATGAACTTCCATAAATACTTGATGAATACTCATAAAACACAATACATATGACCTAAAATAAAAACTTTAGAAGCAATCTTCATAAAAAACAATTCATATGACCTACCATAAACACTTGAGCAATATTCATAAAACACAACACATATGACCTACCATAAATAATTTTGCAATCTGCATAAAACACAATACATTTGACCTACCATAAATATTTTAATAGCAATCTTCATAACACACAATACATATGACCTACCATAAACACTTGAGCAATCTTCATAAAAAAAAATAGATATGACCTTCCATAAACACTTCAGCAATCTTCATAAAACAAAATACATATGACTTATCATAACTACTTTACCAATATTCTTAAAACGCAATACATATGACCTACAATAAATACTTTAGAAGCAATCATCATAAAACACAATTCATTAACCAACCATAAACAATTCAGCAATCTTCATAAAACACAATACATATGACCTTCCATAAATACTTTACCAATATTCTTAAAACACAATACATATGACCTACAATAAATACTTTAGTAGCAATTATCATAAAACACAATTCATATGACCTACCGTAAACAATTCAGCAATATTAATAAAACACAATACATATGACCTACCATAAATATTTGTGCAATATGTATAAAACACAAAACATTTGACCTACCATAAATATTTAAGTAGCAATCTTCAAAACACACAATACATATGACCTACCATAAACACTTAAGCAATCTTCATAAAACACAATAGGTATGACCTTCCATAAATACTTTACCAATATTCTTAAAACACAATACATATGACATACAATACACATGAGCAGCAATCTTCATAAAACACAATTCATATGACCTACCATAAACACTTCAGCAATATTCATAAAACACAATACATATAACCTAAAATAAAAACTTTAGTAGCAATCTTCATAAAACACAATACATATGACCTACCATAAATAATTTTGCAATCTTCATAAAACACAATACATATGACCTAAAATAAAAACTTTAGTAGCAATCTTCATAAAACACAATACATATGACCTTCCATAAATACTTCAGCAATCTTCATAAAACACAGTACATATGACCTTCCATAAACACTTCAGAAATATTCATAAAACACAATACACATGACCTTCCACAAATACTTGAGCAATCTTCATTAAACACAATAGATAAGATATGACCTTCCATAAATACTTTACCAATATTCATAAAACACAATACATATGACCTAAAATAAATACTTTAGTAGCATTTTCTGCATAAAACACAATACATATGACCTAAAATAAATACTTTAGTAGCATTTTCTGCATAAAACACAATACATATGACCTAAAATAAATACTTTAGTAGCATTTTCTGCATAAAACACAATACATTTGACCTTCCATCAATTTGATTTTGATTTTTTGGTTTTTTAACGCCAATTTTAGCACCTTTTGGGCTATTTCGTGGCGGCCAGTTTTTATTGGTGGAGGAAGCCGGAGTGCCCGGAGAAAACCACCGACCTTCGATAGGAAAACTGACAATCCTAGTCAATTAAGATTGGAGTCGAGTGCACCCGCTTGAGCAGGGTTCGAATTCACAACCTCAGTGTTGACTGGCAAGTGATTATAGTAGTAACTACTTAAACCACTCGGCCACCGAGGCCCCTACCTTCCATAAATACTTCAGAAATATTCATAAAACACAATACATATGACCTTGAATAAATATTCCAGCAATCTTCAAAAAACACAATACATATGACCTTTCATAAATACTTCAGCAATCTTCATAAAACACAATACACATGACCATCCACAAATAGTTGAGCAATCTTCATTAAACACAATAGATAAGATATGACCTTCCATAAATATTTTACCAATCTTCATAAAACACAATACATATGACCTTCCATAAACACTTCAGAAATATTCATAAAATACTATATACATGATTTTCTACAAATACTTGAGCAATCTTCATAAAACACAACAGATATGACATTTCATAAATACTTGAGCAATCTTTATAAAACACAACAGATATGACATTCCATAAATACTTCAGGAATCTTCATAAAACACAATAGATATGACCTTCCATAAATACTTTAGCAATCTTCATAAAACACAATACACATGACCTTCCACAAATACTTCAGCAATCTTCATAAAACACAATAGATAAGATATGACCTTCCATAAATACTTTACCAATACTCATAAAACACAATACATATGACCTAAAATAAATACTTCAGCAATCTTCATAAAACACAATACATATGACCTTCCATAAACACTTCAGAAATATTCATAAAACACAATAGATAAGATATGACCTTCCATAAATACTTTCCCAATACTCATAAAAAACAATTCATATGACCTACCATAAACACTTGAGCAATCTTCATAAAACACAATTCATATGACCTACCATAAACACTTCAGAAATATTGATAAAACACAATACACATGACCATCCACAAATAGTTGAACAATCTTCATTAAACACAATAGATAAGATATGACCTTCCATAAATATTTTACCAATCTTCATAAAACACAATACATATGACCTTCCATAAATACTTTAGCAATCTTTATAAAACACAATACATATGACCTTCCATAAACACTTCAGAAATATTCATAAAACACTATATACATGATTTTCTACAAATACTTGAGCAATCTTCATAAAACACAATAGATATGACATTTCATAAATACTTGAGCAATCTTTATAAAACACAACAGATATGACCTTCCATAAATACTTCAGCAATCTTCATAAAACACAGTACACATGACCTTCCACAAATACTTCAGCAATCTTCATAAAACACAATAGATAAGATATGAACTTCCATAAATACTTGATCAATACTCATAAAACACAATACATATGACCTAAAATAAAAACTTTAGAAGCAATCTTCATAAAAAACAATTCATATGACCTACCATAAACACTTGAGCAATATTCATAAAACACAACACATATGACCTACCATAAATAATTTTGCAATCTGCATAAAACACAATACATTTGACCTACCATAAATATTTTAATAGCAATCTTCATAACACACAATACATATGACCTACCATAAACACTTGAGCAATCTTCATAAAAAAAAATAGATATGACCTTCCATAAACACTTCAGCAATCTTCATAAAACAAAATACATATGACTTATCATAACTACTTTACCAATATTCTTAAAACGCAATACATATGACCTACAATAAATACTTTAGTAGCAATCATCATAAAACACAATTCATTAACCAACCATAAACAATTCAGCAATCTTCATAAAACACAATACATATGACCTTCCATAAATACTTTACCAATATTCTTAAAACACAATACATATGACCTACAATAAATACTTTAGTAGCAATTATCATAAAACACAATTCATATGACCTACCGTAAACAATTCAGCAATATTAATAAAACACAATACATATGACCTACCATAAATATTTGTGCAATCTGTATAAAACACAAAACATTTGACCTACCATAAATATTTAAGTAGCAATCTTCAAAACACACAATACATATGACCTACCATAAACACTTAAGCAATCTTCATAAAACACAATAGGTATGACCTTCTAAATATACTTTACCAATATTCTTAAAACACAATACATATGACATACAATACACATGAGCAGCAATCTTCATAAAACACAATTCATATGACCTACCATAAACACTTCAGCAATATTCATAAAACACAATACATATGACCTACCATAAATAATTTTGCAATCTGCATAAAACACAATACATTTGACCTACCATAAATATTTTATTAGCAATCTTCATATAACACACAATACATATGACTTACCATAAACACTTGAGCAATCTTCATAAAACACAAAAGATATGACCTTCCATAAATACTTCAGCAATCTTCATAAAACACAATAGATATGACCTTCCATAAATACTTCAGAAATATTCATAAAACACAATACACATGACCTTCCACAAATACTTGAGCAATCTTCATTAAAGACAATAGATAAGATATGACCTTCCATAAATACTTTACCAATATTCATAAAACACAATACATATAACCTAAAATAAAAACTTTAGTAGCAATCTTCATAAAACACAATACATATGACCTACCATAAATAATTTTGCAATCTTCATAAAACACAATACATATGACCTAAAATAAAAACTTTAGTAGCAATCTTCATAAAACACAATACATATGACCTTCCATAAATACTTCAGCAATCTTCATAAAACACAATACATATGACCTTCCATAAATACTTCAGCAATCTTCATAAAACACAATACATATGACCTTCCATAAATACTTCAGCAATCTTCATAAAACACAATACATATGACCTTCCATAAACACTTCAGAAATATTCATAAAACACAATACACATGACCTTCCACAAATACTTGAGCAATCTTCATTAAACACAATAGATAAGATATGACCTTCCATAAATACTTTACCAATATTCATAAAACACAATACATATGACCTAAAATAAATACTTTAGTAGCATTTTCTGCATAAAACACAATACATATGACCTAAAATAAATACTTTAGTAGCATTTTCTGCATAAAACACAATACATATGACCTAAAATAAATACTTTAGTAGCATTTTCTGCATAAAACACAATACATTTGACCTTCCATAAATTTGATTTTGATTTTTTGGTTTTTTAACGCCAATTTTAGCACCTTTTGGGCTATTTCGTGGCGGCCAGTTTTTATTGGTGGAGGAAGCCGGAGTGCCCGGAGAAAACCACCGACCTTCGATAGGAAAACTGACAATCCTAGTCAATTAAGATTGGAGTCGAGTGCACCCGCTTGAGCAGGGTTCGAATTCACAACCTCAGTGTTGACTGGCAAGTGATTATAGTAGTAACTACTTAAACCACTCGGCAACCGAGGCCCCTACCTTCCATAAATACTTCAGAAATATTCATAAAACACAATACATATGACCTTGAATAAATATTCCAGCAATCTTCAAAAAACACAATACATATGACCTTTCATAAATACTTCAGCAATCTTCATAAAACACAATACACATGACCTTCCACAAATACTTCAGCAATCTTCATTAAACACAATAGATAAGATATGACCTTCCATAAATACTTTACCAGTATTCATAAAACACAATACATATGACCTAAAGTAAAATCTTTAGTAGCAATCTTCATAAAAAACAGTTCATATGACCTTCCATAAATATTTCAGCAATCTTCATAAAACACAATAGATATGACCTTTCATAAATACCTCAGAAATATTCATAAAACACAATACACATGACCATCCACAAATACTTGAGCAATCTTCATTAAACACAATAGATAAGATATGACCTTCCATAAATATTTTACCAATCTTCATAAAACACAATACATATGACCTAAAATAAAAACTTTAGAAGCAATCTTCATAAAAAACAATTCATATAACCTACCATAAACACTTGAGCAATCTTCATAAAACACAATTCATATGACCTACCATAAACACTTCAGAAATATTCATAAAACACAATACACATGACCATCCACAAATAGTTGAGCAATCTTCATTAAACACAATAGATAAGATATGACCTTCCATAAATATTTTACCAATCTTCATAAAACACAATACATATGACCTTCCATAAATACTTTAGCAATCTTCATAAAACACAATACATATGACCTTCCATAAACACTTCAGAAATATTCATAAAATACTATATACATGATTTTCTACAAATACTTGAGCAATCTTCATAAAACACAATAGATATGACATTTCATAAATACTTGAGCAATCTTTATAAAACACAACAGATATGACATTCCATAAATACTTCAGGAATCTTCATAAAACACAATAGATATGACCTTCCATAAATACTTCAGCAATCTTCATAAAACACAATACACATGACCTTCCACAAATACTTCAGCAATCTTCATAAAACACAATAGATAAGATATGACCTTCCATAAATACTTTACCAATACTCATAAAACACAATACATATGACCTAAAATAAATACTTCAGCAATCTTCATAAAACACAATACATATGACCTTCCATAAACACTTCAGAAATATTCATAAAACACAATAGATAAGATATGACCTTCCATAAATACTTTACCAATACTCATAAAAAACAATTCATATGACCTACCATAAACACTTGAGCAATCTTCATAAAACACAATTCATATGACCTACCATAAACACTTCAGAAATATTCATAAAACACAATACACATGACCATCCACAAATAGTTGAACAATCTTCATTAAACACAATAGATAAGATATGACCTTCCATAAATATTTTACCAATCTTCATAAAACACAATACATATGACCTTCCATAAATACTTTAGCAATCTTTATAAAACACAATACATATGACCTTCCATAAACACTTCAGAAATATTCATAAAACACTATATACATGATTTTCTACAAATACTTGAGCAATCTTCATAAAACACAATAGATATGACATTTCATAAATACTTCAGCAATCTTCATAAAACACAATACACGTGACCTTCCACAAATACTTCAGCAATCTTCATAAAACACAATAGATAAGATATGAACTTCCATAAATACTTTATCAATACTCATAAAACACAATACATATGACCTAAAATAAAAACTTTAGAAGCAATCTTCATAAAAAACAATTCATATGACCTACCATAAACACTTGAGCAATATTCATAAAACACAACACATATGACCTACCATAAATAATTTTGCAATCTGCATAAAACACAATACATTTGACCTACCATAAATATTTTAATAGCAATCTTCATAACACACAATACATATGACCTACCATAAACACTTGAGCAATCTTCATAAAACACAATAGATATGACCTTCCATAAACACTTCAGCAATCTTCATAAAACAAAATACATATGACTTATCATAACTACTTTACCAATATTCTTAAAACGCAATACATATGACCTACAATAAATACTTTAGTAGCAATCATCATAAAACACAATTCATTAAACAACCATAAACAATTCAGCAATCTTCATAAAACACAATACATACGACCTTCCATAAATAGTTTACCAATATTCTTAAAACACAATACATATGACCTACAATAAATACTTTAGTAGCAATTATCATAAAACACAATTCATATGACCTACCGTAAACAATTCAGCAATATTAATAAAACACAATACATATGACCAACCATAAATATTTGTGCAATCTGTATAAAACACAAAACATTTGACCTACCATAAATATTTTAGTAGCAATCTTCAAAACACACAATACATATGACCTACCATAAACACTTAAGCAATCTTCATAAAACACAATAGGTATGACCTTCCATAAATACTTTACCAATATTCTTAAAACACAATACATATGACATACAATACACATGAGCAGCAATCTTCATAAAACACAATTCATATGACCTACCATAAACACTTCAGCAATATTCATAAAACACAATACATATGACCTACCATAAATAATTTTGCAATCTGCATAAAACACAATACATTTGACCTACCATAAATATTTTATTAGCAATCTTCATATAACACACAATACATATGATTTACCATAAACACTTGAGCAATCTTCATAAAACACAAAAGATATGACCTTCCATAAATACTTCAGCAATCTTCATAAAACACAATAGATATGACCTTCCATAAATACTTCAGAAATATTCATAAAACACAATACACATGACCTTCCACAAATACTTGAGCAATCGTCATTAAACACAATAGATAAGATATGACCTTCCATAAATACTTTACCAATATTCATAAAACACAATACATATAACCTAAAATAAAAACTTTAGTAGCAATCTTCATAAAACACAATATATATGACCTACCATAAATAATTTTGCAATCTTCATAAAACACAATACATATGACCTAAAATAAAAACTTTAGTAGCAATCTTCATAAAACACAATACATATGACCTTCCATAAATACTTCAGCAATCTTCATAAAACACAGTACATATGACCTTCCATAAACACTTCAGAAATATTCATAAAACACAATACACATGACCTTCCACAAATACTTGAGCAATCTTCATTAAACACAATAGATAAGATATGACCTTCCATAAATACTTTACCAATATTCATAAAACACAATACATATGACCTAAAATAAATACTTTAGTAGCATTTTCTGCATAAAACACAATACATATGACCTAAAATAAATACTTTAGTAGCATTTTCTGCATAAAACACAATACATATGACCTACCATAAATACTTTTGCAATCTTCATAAAACACAATACATTTGACCTACAATAAATACTTTAGTAGCAATCTTCATAACACACAATACATATGACCTACCATAAACAATTCAGCAATATTAATAAAACACAATACATATGACCTACCATAAATATTTGTGCAATCTGTATAAAACACAAAACATTTGACCTACCATAAATATTTAAGTAGCAATCTTCAAAACACACAATACATACGACCTACCATAAACACTAAAGCAATCTTCATAAAACACAATAGGTATGACCTTCCATAAATACTTTACCAATATTCTTAAAACACAATACATATGACATACAATACACATGAGCAGCAATCTTCATAAAACACAATTCATATGACCTACCATAAACACTTCAGCAATCTTAATAAAACACAATACATATGACCTACCATAAATACTTTTGCAATCTGCATAAAACACAATACATTTGACCTACCATAAATATTTTAGTAACAATCTTCATAACACACAATACATATGACCTTCCATAAACACTTCAAAAATATTCATAAAACACAATACATATGACTTTCCACAAATACTTGAACAATCTTCATTAAACACAATAGATAAGATATGACCTACCATAAACAATTCAGCAATATTCATCAAACACAATACATATGACCTTCCATAAACACTTCAAAAATATTCATAAAACACAATACATATGACTTTCCACAAATACTTGAACAATCTTCATTAAACACAATAGACAAGATATGTCCTTCCATAAATACTTCAGCAATATTCATAAAACACAATACATATGACTTTCCACAAATACTTGAACAATCTTCATTAAACACAATAGATAAGATATGACCTTCCATAAATACTTCACCAATATTCTGAAAACACTATACATATGACCTACAATGAATACACTAGCAGCAATCTTCATAAAACACAATTCATATGACCTACCATAAACACTTCAGCAATATTCATAAAACACAATACATATAACCTACCATAAATAATTTTGTAATCTGCATAAAACACAATACATTTCACCTACCATAAATATTTTAATAGCAATCTTCATAACACACAATACATATGACCTACCATAAACACTTGAGCAATCTTCATTAAACACAATAGATATGATATTCCATAAATACTTCAGCAATCTTCATAAAACACAATACATATGACCTTCCATAAATACTTCAGCAATATTCATAAAACACAATACATATGACCTAAAATAAATACTTTAGTAGCAATCTTCATAAAAAATAAATCATATGACCTACCATACACAATTCAGCAATATTCATCAAACACAATACATATTACCTTCCATAAACACTTCAGAAATATACATAAAACAGAATACATATGACTTTCCACAAATACTTGAGCAATCTTCATTAAACACAACAGATAAGATATGACCTTCCATTAATACTTCAGCAATCTTCATAAAACACAACACATATGACCTACCATAAATACTTTAGCAATATTCATAAAACACAACACATATGACCTACTATAAATACTTTTGCAATCTGCATAAAACACAATACATTTGACCTACCATAAATATTTTAGTAGCAATCTTTATAACACACAATACATATGACCTACCATAAACACTTGAGCAATCTTCATTAAACACAATAGATATGACCTTCCATAAATAATTCAGCAATCTTCATAAAACACAATAGATATGACCTTCCATAAATACTTCAGAAATATTCATAAAACACAATACACATGACCTTCCACAAATACTTGAGCAATCTTCATTAAACACAATAGATAAGATATGACCTTCCATAAATACTTTACCAATATTCATAAAACACAATACATATGACCTAAAATAAAAACTTTAGTAGCAATCTTCATAAAACACAATTCATATGACCTACCATAAATAATTTTGCAATCTTCATAAAACACAATACATATGACCTAAAATAAAAACTTTAGTAGCAATCTTCATAAAACACAATACATATGACCTTCCATAAATACTTCAGCAATCTTCATAAAACACAATACATATGACCTTCCATAAACACTTCAGAAATATTCATAAAACACAATACATATGACCTTGAATAAATATTCCAGCAATCTTCAAAAAACACAATACATATGACCTTTCATAAATACTTCAGCAATCTTCATAAAACACAATACACATGACCTTCCACAAATACTTCAGCAATCTTCATTAAACACAATAGATAAGATATGACCTTCCATAAATACTTTACCAGTATTCATAAAACACAATACATATGACCTAAAGTAAAATCTTTAGTAGCAATCTTCATAAAAAAACAGTTCATATGACCTTCCATAAATATTTCAGCAATCTTCATAAAACACAATAGATATGACCTTTCATAAATACCTCAGAAATATTCATAAAACACAATACACATGACCATCCACAAATACTTGAGCAATCTTCATTAAACACAATAGATAAGATATGACCTTCCATAAATATTTTACCAATCTTCATAAAACACAATACATATGACCTTCCATAAATACTTCAGCAATCTTCATAAAACACAATACATATGACCTTCCATAAACACTTCAGAAATATTCATAAAACACAATAGATAAGATATGACCTTCCATAAATACTTTACCAATACTCATAAAACACAATACATATGACCCTAAAAAAAAAAATTTAGAATCAATCTTCATAAAAAACAATTCATATGACCTACCATAAACACTTGAGCAATCTTCATAAAACACAATTCATATGACCTACCATAAACACTTCAGAAATATTCATAAAACACAATACACATGACCATCCACAAATAGTTGAGCAATCTTCATTAAACACAATAGATAAGATATGACCTTCCATAAATATTTTACCAATCTTCATAAAACACAATACATATGACCTTCCATAAATACTTTAGCAATCTTCATAAAACACAATACATATGATCTTCCATAAACACTTCAGAAATATTCATAAAATACTTTATACATGATTTTCTACAAATACTTGAGCAATCTTCATAAAACACAATAGATATGACATTTCATAAATACTTGAGCAATCTTTATAAAACACAACAGATATGACATTCCATAAATACTTCAGGAATCTTCATAAAACACAATAGATATGACCTTCCATAAATACTTCAGCAATCTTCATAAAACACAACACATATGACCTACCATAAATAATTTTGCAATCTTCATAAAACACAATACATATGACCTAAAATAAAAACTTTAGTAGCAATCTTCATAAAACACAATACATATGACCTTCCATAAATACTTCAGCAATCTTCATAAAACACAATACATATGACCTTCCATAAATACTTCAGCAATCTTCATAAAAAACAATACATATGACCTTCCATAAACACTTCAGAAATATTCATAAAACACAATACACATGACCTTCCACAAATACTTAAGCAATCTTCATTAAACACAATAGATAAGATATGACCTTCCATAAATACTTTACCAATATTCATAAAACACAATACATATGACCTAAAATAAAAACTTTAGTAGCAATCTTCATAAAACACAATACATATGAACTACCATAAATAATTTTGCAATCTTCATAAAACACAATACATATGACCTAAAATAAAAACTTTAGTAGCAATCTTCATAAAACACAATACATATGACCTTCCATAAATACTTCAGCAATCTTCATAAAACACAATACATATGACCTTCCATAAATACTTCAGCAATCTTCATAAAACACAATACATATGACCTTCCATAAATACTTCAGCAATCTTCATAAAACACAAAACATATGACCTTCCATAAACACTTCAGAAATATTCATAAAACACAATACACATGACCTTGCACAAATACTTGAGCAATCTTCATTAAACACAATAGATAAGATATGACCTTCCATAAATACTTTACCAATATTCATAAAACACAATACATATGACCTAAAATAAATACTTTAGTAGCATTTTCTGCATAAAACACAATACATATGACCTACAATAAATACTTTAGTAGCATTTTCTGCATAAAACACAATACATATGACCTAAAATAAATACTTTAGTAGCATTTTCTGCATAAAACACAATACATATGACTTTCCACAAATACTTGATCAATCTTCATTAAACACAACAGATAAGATATGACCTTCCATAAATACTTCAGCAATATTCATAAAGCACAATACATATGACCTACCATAAATACTTTAGCAATCTTCATAAAACACAATAGGTATGACCTTCCATAAATACTTTACCAATATTCTTAAAAACAATACAAATGACCTACAATGAATACTTTAGTAGCAATCATCATAAAACACAATTCATATGACCTACCGTAAACAATTCAGCAATATTAATAAAACACAATACATATGACCTACCATAAATATTTGTGCAATCTGTATAAAACACAAAACATTTGACCTACCATAAATATTTTAGTAGCAATCTTCAAAACACACAATTCATATGACCTACCGTAAACAATTCAGCAATATTAATAAAACACAATACATATGACCTACCATAAATATTTGTGCAATCTGTATAAAACACAAAACATTTGACCTACCATAAATATTTTAGTAGCAATCTTCAAAACACACAATACATATGACCTACCATAAACACTTCAGCAATCTTCATTAAACACAATAGATAAGATATGACCTTCCATAAATACTTTACCAGTATTCATAAAACACAATACATATGACCTAAAGTAAAATCTTTAGTAGCAATCTTCATAAAAAACAGTTCATATGACCTTCCATAAATATTTCAGCAATCTTCATAAAACACAATAGATATGACCTTTCATAAATACCTCAGAAATATTTATAAAACACAATACACATGACCATCCACAAATACTTGAGAAATCTTCATTAAACACAATAGATAAGATATGACCTTCCATAAATATTTTACCAATCTTCATAAAACACAATACATATGACCTTCCATAAATACTTCAGCAATCTTCATAAAACACAATACATATGACCTTCCATAAACACTTCAGAAATATTCATAAAACACAATAGATAAGATATGACCTTCCATAAATACTTTACCAATACTCATAAAACACAATACATATGACCAAAAATAAAAACTTTAGAAGCAATCTTCATAAAAAACAATTCATATGACCTACCATAAACACTTGAGCAATCTTCATAAAACACAATTCATATGACCTACCATAAACACTTCAGAAATATTCATAAAACACAATACACATGACCATCCACAAATAGTTGAGCAATCTTCATTAAACACAATAGATAAGATATGACCTTCCATAAATATTTTACCAATCTTCATAAAACACAATACATATGACCTTCCATAAATACTTTAGCAATCTTCATAAAACACAATACATATGACCTTCCATAAACACTTCAGAAATATTCATAAAATACTATATACATGATTTTCTACAAATACTTGAGCAATCTTCATAAAACACAATAGATATGACATTTCATAAATACTTGAGCAATCTTTATAAAACACAACAGATATGACATTCCATAAATACTTCAGGAATCTTCATAAAACACAATAGATATGACCTTCCATAAATACTTTAGCAATCTTCATAAAACACAATACACATGACCTTCCACAAATACTTCAGCAATCTTCATAAAACACAATAGATAAGATATGACCTTCCATAAATACTTTACCAATACTCATAAAACACAATACATATGACCTAAAATAAATACTTCAGCAATCTTCATAAAATACAATACATATGACCTTCCATAAACACTTCAGAAATATTCATAAAACACAATAGATAAGATATGACCTTCCATAAATACTTTCCCAATACTCATAAAACACAATTCATATGACCTACCATAAACACTTCAGAAATATTCATAAAACACAATACACATGACCATCCACAAATAGTTGAACAATCTTCATTAAACACAATAGATAAGAAATGACCTTCCATAAATATTTTACCAATCTTCATAAAACACAATACATATGACCTTCCATAAATACTTTAGCAATCTTTATAAAACACAATACATATGACCTTCCATAAACACTTCAGAAATATTCATAAAACACTATATACATGATTTTCTACAAATACTTGAGCAATCTTCATAAAACACAATAGATATGACATTTCATAAATACTTGAGCAATCTTTATAAAACACAACAGATATGACCTTCCATAAATACTTCAGCAATCTTCATAAAACACAATAAACATGACCTTCCACAAATACTTCAGCAATCTTCATAAAACAAAATAGATAAGATATGAACTTCCATAAATACTTGGTGAATACTCATAAAACACAATACATATGACCTAAAATAGAAACTTTAGAAGCAATCTTCATAAAAAACAATTCATATGACCTACCATAAACACTTGAGCAATATTCATAAAATACAACACATATGACCTACCATAAATAATTTTGCAATCTGCATAAAACACAATACATTTGACCTACCATAAATATTTTAATAGCAATCTTCATAACACACAATACATATGACCTACCATAAACACTTGAGCAATCTTCATAAAAAAAAATAGATATGACCTTCCATAAACACTTCAGCAATCTTCATAAAACAAAATACATATGACTTATCATAACTACTTTACCAATATTCTTAAAACGCAATACATATGACCTACAATAAATACTTTAGTAGCAATCATCATAAAACACAATTCATTAACCAACCATAAACAATTCAGCAATCTTCATAAAACACAATACATATGACCTTCCATAAATACTTTACCAATATTCTTAAAACACAATACATATGACCTACAATAAATATTTTAGTAGCAATTATCATAAAACACAATTCATATGACCTACCGTAAACAATTCAGCAATATTAATAAAACACAATACATATGACCTACCATAAATATTTGTGCAATCTGTATAAAACACAAAACATTTGACCTACCATAAATATTTAAGTAGCGATCTTCAAAACACACAATACATATGACCTACCATAAACACTTAAGCAATCTTCATAAAACACAATAGGTATGACCTTCCATAAATACTTTACCAATATTCTTAAAACACAATACATATGACATACAATACACATGAGCAGCAATCTTCATAAAACACAATTCATATGACCTACCATAAACACTTCAGCAATATTCATAAAACACAATACATATAACCTAAAATAAAAACTTTAGTAGCAATCTTCATAAAACACAATACATATGACCTACCATAAATAATTTTGCAATCTTCATAAAACACAATACATATGACCTAAAATAAAAACTTTAGTAGCAATCTTCATAAAACACAATACATATGACCTTCCATAAATACTTCAGCAATCTTCATAAAACACAGTACATATGACCTTCCATAAACACTTCAGAAATATTCATAAAACACAATACACATGACCTTCCACAAATACTTGAGCAATCTTCATTAAACACAATAGATAAGATATGACCTTCCATAAATACTTTACCAATATTCATAAAACACAATACATATGACCTAAAATAAATACTTTAGTAGCATTTTCTGCATAAAACACAATACATATGACCTAAAATAAATACTTTAGTAGCATTTTCTGCATAAAACACAATACATATGACCTAAAATAAATACTTTAGTAGCATTTTCTGCATAAAACACAATACATTTGACCTTCCATCAATTTGATTTTGATTTTTTGGTTTTTTAACGCCAATTTTAGCACCTTTTGGGCTATTTCGTGGCGGCCAGTTTTTATTGGTGGAGGAAGTCGGAGTGCCCGGAGAAAACCACCGACCTTCGATAGGAAAACTGACAATCCTAGTCAATTAAGATTGGAGTCGAGTGCACCCGCTTGAGCAGGGTTCGAATTCACAACCTCAGTGTTGACTGACAAGTGATTATAGTAGTAACTACTTAAACCACTCGGCCACCGAGGCCCCTACCTTCCATAAATACTTCAGAAATATTCATAAAACACAATACATATGACCTTGAATAAATATTCCAGCAATCTTCAAAAAACACAATACATATGACCTTTCATAAATACTTCAGCAATCTTCATAAAACACAATACACATGACCATCCACAAATAGTTGAGCAATCTTCATTAAACACAATAGATAAGATATGACCTTCCATAAATATTTTACCAATCTTCATAAAACACAATACATATGACCTTCCATAAATACTTTAGCAATCTTCATAAAACACAATACATATGACCTTCCATAAACACTTCAGAAATATTCATAAAATACTATATACATGATTTTCTACAAATACTTGAGCAATCTTCATAAAACACAACAGATATGACATTTCATAAATACTTTAGCAATCTTTATAAAACACAACAGATATGACATTCCATAAATACTTCAGGAATCTTCATAAAACACAATAGATATGACCTTCCATAAATACTTTAGCAATCTTCATAAAACACAATACACATGACCTTCCACAAATACTTCAGCAATCTTCATAAAACACAATAGATAAGATATGACCTTCCATAAATACTTTACCAATACTCATAAAACACAATACATATGACCTAAAATAAATACTTCAGCAATCTTCATAAAACACAATACATATGACCTTCCATAAACACTTCAGAAATATTCATAAAACACAATAGATAAGATATGACCTTCCATAAATACTTTCCCAATACTCATAAAAAACAATTCATATGACCTACCATAAACACTTGAGCAATCTTCATAAAACACAATTCATATGACCTACCATAAACACTTCAGAAATATTCATAAAACACAATACACATGACCATCCACAAATAGTTGAACAATCTTCATTAAACACAATAGATAAGATATGACCTTCCATAAATATTTTACCAATCTTCATAAAACACAATACATATGACCTTCCATAAATACTTTAGCAATCTTTATAAAACACAATACATATGACCTTCCATAAACACTTCAGAAATATTCATAAAACACTATATACATGATTTTCTACAAATACTTGAGCAATCTTCATAAAACACAATATATATGACATTTCATAAATACTTGAGCAATCTTTATAAAACACAACAGATATGACCTTCCATAAATACTTCAGCAATCTTCATAAAACACAGTACACATGACCTTCCACAAATACTTCAGCAATCTTCATAAAACACAATAGATAAGATATGAACTTCCATAAATACTTGATCAATACTCATAAAACACAATACATATGACCTAAAATAAAAACTTTAGAAGCAATCTTCATAAAAAACAATTCATATGACCTACCATAAACACTTGAGCAATATTCATAAAACACAACACATATGACCTACCATCAATAATTTTGCAATCTGCATAAAACACAATACATTTGACCTACCATAAATATTTTAATAGCAATCTTCATAACACACAATACATATGACCTACCATAAACACTTGAGCAATCTTCATAAAAAAAAATAGATATGACCTTCCATAAACACTTCAGCAATCTTCATAAAACAAAATACATATGACTTATCATAACTACTTTACCAATATTCTTAAAACGCAATACATATGACCTACAATAAATACTTTAGTAGCAATCATCATAAAACACAATTCATTAACCAACCATAAACAATTCAGCAATCTTCATAAAACACAATACATATGACCTTCCATAAATACTTTACCAATATTCTTAAAACACAATACATATGACCTACAATAAATACTTTAGTAGCAATTATCATAAAACACAATTCATATGACCTACCGTAAACAATTCAGCAATATTAATAAAACACAATACATATGACCTACCATAAATATTTGTGCAATCTGTATAAAACACAAAACATTTGACCTACCATAAATATTTAAGTAGCAATCTTCAAAACACACAATACATATGACCTACCATAAACACTTAAGCAATCTTCATAAAACACAATAGGTATGACCTTCTAAATATACTTTACCAATATTCTTAAAACACAATACATATGACATACAATACACATGAGCAGCAATCTTCATAAAACACAATTCATATGACCTACCATAAACACTTCAGCAATATTCATAAAACACAATACATATGACCTACCATAAATAATTTTGCAATCTGCATAAAACACAATACATTTGACCTACCATAAATATTTTATTAGCAATCTTCATATAACACACAATACATATGACTTACCATAAACACTTGAGCAATCTTCATAAAACACAAAAGATATGACCTTCCATAAATACTTCAGCAATCTTCATAAAACACAATAGATATGACCTTCCATAAATACTTCAGAAATATTCATAAAACACAATACACATGACCTTCCACAAATACTTGAGCAATCTTCATTAAAGACAATAGATAAGATATGACCTTCCATAAATACTTTACCAATATTCATAAAACACAATACATATAACCTAAAATAAAAACTTTAGTAGCAATCTTCATAAAACACAATACATATGACCTACCATAAATAATTTTGCAATCTTCATAAAACACAATACATATGACCTAAAATAAAAACTTTAGTAGCAATCTTCATAAAACACAATACATATGACCTTCCATAAATACTTCAGCAATCTTCATAAAACACAATACATATGACCTACCATAAATACTTCAGCAATCTTCATAAAACACAATACATATGACCTTCCATAAACACTTCAGAAATATTCATAAAACACAATACACATGACCTTCCACAAATACTTGAGCAATCTTCATTAAACACAATAGATAAGATATGACCTTCCATAAATACTTTACCAATATTCATAAAACACAATACATATGACCTAAAATAAATACTTTAGTAGCATTTTCTGCATAAAACACAATACATATGACCTAAAATAAATACTTTAGTAGCATTTTCTGCATAAAACACAATACATATGACCTAAAATAAATACTTTAGTAGCATTTTCTGCATAAAACACAATACATTTGACCTTCCATAAATTTGATTTTGATTTTTTGGTTTTTTAACGCCAATTTTAGCACCTTTTGGGCTATTTCGTGGCGGCCAGTTTTTATTGGTGGAGGAAGCCGGAGTGCCCGGAGAAAACCACCGACCTTGGATAGGAAAACTGACAATCCTAGTCAATTAAGATTGGAGTCGAGTGCACCCGCTTGAGCAGGGTTCGAATTCACAACCTCAGTGTTGACTGGCAAGTGATTATAGTAGTAACTACTTAAACCACTCGGCAACCGAGGCCCCTACCTTCCATAAATACTTCAGAAATATTCATAAAACACAATACATATGACCTTGAATAAATATTCCAGCAATCTTCAAAAAACACAATACATATGACCTTTCATAAATACTTCAGCAATCTTCATAAAACACAATACACATGACCTTCCACAAATACTTCAGCAATCTTCATTAAACACAATAGATAAGATATGACCTTCCATAAATACTTTACCAGTATTCATAAAACACAATACATATGACCTAAAGTAAAATCTTTAGTAGCAATCTTCATAAAAAACAGTTCATATGACCTTCCATAAATATTTCAGCAATCTTCATAAAACACAATAGATATGACCTTTCATAAATACTTCAGAAATATTCATAAAACACAATACACATGACCATCCACAAATACTTGAGCAATCTTCATTAAACACAAAAGATAAGATATGACCTTCCATAAATATTTTACCAATCTTCATAAAACACAATACATATGACCTAAAATAAAAACTTTAGAAGCAATCTTCATAAAAAACAATTCATATAACCTACCATAAACACTTGAGCAATCTTCATAAAACACAATTCATATGACCTACCATAAACTCTTCAGAAATATTCATAAAACACAATACACATGACCATCCACAAATAGTTGAGCAATCTTCATTAAACACAATAGATAAGATATGACCTTCCATAAATATTTTACCAATCTTCATAAAACACAATACATATGACCTTCCATAAATACTTTAGCAATCTTCATAAAACACAATACATATGACCTTCCATAAACACTTCAGAAATATTCATAAAATACTATATACATGATTTTCTACAAATACTTGAGCAACCTTCATAAAACACAATAGATATGACATTTCATAAATACTTGAGCAATCTTTATAAAACACAACAGATATGACATTCCATAAATACTTCAGGAATCTTCATAAAACACAATAGATATGACCTTCCATAAATACTTCAGCAATCTTCATAAAACACAATACACATGACCTTCCACAAATACTTCAGCAATCTTCATAAAACACAATAGATAAGATATGACCTTCCATAAATACTTTACCAATACTCATAAAACACAATACATATGACCTAAAATAAATACTTCAGCAATCTTCATAAAACACAATACATATGACCTTCCATAAACACTTCAGAAAGATTCATAAAACACAATAGATAAGATATGACCTTCCATAAATACTTTACCAATACTCATAAAAAACAATTCATATGACCTACCATAAACACTTGAGCAATCTTCATAAAACACAATTCATATGACCTACCATAAACACTTCAGAAATATTCATAAAACACAATACACATGACCATCCACAAATAGTTGAACAATCTTCATTAAACACAATAGATAAGATATGACCTTCCATAAATATTTTACCAATCTTCATAAAACACAATACATATGACCTTCCATAAATACTTTAGCAATCTTTATAAAACACAATACATATGACCTTCCATAAACACTTCAGAAATATTCATAAAACACTATATACATGATTTTCTACAAATACTTGAGCAATCTTCATAAAACACAATAGATATGACATTTCATAAATACTTCAGCAATCTTCATAAAACACAATACACGTGACCTTCCACAAATACTTCAGCAATCTTCATAAAACACAATAGATAAGATATGAACTTCCATAAATACTTTATCAATACTCATAAAACACAATACATATGACCTAAAATAAAAACTTTAGAAGCAATCTTCATAAAAAACAATGCATATGACCTACCATAAACACTTGAGCAATATTCATAAAACACAACACATATGACCTACCATAAATAATTTTGCAATCTGCATAAAACACAATACATTTGACCTACCATAAATATTTTAATAGCAATCTTCATAACACACAATACATATGACCTACCATAAACACTTGAGCAATCTTCATAAAACACAATAGATATGACCTTCCATAAACACTTCAGCAATCTTCATAAAACAAAATACATATGACTTATCATAACTACTTTACCAATATTCTTAAAACGCAATACATATGACCTACAATAAATACTTTAGTAGCAATCATCATAAAACACAATTCATTAAACAACCATAAACAATTCAGCAATCTTCATAAAACACAATACATATGACCTTCCATAAATAGTTTACCAATATTCTTAAAACACAATACATATGACCTACAATAAATACTTTAGTAGCAATTATCATAAAACACAATTCATATGACCTACCGTAAACAATTCAGCAATATTAATAAAACACAATACATATGACCTACCATAAATATTTGTGCAATCTGTATAAAACACAAAACATTTGACCTACCATAAATATTTTAGTAGCAATCTTCAAAACACACAATACATATGACCTACCATAAACACTTAAGCAATCTTCATAAAACACAATAGGTATGACCTTCCATAAATACTTTACCAATATTCTTAAAACACAATACATATGACATACAATACACATGAGCAGCAATCTTCATAAAACACAATTCATATGACCTACCATAAACACTTCAGCAATATTCATAAAACACAATACATATGACCTACCATAAATAATTTTGCAATCTGCATAAAACACAATACATTTGACCTATCATAAATATTTTATTAGCAATCTTCATATAACACACAATACATATGATTTACCATAAACACTTGAGCAATCTTCATAAAACACAAAAGATATGACCTTCCATAAATACTTCAGCAATCTTCATAAAACACAATAGATATGACCTTCCATAAATACTTCAGAAATATTCATAAAACACAATACACATGACCTTCCACAAATACTTGAGCAATCGTCATTAAACACAATAGATAAGATATGACCTTCCATAAATACTTTACCAATATTCATAAAACACAATACATATAACCTAAAATAAAAACTTTAGTAGCAATCTTCATAAAACACAATATATATGACCTACCATAAATAATTTTGCAATCTTCATAAAACACAATACATATGACCTAAAATAAAAACTTTAGTAGCAATCTTCATAAAACACAATACATATGACCTTCCATAAATACTTCAGCAATCTTCATAAAACACAGTACATATGACCTTCCATAAACACTTCAGAAATATTCATAAAACACAATACACATGACCTTCCACAAATACTTGAGCAATCTTCATTAAACACAATAGATAAGATATGACCTTCCATAAATACTTTACCAATATTCATAAAACACAATACATATGACCTAAAATAAATACTTTAGTAGCATTTTCTGCATAAAACACAATACATATGACCTAAAATAAATACTTTAGTAGCATTTTCTGCATAAAACACAATACATATGACCTACCATAAATACTTTTGCAATCTTCATAAAACACAATACATTTGACCTACAATAAATACTTTAGTAGCAATCTTCATAACACACAATACATATGACCTACCATAAACAATTCAGCAATATTAATAAAACACAATACATATGACCTACCATAAATATTTGTGCAATCTGTATAAAACACAAAACATTTGACCTACCATAAATATTTAAGTAGCAATCTTCAAAACACACAATACATACGACCTACCATAAACACTAAAGCAATCTTCATAAAACACAATAGGTATGACCTTCCATAAATACTTTACCAATATTCTTAAAACACAATACATATGACATACAATACACATGAGCAGCAATCTTCATAAAACACAATTCATATGACCTACCATAAACACTTCAGCAATCTTAATAAAACACAATACATATGACCTACCATAAATACTTTTGCAATCTGCATAAAACACAATACATTTGACCTACCATAAATATTTTAGTAACAATCTTCATAACACACAATACATATGACCTTCCATAAACACTTCAAAAATATTCATAAAACACAATACATATGACTTTCCACAAATACTTGAACAATCTTCATTAAACACAATAGATAAGATATGACCTACCATAAACAATTCAGCAATATTCATCAAACACAATACATATGACCTTCCATAAACACTTCAAAAATATTCATAAAACACAATACATATGACTTTCCACAAATACTTGAACAATCTTCATTAAACACAATAGACAAGATATGTCCTTCCATAAATACTTCAGCAATATTCATAAAACACAATACATATGACTTTCCACAAATACTTGAACAATCTTCATTAAACACAATAGATAAGATATGACCTTCCATAAATACTTCACCAATATTCTGAAAACACTATACATATGACCTACAATGAATACACTAGCAGCAATCTTCATAAAACACAATTCATATGACCTACCATAAACACTTCAGCAATATTCATAAAACACAATACATATAACCTACCATAAATAATTTTGTAATCTGCATAAAACACAATACATTTCACCTACCATAAATATTTTAATAGCAATCTTCATAACACACAATACATATGACCTACCATAAACACTTGAGCAATCTTCATTAAACACAATAGATATGATATTCCATAAATACTTCAGCAATCTTCATAAAACACAATACATATGACCTTCCATAAATACTTCAGCAATATTCATAAAACACAATACATATGACCTAAAATAAATACTTTAGTAGCAATCTTCATAAAAAATAAATCATATGACCTACCATAAACAATTCAGCAATATTCATCAAACACAATACATATTACCTTCCATAAACACTTCAGAAATATTCATAAAACAGAATACATATGACTTTCCACAAATACTTGAGCAATCTTCATTAAACACAACAGATAAGATATGACCTTCCATTAATACTTCAGCAATCTTCATAAAACACAACACATATGACCTACCATAAATACTTTAGCAATATTCATAAAACACAACACATATGACCTACTATAAATACTTTTGCAATCTGCATAAAACACAATACATTTGACCTACCATAAATATTTTAGTAGCAATCTTTATAACACACAATACATATGACCTACCATAAACACTTGAGCAATCTTCATTAAACACAATAGATATGACCTTCCATAAATAATTCAGCAATCTTCATAAAACACAATAGATATGACCTTCCATAAATACTTCAGAAATATTCATAAACACAATACACATGACCTTCCACAAATACTTGAGCAATCTTCATTAAACACAATAGATAAGATATGACCTTCCATAAATACTTTACCAATATTCATAAAATACAATACATATGACCTAAAATAAAAACTTTAGTAGCAATCTTCATAAAACACAATACATATGACCTACCATAAATAATTTTGCAATCTTCATAAAACACAATACATATGACCTAAAATAAAAACTTTAGTAGCAATCTTCATAAAACACAATACATATGACCTTCCATAAATACTTCAGCAATCTTCATAAAACACAATACATATGACCTTCCATAAACACTTCAGAAATATTCATAAAACACAATACACATGACCTTCCATAAATACTTGAGCAATCTTCATAAAACACAATACATATGACCTTCCATAAACACTTCAGAAATATTCATAAAACACAATACACATGACCTTCCACAAATACTTGAGCAATCTTCATTAAACACAATAGATAAGATATGACCTTCCATAAATACTTTACCAATATTCATAAAACACAATACATATGACCTAAAATAAATACTTTAGTAGCATTTTCTGCATAAAAAACAATACATATGACCTAAAATAAATACTTTAGTAGCATTTTCTGCATAAAACACAATACATATGACCTAAAATAAATACTTTAGTAGCATTTTCTGCATAAAACACAATACATATGACCTTCCATAAATTTGATTTTGATTTTTTGGTTTTTTAACGCCAATTTTAGCACCTTTTGGGCTATTTCGTGGCGGCCAGTTTTTATTGGTGGAGGAAGCCGGAGTACCCGGAGAAAACCACCGACCTTCGATAGGAAAACTGACAATCCTAGTCAATTAAGATTGGAGTCGAGTGCACCCGCTTGAGCAGGGTTCGAATTCACAACCTCAGTGTTGACTGGCAAGTGATTAGAGTAGTAACTACTTAAACCACTCGGCCACCGAGGCCCCTACCTTCCATAAATACTTCAGAAATATTCATAAAACACAATACATATGACCTTGAATAAATATTCCAGCAATCTTCAAAAAACACAATACATATGACCTTTCATAAATACTTCAGCAATCTTCATAAAACACAATACACATGACCTTCCACAAATACTTCAGCAATCTTCATTAAACACAATAGATAAGATATGACCTTCCATAAATACTTTACCAGTATTCATAAAACACAATACATATGACCTAAAGTAAAATCTTTAGTAGCAATCATCATAAAAAAACAGTTCATATGACCTTCCATAAATATTTCAGCAATCTTCATAAAACACAATAGATATGACCTTTCATAAATACCTCAGAAATATTCATAAAACACAATACACATGACCATCCACAAATACTTGAGCAATCTTCATTAAACACAATAGATAAGATATGACCTTCCATAAATATTTTACCAATCTTCATAAAACACAATACATATGACCTTCCATAAATACTTCAGCAATCTTCATAAAACACAATACATATGACCTTCCATAAACACTTCAGAAATATTCATAAAACACAATAGATAAGATATGACCTTCCATAAATACTTTACCAATACTCATAAAACACAATACATATGACCCTAAAAAAAAAAATTTAGAATCAATCTTCATAAAAAACAATTCATATGACCTACCATAAACACTTGAGCAATCTTCATAAAACACAATTCATATGACCTACCATAAACACTTCAGAAATATTCATAAAACACAATACACATGACCATCCACAAATAGTTGAGCAATCTTCATTAAACACAATAGATAAGATATGACCTTCCATAAATATTTTACCAATCTTCATAAAACACAATACATATGACCTTCCATAAATACTTTAGCAATCTTCATAAAACACAATACATATGATCTTCCATAAACACTTCAGAAATATTCATAAAATACTTTATACATGATTTTCTACAAATACTTGAGCAATCTTCATAAAACACAATAGATATGACATTTCATAAATACTTGAGCAATCTTTATAAAACACAACAGATATGACATTCCATAAATACTTCAGGAATCTTCATAAAACACAATAGATATGACCTTCCATAAATACTTCAGCAATCTTCATAAAACACAACACATATGACCTACCATAAATAATTTTGCAATCTTCATAAAACACAATACATATGACCTAAAATAAAAACTTTAGTAGCAATCTTCATAAAACACAATACATATGACCTTCCATAAATACTTCAGCAATCTTCATAAAACACAATACATATGACCTTCCATAAATACTTCAGCAATCTTCATAAAAAACAATACATATGACCTTCCATAAACACTTCAGAAATATTCATAAAACACAATACACATGACCTTCCACAAATACTTAAGCAATCTTCATTAAACACAATAGATAAGATATGACCTTCCATAAATACTTTACCAATATTCATAAAACACAATACATATGACCTAAAATAAAAACTTTAGTAGCAATCTTCATAAAACACAATACATATGACCTACCATAAATAATTTTGCAATCTTCATAAAACACAATACATATGACCTAAAATAAAAACTTTAGTAGCAATCTTCATAAAACACAATACATATGACCTTCCATAAATACTTCAGCAATCTTCATAAAACACAATACATATGACCTTCCATAAATACTTCATCAATCTTCATAAAACACAATACATATGACCTTCCATAAATACTTCAGCAATCTTCATAAAACACAAAACATATGACCTTCCATAAACACTTCAGAAATATTCATAAAACACAATACACATGACCTTCCACAAATACTTGAGCAATCTTCATTAAACACAATAGATAAGATATGACCTTCCATAAATACTTTACCAATATTCATAAAACACAATACATATGACCTAAAATAAATACTTTAGTAGCATTTTCTGCATAAAACACAATACATATGACCTAAAATAAATACTTTAGTAGCATTTTCTGCATAAAACACAATACATATGACCTAAAATAAATACTTTAGTAGCATTTTCTGCATAAAACACAATACATATGACTTTCCACAAATACTTGATCAATCTTCATTAAACACAACAGATAAGATATGACCTTCCATAAATACTTCAGCAATATTCATAAAGCACAATACATATGACCTACCATAAATACTTTAGCAATCTTCATAAAACACAATAGGTATGACCTTCCATAAATACTTTACCAATATTCTTAAAAACAATACAAATGACCTACAATAAATACTTTAGTAGCAATCATCATAAAACACAATTCATATGACCTACCGTAAACAATATTGCAAGATTAATAAAACACAATACATATGACCTACCATAAATATTTGTGCAATCTGTATAAAACACAAAACATTTCACCTACCATAAATATTTTAGTAGCAATCTTCAAAACACACAATACATATGACCTACCATAAACACTTGAGCAATCTTCATTAAACACAATAGATAAGATATGACCTTCCATAAATACTTTACCAGTATTCATAAAACACAATACATATGACCTAAAGTAAAATCTTTAGTAGCAATCTTCATAAAAAACAGTTCATATGACCTTCCATAAATATTTCAGCAATCTTCATAAAACACAATAGATATGACCTTTCATAAATACCTCAGAAATATTCATAAAACACAATACACATGACCATCCACAAATACTTGAGAAATCTTCATTAAACACAATAGATAAGATATGACCTTCCATAAATATTTTACCAATCTTCATAAAACACAATACATATGACCTTCCATAATTACTTCAGCAATCTTCATAAAACACAATACATATGACCTTCCATAAACACTTCAGAAATATTCATAAAACACAATAGATAAGATATGACCTTCCATAAATACTTTACCAATACTCATAAAACACAATACATATGACCTAAAATAAAAACTTTAGAAGCAATCTTCATAAAAAACAATTCATATGACCTACCATAAACACTTGAGCAATCTTCATAAAACACAATTCATATGACCTACCATAAACACTTCAGAAATATTCATAAAACACAATACACATGACCATCCACAAATAGTTGAGCAATCTTCATTAAACACAATAGATAAGATATGACCTTCCATAAATATTTTACCAATCTTCATAAAACACAATACATATGACCTTCCATAAATACTTTAGCAATCTTCATAAAACACAATACATATGACCTTCCATAAACACTTCAGAAATATTCATAAAATACTATATACATGATTTTCTACAAATACTTGAGCAATCTTCATAAAACACAATAGATATGACATTTCATAAATACTTGAGCAATCTTTATAAAACACAACAGATATGACATTCCATAAATACTTCAGGAATCTTCATAAAACACAATAGATATGACCTTCCATAAATACTTTAGCAATCTTCATAAAACACAATACACATGACCTTCCACAAATACTTCAGCAATCTTCATAAAACACAATAGATAAGATATGACCTTCCATAAATACTTTACCAATACTCATAAAACACAATACATATGACCTAAAATAAATACTTCAGCAATCTTCATAAAACACAATACATATGACCTTCCATAAACACTTCAGAAATATTCATAAAACACAATAGATAAGATATGACCTTCCATAAATACTTTCCCAATACTCATAAAACACAATTCATATGACCTACCATAAACACTTCAGAAATATTCATAAAACACAATACACATGACCATCCACAAATAGTTGAACAATCTTCATTAAACACAATAGATAAGATATGACCTTCCATAAATATTTTACCAATCTTCATAAAACACAATACATATGACCTTCCATAAATACTTTAGCAATCTTTATAAAACACAATACATATGACCTTCCATAAACACTTCAGAAATATTCATAAAACACTATATACATGATTTTCTACAAATACTTGAGCAATCTTCATAAAACACAATAGATATGACATTTCATAAATACTTGAGCAATCTTTATAAAACACAACAGATATGACCTTCCATAAATACTTCAGCAATCTTCATAAAACACAATACACATGACCTTCCACAAATACTTCAGCAATCTTCATAAAACAAAATAGATAAGATATGAACTTCCATAAATACTTGATGAATACTCATAAAACACAATACATATGACCTAAAATAAAAACTTTAGAAGCAATCTTCATAAAAAACAATTCATATGACCTACCATAAACACTTGAGCAATATTCATAAAACACAACACATATGACCTACCATAAATAATTTTGCAATCTGCATAAAACACAATACATTTGACCTACCATAAATATTTTAATAGCAATCTTCATAACACACAATACATATGACCTACCATAAACACTTGAGCAATCTTCATAAAAAAAAATAGATATGACCTTCCATAAACACTTCAGCAATCTTCATAAAACAAAATACATATGACTTATCATAACTACTTTACCAATATTCTTAAAACGCAATACATATGACCTACAATAAATACTTTAGTAGCAATCATCATAAAACACAATTCATTAACCAACCATAAACAATTCAGCAATCTTCATAAAACACAATACATATGACCTTCCATAAATACTTTACCAATATTCTTAAAACACAATACATATGACCTACAATAAATACTTTAGTAGCAATTATCATAAAACACAATTCATATGACCTACCGTAAACAATTCAGCAATATTAATAAAACACAATACATATGACCTACCATAAATATTTGTGCAATCTGTATAAAAGACAAAACATTTGACCTACCATAAATATTTAAGTAGCAATCTTCAAAACACACAATACATATGACCTACCATAAACACTTAAGCAATCTTCATAAAACACAATAGGTATGACCTTCCATAAATACTTTACCAATATTCTTAAAACACAATACATATGACATACAATACACATGAGCAGCAATCTTCATAAAACACAATTCATATGACCTACCATAAACACTTCAGCAATATTCATAAAACACAATACATATAACCTAAAATAAAAACTTTAGTAGCAATCTTCATAAAACACAATACATATGACCTACCATAAATAATTTTGCAATCTTCATAAAACACAATACATATGACCTAAAATAAAAACTTTAGTAGCAATCTTCATAAAACACAATACATATGACCTTCCATAAATACTTCAGCAATCTTCATAAAACACAGTACATATGACCTTCCATAAACACTTCAGAAATATTCATAAAACACAATACACATGACCTTCCACAAATACTTGAGCAATATTCATTAAACACAATAGATAAGATATGACCTTCCATAAATACTTTACCAATATTCATAAAACACAATACATATGATCTAAAATAAATACTTTAGTAGCATTTTCTGCATAAAACACAATACATATGACCTAAAATAAATACTTTAGTAGCATTTTCTGCATAAAACACAATACATATGACCTAAAATAAATACTTTAGTAGCATTTTCTGCATAAAACACAATACATTTGACCTTCCATCAATTTGATTTTGATTTTTTGGTTTTTTAACGCCAATTTTAGAACCTTTTGGGCTATTTCGTGGCGGCCAGTTTTTATTGGTGGAGGAAGCCGGAGTGCCCGGAGAAAACCACCGACCTTCGATAGGAAAACTGACAATCCTAGTCAATTAAGATTGGAGTCGAGTGCACCCGCTTGAGCAGGGTTCGAATTCACAACCTCAGTGTTGACTGGCAAGTGATTATAGTAGTAACTACTTAAACCACTCGGCCACCGAGGCCCCTACCTTCCATAAATACTTCAGAAATATTCATAAAACACAATACATATGACCTTGAATAAATATTCCAGCAATCTTCAAAAAACACAATACATATGACCTTTCATAAATACTTCAGCAATCTTCATAAAACACAATACACATGACCATCCACAAATAGTTGAGCAATCTTCATTAAACACAATAGATAAGATATGACCTTACATAAATATTTTACCAATCTTCATAAAACACAATACATATGACCTTCCATAAATACTTTAGCAATCTTCATAAAACACAATACATATGACCTTCCATAAACACTTCAGAAATATTCATAAAATACTATATACATGATTTTCTACAAATACTTGAGCAATCTTCATAAAACACAACAGATATGACATTTCATAAATACTTGAGCAATCTTTATAAAACACAACAGATATGACATTCCATAAATACTTCAGGAATCTTCATAAAACACAATAGATATGACTTTCCATAAATACTTGAGCAATCTTCATAAAACACAATACACATGACCTTCCACAAATACTTCAGCAATCTTCATAAAACACAATAGATAAGATATGACCTTCCATAAATACTTTACCAATACTCATAAAACACAATACATATGACCTAAAATAAATACTTCAGCAATCTTCATAAAACACAATACATATGACCTTCCATAAACACTTCAGAAATATTCATAAAACACAATAGATAAGATATGACCTTCCATAAATACTTTCCCAATACTCATAAAAAACAATTCATATGACCTACCATAAACACTTGAGCAATCTTCATAAAACACAATTCATATGACCTACCATAAACACTTCAGAAATATTGATAAAACACAATACACATGACCATCCACAAATAGTTGAACAATCTTCATTAAACACAATAGATAAGATATGACCTTCCATAAATATTTTACCAATCTTCATAAAACACAATACATATGACCTTCCATAAATACTTTAGCAATCTTTATAAAACACAATACATATGACCTTCCATAAACACTTCAGAAATATTCATAAAACACTATATACATGATTTTCTACAAATACTTGAGCAATCTTCATAAAACACAATATATATGACATTTCATAAATACTTGAGCAATCTTTATAAAACACAACAGATATGACCTTCCATAAATACTTCAGCAATCTTCATAAAACACAGTACACATGACCTTCCACAAATACTTCAGCAATCTTCATAAAACACAATAGATAAGATATGAACTTCCATAAATACTTGATCAATACTCATAAAACACAATACATATGACCTAAAATAAAAACTTTAGAAGCAATCTTCATAAAAAACAATTCATATGACCTACCATAAACACTTGAGCAATATTCATAAAACACAACACATATGACCTACCATCAATAATTTTGCAATCTGCATAAAACACAATACATTTGACCTACCATAAATATTTTAATAGCAATCTTCATAACACACAATACATATGACCTACCATAAACAGTTGAGCAATCTTCAAAAAAAAAAAATAGATATGACCTTCCATAAACACTTCAGCAATCTTCATAAAACAAAATACATATGACTTATCATAACTACTTTACCAATATTCTTAAAACGCAATACATATGACCTACAATAAATACTTTAGTAGCAATCATCATAAAACACAATTCATTAACCAACCATAAACAATTCAGCAATCTTCATAAAACACAATACATATGACCTTCCATAAATACTTTACCAATATTCTTAAAACACAATACATATGACCTACAATAAATACTTTAGTAGCAATTATCATAAAACACAATTCATATGACCTACCGTAAACAATTCAGCAATATTAATAAAACACAATACATATGACCTACCATAAATATTTGTGCAATCTGTATAAAACACAAAACATTTGACCTACCATAAATATTTAAGTAGCAATCTTCAAAACACACAATACATATGACCTACCATAAACACTTAAGCAATCTTCATAAAACACAATAGGTATGACCTTCTAAATATACTTTACCAATATTCTTAAAACACAATACATATGACATACAATACACATGAGCAGCAATCTTCATAAAACACAATTCATATGACCTACCATAAACACTTCAGCAATATTCATAAAACACAATACATATGACCTACCATAAATAATTTTGCAATCTGCATAAAACACAATACATTTGACCTACCATAAATATTTTATTAGCAATCTTCATATAACACACAATACATATGACTTACCATAAACACTTGAGCAATCTTCATAAAACACAAAAGATATGACCTTCCATAAATACTTCAGCAATCTTCATAAAACACAATAGATATGACCTTCCATAAATACTTCAGAAATATTCATAAAACACAATACACATGACCTTCCACAAATACTTGAGCAATCTTCATTAAAGACAATAGATAAGATATGACCTTCCATAAATACTTTACCAATATTCATAAAACACAATACATATAACCTAAAATAAAAACTTTAGTAGCAATCTTCATAAAACACAATACATATGACCTACCATAAATAATTTTGCAATCTTCATAAAACACAATACATATGACCTAAAATAAAAACTTTAGTAGCAATCTTCATAAAACACAATACATATGACCTTCCATAAATACTTCAGCAATCTTCATAAAACACAATACATATGACCTACCATAAATACTTCAGCAATCTTCATAAAACACAATACATATGACCTTCCATAAACACTTCAGAAATATTCATAAAACACAATACACATGACCTTCCACAAATACTTGAGCAATCTTCATTAAACACAATAGATAAGATATGACCTTCCATAAATACTTTACCAATATTCATAAAACACAATACATATGACCTAAAATAAATACTTTAGTAGCATTTTCTGCATAAAACACAATACATATGACCTAAAATAAATACTTTAGTAGCATTTTCTGCATAAAACACAATACATATGACCTAAAATAAATACTTTAGTAGCATTTTCTGCATAAAACACAATACATTTGACCTTCCATAAATTTGATTTTGATTTTTTGGTTTTTTAACGCCAATTTTAGCACCTTTTGGGCTATTTCGTGGCGGCCAGTTTTTATTGGTGGAGGAAGCCGGAGTGCCCGGAGAAAACCACCGACCTTCGATAGGAAAACTGACAATCCTAGTCAATTAAGATTGGAGTCGAGTGCACCCGCTTGAGCAGGGTTCGAATTCACAACCTCAGTGTTGACTGGCAAGTGATTATAGTAGTAACTACTTAAACCACTCGGCAACCGAGGCCCCTACCTTCCATAAATACTTCAGAAATATTCATAAAACACAATACATATGACCTTGAATAAATATTCCAGCAATCTTCAAAAAACACAATACATATGACCTTTCATAAATACTTCAGCAATCTTCATAAAACACAATACACATGACCTTCCACAAATACTTCAGCAATCTTCATTAAACACAATAGATAAGATATGACCTTCCATAAATACTTTACCAGTATTCATAAAACACAATACATATGACCTAAAGTAAAATCTTTAGTAGCAATCTTCATAAAAAACAGTTCATATGACCTTCCATAAATATTTCAGCAATCTTCATAAAACACAATAGATATGACCTTTCATAAATACCTCAGAAATATTCATAAAACACAATACACATGACCTTCCACAAATACTTGAGCAATCTTCATTAAACACAATAGATAAGATATGACCTTCCATAAATATTTTACCAATCTTCATAAAACACAATACATATGACCTAAAATAAAAACTTTAGAAGCAATCTTCATAAAAAACAATTCATATAACCTACCATAAACACTTGAGCAATCTTCATAAAACACAATTCATATGACCTACCATAAACACTTCAGAAATATTCATAAAACACAATACACATGACCATCCACAAATAGTTGAGCAATCTTCATTAAACACAATAGATAAGATATGACCTTCCATAAATATTTTACCAATCTTCATAAAACACAATACATATGACCTTCCATAAATACTTTAGCAATCTTCATAAAACACAATACATATGACCTTCCATAAACACTTCAGAAATATTCATAAAATACTATATACATGATTTTCTACAAATACTTGAGCAATCTTCATAAAACACAATAGATATGACATTTCATAAATACTTGAGCAATCTTTATAAAACACAACAGATATGACATTCCATAAATACTTCAGGAATCTTCATAAAACACAATAGATATGACCTTCCATAAATACTTCAGCAATCTTCATAAAACACAATACACATGACCTTCCACAAATACTTCAGCAATCTTCATAAAACACAATAGATAAGATATGACCTTCCATAAATACTTTACCAATACTCATAAAACACAATACATATGACCTAAAATAAATACTTCAGCAATCTTCATAAAACACAATACATATGACCTTCCATAAACACTTCAGAAATATTCATAAAACACAATAGATAAGATATGACCTTCCATAAATACTTTACCAATACTCATAAAAAACAATTCATATGACCTACCATAAACACTTGAGCAATCTTCATAAAACACAATTCATATGACCTACCATAAACACTTCAGAAATATTCATAAAACACAATACACATGACCATCCACAAATAGTTGAACAATCTTCATTAAACACAATAGATAAGATATGACCTTCCATAAATATTTTACCAATCTTCATAAAACACAATACATATGACCTTCCATAAATACTTTAGCAATCTTTATAAAACACAATACATATGACCTTCCATAAACACTTCAGAAATATTCATAAAACACTATATACATGATTTTCTACAAATACTTGAGCAATCTTCATAAAACACAATAGATATGACATTTCATAAATACTTCAGCAATCTTCATAAAACACAATACACGTGACCTTCCACAAATACTTCAGCAATCTTCATAAAACACAATAGATAAGATATGAACTTCCATAAATACTTTATCAATACTCATAAAACACAATACATATGACCTAAAATAAAAACTTTAGAAGCAATCTTCATAAAAAACAATTCATATGACCTACCATAAACACTTGAGCAATATTCATAAAACACAACACATATGACCTACCATAAATAATTTTGCAATCTGCATAAAACACAATACATTTGACCTACCATAAATATTTTAATAGCAATCTTCATAACACACAATACATATGACCTACCATAAACACTTGAGCAATCTTCATAAAACACAATAGATATGACCTTCCATAAACACTTCAGCAATCTTCATAAAACAAAATACATATGACTTATCATAACTACTTTACCAATATTCTTAAAACGCAATACATATGACCTACAATAAATACTTTAGTAGCAATCATCATAAAACACAATTCATTAACCAACCATAAACAATTCAGCAATCTTCATAAAACACAATACATATGACCTTCCATAAATACTTTACCAATATTCTTAAAACACAATACATATGACCTACAATAAATACTTTAGTAGCAAATATCATAAAACACAATTCATATGACCTACCGTAAACAATTCAGCAATATTAATAAAACACAATACATATGACCTACCATAAATATTTGTGCAATCTGTATAAAACACAAAACATTTGACCTACCATAAATATTTTAGTAGCAATCTTCAAAACACACAATACATATGACCTTCCATAAACACTTCAGAAATATTCATAAAACACAATAGATAAGATATGACCTTCCATAAATACTTTACCAATACTCATAAAACACAATACATATGACCTAAAATAAAAACTTTAGAAGCAATCTTCATAAAAAACAATTCATATGACCTACCATAAACACTTGAGCAATCTTCATAAAACACAATTCATATGACCTACCATAAACACTTCAGAAATATTCATAAAACACAATACACATGACCATCCACAAATAGTTGAGCAATCTTCATTAAACACAATAGATAAGATATGATCTTCCATAAATATTTTACCAATCTTCATAAAACACAATACATATGACCTTCCATAAATACTTTAGCAATCTTCATAAAACACAATACATATGACCTTCCATAAACACTTCAGAAATATTCATAAAATACTAAATACATGATTTTCTACAAATACTTGAGCAATCTTCATAAAACACAATAGATATGACATTTCATAAATACTTGAGCAATCTTTATAAAACACAACAGATATGACATTCCATAAATACTTCAGGAATCTTCATAAAACACAATAGATATGACCTTCCATAAATACTTCAGCAATCTTCATAAAACACAATACACATGACCTTCCACAAATACTTCAGCAATCTTCATAAAACACAATAGATAAGATATGACCTTCCATAAATACTTTACCAATACTCATAAAACACAATACATATGACCTAAAATAAATATTTCAGCAATCTTCATAAAACACAATACATATGACCTTCCATAAACACTTCAGAAATATTCATAAAACACAATAGATAAGATATGACCTTCCATAAATACTTTACCAATACTCATAAAAAACAATTCATATGACCTACCATAAACACTTGAGCAATCTTCATAAAACACAATTCATATGACCTACCATAAACACTTCAGAAATATTCATAAAACACAATACACATGACCATCCACAAATAGTTGAACAATCTTCATTAAACACAATAGATAAGATATGACCTTCCATAAATACTTTACCAATATTCATAAAACACAATACATATGACCTAAAATAAATACTTTAGTAGCATTTTCTGCATAAAACACAATACATATGACCTAAAATAAATACTTTAATAGCATTTTCTGCATAAAACACAATACATATGACCTAAAATAAATACTTTAGTAGCATTTTCTGCATAAAACACAATACATTTGACCTTCCATCAATTTGATTTTGATTTTTTGGTTTTTTAACGCCAATTTTAGCACCTTTTGGGCTATTTCGTGGCGGCCAGTTTTTATTGGTGGAGGAAGCCGGAGTGCCCGGAGAAAACCACCGACCTTCGATAGGAAAACTGACAATCCTAGTCAATTAAGATTGGAGTCGAGTGCACCCGCTTGAGCAGGGTTCGAATTCACAACCTCAGTGTTGACTGGCAAGTGATTATAGTAGTAACTACTTAAACCACTCGGCCACCGAGGCCCCTACCTTCCATAAATACTTCAGAAATATTCATAAAACACAATACATATGACCTTGAATAAATATTCCAGCAATCTTCAAAAAACACAATACATATGACCTTTCATAAATACTTCAGCAATCTTCATAAAACACAATACACATGACCATCCACAAATAGTTGAGCAATCTTCATTAAACACAATAGATAAGATATGACCTTCCATAAATATTTTACCAATCTTCATAAAACACAATACATATGACCTTCCATAAATACTTTAGCAATCTTCATAAAACACAATACATATGACCTTCCATAAACACTTCAGAAATATTCATAAAATACTATATACATGATTTTCTACAAATACTTGAGCAATCTTCATAAAACACAACAGATATGACATTTCATAAATACTTGAGCAATCTTTATAAAACACAACAGATATGACATTCCATAAATACTTCAGGAATCTTCATAAAACACAATAGATATGACCTTCCATAAATACTTTAGCAATCTTCATAAAACACAATACACATGACCTTCCACAAATACTTCAGCAATCTTCATAAAACACAATAGATAAGATATGACCTTCCATAAATACTTTACCAATACTCATAAAACACAATACATATGACCTAAAATAAATACTTCAGCAATCTTCATAAAACACAATACATATGACCTTCCATAAACACTTCAGAAATATTCATAAAACACAATAGATAAGATATGACCTTCCATAAATACTTTCCCAATACTCATAAAAAACAATTCATATGACCTACCATAAACACTTGAGCAATCTTCATAAAACACAATTCATATGACCTACCATAAACACTTCAGAAATATTGATAAAACACAATACACATGACCATCCACAAATAGTTGAACAATCTTCATTAAACACAATAGATAAGATATGACCTTCCATAAATATTTTACCAATCTTCATAAAACACAATACATATGACCTTCCATAAATACTTTAGCAATCTTTATAAAACACAATACATATGACCTTCCATAAACACTTCAGAAATATTCATAAAACACTATATACATGATTTTCTACAAATACTTGAGCAATCTTCATAAAACACAATAGATATGACATTTCATAAATACTTGAGCAATCTTTATAAAACACAACAGATATGACCTTCCATAAATACTTCAGCAATCTTCATAAAACACAGTACACATGACCTTCCACAAATACTTCAGCAATCTTCATAAAACACAATAGATAAGATATGAACTTCCATAAATACTTGATCAATACTCATAAAACACAATACATATGACATAAAATAAAAACTTTAGAAGCAATCTTCATAAAAAACAATTCATATGACCTACCATAAACACTTGAGCAATATTCATAAAACACAACACATATGACCTACCATAAATAATTTTGCAATCTGCATAAAACATAATACATTTGACCTACCATAAATATTTTAATAGCAATCTTCATAACACACAATACATATGACCTACCATAAACACTTGAGCAATCTTCATAAAAAAAAAATAGATATGACCTTCCATAAACACTTCAGCAATCTTCATAAAACAAAATACATATGACTTATCATAACTACTTTAGTAGCAATCATCATAAAACACAATTCATTAACCAACCATAAACAATTCAGCAATCTTCATAAAACACAATACATATGACCTTCCATAAATACTTTACCAATATTCTTAAAACACAATACATATGACCTACAATAAATACTTTAGTAGCAATTATCATAAAACACAATTCATATGACCTACCGTAAACAATTCAGCAATATTAATAAAACACAATACATATGACCTACCATAAATATTTGTGCAATCTGTATAAAACACAAAACATTTGACCTACCATAAATATTTAAGTAGCAATCTTCAAAACACACAATACATATGACCTACCATAAACACTTAAGCAATCTTCATAAAACACAATAGGTATGACCTTCTAAATATACTTTACCAATATTCTTAAAACACAATACATATGACATACAATACACATGAGCAGCAATCTTCATAAAACACAATTCATATGACCTACCATAAACACTTCAGCAATATTCATAAAACACAATACATATGACCTACCATAAATAATTTTGCAATCTGCATAAAACACAATACATTTGACCTACCATAAATATTTTATTAGCAATCTTCATATAACACACAATACATATGACTTACCATAAACACTTGAGCAATCTTCATAAAACACAAAAGATATGACCTTCCATAAATACTTCAGCAATCTTCATAAAACACAATAGATATGACCTTCCATAAATACTTCAGAAATATTCATAAAACACAATACACATGACCTTCCACAAATACTTGAGCAATCTTCATTAAAGACAATAGATAAGATATGACCTTCCATAAATACTTTACCAATATTCATAAAACACAATACATATAACCTAAAATAAAAACTTTAGTAGCAATCTTCATAAAACACAATACATATGACCTACCATAAATAATTTTGCAATCTTCATAAAACACAATACATATGACCTAAAATAAAAACTTTAGTAGCAATCTTCATAAAACACAATACATATGACCTTCCATAAATACTTCAGCAATCTTCATAAAACACAATACATATGACCTTCCATAAATACTTCAGCAATCTTCATAAAACACAATACATATGACCTTCCATAAACACTTCAGAAATATTCATAAAACACAATACACATGACCTTCCACAAATACTTGAGCAATCTTCATTAAACACAATAGATATGATATGACCTTCCATAAATACTTTACCAATATTCATAAAACACAATACATATGACCTAAAATAAATACTTTAGTAGCATTTTCTGCATAAAACACAATACATATGACCTAAAATAAATACTTTAGTAGCATTTTCTGCATAAAACACAATACATATGACCTAAAATAAATACTTTAGTAGCATTTTCTGCATAAAACACAATACATTTGACCTTCCATAAATTTGATTTTGATTTTTTGGTTTTTTAACGCCAATTTTAGCACCTTTTGGGCTATTTCGTGGCGGCCAGTTTTTATTGGTGGAGGAAGCCGGAGTGCCCGGAGAAAACCACCGACCTTCGATAGGAAAACTGACAATCCTAGTCAATTAAGATTGGAGTCGAGTGCACCCGCTTGAGCAGGGTTCGAATTCACAACCTCAGTGTTGACTGGCAAGTAATTATAGTAGTAACTACTTAAACCACTCGGCAACCGAGGCCCCTACCTTCCATAAATACTTCAGAAATATTCATAAAACACAATACATATGACCTTGAATAAATATTCCAGCAATCTTCAAAAAACACAATACATATGACCTTTCATAAATACTTCAGCAATCTTCATAAAACACAATACACATGACCTTCCACAAATACTTCAGCAATCTTCATTAAACACAATAGATAAGATATGACCTTCCATAAATACTTTACCAGTATTCATAAAACACAATACATATGACCTAAAGTAAAATCTTTAGTAGCAATCTTCATAAAAAACAGTTCATATGACCTTCCATAAATATTTCAGCAATCTTCATAAAACACAATAGATATGACCTTTCATAAATACCTCAGAAATATTCATAAAACACAATACACATGACCATCCACAAATACTTGAGCAATCTTCATTAAACACAATAGATAAGATATGACCTTCCATAAATATTTTACCAATCTTCATAAAACACAATACATATGACCTAAAATAAAAACTTTAGAAGCAATCTTCATAAAAAACAATTCATATAACCTACCATAAACACTTGAGCAATCTTCATAAAACACAATTCATATGACCTACCATAAACACTTCAGAAATATTCATAAAACACAATACACATGACCATCCACAAATAGTTGAGCAATCTTCATTAAACACAATAGATAAGATATGACCTTCCATAAATATTTTACCAATCTTCATAAAACACAATACATATGACCTTCCATAAATACTTTAGCAATCTTCATAAAACACAATACATATGACCTTCCATAAACACTTCAGAAATATTCATAAAATACTATATACATGATTTTCTACAAATACTTGAGCAATCTTCATAAAACACAATAGATATGACATTTCATAAATACTTGAGCAATCTTTATAAAACACAACAGATATGACATTCCATAAATACTTCAGGAATCTTCATAAAACACAATAGATATGACTTTCCATAAATACTTCAGCAATCTTCATAAAACACAATACACATGACCTTCCACAAATACTTCAGCAATCTTCATAAAACACAATAGATAAGATATGACCTTCCATAAATACTTTACCAATACTCATAAAACACAATACATATGACCTAAAATAAATACTTCAGCAATCTTCATAAAACACAATACATATGACCTTCCATAAACACTTCAGAAATATTCATAAAACACAATAGATAAGATATGACCTTCCATAAATACTTTACCAATACTCATAAAAAACAATTCATATGACCTACCATAAACACTTGAGCAATCTTCATAAAACACAATTCATATGACCTACCATAAACACTTCAGAAATATTCATAAAACACAATACACATGACCATCCACAAATAGTTGAACAATCTTCATTAAACACAATAGATAAGATATGACCTTCCATAAATATTTTACCAATCTTCATAAAACACAATACATATGACCTTCCATAAATACTTTAGCAATCTTTATAAAACACAATACATATGACCTTCCATAAACACTTCAGAAATATTCATAAAACACTATATACATGATTTTCTACAAATACTTGAGCAATCTTCATAAAACACAATAGATATGACATTTCATAAATACTTCAGCAATCTTCATAAAACACAATACACGTGACCTTCCACAAATACTTCAGCAATCTTCATAAAACACAATAGATAAGATATGAACTTCCATAAATACTTTATCAATACTCATAAAACACAATACATATGACCTAAAATAAAAACTTTAGAAGCAATCTTCATAAAAAACAATTCATATGACCTACCATAAACACTTGAGCAATATTCATAAAACACAACACATATGACCTACCATAAATAATTTTGCAATCTGCATAAAACACAATACATTTGACCTACCATAAATATTTTAATAGCAATCTTCATAACACACAATACATATGACCTACCATAAACACTTGAGCAATCTTCATAAAACACAATAGATATGACCTTCCATAAACACTTCAGCAATCTTCATAAAACAAAATACATATGACTTATCATAACTACTTTACCAATATTCTTAAAACGCAATACATATGACCTACAATAAATACTTTAGTAGCAATCATCATAAAACACAATTCATTAAACAACCATAAACAATTCAGCAATCTTCATAAAACACAATACATATGACCTTCCATAAATACTTTACCAATATTCTTAAAACACAATACATATGACCTTCCATAAATACTTTACCAATATTCTTAAAACACAATACATATGACATACAATACACATGAGCAGCAATCTTCATAAAACACAATTCATATGACCTACCATAAACACTTCAGCAATCTTAATAAAACACAATACATATGACCTACCATAAATACTTTTGCAATCTGCATAAAACACAATACATTTGACCTACCATAAATATTTTAGTAACAATCTTCATAACACACAATACATATGACCTTCCATAAACACTTCAAAAATATTCATAAAACACAATACATATGACTTTCCACAAATACTTGAACAATCTTCATTAAACACAATAGATAAGATATGACCTACCATAAACAATTCAGCAATATTCATCAAACACAATACATATGACCTTCCATAAACACTTCAAAAATATTCATAAAACACAATACATATGACTTTCCACAAATACTTGAACAATCTTCATTAAACACAATAGACAAGATATGTCCTTCCATAAATACTTCAGCAATATTCATAAAACACAATACATATGACTTTCCACAAATACTTGAACAATCTTCATTAAACACAATAGATAAGATATGACCTTCCATAAATACTTCACCAATATTCTGAAAACACTATACATATGACCTACAATGAATACACTAGCAGCAATCTTCATAAAACACAATTCATATGACCTACCATAAACACTTCAGCAATATTCATAAAACACAATACATATAACCTACCATAAATAATTTTGTAATCTGCATAAAACACAATACATTTCACCTACCATAAATATTTTAATAGCAATCTTCATAACACACAATACATATGACCTACCATAAACACTTGAGCAATCTTCATTAAACACAATAGATATGATATTCCATAAATACTTCAGCAATCTTCATAAAACACAATACATATGACCTTCCATAAATACTTCAGCAATATTCATAAAACACAATACATATGACCTAAAATAAATACTTTAGTAGCAATCTTCATAAAAAATAAATCATATGACCTACCATAAACAATTCAGCAATATTCATCAAACACAATACATATTACCTTCCATAAACACTTCAGAAATATTCATAAAACAGAATACATATGACTTTCCACAAATACTTGAGCAATCTTCATTAAACACAACAGATAAAATATGACCTTCCATTAATACTTCAGCAATCTTCATAAAACACAACACATATGACCTACCATAAATACTTTAGCAATATTCATAAAACACAACACATATGACCTACTATAAATACTTTTGCAATCTGCATAAAACACAATACATTTGACCTACCATAAATATTTTAGTAGCAATCTTTATAACACACAATACATATGACCTACCATAAACACTTGAGCAATCTTCATTAAACACAATAGATATGACCTTCCATAAATAATTCAGCAATCTTCATAAAACACAATAGATATGACCTTCCATAAATACTTCAGAAATATTCATAAAACACAATACACATGACCTTCCACAAATAGTTGAGCAATCTTCATTAAACACAATAGATAAGATATGACCTTCCATAAATACTTTACCAATATTCATAAAACACAATACATATGACCTAAAATAAAAACTTTAGTAGCAATCTTCATAAAACACAATACATATGACCTACCATAAATAATTTTGCAATCTTCATAAAACACAATACATATGACCTAAAATAAAAACTTTAGTAGCAATCTTCATAAAACACAATACATATGACCTTCCATAAATACTTCAGCAATCTTCATAAAACACAATACATATGACCTTCCATAAACACTTCAGAAATATTCATAAAACACAATACACATGACCTTCCACAAATACTTCAGCAATCTTCATAAAACACAATAGATAAGATATGACCTTCCATAAATACTTTACCAATACTCATAAAACACAATACATATGACCTAAAATAAATATTTCAGCAATCTTCATAAAACACAATACATATGACCTTCCATAAACACTTCAGAAATATTCATAAAACACAATAGATAAGATATGACCTTCCATAAATACTTTACCAATACTCATAAAAAACAATTCATATGACCTACCATAAACACTTGAGCAATCTTCATAAAACACAATTCATATGACCTACCATAAACACTTCAGAAATATTCATAAAACACAATACACATGACCATCCACAAATAGTTGAACAATCTTCATTAAACACAATAGATAAGATATGACCTTCCATAAATACTTTACCAATATTCATAAAACACAATACATATGACCTAAAATAAATACTTTAGTAGCATTTTCTGCATAAAACACAATACATATGACCTAAAATAAATACTTTAATAGCATTTTCTGCATAAAACACAATACATATGACCTAAAATAAATACTTTAGTAGCATTTTCTGCATAAAACACAATACATTTGACCTTCCATCAATTTGATTTTGATTTTTTGGTTTTTTAACGCCAATTTTAGCACCTTTTGGGCTATTTCGTGGCGGCCAGTTTTTATTGGTGGAGGAAGCCGGAGTGCCCGGAGAAAACCACCGACCTTCGATAGGAAAACTGACAATCCTAGTCAATTAAGATTGGAGTCGAGTGCACCCGCTTGAGCAGGGTTCGAATTCACAACCTCAGTGTTGACTGGCAAGTGATTATAGTAGTAACTACTTAAACCACTCGGCCACCGAGGCCCCTACCTTCCATAAATACTTCAGAAATATTCATAAAACACAATACATATGACCTTGAATAAATATTCCAGCAATCTTCAAAAAACACAATACATATGACCTTTCATAAATACTTCAGCAATCTTCATAAAACACAATACACATGACCATCCACAAATAGTTGAGCAATCTTCATTAAACACAATAGATAAGATATGACCTTCCATAAATATTTTACCAATCTTCATAAAACACAATACATATGACCTTCCATAAATACTTTAGCAATCTTCATAAAACACAATACATATGACCTTCCATAAACACTTCAGAAATATTCATAAAATACTATATACATGATTTTCTACAAATACTTGAGCAATCTTCATAAAACACAACAGATATGACATTTCATAAATACTTGAGCAATCTTTATAAAACACAACAGATATGACATTCCATAAATACTTCAGGAATCTTCATAAAACACAATAGATATGACCTTCCATAAATACTTTAGCAATCTTCATAAAACACAATACACATGACCTTCCACAAATACTTCAGCAATCTTCATAAAACACAATAGATAAGATATGACCTTCCATAAATACTTTACCAATACTCATAAAACACAATACATATGACCTAAAATAAATACTTCAGCAATCTTCATAAAACACAATACATATGACCTTCCATAAACACTTCAGAAATATTCATAAAACACAATAGATAAGATATGACCTTCCATAAATACTTTCCCAATACTCATAAAAAACAATTCATATGACCTACCATAAACACTTGAGCAATCTTCATAAAACACAATTCATATGACCTACCATAAACACTTCAGAAATATTGATAAAACACAATACACATGACCATCCACAAATAGTTGAACAATCTTCATTAAACACAATAGATAAGATATGACCTTCCATAAATATTTTACCAATCTTCATAAAACACAATACATATGACCTTCCATAAATACTTTAGCAATCTTTATAAAACACAATACATATGACCTTCCATAAACACTTCAGAAATATTCATAAAACACTATATACATGATTTTCTACAAATACTTGAGCAATCTTCATAAAACACAATAGATATGACATTTCATAAATACTTGAGCAATCTTTATAAAACACAACAGATATGACCTTCCATAAATACTTCAGCAATCTTCATAAAACACAGTACACATGACCTTCCACAAATACTTCAGCAATCTTCATAAAACACAATAGATAAGATATGAACTTCCATAAATACTTGATCAATACTCATAAAACACAATACATATGACCTAAAATAAAAACTTTAGAAGCAATCTTCATAAAAAACAATTCATATGACCTACCATAAACACTTGAGCAATATTCATAAAACACAACACATATGACCTACCATAAATAATTTTGCAATCTGCATAAAACACAATACATTTGACCTACCATAAATATTTTAATAGCAATCTTCATAACACACAATACATATGACCTACCATAAACACTTGAGCAATCTTCATAAAAAAAAATAGATATGACCTTCCATAAACACTTCAGCAATCTTCATAAAACAAAATACATATGACTTATCATAACTACTTTAGTAGCAATCATCATAAAACACAATTCATTAACCAACCATAAACAATTCAGCAATCTTCATAAAACACAATACATATGACCTTCCATAAATACTTTACCAATATTCTTAAAACACAATACATATGACCTACAATAAATACTTTAGTAGCAATTATCATAAAACACAATTCATATGACCTACCGTAAACAATTCAGCAATATTAATAAAACACAATACATATGACCTACCATAAATATTTGTGCAATCTGTATAAAACACAAAACATTTGACCTACCATAAATATTTAAGTAGCAATCTTCAAAACACACAATACATATGACCTACCATAAACACTTAAGCAATCTTCATAAAACACAATAGGTATGACCTTCTAAATATACTTTACCAATATTCTTAAAACACAATACATATGACATACAATACACATGAGCAGCAATCTTCATAAAACACAATTCATATGACCTACCATAAACACTTCAGCAATATTCATAAAACACAATACATATGACCTACCATAAATAATTTTGCAATCTGCATAAAACACAATACATTTGACCTACCATAAATATTTTATTAGCAATCTTCATATAACACACAATACATATGACTTACCATAAACACTTGAGCAATCTTCATAAAACACAAAAGATATGACCTTCCATAAATACTTCAGCAATCTTCATAAAACACAATAGATATGACCTTCCATAAATACTTCAGAAATATTCATAAAACACAATACACATGACCTTCCACAAATACTTGAGCAATCTTCATTAAAGACAATAGATAAGATATGACCTTCCATAAATACTTTACCTATATTCATAAAACACAATACATATAACCTAAAATAAAAACTTTAGTAGCAATCTTCATAAAACACAATACATATGACCTACCATAAATAATTTTGCAATCTTCATAAAACACAATACATATGACCTAAAATAAAAACTTTAGTAGCAATCTTCATAAAACACAATACATATGACCTTCCATAAATACTTCAGCAATCTTCATAAAACACAGTACATATGACCTTCCATAAACACTTCAGAAATATTCATAAAACACAATACACATGACCTTCCACAAATACTTGAGCAATCTTCATTAAACACAATAGATAAGATATGACCTTCCATAAATACTTTACCAATATTCATAAAACACAATACATATGACCTAAAATAAATACTTTAGTAGCATTTTCTGCATAAAACACAATACATATGACCTAAAATAAATACTTTAGTAGCATTTTCTGCATAAAACACAATACATATGACCTACCATAAATACTTTTGCAATCTTCATAAAACACAATACATTTGACCTACAATAAATACTTTAGTAGCAATCTTCATAACACACAATACATATGACCTACCATAAACAATTCAGCAATATTAATAAAACACAATACATATGACCTACCATAAATATTTGTGCAATCTGTATAAAACACAAAACATTTGACCTACCATAAATATTTAAGTAGCAATCTTCAAAACACACAATACATACGACCTACCATAAACACTAAAGCAATCTTCATAAAACACAATAGGTATGACCTTCCATAAATACTTTACCAATATTCTTGAAACACAATACATATGACATACAATACACATGAGCAGCAATCTTCATAAAACACAATTCATATGACCTACCATAAACACTTCAGCAATCTTAATAAAACACAATACATATGACCTACCATAAATACTTTTGCAATCTGCATAAAACACAATACATTTGACCTACCATAAATATTTTAGTAACAATCTTCATAACACACAATACATATGACCTTCCATAAACACTTCAAAAATATTCATAAAACACAATACATATGACTTTCCACAAATACTTGAACAATCTTCATTAAACACAATAGATAAGATATGACCTACCATAAACAATTCAGCAATATTCATCAAACACAATACATATGACCTTCCATAAACACTTCAAAAATATTCATAAAACACAATACATATGACTTTCCACAAATACTTGAACAATCTTCATTAAACACAATAGACAAGATATGTCCTTCCATAAATACTTCAGCAATATTCATAAAACACAATACATATGACTTTCCACAAATACTTGAACAATCTTCATTAAACACAATAGATAAGATATGACCTTCCATAAATACTTCACCAATATTCTGAAAACACTATACATATGACCTACAATGAATACACTAGCAGCAATCTTCATAAAACACAATTCATATGACCTACCATAAACACTTCAGCAATATTCATAAAACACAATACATATAACCTACCATAAATAATTTTGTAATCTGCATAAAACACAATACATTTCACCTACCATAAATATTTTAATAGCAATCTTCATAACACACAATACATATGACCTACCATAAACACTTGAGCAATCTTCATTAAACACAATAGATATGATATTCCATAAATACTTCAGCAATCTTCATAAAACACAATACATATGACCTTCCATAAATACTTCAGCAATATTCATAAAACACAATACATATGACCTAAAATAAATACTTTAGTAGCAATCTTCATAAAAAATAAATCATATGACCTACCATAAACAATTCAGCAATATTCATCAAACACAATACATATTACCTTCCATAAACACTTCAGAAATATTCATAAAACAGAATACATATGACTTTCCACAAATACTTGAGCAATCTTCATTAAACACAACAGATGAGATATGACCTTCCATTAATACTTCAGCAATCTTCATAAAACACAACACATATGACCTACCATAAATACTTTAGCAATATTCATAAAACACAACACATATGACCTACTATAAATACTTTTGCAATCTGCATAAAACACAATACATTTGACCTACCATAAATATTTTAGTAGCAATCTTTATAACACACAATACATATGACCTACCATAAACACTTGAGCAATCTTCATTAAACACAATAGATATGACCTTCCATAAATAATTCAGCAATCTTCATAAAAGACAATAGATATGACCTTCCATAAATACTTCAGAAATATTCATAAAACACAATACACATGACCTTCCACAAATAGTTGAGCAATCTTCATTAAACACAATAGATAAGGTATGACCTTCCATAAATACTTTACCAATATTCATAAAACACAATACATATGACCTAAAATAAAAACTTTAGTAGCAATCTTCATAAAACACAATACATATGACCTACCATAAATAATTTTGCAATCTTCATAAAACACAATACATATGACCTAAAATAAAAACTTTAGTAGCAATCTTCATAAAACACAATACATATGACCTTCCATAAATACTTCAGCAATCTTCATAAAACACAATACATATGACCTTCCATAAACACTTCAGAAATATTCATAAAACACAATACACATGACCTTCCATAAATACTTGAGCAATCTTCATAAAACACAATACATATGACCTTCCATAAACACTTCAGAAATATTCATAAAACACAATACACATGACCTTCCACAAATACTTGAGCAATCTTCATTAAACACAATAGATAAGATATGACCTTCCATAAATACTTTACCAATATTCATAAAACACAATACATATGACCTAAAATAAATACTTTAGTAGCATTTTCTGCATAAAAAACAATACATATGACCTAAAATAAATACTTTAGTAGCATTTTCTGCATAAAACACAATACATATGACCTAAAATAAATACTTTAGTAGCATTTTCTGCATAAAACACAATACATATGACCTTCCATAAATTTGATTTTGATTTTTTGGTTTTTTAACGCCAATTTTAGCACCTTTTGGGCTATTTCGTGGCGGCCAGTTTTTATTGGTGGAGGAAGCCGGAGTACCCGGAGAAAACCACCGACCTTCGATAGGAAAACTGACAATCCTAGTCAATTAAGATTGGAGTCGAGTGCACCCGCTTGAGCAGGGTTCGAATTCACAACCTCAGTGTTGACTGGCAAGTGATTATAGTAGTAACTACTTAAACCACTCGGCCACCGAGGCCCCTACCTTCCATAAATACTTCAGAAATATTCATAAAACACAATACATATGACCTTGAATAAATATTCCAGCAATCTTCAAAAAACACAATACATATGACCTTTCATAAATACTTCAGCAATCTTCATAAAACACAATACACATGACCTTCCACAATTACTTCAGCAATCTTCATTAAACACAATAGATAAGATATGACCTTCCATAAATACTTTACCAGTATTCATAAAACACAATACATATGACCTAAAGTAAAATCTTTAGTAGTAATCTTCATAAAAAAACAGTTCATATGACCTTCCATAAATATTTCAGCAATCTTCATAAAACACAATAGATATGACCTTTCATAAATACCTCAGAAATATTCATAAAACACAATACACATGACCATCCACAAATACTTGAGCAATCTTCATTAAACACAATAGATAAGATATGACCTTCCATAAATATTTTACCAATCTTCATAAAACACAATACATATGACCTTCCATAAATACTTCAGCAATCTTCATAAAACACAATACATATGACCTTCCATAAACACTTCAGAAATATTCATAAAACACAATAGATAAGATATGACCTTCCATAAATACTTTACCAATACTAATAAAACACAATACATATGACCCTAAAAAAAAAAATTTAGAATCAATCTTCATAAAAAACAATTCATATGACCTACCATAAACACTTGAGCAATCTTCATAAAACACAATTCATATGACCTACCATAAACACTTCAGAAATATTCATAAAACACAATACACATGACCATCCACAAATAGTTGAGCAATCTTCATTAAACACAATAGATATGACATTTCATAAATACTTGAGCAATCTTTATAAAACACAACAGATATGACATTCCATAAATACTTCAGGAATCTTCATAAAACACAATAGATATGACCTTCCATAAATACTTCAGCAATCTTCATAAAACACAACACATATGACCTACCATAAATAATTTTGCAATCTTCATAAAACACAATACATATGACCTAAAATAAAAACTTTAGTAGCAATCTTCATAAAACACAATACATATGACCTTCCATAAATACTTCAGCAATCTTCATAAAACACAATACATATGACCTTCCATAAATACTTCAGCAATCTTCATAAAAAACAATACATATGACCTTCCATAAACACTTCAGAAATATTCATAAAACACAATACACATGACCTTCCACAAATACTTAAGCAATCTTCATTAAACACAATAGATAAGATATGACCTTCCATAAATACTTTACCAATATTCATAAAACACAATACATATGACCTAAAATAAAAACTTTAGTAGCAATCTTCATAAAACACAATACATATGACCTACCATAAATAATTTTGCAATCTTCATAAAACACAATACATATGACCTAAAATAAAAACTTTAGTAGCAATCTTAATAAAACACAATACATATGACCTACCATAAATATTTGTGCAATCTGTATAAAACACAAAACATTTGACCTACCATAAATATTTTAGTAGCAATCTTCAAAACACACAATTCATATGACCTACCGTAAACAATTCAGCAATATTAATAAAACACAATACATATGACCTACCATAAATATTTGTGCAATCTGTATAAAACACAAAACATTTGACCTACCATAAATATTTTAGTAGCAATCTTCAAAACACACAATACATATGACCTACCATAAACACTTCAGCAATCTTCATTAAACACAATAGATAAGATATGACCTTCCATAAATACTTTACCAGTATTCATAAAACACAATACATATGACCTAAAGTAAAATCTTTAGTAGCAATCTTCATAAAAAACAGTTCATATGACCTTCCATAAATATTTCAGCAATCTTCATAAAACACAATAGATATGACCTTTCATAAATACCTCAGAAATATTCATAAAACACAATACACATGACCATCCACAAATACTTGAGAAATCTTCATTAAACACAATAGATAAGATATGACCTTCCATAAATATTTTACCAATCTTCATAAAACACAATACATATGACCTTCCATAAATACTTCAGCAATCTTCATAAAACACAATACATATGACCTTCCATAAACACTTCAGAAATATTCATAAAACACAATAGATAAGATATGACCTTCCATAAATACTTTACCAATACTCATAAAACACAATACATATGACCAAAAATAAAAACTTTAGAAGCAATCTTCATAAAAAACAATTCATATGACCTACCATAAACACTTGAGCAATCTTCATAAAACACAATTCATATGACCTACCATAAACACTTCAGAAATATTCATAAAACACAATACACATGACCATCCACAAATAGTTGAGCAATCTTCATTAAACACAATAGATAAGATATGACCTTCCATAAATATTTTACCAATCTTCATAAAACACAATACATATGACCTTCCATAAATACTTTAGCAATCTTCATAAAACACAATACATATGACCTTCCATAAACACTTCAGAAATATTCATAAAATACTATATACATGATTTTCTACAAATACTTGAGCAATCTTCATAAAACACAATAGATATGACATTTCATAAATACTTGAGCAATCTTTATAAAACACAACAGATATGACATTCCATAAATACTTCAGGAATCTTCATAAAACACAATAGATATGACCTTCCATAAATACTTTAGCAATCTTCATAAAACACAATACACATGACCTTCCACAAATACTTCAGCAATCTTCATAAAACACAATAGATAAGATATGACCTTCCATAAATACTTTACCAATACTCATAAAACACAATACATATGACCTAAAATAAATACTTCAGCAATCTTCATAAAACACAATACATATGACCTTCCATAAACACTTCAGAAATATTCATAAAACACAATAGATAAGATATGACCTTCCATAAATACTTTCCCAATACTCATAAAACACAATTCATATGACCTACCATAAACACTTCAGAAATATTCATAAAACACAATACACATGACCATCCACAAATAGTTGAACAATCTTCATTAAACACAATAGATAAGAAATGACCTTCCATAAATATTTTACCAATCTTCATAAAACACAATACATATGACCTTCCATAAATACTTTAGCAATCTTTATAAAACACAATACATATGACCTTCCATAAACACTTCAGAAATATTCATAAAACACTATATACATGATTTTCTACAAATACTTGAGCAATCTTCATAAAACACAATAGATATGACATTTCATAAATACTTGAGCAATCTTTATAAAACACAACAGATATGACCTTCCATAAATACTTCAGCAATCTTCATAAAACACAATAAACATGACCTTCCACAAATACTTCAGCAATCTTCATAAAACAAAATAGATAAGATATGAACTTCCATAAATACTTGGTGAATACTCATAAAACACAATACATATGACCTAAAATAGAAACTTTAGAAGCAATCTTCATAAAAAACAATTCATATGACCTACCATAAACACTTGAGCAATATTCATAAAACACAACACATATGACCTACCATAAATAATTTTGCAATCTGCATAAAACACAATACATTTGACCTACCATAAATATTTTAATAGCAATCTTCATAACACACAATACATATGACCTACCATAAACACTTGAGCAATCTTCATAAAAAAAAATAGATATGACCTTCCATAAACACTTCAGCAATCTTCATAAAACAAAATACATATGACTTATCATAACTACTTTACCAATATTCTTAAAACGCAATACATATGACCTACAATAAATACTTTAGTAGCAATCATCATAAAACACAATTCATTAACCAACCATAAACAATTCAGCAATCTTCATAAAACACAATACATATGACCTTCCATAAATACTTTACCAATATTCTTAAAACACAATACATATGACCTACAATAAATACTTTAGTAGCAATTATCATAAAACACAATTCATATGACCTACCGTAAACAATTCAGCAATATTAATAAAACACAATACATATGACCTACCATAAATATTTGTGCAATCTGTATAAAACACAAAACATTTGACCTACCATAAATATTTAAGTAGCGATCTTCAAAACACACAATACATATGACCTACCATAAACACTTAAGCAATCTTCATAAAACACAATAGGTATGACCTTCCATAAATACTTTACCAATATTCTTAAAACACAATACATATGACATACAATACACATGAGCAGCAATCTTCATAAAACACAATTCATATGACCTACCATAAACACTTCAGCAATATTCATAAAACACAATACATATAACCTAAAATAAAAACTTTAGTAGCAATCTTCATAAAACACAATACATATGACCTACCATAAATAATTTTGCAATCTTCATAAAACACAATACATATGACCTAAAATAAAAACTTTAGTAGCAATCTTCATAAAACACAATACATATGACCTTCCATAAATACTTCAGCAATCTTCATAAAACACAGTACATATGACCTTCCATAAACACTTCAGAAATATTCATAAAACACAATACACATGACCTTCCACAAATACTTGAGCAATCTTCATTAAACACAATAGATAAGATATGACCTTCCATAAATACTTTACCAATATTCATAAAACACAATACATATGACCTAAAATAAATACTTTAGTAGCATTTTCTGCATAAAACACAATACATATGACCTAAAATAAATACTTTAGTAGCATTTTCTGCATAAAACACAATACATATGACCTAAAATAAATACTTTAGTAGCATTTTCTGCATAAAACACAATACATTTGACCTTCCATCAATTTGATTTTGATTTTTTGGTTTTTTAACGCCAATTTTAGCACCTTTTGGGCTATTTCGTGGCGGCCAGTTTTTATTGGTGGAGGAAGTCGGAGTGCCCGGAGAAAACCACCGACCTTCGATAGGAAAACTGACAATCCTAGTCAATTAAGATTGGAGTCGAGTGCACCCGCTTGAGCAGGGTTCGAATTCACAACCTCAGTGTTGACTGACAAGTGATTATAGTAGTAACTACTTAAACCACTCGGCCACCGAGGCCCCTACCTTCCATAAATACTTCAGAAATATTCATAAAACACAATACATATGACCTTGAATAAATATTCCAGCAATCTTCAAAAAACACAATACATATGACCTTTCATAAATACTTCAGCAATCTTCATAAAACACAATACACATGACCATCCACAAATAGTTGAGCAATCTTCATTAAACACAATAGATAAGATATGACCTTCCATAAATATTTTACCAATCTTCATAAAACACAATACATATGACCTTCCATAAATACTTTAGCAATCTTCATAAAACACAATACATATGACCTTCCATAAACACTTCAGAAATATTCATAAAATACTATATACATGATTTTCTACAAATACTTGAGCAATCTTCATAAAACACAACAGATATGACATTTCATAAATACTTGAGCAATCTTTATAAAACACAACAGATATGACATTCCATAAATACTTCAGGAATCTTCATAAAACACAATAGATATGACCTTCCATAAATACTTTAGCAATCTTCATAAAACACAATACACATGACCTTCCACAAATACTTCAGCAATCTTCATAAAACACAATAGATAAGATATGACCTTCCATAAATACTTTACCAATACTCATAAAACACAATACATATGACCTAAAATAAATACTTCAGAAATCTTCATAAAACACAATACATATGACCTTCCATAAACACTTCAGAAATATTCATAAAACACAATAGATAAGATATGACCTTCCATAAATACTTTCCCAATACTCATAAAAAACAATTCATATGACCTACCATAAACACTTGAGCAATCTTCATAAAACACAATTCATATGACCTACCATAAACACTTCAGAAATATTCATAAAACACAATACACATGACCATCCACAAATAGTTGAACAATCTTCATTAAACACAATAGATAAGATATGACCTTCCATAAATATTTTACCAATCTTCATAAAACACAATACATATGACCTTCCATAAATACTTTAGCAATCTTTATAAAACACAATACATATGACCTTCCATAAACACTTCAGAAATATTCATAAAACACTATATACATGATTTTCTACAAATACTTGAGCAATCTTCATAAAACACAATATATATTACATTTCATAAATACTTGAGCAATCTTTATAAAACACAACAGATATGACCTTCCATAAATACTTCAGCAATCTTCATAAAACACAGTACACATGACCTTCCACAAATACTTCAGCAATCTTCATAAAACACAATAGATAAGATATGAACTTCCATAAATACTTGATCAATACTCATAAAACACAATACATATGACCTAAAATAAAAACTTTAGAAGCAATCTTCATAAAAAACAATTCATATGACCTACCATAAACACTTGAGCAATATTCATAAAACACAACACATATGACCTACCATCAATAATTTTGCAATCTGCATAAAACACAATACATTTGACCTACCATAAATATTTTAATAGCAATCTTCATAACACACAATACATATGACCTACCATAAACACTTGAGCAATCTTCATAAAAAAAATTAGATATGACCTTCCATAAACACTTCAGCAATCTTCATAAAACAAAATACATATGACTTATCATAACTACTTTACCAATATTCTTAAAACGCAATACATATGACCTACAATAAATACTTTAGTAGCAATCATCATAAAACACAATTCATTAACCAACCATAAACAATTCAGCAATCTTCATAAAACACAATACATATGACCTTCCATAAATACTTTACCAATATTCTTAAAACACAATACATATGACCTACAATAAATACTTTAGTAGCAATTATCATAAAACACAATTCATATGACCTACCGTAAACAATTCAGCAATATTAATAAAACACAATACATATGACCTACCATAAATATTTGTGCAATCTGTATAAAACACAAAACATTTGACCTACCATAAATATTTAAGTAGCAATCTTCAAAACACACAATACATATGACCTACCATAAACACTTAAGCAATCTTCATAAAACACAATAGGTATGACCTTCTAAATATACTTTACCAATATTCTTAAAACACAATACATATGACATACAATACACATGAGCAGCAATCTTCATAAAACACAATTCATATGACCTACCATAAACACTTCAGCAATATTCATAAAACACAATACATATGACCTACCATAAATAATTTTGCAATCTGCATAAAACACAATACATTTGACCTACCATAAATATTTTATTAGCAATCTTCATATAACACACAATACATATGACTTACCATAAACACTTGAGCAATCTTCATAAAACACAAAAGATATGACCTTCCATAAATACTTCAGCAATCTTCATAAAACACAATAGATATGACCTTCCATAAATACTTCAGAAATATTCATAAAACACAATACACATGACCTTCCACAAATACTTGAGCAATCTTCATTAAAGACAATAGATAAGATATGACCTTCCATAAATACTTTACCAATCTTCATAAAACACAATACATATAACCTAAAATAAAAACTTTAGTAGCAATCTTCATAAAACACAATACATATGACCTACCATAAATAATTTTGCAATCTTCATAAAACACAATACATATGACCTAAAATAAAAACTTTAGTAGCAATCTTCATAAAACACAATACATATGACCTTCCATAAATACTTCAGCAATCTTCATAAAACACAATACATATGACCTACCATAAATACTTCAGCAATCTTCATAAAACACAATACATATGACCTTCCATAAACACTTCAGAAATATTCATAAAACACAATACACATGACCTTCCACAAATACTTGAGCAATCTTCATTAAACACAATAGATAAGATATGACCTTCCATAAATACTTTACCAATATTCATAAAACACAATACATATGACCTAAAATAAATACTTTAGTAGCATTTTCTGCATAAAACACAATACATATGACCTAAAATAAATACTTTAGTAGCATTTTCTGCATAAAACACAATACATATGACCTAAAATAAATACTTTAGTAGCATTTTCTGCATAAAACACAATACATTTGACCTTCCATAAATTTGATTTTGATTTTTTGGTTTTTTAACGCCAATTTTAGCACCTTTTGGGCTATTTCGTGGCGGCCAGTTTTTATTGGTGGAGGAAGCCGGAGTGCCCGGAGAAAACCACCGACCTTCGATAGGAAAACTGACAATCCTAGTCAATTAAGATTGGAGTCGAGTGCACCCGCTTGAGCAGGGTTCGAATTCACAACCTCAGTGTTGACTGGCAAGTGATTATAGTAGTAACTACTTAAACCACTCGGCAACCGAGGCCCCTACCTTCCATAAATACTTCAGAAATATTCATAAAACACAATACATATGACCTTGAATAAATATTCCAGCAATCTTCAAAAAACACAATACATATGACCTTTCATAAATACTTCAGCAATCTTCATAAAACACAATACACATGACCTTCCACAAATACTTCAGCAATCTTCATTAAACACAATAGATAAGATATGACCTTCCATAAATACTTTACCAGTATTCATAAAACACAATACATATGACCTAAAGTAAAATCTTTAGTAGCAATCTTCATAAAAAACAGTTCATATGACCTTCCATAAATATTTCAGCAATCTTCATAAAACACAATAGATATGACCTTTCATAAATACCTCAGAAATATTCATAAAACACAATACACATGACCATCCACAAATACTTGAGCAATCTTCATTAAACACAAAAGATAAGATATGACCTTCCATAAATATTTTACCAATCTTCATAAAACACAATACATATGACCTAAAATAAAAACTTTAGAAGCAATCTTCATAAAAAACAATTCATATAACCTACCATAAACACTTGAGCAATCTTCATAAAACACAATTCATATGACCTACCATAAACTCTTCAGAAATATTCATAAAACACAATACACATGACCATCCACAAATAGTTGAGCAATCTTCATTAAACACAATAGATAAGATATGACCTTCCATAAATATTTTACCAATCTTCATAAAACACAATACATATGACCTTCCATAAATACTTTAGCAATCTTCATAAAACACAATACATATGACCTTCCATAAACACTTCAGAAATATTCATAAAATACTATATACATGATTTTCTACAAATACTTGAGCAACCTTCATAAAACACAATAGATATGACATTTCATAAATACTTGAGCAATCTTTATAAAACACAACAGATATGACATTCCATAAATACTTCAGGAATCTTCATAAAACACAATAGATATGACCTTCCATAAATACTTCAGCAATCTTCATAAAACACAATACACATGACCTTCCACAAATACTTCAGCAATCTTCATAAAACACAATAGATAAGATATGACCTTCCATAAATACTTTACCAATACTCATAAAACACAATACATATGACCTAAAATAAATACTTCAGCAATCTTCATAAAACACAATACATGTGACCTTCCATAAACACTTCAGAAAGATTCATAAAACACAATAGATAAGATATGACCTTCCATAAATACTTTACCAATACTCATAAAAAACAATTCATATGACCTACCATAAACACTTGAGCAATCTTCATAAAACACAATTCATATGACCTACCATAAACACTTCAGAAATATTCATAAAACACAATACACATGACCATCCACAAATAGTTGAACAATCTTCATTAAACACAATAGATAAGATATGACCTTCCATAAATATTTTACCAATCTTCATAAAACACAATACATATGACCTTCCATAAATACTTTAGCAATCCTTATAAAACACAATACATATGACCTTCCATAAACACTTCAGAAATATTCATAAAACACTATATACATGATTTTCTACAAATACTTGAGCAATCTTCATAAAACACAATAGATATGACATTTCATAAATACTTCAGCAATCTTCATAAAACACAATACACGTGACCTTCCACAAATACTTCAGCAATCTTCATAAAACACAATAGATAAGATATGAACTTCCATAAATACTTTATCAATACTCATAAAACACAATACATATGACCTAAAATAAAAACTTTAGAAGCAATCTTCATAAAAAACAATTCATATGACCTACCATAAACACTTGACTAATCTTCATAAAACACAATTCATATGACCTACCATAAACACTTCAGAAATATTCATAAAACACAATACACATGACCATCCACAAATAGTTGAGCAATCTTCATTAAACACAATAGATAAGATATGATCTTCCATAAATATTTTACCAATCTTCATAAAACACAATACATATGACCTTCCATAAATACTTTAGCAATCTTCATAAAACACAATACATATGACCTTCCATAAACACTTCAGAAATATTCATAAAATACTAAATACATGATTTTCTACAAATACTTGAGCAATCTTCATAAAACACAATAGATATGACATTTCATAAATACTTGAGCAATCTTTATAAAACACAACAGATATGACATTCCATAAATACTTCAGGAATCTTCATAAAACACAATAGATATGACCTTCCATAAATACTTCAGCAATCTTCATAAAACACAATACACATGACCTTCCACAAATACTTCAGCAATCTTCATAAAACACAATAGATAAGATATGACCTTCCATAAATACTTTACCAATACTCATAAAACACAATACATATGACCTAAAATAAATATTTCAGCAATCTTCATAAAACACAATACATATGACCTTCCATAAACACTTCAGAAATATTCATAAAACACAATAGATAAGATATGACCTTCCATAAATACTTTACCAATACTCATAAAAAACAATTCATATGACCTACCATAAACACTTGAGCAATCTTCATAAAACACAATTCATATGACCTACCATAAACACTTCAGAAATATTCATAAAACACAATACACATGACCATCCACAAATAGTTGAACAATCTTCATTAAACACAATAGATAAGATATGACCTTCCATAAATATTTTACCAATCTTCATAAAACACAATACATATGACCTTCCATAAATACTTTACCAATATTCTTAAAACACAATACATATGACCTACAATAAATACTTTAGTAGCAATTATCATAAAACACAATTCATATGACCTACCGTAAACAATTCAGCAATATTAATAAAACACAATACATATGACCTACCATAAACATTTGTGCAATCTGTATAAAACACAAAACATTTGACCTACCATAAATATTTAAGTAGCAATCTTCAAAACACACAATACATATGACCTACCATAAACACTTAAGCAATCTTCATAAAACACAATAGGTATGACCTTCTAAATATACTTTACCAATATTCTTAAAACACAATACATATGACATACAATACACATGAGCAGCAATCTTCATAAAACACAATTCATATGACCTACCATAAACACTTCAGCAATATTCATAAAACACAATACATATGACCTACCATAAATAATTTTGCAATCTGCATAAAACACAATACATTTGACCTACCATAAATATTTTATTAGCAATCTTCATATAACACACAATACATATGACTTACCATAAACACTTGAGCAATCTTCATAAAACACAAAAGATATGACCTTCCATAAATACTTCAGCAATCTTCATAAAACACAATAGATATGACCTTCCATAAATACTTCAGAAATATTCATAAAACACAATACACATGACCTTCCACAAATACTTGAGCAATCTTCATTAAAGACAATAGATAAGATATGACCTTCCATAAATACTTTACCAATATTCATAAAACACAATACATATAACCTAAAATAAAAACTTTAGTAGCAATCTTCATAAAACACAATACATATGACCTACCATAAATAATTTTGCAATCTTCATAAAACACAATACATATGACCTAAAATAAAAACTTTAGTAGCAATCTTCATAAAACACAATACATATGACCTTCCATAAATACTTCAGCAATCTTCATAAAACACAATACATATGACCTACCATAAATACTTCAGCAATCTTCATAAAACACAATACATATGACCTTCCATAAATACTTTAGCAATCTTCATAAAACACAATACATATGACCTTCCATAAACACTTCAGAAATATTCATAAAATACTAAATACATGATTTTCTACAAATACTTGAGCAATCTTCATAAAACACAATAGATATGACATTTCATAAATACTTGAGCAATCTTTATAAAACACAACAGATATGACATTCCATAAATACTTCAGGAATCTTCATAAAACACAATAGATATGACCTTCCATAAATACTTCAGCAATCTTCATAAAACACAATACACATGACCTTCCACAAATACTTCAGCAATCTTCATAAAACACAATAGATAAGATATGACCTTCCATAAATACTTTACCAATACTCATAAAACACAATACATATGACCTAAAATAAATATTTCAGCAATCTTCATAAAACACAATACATATGACCTTCCATAAACACTTCAGAAATATTCATAAAACACAATAGATAAGATATGACCTTCCATAAATACTTTACCAATACTCATAAAAAACAATTCATATGACCTACCATAAACACTTGAGCAATCTTCATAAAACACAATTCATATGACCTACCATAAACACTTCAGAAATATTCATAAAACACAATACACATGACCATCCACAAATAGTTGAACAATCTTCATTAAACACAATAGATAAGATATGACCTTCCATAAATATTTTACCAATCTTCATAAAACACAATACATATGACCTTCCATAAATACTTTAGCAATCTTTATAAAACACAATACATATGACCTTCCATAAACACTTCAGAAATATTCATAAAACACTATATACATGATTTTCTACAAATACTTGAGCAATCTTCATAAAACACAATAGATATGACATTTCATAAATACTTGAGCAATCTTTATAAAACACAACAGATATGACCTTCCATAAATATTTCAGCAATCTTCATAAAACACAATACACATGACCTTCCACAAATACTTCAGCAATCTTCATAAAACACAATAGATAAGATATGAACTTCCATAAATACTTGATCAATACTCATAAAACACAATACATATGACCTAAAATAAAAACTTTAGAAGCAATCTTCATAAAAAACAATTCATATGACCTACCATAAACACTTGAGCAATATTCATAAAACACAACACATATGACCTACCATAAATAATTTTGCAATCTGCATAAAACACAATACATTTGACCTACCATAAATATTTTAATAGCAATCTTCATAACACACAATACATATGACCTACCATAAACACTTGAGCAATCTTCATAAAAAAAAATAGATATGACCTTCCATAAACACTTCAGCAATCTTCATAAAACAAAATACATATGACTTATCATAACTACTTTACCAATATTCTTAAAACGCAATACATATGACCTACAATAAATACTTTAGTAGCAATCATCATAAAACACAATTCATTAACCAACCATAAACAATTCAGCAATCTTCATAAAACACAATACATATGACCTTCCATAAATACTTTACCAATATTCTTAAAACACAATACATATGACCTACAATAAATACTTTAGTAGCAATTATCATAAAACACAATTCATATGACCTACCGTAAACAATTCAGCAATATCAATAAAACACAATACATATGACCTACCATAAACATTTGTGCAATCTGTATAAAACACAAAACATTTGACCTACCATAAATATTTAAGTAGCAATCTTCAAAACACACAATACATATGACCTACCATAAACACTTAAGCAATCTTCATAAAACACAATAGGTATGACCTTCTAAATATACTTTACCAATATTCTTAAAACACAATACATATGACATACAATACACATGAGCAGCAATCTTCATAAAACACAATTCATATGACCTACCATAAACACTTCAGCAATATTCATAAAACACAATACATATGACCTACCATAAATAATTTTGCAATCTGCATAAAACACAATACATTTGACCTACCATAAATATTTTATTAGCAATCTTCATATAACACACAATACATATGACTTACCATAAACACTTGAGCAATCTTCATAAAACACAAAAGATATGACCTTCCATAAATACTTCAGCAATCTTCATAAAACACAATAGATATGACCTTCCATAAATACTTCAGAAATATTCATAAAACACAATACACATGACCTTCCACAAATACTTGAGCAATCTTCATTAAAGACAATAGATAAGATATGACCTTCCATAAATACTTTACCAATATTCATAAAACACAATACATATAACCTAAAATAAAAACTTTAGTAGCAATCTTCATAAAACACAATACATATGACCTACCATAAATAATTTTGCAATCTTCATAAAACACAATACATATGACCTAAAATAAAAACTTTAGTAGCAATCTTCATAAAACACAATACATATGACCTTCCATAAATACTTCAGCAATCTTCATAAAACACAATACATATGACCTACCATAAATACTTCAGCAATCTTCATAAAACACAATACATATGACCTTCTATAAACACTTCAGAAATATTCATAAAACACAATACACATGACCTTCCACAAATACTTGAGCAATCTTCATTAAACACAATAGATAAGATATGACCTTCCATAAATACTTTACCAATATTCATAAAACACAATACATATGACCTAAAATAAATACTTTAGTAGCATTTTCTGCATAAAACACAATACATATGACCTAAAATAAATACTTTAGTAGCATTTTCTGCATAAAACACAATACATATGACCTAAAATAAATACTTTAGTAGCATTTTCTGCATAAAACACAATACATTTGACCTTCCATAAATTTGATTTTGATTTTTTGGTTTTTTAACGCCAATTTTAGCACCTTTTGGGCTATTTCGTGGCGGCCAGTTTTTATTGGTGGAGGAAGCCGGAGTGCCCGGAGAAAACCACCGACCTTCGATAGGAAAACTGACAATCCTAGTCAATTAAGATTGGAGTCGAGTGCACCCGCTTGAGCAGGGTTCGAATTCACAACCTCAGTGTTGACTGGCAAGTGATTATTGTAGTAACTACTTAAACCACTCGGCAACCGAGGCCCCTACCTTCCATAAATACTTCAGAAATATTCATAAAACACAATACATATGACCTTGAATAAATATTCCAGCAATCTTCAAAAAACACAATACATATGACCTTTCATAAATACTTCAGCAATCTTCATAAAACACAATACACATGACCTTCCACAAATACTTCAGCAATCTTCATTAAACACAATAGATAAGATATGACCTTCCATAAATACTTTACCAGTATTCATAAAACACAATACATATGACCTAAAGTAAAATCTTTAGTAGCAATCTTCATAAAAAACAGTTCATATGACCTTCCATAAATATTTCAGCAATCTTCATAAAACACAATAGATATGACCTTTCATAAATACCTCAGAAATATTCATAAAACACAATACACATGACCATCCACAAATACTTGAGCAATCTTCATTAAACACAATAGATAAGATATGACCTTCCATAAATATTTTACCAATCTTCATAAAACACAATACATATGACCTAAAATAAAAACTTTAGAAGCAATCTTCATAAAAAACAATTCATATAACCTACCATAAACACTTGAGCAATCTTCATAAAACACAATTCATATGACCTACCATAAACACTTCAGAAATATTCATAAAACACAATACACATGACCATCCACAAATAGTTGAGCAATCTTCATTAAACACAATAGATAAGATATGACCTTCCATAAATATTTTACCAATCTTAATAAAACACAATACATATGACCTTCCATAAATACTTTAGCAATCTTCATAAAACACAATACATATGACCTTCCATAAACACTTCAGAAATATTCATAAAATACTATATACATGATTTTCTACAAATACTTGAGCAATCTTCATAAAACACAATAGATATGACATTTCATAAATACTTGTGCAATCTGTATAAAACACAAAACATTTGACCTACCATAAATATTTTAGTAGCAATCTTCAAAACACACAATACATATGACCTACCATAAACACTTAAGCAATCTTCATAAAACACAATAGGTATGACCTTCCATAAATACTTTACCAATATTCTTAAAACACAATACATATGACATACAATACACATGAGCAGCAATCTTCATAAAACAAAATTCATATGACCTACCATAAACACTTCAGCAATATTCATAAAACACAATACATATGACCTACCATAAATAATTTTGCAATCTGCATAAAACACAATACATTTGACCTATCATAAATATTTTATTAGCAATCTTCATATAACACACAATACATATGATTTACCATAAACACTTGAGCAATCTTCATAAAACACAAAAGATATGACCTTCCATAAATACTTCAGCAATCTTCATAAAACACAATAGATATGACCTTCCATAAATACTTCAGAAATATTCATAAAACACAATACACATGACCTTCCACAAATACTTGAGCAATCTTCATTAAAGACAATAGATAAGATATGACCTTCCATAAATACTTTACCAATATTCATAAAACACAATACATATAACCTAAAATAAAAACTTTAGTAGCAATCTTCATAAAACACAATATATATGACCTACCATAAATAATTTTGCAATCTTCATAAAACACAATACATATGACCTAAAATAAAAACTTTAGTAGCAATCTTCATAAAACACAATGCATATGACCTTCCATAAATACTTCAGCAATCTTCATAAAACACAGTACATATGACCTTCCATAAACACTTCAGAAATATTCATAAAACACAATACACATGACCTTCCACAAATACTTGAGCAATCTTCATTAAACACAATAGATAAGATATGACCTTCCATAAATACTTTACCAATATTCATAAAACACAATACATATGACCTAAAATAAATACTTTAGTAGCATTTTCTGCATAAAACACAATACATATGACCTAAAATAAATACTTTAGTAGCATTTTCTGCATAAAACACAATACATATGACCTACCATAAATACTTTTGCAATCTTCATAAAACACAATACATTTGACCTACAATAAATACTTTAGTAGCAATCTTCATAACACACAATACATATGACCTACCATAAACAATTCAGCAATATTAATAAAACACAATACATATGACCTACCATAAATATTTGTGCAATCTGTATAAAACACAAAACATTTGACCTACCATAAATATTTAAGTAGCAATCTTCAAAACACACAATACATACGACCTACCATAAACACTAAAGCAATCTTCATAAAACACAATAGGTATGACCTTCCATAAATACTTTACCAATATTCTTAAAACACAATACATATGACATACAATACACATGAGCAGCAATCTTCATAAAACACAATTCATATGACCTACCATAAACACTTCAGCAATCTTAATAAAACACAATACATATGACCTACCATAAATACTTTTGCAATCTGCATAAAACACAATACATTTGACCTACCATAAATATTTTAGTAACAATCTTCATAACACACAATACATATGACCTTCCATAAACACTTCAAAAATATTCATAAAACACAATACATATGACTTTCCACAAATACTTGAACAATCTTCATTAAACACAATAGATAAGATATGACCTACCATAAACAATTCAGCAATATTCATCAAACACAATACATATGACCTTCCATAAACACTTCAAAAATATTCATAAAACACAATACATATGACTTTCCACAAATACTTGAACAATCTTCATTAAACACAATAGACAAGATATGTCCTTCCATAAATACTTCAGCAATATTCATAAAACACAATACATATGACTTTCCACAAATACTTGAACAATCTTCATTAAACACAATAGATAAGATATGACCTTCCATAAATACTTCACCAATATTCTGAAAACACTATACATATGACCTACAATAAATACTTTAGTAACAATCATCACAACACACAATACATTGACCTACCATTAACTTTTGAGCAATCTTCATTAAACACAATAGATAAGATATGACCTTCCAAAAATACTTCAGCAATATTCATAAAGCACAATACATATGACCTACCATCAATACTTTTGCAATCTTCATAAAACACAATAGGTATGACCTTCCATAAATACTTTACCAATATACTTAAAACACTATACATATGACCTACAATGAATACACTAGCAGCAATCTTCATAAAACACAATTCATATGACCTACCATAAACACTTCAGCAATATTCATAAAACACAATACATAAAACCTACCATAAATAATTTTGTAATCTGCATAAAACACAATACATTTCACCTACCATAAATATTTTAATAGCAATCGTAATAACACATAATACATATGACCTACCATAAACACTTGAGCAATCTTCATTAAACACAATAGATATGATATTCCATAAATACTTCAGCAATCTTCATAAAACACAATACATATGACCTTCCATAAATACTTCAGCAATATTCATAAAACACAATACATATGACCTAAAATAAATACTTTAGTAGCAATCTTCATAAAAAATAAATCATATGACCTACCATAAACAATTCAGCAATATTCATCAAACACAATACATATTACCTTCCATAAACACTTCAGAAATATTCATAAAACAGAATACATATGACTTTCCACAAATATTTGAGCAATCTTCATTAAACACAACAGATAAGATATGACCTTCCATTAATACTTCAGCAATCTTCATAAAACACAACACATATGACCTACCATAAATACTTTAGCAATATTCATAAAACACAACACATATGACCTTCTATAAATACTTTTGCAATCTGCATAAAACACAATACATTTGACCTACCATAAATATTTTAGTAGCAATCTTTATAACACACAATACATATGACCTACCATAAACACTTGAGCAATCTTCATTAAACACAATAGATATGACCTTCCATAAATAATTCAGCAATCTTCATAAAACACAATAGATATGACCTTCCATAAATACTTCAGAAATATTCATAAAACACAATACACATGACCTTCCACAAATACTTGAGCAATCTTCATTAAACACAATAGATAAGATATGACCTTCCATAAATACTTTACCAATATTCATAAAACACAATACATATGACCTACCATAAATAATTTTGCAATCTTCATAAAACACAATACATATGACCTAAAATAAAAACTTTAGTAGCAATCTTCATAAAACACAATACATATGACCTTCCATAAATACTTCAGCAATCTTCATAAAACACAATACATATGACCTTCCATAAATACTTCAGCAATCTTCATAAAACACAATACATATGACCTTCCATAAATACTTCAGCAATCTTCATAAAACACAATACATATGACCTTCCATAAACACTTCAGAAATATTCATAAAACACAATACACATGACCTTCCACAAATACTTGAGCAATCTTCATTAAACACAATAGATAAGATATGACCTTCCATAAATACTTTACCAATATTCATAAAACACAATACATATGACCTAAAATAAATACTTTAGTAGCATTTTCTGCATAAAAAACAATACATATGACCTAAAATAAATACTTTAGTAGCATTTTCTGCATAAAACACAATACATATGACCTAAAATAAATACTTTAGTAGCATTTTCTGCATAAAACACAATACATATGACCTTCCATAAATTTGATTTTGATTTTTTGGTTTTTTAACGCCAATTTTAGCACCTTTTGGGCTATTTCGTGGCGGCCAGTTTTTATTGGTGGAGGAAGCCGGAGTACCCGGAGAAAACCACCGACCTTCGATAGGAAAACTGACAATCCTAGTCAATTAAGATTGGAGTCGAGTGCACCCGCTTGAGCAGGGTTCGAATTCACAACCTCAGTGTTGACTGGCAAGTGATTATAGTAGTAACTACTTAAACCACTCGGCCACCGAGGCCCCTACCTTCCATAAATACTTCAGAAATATTCATAAAACACAATACATATGACCTTGAATAAATATTCCAGCAATCTTCAAAAAACACAATACATATGACCTTTCATAAATACTTCAGCAATCTTCATAAAACACAATACACATGACCTTCCACAAATACTTCAGCAATCTTCATTAAACACAATAGATAAGATATGACCTTCCATAAATACTTTACCAGTATTCATAAAACACAATACATATGACCTAAAGTAAAATCTTTAGTAGCAATCTTCATAAAAAAACAGTTCATATGACCTTCCATAAATATTTCAGCAATCTTCATAAAACACAATAGATATGACCTTTCATAAATACTACAGAAATATTCATAAAACACAATACACATGACCATCCACAAATACTTGAGCAATCTTCATTAAACACAATAGATAAGATATGACCTTCCATAAATATTTTACCAATCTTCATAAAACACAATACATATGACCTTCCATAAATACTTCAGCAATCTTCATAAAACACAATACATATGACCTTCCATAAACACTTCAGAAATATTCATAAAACACAATAGATAAGATATGACCTTCCATAAATACTTTACCAATACTCATAAAACACAATACATATGACCTAAAAAAAAAAATTTAGAATCAATCTTCATAAAAAACAATTCATATGACCTACCATAAACACTTGAGCAATCTTCATAAAACACAATTCATATGACCTACCATAAACACTTCAGAAATATTCATAAAACACAATACACATGACCATCCACAAATAGTTGAGCAATCTTCATTAAACAGAATAGATAAGATATGACCTTCCATAAATATTTTACCATCTTCATAAAACACAATACATATGACCTTCCATAAATACTTTAGCAATCTTCATAAAACACAATACATATGATCTTCCATAAACACTTCAGAAATATTCATAAAATACTTTATACATGATTTTCTACAAATACTTGAGCAATCTTCATAAAACACAATAGATATGACATTTCATAAATACTTGAGCAATCTTTATAAAACACAACAGATATGACATTCCATAAATACTTCAGGAATCTTCATAAAACACAATAGATATGACCTTCCATAAATACTTCAGCAATCTTCATAAAACACAACACATATGACCTACCATAAATAATTTTGCAATCTTCATAAAACACAATACATATGACCTAAAATAAAAACTTTAGTATCAATCTTCATAAAACACAATACATATGACCTTCCATAAATACTTCAGCAATCTTCATAAAACACAATACATATGACCTTCCATAAATACTTCAGCAATCTTCATAAAAAACAATACATATGACCTTCCATAAACACTTCAGAAATATTCATAAAACACAATACACATGACCTTCCACAAATACTTAAGCAATCTTCATTAAACACAATAGATAAGATATGACCTTCCATAAATACTTTACCAATATTCATAAAACACAATACATATGACCTAAAATAAAAACTTTAGTAGCAATCTTCATAAAACACAATACATATGACCTACCATAAATAATTTTGCAATCTTCATAAAACACAATACATATGACCTAAAATATAAACTTTAGTAGCAATCTTCATAAAACACAATACATATGACCTTCCATAAATACTTCAGCAATCTTCATAAAACACAATACATATGACCTTCCATAAATACTTCAGCAATCTTCATAAAACACAATACATATGACCTTCCATAAATACTTCAGCAATCTTCATAAAACACAATACATATGACCTTCCATAAATACTTCAGCAATCTTCATAAAACACAAAACATATGACCTTCCATAAACACTTCAGAAATATTCATAAAACACAATACACATGACCTTCCACAAATACTTGAGCAATCTTCATTAAACACAATAGATAAGATATGACCTTCCATAAATACTTTACCAATATTCATAAAACACAATACATATGACCTAAAATAAATACTTTAGTAGCATTTTCTGCATAAAACACAATACATATGACCTAAAATAAATACTTTAGTAGCATTTTCTGCATAAAACACAATACATATGACCTAAAATAAATACTTTAGTAGCATTTTCTGCATAAAACACAATACATATGACCTAACATAAATACTTTAGTAGCATTTTATGCATAAAACACAATACATATGACCTAAAATAAATACTTTAGTAGCATTTTCTGCATAAAACACAATACATATGACTTTCCACAAATACTTGATCAATCTTCATTAAACACAACAGATAAGATATGACCTTCCATAAATACTTCAGCAATATTCATAAAGCACAATACATATGACCTACCATAAATACTTTAGCAATCTTCATAAAACACAATAGGTATGACCTTCCATAAATACTTTACCAATATTCTTAAAAACAATACAAATGACCTACAATAAATACTTTAGTAGCAATCATCATAAAACACAATTCATATGACCTACCGTAAACAATTCAGCAATATTAATAAAACACAATACATATGACCTACCATAAATATTTGTGCAATCTGTATAAAACACAAAACATTTGACCTACCATAAATATTTTAGTAGCAATCTTCAAAACACACAATACATATGACCTACCATAAACACTTGAGCAATCTTCATTAAACACAATAGATAAGATATGACCTTCCATAAATACTTCACCAATATTCTGAAAACACTATACATATGACCTACAATAAATACTTTAGTAACAATCATCACAACACACAATACATTGACCTACCATTAAATTTTGAGCAATCTTCATTAAACACAATAGATAAGATATGACCTTCCAAAAATACTTCAGCAATATTCATAAAGCACAATACATATGACCTACCATCAATACTTTTGCAATCTTCATAAAACACAATAGGTATGACCTTCCATAAATACTTTACCAATATACTTAAAACACTATACATATGACCTACAATGAATACACTAGCAGCAATCTTCATAAAACACAATTCATATGACCTACCATAAACACTTCAGCAATATTCATAAAACACAATACATAAAACCTACCATAAATAATTTTGTAATCTGCATAAAACACAATACATTTCACCTACCATAAATATTTTAATAGCAATCTTAATAACACATAATACATATGACCTACCATAAACACTTGAGCAATCTTCATTAAACACAATAGATATGATATTCCATAAATACTTCAGCAATCTTCATAAAACACAGTACATATGACCTTCCATAAATACTTCAGCAATATTCATAAAACACAATACATATGACCTAAAATAAATACTTTAGTAGCAATCTTCATAAAAAATAAATCATATGACCCACCATAAACAATTCAGCAATATTCATCAAACACAATACATATTACCTTCCATAAACACTTCAGAAATATTCATAAAACAGAATACATATGACTTTCCACAAATATTTGAGCAATCTTCATTAAACACAACAGATAAGATATGACCTTCCTTTAATACTTCAGCAATCTTCATAAAACACAACACATATGACCTACCATAAATACTTTAGCAATATTCATAAAACACAACACATATGACCTACTATAAATACTTTTGCAATCTGCATAAAACACAATACATTTGACCTACCATAAATATTTTAGTAGCAATCTTTATAACACACAATACATATGACCTACCATAAACACTTGAGCAATCTTCAATAAACACAATAGATATGACCTTCCATAAATAATTCAGCAATCTTCATAAAACACAATAGATATGACCTTCCATAAATACTTCAGAAATATTCATAAAACACAATACACATGACCTTCCACAAATACTTGAGCAATCTTAATTAAACACAATAGATAAGATATGACCTTCCATAAATACTTTACCAATATTCATAAAACACAATACATATGACCTACCATAAATAATTTTGCAATCTTCATAAAACACAATACATATGACCTAAAATAAAAACTTTAGTAGCAATCTTCATAAAACACAATACATATGACCTTCCATAAATACTTCAGCAATCTTCATAAAACACAATACATATGACCTTCCATAAATACTTCAGCAATCTTCATAAAACACAATACATATGACCTTCCATAAATACTTCAGCAATCTTCATAAAACACAATACATATGACCTTCCATAAACACTTCAGAAATATTCATAAAACACAATACACATGACCTTCCACAAATACTTGAGCAATCTTCATTAAACACAATAGATAAGATATGACCTTCCATAAATACTTTACCAATATTCATAAAACACAATACATATGACCTAAAATAAATACTTTAGTAGCATTTTCTGCATAAAAAACAATACATATGACCTAAAATAAATACTTTAGTAGCATTTTCTGCATAAAACACAATACATATGACCTAAAATAAATACTTTAGTAGCATTTTCTGCATAAAACACAATACATATGACCTTCCATAAATTTGATTTTGATTTTTTGGTTTTTTAACGCCAATTTTAGCACCTTTTGGGCTATTTCGTGGCGGCCAGTTTTTATTGGTGGAGGAAGCCGGAGTACCCGGAGAAAACCACCGACCTTCGATAGGAAAACTGACAATCCTAGTCAATTAAGATTGGAGTCGAGTGCACCCGCTTGAGCAGGGTTCGAATTCACAACCTCAGTGTTGACTGGCAAGTGATTATAGTAGTAACTACTTAAACCACTCGGCCACCGAGGCCCCTACCTTCCATAAATACTTCAGAAATATTCATAAAACACAATACATATGACCTTGAATAAATATTCCAGCAATCTTCAAAAAACACAATACATATGACCTTTCATAAATACTTCAGCAATCTTCATAAAACACAATACACATGACCTTCCACAAATACTTCAGCAATCTTCATTAAACACAATAGATAAGATATGACCTTCCATAAATACTTTACCAGTATTCATAAAACACAATACATATGACCTAAAGTAAAATCTTTAGTAGCAATCTTCATAAAAAAACAGTTCATATGACCTTCCATAAATATTTCAGCAATCTTCATAAAACACAATAGATATGACCTTTCATAAATACTACAGAAATATTCATAAAACACAATACACATGACCATCCACAAATACTTGTGCAATCTTCATTAAACACAATAGATAAGATATGACCTTCCATAAATATTTTACCAATCTTCATAAAACACAATACATATGACCTTCCATAAATACTTCAGCAATCTTCATAAAACACAATACATATGACCTTCCATAAACACTTCAGAAATATTCATAAAACACAATAGATAAGATATGACCTTCCATAAATACTTTACCAATACTCATAAAACACAATACATATGACCTAAAAAAAAAAATTTAGAATCAATCTTCATAAAAAACAATTCATATGACCTACCATAAACACTTGAGCAATCTTCATAAAACACAATTCATATGACCTACCATAAACACTTCAGAAATATTCATAAAACACAATACACATGACCATCCACAAATAGTTGAGCAATCTTCATTAAACAGAATAGATAAGATATGACCTTCCATAAATATTTTACCAATCTTCATAAAACACAATACATATGACCTTCCATAAATACTTTAGCAATCTTCATAAAACACAATACATATGATCTTCCATAAACACTTCAGAAATATTCATAAAATACTTTATACATGATTTTCTACAAATACTTGAGCAATCTTCATAAAACACAATAGATATGACATTTCATAAATACTTGAGCAATCTTTATAAAACACAACAGATATGACATTCCATAAATACTTCAGGAATCTTCATAAAACACAATAGATATGACCTTCCATAAATACTTCAGCAATCTTCATAAAACACAACACATATGACCTACCATAAATAATTTTGCAATCTTCATAAAACACAATACATATGACCTAAAATAAAAACTTTAGTAGCAATCTTCATAAAACACAATACATATGACCTTCCATAAATACTTCAGCAATCTTCATAAAACACAATACATATGACCTTCCATAAATACTTCAGCAATCTTCATAAAAAACAATACATATGACCTTCCATAAACACTTCAGAAATATTCATAAAACACAATACACATGACCTTCCACAAATACTTAAGCAATCTTCATTAAACACAATAGATAAGATATGACCTTCCATAAATACTTTACCAATATTCATAAAACACAATACATATGACCTAAAATAAAAACTTTAGTAGCAATCTTCATAAAACACAATACATATGACCTACCATAAATAATTTTGCAATCTTCATAAAACACAATACATATGACCTAAAATATAAACTTTAGTAGCAATCTTCATAAAACACAATACATATGACCTTCCATAAATACTTCAGCAATCTTCATAAAACACAATACATATGACCTTCCATAAATACTTCAGCAATCTTCATAAAACACAATACATATGACCTTCCATAAATACTTCAGCAATCTTCATAAAACACAATACATATGACCTTCCATAAATACTTCAGCAATCTTCATAAAACACAAAACATATGACCTTCCATAAACACTTCAGAAATATTCATAAAACACAATACACATGACCTTCCACAAATACTTGAGCAATCTTCATTAAACACAATAGATAAGATATGACCTTCCATAAATACTTTACCAATATTCATAAAACACAATACATATGACCTAAAATAAATACTTTAGTAGCATTTTCTGCATAAAACACAATACATATGACCTAAAATAAATACTTTAGTAGCATTTTCTGCATAAAACACAATACATATGACCTAACATAAATACTTTAGTAGCATTTTCTGCATAAAACACAATACATATGACCTAAAATAAATACTTAAGTAGCATTTTCTGCATAAAACACAATACATATGACTTTCCACAAATACTTGATCAATCTTCATTAAACACAACAGATAAGATATGACCTTCCATAAATACTTCAGCAATATTCATAAAGCACAATACATATGACCTACCATAAATACTTTAGCAATCTTCATAAAACACAATAGGTATGACCTTCCATAAATACTTTACCAATATTCTTAAAAACAATACGAATGACCTACAATAAATACTTTAGTAGCAATCATCATAAAACACAATTCATATGACCTACCGTAAACAATTCAGCAATATTAATAAAACACAATACATATGACCTACCATAAATATTTGTGCAATCTGTATAAAACACAAAACATTTGACCTACCATAAATATTTTAGTAGCAATCTTCAAAACACACAATACATATGACCTACCATAAACACTTGAGCAATCTTCATTAAACACAATAGATAAGATATGACTTTCCATAAATACTTTACCAGTATTCATAAAACACAATACATATGACCTAAAGTAAAATCTTTAGTAGCAATCTTCATAAAAAACAGTTCATATGACCTTCCATAAATATTTCAGCAATCTTCATAAAACACAATAGATATGACCTTTCATAAATACCTCAGAAATATTCATAAAACACAATACACATGACCATCCACAAATACTTGAGCAATCTTCATTAAACACAATAGATAAGATATGACCTTCCATAAATATTTTACCAATCTTCATAAAACACAATACATATGACCTTCCATAAATACTTCAGCAATCTTCATAAAACACAATACATATGACCTTCCATAAACACTTCAGAAATATTCATAAAATACTATATACATGATTTTCTACAAATACTTGAGCAATCTTCATAAAACACAATAGATATGACATTTCATAAATACTTGAGCAATCTTTATAAAACACAACAGATATGACATTCCATAAATACTTCAGGAATCTTCATAAAACACAATAGATATGACCTTCCATAAATACTTTAGCAATCTTCATAAAACACAATACACATGACCTTCCACAAATACTTCAGCAATCTTCATAAAACACAATAGATAAGATATGACCTTCCATAAATACTTTACCAATACTCATAAAACACAATACATATGACCTAAAATAAATACTTCAGCAATCTTCATAAAACACAATACATATGACCTTCCATAAACACTTCAGAAATATTCATAAAACACAATAGATAAGATATGACCTTCCATAAATACTTTCCCAATACTCATAAAAAACAATTCATATGACCTACCATAAACACTTGAGCAATCTTCATAAAACACAATTCATATGACCTACCATAAACACTTCAGAAATATTCATAAAACACAATACACATGACCATCCACAAATAGTTGAACAATCTTCATTAAACACAATAGATAAGATATGACCTTCCATAAATATTTTACCAATCTTCATAAAACACAATACATATGACCTTCCATAAATACTTTAGCAATCTTTATAAAACACAATACATATGACCTTCCATAAACACTTCAGAAATATTCATAAAACACTATATACATGATTTTCTACAAATACTTGAGCAATCTTCATAAAACACAATAGATATGACATTTCATAAATACTTGAGCAATCTTTATAAAACACAACAGATATGACCTTCCATAAATACTTCAGCAATCTTCATAAAACACAATACACATCACCTTCCACAAATACTTCAGCAATCTTCATAAAACAAAATAGATAAGATATGAACTTCCATAAATACTTGATCAATACTAATAAAACACAATACATATGACCTTCCATAAATACTTTAGCAATCTTTATAAAACACAATACATATGACCTTCCATAAACACTTCAGAAATATTCATAAAACACTATATACATGATTTTCTACAAATACTTGAGCAATCTTCATAAAACACAATAGATATGACATTTCATAAATACTTCAGCAATTTTCATAAAACACAATACACGTGACCTTCCACAAATACTTCAGCAATCTTCATAAAACACAATAGATAAGATATGAACTTCCATAAATACTTTATCAATACTCATAAAACACAATACATATGACCTAAAATAAAAACTTTAGAAGCAATCTTCATAAAAAACAATTCATATGACCTACCATAAACACTTGAGCAATATTCATAAAACACAACACATATGACCTACCATAAATAATTTTGCAATCTGCATAAAACACAATACATTTGACCTACCATAAATATTTTAATAGCAATCTTCATAACACACAATACATATGACCTACCATAAACACTTGAGCAATCTTCATAAAACACAATAGATATGACCTTCCATAAACACTTCAGCAATCTTCATAAAACAAAATACATATGACTTATCATAACTACTTTACCAATATTCTTAAAACGCAATACATATGACCTACAATAAATACTTTAGTAGCAATCATCATAAAACACAATTCATTAACCAACCATAAACAATTCAGCAATCTTCATAAAACACAATACATATGACCTTCCATAAATACTTTACCAATATTCTTAAAACACAATACATATGACCTACAATAAATACTTAAGTAGCAATTATCATAAAACACAATTCATATGACCTACCGTAAACAATTCAGCAATATTAATAAAACACAATACATATGACCTACCATAAATATTTGTGCAATCTGTATAAAACACAAAACATTTGACCTACCATAAATATTTTAGTAGCAATCTTCAAAACACACAATACATATGACCTACCATAAACACTTAAGCAATCTTCATAAAACACAATAGGTATGACCTTCCATAAATACTTTACCAATATTCTTAAAACACAATACATATGACATACAATACACATGAGCAGCAATCTTCATAAAACACAATTCATATGACCTACCATAAACACTTCAGCAATATTCATAAAACACAATACATATAACCTAAAATAAAAACTTTAGTAGCAATCTTCATAAAACACAATACATATGACCTACCATAAATAATTTTGCAATCTTCATAAAACACAATACATATGACCTAAAATAAAAACTTTAGTAGCAATCTTCATAAAACACAATACATATGACCTTCCATAAATACTTTACCAATATTCTTAAAACACAATACATATGACATACAATACACATGAGCAGCAATCTTCATAAAACAAAATTCATATGACCTACCATAAACACTTCAGCAATATTCATAAAACACAATACATATGACCTACCATAAATAATTTTGCAATCTGCATAAAACACAATACATTTGACCTACCATAAATATTTTATTAGCAATCTTCATATAACACACAATACATATGATTTACCATAAACACTTGAGCAATCTTCATAAAACACAAAAGATATGACCTTCCATAAATACTTCAGCAATCTTCATAAAACACAATAGATATGACCTTCCATAAATACTTCAGAAATATTCATAAAACACAATACACATGACCTTCCACAAATACTTGAGCAATCTTCATTAAACACAATAGATAAGATATGACCTTCCATAAATACTTTACCAATATTCATAAAACACAATACATATAACCTAAAATAAAAACTTTAGTAGCAATCTTCATAAAACACAATACATATGACCTACCATAAATAATTTTGCAATCTTCATAAAACACAATACATATGACCTAAAATAAAAACTTTAGTAGCAATCTTCATAAAACACAATACATATGACCTAAAATAAAAACTTTAGTAGCAATCTTCATAAAACACAATACATATGACCTTCCATAAATACTTCAGCAATCTTCATAAAACACAATACATATGACCTTCCATAAATACTTCAGCAATCTTCATAAAACACAATACATATGACCTTCCATAAACACTTCAGAAATATTCATAAAACACAATACACATGACCTTCCACAAATACTTGAGCAATCTTCATTAAACACAATAGATAAGATATGACCTTCCATAAATACTTTACCAATATTCATAAAACACAATACATATGATCTAAAATAAATACTTTAGTAGCATTTTCTGCATAAAACACAATACATATGACCTAAAATAAATACTTTAGTAGCATTTTCTGCATAAAACACAATACATATGACCTAAAATAAATACTTTAGTAGCATTTTCTGCATAAAACACAATACATTTGACCTTCCATAAATTTGATTTTGATTTTTTGGTTTTTTAACGCCAATTTTAGCACCTTTTGGGCTATTTTGTGGCGGCCAGTTTTTATTGGTGGAGGAAGCCGGAGTGCCCGGAGAAAACCACCGACCTTCGATAGGAAAACTGACAATCCTAGTCAATTAAGATTGGAGTCGAGTGCACCCGCTTGAGCAGGGTTCGAATTCACAACCTCAGTGTTGACTGGCAAGTGATTATAGTAGTAACTACTTAAACCACTCGGCCACCGAGGCCCCTACCTTCCATTAATACTTCAGAAATATTCATAAAACACAATACATATGACCTTGAATAAATATTCCAGCAATCTTCAAAAAACACAATACATATGACCTTTCATAAATACTTCAGCAATCTTCATAAAACACAATACACATGACCTTCCACAAATACTTCAGCAATCTTCATTAAACACAATAGATAAGATATGACCTTCCATAAATACTTTACCTGTATTCATAAAACACAATACATATGACCTAAAGTAAAATCTTTAGTAGCAATCTTCATAAAAAACAGTTCATATGACCTTCCATAAATATTTCAGCAATCTTCATAAAACACAATAGATATGACCTTTCATAAATACCTCAGAAATATTCATAAAACACAATACACATGACCATCCACAAATACTTGAGCAATCTTCATTAAACACAATAGATAAGATATGACCTTCCATAAATATTTTACCAATCTTCATAAAACACAATACATATGACCTTCCATAAATACTTCAGCAATCTTCATAAAACACAATACATATGACCTTCCATAAACACTTCAGAAATATTCATAAAACACAATAGATAAGATATGACCTTCCATAAATACTTTACCAATACTCATAAAACACAATACATATGACCTAAAATAAAAACTTTAGAAGCAATCTTCATAAAAAACAATTCATATGACCTACCATAAACACTTGAGCAATCTTCATAAAACACAATTCATATGAGCTACCATAAACACTTCAGAAATATTCATAAAACACAATACACATGACCATCCACAAATAGTTGAGCAATCTTCATTAAACACAATAGATAAGATATGACCTTCCATAAATATTTTACCAATCTTCATAAAACACAATACATATGACCTTCCATAAATACTTTAGCAATCTTCATAAAACACAATACATATGACCTTCCATAAACACTTCAGCAATCTTCATAAAACAAAATACATATGACTTATCATAACTACTTTACCAATATTCTTAAAACGCAATACATATGACCTACAATAAATACTTTAGTAGCAATCATCATAAAACACAATTCATTAACCAACCATAAACAATTCAGCAATCTTCATAAAACACAATACATATGACCTTCCATAAACACTTTACCAATATTCTTAAAACACAATACATATGACCTACAATAAATACTTTAGTAGCAATTATCATAAAACACAATTCATATGACCTACCGTAAACAATTCAGCAATATTAATAAAACACAATACATGGTCCGAGTACACAGTTATTTCGTAGTGCATTTCTTTTAGACAATAAATGAAAATTAAAAAAATCCCACCTGCGCTTTCTCAATAATATTTTTACAGTGTGTTGTACTACTTTTGGGACAAATTATATCAAAATTATAGAAAACTTCATCGGCTCTAACTCAAAATATGGACAATTTCATGTTAAGGGGGTCTTCAAATCTTTTGACAGCTTCCGAAGTGCTAATTTTTAACATTTTTCAGCTGGACCAAATCACTACTTTTCTTTAAAATTCATGACCCAAATTTTTTTACAGTGTCATTTCACCCCCCTACTTACTATTTGAGTCATAAAACATGGAGAAATAAATTTGGAAGGGGTATAAAAAAAATCAACAAGTAACACACTGTCCACACTAGGGACTATATTCGTGGACAACGAAAATCAAAGGACGATAACTGTGTACCCGGACCTAATAGGGTAGAAAAAGTTGACCAATCTTAATGAAACTTGGTATGACCAAAGCTTATCAAATTATAAGACTGCTTACAAAGTTTCATGGCAATAAGATATATATTATAGACAATATGACTAATTCTATATTCAACTTTGCGTGTTAAATTTAGACGTTAAAATTGAAAATTTTCAACTATCAACATTTGGGGCTTAAAAAATTAAAATATTGCAAAAAAATACTTTTGAAATGCCTTAATATATTATGTATTATGTATTAAAAGCAATAGAGTACTCATTTGATTTGTCAGACTTATCATAATTATTATAAAGTCAAATTTATATGAGCATGTGGCTAAAAATGGAGGTTTTCCAATGAAGGGGGGCCTTATATAAAGATGTAATATTTTCCAGCAATTTTAAATTTGTAAAGCTTTTTGGTTATAAATAATCCTTACATATGTATTTAATGTACTTTAAATGGAAAGAAAAGTTACAAATAACATATCACATTAGTTTAAAAGGGTCTTAGGCCAAGTAAGACTGAAAATAATTTAGGGTCAATTTAGGCCGTATCACATATTTACACTTAAAAATGCATATTGAAGCTATAGGAAATAAAATTTTGTGTCTTTTCTATCATTTCTATACTCAGGTGACATGATACAATAAATCTGAGCACAAAAAGACTCTTGCATTCAACTTTTTTTGCAGACAGTATGGTCTGATACAAAGATTTTTCACTTTTTAGTGAAAAACATGCATACATTTTAGTCTCAACAGGCTTATATTTGAACCACTTGCTATCCTACAGAAGAAAAGAAAGATATTATGTGACATAAAACAGGTACAAAAGACATTGTTAAGTGCTTTTTATACAAATTTAGTGAGGTCTTTATAATGGACTTCAACTTTTATTTTCCAAGCTCCTCACATTTAACTTGATCCAAACAGGGCGTTAGACGAGGATCATATATACAACACATTTTGCACATATTGTCTGAGATAATCTTCTTTTCTGTAGATTCAGAGTTCACAAATGAGTAGTACAACTGGATTGAAGCATAGAAACACAAATATTGACACATAAAACCTGTCAGATAGAAAGTCAGAATGCCACTTATGCATCAAAATTGAAAAAAGCTATGAAATGCTTATTTTGACCATAAAATGCCAAAATTGGTCATTTTTGCAGAAATTCTATCAAATAAAAGTTTAAATCCTTTAGTTTTATGCTATTTGATAAATTGACACCATCAAATCATTCAGGGAAGTTGCCAAAGTACAGATTCTATATTTCCTGATTTCACCTCTTAGGTCCGAGTACACAGTTATTTCGTAGTGCATTTCTTTTAGACAATAAATGAAAATTAAAAAAATCCCACCTGCGCTTTCTCAATAATATTTTTACAGTGTGTTGTACTACTTTTGGGACAAATTATATCAAAATTATAGAAAACTTCATCGGCTCTAACTCAAAATATGGACAATTTCATGTTAAGGGGGTCTTCAAATCTTTTGACAGCTTCCGAAGTGCTAATTTTTAACATTTTTCAGCTGGACCAAATCACTACTTTTCTTTAAAATTCATGACCCAAATTTTTTTACAGTGTCATTTCACCCCCCTACTTACTATTTGAGTCATAAAACATGGAGAAATAAATTTGGAAGGGGTATAAAAAAAATCAACAAGTAACACACTGTCCACACTAGGGACTATATTCGTGGACAACGAAAATCAAAGGAAGATAACTGTGTACCCGGACCACATATGACCTACCATAAATATTTGTGCAATCTGTATAAAACACAAAACATTTGACCTACCATAAATATTTTAGTAGCAATCTTCAAAACACACAATACATATGACCTACCATAAACACTTGAGCAATCTTCATTAAACACAATAGATAAGATATGACCTTCCATAAATACTTTACCAGTATTCATAAAACACAATACATATGACCTAAAGTAAAATCTTTAGTAGCAATCTTCATAAAAAACAGTTCATATGACCTTCCATAAATATTTCAGCAATCTTCATAAAACACAATAGATATGACCTTTCATAAATACCTCAGAAATATTCATAAAACAAATTACACATGACCATCCACAAATACTTGAGCAATCTTCATTAAACACAATAGATAAGATATGACCTTCCATAAATATTTTACCAATCTTCATAAAACACAATACATATGACCTTCCATAAATACTTCAGCAATCTTCATAAAACACAATACATATGACCTTCCATAAACACTTCAGAAATATTCATAAAACACAATAGATAAGATATGACCTTCCATAAATACTTTACCAATACTCAGAAAACACAATACATATGACCTAAAATAAAAACTTTAGAAGCAATCTTCATAAAAAACAATTCATATGACCTACCATAAACACTTGAGCAATCTTCATAAAACACAATAGGTATGACCTTCCATAAATACTTTATCAATATTCTTAAAACACAATACATATGACATACAATACACATGAGCAGCAATCTTCATAAAACACAATTCATATGACCTACCATAAACACTTCAGCAATATTCATAAAACACAATACATATGACATACCATAAATAATTTTGCAATCTGCATAAAACACAATACATTTGACCTACCATAAATATTTTATTAGCAATCTTCATATAACACACAATACATATGACTTACCATAAACACTTGAGCAATCTTCATAAAACACAAAAGATATGACCTTCCATAAATACTTCAGCAATCTTCATAAAACACAATAGATATGACCTTCCATAAATACTTCAGAAATATTCATAAAACACAATAAACATGACCTTCCACAAATACTTAAGCAATCTTCATTAAACACAATAGATAAGATATGACCTTCCATAAATACTTTACCAATATTAATAAAACAAAATACATATGACCTAAAATAAAAACTTTAGTAGCAATCTTCATAAAACACAATACATATGACCTTCCATAAATACTTCAGAAATATTCATAAAACGCAATACACATGACCATCCACAAATACTTGAGCAATCTTCATTAAACACAATAGATAAGATATGACCTTCCATAAATATTTTACCAATCTTCATAAAACACAATACATATGACCTTCCATAAATACTTCAGCAATCTTCATAAAACACAATACATATGACCTTCCATAAACACTTCAGAAATATTCATAAAACACAATAGATAAGATATGACCTTCCATAAATACTTTACCAATACTCATAAAACACAATACATATGACCTAAAATAAAAACTTTAGAAGCAATCTTCATAAAAAACAATTCATATGACCTACCATAAACACTTGAGCAATCTTCATAAAACACAATTCATATGACCTACCATAAACACTTCAGAAATATTCATAAAACACAATACACATGACCATCCACAAATAGTTGAGCAATCTTCATTAAACACAATAGATAAGATATGACCTTCCATAAATATTTTACCAATCTTCATAAAACACAATACATATGACCTTCCATAAATACTTTAGCAATCTTCATAAAACACAATACATATGACCTTCCGTAACACTTCAGAAATATTCATAAAACACTATATACATGATTTTCTACAAATACTTGAGCAATCTTCATAAAAAACAATAGATATGACATTTCATAAATACTTGAGCAATCTTCATAAAACACAACAGATATGACATTCCATAAATACTTCATAAAACACAATAAATATGACCTTCCATAAATACTTCAGCAATCTTCATAAAACACAATAGATAAGATATGACCTTCCATAAATACTTTACCAATACTCATAAAACACAATACATATGACCTAAAATAAATACTTAAGCAATCTTCATAAAACACAATACATATGACCTTCCATAAACACTTCAGAAATATTCATAAAACACAATAGATAAGATATGACCTTCCATAAATACTATACCAATACTCATAAAAAACAATTCATATGACCTACCATAAACACTTGAGCAATCTTCATAAAACACAATTCATATGACCTACCATAAACACTTCAGAAATATTCATAAAACACAATACACATGACCATCCACAAATAGTTGAACAATCTTCATTAAACACAATAGATAAGATATGACCTTCCATAAATATTTTACCAATCTTCATAAAACACAATACATATGACCTTCCATAAATACTTCAGCAATCTTCATAAAACACAATACATATGACCTTCCATAAACACTTCAGAAATATTCATAAAACACAATAGATAAGATATGACCTTCCATAAATACTTTACCAATACTCATAAAACACAATACATATGACCTAAAATAAAAACTTTAGAAGCAATCTTCATAAAAACAATTCATATGACCTACCATAAACACTTGAGCAATCTTCATAAAACACAATTCATATGACCTACCATAAACACTTCAGAAATATTCATAAAACACAATACACATGACCATCCACAAATAGTTGAGCAATCTTCATTAAACACAATAGATAAGATATGACCTTCCATAAATATTTTACCAATCTTCATAAAACACAATACATATGACCTTCCATAAATACTTTAGCAATCTTCATAAAACACAATACATATGACCTTCCATAAACACTTCAGAAATATTCATAAAACACTCAATACATGATTTTCTACAAATACTTGAGCAATCTTCATAAAACACAATAGATATGACATTTCATAAATACTTGAGCAATCTTTATAAAACACAACAGATATGACATTCCATAAATACTTCAGGAATCTTCATAAAACACAATAGATATGACCTTCCATAAATACTTCAGCAATCTTCATAAAACACAATACACATGACCTTCCACAAATACTTCAGCAATCTTCATAAAACACAATAGATAAGATATGAACTTCCATAAATACTTTATCAATACTCATAAAACACAATACATATGACCTAAAATAAAAACTTCAGAAGCAATCTTCATAAAAAACAATTCATATGACCTACCATAAACACTTGAGCAATATTCATAAAACACAACACATATGACCTACCATAAATAATTTTCCAATCTGCATAAAACACAATACATTTGACCTACCATAAATATTTTAATAGCAATCTTCATAACACACAATACATATCACCTACCATAAAAACTTGAGCAATCTTCATAAAACACAATAGATATGACCTTCCAAAAACACTTCAGCAATCTTCATAAAACAAAATACATATGACTTATCATAACCACTTTACCAATATTCTTAAAAGGCAATACATATGACCTACAATAAATACTTTAGTAGCAATCATCATAAAACACAATTCATTAACCAACCATAAACAATTCAGCAATCTTCATAAAACACAATACATATGACCTTCCATAAATACTTTACCAATATTCTTAAAACACAATACATATGACCTACAATAAATACTTTAGTAGCAATCATCATAAAACACAATTCATATGACCTACCGTAAACAATTCAGCAATATTAATAAAACACAATACATATGACCTACCATAAATATTTGTGCAATCTGTATAAAACACAAAACATTTGACCTACCATAAATATTTTAGTAGCAATCTTCAAAACACACAATACATATGACCTACCATAAACACTTAAGCAATCTTCATAAAACACAATAGGTATGACCTTCCATAAATACTTTACCAATATTCTTAAAACACAATACATATGACATACAATACACATGAGCAGCAATCTTCATAAAACAAAATTCATATGACCTACCATAAACACTTCAGCAATATTCATAAAACACAATACATATGACCTACCATAAATAATTTTGCAATCTGCATAAAACACAATACATTTGACCTACCATAAATATTTTATTAGCAATCTTCATATAACACACAATACATATGATTTACCATAAACACTTGAGCAATCTTCATAAAACACAAAAGATATGACCTTCCATAAATACTTCAGCAATCTTCATAAAACACAATAGATATGACCTTCCATAAATACTTCAGAAATATTCATAAAACACAATACACATGACCTTCCACAAATACTTGAGCAATCTTCATTAAACACAATAGATAAGATATGACCTTCCATAAATACTTTACCAAATTTCATAAAACACAATACATATAACCTAAAATAAAAACTTTAGTAGCAATCTTCATAAAACACAATACATATGACCTACCATAAATAATTTTGCAATCTTCATAAAACACAATACATATGACCTAAAATAAAAACTTTAGTAGCAATCTTCATAAAACACAATACATATGACCTAAAATAAAAACTTTAGTAGCAATCTTCATAAAACACAATACATATGACCTTCCATAAATACTTCAGCAATCTTCATAAAACACAATACATATGACCTTCCATAAATACTTCAGCAATCTTCATAAAACACAATACATATGACCTTCCATAAACACTTCAGAAATATTCATAAAACACAATACACATGACCTTCCACAAATACTTGAGCAATCTTCATTAAACACAATAGATAAGATATGACCTTCCATAAATACTTTACCAATATTCATAAAACACAATACATATGATCTAAAATAAATACTTTAGTAGCATTTTCTGCATAAAACACAATACATATGACCTAAAATAAATACTTTAGTAGCATTTTCTGCATAAAACACAATACATATGACCTAAAATAAATACTTTAGTAGCATTTTCTGCATAAAACACAATACATTTGACCTTCCATAAATTTGATTTTGATTTTTTGGTTTTTTAACGCCAATTTTAGCACCTTTTGGGCTATTTTGTGGCGGCCAGTTTTTATTGGTGGAGGAAGCCGGAGTGCCCGGAGAAAACCACCGACCTTCGATAGGAAAACTGACAATCCTAGTCAATTAAGATTGGAGTCGAGTGCACCCGCTTGAGCAGGGTTCGAATTCACAACCTCAGTGTTGACTGGCAAGTGATTATAGTAGTAACTACTTAAACCACTCGGCCACCGAGGCCCCTACCTTCCATTAATACTTCAGAAATATTCATAAAACACAATACATATGACCTTGAATAAATATTCCAGCAATCTTCAAAAAACACAATACATATGACCTTTCATAAATACTTCAGCAATCTTCATAAAACACAATACACATGACCTTCCACAAATACTTCAGCAATCTTCATTAAACACAATAGATAAGATATGACCTTCCATAAATACTTTACCTGTATTCATAAAACACAATACATATGACCTAAAGTAAAATCTTTAGTAGCAATCTTCATAAAAAACAGTTCATATGACCTTCCATAAATATTTCAGCAATCTTCATAAAACACAATAGATATGACCTTTCATAAATACCTCAGAAATATTCATAAAACACAATACACATGACCATCCACAAATACTTGAGCAATCTTCATTAAACACAATAGATAAGATATGACCTTCCATAAATATTTTACCAATCTTCATAAAACACAATACATATGACCTTCCATAAATACTTCAGCAATCTTCATAAAACACAATACATATGACCTTCCATAAACACTTCAGAAATATTCATAAAACACAATAGATAAGATATGACCTTCCATAAATACTTTACCAATACTCATAAAACACAATACATATGACCTAAAATAAAAACTTTAGAAGCAATCTTCATAAAAAACAATTCATATGACCTACCATAAACACTTGAGCAATCTTCATAAAACACAATTCATATGAGCTACCATAAACACTTCAGAAATATTCATAAAACACAATACACATGACCATCCACAAATAGTTGAGCAATCTTCATTAAACACAATAGATAAGATATGACCTTCCATAAATATTTTACCAATCTTCATAAAACACAATACATATGACCTTCCATAAATACTTTAGCAATCTTCATAAAACACAATACATATGACCTTCCATAAACACTTCAGCAATCTTCATAAAACAAAATACATATGACTTATCATAACTACTTTACCAATATTCTTAAAACGCAATACATATGACCTACAATAAATACTTTAGTAGCAATCATCATAAAACACAATTCATTAACCAACCATAAACAATTCAGCAATCTTCATAAAACACAATACATATGACCTTCCATAAACACTTTACCAATATTCTTAAAACACAATACATATGACCTACAATAAATACTTTAGTAGCAATTATCATAAAACACAATTCATATGACCTACCGTAAACAATTCAGCAATATTAATAAAACACAATACATGGTCCGAGTACACAGTTATTTCGTAGTGCATTTCTTTTAGACAATAAATGAAAATTAAAAAAATCCCACCTGCGCTTTCTCAATAATATTTTTACAGTGTGTTGTACTACTTTTGGGACAAATTATATCAAAATTATAGAAAACTTCATCGGCTCTAACTCAAAATATGGACAATTTCATGTTAAGGGGGTCTTCAAATCTTTTGACAGCTTCCGAAGTGCTAATTTTTAACATTTTTCAGCTGGACCAAATCACTACTTTTCTTTAAAATTCATGACCCAAATTTTTTTACAGTGTCATTTCACCCCCCTACTTACTATTTGAGTCATAAAACATGGAGAAATAAATTTGGAAGGGGTATAAAAAAAATCAACAAGTAACACACTGTCCACACTAGGGACTATATTCGTGGACAACGAAAATCAAAGGACGATAACTGTGTACCCGGACCTAATAGGGTAGAAAAAGTTGACCAATCTTAATGAAACTTGGTATGACCAAAGCTTATCAAATTATAAGACTGCTTACAAAGTTTCATGGCAATAAGATATATATTATAGACAATATGACTAATTCTATATTCAACTTTGCGTGTTAAATTTAGACGTTAAAATTGAAAATTTTCAACTATCAACATTTGGGGCTTAAAAAATTAAAATATTGCAAAAAAATACTTTTGAAATGCCTTAATATATTATGTATTATGTATTAAAAGCAATAGAGTACTCATTTGATTTGTCAGACTTATCATAATTATTATAAAGTCAAATTTATATGAGCATGTGGCTAAAAATGGAGGTTTTCCAATGAAGGGGGGCCTTATATAAAGATGTAATATTTTCCAGCAATTTTAAATTTGTAAAGCTTTTTGGTTATAAATAATCCTTACATATGTATTTAATGTACTTTAAATGGAAAGAAAAGTTACAAATAACATATCACATTAGTTTAAAAGGGTCTTAGGCCAAGTAAGACTGAAAATAATTTAGGGTCAATTTAGGCCGTATCACATATTTACACTTAAAAATGCATATTGAAGCTATAGGAAATAAAATTTTGTGTCTTTTCTATCATTTCTATACTCAGGTGACATGATACAATAAATCTGAGCACAAAAAGACTCTTGCATTCAACTTTTTTTGCAGACAGTATGGTCTGATACAAAGATTTTTCACTTTTTAGTGAAAAACATGCATACATTTTAGTCTCAACAGGCTTATATTTGAACCACTTGCTATCCTACAGAAGAAAAGAAAGATATTATGTGACATAAAACAGGTACAAAAGACATTGTTAAGTGCTTTTTATACAAATTTAGTGAGGTCTTTATAATGGACTTCAACTTTTATTTTCCAAGCTCCTCACATTTAACTTGATCCAAACAGGGCGTTAGACGAGGATCATATATACAACACATTTTGCACATATTGTCTGAGATAATCTTCTTTTCTGTAGATTCAGAGTTCACAAATGAGTAGTACAACTGGATTGAAGCATAGAAACACAAATATTGACACATAAAACCTGTCAGATAGAAAGTCAGAATGCCACTTATGCATCAAAATTGAAAAAAGCTATGAAATGCTTATTTTGACCATAAAATGCCAAAATTGGTCATTTTTGCAGAAATTCTATCAAATAAAAGTTTAAATCCTTTAGTTTTATGCTATTTGATAAATTGACACCATCAAATCATTCAGGGAAGTTGCCAAAGTACAGATTCTATATTTCCTGATTTCACCTCTTAGGTCCGAGTACACAGTTATTTCGTAGTGCATTTCTTTTAGACAATAAATGAAAATTAAAAAAATCCCACCTGCGCTTTCTCAATAATATTTTTACAGTGTGTTGTACTACTTTTGGGACAAATTATATCAAAATTATAGAAAACTTCATCGGCTCTAACTCAAAATATGGACAATTTCATGTTAAGGGGGTCTTCAAATCTTTTGACAGCTTCCGAAGTGCTAATTTTTAACATTTTTCAGCTGGACCAAATCACTACTTTTCTTTAAAATTCATGACCCAAATTTTTTTACAGTGTCATTTCACCCCCCTACTTACTATTTGAGTCATAAAACATGGAGAAATAAATTTGGAAGGGGTATAAAAAAAATCAACAAGTAACACACTGTCCACACTAGGGACTATATTCGTGGACAACGAAAATCAAAGGACGATAACTGTGTACCCGGACCTAATAGGGTAGAAAAAGTTGACCAATCTTAATGAAACTTGGTATGACCAAAGCTTATCAAATTATAAGACTGCTTACAAAGTTTCATGGCAATAAGATATATATTATAGACAATATGACTAATTCTATATTCAACTTTGCGTGTTAAATTTAGACGTTAAAATTGAAAATTTTCAACTATCAACATTTGGGGCTTAAAAAATTAAAATATTGCAAAAAAATACTTTTGAAATGCCTTAATATATTATGTATTATGTATTAAAAGCAATAGAGTACTCATTTGATTTGTCAGACTTATCATAATTATTATAAAGTCAAATTTATATGAGCATGTGGCTAAAAATGGAGGTTTTCCAATGAAGGGGGGCCTTATATAAAGATGTAATATTTTCCAGCAATTTTAAATTTGTAAAGCTTTTTGGTTATAAATAATCCTTACATATGTATTTAATGTACTTTAAATGGAAAGAAAAGTTACAAATAACATATCACATTAGTTTAAAAGGGTCTTAGGCCAAGTAAGACTGAAAATAATTTAGGGTCAATTTAGGCCGTATCACATATTTACACTTAAAAATGCATATTGAAGCTATAGGAAATAAAATTTTGTGTCTTTTCTATCATTTCTATACTCAGGTGACATGATACAATAAATCTGAGCACAAAAAGACTCTTGCATTCAACTTTTTTTGCAGACAGTATGGTCTGATACAAAGATTTTTCACTTTTTAGTGAAAAACATGCATACATTTTAGTCTCAACAGGCTTATATTTGAACCACTTGCTATCCTACAGAAGAAAAGAAAGATATTATGTGACATAAAACAGGTACAAAAGACATTGTTAAGTGCTTTTTATACAAATTTAGTGAGGTCTTTATAATGGACTTCAACTTTTATTTTCCAAGCTCCTCACATTTAACTTGATCCAAACAGGGCGTTAGACGAGGATCATATATACAACACATTTTGCACATATTGTCTGAGATAATCTTCTTTTCTGTAGATTCAGAGTTCACAAATGAGTAGTACAACTGGATTGAAGCATAGAAACACAAATATTGACACATAAAACCTGTCAGATAGAAAGTCAGAATGCCACTTATGCATCAAAATTGAAAAAAGCTATGAAATGCTTATTTTGACCATAAAATGCCAAAATTGGTCATTTTTGCAGAAATTCTATCAAATAAAAGTTTAAATCCTTTAGTTTTATGCTATTTGATAAATTGACACCATCAAATCATTCAGGGAAGTTGCCAAAGTACAGATTCTATATTTCCTGATTTCACCTCTTAGGTCCGAGTACACAGTTATTTCGTAGTGCATTTCTTTTAGACAATAAATGAAAATTAAAAAAATCCCACCTGCGCTTTCTCAATAATATTTTTACAGTGTGTTGTACTACTTTTGGGACAAATTATATCAAAATTATAGAAAACTTCATCGGCTCTAACTCAAAATATGGACAATTTCATGTTAAGGGGGTCTTCAAATCTTTTGACAGCTTCCGAAGTGCTAATTTTTAACATTTTTCAGCTGGACCAAATCACTACTTTTCTTTAAAATTCATGACCCAAATTTTTTTACAGTGTCATTTCACCCCCCTACTTACTATTTGAGTCATAAAACATGGAGAAATAAATTTGGAAGGGGTATAAAAAAAATCAACAAGTAACACACTGTCCACACTAGGGACTATATTCGTGGACAACGAAAATCAAAGGAAGATAACTGTGTACCCGGACCACATATGACCTACCATAAATATTTGTGCAATCTGTATAAAACACAAAACATTTGACCTACCATAAATATTTTAGTAGCAATCTTCAAAACACACAATACATATGACCTACCATAAACACTTGAGCAATCTTCATTAAACACAATAGATAAGATATGACCTTCCATAAATACTTTACCAGTATTCATAAAACACAATACATATGACCTAAAGTAAAATCTTTAGTAGCAATCTTCATAAAAAACAGTTCATATGACCTTCCATAAATATTTCAGCAATCTTCATAAAACACAATAGATATGACCTTTCATAAATACCTCAGAAATATTCATAAAACAAATTACACATGACCATCCACAAATACTTGAGCAATCTTCATTAAACACAATAGATAAGATATGACCTTCCATAAATATTTTACCAATCTTCATAAAACACAATACATATGACCTTCCATAAATACTTCAGCAATCTTCATAAAACACAATACATATGACCTTCCATAAACACTTCAGAAATATTCATAAAACACAATAGATAAGATATGACCTTCCATAAATACTTTACCAATACTCAGAAAACACAATACATATGACCTAAAATAAAAACTTTAGAAGCAATCTTCATAAAAAACAATTCATATGACCTACCATAAACACTTGAGCAATCTTCATAAAACACAATAGGTATGACCTTCCATAAATACTTTATCAATATTCTTAAAACACAATACATATGACATACAATACACATGAGCAGCAATCTTCATAAAACACAATTCATATGACCTACCATAAACACTTCAGCAATATTCATAAAACACAATACATATGACATACCATAAATAATTTTGCAATCTGCATAAAACACAATACATTTGACCTACCATAAATATTTTATTAGCAATCTTCATATAACACACAATACATATGACTTACCATAAACACTTGAGCAATCTTCATAAAACACAAAAGATATGACCTTCCATAAATACTTCAGCAATCTTCATAAAACACAATAGATATGACCTTCCATAAATACTTCAGAAATATTCATAAAACACAATAAACATGACCTTCCACAAATACTTAAGCAATCTTCATTAAACACAATAGATAAGATATGACCTTCCATAAATACTTTACCAATATTAATAAAACAAAATACATATGACCTAAAATAAAAACTTTAGTAGCAATCTTCATAAAACACAATACATATGACCTTCCATAAATACTTCAGAAATATTCATAAAACGCAATACACATGACCATCCACAAATACTTGAGCAATCTTCATTAAACACAATAGATAAGATATGACCTTCCATAAATATTTTACCAATCTTCATAAAACACAATACATATGACCTTCCATAAATACTTCAGCAATCTTCATAAAACACAATACATATGACCTTCCATAAACACTTCAGAAATATTCATAAAACACAATAGATAAGATATGACCTTCCATAAATACTTTACCAATACTCATAAAACACAATACATATGACCTAAAATAAAAACTTTAGAAGCAATCTTCATAAAAAACAATTCATATGACCTACCATAAACACTTGAGCAATCTTCATAAAACACAATTCATATGACCTACCATAAACACTTCAGAAATATTCATAAAACACAATACACATGACCATCCACAAATAGTTGAGCAATCTTCATTAAACACAATAGATAAGATATGACCTTCCATAAATATTTTACCAATCTTCATAAAACACAATACATATGACCTTCCATAAATACTTTAGCAATCTTCATAAAACACAATACATATGACCTTCCGTAACACTTCAGAAATATTCATAAAACACTATATACATGATTTTCTACAAATACTTGAGCAATCTTCATAAAAAACAATAGATATGACATTTCATAAATACTTGAGCAATCTTCATAAAACACAACAGATATGACATTCCATAAATACTTCATAAAACACAATAAATATGACCTTCCATAAATACTTCAGCAATCTTCATAAAACACAATAGATAAGATATGACCTTCCATAAATACTTTACCAATACTCATAAAACACAATACATATGACCTAAAATAAATACTTAAGCAATCTTCATAAAACACAATACATATGACCTTCCATAAACACTTCAGAAATATTCATAAAACACAATAGATAAGATATGACCTTCCATAAATACTATACCAATACTCATAAAAAACAATTCATATGACCTACCATAAACACTTGAGCAATCTTCATAAAACACAATTCATATGACCTACCATAAACACTTCAGAAATATTCATAAAACACAATACACATGACCATCCACAAATAGTTGAACAATCTTCATTAAACACAATAGATAAGATATGACCTTCCATAAATATTTTACCAATCTTCATAAAACACAATACATATGACCTTCCATAAATACTTCAGCAATCTTCATAAAACACAATACATATGACCTTCCATAAACACTTCAGAAATATTCATAAAACACAATAGATAAGATATGACCTTCCATAAATACTTTACCAATACTCATAAAACACAATACATATGACCTAAAATAAAAACTTTAGAAGCAATCTTCATAAAAACAATTCATATGACCTACCATAAACACTTGAGCAATCTTCATAAAACACAATTCATATGACCTACCATAAACACTTCAGAAATATTCATAAAACACAATACACATGACCATCCACAAATAGTTGAGCAATCTTCATTAAACACAATAGATAAGATATGACCTTCCATAAATATTTTACCAATCTTCATAAAACACAATACATATGACCTTCCATAAATACTTTAGCAATCTTCATAAAACACAATACATATGACCTTCCATAAACACTTCAGAAATATTCATAAAACACTCAATACATGATTTTCTACAAATACTTGAGCAATCTTCATAAAACACAATAGATATGACATTTCATAAATACTTGAGCAATCTTTATAAAACACAACAGATATGACATTCCATAAATACTTCAGGAATCTTCATAAAACACAATAGATATGACCTTCCATAAATACTTCAGCAATCTTCATAAAACACAATACACATGACCTTCCACAAATACTTCAGCAATCTTCATAAAACACAATAGATAAGATATGAACTTCCATAAATACTTTATCAATACTCATAAAACACAATACATATGACCTAAAATAAAAACTTCAGAAGCAATCTTCATAAAAAACAATTCATATGACCTACCATAAACACTTGAGCAATATTCATAAAACACAACACATATGACCTACCATAAATAATTTTCCAATCTGCATAAAACACAATACATTTGACCTACCATAAATATTTTAATAGCAATCTTCATAACACACAATACATATCACCTACCATAAAAACTTGAGCAATCTTCATAAAACACAATAGATATGACCTTCCAAAAACACTTCAGCAATCTTCATAAAACAAAATACATATGACTTATCATAACCACTTTACCAATATTCTTAAAAGGCAATACATATGACCTACAATAAATACTTTAGTAGCAATCATCATAAAACACAATTCATTAACCAACCATAAACAATTCAGCAATCTTCATAAAACACAATACATATGACCTTCCATAAATACTTTACCAATATTCTTAAAACACAATACATATGACCTACAATAAATACTTTAGTAGCAATCATCATAAAACACAATTCATATGACCTACCGTAAACAATTCAGCAATATTAATAAAACACAATACATATGACCTACCATAAATATTTGTGCAATCTGTATAAAACACAAAACATTTGACCTACCATAAATATTTTAGTAGCAATCTTCAAAACACACAATACATATGACCTACCATAAACACTTAAGCAATCTTCATAAAACACAATAGGTATGACCTTCCATAAATACTTTACCAATATTCTTAAAACACAATACATATGACATACAATACACATGAGCAGCAATCTTCATAAAACAAAATTCATATGACCTACCATAAACACTTCAGCAATATTCATAAAACACAATACATATGACCTACCATAAATAATTTTGCAATCTGCATAAAACACAATACATTTGACCTACCATAAATATTTTATTAGCAATCTTCATATAACACACAATACATATGACTTACCATAAACACTTGAGCAATCTTCATAAAACACAAAAGATATGACCTTCCATAAATACTTCAGCAATCTTCATAAAACACAATAGATATGACCTTCCATAAATACTTCAGAAATATTCATAAAACACAATACACATGACCTTCCACAAATACTTGAGCAATCTTCATTAAACACAATAGATAAGATATGACCTTCCATAAATACTTTACCAATATTCATAAAACACAATACATATAACCTAAAATAAAAACTTTAGTAGCAATCTTCATAAAACACAATACATATGACCTACCATAAATAATTTTGCAATCTTCATAAAACACAATACATATGACCTAAAATAAAAACTTTAGTAGCAATCTTCATAAAACACAATACATATGACCTAAAATAAAAACTTTAGTAGCAATCTTCATAAAACACAATACATATGACCTTCCATAAATACTTCAGCAATCTTCATAAAACACAATACATATGACCTTCCATAAATACTTCAGCAATCTTCATAAAACACAATACATATGACCTTCCATAAACACTTCAGAAATATTCATAAAACACAATACACATGACCTTCCACAAATACTTGAGCAATCTTCATTAAACACAATAGATAAGATATGACCTTCCATAAATACTTTACCAATATTCATAAAACACAATACATATGATCTAAAATAAATACTTTAGTAGCATTTTCTGCATAAAACACAATACATATGACCTAAAATAAATACTTTAGTAGCATTTTCTGCATAAAACACAATACATATGACCTAAAATAAATACTTTAGTAGCATTTTCTGCATAAAACACAATACATTTGACCTTCCATAAATTTGATTTTGATTTTTTGGTTTTTTAACGCCAATTTTAGCACCTTTTGGGCTATTTCGTGGCGGCCAGTTTTTATTGGTGGAGGAAGCCGGAGTGCCTGGAGAAAACCACCGACCTTCGATAGGAAAACTGACAATCCTAGTCAATTAAGATTGGAGTCGAGTGCACCCGCTTGAGCAGGGTTCGAATTCACAACCTCAGTGTTGACTGGCAAGTGATTATAGTAGTAACTACTTAAACCACTCGGCCACCGAGGCCCCTACCTTCCATAAATACTTCAGAAATATTCATAAAACACAATACATATGACCTTGAATAAATATTCCAGCAATCTTCAAAAAACACAATACATATGACCTTTCATAAATACTTCAGCAATCTTCATAAAACACAATACACATGACCTTCCACAAATACTTCAGCAATCTTCATTAAACACAATAGATAAGATATGACCTTCCATAAATACTTTACCAGTATTCATAAAACACAATACATATGACCTAAAGTAAAATCTTTAGTAGCAATCTTCATAAAAAACAGTTCATATGACCTTCCATAAATATTTCAGCAATCTTCATAAAACACAATAGATATGACCTTCCATAAATACTTTAGCAATCTTCATAAAACACAATACATATGACCTTCCATAAACACTTCAGAAATATTCATAAAACACAATAGATAAGATATGACCTTCCATAAATACTTTACCAATACTCATAAAACACAATACATATGACCTAAAATAAAAACTTTAGAAGCAATCTTCATAAAAAACAATTCATATGACCTACCATAAACACTTCAGAAATATTCATAAAACACAATACACATGACCATCCACAAATAGTTGAGCAATCTTCATTAAACACAATAGATAAGATATGACCTTCCATAAATATTTTACCAATCTTCATAAAACACAATACATATGACCTTCCATAAATACTTTAGCAATCTTCATAAAACACAATACATATGACCTTCCATAAACACTTCAGAAATATTCACAAAATACTATATACATGATTTTCTACAAATACTTGAGCAATCTTCATAAAACACAATAGATATGACATTTCATAAATACTTGAGCAATCTTTATAAAACACAACAGATATGACATTCCATAAATACTTCAGGAATCTTCATAAAACACAATAGATATGACCTTCCATAAATACTTCAGCAATCTTCATAAAACACAATACACATGACCTTCCACAAATACTTCAGCAATCTTCATAAAACACAATAGATAAGATATGACCTTCCATAAATACTTTACCAATACTCATAAAACACAATACATTTGACCTAAAATAAATACTTCAGCAATCTTCATAAAACACAATACATATGACCTTCCATAAACACTTCAAAAATATTCATAAAACACAATAGATAAGATATGACCTTCCATAAATACTTTACCAATACTCATAAAAAACAATTCATATGACCTACCATAAACACTTGAGCAATCTTCATAAAACACAATTCATATGACCTACCATAAACACTTCAGAAATATTCATAAAACACAATACACATGACCATCCACAAATAGTTGAACAATCTTCATTAAACACAATAGATAAGATATGACCTTCCATAAATATTTTACCAATCTTCATAAAACACAATACATATGACCTTCCATAAATACTTTAGCAATCTTTATAAAACACAATACATATGACCTTCCATAAACACTTCAGAAATATTCATAAAACACTATATACATGATTTTCTACAAATACTTGAGCAATCTTCATAAAACACAATAGATATGACATTTCATAAATACTTGAGCAATCTTTATCAAACACAACAGATATGACCTTCCATAAATACTTCAGCAATCTTCATAAAACACAATACACATGACCTTCCACAAATACTTCAGCAATCTTCATAAAACACAATAGATAAGATATGAACTTCCATAAATACTTTATCAATACTCATAAAACACAATACATGACCTAAAATAAAAACTTTAGAAGCAATCTTCATAAAAAACAATTCATATGACCTACCATAAACACTTGAGCAATATTCATAAAACACAACACATATGACCTACCATAAATAATTTTGCAATCTGCATAAAACACAATACATTTGACCTACCATAAATATTTTAATAGCAATCTTCATAACACACAATACATATGACCTACCATAAACACTTGAGCAATCTTCATAAAACACAATAGATATGACCTTCCATAAACACTTCAGCAATCTTCATAAAACAAAATACATATGACTTATCATAACTACTTTACCAATATTCTTAAAACGCAATACATATGACCTACAATAAATACTTTAGTAGCAATCATCATAAAACACAATTCATTAACCAACCATAAACAATTCAGCAATCTTCATAAAACACAATACATATGACCTTCCATAAATACTTTACCAATATTCTTAAAACACAATACATATGACCTACAATAAATACTTTAGTAGCAATTATCATAAAACACAATTCATATGACCTACCGTAAACAATTCAGCAATATTAATAAAACACAATACATATGACCTACCATAAATATTTGTGCAATCTGTATAAAACACAAAACATTTGACCTACCATAAATATTTTAGTAGCAATCTTCAAAACACACAATACATATGACCTACCATAAACACTTAAGCAATCTTCATAAAACACAATAGGTATGACCTTCCATAAATACTTTACCAATATTCTTAAAACACAATACATATGACATACAATACACATGAGCAGCAATCTTCATAAAACAAAATTCATATGACCTACCATAAACACTTCAGCAATATTCATAAAACACAATACATATGACCTACCATAAATAATTTTGCAATCTGCATAAAACACAATACATTTGACCTACCATAAATATTTTATTAGCAATCTTCATATAACACACAATACATATGATTTACCATAAACACTTGAGCAATCTTCATAAAACACAAAAGATATGACCTTCCATAAATACTTCAGCAATCTTCATAAAACACAATAGATATGACCTTCCATAAATACTTCAGAAATATTCATAAAACACAATACACATGACCTTCCACAAATACTTGAGCAATCTTCATTAAACACAATAGATAAGATATGACCTTCCATAAATACTTTACCAAATTTCATAAAACACAATACATATAACCTAAAATAAAAACTTTAGTAGCAATCTTCATAAAACACAATACATATGACCTACCATAAATAATTTTGCAATCTTCATAAAACACAATACATATGACCTAAAATAAAAACTTTAGTAGCAATCTTCATAAAACACAATACATATGACCTAAAATAAAAACTTTAGTAGCAATCTTCATAAAACACAATACATATGACCTTCCATAAATACTTCAGCAATCTTCATAAAACACAATACATATGACCTTCCATAAATACTTCAGCAATCTTCATAAAACACAATACATATGACCTTCCATAAACACTTCAGAAATATTCATAAAACACAATACACATGACCTTCCACAAATACTTGAGCAATCTTCATTAAACACAATAGATAAGATATGACCTTCCATAAATACTTTACCAATATTCATAAAACACAATACATATGATCTAAAATAAATACTTTAGTAGCATTTTCTGCATAAAACACAATACATATGACCTAAAATAAATACTTTAGTAGCATTTTCTGCATAAAACACAATACATATGACCTAAAATAAATACTTTAGTAGCATTTTCTGCATAAAACACAATACATTTGACCTTCCATAAATTTGATTTTGATTTTTTGGTTTTTTAACGCCAATTTTAGCACCTTTTGGGCTATTTCGTGGCGGCCAGTTTTTATTGGTGGAGGAAGCCGGAGTGCCTGGAGAAAACCACCGACCTTCGATAGGAAAACTGACAATCCTAGTCAATTAAGATTGGAGTCGAGTGCACCCGCTTGAGCAGGGTTCGAATTCACAACCTCAGTGTTGACTGGCAAGTGATTATAGTAGTAACTACTTAAACCACTCGGCCACCGAGGCCCCTACCTTCCATAAATACTTCAGAAATATTCATAAAACACAATACATATGACCTTGAATAAATATTCCAGCAATCTTCAAAAAACACAATACATATGACCTTTCATAAATACTTCAGCAATCTTCATAAAACACAATACACATGACCTTCCACAAATACTTCAGCAATCTTCATTAAACACAATAGATAAGATATGACCTTCCATAAATACTTTACCAGTATTCATAAAACACAATACATATGACCTAAAGTAAAATCTTTAGTAGCAATCTTCATAAAAAACAGTTCATATGACCTTCCATAAATATTTCAGCAATCTTCATAAAACACAATAGATATGACCTTCCATAAATACTTTAGCAATCTTCATAAAACACAATACATATGACCTTCCATAAACACTTCAGAAATATTCATAAAACACAATAGATAAGATATGACCTTCCATAAATACTTTACCAATACTCATAAAACACAATACATATGACCTAAAATAAAAACTTTAGAAGCAATCTTCATAAAAAACAATTCATATGACCTACCATAAACACTTCAGAAATATTCATAAAACACAATACACATGACCATCCACAAATAGTTGAGCAATCTTCATTAAACACAATAGATAAGATATGACCTTCCATAAATATTTTACCAATCTTCATAAAACACAATACATATGACCTTCCATAAATACTTTAGCAATCTTCATAAAACACAATACATATGACCTTCCATAAACACTTCAGAAATATTCACAAAATACTATATACATGATTTTCTACAAATACTTGAGCAATCTTCATAAAACACAATAGATATGACATTTCATAAATACTTGAGCAATCTTTATAAAACACAACAGATATGACATTCCATAAATACTTCAGGAATCTTCATAAAACACAATAGATATGACCTTCCATAAATACTTCAGCAATCTTCATAAAACACAATACACATGACCTTCCACAAATACTTCAGCAATCTTCATAAAACACAATAGATAAGATATGACCTTCCATAAATACTTTACCAATACTCATAAAACACAATACATTTGACCTAAAATAAATACTTCAGCAATCTTCATAAAACACAATACATATGACCTTCCATAAACACTTCAAAAATATTCATAAAACACAATAGATAAGATATGACCTTCCATAAATACTTTACCAATACTCATAAAAAACAATTCATATGACCTACCATAAACACTTGAGCAATCTTCATAAAACACAATTCATATGACCTACCATAAACACTTCAGAAATATTCATAAAACACAATACACATGACCATCCACAAATAGTTGAACAATCTTCATTAAACACAATAGATAAGATATGACCTTCCATAAATATTTTACCAATCTTCATAAAACACAATACATATGACCTTCCATAAATACTTTAGCAATCTTTATAAAACACAATACATATGACCTTCCATAAACACTTCAGAAATATTCATAAAACACTATATACATGATTTTCTACAAATACTTGAGCAATCTTCATAAAACACAATAGATATGACATTTCATAAATACTTGAGCAATCTTTATCAAACACAACAGATATGACCTTCCATAAATACTTCAGCAATCTTCATAAAACACAATACACATGACCTTCCACAAATACTTCAGCAATCTTCATAAAACACAATAGATAAGATATGAACTTCCATAAATACTTTATCAATACTCATAAAACACAATACATGACCTAAAATAAAAACTTTAGAAGCAATCTTCATAAAAAACAATTCATATGACCTACCATAAACACTTGAGCAATATTCATAAAACACAACACATATGACCTACCATAAATAATTTTGCAATCTGCATAAAACACAATACATTTGACCTACCATAAATATTTTAATAGCAATCTTCATAACACACAATACATATGACCTACCATAAACACTTGAGCAATCTTCATAAAACACAATAGATATGACCTTCCATAAACACTTCAGCAATCTTCATAAAACAAAATACATATGACTTATCATAACTACTTTACCAATATTCTTAAAACGCAATACATATGACCTACAATAAATACTTTAGTAGCAATCATCATAAAACACAATTCATTAACCAACCATAAACAATTCAGCAATCTTCATAAAACACAATACATATGACCTTCCATAAATACTTTACCAATATTCTTAAAACACAATACATATGACCTACAATAAATACTTTAGTAGCAATTATCATAAAACACAATTCATATGACCTACCGTAAACAATTCAGCAATATTAATAAAACACAATACATATGACCTACCATAAATATTTGTGCAATCTGTATAAAACACAAAACATTTGACCTACCATAAATATTTTAGTAGCAATCTTCAAAACACACAATACATATGACCTACCATAAACACTTAAGCAATCTTCATAAAACACAATAGGTATGACCTTCCATAAATACTTTACCAATATTCTTAAAACACAATACATATGACATACAATACACATGAGCAGCAATCTTCATAAAACAAAATTCATATGACCTACCATAAACACTTCAGCAATATTCATAAAACACAATACATATGACCTACCATAAATAATTTTGCAATCTGCATAAAACACAATACATTTGACCTACCATAAATATTTTATTAGCAATCTTCATATAACACACAATACATATGATTTACCATAAACACTTGAGCAATCTTCATAAAACACAAAAGATATGACCTTCCATAAATACTTCAGCAATCTTCATAAAACACAATAGATATGACCTTCCATAAATACTTCAGAAATATTCATAAAACACAATACACATGACCTTCCACAAATACTTGAGCAATCTTCATTAAACACAATAGATAAGATATGACCTTCCATAAATACTTTACCAAATTTCATAAAACACAATACATATAACCTAAAATAAAAACTTTAGTAGCAATCTTCATAAAACACAATACATATGACCTACCATAAATAATTTTGCAATCTTCATAAAACACAATACATATGACCTAAAATAAAAACTTTAGTAGCAATCTTCATAAAACACAATACATATGACCTAAAATAAAAACTTTAGTAGCAATCTTCATAAAACACAATACATATGACCTTCCATAAATACTTCAGCAATCTTCATAAAACACAATACATATGACCTTCCATAAATACTTCAGCAATCTTCATAAAACACAATACATATGACCTTCCATAAACACTTCAGAAATATTCATAAAACACAATACACATGACCTTCCACAAATACTTGAGCAATCTTCATTAAACACAATAGATAAGATATGACCTTCCATAAATACTTTACCAATATTCATAAAACACAATACATATGATCTAAAATAAATACTTTAGTAGCATTTTCTGCATAAAACACAATACATATGACCTAAAATAAATACTTTAGTAGCATTTTCTGCATAAAACACAATACATATGACCTAAAATAAATACTTTAGTAGCATTTTCTGCATAAAACACAATACATTTGACCTTCCATAAATTTGATTTTGATTTTTTGGTTTTTTAACGCCAATTTTAGCACCTTTTGGGCTATTTTGTGGCGGCCAGTTTTTATTGGTGGAGGAAGCCGGAGTGCCCGGAGAAAACCACCGACCTTCGATAGGAAAACTGACAATCCTAGTCAATTAAGATTGGAGTCGAGTGCACCCGCTTGAGCAGGGTTCGAATTCACAACCTCAGTGTTGACTGGCAAGTGATTATAGTAGTAACTACTTAAACCACTCGGCCACCGAGGCCCCTACCTTCCATTAATACTTCAGAAATATTCATAAAACACAATACATATGACCTTGAATAAATATTCCAGCAATCTTCAAAAAACACAATACATATGACCTTTCATAAATACTTCAGCAATCTTCATAAAACACAATACACATGACCTTCCACAAATACTTCAGCAATCTTCATTAAACACAATAGATAAGATATGACCTTCCATAAATACTTTACCTGTATTCATAAAACACAATACATATGACCTAAAGTAAAATCTTTAGTAGCAATCTTCATAAAAAACAGTTCATATGACCTTCCATAAATATTTCAGCAATCTTCATAAAACACAATAGATATGACCTTTCATAAATACCTCAGAAATATTCATAAAACACAATACACATGACCATCCACAAATACTTGAGCAATCTTCATTAAACACAATAGATAAGATATGACCTTCCATAAATATTTTACCAATCTTCATAAAACACAATACATATGACCTTCCATAAATACTTCAGCAATCTTCATAAAACACAATACATATGACCTTCCATAAACACTTCAGAAATATTCATAAAACACAATAGATAAGATATGACCTTCCATAAATACTTTACCAATACTCATAAAACACAATACATATGACCTAAAATAAAAACTTTAGAAGCAATCTTCATAAAAAACAATTCATATGACCTACCATAAACACTTGAGCAATCTTCATAAAACACAATTCATATGAGCTACCATAAACACTTCAGAAATATTCATAAAACACAATACACATGACCATCCACAAATAGTTGAGCAATCTTCATTAAACACAATAGATAAGATATGACCTTCCATAAATATTTTACCAATCTTCATAAAACACAATACATATGACCTTCCATAAATACTTTAGCAATCTTCATAAAACACAATACATATGACCTTCCATAAACACTTCAGCAATCTTCATAAAACAAAATACATATGACTTATCATAACTACTTTACCAATATTCTTAAAACGCAATACATATGACCTACAATAAATACTTTAGTAGCAATCATCATAAAACACAATTCATTAACCAACCATAAACAATTCAGCAATCTTCATAAAACACAATACATATGACCTTCCATAAACACTTTACCAATATTCTTAAAACACAATACATATGACCTACAATAAATACTTTAGTAGCAATTATCATAAAACACAATTCATATGACCTACCGTAAACAATTCAGCAATATTAATAAAACACAATACATGGTCCGAGTACACAGTTATTTCGTAGTGCATTTCTTTTAGACAATAAATGAAAATTAAAAAAATCCCACCTGCGCTTTCTCAATAATATTTTTACAGTGTGTTGTACTACTTTTGGGACAAATTATATCAAAATTATAGAAAACTTCATCGGCTCTAACTCAAAATATGGACAATTTCATGTTAAGGGGGTCTTCAAATCTTTTGACAGCTTCCGAAGTGCTAATTTTTAACATTTTTCAGCTGGACCAAATCACTACTTTTCTTTAAAATTCATGACCCAAATTTTTTTACAGTGTCATTTCACCCCCCTACTTACTATTTGAGTCATAAAACATGGAGAAATAAATTTGGAAGGGGTATAAAAAAAATCAACAAGTAACACACTGTCCACACTAGGGACTATATTCGTGGACAACGAAAATCAAAGGACGATAACTGTGTACCCGGACCTAATAGGGTAGAAAAAGTTGACCAATCTTAATGAAACTTGGTATGACCAAAGCTTATCAAATTATAAGACTGCTTACAAAGTTTCATGGCAATAAGATATATATTATAGACAATATGACTAATTCTATATTCAACTTTGCGTGTTAAATTTAGACGTTAAAATTGAAAATTTTCAACTATCAACATTTGGGGCTTAAAAAATTAAAATATTGCAAAAAAATACTTTTGAAATGCCTTAATATATTATGTATTATGTATTAAAAGCAATAGAGTACTCATTTGATTTGTCAGACTTATCATAATTATTATAAAGTCAAATTTATATGAGCATGTGGCTAAAAATGGAGGTTTTCCAATGAAGGGGGGCCTTATATAAAGATGTAATATTTTCCAGCAATTTTAAATTTGTAAAGCTTTTTGGTTATAAATAATCCTTACATATGTATTTAATGTACTTTAAATGGAAAGAAAAGTTACAAATAACATATCACATTAGTTTAAAAGGGTCTTAGGCCAAGTAAGACTGAAAATAATTTAGGGTCAATTTAGGCCGTATCACATATTTACACTTAAAAATGCATATTGAAGCTATAGGAAATAAAATTTTGTGTCTTTTCTATCATTTCTATACTCAGGTGACATGATACAATAAATCTGAGCACAAAAAGACTCTTGCATTCAACTTTTTTTGCAGACAGTATGGTCTGATACAAAGATTTTTCACTTTTTAGTGAAAAACATGCATACATTTTAGTCTCAACAGGCTTATATTTGAACCACTTGCTATCCTACAGAAGAAAAGAAAGATATTATGTGACATAAAACAGGTACAAAAGACATTGTTAAGTGCTTTTTATACAAATTTAGTGAGGTCTTTATAATGGACTTCAACTTTTATTTTCCAAGCTCCTCACATTTAACTTGATCCAAACAGGGCGTTAGACGAGGATCATATATACAACACATTTTGCACATATTGTCTGAGATAATCTTCTTTTCTGTAGATTCAGAGTTCACAAATGAGTAGTACAACTGGATTGAAGCATAGAAACACAAATATTGACACATAAAACCTGTCAGATAGAAAGTCAGAATGCCACTTATGCATCAAAATTGAAAAAAGCTATGAAATGCTTATTTTGACCATAAAATGCCAAAATTGGTCATTTTTGCAGAAATTCTATCAAATAAAAGTTTAAATCCTTTAGTTTTATGCTATTTGATAAATTGACACCATCAAATCATTCAGGGAAGTTGCCAAAGTACAGATTCTATATTTCCTGATTTCACCTCTTAGGTCCGAGTACACAGTTATTTCGTAGTGCATTTCTTTTAGACAATAAATGAAAATTAAAAAAATCCCACCTGCGCTTTCTCAATAATATTTTTACAGTGTGTTGTACTACTTTTGGGACAAATTATATCAAAATTATAGAAAACTTCATCGGCTCTAACTCAAAATATGGACAATTTCATGTTAAGGGGGTCTTCAAATCTTTTGACAGCTTCCGAAGTGCTAATTTTTAACATTTTTCAGCTGGACCAAATCACTACTTTTCTTTAAAATTCATGACCCAAATTTTTTTACAGTGTCATTTCACCCCCCTACTTACTATTTGAGTCATAAAACATGGAGAAATAAATTTGGAAGGGGTATAAAAAAAATCAACAAGTAACACACTGTCCACACTAGGGACTATATTCGTGGACAACGAAAATCAAAGGAAGATAACTGTGTACCCGGACCACATATGACCTACCATAAATATTTGTGCAATCTGTATAAAACACAAAACATTTGACCTACCATAAATATTTTAGTAGCAATCTTCAAAACACACAATACATATGACCTACCATAAACACTTGAGCAATCTTCATTAAACACAATAGATAAGATATGACCTTCCATAAATACTTTACCAGTATTCATAAAACACAATACATATGACCTAAAGTAAAATCTTTAGTAGCAATCTTCATAAAAAACAGTTCATATGACCTTCCATAAATATTTCAGCAATCTTCATAAAACACAATAGATATGACCTTTCATAAATACCTCAGAAATATTCATAAAACAAATTACACATGACCATCCACAAATACTTGAGCAATCTTCATTAAACACAATAGATAAGATATGACCTTCCATAAATATTTTACCAATCTTCATAAAACACAATACATATGACCTTCCATAAATACTTCAGCAATCTTCATAAAACACAATACATATGACCTTCCATAAACACTTCAGAAATATTCATAAAACACAATAGATAAGATATGACCTTCCATAAATACTTTACCAATACTCAGAAAACACAATACATATGACCTAAAATAAAAACTTTAGAAGCAATCTTCATAAAAAACAATTCATATGACCTACCATAAACACTTGAGCAATCTTCATAAAACACAATAGGTATGACCTTCCATAAATACTTTATCAATATTCTTAAAACACAATACATATGACATACAATACACATGAGCAGCAATCTTCATAAAACACAATTCATATGACCTACCATAAACACTTCAGCAATATTCATAAAACACAATACATATGACATACCATAAATAATTTTGCAATCTGCATAAAACACAATACATTTGACCTACCATAAATATTTTATTAGCAATCTTCATATAACACACAATACATATGACTTACCATAAACACTTGAGCAATCTTCATAAAACACAAAAGATATGACCTTCCATAAATACTTCAGCAATCTTCATAAAACACAATAGATATGACCTTCCATAAATACTTCAGAAATATTCATAAAACACAATAAACATGACCTTCCACAAATACTTAAGCAATCTTCATTAAACACAATAGATAAGATATGACCTTCCATAAATACTTTACCAATATTAATAAAACAAAATACATATGACCTAAAATAAAAACTTTAGTAGCAATCTTCATAAAACACAATACATATGACCTTCCATAAATACTTCAGAAATATTCATAAAACGCAATACACATGACCATCCACAAATACTTGAGCAATCTTCATTAAACACAATAGATAAGATATGACCTTCCATAAATATTTTACCAATCTTCATAAAACACAATACATATGACCTTCCATAAATACTTCAGCAATCTTCATAAAACACAATACATATGACCTTCCATAAACACTTCAGAAATATTCATAAAACACAATAGATAAGATATGACCTTCCATAAATACTTTACCAATACTCATAAAACACAATACATATGACCTAAAATAAAAACTTTAGAAGCAATCTTCATAAAAAACAATTCATATGACCTACCATAAACACTTGAGCAATCTTCATAAAACACAATTCATATGACCTACCATAAACACTTCAGAAATATTCATAAAACACAATACACATGACCATCCACAAATAGTTGAGCAATCTTCATTAAACACAATAGATAAGATATGACCTTCCATAAATATTTTACCAATCTTCATAAAACACAATACATATGACCTTCCATAAATACTTTAGCAATCTTCATAAAACACAATACATATGACCTTCCGTAACACTTCAGAAATATTCATAAAACACTATATACATGATTTTCTACAAATACTTGAGCAATCTTCATAAAAAACAATAGATATGACATTTCATAAATACTTGAGCAATCTTCATAAAACACAACAGATATGACATTCCATAAATACTTCATAAAACACAATAAATATGACCTTCCATAAATACTTCAGCAATCTTCATAAAACACAATAGATAAGATATGACCTTCCATAAATACTTTACCAATACTCATAAAACACAATACATATGACCTAAAATAAATACTTAAGCAATCTTCATAAAACACAATACATATGACCTTCCATAAACACTTCAGAAATATTCATAAAACACAATAGATAAGATATGACCTTCCATAAATACTATACCAATACTCATAAAAAACAATTCATATGACCTACCATAAACACTTGAGCAATCTTCATAAAACACAATTCATATGACCTACCATAAACACTTCAGAAATATTCATAAAACACAATACACATGACCATCCACAAATAGTTGAACAATCTTCATTAAACACAATAGATAAGATATGACCTTCCATAAATATTTTACCAATCTTCATAAAACACAATACATATGACCTTCCATAAATACTTCAGCAATCTTCATAAAACACAATACATATGACCTTCCATAAACACTTCAGAAATATTCATAAAACACAATAGATAAGATATGACCTTCCATAAATACTTTACCAATACTCATAAAACACAATACATATGACCTAAAATAAAAACTTTAGAAGCAATCTTCATAAAAACAATTCATATGACCTACCATAAACACTTGAGCAATCTTCATAAAACACAATTCATATGACCTACCATAAACACTTCAGAAATATTCATAAAACACAATACACATGACCATCCACAAATAGTTGAGCAATCTTCATTAAACACAATAGATAAGATATGACCTTCCATAAATATTTTACCAATCTTCATAAAACACAATACATATGACCTTCCATAAATACTTTAGCAATCTTCATAAAACACAATACATATGACCTTCCATAAACACTTCAGAAATATTCATAAAACACTCAATACATGATTTTCTACAAATACTTGAGCAATCTTCATAAAACACAATAGATATGACATTTCATAAATACTTGAGCAATCTTTATAAAACACAACAGATATGACATTCCATAAATACTTCAGGAATCTTCATAAAACACAATAGATATGACCTTCCATAAATACTTCAGCAATCTTCATAAAACACAATACACATGACCTTCCACAAATACTTCAGCAATCTTCATAAAACACAATAGATAAGATATGAACTTCCATAAATACTTTATCAATACTCATAAAACACAATACATATGACCTAAAATAAAAACTTCAGAAGCAATCTTCATAAAAAACAATTCATATGACCTACCATAAACACTTGAGCAATATTCATAAAACACAACACATATGACCTACCATAAATAATTTTCCAATCTGCATAAAACACAATACATTTGACCTACCATAAATATTTTAATAGCAATCTTCATAACACACAATACATATCACCTACCATAAAAACTTGAGCAATCTTCATAAAACACAATAGATATGACCTTCCATAAACACTTCAGCAATCTTCATAAAACAAAATACATATGACTTATCATAACCACTTTACCAATATTCTTAAAAGGCAATACATATGACCTACAATAAATACTTTAGTAGCAATCATCATAAAACACAATTCATTAACCAACCATAAACAATTCAGCAATCTTCATAAAACACAATACATATGACCTTCCATAAATACTTTACCAATATTCTTAAAACACAATACATATGACCTACAATAAATACTTTAGTAGCAATCATCATAAAACACAATTCATATGACCTACCGTAAACAATTCAGCAATATTAATAAAACACAATACATATGACCTACCATAAATATTTGTGCAATCTGTATAAAACACAAAACATTTGACCTACCATAAATATTTTAGTAGCAATCTTCAAAACACACAATACATATGACCTACCATAAACACTTAAGCAATCTTCATAAAACACAATAGGTATGACCTTCCATAAATACTTCACCAATATTCTTAAAACACAATACATATGACATACAATACACATGAGCAGCAATCTTCATAAAACACAATTCATATGACCTACCATAAACACTTCAGCAATATTCATAAAACACAATACATATGACCTACCATAAATAATTTTGCAATCTGCATAAAACACAATATATTTGACCTACCATAAATATTTTATTAGCAATCTTCATATAACACACAATACATATAACTTACCATAAACACTTGAGCAATCTTCATAAAACACAAAAGATATGACCTTCTATAAATACTTCAGCAATCTTCATAAAACACAATAGATATGACCTTCCATAAATACTTCAGAAATATTCATAAAACACAATACACATGACCTTCCACAAATACTTGAGCAATCTTCATTAAACACAATAGATAAGATATGACCTTCAATAAATACTTTACCAATATTCATAAAACACAATACATATAACCTAAAATAAAAACTTTAGTAGCAATCTTCATAAAACACAATACATATGACCTGCCATAAATACTTCAGTAATCTTCATAAAACACAATAGTTATGACCTTCCATAAATACTTCAGAAATATTCATAAAACACAATACACATGACCTTCCACAAATACTTGAGCAATCTTCATTAAACACAATAGATAAGATATGACCTTCAATAAATACTTTACCAATATTCATAAAACACAATACATATAACCTAAAATAAAAACTTTAGTAGCAATCTTCATAAAACACAATACATATGACCTACCATAAATAATTTTGCAATCTTCATAAAACACAATACATATGACCTAAAATAAAAACTTTAGTAGCAATCTTCATAAAACACAATACATATGACCTTCCATAAATACTTCAGCAATCTTCATAAAACACAATACATATGACCTTCCATAAATACTTCAGCAATCTTCATAAAACACAATACATATGACCTTCCATAAACACTTCAGAAATATTCATAAAACACAATACACATGACCTTCCACAAATACTTGAGCAATCTTCATTAAACACAATAGATAAGATATGACCTTCCATAAATACTTTACCAATATTCATAAAACACAATACATATGACCTAAAATAAATACTTTAGTAGCATTTTCTGCATAAAACACAATACATATGACCTAAAATAAATACTTTAGTAGCATTTTCTGCATAAAACACAATACATATGACTTAAAATAAATACTTTAGTAGCATTTTCTGCATAAAACACAATACATATGACCTTCCATAAATTTGATTTTGATTTTTTGGTTTTTTAACGCCAATTTTAGCTTCTTTTGGGCTATTTCGTGGCGGCCAGTTTTTATTGGTGGAGGAAGCCGGAGTGCCCGGAGAAAACCACCGACCTTCGATAGGAAAACTGACAATCCTAGTCAATTAAGATTGGAGTCGAGTGCACCCGCTTGAGCAGGGTTCGTATTCACAACCTCAGTGTTGACTGGCAAGTGATTATAGTAGTAACTACTTAAACCACTCGGCCACCGAAGCCCCTACCTTCCATAAATACTTCAGAAATATTCATAAAACACAATACATATGACCTTGAATAAATATTCCAGCAATCTTCATAAAACACAATACATATGACCTACAATAAATACTTTAGTAGCAATCATCATAAAACACAATTCATATGACCTACCATAAACAATTCAGCAATATTAATAAAACACAATACATATGACCTACCATAAATATTTGTGCAATCTGTATAAAACACAAAACATTTGACCTACCATAAATATTTTAGTAGCAATCTTCAAAACACACAATACATATGACCTACCATAAACACGAAAGCAATCTTCATAAAACACAATAGGTATGACCTTCCATAAATACTTTACCAATATTCTTAAAACACAATACATATGACATACAATACACATGAGCAGCAATCTTCATAAAACACAATTCATATGACCTACCATAAACACTTCACCAATATTCATAAAACACAATACATATGACCTACCATAAATAATTTTGCAATCTGCATAAAACACAATACATTTGACCTACCATAAATATTTTATTAGCAATCTTCATTTAACACACAATACATATGACTTACCATAAACACTTGAGCAATCTTCATAAAACACAAAAGATATGACCTTCCATAAATACTTCAGCAATCTTCATAAAACACAATAGATATGACCTTCCATAAATACTTCAGAAATATTCATAAAACACAATAACCATGACCTTCCACAAATACTTGAGCAATCTTCATTAAACACAATAGATAAGATATGACCTTCCATAAATACTTTACCAATATTAATAAAACACAATACATATAACCTAAAATAAAAACTTTAGTTGCAATCTTCATAAAACACAATACATATGACCTACCATAAATAATTTTGCAATCTTCATAAAACACAATACATATGACCTAAAATAAAAACTTTAGTAGCAATCTTCATAAAACACAATACATATGACCTTCCATAAATACTTCAGCAATCTTCATAAAACACAATACATATGATCTTCCATAAATACTTCAACAATCTTCATAAAACACAATACATATGACCTTCCATAAACACTTCAGAAATATTCATAAAACACAATACACATGACCTTCCACAAATACTTAAGCAATCTTCATTAAACACAATAGATAAGATATGACCTTCCATAAATACTTTACCAATATTCATAAAACACAATACATATGACCTAAAATAAATACTTTAGTAGCATTTTCTGCATAAAACACAATACATATGACCTAAAATAAATACTTTAGTAGCATTTTCTGCATAAAACACAATACATATGACCTAAAATAAATACTTTAGTAGCATTTTCTGCATAAAACACAATACATATGACCTAAAATAAATACTTTAGTAGCATTTTCTGCATAAAACACAATACATATGACCTAAAATAAATACTTTAGTAGCATTTTCTGCATAAAACACAATACATATGACCTTCCATAAATTTGATTTTGATTTTTTGGTTTTTTAACGCCAATTTTAGCACCTTTTGGGCTATTTCGTGGCGGCCAGTTTTTCTTGGTGGAGGAAGCCGGAGTGCCAGGAGAAAACAACCGACCTTCGATAGGAAAACTGACAATCCTAGTCAATTAAGATTGGAGTCTAGTGCACCCGCTTGAGCAGGGTTCGTATTCACAACCTCAGTGTTGACTGGCAAGTGATTATAGTAGTAACTACTTAAACCACTCGGCCACCGAGGCCCCTACCTTCCATAAATACTTCAGAAATATTCATAAAACACAATACATATAACCTTGAACAAATATTCCAGCAATCTTCATAAAACACAATACATATGACCTTTCATAAATACTTCAGCAATCTTCATAAAACACAATACACATGACCTTCCACAAATACTTCAGCTATCTTCATAAAACACAATAGATAAGATATGACCTTCCATAAATACATTACCAGTATTCATAAAACACAATACATATGACCTAAAGTAAAATCTTTAGTAGCAATCTTCATAAAAAACAATTCATATGACCTTCCATAAATATTTCAGCAATCTTCATCAAACACAATAGATATGACCTTTCATAAATACTTCAGAAATATTCATAAAACAAAATACACATGACCATCCACAAATACTTGAGCAATCTTCATTAAACACAATAGATAAGATATGACCTTCCATAAATATTTTACCAATCTTCATAAAACACAATACATATGACCTTCCATAAATACTTCAGAAATCTTCATAAAACACAATACATATGACCTTCCATAAACACTTCAGAAATATTCATAAAACACAATAGATAAGATATGACCTTCCATAAATACTTTACCAATACTCATAAAACACAATACATATGACCTAAAATAAAAACTTTAGAAGCAATCTTCATAAAAAACAATTCATATGACCTACCATAAACACTTGAGCAATCTTCATAAAACACAATTCATATGACCTACCATAAACACTTCAGAAATATTCATAAAACACAATACACATGACCATCCACAAATAGTTGAGCAATCTTCATTAAACACAATAGATAAGATATGACCTTCCATAAATATTTTACCAATCTTCATAAAACACAATACATATGACCTTCCATAAATACTTTAGCAATCTTCATAAAACACAATACATATGACCTTCCATAAACACTTCAGAAATATTCATAAAACACTATATACATGATTTTCTACAAATACTTGAGCAATCTTCATAAAACACAATAGATATGACATTTCATAAATACTTGAGCAATCTTTATAAAACACAACAGATATGACATTCCATAAATACTTCAGGAATCTTCATAAAACACAATAGATATGACCTTCCATAAATACTTCAGCAATCTTCATAAAACACAATACACATGACCTTCCACAAATACTTCAGCAATCTTCATAAAACACAATAGATAAGATATGAACTTCCATAAATACTTTATCAATACTCATAAAACACAATACATATGACCTAAAATAAAAACTTTAGAAGCAATCTTCATAAAAAACAATTCATATGACCTACCATAAACACTTGAGCAATTTTCATAAAACACAACACATATGACCTACCATAAATAATTTTGCAATCTGCATAAAACACAATACATTTGACCTACCATAAATATTTTAATAGCAATCTTCATAACACACAATACATATGACCTACCATAAAAACTTGAGCAATCTTCATAAAACACAATAGATATGACCTTCCATAAACACTTCAGCAATCTTCATAAAACAAAATACATATGACTTATCATAACTACTTTACCAATATTCTTAAAACGCAATACATATGACCTACAATAAATACTTTAGTAGGAATCATCATAAAACACAATTCATTAACCAACCATAAACAATTCAGCAATCTTCATAAAACACAATACATATGACCTTCCATAAATACTTTACCAATATTCTTAAAACACAATACATATGACCTACAATAAATACTTAAGTAGCAATCATCATAAAACACAATTCATATGACCTACCGTAAACAATTCAGCAATATTAATAAAACACAATACATATGACCTAAAATAAAAACTTTAGTTGCAATCTTCATAAAACACAATACATATCACCTACCATAAATAATTTTGCAATCTTCATAAAACACAATATATATGACCTAAAATAAAAACTTTAGTAGCAATCTTCATAAAACACAATACATATGACCTTCCATAAATACTTCAGCAATCTTCATAAAACACAATACATATAATCTTCCACAAATACTTAAGCAATCTTCATTTAACACAATAGATAAGATATGACCTTCCATAAATACTTTACCAATATTCATAAAACACAATACATATGACCTAAAATAAATACTTTAGTAGCATTTTCTGCATAAAACACAATACATATGACCTAAAATAAATACTTTAGTAGCATTTTCTGCATAAAACACAATACATATGACCTAAAATAAATACTTTAGTAGCATTTTCTGCATAAAACACAATACATATGACCTTCCATAAATTTGATTTTGATTTTTTGGTTTTTTAACGCCAATTTTAGCACCTTTTGGGCTATTTCGTGGCGCCCAGTTTTTTTTGGTGGAGGAAGCCGGAGTGCCCAGGGAAAACCACCGACCTTCGATAGGAAAACTGACAATCCTAGTCAATTAAGATTGGAGTCTAGTGCACCCGCTTGAGCAGGGTTCGTATTCACAACCTCAGTGTTGACTGGCAAGTGATTATAGTAGTAACTACTTAAACCACTCGGCCACCGAGGCCCCTACCTTCCATAAATACTTCAGAAATATTCATAAAACACAATACATATGACCTTGAATAAATATTCCAGCAATCTTCATAAAACACAATACATATGACCTTTAATAAATACTTCAGCAATCTTCATAAAACACAATACACATGACCTTCCACAAATACTTCAGCAATCTTCATAAAACACAATAGATAAGATATGACCTTCCATAAATACTTTACCAGTATTCATAAAACACAATACATATGACCTAAAGTAAAATCTTTAGTAGCAATCTTCATAAAAAACAATTCATATGACCTTCCATAAATATTTCAGCAATCTTCATAAAACACAATAGATATGACCTTTCATAAATACTTCAGAAATATTCATAAAACACAATACACATGACCATCCACAAATACTTGAGCAATCTTCATTAAACACAATAGATAAGATATGACCTTCCATAAATATTTTACCAATCTTCATAAAACACAATACATATGACCTTCCATAAATACTTCAGCAATCTTCATAAAACACAATACATATGACCTTCCATAAACACTTCAGAAATATTCATAAAACACAATAGATAAGATATGACCTTCCATAAATACTTTACCAATACTCATAAAACACAATACATATGACCTAAAATAAAAATTTTAGAAGCAATCTTCATAAAAACAATTCATATGACCTACCATAAACACTTGAGCAATCTTCATAAAACACAATTCATATGACCTACCATAAACACTTCAGAAATATTCATAAAACACAATACACATGACCATCCACAAATAGTTGAGCAATCTTCATTAAACACAATAGAGAAGATATGACCTTCCATAAATATTTTACCAATCTTCATAAAACACAATACATATGACCTTCCATAAATACTTTAGCAATCTTCATAAAACACAATACATATGACCTTCCATAAACACTTCAGAAATATTCATAAAATACTATATACATGATTTTCTACAAATACTTGAGCAATCTTCATAAAACACAATAGATATGACATTTCATAAATACTTGAGCAATCTTTATAAAACACAACAGATATGACATTCCATAAATACTTCAGGAATCTTCATAAAACACAATAGATATGACCTTCCATAAATACTTCAGCAATCTTCATAAAACACAATACACATGACCTTCCACAAATACTTCAGCAATCTTCATAAAACACAATAGATAAGATATGAACTTCCATAAATACTTTATCAATACTCATAAAACACAATACATATGACCTAAAATAAAAACTTTAGAAGCAATCTTCATAAAAAAACAATTCATATGACCTACCATAAACACTTGAGCAATATTCATAAAACACAACACATATGACCTACCATAAATAATTTTGCAATCTGCATAAAACACAATACATTTGACCTACCATAAATATTTTAATAGCAATCTTCATAACACACAATACATATGACCTACCATAAACACTTGAGCAATCTTCATAAAACACAATAGATATGACCTTCCATAAACACTTCAGCAATCTTCATAAAACAAAATACATATGACTTATCATAACTACTTTACCAATATTCTTAAAACGCAATACATATGACCTACAATAAATACTTTAGTAGCAATCATCATAAAACACAATTCATTAACCAACCATAAACAATTCAGCAATCTTCATAAAACACAATACATATGACCTTCCATAAATACTTTACCAATATTCTTAAAACACAATACATATGACCTACAATAAATACTTTAGTAGCAATCATCATAAAACACAATTCATATGACCTACCGTAAACAATTCAGCAATATTAATAAAACACAATACATATGACCTACCATAAATATTTGTGCAATCTGTATAAAACACAAAACATTTGACCTACCATAAATATTTTAGTAGCAATCTTCAAAACACACAATACATATGACCTACCATAAACACTTAAGCAATCTTCATAAAACACAATAGGTATGACCTTCCATAAATACTTTACCAATATTCTTAAAACACAATACATATGACATACAATACACATGAGCAGCAATCTTCATAAAACACAATTCATATGACCTACCATAAACACTTCAGCAATATTCATAAAACACAATACATATGACCTACCATAAATAATTTTGCAATCTGCATAAAACACAATACATTTGACCTACCATTAATATTTTATTAGCAATCTTCATATAACACACAATACATATAACTTACCATAAACACTTGAGCAATCTTCATAAAACACAAAAGATATGACCTTCCATAAATACTTCAGCAATCTTCATAAAACACAATAGATATGACCTTCCATAAATATTTCAGAAATATTCATAAAACACAATACACATGACCTTCCATAAATACTTGAGCAATCTTCATTAAACACAATAGATAAGATATGACCTTCAATAAATACTTTACCAATATTCATAAAACACAATACATATAACCTAAAATAAAAACTTTAGTAGCAATCTTCATAAAACACAATACATATGACCTACCATAAATAATTTTGCAATCTTCATAAAACACAATACATATGACCTAAAATAAAAACTTTAGTAGCAATCTTCATAAAACACAATACATATGACCTTCCATAAATACTTCAGCAATCTTCATAAAACACAATACATATGACCTTCTATAAATACTTCAGCAATCTTCATAAAACACAATACATATGATCTTCCATAAACACTTCAGAAATATTCATAAAACACAATACACATGACCTTCCACAAATACTTGAGCAATCTTCATTAAACACAATAGATAAGATATGACCTTCCATAAATACTTTACCAATATTCATAAAACACAATACATATGACCTAAAATAAATGCTTTAGTAGCATTTTCTGCATAAAACACAATACATATGACCTAAAATAAATACTTTAGTAGCATTTTCTGCATAAAACACAATACATATGACTTAAAATAAATACTTTAGTAGCATTTTCTGCATAAAACACAATACATATGACCTTCCATAAATTTGATTTTGATTTTTTGTTTTTTTAACGCCAATTTTAGCTTCTTTTGGGCTATTTCGTGGCGGCCAGTTTTTATTGGTGGAGGAAGCCGGAGTGCCCGGAGAAAACCACCGACCTTCGATAGGAAAACTGACAATCCTAGTCAATTAAGATTGGAGTCGAGGGCACCCGCTTGAGCAGGGTTCGTATTCACAACCTCAGTGTTGACTGGCAAGTGATTATAGTAGTAACTACTTAAACCACTCGGCCACCGAGGCCCCTACCTTCCATAAATACTTCAGAAATATTCATAAAACATAATACATATGACCTTGAATAAATATTCCAGCAATCTTCATAAAACACAATACATATGACCTTTCATAAATACTTCAGCAATCTTCATAAAACACAATACACATGACCTTCCACAAATACTTCAGCAATCTTCATAAAACACAATAGATAAGATATGACCTTCCATAAATACTTTACCAGTATTCATAAAACACAATACATATGACCTAAAGTAAAATCTTTAGTAGCAATCTTCATAAAAAACAATTCATATGACCTTCCATAAATATTTCAGCAATCTTCATAAAACACAATAGATATGACCTTTCATAAATACTTCAGAAATATTCATAAAACACAATACACATGACCATCCACAAATACTTGAGCAATCTTCATTAAACACAATAGATAAGATATGACCTTCCATAAATATTTTACCAATCTTCATAAAACACAATACATATGACCTTCCATAAATACTTCAGCAATCTTCATAAAACACAATACATATGACCTTCCATAAACACTTCAGAAATATTCATAAAACACAATAGATAAGATATGACCTTCCATAAATACTTTACCAATACTCATAAAACACAATACATATGACCTAAAATAAAAACTTTAGAAGCAATCTTCATAAAAACAATTCATATGACCTACCATAAACACTTGAGCAATCTTCATAAAACACAATTCATATGACCTACCATAAACACTTCAGAAATATTCATAAAACACTATATACATGATTTTCTACAAATACTTGAGCAATCTTCATAAAACACAATAGATATGACATTTCATAAATACTTGAGCAATCTTTATAAAACACAACAGATATGACATTCCATAAATACTTCAGGAATCTTCATAAAACACAATAGATATGACCTTCCATAAATACTTCAGCAATCTTCATAAAACACAATACACATGACCTTCCACAAATACTTCAGCAATCTTCATAAAACACAATAGATAAGATATGAACTTCCATAAATACTTTATCAATACTCATAAAATACAATACATATGACCTAAAATAAAAACTTCAGAAGCAATCTTCATAAAAAACAATTCATATGACCTACCATAAACACTTGAGCAATATTCATAAAACACAACACATATGACCTACCATAAATAATTTTCCAATCTGCATAAAACACAATACATTTGACCTACCATAAATATTTTAATAGCAATCTTCATAACACACAATACATATCACCTACCATAAAAACTTGAGCAATCTTCATAAAACACAATAGATATGACCTTCCATAAACACTTCAGCAATCTTCATAAAACAAAATACATATGACTTATCATAACCACTTTACCAATATTCTTAAAAGGCAATACATATGACCTACAATAAATACTTTAGTAGCAATCATCATAAAACACAATTCATTAACCAACCATAAACAATTCAGCAATCTTCATAAAACACAATACATATGACCTTCCATAAATACTTTATCAATATTCTTAAAACACAATACATATGACCTACAATAAATACTTTAGTAGCAATCATCATAAAACACAATTCATATGACCTACCGTAAACAATTCAGCAATATTAATAAAACACAATACATATGACCTACCATAAATATTTGTGCAATCTGTATAAAACACAAAACATTTGACCTACCATAAATATTTTAGTAGCAATCTTCAAAACACACAATACATATGACCTACCATAAACACGAAAGCAATCTTCATAAAACACAATAGGTATGACCTTCCATAAATACTTTACCAATATTCTTAAAACACAATACATATGACATACAATACACATGAGCAGCAATCTTCATAAAACACAATTCATATGACCTACCATAAACACTTCAGCAATATTCATAAAACACAATACATATGACCTACCATAAATAATTTTGCAATCTGCATAAAACACAATACATTTGACCTACCATAAATATTTTATTAGCAATCTTCATATAACACACAATACATATGACTTACCATAAACACTTGAGCAATCTTCATAAAACACAAAAGATATGACCTTCCATAAATACTTCAGCAATCTTCATAAAACACAATAGATATGACCTTCCATAAATACTTCAGAAATATTCATAAAACACAATAACCATGACCTTCCACAAATACTTGAGCAATCTTCATTAAACACAATAGATAAGATATGACCTTCCATAAATACTTTACCAATATTAATAAAACACAATACATATAACCTAAAATAAAAACTTTAGTTGCAATCTTCATAAAACACAATACATATGACCTACCATAAATAATTTTGCAATCTTCATAAAACACAATACATATGACCTAAAATAAAAACTTTAGTAGCAATCTTCATAAAACACAATACATATGACCTTCCATAAATACTTCAGCAATCTTCATAAAACACAATACATATGATCTTCCATAAATACTTCAACAATCTTCATAAAACACAATACATATGACCTTCCATAAACACTTCAGAAATATTCATAAAACACAATACACATGACCTTCCACAAATACTTAAGCAATCTTCATTAAACACAATAGATAAGATATGACCTTCCATAAATACTTTACCAATATTCATAAAACACAATACATATGACCTAAAATAAATACTTTAGTAGCATTTTCTGCATAAAACACAATACATATGACCTAAAATAAATACTTTAGTAGCATTTTCTGCATAAAACACAATACATATGACCTAAAATAAATACTTTAGTAGCATTTTCTGCATAAAACACAATACATATGACCTAAAATAAATACTTTAGTAGCATTTTCTGCATAAAACACAATACATATGACCTAAAATAAATTTGATTTTGATTTTTTGGTTTTTTAACGCCAATTTTAGCTTCTTTTGGGCTATTTCGTGGCGGCCAGTTTTTATTGGTGGAGGAAGCCGGAGTGCCCGGAGAAAACCACCGACCTTCGATAGGAAAACTGACAATCCTAGTCAATTAAGATTGGAGTCGAGTGCACCCGCTTGAGCAGGGTTCGTATTCACAACCTCAGTGTTGACTGGCAAGTGATTATAGTAGTAACTACTTAAACCACTCGGCCACCGAGGCCCCTACCTTCCATAAATACTTCAGAAATATTCATAAAACACAATACATATGACCTTGAACAAATATTCCAGCAATCTTCATAAAACACAATACATATGACCTTTCATAAATACTTCAGCAATCTTCATAAAACACAATACACATGACCTTCCACAAATACTTCAGCTATCTTCATAAAACACAATAGATAAGATATGACCTTCCATAAATACATTACCAGTATTCATAAAACACAATACATATGACTAAAGTAAAATCTTCCATAAATTAAATACTTCAGAAATATTCATAAAACACAATACATATGACCTTGAATAAATATTCCAGCAATCTTCATAAAACACAATACATATGACCTACAATAAATACTTTAGTAGCAATCATCATAAAACATAAATTTGATTTTGATTTTTTGGTTTTTTAACGCCAATTTTAGCACCTTTTGGGCTATTTCGTGGCGGCCAGTTTTTCTTGGTGGAGGAAGCCGGAGTGCCCGGAGAAAACAACCGACCTTCGATAGGAAAACTGACAATCCTAGTCAATTAAGATTGGAGTCTAGTGCACCCGCTTGAGCAGGGTTCGTATTCACAACCTCAGTGTTGACTGGCAAGTGATTATAGTAGTAACTACTTAAACCACTCGGCCACCGAGGCCCCTACCTTCCATAAATACTTCAGAAATATTCATAAAACACAATACATATGACCTTGAACAAATATTCCAGCAATCTTCATAAAACACAATACATATGACCTTTCATAAATACTTCAGCAATCTTCATAAAACACAATACACATGACCTTCCACAAATACTTCAGCTATCTTCATAAAACACAATAGATAAGATATGACCTTCCATAAATACATTACCAGTATTCATAAAACACAATACATATGACCTAAAGTAAAATCTTCCATAAATTAAATACTTCAGAAATATTCATAAAACACAATACATATGACCTTGAATAAATATTCCAGCAATCTTCATAAAACACAATACATATGACCTACAATAAATACTTTAGTAGCAATCATCATAAAACATAAATTTGATTTTGATTTTTTGGTTTTTTAACGCCAATTTTAGCACCTTTTGGGCTATTTCGTGGCGGCCAGTTTTTCTTGGTGGAGGAAGCCGGAGTGCCCGGAGAAAACAACCGACCTTCGATAGGAAAACTGACAATCCTAGTCAATTAAGATTGGAGTCTAGTGCACCCGCTTGAGCAGGGTTCGTATTCACAACCTCAGTGTTGACTGGCAAGTGATTATAGTAGTAACTACTTAAACCACTCGGCCACCGAGGCCCCTACCTTCCATAAATACTTCAGAAATATTCATAAAACACAATACATATGACCTTGAACAAATATTCCAGCAATCTTCATAAAACACAATACATATGACCTTTCATAAATACTTCAGCTATCTTCATAAAACACAATAGATAAGATATGACCTTCCATAAATACATTACCAGTATTCATAAAACACAATACATATGACCTAAAGTAAAATCTTTAGTAGCAATCTTCATAAAAAACAATTCATATGACCTTCCATAAATATTTCAGCAATCTTCATCAAACACAATAGATATGACCTTTCATAAATACTTCAGAAATATTCATAAAACACAATACACATGATCATCCACAAATACTTGAGCAATCTTCATTAAACACAATAGATAAGATATGACCTTCCATAAACATTTTACCAATCTTCATAAAACACAATACATATGACCTTCCATAAATACTTCAGCAATCTTCATAAAACACAATACATATGACCTTCCATAAACACTTCAGAAATATTCATAAAACACAATAGATAAGATATGACCTTCCATAAATACTTTACCAATACTCATAAAACACAATACATATGACCTAAAATAAAAACTTTAGAAGCAATCTTCATAAAAAACAATTCATATGACCTACCATAAACACTTGAGCAATCTTCATAAAACACAATTCATATGACCTACCATAAACACTTCAGAAATATTCATAAAACACAATACACATGACCATCCACAAATAGTTGAGCAATCTTCATTAAACACAATAGATAAGATATGACCTTCCATAAATATTTTACCAATCTTCATAAAACACAATACATATGACCTTCCATAAATACTTTAGCAATCTTCATAAAACACAATACATATGACCTTCCATAAACACTTCAGAAATATTCATAAAACACTATATACATGATTTTCTACAAATACTTGAGCAATCTTCATAAAACACAATAGATATGACATTTCATAAATACTTGAGCAATCTTTATAAAACACAACAGATATGACATTCCATAAATACTTCAGGAATCTTCATAAAACACAATAGATATGACCTTCCATAAATACTTCAGCAATCTTCATAAAACACAATACACATGACCTTCCACAAATACTTCAGCAATCTTCATAAAACACAATAGATAAGATATGAACTTCCATAAATACTTTATCAATACTCATAAAACACAATACATATGACCTAAAATAAAAACTTTAGAAGCAATCTTCATAAAAAACAATTCATATGACCTACCATAAACACTTGAGCAATCTTCATAAAACACAACACATATGACCTACCATAAATAATTTTGCAATCTGCATAAAACACAATACATTTGACCTACCATAAATATTTTAATAGCAATCTTCATAACACACAATACATATGACCTACCATAAAAACTTGAGCAATCTTCATAAAACACAATAGATATGACCTTCCATAAACACTTCAGCAATCTTCATAAAACAAAATACATATGACTTATCATAACTACTTTACCAATATTCTTAAAACGCAATACATATGACCTACAATAAATACTTTAGTAGGAATCATCATAAAACACAATTCATTAACCAACCATAAACAATTCAGCAATCTTCATAAAACACAATACATATGACCTTCCATAAATACTTTACCAATATTCTTAAAACACAATACATATGACCTACAATAAATACTTTAGTAGCAATCATCATAAAACACAATTCATATGACCTACCGTAAACAATTCAGCAATATTAATAAAACACAATACATATGACCTACCATAAATATTTGTGCAATCTGTATAAAACACAAAACATTTGACCTACCATAAATATTTTAGTAGCAATCTTCAAAACACACAATACATATGACCTACCAAAAACACTTAAGCAATCTTCATAAAACACAATAGGTATGACCTTCCATAAATACTTTACCAATATTCTTAAAACACAATACATATGACATACAATACACATGAGCAGCAATCTTCATAAAACACAATTCATATGACCTATCATAAACACTTCAGCAATATTCATAAAACACAATACATATGACCTACCATAAATAATTTTGCAATCTGCATAAAACACAATACATTTGACCTACAATAAATATTTTATTAGTAATCTTCATATATCACACAATACATATGACTTACCATAAACACTTGAGCAATCTTCATAAAACACAAAAGATATGACCTTCCATAAATACTTCAGCAATCTTCATAAAACACAATAGATATGACCTTCCATAAATACTTCAGAAATATTCATAAAACACAATACACATGACCTTCCACAAATACTTGAGCAATCTTCATTAAACACAATAGATAAGATATGACCTTCCATAAATACTTTACCAATATTCATAAAACACAATACATATAACCTAAAATAAAAACTTTAGTAGCAATCTTCATAAAACACAATACATATGACCTACCATAAATAATTTTGCAATCTTCATAAAAAACAATACATATGACCTAAAATAAAAACTTTAGTAGCAATCTTCATAAAACACAATACATATGACCTTCCATAAATACTTCAGCAATCTTCATAAAACACAATACATATGACCTTCCATAAATACTTCAGCAATCTTCATGAAACACAATACATATGACCTTCCATAAACACTTCAGAAATATTCATAAAACACAATACACATGACCTTCCACAAATACTTCAGCAATCTTCATAAAACACAATAGATAAGATATGACCTTCCATAAATACTTTACCAATACTCATAAAACACAATACATATGACCTAAAATAAAAACTTTAGAAGCAATCTTCATAAAAAACAATTCATATGACCTACCATAAACACTTGAGCAATATTCATAAAACACAACACATATGACCTACCATAAATAATTTTGTAATCTGCATAAAACACAATACATTTGACCTACTATAAATATTTTAATAGTAATCTTCATAACACACAATACATATGACCTACCATAAACACTTGAGCAATCTTCATAAAACACAATAGATATGACCTTCCATAAACACTTCAGCAATCTTCATAAAACAAAATACATATGACTTATCATAACTACTTTACCAATATTCTTAAAACGCAATACATATGACCTACAATAAATACTTTAGTAGCAATCATCATAAAACACAATTCATTAACCAACCATAAACAATTCAGCAATCTTCATAAAACACAATACATATGACCTTCCATAAATACTTTACCAATATTCTTAAAACACAATACATATGACCTACAATAAATACTTTAGTAGCAATCATCATAAAACACAATTCATATGACCTACCGTAAACAATTCAGCAATATTAATAAAACACAATACATATGACCTACCATAAATATTTGTGCAATCTGTATAAAACACAAAACATTTGACCTACCATAAATATTTTAGTAGCAATCTTCAAAACACACAATACATATGACCTACCATAAACACGAAAGCAATCTTCATAAAACACAATAGGTATGACCTTCCATAAATACTTTACCAATATTCTTAAAACACAAAACATATGACATACAATACACATGAGCAGCAATCTTCATAAAACACAATTCATATGACCTACCATAAACACTTCAGCAATATTCATAAAACACAATACATATGACCTACCATAAATAATATTGCAATCTGCATAAAACACAATACATTTGACCTACCATAAATATTTTATTAGCAATCTTCATATAACACACAATACATATGACTTACCATAAACACTTGAGCAATCTTCATAAAACACAAAAGATATGACCTTCCATAAATACTTCAGCAATCTTCATAAAACACAATAGATATGACCTTCCATAAATACTTCAGAAATATTCATAAAACACAATAACCATGACCTTCCACAAATACTTGAGCAATCTTCATTAAACACAATAGATAAGATATGACCTTCCATAAATACTTTACCAATATTAATAAAACACAATACATATAACCTAAAATAAAAATTTTAGTTGCAATCTTCATAAAACACAATACATATGACCTACCATAAATAATTTTGCAATCTTCATAAAACACAATACATATGACCTAAAATAAAAACTTTAGTAGCAATCTTCATAAAACACAATACATATGACCTTCCATAAATACTTCAGCAATCTTCATAAAACACAATACATATGATCTTCCATAAATACTTCAACAATCTTCATAAAACACAATACATATGACCTTCCATAAACACTTCAGAAATATTCATAAAACACAATACACATGACCTTCCACAAATACTTGAGCAATCTTCATTAAACACAATAGATAAGATATGACCTTCCATAAATACTTTACCAATATTCATAAAACACAATACATATGACCTAAAATAAATACTTTAGTAGAATTTTCTGCATAAAACACAATACATATGACCTAAAATAAATACTTTAGTAGCATTTTCTGCATAAAACACAATACATATGACCTAAAATAAATACTTTAGTAGCATTTTCTGCATAAAACACAATACATATGACCTTCCATAAATTTGATTTTGATTTTTTGGTTTTTTAACGCCAATTTTAGCACCTTTTGGGCTATTTCGTGGCGGCCAGTTTTTCTTGGTGGAGGAAGCCGGAGTGCCCGGAGAAAACAACCGACCTTCGATAGGAAAACTGACAATCCTAGTCAATTAAGATTGGAGTCTAGTGCACCCGCTTGAGCAGGGTTCGTATTCACAACCTCAGTGTTGACTGGCAAGTGATTATAGTAGTAACTACTTAAACCACTCGGCCACCGAGGCCCCTACCTTCCATAAATACTTCAGAAATATTCATAAAACACAATACATATGACCTTGAACAAATATTCCAGCAATCTTCATAAAACACAATACATATGACCTTTCATAAATACTTCAGCAATCTTCATAAAACACAATACACATGACCTTCCACAAATACTTCAGCTATCTTCATAAAACACAATAGATAAGATATGACCTTCCATAAATACATTACCAGTATTCATAAAACACAATACATATGACCTAAAGTAAAATCTTTAGTAGCAATCTTCATAAAAAACAATTCATATGACCTTCCATAAATATTTCAGCAATCTTCATAAAACACAATAGATATGACCTTTCATAAATACTTCAGAAATATTCATAAAACACAATACACATGACCATCCACAAATACTTGAGCAATCTTCATTAAACACAATAGATAAGATATGACCTTCCATAAATATTTTACCAATCTTCATAAAACACAATACATATGACCTTCCATAAATACTTCAGCAATCTTCATAAAACACAATACATATGACCTTCCATAAACACTTCAGAAATATTCATAAAACACAATAGATAAGATATGACCTTCCATAAATACTTTACCAATACTCATAAAACACAATACATATGACCTAAAATAAAAATTTTAGAAGCAATCTTCATAAAAAACAATTCATATGACCTACCATAAACACTTGAGCAATCTTCATAAAACACAATTCATATGACCTACCATAAACACTTCAGAAATATTCATAAAACACAATACACATGACCATCCACAAATAGTTGAGCAATCTTCATTAAACACAATAGATAAGATATGACCTTCTATAAATATTTTACCAATCTTCATAAAACACAATACATATGACCTTCCATAAATACTTTAGCAATCTTCATAAAACACAATACATATGACCTTCCATAAACACTTGAGAAATATTCATAAAACACTATATACATGATTTTCTACAAATACTTGAGCAATCTTCATAAAACACATAAGATATGACATTTCATAAATACTTGAGCAATCTTTATAAAACACAACAGATATGACATTCCATAAATACTTCAGGAATCTTCATAAAACACAATAGATATGACCTTCCATAAATACTTCAGCAATCTTCATAAAACACAATACACATGACCTTCCACAAATACTTCAGCAATCTTCATAAAACACAATAGATAAGATATGAACTTCCATAAATACTTTATCAATACTCATAAAACACAATACATATGACCTAAAATAAAAACTTTAGAAGCAATCTTCATAAAAAACAATTCATATGACCTACCATAAACACTTGAGCAATCTTCATAAAACACAACACATATGACCTACCATAAATAATTTTGCAATCTGCATAAAACACAATACATTTGACCTACCATAAATATTTTAATAGCAATCTTCATAACACACAATACATATGACCTACCATAAAAACTTGAGCAATCTTCATAAAACACAATAGATATGACCTTCCATAAACACTTCAGCAATCTTCATAAAACAAAATACATATGACTTATCATAACTACTTTACCAATATTCTTAAAACGCAATACATATGACCTACAATAAATACTTTAGTAGGAATCATCATAAAACACAATTCATTAACCAACCATAAACAATTCAGCAATCTTCATAAAACACAATACATATGACCTTCCATAAATACTTTACAAATATTCTTAAAACACAATACATATGACCTACAATAAATACTTTAGTAGCAATCATCATAAAACACAATTCATATGACCTACCGTAAACAATTCAGCAATATTAATAAAACACAATACATATGACCTACCATAAATATTTGTGCAATCTGTATAAAACACAAAACATTTGATCTACCATAAATATTTTAGTAGCAATCTTCAAAACACACAATACATATGACCTACCATAAACACTTAAGCAATCTTCATAAAACACAATAGGTATGACCTTCCATAAATACTTTACCAATATTCTTAAAACACAATACATATGACATACAATACACATGAGCAGCAATCTTCATAAAACACAATTCATATGACCTACCATAAACACTTCAGCAATATTCATAAAACACAATACATATGACCTACCATACATAATTTTGCAATCTGCATAAAACACAATACATTTGACCTACCATAAATATTTTATTAGCAATCTTCATATAACACACAATACATATGACTTACCATAAACACTTGAGCAATCTTCATAAAACACAAAAGATATGACCTTCCATAAATACTTCAGCAATCTTCATAAAACACAATAGATATGACCTTCCATAAATATTTCAGAAATATTCATAAAACACAATACACATGACCTTCCACAAATACTTGAGCAATCTTCATTAAACACAATAGATAAGATATGACCTTCCATAAATACTTTACCAATATTCATAAAACACAATACATATAACCTAAAATAAAAACTTTAGTAGCAATCTTCATAAAACACAATACATATGACCTACCATAAATAATTTTGCAATCTTCATAAAACACAATACATATGACCTAAAATAAAAACTTTAGTAGCAATCTTCATAAAACACAATACATATGACCTACCATAAACACTTCAGAAATATTCATAAAACACAATACACATGACCATCCACAAATAGTTGAGCAATCTTCATTAAACACAATAGATAAGATATGACCTTCCATAAATATTTTACCAATCTTCATAAAACACAATACATATGACCTTCCATAAATACTTTAGCAATCTTCATAAAACACAATACATATGACCTACCATAAATAATTTTGCAATCTTCATAAAACACAATACATATGACCTAAAATAAAAACTTTAGTAGCAATCTTCATAAAACACAATACATATGACCTTCCATAAATACTTCAGCAATCTTCATAAAACACAATACATATGATCTTCCATAAATACTTCAACAATCTTCATAAAACACAATACATATGACCTTCCATAAACACTTCAGAAATATTCATAAAACACAATACACATGACCTTCCACAAATACTTAAGCAATCTTCATTAACACAATAGATAAGATATGACCTTCCATAAATACTTTACCAATATTCATAAAACACAATACATATGACCTAAAATAAATACTTTAGTAGCATTTTCTGCATAAAACACAATACATATGACCTAAAATAAATACTTTAGTAGCATTTTCTGCATAAAACACAATACATATGACCTAAAATAAATACTTTAGTAGCATTTTCTGCATAAAACACAATACATATGACCTTCCATAAATTTGATTTTGATTTTTTGGTTTTTTAACGACAATTTTAGCACCTTTTGGTCTATTTCGTGGCGGACAGTTTTTATTGGTGGAGGAAGCCGGAGTGCCCGGAGAAAACCACCGACCTTCGATAGGAAAACTGACAATCCTAGTCAATTAAGATTGGAGTCTAGTGCACCCGCTTGAGCAGGGTTCGTATTCACAACCTCAGTGTTGACTGGCAAGTGATTATAGTAGTAACTACTTAAACAACTCGGCCACCGAGGCCCCTACCTTCCATAAATACTTCAGAAATATTCATAAAACACAATACATATGACCTTGAACAAATATTCCAGCAATCTTCATAAAACACAATACATATGACCTTTCATAAATACTTCAGCAATCTTCATAAAACACAATACACATGACCTTCCACAAATACTTCAGCAATCTTCATAAAACACAATAGATAAGATATGACCTTCCATAAATACATTACCAGTATTCATAAAACACAATACATATGACCTAAAGTAAAATCTTTAGTAGCAATCTTCATAAAAAACAATTCATATGACCTTCCATAAATATTTCAGCAATCTTCATAAAACACAATAGATATGACCTTTCATAAATACTTCAGAAATATTCATAAAACACAATACACATGACCATCCACAAATACTTGAGCAATCTTCATTAAACACAATAGACTAGATATGACCTTCCATAAATATTTTACCAATCTTCATAACACACAATACATATGACCTACCATAAACACTTGAGCAATCTTCATAAAACACAATAGATATGACCTTCCATAAACACTTCAGCAATCTTCATAAAACAAAATACATATGACTTATCATAACTACTTTACCAATATTCTTAAAACGCAATACATATGACCTACAATAAATACTTTAGTAGCAATCATCATAAAACACAATTCATTAACCAACCATAAACAATTCAGCAATCTTCATAAAACACAATACATATGACCTTCCATAAATACTTTACCAATATTCTTAAAACACAATACATATGACCTACAATAAATACTTTAGTAGCAATCATCATAAAACACAATTCATATGACCTACCGTAAACAATTCAGCAATATTAATAAAACACAATACATATGACCTACCATAAATATTTGTGCAATCTGTATAAAACACAAAACATTTGACCTACCATAAATATTTTAGTAGCAATCTTCAAAACACACAATACATATGACCTACCATAAACACTTAAGCAATCTTCATAAAACACAATAGGTATGACCTTCCACAAATACTTTACCAATATTCTTAAAACACAATACATATGACATACAATACACATGAGGAGCAATCTTCATAAAACACAATTCATATGACCTACCATAAACACTTCAGCAATATTCATAAAACACAATACATATGACCTACCATACATAATTTTGCAATCTGCATAAAACACAATACATTTGACCTACCATAAATATTTTATTAGCAATCTTCATATAACACACAATACATATGACTTACCATAAACACTTGAGCAATCTTCATAAAACACAAAAGATATGACCTTCCATAAATACTTCAGCAATCTTCATAAAACACAATAGATATGACCTTCCATAAATATTTCAGAAATATTCATAAAACACAATACACATGACCTTCCACAAATACTTGAGCAATCTTCATTAAACACAATAGATAAGATATGACCTTCCATAAATACTTTACCAATATTCATAAAACACAATACATATAACCTAAAATAAAAACTTTAGTAGCAATCTTCATAAAACACAATACATATGACCTACCATAAATAATTTTGCAATCTTCATAAAACACAATACATATGACCTAAAATAAAAACTTTAGTAGCAATCTTCATAAAACACAATACATATGACCTACCATAAACACTTCAGAAATATTCATAAAACACAATACACATGACCATCCGCAAATAGTTGAGCAATCTTCATTAAACACAATAGATAAGATATGACCTTCCATAAATATTTTACCAATCTTCATAAAACACAATACATATGACCTTCCATAAATACTTTAGCAATCTTCATAAAACACAATACATATGACCTTCCATAAACACTTCAGAAATATTCATAAAACACTATATACATGATTTTCTACAAATACTTGAGCAATCTTCATAAAACACAATAGATATGACATTTCATAAATACTTGAGCAATCTTTATAAAACACAACAGATATGACATTCCATAAATACTTCAGGAATCTTCATAAAACACAATAGATATGACCTTCCATAAATACTTCAGCAATCTTCATAAAACACAATACACATGACCTTCCACAAATACTTCAGCAATCTTCATAAAACACAATAGATAAGATATGAACTTCCATAAATACTTTATCAATACTCATAAAACACAATACATATGACCTAAAATAAAAACTTTAGAAGCAATCTTCATAAAAAACAATTCATATGACCTACCATAAACACTTGAGCAATATTCATAAAACACAACACATATGACCTACCATAAATAATTTTGCAATCTGCATAAAACACAATACATTTGACCTACCATAAATATTTTAATAGCAATCTTCATAAAACAAAATACATATGACTTATCATAACTACTTTACCAATATTCTTAAAACGCAATACATATGACCTACAATAAATACTTTAGTAGCAATCATCATAAAACACAATTCATTAACCAACCATAAACAATTCAGCAATCTTCATAAAACACAATACATATGACCTTCCATAAATACTTTACCAATATTCTTAAAACACAATACATATGACCTACAATAAATACTTTAGTAGCAATCATCATAAAACACAATTCATATGACCTACCATAAACAATTCAGCAATATTAATAAAACACAATACATATGACCTACCATAAATATTTGTGCAATCTGTATAAAACACAAAACATTTGACCTACCATAAATATTTTGGTAGCAATCTTCAAAACACACAATACGTATGACCTACCATAAACACTTAAGCAATCTTCATAAAACACAATAGGTATGACCTTCCATAAATACTTTACCAATATTCTTAAAACACAATACATATGACATACAATACACATGAGCAGCAATCTTCATAAAACACAATTCATATGACCTACCATAAACACTTCAGCAATATTCATAAAACACAATACATATGACCTACCATACATAATTTTGCAATCTGCATAAAACACAATACATTTGACCTACCATAAATATTTTATTAGCAATCTTCATATAACACACAATACATATGACTTACCATAAACACTTGAGCAATCTTCATAAAACACAAAAGATATGACCTTCCATAAATACTTCAGCAATCTTAATAAAACACAATAGATATGACCTTCCATAAATATTTCAGAAATATTCATAAAACACAATACACATGACCTTCCACAAATACTTGAGCAATCTTCATTAAACACAATAGATAAGATATGACCTTCCATAAATACTTTACCAATATTCATAAAACACAAAACATATAACCTAAAATAAAAACTTTAGTAGCAATCTTCATAAAACACAATACATATGACCTACCATAAATAATTTTGCAATCTTCATAAAACACAATACATATGACCTAAAATAAAAACTTTAGTAGCAATCTTCATAAAACACAATACATATGACCTTCCATAAATATTTCAGAAATATTCATAAAACACAATACACATGACCTTCCACAAATACTTGAGCAATCTTCATTAAACACAATAGATAAGATATGACCTTCCATAAATACTTTACCAATATTAATAAAACACAATACATATAACCTAAAATAAAAACTTTAGTTGCAATCTTTATAAAACACAATACATATGACCTACCATAAATAATTTTGCAATCTTCATAAAACACAATACATATGACCCAAAATAAAAACTTTAGTAGCAATCTTCATAAAACACAATACATATGACCTTCCATAAATACTTCAGCAATCTTCATAAAACACAATACATATGATCTTCCATAAATACTTCAACAATCTTCATAAAACACAAGACATATGACCTTCCATAAACACTTCAGAAATATTCATAAAACACAATACACATGACCTTCCACAAATACTTAAGCAATCTTCATTAAACACAATAGATAAGATATGACCTTCCATAAATACTTTACCAATATTCATAAAACACAATACATATGACCTAAAATAAATACTTTAGTAGCATTTTCTGCATAAAACACAATACATATGTCCTAAAATAAATACTTTAGTAGCATTTTCTGCATAAAACACAATACATATGACCTAAAATAAATACTTTAGTAGCATTTTCTGCATAAAACACAATACATATGACCTTCCATAAATTTGATTTTGATTTTTTGGTTTTTTAACGCCAATTTTAGCACCTTTTGGGCTATTTCGTGGCGGCCAGTTTTTCTTGGTGGAGGAAGCCGGAGTGCCCGGAGAAAACAACCGACCTTCGATAGGAAAACTGACAATCCTAGTCAATTAAGATTGGAGTCTAGTGCACCCGCTTGAGCAGGGTTCGTATTCACAACCTCAGTGTTGACTGGCAAGTGATTATAATAGTAACTACTTAAACCACTCGGCCACCGAGGCCCCTACCTTCCATAAATACTTCAGAAATATTCATAAAACACAATACATATGACCTTGAACAAATATTCCAACAATCTTCATAAAACACAATACATATGACCTTTCATAAATACTTCAGCAATCTTCATAAAACACAATACACATGACCTTCCACAAATACTTCAGCTATCTTCATAAAACACAATAGATAAGATATGACCTTCCATAAATACATTACCAGTATTCATAAAACACAATACATATGACCTAAAGTAAAATCTTTAGTAGCAATCTTCATAAAAAACAATTCATATGACCTTCCATAAATATTTCAGCAATCTTCATAAAACACAATAGATATGACCTTTCATAAATACTTCAGAAATATTCATAAAACACAATACACATGACCATCCACAAATACTTGAGCAATCTTCATTAAACACAATAGATAAGATATGACCTTCCATAAATATTTTACCAATCTTCATAAAACACAATACATATGACCTTCCATAAATACTTCAGCAATCTTCATAAAACACAATACATATGACCTTCCATAAACACTTCAGAAATATTCATAAAACACAATAGATAAGATATGACCTTCCATAAATACTTTACCAATACTCATAAAACACAATACATATGACCTTAAATAAAAACTTTAGAAGCAATCTTCATAAAAAACAATTCATATGACCTACCATAAACACTTGAGCAATCTTCATAAAACACAATTCATATGACCTACCATAAACACTTCAGAAATATTCATAAAACACAATACACATGACCATCCACAAATAGTTGAGCAATCTTCATTAAACACAATAGATAAGATATGACCTTCCATAAATATTTTACCAATCTTCATAAAACACAATACATATGACCTTCCATAAATACTTTAGCAATCTTCATAAAACACAATACATATGACCTTCCATAAACACTTCAGAAATATTCATAAAACACTATATATATGATTTTCTACAAATACTTGAGCAATCTTCATAAAACACAATAGATATGACATTTCATAAATACTTGAGCAATCTTTATAAAACACAACAGATATGACATTCCATAAATACTTCAGGAATCTTCATAAAACACAATAGATATGACCTTCCATAAATACTTCAGCAATCTTCATAAAACACAATACACATGACCTTCCACAAATACTTCAGCAATCTTCATAAAACACAATAGATAAGATATGAACTTCCATAAATACTTTATCAATACTCATAAAACACAATACATATGACCTAAAATAAAAACTTTAGAAGCAATCTTCATAAAAAACAATTCATATGACCTACCATAAACACTTGAGCAATCTTCATAAAACACAACACATATGACCTACCATAAATAATTTTGCAATCTGCATAAAACACAATACATTTGACCTACCATAAATATTTTAATAGCAATCTTCATAACACACAATACATATGACCTACCATAAAAACTTGAGCAATCTTCATAAAACACAATAGATATGACCTTCCATAAACACTTCAGCAATCTTCATAAAACAAAATACATATGACTTATCATAACTACTTTACCAATATTCTTAAAATGCAATACATATGACCTACAATAAATACTTTAGTAGGAATCATCATAAAACACAATTCATTAACCAACCATAAACAATTCAGCAAACTTCATAAAACACAATACATATGACCTTCCATAAATACTTTACCAATATTCTTAAAACACAATACATATGACCTACAATAAATACTTTAGTAGCAATCATCATAAAACACAATTCATATGACCTACCGTAAACAATTCAGCAATATTAATAAAACACAATACATATGACCTACCATAAATATTTGTGCAATCTGTATAAAACACAAAACATTTGACCTACCATAAATATTTTAGTAGCAATCTTCAAAACACACAATACGTATGACCTACCATAAACACTTAAGCAATCTTCATAAAACACAATAGGTATGACCTTCCATAAATACTTTACCAATATTCTTAAAACACAATACATATGACATACAATACACATGAGCAGCAATCTTCATAAAACACAATTCATATGACCTACCATAAACACTTCAGCAATATTCATAAAACACAATACATATGACCTACCATACATAATTTTGCAATCTGCATAAAACACAATACATTTGACCTACCATAAATATTTTATTAGCAATCTTCATATAACACACAATACATATGACTTACCATAAACACTTTAGCAATCTTCATAAAACACAAAAGATATGACCTTCCATAAATACTTCAGCAATCTTCATAAAACACAATAGATATGACCTTCCATAAATATTTCAGAAATATTCATAAAACACAATACACATGACCTTCCACAAATACTTGAGCAATCTTCATTAAACACAATAGATAAGATATGACCTTCCATAAATACTTTACCAATATTCATAAAACACAAAACATATAACCTAAAATAAAAACTTTAGTAGCAATCTTCATAAAACACAATACATATGACCTACCATAAATAATTTTGCAATCTTCATAAAACACAATACATATGACCTAAAATAAAAACTTTAGTAGCAATCCTCATAAAACACAATACATATGACCTACCATAAACACTTCAGAAATATTCATAAAACACAATACACATGACCATCCACAAATAGTTGAGCAATCTTCATTAAACACAATAGATAAGATATGACCTTCCATAAATATTTTACCAATCTTCATAAAACACAATACATATGACCTTCCATAAATACTTTAGCAATCTTCATAAAACACAATACATATGACCTACCATAAATAATTTTGCAATCTTCATAAAACACAATACATATGACCTAAAATAAAAACTTTAGTAGCAATCTTCATAAAACACAATACAAATGACCTTCCATAAATACTTCAGCAATCTTCATAAAACACAATACATATGATCTTCCATAAATACTTCAACAATCTTCATAAAACACAATACATATGACCTTCCATAAACACTTCAGAAATATTCATAAAACACAATACACATGACCTTCCACAAATACTTAAGCAATCTTCATTAAACACAATAGATAAGATATGACCTTCCATAAATACTTTACCAATATTCATAAAACACAATACATATGACCTAAAATAAATACTTTAGTAGCATTTTCTGCATAAAACACAATACATATGACCTAAAATAAATACTTTAGTATCATTTTCTGCATAAAACACAATACATATGACCTAAAATAAATACTTTAGTAGCATTTTCTGCATAAAACACAATACATATGACCTCCCATAAATTTGATTTTGATTTTTTGGTTTTTTAACGCCAATTTTAGCACCTTTTGGGCTATTTCGTGGCGGACAGTTTTTATTGGTGGAGGAAGCCGGAGTGCCCGGAGAAAACCACCGACCTTCGATAGGAAAACTGACAATCCTAGTCAATTAAGATTGGAGTCGAGTGCACCCGCTTGAGCAGGGTTCGTATTCACAACCTCAGTGTTGACTGGCAAGTGATTATAGTAGTAACTACTTAAACAACTCGGCCACCGAGGCCCCTACCTTCCATAAATACTTCAGAAATATTCATAAAACACAATACATATGACCTTGAACAAATATTCCAGCAATCTTCATAAAACACAATACATATGACCTTTCATAAATACTTCAGCAATCTTCATAAAACACAATACACATGACCTTCCACAAATACTTCAGCAATCTTCATAAAACACAATAGATAAGATATGACCTTCCATAAATACATTACCAGTATTCATAAAACACAATACATATGACCTAAAGTAAAATCTTTAGTAGCAATCTTCATAAAAAACAATTCATATGACCTTCCATAAATATTTCAGCAATCTTCATAAAACACAATAGATATGACCTTTCATAAATACTTCAGAAATATTCATAAAACACAATACACATGACCATCCACAAATACTTGAGCAATCTTCATTAAACACAATAGATTAGATATGACCTTCCATAAATATTTTACCAATCTTCATAACACACAATACATATGACCTACCATAAACACTTGAGCAATCTTCATAAAACACAATAGATATGACCTTCCATAAACACTTCAGCAATCTTCATAAAACAAAATACATATGACTTATCATAACTACTTTACCAATATTCTTAAAACGCAATACATATGACCTACAATAAATACTTTAGTAGCAATCATCATAAAACACAATTCATTAACCAACCATAAACAATTCAGCAATCTTCATAAAACACAATACATATGACCTTCCATAAATACTTTACCAATATTCTTAAAACACAATACATATGACCTACAATAAATACTTTAGTAGCAATCATCATAAAACACAATTCATATGACCTACCGTAAACAATTTAGCAATATTAATAAAACACAATACATATGACCTACCATAAATATTTGTGCAATCTGTATAAAACACAAAACATTTGACCTACCATAAATATTTTAGTAGCAATCTTCAAAACACACAATACATATGACCTACCATAAACACTTAAGCAATCTTCATAAAACACAATAGGTATGACCTTCCACAAATACTTTACCAATATTCTTAAAACACAATACATATGACATACAATACACATGAGGAGTAATCTTCATAAAACACAATTCATATGACCTACCATAAACACTTCAGCAATATTCATAAAACACAATACATATGACCTACCATACATAATTTTGCAATCTGCATAAAACACAATACATTTGACCTACCATAAATATTTTATTAGCAATCTTCATATAACACACAATACATATGACTTACCATAAACACTTGAGCAATCTTCATAAAACACAAAAGATATGACCTTCCATAAATACTTCAGCAATCTTCATAAAACACAATAGATATGACCTTCCATAAATATTTCAGAAATATTCATAAAACACAATACACATGACCTTCCACAAATACTTGAGCAATCTTCATAAAACACAATAGATAAGATATGACCTTCCATAAATACTTTACCAATATTCATAAAACACAATACATATAACCTAGAATAAAAACTTTAGTAGCAATCTTCATAAAACACAATACATATGACCTACCATAAATAATTTTGCAATCTTCATAAAACACAATACATATGACCTAAAATAAAAACTTTAGTAGCAATCTTCATAAAACACAATACATATGACCTACCATAAACACTTCAGAAATATTCATAAAACACAATACACATGACCATCCGCAAATAGTTGAGCAATCTTCATTAAACACAATAGATAAGATATGACCTTCCATAAATATTTTACCAATCTTCATAAAACACAATACATATGACCTTCCATAAATACTTTAGCAATCTTCATAAAACACAATACATATGACCTTCCATAAACACTTCAGAAATATTCATAAAACACTATATACATGATTTTCTACAAATACTTGAGCAATCTTCATAAAACACAATAGATATGACATTTCATAAATACTTGAGCAATCTTTATAAAACACAACAGATATGACATTCCATAAATACTTCAGGAATCTTCATAAAACACAATAGATATGACCTTCCATAAATACTTCAGCAATCTTCATAAAACACAATACACATGACCTTCCACAAATACTTCAGCAATCTTCATAAAACACAATAGATAAGATATGAACTTCCATAAATACTTTATCAATACTCATAAAACACAATACATATGACCTAAAATAAAAACTTTAGAAGCAATCTTCATAAAAAACAATTCATATGACCTACCATAAACACTTGAGCAATATTCATAAAAGACAACACATATGACCTACCATAAATAATTTTGCAATCTGCATAAAACACAATACATTTGACCTACCATAAATATTTTAATAGCAATCTTCATAACACACAATACATATGACCTACCATAAAAACTTGAGCAATCTTCATAAAACACAATAGATATGACCTTCCATAAACACTTCAGCAATCTTCATAAAACAAAATACATATGACTTATCATAACTACTTTACCAATATTCTTAAAACGCAATACATATGACCTACAATAAATACTTTAGTAGCAATCATCATAAAACACAATTCATTAACCAACCATAAACAATTCAGCAATCTTCATAAAACACAATACATATGACCTTCCATAAATACTTTACCAATATTCTTAAAACACAATACATATGACCTACAATAAATACTTTAGTAGCAATCATCATAAAACACAATTCATATGACCTACCGTAAACAATTCAGCAATATTAATAAAACACAATACATATGACCTACCATAAATATTTGTGCAATCTGTATAAAACACAAAACATTTGACCTACCATAAATATTTTAGTAGCAATCTTCAAAACACACAATACATATGACCTACCATAAAGACTTGAGCAATCTTCATAAAACACAATAGGTATGACCTTCCATAAATACTTTACCAATATTCTTAAAACACAATACATATGACATACAATACACATGAGCAGCAATCTTCATAAAACACAATTCATATGACCTATCATAAACACTTCAGCAATATTCATAAAACACAATACATATGACCTACCATCAATAATTTTGCAATCTGCATAAAACACAATACATTTGACCTACCATAAATATTTTATTAGCAATCTTCATATATCACACAATACATATGACTTACCATAAACACCTGAGCAATCTTCATAAAACACAAAAGATATGACCTTCCATAAATACTTCAGCAATCTTCATAAAACACAATAGATATGACCTTCCATAAATACTTCAGAAATATTCATAAAACACAATACACATGACCTTCCACAAATACTTGAGCAATCTTCATTAAACACAATAGATAAGATATGACCTTCCATAAATACTTTACCAATATTCATAAAACACAATACATATAACCTAAAATAAAAACTTTAGTAGCAATCTTCATAAAACACAATACATATGACCTTCCATAAATAATTTTGCAATCTTCATAAAACACAATACATATGACCTAAAATAAAAACTTTAGTAGCAATCTTCATAAAACACAATACATATGACCTTCCATAAATACTTCAGCAATCTTCATAAAACACAATACATATGACCTTCCATAAATACTTCAGCAATCTTCATGAAACACAATACATATGACCTTCCATAAACACTTCAGAAATATTCATAAAACACAATACACATGACCTTCCACAAATACTTGAGTAATCTTCATTAAACACAATATATAAGATATGACCTTCCATAAATACTTTACCAATATTCATAAAACACAATACATATGACCTAAAATAAATACTTTAGTAGCATTTTCTGCATAAAACACAATACATATGACCTAAAATAAATACTTAAGTAGCATTTTCTGCATAAAACACAATACATATGACTTAAAATAAATACTTTAGTAGCATTTTCTGCAAAAAACACAATACATATGACCTTCCATAAATTTGATTTTGATTTTTTGGTTTTTTAACGCCAATTTTAGCACCTTTTGGGCTATTTCGTGGTGGCCAGTTTTTATTGGTGGAGGAAGCCGGAGTGCCCGGAGAAAACCACCGACCTTCGATAGGAAAACTGACAATCCTAGTCAATTAAGATTGGAGTCGAGTGCACCCGCTTGAGCAGGGTTCGTATTCACAACCTCAGTGTTGACTGGCAAGTGATTATAGTAGTAACTACTTAAACCACTCGGCCACCGAGGCCCCTACCTTCCATAAATACTTCAGAAATATTCATAAAACACAATACAGATGACCTTGAATAAATATTCCAGCAATCTTCATAAAACACAATACATATGACCTTTCATAAATACTTCAGCAATCTTCATAAAACACAATACACATGACCTTCCACAAATAATTCAGCAATCTTCATAAAACACAATAGATAAGATATGACCTTCCATAAATACTTTACCAGTATTCATAAAACACAATACATATGACCTAAAGTAAAATCTTTAGTAGCAATCTTCATAAAAAACAATTCATATGACCTTCCATAAATATTTCAGCAATCTTTATAAAACACAATAGATATGACCTTTCATAAATACTTCAGAAATATCCATAAAACACAATACACATGACCATCCACAAATACTTGAGCAATCTTCATTAAACACAATAGATAAGATATGACCTTCCATAAATATTTTACCAATCTTCATAAAACACAATACATATGACCTTCCATAAATACTTCAGCAATCTTCATAAAACACAATACATATGACCTTCCATAAACACTTCAGAAATATTCATAAAACACAATAGATAAGATATGACCTTCCATAAATACTTTACCAATACTCATAAAACACAATACATATGACCTACAATAAAAACTTTAGAAGCAATCTTCATAAAAAACAATTCATATGACCTACCATCAACACTTGAGCAATCTTCATAAAACACAATTCATATGACCTACCATAAACACTTCAGAAATATTCATAAAACACAATACACATGACCATCCACAAATAGTTGAGCAATCTTCATTAAACACAATAGATAAGATATGACCTTCCATAAATATTTTACCAATCTTCATAAAACACAATACATATGACCTTCCATAAATACTTTAGCAATCTTCATAAAACACAATACATATGACCTTCCATAAACACTTCAGAAATATTCATAAAACACTATATACATGATTTTCTACAAATACTTGAGCAATCTTCATAAAACACAATAGATATGACATTTCATAAATACTTGAGCAATCTTTAAAAAAACACAACAGATATGACATTCCATAAATACTTCAGGAATCTTCATAAAACAAAATATAGATATGACCTTCCATAAATACTTCAGCAATCTTCATAAAACACAATACACATGACCTTCCACAAATACTTCAGCAATCTTCATAAAACACAATAGATAAGATATGACCTTCCATAAATACTTTACCAATACTCATAAAACACAATACATATGACCTAAAATAAAAACTTTAGAAGCAATCTTCATAAAAAACAATTCATATGACCTACCATAAACACTTGAGCAATATTCATAAAACACAACACATATGACCTACCATAAATAATTTTGCAATCTGCATAAAACACAATACATTTGACCTACTATAAATATTTTAATAGCAATCTTCATAATACACAATACATATGACCTACCATAAACACTTGAGCAATCTTCATAAAACACAATAGATATGACCTTCCATAAACACTTCAGCAATCTTCATAAAACAAAATACATATGACTTATCATAACTACTTTACCAATATTCTTAAAACGCAATACATATGACCTACAATAAATACTTTAGTAGCAATCATCATAAAACACAATTCATTAACCAACCATAAACAATTCAGCAATCTTCATAAAACACAATACATATGACCTTCCATAAATACTTTACCAATATTCTTAAAACACAATACATATGACCTACAATAAATACTTTAGTAGCAATCATCATAAAACACAATTCATATGACCTACCATAAACAATTCAGCAATATTAATAAAACACAATACATATGACCTACCATAAATATTTGTGCAATCTGTATAAAACACAAAACATTTGACCTACCATAAATATTTTAGTAGCAATCTTCAAAACACACAATACATATGACCTACCATAAACACGAAAGCAATCTTCATAAAACACAATAGGTATGACCTTCCATAAATACTTTACCAATATTCGTAAAACACAATACATATGACATACAATACACATGAGCAGCAATCTTCATAAAACACAATTCATATGACCTACCATAAACACTTCAGCAATATTCATAAAACACAATACATATGACCTACCATCAATAATTTTGCAATCTGCATAAAACACAATACATTTGACCTACCATAAATATTTTATTAACAATCTTCATATAACACACAATACATATGACTTACCATAAACACTTCAGAAATATTCATAAAACACAATAACCATGACCTTCCACAAATACTTGAGCAATCTTCATTAAACACAATAGATAAGATATGACCTTCCATAAATACTGTACCAATATTAATAAAACACAATACATATAACCTAAAATAAAAACTTTAGTTGCAATCTTCATAAAACACAATACATATGACCTACCACAAATAATTTTGCAATCTTCATAAAACACAATACATATGACCTAAAATAAAAACTTTAGTAGCAATCTTCATAAAACACAATACATATGACCTTCCATAAATACTTTACCAGTATTCATAAAACACAATACATATGACCTAAAGTAAAATCTTTAGTATCAATCTTCATAAAAAACAATTCATATGACCTTCCATAAATATTTCAGCAATCTTCATAAAACACAATAGATATGACCTTTCATAAATACTTCAGAAATATTCATAAAACACAATACACATGACCATCCACAAATACTTGAGCAATCTTCATTAAACACAATAAATAAGATATGAGCTTCCATAAATATTTTACTAATCTTCATAAAACACAATACATATGACCTTCCATAAATACTTCAGCAATCTTCATAAAACACAATACATATGACCTTCCATAAACACTTCAGAAATATTCATAAAACACAATAGATAAGATATGACCTTCCATAAATACTTTACCAATACTCATAAAACACAATACATATGACCTAAAATAAAAACTTTAGAAGCAATCCTCATAAAAAACAATTCATAAGACCTACCATAAACACTTGAGCAATCTTCATAAAACACAATTCATATGACATACCATAAACACTTCAGAAATATTCATAAAACACAATACACATGACCATCCACAAATAGTTGAGCAATCTTCATTAAACACAATAGATAAGATATGACCTTCCATAAATATTTTACCAATCTTCATAAAAGACAATACATATGACCTTCCAGAAATACTTTAGCAATCTTCATAAAACACAATACATATGACCTTCCATAAACACTTCAGAAATATTCATAAAACACTATATACATGATTTTCTACAAATACTTGAGCAATCTTCATAAAACACAATAAATATGACATTTCATCAATACTTGAGCAATCTTTATAAAACACAACAGATATGACATTCCATAAATACTTCAGGAATCTTCATAAAACACAATAGATATGACCTTCCATAAATACTTCAGCAATCTTCATAAAACACAATACACATGACCTTCCACAAATACTTCAGCAATCTTCATAAAACACAATAGATAAGATATGACCTTCCATAAATACTTTACCAATACTCATAAAACACAATACATATGACCTAAAATAAAAACTTTAGAAGCAATCTTCATAAAAAACAATTCATATGACCTACTATAAACACTTGAGCAATATTCATAAAACACAACACATATGACCTACCATAAATAATTTTGCAATCTGCATAAAACACAATACATTTGACCTACTATAAATATTTTAATAGCAATCTTCATAACACACAATACATATGACCTACCATAAACACTTGAGCAATCCTCATAAAACACAATAGATATGACCTTCCATAAACACTTCAGCAATCTTCATAAAACAAAATACATATGACTTATCATAACTACTTTACCAATATTCTTAAAACGCAATACATATGACCTACAATAAATACTTTAGTAGCAATCATCATAAAACACAATTCATTAACCAACCATAAACAATTCAGCAATCTTCATAAAACACAATACATATGACCTTCCATAAATACTTTACCAATATTCTTAAAACACAATACATATGACCTACAATAAATACTTTAGTAGCAATCATCATAAAACACAATTCATATGACCTACCGTAAACAATTCAGCAATATTAATAAAACACAATACATATGACCTACCATAAATATTTGTGCAAACTGTATAAAACACAAAACATTTGACCTACCATAAATATTTTAGTAGCAATCTTCAAAACACACAATACATATGACCTACCATAAACACTAAAGCAATCTTCATAAAACACAATAGGTATGACCTTCCATAAATACTTTACCAATATTCTTAAAACACAATACATATGACATACAATACACATGAGCAGCAATCTTCATAAAACACAATTCATATGACCTACCATAAACACTTCAGCAATATTCATAAAACACAATACATATGACCTACCATAAATAATTTTGCAATCTGCATAAAACACAATACATTTGACCTACCATAAATATTTTATTAACAATGTTCATATAACACACAATACATATGACTTACCATAAACACTTGAGCAATCTTCATAAAACACAAAAGATATGACCTTCCATAAATACTTCAGCAATCTTCATAAAACACAATAGATATGACCTTCCATAAATACTTCAGAAATATTCATAAAACACAATACACATGACCTTCCACAAATACTTGAGCAATCTTCATTAAACACAATAGATAAGATATGACCTTCCATAAATACTTTACCAATATTCATAAAACAGAATACATATGACCTAAAATAAAAACTTTAGTAGCAATCTTCATAAAACACAATACATATGACCTACCATAAATAATTTTGCAATCTTCATAAAACACAATACATATGACCTAAAATAAAAACTTTAGTAGCAATCTTCATAAAACACAACACATATGACCTTCCATAACTACTTCAGCAATCTTCATAATACACAATACATATGACCTTCCATAAATACTTCAGCAATCTTCATAAAACACAATACATATGACCTTCCATAAACACTTCAGAAATATTCATAAAACACAATACACATGACCTTCCACAAATACTTGAGCAATCTTCATTAAACACAATAGATCAGATATGACCTTCCATAAATACTTTACCAATATTCATAAAACACAATACATATGACCTAAAATAAATACTTTAGTAGCATTTTCTGCATAAAACACAATACATATGACCTAAAATAAATACTTCAGTAGCATTTTCTGCATAAAACACAATACATATGACCTAAAATAAATACTTTAGTAGCATTTTCTGCATAAAACACAATACATATGACCTAAAATAAATACTTTAGTAGCATTTTCTGCATAAAACACAATACATATGACCTAAAATAAATACTTTAGTAGCATTTTCTGCATAAAACACAATACATATGACCTTCCATAAATATGATTTTGATTTTTTTGTTTTTTAACGCAAATTTTAGCACCTTTTGGGCTATTTCGTGGCGGCCAGTTTTTTATTGGTGGAGGAAGCAGGAGTGCCCGGAGAAAACCACCGACCTTCGATAGGAAAACTGACAATCCTAGTCAATTAAGATTGGAGTCGAGTGCACCCGCTTGAGCAGGGTTCGTATTCACAACCTCAGTGTTGACTGGCAAGTGATTATAGTAGTAACTACTTAAACCACTCGGCCACCGAGGCCCCTACCTTCAATAAATACTTCAGAAATATTCATAAAACACAATACATATGACCTTGAATAAATATTCCAGCAATCTTCATAAAACACAATACATATGACCTTTCATAAATACTTCAGCAATCTTCATAAAACACAATACATATGACCTTTCATAAATACTTCAGCAATCTTCATAAAACACAATACACATGACCTTCCACAAATACTTCAGCAATCTTCATAAAACACAAAAGATAAGATATGACCTTCCATAAATACTTTACCAGTATTCATAAAACACAATACATATGACCTAAAGTAAAATCTTTAGTAGCAATCTTCATAAAAAACAATTCATATGACCTTCCATAAATATTTCAGCAATCTTCATAAAACACAATAGATATGACCTTTCATAAATACTTCAGAAATATTCATAAAACACAATACACATGACCATCCACAAATACTTGAGCAATCTTCATTAAACACAATAGATAAGATATGACCTTCCATAAATATTTTACTAATCTTCATAAAACACAATACATATGACCTTCCATAAATACTTCTGCAATCTTCATAAAACACAATACATATGACCTTCCATAAACACTTCAGAAATATTCATAAAACACAATAGATAAGATATGACCTTCCATAAATACTTTACCAATATTCATAAAACACAATACATATAACCTAAAATAAAAACTTTAGTAGCAATCTTCATAAAACACAATACATATGACCTACCATAAATAATTTTGCAATCTTCATAAAACACAATACATATGACCTAAAATAAAAACTTTAGTAGCAATCTTCATAAAACACAATACATATGACCTTCCATAAATACTTCAGCAATCTTCATAAAACACAATACATATGACCTTCCATAAATACTTCAGCAATCTTCATAAAACACAATACATATGACCTTCCATAAACACTTCAGAAATATTCATAAAACACAATACACATGACCTTCCACAAATACTTGAGCAATCTTCATTAAACACAATAGATAAGATATGACCTCCCATAAATACTTTACTAATATTCATAAAACACAATACATATGACCTAAAATAAATACTTTAGTAGCATTTTCTGCATAAAACACAATACATATGACCTAAAATAAATACTTTAGTAGCATTTTCTGCATAAAACACAATACATATGACCTAAAATAAATACTTTAGTAGCATTTTCTGCATAAAACACAATACATATGACCTTCCATAAATTTGATTTTGATTTTTTGGTTTTTTAACGCGTTTTAGCACCTTTTGGGCTATTTCGTGGCAGCCAGTTTTTATTGGTGGAGGAAGCCGGAGTGCCCGGAGAAAACCGCCGACCTTCGATAGGAAAACTGACAATCCTAGTCAATTAAGATTGGAGTCGAGTGCACCCGCTTGAGCAGGGTTCGTATTCACAACCTCAGTGTTGACTGGCAAGTGATTATAGTAGTAACTACTTAAACCACTCGGCCACCGAGGCCCCTACCTTCCATAAATACTTCAGAAATATTCATAAAACACAATACATATGACCTTGAATAAATATTCCAGCAATCTTCATAAAACACAATACATATGACCTTTCATAAATACTTCTGCAATCTTCATAAAACACAATACACATGACCTTCCACAAATACTTCAGCAATCTTCATAAAACACAATAGATAAGATATGACCTTCCATAAATACTTTACCAGTATTCATAAAACACAATACATATGACCTAAAGTAAAATCTTTAGTAGCAATCTTCATAAAAAACAGTTCATATGACCTTCCATAAATATTTCAGCAATCTTCATAAAACACAATAGATATGACCTTTCATAAATACCTCAGAAATATTCATAAAACACAATACACATGACCATCCACAAATACTTGAGCAATCTTCATTAAACACAATAGATAAGATATGACCTTCCATAAATATTTTACCAATCTTCATAAAACACAATATATATGACCTTCCATAAATACTTCAGCAATCTTCATAAAACACAATATATATGACCTTCCATAAACACTTCAGAAATATTCATAAAACACAATAGATAAGATATGACCTTCCATAAATACTTTACCAATACTCATAAAACACAATACATATGACCTAAAATAAAAACTTTAGAAGCAATCTTCATAAAAAACAATTCATATGACCTACCATAAACACTTGAGCAATCTTCATAAAACACAATTCATATGACCTACCATAAACACTTCAGAAATATTCATAAAACACAATACACATGACCATCCACAAATAGTTGAGCAATCTTCATTAAACACAATAGATAAGATATGACCTTCCATAAATATTTTACCAATCTTCATAAAACACAATACATATGACCTTCCATAAACACTTCAGAAATATTCATAAAACACTATATACATGATTTTCTACAAATACTTGAGCAATCTTCATAAAACACAATAGATATGACATTTCATAAATTCTTGAGCAATCTTTATAAAACACAACAGATATGACATTCCATAAATACTTCAGGAATCTTCATAAAACACAATAGATATGACCTTCCATAAATACTTAAGCAATCTTCATCAAACACAATACACATGACCTTCCACAAATACTTCAGCAATCTTCATAAAACACAATAGATAAGATATGACCTTCCATATATACTTTACCAATACTCATAAAACACAATACATATGACCTAAAATAAAAACTTTAGAAGCAATCTTCATAAAAAACAATTCATATGACCTACCATAAACACTTGAGCAATATTCATAAAACACAACACAGATGACCTACCATAAATAATTTTGCAATCTGCATAAAACACAATACATTTGACCTACTATAAATATTTTAATAGCAATCTTCATAACACACAATACATATGACCTACCATAAACACTTGAGCAATCTTCATAAAACACAATAGATATGACCTTCCATAAACACTTCAGCAATCTTCATAAAACAAAATACATATGACTAATCATAACTACTTTACCAATATTCTTAAAACACAATACATATGACCTACAATAAATACTTTAGTAGCAATCATCATAAAACACAATTCATATGACCTACCGTAAACAATTCAGCAATATTAATAAAACACAATACATATGACCTACCATAAATATTTGTGCAATCTGTATAAAACACAAAACATTTGACCTACCATAAATATTTTAGTAGCAATCTTCAAAACACACAATACATATGACCTACCATAAACACTAAAGCAATCTTCATAAAACACAATAGGTATGACCTTCCATAAATACTTTACCAATATTCTTAAAACACAATACATATGACATACAATACACATGAGCAGCAATCTTCATAAAACACAATTCATATGACCTACCATAAACACTTCAGCAATATTCATAAAACACAATACATATGACCTACCATAAATAATTTTGCAATCTGCATAAAACACAATACATTTGACCTACCATAAATACTTTATTAGCAATCTTCATATAACACACAATACATATGACTTACCATAAACACTTGAGCAATCTTCATAAAACACAAAAGATATGACCTTCCATAAATACTTCAGCAATCTTCATAAAAAAGAATAGATATGACCTTCCATAAATACTTCAGAAATATTCATAAAACACAATACACATGACCTTCCACAAATACTTGAGCAATCTTCATTAAACACAATAGATAAGATATGACCGTCCATAAATACTTTACCAATATTCATAAAACACAATACATATGACCTAAAATAAAAACTTTAGTAGCAATCTTCATTAAACACAATACATATGACCTACCATAAATAATTTTGCAATCTTCATAAAACACAATACATATGACCTAAAATAAAAACTTTAGTAGCAATCTTCATAAAACACAATACATATGACCTTCCATAAATACTTCAGCAATCTTCATTATACACAATACATATGACCTTCCATAAATACTTCAGCAATCTTCATAAAACACAATACATATGACCTTCCATAAACACTTCAGAAATATTCATAAAACACAATACACATGACCTTCCACAAATACTTGAGCAATCTTCATTAAACACAATAGATAAGATATGACCTTCCATAAATACTTTACCAATATTCATAAAACACAATACATATGACCTAAAATAAATACTTTAGTAGCATTTTCTGCATAAAACCTAATACATATGACCTAAAATAAATACTTTAGTAGCATTTTCTGCATAAAACACAATACATATGACCTTCCATAAATTTGATTTTGATTTTTTGGTTTTTTAACGCCAATTTTAGCACCTTTTGGGCTATTTCGTGGCGGCCAGTTTTTATTGGTGGAGGAAGCTGGAGTGACTGGAGAAAACCACCGACCTTCGATAGGAAAACTGACAATCCTAGTCAATTAAGATTGGAGTCGAGTGCACCCGCTTGAGCAGGGTTCGTATTCACAACCTCAGTGTTGACTGGCAAGTGATTATAGTAGTAACTACTTAAACCACTCGGCCACCGAGGCCCCTACCTTCCATAAATACTTCAGAAATATTCATAAAACACAATACATATGACCTTGAATAAATATTCCAGCAATCTTCATAAAACACAATACATATGACCTTTCATAAATACTTCTGCAATCTTCATAAAACACAATACACATGACCTTCCACAAATACTTCAGCAATCTTCATAAAACACAATAGATAAGATATGACCTTCCATAAATACTCTACCAGTATTCATAAAACACAATACATATGACCTAAAGTAAAATCTTTAGTAGCAATCTTCATAAAAAAACAATTCATATGACCTTCCATAAATATTTCAGCAATCTTCATAAAACACAATAGATATGACCTTTCATAAATACTTCAGAAATATTCATAAAACACAATACACATGACCATCCACAAATACTTGAGCAATCTTCATTAAACACAATAAATAAGATATGACCTTCCATAAATATTTTCCCAATCTTCATAAAAGACAATACATATGACCTTCCATAAATACTTTAGCAATCTTCATAAAGACAATACATATGACCTTCCATAAACACTTCAGAAATATTCATAAAACACTTTATACATGATTTTCTACAAATACTTGAGCAATCTTCATAAAACACAATAAATATGACATTTCATAAATACTTGAGCAATCTTTATAAAACACAACAGATATGACATTCCATATATACTTCAGGAATCTTCATAAAACACAATAGATATGACCTTCCATAAATACTTCAGCAATCTTCATAAAACACAATACACATGACCTTCCACAAATATATCAGCAATCTTCATAAAACACAATAGATAAGATATGACCTTCCATAAATACTTTACCAATACTCATAAAACACAATACATATGACCTAAAATAAAAACTTTAGAAGCAATCTTCATAAAAAACAATTCATATGACCTGCCATAAACACTTGAGCAATATTCATAAAACACAACACATATGACCTACCATAAATAATTTTGCAATCTGCATAAAACACAATACATTTGACCTACTATAAATATTTTAATAGCAATCTTCATAACACACAATACATATGACCTACCATAAACACTTGAGCAATCTTCATAAAACACAATAGATATGACCTTCCATAAACACTTCAGCAATCTTCATAAAACAAAATACATATGACTTATCATAACTACTTTACCAATATTCTTAAAACGCAATACATATGACCTACAATAAATACTTTAGTAGCAATCATCATAAAACACAATTCATTAACCAACCATAAACAATTCAGCAATCTTCATAAAACACAATACATATGACCTTCCATTAATACTTTACCAATATTCTTAAAACACAATACATATGACCTACAATAAATACTTTAGTAGCAATCATCATAAAACACAATTCATATGACCTACCGTAAACAATTCAGCAATATTAATAAAACACAATACATATGACCTACCATAAATATTTGTGCAATCTGTATAAAACACAAAACATTTGACCTACCATAAATATTTTAGTAGCAATCTTCAAAACACACAATACATATGACCTTTCATAAATACTTCAGCAATCTTCATAAAACACAATACATATGACCTTCCACAAATACTTCAGCAATCTTCATAAAACACAATAGATAAGATATGACCTTCCATAAATACTTTACCAGTATTCATAAAACACAATACATATGACCTAAAGTAAAATCTTTAGTAGCAATCTTCATAAAAAACAATTCATATGACCTTCCATAAATATTTCAGCAATATTCATAAAACACAATACATATGACCTACCATAAATAATTTTGCAATCTGCATAAAACACAATACATTTGACCTACCATAAATATTTTATTAGCAATCTTCATATAACACACAATACATATGACTTACCATAAACACTTGAGCAATCTTCATAAAACACAAAAGACATGACCTTCCATAAATACTTCAGCAATCTTCATAAAACACAATAGATATGACCTTCCATAAATACTTCAGAAATATTCATAAAACACAATACACATGACCTTCCACAAATACTTGAGCAATCTTCATTAAACACAATAGATAAGATATGACCTTCCATAAATACTTTACCAATATTCATAAAACACAATACATATGACCTAAAATAAATACTTTAGTAGCATTTTCTGCATAAAACACAATACATATGACCTAAAATAAATACTTTAGTAGCATTTTCTGCATAAAACACAATACATATGACCTAAAATAAATACTTTAGTAGCATTTTCTGCATAAAACACAATACATATGACCTAAAATAAATACTTTAGTAGCATTTTCTGCATAAAACACAATACATATGACCTAAAATAAATACTTTAGTAGCATTTTCTGCATAAAACACAATACATATGACCTTCCATAAATTGATTTGATTTTTTGGTTTTTTCAACGCCAATTTTAGCACCTTTTGCGCTATTTCGTGGCGGCCAGTTTTTATTGGTGGAGGAAGCCGGAGTGCCCGGAGAAAACCACCGACCTTCGATAGGAAAACTGACAATCCTAGTCAATTAAGATTGGAGTCGAGTGCACCCGCTTGAGCAGGGTTCGTATTGACTACCTCAGTGTTGACTGGCAAGTGATTATAGTAGTAACTACTTAAACCACTCGGCCACCGAGGCCCCTACCTTCCATAAATACTTCAGAAATATTCATAAAACACAATACATATGACCTTGAATAAATATTCCAGCAATCTTCAAAAAACACAATACATATGACCTTTCATAAATACTTCAGCAATCTTCATAAAACACAATACACATGACCTTCCACAAATACTTCAGCAATCTTCATTAAACACAATAGATAAGATATGACCTTCCATAAATATTTTACCAATCTTCATAAAACACAATACATATGACCTTCCATAAATACTTCAGCAATCTTCATAAAACACAATACATATGACCTTCCATAAACACTTCAGAAATATTCATAAAACACAATAGATAAGATATGACCTTCCATAAATACTTTACCAATACTCATAAAACACAATACATATGACCTAAAATAAAAACTTTAGAAGCAATCTTCATAAAAAACAATTCATATGACCTACCATAAACACTTCAGAAATATTCATAAAACACAATACACATGACCATCCACAAATAGTTGAGCAATCTTCATTAAACACAATAGATAAGATATGTCCTTCCATAAATATTTTACCAATCTTCATAAAACACAATACAAATGACCTTCCATAAATACTTTAGCAATCTTCATAAAACACAATACATTTGACCTACCATAAATATTTTATTAGCAATCTTCATTAAACACACAATACATATGACCTACCATAAACACTAAAGCAATCTTCATAAAACACAATAAGTATGACCTTCCATAAATACTTTACCAATATTCTTAAAACACAATATATATGACATACAATACACATGAGCAGCAATCTTCATAAAACACAATTCATATGACCTTCCATAAATACTTTAGCAATCATCATAAACACACAATTCATTAACCAACCATAAACAATTCAGCAATCTTCATAAAACACAATACATATAACCTTCCAAAAATACTTTACCAATATTCTTAAAACACAATACATATGACCTACAATAAATACTTTAGTAGCAATCATCATAAAACACAATTCATATGACCTACCGTAAACAATTCAGCAATATTAATAAAACACAATACATATGACCTACCATAAATATTTGTGCAATCTGTATAAAACACAAAACATTTGACCTACCATAAATATTTTATTAGCAATCTTCAAAACACACAATACATATGACCTACCATAAACACTAAAGCAATCTTCATAAAACACAATAGGTATGACCTTCCATAAATACTTTACCAATATTCTTAAAACACAATTCATATGACCTACCATAAACACTTCAGCAATATTCATAAACCACAATACATATGACCTACCATAAATAATTTTGCAATCTGCATAAAACACAATACATTTCACCTACCATAAATATTTTATTAGCAATCTTCATATAACACACAATACATACGACTTACCATAAACACTTAAGCAATCTTCATAAAACACAAAAGATATGACCTTCCATAAATACTTCAGCAATCTTCATAAAACACAATAGATATGACCTTCCATAAATACTTCAGAAATATTCATAAAACACAATACACATGACCTTCCACAAATACTTGAGCAATCTTCATTAAACACAATAGATAAGATATGACCTTCCATAAATACTTTACCAATATTCATAAAACACAATACATATAACCTAAAATAAAAACTTTAGTAGCAATCTTCATAAAACACAATACATATGACCTACCATAAATAATTTTGCAATCTGCATAAAACACAATACATTTGACCTACCATAAATATTTTATTAGCAATCTTCATATAACACAATACATATGACTTACCATAAACACTTGAGCAATCTTCATAAAACACAAAAGATATGACCTTCCATAAATACTTCAGCAATCTTCATAAAACACAATAGATATGACCTTCCATAAATACTTCAGAAATATTCATAAAACACAATACACATGACCTTCCACAAATACTTGAGCAATCTTCATTAAAGGGAAACTCCACAAAAAAATGAAAAATTGATATTTTGTTCTTTAAGCATAAAAAACCACCTGTTCATAAATAAAAAACTTTTATTCTCTATGTAAAGAGATCAAAATCGATTTTTGAAATTCACTATCAGTTCTCGACATATCGCCATCTTGTCGGCATGTTCGATCTAAAAAGTCACGTGATATCTTTAAACTACAAAGAACAAAAAGACTCGGGGATTTACCGACCGTGCGTTAAAAACTCCCATCATCAATTGGGGATTGCCGTAGACGGTTATTCAGTGTCAAATGTCTTGTCAAGCGTACGGTTGTTCTGTCAGACAAGGTTATGACAAAAGTCTACATAGTTTTCCCAATCCCACAAAAAAAGAAAGAATTGTATCAGACATGATTGTACAACCTTAAACTAACAGCAAATAGTTGCATCTATAGCAAGCACAAGTTGGTGTGTGAAGATCATTTTGAACAATATTGTTTCAAGGGAGATTCGATGGTAATTATCCTTTTTTAATAACAAAAAAAAAATTATAGATTTGATGAGGAAGAACAGTTTCAATTATAAGAAAGACAAATGCAGTGTTCTTGTAACAATCACTGATTTACAGAAGATTCATTAGTATGCCTCTTTTATATAAAGTGCATTGATTTGTATAAAGAATAGTTCCGTATTTAGACAAGATAATTTTTCAATTAATAAAGTTATACGATATAAAATTACATTTTTTTAATTATGATATTTAACGGCTATTGACAAGGAGCAATGTTAGGAAGAGGTTTTAGCTGGGACATAATATGTTGATATAGTATAATATTCCCAGGTTATAGATATGTAAATATCGAAATATCGGACATCTCAATTTTTTTTATTAAAAGTGTTTTTTTTTTAACTAATCTTTAAATTATATCAAATTGATACGGGATTTATTCGGAACGGTCACTTATAAAGACACTTAGCTTTACAGTTAAATGTGTGACTCTATCTGGTATGTTCGGTGAAAAATTTATAGTTTTTTTTCTTTTTAAATTATAATTACGTTATCTTATTATATATATTTTTTGGCTTCCTCCCGAATTGATAATAGGTATGTCAGAATTATTAATAGATGTCGTGTCAGAGCGACACATTCAGTAAGGTATTCCAAGGACGTATATTAGAAACACGTCCCTGGGTATTCCAGTGACATCCTGTCAACTAAAAATTCGTATTACACAATTATATAATACAGGTTCATGCATGGCCTCTTTATTGAGGTACCCGGTGTGCACAGGTAACATTTATTGAACCATATATTTGTGTCTAACGTTGTTTATCTTGTGTGTGTTTGAAATCATAATTCCACCTTTTAATGAATGATGTTCTGATAATAATATTATCCACTATTTTTGCTGACAATAAGTTTAAAAAAAATTATAAACATGACCTTTGAACATTTGAAATGAATATTGTTTTGTCATGATTCTGGACCATATTTTTGAGAAAAAAAAAATCTTCACGCAAATACAAGCTTTTGTCGATTGGCAAACATGCAGATATATAAAGTAATGCAGCACTTATAGTCACTATCAGTATTAATTCATTGAAGATAAGAGAGCCCCTTCTATGTCTAATGTCTCTATCTTTATAAGGATTAGGACGACATGGGAAAAAGGAGCGGAGATAGAGTGGCATAGTGAAAAAAAAAATAACCGAATAGAGAACAATATAGAGAATGATCGACGAAAAGCGAAATAGTTATTGTAAAGGAGCGGAGATAAAGAGAGGCATAGTGAAAAAAAATGTTTGCTTGACAAAGTTATTGCTCGCTTTGATATTTTTAGTTATACAAAATCACACATCGTGTACCTAATTGGTATTCACGTGCACTAACTTGATGCTGGGAACAGTATATTAATATATATGTTCCTGCTTGATGTGTAAAGTTTCTGCATAGCATGGTTAAAAATAATTAGTATCCCATTTGTTATTATATCGTAGTGTCACGGTGTTACTTTGTTAAATTTATTTAGTTTGTTAATGATTGTGTAAATAAGAATAAATCTGTATAAAAACTTCATACCAATTTAGTGATTGCCTATAGGCGTTTGATTATTGTTACATTTAAGATATATATATACATTTAGAACCTTTCATACATCTTAAAGTAAAAGATGTGTGTCCGAGTTAAACGACACAAGAACCCTGTAATACTAGTATGAGAGTATAGCATGTAAAAATTCCTACTCAATATGGTTGTATTGGAAATCTTTTCATACAGATTGACAACTCATGGTCCGACATGCATGTAATATTTGCCACATGACGCTCATAGTTCTTTCTACCATCATCATCTTATTCATTAAATATTGCTGTAAACATCGATGGTTCACACCCAAACAAAATGGAAGTAATATACCTTCAGATCTTTTCCGTGGTATACACTTGTGAAATATATAGATGAAATTCGGTATTGAAGTGAATCTACATCTCACAAACACAATTTTAGAATTACGATTTTGAGTGAACACCCACCAAACCAATACAAACGTATGGCAAGATATAACCATGCAGGCATTTAGTTTTCGTCAGACACAAGATAAATAATCACTCTCATAAACGTATATATGCATGCAGTTTCAAATATCAAGAACAAGCGATCGATGTCTATAGATCATTGTTAAGTCCGTTTACTAACTGTTCAGAGTCCGACATGTCAATAGTTCATTCTTGGAACCTTCATATACCACATCCGACGATGGGAACTCTTTCTGGTAGTGTTGACAACATAAGCTTGTTTATCTGTACAAGTGGTTACATGGCCTCTCCTGCCCCAACAAACAAATACGCTACTAGTCTGCTATCTCTGGAGCACATCCTCAATGGCGCATATACGTCAGGAAACTTACAAGTATACTAGTAAAGATTTTTTCAAGAACAACGAGGTTGGGACGAACTGTTCTAAAATCGTCAATATCAGTAATCTATTACTAAGATATGCCTTTAATTACAACAACTGTATTACTAATTTGGATTAATGACGGCTATCCTAAAAAAAATCCTCAAACAAATTAATGTATTAGCTTAGATTTATAATGTATGTATATTCATTAATGAAATAAACGATAATTGGTATTCTTTTCATAAATAATTTATCTAAGTGATTGTCAAATGAATTAATTATGTAAGAATGAAATGTTAATAAGAAAATTAAAAAAAATCATGCATGTTGTACTGTTGTATTTTTTCAATTAAAAACTTTTAAATTGCGATAGTTTTACGATTGTTAGCATTTAAACATCGCCAGATTTAAATACAAGTTAAAGAATTCCGGTAAAGTAAATTAAACAGATGTGCAATGATTATTAATTGGGAAATGTAACATTTAATTTTTAAGATTAAAAGTACTATTCTTTTAACTTCATATCTTAACTTTATGCTAATTGCATAGAACGTTACCGAAAATTGTTCCATTTTAATATTGTAACACTTCCGGAATTAAAAAGTTGAATGTTAATTTTCAATTAATTTATACAATTTATTTATTGTTTCTCTATTGTCATCGGGTATTTCATCTGGGTATATTAAACACGCTATACTCTTTCTTTTAATCCATTCAAAATGACAATATTCACACCTGTGTTCGCTTGAATTCACACCTGTGTACGCCTGAGGCTAAATTGCTGCAAGGTAAAGTTCAAACGAATTCTCCTCAAATCGAGAAATAAACAATGACTTTACAAAATAATATACACACTCTGTTCACAAATATTTTGCATTGAAATAACGGTAAATAAAACTTAAAATATTTTCAGTTCAATATCAGTAAAAATGTTCTATAGATATTTTATGAAAAAATCTCAATAATTTATGAAATTTATTCGATAATATTTATATTTAGATAACTTCATATAGGAAGTTTTATTCAATCACTACAAAACGGTACACACATATTCATTTTCTTTCATTCTTATATTGTGGTTATTAACTACGACCAACGGTCATCTGTGCGCTTTTAATTATGTAAAATTCTGATAGGAATTAAGACTTTAACAGATTTTATTTTTTCCCATGATTCAACAAATCGGGTTAAAACGTCACAACCCAGTGACGTAGGTCAACCAAAAAAGTTACAAATACTTGATTTTCTCCGTTATTAGAAAGAATTTAAATTTAAAACTTTGTGAATGTGTTTTTTATGTTAAGATGAACATATTTAGATGATAAGTAAAAAATCGCGGACTTTCCCTTTAAACACAATAGATAAGATATGACCTTCCATAAATACTTTACCAATATTCATAAAACACAATACATATGACCTAAAATAAATACTTTAGTAGCATTTTCTGCATAAAACACAATACATATGACCTAAAATAAATACTTTAGTAGCATTTTATGCATAAAACACAATACATATGACCTAAAATAAATACTTTAGTAGCATTTTCTGCATAAAACACAATACATATGACCTAAAATAAATACTTTAGTAGCATTTTCTGCATAAAACACAATAAATATGACCTTCCATAAATTGATTTGATTTTTTGGTTTTTTAACGCCAATTTTAGCACCTTTTGGGCTATTTCGTGGCGGCCAGTTTTTATTGGTGGAGGAAGCCGGAGTGCCCGGAGAAAACCACCGACCTTCGATAGGAAAACTGACAATCCTAGTCAATTAAGATTGGAGTCGAGTGCACCCGCTTGAGCAGGGTTCGTATTGACAACCTCAGTGTTGACTGGCAAGTGATTATAGTAGTAACTACTTAAACCACTCGGCAACCGAGGCCCCTACCTTCCATAAATACTTCAGAAATATTCATAAAACACAATACATATGACCTTGAATAAATATTCCAGCAATCTTCATAAAACACAATACATATGACCTTTCATAAATACTTCAGCAATCTTCATAAAACACAATACACATGACCTTCCACAAATACTTCAGCAATCTTCATAAAACACAATAGATAAGATATGACCTTCCATAAATACTTTACCAATATTCTTAAAACACAATACATATGACCTACAATAAATACTTTAGTAGCAATCATCATAAAACACAATCCATATGACCTACCGTAAACAATTCAGCAATATTAATAAAACACAATACATATGACCTACCATAAATATTTGTGCAATCTGTATAAAACACAAAACATTTCACCTACCATAAATATTTTAGTAGCAATCTTCAAAACACACAATACATATGACCTACCATAAACACTAAAGCAATCTTCATAAAACACAATAAGTATGACCTTCCATAAATACTTTACCAATATTCTTAAAACACAATACATATGACATACAATACACATGAGCAGCAATCTTCATAAAACACAATTCATATGACCTACCATAAACACTTCAGCAATCTGCATAAAACACAATACATTTGACCTACTATAAATATTTTAATATCAATCTTCATAACACACAATACATATGACCTACCATAAACACTTGAGCAATCTTCATAAAACACAATAGATATGACCTTCCATAAACACTTCAGCAATCTTCATAAAACAAAATACATATGACTTATCATAACTACTTTACCAATATTCTTAAAACGCAATACATATGACCTACAATAAATACTTTAGTAGCAATCATCATAAAACACAATACATATGACCTTCCATAAACACTTTACCAATATTCTTAAAACACAATACATATGACCTACAATAAATACTTTAGTAGCAATCATCATAAAACACAATTCATATGACCTACCGTAAACAATTCAGCAATATTAATAAAACACAATACATATGACCTACCATAAATATTTGTGCAATCTGTATAAAACACAAAACATTTGACCTACCATAAATATTCTAGTAGCAATCTTCAAAACACACAATACATATGACCTACCATAAACACTAAAGCAATCTTCATAAAACACAATAGGTATGACCTTCAATAAATACTTTACCAATATTCTTAAAACACAATACATATGACATACATTACACATGAGCAGCAATCTTCATAAAACACAATTCATATGACCTACCATAAACACTTCAGCAATATTCATAAAACACATACATATGACTTACCATCAATAATTTTGCAATCTGCATAAAACACAATACATTTGACCTACCATAAATATTTTATTAGCAATCTTCATATAACACACAATACATATGACTTACCATAAACACTTGAGCAATCTTCATAAAACACAAAAGATATGACCTTCCATAAATACTTCAGCAATCTTCATAAAACACAATAGATATGACCTTCCATAAATACTTCAGAAATATTCATAAAACACAATACACATGACCTTCCACAAATACTTGAGCAATCTTCATTAAACACAATAGATAAGATATGACCTTCCATAAATACTTTACCAATATTCATAAAACACAATACATATGACCTAAAATAAAAACTTTAGTAGCAATCTTCATAAAACACAATACATATGACCTTCCATAAATACTTCAGCAATCTTCATAATACACAATACATATGACCTTCCATAAATACTTCAGCAATCTTCATAAAACACAATACATATGACCTTCCATAAACACTTCAGAAATATTCATAAAACACAATACACATGACCTTCCACAAATACTTGAGCAATCTTCATTAAGCACAATAGATAAGATATGACCTTCCATAAATATTTTACCAATCTTCATAAAACACAATACATATGACCTTCCATAAATACTTTAGCAATCTTCATAAAACACAATACATATGACCTAAAATAAATACTTTAGTAGCATTTTCTGCATAAAACACAATACATATGACCTTCCATAAATTTGATTTTGATTTTTTGGTTTTTTTAACGCCAATTTTAGCACCTTTTGGGCTATTTCGTGGCATCCAGTTTTTATTGGTGGAGGAAGCCGGAGTGCCCGGAGAAAACCACCGACCTTCGATAGGAAAACTGACAATCCTAGTCAATTAAGATTGGAGTCGAGTGCACCCGTTTGAGCAGGGTTCGTATTCACAACCTCAGTGTTGACTGGCAAGTGATTATAGTAGTAACTACTTAAACCACTCGGCCACCGAGGCCCCTACCTTCCATAAATACGTCAGAAATATTCATAAAACACAATACATATGACCTTGAATAAATATTCCAGCAATCTTCATAAAACACAATACATATGACCTTTCATAAATACTTCAGCAATCTTCATAAAACACAATACACATGACCTTCCACAAATACATCAGCAATCTTCATAAAACACAATATATAAGATATGACCTTCCATAAATACTTTACCAGTATTCATAAAACACAATACATATGACCTAAAGTAAAATCTTTAGTAGCAATCTTCATAAAAAACAATTCATATGACCTTCCATAAATATTTCAGCAATCTTCATAAAACACAATAGATATGACCTTTCATAAATACTTCGGAAATATTCATAAAACACAATACACATGACCATCCAAAAATACTTGAGCAATCTTCATTAAACACAATAGATAAGATATGACCTTCCATAAATATTTTACCAATCTTCATAAAACACAATACATATGACCTTCCATAAATACTTCAGCAATCTTCATAAAACACAATACATATGACCTTCCATAAACACTTCAGAAATATTCATAAAACACAATAGATAAGATATGACCTTCCATAAATACTTTACCAATACTCATAAAACACAATACATATGACCTAAAATAAAAACTTTAGAAGCAATCTTCATAAAAAACAATTTATATGACCTTCCATAAACACTTGAGCAATATTCATAAAACACAACACATATGACCTACCATAAATAATTTTGCAATCTGCATAAAACACAATACATTTGACCTACTATAAATATTTTAATAGCAATCTTCATAACACACAATACATGTGACCTACCATAAACACTTGAGCAATTTTCATAAAACACAATAGATATGACCTTCCATAAACACTTCAGCAATCTTCATAAAACAAAATACATATGACTTATCATAACTACTTTACCAATATTCTTAAAACGCAATACATATGACCTACAATAAATACTTTAGTAGCAATCATCATAAAACACAATTCATTAACCAACCATAAACAATTCAGCAATCTTCATAAAACACAATACATATGACCTTCCATAAATAATTTACCAATATTCTTAAAACACAATACATATGACCTACAATAAATACTTTAGTAGCAATCATCATAAAACACAATTCATATGACCTACCTTAAACAATTCAGCAATATTAATAAAACACAATACATATGACCTACCATAAATATTTGTGCAATCTGTATAAAACACAAAACATTTGACCTACCATAAATATTTTAGTAGCAATCTTCAAAACACACAATACATATGACCTACCATAAACACTAAAGCAATCTTCATAAAACACAATAGGTATGACCTTCCATAAATACTTTACCAATATTCTTAAAACACAATACATATGACATACAATACACATGAGCAGCAATCTTCATAAAACACAATTCATATGACCTACCATAAACACTTCAGCAATATTCATAAAACACAATACATATGACCTACCATAAATAATTTTGCAATCTGCATAAAACACAATACATTTGACCTACCATAAATATTTTATTAGCAATCTTCATATAACACACAATACATATGACTTACCATAAACACTTGAGCAATCTTCATAAAACACAAAAGATATGACCTTCCATAAATACTTCAGCAATCTTCATAAAACACAATAGATATGACCTTCCATAAATACTTCAGAAATATTCATAAAACACAATACACATGACCTTCCACAAATACTTGAGCAATCTTCATTAAACACAATAGATAAGATATGACCTTCCATAAATACTTTACCAATATTCATAAAACACAATACATATGACCTAAAATAAAAACTTTAGTAGCAATCTTCATAAAACACAATACATATGACCTACCATAAATAATTTTGCAATCTTCATAAAACACAATACATATGACCTAAAATAAAAACTTTACTAGCAATCTTCATAAAACACAATACATATGACCTTCCATAAATACTTCAGCAATCTTCATAATACACAATACATATGACCTTCCATAAATACTTCAGCAATCTTCATAAAACACAATACATATGACCTTCCATAAACACTTCAGAAATATTCATAAAACACAATACACATGACCTTCCACAAATACTTGAGCAATCTTCATTAAACACAATAGATAAGATATGACCTTCCATAAATACTTTACCAATATTCATAAAACACAATACATACGACCTAAAATAAATACTTTAGTAGCATTTTCTGCATAAAACACAATACATATGACCTAAAATAAATACTTTAGTAGCATTTTCTGCATAAAACACAATACATATGACCTAAAATAAATACTTTAGTAGCATTTTCTGCATAAAACACAATACATATGACCTAAAATAAATACTTTAGTAGCATTTTCTGCATAAAACACAATACATATGACCTTCCATAAATTTGATTTTGATTTTTTGGTTTTTTAACGCCAATTTTAGCACCTTTTGGGCTATTTCGTGGCGGCCAGTTTTTATTGGTGGAGGAAGCCGGAGTGCCCGGAGAAAACCACCGACCTCCGATAGGAAAACTGACAATCCTAGTCAATTAAGATTGGAGTTGAGTGCACCCGCTTGAGCAGGGTTCGTATTCACAACCTCAGTGTTGACTGGCAAGTGATTATAGTAGTAACTACTTAAACCACTCGGCCACCGAGTCCCCTACCTTCCATAAATACTTCAGAAATATTCATAAAACACAATACATATGACCTTGAATAAATATTCCAGTAATCTTCATAAAACACAATACATATGACCTTTCATAAATACTTCAGCAATCTTCATAAAACACAATACACATGACCTTCCACAAATACTTCAGCAATCTTCATAAAACACAATAGATAAGATATGACCTTCCATAAATACTTTACCAGTATTCATAAAACACAATACATATGACCTAAAGTAAAATCTTTAGTAGAAATCTTCATAAAAAACAATTCATATGACCTACCATAAACACTTGAGCAATCTTCATAAAACACAATTCATATGACCTACCATAAATACTTCAGAAATATTCATAAAACACAATACACATGACCATCCACAAATACTTCAGCAATCTTCATTAAACACAATAGATAAGATATGACCTTTCATAAATACTTCAGCAATCTTCATAAAACACAATACACATGACCTTCCACAAATACTTCAGCAATCTTCATAAAACACAATAGATAAGATATGACCTTCCATAAATACTTTACCAGTATTGATAAAACACAATACATATGACCTAAAGTAAAATCTTTAGTAGCAATCTTCATAAAAAAACAATTCATATGACCTTCCATAAATATTTCAGCAATCTTCATAAAACACAATAGATATGACCTTTCATAAATACTTCAGAAATATTCATCAAACACAATACACATGACCATCCACAAATACTTCAGCAATCTTCATTAAACACAATAGATAAAATATGACCTTCCATAAATATTTTACCAATCTTCATAAAAGACAATACATATGACCTTCCATAAATACTTTAGCAATCTTCATAAAACACAATACATATGACCTTCCATAAACACTTCAGAAATATTCATAAAACACTATATACATGATTTTCTACAAATACTTGAGCAATCTTCATAAAACACAATAAATATGACATTTCATAAATACTTGAGCAATCTTTATAAAACACAACAGATATGACATTCCATAAATACTTCAGGAATCTTCATAAAACACAATAGATATGACCTTCCATAAATACTTCAGCAATCATCATAAAACACAATACACATGACCTTCCACAAATACTTGAGCAATCTTCATAAAACACAATAGATAAGATATGACCTTCCATAAATACTTTACCAATACTCATAAAACACAATACATATGACCTAAAATAAAAACTTTAGAAGCAATCTTCATAAAAAACAATTCATATGACCTTCCATAAACACTTGAGCAATATTCATAAAACACAACACATATGACCTACCATAAATAATTTTGCAATCTGCATAAAACACAATACATTTGACCTACTATAAATATTTTAATAGCAATCTTCATAACACACAATACATATGACCTACCATAAACACATGAGCAATCTTCATAAAACACAATAGATATGACCTTCCATAAACACTTCAGCAATCTTCATAAAACAAAATACATATGACTTATCATAACTACTTTACCAATATTCTTAAAACGCAATACATATGACCTACAATAAATACTTTAGTAGCAATCATTATAAAACACAATTCATTAACCAACCATAAACAATTCAGCAATCTTCATAAAACACAATACATATGACCTTCCATAAATACTTTACCAATATTCTTAAAACACAATACATATGACCTACAATAAATACTTTAGTAGCAATCATCATAAAACACAATTCATATGACCTACCGTAAACAATTCAGCAATATTAATAAAACACAATACATATGACCTACCATAAATATTTGTGCAATCTGTATAAAACACAAAACATTTGACCTACCATAAATATTTTAGTAGCAATCTTCAAAACACACAATACATTTGACCTACCATAAACACTAAAGCAATCTTCATAAAACACAATAGGTATGACCTTTCATAAATACTTTACCAATATTCTTAAAACACAATACATATGACATACAATACACATGAGCAGCAATCTTCATAAAACACAATTCATATGACCTACCATAAACACCTCAGCAATATTCATAAAACACAATAAATATGACCTACCATAAATAATTTTGCAATCTGCATAAAACACAATACATTTGACCTACCATAAATATTTTATTAGCAATCTTCATATAACACACAATACATATGACTTACCATAAACACTTGAGCAATCTTCATAAAACACAAAAGATATGACCTTCCATAAATACTTCAGCAATCTTCATAAAACACAATAGATATGACCTTCCATAAATACTTCAGAAATATTCATAAAACACAATACACATGACCTTCCACAAATACTTGAGCAATCTTCATTAAACACAATAGATAAGATATGACCTTCCATAAATACTTTACCAATATTCATAAAACACAATACATATGACCTAAAATCAAAGAGCTGAAAGCTCTGAGGAAAAATGACGCCACTGTCTCTAATATTGTGATATTTTTTATGCAAATCTTGATTTTCACATACCGTAATTAGTTTAACATTCCAACATGTCTCATAAGCATATAATTGATATTCGTATATGTGTGTGTTATGTGAAGATGACAACTGGCTGTATTTTTAGTACAAATGTATAGGTCAAGACTACCTGAATGATCTACAGTATCCAATGACTACTGGCTGTTTTTTTCTATAAATAAATAGGTCAAGACTACCACAATGATCTACAATATCCAATGACTACTGGCTGTTCTTTTGTACTAATAAATAGGTCAAGATTATTTGAATGATCTACAATATCCAATGACTACTGGCTGTTCTTTTGTACATATAAATAAAGACTACCTGAATGATCTAAAGTATTCTAAGTAATGTGATTTTTGTCTTGCAATTACATTTTTCTAAATCAAGAATATAGACTACTAGTAACCTTTTCAAACCAAATGATTATGAAGAGCCTGTTGTTATCAAGCTCTTATACCCCACATACTCATTAAATAAGTTACTAGTGACCTAGTTATTTCTGTTACTTGAAGCAAATTATATTTCTGTAGATTTAGACAATAGTATAATATTGTTTTACTAGTTTTATTTCACCTTGAAGATTAGACAAATAGGGATACTCCTTTGATTTTTTATTTCATGTCAGTCAGGTCGCTTTATATGAAACTTGAAACCACTTCTCTGCCATATTGTTATTTCATAACAACTCTGCCCTTGACCATGTTGACCCATGTAATTGATATTCATTCTTTAACCATATATCATAGTCAGTTAGTTTTTGATTTTGCACTCCCACACCACCTTTCAGGTCAAATGTCTGTCTCCATTTAAGTTAATGACATTGAACAATCATGGTATTAAACACAATTCCAATAGTGATAATGCTGTTCTAGTAGGTCACCATATATTCAACTCGGGTAGCATTCCAGTTATTGAAATTTGTGTCAGATTAGAACAATGATCTAGACCTTTAGGAATGGATCTTACAATTTAATATGGAGCCATAGTATGGGACCCCTACACAGTAACAAAAAAAAAACAAGCTTGAAAAGATACAACGTCAAGCGGCAAAATCTATCACCAGAAATTACAAGTCAAGAGAGAATGGACGGGATACGTCTCTAAAATGCTTGCCTAACTGGAACTACAACAAGATCTCCAGACAAGACGAACAAGGAGTTGAAGCCAGAAGTTAATATTTATGTAAAAAGTAGTTGAGGGGCTGATTCCCGCTATTGAACCATACTGTCATTCTATAATATTATTGCGTAAGTATTTCTGTATTGTCCTTGTTATTGGTCCATGTCTTGGTGTATTGGTCTGAGGCGAAGCCGAAGGCCAATACTGCTGGCCGAGGACCAACAATAAGGCCAATACAGAAATACATGTAATAGTATCTTTATTAATTAACTACAGTGTTACAATATTTTTTTATTTCATTTCACAAGAGATAAACATTTTTACCTTGAAGTGGAACTATCCAAATCTCAGTTTCTTTTTATAAGATGCAATATCTAATGATTTGGTGCCGTTCCATGCATCTTCAGCCTTTTCTCATCTGATGAATTTTTCTACCCTTTCCAGTCACTATAAAGTGTTACAACTTTAATTAAGACACAACACATAAATAGTAATTGGAAAGGTACTGCCATTGCATGTGTAATGCAAATATATTTTTAAAAAAAATAATGTAAGAGTTGAAATTGATACAACTATCCATAAGCCAATTGACCAAAGAACGAAGATTTGCGCAATTACAGAATGCATATGCCTGGTTCGGGTTTAAAAATAAAAGACCGTTTACAAAACACGAGAAGCAAAAGTGAACAGTAAAAATCGACATGATGAAATTATGAGGTCGTCAAGAAATGAACTTTGTGATAATTTACTCGTTCCCTAAACCTGAAATAATTCCATCGTCTACTTTCAAAATGCTTTTCAAATGAATGGGACCGTCTTTAACCTAAAATATATGCCATACTGAACGTTTCGGCTTGTTTATGGTGAGTAAATAAAAACTGCGTCGTACAAACAACTGTTTACTTTCAGTTTGAGTTTATCGTGACTTACGATCTAAAAACTAGAGACGTTCCTAAATCCTGTTTTGGCCGGATCAGAACTCGGCAAATACGGAAAAAAAATCTGTATTGGCCGAGTTGACATCTTATATTGCATATGCAGTTTTCATCATTTTAAGTACAATAACAGTGTAGTTAATTTATAATGATACAGTTACAGACTCTGCTGCTATAACTTTGTGAACAAAGATTCATACGCACCGCGTGGGTATAACCGTATTACTAATTTCCGATTATTAAAATCTTCGTAAATCTTGATAAAGACCAGTTTCTATCCAATGGATATCAAAATGATTCCGATTATTACTTTTTTAATGATTGTAAAGTTGAAATGGCATGAAAGGCTGACATTATTTAGAACTATTTTGTCTAGCAATTGCTGATCATTGGAGGGTAAAAAGTCCAACACCATAACAAAACGGATCTATTTATCATGTATACATACCGATTGTTTACGATTGTAAGACATGTGCATAAAAGTGAAAGCTCGAATAAATATGAAAAATATAACAAAGGGATAGCTCCAAATACCATTTAATAACAAAAAACATATGGACAGGTCAAGATATCTTTTTGGTAAATAAAATAACGTATGTAAACTGGTTCCCGTCCGACTACAACACTTTAACAAAGACTTTGTTCCGTAATACAAGCATATTCCAGTTAGTATGTAAAATAGTAAATATGAAACCGAGTGCGGTAGGCGGAGGCATAATCAACTTCCGTTAGTTCTGGTCAATGGTATCGGAAACATGCCGCTGATAGCGTCATTTTCCAATAAAAACTTTAGTAGCAATCTTCATAAAACACTATACATATGACCTACCATAAATAATTTTGCAATCTTCATAAAACACAATACATATGAGCTAAAATAAAAACTTTAGTAGCAATCTTCATAAAACACAATACATATGACCTTCCATAAATACTTCAGCAATCTTCATAATACACAATACATATGACCTTCCATAAATACTTCAGCAATCTTCATAAAACACAATACATATGACCTTCCATAAACACTTCAGAAATATTCATAAAACACAATACACATGACCTTCCACAAATACTTGAGCAATCTTCATTAAACACAATAGATAAGATATGACCTTCCATAAATACTTTACCAATATTCATAAAACACAATACATATGACCTAAAATAAATACTTTAGTAGCATTTTCTGCATAAAACACAATACATATGACCTAAAATAAATACTTTAGTAGCATTTTCTGCATAAAACACAATACATATGACCTAAAATAAATACTTTAGTAGCATTTTCTGCATAAAACACAATACACATGACCTTCCATAAATTTGATTTTGATTTTTTGGTTTTTTAACGCCAATTTTAGCACCTTTTGGGCTATTTCGTGGCGGCCAGTTTTTATTGGTGCAGGAAGCCGGAGTGCCCAGAGAAAACCACCGACCTCCGATAGGAAAACTGACAATCCTAGTCAATTAAGATTGGAGTCGAGTGCACCCGCTTGAGCAGGGTTCGTATTCACAACCTCAGTGTTGACTGGCAAGTGATTATAGTAGTAACTACTTAAACCACTCGGCCACCGAGTCCCCTACCTTCCATAAATACTTCAGAAATATTCATAAAACACAATACATATGACCTTGAATAAATATTCCAGCAATCTTCATAAAACACAATACATATGACCTTTCATAAATACTTCAGCAATCTTCATAAAACACAATACACATGACCTTCCACAAATACTTCAGCAATCTTCATAAAACACAATAGATAAGATATGACCTTCCATAAATACTTTACCAGTATTCATAAAACACAATACATATGACCTACAGTAAAATCTTTAGTAGCAATCTTCATAAAAAACAATTCATATGACCTACCATAAACACTTGAGCAATCTTCATAAAACACAATTCATATGACCTACCATAAATACTTCAGAAATATTCATAAAACACAATACACATGACCATCCACAAATACTTCAGCAATCTTCATTAAACACAATAGATAAGATATGACCTTCCACAAATACTTCAGCAATCTTCATAAAACACAATAGATAAGATATGACCTTCCATAAATACTTTACCAGTATTCATAAAACACAATACATATGACCTAAAGTAAAATCTTTAGTAGCAATCTTCATAAAAAACAATTCATATGACCTTCCATAAATATTTCAGCAATCTTCATAAAACACAATAGATATGACCTTTCATAAATACTTCAGAAATATTCATAAAACACAATACACATGACCATCCACAAATACTTGAGCAATCTTTATTAAACACAATAGATAAGATATGACCTTCCATAAATATTTTACCAATCTTCATAAAACACAATACATATGACCTTCCATAAATACTTCAGCAATCTTCATAAAACACAATACATATGACCTTCCATAAACACTTCAGAAATATTCATAAAACACAATAGATAAGATATGACCTTCCATAAATACTTTACCAATACTCATAAAACACAAAACATATGACCTAAAATAAAAACTTTAGAAGCAATCTTCATAAAAAACAATTCATATGACCTACCATAAACACTTGAGCAATCTTCATAAAACACAATTCATATGACCTACCATAAACACTTCCGAAATATTCATAAAACACAATACACATGACCATCCACAAATAGTTGAGCAATCTTCATAAAACACAATAGATAAGATATGACCTTCCATAGATATTTTACCAATCTTCATAAAAGACAATACATATGACCTTCCATAAATACTTAAGCAATCTTCATAAAACACAATACATATGACCTTCCATAAACACTTCAGAAATATTCATAAAACACTATATACATGATTTTCTACAAATACTTGAGAAATCTTCATAAAACACAATAAATATGACATTTCATAAATACTTCAGCAATCTTTATAAAACACAACAGATATGACATTCCATAAATACTTCAGGAATCTTCATAAAACACAATAGATATGACCTTCCATAAACACTTCAGAAATATTCATAAAACACTATATACATGATTTTCTACAAATACTTGAGCAATCTTCATAAAACACAATAAATATGACATTTCATAAATACTTCAGCAATCTTTATAAAACACAACAGATATGACATTCCATAAATACTTCAGCAATCTTCATAAAACACAATACACATGACCTTCCACAAATACTTCAGCAATCTTCATAAAACACAATAGATAAGATATGACCTTCCATAAATACTTTACCAATACTCATAAAACACAATACATATGACCTAAAATAAAAACTTTAGAAGCAATCTTCATAAAAAACAATTCATATGACCTTCCATAAACACTTGAGCAATATTCATAAAACACAACACATATGACCTACCATAAATAATTTTGCAATCTGCATAAAACACAATACATTTGACCTACTATAAATATTTTAATAGCAATCTTCATAACACACAATACATGTGACCTACCATAAACACTTGAGCAATCTGCATAAAACACAATAGATATGACCTTCCATAAACACTTCAGCAATCTTCATAAAACAAAATACATATGACTTATCATAACTACTTTACCAATATTCTTAAAACGCAATACATATGACCTACAATAAATACTTTAGTAGCAATCATCATAAAACACAATACATATGACCTTCCATAAATACTTTACCAATATTCTTAAAACACAATACATATGACCTACAATAAATACTTTAGTAGCAATCATCATAAAACACAATTCATATGACCTACCGTAAACAATTCAGCAATATTAATAAAACACAATACATATGACCTACAATAAATACTTTAGTAGCAATCATCATAAAACACAATTCATATGACCTACCTTAAACAATTCAGCAATATTAATAAAACACAATACATATGACCTACCATAAATATTTGTGCAATCTGTATAAAACACAAAACATTTGACCTACCATAAATATTTTAGTAGCAATCTTCAAAACACACAATACATTTGACCTACCATAAACACTAAAGCAATCTTCATAAAACACAATAGGTATGACCTTTCATAAATACTTTACCAATATTCTTAAAACACAATACATATGACATACAATACACATGAGCAGCAATCTTCATAAAACACAATTCATATGACCTACCATAAACACCTCAGCAATATTCATAAAACACAATAAATATGACCTACCATAAATAATTTTGCAATCTGCATAAAACACAATACATTTGACCTACCATAAATATTTTATTAGCAATCTTCATATAACACACAATACATATGACTTACCATAAACACTTGAGCAATCTTCATAAAACACAAAAGATATGACCTTCCATAAATACTTCAGCAATCTTCATAAAACACAATAGATATGACCTTCCATAAATACTTCAGAAATATTCATAAAACACAATACACATGACCTTCCACAAATACTTGAGCAATCTTCATTAAACACAATAGATAAGATATGACCTTCCATAAATACTTTACCAATATTCATAAAACACAATACATATGACCTAAAATCAAAGAGCTGAAAGCTCTGAGGAAAAATGACGCCACTGTCTCTAATATTGTGATATTTTTTATGCAAATCTTGATTTTCACATACCGTAATTAGTTTAACATTCCAACATGTCTCATAAGCATATAATTGATATTCGTATATGTGTGTGTTATGTGAAGATGACAACTGGCTGTATTTTTAGTACAAATGTATAGGTCAAGACTACCTGAATGATCTACAGTATCCAATGACTACTGGCTGTTTTTTTCTATAAATAAATAGGTCAAGACTACCACAATGATCTACAATATCCAATGACTACTGGCTGTTCTTTTGTACTAATAAATAGGTCAAGATTATTTGAATGATCTACAATATCCAATGACTACTGGCTGTTCTTTTGTACATATAAATAAAGACTACCTGAATGATCTAAAGTATTCTAAGTAATGTGATTTTTGTCTTGCAATTACATTTTTCTAAATCAAGAATATAGACTACTAGTAACCTTTTCAAACCAAATGATTATGAAGAGCCTGTTGTTATCAAGCTCTTATACCCCACATACTCATTAAATAAGTTACTAGTGACCTAGTTATTTCTGTTACTTGAAGCAAATTATATTTCTGTAGATTTAGACAATAGTATAATATTGTTTTACTAGTTTTATTTCACCTTGAAGATTAGACAAATAGGGATACTCCTTTGATTTTTTATTTCATGTCAGTCAGGTCGCTTTATATGAAACTTGAAACCACTTCTCTGCCATATTGTTATTTCATAACAACTCTGCCCTTGACCATGTTGACCCATGTAATTGATATTCATTCTTTAACCATATATCATAGTCAGTTAGTTTTTGATTTTGCACTCCCACACCACCTTTCAGGTCAAATGTCTGTCTCCATTTAAGTTAATGACATTGAACAATCATGGTATTAAACACAATTCCAATAGTGATAATGCTGTTCTAGTAGGTCACCATATATTCAACTCGGGTAGCATTCCAGTTATTGAAATTTGTGTCAGATTAGAACAATGATCTAGACCTTTAGGAATGGATCTTACAATATGGAGCCATAGTATGGGACCCCTACACAGTAACAAAAAAAAAACAAGCTTGAAAAGATACAACGTCAAGCGGCAAAATCTATCACCAGAAATTACAAGTCAAGAGAGAATGGACGGGATACGTCTCTAAAATGCTTGCCTAACTGGAACTACAACAAGATCTCCAGACAAGACGAACAAGGAGTTGAAGCCAGAAGTTAATATTTATGTAAAAAGTAGTTGAGGGGCTGATTCCCGCTATTGAACCATACTGTCATTCTATAATATTATTGCGTAAGTATTTCTGTATTGTCCTTGTTATTGGTCCATGTCTTGGTGTATTGGTCTGAGGCGAAGCCGAAGGCCAATACTGCTGGCCGAGGACCAACAATAAGGCCAATACAGAAATACATGTAATAGTATCTTTATTAATTAACTACAGTGTTACAATATTTTTTTATTTCATTTCACAAGAGATAAACATTTTTACCTTGAAGTGGAACTATCCAAATCTCAGTTTCTTTTTATAAGATGCAATATCTAATGATTTGGTGCCGTTCCATGCATCTTCAGCCTTTTCTCATCTGATGAATTTTTCTACCCTTTCCAGTCACTATAAAGTGTTACAACTTTAATTAAGACACAACACATAAATAGTAATTGGAAAGGTACTGCCATTGCATGTGTAATGCAAATATATTTTTAAAAAAAATAATGTAAGAGTTGAAATTGATACAACTATCCATAAGCCAATTGACCAAAGAACGAAGATTTGCGCAATTACAGAATGCATATGCCTGGTTCGGGTTTAAAAATAAAAGACCGTTTACAAAACACGAGAAGCGAAAGTGAACAGTAAAAATCGACATGATGAAATTATGAGGTCGTCAAGAAATGAACTTTGTGATAATTTACTCGTTCCCTAAACCTGAAATAATTCCATCGTCTACTTTCAAAATGCTTTTCAAATGAATGGGACCGTCTTTAACCTAAAATATATGCCATACTGAACGTTTCGGCTTGTTTATGGTGAGTAAATAAAAACTGCGTCGTACAAACAACTGTTTACTTTCAGTTTGAGTTTATCGTGACTTACGATCTAAAAACTAGAGACGTTCCTAAATCCTGTTTTGGCCGGATCAGAACTCGGCAAATACGGAAAAAAAATCTGTATTGGCCGAGTTGACATCTTATATTGCATATGCAGTTTTCATCATTTTAAGTACAATAACAGTGTAGTTAATTTATAATGATACAGTTACAGACTCTGCTGCTATAACTTTGTGAACAAAGATTCATACGCACCGCGTGGGTATAACCGTATTACTAATTTCCGATTATTAAAATCTTCGTAAATCTTGATAAAGACCAGTTTCTATCCAATGGATATCAAAATGATTCCGATTATTACTTTTTTAATGATTGTAAAGTTGAAATGGCATGAAAGGCTGACATTATTTAGAACTATTTTGTCTAGCAATTGCTGATCATTGGAGGGTAAAAAGTCCAACACCATAACAAAACGGATCTATTTATCATGTATACATACCGATTGTTTACGATTGTAAGACATGTGCATAAAAGTGAAAGCTCGAATAAATATGAAAAATATAACAAAGGGATAGCTCCAAATACCATTTAATAACAAAAAACATATGGACAGGTCAAGATATCTTTTTGGTAAATAAAATAACGTATGTAAACTGGTTCCCGTCCGACTACAACACTTTAACAAAGACTTTGTTCCGTAATACAAGCATATTCCAGTTAGTATGTAAAATAGTAAATATGAAACCGAGTGCGGTAGGCGGAGGCATAATCAACTTCCGTTAGTTCTGGTCAATGGTATCGGAAACATGCCGCTGATAGCGTCATTTTCCAATAAAAACTTTAGTAGCAATCTTCATAAAACACTATACATATGACCTACCATAAATAATTTTGCAATCTTCATAAAACACAATACATATGAGCTAAAATAAAAACTTTAGTAGCAATCTTCATAAAACACAATACATATGACCTTCCATAAATACTTCAGCAATCTTCATAATACACAATACATATGACCTTCCATAAATACTTCAGCAATCTTCATAAAACACAATACATATGACATTCCATAAACACTTCAGAAATATTCATAAAACACAATACACATGACCTTCCACAAATACTTGAGCAATCTTCATTAAACACAATAGATAAGATATGACCTTCCATAAATACTTTACCAATATTCATAAAACACAATACATATGACCTAAAATAAATACTTTAGTAGCATTTTCTGCATAAAACACAATACATATGACCTAAAATAAATACTTTAGTAGCATTTTCTGCATAAAACACAATACATATGACCTAAAATAAATACTTTAGTAGCATTTTCTGCATAAAACACAATACACATGACCTTCCATAAATTTGATTTTGATTTTTTGGTTTTTTAACGCCAATTTTAGCACCTTTTGGGCTATTTCGTGGCGGCCAGTTTTTATTGGTGCAGGAAGCCGGAGTGCCCAGAGAAAACCACCGACCTCCGATAGGAAAACTGACAATCCTAGTCAATTAAGATTGGAGTCGAGTGCACCCGCTTGAGCAGGGTTCGTATTCACAACCTCAGTGTTGACTGGCAAGTGATTATAGTAGTAACTACTTAAACCACTCGGCCACCGAGTCCCCTACCTTCCATAAATACTTCAGAAATATTCATAAAACACAATACATATGACCTTGAATAAATATTCCAGCAATCTTCATAAAACACAATACATATGACCTTTCATAAATACTTCAGCAATCTTCATAAAACACAATACACATGACCTTCCACAAATACTTCAGCAATCTTCATAAAACACAATAGATAAGATATGACCTTCCATAAATACTTTACCAGTATTCATAAAACACAATACATATGACCTACAGTAAAATCTTTAGTAGCAATCTTCATAAAAAACAATTCATATGACCTACCATAAACACTTGAGCAATCTTCATAAAACACAATTCATATGACCTACCATAAATACTTCAGAAATATTCATAAAACACAATACACATGACCATCCACAAATACTTCAGCAATCTTCATTAAACACAATAGATAAGATATGACCTTCCACAAATACTTCAGCAATCTTCATAAAACACAATAGATAAGATATGACCTTCCATAAATACTTTACCAGTATTCATAAAACACAATACATATGACCTAAAGTAAAATCTTTAGTAGCAATCTTCATAAAAAACAATTCATATGACCTTCCATAAATATTTCAGCAATCTTCATAAAACACAATAGATATGACCTTTCATAAATACTTCAGAAATATTCATAAAACACAATACACATGACCATCCACAAATACTTGAGCAATCTTTATTAAACACAATAGATAAGATATGACCTTCCATAAATATTTTACCAATCTTCATAAAACACAATACATATGACCTTCCATAAATACTTCAGCAATCTTCATAAAACACAATACATATGACCTTCCATAAACACTTCAGAAATATTCATAAAACACAATAGATAAGATATGACCTTCCATAAATACTTTACCAATACTCATAAAACACAAAACATATGACCTAAAATAAAAACTTTAGAAGCAATCTTCATAAAAAACAATTCATATGACCTACCATAAACACTTGAGCAATCTTCATAAAACACAATTCATATGACCTACCATAAACACTTCCGAAATATTCATAAAACACAATACACATGACCATCCACAAATAGTTGAGCAATCTTCATAAAACACAATAGATAAGATATGACCTTCCATAGATATTTTACCAATCTTCATAAAAGACAATACATATGACCTTCCATAAATACTTAAGCAATCTTCATAAAACACAATACATATGACCTTCCATAAACACTTCAGAAATATTCATAAAACACTATATACATGATTTTCTACAAATACTTGAGAAATCTTCATAAAACACAATAAATATGACATTTCATAAATACTTCAGCAATCTTTATAAAACACAACAGATATGACATTCCATAAATACTTCAGGAATCTTCATAAAACACAATAGATATGACCTTCCATAAACACTTCAGAAATATTCATAAAACACTATATACATGATTTTCTACAAATACTTGAGCAATCTTCATAAAACACAATAAATATGACATTTCATAAATACTTCAGCAATCTTTATAAAACACAACAGATATGACATTCCATAAATACTTCAGCAATCTTCATAAAACACAATACACATGACCTTCCACAAATACTTCAGCAATCTTCATAAAACACAATAGATAAGATATGACCTTCCATAAATACTTTACCAATACTCATAAAACACAATACATATGACCTAAAATAAAAACTTTAGAAGCAATCTTCATAAAAAACAATTCATATGACCTTCCATAAACACTTGAGCAATATTCATAAAACACAACACATATGACCTACCATAAATAATTTTGCAATCTGCATAAAACACAATACATTTGACCTACTATAAATATTTTAATAGCAATCTTCATAACACACAATACATGTGACCTACCATAAACACTTGAGCAATCTGCATAAAACACAATAGATATGACCTTCCATAAACACTTCAGCAATCTTCATAAAACAAAATACATATGACTTATCATAACTACTTTACCAATATTCTTAAAATGCAATACATATGACCTACAATAAATACTTTAGTAGCAATCATCATAAAACACAATACATATGACCTTCCATAAATACTTTACCAATATTCTTAAAACACAATACATATGACCTACAATAAATACTTTAGTAGCAATCATCATAAAACACAATTCATATGACCTACCGTAAACAATTCAGCAATATTAATAAAACACAATACATATGACCTACAATAAATACTTTAGTAGCAATCATCATAAAACACAATTCATATGACCTACCTTAAACAATTCAGCAATATTAATAAAACACAATACATATGACCTACCATAAATATTTGTGCAATCTGTATAAAACACAAAACATTTGACCTACCATAAATATTTTAGTAGCAATCTTCAAAACACACAATACATATGACCTACCATAAACACTAAAGCAATCTTCATAAAACACAATAGGTATGACCTTCCATAAATACTTTACCAATATTCTTAAAACACAATACATATAACATACAATACACATGAGCAGCAATCTTCATAAAACACAATTCATATGACCTACCATAAACACTTCAGCAATATTCATAAAACACAATACATATGACCTACCATAAATAATTTTGCAATCTGCATAAAACACAATACATTTGACCTACCATAAATATTTTATTAGCAATCTTCATATAACACACAATACATATGACTTACCATAAACACTTGAGCAATCTTCATAAAACACAAAAGATATGACCTTCCATAAATACTTCAGCAATCTTCATAAAACACAATAGATATGACCTTCCATAAATACTTCAGAAATATTCATAAAACACAATACACATGACCTTCCACAAATACTTGAGCAATCTTCATTAAACACAATAGATAAGATATGACCTTCCATAAATACTTTACCAATATTCATAAAACACAATACATATGACCTAAAATAAAAACTTTAGTAGCAATCTTCATAAAACACAGTACATATGACCTACCATAAATAATTTTGCAATCTTCATAAAACACAATACATATGACCTAAAATAAAAACTTTAGTAGCAATCTTCATAAAACACAATACATATGACCTTCCATAAATACTTCAGCAATCTTCATAATACACAATACATATGACCTTCCATAAATACTTCAGCAATCTTCATAAAACACAATACATACGACCTTCCATAAACACTTCAGAAATATTCATAAAACACAATACACATGACCTTCCACAAATACTTGAGCAATCTTCATTAAGCACAATAGATAAGATATGACCTTCCATAAATACTTTACCAATATTCATAAAACACAATACATATGACCTAAAATAAATACTTTAGTAGCATTTTCTGCATAAAACACAATACATATGACCTAAAATAAATACTTTAGTAGCATTTTCTGCATAAAACACAATACATATGACCTTCCATAAATTTGATTTTGATTTTTTGGTTTTTTAACGCCAATTTTAGCACCTTTTGGGCTATTTCGTGGCGGCCAGTTTTTATTGGTGGAGGAAGCCGGAGTGTCCGGAGAAAACCACCGACCTTCGATAGGAAAACTGACAATCCTAGTCAATTAAGATTGGAGTCGAGTGCACCCGCTTGAGCAGGGTTCGTATTCACAACCTCAGTGTTGACTGGCAAGTGATTATAGTAGTAACTACTTAAACCACTCGGCCACCGAGGCCCCTACCTTCCATAAATATTTCAGAAATATTCATAAAACACAATACATATGACCTTGAATAAATATTCCAGCAATCTTCATAATACACAATACATATGACCTTTCATAAATACTTCAGCAATCTTCATAAAACACAATACACATGACCTTCCACAAATACTTCAGCAATCTTCATAAAACACAATAGATAAGATATGACCTTCCATAAATACTTTACCAGTATTCATAAAACACAATACATATGACCTAAAGTAAAATCTTTAGTAGCAATCTTCATAAAAAAAAATTCATATGACCTTCCATAAATATTTCAGCAATCTTCATAAAACACAATAGATATGACCTTTCATAAACACTTCAGAAATATTCATAAAACACAATACACATGACCATCCACAAATACTTGAGCAATCTTCATTAAACACAATAGATAAGATATGACCTTCCATAAATATTTTACCAATCTTCATCAAACACAATACATATGACCTTCCATAAATACTTCAGCAATCTTCATAAAACACAATACATATGACCTTCCATAAACACTTCAGAAATATTCATAAAACACAATAGATAAGTATGACCTTCCATAAATACTTTACCAATACTCATAAAACACAATACATATGACCTAAAATAAAAGCTTTAGAAGCAATCTTCATAAAAAACAATTCATATGACCTACCATAAACACTTGAGCAATCTTCATAAAACACAATTCATATGACCTACCATAAACACTTCAGAAATATTCATAAAACACAATACACATGACCATCCACAAATAGTTGAGCAATCTTCATTAAACACAATAGATAAGATATGACCTTCCATAAATATTTTACCAATCTTCATAAAAGACAATACATATGACCTTCCATAAATACTTTAGCAATCTTCATAAAACACAATTCATATGACCTTCCATAAACACTTCAGCAATATACATAAAACACTATATACATGATTTTCTACAAATACTTGAGCAATCTTCATAAAACACAATAAATATGACATTTCATAAATACTTGAGCAATCTTTATAAAACACAACAGATATGACATTCCATAAATACTTCAGGAATCTTCATAAAACACAATAGATATGACCTTCCATAAATACTTCAGCAATCTTCATAAAACACAATACACATGACCTTCCACAAATACTTCAGCAATCTTCATAAAACACAATAGATAAGATATGACCTTCCATAAATACTTTACCAATACTCATAAAACACAATACATATGACCTAAAATAAAAACTTTAGAAGCAATCTTCATAAAAAACAATTCATATGACCTACCATAAACACTTGAGCAATATACATAAAACACAACACATATGACCTACCATAAATAATTTTGCAATCTGCATAAAACACAATACATTTGACCTACTATAAATATTTTAATAGCAATCTTCATAACACACAATACATATGACCTACCATAAACACTTGAGCAATCTTCATAAAACACAATAGATATGACCTTCCATAAACACTTCAGCAATCTTCATAAAACAAAATACATATGACTTATCATGACTACTTTACCAATATTCTTAAAACGCAATACATATGACCTACAATAAATACTTTAGTAGCAATCATCATAAAACAATATTCATTAACCAACCATAAACAATTCAGCAATCTTCATAAAACACAATACATATGACCTTCCATAAATACTTTACCAATATTCTTAAAACTCAATACATATGACCTACAATAAATACTTTAGTAGCAATCATCATAAAACACAATTCATATGACCTACCGTAAACAATTCAGCAATATTAATAAAACACAATACATATGACCTACCATAAATATTTGTGCAATCTGTATAAAACACAAAACATTTGACCTACCATAAATATTTTAGTAGCAATCTTCAAAACAAACAATACATATGACCTACCATAAACACTAAAGCAATCTTCATAAAACACAATAGGTATGACCTTCCATAAATACTTTACCAATATTCTTAAAACACAATACATATGACATACAATACACATGAGCAGCAATCTTCATAAAACACAATTCATATGACCTACCATAAACACTTCAGCAATATTCATAAAACACAATACATATGACCTACCATAAATAATTTTGCAATCTGCATAAAACACAATACATTTCACCTACCATAAATATTTTATTAGCAATCTTCATATAACACACAATACATATGACTTACCATAAACACTTGAGCAATCTTCATAAAACACAAAAGATATGACCTTCCATAAATACTTCAGCAATCTTCATAAAACACAATAGATATGACCTTCCATAAATACTTCAGAAATATTCATAAAACACAATACACATGACCTTCCACAAATACTTGAGCAATCTTCATTAAACACAATAGATAAGATATGACCTTCCATAAATACTTTACCAATATTCATAAAACACAATACATATAACCTAAAATAAAAACTTTAGTAGCAATCTTCATAAAACACAATACATATGACCTACCATAAATAATTTTGCAATCTTCATAAAACACAATACATATGACCTAAAATAAAAACTTTAGTAGCAATCTTCATAAAACACAATACATATAACCTTCCATAAATACTTCAGCAATCTTCATAAAACACAATACATATGACCTTCCATAAATACTTCAGCAATCTTCATAAAACACAATACATATGACCTTCCATAAACACTTCAGAAATATTCATAAAACACAATACACATGACCTTCCACAAATACTTGAGCAATATTCATAAAACACAACACATATGACCTACCATAAATAATTTTGCAATCTGCATAAAACACAATACATTTGACCTACCATAAATATTTTAATAGCAATTTTCATAACACACAATACATATGACCTACCATAAACACTTGAGCAATCTTCATAAAACACAATAGATATGACCTTCCATAAACACTTCAGCAATCTTCATAAAACACAATAGATATGACCTTCCATAAACACTTCAGCAATCTTCATAAAACACAATAGATATGACCTTCCATAAACAATTCAGCAATCTTCATAAAACACAATACATATGACCCTCCATAAATACTTTACCAATATTCTTAAAACACAATACATATGACCTACAATAAATACTTTAGTAGCAATCATCATAAAACACAATTCATATGACCTACCGTAAACAATTCAGCAATATTAATTAAACACAATACATATGACCTACCATAAATATTTGTGCAATCTGTATAAAACACAAAACATTTGACCTACCATAAATATTTTAGTAGCAATCTTCAAAACACACAATACATATGACCTACCATAAACACTAAAGCAATCTTCATAAAACACAATAGGTATGACCTTCCATAAATACTTTACCAATATTCTTAAAACACAATACATACGACATACAATACACATGAGCAGCAATCTTCATAAAACACAATTCATATGACCTACCATAAACACTTCAGCAATATTCATAAAACACAATACATATGACCTACCATAAATAATTTTGCAATCTGCATAAAACACAATACATTTGACCTACCATAAATATTTTATTAGCAATCTTCATATAACACACAATACATATGACTTACCATAAACACTTGAGCAATCTTCATAAAACACAAAAGATATGACCTTCCATAAATACTTCAGCAATCTTCATAGATATGACCTACTATAAATACTTCATTAATCTGCATAAAACACAATTCATATGACCTTCCATAAATACTTCAGCAATCTTCATAAACACAATTTAAAAGTAAAATCAACATCATTAAATTTAATTCTGCAACATATATTTTTCTGCAGCATTACACAGTTTAGTTTTTGAATTGATAGTTTATTGTATGACGGTACAATCTCTCTATAAAAATTAACTGATCATCCACAATGACTTCTACCAGTATCATTCACAAAGAACACAAAATGTCCTCATCTAATGCCCATTCTCATTCTGTGATTACATTGGGATATATGCTTGTGATAATGCAAAAGTCCTTCTTCTATTATTATTTAGTAAGTAATGGACAGTATACAAGTATGTGTATTGCTTAATAAGTCAGGGAGCATATACATGCATCTGTTCAATTCAATAAAATGTCATCTTATTCTTAAAAATTCCTTTGGTAGTTCACAGCCACAGATATCTGTTAAATGTTCTGGAGAGAGAAAATTCTGCAAAAAAGAGAGTGCAATAAGTGTTATTAATTAGTATCCTAGTATCATGCATTTTTGCTACATTTCCTTCATTTTAGATGTATTCTCTTGGCTTGAAAAGCAGCCTTCATCATAAAGTGTACAAAGCAAAAGCCTGGTTGACTTGTTGTCATGGTTATATTTTTCAGGGTTTTACTTAAAAAAACATATTCGACTGCTCTTAATCTAATACTGGAGTTGTTCATCGATTAATGATATTGTCAATTATAATAATCCTGATATTTTGTCGGCCTAGCAGTTGATACTTCAGAGTCCATATTGGCATGAAACCTTTATACTTAACAATTTGAATGTTCCCTTCCATTTATTTATCGTCCTGAATATGCATGAAATATTTGCCACTGGACGTTAAGCAACCAACAATCAATCAATCAATCCATTTATTTATACATTGTCACATTCTTGAGAACTTAATTGCTACAAGTACGCTGAAATGTCTCCCCTGCTTTACTGACCATTGATTTTATGTTTAAAGTCTTAAAGATAAAGGTTTAACTACAAGTATCACATAAACTTAACATTTTTAAAGATCCATGACAATGAGGTCAAGGTCAAATAAATCCTGTCAGACAGACATGTACACCTAACAATTTTTCCATACAGCAAATATAGTCGATCTATTGCTTAAGATAATTGAAAAACAGACAAAAACACAAAATCTTAACATTGACCAATAAACCGTGAAAATGAGGTCAAGGTAAGATGATATCTGCCAGACAGACATGCACACCTGACAATTATTCCATACACCAAATATAGCTGATCTATTGCTATAAGTATATGGAAAACAAATCAAAACATAAAAACTACATTGACCAATGAACCATGAAAATGAGGTCTAGGTCGGATGATACCGACTAGACCAACATGTACATCTTACAATCATTTCATACACCAAAATAAAGTTGACATATTGCTCATAGTATTTCAAAAACAGACCAAAATAACAAAACTTAACATTGACCAATGAACCATGAAAATGAGGTCAAGGTCAGATGATACCGGCTAGACCAACATGTACATATTACAATCATTCAATACACCAAGTATAGCTGACCTATTGCTTATAATACATGAAAAACAGACCAAATCACAAAAAATTAACATTGACCAATGAACCATAAAAATGCCTCTTATTAATGTTCCAACAACTATTTAATTACTACCAAGTCAGACATGGAAAGGCAATAAGAAATACCTGGAATCTTAAAACATGATACTGAAGGTTAGAAATTCAACATTATTCCCTAGGATTTTAACATTATTGTGAATTTCAAGAATATTTCCAGACATGGACCTAAATAAAATTCTGGGCAGTTTTACAGTTCATCCATTATGATTTAAACAATCTATACTACAGCCTTTTATAGCTTGCTATGCGATACAGGTTTTGCTCATTGTTTAAGGCCGTATGGTGACCTATAGCTACTAACCTTCTACATCATTTGGTCTCTGGTGAAGAGTTGTCTCATTGACAATTATACCACATCTTATTTCTATATCGAGCTGTCAAAATAGGGGATGAATACAGGGTACATGCATTTTAGTGGTTGTGTGGTAGCAGATTAAAATTCAGTATCAAAACAAGGTCAGTTTGAGATTTGGGTTTCAGAATGTTCATTTATATATAATCATTTCCTCTGTGTGGGTTGACAATTATCAATTCTTTTCAATTCTTTAATTTGTTTACTTACCTTCCCATTTGAAAACTATTTTTCTTTCTTTCAGTAAATAAAGTTTTGTTACAGTTTTCTTTATTCTGTATATAATTTCAATACATGTCTATAGCATACCCACCTCTTTAAACTTTTTAGTTAGTTTGATTTTACACATCTGAAGGCAAGACACAACTGGTTTATATAGGCTTCTGTGCTGGTTTAACTTGACAATGTATGCATGTACACAAAGCCTGAAACAAAATAATTTATAAACTTTAAGCTAATGAATAGAGATTGAACATGAATATATCACTGAAAATACATAATACAGCTTGTTATTAAATTATGCATAACAAGGCAACTAAAAAAAAGAGGATAATTTTTATGAAAATATCTAACCAAAGTGCTGGATAGCACCTCTGGGAAGTTTGCAACTGTAGATGTGTATTATTTCAAATAGGTTATAGATGTGTATTATTTCAAATATGTATTTAATCACAGCTTTGATGTTTTTAACTAAACCATTTTCTTTTCAGCAATTATCAAAAATCACTTTTTGTCATATGTTTGTCATATAAAATTTTGATATTCTCTATTGCAACCTTAAACTGTTGTTCTAAAATAATCAAATATACAATAAGCTCTGTTAATTTCTTTATGTGCCCATGCCATATCTAGGGCCTGTGATTTTATAGTACTTTTTTCCATTTGTAACTTGGCATAACCCTAACCACAACAGTAAAATGACGGCACCAAAATTCAAACTAGATCTTGGTTTTGAGGTTAAAAGTATTGTGTATAAGTTTCGTAACATTTAGTTGAGGCACACTAAAGTTAGAGCACACAATTGAAAAAAAATTTGTACGTGTTCCACGGAACCCAGTGTCTCGACTACTTTTGCTGTTAATCGCAGGCTCAAGAAAAATGAGGAAAAAAATAAATAAAAATATTCCTCTCTATACTATCTTTTGATTGTAAGAAGCTTCTGTCCAAGTTTGGTAAAAATCCAGGATAGTTTATGAATCTAATAAATGTTTTAAAAAATTTAACTGCAGACTGTATGTAATGTTAACTGGAAGAAAAGCTAAGTCCATTAATAAGTAAAATAATTCAAAGTTGATCTGCGTTTTGTGATAATAAGCATTGTGTATACAAGTTTAATAATATTTGGTTGAGGCAAACTATAGTTAGAGAACGGAAACCAATTTTGGGACGGAAGTACAGTCGTATAGACGGACAAGGGTAACACTTAATGCCCCCTCCAGTGACGGCGGGGGCATAAAAAGCTAAAATATCTTTCATATCTGATACTCTATACAAGTGATAGACTGAATACAAATGGAAATATTACTATTGAAAATATTATTGTATACATGGGTATGCCCCATGAGTTATAGAATTGAGGGTATCTAGTCACACATGGGTACAATACTAAGAAAAGTAATAATTAAAATTTGGTAAGGGGTTCAGTGGAACCCTGTGTATCGCCTGCCATTGCTGCTGTCAGTGTAAAAGTGTAATGTTGACTTAAAAAGTGAATCCATTTATCAGTAGAATACAGAATTTTAAAAAAAAAATCAAGCTTTTTCTTTAGATGCTATTTCTTGTTCTTGAAGACAAGCTTCTGTCCAAGTTTCATAACAATCCATGAAGGTTTACAAATTTATCATGTCAAAAAAATTTAATCCCAGAGTCAATAAATGTGAACTGTAAAAAAAGTCCATCTATCAGAAAAATACTTTCAAAGGCTTGCTTCAAACATTATCTCTTAATCATCAAAAAGCTTCTGTCACAGTTTCATAAAACTCTATGAAAGTTCGACAAAGAAATTGATGTGTAACAAACTTTAACCCCAGACTGTATTTACTTGTTAACTGTAAAAAAAAAAAATTAAAAAAATAAGTCCATTTATCAGTAAAATACAGGAAAATGAAAATAAATATTTTTAGAATGACAGACGAGGAATCTGCTAAAAAAAACTTGGGCTGGGTCACAGATGGCTATACACCATAACATGAAAGCAATTGCTTTAAAAACTAATTTTTATTTGAATCATACTTACCACTGAATATGCATAGGACTTAAAATAACTCCATTTTTACCATGTATCTAAAAATAAAGTTCCCATTCTCAATTTTATTTCTTTACAAATGAGCATTGTAGATTGGAAAATAATAGGCAACAATAGCGACACTTTTCACGATACAAACTTCAGAAAGTGAATTTTCAGAATAAATCCTTTTTGGAAATAAAAGAAAATTTATTTGACAAATATTTGTTTGTCACAAAAAAAATAGGTTCCCCATACTCTTCCTTCCACAATTTTTAGTGATCTCCCTCGACTTTCAATTCTGCAATTAAAATTACGTCTCAGAAACTTACTTCTTAGTTCTTTAGGGCAAAAGAAAATATATTGCCTTTAGCAAATGAAAAAGTCCATGAGGTGTCAACAATAGTAAATATCAGGTGCAAACAACAACCAATCAGGATTAGTCTCACTTTTAATTCCGAAAAGCATAGTATCTTCATTTCAATGGCTGCTTCCATGTTACTCCATTGTTTATCATAACCTGTATAGTGATCTATGAATAATTACTAAGTTACTATATTGTGTATTTGAAGATGGGATCATATTCTGGTTGAAACCATAGTAATACAAATATAACACATAAATTCTTAACGCAGCAGAACCACCAAAATTAATATTATGCACTAGTTTTACAGTAGAGCAGAAATCCAGCTTAAACTTATGCTCAGGCAAACTTAACATCAGAATTTTATACTCAGTAGAAGTAACGTCTCACTGATCTTGTACTTAAACAAAGTACAGTATATTGAATAGACATGCAAGTATTGACCTAAATACTGACCTTATGTTTTACTGCAGAATTGTAAACTGAATAAAAGTAATGCCCTAATTCTGTAATTACATCTGCAACAAGAAAAAAAGATGTATATAGTATTGTGGTAAAGATAGAGTTTTTCAAAAGTAACATTTCATGAAAATACATTTCTGCAGATGTTTCTTTGGAATTATTAATGTATAATTGTGTGATGTCACAATTAAAATACTCTGCTTTTTGAATATCTAAAGCCTTCCTTTATCCTGGTTTCCAAACTGAAATGTTTACACGTCAAATATCATGATTTCAATCAGTCAAGACTTTATACTTTTGTTTATGTTATATAACCATATAAATCAGCTGTTACTTTAACTAAATTCTAATTAAATTAGGAAAAGCACCTTTTATGGAATATAATTGATGTAACTACACATTTATACATATACTCGTTGACTTAAGAACCTCTGGCCTTCTTTTGGCATGAAGATGGCATATGTTTCATGCATTTTTAGGGTGTATAGATTTGAGTATAATCCTTCAATAGAGAGGATGCATATCAGATTTCGCTGAGGGGGAAACTGTCGAAGTTATCCACAATCTTAAAAACTTACCTACTAGGAAATGATGGTTATCCTTCTTTGCTAAATGTTTTGTGTACTGTGTAAACTTGTAGGCTGACAGTAACAGTATCTTGTACATATTTACCAACACTATATTTGTCGAATTCAACTATAAAAAGAAAAGACATTGGTGGTTGAAAAATAAACTGTTTACACATATATACGTCTTGCCTGTATATAATTTTGATGGTAGGATGCAAATTTTGAAATTAAAATGGCAACACAACTATGCAAAACTTTGGAAAATAATAACTTATAACTGAGATCAAAAGGTCAAATAATCTCTGTGGAAATGACAAATGCTAGTGCCAATAACTGCATACCAAATATTGACTTATCCCTAAAACTGACCTAATCAGAAACTTAAAACATACAAACTATGCCTAATTAAATGTAAAATGTCTGAAGAGGCAGATCCAACAATTCACCATGAAATTCAGATAGGCTAATGAGAATACAAATGCATACCAAACATTATTGACTTACCATTATTGGTTCCACATAGATCCCCTTATCACAAACTTTAAAACGAAACTAGACACAAATTTCAAAGTCAATAGACCATGACTCAAGGGGCTAGGTCAAATAATCTCCATGAAAATGAGATGGGCTTATACTAATACCACTGTATAACCAAATATCATTGACTTCTCATTTGTTGTTTCCCTTAAACTAACCAACCTAATCACAAACTTTAACAAATAGATGATACTGCAGCCAGAAACAGAACACCTTAGTCTCACCCTCTGAAACCCCACCAAGGTAAGACCAAAATCTGCTTTTTAAGATTACAAACAATTCACAAGTTCTAATAACAGCTCCTTTAAGGGTCTGAGATATCATGCGACAGTGTTAGGAACTTTATTTTTCCAGTGGATCAAAGCAACATCTACAAGTAATTCACAAAAACATAAGAACATGTATATATCATTATGAAACTATTAAACAGCAAATCAAACCTTTATTAATTGAATACCACTTATCACAACTATTTTTACTTTTTATGAGCAACAGAATAGGAGAAATTAGTGAGTGAAGGAATTTTTTACCTGTGTTGAGTACCCGTACTTTACTACATCCATGGTTTTAAAAAAAGGTTGTGTTATTCTACCTGTAGTTTTCTGTGTTGATTTTAGTTGACTACAGTTTGTCTTTTTTATTCTATTGGTTTTGGCATTAGTACTTGTTTTTTTTTTTTTTTAATTTTATACAGTTTCTTAGGTATTAACCTAATTTTTAGGAAAAAATTATTTTTGAATTGCCATAGATGAAAATAAATAAATCACAAACCAATAGTGAATAATTACCTGACTATCTATGTACAATGGATGACATTTCAATCTAATAGATCTGAAATAATAGTGATATAATCAAAGTAAAGGTTTCCTGAAGCTTGTAATGATCATATAGCTTTTGTTAAAGTTTACAGTGTATCCTTATATTCTAAAATTAAAATTATTACACATGCACATGACATTTTAAAAATACGTTTCTCCATAATGAGGAGTAAAAGATCAAAGGAACTAAAAACAATGTCACTCAGTTACATCTGATTAAACCTGGTGCCATATATCAAGAAGCTATGAATTGTAGTTGTTGAGAACTGATAGAGGTAATCCAATTAACCCCCTGCTTTGCAGCAGGTTAAAACAAAGTAATAGTTTTGATCACTTATACCTATATCATAATGCAGCTCACAATTTAATAAATTGCTTCGCCGAGTGCAGCTGGATACGATCGCAGAGGTCCAACCCTGAACAGTTGGGGCAAAAATGGACACAATATTCAAGCTTGATACAGGTCTGAATTTGGATTGTAATTAAATATTTGACACATTATAGGTTTCTGACACAGAATAAATGTAGTCAAAGAACTTGAAATTGGTTGCATGGTTTGAATTTATATTCAATTGAAGATTTCTTGCTGTTGTGCAATACACTGTGCTGTTGCACAATACTTAGTAAATCAGTTTTCAGACTATATACAAAGAATTAGCAAAATAAATTGTGACCCCCAATTTTTTCTTTGGAAAATTGACAATTTCGAAAATCTTGAGGAAAAAAAATTAACTCCTGAACGGTTTGGGCAATTACCCCCAAAATGAATCCAAACCTTCTACTTGTGGTACATGGTACAATTTCAGAGCAATCAAATACATATACACAAGTTATTGTCCTGAAACTAGAAAAATGCTTGTTTTGGAGCCTTTTTGGCCCCTAATTCCTAAACGGTTGGGACCATCACCCCCAAAAACAATCCGAAGCTTCCTTTTGTGGTATTGAACCTTTAGTTTAAATTTCACAGAGATCCATACACTTAAACTAAAGTTATTGTCCAGAAACCAAATGTCTTCAGATGACGACGTAATACCAATATACGTTTTGCGGTCGTATAAAAATAAGATGATGAGGTATAATTGCCATTGAGACAATTATCTACTAGAGTTCAAATGAATTAGATATAAGCAATTATAGGCAACCATACAGTCTTCAACAATGAGAAAAATTCATACCATATAGTCCCCTATATATGGCCCTAAAAAGAAAAATATGAAACAATTCAATTGAGATAACAAACGACGTAGTTTATAACAAAACAATTTATGAAAAACAATTATGACAGACATGAACTAACGACAACCACTGAACTTCAGGCTCCTGACTTGGGACAGGCACATACAGAATGTGGCGGGGTTAAACATGTTTTTTGAACATGGGATAGTGGTGTAACAGCACAACATATGAACAAACTATAAAGATCAGTTGAAAACAAACTCATCAAATAGATACAAAGCATAAAAACAAGTAACAAAAAAACAGACCAGGACGTGGCAGGGTATTTATACATCCATAGAGTAAAGACACTAAGTATAGATCTGACAGCTAGTTCAAAGCCAATAACAACTAATAAAATCAAAGCATCATGAATGTTGTGATCCAGCCAATTTTGTAGCTAGTCTGACATTTTTTCTGACCATACTTTCAATATTTCTTTATTTTCATTTCCATAATCTCACTGTAAAATTTCTATTCTATTGCCCAGAGATGGAGAATTTTTATTTTGGTATTTCAATTGAAGACACTGTCAGATTTTTTTGCATCTTTTTTGAAACATTTGAAATTCAATGATTTTGGACAAGAATGTTAAGGGAAATCTTCAAATGTGAAGCATATTTTTTATATATGCCATTAATAATAATTGGCTTAATAATTTCCAGAAAGAGGCATTAAAAATGCCCTTTCCAAACAACAACAAAAATAAATAACTAATTTTTATATAAATTGGTGTTCATTCTTCATTAAGGAAAAAATGTATTTCCTGTATTCAAATATACATGTGCAAATACCTAATGCTGAGATAATTCCAATTACTGATATATAGCAATATAATGGGGAATATACAAATATATTCTATTGCAGAAAATACTCAGGTAAGAGTTGTGCAATTATGTTTATTGTTTCAACCAAATGACTGATAATTGTTACTGAAAAAAGCCCTTAATTATTAACTTATGTCAGATGATTAGGACACTGATTTTACAAGTGAAATTGTATGAGCGCAGTTGATGCTTGACTATTTCTTACCTGAATAACTTTCTTTTCATTGTGACACCTGCTCTGTATGATGTGTCAAAAGTCATTGAATCCACAAGAACTAAAATAGATTCATAAATCTTAAAAATAACTTAATAAAAAAGCTATGGATAATAAAAGAACAGAGTTCCAATGCCCCCCCCATTGCATATATTTTATCTGTTCAGGGGCAATAAATAAAATAAACAGATGTTTTTATTCTTTAAAATTCTTATAATTATCTTTAGAGAAAGGAAGGCTGGAGAGCAAATAGCAAATGCAATGCAATTTCCAATATAATTAATATTTCCAAGGGGCATAGCTCTTTAAAAAATAATTGATTGGCACTGATTTTAAAACTTGTCCAACAAAAAACTGATATAAACCTATGATATAAGTTTGATAAAAATCTGGCAAGAAATGTACATGTGAGAGCGCTAACAATGCAATTTTCCATGTAATTAAAATTTCCAAGGAGAATAACTCTTTTAAAAATTGTTGATCGGCACTGATTTTCGATCTTGTCCAAGACAATGCTGACATAAACCTATGATATAAGGTTTATAAAAATCTGTCAAGAAATGTAAATGTGAGAGTTCTAACAATGCAATTTTCCATATAATTAATATTTCCAAGGGCCACAACTCTTTTAAAAATTGTTGATTGGCACTGATTTTCGATCTTGTCCAAGACATTGCTGACATAAACATATCATGTACCAGTGAGAGCACTAAGAAGACGGGATGGACAGACGCCTGGTATTTCTATGTCATCCTCAACACCTCGTGGGTGGTGACCTTTATATACAGGTTTGACTGTATATGGATTTTGAAATTTAGGAGTCATTTCAATCTATTAGAAATTCAAATCCTGAATAAACTGTTGACACAGAGATATGTCTCGCCAGTCCACATAAATATCAGAAAAAGACAATCTGATGGATAGCAACATTGCTAATTAATTCAAAGTCACTGGACCATGACCAGGGGGCAGGGCTTCAAAATAGTTGGCAAACAGATATGTACCGATAGTAATGGAACTTCATAAAAAATATCATTGATCTATCAAACTAATTCAAGCAGAAAACTTAACATTGAAAATTGCTTATAAATTCAAAGTCACTGAACCATGTCCTAGGGGCCACGGCCTCAAAATAGTAATCAAACTGATATGTACTGATAGTAATGCAGCTTCACACAAAATATCATTGATCTATCACAAGTAGTTCCTATCAAACTATATTAAGCAGAAAACTTAACAATTGTTGACGACTTCGCCACAGCCGTCAAAGCAATCCCTATGTCTCGCTTTCCGCATTTTTCATCATAGGCGAGACAATAGAATTGAAAAGCATAAATTCTTTTTGCATCGATACCCAGTGTAGACCATCTTCATAAGAATTATATAGGCACCCAAAAGAAACTACCTTACAATCTTACAATGGCACTGAAACAATTAGCAGTGTTGTGTAAAGTTTGTAGTGAACTTAGAACAATGAAGTAACTATTGTTCAACCTCTATAAAATGGGGTGGTCTCAACATATGGAGAAAATTAAATTCTCAAAAATTCAATGAAAGGCATTCAATATTATAATCTGAAAACCCTATTTACTATCTGATGAATTGCTGGGTAGAACTGCCAACAGAAGCTAACAAGCTTATTTAACTTTCAACTTAAAGTAAAATACTTACAAGAACTGTAATAGAATGAAAGATTCAGTGAAGTTTTAACTTATAGTAACATACTTACAAGAACTGAAGTAGAATGACAGATTCAGTGAAGTTTTAGCTTACAGTAAAATACTTACAAGAACTGAAGAAGTATGACAGATTCGGTGAAGTTTTAATTTACAGTGACATACTTACAAGAACTGAAGTAGAATGAAAGATTATGTGAACATTTAACTTACAGTGAAATACTTACAAGAACTGAAGTAGAATGAAAGATTCAGTGAAGTTTTAACTTACAGTAACATACTTACAAGAACTGAAGTAGAATGACAGATTCAGTGAAGTTTTAGCTTACAGTAAAATACTTACAAGAACTGACGAAGTATGACAGATTCGGTGAAGTTTTAACTTGCAGTGACATACTTACAAGAACTGAAGTAGAATGTCAGATTCAGTGAACATTTAACTAACAGTGACATACTTACAAGAATTGAAGTAGAATGAAAGATTCAATGAAGTTTTAACTTACAGTAACATACTAACAAGAACTGAAGTAGAATGACAGATTCAGTGAGCATTTAACTTACAGTGTCATACTTACAAGAACTGAAGTAGAATAAAAGACTCAGTGAACATTTAACTTACAGTGAAATACTTACAAGAACTGAAGTAGAATGAAAAATTCAGTGAAGTTTTAACTTACAGTGAAATACTTACAAGAACTGAAGTAGAATGTCAGATTCAGTGAAGTTTTAACTTACAGTAGCATACTTACAAGAACTGAGGAATGACAGATTCAGTGAACATTTAACTTACAGTGACATACTTACAATAACTGAAGTAGAATGAAAGATTCAGTGAAGTTTTAACTTACAGTAACATACTTACAAGAACTCAAGAAGAATGAGATTCAGTGAAGTTTTAGCTTACAGTAAAATACTTACAAGAACTAAAGAAGTATGACAGATTTAGTGAAGTTTTAACTTACAGTGACATACTTACAAGAACTGAAGTAGAATGAAAGATTCAGTGAACATTTGACTTACAGTAACATACTTACAAGAACTGAAGTAGAATGAAAGATTCAGTGAACATTTAACTTACAGTGACATACTTACAAGAACTGAAGCAGAATGAAAGATTCTGTGAAGTTTTAACTTACAGTAACATACTTACAAGAACTGAAGTAGAATGACAGATTCTGTGAAGTTTTAACTTACAGTGAAATACTTACAAGAACTGAAGTAGAATGTCAGATTCAGTGAACATTTAACTTACAAGAACTGAAGTAGAATGACAGATTCAGTGGACATTTAACTTACAGTAACATACTTACAAGAACTGAAGTAGAATGACACATTCAGTGAAGTTTTAGCTTACAGTGACATACTTACAAGAACTGAAGTAGAATGAAAGATTCTGTGAAGTTATAACTTACAGTAACATTTTTACAAGAACTGAAGTAGAATAACAGATTCAGTGAACATTTAACTTACAGTGAAATACTTACAAGAACTGAAGTAGAATGACAGATTCAGTGAAGTTTTAACTTACAGTGAAATACTTACAAGAACTGACATAGAATGACAGATTCAGTGAAGTTTTAACTTAAAGTAACATACTTACAAGAACTGAAGTAGAAGGACAGATTCAGTGAACATTTAACTTACAGTGACATACTTACAATAACTGAAGCAGAATGAAAGATTCAGTGAAGTTTTAACTTACAGTAACATACTTACAAGAACTCAAGAAGAATGAGATTCAGTGAAGTTTTAGCTTACAGTAAAATACTTACAAGAACTAAAGAAGTATGACAGATTTAGTGAAGTTTTAACTTACAGTGACATACTTACAAGAACTGAAGTAGAATGAAAGATTCAGTGAACATTTGACTTACAGTAACATACTAACAAGAACTGAAGTAGAATGAAAGATTCGGTGAAGTTTTAACTTACAGCGATATACTTACAAGAACTGAAGAAGAATGAAAGATTCAGTGAAGTTTTAACTTACAGTAACATACTTACAAGAACTGAAGTAGAATGAAAGATTCAGTGAACATTTAACTTACAGTGACATACTTACAAGAACTGAAGCAGAATGAAAGATTCTGTGAAGTTTTAACTTACAGTAACATACTTACAAGAACTGAAGAAGAATGACAGATTCTGTGAAGTTTTAACTTACAGTGAAATACTTACAAGAACTGAAGTAGAATGTCAGATTCAGTGAACATTTAACTTACAAGAACTGAAGTAGAATGACAGATTCAGTGGACATTTAACTTACAGTAACATACTTACAAGAACTGAAGTAGAATGACACATTCAGTGAAGTTTTAGCTTACAGTGACATACTTACAAGAACTGAAGTAGAATGAAAGATTCTGTGAAGTTATAACTTACAGTAACATTTTTACAAGAACTGAAGTAGAATGACAGATTCAGTGAACATTTAACTTACAGTGAAATACTTACAAGAACTGAAGTAGAATGACAGATTCAGTGAAGTTTTAACTTACAGTGAAATACTTACAAGAACTGACATAGAATGACAGATTCAGTGAAGTTTTAACTTAAAGTAACATACTTACAAGAACTGTAGTAGAACGACAGATTCAGTGAGCATTTAACTTACAGTGACATACTTACAAGAACTGAAGCAGAATAAAAGATTCTGTGAAGTTTTAACTTACAGTAACATACTTACAAGAACTGAAGTAGAAGGACAGATTCAGTGAACATTTAACTTGCATTAAGAAACTTACAAGAACTGAAGTAGAATGAAAGATTCAGTGAAGTTTTAACTTACAGTAACATACTTACAAGAACTGAAGTAGAATGACAGATTCAGTGAAGTTTCTAATGTTCTCACATTTAACAAAATGCCACACCAAGACAGCCATTCTAAAAAAAAAAGAATCTTTTGGTAAAAACAATTTTCCGAAGAAATTTCTTGTAGGAAGTTGAACGGACAGAGGGACAGACAATATGATTGCAATATAGCATTCACTTCTGTTTTTAGTTTTCTTTTTTCATTTTTCTCAATAGTCAGGATTTTACATCACCCTTTCAGCACCATCTGACTAAGGTGTTACAGCACCACCTGACTTAGGTGTTACAGGATTTAAGAATATAACAACAAAAGACTACATAATTGATTTACTACAATATGAAAAACTAAAATATAAATCATTTGAAAATCTCTTTTTGTCTCTCTGATTCTATCCTTCTCTCTCCTTTTTCACAGTCTCTTTATACAGAAATAGCTGTAGATAATTAAATAGAAAAAATAGGTTTACATGTGCTGTGTATATATTGCATGTTGTTTGTTCTGTTTTCATAAATAAGTCAAAAAGATATATATTAATACAATATGGTTGTAAGACTACCATTCACGATAAATAATAAGCATAGGGCCCAAGGATTTTTAAGTGCAAAAACTCTGTTGTATTTTCTTGCTGTATATAATTCTAAGTTATAAAAATTTTTCAGTCTATTTTTATATTCAAGTGCATTAGGAAGCTTTTCTTCTAGCTTGCATTTGTATATGTATTTTTGGGAAAAATTACAAGAAAATTTAAAAATAAGCTTTCTTCTACAAAACCTACAAAAAAGTTCTTTATGTTGAATTCAATGTTTACATAGACATTTTTCAGACAAGCACAGAACAAATCTAAAAAATTTGATGTCACTTGACAATCATAAAATAAATGTCCAATAGTTTCATCTTCACATCTACGAAAAGAACATAACTTTGTGTCTTTGATTTTAATCTTAAATAAAAATGTATTTGTAGGAATAATCCTACGTAAAAATTTATATTGGAAATTATACAAATATGTATCTCTACAACCTTTCTGAAGCATACAAAAATATTTTTGCCAGTCTTCAATGTAAGTATGCAGCTCACCCTCCAATTTGGAAAATTTTACAACTGTAGGATGTGCATGGTTTACAATAATTTATTATATATGAATTTAATATTTTTGCTGTTTGTAATTTGCTCCAAAAAGTTATCATGTGGAGTAAAATTATCTAAGTCAGTATCCATGTTTTCCTTAATACACTGTTTTACCTCCATAGGGATATTTGATATCAAACTGTAATAGCGCATAAAATTATTTGTCTAAACTTTTTGTTTAATCTGATCAAATGTGAGAAAGTCTCTCCTTTGATAGTCAACAATGTGACAGAGGTTTTGCACACCGGCAACTCCCTATCTGTTATATAATGGGAAATCTTCTGTTTGTACAAAATTCAAGATATAAAGAGAGAGGCATTCCTTGACCTCAGTTTTAACATGTGGTTTAGATGAGTGTAAAGCTTGAAAGACATCCTTCCAAAAAGGATTGCTGAGTTGATTACCAACCTCCAAAAGTTTGAAGTTTTGTAAAGAAAAAGATCTTGCACCTCCAAATGTATTCAATATCAGTTTAAGAATAGTTTACCAGTCCCCATTCAAATTTGCAAAAAATCACCTCACCCAACCAATTTTAAGATAAAAGTTGAAAGATTGTAAATGAACCATTTTCAATTCTCCCTCTTTTTTATCTGCAATCAAAGTATCGCGTTTGATTTTTTTTGTTTTTCCATCCCATATAAAGTTTAAAGATTAATCTATTGATTTCATTCAACATGGATTGACATATAATTACATTAGATGTATGTTTCACTATAATATGTTATTCTGAATGGATAACTGCAATCTCGCGTTATTCCTTAATCAACTTCATTTCAAAATGAATTGTAACATTCATGATGTCACATGCTTCTACAATAAAGTGCACAGGTAAATAAAAGAAAAAACTTGATAGTTATCGTATTTTCATGATCATAGCGAAAAAATGTAATTATATGTATTGAATGATTCTTTTAGTAACTTCATAGGGTTGTAAAAGCGTTGACCGTGCGTACATTTTTAGAATGAAGTGCTTCTGCGCTTCGTACAAAATTTACTTCGGTCAACGCTTTTACACCCCAATGAAGTTACAAAAAGAAGCATTCAATTCTTAAGTATTAGGTAAAGAAGTAAGCAAATGAATCAATTTTGGAAGTGGAAGAGTCTTAATAACTGTAACCTTCCCAAGTAGTGTTTAAGCTTCCTATGCTGCCAACTTTTCAACAATTTTTGAAATATCAATGATTGTTTCTCTGAAATTCAAACTGAGCATACAATCTAGATCTAAAGAGAAAATTAATCCTAAAACCTTAAAGTTTGAACAGGACAGGTTTAGATTTTTTTTCAGGCAACAAAAACAGGTCAGAATATTTTTTACTTCTAATCCAAACAATTTTTGTTTTAGTTGTATTTACCATTAATCCTGAGACTTTATGAAATTTTTCAAAACAAGAAAGGGTCTCTTTTAAAGAATCTTCACTTCCATCTAGTGTAAGAAACATATCATCTGCATACTGACTAATGAGTGGCTCATTCCCATTTATAGTCACCCCTTTTATTTTTGGATTTCCTTTTAGCTGTATAGCAAGTAATTCCACCCTAATAATAAACAAATAGGGAGACAATGTGTCCCCTTGGCAACAGCCTCTTTCAAGGTAGAAAAATTTGGACATATTACCATTATTAATGACACAGCTCTTAGCATCTGCATAAAGCACTTCAAACCATTTACAAAATGATGGACCAAAATTAAAACTAATCCTTCTATATCACTTTTTTCTAGAAATATAGAAGTCTAGTGCACCCTCCTATAAATCTCCCTTTCATAAAGCCCCTTTGTGTGTCTCTAATAATGGCAAACAGTACCTATTTAGGTCTACCAGCAAGAACTGCAGATGATATTTTCATATCTGTGTTCATTAAGCTGATTGGTCATCAGCTACCCATGAATCTTCTGTCTTTCCCTTCCTTAGGAATACATGTAATAATACTTTGGTACTGAAAATCTGAGAAATGGCCCAACTTATATCCATATTGCAGAGATCTAAAAACAAAAGGACCAATATCTTTTCCAAAAAATTTGAAAAAATCCACGGTAAATCCATCAGATCCCGGAGACTTTACATTTTGCACCTGTTTAAAAGCTTCCCCACATTCCCTAAAAGACAAATTTTCCCTCACAAAGTAGTTTTTGTTCTTCACTGAGTTTTATGTCATGAGTAAACAAGAGTGCACATGCTGAAATGTCTCGCCTGCTTTACTGGCCATTGATTTTATGTTGAAAGTCTTAAAGATAAAGGTTTAACTAAAAGCATCACAGAAACTCAGGTCAGGTAAATGCTGTCAGACAGACATATACACCTTACAATTTTTTATACACAAAATATATTGTCTGAAAAAAAACAGACCAAAACAAATAAAACTTAACATTGACCTATGAACCATGAAAATGAGGTCAGCCCCATCAAGGTCAGATGAAACCTGCCAGACTGACATGTACCCATTACAGTCATTCCATACACAAAAGTTGACCTATTGCTTATAGTACTTGAAATAAAGACCACAAAAACTGAACATTGACCAATGAACCATGAAAATGAGGTCAAGGTCAGAAGATACCTGCCAGACAGACATGTACACCTTACAATCATTCCATACACCAAATATAGTTGACCTATTGCTAATAGTACTTGAAAAACAGACTAAAACACAAAAACTTAACATTACCAATGAACCATAAAAATGAGGTCAAGGTCAGATGAAACCTGCCAGACTGACATGTACCCATTACAGTCATTCCATACACCACTTATAGTTGACCTGCTGCTTATAGTATTTGAGAAACAACGGACCTAATCATGTAACTTTAACCTTGATCACTGATCCATAAAATGAGGTTGAGGTCAGGTGAACCCTGTCTGACGAACATGTAGAAGTTGCAAGGAACCCATATACCAAATATTGTTATCCTATTACTCATAATAAGTGAGAAATTCACTTAACAAAAAAAATGAATTTTTTTTTCAAGCAGTGGTTGAACCATGAAAATGCGGTCAAGGACATTGGACATATGACAGACGGAAACTTTGTAACATAAGAAGATATGAAGCATCCTGGTCTTCTTCCTTCTGAAATATGAAGCTTTATACAAATAGTTTACACTGCCGCCGCCAGATAGTAATACCTATGTCTCACATACTGCGACAAAAACCGATTGTCATCAACAGTGTCCTATAAAACTGCTCCTGTTCAAACAATATTTTAGATTGATCAGAAATTTGGTTTCCTTGGTCATCAATGAGTTCAGTCATGGTTTTATTTAAGAAGGCTTTCTTTTCTAACTTACAAAAATAGTTGGTGCATCTTTCTCCATTCTCATGCCAATTTGCATGAAAACGGAGAATGAGGCCCTCAACTGGGGTCTGCCGTCTCTTCTCTAATTCACACTTTTTCTTATTGAGTGATGTCACATTAATTTTGCAAGGGTTTACAATTACACTGTTTTCCAAAGACTTGTTTTCTAACTCCAGTCTTTTGAAAACCTCTTTTTCTTCACTTGATTTTTTGATACAGTAGGAGAAGGTAAGACTTCTAATCTACATTTTTAGAATCTCTAAAAATAGCTGATCACTACATGATAACTGAACATGAAGAATATTTTCTAAATCACCCCCAGAGAAATACTCAGAAACAGTATCTCTGATGCAAATTTTAACTAATTCTACCTATGCAGAATCTCTTAAAAGCAGAGAATTAAATTTCCAGTAACCTTTGCCCTGCTAAGGATGCTGTAAAAGTAAATATAATGGCATAGTGATCTGTCCAGTATCCAGGAATAATTTTTGTTGATTCCATCAATGTAAAAAGGTCCTCAGATACAATATAATAATCAAGACAGCTTTGTTTAATGGGAGATGTCTGACGCCATTTAAATTTTCTATCACTAGGATAACAAGTCCTCCAAGGGTCTAACAATAAAAGTGTTTCTTTTATTTCATCAAGTTTTTTCTTGGAGTTGGGGTTTCTGTAATGTATTACATTACATTACCTGTACTACATTCCAGTCGCCACAAAAAATGAAACTTGTATTTGAAAATCTCAGTTTTATGTAGGATATCACAGAAAAATTCTGGTTTATCTGTGTTATAACAATATAAACATACCAAAGTTAATCTTTGGTCATATAAAGTCAGGTCTAATATGATGTATCGTCCATGCTGGTCTATAAGAGATTCATGAACTTCGTAATCATAACCACCCCTGACACAAACTCCAGCACTTCTACAATCACCATGATCAAAGTAACACTGATGACCCCATTCATCACCCCATAAAGTTTCAATATCTCTAGTACTGTGTGTCTCTTGAAAACACACAATTGAACTATTTTTTTATTTTGCCCAGTTGAAGACATCAGATCTTTTCTTAGCATTAGAGAAAAGACCCCTAACATTCATTGACAAAATTTTTATATGATTTTCCATTATGTTATATTGACTTGAGATACAATATCTATACACAAGAGATACAATATCTATACACAAGAGATACAATATCTATACACTAGAGATACAATATCTATACACAAGAGATAGATACAATATCTATACACTAGAGATACAATATCTATACACAAGAGATACAATATCTATACACAAGAGATACAATATCTATACACAAGAGATACAATATCTATACACAAGAGATACAATATCTATACACAAGAGATGCAATATCTATACACTAGAGATACAATATCTATACACAAGAGCAAGCAAAACAATCTAATACAATGAAATAAACTTAAATAAACTACATTTGCACAATCATTCTCTCTCACATTTACGCTGTTAAGATAACCCACATCAATATAAATGTACTATTTTATGTGTTGCAGCTTGAATGGCATTAAATACTATAATTTCCAAAATGCATGTTATTCACACTAACAAAATTTTCTTCTATTGTAATCCATTTGAAAACCAATTATATACAAGTGATAAACAAAAAGCTCAACTAAACAAATATGTCAAGATAAGGAATTAATTTTTTGCCAAAAGATAATAAATGAGAGGTCACTATTAATCATAAATGTTTCAAAATGAAAAATACTTAATAATGATAATTTTAAGTTGGGAAAAAAAAAATTAATGGTAATATTAATCATAACAAGAAATGATTGTAACAGGATGCTGTTACGAAGTCTCCCAAACGAAGCTCCCATAATTCGTAATTCCCAGGGTCGCCTGACATTGGGCAACGTCCAGTGAAAATTGGTTTGGTCCAGTTATATGCATTAGTGATGCCTGGGGACTAACCCTGTATATCATTCAAATCATCTTGGCATGACAAACCAGAATATATATGGTTTAGGGGTGGGGATCTCGACCATTTACAAGATACTAGAACATTGGGGGTGGGGGGAACCCCTGGGGACTGACCCTATACGTCATTCAAATGTTCGTTACATGATGAACAGGAATATATATGGTTTAGGGGTGGGGATCTCAACCATTTACAAGATATTAGAACATTGGGGGTGGGGGGAACCCCTGGGGACTGACCATATACGTCATTCAAATGTTCAAGACATGACAAATAGGAATATATATGGTTTAGGGGTGGGGATCTCAACCATTTACAAGATATTAAAACTTTCTCAAATGGCAGGGGGTCAGGATGACCCCTGGGGACTAACCATGTATATCATTCAAAACATCTTAGCATGACAAACCAGAATATATATGGTTTAGGGGTGGGGATCTTGACCACTTACAAGATATTAGAACTATTTTAAATGGCATGGGGTGGGGGTGACCCCTGGGGACTAACCCTGTATTTCATTTGATGTGCTTTATCATGACAAACCAGAATATATATGGTTTAGGGGTGGGGATCTCGACCATTTACAAGATATAAGAACTTTCTCAAATGGCAGGGGGTCGGGATGACCCCTGGGGACTAACCCTGTATATCATTCAAACCATCTTAGCATGACAAACCAGAATATATATGGTTTAGGGGTGGGGATCTCAACCATTTACAAGCTATTATAACTTTCTCAAATGGCAGGGGGTCGGGATGACCCCTGGGGACTTACCCTGTATATCATTCAAACCATCTTAGCATGACAAACAAGAATATATATGGTTTAGGGGTAGGGATCTCGACCATTTACAAGATATTATAACTTTCTCAAATGGCAGGGGGTCGGGATGACCCCTGGGGACTAACCCTGTATATCATTCAAACCATCTTAGCATGACAAACCAGAATATATATGGTTTAGGGACGAGGATCTTGACAACTTAGAAGATATTAGAACTTTCTTAAATGGCATGGGGTGGGGGTGACCCCTGGGGACTAACCCTGTATTACATTTGATGTGCTTTATCATGACAAACCAGAATATATATGGTTTAGTGGTGGGGATCTCGACCATTTACAAGATATTATAACTTTCTCAAATGGCAGAGGGTCGGGATGACCCCTGGGGACTAACCCTGTATATCATTCAAACCATCTTAGCATGACAAACCAAAATATATATGGTTTAGGGGTGGGGATCTTGACCACTTGCAAGGTATTGGAACTTTCTTAAATGGCAGGGGGTGGGGGTGACCCCTGGGGACTAACCCTGTATTTCATTTAATGGGCTTTATCATTTAGAACATTTTCAATTAAAAAGATTGTGTTTATCACAAACGGTTTTCAATTTATAATCATCTGAAAATTTTTAAAAATAAAATCCCATAGGGTTCTCTAGTAAAACCCTCTTTTCTTTTTGCCCCTCAAAGTACCCCTTTATAAACCCCATTGCACAAACAAAACCCTGATTGCACAACTAGACATGTTAGTCTAACATATTGTGAAACCCTAAGTTAATCTGACAAGCGATTTTGGAGAACGGTTGCAGACAAGTTCAAATTTAAAAGCGGCGGAAGAAGAAGAAGAAGAAGAAGAATAATAATAATAATAAGAACTGAGCAAAAACAATAAGTCTTCCCAAACTTCGTTTGGGAGACTTAATAATAATGAAAATTATAGTGTACAATTCCCATAAATACTGGTATTTTTTTGTGTGTTAGTAAAATATTATAAATCAAGACAAATAAATTTCAGGTGAATCTTTATCAGTCATACAAAAATAAGTTCCTCAGTTTGTTACCAATTGACATTTTGAAGCTACTTCAGTCACTTATCAATATCATCATAAATATCAAATTTTAAACGTCTACCTGATTCATTTTTTCTATATACAGCAAGTTATAGTACCAAGCACTATCAAGTTTACCACTATCACGGAGTCTTGTAATCTGTTCCATGTTGCATTTTGTAATATCATCAATTAATCTAAAAGTACATTGTTTAGGCATGTTTTTTCTTTTCTTTCATAATGCTGTATCTTACTTCAGAGTTGAGGAGTTTTATAATAAGTGGTCTATGTTCTCCTTGTTTACCTGGTATCCTTTGAATAGCTAGGATTTCCTCAGGTGGAATGGTAATCTTCAAAGTGTTTATAACGAGTTTATTTTTAAAGATCTCTCTCAAATTTTCATCCTTGTTTTCTTGGAAGTTCATCACTTTTATGTTGAACTTTCTGCTATACTGCTGGTTAGACATTTGTAATGCTTGTTTGGCTATAACTCCATTATCTTTTACATTTGTCTGAAGTTCAAGGATCATTTTTCTTTGACTAACAATCATCTCTCTTTAGCCTTCATTCTCTTTTGGCAGCTTTTCAACAGCTTTTGTCTGCTTATTCATCTTATCTTTTAAGTTACCTTCTATTTCTTTCTTCATGCTGTCAACCAATTTAGTGACAATTGAGGTCACTATTGTTTCTAAATCATCTTTTTTTACAATGCTGTTCAATGCGTTGTCAAGGTCTGTTCGTTTAACAACACCCTCCAGGCTTTCCTTTATACTGTCTAAATCATGGTGGAGATTTGACAATTAAATTGTCATATCTGCACGACTATTGATTGAAACATCTGTATGAGTTCTTTTAGCTGGATTTCCTTTGTCACTACCTTTTTTAGCTGCCAGCAATGTTTGTAGTTTGAACATTTTTTTGTCACCTTTTTTATCACTGTTGTTTGAGTTATCACCTGGCATTGTTAAAGTAAAAAGAACTCACAAATCTAATCCCAAATATACTCCAGACAAGTAAAAAGAAGACTACAAATTGTGACCAGTACTACTGAAATGTTCTCACTACACTTTTGAAAAATCTTTCTTCAAAATTTCCAAAGCTCAGAAACCAAATTTTCTCAACAAAAGTTACATCACTGTGTAGAGATAATCACTCTGAACATCCTGATATGAATATCATGCATTAGTTCTGTCAAAAATGACACAAAATAGACCAAAAACTGCAGAGCCCAAAACTCAGTTGACTACTTGGGCGGCCATCTTAAATTCTCTTCTAGAGTGGGATTATTATATAGCAAAGCTTAATTTTTGGATAACTTGTCTATATTGGCTAATTTGTGTTGTTTCATTGCTTTCTCAATAAATGTTCAGTTTAATCTATTAATATCCGTAAAAACTCTCCATTTGCATTCTTCGAAACAATTAAAAATAAGCAGTCAAAAATGATTTTTGTGTAAATGAGTTGTTCTTATTTTAAATAACCACATGAAATACCTGTATTTTGCAGTACTGTTATCCCGTCTGCGAACTCAGAAACATTGAAATTTGTTTGGACTTTAGTTTTGTTGATTGAAAAGTTAAAATCTGGTATTCCTACAAAAGAAATATTCATACTTAAAAATATTCTTCAAGATTACTGATGACTTCTACTGTGGCTAAATGATATCCATGAACTTGTTTTTATGAATTTACAAAAGTAATAGGATAAGTTCTTTATATTTTGTAATGCTGTACACTAGAATTATTCTAAAACACTTAAACTAATATCTATGGTACTAAAAGAGAAGAAGAATAGCTATTGAAATCAAAATTGTGCATACACAACACTAAAATTTAGATAACTAAAGGTAAATTTTACTCAAGTTTGCTTCACAAGCAATATTTATTTCAGCAACTATACATTTACAACAAGATGCAACCAACAACATGTATATGCTTGAAGTGTATTATAATAAATCTGGACGATAATGAATATTTAAGGTTCAGTTCCACCAATTACGGTGATTCAGATATTAAAGCTACATATAACATTGTATGCTGCTACATCAGATTCTGGAGTCGATTTCACAAAGAACCTTACGACTAAGATTGGTCGTAAGTATACTGAATTGTTCATGACTTACGATTTATCTTAGTCGTAAGTTTTTTTGTGAAACAGACTGCTGAAGCTTAAGTGATCAGCTTAATTAAGGAAATTTTTATCTTAGATTTACTTAAAGAAGGAGGTATGATAAGAGCCATTATTGTCCTTCCCTTCACCCTGCTCAGTTGCTTTGTATACCTAATTCTTGTATCATGGCTAAAAACAGCATCACAATGTATGAGAAGTAATCAGTGAAGACACAATGCGTGAGATGTTATTACACTTACTTTCGTCAAGCATACATATGTCTAAGGGAGGGGGGAAAGACCAGTAATAGAACGATAAACAGATTATCAAGTTTTCTAAGTATAGATATCGTAAAATATTAGCTGCTCAACAAAATGTGAAGCTTTTTTGCTTGATCTCAGTCTTCACTCACCAAAAAGGTTTACATTGTAAATCATGACTGATATTTTGTGATATCAATGTGTAGAAAACCCAATATTCTTTCCTTATTTGGCTCCTGAAATTGTAAAAAATAGTAAATTCATTTAAGCCTTTCAAAATAATGTTCATTTTATTTTATTTTTACTGATTTTGTGTCATGGATGGATACCCCATATCCTTTGTTTTTCTATTAGGTTAATATAATCCACACTTTAGTTCAGAGAGGTCACTTGTGATCTAACTAAAACATCATAAACATGTAGAAATTTCATATTTGACCAAAAATTGCCATTTAACATAGTTTTTTGTCAAAACACGTTTGATCAACAGCCTTACCCAAAAAGATATTTTACACATGCTAACATCTTTGTAAAATACATTTGTAGCAAAATATCTTTTTGGGTAAAGCTGTTGCTGATATCAAAATATCAATGACAAGATCTGAAAATGAAGCTATTTTTGCAGTTTTTGACTAAATGTAATTAGTTTGAAGCTCTAATGCCAACATGTAAGACAAAATTCGAATATATAAATACTAATGTATGACAGCTGTATGTCTAGTGAACATCTGAAGGATGTTATTTTGATAGATTCTGATTATTTTTGATTTTCGAATTCAAGGGACCAAAAAAGTGGCCTTATCGTACATTCGAATTTCTCCTTCAATCTTAATAGCTTTTAATTTAATCCAATAATCAACAATACTCTTTTTGTTTAAATAAAAAGCACTTTGTTGAAAGGTTAGAGGTCCAGACACCTTGAAAAAAAATTCTGTTTGAATAAATCCAAATAATTGATTATATACAGTTTTATGTAATACAAACAACATATTGAAATATTAACCATTCTCTCTTGTTTGACAACTATTTCCCTTGTCTTAAAAACTTACCATTTATCATTTTGTGACAATAACTGAAAGCCCTCTCCTTTGATGGAGTTACAAACAATGCATCATCCACTATCCTCATCATCAGTTCCCCTTCACAGATAGGAAACTGTCTCTCCATTTCACCATAGTAGATGTTACACAGAAGGGTTGATATAACGGATCCTTGACTGATTCCTTTAGTTTGCTTATAGTACGTCTTCCCAATCTGTCAAATAGACATCATCTTTAAAGGTAAAAAGTCTTTCTTCTTCAATAGAATTGACCATAACTTCAAATAAAAACTTTAAACGGTATAAGTAGTTGGTATCATTTCTAGATATCATAAAACTGTTAACACAGAGAGATATGTCTCGCCTTTTAGTTATTTTGATAGTAAAATACAAATGTTGAAATTAAAATAGCATTCCTTTAACATGTAAGTTATGCAAAATATTGAAAGACTTTCAATGAACCATGACTGAAGGTACAGGGCCAAACAACCTCCATGGAAATGAGATATGCCAATGCTAATACAGCTGCATACCAAATATCATTGACCTACCACTAGTAGTTAAACTAGTTAAACTGACCTAATCACTAACTAAAACATGTAAACTAAGTAAAAGTTTCAAAGTCAATAGACCATGAATGAGGGGGTGGGGCCAAATAATCTCCATGGAATTCCATCAAGGCAAGACAAAAATTATTTCTAACTCGAAATTTAACTTAAACTCTTATTCTAAGCATAACTCTAAGCCTAACTCAAAGTTCAACTCTAAACAAAACCCTAGCTAAATGGTTAGCCACACTCAACTTATACTTGGTAATTTTACCTTAATGATATTGTGGAAAATATGACAATGAAGTTGTTTAAGTAACCATTCTCTGGTTTCTTGCTGGGTCACAACCTAAAACATACAATTTTGAATAAAATACTTTAGGTTACAATTCCTTTTTTTATCTTTGAGCCCTCAGTTTGAAGACAAAAAATGTTACTGGTTTCACAATGATGACTAGAACTTACTAAATCCCATATTTAAATGGGACCTATAGTGACAGTTTTACTTTTTGAGTTACTGATGAATTAGATAGAAACCATCAGAATATTTTTTCCATGGATCTTACATTATAAGGATTAATCTAAATGATTTTTAAAAAATCTCTACCTATAGATAAGCTTGAAATACAACATTTTTTTAAAGCAAAATTTTACACTTAATGCAAAACTTAACCAAGTCATTAATTAATAAAATGAATGTCAAAGTCACCTTTCTTTATTGTCGACCTTGGTATCTAAATCTAATGCATAAACTGACAAATGAGCTTTCCTCTATGATTTGTAGCAGCTTAGATCTAGACCATACAAACAAAAAGAACTAAGAGATGAATTGACAAGGGCAAGAAATTGACTAAATCTGAGTATGTGAATCTATTTGTCATTTTGTGCATAGTTCATGAAACAAAATTATGATAATATGCAATCAAAAACATAATCATATGTACCCCATTTGTATGTCCAGAAAAATTCTGAAAAATATTTTTTTTTAACCTTGAAAACTGTTGATGTTGAGTGGATATTCCATTTACCACTTTAGAGGATAGAGGCAGGTATAAACTCCACAAACAATTATTTAAGATAATGTTTTGGTTAAAAACTGAACTTGTCAATTAGCAATTGTCAGCAGCAGTAAGAATATAACATCTTTTAAATTTGGCGTACCCACCTGGTCAACAAAGACAATATCATGAGAGTTGTCTTCTTGATTCTGATGTCTTAGGAACTTCAAAAAGTCTGACCTATAGTCTCCTAGCTGGAAAGCCTTCCTAACAAACTTTCTCTTTACAACTCCCCCTTCATTTACTATCTTCACGTATCTTCGTATGATAAAATCATCTTCCACTATCTCTGGCTGAAACAGATGAAACTGGCATAATTTATTTATACAAATCAGAAAAAATACTAAACAAATTAGAGGCTCTGACAGCCTACATTGGTCGTCTGGCTCATACGCTCAATTTCAGGAATGAAAGTTTATACCTATTATTGTGAGGTATCCAGCCAACATTATTCTACAAGAGAACCATAACAATAGAAATATTACAGTCAAAGTTACCTTATAGTTAATCCAAAGACCTTTGTTTTGCTTATTCCCTTTATTTAAAGTATCAGCTCAGGCTCTGTTTCATAGGGATTGAGTTATCACGAGTCATCATTACATGTACAAAAAGAGATCAGAAATGTGGCTTCACATGTTTGTTAGTAAGTGGCAATTGTTGACAAGAAAAGACAATTACCGTTTTAGTTTCAGTTGCCTACAAATAAATGGTCCCTAGTGTGGACAGTGTATTACCTGCAAATTTTTTCTCATTATCCTCCTTAATTCATTTCTTCATGTTTCATGCAATAAATAGCAAGTAGAGGGATAAAATTACACTTATTTTTTTTTAAGGTAAAATAGTGAATCTGTTAAATTATATCAAAGACCCTCCTTAAAATAAAATTGTCCATATTTTGAGCTGAAGTTTTCCATAATTTTGAAATAGTTTGTCCCAAAAGTAGTTCACTACACTTTAAAATCTTATTGAGAAAGTGCAGGTGGATATTATTTTAATTTGCTTTTACTGTTTAAAAGAAATGCACTACAAATCAATTGTGTTCTTGGACCATTTAGATCAAGCATAAAAGTATCAATATCATTTCATATAGCTTCAAATTTCCTGTGATATTGAACTAGCTTATTCACTTTACTACCGTAATTAATAATAATATTATTACAGTATACCACCAGAAAAGTAGTCAACTATTTATTATCAAAAACATTGACAAATGAATTTTTTAACAAAGCTTTGTCTTAGTGTGGGCAGTTGGGAACCCCACTGCTGTTACAAATATAATGTTTACACTGCAAACAAATGAAGAAAAGTAAACAAAGTTTTAAAATAAACTGGACCTAATTTGAAGAATTCTATAACTGTTCTAATCCTTGTTTAATTGTACTTTTTCACAAATATTCATGGAGTTGAAGTATCAAAAATAATTACCAGTACCGTTATATATATAGATCTTCTGTTCACAACAAAAAAAAAGTCTACCAATAATACTATGAAACTGACATGCATACTGTTAATTTTTATCATTAATTTTTTATGTGTCTTCTCAAAGTTTATGCTCAAAGCACACAGTGAATTAAGCTTTGATAACAAGTATGAAATTACAGGAAATATAGGGAATTATATTAAAATAGAAAACCTTTTTTGGTGTTTTCAGAAATGTATTGAAAATTCTAAATGTGTGTCATTTTTCTTCAATGAGAACCAGCAGAAATGCATCCTACATCCGATATCGTTCTGGAACAAGACACCATGTCAATCTGAATCTGGCTGGAAATTTTACAACACAAAAGATGGTGAGTTGATACTTTTCTACTATTGAAAATATGTATGTACCTTGTTATTTGTTTTTGGTTACAATTTTTTTTGCCCATTAGGCCATGGTTTTTTAATTTGTTGGTTTACAGATCCACCTCCCCTATTTTTCCAATTTTCAGAAGAAAAAATAAAATTGACATTTCTTACTTTTTTATTCCCTCCGACAATAACAAATACATTGTCCCTGAAATATTAAAATATCTGCATAGCAACTTTATCCTGAAATTAAATGCATTATTTAAGCATGTTAAAACATTTCTAAAAGAATAAAAATCTTAAATAATCCGTAGTGTTTGTGTGCCTTAATACAGACAATCAAAACTGACCTCGAAATGTAGTTTACACAAATAATTTTGCGAAACAAAACTGATGTTAAATCCCCATAAAAATCAGTTCATTTTCCTTTTTTTGTATAATTCTGTAAGATTTTTAATCTCATAGATGAAATGGACCCGTCCAAACGTGAAAGACATCAATTCAAAAGTAACAGATATCCACAAACAATTTTGAATTTTTTTGTTTATATATTGAAAAAAAATGTTCATCCATTTGGATATCAAAGGCGAAATTGCCTACTAACGAATGAAAACGATATCCTCGTTTTTCCATTGGATGCTTCTACTTAGTCATGGATGGTAGAGTGAAATTTTTGTGTGACATGTTTGCAACTTTCATCACACATTATTTTGTACTAAAAGCTCATTATTCACTATGTTTCCTGAAAGTTGATAAAAAGCAATGAGTAGCTGGTTTTTTGGGTTTTTTTCTTTCGTGAAATGACCATTCATTTCCTGTTTGTCAGTGGACATACTCCCTTTTCACAAACTTGTGACCTGATGGTATGCATAGTATGTTTAAAACATCTAAGCAATAATGTTTGGAACTAAAAAGGAAGAAAATCAAACCAAAACTATTGTTAGTAAGCTTAAATATTTATCAAATTCATACATATTTCTGTTTTGTAAGAATATTTTCCTTCTTTTTTTTTTCGACCACCCGACCCGACTTTTTCACAAAATAAATCCTTAAACCAACAAATTAAAAAACCTCAGAGAATATGGAGTTAAATGGCATATTTTTTAGTCTTAAGTTAAGTTTATTCATTACTGTGGATTATTTAAATTTTGTCGGTACATTTACCATTTTTTCATGGATTGAGTAAAACTTGCATTTTCATGATTATTTAATTTCATGGTTTTGCCAAAGTCTGTATTAAAGCCTATAGAAGTTCAAAATTTAAATTTCTTGGTTCACCTGTACCCACAAATATCCAATGAATAATAGTGAAGCCACAGTATATCCTGATGCCTAATAAAATCAGAAAAATATATGACCACCATTCTAATAATGGTTTAATTCTTTATAGCATATTATTCTATTTTGTGAAGGATGAAAGTGCTTCATATGTCTTGAAGGCAGGAATTTAATAAGATTTTCAAAGTTTTTCTTCACATAATGTGTATGATGGCTTACTGTATATTAGATTGTGACACTATAATGAACTATTTACTTACTTACTCACTTACTTACTTAGTAAATACTCATTTACTGTATTTGTCTCTAAATTAGACTAAAATATACATGTTGGGAATCTACTAACAATAACATAGTAGCCTAACAGGAAATCACAGCGAAACAATTAACTTCCATCACTGAATTCATTTGGAAATTTCACATTAAATCTACATATATTTCAAAAGCTTCAGGAAGATGTCCATCATCAAACGGTTTAACATACTACAGATATTTAGATTTATGTTACAAAATACATGATACAGTAAAAATGGATTACAATGGTATAGTCAAACCAACGTGTTTCTCTGATGGACTAGAACTGATAAGGATCGATTCTGCTGAGAAGAATAGCTACGTACTGGAAGTTACTGACTATGGTAGGTCTTCATTAAATGACTGATCTTTGATTGTAACTGTTAAATTTATGACTAATATTTTTACTCAGAACGATTAAGAGGTTGACAAATTGTAATAGAGACCATAATGCAAGTACTGTGGATACATTTATTTTCATGGAAAATTATTTTCTTGGATGAGATAAAATTATGATTTTGTGATTTTGCTTAAGTCTACATACAAACCTCAAGAAAATTTACACTTCGTTGAACATCTAAATACATGGTTTACTTATACCCATGGAATACACAAAAATTTATACTCATTTGAACATCTATTTACATGGTTTACTTATACCCATGGAATACACAAAAATTTATACTCATTTGAACATCTAAATACATGGTTTACTTATACCCATGGAATACACAAAAATTTATATCCCATGCATAATGAATCCATAATACTGTAAATTCAGGAATTATTGCAAGGTTTTTATTAATGCGAATAATGCGACTCCGTGAGTATCATAGTTGCCAACTGACATGATATTCGCGTGTAATACACGCTTTTTCAACGGTTTACACGCGAGGATTTTATCACATGGCGTGTAAACACTTTTCACCACTTTACCAAAATTACACGCTTTTTCGTTGTTTTGATTTTTTGGTTGTTAGTGATATCGCGATTCTCTGGTTTTTTCATTATAACACGATAAATACCGAAATTTCGAAGTAATTTTTCGGTGGCCATTGTTTATTTTTCTATATGGACGAACAGCAAAAGCTCTTAAGGTAAGTAGTTTGTGATTGGTTTTTACGATTTTGGGACTTTCTTTCAAATTCACTTAGAGGAAATGTCCACAGAACGACGTAGCTTTCAGGACCTGTACCGTCGTCTAAAGAGCCGATTTCTAAGCAAAAACGATGTGTACGTACCAAGATTCAAAATTTATAAATTATATTTGGGAGTTCGAGTTTAAATCATCGAGGGATGAGTAACGCATTGTGCACTCTATGTTGCAATCATAACAATACATATGAGAGGAGAACTTAAATACATAGCTATTTGATTAAGCATTTAACAATTATAAAATATTTTTCTTTTTCAGTTTCAAATGTAGCCAACAGATTTCCACAGGCCATTGGGGATGGAAATATCACGGAACTGTTGGATCAGTTCTCATAGTATTAGCTGTCTTCTGATGAACTACCCAGTTTTGACCAGGCAATAGCAACATATATTGTATAGTTTGTTGGGAGCAATGTCAGAGATCATAGATGACATTATAGATGGCAAAAAACATTATGACACTCTTTTAAAGCTTCATGAAGCTATTTTAGTTCAGCCAAATATCAATTCTGACTGTGAGAGATCATTTTCAATTATAAAGAAATTTACACTGAATTCTGATCAGAACTCAACAATGATATATTGTGTGCCTTGTTATCAAGTACAACATGTAAATGTAACAAAACCAGCAGGTGTTTTGACTATGTGCCTAGTGGTGTTGCTTTAAAAGCAGCAAAACAGACCACTGTTGAATACAATAAAAGTTTACAGTTGAATATTGTTTTTTATATTAACAAATTTGCATATAATGTGAAATTATGAACATTGTTCATATTAAAAAGTCTGCATCTACGTCATGCGTTTTCACACGCTTTTTGTCATGTCATGTCATGTCATGACATGATTTCTCATTGTCAGAGGTTGGCAAGTATGGTGAGTATTGCAATAATAAGAACTCGCATTTTGATAACTAAACCATAGATCTGTATGTAAATTTTTCTAAAATTGCAATAATTGAACTCGCATTCTTGTCAATTTTTGAAAAATCGCAATAATAAATGCATGCAATAATTTCTGAATTTACAGTAACTGATTATGGTAGGTCTGAATTAAAACACAGTTCTTTAAATTAACTGACAATAGCAGAAAGCTTATGATAATTGATAATAATACTTTCTTTATAAAGTCCAATAGTTGTTCAGCTATGTATGATATGAAAGTATATATTTGAAAAAAACAACATGTTAAATTTTGAAAACTATTGGTTGAATGGTTCACAAGAAACTGAACTAAAAATGACATAGAGTGCCCTTTCCTAATCAATCAACCATATCTCCTAAACCTTCATTTTGTCATCTGAATAGCAACATAATTTGGGGAAAAAATTTCTAACATTATCAAGATTCATGAAAATGAGATAAAGATCAAATTAACTCTGTCAGATGAATGGCACACCTTTCAATGATTGTACACAACAAATATAGTTGACTTTAAAGTTATAGTAACTGAGAACACAATGTTTTCATGAAAACTTAAATGATGATCAATGAACCATTAAAATGAGGTCAATGTTGAGTAAACCAGGGCTTCCAAAATTATTTTTAGCCAGCCGGACATTTTAAATATTATCCCGATTTTAATCCCTTAAGAGTAAATAAACAAAAGGCAATTATGGTATTCAGTTGCTGAGTTGGCCATATCAATGATTGACATTAAAAAAAAACGATATTAAACTTTATTTGATTCAAATTCGAAGTTCTGACGTAAACTGTTAAATTGGCAGTGCATCATTCGAAGTGTGCAACATCAGCGTACTTATATTTGCCTTAGACTCTTTATTTGTGCAAAATAACGTTGTCAAAAACTTTACATTCGTTAAAATCTTATACCGGATGTTATCTTGACAACGGTAAAACATGGACCAGAGACGGATACGTAAATTCCGTGTACGTTTGCAAAGCATGAATGAGTGTACGTAGCTCTTTCTACGTTATTTCTTCAAGAAAATATTCGAAATAAACGTGAGAGAAAGGTATCAATGACAATTTAAGCATTTTTTTTAGGAAATTAGGATGCATAACTAAATTTCACACCTGCGCACACGTGTACTAGTTCAAACAGAGACATGTCTCTGATCAAACAACGTGGTTATGACGATTTTTTATTTTCACCTTTTTAATTTTTTCATCATATCATATTTGTAAACGTATTTCTGATAATTTAAATCTTTTTGACTAAATTAGTTAGATGCAAACCGCTGAAATGTAAGAAAATAACTTTGAATAGACCGATCAATGTCCGGTTCAAAATAGTTTACCTGTCACCTGAACAGGTAAATTTCAGCTGTTCGACAACTAATTAGCCTTGATTAAAATGAGAAGGTATTGAAGTAGGGGTTGTTTTGATAGTACTTAATGATCATGTCACTTTTATGACCGGAAATGTGTGGCTGTTAAAGGCAAAACGTTGGGTCAAAAAGATCGCGAATTATGTTAAAATGACCGTCTCTTAAGAAAGCCTTGAAAACTTAAAAGAAGATGACCGTTTCATGCTTTGCCCAGCCGGACTTTTACCGGACATTATACAAATGTCCGGAATATATGACCGTTTTGGAAGCCTTGGAGTAAACCCTTTTAGACAGAAGAGAGTTATATTACTGACCTTCAGCAAGTAATTTTGACAAAGAAAATAGATCAGAAATTTTCCAGAATTTTTATTTAGAACACTTCTACTGACAATCTTTGGTTTATTTAACCTTACAATTTATTTTCTGCATTTAAATGGTGGTTTATCTCTTTTACAGTAGAAAAATATGGTTCAGGGTTACATATATGTATACAGGGAACCAATAGTATCAGTGGAAACCTAGCTTGGACATTTGATGATGGATCCCCTATGACCTACTTTAATTGGGATAAAACTTACACAATTCCACAACCAGATAACAAAGCATCAGAGAGTGTGATGGCAATTGCTAGACCAGCTGGAACCTGGCATGACTTCTATCTAAATACAAATTTCGGATGCTTGTTTTTATGCGAAAAGAGATAATAAAACTAAAATAATTCATGATGACACTGGTTTTATGTTAAATTTTTCTGAAAAAAAATTCTTTCGCTTTTGAAAAATGTTGTGTTATAGATGGACACAAGTTTGGTTAGATATGTCCTGCCATTTTCAAGATGTAATGGATAAACAAACTGATATATCAGGCTGAAATTGCTTAGTCCATGTTTTTGGTATGGGTAACACCCAAAATAACTCAAAAATTAATATAGCAAGAGAAGTCCTGAAGAAGAATTTGTGCAATATAAAAATACAATGTGGTATGATTGCCAATGAGACAACTATCCGCCAAAGTTCAAATGAAGTGGATGTAAGCAATAATAGGCAACTGTATTGCCTTCAACAATGATAAAAACCCATACCGTATAGTCAGCTATAAAAGGCCCTGACATGAAAAATATGAAACAATTCAATTACAAAAACTAACACACTAATTTATAACAAAACAATTTCCAAAAAAAAACTTTACAGACATGAACCAACAACAACCACTGAACTACAGGCTCCCATCTTGGGACAGGCACATAAAGAATGTGGCAGGTATAAACATGTTTGAAGGCACCAACCCTCCCCTAACGTGGGAAAATGGTTTGGTTGAATTCTGGTTTCTGTTTTCAAGGAAATGTGTCACTAGCCACAGCTGGGCACATTCAGGCAATGTAGTCTTATAGAGTTCTGACTGAGACTTTAAACCATGGTGGTGCATCTGTGAAATTTCCAGAATTTGTCAACAGCTTTTGTCAATGGACCATTACAAAATAGAGCACAAGTCCATAAAGAAAACAATCACATGCTTACTAGGTGATCCAATATCTTATTGTTACTTGCTTAACATTAAGTGGCACATATGAATTATTCAGGATGAGAATCAATATACAAATTAATGCAAAAGGTAGGTTCTACAAAGTAGGTCCACCTGGAAGCAGGGCAGAAAATTTTGACTGCCACTTGAAGGGCAAGTTTGATAGGGGCAGATTTTTTGCTTGCAACAGGTCAGAAATATTCCTCTCGGAGATGAATGTTGCATTGTGTTGTTGTGCAATGGTAAATTTTTGTATTCTTGTCTTTCGTTTTTGCAAATGTGCTTTGTCTATATGACTTTGTGTTTGTCTTTGTTGACATATTTGCTTGTTTTTGTAGTGATCCATTTGAAGTGGCTCGGTACTTGTACATCCCGTCATTGTGTTGTTGTGCTATGGTAAATTTTTGTATACTTGTCTTTCGTTTTTGCTAATGTGCTTTGTCTATATGCCTTTTTGTTTGTCTTTGATGACATATTTGTTTGTTTTTATAGTGATTTAGATTATAACACAATGTTGACTGCTGTATTCTTTTTATTGACATGTTTACCTATTATGTCTGTTTGTTTTGTTCACACATCGTTGTCAATATAATGGAATTTTATGCGACTGTCATACAAGTTAGAGGTTTAGCTAGCTATAAAACCAGGTTTAATCCACCATTTTCTATAAAGTCAGGAATATGACAGTTCTGATCCAATTGTTTGATGTGTTTGAGGTTTTGAGTTTGCCATTTGCTTAAGGACTTTCCGTTTAAAATTTTCCTCGGAGTTCAGTATTTTTGTTATTTTACTTTTTCAAGGGTTCTTTAATGGTCAAAGAGCATGGCTCTCCTCCTACACGAAACATGGAATTTTAACTTCTCCATTCTAAACAGACATGATTTTTACATCTTGCACACCCAAACAGACCCCCCACATTAGCAAGCTATATTTTATTGCCAATCAAACCTAGAGGTTATAAACCCCTCTGACAGATGGGTCTAAATCAGATGCTTTAGAATATGCAAGCAGGGCATTAGAGCAGTTTTTCATAGTTGCAGTAAAAACTAAAATCCACCCACCAGTCAATTTCTTTTGTGAAAGGTGTACGGGAATCTACAAATTGATGAGATGTGGCCTATAAAGATCATTAATAATAATAACATAAATTGTTTATATTAGCTAATGACACCAGTGTAAACATAAGACTAATCTATAAAGGTTCAAAAGCATGTCAAAGGTTAACATACAGGTTACTGAATATACCATAATTGTGTCGCTTCGATCAAATATATTCTTATGAAGTACAGCTTATTCCAGTGATAATGAAACGACAATTATTCATAAAGCTACCAATTACTGAATTATAATTTCTTGTCTAAAAACAAGTATTCCACCATAATGTCAAAGTAATCTATTATTCATTATTGAGAACATTGACAAACAAATTTCTTAACACAGCTTTGTCTTCGTGTGGGAACATAACTGCTGTTACAAATCCAACCATTAAATATTTATGAGTATGTTGTGAACATCAATGAAAAAGATCTTCTGTACAATGCAAAGAAATTCAACCAGGAATTGCTTAAAATGTGTTTCAATTGTAAGCTGAAATCACTATCATATAAAAATAAGGATATGTGGTATGATTGGCCAATGAGACAACTATCCACCAAAGTTCAATTTTATTTTCAATGTGTCATCTCAAAAATGTTCATTCTCAAAGCAAGCAGAGAAATAAACTTAACACATATGATATTACAAGAAATGTAGGAAATTCTGTTAATATAGAAACCCTTTTTAGCTTCAGATATGTGCAGAACATTCAAAATGTGTGTCTTTATTTCAATGAGAACCAGCAGAAATGCATCCTACATCCGATATCATTCTAGGACAAGACACCATGTCAATCTGAATCTGGCTGGAAATTTTATAACACAAAAGATGGTGAGTAAAAAAAAAATTCTACTAAAGTACAAATTTACACTTCTCTCTACAGCACCTCTAAAATGATTAGTTTTGAGATTGTGCTCTTAATTACAAATTTTATGAATTTAAAATTATTTTATGTCATGAAATTTATTTTTTTCCTTTAAGTAGAAAGTATAAAACAATTTCTTAACAAAACAAAAAGCAACTTATTGAGCAGAATTAATATAAGTATGTGAGGTGAACATCAATCATTACCCTGTGACAAAATCCTTGTCCTAAATATTTACCATTTACACTCTTGAATTTTTCTATACTATCTGGACTAATGTCGTCACCTGGAATTTTTGCATCAAACTGATTGCAATGAGAATATTTCCAATAGTTTCCAGCAAAAATGCCAAATAGTTAAAAATTAGCCATCAAAGGTAATAACTCCTAGTCCAGATAGTAAAGAAACATCTATGTCATTTGGTCTCTGGTAGCAAGTTGTCTCATTGGCAATCATACCACATCTTTTTATTTTTATAAAACTGACCAGTGTTTTTTTCAAAATGACCTGGATGTTCAATGCATTTCTCAGTAATAAAGTTTATGTTTAAAGCACATTCAAATTTTTCAACTTTTAACAAAAAGTATATCAAATATCCAAAATTTCAAAATGGTTTTAAAGTTCATCAAATTTTAATATTTTGTTTAAAAAATCCATATCTCTAAAATTTCAAAATGGTTTTTTTTTTTTTTTTAAGTTTTTTATTTTGATATTTTTTGAAAACCCTCTTGGCCACACCGTTTCTGATTTCAGAAAGTGAACACCTGTTAAAACTTAAATTTTAATACATGCAATCAACGATTCAAATCTAAATCCGTTTTAAGATCAAATTAGATTCTGAGTTCAAAGTCCAATTCAAATTTAAAAGTTACAGTTCTTGTTAAAGTTTTCATTTTAACTGCTTACATTTTCTCTCTATTTTCTATAATTTTTTGCCCAAAATGAAAAAAAGATGGCAAAAATCATCATTAACATGATTAAAGGGCAAAAACTCCTAAAATTAGTTTACTAACAATTTCAGCAATGTTGACGTATTTATATTTCTAGTCCTGCTAATCATTTTTGTTTTTTATAGTTTTCTATCTATTATAGTCTTCTAGGTAATAGGCGAAAACATGGTAAAAATCATCATTTAAGGGCAAGAACTCCTAAAAGGAGTTGACTGATGATTTGGGTGACGTTTGTGTTTTTTGTAGATATTGTCTTAATGCAATCATAAATTTCTGTAATTTAAAAATATATAAAACTGTGGAAAATCTATGCTTCTGTATGATGTTTCAAGAAAAATCCAGGGAAAAAAAGAGCCAGAAAGGATTACTTAACATATGCTGAAGACAGAAAACTGAAAATTACTGACCTTCAGTAAGAAATTATGAATAAAAAGTAGATCTGTTATATTTTAATTTCACAACTGTTTTACTGACAATCTTTGGTCAGTTTACCCTTACAATTTATTTTCTGCATTTAAATGGTAGGTTATCTCTTTTACAGTAGAAAAATATGGTTCAGGGTTACATATATGGATACAGGGGACCAATAGTATCAGTGGAAACCTGGCTTGGACGTTTGATGATGGATCCCATATGACCTACTTTAATTGGGATAAAACTCAACCACAACCTGAGAACATAGCATCAGAGAGTATGACTAGAAGACCTGGACTTCCATTCATATGAAGACTATTGATGATTTGATGTGTGTGAAAAAAAAGTCATACCAATCCTATAATCAGGTGCAAATTTGGAAGGATTACTCATCTTCAACATTATACTTACATCATTGAAAATATTCTTCACAATGCAGAACAGTTTTTGCTGTAATATTTCATCATAACAGCTACTGATGTCTGTTTTCACAAAGTATAGTGGAAGACTAGAAAATAACAACTAATAATAGCCAATGAAAATAAATATGTATTTGTTTAAAGTTTGAAAATTGCACTCAACCATTAGACAGTACTGTCATTGTGAATGTTCATCACTTAGGTTTTCTTTTCTGTTCATACTCAATTGAAAGCTATAAGTTGAAAATGTTTCTGTTATTTGAAGAAAGGTCAATTAAAACTTCTCTATGATTATTCTTCCTGTTTTACATTCTTTTTCAAAGCATTTAAAAGGACAGATAAATAGTTGTCTATAGTTAATTTTTGAACTACAGGCTGCCAGAATCCTGTATGGCTCACCTGGAATTTTTGCATTAAACTGATAAATTGCAATGAGAATATTTCTGATAGTTTCCAGCAAAAACGCAAAATATGTAAAAATCAGGTAATAACTTTTATGATTTCAGTCAGATTGACTTACTTGTAGATCTTTTTTAGCTGATAGTTTTTGTTATTTTAATTTTTCTCTACCTACCAAGTTTATGGAACAACAAAAACCCCAAAATGGGTAAAATTTATTACTCAAGGGCACTAAAGCCATTAAGGAGTCAATTGATGTGTTCAGTCATGTTGACATATTTGCAGATCTTGTCCTGCTGATGATGTTTCTCTCTTTGCTATCAACACTAACATATTCTCTCTTTGCTATTAACACTTACAGTTTCTCTCTATCAAATATATTTTCCACAATAAAACACAAATAAATGTAAAAATCTTCATTCAAAAGCAATAACTGATGATTTCATCAGCCACTTTGAACTTTGAAGATCCAGTACTGCTGATAATTTTGCTTTTTTTTAATGTTCCTCTTTATTTATTATCGTTTTCAAGATAATAGCAAAAATTGCAAAAAATCCATAATCAAATAAAAATTAGTAAATGTGGTATGATTGCTAAAGAGACAACTATCCACCAGAGTTAAAAAGAAGTGATAGTAAGCCATTATTGATTCAACAATGAGCAAAACCCAGATCATATGGTCAGCTATAAAAGGCGCCGACATGAAAAATGTGAAACAATTTAGACGAGAAAACTAAATCTGATTTATAACAAAACAGTTTACCAAATCAAATATGACAGACATGAACCAACGACAACCACTGTACCACAGGCACTTGACTTTGGACAGGCACATAAAGAATGTGGTGGGGTGTAACATATTTGTGAGAGCTCAACCCTCCCCTAATCTAGGACATAACATAAGAACAAACTGTCACAATACCAATACCGGGTCTGGACCTGCTTGGCTGCATTTAATTAATTGAGGTAAAATGTATACTGGAACATATCTGATCATTCCCTTTCGTTGATGCAAAAAAAACTTCGACGAAAATTTTCCTTGTACAACAAACTATCAGCAAACAGAAGTGGCTACACGGTAGATGTAAAAAATCTGAACACGCTACAACTTAACATCATCAAGCTGCAGACGAAATACTAAAATCATTCCCTTCAATAGGAGCCAAGAAAACTTTGACAAAATTTTCTTTGTACAATGAGTGTTGTAAAATGTCAAACCATTGGCAAACAGGAAGAGGCTTCATGGGAGATTTAAAAATTGCATATTCACTACAACTCAACATTATCAAGCAAAAGACCAAATATTAAATCATTCCTTTTCATAGAAGCCAAGAAAATATTTTCCTTGTACAATGTGTTGTAAAATTTTAAACTATCTGCTAAAATGAAGTGGCTACATGGCAGATGTAAATAAAGTGGCTATATTTGGTTGCTGTCCATCATATTGGTTTTTTGTTTACTGTTTTGACTTAAATAAGAGTGTCATGTTTTTTTCGTTTAAATTATTTCACATTTTATAAATCCAAGCCTTTTATAGCTGACTTTATTGTATGGGATTTGCTAAGTGTTGAAGGCTGTACATGATCTCTAGTTCCATGTCATTTGGACTATGGTGGGTAGTTATCCCATTGGCAACTCATTACTTTATAAACCCAAATTTTGAAAGGGAACTTTCTTCCACCAATTAAAATATTTCATTAACGTCATGAAATTTTATGAAAGTTTTTGTATGACGTGTGGACATCAGACAGACAGATCTAGAGGGCTAGTGGTAAACAATGATATATGCCATCATGAAGAGCATAACAAAATTAATTACAATGTACCTCTGCTTAACTGCAAAGGTTTTCCATGTCCTATATACTTCATCTTGTCCAAACTTGGCAGCACCAACTATATGAGGATGAATTTTCTATAACAAAAAAGAAACTTGGACATAATCCATGAAGATATTGTTACAAAAGCCCCTCCCCCACCAAAAACAAAAAACAAACAAAACAGCTAAGAGAGCTAGTAATTTTAAGTTAATTGCAGCTGAATGTATAACATCAGACATAATCTTATTTACTCTTTCTTGCATTATACAGCAAACATAATACAAGACAAAACAAACCATTTCTTAGATCTATTCTTACTTAAGTTACTTCACAGTATTCACAAAGACTTTGATTAAGCTCACTTCGATTAATATATATATTTCAATTTTACTTTACATAGTTCTTGGGTAGTAGGTTTTCATATTCATAGCTATATATATATAGTAAATACATACATAATTACATATATGTGAAGTCTTCTAGTAAATCAAAACCACTCAAATGTAATGTTTGCACTGCTTTTCAACAGACACAGCTTCTTACCCAAGAAAAACAAAATGATCTTTGTATTGAAGCAATGTAACAGGTAGAAGCAAAAAGTTGCAAGCAATGTGATGCAAAGTATACACAACTTGTTTTTAGATTAAATATTTCTGTGCTCAGTTGGTAGAATAGAACAAAATTTCAAAATATCAACAAACAGGACGTGTCAGCTCAGCAGATCTGAAAATTACTTACACATTATAAAGTTCAAAACCAAATATCATTTCATTCCTTAGTACAAAAGTTCAGTAACAATCGTAATGAAAGTTACGGACAGATTGATAAACAGATAGAGTTATCGTTGTATATATACTACCAACACTGTGTTTTGGGGTATAACCACTCTTGAGTTCGTGTGTAATTGTAACACTCACATTCCTTGTTAGTAATAATTACCTTTATCAATGATAAAACTTGGAGCAAGTTCAGCAGCTGTTTATTGATAGGAAGACTCTGAAAATTACCATAATCATATTAAGTTTATCATAATACAAGCCCAAAAATATATACATACTTTGTTTCCTGCATTCTGACAGAAAAAAACATAGGGTAGGTGCACATGGGTGGGTAGGTAGGTAAAATGATTTTATTTTTTTATATTTTACATAGACTATAGAGAAATGTTCTGGACTCGAATGGTGCTGAACCAAAAATGTTTAACAGTAAAGTATCCACAAAAATATCAATAAGATGTGATAGGGTAGGCATTAAAATTTATACTAAGTAGGGAGGCATGAATCACTACATTTTTGGGACCTTATCTTGACAAGTTTGATAAGATATGAATTGTATAAACTTGCATGACATATGAACTGGAATATCAAACATAGGCACAAACCAGAAAACATATTCCATGCATCTGTTGATTGACAAAACAAACACAACTTTGAGCTATTAAAATTTGTTTTGCCAAATAACTAGTATTGAAAACAAAGTAAATCTAGTATATAAAAGTTCTATAACAGGATAGCATTTCAACATACAATTCAACAAAATTTGTATACACTTTTAAAATTGCAAGAAGCACGTACCTTTTTTATTAACAATAAAGATATATATTTTTTTTTAAACTGATAAATCAAGCACAAGTTCAAACTGTTGTATGTCCCCTTGAAGCCAATATTTAAAAGTTCATATGCCTGTTTTAAAACTCCTCACTTAACTTCAAGAAAGTAAGGGATGTATACATTCTTAAATAACCATTTAAGATGGAACTTACTGGTAGTCCAATCAAGATTTGTTGCCTTCCTAAATTAATTATAGGTCGGAGTCCTTTAGTCTTTGGAAAGAAACGCAAAGTGGCTACACCAAGTGATTGTCTCTCTGATATCAGCTGTTTAGCACTTTCCTTCAAATACAAAATGATAAATCAAGCATTTTTACTTCATCAATTTACGCACTAAGGCTATGGAAATATTTGTATATAGATACAATGAACACAATCATTTATATGCTACATTCTATTCTCAATCTGTTTAGTGCTACCCATGACTTCCAAAACGGTCATATTGTCCTAACAAGACCATTAAATTATATTTCAAGTCTGGTTGTGCCAAGCCCGAAACGGACATATGACGTAGGTTTGCCATTTTGTCATAATTCAGAAAAAAAAAAGTATATGCTATCTTTTTTTAAATTACCTTTTGCCAGCCACATGTTTTTAATCATAAAAAGACATAATGAATACATGTTATAAAAACAAGCCCTTCTTAATACCCCCTCATTACAATCAAGGTTAATGAGTTGTCAGACAGCTGAAATTTACCTGTTCAGGCAACAGGTCAACTGTATTAAGTATCCGACATCAGTCCATGTTTATTTTCTAAAATTCCAATGGTTTACTTCTTATAAATTAAGTAAAAGGGATTTTGCCTATTAGAAATACATATTGAAATATGATTTTATGATAAATTTAAAAAAAAGGTTTTGAGTGAAAAATCGGCAGAACCACTTTATTTGAACAAGTACACGTGGGCAGGTGTGAGATTTAATTATGCATCCAAATTCTTCAAAAAGGCTAAAATTATTATTGATACCATTTCATTGCGTTCATTTCAAGTATTTACTAAAGAGAAATAATGTGGAAAGAACTATTTTTAAACTCAATTGTTCTCTGTAAACGTACACAGATGTTACGTATACCTCTCTGGTCCCTATTTTACCATTGTGAAGTAAACATCCGGTATTAGGAAAATGTGCTTTTTAAAAACAAAAGTAAACTTTCTGACAGTGCGAATTTACATAAATTAGAGAGTCTAAAGCAGATGTTAGTACGCTGATGTTGCACATTTGAATGATGCACTGTCAATGTAACAGTTTATGTCAGAACATCAAATTTGTATCAAAAGTCTGTAGTTCAAAGTTTTTATGTCAATCATTGTTATAATAACCAAATTATTACTATGACTGCTTTTTGTTACTAAGTCGTAGAGGATTAAAATTGGAATAAAAAAATGTCCTACTGGCTCAAATATTTTTTGGAAGCCCTGGTGCTACCTTTGACGTTTTGTTTGATCCTTACAATCAATAATGAAGCTAATATAAAATATGTATTTCTTATACTTAAACTGCATACCAATATTTCACTGAATATTTAACATTGAATAATTAATTTACATATAATACAGTACTTTACCCTTTTCGTATCTATTGAATTCTAAAAATACATCCCTTATCACATGTATTTAGACAAAAAATATATCAAAATTTTCATGATCATGTTATTTCACAGAGAGATAAACAGATTTGACAAATATCTGGTGTTTTTTTTACTGGTTTTAATGGCATCTGTGAAAAAAATTGACATCTGACTAGTTTCATATACTTATGATTAAATCCTCATTCTTGTCATATATGTCATCTTAATTTCTCAACCTAATAATATATCTGAGGCTGAAAATAGTGACCTATTCTTGTGGCTAAACCGATAACTCGCATTTCATAATAAGTGTCCACCCCTGAGGACAAAGACAAATAACAGACTGCCCCGTGTCCTAGCTTTCCCTTTGTGTTCAGGTAGGGATTTTCCTTGAAAATATTGTTGTAAATACGTTAGTGACACATCTCCATTAATCCCATTAGGGAGTGTACACAGATTCCACTGTACCTTTACAGCTCTAGAGGGGTGCTCCGAATAACAGAGGAATCTACCAGTAGATACATACATACATACATACATACAGCTAAAAACAATTATATAATCCTGTGTTATCCTCTCCATTATAAGTCATAATGCAGACATATCCTTCTTGAAATATACATATAAAATATTCTTGTGTGTCAATCTTGTCCTGTATCAGATATCTAATATGTACAAATTCCTTTTTTTCTAAAGTTACATACTAGAATTTAAAGTAAAGGATTTTCATGAATTAAGACATATAGAACCACAGTCTTAAAATTCTGAATGTAAAACTGACAAACCTCTGTAATAAGCTTAATTATATTCCTCTTCTTCAAATCTGAAATTAAAAAAACAACTAAGCATTTATAAGTGAGACAAACGAAAACAACAAGTTTATAAATTTCATGAGTCGGAAGCTCTATTCTGAATTTACCTTCATCAGGAATGCACATAAGCCAAATATTAGAAAGCCAAGGATGTATATAACAAATCTCAAAAATGCAAAACAGATTGTAACAAATTCAAATAAAAATCTTCCTTAATTCAATATTAGTAATCCGGTGTCTTGTTACAACGGAAACATTATTCTCATTTTTGAATTCTAAATAACTTTGCTTTGTAGAACACCAAATAATTGTAACTATTTCTAACACATTAGATATAATGAGTACATATAGAATATATTATAAATTCATTACTTTTCCTTGTCAAGACTAAGAATTTATTCACAATTTTTCTAAACTCTAGGCAATTCATTTAGTCATTTGTAAAGACTCGCCTATTGCAGATGTTGTATGTTGCCCTCTAGATGTCTTTTCCAGATTGTTTTGTTGCTGTCTCATGAATGGACTTATACCCCACATTTAATTCATTCTTATTATTATTAATAAAATACAAACCTGATAAAGCTTTTACATGAAGCCACTGCCAGGTCCTTTTCCTGTAGTAAAACAAACGATTTACATGCTGTGTTGTGTCTGTCACATAGAAAAAGGTCTGAAACAAGCCATGTATGACAAATAACTTACAAATATGATATTTCTATGATTGTAATATGTAAATAAAGACTCCAAGGAGCCTTCATCACTAAACTGGCTTCAACTTAGCTTTACACTGTTAAATGTGTATGGTTACAATGGGATGAACATTTTCAAATATGCTCCCCTACTCCTCATGTTATGTATTGGTAATAGTTGCACAAATCTTTTCATATTTTTTGGTTTCAATGTCGTCTCATTGACAAATATCCCCATCCTTTTATGCATATTGATAGAGCATTTTTTAGAGGAATATTTTTTCTACTACTGCTGTATCCAAACAATTTGATTATAATTTGATTTTAACTTCAATCCCCAAGAAAATTTAAAAGCTTCAAAATCTAACGGTTGCTAACTAAATACAGTTGTTTAAGAATCATCAACTAGCAGTTTAAAAGTTGTACAATATTAAACTTTGCATTCATACCTTAATTACATTAAGAACAAACTCTTCAATGATCCAGTGCCATACTTTAGCCATTATATGTTGTCTTACAGAATTCGATTTCACAGTTCTTAACCAGGAAATAGTAGAAACCTGCAATATGTATTACAATTGCCTCATTACATGAACAATAAGATTAAAGACCGATCAACTGTAAAAAGAAAATTCTATTCACTATACAGACAATTTAATGTTTTTTTATTTTGTATTGTTGCTTATATTCATTATTATTTCGGTTGTAAATCTTATATCTCTATAAATAATATTAAGACATATTTTTCATTAGCAACTGAGAATACTTATATTCATTATGTCAATACAATATGCAATTTATTACCTTCAAATTTTCTCTTCCATTAACATATCATACAGACAAGAATGCATGTGATGTCATGCAATGCATACCCCAACTCTTAATTCAAAGTTATAGGACAACAGGAAGTAGGTGTCTGACAGATCTAAAATGCAATCACAATTTACAACTCATCACTAATGAGCTGCTTACAAAAATATGAAGTTATTCTGTTCAAAATTTTCAGTGGAAAGTGTGATGAAAATATTTGTTTGACAAATGTATGTATGGACAATAGCCCCAACTTCTAAGAGTCAGGGTATAATTTTGAAATACTAATAAAAGCTAAATAAATGTTCCTATTTCTGTATCACAATTTATTAATAATTAAAAAAGAATATAGAACACGTTTACATACAAACCAACCTTTATTCCTGACATCATCTGTCCTATACACAACTTATCATACTTGTTGGAGGTTATCAACTTTTGTAAATCTGTTGTTTATTAAGGAGAAAATCTTCAATTCTGTCAATATCTATACTTCATATGTTGCATGTTAAAATATATCAACAAAATCTATCCATCAAAGGCTTTGATAATACTGAACCTTATTATTGTAACACACTCAAATCTTTTAACATTTACATAACCAATTTCACTGCACCAGATATGCATTTTGACATTTAATGTCTCTTTAGTGATGCCCAAGGTCAATAGATTTGGAAATCCAAAACCTTATCCATACATTGAAAAGCTGATAAACCAAAAAGGGACCAAACAAGCCAAAGGCGAACAATGAATTAGAGCTTTTAAGATTTAAAGTAAATTCTATTCATTACAGAACTTGTTTGTACTATAACCAAAATTACAAATACTAACCACCAACGATTTCCACAACTGACAAACTTGGATCAAATCATAAAATCTATCCAGTAGTGTGCAATCTCAAAACAGAAATGTATGTCCTCTGAAAAAAAACATTTATGTCGGAAGGTTATATTTCATACACAGCATTCTCAAACACAATTGTGATCTAGCTACCAACATACACAAACACTATGAACTGTTGAAGTTACCTTGTTTAATGCAAATCTCTCAAATCAATGATTGTTGTCACCAAATTGAAATACATACTAGCCTAGTAATAACTTCATCAAATATCATTCCTATCAATGATTGTTGTCACTTTGTTTTAAAACATGCCATACTTATCAACAAAATTCTTCATGTTGATCCAAAACACAATAACTCAATGTACGATTATTGCCACTAGTTCCCACATGCACCACACGTTTTAACTATTGATGTCACCTAGCTGCCACACATACCACTCCATATCAAAAATTGATGTCAACCAACTTAAACACATATTCATCCTCTCAACAAATGTTTTATTCTGGTTCCCCTCTTTCTTAATTCCTACTACAGCCAAATATATTTTCACAATTTTATTAAAAGGATACTTTTAGAGAATAGATTTCTGTTCCTCCTGGTTCCCCATACATCTTCAGGTACCACAAACAAACAGATACGTCTTATAAACAGGTAAACCTGGAAAATCATTGGTATAGAATAAGTATAGCTTATCAAATAGTGATCCTTTAAGGGTCTGTGGAAGTCAAAATACATAACAATGATGAAGCAAAAAATGCATATGTCTGTTTCCTGCTTCGAGCCATAAGACAATACGAGTTGGTGGCTCCAGATTCTCTCTTTTTTTTGATATTGACAATTCTGGAAAAATTATTAAAAGTGCTTTTCTCTTTTGTTCAGTTAAAACAGAGACTTTTTTTAAATTGCCTAAGTTTGAATGATATTATGATTTCCATTTAGTTTGATATTTGAAATAAATTCCATAAATCAATAATCTGCATCACCTTTTATTCATTCATATTAAACATGTGGTATCCAATAAATTTTCAAAAATACAAAAAATGTATTGTAATAAAACAATGTAGTGCATCTTGTTTCAATAGTAATGTCTGAAACAAAAGTACAGTTCTTATTCATAGAAAAAGAAAGAATATTAGGTAAATGTGCACTGAACAAGTCCAAAAGAAAACCATAATACCAAGGAAGATAGTTTTTAATGCTATAACGGTATGTTTTATAGCTGTCAACTGCTCTTTCTTAGTACAATCCCTATTAAGAATTTATGATCATCAAACTTTGTAAGGAGATTATATGCTTATCAATTTAAACAAAGAGTAAATGTTTTCATAAATAATACATACCTGTCTGTGTGGTATAAATTTGTGTAAATTTTCTCTAACAGAATTAGTCTTGATCAATTTAACATCACCAATGTGTTTCTGACCTACAAGGGAACTTGTCTATCATATTAGTTAGAAGCAATACAGAAATGATTAACAACATAACAGTTCTATTTCTTAGTAGCAATATTCATCAAGTTACAGTTCTTGAATAAGTATGTTACTTAAAATTTGTCATTCACCTGGCTGGCAGTTTACAAAAAATTTACCATAAGTATACTAAATTGTTCATGACTTGGGATCAATTTTTGTGGTAAGATTTTTTGTGAAACAAGGCACTGTCCAAAGACCAAGAAAGAGAAGATTGAGCACTCAAAGAATTAGTTTAATCCCACAGTATTGATGTACCTGTACCTAGTCAGGAACCTTGTCAGGGTTTCTCTTTTATTATTTCTTAATGTTTTTGTCCTTTACAGAATTTGGCATTAATGGCAGATATTTGGTAGTGTCTGTTAAATTCATTCACAACTTTGGATTGCAGAAAATTGATTTACAACTGGTCTAAGACTTGAGAAAATTGATTCACAACTGGTCTAAGATGAGAAATTGATTCACAACTGGTCTAGAGTTGAGACTAATGATTTACAAATGGTCTAAGACTTGAAAAAATTGGCTCACAACTGATCCAAGACTTGAGAAAATTGATTCACAACTGGTCTAGACTTGAGAAAATGAAGAGCTTGACATATGGTAAAGAAACTTGTTTATTATTGACAACCATGTTGCTCCCAAAAATAGTATTTTTTAGTTATGCTATTTATTTAGAAATGCTGTCTCAATGACATATAATCATCTATCTTTTCATACATATAAACTATAAACGACTTAGTTTGTGACACAAGTAATTCTTTGATTTCACATCACTGATATGTTTCATACGTCTGTTTTGATTGTTGGTCTTGTTTCAGCAAATGATTTTGAATTACAATTGCATTCGATGTTTATCTGCACATCTGCCATTTCAATACATTGTATTGGGATTTATTTATCACACTAACCTCTCTGATAAATCTTGCACTTTTTCTCAGGTTTCTCTGCAGGACAGTAGTAATCCAATAAAAACTTATATGGACATTTTCTGGAATTGGTAATAAGAAAATAATAAAAACATGAAAATTCATTATATTTAATATACATCAGTAAAAATAACTGTGTTAACTTCTCCATTTACATAAATTTAAATATGATAAACATGTGTTACTTCCACAGCAGCTTGGTAATTTCTGACCAGTTGAACAGTTTGATTTGATGGAACAAATTACAATTGGTTCAGAATTTTTAATAAATTGCTTTAGAAAGGGATAAACACTTACAATCAAGTCACTGTAAAAATCTACCAAAATTAATGTAACTAAGCAGCCTTTTCTACGATGTATGACTTCATTCATAGTGTTGTCATCATTCCTAAACTACATGTTTCTAGTTATCATCTGAACCTTAATGTAAATATAAGTGAAATCTTAATTATCAGTGAAATAAAGACTGAACAAGGCCTTGATTGCACCTGGTCCTTTCTTATGTAAATCAGGTATTTCCCTGGACAGAATCTCCTCATGTATTTTACCTGTGCTTAGTTAATATTTGCTGTAACAGATGACACAAGGCAGGTAGGAAATCTACTTCTATTGTATTAAGTTGTGCATCTTTAATTTCTCCCCATCTTTGACATTGTAGATCACATTTTTCTCCTTTTGAAGATGTAATTTTATCACCACAAACAGTTGATTTGCAGAACTCCATCTCATTTTTGGATGCCTGTCTTTCCTCCTTTGCCTCTTCTTCAGTCGTAGGAAGTCTTACTTCATTAGAATTGTCATTTATTTTTTCAATAACTTCTGCCATAGATTTCTCTACCTCCATTTCAACGTATGTTTTGATAGGACTATCCTTTGATTCTGGAACTGATGAAACATCCAATGACAAACGAGGTCTTTTATCTGTGGGATGAAAAATTTCCAAATCATCCATATGTTTGCGTTTTATTGATCTTTTAGACTTTCTTGACTTCAGTGACCAATTGTCATCATGGTCTATCTTACTAAGGTTAGGCTTACTTGACTGATTTTCATTTTCCTCTAATGGTGTACTAGAAAACTGTTTGTCAATGTTATCGTTATCTAAACACAATTCTGACTTTTTACTTTTGATGTTTGTAAAACAACCATGATCTTCACTTTTGATCTTAGACAAAATACTAACACTCTTCTCTGATTCTGTACTGAAAGTTTTAGAATCAAAGCTTTGAGATAATGATTTACTATCCTCTATTACAGCTGGTATATCTGACTTGGAATCAAAGCCTTGAGATAATGATTTACTACCCTCTATTACAGCTGGTATATCTGACTTGGAATCAAAGGGAAAAGTACCATCAAAGTTTTCTTTACATTTCTTTGAAATAGTTCCAGAATCTTCATTGCCACTTGTTTCAAACCCTTGAGAATCATCAAAACTATAAGTGTTAAAACCTTGTGAATTTGATAAAGTATCATCAATAACACTCGTTTCAATGCCTTGTGCATCTTCGTGTACTGGAATGTTTTTGTTTGCCTCACACCAAAGAGAATTTTCTGTCAGATTTCTACTAGCATAATCCTGAGATCTCCCAGAAGCCATGTTTTCACTTTGCAATCGAGATTTTATGCTTAACTCTACTGTATTTAATTCTGAGGTCTGTGATTTTTGCAAACTATTTGAAATCAGATTTCCAGAAACTGAGCATCCCTGATTCTTAATTTCTGCATCATCAACATGAATTTGTGACTTTTTCTGCTTATATGTGTCACATATTTCTGCAACTGTCAAATTTGAATTATTTTCTAATGATTTCTTTGAACTTTCGTTAGTTTCTTTCTCATTAAATTTTGTAAGCACTTTGTCATAGGCATAAGTAGTTCCAAAAAAACTTGAGTGGTCAACAATATCAGTATTATCATCTACAGCATGCTCAGTGATGTTGTGTATGCTACTAGCACAACAGGAAGACTCATTACCAATAGAATTCACAGAATGTTCTGGAAACCTCCATGAGATTGTGACTTTTGATGCTTTGATGGTCTGTTTGTGTTCTAATATATGTCTGTACAGTGTAAGTGCACCATCTTCTGTCGATGGGATCGAATTCAAAATGTCTGCAAGAAATGTTTTAGTAAGTGATGTTTCATAATTAGCCTGTTCAGAATCTGAAGCACCAAAAAGGGGCTCCTGACCCCTCTAAACCATCTTTTCAAGAACAACCCTTAATGAATAGAAATTTTTAAATTCTTATATGAACTTTCATTTATAGTAATAGATAAAGGCCAATTTTATTTATTCAGTATCCAAAATCAATGAAATCAAAATATCTTCAGAAATAATCTGCCTTATCATATTACAGTTATATATTATATATATTAAGTGTATATTAATTTTTGTCACTTTATAGTTCTGTCAGACTTTTGAAGCCATCAGAGATACAGCAAAATTAAACACATTAAGACAGCTAATACAAAGAGTTGCATAGAGATGTAAGTGGGCAATAAAATGTAATGAAATATACATGAAATAATTAATGTTTTAAAATTCTTTGTAAAAAAGGTACCTTATAACCACAACCAAACTAACATTTATGTGGTTATCATTTCACTAACTTACAATTGTCTGTAAACTTCTCTCTCAGGTTACTGGCATACAATATTGGTATTCTATTGATATAAGTGTGATATCTGTAACAAGAACAAAATAACAACTTAATAGGTTGAAAACATACCAAGAGCAAAATATCAGAATACTGTAAAGCAAAATCTTTCAAAATTGATACCCAGACATATTTCTTATCTACAAAAAATATTACTTTCACATTCTCGAATACACAAAAACCGTCAGGGGTACTACTTGTACAAGTAATCTTTATTTACTTGAAGAAGTAAAAAAAATATACTTATACAAGTTAATTATAATGTTTGAATAATCTCCCCTTAATTTTCTCAAAAATTCACTTGTTTAAGTAAATTTTTTTTTACAATCCCAATAATATTCTCAAGTTTTGAGATGTAAAAACATGCTTTTAATGATTTTTCCCAGGTTAGCTCATAATTTTTTATTAGAGTTCAATGTTTCATCTCATTAATTCAACAAAGAAACTGATTGCGCAAAGATCTTTTTAAAAGTATTTGCACAAGGCCATCAAAAATTGCTCCTTCGGGGCTTGTAAATGAGTAGTGTTCTGAAGATAACAGACAAATGAGATTTTCATTGTCCATGAAATTAAACTTAAATGATTAGTTAAGACATCTGCAAAGGACAGACAATTTAAAATTCTATTAGAGCAAAGAAGTCCTAAGAATTCAAGAAAAGAGGATAGGATGACTTTTTCACTTATATAAGTAAAAAAATCTGAATGTCTAAGGGACATAACTAAGCCAATTTTTGTTTACCTATACAAGTAAATAAAATACACTTGTATAAGTATCCTACAAATTTACTTATATAAGTATATTAATATTACTTCTTCAAGTAAATAAAAATTACTTGTACAAGTAGTACCCCTGACTGAATAAGTGGAACTAATAGTTACCAAATTTACTTAAAATTCAAAATCTTACTCATATGGTGAAAATTCCTGATATCTTGACTTCTTTCTCTTTCTTCTTTTCTTTCTATTATTTACAGACACTTTATTGTTTATTTGCCTTGTATGTTGATCCTGTACTGTGTCAATTACAGTAGATGCCTGATCTGGAATGCTGTCACAAATTTTCACAGCAATTATCTCCCTTGACCTGAACTGCATGTTGGAATTTCCATCATCACAGACGGTGCCTTTCTCAGAACTGATTTCTCTTCTAGCTGTTTTGTTGGATGCAGCATTCAATATATTTGTTAGTCTAAAATTGTCATCATTCTGTAATTCAAGTGCATATTTTTTAGGCTGCCTAAAAACTGTTTCTCTTGCAATTTGACTATCTTTGGTGTTTGATACTGGAATTTTCTGACCAGACAGATAAGTACCAATATTGACAATTGCATTTAGCCTAGTCTCTTTATTGGCACATGATTGTGTATCACTACCTGCATTTGGCTGGTCCTCATTATTAGTATAATCCTGATAATCACTGTTGTTAATTGGCTGAGGCAACTGACCATCAATGTTTGATAGGGTTTCTTCCCTAATATTCTGATCTGCACAACTGTTCAAAGTTACCTTGACCGCAATGGTAGTATTCAGAGTATCCTCTCTGTTAAAATTTTCCCTGGTCTTTCTACCATTATGTATTTGGACATTGCCATATCTCTCAGTGCTTGGACTTTCACCAGTAACTTTAATAAAATCTGTACTAGTATATGTCTGAGCATCCATATTGATATTTGCCTGATCCTCTTTGTTTACTGGATTACTGCTGACATTTGCCTGATCCTCTTTGTATGTATTTGTGCTGGTAACAGTTCTATTATTGGTCAGGTCTTCACTGTGTGTTGCCTCAGGTTTTCTGTTGATTTTTGCATGAGAACAACTGTTAATATTTGCCTCAGAACAACTGTAAATATTTTCCAAAGAACAACTCTTAATATTTGACTGGTCCTCACCGTTTGTAGTTGTAGCATTAACAGTGCTGGTATTGGTCTTGTTTTTCCTTTGTGTTGCCTCAGGTTTACTGCTGACATTGGCCTGAGAACAACTGTTAATATTTGACTGGTCCTCACCGTTTGTAGTTGTAGCATTAACAGTGCTAGTTTTGGTCTTGTTTTTCCTTTGTGTTGCCTCAGGTTTACTGCTGACATTGGCCTGAGAACAACTGTTAATATTTGCCTGGTCCTCACTATTTGTAGTAGTGTTACCAGTGCTGTTATTCGTCTGATCTTCACTGCGTGTTGCCTCAGGTTTTCTGCTGACATTGGCCTGAGAACAACTGTTAATATTTTCCTGGTCCTCACTATTTGTAGTTGCCATGGTCTCATTTCTGACATTTGTTTGGTTCTCATTGTATCTTGGTTTCTTATAACTATTGGTTTGAGTAAATTTCTTCTTTCTTTTAAAGGACTTTGTATTTGTTGTCTTCTGTGGAATACTTAAATATTTTCCTGGTTGCATTGGCCACAGTTCATAAATAGGAACTCCTATCAAGAAAAAAACAAAACTACATTAAAGGCAAAGAAATTTTATTCATTTCATCTTTCATAAACGATATATTTACCTCATTATAGGTACATAAATCATGCTCATTCATTGCAGAAAAAATTGCCTCAATTGTAAGGAAAGATTTTAGTCTGGTACATTTTGTATTAAATTGAAACAACTTTATTTTGTAAAAGTGCAGCTCATATAAATTGTCTTACACCCATAGGCAGAATGTTACTATAAAGACTGTCTTACTTCTTGTCCAACAATGTACATTTAATTCATGCTATCTTATGATTTCTTTTCTTTTCACTCAAATTCTACTCTCTGTTTAAATCTACCAAATCAAAAGAATGAACTTGATTTGGTACTGCAATCAGAAAAATTTCAACTGGGGATTTACATCTATTTATTCAATTACTACCAAATATAAAACTTTAAAAATTACTAATTATGATTTCTATTTGCAGTTCAACACCTGAAAATCCCAAATAAAGTTTTCTGATACTCAGTTGTTGATATTTTGCTTAGAAGAGAACATCCAGACATATTTGATATAAACAGTTGATATGAATTTCATATCAATTCTTCAAGAAATGTAAGATTAAGAGTGCTTACAATGCAATTTTCCATATAATCCATGTTTCAAAAGTAGCTATTTGGCACTGATTTTGATTTTGCCAAGCCATTGCTGGTATAAACCTTTGATATAAACTTCATAAAATATCTGTCAAGAATTGTACAAGTGAGAATGCTTACACAAGCCTGGATGGAAGGACAGACGACTCCTAATATTTTTTATGTCCATGCATCCTTTTGCCATGGAGGACAAAAATCAAACTCAACTGATAAAAGTTATGTAGAAAGATTAAGACTGAACCTCATGAGATAGCGCCAAAGGAGAAAGTTGAATACATACATCTTTAACTTTTTGTTTTGTTCAACAAGTACTTCAATATTTCATATCAACATATCTTTGTAAACATCAGATGTGTTCTATTTACTTTCAGTCTTTTTTATGAAAAAAATTCATTTTCCAACTAACACTATCAATGCTGATGAAATGCAGTTAAATACATCTTCCGTCTTACCATACCAGGTTGACATAACAGTGTACAATATTTTTAAAAACAGGAAATTTTGGCAACCTTGTATGAGTACAATAGTTCTGTCAGTCCCTTCCACTTAAATTCAATGAGGTTTGTCTGTAATTTACTTCAAACAACTTTTAGAATCATGCACTTGCTGCTTTCTTGTTTGACTTATACTAACCAGTTAACTGTACATAACAGGAAGTGGGAACCAGCAGAAACATAGATGTATTCTCTAGCAGGTACGTCATGACTACATCACCGATCCTGTAAATACAATACAAACTGTACATAACAGGAAGTGGGAACCATTAACTAGAGGCTCTCAAGAGCCTGTGTCGCTCACCTGATTCTACTTTGGTTTTGGAAATCATGTAAAAATAGATTAAAATCATAACAGATACCCTAATAATGAGTGAGGCCAAATTTGGTTTAATATTGGTCCTGTAATTTAATAAAAAATCCTGGTGGCCATCTTGAACAGTAAATTGGCAACAAAATAGCAACACTTAATCAGCACCTCATAAGAAACATTTATGCCATGTTTTGGTTTCATTCCATTCAGTGCACCTCTAGAAGAAGCATTTGTATGTATTTCCCATAGGGTCTTATGTTAAAGGAAGCCCACCTATTGGCGGCCATCATGGATGAAGGATCAGCTTCAAAGTAACAAAACTTAGTCAGCACCTCATAAGGAACATTCATGCCATGTTTGGTTTCAATCCATTCAGTATGTGGTTCTCTAAAAGAAGACATTTGTATGTATTGTCCATATGGTCCTTTGTTAAACATTGTCCCCATCTGGCAGCCATCACGGATGAAGGATCAGCTTCAAAGTAACAACACTTGGTCAGCACCTCAAAAGGAACATGTATGCCATGTTTGGTTTCATTCCATTCAATGGTTCTCTAAAAGAAAACATTTGTACGTATTTCTCATAGGGTCCTATGTTAAACTAAGTCCTCCGCTGGCGGCCATCTTAGATTATGGATCGGCTTCATAGTAACAACACTTGGTCAGCACCTCATAAGGAACATTCATGCCATGTTTGGTTTCATTCCATTCAGTGGTTCTCTAAAAGAAGACATTTGTATGGATTTCCCATAGGCTCCTATGTTAAACTAAGTCCCCCGCTGGGGGCCATCTTGGATGATGGATCAGCTTCAAAGTAACAACACTTGGTCAGCACCTCAAAAGGAACATTCTTCCCATGTTTGGTTTCATTCCATTCAGTGGTCTCTAAAAGAAGACGTTTGTATGTATTTCCCATAGGGTCCCATGTTAAACTAAGTCCCCCGCTGGTGGCCATCTTGGATTATGGATCGGCTTCAAAGTAACAACACTCGGTCAGCACCTCATAAGGAACATTCATGCCATGTTTGGTTTCATTCCATTCAGTGGTTCTCTAAAAGAAGACATTTGTATGTATTTCTCATAGGGTCCCATGTTAAACTAAGTCCCCTGCTGGCGGCCATCTTGGATTATGGATCGGCTTCAAAGTAACAACACTTGGTCAGCACCTCATAAGAAACATTCATGCCATGTTTGGTTTCATTCCATTCAGTGGTTCTCTAAAAGAAGATATTTGTATGTATTTCCCATAGGGTCCAATGTTAAACTAAGTCCCCTGCTGGCGGCCATCTTGGATTATGGATCGGGCCAGGTGAGCTAAAAACAAAGATGTATTCTCTAGCAGTTATGTCATGACTACATCACCGATCCTGTAAATACAATACAAACTGTACATAACAGAAAATGGGAACCAGCAGAAACAGAGATGTATTCTCCAGCAGGTATGTCATGACTATATCACCGATCCTGTAAATACAATACAAACTGTACATAACAGAAAATGGGAACCAGCAGAAACAGAGATGTATTCTCCAGCAGGTATGTCATGACTATATCACCAATCCTGTAAATACAATACAAACTGTACATAACAGGAAGTGGGAACCAGCAGAAACATAGATGTTTTCTCTAGCAGGTATGTCATGACTATATCACCGATCCTGTAAATACAATACAAACTGTACATAACAGAAAATGGGAACCAGCAGAAACAGAGATGTATTCTCCAGCAGGTATGTCATGACTATATCACCAATCCTGTAAATACAATACAAACTGTACATAACAGGAAGTGGGAACCAGCAGAAACATAGATGTTTTCTCTAGCAGGTATGTCATGACTATATCACCGATCCTGTAAATACAATACAAACTGTACATAACAGAAAATGGGAACCAGCAGAAACAGAGATGTATTCTCCAGCAGGTATGTCATGACTATATCACCAATCCTGTAAATACAATACAAACTGTACATAACAGGAAGTGGGAACCAGCAGAAACATAGATGTTTTCTCTAGCAGGTATGTCATGACTACATCACCAATCCTGTAAATACAATACAAACTGTACATAACAGGAAGTGGGAACCAGCAGAAACCGAGAAGTATTCTCCAGCAGGTATGTCATGACTATATCACCAATCCTGTAAATACAATACAAACTGTACATAACAGGAAGTGGGAACCGGCAGAAACAGAGAAGTATTCTCCAGCAGGTATGTCATGTCTACATCACCAATCCTGTAAATACAACACAAACTGCAGGGCCGTACTAGCTTCTTTTAAAAGTGAGGCAAAATATATTTTTCGGCGAGGGGTCTGAGGGCTGCTAAAGGCCCCCAGAAGCTCTGGAAAAAAAGATGTAAAATTGTGCATTCTTAGCATTTCCCGAACCCTTTCTTAATCTGAAATGCAAGTTTTGTTTTAATTATTTTTTCGACAATATTTTGGTCTCAAAGCAAAATATATAGATTCAGTGTAGGACTTTTAGTTTTTAGGGACGACATCAAAAGACAGATATGTAGGATAAAGCAAAAATGTAATTCTCATAGTTAAGTGTGTGGCTGCTGTTCAAAATTTTTCAAATTAAGTTAAGAGGGGGCTTATTATCATTGATATTACTATGTCAATTCGGTTTTTATAACACATTTCAATTATAACTTGATGTAGTTCCTAACTGGGATAAAAGGGTAGACTCAGGAAAACTGTTCTTAGACCTCATTGCAACATTTTTTGTGATGTTTTAAATTTGTACTGGCTGATTAATGTTGGAATTATCTGTTGTGGACTTGTATTGTGTTTAGACTATGGTGTAATTTTTTGTGTTTTGTGACTGAAATTTATTCACAGTACAATGCTTTAAGTACTGCTTAAGTCGACACTTGGGGCTGTCTTGACCTTGTTGTAGGGTATAAATGATTTGTTCATTGTTGAAGAAAAAAGGTCCTTAGATGTAATGAAACTCAAGTTTTAAACAAAATTACTAATTTAAAAAAGAAATTCAACACTAAGAGAATAGTCATAAAGAAGGGCAATCAAATAACAAAAGACAAACCCGGGAACAGATAAGACACATAACAACAAATTATAGACAATCAACACTGAAAACTAAAAATAAATGAGAAACATGTGTCCTGAAAAAACAAGGGCGACGTCAGAAATGAACAGAACTTGCTTCTTGCAAGACACTAGCCCTGAAAACAATTTGATATGAAGACAAGCTTTTATTGCAACTTATTCTTTTTTTTTTTTTGAAATTTGACCTGTACATAACAGGAAGTGGATACCAGCAGAAACATAGATGTTTTCTCCAGCAGGTATGTCATGACTACATCACCAATCCTGTAAATACAATACAAACTATCTTCATCAATTCACTGATTTGATATAGCATATTTCTTGTTTTATTCCTGTTTTCTCACACAAAAATATTTTCTGAACTGAAAACTGTAGAAGTAACAGGTTCATATATGTTTACCAGAGTTTTTTTCATTATCTTTTTTCTTCTATACTTATTCTGATGTACTGGAGGTTCTAACATTAGCACGCTTAGATATACAGAAATGATTTTCCAACTTGTAATCAACATAAAGTTTCACTAAATGCTGAATATTTTGACATCAAGTTGTATAGTGTCAGAAACTCAAAATGTTCCTCTATGCATAAACTTGCTAAAGAAAATCAAAGTTTAATTTTTTAGTAGAGTATACTTTAATTTGTTTTACACTGAAATCAAATTTAACATCCTTAACTGTTTCATGATAATCTTAAGTTTATACAGCAAATATGGGTATACATATTGTAAATTATAGGCAAAAACAAAATATAGTACTGTTTCCTGTCACCATACCTTCCTAAATTTTCTACCAATACAAACATATTTTATTGATATTTTGGGTTTAGCACTGTTTAAAGTCCAGAACATTTCCCTGTATATGGTCAATGTATAAAAATGTTTTTTCAAAATTTATAAAAATTTAGCTGGTACCTACCCTATTTTGTCCACTTGGAGGCAAGAAACAAGTGTATATATATATTTGTTGGTCTTAACTGTTTTTTTTCATGTGGTTTTGATTTGTGCTGAATAAATATTTATTCTAAAACATACAGCATTTGTTAATATTAAAAGTGTTATCTCCCTTGTGCTGCCAACTCTTTACTTTCAACTCTAAAATTTCTCTTTCAGACTGTAACATCAACAATGTATTATTTAAGAACAAAACTGAAAATTGTAATAATTTTTTTATTTAATGAGTAAGAATGAGTATTACCTGGATAACAATTTACTCCATACTGGATATTGTAGTCTGTTAAAACAGCTGTTTGGATACCTGTATTCTAGGTTATGTATGTGTGATACCTGAGCTCCAATATCATCTGATGCCTACAAACATCATTCAAGATGTAAAATACATGTAGCAACTCCTATTTATATGACAATCTCAAATATTAAAAAAAATATCCACAATTTTTGAAAAGAACTCAGTTGTAAAATTTCTGAATTAAAACCAAATACTGTGGATTCATTTATTTTCGTGAATAAGATTTTTATAGATTAAGATTTTTTTTTTCAGGATATTTATTTTTGCGGTTTGTCCAAAGTCTCCATACATGCATAAAGACAATTACTTTTTTGTTAAACATTCAAATTTGAGACTCATTTATATAGCCACAAAATTCATGAAAATTAATAACCCATGAATCCAGTTTATGGCTTAAACTGATTTGAACATAAACACTTACAGCTATACAGTAAACTGAACAACAGACACATTAGCAATTAGCTTAGAAACATTCCACATAAAAAGTCATTTCAATTGTTGATATGTATATTTTTAAAGTATTTTCTTTTTCCCCAACTTGTCAAGTAAACTTCTTTGAGTCAAAACTAATTTTATGAATAGGATACATATTTTCATTGCAGATAACTGCACGTTAAAAATACCAATCATCAGGCAACATGATGTCAAATGGAGTCCTCATAGATTCGTTTTTGATAACAAATGCAAACATCTTGTTGATATGTTCAAATTTGTTGATAAACCCGTAGGTAACTTGCATCTGTGTTCTTCGATGCAATGTTTTAGAAAGATTGATGTCTGGCAAAGAATTCCACTCAAACCAGTCCTAGGGGTTGCTGTTTCTATGCTTGACTGTAGTGATTTTGAGCCTTTTTTAAATCAATTAAATATGACCTGGTGACTTTTATTCTATATTATTCTAAAGCAACATCAATATGACCAGATATGTACATATATATTTGTAGCAGTGATACTAGATCTCGACTGAACAGATACTTTCACAAAACGGGTAAATGCTTTTTAAATTTGCTACCGAGTTTCATGCTCAATTTTTTATGGTAGATATTATAATTTTTCTCTATGTATACACTTACCGCAGAAAATCCAAGAATTAATACATTCTTTTCATTCCTTTTCTTTAATTTCTGAAATTGACAAAAAAATAAAACAGAATCTGTATTTCAAAACGTCTGTATAAATATTAAGACAAGTTATACTTTCTCCGACCTGTTGATTACTATTTCATAATCAATCAGTGGTAGGTTTCTGTTTTCAGTTCTTCATTGGTCAAAATTTAATTAAGACATCAAATTTTCTGGCTTTCCTTGAATTTTGGTATTTTGACGTCACAAAAAAGCAGATCATTGGAAAAGAAAGATAAAGTTTACCTCAAAACATGAGGGAAACAGCTTCAATCACTGAATCTCCTGGAAAACAATATTTCTCCTCTCTACGACAGTAAAATTTTAAACTCATTTAACTGTCTCCAGTGGAGAAATATCCTATCACCATCAATGCAGTGGCAGAATCTATATGTTTAGACTGAAAGGAAAAACTGCATAAAAGGTTATCTGGTCCAAAATATTGTTAATTTTATGTTATCAACGGTGATGTCTTTTATGTTATTTTTGTAATTTGAATTTTGTTGCTAAATTATCACAATTCAGAAATTTTATGTCTTTAAAACCTACCATTAGCTTTCAATCAGTTTTATTGTTTATTGTAATGCAAGTTGTACTATATTTTGCAGATTCCATGATGTAGCTACCAATTTCAAATATAATATGAAATAAATTTACTTTCGAGTCTGTTAAGAATAGACCGAGTTACTACAGAAATGTCATATTCCTTCTTCAAATAATTGTACATGTATATATGTATATATCTTTTACGGTGGGTATATAAATAATTCATTTAGCACAATTTCGTTTGCATGCAATTTGCATACCTGTATTACATGCAACAAAAGCTCCCTCTGTTGAGATACTTGACTGAAGGAATGAAAGGTTGGCAACTCTTTCTGCTTGTCTGCTACTATGGTAGTTTTCAAAACATCTCTATACCTTTAATATAAATGAATAGATTTTTACAATTATGCGACAGTCAAGACACTGCTATCCTAATTTCAGCTTCATAACCTTTAAGTTAATTCATTTTTTTCCCTTCTTTAATCAATATGGCATCCCACATGTAACACACAAAATGTTTTATCTACTAATTTAGCAATTTTAATTCTAAATTACCACATGAAAGTTTAAAATCTTTCACAGACTGTCCCTATATGTTAAGAGCAAAAAATGATCAAGTCCATTTATTAGTGCACGTGAAATGCAGCAACATGAGGAAAAAATCAAATATAATTCTGAATGGTTATGAAGAATCTTCTGTTAAAATTTTTCTGTAATTCCATAATGGTTTGGAATTTTTTTTTATTGATGTTTTGAAAACTTTAATAAAATTGAGAATGGAAATGGGGAATATGTCAAAGAGACAACAACCCAACCAAAGAGCAGACAACAGCGAAGGCCATCAATGGGTCTTCATCGCAGCGAGAAAATCCTGCACCCGAATGGTCCTCAGCTGGCCACTAAATAAAACTGTGTATTAATTCAGTGAAAATGGACGTCACACTAAACTTTAAAAACATATAAATGAACTAAAATTAAAAAACATATAAGATTAACAAAGGCCAGAGGCTCCTGACTTGGGACAGGCGCAAAAATGCGGCGGGGTTAAACATGTTTTGTGAGATCTCAACCCTCCCCCTATACCTCTAGCCAATGTAGAATAAAGAAACACATAGCAATACGCACAGTAAAACTCAGTTCAAAAGAAGTCTGAGTCCGATGTCAGAATAGGTAACAAAAGAAACTAAGCAAAATGACAATGATACATAAATGAACAAAGGACTACTAGCAGCTACTGACATGCCAGCTCCAGACCTCAATTAAACTGATTGAAAGATTATGTCTTCATCATATGAAAATCAAGTACAATCCCTCCCGTTTATTATCATACCATCATAAAATATATGAGAAGAACATAACCCCTATCATGCCAACAACTGGTTTTAGAATAAATGTGTTTATTTCCGATGCAAAGACCCTATGAGTGAATCAATATTAATACCAAAATATGCAATCCTTAATGACTTGACAACAGTATCGTAACCATATCCTTTCTGAATAAGTCTGTTTAAAGGTTTGGTTAGCTTTTGAGGTGAATGCAGACATTTTTGTGCTTTGTAAAGAATATTACCATAAAATATTGGATGTGAAATACCTGAAAGTATAAGATGTCTGCATGTTGATTTATATTTACTAATGATGTCCTTGTACCGATGATAAAATTTAGTAAATGTTTTGACTAGTTTGTGATATCTAAAACCCTGGTGTAATAATTTTTCAGTAATACAGAGATTTCTTTCGTGGAAATCAAATACGTTGTTACATACACGAGCGAATCAACAAGTTGAGATATATAAACACCATAAGATGGCGACAAGGGAATGTGACGTCACCATCTAAAAATGGATAATTAACAATAGGAAATAAAAAATCACCTCTTTTATCATAAATTTTGGTATTAAGCTTCTTGTTAAAGATAAAGATATCAAGATCCAGGAAAGGGCAGTGTTCATTGTTAGTATTAGCTTTATTTAAAGTCAGTTCAGCAGGATAAATCTCTTTAGTGTACATACTGAAGTCGTCATTATTGAGAGCCAATATATCATCTAAATATCTAAAAGTGTTATTAAATTTTTGAATCAGATGCTGTTTCAATGGGTCTTTGCTGATTTTAGTCATAAATTTTAACTCATAACAATACAGAAACAGGTCCGCAATAAGTGGTGCACAGTTAGTCCCCATGGGAATTCCAATAACCTGAAGATATATGGAATCTCCATAGCGAACAAAAAAGTTATCTAGTAAAAATTCAAGGGCAGCTATAGTATCAAAGCAGGTCCAATTAACATAGTTCTTTTGTTTGTTGTTACTAAAAAATGACCTAAAAGAGTTTGAACATATATATTCGCATTCTGACTTTTTAAATGCCCATTTAATCAGGTGTGTGAATTTTTTCTTAACAAGATTATTAGGCAACGTGGTATATAAGGTAGAAAAATCAAAACTTTGAACAGATTCGAAATCACCAATATAAGCATGCAATATATCAAGCACTTCCAACGAATTTTTGACACTCCAATAGTAATTAATTCCACTATTTTCAAAGGCCTTATTTGAACAATTTATTACCAGGTTTTTGATTGTACCAAGTGTACTAGTAAGTAGAATAGATAGTTTAGTAGTGGAACAATGGCTTGAAGACGAAATAAATCTATATTTGTAAGGAATTTTGTGCAGCTTCGGAAGCCAGTACATAGTTGGAACTTTCATTGTATTTGGTTCTGCTTGTAAAGAGATACATGTAGCTAAAAGTTTATGTTTGTTACAGATGTCATTTTCCGAAAATGAAGTCAGTTGGAATGTTGGTGAATTCGTGATTTCCTTTTGTAGAACATCAATGTAAAATTTACGTCAAACAATAATGATTGTTAGCAGCCTTATCAGCCGGGACAAAAATATATTCCTTGGCGAGTTCTTTTAGCTTATGTTTGATACGGGAAATTGGGCTATTATGGTTGTTGTTAGGAGTAAAATGATCTTTAAAATGTTGAATACGTATATCAACTATGTTCATTATCGAATTAAAAAAAGAATCTAATGATTTCTTGTCAGCTTTTTCTCGTTTTATCCATTTAGAGCAGTAAGTACGGAGTGAGTCGTGGATGATGTTACGACACTCATTCCCATTAATAATTGTTGGGGGACGATATTTAGGACCTTACTAAGGAATGATTTCAATTCTCGGTCACGAACCATGTTAAGGTCAAACTACATTTCATTTTTCTAATAGATTGGATTTGAGTAGGCATTCAAATTTTCCCGCTATTGTTGCAAAACTTTCTTAAGATATTCTTCCGCATGCGTTAACACAAATTTTCAGTATTCATAATTTGTTATATTGATATATATATTTCTCACGACATATCATTTATCTATGTTCTTAAAAATTATTTTCATGAATATTTATTGATGAAATTAATATATAACAAGCTATAAGGAATGTTATTTTGCACTCAATAATATCCGCGTATTTTTACTAAATACGTTTGGTTATCAGTCAAAAGGCAAGGAAATTTCTGCGGCAACATAACACCGGTATGACCTCTAAAGGTCACATCCGATGTAAAAAGCACATGATATGAATGTCCCCTAGTTTCTACTGATTTTTCAAACTAGGCAGCTTGTATTGGTGAAAAGACTGAACTGTCACTGAATTTTCATTCAACATATGAAAAATTGATTATCCTATTTTTATAATTTACATGTAAGTTCCACAACTCTTAAATGACAAAACTGTAAGATTAGTCCACAACTCCAGATCAAGAAATCAGAAAATTATCAAAATGAAAGATTTACTGGATAAAATATTGCCTAGAAATTTCACGACTTTTTTTAAAAACTTTAATGATGATATCAGACATGTGGAAATTAAAGAAGAAGCAAGATAATGAAACATCACAACACAAACACAGTATCATTAACTGTAACATAACACAACAGTCATATATATGATCTTACTGTAGAGAATCTGTATCTTGAAACAAATTATTAGAAATGTTTACCAGTGTTAACCATTCCTCTAATTTCCAGGTATGGGTGTATACTTGCTTAATGATATCCATCCTATGGAATATATTCTGAAATTATCAAATACATTACAAGCATGTCACATTTTAAAATCATTTAAATAGTATTTTAAGGAAATTCTGTTCAAAATAGTATACATAACTTTAATCAGAAATTGGCATATTACAAAATCATAACATAGAAAATAATAAATTATCAAAGTGCTTGTAAGCACTGATGTGTAATGAATGCATTCATTTTGCAGTGGGAAATAAATTATATTAGCCATGGAAGGCAATATTTTGAATTGGAGATATGTTGTTGTCAAATGTAGTTGTTTCAACTACAATTATGGACAAAGGAAGATAACCCCAATACTAAAAGTAGTGATGAAGTCTAGAAAATATAACTTTCAAGCCAGTCCCATTATGGTTTTGATTGCATAAATCCAAAGATCTTGATTAAAACTAAAGTTATTACCATCTTTCTAAAATTCTTTGTTTGGAATAATGGGGAAATTTTTTTCAAATAATTCCATAATAACTGGTGCACAACTTCAATATATGTGCAATCATTTTGTAAAATTTCAAGGATCTGGGTTGCAGTCTTTGAATTAAAGCAGTAGTCTGAAGCATGCAGCGTGTAAAATGCTTGTCAGGGCCTGTAAAATTTCAATCTGCGTGTGCCTGTTGGGCCTGTAGAAATTTCATAGTAGTCAGAACTTTAGTCGTGATCAATAAATGCATGCATGAAACTTTTGGCAAAATAAGATAGAAATATCGTTTAAATGTCCTGTTTCATATGCAGGTAAAATTTCTATCAGCACTGTTGTTTACTGGTTTTATCTTTTATAATGTATTGTCTAATTCAATAATTAGATGCACACTGACAAGGAACTGGTCTTCTTTCCAAATCACTTTGATGTTTGAAGACATGGCAAAATTGTTTGCTTTTTCTCCGTGGTGCGGTCCAAAATTTTTATTGCATCATCTGAAAATTTTTTTTTTTGAACAATGAAGATCTTTACAAAATAGTTGAAGAAAAGGTTGCAACGGTTGAATAATTTTTTGGGACAACCATTTGATTTTCTGGGTGAGGGCCGGGGAGAGAAGGATTTTGAAATAAATTACTTGGCCTGGTAAGAACTGAAAATAAATAACTTTGCAATAAACAAGATGAAACTAAATATTTTTCAACACAAAATGGAGGAAACAAATGTGTATAAAAGTGAAAATATATTTTGTGTGGAAAAAGATAATCATGCATATCAACTGAAGAAAATAAATGATCAATCTGGAAAAAAATCCTGCTCCTCCCCCCCAGAATATCAAATGGTCATCCCCTAAATGCTTGTCACAGGTGTTTAAGGGGTACCTGGACTGGAAGCTGTCACTGTTTTCTTACTTCAAAACATCTCCAGTCCATTGGGAAATAAATTGTTAAGGGTATTGCATAGGTTCATTGAGAAATTGGAGTTTGCAAAGGGACAAGGATGTTGTTTTTTTTTAACATAGTCTGTCATAAGCACGAGATGGTGTATGGTTTCATGTTTTAAAATGAACCTGCCCTACACCTATCATTGTCTTTCTTGATACCCGCCTGTTTTGTCCATGGATTTGAAAAAATAGGGGTTGGAAATACACATTTCCTTTCCAAGTTTTGACTTTTCAACCATTTATTACACTGAACAAATCATGGATAGTCACTTGACAGTATTGTTTTTGAAAAAAAAAACGTTATAGGTTTTTGATTAGTATCGATTTTCAAACCAAATCAATAACCTATGATGTAAATTTTAAGGTACAATTAGACAGAAAACCTTTTTGAAAAGCAGATGCTGTAGTTTAATTATGACTTCCATGTTTGTTTATAAGATATTTTAGGACTTTGTATAGACTAAGTATGAGAATAAATCCCAATATGGTTGAATTGGATGGTTATTATACCTGGACCGCCTCGGTGGTCCTGTGATAGAGTGTGTGCCTAGAGTGCGGGAGGTTGTGGGTTCAACCCAGGCCGGGTCAATCCAAAGACTTTAAAATTGGTATTTGCTGCTTCTTCGCTAAGCAAGTGGCACGGTCTCCCCTGAAAAGAAATTAATATTCTAACTCCAGACATATATATTCGAGGGTCACGTGATCTCACAACATAATCTCGCGCGCGGACCTAAATTTAGAATAAAACATTGCATATCCAAATAAGGAAAATAAAACTTCCAAGATAAAATTTACTCCGTTTTCCTACAAATTCAATCAAAATGCATACACAACAAATAGATGAAAAATGGAAGTCCGAAGTAACATAGAAACTAGAGAAAATTTATAAACAAATGATGCTAGGATCAATTTTTATGAGGATATCTCAGGCGTCCGTTTAGCTGTGCGGGATGTCTAAGTACCCAGTCACGTTCGGTCAGAATATAGGCGTTATTTAAGTTAGCTGCGTCACACAGAGAAAGTGCCATGCAATCAATCAATTAATCAATCAATCAATCAATCAATCAATCAATCAATCGACCAACCAACCAACCAACCAACCAACCAAAAAAACAATTAATCATGTTTCGGAGGGGAAAGACCGTTTAACAATTGTTTTTAAAACAATTGATTTATATTTTTCGTTAATTTTCCTTCGACCGCCATTGAAATATTTGTACTAACTACGGATCGTATGCGGACCAGGTATGACCAAAATCCGCATTTTTACGATAATAACATTGTATATAATGTGGCTACTGAACAGTGCTTTGCCAAATTTTTGTATGTATGTATATAGGCAGATAAACAGGGAGAGACAGGGTATTCTTCCCGCTTAACTATACTGTATAAAGTATCCTTTTAGATTTTAAGTTTATTCCCGCTTAACTTTTACTGTATAAAAGTATCCTCTTAGATTTTAAATTTATTCGTATATATAAATTTTAAAATTAATTTCCCCTATTTATACTGTTTAAAAGTTTCCTTTTAGATTTTAAATTTATTAGTATAAATAAATTTTAAAATTGTGTGACACATTTCAATACACATACACAGCTGTGTGTGGTGTTCCATGAATGGAAGGATATCCATTAAATAGAAGAAGAACTACAGACGCACAAATGGCACAGCTGACAGGAGAATATTGACCCCAAAAGAGAAAACTACGCATTCCATGTGCATTAACAGATTATTTGTTAGATCTCCATGCTAAATGAATTCATTTTGTAAATGCATTGTTTCAGTATACTGATTAAAGTAGCTTAATTTAAAAGTTTGTTAAAAATATATTACATCATTTTGATAAGAAACAACTGGGACTAATACATTGAGTCCCAGGAAGCAATGAATTTCACAAACATGATGATAAACAGATTTTTTTTTAATTGAAATTTTATTACTATTTGATACTTTCCCTTCCCTATTTCATATATAAAAAAAAAGTTCTTTTTTAAATTCTGTAACTATAAATGGATAAAGAAGACATGAACTGAAACAACTGTTATACTTCAATTGTATTCTCAATAATGTATTGAACAATATAAACATAACTAAAAGAAAATAGAGCATTGCCCACACGCGACAAATGATATTGAAAAAAATAGTTTATTTTTTCACACCAAATGTGATGCTATCCAAAATTTCTAGGGAGAACACTGAAAACCCTCTGGAAATGCTCCAGAACACAGGATTTTGCTTCATTTGTATCAAAATTTTCTGGGGGGCATGCCCTCAGACCCTCCTAGATAGGGTCATGCCAACGCATAGTTGCCAACTGACATGATATTCGCGTGTAATACATGTTTTTTCAACGGTTTACACGCGAGGATTTTATCACATGGCGTGTACACGCTTTCCACTACTTTACACGCAATTACACGCTTTTTCATTGTTTTGATTTTTTGGTTGTTAGTGATATCGCGATTCTCTGGTTTTTTCTTAATAACACAATAAATACCGAAATTTCGAAGTAATTGTTTGGTTAGCCTGGGATCCTGGCCAACTGCTTGACCTATCGACGAAGTATTAAATTGGGTCAGGATGCCAGGCTATTGTTTGGTGGCCATTGTTTGTTTTTCTATATGGACGAACAGCAAAAGCTCTCAAGTTAAGTAGTTTGTGATTAGTTTTTACGATTTTGGGACTTTCTTTCTTTCAAATTCAGCTTTTAGCTTGAAGGACCTGTACCGTCGTCTAAAGAGCCGATTTCTAAGCAAAAACGATGTGTATGTACCAAGATTCAAGGGGTAACACGAATGACCAAATAACACCGATTCAAGATTTATAAATTATATTTGGGAGTTCGAGTTTAAATCATCGAGGGATGAGTAACGCATTGTGCACTCTATGTTGCAATCATAACAATACATATGAGAGGAGAACAAAAATACATAGCTTTTTGATTAAGCATTTAACAATTATAAAATATTTTTCTTTTTCAGTTTCAAATGTAGTCAACAGATTTCCACAGGCCATTGGGGATGGAAATATCACGGAACTGTTGGATCAGTTCTCATAGTATTTAAGCTGTCTTCTGATGAACTACCCAGTTTTGATCAGCCAATAGCAACATATATTGTATAGTTTGTTGGGAGCAATGGCAGAGATCATAGATGACATTTTAGATGGCAAAAAAACATTATGACACTCTTTCAAAGCTTCATGAAGCTATTTTAGTTCAGCCAAATATCAATTCTGACTGTGAGAGATCATTTTCAATTATAAAGAAATTTACACTGAATTCTGATCAGAACACGACAATGATATATTGTGTGCCTTGTTATCAAGTAAATGTAACAAAAACAGCAGGTGTTTTGACTATGTGCCTAGTGGTGTTGCTTTAAAAGCAGCAAAACAGACCACTGTTGAATACAATAAAAGTCTACAGTTCAATATTGTTTTTAATATTAACAAATTTGCATATAATGTGAAATTATGAACATTGTTCATATTAAAAAGTCTGCATCTACGTCACTCGTTTTCACACGCTTTTTGACATGTCATGTCATGACATGATTTCTCATTGTCAGAGGTTGGCAAGTATGTGTCAACGGCACGACCGTCCAAGTGGCACTTGGAGGGCTAGTGATTTGATCAGAGGACTAGTAGAATAATAATTTCAGTAGCCCTGCAGGCTAGTACATACATTTAGTTAGTGTCAAACCCTGGTTAGATCCATTAAAATCGAGACTTTTCTTCCAATTTGACAATAACGCTAGCTAGTACTAGTTACAGACGATAGGGTCTATATTGTGGATAGCATGATAAATATCATCTGGCAGAGAGTAGAAATTGAAATTAATAATGACACCCAGTAATCAGTCAGATGTATTACTTAAACAAATGAAATCATTATCACCTAATTTAGTGATTTAAAAATTTCAGTAATCACCTATTTAAGTGATTTTGGTGTTTCCTTTGATTTTAAATTTTCCATTAAATGATACTTTTTTCTGTAATTAGCCTACATAGATCAATTATCCCTTTCTCTTGAAGCAGTGTGCTTGGGCAGTAAGTTAGTGGCTTAAGCTTTGAAAAGTAACCTTGGGAATTTTTCTGTAATCAAATATTCATTAACTACTCTTACAATCATACAATGGTCAATTTAAAGTAACCTGATTGTCTTTCCTACACTTAGATGTGAATGTGTGATTTTAAAGTAATGGCAGACAAATTTGCATACAAGTGTAAATATATCTATAGGCAGTAAAATTGTTTGGTTTTTGTTCCATTGACATTCACTCCGTATTTAGTACATTTTATTTTTTCGTTTGGTATACTAAATTTTCCCCAAGGTCTTCAACACACAGCCTCACAGCTAGGCACTTGTTTCATGCAATGGTAGGAGGCTGCCTTTACCAAAGGCACTTGTTTCTATCCATGTATAATATATATGGATAATCGACCTCCCAATATCATATATGGATAGTCGACCTCCCACTGGATAAAAACAAGTGCCTGTTGCCTTTACCATCGCATGAAACAAGTGCCTGAGCTTCAATACAGGTACTGGCGGTAGGCCTAACTGTTACATGTATGACCCTATAACCTGTTGAGCAAAGATGAAAAATCAGTAAATTTTACTTTGTTTTAACATCTAAATGACTTTTTGTATGCCCTAACATGTATATTAATTACACTTATTGACTTGTAAACACCTGTGACTTTTCTCCACAGTTGGCGAGTTGCTCTATATCCTCAAATTTGGCGGGAATAAAGAGGTGACTAAAATTAAATCAATTACGGAATATTTTTCCGATTTATCAAAAATGCACGACCAACTAAAATTTCTTTTGGCTTAAAAGATCTGCGAACAACACAAACTTTTCTAATACAACCCTGTCCCATTTTTTGTTTTAACTATATTACAATAAAATAGTGGATACAGTTATTTGGTTTCTCGGTGACCCATACATATCATAGGACCAGAGACATTTAATCCGGAGCATTTAATACAATCAGAGACATATAATACTATATGTCTCTGATAAAATTATATTTCTGTGTTGGACTAATATTGAACAGCCAAGAAAATGATCGGATCGGGTCATCAGTTGAAGTTCTCTAAATATTCAACACTATTTAATATGAAATTTTAAATTTGAGAAGTTCAGTAAAGGTAAATTTTTGCGGCAATTATTATGTGTGCAGAAGAGAATATAGTATAACTTTAGTATTATAACCAGAGGCGGATTTAGGGGGGGGTGCCCAGGGTGCCCGCCCCCTCTTTGTGGGAAAGATTTGGTTGATTATATAGGGAATCACTGAAGTATGACTGGAGCGGGCACCCCCTTAGGCAGTCAGTGGGCCCCCTTATGAAAATTTCTGGATCCGCCACTGATAACTGTTGCACGTAACCTTGTTATTAGTGTCAACTATGATTAAGTTACCCCTCTTTTTTCTAAACTTTGTGAAGTACTGAATGCTACAACTACGTATATGGCTATCCCACAGGATTTCATGAAGATTTGCAATAAAGTAAGTCGCTAGAACATGTGAAACTGCATATGGATATTGCAAAATTTTACAATATATGATTATGTAACTTTTACCTGGGACTAATACCTGAAATATTGATCCCTGCATGCTTTCACGTTTTTGACATATAAAGTTTATTAAATATTTTTCACAGAGAGAAATACAAGGGTATAGTAGGCTAGCAAATATCGCCAAAAAAGGTTCAAATAGCCTTTTCTCAAAACCCTGTCCTACGAATTATCTTTCAAAATATAAATTATTGCGTCTAATCTTTTCGTTTTATCAATAGATTTTTATTAGATCAACGAATTTATAAATACTTTATTTGAATCTTGTGTACCCATGTAACAATATTAATCATTATAATACACGAGGGTGTGGATGGGAGTTAACAGAATAGAGAACAATGGGCAAAAAATATAAAGAATAGAGAAAAAAAAGGACCCAAAAAATAAAGAATAGAGAATAATGAGGTGCTAAAATATAAAGAATAGAGAATAATGGGCAAAATGTATAAAGAATTGAGAAAAAAGGCCTAAAAAATTAAAGAATACAGAGATGGAAGACCCCCTAACATGCCACAAACAACACGAAAAACGACGACAATGCGAAATTAATTCGTGAGAGTGTCGTGCGTTGAAATCTTCTTTTTTTTCTTTTTTTTTTAAATATTTTTTTTAGATATATACGTATGCACCAAGGAATTGAATATCTTAGATATACAATTCTTTGGTATACATATTCGACAAACACACTTGAATGATTTATAAAGCAAAAATCAGTTTTGCGACCCCCTGTGAATTTTATATCAATAAATCAAAAGCAGAAACTTTAGAAGTATTGATAACACATCCTTTTAAAAGAAACTTCGTACGTTTGTAGGACAGATTTTTGAAAATAAGCATTCGAATATCAAATCATAGAACTTTTTTTTGCGATATTTACGTGTATTCTATCGATTTCTACCTTTTCGGTCGTATATTTTATTTGCTTTATATCACGTCTTTTGTCCTTTGATTTTGATCGATTACAAGATTCTGCTCACTTATTAAAGCTATTGTTTTCCATGTTCAGTCGTGTTTTTTTTTTTTAACTAAATTTGATTTGTACGTGCTTCACCGGGGTTTGCTCCTATATTTGTGTCTTTTGTGCACTCCTATATCCTTTCCGTGTGGTTTTTCCTTTTTCAGTTCATTATTATTTTCAATTGACGGGAAAACACGTACGACTTATGGATCACTCTATAGCTTTGAACAAAGGTGTCACTGTTCTTCTATATTAACACTGTATATAATCATCCTTAACTTATTGTATGTTTCATCTTAACTTGATGTAACTTTCTACAACATATATAATACGTTCTTGAATTGCTATTGTTATTGAGCTTCTCGAGATATGTGAATAATTTGATCATTTTTTTGTTTACAATTGTACATCCACCAGGTTCTAGAAGAGAATACGCCACTCATATTTTTACTTTTTATCTTGTTTTAATTAAAGTATTTATATTAAAGAAAAGGTTATATTGCGCTTTCAAAGACATTGTAAAGCTCAGTTGTAAAGGCATGCATCCAAATTATAATGTCTGGATTTAGTGTAAAGACATCATAAGCTACGGAAGCCCATTTAGGACCTTCCAAAAATATAATTTGAATTTGAAATCATGAATGGTATAATTTGTTATAACAGATTAAATTTGTGATAACGAATTGTTGTAAATCGTTATAACAGATTTTATAATTCGTAATTACGAATTAAATTCGTTATCCCAATTTATTGTAATGTGTGATAACGAATTAAAATCGTTATAACGAATTGTATAATTTGTTATAACGGATTATATTCGTGATAACGAATTTGTGGAATTTGTTATCATAGTTTTTTTTGTAATTTGTGATTTCGGATTAAAATTCATCATCACAGATTTTTAGTTCACCTGATCCACAGGGTTAAGTGAGATTTTCTCCTCACTTTGCGCCCGTCGCTGTTCATTAAATTTTACAAAAATCTTCTTTTGGCCAAAGTGAAACAAACTTGGCCACAATCAACTTAGTTTTAACGAATTTTATTTGCAAATTTAGAAAATGGGATTGGACACTTAATTAGGGATATTGTTTGTTTTTTGTTTTTGTAAAGGGGCATAACTCAAGAACGGTAAAAGTGATGCCACCCAATTTCAAACTTGATCTGTGTTATGAAGTAATAAACATTGTGTAGTAGTTTAATAACATTTGGTTGAGGCAAACTAAATGTAGAGAACGGAAACGACAGATTTAGCACTTTGTCTATTTATAAAGGGGCATAACTCAAGAACGGTAGAAGTGACGCCATTCAATTTCAAACTTGATCTGTGTTTTGTGGTAATAAGCATAGTGTATAAGTTATATAACATTTGGTCGAGGCAAACTAAAGTTAGAGGATGGGAACCAATTTTGGGAACGTACGCGACGGACGGACTGGACTGACAGACAAGGACTAGACTTAATGCCCCCATCGCCTAGCGGCGGGGGCATACAAAATGTGTTTAATACTCATAATTCGTAACCGATACATTTTAATTAATTATTTTTTATTTAAAGTCTTTTTAGACCGGCGATTTCCTTCGTGTGTATCGCCCATGAATATATTTTACACAGTGGTAACAGAAGTAGTTTTGGCAACATGGTTTATCGAAGTGTAAAACCCAGGAAGAAAATCGAACAGACTAATCATATTCAAGTTTTTGTTGATATGCTAATAATTTAAGAATTATTTGATAATGACGAAAACATAATAGGACTGCATGCAATTCAAAACAAACAACAGATATAAGGAAGAAGAAAATGGAATATAATGTGCAAAAGTATATATAAGATAAGGTTAGCCTGGAGTGTAGTGAAGTGAGAGAAATAAATAAGGGTATCTACTATAAAGAATGTGTGCGATGAGACCGCCTGTGGAAGAACATGGCCAACATGGCCAAAAATAGAACATAAGGGTAAGAAAGGGTCAATAGCCGCTTTCATTCATGTGGAATTATTTGAAGATCTTTGCTTCCTCAGTGATCATTTTCGCTATAATAATTGATTGAAAGAATCTCTCTATCTATTATAATTTTCAAAATAATAGACAAAACACAAAATAAAAAAACATCTGTCTGTTGTGCCGGGATTCAGAGTGAAACTACCTACTTCAGGGGCGATTTGAATCAAATGTAGGATAGGCGCCATTGACAGGCGCATGAACACTTGGCAGAGTAAAGCTAATTTAACTTTTTATTCGATCAGTGAGCTTAAAATTACAACGATGAATTGAAATTTTTTTTTTTTAATTTTTCTATATTTACTTAAAGAAAATACGTCAAATTAATTGCTAAGTCGCAGGTAAAATACGATTAAGGAAAAACAATCTATTGTCAATAATGTTTATTGAAATATGAAAGTGCAAATAACTGATATATGTATTTTCAAACATTGAAATAGCCAGAGCACACCATTTCTAAATGGTGTATTTATTTAAAACCTTAATTCGAGTTAAATGCAAATAGAAGTGCATCACTTTGCCTTATAATCAATGACGGCTTCTAATTGTCTTTTTTATTTTATTTTTTATTTTAATGATACTGACAACTAATGAATCTACGATACGATATTAATTTAACAATGTTTAAGTTCAAACATATAGTTGATTCTTTAATTTTAAAATTATAAAACAGTTTGGTTGCTAGATGTTTGTTATTTACATTTCGATTGTAGTAAATTTTATTAATCATGGCACGGTTTTCCGTTTGAAACTGTTCTTAAATTGTTTACTTGAAAGAATTCGTTAAACATTTTATACATGATTAAGACTGGGACATAATATATTGACTAGTCCCAGGTTAAGACAAAAAATTATAATCAGATTCATCTGGACGAAATTTTGTTCCTATATATTGTTTTAATAACTAAACTTCAAAAGATTTCTTGCATTTATAATTTTAATATAAAACAGAAATTAAATTTAACATCCAACGCTATGCAATATCATCAAACGATGTTTTATCGGATTATAGAGAGAAAGAATATAATAATTATCTCAAAATGAACATTTTTACAGTTTTCTATTTAGCTCAACATATTACCGTTGTAAAAAAGCTTTACAACAGTATTAGTATGGAAAATCCTGCTTAGAAAAGCTTATCCTCAGATCTATCCTGTAAATGAGATGAAACCAGACTGAAATCACACAGTCATTGCAAAACCGTTACAAACTCGTTGGATTAGTTCGTTGATTTTCAAAATCGCCATTGTCGACCAATAAGTACGCGTACAGCAATTCATTAACATTTTACGCCTCAGGGTGTACTTGGATACTTCAGGGTGTTAAAATATCCATATCTACGGATATGAACGTAGATAACGAATTTATCCCCGGTCTTAGTCTAAATCTGGCGATTTTTAGAGAAATTCGACCACAAAGTTAAACGTGAAAGCAACGTTTTTTTCATTTTTTTAAATATCTTTTATTGAAATTTGGGAATTTGACATATTTTTAACGGGGTGTATGGTACTACCTTTGGTAGAACCCTACATGTAGACAAATATAAGACGTTTTTAAACTAGAGACAGAGAAACTGGAATGGGTCGAATTTGGCGCGCAATGTTGTGAGAGTTACATCATAAACGGTGTGACGTCAACGTGGGTCATTTGCATAGCTAGGTCAGTAGTACCATTCATTGACAATGTGGCTGCATAGTGATGCATTTACTAAAATTAGTGCAAATAATCGATATAATAAGATAAAATCGTTAGTGGATTAAATATTTAATTATACAGACATCATGGAAAATCTACAGAATTCGATATTTCATAAGGAACAACCATGGAACTAAGGAAAACGCGCGTGAAATTCCCCGATGTAATGGGTAGCAACGTCCGGGGATATGGGTTAGCAACACCCAGGGGCTATGGGTTTTGTAACGACGTGCGTTAACCAATCAGAATCCTAGAAATATACTAAGCCGGGGATAAGAACTATTCTAACACCAGAAATGTCTTTATTCCTTAATTGAGTCATGGACCCATTTTTGTAATTTTTATACTATTTTTTTCATAAAGGTACGTTTTTATGTATTTTTGATAAAATACTTTGTTGGTTTTTGATGAAATTTTGTTTTAAGGTATGGTGTGAGCGTTGTTTTGGGGATATTGTTGTTGTTTTAGTCCTACCTTGCTGATCCCAGATGCATACGTTTGCATGCTTTGCAAAAAAAACCCACTCTGATTCAAAGGAAAAATTGTCTGAAACTGACATCACCAAGATACTTGATTTATTTTATTGACAACATATTTGTTACGTTTGGAGACGTGTTTTTCAGCAACCAATCAGCATTCCAATGAGAATCGGCTTCTTGTCGTCTTGTTTCTTTATTCATGCGAGACATACTTTATATACGAGCTTCTCAGGAAGAATGAAAAGAAGTTAGCATTATCCTTTAACTTCACGTTCCGCTATATATATGATGTCCTCTCACTAGATAATTCAAAGTTTGGTGACTATATGTTGAACGCATCTATCCCATCAAATTTGAACTAAAGGAAAATACAGTTAAGTCTGCCTCATATCTTGACTAACATTTAGAAATCGACAATGAGGGTCGGTTCAGAACAAATTTACGACAAAAGGGATGATTTTAGCTTTCTAATTGTGAGCTTTCCATTTTTATGTAGCAACATTCCAACAGCTCCTGCATATGTATACAGTATATATCTCCCAGTTGATACTATATTTCAGTTTGCGTTTCCAATCAAGATTTCCCTGACCGGGGTTTGCTGCTTAGAAGGAAGGTATTAAATCAAGAGTTCCAAGTTTTAAAGTTGAAGTCATCCCTTCGAAAGTTTTACAGACGAGTTGGTTGATCGTTATGAGATATATATCTGTGTACCAGATGTCCACGGATATGTTCAAATTGCTGTAGCCACTATCCAATCCTCTTTCCTTGATTGTGACTTCATTGAATGAGACTTATCACCGGTTTTGTACTTTAATTAGTAACCCGACGGGTGCCATACGCTGAACAGGAACTGCTAACCCTCCAGGAGTACCTAAATTTTTCATCAGCTTTTGGCAGGGTTCCTGTTGCTCAGTATTTAGTTTCTTTGTAGTGTTTTGTGGACTTTTTCGTCTTCTCGGTCGATTTTCGTTTTTTGCCAAGGTGTGGAAAGTTTTTCTTCGACTTATGAGTTTTGGTATCTTCTGCACCTTTTTTAAAGTTGTATTGTTATTTTTGTAGATGATGATATGAAAACAATTGCTGACTATTTTTGTTGGTTTTGTCTATCAATTTTTGTCTATCTATTAAAATTTTAATTATACTATGCAATAGACAAAAATCTTTCAATTGACCACCTTATATTCAGATTTCAGTAGCTTCGGAGCATATGATTATGTCGTTATTATTATTATTATATATATTAAAAAACATTAACCTTTGCAAACATAAACTTACACTATATTAGAGATTAACATTACTATCTAAATAATAAAATCATTTGTATTGGATTTACAATAAATTAAGTGAAAAGACATAAAAATATATCATAAGAAAACCTGACACACAGTTTGGTTCCAATAAGTTAAGTGGTTTCAGATGAGAAAATTATTGAAAAGAATTACGCGACAACAAGGGACGGATTAATATATTTCATCCATGCCCTCATTTCTTTCGCCTTTCAATTATTCTGGTCTTTTAATAGAGGGTCGTAATGGGGGTACCTTCATGACGAATAACGGCAAAAAACTTGCCAAATGACGTTTACGCGGTAACTTTTGGTGCATGACGATAAAATGTACATTTTCTTAATGACGATAAAAAAATCGGCTGATTTTGACGAATCACGTTAAATTCTTTCCACAAATAACGGTAACGAATAATTATTTGAGATCTCTGACGAATTACGGTAAGGATATTTTCACGATAAGGATATTTTGACGAATCACGATAAAATTTTAACCAAATTAAGGCTAACGGTAGCCGAAAATGACCGTTTGACGCCTGACTATAAAGGGCATTCATACCCTCTTAATAGTGTTACACAAATCAATGTTCACTAGAACTCCAAACAACCGTTTTATCAGTTCACACTTTCCGTGTTATTCGTGTATGTCCTTACGCCAGCTTCCATTACGGGTTATATCCATATATAATTTTGTGATACACGGGACGATTTTTCCTTTCCCTAGTGGTGATGTTCCTTTGGTTCCATATTATGGAGTGTATGCGTATTATTATCAGTGGAATCGATTTTCACGTGTTTGCCGTGAAGTCTCTGAATCGATATGCACGTGTTTGGAGCGAAGTCTCGGATTTCAATGACCGTAATATTTTCATCAATAAAAAAGTCACATAATGGATATAATTACCATAAGATTGGTCAATATGTTTACTTAATTTTATCATGAACATGGAATGTGGAATTGTGATTCAAGGAATTTAATAACAAGTGATATTTCGCATCCTGCTATTCGTGGTAATATTGTTTATGAAGGAAACAAATTTAGGCATTACCCTTCAAATCCAATTACTTGGCTGAACAAATTTGTTGATAAAGGTTATAATTATATCATTGTAGTTCAATCACCACGTCAAACTTTTGATGATGCTATCTTTTTGGCAACAGAGTTTGAGTTATTGACAATGTTGAAAATCAAATTGAGGATAGTGAAGAAAATTGTTCCATTAGTTGTTTAAAATCAGGTTTTGATCAAATTGTTAAAAGAAATTAGTAAGCAAAATATCCAAGATTAAAAGATGTTTTAATTGTTCTGTATTTGGACATATCAGAGCTAATTGTCCCAATAGGATTTTCAAAAGACCAAGTGTCAATTCAGTAGATGTAAGTCAACAGAGTTCAAAATTTACTTCGGTCTGGTTTGGATAGCTATCCTTATGATCATTTAATTACTGGTGAGGAAGAATTTTCTTGTTTTTGGGATAAGCCAGTTGAAGTTTGGTTATAATATGTTTTAAGTGTTTTAATTTGTTTATTTATAGTAATGTAAGTTATTTCAATGGTTTGATTCGTTTAGTTTACATGCATAAGTTAGTATTTACTTAATTAAATGTTTATTTTATGTTTGATTTGATCTAGACATGCTAAAATATTAAGTAGCTTTACTAATATAACTATAAAAGTATTCAAATTTCATGTCACTTTATATATTTGATGAATATTCATTTATTCAATATTTCTTTGATACCATATCTTTTAATCCTTTAAAGTTATCAGTTTTTATCTTAAACTTGATCAGGAATTACTCCGGTGGAGAGAAGGTCACTGTAACATGTACATTGATGTGTACTTATTTCCCTCCATCCGCACGCATGATTTATTGCGTTATCTCATATACTTATGGCTATTTTCACATCAATTCATAATATGTAACTTAACTTCTATCAGAAGTACAATCCTTGATCTACATAGGGTAAACGATGACACGTTCTTAGACATTTTGCGGAATGTCACATATTTGTGTGTATCAGACGAAAAGAAACGAAACGTTTTGTCTTAACGTTCTATCTGGCGGATCTAGTTGCTCTATCTGTGAAGTGGCAACTTCGATGTTCGATGTTTGATTCTGTCATAGTAATGTCTGACAAAAGGTGTTGCTATATGATGATGTCCAGATGGGATCACTGGTTCCTTTTCACTAAGATTTATACAAGATTTAACGATACAGCCTCCTACTCCGGAGTAGTCCTTGCTTCTCCAAAGGCGGATTGAGGTTTGTAATCGGGCTTTGGTTCGGAATAGGTTGCGAAAGTTATTTATTTCTTCTCCGTGAACTTCAGGTTCCAGAACGAAATTTGCTTCATCTGAAAAACTCTCCATAGAAGCCACAGAATTTGCCTTTGATGGCACAAGTGCTGTTCATTTAGAGAAATTCTTGAATCCATCAGATTTGGTGCTGAGTCCGGAACACTCGGGTAATTGTATGGCATGCGTTTTTGCAACCTTGACAATTGAATTGAATTTTCGGTCGTTATCTGGACCAACGAGTTCTTTCTCGTCCTTAAAGACTATCTCCGGTCTCGAGGAAAGAAATTGTGCTGGTTCCGTAAGAAAGATGTTAGTTATCTTCGTGTTAACTTCAAGCGAAACAGTTTGCTTATCAACGTCTTTATTTGCAATAATGACCCAACCCAGTTTCAATTTATGGGCAAATGGAGCTCTGGGTGGTCCTATACGCTGTTCCAGGACGTGGTACGCCTCTATAAGGTCTCTTCCAATAAGCAGTAGAACTTTAAGTGTGGATAATGAAAAGTGTCTTCAGGTGTCGGAATTTCGTCCCAGTTATTGGGAATATTATCACATTCAATTAATGTAGGCAGATGGAATTGTACGTCACCATGTACGAACTTCATGACGAAATCTCTACCTCTTTTCCAGGAAGTAGCTACTCTGCGGAGCATGTAGCTAGAGTGTAGTTTTCCGGTTTATCTCGTACGTGAAAAAGACTGAAGAATTCGGGCGAGGCAAGAGACCGGTTGCTTTGGTCGTCAATGATGACGTACATCCGGATAGTTTTGTCCGTCTTGTCCTTGTGAAACACATCCACAGCTAACATCTTGGCACAAGACTTTCCACTACTTTGATCCTTGCAGATCTCTGTGCAGATTGAACTCACAGAGGTTAACTTAGTTTCAGCTGACTCTATCTGCTCCCCGTCGTAGATTGTTCCGGAGGAACTAGATTGAGAATTTGAGTGTGGTTAAATCCTTGTAATATATATTGCGGTGGTGTGTTTTTTACTTCCACACTCGTTACAACTGATATATGCATTTCAATTCCGACTTCTGTGTGTGGTTGACTCACAGCACTTGTAGCAAACAGTGTTTTGTCTTAACAGATCATTGCGTTCCTCAATTGATTTGGCTCGGAAAGCTCGGCATTCGTTCAACGGATGCTTTGTCTTGTATCGGATACAAATATCTTGTTATTGACTACAGTCTCTAAGTTGCTGTTCAACAGCTGTCTTATGGACGTTGATTTTAGAATACGGCTGAGGTGTGAATCTTGGTACAGCACCTTTTGCAATTGGTGTAACGTATGATTCAAAACTGAATCCAGGATCGTTCTTAATCTTGCTGATCTCTTTGATAAATGCAGATATTTCCGTGAAAGGCGGAAAGGCAAACGTCGTATTTGGACTTATATCTTGAAGCCCTTGTTATCCACTTCATCTGGAGTCAATAAGGCAATTTTGCCACAATTGTTTGATTCCGGACGAAGAGTCGAAATAAGCAAGCAAATATCCCAGCTTGGGAATTTCCTTGTGATACTAATTTTCTGTTTATGCTAAAATATATTGCTAATCAATATTGGGAAGTTGACAAGTTTTTTAATGAGAGATGCCTCCAACATTTCTGGAGCACCATACCGCTCGTAAAGTCTCTGCCATAATCTTTGAATGCCTCTTGTTGGGTTGTTGGCGTTCGATGCCCTTATGCTAATGGAATGTCTGGCATACTCTGGTCTTAGCCACTTGGTCAGTAGACATATCTGCTCCGAGTATGAAACGTGTAACTCGTCTATGATGTTCTTAAAACTGGATTTCCATCTGTGAAAGGGTTCAGTCCGGTCGTTAAAGTTTGTTAACCGGGAGAACAGCAGGTCCTTGCGTAGGAGATGTCGGGTTGATATATTGGTGTGCAGCAGGGACCTCCTCTGAAACGCCCTGTTTTTGGTGTGCAACAGGTATCTCCTCTGAAACGCCCTGTTTTCGTATGCTAGTTACCTTTCACAGATCTGCGGCTGCAGCTTCTCTTTGTGCTTCGAGAAGGTTCAAATTGGCCTTCAACTTGGCTTTTCCCCGGCTTACACGTGCAGCCTCTTGTTCCATTTGAGCTTTCCTGCGTATGACCACTAGTTCTAGTTGAGCTTTTCTTTGTGCAGCCTCCTGTTTCATTTGAGTTTTCAGGTATGCAGCTCTTGTTCTATTTGAACTTTTCTTTGTGCGGCCTTCTGTTCCATTTGAGCTTTTTTACGTAAGGCCTCTTGTTCCGCTCAAATGGCTTCTTGTTCCATTTCGGCTTTCATTTCAGTTTGTCTGAACAGAGCCTGTTCCTCTAATATTGCCTCCTGTTTAAGGACCAGGGCTTATTTTTCGGCAAAGGCTATTTTTGATTTAACAGCCTCTGCCTTGGCACGCTTCCTCTGTGCTAGGCTTGACATGTCAGAAACGTTAGAGCTTCCGCTGTTTAAGGTTTTCTTACCGTTTGATGTCTTCGTTTTAGTGGATTTAGACTTTGTCAGGCGAGGCGATGCTCGTGCAGCGTTTCCATTGCTAGGTCCGCTTTGGACAGTCGAATATCTGAAAAAAAGGTTAGATGTATCCATGTCTTTAAGTATTCTTCAGAAGGATCGGGTTCTCGTCTGGGAGTCTGTGATAAATAGTACAGGATTGCACCATTTGTTCCTCCTGAACTGTGAGCAGTTGCTGGAGCCCGTTCTAGGCCACTTCCAATAACTGAAATTATAAATCTGGCCTCTATCTCCTGGCAGAACTTGTCAAGTTTCTATGCGAATGCTCCCTGAACTTTTCCCGTGAGTTTACGTATTCGCCTAGTCTCAGGATTTTTCTCTAAGTGTGAAACATTGGACGGATTTTCTACGGGCTGTCCAGCATCCACTTGATGTTCCACTCCTGCTTGGGGGTTCTTTTTCTGGACGCTCGGGGATGTCCTGGCGTTCTGCGTATCCAGAATCCATGTTTTTTAATCAACTAATTGATGGTAAGATTTGAATAAACTGTAGCCAACGTTGGCCCACGTCGTTTCTTTTTCTTGCTGACTGGGACAGACAAGCTGTGTAGCGCAGTGTCAAGGTAACAGCTTCGAACGAAGCATCGTGGTATTTCCTGGTCGGGATGTGTGTAGACAGGTCGTCGTCAATTTACTGTACGTCAATTCTTGTAGGGCACAACAGGAAGGTTGTAGCCGTTGAACTGACGCGGAGTGGCGTAATCTGTGAGACACAACTGGCAAGTTGACTTTGTACTGTAATGGCCTGATCATTAAGTATAACCGACGATTGGTCTCAAGTAAAAAAGACAATCAGTTGCTGATAAATTAATAATGAACCAATCTTACAAATGGTACAAAGCTGAAATACAAAATGAAATACAATTTTTATTTTTATAATGTGTTGAATAAATGTTATACTGTACGAAATGTATATAAATATAATAATAGCATAGTCCATTGATCGCAAAAATAAAGTTGCTATTATAAAAGTTAAATTCCAGTATATCACGGATAAAGAGTTCAAATATATGATGAGCGGTCTGAAGTCATCAAATACAATGTTATTAATGTAATTCACTCTGTGGTTCGCCACGAATTGTGTCCAAGATGACGTTTGTCCTAAAATGTTATTACCTTGCAGTTTAGTCAGAGATATTTGTGAGAGAGAGAACCGTACCAGTAATTTCGATCATTAAATGTTGTACACATGTTTAATATGTATAGTCCTCCTAGGCTAGGAACACATAAATTGATTGTGAAAATAATCAAACAAACTATATAATTTGAGGAACGATGTTACAGAATAATTACTACATCGCGTGTGTGTCAAGGTTAGTTACTTACTAACAACAAGTTGGTACCCTCTCTCAATTTCTGTGAACAACTTTGCTTGTTCTTCCGCGAATTGCATCTTAGTGATGTTACCCGGAGTTAGAAGGTTCCAATATTTTATTGAATTTGGTAGGAAGCTGAATTTCAAAGTGTCCGTCTTGGTTCTTAGTTGATATCTGTGGTTGTTGAAGATTTTCTGTTGGTACTTCGGCTAGATGGTGTGTGCATTTTCAAAATAAAATCAGTCTGTTTTGTCTTCGCCTATCTTTCAATGGGTCTAGTTTAATTTGGTATAAGATTGAAGTCTTACTTCCTGGTTCGTAATTGTAGTTATATGTTGTGAATCTCGCTGCTCTTATTTGGAGATATGGTTGTTAATTGCAGATCTTTGCTTGATTCTGTTTAATTTAGATTATAGACTCGGGATGATTTGGATTTTTACATTGTTGAGACACATGTCTATTGTTGAAGACTGTATGTTTCCCTCTAGATTTGTTTTGGGTTATTTTGGTTGTTGGGTCGTTGTCTCTTTGGCGCATAGGTATATCTCAGTTCTCCTTTTATTCATTTTCTATGTAATATATAAGGAGATTTAGGTGAAAACGTAACGGTGACAGCAACCCAATAATTCAAACAAAACTAACAAGCCAGTTTTAGAGCAAATCAATTCGAGTAAAATAATACTATCAGAACAGGACTTATATTTGCATTTTATGGTCAAAGAATTTTCATTGAAATACATTTTATAGATCTTTTCAGGTCGGAAACACTGACAAAATTGAGTTTGATATATAAACTAAGACCTAGGGCTAAACGTGGACACGGTCTGGATATGTATGAAATATTTCCAAAGTTGAGCAAAAACAATCACGAAAATAGACATTTCAGTTAGGAAAAGCGAAATGTTCAAAACATGACCATCTTAATTATTTTATAATTGTTATCGTCCATAATATGCATTGAAATGTTTGCCAGTGGTTGTTAAGCAAACAATAATATAGCAACTACCATCCCCTTTTTAAACATAACAACTGCATTATACCAAGATACTACAAGATTATCAAACAATAGTAAGAAACATATGAATGAACAAAATACAATAACCGTGGCTGTTAAATACAATTTGCCCAGCGGGAGATATTACTGCACTTTAGTATGGATTGTTTCAAAATTTCCTATCCTCTGTAATTTCACCTACATGTATAAGACCTAATATTGACCAAATAGTTGTACATATGAACTGATTTGCGTCAAGTGCTAACAGTCTATAAGCCTCGATATATCCAGTTAAGGATATTGCTGATATGTTCGCCTATCGAATATTGATTTTTGATATCACTATTTAAATAAAAACTTGTTAAAACTTTAGCTCAGAGTTGTTAATATCCAGCTTGTTAATAATTGTAGATTTACTATTATATCAATAACGGCTCAATTAGCCTTTAATTTCTATCTAAGTAATGGCCGAAAACGCTTCAACATCAAGTTTTCCTGAGTTTTTGTCGAATTTCGGGGAACTTTATTCAAACATGACAATTACAACACGTGCTCCTAGAGATGGTTACGACGTGCCTGTGTACGGCCTGGACAATAATCACTTTGCTTATTTGCATATAACAGCCCTATCATGTATAATAATTAGTTTTGCCTTCTCTGTGGTTGTAATCACGCTCTCATTCCGTTCTTCAAGACAACGATTTTTCGACTGGACAAAAAGCGAACGTTTCGTTGTTTATATGGCATTATGTGACGGACTTTTTAATCTCGGACATTCCTTGGACCATTTGCATATTTTCATTACAAGGGATCACGTAAGACCACGTGCTCTTTGTATTTGTTATGCTTTCGTTATCGGTGAGTTTATTTCCGCTCAGATGCTGATGGTTAACATTGTTGCAATTAACGCTTTTGGTATGATATACCTCAGCAAAGATATGAGTTTTGGAAGATGTGATTGGAGGCTGCTTTCGTATACTTTTGGTGTTCCCTTCGTTGTTTATTTGGTTGCGGCCATCCTTGGAAAGCTTGGTCCAACAGGAGCTTTGTAAGTATACATTTTATATTATTCTCTAACTTTTAGAGCTAGAACAGTCGAAACATTTTCAAAAAAGAGGTAGAAAATACCTTCGAGGCAATTCAAAAACATAAGTCGAATAAAAATAGACATGTAAATCACCAAAACGAAAAACGACGAAAAGACCAAAAAAAAAAAGATTAAATAATTCCTGGTCCATTAGTGGCACCCGTCGCGTTCCTCATTGCAAGTTGCACCCGTCGCGTTCCTCATTGCAAGTGGCACCCGTCGCGTTTCTCATCGGCGGCAAGTGGCACCCGTCGCGTTCCTCATTGCAAGCAACAATGTGGCGACAAGTCGCATTCGGTGAGGACGGAATTGTGGCTATAATTGGTGGAACATATCTTAGTTAAAACTATCTCTATCGAATAGAAATATATGGCTTTTGATGATAAACAAAGTGGCGTATTTATGAATGGACAAAAAATAAATATAAAAGATAAATGTCTGTCCGAAACAACCTACACAGACTACATGTATATATGGCATAAAAGGGGTTTGTTGAAATTTGCCATAAAGCCATCAACAGCGTGTGTAAGTAACGCCCGCTATTCTCGAACTGTCTATTTAAGTGATGTAAAAAAAAAGCATTAATTATAAAAAAGAAGATGTTGTATGATTGCCAATGAGACAACTCTCCACAAGAGACCAAATGACACAGAAATTAACAACTATAGGTCACCGTACGGCCTTCAACAATGAGCAAAGCCCATACCGCACAGTCAGCTAAAAAAGGCCCCGAAATGACAATGTAAAACAATTCAAACGAGAAAACTAACGACCTTATTTATGTAATATCGTATATTCATCAAGTGTCATTATACATTATCAGAAGTAGTAGTAATGAACTTCTGACATTATGAATAGATAAACAGGAAATTCTAAGTTATTGTCATGATTTATTTTAGAAAAAAAGGATTTTCCTTAAAGGAAAATTTAAGGTGTATGGATAACTTTTCATATAAAGCTGATAATGTTTCCTGTTTATGGGAGGATTTCATTAATTTTTGCACTAATTTACTCATGTTCAAGTATTTTTTATCCTTTTCTGTGTTTGATGTGAATATTATCAGGAACTTGTGAATATGTATTTGTATGGTAATTTGAAAATCTCTAGTAATTGTTTGTTTGATGAACAGGAATAAAAGCCCTGTTCATTGATAATTTTCTATGTTTTCTATGTATTGTGTGTGATTTTGTCCCATGTACATTTACTCCATATCCTTTCATTTTCTATTGAGATGAAAAAACAACTTTTTATTTATTAGCAGAAAGGCTCGTAAATAAAGTAACATGCATGATATTTAACCGACCAGCATAGAAAGTTTTATAATACAAAATTAAAAGAGGAGTTAATCCCCATAATTCTATTTACCGGTAAATTAATTACCACTTGAGGCGCCCTTTCAAAATTTTATTTTGCAAATTAACTTAAAAGTTTCATTTCTTTCATGGATATCTCAAATCCATTACCTTAGTGAGACCTGGGACTGTTAGTATAATAGTCCCAGGTGCGACTCGGCTATACTTTTTTATTTATTTTATTCGGTGTATTTACTCCTAAACATTTGTTTTAGGTTTTGCAATCCTACCTAATTTGATTTAGAGCATCACTTACGATACATTATTTGTCAAAATGTTCGATTTAATGCATCAAAACTTGTTCTGTGTAATTATGTTATTTCCACTTGTTTATTATAATACCTCTACCAGTGGAAGATATGTTATAGTTAATATTAGAATGGCTATTTTTTTCTGATTTGCTTAAAAAAAATAAGGATTCCTTTCAACAAGGGTGACCTATATACCCGTATGATGCAAGAGGAAGAAAATTAGCCTATAGAAATATTATCCGAAACTTCGAAAACATGTAGAAATTCCATATGTAATCAAATGGAGCTTAGTTATTCAGTTTAAAGAATATTTTCGAATACGGTCCCCCTTTTTCCAATAAACAAATACAAATCATTTAAGACGGAATTTCTTACTTTACCCAATTTATCCGAAAAACACACACATTCATCATGCGCACAGTTGGACAAAGGTAAAATACCATCCTCATTAAAGTAAAAACTGTTTAAGATGAACTGAATGAAAAATTCACGTTCTGTGTCACGTATTAACATACGCCATAAAAAGATGTTTAATTTTACAAATATTCATAAATTTTGAACTTTAGTGCTTCCATTAATCCGTTTAAGCAACTTTTCTTTCGAGCCAAAATAATACATCTTTATAATTGGCAATTTCATTTATAAATAGATCAAACTCTTTTGAATAGAACCAATACCAACTGCTAATAATAATTCCTAAAATCTTGACAATACTAGAAAGCATCGTCACTCTAAGAGAACACGATTAGCATGCTGAGTGGCAAACTCTGCTATCAGTTTATTCTTACAACATCATTGATCATATTTCTTTCGTTACATTAATTGCTATAATATTGATAGTATTACAATGCATGTGCAAGTAAGCATCCTCGATATATAGAATGTTCTAACATTTAAAACATGCAGCAAAGTTTACGTTTTTAAGGATGTTTGCTCCTCTTGTTTTTGAATTTCTGCCAGATTTTCGGAATCCTCTGGTTTTATCCATGTATTGCCATTAAAAAAATTTGCCCACTGACCCCTACTTTTCTTTTCATAATTTTATAACATATAGTTTAAAAAGCCATATTTAAAAATCTTATACAATCCTTGTTAATTTTTCAGTTTTTTAAACAAAAAAGCGGCCAATGTTAAAAGTATGAAAAATCTAGAGAGAATCATTTCCCGCCAAATTTTCAATGGCTTATATCTCGAAAACAAGCACACGGACCCTTCATTTTTTTCTGCTTTTATAGTTCCTTTATTTATATACTATCAATTTATAACAGTCTTTTAAAAAGCTTGTTATTTTGAAACAGAGTAGCGAACATCCTTAAACTATTTTGTATTTTCTAAAGTGCTTTTTCTTGTACTTTACATTCGAAATGCATATCTTCCTTGTGGTACGTCTATCACTCTAAAAAGAGACTCACAAGACTTATATTTGACATTCAGCCGCCCGAGAGAGAGATAAATAGAGAGAGAAATTGCACTTTCTTTTTTGTTTCAGACACGGAAAATAATGCTTAAAAATGTATAAAAAACCATGTTCTTGCAGATTTTTGTGTCAAGATTGAAACAACAAAAAGGCGCTGACTATTTTGAATTTTTTCCTTTGATATATGACAAAATTTTCTCTAAATAAGACGCGAGTTTACTGAAGACCTGACCTAAGAATTACAAGAAGCACTTCAGGCAAAGAGGCATGATAATATTAGTACATACTGAATTTTTTTCATAAACATGCTAATATTCGCTAGATATGAAAAGATGCTATAGTGTTTCTGGTATAACGGCTTTTATTTTTATTGCATTTGCATCATGGCCTAGTAAGAAATGAAAATAAATAACTTTGCACAAGACAGGATGGCAATAAATATTATGCAACACAAAATTCTTTTTAACAAACTTTTTCGGAATTTCAGGTTCTCGGTGCTCCTCAAATTCGTAACTTATATTTGGCTTTTTAACTTTTTTTATTCGCGCGTTACTGATCAGTCTTCTGTAGACGTACGCGTCTGCCGCACAAACTTATAAGCATGATATCTATGATGAGTTTTTTATTAACCAAAAAATAACGGTATAAATGTAGTCTTTGAAGACCCATTGGTGGCCTACGGGTGTTTTCTGCTCTTTGGTCGGGTTGTTGTCTCTTTGACACATTCCCCATTTCCATTTTCAATTTTATTTTAATCCAACAAGTACTAAACATTGGGTGTTGATGAGAATACTCGACATTGCAATAAGGAGTTGCAACCAACGTTTGTTAGATACAATGCCATTTTTATTACAAATGAACTTTAAATTTGCAATAGATAAAACAATTAAATAAGAACAGTTGTATGACTGAGGGGAAAATCCAATTCAGTACGGTTTTGTTGTATTTTATTCGTTTCTTTTTTGAGTTGGGGTGATGGAGGTTGATTGTTCTCATCAGATCGAAACTTGAACGCATCTGCATTTCGCTACGAAGTAGCCCAACTATCTGACAATGTTTTATAAGGTCAAGAAATTAATACAGTGTTTATATATATGATGATAAATAACAACGGAATACATATTGCTTTTGATTAAAAGATCAAATATAATAAAGCAATAATGTTCTATAGGTTCGTTGGTACCCAGAATAATTAATCTTTGGCGTGATTGTTTTCCTATAGAACCAACATACTTTTGGATGACAGTCCTCAAAGATTAACCTCTAACGTTTACAATAAGGTGTAAGCTTTAACCCCGTTTAGAATGCTTCAGTGTGACTTTAATCAGAAGGACAGTAATACACGCACTGTTCATTTGCTTTAGGCTTTGTCAATAGAATGTAGGGATTTTGTGTCATGAATATGTACAATCTGATTGAAATTCAGGTTATGTGTCAACGCTTCGCTTACAAGGAACACTACGTTCTACTTTTTATTCTTGTAATAAGTACATCAGACAATGAAATTTCATCCTTCATATTTTTGAAGATGTGTATCATTACCTTAAAGGTTTCTTAAACAGAAAGTAGAACAAAGAAAGCTTTGTCAGCTATGGCATGGTATTGGTTGCAAAAATTTGATATTTTTCATTTAAATGCAATATTTCTATTTTATTGGTATATTTCTTCATTTAAATGCAATATTTTTTTATTTGAATGGTATATTTTTTCATTTAAATGGTATAATTTTTCATTCAAATGGTATAATTTTTCATTCAAATGGTATAATTTTCATTCAAATGCAATAGTTTTTATTCAATTGGTATAAAATGTCATTTGAATGCAATATTTTTTATTCAATTGATATAGTAGTTTTTTTATTTATATGCAATAATTGCATTATGGGAAATTCTTTGACGTCATAAGGTCAAATTTGCAACAACGTTTGTGATTGGTCGGAAATTGTTTGGATTTCTCCCCTTTCTTTCTAAACATGGTGACCAAGAATTAAAAAACGCGTCAGAATATCGCCCCTCTAACTAAATCTAACGTTCGTGCGAGTCCTGCACTAGGTGTTAAAATCTTGTGGTCATAACTAGTATTTCTATTGCAAAATTTCGATGGTCAAAACGTTCGGTCCACTTTTCGAAAACCGTTTCATTGTATATGGATTTATATGCAAGTATATTATTAATTCGTATATTTTAACTAATTTGATTCGTTCAGGGATAGTCACATGTTAAACTATATTTTCGAAGGTAGAGAGAAAACGGCGGATAGCAAAAAGCATATTGCACAGCAAAAAGCATATTGCACGGTTATTTTAAGAATATCTAAAAACCGATATACTTTGTGACGTCATGTAATGAATTTAATGATATTGTTAAAAGTTTTATTAAAAAATATCTATGATCGATTATTTAAGAAAAAAAATCTTCAAATACATTAGATGTAAAAAAAAAACATCAAAAAAGTAAATGAAATAACAACTAATCTGTTGTTATTGTCTAGGAGACAATATGATATCTATAAAATTACAACAAAATCAAATGACGATTTTGATACAAACATGGTCGAAAATTAATAATATAACAATTATAGCCTATTTATGAGGTCAATACAGGATATATCGACCCAAAGAAGTATATCGACCTCGGACTTCGTCCTCAGTCAATATACTTCTTTCAGGTCAATATATCCTTGTATCGACCTCCTACAAAGGCTATAATTGTATAATATCGTTTTTTTTTAAATAGATTAGACACCGTTGGTTTTCCCGTTTGAATGGTTTTATACTACTAATTTTTTGGGGGCCCTTTATAGCTTGCTGTTCGGTTTGAGCCAAGGCTTCGTGTGGAAGACCGTACGTTGACCTTTAATGGTTTACATTTACAAATGGAGTTGGATGGAGAGTTGTCTCATCGGCACTCATACCACATCTTCTTATATCTATATACAACGTAAACCAGACGTTTCTCAGACTGTTTTCTTTTTTTTGATAAATCCTTTGCCGCGCGTTGTGTACTGATTGATAACTCAGTCTGGGAGAACAAGATTTATTTCAGTACCAGTTGTAATTAGGTTTGAGCAAACTTCCAGTAATTGCAAATACTCTTATGTCGGTGCTTTGTGTCTATTGTCTTAATGTTAGTTTTTTTGTGTGTCTCGTACCGATCTTTTGAGTTAATTTGCTGATTTGTGCAGGTTGTTATTTTATTGTACTGTTACACCACTGTCCCAGCTTCGGGATGGGTTGCTCACAAACATGGTGTTGTACTGTTACACCGCTGTCCCAGATTGGGGGAGGATTGGGATCCCGCTAACATGTTTAACCCCGCCACATTCTGTATGCATGTGCTTGTCCCAAGTCAGGAGCCTGTAATTCAGTGGTTGTCGTTTGTTGCTTTGTTATACATATTTGTGTTTCGTTCATTTTTTTGTACATTAATTCGGCCGTTAGTTTTCTCGATTGAATTGTTTTACATTTTTGATTTCGGGGCCTTTTATAGCTGACTATGCGGTGTAGGCTTTGCTTATTGTCGAAGGCCGTACGGTGACTTATAGCTGTTGATTTCTGTGTCATTTGATCTCTTGTGGAGAGTTGTCTCATTTGCAATCATACCACATCTTCGTTTTTATATCCACCCTGCCATATTCTTTATTTCACGCGGCCTGTCCCAGGGATGGAGCCTGTAATTTGGTGGTTGTCGTTGGTTCCTGTCTCGACTCATATTTGATATTTTGTAAATTGTTTTGTTATGTATAATTAGGCTGTTAGTTTTTTCGTTTGAATTGTTCACACTTTTCATGTCGGGCCTTTTATAGACGACTTTACAGTATCAGGTTTTTGTCATTGTTGAAGGCCTTACGATTGTCTACAAAAAGCATTTGTCTACATGACGGCAAAAAGCTCTACAGAGCTTATGTTTGTAGTATGTCATGTAACCCAACTTAAAATAAATTTTTCTTATCTTATCTTATCTTATCTATAATTGCTTACATCCACCTCATATTTGAACTCCGGTGGATAGTTGCCTTATTAGCAATCATATTCCATCTCTTCATATTTATATTATATACGTGACTTCTAAATTCGTGTTTTCCTGAACAAGCATGAAATAATTTTCACTGGGCGTTAAAATTAGCAACAAACAATCAATCAATTTAAACTTGTGTTAAATAAGAGGAAAACCATTTGATATTTATTTATTTGTTGGGGTGGGGGACAGAAGGATTTCATATATGAATATGGTTGCATGGTAAGAGCTGAATAATAGGCATGATTAGCGACAGATTGAAATGAATAATAATGCCCTCTCTTCCCTTACCCATCCCTTATCTATAAATTTAAACTGACCACCACGGAATAGCCCAATAGTGTTGAAAGTAGCGTTAAACACCAATCAATCAAAATCCCTTCCCTAGAATATCAAATAATCGTCCCTTAACTGTTATTGTCCGTGTAGTTCTTCTATTTATCCAGCTTATCGTCCTACAGGGATGTCCTACTAAGGCTGTCATACCATAAAAACGTTTATAAAACAGCTCACATTCTAATATATCTGCATTCATAAATTTATTAATTTCATTTAGACTAAACGACGCCATGTTTGTTATGTGCCTCTGCCGTCAACCTATCAAAAAAGAAGAGGTGGAAGAGAGCCAGAAGATCTTCCCAATGCAAAAAAAAAAAACAGAAATGGACTTCTTCTGGCTCACTTCCGAAGAACAAAAAAAAAACGCGCCCCATTGATATGTTTTAAAAACGCCTTGCCCCTACCCTTTTTTCCAAAAAAATGGCATCATTAAATATATAAACATATATATAATCATCAAAATTAAAATGCTATTGTATTTTTATAAGACCTACTTTATTACATGACCTGGGACTAATGACATCTATCTATAAGTCCTAGCATACATTAATTATTATAATATGAATATGTTTCTTGTTTTAATAACCACATATGATGCTATGCATTAGTCACCATTTATCAGGACATGAATTGGGTTTACATAGAGAGGATAAGGGACGACATCAGAAAATCAATGAAGGATAAAAAACTGAATTCAAATAGTTTTTTTGTTTTTTTGGGGGGGGGGGGGTGGGGGGGGGGAGGGTGTCAAAATTGCTGCAAGTTTTGTTTAATTAACATCGATTTTATATATATCCTTATTGGTCAATCAATTTTTCCCAAATTAAGTTAAGAGGGGGGGGGGGGGGGGGGGGGGGGGTAGGGGGTTAGTGAAAAAAACTATATGAATTAAGTTTTTTTTATCCTTCATTGAACTTTTGATGTTGTCCCTAATGTGCCAAAAAATAGATAAGGGCGGGACCAAACCTATAGATAACATAATAAAGAAATGATGAAATATACAGAATACGTTGACTGACTTTTGGTTGCCTTATGTCCAGTGGCAAATATGTCACGCATGTTTAGGACAAATATAATAGAGATCAAAGGATAAAGAATAGAGTGAAATGGTAAAAACTAAAAGATATAGAATTATAGAAACGATCTTTGATCTGAAACCCCTACCCTCACACACACACCATAACCATTACTGCCAATAGTCGCATATATACATCTCTATACAAATATCTAAATTTGAACCTACTCCCCCCCTCTAGACACCGAGGTTTTGGATCCGCCCCTGTTAAATGTGTCTAATTATATACATTTTATACGGGTCTAGATAATAGCTAAACGTACAATCATATAATTTGTTGGATACCTAATTATATTATATAATGTGTCACAAAATAAACTTGTATACCCCCTTCCAAATGCAGTTATTGTAAAAGTAAATCATTTAAAAGTCCTGAAGATAAAATATGTTTTGAAATATGCCCTGCATACTTATTTATGCAAAGACATATAGTAATTATTGAACTACTGTGGGGCTTGAAAAAAAAATCTATTTAAGGGATTCGGAGACGAGAACAGTAAAAAAAAACTTAGCAACGAATCCTAAATGTAGAATGATTTGCAGCATAAGACATGAGAGCACATATTATAGATAGTATTAAATATGAAGTTCATGCCTCCTATAGTGAAGTCCTATGTCATAGGACTATTGTTGTAACATGGGTTAGTAACTGGTTCCAATTTATCCTGAATTGTCTTTATTAAAGAATTAGTTCCAGAGTATAACAGCTTATGTCTCTACTTGTGGGTTTCTGGTTCTGCTGTCGTAATTAGGTGATTTTTTTTTCTACATGTAGTAAAAAAGAGGGGGCTTAGTCCAAATAAGTGTAACGTCGACGTCCTGGATGCTTTTTATTCTTTTTTCATGTGTGCCTTCCTGCAACGTCTCTGAGGATCAAGAAAAGTAAAAAATGATATAGCACTAAAGAACGTCATGATTACATGTACCTGGACTTAAAAGGGGGAGGGGGCTAGCTATGTATTTTTTTTTATTTCAATGTGTAGACTGTAGGAGAGTTTCTTCAGAAAAGGTTTTCATTGGAGGTGTTTTTGCCATGCATGCAGGCATCTTTTTCTATCAATGAACAAGTTGTGTGTCAAATTAATTATTATTACTTGTCACTCGCGTTTTTTGCTCGTCCCGGCCATTATTGGCATTAACAGCCAGTGCACAAACTCGCACGAACGCCAAATTTAGTTAGAGAGGCGATATTCTGACGCGTTTTCTAATTCTTGGTCACTCAAGTTTAGAAAGAAAGGGGAGAAATCCAAACAATTACCGACCAATCAAAAACGTTGTTGCAAATTTGACCTTATGACGTCAAAGAATTTCCCATAATGCAATTATTGCATATAAATAAAAAAACTACTATACCAATTGAATAAAAAAATATTGCATTCAAATGACATTTTATACCAATTGAATAAAAAATATTGCATTTGAACGAAAATTATACCATTTGAATGAAAAATTATACCATTTGAATGAAAAATTATACCATCTGAATAAAAAATATTGCATTTAAATGAAAAAATATACCATTCAAATAAAAAAATATTGCATTTAAATGAAGAAATATACCAATTAAATAAGAAATATTGCATTTAAATGAAAAAATATCAAATTTTTGCAACCAATACCATGCCATAGTCAGCCTTGTTATCAAAGCGTGGTCAAAGGATCTGTATTTAAATCAGATTGGAATAAGTACACCATATCCCTTCCTTTCCATCTCTTTTGTCTATCAAACCAGTAAATTATTAAAGTGTTGTACCGATTTCACCACGCACGATTTATTTGTACTTTAAGGTTTTTATCAGCATTTTGGTATATTTTGAACATGTTATCAAATTATAATAATCAATATTTTATTCAAGAGCAATACAGCTTATAGAATGAATATACATAATTACAATAGATATACCATTACAGAATGTAACATATATATATACGTATGGCGATATAACAATCAGAATTATGATAAATAAGGAATCATGAAAAAAAAACAGCAATTTTGACAGATTTTCGCACGTTTAAAATATCTACCCAGAAAAATATATATGAAGGACATCCTTAAACAACAGTAACTGTTTGCTGGATGTAGAGTTATATGCATTATATTGTCCTTCGAGTATACTAGTAGTTAATTAATTTGGTTAGTGATGTCCTTCGATGCAAAATCTTTCAAAAACATGTGAAATTTGTATTATTGTCTTCATCAGCAATATGTGACCTGTTGTCAGGTCATTAAAGATTGCATATTTTGGCGTTAATATTGATTCACTTATAGGGTCTTTGCATCGGCACTAAACACATTTATTTAAAAACCAGTTGTTGGCATGACACGGGTTATGTTCTTCTCATATATGTTATGATGGTATGATACTAAACCCCTAACGGGAAGGATTGTGCCTGATATTCATATGATGAAGACATAATCTTTCAATCAGTTTAATTGAAGTCTGGAGCTGGCATGTCAGTTAACTGCTAGTAGTCTGTTGTTATTTATGTATTATTGTCATTTTGTTTATTTTCTTTGGTTACATCTTCTGACATCAGACTCGGACTTCTCTTGAACTGAATTTTAATGTGCGTATTGTTATGCGTTTACTTTTCTACATTGGCTAGAGGTATAGGGGGAGGGTTGAGATCTCATAAACATGTTTAACCCCGCCGCATTTTTGCGCCTGTCCCAAGTCAGGAGCCTCTAGCCTTTGTTAGTCTTGTATTATTTTTAATTTTAGTTTCTTGTGTACAATTTGGAGTTTAGTATGGCGTTCATTATCACTGAACTAGTATATATATTTGTTTAGGGGCCAGCTGAGGGACGCCTCCGGGTGCGGGAATTTCTCGCTGCATTGAAGACCTGTTGGTGACCTTCTGCTGTTGTCTGTTCTATGGTCGGGTTGTTGTCTCTTTGACACATTCCCCATTTCCATTCTCAATTTTACTTAAAAACATTTCACATAATTGATAATTGTTGATAATGTGTGTGAAAAAAATTATATCAAAGACTCTTTAAAATTCGAATACTAGTAGGTTATATCATTCAGGAACGTTTCAATAGCGCTCATTTCTCAATTTTTCTAAGTGAAGTAAGACAATTTTAAAAATTTTACATTTAAGCCTGTTAAATACACATGATATCAATATTGTATTATTTCTATTCTTCAATAGATAATCCATATTAAAGTTATTTGAATTACATTTCAGTTGCCACTTTGACGCCATTAAAGGTACAGATCTATATGTATACTACCTCACAGTGCTTACCTTTGTCGTCGTCGCAGTAAACAGCACCCTGTATGTCGCTACGTGGATCAAGATTTACAAAGATAGCAAGGAATTAGCTAATGTCCTTGGCGAATCGGCTCAATCCATTAAAAGCATACACAATGCAGCAAAAAATATGTCACTTTTTGTTGCAGTTTTCTTCGTTCAGTGGTTTTCCTTGGCTGCCTACTCCATCACTGCTTTGCTTGGAAAGGTCCCAGAAGTTATCCTATACTTAGCAATTTTCTTCAATAATTTTGGCGGAGTTCTAAATGGAATAGTTTTCATTATTATTAAAAGACGGAAGAGAAAAAAGGCCTTGAGGAAATCAGATATAAGTGAGTCTGTGGCAACAATTACCTCAAAAATTTAACTCGAATTGAAGCTGTTACAGTATATCTGTTGTTCATTTTAACGTCCTAGAATACGAGTTCCCTTTCTTTTTTTATAAGAAAAGTTTTTTTCATAGAAAATTTATCGTATACATGTACAAAAATTTAAACAAACTCTTAATCCTAAAACAAAACAGCTTGACAACAAATTAGGTTTTTTTTAAAGTTACTTAGGTGAGGGCAGTTAATCCTTGAAAAAAATATATTTGAATATATATACATATCTTTATTACATGAATATGATAACTATAAGGATAATATGCATTTTTTTATTTGTTTGTTCATGTTTGTTTGTAAGCCATTACATAAAGCGGACATAAACTACTTGTCAATAAAGTAAAGTTACTGCAGATTTTGCAGTTAGCAGATGATGCACACTAAAAACATTGTCAAATTATCTTTTCCGAAGAGTCGTGTGAAAATATTGATTAATAGTTACAAGAATTCTAGACATTCTTTCAAATATGTTTAGTGTTTCAGAGAAAACAAAAATCAATGCATTGTTTTGTAAGCTTAGGAATTAGTGCAAGAACTTCAAAATACAGTATTGTAAACGATTAACTGTACGTACTAGCGTATAGAAAATTGAAAGGCACAAACATTTGTTTGTTTGTTATATTTAATTTTTTTAATTTCAATACACATTACTTTTCAAACAACTTGCTGCAAAAATGTTTCTTGAAGAAAAATAATTACCGGTTATATGCATTTTTGGTTTAAGGATAGAGCATGAATACTGTTTTAATTCAAATCTTATTCTTAACAACTTTACCTGAGAAAGAGATACTCGGGAATTTGTCTTATCTTTTTTTTTTTCGGCAAAGTTTCCTACCCATATACTGGATATAAAAAAACAGCACAACTCTCCTTTTGGACAAAAGTGTATCGATGGGTTTACCAAGTGTTCCAGTTAGCCTTCTTCAACACAAAGTACTTTAAAACTATTACAACATTTAAACTATTAAAACATCTAACCTGGATACCAAATTACTTTGGCAAAGTGTTATCTTCTATAGGTGTAAATCAGAATGTGTCAAGCATGCATGTCTTTATTTTCAAAGTGGTATATTCAAATATAAATAAGAAGATGTGGTATGAGTGCCAACCCTTTTATACTTTTCAACACTTTATATTTAAATTCTCGTTATAAACTTAACATCGCATATAAATAACTGTATTGCATCATTGTTTCTACAATTAGAGCAGAGAAAAAAAAATATGTTTATCAGGTTTTAGGAAGATTAAAGAGTTTCTTTATCAGAAACCACGCTGATTGAAATAAAACGTATTCAGAAGATATTGTAAAAATGCTAGAATTTGTAATCGATAACCTCTTTGTTGAGTTCTGCAGAAATATCTTTAAAATTGATATTTTTTTTATTTTATTCTGTTATGTTGTCAATGTTAGCCATATAAAATAATACGCTATGCAATACCTCAACCGTAAACCGTATATAATCCTTATCCCGATATTTGTAAATTTGGTTTAAATGTTAAAATAATCCATCAAATGTATAAGTATTTCGGATCGATCATTTTGTTTGGAATATCATACATAGCATGGTACTACTATCAACGTCGTTGTTTTGCTATATTTGCCTTGTTAATCTTCTCTCTCTTTTGTTTTGTATATGGTACCGGCAATCACCGACACCATTTCACGACGCAATACGGTATATTTCTTTACATTCTTCAAGTTCCTCATGGTTTTCTACTCGCTCTTGCGCTGTGCGGTGTCCGAAGTTCTAACGAGATGTCTCGTAGTTAATGTCACGGCGTACGAAAAAATATCGGCGAATTAATGTGTACGGGAAGACACTAATTCAATAGCAGTACATTTATGAATATTTTGAGAATATAAAGGATTTTCTTTTACAAGAAAGTTTGCGTACACTTGTTTTATAGTAAAACTTAGCCATTCAAGTATATAAAACATTTTCAACTTTTTTTTTAAATTTGAAGTTTCATATGACTTTAATGAAATTTTATCACAGAATATATATTCTTTTCGAAAAAGTGAAGCTACTGAGTAACAGCATTGCATACAAAGCATTACTTATATGATGTTCCAGATATCTGCAACTTGCATCTCCGTGTCGTGTAGCAGTACAGACTGTTTTTTATAAATACTCTTATAATCAAACTGCATATTTCGATGTTGCGTTGATTTTCTTCTTGTTTAAATTTATTTTGTAAACATTGCCCATAACATCATTATCGGGAGTGTGAATGATTACAACTTTTGTTGTAATTACATTTTGGTGTCATTTTTTTAACACATTTTTCCAGTACCCTTTCAATAAAAAACTTAAAAATCGCATTAAACGGAAACATCGTTGGTGATATATTCTGCATTATAATTTTTAAAACATCAGACGTGAAATGCTGAACGACGAAAGTTTAAAGGAATTCAAATCACCAGGTTATTTTTATATGACGTAATGTCAATAAATCCATAATTCTTACTTAGTTGCATTTAACATCTAGGTTATTTCCAATTCAATTATAATGATTCGATTCTTCGAATCTATTTCATATAAACATTGAGCTCAGTAGAATCTTTTTTTTTTCTGATTTTTTTTGTATGATGGATTACTGACTAACACAAGCACACTCTGTTTTTATGTAAATTCCTTATTAGGTTATTTACAATTCAATTGTTCAATTCTTCGAATCTATTGCACTTAAGCATTGAACTCGGTAGATTTTATTCTCTGGTTTTTTTTGTGTGTTTTTTTTGTGCTTTTTTTTTGTGTGATGGATTACTTCAGCATACCCTGCTTTTATTTATTTCTTTATAAAGTGTCATGGAAATTCGTTGATATCATTACTTTTTTTCATTCTCCCAACGATGTATTGTATTGGAAACTAAGCTCTTTGGACATTTTACAACACATGTACTTTATCGAATTCTTGTTATTATCAAATACCAGCGCTACTGTTTAAGCTGCTTGTTAGGTTAAATCCCCACCGGGAAGTTCGGAGTAAATAGGTTAGAAATTAACATACATAATTAATTATCTTAAAATATAACAATAAAGATGATAAAGTTGAAAAAAGTTCAGTTATTTTCCTTTTCTGAATGCATAAGTAGTTTAGTATTTATAATTCACAATTAAATTATCACAATCAAAATGGTCGTCTATTCTTTATTCAGAAGAGAAGCGAAAGATACCAAAGGGACATTCAACTCATAAGTCGAAAACAAACTGACAACGCCATGACAAAGAGAGGCGAAAGATACCAAAGGGACATTCAAACTCATAAGTCGAAAATAAACTGACAACGCCATGACAAAGAGAGGCGAAAGATACCAAAGGGACATTCAAACTCATAAGTCGAAAACAAACTGACAACGCCATGACAAAGAGAGGCGAAAGATACCGAAGGGACATTCAAACTCATAAGTCGAAAATAAACTGACAATGCCATGGCAAAAAAAGAAAAAGACCAACAAACAAACAACAGTACACAAAACACAACATAGAAAACTAAAGACTGAGCAACACGAACCCCACCAAAAACTGGGGTGATGACAGGTGATTCGTAAACTGTTGCACATTTTCAACAACGATTTATGGATTTCGAGCTCTCCGTCAATCACGTATAATGCAATTGAAAACAAATTAAACCCAAAAATTATAAAAATAACAACGTGTTCTCTTTGTGTGTTTTATGTATCACTTAATGTCATACGAACATATTCACCTTTAGTATAAAGTCTTCATTTGCGACATGCAGACAAAATTATCATTTTAATTAACTTTGATATTGGAGAAAAGGTTTGATTTTTAATTCAACACAGTTTTCATTTATTTTCCAGTTCATTTACGTTAACCAAATCAATTTGTAATCTTCTCTCGAGCATCTCAACCGATGATTTTACCTTTAGAAAAATTCCTTCATGGCAATTTAATAATCTATCGACATTCAATAATCAGATATAATTGAAAGTAGATAATTTGATTGACAAATAGTTTTAGAGGCTTTTTTAAATCTGTTAGAACATTTGTCGAAAAACACATTTTTGACGAGAACGGCTTGCGGTTATCACCACATTTTTTTCGTAAAAAAGTAAGAAAATGTTATTATTACAGTAGCTGGTTATTCAGTGTGCACCACATTTTTGATGTTATTTCGAATAGACAGAAAAAATATTACAGTCATTTCTTATAATTTAATTCTAAATTCCATTTTAAACCGTAGTAAACCATGAAAAAACGTTGAGGACGTCACGGTCACATGACTAAATTATGTCTATGAGCTGATAAACAAAACAACGTCAGCCAATCAGAAGACGCGTTGTACATCCAAAATTAAATTATTGTAAAATCGAAACTGAAAAACATCGCATGATACACGATTCATTTGTTATAAGTCCGATAAAACCCCAGATGCTCGGGAAAAGTAAACAGTACCATTACCACTAGTTTCACTCGTCGGGTTGTTCATGTGAAGTCATGATGCAGTGTGGCAGTTATATCGATTTCAGTTTTATTATTGAGAACCATTGATGCATTAAATTCCTTGTAAGTAGAAACGGTTAACACTATTAAAGAAACCGGGATAAGAAACACTTGCTCCAACTGAAAGAAAAGCTATTCATAGAAATAAGAAGATGTGGTATGAGTGCCAATGAGACAACTCTCCATCCAAGTCACAATGTGTAAAAAGTAAACAATTATAGGTCGAAGTACGGCCTTCAACACGGAGCCTTGGCTCACACCGAACAGCATGCTAGAAAGGGCCAAAAATGACTAGTATAAAACAATTCAAACAGGAAAACCAACGGTCTTATCTATATAAAAACGAGAAACGAGAAACACTTAAGAACCACATCAACAAACGACAACCACTGAACAACAGGTTCTCCTGACTTAGGACAGGTGCAGTACGCATACAGATCTTACATAAAAATGGAAAGTCCACAAGAAGAAAGTTGAAGTCATTCAAAACAAATTATATAAATGAATTTTAACAAAGAGAAGTAAAATGTATATGGAATTACTGGACTATTTATTTTTTTCTGTAGTAATGAATTAGTCTGAAGAAATTGTCAAATGCACAAAATAAACGTGAGAAAGGTTAATATGCCAGATATACTTACTGGAGGTGTGATGAGATGATTGAAGCTGTTAATTTTCTCCTTGATAATATTTATGTACGTTTCGGCAGCAAAGTTTATCGACAGGTTGTAGGTATTCCTATGGGCACAAAAAACCAGTAAAATATCGTTTCATCTCGGCCTCTAGTAAGTGTTCTACAACTAATCTTTCAGTGCTTTTAACAAGTTCCTTAACTACTATCAAGGAGCTTTTCATAAACTATTGTAATAAAATATATGAAAATAGTGGAGTTAACTATTTTTGGAGTGTAAAAAATTCTTTGGATGTTTTAGATAAATTACGTGCTTTTGATGGTCCTTTTGATTCTGTTGACAGTTTTGACTTTTCTACTCTTTACACTACACTTCCACACAATCTTATCAAACAAAAATTTGACTATTTAATGAAATGGTCGTTTGGTAAATCTGAATGCAAATATATTTGCTGCAACTCATTTAAAGCCTTCTTCTCTAATGAGAAAGGTAAATATGCCAGATATACTTACTGGAGGTGTGATGAGATGATTGAAGCTGTTAATTTTCTCCTTGATAATATTTATGTACGTTTCGGCAGCAAAGTTTATCGACAGGTTGTAGGTATTCCTATGGGCACTAATTGCGCCCCTTTAATAGCAGACTTGTTTTTATACTGTTATGAATCACAGTTTATGACTAAACTCAGTAAAGACCCGTCTAAATTGCATTTAATTGATAAATTCAACAACACTTACCGTTATCTTGATGATATTTTTTCGTTAAATAATCAAGAATTTTCTCAATATACTGCCGAAATTTACCCAAAGGAACTTACTTTAAATAAATCAAATTTAAACGGTAACAACTGTCCTTTCCTAGATTTAGATATTTTGGTTTTACACGGGAAACTCACACTAAAATTTACGACAAAAGGGACGATTTTTCGTTCCCTATTGTTAATTTTCCCTTTTTGGATGGTGATGTTCCTTTGGCACCATCTTACGGTGTTTATATTTCACAACTCGTTCGCTATGCCCGTGTCTGTTGTGACGTTTTTGATTTTAACGAACGTAATTTATGTATTACAGGTAAATTATTAAGCCAGGGATTTCGTTACCATAAATTACTTAAAACCTTTACTAAATTCTTCCACAGATATACAGATTTGGTTTTGAAGTTTGGTTGTACCTGTAGAAAACTTATTTCAAACGGGATTGCACATCCTCATTTTTACGGCAATATTGTTTACCGTGCCCGGAAATTTAGAAACGATCCTGGTAAACTTATCGATCTTTTAAATAAACTTATTCTAAAAGGTTACCAATTCAACACTGTAATTAGATCATTAAATATTGTTTTTATTGGTACTAATATTGATTTTGTTATCAGTAAATTAAAAGCAAACTAAATATTATTGTTATATGCATATACACATTCATGGATCTACAATCTGTCGATACCTGTATCTTGGCATTGCACAAGGTCATTTTTTTCTCTGACTGTTTATGACGTCTTTACACTAAATCCATTGGATGTTGGATGTGTACGGATTGATGATTTAGTCTTAGATGCATGATTTTTTTATTAGTTGTTAGTGGCTTTGAACTAGCTATCAGTAACTGCGAGTACTCTCAGATCTGTAATTAGTGTCTTTTTGTTGTTTGGATGTACAAGTACCCGGCCACGTCCACTTGTATTTGTAGTATTTGTATTTTTATCCATCTGATGAGTTAAGCCTCTTTCAACTGATTTTTATAGTTCGTTCTTATGTTGCACTGTTACACCACTGTCTCAGGTTAGGGGGAGGGTTGAGATCCCGCTAACATGTTTAACCCCGCCACATTCTTTATGTATGTGCCTGTCCCAAGTCAGGAGCCTGTAATTCAGTGGTTGTCGTTTGTTTATGTGTTACATATTTGTTTTTCGTTCATTTTTTGTACATAAATTAGGCCGTTAGTTTTCTCGTTTGAATTGTTTTACATTGTCATTTCGGAGCCTTTTATAGCTGACTGTGCGGTATGGGCTTTGCTCATTGTTGAAGGCCGTACGGTGACCTATAGTTGTTAATTTCTGTGTCATTTGGTCTCTTGTGGAGAGTTGTCTCATTGGCAATCATACCACATCTTCTTTTTTATAGTCATTGATTTGAAGGTTCGCGGATTTGCATGAATTCTACAACAGGGGTTTATACACAATTCATCATCAACTTAAACTCCCATATCGTTCAGAATATTCTGCTCTTATTTCATTGGTAGTCGTATATTTGTACAATTAAGTTGTCTTATCTCCACATTATTTGTTTAACCGATCAAATCTATATATGGATATCGTATACATGGTTTGAAGAAGGAAATAACAGACTTAGTTGTTGAATATGGTAACCCAAGTCGTTATATTAAAAACAAATGGTACTTCATTATTATCTCCTATTCTATGTGACCCTTGCCAGACATGGATACTAGTAAAAAAAAATGACACTGCCTTATGCTTACCATTGGTTACTTGGACATCGAATGGATTATTTTCTACCACGCGATTCTTTCGTTTGCATTATACCATGGCCAGTGAGGAAACAAAAACAACCACCAAATAAGAAACACAAGAAACTCATTTAGAAACAATTTATATATCATTTATTTAAATTATGAAAATGTATGCAATATTTTGTGAACTAATCTAAAATATTGTCTGTATGAATATTGCCTTTATTACTTAATTGAATACTGACTCAATCAATATTCTGGATAACTTTCTAAAATTGTCCGTTGATAAATTTATAAATTATAAAGAAACTTAGGTTTCAACTCCCTCTGGCAAAGCCGACCTGAGATGAATTTAGCTATTAGTTATAGGTAATTTATGGTCATATAGCTCCAACTGTTTCGGTTCTTATACATCCTTGGCCTTCAAATATTCGGCTTTGAGCGTTCCTGATGAAGGTAAATCCAGAAAAGCGCTTCGGACGCATGAAATTTATGTCGTGTTGTTTTAATTTTTTCAGCACTGGGTCGATACCTCTGCTAGTGAACTATCAGTCCCCGAGGGTATCATCAGCTCAGTAGTCAGTACTTCGGTACTGACATGATTTATAACAAACCTTTCTAAAATTGCCCGTTGATAAATTTAGAAATTATAAAGAAACTAAGGTTTCAACTCCCTCACGCAAAGTTGACCTTAGATAGATTTGGCCATTAGTTTAAGGTCCTTTTTGGTCATACAGCTCTTTAACTGTTTCGGTTCTCATACATCCTTGGCTTTCATATATTCGGCTTGGAGTGTTCCTGATGAAGGTAAATAAAAAAAAGCGCTTCAGACGTAAGAATTTATAAAGTGTTATTTTCATTTTCTTACTAGAAAATGTTGTGTTTGAATCTATAATACTAAATAAGGAAACCCGTTTTTGTGTGTCGCTAATCCGTATTCGAGACAAAAATCAATCAAAATGTCTCTTTACACCAAAGGTAGTATGCAAACTGTAATTTTATTATCTTCCCTAATGATAATTTATTTTTAGTTAGTTTTGGAATAATACGGAAACCAAAATCCTTTCTGTATATCCTTCCGTCAAGGTGTCAAGTCAACAATTCACCAACTCAAATTTACTCTGACAAAAAATAGTGCTTTTGATGTTGTTTTTTTTTTCTTTCTTAAACTAGATAAGGAGGTAATATGAATATAAGTTTGATTGAAAATATATTTTGATTAATTTGAGAACAAATTTACTTGTGTATGAATTTGGACACAATTTTAGGGTAGATGTGGCCAATAATATTCTGAAGAAGATTTTCAGTAACACAACATGTTATTTTTAGTAGTAGAGAACATCCTATACCACTACGAGACTTTAAACATTGGCTGAAAATTGACATTTAGAAAGTTGATACATATATAATTCAATATCCTTATGGTAAAATATTTCGAGAACTGTGAATATTTGGTTGAATATAAAGAAATTTTGAATTGGTAGCCTGACACCTAATACCATCGGTTTAGAATTTTCCTTCTACTTCCTTCTTCTATTCAACTTTCTCTCCCTCCAGCGTTGGAGCACACACAAAAAGCTGTCTTTAAAACGGCAACGAATAAAATCATATGCACTATAAATTAACTCAAATTAAAATATGGTTTAGATCCTCCATCATCACACTTGCTCAAGGAGAAAGAGAATGGGTAAGAGTAAACAAGTGACAAATTATGAATGAGTGATGGAGAGAGACTATGAGTTAGATTGCGTGGGAGAACATGGCGAATGCGAGGGGAATAAACGAGAGAGCGGTAGGTTGTATAAATAAATGAAACAGAGGGTGGGTGTGCGGTGAGTGAAAAATGGAAAGATAGTATGGGGAGATATACAATACAGTAAATTCTCAAGGAAATCTCTCAGTGAATGAAAGCAAGGACATAGTATAAAATCATGATAGCTGCTGTACTTCTCAATGTTACAAAAACACGAACTTGTACAATGTCAATAATAAATAGATGCAGGAATTTAAAGTACAAAAAATAAAAAGAGGAATATAACTTTATCATAGCATTTTTGTAAAATACCTGATATAGAGGTTGACTTTGACCATACTAAGCAAATTACACACACATTCTATTTCCATTGTTATGTCACAAAATCCAAGCCGCAACTAGGATGAAATTCTTGATAAATAGTTGCCGGTAACATGGGAGCTCCCGAAAACGTGGTTCTCAATAGTAAAGATAATCTTCTTAAAGTAGCTGCAAAGGTCCGTGCGATTTGCGTGTCTTGCTGCGGAATTTGTATTTGTGGGATAACATTAACATAACTAATTTTATTGCATCAGATGATTTCAACAATTAATGTCTCTTCAATGATGCTCGAAGCCAGAACGTTTGAAATTCCAAATCCTAAGACAAACGTTGAAGAGCTGGCAAAATCAAAAAGGACCAAAAGTAAAGCCAAACCCTGACAAGGAGTCACGATAGCTATAGTTGAGGAAGATATATTTCTTAATCTAAAATGATTTCGACATTTTATGTACCTGTCTTCTATATATCCATAAAATAAAAAGAAAGTCGTGTGTTTTTTTTTTCTTTAAAAAAATAATTTTAGTCAAAAATTGTCAATTTTCACCAAAATTCAGATTACCAAACAGATGAATAATCAAACATTTTGAACTTAAAAAGCTAAAATATTCCATTGTACGTGCAATTCTGACACACATTTGTTAATTTTAAACTAGAATATAGGATTAATGAAGATATACTTGTACAAAACGAAAACTCATCACTCTGGGTATGGTGCACCCCCCCTTTTTTTTGGAAAAAAAATCGTTTTTTCAAAATTATAAAATTTGTTGAAAAAAAATGTGGAATCTTATTGTGTTTACTTGTGAACTAAGCATTTTAAGAATTTAAGCATAACATTACTTCTATAGTTATATGTAAGATTTCTCAGAAGTTTGAAAAAAATGGTAATACGCATAACCCGTTGTCGTGCCTGAGATTGATGCTGTTAGTGAAAAAGAATAATATTGAACTCCAAAAACATTTAAGTCTGTGTATAAAAATGAGAGGATGTGTTGTAATTGCCAATGAGACAACTCTCCGCAAGAGACCAAATGACATAGAAATGAACAACCACAGGTCATCCTACAGCCTTCAACAATGAGCATAACATGATTGTCTGTAAAACAAATCTTAATGAACAATTTAAAAAAAAAATGCTCTTGACTAAGATCTGCTAAACAAGAATGCTCACCCTGAAATGTCTGGTTGGTTATATTTATCAATGAATTACTTTTAAAACTCTGTTATATAAAGATTTTAATACAAGTATCATATTAACTTAACATTATCAATGTTCTAAGAAAATGAGGTCAGGGTAAGATGAACTATGTCAGACAGACGAAAGAGAGAGAACGGAAACGGAAAATTCAGCAATTTTTCCATTTTCAAAGGGGCATAACTCATTAACAGTACAAGTGACACCAATAAAATTCAAACTAGATCTGTATTTTATGGTAATAAGCATTGTGTATAAGTCTCAAATCATTTGGTTGTGGCTAACTTAAGTTAGTGAACGGAAACAAAAAAGACAGCAATTTTTCCATTTGTAAAGATGTATAACTCTTAGAACGGACGTACTTACGAACAAGGGTACAACCTAATGCCCCCTTCGCTACGGTGGGGGCATACGAATTCTACGTGTTCTATCTGAGGAAATATATACCAACGATCTATCTTAAACTGTGCAAGACTTTGTCAATGTTTGTATGGTATATGATGGAAAAGGACAGCTTGTCTATCAATTTTTTTTTTAAATAACCTAACTGAATTATTATTTGTATAAGGCAGAGTTATCGCATCTTTATAGTTCTCAAAACATATTCTCCTTGTGGGCCTTGAGGAAAATTTGCTGGTCCTAACTAGTATATACTGTTTTAATTCTCAAAACCTTAGGACCACCATGTGCAAAGATCATTCATGGAATTTTGCTCAATTTTATCAATTGTTATATTTACACATTTGTATGCCCCTGTCGTGGCGGAGGGGGCATTAAGGTTTACCATAGTACGTCCCAAAGTTGGTTTCTGTTCTCTAACTTTAGTTTGTCTCAACCAAATGTTATGAAACTTAATCACATTGCTTATTACCACAAAACACAGACCAAGTTTGAATTTTGGTGGTGTCACTTTAACCGTTCTAGAGTTATGCCTTTTTACAAATAGAAGTATTGCTGTATTTTTCGTTTCCGTTCTCTAACTTTAGTTTGTCTTTACCAAATGTTATTTAAATTATACACAATGCTTAAAACCACCAAATACAGATCAAGTTTGAATTTTGGTGGTGTCACTTTTACTGTTCTAGAGCCATAGCTCTTTACAAAGGGAAAAAGTTGCTGAATTTTTCGTTTCTTTTTTCTTTCTTTAGTTTGCAACAACCAAATGTTATGAAACTTTTACACAATACTTATGGCCACAAAACTTACATAAAGTACACATTTGGTTAGTGTCACTTTTACCGTTCTTCAGTTATGTCCGTTTATAACTTTTATTATATGCAAGCGGGAGCATCATCTGTGTCCAATGGACACATTCCGCATTTATTTCAAGCTCTTTTGCATAAGTTAGATTCATTTAATATTAGAATAGAAAGAATGGTTCTGTAGTTCTTCTTCAATTTCAATTTTTGACACAGTTAAATCGAGATAGTGACAAATAAGTGTTTGCATAAAGGTTTCGATACATGTCGAATTACATGGGAGATAAATAGTAACAGCCATTATGTGTACATAATATAACTCTGCGCAATAGTATACTAGTCAACAAAAGAAACGATACAAGGCAATGTATTAAACTTTCCATATATAATGAAATTGGAACACTGTACCAAACTTAATAACTGTCCAATTGGTCGAATTTTTACAGAGTGTTAATTTCTTATCAAAACCACTGATTTAAGACAAAAGATTTTATTTTTGTTATTTTAAAAAATAGTCTTTTTTGCCAAAAAAATAATAATCAATATTAGAACTTAAAATTTTAAACTTAAACATGATCTGCTTAAAATTTTGATTGCCCTCCGTCCTTGTGTCCATCTGGCTGTCCGTGTGTCCATCTGGCTGTCCGTGAGTCTGTCTGTCCGGTCCTTGCAGTGCTCTCACATATACAAATCTTGTCAGATTTTTACGAAACTAATACTTTAGGTTAATATAAGCAACATCTCAAACAAGTTATATATTTGTGACCAATCGACTTTTTAAGAGTTATTACCCTTAAAAATATTAAATTTATGGAAAGTGGCCTTGTTAGCGCTCTCGAGGGTACAAGTTGTTTATTTTTCATTTTCAGTATATTTCTGATAGAACGGACGTAGTCTTTTAGTTCACCGTTCAATCACTTGGCGTCCGTCGTCGTCCGTCCGGTGTTTACTATTTCAAACATCTCCTCTGAATCCACTGAACCAATTCCAGCCAAACTTAAGCTGAATGATCCTTAGGATATCTAGAATAAAGTTTGTGTTTTATTTTCTTTTTTGTCAAAAAACATGGCCTCCCTTAAAATAGAACAGAGGTGTAAAATGCAGTTTTTGGCTTATATCTCAAACACTAAAGCATTTAGAGCAAATCTGATGTAGGTAAACATGTTCATTAGGTCAAGTTCTATCAGCCCTAAAATTTTCAGATGAATCTAACAACACATTGTTGGGTTGCTGCCACTAAATTGATAATTATATGGAAATTTTGCAGTTTTTGGTTATTATCTTGAATATTATTAATGACAAAGATAAACTGTAAACAGCAAAAAAGTTCAGCAAAGTAAGATCTTCAAATAAGTTTAATGACCAAAATTGTCAATTGACCCCTTAAGGAGTTGTTGCCCTTTAAAGAATTTTTTTCACAATTTGTTCATCTAGTTTGCTTACTTTAAAAAATCTTCTCCTGAAACTGCTGAATCAATTTCAGCCAAACTTGGGAGTATTTAGTATAAATTTTGTATTTTATTTCCTTGTAATTCAAGAAACATAGCCACTATGGCTAAAATGGAACATAGGGGTAAAATGCATTTTTTTGCTTTTTAAGAAAATATGACGGATACAAAGAACATTTAAATGGAATTTTTAAGCCACTCATTGATATATATTGAAAAGCATAAATAATCATTGATTAAAGATTTAACCAAAAAATTACAGGTGATCGACTCACGCTCTTGAGAGCCTCTTGTTTAGAGTTAAAATTTAAAGACAGTCTGAGACTAAGTTTTTTTGACATAGACTGAAATAAAACTTAGACAGAGGCTAATTTTCAAGACCATGAAATAGCATTTAAAAATTTTAATTTGCGCAAAACAAGTGTATTTCATGTATTTAAGGGCGCAGCAATCCTTCATTCAGTCATCAGCCTTTCGGCTGTTTTTCTGTTGTTTGGTTGGATTGTTGTCTCTTTGACACATTCCCCGTTTCTGAAAAAAATCTAATATCTAAAAATGGGGAAGGAGGTACTATCATTGGCCTAACCCTTGAAGAAATTTCATGCTTCAATGCTCAAAATGTTCAGAATTTAATACCATCTTTCATTTAATTTTTGATAAATTTTATAATTGAAAAAACGATTTTTCTTCAAAAAAAAGGGGGGGGGGGGGCACCATGCCCAGAGTGAAAAGTTTCATTCTCTACCAACATATCTCTATCAATAATATATTCTCATTTATAATTACTAAATTTGTGTCAGAAATGCACATATAAATGGAATGATTTAGCCTTTTAAGTTCAAAATGTTTGATTAATCATCTCTTTGGCAATCTGAATTTTGGTGAAAATTGACAATTTTTGACAAAAATTATTTTTTTAAAGAAAAATAAAACACACGACTTTCTTTTTATTTTATGAATATATCAAAATTTGTCAATGAAATGTCATGGTATTGTTGGTCTTGGGAGATAAACAGATTTAAAATTTAGGAGTTTTTGAAATTTTTCATTTTCGTATTTTAACACATTTTTAAATGGTTGCTATGGAAACAAACTATGTAGTAAATTCAAAATTTTAACGTTTTTGTATAGTTTGGGGCTTTGTTTGTCAATACTGTAAATATACATATTGTTTTTATTGATTAACTTAATTTCCATGGGACTTTAAATTCCCTTATTTTAAATTTTCAAAAGGGTCTTTTTTCACATATTCAGGCAAAATGTTGTTTTGATGGTTACCATGGCAACTGGCAATATACAGGGAAAATAAAGATAGAATTTTACGTATCTACCAAAGTTCTTATGATATAGGGCCAAAAAAATTACTTCTGTGACATGTCATGAATCACCCTCTGCATGATTTTTACAAAGACGGGTACTTATTACAGAAAATTCAAATAGAACAATATCCGAATTTCATGCTAGTACCGAAGTTCTGGTCACTAAGTTAATATTAGGCTAATTCTACATATGATTGATATTGCCCACTTGGTATCTTCGTAATTTTTAACCCAACTATCTAGATGTAAAGATTTTTTAAAAAAATAGTAAAACGACACCATAACCCTTATCAATTTCTTTATAGAGCAAAACCACGAGCAAAAAAAGGTCAATTCCTTGAAATATTGCTTTGGAAATGACAGCTTTAAATTGAATTGGAATGATATTTCAAAAATAACACAGTTGTCAAACTTATACCTTGATACATACAAATTAGAAAAGGATAACTAGTCTTATGTAGACGAAACGTGTCAAGCGTATATTCATCTCTGATGAGTTTTTAAAAACCACTGGGTCGATGCCATTACTGGTGAACGTTTCATCACAATCCCAGTAGTCAGCTTTGATCTTTTTTTAAACTAATTTTCTGTGAATTTACTGTTCATTAAACGTAAATATCATTCAAAACACTAGAATGTTTCTACCCCAGGCATAGATGGACTTAGCCACTTCTCGCATAACTTTTTTTGAAACTTTGGGCTTAATGCTCTTTTTAGTAATTTATTTGGCCTACAAAATGTTTTGATTTAAGCGCATATATAAAGTTTTAAGTTCAAAAATAACCAAGCCGAAGCCTTGTTGGCTTAATGTATAGAATATAGAGATGGAAGATGTTCTATCTTTTTAAAACTACATTGTGTTCTTTTTTTAAGGTCTTGGCAATCGGGGTTGTTGGCAAACCATGTCACTAAAAAGGTATTTGTTCTTCTGAATCTTTTATTCTCATAAACTAAATACAAAGTTACAAAGAATGGTACATATATATAAATACATAAATGGACAAACTACATGCATGTGTGAAATACTACATGTAAGTTAAATAGGTTAACTAGGAGGACATACTTCCTTATTAATAATTTTAATCAATTTACTCAGTTTTTCTAATTGTTCAGTATTTGTAGGATTGAATATGTCTTATGAATGGTGCTTAGTCTATAATTCTTTGCAATAATGGCAATGAAACATTTCTTAATAATAATATTACTACACCTGAAACATAACCAGATAAAAAAAAATCCGAAATTTCAAAGGAAACTAAATATAAGCTGACTATATTTCATCCCTTATTTTATTGATTTTGTATTTACATTGTATCATAGATCAAATTTATTCGTTCAGTGTATGTTCACTTGTGTTAATATGTCTTTTGATTGAGTTAAGCCATTTCAATTGATATTTTATAGTGTGATGTTACACTATTGTTTCAGATAAGGGTGAAGGTTTGGTACCATTAAAACGTTTAAACCCGCTGCAATTGTTTGCACCTGTCCTAAGTCAGGAATCTGATGTTCAGTAGTTGTCGTTTGTTGATGTGGTTCATGAGTGTTTCTCGTTTCTCCTATTTTATATAGATTAGACCGTTGGTTTTCCCGTTTGAATAGTTTTTCACTAGTAATTTTTGGGGCCCTTTATAGCTTGCTGTGCGGTGTGAGCCAAGGCTCCGTGTTGAAGACCGTACTTTGACCTATAATGGTTTACTTTTATAAATTGTGACTTAGATGGAAAGTTGTCTCATTGGCACTCATACCACATCTTCTTATATCTATATATAAATAGTTAAGCCATAATAACTATCATATGTTATCGAGTTTTTAGATTATTCACTAATTACTACTTCGACCCTCAGCTAACGTTAGGAAGTATTTCAGTTCTTATCTAATTTCATGCTTATCGCGCTTTGATAAGAAAATGATTGAAATCTGAAAAAATACAGGATGGCTATATTCGATATTTGTTTGAATTCATGATAAATCAAATTAAATCATTATCATGAAAAGGCAAAAATTGTTATTTATAAGAAAATCAATAAAAAGAATCAGTAATAACAGATATCACGTTTAATGAGACTTGTTTATTTTAAGTAACCAACCAAATGTTTATAGATCTCAAAAAGTGTTTATTAAAAACAAATTTAGATTTTAGTTCCAGAATTAGAATGTGATATCATTTACCCTGTATTATAGAATTAAGGTAATTTGTAGTGGATTAACAAATTGTACAAAAACGCAATGTAAAAATCATATCTGAAGAAGCATTTACTGTGACTTGACTGTTAGTGTTGCTCTCCATCTATTGCAACTTATTAAAAATTCTGACCAAATTGCTATTTGTTTTATAAAACCAAACTGCTCAACTGGTCAGAAATTTGAACAAACTGCTATAGAAAACCACAATCAAGTCAAAAACAGCCGTTGGGCGTCAGAGTAATCTCGGACTACTACAAGACTTAAATTCCACTTCAATGATATTATGAAAAATCAGTCTAACAGTTTGTATAGAAATTTTATTGTTATTGTCATGCTAAAGGTGATAGGTAGTAATTTTGAATTGCTATAAAAATGTCCAAACTAAGCTTTTATACAATTTTTCTTTCGAAAAGTCTTCTTTATTCATAAGCATCAGACATCATTTGAATCAAAACATTTCATATTCAGTGAAATTACAATACGTTTTTAGGAAGTTTCCATGGGAGTTAATCAATTTTTCTTTCGAAAAGTCTTCTATATTCAAAAGAATAATGTTTTAGGTTATCTCCCATCTAAACTTATTAACAACATATTGTAATTTCACATATATATCACAGTAATACAATACTATCGGTATCACAGAGGTGAATGAAAATTTGATGAAAGCTACATATAGATTAAAGTATTTAATCTGCCGATATAAAATTACTGTCTGCTTAAGGTGGCTAGGGCGTCTTAATTAAAATTGATAGAATTTTTTGATAATTTGTTAAAATGAAGTTTTTATCATGCTTTTTTCAAAAATATAACAAAAAGTATGGGTCACCGAACTTTTTTTCACGCTAGAGGTTGTGCAAAATTGTCAGATTTTGTATAGATTATGCATGGAAAATCAAATTTTGTGTGATAAAAAGAAAACTACTTGATAGAACTTTAAGATAAAATGTGAGAAGATAGCTCTTATAAGATGCTTTCAGATAAGAAAAAGAAAAAATGGGGTCACCGAACTTGTTTTCTTGCTACATATCAAAATAGGTTAATTCACAACACTTTCTATTATAAAAATTACTTTATCTGAGTTATCTCCCCTTATTTGGCAAATTAAAAAAAAAAATCTAATCAAACACAAATAAGGTGTTTTTGAGAAATTACAGCCGTAATTATGATATAACACACAATTTTCTATATTTACATCAAAAGTCTTTAAAATAAATTACATACTAATCTCAAAATTTACACATTTCATGAAATATCTAGACCAACGTTATCTGCTTCTTCGAAATCCAAGATGGAGGAAGACACCCGAGCCACCTTAAGATCTAATATTTACCATTTAACCTACAAGAATATCAGAAAACCTACGTCATAAAATTGTTTTTCAACACGATTTTGCGCAAACTTCAATCTATTTTGTGAAAAGAAATTAGTTACAATCTTGATTGATAGAATTAATGTAAAGTTCTAATTATTAAAGTCTTTCAGAAAAGAACCCTGTTTCGGTTCTTCTACATCATTGTCTTTTTAAAATATTCGGCAATGAGGTAAATTCAGAAAATCGCGTCGGACGCATGCAATTATAAAGTGCTGTTTACATTTTTTAGTGTAAATGAATTTCAAAACTAACTTGCTTTTTGAACACAAAATTAGACTGCGAATTCCTTGTATACATGATATTGTTGCTATATGACATGTCGGGTTGGTGCCACTTGTTTTGTCTCCAGAGTACCTAGTGAAGCTTGACTTAGAGACAATTCTCGTTCGCATGGAAATCGGTATTATAATATTTATTGCAAAATTGTATATGCATTTGTGTACCATACTTATTACAATGTGAATAAAGTGTTCATGAATTGGAACTCTGCAATTATGAACCAATCATCGGAACGATTAATGTCTGCAAAATGAGATCACAGAGTCAGAGCAACACATTTCAAATTTCCGAAGAAGTGATAATTTACGATGGTAAGTTAAACTCTAATTTTAAATTTTCATTTAAATTATGAAATTCAGATATTTTTTAATGTATTTGCTGTAATTACTGATAATTGTTAATTACGAGAGACCAAAAACCTCACAAAGGTTAATGTGTTTGAAACTTTATGCAATATCAGAACAACATTTGCATCATATTTTACTCATTCTAAGCCATCATAGAGAAACGGAAGTTTTTAACATCTCAAGTAGTGGTTTTTTATTTCAAAACTAGGCCATAAATATAAACATATGGAGATGGAATCATTGCCAATGAAAAGATTGTCCGAGAGAGTCCAAATGACATGAATGTTAGCAACTCTATGTCATTGTACGGGACTATAGCCTTCATCAATGAACAAACATTATATCGTATAGTCAAATATAAAAGATATATCGACATGAAAAAATGTGAAACAATTCAAATGAGAGAACTAAAGGCCTAATTTAGGACAAAACAAAAACGATAAACAAGTATGACAGACAGCAACCAATGTCAACGACTGAATAACATGCTCCTGGCTTAAGAAAGGCAAAGAATATAGTGAGGTTAATCCTTTTAACTTTATAATTAAGTGTGAGCTCTCGGTCCACCCTTAACCCGGGACAGTAGAATAACAGCAAAACTTTTAAGAAGAAACTGTATAAATCAGTCATAACCTGAATTAAAAAAAAAACTAAAATAAATTACAATTATTGATAGTATATCTTTAAAAATCATATTATATGTATCGTCCACAAGAATATTCGACTAATTTACGTTGTACTCACGTTTATTGAATGATTATTTAAAGAAGAAAAAACATTTTAGGTGTTTTAGGCATTTAAAATGATGTGTTATATTAATAAAACAGAGAAGAAATGTCAACCTCGTGCCAAGCCGCTTTCACATGAAAATCGAAAATTCGATTCAAGTGTAAACTAGTCCCATTATTGTTAAGTATCTTTATATTTTTATGACGTATACATCAATAACATACAGCAGTGACTCTAATCTTGATAAATGTCAGAAAAAATATGTAAAGTTTGTTATGATGTCAATTAAATAGAAACTACCAAAATATCTTTTTAGAAATTACCAAAAGATTTTATATTAAAATCAAGTAGATGTGGTATGATGGCCAATGAGACAAGTATCCGCTAAAGTTCAAATAAAGTGGGTGTAAGCAATTATAGGCAACAGTACGGCCTTCAACAATGAGCGAAACCCATAAGGTATAGTGGTCTATAAAAGGCCCCGATGAAAAATATGAAATATTTCAATTGAGAAAACTAACGGCCTAATCTATAACAAAACAATTTACGAAAAACAAAAATGACAGACATGAACCAACGATAACCACTGAACTACAGGCTCCTGACCTGGGACAGGCTCACACAGAATGTGGCGGGGTTAAACATGTTTGTAAGCGCTCATACCTCTCCCTAACCTGGGACAGTAGTGTAACAGCACAACATAAGAACAAACTATAAAAATCAGTTGAAAAAGGTTTAACTCATCAGATCGACACAAAGCAGAAAAAACATCAAACAAAAACACAGACCGGACGTGGCAGCCATGGTAATAACTTTACCCTTTTATCAATTAAATCGCGCATAAGAAAGATTAGTTGAATGAATTTCAATAAGGATGTATAAATCAAAGCTAAAATTGTATAATGTCTCCGTGATAATCCCGAATTTCAATATCAAGAGTTATGAAAACAAAGAAAGGCGTAAATGATTAACGAATCGAGGACTAAAATCATAATTAAAGAACAGTCAACATGCACAAATGCTAAAATAAAAGATGAAAACACAAAAAATGAACGATACATAAAACGAAAGTCTATTGATGAAGAAACACATACGAAACCACTTATAAACTGGGCTGAACTACTGTGATTCAGAATGGTTATATTTTAAAAGATGCGAAGATATTCAGATTGTTTTGTACTTCAATACCTAGATGTAATTCAATTATTGTATTTGATAAGGAAATAATTGTTTGCGATGATGATGTAAACATACATAAACAACTACATTAACTCGCTAAATGTAAGAAACATAAAAACCAAGTATTATAAGAAATATCTAATAATAAATTATACAAGCTGAATTCAGTGTATTTACGTTTTACTTTTATTTATCAACATAGGAAATTGAATATTTAATGAACTTCACGTCTCCTACAGGATATTAATTAATGACGATTAGAAGACAACAATAGATAAAGCATCAAGTAAAAGAACATATATCTCCCACAAACAAGAAACCAATAAATACGTATGTGGTATAATTTTAGATTGTTTCTGACAAGCTTCTATCTATCATCTTAGTTTAGCTTTTTCCATGCTAGAACGAAACTTGCAGAAAATTACGATAGAATCGTTGCTAACATAACAGGCTATTGGTTACCACTAGCTGTGTCGTCGCATACATATTTCTGGATTGTTATTTGACTTTTTCTTACTTGGAAGACAACCTAAAGATAGACTAAGTACGTTCAAGTAACAAAATGGCCGGAAGAAAGCCAGAAATCCCCGAAGGCTACCTTGGGCCCCAGGAAAAATGGAATGAACTTGGACTTAAATCCATGACACATCCGAATCCAGAGATTATTGCACGGGATAATCATTTGAAAATTGAAATAGGGTCGTCGATGACACATATCAAATTTACATACCAACTTATCCACTGCATCTCTGAAAAGGAATATTCAGAATATGTCTTTGCTCAGATGAAAGAAGGCATAATCCATGTATTGGTTCATATGCCAGAAACAGGCTATTATAAACTTCAGTTGTATGCACTGCCATCAGCCGATGAAAGTAAATCTCTTCCAAACGTATTCAACTATCTGATTCGTTGTACAACCGCAGCCCAGACGGTCCATCCGTTTCCAAAGCACTATGCTCAATGGAAGGACGGATGCTTTCTACATGAGCCACTAGTCTTGCACTCCAACAGCAATCTGACGAACATCAACTGGCGCGTCAATGTACCCCATGCCAATGGAGTAGCCGTCGTTGTTGATGAAGAGTGGTTCCATTTTGAAAACCGGGGAGGTCCTGTCTGGGTAGCAAAATTTAGCTTGGATAAATACCGAGGGTCAAATTCTAAAGTAAAACTTTCAGCCAATTTTCAAGGAGATGAGGAGAGTAAATTTTCTACTATGCTCGAGTTCACCATTTAAATGTGATTTGCTTTAAATTTGACATTAACTTGACAATACTTGAATGCTTTTACAATAAAAGGGGCTTCTGGATTTCCAATAACAACTTTTAATTGGTATTTAAAAGTAAGTATGTTTAAAAATTTACAAATTATGTTTGCTGTCGCTGCTTGTTCTGGTATATAGCAAAGAAAATGTGGATAGACATCATATAAAACTGCATTTACTTAGAATCCTTATTTGTTAGAGCATATATATGATTTGAGCATGCCATATACAATTTGTAATTGCTTATATTGCTATTTGTTGTTGTTGTGATTTCTCATAAAGAATATATCTCGTACATATATACAAGTCTAAAGATATGCACAACGGTACTATATATCATTTCAAATTTATGTTTGCATATGTAAGACGCTGGAAATAGAAAAACTTCGCAAACCACTTGTATCTTTCATGGTTTTGGCATATGAATTAGCTTATTTCATTGGAATGTCTTTATCTCATTTGAAAATTGAAAATGTAACTGGCAGACGATAACAAACAAGCTGACTATTACAGGAAATCAGTAAAGTATGCTCAATTAACATAAACCCAGGTATCTTAAATAGGATACCGGGGAGTTATCCGGCAGCTACCCAGGGAAAAAGGAGGTTCTGTGCATATCTCTTAACACCTTTGGATATAGAATACTTAGAGATAATTTCAGGTATCTATATGATAACTGTAAGCTAAAGTAATATAATACAGAATTCTAACAAATGCGACATCAATTTTAGAGTGAAAAGTTTGCCGCCCTCCAAACTTTTTTAGTCTACTCCTACGCCACTTTTTAGTCGTCCTTTCTCATAACCATGATGGATTAGTCTGTGTGATAATATGTTCAGGTTTAAACTATATGCATCAATTACAAGAAAATGTTATAGATATGAATCAAACCTTCTGGTCTCCTTAATTTCAAGTTGGCATGTAAAGAAAGGATTCTTTTAGTTACAGGACATCATCAGAATACCTGAAAGTAAAATAAGGGATTGTGCTAGATTTTTCATTCTTTTCTCTTTGAGCGGCTATGATCATTTGGCTTCAGGAGCAAGTACAAGAAAGAGTCGACTAGCTGGACCAGCTATCAGTATTTCTATTTATTTTCAATTAAGTCTTATATATTTCCTTTAGGGTTTACACTTCTTACGTTTAATGCAAAACTGCCAAAACAGCCCAGTTTTAGATTTTTGCATTTATATATAGTTACGAGTCGTAAATTAAGGCAACAGTAGTTTACCAACGTTCAAATTGTGTAAATCGATTAGGAAAAGACCAATCAAAGTAAAAAAACGAAACACTGAAGGAACTCCAAAAGGAGCGAGACCGGTGGCATCGACAGGGTAAGCGTTTTTTGCATGAATCAGCTTACCATGGCATGCGAATTCACAATCGGAGATAGGACATAATCGGTTTAATTTCAAACCACTAATCTGGTATCTTATAATCTGAGACCGCGAAAACATGTCGTTAGTGAGTTGAGACACCGACACATCGTATCGGTCAATCAATTCCTGATGGTGTCAAGATTATATCATCGTATTTATTTATATATTCATAATTGAATAACATAGATTCCATTATCTTGATTGGCAGACGACAACAATCACGTGGTGTTTTCAAATGAAATTGTATGTCCCAATAAAACGCAACATACATGACTGCACGTGCTCGACAGGGTTCAATACACCATTAAGTTAATGGGCTCAGCCATAGGAGTGACGATAACATGATATTCAGAATTAAGGGAGGGTCTAATCCTGATTGACCGTTGTGAACACATGATAATTAACTTTAAAAGCACAAATTACACCCATAAGAGGGATATACCAAAGGCGAAAAGATGATACATTTTTCTTTGCCCTAAAGGATCTAAGGCGTCTTTTCTGAACTGCGACGAGACATGTAATTTCAAATGTAGAATGGACAGACAACCAGGTCCACAGATACCTAAAAGTTTGTTGTATAAAGAAAAGCAACGGGGACCCTTTGGTTTTAGCTTTAAATGAATATGGCCGAATATCTTGTCCTTTATTTCTAACATAGTTTCGTTCAAAAACAAACTTCCCGAAGTCTGTACTATTGTCGCCTATTGAAAATAAAGCAACTGCAATATACTTTCAATAAAATGCCCATGGTCAACCCTACTAGGTGTTTAGTTTTTATCTTTTGTCGTTATCTTAATGATTTTACCACCTTATCGGACTTTTTGAACATTTTAAATGTACTTTTGGACACGAGTGGTCCACCCTCTTCCCAACAACAATATCATATATGCCCTTGTGCTTCATATGGAAGAGGGTCATACTCTATAATGAGTTTCTAATTTAAATCAGTTGATAAAAACAACTGATTTAACATGTTTAACTAATGTTTGCAGTCATGTAAAATGAATTAATTAAATTATCTTTGCAGTTTTTTGTGTCGGCGGTTTGACAGAGAACTATTTCTCACGATAGTGACATCATTTGAAAAGAAATTCCGATATACAAGTAATAAGATTGTTGTTTTTGGTATGTGGAACTCCCACTTACAAAGCACTTTCTTCAGAACATGCGATCCTTTTCGATGCCGCGTTCTTACGTGAATGTATCAATGTTTAATCGACTAACAATGTATACTTCACAATGTGTAAAATTTCCTCTTCAGAGCGTGCGTATAGACTGTAGCACAAGTACTCATAATTAATATATCTGTCGGTCATAATTATATCTTTCGATGCAATAACAATTGCAAATCTTGTTCTACATTATGATACTGATTTGGCAGGAAAACGAATGTACTTATCAATTTTTACATTTTCATGTTCTACTGTGTTTTTTTCTCAAAAAAATAAAAAAAAATAAAAACCAAACACAAAGTTAGGAAACGAGATTTATTGTGTATTTTTCTGTTTGTTTTCAAGACACTTGTTTTTTTCATTAAAGTTGTGTGTCAATCTATTTTTGGTATATATAATTATGCACTTTTCATGTTACGTAATTTCAAAATAGGGATATCAAAGGAAAGAGAGAAAATTTGAGATTGTAATTGGATTAATTGATATCAAGCGAACCACATATTTGTTGTAAAATAAGTTCACCAATCGTGGGTTTATATAAATCGGCTTAGAAATTTTAAGAATATTTTTATGGGGTATTAGCAGAATAATGTGAAACAAAAGTGTATAAGTGTTTATTATTTTTTTTTTCTTTCGTGGTTTTTCTTTTTTGCCCTGGTAGTGTCTTATTTTCTTCGACTTTTGATTGTCCCTCTGGTTACGTCTGCCTCTTTTGTTTGTTTAAATCAATTGAAAATATTGCATACTAATTTAAAAATAAAACATGTGTATGAATTTATAACTACGATTTCGACTGGTGTTTTTACACCAATAATCGCCTATAACCAGTAGGTATATATGGTTCTTGGGCTGGTATGAAATATTATTGATACTGTAATTTTTTATACAAGCGCCACTGATGAGTCTTTTGTAGTCTATACGCGAGATTGGCATACTAAATTATAAATCTGATATCTTCGATTGGTAACGAAACTTATAATATTTGAACTGACATCAGCGTACAACATTCATATTTTGGGAAAATTTCATTCTTATTTATACTTGTATTTATAGAATTTGCTTTTATGGGTCCAATTGCAACTTAAAACAATAGCTTGGCAACTATATAGTATACCGTTTTATCCTACCAAGATTCAAGAATCGACTTTTCGTTTAAGCATCCCATATTACACGCTATTTATTACTTAGCTGCGGATGACAACAAATATTGAAACCAAACACCAATAAAGTTAACTTGACAGAGTTTCCAGGTTATAAAGGAGTCCCTGTTACTTACAACATAAAAAGCGAAAAAAATGTGATATGCTTAAAATATATAACCGACACAGATTCACTGTAGGAAAATGGTGTCATTACGTACTTTTGTAGTGGCTTTTGAATCAATAATTTTGCGAGATAAATAAATACGATATATGCAATCTTTAAACTGGTGACTATTTGAAAAAAAACTACGTCACATACATAACATTCAGATTTTCCCATCTCGCAATTAATATCCATACTGATTTCAAAATTTTGAGACGACACTGACTGTACATGGAAAAGTTAAACCCAGTATTTGTTTACATGTCATATATTTTGTCGTTCCTTTGGAGTTAGAGCTATTTTCCTAATGCTTGTAGTTTAAAGGTTTGGTTGGCTTGCTTGCTTTGTTTGTATAAAAATGTCAAATATACTTTGTATACAACAAAAACACCATTTAGAACTATTTTCCTAATGCTTGTAGTTTAAAGGTTTGGTTAGCTTGCTTGCTTTGGTTTGTATAAATGTTTGCTCAAACATTGTAATTAAGATTGACATATGCAATCAATAGATAGGTGGGGCTTCAATTTGTATACATTATACTAATACTTATACTTAAATGTTATTGGCTGTTAAGTATAATGCAGAGTATAATGTATACAAGCTTAAGCCCCGCCTATCTATTGATTGCAGATGTCAATCTTAACTACAATGCTTGAGCAAACATTTATACAAGCAAAGCAAACAAGCCAACCAAACCTTTAAACTACAAGCAAAAATTAGGAAAATAGCTCTAATGGTTTTCCCTCAGTTTTTTGTTTGTTTATTTGTTTGTTTGTTTGTTTGTTTGTTTGTTTGTTTGTTTGTTTGTTTGTTTGTTTGTTTGTTTGTTTTCTTGGTCGATTTATGAGATTTCAACATCGGTAAACTACTATTGGCTTAATTTCCAAATAAACTATATGGCTTGCTTCGGTAGGAACTGCTTACACTTCTGAAACTATATGGCTGGCTTCAGTAGGAACTGCTTACAATTCTGAAACTATATGTCTGGCTTCAGTAGGAACTACTTACACTTCTGAAACTATATGTCTGGCTTCAGTAGGAACTGCTTACACTTCTGAAACTGTATGGCTAGCTTCAGTAGGAACTGCTTACACTTCTGAAACTATATGTCTGGCTTCAGTAGGAACTGCTTACACTTCTGAAACTGTATGTCTGGTTTCAGTAGGAACTGCTTACAATTCTGAAACTATATGTCTGGCTTCAGTAGGAACTGCTTACACTTCTGAAACTATATGGCTGGCTTCAGTAGGAACTGCTTACACTTCTGAAACTATATGGCTGGCTTCAGTAGGAACTGCTTACACTTCTGAAACTATATGGCTGGCTTCAGTAGGAACTGCTTACACTTCTGAAACTATATGGCTGGCTTCAGTAGGAACTGCTTACACTTCTGAAACTATATGTCTGGCTTCAGTAGGAGCTTCTCACACTTCTGAAACTATATGGCTGGCTTCAGTAGGAACTGCTTACACTTCTGAAACTATATGGCTGGCTTCAGTAGGAACTGCTGACACTTCTAAAACTATATGGCTGGCTTCAGTAGGAACTTCTTACACTTCTGAAACTATATGGCTGGCTTCAGTAGGAACTGTTTACACTTCTGAAACTATATGGCTGGCTTCAGTAGGAACTGCTTACACTTCTAAAACTATATGGCTGGCTTCAGTAGGATTTTCTTACACTTCTGAAACTATATGGCTGGCTTCAGTAGGAACTGCTTACACTTCTAAAACTATATGGCTGGCTTCAGTAGGATTTTCTTACACTTCTGAAACTATATGGCTGGCTTCAGTAGGAACTGCTTACACTTCTAAAACTATATGGCTGGCTTCAGTAGGAACTGCTTACACTTCTGAAGTACTCGAGTTCACCTATGTTTGTCCATGGTTCAATCAAACGTTTCTGTGTATTGTTTAGTGAAGTTGGTTTGTTTATATGGTTCTTTTGTGTGGTATGTCCTCTACTTATAATTCAATTCTCCCGTTGTATCTTTAAAAAATTTTCGTGGTGTTTTGAATAATTTAAAAGCTGCACTTGACCTGTTCTTATTCCATCTGCAGAAGCGATATACCGTTGTCGTGCTGCTCTTTCTTATGGCAAAGTAATGATTTTCTTTTTTTTGTATAAAAATAAGAATGTGTGGTATGATTGTCAATAAGACAACTCTCCACCAGAGACCAAATGAAATAGAAATATATAGGTCACCGTACTGCCTTCAACAATGAGCAAAACCTATACAGCATAGTCCTCATGTTAGAAGGATTTTAGATGGTCTGGAAAAAAGAAAAACAAACACAAACACAAAAGTAATATAAAAAAGTCTTTTTATGTTGTTTTATGATCCTTAACTGAACGTTTAAAAAAAAAGAAAAAGAAAGTTAGGGTTTCAAAGATAATAAACAATATTGAAATCAGACACACTGTCACAATTTGTAAAATCAAATTATAATAAAACCTTAAATATATTTTTTTAGAACATTGCAAAAGAAATCATAAGTTAAGTGGTATTTTGATAAAGTCCGATTCACTATACTACAATAGAGCAAAATTGGAATTCCCAAACAAAATCTAAACTTGAAATTCTATAAAGAGACTTCCTTTTAAAGAATTCTTGTATGTATAGTGTCAATTGTTATTGCATATTGTATGTTGTACATTCTGCAATGTCTATTGGGTGTTTCTCTCTAATAGGCGACTTAAATATTATATTTACGTATCATACTTATATGATTATGATATATACGTACAGATGAGCTGGTAATGGTCAATTGAAAAAATACATTAGAGTTGTCTACCTTTTACCATGAAAAATGTGTGCATCTTATTACGTTAAGTTCGTTAAAACATCTTAATGTTTTCCCTCCGTTTAAATAGTATTGTAATTCATCTAAGTCAGCACTTGTGTGGTGACATGAAATATCATTGATCTGTTCATTTGCTGTAAATTTACTGTTTATTAAATATTAAATTCGAAACACTAAGGTTTTTCTTCCGCAAGATACGAATATAGATGGCCTTAGTTGTATATGGCACAATGTTTTCGGAAATTTTCTGTTTTTAATGCTTTTCAAGTTTGAATTTAGTTTGGCCTTGCAACTGTTTTGATCCGAGCGCCACTGTAAGTCTTATGTAGACGAAACGCGTGTAAGGCGTACCAAATTATACGTCTGGTATCTTTGATGTTTTTTTTTTTTCATGCATTCCTTATCACTCTTGTAGTGGTCGTAAAATGATTGAAAACTAGCAACAGAAACCTTAAAAATCGCAGAAATTAAATATTTATCTTTGTCGCATGAGATCGGTTCAACTAGCCTCAAACATTTCTTTTTGAACTATAAAATATCTAACGTCACCTGAAAAACTACGGATGCTTTGCCCCCGTTAGAGATAACAGTTATTATGCTTAAAATATTGTTTGATAAAGATGACTGTATTATTTGAAATTCCTAGTTATTACTGTAACTCTGGTGTTATATATATGATAGAAAAAACCTTGCGAACTTCTGGTTGTGGAAAGGACTTATTTATCATTCATGTTTTTGTGTTATTAGATGTTTTTGCTGTTGGTGTTGTTTTTGTTTTTTGTTGTGTTGTCATTGTTCTTATACATTAATCGTCTTGCATTGTTATTTAGCTTTATTACTCTGACTAGTATGATGCTGTTGCAAATCGATCTATTGTTTTAATTAAGTCTCCCAAAGTTTGGAGACTTATTGGTTTTGCTCGAATCTTCTTTTTATTATTATTATTCTTCCCACTTCTTCTCCTCCTTCTTCTTCCGCCGCTTCGAATTTGAACTTGTTCGCAGCAGTTCTCCAAAACCGCTAGTCAGATTTACTGAGAGGATTTCACAATATGCTAGACTAACATGTCTAGTGGTGCAATCAGGGTTTTGTTTGTGCATTGGTGTCTATAAAGGGGTACTTTGAGGGCCAAAGAGGCAGGTGTTTACTATAGAATACTATTAGATTTGATTTTTTCATATTTTCAAATGATTATTACTTGAGAACAGTTAGTGATAGACACATGGGGTCTTCAGAAATGACCATCAGAGCATATGGCCTACTTATAGGTCAAAAGGTCAATGGTCACTTATGACCTTGACCTTTGACCTTGAACATTTTTTTCCCTAATTTACACAAAAGGATTAAAAAAAAATGAATGGATAATAGGAAGAAGTCCTTAGGGGTTTATAGTTATGGGAACTTTGTTTGGTAGACTTCGTAACAGCATTCTGTTACAATCATTTCTTGTTATAGAATAAAGTTGAGTCAGAAATTGTATTATTCAAATTATATGAAGATTGTCACATACTGTGAAATAATTACATTACATAGATGTTTCATAAATAATTTTTCAGCACTTTGATTGGTGGACTTAAACTCGTTTTTTAAGTGATGTTTTAATTCCCAATAGAAAGCAACAGCCATGACTGTACGTGCTATCCATGACATTTGTCAAATTTACAACAGTGCGTAGGATAATATTTTATATTTAAAACACAATAAACGAATAGGTTGATATAACTTGTAATTATACTGTAGATACCAAACCTTTATCAAACCTTCTTATATTTTATAAAACTTTGACAGAAGCTTATCTTATGATTAATTGATTGATGGTTGCTTAACGTCCAGTGGCAAATATTTCATACATGTCCAGGACGACTTTCAGTTTATTAAGAGATAATGTCTGAAGCAAAATTTTGAAAATATGTTTGTTTTCTTAATTTTTCAGTATATTACTGATAGATGAACTTAATGTTTTGCAGTTAACATTTGCATACCGTCTGGAATTATTATTTTTAGGCATCAATCACTTTGTCTAACCGTTTTTGGAATGTTATGAAAATTGAACTGAAGCTATAAAGAAATCGAATCTAAAGGGAAAATGAGATTTTTAAAATATATTTTTCTGTATCTAACCGATAAAATGGATAGTCAACTATACTGACAGCAAAAAAATCTCAGGCTACACACAGGGTTTCGCGGAATTTAAATTTTTTTTTATGTCGTTTGACAATCGACTTGAAATTTTTGAAAATCTAAGGTATAAGGACTGGTGTGTTCGCATGATAACTTTTTCTTGTCGTTACAAACTTGTGATCGTGAAATCATTTCCGCTTAAGTGCTCTCTGTCCTCAAACATGGATTTCCTTTTCATGGGTTTTCACAGGTAAAAAAAAATAAAACAGAGCAGTATCTTCTGTTTCTTTTGAAATCCTCAGGGTTGACTGGGTATAAAAATATAGCCATCCCTTTGAATTCTCGCCTCCTGTCAGTAAAACCATTGCTAAGGTGGGTCGTCTTTTTTGCTTTGTTGGTTGTATAAATACACAGCCACGTCCGATGTGAACATTGGGTCCGGACTTTTTTTGAGAGAGAGTACGCCAAAGAGCCATTTCGACAACTCTTTAAAGGGCCCGCAAGTGGCCTGATGCAAGGTAAAATGTCTGTCCCTATCCAAATACCCTCATTTTTCAGTGGCAGTCGAAATTCTAGCCATTCATCCCTGTCGATCCACTTTACTGAACCTACCAATGACATTCATTGTTAATTTGTTTAGGTCCTGAATATGAATGAAATATTTGCCACTGGACGTAAACCAACCCACAGACAATCAAAATATCTCTTGTGTAGTATGATGAGCTTGTGTGTACATAAGCATTTAAATAGATTTTTATGAATTCAGCTATTCCGTTTTGTAATATCAGTACACGTAAACTTGTATGACATATTCAAAGTACACACATACTTATTGTCCTACCATATACTACCTAATTGATGACGTCATTATAAGTTGTGATGGTAGAATGTCGACAATCTCATAAAACCCCTGCACTCACATTCTACAATGACGCGATTATCTATAACTCCTACTCTGAAAAATGATAGGATTTAGACCTGTAATTTCTTGTTTTTGCTATTTCATGTAAAATGTTGATCCCCAACTAAAAATTTTTTAGCATCTTTACCTCCTTAGCTATTTCAGTTTGCTACTTTACAACAATCTTTAAAAGACTTGCAATTTCTTCATAAAATGCAATTTAAACATTCTTTAGTAATGGATTTTCTTGTAATTCCTTTGTTCTTATATCGTGATGGAAGCTTCATTTTAAATGCACGTTGAAATTATATAACTTCATTCAAAACACATATCTCTCACAATTTTATATTTCATTTTAAATGCGATTTAGGGCAAATGTACTTTCTTTTGAATAAGATTTATGCAAATGTAGGATACATGCATAAGTTGTTTTTTTTTACTCATTGTAATATTTTCAATTTTCAGTGACGACAGACTCGTAAATATCATATTATTATATACATGTATGATTTCATATACAATTTATTTACTGGAACGATTACTGGCTATAATGTCAAAACATTGCTGTACCGATCAAATACTTTACATTTGTACATATCAGATAAACAATAAAAGTACTATTCAATTTCATGGTTACATTTCCGCTATTTTACAAAATTCGCGGTATACTGAAGCTATGGAATTTCTGTTCTTTCGCCTGTATATATATTATCTGTCTTAACTTCTATCTCGTTACCTACTGAGAAAATTTAATATTTATCTTTTTACCTAAAAGATGGACAAGTTTTGTCTTCTTCTATGTAAAAATTCGTAAGGGTTAGCGGAACCCTGTGTCTCGTCTGCGATTGATGCTGTCAGTGTAAAAGTGTATCTTACAGAAAAATACAAAAATGAAAAAAAATAATATTTTCAAAAGTTTGCTTCAGACATCATCTCTGAATCATAAAAAAGCTTCTGGCAAAGTCTCATAAAATTCTATGAAGGTTTGACAAATTAATTGAAAAACTTTAACCCCAGATTGTATCTACTTGATAATTGTAAAAAAAAAACTAAGTCCATTTATCAGTAAAACACTGAAAAAATGAAAATAAATATTTTCAAAATTTTGCTCTGGATACTGTATTTTGGTCATTAACAAGCTTCTTTCCAAATTTCATAAAATTCCATGAAGGTTTGACAAAGTTATTGTTGACTGAAAAAATTTAACCTCATTCTAAATATGAATGTTGACTGTAAAAAAAAACTAAGTCCATTTATTAGAAAATACTGAAAAATGAAAATAAATATTTTCAAAATTTGCTCTGTATACTGTCTTTTGGTCATAAACAAGCTTCTGTCGAAATTTCATAAAATTCCATGAAGGTTTGACAAAGTAATTGATGTATAAAAAAACTTTAACCACAGACTGAACATATATATATAAGTATTGACGCCGCCGACGCCGACGACGGAATCTATGATCGCTATGTCTCGCTTTCGCGACATAAATATCGCAAGCGTGACAAAAATAAGGGAAATCCATACTAAAATATTAATAAAATTGATGACAAAAATGGTTATGAAAATAAAAACTACTAACTCCATAAAGAAATAAATAATAGATACGATACGTCAATATACAGCACCAACTCGGAAAAATCCACAGATGCAAATGTCAGAAAAGATATGTTTAAATTGGAAGAAGAACAAATAGAAGATATTATGTACGAATCACAAGAAAATATATGACCCAAAAATCCATTTCAAACCGCATAAACATATGTCAAATTTTGGGAAAACATTCTTCGAAAAACCAAGAACAAATGGAATGTAAAAATGGTAAATATATATCCAATAAAAACGAAGACAAATATATAGAAACGATTATATATGTAACGACCGATAATTAACAATGCAGAACCCTAAACGCTGAGATGAAAGGATGGGAATGGCTAATGAATGACTATGTTCCCCAAACACGAGAAAAAATGACCGAGAGAAAATGTAATTCGGGCAATTAAATAGACCCCGGAACACCTAAAAAAGAAAGAGAACTTATTTGACACGAGATCTCGCACTATTGGGTATGAATCAGATGCTCTGCTCTATAAAGGCATATTCACAATGTATATATCAAAATATCCCCGTTGCATTTAGGGGGAAAGTATACGGCAGTACAGCAAGTCAGTCTAAGCTACATCTGGAGATCTTCTTATGAACTGTTACTTAAACAAATTGATTGATCCGGTTAAATCTTTTTTACATATTTTCGCTAAAACATTGAATACTTTAATGTAAATAATTTACTATTTTATTTGCAGTCTTATGCAACACAAATAATAAAAACATTTTCCTCGGTATTTACTAAACCAAGACGTGCACTTCTTCCTACACTAAAATGCAATTAAAAAAGAAGTAAGAAAACAAGCCATCGACAATTATAACTTTCCTTTGAAGAGGGTTGTTCTATCAGTAGAATCAATCTTCTATATTCGTGTTAACGTTCTACTATTATTTTGATTTGATGATGGTGATTGTTACCGACATAGCTCTATCTATCATCTAAATTTAGCTTCTCCATTGCTAGGAAAATTCCAGCCGAAATATACGATAAAATCATAACTAACACAAATAACTATTGGTTACCACTCTGACTGTGGCGACACCTATATAGGCCTGCATTGCTGATTTCTCACTCGGTGCAGGCAGACGAACAAAAGGGTGTATACAGCTAGCAGCTCAATTGCTTGATACAAAAATGGATAAAAAGCCGGAACTTCCGGAAGGATACCTTGGTCCACAGGAGAAATTTTCCGAGCTTGGACTTGAAACCTTGTCACACCCGGAACCGGAAATTACTGCTCGGGATAATCACTTGGAAATTAAAATAAAAGCCAAAACTCACGTCAAATTTACCACCCAACTTATCAATTGTCGTAATGACAAGGACTTGTCTAAGTTTGTGTTTGCGCAAACGAGAGAAAATGTGGTGCATTTTCTCGTTCACATGCCGGAGTCCGATTATTACAAGCTTCAATTGTACTGTTTACCAGCCGCCGATCCCAGCAAATCCCTTCCGAACGTCTACAACTATTTGATTAATTGTACCAGAGCCCTCCAGCCTGTCTATCCGTTCCCAAAGCAGTACGCTCAATGGAAGGATGGATGCTTTATTGAAGAGCCAAGAGTCCTACACACCAACAGTAAGTTGACAAATATAAACTGGCAGGTCAAAGTTCCGAATGCAAAAGCAGTAGCCGTTGTAGCTGAGGGAGAGTGGCACCATTTTGAAGATCGGGGACATGGTATGTGGACAGCAAAATTTGACTTAGATAAATACCGTGGAAAAAACACTAAAGTAACACTTTCGGCAAATTTCCAAGGAGCAGAGGAGAGTAAATATTCCACATTGTTGGAATATCTACTTTAATAATGACTTGCATGACTCTGTATACATATAGTTTAGAAACTGTGACTTTGAACATTATTTTAAAGCTTTAGCAATGTTTGGATCTCTGTTCTATTAACCGCAACTTCTGTTCTTGGAAAAAAAAACAAAGTAAGTATAGTTTATTCTATTTTATACCTCAATTTTTAAAACGATTTCGGACTTGTCATTAGTAAAAAAAAAAGTAAATATAAAAGAAAAATAGTTGTAGTAAATTTTTTTCGCGAAAACTTTTTTTTTATTATAATGAATATATTCATCATAAGAAACACTATGTACTTCGAGCATTTGAACCCGAATTCAATTTCAATCGAAAGAATGTACTTTTCAATACAATTAAATGTGTTTTGAAAATACAGTTTGATTCTTCTCGTTTTACATATGGAGGCATATCCGGGTCACGTTTTAAAATCTCAATCCCCACTGTACTTTGAAAGTACATGTAACATTAAACGGTTGTTTTATTAAAGACGGCAAGATTTTTCCCACAATTGCTTGCAAATCATTTTCATTAAAGAATTGAATGCCATTGTTTATTTTAGATTACATGTATTTGACTAAAGCACATATATATAGTAAGAAGCGCGGATCGAATTAAAGAAGGGGACGAGTGAAATTTATAAAAAAAATTATTTCTACTTATTGTTGGAATGCTGCCATGAAGAGCGCCTGGAGTCATGGGTGTTGCGTTTAAGTGGGACTGAAAAAATCCCTTTAGTAACGCTACGATATGGTTGTCCGCCAATCAAAGCGAGGATTACAATAAAACATTGCATCTGCGTAATGTGATTTACAATTGACGAATTTTTAATGAAACGGAATTATTAAGGAGTTGTTAAGCCAAGAATATCATATTTATCAAGGTTAAAGTTCGAGGTCAATATAATTTTAGGAGTACAATAATCCTTGCATCCATCATATAAAAGTCAATATACATTTTTACTTTGTATTGTTAGTTATCCTCTATCTGGATCAAACGATACACTGACTTTACTGTTTTGACTCTGAAAATACCTTTCATGCTGAGGTTTTTATTTATTTGATTTGGCATTGTGCCAGTCATTGGAACCTTATATTTCCCGAGCGTTACTTCGTGCGATGATAGCTTGTTAACCTTTTATCAGAAAATCTTATTTAGGACACAAGTCAATTAGAAAAATCAGTCACCCTAGTCATAAACCCATGTTATCATCTATGATATTTGAATATTTTGTTTTCTGTGTATCGTTTTGTGGACTGTTGTTTGTCGTTTCGTCTTTTCTCGTTTCGCCATGGTCTGGCCTTCTTCGGCTTATGATATATGGTACGACTTATGCCCTTTAGTATCTTCTTATCTAATTGTACCTTTTGTCATGTTCACTTTAAGAATATACACTTACAATTGTTGAATACATTTCCATAAAAACTGGAAAAGTTTACCATAGGATGCATATTTTGCATGTTTATTTTGGCTTAAATATTCTAAATAATATCTGTTTTACGCTTGTAACCAATTAATTTTGAACTAATGAACACGTCATGGCATCTACTGATTTATAATTTGATTTTGCTTTTCAGTAAAGGTAAAATAAGAAGCCAATTTAATTACATCAACATTTTCAATTATAATTTGAAGCGAAGGGTTGCAACCTGTATTGATTTATGGAGAAAAATTCTATACTGATGTTTCGAAGATAACAGAAAGGGTTTTAATCGCTATCAATTTGTTGACGATAAATTTTTGCAGAAATTTCTTCATTACGATTTTAGAAGATTTATTAAAAGTAAATTAACCACTTAATTGCTGAATAGCATCTTTGCAGCTGTTTGCATTAAAATATGATATAAACACATTTAGGACATTAAGTGCTCATCTTAAAATCATAAAATGATTGCTTTTATTTGAGTTCATTTTTTTCCCTGACGCCTTGCTGTTTAATAATGATTAAACTTGAGATTATATAATAAGAAATGGTATGTAACTATTGGTGGAAATCTTTCATGTACATGTCTATCTGATAAAAGCAGTGTTTGTTTGGATATTTTTGGCGTCAACTCTTAGGTTTTTATGTTTGAAAAGGGTTAACCATCGGCCATGAATTATTATATATTGTATGATGTTATCTATCATTCCTTTAGCTCGCTCAAACCATTCACCACTTGGTTTTCGTCGTCCGTCGTAAACACTTTCAAACATAATCTTTTCTGAAACCTTTGAAACAATGGAAACAAACTTTGTCCAGATTATCCACTGATTTATTAATTGAATTGAACAAATAGCTAAACCGTCTAAAATAAAAATATCATTTAGCTGTCATTACGCATATTTCGATTTATAAAAACCGAAGATGACAATTTAAGGTTTAGGCAAACATGGCTGGACAAGGATGGTCGGATTAGCTTAGTTTTTCAGTGATATAATTTGTTTTCTAAAATCCTATGAATGAAGGGGTCACGAGAATTCAAAAGTAAGCATATAGAATATCAGGGTCTTCCCTGTGCCTGTATAACTCTGTCCACTGAGCTCTTAAAAAATTGCTTATTACAACTTTGTGACTCCAAATATACAAATATATATGACCCGGCCTGTAAATAGTGTTGACCCGTACTCATCACCGACGTCATGTTTGAAGTTAAAACACTATTTTATCAAGTCTTCTTCCGGTTTGCTTGTTAAACAAACAAATGTATACTGTTTCTACAGTGAAAAACTCACAAAATTCGATCAGATAATCGATTATCAGATTTTTATCATATTGATAACATAATATTTAAGGTGCTCAGCACAATATGACGCCTCTTTTAGCTAGTTCGCTCTGCTGACTCGACAAAAGACTTCATATTGTGATTCGCAACTGATATTTTAGTTTAAATATGCAGAAAATAGGATATTCGGTACTTTGCATTTATATAATTTTCAACGATTCTTATGATATTTATTGTACAATAAAATAAAGCCATATCTTCTGTAAAACGGTTTTGAAAATCAAAGTTCATTTACTGGTTTACCTGGACATACGAAATCTAATTAGAGGTTTTTAAGAGAAAAAAAACTGTATAACTACAATCTTCATTTTTTCATGATAGTTTAGATAAAAATAGATTCGGATAGAACGGCCGATTTATAGTGTGAAGTAAGATATCATGTCAAATTTTACACTTGCATGGATTATACTGGCATTCAGGAAAACAAAAATGAGAAGCACAGTATCATTATGTACACTTATGCAGACCTTTTTTCATAATCCAATGAACAAAATGTGGGGAAATGATATTTCAAGTTTTAACATAAAATAATTGTTCTATGAGTAATACAATAACTGTGTGTTACATACATCTAATAGTTATTGTTGTTTAGAAGCACTTATTATCTCTCTCTCCTATCATCAAACGATTACTGCACTCCAGTTAATCATTCTTTAATTAAGTTAAACGAAAATTCCTGAAATTTCTTTTTCTTTGTCACTCTTCCAATGTCTGATTTTCCCTGTTGCATGTTTTGTTTCGCTGCAGAGGAAACTATCAAAGCAATTTATGCAATCTGACATTTATTGACTGATGAGCATTCTGTGAAAACCCACACAGAGTACATCTCTAAGTAAAGTACAGAAACGGAATGTTGAAAAAAAAAATCTTGATAAAAATGAACAACATTTGACAATAAATCATCATTGTAATTGAATCCAATACCATCCATTACATTTTGACTGGCCAGTTGGGATTTCAGAATTAAAAATATAAATGGATTTAATTAGTGACATACAACACAATAAAACACAATAAAAAATACAGAAAAAGACATTGTCCAAACACGCAAAGCTCCAAAATTACCAACACTTTTTATATTGCTTAAGACTCGAATTTTGATATAGGTACATGTCGGATATATTAAGCATAATACATTTTGTTATTACAAATATCATTATTGTTGTTGTTAAGAGACAAATTGTAGGCACAAGAAAACTGGTAAACGGGTGTACTGCTTATTGATTCTTCTTAGAAATAAGTAAATGGTTGAAAATATATACTATTCAAGGTCTTATATTGTTTTTATACACCAAATTATGTTTTATTTTCTTTTTCAGTTGCTCTTCACGCTGCAGCTTGCATGATAGGATTTTAACTGTTGGTAACGAAGATTTGAAGTGCTCTACTTTACTTTGGACCAATTTCATATGGCATCTGATATATGTTATCTCTAGATATCTAGATATAAATAAAGCATACTTCGCAGATCTCGTTTTAGTATAGTTTTATAAGCTTGATCCAGTTAATCTAGGAACATGATGACCTTGATGTACTATCTAAATCTGATGCTTTTATCTACGTCAAAATATGAATCTTTAGTCCATTTTTTATTTCACAGAAGAATAAAACACTAAAAAAACACAAAATAAAAAACACACCAAAAACAAAAAAGCAAGAGAAACAAACAAACAAGATTAAAATCAAACCTTAATTAAATCAATTTGTTAATGGTAACCGTGTGTAGAAATGAGAGTTACAGCATCATTTCACACATTTGTTCAAATTATCGAATTCAGAAAGGGTAATTCCCGTCACTCATACTTCAGTTAAGTAAGTGGTTTATGAGCAGAAATTTCTTAATTAAAAACAAGCTTATGCTCGGAATGATCAGTTTTGTAAAGAAACGGCGAGCGGGACAAACCAAGTACTGTAAAATTGGTGTTTGCTTCTTTTCTGCTAAGCACGCGGCATTAATGAGTAAGAGCAAAGACTGGTCAGTAGATAGAAATAAGAAGATGTGGTATGAGTGCCAATGAGACAACTCTCCATCCAAGTCACAATTCACAATGGTGACATGTCTTCCTGCGGACTGTTACCTTGTGAACTAGCACGTTTGAAATCCGGCTCAGTCGGTCTAGTACAAAGCAGGATTCATATTCATATCACGCTATGTATCGTCCTGAGTATATGCATTTAATTTGCCACTAGACGTAAAACAGCAATTCATCCATCTATCTTTAATTGCTACCTACTAGTAGTTAGATATCGTACTTCCAAGGAGCTGACCCAGGATTCTTGAATGGGGAGGTCGTGAATCTCGAAAACTAACAATATTTTGGAAGATTTGATTAATGTTAAAAATGATATATTTTTCAAATCATAATGGGTCGTACCCCCTGTACGACCTCTCCCTGAATTCGCCACGACTTCCGATTTCAAAAAAAGAAGCAGGATCCGCTTGTCCAGTGATTATTAATAACTATTGAAGTTTGTAATGCTAGTTTTTTATTGGTTAATAAGATGGTAAAATCTGCTCTTCTATGAGCTCAGCGGGTTACACATTTTAATGTTTTTCTTCTTGCATTAAGCAATAACAAACTGGCCAAACTAACATATTAATGATAGTGAAAAATGACGTGTCTATCATATAGGTAAGAAGGATAATAAGGAAACCGAAGAAGGTCAGCGACCGAAAAGTTTAATTATAGCAATAATGTAAAATGTGTTCCGTATTGGTATTTCTACTCAAGAAAATAATTTAAAAGATTAAATGTAATAACGAATAGATTAGAGGATGATAGATAATATAGCAATAAGAAGATGTGGTAATATGATTGCCAATAAGACAACTCTCCACACGAGACCAAATGACACAGAAATTAACAATTATAGGTCACCGTACGGCCTTCAACAATGACTAAAACCCATACCGCATAGTCAGCTATAAAAGGCCCAGAAATGACAAATGTAAAAAAAAGTTTAAACGAGAGAACTAACTTTGTTTTCCCTCGAAAAGAAAACATTGTCAACCTCGGCTTCGTATTTGTCTGTTTACAAGTTTTTCTCGGGGTAACACTATGCTCTATTGGTAACTGTCTCAGCTATGTGGTTAGATAAAGATTGCTTAGGTAACTTTTTAGGAAAGAATAAATACGGAATCAGTAAAAAGAAACGGCAGAACTTCAAGAATAAGCATTTACTTTTGTTCATAATGACGCATTTGCAGTGGACTTGCAATGTCAGCATATTCAGTAAGAGAATTCCCAAACACACTCGCACACATACTTTGATATATTGTTCACTCACATTGTCTTGATAGCTATCTATTTCTGTTGCTAAGGAGTGTTATATAATTACCTTGTTCTGTCTACTAATGTCGTTGGCTTTTGACAACTTCGAGTTTTAGGATTTGTTTAGTGCTCTATACCTACAATATAGTTATGGAGTCATATTAGTTTGAACTTACGGTTGGATGTGTATATAAAAGTGGTTTAAAGATAAATGTGTTTATCTTTGGACTTCCCCTTTCCGGCAGTGAAACCCTTGCTAATATGGTGGGGCGTCCGTTTGGCTGTGTGCGATGTTATAAATACGCAGCTACGTCCGGTCGGAAAAGGGATGTTAAATTAAATGGTGTAGGGGAGTGTAAGGCGCTCGGTATACGTTAAGGGCATACGATACAGTTACAGGGGAAGTAATGACGTTGCTAACGTAAATTGTTATTTTCGCGACGTCAAACTGTGACTTATCGGGAAAAGATGCAGTTTTCGACTGATTTTTATCATTCAAACTGATTTAACTTGAAAACAAGTTCATGGACCCTTCTTTTTTAAAATGACATTTTGTTTGATTTCGTATGAAGATTATGTGTACCAATTTTCATGAAAAAGTCAATAGTGCAATTATTTTAAATTTGATAAATATACAGCAAAAAAATGACGTTTTTTTCTACATTCATGAACATTTAATAAATATGAGTTATTTGTAAAAATAAATGTACAAATTTATAAAACATTTATATAAAACAGAAATTACAAATGATTTAACAAAAAACAGCTTGTGTTTATCTTTTAAAACAAAAAAGTTATGTATTTCTGTCGAAAGGAAAAATACGTCCACAAATCCGAATTTTGAGGAAATATCTGAAATTTCAACCTCAATTTACTCAAAAAGTAGCACATGGTGGTATATTTTTTATTGCATATTTGATTTAATCAGGTAAAAAATAGCCTATATGCAAATTTTCATCAAAATTTCATTACGGGATCAAAACTGTATCGTATGCCCTTAAGCGTTAAAGAAGCCTTGCAACGACCCTCTGAGGTCTTCTGAAGCTACCAATTGTATTAATAGATAAGTTGTTTTCGGCCTGAATATGCATAAAATACTTGTCACTGAACGTTAAGCAAGCAAGCGTATTAGTTTGTCCCCATGGTTCCAACTTATACGTTATCAATTCTCAAAATAGGGAGAGTGAAACAGATGCATTCAAAAACCGTTATTCGATCAAAAGAATGTATATTATTCTTAGCATTTTCTTCTAAAAAGCATTTATACTAGTATATATTTTATCCAAGATATTTGCTTTACAGTTTATTTATCTGGCATAGATCAGATAAGCACACCTGAAAATACAAATTTAAATGAGTTAAGATTACAAACATATTTAAATATGTATGTAAATGTGCAAGTAATTTTCTAAAAGAAGATGTCTAAAGCGAAATGTATTTTTAATTTAAAATTAGATTAACTTTAGAAATATAAACACAAAATAAGTTTAAGAATTCATCAATTTTAAACACCTAAATCTATTATGATTAATTCCTTAACTCTTGAGCTATACCTGTAATTGTAATCAGACTCGCTGATGTCTAGATAATAAAAGATAGTATATTGGAATCATAGAGAGAAATTGGCACTGGCGCAAGCATCACTTTGTATTATTCTCTACAAATAACTTTTCATGCAGAACTGCATTATCAACTTAAGTTTAACAAACATCATTATTTACACATTGAATAAGTATTCAATTCATTAAATGAATTGAAAACCATACATATGACCTACGGGTGATTCTCAAGTTCTCGATGATAATTGTTAATGATCAAACCAGATTAAATTCAAAAGGGGGCATGTAACTTAGAACATGTCCAGTGAGAAGTATATTACCTTCGGAAATTCTCATGGATCTCCATACAATGGATTATGATCACTTTTCCAAATAAATTTCAACTTAGAACATATCCAGCTAGAGATTTTTGCTGTCACCCTTTTTTGTGTAAAGTTGTAAGTGATTAACTCTGCATAATGCTTTATTATTACCCTATATATTAGTCGAAAAAACCTAAAAACTCTTGCAAACAACTTTTAAAAAAGAAACATCAGTATGTAAATATATTGATGATGATTATGGGTGGGATAAATAAAGCCCTGTGACATGCAAATTACGGAACCTTAAACAGTTGTCGCAAGGGATCATAAACGTGCAGATTACGTGGAGCTCTCCCCCACTCGAGACATCAGATTCAACACCTGCATTCCGACCGGCGGACGTGGCTGTGTATTTATGCATTCCACACAAACATCAGCATATGTTTCACTTCCGGTTGGGACATGTTCAGCTGACAATATTTCTATAACACTGCTAGTCCTTTGGTATTTTATATACGAATGTTAACGTAAAAATTTATTAAATTACATTATAATGTCATTGACTGGATGTAGAATATATGGAACGCCATAACTGCCTTATGTTGATGAGCATCATTATATGCAGTGGTCACAGCACTATATGCAGTCGTGACAGCATTATATGCAGCGGTAACAACATTATATAGAGTGGTCACACCATCATATGATGTCGTGATAACATTATTTGCAGTTGTCAGAACATTATATACAGTGGTCACAATATTATATGCAGTCGTGACAACATTATATTAGTTGTCGGAACGTTATTATGCAGTGGTTACAACATACTATGCAGTGGTCACAACATTGTGTGCAGTCGTGACAACATTATATGCAGTTGTCGGAACATTATATGCAGTGGTTACAACAAACTATGCAGTGGTTACAACATTGTGTGCAGTCGTGACAACATTATATTAGTTGTCGGAACATTATATGCAGTGGTCACAACATACTATGCAGTGGTCATAACATTGTGTGTAGTCGTGACAACATTATATGCAGTTGTCGGAACATTATATGCAGTGGTTACAACATAGTATGCAGTGGTCACAACATTGTGTGCAGTCGTGACAACATTATATTCAGTTGTCGGAACATTATATGCAGTGGTCACAACATACTATGCAGTGGTCACAACATACTATGCAGTGGTCACAACATTGTGTGCAGTCGTGACAACATTATATTCAGTTGTCGGAACATTATATGCAGTAGTCACAACATTATACGTGTTTTTTTGGTGAAGGTGATGATCAGTGATAGTGATGACGATGATTGATGAAAGTGATGGTGGTGGTACCAATTCGGTTAACTTCGTAAATTTAATCGGAACTTGCCGAATCCGGTCATAATTGATAGTGTCCTGCAAACAAAATGAAACAGTTTTTGAAGTCATGTAATTTAAGCAATTCGATTTAACTTTATCAGAGAAACAATAACAACTGCTATTGTTTGTAAATTGGACACACATTATTTTATCCTTTTAGGGGTAGTTAATTCCAAGGAAATGATGAAACTAAGAGTTGCATGCATTGATTATAGTTCTATTCGGCACAAGAAATACGCATGGCATAATGTAAGTAAAAATAATGAATAATAATAATGAAGCATTTGTATACTTTATGCCTCGAGTTCATTTCTTATTGAACAACCAATAGCTATATGCCGCTGTAGTCGATATTCAGTGCCATTTTTCATATATATGTAAGACTCAGATCGACGTCCACCGGGAACCTACTTATCGACGTCCGATCCTCAAATCAAGGTTTAATATATTAACCCTCTATATATAAACGACGTCCGTTCCTCAAATCAAGGTTTAATATATTAACCCTCTATATATAATCGACATTCGTTCCTCAAATCAAGGTTTGATATATTAACCCTCTATATATAATCGACGTCCAATGTGATGTTATGACTGTACAACAAAACTATTACTCGAAGTCTCCTCAGTCTTTTCGTTGTCTATAATGATTTGATCATTCGTTCCCATTTAGATTTTTTTAAATTTTCTCTGAAGTGGTGGTTATGTTTTCGTATAATGTTGTCCGAATGTACTATTTTTTTTAACTTTTTATACATATCATAATGACTCATGTAAAAGAACAACAAAGGATAAATCATCCCGTCGCAAAGAATGAACTAAAAAAAAAAACACCCCAACATGGATAAATGACAACAGGTCTATGATTCTACGGACAGTAATATCATGCGTACATGAAACACGTCCACTTAATCTACTTACCGTGTCTCGTTCCTTTCATATTCATATAAAAAAAGAGATGTGGATACACGTCAATGACACAACCCAACGACAAAGATAAACGTACAACATTGGAGTCATACAGTCGGCAACAATAGACAGCTGTCTATACAATATATAAAACTCTGAACTGAAAATAAGAAAATTAAGAAGTAGGACCAATTTACTCCGAATTTATTCCACGCCAGGGGGATTTTAATGTCTTTTAATCTTATTCCAATGATCAGTATCATCATAGATTAATGTATTAGTATTTAAAAACATATATAATTGTGCATTTCTGAACATTTAAACCAAAATAAACATCTTCAGATTAATCGGGACTGCAATTTAGATATATCATAACCGAGTATTTCGCAAGATGAACCAAAAATATAAAAAAGTAAACTATGTATTATTGTATTTTGGAAACAAATTAATTTATGTTGGTCAGCGAAGTCATTGGAAATAAAATTTAACTAAAACATATAAAATTTGCAATATTATTTTAAAAAGGAAAAGTACAGCATTTTTCATGCAAATTAACTATTCTATAAAAGAAAATCTTTGTTATAAATATAATTCGCACTATGCAATATATAAAAATCCAAGAAGTTTCGACAAGCTTGTATATGAGAATATGAGAAGGATAAGAACACCAATAACAGAAACGAGAATAATTCACAGTAAAACAATAGTTCTCATTTAAGAGACATAATAACGAGTGACGAGTTTCTTTTGTTGTAGAGTATATATAATTAAAAGCTAGCCTAGCGCCTGTATGTTGAGGTGATCAATTTTTGTGTGCGGACCTTCATTAATATCGAAGAAGTGCGCAGTAACAAATAGTATTCCTCTATCACTTGTAGTTGCTTTCATCTGGACCTTAACACAAAATTTAATCACAATCATTCATGCGTAAAATATAAATCGAGTTTACCAACTTTTTTTCAGGGTCCTTTGTTATTATAAAAGATATGTGCACTGAAAAGATATCATTCCTATATGACTTGTAGTTGCTTAGATTCTGTATGATAATGCAAAACTTAAACAGAATTGTATATGTGTAAAATGTTGGTTGAGGTGATCCATTTTTTTCATGGACATTCGTTATTATCCAAGATGTGAACAGTAATAGTAAATAATTCCTCTTTAACTCGCAGTTTGTTTCGATCTAGACCCAAACGCAAAACTTAACCGTGAGAGACGGACAAACGGAGTAAACCCTGTATCCGTTTGGCGAAGAGATGATAAAGAGATGATAACTATGAATAGACATATTAAACTGGGTCGGGAAAAGGGTAAACTTTACAAATAAAAGTTTATATTTTGATATGAGAATCAACTATAACCTAAAACGATGTTTATCTGAAGATGTAAAATACGATCGGTGCTTTCGTATATCTATATATTATATATTTCTTTGGTGAAGGCTGCTGTCCATAATTAGAAGACAAACTGCTCTACGTGCTAAAAAAACTTGCAAAAGTTGGATATAATTGATGTAAAGTTATGATAAACACCTACAATGAAATGATTTAAACTGCATTTTTCATGTATGTTAGATATTAAATGATGTAAAAGGCATAATTCTGAAAATCGAATTCAAATAATGGCTGTCTCGTGACATATATAAGCGGGATATGGGGTTTAGGTCTTATAGACAGCTGACTATTTTATTCAAAATGAATTTATGCAATTTAAACTGAATACCGACTATAAAATGGCACCTAACTATTGTTGTTCAATAAAAAATGAACTCGAGGCATATAGTATACAAATGTCATTTGATGTTTCATTATTATTACTAGTATTCCATTATTTTTACTTACATTATGTCATGCGTATTTCTTATGACGAATAGAACTATAATTAATTCATGCAACTCGTAGTTTAATCATTTCTTCGGAATGGACTACCTCTAAATTGATAAAATTGTGTCTGTCCAATTTAGACAATAGCAGTTGTTATTGTTTCTCTGATTAAGTTTTCAATTGAATTGCCTAAATCACATTACTTCAATAACTGTTTCATTTTGTTTGCGTTACATTACCAATAATGACCGGATTCGATAATTTCCGATAAAATTTACGAGGTTAACCGAATTCGAACTACATTCATCACTTTCATCAACTAAACAAGTATAATGTTGTGACTACTGCATATAATGTTCCGACAACTGTTTATAATATTGTAACGACTGAATATAATGTTCTGACCACTGCATATAATATGGTAACCACTGCATATAATGTTCCGACAACTGCATATAATGTTGTCACGACTGCATATAATGATGTGACCACTGCATATAATGTCCCGACAACTGCATATAATGTTGTCACGACTGCATATAATGTTGTGACCACTGCATATAGTGTTATGACCACTGCATAAAGTGATGATTATCAACATAATGTAGTCATGACGTAATATAGTAGACATCTATGTTATGCATGTATACATTCTGCAAATATTATTAAGGTAAATGGTGAAAAATTACAAAAATATATTTAAATAGTAGTTAGGGGATATAAAACCATGCCACAAGAAATAGACTTTCCATCAAAACTTAAGACAAATTCTAAAATAAAATATATTCTATTAATATAACAACAAGAGAACTAGTAATATTAAGATTCAAATGCCACATCATAAAGTAAGTTGTTATACTTGCAACCACATTTAAATCAATTTAGCGTAAATAATGGGACAATTTATACAACAGTGATGCTGTAACTCGTAACGACAATCGTTTGTTGTTTTTTAGATGTATTTAATTGACAATTATCACGGTAGTTAATAATCCTTGAAAAAGTAATTGTGGGGAAGAAAACAATTTAATTAACTCTCTTGTGGGAAAGAAATGGGGCGACATATGCGTCTTCATCCTCAGTCGTGGTTTTCTTCTGTCGCTCTTTAATATGACAATTAATTGCCATTGAATAACTGTTGACAAGAGGACGAAATTCTTCTCAGCGGGGGTGTCATGTAATGGGAGGAGCAGATAGAATCACAGATGCCACCTGTCATAATACATTGTCTTCGTTTTAACGACGAATAAAGATATTGTTCTAATATAATTATTTCGAATGTGACAGAAAACAATCAAATCAGTTGAAAACTGTTATTAGACAATAAAACCATTAACATACAACATGTATTATCAAACTGCTATTATGATTAGATTTCAGAGAACTTTTACGAGGATGTTAGCATGCATACGCGTTTCTTCAATGTAAACTATATATCTTTTTGTTTTCATCCTTGAATCCAATCATGCCAACAACTGTTTTGCTGAAGACATAGTACTTAGTCCGCAAGAACTTACTTCAAAATATCAGTGATAAATATTGCTCATTTAAGTGATATGCTCTACCAAAATCATACATTTTATAAACGTTTAAAGGAAAAACAAAATTGAACCTTTGAACTGTGTCGTCTGCGTTTCTATTCTAAGAAGCAATTCATTATTTCTAGACGCGGATTACGGATTTGAGGTAATTAGGGGTGCGATAACATTTTCGCCCAGGGTAGCGTGCTTTCTATAGTGAGGCGAAGTTTTTTTGACGGGTTTCATGTCTAAAATTGCATTATTTTCCAATCCTAGATGTCTGAATCAACTCCGTCTCTGTTGTCCACATAATATCGTAATTTCTGATTGAAAAGTGCCCGTTGATGATTAAACAAGTGTTTATAATAGCTTAAATATTCGAGGACCTTTATATTATGAGCCTATTATTATGTAATCCAAACAATAGTTCAAATAGCTTTCTCTCAAAATGTTCCTCGCTGGATAATTTTATGATATTATATCAATATTTCACCTGAAAAAAACTTCCGTTTCTTTTATTCTGATATGAGAAATTTTTGTTTTTAGATTTCTTTGTGAAGAAGTCTCACTTATTATTTTTTATTGAATTCTGACTTCTTTAATTAGATTCCGTTTACTGTTAACATTTTCAAACGAAAGCTAACTAACTTTGTCAAAAAAAAATATGCAAATTTTGTTTTTAATTATTTTAATTAAGCGTGATTTCTTTATTTAAATTCCGTTTACGATCTACATTTTCAAACGGTATTTACTATTTAAAAACAAATATGCAGAATTTCATTTATTTTTTTCAAAATTATTTTATCAAAGTCTAATTTCTTTATAAATTCGGTTTACTGTTAAATTTTCAAACTTTGTCAAAAATATATGCAGAATTTGATTTCAACCGTTAGAATTGATTAAAGTTGTTTGAAATAAATTATTTCCTTTTCTTTATAATGTATGAAACATATTGTTTATTAAATCTCAAATAGTAATGATTTTGTCGTAAACTCTTTTCATGTAATTGAATTAAGAAGTTCGCTGAGTAAATGAGTTACATTTAATGAAATGAGAAAAAAAACTCTACACTTTAAACATTTTCTTAAGTAAATAACATAGAGTATTTCTTTCTTGTTAATGGCATGCCAAATGCATGAATCTTTTAAAAATCATCTGACTCACTTCAAACAAATCAATTTTATCGTCACATTCCAAAATGCTAATGTTATACTGAGTATGAAATCTGAATACAAATTGTAACATTGAATCAAAATATGAATTCTTTCGAATGTGACTCAGTTAGGTTTTTTTTCAATAGCTAACACTCACTTCACACATTGATTTCTTCTATTTGAGAAGTATCTTTTATTCCTTTCTTTCACCTTTTTTGATTAGCATGGTAATTCTGTTAAAGTTGTATCCTAACAGCTCCACCCTCTTACACCCAAAAGCCAATTTGCCGTAATGAAATTGGCCGACCATCAGCTACATGTTAACATGTGGCAGTCATACCACACTTCCTTATCTTTATTAAAAAGGGGACCGCTATAGCATTTAATTCACGAGTATCTTTATAGAAGTTGATTGTTTTCTGTCTACTATCCCTGTAAGCTTTTTCTTCAAAAACCGTTATACTTATTATACCATTACCAGTTCTCCTTGATATTTTCTATAATTCCATGCTGTTCATCAACCATTGCTTCTACACAACCTATTACCGACTGTCATATGACTAAATAAGTATGATTGACTTGTGGCGCATCCATTTTGCTTAAACTTAGCAAAAAAAAAGTGTTTAACCTAATATCGACTGCAAGATTCAATAGGATCTGTGTTTCCGATTGCATTAAAGAACAATTGTTTTTGTCATTGTGTAGAGCAGATTGTTGTCTTCAATACAGCGAGAAAATCACGCACTCGGAGGCGTGCTTCAGCTGGCCTCTAAACAAAAATGTGTACTAGTTCACTGATAAGTCTGAATAATTCATAATCATTACATGATGTAAGGTCACAGTTGTGCTTTGCTTTAATTTGTCTGCATGTTGGTTTTTGATAGTCTGGGTGGGATACAAACAAACGCCAAATGTTCTTCGGGAAATCTATACTATTAAACGAGAAGACCTCATTTTGTGTGTCGCTTCTCTTCCTTCCCCAATAAATTAATCATCATGCCTCTGTGTCCTATAGGTATCATGCATAGTCGCATTTGTCATCCATTCTTATGATTATTCAGTTTGGGTTATTTTGGGAGAAAAACGAAGAAAAAGGCGTCCGGATATTGTTTCCGTCATCAGACCGACTTTTAAGTCATACCCAAGACTTCCGATTTTAAACCTTAAAAGAGGGGGTAAAGGGTTATTTTCATGCAACGTGTTTTGCCACTTTTTATTTCACGTGCAGCCGTGAAAAAGGTTCGTTATTCACCGTGTTTCTTGAAATCGATAAAAAGATCAACGTGCAAGAAATTTTTAATTGTTCGCTCATCGTGAAATGGCAATTTTATTTCGCGTTCTTCAGTGCAGATACACTCCCCCCTTTACTCCCCTCTTTAAACATAATTTTCTTACTCGGGGACAGGACAATTGTTTTCGCGTTATTCAGCATGTATACTATGATTATAATCCTATAATATATAGAGACTCTCTATATAATATATCAGTGATCGCCGTGGAGAAGAAACTTGGAATTGATAGTTAATAGCAAATACACTTTATTTATTATATATGTATGTTCATAGTATACAGAAACGCGAAAATCATGGAATTTAACAGAGAGCAAAAAAATAACGGACTTTGGAAAAAAGGGAGAGGGCTTAAAATAATTGTCCTGTCTCCAAGTGCCTATATGACTCAGTTTGATACCTTTTCTGAAATTCTCCAGACATAAAATCTTTTACAAAAATTCATCATCCTACAACAGTTTACATACTTTCAACCAAGCTCTAAATACCAGCAATTTCGCGGGTGTGTCGCTTCTCTTCCTTCCACAACAAATTAATCATCATGCCTCTGTGTCCTATAGGTACCATGCATAGTCGCATTTGTCATCTATTCTAATGATTATTCAGTTTGGGTTATTTTGGGAGAAAAACGAAAATAAAGGCGTCCGGATATTGTTTCCGTCATCGGACGGACGTTTAAGTCATAGACATAATTTTCATAAGTACTCGGGGACAGGACAATTATTTTCGCGTTTATCTGCATGTATACTATGATCATTTTCGCGTTTATCTGCATGTATACTATGATCATTTTCGCGTTTATCTGCATGTATACTATGATCATTTTCGCGTTTATCTGCATGTATACTATGATCATACTACTATAAAATACAGAGACTCTCTATGTAATATATCAGTGACCGCCGTGGATGATAAAGTTGGAATTGATAGTAAAGCAAATACACTTTATTTATGATAAACAATTATGTATGTTCATAGCATACAGAAAACGCGAAAATAATTGATATTAACAGAAAACACAAAAATAACGGACTTTGGAAAAAAGGGAGCGGGCTAGAAAATATTGTCCTGTCGCAGTACCTATGACTTTTGATACTTTTCCTGAAATTCTCCAGTCATAAAATCTTTTACAAAAATTCATCCTACTACAGTTTACATACTTTCAACCACACTCTAAATGCCTGCGATTTCGCGGGTGTGTTCTAGTATTTTTGATATGCAGAGAAGGATTTTTAAGGGGATATTCGAATTCTTATATGTTCTAACTCAAAAATGTATTAATTGATGTATAGTTTCCTGGTTAATTTCATCTATCAACATGTGTATCAAACTGTTCATGTTTACACAGGGAAAATAGCAGCCACGGATTACGAATGTTCAATCCAAACACCCGTAAAATTAACATTACGTATCATATATATAAACACATGATCTACTTTCGTTTCGTAAAACGTACATTAAATTTAGATTTGGAAAATATCTAAATTGACATTTATACCGGCATAACCGAACGATTATATTTTCTCAGATTTATTTCAACCTCACGATAAGAAAGTCCGTTAGCGGAATTAAAGATGGACCTATATATAATGATTATCTTTTCTGTCTGAATGTTAGTCCCTTTGCTTAGATTTCAAATAGTGCGTGCATATTTCGAATGATAATACGTTAACATTGCATTAATTCACGGATGTCTCCATCTATATATAACACTTCGTCTTTCAATAAGATTAATAAAATTTTGAAAATCTTGTTTGATTATTAAATCTTTGGAATTATGAGGGCCATGTAATGGCTCTTATCATACCACCTCCTTCGGAAGAGGTTCTGTAGAAGACCTATTGCAATGCTATTTCTAGCCTTTGCTTTTCGTGCATTGGTAAATATTTCATGCACATTTCGTACAAGAATAAGCTCAAACAATGTAAGAGTCCGCAGTAACACATGTCATCCTTCTCTGACTAAAGTCCGACAAGCTTTCTCTCAATCCATACCTGAAGCGTGCTTATCGGAGATTAAATTTTCAAATCTTTGGTTTGCCTGGCCAAGATAACTTTGGAACGGGAGGTCTAGATTGAAAAATGCAATGCTAAATTTTTGAACCCATCCATACTCAATTATAAAACTTCGTTACCAAAAGTCAGGCATGTTCTAAAGATAATAGACATTTCAGATGATATACATGAAATATTTCCTACTGCACGTAAAACTGTATACTTATCTAAAACATGTTTCTTAAACCCGAATTAAATGAAGGGGATATAATGGATAAACGTTGTTTCTTTAATTAGATACCACGAGTCCAGAGTAATAAAAAATCAAACCACTGCTATATACCTAACTAAGAACAACATGATTGAGAACCACACATTGATGTACTAATTCTAAAAGCGGAGTACAAGCAGTTCTTTGTTAAAGTACAAAAACAAATAGTACAATAGGTGAAACTACAAGTACAAATACTGCAGGTGAGAGTACAAAGACACGAATTAATGTGAGATGGTTCACTATACTTGTAGTACTGATTTGTTGTTATCATCTTAGATATATGATAATATTATACAAACAACAGAAACGTTCTGGAATAAAGTTATAGGAATAGGTGTCAGCCCCAATGATGTAATGAATGATACATTGTCGTCAAGGGTAAAATATTTTATTGCATATTCAGGACGAGAAAAGGTTCACAGATAATTAAACACACGCTAGAAGGGGGGGGGGGCTATTTTAAAATCACCGTGTCGTACGTCCGTCCGTTTGTCCAACACGTATTTCCATCTGATTTTCGACGACCCTGCTTTACAGAATAGCTTCATATTTGGTAGAAAGCTTGGCAGTGATGATCTGTTAGATGCCTACTTCCTGTTTCCGGTACTTTGAATTTTTCAATATGTTAAATGAACTAAATATTTTCCGTGACTCACTACTCCAGTACCACTAAAACAGTATGAATTTGTATTTTGTGAGCAGCTTAACAGTGATGAATTGTAACGTGTGTGTGCTTCCTACTTCCTGTTTTTTCTTTATATTGGGAATTACGAGAGTTGGTATGCTCAGAACGATAACGATTGTCTTTGTTTTGCGTTTTAACAGACAACCTTCACGGATCCCGGAAAGAATTATTACAAGCTAGGGTTCTTCAACGTACATAGAGTACACAACACTTTTTCCACATTAGGCATCGGATCTAACGCTTTATTCACATTCTAACTGGATGTGGCTGCGTATTTATAAATACCGCACAGTCAAACGGACGCCCCATGGCACTTTAAGCAAGGATTTTACGACCAGACTATAGAAGATTATGGGATTGGCATACTTCTTTACCCCCAGTCAACGCTTGTGGTTTCTCTGCTGTGGATCATGGACATTATTTTTGATGATTTTTCATTATATATTGTATAGCTGGCCTGATTGTCGAGGTTCATTTTGGACTGATTTCGATCACCAAGTCAGCAACTGTATCGTTTATTATCTATTATTTCTAAACAAAAGAAATTTGTATTCTGTATACGCATCGTAGACGTCTTATGTTATAGAAGCAATCTGAGTTGCCAAAACTCTTTACCTTTTATAAAAATGATATAAGCTTGGCAGACACGTTATTCTGTAATACATACAACCAGTTTTTGCCTCGTCTTAATTGATGTATTATTTGATAGTTTTAGTCATGAACAGGTATGTAATATTTGTCCCTAGACGTTACATGTACGCACAATAAAAAGAACAACAACAAAAAAAACTCCACTGAGAGCATGTAAATTATATACTTCTGACACAGCGATATGTCTCGCCTGCCATGTATCTCAATGACTTGAACTTTACTACAACAAGTGAGGACACAGACTTGTATTGTCTGATGGGGGGATGTTGACAATGATTTGTGCAGGGGTGAATTCTGGTTACTACAAAAATAAATGAAACATAATTATGATAGACAAACACAGACTTCCGGCCCGGGACATGGCACACGTTTATGTTAAGCAGTGTAATTTGGTGAGTTTCTTTAATAGACATTCTCTATTTTAACTATCTATTCTAACTTCAAGATATCTCATATAATATATAAGATATCTAAGACTTATATAATCTAGTTTTTATATGATATCTTATAAACTTTATAAGATATCTTATATAATATAATATTATATCCCATAGGTTATGGGGAGGATTTGTCGCCAGCAAACATGTTTAACTCCGCCTAATTCTGTATATATATATACCTGTCCCAAGTCAGGATCCTATAATTCAGTGGTGGTCGTTTGTTGTTTATGTACATAAATCAGGACGTTAGTTTTCACGATTGAATTGGTTTACATTTGTCATTTCGGTACCTCTTATTGTTAACTATGCGGTAAGGGTTTTGTTCATTTTTGAAGGTCGTACAGTGATCTATATTTGTTATCTACGTCATTTGGTCTCGAAATAAATCTCTATGGTAATCAAATAAGTTATGCTGGCAATAAATCTTCAAACCCATATTTGATATCATGACTATGGTATGAACTCTAAAGAAGAATCAAGTTCATATTTTGATATACTCCAAGGTAAAACTACTTCTGCGACGGCCATATCGGTAAGCTAACGGTGACAAAATTAAGTAACTAACAAGGAATATTCATATTATATCTAATCTCACCATGAGTAGTACCATGAACTTTTCTATATTCACCATAGGTTTCAATTATTTCGCAAGTCCTTCCTTTATTGCATTCAAGTTAACTTACTGATCGGCTCAAACATAAAAACAGTACTCCGCTTCGTTCGGTCACATCTAAGCGGTTCGCAAGAGGTTTGTTCTGCATGAAATTCCAGTTAGGCTTCAAGGTAAAATTCTGTCCTTGTTTGTCGTCATACTGATTGCTAGACTGACAGAAGCAATACACTCTTTAATTACCACGATGGCGGACAAATTGATTGTTCATAAAGTACCAATCATACGGGTGCAAAAGCATATACTAGTATATATGTAACACTCAGAAACGTGTCCTTCCCCCCAAACGTGTCCGATTCCCCCAAACGTGTCCACATGACGTCACTGAACTGCAAAACATGTCTAAATGTAAAAGGGCGCCAAAGCGTGTCATTTGTCTAAACGCCCAAACGTGTCCATTTTTAATGAACACCCAAACGTGCCCAATCCCCCAAACGTGTCCATATCAAGCTTATTTTTTTTCTTTTATTCACTGGAACTATCATTCGTGTCCGTATCATAAATACGTAGGTTATTTGGTTATTGTTTTTTTTCAATAACGTATACTCATTTTACTATTTCATTAAAAAATAGAAATAAATTTTTTAAACCGGCAGTATAACCTGGTTAAAAGTGGGGGCGTCCGTTCGGCTATGTTGGATGTAAATGTAAGCAGCCATGCTCAGTTAAATTGTAGATCTTAAATCAGATATCTCGTGTAGGGAGAATGTCCCATTCTCTGCGCATTAAAACCTTTGTAGCAATTCACTCTTTCATGGTGCCATCAGTTGTATTTTGGAAGGCAACATTTTTTTTTAAATTTCTGCAACTTTTATTTAAAACGGCCTCTATTACAAAACGGAGATTGCAGTCCTGATATTTTAAAAGCTCTTCAAATCATTAACTGGTTTTCAGTTTTTTTTTAGGTTTCGAGCATCACTAAAGACACACGAACAAGAGACATAACGTCCAGTGCCAAATATTTCATGCATTATTTGAACGACATCATGTTAACAATTAATGACCCCCAAGAATAGAAGTATGAACACCATTGATCTTCCTCCGACCGGCAGTAAAACCCTCGCCTTGGCTGTGTGGGATATGCAAATTTGCAGCCACGTCCGGTCAGAATGAAGACGTTACATCCGATGCCTCGTTTAAAGAGCGTGCCACGCTTTTTAGATTAAAATCCCAACTAGTGTTAATCCCGAATAACCGTCAAAATTTAGGCCCAATCCTAAATTCCCGGTATGATAATAGAACCTATATATACAGTATTTATTGTTAACATGATGTCGTTCAAATAATGCATGAAATATTTGGCACTGGACGTTTTTTCTCTTGTTCGTGTGTCTTTAGTGATGCTCGAAACCTAAAATTTATTAAAAAACCTGAAAACCAGTTTATGATTTGAAGAACTTTTAAAATATCAGAACTGTTGAAAAAAAAGGGAAGTCTTCTGAAAATCCGCCGTCGGATTAATATAAGAGGCATCATCGGAATTTATTAGTAACACATAATTTACATAGTAAACGATTAATTCAACTGCACTAGAATTATTTGTATGTTCGCTCTAAATGAGCATGAAATACTTGCAACTGGACAATAAGCAAATTCAGTCAAAAGTTAATTCATATGTTACATATTAAATTTGCAATTATGATAATCATTAACAACCGGCATTGAACAAACTAATGCTAATAAATTACTACCTCATGATCAACTGTTTCCCCCATCATAGAATTGCCGTAAACGTTATTGGTTTCATTTAGGACATACATGTATTGGCGCTAAAAGACGTGAGACGTTCTGGCGTTTAACAGTGGACACGTTATGGCGAATAACAATTATCGGACACGTTTGGGGGTTTTGAAATCGGACACGTTTGGGCCATATTGAATATAACGGACACGTTTGGGGAGAATAGACACGTTTGGGGGAATCGGACACGTTTGGGGGGATGGACACGTTTGGGAGTGTTACATATATATATATATATATATACAAATGTTTTAATTACGAAGCAATATTGAGGTCACCATACACACATACACATAATGTAGGCGCTTGCACTTGATCACAAAAATAAGTTAAAGTGGTTTTAGTTTTCAAGGCGTTTTGAGGTATCAATTTTGTATTGTCTTTAATTCTTTTTTTCCTTCTTTATTTTTTTTTTGTAGTATTTGTTTTCATACGCTGTATGAATCAACAGTTCTATATCCGGTCAGATTTTTTTTAAACTTTAAAAATATTTTGGGTCGTATGTCAGTGTGCATTTTCGAATAAATTGGATACATATTCCGGCTTTTAGTTGATCTTACATGTGTAAAAAAAATTTCAAAAATGGATTTTTCTATTTTCAATAAATATCTGTGTTAACCCTCTTGCTGCCAAAGGGACATTTATGGCTTCTACACACAAATCTTGTTGATTGTGTAGAACGTCAAAGGTCCATGGTAACATCACAATACTGAGGGGCATTTACAATGTCAAAAGACGGCGCCAAAAGTACGATTTTGGCGGGAATGAAGCAAACTGAATAATATACTTAAAACGGATGTCAAAAAATGATACAGGATCATAAGCTTGTTAGTACTATACTACCAACTTATTTAAAGTGTTTACTAATTATCTAGCTCGTCATTTTCATGTAAAATGATGCATGATTTCGAGAAATTTGTTTAACGATTTTTTCATACATCTTTCAATCAGAATATCTCATATAATAATCGCATTCCTAATAATCATAGAAAAGGTAACTGTTACTCTTGATTACGCGAAATATTAATATTCACAATACACGCTTTATTTAAGAGAACTTGAAAATTTCTTTAGGGCTCAAATGCCGTGATTGAATTCTCAGTGAAGATTTTTGTTGTAAAAGTACACAAATGTTACCCGATATACTTGTATTGCCATACGATATTTCAATACATTTTATACCCGTTTCATCATTGAAGCACTAATCTAAAAATATTTATTTTCATTCGAAATGGGGATGTTAAATTAGTACATGTAGTAGGTGACCCAATGATTTTTTCCCTATCCTTCCTACACATCATCCTTTCCCAGTGGCAACCTCAATTTTCAGCCATTCATCACAGATCTTTTACTTTGTAGGACCCACTGAGCAACAGATTTATTGTACATTAAATTTCAGACGTCCTTAATATTGCATGAAATACTTGCCCCTGAACATTTAGAAGAGAACAATTTATCAATCAACAGATTTTAAAAGATATTTCGTGTATGCCAATTACAGTGTGTACTTCATCATAGAAAATGAAAATGAATTGTTATTGATTCAGGTTCACATGTAGACAATAGAAATTAATTTTAGAGAATGTCTTCCCTCGTTTTTCTGTTTTTTTTTTAATTCGTATTTTCAAACATTTCTCTAAAATTTAGAGCAATAACTGGTCAACAAAATAATAATAAACAAGATTAAAAATAAACAAAATGAATATGGATTATAACGTCTATAAAAATTATTTCCTCGCCTACCGAAATAAGGCTTGGAATGAAAATTTTAATCTGACACTTTTGATACTTTACAACAAGAAGTAGTTCATAGAATCGGCTGCTCAGAGTTTTTATTTATTTTTATTTCGTACACGCGGCATTGTTTTTATTTTTATTTTCATTGCGTGCCGTTGTTTTGTTTATATAATTATTTGAGAGATTTTTTTACGGTATTTATCAATTATAACAAGGTTTACTAAGCTAATCGGATAACAAGGATAAATATATTTTAGTATTTTAGAGGTGGTTAAGAATCAGTTATGCATTTCACTTGACAAAGATAAAACAAAAGCGCTTATAAAGCTAGTAGCAATGGGTATATTATTTTCATTTTTTTTAAAGACAAGAAAGATAAAAAAACTATATTTCAAGGTTAAAAGTTGTATTTTTAAATAATAATGTATTACATGTATTAAAAACATCGTTTATAACAATTTTAGAGCCATAGTTTTCATAAAATTACTTTTACATCGCTTTTCATAATTACGGCTACATTGACGCGGGAAAAATTATGAACGGCGGGAAAGCGCTGTTCTACAGAGAGGCACAAGTTTTGCAACGTCACAGATATGAAACGTCAAGATGCTTTTGGCGCGACAAAGCAAGAAAAAAACTAGGCAGCAAGAGGGTTAAACATATAAGGCAAAAAGTGGGCGTTTTCACTCATTACGCGAGGAAGAAAATTGAAAGTATCTAATTCGAATGGGTGGGATTAGAGGACTGGCACATTTAACATAACTATAAAGACCTCCTACCAACCTTGTCGAACTGATTCTAATCTTAATTGTCAATTAATTGTAGAGAAAATTGTAAATCTTTATTATCCAATTGATTTTCTGTAAAGTCCTTAGATTTGTCCAAAAAGGGAAATTGAAATTTTTAGTGTCGTATAAAATGTTTAATTAGGTATCAGATCACTCTGTCACAAATTATATCCTGCAATACTTGTCATACAATTTCAAGTCATCAGTTATTTTCAACATTTTGAAGTTTTTGTCAATTGGTTTTATTCATAATGAAAATTAACTTGTGTGAAAATATCTACATTTAAGTGCGTACATGTTATTTATAAGTTTTAATACACATTTGTTTCTAAACGAACTTTTGGAATGACTGACGAGGACCATTATTTCCATGGTGATCCACTGGGTAACAGAAATATGAAAAGCTATCCCGATTACTGTAGAACTATCACAATAAGAGGTACGTAATGGTATAATTCTAAGTTATGTTCCATGCAATTGAATGTCAGCAACCTTATACATACATCTAGTTATTTTGTTGTTTGAAAGGCAAAAGATAGGGTATTATTGTGACACTTTTTTGATTTTTTTTTATATTTTAAAGTTAATAAAACAAATAAGGAAGTAGGTAGATTTTTTTGTAAAAACTAGACGAGACAAAACAAAAAAAAGCAAATATCGAATACATATTTAGGAAAAACATTAAAAAGGGGAAACACTGAGCATATTTGAAATTATGCATACAAGTCAAATAGAATCTAAGAACATTTTTTACAATGCCATATTATTATCTTTCCTGAATATATAATTCGAAACTTAAATATTCTTAATGCTTAATGGAAATGAACATGTCCACCCATAAACGAATTCATACCAGAGGTTACTGATATGCGTCCCTTTATCATTTTGAATAAAATCAAAAGTTCCTTAAATGAGTCAACATTCATTTTTAATCTCGGGTGAACAGTTGTTCAATATGGGAGGTTTATCTAGCTATAAAACCAGGTTTAACTCACAATTTCTTCGGAAACTGTCTGTTCCAAATCAGGAATATGACGGTTGTTTTCCATTCGTTCCGTTGATTGATAAAGTCTAACGTTTGATTTTGTTTTTGTAAACTTCCCCGTTTTCAATTTACCTTGGAGTTCGGTATTTTTGTTCATACTTTGAAAAATAAATTCACACTTAATGAACAATAATTTCTGTTACTAAATATCTAAGGTAAGACGAATTACTGATAAATTATCAAACCATTTTCTTTAATTTAATCACAGAAATTGATGTCATATGGTTTTTAATTTTACTGTCTTTTCGTATCAATTGTTATATCCATAATCATTCGTTATCAATAGTTTATCCAAAAAATAGCTTTTGATATTTTGATGTCTTAGAAAAATAAATATTTAAGTAATTCTTTTGTTTGCTGGGTTGCTGTCATTGACGTTTACCCATTCTTTCGTTTTTATTTTCTTAGGAAGAAAGAAATATTTTAATCTATGATAACAAATTTGGAAAGTTTAAATTACTTTTTAGTAGTCTGGAAGTATTTTCCAATAGTTTCAAATTCGTTACTAATCAAGTTTCTCCCCACATTGACGGTGGTAATCTTATATATGAAGAAAGAGAGTAGATCAACAAAATTACAGGCTTGAAATATCATATCCTTTTTTTTTATAATTGTTTTATGGAGATTTAACAAATAGAAATAAGAAGCTGTGGTATGAGTGCCAATGAGACAACTCTCCATCCAAGTCACAATGTGTAAAAAGTAAACAATTATAGGTCAAAGTACGTGTCTTTCTTTATTTTTCATTTCTATCAATATATTTATAGCTGTATTTTAAAATATGATTTCAGCAAGAATAATAATATGTTTAGTCTTAAATTTTAGCATTCGATATATCGCCAGTCAGAGTTTTAAAAAATGTATATCAAAATTTCTACCGAATATTCAAAATTGTATAATATCTTAACAGTACACATTTGTATGTGTTTTTATTTGCTCTCTGTCTAAATATTTACGTGACTGTACAGAAATCTATATACTCGCATACAAAATAAACATTTGGTCAAATTTCATCAGTAAATAAAACGCAATCTTCAAATAAACATTTACAATTTGACAAGTACTTCTCAACTAGGTCTCGTTCTATTATGTGGTAAATTGAATTGGATACTTGTGTCCGTATCTAGTGCTTTGTACCCAATAATCCAAGGCTAACCGCAGTTTTGGGCAGTTTTTCTTAATCATTAGTTGAAATGTGCAAAATAATAGTCACTTAAAATTTATTAAATGAGTAGTTTATTAATTCATGAGCATTTCATTTCAGTGCTTTGAGGAATGGGTTTTATTGACTTTTTAAAGTTTTGTTTTATAAATATGATTTCGTTTTCTTAGTGATTATAATTTAACCGATTCATTTCTTTAAGAACCACAAAAATAAGTCTGGAAACTTGTATTGTCTTAAATTGTCTGCGCATCTGAGAGAATCTACATTAAAGTATTAAATTACGTATACTTTGATATGAATAATTTTAATTTAAAAAAAAAAGCCCGACGAATTACAACAAACTACTAAAGTTGTTAAAATCGACTGATTAGGGTGGGAGAGGCAGTGACTCTTTTCATTTGTTTTCAGGTACGGGAGTGCCACTGAACTATAAAAAATGGGAACTGGCAAGAGATCTCTAGTTTTGCTGTCTGACGTACATCTCCTTTCATTCACAAAAAAATTGTAGACATAAAACTGTTAAAGAATCTATATATTTCAAAAAATTAAAAAGTTGACCAAAATGTACAAGATTATATTTCTTTTTAATTTTGAAACACGAACACATACACAAATAATCGAAACATTTTCAAAATAACTTTTTTTTGCAGAATTCCATTTGAACAAAAGTTTCTCCGTCTATTTGACAAAGAGGTAGTGCCAATTTCCCCAGAATTCATTGCCGACTAGGGCCATTTTCAAACAGTCTTTCAATCATTACTTAAACTAGCAGCATCACAGTTCCATATGTGCATTTTGAGGTTCTTACAATATTATTTTATTTCAGATCATATGAGCAGATTATAAACGCCTGAATACAGCAACAAAAAAACACGCGTTTTACAAATTTTTGAGGGTTTGTCCAAAAATGTACAAGAAGGATACTCTTAACCAAAACCAAAATTCTGTTTGAAGTAATGCTACATGTATATTGTCTTTTAGGTGCGAATTAGTTAATTCTGCTCAGAGACGTCTTTCTAAGCAAGATTTTGAAAAAAAACATGTAAATTTGGCATTTTTTTCCCTTCAACAGCAACATGCAGCGTCTATTTTTTTTTAATGGAAATGTATAAAATTGTTGAACATCGTTTTAAGCATATTATATGGATTCTTTGATATTGACTCCAGTAGGGTTTTACAACATTTACAAAAAAAATTGTAACCCTATGAGTAAAACAAATACAAGGAAAAATTATCCTAAGCTTTCCTAAGCCACCGGTAATTGACGGTATGTTTGACAGGGGCCGAAGTATTTCCTTGCAACACGACCATATATCTGAGGGTCTTAACTCAAAATTTGTAAAATATTCCCTGAAATGGTTGAAATTGAAATATGATGTATTTACATACCCAAAACTCCCTGACTGGAATTCAAAAATAGTTAAAAGTTAATAGGACCAAATAATACTAGCTCAGTTAAATGTACAATAATGAAAGTATGAATGGACACCCACATTGGTAAATTGAAAAGGTTTTAATATTATTATTTTTTTAAACTGTTACAAATCAATTATCCAAAAATAAACCTTCGAAATATAAAAAAATATTTATTAATAATTTCATACAAATTTTTTCCCTTTAAATGAGATTTGTTTATTTTTTATTCGGGTGTATTAATAAAATTATCACTTTTCCCGATCAAATTTTTACTTCATTGTTAACAGAACTATGCTGTGGCGTACCAGTCGCACTTCAATTCGATTTATTGAAATTAAATTAATTTACCACACAGTAGTTAATTGGATAGTTATAAAATGATATTGTTGGAAATATGAATGTTATCAATATGGCAATCTGATATTCTATAATGAGGGGTTCGGATGTCTTTTTCTACTGTTTCCTATTCATATATCATATCAGTAGTTCATAGCAGAGACAGAAATCTTCCTAATTAAGGAAATAAAACACTTAATAAAAGTAGGGGTTCTGAATTTGATTAGTCATTATTCGTGACATAGTTGTATTTTTTAATTTTTTTAATTGGAGTTTTGTGAAGACAAATACAGGCTCGCTTCGACAAAATTGAAATGGTTGAAAAAGGACTTTAGGTCAATACGGGTACGAGTATACTTTGGGTACAACAATCAAATGTATGGAATTAAGCAATCCACATCAGCTTAAATAAATTAACAATCTAAAAGATACACGTGTTTGCACCTCTATCATAGATAAACTAAATTCCCTTCAAATATCAGAAAACTAGAAAAAAGAAGAATACTTTATTTCAACGACCTTTTTTGAATACATTTAGACCCAATTTTACATGTTCTTATTTTTTTTATTGGAAATAAAAAACAGAATATTAATTTGATTTGATTGTAGATTCCAATGGTTCTATAAAAGAATTGGTATTCCCGAAAGCCTTAGACTTAGACCGCCCAAAGAGAGCTAGGACAACATTTTCTCCAGAACAACTATATCATCTTGAAAGAGAGTTCCAACGAAATCAATATATGGTGGGTAAAGAACGAAGTCAGCTAGCAAGAGAACTTGGATTATCTGAAACACAGGTATAATGATATGTTTTTTCGTGTAGCTTTTCTTTAATGGTAACTTATTTAGGTTTATGTGATTAGAACCCTTTTTATTTGTGTTTTTTTTTTTGATATTGAACATTCACTCTTTTCAATGGAATTGTTACATTTCTTTTTTTTGTGAAACTCCTACGAACCCGTCCGTCCATTTGTCCGTCACATATCAAGTTAAAGTTTTGGTTTAGAGTAGTTTACTATGTAAGTTGTGGCAACGCTAATTTGAAACTAAGTACAAATGTTCACTATGATTTGAACGTTTTTAATATGTTTGCATTAGGATTTGGCCCAAATTTCATGGTCACTGAACATGGGAATGTGATAGTACAAGCGGGATATCATTGGGTGTTCAATAGAATCTATATGGGTGTTCTATGGACACATATTCTTGTTTAATTTTTGAATATGAGATGTTACTTTTTTGTAAGTGTACGTAATTAATAGTATTAATATTTTCGCAGCTATGTGATTTCGAATACCTCATAACGAGGCTCGGTTTTAAGATATATATGGAAATTATATATCACCCAACATTAGATACAAACACTCGGGCTATATGATCGTAATTCTGTTAGTCACTGCATATTACAGCATTCAGACAATAAAGATATGTGTTGTCATGTTATTTGTCATAAATACTTTGCAATCAAGTTATATTCTTGTCACTTATGTATAAATGTAACATTGCAGTATTTGTTTTTGTAATCATTTATTTGTTATTTATCATAATTTTTGTATTTTGTTGTTAAGCTCAAGGTTGACATATGTTTTTTTTTTTGTAAAATGAATATCATTTGAGATTGTCAGCAAATAAGATTTATAAAAATGATTAAAGTAAAAATTCAAATACTTCTGAGTAAAAGTTTTAAATGATGAAATCAGAGTAATTTATGTACGGCTTGCAAAACAAAATAAAAATAGACGAATTGAAGGTTAACAATTGAACTAGTTGTAAATTGGAGTTTCAATATATTTTCAGGTAAAAGTATGGTTCCAAAATAGACGAACGAAATATAAACGGGATGTATCACGTGAAGCAGAAGTAAAAGATGCACGTTCCGAGAGTATTGCAGCATGTAATTTAATGAAACTTTTACAACCTCCTCCAAATCCAATTCAGTTGACACTACCGCCTTATATGCTGCCTTATCCGACATTTGCTCATGGCCATGCAGGCACGTAGAACTTAGTAATTTGAGTTAAAACGAGGTCAGACGTCGCATTTATATACAAGTCATTTATTGTTACAAACTCGGTATCAGGAAATTCGAATACCAATCAACATTAATTTGCTTATAATAAGCTTGTGCTATGCTATGTACAAAAGACTTAAGACTTTGGTGGATCTTTATTTACAGCATGAAAACCACATGCAGAAGAATACTCTATGCACGTGTGTTCTTGAATTACGAAGAGTTTTTTGTCTACGTACTGCAGAGGAAATTTATTTAATTTATTGGTTTCTATTATTCTGATATAAATGTATATATATATATATATAATGTAAATACCAAATATCTTGCACTGCATAAATAAATAATGTTTCTGTTACTTCATAGAGAGAAGCTATCGTTCATATCAAGATACTATTCAAAGCATGGTGTGAAGAAAACATTACGCTGGATACTATTTTATCTGTGAAATTAGATATATACATGTATATTCATTTTAAGCTAAGGGTCAATTTTAAAGCAAATTGATCAATATATTTTAAGTAAAAGATTAGGTGTATGTTCTAGTCTCATTTCTACATAAAGAGGGGACAACTGTTAATCGATATAACATTTTGTAATAGTTTAAATTTAAATTTAAAATGAGTCTTTGGAATGTTGTACGAATCGGTCAGTTGGGAATTATTTCCTTTATCTGGCGTCGATCGCTTATGTTTCTTATATTTTCGTTTTGGCATAACTTGCGTCAAAATAGAACATCCATCAAAATCATAATAAATGTTGTATAAATCCAATAAATAGGATTTTTTTCAAGAAAATTTGCAACAAGAAAAATCAACTGTCACCATACTGGCGCATGTGTATTTACATTTAGCAAATTGGTTTCCTTAATAATAACGGTACTGATTGTACTACACAATGATGCACATTTCGAAAGTGAATATCTCGGTGATGATCGAGGCCAAACTATTTGAAGATCCAAAACCTCAGTAGACAAATGCTGAAGGGCTGTTATAACCAAAAGGACCAACATGTAGGACCAAATCTGGAGCAGGAACCAAATCCATGCACGATGGACATACGATATCATTCAAATAAAAAGGAAAACTAATATGTTAATCTCTTACCAATGCAATCAACACTCATTGGTTGAACAATTTGCGACATTCGAATTCCTGGATTTGTCTTTCTATTATTTCTGAAAATTATTATCACTTCACGCAAATTAGTCTTTCAGGCGTGACTTTGTTATGTGGTATTTCGAAAAATAAAATAATCAGATTTTAAAGACGTAAAAATGCCACAAAACTGCAATTTTGAAAGATTCTGGTAAAGGACAATGAACATGATTTTGAAGCTTATTTATTTGCCCCAGTGGGTTTTTGCACAAAATACACTTACTGTTTTAATGTCTTTTGAGAGACGGTTGTGACCTAAATTATTTTTAGGCATGTACACGTCAAATAGTCGAGATTTTGCATAATTTTGGCATTTTAATTTTTGTTAATAACGAGCATAATTTAAACTCGTAGTTCTGAAAATCCGAGATAGATGGAAATATATTTGATTTTAGGGTCAATTTGGCCCCAAATCATACCGTATCCTTTCGATTATTTATCAAAAATATCAACAGGAAAGACATTCTTCACAAAAATCAATTAAAATTATATTAGAAGTAATTATATGTATTGTCTAAAATAATTGACATTGGTTAAGAAAGTCCTTTTATCCAAATTTTATAAAAACCTGTGAAATTTTCCATATCTCAGCAAAATTGTCATTCAGCAATGCATAGCACTGAAAATCTTCTGAATACTTGCTCTTTCAATTGTGATATTGTAAGAATAATAAATCCAAATAGATTTGAATATATTGTAGTTTGATAGAAAAAAAGGAGAAAATACAAAACAAATTTGGGGAAAGTTGGCCCTACTCCTTTAATGATAAATTTTTAACATAGTGCGTTAAGGAGCCTGTTTCATTATTTGTATTGAGAAGTGTTATGCCTGTATAACATCAAAATATTTCTGACTGTAAGACAATGCAATCCTATGAATGTAAGACGTTATATATTTTGGACATTTATATACATTATTGTTATGGTTATGGCATAATTAGAAGAAGTACAATATGATTATTAAGTGACAATTTTGTATGTATTATTTTGATAAAAAGTGCTACTTAATATATGTTTACAAATAGATGACCAACTTACGAAGATTGTGACAAAGTGGGTTCATTGAAATCAATAAATCTGGTTTATCTAATGAAAAGTTTTATACCACACAGAAACCAGAATTTGTCTATTTCATTCTCGGTTCTATAGTATAAATTACTAAACTATCAACATCGCATGAAGTAAGATATTGATATGATTTCAGTTCCAGGCTATCATCCATATCAAGATAGTATTGAACGCCTACTGGGAAAATCTAACACTTGATACCATTTTCCACTTATTCATATATAAAGATAGATATGTCAGTTGTATCGAAAACAAAATGATTGGTTTGTTTTGACAATTTTATCTTAATTTTTGAAGGAATTTATCCGACTTTTCTCATATAGATCATAACAGCTTAGTGGTTACTTTTCTCTGTGTATGACACGTAGGTTTTTTGCCATGGCATTCGTTTTCGACTAATGAGTTTGATTATCCCTTTGGTATCTTTCCCTCTCTTGATTGTATTATATTTAAGAAAGTTCACGCCTGGTTGCAATAGTGACGATAAATCGCATGGCAAAATGTCGACATCTATCCATATACTCACTTTTCCTGTGGCAATCAACATTTCCGGCCCATTATTCCGGACGACCCACCGAGTCTACTTAAAAGCAAGGAGGTTATATATGAGGATATAACCTCATTGTTAAAAGTTACAAAAATAGATATCAGGAAAATTTATAACTTGCAATATCTGGTATCTAGACGTTAATGAAAAACTACATTCATAAATATGACAAACATGTTGTGTATGGACCTTTGTTTTTATTTATCTACAATGTGTCAAATGAAAATCTCATGTTTTAACCAAATGCTTAGGGTTAAGGAATAAAATGTATAATATTTTTGTTCTTAGTACCTTTAATTGTAAGAATTGGGCATCTTGTTATGGTAGTTAGATATACAAGTCATTTCAGTAACAATAAATCTTTCATACGAACACTTTTATACGGATAGATGGAAATATTTCTCACTATTGGTTTTGAGGGCACACATTTTCTAACTGTACACAACATTAATGATATAAATTTGATGAATTTATTCGATTAATGCCAATACAAGAGTATTTACAAAACTAACATGACTACAGTGTTTGTAGTTTAGGGTCCTTACAAGAGTAATGAGACTAAATCCTTATACATGCGTAACGTCCGAAGAATTTTCGGGCCATGGTCCGGCATATTTTTTTTAACTTGCCAGAAATACTCGTAGTATAAATCTTTCATAGAAATTTATGAAGTTGTATTCATATTACTTTTACTTAAATCTACATAAAAAAACACCATCATGATAAAATTTACAATATCGGATGGACACATGGACGAACAGTCACTAGTTCAATACATACCCCTAGCTCTGCATTCTAACAGAGAACTGTAAATTATTTGATTATAGAGGTAAGGATATTAATATATGATTCAAAACCTAAAGTATTTGAATTTCAGCTTAGAATTGGAACACTATTGTGTAAGCAAAGAAATTTTTAAATCACTCCAGGTCATTATTTGTGGTGTCTTCATAAAGAAAATGTTTGCCATTTCGAAATCTGTGAAAGACACGGATTATGCGATGCCACGGTTACGTGAAAGGGATAGCGAACTCGTGGAAGGTTATCTGGACTCCGTAGTCGTCATTGCAGCCAGACAACACAATATGTCACGATGGTCCGCAAATCAATTGACCTTTTTAATCAGCATCACATTCATGTTCTTCCATTTATACCAGCTTTATTGCCTGTCGAGCATTTGTGAGGTGAACTTAAAGACGTGACCACAATTGTCCGAACACACAGACAACGCTTGAACAGTTGAAAATCGCTGGTCTGAAGGAATGTAAAAACCCTACCTAACTTTATGAATAGACTGAATGGATCAATGCGTCCAAGATGAAGAGGAGGTCAAACGCGATATTAGTTGAGTTCCGCAAAATGATATTGCGTATAGGGACTTTCATCTGTCCATTTTGTGTTGTTGTAAATCTTAAGTATAATATTCTCATTTTTTACTCTCCTCTATAACCCTCTAAAGGGTTTTGATTTAACAAAACCCCGCAAAAAAATCTCAAATGTAAAAGTTCTATCAACATCCGTCAAATGCTTATTGAACATTTCGAAAGGCTCTTATATACACCTGATTAAACCACCAAATAAGTAACTATCACGTGATTTACGTGGCGTTTTGAATCTTCGTAAAGTGGATTTCATAACTTGTATAATTTCTCAGTCAGTGAAATATAGAAACTGAAAGTAAACAGACTAGTTTTTGTTCTTCGTCGTAAAATGGACTCATCAAACCGACGATTTTTAAAAAATATGTCGTCGGTGACCTGTACATGTGCTTCCTTTACAGCTTTGCTGATTGAGTTTCTGATCTTATATTTGTATGTTGGAGCATATTTTCCAGAATCAAAATTAAGACGGATTTGAATTTCTTTTTGAGTACAATACAAGGAAATACCACACAGCTGTTACTGACGTATGGAGAACCATGGAGGTATATATATACTTCCATGGGAGAACATAGTTACTGATGAATATAATTAATGTCTTGAGGAAATATGCATGGGTTCGTTCCGCTGAAAATAGGAAAGAAAGTAATGGATTTTGGGGAACGTTTTCAACAATTCCAAAGAAAGACAGAGCACCATAACTGTTATTTGTCGATAAATGGACTTTACAACCAAAAGTTCAAATAGTTCTTGTCATCACACTGACATTGAAATGTAATTTCGACAAATGCAAGTCTTTTGCAGTTGAAAGGTCAAACAGAACGTTCAAAACCAATTTGTCAAAATACTTCAGCACCAACAATTCAAACGATATTACTGTTCTACCAGAGATGATCGGTCAACCAATTAAAGGTAGCTTCTACGAAGCCGAACTACAAAAGAAAGACCAGGGAACACGTAGAGAAGGAGTGGAGACAAAAAACAAAACAAACGACTCTTTCCCAAATGAACGAGATATATATCGCGTAACACTCAGCGTATGAATTCAGATGTAAGATGTATAATCTCTAAAGTAAAGAGTGAAAGATAGAAATCATCACTTGTTTGTTAACTCCTTACATATATAAGAAAATGTATTAGGGAATGTAACAGTACACGCAAAACTAAACCTCTGTGTATATCCTGAAAGACCGATTCGTCAATTCAATCTGATACAGTCAGGATTCTACTTCGTCAAAATATATCTCTCCATTACGTCAATAATTTTTGTTAATCGTGAAAATGACGCGCTGTCAATTTAGCTAATGAAAACCGATAAATGTATCCACATAGCACCATTGTGATCCTTAAGTGATTGTTGTATTTTTTTTTAAAGGCACATGTATCTACTGGCTAACAAGCATCATTAAGTATTCTTTTATAAAATTGAGAATGGAAATGGGGAATATGTCAAAGAGACAACAACCCGACCAAAGAGCAGACAACAGCCGAAGGCCACCAATGGGCCTTCAATGCAGCGAGAAAATCCCGCACCCGGAGGTGGTACTCAGCTGGCCCCTAAATAAAAGTGTGTACTAGTTCAGTGAAAATGGACGTCACACTAAACTCCAAAACATATAAATGAACTACTCTCAAATCGAGTACTCTCAAATCGTACTTTCTTTTTAATTTGACCTGTTGATACTATTTGTAATACTTTTTTGTTATTTAATGTTAACATGGATCTTGTCTATATACCAGCTTTGATTATTTGGTATTTAATTACTACAAATTAATCTTCTTCGTACTATGAACATCAAAATTATTTCATTTTTCCTTAGATGCTGTTCTTGGACCTGTACAGGAAGTTTTTAGCACTAATTGTATATTTTTATTGTTGATATTTACCCCATATGTACCATGTGTTAGATTAATTTTATTGATATTAAAGAAATTTCTTGATATTCCTAAACGGAAGATTTTATACACACAGAAGAAGAAGTATACTTAACAACAAAATTATTTTCATTTACCTGTGTATAATATGACGCAGGTTTCTTCAAAAGTGATGATTTTCTATAAATTGTTTGAAATTTCACAGTGATATCATACTTTAACTTTGTTTAAACCTGTTTATTTACTTTTGACTTTAATTATTTATCCCTTGTAATTTTTTATTAACTGTGTATTTGCATTCAGGTGTCACAGTTCAAATTTATTCGTTCATTGTGTGTTAATTTACGTTTTTTGATTGAGTTAAGCCTTCCAATTGATATTTTATAGTGTGTTTTTCTATGTTGTGATGTTATACTATTGTTTCAGAAAAGGGAGAAGGTTTGGTTCCATTAAAACGTTTAATCCCGCTGCAAATGTTTGTACCTGTCCTAAGTCAGGAATCTGATTACAGTAGTTGTCGTCTGTTTATGTAGTTCATACGTGTTTCTCGTTTCTCGTTTTTATATAGATTAGACCGTTGGTTTTTCCGTTTGAATGGTTTTACACTAGTAATTTTTTGAGGCCCTTTATAGCTTGCTGTTCGGTGTGAGCCAATGCTCCGTGTTGAAGGCCGTACCTTGACCTATAATGGTTTACTTTTATAAATTGTAACTTGGATGGGGAGTTGTCTCATTGGCACTCATACCACATCTTCCTCAATTAAACTGATTGAAATATTATGTCTTCATCATATGAAAATTAAGTACATCCCTCCCGTTAGGGGTTTAGGATCATACCATCATAAAATATATGAAAAGAACATAACCCGTATCATGCCAACAACTGGTTTTAGAATAAATGTGTTTATTTCCGATGCAAAGGCCCTATGAGTGAATCAATATTCATACCAAAATATGTAGTCCTTAATGACTTGACAACAGTATCGTAACTATGTCCTTTCCGAATAAGTCTGTTTAAAGGTTTGGTTAGCTTTTGAGGTGAATACCGAAATTTTTGCGCTTTGTAAAGAATATTACCATAAAATATTGGATGTGAAATACCTGAACGTATAAGATGTCTGCATGTTAATTTATATTTACGAATGATGCCTTTTGTCAACTTAAAACTATTGTCTGATCTGTTGTCTGTTTTCGAAAGTTCAAAAACACTAAATAAATCTAATCAAATATTTCGTGGAAGGGTTGAGGACTAATAACCATAGATAACATACACACATAATGAAAGTTATGCACAAAAAAGATCCACAAGTAAAGTATGTAGTCAAGTGCATTTAGCAAAATGTGTTATTCAAACACACCTACTCTGTTATGACTCATTAGAAAGGTATTTCACTTGACCCATATTTTTCATTTCATGGTACTGTGAATTTTTAATGTTATTATATCAACATGTAGCCTAATTAAAAAGTAATGGAATCTGAAGCGAGATGCTTTTAAATTTTTGCTTTATACGTTTTTAAGACAAAACAGTCAACTCAACCACGTCTGAACATAAAAAAGTGTACCCCACTTTGTCTTTTCGATGATATTATTCCCCATTTTATGATTTTCATCATAAAAAAACTATTACCGGGGGCAGAGATGCAAATGAATGCTTTACAAAGGTAAATAATTTATCTTTCTGTGGAAATTTTTTCGGCAAAATGTATGCTTATGGACAAAATAGATCCACGTATTTGCACCTATTTCAATCGCCTGTTTTTTGAAAATTTGTATTTAATTTAAAAGTTTTCGAAGATCTGAATGCTCCATACTATGATTTAAGTATAAACACATATATAAGATGCAAAAAATTCTAAATTATGTACCTACATTAAACTTAAAGTCCACAGAAACAGACGTAAACTCAAATATACCAACTTGACCATTTTACCTTCTCTGATAAAGAGTTCCATTTCTTTTTTTTAAAATTTCACCTGTATCAAATAATACCTAGATAAAACCCTTCTTGGAGTAAAAAGATTTCCTTGTAATAAAGATCATGCTAAAATAACGGATGTGGAGCAGGATCTGCTTACCCTTCCGGAGCACCTGAGATCACCCCCAGTTTTTAGTGGGGTTCGTGTTGCTTAGTCTTTAGATTTCTATGTTGTGTCATCTGTACTATTATTTGTCTGTTTGTCTTTTTATTTTTGGCCATGGCGTTGTCAGTTTGTTTTCGATCTATGAGTTTGACTGTCCCTCTGGTATCTTTCGTCCCTCTTTTAATCTTTCGAACCTCTTATAATCTTTCGTCCCTTTTTTAATCTAGAAAAGCGCTTCAAACATACGAAATGTATAAAGTGTCATTTATCCTCTGCATTCATATCCTCATCGTTTATACCGTATACACAATGGAGTAAGGTAGACCTCTCAATGAGAAATTTTCTATCTGCCAAGCAATCATAGACTACTTGGTTGAGGCTGCCTTTACAATTGTGTAATAGTTGTCTTAATTGTACCGTTTAACATTTCTTGTACAATGAAATATCCATAAATCATTCTGACGCAAATAAGCAAGTATCCTGACTGTGATTGTATTCTACATTTCTTTTTGAATCTAAATAAAGGCAACAGTAGTATACCGCTGTTCAAAATCCACAAATCGATTGAGAGAAAACAAATCCGGGTTACAAACTAAAACCGAGGGAAACACATCAACTATAAGAGGAAAACAACGGAACAACAGAAACACTGAAGTGCAACAAAAACAAACACCAACATAAATAGAAAAGAACTATTTGATAACAACTGCCATATTCCTGACTTGGTACAGGACATTTTAAGAAAAAATGGTGGGTTGAACCTGTTTTTATGCCTAGCCAAACCTCCTGCTTATATGGCAATGTTAAAAAATATCGCTAAAATGACAATACTACGTGACAGAAATACAGCACACACAAACGCAAAAACACTCAGCACAGAGAAAAGCACAAATAAATAATAAAATAATCGTTACAACATGTAAACCGCAGCATAACAACGAACATCTTCTATAAACGACAGCACAGGACATCACAAACAGTGACGTATTTTTGTAACGAATATATAATCTGAAAATTCATACAATTATTTTTACAATACTAGTCCAAACAATTGTCATGACTATGACGGTATTTAAAGGCTATTCTAAATAAATGCTGTGACGACGTCATAATTATTTGGACTAACACAATACTTTATCCATGGGAAATGGAAATTAACTCGACTATACTGACAAATAAGACATATGTGAAATGTACCGAAAATACAGAATTCAAACCACAAACGATAAGAAATAACACAATATATAACTGAAACCACAACAGAAACATCATAAATAAATACATGAATGTTGGATGTTAAATACCGAGACACGTCGTATAGCAATGCAAATTTACACTCGACAAAACAATCATATTCGGGAATAGGTCACGTTCGATACTTAGAAGACAGACGACATAGATGTTAAACCACAATCTAAGAAGTGGTAAAAATGTCATTAGTTAGTTTAGACACGGACACATCGTATAGACCAACCAATTCGTGATGGTGTCCATAAAATTTACGGAGTGTCATTTTTAATCTTTCCTCTTCATAACTCTGTTGGAGCAGTTTCTGTGTAAGGAGCACACTCCTGTATATGAAGTCGGTAGAGTGTGCACATACACGTGCATAACGTATCAATTGAGATATGTAAACACCATAAGACGGAGCAGAGGGTATGTTACTGCTGAGAAGTGGGAAATTGATAATTGGGAAGTTGAAATCATTCCGTTTGTCATGGATTTTAGTGTGACTTCGTCCATCTATGTCAATATTGAGGAAAAGATCAAGGTATGAAGCAGTCCTTCTAGTATCAGTAGTATCATTAATTTCAAGCTCACTGGAATATATGAGATGCAAGTACTGACTGAAATATGGGTTTTTCAGTGATAGGACATCATCAATATATCTGAAAGTAAAAGTAAAGAATTTTGCAAGGTGCTTTTTCTTTTTGTCTTTAAGAAGGTTCTGAATGAATTCTGCGTCATACGAGTACAAAAACAAGTCGGCTAGAAGGGGTGCACAATTAGTACCCATTGGAATACCGACTGTCTGTTGAAATATATCAATCCTCCAAACTCAACAAATATATTGTCGATTAAAAAGTCCAGCTTTTTGATAATATCATCTTCAGTGTATTTTCGGATAGAATCAGTGTGGTTCTTCACAAAATAAGAATTAGTATAACCCAAAACAAGAAATTCATATCTACGATTCCAATTTTTATAGAAAAAGCTTTGTTTAATGAGATGGTGAAGTCAATCTTTTAATTGAGCATGGGGAATAGTAATGTAAAGCGTAGAAAAATCAAAGGTCTTAACGTTGCGAGATGGTAATCTAAGATTTAGCAGGAGATCTTTAGAATTTTTGAGAATCCACATCTGATTGACACCACTGGTTGAATATCTCTCATCACTATATTTTTGAAGTCCATGTTTTACTGTAGAAAGAATATAAGTCAGCACTTTAGAAATATGTTTAGTCGAACATCTTGAAGATCTAGCTATGTATCGTTCTTTATACGGAATTTTGTGAAGTTTTGGTATCCAGTATAATGACGGAAGATTTTCTTCGTTTTCTTTGATGTAAATACCAAAAGAAAGAAGGACAGATTTGTGATTTTGTAAAATTTCATCCTTTGTAAATGATGTTAAAGAATATGTAGGATTACCAGGTGTGCTGTTTATTCCAAGCTCTTTTGTGAGACATTGCAAATAATGTTTTTTACATACGAAGACAATATCATTGGAGGCTTTATCTGCTTGATAACGACATATTTGTCATGCAAAGAGGATAAAGCATCCACAATCTCCGGGTTTTTTAATTGGTTAGAAACCCCTGTGCTCATAGTACATGGTAGTTTCTGAATGCGCTTCTGAATGCATGATCGAATAGCTTTGATCCATTCAGACAAAGTGTCCAGTTCTGGTTCGTCTGGTTTGCGCTTTACCCATTTTCTAGCATAGTCCTCAACTGCATCCATCAGTAACCTGAAGTTCTTTTTCCAGTTGATGGGCTGGGGAATTCTATATTTTGGTCCCTTGGCTAACAACTCTATCAGTGGTTCATTGATAACGCTGCCAAGGTCGCCAGTAATAACATGACCAGCTGGACTATAGCTGTATCATGACGATGCACATGAGCAATCCGGAGGTTTTGATTTCACATCTTTGAGGTTAAAGGCCTCTAAAACCCTCTTGTGGTTGAAAATCTTGGATGTAATAGACTTGGTGTAAGTATATGAAATTACAGGTGTAGCCAACACTAAAATACTTATTGATCAAATCAGCAGAGGGAGGATTATGCCAGACATGACTAAACGTAAAAAGGAGACGACGATACTCCTTCCAAGTGAAGTCGATGATAAAAATCAGAATTAAAAAAACAATTAATGGGTCTATGAACACTCACGTTACATCCATCCCCAAAGACCTTAATATTGCTGAACACTCAATCTACTTCCATGACAAATATGGTGTTGTCCCCACTGATAAAGTTCCAAACAATATTATTTGTGTTTGTAAATCACATTACACAAACTGCTTGATGAACAATGAGGGTATGTTAAGAACTAACCTTTATGAGAAAAGTGAAATTCCATCTCAACGTTCATATTGTGATTTCCATTTTATGTTACAACTATCTAGTAGCTCCTGCATATGAAGTATACATCTCCAAGCTGATACGATATTCGAGAGCTTGTGTTTTATATCATTGTTTCCTTGATAGGAAGTTATTGAAGAAAGGATTCCTAATGGTAAAGTTTGTCGTCAGTTCGAGTTGGTTGACCGTTATGAAATGTGTCACAGATGAAAACGGGAATGTTCTAAATTTCTTCATCCCATCCCCATTTCCTCAATTACCAGGTGCACTTATAAATGAGTAGCCATTCATCAGACATTCACAACACTGCGTATGACATTGTTTATCAACATTGTTTATTCCGTCTGATAATTTGATCATTTCTATGCAAGCCATAGAAAAAATATACCCAGGATTTACAATCCTTCTCATTGAAACACTTTTCCGTAGCAAAAAAGAAGATAATTTGAATCGGGAAATGCCCTATGATTATAATAACAACTTTGATGATATGGGTATTGTATTTAGTCTACATAACGATGAACGTGATAAATATTTTCAACTCAACTCGTCGAAGAACTGTTTGCATATAACATCATCGCCCATCTAAGTCCTTGCGATAACATCTGAAAATTATGGGAAAATATTCCTCCTAGACATGAATATATTAGCCAGATGGGGACAAATATGGTGCAGCAAACAACTTCATCCTGAAATATGTAACATCTTGTAGGGTTACAAACAAGACGACACCAATTAAAATAGCATATCATCTCCATGGTCATTATTTAAAAGAAGTAAAAACAGCTAAGCATTTAGGTCTCCCTATACAATAGAATAGAGAATGAAAACGGGAAATGTGTCAAAGAGACAATGACCCGACCAAAGAGCAGAAAACAGCCCAAGACCACCAATGGGTCTTCAATGCAGCGAAAAAATCCAGCACCCGGAGGCGGGCTTCAGCTGGCCTCTTAAGAAATAACGTATACTAGTTCAACGAAATGGACGCCACACCAAACTCCGAAACATATAAATGAACCAAAATTAAAAAAAACACACAAGACTAAAAAAAGAATCGGGCTGAATAATGAAACATGAGATTTAGATAAATATGCCTAAAGTAAATAACATAGAAAAGTTCATGCTCGGACACACACTCCATTATCTTATATAATATAAGAGCATGCACCTTAAGCACGAGGAAACGCAACCTGAAATGGGATCAATACATACAGCAGATAACGGACAAAGCAATAAACACTTGGATGTCTTCGGAGAAACATCAGAAGCACATCAACAAAAGTCAAAAGCCAAGCTTACTTTGGACTAGCAGTACCACGGTTAGAATACGCCTCAACTGTTTGGGACTAAGCAATAAAAGACAAGCATAATCTGGTGCACATTTTAGCCTCAAATGAAATAACTTTTAGAAAGGTGAAAATTATAATATAAACTGAGAGGTGGAGACAAATAACCTCCATGGATATGAGATATATTAATGCTAATACAACTGCATACCAATATCATTGAATTACCATTAGTGGTTCACCTTAACCTAACCTTATCACAAACTTGAACAAATTGCTGACGCCGCAGATGCCACCAACGCCAGAAATAGCATGATTCAGTCTCGACGCTGTGACTTCGTCGAGGCGAGACAAAAAACATTACTGATTCAAATAAAAAGTTCTCTGAAACTGATATCAAGATAGTTGAGTTCTGTATGAAAATATTTGTTATGTTTTGTGGACGTGTTTTCCAACAGACAGTCGACACACCAATTGGAACCAAATGTATACCTCTTTCTTCATTCGTATGAGGCAGATTTAAATTTGATAGATGCTTTTTGTGCTTCTTTGTTAATGTTTGTTTGTTTTGAGACTGTGACACAGTGATGACTGCTGTACCCATGTTTTGACAATGTTACCTATTATGTCTGTTTTGTTCACGCATCGTTGTAAATATAATGGAATTTGATGCGACTGTCATACAAGTGAGAGGTTTAGCGCTATAAAACCAGGTTCAATCTACCATTTTCTACATTTGAAAATGCCTGTACCAAGTCAGGAATATGACAGTTGTTGTCCATTCGTTTGATGTGTTTTATCATTTGATTTTGCTATTTGATTAGGGACTTTCCATTTAGAATTTTCCTCGGAGTTCAGTATTTTTGTGATTTTACTTCATATAATCATTAATGACTTAAATCATTGACATTGAATATGAGGTCGGTTGAAACTTTCCATTCTGGGCAGAAAAAGTTAGTGACTGCATTGGGAGTATATTCCTCACAGTTGATAAGAAGTTCCGCGATTTTACTTTCTGACATTTAAACTTTGGAAAACTACTGTTGCCTAATCTTATTATGATTTCCTTGACAGACTGAAAGGAAGCTATTTAACCAAGGGTTGCCAATTGTTAATCTGAAGTCATTCGTTAGAAAGTTTTAAACACATCATCATGATTTGGTTGGAATATCTATGTCAAAGATGACCATGGATATGTTGTACTTGTCATAGTCACAAGCAAATCCTCCCTTCCTTGATTATGAAATGTATAAATAAAAAAAAGAATAATAGGGATCACCAAAAATGATGGACAGTACAACAGACCATATCAACCACCAGCACCAGCTTATAATTTTAATAAGTTACAATTTATGTAAACCAAAGAGTTTATGGAGGGATATTTTCTACGTATCAGCAAGGATTTATTTATTGTGTCACTTTAAAAATCCTTTGTATCAGGGCTCATTTTTTGTATGATGTTGTAATGGTTTATCCGTTTATACAATCATCTTGCTCTGTCTTGTCTGCACAAAATTTAATATTGTGGCTATATCCTTCGATAATTATAGATTACCGTTGGTTATCTCAACAAGATTGATTTTCTCGCTTGAGCCGGTACGCCTAAAGAGAGAAAAGCAATCAAGTTGAGATGACCAAAGGAAATCTGTTTATCGCTATTTTACCTATGAAGACGTTGTTAATTTCCTTGACAACGGCACATGTTCCCTTAGTTTCTAGCCATAATTTTCGAATCACTCGACTCCGCTGAGAAAGGAAATTATCAGTCAGCAAGATCAAAGGAAAAATTCGTAAAATAGCGATAATATTTAGGTTTTGTCATTACTTTTGACCAAACAAACTGGGGTTGAATTTTGAATAAATGACACAAAATCACTTCACACACGTGCAAAAATCTAAAGGACAGGAACCAGATTTTATTGCTGTTTTTCATCTCACAGTTAGGTCTGATGACAGCCATTGTGAATATCTGTTTACAAAGAAAGATAAACTGTTGTATTTTATTATTAAATGTTGGAAATTAGTGACAGGGTCATTACACTAGTAGGACCAGAAACTTTAGAAGAACAAAACCAAAAAACAACACCTTGATTTAGTTTTTACTCTGAATGCATTCCCTAGAACTGACAGGAATTTATTTAGATCAATCATGAACAGTACAATAAAACTATAATAAACATAAATCAACAGTTTGACAATTGTCTAGAAAATTTACATGCTGATGGACATTGATATACTGTCATTAGTGTTATCGTTCACCAACTGCTCACAATAATAACACCTTAGTATTTTGTCTGATCCAATTTGTTCCCAATTCAAAATTATGTAATGTTTATTATACATGATATTGTCTCCTGTGAAAATTTATATTTTTTCAAATAAGCATTCAGATTCCCAAAGTCTATAGGTTCTTTCTTTTTCCAACTAAAAAAAATGGAAAAAAAAAATAAGATGTATATTTCCACAACTGAGGACAAGTTGAATTGATCAAATCATTTACACTTCAGAAACAATTTCCCAGAATTATTTTTTTAAAAGCTGAATAAACAAAGATTTTTGGAATGAATTTGTGGAATCAAAAAAGAATCAATCTAAACTGAATGTTCAGGAGGCAGCATTCCATGAAATGTATGTAAACATATTAATTAGTATTAAAGTTCATTGTTTCACCTTTAACAGTTACATTTACCTTTCACAACACAAAATCACTTACTTTAGTACTAGTGCTTCTGATCACACAGATAGTCACAAACAAGCAAATTATTATCAATTAAAAACATAAATTAAAAACGTAATTATAATGAACAAAACATTGGTAAAGTAGCAAAAGTAATCTCACATTACAAAAATAACATAAAAAAAAAAAAAATACAAAAAAATGTATCTCATATACACCTACATAAATAACAAGAGGCTGTCAGAGTGACAGCAAACCGGATTTTCCTGCATGAAAATGATATTTGCAAATCTGGACCCCCAAACAGGATCAAGTAAAAAAAAATAATTGAATTTTTGTAGGGTTCAGAAATGGAAAGGCCAAAATCAATCTAAGTATCACTTTTCCCTACATAAAGGTGTACAATTTAACAAAGATAAAACTCCTGAACGGTGAAAGTGAAAATCGTCAATATCGAACTTGACCTCCATTTTCTCATCAGTAATAACATATTAAAATTTGAAAAGCTTTGGTTGAATGGTTCATAAGTTAAAGCACTGACACGACTGGAAACACCATTTTCAATCTTTCAAGAACCATAACTCCTGAATGGTGAAAGTGAAAATTGTCAATATTGAACTAGACCTCCATTTTGTCATCAGTAACAACATATTAAAATTTGAAAAGCTTTGGTTAAATGGTTCATGAGTTGGTGCACGGAAACTGTTTGGCAGCCGCACGCCCACCGTACATCCCCAAATTAATAACCGATTTTTCCTTCGGAAATCCGGTTAATAAAATAAATACACTAGGAAAGAGGAGGAAGATACCAAAGGGACGTAACTAATCAGACAAAGAGAGAACTACAAAGCAAAGACAAAAAAAGAAAAACAACGGCAAGACAAACAGTCTACAAAAAAAAAAGACTTAGCAACACAACCACACTAAAACCGGGGTGATCTCAGGTGCTCCATATGGGTGAGGAGAACCTGGTCACAAGTCGCATCAGTTGTGCCTCATTTAAAAAACTCACGTTTGTTTTGTTTACACTCAATTTATAAAGCCATAATTGCTTTCAAATGTGTATAATTTAAATAAGAATAGACGGGGTATAACAATTGATTAAGAGGTTTAAATTTTAATTAATTACACAACAGTCAAAAGGTCTCTAGGTTCATTTTAAACTCTGTTGACACAATTTAATGAGCCACAACTCTCAGAAGTTTATTGTTCTATTGTAACCAAATTTTTAAATTATGCAAGTTTTTACAATAATAACCACGTAAGACCAATATGACAATCTGGAAATAGTACTACATGTACTAGGAAGTACTTACTATTTTTTTTTTATTTTCTGTGTGAATTTATTTTCAAGAGAAAGAAATTTTGTTTCAATTCAACACCTTTAAAAGCATTTTCACTTTTGTGTTGAAATGTTCTTATTTTCATTTCTTTAATGAGATTACATCATAACATTCTGAAATAGTGAATAGTAAAAATGAGAATGAATTACTGCATTTTTATCTATACAGAAAAATATATTTCTTAATAATAAAACTATCAATAATGGGTGCATGCATGACTTTCAAAATTAATATCATACTGTGGATTCGTTAGTTGTCATGGGGACCAATGTTTGTGGATAGAGGAAAAATTCTGTATATTTTCACTGATATTTGATTGTGTGGTTTTTCAAAAGTTTGTATGCAAGTCCATAGATACTTTGTTGAACATTTAAAAAAGTGATTTCCCTATAACCACAAAAATCAATAAAAAATTGTACCCACAAATAATAGTGAATCCACAGTTTGTGACAATTAGAACAAAAACTCTCATAAAAACATCAACAATGCATCTACAAATGAACAATTAAAACAGTGATGACCTATTTATATATAAACTTATCATATATACCAGGCTTCAAAATTGTTATGCATTTCATCTACAAAAGATCATCAGTGATATATATCTTATAAATAAACCAAAGATATCAACAACAAAAAATAATTCAGCTTTTAAAGTCTACAAGACAAACTTTTAAACCTTAACATACATAATCTTTGGAGATTTTATCTTTAAATATGAAATATAATCACTGTATACATTTAACACAAAGAGAAGTAACTACTATATACAAATAAAACATGACACAAGGAGTGTAAATAATAAATAACAAATCACATGGCACCATATAATAAAAAACAAAACAATATCAACTCAAAGAAAAATGTCTACATAGCAATAAAAATAAAATGAAATGGAATGGACAAAAATACACAAATAAAAAAAATTTATACATCTTTTCACTTGTCAACCTTATAGAATAATCAACTGATTCAAAACATCGCTCATAAAATTATTCTAGAAAATGTAAGTGTGGAACAAGAAATAGAAGTTCCTTCATAATGTAAGTTCCAAGTGGAAGAAATATTCCGTAATATTATATCCACTGAAACAAATATTACAGTATTTGTTTCTTACATAATACAGGGTATAGAATATATGTTCCAACAGAAACAGATATAGTGGCATTGTTTATAACAACACATAGGTTCCCACCTGTAAAAGGTGCCCTTTATTTGAACAACATGGTAATATAGGAATGAAGCTATCAAGTATCATCAGTATCTGTCAGAAATTAGATTAATATAAATTTGGACACTGGGCTAAACATTTATCTCTAGCACCTTCTTGTACTGTTCAGTACTTTGTAACTCTTAACTAAATATTTAGTGGAGTATTGCAGAGAATGCATCATGTGCATGAAAAGTATATGAGAGCTGTGGGGGAGATAAGCTAAGCATAAAACCTAAAACCTAAGGTCTGTTATATTGATTTTATAGCAGTGACCTTGGATGTATATTCAAAGATTATGCAATACACACCTTCTTGTGGTAATGAACACTTATACAGCCATTGTTTCACTGTAATCAGCTCAAGGTCATAACTGTATAATAATATAACAAGTGACTGAGGAACACATTAATTCAAAAATGCACTGTGCAGCATGAGTAAGTCATCAGTGTTATTCGGTCACAAGTTGTATATTTTTCGATATTTGAATTTTTACATTAGTTGTTTTTTTTATTACATTGACATGGGCTTTTTAATTGAAATAAAGTATAATACACAAGGAACTATATCTGTATCTACCCATTCCCAATTGGTTTTGATGTAAAGTCATCGACAATGTCTTGACAACTAGATTGTTGTATGACATCAGGAAAGTGAAATTATCAGACTTATTTCACATGTGAAATTATTGACTTTTATTTAACTGGGAAATCACAGTATTTCATTGCAAACAATTTTATAAGAGTAATTTTTTTTTTCGACAGACTTATATACTGATTGCAAGATATCTACTAATATTTGGTAGGGCTCTCTAAAACTTGCTTTAGCAATTCTCAATCTATAATAAAGGAAAATTTTAATGTTCTGTGGATTCATTTATTTTCTTGATTACCTATTTTCGTGTATATTTTATTTTGTGTTTTGCCAAAAGTTGAAAACAAGCCCATAGAAAATTTGTACTTCTTTGAACATTCAAATTTGGTTGTTCACCTTTACCAATGAATCACAGGCACTTGTCTCTGAAAAATAAATTTCCTATATATATACCCTAATATAACACAAGGTACCTAACTCTTATTTTTGGGAAATGACATCTGGTCACAAACTTCCCTAATATTTCGATTTCGCAGTTGTCTATCCCACTGAAACTTGCTATGTCATAAATCTATAAATTGGTATATAACACACCTATTTCTGTTGTCAGAATCAATCATAGCAGTCCTTCCCAGGAGATAATCCCTAAATTATTTCGACTTCTCTCAGCCAAATGGTAATGTTAATCTCACAGTGAATGATTTATTATAAAAAGTCTTTCCCAAAAACCTGTTAGTTTTTCTCTGAATATAACTTATCATCCAGATAGTGAATTTGTAAACGATACCGTGATAAAAAATCTAATAAGTGTTATTTGAAGTATGTCTAATGAGATATGAGTGTCTATTTTTAAACCCAAATTTTCCCATCCCATCAATGTCATTGACAGACTCTCTCTGAACTTTACAAATACAATTGAGATAACTCCAAAAACATTCATTTTATCAAGAAGATTGACCAATCAGAAACCGAGATATATAGAATTAATCACTCACTGCGAGATTAATATTGCCATTTGGCTGTGAGAAGTCGAAATAATTTAAGAATTACCTACTTGGAAGGACTGCTATGAATGATTTCGACAACGGAAATAGGCGTGTTATACACCATTTTGTAGATAATTTAATGTAGATTTACGACATAATAAGTGCATTGGGAAAGGCAACCGCATAATTGAAATATAACAGAAGTTTGCGACAGGGTGTCATTTCCCGATAATACGAGTTAGGTACCTTGTGTTATATTAAGGTATATAGGAAATTTTTTTTCAGAGACGAGTGCCTGTGCCATGAATTCCACAAAAAAATGGTATTCAACCAATAATAATGAAACCACAGCATTCACATAACCAATAATGTCAACATATGTTTTGATGTTACAAATTGAGTTTTCTGGATATAAATAAGATATTTGGGACTGTAAATTCACGACTCAAAAGTATCTGAATACAGCACAACTATTCTATTCTAATGGAACCAAAGACAGAATTTTTCTCTTAAATTTATAAATATCATACAAAAACAAGCATTCTGTGAGTATAGCATGGCAATACATAGTCCCCTACCGGTTACAAATTCATTGTAATGGAATGAAATTCTAACTTGATCTATAACTTGTCATGGTGTAAACTACATAAAAATATCAAGTCAAAATCTTCAAGCATGATGAAAAAAACTGTTTAAAACTGATTATTTAAGTGAATTTTCTATGTCCAAAGACCATAACTCTGCACAAAATTATCAGACTGGAACAAAATTCCAACTTGATCTGTAACTTGTTATGATAGCACTATATACTCATTATCAAATCAATATCTTCAAGAATGACAAACAAACCTACCACTAAATTCTTCAAACAATTTACCAAAGAAAAGGAAAAAAATCCCAAATGTCATTTTGTCTTTTAAAAGTCTTTTAAAAAATGAGTTATTTCCCTTTGAACAGAAATCTACTAATTAATAAGTATTTCATCAAAAATTTAATTCTAGGGAAAGGGCTTTAACTGAACAAAGAGAAAAGCTAAAATCGTGAAAATTGAACTTGACCTGTAACTTGTCATGATAAATCAATAAACCAAATATCAAATCTTTATCTTCAAGTACGAACAAAAAAAGTCTGGAAAACTGATTTGCCGGACTGACAGATGGACGGACAGACAGACAGACAGACAGACGGACAGAATGCAAACCTAAAGTCCCCTTCGACTTCGTCGGTAGGGGATTAAAAATGTTGTCAAGTTTTGGGAACTTGGTAAATCTGCCAATAGATTATTATTTGATGTTATTCAATACAAATCAATGATATAAACAATTAAATTGTACAACAGAACAGTTTAAAACATCACAAAATTAAAAGTTTTATATTCATATTGTTACTCCATTTTGAGTATATATGAGATTCACATCTTTATTATTCACTAATTAATTAAGATATAATTTGCTTCTGAAGCTTCGATTTCATAAATTCAATCTTAAAGAGTATTAAACCATCTGCAACATTATCCAAGCCCCTTCTCACATTCTGTTTTATTATTCATAACTTTATCCAAGGAGCATTCTAACATCTGCATCATCGTCAGGTGTTTCATCTGCAGCAATGCGAGTGTAAGCAAGCATTAGTCTATTAGTTTCTTTTTTCTTCCGACACTTTACTCCAATAATAATGGCAGCAACTATTATTAGTACAATTAACAATGCTGCTGCAATCAGTCCGCCATAAAACAACCAATCAGTATACTTCTTGTTCTTTGGTGTTGGATGCTCAATTTTGTTGTCTGCAATCCATATTGTACCATTATAGGTCAAATTCAGGGCTGTATTACTATTGGTATAATTGAATGGAGGAGTCATACACAAATCACCGTAACAACAACACAATTCTGCCTTCAATTCAACACCTCCTACTGATACATTGACCTTGAAGTAAAAAAAATCTGATACTTTTACACATTAACCTTGAAGTAAAAAAATCTGATACATTTACTTTGAAGTAAAAAAATTGGATACATTTACCTTGAAGTAAAAAAAATCTGATACATTGATATATTACCTTGACGTAAAAAATTAAGGATTCAGAGAACATTTTTTCCTATTTGTGATCATAAGATTTGTTTGTTTCTAGAAATAACAATTTAAATGAAATTTAATCATAAATTGTACTATATTAAAGAAACATCATGACTTACTAATCCTCCCTCAGTAGTTTTAAAAGAGATTTATAATGAAAATTAGAAAGTTAAAGCATTAGGATAGATGAAAGATGCAAGTAGACTCCAATAGCTTACGCATTATTCAATTAGGTTCAGATAATATGAAAAAAATCAGTACAAAGAGAATACTCGCATTTTTACAAGGACACGTTAGACTACGATACTTACATTATTACAATGAATCTTTTTTATTACAATGACTCTTTTGACTACAGTGCTTACATTATTGCAATGATTCTTTTGAATACAATACTTACATTATTACAATGACTATTTTGACTACAATACTTACATTATTACAATGACTATTTTGACTACAGTGCTTACATTATTACAATGACTATTTTCACTACAATACTTACATTATTACAATGACTATTTTGACTACTTCCACATGATACATTAAAGAATCCAAGGTTGTGTTCACAAGAATAGTACTGGAGTTTCTCACCACTTTCTATATGTGTCATAAAGCTTGAGCAATGAGCATCAGAATACAAACACTCTTCAATTGAACCTTTAAGAAACAAGTTACAAGATTATAACATGATCTGAATTAACTAAAAAACTTTCTATATTTACATTGGACAAAACTATAGGTCTAGCAAAAAACCATTAATACATGACCGTTTTAGTCCAGTTCACTTCTTTGTATTGCTCACCCTATCACGTATGTTGGCGACATTCCGCTAGCCGTTTTACCCAGAATCAAGCGCTACCATAGTTATCCTGATTGTATCTTTACACAGAGGGCATGATATAAACTACATTGATTTTTGTTGTTTCACATCCAGTGCCATATATTTCATGCATATTCATTTAGATAGATTGTAAAGGAAATAAGAAGCTGTAAACACTGTCATGCTAAACATGTCCCACTGGTAATTCAAAGTTTCAACAAACAAGAAGTAAGTGTTGTACAGATAAAAAAGTGTTCATATGTTACTCATATGTTACTCATCACTGTCAGCTGCAGGCCAATATGAAGCCATTTTGTTGAGTACATTGTACCAGTAGTTCATGAGATAAGTGTGACAAAAATATTTGTCTTAATTCAAAGTATTGGCAAACAGAAAGAAGATGTCTTATAGGTCCAAAAAATGGTAAGACACTACAACTCATTATTCATTGATTGTTCAGCTGCTGACCTAATAATAAGTCATTCTGTTCAGTAATTCTGTTAAAAGTATTCTGAAATATGTATTGGATAAGCTGACGGATGGGAGACAAATTGACGGACATATAGCTCCCACTATTTTAGTAAATGGTGGTTGGAGTATAACTTAATATTAATTTATTGATTAAATAGGGACTTTCATATGCTATGGTTGATCTTTTTTGTAGTCAAAAGAGTCATTGTAATAATGTGAGTACTGTAGTCAAAGGAGTCATTGTAATAATGTAAGTATAGTAATCAAAAGAGTCTTTGTAATAATGTAAGTACTGTACATGTAGTCAAAAGAGTCATTGTGATAATGTAAGTATTGTAGTCAAAAGAGTCATTGTAATAATGTAAGTATTGTTGTCAAAAGAGTCATTGTAATAATGCAAGTATTCTCTTTGTACTGATTTTCTTCTGAATCTAATTGCAAAAATGAAAAATTGGGAAAAATCGTCACCAAAGGGCAATAACTTCAATCAGGAGTCGACCAACAACTTCATTCTAATGACTTAATTGTAGATCTTGTCTTGCTGATCATTTTTGCTGTTTAAATTTTCCATCTATCTATTATAGTTTTCAAGACAATTAGAAAAAACCCTAAAAATTGGTAAAAATCGTCATTAAAGGCCTAGGGCAATAACTTCAATAGAGTGTCGACTAACAATTTCGATCATGTTTAACTTACATGTAGATCTTGCCTTGCTGGTCATTTTTGTTATAAAAAGTTTCTATCTATTATAACTTTCGAGATAATGGGCAAAAATAAAAAAAATGGTAAAATTTGTCGTTTAAGGGCAATAAGTTAATAACTCCTATAAACATTCGTCTGACAGTTTTGATGTCAATAGACATTAGGTAGATCTCATCATTATGAACATTTTTGCCAGTCAGATTTTCTCTATCTTTAACAATTTTCAAGATAACAGCCAAACATTTCATTTGACCCCCTTTGTTCTATTTTTAGCCATGTCAGCCATATTGGTCAGGAGGTGGGGGTCATCGGACACATTTATTAAACCAGATATCCTAATGATGATTGTGGCTAAGTTTGGTTCCAATTGGCGCAATAGTTTCAGAGGACAAGATTTTTATAAAAGTTAATGGAAGCCGACGTACAATGACGAACCCCAAGTGATGAGCTAAAAATATGAGTTTTAAATCTGGGGTAAAATCACCCTACACCAGTCACATTTTTCATAGTAATAAAACCATCCTATTTATATTTGAATTTATTTTCACCACAGATTCATACCCGACATATTATGTGTTCTTGTAAGGTTTGGGAATTTTTTTATTTGTGTTACGATTCCCTTTACCAATTTTCACAGGCACCAGTTAATTTGGAAATCATATGGCCCAGAACATGCAGAAAATCTTTTTTCCTAACTTCCTAACTGATATGTTGAGGCCTTGTTTTTCTTTTTTCTATATCATATATATTAACATTTAAGACAAGACTAAGAACGATTCTAACTAGTACCTTCTGATATATTATCCCTTTTATAAGCATTATAACATTTCCTTTTTACATCATCTCTGACTGGTTTGTTGCAGTTGTTTCTATTACAGCAAAATTGATGTGTGGTACTATTTGTCGTGTTGTCTTTAATCTGTAAGAATATAAAATTTTGAGTTTGATATATAATTTTTTTCAACATTTTTACAAGTAAACATTTGCCCTCCTATACATTTAATTGTTTAACAGATTCCTAGGAAAACTACCAGTACAAACATTGCACAAACTAGAATCTCAGTAAAGCTATGCATAAAATTGCCCCAATATCAATTCAGAATTTTGTGAAAACTGTCTTTATTGAACCATGTACAAACCTGAAACCTGTTTAAACTGAACAATTATATCAGGACATACAGTGAGTATCTTATAAAATGTACCTACTTATACCTGTTTAAACTGAACAATTATATCAGGACATACAGTGAGTATCTTATAATATGTAATTTGCCACTGGATGTTAAGCAACCAACAATCAATCAATCCTCTTATAATATGTACCTACATAAACCTGTGTAAACTGAACATTTTTTTAATCTGAACAAAATCTTCAGTCCCCATGTGTTTGCTCTGACAGTTTTCCTTTTAATAAATGGAGGCTAACAGATCATTCTAAAAACAAAAAGTGCCAATCATATCTCAAATTTTAAACAAGAGGCTTGCTTTGCGTTTGAAATATTTAATGCTTAACTATCGAGAGTGGAGAAATATTGTATTACACGAGATTCCATAGATGAATCTGTTTCTCTAATGATTTTTAGATGATATGCAGGCAAAATTTATCTATCTCTTTCAATGATCTGCAAAATGATAAGTTTTTTCTATGTGACATCAGCAGGTATGGTTGCCTTTTCTTGTGATGTCACAATAGCAAAATTATAGGAAAGGAAAATGATTTGATGTCATAATTGAATTATGACCAATGAAAAACAGAGATCTGATGAAACACAAGTTGTTTATAAAAAGATTATCGACTGGTTGGGGAAAGTATAAATCTGCTAAGAATTAGAGAAATGTTTTTTACTATTTAAGGTCAAGTTACAGTAAATGGGCTATGCCACAGATTTTGGTAAAATTTTGCATACATCTGTGGATCTTTGAACTATAACTGAAAATCGAAAAGATAATGCATTTATCTTTTTTAATTTCTGAAATACAACTGATTGAACTCTTTCAAAATAGGTGAATATTTGTATAGAAAGCACATAAAATAAGCAAAAACGTTCTTAAATTTGTCTTAAAATTATAAAATCTCAAATTTCTACTCCATAGATTTTTCTTAAAAAAACTATATGTTGTTGGTACATGAATTTCTGTTTTAATGATGTAAAATAATCATGGGGTCACCGACTTCGTTTTTACAGAGTATTGTTCTAGGTGAAAAAATATCACAAAACATCGAAATAAGAGTAACGTCATCACGTTATAGGCCGTAAAACGTCGATTTTTGACGTTTTTCACTACCAACTACATAACGGATTGGTAAGTACCATAAAAACCAAGTCGGTGACCCCATGATTATTTTACATCAAAAAACGGAAACTCATGTACCAACAATATATAGTTTTTTAAGAAAAATCTATGGAGTAGAAATTTCAGGTTTTATGATTTAATACATATTTAAGAACGTTTTTCGCTTATTTTATGTGCTTTCTATACAAATATTCACCTATTTTGAAAGAATACAATCAGTAATATTTCAGACAATAAAAGAGATAAGTGCATTATTTTTTCCATTTTCAGTTATAGTTCAACGAGCCAAAGTTGTATGCAAAATTATAACAAAATCTGTGACATAGCCCATTTACTGTTCCTTGACCTTAAGAGTACACATTTTGTGTCGCTTTAATACTCATTTATAGATGTTCCATTCTAGAATTTTTTCTAAACAAGAGTGCACACACGCTAAAATGCCTCGCCTGTTTTACTGACCATTGATTTTATGTTGATAGTCCTAAATATCAAGTTTTACTGCAATTATCACATAAACTTAACATGATACAAGAAAATGAGGTCAAGGTCAGATAAACCAAGCCAGAAATACATGGAAACCTTACAATCATTCCATACACCAAATATAGTTGACCTATTGCTTATAATATACAAGAAACAGACCAAAACACAAAAACTTAACATTGAGCAATGAACTGAAAATGAGGTCAAGGTCAAATAAGACCTGCCAGACTGACATGTTCATTGTAAAAATATTTCCATACACCAAATAGTGTTGACCTATTGCATACGGTATAAGAAAAAAAGACTAAATCACAAAAACTTAACTTTAACCACTGAACCATGAAAATGAGGTCAAGGTCAGATGACACCTGCCAGTTGGACATGTACACCTTACAATCATTCCATACACCAAATCTAGTAGACCTATTGCTTATAGTATCTGAGATATGGACTTGACCATGAAAACTTAGCCTTGTTCACTGATCCATGAAATGAGGTTGAAGTCAAGCGAAAAACTGTCTGACAGGCATGAGGACCCTTGCAAGGTACACACATACAAAATATAGTTATCCTATTACTCATAATAAGACAGAAATAAACATTGCAAAAAATATTAACTTTTTTTCAAGTAGTCACTGAACTATGAAAATGAGGTGAAGGACAAAGGACATATAACAGACAGAAACTTCATAACATAAGGCATCTTTATACAAAGTATGAAGCATCCAGGTCTTCTATCTTCTGAAATATGAAGCTTTAAAGTAGTTAGTAAACACTGCAGCTGGATCATTATACCTATGTCTCACTTTCTGCGACAGAAGTAGCAGGCTCATCAATAAAAAGATGTGAATTTCAGGGATAAGTATGTATATAAGGCAAAGTTAACACACATATATATATATTATCAATACCTTACATATTTTTTATAATTTTTTGTTCATGACTTTTAATGTATAGTTTTCATCATTGTACCCAATACACCTTTATGTAATAGTGAAGCAGAAATGATTTTTCTACATATGCCTAGGGGTCACTAAGTTGAACTTTTGACCATAACCTATATTGTAAGGTTTTCTTCATTGTATGCAACACACCTTCTAGTAGTGATGAATAATCATGAAGTTTCATTTTATACTCCAAGAGGTTTAAAAGATAGAGAGTGGAAAGATTTGTGACGGAAACACACACAGACAAGCTGATTCCACCAATCAATCAGGGGCCCTAATAAAACTTAATGTATCACTAAGTGCAGCATGATACAACTTTGATTAAATGATTACCAAAATCAACTGTCGATACAGTAATGGGATGAACACACATTTTTTTTTACTTCCATGTACCATATAAATGTGCTGTTTTGGCCACTTTTAACCCTTATACAGTAGCTTTTCAACTGTAAAAAAAGATGCAAAATTTATGGCAAGATTGCAATATCTGGTCAGAACAGTTTAATAAAAAGCTGCGCCATGATTGCATGATACACCCGTCACCCTTTTAGCTAGTCTTTATGCTTTAAATGAATTTAAGTGATCAACTAGAAACACTGTGAGCACTGCTCAAATAGATCTTGTTCACAACACACTTGCTGGTTATGAAAATCAAAGACAATGTTACCAAGTATCTTCAATGTTTATCAAGGCATTTTCTTATGCTGTTACACCACTGTCCCAGGTTAGGGGAGGGTTGGGCACCTGCAAACATGTTTAACCACGCCACATTCTGTATGTGTCTGTAATTCAATGGTTGTTGTTGTTTGTTGCTGTATATCATATTTGTTTTTCGTTCATTGTTTTGTACATAAATCAGGCCGTAACGTAGTTTTCCCGTTTGAATTGTTTTACATTTGTCATTTTGGGCCTGTTATAGCTATGCAGTATGGGTTTTGCTCATTGTTGAAGGCCGTAAGGTGACCTGCAGTTGTTAACTTCTATGTCATTTAGTCTCTGGTGGAGTTGTCTCATTGGCAATCATACCACATCTTCTTACTTTTATATATACATTATAAAAGTTCCATAACTCTGCAATGTCATATCAGAAATTTATAAAAATATGAAATAGAGCATATTTCCATAGATATAAACAAGTCACCAAATTAAGTTGCAAGAAAACAACTCAAAGTGTTTTTAAGTTCTTGTCTGAAAAACTGAAAATCCTCCCTTTTTTATGAATAAAGTCCTAATACTCGAAAACATAAAATTTTCAAAATCGAACAGGAACTTATGTAAATATATACATGATATATAAACAAATCACCAAAGTTTCATTAAAATTGCTGAAGACATTTTTGATTTCTAGTCACAAAAATGGAAAATCACCCATTTTTTATGAATTAAATCCCTTAACTCGGAAACGTAAAATCTAAAATTATAAAAATCGAAAGGGAGCTTACGTCAATAGATATAAACAATTCATCAAAGTTTCATGAAAATTGGTGAAAGTGTTTTGGAGTTATTGTCACAAGTGTTGACAAAGGAAGGACGGACGGAAAACGGTATACCATAATGCATTCTGTCTCTGAAGATGGGCATATAAAAATGATCCTAAACTTAATAGCCCGATTGAAAAGGAAAGAGAACGTTAGAAATCATTTTATCTTCCCGAAATCTGACTTCTATGAGGGTGTGGATTTGGGTTTACAGAATAGAGAATATTGGGCAAAAAATATAAAGAATAGAGAAAAAAAGACCCAGAAAATAAAGAATAGAGAATAATGAGGTGCTAAATATAAAGAATAGAGAATAATGGACAAAAAGTATAAAGAATAGAGAAAAATGGCCTAAAAAATTAAAGAATACAGAATGAACAACCCCTTTCAAGACCCTCTTCTATCATTTGAAATACATGTACATTATACACAGTATACTAACTTAATATAAATTTTCATTATAATAGATTACCTCAACATACTGATTTACAAATGTATTGTTACAAATACTTGAAAAGTCACACGACATATTGTAGACTAAATCAGGTTTACTGTGTTTCATGTTGTATGTTAAACTCTTTTCGGGTATGGTCACTGTATAGTAACAATCAGTTACATTTTCACCACAAGACTCATTCTTTAAGTTAGTTAAATCGTTTCCAGTAAAACATGATGACACAAATTCTGTTGATTTTCTAAAAAATGAAATAATCTGCATTATAAGAAAGAAAGATCACATACTCCCTGCAGCACTACACACCCTCCCCACATCAAACAAAAGAAACAAATCCCCTTAAAACAAATTTTTTCACATTTCTTATTTTGCTGATAGTCAAATTCAATCAAGGTTTTGATATCAGTAAAATAGCCATTCAAATTTGAAGGGTATGTCAAGAATAATTACATTAGATGTATGTTTCATTATAATACGTTATTCTGATTGGCTAACTGCAATCTCGCGTTATTCCTTAATCAACTTCATTACACAATGAAATTTATCATTCATGATGACACAAGGTCCCACAATAAAGTGCACAGGTAAATTAAATAAAAACTTGATAAAAATCGTGTTTTCATGATCCTAGTTAAAAAATGTAATTATAAGTATTGAATGCTTCTTTTTGTAACCTTATAGGGTTGTAAAAGCGTTGACCGTGCGCACATTTTTAGAATGAAGCGCTTTTGCGCTTCATACAAAATGTACTTCGGTCAACGCTTTTACACCCCAATGAAGTTACAAAATGAAGCATTCAATTCTTAAATATTAATATAGTGTGTAATTATTGGAATTTTTTTAATTTCCTCCCCAAAACAGATTACTCCCCATTTCTATTTTTTTCATAATGGAACTCATTCAGATGTTTCCAGCTTTTGAAAACAATATTAACCATTCATTCAAATTTAAAAGACAGACTTAAGGTTCATCATAACCTTTTAGCAAATATGGCCATATTTACATCACAGTACAGACAAACCTCTGCACCTGGAAAAGTTTTGGAGCATGGCTGGACCTTGATATAAAAAAATTAAATGCATTTTTAGTGTTAGAATATTAAAAACTTAAGGTTCATGTGGACCCTTCGTCTAAAATGGCTGCATTTTCACCTCAAAATTTACTCTGAGTACAGACAAACCTGTGCATCTGGAAAAGTTTTAAGGCATAGCATGCCCTAGATAAATAAAATTCAAATATATTTTATGTTTTAGAAAATTAAAAACTTAACCGGATTTTGCAGTGCACTTTTTTTCATTCCTCCAGAAGGTGCCAAAATAAACTAAGTTGGGAAAGTGGTTTGAGAACTTCCCCACAGGTAATAATTGAAGTGAACTGTTTTGATTGACATGGACAATAGATGGACAATAGATACCTGACAATAATTGGTGATTTAAACTGTGTACCTGAGTGGACCATATCAAGTGAAACTCAACTGTTTGTTAATTTTATCATCTTCTGCAGGAACGAAAAAAAGTGCACTGCTAAATCCAGTTAAGTTTTAAATTTTCTAAAACATACAATGCATTAGAAGTTTATTTATCTAGGGCATGCTATGCCTTAAAACTTTTCCAGATGCGCAGGTTTGTCTGTACTCAGAGTAAATTTTGAGGTGAAAATGCAGCCATTTTAGCCAAAGGGTCCACATGAACCTTAACTGGATTTTGTTTTTCATTTTTTTTCATTCCTGCAGAAGGTGCCAAAATAAACTAATTTTTAAGTTGGGAAAGAGGTTTGAGAAGCTCCCCTCATATAATAAATGTTGAGAGTTGTATTGATTTAAATGGACAATAGACATCTGCAAACAATAGGTGATTTAAACTGTGTAACTGAGTGGACCTACCAAATGAAACTCATGAGTTAATTTTTTTTTGCTATATATTCTGCAGACTCGAAAAAAATGCACACCAAGCTCCAGGTTACTTGAACATTGTTGAAATTGTTAATTTTCTGAAAAACAAACAACATGAATAATTACACACGTACAATATTACTCTTATTCGAATTCTAGATATATAGACAAATGTAGTGTTTTGCATACCCTAGTGCAAGTGCTTCTGCAACCAACAGAGACGCTGTTAATGTGAGATAAATAAGCATGCTGATTCGGTTCTACCAAGTGGTTTTTAATATCACATCCTGTTGAAAATGAAAGTAGAAAATGTTGTAAGCGGTATAAAATAAAGCGCGAAATTTTATGTAAAGTTCTCATCATATTTTTAAAAATTTATATTTTTCGATAACTGGTTTTATTATGTTTATATAATCGACTTTTAAATTTTAGAAATATGTCTGAAAACTAAAGTTCTGAAGACATTATATTATTTTCCAGAAGCTAAGCGGTAAGAGAAGCAGCAGACAGAAGATCACAAAAACAATAAGACGTTGAACTTACATTATAACTCTGTCTTGATTTATATATTTGAAGACAGATAATATATTTTTGTTCTTAAATTGTATCAAACAGCTTTTTACTATGGTAATCATCATGTTGAAAAAAAGCTAAACAGTGTAAAACAAATTCAACGAATACCGGAATGGTGCATGGTTCATGCATAATTTGTCATGTCCATTTTGTCATAAAATGAAACGACTCCATGTCAACTCTTACAAAAAGTGATTACCATTTTTCTTTTACCCTATTAACAAGATACAAATAGTATTGTCATGCCCCTTTCCATAATTAAATAATCAAAAGCCATTTTTTGATTTTATCCCCCCTTAACTTGAGGTAGATGGGGGTGGGGGTCTAAATTAAAATCCATAGAATTTTTTATTAAATTGTCAAAATGTATTTTATATCATGCTTTTTTCATATAATAAAAAGTTCGGGTCACAAGGCTTTTTTTCACACCACAAGTAGTGCAAAATTGTCAGATTATGCATGGAAACCCCAATTTTGTGTGATAAAAAGAAAACTAAACCATAGAATTTTAAGATAAAATATGAGAAGATAGCTCTAATAATATGCTTTCAGATAAGAAAAAGAAAAAATGGGGTCACCTGAGTCATTTTCTTGCTACATAATAAAATTGGTAAATTCATTATACATTCTAGGTTAGGGGGAGGGTTGAGCACTCACAATAGTGTTGGATAATCAGTTGAAATTACCAACTGATTATCCGTTGACAGCAACCAACCGACTATCGGTTATAATCGCATCATTATACCTTGCTCTTTTTGTATATGAAATCATGCATTCAGCCACATTGTACATGTCTAATGCATATATTCCATTTCAGCAGTCTTAAATGTTCATGTTTGATCTTTAGTTTCCTTTTCATATTTTATCAAGCAATTAAAACAGTGAATCAATTAGAATATAGATTCAGATTAAACATATTTTGTCTGATGATAACAACTTTTATTACCAACAATGACACTAAAATTTCTAAATTTCAATGGTATCACTCACATTATAATTTCAAATACATAGCTTCATCAAAATTTGAATGCTTCTCATTCAAAAAAAGATATATATATATATAAAGTATTTAACTTTGAGCAATTTAAAATTAATCAATAAATAAAACAATGCATTTGCATTGAAATATATACATTTAACTAAGGGGATCCAACCAATGTCTGTTAATTCATGTGGAATGCCTATTTTTCACTTTTGTGATCTTTATTCTTATGTCAGCTGTGTCATTCGTGCGTCTGTACATACAATTGTAAGAATACGGAATTCTTTCATAGTTGGTCCGTATTTGATCCATGATTCGTATATATTTCAATGGCGAACAAACCGGGAAAATTTACAAAAATTAACGATGTTTGACAAGCAATTTGAAAAGGAATATGACGTTTTTAACACAACAAATGGATGAAACATTAATAAAAGGCAATTTGCACCACGTTCTACTGTAGCAACAAATATATTTTATCGAAAATTTATTTTATCGAAAATCAGAATGATTTGAAGTTCACACTCAAGTACCGGAAGTGAAAGAAAGTATTTCATAAAAAGTTATTTATTTTAAATAACATATTGCCAATCTGCAAAGTCAATGCTTTTACCACGTTTGTACAGAAAGAAATTGCTTATGGCTTTGATTATAGGATGTTTGACATTGTTATTGTCATCTACTGATATTTTTCTTTACAATTTGTTTGACTGCGCATGTAAAATGCATGTAAAATGCAAACCGGAAACGGACCGGAAGTTGATATGCTAAAAGTCTGGAAAGTATAACGACAATCGATTGAACAAAATTCCAATCAATTATCGACATCGCTAAGCCCAACCAACTGATTTCCGATTTATTCCGATCACCAGAACAACACTAGCTCACAAACATGTTTTACCCCGCCAAATTCTTTATGTGCCTGTCCCAAGTCAGGAGCCTGTAGTTCAATGGATGTCGTTGGTTCATGTCTGTCATATTTGTTTTTTTGAAATTGTTTCGTTATAAACTAGGCCGTTACTTTTCTCAATTGAATTGTTTCATATTTTTCATGTCGGGGCCTTTTATAGCCAACCATATGGTATGGGTTTTTCTCATTGTTGAAGGCTGTACTGTTGCCTATAATTGCTTACATCCACTTCTTTTGAACTTTGGTGGATAGTTGTCTCATTGGCAATCATACCACATCTCCTTATTTGTATAGTATAAAAGTTACTATATCTGAGTTATCTCCCCTTATGTGGTAAAGTTGAAAAAAATTGAATCAAACAATAATATTCTGTTTTTTTAAAATACAGCCGTAAGATATGATAAAACACTTAATTTTCTATGTTAACATGAAAAGTCTTACACATGAGTTACATTACTCTTAGAAATTTGCACATTTCATTAAAGATCTAGACCGTTTGTTATCTGCTATTTCAAAAACATGAAGTTAGAGTTCCCGTCGAAAAAAGAGAACATTTAAAAAATGAAGATGTAAGGATTTTTATTCATAAGGAAATCCTGGCCATCCGTTTGGCTGTCCGGGATGTACAAATACGCAGCCACGTTGGCTCAGAATATTAACGTTAAGTCTGATGCCTCGCATAGATAGAGAGAATGCAATGCAAACTTTCAATCAATCAATCAATCAACCAACCAACCAATCAATTAATCAATCTGTTAAATACGAGGTCCAAGATCTCATTTTTTTCTTTTTCGTTTGTTTCAAGAGACCCTATCCCATGCATGTGTTTAATTACTATATCAGTCAACCAACCAACCAATCAATCAATCAATCAATCAATTAATTAATCAATTATGTATCGGAGGGGAAAGACCGTTAACAATTGTTTTAAAAACAATTGATTTATATTTTTTATTTTCTTTTATTTCTTATAAAAAAAAATCATTTTTATATTCTTTTATTTAATTTAAGTTCAATTTTATTTTCATCTTTTGTTTTTATTCATCATTTTTTTTATTTATTCATTTAATTTATTTTTCAAATTTTTGCTCATTTTTACTATTTATTCATATAAGTAAGTTATTTTTGTTACTCAAAATTATATCAATTACCTTATGGTAAAAATAAATTATTTAAATGCCCAAAAAGGCTCAAGCCAGGGCTGACCGTGCAAGACCCTCATGGGTAGTCAAGGTCGTTAAAAACCACCCTCATCATCAGCTTCCTTAAGCATGCCTAGATCAGAAGCAAGTCAACTGGTACCATTGCAAACTCTAACCATGTCAACATGTACCACATGTCGGCGTAAGCGTCGTCCGAAGACATTTGGTTTCCGGAAAATAACTTTAGTTGAAGTGTATGGATCTCTATGAAATTTAATCAAAAGGTTCAATACCACAAAAGGAAGGTTGGGATTGTTTTAGGGGGTCATGGTCCCTATCGTTTAGGAATTAGGGGCCAAAAAGGGGCTAAAACAAGCATTTTTCTAGTTTAAGGATAATAACTTGTGTATAAGTATTTTGATTGCTCTGAAATTGTACCACAAGGTTCAATACCACAAGTAGAAGGTTGGGATTCATTTTGGGGGTAATTGCCCAAACTGTTCAGGAATTAGGGGCAAAAAGGGTCTAAAACAAGCATTTTTCTAGTTTTTTTTTTGGGGGGGGGGGGGGCAATTTTTTTCCTCAAAAGAAAATTCTCTTCAAATATTTGTTTTGGAAGGGGGTGGTCAATTTTTTTTTTCCTCAAGATTTAAGAAATTGTCAATTTTTCAAAGGAAAAAATTGGGGGTCACAATTTATTTTGCTAATTTTTTGTATATAGTCTGAAAACAGATGTACTAAGTATTGCGCAACAGCACAGTGTATTGCACAACAGCAAGAAATCTTCAATTGAATATAAATTCAAATCATACAACTAATTTCAAGTTTTTTGACTACATTTATTCTGTGTCAAAAACCTTTAATGTGTCAAAAATTTAATTACAATCCAAATTCAGACCTGTATCAAGCTTGAATATTGTGTCCATTTTTGCCCCAACTGTTCAGGGTTGGACTTCTGTGGTTGTATCCAGCTGCGCTCAGCGAAGCAGTTTATTACAGACTCATATGAGTTATTCTGTTAAATTTAGATATATCTTGTTTATTGTACATTTAACACCATTTTCAGTGCATTTAAACAAGTTGGTAAGAAAGATTGAAACAGTCGTTGGAAGAAGGAGATATTGAACATTGAGGTTTAATGTTAAGTGTCATATGGGAAGTCAGGAATCAGTCTCTTGACTTGTTGGAATGTTTGTCGAGTGAATTGTATGTTTCAGTAAAAGGTGCTGTATTATTTTGAGCATGAACTAATTTAAATTCTTTCTTATTAAATCATCGGCTTAAAATACAAAAGTTGGAAATGATCAGGGGTTTTAGTAAGAGACGGTAACCAGTACTTTCACCACCCTACCACTGGGTTTGTACAGGAAGAAATTTAAAACCCAGGCCATAATTTGCTGGCGAAATGCTGATTTAAGTCCCCAAAAAATTTTGCAAATTGCTTAAACTCATGAGCCCACTGACTTCATAGCAATGTGAAGTAGCTATCTAAATCTATACAAGGGAGACGACTTGTGATTTACAAGTCGCACAGGTAAACAAAAATGGTGACTGACAAGGAAAATCAAGATTTTTGAAACAACCAAGGACTAATAGTAAGCTGTCTATTATTAAATGAAATAAATACAACGTGACTTTGAACATCTTTGGATTTAACATTCACAACTATTTAAAAGGGAATCCGAGCAACTGATTGAGTTATCATTTTATGATTATTTTCACCATGAGGATGTTCGTAAGCACTCTGCTGATTTGTTTTATATTTGTATATTACGAGCCGACTAGTTTTACTATTCGGTAGGTTAAGGGTGTCAGAGAATTAACAGGAGATTTTTTGCTATTCATTGAATAAAAATTGAAATGTAAAGAGTAAAAAATAACAGATGATGGATAATTTGTTTGCAAACATATGACGTGTGGTCAGTAGCATGTTTTATTTCCATGACCAACTTGTTAATAAGAGAGATATCATTTAACAAAAAAAATAAAAAAAATAAGCTCATTTAATTAATATGTGATTGGCAGATATCTTCATTTATAGGGCTACAATCATTCCCGAGAATCTCATATTAAACTGACTGACTGACAAGATGTCCTGGACATTCAATAATGTTTTACAAAATTATGACAAGTGGTGATATAAATTAAATTGCCCAATCATTCTTAAGAAGTTCTTGATAAAAAAAAAAGATATCAGATACAAATTGAAAGTAGTTTTTGAAATAAACTGAGGTAGATGTACATGAAACTAATGCATGATACAGAGGCGGATTTAGAGGGGGGCCCTGGCCCCCCTTTTTCTGGGAAAATTTTGGTTGATTATATATGTAGCTTCAACAAGAAGCATGACCGGAGCGGGCCCCCTCTTAGGCAGTCAGTGGGCCCCCACTTATGAAAATTTTTGGATCCTCCACTGTGAGATACTAGCAACAAATTTTATTTAAACTTGAATTCAAATTGACAGTACAAATGATATGACTCAATAAATAACAACTGCATTTTCATTACTATTTTATTAAGAGTTTTCAATATATATACAGAATCATATAAAAACACTGCAGGTATATTTTTATTGCATATAATAAACAATTTTCTTAATGTATATATGTCATAGATAAGCATGAAAACACAATGCAACCGAAACAATAATGGAATTTCACTTCTCCAAGCAGTTGACCACTCCCCCCTACTCTCTCCTGGAAGGAAAATCACTTCTCCCTCTCCAAAATCCTAGGTTAGGGCCTGTAAACCTTAAAATATTCTAATCAATTTGTAAACTTATTACACAGAAAAATAAGACTGCTTTACTGTCCACATGGTATGATAGTTGTCTTGTTACTGCTGTTTTCTTCAAGGTCCAGGTTCGTCTGTTTTCCATTATTATTACAATTAAAGAAAACTCAATTAAGTTGTCATATATGACAAAATTGCTTTAATTAACAAGTGCCGAATAAAATTTACAAGTGAAATTATGACAATATTGAAAATGTGAAATCTGCTGCAATACCAAAAAGAAAAACAAATACAAGATTATTTTGGGGTCTGTAAAATGCAAAGGACCTCCTTAGTGCACTTAGAACAGGATTTCACATTAGGGACCTGATGGGATATGAAAGTCTCATTGATGTATACACTGCATCTTATTTTATTCATATGAAATCAAAATATTATTAACTTTGAATTTATTTCTGGATTCAAGCACTGTAAAAATGACAAAGAGCTCTGAAATAGAATCAGATGTCAAGAAAGATTTGTTTATAAGCATTTCCTGTAAGGTCTTGAAATTAACAAGTCAGTCATTGAATTTCTGAAACAACTGAACTTAAGCTTTTCAGTTCAGGCTGGCCATAAAGTTTCCTTCAGGTAATCATAACAATGAACAAAAATGCTATTGCATCAGCATCTTTTAATTGAAAGGATAGGCCTCATCATTTAAGAGATGAAAAAATGAACAGAATCAAAACGCTAGATATGTCTTTATCATGTTTATGAGATACATGTTTTGTATGTACTGACATATATATTATATGCTGTATATGATTCTTTAAAGTATGATTATGATTTTTATTTTAGAAAAAATAATTTATGTAAGGATGTCATCAGGATCTAGAGTGTCAGTAGATGAGGGTGTTGAGCCAGAGGGATCAAGCTCCTCGTTGACATCAGTCAAAGTTCATCGCTTAAAAGGGATCAAAGACGGCCAGTACAGTAACCCTGTATTCAAAAAGTTATCTGTCATCAATGGAGAAATCAACAGAATGCCTAGAGAAGAACTTGTATCAAAATTAGGAGAATTAAAGCTAGATTCAAGGTAAAGTATTGTTAAATTTGGAAATTAAAGCTTGATTTAACTTAGAACAAGGTAAACTAATTTTAAAATTGGGAAAATTAAAGCTTGATTCAAGGTAAAGTAATATTAGAATTGGGAGAATTTATAAAAAGACTCATGTCAATTCTTTGCATTGAGATAATGTTTATTGCTATGGTCTTCATACATTGGGATAATTGAAATGAAGAGACATGGTGTATTTCTTTCATGAAGCAAAACTTCTAACCATTTGACAAAACACAAAGCAAAAAAGCATGATACATATTTAATCAATTACATTCACGTCATGCAGTCAAGGGTAATACTTATACAGGTAATGTTTTATTTACTGGTACAGGTAAATAATTTTGGAGGTGGAGTTATCTCCCTTGGTCTTTCAGATTTTTTAAAACTTTTAAAGTTTTTGAACCAAAAAAGTCATAACTCTTCTTGAATTTCTTTTACTATATTACTCTAATAGACATGATAGAGAGTTTGATTGTCTAGCTTTCAAATTATTCCTTACTGTTCATTAAATAACAATTTCATTGATAATGAAAATCTCATTGGTTTGTTATCTTAAAAAATTCTGTCTATTTACAATTGTCATGGGGGGGGGCTAGGGATTAAAAGCTCTGTATTAGGCCTCGTGTTCTAAAGATTTAATTTTTTTTAGCATATTTACAATTTAATGTCATTATTAAATTGATTAGAATTTAAGGTCAGTAGCTTTCTGCTTAAGTTTTTTTTGTAACTGTTGGTAAATTTGTGAATTAAATCATCATAATTAACAATTTATTTTTGTCAACCCCCACTTGCTCCACAAAAATACTCATCATGCTCATGCCACAACTCTATGTTGACATATTTGCAGTGTTGACAAACAAAATATAATTTGAGAAGCAAGCTTGGGATGACTCTTTATTTTGTAATAAACAACACAAAAAGATATTCTTGCGATTCTGCCTAAAATTACTGCAGTATAACAACATCCTGTTGTTACAATAACACAATAATAGGCCTATTACGAAACTTATTTTTCTCTGAAATGTTAACCTCCTGAAAATGGTTTTGAAATACAATGCAGACATTCTGTATGTATGTGCCTGTCCCAAGTCAGGAGCCTGTTATTCAGTGGTTGTCGTTTGTTTATGTGTTAAATATTTGTTTTTCGTTCATTTTTTGTACATAAATTAGACCGTTAGTTTTCTCGTTTGAATTGTTTTACATTGTCATTTCGGGGCCTTTTATAGCTGACTGTGCGGTATGGGCTTTGCTCATTGTTGAAGGCCGTACGGTGACCTATAGTTGTTAATTTCTGTGTCATTTGGTCTCTTGTGGAGAGTTGTCTCATTGGCAATCATACCACATCTTCTTTTTTATATTATGTTCCAGTTATTGATGTTAAAGCTGCTAATTTTGTAATTTAGAATATTGTTTTCAGAGGTGTTACTGATGTTTTAAAGAAAAGATTGAAGACTCATTATCGAGAGAAGAAGCTGACAAAAGCCCATGTTCCAACACCTAAAAAGAGTTTACCAGAATTTTTAATGGTAATAGATTTTGAGGCAACCTGTGAGGAGAATAATGATAACTATGACCATGAAATTATAGAATTTCCTGTCATCCTAGTCAGCTTACAAAGCAAACAAGTGGTGAGTCTTAAGACAAAAAATTAAGAAGAAAGTCATTAACACCCAAAAGAAAACATTTTCAGCTTTTGATTTCAATAAATTTGTTTTTCACCTTTACTTTTCTAACTTCAATGCTTCATCAAATTATTAGAGTATTTTACCATGAAGTTGTGGTCACAACTTGAAATGGGGCCTCAGTGGCTGAGTGATCTAAGTAGTCAACACTGAGGTTGTGAGTTCAAATCCCGCACATGGCTGGTGCGCTGAGACCAATCTTATTTGTCTAGCATTGTCAGTTTTCCTACTGAAGGTTGTGGTTCTCTCCTGGCACTCTGGCTTCCTCCACCAAAAAAAAATGACAGCCACGAAATAGAACAACAGTGCTGAAAGTGGCATTATACAACAATCAATTACTCTATCAGAACTTGAAAATTGATCATGTTAATAAGGGTTAGCCAAATAGGGATATTGATCCAGATTTCTTGATGTCCAATGGAAATGCATTATTGTTTATTTAAACTTCATTTAGGAAAACATCAGCATGTGAAATCTTATTCTGTGAAAAAGTTTCATAAATTTAAATTAGTCATAGTAAAGATTGCTTAGAAATATTGATCCTTCAAAACAATTTCACCTAAAATTATTTTTTAGATAAGTAGGTGTTCAAACCTTGAGAAAAAATTAAAATTGAGTTTGAAGCAGAAACCAGTTATAATTTCTGTAATTTCAAAAGATAACTTTATATTTAGGAGGGGGGAGAAATGATTTTGCATATCAACAATATAATTGAAAAACTGCACAGGAACTCAAAATAAAATCCATATAATTGAAGATGACTTGCAAAATGTATACATTGTGTGCTCTCATCCTTTGATTTCATTCTTTTGCCAAATTTATTTATTACATGTACATAATGATAATAACAATATTTTTCCACAATACATATTAGGTTGATGAGTTCCATTCATACTGCAAACCAAGGATAAATCCACAGTTATCAGAATTCTGTGTTCAGCTCACTGGTATAACCCAGGTGACTATTAATTTCTTGCTATTTTAGAAATACTTGTTTGGATGAGCTATGAATTTTCAGTTTGCAGATAGTAAATGCTTTTTAATGCATTATCAGAAGTTACAGGTTAATAAATCAGATTTTGGCTAATTGGACATTAACTAATCAATAATTATTCTCCTTTAATGTACAAAAATTTAGATTTGTGTAATTTTTTATGTACCATATCTTTGTTTCACATAAACCCATTGACAATAAAGAGTAAGTCAATATGAAATAAGGCAATATGGTAGGATTGTCTATGAGATTTCCAAATACAATTTTATGTGATCTAACATTGACTGATAAAAGTTATGCCATTTAGTTATAATTAGATGTGGAGCATCCTTACAATTTTCATACTTGAAGACAGTTGTATCTGTAATCACTAGATCACTGAATTCTAGCTGTTTCTATTTGAATAAATGTCAATCATATCATGAATTTGTATTGGAATAGAGTGACAAAATAATCAGCATTCTAGTCTATACTTTCTTTCTTCAGGATAAAGTTGACAGTGCTGAGGAATTTCCAAAAGTTTTGAAAAGGATGGAGGATTGGATGAAATCACATGATCTAGGGGCAAAAAATAAATTTGCAGTTCTCACTGATGGGTAAATAACCTTGGATAACAATATCATAAGTTAAATTCAGTCATCATATTTATTAATTAATCTATAAGATTGAATTGTGGAAATTTATATCAATCGTGACATTACTTAATATGTACTTGCCATTAGCAACTTGACGGGTGCCACATGTGCAGCAGATTCAACCGACCCTTCCAGAGCACGATAGATCACCAGGTTTTTGATAGCATTTGTGTTGATCAGTCTTAAGTATTTTGTAGTCTGGTTTTTGTCTTTTTGTTGTAGTTCATTTTTCCCCATTGTATTGATGATTTTTTCTTTGACTTCTGATTTTTAGCTCACCTGGCCAAAAGTGCCAAATGAGCTTTTCTCATCACTTGGCATCCATTGTTGTCTTTCTTAACCTTTGTCAGAATTTTCTTCTCTGAAACTGCTGGGCAAAATTTAACGAAACCTGACCACAATAGTCATTAGGTTATCTAGTTTAAAAAAAAAATTTCGATGACCCCGCCTGGTTAAGTTTGTTTCTTAGATACTATAAGCAATAGGTCAACTATATTTAATGCATAAATTGATTGTAAGGTGTACATGTCTGTCTGGCATGGTTCATCTGACCTTGGCCTCATTTTCATGGTTCATTGGTCAGTGTTATGTTTTCTTGGCTAAGACTGTTTCTTAGAAACTATAAGCAATAGGTCATTGACTCAACTATGTTTGTTTTATTGAATGATTGTAAGGTGTACATGTATTTCTCGTTTGGTTTATCTGAGCTTGACCTCATTTTCTTGGATCATGTTAAGTTTATGTGTTACTTGTAGTAAAGCTTTATATTTAGGACTATTAACATAAAATCAATGGTTAGTAACGAAGGCTAGACATTTCAGCGTGTGCACTCTTGTTTGGTTTATGGTTCTTGTTGCTCAGTCTTTGGTTTTCTATGTTGTTTTGTGTACTGTTGTTTATCTCTTTGTCTTTTTCTTTTTTAGCCATGGCATTGTCAGTTTTTTTTTTACTTATGAGTTTGAATTCCCTTTGGTATCCTTCGCCTCTCTTTTTATAGGAGTGATTGCTTTTAATTGATATTTTTTTTAACCCTCTTTTGTGTTTTGGGCAAAAACTAAGAAGATAGATAGAAACTGTAAACACTAAAAATGATCAGCAATAAAAGATCAACAAAAAAGAGCTTTTTGTCAAGGCTATTTCAGAAATAAATATATGGGGGTGTTGGAAGGCACTTTTTTAATGCCCATGACCCATACAATTAGATTTTTCGGCGATCCATAACCCATACAATTAAATAGAGGTTTGATACCACCACCCGTCTAATTAAAAAAAAAAATGAAAGTCAATATAAAAGCAGTGTAAGAAATTGATATGATCTACTTAAATACTAGTATATCTTTTAAGTATGTATGTTTAATGACTTTCAACACATAAATGTATTGTAGAATTAGGATACTTAGCCTGAAAACTTTCAATCTTCTAATCTCCTTTTGTACTTTTATATAATTTATATCAAAATATAAAGGGTAAATTCCAAATGGGGTATGGCTGTTCCAACTTTGTAAATAGGGTCAGGAAATTCCAAGCCAGAAATCCAGAAATCTCCACTTTCAAGTAAAAATTCCCCTCCACCAAATTAACAAAAATCCAACAAGTAGTTTACAAAGGCACTGCAGGAACAGTATGTGTCAATCATTATATATACAATTCCAATAAAAATATGTGTATAATAAACCTCCTTTTTTCTATATTGTTCATTTTTCCTTTATATTCATCAATCTCACTCTGCTAGCGTGAGATATGGGCTCATCTCAGCTCGCTGTGAAGGGTGCATTTCCATTGTCAACTTAAATGTTATTGATGCCATACGCAAAACAGTGATGAGACCAACAATAATATATGAATGTTATATTATACTTTATATTGAATCTACATTGTATAGATTGATGCAGAGGTACATGTAGTACAGTGTTCTGCTAGAAACTGAGGACAGATGGGCACATTCCTATAAAAAGGGCACTTTAGAGTGGCTATCACTTTTACAACAGATTTTTCTTTTCAATTGACAAATATAGATAGGCCCATTATTCTCAACTTGACTTCATTCAGGCTTCATTTCTTGTCTTCACATAAAGACAGCCAGTTGTTAGGCAAACAGAATTTATTGAAAAGAGCTAATTAGCACTTGCAGATGATTTAAGCTTTCAGCAAGAACAATTAAGAGACTGCAAATGATATAGGAGTGCTTTTAGCCATCAGCATGAGAATAATGATGTGACAACTTGATTATAAGTACAATGTTCAAATCTAAAATAATGGTCTACTAAGAAATTATTTTTTTTTTTTAATAAAATGAACTTTTTTAAAGCAAAAAAAAATCAAGCTGTACTTCTTTCATTAAAATGACATTCTTTTGCAGTTAAAAATTAAAATAAATTATTGTGTATTTCAATAATCAGTAAAAACATATTTAAAGAAAATCCACTTTAAGGGGAAATAACTCCATATAATAAAATAAAAAAAACATCATTTTTTTTTCCAAGATTCATTCCTGTTTCATCACCTTTTGTAAAGTCATACATATTTAATGTTATTAATATGCAAAAGCTTCTAAATCGTAATATGTTAATGTACAACCACCCAACTTATTAAGTTGTGGAGAAGAACAACTACCTACACAATTTAATACATTTTCTCCAACCACCACCACCCATACAAAAAAAGATCAACTGCCGTCCAACCCTCCCATATATTTATTTCTGGAATAGCCCTCATCAGTTCTATTGTTATCCGCAATGTTGGAGAGAATCCGTTGTTGAAGATGCACATAAAACCTAGGTGAGCATCACAGGCTCTTTAGAGCCTCTGGTTTGTTGTCCCTTTGGTTCCTCTGACTCTTTTTTTAAGACCTACTTTAATTTACATAGACTTGTGAAATGCATGGCAGTAAATCAGTTTTTGTCTCGCCTTGACGGAGTCAAAAAGCGAGACATAGGTATGCTGTTTCCAATGGCGACGGCATCAACAATGTATTAGTTTGTGATTAGGTCTAGTTCATTGTGAACCACTAGTGGTAGTTCAATGATATTTGGTATGCAGTTGTATTAGCATTGGCACATCTCATTACCATGGAGATTATTTGGCCCCACCCCCTCAGTCAAGGTCTATTGACTTTGAAACTTTGCTTAGTTTACATGTATTAGTTCGTGATTAGATCAGTTTATGGGGAACCACTAGTGGGGGTCAATGATATTTGGTATGCAGTTGTATAAGCATTGGCACATCTGAATACCATGGAGATTATTTGGCCCCGCCCCCTCATTCATGGTCTATTGACTTTGAAACTTTTGCTTAGTTTACATGTATTAGTTTGTGATTAGGTCAGTTTATGGGGAACCACTAGTGGTAGGTCAATGATATTTGGTATGCAGTTGTATAAGCATTGGTATATCTCATTTCCATGGAGATTATTTGGCCCCGCCCCCTCATTCATGGTCTATTGACTTTGAAACTTTTGCTTAGTTTTCATGTATAAGTTTGTGATTAGGTCAGTTTAAGGGGAACTGTTAGTGGTAGGTCAATGATAATTGGTATGCAGTTGTATAAGCATTAGCACATCTCATTTCCATGGAGAATATTTGGTCCTTACCCCTCAGTCATGGTTTATTGACTTTGAAACTTTTGCTTAGTTGACATGTATTAGTTGGTGATTAGGTTAGTTTAAGATGAACCACTAACGTTAAGTCAATAATATTCAGTATGCAAATGTATTGGCATTTGCAAGTTTCATTTCCATGGAGATTATATAACCCCACCCCCTAATTATGGTTCATTGGCTTTGAAACTTTTACATAGTTTACAAGTTACTGTTTGTGTTTAGGTTTGTTTAAAGGGAACGACTTATGAAAAGTCAATGGTATTTGGTTTGCAGTTGTATTAGCATTGGCACATCTCATTTCCATGGAGATTGTTTAGCCCTGTACCTTCAGTCATGGTTCATTGACTTTGAATATTTGCATAACTTACATGTTAAAGTATTGCTATTTTAATTTCAACATTTGCATTATCAAAATGACAAATAGGCGAGACCTATCTCTGTGTTAACAGTTTATTAAAGTTATTTTTAGGTTAGCAATCAACAGCCTTTCAAAGTCTTTTGTAGACTTTAAAACACACTTCATCAGCCTGTTTTATTACTCTCTGTAAAGAATTACTGCTTATTACAGGCCATGGGACATGAGTAGATTTATGTACCATCAGTGTCGTCAAAACAAGATAACATATCCACGATGGGGAGGAAAATGGATAAATCTACGTAAAGCCTATTCTAATTTTTACCAGTGTAGAAGAACGAAACTGAATGATATGCTTGAAAATTTGGGAATGACATTTGAAGGACATTTACATTCAGGACTGGACGACTCTAGAAATATTGCAAGAATTGCCATTAGACTTGCTGAAGATGGCTGTGAACTGAAAGTCAATGAATACCTACACTATGATAAAAATGAAAATGCTTTCAAGTCCAAGCATATTTCTCCTGATTCTCCACAGGGAGGTACAAGTGAGGAAGAATTGAACCAATCAATGGATGGTTTGCATCTGACCAATGATGGAGCAGCTAATGAAACAGAAGAAGTTGATGATTTATTGGAATATTATAGGATTCAAAAATCTTAACTTAATTTATAAAAAGTAAATTTATGATGTTCCCAGAGCATAGTTAAACTTATATGAGATTTACCAGTTATGGCTTTTCAACAACACGTGAAAAAAAGATTCAACCATTTCATACAAGTCACTCATTTTTCCAATCTTTTTCTCAAACCATTACTTAAAAAAACTTAAACTATTTTATCTAAATGTTTATGTTTCTCCTAATAAAGTAAAAAAACATAAGAACCGTCACCTGTTGACTGTGATATTTAATGTATGATTTCTGTGATTGCATCATATTTTGTATGGATGTCCTAAATTCTCTTAATTGAATCATATTGACAAATTGCAGTTAATCTATTAAAAATGAGGACTTCAGTGAGAGTACATACTGTATAGCTTATTAAATAAATATTGATGAAGGCAGGTTCCTTGGAAAAGCATCACTATAGTTGTACTAAAAAAAAAGGTTTTAAATGTGTTTAAATATCTACACCCTAAGAAAGATAAAAATGTGATGTAAAAAATACATAAAATATGTACTTACAATTTATTTGGTAATATTATAAATAAATAAATTTTGTTCAGATGTATTATTGCTTTTGTACAGCATCATCAATTTATTTATCAGTTTATAAAGTTGGTAACACCTTTGCATGTACAATTAAACATCAGACCTTTTAAAATATACATGATAAAAACCAAACTTTTTGCTCTGATTTGTCTAGATATATTTTTTGGCAATTAAGTTGATAGTCAACCATACATTTTTACATGTGATGATGTAAAAAAAAACTGGTACTCAGGGCATGAAGATTCCCATTTTGTAAATGATTTTTTTTATCAAATTTAATTGAAGTCAACAACAAAAATAAGACAAAATTTACATTTTCCCAAGCATCTAAATCACCTCCAGGTATGTTCAGAATGTAAGGTTTTGAGTCTAAAATGTCAAAATTTTCTTGGGGGAGCATACGATTTTATAAATAGCAACTCGGTTACAGTTTTATACGGAAGGGGATTTCCTAACTTTGCAGCTCCTGTTGACTGCTAGTGAATATGGTTTTTAATTTTGTAAAAAGGGGGACCGGTTGTAAAAACAAAACCAACTCTTTTTAAAATCATTAAAACATATATAATTAATTAATGTTCTCAATGTCAAAATTACAATTTTCATTTAAAACTAAATAATTCAAGTGATATTTCAAACTAATCTTTGGAATCTTTCAGTTCAACCATATTCACTAGCAGTCAACCTGCTGCAAAAATGCACAGAAATGTATATTGGTCTTGCAAGTTGCCAACATAACAGCAGTTCTAAGTCTGGATCAAATGCGAATATCAATCTGATCAAATTTACAGAAAATTCAACCACCATGCTACTAATTTTAATTAATCATTAACATTATCTTCATTAAAAAATGATGTTTTCAGTGGTCTGAATAAGGGTCCAGGAGACCCTCAAAATACTGGATTTTGCACCATTTTTAAAAAAAATTCTGGACACCCGGCCATATTTACTAGCCTTGCTACTTCAGAAATTTAACCTGCTTCATAAAAATTTACTGACACCACTGGATGCATACTACATGGTTCAGCATAATGCATATAATTTATCTGTCTTTTTATTTATTATGTGGGTCCAATTATGTGATACAAAATAACAGCTTTCTGCTCACTGAAAGGACAAAAACAGTACATATATGCCAGTTATTTTGCACCATTTAGCTTTTTGTCTTTTATCTTGAAAACTTTAATAGATCAATAGAAATTTAAATCTGTCAGGGGCAAAAATGGTCAGAATGTAGAGATCTCCTAACTCCATTTACATTAAAACTGTCTTGACGACTTTATATAGGGAGTATTTTACCAATTTTTATACGTCCGCAAAAAAATTTTGAGGTCGTATATTGGTATGATGTTGGCGTCGTTGTCGTCGTCCGGCGGCGTCGTCGTCGTCGTCTTATTCCGAAGACACATTGGTTTTCGCACTCTAACTTTAGTTTAAGTGAATGGATCTCTATGAAATTTTACCATAAGGTTCAATACCACAAAAGGAAGGTGGGGATTGATTTTGGGGGTTATGGTACCAACAGTTAAGGAATTAGGGGCAAAAAAGGGGCCAAAAATAAGCATTTTGGTAACTTCCAGACATAACTTGTGTGTTAGTGTATGGATCTCTCTGACATTGTACCACAAGGTTCCATATCACAAAGGGAATGCTGGGATTGATTTTGGAGGTAATTGCCTCCAAATTTTAGGAAAAAGGGGCCAAAAACAAGCATTTTTCTAGTTTCATGACAATAACTTGTGTGTAAGTGTATGGATCTCTCTGACATTGTACCTCAAGGTTCCATATCACAAAGGGAATGCTGGGATTGATTTTGGGGGTAATTGCCTCCAAATTTTAGGAATTAGGGGCCAAAAAGGGGCAAAAAACAAGCATTTATTCTAGTTTCATGACCATTACTTGTGTGTAAGTGTATGGATCTTTATGAAATTGTACTACAAGGTTCCATATCACAAAGGGAAAGCTGGAATTGAGTTTGGGGGTAATTGCCCAAAACGTTTAGGAATAAGGGGCCAAAAATAAGCATTTTTCTAGTTTCCAGACAATAACTTGTGTTCAAGTGTATGGATCTCTCTGAAATCATACTGCAAGGTACCATACCACAAAGGGAAGGCTGGGATTGATTTTGGGGGTAATTCCCTCAAAATTTTAGGAATTAGGGGCCATAAAAGGGGAAAAAACCAAGCATTTTTCTAGTTTCAGGACAATAACTTGTTTGTAAGTGTATGGATCTTTATGAAATTGTACTGCAAGGTTCCATATCACAAAGGGAAAGCTGGGTTTGAGTTTGGGGGTAATTGCCCCAAACGTTTAGGAATTTGGGGCAAAAAAGGGGCAAAAAAACAAGCATTTTTCTAGTTTCCAGACAATAACTTGTGTTCAAGTGTATGGATCTCTCTGAAATTGTACTGCAATGTACCATACTACAAAGGGAAGGCTGGGATTGAGTTTTGGGGTGATGAATCATAAGGGGGTTCAAAAAATTTGGGGGGGGGGGGGATTTTTTTTTCCTTTTTTTTCTTTAAAATTTTCCATTTTAAATTGGTTATTTCTGATTTATATATAAAAGCAAATAATAATGATATGGTTTGAATAGGTAAATTAAAAGTTCTTAGACCACATTCATTCTGTGCCAGAAACCTATGCTGTGTCAAATATTTAATTACAATCCAAATTCAGTGCTGTATCAAGCTTGAATGTTGTGTCCATACTTGCCCCAACTCTTCAAGGTTTCGACCTCTGCGGTTGTATAAAGCTGCGCCCCAGTGGAGCATTTTATTTGCATTTTTAAAAGCTTGTCAAAAATATATATATATTATATATATTATATATAATATATGGTATATAATGGTATACCATTGTCTGTCTGTCAACACTTCATACAATAACCATTTGCTTTAACCAATTCTCATGTTGTTGCAAAAGAAATGAAACACAGAATCAACTCTTGTTCCCTGTGTAGTTTATTCACTAGAACCTTTAAATTTTTTCTAAGAGAAATCAATAACTCATTGATTTATTGACCTTAAGAAAATCACAGTACTGAAGTACTGAACATGGGATGACCGCAAGTTCTTATGGATGGTCACGAGCACTTATCTCAGAAAAAAAAATCACATCTCTATACCTGAAAGTGAGGTTAATGTACAGATATAAAAAAAATTCTGAGACAAGTTCGTGCGTGGATGATAAATAAATGACAGGGAATTCAACCTCACTGTAATAACTATTATATTGTAGTGATACAAATCAGTATACTCTGGTTTGTTGTTGTCGAGCCTGCGACTTTTGTCGCAGAAAGCTCGACATAGGGATAGCGATCCGGCGGCGGCGGCGTTAGCTAACTTCTTAAAAGCTTTATATTTTAGAAGATGGAAGACCTGGATGCTTCATACTTTGTATATGGATGCCTCATGTTACGAAGTTTCCGTCAGTCACATGTCCAATGTCCTTGACCTCATTTTCATGGTTCAGTGACTACTTGAAAAAAAAGTTCAGATTTTTTGTAATGTTAAATTCTCTCTTATTATAAGTAATAGGATAACTGTATTTGGTATGTGAGTACCTTGCAAGGTCCTCATGCCTGTCAGACAGTTTTCACTTGACCTCGACCTCATTTCATGGATCAGTGAACAAGGTTAAGTTTTCGTGGTCAAGTCCATATCTCAGATACTATAAGCAATAGGTCTAGTATATTCGGTGTATGGAAGGACTGTAAGGTGTACATGTCCAACTGGCAGGTGTCATCTGACCTTGACCTCATTTTCATGGTTCAGTGGTCAAAGTTAAGTTTTTGTGTTTTGGTCTGTTTTTCTTATACTGTATGCAATAGGTCTACTATATTTGTTGTATGGAATGATTGTAAGGTGTACATGTCTAGCTGGCAGGTGTCATCTGACCTTGACCTCATTTTCTTGGTTCAGTGGTCAAAGTTAAGTGTTTGAGTTTTGGTCTTTCTTTCTAATACTGCATGCAATAGGTCAGCTATATTTGGTGTATGGAATGATTGTAAGGTGTACATGTCTAGCTGGCAGGTGTCATCTTACCTTGACCTCATTTTCATGGTTCAGTGGTCAAAGTTAAGTTTTTGAGTTTTGGTCTTTTTTTCTAATACTATATGCAATAGTTCAACTATATTTGGTGTATGGAAATATTTTATGATCTATATGTCAGTCACGCAGGTTTTATTTGACCTTGACCTCATTTTCAAGGTTCATTGCTCAATGTTAAGTTTTTGTGTTTTCGTCTGTTTTTCTTAAACTATAAGCAATAGGTCAACTATATTTGTTGTATGGAAGAATTGTTAGCTGTACATGCCTGCCTAGCATGGTTCATCTGACCTTGACCTCATTTTCATGGTTCATTGGTCAATGTTTAGTTTACTTGGTTAATGTTAAGTTTATGTGACAGTTGTAATAAAGCTTTATATTTAGGACTATCAACATAATATCAATGATTAGTAAAGAAGGCGAGACATTTCAGCGTGTGCACTCTTGTTTGGTTTAATCTATACCAATGAAATCCATGAAAATTGGTTTTCCCACGTGTAATAATGAAACCACATTAGCTTGGATCTTTCAGGATTAAAGTCATAGTCCCAGGGTATAGTGTTTTTAAAACATGTGTAGAAGTAAACAACTGTATTAAAAAATTGTTCATTAAGGAAAGAAAGGGGTTGGCCTGTTATCTCTTCCCTTCATGAGATATTTCTTGTATCACACTGAACATGATGTAATACAAATAGTTGATATGAAAAATGTGTTAATATGATTGGCCTATTCTGCAATGTGATACTAAATTCTGATGACTACTTTTCCTCTGTGGCAACAGAGGTAAATGATCCCTTAAAAAATATATAAAATTCTCACATTTCTTACCTGAAAACCTTCTTATTGTCAAATTTAATTCCATGAATTCTCAAGAGTTCAAAAAGCTTAAAATCATCTGATGTTAACATCCATGTTGGTGCCAGAAGTGGATCTACGACAGCAAATTGTTTAGGTGTCAAAGACTAAAACAAAGTTTTACAGAATTTACTATTTGACACAAATAACAATTTTCCTGTTAAAAAGATATAGATTTAATAGCTCTTGAGAATTGGATATAGCGTGAAATCAATACTCGATATTTAATTTCAATAATAAAACCGTAAATTCAGAGTTTTGCCATGTTTTGAAATCGCAACAGTGATATTGCTGTCTTTTTTTCAAAACTACCTCTACCGTTTTTTTGGGGGGAGGAAATGCATAATTGTCGAGTCTGCGACTTTTGTCGCAGAAAGTTCGACATAGGGACAGTGATCCGGCGGCTACGGCGGCGGTGGTGTTAGCTAACTTCTTAAAAGCTTTATATTTTAGAAGGTGGAAGACCTGGATGCTTCATACTTTGTATATGGATGCCTCTTGTTACGACGTTTCCGTCAGTCATATGTCCATTGTCCTTGACCTCATTTTCATGGTTCAGTGACTACTTGAAAAAAAAGTTCAGATTTTTTGTAATGTTAAATTTTCTCTTATTATAAGTAATAGGATAATTATATTTGGTATGTGAGTACCTTGCAAGGTCCTCATGCCTGTCAGACAGTTTTCACTTGACCTCAACCTCATTTCATGGATCAGTGAACAAGGTTAAGTTTTGGTGGTCAAGTCCATATCTCAGATACTATAAGCAATAGGTCTAGTATATTCGGTGTATGGAAGGACTGTAAGGTGTACATGTCCAACTGGCAGGTGTCATCTGACCTTGACCTCATTTTCATGGTTCAGTGGTTATAGTTAAGTTTTTGTGTTTTGGTCTGTTTTTCTCATACTGTATGCAATAGGTCTACTATATTTGGTGTATGGAATGATTGTAAGGTTTACATGTCTAGCTGGCAGGTGTCATCTGACCTTGACCTCATTTTCTTGGTTCAGTGGTTATAGTTAAGTTTTTGTGTTTTGGTCCTTTTTTCTTGGTGGTCAAGTCCATATCTCAGATACTATAAGCAATAGAGCTAGTATATTCGATGTATGGAAGGACTGTAAGGTGTACATGTCAAACTGGCAGGTGTCATCTGACCTTGACCTCATTTTCATGGTTCAGTGGTTATAGTTAATTTTTTGTGTTTTGGGCTGTTTTTCTCATACTGTATGCAATAGGTCTACTATATTTGGTGTATGGAATGATTGTAAGGTTTACATGTCTAGCTGGCAGGTGTCATCTGACCTTAACGCATTTTCATGGTTCAGTGGTTATAGTTAAGTTTTTGTGTTTTGGTCCTTTTTTCTTGGTGGTCAAGTCCATATCTCAGATACTATAAGCAATAGGTCTAGTATATTCGGTGTATGGAAGGACTGTAAGGTGTACATGTACAACTGGCAGGTGTCATCTGACTTTGACCTCATTTTCATGGTTCAGTGGTCAAAGTTAAGTTTTTGAGTTTTGGTCTTTTTTCTTATACTATATGCAATAAGTCAACTATATTTGGTGTATGGAAATATTCTATGATGTACATGTCAGTCTCGCAGGTTTTATTTGACCTTGACCTCATTTTCACGGTTCATTGCTCAGTGTTAAGTTTATGTGTTTCAGTCTGCTTTTCTTAAACTATAAGCTATAGGTCAGCTATATTTGTTGTATGGAAGGATTGTAAGCTGTTCATGTCTGTTTGGCATGGTTCATCCGACCTTGACCTCATTTTCACGATTCATTGGTCAATGTTTAGTTTTCTTGGTTAAGTCTGTTTCTTAGAAACTATAAGCAATAGGTCAACTATATTTAGTGTATTGAATGATTGTAAGGTGTACATGTATTTCTCGTTTGGTTTATATGACCTTGACTTCTTTTTCTTGGATCATGTTAAGTTTATGTAATAGTTGTAGTAAAGCTTTCATTTAGGACTATCAACATAATATCAATGGTTAGTAAAGAAGGCGAGACATTTCAGCGTGTGCACTCTTGTTATATATTATATTAATATTTGTATATTACAGTTGCATGTATATATAATTTTCATCCATTTGTATATCATTCTATTCTACTATATTAATAATAGTGCAGTGCATGGTGGACACTCTTCTGTAAAAATTCAATTTTTCTAATAGATTGGATTTGAGTAGGCATTCATATTTTCATGCAAAACGTTCAATCTCCCTTGCAGAGTTATCAGTCCTTGAGAGATGCATGGGAGATTGCAAACGTTCTTGAGATATTCTTCCGCATGCGTTAACACAATTTTTTGTACGTGTGCATAGATATTAATGATTTTTTACTTATATATATATATAACAAAACATTTTCATATTATTAATTTATGTTCTAAAAAATACATTTTATGAGTATTCATTGAAGAAATGAATTTATAACAAGCGATAAGGAATGTTATTTTAGGATGATGTTCGCGTATTTCTAGATTATAGATCGGTTACCAGTCAGACACGAAAGTTACGTAATGGAAATCTCTCTGGCAACAATACATTGGAATGCCCTCAAGGTCATCACGATGTAAAAATGATCTTCTAAGTAGATGAAATACCCAACTGTTGTATTAAATGCTCATAAAAAATATTAAACCAGATTGAAAATATAGCATTGATATGGAATAGATACAACATCACATGCAGTTTTGTGAGTTGATACATATATTTTCATTTACTTAGAAAATCATTTTTTTGATCAATAAGTGATGGATTTCTCTTAGAAGAAATTTAAATGTCCCAGTGAATAAACTACTCAGTGAACAATAGCTATTGTATCAATTCAATGGGACAAAAGAATTGACAAAAGTTGAAATACCTTGACCAAGAGAAATTTATTCTGTGGAAAAGTTTCATTTCTTTCGTGATTATTCACACAACATTGATGGAAGAAAGCTCCCTTTAAAACTTTTTGTCTTTTTTGTTCCAGAGTTAAGGCAATTATTCACATATTGCGCAACAACTCTTGTATGGCTCAAATGATTTCCTCAAAACTGTTCATCTTGTTGAGATTGATTAAAAAAAGCTTGCTTTCGATTTTTTATACGACCGACCGCAAAAAATTGTTTGCGTCGTACAATGCTATGATGTCGTCGGCGTCGTCTGAAGACACATTTAGTTTGCAGACAATAACTTTAGTTTAAGTGAATGGATCTCTTAAAAATTTTACATTATAATGGCGACTGGAACAGGGCAGCAACACCAAAAACTGAATCAGTAACACAGAGGTTACAACAGCGGATTCAGCAATTACAGTGGACTGTGTCCGACAGTACAATCAAGACACACCATCAGAGGAAAATAAAGTACTTTGTTTGCAGTACGTTGTGTAAGCGTAGTAATAGATGCCCAGCTCGTGATAAAATATGCCATAAAAGTAAAAAAAACAAGGTCATTTTGGTACAGTCTTACTAGTAGGAACCAAGAAAGATCTAGAAATGATAGGGGAAATTATTGTAATAATACTTTCAGATTTTAGGGATTAGCGCCTGTCCATAAGCGTCGGTCTAAGGATAGGCAAACAGGCAGATGTAATGCAGAGGTGAAGTTTGCGACATCTATGCATAAAAATAGAACTGGTGTAGCTGTCCAAGGCAGGAACACGTACAGCCTTGTAGACAAAAGCGCACATATTATATGTTGCAGCTTCAGTAAACTTCCTCTTAAAGACAATAAGCTTTGTAAATCTGAGTATTTTAGTACATATGGTGTTGGAGGTACACGTTCACGAGTATAAGGCATAATTTTGTTGCCACTTTCATTTGAAGGCACTGTAATTCACCAGTATGTTCATGTTATTGAAGGTCTTCAACATTCTTTTAAACATAGGATTCAAGTAGATTTTATTTTATCTCATAAAGTTCAGATAGATTTTGACACACACACATTATGCTTTAAAGGCACCGAAAAACAAATCTGCACTTTAAAAACTAATACTCGACTTGCTCGTTCATAATCCACTGTAATAATACCCTCACAACATGAGTCGGAACATTGGTGTCAAAATATCAAAACGAAATTCAGGGACATAGTTCTTTTAGAACCCAATCAAGAAATTCAGTGTTTAAATATGATAAATCTTAAGGAAAAGCAGTCATTTGAGTTTTAAACCCTATAAAGTCAGCAGTTACAATTCCTTCAACTAAGGTTTTAGCAACTGTGTTAGAAATTGAAAAATGAGTCTATACAAGAGTTAAACGGTTCAGCTTCAAATAATGCTAACATAGATTACGTTCAATAGTTACAGATAACAACACAAAGAAAACACGCATTGATTTTGACACAAGAGCAAAAACACAAACTTTTTACATTTTTGAACGGTATGAGAGATGTTTTCGCAACAAGTCTTACAGAGTTAGATCATTCAAAAATATAAAAACACAGAAGAAGATATACCAAGATGCAAAACCAGTGAAAAGACCGTTTTATCACCAGTCGACGCCTGTTGAAAAGGTAACTAGCAAACATGTCGAAGAGATGGAACGACATAAGCTTATACATCCATTAAGCAGTGAGTACCATTCTAACGTGGTTCTTGTGAAAAAGAAACAGTCAGAACAATGGAGATTTTGTTGTGATTATCGTCTGCTCAATAAAAAGACGGTTCTTATGTTAGAGAAAATATATTCTCATCACTTGGTATTTATAATGGCTTCCATCAGACTGAAATGGAAGAGGAAACAAGGCATACATCTGCATTCATTACAACAAATGGTGTTTATGAATGGCTTCGTTTACCTTTCGATCTCAGAAACTCTCCTGTCAGTTTTCAAATGAAATCATGTAAAAAAAAAAGATGTTAAACGCATCTATCCTATCCAACTTGAGATAAATGATACAGCAGATACAGTTAAGTCTGCTTCATATCTTGACTTACATCTAGAAATTGACAATGAAGGTCGGTTGAAAACAAAACTTTACCTACGAAAAAAGAGATGATTTCGACTTCCCGATTGTGAACTTTGCATTTCTAAGTAGCAGCAGCTCCTGCATACGGAGTATTTATCTCCCAGTTGATACGATATTCCAGGGCTTGTATTTCCTATCATGATTTCCTTGATAGAGGGTAGCTGCTCATAAGGAAGCTATTAAACCAAGAGTTCCAAGTGGTGAAGTTGAAATCATCCCTTCGCAACTTTTACGGACGCCATCACGAGTTGGTTAACCGTTATGGAATTTCAGTTTCACAGTTGATAGCGGATATGTTCCAAATGTAGCTACAATCCCGTCCCATTTTCCCCAAATGTGACCTACCGAATTAGACTTCTTACCGGGTTTGTACTAACATCAGCAACACGACGGGTGCCACATGTGGAGCAGGATCTGCTTACCCTTCCGGAGCACCTGAAATCACTCCAGTTTTTGGTGGGGTTCGTGTCGCTCAGTCTTTAGTTTTTCTATGTTGTGTTTTGTGTACTATTGTTTGTCTGTTTGTCTATTTTTTTGGCCATGGCGTTGTCACTTCGACTTATGAGTTTGAATGTCCCTTTGGTATATTTCGCCTCTCTTTTTCATTGCAAAACGTGGGATCTCTAAGCACGTGGGCAACAACCCTTTTTCAGTTAGTGTTTTTGGTTATTCGTCAGTTGCCATGAGATTCTAGTTTGAATAAAGTATAGTTATTTTGTAATTCTTCGTTTTACCAGGCCAGCTACAGTCCATTAAACATAGGCTGAAAGTCAAGTACGAAACTTGTATGCCATAGGAAGAAAAATCGTGGTGTTTCGAATAATTCCAATATTTTTTTAACAGTAAATTAACCAAAAAAAACGTATAATGATATTTTAAGTCAACACAAGTGTTACAAAATTTAGCAACTGGACTGGTTAAACTAACGGAGACAAAGCGTCCACCAGCGATGGCAGCGACTCACGGTGGTTGTAAGTCTGCGGACAGTGTATGCGAAAATACAATAAAAAATGTTGTACTGTAACTTATGTTTAACGATTATGTATTAAATTGAATATGTGAGTGAACAACCTAAAGCAAAACAAACAATATAACAGAAACACCGTTAGCTGCACATCTATGATTAGTATTACCATTAACTGAATAAAAACAAATCAGAAATATATTGCCTTCTATATTTGAAAATATATACACATGAGGAGTCATGCTTACGATATGACATTATAGATTTAAATAGATTTAAAATATAAGTTCATATTCACGCTTTAATAAGCATATCGGATATAGACGGTATATAGTAAAGAATTTATTGCCTAGATATTGCTTTAGTAATGCATAAAAAGGATATCAGGATCGAATTACTAAAACTTGATATTAGACAGTATAGAAGACCACATCTACCACCAACATCCAGCTCCTCATACAACATGTATAACAGGTGTTTATACAACGACAAAGAAGGACAAACAACAACAACGTCTACGTGTAAGTATAACGGAAATTGAATTAATCATTTGAATCACCCATGCACTTCAAGAAAAGTGTTACATGATCGCAAGATGTATGTATAGAATTTTAATATGTATTACACGAGTAAATATCTGGAAATTGATTAACTGGACATGTTTTTTTTAAGTGAAAAAGAAAATGTAATGTACATACACGTAGCACTAATCATTTTCAAACTAAGATTATGTACTAGTACTGAATATAACACACTGTTCTTCTCTTTTTGTAGAATAATCAAAATGACACGATGAGATATGGCAAAGTCGTTATACCCATATAGTAATGTTCACATATTGCAAAATAATATTTAGTGTTATAACCTGAAGAATCCGTGATTTAAATGGATGAATGAACAGCAGCAAAAATTGCAGAAGAAGCTATTGTGACTAATGACTTAGAAAAAATAAAGGATATTATATCCGTGATAAGCAGTACAAACGATTTCACAGAAGAGATTGCGACAGACTTGATAAGCAAACAACTTTACAATGCAGTTCAAAAGGCAAGTATAGAAATGGTAAAATTTCTTGTGGAGAAAGGTGCAAATATTTATTACGAAGATTGCTTCAAGCAGTCTGTTTTGGGCGTAGCAATTCGCAAAAATAATCCTGACAATGAGAATATTATTAAGTTCTTATTAGAAAACGGAGCTGATGTCAATCACGAAAACATTAATGGTCAATCAGATTTTATGTATTTAATGGACAGTGATAAACTAACATATAGCTATTTGTTAGATGTAGTTGATAGTGTCAGCAACGTACATGAGAAAAATATCAGAACTGGCGGGAGTTTTCTTCATATCACCGGCGAGCGTGTGCATGATAAAAACAGAGTTGATATGCTGAATAAACTGTTGAAAATGGGGTTGGACGTTAATTGTTTAGACAACAATGACGATACACCACTCCATGTTATGGATGGTATTGCATGTTATCGTTCGATAATGTTTCTGTTAGCAAATGGTGCTAACATTAAAGTGAGAAATTGATTAGGTGAAACAGTCTTACATTATCTCGCATGTAGCAACGAATTTGATGGCTACTCCGATTCTCTGAAACTATTGATAGACAGCGGGGTTGACATAAATGAGTTAGACTATACAGGGAGAACATGTGTTCACCATTCTTTATTGTCGAAGGATACAACACCCGAAGCTGTCAAGGAATTGATGAAATACGGTGTAAAAATTGATGTGCGAGATTGTTTAGGACAAAATGAAATATCATTTGCAGTACAAAAAGTGGACTTATCAGAATATACGGAAGTTTCTGATTTTGAACGTCGCTGTGAAGTTATCAAAATGTTATCAGGGGAAAGTGTTAATATAAACAATGCTGATATGTACGGTATTACACCACTTCATCTGTCTACAACCTTTGGTCCAGGTGACCTGGATATACTAGTCACATTGCTTGACATAGGAGCAGATGTTACGAGGAAAACAAACATGGGAGCTACAGCTCTTCACTGGGCATGTAAAGTTTACAATATGGCCCATGTTTTGATATTTACGTACCGACAAAATGGCTACAATATCAATATAACAGACAAATATGGCTCGACAGCACTCCATTGGGCTGTTTGGTATAGAAATTTACAAGCATGTCAGAGTTTACTACAGTGTGGCGCCGATGTAGATATTCAAGACATGGCCGGTAAAACTGCAATTGACCTGGCAAGAACTTTACACTTTGATGATTTTCACAGGTTGTTGACCACATATGATACCATGGAATCGCTTGGAATTCAGGATCCAGTTATAGAATGTAATGGAGGTGATCCCATATTTTGTTGCCCACTTTTAAAATACCTAAGAAAAGAAAATGACAAAGCCAATGTCGAAGAATATATAGAGCACGTCAACCGTCACAAGACTTCTCTATGTAAATCTATCAATATTGTGTTAGGATCTTCTAACATGGGCATGTTTTATGAAATTGAGGAAAATATCAGTGTCCCAGAGAAAATTGATAATTTGATGCAATTGCTTTCCGCCAGAGTGACTGATAGAAATAAGTTATTTCGTTGTGAATTGCGATTGGCCGGTAGTTCATTTGAAGGAACAAAAGTAAGACTTCGAGATGAATTCGATTACCTTTGGTGTTTGAAAGAACTCGGAGAGGCATTTGTTCCTGTCGAATCTTCTGCATATCCTCAAAGTTTTGTTAAACTTCGACTAAAGGATGATCGAATTCGCTTTCGTTTTTCTCAGTACATTAACCATGAAAACTTTCTAGACTGCAAGTTACTTACTCGACATCTATATATTCTATTAAACGAAGAGATTAAGAACATCCTCAAAGACCAAAATGAGTTTGTATGTCAGAAATTTTTAAATGAAATCTCTCATGGTACTTCCAGTTTGGTGTTTTATTATTTCGGATGCCAAGCAAAGTCATTTCCATTATCAATAGATGTCGTACCAACTGTTTGGTTTGATGGGTGGACTCCTGTAGAATTTCCTGTGAAACATTCACACTTGCTACATCATAATTCAAATGATCTGATGTTTTCAGTTGTCTTTAAGACGCCGGACAGGTTTCATGTGAAAGATTATACCACGTTTTATCGAATATCGTATGCGTACATTGAACAACGTATATTAAAATCAATACCATTGCATATTAAAAAGGGATACATTATCCTGAAATCGCTCTGTGAAACAGGATATTTTCCAAAGACCATCGATCACGACAAAAACAAAACAATAGAAAAATTCATTACAACTTATCATCTTAAAACATGTTTCTTGCATGAATTGGAAAATGCTAAACGTGGGAACGATTCAGATTTGGAGGGTTGTCCGGAAAACGCTATAGCAAGTTACAAGATTTCAATTCAATGGGCCAAACAGATTCTTGACCACATGGGGAAATGTTTTCATAATGGATCTTTACCCTCATTTTTCAATCCGAGTAAGAGTTTAGTGAGTTATGAAGGAATGGTTCACGATGGCATGATAGAACAAGACGTATTCCTGCAACTGATATCGTTGTTCGAACATCTGGTTAATACTGCTGAGACTGAACTGATCTGCAGTTGAACATGCTTTGACATATTCTCAGACAAAGAATTGGTGGATTTGTTTTGTCAAATGATTCAATTGGATTTAAAATTTTCGATCTTTTGTTTCAATTTTAATTTGTTTGTTTTTCTTTCATTGAATCATAAGTGCATTCACCTTGAATCACCTGCATGGTTCACCCACGTTGAATTGGTAAAGATAACAATTTCATGGTGCAACGGAACCGTGTCGTAGTATATACGCAATTTAAAAGAGGGCGTTTATTATTTTATTTTTTATGTATCCCCTTCGACGATAGTAATTTATTTCTTCTGGGTTTTTTCCGAATGAAAAATCTGGTTTTAACTTGGTGAAGTACGGCGGGCGGGCAGTGGGCAGCTGTCAACAGTTCTGTGAAATAATTTATCAATGTAAATGCTTTTCATGTTTTTATATGTTGTTTATAATGACAAAGTTTAGGTCAAGATATTCACTTTTACCGTTCAGGAGTTATATTGTCCTTGATATATTGGTAATGAAACTTAAGAACAGTTCGACCAATGTTTTCAAATTTTAATATATCATTGTTACTGCTGTTGTTACTGGTGCCAAAATTGAGATTAAGATGGATATTGACGATTTTCATTTGTTCCGTTCCTTGCTATTTTGGGAAATGACACTTTATGATGTGTCCGTGCGATAACTTATGTCGAATCGTTCTTCCAATGCTTTTCAAATTCTAAGATAATGTTCGTGATTACAAAAAGGAGTTCAAGTTCTTTCATGATTGACGATTTTCACTTTTATCGTTCCGGGGTTATGGTCCTTGATAGATTTTAAAATTGCAATAAATGTTGTTTCTGTGTAATAATCTATGAACCGATCAATCAATGCTTTTTCTTGTTCGTGAAATGACGATTTAATTTCATGTTTGTCCGTGATACCCCCCTTTTTCGAAATTATATGACGATGGCACATATTGTATGTTTAAAACAGCTGAGCAATAACGTTTAAGAAATGATGACAAAGTAGCATACCAAATATATTGTTAGTAAGCTGAAATATATATTTATTTTTTACATATTTATGTCTTGTAAGATATTTTTTTTTCTTTTTTTTTCCGAACGACCGACCGGACTTTTTCATGTGAAAAATCCGTTAACCAACAAATTAAAAAAAAAACCTGGCCTTAGGGGACGACCATTTGATATTCTGGGGGGGGGCCAGGAGGATTTGTTTTGGATCGGTTATTTATTTTTGTAAACTAAGAGGACAGATTATCTATTTTCTGCACTATTGAAGCAAGATTTTTCATTTTCATTAAAGCAAGGGACTGATTATTTATTTTCACAACTATATTTATAATATTCGAAAACATACAATTTTTAAATTATTTGTTTATTATAAATAATTCATGTATAGTCAAGTCATTATGTACCATTATCAGAATTAATTAGTATCCTCTGCAGAAATGAATCTTCTGTATTCCCCAATGCATATACATGTATTGCATACATACACAGTATTAAAGTTTGGTTGTAACTAATGCTCTTTTAAAAGTATTGGCAAACATGTTTCGCCGAGCGGAGCGAGGCAAAAATTTTTTTAAGGGTTTTTGAACCGCTGAAGGCCCAAGAAGCTATAGAAAAAATGACGCAAAATCATGCCTTCTGGGTGTTCCCCAGACCCTTTCTTAAACTGAAAATGCAAGTTCTGTTTTAATAATTTTATGACAATATTTTGGTCTCAAAGCAAAATCACGTTATAGATTCAGTGTAAGACTTAAGTTTCTAGGAACAACATCAAAAGACAAATATGCATGATAAAGCAAAAATGTAATTCACATAGTTAAGTCTGTGGCTGCTGTGTTTTTTTAAACTCATGATCAAGTTAATAATAAAATTACTAAATTACAAAATGAATGCAACACTAACAGAATACAGAAGGGCAATCAATGAACAAAAGACAAATAAATAAGAAACATTGATCCCGAAAAATCAGGGGCTAGGTCTGAGGGAGAACAGAACTTGCTTCTTGCAAGGCACTCACGGTGAACACAATTTGATATTGAGACTAGCGTTTGGTTTTGAAATTTCCTACATGAGGCATTTGTCTCAATGTAGTTACGGCCCTGATTTAATAAAAGTGAGGTAGGTGTTCCTGAGACAATTAACCTCAAGTTAAATGAAACCAATTTTCTGACATTTCAAGTATATTTAAATAATATTTATACTTTTATTATTAAAAGATATGGGAAGTGTTTCCCGATTTTTTTTTGGAAAAAAGATGAATTTATGAAGAACCTGGTGCCATCTCATACTTTCGATTAGACCTGCTGAGTTATTTATTTTCAATACATTGCAAGTCAGGTAATTTATTTTCAAACTACCACAGAACAAACCATTTATTTTTGTGATTATCAAGGCTGAGTTATTTATTTTCAAAATCCTCCTGGCCCCCCCCAGAATATCAAATGGTCGTCCCCTTAGTAATGAAAGGGGTAAAGCGTGAGCCGAGCAGTTCTCGGGTTAATTGACAGTTTACGTGCATTTCATGAAAATTTCAGAAGCCGGTCTCATCTTAAAAGTCTTTAATCGGTAGGAATGAATGAATGATTCTTATTATAAAAAAAAACTATAGTTCGGTAGAACACTCGCGTCACGAAAGTTGAAATCATCAACTGAATGGTTAAATTTAAACCAATTATGATATAATTAAAATTAGAATTAAATTTAAAGCTATAAAGATAATGTAGCCAGGTGCATGGATTGTCATGTAAATTATTGCCCAGTAATAAACACTCTACAAGGGGATAATCTATTATGATTTCTTCGGGAGTTGTACGTTTCCGCACATATATGTGCCTCCACCGTAAGCCGGGTAAACGTGTCGTCCCATGGGAAATGTAAAACATTGTAAAAATGACTTTCTGCTGGATAAGTCTTTTAATTATTGATATAAAGTCAAAACATCCTTACTTCTCATTAGACACGACTCCTGTCAAGTTTAATTCTTTTACATGTGGATGAAAAATAAAAGTCACAAAAACATTAACTAGGCAGTAATTGGTTTAACAGTCTTTAAGGCTTTGATTTTATTAGTTGTTATTGGCTTTGAACTAGCTTTCAGTAACTGCGAATACTCTCAGATCTGTACTTTGTGTCTTTTGCGCTTTTGTTGTTTTTTTTTTGTGTTCTTTATATCGATCTGATGATTTAAGCCCTTTTCAACTGATCTTTATAGTTTATTATTATGTTGTACTGTTACATCACTGTCCCCGGTTAGAGCGGGGAGGGTTTGGCACCAGCAAACATGTTTAACCCCACCATATTATGTATGTGCCTGTCCCAAGTCAGGAGCCTGTAATTCAGTGGTTGTCGTTTCTTGCTGTATATATCATATTTGTTTTTTGTTTAATATTTTGTACATAAATTAGGCCGTTAGTTGAAACGTTTGAATGTTTTACATTTGTCATTTAGGGGCTTTTATAGCTTACTATGCGGAATGGGTTTTGCTCAATGTTGAGGGCCGTACGGTGACCTATAGTTGTTAACTTCTATGTCATTTGGTCTCTAGAGGAGAGTTGTCTCACTGGCAATCATACCACATCTTATTTTTATACAGAACGTGGCAGGTCAAGCAAGTCTGAAAGTGCTTTCAAAATCATACAGAAAACCCGTTTTGCTGTCATGATTTGGCAGCTCATTTCTAGTTGACATTGACCTATGATATTTATAATTGTTTAAATTTATTAGGATTTGACCACTTCTGCAAACTCGCACAATGACATGATTGATGATTATTTTATTGACAACTTTAATTTGCTTAACTGGGTACAAATATTGCTTAAGACAGAACAGTCGGATTTAAGTGGTATATTCTATGAGGCACGGATTTAGTCAACATTATGGCATTGATAGGAGCTCGTGAAATATTTCAGGACCTCCCAATCTAATTAAAATATAGATCTCGGATTTCGTTATACTACTTTATACTTCATACGAAGTATAACGAAATCCGAGATCTATATTTTAATTAGATTGAGGACCTCCATTATTCGAATTCAGGATATCCATAAATCTTTGAGGACATCCTGAAATATTTCAGGATCTCCACAATCCTATATCAGGATATTCTGAAATTTTTCGGGACCTCCACAAATAATCGGTCAAAATTGCTTCATTTAGGGAGGTCCTATATATTTCCGGATACCTATAATATATATAGATATGGAACTCCATAATAATATATGTCAGGACATCCACATTTCAATTTCTGAATATCTTTAAATATTTATGGAGGTCCACAATTATATCAGGACCTTCATGATTTGATTTACAGAATTGTATCAACGTTGTTTTCAATTTCAATGTATAAGTCACAGGTTCTGAATCATTTAACATTTTTATTCTTTGAATAATTAAGAAATTGTAAAACTTTAAGTGTTTCTTTAATATTCAAATTCCTGTGATTATTTTTTTTTTAATTTACGAACTTTACCCAAAGAGCGAACTTCAGGAGATTAGTTATACTGACGTAACCGAAAAGATGCAGCATCGGTAGTATCACAGTGTAACAATTGTTTGCAGATCATTGTCATATAATATTATAAAAAAGATTTAATAACATAACGAATCTCTTCAATTCATTCGTAGATACTGCAAAGTGGGTATAGGAATAGAGAGCGGAAATAGAAGGTCACTGGAAAAAGAAGGAATGTTGGATAAGGCAACATGTTTGTCAAACAAAAACATGTGTCCGGCTTAGCAAATTTTTAAAATGTTTAGTTCTGTGACCAATCTTATTATCTAACTTCGGTGTCGTCTTCTTCGTAAAACGAATGGCAAAATAAGATCTTACAGGAAAAACATGGTCTGCCACATGGTCCAGTTTAGTGTTCGAGGAGCAAGCATTGCTCTTGTACAAACTTAGAACATATCTGCAATGTTCTGAAACTTTCTATGCTTAATTTTCATTTGTGCTTATTTTCTTTAATACTACTTGTTCTATCTCTGAATTATATAAAATATACTGGGTCCAGTAAATGTACTTGTGGGCAGACCATTCATTTTCGGCCTTAGATTTTCAAGCAGCATAGCTATCAAGAGACACCCATTCGCTCGCCAAGATATTTTACAGTGTTCTATCAAAAATACATACTTTAGCAAATGGTCCCCTCAATGATCTTTCATGATTTATCCCAAACTAGTTTTTTTTCATCAGATTTTTAAATAACTATGACAGATCTCAGGAAGGTACAGCAAAACAGACTAATGTGACACTTCTGCCATTGTGGCGCAGGTTTTTTTTTCCAATTTCAAATGTAATATTTGGATTGGGCATTCATTTTAGTAAAAATTGAGATGGGAAGCAACTGTCAATGTTGTTTTCACTGGAATCAATTTGTTTAATTTTCCAGTCTTTAAGCGTGTGTTTAGTTTCATTCCAAATGTAAAATTTAGAGTGGAACATTTATTTTGGTGAAAAATTGAGATGGAAAACGAATGTCAGTGCTGTTTTCAATAAAAGAAATCTATTTTCCTGGTCTATAAACGAGGAATTTCATTTTTGCTTTTGGTTAAGGTTGTAATTTCCAACCGTCATAATTTTCTCCATTCCCAATGACATATACTTTTTAACTTAGAAAGTCAGTATTGTCGGTCTTTGAGTAAGTTGTCGATGTGTGTAATTGCACAAACTTGAAAATCTCGCTTATCCAGAACACTGATAAATCAAATGCGTCAAATTATTCTTTTTTCTAACTTTGTATAAAAAGGGGGATGGGTTACCTACCGGTACAACATGATGTTAAAAAAAATTTAAAACAAAACGAGTCAAGTGATTCAATCAATAATCAAGCACATTACTGAGGTGCGTCATATTATGGAAAGCCTCAGCTGTCACATATTAGAGATTTACAAAACTTAATGCTGAAGCTTAAAATGTAAATTTAAGACAGCGTGATGTTGAATTGAGTCATCAAAATGCTAACTCTAAATTACAATTTGCTAAGTTGAATTTGCGCAATGTTGACTTGCAATGACAAGTGCTTTAATCGTGATAGTATAATGATAAGTCACGATGTTGTGATGATATGCCAAACACACGTAACGTTGGGTTTAAAGTACATAATGTGAAGTTGACGTTGCATGATGTTAGCTTGCAGATGGATACTGCTCAGTCATCCACTTCGATAGCTATGATAACAAAAAAAATGAATAGCTAAACTGTATGGTGCTGACTTGTTATTAATAAATGTTGAGCTGAGATAGTACGATGTTATATCATTGTGATATTACGATAGGTCTATCATGCAATCTGTTGATTTAAAACACCATGATGCACAGTTGAAAGTACATGATGTTAAGTTAAGATAACACGATGCTATACCACTATATTGAAACGAAAGGCTTACCATACAATTTGTTGACTTAAAACAACACGATGCATCGTGTTAAGCTAAGATGCTCACTTGAAACTACACGACGTACAGCTGAAATTTTGTAATGTTAAGCTACGATAGCACGATGTTATATCATTATAATGTCACAATAGGCTTGTTCTACAATTTGCTCATTTAAAACTACACAACGTACAGTTGAAAGTACGTGATGTTAAGCTAAGATGGTACGTTGTTATATCATTAGAATGTCACGATAGGCTTACCACACGATATGCTCGTTTAAAACTACATGACGTACAGTTGAGCGTACGTGATGTTGAGCTATGATAGTAATATCTTATATCATAATAATATCACGATAGGCTTGCCACACAATATGCTCGTTTAAAACTACACGACGTACAGTTGAAAATACGTGTTGTTCAGCTAAGACAGCACGATGTTATATCATTATAATGTCACGATAGGCTTATTATACAATTCGCTCATTTAAAATTACACCACGTACAGCTGAAAGTACGTGATGTTAAGCTAAGACAGCACGTTGTTATATCATTAGAATGTCACGATAGGCTTACCACACGATATGCTCATTTAAAACTACATGATTTTCAGTTGAAACTAGGTGATGTTAAGCTAAGATAGCATGTTGTTATATCATTTGAATGTCACGATAGGCTTACCATACAATATGCTCATTTAGAACTACACAATGTACAGTTGAAAGTATGTGATGTTGAGCTATGATAGCACGATGTTATATCATAATGATATCACGATAGGCTTGCCATACAATATGCTCATTCAAAACTACACGACGTACAGTTGAAAGGACGTGTTGTTGAGCTAAGATAGCACGATGTTATCTCATTATGACGTCACGAGAGGATTATCATACAATGTGTTGACTTGAAACTACACGATGTAAATTTGAAGTAGTTTGGTCTTGACTTGAAAAGTAAAATGTTAAGTTATAAAAACAGAACGTAAAGTCAAAATAAAACAATGATAGGATGACATACTCTTGTGCAGAATTGAAGATTTTTGGTGTTGACTTCGAATATAGTACAAATATTACATCGTTTTATGTTAAATTGAAAGACAATAATGATGCGTAAAACATAACAGAATTATTTGAATTGAAACTGCAATTCTATGGAAAAGAATGAGGGACAAATCCCCAGGATTTTTCTTCTTCATTTGCAAGTTGATGAATATTAATGTAATTTAACTCCGGAGGCAAAATGATATACAAAGAAAGTTTTCCATAAATTCATAAAGCAAAAGAATTACCCATCGCTATATATTACACTTGAATACAGTTTTGCCGTATATTTTACATGTTTTGTTTGGATTTTTTTTTATGATTAAACCAAACTTTTTTTTTGAACAATATTTAAGAAAATATTTATCTATTTTGTGTGTTAATATATACAACATAATATTGTGCTTATAAGACTTATGACTGTGAGGGTCAAATTTTACTCATATAAAATCACATCTATGTAAGAGTTAGCGGAGAATTTGTATTTACCACTCCCGTTTTCCACGAAATAGAACATAAGAATCTGGAGTCTTAATCTTAAAAAAACAAAGATCAACTGATATGACAAATAATACGCTTAGCGTAGGACTGAGAGGGTCAGAGCTATATCAGAATGTGACCTCCCCCCCTGGTCATGTTAGAGGTATCTGAAAATTTGAATTTTCTTTTCCACGAAATAAAACTAAAGAATCTGGACTTAATCAAAAGCGATGCGATTACGATTTCCATAGAATGCCAGAGACGGTTTGTCAACTAGTTTGTTAAAAATTCGGCTAGGCAAGTAAAGTGTGTCTTGTAACAAAGCAGGGTTTATTCATATTCATATCACACTTACATGTTCTCGTCCTGATATGCATGTAATATTTGCCACTGTATGTAAAAGGCACCTCTTTTCCCCGAAATAAAACCAAAACATCTGGACTTAATCAAAACCGATGCTATTTGGATTTCCATAGATTGTCAGAGACGGTTTGTCAACTAGTTTGTTAAAAATTCGGCTAAGCAAGCAAAATAGGTCTTGTACAGAGCCAAGATTTATTCATAGTCATATCACACTTACATATTCTCGTCCTTATATGCATGTAATATTTGCCACTGTACACTAAATACAAATACATTTTCATCAATTCTTTTTTACGAAAAGGAGACTATTTTAAGCACGTTCATCGATTTGACACCCTGTAAATCGTGTTTTTTTGGGAGTTCCTCGAAAATTATAACACATTCCTTCTTATTTGCAAAATCGCCAAGTGACGGGTGCCACATATGAAACAGGATCTGCCTACCCTTCTGGAGCACCTGAGATCACCCCTTTTTTTAGGGTTTCGTGTTACTCAGTTTTTGGTTTTCTATATGTTGCGCTTAATATACTGTTGTTTGGCTTTTGGTCTTTTTTCTCTCGTTTATTTCGGCTGATGAGTTTTTGTCATGACATTGTCAGTTTGGTTAATATTTTTACTATCCCTTTTGTATCGTTCGCCTTCTTTTATCCATTTTTGTGTATTTTTTTTTTTTCGATTCTCCCCTCCCCCTGAACAGTACAATAGATGGATGAATGAAAAAAGAAACCCTTTTCAACAAAAGGAGAGCTACAAGTAACTCGACGTAACCGAAATTGTAAATTTCTTCCTCATTAGATATATTGCCCTTTGGGTAGATCGGGTGTCTTCCGCCATCTTAGAGAGCTACCATTTGATTTTAATTGGGGGGCTAGGATGAAATTTGAAAAAAGGCAGAACAGGAGTTTTGAGTAAAAAAAAAAGGCAGGATGAGCAACTTGGCTAAAAAAAAAAGGCAGGATGACAATTTATGTAAAAAAAAAGTCAGAATAAACTAATACAAAAATAAAAAATGCAGGACCGAATAGAGTGATAAATAAAAAGGCAGGACAGAGATTGCAACTAAAAACAACTAAAAAAAGGCAGGACAAAATTTTTCATCCTAGCCCCTCACATAGATACATATTTTCTTAAATATTGTTTTTTGCATATGTTTTTCAACTTTTTCATATAGGGGAGATAACTCGGATAACATTATTTTTTGTCGTTTTTTTATTTTATTTTTTATTTTTTGCCATGGTATTGTCAGTCTGTTTTCGACTTATGTGTTTGAAATCCCTTTGGCATATTTCGTCTCTAATGATGGAATGTGTAGGGACTTAACTATTTTATTTTGTAGACAGAAAACGAGTCTCGTGATCCCAATTTTTATTTTTATTTTCTAACATTGAGTTTTCCATGTATAGTTTATACAAAATCTGACAATACTGCATAACCTGTAGCTTGCAAAATGCTCTGTGGCCCAAACTTTTTATTATGTTTTTCAAAAAAGAATAAACTACATTTTCGGAAAATAATTAAAAAAAAAATCTACCGATTTTAATTTAGACCACACTCATGAAAACTATGAGAGAGAGAGAGAGAGAGAGAGAGAGAAACTGTTGACATCAAAAAACATATCTACAAATTAATCAAAGCAATACCAAAAGAATTCATGGACTTTAACAATTTTTACAGATTTTTGATTTTTTTTCTTTTTCTTTGAAAACACATATAGATGGAGAGAAGCTGCAAAGAACCAAGAAAATCACTATGGACAAGAAAATAAGTGACGGAAATCATTAATTGGCTTCTTATTTTAAGTTATAGGGGTCATTGTCCATTAAAGACTTTACCAATTTAAAAAAATAAGATATTCTCCGAGTGGATATATACATAAACCTGGGCACTATCTTACTTGGTGCTGGAAAAATGGTTGGCACTGCTGTAAATGATGTATTTTTTTTTTAAAGTTGACGATTTAGACTGGAGGCTCTAGGTCAAATTTCATTTGGTTTCATATAGACTTAATGTATGAGCGAAAAGTATACAACAGAATCTACCATACTTTATGTTTGGGTTGGCCCCATGCAGTAGGATTCTTCCACCTATCAATTCTTTTTGTTTTATTTCGTGGAAAAGAAAATTCAAATTTTCAGATACCTCTAACAAGGGAAGGGGGGGCACATTCTCAAATAGCTCTGACCCTCTCAGTCCTACGCTTTAGCGTATTATTTGTCATATCAGTTGATCATGTTTTTTTTTAAGATTAAGACTCCGGATTCTTATGTTTAATTTCGGGGAAAACGGGAGTGCATGGTAAATACAAATTCTCCGATAACTCTTACATAGATGTGATTTTATATGAATAAAATTTGACCCTCACAGTCATAAGTCTTATAAGCCCATTATTGTGTTGTATTTATTAACACACAACATAGATACATATTTTCTTAAATATTGTTCATAAAAAAAGTCTGGTTTTTAATCATAAAAAAAAATCCAAACAAAACATGTAAAATATACGGCAAAACTGTATTCAAGTGTAATATATAGCGATGGGCAATTCTTTTGCTTTATGAATTTATGGAAAACTTTCTTTGTATATCATTTTGCCTCAGAACTTGCAAATGAGGAAGAAAAAATCCTGGGGATTTGTCCTCATTCTTTTCCATAGAATTGCAGTTTCAATTCACATAATTCTGTAATGTTTTACGCATCATTATTGTCTTTCAATTATACATTAAACGATGTAATATTTGTACTATATTCGAAGTCAACACCAAAAATCCTCAATTCTGCACAAGTATATGTCATCCTATCATTGTTTTATTTTGCCTTTACGTTCTGTTTTTATAACTTAACATTTTACTGTTTCAAGTCAAGACCAAACTACTTCAAATTTACATCGTGTAGTTTCAAGTCAACACATTGTATGATAATCCTCTCGTGACGTCATAATGAGATAACATCGTGCTATCTTAGCTCAACAACACGTCCTTTCAACTGTACGTCGTGTAGTTTTGAATGAGCATATTGTATGGCAAGCCTATCGTGATATCATTATGATATAACATCGTGCTATCATACCTCAACATCACATACTTTCAACTGTACGTTGTGTAGTTTTCAATGAGCATATTGTATGGAAAGCCTATCGTGACATTCAAATGATATAACAACATGCTATCTTAGCTTAACATCACCTAGTTTGGACTGAAAATCATGTAGTTTTAAATGAGCATATCGTGTGGTAAGCCTATCCAGACATTCTAATGATATAACAACGTGCTATCTTGGCTTAACATCACGTACTTTCAGCTGTACGTGGTGTAATTTTAAATGAGCAAATTGTATAATAAGCCTATCGTGACATTATAATGATATAACATCGTGCTGTCTTAGCTGAACAAAACGTACTTTCAACTGTACGTCGTGTAGTTTTAAATGAGCATATTGTATGGCAAGCCTATCGCGATATTATTATGATATAAGATATTGCAACTTAGCTCAACATCACGTACTTTCAACTGTACGTCGTGTAGTTTTAAACGAGCATATCGTGTGGTAAGCCTATCGTGACATTCTAATGATATAACAACGTGCCATCTTAACTTAACATTACGTACTTTCAACTGTACGTTGTGTAGTTTTAAATGAGCAAATTGTATAATAAGCCTATTGTGACATTATAATGATATACCATCGTGCTATCGTAGCTTAACATTACGAAATTTCAACTGTACGTCGTGTAGTTTCAAGTGAGCATCTTAGCTTAACACGTTGCATCGTGTTGTTTTAAGTCAACAAATTGTATGGTAAGCCTTTCGTTTCAATATAGTGGTGTAGCATCGTGTTATCTTAACTTAACATCATGTACTTTCAACTGTGCATCATGGTGTTTTAAATCAACAGATTGCATGATAGACCTATCGTAATATCACAATGATATAACATTGTACTATCTCAGCTCAACATTTATTAATAACAAGTCAGCACCATACACGGTTTAGCTATTCATTTTATTTGTTATCATAGCTATCGAAGTGGATGACTGAGCAGTATCCATCTGCAAGCTAACATCATGCAACGTCAACTTCACATTATGTACTTTAAACCCAACGTTACGTGTGTTTGGCATATCATCACAACATCGTGACTTATCATTATACTATCACGACTAAAGCACTTGTCCTTGCAAGTCAACATTGCGCAAATTCAACTTAGCAAATTGTAATTTAAAGTTAGCATTTTGATGACTCAATTCAACACCACGCTGTCTTAACTTTACATTTTAAGCTTCAGCATAACGTTTTGTAAATCTCTAATATATGACAGCTGAGGCTTTCCATAATATTAGCCGACGGCACTCAGCATGTAGAGACATCAAGAAATTCCTTCATAGTAACGCCTTCGCAAATAACCTTGAAACTGATGTATACATAGACGAATTCTTTGATGTCAAATGTCAATGACTAATCCACTATTGTGTGATCATTATTGATTTAACTTGAGTTTTTGAGAAATAACACGTTGTGTGGTGTCACAAGTGAAGCAGGGTTTCGGCTCTTACGGGGCACATGAGTTCACCCCCGGTTAATAGTGGGCTAGGCTTTGTGTAGTGTTTTGTAGACTGTTGTTTTGTCATTTCATCGTGTTTCGTCACAGTTTTGTCATTTCGTCGTGTTTCGTCACAGTTTTGTCATTTCGTCGTGTTTCGTCACAGTTTTGTCATTTCATCGTGTTTCGTCACAGTTTGGTCATTGCGTTGTCCGTTTCTATTCGACTTATGAGCTTTGAATGTCTCGATTTTGGTATTTTCTATAGCATATATTAAAAAGAAGATGCCGCAGGTATGATTGCCAATGAGACAACTCTGTAATATCTTATATCGGGAATAAATATAAAAAAACGGATTGTGACCATCTTCCGCCTCTTTTTTTATATATAAATCTTTATAAAACGTAATCATACAGTAATTGGATTTCTTTGCTAAAATTTGCCGAGAACAATTTATGGTCATTTCGATCCAAATATGACCGACGTGATGCATTGAATACGGAAATAAAACATTCCACTTCCTGAATAGTTTCATCTTTTATTATCCATTTGATTAAACGTCAATCTAACTTCGGTTGTCAATGAAACGTTTGAAATGGCAGCTTGCATAGGAAAAATTTCCTTTGCACATTTAATCAAAATTCAAAGCATAAACATATGCAACAGGTATACAGTACCATTTTATTCACAACTTAAAAGATTTGAAACTGTTGGAGTACAACGCAAGATTGCTTAGAGTGTATTTTCATGACACGAGCAGTCAGATGAACTCACGAATGCATGTCGTTTCGTAACCTGGTCGTTTCGTACCTGGTCGATTCGTAACTACGTTGTTTTGTAACTGAGACGTTTCGTACCTGGTGTAATTATATATGGTTAATATGAGGCAGGCATTACCTGTGAAAGGGGACGAAGTCTATATAAATTTTTTTTTTTAATTCAAACATATTTTAAGTTCTAAATCTGTTAAAAAAAGAAACGGAAATACCGTAACGTTTCCGGTTTTGGTTCTGTTGTTAGGGATTTTAGTTGTTACGTGATTTTAATTATTACGTCATATTCAATGTAAACAAAGAAACGCTATCATCAGGTAACGTTTTTTCATATCAAAGATTAATTAGAAATGAAATTGTTATTGTGTTCCTTCCTATATTTTACTGGACTGATAAATATATGATTCACTCAAAGTCTCATGACAAACGAGACCGGAAGAAGGAAGTAGATTTCTGCGCAAATGCGGGAATTTAAAAAAGTTACAAAAAAAAAGTTAACGATTTTCAGTTCATTAGTACAATGAAAATTTCGGGAAATTTTCCCGATTTTTTTTTTTTTTTTTTTTATTGATTTTTCTACTGTAATAGGGGACTTCGTCCCCTTATAAAGTGTTAGTTTAAATTAATTAGTTTAAATGAAAAAGTACTTGTGATCGGTCAGAGTTTCATCCGAAGACTGGAAAATTGGATGTTATTGTTAAGAACGCAATCCGACTTATCAAGTTCTGTCGAAACAAAGTTTAAGCTTCACGGCCAGGGTAGGTGGAAGAAAAGTACAGTCATTGAGACATTTTGATCTCCACATAGTGAAGAAATTTAAACCAGACTTTGTTTTCATACAGATTGGAGAGAATGATATCTGTGATAAATAATCTGCATCACACACAGCATCAGAGATTGTACAACTTGCAAAAGATGTCAAGCCCTTAGGTGTTCGTTCTGTAGTTATAGGCTCCAACATCGTCAGACTAAAAACAAGAAACATGAAAGAAACAACTTATGATAGAAAAAAAAAAGAAGATAAATAAAGAACTAAGCAACATAACTGAGATGAGTGGTGGCAAGTATTTGAGACATCAAAGCATGTGGCAGAAGACTAAATACTTTGATAAAGACGGGGTACATATAAATGATGATGGACAATTCAAATTCTTCTGTTCTATTCGCATGTGTGCAAAACTGTACTTGTAAAGTGTAAATTTATGTGCAATCAATTATTTAATAAATAAATATAGATATATATATATATACATCAATAAGTCTTTTTATTATTTTTTACGTAACCTGCTACTCATATTGTTATTATATATTGATATAAGGTTACAAAACGTCTCAGGTACGAAACGACCTAGTAAGTTACGAATCGACTAGTTACGAAACGACCAGGTTACGAAACGACCTGCACCCGAACTCACTTTCACAGTCACAGCTGAGACTACTAGTACTAGGTTACAAGAGCTCAATTATTCGTAATGCATTTTCCATAGGGTACCACTGGTGTTCCGTATTTGTTCCCTCAAAGACTACACAAAATAGGGAAAAACGGGTAGCAGTTCCTGTTACTAGAAATGCCAGTGTTGCATTACAACCAAAAAAATATATATGGTCATGCGGCAAAAATTGACTTAAAATGCAGTTGAAAAAGATCGTTTATTTTTTTCGCTTAATGAAAAAGGCATATTTTTAATGGCTCCGACATGCAGAAATGGAAGATATTTTCCATACTTTGTAAAATGTGAATATGATTTTCTGCATTTTTATACGACCGCAAAAAAATTTTGTGGTCGTATATTGGTATGACGTTGGCGTCGTCGTCGTCGTCGTCCGGCGTCGTCGTCCGAATACACATTGGTTTTCGCACTCTAACTTTAGTTTAAGTGAATGGATCTCTATGAAATTTTACCATAAGGTTCAATACCTCAAAAGGAAGGTGGGGATTGATTTTGGGGGTTATGGTACCAACAGTTAAGGAATTAGGGGCCAAAAAGGGGCCAAAAATAAGCATTTTTGTAACTTCCAGACATAACTTGTGTGTTAGTGTATGGATCTCTCTGACATTGTACCAGAAGGTTCCATATCACAAAGGGAATGCTGGGATAGATTTTGGGGGTAATTGCCTCCAAATTTTAGGAATTAGGGGCCAAAAAGGGGCAAAAAACAAGCATTTTTCTAGTTTCATGACAATAACTTGTGTTCAAGTGTATGGATCTCTCTGACATTGTTCCACAAGGTTCCATATCTCAAAGGGAATGCTGGAATTGATTTCGGGGGTAATTGCCTCCAAATTTTAGGAATTAGGGGCCAAAAAGGGGCAAAAAACAAGCATTTTTCTAGTTTCATGACAATAACTTGTGTGTAAGTGTATGGATCTTTATGAAATTGTACTACAAGGTTCCATATCACAAAGGGAAAGCTGGAATTGATTTTGGGGGTAATTTCCCACAACGTTCAGGAATAAGGGGCCAAAAAGGGGCCAACAATAAGCATTTTTCTAGTTTCCAGACAATAACTTGTTCAAGTGTATGGATCTCTCTGAAATTGTACTGCAAGGTACCATACCACAAAGGAAAGGCTGGGATTGATTTTGGGGTTAAATCCCTAGAAATTTGAGGAATTAGGGGCCATAAAGGGGCAAAAAACAAGCATTTTTCTAGTTTCAGGACAATAACTTGTGTGCAAGTGTATGGATCTTTATGAAATTGTACTGCAAGGTTCCATATCACAAAGGGAAAGCTGGGTTTGAGTTTGGGGGTAATTGCCGTAAATGTTTAGGAATTTTGGGCCAAAAAGGGGCCAAAAAATAAGCATTTTTCTAGTTTCCAGACAATAACTTTTGTTCAAGTGTATTGATCTCCCTGAAATTGTACAGTAATCATACATGTGAACCTCCCGAAGGGAATACAATAATCCCGTTTTCAGGGGTCTCCTCCCGACCTCCCGTTGAAGACAAAAAAATCCTGTGTATGAAATATTTCATGAATGAAAAATTTCAGCCCAACATATCTGGTGTAACTGACATTACCTGAAGTTATATTTTACCTGTAAATCAATTAACATGATAATTATATGGCTTCACTTGTCACCTTGGGTGTCAAACATACTGGTAATCAACGATTTTTACATCAGGCTAACTGCCGTTGTGTAATAAAACTTTGTATATTTATAAATGAATGTTGGGTTACTTCCCTTGATTTATCCTGTTTTAAGTTACTTTCCTTTAAATAATGTAAATTTTTAAAAGAATATAAATAAAATATAAATTGAACAAATAATCATAAAAGGATGGTAATTAAATGATTTTAAATGTCTTAGGACAAATAAAAAAATAATAATTTGAAAATTATTTGAGGGTTCTATACTTCCTTTCAAGGCTTAAATTGAAATTTATATATTAACTATGACCCATGAATCCAGTTTGAATGTGTTACTTATCATGCATTAAAAATCTACATGCATAAAGATTAAAATAAAAGATCTACTTGCAGATAGATAAGCAAATATTCTTATTGCAATGAATAATGGAAAAAAAGATATGACCTAAAAAATTTAAAGAACATACTTAAAAAGAAGAATGTTAGATTGAACAAGTTGAAAGTTTAAAAAGATAGAGAAAATTTATAAGTACAAGGGTACTATAAACATAATACATTCGGATGGAAAGTTGAAGAAAGCACACTTTAACAGACAATTTCTACAGCACACGGTTACATTTACGACAGAATTTATGTCGATTAAAAACCTCCTGATCTGAGTCCTAATCTCCTGACCAAAATTTCCCAAACTCCTGATCTTAGTTTCACAGTCCATCATATGTACTGCAAGGTACTAACCACAAAGGGAAGGCTGGGATTGTGTTTGAGGGTGATGAATCATAAGGGGGTTAAAAAAATATTGGGGGGAGGGGGATTTTTTTTTCCTTTTTTTTCTTTGAAATTTTCCATTTTAAATTGGTTATTTCTGATTTATATATAAAAGCAAATAATAATGATATGGTTTGAATAGATAAATTAAAAATTTTTAAGTTCTTAGACCACATTCATTCTGTGTCAGAAACCTATGCTGTGTCAAATATTTAATTACAATCCAAATTCAGTGCTGTATCAAGCTTGAATGTTGTGTCCATACTTGCCCCAACTGTTCAGGGTTCGACCTCTGCGGTCGTATCAAGCTGCGCCCCAGCGAAGCATTTTATTAAAACCTAATTGGATAAGCTTTCGATTAAATGTAATTCCAATCCTGTGTCATCCAATCAGAAGCCAATCTATTCTGAGTACCATCTTGTGGTAAAAAACTTGCTGGTAAAATGTAAACAAATAATTGCGCTCTTGTTACCACAATAACTATACTGTGTTATTGTAGTCTCAGGTCACAGGCACTTATTTCAGATAAATTATTTGCATTTCTGTAAAAAAATACAAACAATGCTATTTTCTCCTTTTATGTGCCACTTTTACTATGGAGTTTCAGAAAAAAAATCTTTTTGAGTTCATTTAATCCCCCTTTGATCTTCAATATCTAATTTTGCTTAAAATTCATTTTTTTATTATACACCTTAAAGTATAGTCAACAATACAACTTCAATACTGGATTATCAGTTATGTACCAGTATTGCTGTTTTTTTGTTCTAAAAAGTTACAATACTGGTACAAAATTTTTATACCAGTATACATGTACCAGTATTGCGATCACCAACTACAGAAGATCCAAAAAATCATATCCTGGAATAGAAAGTTCACATGCACTACCGCATGTGGGGCCGAGTAGCCAAATTGGCTTTCGTAGGCTATGAGTACCCGCATCCGGTTTTATAAGAAAATGTCATCGGGTCGAGAGTGGAACGTGAAATATACATGGAAATTATTGGTAATTTGCAGATTTTGTGAATTCAGTGAAGAGAATGGCATATAATAATTTTTAATTTCTATGTATTAGTTAAAAATACATAATAAACATTGCGAATTAGATGCACACTAAAGGAATAAAACTGTTACTGTCCCTTTAAAAGAAATAAATTGAAATTAAATGTGATTGCACATTTAATTAATAAAATTATAATGAATTTGAAAAAAAAGATATGTAAAAAAGTAAAAAAAACATTGAAAAAAATTACGGAATACCAAGGAAAATTCAAAACCGAATGTCCCTTATCAAAGGGCAAAAAACTTGAGTGTGAAAATAATTTTCTAGTAAAATGCGAAACAGAAACCAAAATTTTAAAATATCTAAAACAACTAAAAATAAAGCTTGAGTGTATACATAAATTAAAGAAGCAAGTAATAAAAACAAATTCATACGTATAAAAATAGATGCATTTGATAATTATATACATGTATCCATTCCGACCTCCAAATTCATCTTTTACTACTTCTATTGTTGCACCTGAAATGTAATAAAATATTTAAGGTGTTCATATATACATGTAGGTTGAAATGTTATGTAAGATGAATAAATTAATTTGAATTAATGATGTGTTATATATATGTATAGATAATCTCTTTTATTCATATCTTTATCATGTTTATTTTAAGAATTTAAACTGTTTTTATTTTGTTGATTTTCTCACTTGTTTGTAATACTTTTTAATTTGATTCTCATTTATTTATTTTTTATCATAGATTCCATTATCATGATTATATCAATAATTAAAGTTAATATTTAAAGGAAAAATATATATATAGAAATTAACCAGGGAAGTTTCTCATTTCTGTGAGTAATCAAAGTATTCACTTATTGCGATCATTTTCCACTTTTATTTCACGTTTATTCCTGATCTGACGACATTTGATTATAAAACCGGATGCAGGTACGCATAGCCTATGAAGGCCAATTTGACTACTCATCCCTGCATGCGGGGTCGCGCAGACACTGCCTTTTTGCAAAGGCCAATACTTTAAAAAAAACTTAATCTGATGCTTATGTTTATGTATCTTATTTAAAATTGTATATGCTAACATTTTATGTTTATGTGTACTTGTCTTATTTGAAACTTTGTTGTATTGTGATGTTTTGTGTATAGTCGACTGTTGAATTTGTGCACTTCCCCTAAATTTCCCATGTCACAATGCATATTACTTCACAGTAAGAACCATTTGTTCGAAGACTCCTTTTACGCTGATTGACCCTTGGTCAACTGGTGAAACTGTTTCATAAAAAAACAACTTGAGATTGGTGTATATAAGTTATAGTCTGTTTGGTCTTGAAAAATTGAAATACGAAATAAAATATGAATTTATGTTTGTTTTGTAGGGTTCTTATATCAAATCAATTTTCAAACAGTTGCAGATTTTGCATAGAAACTTTTTCAACTCGAAATATATATATGTTAACAGATGAATTGATATTCATTTGCATAATGTCAATTTCTATCCGACCCAGCTCAGATGAAGATGCTAAATCGTCTTATTCTTTATCTTCGTGTATCCAAGTCCTTTTCAGATACAGAAATCTGCCTAATTGATCAGGTGAGTTTTCCCAGAAAATTTGAGAATGGAAACGGGCAATGTGTCAAAGAGACAACAACCTGACCTGGCCACATTAAACTCCGAAACATATAAATGAACCAAAATTAAAAAAAAAACACAAGAGTAACAATGGCCAGAGGTTCCTGACTTGTTTGCTTTAGAATTGTATCTGAATAAGCTCTAGACTCATTTTAAAATAATACAGATCTTTTTTTTAAATGTTAGTTATGTAACTGCCAATACATGTATTCTTTTGGTAATCAGATACAACAAATTTGCGGGAAATCATATGATGCTCTTCTGCTTTATGTTTGACATTGTACCCATAGTCCCAATAGACACGATATTGGAAAAGACTGCTGTATCAAAAAACCTGGGAAGAACACTGGACTCATGTTTTTTAATATATCTTGGGACTTCAACAAAATAATTTGAAAGTTCATTAACAGTGCCTGTGAATTCATAAGCTCATGTCATGAAACTGTAACGAAATGCATGTTACTAATAAAACAAATATAGTGTCAACATCATTTTCATCATGGTAACTCATTTAAATTTAATCAAGTCATTGCAGTTTATCCAATTTTGGCTATTGATTGGTATCTGGTATTGTGTGTTATGCCTCAGCACACAGTAGTAACCTACAATATTTATATTTCAGATCACCATTGTTACACTGTCAGAGATGTGTTCAGACTGCAGGTGTTACAGGTAATAGTAATTTGTTTAGATTGATGATTGATTACTACTCTAAAACATGGAATTGCAATGATGATCATGAAAAGTGTACATTGTGACTAGACCCCTTTTTAAGCATATTTTTCAAATTTGTTTTTGACAATGTTGCCTATATTTCGATAAAAGTACATGTACATGATTTTCCAATGTCTCTCTTGGATCCAGTATGTTCATAAAAAGACTTATGGAGTTTGAAAATGAACAATGATACAATGGCCAATAACTGTAAGGGAACGACCATTTAACTTCAAGGTGGTGGTGTTTGTGGGGGGGGGGGGGGTTATGGTTTTTTCCAAAAAAAATATTTTGATTCCCAATTTGATGGAAAAAAATTATTGTGGTCAAGCAGATAACAAAAAAAAAATATTCTGAATCCAGATTTTCCCCATACCTTATATTGTTAAATATTGAAAAAAATAATTTGATTGATAGCGTCGAAGAACTAAAAAAATTTCTGACTCAGACAAATAACCATAACTAACCCTCTTTGAAGTTAAATGGTTGCTCCCTAAAATCACCTTTATATACATGAAGCTATATTTTATTTCCTGTCTTTATAGATATAAGAAGATGTGGTATGAGTGCCAATGAGACAACCCTCCATCCAAGTCAAAATTTATAAAAGTAAACCATTATAGGTCAAAGTACGGTCTTCAACACGGAGCCTTGGCTCACACCGAACAGCAAGCTATAAAGGGCCTCAAAAATTACTAGTGTAAAACCATTCAAACGGGAAAACCAACGGTCTAATCTATATAAAAAACGAGAAACGATAAACACTTATGAACCACATCAACAAACGACAACTACTGAACATCAGATTCCTGACTTAGGACAGGTGCAAACAATTGCAGCGGGTTTAAACGTTTTAATGGTACTAAACCTTCACCCTTATCTGAAACAATAGTGTAACATCACAACATAGAAAAACACACTATAAAATATCAATTGAAATGGCTTTAACATGTTTAATTCATGTATTTCCCATGATTGTATACAGTGATATAATTAATGAATTTATACTTTTTGTCAAAAAGATCTCAACTTATTATAGAAAATTTGATCTAAATGCAAATGTTATTTCTTGGTAACTTTAAATCAAGCACATTGTAAGTTGTCATAACTGTAATATCCTGTATGTTTTTGAATAAGAAAGCAGCTTAATTTACATGTACATGTATGTGTAGTAGTTACACATTATTACATTATGTACATTAATCTTGTGAATGAATTAACCGCATTTCAATCTTAGCATTCCCTAAGTGGGGCATTATGTTTTTCGATCTGTTCGTTTGTCCGTCCGTCTGTCCCGCTTCAGGTTAAAGTTTTTGGTCAAGGTAGTTTTTGATGAAGTTGAAGTCCAATCAACTTGAAACTTAGTACACATGGTCTCTTTGATATGATCTTTCTAATTTTAATGCCAAATTAAGAGTTTTGACCCCAATTTCACGGTCCACTGAACATAGAAAATGATAGTGCGTGTGGGGCATCCATGTACTATGGACACATTCTTGTTTTAACAAATTCAACAATTTAAGAAGGTAATACATGTTATTGAAGTGGTTGGATTTTCTTATCAAATAATTACAAACTATGATTAAAGCAGGTTGTGTCCTCTTTGGTGGAATTTGGGCAAAGTTATTGTATCTGTACAGAATCAGGAATTGTCCAGTACAATACAACTATTCCCAAACAGAAAATGTATGTGCATGATTAATGCCATGACAAAAAAAGTAAGAAAACTGTTTTATCATTTCAGATGTGACTCAAGTTAAAAACAGAAAACCTATAATATTTCCAAAGAAAAAGAAAAGGTATGTTCATTACACAATGCTTACTGTTTCAGACTTTATAACAAGCTTTAGAACTGAGAATTTCATATTAATATGGATTAGGTAAATGATAAGAGTTTTGAAAAGAAAAAAGGGTGTCCTCTACAATTTCAATAACAAAGATGGTGGAACATAAACAAACATTGCAAAATTGAGTTTTTTGTCGAGCCTTCGACTTTTGTCGAAAAAGCGAGACATAGCGATCCTACATTCCGTCGTCGTCGTTGTCCACAAATATTCACTCTGTGGTTAAAGTTTTTGAAATTTTAATAACTTTCTTAAACTATCCTGGATTTCTACCAAACTTGGAAAGAAGCTTGTTTATGATCATAAGATAGTATCAACAAGTAAATTTTGTAAAAAAAAAATCCGTTTTTTTCCGTATTTTACTTATAAATGGACTTTTCTGCCAGTTAACATTACATTCACTCTGTGGTTAAAGTGTTAAAATTTTAACAACTTTCTTAAACTATCCTGGATTTGTACCAAACTTGGACAGAAGCTTGTTTATGATTAAAAGCTAGTATCTAGAAGGAAATTTTGTTCCATTTTTTCCGTATTTTACTTATAGATGGACTTAGTTTTTCTTCCAGTTAACATTACATATAGTCTGCAGTTTAAGTTTTTAAAACATTTATTAGATTCATAAACTATCCTGGATTTTTACCAAACTTGGACAGAAGCTACTTACAATCAAAAGATAGTATAGAGAGGAATATTTTTATTAATTTTTTTCCTCATTTTTGTTGAGCCTGTGATTAACAGCAAAAAGTAGGCGAGACACTGGGTTCCGCGGAACCCTTACGAATTTTTTTTTGTTTCTTGCTTATTGTCCGCCTTGTCTTGCAATTTTAATGATGGAGTATAAGACGGCGGACAATTTGGAATTTCATAAGCACACGAAGTGTGCGAAATGGAATTCTAATTTTATGAATAACCGAAACAAGACCTGAAAGTGTTATCTCTTGCTGCGCACGCAGCCTGACTAGCCAATCCCTAAGATAATGCATGTTCCACGTGCATTTCCTCATTCTCTTACTGAAGAGCGTCCAGTAAAGAGAAAAAAGAATTTGACTGCAAAATCTAAACATAGGCTCAACGAAACCAATCAAAAATAAACTTCAGGAAACGACTGACAATAAACCCCAATAAAGAAAACATGTCCTTCAGTGGATAATTGTCTCATTTATATTATACCACATTTCTCAATTATGTACTTCTTGTTGATTTTATAAACCTGTTAACATTTGTGTATTTTTTTTTGTTTTTTGTTTTTTTGTGTTATCTATTTTAGAACACTGAAATAAAAATACTCTAAACAAAGCAAAACATTTAATATCATTTATTTTGATACTCCTGGTCCAATCTTGGTCATCGATCTTTCTTGGTCCCACCAGTACTTCTTGGACTGTTAGGAATTTATCCCTGTTCCCTGGTTCTACTTCCCAGATCTGCAAAATACAGAGATAGAATGTAAGATGTGAATAGTGAGTATATCTAGTAAATAAAATAGAATAACCGATAAAATTGAAAGTGATTAAAGGCAAGGGAGGGAGGGAACACTTTCATTGCCTGATCTATTACATCTTGGGTAGATAATCCAACGCGTTTTGCCTTTGAAGTAGAGGCTGAACGTGTCGAATGACCAGTAAAAAGGGATGAGAAACCAGATTTTTTTATTGTCTCTTTTAACCATCTTGCAACTGATGAAGGAACTATATGATGATGAGGTTTAACAACACTCAAAAGGAGCCACGATCTATCAATATTATCTCCTTGTTCTCTCCATGATTGTGTGCTAGACATATAGTCATTAATGCAAGTAACAACACATAAACTCTTTTCATTAGGGAAAGAGTTGAAAGCTATTGATTTAGTTTTAGAACCAGGACGACAAGTTTTGGTTAGTTTTGGTAACTCAAACAATATTTGTGAACCTTGTTGTTTCATATATTTACAATTTAACATGCCTATTTCAGATGCTCTACCAGCTGAAGATAGTGCCAACAACATCACTAACTTCCATGAAAGGTGTTTAATGTCTAAAGCTTGATTTGTACCCCATGATAAAATTTCATTCAAGACAATATCAACATCCCAAGAAAACTCATATTTTGACGTTGGTGTCCTTTCATTGAAAATGGCTCTCATATGTCGAATAATAAGAGGATGTTTTCCTACTTGTAAACTATCAATTAATGGATGATTCTTTGAAATTGCAGACCTATAAGTATTTATTGTTCTATATTGTAAACCATCTTTGAACAATTTTGTAAGAAATTCAATTACAGTGGCCAGAGGGGCCTGAAAAGGATTAACTGATTGTTCACTACACCAGCTGACCCGTTTTCCCCAGGAGCTCTTGTAAGAAAGTTGGGTTCCTGGTCTCCATGCTTTTTCATGCAACTCTGCAGCTGCTTTTGATAGTCCCACTGTAGTACTTCGTCCCCTGAAATTTTCCATGCCACAAGATTGAGAGACCCTGTTTGAATCAGTGGTGTGGTTCCCCCTGGGGTGACATCAAAAGATTTGGAAATATTGGTATTTTTATTGGATCTTGTATTAACATTTCCAATAACATTGGATACCATGGTTGTGCTTGCCATGCAGGGGCTTTTACTTATAACATTGCCTTGTCCTTCCTGGCTTTGGAAAGACAGCGACCTATCATTGAAAAAGGGGGGAAGGCATAGCCCTTTATTGTTGTCCATGGCATCAGAAATGCGTCTATCGCATGACTGATTGGATCTGGTTTCCAACTCACTAATTTTTTCAGTTTGAAATTTAGTCGTGAAGCAAACAGATCTATCTCTAGGGGACCTGTTTGTTCTTGAACTTGTTGAAAAATATTTTGATCTAGACTCCAATCGCTGGAGTAGTTTATATTTCTCGAGTGCCAGTCTGCTATAAGATTTTCTTTCCCTGGGAGGTGCTCTGCAGTGAGACTTATCTTCCTTGCCTGACACCAGTTCCACATGTTTTTCATTATTTGATTTAAATCTTTTGATTTTGTGCCCCCCATTCTGTTTATGTATGATATTGCTGAAATATTGTCTATTCTTAAATGAATGGCCAAATGAAGACTTTCTTTTGCGAATGTTTGCACTGCAAGAAAAGCTGCCAATAGTTCTTTTGCATTGATATGGAAATTTGATTCTTGCTTTCCCCATATGCCACCTGTACTTTCGTCTTGAAAAGAAGCCCCCCAGCCTAAATTTGAGGCGTCTGATGTGATCACAATATCTGGACAAGGCATTATTATTGCCTTTCCATTGAACTCTTCTATTTTTGTTACCCACCAAATTAATTCGTCTCTTGCTGTTTGTGAGAGAATTATTTTTTGTTCGTAGGACTTTCCCTTCAACAGACCCTTTATTTGATCCATTTGAAGAAAACAACTTTGCAAATTTGCTGGAAATATTGCTTGCATAGAGGATGACAGCTTTCCTGTCAACTGTGCTGATTGTCTTACTATCACAATGTCTGCACTTAACATTTCTCTGCATTTTGTTTTTATCTGAGATACCTTTTCTGTTGGTAGATAGAACATCATTTCTACTGAATTTATCTGAAAACCCAGAAACTCTATCTTTTGAGTTGGATTTAAGCTTGATTTTTTCCAATTCCACCTCTTTTATTTCCTCTGTGAAAACCATTTCCACGGGAGTTGCCTCTGCCTCCTGAGTTTCTTGCTCCCTGTGAATGACTCGGAGGCCTTGACTGAAAGGGCGGTTTGTCTTGATGAGATTCCTTTTGTTCCCATCGTTGACTTTGTTGCACCTGACGAGGTGTGTCATAGTTGATAACCTTCTTCTTGTGACTCTTTTTCTTTCCTCCGAGAGCTAATGCCATTTCGGAAGCTTCTTTCTTTGTTTTGCTCCATTCCTTCAGCTCTTCCTTGAATTCACTTCCAAACAGATGCTTGTCGTTTTTCGCTAAACATTCCTGTTTGTCGCTAAGAAGTGATCTTGCCTTCTTTGAATCTTGATTGTTTATTCTTTGAAGGATTGACAAACGTCGCTGATAATTTATTGCAACATTAGATTGTCCTACCAAACAAATTGTTTTCTCTAACAGATCAAGAATATGACGGAAGTCAACATTGTCAACATGCGCCTGAGCACTAGTATCGTCACACCCATTATCGATTTTTGATCGAATATCTTCAAATAACATCCATAAGTTACCAAGAGGCCCCATGGTGTCTATAAGCTTTGTCTGAATACTGACGAAAGCTTTATCCAACTGCGTATTTGTACTACGACTTTGTTCTTCCATAATAGAGAAAATCAATGGATCAATAGATCTGATAGTAAAGCCCTCGTATGATGGGACGGGCATCATGTTCAAAATTAATTCCTGAACTTTATGTGAAGGAATAAATCTATTGAAATTGTCATCAAGAAATAATTCCATATCTTTGGAAAACTGGAGTCCTGTTTTTTCTTTCTTGTGAGCATTAAAACAATGATAACTTTTGTTGCCGTTCTTTTCACTGTATGTTAAATTAGATACAGTTTCACTTATAACGGACCTTACTTCTTTGTCCGACTCAGAATCGGAAGAAAAGTCATCCTTCTTTGAGGATTTTTTGCTTTTTCTGCCATACTTTGTGGCTTTAGATTTTTTCCTTCTGTAGGAATAATCATCGCTCTCCGACTCCGAAGAATCAGAAGGAAAATCACGCTTGGCATACTTTGGCCATTTCCATTTCTTCTTGTGTCTTTCAGTCAAACTATTGTCACTTTGGACATATGACTGCGAAACACATGCTTCTTCAATGTCCGCCGTGTGGTCAACATGGAGTTCGTCAGCTAATTCACCAGAAGCACTATTGTCTTCTAATGAAACCTCGTCATCTTTTAAATCACTCATGACGACATTTCAATATAAAATCCCGGCGAAAAAATAAAATAAATCCCAAAATCCACTAAAGTAAAACAACAAAAACAGTTTGTTAATTAGCAGGGAATTTCTTGGAGCTCTTCACTCGACGCTAGCCAGTAAGAGAATGAGGAAATGCACGTGGAACATGCATTATCTTAGGGATTGGCTAGTCAGGCTGCGTGCACAGCAAGAGATAACACTGGAATATCTTGTTGAGGTTATGATATGAAATTCAATTTTGAATTTGGGGATAAAAGTTTTTTTATTTTTCGTCGAATATTGGACCGTTTGCACTTGGATTGAGAATTTTTTCAAAAATCATGAGGTGACATTGGGGAATTTTACTGAAAATCCAAGACAACATAAACTTCTCCCTGGAGCTACTCTAGAGGGAAGTGGGGAATCCTAGGGCTACGTAGTCGCTCAATTCGCCTGGTGTGGTGACCCCTGGAACTCTATATTCAGAGTTTACACCAAAGATTTGTGTAAAGCAATCATTGTCCATTGTAAACTTTATAAAAAAAGTCTTCACCTCAGAAACTACTGGAAAAAATGTTACAAAATTTCTCTGAATGTTCCCTTGGTAACAGGGTATGCAAAGTATTACAAGGGTGGGAAATCCTGGGTTTTACCGGGCTGGGCAATACTCCCAGAAATGGGTAATACTGGGGAATATGATTTTAAAAGATTATTTTTACACAGAAGAGTAAAGACTTGTTGTTTGTTTCATAGTATTATAGCTAAATATATACATTTTATACAGATAACCATAGAGAGACATTTCAGGAGGATTGAAAATTCATTTTCTTTCTTTTCTCAAATAATTCTATGTAGGCAGAATACAGGTTTTGAATACCTTGTTAAATTCCAAGCTTAGTTTCAATTATCCAAACTTTAAAAAAATGCATTTTATTGCAGTGTTTGAGTGAATTGTAAATTTTAATGGTTATACAATCGTATTGCTAAATAAAAACCGCAAGGGGACATGTCATGAACACTTATAGAAATGAAAAGGCTGATTATTGTTATATAAACAAATCTTTTATAATCTGAATAATTACATATTAATTAGTGATGTACATATATATACTGCTTAGTAAACATTTTAAGCAATGAACAAAAATTGTTTAAAAGTAATTTTCCTTACATATATAATTATTAATTCTTAATAGTTATATATATATTTAAAAAAAATCAAATTAAATTCTTTGGCTTTATGTTAAGTTCGACCAATCTAGGCAGAATGTCGAATTAATAGATTTTTAGGAGGATTACTGAGAAAAGCTTTTCATATTTGTCTAATGTGTCTTCATGTACTCTTGTGTTAGAGTTGCTGGAACAACAATTTCTCAGATTTATACACTTTATAATAAAAGTTTCAAACAAGTGAACTTATAAATTAAAATACTATGTTTTGTTTTTATAAATATCTTTAATGTATTGCATTTGTGATTTATCACTGAATCCTCTTTAAAATTCAGGCCAGTATTACTCTGTAAAACCCAGTAAAACCCTTGTTTTTGCCAGTATTTCCCACTAGGCTGGGCAATACTCATAAAACCCGGGTTTTTGCCAACTCTACTTGGTAATCTAGTTTAAAAATTGTATCTGGGGATTTGATTCATTCTGATTTTCTTTTGCCCTAAAATAATGAGTTCAAATGAATTTTAGTGTTTTACATTTTGAAAAAAATAATAGACTAAAACTTCAAATAGCAAAAATGATCAGCAACACGAGATCAACAAGTTAATCATAATGAATGTTATCTTCAATAAATCCTTTAAGGTACATTTTTTTTTTTTAAACCGTAGACATTAGACCAAAAATAAAATGCAAATCCCATTGCTTCTGTAATGTGTTTCATTATTTTAGTTGATAAAATATTTCATTAAAGGTACAGTTAATGTGTTGATTTTTTATACAAATTTCCTGATTAGAAAGTCAGCTTTTGAGTAGAGTGGGTGGCGCATATTCGCCATGGACACATTTTCGCCGTATTTGCTATTTTTTCTGTAAATTTTGTGTGCCTTTACCCAATACTTGCCTAAAAAGATGCTAAACGCTGTTTGTAATGTTCGAACTGTTGATATTCCTCTTTACCCCATTTCTAATGTTATTCGCACATATAAAGAAATACGCAGTAGTTTTTGAACGATTTTGGCAATTATGTAAGATTTATATGGCACGCATGCGCAGTCATAAAGTAAATATCTGTTAGAAAAATCGTATAGGAATGATCTCTCAAGCTAATTCATGTAATTGCAAACAATTGTTTTTATAATATACAAGGATAATGAGGATGATCATATCATACATTGTGGCGAAAATGTGTCCCCAATGGTACAAGAACAACTTGATTTCCTCTTGAGTTTGCGTTAATTTTTAAAACATTTAACCAATGTTTTGAAGAGAATTCCTTTATCAGACATTTTTTTCATATAGTAAACTTTCTGAAACCTACATAAAAAGTTTCAAATATTCGAATGTAGGTCGGATGTAGGTGGAAATGAACAAATTTTGCGGCGAATAGGCGTCACCCACTCTACAGGCAAATAAGGCATCATTTTAGGCCAAAAAAATATATGTGTTTTTAAGGTTGCATTCATGGAAAAAATAGGATCATTGAGTTGGATTATAAATTTTTTGGTTGATGCTATTATGTTCAGGGAACACATTCATCATATGATCACAATTAGCAACATTCACTGAGATTTAAAGAGAAAAAGATAATCTAGAATTTTTTTCATCAGACTTCACTATTATACACTGTGTCACTTTAAATCAGTTCACTTTACTTAAAATCTATTGTGTTTTGTCTTTTTCATGCAGTCATTTGATTTAAAATATAGCCATATTGTTTACCTACAGAATATCTTGCCAAGGCATATATCTTATTCAATTCATTTTTCAAAAATTGAAGAAGAAAAGAGGGTCTGATGGGCAACCATAAATCCACAAATATATTTTGGCCTTATACTGATTTTTCCAATTTCTTGTTAAAATCATTGTTCATCTTTTCACTTTTAGCAAATATCAACTGCATGTTCACTGAAAAAAATTGCAACTTATTTTTCAGGGATGAATTAACAGTATTGAAATGTTTAGCAGCAACAGTCCAGAGGGTGAGAAACATTAGTATTTACAATCATAATTTAAATACGCACATAAAAAAGGAAGTATTGGGGTATACAATTGTTAGGTCATCTGATGGTCTTTATTTTCATATATTATAAAATGATTTGACTAAGCTTTGACTTAAATCTCATTAAGTTTTTTGCATGATCAAAAGTAAGTTCTGTTTAAAATTTGACCATTTTTCACATCTGTAATTCTAGATTTACAGAACCTTCTTTTTCAAAGTTCTGTAGAATAGCCATTCATTTTTTTTTAATTTGAATGCTTCAATTGGTATCAGTAAGATTCTTATCAATTTTAAACTATTTCTTTTTTGTCAAGAAAATTTAATATGACCAAATCTAATAAAATGTTCACATACATAATGTAAGGATTGATAAGAGTGCTAAAGCACCAAGTACAAACTAATATTTGGTACCAAGCTTTATATTGGTAAATTATATCATTTGACTCATTGTCAGATTCTTTATTTATCTACTTTCTGTTTGCCAATTTTATGTGTGTTCTTCATGATGTGATACTGATGCACATTACCACATTTCATTGCATTTTTGTCTGCAAATAAAAATAGTGATTCTTGATATTAAGCTTCAAATTGAAAAAAGTATTAAGTTTGAAATAGTTTCAGATCCCAGAAATGATTAATTGATTTGAATGAAAAATCATCTTAAAAAATTTCATAACAGAATTTATTTCATATATTTCAGGATTCTACAGCTCCAGACTATATGTTTATAGATGATCCTCATCTTTACCCTGTAATAGCTAACGAAAAAGTAAGTTAAACAAAACCAGAAATACTTTCGTCTTGGTTTAAACATAATAAGAGAATTGTGTGTGTTAATTACCAGTACTTTTTGTCGAGCCTGCGACTTCTGTCTCAGAAATCTCGACATAGAAATAGTAACAAACTTCTTAAATCTTAATATTTCAGAAGGTAGAAGACCTGGATCCTTCATACTTTGTATATATATGCCTTATGTTATGAAGTTTCCATCTGTCATATGTCCATTGTCCTTGACCTCATTTTCATGGTTCAGTGACTACTTGAAAAAAAAAGTTTAAGATTTTTAGTATTCTTAATTTCTCTCTTATTATGAGTAATAGGATAACTATATTTTGTATGTGCGTACCTTGCAAGGTCCTCGTGCCCGTCAGACAGTTTTCACTTGACCTCAAAGTCATTTCATGGATCAGTGAACAAGGTTAAGTTTTCGTGGTCAAGTCCATATCTCAGATACTTTAAGCAATAAGTCTACTATATTTGGTGTATGGAATGATTGTAAGGTGTACATGTCCAACTGGCTGGTGTCATCTGACCTTGACCTCATTTTCATGGTTCAGTGGTTAAAGTTAAGTTTTTGTGTTTTGGTCTGTTTTTCTAATACTGTATGCAATAGGTCAACTATATTTGGTGTATGAAAAATTTAACGATGTACATGTCAGTCTGGCATGTTTTATTTGACCTTGACCTCATTTTTGAGGTTCATTGCTCAATGTCAAGTTTTTGTTTTTTGGTCTGTTTTTCTAATACTATAAGCAATAGGTCAACTGTATTTGGTGTATGGAATGATTGTAAGGTGAATATGTCTGTCTGGAAATTATCATCTGACCATGACCTAATTTTCATGGTTCATTGGTCAATCTTAAGTTTTCCTGGTTAAGTTTGTTTCATAGATACTATATGCAATAGGTCAACTATATTTAAAGCATGTAATGATTGTAAGTTGTATATGTCTGTCTGGAAATTATCATCTGACCATGACCTCATTTTCATGGTTCATTGATCAATGTTAAGTTTTCCTGGTTAAGTTTGTTTCTATGTGCAATAGGTCAACTATATTTAAAGCATATTTGGTGTATGGAATGATTGTACGGTGTACATGTATATCCAGTTTGATTTATCTGACCTTGACCTCATTTTCTTGGATCATGTTAAGTTTATGTGATAGTTGTAGTAAAGCTTTATATTTAGGACTGTCAACATAAAATCAATGTTTAGTAAAGAAGGTGAAACATTTCAGCGTGTGCACTCTTGTTTGTCAAATCTGTAAAATTTATATTGCAAAAGCAAACATAGTGATCCTAGATTCTGTCAGCGGTGTCAACATTTAGGTTTAGTCTGTGGTAAAAGTTTTTTTAGAAATCAATTACTTTGTCAAACCTTCGTGGAGTTTTATGAAATTTGGACAGAAGCTTTTTTATGACCAAATGACAGTATATTTATTTAATTTTTGCCGTATTTTACTGATGAATGGACTTAGTTTTTTACAGTTAAAAAGTAGATACAGTCTGGGGTTCAATTACTTTGTCAAACCTTTAGACAGATTTATGAAACTTTGGCAGAAGCTTTTTTACGATTAAGAAATAATGTCTGAAGCAAAATTTTGAAATATATTTTTTTCATTTTCAGTGTTTTTCTGGTAGATGGACTTAGATTTTTACAGTTAACATTTACATTTACAGACAGTCTGTGATTGAATTGTTTTGACATGATAAATTTGTTAACCTTCATGGATTATTATGAAATTGATCAGACGCTAATCTTCAAGTCCAAGAAATAGCATCTAAAAAAAGTGTGATTTTTTTCTTTCAATTCTGTATTTTACTGATAAATGCACTCCCTTTTTAGGTCAAATTACACTTTTACACTGACAGCAGCCGTAGCAGGCGAGACACAGGGTTCCATGGAAACCCTCACAAATTTTTGATAATACCACATTTAATCCACCAGGCAATTTTGATTTTATGAAAATGAACAGGTTTAGTTCACCTTACTCAAAGGTCATTTTAAAAATTTGTAAAGGCAAAATATAAAAAAAACGCCTCAAAACTACCAAGTAATGTCTGTTGAGACACATTTAAACATAGTAGGTATTGCCTGGAAAAGAGAAAAATAGTTTTTAATTACATTGCCTTATGCAATGACATTGGTTTAAATTATTTAAGTTTCAGCTCATTTATTTGAAGAAGAAAGTATATTGAAGTAGCTCATACTTATATACAGGTTTCTATCTTTAAATTATTTGTTATACTTTATTCCAGAAAATATACACTTTGGCAAAAAGTAGCGGGAGGAAAGCAGCCAGATACTTTGTTGATAGATTACCAGGCATATTTTCTACTAATATGTTCAAAGAAGAAGCATCAGTTCCAGGCATTCCTGTATGTTAAATAAACAAACATAAACATCATCACTTTTGTCCACAATTAAATGTTTATAAAAAAATTAACAAATAATCCAACATAGAAACCAGATCTTTAATTCCAACTTAAAAATAAGATGAATTAAAGCATCAACTGCATTTAGTTGTATGTAACAGTCAGATTAACATGCTACAGCTAGAAAGATTTAAATTATATAATTATATAATTTTAGATGATCATCATTTTGTAAAGAAAATAGATCAATTTTAAAACTTTCAGCTCAAATTGATTGATTGGTTGATTTATTTATGTTTGACTAAATGTCAGTGACAATAATTTCATGCACATTGAGGAAGTTAAGAGATCAATAAATCCTATAGTTAGGTACTGCAAATTATGGGTAGTTTTGGACTGCCCTTGGAAATGGAGGATATATGATGAACATTTGATATGATGAATTTATTGCATTATCATCAGGCTATTCCAAAGAGGTTGTAAGTAAGCCTTGACTCCTTATTCATACTGCACTGAATTTTATCGATAGATTGATTCTGAATGTCTGGTGGAATATTATTCATACTGCACTGAATTTTATCGATAGATTGATTCTGAATGTCTGGTGGAATATTATTCATACTGCACTGAATTTTATCGATAGATTGATTCTGAATGTCTGGTGGAATATTATTCATACTGCACTGAATTTGATTGATAGATTGATTCTGAATGTCTGGTGGAATATTATTCATACTGCACTGAATTTTATCGATAGATTGATTCTGAATGTCTGGTGGAATATTATTCATACTGCACTGAATTTGATTGATAGATTGATTCTGAATGTCTGGTGGAATATTATTCATACTGCATTGAATTTTATCGATAGATTGATTCTGAATGTCTGGTGGAATATTATTCATGGATGTTCAGGACAAGAACAAGTTGAATACTATATCATATTATAAGTAGGTTATTCATGTTGGGTTGAACAAGATGATGAAGTTTAAGTTAAGTCTGTAAACAATATATCAAATTAGTATGCTTTACAAAGTGGGTTGAACAACATGATGCAGTTTAAGAGGTGTCTGTGTCCTTATACATGCAGATAATGCAAGGAAAATCAATCATTATATTTTGCTCACAGTTTTATATGTAATTAAGTTGACGTGACTTGGCTCACATTTGGTCACTGTTCCAATTCTATAAACTTGAATTAAACATTTTTATTTTGTTTAAGGAACTGATGCCAAAGAAGATAAAATATGAACATTTTGACCCCAGTGAAACAGCTTTGATTGAGAGGATAGACATGAGAAATGTCAGGGATGCTATAGATATGTATAATGAGATTCAAGATCAAGGTATAGTTAATGCCAGGGATGCTATAGATCTGTATAATGAGATTCAAGATCAAGGTATAGTTAATGTCAGGGATGCTATAGATATGTATAATGAGATTCAAGATCAAGGTATAGTTAATGTCAGGGATGCTATAGATATGTATAATGAGATTCAAGATCAAGGTATAGTTAATGTCAGGGATGCTATAGATATGTATAATTAGATTCAAGATCAAGGTATAGTTAATGTCAGGGATGCTATAGATATGTATAATGAGATTCAAGATCAAGGTATAGTTAATGTCAGGGATGCTATAGATCTGTATAATGAGATTCAAGATCAAGGTATAGTTAATGTCAGGGATTCTATATATATGTGTAATGAGATTCAAGATCAAGGTATAGTTAATGTCAGGGATGCTATAGATATGTATAATGAGATTCAAGATCAAGGTATAGCCTTCTTAGAATTGACCAAGCTAGGAAGGTTGTAAAAAAGAATAACAGTTACAATCAAATGTATGCCACAGACATAACATTCCCTAAATGATAAAAAAAGTACTAACTTTCATCTAAAGATAACAACTGATGAGTTTGCTAACTTGTAACAAAAAAAAATATTTGAAAAAACTAGTAAACATTTAAAATATTGACATTTACATTTCCTTCTCAAAAATAGCTATTGACAAAAGTCAGGTAAATTCAGAAATGTTTGTGGCCATTTATTATATCAATTGTTGAATAATAGACAAAAAAGCAAGATTTGTTTTTGCAATTTCAGGACATGCTTCATACAGATAATACAATTAAAATTAAAAATCCAACGTTTTATTTTTGTTAAATTTATCCTGTTGCAATATTCACAAAAATAAAAATAACAAGTATCTGAATTTTTCAATAATAATTTGCTGGCTGTGGCAATGGTGGTGTTAAAATTAAAAAAAAATATTAAAGTAGTTTATGGTGACACTTTGTCAACCAGTCATTGTCTAATGACATTGAAGAAACTTGACACAGTTGTAAAACACCACCCAAGGATGTGCATTTAGTAATATAATCCCAGTCCTTCATGTCGAAGGTGAGATAATCCAACATGCTTACCTAAATATTATAATATGTGGAAATAGTCTCTTTTGAGTGCTACTCCACCTAAACAACTGGACAGATATAAATGAAACTTAACAGTTGTAGAACACTACCTGATGACATGCATTAAGGATTTAAATTGTGGTCCAACATGCATTAAGGGAGATAATCTAATTTGCAGGATAGGGATAACTCCTTTTTTGAGTTCATAAACAATTATAGTAATAAGTATATCTTTTCTTATACCTTTGTTGATGGTTGGTATTCAAACATATATTTTTGTTATGATTTTATAAATGACTGATAATTAACTTTTTTTCCAGAATTGGAGCTTTCTCAAGAAACAAAGATCTCCTTGCTTAATCTTCTGGCATATTACAACTCAATTGACCCTCCTGAAGAAAAGACACCAGAAGATATGAGATATTTATTTGAAAAAAGATCATTCAATAAAACTTGGAAGTAAGATTAAGTTAAGATTATTTTAAAAAAATATGAAAGCATGTCGTATGTTTGTGATGGTTGGCATAGAAATATAAAATTAAAAAATATTAATATGTACAAAAGTCTACAAAGGTATACTTTTTCTTAATATTTTTATATGAGTAAGATGTTTCATGGTAAAAGAAAGGTTTTAAAAATGATAAAATTACTTTTAATTAAATTCATCCGTATTATGGTATCCAATATGCAGAGCATAATCAAAATAGTAGTAAAATATTTATAATTTTTGTCTCACCTTGTCATTGATATTTGGTAAGCAGCTGTATTAGCATTGGCATATCTAATTTCCATGGAGATTATTTGGCCCCACCCCCTCAGTCATGGTCTGTTGGCTTTGAAACTTTTGCTTAGTTTACATGTTTTAGTTTGTGATTAGGTCAGTTTATGGTGAACTGATAGTGGTGTGCAGTTTTATAAGCGTTGGCATTTCCCATTTCCATGGAAGTTATTTGACCCTGTGCTTTCAGTCATGGTTCATTGACTTTGAATGCTTTGCATAGTTTGCATGTTTAAGTATTGCCATTTTAATTTCAACATTTGCATTATATTATCAAAATTACAAAAAAGACGATACACATCTCTGTGTCAACAATTTATTGAAGAAATAAATCAAACCAAAGTTATTTTAAGATTATAAACTTTGTTTTGGACAAATGTAATTACCTGAATAGCAACAGTTGTAAAAGCTTGTTTAAATCCTCCACAGAAACCTTGAATTTCATGGAAAATGCAATTCTTTAATAATTATATTTGATCAAGTTTGGTTTATATATGTAAAATGGGAAATATTGTTGGGAATTATTTACACTGACAGATCAGTCCATTTCAAAAATGGTAAATCTAGCTTGAAATGATTTATCTTATATGTTCTATATTCTGTTTAATGGTAAATTGTGAAGTGTAAATCGTTCTTCTATTCTTCAGTTATTGAACTCTGTGAAACTAATAACAGTGTAATGTTGGTGATGAAACAAACTATTTCTGTTATATCAGGTTGAACGGTATGTTGGAATGGGTGTTAACTAGTGTTTAATGCATCAAGCAGCTCAAAATTTAAATTTTGATTTTCCAACATATTTAATTTATGCATTACTTTATTACAACTAAAAACTTTTTCAGAGATAATGGACCTGCAGTTAAAGTTTTTAATGATCTAAATGAGAAGACTTCTGAAGCTTACTGTGCAATGATCAGAGGCATGACTAAGGTATTTTTACACTTTTATGTATAATAAAATGCCAAATATTTCGTTGATTTGGTAGGTACAGGGTAACCAGGAATTTAAGTGTTCAAAGAATTACAAATTTTCTATAGAAATGTATGTCGACAATGTTAAAACCACAAATCAAATATCGATGAAAAAGTTTTCCTCAAACCAAAAAAATGGTACCCACAAAAATGAATGCATCCATGTAGTTAAAGCAAATTCTATGTTTTTATTAACCTTGAGATCATTATTTAATTCAAAGAAAGTTAAGGACAGCATTGAACTTGTTAACTTGTAAGTCAATCAAGTAGGGTTAACTTTCTTTTTTTAATTTATTAAAAAGGCACTTTTAAAATTTTACTCAGCATATTTGCTTTGATTTTATAACAGAAGAGCACAATTTAGTCTTGGAATTTTAAGAGTCTTTTTTATTTATATTGTTTGTGTTTCTGATTTACATCCCCCCCTCATTTTTCCAGTCTACTTGTCTCTTCCAATATAATATATGTTATATTTTACAGTATTTGGAAGTGGAGAAGGCATTTGAACTTTATGAAGAAATGAAGGGTAAAGGATTACAAGCTGAGGGTAAACTATTTCTAGTTATATTCATTAATTATGGACTTTTGATGAGGCCAATATCTTATATATGGACCTGTTCAGATTATATTTACCAAGGATGAAGTCTGATATATAACATATTGACTGAGTGAAAGTCCGTAACTTATATATTACATATGTAAAAAGTGTATTGTGGAAATAGCCCCAATGTTCTGTCTGTGTATTTTACATTGTATTTTGCAAGATTTTTAACATTGACCTTCAATATATACATGTATATAAATACAAACAAAGCCTCCATATACTTGAAATTAGAAACAAGGCTTCAGGTACATTGAATACCCTTTAAATCATGTGATTGTAATAACCAATGAAAAAAGAAGAATGCTACACCATATGTAATGAATATAAATATTTTGAAAACATTTTGCTGCTTCTTGAATCTTCTAACTATTTGTAGAATTAGGTAATTTTAGTGACTTTCAGTATTATGGACTTTAAGAACATAAGCTAATTATGTGGATTTTTCTTTGTAAAAATTATGTTTTGCAAAGACATAAAGATATGCATTCTGTTTAAGTTGCTTAGTTGAGCAGTAAATGTAACATGTCTCAACCAAATTCCTTTTGAAAGGAAATTATTTTTTCAGATAAGACAGATCTTTGTTTTACCAAATTTTAAGTTACTAAAGAATTAACACTGTTATTTGCAGTATAGCTCTATATTTCTCAAGAAGTACATTGAACGACACAGATTTCTCCAAATGACAGAAACATTTATAAATGACTGAAGACAACCACAGCAGAAATGCTGACTTTGGACAAACACATGATCATGTGGCTGGGTTTTTAGATTTTAACCATCCCCCCTTTTAATTTTGACCTTATGATATACAAAATGTACATAAAAGAATATACAATAGAAATAAATCATTCATTACAAGAAAAATAATCAACTGGATTAAAACAATACAACAGATAACAAATACACAAAAACATTCAAAAATAATAATTCAATATTACCATAAAAAATGCTTGCATTTGCTTAAGGATGTCCATTCACCTATTTCAAAATAACAAGCTTTTTAAGATGCTGTTATAAATTGATAGTAAATGAATAATGGAACTTGAAAAGCAGAAAAAAAGTAAACGTCCATGTTCTTGTTTTTGAGATATAAGCAATTGAAAATTTTGGGGGAAATGATTCTTTATAGATTTTTAAATTTTTCATACATTGAACATTGAAACTTTTTTTCTTTCAAAAACTATGAAAAAAATAACAAGGAGTTTAGAAGGTTTTCAAAAATGGCTAGTTAGGTGTACTTAATCTACCAATGTGAAACCAGACCATCCTACACTCTTAGACTGTACTTCAGAGTAGATAGCATACAGCAACATCATAAACATTTATTAGTTTTGTTTTGTAGTTGATGTCAGAACATACAATGGCCTGATAGATGTTATGAGACAGTATCCTGCAGATCAAGAAGAACAATGGACAATTATTATGGTGATTATATTAATTAAATGATAATTACTTGTTCTTTTGTTTCTAGCATTGTTGTAAAAACACAGTCTTAAATAATTAATATTTCCATCCATCCTTTATATCTTTGTTGTCGCATCACAAATGCCTTCTTTTTTGGTGTATTCTCTTCAAATTTGAAGGGTCCTAAACATCAAAACCATAGATGAGTATACTGATCTGAAAAATCCAAAATTGGGGATAATTTTTTGGGAAGGGGCTTGTAAATATATATTACAATTATTCTAAGTTTTAATACATGATCCTCCAATTGATGCTTTTTCCCAGAAAAATTTGATGTCATAAAGCAAATATTTTGACCAAACAATTTCCTATGGTGTGTTTTCCCCCAAATATCCCCAGGTCAACAGGTGCAGTTCATTCATAAAATTCAAGTTGGAATTTCATGTATATGGCATCCCTCTCAAAAGTATTTATGTAATTGAGTGTCAAGACGTTTTTTTCACATCTTATGGACTCTAACAATTTGCACACAAAATATTGGTCACTGTTTTTACTGTGCGCTCTACTCTAATCTTAAAGTAATTGTCTAAGATTGTCATTTTTCTTACCTAGTCCATGGTTCTCTTAGAGCACACCAGCTTCCTCCACCAATAAAAACTGACTGCAACGAAATAGCTCAATAGTGCGTTAAACACCAATCAATCAATTAATCTATATACCATTATTGATCATAGGATTCCTTTAACATATAAATAATAAACTATTCAAATGGTGTTTTTCAGGGTCTTCTGCAAAGTATGAAGGAGAGTGGTGTTCAGCCAAATGTCCAAACCTTTATGTCAGTTCTCCATTTCTTGAAAGGAGTGATGACGAGATTTAGAGAACAGAAGGTGTATTTTGTACTCAATGAAATGAAAGCTATAAATATAGGTAAGTATAAAAAAATGCAATATGATCATAATTTCAAGACATGGTTAGAATCCTGTTATCACTTCCATTCTTATATACATATATAGAAGGTATGATTTTGGGCCAAATAATCCCTAAAATCAGAATTAAATATTAATACTATATTCTTCTAAAGAACATTGTATTTTTGATGATTGACCATAATAAATGCATTCATTGATGTTAATATTTACAATATGAATTTAAATTTCAAAGTTTCAAATATGGACTTTTGAGGACATTTGACTACAATGCAGTTAACAGAAAATTCAAGGTCTTGTCAGTTGGGTTGTTGAGAGAAAGGGTTTTCTATGAAAAACCAAAGCTAAGCTTTTGTTTGATGTGAAATGATTTTCATATTGTTACTTTTTTCAGAACCTACATTAGGAATTTATGCCAATCTCCTTCAGCTGATATATAATGACCATTCTAGGAGTAAGTACTTGAAGTAAATATTGTAGAATATAGAATAAATGTGCATTAGTAACTTTCTCAATGATGCATAAACCTTATCTTATATCTTTTGTGATTGGAAATAAGAAATGAAATAAAACTTTCAAATTATAATTTGAAATTTGCCAATCCTGATATGAAAAGTGTGTAAAAAATGTTTAAGTTCATTAAAGATATTGAAAAATTCAAAGAATGGACAAACAGGAAATACATGTCTTCTAGTTCCAAAAAATGCTGATACAGTACAACTTACCTCTGTCAAGCTGCTGAACAAATATGTAGTTATTCTGTTGAAAACATGTACTTCCTGTTTGTAGATTCTTTGAATTTTTCAATATCATTAATGAACATAAAATTTTTCGACACACTTTTCATATTTTAAATGTAAGCTAAGCATAACAAAGCAAAACATGCATTCTTGTTAATGGTTTTTGTCGAGCCTGCGACTTTTGTCGCAGAAAGCTCGACATAGGGATAGCGATCCGGCGGCGGCGGCGGCGGCGGCGGCGGCGGCGTTAGCTAACTTCTTAAAAGCTTTATATTTTAGAAGATGGAAGACCTGGATGCTTCATACTTTGTATATGGATGCCTCATGTTACGAAGTTTCCGTCAGTCACATGTCCAATGTCCTTGACCTCATTTTCATGGTTCAGTGACTACTTGAAAAAAAAGTTCAGATTTTTTGTAATGTTAAATTCTCTCTTATTATAAGTAATAGGATAACTATATTTGGTATGTGCGTACCTTGCAAGGTCCTCATGCCCGTCAGACAGTTTTCACTTGACCTCGACCTCATTTCATGGATCAGTGAACAAGGTTAAGTTTTCGTGGTCAAGTCCATATCTCAGATACTATAAGCAATAGGTCTAGTATATTCGGTGTATGGAAGGACTGTAAGGTGTACATGTCCAACTGGCAGGTGTCATCTGACCTTGACCTCATTTTCATGGTTCAGTGGTTATAGTTAAGTTTTTGTGTTTTGGTCTGTTTTTCTTATACTCTATGCAATAGGTCTACTATATTTGGTGTATGGAATGATTGTAAGGTGTACATGTCTAGCTGGCAGGTGTCATCTGACCTTGACCTCATTTTCATGGTTCAGTGGTCAAAGTTAAGTTTTTGAGTTTTGGTCTTTCTTTCTAATACTGCATGCAATAGGTCAGCTATATTTGGTGTATGGAATGATTGTAAGGTGAACATGTCTAGCTGGCAGGTGTCATCTTACCTTGACCTCATTTTCATGGTTCAGTGGTCAAAGTTATGTTTTTGAGTTTTGGTCTTTTTTTCTAATACTATATGCAATAGTTCAACTATATTTGGTGTATGGAAATATTTTATGATCTATATGTCAGTCACGCAGGTTTTATTTGACCTTGACCTCATTTTCAAGGTTCATTGCTCAGTGTTAAGTTTTTGTGTTTTCGTCTGTTTTTCTTAAACTATAAGCAATAGGTCAACTATATTTGTTGTATGGAAGAATTGTTAGCTGTACATGCCTGCCTAGCATGGTTCATCTGACCTTGACCTCATTTTCATGGTTCATTGGTCAATGTTTAGTTTACTTGGTTAATGTTAAGTTTATGTGACAGTTGTAATAAAGCTTTATATTTAGGACTATCAACATAATATCAATGATTAGTAAAGAAGGCGAGACATTTCAGCGTGTGCACTCTTGTTATTTCCAATGTCTAATATTTTCAGACCCAGAACACCCATTTTTACCACAGTTAATGGATTACATCCAGGGCAAGGACTTTGATTTAACATCAAAAGATGACAGTAAGTAAATACACAGTATACATACTTCCCTTTTAGGCAGCTTGTTACATTTTATTTTTTTATAACCAACATATCCTATTATACCCCAAGGTAAGGGAGGATAAAGAAATTAGACTGTCTGGTTTCATCCATCCAACAGTAGGAAGGGAACTTTTATTCCACAGTAATGCTTGATTTGTAAGTACATGTTTATGGTCATCGAATCTTATTGATCTGATAAAAAACCCATGTAAGGAAAATACATGTACATGTATTTTCAGGAAATAGAACACTGCCAACTATTTGATGGTTCCATAAGTGTCAAATTTCAGACAAAATTTATGGACCTTTACACCCTTGTATATCAGAAAATAATATATTTGTTCATGAGTATTTTTAAAAGTAAGATAAAGTGTGACAGGTGTGTCTTATTGTCAGTAGCTCAGTCTTCATTTCAAGCATGAGTTGTCAACATCATACTCACTTATTTGTCATTTCAAGCATGAGTTGTCAACATCATACTCACTTATTTGTCTTTCTTCCTGATCCTGTATATTGGTATAATATTGAACCTAAGAAAAATTTTATTAAGTTCTGTTTTAAAGTTTTTTGCAATTGTCCTTTTACTTTGCATGTGGTTTGCAGATCTTAATTTTTATAAATTTCCATTTCAGTACACTTTTTTGTTGCTGCAATGAAAGTTGTAAGTATCCGATGTGGAGTCAATATAAAATCATACCATACCAGTATAGAGTTAGGACTATTCAAATAAAATGAATGTATAAGGTTAAGGAGTGTTTTTATATATTTTTAAAGCATCCCCCTATATTCCCATACAGACAGACAGTTATTTCACAAACAAATGGATTGTCATAACAATCATAAACGAACTACAGTAAATGTCCAAGAAAAGTCTTTTTTATTTACCATTATTGCTGGATTTATAGTGCTGAATCACTTGAATATGCCTGTATAAGTAATAACAATATTCTGTGAGTGAAACTTTTCATAGATAATTGTATGATGTATCTTATACATTGTTAGGCATTTTTTTGTTAGTTTGTCATTTTGTGTAGTTGAATATATACAATCTCAACAATAAAGTTTGACAATTGTTTTCTTTGAATATGTAGGGCCCTTTTAAGTGGTCTTTTATAATATGTTTTGAAAAGTTCTGCCATTTTCAATATGGCAGATTGAAAACATAAGCAATACTGCTTCATCTCATTTCTTTATTTCTGATAGAGATTCATCTCGTACAGACAGCATGTGAAAAACATGCGAACCTGGATAAACTTTAAAACATTTGGTTTATTTATGAGATCTTTTGTTGCAATAGAAATAATGAAGATTCCAATTGTTCTAATTTCAGTGTGATATTTACCTTCATGATAAAGACCTGGCTTTCAAGGTTGATGCATTACTACATAGCAAAGATAACTATAAGTTCATGATAGATTTTTTTGCTGAATCTACATACTGGTAAGGTTTTGATAAACTGTTATATGTTTAAGACATAAGATTTAAACAGATAATAAAAGGATTAGTGAAATCAAAAGTTCTAACTTAGCCCTATTAAAAATAGTTGGTGTTTGGTTCACACAATTTATGTTATTACAGAATATTTACTGTAAATCTGTATACAATGATAAATGTTGACACATTTCCAGACAACAACCAGGTTTCATTTTACATACTTAAATAGATAGCTATCGTTAGACTTATTTTGATTAAGAGATGGTGCATTCAACTCCAATGTTAATTGACCAAGATTGTCATTGTTCCTACCAAAGGTGGTTCTCTCCAGGCACTCCTGCTTTGTCCACCAATAAAAACTGACCGCTATGTAATGCCAATAGTGCTGAAAGTGGCGTGAGATTTAGAGCTATTTCCCTTTGTGCCACATTCATAAATCAACAAAATTCAACTTGTTATATATTGTACTGACCGCAAGACTTTCAGTTGCTCTTTGAACTGTTTTATTTTGTTTAATTAAAGTCTTGTATAATTCATTACAACGATCTTATAAGGATCTTTTATCAGACTTGCCTGAGCCATATGTTTTAATTTGGTTAGTGAAATAGAGAAAATCAACCAGTTTGCTCCCCATCACAATGACCAAGGGAAGTAACTCAAATTATTTATATCAAAAACTATCTATAGGTATTGTATGTGTCTGTTTTCTGCTTTTAAATGTCTTGTTTTAACCAATTGTGCAATTTCTAAGGCAGTTCCGGAAAAAATTGTTGCCATGATTTCCATTATTTCAATGAATGTACATTTCATTTGTTAGAATATTATTGTGATATATCAGCCATTGTTCACCATGATAGTACTTCACAGTTTCTCTGCTAACTACATTCATGCTTGTTTAAATTTTCTTAGATATCAGATTAAGGTATAGATTCATGAAATTTTTATTATATACCAGTACCATTTTGCCACTGAATTTCTCCTTGATTGCTTTCTGATGTCTTTTTAATAAAACAGGTGTTTTGTATATTTTCAGTAACATATTTTTAACGTTAATTTGCCAGTTTGAACATATTGATAAGGTAATGGAAGTGTATCACAGATTGACACCAAATGTAAGTAAAAATGTTCAGAGATATGATGAAAATATCTGATATTTTGTGTTTAAGTAAATGGTCTTAAGGGAAAATATTCAGGCTGGAACAGGAAATGAAAATATTTTTTTGCAGAATGATTTTATCCAATTTTGTGTTTTTTTGTAATCATTTGCACGAAACATATACACAAATTTGATAAAAAATACAATTATTGATCAATATAGACAATCCAAATACAACAGGACAAACTGTAAAATCAGAAATTAATGCATGCATTTATTATTGCGAATTTGACTGCTGGAAAACATGCAAAATCTATTTAATGTGATTGCAAAAATTTTATGAATGAAAATCACTACTAAAATTATGAAAGCGAGTTGTTATTATTGCAAACCTGATACTCTTACAATTTTTGTTGTAATGAAAACATTGTAATAATTTCTTAATTTACGGAAGTCAATTTCTGTTAGGGTCAATAAGGAGGCACACGGTAACTCAAAGTGATCACAGCAGTATTTATAACCTCAAGGTTACCATGGTACATTTTAATTATCATTTTCTATAGGATACTTAAATAAATGCTTAGATATTCTGAATTTTTTATGCCCCACCTAGGGGCATTATGTTTATCGGTCTGTGTGTTTGTTCGTCCTTCGTTCGTCTGTCCAGCTTCAGGTTAAAGTTTTTGGTCAAGGTAGTTTTTGATGAAGTTGAAGTCCAATCAACTTGAAACTTGGTACACATGTTCCCTATGATATGATCTTTCTAATTTTAATGCCAAATTAGAGTTTTGACCCCAATTCCAGGGTCCACTGAACATAGAAAATGATAGTGCGAGTGGGGCATCCGTGTACTATGGACACATTCTTGTTTGTCTGTTTCAGGTATGGTCACCGACTTTCTCTGTGTATTATGATATACTAGGAGCCATTGATCTATACGATGCCTATCATTATTTACCAGCTCTTTGGTCAGGTAAATATGCCTATCATTATTTACCAGCTCTTTGGTCAGGTAAATATGCCTATCATTATTTACCAGCTCTTTGGTCAGGTAAATTTATATTTATTTCTAATGACAAGCTGTTTTGAGATTAAATTAAAAGACAGGTTTACATGGAATAGATTTTGATGTGCATTTCTAGAGTTGTACAAGAGGAAAGCTTGCAAGGAAGTGATCTTTATTTGTCTTCCTAGATGTTTACTAAGTTTAAATTTTACAGTCTATGTTAGTTACACTGTATCTCAACTTGGACTAGTTTATATTTTTTTTCACTGAGAGAGTGAGAAATGAACTTTGGGAACAAAAATATTACCAGAGCAAACTCTTATTTTTATTATCAACAGATTGGCAAACAAAAATATCTGGTTTGGATATCAAATCTTCCAAAGAAAATGTTTAAATCTATTAATGAAATTAATATTTAATTAATTACAATATTGTTTACATAGATATAGTACTGTAAACATTAGCAATCTTCTTTTTTATTACAGATTTTATAGTATTCAGGATAATAACAGGGCCTAAACATGCACAACTTATGATTCCATTTTTCCAGTTAGTATCTAAGAAGAAGCACCCAGAAGAGGCAAGTTTTAATTTTTTTTTTCTATGGTATAGCTGTGAATAGCATATATTTTAACATTTACTGGTCCAAAATCACATGCGAAGTCAATAGATATACAACATAAGTACGGGAGACAACTCTAATTTTTATAGTATTGGAAACAATTCTAATTTTAATAGTATGGGAGATAACTCTAATTGTAATATTATGGGAGACAACTTACTATAACTAACCAGACTTTTAAAATGAAAATACTGTTAACTATATCAAATCAACATGTTAGATGGTGATCTGCTAGAACTTTAATATCTAACAGCTATGGGTACAGACAATTATGCATTGTTTTACGAATATTCTGCAAATAATCAATGATTAGAACATATTTTAGATAAAAGAAATTCTACACAAATTTAAGTATTTTAAAAAATAATTTCAATGATGTGTCCTCTGGTTAATTGAATAAGCATTATGATCATATAATTTTTTACTCAGCACATTTTCACTTTCAGAGGTAAACAAGTAAGAGTTAAACATCATTTAAGGAAGTTCGCTACTCAGTTTCAAAATAACAAGCTTTTCATATCACTAGAATATATTGATAGGGGTCTAATAAAGGAACCAAAAGAGCGAACAAAAAATATAGGTCCATGTGCTTGTTTTTGAGATATTAGCCATTGAAATTTTGGCGGGAAAATGTTCTCTTTTGATTTTTCATAGCTTTAACATTGACAAGTTTAAGTTCTCAAAAACTATTAAAAAATAACAAAGATTTTATAAGACTTTTACAGATGCCTTATATTTATACATGTAAAAGATTTATAAAAAGAAAAATGGGGTAAGTGGGCAAAATTTGTTAAGGCATTCAAATGGATAAAACCAGAGTATTCCGAAAATCTGACAAAAAATCCAAAACATGACAAGCGAACATCCTTAAGTAATATTTTTATTTTGCAGCTTCAACAAAAGTTTGTTGACACAATCCTGTGGGTAATTAACAGATGGGAAGAAAATATTCAGCTGAATGGATCATTTGTGTATGTATGAATAGTTTATCCTGCCATCAGAATCACATCATGTAGTGCTTCAATCTTGTGTCTACCTTTTTTATTTTTTAAAGGAATCTGATTCATCAGTATATAGGTTGTCCATATAACATGTCATTACTTTCAATAATGCTTGACAATGGACGTTAAACAAACAACAATCATACACTCAATCAATATTTCTTGGCCAAAGAGAACAATATTTTAGAGGACTAAAATAGTTTTAAATACAACACCTGGGTAATGTTAATATATATTTATGTTATTGAGATCAGTATAAAATATGTAATCCGTCCATTGTTATATGTTAGTCTGTCATCAACATCTCCAGTTTATTCACCAGAAACAAACTACTGCAAACATTTCAGCAGTATGTGCACCTAGTGCATGTACATTTAAGAATTCTGCAATGTTCAATAGTGCTTAAAATTTATTAAAAGAAATAGAATCTTTAGATTTCTTAAACATTTCTTTTCAGTGTAATAATGCATTACTGTTTACTGTATGAATAGATAATTTAGAGAAAAAATTCTTTCGTTGAGATATTGTTTTGACTAAGTAGATATTTGATGGTGTTATTCTTCAGGTTTGACTAACTTGGATATTTTGTCAATGACATAACAATGTTATAGAATTATCTTGTCCCTTTGTTTACAGATTGACATCAGGAGTGTTAGTAGGAGAACTTATCAAAGTTAGTCTCAATGCCAATGAAGTAGACTTGGCTTGGTAAGTAAATCTTAAGTTTTAAAGCATTATAAAATATACCTCTATTGAATTAAAAGTAGGTAAAGGCTGTTCCAGATTTAAACACAATGCAGGGGGAAGGGAGGCACTTTTTAATACCCCAAACCACCCATAATATAAAATTTTCATTTTACTTATAATTCTTACAAATTCTAATGCAACCACCCACAATTTATTAATTAAGTGCCTCCAGTCCGTCCCATGTGTTTAAATCTGGAACAGCCCTAATTAAATCAGACTGTATCCTAAACTGAAGCATCCAAACAAATAAAAAATATTATCTTAAAATTTTACACTTAAATATTACAGTCATTCCTTATGATTTAATTCTAAATTCCATTTTTAAGGAGTAAATCATGAAAAAACATTGATGACGTCACCGTCATATGACAAAATTATGTCTATGAGACAAAAAACTTTCAGCCAACCAGAAGACGTGTTACATTCCAAATTAAATTATTGTTGTTTATATAATGTGTAGGTGTCCACTTTCAATAATATTTCAAGCAGTTTCAGGTTAAAGAATTTTGAACTTAAACAGAAAGGAAGGATTTTTGTTTAAGATTATGTTAAAAACTAAATTGATATCATTAAAAGTAGATATGGGTTTATAGGTTAATGACAGTAACACAACAAAACAAAAAGACATCTTAAGGGTCAAAACACAGCCTAACCTAATAGATAAAAGTCTACAATATATCAAGGTTACAAAACAAGGGAGGTTACAAAAGTCACTAGCTTAGAGGAAAAATATTACTTTTACAAATTGTGATTTGGATGGAGAGCTGTCTCATTGGCACTCATACCACATCTTCTTATATCTATATAATATATCAAGCTCTAAGTTGTACTGACTTTAGAAAATGAATAAATTTATCCTAGACTAATTGATCTGCCATCAAAATATCTTGTGTTTTACTGCAATTTTATTCAAACAATGTGCACAAAACAGTTTGTTTATTTGTTTTGTTCTATAATTCTTTAGTAGCTATTATAAATATGGAAACAAATTGGTTAATCAATAATCCTTTGTGTCACAAATTTGGCGAATAACTTGACAGTTGTTATTCTTTTTAAAATTAGTTAGTAGACAAAGGTCATGTTGATTTCATGCCCCACCAAACAAACAAGCTAACTTATATGTAGCTTTATACTCATAAAGCCAATGCATCACATCAGTACAGAGATAACAACAACAATAACTATTTACAATATATACAAAACAAGGGAGGTTACAAAAGTCACTAGCTTAGAGGAAAAATATTAATATTATTTTATAAATGAACAAAGTTTGTTCATGACTGGTTTCCACATAAGTTCAGAAAATTTAACTGTCTTATGTATTATAAAATAGGTTTTAAATCCTTTATGTTTTTGATTGAAAAAAATTACAATCAAATATTCAATGATATTCATCTCCAAACTTAAATTCATTGTTTTGTGCACACTCTCAAATAAGCTGTAGCTTTGCAAAGTAAATCCAGTAAACTGGCACAACTATTTGTTCACCTAGTTGTGATACACATCACTAGGTAAACTCAGTGTTTAACAATAAAATTCACAATATAAATAAAAACTCTGAAATACCATGTAGTTATTGAAAAGTCTGCCAAAAACACACAATATGCAATGATTGGTAACAACTACTTCAAACTGTAAAATGAATATTGATGCTTCAATGATTTGAACTGGAACTCTATTTTAAGGTATCTGAACAAGGGTCATGTTTATTGACAAGCAGTGCCCTAAATGCTGCAATTTAGATAAGATAGACAACTGCTTCCAATGGAAATAAATTTGTTGGAAAAAACCAATGCAGGAAAATTGTAAATATATAGAAATTTCATTGAATTTCGGCAGATAGATTTTGTTTTTGCTGACCCAATTAATAAATTTTATAAGGCTTGTCACAGGTAATACAAAATATGTGTGTTTGAAATTAATGTCTGTTGTTACCACAATGTCAAATTAAAGTTTGATATTAAGCAGATCATGGTATCAGTATTTTAAACTGTCAAATAATTACCAAACTAGAATTTGAATACTTATCTGTTTTTTTAGATAAAATTTAATGTTATTTTAAAAAAACAACCTTACAAGAACAATATAGTGACAGAGGTATTCAAATTGAACATTCATTTTTATTGTCTTCTACAAAATATATTGAAGTACACAATTTCATATACTATTTATTCAGCTAATTTTTATCTTTTACTTTATTTTTATACCTCACCTACAATAATAGAGGGCATTATGTTTTCTGTTCTGAATGTCTTTTAAAATGTTATGCATAATAGGTTTTTTACTCATATTTGGCATAGTTTACTGATCAATGTGAAGATGCATGAATGTATAGACAATGCATTTATTACAATCATTCAATAAATCCATTAATTGACAATTTATTTTCCAAAGGATAGCTTTTATTTTTTTTAATGGATCCTGGTAAAAGTCAAAAGGATTCTTGTTCTTATTAGGTCTCTGTACTATCATTTTAGGAAAATTTTAATGATGTACACAAAGCACAAAAGAAGATTTACAGAACAGATAAGGTAAGTTGCAAGATGTTTGTGGTAGCTTATTGATATTCCTATTACAAGAATACCCATTTACAATTATTAATTACAACTTTCAAATTCTCATACATTTTCTATATCACAATGCTTATGATATTACTTCACTGTAAGAACAGATTGTTCAATGATGTAATTTACACCTATTGATCTTGGATCAACAGGTGTAACTTATTCATAAAAAACAACTCGAGATTGGTGTATAAAACAGAGAAATTAGGTTTATATAGTGATATGGCAATGTAACGTAAGATGCAAGTTTGATTCCTTTCTAAGTCATTACCCTTACCAATGGAGGGTTGTAATATAATGGTCTCTGTCCCATATCTGTATTTATTTGCTCCAACTTTCAGAGGTTTATAGCTGTAGTATATTGTGTTAAAGATTCAGGCTTGATCCCTCAACCTGTGGCAATTTATTGTTAAGTTCTTTGAGCTTTGAAAATTAAAATTTGAGAAAAATGGCAATTTCGGAGGGGTTGGCTTCCCATCTCTATCTTGCATACACACTACAGAGGTCTTGAAGTTTTAAAATATCACTTTCTTGGATAGAACTTCTATTATTGAGATACGCTTCAGTAGTGACTAAAACAGCTGGCTGCAGGTCCTGGTTCAGCAAAAAATCAGGAAAAATAGTAAATTTTCAGGTTTTTTGTTGAAACAACCTTCTGTAGACTGCCATGTTATTAATTTTTTCTCTCAGAGCTTAGCACTTTTGTGGTTTGTGTTCCCTCAAGCCCACTCGTCATGCAGGCTATTGCAAGCTTCACCTATCAGCATCCCTAAGTCTTCCATTAAATTAACGCTTTTTCCTGAAGATGATTCAATTTTGGGCAAAGATACCTCCTACACAACCCTAACACGCCCCAGCATGTGATTATTGATAGTAGCTTTATTGTCATCAATAAGCATTAGTAGCAGGGTAAAGCTCATATGCAGATATTTGCAAATACAAGAAAATTAGGTATTTTCTAAAAACAACTCAGCATGGTAAAATTTAGTTGTTGGAAAATTCTAACAAAAGTTCTAAAAGCTGGTGGAAAATCAATTTGATAATAATTTTCTAGTCATTATACATTTATTGCTTTATACCACAGACAACAGCAGTCTGTTAATTATCTTTTTTTGTACTTATTTTGTCTTATCTTTTAAACATTAGTGAGGAGGCAGTAACTATGTTGTTAGATGAGTTTATTAAAGAAAAAGATCTGGATAAAACAACAGTAAGTAGTGTGTTATTAAAATACCAAGTGCCTTCTGATATGAAAATATTTTAATATCTATCTGTTCCAATTGAAGGAATTCTTTTTAACAACAAGAAACAAAAACATAACTTTTGAACAGATATATCAGGTCTAGCAGCTCAGGAAATTTTACCTTTTCTCAACTGGAATTTTGCACAAAGAGCTGTGCAGAATATGCTAAATCTGTCACAGAATATATCTAAAGATGAATTAGTTAAACATTTGAAATTTAATTCCATTCTTCTTTCGCTATGGGCAGCGTAAAGCAATTACTAATCAATCAATCTTTCGCTATCGACCCATTTGCTTTCTTTTTCTATCAAGCCATTTGCAAAGCAGATACATTTAATAAAGCACACAAGTGATCTAGTGTCCCTGTGAAGGGTATTCTTGTGTATCTACCCTGTGGTGGTGATAAATATATGACAAAATTTCATCTGAAAAGAAAATACAAGTAAAATTCACTAGTAACAACTAATCAAAATACAGAATCCCCAATAAGGTGTAATTATGGTATCTAAATCATGTTGCAGTCTCTCTCGGGTTATTGACTTCAGTCATTAAAAACTCATGAAATTGTTGACATATATTTATGAAGGACTGTTCTCTAACAGGATGCATAGGAATGATGTGTTATAGATTTGTTCCTATAGAGTAAATAATTATGGAGTTGTAAGTGTACAACAAGATTGAGGATGGAAAATTTAACCAACGTCATGGTTGTTGTAAGAAAATTCAATTATTTTCACAAGCCTTAAGATTCTGACATTGGGAATTCCATAATAGACTGTTTAGTGAACTGCATTTATTTTATTGTTCTGTTTTTCATTTCACCAACTGGGTTTTTATGACTTTTAATATCTATGTAACCAATCATTATATAATTAATTTAATTCACTTTGTGTTTTAAGATGTGTTTGAAGTTGATGTCAACAGAGTCTTTTCCTAGCCTTACCAAATACAAGAAACAACTAAGAGAATTGGATATGACAGATCTTGAAAGTAAGTTACATAGTTTAATAAAAATAGGATCTTTGCAAGGAATTCTTTTCTCTTATATCTTCATATAATGGTGTTGTCTGTTTTTGATTCTTAGATTTTGTCATTGAATGGAGTTTAGAATCAGGAATTGGATAGATTTAGACATTTTTATCTTGCAGAATGGAACAGTTTATACTATGTTGGACATGACATCATCGCTTTATGACGTCCTCGATTTATGACGTCCTCGATTTAGGAAAACTAACCCTTTTAAGACGAAGCATTATCTTATCTTGCTTTTTAATATACAATTTGTTTTAAAGGAATTTAAAAAGATTTATCAATTGAAAAATAAAGATATATTCGTCACTTCAATGTAGCGTAAGTGGTTGATTTCAAGTAAAATAAAGTTCGCATTCAAAGTATGAAGGAAGCCTTCTAATTTAATATGGCGATGGCGATGTGTTTGGTTCAATTGATGTACCTTCGTTCATTCTTGCTACGCAAAAGCAAAAAACAAAATAAAAAAAAGTCTATGTGGCTGAACCTAACTTTTGGTAAACCTTTGTATGTTAAAAGAATATTTCCCCAAAAAGATCTTGTTCAAAATTATATGAGAACCAGTGAAAAACACATTTATTTAGCACAAGTTTCTCAAATTATGACATTTTTTTTTATCAAACAATGCCAATCAAAAAACATGGTGAAAAACAAAGAAATGAATATAATGTCCATGAATTCCAATTTGATCTATTATTTAGTGACAAAAAAACAAAGTAAACAAGAAAAGATGATCAGTAAATCAAGAGTTTTTGAAATGATATCAAGCTGGCTTAAATACCTCATGTCATCTGGCCTGAGTTATTTGTTCCCTAATAAAACCCTTGGGCTCATTTATAGTCATTTTTTCTGTACTCTTATCTGCTTGAGTTGAAAATTTTCTGACTTATTCATCAATAGTACTTAAGACATTGTACAATATACTTTAAACTAAATTATTCATCTAGATCCGATGCAAATATGTTTGTGTCAGATCTTGATGAATAATTAAGATCTGACACAAACATTAGCATCATTTCTGAGTTGGGAAAGGTCAGATTAATCAAAATATTTTTCTTTTTCAGAAGTGGTTACCAGTTGATAAGAGATCAAATAGAAAAACAGAATTGACCAATATTAACTTAATTTTTAAAACTGTGATGTTTTTCAAGGTCATTTTAATAACAGTAATGTCAAAGTCATGTTTAAGTTTTCTGTGATTTACAAAGGACAGTAATAAAATTTTCCATTGTTACTTTGTCTTCTACTTTATCATTTAACTATTCTAATGCTAATCTGAATGGCAAAGCACTGAAGTACTTTTGATTTTTGATCAGATGTAAGAAAAACTTTTTTCAATGTAAAAGAAAAATGTTATTGCATGGACCTCAACCAATTTTAAAATGAAGGATGTTTCTATTATTACAAAAGATGTGACAGGACAGGTTTCACAAAAATAAAAAATGCATTTAAAAATTTGATTTGTGTGGACAATTTTCTGAAAGTGCAATAATTGATCCCACATTTTTTTCCTTTTTTATACGCCCGTTAACAGGACATATTATGGTATACCATTGTCCGTCCGTCCATCCGTCTGTCTGTCCATAGTCAACATGTTGGATTATAATTCAAAAACACTTTAACCAATTTGCATGAAACTTTGGTGAATAGTTTATATCTATTGACGTAAGCTCCCTTTTGATTTTTATAAATTTTAGATTTGACGTTTCTGAGTTATGGGAGTTTTTTTCTAAAAAAAAGGGGGATATTCCAGTTTCGGACAATAACTCAAAAATGTTTTGAGAAAGCAACGGGCATATCATGCGCTCTTGGCGCAGCTTTTTATTGAAAAATTGCAATAATAAGTTCACACAAAAATTGGTGAATTTATGGCATTAAAAAATTCAGACCTTAATGAACCCTATTTTGCCAGTTTTATGGCTAAATGAAAACATAATCAAACTAGGAACATAAAGCTGCATTTATTTAGATGGTAACAGCAATATCCCTTAATAAGAAATGAATTGGTCAATGTAGGGTGGAATAATAGTCTAGAAAGTATCAACAAAAGCAATAAAAGTTAGCCTTATGCTATTAATGTATAGCAAAGATCTAGAGAGCAGATTACTTTTCAGCTAGCTACACTTTACAAAATTGCAAGAAATCTTAAGAACCAGTAAAAATAACATGTTACTATTACAAACTTCAGAATTCTCTGAGGTGTACTGTTCAGGAGCAAGTGATAAGCTTGAAGTTACCAAAGGACCAAGGTATTTTTGCCTCATCTTGATTCTGCTCACACTGATGACAAACTGGATTTCACTTAAGAGGGAAACTATTTATAATACTTCACAAAGTGAAAAGTCCTAACACATTACCTTACTGTGTTCTGGACTTATGAATGATAAAAAAGACATGTTTTCTTCACATTTTTAGCCGGATAATTCCAGCAAAATAAGCAGGTATGTGCTTTGATCAATAGAAATTCAATTTTTCGATTGCTAGAAGCAATTTTGCTTTTTTTCATTTTTTTTGCTGGCTTTGCATTCATAAAATTTTGGAGCATGACTAACATTCTCAGACTCACAAATCAACCAATCAAAGTACTGGATTTGGTGTTTTGAGAAAAGCCCTTGACCCTAAAAACTTTAATGCTGAATAAATTGATTTTACTTACATTTGATGGTTACAGTGTATACACAGCTACAAAAAGAAATACTGGTAATTTCCTTTAGTTAGAGTTTGTAGTTTTTTGAATATTTTGTTTCCATCTTATGTATGTATAGTTTATATTGGCCTCTACACATGTACAGTTTACATAGTTACCGATGAACAGATTATATATCAAGACTGCTTATACTACTTTTTTAATTTGGTGAGTCTGGATTGCTTTTCTGAATTGACCTTCATTAGAAACATTCACACCCTGAAATTTGAAATCTAAATAAAACGGCGATAAATTTAAAACATAAACTAAATTGTTGATATTTGCCGGCTTTTCAGTTCTTCTGTGCCTAGATGTAATATGATTGAAATCTAGCAAAGAAATCAGATGAAACTGGTGCTTTACTCCATATTGGTAGCAACACTTTGAGATGAATCACAGCAATAAAACACTTTTTTGCTTTCGGTTTTGTCAATTGCATGCTGGGATTTGTTATCATTAATTAATACATTTTTTTCTATTAATCTATGACAGTAGAATACTGCAAATTGTAATTCATGACAGTTTTTATACAGCTGCAAACAATTTGCGTTCATATAATGCTATCATGTCGTCATCCGAAGACACATTTGGTTTCCGGACAATAACTTTAGTTTAAGTGAATGGATTTCTATGAAATTTTACCAGAAGGTTCAATACCACAAAAGGAAGGTTGGGATTGATTTTATGGGGTTATGGTACCAACAGTTAAGGAATTAGTGGCCAAAAACAAGCATTTTTGTAGTGTCCAGACAACAACTTCTGTGTATGAGTATGGATCTCTCTGAAATTGTACCACAAGGTTCCATATTCACAAAGGGAAGATTGAGTTTGGGGGTAATTGCCCCAAACGCTCAGGAATTAGGGGCCAAAAACAAGCATTTTTCTAGTTTCCAGATGATAACTTGTGTTAAAGTTTATGGAACTCTCTGAAATTGTACATTTTTCCTGAAAAGAAAATAATCTTCTAAATTTCAAAAAAAATTTGGGAAGGGGGGTTTTCAAAGTTTGGGGGGGGGGGGATTCTTTTTCAAATTTTTTTTGGGAGGTTCCTATTTTTTTTCCTCAAAATTTTTGAAAATTTCAAATTTGATTCAAAAAAAAATTTTTGGGGTGGGGAGGGGACAATTTTTTGGGGGGATTTTTTTTTCATAATTTTCCAAAAATTTTCCATTTTTACATTGATTATTTCTGATTTATATAAAAAAAAAAGCAACAAATACTGATATGGCAGGAGATACACACCAAACAGGGTGTGAAATTTATTATTTATAACAGATTAACTAAGTATTGTGCAACTGTTTTAACCAATTTAAATGGGATTAATTTAAAGTCTTTAATATTTAGGGATTCTAACCTTGTATTACTATTTTGGATATTGGGCCCCATTTTTAAATTGTTCTACATTGAGGTCCAGAAGGTCCAAAATTAAACTTTGTTTGATTTCATCAAAAACTGAAGTATTGCGGCTCTATGATATGCTGAATCTTATTGTGCATTAATATTTTTTTGAATTTGTGCCCTGTTTTCAAATTAGTCCATATTAAGGTTTGAAGGGTCCAAAATTAAACTTTCTGCGGTCGCATCAGGCTGCGCTCGTTGAAGCATTTTATTTACATGTGGTTTCTGGTTATTAAAATGTAAGCGGGTGGTGGGCTGTGGGCGGCTGCCTTCAGTTTTTGTGCAAGAACTTATGAACTGTTCTACCAGATATTCACTTGTTGTCGAGTATCGAGTTGCGAGTTACGAAAGTCGAGTTGCGAGTTACGAAGGTCGAGTTGCGAGTTACGAAGGTCGAGTTGCGAGTTACGAAAGTCGAGTTGCGAGTTACGAAATTAGATTTTTGTGAAAATGGGGAAAACCATTTAAATTTTTTGGTGTATCTCTTTAACATTTTTGAATGATGATTGCTTATAGAATTGTTTACAGTATTGTTGATTCTTTTTGTTGTTTGTATTTCATCTGAGTCTCGTGTAAAAAAATGAATGGATTGCTTACATAATCACTACGCAAAGTATGGTTATTGTCGGAAGAAACAGATAGCCTTTTGAAATACAGCAGATGACTTGTAGTTTAATTATTATTAAAATTTTATAGCTAGTAGCACCGTCATATTAAACGTAAATGGAGATAGCAACTAAACTATAGAACATATATGTAAAAGACTCCATCTGCAAATTTCGTTAAGAGTGGGCTCTTTGGGGCAGCTGCAGAGGCAATATTTGTTAGGGACCCCAAAATGTATTTTTTTGCAGTGACACTCAAAATCGTGGACGTTTAAGTTATATATGTCTACGTTGGCTAGAGGTGAAGGGGGAGGTTGGGCGCTCATAAAACCTGTTTAACCCCGCCGCATTTTTGCGTATGTCCTAAGTCAGGAACCTCTAGCCTTTGTTGGTCTTGTATGTTTTAATTTTGGTTCATCTATATGTTTCGGAGCATAGAATGGCGTCTATTTTATTGATCTAGTGTACATTGTGTTTCGGGGCTGCCTCTGGGTGTGGGATTTCTCGCTGTGTTGAAGACCCATTGGTGGTCTTGGGTTGACTTGTATATTTTGGTTGGGTTGTTGTCTCTTTGACACATTCCCCGTTTCCATTCTTTATTCTATACATGTAGCTGTCAAAGATACTTTTGTAAAAGGGACAAAAGACGCAGTTTTGGAATATGTAACTTCTTACTAGAAAACGGGTTAATCATACAAAAATGTACAATACCCAGCTGATATCTGAAAATACAACATTTGTATCAAGGATGCATGCAGGTAAAAAAGTAAACTTGTGACAGACAAGGCTTCCGTGATCATACCGTAAAAACACACACCAAAACATTCCTTAAAACTGTTCCTTTATTTTTTGTAACAGCGGTATAGCTTATTGTAGAATAACGTCTTTCCAAATTAAAAAAAAAACATATTATGATCTATGCCAGGAAGTTACCATAATTTCATAGAAAGACATCTATAGCATGCTTATTTTTGCGTTGTAGTATTCAGATATACATACATTGAACAACTCGATTATTAACTATTTGGTATACATATGCACTCCCCGCTTGGGTTTGAATCACAAAGTTAACAAAGTTCAAAATTATTTAATTTATAACATAAAGCACATAACATATCACATTTCTGACTAATTCATGAGATATTTTCCTAAGTTAAATGTGCAATTGTGCCTATATCACCCTAAACCTTTGCGAAAGACGAAGAGTTAGCACTCGGGGTGCTAATGAATATCCTTTATTCAAGCGTCACTGATGAGTCTTGTATAGACGAAACGCGCGTCTGGCGTAGAAAATATCATAAGCCTGGTACCTTTGATAAGTATATTTACTTAAGGCCTAACACAGTGCCATATTCTGTGAGATGTCGATAATTTGCAAGTTTATTTCGATCATTTGTCGACATGCTTTATTTGTTATGCTTGATTTGTTCAGTACGGTATACATTTTGTCTTTAGTTATATCTACAGTATATCCTGTTTTATTTTAGAAAATGAACAATGTCGCTCTCATGAAAGAAATTTAAGCGTGCGTGACTTTGCAACATATAGACTCTTATAAATAAGTATCACATAACTCTTTCAAATCCTGCAATCAAAATACCGGGACCCTTCCCCATGCAGTGTATAACTAAGTTCGGGTACATGTATGCTTTGTTTGTTTCAAAAATCAGACGACACGACCGTTTATATATATATATAATTCTTAAGAAATTATAGAAACATAATATTTTTGTAACTCGCAACTCGACCTTCGTAACTCGCAACTCGACATTCCGATTCGTTACTCGCAACTCGACCTTCGTAACTCGCAACTAGACTTTCGTAACTCGCAACTCGACTTTTGTAAATCCGGCAACTCGGCCTTTTCAACTCGCAACTTGCAACTCGACGATAAGAAATCCTCGTTCTACCAATGCTTTTCAAATTTTAATATGGTGATACCAATGTAGAAATGGAGGTCAAGTTCCATATTGGCCATTTTCACTGTTACCATTCCTTACCATACCAAGATCATTGATATTTTGGAAAATGACACTTTATGTAATTTCCGTGTATTAACCTCTGAACCTTTCCACTGATGGTTTTCAAATTATAAGGGGACGACCATTTGATATTCTGGGGGGGGGCCAGGAGGATTTGTTTTGGATCGGTTATTTATTTTTGTAAACTAAGAGGACAGATTATCTATTTTCTGCACTATTGAAGCAAGATTTTTCATTTTCATTAAAGCAAGGGACTGATTATTTATTTTCACAACTATATTTATAATATTCGAAAACATACAATTTTTAAATTATTTGTTTATTATAAATAATTCATGTATAGTCAAGTCATTATGTACCATTATCAGAATTAATTAGTATCCTCTGCAGAAATGAATCTTCTGTATTCCCCAATGCATATACATGTATTGCATACATACACAGTATTAAAGTTTGGTTGTAACTAATGCTCTTTTAAAAGTATTGGCAAACATGTTTCGCCGAGCGGAGCGAGGCAAAAATTTTTTTAAGGGTTTTTGAACCGCTGAAGGCCCAAGAAGCTATAGAAAAAATGACGCAAAATCATGCCTTCTGGGTGTTCCCCAGACCCTTTCTTAAACTGAAAATGCAAGTTCTGTTTTAATAATTTTATGACAATATTTTGGTCTCAAAGCAAAATCACGTTATAGATTCAGTGTAAGACTTAAGTTTCTAGGAACAACATCAAAAGACAAATATGCATGATAAAGCAAAAATGTAATTCACATAGTTAAGTCTGTGGCTGCTGTGTTTTTTTAAACTCATGATCAAGTTAATAATAAAATTACTAAATTACAAAATGAATGCAACACTAACAGAATACAGAAGGGCAATCAATGAACAAAAGACAAATAAATAAGAAACATTGATCCCGAAAAATCAGGGGCTAGGTCTGAGGGAGAACAGAACTTGCTTCTTGCAAGGCACTCACGGTGAACACAATTTGATATTGAGACTAGCGTTTGGTTTTGAAATTTCCTACATGAGGCATTTGTCTCAATGTAGTTACGGCCCTGATTTAATAAAAGTGAGGTAGGTGTTCCTGAGACAATTAACCTCAAGTTAAATGAAACCAATTTTCTGACATTTCAAGTATATTTAAATAATATTTATACTTTTATTATTAAAAGATATGGGAAGTGTTTCCCGATTTTTTTTTGGAAAAAAGATGAATTTATGAAGAACCTGGTGCCATCTCATACTTTCGATTAGACCTGCTGAGTTATTTATTTTCAATACATTGCAAGTCAGGTAATTTATTTTCAAACTACCACAGAACAAACCATTTATTTTTGTGATTATCAAGGCTGAGTTATTTATTTTCAAAATCCTCCTGGCCCCCCCCAGAATATCAAATGGTCGTCCCCTAATGAAATACTGACAATTTCAGTTTTACCGTTCAGGAATTATGGTCCTTGATATATTGGAAAATGGCACTTTATGTCGTTTCTGTGTAATAACTTTTGAAGTGTTCCACCAGTGCTTTTTTAAATAGTTTCATATCTTTTTACTGATGACAAAATGGAAGTTCAATATTGATGATTTACGCTTTTGCCCTTTAGGAGTTATGGTCCTTGATAGATTGGAAAATTAGCATAGAACATGGCAGGTCAAACAAGCCTGAAAATGCCTTCAAAATACAGAAAACTGGGTTTGCTGTCAATTTGATACCTCATTTCTGGTTTCTCTATTATCATGACAGCTCATCCATGGTGAAACTGCATGAAATTAAAAAGATATCAATCATTTGTCATACTAGTATGAAAATCACAGAAAGAATATAAATGTTGAAAGGATAATATGGCATGACAATTTCCACAGTTTAATTTGTTTATGCAGAAGTATGAACAGTTCAAATAAAAAAACAACATTAAACATAACACAGTTTATTAACATATATGGATAATAACAGTATCACAAAGGGAGGGGTTCATAAATATTCATATACACATGTAAGACACTTAATGCTGCATGAGCTGTGAAAATTATATAAAAACATTATTACATTATATTGTTTTTATTACATGAGATTGAAAATCTTTTATAAAGACTAATTGCTCTTTGCTTAAGGTCAAGTAGCAAGCATTTCATCCATATTCTTGACAATATAATAAGAGGATGAATTAATTTTAATTATAGGTGCTAAAAATTTATTTTATGCAAATTGCAAGGCACATATCAAATAAAGGGGTTCATACACTAACTTTTTTAATGACAAACAAAATTTCTGGATCACCACAACCTTTCCAAGTGTGGAGGCCCTCCACCCTTGAATATATTGGCACTACTTTGATTTTTCTGCTTCAACCTGAAGTTCTAAGTACAATTAATGATGCCTTTGAAAATTTTGTGAAGTAATTTTAACACTAAGGGTTGTTATATTAAATTTCAATCTGCTGACATTCTTAACAGTTATTGATTCTTGCAGGTTGTCAACAAAGTAAAATCTTAAACTTCATCAATTGTTTAAATCTTATTTGGTTCAACTGTACATCTTAAGCACCACTATTCTCTGACAACCTCTTCTTATATAAACTGAAAATTTTTAAAGCTTCTAGGAAACAGATTTGTTTTTCACAAAAAAAATAATTTTAATTATAAGCCATATTTTACAAGTTCTTAACTTAACGAGATTTTTAGTTCATTTCCTGCATTTTGATTACTGGAACAGATCAATGTTTTAAGTTTGAATGTTTCCTCTTCTAGGATTGCTACAAATAGATTGAATGAATAGATTGATCTTTTTCACCAACAGAGTTAAAATGAACAAGTTATGGAATCTTTACCAAAGTTCATAGTATCACAGCTTTGCTATATGTTATTGTGATAGAATTTGACAATTTTGACTTTTTCTCTGATAAATGAAAACAGTCCAAACCAAAAAGATGTAAAATTTGAACTATTTAATCAAAATTGATTTCAACAGGAATGTGTTGGACTGAATAATATTTTGATATAATGAGTATTTGTCACCATATCATTTCTTTACACCTTAATATTTATTTGAATTCTACTAAGTTTTAAATGTAACAACTTTCTGATATTGGTTCTGTTCATGGGACAATTTTCAATGTAACAATATATAAATAACACATAGCTGAGAGGGTGATAGAGCAGATTGTTACCCCGAGAAAACATTATTAACTGAGGCGAAGCCAAGGTTGACAATGTCTTTTCGAGGGGTACCAATCTGCTCTATCACCCTCTCAGATATGTGTTATTTAATTTATTATACTGAATGTTCTGTTATTACTGTCTATTAAATTTCAAAGTAATAAACTGTGTCGTCATGTACATAACAATCATCCGTATTTATTAAAGCGCACACTTGAGCAAGCGTCTCCGTGAAGGGTAATAGATTTTTTCCATTGGATAGAGTACATTGTCTCCCTCGTATTAACCAATCAAAATCTGGTATGTTAACATGACGTATAATAATTCTATTTGTTTTATGTATACTTGTACAATTTATAATAAAAGCAAAATTATCAATTTGAAAAAAGATGTCATTATTTTCGTTAGTATTTTCCATTTTAAAAATAAATGGTTGAAAAAGAATGAATGAATCACAGAGTTTATTATTAAGATTTTTGTACCAGGTAAGTTAGCACAACACAATATTTGAACACAGTTTTTTTAACACACGATCATCCAATTAGAATCATTGTAACAAACTATGTATTGTCTTGTCTAAAGTCTTCTTTTCCATGGTTGTCATTTGTCCATATTGATTAGCTAAGGGGGATAATTGTGATTTTCCAGCACCACTTTGTAAACCTTTTGACCTTGGTGAAGGTGCAATGTCATTTGGTTGGGACCATACTGTTGCCTCAAGCCTTTTCTTGGTCTTTTTATGGAGAAAGTCTGTTGGACTTGAGCTTTGATGCCTTCCAGGTCTGAAACAAACAAATGTTTTTTTCATATTTCACTAGAACAGAAACTACTAGCAAATGGAAACTGTTTAAATTCAGATATTTTTTTTTGACAATTTCCAATGAGAGTGTAAATAGAGATCATTATGTCTGTCTATGTAATTGTGTATGGTCCTTAATAGAACTTTTCAAAACAGGTATTAGTGTTTTTCTCTTTGAATACTCCTATTTTTTTTCAAATCTCAATTGCAATGTACAGTAAAATGTGGATTTTTGTTCTTTGTCCTAGTTGGCATTGTGATGTATTGCCATCGCTTGATGTCCTTGGCCTATAACTTTTCATATTTTCACCAGCTTTTCTAGCCTTTGAATCAAATTAGACCGGAAAAATCGTTCATGAAAGATCCTTTTATAATATATTCTCATTCTGTTCCAACTTTAGATAAAAAAAAAATATGGCTGTCATCAGCAATAACTGATGTTGATTAAATTCTTTTTTTTTCTCTATGAAAAATTGAGGCCTAATCATCTGAAGGTAAAAAATGATGATATGGATACAGGAATCTTCAATACACCCCCACTCATCTGAAGGTAAAGAATGATGATATATATGGATACAGGAATCTTCAATACACCCCCACTCCAATTTGGCAAAGGAGGGGTAAACTGGTTAACATCAGTCGGTAACATATCTTTTGTCTTTTTTCTCAGAAACTACAAGATATAGCATCTATTCTTTGGTATTAAGCTTCATCTAGTTATGCCAAATAGTGTTGACACGTTTTCAGGTCCCCATTGCTGAAAAACTTGAATTTTCAAATTGTCATGCACATATATGAAGTTTTCTACCATTAAGGTATATATGTAAAAAAAAATCGGACAGGTGCCTGTGGTTTTTAGGCAAGAAAAAAAACCATTCCCAACAAAGTTTATGGTTCTGGTGGTCAATTGTCAATTTTCTTTTCCTCAGAAAGTTTGTTATTTTTTTCTCTGAAACTGCATGTACAATATCGGAAATGATATATATTCTAAGGTCATTCATAGATTTATTAAGCGAAAAATACGACCATCAGAAACCATTTTGGATTCTCGGGTTTTGGATTTTCGGGTTGGTCAATTTTCAGATTTCTTCTATTCTGAAACTAAGAGATCAAATCTGTTCAAACTTCATAGGAATGTTGAGTTGGAGGCCCTCTATAAAGAATAGTCATTTCGTGCTGCTGACATAATAAAAGGCTTCAATGCTTACTCACGGTTCCAAAAGGAATATACCCTTTTTAAAACCTGTACACGTAAAGTAATAGACGTATTTACACTTGTATGCAAATTATTTGTCCGCCATTACGTAAAATCACACAGGTTCCCGTAAACTTTGACACCATAATTCAAAACATTTGACGTCACAATTAAAAAGTGATTGTTGCCTGACGTCAAAAGGTGATTCGGAGTAGATCTAAGGTCATTCGGAGGCAAAATATAGCTAAATATCAAAAGTGTAAATACGTTTATAGCTGAACTTTATTTGTAAAAGTATATCATATTTACTTTTTACTTGATAATGGTGAGGAGGTCATAATTACCGTTACAGTCTCCTGACGAAGTAGAGAGGTATGTCTAAACTTACCCTAATGCTGCCTTTAAATGTGGTGGAGGAGTGGGAGTTCTTGATTCTCCTTCTTTTTCAGATCTTAACGCTGCAACCTTATCGTGTAGGACAACTGGTTTCCCTGAAAATACAAAAAAACATGTTTCGTCATCGAAAGCTCCTTCATACTCCTTTTTTTTACAGCAGATAACCGTGTAGAAAGTTTATGGCATAGTTCATATAGATTTTAACAAAATTCCATCAAAACGCTGAGAATTGAAATTCTGACAATGGTTTATAAATGTCATTCGTGCTTAATTTTGATATTTTCGTACGCGCTTACAGTTTCAAATTGAGCTCAATACTTAATTATTAAGATATTATATTTATTTGTACTCGCAGCAAAGCAGACGAGAAAAGCACAAGGTTATACGGAGATAAAATTCAGCTAAATACCAAAAGTGTAAATACGTTTATAGTTTCAATAACATGAATTTGAAAAAAAATTTATGTACTATTGTAAAGCACTTATATATACCATTATAAAGCACTTAAGTATTTACGTATACCTATGTGATGACAGCACGAAATAAAAGAATGCAACTGCACTCTAATAAATCTAATTTAATGTCTTATATTGCGGGCAAACAGTAACTTCTTTACAATTTATGTCCCATCCTAAATACAATTCACTATATATCGTGGAGTTTACGTTAGTGACGTCATGTTTCTCTGGCGGACAACCATCAACATATTTTATAATGTTGTACCGAACTTCAGTACTAATGATTACTTATAATTTCAAATGACCTTCAAATAAAATTGCTCATCTTCACATTACAACTACATAAAATAATATATATTGATGAAAAAAATGTAAAGTTAACAATGATGTTGAAAATTACACAGCATCTTCAAGGGAAAGAACAGTTCAGCTTTATACTTGAATTCCTGTGGACAATTTAAGACATAGTTGTGAAGTTTACGTATTCGAATCCCTTACAAAAATTTGGCAGATTGGATTTTTTTCATCGGTTTTGGAAGGGAGGGGTATATACTTTCGCACAAGTGCAGAACGAAGAATATCATTAATTGATTGTTGGTTGCTAAACGTCAAGTGGCAAATAGTTCATGCATGTCCAGGACGGAAAGAATATCACTTACATCCCATCTTGACAAAAAAAAAATAAGGTTCTAGTCATCTATCAGCTTTATGCGAAAGGATGCTACTCTTTGCGCTGTCTTTGTTAAAAAGTAGACTATTGTTCGCCAGTCACACAAAATAAATTGTTAAGCAAGCATTCATTGACGCTATTTCATTGAAAATGTGAATTCACTACGGTTGTCATTTATTTTATAAAATGTAATTGTTAAATGTACGAATTTTGGTAATTTTTTTATGAAGTCTATAAACCATGCATGCAATGCTTAATAGTATGTATTTCCCCAACTTAGTATTGCGATTGATTGTTTGTATATTTTCTGGAGATGAAAACATTTATATGCTATAAAAGAATTTCATTATTGTAACGTCAGAGATATTAAGCAGAGTACCGATTTAATTGAAATAATATATATAATCAATTTCTAGACCAAACGTGATAACTGACGAGTCGAGAACATAAAACAAGTAACACTTCAGCTTATTAAGGAACCAAAGTCAATAGTTATTTACCTTCGAAAAGATACTGGTTATTTTTTTTCTAAACAACACAACCGAAGCCAGCTGTTATTTTACGTTTGTTATTTTGAGAGGAAAATGATAACATTATATGACCTCTCTAACATTTTTAGTATTTGTTTTCATTATTATTATTTATCAGCACATTTCATTGCGAACATATTTCAATATTGCGTCCTTGAAGAGGATGTGCTAAACATTGACGATTTACACAATAAAAGACGATAATTGTTTTGTCCACTGTTTGTGTGCAACTGTTAATTTGTGCCACTGATAAAATGTCATGTCCATAAAGTGATATCTATTTTCTCTGACTTGACATTACTTTTGAAGAAATAATTATTTAGATGCACTTTAAGTTGCTTTAGAAATATATTATCAACATAATGGTTAGACTTGCTACATGTCCCTTCCTTATTATTTTTTTTTAATTTGCCCCTTTAACAATTTTACTGCTATAACTAGGAGATTACCATTATACTGACATCTGCAGAGGAAGGTTTCTCCAAGGCCAATCAGTATACTGGAAGTTAACAGTAAACATATAAATTAGTAAGAAAGAAATAAAAGAAAGGGAATTGTAGCAAGTCTACATAATGGTATTCCATGTCTATCCTGTCAAAATAATGAAAATCACAATAAATTTTTTAAATGTTAGATATCCCATATGAATAACAAACACAACTTTGAATATTTAAAGTATAGGTGTAGAAACAATAATTGTCATTCTGTTCTTTGATTTATAAAGTTCATCTTCCTTTTATATAAAAAAAATACTACCCTTAAAGTGATTGAAATTCAGAGTTTTTCAATAGATAGTAATTTACTAAAAAATGCACTAAATATATCAAAATTAATTTCCTTTCATCGATAGGCATCGATTTGAAGACATTTCACCGAGACCGAAAGTTGAGTCAAGAATTTTTTTATATTTGGAGGGCAAGTGCAGTTAGCTTTTTGCATTCCAGACGTAGGACAATAATAGTACAGGCCCAGGAATGTTTTTCCTTATCTGTTAGCAATTATTTATCTATTTATTCATTCATTTAATCGTTTAAATGGCTTTTGCGAAACTCCTATCCCGACAATTAACTCTACGTAACACTTAAAAATTTCTTTATGTTAACTGTGACCGTCTGAACTTGAAATCATTTCAAGGCGAAAAAAAAGTCCTCATTAATGGCGCAAGAGTTACAATAGATGTATTGAAAATAAAACTTATCAAAAAGTTTCACTATTATGTAATAAGAATTAAATGAATACAACACAATTCAATAAATTAAACACACTTTCTATTGAAATGGTTATACTGACGTTGACTATCAAGTCATGTTTCGACTACGAATTTAAATAAATGTTAATTGAAATGAAAAATCCGAACCCTTCTTTTGTTGTAAAATATAGGAATGGTTTATTTCACAGTTAAAACATGAACATTAATAAAAATTTCAATTTCTTTATCAAATTCTTTATTTGATTTTTATGCATAAACAGTACAGCTCTTTCAAGACAAGAATGCATACGAGCGGAACGAGAAGTACAAAATGTAGGATACCAACCCTCTAGAACGTGCAACATTTCGGACTGAAAAAATGATCAGGAATTCCAAAGCAACATAACAAGTCTCGAGACCTCTAGTCGGACAAATGCACACCAATGATCACTTAGTTGTCAAGAAAACGAAACACAAGAACTAAAAAATAGGCTAGAGGGACTACAACGGCGTCAAAGTGTCGTATCAAAACTTGAAAATGTCGAATATTGATTAGTTGGTTGTTGGTACCCCGGCAGGACCATGATAATAGTATACACAACCCTAAACGCACACATCTGGTTATAAAGATATGTGCACAAATAGACAGCACACGATACTGAAAGTAAAGCTTTGGCATAAAAGGCATATTATTCATGTATTTGCCACTGGACGTAAAGTAACCAAACAATCAATTAATATAATATCTAGGTTATAACGAGGTTAATCCTTCTTATATTCGCCTATTGAGCATTTGTTCGCACTTATTTACCGGTTAAAGCTTTTTCGTCCAATTAATAACTAAAAGGATAGAAAGAACGAATGCATATTCAAAACTGTTGTCTTTAAATAATTATTTCTGTATTCACAATTCTAGTTTGAGCATGGACACAGGTTCGTGAAAGGAGATTGGCGTCAGAACACCATGAATTAAAACCAAAGATGTTCTGAGAATCTTGTTCCTTATGCACTTCTTAAATCCATTTTGTGTGACATCATTATGGCTTTGTTGTAGTGTTGATATTGACATGAATGTTTGGAATAGGAATATTTACTTAAACTCAAAAACCTTTTTATAATTTCGTCTAATCGTAAAGCAAAAATAAATATTTCTATTGTGTTGGCATTAAATGAAAACATTAATATAATAGATATCCCTCGATTTGACAATATTATCAAATTCTGTTTAACATTATGCCGTTAAGCTTGTCTGATAAGATTTAAGATAATTTATAAAGTAATTTATTTTAACTGAATTTAATTTAATAAACTGAGATAAATAGAAATAAATATTAATCCGTTTAATATTACTTCATCAGAATCAGTACAGAACAGAAATCGTGTTTTTTTAAACATTAATTGCAATTTACCTTTACTCTCCCGAAGTTCATGCTCGGCAATAAATGGGATACTTGTTGCTCGGTGCAGCGGTTGTTCATTGTTATTTTTCTTGAGGGAGGGACGTGTTTCCTGCTATTCATAGACTTATGATTTGTATTTACTCCATATTGTTGTCTTTCTTTTTTATCATTATTGTGAATAAGTGATGTTCTTGGTGTATATATTTTTTATCTGATTCACTCAAGGCAAAATAAACCAAGAATCTGGGTCCATACGACACCACTCCCCGCTCGCACTTTATTTATATCTTTAGTTCAGTGAACCGGGAAATTGGAACCAAACCCTTATTTGGCATACAATTTATAAAGTTATCATAACATCATGGTAAATAGTATCATTACATCATGGTAAATAGTATCATTACATCATGGTAAATAGTATCATAACATCATGGTAAATAGTATCATTACATCATGGTAAATAGTATCATTACATCATGGTAAATAGTATATTAAGTTTCAAGTTGGTATGACCACAACTACTTGGTAAACCACCATAACCAAAATCTTCAACCTGATACTAGAAGTACAGACGGACGGACTGACATTCGGACGAACGACAGACAAGAAAATATTACCTTCCTTACTATTGTTAAAGGAGCATAAAAATAAGTAAATATGAAGGGTCACCAAAAATGTGTAGAAGAAGAACAGATAACATTATGACCAAACATCTAAACAGCAATTACACATATATCTATGTATGAAATAATATGAAATAGTAGCAAAAATAGCGTTGTTTCTTTGTTTAAGTTTTTTCATGTGCATGTAGTGTTTTCCGTTATGTAGTGTTTCACCATATCCTTTCTTTTTCATTATATACAGATACTAACACTATATTTTAAATATGGTTCTGAACAGAATACACAGGAAACTAAATATCAATTAAAAATTGGGAATGAACGTCATTATAAGGAGTTCTAACCAATTTCAATTTCTACTGCATGCAGTTGACAGCATTTAAACCAAAGAACTAGCAAGGAAAAAAAATTCCCGTAATACACCCTAAGATTTAAAAACATTTTATTTTGATTATCAATTTTAAAACATCTTATCAGATTGACTAGGCTGTTAAGATTTTTGATTATAACCTTTCCACTGCCTTATACAGGTACAGTATGCAATCGCATTTGACATGCTTATATATCTTCGATGTTAGGTATGAAACATCAATTATATTCATCAGTTGTTTTCTAATTCAATGAAAACAACGATACAATACAGTCTAATCCTACTTTAAAACTGCATGAATTCTCTTGTAATCTTTAAAACAAATTTAAATATGTTAATTTCTGTTTTGATATCAAATCCTTACCTGACTTATCTAGCTGGATATTAGCTCCGCTCTCTGCCATGTTTACGATTACATATAACAGATAATCAATATAGAAAGAAGTTCCATGTCATTAGACTAGTAATATATAGCAGGTAAATTATCACAATTGATTTTTTTTTCTGCTTGATAATGTTATCGTTAATATTCATCAATTTTTATCCCTCTAAATTTCATCACGATACCTGAGTGTGATATACAAAATGTCACCAACTGATTTTAAACAACTACAATGTATTTCTAAATCACATGCTATAATAATGGATTAAAACATTACACTGCGATCCAGGGGTGTTTAAACTGGTTAATACATGGTGGTTAATAATATTTATCAGTTTGCAGGTACTTAAAGGATAATTAGTCTACGTAAATGTATAGGCAAGCAAAGTCGATAAATTGAGTAACACGACTATATACAAAAAGTTTCGTGTGTTCAAATTGACCGAGATGTCAAAAGATTTAACTTTTGAACTTTTAAACTAAAAAGCCAACTTTAAATCAATTTGTAAATTTGTTATAATTTATATATCTATTCTTTATTCAATCAGATAATTTACTTAAAAAATGATATTCATTTAAGATCATCAACATCAAAAATAAAACTTATCTTTACCTATGTGCTTGCATTACAAAAAACAACTAGTTTGAGTGTGGTTCTTAGCTGAATCACATACCGCTAGTAGAACACATTTTAAAATTGAGAATGGAAATGGGGAATATGTCCAAGAGACAAAAACCCGACCAAAGAGCAGACAACAGCCGAAGGCCACCAATGGGTCTTCAATGCAGCGAGAAAATCCCGCACCCGGAGGTGGTCCTCAGCTGGCCCCTAACTAAAATTGTGTGCTAGTTCAGTGAAAATGGACGTCACACTAAACTCCAAAACATATAAATGAACTAAAATTAAAAAAACATACTAGACTAAAAAAGGCCAGAGGCTCCTGACTTGGGACAGGCGCAAAAATGCTGCGGGGTTAAACATGTTTTGTGGAATCTCAACCCTCCCCCTATACCTCTAGCCAATGTAGAATAAAGAAACACATAGCAATACGTTTTCAAATATTCAAATATTCAATGCAGTTACTGAACTTGTACTCAGTGTTGTTTTTATATATAAACAGACGCTTTGAATCAAGAAAATCACTTCAAATAATTGTTTTATCTTTTAGTTTTTAACGTTTGACAAATTAAAAAAAAAAAAAAAAAAAAGCCAACAAAGGCCCACCTGCCGCAAGCGGCTAAATTATCTTAAGTTACTAGCTAATAAAATAAAAAATGGATTTAATTTCTAAGTTTACAGTAGTCTGTTATCAAATATGATTCAAAAATTCATTCAAAGACAGAAAATATAAAAAACAGTCTATTCACACGAAAAGTTTCACATAAATATTAATAATAAAGGTATGGAAAATATGGGGCTAATAAAGTAACCAGTCATAAAAATACAGTCCTATTTTATTCAGTGTTGTATCGTCATAATGCACAATTATATGTTAAAATTATAAAACTGTCATATTTAAATGAAAATAACACTTTACTATTTAGAAGTCCGAAGCGCTTTTCTGGACTTTTCTTCCTTTACCTAACACATCTAAAAATCACACGAGTAAACGTACGTCATTAAGTTTGAATAATGCTTTACAGAAACATACATACTTATTAATCTTTTAAAAAACCAGTTTTTTTGCTACATTATCAACTAAATCTCTTACACTAGTTCACAGCTACATTACCAAACAAAACTCTTACACTAGTTCATAGCTACATTACCAAACAAATCTCTTACACTAGTTCATAGCTACATTATCAACCAAATCTTTTAAACTAGTTTATAGCTACATCATCAACCAAATCTCTTACACTAGTTCATAGCTACATTATCAACCAAATCTCTTACACTAGTTCATAGCTACATTATCAACCAAATCTCTAACACTAGTTCATAGCTACATTATCAACCAAATCTCTTACACTAGTTCATAGCTACATTACCAAAAAAATCTCTTACACTAGTTCATAGCTACATTACCAACCAAATCTCTTACACTAGTTCATAGCTACATTATCAACCAAATCTCTTACACTAGTTCATAGCTACATTACCAACCAAATCTCTTACACTAGTTCATAGCTATATTATCAACCAAATCTCTTACACTAGTTCATATCTACATTACCAACCAAATCTCTTACACTAGTTCATAGCTACATTATCAACCAAATCTCTTACACTAGTTTATAGCTACATTACCAAACAAATCTCTTACACTAGTTCATAGCTACATTACCAACCAAATCTCTTACACTAGTGCATAGCTACATTATCAATCAAATCTCTTACACTAGTTCATAGCTACATTACCAACCTAATTTCTTACACTAGTTCATAGCTATATGTTTGCTGGATTTATATATATAAGACATTTAACTAAACTGATAATTCAATTAATTTAAACTCATTCATAAAATATCTTAATACGTCAACAAAGAATATATCACTGCTACAATTAATGTAACACCTATAGAGTTATGCCGAGGTTTTTCTTCAGGTTTTGTTATATCAAGGTCAAAAATGTTAGAAGTAAACTCAATACATAAAAAATTGACATAACTATACATTCAGCATATCCAGATACCACACTATATGAATTAGTGTACGCAACACGTATCATTGGGATCAAAGTACAACTTATAAAAATTCAGTGAAATCTGTTGATCGTTTACATATCTGATACCAAAAAGAACACATATTCAGAAGATAAATTGGAGAAACTAAAAGAATGGAAATGGTGATAACAGCAAAACATAGTATTCAAGGACATGAAACAACAATTCATGGCATCACTGATACCGAAATATGCAAGAAGTTCGTTACCTTGTGAGCTCCACATTGAGGTTTCTGGTGATGCTCTCGGAGAGTATTCCTATTTCAGGAACAAAAGGTGTAAAGAGAGCTTCCATCTATGTTAATACAAAACTTAATAAAGCAGAAAGTGACTATCATAAACTTAAATGACTACTTATACGGCCAGCGGTTAGCATTCCTTGGTGACATCAACCCTGTTACATATATATTGACCACTGCTAAGCTGGATACAACCGGACACCACTGGTTATTTGCTCTTTGACCCTGAGATTAAATAATGACCGACTAGGAACGAATAAGACAGGTGTTAATGTAGTCGACTACCTATCAGCGTAGAGTCAATAAAAGCCCTCTGTAATTCAACATTGTATTCTAGTTTACCATAGTCATGTGTTGAAAACCTAACAGTATCCCCAAATGCCGTATCAAATGTCTATGACTCGAAAAGAATCAACGTTAGAAATATCGTGGACCGGGAGAAGGCTCTCTCTGTGAATCTTGATATAAACAAAATCATAGACTACATTACAGACTGTAAAAAGCCACATAGAAACACTTTGGATTTAATCCTCTACTCCGACCTTTCGTCTATTTGAAGTTGATACTTCGTATAACATCTATCGACGAGGAAAACAAAAAACCTGTTAATCCAAACCATAGCACATGCATCAACTGTACTAAAACACTCTGAAACGATATAGGTAAATAAGGAAAGGACAAGACATTGTTGTGGATAAGAGACAGATACTACTGCCGTGAGATGCATAAAGGCATCGATATTTAAATTGAGGAATGTGGTAGATGCAGTCAAGGAAAAACTTAAATCAACCTTAAAACACCTGTTGTTAACATCATTATTTATGTGTGGATGTTTTGACCATTGGACTATATTAGAGAGGACACTAGGACATTCTGGTGATCATTGTTAACTTTACCAGATTTGCAAGGACTATTCTAACAAGAAAACAACTAGCAGATGATTTCCTTGATCAATTAATCGCCTATTATGGCATAACGAACCCATTCATCAATTATCTTTCAAAAAATATAATGATATCTTTTCAATTATGTCATAATCAGTTCCTTAGGAAACTATCTAATCAAAGTACCCTATCATCTATTTGATACTCTATCAAAACAACTGTCGTATGTATACTAACATTTTCTGGATTTAAGTTCATCATGAACGCTCATACCTAAACATTTGAAATCCAGGGATGCACGAACGCGTAGAAACGTTAGGAGCTATATGTGATCAAAAGGGACCCAAAACGAATGTAAGGTCAACTTTGCAAGAGGGAGTTGGGACCTTAGTTTCTTTTTATAAATTTGTCAACGGAAATTCGTTTTTTTAGAAAAGTTTGAAACTCCAAATGAAAAGGTACGCCCACAATTTTACAAACTTGTATTTGAGAAAAGAAAAGTCGTCATCAAATCTAGTTGTTCACAGAGAACATCATAAATTACATATGAAACAATTCATTAAACAAAACAAACTAAATATAGTTGACAAGATTGAATGACCACCACGTGAATCATTAACTTGAAAATAGTTTTTGTCGAGCCTGCGACTTTTGTCGCAGAAAGCTCGACATAGGGATAGTGATCCGGCGGCGGCGGCGGCGGCGTTAGCTAACTTCTTAAAAGCTTTATATTTTAGAAGCTAGAAGACCTGGATGCTTCCTACTTTGTATATAGATGCCTTATGTTACGAAGTTTCCGTCTGTCATATGTCCATTGTCCTTGACCTCATTTTCATGGTTCAGAGACTACTTGAAAAAAAGTCAACATTTTTTGTAATGTTAATTTCTTTCTTATTATGAGTAATAGGATAACTATATTTAGTATGTGCGTAACTTGCAAGGTCCTCGTGCCCGTCAGACGATTTTCATTTGACCTCGACCTCATTTAATGGATCAGTGAAGAAGGTTAAGTTTTCGTGGTCAAGTCCATATATCAGATGCTATAAGCAGTAGGTCTACTATATTTGGTATATGGAATAATTGTAAGGTGTACATGTCCAACTGGTAGGTGTCATCTGCCCTTGACTTCATTTTCATGGTTCAGTGGTCAAAGTTCAGTTTTTGAGTTTTGGTCTTTTTTTTCTAATACTATATGCAATAGGTCAACTATATTTGGTGTATGGAAATATTTTATGATGTACATGTCAGTCTCGCAGGTTTTATTTGACCTTGACCTCATTTTCACGGTTCATTTCTCAGTGTTAAGTTTTTGTGTTTTGGTCTGTTTTTCTTCAACTATAAGCAATAGATCAACTATATTTGTTGTATGGAAGGATTGTAAGGTGTATATGTCTGTCTGGCAGGTATCATCTGACCTTGACCTCATTTCACGGTTCATTGGTCAATGTTAAGTTTTCATGGTTCAGTTTTTTTCTTAGAAACTATACGCAATAGGTCAACTATGTTTGGTTTATTAAATGATTGTAAGGTGTGCATGTATTTCTCGTTTGGTTTATCTGACCTTGACCTCATTTTCTTGGATCATGTTAAGTTTATGTGTTAATTGTAGTAAATCTGTATATTTAGGACTATCAACATAAAATCAATGGTTAGTAAAGAAGGCGAGACATTTCAGCGTGTGCACTCTTGTTAATAGGTTAAAGGTATCCAAAAACTACTGGCATGAACACTCAACAAGTAGATTTTTGTAAGGCATATAAAGACTCAAAATAACTAATACCATATACACATTACTATCATTATTCCTTGACGCATTGAAATGATGTGGGATAAATCATTCAATATGCCAACGATGCTTATTCTTCAATAAAAATCACTTTGAAATCTTTTTTTCGGAGACAACATTCCTTGAGACTAATAATAATAATTTTTATTCACCAAGTACATAACAATTATATGCATACAACATTTAGACTACACATATTATATATAAAATAGCAAGAGGTAGAGTGAAACATAAAACAACATGTCAGATCTTAATTTTTGTGCACGGAATATGAATTATCCTAAATTACATAGCTCTCTTAGATTATTTAAAACTCATTAATTATATATATTTATACATAGAAGGTTTCCTCCAATAATATTATTTAATAAAATAAGATCTAAGACCTTGATAAGTGGGAAATTTAAAAATAAAATGTATCTCATCCTCAATGTTATCCTTACAAAAACAACAGAGTCTATTCCTGCTAGAAATTTCAGAGTAACGTCCACATTCTATAGCTAAATTATGACTCCTAAGTCTTATTTTGGCAATACATGTCTTATAGTAACTGGTATTGGTTTACATAAGTAATACTGTAAAAAAACAACACAATTGATGGTAAGGGTGAATTCATTTCAACAGGTCTGTACTGCAAGTCCGCAGACAAACACCAATATATTTTTCCAAGACGGAGATGTCGTCAAAAACACTTTACTAAAGCTTTCTCTACAAACAAACTCTCAAACTTAAGCAGATTAGTTCCACCAATCATACCACGAAAAAGCGACAACAATGTCACCTAACCCACCGAGTTCGTATTGGACGACAAATCTTTTATGAATCAGGGCCTTGAAATTTTAAAGTAGGCAGAGGCATCCGTGACATCCAAACACATCTACATGCAGATTTCTGTAACACCTATACCGGTATTTCATTTCAGATATTTAGATTGTGTTCGTTTTATACCATTATTTTTTTTTATGAAAACCAGTAACCATTTTAAACCATGGTCCATAACCGATACGCACTAAACAACAGATTATTACTATAATTATTCATTACCTTAATTTTACTATTATCACATTTACTTAATCCAATCTTAATTTATTTTTACGTTAAACATAATAACTGAATACATATAAATTTTTTGAAATGTTAAGCGAAGATTTTTCAACGAGTATGAATTAACTGATATGTAGGACAACACTTTTGAATAAACAATAACATACAAGACATCTGAACTTTAATTAAACCTGGCAGAAATAAACCCAAATATGAGAATATGTGCGCTCTCAACAATAGAATTTAAACTTTCACAAAGGTCTTGCAATTGATCGTCTGTAGCTGTTATTAAGAAACATGTAAAGATAAATAGATACCACATTTTAAGCATAAATCCTATTGTCCGACCAAAAATAAAAATATTAAGCTACCAAGTTATACAGAATGATTAAATACTCACAGGGTAAAATATGATAACATATTTCACATGCTTCTTTAATCATAATTATGCTAAACATATCTTCATTATCAATCTAGCTTTATTTTTCTTACCTGTGGCATGTTTTGGGACTCTAAGTGGTGCGAGCTCTTCTTCTCGTTTACTTTCTGGTGGTTGGACTGGAAGTCTTGGTGACAGTGGAAGGAGGGGCGATCCTACTGGAGGAAGAGGAACTGATGGAGATACTGAGGGAATGAAGTACCCAGGTGAATTAAAATCTGTATGTGCCTGTATTGAAGATGTGAAAGATAACAAGAATATAAGTATATCTTAACAAGAATATAAGTATATCTTACATAAATAGCTTACGTTCAATTCACTGGCAAAATTTTGTTGTTAATTCTCCGAAAATAAAAGACCGCACGGATATCAGGGAACATTCATATAAGACAGAGGATTTCGTATAACACGGAAACGGACTTAAATGTTTTGCAGAAGATGGCGGCGTCTGTTTGGAATATTCCATCATGAAGTTGTATAGGTACAAAGTTATTGTTATGATGCGAAGTAGATTTTAATTTTGTTTCAGCAGTGACTGATATTTTTTTTTGTAAAGAGTCATTGAACATATTTGAATTCGTTTATTTGATAAAGTTCATTGTGGTAGTGCAATGCAACTTTTAAATATTAGAAATAAAAGAAATGCAACATTTTGTCTCTTTGAACATGATATCATTCATATAAAGGGCATTTTAGAATTCATGGAATAACGTGGGAAGGAACTTTGATAAAACATAGGCACGTTTGTGTGTGTACACGTTAAATAATATAGTCAGTTCGATAAACTTCTGAAGTCGTTAATCGCTTTAGTTTGAAAATCAAAAACTGTAAACATTACAAAGCTTACCTTATGAGGCTTTTTAGACTTTTTACGTTTCCCAGTATTTTCCTTTCCGTCATTATCATCATGGTCATATAAAACAATTTTTGGCACAAGCGTCATCGAGGTCACTGATTCTCTTTTGTGAACTGTTTTCATTTCTAATAATTTATCGTCATTTTTAACATCATTTGACCTTTTTTTAAATAGTCCTTTTAATTTTTCAAATGGATTTAAAGAATGGGGTTGGTCTTTACTTTTCTTTCGTTTTTCCTTCTTATGCGTAGGAGAACTTTTAATTCCAAGTCTTTCCTCAAGGAGTTTCTGACATGCTACAAAAAATACTTAAATAAAGTGTTTTCTTCTGTTGTTAAGTTAAGCGATCCGAAACTATGAGCAAAGAAATAGCGAGTAAATATTGTCATAGTATCCCCATCAGTATTGCTAAAAGGATTTGTTTTTAAAATTAATTTATTTTACTTTCTTGGGTATGAATAATTTATTTTGTTTTTATAGATTCGATGGTGACCATCCAAATATAATCATTTTGTTATTATCAGCTACAGTTTTAGTACTTTCCCACAGGCAGAATTGCCTTTTTTGTTCAACTGATTAACAACTTTGGTTTCCAGTTGTACCATTAGAAATATTCGAAGCAATAATTTTTCACAGAAACAAATTCATGCATGAACGAGGAGGTCTAATGTACTGAAAGTTTTCACACAAAGTAACATGTTGGCCATTGTTGCATTCTCGAGTTATTATCATTATCTTTCAGATTACACGGAGATCGATCAATATAATTCCACACACAAAAAGGCATACTATTAAGGAAAATTGCATTCACAGATTATTGAATGCAAAATTAAAAACAATTATGAACATTTTATGTTATTATTTCACCATATTAAACGTATATTTCTGATATTTTCTAACTCATTGCTTCCTTTACTGGAAGAACCAGTTTATCTTTATTTTGTCTAAACTCCGTAATGTACCTGTGATCATTTTTCTAATAAGTGTAATTAACTGCATTTAATTAAAACATTAATCTGATCTCTACCAGGTATTAAATATACGTCATCGATCGTAGTCTATGGACTCTTCCTAATTAGCAAACTGAGATCAATTAGACGATATCTTTTTATTGGAACATATTTACACATATATTGATTGAATACAGATTTTGTTATTGAACATTACTTTTAAAGCTATATTTGTCTTGCATGGAAGATGCGTGTCGCCTACGGTCTCCAAATTTTATAAGCAGTTCACAGTTTTAGTATGGGAAACCCCAAACATCTTTCAGATAAAAAATTTCAATAGGAGATTAACTTTATTTCTTGTGTAAGAATCTGTGTAAGTTTGGTTGACTGTTGTCAAACGTTATCAGGGAGTTAAAAAATAACGGTATGATAGCAGAAACGACGAAGTCGGTGGTTTGGTATGGAAAACCCCCAAAATCACTCAGATGATGAAAAAAAATTAAACAGCAGGAGAAGAACTTTATATCATGTAAACAAATCAGGGCAAATTTGATTGAATTATGTCAAACTGTTTTCAAGGAGATGTGGATTAACAAAGTATAATGGAAGACATAAATAAGACGACACAAGTTGTTCCTATACAGTACAACTACTTCATCAATAGCATGCTCAATATGTGTTGTTTCATATCAGCTGTCTAAGAATAAAATGAGATTCAACTCTCAATTGTCTGTTTTTTGTTAGGAAAACAATGTTTTTCGTGCCTCGCAAAACATTTGTCGATGTTATGTTTTATACTAGGCATTATGTAACCTGATGGAGGACATCCAGTCACAATTAATCCTTTTTTGTCACTCTTAAATTGTATGATTTTCAATGTTCGTATTTGAATTAACATATGGTGAATATGCAATTTCACTTGGCTTGATAGAACTCATTTAAATTCTTCCACGAAAACCAATAATCAAGATCTAGAGTACAGCTGAGATTTGTAATTAGATAATGAAGTTAGAATGGTATTATCAAAAGCTTTTTAAATTAAGTAACGCATTGAAACGGCATCTTGTTGTCAAAGTACAGTTCTGTATTAATTTAAAAATCCTTTAAATCTCACCTTTATGACCAGTTTGTCTTGTATAATCAATTGGCGTGTTTCCGTCAATGTCGATTGAGTTTGGTTTTACCCCTAACCTCAGTAGTAGCGAAACACAGTCCTGATGACCCATAGCAGCAGCCCAATGTAGAGGAGTTCTGTAAATTTCATTTCGAAATAATTATTAAGTGGATTAAATGCTTATGAAATCACAGATACCCCCGCCTCTCCCACCGTAAGCATGTCTTAACTAATCAAGGATCCAATCTCTAAATCATATATAACGTTACCACCAAAAGCGAACAGGAAGTACAATGACATTATTTAGGCTTCAAGTTTATGCTTGATAATATCCGGTTTAGAGATAAAGAATACTACAATGTAATCGGTCATCCGATAAGGACTAACTGTGTCCCCTATTATTGCAAATTTATGCATTTATTGTTTAGAATCCCACTTTATGGCAAAACTGTTTAAAGACTCAAGGAAAGCACAATTAGGTATATATTTTTGACAATACAGATATTTCTACATTCTTCAGTAGGTTGATATGTGCGATGTTGCAGTGATAGTTTGGATACCAATGTATTTAAAACGTAATATTTTTCTTTTTCAAAAACTTATAAAGCAGGGATATAGATGTCATAAATTGGTCAAACGTTTTACTAACATTTGTCACAAATACAGAAATCCACTGCGGTTGTATTGTTTTCCTCCGTTGAATTTCTATACAATTCGTTTTTGGCATTGCACAATATCGTGTCCTATATTGTTTATGATATTTCGGGGTTAAATCTTCTATGAAGTACACCACCGGATATTAGAGCCATTGGCAGAAACATTTCATGTCGACAGGTTATGTGATTTCAGTTTGCTTTCAGTTTTGGTACGTGTCTTTTAGTTATCTATTGAACCACTTTTTCAGATTAAAGTGCTTTTCTGTGCTGAATTTTGTTTTGTTTGTTCTTTAGTTGATCTACTGATCGGGATTGAAATAGAGAGAGAGTAGAGAGAATTGATATCTCAAAAGACTAGTTTAATCCTCATGCAAAGTAATGTAACCGCTTCAAACCAATGGCGTCATCGGCGGTTGTCTTTGATCGTAATGTTTTAAGTTATTTAGTGAATCTGGTTTTGAGGGTATTTAAGATGTTACTGACTTGAAGATCTGGCAAAAATAAGCAAGTTTTTTTAGCACTCGACCATTTCCCTTTTAATCGCGACTCGGAAATAATAATACTTCCATTATCTCGATTAGTGGAATCACTGTTTACGATGACTGATTGTCTTATTGCGAATTTACCACGTTTGCACCAAATCATTAGAACGTAAGCTAAACAACGCTATTATAATAAACTTCACAAACATACCAAAATATTTTTGCAAGACGAATCTTGATTTGCAAAGTACCCGTAGAAAATTATCATTGATTTACACAACAAACTTTATTTAATTTATCTGTATAGCAAATCAATTTTCATAAAAAATCGTTAGACTTATTTAGAAGATTAATTCCATTTGCATAAAAAAAACTCCATGTATACCAATCTAATTAAAATATAGAACTCTGATTTCGTTATACTCGTATTAAAATATAGAACTCTGAATTCGTTATACTCGTATTAAAATATAGAACTCTGATTTCGTTATACTCGTATTAAAATATAGAACTCTGATTTCGTTATACTCCAAATGAGTATAACGAAATCAGAGTTCTATATTGTAATTATATTGTATGTATAATAACACAATGAGAAACGTCTCGTTAAATCAAAAACAGTGCTGGCTTTAAATTCAATAATCTTATAGTTTTTCACATAGTTTACTTTTTATAAGTCTTCTGATTCTTTGTGAAAATGAAACGAAAATTGAGTTTCATTTCTTTTATTTAAATACAATTGTATTCTCTTTAGGTATTATTGAATTTAATACATGGAAATGAAATCTAACCTATCATCTGGATCTTCAGGTTCAATGCTAATATTTTCAACATCTGCCAGCAGTTTTATGACGTCAACGTTTCCAGCAGCAGCTGCATAATGTAATGCGCACTTCCCAGAAAAGTCTTTATAATTAACAAGTGTAGCACCAGTAATGTCTAGTAGTATAATTCGGCAACATTCGCTGCTGCCATTCTAATGAATAAAATACCCCAGATTTATTTGAAAATTCCAAAAATAAAAAGAAAGGGATTTTAATACCCTGTTCACACTATGAAATCAGCTCCGGGTCGAACCCGGGATAGTTAACCCGAATTAACTACCCCATTTCACGTTTGTTAAAACTTATCCAACTACGGGATTTTCCCTCTCAGAAAAAAAGACATGTAAACGCCAAAATTGTTACTCGAATATATCCACTGAATTTGTTTACATTCTTTACATTACAGGTGCATTATTTGAATGTCTGGAACTCTTTCTGCACTTCTGAGCGGTTCGGAGGAAACAAGCATCAATCATCCACCACCCACCTTCTTTCCCGTGTTGGCAAGTACATTGATATTCCGTGTATGTGAGTAAAGTTCCTCTTGCTTTCGCCAATTTTATATATTATTGTTTTCTCCTCGTTTCACATAAGATCGCATTTTCTAACAGACAACAGATTCTGGTGTTTCGCCTATGATCTGGCTTCTGTAATTTCAAATGACGTGAGTCAACGTCATGTGCCACAATACCAACAACCTCGCATCAACTTCACTTTACGTTCACATGCAGAAAGCGAGGTAATTAATACGGGTTCGCCTAACTGTATACAACTATAAACAACTGTCATACCAGAAGGCTCAGCTAGCTATAAAAACCAGGTATAACTCACCACTTTCGTCGGAAATGTCTGTACCAAGTCAGGAATATGATAGTTGTTTTCACTCGTTCCGTTAGTTGATAATGTTTGATTTTGTCAGTTTTTATGGACTCCCCTTTTTGAATTTACATAAGAGTTCGGTATGTTTGTTATACTTTTTTTTCCATCTAAATGGTGGGTGATTTTAATCCGGGTTCGCCACGGGTTAAGATGTTCACACTATAAAAATTTAACCCAGTTAACAATTCAGGTCGAACCCAAATTAAAACGATATTGTGTAAACGGGTTATAAGACTATTAAAGAATTAAAATGTTAGGTTAAATCCTCCAATTTCATCTCTTTCTCAAACCATTATCTAACTAGTACATGGCAATTATTGTTTTAGGCTTTTATACATTTGTTCAGGCCTCAAGTTGAATAAGAATTTCGTTCGTTTAAGAAGTAATCTGGTTGGTAACTGTAATATGCAGTTTCTTTCCCCTCGCGTTTACTTCTACGGTATACGGTCTCTGTGGGTAAAGAATGAGAAAGGTGGTTTCCGATATTTGTTTACCTAAGCCATCGTCATACTTTAACATGGCTATTTAAAAAAAAATGTGTCTTGCTCATTGAGTTTGAAATCAAATATACTTGTACCAAGCATGGCTACAGCGCTCTTATGGTATTCTTTATTTTTTACTCTGCCTTTGTTTTATCAGAGTTGGCAGCTGGTGAAGTGGTGTGCGTGTCTTATATTTTTTGTAACTCCTGTTATCTTTCTGTTCTAAATCAAATAGCATTTTTCATTATTTACCTGTGCAGCCCAATGAAGCGGTGTTTTGCCGTCTACATCTTGCACCGAAATATCAGCACCATGATCAAGAAGTAACTGAACGTGTTGTGGTCTATTGTGAAAGCACGACCACTGGACTGCAGTCATCCTCTGTCATGAAAAACAATGATAGCTGAAACTCTTACATCAATCCAAAAAAGACTTTCAAGAAATATTAAAAACATCGTTATATCTAAGAAGCTTAAATCACAAACACAAACGCATTCTTAAATTAAAAAGAACACAATATAAATTTCATGCGTGAAAAGAAGATTTTGAAATACTAATATTGAGTTAAAATGTTGAACAGTCTCTAGCGTAGCTCCTGATATTTAAGATGAAATTTTCATACACAAACGAAATCATGCGTGAAAAGAAGATTTTGAAATACTGATATTGAGTTAAAATGTTGAACAGTCTCTAGCGTAGCTCCTGATATTTAAGATGAAATTTTCATACACAAAAGAAATCATGCGTGAAAAGAAGATTTTGAAAACTAATATTGAGTTAAAATGTTGAACAGTCTTTAGCGAAGCTCCTGATATTTAAGATGAAATTTTCATACACAAACGAAATCATGCGTGAAAAGAAGATTTTGAATTACTAATATTGAGTTAAAATGTTGAACAGTTTCTAGCGTAGCTCCTGATATTTAAGATGAAATTTTCATTAGAAATTGAGAGAGAAATTAATGCATGAAACATAAACGAAAATGTTCAAGTAGCTTTTTCAATTCTATGTATGACAGACGTGACGATTACAGCTTTCATATGTTAACGTCCCATTTCTCGTAAAGCGATTACAAATCGTTTCAATTGATAATTTACCTGCGTACATGTTCTCATTATAGACATTATTATCAGTGAATTTTTACTTTTCCCGATCGTGACATTTTGACTGAGTCGTTATTCACAGTGCGGGTAATTACGCGCTTACCCTATCGACGAACCCTATTCGAAGTTTATGCTATTCTCCCAGTTTGTTTTCTCTAGATAGGTATATTTTAAATTCTCTTTTTGAACACCAGTAACCTATCATTGCCTCTTACTTAACAATTAAAACCGAAAGACGAATTTGATCATAGGCGACGAACACCCAAACGTACAGCATGATATTTAATGTCATCAACGATACCAGACTTATCATTTAGTTCGCCAGAATTGCTTTTAGTTTGTACCAGACTTATCAGTGGCAGTTTAATCAAGACATTTGAAAGGTAAAATCAAATATATAGCCACGGTAGTATATTAGATAAGAACATTTTTGAAGTTGTGCCTACTTTACGGTTGAAATTAATGCCATAATATAAATTGCATTTCAGTGCAACAAACATTTAAATAACAGTTTAAACACAGTCAGTTTTAGAAAACTTTAACATCCCCCCAATAAGATTCATGCAGTCAACTATATGTGCTCTGCAAGTAAAGGGCATTGTTTACATGTGCAAGTTCAAAAAATATATCTGTAAAAAACATTAAGTTGTTTTGCATATTTATTCTGAAAGTATATATATTTAATACGTTAAAGTGGTTAAAAAAGGTAGGTGTATATCCTTCAATTCATTTCACACCTTGGTTGTTTTAGATATTTGAGGCTGAAATTCACATTAGCACAGCTTTATACGTGTACATCTAACCAAATTACAATTGCTTTAGATTCGGACAATTTAGAGTTTTTGACAAATTTTGAGTTTTAATGAAAAAATGATAAGTAGGATATGCTTAACTAAACCAAACCAAAGCTAGGTATAATTAGAGATAAATCAAGTCTTTCTATGCACAAATGTACAAAACCATTAAACAACTTGAAATATCGTGTCTACACTGTCTTCAGCAGCAAGCAAAGTATGGCGCTGAAGAAGAGTTTCGTTTTATAGAGACCATTTATATTATCTTGCTGAAACTTTTAATGAAAATTTTAAAACTTTACATGACAACCAACAATTTGTGTTTTTATTCTCAGGTATGATACATGTGTGTGCCAAAACCTGTTAATTAATTTTAAGAAGACATAGAAATTATATTTATTGTAAATAGTACTTTATCTCATATTAATTAACTAATATCTGTTATTACGTTTTTTTCCTCTTATAGTTGATGTATTTCCCTCGGATTTAGTTTGTAACCTGAATTTGTTTTCTCTCAATCGACTTTTGACTTTTGAACAGCGGTATACTACTGTTGCCTTTATTTAATGTAACATATCTACACATTCTAATAGTCTCTTATAATTCTGTATAGAATGGCTCTCATTTTATGTAGTATTGTTTTACAATGTATAAATACTGATTGTACTTGTTGAGAAATGAGACTTTAATCAAACATTGAATTGAATTGTAATCTTGCTGGAAGTGTTTGAGTACATTATTTAGACTTTTTGATATTGAAATTTGCAAAAAGAGAGAAAATGATACCAAGGGGCAATCAAAATATTTAGTCTAATAATGCAGGCGTCATAGCCGGAAACAAAACGACGAAAAGTCCAACAACAATAATACAGGCGCCACAGCCGGAAACAAAACGACGAAAAGTCAAACAGCAATAATACAGGTGTCATAGCCGGAAACAAAACGACGAAAAGTCAAACAGCAATAATACAGACGTCATAGCTGGAAACAAAGTGACAAAAAGTCAAACAGCAATAATACAAACGTCATAGCTGAAAACAAAGCGACAAAAAGTCAAACAGCAATAATACAGGTGCTATAGCCAGAAACAAAACGACGGAAAGTCAAAGAGCAATAATACAGGTGTCATAGCCGGAAACAAATCGACGAAAAGTCAAACAGCAATAATACAGACGTCATAGCTGGAAACAAAGTGACAAAAAGTCAAACAACAATAATACAGACGTCATAGCTGGAAACAAAGCGACATAAATTCAAACAGCAATAATACAGGCGCCATAGCCGGAAACAAAACGACGAAAAGTCAAACAGCAATAATACAGACGTCAAAGCCGGAAACAAAGCGACGAAAAGTCAAACAGCAAAAATACAGTAGCCATAGCCGGAAACAAGGCGATGAAAATTCAAACAGCAATAATACAGACGCAAAACAGCAATTACACAGACGTCATAGCCGGAAACTAAACGACGAAAAGTCAAACAGCAATAATACAGGCGCCATAGCTGGAAACAAAACGACGAAAAGTCAAACAGCAATAAAACAGGCGTCATATCCGGAAACAAAGCGACGGAAAGTCAAACAGCAATAATAAAACACTACACATAAAACTAAACATTGAGCACTCTAAACATCGCCAATATCAAGGGGTGAACTCAGGTGCTCCGAAAGGGTAACCAGTTATTGCTGTACTAGTGATTTCCCACTTAAAGTTTCATTTACGTTTTTTTTTAATTTTGGCTCTGAGAGCAAAACAAATCCAGATGAAATTGGCCACACCTCTTTATAAATATCCTTTGACAAATTACTTCCAAACTGAGAACAAACAAAATTTAATAAATATTTTGTTTTTATTTTTCAATGCTTATGCCTTTCTTTATTAAGTGTAATACCCCATCAGATATCAATTTCACCTATTTACTACATATGTTACTGACCTCATTGTCTGAGTAATTCACAGCGTCATGTGACAAATTTTTCAGTAGAGCAGCAACAATTCTGCAATTAGAAAACAAAGAGGAATGAAATACATAGATTACAACAATCAACATGTAGCTTGAATTTGTGTTTAGGATGTAATTTCTTGTATAAATTTACAAAATAGTTCATCTTTGAATGTCGTTCAGATACTACCAAAGTTAAAAGTAGCTATAAAGCGCTGTTCCTAGATATATATAGGTTATTTACTTGTCTTTCATTTATAAATAAAAAGAGAGGGTAATACGTCAATGAGACATCAACCAAACGACATAAATAACCAAAATACAGAATGAAAGCAACGTAGTCTTCAACAATAGACAACATATCAAACCCATGGCATTTTAGTGTTATCTATATATATTTATATATCAATCCCATATTCATGTTTTGTCGATATAACGGAACTATAAACAACTGTCATACAAGTGAGAGATTTAGTAAGCTATAAAACCAGGTTAAACCCACCATTTTCTTTGGAAAAAAAGTAAAAATAACAAAAATACCGAACCAAGGAAAATTCAAAACTTATAATCCTTTATCAAATGGCAAAATCAAAAGCTCAAACACATCAAACGAATGGAAAACAACTGTCATATTCCTGAATTGGTACAGACATGTACCAAGTAAAAATATGACAGTTGTTTTTCACTCGTTCCGTTGTTTGATAACGTTTGATATGGTCAGTTTTTATGGACTTCTCCTTTATGAATTTACCTTTGAGTTCGGTATTTTTGTCATACGTTTTCATAAATGAATAAAATGTTAATGTTTGTTTTCTTCTATGCTTACCTAATGCTATCCAGATATCTTGATAAGAGCGGGAAATGAAGAAAAAATATACGAGCCCAGTAAGCGAGGTTTTGAGGCGAAATGCAAGTAAAATTTGTACATTTCCTTATGGAAAATATAAAAATGAATTGAAAAGCGGAAATTACACGGGTTTCATCCTTAAATTAAGTTTGCTTTCACCTTAAGATTGCACACGCCATGACGAAAGCTTCATGATGGATACACTGGGTACTGTTTCGGAGATTCGTATCCCTCCAAGCTTTAATGAGAGTATCCATTGCTTATTTGACAGAGTATATTTTTACATACTTTATTTATTATTATTTCATATTTTATTACATGCCAGATGTTATACTTTATTAAATCACTTTGAATATTTCATCTTTTGATTTATCAGGGCCGTAATTAGCCTCTTTTAAAAGTGAGGCAAGATATATTCGCTGAGCGAAGCGAGGCTAAACAAATTTTGGCGAGGGGTCTGGGGGCCGCTCAAGGACTCTCAAGGCCCCTAGAAGCTCTGGAAAAAAGACGCAAAATTGTGCCTTCTGAGCGTTTATCGGACCCGTTCTTAATCTGAAACACAAGTTTTGTTTTAATTATGTTTTCGACAATATTCTGGTCTCAAAGCAAAATAAATAGATTCATTGTAAGACTCTTAGTTTTTAGGGACAACTTCAAAAGACCGATAAGTATGATAAAGCAAACATCGTATTTCACATACTTAAGTGTGTGGCTGCTGTTTTTTTTTTTTTAATTGAGTTCGGCTTTCAGAAAACGTATTATACCTGTTAATTATTATTTTTCAAATCAAGTTAAGAGGGGGCTGATTATCATTTATTTAACTATGTGAATTCAGATTTTATAACGCATTTCAGTTACAACTTGATGTAGTTCCTAACTGGGATTAAAGGGTACACTCAGGGTAGAATCAGGAAAACTGTTCTTAGACCTCATTGCTACATTTTATACCGGCTGATTAATGTCGGATCTGTCTGTTCTGGTCTTGTATTGTGTTTTGACTTTGGTGTATTTTTTTTGTGACTTTGAAAGTTATTCACAGTACAATACTTTAAGTACCGCTAAGTCGACGCTAGGGGCCGTCTTGACCTTGTTGTAGGGTATGAATGATTCTTTCATTGTTGAAGACCCTCAAGCGACTGTCAAGATGAAGAACAGGAATAAAAACCCTGTTCATTGATAATTTGTACTTTTTCTATGTAGTGTGTACGATTTTGTCCCATGCATATCTACTCCATATCCCTTTATTTTCTATTTAAGGGCCTGGACACGGCTTGCAAGTTTAGCCCTTCAATGTAAAAGGTCGTATAATAATACACGATTTTTCTTTTTAAATGATTTGATTCCGGGAGATTGGTTGTCTCACTTTAATTTAACCCATGTCAGCTTTTTAGTTTTATTTACAAAAAAGAGAGCCAGTCTTGTATTCTTTAATATAAAGTTTAATTTTCCATGAAAGAAACGACCAATTTTTCTATGTCCGGTAGCATCGAATCTTCTCAAACCATTTTTTCGAACAATATCTGGACATCGGTAGACATGCAACATTGCCATATCATTATCACACAACCTTTCACCCGTCATCGTTGAACCTTCCCAAGTCTTAAGTTTACGCAAAGCAGAGAATGAACGTTTACAACATACAGATGTTACGAGAAGAATCAACAACAGCTTAATATTGGACAACTGAAGTGTTAGTCATAAAGATTGATTGGTTGATTGAATGGTGTTCGCTTAACGCCGCCTCAGAACAAAAAAAGAGAGCTGATTTCAAATATTTTTACAATTTCAAGTAGGTTTTAAAATTAGACAAAAGGTCCTTAGATATAATAAAACTCAAGTTTAAAACAAAATTACTAACGAAATTCAACACTAATACAATAGTCATAAAGAAGCGCAATAAAGGAACAAAAGACAAACCCGGTAACAGATAAGACACATAACGACGAACAATAGACCATCAACACTGAAAACTAAAAATAAATGAGAAACATGGATCCCGAAAAACGGGACGACGTCAGACCTGGTGAACAGAACTTGCTTCTTGCAAGACACTCGCTGCGGGGTGAACAGAACTTGCTTCTTGCAAGACACTCGCCGTGAAAACAATTTGATATGAAGACAAGCTTTTGTTTCAACTTATCATTTTTTTTTTCGAAATTTTCAACATGAGGCATTTGTCTCATTTTCCTCAATGTAGTTACGGCCCTGTTTATTGTCTATTATTTCTTGCATGAAAGTTCAAATCAGGCGTAATTCCTTGAGCATAGTTGTAGCTTTATCTACCTGTGCAACTCATTAGAATTTCAATTGCCACACATTAATTATCTTTATGGTCAGTTTTAGTGGTAATTCTGGACACACCTCATAGATTTTGGGAAAAAAGTAATGGGGCCAACTCTTGCAAATTGGAGACATACATAGATCTAATATCATTTGATAAACACTTCTTGTTCAAACTGTATATAGTGATGTGACTTATATAGACACATGCTATATAGTACACGCGCTATTACACAGTGACGTTCCAATAATTTGGAATCACTGTAGTTATTGGAAGTTACATTCTTTATATCTGGACACATATATTATAATGTTTTTTTTAGAGTTTTAGTAACACTGATACTGGTTGTACTGTAAATGTCAGAATTTATAACCTGGTTCCACAAATTGGGTTTACTTATTCTTTCTTTACTTGTCAAAGTATGTGATGTTAAAGAATCCTAGTTGTCGTTTATGGAAACCAGTGAAAATCAGCTAATTATAATAGCGCCCACGTAATGACCATTTGACCTACGCAGCTGCGTATAGTTTTTGAAAAGCACAAATGCACTTGATACACTGTTGTTGACAAAACATTTTAACACTTGAGTTAATTTGGTTTTGCATTTCTGCCATTTTCATTCATATAGGACATCGGAAAACCAATTACATCTTGCACAGCTTGATTCTCTTGTTGAGAGGTGTTAACAATTTTTACGGCAAATAATGCTCATCATTTTTCCGGAGCTAATACGTAATGCATTTTATTGCATAGCAATATAATATTTCCCACAGAAAGTAAACAAAAGTTAGCGTGCAATAAATTCTAATATTGCACCAGTGCAATAAATCTTCAAAATTTATGACGTCATCAACGACAAAATCTTAGTTTAAACCAATTTTTACTTTCAAATATTATTTTGCTATACAATAAAAGGGTTATTGCATGAATATTGGGGAATATTGTCCCTCGTAGAACATATATTGCACTCGCATACTCGGGACAATATTCCCCAGTATTCATGCAATAACCCTATATTATTATTTGTTAATACATTTTTACAATTAAGACAATAAAACTTCGATTTCTATTTCATTATCCATTCAGAAACTCACAAGTCGAAGAGAAAGTGACAACCCATTGGCAACAAATGAAAAACAAAAGACAAACAACTCCAAAAACACAACATAGAAAACTTAAAACTGAGCAAGACGAACCCCAATAAAAACCGACATGATCATGTTATATCTTACTGTTGGTACAGCCAAATTTCACGTGCATGTTATGTTTACTCTCGAATATTATCTAGACTTATGCAAAGCCTACTTTCCTCTACTTTTATTTTATCATATGTGGTTCTGAAGATCTATAAATAGTTCATTTTCCTCACCTGTTGATGTTTCATTATCTATGTATTAAAGATCAGAAGAAGTATTCATATACGTTTTGTAGGATATTTTTTTTCAATCTCTACCCTTACTTTCAGGCAAATACCTTTCTTCCATGTATTCTATTCTTATCCATAGCTAATTCCATCTATTTATCTTCCTATCTTGCATCTATGATCATATCCCTACATTGTATCTTTATCTATAGTCGCAGTATGTGCATTTATTTTTATATTCGCTAATTGCTGTATGTGTATCCCTTTATTGTACCTATAGTGGTGTCCCTGCCTTGTAACTTTATTTGTTTCCCTTTATTGTATCTGTAGTGGTGTCCCTACCTCGTAACTTTATTTGTTTCCCTTTATTGTACCTGTAGTGGTGTCCCTACCTCGTAACTTTATTTGTTTCCCTTTCTTGTATCTGTAGTGGTGTCCCTACCTCGTAACTTTATTTGTTTCCCTTTATTGTACCTGAAGTGGTTTCCCTACCTGGTAACTTTATTTGTTTCCCTTTCTTGTACATGTAGTGGTGTCCCTACCTTGTAACTTTATTTGTTTCCCTTTATTGTACCTGTAGTGGTGTCCCTACCTTGTAACTTTATTTGTTACCTTTATTGTACCTGTAGTGGTGTCCCTACCTGGTAACTTTATTTGTTTCCCTTTATTGTACCTGTAGTGGTTTCCCTACCTGGTAACTTAATTTGTTTCCCCTCTCTTGTACATGTAGTGGTGTCCCTACCTTGTAACTTTATTTGTTACCTTTATTGTACCTGTAGTGGTGTCCCTACCTCGTAACTTTATTTGTTTCCCTTTCTTGTATCCGTAGTGGTGTCCCTACCTCGTAACTTTATTTGTTTCCATTTATTGTTCTTGTAGTGGTGTCTCTACCTGGTAACTTTATTTGTTTCCATTTATTGTACCTGTAGTGGTGTCCCTATTTCGTAACTTTATTTGTTTCCCTTTATTGTACCTGTAGTGGTGTCCATACCTGGTAACTTTATTTGTTTCCCTTCCTTGTACATGTAGTGGTGTCCCTACCTTGTAACTTTATTTGTTACCTTTATTGTACCTGTAGTAGTGTCCATACCTGGTAACTTTATTTGTTTCCCTTCCTTGTACATGTAGTGGTGTCCCTACCTTGTAACTTTATTTGTTACCTTTATTGTACCTGTAGTGGTGTCCCTACCTGGTAACTTTATTTGTTTCCCTTTATTGTACCTGTAGTGGTTTCCCTACCTGGTAACTTAATTTGTGTCCCCTCTCTTGTACATGTAGTTGTGTCCCTACCTTGTAACTTTATTTGTTACCTTTATTGTACCTGTAGTGGTGTCCCTACCTCGTAACTTTATTTGTTTCCCTTTCTTGTATCTGTAGTGGTTTCCCTACCTCGTAACTTTATTTGTTTCCATTTATTGTACTTGTAGTGGTGTCTCTACCTGGTAACTTTATTTGTTTCCCTTTATTGTACCTGTAGTGGTGTCCCTATTTCTTAACTTTATTTGTTTCCCTTTATTGTACCTGTAGTGGTGTCCATACCTGGTAACTTTATTTGTTTCCCTTTCTTGTACATGTAGTGGTGTCCCTACCTCGTAAATTTATTTGATTCCCTTTCTTCTATATCTTTATTTATATCTCTACCTAGTATTTTTTTTAATTATATGTATAACCTTGTATTTATATATTTCCCTACCTTGTATCTTTATTATACGTAGAGGCATGCAATGGTAATCGTCCTGATTTGTCCGCAATATTCTGTTTAGCACCTTTTCGAAGTAGGTAAACTACTCCCTCATACCAGCCCTTCAAATGAACATATAACAACACACTATTAGATACATTGTCTAGCCGATTAAAATCATAATCAAGTAAAAAATTCGGAAAACGACTTAAGCGATGACAATTTTTAAACATAAAAGTAAGTAGTTATTAGACAATATTGCTATTATTACCTAGAGCTGACCCTGTTCAGAATTCATACATTTATAATCAACTTCCGTTAATTCAGAATCTTTATTCCATTAAGCAAGATATATCGCTGATACATCATATAACAACAAGTTGTGACGACAAAACATGTTCATTTCCAATCGGAAGCGGCTGGGTATTTATACATCCGGTTTTAAGAAAAGAATTGTACTGTTGGACGAAAGAATTGGAGGTAGCCATATTTCTTTGGCACAAACATTCTGAAAGTTGATGAGGAAACACCACGAAATTCGTTCACCGTGCAGACATATAAATAGACTTGGTTATCAATGTTTGCTTACATACTATGACATGGACTTGTATGACTTGTTACTTTATTTTTTCCCATGTTGATTAGAAATTGCGGGGCCTCGGTGGCCGAGTGGTCTAAGTAGTTACTACTGTAATCACTAGCCAGTCAACACTGAGGTTGTGAGTTCGAACCCCGCTCGTGTGGGTGCACTCGACTCCAATCTTAATTGACTAGGATTGTCAGTTTTCCTATCGTAGGTCGGTGGTTTTCTCCTGGCACTCCGGCTTCCTCCACCAATAAAAACTGGCCGCCACGAAATAGCCCAAAAGCGGTGCTTAAAAGTGGCGTTAAAACACAAAAAAAAAAAAAAATTAAAAAAAAAAAATTAGAAATTGCCGCTTTTCATTTCGTTATTTCAAGAATTAGAAGTAAATGTTTGTTTAATCATTTTATATTTCGGACTTTGATTCTTCCGTTAAATTATTTGAAGTTGAAAGTAAAAATTGAAAATGTTTAATATCGAACATTTGTATTGGCAATGTAATCGAATCTTCTTCAATTTCAGAAATATAAAGTGAAATGACAGAGAGACATCAGTCGCTATTTTCTCTTTGTTACATTGATTTGAAATAATAGGATAAAAAAATGACTTTTTAAAAGGCTATGAACTGTTACTACCCTGTAACGTGTATTTAAAAGAAAGTCTGATATTTCCCCAGTCTATGTTTTGCCACATTTAATTATGCAATATTTTTACTTATTTACCTGATAAGCAGCCACAGCCAGACCAGTTCTTCCTTTGCTGTCTTGTGCATTGATATTGGCTCCCATTTTAACTAGTCGCTTCACTGCTTGGAGTTGTTGCATCATTATTGCATGAGCTAAAGGTTTGTAACCTGTATTACAGAACAACCTCATTACGTTTTGTTTCATCAGTACGACAGAACTATGTCTACTTACTAAAACTTTTAGCGTCTTTATAGTTTTTTTTCATACTAGGCAATTGGGATCAATTCAAAAACGAAATTTTGTAGACACTGTAGGCTTTATATAAAAACCTTAGAGATATTACATTTAAATGGGATATATCAAAATTGTGAACTACTTAATACAAACATTGTTCTAGTATCTATGATGAGTTTATTGGTATTATGCCACACTCTCTTCTTTTGAAAGGAAAATCTAGTACAGAAAAAGACCCCTTCGTTTAGGTATGAGAGCGGTCAATATTATCACAGTAGTGTGATCTTTGGTATCAAAACAGCATACTGGAGTTGATTACAAGACAGTATCGCAATATGAAGGTATACTACTTTCCTGTCATAAAATATCCATGTTGCTTTCTTAGTCCGATAAGGTCGAATTCATATTGGTAAACTATACGTTAAGAAACAAATCACACGTGACGCTAGGACAAACGAAACAACTTTTTATTCTACCCTTATGGACAGGCTATAAATAAATACATATATATTACGACAAATGAAGGGATATGGGGTGGAACTACCTGAGGCACGGTTTTACGAAACACAAGAAAACAACCGATATTTTAACGAACCACCCTTCTTTAACGTAACAATTGCTAGAAGAATTCAGCGATGAGCTGGCCAAGGTAACGTGTTTTTATATTGACTGATTATGACTACTTTACGTTCAGCAACATATATTACATGCATATTCAAGGCAAGAATATATGATCATACTACTATATACTATTAATGATCTACGACCATGTATTGCTTTATTCTCTAGACCGACACGCTGAAAAGGATTGTATGTGCTAGATTACACGGCGCATAGCAAGACTCGTCATCCTAATCAGACAAATTATATTCTGGCTCCGAGCAGACCAGTTTTTGCCCTTACTCGTAAATGCCAGGTGTTTGACGGAAAAACAACAAATGCCAATTTTAAAGTCTTTGGTTTGACCGAGCCGCGGCTAGAACTCACGACTTCCTGCACTCGGGAGCCCTGGCGAGAACTTGACCACGAGATCAACGAGACGACCATGTAAAGAAACATATGGTAGCTGTTTTTTTATTCAAGTTATATGCTGCAAAATTCCAGTTATACGGTAAGAAGTCAGTATGTGTAATTAACATTAACATGATTAAGGGCCGGGGTTTAAAAAATCATTCTTAACAATGTTATCGTATTACAAAGTCAATCACATCAATGTCTCTTGATGAATTGTCGCAGTAATTGAAAATCAGGTTAATTTATCGATTTCCTCAGTATTGCATTACTACGGAATCATGGATTTTTTTTTCAAATTTCATTCTATGATACTTGATACACAAAGATTTTGTCGGTTAAACAAAAAAATCAGTGCTTATATATCTGAGGATATCGTTAGTAAATTTTTAAATCCAGTTTTCTTTTTAAAAAAATCATTCTTTATTTATTAACACTCCATTATTCTCTTTTTTTGCCACCCTTTTTTAAATAATATTATTCTCTTTTCTGTAAAACCCCATTCAAAACCTATATTGTTTACAGTGCTGTTGGCAAATTGACCGTCTAATCATTTTTTTAAAGTTACCTACTGAAACGTCATTTACATATTATACATCAGTATTTTATGCCTTTGTAAAGACGCATGTTCCTATTTTTGTTGTCGCTAGTTATTTGTATAACTTCTAATTAGGAGTTTTTTTGTAGCACTAGAAAGTTGTCATTTCCGGTTGATATATTCCGGTTAACTAGCTCTTGAGATGGCGAAATATCGATTTTAATGTAATGATTTTTGTGCTTTTTGTGATGTTAGGCATATCATCTTCTTAAAAGCTTTTTTTCTATCGTAAACTCAATGTATATTTTGCTTTTGCCTTGAACGTTAACCACAATCTCCACTGCACATGCTCACATCGTTCATACCATAATGAGCGTCTGATTGGGTGTACAGAATAGAGAATAATGGTAAAAAATTAAGAATAGGAATAATGGGGTGCTCTCATATAAAGAAAAGAGAATAATGAACAAATGTTTTTTTTTAGAGAATATGGCCTTGAAAATGAAGACCCCCTGACAATACCCTCTAGAATTGACATTCAATAATTATTATCTCTCTATTTTATATTTCAATAAAACTTGTCTTCAAATATATATTCCTTTGTAATATCCATTATTAATCAAGACTATGCATATTTCAAACTTTTAATTCTAATGGGCACCCTCTGCGTCGATAAAATTCATGTTTGAACAGTTTTAATTATCCTTCGAATCATTAAGCTTGATCAACAACTTCCATTAAGTTATCATTATTGTTTGTTAGAAGCTCCCTTACAGTTCTTCGTACTTTTCAAACTTGGTTACAGTAGTCTAAGGAGGCTATTGTTTTCGTCGTGCGTTTCATCCTATCACCTATAATATGCATAATGACAAATGATTTCATAACTTAAAATCCTCATTAAAAGTTTAAAAATAAGGTTCCATTTACTCAATTTTTGTTGACCTATGGCGGTTCTCGCTGTACATTTTGGTTTCTTGTCTTTTGTTGATTCCATTTCTTTCAAACGTTTAACTCTGTGTTTGGAGATTAATCCTGAATAGCGCTTCGAGCAAAACTAAGAACGTACGACGACCATTACCAGTGTATTTGCGATGTTTTATTTGCTTTCCCTAGGCCTCGCAACGACGTGTCATTATTTCGACGTTTGTTTTATATTTTATAATAAAATAAAAACACCACTTTGACTGATTTTTACCACAAAAACGAAGTTAGTGATCCTATGATTATTTTATATCATTTGAACGGAAATTTATCTGGCAGTATCACGCCGATTTAAAAGAAAATCTATGGAATAGGTATTGTGCAGGATCGAGTTATTAAATATAATTTTGAAAAATAGTTTAGTTAACGAAATAATTTTTTCATGGTTTTTTTTGTAAGATTTAAGTTGCAGTCAAACATGTCAAAGTTGTATGTAAACTTTAACAAAAGCTTGTGACATATCCCATTTACTGTTCCTTGACTATTAACACTCTATAATAATTCTTATAACAGGAACTTAGGTTATTCTTTTGATCTTTAGATATTTAAAAACTTGTTTTGACTTGTCGTGTTATAAAAGATGCAGATTATTGTTTCGGTGTGGTGGTGGTTTCAACAATTCTTCGACACAAGCCTTTATAATGTACTCGGATTCATATATGTGTTTCCCCGGAAGAAATCAACGCCTTCAATGTTTTATTTTTTCTGAGCTATGTTTGAATTTTCATTTGAAATGTTACCATTGTTAGAATAGTTTTGTTACATACCGTCACCATCATCTTGCTCAAGTACCCCTGGGTCACTCTTGACAACATGAACCAGCAATTCTATATTTCCCTGTGCTGCTGCCTTATGTGCAAGACATCTTTCTGCATCTATATCACATTCAGATGAACCATCTGTAAGAAAATCTGTAGACGTTAAATATATTGCAAAATTGTTTGTAACGTTCGTGTTGATTGTATAACGCCACAAGATTTATGGTATCAATTCCACGATTGAAGGACTAAAACTGCGAGCGTAAGCGGAGATGTCATGTGAATGATTCTAAAATGTATGATTTAGCGGTGTTTTCTTTCATTTGCATTAGAATGTAGATAACAGTATTGTATTTGAAGAGATGTGGGCATCACTTTTTGATTTGATGGTGGCACTTATTCGTTTACTGACGGAGCTTATGCGTCGCCAGTAATATCGATTGATGCCCGAAAATCTTCAAATACTACACTGTTAAGTCCTGATTCATCCTGAATCTGTTCAATATCCATTCTGCGATGTCTACGTTAATACTGTCATGGAATATAACAGAGCTAGCTGGAAATAATGTTACAATACTAAATACCACAACCAATCAAAACAACGAAGAGGAACTGGCAATTTTCTTTGAAGTTTATTTCAATGACAGGGACATTTATTAGGGAGAGGCGAAAGATACCAAAGAAATGTTAAATCTCATAAACAAACTGACAACGACATGGCTAAAAGCGAAAAACGACCAAAAGACAAACAACAGTATACAAAACACAACATAGAAAACTATAAAAACTGAGCAACACGAACCCCACCACAAACCAGAGATTATCTCAGGTGCTCCGGAAGGGTAAGCATTTTCTTAAGTCTTTGAATTTTTACTAAAATTGACAGTTTCTCGTCTTTCTTTTTGAATTTGATCTTATTCAACAGTTCTGCAATATTTCTGAATCTTCAATGGAATTGTAAAAGTTAATAGATTGCTTAAAACTTGGATATACATTTTTGAAAAGTTTGAGTATTGGTCTACAAAAATGTTTTTTTAATAGGAAGGAAACACAGAACCATTTGCACAAAATGAAGAAAATTAAATTAATTCGTTTTGATTTAAAAGATACAAAACCTCAAAACAAAATTAAATAATGTTAAATATTCTTTCAAAGTTGTTTTTGTCAACAACGGGTAAAGTGGTATACGATTTTAAAATCCAACCGCAGTGGATAATATTCATTGAGCCAGAAAAAGGAAAACAAGAGGATAGCGGCCATTCAAAGGAAAAACATAAATATATTTTGGGGTTGAATGATGAAACAAGTATTGACGGTCGGATGTTGCATACGTAGATACGGGATGATGCTAATTTTCTTTACATATTTGTCGACATCTTTACAAATGCAACAAATCAAAATATTATTCTGACCTGGAAATTGCAAGATAGATCTGAAATTATTCACACTACACGGAACATAAAATGTTTGTATCTGAAAAACTACACAAAGCTTTACACTCGGTAGAATTTTGGCTTTGGTTTAAGGTATCCTTCTTCTTTTTATGCTAAAATTTTGCTGAAATTGATCAGAAGTGTTTCGCCATTCGTTTGCATTTATGATTTGATTAAATGTGAAGAACTTTTGATATAATGATGTTAAACCTCAAAGTACACACAGAAATAGGATATTGTGAATATTAATTAAGATTAAAAAGCTCCGTTGATGAAATAAATACAAGGGGAACCATTTTTATTCATTTCTCCTAGAATTCAGTTGGAAAAATGCAAAACAGAAAGTCTATAAAATGTGAACTTCTCAGATGTAAGTATATGTGTGGTGCAGATTGTCTTAGAATATACAATAAAAATTGAGAATGGAAACGGGGAATGTGTCAAAGAGACAATGTATGAAATTGCCAATAGTTCATCAAGATTGTCTTCAATGGCAATTTGTAAGATTGAATATCATTAGTAATCCATCCCACAGGGTTTCGTCATCCTCCATATCGAATATCTGACTTAAACATATGCAGAGTGAAATGGCAGCTACAATTTCATTTCGGAACCGTAGTATTACAAAATGCATCATTGTCAATAACAAAAATGATAAAATATATAAGATCTATGTATAAACTTATAAAGTTACTTCTTTACCCCGAAACAATTCTAATTTACCTGCCATTATTAACTACATCCGTTAGTTTAAATAAATAAACGTGTAGCTAGGTTCAGTAATTATAAACGATATAAATTAGACGAGGGTCGGTCAGCTGATCTTTCTTGTATTTATATTTGAATCATTTAACAATTGTTCATTATTCTATAAGTCGTAAAGATGTCCCGATACTCCACTCAATACACACAAGTATGTTCATATCTATTCAATTAGCCAGGATTTGTATTTACATCTAGGACATGTTAGACTTCAAGGCGTACAAGAGCCTCCTTTATCGTGAAATTTAACTTTTTTTAAATTATAATTTTTGAATTTGAAAACGGAACAAGGACAATGATATCTTGATAAAAAATCAAATAAACCTTACCATTGTTTCTAGTTTTAGTGAAGTTTAAAAATCCATAAATAGCGTATGACAATATATATTTAAACATCGAAATTACGATACTCAATAAACAATTTATGATTTTGTGTACGGAGAGAGAGAGAGAGAGAGAGAGAGAGAGAGAGAGAGAGAGAGAGGTACTGCTACAGTCCTCACTGAATAATTCAAAGTCTGATAACTTTGTTGATTCGTATCTTTTCAACAGAAATTTATAATATGTTCGGTTAAATGGTAATTTTTTACGACAAATAAGATGATTTAAATTTTCACACAATGAACCTGCAATTTCTTTGTAGCAATATTCAAGCCGCATATATTTCCGACTTAACATAATAAGCAATGGCATGATTTCCTATCATGGTTTTCTTCATGGAGAGTTGCTACTTATACAGGGAAGTTTTTGAACCAAGGCTTCAATCAAGAGTCATCTATAAAAAAAATCAAAAGAATACATAATGGTTTGGTCATACGGCTGTATGATTGCTGTATCGCCGTATGTTTATTCAACAGGAGCAACATAACAGAAGTCACTAGCTGATAAAGAACTCTTCGGATGCACCTTTGATTTTAAGTTGGGTTCATGTTGCTCAATCTTTGCTTTTTTTAAAGTGTTAGGCGGACTTTTTTTTTTATCTTTTAACCACGTTTTTGACTGTCTGTTTTCGTTTTTTTATTCCGCTTTGATATCCTCCAACTATTTAATACTAGGTGGTAGATAGAAAATGGGACAATAGATTTTTCTTTTGCAATAAGTTTATTATTTTCCATAATTTAAATGGACTAACATCAAAAGTACTTTAAAAAAATATATATATACATCAAAATAGAACCAAGGGAAACATAAACTGATACATATCACGAACATTTCCTACAACATATTGCCAAAGACGTGGATATGTTTTAAAAGACAATTAGAAGTATGCGAATGAGAATAATCTTAAAGAAGAAAATCAATAAAGTGAAGTTAATTTAACTAAGATTAAAGCTAAATGCAGCAGGAAAATATTAGAAAAAATATATTGAAATTAGCTATTGATTCAGGAAACAAAGCTAGCAAACAGGAGCATTAGCGAAGCACGTCATTTAAAAAAAATAAGGAGATGTAGTTTGATTACCAATGAAAGAATTATCCATAGACCAAAGGACAAAGATGTGAAAAATTACAGGTCACTGTACGGTAGGGCCTTCAACAATGACCATCTTCCTGAGTATGCATGAAATATTTGCCACTGGATGTAGAGCAAACAACAATAAATCAATCAACAATAAGCAACAACAAGATAACCAACACCATATTTACTCGTTACCAAGATAATAAAAAACAAAATTCCAAAGAGAGTAAAGTAATATATATGACTAGAAGTCTTTTGTTGTCTGTGTTGTTGTTTTGCTGTCTCATTGGTGTTTGTCCCGGCCACGTGAATTTGCTCTAAATCCTATCATTGATACAAATATTGAGTTTCCAAATCGTTACTATGGAAAAAAGCACAACAGCAAACATAGAATAAAAATTTAGCGGAATTTTTTAAAGAATAAGGGAGAGAAGATACCAAACGAGAAACTGGTAATTGTTTTACAGATGGAAGATGGAATAAAAATAGAAAATAAAAATTTGATTCCCCTAGTTGTTACGCCATTATAGGTTAACCAAACAACCTTCATAATATATAATCAATTTGATGTATGAAGGAGTTAATAAATAATGAAGCAGCAAATACGTCTAAGGGGCCAGCTGAAGCCCGCCTCTGGGTGCTGGATTTTCTCGCTGTGTTGAAGACCCATTGGTGGCCTTCGGCTGCTTTCTGCTCTTCGGTCGGGTTGTTGTCTCTTTGACACATTCCCCATTTCCATTCTCAATTTTACTACAATGTCATACTTATTTTAGAGAAATTTTGTATTTAGAATACAAAGAAAGGAAGACGACAATTAAGAATGGAAAGGTTTAAAATTCTAATTCATGAAAGCTGATTTATGGAGTCAATCTGTGATCCCATGGATACTGTGAATATTATCAACTTTTGATACATTCTTGTAAATTTTATATGTCTTGGTATTTTTGCATTGAAGTACATTCATAATCAAACTTAATTAAATTGTATCTGGAAAACAATATGTAGCTTTATTTCTAAAGAAATTTGGGTTAGATATGAATGTTCGGATTATTTTCTTTGATAAATATTATAAAAATTGTCAAAATCTATCAAATAAGCTCATCATAGATACCAGGATTGAAATTTTATATTTACGCCAGACGCGCGTTTCGTCTACAAAAGACTCATCAGTGACGCTCGAATCAAAAAATATTAAAAAGGCCAAATAAAGTACGGAGTTGAAGAGCATTGAGGACCAAAATTTCCTAAAAGTTTTGCCAAATACAGCTAAGGTAATCTATTCCTGAGGTAGAAAAACCATGTTAAGGCAATGCTAACCAGGTTACATTCTCCGAAATATGTCATTCGTTGTAAATACATTAAATGTACATACTATGGATACTGTGAATATTACTAAAGATCAAACAAACTTTTTGAAATTTTGAAAATGGTCCTGACGTGAAATATATTCAGGGTAGTTTGAATACACTTTGATTTAATCATCACTTAGGTCTAAAGTCATACCTTCATAGTTAAGGGAGAAACATTTTCATTAATTAGCTACAGAGATAATTGATTTTATCTATTTTGTTTTGCACAAGGAGTTCAGAGTTCGTGTTGTTTGATCTTTAGTTTTCTGTTCGGTGTTTTGTGGCCTTGTGGTTATAAAAGTTTACTAATGAACACTGAAAAAGGAAGTCTGGTAGAGAGTTGTCTTATTGGCAATCATACCACAGACAAATTCCGAGTACGATTATCGTACTCAGACTTTGAATTTAACCAATCAAAATACTGAATTTGGTGTTTCGAGTACAAAGGAGTAGGCCCAGTAAGACCCCTTTTTGGCCACAAAATATAGCAGTTTTACAAAATTGTTAAAATGTAAATTTTAAGCTATTTATTGGAAAGAAGAATACTTCTGTTACATAAATATGTGCTGTTTTTGACAATACAATGCACATGTATCGGGTACTAGCGTCATTAAGTCATGCTAAATTACTGAAATCTTCGAAATTTTCGCATTTTGGTTAATTTTAGACGGTTTTCGTCTGAAATGGAAGTGGCCGCATTTGTGTTCATTCTTAATATTTAAATGTAAGTTGTATTTGATGATAATACATAACATATATAAAGGTTGAGAATGAACACGGATGCGGCCACTTTCATTTTTGACAAAAACCATCTGAAAAGTGACATATTATGGCATATTTGATAGATTTTTCATATTTAAGCTTGAATTTGAGCGTCTTTAATGACTAAATCAGTTCAAATCTTTCACATAAACTAATTGAATCGACTGAAGTAGACACTTAAGTGTTTAAAAAGTGTCCAAAATCTTTCATCAGATGAACCTGAATTTTGAGGCCAAAATCGGCCCTTACCGGACCTACTCCTTTTGTATACCGAGTACTGAGTTAAATTCTATGATCGAGAGCCCTGGTGTATGTCTGTATGCCTTTCTTCGACCAATAGTTGCTTAAATCTACGTTATTTGGTTTCTGGTGCATTGTTGTCTTTAATATAAGATATCATACCACATCTTGTTTTGATATAATGGCTTATGATTGACTCTTGGTATGTTCTAACTTTTTTATTCTATTATCATGTAATACAGAATATTACTGATGAAGGTAAATCCAGAAAAGCGCTTCGGACGTGTTGTTTTCATTTCTTTTACAGTTTATGAAACGAGGATCAAGGATTTCTAAAGTAACTATTATACAAATCCTGCGAAGACAATGTAGTATTCATACTAGGATATCAATTACTCGATTAAATGTTTTTGCTCTCATTTCTTGTCTATTTTTATCAAATTTTAGGACAAATTTAATCTATTCTTCAAAGCAATCGAAACTACGTATTAACTAAACGAATATCAGTTAAGCGATCCATTTCGACACACTGATTTCCATATTTAATCAATTCAAAATCACATTTCATTCACGTAAACAAACAGTTCAAAGAATTGAATATCCACGTTCGAATAGGGATAGAAACGAGTGACAGTTAGTATAGCACTATAAAATAAAGATTAGCAAGTGTAGCAAATATCAATAGTATCAACAAATAAAACAAATTAGCAAAGAAAAAATCGTAATCTTACCCGTATCATGTTCTACGGAATCCGACGGGAAGTCCATGAGTTTTCATGACATCGTGGTACTATGACAGGTAGAATTAATCAATATCAGATATAAACAGATTCACAGCCAGGTAATTATTGCCGTAAACATCAAACCTCCATATCGACGATTATTCATAGCTTTCTCAGCTTTTTTTATATAGTACGATGCTTATTAATGATTTATACTTAATAAACATGACACGTAATTAAAACGGTACTAGATATGGTATAAACATGCTTAAATAAGTGCTGAATCTGATAAACTCTGTCTACATAAGGACGTTATATCAAGTCATCTGACCAAATAAAACCAAGAGCATTTCAGAAATAAGCATATTCCTTATGATATTATATTATCAGGATTATGATTTTATTTAAATAGATGTTTAAAGGATAATTGACAATTAAAAATAAGGGAACTAGCAAAACCAATATTATTACTTAAAATATTGTTTCGTTTCGTAACAAAACGATAACAGAAAAATAATGTAAAAAGAATGTAAAAAAGAAAAATCATGCAAATAAAATTAACTTTTTATGATGTAGATACAAACTGATTACAAACATAATTCTGGAACATTTCAGCCTAGCAGGGCGAAAATGTAAAACATTTTTTTTTCATTTACTAAATATAAAACGTACACACTACGTGTGACAAATCCTGCAAAGTACTTTAACATGATCGAACTTAAAAAAAACAAAAGACTTTTACGATTCTGTAATTCTGTAATATACATTATTTAAGTGACATGGCTGTTTAGTAGCTATAATAGTACTTCTTTATAACAATTTGGTAATTCTACAAAATAAAAAGAGGAGGAAGGGAGGGGGAAGGAAGTAAAATACCCTTTTTAAAATGAACCAACTACCTTTACATGCAAATTAGTTGGAGTCGATGTATTCGAAGGAAGAAAATTACAAGAATATATGTACAGACCAATTGAGACATAAATCTAAAGCTTTGGGCAATTCAAAAATCAGCCACAACAAAACATCTGTAGCGAAGAGTTGATTAAATGCATAAGAGACGCCAAATATGTTATGAAGCATGAAATTTCTATTTTTCAGATTTGATATACAAACTTTAAAACACTTTCAAACTTTTTAAGGGAAATACACAATGTATGATCATCGAAGTGCATACCAAGTATCATTAACCTATCTTTAGTGATTCATGATCATGTGGTCAAAACGCAAACTTAAATAAGAAGGTGTGAAATTTCAAAGTTCATTGAAGTTAATTGACAACAGTGTCTAAATAATGAAAAAACGCAAGAGTATACGACATATCATTAGCATCTTATGTGGCTATAGTCTTTCACAATTTGTGCTGCAACCACTACGTCTTGCCTTCTGTCCATATTGATTGATTAGTTGTTTGTTTTATCTATAGTGGCAAATATTCCATGCATGTTGTGTCTGGAAAGACAAACATAATATCCCTAAAAAGTCTTCCATGACATTCACCCAATCCCCCCAAACTAATGAGAAAAATCATTCATTAATGCATTAGTAAATTATGTCATGTTCGAATAAACATGTGTCTAGTTTATATTCAAGATTGAATATTTGAACCTATGATATCCCAAAAAGTACAAAAATGACTGATGCTTTAATGTGAATACCATTACACAACTTCAGAAAAGTGCCAAAGGACACAGGAATGTCCTGTATAAGACAAGAAAATCAATATCGTACCATTAATTGATTAAAAAAACTTACGGCTGATACAAAATTTTCATAAATCTGAGACACCACTGTAATGGTTGATTATGCAGAACAGCAATATAACTATGATCATAAACTAAGAACTCACTCAGTCAATATGAATTTACAGTGCTGGAGTAAATATTGTCATAGTTGATTATGAATATTGAATATTTTTTGTCTCTTTTCTATTTCAACAAAGTAAAATTCTGAATAAAAACATTTCATATAGATTTTAAATATTCACGGAAGAATAAAAGAAAGGAACGAGGATATTTTGAATATAATCTCACGCAATCAATGATTTTTACAAACTTCCATTATCGGTAATTTTGTTCATTTAATTTATGATTTTATTACAACCTATTAATTGTTTGGTTACCTTTAAATGACTGCATGTAATATGTATATGTCTTTTATTGAAAATTATTTGTATATATCATGTTCCTTTCTAAAAGAAATTACTTTTGAATTTTAATAATCAACATATAAATGTTTGCCGATCAGATATCATATATAGGAAGACGCTTGCAAAGATGTAATTCATACATCCAGTACTATTTGTATGGCTAAATTATAAAAATAATTATTTTCCAAACTGAAAAGCACTTATATTACATTTTTTTTTATACGTGAACATTATATTTTAAATCAGGACTACGATGCGTAAAATATCCTCTTAGAAAATTATTTCTTTATACATCCGTCAACATTCAACTTGTTCTATGAATCTTCAACAAAACATACAAGTTTTACCTTGTAAAATGTAAGTGAACTTGAATGTATACATCATGTATCCTATATTGAAAATTTCCACAAATTTTGTCAAAAATGAAACAAACAAAAAGACATCTTCAAATGAACATCTTTCGTAAATGTCAAAAAACATTTTATCAATAATACAGGCTTGTAATTTTGTGCGCCAAACGCGCATTTCGTCTACAAAAGAGATCAAATATTAAAAATAGAGGCTCTCAAGAGCCTGTGTCGCTCACCTGTATCTACTGTGGTTTTGGAAATCATGTAAAATAAGGTTAAAATCATAATAAATAGTATTAGATACCATAATAATGATTGAGGCCAAGTTTGGTTTAATTTGGCCCAGTTGTTAAATTTAAAGCATGTCATCCCATTGTAGTCTTACAATAGTTACTGAAGACCCCTTATCATTATTTAAATTAGTTTCAAGTTGTGACCATTTGATATTGTTTTTTTACAATTTACCCATAGACTTCTATAGTAAACCCCTATGTTCTATTTCTAGCCATGGCGGCCATGTTGGTTGGATGACAGGGTCATCGGATACATTTTTCAATCAAGATACCCTATTAAAAGTGTGGCTAAGTTTAATTCTATTTGGCCCAGTAGATTAGGTAGAGAAGATTTTTGTAAAAGATTACAAAAATTTACGCAAAATTGTTAAAAAATATAAAGGGCAATAACTCCTTAAGGGGTCAATTTACAAGTTTTGTCATTTGACTTATATGTAGATCGTTCTTTGCTGAGAACATTATTGCTGTTTACAGTTTATCTCTATCTATAATAATATTCAAGATAATAACCATACACTGCAAAATTTCCTTAAAATTACCAATTCAGGGGCAGCAACCCAACAACGGGTTGTCCGATTCGTCTGAAAATATCAGGGCGGATAGATCTCAACCTGATAAACATTTTTAAACCATATCACATTTGCTCTAAATGCTTTAGTTTCAGAGATATAAGTCAAAAACTTCATTTTACCGCTATGTTCTATTTTTAGCCATGTCGGCCATGTTGGTTGGCAAGCGGTGTCATCGGACACATTTTTAAAACTAGATACTCTAATGATGATTGAGGCCAAGTTTGGTTAAATTTTTCCCAGTAGATTAAGTGGAGAAGATTTTTGTAAAAGATTGCAAAAATTTACGAAAAATTGTTAAAAATTGACTATAAAGGCAATAACTCCTTTAGGGGTCAATTGACAATTTTGGTCATATTGACTTATTTGTAGATCGTACTTTGCTGAACATTATTACTGTTTACAGTTTATATGTCTCTAAAGAGCGTGTGTCGCTCACCTTGGTCTATGTGCATATTCAACAAAGGACACTCTCCAACATTGTAGACAGGAATAGAATTCATGACAAAAATCTGTTTTGTTGATCTTGTATTGCTGATAATTTAGCCTATTTAGTTTCTCTCTATCTTCTTTAGTTTTTGCTCAAAAAACAAAAGAGGATAAAAAAAATCCTCATTTAAGGGCAATCACTCCTATAAAGAGTGACTGTCTACTAAGCTATATCGGCAAAGCAAAATTTGACTTGTTAGTAGATCTTTACTTGCTGATAATTTTTGTGATTTAAAGTGTATCTTTATCTATTATAATTTTCTATCATATATGGCAAAACGCAAAAAAAAAAGGTGAAAATCGTCTTTAAAGGACAATAACTCCAATAAGGAGTCGTCTGACCATTTCCTCCATATTGTCTTCATTGTAGATTTTGTTTTGCTGATCATTTTTGCCTAGCTAAGTTTCTATCTGTCTATTATAATTTTAAGATATAAGGCAAAAACACAAAAAAATGGTCAAAATCATCATCAAAGGGCAATAACTCTAATAAGGAGTCGATTGACGATTTCGACCATGTTGATCTATTTGTAGAACTTGTCTTGCTGATCATTTTAAAGTTTCTCTGTATCTATTATAGTTTTCAAGATAGTAGGCAAAAATGAAAAAAAAATGGTAAAATTCCTGTAAGAAGTCATTTGACAGTTTTGATATGTACGGACAATTGGTAGAACTCAACATTCTGAACATTTTTGCTTTCGTCAGATTTATAAATATGACCATATAAATGATATTTCATGCCAACACAGAAGTGCTGACTACTGGGCTGGTAAAATCCTCGGGAAGGAAACCTCCATTAAAAGAGGCATCAACCCAGTGATTGAAAAAACCATATCAAAGATACCAGGCTTATAATTTTGTACGTCAGACATAAACCCTGATTTCGATCATTTCTTTTAACGTGAGACTGCTTCAGACTAATCTTCATACAGTTTACTACTTCTACCGCAAGTTCTAACCAGCAGTCAACATTCCCACAGTGCCTGCATACGGAGTATATATCTCCCCATTGATACGATATTCCCGAGCTTGTATTTCCTATCATGATTTCCTTGATAGAGGGTTGCTGCTCACAAGGAAGCTATTAAACCAAGAGTTCCAAATGGTGAAGTTGAAATCATCCCTTCGTAAATTTTACGGACGCCATCACGAATTGGTTGACCGTTATGGAATATCCGTTTCACATATGATAGCGGATATGTTCCTAATGTCGTTACTACAATCCCGTTCCCTTTTCACGAATGTGACCTACCGAATTAGACTATTTACCGGGTTTGTACTAACATGAGCAACACGACGGGTGCCACATGTGGAGCAGGATCTGCTTATCCTTCCGGAGCACCTGAGATCACCCCTAGTTTTTGGTGGGGTTCGTGTTGCTTAGTTTTTAGTTTTCTGTGTTGGGTTTTGTGTACTATTTGTGTGCCTGTTTGTCTTTTCCTGTTTTAGCCATGGCGTTGTCAGTTTATTTCGATTCATGAGTTTGAATGTCCCTCTGGTATCTTTCGCCCCTCTTTTAGGATAAGCTATGCTAGCAAATATAATATCTTATGATAAATCAAATTAGTATAATCGTTATGTGAAGTTTCATTGAATATAAAAAATAAAGATATGAGGCATGATTGTCAAAGACGACAGGACAAGGATAAAAGCGACTAAAGGTTACCATACAGCCTTCATCCATGATTGAAAACCATGTTGTATAGTAAGCTATGAAAGCCAGGGATAACAAAACATTCATCTGATTTCATGGGTTTGCTAGCTTCTTCGAAACGTAAACAAAATTACACATAGAAAAAAGAAAATCATAAGACTTGCACGTTGAAAGTGCTTGAAAAGAAACTTTGTTACAAAGTTCAAACTTCGAAAAATGTTCAGTCAACACTTGCTTTAAGAAACGGTCTTTCAATTGTGTGTATTTAAACCTTTCATATAAATTTTGTCAAAATTTGTCACGAAATGTATTTATGAGGCAATTAAAAATAATTCATATATTTCAAAGGGCCATTACTTCCTAAAACACTTTGAATTGGCAATGGTTTTCAACTTCAATCAATGTTTGGTTGAATGAAACCTTTCATATGAACTTTTGAAAATCCACAAAGAAATGCAAATGGCAGCACTTACAACGATGTTTTTGCATAACTATTTTTCAAACTGGAATTATTCCAAAGGAATTTCCGAAAAGCACTGTCTTTCAAACTTAATCTCTATATCGTTTTTACATGTCTAAACATTTCATAATTATGTTTATATAAAAGTTCATCAAAAAATACAGGCATTAGAGCACTTTCAATGTAATGTTCACATATTTTTTTAACTGGGCACATAACTCCCATAATTTTTTTTAGATAGGCACAGTAGTTTGACTTGATAAATATATTGTTAAAACGTATTCATATAAATTTCAACTGTTATGTTGAGAATGTTCAAAAGGCAGACAGATGGATGTACGGACTGACAGAAGGCATTTCTATTTCAAAGGCAGACAGATGGATGTACGGACTGACAGAAGGCATTTCTATTTCCCCTGCTCCCGTTTTGGTCGGTGATAATTGTTTTTGATTCACAGCTTATGATACCACGAAAGTTTTTAGTTCAATTGTAAAACTCTAAAAATCTTAAATAATGTGATATGTTAATATATATATATTTTTTTTATATCTGATTAAAAATACAGTAGTGCAAAGTAATTCAGATTCTTTTTTTCACTATTTTTATGGGAGAAATTAAATAAACAAATAAGGTTACATCTCGATAAGTAAAATGTATATGGTAACATTGCATTAAGCAACACTCATTTAATTTATTGATTGTTGGTGTTAAACGCAACTTTCAGCACGCTTGGCTATATCGCAGCGGCTAGTTTTTATTAGTGGAAAAAGCTGGAGTAAACGGAGAGAACCAACGACTTTCTGCAGGAAAACCGACATTCCTAGTAAATTATGATATGAGTAGAATGAACCTGAAACAAGCGGGTTCGAACTCACAATCTCAGTGTTGACAGGGTAGAAATCGCTGTAGAACTACTAATACCACTCAGCTACTGAGGCTAAAAACATTTAATTATATCACTAAAGTTCTGCTGCAAAGAAAAGAAAAATAATAACAGATTACAAACCAATTTTAGCCTTTCTATCACTTTAATTTTTTAAAATGCAAATGAAACAAGAACATATCAATTCTTCTCTTTTTTATGTAAAAATGTGTAGGAACACACCAGTTTGACTCCTGGAATTCGCATGAAGGGAAACAGCTCTGTCTTTTAACGTAGTTTTTTTTTAGAAAAAACTCTCCCGATTCCTATAAGCGATTTAATATCTATGACCTTTTACGAGCACCTGAGATCACCCCCAGATTTTGGTGAGGTTCGTGTTGCTCAGTCTTTAGTTTTCTATGTTGTGTTTTGTGTATTATTGTTTGTCTGTTTGTCTTTTTCTTTTTTTAGCCATGGCGTTGTTAGTTTATTTTCGACTTATGAATTTGAATGTTCCTTTGGTATCTTTCGTATCTCTTTAACGTATAATTCTAAAAGCAACGTGAATCTACAGTTTTGAGGCAACTAATTCACAAAATAAAGATACTGTTTTCCCGAATAACACTTCCAAAATAAGTTGTTTATAGATATATTTTTTTTTAAATTTGTTCTTTTCTATATTTGATAGTGGTTGGGATAGCCAACACTAATTCTAAAAGGGGATCACAGGTGTATGATTCTCACAGTTAGGTATCAAATAGCCCTTTTCGAAATGTAATTTTTTTTTGAAAAATATTCTACATTTAGAGTAGGTAACAAAGTGTGATAACAGTTGGGATTATCAACCTTTTCTTTCTGTATTCATGTTTTTTATGTTGGTTTTCTTATTCCAACGCATGTCTATTAGTGTAAAGCTATTTAAGCCTCAAACAAATCAACATCTCCACTTAGTCTAGGTTTTCTGCCATATTATATAGTTTCTGTGCTATAATTTACAACTACATGTAGGCTTACACTGCAATTATTCAGGGAATATTCCAGGAATCACATTAATTGGTTTGGTTCCAAGAACTGTTGCATGCCAAAACTCATTAATTGTATCTCGTTTCATTTAGTGCTCAAATTTCCTCTAGCCTTGATATGTTATATTTAACACAAGTATATAACAGCTTACTAAGATATTGAATTATTACATGTATCAAGAATTACTTCCCCTGGAATACATCATGAATCTAAAAATAATGTACATCATCTCAGTTCTTACATTGGTTTTGTGTGGAGAGATGATAATGGGATCCTGTGATGTTAAACTAGGTCAATAATTTTATGTCTTTATAAAATAAGGAGATGTGGTATCATTGCCAATGAGACAACTTTGTATGGATAACATGCAATTTTACAACTTATACTTAATTTCAAGAGTTGGACACGAGTTAAGATTAAATAGTTGTTTGATACTTATACTAAACTTTTAATTCTTGTAGGTTAAATTGTAAACAAAAGGTGAATTTAATTAGTTTCCAACATATATCTATGAGGTAATACCAGCACCATCACTCAACATTATCTAGCTAAAAAGCAACAGGTCCTGCTTGCATCTCTTCATAAATAAAAATCTTGTATACGTAATTACTTATATATATTTTTAACAGCTGATTATAATGGAATTAATACAAATACTTTTAAAATTAATATCTGCTGCTTCTCCATGAATATGTACCTTTTATACACCTACTTCCGACCTGTAGCACAAAAACCAAGGAGTCCAAATGGTAAAGTTGAAGTCATTATTTCGAAAATTTTCATGAGTTGGTTGTCCCGACCACAATTCCATCCTCTTGTCTCTGAGTGTGACATCATCGAATGAGACTTATCATCGAATTTGTACTTGCAACAAGACGGGTGCAATATGTGGAAGAGAACATGCTTACTCTTCCGGAACACCTGAGATCACCCCGTTTTTCTCTTTGTTGGTGTTTGTGTCTTTTATATGTGGTGTTTTGTAGACTGTTTTTGTCTTTTTGTTGATATGACTATATTTTTCCCCCAAACATGTTAGCGAGCTGAGCACATGTGAATATTTGTTTCTATTGTTGACCAAAACACATGCAGAGATAAGGACTGCTAAATCAACCTTTCAAAATAGCTACAATGAATATATATTTTACCTATAATAAAAGAAATGTTCTAGTACAGGAAGCAAGTCAGTTCAACACAATAATAATAAATATAATCTTTAATAGTTTTTGGAAGGTTTTTTTTATCACATCATTTGAGAAGAAGACAAATCTATATTTCAGTTATCAGAAACCAAATCCATAATATTAACTGTACCAATTTTACTGCACCACATGGTCATTTTGACAATAAATGTCTCTTTAGCGATGATCAAGGCCAAAATATTTCAAAAAGTGTACCTTATATGCACACCACACAGAATTTTGTTTATGAATTATCAAAGTAAATGTGATAACATTTGCTTAATAATTATACCACAGCATAAGGATTGACAAGATCAGGTGCTCCTCAATTCATCTCTCACCAAAGCATTGTAAATCTCATTGATGGAAAAATTATTCAAAAATATATCTAAACATAATTTTGAAAGAATGCATAAATTTTTTATTAATAAAGCATTCGTTTACTGTTCTTTTTTTTCTCACTTTTACAGACTGAACAACATATTTTTTTAAAGCGTCAGGTAAATGTATTGCTTAAGTTTCATGTGGACCTTATGAGTAAACTGGCTGGATTTACATCTCAAAATTAACTCTGAGTACAGACAACCTGTTCATCTGGAATAGTTTTAAGGCATAGCGTACCCTAGAAGAATAAAAGTAAAATGTATTTTATGTTCAAAAAAATTAAAAACTAAACTTGATTTTGCTATGCACTTTTTTCTGTCCCTGCAGAAGATGCTAAAATTAACAAATACTTGAGAGTTTCACTTGATATGGTCCACACAGTGAAACCGTTTAAATCACCCATTACTGTCAGATATGTATTGTCCCTCTATTGTCCATGTCAATCAATACAGTTCACTTCAATTATTACCTATGGGGAAATTCCTAAACCTCTTTCCAAACTTTGTTTATTTTGGCACCTTTTGTACGAACGAAAAAAAGTTTAAATTTTTTAGAACATAAAATGCATTTGTATTTTATTTATCTAGCGCATGCTATGCCTTACAACTATTCTAGATACACAGGTTTGTCTGTACTCAGAGTAAATTTTGAAGTGTAAACACAGCCATTTTAGCCAAAAGGTCCACATGAACCTTAAGCATAAGGATATAACTATCATACTGGATATACATTTGAACGTTTCATGATTGCGTAATCACATAATCAATAAACTTGATAACTTGGTTTCAAACGAAATATGTTTTGGTGTTCTGATTGACTTTTCGGAGATCAGCATAAACTGTGACTATTGAAATGTTATGTGTGTGCTCACTGTACATGTTATATTCCTCTTTAAACATTTACAAACATTCGGACGCACGATATTAATAAAGTGTTATTTTCCATTTACTTCTTTGGAGTTGCAGCCCAAGCAAAACTCAGAAAAAACTTTAACTGTTAACTGTATCATATAGATAACTGCAAAAAGTCCATTTATAAAAAAAAAAATACGTAAAAATGAAAATAAAAAGAATTTTCAAAATTTTGCTTTGGATCATGTCTTTTGATCACAAAAAGTTTCTGTCCAAGTTTCATAAAATTCCTTGAAGGTTTGACTAAGACATTGATGGGCACAAAAACGTTTAACTACAGACTGAATTTAATGTTGACGACTCTGACGACGCGGAATGTAAGATCGCCGGCTCGACAAAAAGAGATGCACGAGACAGTCCACCTCTTAAGATGTTGATCATGACAAAAAGCACATTTTGCTTTCAGTCATTGTTTCAATGAAGAACATAATAAAAGTTCTGCTTTATGGACATACTGATGATAATTTTCAATATATTTGTCTCGTCTATTCTATAGTCCAATACGCTTCAAAGAGAGTAAATTATAAATATCATTTAAACTGATTATATAAGCTATGATTTTTCTGTGACGTACCTAATACTAATAAATAAAAATAAAAATAAAATAAAAAAGCATGTAAATATGAACGAAATGCGTTCAGGCGTACAAAATTATAAGCCTGGTATCATTGATGAGCTTTTTACGCCCCCGCTACTAAAAGTTGGGGTGCATATTGTTTTACCCCTGGTCGTGCGTCCGTCCTTTCGTCCGTCCGTCCGTCCCATTATGGGTATATAGTTATTCCACATAACTCCTCCTACAGTTTGAATGCTAGGAAGCTTTAATTTTGATGGCTGTTGGTACATATATTGAAGGTGTGCATGGAGTGCGGGGGCATCACTTTGTCTAGTTTTTAATTGTATACTAGTATAGTGATCACATGTTTGAAGTGACAAGATGAAAATAATCAAATTTAAATCTGAGACGTACAGTAGAAATAAGTCCGTATTTTTTTATGACCACACATACAGATTATCCAATGATATGAAGAATTGAACCAAGTTATATAATGTTAAAAAAAAAAAAACAACAACAAAAAAATGAAAAGCAAAAATCACTACAGATTGGATACCATTTTGACCGCCAGATCAGATTGAAGAATGTTTTTGTTGATGGCATTCTGAATGAAGCTCCTGCTGACAGCAGATTCACGAAACTTATTTTTACTGTGAATTAAATGAACCAAACCGAGACAGAATCATTTCATGGCCATTTAAAACAAGCAAATAGAATATCTTTTGGAGAAGTCTGATTTGAGGCCTGGTTTGGGGTCTTCATTTCTATATTCTTTAGGACATTTTTCTTTATTCTTCATTTGATTTTGTCATAATTCTGTATTCCTTATATTTTAGCACCCCATAATTCTCGTTTTTATTTTGTTGCCCATCTTTCTCTATTCCTTATTCTTTGCTCATTATTCTATACTTCGTAAACCCAAACAAGACCTTATGGTAAGTACATATTTTTAACAAGATACCGTAAAGATGATTTTGGTGATGTTTGGTGCAAATTGCCCCAATAGTTACAGAAGAAATATTTTTGTAAAAGTTGACGGACGCCGACGCCAGAAATCGTAGAAAAGCTCACACAGATCTTTGAACATGGTGAGCGCATTAGAAAGGTTCCATTCTGTAAACACCTACCTACATATATCTGAAGTTTCATAACTATTAATTTTATGAAAAACTGATTAACATAAATCCATGCCAGTTCACATACACACCTTCAGTATACATACAACTGTTCATCAAATGCAACGGTTCTATCATTTAAACTGTAAGAGAAGTTTGACAGACAAACCTTTAACATATATAGACTGACTGACAGGGATCAATGGATATGCTCCCGACTTTTCTTTATGAGGCATACATGTTTTTAAGCAATTGAAAGGGAAGATTCTTGCTGGTTAAAATTGGACCAGCATTTTCTGAGAAGATCTTTAAAAATGGTTCAATGTTGGCGGACATATTCAATATCCGATAGGATCAACATTAGAAAGGGAACAACTATAGAACTATTTTTGTTAAAACCAAGTTCACCTATATTTATATATCCATAGTGAAGGTAGACATTTAGTTTGTCAGCAGGGTTTAACCAAACAAGATAATTCGGAAAGGTGATCAAAGGAAAATTCAAGCAAAATCTGATTCAAAACTCCCGAGTTAGTTTCATATACATATCTTTTTTAAAATTATTCTCCTCTTAGTTTAGTTGTGTATTGTGTATTTCATTTTTAAAATAAAGGTTATTCATATAGGTTAAGGAACGAAATTGAATACTAAATACGTGTTTTACAGTATGTATGTTTTAATATCTTAAAAAAATTCAGGCAAAGGGATGAATTAGAGGCATCTGTTATATAGCGATGTACAAATTTCATCAATCTATTTAGATGGTACAAATCAAGATGAAAATTAATAATGGAAGGAATCTCACGAACTCCAAAAGGACAAGAGCAGTCAACACCTTATGTGTCAATTTCAGTCCTTGCTCCTCAAACTTGGTTAAAGCAGTTTTAGTGTCAAGATCACACCCCTCCTAATGAAATCTGTTTAGTGTGAACATGCATGACTGCTACGTATTAAGTGAAATATGTATACCCCATATAATGGAGATGAGGTTATCTTACTGCTGAGAAATTGGAAGTTGACAATTTCAAAGTTGATTAATCGCGTTTGACATATTTAGTTTGAAGTCGTCCTTCTAAAAGAGGGACGAAAGATACCAGAGGGACAGTCAAACTCATAGATCGAAAACAAACTGACAACGCCATGGACAAAAATAAAAAGACAAACAGACAAATAATAGTACAGATGACACAACATAGAAAACCAAAGACTAAGCAACACGAACCCCACCAAAAACTGGGGGTGATCTCAGGTGCTCCGGAAGGGTAAGCAGATCCTGCTCCACATGTGGCACCCGTCGTGTTGCATATGTTATTACAAATCCGGTAAATAGTCTAATTTGGTAAGTCACATTCGTGAAAAGGGAGGGTATTGTAGTTACGACATAAGGAACATATCCGATATTATCTGTGAAACGGTTATTCCATAACGGTCAACCAACTCGTGATGGCGTCCGTAAAATTTACGAAGGGATGACTTTAACTTCACCATTTGGAACTTTTGGTTTAATAGCTTCCTTGTGAGCAGCAATCCTCTATCAAGGAAATCTAAGTCAATATCGAGGAAATGATCAAGATATGATGCAGACCTTCTAGTTTCGGTAGCATCGTTAATCTCAAGCACACTGGGATATATAAGATCCAAGCACTCACTGAAGTATGGGTTACTTCATTACAAGACATCATCAATATACCCGATATAATGGGAAAATAAAGAACTTGCAAGATGCCTTTGATGTTCTGTATGATTACTGCTTCATGTGAGTACAGAACAAGTCGGCCACTAGGGGTACAGAAATAGTACCTATTGGAATACCGACTGCCTGTTCAAATATCAACCCAACACACTCAACAACTATGCTATTGATTAAAAAGTCCAACATTTTAATACCATCTTTGGTGTATTTGATTTTTAGAATTTGTATGGTTCTTAACAAAGTAAAATTTTTAATTCCCTAAAATAAAGAACTTGTATGTACCATTCCCATTTTTGTAGAAAATCTGTTTTGAGACTATGTAGTCGCTATTTCAATCGAGCATGATGAATAGTAGTTTTTATATAACTGCAAAATTGTAAAGACTTTTACTGAAGATTTTGGAGTAGATATTTAGAATTTATAAGAATGTACATCTAATTGACACCACTGTTGAACATATTATTATATCATCACAATTATTTGAAGGCCGTCTTTTACCGTAGAAGGAATGGTAGCAACAGGTTTAAAAATATGTTTAGTCAAACATCTAGGCGACTTGCTATATATCGTTATAAAATATGTGTTTTCCCATGGCGATTTCAGCTTTTCGTAGACGCATGAGTTTTAAATGTCCCCTAGGTGGACGCCTTTTTTTTTCTTTTATAGTGTGTTATTAGTTTACATATATACTTAAGAAAATTATATTTTAAAAACATAGCTTATTTCAGACTGAAGCTTTATGAACATTTGCACTGTAAAACAAATACATTTTGTTATTTTCACATTCAACAAGGACGATACCAAAGCATAGTTTGAAGTTGTGCTATAGTTTCTATTGTATTTGAGCAATACAAATCATCATAAAATCTTTAAAATCAACTGTACAGTTTGTCTAATACATGTTTATATCATTTAAGGTTACGAAAACTTATTAAAATTGTAATCTAGCAGTTGCAACTCAAATGTGAAGGTTTTTAAGAAGAAAATTGAATGCGCCATCATTGAAGAAATGTTCTTTAAAAACAATAACAAAAATTTCCTATGCATATTGGTATTTTATTATTAATTAGTTACTTTTTTATCATATATGCTATCTATATGTATCGTTCTATTATTTTTTTGTGATTTAATTCAGATTGCTGCTAAATATAAAATTAATACCTTTATAACATACTAGTATAAAGATTAATTAATTAATTTTTAACTGTTTATTTCAGGTCTTAATATTCTTAATTGATATGGTTATACAGTTAGGTTTATTTCATATCATGGATACCATTTGCCAAAAAAAAAAACAGTTGATGCGATACTGCAGGCCTTACGTTTCCTATAATCGTTTGCTTAATACATGATTATTGCCTAAAAGGGAGTTTCAAAACAACCGGACTAAATGATAAAAATCTAGTCATGAATGTCCAAAGTTTAAGAACGCCATGTATGTTGTGATCTTGATCAAATATTCGCGTCACAATTGCGTTGCACTTGTCATAGTAACAAACCTAATTGATAACACCGATTGCGACTGATCACAAGTATTAAAATGAAGTGACCAAATGCTAGAACCACTACCTTATTTGGAACTGCTTACCATGTTGTCGCATCAAGAACAACGAAAACACATATTTCTTAGCAGCAAACCCAATAATATCTAACGATGACTCTAATGTTAAAGGAGCATTGGATACGAGATAGAAAAGAAAAATTAATCTATGATTTTGTTTTCGTTCAATCAATAATGAAAGTGAAATAGTGAAATAATAATTCGCTTTTAACAGCCAGTTTGGTTCAATTTTGTCAAAATAAGGTTTGAAACATCGCTGATGAATTATGCACTTGCAAGTGAATATTTCGACCTACTTGAATCCGTATTCATGTGACCTTTATTCAACCCTTTGCTAAAAATATGAAAACAATATGTTATAAATTAATGCGTCCGAAGCGCTTTTCTGGATTTACCTTCATCTTGCTAAAGACAGGTTACGTATAAACTAGGCGTGTTCAGCTACTAAAAGGAAAAGAATGTCAACATTGAAAGTGAAAGAAGGGTAAACCATTTGGTTGACTGATTCGATCCACATAAACTCATTCTTATACAGGTGAAAACGATGATTACTATATTTTCTTAACTTATACATTGGGATATCTAGTGACAAAATATTATCTCCCATGTAAATATTGAAAACTAGATCTTCTTAATGTTTGTCCCATTTTAGCAAGGACCCTATCAATTATGGATTCACAAGAAAACGTTATGGTAAATAGCAAAAATAGAAATAAGTTGAAATAAAAACAAAACTTCCATTCAATGTTATCACTTCCCTCCTTTAGTAGCAACCGACGAGTACAGCAGGCTATAGAAGCTTGATGTAAAATTGATTTAAAATGTTGCTATGCGAATAAATTCCTGGAGTACCATCTTCAATTTATTTTTCTACTGGCTGTATACCTTTCTGCAACATGCTAATTATCCGAATATATATACAGCTAGATCAGAGAAAGTCAGGAAAAAAATTCCAAAGGAATCGATTCATATGCAGCAAAGATTGGCACTTTTGGAATTAAGTTACTAAGCAAATTCAAACGGACCTTATTTCGATGTAAACATTGAATGTGAATAGATCGAGAAGACCGCAAATACTTGTACAAAAATCGGGACGACATTTTCTTAAAATTGTATGAAATATAGTAGAAAGATACCTACTTTATAAAAATAGTTATCTTTAATTTCTTAACCTGCACAGACAGACTTTTAAATTTTTATATTCACAAAAAGACAATATTTCTCTATTGAATGTACATGTGACAAGAGCAGACCGGTGTGCTCGATAACGTAGGTGCGAAAAAATAAGTATACTTTGGGAACTTGTAACATGCTAAGGACTGTGTGGAACACTCCGAAAATTGGTGACCCGAAAGATCTTTAGATTTTGTATGTTCCTGATTTTTTCCATTTTTTTTTTATGAATATGCAGCAAAGATTGGCAGTTTTTAAATTTCAGTTTCACAAGCTTCTAATGCAATTATCTCGATAAATACTGAACATAAAACATCGTGTATTTACATGTATATTTCTAATAACACAGTTTAACAATTAGTTTATTTAAAATGAACAATTATTATTTGGAAATAACTTTTGATCAGTATCGTCACCGTCATTGTTTTATTAATGATTTTCTCGACTCTATAAGAAGAGTGAATTTTCTCTTGTTTTCGTTCACTGGATATCCCACTGTATAATATGAAATCAAACAGACCTAGAAAAAACCATATTCTATATTTATGTTTATATCTGGTTATATGACCGACAGTAGTCTTCGGAGGTCCCCTCGATGGTTAAATAGATGGCGTCTAGACTAAAATAGACACGAAATGCTGATACATAGTATCGAATCCATGCATTGTAAATTGTTTATTTAAGACGTTTTATGATTTGGATATACGTTTTAGAATTTTAAAAATAAAAAATGAGAATTTGAGTCAAATCGGTGAACATGGATTTGACTGCTAATGCCCCTTTAAAATATATACAGTTTTATATAATAGTGGACTACAACAGCCATTACCATATAAATATATATGTAGGTTGTGATTGTATCTGAATACAATGACATTGATAGGAAGTATTTTTTAAGTATCAATTTTAAAGTTTAAGGGGAAACTTCGCAAAAAAATTAAAAATTGATATTATGTTTATTCGTAAGAAATATGCATACAATCATAGATATTATAAGTTATCTACGTTCATATCCGTAGATATGGGTATTTTAACACCCTTAAGTACCCAAGTATATCCTTAGGCGACCTATATCTACGGATATGAACGTAGATATCGAATTTATCCCCGGTCTTAGTCCGAATCGAGAAATTCTGGGAGAAGTCCGGACACAAAGTGTAACGTGAAAGCAACGTAATTTTTATTATTCAAAAAGGTTTTATTGAAATTTGGAAAATTGACATATTTTTTACAGAGTGTAGGTAGAACTTTCTTTTGGAAGAAACCTACAGGTATTCAAATATAAGACGTTTTTAACCCAGAGACAGAAAAACTAGAATTAATCAAATTTGGCGCGAACGTTACGTCATAGACGGCGGGACGTCAACGTGTGTCATTTGCATAGTTAGGTCAGAAGTCCCGTTCATTGACGATGTGGTAGCCAAGTGATACATTTACTAAAATGAATGCAAATGATCGGCATTAAAAGTTAGCTGAAAATAGAAATGAAAGGAATATATTTATACATTTCTTTACGCTTAAATTTGGAAACGAATAAGTATTTACCCGATATCAACAAATTCGGACATATTGCAAATCGTAGGACTGATTTTGGTTAGCATATCGATATTTAAATTTGACATAAGACATAAGACATATATTTATTGCACACAAATGTCAGAAAGTCAACATAAGGTAAACGGATAGAAAGTTACTGATCGAAACAACTAAAAGTTCTTTTGTTTGCAAACATATAAGAGAAACTTCTCAGTCTTTTTGTTACATCTTTTCATTCAAAAGTACAAAAATCTTTTTTATTACCATTGTTCAATGAAGATCTATAAATTTTGAATCGTAAGAAGGCACCATGAAGCATATTTGACAGCTTGTTTTCTTTGAAATTGTAGAAGCATAATGAATTATTTACCAATACGTTTTTGTTTTTCATGTTTGATTCAAAAACATACAAACTTGATTTACATTTTTATTGTTATCTCAATTATATGACTATTTCTTGACGAAATCTTCTTTACTTGAGGGAATGGAAACCCTCAGTACTTTCACTCTCTGAACTAGATAATTTAGCAATGATAGTATGAGACTAGCGATCTTATACAAAACTTGTTATAAAAAATACTCTCCAATCATATGAAAACAAAAATGTGAGTTAATCGGATGAGCAAAATTGGCACCATTTGATCACGAATTTATTTCGTAAACTTTAAGCTATAAATGAAACTTTATTATAAATTAATCTTGTATTTATAATTTATTCTATTATTGGGATAAACATCGGCATTTTGCTAAAAAAAAAGTATTTTGGTGACTTATAAAAGACGGACACGTCACAAGTTCAATACACAAAGAGTCGAAATAATATTCAATTTTATTTTGTCTTTTGTTTTCGGTTTCATTTCAATTAGGTAAAGTTGACCTAAGATAGTTTCTGAATTTTTTTCTTAGTTCATATAAATCAAGCATTTATACATGGCGAAGTTTCAAATAATTGGAGTACAGCGTTTACGATGAAGTTAGTGAAAAGCGCATATGATGCACCAAATTACTGAATGCTTTTTTTATAACTTTTCTTGACACATTTAGTTTAATACTAGGTTCCCGAGGTTCATTTAAATTGTTTATTTCTGAATTTGTATACGTTACTTTCAATTTAATTGTCAAATTAATCAATTATTTCATTTTAACCTTTTCTTATTGTTATTATATCATTTTTTTAATTACCGTGAATTAACCACACCTTCACGGGGTGTTGTCAAAGAATAATACACATATTAACACAATCCAAGAGGGGAAATGTTTGCTAGAATTAACAAGTCTGAAAGCGTACATATATTGTCTGACACCACAGTATCAGTTATATATGTTTGTTTAAAAACATATTTCACAGAAAAGCATTATAATACGATCCACTTTTAGCACATTTAACATATAAAATATCAGAAATTTATATCGGCCTATACCATAGAAATTTTAACTAATGAATACGAAAAAGATCTGGACGTCTGTTCGTTTTCTTCTCTTATTTTAAGTTGGTTATAAGGTTTGCAGAACTGTCATCGACGCGCTTTAAATTACGATAAAAAATGAAATTAATTTCACTCCCGGCGTGCCCCAAACAAAAATACGTCCCAATAGACTGGTAAATTCCATCAAATGAAATTAACAATTTTCAATTTTCTTCTTTATTTGTATTCATATAAAGATAAAACTGGGTGAAAATGTGTTTATGTTATTATGAACATATTAAGAAGACAAGTTTTGTAGCTGCCTTGGACATCATAGATGTCAAATTTGAAAGGGCTGTGCCAAAATTGATTTAAAGCCAAAATTATTTCCAATTGAAACTGAAACTCAACACGCTGCTCACTTCATACGGGTTTTAGATTGATAAAATGTTAGTTTGTTATGATTAAAGCCGGTTTTGTTCAACTTCGACATGAAGATAAAAAGAGATGAACATGTACTTTTAATGTTTTGTTAAAAAAATTGCACTATTTGAACATGCAAAGAAACGCATTGACGTTGTTAGGAGACACATCCTATAAATTTCCTTACGTACAAAATGAGGCGCCACTTTGAATATAAGCATTTTCAACAATAACTGCTCTTAGACGACAAATGTCGTAGATACGAATCGTCAAACTAGAATCTTTTCAAATGTGAATACATCGTTAAAGATAGCGAATTGCTACATCGACAAGAAATGGATAAATACGAAAATAAGTTTGTTTATAGTTATCACTTTGTGCAGAGATACACGGTCAATACTGTTGTTGTATGGAATCTACGCGGGAGTATTGCGGATAATAAATCAGAATCGGACGGTGTCAGTTTGAACAGCTATCGTATTTGAGCTTACCATCATGAACTCCGAATAATTTTTTTCACTCTTTTCAATTATTATTCTACTAATCGTCTCTACTTCGTATAAAACGGTAAATAAAGTCATTTTTTTTTATCTGATTCATATGTTACATTCCTCTACAATGTGCCTTTTGATCGAGAAAAATGAGGATTGAACACTTGTGAACTATTAAGATTAGAAAAACAATGAAAACAACACTTTATTAAATTCAAGCATCTGAATCGCTTTTTCTGAATTTACCTTCATAAGGAAGCCACGGATGTATAGGAACCAAACAGTTTTAGAGCTATATCACCAAGAAAGATAAAGATAATAGCCAAATGTATCCAAGGGAGTTGAAACATAGTTTCTTAATAGCTTCTAACTTTATGATCGGATAATTTTAGAAAGGTTTGTTCAGTACTAACAACTGAGCTGGAAGAAAATCTGCAGCATTCATACTTCAATATATGCAATCAATTAGATATTTACAAATAATATTTAAAACTTTTAAATCGTCGAATATGTGTTTTTTTCATTTTATATTGCGATTTCCCGAAACTTTATTACTGCCTCTATTAAAGTATTAAAGCAAATACCGTACTCTAAGGTAAATTCAAAAGGGTACGTCTATGAAAACTGACAAAATTAAACGATAGATTATCAACCAACGGAACGAATGGGAACAACATCATATTGTCACATATATATATATATATATATCAAAATAGTACAACACCAAAAATAAGTAAACAAAGAAATATTGAATAATAATAACAAAACTGGATATTTTGAATAACAAATATCCTACAACAACAGAAGTTGCTTTATGTAAAATGGTAACGTGAATTCAAAAAGATATTTATTCATATGTATTTGAAAATTGAATCTATAATAAATCTGTAGTTATTTTAAAACAATGATTAGAAATACATAATAATATAAATCATAAACTTTAAAACTAAAATTTATCCTTCTAAAATCCTGCTCCAGCAATTTCGCCAGGAACATCATTTGGACTGCGACTATCGGCTAGAATGTTGCTATTAAATTCGGCCCTGTGTCCATGCTGTTCACATGCAAATATAAATTGCCACGTGACTACAGTTTCTCCAGGTAAAACTGAAAAAGAAAGACGTTTTTGTCACTTATAACAAAACTATTATAGATGTACTTAAAGCTTTTAATGCATTATTATGTTGTAGTCAATTAATTCCTTGTCATGTACAGCTGTATTAACGAAATGAAAATAGATTTTAAAACAATATTCTTACACAATTGATGGGTGGCATATATATAAGTTCTCAATTTTAGGGGAAAGTCCGTATTGAGTTCTAGTCGTCACAATATAAGAAAATATATTTAATTTCAATTGTATTTGTTCCTTGAAATCAATTTGAGTAGTATTGTATCTGTAGATTTGTCACTCTGATTCAAACAAAATATTCTCTGTAATTTACATTTACAAGATGTTTGATTTCCTGATTGACAATAAACTCATTATATATACCAGGATTAAAATTTTGTACGCCAGATGCGCGTTTCGGATACAAACAACACAGCAGTGTGCTCGAATCAAAAAAGTTAAAAAGGCCAAATAAAGTACGAAGTTAAAGAGCATTGAGGACTCAAAATTACGAAAGGTTTTACTAAATACAGCTACGGTATAGTATTCCTGGAGTAAAAATCCGTAGTATTTCGAAAAATTAAAATTTTCATCAACAATTAATTTATAATTATGACCATATCAAGTATAATTCATGTCAACACAAAAGTGCTGACAAATGGGTTGGTGATGACATATTTGTTACATTTAGAGGACGTGTTTTAAAACTACCAATCAGTATTCCCATGGGAACCAACTGTGCCCCTTGTCTTGCTTGTTCCATTATTCATATGAAGCTGATTTCGTACAGGAGCTTCTTAGGAAGAACGAAAAGAAGCTAGCATTATCTTTTAACTTCACTGTCCGCTACATAGATAATATCCTCTCAATAAACATTCGTAGAGTGACAGAGGGTTGCTGTTAAAAAAAAGCTATTTAACCAAGAGTTCTAAGTGGTGAATTTGAAATCAATTCTCTAAGTTTGTACTTACATGAGCAACACTACGGGTGTCACATATAGAGCAGGATTTGCTTACCATTCCGGAGCACCTCAGATTACCCCTGGATTTTGAGGGGATTTGTGTTGCTCAGTCTTTGGTTTTCAATGTTGTGTTTTGTATACTGTCTGTTGGTCTTTTTCGTATTTTGCAATGGCGTTGTCAGTTTATTTTCGACTTATGAGTTTGAATGTCCCTTTGGTATCTTCCACCTATCTTTTGGCGTTATTATTGAGGATTTGATTGTTGTAATTGACCGTAATAATGTCTTCCTTTAGTTCCACACCGATAGTGGAAACCTGTACAGGTGAACTCAATAAATGTTAAATCAACCTTTTATCTCTCGTGTAACTGTTGTTTCGTCCAACCATGTTGCTGAAGAAGATCTTTGGAACATAGTTGATAAAGATGTTGACATTGACGAGGAAACACTTGCAGATCCAAACAAATAATTTACACCAGCTGTTGCTCCTACTGTCATTTCCCATTTAAACGAGAAAGATGAGGTAATACTTTCAGTTCTGGACTTTCCAACTTTGTATTGGATAGTCTGCTTGTGCTCTGCTGCCGGATCAATTACCATATTGACAATTTTCCACTTTCCAGTTAAGGTTGGTTTACCGTACACTAGAACTTCTTCGCTGGTATTGTACGGAGATACACATTCAAACTTCATCGCATAATGTTGATCCTGATGGAGACATACCACAGTTTGATTTCCTGGGTTATGGCTGCCGCCTTTTGGATGAGCGAATTTTCCTCCTTTGTGAATTATGACGTCATTTGCACTATCGATGCAAAAGAGGGCGCCTCCATGACGATCCTGATGTAGGACCAGATCAGTATTATTTCCTGGGTGCATACTGCCGCCATAAGGGTGTATTATTTTGCCACTGGTTACGTGTTGTATGTAACCCCATTGCCCATCTACAAGGTCAAATGTAAAATGCATCCTTTCGTGTGTTTCGTCGTATAGAACTATCTGGGTATTGTTGGCCGGATTTGCATGGCCCATGTAAGGATGGAAAAATTTACCGCTGGACTTGTGTTTAATAACAAATGTTGCCATGATCAAAACCCTATAATCTGAAGTATATATAAAACACATAAATTAGATCATTCTAAATCACTTGATCATTACAATTGAAAACAACTGGATAACCTTTAAAGGAAGTTAACTACTTTTATATAATGTTAAAGAAACGTAACAGAGACAGCAACCAAACAAAAGAAACAAAATTGTACCAAGAAAGTAGCTTACCGATAGATCACATTGTAAAGATCTAAGTATAGTGTAGTGTATACAACTAAAAGAAAAATTTAAAGCTAAACTGGACCTTAATGCAGAAAAACATGTTAAAAAATATTAATGCGTTCCAAAGTAATGAGGCTTTTAAAAAATGTACATGATTTTCAGAATTCAGTCATATAACTCTATGACTAGAACGAGTAATAAAAAATGATTATGATGATGGATGGTTGTTTAATTTCCAGTGGTAATTGTATATTCAAGAAAAGAGCATGTTAATGTGGTATGATCAGATAATGAACCTTGATATTTACTACTGCGACACGCTGCGCGTATTTTACACTTGCTAGCTCACGAAATAACAGTCCATATAAAGACATGTCACCATACCCGGACACATCATTCAGACTCCGGTCCGACCAGTCTTTGTTCCTACTTAGCGGAGTAGAAGGAAATACCAGTTTTCAAGTCTTTGGTTTTACCCAGCCGTGGATCGAACCCACGGCTTCTCGCATACGAGGCAAGCATGCTACCTCAACACCTACAGAAAAATAAATGTTTTTAACTATATAATGTAAAGTGCATGATTTTGTAAATGAATCATTTATATATATATATATATTTCAATGTATTAACAAGGGGAAGATATTTGATATATCAACATAACTTTTCCTAAACTGCAAAATTATCAAGAAAAAAATTGGCATAATTTAAAAATATATACATTTAAAAAAATGGTAAATATCTTTTTCTTCCATTTGTGACTGGATTACACGAAATGTAAAACAGGCTAGATGTATAATGATATTTAAAAAGTTGGTACCCATTTTGTGTTATCAACCTACAGTGTTCAACTAAAATCAAGATATTGTACACAGACATTCAACATATTAAGGTTGTACACCTGGTATTATTGAATTATTTAAGAATATTCCGCACATGTTTTCACTAGGGAACATATTCTCTCTTGGGGCACAAAACAAAAGCAGGTATCTATTTGTAAGCAACTTCCGGAAGATTATCCAGCAAAATCTACAAAGGCTCTACATATTTTGTGTAATCTGTGTGTAGTCTTCAATTTTGATGAGGATGAAGGAAAAAGAAATCTCAATATTTCAGATAAATAGAAGAGTCTGTTTTTTAAAGATATAAATAGTAAGATCGGGGCTTTCCATTATAACTTAATCGCTGATCAGAGTGTTAATTTCGTATTCAGGAGTATATATGTGAGGAATGTTATGTTAGAGATACAATGTAATTCATAATTGTTAAATATTGAAATAAAATATACAATTATTATCCAATGATATGTTTATAAGTTAACTAGTAACATAAATTTTCCTTAGCTGCATGCACTAGTTTTCCAGTTTTGATCTGGAACGGTCAATGTGATCTCAAGAGCTCTTAAAAAGACTGCACAATAATTTTTAATCATTAAGTCTCTTGGGCAATCTTATCCACTGCGGTAAATTCAGTACTGTTTAAAAGATTCGCTTGCAGTCAATTAAAAAATGTGTAGTCTATGTTCAGACTGTTTAGTACTTGTTATTTAGCTGTACACATCAACAAAATACTGAAAAGACACTGAACAGTACTGAATCGACTGCAAGCGAAATGTGCTGAATTTACCGCAGCAGATCAGTCTGAAAATTTACTGAATATGATTAAATAACTTATTGTTCAGACTTCAGATGATATCAAGATCAAAATCGGTTTACTTGTGAAGATTGTAGATATGTAAATAGACTTCACACCAAATTGCAACAATCGCGATGCGTAAAAATGTATTAGTTATATAAACTTTTTTTTCTGATGTACGAAAACAGATACGTCTTACCTGGTTTGTATTTAAAAGGTCTAAAACACTATGGGTATAAAATATTCTTAGTCATATGTTCAAAAATACTTAATTTAACAATACAGAAATATACTTAATGTTACTTTATGTTGATGTCCAATAGAATAGGATATTGTCTATTAAAGTATTTCCTGATTTTATAAGTTGGTCATAGATAATGTCAACTAAGATATCGTGAGAAAAAAATAACATTTGTTATAGAAATAAAGGACGTGCTTAGTATACCTACTCTATATAAATTACCGGTATTGACGAAAATAGTTTTAAAGAACAATCAAACCTAAAATTATTCCCTGTTTTGAATGTGATTCATATTCACTATTCACAGGAACAGGAGAATGTGTGGTTAAACTCATCAAAGATACCAGGATAACAATTTTGTACGCCAGAAGTACCGGGCGTCCGTCCTGTCTTTTACCACCTGTCATACCTTCCTTTCTTCTCAGATTTAATCAAAACATACTTATAAAAGATTTGCTATGAAAAAAAATATTTACAAAGAATACCGAACTCCAAGGTAAATTCAAAACCGTGAAAGTCCAACCTGACAAAATCTAACGTTAGACTATGTCAACCAACGCATGCTTGACAGATTGAACACAATTTAAAGGAGGCAAACATTGGCTGTAATGTTTTGATACACATTCCGCATTTGATCGCTAAAAGGGAGATCCCAAAGTTTGATGGCCATTGTTCATGAACGAACTGAAAATTATATTGCCTGGCTACGAAACATAGAATTTTGCTTGGATCCTACACAAGATATCAGTTTTAGGTGGCTGATTAATTTTTTTGGCACTTCAGAATTAAGTTTCTAAGGGACTGGTCATTTTCTTTCATTGGGGGGATGGGAGGAAACAGTGGAATTTCTCTGATTTTTTTCATGTCCCCACCTTCAGAAAATAAAATAAATTCAAGAACCCCCTCCCCCCAAAAAAAATTCTCGATACTTTTATTTTTTATAACAAAAATACATGCATATAATTTATATTTATATTATTATCATTCAATAAAATATTGCTTCAGTAGTGGATCTAGAGCTTAAAATGGGAGAAGTTGTTACCTTAGCTGTATTTGGCAAAACTTAAAGGAATTTTGGGTCCTCAATGCTCTTCAACTTTGTACTTTATTTGGCCTTTTTAACGTTTTTGATTCGAGCGTCACTGATGTGTCTTTTGTAGACGAGCGCGCGTCTGGCATACAAAATTTCAATCCTTGTATCTATGATGAGTTTATTGTGACTTAAGGAAACTTTTTTTGGATATATATAAAATGAGGAGATGTGGTATTATTGCCGAAGCTATCCAACAGAGTTAAAAAAAAAACACGTGGTAGTAAGCAATTATAGGCCACCGTACAGCCTTCAACAGAGGTAAAATGAAGGGGTAGTAAGCAATTATAGGCCACCGTACGGCCTCAACAATGAGAAAATATCATACTGTTTTGTCAGCTATAAAAGGGCCGACATGAAAAATGTTAAACAATTCAAACGAGAAAAACTAATTTCTAACAAAACAATTTTCGAAAAACATAAATACATGTATGACAGACCTGAACCAACGACAACCACTGTACTCAGGCTCCTGACTAAGGACAGGCACATATAGAATATGGCAGAGTTAAACATGTAAGTGAGAACTCCACCCTCCTTTAACCTGGGACAGCGGTGTTACACCATAACACACGAACAAACTTTAAAATTCAGTTGCAATTTGGAACTCAAAAGATCGGTAAGATGCACTAAAAAAAAGACACGAAGCACCGAAAAAAACAGTACTCACAGTTACTGAAAGTTAGTTCAATGCCAATTACAACTAATAAATCATTTTTCCAGACTAAAGTATCAACCAGTTCACATCCAACGGATTTAGTGTAAAGACGTCATAAACAGTCTAAGAAACGCAGGACCTTGTGCAATGCCAAAATATAAGTAAACAACATCTACAGGATGTAGTATCATAAGTTATTATAACTGTACATATATAGCAACATATAGTCAATTATGTTTTAATTTTTCAAACCAAAAACAATGTTAATAGTCCTATAAAACAAATTTTAAAAAGATTTAACTACTGTGTTAAATTGATAACCTGGTTTTAAGAATAACTGTATTCAAAGGATCAATTCGTTTACATGAAATGTGTCTAAATTTACGGGCTTTATAAACATCATCACCGTAAAATGAGGATGGGATATCACGTTTGTAATAAGAATTCTACAGGTGCAGCCAAACTTTCGGACCAAATCTTTATATATATGAAAGAAATTGGTAAAGGTTTTAATTAATATGTGGTGCCTTTTAATTTAATAGTTATACATAAATTATAATCACTGAAATCTAAAATCAACAACAGACACGGGCATAGCGGCCAAGTTGTGAAATGTATTATAACACCGTCAGAAGGGGATAAAGGAATAAGCCTGTTATGGTCTCATGGACATTTACCACACCTTCATTCAATTTCAGCACATTGTTCATATATATCGTTTATTAAAGAAGTTGGTAAATGAACTTTAAATAAAAATGCATTCTTGGAAGAATATGTTGAAACTTAGGATTTGAATCTTAACAATTTAGCCGAGCGTAGCGTGGCGAAAAAAATTGATGTCTCTTGTGCCAAAAAATATACTTTTTATTGTATGGAGAAGAGGTGGGTGTGGGTCACCAAAATTTTTCAATGCTCCCCCATCTGAAGTATTGAAAAATTGGACACCCCCCTTTCAATGCCCCAAAATCTTCAAGGCCCCCCTTATTTTCCTCCCCCTCCCCTTCGGGTTACAAATGACCAGTCCCTAATGAACATTTATTTTCTCTTCAACGGTAAAATTACATTCAATATGTGAATGGGCAAGGTTTTTTTAAAGTGAATGTTGTTGCAAAAAAAAAAACGAAAAGGAGAGCATTTGAAAATGATTGATTGAGAAATGCGCAATAGTAGATGCCATCCGAATTTACAATGTCGTTTGTAAAAATAAATGATTTATATTAGGGTATTGTGCTTAACATTGTTCATGTTTCTAAAGATGTTTAAATACGAAGAATAAATTATTTAACTTTTATCAATTGTCTCTTCATTCCAGTTATTATGTATAATCCTTGATATTTTTTCTAGTGATTATGCATATTTCCTGAAAATTTTGGTGATTATACATAATCCCTAATTATACACATTTATTGTAACATATACATGTATTGATGTTTTATATCAATAAGAAGATGTGGTATGATTGTCAATGAGCCAACTCAACACCAGAGAACAAATGACGTAGAGGTTAACAACTATAGGTCACGGACTTCAACAATGAGCAAAACCCATACCGCATTGTAAGCTATAAAAGGCCAGAATATGACAAATGTAACACAATTCAAACGAGAAAACTAACGGCCTGATTTATGTACAAAACCATAAACGAAAAACAAATATGATATACAGCAACAAACGACAACCATTGAATTGGGACAGGCAAATACAGAATGTGGCAGGTTTAACATGTTTACTGGCGCTTAACCCCCACAGACCGGACGTGGCAGGGAATTCATACATCCCTCAAAAAACACAAAGTACAGATCTGAGAGTACTCGCAGTTATTGACAGCTTTTCAAAGCCAATAACAACAAATAAATGAATCATGATCTTAGACTAAAATATCAATCAGTACATATGCAACGGATTTAGTTTAAAGACGTCATTAACAGTCAGAGAAAAACACAACCTTGTGCAATGCCAAAATATAGGTATCGAGAGATTGTCGAATCGTGAATGTGCATATCTGTATAACAATCATATTTAGTATTGTTTAAATTTACTGATAACAAAATCTATATTTATACCAATTAAAACAATATTATTAGTTACATTGTGTGCTAGTGACAATAACAACTTGTTAGCTTTTAATGTGTTTTCTGCATTTATTTCAATCGTTCATCATCAATTTCTTCGTCTGTTGTCGGGGCGAAACGTTTCAGATTTTTCGTGTTGTTTTTATAAAGGGACGCAACACCACTACTAACCGTGTATTGAAATAAACCACGCCTACTAACCCCATATGAAATATACACGGTTTCCACGCGGTCGCTTTTAACCAATGATATTCCTAGAATGTATAGGAGGTAAGATAATGAAAGATATAATTACAGTTATGAATTGGTAACCTTTGAGAAAAAGTTTATTTAACATACTAGTATTCAAGAAAGCAAGACATTCTGTGTACACCGACAGTTCTAGATGATATATGCAAAGTATAGTGAACTGCATTCCAGTATTATACAGAACAGAGACATGCTTTGAATGGTTGTAAAAAATCATAGAATTTGAATACATAAATAATACATAAGGATCGAAAAGTTTACCTGGATCGTATCTAAATTTCCGGGCTCGGTAAACAACATCACCGTACAAATTAGGATGTGCTATCTTGTTTCAAAAACGTTTTTTTTCGGGTACAGCCAAATTTCCAAATTAAATCTTTGTATACAGGAAATATTTAGTAAAGATATTAAGAAATTTGTAGTAACGAAATCTCCAACTTAAGAATTTACCAGTGATACATAGATCACATTCATTGAAATCCAAAAACGTCACTACAGACACAGGCATAGCGAACGAGTTGGGATATATATACACAGTAAGACGGTGTCAAAGGAACACCACCGTCCACAAAAAGAAAATGAAAAATAAGGATCGAGAAATCTACCTTTAGATCGTAAATTTTTGTGTAGAAGTTCCCGTGTAAAACTGAAAAATCTAAATCTAGGAAAGGACATTAGCTATTACTGTTAATATTTGATATATTTTAAATAAGTTGTTTTTGGTAAATGTTGGTGGTATATTTAGAGAATTCTTGATTATTAAACGAAAAAAATTCATCGAAATAACGGTAAGTATTGTTGAAAAATAACGGTAAGTATTGTTGAATTTATCAATTAAATAGAATTTAGACGGGTCTTTACTGAGTTTGGCCATAAACCGTGATTCATAACAGTACAGGAAAAAAGTCTGCAATTTAAGGAGTGCAATTGGTCCCTATAGAAATACTTACGACCTGTCAATATACTTTATTGCCGAAACGTACATAAATGTTGTCAGTAAGAAAATTTACAGCTTTAATGATCTCATCATACCACCAGTAAGTATATCTAGTATATTTACCTTTCTCATTAGAGAAAAAACTTCATATGAGTTGCAGCAAAAAAATTTTGCAATTAGATTTTTCAAACGACAATTTGATTAATTTGGAAATTTCTTTTTATATGACTGTGTGGAAGTGTAGGATAAGGAGTTGAAAAATTAAAACTGTCAACCGAGTCGAAAGGACCAGCAAAAGCACGCAATTTATTTAAAATATCCAAAGAATTTTTACACTTCAAAAATAGTTAATTCCACTATTTTCCTATGTTTTATTACAAAAATTAATAATAAGTTCTTTGATGGTAGTTAAGGAACTAGTTAAAAGAACCGAAAGATTAGAAGTAGAAAACTTACTAGAGGCCGAGATGAAACGATATTTTACGGGTTTTTCGTTTGTAGTTTAGGTAACCAATACATCGTGGGGACCTTCAAATGTTCAGAAGAGGCCCTACTCTGAGAAGTGGCAATGATAGGATTGTTTACTATATGACTCTCTGAAGCGCATGAACCGGAGTGCAGAAGAATTTATTATATCATTCTTATGAAGTTCCGTGTAGTATTTACGTCATACCACCACCACATAGTTGGCTGCTTTTTTTTTTTAGCATTTTCGAATAGGTACCTTCTTTTGTTTTGTGAAGAGAGAATATGTTCCCTAGTGAAAACTTGTGCGAAATATCCCCTAACAATTCAATTATATAAGGTGTGCAACTTCAATATGTTGAGTGTCTGTGTATAATACCATTGATTTTTAGTTGATTACACAAAATAGGAACCTACTTTTCAAATATCATTATACATTTAGCCTGTTTTACATTTCGTGTAATCCAGTCACATATACAAGACAAAGATATTTACCATTTTTTTCAAATGTAAATATTTTAAAATTACGTCAACTTTTTTCTTGATAATGTTGCAGTTTCGGAAAAGTTATGTTGATATATCAAATATCTTTCCCTTGTTAAAATATACATAAATAAATGATTCATTTACAAAATCATGCACTTTATATTATATTGTTAAAAACATTTATTTTCTCTGTGGGTCTTGAGGTAGAATGCTTGCCTCGAGTGCGAGAAGCCGTGAGTTCGATCCAGTTCACCTGCATTAAAACATTGTATAGAACCCAAATTCACAAACCACGATGTTAGTTTAAATATTGACAATTATATTCATTGAATTATAGAACTGTTAGTATATTTTACGAGTTTTCACTATCAGTGTGGAATTAAAGGAAAACCGTATAACGGTTAATTACAACAATCAAATCCTCAGTTGATAACGACAAAAGAGAGGCAACAAATACCAAAGGGACATTCAAACTCATAAGTCGAAAAATAAACTGACAACGCCATTGCAAAAGACCAAAAGACAGACAATAGTATACAAAACACAACATTGAAAACTGAAGACTGAGCAACACGAACTTCACCAAAAACTGGGGATGATCTCAAGTGCTTTGGAAGAGTAAGCATATCCTGCTCCACATATGGCACGCGTCGTGTTGCTCATGTAAGTACAAACCAGGTGATAAGTCTAATTCGGTAGGTAACATACGTGGAAAAGGGGACGGGATTGAATTACGACAATTGGAACATATCCGTCGTCATCTGTGAAACAGATATTCCATTAAGGTCAACCAACTCGTGATTGGAGGGATGATTTCAACTTCATCACTTGGAACTCTTGGTTTAATAGCTTCCTTGTTAACAGCAACCCTCTATCAAGGAAATCATGATAGAAAATGCAAACCCTGGAATATCGTACCAACTCTGAGATATATACTCCATATGCAGGTGCTGCTGGAATGTTGCTACAAAGAAATGTAACGTTCACAATTGGGAAGCTGAAATCATCTTTTTTGTTGTAAAGTTTGTTCTCAACAGACCCTCATTGTCAATTTCTAGATGTGAGTCAAGATATGAGGAAGTCTTTAACTGTATCTCTTGTATCCTTAATTTCAATCGCGATGGGATAGATGCTTTCAACACACTTTCATTGAATGTTTTACCTATTATGTCTGTTTGTTTTGCTCACACATTGTTGTCATTATAATGGAATTCTATTCGACTGCCATACAAGTGAGAGGTTTAGCTAGCTTTAAAACCAGGTTTAATCCAACATTTTCTACATAAGGAAATGCCTGTACCAAGTCAGGAATATGACAGTTTTCCATTCGTTAGATGTGTTTGAGCTTTTGATTTTGCCATTTTATAAAGGAATTTCCGTTTTGAATTTCCCTTGGAGTTCGGTATTTTTGTTATTTTACTTTTTAGTGAGAGGACATCATCTATATAGCGGAAAGTGTAGTTAAGGGATAATCGTAGCTTCTTTTCATTCTTCCTTAGAAACTCCTGTATGAAGTCAGCTTCATAGGAATAATGGTACAAGTCGGCATGAAGAGGAGCACAGTTGGAAAGGCAGATTGTTTGTTGAAACACACGTCCTCCAAACTTAAAAAATATGTCATCACCACCCATTAGTTAGCACTCTTGTGTTGACATGAGTTATAATTGATTTGGTCATAATTATGAATTAATTGTATATGAAACTGAGAATTTTTCGAAATACTAAGGATTTTCTGCTCCAAGAATACATTACCTTAGCTGTATTTGGCAAAACCTTTCGGAATTTTGGGTCCTCAATGCTCCTCAACTTCGTACTTATTTGGCCTTTTCTGATTCGAGTCACTGATGAATCTTTTGAAGTCGAAAAGCGCGTCTGGCATACACAATTTTAATCCTGGTATCTATGATGAATTTATTTATATCTTAACTTATATAATTACATGTATCGCTAGAAGTTGACAATGAGATATGGTTGAAGTAAACTTTACGACAAAACAGATGATTTAAGCTTTCCTATTGTGAAGTTTCAGTTTCTAGCAACAGTTCTGCAGCGTCTTCATATGAAGTATATATCTCCCAGTTGATCTACCTCCAGCAGTTTTTGTATCCTCAATGCTCTCCAAACTCGTACTTGCTTTGGCCTTTTAACTCTTTTGATTCCATCATGACTGATGAGTCTTTTGTAGACGAAACCCACATCTAGCATAAAAAATGATGTCTGATATTTATGTATCTGTGATGTGTTTTTTAATACGATATTCCGGAACTTGTATTTGCTATAAAGATTTCCTTGATAGCGGGTTCCTGCTTACATAGAAGCTATTGATCAAAGAGTTTCTTTTGGTGATGATTGAGTTGTCTTTCCGAAAGTTTTAAGGAAGGCATCTGATTTGCTTGACAGTCATGGAATATCTGTGCAACAGACGAGCACAGATATATTCCAAATATCCCAGCAACAATCCTGTCCATTTAAAATTAAGGCTGTTCTGATATGGCTTTTGTTCTTAACTTTGAAGATAGATGGGAGTGACCATTGACTTATTTGAGCGATAGCCAAAGCAAAATACAAAGATTACATACATTTAATCCTGTAGTGTTAGAAGGTTGGATTCGTTGAGCAGCCAATATATAGTACCTACTTCTCTTGAATGGTTGTTCTCTTTAATTAAGTGCACTTATTTGTGCTGAACGCATTCAATGTTTTCAATAGCAACTATCATATAGGCATCTAAAATTTACTGAAAGAGTAAAATGCATGCTTTATCCGGAATTATTCCAAATGGATGCATATATTTTGACAAAGATGTCTTAGGTCAAGATGGCTTTGTTGAAAAAAAGATCAAATAGGGGTTAAATGATTGTCGTACTCTAATGTCTATGTGTCTAGGTGTTTTCCTTTATTGATATCCCATTTTTGTATTATGGAATTCTAGTCTCCAAGAGATTGGTTGATTATCTGGTGTTTAACATCACTTTCAGTGCAAATGGCTTTTTTGTGGCAGGAAATATTTATTCGTGGAGGAAACCTGAGTGCCCGGAGAAAACAACCGACCTTCAGCAGGAAACCTGGCAATCCTAGTCAATCAAGATAGGAGTTGAATGTACCTGCCATGTGCAGGGTCCAAACTCACACCTCAGTGTTGACAGGCTAGTGATACAGTAGATGAGTAGATGAACTACTTAGACCCCTCAGCCACTAAGTCCTATCTGTGAGAGCTGATTTGTGTACAGAATGATAATTTTTTGAAATAGATATTCCTCCATCATTTAACAGATATGATCCATTTTATTAATATTGTAAACCTTATAATAACATGAGGATACATATTTTTTCATTACTGAATTTATAAATGAACAACAAGTTTACAGAATGAATGGAATTATGAGTCAGCATCTTTAACTGAGCCAATACAGAATTACCAAGTAATAACACTATATCCTCAGGTTGAAGACATCATAATTTATCTTAAGTAAAATGCCACCAACATGAAATACTTTATATACATGTATATTAAATTTTAAATTTAATATCAATATTTCCCAATTGATGATTGCACATTATAAAAACACTTGAAAAGGGCATAATTTTCAGCTTCAACACTATCATGTCATTTAGACAACATTATGTAACTGATTCCTGTGAGAAGTTTGCACCATCAGGGGTAGGAGGTAGAATGTCAGATTTTTGGGAACTAATTGTTGTCACGGAAACACTTCCTTCAGGTACATTTATAAGTTCTTCAACTTCTTCCCTCAATGCTTCTGCTTTTTCATTCAAAAGAACCTAAAACATGTCACAAACAAAATATGAAAATCTGGTTCAAATAAAAATGTGATTTCATGCATCCTAATGTGACGTGTAAGTGTTTTGTTACAATACATGAATTGATGTGAAGTATAGGTAATTTTATGACATTTTGGATTTTAAATAGGCTCAGTATGAGGAGATCGTGTCATTTAAATTTAGATATGATCAAGTTTTATCATTTGAAACGATATTTTGCAACAAGATGTAAAAGATATTTTCTCCACTCATGATCAGGGCATGAATTGACACAGGATCCCAGACATTGTGATATTCATGCAACAAATCAGTGAGTAAAGCAAATGAAGGTCTTTACTTTATCAAATTGGTTATCTGTCCCAATTTCATCTAATAGTATATTAACAGCAGACCTGAATATGACATTTTAATATGTAAATTAAAATTTACTTCATGTTTTAGATTGTGCACTAATATTCCTTAATTACTGGCCATAAACAGTTATGATACTAGAACCCATAAGCTAAAGGCACATACATTGATATCAAAAGTTCAATATACTGATTCCTTTAAATATTGGTGTGAAAGAGATGAAGTATTTTCATTGAGAATCTGAAATCATTTTGTTGTAAAGTTTTGTTTCAAGTAGTTATACATTGCTGGCTTTCAATTTTTAGATTTTTAGCATTTCTGATGAAAATACTTCCTGAAAAACGACACTTTCAGCATTATTGGCTATATTGTGGCGGTAAATTTTTATTGTGGAGGAAGCCAGAGTGCCCAAAGTGAAACAACGACTTTCATCAGGAGTACTGACAATCCTAGTTAATTAAGATTTGAGTCAAACACACCTACCATATGTGGGGTTTGAAATCACAACCTCAGTGTTGACAGGCTAGTGATACAGTGGATGATCTACTTAGACCACTCGGCAATAAAGGTCCCTCTTTTAAGATTCCTTTAAGAACTTTTACAGTGTGAGTGCTAGCAATGGAGACATGTGAATGCATGTACTGACACCAGGCATTCTATGTACTCTCCTCCGAGTTGTAGCAGACATAATTTCTGAATCACAGTTACTAATACTTGTACAATGAAAACTATATTTCAAAGTACAAATTAACACTCTGTAAAACAAGAAGAATGTTACTTGTGGTTGGGAAACAAACTTATTGTTTATGCCTAGTTCAATGCAGTAGTATGAAGTGATTCAGGAATATATTATATCATATTTCACATGAGATATAAATACATAACCCGCTGCATTTTTATGCACCTGTCCTAAGTCAGGAGCCTGTTGTTCAGTGGTTGTCGTTTGTTGGTGTGGTTCATAAGTGTTTCTCATTTCTCGTTTTTTATATAGATTAGATCATTGGTTTTCCTGTTTGAACTGTTTTACACTAGTCTTTTTGGGACCCTTTATAGCTTGCTGTTCGGTGTGAGCCAAGGCTCTGTGTTGAAGGCCGTACTTTGACCTATAATTGTTTACTTTTTACACATTGTGACTTGGATGGATAGTTTTCTAATTGGCACTCATACCACATCTTCTTATTTAATATAAGATGATATCTCAGTTATTTGTCTTAAAATAAAGTAGAAAAGTTAGAAATATGATGTTGATCACATACTACACAATAGCAATGTGTAATGAATTATTTTCTTTTTAATATAATTTTACACGGGACCATTAAATAGCCAAATTAAAAATATCTATTTATGTGTATAAAACATTAGGTTAATGTGGTTAAACATTTTGTTTTTTAGATCTTTGTACTGTTTTTAAAAACAATGACAGGCATTATTTTATACAAAAATCACTTCTATTCAGAGTGTACATTTAAATGAGATTGAAATATGTTGTATAAGCAGAGATTTCAATGTTTTGAAACTTGTTGCTCAACTCTAGATGGAGTTTTGCTACAGCATAATTTACCTTTGCAGAAATGACAATCTGTGTAGCAGCCTTTTTGGATATCTGTTTTATATTTTTAACAATGTTGACTGGATCAGCATGTGCCACATGTGACAGTGTTTTATATCCACTGGAATGAAGCTGTTTGGCTCTTCCCTACAAAAAATATCTGATAGTAAATGATGAACTGATTTTTAACAGATCTCACAATGTTCTTTTGAGAATGAATTCACGACTTACAATTTCACATTTAAATTGGTATTATATCTTTATATTTTGTGTTAACTTATTGTCACATTAGACAATTATATACTATTTTCTCATTGGAGTTCTGTCGCACACAAAAAATTGAATAACAGATAGCAAAGCAATCTCAGGCATCCTATCAACTGAAAATAAAATATGCAAGAACTTACCAATTTGACTCCAGGAATTTCCATCAAAGGAATTAACTCTGTTGTGACACAATATGATAGTCTTTTTACAAAATTTCCTAGTAAATCCTGGTAAGCCCAAAACTCTTCCAATTCCTTAAAATATATGTCTATGTTTTAATATAAACTACTTCTTTTTCATATACATTGTAATTCTAAAAGGTGAATTCACAGTTTTTATGTAAGTCACGAAGAATAGATGGGATGTAAAAAGATAATTGTTTGTCTTTCAACCTTCCAGTAGTAAGATCTATCCTACAAGGGCATTCACATGACTGTGTATAAGGAAATAAACTGCTTATAATTGTTTGAATTGGGACTTATAAAGTAAATCTAACCTATCATGACCATGTGGGCTGCTTTCCCACTATATCTGATGAAAGTTCATAACATTCACAACGACTCATTCAGGACAACAGATCCGAACCAAGTTCACATTCAATATCAGAATTTAAAACAATAGGATGGTTAAATGTACAAATCACATGGGATACTTGAACTATAGTCTTCAAGGTGCCCTTGTTGCTAACCTGGCTCTTTTACTTAAAAATTATGCAATGCAGCAAGAATATTTGTGTTGAATAAAAACTAAGTGGACTAAAAATTTGTCTTGCTCAGCATTTTTCACTTATTATTTAGGTTATTTGACTTAAAAGAATGATAAATTTTATTGTTTAAGGTTTCCTTCTATCACTAATAGTATCCAATATTACCAAAAATTTGTTATTACCTTTTATTGAAGGGCAATAATAAGAATAAGAAGTTGACTGAAGATTTCTGTCATTTTTTTTCTTTTTTGTAGATCTTATTTTGCTGTAAACAGTTTATTTCTATCTACTTGAGTGTTGGCCAAAAATGTAGCAATGGTTACAAAATTGACATTAAAGGGCAATAACTCCTATAAGAATAGACTGACAATTCTGACCATGTTGCCTTAGTTGTAGATCTTGTCTAGCTGATCAACTTCGCTATGTAAAAATGTCTCTGTTTTTTAAATACTTTTCAAAATTATAGCAAAACTCACCCAAAATTGGTAAAGTTATCCTTTAAGGGTCATAATTCCTTTGAGAACTTGAATGATAATTTTGAGTATGTAAACTTATTTGTAGAACTTGTATTGTCACTAGCCAAGCAACAATCAATCAATCAATATTACTGATCCCATTTGCTATGTAAAGATCCACTCTATCTATTATAATTTTCAGGATTATAGCCAAACCTAAAAAATTAAGTAAAAGGCAGTAACTCCTGCAGGACAAATTTGGTCAAAATGGAAAGTAGAAAGATTATAACATTCTGAATATTTTTGACCCTGTTAGATTTTCTCTTTCAATAATGTTTTTTAGGATATTAGTGATTACCATGTTGATTTGCATGTCGAAACCTTAAACACATTTCAAAATTAAATAATCCCAAAGGATCATGTTGGTCAAGTTTGGTTCCAATTGGTCAAAGTAGTTTCAGAGGAGAAGATTTTTGTTAAAGTAAGTGGACCTTGATGGAAGACAAATAATGGATGTCAAGTGATGGCAATAGCTTACAATGGTCCTTTGGGCCAGGTGAGGTAAAAAAGAAAAGCTTAAATGTTAATGATTTATTTTGGGATCATTTGCATTTTTTCTTGGACCATTTATTATTACATACAGATATAAACTGTTAACATTTTGGAAGTTATCCAGAATTAAATTGATTCTTTTATCAGAAATGTTGGTGTGACAAAAACTCATTAAACATATTAAATTTCAAGTCGTTTCCAAAGGCTTTGTGATGTTATATTAAATACAAGTATATAAAAGAATACTAAATAATTGAAATATTACAAGTATCCAGAGTTACTTCCCTTTAAATACATCATGAATCTAGCAATAATGTACAGCATCTCTGTTCTTACATTGGTTTTATGTGGAGAGATGATCATGGGATCTTGTGATGTTAAACTAGGTAAATAATTTGATGGTTTTTTGTTAGAATATATGCAAAGTTGAATTAACACATAAGGTTCAATATTTAAATAAGATTTTTTTCACTATGATATTGTATCTTTTATTTCTTTCATCAATGTCTTAAAATTAAAATAGCAAAACAAAATAGTAAAAAACATTCAAAGAAACTATAATTTCTCCCAACAATAACACATCATAATTCAATGCAAAAGCTTAAATATTTCTCTTTTCAAATAGGGAGGTTAAAGGAAAGCCTTTAAAATTGGTATTTGCTGCTTCTCCGCTAAGCACTTGGCATTAAGGAGTAAGAGCAAAGTCTGGTCAGCTCGGAGTCAGAATAATGTGTCTGGGTAGGGTGATATGTCTTCCTGCAGAGTTACCTTGTGAACTAGCACGTAAAAAATCCCACTGAGTATGTGGGTCTAGTACAAAGCAGGGTTAATATTAAACTAACATGTTCTCATCCTTAATATGCATTTAGTATTCTGCTGGACGTTAAGCAGTCATCCATCATCATCATCATGGTCTGTTTTCAAATTGTTTCCAATGTTAACACAAGTAATGAGGACATATAGGAAGTTGTTTGGCTATAAAATATTAAAGTTTGTTTGCATTAAAGTTAAGGAAAAGTGTTCAATACTTATACCAAACTTTTAATACTTGTCAGTGAACTTGTGGACAAAGACTATAATACAAATTTTATCATTTTCTAAACATAAAATATTTCATTATATTTACAATTATTTTATTTCAGAGGGTTCACTTCTCAAGGATCTAGTTGAAGTGTTGTTAAAGAAAGATTCAGGTAAGGTTAAAATATTTGATATATTAAACCATTTTCATTTAAAATGTATCAACACTTAAAACATATATCTGTTTAACCTAGGAATATGTTACAGGATTTTTATTCTACATTTTGATGGGTATTTCAATGTTCAAATAAGAAAACCAAGGGGCTCATCAGTCCTAAACTAATTATATGATGAACAAAAAGCTAAAATTTAGGAGCATTTATTCAGCGCCATATCCATCATTCCTTATGCTCCTTGAAAAAAATTCAAAAGCATATAGTTGTCAATTGTTCATCCATCGGTCCTTCAGTCTGTCTGTGTGTCCAAAACAAATGATTTCCAAATTATAACTTGAGTCTATTAATTTCAAGGTCAAAGATTAAGGTCACTGATATTATTTTTTTTAAAATGATTTTGAATTTCCCTTACTAGATTGGTATGAAACTTATTGTGTCATCTGTACTATTATTTGTCTGTTTGTCTTTTTATTTTTGGCCATGGCGTTGTCAGTTTGTTTTCGATCTATGAGTTTGACTGTCCCTCTGGTATCTTTCGTCCCTCTTTTATGCAGATGGATGATATAGAAAAGGGAAAGATGCCTATTGGTTTTTTTAAATCATTAGGTCAAAGTTCAAGGTATTGAAACTTTTGGAAAATATTGGTTTCTGGAAGCTAACTTGAGTTTCCCTTGCTTTGATATGCAGCAATAATCCCTGTGCCTCCACACCTGGCAGGTAAACCGTGGTCAAGTAAACCCCTGCCAAATTTGCTAAAAATGTATACTTCAGAAGGGTTTTCTGTATATTGGGGCTGTGGAGAAAGTATTGGCAACAATTTTGTAATACATTTATATTGTGTTATTGTCAAATCTCAAGCAAGAAATTATTTATTTCTAAACAATAAGGTTTTGATTTTCTAATAGTTTAGCCTCGAGAGAAATTTATCTGCTGCAGTCAAATGGTAGTACCATTCATGTTCATGATATTAATATACCACTGGGTCACTACCTCTGTTGGTGGACTGTTAGTCCCCAAGGGTATCACCAGCCCAGTAGCCAGTTCTTCACTATTGGCATGAAAATACGGATATTGTGTTATTAAAAATTGCTGTTAAAAAGTTTTAAAAATTATTTAAAATCTAGGAATATATCTCCCTCATGCAAGCTCGGATTCCTTGCCTGGCTTTGACTATACAGTACACTTTTTGTCCTTTTTGGTATATCAGCTCTTCATTTTTTAAATAAGGTTTGGATTTTGAATCACTTTGGCCATGAGCATCACTGAAGAGACATTTATTGTCAAAATGCCCATCGATTGGTTAATGTTCATGTTATCAAGTGTGTTCAGAATGGAAAAAAAGTTTATTTCGATGATTTTTTTTTTATTTGAGGACATCATAACTAACATCCTTTCAATAATTGCACAGAATTCATATTCAGTAACTCATAAACAGTTTTTTTTATTAAAAAAATCCACTATGTGTCCATAGAACACCATACCCCACTCACACAATCACATTCCCAATCAACTTCAAAATCTGGGTTATAACACTAATTTGGTATTTATTTTGAAATGTGCACTAAATTTCATCCTGATGTGACCAAAACTTTGTGGTAAACTACTTAAAACCAAATCTTTTACCTGATTATTGTCCCATGAAATGAATACAAAACTCTACTTCGGCACATATTTTAAAAAGCTCACATCATAATAAAAATATGACAAAAATATCAATGGTCTAGTAAAAGTACTTTACAAAAACATTGTAAAAACCAACAATCTTTATTAAAAACCAACTTTCAAAGATTTTTTCAATCACATATTGTATTTTAAATAGGCTCAATATTTAACGATTATATATATATATGCATTACTTTTGCAGATAAAGGCTGTGCACTGTTCAAGATACCTGCTTTTTCAGCTGGCTTAACAAATTCAAAATCTCTTTCAACAAATGATATAATAAAGTTCGACAAAGTTTTTACTAACAAACTAAATGGCTACAATCCAAGCACTGGTATATTTACTGCACCTATTGCTGGAGTATATCAATTCTCTTCAGTTGTTACGAGTAATAATGGAAAATCCTTGGCTGTCAGTATTTGGCACAATAATACCAGAGTATCCAGTGTGTATATAAAAGGTTCAACTCATCAGACAGGGACACTCAGTATGGTATTGGATTTACAGAAAGGGGATCAAATAGCTGTAAAGACTATTTCCAGTTACACTGTTTTTAGCGGCTCATATCATTACAGCACATTTTCAGGCAATCTGATTTCTCAATAAATGATATTAAATTTTCATTGATTTATCATTACGATCAGAGGAAGATCTGTTTCTGTATAGGCCTTCTAGTTCTTGCTAGTTGTTGATTGAAGGCTATGTAGCCATCTAAGCTATTAGTTACAATTTCATAAATTATTGTCAAGGTTAGAGCTTAAGGTCAAGTCAAAGTACCAAAAGGCATCATACAAAATTTTAACTTTTTAGTTCGCTGGTACTTATTATAAACAAATAAATATGCAATAATAATTGGAGGTACTGTGCCTTGTTGTTGTTGTAGTTAACTTTATTGTGATGTCAACACATATTAAAACTAGATTAAAGATTAGCAAATAACAGTCAATTACTTTCCATTGACAATTATATTTTCTGTTGTGGACATTTTTTTGGTAAATTTATGAAGCAATCATTTGGTCTTTTTGATACACACAAAAGTGATTTCAAATGCTGGTAGATTTCTCGTGATAGGTAAGCTAGGCTATATTATTTTCGGTCCTGTACCCTGGGTTTTCTTGCTATATGTATGTATTATGAATAAAAGGAGATGTGTGGTGTACATCAATAAGACAGCAGCCAATCAAAACAAGCAAGGGGATGCCATATTGACAACAAGCTGTGTTGTTCTTACATTAATAAGTGTCATTGTTAAAGCTATCAATGACAATGTCTCCTAAGCCGCTAAAATGAAATCATCTAAACAAAACCTGACCTCCTTTTTGTCTTGAGAAAGAACATACTTAAATTTGAAAAGGACTGAATCAAGTATTCTGAAGATATCACAAAGATTAAAAGAGCACAATTTTCAAATCAATCAAGACCTTATGTGTACTGATTGATAATTTAGTCTTAGATGCATGATAAGTTGTTATTGGCTTTGAACTAGCTGTCAGTAACTGCGAGTACTCTCAGATCTGTGCTAAGTGTCTTTTTGTTGTTGGGATGTACAAGTACCCGTCCACGTCCACTTTGTGTTTTTGTTAGATGTATTTCTATTTGTATCCATCTGATGGGTTAAGCCTTTTTCAACTGATTTTTATAGTTTGTTCTTATGTTGTACTGTTACACCACTGTCCCAGGTTAGGGGAGGGTTGGCGCCTTCAAACTAGTTTAACCCCGCCACATTCTGTATGTGCCTGTCCCAAGTCAGGAACCTGTAATTCAGTGGTTGTCATTTGTTGCTGTGTTACATATTTGTTTTTTGTTCATTATTCTGTACATAAATTAGGCTGTTAGTTTTCTAGTTTGAATTGTTTTACATTTGTCATTTCGGGGTCTTTTATACCTGACTATGCGGTATGGGATTTGCTCATTGTTGTTTTCTTGTGGAGAGTTGTCTCATTGGCATTCATACCACATCTTCTTTTTATACTTAACTCCTAAATGGCACAAGTGGAAATCTTAAATATCACACTTGACCACCATTTTATCATCAGGAACAATATATAAAAATTTGAAAAGCATTAGTTGAGTGGTTCTCTAGTTATTGTACATAGGTGACAGGAAGTGCCTTCGCCAAACAATCAAGGAATATCACCCCAGAATGGCAGACGGGAAAAATGCCAATGTCGAACTTGTCCTCCATTTTGTCATCAGTAGCAACATATGAAAATTGTTATTATGAATTTATTTTCATATACAAGTACTAGTATTTATTTAGTTGATAAATCATGATGAATGACATCAAACTATTAATGTTACAAAGAAATTATTTACCACAGACGGAACCTATAGATTGACAACAATGGAATGTGAGATTGCTTTTTCTCTCTCCTGTGACTTTCTTTACAGGATCAAAAATAACAATATAAGAATCGGTATTACTGATGTGTCAAATGAACAGTCCTCATACAGTTCTGATCTAATGACTTCTTAATTTGTTAAGGTAGATGGGGGGGTCTTAATTAAAATCCATAGAATGTTTTAATAATTTGTCAAAATGTAGTTCATATCACGCCTTTTTCAAAAATATAAGAAAAAATATGGGTCACTGGGCTTTTTTTCACACTACAGGTTGTGCAAAATTGTCAGATTTTAAATAGTTTATGCATGGAAAACCCAATTTTGTGTGATAAAAAGAAAACTACATCACAGAATTTTAAGATAGAATATGAGAGGATAGCTCTAATAATATGCTTTCATATAAAAAAAAAAAAAAAAGGGGTCACCGCACTAATTTTCTTGCTACATTACAAAATAGGTAAATTCACAACACATTCTATTATGAAAGTTACTCTGTCTGAATCATCTCCCCTTATGTGGCAAAGTTGAAAACAAAAATAAAATACAGCCGGAAAATATAATAAAACACATAATTTTCTATATCAACATCAAAAGTCTTACACATGAATTACCTACTACTCTCGAAATTTGCACATTTCATTAAAGACCTAGATCGATTGTTATCTGCTATTTCAAAATCCAAGATTGAGGAAGACACCCAAGCTACCTTAATTAGGATTTCTCAAATAGAATGATAATCATTAACACCATGAACACAGGCCATTCTGGATAAGTAAGGTTCATTGTACATAATATACAATAAACAAATCCATGTACCTTCCCAATCTAAACATAAATAATTGTGTGGGTTTTTCTCATTGTTGAAGGCTGTACAGTGACCTGTAGTTATTTGCATCCTTTTCCTTAGGCCTTCCATTCATAGTTTTCTCATTGGCAATCATTCCCCATAACAGTATATTATTTATTATAAGTGCATTTCTTGAAAAGTACATTTTATCAAATTATGTCATATTATCATAATGAAAAGTACTCAGTATGCAAAACAATGAGCTGTACAAATTCCATTTTGTTAACAATAAATACGCTGTAACTTGTTTTTTTAACTTCATATTTTTCTAAAGATTCACTTTATTTCCTGTCAACAAAATTTTTTTTTCTGCCAAATGAATCCAACATGTTTCACCTACAATTGTTTACATTATTTCCAGTGTATTACATAATGTAATTATTGATTCAAATTTATTGGTTCATGATCATTTGATAATTAATTAGTTCCTTTAAAATTTATTACATTGAAGGGTAAAGATGCATAAATGTAAATAAATTTCTATCTCCTCTGGTTTCAGTAATCACATGATCATGATCGCATAATTTATTTTCTGACCTCTCATGTTTTATAATTACCCACAGCAATGATTGAACATGAAAGTCAATATCTGGTTAGAAAAAATTGATAAACAGCATGTTTTCTGATACTTTTTGACAGCTGAAGGATAGTTTTAATGATGATAGGACTCATCTACTGTAATAAGCTTCCTGCTGATGCACAGGTTCATGAAATAGTGCAAAAAATTACTCAAAAGATATCTTTCTATTCCATTCCCTAAAAAACTAATAAATTCCTGTTCAGAGGTCTAAACATGTATACTTGACCAAACTTTCCCAATCTCCTGATCTGAGTTTCAGTCTATCATATGTATGACTTTTACCTGACAGAAATGAAAAACACAGGATGCAAAACCTGATGCACTAGACAATAGATTCTGTATGAATCCTCTCGGCTGCTGAAATTTATCTGCTACTTCCCATAAACTTTTTTGTTTCCATAACTCATACAACATCAGGGTGAGGTAGAAACGATTTAATATAAAATCATTTACTTTCTGAAACATAAACATTTGATAGTACATGTAAGTGCACACTACATGTATCACCTGATGAACAGTGATTATCAAGGAATGAACATAACTTCATAACTATAGCAGTAGACTTATCTGAATTTCTGTTAGCTTTGAAGCAACTCTTTGATAAAGTAATTCCATAACTATGTAGTAGTATTATGTCAATTATTGTTAGCTTTGAAGTGATAATTTTTAATTTCATTTGAGTTCTCTATTTTGATCAAATTTAATGAAATCTCTCTTTCAGCTTCAAAGTGTATATTTCGACAATAATTTGCAAATCAAGAAAAATAATGCCTGAGCTCTTTTTCTAAATAAAAGCTAAAATTTCATTATTCTTATTTTTTTTTAATAAATAATTGAGAGAGAAATTAATGTTGATGATACTTTAAATCCTACAACAATGCTAACTAATATAATCATGTTTTTATAAACCATAAGCGCTTATGAAACATATTTTATGAATTCCTGATATTAGTGAATTATTTTACAAATGCACATTTAATAAAATGCTCCGCTGGGCGCAGCTTGATACGACCGCAGAGGTCGAACCCTGAACAGTTGGGGCAAGTATGGACACAACATTCAAGCTTGATACAGCTCTGAATTTGGATTGTGATTAAATATTTGACACAGCATAGGTTTCTGACACAGAATGAATGTGGTCTAAGAACTTAAAAAATTTAAATTTACCTATTCAAACCATATCATTATTATTTGCTTTTACATATAAATCAGAAATAACCAATTTGAAATGGAAAATTTTAAAGAAAAAAAAAGGAAAAAAAGGAAAAAAAATCCCCCCCCCCAAATATTTTGAACCCCCTTATGATTCATCACCCCAAACTCAATCCCAGCCTTCCCTTTGTGGTATGGTGCCTTGCAGTACAATTTCAGAGAGATCCATACACTTGAACACAAGTTATTGTCTGGAAACTAGAAAAATGCTTGTTTTTTGGCCCCTTTTTGGCCCCAAATTCCTACACCTTTAGGGCAATTACCCCCAAACTCAATCCCAGCCTTTCCTCTGTGGTATGGTACCTTGCAGTACAATTTCAGAGAGATCCATACACTTGAACAAAAGTTATTGTCTGGAAACTAGAAAAATGCTTATTTTTGGCCCCTTTTTCCTAAACGTTTTGGGCAATTACCCCCCAACTCAATTCCAGCTTTCCCTTTGTGATATGGAACCTTGTAGTACAATTTCAGAAAGATCCATATACTTACACACAAGTTATTGTCATGAAACTAGATAAAATGCTTGTTTTTTGCCCCTTTTTTGGCCCCTTATTCCTAAAATTTTGAGGCAATAGCCCATAAAATCAATCCCAGCATTCCCTTTGTGATATGGAACCTTGTGGTACAATGTAGGAGATCTAGAGATCCATACACTAACACACAAGTTATGTCTGGAAGTTACAAAAATGCTTATTTTTTACCCCTAATTCCTTAACTGTTGGTACCATAACCCCCAAAATCAATCCCAACCTTCCTTTTGTGGTATTGAACCTGATGGTAAAATTTCATAGAGATCCATTCACTTTAACTAAAGTAAGAGTGCGAAAACAAATGTGTCTTCGGACGAAGACGACAATGCCGGACGACGCCAACATCATACCAATATACGACCGCAAAATTATTTTGCGGTCGTATAAAAACCAACCAATAATCATTCATAGCTAAATATTGCCATTGAAAAGAGGATCTTTAAAAATTGGATGGAGAAAAAACAGTTTTCAAATATTTTGATAACAATTAAAAAACATCCACAAAAGTGTTTTCCTCATGCCTCATAGATTTCCTATCTTACCTGTCTAGAACTTTGTCCAGAAGCTCTCATGGCTATGTAACTCTCAGGCACACCAATCAAGGATGCTGCTTTCAATTCCATGCCATCTAAAGCTGACAGCTTAAAACAAGAAATCATTTAAAAAGAAACGTATAAAAACCTTACAGTTAACCTGAAGATTGTTCAAGATATATAATTTTCTATAAGCTAAATTGCTAAAAAAGTAATAAACTTGAATTGAGAAACAAAACATTGATTGTCCCATGTCAATGCCAAGTAATGCATCATTTCTTTAAAAAAAAATCAAACATCAGAGTCAAATTCTTATGAACTCTCAGTGGACAGTATCTGCTATCTGGGCTTTTAGATATATTGTATAGACTCTGGTGGCTAAATTTCAATAAAAATTTTAAGATAAAATTTGTTCAGTAAAATTGTTTCTCTAAAATGAAAATTTGAAAAACTACATAATAGTTAAATTATTCCCAAATCTACTAAAAGACTTACAAACTTCTCGCTAACAAATACGGTAAATTGCAAAATGCTATATCCCATGCATCTCCAACTTTGTTGAGTGAGGGGATGCCAGGTATGTAAATGCATGATATCAAATTTCAATTCTTCTTGAACACAGTTCAGAGTAAAGATGTTTATCCTAAAGGGTTGTGTCTATTTTGTTTAAAATCTACACAAGCAACTAATATTGCTTATGGACATGAAAACAAAATACATGATTACTGTATGGTGAAGCTTAAACAAACAGTACAACTCGCTACTGCTTGTTCTGATATCACCAATATACAAAAACAAGTAATTTCAAATAATAATTAAAGAACCATAGTGAGCGCGCTCACATACCCCACATCCCCACATTGGCACTGTAGAAATAAAATAACTGTAAGAAAAAAAAATTATATAAGAAAGAAAAATTGAATCATAATTTCCTGTCGATATGCACATCTACATAGTATGTCCTTATTATCTACAAAGTTTCATGAAATTCTGTTGTGTGGTTTCAGAGGAGTTGCGATGACAAACTGTTGCAGAGGTATATTGAAGCAAATAAGTTCAAGGGGGCGTAACTCCTAGAAAAAAAATTGAATCATAATTTCCTGTCGATATGCACATCTACCTAGTATGTCCTTATTATCTACAAAGTTTCATGAAATTCTGTTGTGTGGTTTTAGAGGAGTTGCGATAACAAACTGTTTCAGAGGTATATTGAAGCAAATAAGTTAAAAGGGGCGTAACTCCTAGAAAAAAAATTGAATCGTAATTTCCTGTCGATATGCACATCTACGTAGTATGTCCTTATTATCTGAAAAGGTTTCATGAAATTCTGTTGTGTGGTTTGAGAGGAGTTGTGATGACAAAAGGTTGCAGAAGTATATTGGGCAAATAAGTTCAAGGGGGCGTAACTCCTGGAAAAAAAATTTAATCGTAATTTCCTGTCAACATTCTCATCTACGTAGTATGTCCTTATTATCTACAAAGTTTCATGAAATTTTGTTGTGTGGTTTCAGAGGAGTTGAGATGACAAACTGTTGCAGTAGTACATTAAAGTAAATAAGTTAAAAGGGGCGTAACTCCTAGAAAAAAAATTGAATTGTAATTTCCTGTCGATATGCACAACTACATAGTATGTCCTTATTATCTAAAAAGGTTTCGTGAAATTCTGTTGTGTGTTTTGAGAGGAGTTGCGATGACAAAATACAGGACTGACGAACTGACGGACAAGAAACAGGACTGACGGACAGACAGACAGACGGACGGACGGGTCAAAAACATTATACCTCCGCAACTCCTTGCGTGGGGTATAATTAACTAAATTTATCATAACAATTAGGAAAATCTTATCACTTAAATAGTGCATACCATGAAATAAGATTCATTTGTTAATGAAGAAAACATAGGGTAATTTTCTAGCTAAAATTGTAAAATCTTACTTATTAAACTGGAGGATCTGCAAACAAAGCTCCCAAAATGATACCCCCTGCCCCTTGCAGAAACCATGTTTTGCTTACTGAAACCCCAAAAATAATTTGGACATTAAAACTAAAAAGATTCTGAGAAAATTTCTATAAATTCTGATAAGGGCATTAGCAGAAAAGGGGATACAAAATGTGTTTTATATTGTGCATATGATTTGCTGAAAGAAAGGAAGAAAATTATTCTGATTAAAAAAAAATATAGATGGTACGCGTTAGTATTATAAGGTCAATATTATGAGAAAGTTTCAATAAATTTTCAATAAATTTTTATAAGTGGTCATGGAGGAGTTGTGAAAATAAAATGGAGTACCTCCAAATAATGTACCAGCATAGTCCATGCTTTGGTAAGAGAAACTCCAAAAAATAATTTGGATAAAAAAACTAATAGGTGTAAAATGGCACAATCCCCCCTGATAACTTATGTAAAAGTTTCAAATTGTGTTGCTGATATACACAACCAACAAAACTTGCCCCATGAAAACCACTGATTTCTGTATAATTTTTAGTATTTACCTGCTGGAAATAAATGATCCATGATGGTTTGACCATATCTACCATATCATAAGGAGTGACAAGAAACAGGAGATGTATATAGGTAGCCAGTACCAGGGACTCCTCACCTTTCTTCAAATCGTTATACAGTTGTGAGGCATTATCAATATCTACAGATCCTGAAAGAAAAAGATACATTTACATATATTTACACACAATTTTGAAAGTTTCGACAATGTTTGAAATCTTAATAAACATAGCATTTATTCACTGCTCCTTAGTCCTAATTTTTACGTTTTCAGACCAAACAACACATTTTTTTAAAAGGTAAGAGAGAAATAAATTGTTAAAGGATAAGTTACAACTGCTGTGAAGTCTTTTAATTTCATGGTTGTTTTTTTTTCATTTATCACCTTTTTATCAACAGCTATTTGTCATGAATTTTCCATTTCAAAATTCTACCTTTTGCTATGAGATATTTTGTTTTGTATTTTCATTTGTGATTTTCTCACCTACATGAAATGCCAAAAATCATATTCAAAGAATGACAAATCCATAAAGAACTGAGCCACTGATTATCAGGACTTTTACAATTATGTTTGCCCATTTCCTTGATAAGACAGAGAAAAGAATCTTAAAATTTACCTTTAAATGTCGCTCTTCCTAGGGGTGTTACTTCCAAATGGAAATCATCACAATTGTCATCTCCTTGAGACATTGACCTCTTTTGGACAATTAAACTAAGATCAATTAACTTCTGAAGTGAATCTTTGGTTACCATAGTAACATCACATGTAGTTCCTTGAGTTGATAGCAAAGTTTTACTCATAAACTCAAACACATCAGGGGTGGTCTTAGCAACCTGGAAGAATAAATGCATGTAGAAACCTGTTATACTAAATGATCATGTCTTCATTTTAGGAAGGTTAAATCAGAAAAGAATATTTTTAATAATAATTCTGAGTTCAGTTTAGATAGGCTTTCAGTTCCATGCTTTCTCGTTTACAAAATTCATTACTTTATAGTAGGAAATTTTAGGTGGTCGACAGATCCAAAAAGCTCTCATACATTACGACTCATTTCTGTGAAGTCAGTTCAGTAGTTCAGTAGTTCAGTAGTTTTTGATTAAAGTGTGACAAAAATATTTGTTTCAATTCAGCATGTTGAATTATCAAAGTATTGGCAAAAGGAAGATGGTGTCCCACATGATTCAGAAAGAGCTTACACTATACAACTCGTCAGTAATCAAGCTGATGACCGAATATGAAGTCATTCTGTTCATTAGTACTGGAGAAAAATTCAAAGTTTATTAACCTATTGAAATATTTATAGTATGGACAAACAGGAAGTGGATGTCTGACAGATCTGAAAATATGAAATCACTCTGTTCTATGGTTCCTAAGAAAAGTGTGACAGAAATATTTGTTAGATGAACAGATGGACAAACAGACCTATGGACAGACAAGGTGATTGCTATGTGGTATGAAATGTTTTAATTTACAAACAAAATATGGTGCTTTTCATTTGAAAAGAGATATTGTTTATATAAGCATGAGACAGTAACTTACTTCAGATATCAGGACAAGAAAATGAATATCTAAACCTTCAAGCATCTTGTATTATTGAAATACAGCCAATACAAATTACAATGTATGTTTCATTGATTTACTACTAAATTTCCAACTATTTCAAATATTTTTACTTGCCCAATCTACAGTCCAATACGCTTCAAACAGGGTAAGTAATAAATATTACTTAACCTTATTCTATTTACTTAACCTTATTCTATTAGCTATGAACTTTTGAGTGACATACCTGTAACCCTATCACAGACAATATGAGACTACGAATTCCCTTTCCTCCATCATACATCAGACTACTGTAACACATCTCATTTGGTCCAGAAATCAATTCTTGTACCTTAACAACAAAGTGTAACTTAGTGTATATATAAATGATTTATCTATCCTCATTTTAAGTAACATACTAGCTTTTGCAATTAAATTGAACAGGCTGTATAAAGATAATACAAATTGATTAAAATAATATGCACAAAACTAAGGGTTCTTGTTACAACCACCCCTGTGCATTTTACTTTTTTTTTCTTTCAATCAAAAGCAAAATGCTATAACCAAAATTCCATTAAAATAGATCTATATTGAAACTCCCATTTCTTTAACAGAGAATTATCTACTATAGTCAAACATTTATCTAGCTAAAACATAAAAAATTCCTTTTAGCTGGTTTTATTATGTCTTTGTTTTGAAAGTTATTTTTACCTTATCCCTGTCTGTTGATTTAGTAATAAGGATACTTTCTCCTGAGGAATCAATACCAGCTCTCCCAGCTCTTCCTGTCATCTGTTTATACTGGGTCCTGCTCAGAAAAGTACTTCCTACATAGGGACTTCGTAAAATTACTCTGGAAACAAAAAAAACACTATTTGAATGCATTTAATCTACCCATGTCTGAGAAAATATAGCTGATGAAAAGAAAAAAACTCAAATCTATGGGTAAGTTTTGTTTTGTTTCATTTTTGGGGAAAATATTTACGACCCACTGCCAAATGACTGCATGTGTCTTTTAAATGCAAAAATAATTAAAATTCTTTCAAAGTTAACGTAAATTAGTATGCTGTCAATTGATCTATTCTTTACATTCCGACTTCCAGAAAGGAGAGAACATGCTCTTATCATGATAAAGAAGCTAAACAACAACTTGTGTATGGGGTCTGCTGTAAGGCAATATTTCAAAGTATAGCGTTTTCTCATTTTTCATCTTACGGCAATTTAAGTTTTCATATATTTTGACAGACAGTTAAATCACTTGCCATCTAATCCCCTTATATTACTTTTACCAAAATTTTTTAAAATGCAACCAAATTAAATATATCTCTGTATAGGAAGATTAACCCAAACTGCCAGTGTATTTGTACAAGCCAGTTTACATTAACACTCGGCAAGCAAACTAACCCTATATTCCAAGTTAATACCAGCTTCTAATGCGAAGGCTCTGTGTTGAAGGCCGTACTTTGACCTATAATTGTTTACTTTTTACTTTTTACTCATTGCATTGTGACTTGGATGGATAGTTGTCTCATTGACACTCATATCACATCTTCTTATTTATTTGTACATGACAATTAACATTACCTCTTAGCAGGTAGATTAACACCAGCTGCCAGTGTACTTGCACAGGTCAGTCAACATTACCTCTTAGCAGGAAAATTAACACCAGCTGCCAGTGTACTTTTACAACTCAGTTAACATTACCTCTTAGCAGGTAGATTAACACCAGCTGCCAGTGTACTTGTACAGGCCAGTTAACATGACCTCTTATCAGGAAAATTAACACCAGCTGCTAGTTAGACTTATAAAGACCAGTTAACATTACCTCTTAGCAGGTAGATTAACACCAGCTGCCAGTGTACTTGCACAGGTCAGTCAACATTACCTCTTAGCAGGAAAATTAACACCAGCTGCTAGTGTACTTGTACAGACCAGGTAACATTACCTCTTAGCAGGTAGATTAACACCAGCCGCCAGTGTACTTGTACAAGCCAGTAAACACAGTGTTCCCTCCGAGTAAGCATCTTCTATCAGTCGTCTTTCATCCATTGTCAGTCCACTATGATGATAGGCTATTCCAAAGTGTACTGTGTATTGTAGTACAGGACAAATTCTCTGTTCTCCATCACTGTATAATTCTTTTAATAACACCTTCTTTTCAGCCTTCTTAATATCACATAACTCTCTAAAACAAATATCCCAGGGTATTAATGTATTAGACACCTTAAATTCACAATATATGATGTTAGTATTGGTTCCTTTTTTAAATGATTTCCCACATTAAGTTCTTATCAAACAAACAGATTATACTTTATTTTAGTCATATGAAACAAGAGGCTCTCAAGAGCCTGAATCGCTCACCTGTATTTCAGAGGAGAAGATTTTTAAATGTTAGCAAACTTGATGAACAAATTGTGTAAAATTGTCTTTACAGGGCAATAACTCCTTAAGGGTCAATTGACAATTTTGGTCATATTAACTTTTTTGTAGATCTTACTTTGCTGAACATTATTGCTGCTTACAGTTTATATATATCTATAATAATATTCAAAATAATTACAAAAAACTGCAAAATTTTGTTAAAACTACCAATTCAGTGGCAGCAACCCAAAAATGGGTTGTTCGATTCATCTGATAATTTCAGGGCCGATAGATCTTGACCAATTAAATAATTTTACCCCATGTCACATTTGCTCTAAAAAATTTAGTTTTTGAGATATAAGCCAAAAACTGCATTTGACCCTTATGTTCTATTTTTAGCCATGGCAGCCATGTTTGTCGATGGATACAAACTTCGGATACAATTTATAAACAAGATACCCTAAGGAACATTTAGTTAAAGTTTGAAGGTAATTGGCCCAGTAGTTTCAGAGGAGAAGATTTTGAAATGTTAGCAAACTTGATGAACAAATTGTGTAAAATTGTCTTTAAAGGGCAATAACTCCTTAAGGTGTCAATTGACAATTATGATCATATTAACTTTTTTGTAGATCTTACTTTGCTGAACATTACTGCTGCTTACAGTTTATATATATCTATAATAATATTCAAAATAATAACAAAAAACTGCAAAATTTTGTTAAAACTACCAATTCGGTGGCAGCAACCCAACAATGGGTTGTTCGATTTGTCTGAAAATTTCAAAGTTGATAGATCTTGATCAATTGAACAATTTTACCCCATGTCAGATTTGCTCTAAAAGCTTTAGTTTTTGAGATATAAGCAAAAACTGCATTTGACCCCTATGTTCTATTTTTAGCCATGGCGGCCATGTTTGTCGATGGATCAAAACTTCTGATACAATTTTTAAACTAGATACCCTAAGAAACATTTAGTTAAAGTTTGAAGGTATTTGGCCCAGTAGTTTCAGAGGAGAAGATTTTTGAAATAGTTTACGACGACAGACAACGACGACAGACAGACGACGACGACAACGACAGATGACGACGGACGCCAAGTGATGGCATAAGCTCACATGGGGCCCTTTGGGCCCCGGTGAGCTAAAAATAAGGCAACATGAAATCCAAATAACCTCATTTTAACACTCACATGTTTTCCAGCAAAATCATATTGAAAATAATACATTTGACTTTATGATCTTTGCTTATCATCATAAACTGAAACATTTAACGGTATCATAACCATAACTTTCAATTTTTAAATTAAAGCTGTGAAGTTTGCTAGATGCAACCTTTATAGCAGGTTTGACTGTAGTATCAGATCTATAACTTTAAATGCTTTTTTCTTCATATGTTATAGATAAAATTATGGTCACATATTTAGTAGTCTAATGACAGTACTACAAAAACAACATTTTACCTGCTTTTATTAACAAACAATTTACATAACATCATGGCCACATTTTCACAGTTTTTCTTTGTGGGGCAGAATACCAGACATGAATTCTTTGGTATAACCTCTAATACCAATCCCATTAAATGGTCTGGATCTGTTTTGGTTTGCTCAGAAGAATACTGTAATTATATTAAAAACAAAAATTTATACATCTAAAAACATTTTCAGTTTCTACATGGAGAAAAACAAGACTTTCTGAAGCCAGTGCCATTTAGAACCAACAAGATTATCTTCTTCATCTATTCTTTGTAATTTACAGCTGCCCTGTTTATCTCTGTGATTCTCAGTATTTTTTAATATGTCATAAAGCTGTACGACAGAAGTGATCAAAGCAAGTTATTGTGAAATAGAATGACTGCTTTTAACAGTCAAGGGCATTTCTTAAACAAGTTATTTTTGTTAGTTGCTTATATAGGTAATTTTTGTTTTTAAAAATTATAAAATTACTCAATAGAGTTATTTTAAATTTCAATAAAAGCATGGAATTTCATGAATTTTTACATCATTTTATATCATAAAATTAAGAATTTATTAAATTTTAGACGAGTATAGAGATAAAGGGTTACTTTAAATATAATGACAAAAATATTACTTGAATAAGTCATTTTATACATCTTTGAAAGAATAAGTAATAACACTTATTTAAGGAACATATGTAATTGTTTTGGGTTACAAATTTTAAATAACTTCAAGTCTTAATTAAATCACAAGTTTCTATCTATTTATATCTGTCTACCTTCAAGATTTTCATGGTAAATGATATTTTAATAGTCCCGAGAGACCAATCTTTGACCCAGAAGCGTTGATATGAAAGATAAGGCATTTAGTGTTTCAGAAGGATTAGATTTTATATTTCAAGAGAAAAATAACCAGATGACTGTGAAAATTTGTTAAAGTTAGTAAAATCTGTATACTTGGACACCTATAAAATTAATATTTAGAAAAGTTACTTATATAAGTAATATTAAAAATAGCCTCGTTTTCAATGGAGAGACAAGGGTAACACTTAATTGACGACAGGGGCATAAAAATATGAAAATAAACCACAGAAAGTTAAGAAATTGTCCACAATAGATATTATTTCCGTTTTCTTTTAGTATAGTCAGATTACCTTCATTAATGAGTAACTTACTGGAAATGTCACAACCCTGCTGTGAGCTACCAAATCTTCTGTGGTCTTAGAAGTCACCTCATAAATGTTGTCCTGCAACTTTATGTACTCTGTCAGTTTCACCTACAAAATCAATGTATAACTATAAGCATTCAGCTACTAAAAAACAAGCAAACAATGTAAAAGTAACTTATTCAATTTGATAGAAACAGCTTCCAGGCTGATATCACTTTTAAAGGGGATACTTAATAAATGATCAAACTTATTTCTTGTCTTCAGACCAATGAATAACATAAATGAAAGTATATTTCATCTAAAAACTCACTACATGTGTTTTTGTTACAGCAATTTTCCAAGTTTGTAAAATAAACTTGTTCTTTTTGAGCATGTCTTTCCTTTATCTAAATTTGTCTGTGTCTCCATTATTCTTTCTTTTTAGTAAATATATGTAAGCCTCAAATCTATGTCCAGCCTCAAATCTATGTCCTTCCCGCAAATCTATGTCCTTTTTAATATTGCGTCATAGACGTTCCAAATTTATGTCCTTTATTGTCTCAAATCTATGTCTTTTATTGTCTCAAATCTATGTCCTGTATTGTCTCAAATCTATGTCCTTTATTAACTCAAATCTATGGCCATTTTTGTCTCAAATTTATGTATAAACACGGGATCAAGAAAAGCAAACAATTTGAAAATGTTGTAGTTTTACAATAAAATGTAAATCATATAATAATTACATTCGCATGTAAAAATTTTAAGCACACACACGGAGAACACATCCCAACTTAACATTGAATTTTGGGAAATGACTTAATAAAACAAAAATCCTATAAGGCCGTACTTATTAGACGGGCGTAAATTTGCGCATGGCGAAACAAACTGGAAAAAGCTTTAAGAAAAGGACACAGATTTGATGCCGTATCTTTTTTAACGGACATAGATTTGCGAATCACGTCACGATTGAAAACAAATTTGAAAATAGGACACAGATTTGAGCCTGTATCTTTTTTAACGGACATAGATTAGCGATTGACGTCACGATGGGACACAGATTTGAGAAACGGACACAGATTTGAGGCCGTACACAGATCTGAGGTTTACATATATATGGCCATATACATGGTAAATAACTGGTTCTAAGATGAAGATACTGCATAATAAATCTTTTACTGGTAGTTTTATCAAATAAATCAAAGCACTGTAAGCGCTGTAGGCAGTTAACCAAAAACCAAGGCAAACATAATTATGAAAACTGTGGCTATGTTGCTTCATTTTTTTTAAGATTTAAAAGAACAAACATTAAACATTCATATATTGTGCATTTATGTTCATTTAATGAATTAATTATTAAGGCAAATAATTCATATTTTATCAAGGTTTTCAAAAGCAACGCATATATCAAGTATATTTTTAATGGTCATGTGTCTGCAGTGGTACAAGTTCGAAATGATTGCAGTTGTTCTAGTTGATAGTTAACGTTGGTATTAGTTGACTGTTAGTAGTTCAAGTTGACTTAGTACGAGCTTGTAATAGTATGCATGGACTTGCTTCCCTGGAAAGAAAACTGAGTTTGTGTTCTACAGTGCAAAAGTTATGAGACACAAATCAGACAAATGTTTACTACTACGGGGATCAAAGGTGAGGTCTGACTGACCTGCCCATAGTAAATGTAAATGACCCCCGCCTTCACCCCAAGTCCATGATGTCTAAGTTTGGAATAAAATGACAGGTGATTATAATAAAGTTGGTCAAACACTCTTGGGCTTGAAAGATATGTTTTCTTTAAAATGAGCCATATTAAAATGAAATTTTTTATAGAACCAGAAATTATTCAAAATATAATTAAGGTAAATTCTTTAAACCTGCTCATTTTTTGCATCAATAAAATTTTATAATAAACAAGAAATAATTGTAACAGAATGCTGTTACGAAGTCTCCCAAACAAAGCTGCCATAATTATTCATTCCCATGGTCGCCTGACATTGGGCAAAGTCTAGTACACATTGATTAGGTCTAGTAAAGTGATATGCATATGTGATGCCTATGAGATTGACCTTGTATGTCATTCAAATCTGTTTGAAATGACGAACAGGAATGAATATGGTTTAGGAGTTGGTATCTCAAACTTTTACAAGTTCTTAAAACACACACAAGAGGGGATGGGGTGACCTTAGAGACTAACCCTATGTTTCATTTGATTTTTTATGTTGTCCCATACATGAATATATATATGGTTTAGGGGTGGGGATCTCGTCCGTTATCAAGTTTTCAAACAGGAGGGGGTGGGGTGACCCCAGTGACTTCCCCTATTTTTCATTTGATTTGTTATATTGCCAAATACATGAGTATATATGGTTTAGGGGTGGGGATCTCATCTGTTTCCAAGTTATCAAACAGGAGGGGGTAGGGTGAACCTTAGGACTCTCCCTATATTTCATTTGATAAGTTCTGCTGTCCCATACATGAATATATATGGTTTAATTAAGAGGTCGGGATCTCGACTGTTTCCAAGTTCTCAAACAGGAGGGGTCGGGTGACTGCAGGGACTCCCCTATATTTCATTTGATTTGTTATATAGTCCCATACATGAGTATATATGGTTTCGGGGTGAGGATCTCGACCGTTTCCAAGTTCTCAAACAGGATGGTTTACAGTGACCATAGGAGCTGCCCCTATATTTCATTTGATTTGTTATATTGTCCCATACATGAATATATATGGTTTAGGGTGGGGATCTCGACCGTTTTCAAATTCTCAAACAGGAAGGGGTAGAGTGGCCCCAAGCACTCAACCTATATTTCATATGATTTGTTATATTGTCCCATACATCAATATATATGGTTAAGGGGTGGATCTCGACCGTTTCCAAGTTCTCAAACAGGAGGGGTGGGGTGACCCCCAAGGACTCCCCCTATATTTCATTTCATTTGTTATATTGTCACATACATGAATATGTATGGTTTATGGGATCATTATTTTTTTGTATGCTCCAATGAACAAATTATGTCTTTAAGAGAAAGATATATACCTACATATTACACACAAAATCCTTCCCAATTGAAACTTACTGGTCTATTATCACACTGTAACGTGCCACTGCTAACAAAAGTGTGCATGTTTCTAAGACATATTGAAAAAATATTTTCATAATACAAAGCATGTTACAATAACTTCATATCCACGTTGCAATTAAGAATTTTGCAAACAAATCAACCAACTATGGTTTATTTCAATTTTATTGTATGATATCACTTATTTATTTGTTGTGTGTCTTGCTTGTAAATGTATAAGTATATATGTAATTGTTAATGTATAATTGTTATCCTCTTGTAGCACCATACGTGTGCTTAAGTTTAAATAAATTGTCTTGTCTTGTCTTGTCTTGGGATCTTGACCGTTTCCAAATTCTCAAACAGGAGGGGTGGGGTGACCGCAGGGACTCCCTCTATATTTCATTTGATTTATTATATTGTCCCATACATGAATATATTTGGTTATGGGGTGGGGATCTCGACCATTTCAAAGTTCCAAAACAGGAGGGTTGGGGTGACCCCAGGGAATCCCCTGTATTTCATTTGATTAGTTATATTGTCCCATACATGAATATATATGGTTTAGGGGTGGGGATCTCGACTGTTTCCAAGTTCTCAAACAGGAGGGGTGGAGTAACCCTAGGGACTTCCCCCTATATTTCATTTGATTAGTTATATAGTCCCATACATGAATATATATGGTTTAGGGGTGGGGATCTCATCCGTTTCAAAGTTATCAAACAGGAGGGGGTAGAGTGACCCAAAGGATTCCACCTATATATCATATGAATTGCTTACATTCAGGTATCATATAATCTAGTTGCACTATTTGCGAAAACAAAGTAAGAAACTTCCAGCTATGTTAACTGACCCTTCAAAATTGAGAAAAAAATTGCAGTAATATGTTTATACTTTAAAAGCATCTTACATGCATTATCAACATTTATCACTGATAAAGAAGATTTATACTGTCACCAGGAACATATATATTGTTAGATATACTGTTCCCAGCTGTCACATTGTATTGGATTTTGACATTAAGATTTGTCAAAAAGTAATTTTGAGTTTCTGTATCAAATATTTTTTGCTTTTTCTTTCTTTTACATATATCTTTTGGTTTCCATTTCTAGTGTTTATATTTATTTACCATGCATAGATGTATTTTGTCACCTGCCTGAAATTTTATTTGTAGTTGATCTCCAAAACCCGGAATTACCCTTATCCGCTTCCGGAATCGGACCCGATATTGTACTTGTCTACACGGCATCCATTGTTTTTCAATGTTGTTTTTGTCAGTCAGATACGATTTTACTCGAATTTACACATTACTTGTAGGCGATTATCTGCATAAAGCTAGCGGTTGAACAAAATGAACATCGCTGTCATGAATAATAAAGATGAAAATACGTTTTGAGATCGTTTATTTAGAGACTTTGGTAAAAAGGTTTGCAAAGTTATTTTTAATTTTCTTTCAAGTGAAAGGTCCGTCGGGCGTAGCTAGTAACCAAGTCGAGAGTCCGATTGCAAAAGTGGAAGGTCGCGGACCTCGGACCACCGCTAATTTGAACCCCTGCCTCCAAATTGAAAAGATACGAAAATTTCGTCTTCTAATTTGAAATTGCCGCCAACAGCATGAACAGTGGAACTTATTAATAGACTACTGACGTAGTTGTAACACGTATTGACGACAAACAATATTCCTACGACTTTTGCCATTTGGGAAATCTAAACTACTTGTCTTTAAAGATTTTCGGCGATTAAATATTTCATACAATTGTTCTTTGACATCTTTGCCAAAAGCACAGGGGATAATAAACTACATAAGGATTCCTAATGTGCTCTACTTCCTATGTGCAACTTCAAAACTTTTGGGTGGTTCGACGATCATTTAAGGTTTTTTCTGGTCATATTTTTGTAATCCAGAATTAAAAGTATGAAAAAACTATTCAATTAGTTATAAATAACATTATATCCAGCTAGATAATAACAATGGCACGTATTTCAGCATTTATTGGGTAGAACACAAATCTAGGGTGCTCGCATAAGGCAGCTTAACTGCCTAAAAATTAACATAGAACTGTGTATTTGAATTCCTCTCTCTATATTGAAACAAGTGACCATTCTATCTCATGATAAAATTAATTCATTCATTTCATTTAGTCTGAGGACAAGATAATTTATCTAATATGGCCTAATTAGTGCATTCTTATTTAAAATCTTACAGGTCTAAAGTCATTGTGGTAAACATCAGCCTTCAGAAAGTTCTGTAAATCTTCAATATTGTTCAAAGTAGCACTCATTCCTATGATCTGTGTATTACCTAAGGAATAGGAAAATCTAAAGGAAAACATTCACAACATACATAACAAAACAAACTTTTGTAATCTGAATGTATCAATTGTGCAGTAATAAATTTATACCAAAATTCCATTTACAATCATTTGAAAAACATGTTTATCAACATTAATACATGTGTGTTTTTCCATTCTCTATTATATTTGTGATGTAACTCATTTCAGATAATTTCTGTAGTTAATCCTTCCACGAGTTAGGCTCCTTAGAATGATTTCAATGACAGAAAGAAAACTTATGCAAGAATTTTACTTCTAAATCTACATTATATGTCCAAATGTAAACACAGCCCTTACAGATGCCCTCTTAATTAGTTGGTAGATAACTAAAACTTCAATATTGGAAATTTTTTCATAATTATACAAATTATACGCAAATAGAAATTGCCAGAAATATGTAAAACTTGAATCTTATCTTATTTAACTGCATCAAGTAAAGGAGTAAGTTCACGAAGGGTTAGAATTGGCCCTAAGATTTTGATGTTTTTTTATTCAGGCCATAATACTACAAATTTCATATAGAAATATAGTTATGACATAACTATTAATACAAAATAACTTCATTTTGGCACATCATATTAAAAATGATGAAGTATTGACTCTTTAAGTATGCATTATTTGAGTGGTACATGTAACATCAGTTTTGGTCAAATTTTCAATAATTCTTAACAGTTTTAAGCATAATTTACTTTGGCCGCTACCCAAGATCCAGAAAGTTTTTGTGACAAGGGATTCAATATCATCATTGGCAACTATTGGTTGAAGAACATTTTGCAGCCAAGGGTTTCCTCAAGCTTTTAGGTCCAAAAAATGCACAAAATCATTGTATTTTGACCATATATCCAAAATATGCTGATTTTGAAGCCAAAAATGTACTCTTATGAAGAGATTTCTTTTAAAAAAGCAGTAAATCTCTTGAAATAGATCCATTTAAGAACCAAATTCTGGTCATCATGAAATTATATGATATAGTTGAAATACAAGGCCATTTTTGGCCTAAAGTGAACCTTGTCCTTTGAAAGCCGCGAATTTAATCGCTGCAAATTGGACTAGAAAGGGCTAAACTCGAAATTAAGTATCCACAAAAATAAGTTGGTTTACAATAATTATAGCCAATGTTTTTATACATCAATATTTGAATAAGCCAAAATGTACCAATCAGTAATTCCATTACCAAATACCAATGACTTACTCTGCTTGTGAATAATTTTCAGCAATGTTGACTCTAAAGTGGCACCTCGACTCCCACCTTCTCCAATCATGTGAAGCTGTAAAATTTAATTTCTTCAAAATATCATAAGGTAATGTATATTTCACAGCCAATGCAACTTTTATGACTGTACTTTTACAAGTAAGAAGAACTGTGAGTATACCTAATGTTAACATCAAAGAGAAAGTGAGTCATATAGACAATGATAGTATAGTATAAACATGATATACAGATGAAATAAGAAAGCATATAATAAGGAGCTTTGACATGTAAAATTTTGCTGAGAAAAATGTGCTGATTCAGAGTTATCATAAAAATAAAGCTAATGGCCAGAAAACTTGACCATTTCGGAAATAATGATATAAATATATCACCAATAAGATCCAGCTGTTCATTTTTGTTTAAATGGACAAGACTTGGCAAATTTCACCAGTACTAAATAACCAAAGACACTTACTTCATCCACAACAACTAATCCTAGACTATCTAATCTGTTGTTCTCTATTAAGCTGTTAATGAGTGAGTGAGCTTTCTCTATTGTAGCAATATATAATGATCGTTTGTTCCGTCTTTTCATCGGGGGAAATCTTCCTTTACTGCCTGCATATTCCTCTACCAAGAAATCTAATTCTAATGCAAATGTGGATATACTTCTAACCTAAGACAAATGAAAACAAAACAGAATATAATCATTTAACTAATAAAGCAATGTTTGACCTCTCCAAATCAGGACTTTTATGTATAAGGAAAATTAAAAAAATGTTGGAGAAAATATGTCATAGCTGGTTATTTATGTGGGTGCTAATTTTAACCTTACCAGATGAACCAAAATTGACTAAAACAAATTATTCATTTTTATGAAAACGTTGGATACTGTACAATATCCAAAACATTCCAGGATTTTTTTTTTTTATTGTTCAGTCAGTAGGTCTTAATGGTACTTGTAAATTTGAACAATATACATGGCAAATGACACATCCTCAATATGTACAATGATGTTGTTAGTTCTTAGAACTTTCATTTCTTTCTTACTTTACCTTTATCAATTTCAAGCATTAGTAGAACCAATATTGATTAGTTGCAAAGTCCAATTCAGCTGTTGTCAAACATAATATACTTTGTAAAAACCCTCTTATATCTGACATCCCTTCTTATAAAATTTAAGCCATAGTTGAACCAATATTAATGTCAGAAGAAAAATACAGTCATTCATGTAATCCTGAGACAAATGCTCAAATATAATCTACTTTAACAAAAACATCTTTAGTAATTACAAGAGAACTATTAGGATTTGCTCTATGCTGTGCTGACATGCAAATCTACATTTTTGATATCACCCCATCTTCATGTATCATTAAGACTCTGAGCTTACCAATGTTTGCTCTTTTTTTCTAAATACTACAATCATGACAGAGAAGCATTAATTCCAATTAAAAAGTCTTTTGACTGTTATGGATAGCCATCCATCCATCAACCTTTCCTGGGTAGAGCTTGTTATTACACTGATCTTTAATAACCATACCTCTTCCTGTAAACCTGAAACAAATGGTGATTCCACTATTATTCTAATCTATAAAGAACATACCTTTTCCTGTACTATAGATACAAATGGTAGTATTATAATAGCATCTTTTTGTTGACAAAGTATCTGTTTAAGTATCAGTATTTCAGCTACTAATGTTTTCCCACCACTAGTAGGTAAGGAATAGATTAGATTTCTTCCTTCTCTCACACCTGGTAGATTCAAACATTCATCTTGCCAATCTGTATAAAGAAAAGAGCCTCATTAAATGTACATGAACAATATATCATAGTAGGAAAGTTAATTATATGATGCAACTGAAGTAATTCTTGTCTTTAGATTTGTTTTTTTTTACTATAATACAGGAGGAAGAAGGATACTTTTTTCTTTATTGATTCATTGCCTGCATTGGGTCCAAAAATTTGTTTGTATAATATTTAAAACATTATGTACCAAACTGAGTTGAAAATTGTAAAACCTAAATAAATGATGACTTAGTTGTTTATAAAACAGTATTTTGGTATGCACATCATCATGATCATAATGGAATGCATGAACACCATATTCATTTGTAAACCAACCATAAAGCTTTGTGATTCCTCTATGTGTTTGTAGAAGCTGTTGAACTTTGGAAGGAAGACCATAAAATGGACCAATATCTGAAGAACTTCCCTTAGTTTTAAGTCTTTCCATTTCTTCCTGGACTTTCTGTAGTTGTTCCTCTTGTTGTTGTTGTATAACTGATCCTGGTCCCTGAGGTGTTTTTACACCTGCATTATTATGAAGTCTCTGTTTGATTCTGTCTCTAAGAGTATTAAGAGGTGTAACAGGAACTGCTCGCTCAGTTTTAGCATGCTCTTTGATAATATCTATCTTTTCAGTTTTTAAATTCCCTTCAAACTTTTCTACAACAACAAAAACATAACTTCATGTAACCTGGTATTGAAAGTTATTATTACTATAGCAATGTTTTAGAAACTTCATCTATAAAAATTTGTCAAAATCCTAAATGGGATATGCCAGTAATGCAGTGAATCTTAGAGAAAGTCTAGGTTTGAGTTAATAACTCGTGGATGTGTGATACAGAATCTTTTGTTATTTGGGGATTACTGGTATGTCTTTGATAGTGTTTGTTTATTTTTCCACAACCTTTGGGAAAATTAAAGCTTGACATATTGTCTATTGCCCTCTAGATGTTGTATTGTTGTTTCTGTCTGACATACCCCCGGGGCTCACATCTCAGTTTATTCATATTAACAGTATCAAACTTCATTTCGATAGGGGAGTTCTGGAATAGTTGTTGTTTCAATTTAGAGATTAAAAAAGTCATATCAAGTGACATTTTTCTATGCACATGCCTAGATTTTTAAACAGTCAAATTATGAAATTTTATGATTTAATTAGATTTCCATCTTATAAATGTTGACCACACAGTCTATTTTGACACCCTCACCTTGAAGAAAACCTACAATAAGGTGATATCATCCATATGTTGATGTTTTCATGTAGACGATGTTGTACTGATCCCAACACTGCATAGATTTCTGATGTTATCATGTGACGTTTATGTGTAAAATTAAATTAGACACGGTAAAACAGACTATCTCAAAACTGAAGTATTGTACAAACAATCATCAGGATAAGAAAATCAGAATCAGTGCAGATTTATAAAATCAAAGGTCAAAGTTTCAATTCATTAAATTGTCAACACAGTTATTCTAAATACAGTAAATGACTTGATCAAGCATCATCTGGCTAAATAAAAAATGCACAACCAGAACTTTTTCTTTTTTAGTAACTTTGAAATCATAAAAATATATTATATATGCGTGGATATTTCAATTTTTTAGTCACAGTCTTAAAATATATATTGAAAATAATAAATCAATGGTTTATATACATTTTACTAAAGCATGTAAAGTGAATAGTTTTTAATTTGTTTGAAATTTTACTGAAATAAACTTTTGAATGCTTTATCTATTTTTTAAAAATTATTTATGTTCATATCTAATTAATATTAACATATAATCTAATTTATCAGCAAGCTTAAGTATATATGAACAGCTTTAATTTAATCAATGAATAGGAACAATATAAATACAATATATATTTTGGTTCCAACTTCTGGTTTTTCATTGAACACATAGAAGGTTTTGTTTATATGTATTCCATTTTTCATCCTAAATACATATAATATAGTATATACCATTTTGACCTTCACACCAATTAATATCCATGTCTGCCAACAGGAAGTCACTACTGTCAAGGATACTATCTTCTGCTTCATCTTCAAACACTTTCTGTTTTTGTTTCTGCAGGGATAAAATATGACAAAAATTGTACTATTCCCATTGTGTTTATTATTTATTAACTACTAACACATCTACAAATACCAGTTACATACCTGCCAACTTTTCAAAATCTCCATGGGGGATTTTAGGCGCAAAAGGACTGATGCTCCTCTTATATTGTCATAAGAATTTTTAATCTACTATTGTATTGTTTGCATGAGTATCTATGTGTCTGAATACCTTTTACATGTAACTCATTTGAATGCCTGTATTAATATTGAAGTGTTCAAATCAGTGTTAAAGTAATATTGAATTTCAAAATTCTGGTCAACACCTCTCATGGGGGACATCCCAAATAAATCATGAAAGTTGACAGGTCTGCTGAGCATGCTGAGTTAAACTGACACACAAACATCTTTAATTACTAAATGTACAAAAATGTAAGAAAGCTGTGTTTAAAATTTAAACAAGTCAGTTAAGCAGAATGCATGGTTTATCAGTATTGTCAGATCAGTTTTCTGATACGAAAAAGTGATACGAAAATCTGTGTTAATTAGATTGGCTTATCCAGTACCATGAGATGATATTACGACATTTTCATTGGATATTCGTTAGGTCATTGATGACTTTCAAAGGTTAAGAAGATGTAAATTTTGTCCATGGCAGCGGATAAATTTGATTTCTTCAATATATAAATTTGTGTTTTTCTTGGATGAATCAATTTTTACCTTAACAAGGCATCACTTTTTATACATACAATGATTCAATGTACTTCAAACAAGTTTTGCAAGTCCAGTCACAACTACTTTGAAGAATCTGTTCAGGATGTAATAAGCTTATGACAAATAGATATACATGTACTTGTACATGTTGAGTTGGATTTCAAACCCTCTAGCTACATGTACATGTATCTGGATAATGATTCTGAAGGAAGAAATTTCACCCTACTCAAAACATTGTTATGATTCTAATCTGATGATGACCATGATGACAAGTCTTTGCTCTTACCCAAAATTCTAAATTATGCTGAATGTTTATAATAAATGGAGAAGCAGCAAATTGAATTACATAGTTTTTTATTTGAACTGGCTCAAATGCGGATCATAACAATGACAACCCCCTCACTTCAGACAAGCAAACACAATGTTACCAAGAGGACATGGAGGTGGTTCTGAAATATTTCCAATAAATTTCATGCATGTTCAACCAAATATAAACCATTAATGTTACCTGCTTTAACTCTTTAGGCTCTGTTATTGTATCAGAATTTCTTATCACCTTTCCCATTGCTGACGTTGGTTCAGGAATAACCACAGTACTGTTCATGCTGTTATTGACTTTAATTTGATGATGACTTTGGTCAAAATTGATGATTTTACTATCACAACCTTTGGTTAACATGATTAATGAGTTAGCATCACCACCAGAATCAGTAATATCTTGTGGATTTACAACTGATGAACTTTGAATTTTTGTATTGTTTTTGGCACAAGGCTGTCTAACAATATCATACCCGTGATTCTTTCTTTCGTTATTAAAAGAATTTGCAAACCATGAAGAATTGTCATTTGGTGATTTTTTATCATTAAGTTCACATTTACTTATTTCACATTCAGTTTGTAGAATTGGTTCACTTTTGAAATACTTATTCTGTCGATTTATTTCATCTTTCAAATCACTACTACTTTTGCGCCTGGTTTTACCAACTCTTCGACATGGTCCCTTTTCCACATCAGCTGACATCAAGGTACATGCATATGCAGTATTAATATTTGGCAAGTTTTACATTTAAGGTTTCCTGTTGGAAATGAATATATAATAAATTAAACTTTGTTTCTGACAAACTTATCTCACTTTTTCTTTTGATCTACATCACTGTGCATGGTTTTAACTTTATTGTCATGATGGTACATGTATAAAGAAGTATGAACAGTTAAACGCCAAAATGTCATCAAGTTTGCACAAATGCACAGCTAAACATGTTATGAAGCAATTGTCTCAATATTTGCTCCATTCCAGTATAAACTGTAGGATATTTTGTTTTAACAATATTACATATAATTATGTAGGAATGGCAAAGTCCATATAAAACCATGTTTTCCATGGAAAAGCTAAAAAAATCAATCTGATTGAAAATCATACAAAGTCTAACAACAATTATTCATAGCACATGAATATATTGTAATTGAGTAAGTTTTGTAAAATTCCAACTGTATTGTACTGTAGGAAATCTTGAGTTTAATAAACTCCTTAAATGAAGGAATGACAAAGATCCTTGTACATTATGGTTAGCCAAATGGCACCCCAAAAAAATATCTAATAAAATTGAGAATGGAAATGGGGAATGTGTCAAAGAGACAACGACCAGACCATAGAGCAGACAACGGCAGAAGGCCACCAATGAGTCTTCAATGCAGCGAGAAACTCCCGCACCCGGAGGTGTCCTTCAGCTGGCCCCTAAACAAATATGTATACTAGTTCAGTGATAATGGACGTCATACTAAACTCCAAATTATACACAGGAAACTAAAATTAAAAATGATACAAGACTAACAAAGGCCAGATGCTCCTGACTTGGGACAGGCGCAAAAATGCGGCGGGGTTAAACATGTTTTTTGAGATCTAAATTTGGATACATCTATACTACATGTACTAGACATGATACAACAGGAACAAAGCAAATTTGTCCTGTTCCAATATCAGTCAGGGGACTTACTTAAATGAGTGATTTTCTAAATCACTGATTCAAGTAACATTATGTCCATAAAGGTTGGAAGTAAGAGTTGTCTTTCTTTAATAATCACCTATTTAAGTAGTACAAATTAATCACCAGACTCAGTGATTTAATTTTATTGTAGCTTTAAATATAGAATACTAATGATCCAGGGACTAATTATGTTGCTAAAATTATCAGAACCAACATCTGTGTTGATAGGATGACCGGGTCATGTCAGGTGATGACCTTGTACTAAATCTAGGATAATGACATAAAAATCACTTGTTTAAGTATCATACCTCAATTTCCTTCCAAAAAATCACTTCTTTAAGTATCATTATTTTAATAACCCCCACTGATTTCAACACCCCCGAACAGTGAAATTTTGATCGCGAACAGTAGAATTTTAGTACATAATCTATAAGATGAAACCTTGAACTTTACAGGAAAAATACTCCCACTGCTGGGAAAAATCTGTTAAGAAAGTATCAGTTCATTATGTAAAGCCATTTTTATAGCATTTTTTCAACTAAAATAGAATTTGCAGCTAAATGATTGCATCAAAGGCATAAACCTTGCTGCTTAAAAGAAGCAAAAAGTTCATTTTTTTCAATTTTACTAATGAAAAGATATTATCTAAACCTATGTGTTTAAAATTTTGGTAAAACTACAAAATCACAATTTGTGACAAAACTTCGAATTTGCTACTTAAATAAGTGATTTAAACTTATTTCAATAAGTTGCCTGACTGAATATATTCAATTACATGAATTAAGGTAAACTGAAAGATTCTGCATCCAACAAATTTTCCCCAAATAAAAGTTTTGTTCTGTTCCTATTTGAACGGTAGGGTATTCCGGAAAACATTGGCGAAGAAGTCTACAGAGTCAAATACTTAGTATATAGTTTCTACTGATCCCTTTTGGGGTAATGAAATTCTGTGTCCAGCTGTAGCAAGGGAAAATCAAAACTTGCACATTAGAATATTTTGGAACTACAATGCATTTACATTGTTTTACTTCCATTTTCTAAATGTCATTATGAATATAATTCATAATTGCAATGTTAGAATTGCTATTCCCATGGCATGAACATAAAATTCAACATTGTAAAAGTGTACTTCCCTTTGCTCTTCATTGACCCATGACATTTTAGTCCCTTTAGGGAACAGTAGAAATCCCTAAAATTATAATTGCCTGTATTAAATATATCTTCAGACAACATTCTATTGATTAATATGCCATTATGGTCATGCTGTAAACACCACAAAATTTATTCTGAGTAAGACAAACATGTGCTCTGGAAAAGTTTAAAGACAAGGCCATGATACATTTAGTTGGACCATGATATAAACAAGTTTTCCTAAGTCAGGAATCTGATGTTCAGTAGTTGTCGTTTGTTGATGTGGTTCATAAGTGTTTCTCGTTTTTTATATAGATTAGACCGTTGGTTTTCCCTTTTGAATGGTTTTACACTAGTAATTTTTGGGGCCCTTTATAGCTTACTGTTCGGTGTGAGCCAAGGCTCCGTGTTGAAGACCGTACTTTGACCTATAATGGTTTAATTTTATAAATTTTGACTTGGATGGAGAGTTGTCTCATTGGCACTCATACCACATCTTCTTATATCTATTTATTCAGTTGGGAGTTTCAGAAAATCAAAAGTTGTTTTGGATCTTAAATCATTTTTTTGAAGCTTGCAGATTTCAAAATTCAAAGGGAGATAACTTTAAAGACAAAATTTTAGAATGACTATGAGAAGTATTTCTTCAGCTGACCCCTGGTATTTTCTCTATTGGTGTACTACTTTTTTATAACATAATCTCAAAGCTGAAATATGTAAGTTTTCAGAGAAAAAATTGCTATAGTGAGGAAAATTCTGATTAACTTGTGTAAAGCATATAAACAAGAGCAAAAAGCAAAAAACAGTCTGGAAAATTTAAATGAGTTAGTCTCCACACCTCATACCAGTGGTTTTTTTTCAAGGACAGAAACATTCTGAGCAACCAAAGCAGGTAAGCACTGATAGTAGACATATTTGTTAAGGTTCATCAAAAGGAATTGAAAAATATGGCCGTGTTTACACCAAAAAATTGACTATGAGTAGAGACAAACTGATGCATCTGGGAAAGTTTTAAGGCATGGCAGGACCTAGATATATAAAAGTTATATGTAGTCTATGTGTCAAAAAATTAAAAACTTACCTGGATTTTGATGTGCATTTTTTTCCAGTCTGCAGAAGATAGCAAAATAAACAAACACATGAGTTTCATTTGATACAGTCCACTCAGTTACGCAGTTAAAATCACCTATTGTTTGACAACTAACGATCAACTTTCAAAGTATAACAAATAAAGGCACTGAACTGTCAAACATCATATCAAGTTCATCTCCAGAAATAATAATTGGTACAGAAATACATCTGGATCCAGCTTATAACAATGCTGAAATATTACCACATGACATACCAAGTAGCCACCAGTACAAAATATACAGAAAAGACAGGAAAGAACTCTTAGACAAAAATGATGGAAGAGTCCTGATAATGGTAAGACCAGACATAAAATCAGATGACTGCCCCGATTTAGACACAGAATGTGAAATAAAATGGATTGAAATTATACCAAACGAAAAAGACCAAATACTTATAGGATCCTTTTACAGACCACCTGACTCAGAGGAGAAAGCACTACATGAATTAGAAAAATCACTTTCAAAGATCAAAAGTGATAAAAGATACAGAAATGCCAAAATATTCTTAGGAGGCGACTTCAACCTTGGTGACATCAACTGGGAGACAGGTGGAACGGTTCCTGGAGGGAGAAATATATATCGCAAAGCAACATCTTGATAAACATGTTGAACAACTTTTATTTGGAACAAATCAACAACCTACCAACAAGAAATGACAGAATATTAGATCTAATGGTAATGTCACATCCAACACTCATAACTAGAACCACCACATGTCCACCCATAGGGAAAAGTGACCACGACATCCTATCAGTATTAACAAATATAACACCGAAAATCGTTAAACAGCAAAGTAGATCAGTAGTCAACTATAAAAACGCCAACTGGGAAGAAATCATACAAGATCTCACATCACTCAAAAACAAATTTATTTTAGAATTCAAATCAGTACAAAATATGCACTCAGTAGAAGAAAACTGGGCACAGTTCAAAGAGGCCATCGAAACCTGCATTGATAGACATATACCAAAAAAGAAAATAGGGAAACACCACGACGTACCATGGATGACAACAGAGATCAAAAGACTTATCAGGAAAAAACAACGCTTGTACAACAAGAGCAAGAAAGCAAGAAACCATCACATAAAGAAGCCTTCAAAAACATCAGAAGCTTGATAAGGAATAAACTACACAAAAGCTACTGGGACTACCTTAATAACATGTTAGATCCAGAAAAAGACAACAACAGTAAAAAATTTTGGAAAAGCATCAAATCAAGAAACAAGACACAATGGGAATTGGTATTCTTAAGAACAATGGAGTATCAGCTGAAACAGCAGAACAGAAGGCTGAACTGCTAAATAATCAGTTCACATCAGTATTTACAACAGAAAACACCAGCAACATACCATCAAAAGGAAACTCACCATTTATACCAATGAAAGACATGACAATTGGAGAAAAAAGAGTAGAAAAAGCACTAAATAGACTAAATCCTGGTAAAGCAACAGGCCCTGATAAATTCCGGTGAAAATACTAAAAGAAACAGCCAACATCATTGCACCAATACTTACAAGAATCTATCAGCAGTCAATCAACACAGGTCAAATCCCAGAGGACTGGAAAAATGCCAACATTGTACCAGTATTTAAAAAAGGAGATCGTTCAAAACCATCCAACTACAGGCCAGTGTCATTAACATCAGTGGCATCAAAAGTACTAGAACACATTATAGTATCTCAAATTATGGACCATCTACATGATCTAGACGATCAAAATATCGTCAATGAAAATCAACATGGGTTTAGAGCAAAAAGGTCATGCGAAAGCCAACTTCTGATGACCACAGACGACATCACCAAATGGATGAACAACAATATCCAAGTCGACATAGCAATCCTTGACTTTGCAAAAGCTTTCGACAAAGTTGCTCACAAAAGGCTTTCAGAGAAGTTGCAATATTATGGCATTGGTGGATATGGAACAACCAGAACATGGATTGATACATTCCTCAGCAACAGGATCCAAAAGGTAGTTGTAGGTGGGGAATCTTCCAGGTGTTCCTTTGTAACATCAAGGTTCCCCAGGGTACAGTACTTGGACCAACATTATTCCTTGTTTTCATCAATGACATCGCAGACAATCTCCATTCCACTGCAAGCTTGTTTGCAGATGACTGTGTAATCTACAGACCAATTCACACAGAAAATGATCATCAACTATCATGACTATTGAAAGAAGATCTTGACACACTTGTTAACTGGTCCAGCACATGGCAAAGGGAATTCAATGTTTCCAAATGCGCAATAATGCAGGCCACAAACAAAAGATCGAAGACAGATTTCACCTATAAAATGAAAGGTGAAACTTTTGAAAAGGTTAGCCATCAGCCATATCTTGAAGTGGAACTATGCAACAACCTGAAGTATAATCTGCACATTGACCAAACTTGCAAGAAAGCATCAAGAGTCCTAGGCTTCCTAAAGCGCAACCTCAAACACTGTCCACCTAGTGTAAAGGAAAGAGCATATACCAGCCTTGTGAGACCAAAATTAGAATATTGCTCAACAATTTGGAATCCTCACACAAACAACAACATAAATAAATTAGAATCCATACAAAAGAACGCAGCAAGATTTGTCCTCAATAAACCACACGATTACAAAAAACCAGACAGCATAACAGAAATGGTAAAAAATCTAAATTGGGAAACATTAGACCAGAGGCGAAAAACATCTGACGTAATCCTCTTGTATAAGGTAGTCCACCACCTTATTGCCGTGCCTATACAACATCACCCTACTATGGCAGAAATAAAATCAACTCGCCACAGTCATGCATGGAAACTTCAGACAATTAGGAAAATTTGTCAATGTGTACAAATACTCATTCTTTCCACGAACAATCATACTATGGAACCAACTACCACCGCCTGTGATAGCCGTCCCAGAATTGGACGCATTTAAGGTGGCAGTCAGGGGAGTATACTAAACTTCCACATAATTGTAGTGTCCATTTAAATCAATACTACTCAAAATATTTATTATATAAGGGGAGCTTCTCAAACATCTTTCCCAACTTTGTTTATTTTGGCACCTTCTGCAGGAATGAAAAAAAATGAATAGCAAAATCCAGAAAAGTTTACAATTTTTTGCATGTTCGGAAACAAAATGCATTTAAAATTTAATTATCTAGTTCCTGCCATGCCTTAAAACTTTTCCAGGTGCACAGGTCTGTCTGTAATCGTAGTAAAATTTGTGGTGTAAATATGGCCGTATTAGCCAAAAGGTTATGATGAACCTTAGAATTGAGATTTTTTTTTAGATGTAACACTAACCATGCTAACACGTTACAGTATCAAAAACTCATAGGTAACACAATGGCATGTAGCATATATATGATATTACAGGAAAAGGGCTGGGACTATAACACTATATATTAGTCCTAGGAAAGGGTAACAAGCTAATGGTATAGATTTACATCGAGACGAGAGGACATTTCACTTACCAGGAATATTATTAAGTCTCTTGAATTTCAAATTATTCATAGAAATTGTTCAGTGTACAAAGTTGTCTAAAACTTAGATCTTACATGTGTACCCGTTTAAAATGACTTCTTCAGTGTATACTGCTGCTTATTTCAGTAAAATACAATTTAAATTTCGTGCCATTCTCCAAAATCAAAATCAACCGCTTACGCTCTACCAAAATATTTGAATTTCTCCAAATTGTCAATTATTTAGAAAATAAATTGATTTTTTTTACATCAAAATGTTATCAGGGAATTTATTTAAGAAAATTACAATCGCTTTTTGAACAATATTGTAGCATTGTTTCCATTTGTTGATATAAGCGATAAGCATGGCGGAAAAGTTTGATTTGTTGCTGATGAATGGACCATCATTTGCTGTAATGTCTTTCAATATAAACCAGATGTGAATTATATAACTTGAATGAAATGCATCCTTTATAAAATCTACTGTATTTTGACGTCCTATCGTTATTTTTCATGAAAGATGCACAAAACTTACATGGTTGTAAAAGATTTATACAGTTATGTCTTATGAACATTGATGTTATAAACATACTAAATTTTTAATTGAGACCTCTTGAAGGGGCATACATAATCAATAATGGCATTTTTGTTTTTGATACTGAATATCGGCATGAATATCAAACTAACCCACTAGGGCCAGCTGATGAAGTCAGTATCAAAACAAACATGATAAAATGCCGTTATTTTTTGTCTGCAATTTGTCCTAACAATATTTTTTTTAAGCTGAAAATATCAATTAAACTGCAAATATTAGTTAAACTATTTTTACACATTTAAAACATGATAGTTGTTCGGTTGTATGAATGAAGTGCATTTCATTGATACATAATAATTAAATGCAGAGGGACACCAACACGTGACATTGCTGCGCTGGTACATGATGTCATAACCTAACATTTTTGAGTATCAGGTCCTGTCCATGACATTAGGCAGTAGGATCAAACTGTCCATAAAGATGCATAATATGATAGTTTAATATTAATACTGTTGCCAAAATGTACATCTACAGGATACAAAGCATTGTTTTCATAGACCACTATACTTCTGAAATACTGCTTGCACTGCGTTAACAGTTAATAAAAAAAATGAAATTGATAAGATTGAAGTAGTCTGTATATGAGTAATTAAAGGAAAAGGAAAAAAGAGACAATTTGTTTGAGGAGGAAAAAAAATGCATTCTTGGTACTTCTGGGTACTGTACTTTTTATGTGTAGCGGCCTTGGGCATGCACCCATCAGGTACAACTCTTATCTTCTAGTCTCATAATCTAAATTGTTCTCCTCATAATGTCTAATGCCCTGCCTAGGACAATATTTTGTAAAGTAAAATAAACCATCTCAGACAAATCAACTAGGTGATCACATGATGGAAATTGTTCAGGTAAGCATATTTGGCAACGCATTCCAGTGAAAAAGTCCACACCATAGCATTCTGCAAAAGAAAATCACAAAATAATGTAAAAGAAATACATATTTTAGAAAACAAATTGAAGAAATTAAATGAGGGTACAAACAAAAAATGTAAAAAGGATGTTATTAACTCTTTTAAAGAGGAAATTAATATTATAGAAGAAAAACTTGGTAAACTATATGATTCAAAAACAAAAGGAGCACAAATAAGATCTAGAATTAAGTGGGTAGAAGAAGGAGAAAAAACACAAAATTCTTCTTGGGACTAGAAAAAGCTAGGCAAACAAGAAAAACTATAACAGTGCTCAGGGACAGAGAGGGGGTGATACATACACATCCTACAGAAATACTAAATCTTGAAAAGGAATTTTATGAAGAAATTTATAAAAGTTCAAATCCCAATAAAAATTTTATAAAAGATTATGTTATGAATACAGAATGTGATCATGTCCTAACAGATAAAGAAGGCGATAGTATGGAAGGTTTATTAAGCACTCAAGGATGCACAGATTCATTATTTAAAATGAAACTAAATAAAGCCCCAGGAATTGATGGCTTAAGTGTAGAATTTTATAGAACATTTTGGGAACATCTTAAAGAGTTTGCAGTCAAAACTTTTAATTTCTCAATTGATTAAGGGGAGTTAACAAATTCACAAAAATTAGGAGCTATTTCCCTTTTACATAAAAAAAAAATGATCCTCTCAGTTTAGACAATTATAGACCAATAACATTATTGAATGCTGACACAAAATTAGTCGCTTATTCACTTGCTCAAAGAATCATCAAAATATTACCCCAAATTATTCATGGAGATCAAAATGGGTATGTTAAAAACAGATATATAGCATATAATATTAGACAAATTCAAGATGTCATAGATTATGCAGACAAATTTAATATAGAGGGCGCTTTATTATTCTTAGATTTTTCAAAGGCATTCGATTCATTAGAGTGGGGTTTTATGTTCTTTGCTTTACAAAAATTTGGATTTAAAAATTCTATGATGAGATGGATAAAACTTTTATATTCTGACATAAAAAGTTCAGTTTTAAATAATGGGTGGATTTCAAAACCCATGAGTATATATCGTGGAATACGTCAAGGCTGTCCATGTAGTGCGATAATTTTTGTTATTGCTGTGGAGATTCTAGCTTGTAAAATTAGGCAAGACCATAACCTTAAAGGATTTGAAATCAAGATAGATGGAAAAACCCATACTTTAAAAATAAGTCAGCTAGCAGATGACACCACTCTTTTTCTCAAATCAAAACAAGATATTTCAAAAGCTCTTAACATGATTGAAACATTTGGTTCACTGTCAGGATTAAAACTTAACAGATCTAAAACGGAGGGTATTTGGCTAGGGAAACAAAAACACTGTAAAGAAAAATATGAAAATATTAACTTTACAGATAAACCAGTTGAAAGTCTGGGGATATATTTTGGGCATAACAAAGAAGAGTGTCATAAACTAAATTTTGAAAAACAGCTAGAAAAGTCTGTAAAAATTACATCTAATTGGAAAAAAAGAAACTTAACAATGATAGGAAGAATAACAGTTATTAAATCTTTAGATATTCCTATAATTACTTATTTGGCTACAGTCTCAACCTTGGGCAAAGAGTATTTAGATAAATTTAAAAAAATTATATATGAATTTCTATGGAACAATAAGACAGAAAAAGTTAAACGCACTGTATTAAGCTACAACCAACTAGATGGCGGATTAAAAATGGTAAATATAGATAAATATATAGAATCTATTAAGATAGGTTGGATAAAAAGATTAACTGCTGATAAATTTCTTAATTGGATGGTTATACCAAAATTTTATCTAAATAAATTTGGTAGCAATCTACTTATCTTAAGAATGAATACTTATAATATATACTCTCTACCAGGTACTAAAGAGCTACCAGAATTTTATCTTGATATGATTAAAGTATGGTTAAAAAATAAAAATAATAAAACTAAACATCCAAATAATTACAGACTTATCCGCCAAGAAGTCATTTGGGGAAATCAATTGATCAAATTTCAAAAGAAAACACTACTTTTCCAAAACTGGATAGATAGCAATATCATTCATATAAATGATATTATTGATGAAAATGGAGTCTTTTCAGAAAAAATTATAAGTTTAAAATTAAAAAATAAATCGAATTGTATAGCTGAAATCTCAAAATTAAGAAAAGCAATCCCAAAAGAATGGTTAAAAATATTAAATGAAGAAAGATCAATAAAAACTAGTGTTTTAACAAATAACTCACTATATATAAGTGAAAAAAATAATTGCAAACATAAACTAGAAAAATTAGATTCGAAGAAAATTTATACAATTTTAATAGAATATGATAAAGAAATTCCAATAGGGTATCATAAGTGGAACAGAATATTAAAATGTGAAAATATACAAAGTGAAGCTCAATATATGCAAAAATTTATTCATAACTATTTAAAAGATAATAAACTGAAAATGTGCAGATGGAAACTATTACACTTTATTCTTCCAAACAAAGTGTTGTTAAAACAATGGAAAATAAGCCATAACTCTACTTGTAATTTTTGTAACCTTACAGAAGACTATGAACATTTTTTTGTAACGTGCCACTTTTAAGATGAGTTTTGGGGGAAATATATAAGAGAGGGACAAAAGATACCAGAGGGACAGTCAAACTCATAGATCGAAAACAAACTGACAACGTCATGGCCAAAAATAAAAAGACAAACAGACAAATAATAGTACAGATGACACAACATAGAAAACTAAAGACTAAGCAACACGAACCCCACCAAAAACTGGGGGTGATCTCAGGTGCTCCGGAAGGGTAAGCAGATCCTGCTCCACATGTGGCACCCGTCGAGTTGCTTATGTTATTACAAATCCGGTAAATAGTCTAATTCGGTAAGTCACATTCGTGAAAAGGGAAGGGTATTGTAGTTACGACATAAGGAACATATCCGATATCATCTGTGAAACGGTTATTCCATAACGGTCAACCAACTCGTGATGGCGTCCGTAAAATTTACGAAGGGATGACTTCAACTTCACCATTTGGAACTCTTGGTTTAATAGCTTCCTTGTGAGCAGCAATCCTCTATCAAGGAAATCATGATAGGAAACACAAGCCCGGGAATATCGTATCAATTGGGAGATATATGCTCCGTATGCAGGCGCTGCTGGAATGTTGCTACATAGAAATGGAAAGTTCACAATTGGGAAGCTGAAATCATCTCTTTTGTCGTAAAGTTTTGTTTTCAACCGACCCTCATTGTCAATTTCTAGATGTAAGTCAAGATATGAGGCAGACTTAACTGTATCTGTAGTATCCTTTATCTCTAGTTCGATGGGATAGATTCGTTCAACATAGTCACCAAATTTTGTATTATTTAGTGAGAGAACATCATCTATACAGCGGAACGTAGAGTTAAAGGATATTGCTAACTTCTTATCTCTCTTCCTAAGAAGCTCCTGTATGAAGTCAGCCTCATAATAATAAAGAAACAAGTAGGCAAGAAGAGGGGCACAATTGGTTCCCATTGGAATTCCGACAGTCTGTTGAAAAACACGTCCTCCAAACGTAACAAATATGTTGTCAATCAAGAAATCAAGCATCTTGATAATGTCAGTTTCAGAGAATTTTTTGTTTGAATCAGAGTGATTCTTTACAAAGTAGGATTTATCCCTCCCCAAGACAAGATACTTGTATCTACGTTCGCCATTCTTTTTAATGAAACAAAGTAATACCAACTCTTTCAATTTGTCTTTTAGTTTGGAATGGGGAATACTTGTGTAAAGTGTAGAAAAGTCAAATGTTTTAATACTATTGCAAGATGAGAGAGTCTTAGATTGTATGTACTCTAAAAGATCTTTGGAATTTTTTAGTATCCACATCTGATTCACGCCACCTCTAGAATAAAGTTATTTGAAATAGCTAAGATTGGTAGACACATTTTCACTAAAAAAAATTTAATCTGGGGATATAAAATTAATGATGAACATTATTATGAAATAAACTTTTTACTTACAGTTATTGTGTTCACTATACACAAAATACACTATTTGTCAGAATATAGGACAAAAAATATCAATCTATATAATGTTTTTAGGTCAGAATTTAAAAAAGGATTATTATTACAAAAAAAATATATTAATATTGAAGGAAAAGGGATACTAGAAAAGATATATTCTTATATTTGACAACATTGTTATATTATTGTCAATGTTATTATTATATATGTATTTTACAGAACGGTTTGATAGATGATCATTTCATTTTACAATTTCAATGAGTTTTGAAAGTGAAAGTACCTCTTATTTCTTCCACAAATTTATATACTATAATTTTAGATTATATGGAAGATATACAAATTATGCTTACTATATGAGACCAAAATTTTTTTTGTGTACATACCTTCCGTGGCTAATGCAATTATATTTGGGAGACACGTGATGAAAGCAATTAATCCACACAAAAAAACAACAACAGAAAACGTTATACCGGACAACAGAGAAATATATTAAACCACAAACCAAATTCTGAACACGCTAAGATAACCCGTTATTCTGTTTTATTCTCAACATCTATCAGATAGTAACAATTGATGGTATATTAAAGAAAACTTTTTTTTTACTATATATATATAAAGTTCATATTCAGAGTTATAATAGTAAAATAATAGAGAAATAATCCATTAATGATAAACAATGTATTAAAGACATATAATATACATACTAACAAAATTATAAATATATACATGAAGATACCCTGGTCTTAGGGTACTAATATACAGGGATCTCCACTGAAATAGCTGTACCAGTGAAGAAATCTGTTAACAGCATGTGCAATATTGTTGTTGAATAAAAAAAAAAAAAGAAGAAAAAGTCTAGTCAATTTTCTTTCATGATCAGGCAAAATGGAAAAATTAAAAATGTGTAGCCTTTTTCTAATAAACATGGTGAATCACGTTGACAGTTAATAAATTGCATGATTGATATATGGGAGGCTACTAAAATAAGTTTATTTTGTTTGTTTTAGGGCAGGAGATTTTACAGTGCTCTCTTGAAATCACATAGTGAAATTATTCCAAAGAAAATGTTTTTATCAGATAACACTCTTGGACTGAGAGATGTTATTATGGAAGTGATTTCTATGTTGAAAGAGGTATGTAAGGAATACTATAGTTTTATTCAATTATTGTCTGGCCTGTGAAAAGTTAATGTCTCTGAAGATATTGGATAATTTTTATAATAAAGGGAAACATATTTTTTTTAGGTCCTATGGGATTTAAAACAAAAAAGTGCTACCTGTATATGTAGGTGTTTTTTACATTTTGCTGAAATGTCATTTGCATTTGGATCCTGCCTAAATCATAGTGTTTATGTCAGAAGCTTTTTTTCAAGGTCATGAAGGTTGTATAAATTCTCATACTACAATAAATTGAAAATCATATTCTTTTAACAGTATATATTGTATGGATATTATGTTTTTTAGTTTGAATGATTTTAATTTGTATTGTAGAATGAAAAGGTTGTGGTCAATGATGAAAACTGCAATAAATCAACCTGGGAGTCCTACATAAATATGGTGAAGAAAAAGGTACTCTTTTATATATTACTGTTCAGTTGATCAAATTTTGTAACATAACATAACATATCAGCTAAAAATCTGAAAATGAGTAAAAACACTTCTATTTATACAAGTTATATATATGATACTGTGGATTCATTATTAATTGTAGGATACCAATTTTCGTTGATTTCATGGGTATAGGTAAATCACAAATTAAATGTTCAACAAAGTACAAATTATATATAGGCTTGAATGCAGACTTCTTTAAAACCATGAAAGCGAATATCCATGAGAAAAACAATTTTTCCTAAATCCACGAAAAATTGGTATCAACTAAAATAAATCAATGTTTAAAATGTTCTCATGTTTTCTACAGTAAGACTTCTCCCACTTGTACTTTAAATGTCTTTTCATTACAAAATACAGCCCAATTTTGATGCTAAGCACCCTGCAGCCTCTTGGTTAAAAACTTAATACAAGGGAGAAGGTAATTCTAATGCCTTAGTACTATACCTTTTGTGAAGTTTTTATATAATTTATGGCATTGATGATAGATTTACAGGTAATTTGCACCATTATGATGGCTTTTTAAAATTTCATGAGAAAAAATACAATAAAAGAAAATTTCGGTTTATATATCGTGGTACTTAGTAAGTAATACTTTAAAAATTATTAAATGATTTCCATGTGCGTAATACATTTTTGGAATAACCATCAGGTTGGCTTAAAACAAAAATTTAGGAGACCCTAAAATATGAAACATTGAAGAGCACAAAAACTAAAGGAACTTAAACACAGCAGCTAAAATCTGTATATGGTAAACTGCATAATGGAGTTGCAACATTAGATTAAGCATAATTTCATAATTTTATGAATTTGAAATTTACTGGCAATATTTATGATTTGAATCATTCCAATACTGAAGCACTTATTTCTGGAGAAATGCCACCATAGAGAACTTAAAGAACACCACCAGTGGTACCAACCAACTGAAAGTAAAAAGGGAATGATATGATTTCCATTTGCACAACACATGTTTCTGGAATAACCTTTATCAGGTACGCTCAACACCATAATAATGGAAAGCTTAAGCCTTAACAGGTAAGACAATATTTAGCTCGTCTGTGAAAGAATTTTTTCAAGTACAATAAAACCTTATGTATTTTTGCATTTAATATTATTTTTAAAGTTCTAAATGTAAAAATATTATTTGCTTTTGCCAGACTCCATCAAAATCAATAGCTGTTGTATCAGTTCAACCCAAACATGGTTTGAAACAACTGTACTGGTCCCGTCAGTATTACATGCTGGATAATGATGGATGGGAACCATTACTGGACAGTTATTTGACCAAATGGTTTGATAGTTCCACAGAGGAACTATCTTATCATGTAGGTAAGTTGTAGATATACTAAGCATCTAGAAATACACAACTGACATGGTGGTATTGTTGTGGAGTGCTCGGCTAAAGGGGGGAAAGGCATTGATTCATTTCCAGCCCAGGTCAAATAAAGACTGGTACTTTTTAATTCTTTGCTAAGGACAGAGCATTTAAGAGCAGACTGGCTGTCTAGGAGTCAGAATAATGTGTCTGGGAAGATGACATGTCTTCCTGCAAACTGTTACCTGAACTATCACATTAAAAATCCAGCTCAGCATGATGGTCTAATACAAAACAGAGTTATATTTGTATCACATTGGCATTTTTCATTCTAATTCACATGTAAAACCGCTGAACATTGAACGCCAATCCGTATTAATAACATTACTTCTATAGGATTATCATTATAAAATAGTGACACATAATTAATACAGTAATATGATTGTAGTAATGATGTGACTTTTCTACCAGAAAAACATGGACCTTGAAATAAAAATTATGAACTCATTTTTTTTAACATGTCCTATTGCACAAAGGTTTTTTTTCCCTTTTAGCGAAAATGGAATATTTATGGAATTTTTTTTCTCTATCTTACATACTTAGTGAATTTTTGTTATAATACATGTACTGTATTTTAGAGACAGAAATTTCATTAAACACAAGGGAATTGAAGCCATAAAACAAATAATTAGAATATACCAAATGTATATATATATATACATGTTTAGACGTGTATATATATAAATGAGTCCCTACCATCACTTGTTTCCTGTAACTCAGACTTCAGTACAGGACTCTCACAGTTTTAAGGAATTTATTCCTCCTCCCAAACATCAATATTGAAAAAATTTACCAGCATATTGATTCGTGATAATTTGTATGATGTTCAAGATCATTATTTCAGTTCAACTACCACATGTCAAGATAAGGATCATTTGACATCTTACTGATGAAGGATATTAGTTATCCGAAATATTTAATATTTGTTCATGATTTTACTATTTTTTTTGTGATGTTGTACCCTTTTAGACTTGCTTATTATATATATATATATATATATATATATATATATATATATATATATATATATATATGAATACATCTAGATCTGAATTAATGTATTTGATGGATGTATGATACATTATGATTTTCACATTCAGGTGTCAAACATGTAGCCTTAATTCACCTTCTCCTTTTAAAATGTTATTGTTGTTTATAGTTGATGACCCAACATTAGTTGAAGATCTAAAAGTTATTGTTGAGGAATATCCTGTTATTCTACGAACAAATATTCAGGTAATGTTTAGGTCTTTAGGACTCATTGCTGTTAAATTTGTAATAGCTTATAATTTCTAATAAATTGTAAATATAAAACTATAAGTAATATACAGCAATTATACCAGATACACATGTATGTATCTGATTCATATTGTACAATGGATTAGAATGCTCTATTTTACTAATAATTATCATCTATTGCTGCAGTCATTTACTTTTCATCACAGGCTTTTTACAAAGCATGTTTTCAGTGCTATTTGTTTTTCCACTCATAGTTTCAATTCAGGTGAAATCATTCAAATATAATGCATGATAATTTATATATAATATCTGTTAACATGATGAAAGGCAGGTTGTCATTCAATACATATCTGAGTAGTGAACAGATTTGGATGTTGAGAATATATACTCATAATAACATGGAAAATTTCAGACGCAGTGTAAAATAATATTTATTTGATGAAATGCCAACTTTCAGCAAAGCATCAAATGTTAACACAGTATAACACAATTTAAAAAAAATTAATCTGCAATTTTTATTTGTAAAAATACTACTTTTAATACTTATTGTAATTTTGGATTGTAAAATGCATCCTTTTGAGATTTGTGTATCCAACATTGTCTAATATTTTGATATTTACTTGGAGCCCTGAAAATTTCTATTTTGTCCTTTAAGGACATCCACATACAGAAATATTGTAAATGTTCTTTTTTTTTGATAAAATACACTAATATTTGAAAGTATAAAAAAGAACAAATTGAGTCGTACCCTCACTAATACTTTTAAAGTCATTTTATATGCAATATTGTAAACCAGAATATTAACATGCTGCAAAATAATCTAAAATTTTCTATTAAGCGTTTAACAATGAGAAAAATTCTAACTTATTAGTTAACTTCCATTATTTTTAGCCAGATATCCCAGGACTGTTTTTCCAATGGGAGGCTGTTTTCTGTGAGGAGTCATTAAAGGCAGGAATTGTCAAGACTTGTCAGTTATGGTTCCAAAAATCTCAGCATGGAAGGATATTTATATTGTTAGATCTGACCAAACATCCTAGCTGTATGTTTATTTACCTTAAAACATGTCATCTTACCTTTGTGTAGAACAACCTTTTGTAAGAGAAACTAATTTATTGTAAATTACTTTTGAAGTAAAAAAAAGGTTATTGGCAGAGTTCATCATATTTGTAATAAATAGATTTGATATGGGTTAGATACTTATGAGACAGCTCTTAAATGAAGAATTTAACAAATTGAAAGTGAAAGTGCATAGGAACTCATTATCATTCCAAAAACTACTACAAGGTCTTCTGTTACGGCATCTAAAACCCTCAGCAAATTCAAAATTGTCACTTAAAAACTGGTCACCTTTATTATTTGTTTTTTGTACAGCAAGTACTATCCAGATATATGTTTTGCAAAGTCATTCATATCTTGTTTTATTTTATTTATAATTTCTACTATTATTTTTTAAGATATGGATTCCAGTTTTCAAGAAGAGGTTAAGAACTGTATGAAAGGCCTTGTCAAAAAGGTAATTGCAACATTGCAACACTGTTAGCACATTTTTACATATGAAATAAAGAGAACAAACTATGATATGGAAAGATATGTTGGAGGTAAAAAATCATATGTCTGACGGTTTAAATGTACTTACATATAACGAGCTACAGTCTTGTAATTCTCTGACAGAGCTTACTCTTTATAAAAAAAAATCTGTAAGAATTGAATTATTTTAGATAATTTTCTTTCCATAAACCTTTTTTAAGTACATGACATGTTTCAATAATCTTTATTTTCATTCCAGTAATTATTATTTATATGTTTATTAATTCTAAAAATTATATCTTTAAATTAGGCGAGGGAAATAACTCATTCTTCATTTTGTAAATCTAAAAATGTCACCAAAACTATTAAGGAGTAAAAATCTTATATATTGATTTTTTATGTTGTAAAATGTATTATAAAAAGGTTGTAATTTTTCTTGTAGCTAGAAGATGTTCCTGTGTATTTATACAGTGTTGATAAAGAAGCAGTAAAATATACAGTGCCTCCTAGTCCTGGGTTACTGGCAACAATTCAAGGGTCACATGGTATAGATTTGTTTAATAAGGTAAAGATACTACAATTAACCGTTCTGTTTTACATGAATAATGATAAGAATATGGTCAAGTCAGACATTTGGCCTTGAGGGTAACTTTTGTTTCATAATTTTGTTCATAAAAAAAATCCAGAAGCCTACTTATTCTGATCATTCATGTTTCATGGAAAGAAAAATTGTAATCATTAATGTAACTGGCCACTTTATAATATAATGTGTAATCTTTTATATCTGTAGAACACTGTCATGCTGTTTCAAGATCAACCATTTTCTAAAATGGCAGATTTGGCAGGTGTAAAACATGTAAATGTAAGTATCTGTATATTAAATACAAGTGTTAAATATAAAATTAGTTTTATCCACACAAGAAGAATAGAATTTTTTTGTAAAGAAATAAAAAAGATTTTTTTTCCCAGTTTCATTATGGATTTGAAGAAGTTATGCAACCATTAGAAAAGAAATAAAAAAGAAAAATTTGCTTGTGCAATCATTTCAGGATCAACAACAGAAAAAAAAAATCATAAAACTAAATACATATATTTTACTTTCAAGAAAAATATTTGGGCAAAATTTAAATGGATTAAGACTAAATATGAAATTATTTATTTTTTAAAATGAGTTCATGATTTGACATCGTATAGTAAATGCAGATCAATAAATTTCCCCATTTAATATTGATTAAATGATAATAGCAATTGGTAAATCAAAGAATTTACAACAAAAATTAAAAAAAAAAAAAAACAACTTCAGTACTGATGTAAATAAAGAGATCTCTAAATACAATAGCTCTAATGGAGCTTCTGTAAGTGGAAGTCATATAAATTTTGTGTATCAGCAAGAAAAAAATTATGACATATGCAATTTGGCATTACCTACATTTTACTGATGTAATAGATACAGGCAATGCAATGATATACAAAACCCTATTAAAGAATACTTCTTTACTGAAAGCATGCTCAAATAGTACTTAACATGGTGATATGACATCTCTTTCCATACATTACTGCAATATTACTGCTATACTTCTTTCCATCCATTACTGCAATATTACTGCTTTACTTTAATTAGAGAAGATTTCCAAATTTGTTAATAAAATCTGTGTTTATGCTCATGACTTGATTTTTTTAGGCTTCAAAGGTGTTACAGAAGCCAACATTAGTAAGTGTTATATGTTTTTTTTTAAATCTTTTTTTAAATCTATTTATTTCATTCTCTTCAAATATCCCTCAATAAGAGACCTTGATTGATAAAAAGATTGCCTGTCCCAGGATTTGTTAGAAAATATTATATTTCATTTTAAATTAAGGAATAATTTAGAATTATTGAATGTTTTATTCATGAGATAATTTCCTTTGATTTTTTTTATATTTCAGAACTTTTTAAGATTAAGAATAGTAATAAAAACATTACTGGTAATTCTTTGAGATATTTGTTATTTTGTATTTCATGCAATAGCTATCTAAGTTACCTTTACCCAATTTCTCTTTTAACTGATATCCAATTCTCCACAATTTTGAATAAATAAAACAAATATTACTTACTTACAACTCCTGTTAGCACCATGTGTCGCAAAACAAATATACACATTACAAATTTTGAAAAATTTATCACTTCTACTGTCATCAAATATTTTGCATTATATTTCAGATTTTAAATAAACTGATTTTCACAACACCACGTCAGCCAAATTTCCTTCAAGATATGGAGTTCAGAGTTGAAGAGGACCAATCACCTTGTTTACCTTTATATAACCTCAAAGATAGTTTCCATGGAAATTGTTTATCAGAAGAAGTAAGCCAGGGAATTAAAGCATCCCTGTATGGATCAAATATTGATTCCATTAAAAAGTAAGCTATTTTTTGGAATGTACCATAATTGCTTTATTTGAAACATTTATTGAACTTTCTCAACCTTTTCAAATGTTTCTTGGAAATCAGGATTTATTTAATTTCTTCTAATTATTAAATTTAGAATCTTACTTGTAGCGCATATAGATTACTAATCAATTCTCACCTTTACCATTTAGATATATTACACGTATTTTTTAAATGAAATCTTATACATCAAGTATATGCTATTAATGTAATAAAAATAGCATATTTATGGTTAATTAAAGTACAGATAAGTTTATATAATATTTATTATTTAATACAGACAGCTTACCTTAAAATTCTTGTTCACAAACACAAAGTGTCGTGATATCATTACAGTCATATGTTCAGTAGTTGTCGTTTGTTGATGTGGTTCATAAGTGTTTCTCGTTTATTATATAGATTAGACCGTTGGTTTTCCCGTTTGAATGGTTTTACACTAGTAATTTTTTGGGCCCTTAATAGCTTGCTGTTTGGTGTGAGCCAAGGCTCTGTGTTGAAGACCGTACTTTGACCTATAATGTTTTACTTTTATAAATTTTGACTTGGGTGGAGAGTTGTCTCATTGGCACTCATACCACATCTTCTTATATCTATATAGTATGCTTTAATTTAGGTTTATAGGTTGCCCAGTTAATACTTTCACTTATCTCAGTTTTCAGAAAAGTTTTGATGCCTACCTGATGAAAAAAGAAGACCCTTCTACTCAGTTGAATCCTGATGACAGTACACATGTATCTAGTGATGATGAAGTTGTACTTCAAAACAAATCTTTCTCAAGAGAGCTACCTAAGTGGATGTTGGGTACCAGTAAATCTACTTCATCTTCATCCCTGTCAAGTCATCGTTCTGACAGTGTCAACAGTACAGCTTCAGCAGATCAGAAGAAAGCCAAGTAAGAAAAAATATCATGACACAATATTTTACAGTTAACTGTTGATAGATTTGTTTTGAAAATTATCGTTCATGATTTTAAACAAGTTGATATGCAGTGCCCATGATGGTTATACATCAAGTTTGTAGTTCAAAATTTCTTCCTCTCTTTTTCAATATAAATTATGTTTTTTCAAAAGAAATTAATTTGTATGCATATTGATAGACTGTCAGAGTATTTTTATTAGACTGAAATATCTTGATTTAACTGGGCAATATTTAAAAACAAGAAACCTGTTGATACACCCAAGTACATTGGAAATTTTGAATCCTTTGTATGAATTCATTAGCAATAATTCAAGATGTCTTGATGACTGGAAATAAACCAATTAGTTCTATTTGTAGTGACAAAAATTAATATGAAAATAAAATGTTTTCAAATTTCTTGTCTTGTATATGTAACATGTGCTAATGTTGTCTAAATACATGAAATAGTGAATATTCACAATTCTGTAATTAGTTGTTAATATTTTCCCAGATCTACAGTTTATGTGATGTCAGAGAAGGAACTTGTAGAGGTAGCTACAGAAATCATGAAACAGGTATTTTTGTCGAGCCTTTGACTTTTGTCGAAAAAGTGAGACATACCGATCCTACATTCCGTCGTCGTCGGCGGCGGCGGCGTCCACAAATATTCACTCTGTGGTTAAAGTTTTTGAAATTTTAATAACTTTCTTAAACTATCCTGGATTTCTACCAAACTTGGACAGAAGCTTGTTTATGAGCATAAGATAGTATCCAGAAGTAAATTTTAAAAAAAAATTCCTGTTTTTCCGTATTTTACTTATAAATGGACTTAGTTTTTCTGCCAGGAAACATTACATTCACTCTGTGGTTAAAGTTTTTCAAATTTTAATAACTTTCTTAAACTATCCTGGATTTGTACCAAACATGGACAGAAGCTTGTTTATGATCATAAGATAGTATCCAGAAGTAAATTTAAAAAAAAAAATTCCTGTTTTTCCGTAACTTACTTATAAATGGACTTAGTTTTTCTGCCAGGAAACATTACATTCACTCTGTGGTTAAAGTTTTTCAAATTTTAATAACTTTCTTAAACTATCCTGGATTTGTACCAAACATGGACAGAAGTTTGTTCATGATCAAAAGCTAGTATCTAGAAGATTTTGTACTTGTTTATCCATATTTTACTTATAAATGGACTTAGTTTTTCTTCCAGGTAACATTATATAATGTCCGCAGTTAAATTTTTTAAAACATTTCTTAGATTCATAAACTATCCTGGATTTTTATCAAACTTGGACAGAAGCTTCTTACAATAAAAAAATTGTATCGAGAGGAATATTTTTATTAAATTTTTTCCTCATCTCATTTTTGTTGAGCCTGCGATTAACAGCAAAAGTAGGCGAGACACTGGGTTCCGTGGAACCCTTACACATTTTTATTTATTTATACTATTCTTGACCAATAAGACATAAAAAATAATAATCATATATGATATTATAGGTGTATTTTTGATTTCAAAACAGTTATAATTATATTTCATTTAAATATTAATGTCATCCATTTAAAAAAAAAATTAAATAAAATTTGGATGCAATTTGTATTCTTTTTCTATTATGTTATGAGATTGTTCTTCAAAGTAAATAAATACAACTGAGATAGGACAAAAGTTATAGCTTTATAAAAGAAGTCTGAGAACCTCTCATATGTTCATATACTGTGGATTTATTTATTTTCATGGGTACCAATTTTCTTGGATTGAATAAAACTCGTATTTTCTTGGATATATGATTTCATGGTTTTGCCAAAGTCTTATGTAAGCCTACAGAAATTGCGTTTTTGTTTGAACATTTAAATTCTTGGTTTACCTATTACAACGAAATCCATGAAAATTGGTATCCCACGAATGTTAATTAATCCACAGTAGGCGTGAATTTTGTATAATGATTTCTATAAATTACCAAAACATATATAAATTTTTCTAAAAGATTTCATAATTGATTATATGTACAGGGGTATATCAACTTTTCTTCATAGACAACATTTCTCATGTTGGATTCAAAAGATATTTTTAAATTTGAAATTTGAAGTGTTCAAAGCTAAATTCCTAATGTAAGTTAAACCCCATTTCAGATCAAGCTTTACTCATAAAAAGAGGTAAATTTCATTGTTTAACTATTGTTTTATAGGCAAGCTAGCCTATTGGAACCTTTTGTTGATAAACATGACTGTGTCATCTTTTACTAGAAATTTTATCTCAAATTTGCAGGCAGGGAGAGGAGACATTCTTCATAGAATTGAGGAAAGAGAACTGTCAATAAACACTTATTCAGAAAAGAAAGACAATAATGAAACAAACATTATAATACATAAAACAGAATCCAACTCAACAGCCATGGTTGAAGTAGCTGAAGAAAATGGAGTGGATCCTTCATGTATAAGTGCCTCCAGTAAAAAGAGAAGAATATTTTCAAAAAAGAAAACTACTTCTTCCACTGGTAATAGAACCGAGGACATATTAGATTTAGATTTTATGGACTCAGAAGATATCAAAGACACACTAAATGTGGAAAATTCAGGTTGTGAATCTGGTAAGAGAGGCAAAATTGTCTCTGAACATTTAAAAATTATGGAAATTAATCCGTGTCGACAGGCAAAACAAAATTACTCTAGCAATTTATTTGACACCTTTCCTGTTTGTGAAGAGGAAAGGGATATTGAGATGAAATCAAAGAAAAATTTTACTGACGAAACTTGCATTTTAAGTGAAGAAAAAAATCCAGACTCAGTTAAATCTTCAAATAGTTACCTATTTACAAAACTAACAAAAAGGTTACATGACCAAGTTGAAAGTAAATGTGTTCATATAAATGAATCTTGTTCTAGCAGAGATGAAACCTCTTTAAATATCGACCCTACAGAATTGTTTCAAAACTTACCAGAAGAGGATTCAGAAAGACAGAGTGTAACATTTAAACCAAGGAAGAAACTGAAGACTGTACAAAAATGTCATGATCACCAGTTAAATGATAATCATAACAATAATAATGTCAAGTCCTCTCTTGCCAGCACTAAACCAAAGAAACCTGACTTGTCCTTCTTAGATGACATATTTGGATGAATTACTTGCATTAAGTATTTGTTGATGTAAATTATATAAAGGTTGTTTAATAGATGACATAACAATGTTAAGACTACTAGATTATTTGCATAACTTTTACATATTCTCAGATTACATATTGATTATTGTTGTTATGACAAGAAACAGATGTATTTTAAAAATTAGTTCTACAGAAATTAAGCAATTTAGGATTAACCATAATAATTCACTACATACATGACATATGGCATATACAGATTTTATGAATGGAGGTTCTTTTTTCTTTTTAAGGTCACTTGGCTCCCTAAAAATTTGGTTAGCTATTGGCATCTCTTTGTATTTCCTGTCTATCATCCATTTGACAACATATATATATTAAAAATTTTCTTCTTAGAAATTACTTGCTAATTTTTAGAAAAATTTACCAAAATCATCCTGAGGTTGTACAGTTTCAAAATTGCATCATAATATTCTCACCTGCCAATCAACTTGGCTACCATTTATTTAAATGAAACATATGGGGAGGACAGGGAAGTTACAGACCAATTTCATTTTTTTCCCTAATTAGTTTAAGGGCATACGATACAGTTACATGGGAGGTAATGACATTGCTAACATAAAATGTTGTTTTTTGACATACGAAACTGTGACATGTCAAGAAAAAATGCATTTTTCGAATAATTTTGATTATAAGCTTGAAAACAAGTACATTGACTCCTCATTTTTAAAATGACATTTGGTTTGGTTCTGCATTATTTGTACCAACTTTTATGAAAAAATCACAGATGAAATTTTTTAAATTAGATAAATACACAGCAAAAAATACTGTTTTTTTTTTTTCTAAAATCATAAATCTTTGATAAAAATTAATAAATCCATTGAATTTTACACAAATTTAGAGCATACGCATGTAAAATGTTTTTACAAAAACCCGCTTGTGTTTATCTTTGAAAACAAAAAAGTTAGGTATGTCTATTAAAAGGATAGAAATGTCCAAGAAACCAAAATTTTGAGTAAATGCCCAAAATTCCCACCCCATTTGTCTCTAAAATTAGCACATGAAGGTATGTTTTTCTTACATATTTGAATTTACTAGGTGAAAAATAGCTTGTATGCAAATTTTTGTAAATAAATCATTGCGGGATCAAAACTGTATTGTATGCCTTTGTGTCCCTTAATATTGTCTTGAACTTAATGAAATATTAAACACTGGACTGTAAGCAAACAACACAATCAATCAATCCATGGCATATTTTGATTTTTCCTATCCATGTGTTACTCTGTTTCCCAAAAAAGTTGTCAACAAAAAATCTAAGACATTTAAAATGGGGAATGAATCTAAACTTGATGCCATTATCTCATAGAAGTTGTGTTCCTCCTATTTAGTTCAGAATCAGTTTACTTTTTTTTGGCAAATCACAATCTTTGCCATTTCTACATTTAAGAAAGTTACTAGCATAAAATAGGAATAGAATTAAAACTTGACACAATTACTATTAAAGTCACACTAAGTTAAAAATGTACAACTTCTATTTTACTGTTTGATCAATGATTTAAGAAATTTCCCACTGTAACATGTGGACTTAACTGTTCTTTTTCATATTAGAGATTTTGTCAACATATAAATCCTATAATTAAAAGGGTTATAAAACAGGACTGGAGAGAAATGCATGATAGCCTAATTATAGTTATACCATATGTAGTTGCATCTCATGAGCTCTAGAAATAGACAATGAGGGTCGGTTGAAAACAAAACTTTACGACAAAAGAGATGATTTCAGCTTCCCAATTGAGAACTTTCCATTTCTATGTAGCAAAATTCCAGCAGCGCCTGCATACGGAGTATATATCTACCAATTGATACGATATTCCCGGGCTTGTATTTCCTATCATGATTTCATTGATAGAGAATTGCTGCTCACAAGGAAGCTATTAAACCAAGAGTTCCAAATGGTGAAGTTGAAATCATCCCTTCGTAAATTTTATGGACGCCATCACGAGTTGGTTGACCGTTATGGAATAACCCTTTAACATTCAACATTGAAAACTAAATACAGATGATAAACACGGATCCCGAAAAAAAATGTGGCGACCTCTGGTGTTACAGAAGGGTAAGCAGGTCCTGCTTCTTGCAAGACACCCGTAGTGTTTCTCACGAAGGTCATTTTCAAATCAAAGGAGAGGATTAGCTTCTTAAAAAGGAATGTTAACATCTCAAACAAGTCAATTAAAGAAAAAGCATACATGTCCATCGTCAGGCCTACTTTAAAATATGCTAGTGCAGTATGGGACCCATACAAACAAAACGACATCCACAGATTGGACATGGTGCAAAGACGGGCAGCAAGATATGTTACTAACAGATATCACAACACCTCATCTGTTAGTAGCATGCTTGAACATCTTGAATGGTCTACCCTACAAGAACGAAGGAAACATAGCCGCTTAATAATGATGTATAAGCTAGAAAACAACTTTGTTAAAATCCATACATCCAGTAAGCTAATACCGAATGAACGCCCTTCCAGAAATAACAACGAAAAGGCACTTAGAATACCATCTTGTAAACAACTGTACGGAAGGAGTCGTTCAATCCTAGAACAATCGGAGAGTGGAACACCTTGCCCAACTCTACTGTCTCCGCCCCGAGTCCTGAGACCTTCAAGGATCAGCTCCGTCATTAGATTTAAATGCCATGTTTTTAATTGCACCTGTATATATATTAAATTGCACCCATTCTCTTTTTGTTTATTAATTTTCAAAAATATTTCATTCGCTCACTCCAAAATGTGGCAGAATTGTCAACCAGTTGACGGTGGTCGCTTACCGGAAGAAGAGGTTTCTACGACAACAGTAGAAGGTTATTTGAGACACAGATACCCCAGGTGAAATAATAGTCTTTTGGACGAACGGACAATGGAAATACGAAATAGAACGGCCACTTTTAAGTCTTGACTTATAAGTAAGGGATATAAATCTAAGATGTTTTCAAGGTGATTGTATTGAGCCTGTATTATTAAATGTAAGACTTAAAGTAAAGTTAATATCCAAAGTTTATATATCTATTTTTTTGCCAAGGCAAATGATCGCAGAACTCTCTCGGTGTCGATATCCATTTCTCTGTGAACATGTATGAGCGCCAACGAAGATAGTCTGTCCTGTACCATGGTTACACGTATATAAGTTTTCAGTCACCGTAATGCACTAAATGACCTATCAGACCGTAATTCAATTTCAGATTTTTTTTTGTGAAAAAAAATGTGCAAGCAAATGATTTTTTGCGTAAAGGCAGCTACGCGCCTGGCTCTGAACATGCTGAAGTCTTTACCAACAAAAATTCATTCAAAATACTTATTGAAGCATTTTGACTAGACCATGTACCTTGAATGCTTTGATTATTTGAAATTCTAACATATAAAAGGAGTTAAATTTACCATGGTTCAAAATACCATATCTAAGAAAAATAGTTAAAAAATCTTTTTCCATCATGTTTCATATATACCAAATACTAGTTACAGCATTATAACTATGTAAAGGAGTTTGAAAAGATATGATTTTTGATATTTGAGGTTTAAAGTGGGGGGTTCATGCATCAATACTATGGCAGGGGGGTCAAAATGCCATGGCTAAGTAAAACTTTCAAAACATCTTTTCCAGCATGTTAAATACATACAAACTACTAATTGGAGTATTATTACTATATGAAGGAGTTAGAATAGCTAGAGTTTTTTTTACATTAGAGGTCTATAGTAGGGAGTTCAATATACCATGGCATGGGGGTCAAAATACCATGATTAAGTAAAATTTTCCTCCAATTTAAAAAAAAAATCATAGCCAACATATTGTACATTAGATAATCTGCAATACTATTTATCTAAAACAGGATGGTTCAATTTTCCATGGTGGGGTTCAAAATACCATATGGGAAAAATAACCCGGGGTCAAAATACCATGCGGTATAATGACCCTGGGGTCAATTTTCCATATGGTATTTTTACCACGGGTTCACTTTTAAGGGGGTTCAAAATAAAGGAGATGGGGCAATAATGTCCTTAAGGATTTATTTAGCACAAAGATTTGTGCAAATTAAAAAAATTACCATATCTTTTCATACAATTGTCCTAACCATACTAAGGTACAAGGTTGTTTAGAAATAAAAGAAGAATGCGTCTGAGGACATGAATTCCCCACTCAAGCTTTGCTATTTTCCAAGTTAAAAACTCTAGAATGGGAAGTGACTCGTTGCCCAAATTTGAACTCTGTCTGTCTGTTGTGGTTTTAAGTATTGTGTATTAGCTTCATAAAATTTGGGTGAGGCAAACTTAAGTTATAGTGTGCAAATGAAAAAAAATTGCAATTTTCCAAGTTAGACCATTTGATATTCTGGGGGGGGGGGGGGGGGGCCAGGAGGATTTTGAAAATAAATAACTCAGCCTTGATAATCACAAAAATAAATGGTTTGTTCTGTGGTAGTTTGAAAATAAATTACCTGACTTGCAATGTATTGAAAATAAATAACTCAGCAGGTCTAATCGAAAGTATGAGATGACACCAGATTCTTCATAAATTCATCTTTTTTCCAAAAAAAAAATCGGGAAACACTTCCCATATCTTTTAATAATAAAAGTATAAATATTATTTAAATATACTTGAAATGTCAGAAAATTGGTTTCATTTAACTTGAGGTTAATTGTCTCAGGAACACTTACCTCACTTTTATTAAATCAGGGCCGTAACTACATTGAGACAAATGCCTCATGTAGGAAATTTCAAAACCAAACGCTTGTCTCAATATCAAATTGTGTTCACCGCGAGTGCCTTGCAAGAAGCAAGTTCTGTTCTCCCTCAGACGTAGCCCCTGATTTTTCGGGATCAATGTTTCTTATTTATTTGTCTTTTGTTCATTGATTGCCCTTCTGTATTCTGTTAGTGTTGCATTCATTTTGTAATATAGTAATTTTATTATTAACTTGATCATGAGTTTAAAAAAAACACAGCAGCCACAGACTTAACTATGTGAATTACATTTTTGCTTTATCATGCATATTTGTCTTTTGATGTTGTTCCTAGAAACTTAAGTCTTACACTGAATCTATAACGTGATTTTGCTTTGAGACCAAAATATTGTCATAAAATTATTAAAACAGAACTTGCATTTTCAGTTTAAGAAAGGGTCTGGGGAACACCCAGAAGGCATGATTTTGCATCATTTGTTCTATAGCTTCTTGGGCCTTCAGCGGTTCAAAAACCCTTCAAAAAAAATTTTGCCTCGCTCCGCTCGGCGAAACATGTTTGCCAATACTTTTAAAAGAGCCTTAGTTACAACCAAACTTTAATACTGTGTATGTATGCAATACATGTATATGCATTGGGGGATATAGATGATTCATTTCTGCAGAGGATAATAATTAATTCTGATTAAATGGTACATAATGACTTGACTATACATGAATTATTTATAATAAACAAATAATTTAAAAATTGTATGTTTTCAAATATTATAAATATAGTTGTGAAAATAAATAATCAGTCCCTTGCTTTAATGAAAATGAAAAATCTTACTTCAATAGTGCAGAAAATAGATAATCTGTCCTCTTAGTTTACAAAAATAAATAACCGATCCAAAACAAATCCTCCTGGCCCCCCCCAGAATATCAAATGGTCGTCCCCTTATATAGGAGCATAACTCTAGACTGGTAAGTGACTCACTGCCCAAATTCGAATACTGTTTGCAAGTTTTGATTCTAAGCATTTTGGATGAGTAAAACTTAAGAGTGCGGAAACAAAAATTGGATGGACGGATCGACGGTCCAGGGTAACACTTAATGCCCCCGTTGCCTATGTTTGGGGCATAAAAAATCACACTTAACTAGTTATCATGGCAACAATCCATGATGGAATATGTATATTTTGTAAAAATGTCTTGATTTTCCATGTTTTTAACTTCACACAGCTTTTCATAAGAAAATAACCATCATTGAAAGTAAACCAAGCAACTTTTCATCCTGTTTTTTGCTGTTTACAAGCTTTAGTAACCATGTCACCTCAAGTTTCCAAAATATTTTATAGCAATACCAAATAAAAAAGAATGGTACTTTGAAACTCCCAAGATATATGTTTATGACTCGGAAAAAATGTTCTGCAATGAAATGCAGGGTTAATTTCCTACAACTAAAATTTAAGGGAATATTTTTGTTTGTCCCTTTTGAACCTGTAACCATATGTGATTTACAATGTATTGGTGGTATTACACCTAAAAGACCCTACTCCTTTCTTCTATTAATGGTTGTCAGCTACTGGTATTATCTAAGATGCATTTGTTTATATCAAAGTTGACCTTATATTATAATTGATAATGACCTAGAGCCACTGCTTTATCTCCAGGTAATATACATCAAGTTGTCTCCTAACCAAGAGTTGTTGATAACTTTCAAAGCTAATCAGCTTTTTATACGACCGCAAAAAAAATTTTGTGGTCGTATATTGGTATGACGTTGGCGTCGTCGTCGTCGTTGTCGTCGTCGTCCTGCGTCGTCCGAAGACACATTGGTTTTCGCACTCTAACTTTAGTTTAAGTGAATGGATCTCTATGAAATTTTACCACAAGGTTCAATACCACAAAAGGAAGGTTGGGATTGATTTTGGGGGTTATGGTACCAACAGTAAAGGAATGAGGGGCCTAAAATAAGCATTTTTGTAACTTCCAGACATAACTTGTGTGTTAGTGTATGGATCTCTCTGACATTGTACCACAAGGTTCCATATCACAAAAGGAATGCTGGGATTGATTTTGGGGGTAATTGCCTCAAAATTTTAGGAATTAGGGGCCAAAAAAGGAGCAAAAAACAAGCATTTTTCTAGTTTCATGACAATAACTTGTGTGTAAATGTATGGATCTTTCTGAAATTGAACTACAAGGTTCCATATCACAAAGGGAAAGCTGGAATTGAGTTTGGGGGTAATTGCGGAAACGTTTAGGAATTGGGGGCCAAAAATAAGCATTTTTTTAGTTTCCAGACAATAACTTGTGTTCAAGTGTATGGATCTCTCTGAAATTGTACTGCAAGGTACCATACCACAAAGGGAAGGCTGGGATTGATGATGGGGGTAATTGCCTCAATATTTTAGGAATTAGGGGCCAAAAAGGGGCGAAAAACAAGCATTTTTCTAGTTTCAGGACAATAACTTGTGTGTAAGTGTATGGATCTTTCTGAAATTGTACTACAAGGTTCCATATCACAAAGGGAAAGCTGGGTTTGAGTTTTGGGGTAATTGCCCTAAATGTTTAGGAATTTGGGGCCAAAAAGGGGCCAAAAAACACATTTTTCTAGTTTCCAGACAATTACTTGTGTTCAAGTGTATGGATCTCTCTGAAATTGTATTGCAAGGTACCATACCACAAAGGGAAGGCTGGGATTAATTTGGGGGTGATGAATCATAAGGGGGTTCAAAAAAATTGGGGGGGATTTTTTTTTTTTCCTTTTTTTTCTTTTTTTCCTTTTTTTTTCTTTTAAAATTTTCCATTTTAAGTTGGTTATTTCTGATTTATATTTAAAAGCAAATAATAATGATATGGTAGGAGATACACACCAAACAGGATGTGTAAATTATTATATAATAAGTATTGTGCAATAGCAAGAAATTTTCAATTGCACAGTATTGCACAATAGCAAGAAATCTTCAATTGCACAGTATTGCGCAATAGCAAGAAATCTTCAATTGCACAGTATTGCGCAATAGCAAGAAATATCCAATAGCACAGTATTGCGCAATAGCAAGAAATTGTCAATTGTACAGTATTGCGCAATAGCAAGAAATATTTAATTGCACAGTATTGTGCAGAAGAAGATACTTCATATAAATTGCTTATTTCTTGACCAATTTCAATGGGGTTTTATTCTTGAATTCTTGGGGTTCTTTAATATGCTGAATCTAACCGTGTATTTAGTTTTTGGATTTTGGGCCCCGTTTTTAAATTGGTCCACATTGAGGTCCAAAGGGTCTAAAATTAAACTTTGTTTGATTTCATCAAAAATTGAATTATTGGGGTTCTTTGATATGCCGAATCTAACCGTGTATTTAGATTCTTAATTTTTGGTTCCGTTTTCAAATTGGTCTACATTAAGGTCCAAAGGGTCCAAAATTAAACTTAGTTTGATTTTAACAAAAATTGAATTCTTAGGGTTCTTTGATATGCTGAATCTAAACATGTATTTAGATTTTTGAATATGGGCCCAGTTTTCAAGTTGGTCCATTTGGGGTCCAAAATTAAACTTTGTTTGATTTCAACAAAAATTGAATATATGGGGTTCTTTGATATGCTGAATCTAACCATGTATTTAGATTTTTGATTTTTGGGCCCCGTTATCAACTTTGTCCACATTGAGGTCAAAAGGGTCCAAAATTAAACTTTTTTTTATTTCATCAAAAATTGAATTCTTGGGGTTCTTTGATATGCTGAATCTAACCATGTATTTAGATTTTGGATATTGGACCATAATAGGTGAATGTCCAATTTAAAATTTTTAAGTTCTTAGACCACATTCATTCTGTGTCAGAAACCTATGCTGTGTCAAATATTTAATCACAATCCAAATGCAAAGCTGTATCAAGCTTGAATGTTGTGTCCATACTTGCCCCAACTGTTCAGGGTTCGACCTCTGCGGTCGTATCAAGCTGCGCCCTGCGGAGCATTTTATTCCTTTTTAGTGTTGTTCAAAAAGCAATGCAGAAGAACATAAAATCAAACCGAATGTATTCAATGTAGTGATTGGGAGACAACGTCTGAAGAAGATATGTAATACCATATGTAGTTGTGCATCTTGGACACAGTACCTATAGATACTATTGCAAATTCAGATGTTTGTAACATGTGTATTATGATTGATTGATTGATTGTTGGTTGCTTAACGTCCAGTGGCAAATATTTCATGCATATTCAGGACGAGAACAAATTAACAATAAATACAATAGGTAGGTTCTGTAAGAGGGACGTCCGGGATTAAGGTCGGAGAAATTTAGACTGCCACGGGAAATGAGGGAATATTGGATAGGGACAGAAATTTTGTCTTGCAACAGGTCACCTACGGACCCCTAAAAGAGTTGTTGCAATGGTTCTTAACGTGCAAAGAGCGTGGCACTCTCTTTACACGAGGCATCGGATTTAACGTCCCCATTCTGACCGGACGTGGCTGCAAATTTGTACATCCCGCACAGCCAAACGGACGCCCCACTTTAGCAAGGGTTTTACTGCCGGTCGGAGGAAGACCAATGGTGACCATACTTCTATTCCCCAGTCACCCTTGGGGCATGTGTATTATGAATCATAGGCCAAAATTTTGAATTTCTAAGGAACCTTCTGTAACTTTGACGACCTTAATCTCTAACTTGGGCACTCATTTTAAAATTGTTTTGAATATTTGTTTATAATGACCAAATAGCCATCAATCAATAACCAGCAAGAACAAGACATAACCACAATCAGATCCTACTCTGATCATAATGATAAATCAATGAAAATTTTAATATCATTTATTGAGAAATAAGACTACCCGAAAATGTGCTGTAATTCAGTGAGTCGCTGTAAATAACGTAATTGCCATACGACTTTACAGCTATTTGATCCCCTTTCTGTACATCCAATATCATACTGAGTGCCCCTGTCTGATAAGCCGAACCTTTAATGTACACACTGGATACTACGGTATCATTGAGCCAAAGAGTTGCAACCAAGAATTTTCCATTATCACTCATAACCACTGAAGAAAATTGATATACTCCAGCAATAGGTGCAGTAAATATTCCAGTGCTTGGATTGTAGCCATTTTGAATGTTTGTGAAAACTTTATTAAACTTTATTATCTCCTTTGATGAAAGTGATTTTGACTTTGTCATAGCAGCAGAAAAGGCAGGAATTTTCTTCCTATTGAACAATGCACAGCCTTTATCTGCAAAAATAATGCATATAATAGTTAATCATTGATTCGAGTAATGATCTACATAATGATAATCTAAAATGATCGAAAAAAATCTTTGTACCCGGTAGTCTACTTTTGTATGTTAAAATGTTTATTGGCAGATGTTCACAAAAAATTTGGGACACAGGACTTTTACTTGACCATTGATATTGAGTTTGCCGTTGCATTAGCATTCCTTCGGAATGTAAGATTTTGTATTAGGTAGTTTTCCATTTCTTGAAAGTGACTATCATCATATTTGAAACTTATCGGATTAAATTTGAATAGAAGTATGTCATGCAAAATGGATGGCAATAATATTAATTTTGACAATCTCAGAAGTAGAAGACAGTGAAAATCAAAGTAAAAGCTGCAAAAAGCTGTCGATGTTACTCTGTTGTGGACAATTATTCTAGAACCTAATAAGACTGCCACTGCGGGTTGGGCAGTCATTTTTGATTCAGCTATGCTGGATCTATGCGATCACTCTGTTTTGAAGATGGTGCAGAATACTAAGTTGAAGACATATCATGAAACTAATTATGTGTTTTAATGACTTGCAGAAACTTTCTACACCATTTTAATCATCAACTGCCAACTTTTGACATGTTATTTGCCCTTAAATTAAGAAAAGATTGGTCGAACAACCCTTTTATTTTATATATACACTTGCATATAGTTCCTTTGTAAATCAAAATTTATAATGATTTACTCTATATGAATTAATTTGAAAAAGTAATTGTACATCAATTGAGTCAGTTGATAAGAATTTTGAAAGTATTATATTAGTATCTTATGCTTGTGTACGTTGTTGTTCAATGAAATGTAGGTCAACATGTGTATTAATATATCTAAGTTGATTCCCACACTTTTTTGAAATGGTATTACTCCAATTCTTTCCATAGGCAAGTAAAAGTCAGTATGATTATCAACAGTCATGATTTTCAAATAATTACAACCAAAGGTGTAAGTATTAATTGGAAACGACCCCAGGCTTAATTCACCACAGTTAATATCTAATGACCTGTTACATAATTAAATAGACACAATTTATTACACACCTAACAGAATACACAAATTCTTGACCTCAATAGTAAACCTACAAATGTATTATTTATTTTAATCTACACTACACTAAACTATTCTGTTAATTTTGTTAGCTAGCTGAATGACTAATCAGATGTGGGTTTTTTTCAAAAGAAAAGACAAAAAATAAAAAAAATATGTTTAAAAAATGCAAGCAAATTTAATTTCACTTGTAAAATCAGTGTCATTATCATCTGTCATAAGTCAATAATCAAGTTCTAATTAATTAGTTACAATTATCAGAAATTTGATTGAAATAATATACAAAATTGCATAACTCTTACCCGAGCATTTTCTGCAATAAAATTTATTTGTTTGTTCTACATTTATATCCCATTATATTGCTATTTAACAGTAATTGGAAATAAATCATCATTAGGTATTTGTACATTTATACAGGAAATGTATTTCTTCTTAATGAAGAATGAACACCAATTTAGATAAAAAATAGTTATTATTTTTTTTAATTTTTGTTGTTGAGAATGTGCATTTCTAAGGCCTCTTTCTGGAAATTATTAAGCCAGTTATTATTAATGGCATATAAAAAATATATTACTTATTTGAAGATTTCCCTTTCCATTCTTGTAAAAAAAATCTGACAGAGTCTAAAATTGAAATATCTATATATATATATGTATATATATATCAATATTTGCATTAATATTCCAAAATTCCCTACCTTTGGACAATAACATAGAAATTTTACAGTAAGATTGGAAATGAAAAGAGAAAAAAATATTGAAAAAAGTATGGTCAGAAATAATATCTGACTAGCTATAAATATGGCTGGATCACAACATCAACGATGCTTTGATTTTTTATTATGCCCCATACTATGTATGATAGTACGTGGTATTATGTAATCCAGTATGTGTGTCATTCTGTTCATCTGTCCATCCTGTATCAAGTTAAAGTTTTAGTTTAAGGTATTTCACTATGAAGTTGTGGTCTTAGTACATAATTATGTTCAATATGATGTGAACCTTAAAATATATGCCAAGTAAAGTTTTGAGCTGGATTTCATGAAGGAATCATCAGGTTAAAGATTTGTTTTAAGGTATTTTACCATTCAGTTGTGGTCACTTCAACTTGAAAGTTAGTAAATATGTTAATATTGATTTAATTCTTTTTAAAATATAGTCCGAATAAGGATATTAACATATATTTTGTGGTTGACTGAACTAGGGAACAGTGATACTGTGAGCGGGGCATGATGTCTATGGACAACTGTTGTTTTTCATAGTGATGACAGTTTACAAAAGAACTGTTTATGGTTGGAATATGAATACAGTTTTATTTAACCAAAAATTTAGAGTATGTTTTAACAATATATCTGCACATAACTGAAACTGCTACTAGACTGTCATTTGGAGTTGTTGCCCCTAAAAATTGCTATTTTTTTTATCCATTATTTGCAGGTTTGTTTCAAAGATGTACATTTCTGAAACTGCTCAACCAATTTAAACCAAACTTGGCTTGAATGTTCCTTGGTGAATTCTTATTTTAGCTTACAAGATTATAGCAGTCCATTAACCCATGTAGCTGTCATGACTAAAAATATGACTTTGGTGTAAACTAAAAATAATTGTATAATAAATTGAACACTGAAGCATAAAAAAATATTTGAAACTTACCTGAATCTTTCTTTAACAACATTTCGACTAGATCTGTGAGAAGGGAACTCTCTGAAATAAAATAGATGTAAATATGTGTATTATAATTCAGTCTTTATCTACAAGTTCACCATTAAGTATTAAAGTATTAAAGTTTGGAAAAGCATTGAACACTTATGCTTGATTTTAATGCAAGCTACTTTAATACTTTCATGCACAAGATCAAGATTTCAATTTCTCATTACTTATGTTTACATTGGAAACAATTTGAAACAAACAAAAAATTCAATCTTTTGCATTGGATTTTGATGTGTTACTGTTGTGGGAGATTGTAACTGAATGTTTTACTAGTTTGTTTTGCTTTGCTAATATTAATTAAGACATATTGATGAAAAAATGTGAAGATAAAAATATAACTTAAAATTTACTTTGTGCGTTATTTCAAAAGTTGTATATATTCTAAACAAAAGCCATAAAATTATTTACCTAGCTTTACGTCACATGAGCCCATGATCACATTTCCACAGACAACTAATGTAAGAACAGAGATGCTGTACATTTTTGCTAGCTTCATGGTGTATTCAAAGGGAAGTAATTTGTAATATTTCAATTATTCTGCATTATCTTTTATACTTGTGTTTTGTAATATAACATTACAAGGCCAGTGGAAATAGGAAACTAACTGAAATTTGATATGTTTAATGAGTTTTTGTCATGCCAACATTTCTGACAACAAAAGAATCACTTCAATTCTCAGAATTCTTCCAAAAGGTTTACTGTGTATACCTGTATGCAATTGTAGATGGTCCCAGACCCTAAGCTGCTTGCAGATTTTGTTTTAATGGAAGCTCAAAATTAAGGTTTTCCACTAATGTAAAAATATGAAAAAAAAACAATATCAAAATCTAGAAAGCATAATGGAAAAGTATACTTGCTACCAAACTTATTAAATTATTAAATATTACATGTCTTGTTGGAAAAAGAATTTCATTAACTTTTAAGCTATTCCTTTTTAGAATGTTAATTAGCTCAACTGACCCGTGTGAAGGAAATACACTCATCATAGAAAATCACTTCTGAAATTATGAATGCGAGGTTTTTTAAAGGCAGTGCTTTAATGCCTTTCTAGTTGCCGTGTTAATATTTCTTTCCGCGATATCCAACTTATCTACGTGGGGGGTCATTTAGCTCCAAGTAGATCCGGAAAATGTTGATTCTCTCCTCTTCTTATTGTGGTATAAAATGTTTTTTGTCTCATTTCATTTACATTGGGAAATAGAGAAACGATCATTGTGTTTTGTTAGTTTTAAAAACTTTTGATACTTTTGTATTTTACATTATAAGTAGTCAACCGATTGACAAACTAGAATTATTTGAATTCCGTGTGGAGAGAGGTCGGGTTAATTTCGAGTGTTATCTGCAATGTTTATAAATCATTTCAGTCGTTGATATAATAATTAAAGGTCGACTGAACATGAATTATATTATACAATTTAAAGAGCGTTTCTGTTTATGCACGCGAAACCGTCTAACGTTATTGTTATTTCGCAGTTATATAAAGTAGCAAATTATCGTTCCTGAATAGGTGGCGCCGTGGTAGCCGATTCCGGTTTCTGCACTGTGCAACTATTACAGTTGAATTTTTAATTAACGATGCCAAGTACTTGTTGTTGTGTACCTGGATGTCATTTAAGAGGAGGACATACATTTCCAAATGACTTAAAAAGAAGGAAAAGTTGGATCAACGCCATGGCCCATACGCAGATTGGACGAGAACACGATGAAATCGTGGGGTTACACTAATGTCCTGACAATGTCCTGACAATGTCCTGACAAAGTCCTGACGGATATGAAAATGCTAATTACGTTTTCATTATTTAAAGGATTTACTTTAAATTTGGAACCAAGCAAGATGACAACATTAATTTATTAAATAAAAGAAAAAAAATTAAAAAAAATATTTTTAAGAGTTAGAAAACTTGACCTGACCAAATTCTTCTGGCAAAAATCCTAACAAAGTCTGTACTTGATGTTGTATTTTGAGGAAATGGTGTAAAATGTCCTTTTTCCAAACACGATATTAAATGTGGTCGCATGTATTTCTCAATAAACTTCGTACGTCTTTGAGTGTTGAGTTTTTCTTTATGACAATATTCCACCATGTTGGCAATAGCATAAACACCACAGTCATATCCATTTGTTTGTTGTTGAACATCAGGTAATTTAACAAGCAAGTTCTTTTTTCCATGAGAATAAATAGCTGATAACTGAATTTCTGTCGATGGTGTTAATCTGAAATCTTTACTGTAACTATCTAACACATAAACGGCACTATCCTTTTTAGTCTGAAGAGATGTAATCCAATGAGATTTTCCGGTATGGTGAATTTGCACACATGGTGTATCTTGACTGGTGAATGTCCCGAAATTTTCTGTCCAACACTGTTTATCTTCATCAAAAAGAGGCGCTAAACCTGTTGATTGAAATCCAGATATAATTGGAAATTGTTTCGCTAGCATATTCATGCACACATTTATAATTTCGGAACATAGCCATGAATTATTCTCCAACATAAGTTTGTGTTCTGTATTTAAACTTGCAACCCAAGGTGTATGGTTTATACTTTTAGCGTCTGTTGTTAATTTACGCTTTTTCATCGGAAGTCGGCAGGTACTCTTCGGTGACACGGACGGCGATATAAGCTGTATTTCATCCTCATCCTCCGAAAATCGCAATTTCTTTCCTTGTTTAGGTGTATCACAAGTGTTCATATCCTGTTCCTTACATTTGAATTTATTTTTTTTCTTCGATTTAGGTGTTTCCGTTGTGGACGATTGTTTTCCTGGTGTTTCTGGCATATCGATATTTTCCACTATTTCTGAATCCGGCGCTGGTAAAACTTCGGTGTTATCATAATCATTCGCACGTGGTTTCTTTCTTCCCGATTTTTTGTCGTTCCTTTTCAAATTTCTCTTGGATAGTAGTCTTAAATTAACAACTCTCGGTTTATTATCGGTTTCATCACCTAAAAACATTTTTGCAGCTAATATATGGTAACATCTCTATACACATCCATAGCGGTCTTAAGCCCAGAACTAACTTCTTTTTCTATTGTTTGCAACACTGATGGAGCAGTTCGAATAAATTCCGGTGGATTAATCTTGTTTTTCACATTCCCATGAGAAAGAGGGGTATACACAGTTTCGTCACCTTCGTAATGCACTAACACTAAGTTCCTGTTATCTTTAAAGTTATATGCCGTTCTCTTAAATTGTAATGAACCAACTGCTCTATTCCTGCCTCGACCTTCTATTTGTCCTTTAGAACCGGGTAGTCTTATCTTGTAGAACTTTTTCTCTAACACAACACTATTAATTGTCACTGATTTACTCCCATAATGAAGTCACTGGTATTGGTCACACTTCCAATCATCATGGTTATCGGATCTTATCAAATATACCTCGTTTCCCTTAGGCTTTGCTGGTGGCATGTCGGATGTACGTGATGTATCTGGATCAGTTAAAATATCCACAATGGCACTCTGATGAATATGATCTGTAACTGAATAAACTGTGACACCACCACCAATTAAAACGGGAGGAGTGTTAGCAATAGGAGTGGTGGTAACTGGTGAGTTAACAGAAGGAGTGGTAGCAATAGTAGTGGTGGTAACTGGGGAGTTAACTGACGGAGTGTTATCAGTAGGAGTGGTGGTGGTAACTGGTGAGTTAACTGAAGGAGTGTTAGCAATAGGAGTGGTGGTAACTAGTGAGTTAACTGAAGGAGTGTTAGCAATACTATACCGTAACTGCATCAAAAGCTTACCCTGAATGTTGGTACCACTGCCATTCCAACCAATACCCCAGAAAGTGTCTGATACATTGTGTATCAGTTCAGATAATTTTGTACTAAGTAAATATTTTTTGAATTTTGCACACTGATCTAATTTAACTGCCAAAACTTCAAGCATGATGTCCTGCCTGAATAATAACCAATTCTGGTTAGTTTTTACATGTTTTGAAAGGACTTTGCAGTCCTTGGCTGTCGAAGCTGAACGAATAAGATGCGCCAAATGGAAATCGGAATGCTCGACAGCCTTGCGATACTGATACAAATGTTCAGAACTACTGAAGGTTAACCCCTGGAAAGTAAGAATACATGGATAAAAATTAGACAAAACATGACCGGCACCTTTAAAATAGATGGGAGTGTTAGTAACAGACGACGGTGAGTGATTAGAAGTGGAGGTAGGCAAGCGGTTAGAAGTGGAGGTAGGTAAACGGTTAGAAGTGGAGTTAGGCAAGCGGTTAGAAGTGGAGGTAGGCAAGCGGTTAGAAGTGGGTGAGCGGTTAGAAGTGGAGGTAGGCAAGCGGTTAGAAGTGGAGGTAGGCAAGCGGTTAGAAGTGGGTGAGCGGTTGGAAGTGGAGGTAGGCAAGCGGTTAGAAGTGGAGGTAGGCAAGCGGTTAGAAGTGGGTGAGCGGTTAGAAGTGGAGGTAGGCAAGCGGTTAGAAGTGGAGGTAGGTAAACGGTTAGAAGTGGAGGTAGGCAAGCGGTTAGAAGTGGGTGAGCGGTTGGAAGTGGAGGTAGGCAAGCGGTTAGAAGTGGAGGTAGACAAGCGGTTAGAAGTGGAGGTAGGCAAGCGGTTAGAAGTGGAAGTAGGCAAGCGGTTAGAAGTGGAGGTAGGCAAGCGGTTAGAAGTGGAGGTAGACAAGCGGTAAGAAGTGGAAGTGGGTGAGCGGCTAGAAGTGGAGGTAGGTGCGACACAAACAGGATTTGGTGAGATGGTACATGCTGGAACAGATGAGGACGTGGTGGTAGGAACATGCACAGTGTTAGAGGTAGATGAAGTGTTAATAAGAGAAGATACCAGATAACATACCCGTGGAAGAGCAGGCCACTCTTCAATCACCTGAATACCTGTTGAAGTTAGTACTGGTTTTGGTGTTGGTGTTGGTGTTGGTGTTCGTATCGGTAAAGTGAGTAGTGCAGTTCGGTACAGTGATTGGTCTACAGCTGGTTCAGTTGGGTCAGGCATTGGTGTAGGTGCTTTTGGTGTTGGCGTTGGTGTTGACGTTGGTGTTGACGTTGGTAGTTCCCAGATGCTGTCATGAGTATCCTTGGTTTTGCGTAGATGACGAATGGCGCTCTCGATGTCTTTCACCACAGTTGATGTACCACGGTAGCTTAGATGAAGACCATCTCGACTGAGTAGGTGTCTCTGGATAGTACCTTTCTGGGCGAATGACGGGTGACCAACGTAGTGGAGTCTTGGAACTCGGGTAGCTAGTAACTGTAGTTTGGTATTGAGTAGCCGAGCTCTCTGGTTGAGTTCCGTTAGGAAGTTGGTGCGCAGAAGTGCCCCTGGGAATTGGTTGTCGGCTCTAGGTAGGACTCCAGATATGATGATGTCTGCTGTTGGGTTGCTGTGCCAAATGTCTGATGTCAGTTGTTGGTATTTCCTGAGTAGAGTCTTTACTGATGAACCACGGGAGAGGTCGTTGGCGCCAACGTGAAGTACCACGGTGTTGTAGTTGTCGATGGTTGGTTGCAGTTCGTTGAACATCTGGTCAATACGAAAACCTGAATAAGAAAGCACATTAGTTTCAGATAAAGATAAATATTGATTAAAATACTTGGCCTGGGAATGGCCAGCAATCAGCACTGGAAATGAAGACATGATTAGAATCAAGTAATATGTAACAAAAGCACAAAAAATATATTTACAATTTTCTACAATTAATTACACTAAACAAAAGCAAGGAGATTTATATACAAAGAAAAATAGCACTAAAGCAATATATCAATTCGAATAAAAAGCACTGAGGTTGTATGTATTAGAGCACTATGAAAACTTTTGAAAGAGACTAAAAATATGTATTATATTTATAACTGTAAGTAACTAATGTTCACTTTTAAAAAGCAATCACCAAAGCTTGTAGAAGCCCATAAATACCAATGTATTGTTTATCATAAATTATCAGTCTTAATAATAGCTGGTCACAGTTCACGTTCATAATTAATTAATTGGATTAACAAGTAGGTGATTAATCTAATCATAACAAGCCCCTAATCAGATAAACAATTAGAGCAATAACAGAAAGTTAACATGCATAAACAATACTCACATTCAGCAACTGGTTCTAATATTTCTCTTTCGTTTCATTTCAACAGTATCTTTCTGCGTTCAATGTTGTAATATCATTGTGATCGGATATTTTCAATTTCAATAATTTAAGGTAAGAGGTTAACATTTTCTTTCAGTTAGAAAATTGATCAGGACAAGTTCGACAATGTCAGGTCAATATATTTTTACCCTTGCAATACTTGTTCACATTTTTTTCTTTTTGTCATTTAAATATTTAATAAAATATTGATATTTATCAAACTTAAAGACATTTATTTAAGAAATATACATAGTCTTTCTATTTTTTAAACGAACATGTCTTTTTTTGGTGAATAGCCTATGTTGGTCAGGTCAAGTTTTTTGGTCTTTTGAATATTTGCTTTCTTTTCATTTCTTTTTATTTCTTTGTTAAATGTCGAAATCTTCCTTGCTACTAAATTTGAAGTTAATCCTTCCAAAGATAAAAAAGAAATTAGCAGTTTTATATCGGTCCGGACATTAGTCGCGGCAAAATCGTATTGGTCAGGTCAAGTTTTCTAACTCTAAAAATTATTTTTTTTTCATTTTTTTCTTATATTTTTGGATTAAATGTTTTAATCTTCCTTGATATCGAATTTGAAGTCTATCCTGTGAATAATAAAAAAGTATTTAGCCGTTTCATATCGGTCAGGACATTAGTGATTTCAAAGTCGAAGTTGGTCAGGTCAAGTTTTCTAACTCTTAAAAATATTTTTTTTAATTTTTTTTCTTTTATTTATTAGATTAATGTTGTCATCTTGCTTGGTTCCAAATTTAAAGTAAATCCTTTATATAATGAAAACGTAATTAGCATTTTCATATCCGTCAGGACTTTGTCAGGACATTGTCAGGACATTAGTGTAACCCGAAATCGTGGAGTCCATCTCAATCAGCTGTTGTTTGCAAGGCACATTTTACTGAAAAAGACTACGTGCAGGAAACTATTCATGGTAAAACTTTATTTTCTTTTTAAAATATATAGTTATATATGTAATCGCCATGCGAATAAACCAAAGTCAGTTTACAACCGCAATTATCGTTTTAGAATAAAAGGGGGTGGTTAATTCAAGACGTCATAATTTTTTTGGATTACGATTCAATGTGATCTGTTTGAGATTTTTTGGTGCTTGCTACAATTATAATGATTTCTTACAAGAGGTATATCATACTGAGAATTATTTTAGCAGTAATTATGCTTATGTAGTAATGACAGGAATGCATAAGCTATGCCTCATAGACTTTCTTGAAAAATATCAATGACAATGTTAACAGGAACAAAACAATGACATGCTCTCATCTATATTATAGTTATTTAGGTACAAACAATGTATGTTTTTTGCAATACGTCTCTCATTGTTTGTCCTTTGGATTTACATAACATACATTTTGATGTACATTGAATCAGGCTAACATAGTTTTATCCAGATTGTAATGAATAAATCTAGTTAATATTTTGCCAGGTTACGAGTACAAAGGAATTATAGTTATCTCGTACCATTGTGACTCGTACCAATGTCAACTCGTACCACTAAACAAAAACTCGTACCACTGCTAACTCGTACCACGGTAAATTCATACCATTGTAAACTCGTACCAACTTATTTAAATGCATTCAAATGGTGTTTAATGATGAATATATACTTTAATTTCACTCAATACCTATCAAGTCTGTAAAATGTATATAATTTGAAATTACAATAACCAATTTGTAGCTAATTTTCCTTGTCTAATTGGATAGAGAAAACCGTGGCAGATTGGCTTTGTTGTCTCCCTTGAATAGACTCTTTTTTAAACTTTTACTGACAACTATTTGATTTAATTTTTAATCATACCAAATCAGTAACATTGAATAGATTTGGGTATTTTTCTATTGTTTCTAAAAGGAATTTTATTTAATGAAAGAATTTATTGATTGTGTTTTAAAGGTTTAAAATTGTTTATGACCAACAGTTAGAAAGTATGAAATTTATTTTTATACAATATTCAGCACATTTCAGCAGAATATGACCATGCTTATATGATTATACAAGTTGATTAGTAAAAGATAAAAAAAAACAAGTTGATTAGTTAATAATCAACCAATAGTCACACAATCAAAGGAATTTAATATATTTATAAGCATGGTAATTAAGAAATTACATTTGTATTTTTGTCAAAGTTTTCATTAAAATCTGGTATAAATTTCAAAGATATTTTAATTTTTTGTATAAAGCTTAAAAAAAAAATAATCATAAATCATTCGTATTTTTGTCTAAGTTTTCATTAAAATCTAGTATAAAATTCAAGTAATTCAACTTTTTTTATTTAGTTTACCAAAAAAAAAATCATAAAACTTTCGTATTTTTGAATATATTTTTAATGGTACGAGTTTGCAGTGGTACGAGTTCTGATTGTTACGACTTCCCAGTGGTACGAGTTTACTTTGGTACGAGTTTACGTGGTACGAGTTTACAATGGTACGAGTTAACTTGCTTCTGTACAAGTATGCATTGCTAATGGAAGTTCATTTAATTATCAAAAAACTAATGTTTTATAACCTTTTTCAGGGCACAAACCCACCATACAGAGACTTAAGTCTACTGCCAATTCCAGCCTATTTTCCTGGACCAAGCAAGAGACTGAATCGTCCGCAAAAAGAAAAATCAGGGCAGTTTCCTGTGAAAACAAAAGAACTAAACTTGATGAATATTGTAGTAGAAATCTAGAGGAAAGTTTTGATTGTAAAGTTGGTTTTCCTGAAGAAGTAATTCATACTGCAGACAGGATTTATGACTGTCCACCACCAATTGCCGAGCTAATGTTGAGCTTCACAGATGGAATTACGCAAACACCATCAATGCCTATATTTTCAGCAGAGAATTTTGAAATGAATACATGTGACACAGCCATGCATTTTTATATCGGTTTAGAGTTGTATACTAAATTTTTATTTGTTTTGACCACACTTGGTCCAACAGCACATTGTTTGAGATACATATATTTTCAAATTGATAGGGTGTCATTTGAAAATCATTATTTTTATGACTTTGATGAAATTGATGCATTATACAACCAACTTTGAACTGTCTAGATTCTAGATTGAAACTAGTGTTAAGAATATTATGGAAACATGGATTGTTTTTATGTCTAAACAGTGGCGTGAGGCTAACACTTGGCCATTTAGTGGTTTAGTCAGGTATTTTTCGCCATCCAACTTAGAATTAAAGTTTCCTACAACTTGGATTATTATTGACAGCACAGAATATCCCGTGATAAAACCTAAAGCTCCTAGAGCTCGGGCAACCTTTTCATCATATAAAAACAGAAACACTGAAAATACTTGTATGTTCGACACCTGGTGGTTTAGTCAACTATGTCTCTAATGCATATGTTGGTTGTACCAGTGACTGTGAAATAGTTGAAAGATGTAGAATAGTTCAATTATGTGATCCAGGTGACAGTGTGATGGCAGACAAAGGTTTTAATGTGCAAGATTTGTTTGCTCACTTTTTTCAAAAAAAGAAACAGAATTAGTTCCAAAACTCTTATACGGGATAGAAAAGTCTCCAATTAACACGTGCACATAGAGCTAATTATTGGACTTGGCAAAACATACAAAATTCTAATAAATCCTATGAATGGAACTGAAACAAAACTTTCATCTGAAATAACATTTAGTTGTTTTTGTTGTGTAATTTTAGAACTTGTATTGTGCCAAAGGATGCATAAATAAAAATGACGCAATGAAGTTTGTTCTGATATATATATATAAATATTATTTACAATTACATGCACATGTAAATTGTAATGCATATAAAAATAAGGAGATGTGGTATGATATTCAGTGAGTTTATCGAACCAAAGTGCATAAGAAATGGGTTAAGCAGTTACAGGTGTTACTGTCACCATACAATCTCCAACAATTAGAAAAACTTGTACCGTGTAAAAAATTTCAGAGATCTTACAACTAAGTTTTGTTGTCTCACCTTGACTTTGGTGAATTGTTTATATCTGTTGATGTAAATATAAAAAGAAGATGTGGTATGATTGCCAATGAGACAACTCTCCACAAGAGACCAAATGACACAGAAATTAACAGCTATAGGTCACAGTACGGCCTTCAACAATGAGCAAAGCACATACCGCACAGTGAGCTATAAAAGGCCCCGAAATGACAATGTAAACAATTCAAACAAGAAAACTAAAGGCCTAATTTATGTACAAAAAATGAACGAATAACAAATATGCAACACATAAACAAACGACAACCACTGAATTACAGGCTTCTGACTTGGGACAGGCACATACATGTACATACAGAATGTGGCTGGGTTAAACATGTTCGCGGGATCCCAACCCACCCCCTAACCTGGGACAGTGGTGTAACAGTACAATATAAGAGCGAACTATAAAAATCAGTTGAAAGAGGCTTAACTCATCAGATGGATAAATACAAATACAAGTGGACGTGGCCGGGTAGTTGTACATCCAAACAACAAAAAGACACTAAGTACAGATCTGATAGTACTCGCATTTACTGACAGCTAGTTCAAAGCCACAAACAACTGATAAAAAAATCTTGCATCTAAGACTAAATTATCAATCCGTAAGCTCCCTTTAGAATTTTATAAATTTTAGATTTTACATTTCTGAGTTATGGGGTTTTATTCATTAAAAAGGGGGGGGATTTTCCAGTTTTTGGACAACAACTCAAAAATGCTTTAAGCAGTTCGCATGAAACTTTGGTGAATTATTTATAGCTATTGATGTAATCTCCCTATTGATTTTCATAAATTTCAAATATGACATTGAGAAGAAATTGAACTTTATTTGTTTATAGTCTGGCAACAGATTTATTAAGTATTGCGCAACAGCACAGTGTATTGCACAACAGCAAGAAATCTTTAATTGAATATAAATTCAATTCATATAACCGATTTCAAGTTCTTTGACTACATTTATTCAGAAACTATAATATGTCAAATATTTAATTACAATCCAAATTCAGACCTGTATCAAGCTTGAATATTGTGTCCATTTTTGCCCCAACTGTTCAGGGTTGGACCTCTGTGGGTGTATCCAGCTGCGCTCAGCGAATCAGTTTATTACTTAATTAAGAACTCCGTTTTGTCGAGCCTGCGACTTTTGTCGCAGAAAGCTCGACATAGGGATAGTGATCCGGCGGCGGCGTTAGCTAACTTCTTAAAAGCTTTATATTTTAGAAGGTGGAAGGTCTGGATGCTTCATACTTTGTATATGGATGCCTCATGTTACGAAGTTTCCGTCAGTCACATGTCCAATGTCCTTGACCTCATTTTCATGGTTCAGTGACTACTTGAAAAAAAAGTTAAGATTTTTTGTAATGTTAAATTCTCTCTTATTATAAGTAATAGGATAACTATATTTGGTATGTGCGTACCTTGCAAGGTCCTCATGCCCGTCGGACAGTTTTCACTTGACCTTGACCTCATTTCATGGATCAGTGAACAAGGTTAAGTTTTGGTGGTCAAGTCCATATCTCAGATACTATAAGCAATAGGTCTAGTATATTCGGTGTATGGAAGGACTGTAAGGTGTACATGTCCAACTGGCAGGTGTCATCTGATCTTGACCTCACTTTCATGGTTCAGTGGTTATAGTTAAGTTTTTGTGTTTTGGTCTGTTTTTCTTATACTGTATGCAATAGGTCTACTATATTTGGTGTATGGAATGATTGTAAGGTGTACATGTACATGTCTAGCTGGCAGGTGTCATCTGACCTTGACCTCATTTTCACGGTTCAGTGGTCAAAGTTAAGTTTTTGAGTTTTGTCTTTTTTTCTAGTACTATATGCAATAGTTCAACTATAATTGGTGTATGGAAATATTTTATGATCTATATGTCAGTCGCGCAGGTTTTTTTTTACCTTGACCTCATTTTCAAGGTTCATTGCTCAGTTTTAAGTTTTTGTGTTTTGGTCTGTTTTTCTTAAAGGGAAACTTCGCAAAAAAATGAAAAAATGATATTATGTTCATTCTGTATAAAAAAGCACAAATTCATAAATATTAAAGTTTTATTCTGCTATATAAGAGATCACCATCGATTTTAAATTTAGAGTATCAATTCTCTGCATGCGGCCATTTTGACATCTTCTCGGTTTAGAAACCACGATATATCTATAAACCACAAAGGACCAAAACCAGCAGTAACATAACGTAGTCGTAATTGCGTGTCGATATCTTGTCAAGCGTACAGTTGTTTTATCCGACAAGAAAAGCATAAACAGTTTCCCGGGTAACAAAAATGATTATAATAGACACGGTTGTGCAACCTTTCCTAACTAACATGATACGGAAAATGTAATTATTTTTTTTAAATAACTATGGTCTGTCGTATTTAAACTGGTTTTTTTTACCAAGGATTTGTATTTGTTACTATACAAATCCTTGTTTTTACTAAGTTTTGAAACAAGAAATTTATATGGGAATTAGTTAAAAAGTCAAAGCTCAAAGTCATAAATAAGTGTCCCGTGTATAATTGTTTTCGAAAATCTAATTTGTTCATAATTCTTTTATGTAATAAACTTTTATGTTATAAACCAAGGCTCCGTGTTGAAGACCGTACTTTGACCTATAATGGTTTACTTTTATAAATTGACAATTTGTGACTTGGATGGAGAGTTGTCTCATTAGCACTCATACCACATTTTCTTATATCTAATTATTTAAATAAATTCAGACCTTCCCTTATCTGATCACCAGCGTGGCTAAAGGAATTATTCCCAGAGGTATTGTGAGGTGACACGTCCAGGTATTCATGCGATTTCCTGTCAGGCTTAAAAACTCTTATTACACAAATACATAAAGCAAGTTCATGCATCCCTTCATTTCTAAGGGTATTGATCAGTGTACACGGCCGATAACTTGTAACTTTCCATTTTGAAACTATCAGGTGTAATATACATCTTTGTCTTGCGTGTCCGATAGTGATATACTAGTCATTACTAAACACATACGCTTGTTTATAAATAACATTTCTGGTGTAAAGAATGATATTTATGAAAATCTAAATAATTCCAAAAAAAGATTTGATAAAATTTTTCCAAGGGTAAATTGTGGAAATGTAAGTATATACTCGTTGTCAATAATGATGGACATTTTGAAACATACAAATATTGATTTAACTAAAATGTACGCACTTCTCGATCATTGGTTAATACGCCTAGATAGAAAGTTACGGAACTATAGATAGTCGCAATTAAAAATATATACATGTTTTTGAATATAACAGAGAAACATCCAGATCCAATTTGATTTAAATACAGGTTGATATCTTACTTGCTTTGGTTCATCGAAGTTATGGACATAGTAAAAATCACAGATTTATATTTCATTTAGATTGTTCTCGAACAGTTAAAGAAATTCGTCATCACCACAATTGATGAGTATAATGTATAATGATGTGAACATGGTTCTAAAAGTACATTATGCTAACTTTCCTGTTCCGACATGCATGTAATATATATGCCACTGGACGTACACTAATGATCCCCAAAAAATCTATTTGAAGAAATAAAGAAACTTCACTCCGGATAGACTGATAGTATTTGTATTAACGTCTGATTAGCTAGATGGCTGATTAATTTATTTAGTTGGCTTGTGGGGGGAATAAACTATTCCCAAATATTGCACTTATGCATAAAATATTAAATGAGAGTAATATGAGAGAAAATATAAATACGAAAAGTCGCATATCTGGTAAAAGAAAGTCTCACTGGCAACTATAGAATTTCACGTACAATTGTCATTCTTAATCGAAATAACGGACAGTCATTAAAATACATGCATGTACACTTTGACAAAAAGGGGTGCCGCAGTTGCATATTATTCATCATAAATCTATTTCAAGTATATACTTTCCTGTCATTCTTATAAGTTAACACAGAGACATGTAACTATACATCTCTAGTTAACGACAATCAACCATATAAATATTTGAATCTGATGTGACTTACCGTTCATCTCTTTCTTTTTTCTTCTTTTTTTTTTTTATTTGGGCAGGTACACAAACATTGTAATGTAAGATATACCTGAGACTACTATAACACAGGATATACTGTTCCCAGGTTGGGAGTGGGGCGGTGGTTGGAGGTAAAGTATATTGAAAGTTTCAAAATAAGAACGTTGTATTTATGAATTTACATGAATAATTCTGATCTTGGACGTTGGTTCCTTTTTTTTAGTTCAGTGATTTAAATTGAGAGAAAAAAATCTAGTCAGAATTTAAATCGTACCGGCAATTTCCACCTAAGACTCCTCTAAAATCATGAATGGTCACGCTTCACAATCATCAGAATTTTCTTTGCATTGGTACATTCTGTATCGGTAGTGATTTACCTTGACATTTCCGGGTATAACAGAGCTACTTGTATATTACCTGTATGTGGTTAGGTGACGTCCCATGAGGTCTTACGTATACAGGTTCACATTGGTTTCTGATAAGGTTTTATGACATTCACACATCTGCATGTTCTGTATACCAAATTCTTATCTTATTTTCAGACCAAACGAGGATGTGAATATTTTCCAGGAAAAATATTGAGTATCAAAGTATCAAATTAATTTCGGGATTTTTTTCTTTCTTCGTATTAAATCACAGAAATTTAAAGAATATACTGCTTGTCCGCTTGAGGTGTATTCTTGTCAGTTAAGACTGACATATATGTCTCTGGTATAGAGTGGGTTTATGAATGAATGATAAGTCTTTCAAAGGTACAAGATATAAAGCACATTGAAAATTGATTCCTCCGGTCTGTCTCCATTCAAAAAAGGAAAGTTGACGTTATATTGATTCTGTTATTTTTTTTAAACATCGTTGGTCAAATAGCTAAAGTATGTATACGTTGTGAGATTTTAAATATTTTAATAAGGGCATTCCCGATTATGTAAATGTAGATCGCTGTGGACGGACCAAGCTATATTAATCATGTAACCACGATAATGTTCGCTAAACATTGAAATATTCCAGGTTAATACCCATGATAATTTGAAAAAAGTAAGTACAGTGTTTGGTTTATACGCTCGTTTTCGTGGGCCATTTTTATTTATAAAATTATTTAATTGAAAGTAATACAGAATTTCGATGTTACAACAAAATACTCACCTATCTATTATAAAATTAAGCTTACGCAAAATATAAAAGATATATATAACGGCGATTCAGGTATTTGCCACCATATTCCTCCCCAAATAATTAATGTTTTTATCATTCATACGAAATGTTGTTCACACCTGTAACGATGAACCGTGTTGGCTAAAATTCACTGAGTGAAGATCAAAAGAATAGAATTACAGAATGCTAATCTTTTAATTACCTTGAATTTAACCACGCATTCAACAGGTAGTCACTAAGTGTCACAGTACAATACACATTGTATTTACACAGTACTAGTGAAAAATGTTTGCTAGACTGAAGTAAAAGCCTTCAGGTGAGAATACAAACATGCATTTTTAAAACAGTATCAGTTATATATGTTTGTTCAAAATATCCGTCGGAAAAAAAATTCATAAAAATATATTCTATTGTATGATTTACTTTTATTACTATAATCATATCAGAAATCCTTTAAATATAAATCGTACATTTTAATTTTGAAAGTTGCACGGCTGATCACTTTACTTTCTCAATTATTAGTTGGTTAATAGCTACACCAAAAGTCGTCGATGCGCTTTAAATCGCGTTATTAGATGATTAACGAACAAGATTTTCAATGAGATTTATTCACTCCCGGCATGCAAAAAGACTTAAACTACGTCACATAAGTCAGGAAGTTCGAATAAATTAAATTATTAATTCCCAATTTTCTTCTTTATTAGTGTTCATATCCAGATAAAACTTGGTGAATATGTTTTTTATGGTATTATGAACATAATAAGATGAAAAATAAAAAATCGCGAATTTTCCCTTTAAACTATAAGCAATAGGTCAACTATATTTGTTGTATGGAAGAATTGTTAGCTGTACATGCCTGCCTAGCATGGTTCATCTGACCTTGACCTCATTTTCTTGGTTCATTGGTCAATGTTTAGTTTACTTGATTAATGTTAAGTTTATGTGACAGTTGTAATAAAGCTTTATATTTAGGACTATCAACATAATATCAATGATTAGTAAAGAAGGCGAGACATTTCAGCGTGTGCACTCTTGTTTCATTCATAAATTACTTTATACTTGGAAATATAAATTTGCTTGGAGTTATAGTTTCTAAAAAAAGTATTGTCATTGAAAGAGTTGACATGTTGCAATGTACATTTATTCTACATAGTTCTATGGTACCAAATCAAAAGTTTATATTAAAGAAAGAAGTCAAAGGTTTCCTATCATAGTTTAGTTACATACATTTTTTTTGTACCTGAGGTCGTTGAATATAGATCATTATATAAATAAGGAGATGTGTTATGATTGCCAATGAAACAACTATCATCCATACATTGTACTTACCAGTAACAAACCACATTTGCAAAGTTGAATAAAATACAGTTGATAACATTTACTTATTACTTAAAAGAAAATGCCAAACTATTTTAAACAGTATTTGACTATAAACATAGATAAAAAAAGGTACAAACTGGACATAATGCACTAGTTCATAAACAAGTGAGAACAATCGCCTTCATATAGTGCTCAAATATGACATTCATAAAACTTGTTCAATATCATTAGAGAACTCTAAATCTTAAATACTGAAAGCCACCTCTGATAAGTACAATGTAATATGCAAGATAATGATATAACTGGACTAAAAATACACACAACCTGTAATTAACTGCCTTTACAGCGCTTTCGCGCTTTGATTATTATTGCGAACCTGATACAGTTGTAATTCATTGACACTGTGCAGTAAAGAATCGAACGGTGTTTTTTTTTAATTAGTTTTCAAAACTTTTGATAGAGTTGCATTTTGCATTAGGTGGCACGGTAGTGTTTGCACTCCGAAATTTAGGTTGCTCCTTTATTACCCTACTTAAGTCAATGTATCTGAACAGTGTGATTGGACAAAAAATACAGTATCAACTGAACATACATTCCCAAACTGAGGGATTGTATTCACTGCATGATAAAAGGCCTAAAAGCACTAGTGGCCTTAGGTTTTTAAAGACAACAAAAAAAGTAAACGGTCATGATACATATTCAAATTCATCACTGAATATTATAATGAAAGTACTTCAATTAACTGTTTATGTAGAATTTTGGGCAGTGTTAGAAAGTGGTGAAAATTCTAAAAAGGCTATCATTATCCCTATGGGCCAGGAAATACTACCGTGTACATGTCACCATTATGAGCAGTCAACCGTTTCACATACCAGAATTACTAAAAAATCCGTGTGAAAAGGTACGGGTTTATTTCGAGTGATATTTTAATCTTAAGTTGTTTTTAAGATCGTTTCAGTCAGTAATGTAATTATGAAAAGTCGACTGAACTATGCCTAGTCGCTACATGTCAATGATAACTTAGCTTTCTCGGAAATCTGATTATTGTCGAGCTTGCAAAATTTATTTCGCGAAAGCGAGACATAACGATCCTAGATTTCGTCGTCTGCGTCGGCAGCGTCAACATTTAGGTTCAGTCTGTGGTTAAAGTTTTTTTTAGACATCAATAACTTTGTCAAACTTTGGAATTTCATGGAATTTGGACAGAAGCTTGTTTATGACAAAAGAAAAGAAAAACAAGAGCAAAATTTTGAAAATGTTTATTTTCATTTTCCGTATTCTACTAGTAAATGGACTTATAGCTTTTTTTTTATACGACCGCAAAAAAATTTTGCGGTCGTATATTGGTATTACGTTGGCGTCGTCGTCGTCGTCGTCCGAAGACACATTGGTTTTCGCACTCTAACTTTAGTTTAAGTGAATGGATCTCTATGAAATTATACCATAAGGTTCAATACCACAAAAAGAAGGTTGGGATTGATTTTGGTGGTTATGGTACCAACAGTTAAGGAATTAAGGGCCAAAAAGGGGACAAAAATAAGCATTTTTGTAATTTCCAGACATAACTTGTGTGTTAGTGTATAGATCTCTCTGACATTATACCACAAGGTTCCATATCACAAAGGGAATGCTGGGATTGATTTTGGAGGTAATTGCCTCAAAATTTTAGGAATTAGGGGCCAAAAAAGGGGCAAAAAAACAAGCATTTTTCTAGTTTCATGACAATAACTTGTGTGTAAGCGTATGGATCTTTCTGAAATTGTACTACAAGGTTCCATATCACAAAGGGAAAGCTGGAATTGAGTTTGGGGGTAATTGCCCAAAACGTTTAGGAAAAAGTGGCCAAAAATAAGCATTTTTCTAGTTTCCAGACAAAAACTTGTGTTCAAGTGTATGGATCTCTCTGAAATTGTACTGAAAGGAACCATACCACAAAGGGAAGGCTGGGATTGAGTTTGGGGGTAATTGCCCAAAACGTTTAGGAAAAAGACGCCAAAAATAAGCATTTTTCTAGTTTCCAGACAAAACTTGTGTGTTAGTGTATAGATCTCTCTGAAATTGTACTGAAAGAAACCATACCACAAAGGGAATGCTGGGATTGATTTTGGAGGTAATTGCCTCAAAATTTTAGGAATTATGGGCCAAAAAAGCGGCAAAAAAACAAGCATTTTTCTAGTTTCATGACAATAACTTGTGTGTAAGTGTATGGATCTTTCTGAAATTGTACTACAAGGTTCCATATCACAAAGGGAAAGCTGGAATTGAGTTTGGGGGTAATTGCCCAAAACGTTTAGGAAAAAGTGGCCAAAAATAAGCATTTTCCAAGTTTCCAGACAAAAACTTGTGTTCAAGTGTATGGATCTCTCTGAAATTGTACAAAAGGAACCATACCACAAAGGGAAGGCTGGGATTGAGTTTGGGGGTAATTGCCCAAAACGTTTAGGAAAAAGGGGCCAAAAATAAGCATTTTTCTAGTTTCCAGACAAACACTTGTGTTCAAGTGTATGGATCTCTCTGAAATTGTACTGAAAGGAACCATACCACAAAGGGAAGGCTGGGATTGAGTTTGGGGGTAATTGCCTCAAAATTTTAGGAATTAGGGGCCAAAAAGGGGCAAAAATCAAGCATTTTTCTAGTTTCAGGACAATTACTTGTGTGTAAGTGTATGGATCTTTATGAAATTGTACTACAAGGTTCCATATCACAAAGGGAAAGCTGGGTTTGAGTTTGGGGGTAATTGCCCTAAACATTTAGGAATTTGGGACCAAAAAGGGGCCAAAAAACAAGCATTTTTCTAGTTTCCAGACAATTACTTCTGTTCAAGTGTATGGATCTCTCTGAAATTGTACTGCAAGGTACCATACCACAAAGGGAAGGCTGGGATTGAGTTTGGGGGGTGATAAATCATAAGGGGGTTCAAAAAATTGGGGGGGGGGATTTTTTTTCCTTTTTTTTCTTTAAGATTTTCCATTTTAAATTGGTTATTTCTGATTTATATATAAAAGCAAATAATAATGATATGGTTTGATTAGGTAAATTAAATTTTTTTAAGTTCTTAGACCACATTCATTCTGTGTCAGAAACCTATCCTGTGTCAAATATTTAATCACAATCCAAATTCAGTGCTGTATCAAGCTTGAATGTTGTGTCCATACTTGCCCCAACTGTTCAGGGTTCGACCTCTCCGGTCGTATCAAGCTGCGCCCAGCATTTTATTTACAGTTAAAATTCAGATTAAAGTTTTTCAGTCATAAATTACTTCGTCAAATCTTCATGGAATTTTAGGAAATTTGGATCAAAGATTGTTTATAACCAAAAGACAGTATCGTGAGCAAAATTTTTTAAATATTTATTTTCATTTTTTCGTATTTAACTGATAAATGGACTAGATACAGTCTTGAGTTAAAGTTTGTTACACATGAATTACTTTATCAAACTTTCATAAAATTTTATGAAACTTTGGCACACGCTTTTTTATGATTAAGATATAATGTCTAAAGCAAACTTTTGAAACTATATTTTTCAAATATTAATTACTCGATTTGGCTTCTGTTTATGGCACACTCCAAAGATGAATAAAGTAAATACCGGCAATTGAGTGGTGTTGTTAGTTGCTCTTTATCATATTTGTTTTTCGTTTATTGCTTTTTATAGTGTGTTCTTGTTTTATGCTGTTGCACCACTTTCCCAGGTAAGGGGAACATTTGGCGCCATTTAACTAGCTTAACCTCGCCACATTCTGTATGTGCCTGTCCCAAGTTCGGAGCCTGTAATTTAATGGTTGTCGTTTGTTGCTGTATATGATATTTGTTTTTTGAAAGTTTGCAGTAGATTGCATCGGAAGTAGCCAGCTTAATTACTTTAGGATTTACTACTATTTTGATAAGCTTATAGCTTAAATAAAAATGGACTGAATGTTCACCGACAATTCAAATGAATTCAATTTCATTTTGAAAATTGGTATTACAAACACTACTTAAAAAATCAAAGCAAATCTACACGAGACAGCAGTTTCCACGTTTTATCAATAGAAAATTTGGAGGGCCTGATATTTTTTTCAAGTTGATTTTTTTACATCTATGCTTGAAATTATAGTATTTCTGTTTGTTTATGATCTTGTAATCTTTTAAAATTTTACGTTTGTAAATTGAATTGATCCTATATATTATGCATACTTTTAACTGTCAGACATTTTGTATGTTATATGATACATGCATGCTTTCCTACGAGATTTCCCAGACAGGCGCACTGACACTCTAGTCCTATAATATAAGACTTCGGAGTTTCATATCATTTACATTCAACGTTTTTTATCGGATATTTTTTTTTACTATCAATGTGGGTTTCAACATTGATAGTAAAAAAAAAATATCCGATAAAAAAACGTTGAATGTAAATGATATGAAACTCCGAAGTCTTATATTATAGGACTAACTGACACTCAATCTTCATATAATAATCCGACTGATAAAATTTACATTCTAGTCGATTCTTTTGAGTTGTTTTGAGACAAACAATAAGAAATATTCATAGTGTGTGTATATATTCATTATTTATGCACAACGCACTCGAGAATAACTGTGTATATTCATATTTTATGAACAACGCAATCGAGAATAACAGTTTGTCCTGTTATCGTCCATGTGTTTTAAATTTACGGTTTACATTTCTAATTAGTCAATACTTAATTCTATTAAAACAACCAATGAAAACACGTTAATCTAGTACATATAGTAAGCAGTACTACAAAATACCCTAGATTGATCCTGAATGAAACTTTTTTCGGAGTTGAAAAACGTACAATAAGGGATTAACGGTAAGTCACGGTACCGACTGTTGACACCGACTTTGACAGATAAATGAAAAGGGTCTACTCAAATATGATTTTTACGGCACACTTGGTTCATACAAAACCGAAAACCAGAGCGAAATTTGAGTCCAGATATTCCGTAACAGAATATTTAAATCGGATATGTCGTCAAGCTCATACACATGTATATGAAGCCAGATAAGTACTTTTGAATGATTTTTTGGAAAGTTTGCTATAGCAACACTTTCTTAAGGCATCGGCCTTAAACCGGAAGTGACAGACTATCTCAAATGTTCTGTTCCAAGATAATGTAGTACTAGTGTTTGAATATTGAATCTAGGAAGATGCTTATGAAATTTTGAGTTACAACTCTTTTCAAAAGATTGCAGTTTGAATAAAAAAGGAATGAATGTTCACCGACAATTCAGATGAATTTAACTTCATGTTTGAAAATGAGTATCACAAACACTACTTCGCGGATCTGCGCTGAAGAGAAAGAAATCTACGCGGGACAGCGTTTAATTCATGAATATTTCATGAATGAACATTTTCCCGCGCTATTTTTACTACGTACGATATTCACAAATGGTTGTTATTAAATTAGTAAAAGCCCGAAAGTATCGAAAGAATCCTGTATGCAACATGTTTATATTTTGACCAAGCCGTCGGATAATTGACAAGTGGTAAGGTTTGATTGAACAATACACAGGTGACAGAAAATTTTAAAATACTCGATAATCATATGGCTAATGTTTCACGCCAAGGATGAGTAAATACTGGCTTTGATAGAAAAGTGCATCGTTTTTGTCAAAACATCGATCGGAAGGTTTTGATGCAAAACACATTTGAAAACTTTTAATTCCGTTATTTAAATACTTGCTGTTTCACATTCCAATGTGGATATATAAGGACCTTCACTCGTTCAGCATGCTCAAGTGGATCAAACTGACAGCAGAAAAACATTGACTCAACGACAATTCTATTCCGAGATTACTCTGACGTCCAACGGCTGTTTTGCCAGACAAGCTGGGGCCGTAGGACGACGGCCCCAGCTTGTCTGGCAAAACAGCCGTTGGGCGTCAGAGTAATCTCGGACTACGACAATTCATATCGCAGCCTCATCAGTGTTACGAATAACAACAACATTTGTACACAAATTGTTACAAGGATAAGGCTCGTATTAAAAGCAACAGAGTCAGCTTCTACTTCTTAGAATAGCTCAGTGTATCAAGAAAGTGCTGTTGAAATTATTTACATGACTAAATAACATTTTTCCATGTACTAGCAAAATGACTTTCTTAGTGCTTAACAATGCAGTGGCGGATTCAGCACTTTTTATCCTCACACTTTATTCCTGTGGCAGTATGATTCTTTAAGATTGACCTATAATTAACAATGTGTCATCCTAACACAGAGGCAATGATTACTTAAGAATTGAATGCTTCTTTCGAAGTACATTTTGTATGATGCGCGGAAGCGCTTCATGCTAAAAATGTTCGCACGGTCAACGCTTTAACAACCCTATGAAATTACTAAAAGAAGCATTCAATACTTATAATTACATTTTTTTCGCTATGATCATGAAAACGCGATTACTATCATTTTTTTTCTTTCATTTATCTGTGCACTTTATTGTGGAAACGTGTGTCATCATGTATGTTACAATTCATGAAATTCATTTTGAAATGAAGAATGACGCGAGATTGCTGTTAGTCAATCAAAATAACGTATAATAATGAAACATACATTTAATGTAATTATTAGCATATCAAATGAATGGCTGAAAACCAAAAATCTAAAATGTTATTGCCTCAATGCTATAAATTTCACATGTACAGCAGCAACTAAAATTTGTTACAGGGTTATAAACACCTCTATGAATCTAGTGTTTATAAACTTTTTATTCCTGTCGTCATACTGCTATTGTTGATGCCCCCACCGTATTAAGTTTTACCCTTGTTCTACTGTAGGTATGTAAGTCCCTTACTTGTACGTACGTCCGCACATCCCATAATTGGTTTCTGTTCTCTTACTTTAGTTTGCCTGAACCAAATTGTATGAAACTTCTATGCAATGCTCATTACCACAAAACACTGATCAAATTTGAATTTTGGCGGCGTCAGTTATACCGTTCTAGAGTTATGCCCCTTTACAAATGTAAAAAGTGCTGATTTTTTCCCGTTATATAACTGTAGTTCGCTCAACCAAATGTTATGAAACTTATAAACAATACTTTTAACCATAAAACCAAGATCAAGTTTGAATTTTGGTGGAGTTATTTTAACTGCTCTAGGGTAATGCCCCGTTACAAATGGAAAAATTGCCGATTTTTTCGTTTCTGTTCTTTAACTTAAGTTTGCCTCAACTTAATGTGTAGGAATGTATACGCAACGCTTATTGTCCTAAATTTCAAAGATCTTTGGGGATGTTTGTGAAGTGCCTGCTCAGAACGAATGGAGCGGAAAACGCGATATTTGGACTTATATCCTTGCTGCCGTCGGTGGAATAGAATATCATAGGCCACAAGTTGAGCCGCGAGAACTGTTTTTTACAGTCATCGTCACTACCACGCCATGCATTCGTCATTTGATGTAACCCAATTGAAACTCATTTGTACAGTTTATTCTTATGTTGTGTTCCGCGACATTATGTATGTGCCTGTCCAAAGTAAGGAGCTTGTAGTACAGTGATTGTCGTTGGTTCGTATCTGTCATATTTATTTTTCGTAAATTGTGTATTTTATTAATTAGGCCGTTAGTTTTCTCGTTTGAACTGTTTCACATTTTTCCTATCAGGGATTTTTATAACCGACTATACAGAATAGGGTTTCTCTTTATTGAAAGCCGTTCGGTGGCCTATAATTGCTTACTACCATTTCATTTTAACTCGGGTGGATAAATGTCTCATTGGAAATCATACCACATCTTGATCTCCTCGTATTTATATCAATAGATAACCTTTATGGAGGCACGCAAGACAAAAGCTCAGACATATTGTGGAGACCTGCGCATGGCCATATTTTGGATTTTATATCAATAAGATCTTTGACTTTGACTTTGACTTATGAACAGACAACAATCTTTATTTAATTAAATAAATCATTGACAGTTATGTGCAACTTATACCTTGAAATGCTAATTTCTTCGTACTTTTTTATTTTGAGACGATCCTCTTCATTTTACCTGTCAAAGTTTGTGTAAACAGTCGGTACCGAGACTTTCCGTAAATCTCTATTAAGGCAACGGTCAACTACGATAGCAGGTTGGCAATCAACAATTCAAATAATCAGTTTCATTTCAATTTGTTTGTTGTTTATAGAAGGAAACAAAACAAAATCTGACAGCTCTATAATCATAGCACACATTAAATTTACAATAAAGCTTACACACAAAACTAACAGAGTGCAATTAATAGACTGTGAATGAAATTGCGGCTAAGAAATGCAAACTGAGAACACATGACTTAGAAATAGTTTAACAGAGAATACAAAAAAATATGATAGCTAGAGAGTTATTTGTTACCAACTAAGAACTTGGGAGTCACAGAATTTGATCTTAGAAACACCATGATAGCTGTTAACATTATGTATTGGCAATTTAAAGTACTTAGAATAAATGACTCAAAAACAGTTTTACTGAGAATTCACAAATCATTTTTGTTTATTAAGAAATATATGATATTATGAAATTAGCTAGATCGTTGATACTCTAGCATACTTCTCAGATTGCTTAATATCCCCCTTCAAAAAACGTCTGTGGGTTATATAGGAATCACCATGTCTGTTTGTTTATCCGTCAGGCTTCGTTTCCGGTGCATTACTTTTATACCATAAAACTTTGATTAAACATACTAAATATGCAATTGTATCTAAGGCTTGGTTGTGTCATACCAAAGTCAGGTCGCTCTGACCTTGACTTTGACCCCTTTGATGTCCGATTTGAGTCCTCACAACTTTTGTACTGTAAAACATACTGCAGTCAGTCCTCTCTGACCTTGACCTTTACCTTTGTTAGTTAATTTTATCCAATTTGTGTCCGGTTCATAAAGTTTTTACTTAAAAAAATCTTTTAATCAACCTTGATAGGCAGTTGCATCACTACATGGTCTTTGGATGTGTCATATCCAAATGTCAGATCACTCTGACCTTGACTTTGTCTTTTGATACGTTTGATAGTAAAGCCTTGTCTGGGTCATATCTTTTATACCTTAAAATTTTGGTTAATGAAACATGGTATGCAGTCGCATTATGGGCTTGGGATGTGTCATATACCAAAGTCAGATCATTCTGACCTTTTTCATTTGACCCTTATGATAGTTAAACAGTGTCTGGTTGTGTTTGGTGCATAACTGTTGTACTGTAGCACTTAGATTGACAAAACTTTATACGCAGAAAAATCATACTGACCTTGACCATCAATTTCAAAATTTATAGTATGCAAACTTCACACTTTGTTCCTGCGTCAGTATGATTCTTTCAGATTGAAGTATCATTAACAATGTGTCAAATTAACACAGAGGCAATGATCATATAAAATGAATGGCTGAAAACCAAAAATCTCAAAATGTCATTGCCATAATGCTAAATTTCACAGCAGCAACTAAAATGTATTACAGGGTTATAAGTACCTCCAGCAATCTAGTGTATATCAACTTTTTATTCCTGTCTACATATTGCAATTGTTGACTAAATCCTGTCATATAAATTTTCTTTCACTACGGTTGTATTGGTGTTAATTTTGTTGTCTTCTTTAAAATAGATGTGGCATTTAGTGCCAATGAAACAACTAGTTCAAAGGAGGAAGATATATAAACAATAATAGGTCACCATACAGTATTCAACAATGAGAAAACACCATACCATATAGTCGGCTATAAAAGGCCCCGATATTAAAAATGACAATTTCAAAAAAGAAATCTAACGGCTTAATTGATAACAATGCAATTTACAAAAAAAAAACAAATATGAAGGACTTGAGTCAATAAAAAGTACTAAATCACAGGCCCCTGACATGGAACATGAACATAATTCGGAGCATTCTTAACCTTGATCTTTCAAATAAAATATATATTTCTGAAGATATTCTCAAGCCTTGAATATAATTAAACTGAAATTGTGTTATTTTATGTACTCCACCGGAATTACATCACTGTAATTTGGCTTGAACATTGAATTTGGTATATTGATATATTCCTAATTAGGTAAACCTAAGTACATGGAAAATTTCATAGTAATACATCTACTAGCACAAATATAGGACTTTTCGTAACTCAACCGTACTTTGAATCACTATCCGAAGCAACTTTACATCTTTTTAAAGTTACCAGACTACGATAAATAACAAGAATACGGTAGTATCATTTTTTCGGGAGTTGGACATTGACAATCATAAAAAATAATTGGTGTCCTGGCATGGCAGTTTCTTGGAGTCATAATTTGAACTATTAACATTTTTGCTCGGACTAATTTTTTGAAGAATAATGATTTTCTTGGAAAGAGTGGACTCTTCGAGATGCATTATATTACTTGTACTCAATGTTTTTGAGATAAATTTGCACCAAGCCATCATGATGAACTAGAATGTTTTTTAAAATCAAGATGTGAATAACCACAAATAGCGAAAACCAAATTGACCCTAAATAGTCAATTGCACTTTTTTTAGTATAAATAAAAAAACAATGTGTTTCTCGAGAAAGTGAATTCGAAGTTTCTCTAGAGCTGGTAAAATTAATTTAAAAGATATTAATGCAATAATATGTTCTTTCGAAATACACTGTAGCATTACCATTTCCATGCCATAATATATTGAAAAATGTCTAAATATCTGATATTGTTAGCCATTCCTGAAAAGTAATATGTTTGATTACCCTCAACGTTTTCTCCTCGGTTACAAAGCTCGTTATCGAAATCAACTTTATTTTGAATCAATAGTCCACAACTCCGGCACTAAAGTACATTTTTGTTTGATGTTGATGTAACAGTGTCACAAACAATGTCATTTTATGAATCACATTGTTTCCAGTATCACCGTACGTCAATCCTTGTGCGATATAACATGCAGTGGCATGTCGACGTACTACAAGGCTCACTAGACATGCTTATTGTAATATATTGTACTATTGGTCTTCCTTCAAAAAACAAAATTTCAAATGGTTTTGTAGAAATATTATAAAGAATCAGTGCACTGTGTGTGAAAATGAAGGATCATGAAACAGTGAGATATTGGGCAACGTATTTTCACGTCAGACAAACTTCTTCTATCATGTACTTCATATTCGATTTAGCATTTTCAACAGGGAGCGGAATGCTCTTCGATAAATGAAGGGGGACAGTAATAAATGATAAAATTAGTCCATTACATAATGCGGTCTCGGATGCAATTATTTTTCTCCATATATGATAAAGATATTTAGACTATATGTAAATGAGGCAGTAGACCAGCAAAAAAAGTAAACAAAATAAAAAGGATCAGTTAATAAATTACACAATTTAATTTCAAATGTAACCAAAGTTTCCTTTAAAACATGATAAATGAAAACATTTGACTGTTTCAATCTTATATTATAAAACAAAGCTTAGAAAAATGACCGCACGTACGAAATAGCTTGCGCTGAAAAAAATCCAGTTAAAGTGTTGTTTTTTCAGTTTCTTGGAAATCTTTATTTTTTTCTTTCGACTTGAATGTAAAAATAATCGCATAAACTGCCTTTACAGCACATTCGCGCTTTGATTAAGGCAAGCTGGCCTATTATTATCACTGTATCATCTTTTACTAGATGTATATTCAAAATATTATTCAGACAGGTAGAGAAGACATTCTTCAAAGAATTCAAGAACAAGAATTGTCAATAAATACTAATTCAAAAAAGTAACACAATGAGGAAATACATATTATTATACCTAAAACAGAATCTGACTCAACTGCTAATGTTTAAGTAGCTGAAGAAAATGGAATGAATCTTTCATGTATAAGTGCCTCTATTAAAAAGAGAAGAACTTTTTCAAAAAAGAAAACTACTTCTTCCTTTAGTAATAGAACTAAGGACATATTAAATTTAGATTTTTTTGGACTCAGAAGATATAAAAGACACAATGATCGTGGAAAATTCAGCTAGTGGTAAGAGAGACAACATTGTCAACATTTGGAAATTATGGAAATTAATCAGTGTCGAAAAGCAAAAACAACTTTCTCTACGGATTTATTTGACACTGTTCTTGTTTGTGAAGAAGAAAAGGACATTGAGATAAAATCAAATAAAAATAATAGTGATGCAACTTGTATTTTAAGTGAAGAAAAAAGTCCAGATTCAATCAAAACTTCAAGTAGTAACCTCGAAGGTCGGTGGTTTTCTCCGGACACTCCGGCTTCCTCCACCAATAAAAACTGGACGCCACGAAATAGCCCAAATGCGGTGCTTAAAAGTGGCGTTAAAACACAAAAAATCAAATCAAATCAAGTAGTAACCTGTTTACAAAACTAACAAAAAACGTTACATGACCAAGTTGAAAGTAAATGCAATATTGTTCTCATGAATTAATCTAACTCTAGTAAAGATGAAACCCATATAAATATTGACCGTACAGAATTGTTTCAAAACTTACCAGAAGATGATTCATAAAGACAGAGTGTAATATTTAAACAAAGGAAGAAACTTAAGACTGTACAAACACGTCATGGTGACCAGTTAAATGATAATCATAACAATAATAATGTTAAGTCCTCTCTTGCCAACGCTAAACCAAAGACACCTGATTTGTCTTTCTAAGATGACATATTTGGATAAATTACTTGCATTAAGTATTTGTTAATAAATAATAAAAGATGACATAACAATTTAATGTTCTTTTTAAGAATACTAGATTATTCACCTGTTTTTTATATATTGATTAAAGTTGTTATGACATTAACAATTCGAAAGAAACCGATGTGTTAAAAAGGTGTCACTTTTTTATCATAGTGAAGCTAGTGAATTGCCATAATTAATCTTATTTAATTTCTGTATCACTGTGATACAGAAATTAAATAAGATTAATCATGGCAATTCACTAGCTACATTATGATAAATGCAGATTTCATGATAGGAGGTTCTTTTATCTTTTTTGTAAAGCTCACTTGGCCCAATAAAAGTTTGATTAGCTTCTGGTATCTTTTTGAATTTGCTGCCTTTCATACATTTGTCTGACAAAATATATGTATTAAAAAGTATCTACTTAGAAATTACTTGGACATTTTTAGAAAATTGACCAAAATCATACTAGGGTGTTAAATTTCAAAATTGCATCATAATATTCTCACCTGCCAAGTAACATGGCTGTCATTATGGGGAGAGAGGGGAAATTACAGACCAATTTCATCTTTTTATCTTTTAGTTATACAGCCGTTGTGTCCCTTAGGTCTACATATCATCTTGAATACTCATGAAATATTTGCTCTGGACTTTAAGCAAATAACAATCAATCAATCCATGGCATATTTTGTTTTTTTTTCCTATCCATCTGTCAGCGTTAACTTTTGCCCCAAAAATGCATTAGGTCGAATTACAATTACTATAACTATTGATTTTTAAAGTAATCTTTAAAAAAGGAGTATAAAGGAGTAGGGGCAATAAGGCCCTTATTTAGCACAAGGATTTATGCAAATTAAAAAAGTAACCATATATATTTTCTAACATTTGTCCTAACCATACTTAGACGCAATGTGTTTAGAAGAACAAATCGCATTTTAAATCAATAAATACTGCAGTTTTCTTCTTTCTCTTCAAAAGGGTCTATATAATGAATAATTTTGGTGTCCGAACATAAAAACCCTTGTGCAATTTATCGATATTTCTTGATCTTATGCATTAAACAAAAAAAAATGTGCAAATTTAAAATAGTTCTCAAAAACTTAATGTTTCTATGGCCAAAATTGAGCCTTAATGCCCTTACTCTTTCTTTTATCAATGTTTGTCAGCTACTGATATCATACAAGACACATTTGTTTCTTTCAAAGTTAGGCTATTTATTGATAATGACTCTGCTCTCTCTCCAGGTAATATACATTAGTTGTCTATTGACCAAAAGTTATTGACACCTATCAAAGCTAGCCAGCTTTTTTCTTTAAAACTGTTGTCCCCCCAAAAAAAGCACAAGAACATAAAATTAAACCAAATATTAAGTTCTAGAGGCAACAGGTGAAGAAGATGGGTAATACAAATATGTAATACCATATGTAGTTGTGCATCTTGGGCACAGTACCTAAATATTATTTCAAATTCAGATATTTTCTATATGTACATGTATCATAATTATGTCAAAACTTAGAATTTCTAAGGAACCTTCTGTTACTTTGACTTGACGTTAATTTTTCACTTGGGCACTCACTTATAAAATTGTTTGTAATATATAATTATGATGACTATTAAAATAACCATCAATACATAACCAGCAAGAACAAGATGACAACCAGAATCAGATCCTAAACTGATTATAATGATAAATCAATGACAATTTTATTGTCATTTATTGAGCAATAAGATTACCCCAAAATGTGCTGTAATTCATGTTGCTGCTATAAATAGTGTAATTGTAATAAGACTTTACGGCTATTTGATCTCCTTTCTGCAAGTCCAATATCGTACTGATTGTTCCTTTGGTATGGCCTGAAACTTTTATGGACACACTAGATACTCTGGTATTATTGTGCCAAAGACTGGCAACAAAGGGTTTTCCTCTATCATTCATAACCATTGAAGAAAATTGATATACTCCTGCAATAGGTGCAGTAAATATACCAGTGCTTGGGTTGTAGCCATTTAGTTTGTTAGTAAAAACTTTGTCAAATTTTATTATCTCATTTTCTGAAAGTGATTTTGACTTTGTTAAGGCAGCTGAAAAGGCTGGAATTTTCTTCCTATTGATCAATGCACAAAATCTACAAAAATAAAGCATATAATAGTTAAATATTGATTTGAGTAATTACACAATAACTTTAAATCCAATACAAGTATGAACATGTTTAACCCCGCCGCATTTTTGCGCCTGTCCCAAGTCAGGAGCCTCTAGCCTTTGTTAGTCTTGTATTATTTTTAATTTTAGTTTCTTGTGTACAATTTGGAGTTTAGTATGGCGTTCATTATTACTGAACTAGTATATATATTTGTTTAGGGGCCAGCTGAAGGACGCCACCGGGTGCGGGAATTTCTCGCTGCATTGAAGACCTGTTGGTGGCCTTCTGCTGTTGTCTGTTCTGTGGTCGGGTTGTTGTCTCTTTGACACATTCCCCATTTCCATTCTCAATTTTATGTAATCTAGAATGATCACATGTCATAGTAAATATAGAAAAGATCTTTGTACTTTTGTATGTTTAAATGGTTATTGGTAAGTGTTTACAAAAAATTTGTGACGAAGGACTTTTATTTTGTTTGCTGTTTCATTAGAATTCCTTCAGTTTCAAGCGGAATATGAGACTTTCACATTGTTTAAATATTAGATTTTTTATTAGGTAGATGTTCCATTTCTTGAAATGGACCATCATATTTGAAACTTCTGATTACATTTGAATACAAGTATGTCATGGGTAAAGAGTCAGTATATATCTAATATCTAGTAAACTATGATATATAGAGGAAAACTTTTGATGTGAAAATGATGATAATAATATACCTTCCTCCAGGTAAGATAACCATTAAAGATACATCACTGAAACTGCCACTAACAATAGACTTATTTGGAGTTATTTCCCTTTAATGGCAATATCTTTATCCATTTTTTGCAATCTTGTTTCAAATAAAGGCAACAGTAGTATACCGCTGTTCGAAACACATAAATCGATAGGGATAAAAACAAATCCGGGTAACAAACTAAAACTGAGGGAACGCATCAAATATAAGAGGAGAACAACGACACAAAAAAAACCACAACATTAAAATGTAACACACACAGAAACGAACTATAATATAACAATGGCCATTTTTCTGACTTGGTACAGGACATTTTAAGAAAACAATGGTGGGTTGAACTTGGTTTTGTGGCATGCCAAACCTCCCGCTTTTATGGCAATGTTAAATATAACATAAAAATGACAACATTACATGACATGACTACAATACAAATAAATGGGAGAACATATAGGACAAAGAAACACACGAATAATAGCTAACAAAAGGTACTAGGTTTAGAATTTAATACGCCAGACGTGCGTCTCGTCCACACAAGACTAACCAGTGACGCTCAGATGAAAAAAGTTTGAAAGCCAAAACAAGTACAAAGCTGAAGAGCACCGTGGACCAAAACTTCCAAAAAGTTGCGCCTAACACGGCCTGGGACAAGAACATCCTTATTATTTAGAATAATATATACTTTTGCAAACAGTAAATTTTATAAAATGACTATATAATAGATATACATGATAAAACCGAAGTGGGGACTAACTATAGAATAAAAACGGATACATTACATAAAACAACTTAATCCAAAGATATCTAAATTTGAAACTGCTCAACCAATTTAAAGCAAACTTGATTCCTTGATGTGTTCTTATTTTAGTTTACAAATTGTATAGCAGTCCATTTACGAATGTAGCTGTCATCACTGAATATAATATAGACTTAGGAATAAAATGAAGATAATCGTCTAAAAAGTTAAACACTGAAACCGATAGGGAAAATCTGACAGAGGCAGAACATTTCAAGAAGTCAAGATCTACTGAAAAACTTATTTTCTGCAATATTCATTCTGAAAGCACTTGAAAAGCAGCATATATTACGAAAAAAATAAATTATTGTGCTTTGAAAAAACATACTCACTGAAACAGTTGCAAAAAAGAGTGATAAAGGCTCCTAATAACTTAACTGGTTTGATTAATCAAATATTTGAATCTTACCTGAATCTTTCTTTATCAACATTTCAACTACATCCTTCAGGAGGGAACCTTCTGAAATAAAAGGAATTAAAAAAAATTGTGTTTTAATTCAATTTTGTCTACAAGTTCACTGCCAAAAACTAAAGTTTGGTAAAGTATTGAACGCTAATTCTTATAAATTTAAATGCAAGCAACTTTATTATTTTTATGCATAAAACAATTGTTTAACTTCCTTATATACTTTTATTACCAATATAAACATTGGAAACAATTTGAAACGAAAAAAATATCAATCTTTTGCATTGGACTACGATGTGTTATTGTTGTGAGAGATTGTAACTGAATGTTTTTACTAGTTTGTTTTGCTTATTTGATGTATTGATGGAAAAAAGTAAAAGATAAAATATCATAGTGATTTTTTTATTTAAACTTTGTACTTTGGGTGTTAATTCAAAAGTCGTATATATTCTAAACAGAAGCTATAAAATTATTTACCTAGCTTAACATCACAAGATCCCATGATCATCTCTCCATATAAAACCAATGTAAGTACAGAGATGCTGTACATTATTGTTAGATTCATGATGTATTCAAAGAGAAGTAACTCTGGAAACTTGTAATATTTCAATTATTCTGTATTCTTTTATACTTGTGTTTTGTGATATAACATTACAAGGTCAGTGGAAATTGGAAAACTAAATGAAATTTGATATGTTTAATGAGTTTTTGTCATGCCAATATTTCTGGTAACAAAAGAATCAATTCGATTCTCAGAATCATACCTGCCAACTTTTCAAAATCTCCATTGGGGATTTCAAGTGCAAGAGGATCTAAAGTTCCTTATATATTGCCATAAGTGTTCTTAATCTACTACTATATTGTTCGAATGAGTAGATATGTGTTTAAATACCATTTTAACTCATTTGAATGCATGTTTTGAGGTCTTCAGTTTATATAATAAAGAATTTCAAAATTCAGGTAAACACCTCTGATGGGGGATATCCCAAGTCCAAAGTTGTTTCGTCCCACGTCGGTTCAGCCCTGTAACAAAATAATGAAAAATTTATATTAACATCGGAGGATATTGTGACATATCTGATTCAGGGTAAATGTAATTTTCACAAAGTATTGATGATTCATGACATCGAACATATGGAATATTGATATCCTGAAATATTTCAGGACCTCCATATTCGATTTCATGATATCCTGCAAAATTTCAGAACCTGTACAATTCGATTCAGGTCCTCAAATATTCTTGAAATCGAATTATGGAGGTCTTGAAATATTTAGGGAAGTCATCAATGATTTATGTATACCCTGAATTTGAATTATGGAGGTCCTGAAATATTATCTCCTTAAATGCAATAATTTTGATCAACTCCGTGTATGATTGGGCATAAAACAATAGATGTTAAATATATTCTAATCTTCTCCCAAACATTTTTTGGATATTGTTTTTTGACAGTTAGACTATCAAGGATAAAATCTAGTTTAGGTGATCAAATTTTTATTTTCAGAACAAATATAAAAATTGCCACCGCATACATCTGTGTGGTTTTTGATCTTTACTTAAGGAATGACTATGAAAAAATAACATCAAAAATGTGGTGCACACTGAATAATACTACTATCGCCAATCAGAAGACGTGTTACTTCCAAAATTAAATTATTCAGTGATGTAAATTGATAAAATTTAGCTTTTTTATTTTGTGATCTCTAACTATCAGATTCTAGATATCTCTAATGTCAGTTAAATACTGTCTCTGTTATATAACTGACCTAGGTATGCTGTTCAGCATCTCAACACTAGTAATTCAAATCACAAACAAAATGTGATCAAATATACCTAATGAATATTAAATATTTAAATATTCGTCGAAGGCCCACTTTTTTTACCGTCCCCCTTTTATGTTATTATAAAATTCCTAAACATTTATGTATAAAAATTCATAAACATCTTTATTTCTATTCCTTATAAATATTTTTGAAATTGGGGCCGGATCGATTTTAAATATGGAGCCGGATCGACTTAGGATGAAACGACTTGGGACGGATAGACTTGGGGCCGGATCGACATGAAAGCTTGCTATATATCATATTTTTTTCACACATTATTTTGTACATAAATCTGGCCGTTAGTTTTCTCGTTTGAATTTATTAACATATTTCAATTCGGGTCCTTTTATAGCTGACTATGCGGTATGGGTTTTGCTTATCATTGAAGGCCGTATGGTGACCTATAGTTGTTAATTTCTAGAGTTGTCTCATTGGCAATCATACCACATCTTTTTATTTTCATATTTACACTATACGTGAGAAACAACAAATACTAGTAATGCAAAGTATTCAGTACAATGTCAATCTGCTAAGTAGAATGCTAGTCACTATATACATATATGTCTGTGTAGTAACAGTTTCTTCAGCAGATATTTTTTTTGGAGTAAAATAATCTGATATTTATATGTAGATACAGTAGACACTACATGTGAGCTTGGACATAATATATTATAATAGTCCCAGATGTGAGAGAAAAATCTCAAATGCAATTTAAAGGACCGAGAGAGAAAAATCAGAAGCCGATTGTATGTCTTGTATACTAGGGTATCGGGTCCGTTCGCTCCCAATACACGTTTGCACCCGTCACGTTCGCATCCCACATGTTCGCCCCCTGGGTCCGTTAGCACATTTTTTTTAAATTCAAATACCGATTGAATTATTAGATGTCTTTAAGATGTAGAAATCGAAATATTTATATTTTCTTTAATGAAAATTCGGGAATTTCAAAATGAAATATTTGTGTTGGGGTATTTGATGAAGACTGTATGGACCACCAGACAAACCAGTTGACGATTTTCCGCCACAGTAGACTTTGAACTTTGAGGACAATTGTGACTGTTAATTTAATTTAATACATAAATTCAAACGAAAAATCTAACGGCCTGATATATGTCCAAACAATAAACGAAAACCCAAATATGATTAACAGCAACAAACGACAACTACTGAATTACAGGCTCTTTATGTCTGTAATTATTTGTATTTCATGCAATATAGTAAAATGTCTTCAAGAAGAAATAATAAAAGAAACCAGCATAACCAAATAACATCGTCCATGTTTATTTCTTTCTTGAAACTATTGTCACAGTGATAACTGAACCAAACTTTATACAAATAAAACAAAAGACAACGGCTGATTTCAAGGATAAAGGTTAAAAATCTATTCGTGACATTCTGAAAGTTGGTATGCACATTCAATATCTGATGAAAGTGTCTTTATTAGTTATTAAGGGCATCCGATACAGTTTCACATTATATTGTCATTTTTATAATTTTGAAATATGTTGTAGCCCTGGACGAGTTATAAAAGAAATCACCAAATAAAACATAGGTCACCGTGCTTGTTTTCGAGAAAATTGAGGCTGAAAATTGGGGATTTTTGCACTTTAGTAAAAAAGTTGAGCAAAGGTATAAAAATTTTGGAGTAGATATTCTTTGTCATATATTGATAAGATTGGATTCAATCTGAAGCTGTGACAAGTGAAAATAATGGAAAAAAAAATCCCGTCAAGAATGACTAGTTAATTATTCAAGCCATGCTTAAAATTACGGATAAGATGCTCAAATTGGGATATTTTTTTACCTTAAAATGTGGAAATCGAGAGGTTCATATAATGTCATTTTTCTCATTTTTCTACATTAACTGTCTTTTGTCATGCTTTATCGAAATAGCAAATACAAAATATATGTCACCGTGCTGGATTTGAAGATAAATCGCGATTCATCCTAAAAATTGCGTCCCCCCTTGGTAACCTCAACGTTAGCGCGAACATGCACGACGTCACTGGCTGACAATTTCGACGTCTCCCGCCAATTATGTCTGCAAGGTTATCGGCGACATTTTCCAAATGTTTATATATTGCGTATAAAGAGCTACCTTAAAATAACATTGTTATTGTTTGGAAATAAAAAAAAAAATGTGTATCATAAATACCTCTCTCTTTTATTCTGTTCATGTTCCAAGTGAGAAACATCTCAGGTATAGTTATTGCGGACTGTTGAATTTTTTTACGGCTTAATTTAAAGAATCGCGGCAATTTAGAGCTGGACATGTCGGAAATTAATGTACACACTCGTGTATTGTTGACGACCATATGCTGACCTCTAGATGTTTTTTTTTTGGTTGGTGGGCTGCTGTTTCATTGACATACCCCCAAAACATTATGTTATTCACATTTTTTATCTGGCAAAAATGATTCAATTTATATCTGAAAAAAACGGGACATGTTACCTATTTATGGAAAACTGGCCCTACCTCTTTTGGTTTTGTACTATTATATTGGCATACATTCTCCTCGTAATAACCAGTATTTCATGTTTTTTTTGTTTTTGTAAAAGTTTCGATTAAAATCGGAATACTTTCATTAGAGCGTAATTTTGTTAATAAATTACTATATACTAGTATTATTTTAAAAGTTGTATCATCGCTAATAATTGCGGCATACCATTATTATTGCGTTCTCTCATATTTGACATAAATAAATGGAATAAAATGTTCCGTGACGAAATTTACGTCTTTTAAAGTGTTGATGTGGAATTATAATGATTAAAACTGGATTTTTGCGCTATCTGAACTTTCGATATGAAATTTGACACAAATTGATATTGACTTTGCTTGTTACTAAAATGCATCGTAAACCTATTTTTTTTTTGTGTGCTGTCCGAAAATGTGATCCAAATCAAAGATCAGGAATGAATGATAATAAAAATGATAATTGGCACGCATTATATGTTAACACCAAAAGGGTCAGTCGTCTTGAGATTGCTCAGTATACGATATTTTGTTGACTTCATTGTTCAAGGCCTCACAGAAGCTTCAAAACGAGGAACAGCAGAAACAGTAATAAGTGTTTAGATTTCTTATGATTTTTGTCGAGCCTGCGACTTTTGTCGCAGAAAGCATGACATAGGGATAGTGATCCGGCGGCGGTGGCGGCGGCGGCGGCGGCGGCGGCGGCGTTAGCTAACTTCTTAAAAGCTTTATATTTTAGAAGGTGGAAGACCTGGATGCTTCATACTTTGTATATGGATGCCTCATGTTACGAAGTTTCCGTCATTCACATGTCCAATGTCCTTGACCTTATTTTCATGGTTCAGTGACTACTTGAAAAAAAAGTTTATATTTTTTGTAATGTTAAATTCTCTCTTATTATAAGTAATAGGATAACTATATTTGGTATGTGCGTACCTTGCAAGGTCCTCATGCCTGTCAGACAGTTTTCACTTGACCTCGACCTCATTTCATGGATCAGTGAACAAGGTTAAGTTTTGGTGGTCAAGTCCATATCTCAGATACTATAAGCAATAGGTCTAGTATATTCGGTATATGGAAGGACTGTAAGGTGTACATGTCCAACTGGCAGGTGTCATCTGACCTTGACCTCATTTTCATGGTTCAGTGGTTATAGTTAAGTTTTTGTGTTTTGGTCTGTTTTTCTTATACTGTATGCAATAGGTCTACTATATTTGGTGTATGGAATGATTGTAAGGTGTACATGTCTAGCTGGCAGGTGTCATCTGAACTTGACCTCATTTTCATGGTTCAGTGGTTATAGTTAAGTTTTTGTGTTTTGGTCCGTTTTTCTTATACTTTATGCAATAGGTCTACTATATTTGGTGTATGGAATGATTGTAAGGTGAACATGTCCAACTGGCAGGTGTCATCTGACTTTGACCTTATTTTCATGGTTCAGTGGTCAAAGTTAAGTTTTTGAGTTTTGGTCTTTTTTCTTATACTATATGCAATAAGTCAACTATATTTGGTGTATGGAAATATTCTATGATGTACATGTCAGTCTCGCATGTTTTATTTGACCTTGATCTCATTTTCACGGTTCATTGCTCAGTGTTAAGTTTATGTGTTTCAGTCTGTTTTTATTCTTAAACTATAAGCAATAGGTCAGCTATATTTGTTGTATGGAAGGATTGTAAGCTGTTCATGTCTGTCTGGCATGGTACATCTGACCTTGACCTCATTTTTACGATTCATTGGTCAATGTTTAGTTTTCTTGGTTAAGTCTGTTTCTTAGAAACTATAAGCAATAGGTCAACTATATTTAGTGTATTGAATGATTGTAAGGTGTACATGTATTTCTCGTTTGGTTTATATGACCTTGACTTCATTTTCTTGGATCATGTTAAGTTTATGTAATAGTTGTAGTAAGCTTTCATTTAGGACTATCAACATAATATCAATGGTTAGTAAAGAAGGCGAGACATTTCAGTGTGTGCACTCTTGTATATATCAAAATGTTAGAATCAAAAGCATTAATCTTAAAAGCATAGAAGTTGACGTGTGTAAGAAACATAAGTTGGAGCATCGTTTATACTAAATACCGTTCAAGCAGTTTTTTTTTATTACACGCATGACGTCCCGCCCAAAGTGACGTTTTGTGGGAATTCGAACGCTTTAAGGTCGCGCCAATAGTTAACTCCCTTGAAACTGTATCGGATGCCCTCAAAGTCAAAGGTGTCAATTGCAAGCTAAACATTGCAATTTATGGTCGCACTGTGCAAAGGATACATATATATATATTTTTAGTTAAAATGCAATGAGATACGCTACTTCACGATTATTCACTAAAATATTTACATTTCTACAGTACAACTACTTCGGGTGTTTATAAGTTGATGATCCTTGTAAAAATTGAGCAGGATATTGTTAGAATCTCAAAGTACACGTTGGAATTTTTGATTCTGTGAATTTACATAAAGATTGAAAGACTTTTTGAAAATGGCCCTGGTGTGAAATGTATTCAGGATAAATTGTCCCTATATTCTTTTGAAAGCTAGCCATATATTTTCTATGATGATACTTATGAACTTGTTTGTCTTTTCTTCGACTTTCGTTATAGTAATTGGTATCTTCCGCCTCTTTTTTTCATTTTGGAATAACCAATTCATTAAATGTTTTTTTTTTATTTAAGGAATTTTGTAAAGCTTCAGAAACAGCAAAACATCTTGTTTACACAAGAAGCCAGTCAGACAATGACAACAACATTTATAAACTAGATTTGCAAAAGCGGATGGCACCCTCGTCCTCCAATTGAAAGGGTAACGGCAGCCATTTAAAAATTTTCAAAGTCAATTAGCGCATCTACACATGCCAATTAACATTTTTGTGAATCTTCACTAATTTTGGAGCATTTTGAAATTTGGACATTTTGGCTGTTTCCATGGTAACGGTGACCATTTTCAAAATTCCAAAGACAGATGCCACATTGGCATATGCCATGTTACATATCCATAAAGTTTTATTGGGTTTGATCTATTATTCTTTAAGAAAATGCAGCATTAATGTGTTTTCCCATAGGGTCAATGTTAAGCAGGTAACATTAATGGTTCAATTATTTGATAGTACATGATATGATGTGAGAATTTCATTTCATTCAATTCGATGACACTGCTGGTGGACGTTTCGTCCCCGAGTGTATCACCAGCCCAGTATTCAGCACTTCGGTGTTGACATGAATATCAATTATATGGTCATTTTTATAAATTAACTGTTTGAAAAAAGTATGAATTATTCGAAATACTAAGGATTTTTTTATCCCAGGCATAGAATAGCTTAGTCTATATTGGCACAACGTTTTGGAATTTTGGGTTCTCAATGCTCTTCAACTTTATACTTGTTTGGCTTTATTACTATTTTGATCTGAGCGTCACTGATGAGTCTTATGTAGACGAAACGCGCGTCTGGCGTATTAAATTATAAGCCTGGTACCTTTGATAACTATCATTTTAGGTTTTTCACAGTCAGCCTAATGGTCTCATGGTTCTTGCTTTACGTGTGGGAGGTCATTGGGTTGACCTGTATAATTGTTATACCCTCCTTATGGTAATATGGGTCAATATCTCCAGTGGGCCTCAAAATAAGGAATACAATTATGATAATCATGCAAACTAAAAATTTCTTTGCAATGAACGATATTGGAAATGGTGTTATTTCTTAAAAATTGACTGAGCTTAACCATTACTGTTTTTAAGGGCAGAAAACAATACAATAAAGAAAAACTTTGGAGTTATTACTGTGACTTGACTGTAAGTGTTGCTCTCCATCTATTGCAGTTCATTCAAAAATCTGACCCAATTGTAATTTTTTTATCAATCCTAACTGCTCAACTGGTCAGAAATTTTAACAGCTTCTGTAGAAAATCTCAGTCTAGTCATTAAAGTGCAAGGTGATAGAATAAAGCATGTTTTTTTTTAGTTTGAATTGTTTCATATTTTGTTTTGTTAAGCCTGTTATAGCTGACTATACAGTTCAGCTTTTGCTCATTGTTGAAGGCAGTACAGTGACCTACATGTATAGTGGCTTTAATCCACATTATTGTGAGAGAGAAAAACAGTACACACTGACCTCAGATATTCTAGAATTGATCTACTACCATATTCATATGTCACTTAAACATATAATTTAGGCTTTATTAACCTAATTGGTTTTAAGTCTGTGTTTAGATCTCAGATACGAATTAGCAACCTTTATCTATCTTATGTTTTTGTGGAAGATGCAGCCTTTGAAAAGAAGGTAATTTGAACTATGAACATTAAGGATAAATGTTTTTTTTTTATTTTTGACATGATAAATTTGTAAACCTTCATGGATATCAAACTTCGGCAGATGCTAATCTTCAAGACCAAAAATTAGCATCTTAAAAAAAATTAGAACTTTTTTTAATATTGTATTTTACTGATAAATGGACTCACATTTTGGTTTTGGGGTTTTTCTCATTGTTGAAGGCTGAACGGTTGCCTATAATTGCTTACATCCACTTCATTTGAACTATGGTGGAAAATTGACTCATTGGCAATCACAATAATAGATGAAATCACAATTTTATGTTCCTTTTAAGAATACTAGATTATTTACCTGACTTTTATATATTGATAATTGTTGTAATGACATTAACAATACCGAAAGAAACAGATGTGTTAAATAGTGATACAGAAACTTAATAAGATTAATCATGGTAATTTACTACATTATGACAAATACAGATTTCATGAGAGGCTCTTTTATCTTTGTTTTTAAAGCTCACTTTGCCCGATAAAAGTTTGGTTAGCTGCTTTTGGTATCTTTTTGAATTTGCCGTTTTTCATCCATTTGTCTGACAAAATATATGTATTAAAAAGTATCTCCTTAAAAATTACTTGGCAATTTTTAGAAAACTTGACCAAAATCATCCCTAGGATGTTAAGTTTGAAAATTGCATCATAATATTCTCACCTGCCAAGAAACATGGCTGTCATTATGGGGAGGGAGGGAAAGTTATAGACCAATTGCATTCTTTTTATCTTTTAGTTATACAGCCTTTGTGACATATCATCTTGAATATTCATGAAATGTTTGCAACTGGACTTCAAGCAAACAATAATCAATTAATCCATGGCATATTTTGTTTTTTTCCTATCCACCTATCCATCTCTCACTCAGTTTGCCCCAAAAAATTTGTCAACAAAAATTCTCAACAAACACTTAATATTGGAATGAAACAAAACATTATACCATTACCTCACAGCATTGGTGCTCCTCCTAGTTTAGTTTTTATCAGAATCATTTTTTTTTATTTGGCAAATACAATCTGTACCATTTCTACATTTAAGAAAGTTACCAGCATAGAATAGGAATAGGATTAAAACTTGACACAATTACAACGTACCAAGTGAAAATGTACAACTCCTAAAAATGTATTTTACTGTTTTATCAATGATTTAATAAATTTCCAACTGCAAAACATTGACTTGACACTTCTTTTTCATGTTAGGGAGTTTGTCAACATAAAACCTATAATTAGAAGGGTAACAAAACAGGACTGGAGGTAAATGTGGGATAGTCTGATACCATATGTAGTTGTGCATCTCATGTTTTTTTAACCTTTGCTTGGCATTGAATATGGATGCCACTACTAAACATAGTTGTTGCATAGCAACTTAAAAAAAATCTTACATTGAAATAAATAGGCTATTTTCAATTAGACTAGATCTAAATACATGTTTCAAAGTGTACCCACCAAGCTTTTGGGTCAATTACTTTAAAATGCATTAGGTCGAATTACTATAACTATTGATTTTTAAAGTAGTCTTTAAATAAGGGTATAACGGAGTAGGGGCAATAAGGCCCTTATTTAGCCCAAAGAATTTTGAAAATTAAAAAGTAACCATATATTTTCTAACATTTGTTCTAACCGTACTAAGATACAAGGTGTTAGGAAAAGAAAAAAAGTCGCATTTAACTAGTTACCATGGCAACAATCCATGATGAAATATTTATATTTGGTAAAAATATTATGATTTTCCATGTTTTTAATCAATCTTTAAATATAATTTAGATCGGAAAAGTATGTGTCAACCCAAGAAACAACTTTATATTTGGTGATATAATGGAAATAGCTATCGTAAAGCTTCTGTAAAATTATTTTGTTGTTTCTTGGCCGCGCACGATGTTTCCACACAGGATATATATGGATGGAATACTCAATAAATACTGCACTTTTCTTCTTTCTCTTCGAAAGTGTCCATGTTAAAATTAATTTTTGTGTCCTAACATAAAAACTCTAGTGTAATTCATATATATTTCTTGACCTAATGCATTTATCAAACAAAATGTGCAAATTTAAAATAGTTCTTAAAACTTAATGTTTCTATGGCCAAAATGGGCCTTAATGCCCTTGTCAGCTACTGATATTATATAAGATACATTTTTTTCTTGTTATCTATTTATTGGAAATGACTCTGTTCTCTATCCAGGTAATACAAATGTATAGATTTGTTGTCTATTGACCAAAAGTTATTGACATCTATCAAAGCTAGCCAGATTTTTTCTTTAAAACTGTTATACAAAAAAATATTGCAGAAGAACATAAAATTAATCCAAATGTTAATATATGGAGGCAACAGCTGAAGAAGATGGGTAATATAAATATGTAATATCATATGTAGTTGTGCATCTTGGGCACAGTACCTAAATAATATTTCAAATTCAGATAATTTTTTATATGTACAAACATGTATCTTAATTATGGAAAAACTTAGAATTTCTAAGGAGCCTTCTGTTACTTTGACTTGACCTTAATTTTTCAATTGAGCACTTATTTATAATATTATTTGTAATATATATCTATGATGACTAAATAACCAGCAAGAACAAGAAGACACAACCAAAATCAGATCCTAATTTCATTATAATGATAAATCAATGAAAATTTTATTATCCTTTATTGAGCAATAAGATTACCCGAAAATGTGTTGTAATTCATTGTGTTGCTAAAAACAGTGTAACTGGAATAAGACTTTACAGCTATTTGATCCCCTTTCTGCAAATCCAATATCATACTGAGTGTTCCTTGTTGGTAAGTCGAACCTTTTATGGACACACTGGATACTCTAGTATTATTGTGCCAAAGACTGGCAACCAAGGTTTTTCCACGATCACTATTAACAATTGAAGAAAATTGATATACTCCTGCAATAGGCGCAGTAAATATACGAGTGCTTGGGTTGTAGCCATTTAGTTTGTTAGTAAAAACTCTGTCGAATTTTATTATCTCATTTTCTGAAAGTGATTTTGACTTTGTTAAGGCAGCTGAAAAGGCAGGAATTTTCTTCCTATTGAATAACGAACAGCCGTTATCTACAAGAATAAAGCATATAATAGTTAAATATTGATTTGAGTAGTTACTCAATAACTTTTAATCCTTCCGTTTCAAGTGGAATATAAGACCTTAGAAGTTTTCACATTGTTTAAATATATGATTTTGTATTAGGTAGAACTTCAATTTCTTGAAATGGACCATCATATTTGAAACTTTAGCTAATTACATTTGGATACAAGTATGTCATGGGTAAAATGCAAGAATATATCTAATATCTAGTAAATTATGATATATATGGAGGAAATCTTGCAATGTGAAAACGCTGATATTCATGATATACCTTCATCCAGGTAAGATAAACAACAAAGGCACATCACTGAAACTGCCACTAACAATAGACTTATTTGGAGCTATTGCCCTTTTATGGCAATATTTTTATCAATTTTTGGCAAGATGGTTTCAAAGATATTCATATTTGAAACTTCTCAACCAATTTAAAGCAAACTTGATTCCTTGATGTGTTCTTATTTTAGTTTACAAATTGTATAGCAGTCCATTTACCAATGTAGCTGTCTTTACTGAATATAATAAAGACTTAGGAATAAAATGAAAATAATCGTCTAAAAAGTTAAACACTGAAACCGATAGGGAAAATCTGACAGAGGCAGCACATTTAAAGAAGTCAAGATCTACTGAAAAACTCATTTTCTGCAATATTCATTCTGAAAGCACTTGAAAAGCATCATATATTAATAAAAAAAATAAATTGTTGTTCTTGAAAAGAATTAACACTGAAAAAATGGCAAGTAATAACAGTCATACATTTCTTCCAAGGTGAGCGATACAGGCTCCTAATAACTTAACTGGTTTGATTAATCAAATACTTGAATCTTACCTGAATCTTTCTTTAACAATATTTCAACTACATCCTTCAGGAGGGAACCTTCTGTAATAAAAGGAATGTTAACATTTGTGTTTTAATTCAATTTTGTCTACAAGTTCACTGCCAATAACTAAAGTTTGGTAGAGTATCGAACGCTTATTCTTATTAATTTTAATGAAAACAACTTTAATATTTTAATGCACAAAACAATTGTTTAACTTCCTTGTATACCTTCATTACCTATATTAACATCGGAAACAATTTGAAACGAAAAAAATTCAACCTTTTGCATTGGATTATGATGTGTTATTGTTGTGAGAAATTGTAAATGATTGTTTTTACTAGTTTGTTTTGCTGATTTGACGTATTGATGAAAAAAAGTAAAAGATGAAATATCACAGTGATTTTTTTTTATTTTAACATTTTACGTTGTGTGTTTATTCAAAAGTCGTATATATTCTAAACAAAAGCTATAAAATTATTTACCTAGCTTAACGTCACAAGATCCCATGATCATCTCTCCATATAAAACCAATGTTAGAATAGAGATACTGTATATTATAATTAGATTCATGATGTATTCAAAGTGAAGTAACTCTAGAAACTTGTAATATTTCAATTATTCTGTATTCTTTTATACTTGTGTTTTGTAATATAACATTACAAGGCCAGTGGAAATGGGAAAACTAAATGAAATTTGATATGTTTAATGAGTTTTTGTCATGCAAATATTTCTGGTAACAAAAGAATCAATTCGATTCTCAGAATTATTCCAAAGTGTATACCTGTATATAATAACAAATAGTCAAAGAAACTTAAACTAATGCAGATTTTGTTTTGATGGAAGCTCAAAGGAATTCCTACTATTGTATTATAGCCTTTAAAACAGGAAAACCAACATATTAAAACATGAATACTACAAGAATAGGCAACTCTAAATGTAAAAATATGACAATATCATAATCTTATAATGAAAGGTCTTATTTGCTTCGAAACTCAGGAAATAATACATCTCCCTTAATGTGTCCAGCCAACAATAAGCCAATAAACAACAAGCGACATAACTTGCATTTTTATCAAGGGTTATAAGCAGCGGGGTCTGAGAGTTCTTACTATGAAATAAAAATCTGCAAAATAATCGAGATTTTACAACTAGGCTGGGTTACACTGCCCCTTTTTCGTCCTCAAATGTGTTTGTGGCCCTAACCATTTAGGAAAAAGGGTGCAAAAACAATACTTTTATAATACATTGTATAAATTGCTTATTTCTTGACCAATTTCACTGGGGTTTAATTCAAAGTCTTGAATTTTTGGGATTCTTGAATATGCTGAATTTAACTGTGTTTTGAGATTTTGGATTTTAGGCCTTGTTTTTTAAATTGGTCCTCATTGAGATCCAAAGGGTCCAAAATTAAACTTTGTTTGATTTCATAACAATAATGACTTATTGGGGTTCTTTGATATGCCGAATGTAACCCAGTATTTAGATTTTTAATTTCGGGGCCAGGTTTTAAAATTGGTCAATATTGAGGTCAAAAGGGTTCAAAATTAAACTATTTAATATTAAACAAATTAATTGAAAGGGTTCTTTGATATACTTAATCTAAATCTGTATTAAGATTTTTGATTTTGGGACCAGTTTTCAAGTTGGTCCAAATCGGGATCCAAAATTAAATTTTGTTTAATTTCAACAAAAAATGAATGTATTGGGTTCCTTGATATGCTGGATCTAACCGTGTATTTAGATTTTAGATTTTGGGCCCCGTTAACAAATTGGACCACATTGAGGTCCAAAGGGTCCAAAATTAAACTTTTGATTTCCTTCAAAAATTTGATTTTGTTGGGGTACTTTGATATGCAGAATCTAAGCATGTATTTAGATTTTGGATATTGGACCATAATAGGTAAATGTCCAAATTTCAAATTTTTAAGTTCTTAGACAACATTCATTCTGTGTCAGAAACCTATGCTATGTCAAATATTTAATCACAATCCAAATTCGGAGTTGTATTGCATAATTAATAGAAATTGTAAGTAGATTCATAGTTAAAAATAGATACAGCTTCAAATTCTAATTTTAGAGAAGAATTATGTATAAATATAGTTTGACATTTACTGTTCATTACTAGATATTTGAAAAATAATTAAAGGACTTCGTGCAAGGTTTGTTTGTAATTCTGTATAAATTAATTTTCATAATGCTATATAATATATTATATATATTTTAGTTTTTTTTTATGAACGAACCTTTTAAAAACTTAGCTAATATTGTCTATTAACAAATAAATTTATTAAATTATTGGTGTGCTTTGATATGCTGAATCTAACCGTGTATTTAGATTTTGGATATTGGACCATAATAGGTAAAAGTCCAATTTCAAACTTTTCAGTTCTTTGACAACATTCATTCTGTGTCAGAAACCTATGCGGTGTCAAATATTTAATCACAATCCAAATTCAGAGCTGTATCAAGCTTGAATACAGTGTCCATACTTGTCCCCAACTGTTCAGGGTCCTACCAAACTGCGCCCAGCGGAGCATTTTATTCTAGTCTGATATTATGTTTTATTGTTACACCACTGTCCTAGGTTAAGGGAGAGCTGGGCACCAACAAACATATTTAATCCCACCACATTCTCATGTAACAATAAAAGACGCACCTTACGAACTAGAAAACTTATACATTTGTACTCAGATGTTTAGATTTGGTAAAGTAGTTCCAGGCTCTATAAAACGAGGCGTCATCATAGACACAAACATCGAAAATGGGTCTCGGTATATTGATATTCTGGAATGTGATGCAGTGCTCCCGAATAGAACATCATTTGGTCGTTTTGAAGTAAGACTTTTTGCTGATAACAATCGCACTCCATGTATATACTGTCACATCACAGGTCATCCTTCATACAGATGTAAGGACAAACCAAGTCTCATGAATCAAAAGAGATGTTACAATTGTTGTGGTATAAGTCACGTAGCTAACGCCTGTACAAGTGAAGGATACTGCTCTTACTGTAACGTCAAAGGTCACGCCAGACGAGACTGTGAACAGTTCAAACAGGAAACAGAAAAAAAGGAATTGGGCAGTTATGGTCCTGAAATATTAGAGGGAAGACAAGACAATACAAAAAACATTCACACTGACGAAGATGACGAAGAATCCATCTCATCAGACAACGCAAATTGTGAAAGAGAGACCGTGTGTGTTCTCCTTGGAGCATCTAATTGTATTAGGCTCGGACATATCGACGATTCGTTAGTAAACGCTTCAATATCTGGAGGATCCTTTGACAAAATTGAACAAAACATTGATCTAGCTTTTCAAAAAACTGAAAACAAAGATATTGAAAAGGTTGTTATCTGTTTAGGCACAAATGACATAAGTAGAAATAAAAGTGACTCTGATCAAATAAACCTTCTTGTAACAAGCGCTGTCAATCGTGTGAAGTCTAGCTTTCCAGAGGCACAAATAGGCCTTTGCAATATCATACCGCGTAAAGGCAACGGCGCTCAATTTCAGAAAATAAATGAAACAACCAAAAATGTAAAAAGTTTCATGAAAAAACTTTGTGTTCGAGAACAATCTGTAGCATTTGTTGATATAAATGATCAATTTTATAAACACGGAGCTGTAATCAGAGCGTTGTTTGATAAAAATGACAGTAGCGGTGTACACATCAGCACAGAAGGCGCACAAAGAATTAACAGTAAACTTTGTGAGTTTCTTCATATTCCAAATACGAATTTAACCGTATCAAACACTCCGGTTGATCGCAAACGCAACAGGAGTGACAAAACTACTCCAACATCTGCAGACCGGACATCCAAAGTATCAAGAAAAGAGACAGGCATAGATTATGATTAAACCATGTAAATAAACACTCAAGACTATTTTAATCTGATTTTACTGTTAAAAAAATATTTAGAAAAAAAACAAAACAAAAACACAAATGTATCACTGTAAATATCATGTCCACTTTTTTAAACATATTTTTCGTATGTATATTGTATTTAGAAGTATTTCGTTTATATGCCTATATGTATATACTGCAAAAAGTGCAAAAATTGCTAAGATGTACCAAATTGTAATGTTATATATGGAGAACATGAATAAGTATCGGTTTATTAGACCTATTACGGTTTTAAAACGACGCTTAATAATTAAAGTTTTACCTGATTTGTTTACACACAGGTATACACATGAACGATCCGTTAAGTTTATTTTACCTAATAGACATAACCAGGTTCAAAGCATTCAAGTGAAACATTTAAATGACGAAAGAAAGAAAAAAAACCTATTCGAACTTAATATGTCTTTGTCAATTGCTTCAATAAATGTAAATGGTTTACGAAACAATAAAAAAACGAGATGTGATTTTTAATTGGTTGGTTTCAAAAAAGTTTGATATCATTTGTCTACAAGAAACACACTGTTCGAAATCTGATATTGATAACTGGGGTAATGACTGGATTAAATTTGGGGTAGGTGAATCCGTTTGGAATTGTGGAACTTTTGATTCAAGGGGAGTGGGATTCCTTTTGCAAAAGAAATTTTCCGAAAATGTAACTTTTATTAATCACGATGAAAACGGAAGATGTCAAATGTGTGATATAAAAAGAGATAATGCTGTATATCATATTGTTAATGTATATACACCGATCAACGGTTCCGATAGAAAGACTTTTTACGAAAATTTGCGTAATTTAAATAAAATGTATGACGATGATAGCGTTGAACACTACACCGTATTATTAGGAGACTTTAATTGTACTTTAGACAAAAAACTAGACAGAATGCCAAAATAATGACGTCGGTACAACAGAATTAAAAAATCTTTTGTTGAGATATGAATTAGATGATGTATGGAGATCTCGATTTCCAGATACAAAACGTTAAACTCGAAGTCTCGTATTGATTTTATTTTCTGCAGCAAATCTTTGAATAGTAAAATATTAGCACTCGTATATCACATTTCCCGTTTAGTGATCACGAAAAAGTTACATCAAAAATTAAGCTAGATGATATAGAAAGAGGGCCGGGTATGTAGATTATGAATTTAAATACAATTAAATCTGAACAGTTTTCAAATGCCTTTAAAGTCTTTTGGGAAGGATGGAAAAATAGTAAAGACATATATAATGATATACAAGAATGGTGGGATATAACCAAAAGTAAAATAAAATTTCTAACAATTGATGTTAGTAAAACACTAAATCGCTTATATAATAACAATCACATTATACAACTAGAAAAACGACTTGAAGCATTAAAATTGGTAGAGGAAAAAACAAATATCATCAATTCTAGAATAACCCAAATTGAACGCGAAATTAAGGATATTTATACAAATTTGACAGAATCTGCGAAAATTAGAGCAAAAATTAAATGGGCAGAGGAAGGTGAAAAATCTACGAAATATTTTTTTAATTTAGAAAAGAAAAATGGTCAAAACAAATTGTTGAATCGTATAAAAACAAAAACGGGTGAGTATAAATATGATATTGATTCGATATTAAAAGAACAAGTACAGTTTTATTCCACACTATTTACTTCTGAAGGGTGGGACAAACAGTGCGGTGAAAAGCTTTGCCAATTTATTGAAAATAAGGTAAGTTCCGACGATAAGGAGATGCTTGAAAGTAAAATAAATATGGAAGAATTAGAAAAAGTGCTCAAAGATCTAAAGACTAACAAATCACCGGGTGAGGATGGCATTATATCTGAATTTTACATTTTGTATTGGGATATAATAAAATATGATTTTTTTACACTCCTTCAAGAAATATTTGATAAAAATGCCTGAAGTAAATCACAACATAAAGGGGTTCTTACGTTATTACATAAGGGTGGTGAAAGAGAAAATATTAAAAACTGGAGACCTCTTACATTACTTAACACCGATTATAAAATCATAGCAAAACTTCTTGCAATGAGATTGAAAAAAGTCTTACCAAAAATAATACATCCAGATCAAAAAGGATTTGTTAAAGGAAGAAACATTAGTGATGCTAACAGATGAATTCAAGATATAATAGACTATATTGACAACGAAGACGAAGATGGAATAATAATATTTCTTGATCAACAAAAAGCCTTTGATAGAGTCGAATGGGATTGGGTGGATTTTGTATTAGAAAAAGTTTTAATTTTGGGGAAAAATTTAGACAATGGATCAAAATGTTACTTTATGATGCTATAACCTGTATAAAAACAAATGGACATGTTTCAAAATATTTTTCGATAACTCGTTCGGACAGACAGGGCTGTCCAATAGCACCCCTTATATACATTTTGCAAGCAGAACCAATGACATGTGCAATACGAGGTAACAAGGAAATTGAAGGGATTCAGATACCTGGTGAGGGGGGTAAAAGTATAGAAACTAAATTATGCATGTTTGCTGATGACACTCAGCTTTTTAACAAAAATGAGAAATCAGTAGAAAAATCTTTTGATGTCCTAACGCTATATGAAACAGCTTCGGGATCTGAAATTAATTATGATAGAACCAAAGGTTTACTTATAGGATCTCTTAAAAGGAAAAAACTAAAATTTAATTAAAATTAAATGGATTACAGGTAATGTAAAAACCCTCGGAGTAAATCACGGATATGAAATTGATAATGATGCTATATGGCAAAGCATTGTAGAAAAGATTAAAAACTGTTTCCACGTGTGGAAAAGCAGGAAACTTTCATTTAGTGGTAAAACCTTAATAGTAAGATATTTCATATTGCCCATGTGCAGTTATGAAATTGAAATGCGGGGAATTCTTGAAAAATATTCAAAAGAAATAAACAATATTATTTGGAATTTTATATGGGATGAGAAAGTTAACCAAATAGAAAGACAGGTTTGTTGTCTTGATATAACAAAGGGTGGAATGGGCATGACTAGTAAAAACTTATTCATTAGAAGTAAGCAAATAAAGTCTCTTTATCGCATTCTTCATGAACCATTAGAAATCTGGAATGCGATTGACAAGTATTGGCTTCGACAATTTGACAATAAGTATAATGATCAATATTTTTTATGTAAATGTTCAAATATTAACGGACTAAATCTTAAAAATATTCCTTTATTTTATCAGAAAATGGTCTATACATGGTCTTATTTTCTAAAAATTGGAGATAATCCCAAAACAAAGAACGAGGTACTTAATATGAGACTATTTGGTAATTCAAAAATTTCATTCCAAAATAAGCCATTGTTTTTTTCTTCCTTTCTAGAAAGTAACATGAAATATATCAAAGACATATGGAATGAAGAAACCAACGAATTTTACAGTTGTTGTTCTATATTTGAAAAACTTGTGGATAAAAGAAACTGTATATCGGAATTTTCAAGAGTTAATAGTTCAATACCAATCGACTTCTTACAAATTTTAGAAATTGATAATGAAATTAATGAAAAAAACAAACATAGAATTGAAACTTTCTGATGAAATGTTCATATTTGATAGAAATGACAAAAAAATCAAACCTAAAGAATTGAAACTCAAATATATTCGAGACACGATTAATAAGAATATATATCCAAAATGTCAAAACAAATGGCAAGAAATTTTTGGCACGAAATTAATTGGAAAATAGTATGGGACAATCTGAAAAAAGTTAATATCACCAATAAAATAAAAGAATTTCAATGGAAATGCATTCACAATATCATATATACGGAAAGTAGACTTACAAAATGCAATTGTCAAACGGAAAATGTCATATTTGCCAAACAGTCAATAATACTGAAAATAAAAGTTGCAACATTTATTTTCCGATTGCAATACAACCAAAATAATCATTAGTGAAATCAAAGATATTTTAACATTATGGAATGTTCAATTAGATGATGAAAATTTAAAACATTTTATGCTTTTGGGAGATAGCAGTGGTCAATCGAACCACACTTTACTTGTAAATCTCTTTTTTATTTTGACAAAATGGTCCTTGTGGAAAATAAGAAACAAAATAAAATATGTTGGGATACAGATATTTTGAATCTTTGGAAATCATACATGATAACCCATCTGAAATCTGTACCCTGTTATTTATCTAATAATACAATAGACAAAGAAAAAATAAACACATTAATTAATTTTATATGATAATTACAAACCTTGGAAGAGATAACAGTCACGATGTTATGTGGTCTGCCTTTTATGTCTCTTTAATTTGTATAAGGTAATCCATGGTTTAGAGGTGCACTCGATTATTTTATAATGTTATATTATTTATTACTAGTATTACAATTTAGAAAGATGTTCTTTTTCATTCATTGTCATATAATAGAATAATAAGTATTATTATACATGTACTACTTTTTCTTGTAATACAGTGCACTTTTTACAGCCTCCTGCTTCCCGGACAGTTGGTTTTAAATGTAAACGGGAATCCCCAGTTTGCATCCTGGGCAACTGAGGAAATTGTAAACAGGAATTTTTTGGAATAAGCAAGTATCTATTAAAAAAAAAAAAAATAAAATCCCGCCACATTCTGTATATGCCTGACCCAAGTCAGGAGCCTGTAATTCGTTGGTTTTCGTTTGTTGCTGACAGTGTATATCATATTGTAGGGGGGGGGGGGGGTTGTTTTGTACATAAATCATGCCATTAGTTTTCTCGTTTGAATTGTTTTACATTTCGTGGCCTTTTATAGTTTGTTATGCGGTATGGGTTTTGCTCATTGTTGAAGGCCGTACGGTGGCTAATAGTTGCTAACTCTGGTTAAATTGGTCAAACCACATCTTCTTATTTTTTTCCGAAATTAATTGCAACTAATTTTGCACCTGGCGTGGTGCAGGTGGATGATTAGTTTGAAATATTTAGACTGAAGTTATTCAGCAAAAAGATTATGAGTAATACTATTTTAGATGAAACTAAAGGTATACATAAAAATGAAGCGGAAAGAAAATTAAAACAAAAAAATTTGTACACAGCTTTATGGCGTTACCAATTCAACACTGTAATTAGATCTTTGAACATTGTTTTTATTGGTATTGATATTGATTTTATTATCAGTAAATAGAATAAAACTAAATATTATTTTTATATACATATGCATATTTATGGCTTTTCAATCTGTCGATATCTGTATCTTGCCATTGCACAAGGTCATGTTTTTTCTCTGACTGTTAATGACATCTTTACACTAAATCCATTTGATGTTGGATATATACCGATTGATATTTTAGTCTTAGATGCATGATTATTTTATTAGTTGTTATTGGCTTTAAACTAGCTGTCAGAAACTACGAGTACCCTCAGATCAGTTCTTAGTGTCTTTTTTGTTGTGGGGATGTATAAATTCTCTGTCACGTCTGGTCTGTGTTTTTGTTAGATGTCTTTCTGCTTTGTATCGATCTGATGAGTTAAGCCTTTTACAACTGATTTTTAATGGTTTGTTTTTATGTTTTACACCACTGTCCCAGGTTGGGGAAGGGTTGGCGCCTTCAAACTAGTTTAACACCGCCACATTCTGTATGTTCCTGCTCCAAGTCAGGAGCCTGTAATTCAGTGGTTGTCGTTTGTTGCCGTATATCATATTTGTTTTCATTCATTATTTTGTACATAAATCAGGCCGTTAGTTTTCTCGTTTGAATTGTTTTACATTTGTCATTTCGGGGCCTTTTATAGCTGACTATGCGGTATCGGTTTTGCTTATTGTTGTAGGCCGTACGGTGATCTATAGTTGTTTATTTCTATGTCATCAGGTCTCTTGTGGAGAGTTGTCTCATTGACAATCATACCACATCTTCTTATTTTCATTTTAACACTATAAGTGAGAAACAACAAAAACTAGTAATTCAAAGTTTTCAGTACAATGTCAATCTGCTGAGTAGAATGACATATATGTCTCTGTAGTAACATAGTTTCTAGAGCAAATTGGAGTGAAATAATCGGACATATTTATATATGTAGAGAAAATTGATACAGTAGACACTACATGTGAGTTTTTGGCTGAATTCGTTGTAAGGATAGAAAATTTTAAACACAATTGTATAAATGCAACTTTAGGACTGAGAGAGAAAATTCAGAAGCTGCTTGTATGTCTTGTATACTAAGGTATCGGATCCGTTTTCTCCCTACACGTTCGTACCCCACATATTCGCCCCCAGGTCCGTTCGCACCCTATTTTTATTCAAATACCGATTGAATTATTAGATGTTTTTTAGATGTATAAATCAAAATATTTATATTTTCATTAATAAAAATTCGGGTATTTCAAAATGAAATATTTTTTTTGGGAATTTGATGAAGAATATATGGACCATCAGACAAACCAGTTGACGATTTTCCGCCAGTAGACTTTGAACTTTGATTGCAATTGTGACTGTTATTTGAATTTAATATATCAATTCTTTGATAAAATGTTTTTATATTAGTGCATATTAGATAGCATTGGTTGGTGAATGGTGTATAATATGATGTTTCGTTTTTTTTTTTTTAATATTTTATAGTGCATGATAACATTTTGTGAGGGAATTCGATGTTTGCTATATCACGGTTAATTTCAACGCACTTTATGACCACTATACCAATCAGAATGAAATTTTTTGCAGTAATTTAAGAAATGAATTTACTTTGTATCCATGTATTATTTGTGAAACATTAAAAGTTTTAAAAGGGCGAATTTCTGTATAGAGTCAATAATTATGTAGACTTTTGACGCCCAAACTTTCTATTGCCTTAAATACGCAAATGAAAGTTCCGAAAACTATACAAATACAATACGACATGTTTTTGAAATTATAGCAAATCTTTTGGTTGACAAATTTTTATTCGTTATTGCAAAAAATTAACTTAAAATATCTGTCATTTTGTCCCTACCCAGTTTACCCCTATTAATTAGTATGATGTGGACCGGTCATTGTTATTGAATCTTGCGCAATTTGATTGGATTAAGTTGTTACTAGTTTACCTGCAAACTCTTTATTTTTTTATACACGTATATTGATTCAATCAAAACATGCATGAATGTGTACAGTACCTTAAATGACCTTCAAACTGGACACTGGACGAGTCCATATTATTTTTTATCAATGAAACTAAAGATATAAAAGGTAAGAATTGCCACTTCTTATATTTTCACAAAATTTTCCATATATAGAGTAGATAAATTATTTTTTAATAGTCTATTCTGGAGAAAAAAGAGAAAGTTTACAAATCAGACGTTTTATTCCATTAAACAAGTCATTTTTCAAAGAGAAATGCCGAAATACATTTTACACACGGCTACGCCAGGTAAAATTATTGTTTATCTTACTTAAAAAAAAACATTTTTCAGTCTCATTATAATATTATAATTACAATTAATCCCAAACCAAAGTAGTCGGTAGATAAAATCAAAATATGTCCGATCTGCCTATTTGTTGAAATCAAAATTCAATACGATCGTTTTAAGGTCAATTTCGTCTTCCTCACAAAATCTTATTAGTCACTATAGTGCTCTTTTGTGTTTTATAAAGTAGTAAGTATAAACATTTTAGTGCTGTTATTTAAATGAAATATTTCATTATTTGAATGATTGTGTACGGTTTAAGTTCTTGCAGTAGGAAACCTGTTTACGTTTTTAGAATGTCACTTTATATTGAAACAATAAAAAACTTATTTATAGCAATACACTAACTCAAACACGATTAAAAAAAATTTCAAAACAAAACCAATAAAAAGAGTGCGAACGGACCCAGGGAGCGAACGTGATTTAAGCGAATGGAACCGGGATCGTATACTAGTAATTGTAAAAGTTCTATTTTTTATACAATGAACTGCATTCGTTATTGTAATGGATCACAAGAACCCATCTCTCTTGTGTTCTGTCAAAAATATTTAGAGATAAAACAGTGAAAGAGAATACCACTTGCCTCATGAACCATTGCTAAACAAACAAATCCACTGTAGCATAGTAAGCAACTGCTATAGGTCAACGTACGGCCTTCAACAACGAGCAACTCCCACACCGCATATCAAGCTATAAAAGACCCACGAAATAAAACTTGAAATTCAAAATACTTCAAACGATAAATCTAACAGCCTGATATATGTACAAACAATAAACGAAAAACAGATATAATAACCAACACCAAACGACAACCACTGAAGTACAGGCTCTTTATCATGCTAATGTCTGTAATTATTTGTATTTCATGAAATATTGTAAAATGTTTTTAAAAGGAATATTAAGAATAAAAGAAAACAGCATAAGCAATTAACATCGTCCATGTTTATTTCTTCCTTGAAACTATTGTCACAGTGATAACTGAACCAAACTTTATACAAATAAAAAAAAGACAACTGCTGATTTCAAGGAAAAAGGTTAAAAAATCTATTAGTGACATTCTGAAAGTTGGTATGCACATTCAATATCTGATGAAAGTGTCTTTATTAGTTATTAAGGGCATCCGATACAGTTTCACATTATATTGTCATTTTTATAATTTTGAAATATGTTGTAGCCCTGGACGAGTTATAAAAGAAATCACCAAATAAAACATAGGTCACCGTGCTTGTTTTCGAGAAAATTGAGGCTGAAAATTGGGGATTTTTGCATATAGATAAAAGAAGATGTGGTATAAGTGCCAATGAGACAACTCTCCATCCAAGTCACAATTTGTAAAAGTAAACAATTATAGGTTAAAGTACGGCCTTCAATACGGAGCCTTTTCTCACACCGAACAGCAAGCTATAAAGGGCCCGAAAAATGACTAGTGTAAAACCATTCAAACAGGAAAACCAGCGGTCTAATCTATATAAAAAACGAGAAAAGAGTAACACTTATGAACCACATCAACAAACGACAACCACTGAACTTCAGGTTCCTATAGTCAATACCTGGTGAAAGTGTTTCTCAGTTTATTAGTTATTAAAGTCAAAGGTGTCCGAATTGCAAGCTGAACATTGCAACTTATGGTAGCATTGTGCAAAGGATACATATATATTTTTTTTATATTTAAAATGTAATGAGATACGCTGCTTCACGATTATTCACTAAAATATTCAAATTTCTACAGTACAACTACTTCGGGTGTTTATAAGTTGATGATATCTGTAAAAAGTGAGCAGGATATTGTTAGAACCTCAAAGTTTACTATACAGTTCATGTTTTGCTCATTTTTGAAGGCAGTACAGTGACCTAAATGTATAGTGGCTTTAATCCACATTATTTTGAGAGAGAAAAAAAACAGCACATAATTTTGGATAGCTGTGCTCGCTACTACATTACCCACAGCATAGGAAGCTAGTAAAGGTAGCTACAGCTGATCTTAAAGTAAATTACCCTGACTAATATTATATACTTCATTGACTTCAATCAAGTTTTATCTTAACACACTGATCTCAGATATTCTAAAAATGATCTACTACCATATTCATATGTCACTTAAACATACAATTTAGGCTTTAATGACCTAATAGGTTTGAAGTCTGTGTTTAGATCTCAGATAATCAATCAATCCATGGCATATTTTGTTTTTTCCTATCAATCTCTCACTCAGTTTGCCCCAAAAAGTTGTCAACAAAAAATCTCAAAGACTTAATATGGGAATGAAACAAAACATTATACCATTACCTCACAGCATTGGTGCTCCTCTTAGTTTAGTTTTTATCAGAATCCTTTTTTTTTATTCGGCAAATTATAATCTTTACCATTTCTACATTTAAGTAAGTTACCAGCATAAAATAGGAAAAGAATTAAAACTTGACAAATTAACAACGTACCAAGTTTAAATGTACAATTCCTAAAAATGTATTTTACTGTTTCATCAATGATTTAATAAATTTCCAACTGCAAAACATTGACTTGACAATTCTTTTTCATGTTAGGGAGTTTGTCAACATAAAACCTATAATTAGAAGGGTAATAAAACAGGACTGGAGGTAAATGTGGGATAGTCTGATACCATATGTAGTTGTGCATCTCATGTTTTTTTAACCTTTGCTTGGCATTGAATATGGATGCCACTACTAAACATAGTTGTTGCATAGCAACTTAAAAAAAATCTTACATTGAAATAAATAGGCTATTTTCAATTAGACTAGATCTAAATACATGTTTCAAAGTGTACCCACCAAGCTTTTGGGTCAATTACTTTAAAATGCATTAGGTCGAATTACTATAACTATTGATTTTTAAAGTAGTCTTTAAATAAGGGTATAACGGAGTAGGGGCAATAAGGCCCTTATTTAGCCCAAAGAATTTTGAAAATTAAAAAGTAACCATATATTTTCTAACATTTGTTCTAACCATACTAAGATACAAGGTGTTAAGAAAAGAAAAAAAGTCGCATTTAACTAGTTACCATGGCAACAATCCATGATGAAATATTTATATTTGGTAAAAATATTATGATTTCCATGTTTTTAATCAATCTTTAAATATAATTTAGATCGGAAAAGTATGTGTCAACCCAAGAAACAACTTTATATTTGGTGATATAATGGAAATAGCTATCGTAAAGCTTCTGTAAAATTATTTTGTTGTTTCTTGGCCGCGCACGATGTTTCCACAAAGGATATATATGGATGGAATACTCAATAAATACTGCACTTTTCTTCTTTCTCTTCGAAAGTGTCCATGTTAAAATTAATTTTTGTGTCCTAACATAAAAACTCTAGTGTAATTCATATATATTTCTTGACCTTATGCATTTATCAAACAAAATGTGCAAATTTAAAATAGTTCTTAAAAACAAAATGTTTCTATGCCAAAAAATGGGCCTTACTGCCCTTACTCCTTTCTTCTATTAATGTTTGTCAGCTACTGATATTATATAAGATACATTTGTTTCTAGTTAGGCTATTTATTGATAATGACTCTGTTCTCTCTCCAGGTAATACAAATGTATGCATTACTTGTCTATTGACCAAGAGTTATTGACATCTATCAAAGCTAGCCAGATTTTTTCTTTAAAACTGTTGTCCAAAAAACATAATGCAGAAGAACATAAAATTAAATAAACTGTTAAGTTATGGAGGCAACAGCTGAAGAAGCTGGGTAATACAAATATGTAATACCATATGTAGTTGTGCATCTTGGGTTCAGTACCTAAATATTATTTCAAATTCAGATAATTTTTCATTTACCTTAATTTTTCACTTGGGCACTCATTTATAAAATTATTTGTAATATATATCTATGATGACTAAATAACCAACAAGAACAAAAAGACACAACCAGAATCAGATTCTAATCTGATTATAATGATAAATCAGTGAAAATTTGATTATCATTTATTGAGGTATAAGATTACCCGAAAATGTGTTATAATTCATTGTGTTGCTAAAAACAGTGTAACTGGCATAAGACTTTACAGCTATTTGATCCCCTTTCTGTAAATCCAATATCATACTGAGTGTTCCTTGTTGGTAAGTCGAACCTTTTATGAACACACTGGATACTCTGGTATTATTGTGCCAAAGACTGACAGCCAAGTTTTTTCCACTATCCCTCATAACAACTGAAAAAATTGATATACTCAAAAAATACGTTCAGTAAACATACCAGTGCTTGGGTTGTAGCCATTTAGTTTGTTAGTAAAAACTTTGTCGAACTTTATTATCTCATTTGTTGAAAGTGATTTTGACTTTGTTAAGGCAGCTGAAAAGGCAAGAATTTTCTTCCTATTGAACATTGCACAGCCTTTATCTACAAAAATAATGGATATAATAGTTAAATATTGATTTGAGTAATTACACAATAGTTTTAAATGTTTTCACATTGTTTAAATATTAGATTTTTTAATAGGTAGAATTTCTATTTCTTGAAATGGCCCATCATATTTGAAACTTCTGATTACATTTGAATACAAGTTTGTCATGGGTAAAATACCATTATATATCTAATACCTGGTAAATTATGATATATAAAGGAAATCTTGTGATGTGAAAATGCTGATATTCATGATATACCTTCATCCAGGTAAGATAAACAACAAAGGCACATCACTGAAACTGCCACTAACAATAGACTTATATATATTTGGAGTTATTGCCCTTTTATGGCAATATTGTTATCCATTATTTGCAATCTTGTTTCAAAGATATTCATATTTGAAACTGCTTAACCAATTAAAAGCAAACTTGATTCATTGATGTGTTCTTATTTTAGTTTACAAATTGTATAGCAGTCCATTTACCAATGTAGTTGTCACCACTGAATATAATATAGACTTATGTGTAAAATGAAAATAATTGTCTAATAAATTGAACACTGAAGCAGATAGAGAAAATCTGATAGGGGCAACACATTTCAAAAAGTCAAGATCTACTGAAAAACTTATTTTCTGCAATCTTCATTCTGAAAGCACTTGAAAAGCAGGATACATTAAAAAAAAAAAAAAAATTATTGTGCTTTGAAAAAAAAAATAATCACTGAAACAGTTGCAAAGGTGAGTGGTAAAGGTTCCTAATAACTTAACTGGTTTGATTAATCAAATATTAAAATCTTACCTGAATCTTTCATTATCAACATTCATTTCAACTACATCCTTCAGGAGGGAACCTTCTAAAATAAAAGCAATTAAAAAAATTTGTGTTTTATTTCAATTTTGTCGGCAAGTTCACTGCCAAAAACTAAAGTTTGGTAAAGTATTGAACGCTTATTCTTGTAAATTTTAATGCAAGCAACTTTAATATTTGTATGCATAAAACAATTGTTTAACCTCCTTGTATACTTCATTACCTATATTTGTTCCTTATATGCCCTCGTTATCTATGTTAACATTGGAAACAATTTGAAACGAAAAAATATCAATCTTTTGCATTGGATTATGATGTGTTATTGTTTTGAGAGATTGTAACTGAATGTTTTTACTAGTTTGTTTTGCTTATTTGATGTATTGATGAAAAAAAGTAAAAGATAAAATATCACAGTGATTTTTTTTATTTAAACTTTGTACTTTTGGTGTTAATTCAAAAGTCTTATATATTCTAAACGAAAGCTATAAAATTATTTACCTAGCTTAACGTCACAATATCCCATGATCATCTCTCCATATAAAACCAATGTAAGAACAGAGATGCTGTAAATTATTGTTACAGTCATAATGTATTCAAAGAGAAGTACTCTGGAAACTTGTAATATTTCAATTATTCTGTATTCTTTTATACTTGTGTTTTGTGATATAACATTACAAGGTCAGTGGAAATGGGAAAACTAAATGAAATTTAATATGTTTAATGAGTTTTTGTCATGCCAACATTTCTGGTAACAAAAGAATCAATTCGATTCTCAGAATCATACCTGCCAATTTTTCAAAATCTCCATTAGGGATTTTAAGTGCAAGAGGACCTAATGTTCCTTTTATATTGCCTTAAGTGTTCTTAATCTACTACTATATTGTTTGAATGAGTAGATATGTGTTTAAATACCCTTTTAACTCATTTGAATGCATGTTTTGAGGTCTTCCGTTTATATAATAAAGAATTTCAAAATTCAGGTAAACACCTCTCATGGGGGATATCCCAAGTCCAAAGTTGTTTCGTCCCACGTCGGTCCAGCCCTTTAACAAAATAATGAATAATTTGAATTAATATCGGAGGATATTGTGACATAACTGATTCAGGATAAATGGAATTTTCACAAAGTATTGATGATTCATGACATCGAACATATGGAATATTGATATCCTGAAATATTTCAGGACCTCCATATTCGATTTCATGATATCCTGCAAAATTTCAGAACCTGTACAATTCGATTCAGGTCCTCAAATATTCTTGAAATCGAATTATGGAGGTCTTGAAATATTTAGGTAAGTCGTCAATGATTTATGGATACCCTGAATTTGAATTATGGAGGTCCTGAAATATTTCAGAATCTCCTTAAATGCAATAATGTTGACCAACTCCGTGTATGATTGGGCATAAAACAATAAATGTTAAATATATTTTAATCTTCTCCCAAACAAATGATTGATAGACAATTTTCGGATATATTTTTTTTGACAGGTAGACTATCAAGGATAAAATCTAGTTAAGGTGATCAAATTTTTATTTTCAGAACAAATATACAAATTGCCACCGCATACATCTGTTTGGTTTATGATCTTTATTTAAGGAATGACTATGAAGAAATAACATAAAAAATGTGGTGCACACTGAATAATACTACTATCGCCAATCAGAAGGCGTGTTACTTCCAAAATTAAATTATTCAGTGATGTAAATTGATAAAATTAAGCTTTTTTATTTTGTGATCTCTAACTATCAGATTCCAGATATCTCTAATGTCAGTAAACTACTGTCTCTGTTATAAAACTGACCTAGGTATGATATTCAACATCTCAATATTCGTATCATAAACAAAATGTGATCAAATATACCTAATGAATATTAAATATTTAAATATACGTCGAAGGCCCACTTTTTTTTACCGTCTCCCTTTTATGTTATTATAAAATTCCTAAACATTTATGTATTAAAATTCATATACATCTTTATTTCTATTCCTTATAAATATTTTTGAAATTGGGGCCGGATCTATTTTAAATATGGAGCCGGATCGATTTTAAATATGGAGCCGGATCGACTTAGGATGAAACGACTTGGGACGGATAGACTTGGGGCCGGATCGACATGAAATCTTGCTATATCTTATATTATTTTGTACATAAATCTGGCCGTTAGTTTTCTTGTTTGCATTTGTTTACATATTTCATTTCGGGGCCTTTTATACCTGACTATTCGGTATGGATTTTGCTTATTATTGAAGGCCGTACGTTGACCTATAGTTGTTAATTTCTATGTCGTTAGGTCTCTTGTGGAGAGTTGTCTCATTGGCAATCATACCACATCTTCTTATTTTTATATTTACAATATACGTGAGAAACAACAAATACTAGTAGTGCAAAGTATTCAGTACAATGTCAATCTGCTGAGTAGAATGCTAGTCACTATATACATATATGTCTCTGTAGTAACAGTTTCTTCAGCAGATAATTATTTTGGAGTAAAATAATCTGATATTTATATGTAGATACAGTAGACACTACATGTGAGCTGGGACATAATATATTATAATAGTCCCAGATGTGAGTTTTTGGCTGGATTTAGTATATGAATAGAAAATTTAAAACACAAATGTACAAAGCAACTTTTGGACTGAGAGAAAAAAATCTACAAATGCAACTTTAGGACTGAAAGAGAAAAATCAGAAGCCGATTGTATGTCTTGTATACTACGGTATCGGGTCTGTTTGCTCCAAGTACACATTTGCACCCGTCACGCTCGCATCCCACATGGTCGCCCTCTGGGTCTGTTAGCACCCTATTTTTATTCAAATATCGATTGAATTATTAGATGTTTTTTAGATGTAGAAATCAAAATATTTATATTTCATGAAAATTCGGGAATTTCAAAATGAAATATTTGTTTTGGGGTATTTGATGAAGACTGTATGGTCCACCAGACAAACCAGTTGACGATTTTCCGCCACAGTACACTTTGAACGTTGATGACAATTGTGACTGTTATTTTAATTTAATACATTAATTCAAACGATAAATCTAACTGCCTGATATATGTCCAAACAATAAACGAAAACCAAATATAATAAACAGCAACAAACGACAACTACTGAATTACAGGCTCTTTATGTCTGTAATTATTTGTATTTCATGCAATATAGTAAAATGTCTTCAAAAGAAATAATAATAAAAGAAACCAGCATAACCAAATAACATCGTTCAAATTTATTTTTTCCTTGAAACTATTGTCACAGTGATAACTGAACCAAACTTTATAAAAAAATAAAAAAAGACAACTGCTGATTTCAAGGATAAAGGTTAAACATCTATTCGTGACATTCTGAAAGTTGGTATGCACATTCAATATCTGGTGAAAGTGTCTTTATCAGTTATTAAAGTCAAAGGTGTCAATTGCATGCTAAACATTGCAACTTATGGTCGAACTGTGCAAAGGATACATATATATATTTTTCAGTTAAAATGCAATGAGATACGCTACTTCACGATTATTTACTAAAATATTTAAATTTCTACAGTACAACTACTTCGGATGTTTATAAGTTGATGATCTTTGTAAAAAGTGAGCAGGATATTGTTAGAACCTCAAAGTACTTGTAGGAATTTTTGATTCTGTGAATTTACGTAAAGATTGAAAGACTTTTTGAAAATGGCCCTGGTGTGAAATGTATTCAGGATAAATTGTCCCTATATTCTTTTGAAAGCTAGCCATGTATTTTCTATTATGATACTTATGAACTTGTTTGTCTTTTCTTCGAATTTCGTTATAGTAATTTGTATCTTCCGCCTCTTTTTTACATTTTGGAATAACCAATAGACCACTTTCGAGTATGTCCTTCACCGGAAAAAACTCGTTAATTATGCGCGCCTTTATGACGTCATTTACCAGATAGAGGGGATCGCCTGTATCCCTGCACTATTAACGTTCATCAATCGTCTTAGTGATCGTCATTGTGCAGGATAAACTAGAAATAATGTTTGTGCTGTAGGTACTTAATCACAGTTCCCTAATGACAGCAGTGCTGATTGTCAATTATGAGAATTCAATTTGCCGAATAATACATGCAATATAGCATCATAGTTTTCCAACCACTCGCTCAACATGGGAACGGAAGTGACGATGCCCCTAAACGCACGAATGATGTTCACTAAAACCAAAGTTTTTGATGGAAATAAATCGAACTCGAAAGTTGTCTATTCATTAAATGTTTTTATTTTATTTAAGGAATTTTGTAAAGCTTCAGAAACAGCAAAACATTTGTTTACACAAAAAGCCAGTCAGACAATGACGACAACATTTATAAATTAGATTTGCAATAGCGGATGGCACCCTCGTCCCCAAATTGAAAGGGTAACGGTAGCCTTTTTAAAATTTTCAAAGTCAATTAGCGCGCATCTACACATGCCAATTAACATTTTTGTAAAGTTTCATTAAGTTTGCGAGCAATAGCGGATGGCACCCTCGTCCCACAATTGAAAGGGCAACGGTAGGCTTTTTAAATTTTTCAAAGTCAATTAGCGCATCTACACATGCCAATTAACATTTTTGTAAAGCTTCATTAATTTTGGAGCATTTTGAAATTTGGACATGTTGGCTGTTTCCATGGTAACGGGGACCATTTCCAAAATTCCAAAGACAGATGCCACATTGGCATATGCCATGTTACATATCCATAAAGTTTTATTGGGTTTGATCTATTATTCTTTAAGAAAATGCAGCTTTAATGTGTTTTCCCATAGGGTCAATGTTAAGCAGGTAACATTAATGGTTCAATTATTTGATAGCACATGATATGATGTAAGAATTTCATTTTATCTGATATCCCTGGTATATTATTACTCATTGATTTTGAGAAGGCCTTTGACTCTATATCATGGGCCTTTCTCTTTAAAACACTGAAGTATTTTAATTTTGGAGACTCTATTATGAACTGGATAAAAACATTTTATAATGATATTACATCTACTGTCACCCAGAACTGCTGTCTGTCAGACTTTTTCCGTGTGGAGAGAGGCTGTAGACAGGGGGATCCTTTGTCTCCTTACCTTTTCTTGCTATGTGCTGAAATATTAGGCATTTTAGTAAGTAGTGATGAGATAAAGGGTATTACGATAGATGATTCAGAGTATATCTTGTCTCAATATGCAGACGACACATCACTTATTTTAGATGGGTCGCCTTCCTCACTGGATGCATCTCTCCGTATATTACAATTCTATGCTGAGATATCAGGACTGAAAATTAATTTAGACAAAACAAACGTTATATTGATAGGTAGTAAAAGACATAGTCAAGACAAAATATGTGTGAAGTGGGGACTGAAATGGGGTTTCAGTACCTTCAAATTATTAGGTATCACTTTCTGTGTTGATTTAGATAGAATGTTAAATCTAAACTATGCTCCTCGAATACAAGAAATAGAAAAAAAAAAGAATTTCATTTTAGGTTTTTCAAAGTCACCCTAATGGTCTCATGGTTCTTGAGATTAGAACTTTTTTTAATTTTGTATTTTACTGATAGATGGACTCACTTTTTGGTTTTGGGGTTTTTCTCATTGTTGAAAGCTGTACGGTTGTCTATAATTGCTTACATCCACTTCATTTGAACTTTGGTGGAAAGTTGTCTCATTGGCAATCATAATAATAGATTATTTACCTGACTTTTATATACTGTAAAAACAGAAATTTTCGTGGAGGATTTAATTTCGTTTATTTCGTGGAAAGAATATATCCACGAAATTAAAACCCCCACGAAAATTAAATATACATATGATAGCACTTCCATTTACTGGAAGCCACGAAATTAAATCCCCATGAAATCTTATATAGAGACAAAACCAAGAAATTTTAACCCCACGAAAATTTATGTTTCTACAGTATTGATAATTGTTGTTATGACATTAACAATACCGAAAGAAACAGATGTGTTAAATAGTGATACAGAAACTAAATAAGATTAATCATGGTAATTTACTACATTATGACAAATACAGATTTCATGAGAGGCTCTTTTATCTTTGTTTTTAAAGCTCACTTGGCCCGATAAAAGTTCGGTTAGCTGATTTTGGTATCTTTTTGAATTTGCTGTCTTTCATCCATTTGTCTGACAAAATATATGTATTAAAAAGTATCTCCTTAAACATTGCTTGTCAATCATCCCTAGGATGTTAAGTTTTAAAATTGCATCATAATATTCTCACCTGCAAAGTAACATTGCTGTCATAATGGGGAGGGAGGGAAAGTTATAGACCAATTGCATTCTTTTTATCTTTAAGTTATACAGCCTTTGTGACATATCATCTTGAATATTCATGAAATGTTTGCAACTGGACTTCAAGAAACAATAATCAATTAATCCATGGCATATTTTGTTTTTTTCATATCCATCACTTTATATGGGAATGAAACAAAACATTATACCATTACCTCACAGCATTGGTGCTCCTCCTAGTTAAGTTTTTATCAGAATCATTTTTTTTATTTGGCAAATTACAATCTGTACCATTTCTACATTCAAGAAAGTTACCAGCATAGAATAGGAATAGGATTAAAACTTGACACAATTACAACGTACCAAGTGTAAATGTACAACTCCTAAAAATGTATTTTACTGTTTCATCAATGATTTAATAGATTTCCAACTGCAAAACCTGGACTTGACCTCTTTTTCATATTGGAGAGTTTGTCAACATAAAACCTATAATTAGAAGGGTAATAAAACAGGACTGGAGAGAATCGTGTGATAGTCTGATACCATATGTAGTTGTGCATCTCGTGTTTTTAACCTTTGCTTGGCATTGAATATGGCTACCACTACTAAACATAGCGGTAACATAGCAACTTAAAAAATCTAACATTGAAATAAATAGGCTATTTTCAATTGAACTAGATCTAATTATATGTTTCAAAGTGTACCCACCAAGCCTTTGGGTCAATTACTTTAAAATGCATTAGGTCAAATTACAATTACTATAACTATTGATTTTTAAAGTAGTCTTTAAATAGGGGTATAACGGAGAAGTGGCAATAAGGCCCTTGTTTAGTCCAAAGATTTGTGCAAATTAAAAAGTACCCATATATTTTCTAACATTTGTCCTAACGATACTAAGATACAAGGTGTTTAGAAAAAAATCACACTTAACTAGTTACCATAGCAACAATCCATGCTGAAATATGTATATTTTGTGAAAAATTATGATTTTCCATGTTTTTAATCAATTTTTAAATTCAATTGCGATCAGAGCAGTATACGCCCACCCAAGAAACAACTTTATATTTGGTGAGATTATGTGAATAGCTATTCTAAAGCTTCAGTAAAATTAGGTTGTTGTTTCTTAGCTGCGCACGATGTTTCCACACAGGATATATATGGATTGAATACTCAATAAATACTGCGCAGTTTTCTTCTTTCTCTTCAAAAAGGTCTATGTAATGAATAATTTTGGTGTCCGAACATAAAAACTCTTGTGTAATTCATTTATATTTCTTGACCCTATGCATTTACAAAAAAAATGGCAAATTTGAAAAAGTTCTATGGCAAAAAATTGGGCCCTTACTCCTTTCTTCTATCAATGTTCGTCAGCTACTGGTATTATTTAATATACATTTGTTTATATCAAAGTTGGCCTTATATTGATAATGACCTAGAGTCAACTGCTTTCTTTCAGGTAATATACATTAGTTGTCTATTGACTAAGAGTTATTGACATCTATCAAAGCTAGTCAGCTATTTTCATTAAAACTGTTGTCCAAACAAATGCAGAAGAACATAAAATTAACCAAATGTTAAGATATGGAGGCAACAGCTGAAGAAGATGGGTAATACAAATATGCAATATCATATGTAGTTGTGCATCTTGGGCACAGTACCTAAATATTATTTCAAATTCAGATTTTTTATTAATATGTACAAACATGTATCATACTTATGCCAAAAGTTAGAATTTCTAAGGAACCTTCTGGTACTTTGACTTGACCTGAATTTTTTACATGGGCACTCATTTATTAAATTGTTTGAAATATATATCTATCATTACTAAATAACCAGCAAGAACAAGAAAACACAACCAGAATCAGTTCGTAATCTGATTATAATTATAAATCAATGATAGTTTTATTATCATTTATTGAGCAACAAGATTACCCGGAAATGTGGTGTAAATCATGTTGATGCTATAAACAGTGTAATTGTAATAATACTTTACAGCTATTTGATCTCCTTTCTGCAAATCCAATATCGTACTGATTGTTCCTGTTGTATGGCCTGAACTTTTTATGGACACACTGGATACTCTGGTATTATTGTGCCAAAGACTGGCAGCCAAGAGTTTCCATTATCAATCATAACCATTGAAGAAAATTGATATACTCCTGCAATAGATGCAGTTAATATACCAGTGCTTGGGTTGTAGCCATTTAGTTTGTTAGTAAAAACTTTGTCAAATTTTATTATCTCATTTTCTGAAAGTGATTTTGACTTTGTTAAAACAGCTCAAAAGGCAGGAATTTTCTTCCTATTGAATAATGCAGAGCCGTTATCTACAAAAATAAAGCATATAATATTAAATATTTATTTGAGTAATTACTCAATAACTTTCAATCCTTCAGTTTCAAGTGGAATATAAGACCTTAGAAGTTTTCACATTGTTAAAATATAAGATTTTTTATTAGGTAGAACTTCAATTTCTTGAAATGGACCATCATATTTGAAACTTTTGCTGATTACATTTGAATACAAGTATGCCATGGGTAAAATGCAAGTATATATAACTTATATTTAGTAAACTATGATAAATAGAGGAAATCTTGCGATGTAAAAATGCTGATATTAATAATATACTTTCATCCAGGTAAGATAACCAACAAAGGCACATCACTGAAACTGCCACTGTTTTGCAAGATTGTTTCAAAGGTATTCATATTTGAAACTGCTCAACCAATTTAAAGCAAACTTGATTCCTTGATGTGTTCTTATTTTAGTTTACAAATTGTATAGCATTTACCAATGTAGTTGTCATCACTGAATATAATATAGACTTATGTGTAAAATGAAAATAATTGTCTAAAAAGTTCAATACCGAAGTAGATATGGAAAATCTGACAGGGGCAACACATTTCAAGAAGTCAAGACCTACTGACAAACTCTCTTTCTGCAATATTCATTCTGAAAGCACTTGAAAAGCAGCATATGTTAAGAAAAAAATAAGTTGTTGTGCTTTGAAAAACAATAAAGACTGAAAAAGTGGCAATTAATAACAGTCATGCATTTCTTCTCATGTGAGTGATACAGGCTCCTAATAACTTAACTGGTTTGATTTTCAAATACTTGAATCTGAAACTTTCTTTAACAACATTTGAACTACATCCTTCAGGAGGGAACCTTCTGAAATAAAAGGAATGTAAAAATTTGTGTTTTAATTCAATTTTGTGTACAAGTTCACCGCCAAGAATTAAAGTTTGGTAAAGTATTGAACACTTATTCTTATAGATTTTAATGCAAGCAACTTCAATATTTTCATGCACAAAACAATTGTTCCTTATATGCACTCATTATCTATGTTAACATTGGAAACAATGTGAAAAGAATAAATTTCAACCTTTTGCTTTGGATTGTAATGTGTTATTGTTGTAAGAAATTGTAACTGAATGTTTTTACTAGTTTGTTTTACTTTTCTGACATATTGATGAAAAAAGGTATAGGATAAAATATCACAGTGATTTTTCTTCTATTTAAACTTTCTACTCTGTGTATTAATTCAAAAGTCGTATATATTCTAAACAAAAGCTATAAAATTATTTACATAACTTAACGTCACAAGATCCCATGATCATCTCTCCATATAGAACCAATGTAAGAACAGAGATGCTGTACATTATTGTTGGATTTATGATGTATTCAAAGGGATGTAACTCTGGAAAGTTGTAATATTTACATTTTTCTGTATTCTTCTATACGTGTGTTTTGTGATATAACATTACAAGGCCAGTGGAAAAAGGAGAACTTAATGAAATTTGATATGTTTAATGAGTTTTTGTCATGCCAACATTTCTGGTAACAAAAGAATCAATTCGATTTTCAGAATTATTCCAAAGTGTACACCTGTATTTAATGGCCCTAGAAATCTAAACTAATGCAGATTTTGTTTTGATGGAAGCTCAAAGAGATTTCTACTATTGTCAGTCTTATAGTCTCTAAAACAGGAAAACCAACATATACACACATGAATACTATAAAAAAAGGCAACTCTTAATGTAAAAATATGACAAATAACAATATCATAATCTTATTATGAAAGGTCTTATTTGCTTCCAAACTAAGGAAATAATACATATGTGGTCCCTTTATATGTCCAGCCAATAATAAGCCAAAAAACAACAAGTAAAATACCTTGCTTTTTTGACAAGGGTTGTAAGCAGCTGGGTCTGAGAGTTCTTACTATGAAATAAAAATCTGCTAAATAATCGATGTTTTACAACAGGGCTGGGTTACACTGCCCCCTTTTGCGTCCTCAAATGTGTAAGTGGCCCTAACTATTTAGATAAGAGGGGCCAACACAATACTTTTATAATAATTTGTATAAATTGTTTATTTCTTGACCAATTTCAATGGGTTTAATTCAAAGTCTTGAATTCTTGGGATTCTTTAATATGCTGAATCTAACTGTGTATTTAGATTTTGGATTTCCAAAGGGTCCAAAATTAAACTTTGGTTGATTTCATAAAAAGTAAAATCACAAAAGTACTGAAAAGTAAGGAAAGTCCCCAATCAAATGGCAAAATCAAAAGTTCAAACACATCAAACGAATGGATAACAACTGTCATATTCCTGACTTGGTACAGGCATTTTCTAATGTAGAAAATGGTGGATTGAACCTGGTTTTAAAGCTAGCTAAACCTCTCACTTGTATGACAGTCGCATCAAATTCCATTATATTGACAACGATGTGTGAACAAAAACAAAAGGTAAAAATGTCACAAATAGGGGTAAATAGTCTAATTCGGTAGGTCACATTCGTGAAAAGGGAACGGAATTGTAGTTACGACATAAGGAACATATCCGATATCATCTGTGAAACGGATATTCCATAACGGTCAACCAACTCGTGATGGCGTCCGTAAAATTTACAAAGTGATGACTTCAACTTCACCATTTGGAACTCTTGGTTTAAAAATGAAAATTCACAATTGGGAAGCTGAAATCATCTCTTTTGTGGTAAAGTTTTGTTTTCAACCGACCCTCATAGTCAATTTCTAGATATAAGTCATAATCAAATGGCAAAATCAAAAGCTCAAAAACATCAAACGAATGGATAACAACTGTCATATTCCTGACTTGGTACAGGCATTTTCTTATGTAGAAAATGGTGGATTGAACCTGGTTTTATAGCTAGCTAAACCTCTCACTTGTATGACAGTCGCATCAAATTCCGAAAAATTTGAATTATTGGGGTTCTTTAATATGCTGAATCTAACCCGGTAATTAGATTTTTATTTTTTTTTAAATTGGTCCACATTAAGGTCAAAAGGGTTCAAAATTAAACTTAGTTTGATTATAAAAAAAAATAATTGAAAGGGTTCTTTGATATACTTAATCTAAACATGTATTTAGATTTTGATTTTGGGACCAGTTTTCAAGTAGGTCCAAATAAGGGTCTATAATTAAATTTTGTCTTATTTCAACAAAAAATGAATGTATGGGGTTCTTTGATATGCTGGATCTAACCGTGTATTTAGATTTTGGATTTTTGGCCCAGTTATCCAATTGGGCTACATTGGGGTCCAAAATTCCAAAATTAAACTTTTGATTTTCTTCAAAAATTCGATTCTCTTGGGGTACTTAAATATGCTGAATCTAACCATGTATTTAGATTTTGGATATTGGACCATAATAGGTAAATGTCCAATTTCAAATTTTTAAGTTCTTAGACAACATTCTTTCTGTGTCAGAAACCTATGCTATGTCAAAAATTTATCACAATCCAAATTCGGAGCTGTATTGCCTAATCAATAGAAAATGTAAGTAGATTCATAGTTTAAAATAGATACAGCATCAAATTCAAATTTTAGAGAAGAAATTATGTATAAACATAGTTTGACATTTACTGTTCATTATTAGATATTTGAAAAATAATTAAAGGACTTCATGCAAGGTTTGTTTGTAATTCTGTATAAATTAATTTTCATAATGCTATATAATATATTATATATATTTTAGTTGTTTTTATGAACGAACTCTTTTAAAAACTAAGCTAATATTGTCCATTAACAAATAAATCAATTAAATTCTTGGAGTACTTGGATATGCTGAATCTAACCGTGTATTTAGATTTTGGATTATTGGACCATAATAGGTAAAAGTCCAATTACAACTTTCAGGGTTTGTTTATTGTTTTGTACATAAATCAGGCCATTAGTTTTCTCGTTTGAATTGTTTTACATTTAGTGGCCTTTTATAGTTTGCTATTCGGTATGGGTGTTGTTCATTGTTGAAGGCCGAACAGTGACCTATAGTTGCTAACTCTGGTTAATTTGGTCTCTGGTGGAGACTTGTTTGATTTTTGGTAATCAAACTACATCTTCTTATTTTTTTTCCGAAATTAATTGCAACTAATTTTGCACCTGGCGTGGAGCAGGTGGATGATTAGTTTGAAATATATAGACTGAAATTATTCAGCAAAAAGATTATGAGTAATACTGTTTTTAAATCAGAAGCCCTATAAGTAGATGAAACTAAAGGTATAAATAAAACTGAAGCGGAAAGAAAATTGAAACAAAACAAAATATACGCAGCTTTATGGCGTTATCAATTCAGCACTGTAATTAGATCTTTGAATATTGTTTTATTGGTATTAATATTGATTTTATTATCAGTAAATTAAAATAAAACTAAATATTATTTTTATATACATATGCATATTCATGGCTCTAAAATCTGTCGGTACCTGTATCTTGGCATTGCACAAGATCATGTTTTTCTCTGACTGTTAATAACATCTTGACACTAAATCCATTTGATGTTGGATATATACTGATTGATATTTTAGTCTTTGATGCATTATTTTTTTATTAGTTGTTATTGGCTTTGAACTAGCTGTCAGTAACTGCGAGTACTCTCAGATCTGTACTTTTGTGTCTTTTTTGTTGTGGGGATGTATAAATTCCCTGTCACGTCTGGTGTGTGTTTTTGTTAGATGTCTTTCTGCTTTGTATCGATCTGATAAGTTAAGCCCTTTTCAACTGATTTTTAATAGTTTGTTCATATGTTGTACACCACTGTCTCAGGTTGGGGGAGGGTTGGTGCCTTCAAACTGGTTTAACCCCGCCACATTCTGTATGTGCCTGTCACAGGCACTTGTTTCTATCCATGGGAAGGTCGACTATCCATATGTTATAGAAGCATATGGATAGTCGACCTTCCCATGGATAGAAACAAGTACCTGTGGTGCCTGTCCCAAGTCAGGAGCCTGTAATTCAGTGGTTGTCGTTTGTTGCCGTATATCATATTTGTTTTCATTCATTATTTTGTACATAAATCAGGCCGTTAGTTTTCTCGTTTGAATTGTTTTACATATTTCATTTCAAGGACTTTTATAGATGACTATGCGGTATGGGTTTTGCTTGTTGAATGCCGTAAAGTTGTTAATTTCTATGTCATTAGGTCTCTTGTGGAGAGTTGTCTCATTGGCAATCATACCACATCTTCTTATTTTTATATTTACACTATAAGTGAGAAATAACAAATATTAGTAAATCAAAGTATTCAGTACAATGTCAATCTGCTGAGAAGAATGCTAGTAACTATAGACATATATGTCTCTGTAGTAACATAGTTTCTAGAGCAGATTGGAGTAAAATAATCGGACATATTTATATATGTAGAGAAAATTGATACAGTAGACACTACATGTGAGTTTTTTGCTGAATTCGTTGTAAAAATAGAAAATTTTAAACACAAATGCATAAATGCAATTTTAGGACTGAGAGAGAATAATCAGAAGTCGATTGTATGTCTTGTATACTAGGGTATCAGGTCCGTTTTCTCCCTACACGTTCGCAGCCCACATGTTCGCCCCTTAGGTCCGTTCGCACCCCATTTTTATTCAAATACCGATTGAATTATTAGATGTTTTTTTAAATGTATAAATGAACACATTTATATTTTCATTAATAAAAATTCGAGTATTTGAAAATGAAATATTTTGGAGGAATTTGATGAAGACTATAGACCATCAGACAAACCAGTTGACGATTTTCCGCCAGTAGACTTTGATTTTTTATTGCAATTGCAATTATGACTGTTATTTAAATTTAATACATTAATTCTTAAATAAACTGTATTTATATTAGTGCATATTATATAGCATTGGTGTGTGAATGGTATATAATGTAATGTTTCAGGGTTGTTTTTTTTTTTTAATATTTTAGTGCACTTTTAAGTTTTATAAAGTAGTTACTCTAAACATTTTAGTGCTGTTATTTAAATGAAATATTTCATGATTTGAATGATTGTGTACGGTTAAAGTTCATGCAGTAGGAAACCTGTTTATGTTTTTAGAATGTCACTTTATTTTGTAACAATAAAAAACTTATTTATAGCAATACACTAACTAGAACACGATAAAAAAAATATTTAAAACAAAACCAATATAAAGAGTGCGAACGGACCCAGAGAGCGAACGCGATTTTAAGCGAACGGACCCGGATTCGTATACTAGTAATTGTCAAAGTTCTATTTTTTATACCAGGAACATATTCGTTATTGTAATGGATCACAAGAACCCATCTCTCTTGTGTTCTGTCAAAAATATTTAGAGATAAAACAGTGAAAGAGAATACGACTTGCCTCATGAACATTTACTAAACAAACTAAACCACTGTAGCATAGTAAGCAACTGCTATAGGTCAACGTACGGCCTTCAACAACGAGCAACTCCCACACCGCATATCAAGCTATAAAAGACCCATGAAATAAAACTTGAAATTCAAAATAATTCAAACGATAAATCTAACAGCCTGATATATGTAAAACAATAAACGAAAAACAGATATAACCAGCAACAAACGACAACCACTGAAGTACAGGCTCTTTATCATGTTTATGTCCTGTAATTATTTGTATTTCATGAAATATTGTAAAATGTCTTCAAAAGGAATATTAAGAATAAAAGAAAACATCATAAGCAATTAACATCGTCCATGTTTATTTCTTCCTTGAAACTATTGTCACATTGATAAATGAACCAAACTTTATACAAATAAAAAAAGACTGCTGATTTCAAGGATACAGGTTAAAAAATCTATTAGTGACATTCTGAAAGTTGGTATGCACAGTGGTTGTCGTTTATTGATGTGGTTCATAAACTTAAATAGTACTTCTCTTATTTCTGTTGTTCTCTACTAAAAAAATGTTTAAAATACAATGTTTCTACTCTCTCGATAGTAAAGCTAAGATTTTGATTAAATTCTAATTAATTTTGCTAAAATAATTGGCATGATGAAAACCTTTCAACTAATTTGAGCGGAGAAGTATCGTGCTACAGTCACAACAGATTGTACATTTCAATACTTTTAACATGCTAGTTCATTTGAGTTTGTTAGCCGTTATTTCTTTAAAAACTGTAAAAATGATGTGAATTATGTATATGACAGAATTATATTAGCTATAGTAGTGGTATAAAGGTACAATACAATTAAAGAAAGATTAGCCTACATTATTTCTCGAGTTTCTCTACAGTTAAAGGAGAAAGGGGGTGTTAAGACTGGTTTTTTACCCAAGGAACTGGAAGTTTCCGAGAACTACTTCAAATGTTCTCATCATACAGGAATGCAAGGTTGGCGCCTGTTAAAACGTTTAAACCCTCTGCATTTATTTCCAACTGTCTTAAGTCAGGAACCTGTTGTTCAGTGGTTGTCGTTTGTTGATGTGGTTCATAAGTGTTTCTCGTTTCTCGTTTTTTATATAGATTAAACCGTTGGTTTTCCTGTGTGAATGGTTTTACACTAGTCATTTTTGGGGCCCTTTATAGCTTGCTGTTCGGAGTGAGCCAAGGCTCCGTGTTGAAGGCCATACTTTGACCTATAATTGTTTACATTTTACACATTGTGACTTGGATGGAGAGTTCTCATTGACACTCATACCACATCTTCGTATTTATATAGTCAATATCTGGTGAAAGTGTTTCTCGGTTTATTAGTTATTAAAGTCAAAGGTGTCCGAATTGCAAGCTAAACATTGCAACTTTTTGTCGCACTGTGCAAAGGATACATTATATTTTTAGTTAAATGTGATACGCTGATTCACAATTATTCACTAAAATACATAAATTTCTACAGAACAACTACTTCGGGTGCTTATAACTTAATGAGCTTTATAAAAATGAGCAATGATATTATTAGAACCTCAAAGTACACGTATGAATTTGTGATTCTGTGAATTTATGTAAAGATTGAAAGACTTTTTGAAAATGGCCCTGATGTGAAATATATTTAGGATATAAATTGGTCCTATATTCTATTGGAAGCTAGCCATATATTTTCTATTATGATACGTATATAGAATTGTTTGTCTTTTCGCAGACTTTCGTTATAGTAATTGGTATCTTCCGTCTCTTTTTTACAATTTGGAATAACCAATTCATTAAATATTTTTTTATTTAAAGAATATTATAAAGGTTCGGAAACAACAACAAATCTTGTTTACGCAACAAGTCAGTCAGACAATGACGACAACATTTATAAACTAGATTTGCAATTGCGAGCTATAGCGGATGGTACACTCGTACTCCAATTGCAAGGGTAACGGCAGCCATTTTAATTTGGTGAGATTATGTAAGTAGCTATTATAAAGCTTCTGTAAAAATTATTTTGTTGTTTCTTGGCTTTGCACGATGTTTCCACACAGAATATATATGGATTGAATACTCAATAAATACTGCACAGTTTTCATCTTTCTCTACAAAAGGGTCTATGTAATGATTAATTTTGGTGTCCGAACATAAAAACTCTTGTGTAATTTATTTATATTTCTTGATCTGATGCATTTACAAAAAAAAATGTACAAATTTGAAAAAGTTCTCAATAACTTAATTTTTCTATTCTATGACAAAAAAAGGGCCTTAATGCCCTTACTCTTTTCTTCTATCAATGTTTGTCAGCTACTGGTATTATTTAAGATACATTTGTTGATATCAAAGTTGGCCTTATATCGATAATGAACTAGAGTCAACTGCTTTCTTTCATGTAATATACATTAGTTGTCTATTGACTAAGAGTTATTGACATCTATCAAAGCTAGTCAGCTATTTCTTTAAAAACTTTGTCCTAAAAAAATGCGGAAGAACATAAAATTAAACCCAATGTAAAGATATGGAGGCAACAGCTGAAGAATATTTAATACCATATGTAGTTGTGCATCTTGGGCACAGTACCTAAATGTTATTTCAAATTCAGATGTTTTTTATATGTACAAACATGCATTATATTTATGCCAAAACTTAGAATTTCTAAGGAACCTTCTGTTAATTTCCGAAGTTTGACTTGACCTTAATCTGTAACTTGGGCACTCATTTTAAAATTGTTTGGAATATTATGTTTATGATGACCAAAAAGCCATCAATCAACAACAAGCAAGAACAAGAAGACACAACCAGAATCAGATCCTAATCTGATTATAATGATAAATCAAAATCAATGAAAATTTTATTATCATTTATTGAGGAATTAGATTACCAGAAAATGTGCTGTAATGCATGTTGCCGCTATAAACAGTGTAACTGGAATCAGACTTTACAGCAATTTGATCCCCTTTCTGTACATCCAATATCATACTGAGTGTCCCTGTCTGGTGAGAAGAACCTTTAAGATACACACTGGATACTCTGGTATTATTGTACGAAAGACTGGCAACCATATATTTTCCAACTTCACTCATAACCACTGAAGAAAATTGATATACTCCAGCAATAAGTGCAGTAAATATACCAGTGCTTGGGTTGTAGCCATTTAATTTGTTAGTAAAAACTTTGGCGAACTTTATTATCTCATTTGTTGAAAGTGATTGTGACTTTGTTAAGGCAGCTGAAAAGGCAGGAATTTTCTTCCTATTGAACATTGCACAGCCTTTATTTGCAAAAATAAAGCATATAATAGTTAAATATTGATTGGAGTAATTACTCAATAACTAAATCCAATATAAGTATGTTATCTAGAATGATCACATGTCATAGTAAATGAAAAAAATCTTTGTTCCCAGTAAGCTAATTTTGTATGTTCAAATGTTTATTGGTAGGTGTTTACAAAAGTTTTTTGACAAAGGACTTTTTTTTGCTGTTTCATTAGCATTCCTTTAGTTTCAAACGGAATATCAGACCTTTGAAGTTTTCAAATTGTTTAAATATTAGATGTTTTATTAAGAAGATTTAACTGAAACTGCCACCAACAATAAACTTATTTGGAGTTATTGCCCTTTTTATCCATTATTTGCATTCTTGTTTTAAAGATATTGATATTTGAAACTGCTCAACCAATTTAAAGCAAACTTGATTCCTTGATGTGTTCTTATTTTAGTTTACAAATTATATAGCAGTCCATTTATCAATGTAACTGTCATCACTGAATATAGAAAATAATTGTCTAAAAACTGAAAACTGAAGCATGCAGATAGGAAACATCAAACAGGGGCAGCACATTTTAAAAAGTCAAGATCTACTGGAAACTCATTTTCTGCAATATTCTATCTGAAAACACTTGAAAAGCAGAATATGTTAAGAAATAAATAAATTGTTACTGCTTTGAAAAAATAAAATAACATCACTGAAAAAGTGGCAATTAATAACAGTTATGCATTTCTTGCCAGGTGAGTGATACAGGCTACTAATTACTTAACTGGTTTGCTTAATCAAATATTTGAATCTTACCTGAATCTTTCTTTAACAACATTTCAACTACATCTTTCAGGAGGGAACCTTCTGAAATAAAACGAATGTAAAAATTCGTACTTTGATTAAGCTTTTGTCTACAAGTTCACTGTCAAGTATTAAAATTTGTTAAAGTATTGAACACTGATATGTTTCTAATGTCGTAACTACCATCCTTACCCTTTTCCCGAATGTGACCTACCGAATTAGACTTATTACAGAGTTTGTAATAAAATTAGCAACACGACGGGTGCCACATGTGGAACAGGATCTGCTTACCCTTCAGGAGCACCTGAGATTACCCCCAGTTTTTGGTGGGGTTCGTGTTGCTCAGTCTTTAGTTTTCTATGTTGTGTTTTGTGTACTATTGTTTGTCTATTGGTCTTTTTCTTTTTTAGCCATAACGTTGTCTGTTTATTTACGGCATATGAGTTTGAATGTCCCTCTGGTATCTTTCGACCCTCTTTTATTGTTATTTTTAATGCAAGCAACTTTAATATTTTCATGCACAAAAATATTTAACTTCCTTATATGCCCTCATTACCTTGTAACATCGGAAACAAGTTGAAGCGAAAACATTTGAATGGTTTTTTTTATAGTCCGTTTGACTTCTATAAATCTTCAGAAAATAATTCTTAAAAATTCATTTTTACAAAAAAACATTTTTTTTCTTGATGTATGTTAATGTATGATATATACGAACTCTGACTATGAATATCATAATTTTAGGCCAATAATCAAAAAAGTTACCCATTAGGTCTCTATGTTACTCCTATTTTATTGTATAAAATACTTGATGGAGTAAGTATGAATAGTGTAACAACCTTCCATTCAAAACAAAAACATAAGACATGTGCTTTAAACCTGTTTCATTATACCATGTGACTTTTCTCATTTAAATAATGCTGACCAGCAAACAAACTTGGACTTCATTTAAGTTTTATGTCATGTGATTACTGAACATATTGTATACATGAGTTTGTATTGTTCATTGTTCAATTTCTATGAGTAACCTTAGTAATATTTTCCACTGGACATTACTAGTATAACATTTTTAAAAACTACAAAGTAGTTTTATGCAAAATTCAGTTTAGAAATGTTATTAAAAAGTTCCCCTTTTCATCAGTAAAGGTCTTTATGGTTATATTTTATCTAATTTTATTTTCATATTTTGAAATTCATAAGCTGTGTTTTTTCAAGAAAAAAGTAAATATTAAATGTATTCTCTAATACTTATTGGTGAAACTTTTTAGAGGCTCTCCATTTTGTTATTACTGTCATCATGCTTTAATCATGAAAAGCTTGCTTATATTCTTTTACAAGATATATACAGTCAGGATTCTACTTCGTCAAAATTATCTCCCCATTACGCCAGTTCATTTTTACAATCGTAAAAATGGAAGCCATTGTAGGGATGACGCGCTGCCAATTTAGCTCTTGAAAACTGATAAATTTATCCACATAGCACCATTACGATCCTTATATGCCAGTTGCATTTTAAAAGACAAATGTATCTACTAGCTAATGAACATCAGTTAATGTACTTGTCTGCATGCAGTCAACTTAAAACTATTATCTGATCGGTTGTCAGGTGGAATTTTAGAAAATTCATAAACATTTAAAAACAATTCTAATTAAATATTTCGTGGAAGGGCAGACTAAAAATTTTCAGTGGTTGAAGACTATAAACCCTAATTATCACACACAAAAAATGAAGTTTTTTCGAAGATATGCATTTTTAAGATCCAACTTAAAAGTCTGTCGTCAAGTACTTTTAGTAAAAATTTGCTATTCGAACACACCTACTCTTTTTGTGATTCATCAGAAAGGTATTTCGCTTGACCCATATATTGCATTTTTTAGTACTGTGAATTTTTGATGTTATAAAGTCAACCTGTAGCCTTGATATATAAAAATGATAGAATCTGAATCGAGATGATGTTTCAAACGCTCTTGCTTTATACGTTTTTAAGACAAAATATTCAACACAAACACACCCTAACATAAACAGGTGCACTCGATTTTCTCTTTTCGATGCAAGTGTTACCCATTTTTTGGAATATTTTCTTGAGTCACATAATAGAAGGGCAGATACGAAAATTAAGTAACAAATACATTGATATGTTCTACGTCCGTGATAAAAAAAAATTTAAGAATCGGAGGTTATGCATTTTTTAGATCCAACTGAATAGACACCCATGTCGTCGACTTGATATCTAATTGTTCTGCTTAATTATGTAATAGATAAATTGAAAACGTTTGCAAATGGTGTTTTTATGATAAAATACTTCGTAATTTAGTCGAAAACTGTCATTTTAGTTGTTTCTATTAACTTTTAAAATTTTTGTTACTATAGCAAACATTACAGTAAGCATTTATCGCCTTCTCTAACAAAGAGCTTTGATTCTTTTGTTCTATTTCAACTGGGTTTCCGCCTGTATATCTATACTATTCAAAGAGAAGACCTCATTTTGTGTGTCGCTTCTTTTCATTCCACAATAAATAAATCATCATGCCTCTGTGTCCTACAGGTACCTTGCATAGTCGCATTTGTCATCTATTCTTATGATTATTCAGTTTGGGTTATTTTGGGAGAAAAACGAAAATAAAGACGTCCGGATATTGTTTCCGTCATCAGACCGACTTTTAAGTCATAAACAAGACTTCCGGATTTAAACTTACAAATAATTTTCATAAGTCCTCGGGGACAGGACAATCATTATCGCGTTTATCTGCATTTATACTATTAGTATACTACTATAATATATAGAGACTCTCTATATATTATAGCAGTGATCGCCGTGGAGAAGAAACTTGGAATTGATAGTAAATAGCACATACACTTTATTTATAATATACGTATGTTCATAGGACTTCATAGTATACAGAAACGCGAAAATAATGGAATTCAACAGAAAAAAATAAAAAAAAATAACGGACTTTGGAAAAAAAAGAGAGGGCTTAAAATATTGTCCTGTCTCCAAGTACCTATGACTTTTGATACCTTTTCTGAAATTCTCCAGACATAACAGTGGCGGATCCAGAAATTTTCATGCATCATTGATTCCCTATATAATCAACAAATTTTCCCACAAAAGGGGGGGGGGGGGGGGTCCGAGCCCCTGAAAAAACCCTCTAAATCCGCCTCATCATGTAATCATTTACAGAAATTCGTCCTACAACAGTTTACATACTTTCAACGAAGCTCTAAATGCCCGCGATTTCGCGGGTGTATTCTAGTAAATATTTAATCAAATTAAGGTAACAAAAATTAAGATTTGGTTAGGAATAAAAACAAAATAAAACATCTTATTATTATAATATTTTTTTCCCCACAAATAACATCTTTGTAGATACATGCAAATTCATTTATAAAATCATATAAAACCAGTTATAAAAAGACTTAGATGATGGTCATTTTTCATGACATGTATAGTGTCCTTTGATATTTAAATGAGTTAAGTCACATGGTACAATGAAACAGGTTTAAAACACATGTCTAATGTTTTTGTTTTGAATGGAAGGCTGTTACACTATTCATACTTACTCCATCAAGTATTTTATATAAAAAAAATTAAAGTAACATAGAGACCTAATTGGTAACTTTTTTGATTATTGGCCTAGAATTATGATATTCATAGTCAGAGTTCGTATATATCATACATTAACATACATCAAGAAAAAAATGTTTATTTGCAGAAATGAATTTTTAAGAATTATTTTCTGAAGATTTATAGAAGTCAAACGGACTATACTAGTTTGTTTTGCTTATCTAAATTAAGACATATTAATGAAAAAAGTGAAAGAAAAAAATAACACAGTGACTTTTGATTTAGAATTTGTACTGTGCGTGTTAATTCAAAAGTATATATTCTAAGCAAAAGCTGTAAAATGATTTACCTAGCTTAACATCACATGATCCCGTGATCATTTCTCCACATAAAACCAACGTAAGAACACAGATGATGTACATTATTGTTAGCTTCATGATGTATGCAAAGGGAAGTAACTCTAGATACTTGTAATATTTACATTCTTCTGTATTCTTTTATATACTTGTGTTTTGTAATATAACATTGGAAGGCCGGTGGAAATAGGACAATATCTGAAATTTGATATGTTTAATGAGTTTTTGTCATGCCATCATTTCTAATAACAAAATAATCAATTCAATTCACGAAATTCTACCAAAAAGTTCATAGTGTGTACCTGTATGTAATTGAAAATGGTCTTGGACCCTAAACTGATTGCAGATTTTTTTTTTGATGGAAGCTCAAAAGGTTTTCCACTATTTCTATCTTATAGACTTTAAAACAGGAAATAGGGCAATATATTTTGTTGGAAAACAAATTTCATTACCTTTAAGCTATTCCTTTATTGCTCAACTGACCTGTACGAAGGAAAATCACTATTGAAATTATAAATGGTAGTTTTTATTATTGCAAACCTAATACTGTCGCATTTTTTGCATTATTAAAACACCGCAATAATTTCTGAATTTACAGATTATGTTGCATTCTCAATCTAGGGCAAGAACTAGATCTTTTCGCTCATCTCTGTTCTGTGCGGTCTTTTCTATATCGCCCCAGCTGATTCTGTGGTCCTGCAGTTCAGCTTCAACCGTTTTTCGACAAATTCTTTTGGGGTGCGTCCTTTTTCTTTTCCTCTCTGGTGTCCATCTTAGGGCAACTCTGGTCATGTTCTCAGCTGCTATACATTATTGAAAATGGCCAATCAACATAATCAATCTCCATTCCCAATATGCATGAAATATTTGCAATTGCCATATGTGTCTTTAATGTTTGTGTTACTTGTCATTGTGCTTTGTATCAAATCTGATGAGTCAAACAGTTTTCAACTGATTTTTATAGTTTGATTTTATGTTTTTCTGTTACACCACTGTCCCAGGTTATGAGAAAGTTGGGCACATGCAATCATTTTTAATCCGGCCAGTTCCTGTTATAAGTCTGGAGCCTGTAATATAGTGGTTGTCGTTTGTTGCTGTATACCATATTTGTTTTTTGTTTGTTAATTGTTTTGTACATACATTAGTTGTTTTTTTTTTAATTGTTTAACAATTGTCAGTTCGGGGCATTTTATAGTTTGCTATGAGGCATGGTTTTTGCTCATTGTCGAAGGCCGTACGTTGACGTATAGTTAGTAACATCTACGTCATTTGGTCTCTGTTTGAGAGATGTCTCATTGGTAATCATACCACATCTTATTTATATATTCGGAAATTATTGCAACACATTTTGCAGCTATAGTAGTGTATAGGATGAGTTTGATACATTTTAGACAGAAATTATGGATCAAAAATAAAATGAGTAATAAATTATTAGAAAATTAGAAGACCTACAAGTAGATGAAACACAAGGTATAAATTAAACTGAAGTGGCATAGGCACTTGTCTCTGAAAAAAATACATATATACTTAAATATAACACTTCCTTTGTCTGTGAGAAGATTATATAATTACGGTTGACATACTAGAAAGACCTGTTACGAATGATTCCAACAATAGAAATAGGCGTGTTATACACCATTTTATAGATAATTCTATGCAGATTTACGACATAACAAGTTTCAGTGGGATAAACAACTTCAGAATCGAAATATAACGGAAGTTCGCGACCGAATGACATTTCTCAAATATACGAGTTAAGTACCTTGTGTTATATTAAAGTATATAGGTAAATTAAATGAGCTGAGTAGAATGCTAGTAACTATAGGCATATCTGTCTGTAGTAACATAGTTTCTAGAGAAGATTGGAGTGAAATAATCGGACATTTATGTGTAGAGAAAATTGATACAGTAAGCACTACATATGAGTTCTTGGCTAAATTCATTGTAAGAATAGAAAATTTAAAACACGAATGTACAAAATACAGCTTTGGAGAGAAAAAAATCAGAAGCTGATTGTATGTGTTGTATACTAGTAATAATTTATCAAAGTTCTATTTTTGTATACAAGCCACTGTATTCATTATTGCAATGGATCGCTAGAACTTATATATCTTGAGTTCCGTCAAAAATATTTAGAGATAAAACAGAAAATAAGAATACAACTTGCCTCATCAACATTTACTAAACAAACCAAACCACTGTAGCCGATAGTAAGCAACTATTATTGTCACCGAACGGCCTTCAACAATAAGGAACTTTATACATCATGGCAAGCTATAATAGGCCCCGAAATAGCACTTGAAATGCAAGACAATTCAAACGATAAATCTAACGGCCTGATGTATGTACCAACAATAAACGAAAACCAAATATGATAAACAGCATCAAACGACAACCACTGAATTACATGCTTCTTATGTCTGTAACTATTTGTATTTCATGAAATATAGTAAAATGTCTTCAAGAGGAAAAGGATATATACTAATATGTTTTTACTTTTAGTTAAAATGCAATAAGATACGCTGATGCACGATTATTCACTAAAATACTTAAATTTCTAAAGTACAACTACTTCGAGTGTTTTTAACTTAATGATCTGTATAAAAATGAGCAATGATATTGTTAGAACCCCAAAGTACACGTATTAATTTGTGATACTGTGAATTTACCTAAAGATTGAAAGACTTTTTGAAAATGGCCCTGGTATGAAATATTTACCCAATATTCCTTTGGAAGCTAGCCATATATTTTCTATTATGACACTTAAGAACTTGTTTGTCTTTTTTTCGACTTTCGTTATAGTAATTGGTATATTCCGCCTCTTTTTTACATTTTGGAATAACCAATTCATAAATATCTTTGTTATTTAAGGAATCTTGCAAAGCTGCGGAAACAACAAAAAATCTTGTTTACGCAAGACGTCAGTCAGACAATGACGACAACATTTATAAATAATGATTTTCTGGTGAAGAACGTATACAGAAAAAAAAACGTTGCAATAAAAATCAGCTGAATAGGCATTTCTTTCACGGCATCTGTATGAAAACACTTTTTATTAAGTGGAAATGTTTGTTTCGAAGAATTGTTATCAAAATTAAAAAAAAATGATAATCAAAATTGTCCTGAACGAGATTGAAAAGAATTAAAAAATTATCGAGAAATTTGATTGTGGATGAAACTGACCAAACTACTATATCAAAATTGCTCAAAACTTTGTATGGAAATATTCTAAGGTAGCTGGTGTTGATCAAATATCATTGCTGATTACAAAATTGGTCAAACTGCTGAAATATTTACACATTGACAAAATTGTATTTTAGTTGAAGAAGTATACTGTATGTTAAATCAATAACAACAGTGGCAGTAGTAGTTAACATATTAATTAGGATTGTGACCAGGTTTGATCTAGACCATAGTCCAATTGAAAAAAAAATGAAAAAAAAGGTAAAGTCATTTGAGAACAACAACCAGAGTCATTTGACAATTTGATCTCTTTGTGTTCTTGATAATCTTGTCTTGTTGATTATTATTATCGATTTGAGTTCGCACGATAATTGCAAATTAAAAAAAAAACAAACGTTAAAATTTAAAAAAAAAAATTGTTATTTAGGGGTAGGTTCAAAAACTTCTATAAGATGTCAATCTACAAATTCATTAATATTTCTCCTATTTGATAAAATTGAGAATGGAAATGGGGAATGTGTCAAAGAGACAACAACCCGATCAATGAACAGACAACAGCAGAAGGTCACCAACAGGTCTTCAATGCAGCGAGAAATTCCCGCACCCGGAGGCGTCCTTCAGCTGGCCCCTAAACAAATATATATACTAGTTCAGTGATAATGAACGCCATACTAAACTCCAAATTGTACACAAGAAACTAAAATTATAAAAAATACAAGACTAACAAAGGCTAGAGGCTCCTGACTTGGACCAGGCGCAAAAATGCGGCGGGGTTAAACATGTTTATGAGATCTCAACCCTCCCCCTATACCTCTAGCCAATGTAGAAAAGTAAACGCATAACAATACGCACATTAAAATTCAGTTCAAGAGAAGTCCGAGTCTGATGTCAGAAGATGTGACCAAAGAAAATAAACAAAATGACAATAATACATAAATAACAACAGACTACTAGCAGTTAACTGACATGCCAGCTCCAGACTTCAATTAAACTGATTGAAAGATTATGTCTTCATCATATGAATATCAGGCACAATCCTTCCCGTTAGGGGTTAAGTATCATACCATCATAACATATATGAGAAGAACATAACCCGTGTCATGCCAACAACTGGTTTTTAAATAAATGTATTTAGTGCCGATGCAAAGACCCTATATGAGAATCATAACTTGCTTTTTTTAAATTTTTTTTTACCGCAATTCACAGTTTCGATCCATCTATTACAGTTCGCACAATGATAACAAAAACAAATACGGAAAATATGATTGAAAAAAAGGTAATTGAAGGGCAGCATAAGGAGTCGACTGAAGATATCCGCCATGTTGAAGTTTTTGTCGATATCATATCTTGCTGGACTTTTGTGCTCCCTATTTATCATACTTATCATAGTAATAGCAACAGTTGTGGCTCAAACAACATATTACATGGGTAATAAATCCAAAGTGTGGTTGTCCGATTTTCTGGAAAATTTCAGTGTAGATATGCTGCTTTTAATTTTACACTATCCGTATTTTTTTAAGATACAAGCCGTTTGGTTCTAATTTGTTCAGTGGTTCCATTCAGATGATAAAATCTTTGAGCTAGGTCGATTGACTTTTAAAAGGGAAAGAGAAATATCAGTTTTCATCAAAGTTTTCGAATAACCGTGGTGACGTAAATTAAAACATTGCCGGTCGTACATCGCGACCTTACAGTAAATGATACTACATTGTAACGGCAGGTCGAAAGTCATAATCTTTGAACTTTCATTTGATGTAATGTTTGCTTCAAAAGCTGGCGGGATTGTAGATTGGTTGAAGTCACAATTGTGACGTTTAAGTAACTAAAATGAACAACACAAAATGTAACTGGAGAAAACTAAACTCAAAACTCATAACTTACTTACAACTTAACGGAAATTATATAGACGGCCAAAAATATTTTCACTTGTATCATGTTCAGGATATGTTTCGGTTGGATGAGACTCACGCTAACGTAATGAGGTAACAGTTGATTCTATTTGTTCTGTCATTTTTTGTAACTGTAAGAAAACTTATAATTTATTGTTATTTAATCAATTTCTCAGTACACTTTTATAAATTAAGATAGCTAGGAAACACAAAATATAAAACATGAAAGAAAAGAAAATTATAAAAAAAGTTGCCGCTGAACTCCCATAATGTCGATAAATAACGTCGAATATCGCGGACGTCACACCCATTGTCCCTGTATCTACATAGATACGCGATAAAAGATCGTACTGAAAGTCGCACAATTTTTCGCTCCTGAATTTTTCCTAAATTTTAATAATGTTGCAGAAACTTCAAGATTTATTGACTTTCAAAGATTGGGAAGTTTTACAAGTAAGTTGATTACTTGAAATTAATAAAGTAATAAAGAAAAAAAAAAACTTTACAGAGAATTTAACGGTTTGTATGTTTTGATGACATCCATTTCTGCGTCCATCTTAACTGCAAAGAATTTACAGGCGTTCCCTTGCTAATTGTACCTTTATTGTAGTAGATTTTCTTACATAATTGAAGGGACACATTTTTTTCCGAGAAAACCACCAGGGGGTATAGGCAAGACAGCTCCTATCATTTACACGTTATTCATGCAGAAAGGAAAAAAAAAATTCTTTTCTAAAGTATTGAAGAGATATAAATTATTAACAGTGATTTACTATCAATTTGTCATATAAGATAAAATACTTATCGAAGCCTAATAAAACTTCGACAGCGCTTATAAATGGTTCAAGAGAATTCCTGCTTGTCGAACCAAACATGTGTGGGATTTTTCTCGCTGTGTTGAAGACCCATTGGTGGCCTTGGGCTGTTTTCTGCTTTTTGGTCGAGTTGTTGTCTCTTTGGCGCATTCCCCGTTTCCATTCTCAATTTTATGTAGGTTTAAATAACCACGAGAAGCTTTTGCATGTACTGTTTAAATATTCTCCATGGCCAAATATCCTTTCCTCTTTTTAAAAACACAAAACAAAACTATAAATGCATTTATTTTTTTAACACAAAATGTACTTTGTCAACTCAAAAGTGTATTAAGAACATGTCATCGGCCTAAATCTGCATGTAATATTTGCCACTGTACGCCGAGCGTTTGTTAATCAATATAATGGGCTGAATTTTTATATCTTTATTCTTTGTTTTAATGCTTTATTCACTTCGCCCAATCAGTACAAACCACATCTTATTTCATATTGGTCTCACATAGGTGCTACCTCTATGTGCCTACCTCAAACCATTTGGATAATCATAGCAAGCAATGTCATGTTTATTTGAAAGACAAACAAACTCTGAACCTGAAAAAATATTGAATCTAATATTCTTGTACATGTATTTAAATGAATATTAATGAAAAGAGATGCGGGTAATATGCAAATGAGACAGAAAACCAACAACACAAAAAACCCAAGACATTTAGAGGTCAACATTGTGTTACGGTCTTCAACAATAGACTGCTTGATTTGTTAAAACCTACCTCATTCTTAAATTCTCTATATTTTCCAGATCAAAGAAAAGAGACCAAGGTTTGGTCCTTTACGTAAAGTCCAAGATTCCTCTTCTGATAAACCAGCACCGGTAGAATGGCTGAATGGGACTACAAAACATCAAGATTTAGTTAGATTCGCCGGTGGTTCGGGAGAGCCTGTGAAAGATTATCACAAAGATTTGGTAAGAATCTTTACCTAAAGTAAAAACAATCTATTTACACATTACATATGCATGTGGGCTCAGCATATGGTTACAGTTTGTTATTATCAACTACTTGCTTTCTGTTATTATTGGTACACACTTATGAAAAATAATTGATAACACATTTTTTTAAATGTTATATAAATGTCTACCATGTAGAAACGCGAGTTAAAGACATTACCGTAAAAGTTAATAAAACACTGGACAACTTAAAATGTGCATATAATTGTTTGTATTTTATTTGTGCGCCTAGTGCAGTGACCAAATGTTCTTTTGTCTGTATTACTTACGTTATAAAATTAAAGTTATGTGAAAAATATAAGTAAGTGTAAATATTGTAAGTATATATACGTATATTGTATATCAATTTATTTTTGTAGGTAGCCGATTCCAAGAAACTTCCCAATACTTCCCAAGCTCTACAACCAAACAATCAGGAGGTATGTACATAGATCGTAAACAAAAATTAATATCTTACATTTTTTGAAGAAAAATAAATAAAAAAATATTAATAAGCTTTATTTATAGTCGGCATAGTATACTCAAAACAAGGACATACTATATAAGCTCAATTGAGCTTTTAACCGACATTAAAAGTAGAGAATGCCAACCCATACTAGTATTTTGTTTTAATTATCATATATGATAGATAATATATAACCAAAAGGTGAAAAAATCTTGTCGAAAGTAATATTATCATATCTATTTAATGATTTTTTTTATTGTGTGCGTATATACACGTATATGCTTACCCGAGAGATCCCTTCTACATCCGTTTTAAAAATACTCAAAACTGAACTGTAATTTACATCTTTGTGTTCCTACTGTTTACTTCTTTACACGACACGTGTTATTCTTTTACTTAAAACAAATCATATTCTAACTGAATACAGACAGCATCATGTTTGTCAGATCTTGCATTAACGTGTCTGCTTCCATTATTTTCAGACTTGTGACCATGTTGCACCAGGATTCTATAATATACAACAATGGAGAGATGCGTTTGAAAGGAAAATGCAGGTAATTGGATATATGATTTACTGAAAAAAGAAATTAACCGTAAACCATATACTTATCTACACAAGTTTTATTTTAATGAGGACTGACACTGTTTTACAGATATCAATAAACTGTTGTTTGATTATTTTTTTAGTTTCGGTTTCGTTGACGTGTACCCTCACATCCCCTTTCATTCATATATATATATTTAATTTAGACTTGTATATATATATAATTAAAAACAACTTTCAAACCTATGATTGCGTTGGATAAAAACCGCAGTTTTTATACGTGTGCATGTAAAACAAATTTCTTGGTAGAGGGGTCTAAATACAGCACAAACAACATTTTCCAAAAGACCAAAAAGTGAAAAGTATATTTTTAACAAAACGCATTAGACTAACAGGTCGAACAACTGATGTTCGTTAACCCTGCTGACTGCCATTGGCGATTGCCAAATAAATTAATCATCAGATGTAATATGGATCTTAATGAATAATCTAATACCAAACAAAAAACAATAAGCTTGCTGAAAAGATGGTATATCGCAAACATGAGGTGCAAAAATTTGTACACCATATCCGGATTTCGACAATTAATGTCTCTTCAGTGATGTTAGGGATCGAAACGGTATTTGGAGGCCATATTATTTACCTCAATTTAGGAGAGACTCTTGAATTTTAAAGAGTCGAAATAGGATGAACGGATCATATAAACCCGAAGGAAAATATAATACAAGCCCAAACGAAAAAATATAAATAAGTCTAAATTGAAAACAACGTTCAAACCTATGATTGCGTTGGATAAAAACCGCAATTTTTATACGTGTGCATGTAAAACAAATTTCTTGGTAGAGGGGTCTAAATACAGCACAAACAACATTTTCCAAAAGACCAAAAAGTATATTTTAACAAAACGCATTACACTAACAGGTCGAACAACTGATGTTCTTAAACCCTGCTGACTGCCATTGGCGATTGCCAAATAAAATAATCACCAGATGTAACAAAATGGATCTAAAATATTAATTTAATATCAAACAGAAAACAATAAACTTGCGGAAAAGATGGTATACCGCAAACAAAAGGTGCAAAAGTTAGTACACCATATCCGGATTCCGAAGACTTGAATTTTGAAGAGTCGAAATAGGATGAACGGATCATATAAACCCGAAGGCAAATAAACAAGTCTAAATTAAAAACAACGTTCATACCTATGATTTCGTTGGATAAAAACCGCAATTTTTATACGTGTGCATGCAAAACAAATTTCTTCGTAAAGGGGTCTAAATACAGCACAAACAACATATATATATATAGTATATCTCTAGATTCGCCTTACGTGAAAAGGTAACACTACGACTATTGAAGTTATATTTTTATATAGCGGATGTGGTCGAGTGGTCTAGATCGCTGGACATGAGGATAAGCGATTGGTGCTGAAGTGTATCAAAGGTTTGAGTTCAAATCCCGTTGAGGGACAAAAATTTGTCAGCATAAAAATCTAATTCTAACACTGTTGTGTTTAATTTTCAGACTTATATAAGCGATCTTAATATCAAAATCCAGAAAAAAATATTCTGATTTCCGAATAAATGGACATTTTCTATTTCAATTGTACGAGATTCTAAAACATTGTCATTAGCTTCTTGGCTGCAGAAAACCATAAAACTGATTGCTTCCCTATGATTTATCTGTGTCGCCCTGATCCGCTTTTGACAAAATCCAATATTACATAATCTACGAGACGTAAATCATGAAGGTAATGGATGGACATTTTTTATGGGAAAATTCAATGTGGCTTATCTCCCCCTGTTTTATATATTTCATGAAAGCTTAGAAATTTGAGAACATGTATAGAAATGCCTTTTTTTCCCAAATATTTGTCGAATGTGTTACCGTTTAAGAATAAATACTTGACCGCATTTCAAGCCATACTTGAGTGAAAACAAACAAGGGTTTCCCATCAATTCATTTGGATGCATATTATCTTAGATCTATAAGAATGCAAGAGCCAACTATTTTGTTGGACACTTTCAATTGACCTCAAGTGTAACATTTTTTCACATTTATTGAAGGGCCTGATCAAATTATCGTTAAAAGGGCTTTAGATATATGAACATGCCCATATAACAACGTTTAATGGTCAATGATTAATGAGGAATGGTGCATGGGGTGAGCTATTGCACGATTTCCAGATTTGCTTCAATCAAATGACCGTTTGGTCATTTTCACTACTAATACATTATTAGGGTATCAAAAACCATTACCGTAGTTTAAACCGTTGTATATTTTAACAAACTTTAATGTAAGTGTGAAGACTAAACATATTTCTTAACAAAACTGACATTGTGACCTAATTTTGAATTGAATTTAAATAGGTTTTATTCATTATCAATTATTGAGTGTTTTTTTTTATTTCAGATTCCAATGTATACAGGTTTCTGTACATTATACACAGAATATTCAGACCGTCTTGCTTCTCACTGTAATGGTGAATCTTATGATGATGACCACTCTTACCAACAGGACATTTATTGGTACGAAGAATCATATTATCGTACATCACATGAAATCAGTGAACATCACCGGAAGTCCGACATATCACAACTAGATATCACTTCCGGAATAGATAGTGATATAGCAGATATTGCTGCTCAGTTGATGAAAGGAGATTCTGTTCTTGATGTCGTTGACAACATGGCCGCTAAAGACGATTGGAGAAGCAGAATTGGTTTCAGTAAAAGTGTTTATCAAAGTCAGCCTGTCAAAACGAGAACCATGAAATTAAATGATTGTTCTGAGGTGGTCGTCAATATAATTAAGACAACCTATCCATTGCTTCATAAAAAAACAATCTCAAATACAAAGAAACCATGTCATACGCCATGTTTACCAGTTCATCGTCAAAATACTTTTAAGCAGATTCCAGTTTCTTCAAATTCACTCCTCCAGAGATCTCACAACAAATTGAATTTCTTGTCGTCGAAACAGAAAGCAGATCCTTCCAATGAACTAATTAGATCGAAATCAGACTGTGAAGTAAATTTTAGCAACATCTGGGACAATATAAACCAGCGTTTCGTCGTCTGCTCGGCTTACGAAAATAGAAGATTATCAAGGGTACCAGCAGTATTTACTTCTACATCTGTACCAATATCGGTAGTCACTGAAAACCGCAAAAGGAAAGCTTCATCCTCATTTTCTATTCAACCACCAACGAAACGTCAGAATATCGCTACTAAAAAATCTCAAGTTCGAAATCAAGCGGCATCATCATATTGTGATCTCTTTGCAACACCACTGTTTATTCCGTCTAAACAGAACCAGCCCGTTTGTTTTTCATCTGCTACGAAAAACTCCGGAAACTACCGACAACAATGAGGACAATATGACATTTCTGATGTTTAACTGTGATAAACTACAAATTTGACAATTACGGGTATTTTTTATAACATCTTTGTATATATTTGTACTTTTTTTACAACAATCATAAGACTTTATAATGGATTCACAATAATATTTAGATTCAGGTAAGTATACGAAATCTTGATCATTGACGCGAATCCATTCTTTAAAAGCTTTCAATTGATTTTGCTGCATTTTGACAAATATATTACTTCTTTTGATGTTTGTATCTATGAATGCATGATTTTTGTATGAATGTATGTATGTGTATGAGTGATGTGTGTGTGTATGCGTGTGTGTATGAGTGCAGGATGTTTGCATGTATGTCTGAATGATGATTGTGTGATTGAATGATGAATGTATGTTTTGCAAAGTAGAAAGTTGTTTGTATGGTATGTGTCTGCGTATAGATATATGTGTAATGCATGTATTGTTGATTGTGTATATGTTTATATAAAAAAAATATTTTTGAAACTCTCGTTTTTTTGTCATTTTTTTTAGTTAAAAAACATGATAAAAGTTTATCAATATTGGTCGAACGTCAATGAGATATCACAATCGTTTTGTTGTTGATTCAATCACTTGTCAATACGAAGGATTTTGTAGACAAACCAGGATAAGTATGCTAACCCTTTTCAGATAAGTTGATATCACCATCGGTTTTGGAAGTTCGTATTACTCATCTTTACAGTTGTTTTTTTTCTGGTTTATTCGTACACACATATCGCAGTTTTTGATTTGTCGCGTTCGTAGATTTTTTATTTCCATTCAATATGTTCTGCCTTTTAATTAGCTTTTATTAGATAAATCAACTTCCATGCAGTCAGTCTCATTCTACTCTTTTACGAAAATGTGGCGGACGCCATCATGATTTATTTGATCGTCATGGAATACTTGTGTCACAAAAACCACGGAATTATTCCTCTTGTCGTTACAACAATCCCGTCCATTCCCCTAGATTGTAACATTACCACATGCAACATAACACCGGATTTTTCTAGCTGGAGTAATATGGCGTGTATCACATTTGAGTAGGAACTGACTGCCTCCGGGTCGCCCGAGTTCACGCCACTTTTTGGCGGGGTTAGTATCGCTCAATCTTTGGTTTTCTTCGTAAAGTTTTGTTGTTCGCCTTTTCATTGTTTTTATTTCTGTTCATTGTATTGTCGGTTAATATTGGACATATGTTTTTCGATTTCCACTTAGGTATTCTCTCTCTTGTTACAAGCATGAAATCATGTTTGAATAAGATTCGTTGCGTTCTACAATGCACTCAAGAAGTTCAAACACCTTGCCATTAAAACAAGTTGTATGATGTTTTCGTTAATGCTTAATATTTATTCAGTTAAGTTCAACAGTGAAGAACCAGATTAAGATTTGTACATATAATTCCTATACAAATCAAACGGTAAACCTCCATTCCAGAGACAGACACACTTAAACAAACTATAGATTTGAATTTATATCAGTTAACAAATTGAAGGAAAAAAATACCCCCCTAAAAACAAGAAAAGAAAAGAAAAGAAAGTGTAGTTTCATATTTGAAACATTGATATGAACTAAAACTAAAAGATGAGACACCAATCCAACAGCAGCTACATGAAGACACCCAGAGGTCAACATAACGGTTTCATTGTAGAACAATGTTCTCAGCTATGTGTTATTCAATTTGTCCACCAAATTATATCACCTGGTCTGGTATAGGAATCATACCATCTTACACTACAATATCAACTATTCGACTTTTAAACATACAGTAACATATAATTTAATATCGGATGTAACATGTCTTCTGATAGGCTGAAAGTTTTTTGTCTATCAGCTCATAGACATAACTTTTTCTTGTGACCGTGACGTCATCAACGTTTTTTCATGATTTACTCCTTAAAAATGAAATTTGGAATTAAATCATAAGGAATGACTGTAATATTTTTTTTCTGTCTATTCGAAATAACCTCAAAAATGTGGTGCACACTTTTAAATATAATGCTACGCGGGTTATTCAGTGTGCACCACATCATCTTTAAGGTTGCACAAAATGTATCCTATCACTTTTGTTCTAAGCTATTACTTATTTTTGCAATTTTGTTATGGGGCTATTTTACCAAAACATAGAATATGATATAAAGATAAGAAGATGTGGTATGATTGCCAAGAGACAACTCTCCACCAGAGACCAAATGACGTAGAAGTAAGCAACTATTGGTCACGTGCAGGTACAGGACATATTTTATCTTAATTAGAATAAACAAAAGAAATTATTTACTTCTAGCAGATAGAAAAAATGTTGCACGTTTGTACCGTATCTATATTTTTACAAAGTTATTGTTCCGGAATTAATTCTTAGTGTCCTCTTCTCTTCCCTTTTTGCGTCAATTAAAAAAACAAATGACCGGTGAGTTAAGATGTAAAAAAATTGTCGTTTGCATATATTCCAGTGGCCAATATTTCATGCATGGTCATTGCGAGGACAAATTAAACAATACACCAAGAAAACAGGTATTGCAAAGTGGGTTGACTGTAATTGAAGAAAATATGGACTGCTACTGGAAAGAGAAATGTAACACTGATGAAGACAGAAAGTTGGCAATGTAATAGGCCACCTAAGGTTGCACAAAGAGTTGTTGCAAGAATTGTGTACATACTCTCTCTGCTTCAAGCTCCCATAGAAGGACCACGTGCGGTGAAAGCGTTTTGCTCTTCGCTATAGCAATCTATCGGTTTTACGCGGTGAAAAGTGTATATATGTTGACATATAATTCAGTTCTTGCCATTTTAGGAATCATCCACATATGAAGTAGATATCATCATGTGGATACGACTTATCTGAGCTTGCGTTTCCTATCATGATTTTTCTGAGAGAGAGTCGCTTCTTACATAGACTACTGTAAAAGGGCTGACCATTATGTAATTTCTGTGTCGCAAATTACAAAAGATATATTCCATTACAATACCTGCAGTCTTTTCTTCGACAATTTATTTTTACTTTTAAGGAGCAACAAACAGGTACCACACTAGTGTATGTAGTTGTCTTTGTTCGAATCTTATTTGTATTTGTTTGCATATGTCTGGTTTTCTATACTTAATTTATTCTCACTTTCTCTCAAAGCTCCCACGCTCGACTTGGCTCGACCGATCGGGCAACCAAATTTAACAAGATTAACTTTCTCTAGACTCAGGGCGCCATAAACCATGCACTATTAATTTAAGGCTTCATGTTGATTTCTAAAAGTCTATCTCGTTTAAATGACTCGTTGAATCTCTCTTTAATCCATTCGCTACAACATTACTTAGCTTTAGAATACAACGCGGTTCTGCATAGAAGTGCACACAAAAAAACTCGCGAAAGCAGCAGTATTGACCCGAATATCTTATATTTGAAAGGAGGTTATAAATTACAATATTAATGCAACCACAACATGGGTTGATTAGAAATGGTAACATTTGTTAAGATGCTTGACTGAAATAGATCTACAAAGTAATTAACAGTGTCGGTAAAGTACACTACTTGTCTTGAAAAATTGGTTGTAGAAGAATTACCAATTGATGCTGACCTCCTACTCTGTTGAAATAATCACTGTCTGTCAAAAATAATGATACAATGATTTTTACAAATGATGTATACTTGATCATGCTGTATCTATTTTCTATGTCAGCATGTTAAAATATATGTATAGTATATACTTATATTAACCTAACCTTAATTACTGTAACATTTACTTCCTAGTATTCCAAATTATTTATTGATATAGGTTATTTGTTGCGTCTTGTGTTTAATGGATTTATACGAATTTGATAATTTACAGATATCTCTTGGTCATACTTAAACATTATTGGCTTTTGGATTTAAGCCATCTTCATGAAGGTTAATCAGAAAAGCGCATCGGACGCATTGAAATTTTTTCACAGATTTACTCTGGATATTTAAGGAATTAATGTAATATTTTTTTTATGTCTATGTAGAAATAACATCAAAAATGTGGTGCACACTAAATAACACGCGAAGCGGGTTATTTGAAAGTGTGCAATACATTTTTTTAGGTTATTTGGAATTGACAGAAAAAATATTACAGTCATTCCTTATAATTTAATTCTAAATTTCATTTTTAAGGAGTAAATTATGAAAAAAAACGTTGATGACGTCACGGTCACCATACAAAATTATGTCTATGAGCTGATTTCCAAAAAACTTTCAGTCAATCAGAAGACGTGTTACATCCAAAATTAAATTATCGCCATATATCGTGCCTTTCTTTCCTTTTTATGACGTTGTTGTCTGAAATCTATTAGGTGGTACAGTCGTCTCTATTAAAGTGTTTACGACATGATTCCGTACAAGTATATTAAGTATTATATGCTTGATACAGAAACTACTATCTTTCAAAATATAGTACTGTTCTTATCATAGTAATTTACTTGTGCTTGTTTTCACAAGGCTAATTGTTTTTCCTGTACTTATTCTCATCGCACATTTGTTTCTATATCATTTAACTTTGTTGTTCCACTGGTCAAGATGAAACGATAAGGGTTTGAGAACATGTTGAACCCCGTCAAAAGTTCATGTGCACATCTTAAGTTATAACCCTTGTTAGAGGTTGTCTTTAGTATATCTTATTGTTTTTGTCATTTGTGTTGATTTCAAACCTTGATACATAGTGAAGTCTCGGTTAAATCTATTCATACCACTTCTAGACTTATGGCGATCTAGTCAAGAGCTTGACATACTGTAAAGACGCTTATCTATAATTGTTGAAGACCGTATGTTGACTTTTTATGTATTTGATTTCTTTTTGTCTTCGAATTGCCGTCTCATTGCCATATATTATAACTCCTTATAGTCATACAGATTTACATTGCTGATAAATGAGATGCAAGTTTTTCTTCACCTTCAATCAATATTTTTTTCAAATATTAGGGAGTATCTGGTTTCAGAAACTGTCCATATTATTTCCGTTGTTTTATAAGCCATTAATTTATGAAGATTTCAATAAGAATCAATGAGTAAAAAGTAACTATATTTCCTTCACCTGTATTTTTTTTCCTCGTCCAGATGTCTACTAGTTGACAGTGGTTCTTAAACAATTCAAGTACTCTTTTTGTCCAATTTTGATTTTTTTATGAATAAGTATATCAATCTCGTTGAGTCAATAGAGACTACATTGGCTAGAGGTATAGGGGGAGGGTTGAGATCTCACAAAACATGTTTAACCCCGCCGCATTTTTGCGCCTGTCCCAAGTCAGGAGCCTCTGGCCTTTGTTAGTCTTGTATGTTTTTTAATTTTAGTTCATTTATATGTTTTGGAGTTTAGTATGACGTCCATTTTCACTGAACTAGTACACAGTTTTATTTAGGGGTCAGCTGAGGAACACCTCCGGGTGCGGGATTTTCTCGCTGCGTTGAAGACACATTGGTGGCCTTCAGCTGTTGTCTGCTCTTTGGTCGGTTTTTTGTCTCTTTGACATATTCCCCATTTCCATTCTCAGTTTTACTTATTATAAATAACATTTTCTTGTACAATGAAAATGAGTGAGTATATCGATCTCGTTGAGTATGAAGAGACTTATTATAAATAACATGTTCTACTAAAATGAAAATCATGGCCCCTTACATTTTTCTTTTTTATATAAAAATAAGGAGATGAGGATATGATTGCCAATGAGACAACAACCCATCAAAGTTCAAATAAAGTGGATGTAAGCAATTATAGGAAACGGTACGGCCTTCAACAATGAGAAAAAACCATACCGTATAGTCGTCTATAAGAGGCCCCGACATGAAAAATATGAAAAAAAATCAATAGAGAAAACTAATGGCCTTTTTTCCCTTTGTATTCCCTTGTCAACGTCTCCAAACTACATCATCTGCATCAGAAGCCAGGATAAAAAATGACTTTTGGACTGTTGTTCAGGTGTACTTTGTTTATTTTTGTCGTTGGGTTGATGTCTCATGATAACTGACGAATTCCAAAATCTCTTTTTATTCTCATTTGTGTTTCATCTTTTTGACATATTATTATCTGAATACAAGGTCATATATTATACAACATTGTTTAGGTTGTATACAATAATGTAAGCTTATGATTTATTGTTGTTGATCATTTTAAGACGTACACTCTTGTAATAGTGCATGCTTGTTCAAGTGGGAGGACAGCTGATGGGAAATGGTAAATTATATTAATATACATTAATTTGTAGATCATGTTTTTAATTTCAACTATATTTTTTATTAATGAATATTATGTATGTGTAGCTATTATACTTTGTCATAATAGATTTTTGGCGTCATCCAATTGAAGTAAAACAAAACGTTAGTCTATTTTTCTTGGAACTAACTACTCTTTCTGTCTAGAGATCATCTTATAAATAGATGCATATGGAGACATTTTGATGACCTTTTTTAGACGTTTGGTTGACAATTTGTTATCCCGTTGACTATAAGATTACGTTAGGTGTGCTTAACAATATTGCCAACAATACTAAAAATACTGTGAACAGAGATTGCAAATTGATATACCTATACCCACTTGACACCACTAAGAAGGCTGGGAACATGTTTTGTTGTGGCAATCCTTAAATCATACTAAAGAAAAAGAAAAACAATAGTATAATGTGAGCAAAGCTTTCCTCTATAAACCCCTCTGCTTCCTCATCATCTGTCATAATTAAGGTCATAGATATGCTTTTGATACACATGTCAATTGATAAAAAAGGATGAATGAAGTCGATTTTCGTACTTATTATTTTTAAAGATAACAATGCATAAATAAATGATAAAAAGAAGAAAGGTGAATTATAGTAGATGAGAATCCATTAACTGGTTCAGGAAAAGTTGCGGGTGGAAGATGTTCACCCACTGTAATATAAAAGGGCAAAGTCAATGTTTTGAATGGTAAACACACAGAAATAATTCTGGACAAAAAGTAAAATAGTAGGAGCACAATGGCATTATGACATGGAGAATCCGTGAAAATTTGATTGAAGTCTATTTGCTGGTATAGGAGTTCCGGATGGTGGATGCTCACTCCCTGTTTTCCGATCAAAAAGTAAAATAGCTGACGCCCCAAGTACATTACTTTATAAAGACTATGTGAAAGTTTTGTTGAAGTTTATTCTTCAGAAGAGTTACCGCGGTCACTACACGAACCGTCCCTGTTTTCAATCGTTATTACACTGAATGTATAGCCATAATCAAGGAAGAAGAATATTTTCTTAGAACCTTTTTTTACTTTCTTTTGACCTCCAATTATTTTTCAATCAAAATACTGCAGAAGGGATAGCTTTTATTGAACGGTTGTTTACATTCGCTCGAAAATTTAATTTCAGTTCTTACCAGGCCAAGTTATTTATTTTCAAAATCTTCATTCTCCTCCCCCTCCTACTCCCCCCTTCCCTGAAAATCAAATGTTTGTCCCCTGATCGTGTTGAATGCGTATCTTACAAGCTGAATAATTGTGGAGATGCCTTGTGTGCTTATACATGGATAAAAACACAGTAAAATGTCGATGTACTTTGTAATCGCTTCGAAGTGGGCAAAATTCCATTTTGATTCGCCTTTCTACTTTCTATCTGTTTCTACTGACAACTTAAATTCTTGTGCATAACCGACAAACATATTTAATTCCCGAACTCAGTGGAAAGCTAAGACTATTTTTTAGCGCATTAAAAAGCTTCCATTAAAGCAGGTCAATGATTGTTTTTTTAAGAATAGAACAGGTCATTTAACTGTAGCAAACAAATCCAAAAACAAAAGTTTAAGCGTATTGATGGCAATGTTTCATTAAACAGTAAAAGCTTCCGGCCAGACACTGGATTCACGATGATTGCTGAATAAAATAGCTTCCCTGTAATGTTTATAAGATATTTATTTCTATTCACTGTATAGCTTTAATTGAAATGATCAATGTTTATGTTTAGGGCCATGAAGATAAGTGACAACACGTTTTCATAAGGGTTGGTTAAAGTGAATGTGTTTTTAAATTGCATCCTCTTACTCACTTCAAATAAATACGTTCATGAAAAGATGAAATGTCTTTCTTTTCTATATATATTGCGAATGTCAATGGATCTCACCTTGATGCTTGGTTTTTGATCTTGATTAAAGACAATGGAACAATTATGTTCTGACTTCTTTTTTAGGTACGGAATGCTAATTCAAAATGCATGTGATCTTAATTAAAACCAGAATGAAGCTCAGTTGTCAGTGCTTCGGTACTGACATTATTTGTAACCGACTTTTCTAAAATTCTCCGTTGATAAATTAAGAAATTATTAGGAAAATTTGTCGCGAAAGCGTTCTATCACACTTTGCACATAAACAGCATGACGAGTGCCACTATTGTAGCAGAACTACTTACCCTTCCAGAGCAACGCTGGACTTTAAAGTTGGATTCGTGTTGCGAAATCTCTAGTTTTCTATGTGATTTTTTATTTCTTTTTCCTTTGGTTATTGTATTGTAGGAACTTCAATATATGATGTTCAATTGAATTATTGGGATCCTCTAATTTTTCTAAATAAAACATATATTAATAAGAAGTTTCATTCTTCTTTCACCAAGTCAGCAAATATGATAAAACTATTCCGTATTTGATCCGTATTTTACTATTGAAGATTGATTTTAACCGAAATGATCTTTTGATAAAAGTTAAGGATATATCAAACAGATCTACTACAGGAGTATTTGTTAAGGGTCGAATGAATGCTATATTTACTTGATAAATGATCTGTCTTTTCAGAATGAAATCAAATAACAACGATACAGCTATTATCGTGATTGATGCTCCGATCTTGATGAACATTACGGCTCGTTTACATAATAATAGCACTGACATTTTTCTTGTAATTACAAAACAAAAATAAGTAGATCAAATAATGACACATTATTAGGCTTTTTGTTAATCCATATACCTGATGCCTCTGAAGGTTCCGTGTAAAGTTCAAAATTATCTGACATTGTACTGAACCGTATCTAATTAAAAACGTCAAGTTGTTTGTATATCACTTGTATGTCCTTTGTTTCTGGATTGCAATTTCCATGATCTGAATATATAAAGTGTATATTTAGATATATGGCCATTTTTTTTTTACATCAGTCAAGATCACTCAATCCTATTTGCTTATCATAAAACAAGTTTGCTGAACGACAAAAAAATAATAGAAATGATTGTTTTATAGCATTTACAATAATGCACTGTAACATCTAGTCAAATATATCGATAGCTGATAGGTAACCCGTTTAGGGTCAAAAGAACCACACAAAAAAAACGTGGCAATTCAATAGAACCAAGACACTTAGACAAAAAAAAAACAAAAAAACTATAGCGTCTTTTGTGATCCAATAAAATGTATTTCCTTCATTTCACTAAACCTGCGGCATAAACATTTCCTAACCTTGATAAGTTGAACGCGTACATTAACATACGGGCATTGCCGATTCTATTTATAGTAAAGGCAATCGTATGTTAAACTGTTTCTAGAGTTTCAATTGTCCGGTATTCGTTAATATTATACCCCTCCATATGAACGACCATAACATAAAGATAAGTGTACGATGTTCTTTTGAAAACACATTTTAAGTATTCGAAAGGATATAACAGGTTGTAGCGTTCGTGTTACCGTTTTGAATACAATTATGACTTCCAGGCATAATTAAAAAAGAAAAATTAGCACATGTACAGCCAACAAAAAATGAAGAGTCTTAAAAGGTAAGCAATCGCAAATGTGTTAAAACGAATACTATATTAGGTTTAACAGTTTTAACATATTTCATACCGTCATTAGTTCATTTTCGCATTCATTCTAAAGATAACGGCATATTGTGTCAAGTTTTAATTTTCTGTCATGGCCGCGTTGGATGGCTGTCGTATTGTAAATCACTGACGCCATGTTCTATCTGCTTTCCAGACTTCTGATTTTATAATCGTCTCCAGTTAAATTATTTTTTTTATTTTTTATTTTAGGAAGATCTTTTACAGTCATGCTCATACTTGAATGGAATCTTTCACAGACAAATTAATCCCTATTCCACATTCCCTAACGACTATTTCATTCTAGATTAACTTTTAAAGATTGATATGAACGTAATAGACCAACCAATATGTAATCGCAAGTTATGGCTATATATTTGTGTAAACAAATCTTTGATATCATTTAAGTTCAACTTACCAAAAAGATCAGATGGGCTTTCTAACTTCTCTTTGGTGTCCTTTCACTCAATCATCCTTTTTTCTATGAGTACCTACATTTACATCTAATATATCATTATGCATTTAAAATCGATGATATTACACAGATATGAATGTCTGCTTAATATCTAGATTTGTTTTCTTAAAATTGATTGTTGCTAATGGACTACTGAAAATAAGAATATTTGACAAATGTGATAGTTTCCATTTTCCTTTGGTAAACTTCTTGAGAAGTCACATATCACCTTATCCTGACTATGGCGTTTACATATCATTGTTGATAAGATATGCGAGAGCTTGTTCATCAAAGGGATATTCTTAACTTAAAATTTCAAAAGCTTCTCCAACAAACTTACCAATTCAATACTTCATCAGTCGTCATCATGATTAAAGGTTTCTCAACTCATGTGAATGTTCATCTGATATTGTTGACACTTGCTACTAGGTGTGACTTAAGAACTGTATCATACTAAGCAGGATACCCTGTCGATACACCTAAAATCTTTCCTTTTGTTGCTGTTCGAGCGATTGATTTTAATTTCAGTTTTGTCTACCTGGCTTTAGAATAGCTAAACATTGTTTAACTAGCTCTATATCTACGTACTCCACTCCGTTGACCGTTACTGATTTTCTGTTTTAACGAATGATCACAGATATGTTCTTTTCGTAGTAGCCACAATTTCTTCACAACTATTAAAATGTGGCTTTGTTGTCGATCTGAAAACCAATTTTGACATAGACCCCTACTAAAAAGACAGTCATGTTAACATGCTTCTTCTTGAAACCGTTCCAAGGATTTACTTGACATTATTAATGAACGGCTATAAATTCATCATAGAACAAGGATTAAAATTTTGTACGCCAAACGCATGTTTCGTAGATACAAAAGACACATCAGCGGCGCTCAAATCACAAAAGTTAAAAAGGTAAAATAAAGCACGAAGTTGTTGAGCATTGAAGACCCAAATTTCTAGAAGGATTTGCCAAATACAGCTACGTTAATCTTTTCGAAAGCATAAAAGTTTTGTAAACAGTTAATTTATAATTATGACCATATCAATAATAATTCATGTCAACACATACGTGGCTGAAACCTCCACAAGTTGTGGCATCGACCCAGTGGTTGTAAATAAACTCATTATAGATACCATGATTAAAATTGTGTGCGCCAGATGCGCGTTTCGTCTACAAAAGATTCGCGATATGGTAGTTTTACATAAAATATATGATTTTATCGCGATTTTATGCCGATTTGAAATCTAATAGCTGGGACCCCACTTAGTATAAATGTAAATGGATTCCGTAAAAATCGAACACTATCGTGAATTTATGATGCTATGATGATACGCTATCAAATTTGAAATTCTATTTAGAGGTAATTTCCTAAAGTTTATAGATGAAGACTTTGGTTGACTTGCTTGCTTTGTTTGTGTAAACATTTGCTCAAGCATTGTAATTAAGATTGACATCTGCAAACAATATAAATAGGCGGAGTTAAACCTGTATACATTATTCTTAAATTTTATTATTTGATAATGTCTAATCAAATCTAAATATAATGTATACAGGTTTAACTCCGCCTATTTATATAAACAAAGGAAGCAAAGCAAGCAAGTCAAACAAAGTATTAATCTATAAGCTTCAGAAAATTAACTTTTAAGATTTTAAATTATAATACGCTAGCTGTATGGCTTCATTGTATAGATTCATTTAAACATATATTGTACATAATATATTTGTGTTACGACCACCTTCATGTGTATCCGGGAAACAATACACTATTCTTGGGGCCTCTAGTTAGTTCATGCTTTTGTTTACATTCAAAAGTTTTTGCTAGCAATAAAACAAAAACTGTTGACTGCGTTTTTTTCAAATCTGAAATTTATAGGCGCGTTGTTCAAGTTACACTCCTCGTTCGTTTCAATAAAACTTGATGTGGCCACTGCCTCTGCATGCATCAGTTACTGTTGGTTTTGAAACTTAATAAAATGTATCCTTCAATCTGGCATTAAGACTTTGATGAAACCAACAGCTTTGATAAAAAGCTAATTTTGTCATTTCTAACTTAAGAACAAATTTCCGCTTCACATAAAGCACAATTAGTCTAATTTGTATTAACCGATGTTTTATTGTCTTGGATATACGACTAGAATTTTAATAGCTAAGCATTTTAATACATGCTTTAATTGGTTTCATATTTAGCATACAAAGAATCATGCAATATTGTTGAGGAGCAAATCTATCCTTAAAAGTAGGTTTATTTCATTAATGATCAATGTTTTCACTCTGTGTTTTATTCTTAGCTCGACTAACTTTGATTTTGTTTTCAAGAATGGTAATGGTCTTAAATTAATCGATTATCTCATAAATGTGTGATTGTATGTGTGTATTGAAAAACACTTTTCTTGAAAGTTTGCGTTCTTCTGCAATTTTAAACTCTTTTCTATCATGTTAGATAGTGGAGCCCAAAAGCTACAGTCTAATATAATTTACATTTTAATTGCTTTTCTTGTTTTGAAATGTTTTTTTTGGAAGAATACAAATGTTGAAATATTCAAGCGATGAAAAACCTCTGCACCATTAGAAAAGTAAACTTCGAAATCTTGAAAATGAATGTAAAGTTCCTTACTGTGTACAAACATTTTGGAAGGAATATCTTGGGTCATTAAACGTAGAAAAAAGGAAAAGAAAAATATCAGAAGAACTAAATATCACACAACGTCAGGAATAATTTTCTATTTCGAAAGATTATAATTATCTTTATGACAACCCTCCAGATGTATGACTTAAAACACAGTGAATCAAGTCGTTGCGTAGAAAATGTATAAGTAAATCAAAACTTAACCTTGTCGTACTAAATGTACGTGGATATTGCATTTTGTCTTGTTATATTGTTGCCTTAAAAACTGAGCACTCCTTTTAACCCCTATTTATCAAAATTCGTACTGATTTAGGGTGTGAAAAAAAGAATAATTTATTGAGTAACTATTTTCCTGGCAAAATATAGAGATTAAAACATGCTATTATGGCTACAAGCATTGTGGAAGATTTAATTTATTTGAATAGCAAGATTGCAAGGACAATTGTTTTATTAACAATATTACCATAAAGTTCTCGTTGTCATTATTTCCTGCAGATCCAACAATAATTATCATCTGAACTCTCTCACTGCAGTTTTATGCTGAGGTGATTAAGCTGTTTGTTCAGTATACGAACTTATGCAAATAATTTTCTCTCAAAAATACTTTGAGGTTTTCATAAAACATAGTATACGGCAGTAATGTTCACTTGATATTGTGTCCTATTTCCACCACTGTTTTTCACAAGTCAACAAAGCAGACATACATTTCTTTTGAAAACTCACCTATGACGGGCAAGTGCTCAAACAATATGGTAATCATTTGAATTGTCAAGCATCTAAAAAAGATGTGAATAGCTGAGACTTCCGAAAATCGTCACGAAGAAGCAGCATAATTACTGATTAATCTGTTTGTTTTTCAACATGTATGAAGTCGGATTAAGCAAGAACATGTAAAAATGTTACCCTTAACCTTTATTTAAAGCTTTCGCTATGTACATGGTATAGATTGACTATAGATAATCCTCAGTACAATAGAAAAACTACGTTTTCTACATCATATCTGTGCTATTAGGAAAGAACTTTCAAATGCAACCAATAGAAAAAAAAAGTCTTATTATTTTTTTCCAAAAGGTGAATTTTCCTTTTCTGAGTATCAACATACCAGTATTGCGTCATCTGTGTATGGTGTATAAGTTTCACAGATAGTTCTCTTCTCTCTCAAAATCACTATAAACATTGACTGCACGCACGATAAAAGTTATAGTCAGTTTGAAATAATATGATAACGTCAAAAGGTTTGCCGCTTTCGTCAGTTGTTAGTCGATTGCTTTCATGAGAAATTGACACTAATGGTAAACGTATTTCCTTAAAATGTGTTTCAGATTCTTTTACTAATTTTGCCCAACACCATTGGCCCATTACTTTTGTTTCAACCATTATACAATAAGGACTGATTCATGCGCAGCTTGATATACTTACCCATACGATTACCGGGTATCAATTTCGGTTTTCAGTCGTATCACCCACGAGCTTTAGTTTTGAGTAATGTTGCTGGTATACTTGTTTCCTTGTTGTTCTTACATCTACCTTCCGTATGTTTTCTTTGCTACTTCCTGTTTTTTTAGTATGTCTTAGTTTGTGTACTTCCCGGCAGTTCCAGCTCCGATCAACACGCTACTCTACCCTGATTGATGTAGGGAAGGAAAGTTGTTTCTGAACGATATCGACCAATGTACGCATTTTAGTTTTCGTATATTCCTTTGGATTTGTATTTTTAAAGTTTGTTAGGTATATTTCACCTGACAAAAGTATACGAATATAAAATTATTCTATCCAATATATTATGTTCCAGATTTGATCTAATAGGTACATTAACATGACGCGATAAAAAAAGTTTTATGAATTCTCAACTTTGTTTTTTATTAGCAAATGAACTACCAGAAATACATCAGTACACAGTATTTTACTAAACATTTTTTTAAATGAATTATCTAGGAAATGTCATCTTGTTTGCCCGTGTTCTGTTTTGAATTCCATCAGTATAGATGTTCGTACGTTGGCAGTCATTTGTAAAATAAAATCGTTTTGACACAATTAAATAGAAAAAGTAACGACTGGTTTTTAATCTAATTAATCTTAATCTTGCATGGTAACGGCTGTAATATTAAAGGTCTCGTCATTTACAAATTAAGGAGATTTATTCCATAATATTAAGTATCCATCGATATATATATATATATTGTCATTTGTGAAAACGATAGTTAAGAGTACATAACGCCAACACAAAACAACTTTCACATTCACAGTTTAAACAAAAAGATTAAAACAGGACCAGAAACGACATATATTTTCAATTAATATAATTATCAAAATAATCATCAACTATCATTTGATGTAGTGAATGAAACAATCGGCAGTTATAAACTGAGATGAGAAAGGCATGTACTTTCTAAAAGAGCGAAAGATAACAAAAGGACATTCAAACTCAAAAGTCGAAAATAAACTGAAAACGCCATGGCAACAAAAGAAAAAGACCAAAAGACACGTCGAAAAAAAAACTGACAACGTCATGAGAACCTTTCGGAGCTTTTATAATATTTATAGTTTTCTTAGCTTTTAATATTTGGTCGGATTAGTAGTTTCTTCACCATCTTTCAGTTCATAGTGAAATTAAAGGATCCAATTAAAATTTTTTAATAGCTTAGAGTTAAAAAAATAAGTACATCTTTCGAGGGAGTTGAATCTTTAGTTATATAACAATTACAGAAAATGAAATAAACTTGTGCATGCTTAATTGTTTGCGTCTTCCGTCACTAAACAAGAAGATTAAGACAAGAATACTTGTGACATAATACTGCGAGCATTCTTTGTTACAATGTTTATTATTAAACGTCTGTAGTTCTGTGTTTGTTATCTATTATATCGGTATTTTAGATCTAACATGTCTAAGGGATTTTCCTGTACTGATTTAGTGTACATTCTTTTATGTAACTTTGTTATTCCTCAGGTGCAGATTAAAAGGGAGAATATTTAGATCCAAAATCACCACATGTTCATTTGTCTTTTCTAGACTACGGCCGATTTGGAGCATGGCATATTATATACACTTTGTTGAAACCGTATGATAACCTCAATGAGACAGAAACCCAACTAAACAAATACCCAAAACACGTATAGAAGGTTACAGTAAACCATTAGATTTTATGGGCGCAGCCATTTTATGAAGATAACATGGTAATCAGAATTAAAAGTATGGCTAATCCTGATTGGTCGATATGTGTGCCCGTTATTTTTTATTATAAGAGACTTCGTGCACTTTGCATTATACCAAATTATTTTCCTTAGCCCTAACGGAACCGAGATGTCTTTTCAAGGCTAGGATGAGACACGTGTTTTTAAGTGCAAAATTGATAGGCAAGGGAGATAAGTACAATTTACGTTAAGAAAACGCGGCAACGCAAACCTATATTTTTTGGACCAAAAAGTACTTTCCGAATAACTTTTCTTTAATTCTAGCAATGTTTCGTTAAAAAATCTACTTTCTAAAGTCTGTATCTCGAAAAAGGCTATCATTGTCGCCTATGGGGGAAATTAATTGTTTATTACAATCAGAAATCAACATCAGTCTTCTACAATATACAAGTTGTATCAAGCTTAAAACATTACCACTGTCTTATCTAATATAAGATAACACCAATTTTCCTACCCCCATGAAATTTGTTTGAACTCAGAGTTGAAAACAATAAGAAAGAAAAATAAATTTCGGTCTTAGCCTCGACAGCATTGACATTTTTTTCATACGCTGATCGCCATTCCTTTAAAATAGAAACATTTATAAAGAAAAATATTTCTTCAAGAAAACAACAAAATTTATATGTAGAGTAATTTTGACATTTTAAATATTTCAGTTAAAAACAGATTCTCAATCTAAAATAAGTGCATTTTCTACTAGCAGTGTTAAGAAAATTGCTTTTAAAGTGATAGTATTGCCATTAAAATATTAAACTTATTTTAAGGAAGATTTAATGAATTTTTCAACTATTAAGAATAATTTCTGGTCATCAAGTTGGCAATTTGTATGCTTAACATTACTTAAATTATATTTTGGAAGCACATTAGCTAGTCAGTTTATTATGAAGCTTATATATCATTTGTATATTACAATGTCGAAACTGCTACTTCGATTTTGAAATCCATTAACTATATCGTGTGAGGTTCCAAATATAAATTCAATCTTCACGTTACAAATTAAATAATATATTAGATTTAACTTTAATTGCAAAAAAAAGATGAAAAGGACAACCGCCTCTCACTTATTCCAAACGAGGAGTGACTTAAAGGGGAATATTTCTAAACAGGACAAAGAGTAATGTTTCTACTGCTAAACATTGACTATTGAGGGATGATATTCGGGGGCTCTCAGTCATTAATAAAGATAAGACGTGCCTTTATCTACGTCCGAAGTCAATTTTATGAATTTACTTTCACCATGAACGCTGAGGCTAGATTTTATTTAAACAACGAATGATAAATTCATCAGGAATAGTATGACAAAAAAGCCGTAATGAATATAAACCGAAAACTTCTGACATTAACTTTTTGAGATATTTACAAATATCCAGTGAATCAATAAAAATGTATACGTAATTTATCATTGTCAATGCCGACACAGTGACTACCCGGCTTAAAGTAATCAAGAGTCTTAGCACAAAAAGGATTTAACGAATACTTTCTTTTTGTTTATGTAATACCTTTTGTAGCTTCTTTTCTTGATTGTTTACTCTATAGGGTGATGTGTGAGTGGTGTGGGTATGCTTGTGTGTGTCAATATCTGATTTAAACAAACATTTTATAAATTGTATTCCTAAATGAATTGACATTAAAGCGGAAAAAAATCGGCTTTTCTCCTACAAGAATACATTTTAAACCACCAGAAAACTACTATGCCTTTGCATGTAATCAAATCAATATATGATGTGAAAAATGCATGATTGAAATTTTAGCTACAGCTCTACTTAAACTTAAATAGTCCTTCTCTTGTGTCTGTCGTTGTCTTCTTAAAAAATGTTTAAAATACAATGTTTCTCCTCTCTCGATAGTTAAAGCTAAGATTCTGATTAAATTCTAATTAATTTTGCTAAGGTAATTGGCATACTGAAAACCTTTTAACTAACTTGAGCGGAGAAGTATCGTGCTACAGTCGCAACAGAGTGTACATTTCAATGCTTTTAACATGCTAGTTCATTTGAGTTTGTTAGCCGTTATTTCTTTAAAAACTGTAAAAATGATGTGAATATTGAATATGACAAAATCATACTAGCTATAGTAGTGGTATAAAGGTACAATACAATTACAGAAAGATTAGCCTACATTATTTCTCGAATTTCTCTACAGTTAAAGGAGAAAGGGGTTATTAAAACTGGTGTTTGGCCCAAGGAACTGGAAGTTTCCGAGAACTACTTCATATGTTCTCATCATATAGGAATGCATATAACATAGATCTACAAATGAATTAGACAGGTTTGCAATGTTATGACGTCATATGTGCATATTTCATGAAAATAAAGAAAAAAATCTTGATTTTATGCAGGTTTTCATACATATTTCCTCATTGGAAACATCATACACAATAAAAACAAAATCGTTTCAGAGAAGCTTTCTTACAGCTATTTACATAATTCACCAAATGTGAAGGTTTTTTTTGTGCCCATACTGTTCCAATTCAGAATATACTCAAAATTTGTTATGAATCAAGAGAAATAACGAGATTTTAAAAATTACAATATTTCCATCAAAGTCTTCTGCGATGGTAACTCGTCAAATGTAAAGTTTATTTTTTTTCTTCTGAACACTTAGTCATGTTTGGGCAAGCTTGAGAACATATTTGGTAACTTATAATACTGTGTACTAAATTTTGGGCCAAATGTGGACATTATTGTCCCTAATCCTTTCTGTGCTATGTTTGTTATTCCTATTGGTTTCATGTTTGCCTCCAGTTTTTGTACTAAAATGTGTAGGTCTTGCACTAGTTGTATGCTTATTATCTTTGATGTTGTTTTACATGGTTGGCGCAAAATAGTCTTTTTAAACAAGTTATTTTCACAGCTTGCGTTGATGTACTTGATGGTTATAAAGATTAATAATCAACCTTATTTCTTGCAAAATTATTGACAAGACCATTTAATCTATGACATCCTGTTTACACGACCTTGGTGCTGTTACAGACTGGCCTACCCTTAATGTTAGAACACCTAGCTATGTACTATTGATTAATATTAAAAAGAGAACAGGTCAACAACCACCCCAAAGTACAGGGAAGTCTGTCGACTGTTAAAGAAGAAAAAGTAGATTTAGTATAAATAATGCATTATGAGCATGTATGTCGAAACATATATACAACATGCTATAATGAGATTTTTATGTACATGTTTAATTTTAAATATCATATACATGTGTGGCTAATCAGAAACAAAATTGTATTTTCTGGGTAGATTAAGCTAGCTCAAAACGGTTCCTAAGAACCAGATTGAAGTCTTTGGTCTTGGTTTCCCATGTATTTGTTCCACACATGAGCTCAGAGTTGGAAACTTTTGGAATTTAAATACAACAGAGTTTGAATATTATTCTTAAACATTTTCCTAGAATATATCCATAAAATGAAAAAAAAATATTCAGATGCGTATTTCTTTTAAGGACCATTTCGAAACAATATTGCAGTATTACTATCGGACGACTCCCTATTCAAAATGAAAAATTTAGTAGTAGGACTTCCGAAAGAATAATGTTTTGGTTACGAATTTAATTTTATTCATTTTGAGATAAATACTCAAAATTAGGAAAAATCTACTTGATATTCTGATCCGTTTGTAGATTTCATAATTTGGCTACATGTTTGAAAATACTCCAAGTTGTTGTTGACACACGCAAAGCTGCGATACTGTGAATTTTCTAAAAATTTAAAGTAACATTCACTAAAAAAAATTAAAAATTATGTATAATTGCCAATTAGACAACTATCCACCAGAGTCCAAAAGACGTGTATGTAAGAAACTATACACAGGTCACCGTTCGGCCTTCAACAATGAGCTAAACCCATACTGTATAGTCAGCTATAAAAGACTGCCTTTATGTGAAATATACTTAGATCAAATTTGACATACCTCGTTAGCTAGCATGTGTCGGGCGACCTTTTTGGAAAACGTGTTTCTATGGCTGATATTTTCCGTTTTCCGTCTTTGCATTTTTATTGATTTGTACTTCATTTTTCCGACAAACTCGACAGTTCCCCACTAAGAGTAAGAACTATTCACTTGTCATCAACAACAACATTATTTTTAAAAAAGGTGGAAGCTACCAAGAGCATCATAAAACAGAAATAAATCACTTTATTTGGATCCTCTAAATAATTAGAGCCATATCTGTTGAAATTGCCGGTAATCAGTTCTATTTTACATTAACTAAACATAGATTTCTAATTATATAACTAATACAAGCTATCTTACTTCGTGGTCGCTTAATGTGCCAACTGGGACTACAAAAAAGGCAAAACAAAATTATATAAATCTATAGAGTCAAATTTATATATGAGAGTGCGACATGCTATGGTATTTTATATCAAGCGTAAAGTTACTTGTACCTCCTAATATCTCATATAACAGCATCGTCATATCTGTAAAGACGTCCAAAGGGATCCATCAATCACAGAAGACAACGCTAATATATCCCAGACACCGAGATGCATCAGATTATACAATTCTCTGACAGCTTTCAGGTTTTACGATCAAAGTGCAAACAATCTGTAACATTTGTAAGAGTCTTCCCAGTTAACTTTTAACTAACTTTCTTCTCATCAATTACCACGGTTATCATCAAATACTTCTCCTGATTAATTTGATTTTCTAACTCCTGTAAAACTGTTAATTTTCTTGATTGTATTTTTACTTTCATGTTTACCCAGCCGACAACATCGATGGAGCAATGAACTATTAAAATACATGTTAATTTAAAGAAAAAAAAACCCAAAAAAACAACTGAAATCCTCCATGATAATGGAAACAACATTTTGTCAGTTGAATAAGCAGCTCAAATTTAAAACCGACTGATAATTTTAACGGTCACAATAATCCATCCCAAACAATGTTTGAACGAAATTCATTCAATAATTGTATTACACATTTTTCCGTAATAAGACGAATTATATAAAACAACTCTGATACTATTTGACCATAATTGAAATACATGATAAAATATCTGTATTGATAAGGAATGATGATCTCTTTGCGACATCTGAATTTAATAAAATCTATACTACTAAAGGAAGAGACCGATTTCATTGAGCCGCAACTCCTCTGAAACCATACAAAGTCGGAAATATTTTTGATATGACGTATAAATGTAGTGTTTTGTACTACCTAAATTTGTATTTGAAACAATCTTTTTTCCACAGAAATCGCCAATTTTTTAGAAAATATCTAAATTCGGAGACCGTTATCGATCCTTAACTGGCCACCCGCTGATTGATACTTGTGTAGATAAGATTGAAACAACAGCAGGGGTCCAGTTTATATCGATCCGTGTCTAATACGCTTTCGCGCATGCTCAGTCGACGTACTGCCCGCGAAATCTATATTACCTTATCTGTACGCCGTATGTTTCAGGTGCACCACCAAACGGTGTATTTGGGATTTGCTATATACACGGGACATTATACAGGGTTGACACTACTAAATTTAATCATTGTCACATTGTAGTATTTTATTCAACATAACTTTATAAGATGACAATACGAATACTAAAAATCCAGACTTAAAGTAAGGCATAGGTACAGTATACAGTATCCAATTTGTTAGCCAGCATGACGTAAAAACGCAGAATCAAAGAAACTTTATATATAACTAATATAGGACAATGGTGTTGATTGAAAATTACACAATTCCAGGCCCCTTTGTTTTCCAAAAAAATAATATCAATAATTAATAAGTTCCAGGTCAACGGGTTCAAGCAGAAAGGAGAGAAAACTGTGCATCTTATAATCAGCATGACTTACATACAATCTAAGACTCTCTCATTTTGCAATAGTATTAAAACATTTGACTTTTCTACACTTTAAACAAGTATTCCCCATTCCACACTAAAAGACAAATAGAAAGAGTTGGTATTACTTTGTTTCATTAAAAAGAATGGCGAACGTAGATACAAGGATCTTGTCCTGGGGAGGTATAAATCCTACTTTGTAAAGAATCACTCTGATTCAAACAAAACATTCTCTGAAACTGACATTATGAAGATGCTTGATTTCTTGATTGACAACATATGGAGGAGGTGTTTTTCAACAGACTGTCGGAATTCCAATGGGAACCAATTGTGCCCCTTTTCTTGCCGACTTGTTTCTTTATTATTACGAGGCTGACTTCATACAGGAATTTCTTAGGAAGAAAGATAAGAAGTTAGCAATATCCCTTAACTTTACGTTGCACTATATAGATGATGTTCTCTCACTAAATAATACAAAAATTGGTGACTATGTTGAACGAATCTATCCCATCGAACTAGAGATAAAGGATACTACAGATACAGTTAAGTCTGCCTCATATCTTGACTTACATCTAGAAATTGACAATGAGGGTCGGTTGAAAACAAAACTTAACGACAAAGGAGATGATTTCAGCTTCCCAATTGTGAAATTTCGATTTCTATGTAGCAACATTCCAGCAGCGCCTGCATACGGAGTATATATCTCCCAAATGGTACAATATTCCCGGGCTTGTATTTCCTATCATGATTTCCTTGATAGAGGATTGCTGCTCACAAGAAAGCTATTAAACCAAGAGTTCCAAATGGTGAAGTTGAAATCATTCCTTCGTAAATTTCACGGACGCCATCACGAGTTGGTTGACCGTTATGGAATAACCGTTTCACAGATGATATCGGATATGTTCCTTATGTCGTAACTACAATACCCTTCCCTTTTCACGAATGTGACCTACCGAATTAGACTATTTACAGGATTTGTAATAACATAAGCAACACGACGGGTGCCACATGTGGAGCAGGATCTGCTTACCCTTCCTGAGCACCTGAGATCACCCCCAGTTTTTGGTGGGGTTCGTGTTGCTTAGTCTTTAGTTTTCTATGTTGTGTCATCTTTAATATTATTTGTCTGTTTGTATTTTTATTTTTGGCCATGGCGTTGTCAGTTTGTTTTCGACCTATGAGTTTGACTGTCCCTCTGGTATCTTTCGTCCCTCTTTTATCAGATAACAAGAGCAATACTAAAAGTCCAGGCTAAAAAAAGGGCTTATACATGATTAAATACTTTAATTCAGTCACGGACCCGCAATGTCCCGGGTGTGTTCTAATGCTAAATAAAAAGGGAGATGTGGAAAGATTGCCAATGAGACAACAATCCCACCATAGACCAACTCACATTGATGAAAGCACTTATAGGTCATCGTACGGCCTTCGGCCATGAGCAAAACGAATAACACTTATTCCACTAAAACCCCATCATAGTACCAATCCCTTTGCAGATTTATTGTGCTTTTTCGAAACTCCTTAGTTTCACAATACCGATTTGCTTGAATGTTACGCCGATTGAATTCATCTCTACAAACTGATCAACTGGAACAAATATTTTAGTTCATTCCTTAAGTGAAAGATTGTTAGTATGAAACCAGTGCAGTGTTTTGAAAATATTTTTACCGTGCAATTCCACAATGAAAAAGCTTTTCGAATATGGAAAGTACAATAACACAGGCAAACATAACTCGAAACAGCTTACAAAGGTTCTGGTTTTGCTATAAACACAGTCTAGGAATTACCTAAAAAGTGAAACAGTTCTCTTCATTTCCAACATTTAACCAACATTTTTGGACATAATTATTAAAGTTAGACTATCGAACGCAACATAAACAATTTATCAACAACATTGACTGTCCCTCTGGTATCTTTCGTCCCTCTTTTGAAGCAAATGCACACAGAAAGCAAACATTGTGTTATACTGCAAAATGTACAGGAGGTGGTGTTTTAACGTTATTACGAATAAATCGAAAGTTGCGGGAAATTTAATGGCTGGAAGTTCACCAAGCATGACGTATTTGTCATACATCTGAAAGAACAGAATTATACAGTTTTCACAGTTGAAACAAATTTGAAGAATGAACGTGTTGGTAAATACTAGTCAGTAAGTTAGTTCGTCAAAACAAATATCTTGACACAATTAAAAAGAATTTAATTGAAAACAGAGGACAATGACTTTAATGGTAAAGGCACTTATATTACATCGAAGTGATATATACTGCGTTTACGTGATCTTCTGTACATTGATTGATAGCTAATAATGGAAAATAAATAGCAAGAGCGAGAGAAAATTGCGGGGAATCCTGAGATACATTTAGTTATGAGGATTTCTATACAAATCATACCATTTTCTTCACATCTTCGCTTAAGTTAAATAATAAGGAATACGTTTATGCTAATAAAACGTGGCTGAACAATTTTGTAAATTGAACACAAGATATCAGCAAGTGCACTTTTTCTATTCGTTGTACTATCATAATTTAGAAAGAAGGTACATTTCTTCTTCTTCTTCTTCTTCTTAGATATAGTAATTAAACTCAGTAATGAGTACTCAATACTTGTGCGTTACGTAGGTGTTGGTAATGTCTATTTACAATAAAAGATCAAAGATCAAAAAAGAAAATACGGTGCATGCTGTACAGATGGTGCAGGATAAAAACATTCCATAATCTAGGTAACTAGTGTCTTGAAAGCTTCGATAGTGGGAGCTTTCACTGTCGATTCCGGTAATTTATTCCAGGCTATTACTGTTCTTGGAAAGAATGAGAATTTGTAGTAATCATGTCTTGGGCTGAAGATGGTGTATGCCATGGTATTGTAGTGTCTTGATGTTCTATTTAGTGGAAATAGGTAAGTTTCTGTTGGAATTGCTACTAGTCCATTTACAATTTTGTAAAATAGGCATAATCTGATGTTCACTCTTCGTTGGTAGAGAGGTATCCAGTTAAGCTTGATTATCATGCTTGTGACACTCGATTCGTTACTGTAGTCATTGAAAATATAGCGAGCTGCTCTTCTTTGTACCCGCTCTATTTTGTCAATATTTTCTTGTGTATAGGGATCCCATATGGCTGCGCTATATTCCACTCTTGGTCTTATAAGTGCATTGACAGCATTGGTTTTTGTTTGTTGTGGAGCTTTTTTGATGTTTCTGCTGAGCATCCCTTGTGCTTGGTTTGCACTGGCTACAATGTTGTTTATGTGTAGGTTCAGGCTAAGGTCGTCTTTGATGGTAATTCCCAAGTATTTCGTGTCTGTGACTGCTTCTAGTTGTTTCCCATGCATGTAATAGGGTTCTTTTATGGGGGTTTTAGATCTTGTTAGGTGCATCACGTTGCATTTGCTGACATTAAATTCCATTTTCCATTTCTGTTCCCATTTCGTCAGTGTAGTCAGATCTTTTTGAAGGATGGCTTGATCTTTGGTAGTTCTAATTGGCCGGTAGATGGTGCAATCATCAGCAAACAGACGGATTGTTGACTGTATATCATCAGTGATGTCATCGATGAAGATAAGGAAAAGGACAGGTCCAAGTACACTGCCTTGGGGTACTCCAGATGTTACTCCCACTTTGTCTGAATACTTATTTTCCAGTACAACTGCCTGTGTTCTGTTGTCTAAAAATGCTGTGATCCATTTGTGATTTTTCCCTCTTATCCCATAGTGTCTGAGCTTGTGTAGCAGGCTTGGATGGCTGACTTTATCAAATGCCTTTGCAAAGTCCAGGACTATCATGTCTGTTTGTGTCTTTAAGTCCATCGTACATGTTAGATCATGTATCAGGCCTATGAGTTGTGTCTCGCACGATCTCTTACTTCTAAAGCCGTGTTGGAATTCGGATAGTATTTTATTAGTTTCTAGATGTTTCATGACGTTGGATACTACGATGTGCTCCATTAGCTTGCAAAGGATACAGGTTAATGAGACAGGCCTGTAGTTTGCTGGTTCATGGCGCGGCCCTTTCTTGTAGATTGGACAAACAAATGCGTGTTTCCAGTCTGTTGGTGTTTTTCCTAGAAACATAGATTTATTGAACAGGAAAGTGACTGTTGCAGCTAATTCATGATGGAGTTTCTTCAGTATTCTTGGGGTGAGATGGTCTGGCCCACTTGCTTTGTTAGGGTTGAGTTCTTTCAGCAGCTTTTCTACTCCATTTATTGTGATGTTGATGTCATTCATGGTGTTGAATTTTTTATTTCCCATATTTGGCATTTCAGTTTTGTTGTCTTCAGTAAACTAGTGGTTTAATGTGTTTGCTTTGTCAACTGTGTCACTAGATGTTTGTCCTTCATGTTTCAATGGTGGGACTCCAGCTGTTTCTTTCCTCATGCATTTTAAAAAAGAGAAAAATTTCTTTGGATTTGGTTTATCATCTGGTGCAACGATGTTTGATACATTGTTCCAGTAGCATTTTCGTGTTTCTTTTTGTACAAGATGTTTCAGGTTTTTATATGCTGTTCTCATTTTCCCGTTATCTGCTGTTTTTTTTAATTTTGTTGTATAGTCTGTCCCTTTTCCTCATCATCCTACGCAGTTCTATGGTTATCCAAGGGTATCCATGTTGATGTGTGATTGTTCTCTGTGGTATGTGCTTGTCAGTAAGTTTTTGAATCTCATCTTTAAATTCCTCCCACATTTTGTTTATATCTGTACTATTTTGATGGTTATTGATAAAGTCGTTTCCAAAATTATTTGCTTCTGCTTTCATGGTCTCAAAGTCTGCTTTCTTATATTGGTATACCTTTCTTGGTGTCTGATTTTCTTTGATTGGTGTTGTTGTTGCTTCAGCATAAACAATATATACCATTCTCATATCAAATGCCAAAGGAATATATTATATTCTTCATTACGTAATCCAAATGTTCATTTTGTTCAGTCTTGACATCTAAACCCACGTGGACCAGTTTATGCAATTACAAAATGGATAACAAATGGAAAATAATTATATCATCGACCAAAAAAAAAATAAATGTATATGTTCGTTCCTGTTGAATACCACAAAGGTTGACATTTTAGTATACTTCTCCAATGGTCCCTTCTGAAATTACTGTGATCATGATAACATTGATAAGTACTTTATTTTACAAGATAAGTTAATTTCCCATTTATTCATATGAACTAAAGTTAACAGGTAGCTGGCCATACTGAGCGTTCCATCATCTAATTGTCTTAAGTTTGCAGCGTATATAAAGTGCGAATCCAGTTAGTTCATTTTCACTGTCGTATGCGAGTATGTCTATTGTAGAATAAAGGATGATGGGAAAAACTGCGTTTGTTTACTTTTTGAAAATACAAAATAATTGATTTGAAAGTATGTTTTAACACAATTTCATTAAAATATAACTTTTCAATGTATAATAACTGGATTAAAATTCATTAAAGTGTAATTAAAGCAGCTGAATCCATAATGTTAGTTACTGAATGCGATTCATTTCAACTATAAATGCGATGCGATTATTTCTGATGTGGAATTTTTGGAGGTGCGATGAATTTTCATTGTTGTTTTGTATGATAATTCGAATACAATAACTGAAAATAGTATTTTAATAACTTTAATATTGATGATATTTACAATTTGAAATGAAAGCTAGTAGATGCTTATATTACTTAAATATACACCGGTATAACCAACGTATTGTTGATTCTGGACGTTGTGCGTCGTCGATTTTTTTTCTGTACGTTCGTTGCATGTTTTCGTCATAGTTCTGTACCGTTCGTTAGTAAAATATGAGAACAAAACTTACTAGAGCTAGAGAAACCCACTCATCGGCAGCGCCTGATTGCAATCCAGTTTCTTAGAAATCCAGCATTTGGATCTTGAGGTCAAAGGTCAAGCTCACACGAAGGTCAGGGCGATATGCGTCACATCGACTTAAGGTGATACATGTACTCGTTCATATCATGCATATTCAAATATTTTTGGTGAGGTTGCTATTAGTGTGCCATGGATCCGAAAATATACTGGAGTAGAACATTCATGAATATAACGTATTTTTAAAGCTTTGTAAGCTTTGAAAACTTGTTACGCCGTTTCATACATATTTCTACCATATTGATAGGCTTTTGCACAACGAACAGTACAAGAATGTACAACGAACGGTACTAAAGAAAGCAAACAAAATACAAAGAGAATGAATCATACAGTGCCAAAATTCTGAGGTCAGTTTTTCAAGTAAATATCTGCAAATAAAATAAAATAACGGGTTTCCCATTCGCATTATGTATTTTAATCAACAACAAATCACAAAATACACGGTCTCATTTGGTGTAAGAGCCATTTGCCTTATTTGTAGTTTAATCAAGTTTGAGTTACACAGAGTGTTTGTTTCGCGATATTTACAAGTAATTCACAGACCTGTCTATTTAAAATAGTCACATGGTGTTCATGTAATATAAATAATATTCATTGCTGTCAGGAGCAGTAAACTTTGTTTTCATAAACATTGAATACTTAACTGAACAGTATGGAGAAAATATTAGGACGGTCTATCTACCAAAATCGCTTCGCGATGCAGCGATTAACGTCCGGAATCAACTGTACGGCGGTTATACCACGTGGTATAGAACCATTTAAACATGTAATAATAAACTGTATTCAATATATCCTTGTATTCTTACAATTACGTATTTGCTTATTTGTAACAACGATTAATGAGAAATTCAAACATAAACTAAGGTGACTCGATTGTTGCTCGAACTTTCTTTACTGTATAAGATGTATACACAATGACATGAGAAGTATCAAAGAGGGGCGAAAGATACCAGAGGGATATTCAAACCTATAAATCGAAAATAAACTGACAACGCCATGGCTAAAAAAGAAAAAGACAAACAGACAAACAATAGTACACAAAACACAACATAGAAAACTAAAGACTAAGCAACACGAACCCCACCAAAAACGGGGGGTGATCTCAGGTGCTCCGGAAGGGAAAGCAGATCCTGCTCCACATGTGGCACCCGTCCTGTTGCTGATGTTAGTACAAACTCGGTAACAAGTCTAATTCTTTTTTTAAATTACAGATATCCAGTCATTCAAGCGTCAAATGTAAGGCAATTGTTTGTGCAAGATGAAAACGTTACCACTCACTCAATCGTGAAAGTAAGATCGTTTTGTGAATGCTCTTTGTTATCTAAGATGCATCCATTAGAGCTATTTTCCTAATGCTTGTAGTATAAAGGTTTGGTTGGCTTTCTTGTTTTGTTTGTACAAATGTTTGCTTAATCTTAATTACAATGCTTAAGCAAACATTTATACAAACAAAGCAAGAAAACCAACACCACCTTTAAACTACAAGCATTAGAAAAGTAGCTCTAGTGACGTTTTATTAGTATGTGATGTAGATTTGGACCGGAACCGAAAACTGCTTTTTCGGTGACGTGGATTAGCTTAATTGTCCAAGATATATGTATTCAACAACGACGTGTCATATGAAAGGATAAATTTTATCCTACATATAGATCTGGATCTGGACAAATTATTAGAGAAAATAGAATTCACTATATTAGCAATAAATGCTATTTTAACGGAATTTATTAATATATTACCGCAGACTTTCACTCACAAAGTATGCATATATAATCAATCCTTCTGACTTCATAAATTTTGTTAGAGAGTCGGCTGAATTAAGACTTTATATGATGAAATTAATTTCTTTCTGTGAAAATGCATCGCATTCACAATAGAAATGAATCGCCCCCTACAGTGAAAATGAAAGTCTAGTATCATTATTCGACAGTAAACATGAATCGCATAACGAAAACAGCATAGTGGAATTTTTTTCAATATCAACAAGGTGAATAAAAAAAACCTGTTTTAAGTTATACAACATTAATAATTATGTTAAAATGTACATTTTTCTTCAAATGAAACTTAACTGCTGCTTTTCAATCTCTTGCACGCTCTGTTCATGAACTATTCTTAATATGTATCTATTTGTGTATCAGTTTTACACCTAGATGGCTGTAGGCGCGATGAAAACCCGTCCGCATCTCATACCTATATCATGAATTTATAAAAACAGTACACATTATGTTTAATTTCTTATTTTATTAAAAAATCATGAATTTGTCGTCTGTTTATTTATCATTCTACATTAGAAATTCATAACAGTAAAAATGGTATTTCAGGATTCGCACATTATATACACTGAGTTTGTAGGTGCGTTTACGCAAAAAAGCACATACAAACACATACAAGTGACCGTACATATCCACTTTATTATGCACAGTTACCAAGATCTAAATTCGATAGTAACGATATTAATGTATTGACAGTCAGATACAATGATTTTATTTTGATAACGGATGTCTTTTTATGCAAATTATAGATAAGCAGTTAAAACTTGCAAAAACTGTATGAAAATAACTTCAACAGCAATTTATAAATATAAAAAAGAAGATGTGGTATGATTGCCAATGAGACAACTCTCCACAAGAGACCAAATGACACAGAAATTAACAACTATAGGTCACCGTACGGCCTTCAACAATGAGCAAAGCCCATACCGCACAGTCAGCTATAAAAGGCCCCGAAATGACAAATGTAAAACAATTCAAACGAGAAAACTAACGGCCTAATTTATGTATAAAGCTGATCCAGTGAAACAAATAAAGGAAAAAATGGCCATACCTCTTTGACTTTGGGCAGTTGCAGTAGTATAGAGGAAATTAACTGCATTAGAAATTCATAACAGTAAAAATGGTATTTCAGGATTCGCACATTATATACACTGAGTTTGTAGGTGCGTTTACGCAAAAAAGCACATACAAACACATACAAGTGACCGTACATATCCACTTTATTATGCACAGTTACCAAGATCTAAATTCGATAGTAACGATATTAATGTATTGACAGTCAGATACAATGATTTTATTTTGATAACGGATGTCTTTTTATGCAAATTATAGATAAGCAGTTAAAACTTGCAAAAACTGTATGAAAATAACTTCAACAGCAATTTATAAATATAAAAAAGAAGATGTGGTATGATTGCCAATGAGACAACTCTCCACAAGAGACCAAATGACACAGAAATTAACAACTATAGGTCACCGTACGGCCTTCAACAATGAGCAAAGCCCATACCGCACAGTCAGCTATAAAAGGCCCCGAAATGATAAATGTAAAACAATTCAAACGAGAAAACTAACGGCCTAATTTATGTATAAAGCTGATCCAGTGAAACAAATAAAGGAAAAAATGGCCATACCTCTTTGACTTTGGGCAGTTGCAGTAGTATAGAGGAAATTAACTGCATGTCTATGTCATTTGGTCTCTGGTGGAGAGTTTTCTCATCGGCAACTATATCACATCTTCTTACTTTTATATGACCAAACCGAAAGGGACCATAAAGTATAACTCAAATCAGGAAAAAAAAATGAGAGCTATGCATGAGAGAGATACATAACATAATTTGAACTTATTTACTTAGATTTATAACAACATTTTTCAATAAAGCAATAATAGCATGTGCATACTACTATCATTTACTGAGCTACTGACTGTGAATTTAACAGTCATTTAAGAGAGGTATCGACCCAGCAGTAGTTACTACATTAACGGTATAAATTTTACTGCACAAGATACGAATTTCGACAGTTAAACACATGTCTTTTTAGTGATGCCTGAGGCTAATATATTTGAAAATTCAACTTGATAATATCAGGATATTTAAGTAAATGAGGATATTCTCCGTTAATAGAAGCTATAAGGAAAAAAAAGGTTCAAACTACCCAAAGCAAAGTTTACCTTAGATGGATATGGCTACTCTTTTAAGATACTTTTGGTCACATAGCTCCTAAAGTAATCAAGTATAATATATTTGAACAACATTGGCTTTGATAGTTTTGGATTGAGCGTTCCCGGTGAAAATAAATCAAGAGAAACGCTTTAGACGCACTAAATATATAAAAAGTTATTTTCATTTAAATTTTTTTTTCTCTGAAACTTCGATAATAAATTGGAAAATTAATTATTCTTTCAAACATTGATTACAACGGTTATCAGCAAGATGTCTCGTTTTAGTCAGATGGGTCTTAAAACAAACAATTTATTAGACAAACAACACAGTTGGACCATTACTGTTCTTTATTTTCAAACTACGACAGTTAATTTTCCAATTTTCCAATTTAACTTTTGTCGACATTGCACGCGTGTACCTAGTTAGATTTTGTTAACCTTCCGTGCTAAGTGACTGATGCATTTTGATCTAAAGCCCGGAAACATTTCAATGCTTATTTTTCTCCCAAAATAGGGATTTTGTTATTTCGTCTAATAATTCAAACGTCAAAAGTTGTCTGACTATGTCGTTTGATACAAAAAGACTCCATTCACCAACCTGATTCAACTCTTCCTATTTTCGATGGCAACCAGTAGTCTTCAGTATGTATCCATCCCCCAAATATAATGCCAAAAACGATCTTACATAAAGGCAACAGTAGTATATAAACTCATCATAGATACTAGGATTACATTTTGCATTTACGCCAGACGCGCGTTTCGTCTACAAAAGACTCATCAGTGACACTCGAATCCAAAAAAAGTTAAAAAGGCCAAATGAATTACGAAGTTGAAGAGCATTGAGGACCAAAATTCCTAAAAGTTTTGCCAAATACAGCTAAGGTAATCTATTCCTGAAGTAGAAAAGCCTTAGTATTTCTAAAATTCAAAAGTTTTGTAAACAGTTAATTTATAAACATGACCATATCAATGATAATTCATGTCAGCACAGAAGTGCATACCGCTGTTTAATAGTCATTAATCGATTTAACTGAAACAAATCCGGGTCACAAACCAAAACAGAGGGAAACACACCAACTATAACAGGAAAACAACGGAACAACATTAACACTGAACTGCTACAAAAACAAACGCCAACATACATAGAAACGGACTATTTGATAACAACTGCCATATTCCTGACTTGTACAGGACATTTTAAAAAAAATGGTGGATTGAACCTGGTTTGTTGGCTAGCCAAACCTTACAATATATGTTAATGTTATGAATCTGTTATGGTCATGTTATCCTTTTGCAATAACATTGAAAACCATGTGGCAAGTTCTGTTTTGTGCATTCATTCATGTATTACATTTTGTTCTTTAAAAACTTATTGCATAAGAATTATCAATTAAAATATTATTTTCGTGTTCAAGTGACAATACCATTATCATATTAAATTTCAAAGGAATCTATTTTTTTGTTCATTACGTAATCCAAAATGTACATTTACTTCAGTCTCACGTGGTATAGTCTATGCAATTATTAAAAGGATATCAAATGGGTAGCTTAAAAGAAATAGAATTACACAATTGACAAAATAAAATATATGTTCGCTCCTTTTTAATACGCTAGAGGTTGACATTTTAGTTTACTTCTCCAATGGTCCCTTCTGAAATGTTAAACAAATTATAGTTAATTGGTTATTCAAGAAATAATTCGTGGGGGCTTGAATTTATACTGATTCTGTCACGGTTTGGCACTTTATACTTAATATTTTACCACGAGCGATAGCGATGGTTAAAATATCGGCATAAAGGGCAAACCCGTGGTAAAATCAGTATAAATTCAAGCCCACATGATATATTTCTATTCTAATATGACAAATACGGCAATTCTTGTGGATCAAAGCGCTTTAGGTGAAGGTAAACATTTGCCGTTCCCGTATCAAAACGTACTTAGAAAGGTTTGGATATGATAATCTTTCTTATATGTAAAAAAAAATAGCTTTTAACAAATTTTATCATCGTATGCTTATGTTTCCTTGTTTTTATGACGTTCAGTTTCACAACCGTGCATTTTGTAAAATGCTTATGTTCTTACGTCATCGTTAAATGACGTCATTTACACCGATTGACGTCGGGTAGCTCATTCATAAAAAAGCATATGACGTGGGAGTATGATCGGAACAGCCCAAACAAATCATGACATTGCCGCCCAGCTGACATACCATATATTCATAGTTTACCACGGGTGTGTACTCAAAGCATTTGAAGAACGTCATATTAGAATACAATTGATTCTCCAACGTCGTCTACATTGTTTTAGGTGACAATGATAACATTAACAAGTACATGAATATTACAAGATAAGCATATCCAGAAATAAACGCCACTTTGCTTATTTGAATATTATACTAAAAAAATCGGATACGGGTCACGGAAATTATATTGAAATGATAGGGAATTTAGAACTGGAAAAAATGTCTGTTTTAACTTTTATTTAAGTGATAGACAGGTTGCCGGGACAGAAAATAAATATACACAACAATATACACCATTTAAACGAAATATAATGACTGGCGTTGCAAAAATCAAGGTTCCTGAGCTATTTTAAAAATCGAAGCGAGAGGCTTTTAACATTGCAGTATAAAATACAGACTAAAATGGCTGAAACGTCAAATTTGCAAACTTCGTGTTGAAAATTGGCTAACAAGGTCATTAGAAATACAGGTTGCCGGGGTGAAACTTGAAACTTGAATGTCCAAAGAATAAGCAAGTCCAAACCTTGTATGTGTAGTCGTTGAACTCTAGGTTCCCACGTAAAGTTAAAATGCCTCTATTTCAAGAAGAATAAACTAACGAAAACACGAAAAATTCACTAAATTCGCGTTCATTGTTTTGATTTTGACCGCCTGACTACTTTACGGAAATATCAGAGTGATTATAAACAAGGACTCTGCGACGGGCAACTTAAAGTATCCGTGTTTTAAAGATTTTAATGATATCAAGCAAGTCCAGTTCAAACTATTATCACGTGGTACAATTCTCATTTACATATTATGAATATTAATTAGCAAAAGTACTACTAATTTCTGGCTATGGTAAATTTACAAATTTTTTACGTCATTTTTGATACACTACGGTATTAGAACAAAAGTAAAGAGGAAGCTGACCATAATGAGAGTTTTATCATTTCACTGCCTCCAGTATGCAGATGCATTTATGTATACGACACTGTACTGACACATACTAGTGACTACACAGATCAACTTGATTATACATAGTAATAAGCACTAATATTAACATAAGTAAAAAACGTTTTACCACACATAAACTCAGACACACACACTCCGACAACATTATTATAATTAATCAAAATTAATACACTCCAAGTTCAAGCAAGAAATAGACAAAGGCAATTACTTACTAGTTTGACCATGTAGTTAGGTTAAACTAGTAATACGAGTACGAAATTTCATAGAGGTTGGATCCATATCCGCTGAACTTTATTTAACCCCAGGGCCACTTTGAAAAAGAGTCTTTTTATCTGCTGTACTTAAATTTTCATCTATATATGTATTATGAACCCTTTAACAACATTATGGCATATTTTAAAACATGCTACGAAATAAAATTATGTATGCTTAAAATGAGTCAAAACTGTAAATTTGATAGATCTGGGCAAACTTTGAGTATTTCATCACAAAAGAGAACGAGAAGTACAATAAACTCATCATGAATACCAGGCTTGATTTTTTTTACGCCAGACGCGTGTATCGTCTACAAAAGACTCACCAGCGACGTTTGAATAAAACAAACTTAAAAACGCCAATTAAAGTACAGAGTTGAAGAGCATTGAGGACCCAATATTCTTAAAGGTTATTAACCAAAACCAAAATTCTATTATAATCCCCTTTCAGATACAACGTATTTCATTTTGGTAAAATGTTCCTTCCTGCAATATTTTAGAAAAGCATGTAAAATTTACAAACTTGCATTAAAATGTGTAGTGCTGACCCTTTAAAACAAATACTTGGAAAATTGGCTATACCTCTATGATATTGGACAGTAGAGAAAATTAAAAATTGAAAAGTAAGAATACCAGAAAACCAGTAAACTGGAGAATCTCCATTGTTAAATTTAGTAATTATTAAGAAACTAATGTTCCAACTCCCTCAGGCCTTAGTCTGATTTGGCTACTTTTTGTAGGTCCCTTTCGGTCACACAGCACCTCAAGTATTTAATCTCAAAATCCGCAAACATTTTGGAAAATGAAACCTTTAAGCGATCTCAAAAATCCTATTACCTAATTGAAGTAGTTTTTAAAAAGTATATACAGTAAATGATGTTTATTCCAATGGTCAAGTAAATCAGGGAAATTGTTTTAAAAACGTTCACATCTTATTACACTTATAAGACATTAATGATGATGAATAATTTATACGTTTATAATTGCCACATTATCAAGTCTAAAAAATGACCCGGTCACTGAATGCGTACTAATTTTGTCTTACATATACAGCAGTTAGTTTGATTTCTACAAATGTAGGATTGCTGTTATGTATGGAAAGAGCTTGAATACCTCCACCTGAGATAATAAATTTTGTGGTAAGACATTTAAAAAATATAATGGATTGTTTACATATTTGCTTCAATGTTACTCTGTAATCTTTCTTCCCTTCGCCTATACTCCCTCCTCAGTCGTTCAGTAATTCGACTTTCAGACGTGTGCAAACATTATCAACGACATCACTGTGTCTGGGGAGAAGTTACCAGACGTCAAAATGTGTGAGCCGACGTTAACAAGCTTATTATCTCAGATGGTGCCATTAAAACAAAATACGTATATATGGTTTGGCGATATCTGGCCACAGCTTTTATTCATAATATAGATTCATATGATATATATATATATATAGATAGATAGATGTATATGTATATGTAGATAGATATATGGTTGGTTACCCGAAGATAATATGGCAACCTTGCTGCAAAATGCAGATAGATAGATAGATATATATGAAAATGTATAGATGCACCGTGGGATACACTGGTGCTTTAAATTTAGAAAACACCGTGGGATACACAAGTGTAGTCTGTATTATCCAAAAACCTAAAATTTCATAGTTAACATTAAGATTCTATGCAGCGAATTCTGCCATTACTGGGAATCTATTTATGATGCTCAAAGTTCAAATAAAAGTCACTTTTCTCAACCGCAAAAAGTTAACATCATCAGTCAATTCTGTATTACCACTGTCACCGACAAAAACCTGAAAAATAAATACAAAAGAGCAGTATCTCGTACAAAAAAAGGAGTGGGAGGGCGGGTTTTCAATTTTACCGCTTACGAAATTTAAACAGCTTGCTTGCTGCGATGAAATTCTGTAAAGGACTAAATTACGTCACAGAATATAACGTCACTCATGTTAGGTAAATCTAAAACATGAAACACAATCCGTCAGTGGCCCCAGCGATATCTGAATTTAAGTCTATTTACTTAAATTCCATTTTTGGAAAGAGTAAAACTGTTTAAAGGAACGGAAAAAGATTAATAATAGACCTATGAACAGATTATCAGTTTTCTATGTATAGATAACGTAAATTATCAGCCGCTCGACAAAACTTGAAGCTTTTTTTGTCGGTTTACAAAGCCAAACAGAATGATACAATGTGTTTGCTTTGTTAAGTATTACTATAAAATATTTGGAGTGAAATGTTGCTTTTTCATAATATTTCTTAATTATTCTTTATATCTAATTATTTTTTACCAGTTTACGCTATTGATCTTCCAACTACATTAGGTGGTAACAATAGTCCCTGTCCAAGCATCGATATCGATATAGATTCTGTATTTTGTCATCTGTTAAACAGGTTTCTCCATGTTAAATGTTCATTATTCAAAGGATTAATCAGAAAACAACCTGAGAAGGAAAATCTAAAGATTGAAAGAACAAACTTTGGACACAATAAATTAAAACCAAGAAGATTCGTCTTCTATAAAAACAGAATACATAAGGTTATCCGTAATCAGCTTTTCTGATCTTTCGTCACGTCTAACATGGGTAGGTTTCGTCGATATTTTTCCAAATGTCCTGTGTAGTAAAAGTTACCAATTTGATGCAACCGTGGAGGACAGATTCAGATGAAAAAAAAAACCAATTTGGAATTTCTTTGGTACTTCTTTTATTTTCCTTTTTAGATACGTTTATTGAAAAAACATTGGGTTGTTTATCATATTCCCTTGCTGAAAATGTCTATGAGATCTTATCTTAAGACGAATATGAAAAATGGAATTAATTTTGCTGACATGCGATTCCATGGCTTTCAGAAAACATGTTTAAAAATTCAATTGTTTTCGTCAGAACGCAATTATTTTGTAATACATGAAGATATTAGAATCTAAAACTGTCTACAAACTAAAGTGTCCCTTATATATACTCGAAAATGGCCGGCAAATAAGAATTTTGTTAAATCCTATAGGATTTACCTGAAAATGGCTATTTCAGATATCATGCTCACTGTAATCAATGTCATTTATTTACATTATAACTGCTGTCTGACATGACATATTTGTTACAGAAACAATTTACAAAATCACTACAAAAAATTGTAAAATTAGTTGTTGCATTTAAAACTTGCATTGTGTGCTAGTCCTTCTGGTGAAATCTGTAAGATAAATTGAAACTGAAAATAAATTTCACCGATTATATCTAATGTGAAATGGTCTCGTTTCTCAAACTTGAAAAAACGATTGAAAGCCAAGTTAGATTAGGGATGATTGATTATACACAAACGCAGATACTTATAAAATTCATAGAATGTGTAATTGTCAAGATTGGAAATGTCAGTGGGACATTCAAATAGCGACACAATACAATAAGAAGACACTCAGAGATCAACATACGGCCTTCAACAAAAAGCAAGAGTATATGCAATGTATCAAGTTCGTAACAACCCCGAGTCTAAACATGATGTGAATATATCCTTCAAGGACAAAATACAATAACAATGATGAAAATAAAAATTTCCTTGAAAACCACGAAAAAATTCTTACTTTGGATAAAAGTAATTTTTCATACAAATCTTTCCATTTTTATTTTCAATTACTAAAATCACAAAAATCACAGTGAAAATGCGTAATGGAAATAGGCACACTTCACCCGGTAAAATAGGTATTACTGACAACAACAACAAAAACAGTTACTGGCAAAACAACAATAAATAATGTTTCAAAGATAAATCAAAGCCAGCTCAATATACTTTATCTGCTAATTATAGAATTTATGCCTTCTTGGTCTCTTATATCGGCCGCTATTCTTCCAAGAAGATTACATAGGTAAAGACCAAGGCAGTCCGTATAAAATCTGCCATTCCCTTTCTGAATCATATTAATGAAATAAATCACAATATCAAATGTGTATATTAGAGTGACCGACAAGAAGAACAGCTGTGCCGGATTTGGGAAGTTGGATAAAAAGGTACTTCGATTAAGCACTTAGATTTTAAACTGTTTTGCGGAAGACGTTGTGACTTGCTTACTAAAACTATGAAACGCCGACATGATACAACAACCATTTCATATTTACATAACAGCATTTTGATGAACTGGGTAATTTTCGGTATAATAATAATCTCAAAAAAAATTATATGAGCTTTTTCAATCTTACATAACATAATTCAGGGATTTAAAAACATATAACTTTAAAGAATTATCCGGGGAGGCTTTTTTGTTTAAGTTCTAAAACCATTATAAAGATTGTTTGAACCGTTGTCTCGACCTTTCTTCTTAAAGTTTTTATGTGCTGATAGTTATGCAACTTTATACAAAATATTATAGATTCATCATTAAGATAGAAATGCACAAATATTCAAAGTAAAAGTTAGATTGTCTAGAATTATTCAGGGCATCTTCTAAAATGGAGAATATGTTTGCAACACTATTTTTATTAAGACATGACTTAAGATTTGCTCTTTTTTATAAATTTATAGTGTGTTTCGAGTCTTTTATAAGAAATAGGGGAATTACTATTTAGTTTCACAATTTACACAACCATAATCGATGTCTTTGTTTTGTTTCCTTGCTCCGATTTCTCTTATGTAGAATACAAGTTTAAATCTGTTGATAATCACCATTAATCATACTCTAATTGTCGGATATAATCATACTACATTCTTCAAACCTCAATTAATCTTAAAAGCACAGTAAACCGAAGTCAATACCGGAAAACCATAGCGCAATAGTACAAATTATGCTTTTCATATTTTGCAACAGAAGAGATTGCCGAAGAAAGTGTTGCTTTTATTCAAAGGTAGCTTATAATGGACTTCACCTATATCTTTGACAAGAAGGAATGAATATGTATATAACGTATAACCTACAATACCATTTGCGTGTGCAAAATAGTTTTCAAGTACTAGTTTGTATCATTCAATCTTTCTACAGAAATTCTTAAGAAGAACTATTATCTTAAAATGAACAAAAATCCAAGGTAGGTCATAGTTTGTGGGTTTCTGTAATATTCCCCCAGATACGATAGGCTTAAAATTACTTCGTTTTATATATGGAAATACGAGTAATCACCTGTAAAGACGTTTGAGAACCGGGTATTTATTTTAGGGAACATGCCAGTTTTTCGGTAGCTTTTCGACAACACAACTGTCTTTGTCAAGACGCAATTATTAAATAGAAAGATATGAAACAGTCAAATATTTCCATTCTCAATTTTAAATATGCATTGTCTGCACTCTCAAAATGTCCTTGTATATATAAGTTCCAAAATTGTCTGGTAGTCAAAATGAAAATGTTCGTTAAATACTTTTATTGTCGTCTGAAGAGACGTGTCCGTTACAGACACAATTTACCAAATTACATTCTGTATAAGATGTTCGTTGCGTGTCAAAACAAGTATCTCTAATGTCTGCTAGTTAAATAAGATAAAGAAAGAGATCTTCTGTGAATAAATATTGAGTTTTTTCAAGCATCAAGATTAAGTGACCCTGGAAATAAATTACGCCTATTATTTCAAAGGAATTTTGGTCTGGTTTGTTAACGCTAAAATTCGATTGAAAACAAAATAAGATTAAAGATAATGATGTATACAATAAAAAAAACACACCAATACATATCTCAAAATGGGAAATTGACATCATGGGAAATCTGCTATGTCATATACCTTAATACAAAAAATGCTGAAAATAATAAAGGTAATATAGGTTCTCTCAATAAAAAGAAGTATTCTAGATCTTATAATCTTTATTGTAACTTGTGTGGCACGTTTCCCTTTCTTTTTAAAATAAATTATTTCGGTGGTTGACCAAGTTCACGATTTTGTCAAAAATTCATTTTTCTTATTAGATTGAAGGAGCATGACAGAAAAATCCTTATGCCTGATGGTTTCAAGTGTTGGTTTTAACTGACTTTTTTCTTGCATTAACAGTACTACGGGTACCATATGTGTAGCAAGAACTACTTAACTCTCCGCAGCACCTAGGGAGTTCATATGTTTCGTATGGGGTTTATGTGGCTAAATCTTTAGTTTTCTGTGTAATGTTTTGTTATTGTCTGTCTATTCGTCGTTATTCATGATGTTGTCTGTTATTATTAGACTAATGAATTCTTATTGCACATTGGTTTATTGTTTAACGCTTCTATTTAAATCATATCATTAAAAGTGCGTATTTACATTTTGTACATGTCAACCAAGCCTTTCTTTCATTTTTATTATAAACGGAATCGAACAAAATATTCGATTTGAAATTCGAGGAAATAATTGGACAATTTATACAACATTTCGTAACATTGGTTATAAGAAGGGATGTTTTCTCGGCGTGTTTCGCAAATAGCACGTCTTGGATAAATACCACTCAGATTGTTAAGTTAAATTCTAACGATTTTTGCCATAGTGCTTATGCACTTTATACTCTATGAAAATAACATTAATAGGACAAAGGAAAATTGACATAATACTGATTTGTGCAGTAATAACTCTGTAAATGTACTTTAATAATCTGGAAAAGAAGGTAAATTATATAACTTAACAAAGGTGACATGAGTGCAATTGAAATATAAACTTAGCTATTTGTAAAATATACAAAAGTCTTATGTCCGAGTGTTAAAAACCCACCCTCTGACTAGCATAATGATACTACCACATGATGCTTGTGTACTTCCTTATTTCTTATTATAAACAGATCCAAGAAGACAAAGCACTTGTTTGGACACATATTATAGTCTGTTTTTAAACTATTTGTTGTATTGATGATCATACACGTCAGACAATAGTACAAAAATGAAAGATCTTGTTTTGGGCCATCAATGTTAACTGCCTGTATACTTTCTTTTTGTAAGTTTGAGATGTATCTCTTACACTTAATATTTTCTTCTTTGACCTTCATTTAAAAAAATATTGTTATGAAAGATACGTGATATTTTGTTGATGACAGATCTTTGGTAGTCTCATTTACATTTATTCCCAACTTTTCTCGACTCGAGCGATTCAGAGCTTGACATAGTGCATACACTTTTGGAAGAATATTGACGTATCAATGTGTATCCCATATCTCTTTTTACACCCGAATTTCAGATAACTCTAGCACAACTGTTTTACTTTTCAGAAGGGTTTATCTTAGCATTAAGAAAGCATGACAATCAATAATAGAACAGTTTTGGATATTACGTCCAAGTTTGACAGGATGTGCTTCATTTAACTATTATTCTGCATAGAAAAACTCGCCAAACAACAAAAGTGTTTCTTCAACATTTGATATCGATTTAAGAGCATGAGAAAAGTGTGTTTTCAAATGATTTTCGTCAGGAATGGTCTTGATTTAAAATTTGAGAAGCCAAGTGTAGAAACTAGTTGGGACATACAAACCGAAGGGAAAAAAAAATTACTAAAGCTACAATTGATTCATAAAAGACCTTGTATTTGTAGTATTTGTATTTTTATCCATCTGATGAGTTAAGCCTCTTTCAACTGATTTTTATAGTTCGTTCTTATGTTGTACTGTTACACCACTGTCCCAGGTTAGGGGAGGGTTGGGATCCCGCTAACATGTTTAACCCCGCCACATTCTGTAGGTGTGTGCCTGTCCCAAGTCAGGAGCCTGTAATTCAGTGGTTGTCGTTTGTTTATGTGTTACATATTTGTTTTTCGTTCATTTTTTGTACATAAATTAGGCCGTTAGTTTTCTCGTTTGAATTGTTTAACATTGTCATTTCGGGGCCTTTTATAGCTGACTGTGCGGTATGGACTTTGCTCATTGTTGAAGGCCGTACGGTGATCTATAGTTGTTAATTTCTGTTTCATATGGTCTCTTGTGGAGAGCTGTCTCATTGGCAATCATACCACATATTCTTTTTTATATTTCCTCAGGCAAAGTTGACCTTAAATTGATTTGGCTATTTTTTTAGGTCCTTTTTGGTCATATAGCCCTTAAAATGTTTCGGATCTTATACATCTTTGGCTTGATCGTTCCTGATGAAGTTAAATCCAAAAAAGCGCCTCGGACGCATGCAATGTATAACGTGTTCTTTTCATTTTTCCAGTACTGGGGCGATACCTTTGCCCCAGGGCATCATCAGCTCAGTAGTCAGTACTTTGGTACTGACATGATTTATAACAAACCCATCTAAAATTATCCGTTAATAAATTTTGAAATTATAAAGAAACTAAGGTTTCAACTCAGGCAAAGTTGACATTAGATGTATTTAGCTATTTTTAGGTTCTTTTCGGTCATATAGCGTTTCAACTGTGTCAAATCTTATACAGCCTTGGCTTTCAAATATTCGGCTTTGAGCGTTCCAGATGAAGGTAAATCCAGAAAAGCGCTTGGGACGCATGCAATTTATAACTTGTTATTTTCAATGTTCAACTGGTCAGAAATTTGAACAAACTGCTGTAAAAAACCACAGTCAAGTCGTGAAAGTGCAAAGTGATAAAATAAAGCATACTTACAATCCTATAAGACTTTAATTCCACATCAATGTTTTATGAAAAATCAGTCTAACAGTTTGTATAGAAATTTTATTGTTATTGTCATGCTAAAGGTGATGGGTAGTAATTTTGAATTGTTATAAAAATGTCCAAACTAAGCTTTCATACAATTTTTCTTTCGAAAAGTCTTCTTTATTCATAAGAATTAGACATCATTTGAATTAAAACATCTTACATTCAGTAAAATATATGTGAAATTACAATACGTTGTTAATAAGTTTCCATGGGAGATAACCTAAAACATTATTCTTTTGAATATAGAAGACTTTTCGAAAGAATAATTGATTACCTCCCATGGAAACTTACTAAACACGTATTGTAATTTCACACATATTTTACTGAATATAAAATGTTTTAATTCAAATGATGTCTGTTTCTTATGAATATAGAAGACCTTTCGAAAGAAAATTGTATGAAAGCTTAGTTTGGACATTTTTATAGCAATTCAAAATTACTACCCATCACCTTTAGCATAACAATAACAATAAAATTTCTATACAAACTGTAAGACTGATTTTTCATTACAACATTGAAGTGGAATTAAAATCTTATAGGATTGTAAGTATGCTTTATTTTATCAACTTGCACTTTCACGACTTGACTGTGGTTTTCTACAGCAGTTTGTTCAAATTTCTGATCAGTTGAACAGTTTGGTTTTATAAAACAAATTGCAATTTGGTCAGAATTTTGAATAAGTTGCAATAGGTTGAGAGCAACACTTACAGTCAAGTCACAGTAAGATGAAGATTATAAGTTTGAAAAAAGCAGTCCGATATTAGTAAACCTAGATATCATATAATGTTTTAACAGTATGGATGTATATATTTCATTTTTTTATATTCTCGATTATTAAAGTACATTTATAGAGTGGACATTTACCAGTCTAATGAATGTAGTTTCTTCAAATCATATAAATACTATGAATAAAGGAGATGTTACGTCACTGAAATATTAACACAGCAGAACAATAGAACCAAGAACAGCAATATAGTAATCAACATATAATCTACAGCAATACAAACGTGTCTATATCAAACGAAACACTCCTAATCACCGAAAGTCTAGACAATTTGTGAATACTTTTAACTTGGACATATATTAGTTCAGATTATATTACATAATTAGTTGTTTCATTTGAGAAACCGCTAATGTTTGGAATTTGTACTTAATTATTTAAGCAAAGTTTCCAAACGAAGATCGAAGACATTTTGTATTTTGCTTAACTTTTAGTAGGTCGCCAATAAAATTGAAGACGTATTAATTTTGATCAGTTCTTCTTCTTTGCCCCGGAACTTGTCCGCAGCAGACGTACTTATATTTTGCAGTATGTTAGACTTGTATGTCTAGTTGTGCAAAATTATTGTGTTTTTGTATTTTGGTCTCCTTTGAGGACCTAAAAAGGTAGGAGTTTACTATAGAATCCCATGGGACATGTTTTTAAAGTCTATATGGATATAAATAACCTAACATATATATTATATAAGTTTACACTTTTCAAAAAATATTCTAAAATGTGATTCCAGAATGGAAATTAAAGAAGTCAAAATGATAAGATAAGATTAATATATCCAAAATTTAAATTTGTTTCTTTTCAATAGCACTTTTTGGCAGATGCCCTATGATCAGCGGTATAAAATTAGAGGCAACAGTAGAGTAGTTTGCCGATGTTCAAATAAATCCTTAAATCCATTAAGAACGTAAAAAGTAAAAAAAAAAAAAAAACTACAAGAAACTGTAGGAATCGCACGAACTCAAAAAGGAGCGAGACCGGTGCGTCGACAGAATAAGCATCACCTTGTAAGCATACACACATTCACACAGTCAAGATTTCACTAATGGGAACAGAGCACAATCGGAGAATGTTACGGTACCTAAAGATCTAAGACCGCGTTAACGTGTCAAAAGTGAGTAAGCAACAGACACATAGTATCGGTTAACCAATTCGTGATTGTGGACGTAAAACCTATGGAGTGTCGATTTCAAACGTTCACCCTCATAACTCTTATAGAATAGTTTTTGTTTCAGGAACACAACCTGTTAATAAAGTCTGTATAATGTGAAAGGATCGACCGTAACGTTTAAATTGAGATATGTAAACACCATACGATGGGACAGAAGGCATTTCATTGCAGAGAAATGAGAAGTTGATAATTGGAAAGCTGAATTTATCACGTTTGTCCTAGATTCTAATTTGAAGTCGTTCATCTGTGTCAAAAACAAGATAAGGCCACGCCAATTTAATTCCTTGTTCGACGGACCCGCCCGCACATATTTATTTCTAAACAAAAAAAAAATAATGTTAAATATTTCCCGCTTCCCGCATTCGGATAAGTAATTGCGTCTATTTCTCGCGCCGTTTTTTTTTTGTAACCATTAAAAAAATAAAAAGCGATCGCCAGAGCGTTTTAGTCAAAGTCAAATCGCGACCCTTTAAACTGTTTCGAGCATTAACACAGATTTCTAATCAAAGTCAAGGACGATCCTTCACATCATCTCTATTTTCGTTGTTAGAATAAAGGACGCAGAAGGAGGAGAAATGCCTTCAATACAATATCGTTTGCCGGCGGAAATTTTATGCACCTTTCCTTAGTCAGGCGCATGTTGTTCAGTAGTTGTCGTTTGTTAGTGTGGTTCATACGTGGTTCTCGTTTTGTATATAGATAAGACCGTTGGTTTTCCTGTTTGAATTGTTTTACACTAGTCATTTTGGGGCCCTTTATAGCTTGCTGTTCAGTGCGAGCTAAGGCTCCGTGTTGAAGGCCGTACTTTAACCTATAATTGTTACCTATGTCATTGTGACTTGAATAGCGCGTTATCTCATAGGCACTCATGTCACATCTTATTTATATACAAAGTGGCAAAAAGACAAAGAACAAAAATGAGAACACCAAAAACGACGGAGACACAGACAACCAACATGTAACACAAAAAATTAAAAAATACACTCATCAACAAATAACACGAATCCAAAAACTGGGGGTGAACTCAGGTGTTCCAAAGGATGGGCAGTTCCTGCTTCTTGCAAGACACCCGCCGTGTTGCTAGTTATAAGTCATGTCGGGTGAAGGAGGAAAGAAATCTATTACATTTTAATGGAGATCATTTAAGGCAGTTGAAATAATAATTCAATTGTTCAGTTTAAGATCTGATGTCCTCAGAAAGTAACAGTAATACAAGAAGTCATATAAAATATGCTGCAATTAAAAGTGGGCATTAGCCATTATATGTCTTGGTGAACAGAAAAAAACCACTTCAGCAGTTGATAAATTAACGAAATGTCAAAATGCAAGTGGTAAATCAAGTTGCATACCATCTTGTTTTAATCAATATTGTCAGAACCTATGATTTTATGTTTACAAAAAAAAATATAATCGCTCGCCTTTACTTTTTCAAGCTTCGCCTCAAAAATTTGCAATTTAAATTTTTGTTTATTAAAATTTTCAAATCGCTCGCTCTCCCCAATTTCTGGTGTGGAAAAATCCGTAGAAGAAGAAATTAAATTGGTGTGGCCTAAAGATCAAGATATAAAGCAAACCTCCTAGTTTTGGTAGAAGCATTTATTTCAAGTATACTGGAATTAACATAATGTGTATACCTCAATCAAAATGAGTGGCTTTGTTATTAGAATCAGTGTGTTTTAAACAAGGTACAAGGTGGTTTTACTGTATTTTGGGTTCAAGAGGCGAACAAACATCTAATTTGGTTCTTTTCTTAAAAACAAGAAGACGTTTGTTTTAGCATCTTAAAACATTATCACGTGCTATATTTTGTGTTTTTGATTTTGTGTTAATCATATTTTACAATAATTATTTCATATAAGATCTTACTCTAAAATATTTAAGTCGATATTTAAGATCATTTAGTAATGAAGCTGCAAAACATTTTTTATCTCATTTAACTGCAAAAAATGTTATAAGATATAACGTGGCTACAAAAAAAATCATAATTTTAAACCCAACTCTAAAAATATTAGTATTTACTTTGATTCTGCTTAGGTATTTAAACTTTTTGCCATAAAAATGGTTTTTAAAACCTAAAAATAAATACGAACTACAAATAAATTTTAAACAGCATTTTAGATCTTAATTAACTAGACCAGGTAATTTCCGGTATTACGAAGTATTCGAAAAAGATTAAGATGAACACTTATCAATTAGTCATTGTATTCCAAAACAGTTATAACAGTAGGAAATATCAAACGGTTTCCTTTGTACATTGTAAATTCGAACATTTGACATTTATTAGTTTGAATTGGCCAACAAGGACAGCAAAAGCGTTTGCACTTTTTGAACTTCAATTGGTTAAGTACATGCACTCGTCTATCAGTAGATTTATTTTGCATTTATTGGAGACAAAATGATTGCATCAATACATGTTAAATAGTGTCACTTCCTTCCTCGTCTGTACACTGTAATGTCTCTTTTTTGTATTAATATACATTACATGCACATTAGGACGCCGGGTGAACCTGTTTAGAATATAAACCCACCTGTCATCGGTTAACCATGAAGTAACTGCAAGCAAACCAAGCCTTGCCTCTTATTTAGCTATACATATAGATTAGACATGTTTTCAATACGGCGAATTTATGTGGGAGAATTTCAAGCCAGTATAAATCATTACTCATATAAATGTTAACTCATCCAAAGCTCTCATTCCTTGTACGGGTTTAGCTATAATTTCTGTCATTTTTGGTTTGATCAGCACTTTTATTGTTGTATAAGTTTTGGTTTTTCAAATAATTTGGCCTTTAGCATCATTGAGATGACACTTATTGGCGAAACTAGATGCCTAATACGAGCTTCCTCATGTGGTTTTTGATTATGTGATTACTTGGCCGTTTTTATAGTGATTATTTGATTACCAGACCAAATATTTTATGATTCTTTGATTATTAGATAATCTAGGACTGTATTTTTGATTATGGACTATCTTGTTTAAAAAAAAATTAATGATTATGTGATTATATTGGCAAATTATTTGTGATTATGTGATTACTTGGACACCTCATGAGGGGCCTCTAATACCTATTCATGTAAATTAAATTTAGACCATAAACAATTAAAGGGTCTAGAGTGTAAGAATACATAGACTGTTGCTAGGATGAATCATTGATCCAGTCAAATTTACTTCTTTTTTTTATTATAACTTCCTGTTGCATGTCTTTAAATCAAATTGGTGAAAGACAAAGGAAAAAATGTTTGATTCCTTCATTGAAAATGTTTTCTAGAAGACATCACGTAATAGGAACAATGTAATTCTTTTGAAATTGACAACATCGACTCATAGTCCAGGATGGACAAATCTAGAGTTGTTTTATATACCTATGGCATTTTTATAAAATAGATGCTTTCCAGTGTCGTCACTTAAGTTTCAATATTAAACTATGCGATTGTATAGCAATGTACTTGTTAACATGCATTGTTTACATTGACTTAAAAGGTACGTCTCGATTTAGATTCAAAAAGGCTAATACTACTAAAATTTAAATATAAATTCCAATTAACCAGCAGACATGACGGATTCAAATAGTTTTATTTCTTTCTATCCGTTCTAAAAATAAAATGTTACGTGCAGTATGACTTTATATTGAATTAAAATTCTTCAAGGTGATATATTATTTTCTGTCATGAAGATAATAAATACTCATCAAAGATCAAATAAACGACAAAGCTAATTTTACATGCTTCGGATATCTGGAGCCCATATATAAGGAAGAATATACTCGCACATGATGTTTAAGATTTTCAGGCATTAAATCGCAGAAAAATCCTGCAGACCTGTAGTTCCAATTAAGGTCTGCATGTTTACAGTACAATACTGTTATTAAGATAGTTCATATTCGAATTCAGAACTGTACCATTTACCACCATTTGTTTCTTTGTCCATAACTTACCCTGTATTACAATATGAACTATAACTAGATTATACGTGGCGAGCGAATACCAATGGTGAAACAGAAGCTGAACAGCTAACTCTTTAGAAGCAATATAGTTTACCCAAGTTGCTGTATTCATTGTTGATTTTTAGTTTCTATGTTCAGTTTTTGCGACTGTTGTTCGTTATTTTTCCTTTTGGTTAGGGTGTGTCGTTCTTTGTTTGTTTGTGTGCGTACCATTGGCATCTTTTTCTCTTTATTTTTGTTTGCATAGCGAAATCACAATATAGTAAAAAATATTTGTTGGTGTGATTTAAAAATTCATCAAAGACACCAGGGTTCGAAAGAAAGACTTTGAAAGGAAAGTTATCGATAATATTGATTTTTGTGTAAAAAGCATTTATGCAAAAGTTAATTTGCAATATAATCATATCATTATTATTAACATTGAAGAGTATCCCAATAAAACATAGATTACCATGTATAAAATAACAAAAATACCGAGCTCCAAGGAAAATTCAAAACGGAAAGACACCTGTCATATTCCAGACTTGGTACAGGCATTTCCTTATGTAGATAATGGTAGAATAAACCTGGTTGTATAGCTAGCTTAACCTCTCACTTGTTTGACAGTCGCATAGAATATTCCATTATATTTACAACAATGTGTGAGCAAATCAAACAGACATAATAGGAACAAATGTCAAAAAGTGGGGTACAGCAGTCAACATTTGTGATAATCTTAATCACTATAAAAACACAACTATGTCAACTACAAAACAAAATGGCATATAGACACTCTATAGACAAAGCCCAAAAGCAAAAATGGTTGACAAGAATACAAAAAAATTACCATAGCACAATAACACAATGGCGGGATGCATAAATACCGACCCACGCCAAAAGGATATTACCAAAAATGGACTAAACAGTAAAAATATACAAAGCCAATAAAATAACACTATAACGCGTAATTAAGATGATAAACAGTCAGAACCTAGAATCTATACTTCAAGACTATCATGTATTTTTGTGAAGTTGAAACGGAATATTTATCAACAAGGTCTTGGTATCTTTCGATGGTCTTTTTTAGAAAAAGGGCGAGACGTGACATTACCCTGGTTCATCAACTTTCTGCTCAGACACTGGTGAAGTTTTATAAAGTATGCGTAGCAGCTGCAAGCTCTTGTATACAGAATGAGTTGGGAAATGCATATCTCATATGCAGGTGAAGTTGGTATATTGCTGCTTAGGTGGGGGAAATTTATAATTTCAAAATTAAAATCGTCCCGTTTGTTATAGATTCTGGTACTGAGATGACCGCTTTTGTCAAATTCGAGGTAAAGGTCTAAAAATTTTCTTGTTCTGGAGAATATTAATGTAACCCAATCAGAAAAGTTTGGATTGTTAGTGGAAAGCACATCATCAATATATCTGAATGTGAAATTAAATGATCTGGCTTCTTTGATCTTCTTGTTTTTGACAAGTGGCTGAAGGAACTCCGACTCATATGAAAATAAGAAGAGGTCGGTAAAGAGAGGCGCACAGTTTGTTCCAATATGAATGCCGATAATTTGTTGAAAAAACCTACCTCCAAATTCAACAAATATGTTGTCAATAAGAAACTCCAGCATACTAATTACTTGTTTCTCGGTGTAACATGTTTTACCTTTTTGTTCACTATTAACAAAATATGCCGTATTTTACCCCAAAGCAATAATTTTATAGTTTTAGCTACCATTTAAAGGGTTAAAAAATCAAAGGTTTTCATAGAATTAATTTCAGAGAACGATCGAGATTTGAAATTCTTTTTAGAGTTATTTAGAATTCTCATATGGTTAATACCACTACGCTAGTCACCAGTTTCACAGTATTTCTTCTTTCACTGCACGGACAGAATTTTTGTCAATATAATGGACTATTCTTTTGTAGAACATGTAGATGAGCTGGCAATGTACCGCTGTTTGTACGGAATTTTGTGAAGCTTAGGTATCCAATACAAACAAGGTAAACCCTCAGATTTGCTTTCAATGTAATGTTCATTGAAGCCATAAAAGACTTATGATTCGCCAAAATCTCATCCTTGTCAAATGATATGTTTTTGTATGTGGGATAACCTGAGTGCTCATTTATTTCTAATTCTTTTACGAGACACTCGTAGTAGTACGATTTTCATACAAAAAAAAACAATATTATTTGAAGGTTTGTCCGCAGGAACAACAACATATTTATCGTGAAGATGATAGACATTTCACAGGTTCTTTGTCTTTGAATATGGACTTTGGTCGATCATTCACACACTTTTTCAACTTTTGAATTCGACGTTTTATCAAAGACCTGATTGCTTTAACCCATTCTGACAAAGTGGTCAGTTCGACTCGACTTCTTCTCGTTAAGCTCATGCTCTCGCGTAGTCCTCAATGATATCCATAGTTATTTTAAAACTATGATTCCAATTGATGTGTTGGGGTTCTCTGAACATGGGACCATGATTTGTTTGAACATCGGTAAAGTACTGTCGCCTTAATTTACTTAACGTTTTTTTTTTTTTTAAATCTTTTGGTTTAGATATTAGAGAAATTTTCTTTAGTTTTGGAGAGTTTACACCAAAACGTTATCGAAATTTCAATCAAGCAACATATATGGAGAGAAGCAATATTTCATTTTTTTCTTGGCCTTTCAAAGAATGTGTCACGCATTACATAACTTTATCTTGAATTCAATTAAAATCAAGTTGATGTATGATTGACTACCATTAAGATTATCAATAAAGAGTGACTCCCCTAACCTTTCCATTTCTAGATTGCAACATACATAGATTTTTACAAATCAACAACATACAAATTTTTGGTATTTCAGGTTTAACGCAATAAAGTACATTTTAAACCACGAAAATCTTCTGGAATGCACACCAAAGGAAATATCAATATCTTTTTTTTGAAAGAGTCTTATTAATTTTATCTAATTACGGTTTTTTGCTTGAGATCAGACAATAAGGAAAGCAAGTTAACAACAGTGTATAATTTCAGATATATTTGATATGTTACCATTCCCTATTGCTCACTCAACTATGTTTCTTTGTTTATCATATCATCCCAGAAGTATATCTATATATTCATATCTATGTTTCCTGCAATACTTCTAAGAAAATGATCTATTAAGGTTCCACTAAAGTCAAAATATAGGACACTTCATAAACATCTAAACTTTGCCTGTATTTTTCAACCTATAATGAGTAAAGTCCTAAACTATGAACACATATGTTCATTTAAACATACTTAACATATACACACTGTGTAAATTGTTAATTGTAAATAAACTTGAAATTGTTATGCTGTGGCCAAACCGGTTCTTGGGGTGAACACTAAATTTTCAAAAAAATCTGCGAGACGACTTAATTTGCTTAAAATTGGTATGGACGAATACTGTTACATGTAATGCAGGGCAAGCTCATGTTGATATGTCACATACATATGTTTTAATGGCGTATTTGTTCAATTTCTGTGTTGTAACTTCGATATTTGTTCACCTAGATACATGAAATTAACTGAAACTCGAAAATCAATACATTTTCTGAAAAATCAACATAAGCTTGCCCTGCATTAGATATAACAGTATTCGTCCATACCAATTTTAAACAAATTAAGTCGTCTCGCAGGCCTCCAGATTTTTTTGAAAATTTAGTGTTCACCCCAAGAACCGGTTTGGCCACAACATAACAATTTCAAGTTTATTTACAATTTACACAGTGTGTATATGTTAAGTATGTTTATATGAACATATGTTCTCATAATTTAGGACTTTACTCATTATAGGTTGAAAAATACAGGCAAAGTTTAGATGTTTATGAAGTGTCCTATATTTTGACTTTAGTGGAACGTTAGCTACACATAAAACAATAGAATTTTAAAAGGCAAAAGTTACAGTACTTACCTTAATAAAAGACAACCACTTGCAAAGGTCTCCTACTTTGGACTGTCATACGAGCATGTAACGGACTTAGAATAGTTTTGAAGACTCAAATGTCGCCTTTTAAATCTTGTTTGATAGATTATCAAAAAGTTGATCGTAAACAGAAATCAGTACAGAAAAATCTGTAATAACGGCACAATAAAACAACAAAAATAAAAGGTACACGTAAAATAATAGTAAACAAGACCACATCAAAGAAAGTTCGTATATACTTTTTTTTGTTACCTGCTGATAAGTTATTCTGTCTCCCTACACTTTAATAACATCGAAAAAAACGGTGTAGATTTCACACAGAAACAACATTCATAGCACAGAAAGACAAGATTTGTTTTTCATCCCGGGATTCTAGACGAGCTTTTACAAAGATTTGGCACAATATTTTTGGAAATTTTGGTTTGTTTTCTATTGATATTCTTCAACTTTGTAATTGATTTGGCTATCCAATTATTTAGATTCGAGCGTCGCTGATGAGTCTTATGTGGTCAATACAAGCGTTTGGCGTACTAAACTATAAGCCTTTGATGAAGTTTTTATACCTATTTACTAAACATCGGTATACTTTCTATGTTTCATAACTTATAACCGAATACTATTTGACTTATTTCCGGATGTAGTTTTGCGTTACCTATCTCAGTTAAAGAAAAGAGAGGTAAAAGATACCAAAGGGATATTTAAACGCATATTTCGAAAATAAACTGGCAACGCCATGGCAAAAAAAAAAAAAAAATCAGTGCACAAAACACAACATAGAAAACTAAAGACTGAGCAACACGTACCCAGCCGAAAACCGGGAGTGATCTTAGGTGCTCCTGAAGGGTAAGCAGATTCTGCTTATTTGGCACCCGTTATGCTCGTCGTGCATGCTCACACTATATGGTATTCATTAACATTATGCGCCTTACAAACTTTATCAAATTGCTCCAACAGAGTTATGAGGACGAACGACTGAAATCGACACTTAACATCGTATCGATCACCATCACGAGTTGGTTGACCGATACGATGTGGCGTTGTCTCAACTCACTAGCGACATGTTTTTTGCGGTCTTAGATCTTTAGAGAACCAGTTTAGGCCACGGATCTTTACTTTTATCGATTGTGTTCCTGGTTGTGACGTTTTGACTGAGTTTGAATTTGCATGGTAGTTGATGCATGCATAGCAGGGGACTGTTACCATATCGAAGTAACGCACCTTTAGGATTTTCCATCAATTTTTGTTTGTTTCCTTGATTCGTCTCAACCTAATCGATTTACAAATTTGAACATCGGTAAACTGCTGTCGCATCATGACCAACACGACTAGTTCAACTATATAGAGAAGGCACTGTTCATGAGCTTACCCAAGGTTTTAATTAGGTTCTTATGTATTGGCTACTGTCTGCTGGCAAAGTATTAATGGGAATGGCTATAACACTGCAATATAAATGATAGAAAATGAATTATCGATAAGGTTCCTATCAATAGTAAAAGCGATCAAACTGGCCGAAACACCATTAGATATAATTTTGAAAGAACGACACGATTAAAATGATACATGGTTTAATCAAAACACTTAGAAACACTTTTCAGTGTGCACGACACTTGCTTCTGAAGTAATTGTTATCATGAACTATTTAGATCAAAAGTGTGCAGTAAATTTTTGCGCGAAAGATCGACCCAGTTATTTCAGAGGACACTTTTTAATGTGCTGTATAAAAGAGTCATATGTTAAGAAAATATCCAACAGTTGAGGGCATACGGGATAATCGGCGGAAATGAATTTACAGGTCAACCATCTAAGCAACATTGGTGTCACAACAACGTCGATTAAAGATCATCAGTTATTCAATAAGAACCAGAAATATCTTTAATAGTAACAATAGCAGACATTTTGTTTTGGTCGGCAGCTACACTGGATATAATGTAAAACACAAACCTCCAAGGATGAGTGTTATCAAGTTTTGTTTCGGAAGTGTAAGTCATAAATTAACAACCAACGGTGTTATGTATTGTCAACAGCTCATACTAATCTTGAGAACAATGTTTGTTAAAAAGATGTATTTGTTTCCTTTTTCGATATTAAAAGCAAAGAGTAAAAGAAAGAAACGAGTCAAAATTAGCTCTAACTGGCCTTAATGAAAACCTAGTTTTAACAGATTAGATCTAAATTATGACAAGGTACTACTACGATGATATACGTCTCTTTTACAAACGTACTGCTAATATTTGTTTGCAATACTTTTATAATAACTGATTACACAGATAATCACGTGTAAAATGGATCTCATAGAACTATTGTTAACTTGTTCTCGAGTCAGAATTTGTATCGTTACAATGACGATTTTTAAAACTCACAAACCATCTGCCTGTTTCATAACATTTATCTCAATGTTTTCTAAGTAGTAACATTAATTGCTCAATATCGATTGCTGTTTACAATTGCATTATAAAGTTTCAATCTTTTTCTACATTAAGCATATTAACAGCAATGATTTACGGAAGTGTGTGACTACTTGAGCGCTTTTATCTATATTGATAGACTGCTGGTATACCACTGATACTTTACTCTACGAGTCAATTACTGACGACTAATTAGTTTTATATCGCGGTAGGCTACGTGGGTTTGAATTGTAACAAACCACTTAAACAAAACTTCAAATAGCTGCAGATATGCACAAATTTCTGTAAGCTTATCTAAGCATACCGTATTTGATAATAATTTCTCCATTATATAATGGACATTTCATATCGCATTTTATTCATCGGTACCTACTCAAATTTCAAAAAATAGGAGAAAACTTTTTCTTGTATGATATACAAGATAAATAACGATAAAAGAAAAAAGATAAATGGGATTGAATAGCTTTTGACTCGAAATTATGAATATAAGATAATTGAAAAGTTGATGCAGTCAAAATATTCAGCAACGTATTTTGAGAAGGGAAACCCTGGATAAGTGGTAGAAATAACATTTGTTACAAGTCTGTGGTAATTGAAACATATAAATATCAAACCAAATGAAGACAGTTTCTTCAAAAGTGATGATTTTCTATAAATTGTTTGAAATTTCATAGTGATAACATACTCTAACTTTGTTTAAACCTGTTTATTTACTTTTGACTTTAATTATTTATCCCTTGTAATTTTTTATTAACTGTGTATTTGCATTCAGGTATCACAGGTCAAATTTATTCGTTCATTGTGTGTTAATTTACGTTTTTTGATTGAGTTAAGCCTTCCAATTGATATTTTATAGTGTGTTTTTCTATGTTGTGATGTTATACTATTGTTTCAGAAAAGGGAGAATGTTTGGTACCATTAAAACGTTTAATCCCGCTGCAAATTTTTGCACCTGTCCTAAGTCAGGAATCTGATTACAGTAGTTGTCGTCTGTTTATGTAGTTCATACGTGTTTCTCGTTTCTCGTTTTTATATAGATTAGACCGTTGGTTTATCCGTTTGAATGGTTTTACACTAGTAATTTTTTGGGGCCCTTTATAGCTTGCTGTTCGGTGTGAGCCAATGCTCCGTGTTGAAGGCCGTACCTTGACCTATAATGGTTTACTTTTATAAATTGTAACTTGGATGGAGAGTTGTCTCATTGGCACTCATACCACATCTTCCTATATCTATGTAAAATTGAAGAGAAAATCATCTATTCTAAAGCCTATTCAAATTAATTTTGATGGTTTAGTTTTAAAATTGATTATAATCAATATTTTTAAATGTAAAATATGCTAATTTACGAATTAAGATACTGCTCTTCGATGTGTTTATGATGCTCTTTGTTGTATTAAATTGTAGTAATCAATATCATAAAGCGAAATGATATTAACGTGTATTAACTTGATATATATACTTCAAAGTAATATTAACGTGTATTAACTTGTATGATGCCCAGAAGTTGTATTAGTAAATTGTATAAATGATGACTATTCGTACTATGTCACCTTACTGTGATATATATTGTGCTGTCACCCTTCAGTTGTATTGCTTTAAAAAGAAAACATATTTAAGTGATCTTTGTTGCGCTATGATCTATTTAACGATTCACTTAGCTTACAGCTTTCTTTTTTTGGGGCTTTCTTTTGGAATACAGAATATATAATATCCGTTCGAAATTTAAGATTTTCATGGGAGAAACGCACGAATTCAGATACCAAGTAACATAAATCGTAGAAGGAGAGAAAACACCATGACAAAAAGATGAATAAAAAACAGAGAAGGTAAAAGTAAAATATTTCAAATGTTTTATTCGAAAATAATGTTTAAAAATTAGTTTGAAGATAGAATTCTTAAATTAACATATTCAAAACGAATAAAATGTGTACAAAAATATTGAAAGAAATATCAAAATTTTACAAAGTGGTGTGACGCAGGACTTGCATTCTCTGGAATTTTTAATGGAACGGGAAACAGTAGAGAGAAGTAAACAAAAGTAAGGTCACAATTTTTAATGAAAAGTGAGTATAACAGATTTGTTATTACTAATATTTTGCTTTTGATTCAAAATGAAAAAACTCGAATAAATCAATATTTTAAATCCTTTGCGTGTATTTTAGTTTAAGTACATGTTGAACTTAGTCTTATCTCGTAAACATTTTCAGGTTGCTAGTTGTTGAGATCAATCAACCTTTTTCTTCTTCATAAGTTTTGTTACTTTTGTGATCTTAAACATATCACACATAAGATATCGACCTTCTGCTTTAAAGGAAACATCAGAGTACACACTAAGGACAATGGTAATCAAAAGTAACAAAAGAAATAACGAAAACATATATTAACAGAGAACAAGAAAATCAGAGCAAAAGACACTCGAATCAAATCAATGCATAAACCATAACAAACTGTATATCTAATATAGGTTTTGCATCAACAAGCTGCGATTATTATGGAATGACTGTAAGCAGCCTATGACCACATTAATATAGGTTAAGTATGTATCACAGCATGATTGCAAATGATCATGAATATAAATGAGAACATTTGATATAATTTTCTCAGTTATCAGATTCAATTGTATGAATATAATACAGACAAATAATCTTCCAGTGGTCTTCATTTCTTCTTTTTGTCGCTGATGTCGTACTTCATTTGTAAATATTCATCCTTCATTTTGAATTTCGGCTTAAATTATATAGGTAACTAATAGTCACTAATGGATGACATAAGTGTTGTATATCAACATGTCATTTTAAAAAAAGTCAAAAGAACTTATTAATAAGGACATATTAATTGGATTTTAACTAACCAATGGTATTTAAGACCGTAAAAGGTGAATTGATCATTTATTTATTAAATTATTCTGCTGTTATTATAACTTTATTGTCCATACACTTTTTGAACAGAAAACTTCGATTCAGTGGTGACGTATCGGTTTTACTGTTGTTGATAACTGAGCAGCCTTTAGCAAAAACTTTTGCGCTAAAATTTTCTCACTAAACAGTAATCAAGACAACGACAGCAAATTCGTACATTGTTATATAAAGCGCCTATGGATATTTGTACTTGAAGCAGTTACAGAAAAGAAACAAGAATGCAAGTTTCCTCATGCTAAGCATACCCCACTCTTATTTCAAAGTTTCGGAAACCAGGAAGTAAGTGTCTGACAGATCCGAAAAGCGCATATGCATTACAACGCGCCACTGCTGAGCGTTGGTGACCAAATATAAGGTCATACTGTAGTTTCTGAGATATTATTTGCTGGACCGACGAACGGACATTGTATTTACAATATAGCCCTTTCTTTTAGACTTTTTCTACTCTATATACCACTTTGTCTCATAATCTTATTAAGAAAAAAATCACACATCTAATTAAATGGGCATTTAAAAAGTCAGAATGCGAATATATATGTTCAAACTCTTTTAGGTCATTTTTTAGTAACAACAAACAAAAGAACTATGTCAATTGAACCTGCTTTGATACTATAACTGCCCTTGATTTTTTACTAGATAACATTTTTGTTCGCTATTGAGATTCCTTATATCGTCAAGTTATCGGAATTCGAATGGGGACTAACTGTGCACCACTTATTGCGGACCTGTTTCTGTATTGTTATGAGTTACAATTTATGACTAAAATAAGCAAAGACCCATCGAAACACAATCTGATACAAAAAATTTAATAACACTTTTAGATATTTGGATGATACATTGGCTCTCAATAATGACGACTTCAGTATGTACACTCAAGAGATTTATCCTGCTGAACTGACTTTAAAAAAAGCTAATACTAACAATGAGCACTGCCCTTTCCTGGATGTTGATATCTATATCTTTAACGGGAAGCTTATTACCAAAATTTATGACAAAAGAGATGATTTTTCATTTCCTATTGTTAATTTTCACTTTTTAGATGGTGACGTTCTCTTGTCACCATCTTATGGTGTTTATATGTCTCAGCTTGTTCGATTCGCTCGTGTATGTAACACCGTATTTGATTTTAACGAAAGAAATCTCTGTATTACTGAAAAATTATTACACCAGGGTTTTCGATATCACAAACTAGTAAAAACATTTTCAAAATTTTACCATCGATACAAGAACATCATTCGTAAATAGAAATCAACATGCAGACATCTTATACGTTCAGGTATTTCACATCCAATCTCTTATGGTAATATTCTTTACAAAGCACAAAAATGTCGGCATTCACCTCAAAAGCTAACCAAACATTTAAACAGACTTATTCAGAAGGGATATAATTACGATACTGTTGTCAGGTCATTAAAGATGGCATATTTTGGTATTAATATTGATTCACTCATATGGTCTCTGCATCGGAAATAAACACATTTATTCTAAAACCAGTTGTTGGCATGATACTGGTTATGTTCTTCTCATATATTTTATGATGGTATGATACTAAACCCCTATAGGGAGGGATTGTACTTGATTATCATATAATGAAGACATAATCTTTCAATCAGTTTAATTGAGGTCTGGAGCTGGCATGTCAGTAACTGCTAGTAGTTCTTTGTTAATTTATGTATCATTGTCATTTTGCTTAGTTTCTTTTATTACCTATTCTGACATCGAACTCGGACTTCTTTTAAACTGAGTTTTACTGTAAGTATTGCTGTGTGTTTGTTTAATCTACATTGGCTAGAGGTATGGGGGGGGGGGGGGGGTTGAGATCTCACTAAACATGTTTAACCGCGCCGCATTTTTGCGCCTGTCCCAAGTCAGGAGCCTCTGGCCTTTGTTAGTCTTGTATGTTTTTTACTTTTAGTTCATTTTTATGTTTAGGAGTTTAGTATGACGTCCATTTTCACGGAACTAGTACACATTTTTGTTTAGGGGCCAGCTGAAGTCCGCCTCCGGGTGCGGGATTTTCTCGCTGTGTTGAAGACCCATTGGTGGCCTTCGGCTGTGTTTTTTACTCTTTGGTCGGGTTGATGTCTCTTTGACACATTCCCCATTTCCATTCTAAATTTTATTGGATATAAGTACTATTTATCCCTTCCATTTTAGGGCGATACCATCGGGATAATAATCATACTACATAGCCACATTTAAAATAATTGAAGACGTCTGGAGTTACAATGTTAGTATAATTGCCGTATTGTTAGATCATGACAGTCAGGACGGCATCTTTCTTTTTCGTAATTACAGAGGGGTAAAATTGGTATAGCTTACTTTACTGCACTAGATGTTTGCCTATTATCGCCTTTTGAATTATTGTCATGGTAAACCTTTAGAATAATCCTAAAGATGTCTGTGTCTTACAATAAAAAAAAAGGAATTATCTTTGGTATATATAATTAACATCCTTGAATATAAATTACAGGCGATAGAAAATCAATATTCATATTTATTGTATATTGCAAAGGGAAAAGGGGAAACAATGAACATTGATATTATCAATTTGTCATGCAGTTTCTCTTTTGTTTTATTTCTATTTTTACTTAAATGATTTTTGGGAGTTCCCGTAGCAAACACATCTTCAAAAAAAAGGGGCAGGCATTTTGGTACCACAATTTATCATAATTTACTAATCTGATTCTACTGAAATTTTTATATATTCTTTCTGTCAAAATGCCACTATGTAATTCCAATTTATTTCTGAATTCGGTTAGTTTTTGGTGTTTTAAATAGCACACACGATGGACTATACAAATCAAGGTGCTTTCTGACTACAGCTTTTAATTTTGACATATAATGGCGAAGAAAACATTTGGATATCCAATTTTCATTTTTCTCTAGTTGTTGGAAGAGTATTTATTGTTCGGATCGCTGAAAATGGAGTTTGTTCGTTTAGGCAAAGGAGTACGAAATATAGTTTAAGATAGGGGAAAAAGCCATTAAAGTTTGCAGTGAGTATCATGAAAACGAAATACAATGCAATTTTTCGAAAATCGCCAGTAGTTCAGACATTAAATTTGGGGAGAAATTAAATTGCATGAAAACAATACCGAAATAAGTATAAAAGTATACTTTTTGCTTATTCCAGTTCATTGATAAGTTGTTACTGCTTTTACTAAAAAAGTTATCCTGGGCAAGTATAATCTCAATGTGCATAGGTAAAAATATTCAATGCGGAATGAGTTGCGAATATAAAATTTGGCAATATTTCAGCTTTTAAGGAAGCATAATTACGCCATGATGTTGTCCTGTAATTCAATTTGTCCTAAAAGTCCGATCAATCAACGTTAGATGAAGAACATGCACAAACAGACAGAACGCGAACAAACTTTAAAACAAAACACATTAATAAAATTGAATAACTTAAAGCTATCAAGCAATAATTAACCATTGAGACAATTTATCAATCAAAAATCCGAAGTAGTACCGGTATTATATATTAATGGATCTTGTGGCAAACTGAAAATGGTAATTTGTTTTAAAAAACTAAGGTTCCAACTCCCTCAAGCATGACCTTATATGGATTTTTCTATTCCTTTTTATGTGCCTTTCGGTTACCTCACGTATTCAATTACTTATTCTAATATGACGTGCTTCTTTCGCTTTGTAAACAACACCGTGATAAAATTCTCGATATATCTATACATAGCGCAGACTCGGAAATGAATATAACAATGGCTGTTACAATATACCTCCCACGTAAATCCACATGTATCGTAACCTATGTGCAAACGCTATGCCGATTTTATGCAATTGAAATAAAACTAAAGAAACTTTATTCTTATTCTGATGCATAACAGAAAGAATTAAAGCATTAGAGCTCGGAAAAATATACAAAATAAAAACAAAATCAAATTCCGCGAAATTCTAATAATGTATTTTGCGCATTAACGTCATTTCAAAACATGACGTCATACGAATGAAAATGCCAAAGCTGAAGGTTTTTCCGTTGCGTAGACCCTCCAAATTCAAATAATTTTGCGTTAAAATTGAGTTTTGAGGTAGGTGTTATTTTATTTTCTATTCTATTACATCATTCGCACATTTACTGATTTCAGCAAGTTAACATGGCGGCTCCTAAGTTACGAAATGTCAACTGTTGATTTGACGGTAGCTTACGAGAAAAAAATGTAAATTAAAACTGACAATTGTCGAGGTTGAGAATTAAAAGAATTAAACACATTTTTTCAAGCGGTTATTACAGGAAGAATTCATGCAAGGTATAGATTTTTTAGAAATATTTAGCTTTATCTATCAATGGGTAAAATAGAACAACCACACACACGGCATACCCTGCCTTGCTACAGTTTTTTAAATGACTGTATTTGTCCTATTAGAATCAAAGTAATTATACACTCTTGACTCCAATTTTTTTTGGGGGGAAAGGGGGGTGGGGTTGAGTGTTCCCGATGAAAGTTAATCTGAAAGAGCGCTTCAGACGGGATTTATTTAGTGTTATTTTCAATGTTTGGGAACAACAAAAAAAAAACAAAGAAAAGAAAAATAAAAGGCAAACGTATTTATCAAACTGCACAAAGTCTGAAAAGAATATAAAGCTGTATTAAATGATAATTCCAGTATCAGTTATGAGATGTGAATGATACATAACGTCACAGTACCCAAATTGTACTGAGTACCCAAATTGCACCTATTCAACAAAAATAGCTGCGGAAATCTTACAAATTTTCTTTTAGACGAAACAATTTGTAATTTCATTAATTGACATTATACACGTCTTTCAACATAGGTAAAAATATTTAAATATACACAAAACGTTCACAGTATATATCAACAGATTAAGCATTCCCCAGAAAAGTAAAATCTACGGAAACGTCGCCATGCGACGTTCACAAAAAGTAACCTTTCAAAAAAGAGCAAATAAAATATATTACATGCCTCCATTTCTTGAAAAATGATCAGTAAGCATATACTAATGTCAAATTGTTCTAAATATTTGAAGAAATAAAACCAAACATCTGTTATTCGATTTTAAAGATGTGAATTTAAGCATGGATGTTTAGAGGTCGGTTCAAACCCTTTTTTCTATGAATCAATATAAATTCAAAATTAAATTGGTGTACCTATATAATAAATAAGGATACGTCTACAAAATAAACACAGAATGGAAACTTTTGTCTGGACCATTAAAAAACGTAGGTGAAAAAAAACTGTCAAAATATAGGCAATTTGGGTACCCTCACGTTAAGCTATGTATTCCTTCAATTCACTTGATTAACCCGATTTTTTGGAATATACTAGTACATATTTCATACAGATCGATAAATTTTCCAACTTTGGTTGATGCCAATAATCTTGTTTTCTAAATTCGTGCTAGCACATACCTTCAGTTTTAGTGGTAGCTGATGCCAAAATATTCGTGGTAAACCATCGACCTTCGTTTACTAGATGGCTTATTGCTGTTGTTTCCATGTAAGCTCACTTTGTCAGTTTTTATGAAATTTCCCCCTTTTGAATTTACCTTGAAGTTCGGTATTGTTGTTATACATTTTGTTTCTGTTACATACGATACTAGTTAACTGTACTCATCTGTACCGTTTAAACCGATACCAGATATTGTGTTGTTATGGTGCTATGCTATGCATATGAAAATGTTCATCTGCATTAAACCTGCAATTGATGTTCTGTGCATTCCTCACGTGAAACTTTTATGTCAACGATTAACTACTTGCTATCATTGCTGACATGTTATAATAACAAAGAACTTCTATTTTCATCGTTTTACTTGCTATTCAAAAGATTTCAAACATGTTAAATCAGCAAAAAAAATTGAAGAAATAAGTAGAATACTTTCCCGATCAATAAGTTCTAGTTTGGCATTATCAACCTTGGTTAGTTTGTCATGCCATGAACACCTAATCATATCATGGAATAATCAGACATGTACTGAATTCATAATAAACAACAACAAACAGATATCTATATTTCATGTTTCTTTTTTGTGAAAAAATACACATTCACAACGTACTTAGATAAATTGTACTTTTAGCAATAATGGACTTATGATACACTCGTTTTAATCATAACAGAACATAGAAAGCTAGAATATGATCTGAATACAGAAGATGGAGATTTTTTAGATTCATTCAATTGTACAGTCTTTCGTCGGAAAACGATTGACGGATTTGTAGAAATTTCTACCACTTTTGAATGAAGTTTGTTGAATCATCCCGAATATCTATACTAAAAAATAATATGAAGTAGTTCTTGATGAATAACAATTGCAACTGTTATGATCTAAAAGAGCTAAGCAAGTGCTGGTTTTTTTCTCTCGTAATATAAATTGTTTGAACATTGGATAGCCTTTTGAATAATAATGGTCATATGTCGAAATTTAGGATATCGTTTAAAAAACTTATATATTACTTTATCTTATTTTAGTTCGAAAACGTGTTATATATTTTTACTTCATAACAATTAAAGATATATTGTCAACAGTAGAATACTAGTAGTTGATTGACAGATGTAGACTTTCTTTTGTCACATAAATTTTGCTTGTATTTAGACCATATTCTGTTCTTACAATTTAACATGAAATGCCTACACTGAAGTTGGTCCACCGTTGCCATTAAGATACACCAAAGGAACGTGAGCAGTATCTTTTGTATCACCGGAAGAACAATGGTTAAAATTATATGAGTCAAATTGAGACTTCATTTTTAACAGTCTTTTGAAAGCTTGTCTAAATTCTCGATTATAATAAGCATATATAATTGGATTCAAGCAAGAATTAGAATATCCTATCCAAAATAGAATTTTTCCAAGTATTGGTGGGTATGGACATAAGTCTTTACACATACTTGTAATTAAATACCATGAGAAAAATGGAAAAAAGCATAAAATAAAAACGCCCATTATTATTCCAAGCGTTTTTGCAGCTTTATGCTCCCTTTTCATTGTCTTCCGGTCAGAAATATCGCGAGAACTTCTATTTGGATATAAGGCATTTGACTTGTTTGAGCAAACACTAGCTGACCGGATATGCTTTTCTTGCTTCCGCGCTTCAATAAAAATCCTTATGTAAACAAATACCATTATAGTACATGGTATCCAAAATGAAACACTGGACGATATTATAGCATATAAACGATTCACAACAAAAGTGCAAGCATTTGGGTTATTTTTCAACACAAGTGCATTTTTATGTGTTGTGTAGAGTTGAGAATGAATGGGTATATACGAAATCAGTAGCGAAGCTATCCATGTAACAGCAATCATTGACAAAGCACGGAATTTTGTCATTTTTCTCTCATATTTTAAAGGTTTCATGATTGCTATATAGCGATCCATACTTATGCAACATATATGCAAAATAGAACTTGTGCTGAATAAAACATCATTCGAATTAAATACGTCACACATGAATGACCCAAATATCCATTTCTCACTAATTTCCATACTAGCATTGAAAGGCATCACCAGCACGGCAACTAAAATATCAGCAAAGGCCAAAGATACGATGAAGTAATTTGTCACACGTGACCTAAGACGTTCGAATTTAACAACACTTCCAATTACTAATAGGTTCCCTGCTACAGCTGTGCACATGATAAGTGTCATGACTGTTGATTTTAGCACCAATAAAAACACATCTAAAGATGTACCTGTTGTTTCATTAACAACAAAACTGTTGTTTGTTGCGTTGTCATTTATTCTTAGCATCATCTCTGGAGATTGCAGCGACATCTGTGATTTTAACATCGTTCATTTCCAAATAGAATGAAATAAAAAGGCAATACCAACAAGCTGGGAAACTTTAGTACGACATGCTTTGAAAGTGCTCCGTTTTAGTTTATCAAGTTTCTATTTCCATAATCTGCAATGAAAACAAGTACATTAGAATTAATAGAACAAGAAAATTCTTAAGTGAGATGTAGTTTCGAATTGAATGAAAAATGTAATAACTAAATTATCTTACGCTTTTTAAAAAACAATAGGATACAAATCAAACGAAAACGAAAACAAAAAGACAAATAACTGGAATATAGCGATATACCTCTTTGCTGAAATGTAAAATCCTGAGTGATTTAAATAAAGATTAAAGATTCCGATGGAAACACTGGATGTTTAGCCATGGTTTCCTATTGTAAATATAACTGACCAGCATGAAGTCAAAGGTGTTACATACATGATGATTTACGCTAATCTTAATATACCAAAACAATACTCAAGAAAATTTGATTTCGCTAGAGAACGATGAACTACTACGATCCCAAAATAGCAACTTTTACAAAGCATGATCATTATCAGTTAAACAAACAAAAACCATCGAATGACGAACAAACGATACAGTACTCCTACACTGTAAAATATCAAAGCATGTATTATTGTCAACATGTCTGTCATATTAACTCTTAAGCAGGAGGATTTTGAAAACACCAACCAATTAGTTCTAACAATTACTGATTAATATAATGTGAACCAATTAAGTTATAAAATTGTATCTCCTCATGCGTCATATAACAAAATTAATCTACCTAAATTACATCTGCATGTTGCTTTTGACTAAATAAAGAAAGATTAAAAAAAGAGGGAGAAAATAGTTTTTAGCAAGTTGACGAGAACAATACTGTATCCTGCAGATTCTAGCATTTTATGAAATAAATATAATTATTAGTTTCGTAGCTCTTTTGCTGATATAACAATATTTTAGAAGCATACAAATGAATGTTTTACATGATTTATTTCAAGATTGAATAACTTTTGTCTCTTTTTATTCTAATTAGATTTCGGTTCCACAATTTGACCTGCAATTCATTTTAAGTAAAGATTAAAGAACATCGTGGCTTTACAGACCAGCAAAGTTTTTGTTCTTGGAATTACTAGTTCAAATTCATGAACAAATAAATAGTTGGCACTAGTATACCAATTTTGATCTTAAATTGTCATTTAAATCTGAAAAAGTGTTAATGGAATGAACAATAAATTATTAGGTCATTTTCAGGATTTCAGACGTATCCACTGATGCAAATTAAGATCTGTTCAGACTGTTCAGTAGTTGGTATTTACCTATACACATCAACATTATACTGTTTTGTCTGAAAAGCTACTGAGCAGTTTAACAGTATGGAATTGACTGCAAGCGAATTGTCCGAACAGTACTGATTTACCGCAGTGGATAAGTCTGGAAATTGACAGAAAGACTGAATATTACTGAATAATTTAGATTTCAGACTTTTCAGATGATGCTAAGATCAAAATGACCGTGTCAGACTAATATTCTTTTTCAAGTGTGGGGTATTTAAAATGTCTTTAAGAAGAATTGATGTACAAGGACTGAAAAAAATAACACAACCATTAGTGTGATATTTAAAATGCATACAAAGTATTCAGAACCACATGAGATTCGTTTCCAAGTGGTACTTGTATTAATGTTAATCCATAATACTTACTATATTATTTAAAAATATATTTTTACAAAATATTCTTTCGGTGTGTTGTTAATATCAAAAGCATTCCGTAAATAAATGTAAACATGAAGATTATTAATGTGTTAAGAAAGACACTTTGAAATCCAAATAATGCTTCACTTTACAAGAAGGAATATTTATTTTCACTTGTATAGTTTGCTTTGTGTGCGTCTAAATATTTATAACAATAAGAAAATAATTAGCAGCATAATCGTACAAAAACCATATTTAAATATTTTGTGTAAACTTATAAAGTTGTTCAACATCAGTTATACGTGACAAAAATGTGGAAGGAATGCACAGATACTGTTTTTTATTTTCCAAACTTTCAGCTTACTATACATAAAAATCTTTTTTTTATGGCTAAAACACAAGGCATAGCAAAACTACTAGGGAACAATCTTGACAGGTAGTATAGGTACGTTTTTTTAGCATTCGAAAAGTTAGTAGAAAAAGAATTAAAAATGGAATTAAAACACTATATAAGATAGCCCGTGTCGAAAATGGTTACACCTGAAAACGTCCATTTGCCATACTAAATAAAGGTATAATATTATAAAAGAAATATACAGTGTTGAAAGCCTACCTGTGACTTTGAGAAGAGTTACAGCAATAACAGCGCTGTTTCTTTGCTTTTTTTTTTTGCTGTACATGTACTGATTTTGTGTTATGGATGGATACCCCATATCCTTTGTCATTTGCAGCAGTTTTGTTTTAATATGAACACTCACTTAAACACATTTAATAACCAGCATGCAGAAACGTTAATGTCTGTATGGATTGTTTCTCTATTTAAATGAGAGACATATTTCGCATTCGGCTTTCTAGAACAAGACGATAATCTTTCAATAAAACTAATCATAGAAGCCATCGGATTAGGATATTCTCGTCCATAAAAGAACACAATGATGGATTAGAAGATCAGAAAAGGTGAATAAAGACAACTATCTTGGATGATCAATAAATGCATTAGAAAAGATTAAATACCTGTGTAAACAGATGATTACAAATGAAAGATATGACGAATCGAACACAAAAAGGGTGCAATACCGGACAATCTTGGTCACCTGAGGGTAAGATATTCAGTCTCTTTTGATGCTCAGTGTCCGAAATTAAACTCATCAGAGATGATACAAAACTTTGCCGAATGATATCTGAGTGTTTCCAGTCTTGTATTCTGTTATTTTTCTCTCGCCCGTTCAACGTTAAAAGAAATTAACAAAAAAACGTTCAAAACATGCACGGATTGAGGCACAAAAGAGGTTAAATTACAGTTTGAGAATCTAACACAAGAAAGGTTGTAAGTCTGGGAAATCCCAGAATCCCAAGGATTTTCAATGTCTGACGAGGTCATTTTGGTCAGCAATGATAGCAAATGACTCTCGAGGATGTCTTAGATTTTAAATTCACGCATTTCTGCCGGTGTTTGATTCTTTTAACCGCCCGTTTAAAAATAATGTTTTTCAATAGCGGGAAAAGAGTTGTACTTACTATTTCACCGTTCCTATGGTCAATTGCTGCATGGCAAAGATATATAAAAAGAAAAAGTGAGTCCGTGTCGTATCAAGCTAAAGCTATTCTCTCCAAAACAAGTTAACCTGGGATTTTTTTACAAAAGAATAACTGGGTCGATGCCACTGTTAATTGACGTTTCGTCTCCAAAATTACCACCAGTAAGTAGTCAGGACAGTTTTGATGCAGTTATTTTCCGTATATTGACTGTTCATAAAATATTAAGATAATTCATTAAAAAAAAAACATAGATAGCCTTAGCCAGATTTGGCTACATTTTTAAATATGTTTTTAATTTATTTTCAATTCTATCCAATTTTGTAATTGATATGTTTTTCCAACTTCAGGGTAGACGTAGACGAAAAACAAGTAGGACAAACGAAATAATAATCCTGATATCTTTGATGTTTTTTACTTTTGACACAAACAAAGTTTTGTGTTTAATTTTCTTGAAAAACAGAACTTTTATCAGATACGAAAGCAAAAACAAACACCTTCTATTATGCAACTTATGTCGGAAACTGTGAATTGTTTTCTGTCAAGAATATGAACATGATCAATTGCTCGTTTTTTTTTCTATGTCAAAACCTGGAACCTCTATCTTATATAAATGCAATTATTCCTCTTTTGATAAGGTTATCTCAATCAAGGCATCTGAATATCATTATTTTCAATTTAATCATACTTAAAATGAAATTACAAGTATAATAAACAGCCAATAGATAAAAGAGATCACTATATGATGTTAGGCTTTGAAATCCACTACAAGTGACGCAGTAATTTTCAAAATGATAAAATATCGGTAAATCAGTCTAATATCCATTACAATCAAATAAAATAATAAACCATAATTTGTAGTTCATAGAAGTGGGGAAATTCAAAGCACCTTGCTTTATGCAGTTTATTAGTGTTTTATTAATCAAACAAAGACAAAAGCACGTGTTTCTCGAGAGATCTGGATATCAAAACAGCTCTGTGGAAAAAAAACAATAAAATATGAAACGGAACTAATGAATTGGGGAAAAAGGTAACTATTCTCGTTCATAGTCTTCACCGTTGGGTTGTAATTATTTTGAAACCAATGGCTAAAACAGGCTGAAAGCTGGTTAAAATGGGCAAATAAAAACAAATATTTTGAAATTTTCTTTTAAAAAAGACACAACTATATATTTCCCATTAACAAAATGACTGAAAGTGGAATAAAAGATATATCATTCACATTGTATTTGCATATTTAACTGATTGTTTAAGGAAACGTGAAAGTGAATGTCAAATTATAGCCAATAGGTTGTCATATGTTTTTGTATGGTTTTGAAAACTATGTATGCATGGAAATAACACTTTATAACAAATTAATGTTTTTTTCTCTACTTACGTCATTAGGAATGCTCAAACCATAACTATTAAAAGCTTTAAGGGAGTTAAAAGGAATAGCCAGTTGTATCTAAGGTCACCTGTGTCGAAGGGATTTACAAGGAATAGCCAGTTGTATCTAAGGTCACCTGTGTCGAAGGGATTTTAAAGGAATAGCCAGTTGTATCTAAGGTCACCTGTGTCGAAGGGATTTAAAAGGAATAGCCAGTTGTATCTAAGGTCACCTGTGTCGAAGGGATTTACAAGGAATAGCCAGTTGTATCTAAGGTCACCTGTGTCGAAGGGATTTACAAGGAATAGCCAGTTGTATCTAAGGTCACCTGTGTCGAAGGGATTTAAAAGGAATAGCCAGTTGTATCTAAGGTCACCTGTGTCGAAGGGATTTAAAAGGAAAAGCCAGTTGTATCTAAGGTCACCTGTGTCGAAGGGATTTAAAAGGAACAGCCAGTTGTATCTAAGGTCGCCTGTGTCGAAGGGATTTAAAAGGAACAGCCAGTTTTATCTAAGGCCACCTGTGTCGAAGGGATTTAAAAGGTAGAGCCAGTTGTATCTTAGGTCACCTGTGTCGAAGGGATTTAAAAGGAATAGCCAGTTGTATCTAAGGTCACCTGTGTCGAAGGGATTTAAAAGGAATAGCCAGTTGTATCTAAGGTCACCTGTGTCGAAGGGATTTAAAAGGAATAGCCAGTTGTATCTAAGGTCACCTGTGTCGAAGGGATTTGAAACTGAAGTTTCTAAATGATTTTTTAAACATTTTTAACCAAGAAGAATTTTGGCATGTTTTGGGCATGTTTTCATGATGTTAATGATCATGCTTAGGTCACTCGGTTTTTGGTGGGGTTTATATCAGTCAAAATGGTGTTCTTTGTGAAGAATTACCACAAAACGTTGAAATAAGTGAAGCGAAATTTTTCGGTTTTTTTTTCACTAACAACACGGTAATACTAGTAGATGGATCAGTACATCAAAAATGATGTTGGTGACCCTACTGTTATTTTGATTTTGAAGATGCAGAAGTTGTATGCAAACCTTATGCAAATCTGATACATTACCTTAATCTTACATAGAAAACACAACCAGAAAACAATTTTTAAATGACATCCTTTCAATTTTGCAAACATATTAAGATATCATGGATTAGTGCATGTTAAACGCTTCGGAATTTTGATGAGTTGACAACTCTGTTTACGATTTTGTTAGAAGCAATCCTCCGTCTGTAAATTATATTTGTTTTTTCGAGACATTGTCTAAAAGTCTAAATATTGCAAGATCTATGAACAATGTACATGAGAGATAAAAAAGGAAGAGTGCAAAATTCCAACTTTTGAATGTTACATGTTTAAGCAGAAAATGCTAGTTTTTAGTTTTATACAGCCAGAAATTGAGTCGTTGCATAATCACATTTGATTTCTATAGTCTGATAACAGATTATATTATAAATGAATTACACAAAGAAAGAAATATTCCTTTGGTCCAAAAAAATCACAGTAAAAATAAAAGTGTTTTGATTAAGATATTATAATGGTTTAAGAATTAAAAAGGGTTGTTTATTAATTGTTCCAGAGGCTATTTTTATGTCAAACTATAACTTTAAATTGATAATTTCCTGTTAATAGACAACTTAATTGTTTAAGAAAAATCCAACACAATCATTTCTTAGACTTTATAATCTTAATCAAATGTATGTGTCGTTATTTTGTCAAATACTTTTGTATATTTATGATTTACAGAACGGTTAATGACGGTTGATATTAGTTTTACATTGGCTTTAATTATAGCTAAAATTTTAATGTAATTTCATAACCTTCCTCAAGCACTTTAAGATAAGAGGATACATTGAATGTCTACTTACTTCCCTTTGATAATGTGATGATATAGTTTTATCGTTTTTGTTTTCTCATTTCATCAAAATATTACAAGGGATCTTAATTAACAAATGAAAAATTATCTATTAAAAAATGTCTAGTATAATTTTCAATTAAACGTAAAACATAACGCAAACAAATAAATAAATGATCCTCTTGGAGTACATCCATTTTTCATGTAGGTGATTTGTTCAGTCAAACCTTTTCTAGATTTGAAACCTATAGTCTTCGTTTTAACTCTTCACACTACATTAAATTTGGCACTGTTCATTCTTATGGTGTCATGTCCGATATTGTCTTTTTGCTATATGATACATTGATCAGGCTGATATCCAGTTGAAATTAAACACAAGAAATGGAACTCTTTATTAGAGAAGGTATAAATCGTCAAGTTGGTATATTTGAATTGTTTACATCAGTTTCTGTTTCAATGGGCCTTAAAAATTTAATGTATATGTATAATTTAGGAATTTTTTACATCTTATATACGTGTGTTTAATTAAATTATAGTATGGAACTTCGAGATACTAGTAAACTTTTCAAGAAGAGACAAATTTTCACAAAACAGTCGATTATTGTAGGTGGAAATACATGTGGATCTTTTTTATGCATAAGCATGAATTCCGCCGAAAAAATTCACAGACAGATAAAAGATTGATCTTTTTTAAACATTAATTTGCATCTCTGTCCCTAGCAACTGTTTGTTGGGGAAATACCATTCTAATGAGTTATAACAACAGAGTAGGTGTGCTTGAATAACAAACAATAAAGCTTCGTGCTACTACAAATGTTAAATTTGAGTTGTATTTGTTAACTTGCACTATATTTTATTTTTGTTCACTCATATTTCATCTAAAAGTTATCATATCAATTATTTTATTCATGAAATGTACCAAAAAAAAAAGAATTATCGGACACACCGTGCAATACCACCCCAATTACTGAAAACATTAAACGACAGACTTTACAAGTTTATCTTTAAAATGCATAACTTCAAAAAAGTTTCATTTTTGTGTGTATTATCTAGGGTAATTCTTCTTCAACTTCTGAAAATTTTTAGTCTGCTCTTCCATGAAATATCTAATAAAACATTTTTAAATGTCTTTTAAAATTCTAAAATTCACCCTGGCAACCGATCAGACAATAGTTTTAAGTTGACAACAGGCATAAAAGTACATTTCATGATGCTTATATTAATAGCTATTAAAAACATATGTCTTTTAAGATACAATTGTCATGTAAGAATAATAATGATGCAATGTGGATAAATTAGTTGGTTTTCTCGAGCTAAATGGACAGCGGTTCATCCCTAAAATGGCTTCAATTTTCGCGACTGAAAAAAATTAGGTGACGTAATGTTGAGATAATTTGGACGAAGTAGAATCCTGCCTGTGATACAGAATGATTTCTATGTAATTCCTTGAAAAATTGTTTGCTCTTTGAAAAAAATAAAAATAAAATGGTCAATATTTTATGAAAATAAAAATAACCATATTACATAACTTTAATGAAATAATATGCATTATAAATACAGATTTACGTTGTTATCTAAATAATAGGTAGAGGATCGGTTTACAATACTCCGATCAATGTGTTAATTGCAGCCACGATCATATATCAGAACTGGTTCAATACAATCAAGCTATCATATGATGAATGATTCAACAAAAAAGGCCTGGATAAAAAAAGAAATATTAATGTTGTCCTACTGGAACACGGGAATGAACACACTGTATTGTTGCAGTATTATGAAAATTAATAAACAGAAAAGTTTTCATTTATATACATGTTACGGTTATTTGAAATGATATATGGCTGAACAACAGCTTTCTTTCCAATTGATGAGCCTTTTTCGTTCTGAAGAAGCTTATTTTATTGTACTCTTTTTTTAAATATGAAGATCACAGAGAATTATGGGCCGTTTAAAATTCCCTGTTCTACGACGTATGGTCTGGATAGGCAAAGGGTAGGATTGTTTGCAAGTAAACATGAGTTTGAACCTCCACATTTTGTCAGGCTATCTGGAACATGCTTGTTCGTTGTTGTGGTTGTCTTTGTAAGTCTGTCTTTTTTTCAGATGAGTTTGGTGTTGTTGGTTGTTGTGGTCTCATGAACTGTTTAGTATTTTAAGTGATTTCAATTCTCCTATTATGTATTATGTATAATATCTAGCTGAGTAAATCAGCCATTGACAGTATATCAATGATTTTGGGATAAAGATACGATCAATTCGATCTTATTCGTGCATTTTGCTCTTCTTGACATTAATATCGTTTTCCGTCATTATCGTCGACTTTGGTATGACCCATTCCTTTTTAACAATGCCATTATATTATAAAGTGGATCTCCGCTGAGATGGAATATATTTAATTGGTTTTAAGTCTATCAGACGTTTCTTTAAATCTCTCCGGAAATGATTATGACATAGTCTGTCACTGGTGTCCTATTTATTGTTTTATGCAACAAGAATATTTTGTTTGATGAAATATCGTGATAACAGGAAATTACCAGCGTAGTTTTTACTTGAGAAATGACACATATATTCGTGAGGTGTTTTATACCACGACAAAAAAGAATCCATGATGAAATCCAATGTGACACATCTGCAGTGTTACAAACACAGCCTTTCAGTAAAGACGTCTTCTTAAATGCTTGAATGTTTAGCTGAAATATTCGAGCGGGTACTTACTGTATGTAATTAAAGTTTGCTAGATTATTAAACGATCTTGAAATCTTAGTTATTATTTATTGTGAATATAGAAACAAACTTTAATTGTTGAGTCAGACTGGTTTTGCATGCATCGTTTCGTTACCCGTTTCAGGAATTGTTTGGCTATGATAATAACAGTTATTCTTTCAACAGATGGTAAACAAATGTAATTGTAATTTCATGATCAAACCAGAAAACAATGACACTGTACTTAATTGTTCTTTGTGCATATGTACGCACTCGAATACGATCAGTTGTGAAACATTCCTGTATATGTTATGTAGACGTAATGAACCAAGATCAAATTTTATTTTACCTTATTGTAATTTGATTGATTGTTGATTGATGTTTGCTTAACGTTCAGTGGCAAATATTTCATGCATATTTAAAAAAAAAAAAGATCAAATGTAACAATAATTCGATAAATATAGATTCTGCAAGGTATGTTGACCGGAAAATAACCACTTGATAATGATGACATGATAGATGTCAACAGAAACTGTGTTTTGCCTGTACCAAGCAAGGAATATGACAGTTGTTTTCCATTCGTTTGATGTGTTTGAGCTTTCGATATTTTGCCATTTGATAAGGGACTTTCCGTTTTGAGTCCAGGAATTACCATATTTCTATACTTTAGTCACGGCTGGGTATTTCAATTGGAAGCATACACATAGCAATAAAAGGGCTCTGAAAATTTTAACATGTATAATTGTGTACTGATAAAGCAAAACGGAAGTAACTTTGTGCTAAAAGTGTTCGGACTTTTTTCAAAACATTAAATTCGAAATAAATGTAATTCGTTCGAACAGAATTTTAATATCTTTTTTTAGCAAAGCTATAATCCAACTTCTCTTCATATTTGTAAACTGTATTTATTTATCATAATAAACTTAAAAAATGTATATTTGAAGAAGTTTTTACTGTGTATATCTAGCATATATTGAACATGTGCATATATATTCAGTTTTTGCACTTTTCCATTACTAAGTTTACACACAGTCACTTATATCATAATTGAGGAAAGCCAAAGTGATATTCTTGTTATTGCTTTGGTAAAAATCAAAGAAAACAATTGTAAACAAACAAAACAAGTTTGACTCGACGATAACTTGTTGCTGTGTTTTTAATGTTTACAACAACATCTGCTTTATTTTCTATTCCAGGTTTAGTATATATTATTTTATTTTATTATACTTCATGTCAAAATGCAAGATTTTGATTGGTTAATACGAGGGAGACAATTTATTCTATCCCATGGCAAATACTCTATTACCCTACACGGAGACGCTTGATCAAGTGTGCGCTTTATTCAATACGGATAGTTGTTATGTGCAAGTGAAATTTAGTAGACAGTAATAACAGAACATTCAGTATAATAAATTAAATAACACATATCTGAGAGGGTGATAGAGCAGATTGTTAACCCTCGAAAAGACATTGTCAACCTTGGCTTCGCCTCAGTTGACAATGTTTTCTCGGGGTAACAACCTGCTCTATCACCCTCTCAGCTATGTGTTATTTATATAATACCCTTACTTTTGATTTGTCAAAAACCTCTCATTAAACACAAATATAACCTTCTGTTGCATGAAAAAGGTCAAAGTTTATGGTTTAAATTTGAGTTTGATTAATTTTTTTCTCAATTTTAACTATTTTGTAGTGGTCGAATTACAAATTCACAAATTTCCATAATATGTTTATCATGATCAAATGATTTTCAAGAAATTACAGATTAAATCTAGGCTATGTTGTTCTTTAAACCTCAAATTTGCCTAAAAAAATAGCGTATGTGTTATGGGTTAAAACATTTAAAGACTTTAAAATTGTTTTATCAGGACAGTTAATAATTTCTATATTGTTAATCGTATTCACAGGAAGATCCATTTCCAATAGCTTTACATTTATATTGGTGCAGTTTTTTGTGGTACTCAGTATATAAAATAAATCATGATCTGAGTTGACCTATGTGTCCTCATCACAAAATTAAAAAAACACGAATTTGTTGTTTACGGATGATTTATGTATCAAACTTATCTAAGTATCTTATGTATTTATGAAAAGCGTGCCTTCCAGCTAGGAATTATAAAGAAGCCAGAATAAATTGAGAAGAAAATTCAAATGTTAAGGATATATAAAAAGCCTAGGTTTAAAATCACGCCAAATCTCTACAGAGTAAATACCAGAAAACCTAAGGTCTAAGATAATCTGATATTACGAGTTAAATCCAATATATTCGGGTTGCCGTTTTCTTAGTGCAGATATGTAAGGACACTCGAGATAGAAACATGTCTCTTAAAAAAACATTAACGGTACCAATTTGTCTGAACCAGATTCGTATTTCGACAGTAATTGTCTTTTCAGTGATGCTCGAGGTCAAAATATTAAAAAATCCAAAGCTTATTAAAAATATGAAGAGCTTATAAACCAAAGAGGACAACAAGTATAGTCAAAAAGTGGACAAGGAATCATAGCTTTAATTTAAAATAATTTCCAAAATTTTATAACAGCAAATTTTAATATCCGTATTTTCATGCCAGTACTGAAATGAATGTAGGACAGAAAGTCACAGCACAAAAAGTCACAGATAAAAAGTCCCAATTCAGCTTTGAGATTACTTTTCTTTGAATAAGAAAACACTTATTTTTAAAAACATTTTTGGATTTTTCTTGAACTATTATATATAAAGCAACATTGTAGACAAAGTCTATTCTAAAACAAATTAATAATGATCAGATACATTAAATGTCAAATGTAATTGTAAAGATTCTGAAAACAAATTTGTCAATGTGACTGGTACTTAAATGGCTTTATGGGGCCAAGAAATATAACTTTTGCATGATTAAACTTTAATACTTTCTTTTTTAGCAAGGCGTTTTAAACTCTAAAATGAATATATGTAATAGAATGTAATTATTTCAGGATCTTTCTCTCATATATACAAACAATTAAAAACAAATTATTTATGACTTTTTATCTTGTGACTTTTTGTCCTATTTAGTTTGTGACTTTCTGTCCTGTGACTTTTTTTACCGATATGTCTTGTTTACGGATATCGCAATTAACAGGACAACTATTAGAGAAAAAGTGAAATATTAATCTATCATTCCATTTTATAAGTGATTCCTATCTGTTCATTACAACGAGATCATATAGATATATTGTTGGAATAAATAGCATCACAATCGGCAAAATATATAAAAGTAATGAGACGTGGTATAATTGCCATGCGACAACTATCCACCAGAGTCCAAAGGCCGAGGACGAATACATTATTGTTATTCTTCATCTTCCTAAGAATGAAAGATTCCCAGAAATGAGTCGAGTGCGTCATGTTTTAAAACAAGAATTTGAGTAATTTCAACACAAATGAATGGGTGACAGAATAGTGTTTGACGTCCAACGACGCATATTATATTTTATAAGCACATCAGAAAGAGAACATGTTGATATTACATGAACATGAACCTTGATTTGTACTAGACAGACATTCTGAGCTGCTAGACAGACATGCTGAGCCGCAATGAACCTTGATTTGTACTAGACAGACATGATGAGCCGCAATGAACCTTGATTTGTACAAGACAGACATGCTGAGCCGCAATGAACCTTGATTTGTACTAGACAGACATGCTCAGCCGCAATGAACCTTGATTTGTACTAGACAGACATGCTGAGCCGCAATAAACATTGATTTGTACTAGACAGACATGCTGAGCCGCAATGAACCTTGATTTGTACAAGACAGACATGCTCAGCCGCATTGAACCTTGATTTGTACTAGACAGACATGCTCAGCCGCAATGAACCTTGATTTGTACTAGACAGACATGCTCAGCCGCAATGAACCTTGATTTGTACTAGACAGACATGCTGAGCCGCATTCAACCTTGATTTGTACTAGACAGACATGCTGAGCCGTAATGGACCTTGATTTGTACTAGACAGACATGCTGAGCCGCAATGAACCTTGATTTAAAATAAAATTGAGCATGGAAATGGGGAATATGTCAAAAAGACAACAACCCGACCAAAGAGCAGACACCAGCCGAAGGCCACCAATGGTTCTTCAACGCAGCGAGAAAATCCCCTACCCGAAGGTGGTCCTCAGCTGGCCCCTAAATAAAATTGTGTACTAGTTCAGTGAAAATGGACGTCACACTAAACTCCAAAACATATAAATGAACTAAAATTAAAAAAAACATACAAGACATGCCGAGCTGCAATGAACCTTGATTTGTACTAGACAGACATGCTGAGCCGCATTTTTTTTAAGTGGTTTTTGTTTAATGTAGTCAACGTGTTTAGTTTTATCAGGTAACAGAAAGACATGTCAAACTACCAGAATAACATTCTGACTCCGAGCAGACCAGTCTTTGCATATACATTTACTCCTAAATGGTGCGTGATTAACGGAGAAGTAGCAAATGCCAATTTTAAGTTCTATCGACCACAGAACCTTCCACATTCGAGAAGCTTTTTCCAAAAGATTCGCGATCTCTTTAAAGATTCTATACCCACCAAATGTATTTTGTCATGTCTTGTCTATATATAGCTAACCTTCAATTAAGTATTGCCCCTTAACAAATTTTCTTCTAATCTTGAACTTAATTTAACAAATTTACTGTGAAAGATATGCACAAAATTCCTTACAGTCAATCTCTCATTTAAATAAATATGACCGTCTTCATGAAGTGGATTAATTAAGAATTTAACATAAATGTAAATGAGACTAATCCTCTTTTGTATGATAGATCGACAGGCGTAAACGAACAATAATTAATGTATGGTTTCCCCATTTCCTATTCCTAGAATTAATTCTCTGTTGCAATTAAAATAAACCTGAAATCAACCACTTATTGAATAAATAGAGCGATAAATTACATAGATCTCGCAGTGGTAATATTTTCATCGAGTTTATCAAATAAAAATTATGCAATTCTTGAAGATCTCGCACATAGGAATCGGCAATTAATGAAATTACTAGTTATAAATGATTTTTCAGATAACCAGAGATCACACAATGGAATGTTATGACGTAGGAACAAAAATGCAATTTGAAGTATTTTTTCAAAATAAAGCCTTTAATTATTATATTATATGTAATAAATGATTAAACACAGTAGTTTTTTTTTTTGGTTAAGAGCATTTCAAGTGTTAATATAAAACGTCACATTTCTTTATATTTAATTTTTTTATAGAATATATTAATTATGAAAAAAGTAAGAAAATTTCGGGAAGAGGGATAAACATGGTAACAAATAAAAGACCGAACGACCAGGTTCTCACTAAGAACCGAAAGTGAATCTATTGCATCATTTGAACTTTGGTGGATAGATGTCCCATTGGCAATCATACTACGTCTCCTTACTTTTATATTATGTGTACCAGAGGAATAAGCAGTTCCTACTACACCGAGAAAGGTCGAAATTGGGCGAATTTTATCATCGAGGAACAGATCTAGAGGACGGTATAGTCACGACGAAAAAAGGAACATATCCACGGTCACCTGTTACATAAATATACTGTAGCAGTAAACAAGTAATGATGACGTCAGTCAACTTTCGAAGCGATCTTTAAGATTTGTTTTTTCCCATCACGAACCCTAAGTTAAGAAGCTTTCTCGTAAGCAGCAAACCTATATAAATGAAATTTCTTATGAATAAAACACTGTTTCCTAAATACTCAGATGCTGACATCAATCAAGCTTTCTCGTAAGCAGCAAACCTATATAAATGAAATTCTTTATGAATAAAACACTGTTTTCTAAATACTCAGATGCTGACATCAATCAAAATCCAGAATGTTTGGTCATACATGTATATTGACAGTTAATAGGGACTTGACATCAGAAGAATATTTCTGATTTCATGAACAGACTGTGTTTGACTCACATCTTGTCAAGTCGGGGCCTTTTATAGCTTGCTATATGGTACACTGAGTTTCGCTCATTGTTGAAGGCCTTAATGTTACCTAAAAATTGGTTATAATATTTGTTTACATCCTCGTCCTTTTGTCTCTGGTTGATACTTATCTCATTGGCAATTCACAACATAATCTCATCCTTTTGAATATCGGTTTTTGACTTTCGGTTGTAAACTTCATAAGCGATGTCATCAGCTCTCCTAAAATTCCTTAAGTACCATGATAATTCTACAGTTTATTGTAGGAGTTTCGAACTAAATTGGAAAGTTGGGACCAGTCGTGGATGCAATTATTCTAATTAAAAGTCACGATTCTGGCTAACTTCGACTCTATTTGGTAAATTTTTGGATACATTTCAGGAAGTAAAGTGTTTGAAAAGGGCTACTGTCTAATCCCCAACTGACGGTGGCAATTCTTCAAATAAAGTACTGTTATTTTAATTCAAATGCAATACGCGTAAAATGTAAAACATTTGAAGAATCCCAGAAACGTTGACTGCGATTACGCAACGTTATTGCTAGTGACTGTGACCGTCAACCATGGGATTGACGGTAGACGTCAACCAAAGGTGGCTTTACATATTATATCGCATTACGTCATATATATATATTTCTCTAATTCTTCGTCAATTTATCCCTTTCTGCACCCATTGTATGAAACAAATTAATCAACGTGTGGTTCGTTTGATCTCAGTCCTTCATTGGTTAAAATCCGATTATGACGTCGAATTTTCTTGCTTTCCTCTGAATTTCCTATTGTGACGGCATGAAAAAAGGCGACCATGCCTGATGACGTCACATAGAAAGAACACATCTTTTTGCAGATCATTCGAAAAGAAGGAATAAATTTGCCTGCGTATTGTTTGAAAATCATTAGAGAAACAGATTCCACCACCAAATCTCGTGTAATACGATATTTATCCACTCTCGACAGTTAAATTTTAAATATTTAAAACGCTCGGCGAGCCTCGCGTTTTAAATTTGAAAATTTAACTGTCTCGAGTGGATAAATATCGTATCACACTCGATGCAGTGGTAGAATCTCTATATATTATATACAGCATACTGTAAACCAATGATTAAGATTTAAACATCAAATACAGATCCAATATAAAGGATAGCTGTGACCATAAAAAGCATTAGAATACAAACTGATGGTGTCGTGATTTGTATTTTAAAGTAACAACTTTATTTTGTTTTAATATGACTTTTTGTCTGACGGAATGAAATGTTTTTTTCAGGCTCATTTCATTGACGATGTTTACATTAACTGCAGTAGTGTGATATTTAGTTCTGATAAAAGTATTGTAATAAGAACCATTTCCTGGTAACAATCAATCGTTAATCTGTGATTTGTAGTGATTTGTATTCATCAATTGTGTGTAATAATGGTGGCCTTTAAATTTTTTTCAAAACAGAAATATGTCAATTATATCAATGAAAGAAAAGTATAAAAAGGAACAATTATATATAAGCATTTTATAATGTGAAAGTAAAGTAATTAAAAAAAACAAAATAATACTTAAATTATTATACTAATAATTTAATTAGTTTCGATCATAACACTGCTATATATTAGATACATTCGTATCGGGAAAACACCCCCCAAAAAACATATCGTTTTTTTTCTTTTAAGTTGCATAATGAAAATAATTTTGCTTATTGGAATTTGTTGAAATTGTGATAGTTAACGGAAAGCTTTTTCTTATAATATTATGCATAAAGCTAACAGGATTGGGTAGTGTACCTGAATATGACTATCCTTAATAGGCTAACCGATGAAGGTTACAATGATATTTATAAATGTAAAAAGGTAACTAACGGTTGAATGCAAAAAAATAGTTTAACCCCGCTGTACTCATTTGTCTGTTCCGACAATGATTGTCTTAAGTTATAACATAATGTTTTGTCCATCACGAAATTTGGTCCTTATGACAAATCTTTGGTAATTCCACGTAGAAATTTTGTCAATCGTTGTCAGGACTTTGGACGATTCCGAGCTGTATGACCTATTTAGGGGCGATCAACATTTGCGCGAATTTGAATATGACAAGCATGGCGTTTGCGCGAAGAAATGGTATTATGTTTGCGAGAATGTACTACCTGTAATTCCCCAGAGGTTTTACCTGTGATTTAATCCTGAGAATAACCTGAATTTGTTTAGGAACACATGAGTTATTTCGTAGGTTGTTGTCTATCATATTTGTTTTTCGTTTATTGTTTTAAACATAAATTTGCAATCATACCATATCTTCTTATTTCTTATATTGATATATCGTTTATATAAACATTAAAAAGCACTTTATTTATGTAAAAGAAAAGTTTTGAAAAAAATACAGTGAATATCCTAGAAAAGAACATCCAAAGTATACAGTCATGAATAGAACACAGTATATATGTATATGACATCTACAAGAACCTTCTATAAATCAATCCTTGTCTGGTACTTGTACCCTAGCGATTTTCAAATATCATTGGCGGGAAATTTCCCCAGTGTGATATTTCAAAAAATGTTGAACGGTAAACCGAATTTTGTCCGTTTGTCGGTGCGTTTTACAAGAGTTTGCGTATCGCTATCGCGAATTTTGATATACATTAAAATGATCGCCTGAACTTGCAGTATAATCTCAAAAAGGTTGCAGATTACAGGATGAGTAGATTACAAATGTTAATTGTAATGTCTGTGAACAGACTCTGGTCCATTGATGGTACATTTTGTGCCTTCGCCAGGCACAGCCGTCCACATTGCTGGTTGATATTTTGACTCGAAATCATAAACGATACATGTAAGACATTTTTGTTATAATTATTCTCGTAGTGTATCCACCATGACTTGAAGATTTATAAAGTTATTATAACATGTTACCGCCTTTATAAACAGTTGAAAATGTGTGGTTTAACATATAAAATAATTAATATTACAGCACCATCATACTAAAATACCAAAAATGGACTCCTTCCCCTTTCATCTGAGACCTTAATTACTAAAATATATTCTACATAGTTTTATATTTACACCTATGCGTAGGAAGTATTTTGTTTTAATTATGTACTATTTTCCATTATGTTCTTTTTTGCCAAGGCCCGATTTGGTGATGTTACATCTTACAAAGTCTATTCAAATTTTTTTGCAAATAATTTCACTCAGCCTCGTTGTGACTTTGAGACAAATAACAGCAATAATAGCACTGTTGCTTTGCTTTTTTGTGTGTTTTTGCTATGTAAAATTTTGTGTCATAGATGGATACCCCTTATCCTTTGTTTTTCTATTCTTTATTACTGCACATGATTTATTTTTATTCGTCATCTTGCCAAGTGCTGGGGTTTTTCAAATATGCTTTAAGAGTCTACACCCTAAAGTTAAGCCAAGAAGGCCTCTTGCAGAGACTCGTGTTTATAAGCGGTATTTTTGTATCCTTGTATATCAATAACCATTTCGTTATAATTTGACTTTTAAAGATGGTTTATGCAATTTGTAAAAAAGTAACTGTGACTCTTTATATATAGCTACAAATCAAACCATAATATGAGGCAATTTACTCAAAGAGGACGTGAACAAAGTCAACGAAAAATATGAATGCTTCTTCCCTCCATTTCTGTTTATGATTTCACAAATGTAAATTTGTTATTTGTGCATTCGTTTACTTTATACAAAATAACAGATCTATGCGTGTTTATCTGTGTATAAGACTGTTCAAAACCATAATGATTGCGCAAACTCAAAATGATAGTTCGCAAACACGCAGGGAACATCCTAACACAATCCAGACTTTTACTTCTACCTTTAAAAAATAGGACATTCCCTAATTTGTCGATGGAAGACTCAAATAGAAACTCAATTGGAAAAGAATTATCCTTAAAACAAAAGTTAGTAAAATCCACTAGGATGATTATTTAATTTTATTTCTTTGTTATTTTAAATATAAGTGTACTAGACACGCCATCAATTTTAAGTTGCATTTTTTTTTAGAAACCTAACCAATTGCCTACTGTGTGTTAATCGACCAATCGTTCTATATGTAATTTCTCAATCTCAGGATTCAAGCTGGAAATCTTATGAAGGAAAAGAAGTTACTAATACGATGACTGAATGAGGTGGATCCTCAATTTTAATGTTTAAGTATTAATTATTTAGAAATTAAAGTGTATCCGCATACCATTTTTAGCATTTCAATATCCTGTTGGTTTTTATTTAAATCATCATTATGTGAATAACGACAATTTTATTCTGTTAGGTACTTTTGTGTCTGTATTGGAAAAAGGAAATGAAATCTTCGAATAATATGACTAGAATAGATAGATACAGACGATTTACAATCATATACACGTTAAGAATAATTTTAATAACACAATATAAACTCATCAAAGATACTAAGCTAATAATTTGGTACGCCAGACTTGCGTTTCGTCTACATGAGACTCGTCAGTGTTGCTCGAAAGATGAAGTTTGCGACTGACTTTAATCATTAGCTTGAAAACGAGTACATAGACCCCTTTTTTTTCAAAATGACACTTGGTTTTAATATGTATGAAAATTATTTGTACCAATTTTTACGAATAAATCACACATGCATTTGTTTTTAATTAGATAAATATACAGCAAGAAATGCCGTTTTTTTTCTAAAATCGTGATAATTTGATAAAAATGAATTATTTGCAAAAAAATGCTACACAAATTTAGGGCATACTTATGGAAAGAAGATATTCCAAATGTGTATTCAAAACTCTGCGTGTGTTTATCTTTTGAAACAAAAAGTCGTAAGGATAGAAATGTCCAAGAATCCAAAATTTTTAGTAAATGTCTAAAATTTCGACCTCCTTTGTCTCTAAAAGTAGTTCATGCAAGTATATTTTATTATATATTTGAGTTGACTGGGCGAAAAATAGCTTGTATGAAAGTTTTCGTAATAAAATCATCAGGGATCAATACTGTATCGTATGCCCTTAACATCTTCTCCACACAAAATGTTGGGTTTAATTGTCCATTCCAATCTGACTGCTTATTAATTATCATACATCTCGCACAGGACGGGGAAAGTCTTAGTCCCAATAATTCTATACCTTAGTCAAATCCTGGCTGTCTTCTCTCAATGTGAATATTATGTAGACTATTCGTAAGGATTGTTCAACTTGAACTGAATTAAAAGTACCAAAACTATTTTTTTTACACTGCGCCGCTTCTGACACTGACAAAATAATACAATTAAAAAATCAGTTAATGTTAAGAAACTTCAGTTTAAATGATCTACTTTAAACATATGAAAATAGCATGGTTCATAATGTATCTAATAACTTATGTAGGCGATCAGATCGTTGGAATTGCACAGTACAATACAAATAATAATAATAATAATAATAATGATAATAATAATAATAATAATAATAACAATAATAATGTAAAAGAGAGGAAAAAGTTACCAAAGGGACATTCAAACTCATAAGTCGAACATAAACTGACAAAACCATGGTTAAAAAAGATAAAGAAAAAACGGACAAATAAAAGTACACAAAACACAACATAGAAAACTAAAGACTGAGCAACACAAACCCCATTAAAAACCTGGGGTAATCTCAAGTACTTCGGAAGGGTAAGCAGATCTTGCTTCACATATGGCACCGTCGTGTTGCTGAGACGAAAGGAATGAACACTTTTGATAAAATAAAGGGATTAATATTCATAATAAAGTAACAAGTCATTTACAAGTTTTTGTAATATTTTTCTCTAAGAAGGAAATAACAACTGAAGTACGTCAAAAGTTGAAAGACTCTGTGGCAAAAAAACATATAATGACAGGAAATTGAGATGAAACAAGATGGTGCGGTAAATCTTTCCATTATGTGACAATATTAAACTTAAGATGATGTGGTATGACTGCTAATAAAAGTTCACAGGAACAAAGATTTAAAGCCATATTTAGAGTATTCTAATAATTGGTGACGATTAATATTGATTGACTGATTGATGTTTGCTTGACTTCTAGTAGATAATAATTTAGGCTCATTAAGCAATACATTAAATTTCACTGGGAAAAGAGGGTATAATTGAAAATGACATGATATTAAGCCTTGCTAAAAGACCCCATAATTCTAAACCCCAGAGAAATACATTCGAGATGATTATATGATGCATCAAATATAATGTCGACATCTTGAAACTTTTCTGTCTCTGTTTGCTGATAAAACAACAAAAGACATTACGTTGCAATGTTTATAATCTTGAACTTTATTTTACTATCTCATGAGAAGTCATAAAGTAGAATTTCAATAGACACAGTTGAATTAAAAGAAAATCATGGACTGCAACATTGAATAATAAAGATAACAAATACTGCAACATTGAATTTAACACTAACATTTTTTTTTTGCATAACGTCACAAAGATGTAGAGCCAATTTTCGTGTTCTTTTTGCATTCAGGATTTGGTATTTATGCTTCGAGATGACGATATGAATTTGACAGCAATTTCCCCACCAGCAAGAGGTTTTTACTGTAGACTGGTACCCGGCCGTTACAATATTTGTATATTCCGAAGGTATACGGAATATTTTACCGTGGGAACCAACCTATTTTTCTGCGACACTTGCCTTGGAATTTACGTTTCCAGACAAGATATATAACTGCGTATTTATATCATCCTCATCAGTTTTCTGCTTAAGTATTCTTTAACGTGTGCAGAGAATTTTTGACATGTATTGCGAATGTACAGTCGAAACGCGTGGTTCAAAATATGCAATTTAGTGTAGTTGGACTGGGGTATAGACACGTCCCAGTCAGCATTAACAGATCTTCCGTTTGGCTATTGTGAATGTATACATACGCAACCAGGTCCTTGTTTTGCGTAAGGAGAGTACCAAGCTTTATGCCTGTGAATGGATTCTTGCAACAGTTCTATTATGCACCCGTAGGTTGCATTTTGCAAGTCAAAATATATCCATATCTAAAAATGCCATCTTTTTTAGTGGGAAAGTCAATATCAAGCCCTGCATCCCGGTCTTTAAAAAGCCTTCCTATTGTATTAAACGTTAATTTTTCCTCGGCCTGCGTATGCATGAAATATTAGCCGCTGGACGTAATGAATCCACCAATCAAAAACACAGGAAAATGTACCCATAGGACACCATTTCCCGCTCTTGTATATATTTGTTCATGTTTAATTAACATCGAAGTCCAGGTCATATCCCTATTTTGGCATATTTTTGTAACAGTTCACATCCTAATGGACATCGGTACTAAGTTTCAGGTTAATGTGACCATAATGTCATGGTTAACTACTTTAACAAACAAAAAACCCTTTAAATTGAAACGGAACGGAGGCACGAAATATTAAAATCAAACGAATTAACATACCTTAACAAATATCTTACAAACTTAAAATTAAAAAATAGACCGAATAATAACAGCACATTGCAGTGTAAAGTACATAATTGACGCGTTTTTTTTTTAATTATTTAAATAACCCTTAGAATTTTGGAAATATTGAACAATCAATTTTATGGAAAACGCTTCCAATACCAAACAAAGGATGCAAAATGCATACCAATACGTACAAAATTTCAGGAAGAAAAAAACCTGCTAATTCAGAACCCCATAACATAACATCGCCTACAAAAGAAAATATCGACCACTAAAATGTCATTTGAATGTAATGTCAACATGGAACGCAAATGTATACGATTACCCTAATATCAATACCACACGTAAATGTATACCAATACCCTAATATCAATACCACACGCAAATGTATACCAATACCCTAATATCAATACCACACGCAAATGTATACCAATACCCTAATATCAATATCACACGCAAATGTATACCAATACCCTAATATCAATACCACACGCAAATGTATACCAATACCCTAATATCAATACCATACGCAAATGTATACCAATACCTTAATATCAATACCACACGCAAATGTATACCAATACCCTAATATCAATACCACACACAAATGTATACCAATACCCTAATATCAATACCATACGCAAATGTATACCAATACCCTAATATCAATACCACACGCAAATGTATACCAATACCCTAATATCAATACCATACGTAAATGCATACCAATACCCTAATATGAATACCATACGCAAATGTAAACCAATATCCTAATATCAATACCACACGCAAATGTATACCAATACCCTAATATCAATACCACACGTAAATGTATACCAAAACCTTAATATCAATACCACACGCAAATGTATACCAATACCCTAATATCAATACCATACGCAAATGTATACCAATACCCTAATATCAATATCACACGCAAATGTATACCAATACCTTAATATCAATACCACACGCAAATGTATACCAATACCCTAATATCAATACCATACGCAAATGTATACCAATACCCTAATATCAATACCACACGCAAATGTATACCAATACCCTAATATCAATACCACACACAAATGTATACCAATACCCTAATATCAATACCATACGCAAATGTATACCAATACCCTAATATCAATACCACACGCAAATGTATACCAATACCCTAATATCAATACCATACGTAAATGCATACCAATACCCTAATATCAATACCATACGCAAATGTAAACCAATACCCTAATATCAATACCACACGTTAATGTATACCAATACCCTAATATCAATATCACACGTAAATGTATACCAAAACCTTAATATCAATACCACACGCAAATGTATACCAATACCCTAATATCAATACCATACGCAAATGTATACCAATACCCTAATATCAATATCACACGCAAATGTATACCAATACCCTAATAAAATGTTTACCAATACCCTAATATCAATACCACACGTAAATGTATACCAATACCCTAATATCAATACCACACGCAAATGTATACCAATACCTTAATATCAATACCATACGTAAATGCATACCAATACCCTAATATCAATACCATACGCAAATGTATACCAATACCCTAATATCAATACCACACGTAAATGTATACCAATACCCTAATATCAATACCACACGCAAATGTATACCAATACCCTAATATCAATACCATACGTAAATGTATACCAATACCCTAATATCAATACCACACGCAAATGTATACCAATACCCTAATAAAATGTATACCAATACCCTAATATCAATACAACACGCAAATGTATACCAATACCTTAATATCAATACCATACGTAAATGCATACCAATACCCTAATATCAATACCATACGCAAATGTATACCAATACCCTAATATCAATACCACACGTAAATGTATACCAATACCCTAATATCAATACCACACGCAAATGTATACCAATACCCTAATATCAATACCATACGTAAATGTATACCAATACCCTAATATCAATACCACACGCAAATGTATACCAATACCCTAATATCAATACCATACGCAAATGTATACCAATACCCTAATATCAATACCACACGCAAATGTATACCAATACCCTAATATCAATACCACACGTAAATGTATACCAATACCCTAATATCAATACCATACGCAAATGTATACCAATACCCTAATATCAATACCACACGTAAATGTATACCAATACCCTAATATCAATACTACGAAGAATTAAATTAATTCAATTATCTATATTAACTCATTATATTCTTTTTCACTGAACATCTGTATAATAATAGTATTGTCTTCATTCTTTTCAGAGATATTTAAAAAAAAATGTTATATACGGAAACTGTTAATATAATGATTTGATTTACAATGTTTTTTATAGTTTATGAATGAAGTGATATTTAGACTAATTTTCATATACTGGTAATTTAAGCTTATTTTATGTAAATAATTTTAAAATGACAATCAGTTAAAGTGTGATAGTTATATTTTCAGGTGCCCCTATATTAAAGCAGACATGTACAAATGTATATATATATTCAATTTTATGTCCTGATAATAATTTACCATGTTAAAATTGCCTTTTATGTGTCACACAAAGTACAAAAGACCTTCAACATACGAGTACTGAAGTAACACAATTCATTTTAATTTATCACACAAATGAATTTGGACCAATATAGATTAACATTATGAGTTCAATGCCACAAAACTTCAAACGATTACTTGTCGGTCTGTACATCTTGGGACCTTTGAAATAAAGAGGTAGCTTAGGGTCAACCTCCAATTTATTTATTTCACTTAAAGAGGATATATCAGAAAGTTTATGTAACCTGAGCAAAGTTTAAAGTTAAAGAGTCCAGATAATACGCTTAAAGATGTTCGCTCCTCTTGTTTTTGAATTTTTGCCAGATATTCGGAATTCTCTGGTTTTATCCATCCAGTTCCATTAGAAATTTTGCCCACTAACCGTTCCTTTTCTTTTCTTGATTTTATTACATATAGCTTATAGGCCATATTTAAAAATCTCATAAAGTCCTTGTTATTTTTTTTATAGTTTTTGAAAGAAAAAAGGTGTCAATGTTAAATGTATTAAAAATCTAGAGAGAATCATTTCCCGCCAAATGTTCAATGGCTTATATCTCGAAAACAAGCACACGGTCGCTTCATTTTTTTCTTCATTTTTAGTTCCTTCATTTACATACAATAATTTAATAACAGTCTTTTAAAAAACTTGTTATTTTGAAACAGAGTAGCGAACATCCTTAACGATATGTCAACAATTTGATATATACACTAAAATATTATTCATTAAAAGCTATATGTATACATTGCTGCTAGAGATAATTTCTATGCAAATGTTTTATAGATTTCAACACAAGGACACCCTTCACCAAAATGAATTTATTTGCATCTATTAGAAGATACTAGGTAAACTTCCAGTTGAATTTTTGTATTGTTTAAGAACGTCCCTCTCATTTTTTTTTTTTAAATAAGTACTCAAAATTGGCCAAAAAGTATCAAAATTTCGGTTTTGAACGATCTTTAAGCATATATTTATTCACCACATATTCAGAAAAAAACAGGCTTCTATGTTGTTAGAAACTCAAAAACACTCATGAGGTTGTGATACCGTGAAATTTATTCTAGATTGAAAACTTTTAAAAAAAATGGCCTGGTGTGCAATAAATTAAGGGAAAATTGCCCTTACCTCTTTTAATTCTTAATTATGACCATGTTTTTGAAGGCTAAATTGTTGAATAACGTATTTTTCATATTTTGTAAAAATGATTCTCAAAGATCAATGATAACGAATTAACCTTATTTCTGGTTTTATCGTGTTTAATGATTCCTATCAAAGTTCACTGACGTATACCCAATCGCCCATGCTTTAGTATGAGGTCCATTTTCACTGAACTAGAACACATTTCTATTTAGTGGCCAGCTGAGCCCCAACTCCGGGTGAGGGATTTTCTCGCTGCGTTGAAGACCCATTGGTGGCCTTCGGCTGTTATCTGCTCTTTGGTCGGGTTTTTGTCTCTGACATATTCCCCATTTCCATTCTCAATTTTATTCTGTATTACAATTTTCTAACGGAATGCTAAATTCTTTCAATTGTCAATTAGGTTTCAACTCGTTATCATGAATTTTCAATTTCATGATCAAGAGTTAAACGTCACAATATCGTCTTTATTTTAATTGTCGAAACAAGTACACAAATGTGCATGTATTTAAAAAATAAGTACCGAAAGTAGTTACAATTTTCGATGATGAATTAATATATTAACATCAATATTAAGTTTTAACATTAAATCCTAAGGGGTTTACTGCAGTATTGAAATAAAGTCACCCCTGAACTTCCCCAATCCGACTGTTAAACCAATGTTAAAGAGGGGTGTTAGTTAAACTGTGTTGGATATTTAAATACACAACCACGTCTGGTCGAAATGGGAATTTTTAAACTGATACCTCGTGTAAACAGAGCGTCATTCTCTCTATGCGTTAAAAACACCACTGCAATAACTCTTTGATTGCTCCGTTGTCCTTTTGCAAGGCGATATTTTTTCCTCATTCCAACATATCCTAATTTTTCAGTGGAAACAAGTAAGTACCTTTTAGATTTACTGGTAATTTGTGCATGAAAGTTTTGCAACTGGATGTTGTGGGAAACAACAATCAATAAATAAATAAAAATTAAATTAAACAAAATGAAATGAATAACTTACAATTATTACAGTATATTATACCGTTATCGTTGAATAAAGAAATACTGCAAGCAGTCTTCCAAATGTTTGTTCTCACAAATTAAATTTTTTTTCTATCTTGAACAAAATCAGTAATTTCTTGTCATTGTATAACTAACTACCTGCCTTATAAACATGTTTTGTTTGTAAGGAAATAGAAATGACACTAAAATCAATTTAACAGTTCTTGAAACATGATTTAATAATATGGTGTTTAACATAATTCATGATTTATATTTAGTTTAAATTGTCATATGCACTTAGATATACACAATAAATATCGCATATGGTTCCTCTTATATTTCAGGCTTTTATTATTTTTGTTTCAAAACTTACATAAATACGGAAATTTTAGCATGTAATGTTTTCCCGACAAGGGTTGACCTTTTAGCTTTTTTACATCATCACGTCAGATCTCATTATTATTCACTAAAATGACTGCAGATTAAAAAGGGTCTCGATTATTTCTCTCTGGGTATGGGGTTACATGGTATGTACCGAGGGCGACATTTTCAAGATAAAATGCAAAATAAGCACTCAAAATTGGAACAACGTTTTTGTTTATTTCTCGGTCTCCAACTTTTGTTTACTTACAGGGCTTCAAACTTGAGATAAAGAATGCATTTTATTGCAAATAAGTCCTTTCCAACGTCGACGTCGAGAGTGCTGGTTAGATTCTCAGATAATAATTGCAATAACATTACCGGTAAAAGTTTTACTGCACCAGATGCGTATTTCGACAATTATTTTGAGGCTCGAGGCCAACATATTTGAAAATCAAAAATTTAATCAAAAATTGAAGCTCTGATAAAACCAAAAAGGACAAAAGTAATGCCAAAGCCGGGTAAGGAATCAGAGTTTTGCATAAGGGAAATATATTCCTAAATTTTGTAACAGCAAATTTCAATAACGCAATATGCGTATTTTCATATCAGTACCGAAGTACTAGCCACTGGGCTGGTGAAACCCTCGAGGACTAAAAGTCCACCAGCAAAAGTATCTACCCAATGGTAGTAATAACATTAACGGTACCAATTTTACTGCACCAGATGCGCATTTCGACTATGGATCTAGGAGCTGATAAAACCAAAAAGGACAAATGTATTGCCAAAGCCGGGCAAGGAATCAGAGCTTTGCATGAGGGAGATACATTCCTGAATTTTAAATAATATCAAAATTTTGTAACAGCCAATAATACAACATCCGTATTTTCATGCCAATACCAATTCAAGTACTGGCTACTGGGTGCTGATACCATCGGCGACTACGTTGTTCTTGAAGGTATCAATGCAGATGTTTGTAACACATGATACTAAATAACTGACTGGTTAGTAAATCCTACAAATCATGTCATTCGTTGTCCTATAAATCAGTTTGATAAAATCATTTAGAACTCGATAATAGAAATTTTGGTTTTAAAAGCATTTGAAACGGTGGACGGAATAATTATTTGAAAAGAAGTTTATTCCTTGAATGAATTCTGAAAAAAGCAATAACACCATGAGATATTATCTCTAGAACAAACAGTCCATAAATTAAAAATACATAAACTGCAACTATTCATGTACCATATATGACGAACAGTAATAGTTTATTAAAAATTCAAATACTGAGTATATAGGCAGTTGCAAATAAAACTCTGGGTTGTCTTCAATGACGGAATTTGAATCACAGACCTGACTTCACAGGACTATGCTTTAACTGCTTCATCAATTAGCCGTGTTATGGACAAATGGTCATTTAAAGAAATTCCTTAATTAAGATGCATCAGATGATGACTTAGTCTAGGAATCCAGTATGATCGATCAGTAACCTTAATGAAGAATAATAAATCGATTATGGTCATTCGAGAAATGACTGGGTTCAAGATTATCTTTGTATCTTATAGTTTAAAAAAACAAAATGCAAATCACTTCTAAATAAATATATTTTCCAAATGTTTCATATTAACAATCAATACATAAAATTTAAGCCTATTGTAGAAGATCCCCTAGATATTCATTGGATAGTTGTGTCGTTGGATAGCTGTAATGTTGAAGTGTGCCCCATATCTTTTTTCATTCATTATAGTTGTGATCATTTTTTTTACTGTAAACAGTAATCCGGTTTCATTAAAACAGATTAAAATACTATGGTTATTCTTTGATATAGTATTTTTTTTAATTTTGTCGTTATTTCAAATTAAAAATACTATATTTCCAAGCCAATTTTTAAAAACGTAAAAACGTTTTGAACAGATAGTTTTTTTTTTAAGAAAATGACACCCTACAATATTTTGTTAACATATATGAAAACAAACCTATATCTCATTTAAGTTCCAATGTTTACCTCAGTTACTAGAAAACAAATACTAACAATGTAAAACAGCCTTACCTATTAATTATTGGTTCCATTAATGAATTTAGACAACAGTTTTGACATCCGACTTCTATGTTCCTAATCAGCACTTTAACGTAAAGCCAATCTACAACACTGCAATATAGTCAAGTCGATTCCATAATGCTTGTCAAGTCACTCGTTTACTGCTGCAAAATTACAGTTTCTAATTGATTCCTTTTAATTTTAAAACGAATATATTACGTATTCCAAAAAAAAAATCTAGATTAAAACGACTAATTTGAATCGATGATATATATAAAAATAAATGATAATATGAATCATAGTCCAAGTAAATGATTTCATAATTTCCAGATGAAGTAAAAACTGAATGAATGTGAATACATTAGACGTAAATGATTGAATGAAATTAACCGTACGAGATACAGATTTACATCTGTGACAACTTGTCAAATTCTTGTCTTATATATGAGGAAACTCGATCGCGAAAGAAAGATGCTTTTATTGGAATGAAACTGATGATCGTTATAAAATTGGTTATCTGTACTCAGTTGCAGCATCTATCGTAAAACTCTTCACGTGGAATTCACACTCCAATGTTTTACCTTTGATCAGTAAGATAACCAAACGTTGAGATATGTCAAGATTTCATATTTTTTAAGATAATTCTTCGCTCTCTTATGACATCGCAACCGGATATTTTTTTTCCAATACAAAGGATCTTACTTTGTGATGAAAAGTAAAAAAAAATTTCTTACTGAATCCTATCGGCCGGCATTGCAAACTATAAAATATTGTTGTGTTGTGTGAAATTAACTATTCATATGAAGAGCAATTAATTATGCACTGAGTAAAATGTGACGTGTTATACAAAGACTTAGTAATAACAGTTTATTACCCTTCAAATGATCCATAAAAAATATGGGAGGCCATTTTACTTTGATATACTTATTTAACCATTAAAATGGCATTCACCTTTTATTAAGACTTGTACTAAAATACCCCATCTTCGACTTTTAAAACACAAATATAGATTTTTATTTCTCTATTTTCATTTAAGAAATAAATGTTTGCAAAATATTTAATCAAATCATTGATATAAATTCCAACAAGTAAATAGATAGAATATTTGTCCGGTTTTATCGGTATGAATGAATCCTTGAGTAACCATCAAAACAGGAACTAAAGGACATGAAAAGGAAAACCATTTAATTTGTGGCACCTGGGGAAGTCCAGGTACGTTATCCTCTGCAGCAATGGACTTAAAATCTATAGACACTTTAAAAATGGGCTTGTATCACAGTGCATTAAATTATTTGCAGTTACTTATCTAACTGATTTTCGTTTACCTTTTCGCTGGATGGTGTGATGGTACGTTTAAAACCTTACAGAATAATTCTAAAAGAAAAAAAATACTCGGCATAATTGACAAAAATATTCTGACTTTTAAAGTGTAAATAATTGAGTTTAAATCAAATCAAAAGTAGTTTACCGAGGTTCAAATCTCATAAATCAGTTAAGAAGATACAAATCAAGGTTAAAAACAAAAACTCAGAGAAGCGCATTAACTCTAAAAGGAGCGAGACCCGGTGCATCGACAAGGTAAGCGTATTATGCATGTATCAACTGCAATGCGAATCCACACCCAGTCATAATGTCACAATCAGAAATAGTACACAATCGTTGAATTTTTGGATCGGACGACTAATCAAAAGATTTAAGACCGCACGATATCATGTCGCTAGTGAGTTGAGACGCAGACACATCGTATCCGTCAATCCATTCGTAAAAATGAAAGTAAAACTTTAAAGATTTTAATTGTAAAAATTCTTTAAAAATCAAAAAGATATAAACATGCTTCTATATATAGACATAGTACCCATGCATTAAGAAAAGGCGAATAATTCTTAGACAATGCCCAATCCCTTCGCTTTTTTCGATCATTCGGGAAACTCTAATTGGTATTTTTTGTTCAATCAAGTTTTATCACTCTGAAACAGTGATCGTTTAAATCACCAAAACAAAACTGACCTGCCATTAATAGTTCATAGTTGCATAGCATTGATGAAACGATACCCTGAATAATCATTCGAAAACCAAACGAAACAAACAGACAATGGGATGTTATATACATTATAATTTTTCAATGTATTTGATGTTCATACTGGTAAGTCTCGTCTTTCCTTTGTCATAAAAATGTATTTCTATTTCAAAATTTCACGGTCGGTCAAATTTTAGGGTTAGAAAATTTAGTTGACCGATGTTTTTTTAATTTGTTGATGTCTTAGGGTTAGATAAAAGTTTTAAATTACCATTCGGCTATTGTATGATGCCTAATCACTTGGATATGACTTATCAAATTTTATAGGAGTAACACAACGGGTGTCCAATGTTGAGCAGGATTTGTTTAACTCTCCGGAGCACCTGAGATCATGCCCGATTTTTGTAGGGGTTTGTGTTTCTATTTCTATAGTTTTTTGTGGACACGTAGTTGTTGTCTTTATTAATCTTTCCCCTTGAATTTTTTACTTATCAATACATTTTACCTACAAAATGCGACTGCTGTCATATACACATATGGACTTTACTTTTGGATGTTCTTGTTTGTGTTAAAACTCATCAAAGATACCTGGACTTTAATCAAGTTAGCTAGAGGCGTGTTTTGTCCACATTTGACTCCAGAGTCGCGTTTCGTCCACATATGACTCATAAGTGACGTGTGTTATTATATTTTTTATTGCTTTTGGTCATGGATATTATATCCGTTTTTTTATTTTACAGCATCCAATTATCTTCTAAGCATATTCAAAATTATCATGTAAAACAAAATGTGATAGAACAGTTTGTTTTATAGTATGTCAAATAATTGTAAGAAGAGAGTCCCTATTGTTTATCGTGTACGTTGAGAGACAGTGGCAAAGTTCATTTTCAAAAAATAATATTCCCGGAAAATTTGAGTACACTTTGCAACAACTGGTATAAATGATTTGCATTTCGATGTTTTTATCATTAGTCTTTTTAGAATTTGCAAAAGGTGTTGCTGTTTTTGAATTATACATTTGTATATGTACGCTCAACATAGTTTGCTTTGATTCTATTAATACATATAATTTAATATTTCTTAAGTGTGCGATACTGAGATGACTGTATAGATAATTTTAGACTATTGTATCTTTAAACATAAAATTGAATTATGAATCCGGATGCACTTTTAGTCTAAGTATTTGATAAGTAATGCTTATGACATTCATTTGTAAATATTGATAACATTTTAAGTTTTCCTCTCAGTTAAAGTGTCACGAACTAGAATCCTCATCAACGTTACAAATATGTTTTTAGCAAATACTATACTAACGATGAAAAGCACGTCAAATATCGATATAAATTATATAGATCTCTATAAAGTAACTTTCAGTGAACCTAATTGGTTGATTTATATATCATATTGAAACATAAATCAATTGTATAAAAAAAAAGGCAGAAGACACAAAATGGACAATCGAAAATCGTTAATCAAAGAAAAACTCACAATACCAGGACAAAAAAACTCACAATACCAGGACAAAAAAAAACTCACAATACCAGGACAAAAAAACTCACAATACCAGGACAAAAGCGCAAAACGACGAAAAGCCAAATAATAGTCTTCACTACGCTGAAAACCAAAGACTTCAAACAACAAACGACATTCTAAATTCCATTTAATTGATAAATTCAACAACACTTACCGTTATCTTGATGATATTTTTTCGTTAAATAATCAAGAATTCTCTAAATATACTGCCGAAATTTACCCACAGCAACTTACTTTAGATAAATCAAATATTAACAGCAATAAATGTCCATTCCTAGATTTAGATATTTCAGTTTTACACCAGAAACTCTACATAAAAAGTTACGACAAAAGGGATGATTTTGCTTTCCTTTTTTGGACGGTGATGTCTTGCACCATCTTACGGTGTTTATATATCCCAACTCGTTCGTTATGCCCGTGTCTGTAGTGACGTTTTGATTTCAATGAGCGCAATCTATGTATTACTGGTAAATTATTAATTCAGGGATTTCATTACCACAAATTATTTAAAACCTTTACTTAATTCTTCCATAGATACAAAGATTTGGTTAACAAGTTTGGCTGTACCTGTAAAAAACGTATTTCCGACGGAATAGCACATCCTAAATTTTACGGTGATGTTGTTTACCGAGCCCGGAAATTTATATACGATCCGGGTAAACTTATCAATCCTTTAAGTAAACTTATTCTAAAAGGTTACCAATTCAACACTGTAATTAGATCTTTGAATATTGTTTTTATTGGTAAAAATATTTATTTTGCTATCAGTAAATTAAAATCATACTAATAGTTTTGTTATACACATATGTATTTTAACGGTACTACAATCTGTCGATACTTCATTTTGGGATTGGACAAGGTCATGTTTTTCTCTGACTGTTAATGACGTCTTTACACTAAATCCATAGGATGTTGGATGTGTACTGATTGATATTTTAGTCTTAGATACATGATTTTTTTATTAGTTGTTATTGGCTTTGAACTAGCTGTCAGTAACTGCGAGTACTCTCAGATCTGTACTTAGTGTCCTTTTTGTTGTTAGGAATGAGGGATGGATAAATATTCTGCCACGTCCGGTCTGTGTTTATGTTTTTCTGCTTTGTATTGATCTGATGAGTTAAGCCTTTTTCAACTGGTTTTTATAGTTTGTTCTTATGTTGTGCTGTTACACCACTGTCCCAGGTTAAGTTGAGGGTTGAGCGCTTACAAACATGTTTAACCCCGCCACATTCTTTATGTGCCTGTCCCAAGTCAGGAGCCTGTAGTTAAGTGGTTGTCGTTAGTTCATGTATGTCATATTTGTTTTTTTCGTTAATTGTTTTGTAATAAATTAGGCCGTTAGTTTCTAAATTGAATTGTTTCATATTTTTCATGTCGGAGCCTTTTATAGCCGAGTATACTGTATGGGGTTTTCTCATTGTTGAAGGCCATACGGTTTCTTATAATTGCTTACATCCACTTTATTTGAACTTTGGTGGATAGTTGTCTCATTGGCAATCATACCTAATCTCTTTATTTTTATATTCATTTATCCAAAGGTCATCCTTACCCCACATTTTTTACACGACCTCGACTCATTAACCTATTTGACCAGTGTCAGCTGACTATTCGGTATGGGTTTCGCTCTTTGTTAAAGGTCATCGAGTGACCTATAGTTGATTGCATCTAGACTCGTTGGAACAACCATACCACGTCGGTCGCCTTATTTTCATATCAAATATTTATTCCTAACATGTATGTTTAAAACAACAGCACTAAAAAGAAATCACATTTACAGAAAATACAATGATTGATAGATACATTTAATCTTCACATATAAAAGCGTTTGATGTGACATTAGATTCATGCTGAACCAACTTTTTGGTCACTGTATCCGTCGTTAAGGGAGTTATTTAGTCTGCCATCATGCCAACTTGTACATGATATTAATCCTTATAAATCTCTGATGTATTAGATAATAACACAAATTGCTCAGGAGTGAAATGAATAAAAGAGAAAATGAGATTCAGTGCTATTTTAATACTGTGTTATTGAATCTGTATTGATTTAGGCAGTCTACTTATTACAATTGTCACACAATCACAATTTCAGTAGGGTACCGGGATATGATAGAGTTCCTACGGTATATCAACAACATCAGAAATCGGTCAACTGCAACGTGAAAAGAAAAATATAAACGGATGGTTTCGGTCTCAGTGCATAACAAACATTTAGGTGAGTTCCAGAAAACGATGTTGATGATCTGATAATTGTTGATTTAAAGTCCAGTAACAAATATCTCATCTAACATGAGTACGAAATTATTGATGATATGATGATTAAAAAGAATGCATTGATTCAAATATAGAGAATAGACGTGTAGAATTAAAGGATAATTTGACTGTCCGTAAAAAGAAAAGCATTTTAACCAGCTTCAAATTATGGCACATGCACACCATTAATACATTTCATTAGTCAGGTAAAATTGTATAGGTCTATGTATGGGTATTGAAAATAATTTGAAAAGAAATATACAAGAGGTAATTCCCTGTGACATTCTCCTTTTAACTTAACAGAAGAGTTTTTATTTAAACGAAATATATATTGAGTAATGATCCGGTTCCTGACGTGATGATATAAAATAAATTAAACTTCAATTGTTTTCATAGATACACAAATAATACCTAGAATACTTATATATATATATATATATATAAATCTATACAGGTTATTATATATTTGTTTCTACTAACTAACATTTTTTTACTGAATAAGCATTTATTTTTCAACAGTTAGTCATGGTATACAGGAAAACTGAAACACTACAATTTGGACGCGCAAATAGTTTTGGAAAATATATTGCATGAATGACAAATTGAGAATTCTATTGTTTTGTTACATTGTTTCTCTACGTAACTAAAATAACTTTTTCGTAATGATGAATGGCAAAATTGCTGAATTTTAATGTACCTTGCAGTTATGTTGCTAATGAGTTGTCATATGTTAATGTTTTGTTTTCCTTTAACTGATAGATTGTTGTTTGCTTAATGTCCATTGGCTAATGTGTTTGAAGGACTGTAGCATACATACACGTACTATATATATATCTACATCTCATCGTACCGATAGCCATGTACTATTTGCCGCTGGACATTAAGCAGTCATATATAAATCAATCAGACAGCAAAACTAAATATACTTGTTAGGTCAGATCTAGATTATGTCGACAATATTATCCCTGATAGGATCTTTACTACAAATAACATTTCAGCACAACAATTTGTGGTGATTAACCTCATGATAAAAAGTTGTAGATCTGCAAAACACATCAATTTCATGGATCGGCAATTTTAATCAAAATTTCATTCTTAGTTCAAATTCCCGTTTGTAAATCTTTAGATAGTAATGTAAAATGTAATCCAGGAAGTCATTATGTCGTTTTAGTCTCCTTGTTTTGTATATATTGTAAATAGTTATTGTTGTTATCTCTGTACTGATGTAATGCATTGGCTTTATGAGAAATAAAGATATAGAAAGACTGATATACCATCATTAATTGCGAGTATTACCAAGGTTTATCAACAAAGCTGACGTCAAGAATTGACAGAAATAACACTAAAACGAATTTAGAAGAAAGGGTACAATAGTGTATTACATTGAAACCGTGATTATCATTGAAGGAATACTGCCTACCGTTGGCATATTATACTTTATTATGACGACACAAATTTTCAGAATTTTTAAAGTTTGACAACATTTTTGGTTAACAGTTTTATATTGTTTTGGCCAGATAATTATATGCAACAACTGGACTTGCTGCAATTTTGTTTGCCTTCTCGAGCCAATTATTACGTCGTGTATTGATTTTCTTGACCATAATGTCCCCAAACAGGAGTTAGCCAAATATACATTTTCTAAGTAGTTTATGCAACAGTCAGTTTTTCTTTAATGGTAACATAATTATAAAATTGATGGAACTTTTCTCCTAAAACATTATGTTCATCCCATCCACTCACATTGTGAAACCCCAAAAGGGAATATGTGTAAGCTACTGTTATCAACTTAAATCGCATTTATAAAGATAAGGGGATGTGGTATGGTTGCCAATGAGACAACTATCCACCAAAGTTCAAATAAAGTGGATGTAAGCAATTATCATAGGTAACCCCGTACGGCCTTCAACAATGGGGAAAACCCATACCGTATAGTCGGCTATAAAAGGCCCCGACATGAAAAATATGAAACAATTCAATTAAGAAAACTAATAGCCTTATTTATAAAATAAAACAATTTACAAAAAAAAAAAACAATATGACAGACATCAACCAACGACAACCACTGAAATAAGGCTTTGTCATCTTTCAAGTATGAGATTTTAAAAACGATCACTTTGATAATAACTTGTTTTGTTAAAAAATTAAAATTTCAACTTTATCATATTAATGTGTCATTATTTCAATACACATACCACCATGTTAACAGCTATCAAAAGTTGCCCCAGCTGCTTTGTTGTGACAAATAGGAATAATATGAAAATGTCTTGACATAGTAACATTGACATTCTTTTATTCGATTATTTGGGCTATTTAGGGCAATGTATAAGTAATATGGTCGTATCGTTTAGGCTATTTAGGGCAATGCATAAGTAATATGGTCGTATCGTTTAGGCTATTTAGGACAATGCATAAGTAATATGATTGTATCGTTTAGGCTATTTAGGACAATGCATAAGTAATATGATTGTATCGTTTAGGCTAGTTAGGACAATGCATAAGTAATATGGTAGTATCGTTAAGGCTATTTAGGGCAATGCATAAGTAATATGGTAGTATAGTTTAGCAATAGATCATATGTCCTATCATTATTTGCCGGAAGCATCCCTATGATATCATACGTCCTATCATTATTTGCCGGAAGCATTGCTATGATGTTTGCATTTAAAAATTTTCACGTAATCTCTTGAAATTACAAATCACAGAAGCAAATTTAAGTGATTATATAAATATACTTATGCACATTTTTGTCCATTTGTGTCTCGTATTCAAACATATTAAAATGGGTCTGTGATTGACATTTTCCCTTAATAAACGACGAAGGAATAACAACCAATTTACAATTAAATAAAAATATAGTACTTTATAAATTTTGTGCGTCCGAAGCGTTTTCTAGATCCCTTCATCGAGAACGCTCAAACTTTAACATTTGAAACTCAGGATGTATAAATACGTATACACTTTATGAGCTATATGACTAAAAATGGTCCTAAAAAGAACAGCCAAATTAAGCTAAAGGCAACTTTGACAAAGGGAATTTGATTACCAAGTCCATAAAACAGAAACAAATAAAGAAAATGATTATGCCTAAAAGGCTTTCCGAAGAGTCATAAAATTATAACAACCTAAAAACAGCTTTTTTAAAAGTAGAAAGGTGACCTATTCATCACAGATACCCCGCCGCAGTAACTGAGAGATCATGATTTGGTTTCTGTAGCAGCATACTGTGTGACATTTTATATAAGACGTTGTAATATTTTTACCATACTTCGAAGCAGTGTATTTATATAAAATGTGTATGTATAGCCTCATATATTCTTTAGTGCCATTTAGTGCAGATATATATATAAAATGAAAAAAAAACAGTGGAGCGCAATGATGACAATAGAAACAGACTTTCCCTGAATGTTGTCTTATCTATATTTCAATTCGAGTCAGGTGTTAAACTGAATGCTGATGTTAAAATAAACAAACAAATCAATCCGCAAGCGTTTATTTCAGGTTTAAGGTACTACTAGGGGATGTTTAACGACCTTGACTACCCACGAGAGTCTCGCACGGTTGGAAAGGGATAAACAAGTAAATCTATATAGTAAAGGGGTATATAGTATAACAAACTCTGGTTAAATTTTAAAAAGATTCGGTAAAAATGTTTCTGCTTAGTGGTTCAAAACATTCCATTAAAATTTTCCTTTATATTCAAGAAACCACAAAATTTTGAATTTTCGTAACAGTCAAGAACCATTATTCTGAAATTGTAAAAGTAAAAACGAATAAATCAAACTTGTTATATTATAATAATCTGAGTTAAGTGGTCCAAAATATTTCATTTATAATAATTAATTTCAAAATGGGGTTTTACATTTAAGTATCTAGAAACAACAAATTTTGGACCCCCCTCTCTTTCAAGTTCTGGAAATGTTAAAGGGAAAACAACGAAAATCGAATTTCCGGAAACCAAAATTTGTTGAATTTTTCAAGCAATCAAGTATCATAACTGGACTATCAAAAGTGCAAAAGAGAAAAAACGAACGTAATCTGTCTTAAGTAGTCCAAAGCATTCCAATACAATTCAAATCAACTGAAAAAGGGGTTCTCTGTTTATTTTCAAGAAACCTCAAAAACTTAATTTTTTCCAACAATCAAGTATCCAAACTCTGCAGCGGTAAAATTTAAAACGACGAAAATCGAACCTAAGCTGTGTTTAGTGGTCCAAAACATTAAATTCCAATTTCAATGAATTTCAAAAAGCGGTTCTCTATTTATTATATGGAAACCTAAACTGCGACGGACAGACGTACGGACATTAGGATTCATATATACATCTCGAACTCAATCTGTGTTTAGTGGTCTAAAACATTCCATTCCAGATAATTTGGAACTGTGGAAAGTTAAAAGTGAAAACTACGAAAATCGAAATAACTTGTTTAGTGGTTCAAAACATTCCATTAAAATGTCATTTAATTTCAAAAAGGGATTCTTCATTTTTTTACCCGGAACAACCCCCACCCCCCTTTTCCCCCACAAACCCCCATCCTCCCACACCCAACCAAATAATTGACCTTTTTCAACAGTTAAGTATCATGACGCTTAACGCTTGACATCACCGATTTACCCATATTTTTTTTTCAAAAGATATTTCAACTACATTATATAACGTCTTAGTAAAAGATATCTTAAAATATTTCATGTAAGGCCTTGGCTCATTTATAAATATTAATGACAATTTTTTCAAAGTCAAGTTATTTTGATAGCTTGCACTTTTGCATTAAAAGCAAGTTTTGAAGCCCTTATGAAAGTATGCATGACAAAATTCAAAAAAATAAATTATGATATCTGACAAAAATATTGTCTTATAAACACCTGAAGAGTATTATTTAAAAGATCAATTTAAAAATGTACGTTATAAATCCTAACAATACAGAGGCACTGAACTGATAATACCCTAGGGGACTATCAGTCAAGCAGCAGTGATATCGATCCAGGGCTAGTTAATGAAAATATCTATGTATAACTTTCCTTTATCCCTTTATTAGAGTGCCGATTTCGCATGTCACAACCGGTTGTAAAACAACACTTTTGTTGTGAAAAATCAAATTACGCGACACCCTCGTCTGTGCTGCAGATATAGCCTGGAATCTCAAGACTACATCTTGGAGCCAACTTTCACAAGATTGATTGATTGGTAGCTGCTTAACCAACTTTCACATGGAAATCTAGCTGACCGATAAATGGAGAAATCAACGCATTGTATTGATTTAATAGGGTTAACAGATTAATATACTGATATATCAATTAAAATCCATGGAAATTCCAATCATTATTTTTTACGTGATGTAATATTTCAAGAATTGTCAAACTAATTGCAGTGACAGCTAGGAAAAAATGTCTGAAAGTTAACTTTTAGTAAAGCATTTTTAAGATCAATAAGAAGCGTCAGTGAGACTGGATTTTTTTTCTTATTGGGAGTTGAAGTTCGTTTTATAGCCTTGTTTACTTTCATCATGGAACATTAAGCAATTGTACGAGTGTAATGACATTACATTGAACTGTACATCAGATATATAGACTAGGATTGTTTATCTTATTAATTTTGTGTTTTCTATAAAATTTATATAAACAGGAGTTTATGCAACAAGATACCAGGTCAGAAGGAAAAATAATGAGAACAGTTTACATATCATATAACTGCTATTTATCATATCTGGCGATGTCCTAAATGTTTAAACTGAACATAAATTGATAACACTGCACCAAAAATGTGATTGTAGAAAAGATAGTGATAGTGTTATTATCACGTGGTGTCATAAGGTTAGATTTGCTAAATCGAGTCTAGAAAAATATGGTTTCACAGAAAAAAGTAATTGGTAAAAAGAATATGAATAACAATGAATTTTTTCAATATTTAAGAACAAAATGATAAGAATATTGCTAACGAAGTACTTCGTGAATCGAAAAACCAATAATTGATTCCTGCTTCATAACAATTATTCCTGCACAAAAGGCAAAAACATATTATCATTTCTCAGTCAATAATTCCCACTGCTGGTGAACTATTATTCCACTAGGGTATCATATGTTCCGTAGTATGCGCTTTGGTACTGACATGATTTATAACATAACTTTCTCAAAACGTCTGTTTATAAATTTATAAAATATCAAAAAACTAAGGTTCGAACTCCCTCAGGTAAAATTGATCTTAAATGGATTTGCCTATTATTTGTAGGTCCCTATTGAATTGGCGTGCATGATATTGCAACTAAACTTCAATTAAAGAATCACGAATCGAATAGCGTAAATACTATGGCACAAAGAACACTTGTTACAACGAATAAACATTGTTAAATCTTGGCATGGCAAGTTCACGCAACTCCTGTTCCATCATTATGAAGAATATTGTATTTTTTAATTTTTTAATAGAGAACATTATTTTGTCTCTAAACTACCGTTGCTGTGAATCAAACATGGAATAAACCCATATTTTCGAAGCAATAAGCCAAGCACAATCAATATGTCGTATATTGAACAGAAAGAACAAACAGTACAAAAGTATAACAAAAATACCGAACTCCAAGGCAAACACAAAAGGGGGGAGTCCATACACAATTGTACAATGAGTATTGTAAAATTTCAAAATATCGGCAAACTGGAATTGATGCACGGCAGATGTGAAAATTGCTTATATAACTCAACATTATAAAGCTGTAGACCTATTAAAAAATCTTCTTTCATAGAAGCTGCTTTGACGAAAGTTTTCTTTCGGACGGACGGATAAAGCTGTTTCTAGAGCTGCTTCCGTCTTCGGCGACGCAGGTAAAACCCGGTGGTAAGTAATGAACGAGGAAAAGGAGAATATTCTGATGACAACGACAGCGGAACATATCCTTCGAAATCTATTCTGAGAAATTCTGAGATCAACCTGTACATGATCGTCACGGTTGTAGAATGAAGCATTAGCTTTGGGATTATGAAAGTACGTAAGCACTTTGTGTTAAATCACAGGAGAGACATCAATCTCGTTCTACGAAGTGGAAACAATAGATAAGTTATCTTAAAGGTCTCAAGAGATTTGGTGAACTTCTTTTCCCTGATGAAGGATTTATTTTTATTTTTTCATGCGTAATGTCAATGGGTTTTATAAAGTTTCGTTTTATACTGTAATGAATTATCACTTTTACTTTTATCATATTGAATACTTTAAGTAATCAGGGGTTGCAGACGGAATGCAAAACATAACCAATAGCTCATAAATGAAAGCTCTTGTACTAATTGTGCTAAGAAATTATTATTTCTCTTCGGGAACCTGAAAAAAAATTAGAGGGCGGGACATATTTAAAACCCATCACTCGTACACAAAGACGTAAAATGCGTCCCATGATTGTGAAACTAGCCATGTGATTTGTTTGTGTTGTTCCGTTTTTTTGTATTTTTTTTCAATGTATTCAAATTATTACTTTGCCGAGTTCTTTACTTTAAATCTTTCAAAGGCGAATAGATTTTAAATATTTATCAAATTAGAAGGTAAGCCTGTAAATAAAATTTGTCTTGTACACTTTTACTTCAACTAAATTTGCTGTCGAATGCAAATGTGGTGATGTTAAAATGATGACCACATTGGTTAGAACAAATTTAAAATTGACTATTTGAAACAAATGTTACCCCAATGGTTACTTGTGATATTTATAGCTGAAATCATTGCACTTACGGAATGTCTGCTACGGATACATGTAGTTGCCGATATGTTTCATTTGTTGTAAGTCACAATCCTGTCAATTAACGTAGTTGAAAAATGAAAAAAATCACATTACATGTAAACATTTGGTGCATTTTAAGCGCTTTTTTAGATTTACCTTCATCAGTAATGCTCTTATTCAAATATTTAAAACCCAATAATGACTAAATACTTGAACTCGTGAAGGGTATCTAATACTAGTAATGACATTTGGTATTTTTTGTTTGTAGAATTCATTGTTAGTATCCCTAAACATGCCTTATGTGTATTGAAATTAACTTACCGTTCCGGAACACGTAAATATACCCCTCCTGAAGTAGGTGTATGTTACTCCCCTTCCTGTGAACAGTCTTGTAGTTTAGGGATTTCATTTCTTTGTTTGTTTTCATTGTATTGTTATTTACGCTTTCTGATTATGGTCCATTGATATCTTCGCTCTTGTGTTAGTTACATTTCATTTATTTTTCATTCAGACAAAATACTAAATGAATGCATTTAGAACTATATTTATAGAATTAAGAGAGCTTTATTTAACCATAAACTGACGTCGAAATAAGTTACCATGACTGTAATCTGTAATGTCTTATTTATTGAAAACCTTCTGCGTTATTTATTAAATCTCAGACAATCTTGATATGTCTTATATTTTTTTTTTCTTAAATCATAAAAATCATGTCGTAAATTTAAGGCTGCAAAATAAGCACTTTTATTGCATATTATGTCAGAATGGATTACACTTTCTGCATGAAATGAAACATCCTTTAATGTAATAAAAGTTAAGATTAATTCTAAAGATATTTATATCCATAGAGGACACTGACGCTATCGCCCCGTCAAAAGCTCATTTTACTGGACCCTCGCCGAGTGATGAAACAGACAACAGCGAAATGTTATAATATTTGTAACAAATTAAGCATTTGTATCTACCCCAGATTGGGTGTATACAAAACGTAACATAGATGATATCGGTTCTAATCTAAAGCTGTAACAAATGGAAATTTATTTAAATAATAACTTTGACGACTTCTGCAATTAGGATCTCTGAAAAAAAAACTGGACTCCTGTTTTATGATGATAAGGATCTGATAGCTATAACACCAAATGGGATTTTTTTAAGTGTTGTCTGCTGTTTATAATTGACTATGAATGTTGTTATCAAATGTGACCTAGTCTTTTGGGTTGCTTTAGGTCATGTATTAGTCCTTTCCCCATTAAAGCTTTTGTCGTTGTCGTTATTTTTTACTCTTCAAAGTCTAATTTTTTACTCCTCAAAGTCTAAATAGATAATATCGATGAGACCTCAAAATAAAACGAAATTTATTAAATGTATAATAGTATTTACTATTTCTGGAGTTTGAGAACTTCTTTAGCAATCTTGGATAATCACCGATATTATTTTACCTGTTTTGAGTTATGATGTTTCTACTTTTATACTACACTACCACATAATCTTATAAAAGAGAAATTTGCCAATTAGATAAAATGGTTTAAAACAGGTTGTTACTTTATATCTGTTGAAGTCGTTACAATTCCTTTTCAGTAATAACAGATATGCAAACAAGGCAATAAGAGAAAGAAAAATGATTAAAGTCATTAGGTTTTGCTTTATGATATTTATGTTCGTTTTGGAGATAAAAATTTATACCGACAATTGATTGGTATTCCGATGGGAAATAATTATGCCCCTTTTATTGCAGTTTTATTTCGGTACAATTAAGTAAAGAAGTAATTCATCTCATTTAATAACATAATAACGCATTATTATCTAGAAGCACCAGACATTTGGTAGTCATTTTCACCATTCAGAAATTTCAACGTTGAGTTGAACTCAACAAAACATTATAACGTTACAGTACCCAAATTGCACCCATTTGGCAAAAATAGCAGTGGAAATCTAACAAGTTATCTTATAGACTAAACAATTTGTATTTTCTATGATTTGACATTATGCACATCTTTTAACATAGCTAAATATGTACCGATTTTCAGGTTGTCTGCATATTGATATTGTAAAATATCAGCTGCAAGTCACAACATGAAGCCTTTTTGTTGAGTGAGAGCAGCGAACGAGTCCAAAAAGGCTTCATATTGTGGCGAGTAGTTTATATTTTACAATACTAGTATACATATGACTAAAATCTGATAACCGATCTATCGGATTGTATTTGTGTATTTTGCATAAGAGAAACAAATGTTTTCCGTTGTTTCACCAGCAAACCTGAAGAATACTTGATAATTTCGGGTCATGCTTATCAACGTCGGTTCATGCATTATGACGCCGATGATATGTCTGGGTCATAGTTATTTAGACCGGGTTAACGTATTTGACGTCACAAAGCCGTGGTGTGCAATTTTATGAACAGCTGAGAAGAGCGATAATGACAATTGGGACACCGATACATCTAATTATACACAAAACGTTCACAGTATAAATCAACAGATGAAGTATTCACTAGAAAAAAAAGTAAAATCTACGGAAACGTCGCCATGCGACGTCCACAAAACATCAAATTTTAAAAATGAGCAATTAAGTTATGTTAAAGGCATCCATTTCTTTAAAAAATAATGGTAAGCATGGACTATTGTCAAATTGTTCTAAATATTTGAAGAAATAAAACAAAACACCATTTATTCGATTTTTACGGATGTGAATTTAAGCATTGATGCAATTTGGGTACTCTTCCTTGCAGAATCATGGATCGTTTGGAGGTCGGTTCAAACCCATTTTTCTATGATTCAGTATGAATTCAAAATTAAATTGGTGGAACTTGGTGGAATTATATAGTAAATAAGGATACATCTACAAATTAAACATAGAATAGAAACTTTTGTCTGGATCATATATAAACGTAGGCGAAAAAAAACTTGTCAAATAGATGCAATTTGGGTACCCTAACGTTATACAATCGTTAGAAACGTTAAAGAGCATTACAAAATGAGAGGAAAAGTAATGTGGCATAACTCAATAGTCACTTTCTAAAAATATCTAGTGAAGCTGCTTGTAGAAATTGATTTTAAAACATGAATACAAACATGAGTGGCATAATTTGCAACATGTTGCTCTATAAATGAAATATTGGGATGAATTATATATTTATATTTATAAGAAGTTATGCATGACAATATTGAAAAAAAAAAAATATTAACAATAAAATTACTGTATGATTATTTTATAATGAGATTTTAACTCATTCATACGTTCTAAATCCTAAATGATATAATTCTCGGTTTGTTTCTTTTTCCAATATACAAGATGAGGTATTCAGCTAAGATGATTCGAGCTGTTTTTTTTTTAAATGTTACAAAAACTGATGTACAGGTTACCCCATCGAGTGATCGAAATATTTTATTTTACGTATTTTTCTGGGGTTTTTTTCTGGTTTATTTTTAAGAACAACTACCTCTTTTTGTTTAACAGTCACGCACTTTTTCGTGCTCACTATCTCATCAAATAACTCATTAAAATACAAATATGACTTTTAGATATTTTATTACCCAAAAACTTCTATTTATAGTATATTTAGTTCAATAAGTTGTTATATTTAAACAGTTCTTAAAACATCACCTGTTTTTGGTGGGATTTTCCCTCAAGCTATAGGTTGCACTTTGTAAATACAGCTGTTTCACAAGACACGCCTCTTTTGGGGAGATATATAATATTCATAGATATTTTGATTTGTTTACCTACTGGTTCCCAGGTATGATCTCTATGTTTCATCTCATAGAGAAATAACTTAATAATGTTACCAGTATAAAAACACATTGAAGCGGTGAGTTCTGAGAAAGACCCAAACTGAAGGTAGGGATAGTACAGAATTTTAGTTTAAGTTTAAACTCATATAAGTTCGGGGCATATAAACGTTGAAAATATGCCGCAAAGCCCCATGTTTTGATCTTTGAATAAAAAAGTAGTGCATATCAACTTTCCATTCTAGGATATATTTTTTTAAACTTCATAATAAAAGAGGCACAGCTTTAGCCGCAAAGGGAGTTCCTATGGGAAATAGCATTGTCTATATCTACAGAAGTGCAACCTATAGTTTTCTATGTAGTGTGTTGTATACAACTGTTGTTTATCTTTTCGCGTCTTTTCGTTTTTTTCCATGACGTTGTCGATTTCTCTTTCACTAATGAATTTGAACTTCCCGTTCGTATCTTCCGCCTCCTTTTTAAATACCTTTTTTTTAAAACATTATGAAAAGACTGCTTTTTTGGAATCTAAACATTCCACACTAGGACATATTTATAGCTTGATTTAAATTGCATGAGAATTAGTGTCGTTTTGTTGCTATACGCCTCTATAATTCCTTATATTCATATATTTCAGTTTTCTAAAATAAAAAAAAAAGATTTCTAGATTTCTACACAATAGTATTGAATTAATTTGAATCTAATTATGTCTTTGAATGATCATTTCCCCTCTGTAATGCAGTTACCAACTACGTGTCGGCAATAAATGATGATCTGTTTCTGATCTGGTTGATTGAGAATTGTTTTAGTTGGTTCGTTGTTTTATTGGATTTAAGGATTGTTACTTGCCAGTGACATGGAAATAGAAATGGCTGTCAATATCGTTGAGTAATGCAAACAATCCTTTTCTTTTATTTATAAAATCTGCAACCAAACGACCAAAGTTATAAAAAAACATTTAGAGGGCAACATACAGACTTTAACAAAAGAAAAGTGATTATACAGTATTACAATCCCAAAATTGTCCCGAGTCACTAAAGTTATGAATACATTTAACGGAAATAAAGATCTACCATCAACGCCCAATTTTCTAAATAACATAAAAAAAAACATTAAGATATGACATACGACAACTACTGCTGCTTTTGTAAGTTATATGACGTACGACAACGTCTGCTGTGCTTCTGTGTTATATGGCATACGACAACGTCTGCTGCTTTCTTGTGTTATTCGACTTACGACAACTACTGCTGCTTTCGTGTATTGTATGACATACGACAACTACTGCTGCTTTCGTGTGTTGTATGACATACGAAAACGTCCTCTGCTTTCGTGTGTTGTATGACATACGACAACTACTGCTGCTTTCGTGTGTTGTATGACATACGAAAACGTCTGCTGCTTTCGTGTATTGTATGACATGCGACAACTACTGCTGCTTTCGTGTGTTGTATGACATACGAAAACGTCTGCTGCTTTCATGTGTTGTATGACATACGACAACTACTGCTGCTTTCGTGTGTTGTATGACATACGAAAACTACTGCTGCTTTCGTGTGTTGTATGACATACGACAACGTCTGCTGCTTTCTTGTGTTATATGGCATATGAAAATTACTGCTGCTTTCATGTGTTGTATGACATACGACAACTACTGCTGCTTTCGTGTGTTGTATGACATACGACAACGTCTGCTGCTTTCTTGTGTTATATGGCATACGACTACGTCTACTGCTTTATTGTGTTATATGACATACGAAAATTACTGCTGCTTTCGTGTGTTGTATGACAGACGAAAACTACTGCTGCTTTCTTGTGTTGTATGACATACGACAACATCTGCTGCTTTCTTGTGTTATATGACATACGAAAATTACTGGTGCTTCATATGTTGTATGACTTACGAAAACTACTGCTGCTTTCGTGTTATTTGAAATATGATAACTACTGCTGCATTCGTGTGTTTCTTACTAGTTAAATTGTTCTTATCAATGGTTAGAAACGTAGCCTGTAGTAAAAAATGTTGATGAAGTTAATTAAATTTATTATACTTCATGTCAAAATGCCAGATTTTGATTGGTTCATACGATGGAGACAATTTGCTCTATCCTATGATAAATACTCCATTACCCTTCACGGAGACGCTTGATCAAGTGTGCGCTTTATTAAATACGGATGGTTGTCATGTACAAGACGTCATAGTTTATTACTTTGAATTTGAAATTTAATAGACAGTAATAACAGAACATTCAGTATAATAAATTAAATAACACATATCTGAGAGGGTGATAGAACAGATTGTTACCCCTCAAAAAGACATTGTCAACCTTGGCTTCGCCTCAGTTGACAATGTTTTCTCGGGGTAACAATCTGCTTTATCACCCTCTCAGCTATGAGTTATTTATATAGTGTTATGTATCATTCATTTAACAATTTAAATGACTTCTAGACAGGATCTATAACAGCTTTACACCAAAGACCCTTTCTAATGCGACAAAAAAAATCTGTAAATTTTAAAATTTTGATAAAGATAATAGCAAGGAGTAAATTGTGCAATCAATATCATATTTGCCAATTTGTTTTTTGGATTTTTTCCCCAAAACGAACATAAATTTTAACTAGCAAACAATTGATTATCTTAATAAGTTTCCTTTGCCTGTCTAATTTGTGTATCTTTTGTAAGTTTTATTATTGAAAAGGGAAAGAAAAAGAAGAACAAAACTCTTTAATTTCACTTTCAGACATATTGATGATGTTCTGTATATCAATATTCCACAATTTGATGAGCGCTTACATCTCATATGGCCTAGTGAACATGAGAATACGGATACTAACGAAAGTAGAATGTATGCTTCATATCTTTATCTTTTACCTCGATACTGACACAGATCGACGACGTCAAATTAGAATCTTTGACAAACGTGATAATTTCAACTTTCAAATTGTCAACTTCCCATTTCTCAGCAGTAACATACCCTCTGCTCCATTGTGCATTAACATATCTCAATTAATACATTACGCGCGTGCATATTCACATTATACAAACTTCATTAACAAGGGTGCGCTCCTTACACAAAAAACTGCTGAAACAAAGTTATAAGGACGTACAACTAAATTCGACACTACATAATTTTATGGTCACCATCACGAATAAGTTGACCAATACGATGTGTCGATGTCTCAACTCACTAGCGACATATGTCACGGTCTTAGATCTTTAGATACCAGTAAAAATAAAATAACAAAAATACCGAACCCCAAAGGAAAAATTCAAAACGGAAAGTCCATTATCAAATTCGTCTGATCTGTAATTTAATAGTGTCCAGTTTGAGCCATTTTGAATGAGTGTGTATTCGCATTGCGGGTGATGCATGTATAACAGGAGACGCCTAACCTACCGATGCACCCGGTCCTCAATTTTTGTTTGTTACCTTGATTTTGTCTCTTTTTAATCATTTAAGACTTAAACATCGGTAAACTACTCTCACCTAAACTTAACTCTGTAATAAGATATATCCAATTTGTAAGCTGGATAGAACCAATTTAAAAGGACGAAGGGCAACAAGTTGTGTTAAAATTGTCTGACAACACAATCTAATCGGTAATTGGCAAATTAGATACCTAAATTACCAAAATATATTATAAATAATTTGATATTTACATCTACGCGAAGGAACTATATTGTATCAAATATATACTAATTTCCTGTATGTTCTTTTTACAGGGCCCGATTTGGTAGTGTTACATCTTACAAAGTCTATCCGAATATTTTAGCAAAGAATTCCGCTCAAACCGTTGCTAGGGGCCGTCTTAAACTGGCAGTGAGATGAGTTTTTTGCTCCGTGTGGAAGGCCTCACTGTTACTTTGAGATGCAGAACAGCAAAACAAGCGCTGTATGTATGTTTTTTGCTGGATGGATACCCCATTTCCTTTGTTTTTTCTATTTTATTACTGGCATGATTATCCGTTGAATGTCAACAAAGAATAAATCTTTAAAAATATACTCTTTTTAGAAAATCTGATATTAACCATTTGTACAAATAAGTCTATCTATCATCAAATTATGTATAAAGCTTGAAATTTAATCTAGGCTTGAATATGTTTTACAGTGTTAATTCCCAGACAACATAAAGTTCGTCGATTCCAATCAAAAATTGGTTCATCTTTAAAATGGAAAAGTTGTTAACTTTGTCCTATATCCGAAATGACCCTGTTTTAGGGAGATGTCACTAGATGTGTGATGATGGTATCGGATAAAAGGTGGTGCATGCAAAGCAGGAATTAAAAAAAATGTACTCCAGTGTTTGTCTGTGTATACCCGAGCGTATCAAAATTATTTAAACTGACATTGATAAATTACTTTATAAATTTCATTGCCGAGTCAACACTAGTTTGAACAACTATTTTTATAGAAATTCAAGATTTATCCGACACCTAACAAGTATCAATAAGTTATTTATTAGCTTTTTCCCATATTTAACGATTAAAATATTTACACTAATGACGTACCATTTTCTTTTTCCAAGATTGCATGCAATTTTCTCGATTATTGTGAATTTTGAAATATTTCCAATTTCTCAGCCTCATGCTGTGCAAATCCATCAACACCTGCATACTGAGTATCAACAACTCAAACTAATTTCCTCGTTCATGATTAACAACTGGAAACGATGATATGGTTGTTACAAGTAGAGCATGCCTTGCTTCTTCTATGAGAGCACAACAGCGGGACAATGTTGCTCATTTTTCGCCAGTTTGTTGTCTCTCATTATTTAACTTGTGCATTGCCGCCTTTGTATATTCTTATTTTTTTAACCATTCTTATTGTCTTTTTTACTAATTTTATTAACAATTAACATACATGCACTATACAAGGATATAAATTAATCTGATAACATATATATTTAAAAACCCCAAAGGGTGAGTGGGGAAAAGAAGTATGGTCACCATTGGTCTTCCTCCGACTGGCAGTAAACCCTTGGTAAAGTGGGGCGTCCGTTTGGCTGTGCGGAATGTACAAATTTGCAGCCACGTCCGGTCAGAATGGGGACGTTAAATCCGATGTCTCGTGTAAAGAGAGTACCACGCTCTTTGCACGTTAAGAACCCATGCAACAACTCTTTGAGGGGTCCGTAGGCGACCTGTTGCAAGGCTGCATTTCTGTCCCTATCCAAATAAACTCATCATAGATACCAGGATTGAAATTTTATATTTACGCCGACGCGCGTTTCGTCTACAAAAGACTCATCAGTGACGCTCGAATAAAAAAATATTAAAAAGGCCAAATAAAGTACGAAGTTGAAGAGCATTGAGGACCAAACATTCCTAAACGTTTTGCCAAATACAGCTAAGGTAATCTATTCCTGAGGTAGAAAAGCCTTAATATTTCAAAAATTCAAAGTTTTGTTAACAGTTAATTTATAATTATGAACATATCAATGATAACTCAAGTCAACACAGAAGTGCTGACTACTTGGCTGGTGATACCCTCGGGGAAATAAATCTCCACCAGCAGTGGCATCGACCCAGTGGTTGTAAGTAAACTCATCATAGATACCAGGATTGAAATTTTATATTTACGCCGACGCGCTTTTCGTCTACAAAAGACTCACCAGTGACGCTCGAATCAAAAAATATTAAAAAGGCCAAATAAAGTACGAAGTTGAAGAGCATTGAGGACCAAAAATTCCTAAAAGTTTTGCCAAATACAGCTAAGGTAATCTATTCCTGAGGTAGAAAAGCCTTAGTATTTCAAAAATTCAAAGTTTTGTTAACAGTTAATTTATAATTATGAACATATCAATGATAACTCAAGTCAACACAGAAGTGTTGACTACTGGGCTGGTGATACCCTCGGGGAAATAAATCTCCACCAGCAGTGGCATCGACCCAGTGGTTGTAAATAAACTCATCATAGATACCAGGATTGAAATTTTATATTTACGCCGACGCGCGTTTCGTCTACAAAAGACTCATCAGTGACGCTCGAATCAAAAAATATTAAAAAATGCCAAATAAAGTACGAAGTTGAATATACCCTCATTTCCCGTGGCAGTCCAAATTTCTCCGACCTTAATTCCGGACGCCTCCTTTACAGAACTTACCTATTGTATTTATTGTAAAATGTTCTCGTCCTGAATATGCATGAAATATTTGCCACTGGACGTTAAGCAACCAACAATCAATCAATCAATATATATTTAAAAAAAACTATGTATGTAAAGGGATTTGTTTAATAAAATTTGATCAATATATTGAATATTTGATATATAATTTCTTGAAACATTGATTTATTTACAGACTCACTTTTTATGCAATTTGTTAGTCTATATCTTAAGTGACTTTTTGTATCAATTTATAATTTTAAAAGAATACGAACAGAACATGAAATATATCTTTTTTGGATAAGAAATGGATTGTGCTTAAGGGCATTCATGTGCATTTGATTTGCAGGAAAAGAAATGAACTATAAATGTAATACAAGATGTTATTGTTAAATATCAGCAAATCTGCAAATGTAACAACATTACTTGTAGATCGCTTAATGAAAACTTGAAGAGTACATGCGTGCTTGTCTTACAAAAAATAATGACATCAGATGTTACAGCAAATTAGGCAAATGTTTGCATAATCTTTAATACAACGCTCAAAAACTATGCAATTCGCCATTTGAAACGGTGGATAAGCAGTCTCTTCAAGTTTATTTTTCAATACAAAGATACGCACGATTTTTTATCGTCAGGCTGTTGATTTTTAGATCCATCTAACATCAAATAGGATGAGACACGACAGGAACACTTTTTCGAATTTTATTTCCAGAGTTAAGCCTACAGACGTTTCTTCTGACCTTTTTTTAAACAATTATTTAAGCTACCTAATTTCTCTTTAGAACCGCTCTACATTTTTTGCTATTACAAATGTCATTGACCCGTAAGCACTTTCACTCAATTAATTGACTAGTCGCATAATTTTGGACAGTTGATGCTGCCTCATTTTCCTATAATTTCCATTTGCCAGAAGATTCATGGTGAAGGAAGTCATTATGTATCATTGGTAAGTGAAGGAAACCGTTTTATTGATATATTGCAATAAGTTTGCTAGAACTCACTTTTGCGAGCAGAGAAGAATGAATGAACTTAATTAAAATCGGGAACTTGATTTCAATTTTTTCTGGATTAATGGACGGTTATTTAAATATAATTATTACACATATTATTTATACCTTTTAGAGGCAGCACCGATGTGCTTATCTCGTGAATCCATTGAGATTTGATTAAATCAAGACGAAAAACAAAACGGAGGGAAACACATGACCTCATAAAATGCGAGATCGGGTGCGTCGACAGGATAGTGTCTCTTGCTATGCATGTATCACCCACCATGCGAATCTACAATCAGCCAAAATGTCACAATATGGAACAGGTCACAATTGGTTTACGCACAGATCAGACGACAATTCTTGTATTTGAAAAATCTAAGACAACAAAAACATGTCTCTTGTGGGTAGAGACACAGACACATCAACCATTTTGTTATGGTAACCGTAAAAATTGTATTGTGTAGATTTCAGTCTTTTTCTTATAATCCTTTTGGAGCATTTTTTGAGTCAGGAGCAAACCCTATGTTGTCACAATTTTGATGATAACTTTAAAGTGAGATTTTTGTGAACCAAAACAAGAAACTTGTATCTTCGATTCCCATTTTGTAGAAAAGGCACTGTTCAAAGGTATGTCGATCTTACAGTTGAGCATAGTTAAAAGTATTACATGTAAAAAAATCTAAAGTTTTGATCTTTTTTATCCCGATATCAACCCAGAACTCTCACATCAGCAAGAGGCGTTATTGTCTAATAACTTTACTATGATAAGGACAAGTCATGAAAATCATACACAGGACAAAGACATATACTATGAAATTAAATCTTCGGCTTATATGAATATCAATATCATTCAATCTTTGATGACGTCATTGGCTACATTTAGGAACTACATTGTTTTCAATTTTGGCTTTGTAAACTGAACAGTTTTCGTGAAAATTAAAACAAATTCTGATATGAAGAGGTGACCTTTACTTTGTTTTGCTCACACATTGTTGTCAATATTTTTGGAATTCCATATGACTGTTATACAAGTGAGAGGTTTAGCTAGCTATAAAACCTGGTTAAATCCACCATTTTCTACATATGGAAATGCCTGTACCAAGTTAGGAATATGACGGTTGTTTTCCATTCGTTTGATGTGTTTGAGCTTTTGATTTTGCCATTTGACAAAAGGACTTTCCGTTTTCAATTTTTCCTTGGAGTTCGGTATATTTGGTTTTTTTTTTACTTTTTATTCATTCAATACAGTGTATTTCCGTGTTTATCTATTAACTGGCAAAATATATTTTGGGGCGACGCTTGTGCTTTTTATTAATTTATACATATTCATACCTCCCGTATAGCAACCGGATGCTCCCTCAGCACAGCTAGCTATAAAACCTGGTTGCATCCACCATTTTCTACATATGGAAATGCCTGTACCAAGTCAGGAATATGACAGTTGTTTTCCATTCGTTTGATGTGTTTGAGCTTTTTATTTTGCCATTTGATAAGGGACTTTACATTTTGAATTTTCCTTGCTAAGCCTCTGACTTGTATGACAGTCGCATAAAATTCCATTATATTGACAACAATGTGTGAGCAATCAAGCAGACATAATAGGTAAAAATGTCAAAAATAGGGATACAGCAGTCAACATTGTGTTATAATCTTAATCACTATAAAACAAACAAATATGTCAACAAAGAAAAACAGAATGGTATATAGACAAAGCACATAAGCAAAAATAAAAGACAAGAATACAAAAATACAAAAATATGACCAAAGTACAATAACACAATGACGGAATATATAAGTACCGAACCACGCCAAAAGGATATTACCAAATATGGACTAAACAACAGTAAAGGTAAATAATTTACAAAAACAAATAAAAGAACACTATAACACGTATTCAAGATGATAAACAACGTCAGTACCTAGAATCTATACTTCAAGTCCATTATGTATTATTTGTAAAGTTGATACGGAATATTTATCAACAAGGTCTTGGTATCTTCCAATAAACTTTTTAGAAAAAGGACGAGACTTTCTAAGACATAACCCTTGTTCATCAACTTTCTGCTCAGACACTGGTTACGTAATGCATATCTATTTTCAAAAATATCAAACAGTTTCATGTGAACTATCATACCTTCCAATATAGGTTTGTGTTTCCTTTTCGTTTTAGTGCTACTTGGGTTTTTTTTGTTGTTGAAATGATTAGAAAGTCTAAATAGTGAAAGTAACACTGGCTTAATTGAATATCTGTTTTAACTTCTTTACCACATTGAATGATGAACATTTACTATTTTAGACATTGCATGTTATTCAATTTAAAATACCAAGAATTTCATTTCCTTTTATTCTGTTATTTGGTAATACTACTAGATCATTTCATTTATTATTTTACAGAAAGACTTTAATTGTCGTATTATAAAATTCAGTAAATAATACATTAAATAAAATGTGTAGAATGCACTGTGTAAAAATGAGTCTAATTTATTTAGGCAATGACTGTTTCTTATTTTGTCTTTGTTGATTTTTTTTCTCTTTCCCTCCAATAAACAATAATGCAATTTTCAAATTTTCACCTCGAAAAGTTCGGATAAGTCATGAAATGATTTTTAAATATACCAAAATGTGAAGGTTATGAAAATTTAGCATACTTTTCTTACTACAATCGGAAATATTACTGAAGTTACAAGAATGTATTACTAAATTCAGCTTCGTGACTTTAGTCGACTATGATAAGAGTTAAAAAATACATACAAATAAACAATTCATAACCATTTTTTCTTATATATTGATACGTCTAGTTTTCGAATTTTCGTAAAATTTAGCAATGTTTAAATTCTTAAACTAATTTTTATTCTTTTCATTGATTCATGCCTGTTCGAAATATTACAATGAAATTTATATATATGAAAATACTCATTCAGCATCATGACCTTGAGTTTTGTTCACAATCAGTTTTTATTTAAAAACTTTTCTTCGACAGACCGATTCACACAAATCTTACTTGACCATGCAATGGTAGACTTTAGTGAGCTGGTGCTCTACTCTTTTTCGTATGAATTTATATTATTCCTTTGAGAGAGTCTATGTAATACGTCTTTGATAAATATATAAAATACAGAACCGAAAGTTTTTCTTTAGAACTTTGGAATTAAGACGAGCTTCAATAGAAAGGCGAAAGATACCAAAGACATTCAAATTCATAAGTTAAAAATATGACAACACCACGGCTAAAAAAGAAAAAGATCAAGAGACAAACAACAGTACACAAAACACAACATAGAAAACTAAAGATTGAGAAACACGAACCCCACCAAAAGCTGGGGTTGATCTCAGGTGCTCCGAAAGGGTGAGCAGATCCTGCTCCACATGTGGCACCCGTCGTGTGGCTCATGTTAGTACAAACCCGGTAATAAGTCTAATTCGGTAGGTCACAATTTGGGAAAAGGGGAACGGGACTGTAGTTACGACAATTGGAACATATCCGCTATCATCTGTGAAACGGATATTCCATAACGGTCAACCAAATGTGCATAAATAACCCTGTTAAAGTGAGACAAAAAACACGCAATTCCATTTAAATTAATGGCTTTAGAAAAAAATAAAGTACACATCAGGTACGATTAAACTCATGACAAACAAATAGGAAAACCTCGCGAAAACGAAATCAAAACATCTGGAACTTCTCACTGAAAGACTTTTAAGCGGTGTTATTTAATTATATATCTCATTGGTTGTCAATCCCCCACAAAGCAGTGTTTCAGTGTTGTCATAATAATTCATATGCAAATTGTCCTGTATGTTTTCAGTTTAAAGTTATGCATTGAACAAAAACTAATAGTATGGCTCCTTCTGGCTAGTTTGGTCATAAACTGCTTTAACGTTATTAAATTGCTGCTCAAAAAAGGAAAAAAATGTATGCCAAAACCGACCAAGGAAAAGGATCTTTCAAATTGCATGACGGAGAAATATTCTTTAATTTAGAATAATTTCCAAAATTTTGTTACAGCAAATTTTAATAACACAATTTTCGTATTTTCATGACTGTACCTGTAGTCAGTAAACCAGAGAAAACCATACGCACTTATCCAGTTCTCTGTACATGATGATTAGTTTATAAATCATGCAATTTAACTCAGAATTATGCTTATTCGGCTGTTATGTTTTGGCAGTTTGTATTACGCTTCCAATTTTTTGTTTTAGTATGAACCTAATAGCTGTGATTATCGAACAAATATCATGAGCATTTATATGTATTAATTTACAGCTATATTTTTGACCATCACCAGCGTGTTTACTATTGACCAGGTTTAGTGGAAATACCTCAGCTGGTGCTCTCTTCTTTTAGTTTGAATGGCAGTGTACTATTAACGGATCTTCTATTTCAAGGACAACTCTTAATCCTTTTAACTACTTAAAACACTAGAAATGCTACTTACAGAACAAATATTACAAGGAAATAAATGACTGCATTGATGATTAAGATTATGTAACATTGAAAGACAATAACTGAATAAATCAATCATTTATAAATGAATTTAAAACAAAGGATTCGAATTCCTTGGACTCTTTAATTCATATTAAGAATTCTCATCTCTCGGACTCTTAAATTAATTAATTTTAAAAGTCTTTGGAAGGAACTAGCTTTTTATTTGTTGCTATATTTGCTATTACCTAGCGAGAAATGAAAATTCAGTCCTTTCCAAAGGTCTTATGCAGTGTTATTGCGCAGCATTTGTAAATGATCAGCACAATATTTATATGTTTTACTAGTCTCATAAAATTTTATAACCACATACTTCGGTTTTGAAATTAATGCAATTGAACCCTTCCAATCTGGGAAAAGTACCTGTGCTGAGGGAGCATCCGATTGCTGTACGGGGGGGGTATGAATATGTAGAAATTAATAAAAAGCACAAGCGTCGCCCCAAAAAATATTTTGCCAGTTAATAGATAAACACGGAAATACACTGTATTGGATGAATGAAAATTAAAAAAAAACCAAATACATATACCGAACTCCAAGGAAAAATTGAAAACAGAAAGTCCTTTTGTCAAATGGCAAAATCAAAAGCTCAAACACATCAAACGAATGGACAACAATTGTCATATCCCTGACTTGGTACAGGCATTTTCTTATGCAGAAACCCCCAAGGGTGACTGGGGAATAGAAGTATGGTCACCATTGGTCTTCCTCCGACCGGCAGTAAAACCCTGACTAAAGTGTGGCGTCCGTTTGGCTGTGCGGGATGTACAAATTTGCAGCCACGTCCGGTCAGAATGGGGACGCTAAATCCGATGCCTCGTGTAAAGAGAGTGCCACGCTCTTTGCACGTTAAGAACCCTTGCAACAACTCTTTGAGGGGTCCGTAGGTGACCTGTTGCAAGGCTGCATTTCTGTCCCTATCCAATATACCCTCATTTCCCGTGGCAGTCCAAAAATTCTCCGACCTTAATCCCTTAATCTATTACAGAACCTACCTATTGTATTTATTGTGAACTTGTTCTCGTCCTGAATATGCATGAAATATTTGCCACTGGACGTTAAGCAACCAACAATCAATCAATCTTATGTAGAAAATGGTGGATTAAACCTGGTTTTATAGCTAGCTAAAAACCTCTCACTTGTATGACAGTTGCATAGAACTCCATTTCATTAACAACAACAAAAAGAAAAACAACACGTTATAAATTTACCTTCATCAAGAATGCTCAGAGTCGAATATTTGAAAGCCAAGGATGTATAAGAACCGAAACAGTTGAAGAGCTATATGATCAAAAGTACCTAAAACATAGCCAAATCCATTAAGGTCAACTTTGTCTGAGGAAGATGAAACCTCGGTTACTTTATAATTTCAACATTTATAAACGGAGAATTTAAGAAATGTCTTGTTATAAAACTTATCAGTACCAAAGTACTGACTACTGAGCTGATGATATCCTCGGGAAATAAAAGTCCACCAGCAGAGGTATCGACCCAGTGCTGTAAAAAATGAAAAACAACACGTTATATATTTTATGCGTCCGAAGCGCTTTTCTGGATTTACCTTCATCAGGAACGCTCAAAACAATGTGTGATCAAAACAAACAGACATAATAAGAAAACAATATAAACAAAAACAAATAAAAAGAACACTATAACACGTAATTAAGATGATAAACAACGTCAGTATCTAGAATCTATACTTCAAGACCATCATGTATTTTTGTGAACTTGAAACGGAATATTTATCAACAAGGTCTTGGTATCTTCCGATTAGCTTTTTTAAGAAAAAGGACAAACGTTCATTGACATAACCCTGGTTCATCAACTTTCTGCTCAGACACTGGTGACATTTTATAAAGTCTGAGTAGCAGCTACAAGCTGTTGAATACCGAATGAGTTGGGGAATGTATATCCCATATGCAGGTGAAGTTGGTATATTGCTGCTAAGGTGAAGAAACTTTATAATGTCAAAATTAAAATCGTCTCGTTTGTCATAGAGCTTGGTACTGAGATGACCGCTTATGTCAAATTCGAGGTATAAGTCTTAAAATTAGGCGGAGAAAGCCGTGTTTGTTGTTTCTTTAATTTCAAGTTCTGGAGAATATATTAATGGAACCCAATCCGAAAAGTTTGTATTATTAATGGAAAGAACATCATCAATATATCTGAATGAGAAATTAATGATCTGGCTTATTTGATCCTTTAGTTATTGACAAGAATCTGAAGGAACTCCGACTTATATGAAAATAAGAAGAGGTCGGCAAGAAGAGGCACACAGTTCTTTCCCTTAGGAATGCCGACAATTTGTTGAAAAAGTCTACCTCCAAATTCAACAAATATGTTGCCAAGAAGAAACTCCAGCTTACTGATCACTTGTTCCTCGGTGTAGCTTGTTTTACCTTTTAATTCACTATTAATAGGCTGACGTATTCGGTTAGAATGGACACGCTAGTTATGATGCCTCATGTAGGGAGAGAGTTACGGTTTCTGCAAAATATAGAACTCATGCAACAAATCTGTGAGAGATCCGAGAAAAATTCTGCCCCTATCCAGTAAACCCTAACAATATCCGCTTTTTTCCCAGTCAATCAACTTCGCATAACCTAATTGTTCGGTTTATTGTTTATTTGTCCTAAACATGGGTGGCACTACTGGGTTGTGAGCAAGCAGCCATAAATCAATCGTATACATAAGACAGAAAAAATGTCTTTTGAAATGATGCTATTCATTGAAAATTGTAAATTAGTCCAGGATTACGACAAACTTACATGAACTTGTTAACAAATATAATTTAAACAGCACAAAAGAATCTGTTAGCTGCAGAGACCAAAGAAAAAGTCTGTGTAGATATATTAAGAACCACGATTACATGTTCAGTGACGAAATTGTGCAAAAAGAAAGAAACCTTCGTTTACTATTATGGACTTTTACCAAATCAAGTGGGGGATTGAATTAATAGCCACGTGTTAATATGAAACCAAACAGATTGCTCCCTGGAATCGAATGATAGTCGTGTACTGTGTACTTTTTCAAAATTCTGCAAATTCAATTTGATAGAAACACACTTGTCTGAAAAGCTTCGATAAATAGTAGATTTTCGATTGTTCATTTTCATTCTTGTGTAAATATTATTAATTGAAACTCTGTCGACAAAAACATGTTTACTACTATCTAAATGTTGTTTGACCATTTTGTTATTATTTAATTTGCCCAGTCCTTTAACTCAATAGTGATAACTTTTAATCAATGTATTTTAAACCACAATGCTAAACTTTGAAAGAGAATAAAAAAAAAAGAAAATAATCTTATTTTCCCCCGTTTTGTTGACAAAACAAACAATTGTGCAATACAAGGACACGACTTCATTACAGGAAAGCCATACGAATGTAAAATTTCTAATTCATTTAAATTAATTTTTTAAATTACTTGAAACAGATGTGTACTCTAGTTTAGCAATATATCCGCTACTTTTAAAACTGTGTTGCAAAGGATTAAATCTAGACTGGCAGATTAGAGAAAACTCGATGCAACAATAAGACAAAAAAATTCCCAATATAATATGTTTGTTCGTTTCATTTTTAAGATAAACATTTTAATTTTTTTCGTTGGGTATTTTTGTGTTAGTAAAACTTTCTTCGCATTATTTTTTTCCTCGTATACTTAAGGCATTAAGGATTGACTGGTGTATAGAAATATGGGCATCCCTGGACTTCTTGCATTTGGTAGTTAAACATGGATGTTAATGAGGGGTGTTCGGTTAGGCTGTTTGGGTCGTACAAATATGCTGACACATCCTGTCGGAATTGAAACGTTAGTTCTGATGCCTTGTTATGGGAGAATGCCACGCTCTCTTGACGTTAAAAAAACCTTGCAACAAATCTTTGAGGGATCCGTTTAAATGTCTGCCCCTATCCGGTATACCCTCATAATGCTGTGGCAGTCGAAATTCCCATTTGTTTGCAGGTCGATTAAATTTGCCGAATCTTCAGATTTATTGTTAATTGGTCCTGTATATGCATGGGGAAGGGCTTTAAGCAAGCAGCAATAAATCGAGTAGTCGTATACATACGGACAAACTAAAAATCTTTTGAAATGGTGCTATTTGTGGAAATTTGTAACTTACACAAGGATTACGACACACTTCCACGCACATGTATACATAAAGATAGAGAAAATAAAGGTTAAATAGTAAAAGTAAAAAAGGTAGTTTTACAAAACGAGGAAAAGACTGCGATGAAAATGCGTTCGAAGGACAAGAAATTGATAAATACTTAAAAAAGTTTGGAGCTATTTTATCAAAGGGGAAGATATATTTAAATTTTCACGATGACAGCGACGCTTATATGAAGAAATCTCCTTTGACTGGTGTGAGCATCTTTCTTACTAGATTAGTAGGGGTCATTCAGATCAAGCCGTATGATAGTTTATCTGTGACGTGTTTACATCAAACAAATCACCATTGCACTTTGTAATCAAACGACGGTCGAGTACCGTTTACTTTTTTCAAATTTCTACAAAAGCTGTAGGATAAAAAGACAGAAGTATGATCTTTGTCGTCTAAAAAGCTTCAATCAATAGTTATTTATATTGTTCATTGGCATTCCTGTGGAAATATTCATTAATTAAAACCTTGTCGACAAAAACATGTTTACTACCATCTGTAAATGTTGTTTGACCATTTTGTTATAATTCAATCTATCCAGTCCTTTAACAAAATAGGGATAAATTTAATAAATGCATTTTAAACCACAATGCTAAGCTTTTAAAGGTTAATAAAAAAGGGGAAAACATCTCATTTTTCCCGTTTTTTTTATGAAACGAATAATTGCGCAATACAAGGACACGACGACTTCATTACAGGAAAGCCATACTAATGTTAAATTTCTAATTCATACAAATGAATTATATATATATATATATAGTACTTGAAACTTATTTGTACTCTTATTCAGCAATATATCCGTTACTTCTAAAAGTGTGCATCAAAGGATAAAATCTAGACTGGCAGATTAGAGCCAGAACTGGAGGCAACTTTAAGAAAAGAAACAGATCAAATGGAAACAAAATGAACGCATTTGCTACGATTGTTTCGAATTACAATTACTCACTGTTTTAGACTGATAAGGAATTAATCTCGGTTCAAATGAATGCAAAAGGAATTAAGATGGTTTTGAAAAAAAATTATCTTCGAAATATTTATCTCTAAACTGAATTGAGGACAAAGACCTAATGATTTTCTTAAGATATAAGAACTCATTTTTTACTTTTTTAAAGTCTGTTTAATGAACACACTGATCTGACTAGGTAGACATGGTAAAATCATGCATTGCGCAGTAAGATTACCAATACAGCAACCATGCACTAAACTTAAATCCGTCCAGACGATACGTAATATTTATGTATATGTTAAGTAAATAAAACAACAAATCATGATACAATATTGTCAGACGCCAAAAATTAAATGCAAATATTGACGTATAAAGGAAGACAAATAGACGGATAACGATGAAATTCGTAAGAAGACTCTGAGTTGTATTTTTAGAGATAATATTTCAACTGAAAGTAATCTTCTCCTTAAATGATTAGACCGCATATAAAGACTTTTTAGTTGATATGTTCATAAATCGTTTTAGTGTGCAACAAGATATTTCTCTCTGTAATTTTGTGTTCTATTCTTTGCTGAATTAAATATATTTGCAGTGCAGATATATGTTTTGCGTTGCGTTGCAACTGATATCACTTCTGCTTTTGACTGTTGATGTCTTGTGTGTCCTTTATCTCTAAACTATCTATTCATATCCCCACTGATTCCGCATTGGAACTCTTCTAATGTTACTATGTAAATTGTCTTTCATTATGAAGGAAATTCAAAAATATAAACATAAAGATCTGAATAGTCCATATAATGAATTTCATCAAGTTTTATGCAAGAAAAGGAATGAAAAATCTTAAGGTCCTCAATAAGCAACTACCTTATCCAAAAATAAAAAAAAAAAAGAATCCTGAATGTCTTTACCTATGCTGTTGATATTAACAATAAATCATTTTGGGTAAAGCTTTTGCTCATATCTAATTTTTTCACAGTTAAAACTCTGACACTACATATAGCATTTATAGCATAGTAACTGTTTTGCCGATATTTACAAAAAAGATGTATGAAGAAGTTTGGTGGGAAACTTAACTAACAGAAGGAGAAGACGAAAAGTACAAATGTGTTATATGATATTCAATAAACAAGCTCAGGATTATCTATGCAATCTTGTTCCACCCTGTGTAAAGAGCACAATTGTATATCCTTTGCAAAATGGCAATGATAGTATTGTTTCTTTTTGTAGAGTATCCCTTACCAAAGAATCTTTTATACCATCAACTATAAGACTACGGAATAACACTGATTTGTCCCTCGTAAAAACAGATTCTATCTCAAAATTTAAAATCCAATTTAGAAGGCAAAATACTGTAAATAAAGAAGTACAAAAGGACCGAGGAAACTGAATACAATTCTAACCCAAATAAGATGCTCCTCATCATTGAATCATGACTTGTACAGAGTCAATGTAATTGCTGACCCATCTCGTCTTTTTTTTTTTTTTTTTGGGGGGGGGGGGGGGGGAGGGGGGGGGGGGGCTTGAGACTGTTCACCATTTCCTCTTCGACTGCCCTTTATATATAGAACAGGGAAATATTCTGATGAATAATCTTAGATGGCTCCCTGATGACCTTATATTGAATGTTAAGTTACTAACATTTGGTATTCCAAACTATAGTATAAACAAAACGTCCAGTTATTTAAACATGCATTCGAATTTATAAAAAGGTCTGAGATATTCCTTGTCATATGATACTGAATAGTGTATTTGCGGTACATTCATATCATCGATCATTACCAATTTTTCAGTTATTATTTTTGTCATCCTTTTTCAATAGCTTGACTCGTAAAGTAATATATATATTGAAATATTGCATGCTCATATTAACATTGTATTGTCATATATATTAATTCGGAGCGGACTTCATAGGTACAGTTTACTTGTGTCCAAATCAATTTACTTGAATAAATAAAATATATTTAAACTAAACAATTTTGAAATAATGTTTCCATAATTTATCATCTTATTCATTTATCAATAAACTAAACATAATTTTGAGAGCGTTTAATTTTTCTTTTCTTTATAATTTTAGGGACCAAATTATGACTCTAACAGATGTGCGACTTCAAAACTAGGAGAAAATGTGACGATTTCTGTTTTCCCAATACCAACTTCCTATTTTTCCGTAGATGTCAAATTTACATATCTCAAATCAACGGAGACGAGTTTTCGCGATCTTAGACCTTAAAACACAAGAATGTTCCTCTTATCTTAAAATTTACCTTAAGAATTATGACCGCAGATATGCATAAAAATAGAAAAAAACGGGGTGCTAGGTCTAAATTTGTTATTCAATATTAGTTAAGTACATAGAATGAGGAAATGGGACAATGGAGCAAATTTTTAGAGTGTCAGAAATTGAAAATCCAGAGATCCATATGAACACAAAAAAGATGAAGAAGTAACGTATAACGATTTTTAAATGATACAAGTATACATATATCAACAAATAAAAGGACCACAAAAGTAAATCATCGACAATATGAGATCAAACAAAAACTGGTAATCCAAAAGAGTAAATGTGTCCTGTTCCACGTGAAATCTTGTCATGGTCCTTTTAGAAAAGTTACAGTAATCTAATACACTTTATAAATATTATGTGAAATATTTCATTTCCATAACATTAATATCTGTAATTAAGTTTTAGTATTTACTTTAAAAGAAGTCTGTAAGTTGTCTGTTATAATTGGATACCCCTTATGTTTTGCGGTGTTTATTTTCCGGAGGCGGATAAAACTTATCTTAATTTTACCATGTTTATCTACTAGTATTTCATTTATTAGTAACGATTCCCTCTTTTAGTTTCAACTAAATGTTCGGTCAAAGAAACACTGTAAAATATAACTATAAAATCATTTACATGCAATTTTACATAACATTGGATTATTGAATTCGCATCACGTGCTGGTGGAATTTATTAATAAAGTTTTATCAGCTGTATGATTCGCAGTGTTACTAGCACAATGACGCTTGAGACTGTACACCATCTCCTCTTCGACTGCCCTTTATATATAGAACAGGGAAAAATTCTGATGAATAATCTTAGATGGCTCCCTGATGACCTTATATTGAATGTTAAGTTACTAACATTTGGTATTCCAAACTATAGTATGAACAAAACGTCCAGTTATTTAAACATGCATTCGAATTTATCAAAAGGTCTGAGATATTCCTTGTCATATGATACTGAATAGTGTATTTGCGGTACATTCATATCATCGATCATTACCAATTTTTCAGTTATTATTTTTGTCATCCTTTTTCAATAGCTTGACTCGTAAAGTAATATATATATTGAAATATTGCATGCTCATATTAACATTGTATTGTCATATATATTAATTCGGAGCGGACTTCATAGGTACAGTTTACTTGTGTCCAAATCAATTTACTTGAATAAATAAAATATATTTAAACTAAACAATTTTGAAATAATGTTTCCATAATTTATCATCTTATTCATTTATCAATAAACTAAACATAATTTTGAGAGCGTTTAATTTTTCTTTTCTTTATAATTTTAGGGACCAAATTATGACTCTAACAGATGTGCGACTTCAAAACTAGGGGGAAATGTGACGATTTCTGTTTTCCCAATACCAACTTCCTATTTTTCCGTAGATGTCAAATTTACATATCTCAAATCAACGGAGACGAGTTTTCGCGATCTTAGACCTTAAAACACAAGAATGTTCCTCTTATCTTAAAATTTACCTTAAGAATTATGACCGCAGATATGCATAAAAATAGAAAAAAAACGGGGTGCTAGGTCTAAATTTGTTATTCAATATTAGTTAAGTACATAAAATGAGGAAATGGGACAATGGAGCAAATTTTTAGAGTGTCAGAAATTGAAAATCCAGAGATCCATATGAACACAAAAAAGATGAAGAAGTAACGTATTACGATTTTCAAATGATACAAGTATACATATATCAACAAATAAAAGGACCACAAAAGTAAATCATCGACAATATGAGATCAAACAAAAACTGGTAATCCAAAAGAGTAAATGTGTCCTGTTCCACGTGAAATCTTGTCATGGTCCTTTTAGAAAAGTTACAGTAATCTAATACACTTTATAAATATTATGTGAAATATTTCATTTCCATAACATTAATATCTGTAATTAAGTTTTAGTATTTACTTTAAAAGAAGTCTGTAAGTTGTCTGTTATAATTGAATACCCCTTATGTTTTGCGGTGTTTATTTTCCGGAGGCGGATAAAACTTATCTTAATTTTACCATGTTTATCTACTAGTATTTCATTTATTAGTAACGATTCCCTCTTTTAGTTTCAACTAAATGTTCGGTCAAAGAAACACTGTAAAATATAACTATAAAATCATTTACATGCAATTTTACATAACATTGAATTATTGAATTCGCATCACGTGCTGGTGGAATTTATTAATAAAGTTTTATCAGCTGTATGATTCGCAGTGTTACTAGCACAATGACGCTTGAGACTGTACACCATTTCCTCTTCGACTGCCCTTTATATATAGAACAGGGAAAAATTCTGATGAATAATCTTAGATGGCTCCCTGATGACCTTATATTGAATGTTAAGTTACTAACATTTGGTATTCCAAACTATAGTATGAACAAAACGTCCAGTTATTTAAACATGCATTCGAATTTATCAAAAGGTCTGAGATATTCCTTGTCATATGATACTGAATAGTGTATTTGCGGTACATTCATATCATCGATCATTACCAATTTTTCAGTTATTATTTTTGTCATCCTTTTTCAATAGCTTGACTCGTAAAGTAATATATATATTGAAATATTGCATGCTCATATTAACATTGTATTGTCATATATATTAATTCGGAGCGGACTTCATAGGTACAGTTTACTTGTGTCCAAATCAATTTACTTGAATAAATAAAATATATTTAAACTAAACAATTTTGAAATAATGTTTCCATAATTTATCATCTTATTCATTTATCAATAAACTAAACATAATTTTGAGAGCGTTTAATTTTTCTTTTCTTTATAATTTTAGGGACCAAATTATGACTCTAACAGATGTGCGACTTCAAAACTAGGGGAAAATGTGACGATTTCTGTTTTCCCAATACCAACTTCCTATTTTTCCGTAGATGTCAAATTTACATATCTCAAATCAACGGAGACGAGTTTTCGCGATCTTAGACCTTAAAACACAAGAATGTTCCTCTTATCTTAAAATTTACCTTAAGAATTATGACCGCAGATATGCATAAAAATAGAAAAAAACGGGGTGCTAGGTCTAAATTTGTTATTCAATATTAGTTAAGTACATAAAATGAGGAAATGGGACAATGGAGCAAATTTTTAGAGTGTCAGAAATTGAAAATCCAGAGATCCATATGAACACAAAAAAGATGAAGAAGTAACGTATTACGATTTTCAAATGATACAAGTATACATATATCAACAAATAAAAGGACCACAAAAGTAAATCATCGACAATATGAGATCAAACAAAAACTGGTAATCCAAAAGAGTAAATGTGTCCTGTTCCACGTGAAATCTTGTCATGGTCCTTTTAGAAAAGTTACAGTAATCTAATACACTTTATAAATATTATGTGAAATATTTCATTTCCATAACATTAATATCTGTAATTAAGTTTTAGTATTTACTTTTAAAGAAGTCTGTAAGTTGTCTGTTATAATTGAATACCCCTTATGTTTTGCGGTGTTTATTTTCCGGAGGCGGATAAAACTTATCTTAATTTTACCATGTTTATCTACTAGTATTTCATTTATTAGTAACGATTCCCTCTTTTAGTTTCAACTAAATGTTCGGTCAAAGAAACACTGTAAAATATAACTATAAAATCATTTACATGCAATTTTACATAACATTGAATTATTGAATTCGCATCACGTGCTGGTGGAATTTATTAATAAAGTTTTATCAGCTGTATGATTCGCAGTGTTACTAGCACAATGACGCTTGAGACTGTACACCATTTCCTCTTCGACTGCCCTTTATATATAGAACAGGGAAAAATTCTGATGAATAATCTTAGATGGCTCCCTGATGACCTTATATTGAATGTTAAGTTACTAACATTTGGTATTCCAAACTATAGTATGAACAAAACGTCCAGTTATTTAAACATGCATTCGAATTTATCAAAAGGTCTGAGATATTCCTTGTCATATGATACTGAATAGTGTATTTGCGGTACATTCATATCATCGATCATTACCAATTTTTCAGTTATTATTTTTGTCATCCTTTTTCAATAGCTTGACTCGTAAAGTAATATATATATTGAAATATTGCATGCTCATATTAACATTGTATTGTCATATATATTAATTCGGAGCGGACTTCATAGGTACAGTTTACTTGTGTCCAAATCAATTTACTTGAATAAATAAAATATATTTAAACTAAACAATTTTGAAATAATGTTTCCATAATTTATCATCTTATTCATTTATCAATAAACTAAACATAATTTTGAGAGCGTTTAATTTTTCTTTTCTTTATAATTTTAGGGACCAAATTATGACTCTAACAGATGTGCGACTTCAAAACTAGGGGAAAATGTGACGATTTCTGTTTTCCCAATACCAACTTCCTATTTTTCCGTAGATGTCAAATTTACATATCTCAAATCAACGGAGACGAGTTTTCGCGATCTTAGACCTTAAAACACAAGAATGTTCCTCTTATCTTAAAATTTACCTTAAGAATTATGACCGCAGATATGCATAAAAATAGAAAAAAACGGGGTGCTAGGTCTAAATTTGTTATTCAATATTAGTTAAGTACATAAAATGAGGAAATGGGACAATGGAGCAAATTTTTAGAGTGTCAGAAATTGAAAATCCAGAGATCCATATGAACACAAAAAAGATGAAGAAGTAACGTATTACGATTTTCAAATGATACAAGTATACATATATCAACAAATAAAAGGACCACAAAAGTAAATCATCGACAATATGAGATCAAACAAAAACTGGTAATCCAAAAGAGTAAATGTGTCCTGTTCCACGTGAAATCTTGTCATGGTCCTTTTAGAAAAGTTACAGTAATCTAATACACTTTATAAATATTATGTGAAATATTTCATTTCCATAACATTAATATCTGTAATTAAGTTTTAGTATTTACTTTAAAAGAAGTCTGTAAGTTGTCTGTTATAATTGAATACCCCTTATGTTTTGCGGTGTTTATTTTCCGGAGGCGGATAAAACTTATCTTAATTTTACCATGTTTATCTACTAGTATTTCATTTATTAGTAACGATTCCCTCTTTTAGTTTCAACTAAATGTTCGGTCAAAGAAACACTGTAAAATATAACTATAAAATCATTTACATGCAATTTTACATAACATTGAATTATTGAATTCGCATCACGTGCTGGTGGAATTTATTAATAAAGTTTTATCAGCTGTATGATTCGCAGTGTTACTAGCACAATGACGCTTGAGACTGTACACCATTTCCTCTTCGACTGCCCTTTATATATAGAACAGGGAAAAATTCTGATGAATAATCTTAGATGGCTCCCTGATGACCTTATATTGAATGTTAAGTTACTAACATTTGGTATTCCAAACTATAGTATGAACAAAACGTCCAGTTATTTAAACATGCATTCGAATTTATCAAAAGGTCTGAGATATTCCTTGTCATATGATACTGAATAGTGTATTTGCGGTACATTCATATCATCGATCATTACCAATTTTTCAGTTATTATTTTTGTCATCCTTTTTCAATAGCTTGACTCGTAAAGTAATATATATATTGAAATATTGCATGCTCATATTAACATTGTATTGTCATATATATTAATTCGGAGCGGACTTCATAGGTACAGTTTACTTGTGTCCAAATCAATTTACTTGAATAAATAAAATATATTTAAACTAAACAATTTTGAAATAATGTTTCCATAATTTATCATCTTATTCATTTATCAATAAACTAAACATAATTTTGAGAGCGTTTAATTTTTCTTTTCTTTATAATTTTAGGGACCAAATTATGACTCTAACAGATGTGCGACTTCAAAACTAGGGGAAAATGTGACGATTTCTGTTTTCCCAATACCAACTTCCTATTTTTCCGTAGATGTCAAATTTACATATCTCAAATCAACGGAGACGAGTTTTCGCGATCTTAGACCTTAAAACACAAGAATGTTCCTCTTATCTTAAAATTTACCTTAAGAATTATGACCGCAGATATGCATAAAAATAGAAAAAAACGGGGTGCTAGGTCTAAATTTGTTATTCAATATTAGTTAAGTACATAAAATGAGGAAATGGGACAATGGAGCAAATTTTTAGAGTGTCAGAAATTGAAAATCCAGAGATCCATATGAACACAAAAAAGATGAAGAAGTAACGTATTACGATTTTCAAATGATACAAGTATACATATATCAACAAATAAAAGGACCACAAAAGTAAATCATCGACAATATGAGATCAAACAAAAACTGGTAATCCAAAAGAGTAAATGTGTCCTGTTCCACGTGAAATCTTGTCATGGTCCTTTTAGAAAAGTTACAGTAATCTAATACACTTTATAAATATTATGTGAAATATTTCATTTCCATAACATTAATATCTGTAATTAAGTTTTAGTATTTACTTTAAAAGAAGTCTGTAAGCTGTCTGTTATAATTGAATACCCCTTATGTTTTGCGGTGTTTATTTTCCGGAGGCGGATAAAACTTATCTTAATTTTACCATGTTTATCTACTAGTATTTCTTTTATTAGTAACGATTCCCTCTTTTAGTTTCAACTAAATGTTCGGTCAAAGAAACACTGTAAAATATAACTATAAAATCATTTACATGCAATTTTACATAACATTGAATTATTGAATTCGCATCACGTGCTGGTGGAATTTATTAATAAAGTTTTATCAGCTGTATGATTCGCAGTGTTACTAGCACAATGACGCTTGAGACTGTACACCATCTCCTCTTCGACTGCCCTTTATATATAGAACAGGGAAAAATTCTGATGAATAATCTTAGATGGCTCCCTGATGACCTTATATTGAATGTTAAGTTACTAACATTTGGTATTCCAAACTATAGTATGAACAAAACGTCCAGTTATTTAAACATGCATTCGAATTTATCAAAAGGTCTGAGATATTCCTTGTCATATGATACTGAATAGTGTATTTGCGGTACATTCATATCATCGATCATTACCAATTTTTCAGTTATTATTTTTGTCATCCTTTTTCAATAGCTTGACTCGTAAAGTAATATATATATTGAAATATTGCATGCTCATATTAACATTGTATTGTCATATATATTAATTCGGAGCGGACTTCATAGGTACAGTTTACTTGTGTCCAAATCAATTTACTTGAATAAATAAAATATATTTAAACTAAACAATTTTGAAATAATGTTTCCATAATTTATCATCTTATTCATTTATCAATAAACTAAACATAATTTTGAGAGCGTTTAATTTTTCTTTTCTTTATAATTTTAGGGACCAAATTATGACTCTAACAGATGTGCGACTTCAAAACTAGGGGAAAATGTGACGATTTCTGTTTTCCCAATACCAACTTCCTATTTTTCCGTAGATGTCAAATTTACATATCTCAAATCAACGGAGACGAGTTTTCGCGATCTTAGACCTTAAAACACAAGAATGTTCCTCTTATCTTAAAATTTACCTTAAGAATTATGACCGCAGATATGCATAAAAATAGAAAAAAAACGGGGTGCTAGGTCTAAATTTGTTATTCAATATTAGTTAAGTACATAAAATGAGGAAATGGGACAATGGAGCAAATTTTTAGAGTGTCAGAAATTGAAAATCCAGAGATCCATATGAACACAAAAAAGATGAAGAAGTAACGTATTACGATTTTCAAATGATACAAGTATACATATATCAACAAATAAAAGGACCACAAAAGTAAATCATCGACAATATGAGATCAAACAAAAACTGGTAATCCAAAAGAGTAAATGTGTCCTGTTCCACGTGAAATCTTGTCATGGTCCTTTTAGAAAAGTTACAGTAATCTAATACACTTTATAAATATTATGTGAAATATTTCATTTCCATAACATTAATATCTGTAATTAAGTTTTAGTATTTACTTTAAAAGAAGTCTGTAAGTTGTCTGTTATAATTGAATACCCCTTATGTTTTGCGGTGTTTATTTTCCGGAGGCGGATAAAACTTATCTTAATTTTACCATGTTTATCTACTAGTATTTCATTTATTAGTAACGATTCCCTCTTTTAGTTTCAACTAAATGTTCGGTCAAAGAAACACTGTAAAATATAACTATAAAATCATTTACATGCAATTTTACATAACATTGAATTATTGAATTCGCATCACGTGCTGGTGGAATTTATTAATAAAGTTTTATCAGCTGTATGATTCGCAGTGTTACTAGCACAATAACGCTAAACCAAAATAAAAAAAACACACACACACGCTTTTGTAAAACCACAATATTTATTTAAGATTTATTTTCAGTCTGTTTATTTTTTTTTTTTGTATACTAAATTTATCTTTAAATCGTTTCGTTTTTATTCTTCTGAATTACTATAAGAACTGCTTAATACTATCTCTTATGTTGTTGTGCAATCAGCAATAACAATTATTTCAAGTTCTATAATCGACAATGCACCGGATGTACGAAACGACACAAATGTATTACAGTATACAATCCCATAAAGTTAATGTCTATAACATAAATCCTTAGTATAATATTGAGCAAAGACAATTTCACGATATATTATTGTAAGTAAGCAAGTCATCTACTATATAATGGAAACAAAGAAGACATGTTACTAAGTATATTCCCGCGTGAAATTAACCCGGCTTTGCATTAGCTATAATCCAAACATGAAAAGGTGTTGTAGTGCAAAATATATATATATATCTAAGTGCAGGCTATCAAAATTGCATTTTTTTACAATAGATACACAAGCGTGGAAACGAATAATCACTGTTGTATCTAGTTTAAATATTGTGTCTCGAGTTCTCATCTGCCAACCAACATGGCCAAATAGAGAACATACGGGTAAAATGCAAGTTTTGTTTATTATCTTGAAAACCACTATTATAGATAGAGAAAATCTTACAGAAATGTTCAGAATGATTAGATCTACCTACTGTCCATTTATATCAAATCTGTCAGATGACTTCTTCTAAGAGTATTGCCCTTACATGACGAATTTTACGATTTTTTTGTTCATGATAAACAAGATTTAAGAAAAAGACAACATGGCAGAAATTGTCAGTCGACTCATTATTGGAGTTTTTGACCTTTAATGTCGATTTTTACCAATTTTAAGTGTTTTTGCCTATTATCTTGAAATCTATAGTAGATAGAGAGAAACTTTGAGATAAAAAATGACCAGACAAGATCTATAAATAAGTATATATTGCCAAAATCGTTGGTCGACTCTTTATAGAAGTTATTGTCCTTAAATGACAATTTTTAGCAATAGTTTTTGCGTTTTTGCATATTATTTTATTATCTATTTTGGGGGAAAAACTTTGGTGGATACAGAAAAAACTGTAAACAGCAAATTTGATCAGCAAGACCAAATATACAATAGGTAAACATATCCAGAATTGTCAGTCAAATCTTTCTTAATAGGAGTTATTGTCCTTAAGTGACAAGTTTTACCCCTGTTTTTGTATTTTGGACAAAACTATAGTAGATGAAAATGTAAACAGTAAAAATTATCAGCAAGACATAATCAACAGAAAAGAGCCTCAAGTCATGAATTATATTCTAATTTACAATGTTGGAGAGTGGGCATGAAAAACTTTAAAGGACTCCATCCAGTATGAGAGACTAAATCTGTAAATGTCATAAACACTATTTTCATAAAGGTCTGTGATACAACATGACAAATTAAATGAAATTTGGCGATGGGGCTAAAAACGGCCGTTATTGCTCTATATACCTATACCCTTTATGCAGTTTGACTATCCAATGGCGAAAGAAAAGTCTAAGACAAAGTTTATAAAAATATATTTTCAATTTTCTTTTTCGTCAAAACAAAGAACGAGATTTACAAAATAAGTAATATTGCAACGGTAACAAATGGCATATCAATCGAACAGTTCGTGTCTAAAATCATGAAAAAAGATTAGTAGTGAAATTCCATGACGACCAATTAATTTTATACTTTTATCTTCTACCTTCTTTCGTATTTGACGTGCTCAAACGAATGAAAATAATTAAATTCTTTTTATATCATATTAATATTTTTAGAACAGCATATCGAAAATTCACACACAGATGAATGTTTTTGCCGGAAATGAAAGGATTTCCTATGTGTAAACCGTAATAGTAATCATTTTGTAGTTGTACTGTAAAAACAAATCCCACCCTGACCTCCCAGAACATGAAAAAATAAAAATACTGTGATTACTTAACAAATTTTGGTGTCATTTCTTCAATGGTCCATATATACTCAAAATAGCTGTTCTCCGCGTCCAAATTTTACAATACAATTGCTTTGCTTTATATTGAGGATAATAAAGTCAGCTTCACATATATATGTGTGTTAAAAGGAATCTCAATTGACAGTTTTAAATAATGCAATTATCAGCTTTATTTTTGAATAATTTATAATTGAATTTTCATTTTATTTGCTGAAAATAAATTATTACCAAGGCTTTTGTATGCTAAACATTGCTTCTAATGGAAAAAATTGTTTATTCAGACTTCTTTAATTTTTCATCCGGATTTTTTTGCAGCGATTTCAGAATTACGAGCGTTTACATTTTGGTGTTCTTCATAATCAATAGTGTATACAAAAGAGAAACCAAATTCCATCAAAACTGATTTTTTTCTATCTTCTTTAAAAGATGTCAAACATTTATTTCAGTTTCCCAATTCTTTTCAAACATACCAAAAAAGATATCAAACTACGATGTGTGTGCTATTCTTAAAGGGGCATAGCAACGATTTAGGCAAAAATCTAAAATACGAATATGTTTGTTTCAAGTATTAATAAAAACGGAACTTTGAAATAATATTTCGTTATAAGCAGTTAGTTTAGACGAAAATTGTCAAAATAAGCTCAAAATCATCGCTGATGTATAATTGACATGCCAGTGAATAATTCGACCTCATATGAATCCGTATCAATGTGAACTTCAATTTGACCCCCTCAGATTAGATGGGTTACGCATGTACTAGGCGTGTTCAGCAATTAAAAAGGAAACGTCAACATTGAAAGTGAAACAAGGGTGAACCGTTTCGTTGACTGATTCCATTCACAAAAAACATATTTATACAGGTTAAACGATGATTAACTTATTTTTTTAACCTATAACATGAAATCAAACAAACCTAGAAATATCCGATTGCACGTGGTTTTGTATTTATATTTATGTTTATATCGGGTTATATGACCGTCGGCAGTCTTCGGAGGTCATCTCGATGATTAATAAGATGGCGTCAAGACTAGAATACACAAGAAATGCTGATATATATTATCGAGTCCATGCATTAATTGTCTATTTTAGACTGGTTGTAATTTGGATATATTAGTATGTTATTAATCAAAAATGAGAATTTGAGTCAAATCGGTGGACATCAATTTGACAGTTAATGCCCCGTTAAATATTGATTACTTTAATCTAAAAGTCTGAGAACCGGCACACAAAATCGTCTTCCAGTATTAAAATCATTGCGCACACGCCCGTTTTACATAAAAAATCTTTTAATTGTTTGTCTTGAGACATTTCAATAAACTTTCATGCAGTTTTTATTATGCCCTCATAACATTTATAACTTAATCCCGTCATGTCCATGATAAAAAAAAAACAAATCCCTCAATCTTTTCGTGAAGAAACATGTAAATAAAATTAATTGTTTATCGCTCAAAAACTTCCATCACTTCGGCTTAATACAATTTTGCAACGCCTATTTTCTAAAAACAGAGTCGTAATCAAAATTGGTAAACAAGAAGAAGGTTTGAGAAAAGAGGAATGAACTATAACTGTTTTACTCCCTAGTGACTAGAGTACAGGATAAATGTTGTTCCATTTTTAAATATAAAATTTGCAAAATAAATGAATATGAAGAAAGAAAAAAAAGCAGCAATTAGATACAGATGTTTGTAATAAAGAAACATTAATAATGGCGGTTTTTGTAAACATTTATTTGTCTGTGTGTGTGTGTGTATGATGCGTTCAACAATAATTCCTAAATATTTGTAAGGTGCTTTTAAGTGTTTTGAAAAACTTGAATATAATTGCCATAAAGCATTTTCTCTGCTATTCTTCAAATTCATTTCTATAATAATCAGCTAAAAAGTAAATAACTGTTAATGTTTAAAACTTTCCATTTCTTAAAGTTGAAAAAAATGGTTTTTATTTGTCTGTTTTATCATGATACATGTACAATAAATTGATCTTTGTGAACCTACAGGACTGTATCAATAGCAAAAGAATATGATAGTCATTGAATGAGACAAATTTTCAACGCTTCTGTAATCGAGTTTTAAAGCGTCTAGAAAAGTTTTAATTCCATCTGACAACAGCTGTATCGTTTCTCAATGTTGACACCTATCTTTAGCTTACAATTAATCGATTCTTCAGAAATAAAGAGAATATGAACAAAAGGGAGGAATTTGTTTCTAAGATAGAAAAAAAGATAAGGCATATTTTAAGAAATTCAAGCTTAATTATCTTCGAAAATAGAATAAGAATAATAATATAAAAACATAATGCATTATACATCTATTGTCTATCATTTGTACTTTAGTTAGAGCATTTCGATATTTTGTACGAACAATAACACGAGAACGTTTTGATTGTTGATTCCTTAACGTCTGCTGGCAAATATTTCGTGCATAATCAGGAAAGCACAACTACATGAGTCGATACTTTACTAAATGGTATGCATTAAAAACAGACGTCTGCTGGTATTTTCGGTTCGTGTCTTTTAAACAAAGCAAACAACTGAAGTATACATGTTCTTGATGGTAGGGTCAAAATACTACTAGAGGGTGTTTAACGACATCGACTGGCTAAACTGACCGAACAGTGAAAGCAAAAATAAACCTATATAAACAAAGTAATATACAAACGGGTTACCCTATTCAATGTTCAGAAAAATAAATAAGTAAACAAGGCAAAACTACTTATATTTATATAAGATTACGTATTCGGTCATGATTTTAAGGATAAATAACCTTTAATTAATACTAATATATTGGAAATGTCTTTGACAAGAGACATCAACTAATCCGTGATTGCGAGATTTCTTATCCCAAGATATGTTTTGTTAAATGTTTTAAATTAATGTAACACGACACAATGGAACAAGCACTGCTGCATGGACTACTAACCTTCCGGAACACCTTGGTTTTTGTTGCTGGACTACTAACCCTTCCGGAACATCTTGGTTTTTGATAAGGTTCGTGGTGTTCAGTCTTTAGTTTTTTATATTTTGTTTTTTTGTAGACTGTTTATCTTTTCGTCGATTTTGTTATTGACCATGGTGATGTCTGTTATTCTTCATCTTATGGTTTTTGATTGACCCTTGACCGATTATTACTTTGAGACAAGTTTGACAGACCTGAACTGGTTTGTAATAGCCAAAAGTATTATTTTGATTAAAAACTACTAAATTATGGGAAGATGATTGGTCGGAAGTTTTTAAAATTAACTGCTTAAACAGGACAAAACGCGACACCTATTTAAACTACCATTCCAGAACAATTGAGAGCTATTTTTCACAGTAAGTAAAATACTCTGTATCATTTTTTTTTCGAGTTAATTATAAACGCATCACATGGATTACTCTATTTTACTTCAATGAATTAGTGGAGATTAGAAAAGAAATACGGGAGATAATTGAGGGGCAAAGCAATGTTTTGTTATTATCTTTATATTTTTTTCAAATTATTGTGAATGATTCTTCAAAAACAATGAGGTTTTAGTCTGAACGTAAATTGTTATAACTGGAAATCAGTTTCCAACTGCTGAACAACACTGTTATGCTATGGCACCACTGGCTCTTAAAGTTTCTAACAAAGATAATTTTTTTTTTATCTTTAACAAGATCATTATTCATCAACTGAAAAAAATAACGATTTTAATTGATAAATGAAAAACAAATAATAAAAGAATACGCGTTTTTATAACAAATTAGACAGTGGTATCTATCTCGTAATTAATCAGTTTCACCATGCATTCTTCACTGCAAGATGACTTATCAATATAATCAATAGTTATAAGTTAATATAGAAATAAGGAGATGTGGTATGATTGGCAATGAAACAACTATCCACCAGAGACCAACGAGAAGGATCTAAACAACTATGTATCACTGTACGACTTCCAGCTATGAGCAATACTAAGCCATTAAAGGTTCTAGTATGATATAATGTGAAACTACTACTACTAGGGGGGGGGGGGGGTGTTTAACGACCTTGACTACCCATGAGGGTCTAGCACGGTCGGCTAATGTGAAACAATCCAAAATAGAAAACCAATGGCCAGAGGTGAGCTTAAAACAACAATAACAAAAAATAGGATAGACAGCACCTAACAACGACCACTAATTTACAGGCTCCTAACTTGAGACAGGCATATATAGAATTTCATTTAACAAAAATTAATGCATAGTAATGTAACTTTTTTTCTTTAAAACCCACTAGTATAATGTAAAAACTGAAATAAAGTTTTTCAATGTTGTCCGTATCCATTGTGATCAACTTTAAAGGTCCAAGAAAACAACGACATGATAGTTCTTATTCTAAGAGAATGCAGCTTATGTATATCAATACCGTTTTGTCTACTAAAAAAAGAAATTAAAATCTGACCTTTCTACAAAACTTTCCTTGTATTAAATTTCGGTGAAAAACAAGTTTTTATTGAGACTTCGAATATATATGAGTTTCGATTAGTTGTTATTTCATGGTGTACAAGAAAAGCGGAAAGCAAAGATTAAATCTGTTTAATGCCTTTAATAATGATGGGGACGGACAGAAAGACATGTGGCAGCACTTATCTGTCCTTCTTAAATTCTAAATCTAACTAAAGAGTTATTTTCAATACATCGGAGTATTGCAATTTTTTTTAACCTTAAAAATCCTAACCTTTTTATATCTGAATATTTTGACATTTTGATTATGAATATTCATACTTGTCGAAAAAGGCTGGAAGATATTCACTTTTCAGTATTAGGCTTTAAAAGACGACACACTTCTCCTTTTTTGAGACAAGATATAACAAAATAGAGTCATTCTGCATGAATAAGCAAAATTAAAAACATGCAATTTCATTCCATCTAATCGTTAAATAGATATGTCAGTCTCGGAGATCTGATGAGTAAGATTAAATAAGAGAAGTTCAGGGACCATAAAGAATAATCGCTAATATTCCAATAATTTGTTCCATTGCAATGCATGATATTCTGATTCAAACATTATAATTGCTTCATATATGTTATATAAACTATCCTGGGAAATATTAAAGATCAACAATCAGTCAAATTCTTTTTGGCTTATATATAAAGAGTTAATGTAAATGTCATAAAGATTTTTCTTTGGTAAGTACATAACTCAGTGCAGGAAAAATAATCTATCGCATAAGTTCGCTAGTAAATCGTTTTTGTTTTTTTTGCTAGAAATATTCAAAACGAACTTATCCATTAAAGTCAGTATTTTGACGACAATGTCGGTCTAAGTGAAAATATGTTAGGAGTCTATGTGAAGATTCAAGTTTGCAATGAGTACTGTACTTATAAACACAAAGGACATAATTTACCAATGGGAAATGAAACGGACATGCTTGTATATTTCATTCTTATGAAACCTAATCAATTATTCTGACAGGGGAATGTCTGATCTGATATTTTTATCGTTTATACATTCCTAGCTGCAGAAACATTACGCAGGACCGCTTTATGCAGACTAAATATTCTTAATATTCGAAAAATATTAATTGCAAGAGCTATATATTGAAAGAGAAAAAAACATCTAAAGAGTTCAACTAAACTACTAAACTATTTTCTGACATTGCACATATATTTTTTTTGTTTTATTACCGTTGGAATTTTATACCCCAAATATTTTTTTTATAGAAATCGTAAAATACTTGGGCGCGAACAGAAGTGCGTCATTCAGTTTATTGAGGACTCAGTATTGATGTACGTTTGTATGCAGTTACAAAGGACAAACAGTCGTTGATTGATTAGGACATGGGAGTAATTTGTCGGCCATTCGTTAGTAAATTGTAAACTTTCACATTTGACATATCCATTTTTTTTTCATGTTTTTTAAAAGTGATTCAATCAATTAAAATGTAAAATGAACATATAAAAATAGAAATGACTACTCTGTAAATTTGCAATCACATCGTTGACATTTCTGTCGGGTTTTCCCCTCGTTTGTACGAATATGTTTATTTGTTGTATAGTTCAAAGTAAAAAATTCAGCCCATCCCTTTGTTTTCCCGACCAGGCCTTCTTTCTCCTCGTTGTTTAAAAATTTGAGAAACGATGAAAATACAGATTAGAAATCGATAACACTGTCAAGAAACTGTCGAGTATATCCGCACCATAAATACTTTAAAGTTATTTAATACACTAAACAAGAAGTTAATTCTATAAGATAAACAGAAGGTTACAGAACTAAAATAAAGTTGATTTGCATGAATTCCATTACTATACTTTTAAAGATATCAACTTAAATCTATTTATTTGAATAAATATATATTCAATCAACGGTTTGAATCTGTTTTCTATTATCAGTTCTAAATTCAAGGATAGGATAAATACCAACGAGACAGCGATATAGAAACAACAGTTCTGAATACAGGGATAGGATAAATACCAACGAGACAGCGATATAGAAACAACAGTTATAAATACAGGGATATGATAAATACCAACGAGACAGCAATATAGAAACAACAATTCTGAAAACAGGATACGATAAATACCAACGAGACAGCGATATAGAAACAAAAGTTATCCACGAAAGACATCTTAATATGGTCACAATATGGTATTCCAAAGTGGACAAGCACCTTTAACACAATATTTGAATAAAGCTGTAAATAAAATAAAAGAAGACGATCAAATATGTCACACCAACAACAATTCTTATTTAAAGGCCGACCGATTATTTCTGAAAGGAGGGCTGGCGAGGTAAAAAGACTTGTATTTTTCGCAAATAACCCTTCTTTACATGAAATATCTGTTTAACTACATTTTACATCGCGCATCAAAAGGAATGATTGAGTTAAACATTTGATATAAATTTATCAAAGATGTTAGAAAAAGCAGCTGCATTCTTTAAAACGCACAAATGATCAAGAGCAATGTTGACCGTGAAGGATAGAAAGGCATATTCGTTTAGATATAAATACCATGGTAAAACAAATAACAGGGCGGAGGTAAAATAGGAAAAAAAATTCATTAGATATATATCAATAGTTAGATGCAATTACAATGACTGACGACTGGATTTAGTATATTTAACGTCCAGTGGCAAATAGTTCATGCACATTAAGGATGGAGGACAAATCACTTGTAGAAATTGTTACAATAGATTGGTTATGGACTTTCAATTGAAAATAAGGGTATGTAGAATACGGGTACAAATATCGCCTTCCAACATACCTTCTGGTCCCTCATGGAGTTGCTAAAGGGTTCCTTACCATGCAGAGAAAGAGAGAGAGAGAGAGAGAGAGAGAGAGAGAGAGAGAGAGAGAGAGAGAGAGAGAGAGGCACTTACCCTAACCAAGGCATCAAATATGACGTCCCCATATCAACCGGACGTGGTAGCATAATTATATAACCCGTACAGCATTACGGACGCCCCACTTTTGCAAAGGTCTTACTGCTTGACGGAAGAAATTCTGGAATGGCCATGTCCAAACTTCAGTAAACCTTTGGTGCTGATGGAATTAAGCAGAAACTATAATGATTGTTTATTTCAAAGTTTACACATTTTTCTCACAGGAGAGCTTGCTATTAATGAATACAAAGCTAGTTTACCTAACAATTATTGCTATCAGGGGTTTGATAAAAAGACTATGCACTTCTTTGTTGAGTATGCGTATGAATAATTCTAAAAAATACTTTCAAAAAGAGATCTGTAAATATTCATACATAATTAAAAACTGTAATCTTAATGAAGTACTGCAAATTCAAAGTATTTATCTACTGTTAAAAAATCCTCTTAACCTTTTATAGTCAAACGCTACATCGGTTCGTCAGATTGGGTCAATTTGTTAACCAGATATATCGAAATGAGAACATACTTTTATGGAATTGCCAGCTTTAACTCTTTATGTAAAATGAGAGGGAAAGTGTACCGACGAAAATATTGTTTTTTCTGAATGCTTCGTGTGCTTTACAAAATCTATCGTCTACTCTTCTCACATTTTCATATTATATTACAATAGGAACTGTAAAGCTTACAGCTAACTACATATTTAGCAGTAGTGACAGAATTACTGAATACAATAGTCTAATCGTTTAATTTGCAAACAAGAAAAATAAGCAGATAAACGAATCACATGAACGGAAATATACGAGCAATTAAGGAAAAACACTGTCTGCATTACAGACATAAACGATCGGTAATAGAACAATAACAGTATTTAAGAGTTTGAAGAGTAGCAGTATTATTTTCATGGCAAGTTTTAGATTTAAAGCACACAGAGTAATTACGGGTCATGTAGTCCCAATGATAATCCCATAAAATTATGTATACTCAGGATTGCTATTCTGTGTCGTACATTGCATATCTATATATATTATATGATTAAACGCCCTTTTAAAGGAATTAATTGGTGTATAAACTGGACCAAGTCACTCACAAACAAATAAAAGTGGACCAAGTCACTCACGAACAAATAAAAGTCTTATCATAATTATGTTTGTGAGCGACTTGGTCCAGTTTATACACCAATAAGTTCCTTTAGAAATGCGTTAAATCCTTGTAATTCTTAAAATTTGGAGATTAGGAATTTAATTTTCCCACTCGTAAACTCAATCACACGTAAATTGTATATTTGTGTCATTGAATTTGGCCTGGCGCAAGAATATTTTTTTTGGTTAACACAAAAAAAATGTACTCCATGAAATTTGCTATCTGATAAAAAATAAACTACAAAAATATCTTATTATCATTCAAAGGAATATTTTGTGTTATTATTTAATTTAACGGTGAACGCGAAATGAAAATAAGTATTTTTAACCTCGGGTCGGTTTGTGTTATTATCGCCGCCATCGTGTTTACATTGGTTACAAAAAGTAGTTCCGTCAACGTCGTCTATCGAAAAATAAATAACTTGAAGAGCCACTACCGGAAGCCCTTTCGACCAATCATATAAACGTGTTCTTTAATATGCAAATCATATAAGAATTATATATAAACATGTCTAAATTGAAAACAACGTTCAAACCTATGATTGCGTTGGATTAAAACCGCATTTTTTATACGTGTGCATGCAAAACAAATTTCTTGGTAGAGGGGTCTAAATACAGCACAAACAACATTTTTCAAAAGACCAAATGAGTGAAAAAGTATATTTTAACAAAACGCATTTGACTAGCAGGTCGAACAACTGATGTTCTTAAACCCTGCTGACTGCCATTGGCGATTGCAAAATAAACGGATCACAAGATGTAACAAAATAGATCTTATTATTAATTTATAACCAAACAGATAGCAATAAACTTGCGGAAAAGATGGTATACCGCAAACATGAGGTGCAAATATTTGTACACCATATCCGGATTTCGACAATTAATGTCACTTCAGTGATGTTAGGAATAGAAACGGTATTTGGAAGGCCGTATAATTTACCTCAATTTAGGATAGACTCTTGAATTTTGAAAGAGTCAAAATAGGATGAACGGATCATATAAACCCGAAGGCAAATATAATACAAGCCCAAACGAAAAAATATAAACAAGTCTAAATTGAAAACAACGTTCAAACCTATGATTGCGTTGGATAAAAACCGCAATTTTTATACGTGTGCATGCAAAACAAATTTCTTGGTAGAGGGGTCTAAATACAGCACGAAAAACATTTTTCAAAAGACCAAATGAGTGAAAAAGTATATTTTAACAAAACGCATTTGACTAGCAGGTCGAACAACTGATGTTCTTAAACCCTGCTGACTGTCATTGGCGATTGCCAAATAAACGGATCACAAGATGTAACAAAATAGATCTTATTATTAATTTATTACCAAACAGATAACAATAAACTTGCGGAAAAGATGGTATACCGCAAACATGAGGTGCAAAAATGTGTACACCATATCCGGATTTCGACAATTAATGTCTCTTCAGTGATGTTAGGAATCGAAACGGTATTTGGAAGGCCGTATAATTTACCTCAATTTAGGATAGACTCTTGAATTTTGAAAGAGTCAAAATAGGATGAACGGATCATATAAACCCGAAGGCAAATATAATACAAGCCCAAACGAAAAAATATAAACAAGTCTAAATTGAAAACAACGTTCAAACCTATGATTGCGTTGGATAAAAACCGCAATTTTTATACGTGTGCATGCAAAACAAATTTCTTGGTAGAGGGGTCTAAATACAGCACGAAAATCATTTTTCAAAAGACCAAATGAGTGAAAAGTATATTTTAACAAAACGCATTTGACTAGCAGGTCGAACAACTGATGTTCTTAAACCCTGCTGACTGTCATTGGCGATTGCCAAATAAACGGATCACAAGATGTAACAAAATAGATCTTATTATTAATTTATTACCAAACAGATAACAATAAACTTGCGGAAAAGATGGTATACCGCAAACATGAGGTGCAAAGATTTGTACACCATATCCGGATTTCGACAATTAATGTCTCTTCAGTGATGTTAGTAATCGAAACGGCAATAGGAAGGCCGTATAATTTACCTCAATTTAGGATAGACTCTTGATTTTTGAAAGAGTCAAAATAGGATGAACGGATCATATAAACCCGAAGGCAAATATAATACAAGCCCAAACGAAAAAATATAAACAAGTCTAAATTGAAAACAACGTTCAAACCTATGATTGCGTTGGATAAAAATCGCAATTTTTATACGTGTGCATGCAAAACAAATTTCTTGGTAGAGGGGTCTAAATACAGCACGAAAAACATTTTTCAAAAGACCAAATCAATGACAAAGTATATTTTAACAAAACGCATTTGACTAGCAGGTCGAACAACTGATGTTCTTAAACCCTGCTGACTGCCATTGGCGATTGCCAAATAAACGGATCACAAGATGTAACAAAATAGATCTTATTATTAATTTATTACCAAACAGATAACAATAAACTTGCAGAAAAGATGGTATACCGCAAACATGAGGTGCAAAGATTTGTACACCATATCCGGATTTCGACAATTAATGTCTCTTCAGTGATGTTAGTAATCGAAACGGCAATAGGAAGGCCGTATAATTTACCTCAATTTAGGATAGACTCTTGATTTTTGAAAGAGTCAAAATAGGATGAACGGATCATATAAACCCGAAGGCAAATATAATACAAGCCCAAACGAAAAAATATAAACAAGTCTAAATTGAAAACAACGTTCAAACCTATGATTGCGTTGGATAAAAATCGCAATTTTTATACGTGTGCATGCAAAACAAATTTCTTGGTAGAGGGGTCTAAATACAGCACGAAAAACATTTTTCAAAAGACCAAATCATTGAAAAAGTATATTTTAACAAAACGCATTTGACTAGCAGGTCGAACAACTGATGTTCTTAAACCCTGCTGACTGCCATTGGCGAATGCCAAAAAACGGATCACAAGATGTAACAAAATAGATCTTATTATTAATTTATTACCAAACAGATAACAATAAACTTGCGGAAAAAATGGTATACCGCAAACATGAGGTGCTAAAATTTATACACCATATCCGGATTTCGACAATTAATGTCTCTTCAGTGATGTTAGGAATCGAAACGGTATTTGGAAGGCCGTATAATTTACCTCAATTTAGGATAGTCTCTTGAATTTTGAAAGAGTCAAAATAGGATGAACGGATCAAATAAACCCGAAGGCAAATATAATACAAGCCCAAACGAAAAAATATAAACAAGTCTAAATTGAAAACAACGTTCAAACCTATGATTGCGTTGGATAAAAACCGCAATTTTTATACGTGTGCATGCAAAACAAATTTCTTGGTAGAGGGGTCTAAATACAGCACGAAAAACATTTTTCAAAAGACCAAATGAGTGAAAAAGTATATTTTAACAAAACGCATTTGACTAGCAGGTCGAACAACTGATGTTCTTAAACCCTGCTGACTGTCATTGGCGATTGTCAAATAAACGGATCACAAGATGTAACAAAATAGATCTTATTATTAATTTATTACCAAACAGATAACAATAAACTTGCGGAAAAGATGGTATACCGCAAACATGAGGTGCAAAGATTTGTACACCATATCCGGATTTCGACAATTAATGTCTCTTCAGTGATGTTAGTAATCGAAACGGTATTTGGAAGGCCGTATAATTTACCTCAATTTAGGATAGACTCTTGAATTTTGAAAGAGTCAAAATAAGGTGAACGGATCATATAAACCCGAAGGCAAATATAATACAAGCCCAAACGAAAAAATATAAACAAGTCTAAATTGAAAACAACGTTCAAACCTATGATTGCGTTGGATAAAAACCGAATTTTTATACGTGTGCATGCAAAACAAATTTCTTGGTAGAGAGGTCTAAATACAGCAAAAACAACATTTTTCAAAAGACCAAATGAGTGAAAAAGTATATTTTAACAAAACGCATTTGACTAGCAGGTCGAACAACTGATGTTCTTAAACCCTGCTGACTGCCATTGGCGAATGCCAAAAAACGGATCACCATATGTAACAAAATAGATCTTATTATTAATTTATTACCAAACAGAAAACAATAAACTTGCGGAAAAAATGGTATACCGCAAACATGAGGTGCTAAAATTTGTACACCATATCCGGATTTCGACAATTAATGTCTCTTCAGTGATGTTAGGAATCGAAACGGTATTTGGAAGGCCGTATAATTTACCTCAATTTAGGATGGACTCTTGAATTTTGAAAGAGTCAAAATAGGATGAACGGATCATATAAACCCGAAGGCAAATATAATACAAGCCCAAACGAAAAAATGTAAACAAGTCTAAATTGAAAACAACGTTCAAACCTATGATTGCGTTGGATAAAAACCGCAATTTTTATACGTGTGCATGCAAAACAAATTTCTTGGTAGAGGGGTCTAAATCGGCACAAACAACATTTTTCAAAAGACCAAATGAGTGAAAAAGTATATTTTAACAAAACGCATTTGACTAGCAGGTCGAACAACTGATGTTCTTAAACCCTGCTGACTGCCATTGGCGATTGCAAAATAAACGGATCACAAGATGTAACAAAATAGATCTTATTATTAATTTATTACCAAACAGAAAACAATAAACTTGCGGAAAAGATGGAATCCCGCAAACATGAAGTGCAAAAATTTGTACACCATATCCAGATTTTGACAATTAATGTCTCTTCAGTGATGTTAGGAATCGAAACGGTATTTGGAAGGCCGTATAATTTCCCTCAATTTAGGATAAACTCTTGAATTTTGAAAGAGTCAAAATAGGATGAACGGATCAAATAAACCCGAAGGCAAATATAATACAAGCCCAAACGAAAAAATATAAACAAGTCTAAATTGAAAACAACGTTCAAACCTATGATTGCGTTGGATAAAAACCGCAATTTTTATACGTGTGCATGCAAAACAAATTTCTTGGTAAAGGGGTCTAAATACAGCACGAACAACATTTTTCAAAAGACCAAATGAGTGAAAAGTATATTTTAACAAAACGCATTTGAGTAGCAGGTCGAACAACTGATGTTCTTAAACCCTGCTGACTGTCATTGGCGATTGCCAAATAAACAGATCACAAGATGTAACAAAATAGATCTTATTATTAATTTATTACCAAACAGAAAACAATAAACTTGCGGAAAAGATGGTATACCGCAAACATGAGGTGCAAAAATTTGTACACCATATCCGGATTTCGACAATTAATGTCTCTTCAGTGATGTTAGGAATCGAAACGGTATTTGGAAGGCCGTATTATTTACCTCAATTTAGGATAGACTCTTGAATTTTGAAAGAGTCAAAATAGAATGAACGGATCATATAAACCCGAAGGCAAATATAATACAAGCCCAAACGAAAAAATATAAACAAGTCTAAATTGAAAACAACGTTCAAACCTATGATTGCGCTGGATAAAAACCGTAATTTTTATACGTGTGCATGCAAAACAAATTTCTTGGTAGAGGGGTCTAAATCGGCACAAACAACATTTTTCAAAAGACCAAATGAGTGAAAAAGTATATTTTAACAAAACGCATTTGACTAGCAGGTCGAACAACTGATGTTCTTAAACCCTGCTGACTGCCATTGGCGATTGCCAAATAAACGGATCACAAGATGTAACAAAATAGATCTTAGCTTACTGTTCGGTGTGAGCCAAGGCTCCGTGTTGAAGACCGTACTGTGACCTATAATGGTTTACTTTTATTAATTTTGACTTGAATGGAGAGTTGTCTCATTGGCACTCATACCACATCTTCTTATATCTACTTATAATTGATTTATTACCAAACAGAAAACAATAAACTTGCGGAAAAGATGGTATACCGCAAACATTAGGTGCAAAAAATTTGAACACCATATCAGGATTTCGACAATTAATGTCTCTTCACTGATGTTAGGAATCGAAACGCGGTATTAGGAAGGCCGTATAATTTACCTCAATTTAGGATAGACTCTTGAATTTTGAAAGAGTCAAAATAAGGTGAACGGATCATATAAACCCGAAGGCAAATATAATACAAGCCCAAACGAAAAAATATAAACAAGTCTAAATTGAAAACAACGTTCAAACCTAGTATGGTTGCGTTGGATAAAAACCGTAATTTTTATACGTGTGCATGCAAAACAAATTTGTTGGTAGAGGGGTCTAAATGCAGCACGAACAACATTTTTCAAAAGACCAAATGAGTGAGAAAGTATATTTTAACAAAACGCAGTTAACTAGCAGGTCGAACAACCCTGCTGACTGCCATTGGCGATTGTCAAATAAACGGATCACAAGATGTAACAAAATAGATCTTATTACTAATTTATTAACAAACAGAAAACAATAAACTTGCGAAAAAGATGGTATACCGCAAACATGAGGTGCAAAAATGTGTACACAATATCCGGATTTCGACAATTAATGTCTTTTCATTGATGTTAGGAATCCATTATGGACTTTTGACGAGGTCAATATGTTATATATGGACATGTTCAGATCAATATGTTGACCGAGGACAAAGAACGTATTGACTGAGTGAAAATCCTTAATTTATATATTACATATGTAAAAAGTGTATTATGGAAATGGACTTCTATAGTTGTCTTATTGGCAATCATAATTATCACATCTTCTTTTTTTATATTCAATGTTCTTTCTGTATATTTTACATGGTACTTGCATATATATATATATATATATATTATTGTGATCATAATTACTATAAATATCAGCACAACAATGTTAAATCTGCAAATTTGCGGAAGCAAATATTTGTTCTTCCCTCGCCGGGATTCGAACTCATGCTATTGGGATATCGAGACAACACCGGCTGCATTGTGTCCAGTGCTCTAGACCACACGGCCACCTAGACTGAACTAATAATTCAGCTTTTCGGTGGCCTAGTGTTACCTTTCCTCGTCAGTAGAATCTAGAGTTGCAACACAGTACATGATATATTAGGCACGAAGTTGGAATTGATTGCAGATTAGCTAAATATCTATATTATTGTGGGGTATATTCTAACTAATTTGATTCGTTTAGAAAGAGTCAACTTTATTTACAAGACTGAAAACAGGAGATCGAAAAGTGATATTGCACGGTTATTTTTAGAAAATCTGACACAATTGGAGCAAACAATCAAATGATTTGGTGCATTGACAATAATAATATTATAATAACTATTGTAGCATTTGTATGAGGTCGATATATCGACCTAAAGAAGTATATAGACCTCGGATTTCGTCCTCAGTCCATATACTTTTTTTAGGTCGATATATCCGTGTATCGACCTCATACAAAGGCTATCCTATAATTGTATGATATAAATAGAAACATATCGTTCATATACTTAAAAATAGAACAAGGCTTCATGCACTCCGAATGGATACAGTATTCACCAAATTTCGAGAAAAAGGATAGACAGGTGTTGGTGTAGCCGTTATCCACAAATCAAATCTTGAAGTGAAGCGGTCCAAACACGCACAGACCTTCTCACATTTTGAATTGCTAGAATGCGATGTTGTCGTTAAATCACATCATTTCCGACTATGCGTTCTCTACCGTCCTCCTCCATCTCGGACAAATAAATTGAAAAACTCCACATTCTTTGAGGAATGGTCCGAGTTCCTAGATCGGCTTGTCGTTATACCAAACGATATATGCGTAAATTTTATAAAAACTAAACTGTTCATCTGTAAGAAAGCTTTGAAAAAAAAAACTTGATAAACAAACAAGCCCATCTTCCCCCTCCCAAAACAAACAAACAAAAATCAAGGACTATTTTCATATGCCGTGCTACATGAAAGGGTATTGTGTATTCATGCATTCGTGCAAATGGTTTCAGTCTCAATATTCAGCTACTGTCTACGTTTTCAGAACTATCTAAGAGGTCGACTATTTGATATATACTGTTGGGGGGAGGGGGCGGGGTGGGGTTTGGGGGAGGGGGCGGGGTGGGGTTTGGGGGGGGGGGGGGGGGGGGTTGAAGAGGATTTTTTGCAGATTGATTATTCATTTTCATCTATAACTATTTCACTTTTGTATAAAATTGTTGCCTGCATTTTGTGTTGCAGAATATTCGTCTTCATTCTGTTTTATGCAATGTTATTCATTTTCAGCTCTTACCAGGCCAGGATATTTGTATACCCACCCCCACCCCCCGAAACAAATGGTCGTTACCGAAATTGATTTATAGCAAGACGATTATACCTCATCCTGAATTTACATAAGAATTTTTTTTCACTAGACATTCGGTAATGAGCCAATTCAATTTATATTTAATCTGGACCTTTTAAAAGTATTGAATATTTGGTATTCCTGGGTTTCTTCCACCCGAGCAATTATGGTTGAAACATTTATGAATAAAAGGGGCAATGGTGTATTATTTTCCTGACACAAAATCCTAATCATGCACTTGACAAAATCTAAAGCTTTAATTGCTTTCTTCGGTTCAAAAGTAACAGCGGCAAGACCTTCAACACAGAGCAAAAGATCACAACTCAATGTAAGTTAAAGACGACCATAAGCACAAACATAGCATTTTGAATAAAATAAAATTGACACGTGTAAGACGTTATGTCAACAATTCTTTGAATTGTGTTTTCCTTGACATGTTCAAGGAACAACATAAAGGTAATGAAAAGAAGAAATAAAGAAACAAAAACCACAAAATGAAATAAAATAAACAAAATGAATGAAATAAAATAAAAAATCATCTTGGGAAGCTATTTCAAAATTAATTTCCTATTGAAAATGAGTTATTACAAGACAGAGACCAAGTAACATTAATTAACCAATGATTAAAGTACAACTATCAACCACGAATTAGCGCCCTCACCCTAACACAAGTTTCAATATTTTCGAGGGAAGACAAGTCGTGAATAAATTCAACAAGACGATAAAACATATGACATAACACAAAATTTTATGCTTTTTTGCACATTTTTGCGTGAACCCCCTGCGGGGTTCACGCTTATATATTGGCGAGTTTTGGAAGTGTCTATGGGCCACTCAATATCCTCGGAATCACGATTCTCGGCACGTCTCGAAAATTTTCCATCATTTATATAGGTAGTTATTTATGTCTTTGATACGGTCCCTCTATGGATAGGCTACAACGTGACATTGTATATTTCAACAATCCGACAAACGGTTCATTTGTAGATTTGAAAGTAAAACAATAAAGACTAGGTTGCATTCTAAAAATCATTTATATGTTAGAACCTATTTGCCTTTTGACAAAACATATATGTTTTAATAATGTGAATGTTATTAAATATCAAGTATAATAATAACGCAATTATATAATTCATGCTTTGAGACGGTCCCTCTACGCGTTGTGTTTGTGTTGTATTTGATAAACCTGGGAATAGTTTATTGATATACAATGACCCAGAATAAACTGATTATTTCTGAACGTTTATCATTTGATATTTAGTATTTCAATCATAGCATGAGAAAATGTCGGAAAGAATGAAGAAAATTAAGCAAACGATATTTCTGTTAAAAATATTTATCTAAGGTCGGAAACACAGTGGTCGGAAAGCAGAAAGATAATCAAACAAAAGGATTTTTCTGTAAAAAATATATCTAATAGATACTACCAGACTAAGAGAATATTCATTGTTAAGGTAAAACTGAGACTGAATGTATTCCTATTAATTATAGAATATAATCAAAATTGTAATGTATACCTGCATTATGTCTCACAGGTTTGATCAGTCATTACATTTATGAAAATTATATATAACTTATGAGCACCAATGAGCAGGGATGAGTACCCAAAGTTAGCTGAATATCTAAATTTGAAACGGTCGTGAATGAAAAAATACTTGCGTGGTTTCAATTCACAAGGATTTTAAATCCTTGCATCTCACAAAAAACGTAATTAATATTTTACAATAATCATAACAAAATTTAATTACTATCATAATGTTAATTATTTTTCAATTTTTTTTTCTTTTATTAGTTCAACCTTATAGCATCTAAATATTTGTACTATGGTACGGTTTTGAAAATTGTAATCATTGTGTTGGTCAGCTATCCTACACGTCTTGATTCATTCACATTATACATCACCCTGTTCACACGCACACTATCGGTTTGCGTTCACAAAAATTCCGGATAAAATGTCAATGAATCCGGAGTCAAAACACTTGAGGTAGGTAGTTGGACATCCGAATTCAACTATTAGATTAATATATAATTAATCTTATCCAGAGTATCAGTGCATATGCTTTCTATTTACTATTTCTTGCGCAAAAATACCACGTACGTGCATAAATATTAATTTCACTCGCGAATGCGAATTTTCGCTTTACTTATATAAATTCAGGACACGGCAATAAGAGCTTGCCATGTGACTTTCAAGCACGGTCATCATTGCTTACGGTATTCTGACCTCTAGCTGTTTCTCTTTTGTTTTCTTTTTTGAGTCACTGTCCTTTTATAAACTTTGACATTTTCGAAATGCCAAATATATTCTACCCAAGGAATAGATTACTTAACTTCGTACTTTATTTGGCCGTTTTAACTATTTTTATTCGAGCGCCACTGATGAATCTTTGTCAAACTTAACTCGCGTCTGGCGTACAATATGTTAATCCTGGTATTTTTTTATATCTACATATCTTTTTATATAAATTGGTTCTTTTGAGAGTATGTTCATGTATTCATAAAACTTCTGAAAATAAGGTATTCTTCAAAACCAAGTTTCCCTGTAAAATATTTGGATTGACTTAAGTAAAATCAGGAAATCCTTAAACATTGAGATGTTTTATGAGACCAAAATAAGTCTCTATATAAGAGGTCCAAATGAAGCTGGCGTGGTACTCTCAAGAAAAATATACGAAACCTTCTTATAAGTTGCATGCCACAGGGTTTCACTTCACTTGGAAAATGGACTTTAAATTTATCTGAACAACATCTACCATGAGTACAGACAACTTCAATAACGAGTTGAGAATATGAAGGCATCCATGCAGGAAACAAAATATAAAGATGTGATAGATAAAATAAATGCATCTAGATTATAAAGCAACTGAGTGCTTAAATTTATATTGCGATTGGGTTTGTGCAATTTGCATTATACATCCGGTTTGTAGAAACTGGGATTTGCAATAGAATTATAAAGAAATGATGTGCAATCCCAAGTAATAAATGAAATAGTCGAGCTTTAAAATGTATATTCAAATAGTAGCTGTATATACACCTTTCTATTCACACCTATCCAACATTGCTTTCAACTGACTTGTGCAAGAATGTACACACTATTACATATTTTTAATAAAGGTAGTTTAACTTCATCATTATCTCCTTCTATTCACAGTCAATTATTTCAATTCAAAAGCAAATAAAAATTCAGCAACAATCTTTTGATCACCAGTCAGCGGTCTTAGGTTCACGTATTGCTTTTGTTTTTTAAAGAAAGCAACTTGTTTTAAGATGTAGCTACAAGTTAGTGTCTTACTAGCACAATGGAAGTAAATATTTGACAGTGAGACTTTCGCATTTGACATTTAGAATTATAAAAAAAAAGGCATTAAATTATTTCGTGTCTGGACATGCAGAAAAATCAGACAAAAAAGTTATTTGTATGAAATAAATGGGATTTACATTTGTTTTTCAATAAGACATAAACAATATAGATAGACATTGATAAACTGCGGTGGAAGAATCGTCTCGTCTCATACTCACAAAACGGAAGTACAAATTGATAAATGTACAATGTGAATAAAAACAGATATAAGCAAATCGGAAAGCTTGCTTAAAAATCGGTTAATTAAAGCAAGGCTTCTATATTTACATTGAGTAATGCAGCTTACGCGCATTTGATGAGTGATAATACTTATTTCTGGACATAAAGTTGTCAAGTCTCTTTCAATTCTCGACAATTTCTAATTAATATTATTATGGTTGGAAATTCGAAAATATTTTATGGCCTTCAATTCATTTTTTCCAGCTTTAAATTCAGCATTCCTAAATAATGAATATAGGGCTTCTCAGATCTCTTAACAATCCGATGTCACGCAGGTGACCGAGAAAAGGCAAGAGAAGAAAGTATTCAATTTACATAGATGCATATATACACTATAATACTCGTATGGTATAACAGCTAAACAAAAATACTAAAAAAAAAGTCAGCAATAGTATATAACCAGTTATATTCTCCCTCACTACGTTCGTCCGAATATATTTAGTAATTATATTATATGGCCTTTATAAAGAACACGTATTAGATACACCTTGAGGGCATTAGTCCGAATAGGTGTATCTAATTTACGTATTATAGATACCATGGGTAAGCGTTGATTCCTGAAAAAGAAACCATGAACCCAGGACGCTAATCCATTTTGTCTCTTAAACTATTGTGTTGATGTCTTTTCAAAATTAAAGCCTTTTCTTTAAAATTAGAGGGTATTGTAAGTGAGTTTAAATAACCATTTTATCATGTTCAACGAATCATAAATAATTCAAAGTTCACAATTACTTGGTTTAGAGATATACAAGTATAACATAACACGTCTGTCTTTAAATTATTTTTTATCTGAATATTATCCTTAATTTACAAAATAAGACATATTCGAACTTATTTCTAAGTATCTATGATAAGTAAGTTACCGAAATTTCTAGCAAGAAATCTAATTCTAGGCACATCACGATTTACTCGCACAGGGATTTGCGAATAAACATTTGGAAAGATGTGTAGTAAAACAGATGAAATCATACTATATTGATAAAACAGCGATTTAGCTTATTTTGTATTTACATTGTATCATAGATCAAATTTATTTGTTCAGTTTATGTTTACTGGTGTTAATATGTCTTTTGATTGAGTTAAGCCATTTCAATTGATATTTTATAGTGTGTCTTTCTATGTTGTGATGTTACACTATTGTTTCAGATAAGGGTGAAGGTTTGATAATATTAAAACGTTTAAACCCGTGCAATTGTTTGCACTTGCCCTAAGTCAGGATTCTGATGTTCAGTAGTTGTCGTTTGTTGATGTGGTTCATAAGTGTTTCTCGTTTCTCGTTTTTTATATAGATTAGACCGTTGGTTTTCCCGTTTGAATGGTTTTACACTAGTAATGTTTGGGGCCCTTTATAGCTTGCTGTTTGTTGTGAGCCAAGGCTCCGTGTTGAAGACCGTACTTTGACCTATAATGGTTTACTTTTATAAATTTTGACTTGGATGGAGAGTTATCTCATTGGCACTCATACCACATCTTCTTATATCTATTTGATCATATGTTATTGAAAAAGCATGATAAATGCAGGGTATCCAATTTCATTTAACAACATCTTGGTGTAAAGATCTAATGTAGGTATGCTACTCGCTATTATTTTAATTCCAAATACAACACATTATAACAATGATCTTCATAATTACAAGTACAAATGCACATTTAGTTATCCGTGAATAAACGTGTCTTTTCTTTAGGCTATAGCGAAAGTCGATGGTCAGAAAGATGGCCACATGGGTTTTAAGTGCACACAAATGGTAACATGTCATGAATATTCATGAACGGACACGAACTTAATTTTATGAATAGAAATTATGCTGATATTTAATGTGCCCGCGATCTACAATATTTGTAGTTTGTTTTAGAAAATAAAAAGGCGTGATTGCTGATTTCTAGTACCACCCAAAACATGCAACATGAAAGATGATAGCAATGTTAAATGGCAGTTAATTTTTTGACATACTCTAGAAAACAAGGGAAAAGTGAAACAATCTAGCCTTATAAAAGTATAATTGCTTTCCAAGAGTTGTTGCTCCAGTTTTGCCAACACATATTTTAAATATGACCCGACACGACCGTGCATTCATTCTTATGCAATCAAACTGTGACGGACGTTCTACCTCCCCTTCTTGGTTCAGTTGTGTAATATAACATAAAGATAAACATGTGAATAAAAACTGAATTTGTCTAATTGGATTCAGAAGATGTTACATTTTATTTTGACTTTTGTGTGTCCAATTCTTACATACGTTTGCTTTTTTAATCACATTACGGTACACATACCTGGTGTTGTAAGATAGAAAGACATCCGTATTCGCCATTTTACTGTCAATCAGGTTTTATAAGTATTTATGTTCATGACAACAACAACGATAATGATTACAAGATACCAATAATTGTTATTATCATAACAAAGTAATGCAATCATTTCAGTAAAAAGACAACCAGTACCTAAGCTTTCTATTGATATTGGATTTATGGTTACAGAAAACTAGCTACTTTTGTACTCTTATAATTAGCCGAGTTTGCAATTTTCTTTACTCGAACCATCCTATTCTCCAAATCAAGTTACGTCAAATTAAAAAAAAAAAAAAACCTAGACATAACTGAGAAATATTTCCCGTAATTAAATATGCATTACGAAAGTAAGTATCACAGCATGTATACACCTTTTCTACGCCTCAGATTACAAAATTGAAGAAAAATATATATATTAATAGAGTCCATTTCGCCGAACTAGTATACATTATTGTTTAGGGGACAGCTGAAGCCCGCCTCCGGGTGCGGGATTTTCTCGCTGCGTTAAAGACCCATTGGTGCCCATTGGCTGTTTTCTGCTCGTTGGTCGGGTTGTTGTCTCTTTGAAACATTCCCTGTTTATATTCTCTACTCTATAAACCAAAATTTTCTAAAGATCAAATTTAATTCTGGGGAAAACGAAGATAATGCTTTCTAAGTTGTGGCTTACAAGCTTAGCAGAACCGACAAGAAGCATAGATCCGAACTAGACCCCAGGCAATATGCTTTCAAAAACAGTTATACATTTTATAATTTGACAATTTTTTCATACATTTCATTTAACTGATTACAATATTGTACTTACCTCAGTAAAGTCATTATTTGTGAGGAATTTCACATCACCTAATTTAACAACCTTTGACTGTCAAGCATCGTCACAGATGTCTTCTGTTTCAATGAAGTTATTTAATTTGCTTGCATCGTAAATGTAAAAGTATTTAAAACATAAATGTCAGTGAAAGTCCATGTAACAATTGATTCCTTGGAAATTATCAAAAGGCCTTAAAAGGGGTAAATAAATAATCTATTCAACTTTCGTCGGCATGGCAAAATCTTTTTAATAATTCGAGAAATAGGTAGACCTAAGCGTCAGTTATCTGAGCAATTTCTTTATACTTACAATAAATATTAAATTTATTAATAATCTGCGACAGATGGAATTTCTTGTATTTAAACATTACACATGTATAATTTTATGTGTGAGTAAATAATCAGTGTTTTAGTATTGTTAGACTTTTTCAGCAACATGTGGTCTGGACACAATTTATTAAGTCTAATCTAAAATTATGTTAAATTAACCACAAAAGCCACACTTTATTTGTTTATTTTAATGTAGTATTTATGAGATAGTGGAGTATAATACATAATTATTGAACAATTTGGTTGTTTTCTTATACGTTTGATTTTTATTGCAACAAAGAATATGGAATAACGTATACAGAAATAGTTCTATATAAACAAATAAAAACATGAATAGTTGTTTTATTAGAAATTCTTTATGGCATTTGAAGATATCAAAAATAAAGATACAAAAACTGACAGACAAGATTGTTGTACATAAGCATATTACTCCTATATAAAAAAATATGCTTTCAAAAGTTAAAAGTTTAGCCTCGTATGGCACGTCAAACGTTTCAATATTCAAAAAAAAAATATTGATTAAAAAAAAATATATATGTTCAAAACTTACACATATATATGCAATATTTTTCTATTTATATTCAAAACTTACAAATATATATGCAATATTTTTCTATTTATGTTCAATACTTACAAATATATATGCAATATTTTTCTATTTATATTCAAAACTTACAAATATATATGCAATATTTTTCTATTTATGTTCAATACTTACAAATGTATATGCAATATTTTTCTATATATATTCAAAAAAAAATAAAAATTTATTTGCAATATTTTATTTATAGATGTAGTAAAAAATATATATTCAATAATATTGCATTCTGGGTAATATTTGTAATTACGGATTTCATTGGCTGTTGCAATTTAACGAGTGCGGAACAACGGCCCGGAGAAAACTCGGACCGACTAATAAGTCAACTCGGACCGTCTATAAAGTCAACTCGGACCGTCTATAATGACAACTCAGACAAAGTATTAAAAGAGGATTCGAACTATATAAATCATTAAAAGTTATATTTTACATCATTTTGTACATGAAAATATCATTTGCATGTTTCTGAATTTGCAAAATATAATAAAAAAATATTGTATAATGTGAAATCAAACATTTAATTATCTTTACAAATTTATCAGTCCTAAGGGATGCTGTTTACCACATGGAGTAAGTATGCAACCAAAGACATGACAGTCAGTCACCTCCTGAAGAAGTGTGCCTGTATTTATGGACCGTCCGTTTGAATACATTTTGTCAGTGTTCTGAGATTATTGTAACTTAAAATTTACGTTGTTCTTAGAAAGAACTTTAGTGCTTGGCTATATGAATTATTAATTTCTAGATTATGAGATGATTCGTACTGCCATTAACTGTTAAACTTTATAGTGCTTTTGAAATATGAACTTTATGAGATCACGTTTCTTTATTATATGTCTTAAGTTATACCCCACGTGTTATACTTAGTGCTCAAATCATATGCATCTTTTGTGAATGACATACTAGTTACTTATGTTTACTTGATTTGAAATTATTTCTTTGATTTAGTGTACGTCTTAGATAATTTTACTTAGTGCTTAAATTATACGTTTCTTATATAAATGACATACTTGCTTGACATTTTTTAATTCTTTGATGAAATAAAGATATGTATGTATGTATTTATATTATAGTTATAGTTTTATTTTAAAATTGAAGCCAGTATGTTTGGACTAATAACATCTATACTACTAAAATAACGAGGTCCAATTTGTTAGGCGGCATGACGTAAAAACGACGAATCAAAGTATTCAACTTTATATATAACTAATATAGGACAATGATGTTGTTTAAAAATTGCACCATTCCATGCCCTTTTGTTTCCACATAATTAATATTACCAATAATTAACAAGTTCCGGGTCGAATCCGATACTGATGCCAATAGTATATGTCACATGTAGCTTCTTACCTGTTAGCTTCTGTAAATCCCTCCTCTATCAGGGTAACCTGGAATTCTTCCAGTTGTTGTCTTGTATCTATGTTACACTATAGTACACTATTTAACAAGCCTGTTTTCTTCCACCTCATTAATAAGTTAAAAAATTAAATTTAGTTTATAGTAAGTTTATTGTAGTAAGAAAACCAGAACGGGTTCAAACAGAAAGATTTTGAAAGCAGAGAAAACTGTGCATCTTACAATCAGCATGACTTTATTAGATGACAATACGAATACTAAAAATCCAGGCAAAAAATAAGGCATAGGTACTTTAATTCAGTCACGGATCCGCGACATGTCGCGTGTGTGTTCTAGTAGTACTTTAAAATAATCGATGATATAATATATATCAAACAAACAAACAAACAAACAAAAGAAACTACCAAAACATTATAAACGTTATTTACTCATACAGCTTTCCAAAGAACAATATACAATATTTTTATGCCCCCGCCGTAGCAGAGGGGGCATTAAGTGTTACCCTTGTCCGTCCCGTCCGTCTGTCCGTCCCGTCCGTACGACCCTACAATTGGTTTCCGTTCTCTAACTTTAGTTTGCCTCAACCAAATGTTATAAAACTTATACACAATGCTTATTACTACAAAACACAGATCAAGTTTGAAATTGGGTGTTGTCACATTTACCGTTCATGAGTTATGGCCCTTTATAAATGGAAAAATTTCTGAATTTTTCGTTTCCGTTCTCTAACTTTAGTTTACCTCAACCAAGTGTTATGAAACTTATACACAATGCTTATTACCACAAAACGGTCTTAACTGTATGAGGAAGTTGACTCATGCATATTTACAAGCGGGGGCATCTGTGGCCTATAGACAGATTCTCCATTTATTTTTATTATGTTTTGCAAATTCAGAAACATGCAAATGATATTGTCATGTAAAACATAACATTTAATGATGTATTATCATTTATATAGTCTATTCAAATCCTCTTTTACTACTTTGTCTGAATTGTCATTATAGACGGTACGAGTTGACTTTATAGACGATCCGAGTTGACTAATTAGTCGGTCCGAGTTTTCTCCGGGCCGAGTTGTGCCGCACTCGTTAAATTGCAACAGCCAATGAAATCCGTAATTACAAAAACTACCCAGAATGCAGTATTATTGAATATATATATTTTACCACATCTATATATAAAATATTGCACATATTTTTTTATTTTTTAAATATATATATAAAAATATTGCATGTATATTTGAAAGTTTTGAACATAAATTTTTATTTTTTTTAATATATATAGAAAAATATTGCATATATATTTGTAAGTATTGAACATAAATAGAAAAATATTGCATATATATTTGTAAGTTTTAAATATAAATAGAAAAAATATTGCATATATATTTGTAAGTTTTGAACATAATTTTTTTTAATCATTATTTTTTTTTTATATTGAAACGTTTGACGTGCCATAGCCTCGCGCAACATAGTTTATATAGATCTCAGTACTAGCACATTAATACTTACCAATATATTGCTATTAAGCTAAATGAATTATGTAATATAGATACAATGAATAAGCGTGGATTCTTGAAAAAGAAACCATGAGCCCGGAGGGCGAATGGTTTGTTTTTCATGAATCTTCGCTTATCCATTGTATCTATAACTTAAACTATTGTGTTAATTTCTATTTAAAATTAAAGCCTTTTCTTAATTAGAAGGTATTGTAAGTGAGTTTAAATAACCATGTTATCGTGTCCAACGATGCATTGATAAATCTCAGATCACAATTAATTATTGGTTAACAAAATATAAATATAACACTTCTACCTTTACAGATCTTTATATTACCAGGCATATGAATATTATCTGTGTATACAAAATAAGACATATTCGAAATTATTTCTAAATAAAATTGAAAATGGAAATGGGGAACGTGTCAAAGAGACAACAACCCGACCAAAAAGCATATATAAAGTATATATAATAAGTATGTTATCGAAATTTTTCTAGCACTCTAGGCACATCACGATTTTCTCGCATAGGAATTTGCGAACAAACTTTTGTAAAATTATGTAGTAAAACAGATGAAATCAAACTATATTTATAAAACAAAAAGAACCCACGGTAAATGAATAGGCTGACGTCACCACAATGGTTTAATTGAAGAGAATGTCCAAAATTTAGTTTTGTGATTTTAATATTGCAGTGTCAAAAATCACTGTTTGATAAGATTACTTAATTGCAATGTTGTAAATAGAGAGTAGAGAAACTGTAACTGGTTTTGATGGTCCTTTTGATTCGGTTGACAGTTTTGACTTTCCCCTCTGTATACTACACTCAATCAATCCAAACAATCTTAGCAAACAAAAGTTTTCCTATTTGATTAAATGGTCGTTCGATAATTCTGATTGCAAATTGATTTGCTGCAACTCATTTAAGGTAGATTCATAGTATACTGCCATCTTGGATTGTACAATCGCAGTACACAATCGGTCTAGATCTTTGCCCAAATCTGCAAATTTGGAGACAGATAGGCAATTTATAGGTTAGACTATTTATTTAATTAAAGAAAACTTGGTGATTTATTGCATTATTCAAAATGTTTAAATAAATACCAAATAATTGTGTTTTTAGAATCATTTTTTCAACTTGGCCATTTAAGGGGGGATAACTCTTTAAGTAAAAAATTTAAACTGGACTGATAGGGAAATTTTAATTTTTTACTTGTAGCAAGAAAACAAGTTCGGTGACACCATTTTTTCTTTTTGTTTTCTTAAAGCATATTATAAAACCTATCTTCTCATATTTTATTTCAAAATTCTATCTCATAGATTTCTTTTTATGCACAAAATGTGTTTTTTCATGAACAATCTTAGCAAATTTGTGCAAATTCGTACGACCCGTAGCTTGAAAAATAGCACGGTGACCCATACTTTTTATGACATTTTTGGAAAAAGCATAGAAAAATCTTTATTTTGGCAAAGTATAAAAAAATTCTATCTGAGGAAATTTATACCTATAATCTACCTTAAAGCATTTCTTCTAATGAGAAAGATAAATATGCTAGATATACTTATTGGAGATGTGATGAAATGATTAACGCTGTAAATTTTCTCCTCGACAACATTCATGTACGTTTCTGCAATAAAGTGTATCAACAGGTTGTAGGTATTCTTATGTGCACCAATTATGCCACTTTAATAATACTTGTTCCTGTACGGTTTTGAATCACAGTTTATGGTCAATCTCAGTAGAAACTCGTCTAAATTTGATTTAATTGATAAATTCAACAACTCTTTCCGTTATCTTGATGATATTTTTTCTGTAAATACATTGTATAATGAAGAATTCTCTAAATATACTGCCGAAATTTACCCAAAGGAACTTACTTTAAATAAATCAATAACTGTTCTTTTCTAGATTTAGATATTTCAGTGTTACATGAGAAACTCTACAATAAAATTTACGACAAAAGGGACGATTTTTTATTCCCTATTGTTATTTTTCCTTTTTTGGATGGTGATATTCCTTTGGCAAGTCTTATGGTGTTTGTATATCACAACTCGTTTGCTATGCCCGTGTTTGTGGTGACGTTTTCGATTTCAATGAGCGTAATCTGTGTATTACTGATAAATTAATAAGTCGGGGATTTCGTTACCACATTTTACTTAAAACCTTTACTAAGCCCCTTTCAACTGATTTTTACAGCGGATGACCTTGAGGGCATTCCGGTGTTATGATGTCGCAGACATTTCTACCAACGTGACTTGCGTTTTTGACTGATAACCAAACGTATTTCGTATAAATACGCGGATATCATCGTGCAAAATAACATTCCTTATCGCTTGTTATAAATTCATTTCTTCAATGAATACTCATGAAAATATTTGATGGTTTAAATGGATGAAAATTTGTCGGTAGAGTTATTAAGATGATCTGCTATATAGATAACTGTTGTACAAATATTAATATAATATATAACAACAAACCAGATTATACTGATAACAAATGATTGTCCCATGATTATATCACTACAATATAATAATTATTACGGTGAGGTTGAATTCTCTGTCATTTATTCATCCTCCACACAGAAAAAAAAATCTATGTACCTTAACCTAACTTTCAGGTATAGAGATATTCTATTTTTTCTGAGACAAGTGACTGTGACTATCTTCCAGAACTTGCGGTCATCCGATGTTCAGTACTTCAGTACTTTGAATATAGTTTGTTCTTATGTTGTACTGTTACACCACGGTCCCAGGTGAAGGAGAGGGATTGGTGCTAGCAAACTAGTTTAACTCCGCCGCATTATATATGTGCCTATCCCAAGCCAGGAGCCTGTAGTTCAGTTGTTGTCGTTGGCTCATGTCTGTCATATTTTTTTTCGTAATAGGCTAATGTGAAAATGATTATCCAGCAGCCAAAACTGTGTAATAAAATTGAGAATGGAAATGGGGAATGTGTCAAAGAGAAAACAACCCGACCAAACAGCAGAAAACAGCCGACGGCCACCAATGGGTCTTCAACACAGCGAGAAAATCCAGCAGCCGGATGCGGGCTTCAGCTGGCCCCTAAACAAAATGTGTACTAGTTCAATGAAAATGGACATCACACTAAACTCCAAAACATATGGATGACCTAAAATTAAAAAAACATTAACATACATCACAGACATACAACTCAACTGACTACAAAAATCAAACAAACACAAATTAATCTAACAAAGACGCCAACAAAGAGTGTAAATTTGACAATAAATTAAAGAGAATGGGTCCTTTAAATGTTCCATTTAACCATAATAACGAAAAGTTCTATAGGCTTACAGATATTGGCTAGTCGTTGGTTCATGTCTGTCATATTTGTTTTTCGTAAATTGTTTTGTTATTAATTAGGCCGTTAGTTTAATCAATTGAATTGTTTCATATTTTTCATGTCGGAGCCTTTTATAGCCGACTATACAGTAATGGTTTTCCTCATTGTTGAAGGCTGTACGTTTGCATATAATTGCTTACATCCACTTCATTTGAACTTCGGTGGATAGTTGTCTGATTGGCAATCATACCACATCTCCTTATTTTTATAGGAAATGGATAAAATGATTTTCTTTAAGGAACAATTGTACAATTAGTTTTAATGGAATTTTTAATAGATGGGCTACATCAATTGCAGTTTATCATTTTAATAAGAACAAACAGTATAGTGTTAACTAGTCTGTTAAATTGTATTGAGAAATTTAGCACATAATATCAACTTTAATGTTATTATATCATTCAGAAGAAACAAAAGTTTGTAAAATTACGTTCATGAAGATCTGTTCAAATCTGATTCGGTATATAACCCAAAAGGAAATTTAGCCATTTGAGCTCTGTAAATTTATTAAAAAGGAAAATTAATTTCTTTAAATTTCTGTAAGGGAAATTTGAAACTATAAAGTTTCCTTAGAGGAAACGGGATGAACAAGACATTTCCTTCGAGGAAATAGTTTGTTTAAAATTTCCTCAAGGGAATGTATCCGATTTCTTTGAATGAAATTTTGAAGCAACTAATTTCCTCTGTGGAAAAAGTAATTGCAGGAAATTTCTTATGACATTTTTTTCCCTTTGAGGAAAATTTCCTCCAAGGAAAGGTAGTTTTGCGTCGGGGAAATTTGATTTCCCTCGAGGAAATAAGTTTTTGCTCATTCTTTAGAGGAAATTTGTTGAAGGGAACATAACTCCTACAACAAAAGAATTTAAGACCAGGGAAGCAATACCAAGTTAGTCTATAACTTTATTTGTCTGTATCTACAAAAAATAAGATGCCAAATTTTGCACGCAATGGGATGGCAAACTTGTCCCGAACAGTGTTAATTACTGAATCCAGATGTAAAATGAAAGTTAAACGAATGTATGTGTTATACTCATCAAAAACTGTTTGGAGTTCAGAATAGCTTTCAGTTCAATCTTTGATTGAAAGTGTCTATCTACGCTTTTTTTTTTTGTCAAAAGAAATAGTATTATGAACTTGCTCAGATTTGTTCAATCAGTTTTGAATATTACAGTTCAGAAGTTACGTCGAAAATGACAGTATATTTTGCTGTTTTGTCAGCTGGTAAAAACACAATAATGTTACCTAGATAAAGATTCAGTTTTCAATCGTGGGAAGTAAAAAATATATCTAGGTTAAATTATTTTTCTGCCAGGTTGAAAAGATTATTCAATATTATCAAAGTATGGATGCACAAGTTTAAACCTTGTTTCTCTTTAAAGAGGCATTAGCTACGTTTTAGAGAAAAAAATAAGATTTTTTTAATTTCAAGAATTAAAGGGAAAATTCGCGATTTTTTACTTATTGTTTAGATATGTTCATTATAACATAAAATACATATCCATAAAGTTTTATCGCTATATGTGCAGTAATAAAGAAGAAAAAAAAACGAAATTTTGAAATAATATTTCAAGCAGTCAGTATGGTCCAAATTTGTCAAAATAAGCTCAAAAACATCGCTGATTGATTATTGACTTGCAAGTCAATAATTCAACCTCAGTTAAATCCGTATGCATGTGACCTTCAATTTAACCCTTAGCTGGAGATGAGTTACATTGCTGTACGCATGTACTAGGTCTGTTAGGCTATTAAAAAGAAAAAAATGTCAACATTAAAAGTGAAACAATGGTGAAACATTTCGTTCACTGATTCGATCCACACAAAAAAAATCATTCTTTTATAGCTAAAAACGATGATTTTCATATCTATGACATGAAATCAAACAGACCAAGAACAATAATCAGTATGTATACACTAGCACGTGCTTATCTGTGCTTATCTGTCTATTTATAGATATACATATATTTTCTACATTCGGCATTCTACGGAGGTCATTTCGATGGTTATTTAGAAGGCGTCTTACTAGACTACGTACGGTGACCTATAGTTGTTAATTTCTGTGTCATTTGGTCTACTGTTGAGAGCTGTCTCATTGGCAATCATACCCCATCTTCTTTTTATATAAAATCGGCGCGGGACGTTTGCGCTTTTTCATAGGACATATGCGCTTTTTTTAATGGACATTTGTGCTTCAATTTAAAGGACGAAATTCTGACACATATTATCGAGTCCATGCATTGTTTATTTTAGACTTTTTGTAATTTTGACATACGTTTTAGTATTTTATAAATCAAATATGAGAATTTGATTCGAATCCCGGCCGTGAACATGAATTTGACAGCTAATGTCCCTTTAAACGAACCGGTTTGCCTTGTCGTCCAAAATGTAAGAGTATCAATGCGTGATGACTTTTGTTTTAACAGAGAATTAAACGTTCGGATTTTTCTGGATATCCTTCTTTATGTATGAACTATTTTTTTTAAATTTGATTTCTTTTATAAGATAATTATAAAAGATAAGTAATCGTTGAAACAAATTTAGCACAACAGATTATTGAACAGGTTGTTAAAAGGAAAAGACAGCTGCTTCTAAATATGAAATAATACTTATTTATTGATATTATACATTAAAAGCTGTTAAATTATAGCAAACATAATTTGAAGGAAAAATGAGAGTGAAATTTAGATATATTTTAATCGTGGCCGGGTGTGCTTTCGTTATTTGTCTTATCAATTCAGCATTTATTTTAAATCCGTTAGATAGATATAATGGATACCAAACCAAAGGACATATATCTGCTTCAGGTGTTCCAAAATACCAAATTCAATCAAAGTACTGAAGTACTGAACATCGGATGACCACAAGTTCTTGAGGATGGTCAAAAGCACTTGTCTCAGAAAAAAACAACATATCTCTTTACCTGAAACTGAGGTTAATGTACAGAGATATATTTTTTTCTGAGACAAGTTCGTGCGTGGATGATGAATAAATGACAGGAAATTCAACTTCACCATAATAACTATTATATTGTAGTGATACAAATCAGTATACATGGTGGACACTTTTCTGTAAAAATTCGATTTTTCTAAGATCGGATACGAGTAGGCATTCATATTTTCCCGCAAAAACAATTACAGAGTTACCGGTCCTCGCAAAAAGTTCTCTGAGATATTCTTCCGCATGCTTTAACACAATTTTTCGGTACGTCTGCATTGATATTATCAATGATTTTTTACTTATATATATATATCGAACTACAAAACATTTTCATATTATTAATTTATGTTGTAAACAAAAATATTTTTATCAGTATTCATTGAAGAGATGTATTTATATCAAACGATAAGGGATGTTATTTTGCATTCGTTTATGTGCGCATATTTATCATGTTTATAGATCGGTTACAAACCCAAAACTAATTTACATAATGGAAATCTACGCGATAGCAATACATCTGAATGACCCCAAGGTCATCGCGATGTAAAAATCAATAGAAGTACGTTTACAGCAGTTACCAAATAAGGGAAAGAACCAATATACGAGTAATCCACTTATTGATCAATTCGGTCAAAATGATTTGACAAGACCGGGTGAAAACGGAACACCAGTCATATTTAGTGAACAAGAAAAACATACTGTTGCTAAAATTATGAATGAATACCGGGTCAATATATTAGCAAGTGATATTACACCTCTGAACCGTATTGTACCAGATTCCAGAATGAAAAGTTGCCAAAATATAAAATATGAGCATGATTTGCCCACCGCAAGTATTATCATACCATTTCATGACGAATGGCCATCAATTCTTAAACGAACTATTTATAGCATAGTGAACAGGACCCCAAGACATCTGCTTCATGAGATAATCCTTGTGGATGATAAAAGTACATACGAGGCACTAAATGTTCCACTTGGCCGATATGTAAAAGGAATGTTTCCAACAGGATTAGTTAAAATCATTCGCAATCCGACACGTCAAGGGTTAATCAAATCTCGTATGAACGGATGGAGGAATTCTACGGGTGAGGTTATTGTATTTTTCGATAGTCACATGGAAGTAAATATAGACTGGTTGCAGCCACTATTGTCAGTGATTAAACAGGACAGACGAACTATAGCAATGGGAAACTTGGACTACATCCAAGCCGATACATTTGAATATCAGTTCTACCGACGAGATCATATAGTCCGTTATGTATTTGACTGGAGTCTGTATTTCTGGGAGTCGAGGTTTAGACCGGATCAATATGGACCCAAAGCAGAAGATATGCGCCCAGGGGCGGTAATGGTCGGTCCAGCCATGGCAGTTGACAGTAAGTATTTTCGTGAAATCGGAGCTTATGACGAAGGCATGAAAATATGGGGAGGAGAAAACTTAGAATTACCCTGGAGGGTATGGATGTGCGGAGGGAAAATGGTGCATATGCCTTGTTCCCATGTAGGACACATAGCTCGACCACAGCCATACTCTTTTCCATTAGGCAGGCGAAAAACTGAACTATATAACTACAAACGGGCTGTTGACGTTTGGATGGACCCAGCATATAAAAAGTTTGTTTATGACTTCTTCCCAGAAATGAAGAACATGGATGCAGGTGATATATCTGAACGATTGACAATTAAAGAAAAATTAAAGTGTAAAAAATTTACATGGTATTTGGAAAATGTACGACCAGAATTGTTGGTTTATGATAAAAATGTGTTTGCCTGGGGATCTGCTAAAAATATGCTACATGACACATGTCTTGATAATAATGGCTACCTGTTAACATATGAAGAAGACGTTTATTCAAAGAGATGTACTGGACAGCTAAGTAAACAAGGGTTTTCCTGGACAAGGGATAAGTTATTAAGAACCACACTTCATTGTGTAGCTTTGACAAAGTTGGCAGAAAACACTAGACCAAAATTAGTTTGCTGTATGATCGGCCCCAAACATACATGGGATCATAAAAAGAATCGCTACATTAAGCATGAAAAGAGTGGGCTGTGTCTTGATCAGGACGAATATGGCCTTATTATGCGTAAATGTTCCATACAAAGAGAATCACAGAACTGGACATTCACGCATTATAACATATGATGATTGTTTATAATGCTTAGTCTTGACTAATCAAAATGCAAACAACGTGTATTTACATGTGCATACATGATTAAAATCTATGACTTAACAAACTAAGCAAACGCACTTTTACAACCCCGGGATCAGATACGGATTGAATTATGTTTCTTACTTAGAAACTCGGGGTTTTAGATCATATATTTTTTATAGATACCGGTACTAATATTCTGTTTGTTTTTAAATTCTAAAATTATTTCTAAAAATATTTTTTATACTTACCACATGCAGGTGATTGTTCATCTCCAGTAAGAGGGGGCTTTTTTTTTAAACACAGATTGTTATTGTATCAAAGAATAGTTTTTCATTTACTAGGTACCATACGGCTTTTGAGAATGAACATGTAGGCCGAATCAAAATAAAACTTTCGTATTCGTATTAGGAAACATCACCACGTGTTTTAACGACAAAAAATACATCGCACCCACCTTTAGATGCAGATGGCTATAGCGTCATCTGGGTATCAAATAAACTGCCATCATTATTGATCAAAGCAAAGTTGACCTTAGATGAATATGACTATTATTTATATGTCCTTTTTGGTCATATAGCTTTTCATCTGTTTCGGTTCTTATATATCCTTGGCTTTCAAATATTCAACTTTGAGAGTTCCTGATGAAAATAAATCCAAAAAAAGCGGTTTGGACGGATAAAATTTATAAAATGTTGTTTTACTTTTTTTAATGTAATAGCAAAATATGATTTTTTCTCAAAACTTTATACTACAAACCAATACACCGTGGAACACAAACCAGTTGCTCTTTCACATTAAGTTGTCGCTCTAAAAACTGAACTGGAGGAGTTATCCATTAGCTGCGCTAGAAGATTACTCCTTGGTAGCTCATCATGAATTTAATAGGTAAGGGAAGCAGCGCAACATATTCGCCACTTCAATCGATATTATACAAGAATGACAATATCAAACACCATAGCTAAAATAAACTAATATCTTTTATTCACCGTGTGTTTTTTTCAGTTTAAATTCAATGTGTTTGAAGCGCCCGAAAGCGAGGTTCAGATGACATTATTTAAAAGAAAAAAAATCATGGGCCTAAACGGACAACCAAGAATGCAAAGGTCAACATTGTCTGAAAGTATTTTAAGATAAAAATATAATTGAATGCATCAACTTCATGTTTTCAAAATGTATGCAATTGCTTACATGTACGGATCAGTTGTATTTTGTCAAGAAAAAATAGTCCATTGAATGGAATAACTTTAGTTGCTTTCAATAGATAAATATAATAATTGTTTGACATGTACTAGTCAACAAAAGACACGATACAATGTATTTTCCATATATAATGAATTTGGATAGACTGTACCAAGGTAAATCATTGCCCAATTGGTCAAATATTTACAGAGTGTTAACACGGTATTTTCTCACCTTTCCAATTTGGTCAGATTCTTTTAATCATATGCATTTGCTTTGCAAATGAATGTTTTTCATAGGATAATTTAACAGTTTTTCCTATTTGTAATATCTTATGATAAATTAGAGTTCAAACTTGTGTATCGTTACTTTTGTTGACTAGTATATATTTTTGTTATTATCTTTCTAAAAATATAACTGTAGTGGAAATACTTTCTAGTTTCCTAGGTTCTGATTCAGTTTCATCCGTAGAAGTGTTTCCACGATCATATGCATAATGTACTTATTACATCGCAATTCACTTGCTGTGAAACTTCACATAAAATACCAAAGTGACTGGATGTTAAACAAACAACAATCAATCAATCACATTATACCATGAGCTAACTATATCAAATCATTATGTAATGATATTCGTCTTGAAAATACATATTGTATGTGATTTCTCATTTCTTTTTTTCTTTCTCTTCGAAATCTGCGCTCTGGCGATGTCTATTTTGTCGAAAATTCAAGGCTAAATGTGTGATGAAAAATGATTTTGAAGTATATCATGACACCTTATTCAACTGCCATTAAAAATTGTCCGACACAATACTTAGTGAATATGACACAAATAATACTTATATATACAAAAAAGCAGCTTATATTGCATTTCGATTGGCGCTTGTTCCTTTAGTTCTCGAGAAAAATTGTATTATACAATTAGTTTATTTTATGGATGAACATTAACAAAATTTGAATATATAGTATAATCTTACATTAAAATACATACAAATCATTTACAAAGAGTTGTTTCAACGGATTTTTTATTGTTTTGGTGAAGACAATTTCTATCCGGTATAACTAGTCTTTCATGCCCAAGGAAGTTTGCTGATGTGTTTACGATTTTAAAAAAGCTGCTAAATACTGTAAGACAATTGCTAAAAAAAGGCATGATTAACCAGTAAAACAATAATCCGTCTTTTAAATTAAAAAAAAAGCATAGGAAAAATTGACGGGAAACAGGAATTCTCTTGATTTTTGAATATTATTTTAACTGGCAAAACATGTGCATAAAAAAGATTCAACTGTTATTTTGCAGGGCTGCAGTTAAATGCGTCATTTTCTGGATATATGAAAGGAAATTTGTGTTGGCAAAATTTTTCAATGCTATTAAATCTAAATCGGAGGTCAAAATGATGAAAACAAGATGACTCCGAGATTAAAACGGCAAACATGCTTAAGCCCTGATAAATTTGAAATGTTTTTTTTTTCACTATTTGCTCCTTTATATGCGTCTTTTGGCTCTGCAAATATTTGGTTGTGAGCTTTCCGGATAGTATGTAAAGCTAAAGTGCTTCGGATGCATTAAAAACAACATATTAGACGATTTGTGGGTGTCAATTTGTAGTCGTTTTGTCTACAAACGTTGTATTGTGACATTTTTACTCAAATAATTTATAAGTAATTTTCCATTAAAAAAATTAGGCAAACAAAAAATAAAGAATTATAGACCTCTTTATTTCCCGAATGCTTTTATCTATACCAATGATTGAGTTTCCTTTTAGGATGACCTAACTAAATTAATGAGTTAACTTTCAGACTTTTTTGTTTTTGTTTTCACCAAAGTTGAGATGAATAATTGATATTTCTAATAATATCTATGCTACTGTTTGTTGAATATTAATTCAGCTGCTTGGCAAAGTTGGCAATTTACTTAAACTAGATATATATTCTATACCCTTTTTTTAAGGAATGAAGCTTCTTTTTCCCAAATTCTTTACCTATAAAATGATTCGAATAAACAATCTTTCTGAAAAAAAGTTATTATTTATAAATGGAATAGTATTTTCGCGAAAGTAATGGACGTAGGGTTATGTCTTTCATTTTATTTGTAGGTGTGTTTGATTGTTTTATTGATGTTTTGACAAAATACATCTTAATTACCAGGAAATCCTACAGAGTGAGACATGTAGGTAGAATCCAGTTCTAGAACTATTGTTGGACTGATCTTCCTACATGTATAAAAGATACCACTTATTTTCTCTCAATAAAGCATTTACTATCAAATTAACGTGATATTTTTGTCTTTTTTTGTAATGATGGTTAATAGCTACCGGTTTGTCTTCACGAAATGGACAATACTGAAGTTAAAATCGATATGCATCTATCTATTTACGGATATGAACAAATATTTAAGGCTGTACTGTTCGTAAAAAGGCAACTAGACATATATACTATGAAACAATAGCAAATTTGAACATTTATTTATAACAGAAATTTGTTAAACTTTTCGAATTGAAATGCTAATCTAGTTATTTCTTGAATGTTCACAGTCGTTCGTCTTACCCCAGTCTACACAGTGTCTAGAAAATACAGTTTTCAATGTTTCATTGGTTTTGATCCCTAATTTAAAATGTTTAAGAATTTGTATTTCCTTACAATAACTCTATTTTATCGAATTAACAGTTTTAAGCGCAAGACTTGACGAGTATTTTTGATATTATAAAGAATAGGTTACAGTGTGGGAAATTTTATTTGCACGAAAAGTAGTGCATTATTTTTATATAATGAATGATTTACATTAATGGGTAAAGTTAGATTTGCAGTAAACGTCAATAAAACCCAGCCACACAACAGAGTTCACCATACTGTCTTCAACCTTAGTAAAATTTTTTTACCATATGCCAAGCTCTATTCTCGAACCTAGATTTACAGAACTCTGTAAAATAATCTGCAATCAAGACCAAACATAATAATGACTGTTAACTGAGGAAGTCACAATTCTTAGAATGTGGCACCAGAACGGTCTACACATTGTATAGAGTCATTGACCTATTGGTATAAATTGTATTTGATATGGTTGCTTCAACAGCCGATTTGTAAATCGTGGTTCGTGTAGTAAAGCTTCATTTTAAAGCCGGTAATGTCTTTGTAAACCTTATGTTATAATATTTAATTAAAACGATAGGGAAGCAATTTGATTAAATACCAAGTATGATCTTTATTTCAAATTAAAAGAAACCTAAAGTATTTCTAATCACTTGATATCTCATTAATGATTTACAGATTTTAAGAACAAAAGGTGGTCTTCAAGAGAGAGAAAAAGAATAAACCTTTATTTGCACACGTTATTTTTCAACTGTTTAACATGATATATCTATTACATTTTCATTGACAGTGCAAGCGCATTAGGTTCATAGTGGTTTTCTTTTAAATATATGTTTTGTTCACTGTCGGTAATTGTAAGGGTGTTCCTTCAAAGCAAGTAAGTGTTGCTTTTGTGTCTGCACAAGTAATGTAAAATAAATGCTCAGTCTGCTACACTTCGTATGGTCATCCAAACATTGTTCATGTTTATTTGATAGTCAGGAATATTTTCCTTACAAAGCAGAGTTTACCTTTTTATTCGTTTTCTCAAAACACTTCTATCCATTTTTCGATGCTATAACGAATTTTGATATTGATACAACATTCGGTGTTATTTTGCATTCAGTAGGTGAATCAATGGTCACAATAACGGGTACAGGTATTCTTAATTTCTTTTCGTTTACAATCCGTATTTTATGATAACTAACTGTTTGTTTAATGTATGATCTTCTCTGGATCTGTGTCTTTTGTTATTTCGCTAATCAACATATAAAGGGAACGGTTGAATACGGAGATGTGGTGTGAATGCCTATGAGACTACCATCTACCATAGACCAAAGTAAGAAGTATGCTAACAAATACAGATCACCGCATGGCCTTCAACAATGAGCAAAACACATGCCATGAAGTAAGTTTTGAAAGGCCACAGCATGGAAAATAAAATTGAAAGGATTCACTGAAGACAACCAACTGCCTGGTTTATGTTAAAACAACAAACGAAAAACAAATATAAAACATTGCAATAAAATCGACACCATTTCGAGTTTGACGTCTGACTTATAGACCAGGTGTTTTGTTGAAGGTCAATGTCGTTAACTTAATGTTTTTTTTCTTCTGGTATTGGGCATTTTGGGGTTGTGTCTCGTGGGCTTATACTCCCCATCGACCATCTCCTTTTGTTAAATTCAAAAGGTATATTTGAATATACTTTTTTTAAAAGGATAGTTCAAATAACAAAAAGAGCAACTTACAGTTAACAAAACGCTGTAGTAGTTAATTAAAAATTGAGACTAGTCTTTTTATAAGTACTTTATAAACAAATTTAAGTATACTCGTCAATGGCCATGATTTAACTTGAATAATGGTTAAACTTGCACTGGCTATTTTATCTACAGGATGTACAGCATTTACAGGATGTACAGCATTCGCATGCTTTAAAGAAACTCGTGAATTTGGAACTGAAGTGGTTCTCAACAAACCTCACTGCACTTTAATAAATGGTTACACAAGTTGTTATATTTAAATCGGAAAGCAGACTTGTCTTTGACATGTGTAATTGGATCTATATACATGCATTAAGGTTACATGTCATAAAATGGTTTTAATTGAAAAAATCTCCAATAAAACGGAAATATAAATATCGCAAACGAATCTCAAAAATAGATTTTATAGCTACTTTCTTATAATTTATCATTTCAATTAATCGCATGCATACCGATCACATAACTGTATTTAATCGAAAAACAGAAAAATAATCACACATAATGTCCTTGTCCTGGTTTTATTTCTAAACTGATTTTGACTGCATGTTCTTCTTTAGAACTGTACGTTTTGCTATTTCGTTGATCAAGTAAAAAAGGGAATGGTTAGATCAAGATAAAAAGGGAACGGTTAAGTACTCAAAAATTACTTTTATCTAGCCACATGTTAAAAGTCTTGTAAGTAAAAATGTCAGTGGCCATTATTAACTTGGAAAATGGTCAGACTTGAATGTAAATGTTAATTGTAGGATTGTCAGCACTCATGCGAGTTAACTAAACTCGTGACTTTGGAATAAATTTGATTTTATACAATGTATATATAAACATCAGTGTATACAAATTGCAATGTAGACAGATCATTCTCACTGTCATACGCGAGTATAACTATTGCAGAACTAAAGGATGATGGGGAAAACTGTGTTTGCTACTATTTAGAAATACAAAATAATTGATTTGAATGTATGGTTTAACACATTTCATTAGACTATGACTTTTCAATGTACACTAACTAAGTCCAAAAATGTGCTATTAAAGCAAGAAAATCTAGATGTCGATTATTGAAAGCGATTCATTTTAACTATAAGTGCGATGCATTATAACTGTAAGTTCGATCATTTCTGATGTGAAATTTTTGGGGGTTGGTTGAATTTGCATTGTGGTTTTATGTCATAATTGGACTTGCAATATTCATTTGATGACTTTACTATTAATGGTATCTACAATTTGAAAATCGTAACATATTGTACATGCTTACATAAATAAACACGGTGTATAACTGTCGTACAGCTGATTCCGGACGTTGTGCGTTCTTGTGCGATAAACAACAAGTTGAGAGAATCCAATATATGATACCAAAAATAAGCTTAGTTATATATATAACTTGTATACAAAAATATATTGTACTGGTACTACACGTTGCCCGGCTTTGGCTATACTGTTTGTCCTTTTCGGTGTATAAGCTCTTAATATTTTTTAATAAGATTTAGATTTTCAAATATTTTGGCCTCTAGCATCACTGACGAGACATGCATTAGTTGTCGAAACGCTCATCTGATGCAGAAAATTTCGTACCGTTTATATTATTGTATGCATGTTAAGTCATTATGTAAATGAAAGGATTCCACTTTTAACTCGAACTGTACTTACTGAATGATAAACGCATTTATGTTTGTGACAAACTTTGGTCACAAAAACTCCCTTGGAAATGCTTCAAAAATGCAAATATATAAATAACTTTAAATAACAACTGATGTATGTGCAGATAGTGAGTATGTGTGATATCAGCATTATAAAATCCTACTGACTTCATTTAGTTTGTGAGCCAGTCAGCTAAATTAAGACTATTTGAAGATTCCTACTGTGAAAATGAATCTCCCCTACAGTAAAAATGAAACGATTGTTTCATTATTCAACAGCGAACATGAATCGAAAAAAGAAAGCAACATACTGGAATTTAACTCCATATCAGCAAATTGAATGACCAATATAGTAGAGAATGGAAACGGGGAATGTGTCAATGAGACAACAACCCGACCAAAGAGCAGAAAACAGCCCAATGCCACCAACTGGTCTTCAACACAGCGAGAAATGTTCGCACCCAGAGGCGGGCTTCAGCTGGCCCCTAAACAATAATGTATACTAGTTAAAACACATTATATTTTCAACTTGCATTATGCTTTCAACTTGCAGTAGCATAATTTGTTGTTGAGTAGGCGTTATGGGTTGTGGACTATTGCAATGTTGATATGAATTCGTATGGTTTTTAGATTTTTTCAAACCTATACTTCCATACCGTTATGTGTTGACAATACACTTGCAATTCATGCAGACATGTATTCATATAACGTTATGAGTTGACATACATTTGCAATTCAGACATATATTCATATAACGTTATGAGTAGACATGTATTCCTATAACATTATGAGTAGACATGTATTCATATAACTTTATGAGAAGACATGTATTCAATTAACGTTATGAGTAGACATGTATTCAGTTATATAGATACAATGGATAAGCGTGGATTCTTGAAAAAGAAACCATGAGCCCGGAGGGCGAATGGTTTGTTTTTCATGAATCTACGCTTATCCATTGTATCTATGACTTAAACTATTGTGTTAATTTCTTTTCAAAATTAAAGCCTTTTCTTAATTAGGAGGTATTGTAAGTGAGTTTAAATAACCATGTTATCGTGTCTAACGATGCATTGATAAATCTCAGATCACAATTAATTGGTTAACAAAATACAAATATAACACTTCTACCTTTAAAGACCTTTATATTATCAGGCATCTGAATATTATCTGTTTTTACAAAATAAGACATATTCGAACTTATTTCTATTAAAATTGAGAATGGAAATGGGGAATGTGTCAAAAAGACAACAACCCGACCAAAGAGCATATATAAAGTATATATAATAAGTATGTTACCGAAATTTCTAGCACTCTAGGCACATCACGTTTTTTTCTTGACAAATAGAATGTAATCATTTTTGTTTCAAACATGTGAAATAGCCAATAATAATCCAAAAATTAACGGTAAAACTCGCTATTATTAAAACAAAATGTCCACTATAACATGCAAAATTAGAAAAAAAAACAGAATTGGGACAACAGAGATAATACAGGGATTCGAACCTAAACCGACAAATCCCTATCTTTTAACTCGTTGATTTTAAGCATGTTAACCTCGCGGCTACCAACTTATACTATACGACTGCCCATTGTGTATATATAAAGGTACAACCCTGTGTGATCGATGTTCATTTATATATATATATAATAGACATCTAAGTTGTAACCCATTGGTAGCCGAGAGGTTTCGTCGATGTGTTGATGTCAGTCATTCATAACAGATTTCAATGAAGGGTTCGATTCCCAGTGAAGACATATACAAATTACAAAAATTAAAGGTAAGTTTTTAAATTAATTCCATTAGTGAACAGAAATCAGTAAATTAGCCAATTCAAACTTAATGAAATTAGACGCACAAAGGAAACAATTAAATATAATTTGGTGAGTCCATTTCAGTGGCAGATTTAGGAAGCGTTGATTCTAGAAAAAGAATCCACGGTAAATGAATAGGCTGACGTCACCACAATGGTTTAATATAACGTTATGAGTAGACATGTATTCATATAACGTTATGAGTAGACACGTATTCATGTAGCGTTATAAGTTGACATACATTAACAATTAAGCCATGTATTCATATAGCATTATAAGTAGACATGTATTCCTATAACGTTATGAGATGACATATATTTGCAATGGAGATATGTTTTCGTATAAGGTTAATAATGATTCTCTTCGCGTAATTGGTTATATTGTGTGTACAACACATCATTATGTTATCGCATAATGTTATATGAATATAATGTAAGCTGTGGTATGATCCAGGACGAATGATGCTGTAAAAGCATAGAACTCGTAACGGTAAGACAATTCGTATCTTTTATCAAACAGTATGTCAGCTCTTAACGTTTAGTGAATACATATATGAAATTGCAAGTATTTGGCAACTCATAACGCTATTTGAATACACATATAAATTGCAAATGTATGTCAACTCATAACGTTATATATGAATACATGGCTTAATTGTAAATGTATGTCAACTTATAACATTGTGTGAATACATATCCAAATTGGAAATGTATGTCAACTCGTAACGTTATGTGAATACATATATATTATAAATTCAAAACGTTATGTGAATACATATCTCAATTGGAAATGTTTGTCAACTCATAAAGTTATAACTTATACGAATACATATCTCAATTGGAAATGAATGTCAGCTTATAACGTTATATGAATACATGTCTACTTATAATGTTATATGAATACATGTCTACAGTAACTCCTAACTTTATGTGAATACATATATAAATGAAAAATGTATGTAAACTCATAACGTTATATGAATATATGTCTCCTTATAATGTTATATGAATACATGCCTACTCATAACGTTATATGAGTATATGTGAGAATTGCAAATGTATGTCAATTTATTACGTTATATGAATACATGTCTGCATGGATTGCAAGTGTATGCAAACTCATAACGTTATGGAAGTATCTGCTAGAAATATAGAAACAATGCGAATCCATATCTACATTGCAATTTTCTATAACTCAAAACGCTATTTCAACATTTAATTCTGCCACTGCAAGTTGAAAGCATAATGCAAGTTGAAAATATAATGTGTTTTAAGCAAAATGCACGCCACACTTAACTCCGAAACATACAAATGAACCAACATTAACAAAACACACAAGACTAACAAAGGCTAGAGGTCCCTGACTGGGACAGGCACAAAAATGCGGCGCGGTTAAAAACCTGTTGTTTTAAATTATATAGAACTAATGATTATGGTAAAAGGTATATGATTCTGAAAATAAAACCTTACTGCTGCAGATAAATCTCCTGTGCGCTCCGGGATATTCTTAATATTTATATTTACCTTACTTGGTATAATAAACAAAGCTACGTATGGCAATATTTATTTGAGCTTGGTACCCCCAAGCAAATAAATCCCCCAATAACATATATATCCCCATTCATATAACAAGCAAGTACATGTAACAAAAAAGTCCAAATGCTAGTAATATGTGTGTAACAAAAGTCTATAATATGGCTAAAAATAGCAGCAGTTATCACGCAAACACAACACCCTTAGTAATGCTGCTGGGAGGGTGGGTGGGAAAGGTAGCAATTTTTTTTTTAGCGTGCAGCCATGAGCAAAGTACTGTTTGAAAGCATGGTCCACTCAAACGAGGCTTGAAAAAATGGGATTTGCAAAATGCATGAGAGAAAGCGCGGTAAATTCAAACCTACGTGCTAAAAAACTATTAACGGATTAATACAATTACTGGCATTTGTGTATCGATTTCACACCTGGGTTGCTGTATGCGCTCATAGGCGGATCCAGGGGGGGGGCTATGGGGGCCCGGGCCCCCCTTTCGTGGGAAAAATGTGGTTGATTATATAGGGAATCACTGAAGTGTGACTGGAGCGGCCCCCCCCCCCCCCCCCCCTTTTCAAAAAGTTCTGGATCCGCCACTGGCGCTATACAAACCCGTCTGTATCTCTTACATGTATCATGAATTTATTAAAACAATACAAATGATATATTCATCTGTTTAATTAACATTCTTCATCAGAAATACATGACAGATATGGTTAAAATGGTATTTCAGAATTTGCACTTTGTATACTCTGTACATGTAGTTAATAAGTTTTACTGCACTTGAATCAATGGTTGCACAAGTTGTTAGATTTTAATTGAGTTTGCCTGGAAGCAGACATGTTTTGACATGCTTGATTATATCTGTATGCATGCATTACGCTTTATACATGTCATAAAATGGTTTTTAATTGACAAAAAAATTAGTAAAACGGAATTATTTATGTCGCACAAGGATTTCAGAAATTAATCTTATAGCTATTTTCTCCGAATTAATCATTTCATTTAATCGCATGCATACCGATCACAGATCTTAATTTAATTTGAAAAAAAAAGGATTAAAAAAATTACCGTCAGCCATTTTATTTCCCCCATATACTACATGACTAGAAAAAAAACTGATTTACATCTAACTGCAGTTTCATGGGAAGCTCAATTGATTTTTACAAAGAAGTAGGAAATCTTCATTAAATATTGTAATAGTCAGGCTATTTAATGAGACTTTTCCTACGAAAATAGTCCTATACTATCACACATCCCGATCGTTACAACTTTGTATACAATACTATTAAATTATAGACTACGGGATCACATTATCTTAAACCTCCTTGTCAATTATCACTGTATTCTAATTGTCACTGCAGTACGACTTTATTTAGAACTAATTAAGTTTTAGTGATGGACCAATAATGTGTGATTATATGACATCAAACATGGTCTGTGAAATAATTGAGGATTGCAATAAATATGTTGTAGCTTACTATTTTAAGTAAAATGATCGTTAATTTCGACATAATTCAAGATTGAAAGGCGCATGGGGACAAATAAAAAAAGGTTTATTCACCTGTCTAGATCGTTAGTACATTTAAAGCAACCGTAAGTTTAAAACCCAAGTTTTCTTAACCTAAATTTTGACCGAAATGAAGTAAATGACTGGTGTAAAAAACATTTTTCTAAAAGGTTATCACAAAATTATTTCCCAAATAGTTTGTAATTAGCTCTATACAGTTTTTTTTTGTTTTTGTTTTTTTGTTTTTGTTTTTGTTTTTTGTTTTTGTTTTGTGTTTTTTTTTCGGGGGGGGGGGGGAGGGGGGGCCGGGGGTATACAATTTTGCCAAAGAAGTTATTGTTGATAGATTCTCGAACAATGGGATTTACAATGTACTATTTCCTTAATAATGATATAGAGCACGCTAGATCATGATTAAAAGTAACAACATATATTGAAATGAAAATCAGCCAAAATGATTGTTTAAAAAGGAATGATTACTTCCTATAGTTAAAGAAAAGGGGAAAAAATCTGTATATGACATTCATCGACTAAAGTTAGAAAAAAGACTATTGGATATAATACTGGTATCCAGAGTGTTAATTATGCAGTCACATGGGGATGGGACTTGCTTCCTTAAATGCTTAATATTTTAAGCTTGTTTTTCACAATGTTCCAAGCCACATAAAAAATTCAGTCGTTGAAGCATGTTATGTTTACTCGCCACTTATTTCGCCTGATAAAAAAATAGTAAGAAAGTATTTCATACAAATTTCCTGTTGAGTTTGGGTGAATCGAAAGTATTAAGGTAATTTTTAGTGGAAATGACAAAAATGTGGAAAGCAGTAAATGAATATTAAATTTTATAAACGTGCGACCAAAACAGCTGGATTTACCATCATAAAGATCGCTCAAATCGAAATATTGAGAAGTTAGAGAAGTAAAAATACGTAGAAACGTTAGGATCTGTATGACAACTAGAGGCTCTCAAGAGCCTGTGTCGCTCACCTTTATTTACTGTGGTTTTGGAAATCATGTAAAATAAGGTTTAAATCATAATAAATAGTATAAGATACCCTAATAATGATTGAGGCCAAGTTTGGTTTTATTCGGCCCAGTAGTTAAATTTAAAGCAGGTCATCCCATTGTAGTTTTACAATAGTAACTGAAGACCCCTTATCATTATTTAAATTAGTTTTCAAGTTGTGAACATTTGAAATTGTTTTTTTACAATCTTCCCATAGACTTCTATAGTAAACCCCTATGTTCTATTTATAGCCATGGCGGTCATGTTGGTTGGATGACAGGGTCATCGGATACATTTTTCAATCAAGATACCCTATTGAAAATGTGGCTTAGTTTAATTCTATTTGGCCCTGTAGAATAAGTGGGGAAGACTTTTGTAAAAGATTACAAAAATTTACGAAAAATTGTGAAAAATTGATTTTAAGGGCAATAACTACTTATGGGGTCAATTGACAGTTTTAGTCATGCTGACTTATTTGTAGATCTTACTTTGCTGAACAATTTTGCTGTTTACAGTTTATCTCTATCTATTATAATATTCAAGATAATAACTAAAAACTGCAAAATTTCCTTAAATTACCAATTCAGGGGCAGCAACCCAACAACGGGTTGTCTGATACGTCTGAAAATTTCAGGGCAGATAGATCTTGACCTGATGAACATTTATATCCTTGTCAAATTTGCTCTTAATGCTTTAGTTTCAGAGATATAAGCCAAAAACTGCATGTTACCCCCGTGTTCTATTTTTAGCCATGGCGGCCATCTTAGTTGATGGGCGGGGTCATCGGATACCTTTTTAAAACTAGATACCCTAAGGATGATTTAGGCCAAGTTTGGTTTCATTTGGCCCAGTAATTTCAGAGGAGAAGATTTTTGTATAAGTTAACGGACGACGACGCCGACAACGGACGCCGAGTGATGAGAAAAGCTCACTTGGCCCTTTTGGGCCAGGTGAGCTAAAAAAGGAGATAAAATGAATAACCAAATACATCTCAGTGAACGACCCATTTAACTTTGACGGGGTGTTTTTTTTTCATTCTGAAATATTTTTTTCAAACCACAAATTATTTATTTTTTGTTGCGGAAGCGCAAAATTGATTTTATGAACTTACAATAAAATTTAATGGTAAATATTCTCAATCAGAATTGATTAAAATATTTTCAAATTTGGGATTCAGAATATTTTTTTTAAAAGAAAAACATACCCCCCTTTCAGAGTTAAATGGTTGTTCCCTAAGGCCAACTTTGGGAGTAGGAACATTAGTTTCTTTTATAATGTCTTAAATGTATTTATTTGATTCATTCAATCATGTCTAAAGAGAAATTTACAATAATCTTTCTAAAAATGAGATTTTTTTTTATACAGCAATGACCCTATCAGGAGCTATGCTTCATGTGAATATTTATAAATAAGAAACCTTTAAGATTTAAAGAAATTTAAGTTGGTGAAAGGTTGGGTATAATATACTGATTGTAAACCAACGGAACTATCAAACTGCGTGGAACTTAGACTGATATATGCTTACAAAACAGCATACCAAATATTAAATGTAAATATCTACTATAATTTGTCTGATGACAAAAATAACTTACATTCGAACAATAGTTTTCTTAAACTTCCAATACTACGCAAATCTTCAAATTCCGCCGTAAAGTAATATGAAAAGCATGCCAAATAAAGAAGGTATATTTGTAAGATCTCTTCATTAAACTACCTTAAAGGGAGCAGTGCAGAGATTTCAAAGTGACCAAAGCCAGAAGCGTTTTATAATCCACTTGCATGGATGTAATTGCAAAAGCATATACAATATAAATGAAAAAGTTGTAAAAAAATTTTGTTTATCTATTTACTTAAAAAAAGAAGATACAAATTTGATCAATATCGGATTGGATTTGATTTAATTATATTGCATGTTACAGACATGAAAAGATAAGGAAAATTATCAATGCTCTATCATAAGTACATATCCTTAAATTGGCTCTATCAGAAAAGTTTTGACTATGAGGCCACCAGAAAGTAACACTTATCTTTCGCTTTTATTCAGCCGAGACAAGAAATCATTATAAAAAACAAAATATGGAACGAGTATGATTTTTGAAAAGCTTTAGATCCTATTCGGATCACATAAAATTTGAGGCGCTTTCTGCAAAAAAATGCCATTTAGATATTTACGTAAAAGAATCAATGTAAATTAGAGAATGGAAACGGGGAATGTGTCAAAGAAACAACAACCCGACAAAAAAAAACCCAGAAAAACATTAAGATATTTGACAACTATTATATTTGAATTTTAACCTTATGACCTAATTACATTCATGGCAGCCATATAAAAATAAGGAGATATTGTATGATTGCCAATGCGAAAATTATCCAGTATATAAAGTTCAAATGAAGCGGATGTGAGCAATTATAAGCAACCGTACGGCCTTCAGCAATGAGAATAAAATGCTTCGCTGAGCGCAGCCTGATACGACCGCAGAGGTCGAACCCTGAACAGTTGGTGCAATTTTGGACACAATATTCAAGCTTGATACTGTCTGAATTTGGATTGTGATCAAATTTTTGACATAATATAGGTTTCTGACACAAAATAAATGTGGTGAATTATCTAAAAATGTTAAATGGGTTAAAAAATTTGTATTAAATTTCAATTGAAGATTTCTTGCTATTGCGCAATACTGTGCAAAAAGAAGATTTCTTGCAATTGCGCAATACTGTGCAATTCAATATTTCTTGCTATTGCGCAATACTGTGAAATTGAAGATTTCTTGCTATTGTGCAATATTGTGCTATTGGATATTTCTTGCTATTGCGCAATACTGTGCAATTGAAGATTTCTTGCTATTGTGCAATATTGTGCTATTGGATATTTCTTGCTATTGCGCAATACTGTGCAATTGAAGATTTCTTGCTAATGCGCAATACTGTGCAATTGAAAATTTCTTGCTATTGCACAATACCTAATATAATAATTTACACATCCTGTTTGGTGTGTATCTCTGGCCTTATCATTATTATTTGCTTTTATATATAAATCAGAAATTTAATAATAAAGTTTTTGGCAAATTTCCAATATATATAATTTAAAAGCAGTTTAGGTGAGATATTCAAATGAGTTTCAATTACCAACCTTACACTGCCTTTTAAATTATGTTTTGTACTTAAGTAATTGTCCATTAACCTGGAAACCCTTTTCCCCCCTTTTTTGCACCTTATTCCTTAACGGTTTGAGCCATAACTCCCAAAGACAATTCTTACCATCCCTTTGTGGTATTCCAATATCCAAAATCTAAATACATGGTTAGATTCAGCATATCAAAGAACACCCAAGAATTCAATTTTTGATGAAATCAAATAAAGTTCAATTTTGGACCCTTTAAACCTCAATGTGGACCAATTTGATAACCGGGCCCAAATATCAAAAATCTAAATACATGGTTAGATTCAGCATATCGAAGAACCCCATATATTCAATTTTTGTTGAAAAATAAGTTTAATTTTGGACCCCAATTTGAACCAACTTGAAAACTGGGCCCATAATAAAAATTCTAAGTACATGTTTAGATTCAGCATATCAAAGAACCCCAAGAATTCAATTTTTGTTAAAATCAAACTAAGTTTAATTTTGGACCCTTTGGACCTTGATTTAGACCAATTTAAAAACGGGACCAAAAATTACGAATCTAAATACACGGTTAGATTCGGCATATCAAAGAACCACAATAGTTCAATTTTTGATGAAATCAAACAAAGTTTAATTTTGGACCCTTTTGGCCCCTAATTCCTGAACTGTTGGGACCAAAACTCCCAAAATCAATCCCAACCTTCCTTTTGAGGTCATAAACCTTGTGTTTAAATTTCATAGATTTCTATTTACTTATACTAAAGTTATTGTGCAAAAACCAAGAAAAATGCTTATTTGGGCCCTTTTTTAGCCCCTAATTCCTAAACTGTTGGGACCAAAACTCCCAAAATCAATCCCAACCTTCCTTTAATGGTCATAAACCTTGTGTTAAAATTTCATAGATTTCTATTAACTTATACTACAGTTATAGTGCGAAAACCAAATGTCTTCGGACGACGACGACGACGACGACGACGACGACAACAACGACGACGACGACGCCAACGTCATACCAATATACGACCGTAAAATTTTGCGGTCGTATAAAAACCCATAACGTATATTCGGCTATAAAAGGCTCCGACATGAAAAATATGGAACAATTCAGATTGAGAAAACTAACGGCCTATTTGATACCAAAACAATTTACGAAAAACAATTATATGAAAGACATGAACCAACGACAACCACTAAACTACATGCTCCTGAATTGGGATAGACACATGTAGAATGTGGTGGGGTTAAACTAGTTTGCTGGCGCCAAACCCTCGACTAACCTGGGACAGTGGTGTAACAGTACAACATAAGAACAAACTATAAAAATCAGTTGAAAAGGGTTTAACTCATCAGATCGATACAAAGCAGGAAACATCTAGCGAAAAAGTAAAATAACAAAAATACCGAACTCCAAGGAAAATTTAAAACGGAAAGTTCTTTATCAGATGCCAAAATCAAAAGCTCAAACACATCAAACGAATACAAAATGTCACAATGTGTCAATAAGATTGTTCTCACTAAAATATCACAATGTGTCAACAAGAGTGTTCTCACTAAAATGTCTCAGCTGATTTACTGGTTATGATTGGATTTATGTTGAAATTCTTTAAGATAACTGGTATCACATACACTTAACATTTTGAATGACCCATGTATATGAGGTAAAGTCAGATGAACCCTGCAAAACGGACATGTTCACTTTAAAATCTTTCCATACGTCAAATATAGTTACTAGTAACTTTTTATCTTTAGTATCCAAGAAACAGACCTAACCACGACAACTTAATGTTGACCAATGAACACGAAAATAAGGTCAAATTAGATGAGCCCTGCCAGATAGTCATGTAAACCATACAATCATTCCATACACCAAATAGTTGACATATTGCTTAAATGTTTACATGGCTCCTAAACAGTAAATTGGTGGTTTCATTCATAATGACAATGTTATAGATCTTGTATTATTGTTGATCTTTATTGCTGTATACTGTTTCTGTATATTTATTATGGTTTTCAAGTTTTAGGAACGAATTTAAATTCTAAACTTGGTAGAAAATCATCATTTAAGGACAAGAACTCTTATAGAAGTCATCTGATAATTTCAGTAGAAATTTAGTGTAGGTTGATCTTGACACAGACTATTTTTACCTCTCTTTATATTCTCCATCTATTATGAATATTCAATATATTAGACAATTACTCTAATGTTTAGCAGTGGTGTCCATTTTGGTTGCTAAAATATAATAAACAATCTATAACCTAAACACTTTAAGGATCTTATTTCATCTTTGAACTTTTCTTGAAGATGATCACCAACTGATAGCAAAAGCTCGTAAAGTGGTCAAAGGCCAGTATATACTAATAACCATCATAAATCTGATTTCTTTTGTTGACACTATTTCACTAATCAATATGTTAGTCAATTTTACAAATGAGAAAAGAAAGCTCTATTCAGATTTCATTTATGGAATAAAACCAATAATTCATGGCCATGTTGCTTTCTACTATGTTAAATATTGCAATTTCCAGCTGTCTTAAATTCAAATGAAGTGACAGTCATTTTATGTAAAACAATGGCCTGCATTGTGCTGAAAAGTTCAACATAGTTTGCAGAGAAGAGTGCACTGGTTCCTGGAAGTTTGTTAGCGTGAAAACAGTTTAATACTTCTGGTCTGAGAACAGGCAACATATGCCCTTCTATCTTAATTTCATAGATTTTTTATCTTTAATAACAAACATTCAACAAGGGTTCAAAAGTGATCCAAGGTACTTAACCTTTAATTTCATACCAACATTACCCAAATGGATAACCTACAATGTATTTTGAAAGATACAGCTATGTATATTAACTATTTTGCTTGAAATATATACTACTTTCTTGTATGCTTTTTCTTATCAGGCCTGAATACATGGTTCCATACTTTGTATATGTATTACTTGTCAGATAACATTGACTGTATTAAAATACCAACTCAAGCCTCATCAACACTTATCCCTTGTGCAACTGAGGAACAAACAAAACTTTCATTTAAATGCTTTATTCAGTTTAATATTTTCATGTTAAAAAAGACTGTGTAGTGAACTGAAATAAAACAACATAGTTTCAAATGATCAAAACAATTCCAGGACAACAATTATCAACCAAAAAATACATGTAAAATATTCATATTTCTAAACAAATCTGCATAATATATAGATGACAGTGACAACAGGTCTATTTTTCATATTAATTAAAATGCATGTAAATAAAATTGATTAAAAAGAACATATCTTTTTTTCCAACGGCATTTACCCTTAATATTTTGCATTACTTTAGCAGCGGACTGCTGAAATTAATCATGCTCATCCTGCCAATACCTCAGTTCTAACTAGTGGGAAACTCCTGCTTTTCCTTTAAAAATTGGACCTGTCACCTGCAAGGTCGAAATCTCCCTCTTTGACAAAATAAAAATCATGCTTTCATCATTTCAGTTGTTTCGATAGTCTTTTCTGTGATTGATTTTACTGTATTGCAAAAACATAATAAAAAGATGTCATGAAGGATGTTCTTTTAGGAAATGCCTGTACCAAGTCAGGAATATGACAATTGTTTTTCATTTGTTTGATGTGCTTGTGCTTTTGATTTTGCCATGTAATAAAGGACTTTCAGTTTTGAATTTTCCTTGGAGTTGGGTATTTTTCCTATTTTATCTTTTAACTAATTAAATCAATGTTTAGATAATTAAATTTATCCATTTGTGCTGAAGTATTAAAAAATACTTTGTATTTCATTACAAAATTTTGAATGTTGTCATCCATATCCCCCAAAATGGAGCTTAAAAGAGGGAGAACTCCAACTTTGTAGCTCAAGAAGGTTGGCAGGTAGGCATGCATATGATATACCAAATCAATGCTAATTTTTTTATTATAAATACAATTATCACTCTTGTACATCAAACTATTTATAAAATCACAGATATGTTCTGCATTTGTTCAACATACATACTGGAATGCAAGCATGTGATCTATAAAAATTGTAAAAAAAATATCTATTCTACATACATACTGTTTAAAGTTAATTTTCATATCGTGTAAAGACAATATATGTTATCACATTGAAGTGTCGTGTACATTTCAGAAATATTTTTTCGTCATCTTAAAATGATATGTAAAATTAAAAAAAGTGTAAGTCTTCCAAAGAAGACATGTGCAGCCTGCTGTCTTGAAATAATCCTGCAGATGAATCTGAATAAGGTTAGTAAGCCTTTTTCAAAGAGATGTTGACTAACAAATTGATATTAGCAGAGATTGCTTAGTCCATACTGGGACTATTATACTATCCATATCTTGTAATGGGAAACCTAAAGATCAAAAATAAAATAGCAGGTATGCTATTTCATGTTCTATAGAATAATTTGTGCTTGTTTGGTTGAACTCTGTCAAATCATTTCCAAAGAGTTGCCGATTAACAAACTTATAAGCAGAATGGTTAAAGTCCATGTTTTGGTATAGTAAACCCCAAAAATCATTTTAACTGCTAAAAATAAAACAACAGGTGCACAACTTTATGTCCTGTAAATTTTTTTTTGAAAGGTTATTGAATTTTGAGAAGCTGCAGATTAAAAAAAATTGACACTGATGGCAAACACCAGACTGAAGTGATCACAAAGTGTTGCTAAATCTGGATGCTGTCAGTATAACAATAATACTGCTAGACTCTTCTTTCCTGTTTGATTGAACAATAATCATCAGATCAGGTGAAAAGTGTTAATATATCAAACTGTAGTCTTTCACTATAACTTCCATCAGGAAGTTGTGTCCAAACAGTTAATTTTAGGTCAATAAATTATTTAGATTCATTAACACTAATAATGAATGCACTGTGATTGGTATCTCAATTTACCACAGTTTATAGTCAAATATTTAATCTTTCTAAATTTTTTACAACATATTTCGTTTAAAAAAAAAATCTACACTTTTTATAGCTGATTTATACTCATATTTGAGTCTAATGCCACATGAGAATGATTTAGAAAATATGACACATAAATGATAACTTCACTAATTTAAAAACTAAATTCTAATCATGTGCACAATATAAAAAAAAAAATCAATAATGTGGTTTCAGTGGGGAATTTTAATATGAAGCCTATTTCACTGCATCAAACTTAAGAATTTCATATAAACAGATTACTGGATAGCCTTTATTGTTCTGCTATAGACAAATTTCTTCATGAATATACTCTTTTTGCATTGTATAAGATGGGTCTGGGGTCTCAGTCAACCTCTATTCTTACCATACACATCCTTTTATATGTCATTCTAAGTACTGAGTAGCACTAAGAATGCCCCATGAATCCAAACACCTAACATAGACAAACAAAAAAGGTTTTGGTACAGATAGGTTTCAATGTACATGTATATGAGACTTGCTTATAAGTGAGATTTGAGCCGGATATGCTAAGAGTAACTTGGTATCAACAAATGGCACTTTGTAAATATGAAACCATAAGATGAAAAAAATGTTCATGATAATCATTAAACTATGGCATATATATCAAACCTCATACAACAGACTAATTATGTCACATTGCAAAAAAGTTTTCAAACATGTGAAGGATCTGTGCTAAGTGATATGAGGTCTTTCCAAGAATGTAACAACAGAGAACTCACAATGACATCATTATTTCCCCTGCTAATGTTTCTTATTCCCTATAATATCTTTTAACTAATTTGAGATATTGAACAGACAAACAGGTAAATAGATATTTTAATCACATAATTTATAGTTTGTTCTAATTGAAACTAAGGTGAAACAATGTAAAAATTGTATTCTTTGTGAATGTCTACCTCACTTTTTGATTTTGTTTGCTTGCATATTAATTTGTACCTAAAACATGAGCAACTAGAGTTTTTGTTATGGTTGAATGACTTCATACATGACATCATTTAGTAGACAAACATGTAAATATATAAACATTTTTACAAAGTTTATAAATACCATACATTTGTAAATACCTTTGTGAACTATGACCTTTTAAAAACCATATTTACAGCTTCACCTATACAAATATGTTTTATACCAATGATCACATAAAGCACATGTGACTTATCCACATTCTATTGTGACAAAAATAAGTTCAATATCTAGAGTGTTCTGAGGACCAACAGTTTAACTATGAACACAATATTTGAAATGCTGTGACTAATGGTTTCCATGGTAATGATAAAATGTATGACATACTTCTTTAGATCTGGAAAAAACAACACAGAACCAATTAAATGTATACACAAACATGTTATGTATCAGTTGTGGATCCAGGGGGGGTTTCGGGGGTTGGAACCTCCCCTTTTTTTTTTGACGATCAATGCTTTTGAATGGGGACATATGGTTGGTATCCTCTCTTTTAAAAATGGCTGTATCTGCCCCGGTGTATATTGTAATATTTGGTATTTAGAAACCCCAGGTTTTTTTAGGTTTTTTTTCCTGAGTTTTCTGTGAATAAAAAACAAAAAGAACACATGCTCTTTTTCTTTTGTGATAGTGGCTATACATATAGTTGATTGGACATTAGGCTGACATATAATCACATTCAATATTGCATCTAGCATTATCAGTACAGTTTTTAAAGTTACAATGTTAAGTTGATTACTATTTTACAATGTTATCTTGATTACTATTTTCAATCTAATCCAAAGTTTAATGACTATGTTGAATTTTGAAATGCCTGATTCTAACAGAAGCAGTAAAATCTTGTTTACTCTAATGAGAATCTAAAATAAGCATATCATGGAAATATAAAATTTTTAATTGTCCATAAGGCCTTTGTTAGTCTTATATGGTTTTTTTTCAATTTTGGTTCATTTATATGTTTTGGAGTTTATTGTGACGTCCATTTTTGATGAACTAGTATACATTGTTGTTAAGGGGCCAGCTGAAGCCCGCCTCTGGATTTTCTTGCTGTGTTGAAAACCCATTGGTGGCCTTGGGCTGTTTTCTGCTCTTTGGTCAGGTTGTTGTCTTTTTTCTTTGCTAGTAATATAGTCATGGCATGAGAGATGTTTAATGATCGACAAAATATACGATAAGATATTTTTTCAGATTGGTGATTCACAACAATTATGATGCTGTGGATTGGCCTGAGATACCAACTGTTTTTTTCATTCTGACACTTATTCTTCATTTTCATACAAAACCTGCCTTTTATCAACTTGTTACATCTTTTGCATCTTTTATGTGATTTTTCAGGTATTTCATCATTCCAAATGTCTTGACTTTCTTTTTGCCTAAAAAAAAAATTGTAAATCATTGACAACAAGTAAAACTGTGAGCTACTGCTCACTGATGATACCTCCACCGAAATATTTCGGTAAACAGGAAGTTGTTGAGTGATGAATCTGAAAAGGCATCACACGGTATAGCTGACTTATATAAACCCAAAAAAGCAAATTTCAGAAATCCTTGTCAAGTAGTTCCTGAGAAAAATGTGACGAAAATTTTCAACTTGGCTATCATGTGTAAAATAATACAAGTGTTCGGTAAACAGGAAGTTGTTGAGTGATGAATCTGAAAACACATCACACGGTGTAACTTACTTATATAAACCCTGAAACCAAATTTCAGAAATCCTTGTCAAGTAGTTCCTGAGAAAAATGCGACGAAAATATTCATGGGATGGACGGATGGACTGACGGAAGGACAGACAGAGGTAAAACAGTATACCCCCACTTTTTTAAAGCGGGGGTATAATTACTACTGGTTACAGATTATTTCCAAGAACTTTTTTTCACATATTTACAAATTGCCCTTGATTACTTTATGTATATACAATTTACATATTTACAAAATAGCCCTTTGTTTACTTCATGCATATTCACTTTAAATATTTACAAAATAGCCCTTTGTTTACTTTATGCATATATACTTTACATATTTACAAAATAGCCCTTTGTTTACTTTATGCATATACACTTTACATATTTACAAAATAGCCATTTGTTTACCTTATGCATATACACTTTACATATTTCAATTGATTACCTTATGCATATACACTTTACTCATTTACAAAATAGCCCTTTGTTTACTTTATGTATATACACTTTACATATTTACAAAATAGCCCTTTGATTGCCTTATGCATAAACACAAATATATTTGAAAATATTAGGCAATGACATGCATACAATTAATACAACCGAACAACTATCACAACCGTTTATACGCATAAAAATAGATTTACTTACTACTCTAAGTAATTTCATAATATTCTAAATGAAAAACTAGAACAATAAGAGTGACACTCCAAAGAAAACAAACTGGATCTGTATTCTGTAGTAATAAGCATTGTGTATAAGTTTCATAACATTTGGTTGCGGCTAACTTAAGTTAGAGAACGAAAACAAAAAATTCAGCAATTTTTCCATTTGTAAAGGGGCATAACCCTAGAACGGTTAAAGTGACACCACCAAAATTCAAACTTGATCTGTATTTTGTGGTAATAAGCATTGTGTATAAGTTTCATAGCATTTTGTTGAGGCAAACTTTAGAGAACAGAAACGAAAAGCTGTATTTTCCATTTGTAAAGGGGCATAACTCTAGAACAATAAAAGTGACACCCCCAAATTTCAAACTTGATCTGTATTTTGTGGTAATAAGCATTGTGTATAAGTTTAATAACATTTGGTTGAGGCTAACTTAAGTTAGAGAACGGAAACAAAAAATTCAGCAATTTTTCCATTTGTAAAGGGGCATAACTCTAGAACGGTTAAAGTGACACCACCAAAATTCAAACTTGATCTGTATTTTGTGGTAATAAGCATTATGTATAAGTTTCATAACATTTGGTTGAGGCAATATAAAGTTAGAGAACGGAAACCAACTTTGGGACGTACAGACAGACAAGGGTAAAACTTAATGCCCCCTCCGCTACGGGGGGGGGGGGGGGGGCTTAAAAAATAAACTGCTTCGCTGAGCGCGCTGGATACGCCCGCAGAGGTCCAACCCTGAACAGTTGGGGCAAAAATGGACACAATATTCAAGCTTGATACAGGTCTGAATTTGGATTGTGATTAAATATTTGACATATTATAGGTTTCTGAATATATGAAGTCAAAGAACTTGAAATTGGTTATAAGAATTGAATTTATATTCAATTAAAGATTTCTTGCTGTTGTGCAATATACTGTGCTGTTGCGCAATACTTAGTAAATCTGTTGTCAGACTATAAACAAATAAAGTTCAATAACTTCTCAATGTTATATCAGAAATTTATAAAAAAAACTAAAGGGAGGTTATCTTAATAGATATAAATCAGTCATCAAAGTTTAATGAAAACTGCTCTAAGCACTTGAACTTTCAACTTGAAAATCACACCTTTTTTTATGAATAAAATGTTATAACTTGGAAATGTAAAATCAAAAATTTATAAAAATCAAAAGGGAGCTTACAACTATAGATATAAACAATTTACCAAAGTTTCATTCAAAATGCTGAAAGCATTTTTGAGTTATTGTCCGAAAACTGGAAAATCCCCCTTTTTGTAATGAATAAAACCCCATAAATTGGAAACTTAGAGTCTAAAATTTATAAAAATCAAAAGGGAGCTCATGTAGATAGAATTAAACAATTCACCAAAGTTTCTTGCAAATTGGTGAAATTGTTTTTGAGTTATTGTCCGATAACTGGAAAATCCCCCTTGAATAAAACTCCGAAATTTGGAAACGGTAATTCCAAAATTATAAAAAACGAAAGGGAGCTCACGTCAATAGATATAAACAATTCACCAAAGTTTCATGCATATTGGTTACAGCGTTTTTGAGTTAATGTCTGACATGTTGACGACGGACGGACGGACAGTCAACGGTATACCTTAATACGTCTCGTAAACAGACGTGTGAAAACCATACAGGTAAGACAAATTGCTGATTATAAAAAAATATGGCATTTTATTCTTAATACTTACTTCATCAGCTGGACCTACAAGGCTCACTTGATACTCTTGCTGATAAAGTCAGTATCAAAAATAAAATTTCCATTAAGGATAATTTATATATATATCAGTTACTTCAACATAAATACATATATATATATATATATATAAACAAGTCTAAATTGAAAACAACGTTCAAACCTATGATTGCGTTAGATAAGAACCGTAATTTTTATACGTGTGCATGTTAAACAAATTTCTAGGTAGAGGGGTCTAAATACAGCACAAACAACATTTTCCAAAAGCCCAAAAAGGTGAAAAGTATATTTTAACAAATCGCATTTGACTAACAGGTTGAACAACTGATGTTCTTAAACCCTGCTGATATATATATATATTAAAGAAAGGAAAGATCCACACGTTACATTATAGTGACTGTAATTAAAAACAGTTAAAAATATTCAGGGATAAATATAATTTGTTGTCCTCTTCCTCACCTTTTCTTTCAGCCAATGCAGGCTGAATGATCTTTAGTTACTTTGAGAGCATTAGCACTGTCATTATTATTTTCATCAGGATTACGTTTGTCTGTGTCATAATCTTTATGCTTTCTTTGTTTTGTTATTTTTTTTGTACCAGAAGTACGTATCTTTTATAAAAGAGAGGCGAAAGATACAAAAAGGGACATTCAAACTCATAAGTCGAAAAATAAACTGACAACGCCATGGCTAAAAATGAAAATTTAACAAGTACTTGCATATTCAATGACTATCTTATAACTTAATTAAAACAGTCACAACTCCAAAACACCTATATCATATTTCATAATTGTAACCAAACTCTAAAGAGACCAATGATCAAATGTAATGGTACAACAAGTAACAGTATTTAAAAGGATACTTACCAAATATAGGTAATAATTGTTCATCACAAATCATAAACTGCCTATTGGAGGGATCCTGAAATGAAATAATATAAGTGTTTGTTAATATAAATTATGTATATTTGTTCATTACAGATTAATTATTCTGAATGTCAGAAGCCATGTCAAAGACATTCAAATATATGAACAAGTTTGTCATTTTTGTTTTAGGTGAACTTTCAAGCATTCTAAGAAAGACAACTCAATTTTCATTAAGTTTTTTCGTATACTTTGCCTTTTATCTTCAAATATTTTTAAATGAAAAAAGCAGGTGCCCCTGTAAATTTTTATAAATGATACCAGGCTTTAAATCTAGTATGCCAGGTGCAAGTTTCGTCCACATAAGACTCAACAGTGGTGTTTGAATTGAAACAGTTGGAATGCTAAATCAATTATGAAGATGAAGAGATCAAAAACAATCAAATCAAAAAGATGTGCCAAACATTTTATGAACATTAAATTTACAGAAAAAGACCATATCAATGATATTTCTTGTCAGCACAGGATACTAATTTTGATTATGTGAAATTTACATCAATATTTGTGTACATAACAAATAATATACAGCAAAAACTATTATTGGAAAACTGTATTTATAAGAGATCTCACAGGAAACTCATGAAATGTTTTCAATAATGACAATGTAATCCTTATGAAACAAAATTTATAAAAATTTTCATGGCAGTTTCTCTCTCCCTTTAGGGGTTAAGATATTTTATTTCAGATCACTAGCCCAGGACTTATTGGCAGCAGAATTTACTAGTCCTGATAGCCTGAGTATGCTTACACATTGAGAATTTACTAGTCCTCTTAGCCTGAGTATGCTTTACACGTTCCGAATTTACTAGTTCTGATAGCCTGAGTATGCTTACACATTCAGAATTTACTAGTCCTGATAGCCTGAGTATGCTTACACATTCAGAATTTACTAGTTCTGATAGCCTGAGTATGCTTACACATTCAGAATTTACTAGTCCTGATAGCCTGAGTATGCTTACACATTCAGAATTTACTAGTCCTGATAGCCTGAGCAAGGATCCGGAAATTTTTCCACACAATTTCGGTCATTTTGAGATGATTGAAAAGTTGATGCCCCTTTCCAAATTGTCGATGTCAACTTGACTAGATTCATAGCATCAACGAACTTGTATTGCTGTTTCATCGCATTTACTAAGTAAATGTCTTACCATTACCATGAAGAACAGTTTAGGGAAGGCAATACTTTAAAATTGAAATGATTTTAATGACTCAAAATGGTATATCTCAGACATTGCTAGTCCAAATAATTATGACGTCTTGCAAGGCTATTTAATTTTTTTCTGTGATGCTTGCAAGACGTCATAATTATTTGGACTAAGACATTGCTTACGTTTCTTTCGATCTGGTAACAAAAGTTAAAACTGGAAGTTTTCGATAAAGTTGTGACAAAAGTTAAAACTGGAAGTTTTCGATAAAGTTAAAGTACGAATAATTCCGGATTTATTTCCGGGATTTGTTTTGTTTATCAAATTGACAGGAAATCACCGGCTTTTTATATTTTATTACCTTTAAAAGTGTTTGAATGTAACAGACAATAGTTGCACTCGTTTAATTTAGCATGAAATCAATCTGCATTTTACGATTAAATATTAAATTTCATGCATGCGTATTATATAGTAAACATAGCACATGAAAAAATACTTTTTTCTCCGTAAATTTAGGTTTAATTTTTAAATCAGATTTGATGATTGTCTTTGCTGAAAAGTATACACTTGTCAGGGAATTTCAATTTTTGTTAAGATATTATTTTGAGCTTGTGATGACTGTCAGGTGTGAATTAAAACCACAGGTAAAAAGTGATTAGCGATCATGAGCCAATGTTTCCAGTAGGCATTGATATAGATATTAGGAGGACCCTCAGGATTATCAAACTACTGGAGTGGCAGTTTTATTACAGGAAAGGGATTATAAACAAAAACAAGTGATCACAACTTACACAAGACAGTGCAAAATGGCGATTAAGAAATCCGATTTCAAACATTGAGTCAATGAAACGACCGAAATTACTTCTTTAAGAAAATAAAATTTGTCCTAAATCCCAATTACTCGTTTAGGACAAATAGTTTCATCTTAGGACCATAGTTGCCAACTGACATGATATTCGCGTGTAATACACGCTTTTTCAACGGTTTACATGCGAGGATTTTATCACATAGCACGTACACGCTTTTCACCACTTTACACGCAATTACACGCTTTTTCGTTGTTTTGATTTTTTGGTTGTTAGTGATATCGCGATTCTCTGGTTTTTTCATTATAACACGATAAATACCGAAATTTCAAAGAATTGTTTGGTGGCCATTGTTTATTTTTCTATATGGACGAACAGCAAAAGCTCTTAAGGTAAGTAGTTTGTGATTAGTTTTTACGATTTTGGGACTTTCTTTCTTTCAAATTTACTTAGGGGAAATGTCCACAGAAAGAGGTAGCTTTCAGGACCTGTACTGTCGTCTAAAGAGCCGATTTCTAAGCGAAAACGATGTGTACGTACCAAGATTCAAGATTTATAAATTATATTTGGGAGTTCGAGTTTAAATCATCGAGGGATGAGTAACGCATTGTGCACTCTATGTTGCAATCATAACAATACATATGAGAGGAGAACTAAAATACATAGCTATTTGATTAATGCATTTAACAATTATAAAATATTTTTCTTTTTCAGTTTCAAATGTAGCCAACAGATTTTCACAGGCCATAGGGGATGGAAATATCACGGAACTGTTGGATCAGTTCTCATAGTATTAGCTGTCTTCTTATGAACTACCCAGTTTTGACCAGGCAAAGTTTGTTGGGAGCAATGGCAGAGATCATAGATGACATTTTAGATGGCAAAAAAACATTATGACACTCTTTCAAAGCTTCATGAAGCTATTTTAGTTCAGCCAAATATCAATTCTGACTGTGAGAGATCATTATCAATTATAAAGAAATTACCACTGAATTCTGATCAGAACTCGACAATGATATATTGTGTGCCTTGTTATCAAGTAAATGTAACCAAACCAGCAGGTGTTTTGACTATGTGCCTAGTGGTGTTGCTTTAAAAGCAGCAAAACAGACCAATGTTGAATACAATAAAAGATTACAGTTGAATATTGTTTTTTATATAAACAAATTTGCATATAATGTGAAATTATGAACATTGTTCATATTAAAAAGTCCGCATCTACGTCACGCGTTTTCACATGCATAAGAAATCGGTATTGAAAGTACCAGAATTGTGATAAATACATGATACTGATCAATCCTGTTATTTGTTCTATTTTTAAAACATGTACAAAATCAGTTCAAATTCAAGGAATCCAGTATGAAGCAATTGAATCTGATTGGCTTAGATAAAAGAATGAGGAAAGGATTTGCACTTTCTATTATATGGTAATAACAAGATTTTTATTACTAGTCTGTTGGGCATATTGGATTACAAATTTTGATTGCCAGAGGCATAAATATTCTAGTCCAGGGCATCAGGCTTGTAGATTTTTTTACCCCTGCCCTGTAGAGCTCTTGCTCCTTTTTTTTTTAAACTAAATGGTTACAGTAACATATCAGAACAATCAACTCATTGGAATGTTTTATATGGAATGCAATACAAAATTCTACAATGCATAGGTAATTTATAATACACACCTGCTAATCATAAAAAAGATCTATTACTCACTTGTAGATTTCTTTCTTTAATTATCTGCCACATTTTCTTCACAACCTCATTTCTTGCCAACTACAACATAAAAAGCCAAAAAGAGAATTTCAGAATAGATTAAGAAAATTAGTAATTTATGGTTTAATTTCTCAAGTATCACATTCTATTACATAACTTGCTCTTTCAACATTGATAGAAGAATGCAGTTAATCATATAGTAAACAAATATCACATGAAACAGAAATGTATATCTTAACATATTTTCTTAAAGACTTTTGTAAAAATTTGAAGATTATCAGCCTCTTACACATTCATGCTTCAAATTAGAATACCACTGTCTACATTTTATACATTAACAAAACACTTTTCATGGCAGTCATTAAATTCAGTATTGGAAACAGCTGTAAGGAGGAGGGGTTCTACAAAAAATACTATGACATCAAGATTCAGATTGAAGTTTCAATATTAAAGTCAGAGGCTCAGACCCTCATGTCCCCAAATAACCTACCTCAGAGACATGGGTTAATAAACATTCTGATATTGTGGTTATCATGGTCATTTACAATATCTAAATAAATAAATGTCCATTTTTAAATTGTCCTTTTTTTTAAATCAAAAACTACCCACATTGAAATGTTTAAAACATCTTAAATTCCCAATTTTCACACTACACTCAAACCAGAACATTAAACAGTTTGAAATCTGGTTTCAGAAATATTGTTTGACAAATGATGCATTTCTGATGAACCTATTACAAAAAGTTATTCTGAGCTGACCTATATAAATAAAGAGCTGCGCGATGAGCGCATGATACGCCCGTCGCTTTTTCAAAAAATAGAGTTCCATAACTCCTCAATGTTATATCAGAAATTTATTAAAAAAAACTAAAGGGAGGTTATTTTTATAAACATAATACAGTCATCAAAGTATAATGAAAACTGTTCAAAGCACTTTTGAGTAATTGTTCACAGAATGGAAAATCCCCCCTTTTTTATGAATAAAATCCTACAACTCGTAAATGTAAAACCTAAAACTTATAAAATTCAAAAGGGAGCTTATGTCAATAGATATAAACAATTCACCAAAGTTTCATGCAAATTGGTTACAGCTTTTTTGAGTTAGTGTAGGACATGTTGACGATGGATGGACAGACAGAAGGACAGACAGACAAACAGACAGACAACAGTATACCATAATACGTCCCCTGAATGTGCGCATAATAATTATTGACAAGTAACATTCTATTACTTGTTCACAGCAACCTTTATTTCAAAATTACAAATATATGGCAATACCTTATCAGCACCCATAACATCTGCTAATTCTTGAGACAACAAACATGGCCGACTATATGTTGATGTGCCTAAAAATATATATATAGCAAACATTAAATAAAAGAGATAAATTGCTAAGTCAGTTAAAGTCACAATACTAAAAAAGATTCAATTCCTTTGGCAGTGTACATCCGAATAACAAGATATTTTGATTTCCTTGATAGAGGGTTGCTGTTTACACAGAGAGATCCTAGTGGTGAGGTTGAAATCATCCCTTCAAATATTTTCCAGACACCATCACGAGGTTGGTAGACCGTTTTGGAATATCTGTGTCACAGATGACAACAGATATGTTTCAATTGTCGTAACTATAATCCTGTCCTGTTTTCTTGAAATATGACCTAATGAATTAGACTTATCACTGAATTTGTACTTTCATGAGTAACACGAGGGATGCCATATATGGAGCAGGATCTGCTTACCCTTCTGTAGCACCCGAGATCACCCACAGTTTTAGGTGGGGTTTGTGTTGCTCAGTTTTGTGTACTGTTGTTTGTCTTTTCATTGTTTTTCGTATTTTGCAATGGCATTTTTAGTTTGTTTTCGACTTATGATTTTGAATATCCTTCAGGTATCTTTCGCCTCTCTTTTGTAATTTTATTATTTTGATTTGAAAGTTTGAAGCAATGCATAACAGCTGAAATCAAGGGTTTTTTTTCAATTCAAATGTATATGGGAGGGAAGAATGTGACTGCATAATGCCCCCTCAACCAATTTACACCCTTTTAGCATCTGCAAATATCAAATGAAAATACAAGCATAATTAACCAAAGACTTATGTTCAAAAATTAATCTTTCGTTTCTACCTTCAAATATTCATTTAAAATGACCTACTCTTAAATACTTGTCTGTCTTAATATTTTCCATCAAACTTTATTTCTGTTTTAAACTTATTTTTAAAACCAAATCCGCATTTGCTTTGGAAAGTCTTATATTACACAGAAATTGTGATAACATAAAAAATTTCAATGTAAATTGATCCAAATCCAAAATAAAAGCAAAACTGACCAATCAAAAAATTATGATTTTTAAAGACTGTGTAAACATTTTACAAATAGAACTTCAGATTATTTTCATGAATCCTTTTGCCAAATATCCATTTCAAACAAATAGGTTATGCTTAGACTGAGTTTATAATTGACCGAAAGTCTTTAGGTAATATCACCTACTGTACTTTATGGGTGACAATGGCTACCAAAGATTAAAAAAAAATGACATGCACCTAAAAAAATGCATTACGTTTACCCATGTGGTATGATAATGAGAGATAACCAACACCTAAACATGGAGTGTAGCATCAATCAGGTGAAGACTATCAATCTTTGACAATATTCTACCCTTTATTGTTGGGTGAATGTTTCATTGATGTTTGTTTCAGATCCCTCTAAATATTGATGGACAGTTCTGTAAAATTGTGCTGTGTAATTGTTTTTATAATTTATTTGTAAACTAGATAATTCACTTTTATAAATATATGAAATGTTTATAGTGAATCTATTCTTACCCTTCTTTTCTCTTTTAACAGGAGTTTTTCTTTCTTTTTTCTGCAAATAGAAAGATAAGTTAGTTTCTGCTACAGTTTGTTACATTTAGCACAGTGTACTGCACTATACTTGCCTATAATTACTTACATCCACTTCATTTAAACTTTAATGGATAGTTGTCACATTGACAATCATACCACATTTCCTTATTTTTATATAAATTTAAACAACTGATCAAAACAACTTAAAACCTCATATTCAAATTTTCAAAGTCCTGTCATATAAAATTTATGTATTTTCAACCAAGAATTTAATTGGATTTTTAACAAAGTAATTTTAATTAAATATGCTTGCCCTCACTTATTTTACTAGTCCTTTGTAAAGTGTAACATAGGGCATCCGTTCAGCTGTGCGCGAAGCACAAATAAGCAACGACGTCCGGTTAGAATGGGGATGTTAAATGTGATGTCTCATGTAAAGAGAGTGCCAGGCTCTTTGCATGTAAAGAACCTTGCTAAAACTCTTTGAGGGGTCCATAGGTGGCCTGTTACAAGGCAAAATTTCTGTCCCTATCCAATATACACTCATTTTCCAGCAGCAGTCCAAATTTCCCCAACCTTCATCCCAGTTGGCCTCTATTACAGGACCTACCAATTGTATTTATTGTTATTTTGTTCTCATCCTGAACATGCATGAAATATTTGCCACTGAATGTTTAGCGACCAACTATCAATCCATCAATTTACTGTTTACATATGTTTGACTGTATTACGGGTTTTCCCAATTTAATCTGGCATAAACCCATGGTTGTCAACAAAAGAAAATATACATATTTTAACATATGATCATTGATGTGTTTGCAAGATTACTACTTTTATTAATTAAATTTGGAAATAGGTTTTCAATTTAAGTTACAGTCAATATTAAAATATGACAATGTGTCAGATTATGAGCAACTATAGGTCACCGTACTGCCTTCAACAATGAGAAAAACCACTACCGCATAGCATGTTATAAAAGGCCCAGACAAGATGAATGTAAAACAATTCAAACACGAAACTTACAACCTGATTAATGTACAAAACAATAAACGAAAAGAAAATGTGATTTACAACAACAAAGGACAACCACTGAATTACAGGTTCCTGACTTGGGTCAAGCACATACAGAATGTGGTGGAGTTAACAGTTAAGCATTTATATAGTATTTATAGAAAGACTGCAATTACATGACTGAATATTAAACTCAGAAACTAGGTCATGATGGTCCAGTGAAACAGTCTACATCATTCGTAAATATAGCTCAACATGCAGACTTATTATACGTTCAGGTATTTCACATCCAATTTTTTATGGAAATATTCTTTATAAAGCACAAAAATGTCAGTATTCACCTCTGAAGCTAACAAAACCTTTAAATAGACTTATTAAGAAGGGATATAGTTACGATACTGTTGTCAGGTCATTAAAGATTGCATATTTTGGCGTTAATATTGATTCACTTATAGGGTCTTTGCATCGGCACTAAACACATTTATTTAAAAACCAGTTGTTGGCATGTAACGGGTTATGTTCTTCTCATATATGTTATGATGGTATGATACTAAACCCCTAACGGGAAGGATTGTGCCTGATATTCATATGATGAAGACATAATCTTTCAATCAGTTTAATTGAAGTCTGGAGCTGGCATGTCAGTTAACTGCTAGTAGTCTGTTGTTATTTATGTATTATTGTCATTTTGTTTATTTTCTTTGGTTACATCTTCTGACATCAGACTCGGACTTCTCTTGAACTGAATTTTAATGTGCGTATTGTTATGCGTTTACTTTTCTACATTGGCTAGAGGTATAGGGGGAGGGTTGAGATCTCATAAACATGTTTAACCCCGCCGCATTTTTGCGCCTGTCCCAAGTCAGGAGCCTCTAGCCTTTGTCAGTCTTGTATTATTTTTAATTTTAGTTTCTTGTGTACAATTTGGAGTTTAGTATGGCGTTCATTATCACTGAACTAGTATATATATTTGTTTAGGGGCCAGCTGAAGGACGCCTCCGGGTGCGGGAATTTCTCGCTGCATTGAAGACCTGTTGGTGACCTTCTGCTGTTGTCTGTTCTATGGTCGGGTTGTTGTCTCTTTGACACATTCCCCATTTCCATTCTCAATTTTAAGACTTGGATGGAGAGTTGTCTCATTGGCACTCATACCACATCTTCTTATATCTAGAAAATTTCCTGAGCACACGGATAATAATCTTTGACACAACTAGGAAGGAAATAGAGTTAATACTGCTATACATGTGTCAAACATTAATTTTGAGCGTGTCGGTCGCTATTTTAAACTTATCTTTATTAGTAATTGGAAAAGTGCTAGGGTACGTTGGGAAATGGGAACCACCATTATATTTTTATTTGGCCTTATGTTTTGAAGTTGCAGCTCATATATAAGACTTTAAAAATTACCGTATAAATTTTAACCTCACTTGAACAGATAAGAAGTCTATTTCAGAACTGTACTAAGCAATGGAGAAGTGGCATTTATAAAAGGGTTGGTTGTACGAGTTTTATTGGTTTAATTTAAGCCTGTTAAAAAATTGAGAAGCATCAATCAAGTTCTTAATTTTTACAGAAAGTGAGATCTAAACTCCATCAGGCAAGTTGACCTTGGATATTTTGACACTTTATTCAGGTTATCAAGATATGATAATATACACATTGTATTTTGCTTTAAGACTTTAGTGTCTGATTTTTCATGAAACAGATGGATTAAGAAAGCATATTATGTACAGCGAAATTTGTATATTTGAGTCAGAATCATAAAAAATTCGTAAGGGTTCCACAGAACCCAGTGTCTCGCCTACTTTTTCTGTTAATCGCAGGCACAACAAAAATGAGGAAGTAAATCAATAAAAATATTTCTCTTGATACCATCTTTTGATTGTAAGAAGCTTCTGTCCAAGTTTGGTAAAAATCCAGGATAGTTTATGAATCTAATAAATGTTTAAAAACTTTAACTGCAGACTGAATGTAATGTTAACTGGAAGAAAACAAAACTTCCTTCTAGATACTACTATTTGATCATAAACAAGCTTATGTCCAAGTTTGGTACAAATCCAGTATAGTTTAAGAAAGTTATTAACATTTCAAAAACTTTAACCACAGAGTGAATATTTGTGGACGCCGACGGAATGTAGGATCGCTATGTCTCGCTTTTTCGACTAAAGTCGAAGGCTCGACAAAAAAGACGTTCCTAAGTTGTAATAAAAGCTGGGCACAGCTTGATACGACCGCAGAGGTCGAACCCTGAACAGTTGGGGCAAGTATGGACACAACATTCAAGCTTCATACAGCACTGAATTTGGATTGTGATTAAATATTTGACACAGCAAAGGTTTCTGACACAGAATGAATGTGGTCTAAGAACTTAAAATTTTTTAATTTACCTATTCAAACCATATCATTATTATTTGCTCTTATATATAAATCAGAAATAACCAATTTAAAATGGAAAATTTTAAAGAAAAAAAAAGAAAAAAAAAATCCCCCCCCCCAAATGTTTTGAACCCCCTTATGATTCATCACCCCCAAACTCAATCCCAGCCTTCCCTTTGTGGTATGGTACCTGGCAGTACAATTTCAGAGAGATCCATACACTTGAACACAAGTTATTGTCTGGAAGCTAGAAAAATGCTTGTTTCTTGGCCCCTTTTTGGCCCCAAATTCCTAAACATTTAGGGCAATTACCCCCTAACTCATACCCAGCTTTCCCTTTGTGATATGGTACTTTGTAGTACAATTTCATAAAGATCCATACACTTACACACAAGTTATTGTCCTGAAACTAGAAAAATGCTTGTTTTTTGCCCCTTTTTTGGCCCCCGATTCCTAAAATTTTGAGGCATTTACCCCCAAAATCAATCCAAGCATTCCCTTTGTGATATGGAACATTGTGGTACAATGTCAGAGAGATCCATACACTAACACACAAGTTATGTCTGGAAGTTACAAAAATGCTTATTTTTGGCCCCTAATTCCTGAACTGTTAGTACCATAACCCCAAAAATCAATCCCAACCTTCCTTTTGTGGTATTGAACCTTATGGTAAAATTTCATAGAGATCCATACACTTAAACTAAGGTTAGAGTGCGAAAACCAATGTGTCTTCGGACAACGACGCCAACGTCATACCAATTTTTTTTGCGGTCGTATAAAAACTTGTGTCTGATCCATTTGTCCTTTTGAACAATAAATCATGCTTAAAGTATAAAATAAAATAAATATTTATCTGTTTAAATGATGATGTACACTAATAAGAGTGTGTGGAGTACCAACCTTTGTATTTCTTGATCTTGTTCTTCTACCACCACTGTTTAATTCTTCTTGTAATTTCTGAGCCATTGCTTCATCATCATCCTACAAAAATTAACCATACTAAAATCATTTTTACAATAAGCAGATATTTCTTTTCTGAAAGTTTCCATTAAATTCTTTCATTAGGATGTTCAAATACATGTTTATTGGTTAAAAATGTCATTGAAATTGTCAATAATGTGGTATCTAAACTGCACCATGTTTATCATTCTAACGTTCTAACAAACAACTTGTTTGAAGCATTGTAGGTTCCCCCAAAATATTTTGTAGATAAACCTAAATTCTGGAAGCAATTTGTTTTATTCTTGTATGTTCTATATGTTTTTCATAAAATCATCTTTACACGTATAAAAATTTGAACATTAGGTCAGCATATCTTTTCTATTTCATTTTTTTAATGTAATCAATTTGTTTCCCTTAAAATAACAATGAAAACTATTTGTTCTTGTGACATGCACCTAACTAGTTAGAAAAAGCATGTCAGGGGATCAAAACCCCAATATATGTGGGGTATAGATAATGGTAAAACTAACATCACCATCTGATGAATCACTCATGTTAGTTGTTACTGCTACCACTTTTTCTGGAGTTTTCTTTGGTTGTGGTTTCGGCTGAAAATAGATAAAAGTAACTGACCATGATATTAAACTAAAACAAAAATGATGTACACGATTACTGGGTACTGTAGAAATTATAATGAGGTTTTTATTGATGTGAATAATGCAACTGGGTGAGTATTGCAATAATAAGAACTCTCATTATGATATCTGATCCATATCTTTGTATGCAGCTTTTCCTATAACAGCAATAATAAATGCACACAATAATTCAAAATTGAGAGTAATATGAATGATTGTGAAATCATACAAAGACAGAAAGTAAAGGTTCTAAGTAGTTTATATCCCCCACCTGTACATATGCCTAATGTCAACAATGGACACTTCCTTGCCATATTAAACCAACCCTACACAGGATTTCAGATATTTTTTATTGCATTTAAAAATAGATCAGAATTGAAAAATACATCTGGCTTTGGAGGGATTTATACATTTCTTTTAGCTGACTGGGATAAAATTAGGATCATAAACGTAAAAAATTGAACCAAACTTTGAAAGCAATTTATATTTCATATATTTTATCAGAATTTTTACATGGTTCATATATACAGTATATTCTTTTGTTTAATTTTTTATTTTAGTAAAATGGTGACAATGTTTGAAGTGGTGCGTTCTTAACTTCTTATCTTCCATATGCATAGGCACTTATATAGTTCACTACTACACACTGCTGATTAGATAGCTACTGCAGCTGATTTGTATGTTAACTACCAGGGATAATTTGTGGTGAAAGAATTATAAAAGCTGTACAATGAGTACTCTAATTAAATGTTTAATTAATTTATAGATTATAGCTGATCATCTCAACGAGATTTTTTTTTATTGCTTGAGCCGGTACGGATGACTTGCAATCCAGTTCCGACAAACTAAAATATCCCTGCCTATACTTCTGGCTTTGCTTTCGTCAATATTTGATTGCGTGAATCCTTCAAATTCTTCACTCTTGTGAGAGTTCCTATTTCTTATTATGGTGATTTCCCTTTTTGAATACCCATAATTCTTAAAAGTTTGATAGTAATTGGTCATTAACAGGAAATTTTTTCATTGACTTTTTATTACTTTACCACTTTGTTTTATTCTAATCAATTGCAGTCATACGGGTTTGACAATGGTAGCATCTTATATAACTTTTAAAGTAGATCTCTTAAGGATGATGCAGGCCAAGTTTGATTGAATTGGCCCAGTTGGTTGAGAGGTATTCCTAATCTTAGATTTTAATATACAGTTTACAACTAACCACAATGCAAAGTGATGACAATAGCTTACAACAGCCTTGAGTAGTAAATACTTATTGGTCATTGAAATACAATGTATTAAAAAACTTTTTTTCAATTACTAAGTCCCTGCACAAAAATTACATATGCAGACAGACATGTCTGGCATGATGAAATGCTGCTTTGTTTTTCACGACTTGTTTACAATTAAAATCTAAAACAAACAAGATTACATACCTTTGTGGCTGTGGCTTTCTTTGTTGGTTTTGGTTTCTTTTTAGGTGGTTCATCCTCCAACTAAATAATGAAAACAAATATTCTTCCATAATATAATGTACATTGAGCATTGAACATTCAGGTAGATAAAGTACATCTATTTATATACGGGGGAACCACAAAATAGAAGTAGAAATACACAGTCTTAATTACTACAGTAGGAGTAAATGATGAAACCCTAAAATCAAGTAACATCCAAACAGACTCAGTGTTCTCCCCAGGGCCATTTAGAATTATTGTCTCAAGATAATACCAAGGGAAAAACAGTGAGGTTACAGTTTATCTTTCTTCATCCAGGAAAATTGATAACAATGACCATTTGTATTAAAAAATGTATTATTTAGTTTAAAAATCTACAGTCCATCCCCCTTTTTGCATCGAGGTTTACGTTCATGATCATATTTGTTACTTGTACCTAATATATATATAGAAATAATCAAATCAACATCAGTTTTACCCAGTTACATGTATCCTTTTTTTCAATAAACAAATTCATGCAGCAAAATTAAATATTATTAAGTAATCTATAACCAAGTAGACTCAATCCGATGAACAAGGCTTCTTTTCACACAAAAGGTACTCTCTGTCATGTCCATGTTGTTGTACTATTTTATTAGACAACGAAAGGCGTATTGTTTTAACAGGAAATCATATTTATTGACCAAACAGTTTTTCTAGGACCTTGGAAAAGTGCTGATAAGTCTTTTGATAAAAATTAACATGCATTGAGAATTTAACCATCATGAGTTACATTTAGTAACCAAGGATTAAAAAGAAGTTGAACAACAGAATTTTAACCCTTGGTTAGTAACCATCTGTTAAAAAGATTTAACAAAGGGTTATATTTAACTAAGAGATGAACAACTGTGTCCAACAGTCTATTGTTGAAGACTTTATATTGACCTTTAGATTGTTTTTATTTATTTGCATGAAGGTTGCTGTCTCATTGATGTATACAACACATTTCTTTATATACATGTTAACTATAGTATCTTTTAAATTCAAATACGAAGAAAATTTTTGTTACCTCCTCCTCTTCAGAACTTGCATCATCTTCATTTTCTTGACTATCTTGACTCTCTTCTATAAGTTCCATCACTAACTGATCTATTTCTTTTTTTCTTTAAAAAAACATGATTGTTCGTTACCGTTAAGGTTTTGAAACATGTTGAAAATTGCTTGTAATGTTTTTGCTAGTTTATTGAATAGGGAACCAACTTTTCCAGGACATTCATCAATTTTCAATGATGTATCTGAAGACACAGTTCAATAAACTATATACTTCACTTTGCAGTTAACAGGTTCTTCTGCAGAAGATTGGTAAAACTTCTGACCAGTTGAACATTTTGGTTTGTTGAAACAAAATTATAATCTATAATCAACATTTTCAATAACTGACAATCTGAGCATCACTATGAAAAAATTCACCATAATGATTTTCAACACAAGGCAAATGTAAAATTTTTTGTAATAAGTGAAACAAATTTCAGTTGTTTTCTTTGAGTATGCCTTTTTTTGTGTCAGTGTGTCTGGGTTGGTCTTGTGAGTTGAAACTTAAAACAAACTATCACCAGAGATTATGTCACCTTTGTGAATCTGCTGACATCGGCGATGAGTTCCATTATGTAATGTCTTGCCCTTTTTTCAAAAAAAGAACGACATAAATATTTACCACACTATTGTTGCACAAATGTTTTAAAATATTCTTAAATTTAATGATGTATTCACTTCAGTCAATATTGTTTTCCTAGAAAAGTTGTGTAGATCTATTATTAAATATATATCGGTGAAAGTCTGTCCTCCTGGTTAAAAAACATTTATTTACGTAATTTTCACACATGCAAAATATGTTTTATTGTGTATATTATCATCTCTGTAACTATGTAATTTAGTTAATGAGATCTCTGTAACTATGTAATTTAGTTAATGAGAATAAAGATCTATCTATCTATCCATTTGAAATACAAGCTCTGCATTTAGAGCATACACAATATAATGTTGGTGAAGGTAAACCTCATACAACCATGAGTTCTACCTCTGTTGGAAATAAACATTTTCTAAGGAAGACAAAAAAACTAACATGCATTAAACAGTATTGTCAATCAGCTGATCATTGTTGATGTAGAGTTATCTACCTTCACGAGTTACTATCCACGTGCACACAACACACTGTACACAAAAGTGTCGCACACCACTATACCTTTAAAACTTATAATAATGGTTAATAACAGAAAATTAAAATGATAAGTGTACTTGAAAACATACTTATCTGAGAGGTCTGTGTCATACTGGTCCTGCAACTGTAGTCTAACTTTCTTTGCCGACAAGCTATCAAGATCGGCATCCTTCAGTATGTCTGTAAGATTTAAATAAAAGCGTGAAATGTTTGTGATATAAAACTATTTGAAATAAACGGGCTTGTGCGATATTCATGTGTCCTTTGTTAAATGTATTAAGCTCTATGTACGTAAAACAAACCTTTTATTGCTTTTCGAAGTTCATCTTGTGTGAGTGCCATTGTGTTCCGGTAAATACAAGGGGAGGTCACTCTAATGTGTTTTCAAAAATTTACAGCTTCAGACGGGGTACTTATAAAGTATAAAGTGAGAACGAAACGAAAAATAACGAATGATAATACGAAATCAAAGCGAAATAATATATTTTTAGCCCAATGGCACTTAAGAATCCGACCCTTTAGGTTTATGCAAGGATATGTATAGCAACCCATTATAATTACAGTCTATGCAAAAGTCCACGAGATTCCAATCCTTCTTACTATACAAATCCTTAGTTCTCCTTCTCCCAATGAGAAACTCCAAGAAAAGGAAATGTAAGTACCATGTACACTTTAAAATTTATTTCGACAGTGCTTGTAGTTTAAGAAACAGAACTTAAAAACATTTTGATGTTGAGTCATTTCCTTTTTTTCAGTAGCAAACTATCTGATATCTGATATCTTAATGGCAAAATTTACAACATTTCAGTAGCCCAGGTCAAAATATATGAACCGCGATGGTCACGCTGAGGTGCGATGGTGGCACTGTGACGCTATCTTGTTGATAGTTACGCCGAAGTGCGATGGTGGTAACGCTGAAGTGCGATGGTCTACACAAACTACATATATGTTATATGGTACAGTTTTACATCTCATGTGACCGTGAGAGGTCATACCGGTGTTGTATTGCCGCAGAAATTTTCTTGCGCTTTTGACTGATAACCGAACGTATTTCGTATTATTACGTGGATATTATAGCGTGCAAAATAATATTCCTTATCGCTTGTTATATATAAATTTCAACAATAAATATTAATGAAAATAATTTTTAAGAACATAGATATGTTTTGTCGTGAGAAATATATATATCAATAACAAATCATGAATACCAAAAATGGGTGTTAACGCATGCGGAAGAATATCTCGAGAACGTTTTGCAACAAAAGCGGGAAAATATGAATGCCTACTCAAATCCAATCTATTAGAAAAAACGAATTATTACAGAAGAGTGTCCTTAACCTAACTTTCAGGTATAGAGATATGATTTTTTTTTTTCTGAGACAAGTCAGAGCTTGTGACCATCCACCAGAACTTGCGGTCATCCGATGTTCAGTACTTCAGTACTTTGATTTCCCCATGTCTTCTATACTATTCATACTTGTCGACCTGTGAATTTCATTTGGTTAAGTCCTCATGGTATGGGATGTGATTTTGATATTTACCAACCGATGAAGTCTACAATGTCGTCAATCAAGTTTTGTAAATACCATGGGATAAAAAAAATTAAAGCATTGGTTTCAATACAAATCATTCGTTTATATGTTTGGTGGTATGATCCAAGGCAACAAGTGGGATTAAAATGCTTTTACACGGGTTCAGCTGCTGCGTTTGCCATTTATCGTTGACGTAAATGGTACCAGTTTGTTGATCGTAATTTCATTTTTATTGGCAAAAGTGCTTGTACATACAAAAAATAGAATCATTTAATGCCTCCTCGGCATTTTCTTGTATCTCAAGTAAATATATGTGGATCGAGTTCTAGCTTGGAGATGAGCTTCTATTTCTCTCTTGTTTTTTATGCCTCACCTAGGGGAATTATGTTTTTCGGTCTGTGCGTCCGTTCGTTCGTTCGTCCGTCCGTTCGTTCGTCCGTCCGTCCGTCCGTCCGTCCGTCCGTCTGTCCCGCTTCGGGTTAAAGTTTTTGGTCTTTCTGGTTAAAGTTTTTGGTCAAGGCAGTTTTTGATGTAGTTGAAGTCCAATCATCTTGAAACTTAGTAAACACGTTTCCTATGATATGATCTTTCTAATTTTAATGCCAAATTAGAGTCTTGACCCCAATTTCACGGTCCACTGAACATAGAAAATGATAGTGCGAGTGGGGCATCCGTATACTATGGACACATTCTTGTTTGTATATATTATTATGTTATTATTTTGGTCGGCCAGTAATAGGAGGCACTGCCTACATGCCTCCACATAATTGACGGCCCTGATATTATTGTTAAAAAATTGACAAGATTGCGTGTGTCAGTACACTCGATTCAGATTGAAAAGGGAAGATATCAGTATATTACTCCACAAGATAAAGCTTATCCAAGATGCTCCAGTTCTAATTTTAAAGACGAATTGCACTTCAATAATGAATTAAAGCAGCAACATACCGGTATTACTGCGTGCTAGGGAATATAGTGCTAGCTTTGATATTTTTATGCTGACTGCTAAGGTTTATTCGTAAATAACCATAGCTTGTTTGAACTATATATATAGGTTCTTTCATGAATAATAATAAAAAATTCTCATAATTTATCCCAATTGTCTTGTATTTTTAGAATTGTTTGTCAGAGAGTTTCATATTAAACCCAAATATATTTTACACCAAATCTAAACCATACACGTAAGAATTTCATTTCAGCACCAGTCCTGCCCTTGGTGACACTTGCATCTGGATGACTATTTAGACTGTTTAATTACACTTGTCCACGTTCATCAGCCACTAGGAGGACTAGATATTTTTTAAAACATTTTAACATATGTGTATATATAGATTCGCCTTACGTGACAAGGTAACACTACGACAATTGAAGTTATATTCTAATATAGCGGATGTGGTCGAGTGGTCTAGAGCGCTGGACATGAGGCTAAACGATTGTTGCTGTAGTGTATCAAAGGTGTGAGTTCAAATCCCGTTGAGGAACAAAAATGTGTCACCATAAAAATCTAATTCTAACACTGTTGGGTTTCATTTTCAGACTAAATGCTTAAATAATAAGGAGATGTGGTATGATTGCCAATGAGAAGCTATCCACCAATGTCCAATTGAAGTGAATGTAAGCAATTATAGGCAACTGTACGGCCTTCAACAATGCGTGAAAAAAACCCTTACCGTATAGTCGGCTATAAAATGCCCCGACATGAAAAATATGAAACAATTCAATTGAGAAAACTAACGGCCTAATTATACCAAAACAATTTACAAAAAACAAATTTGACAGACATGAACCAAGAACAACCACTGAACTATAGGCTTGTGACATAAACATGCACCTGCCCTTATTGACTCCTGCATTTGTATAACTAGAATATTTGTCCATTTGCATAAGCCACACGGAACCCCGATGACGTAATAATGGAAATCATGATGCTGCTTCTGGTGCTTGGTCAACAAACACTGAACACAATGGTTTAATGGTTATATTACTTACTCATGTTCTACTCCAAATTTTGAGCTGTTTTCTTTTGTATTGTCTATATCATGATAAATACCTAATGTTTTAATAATTGAAATGGTTCTTCCCATAATAGGTCCGTTTTTTGGAAACAAAAAATATCTGATGTTATAGTCCGACCTTTGAACTATGCGTTATTCGTTGTTGTTTGTTTGTCGAGTTTTAGTGGTTGATGTTGTCTGTTGTAGTCTCCAATATTTTTGCTAATTCCTTCTCCCTTTATGAATTATCTACTTCCATGCAGCCACTTTAATTGAAACATCAATCAAAATTTAAGATTTATTATCAACGGAAAATATCATATTGGGTTGGGTGTGGGGGATCAAGACAAACTGAGAAAGGAAGGAGGCATTTGCGTTAAATGCTACAAGTACCTTGTCTGCAGTTTTGATGGTCAGTTGAGTACTTAGTGGTAAGTCTTGAATTATAAAATAAAATTAATTTTCCCGGCTGCATGAATTCGGTCTTGTCGTTTATATCCCTACCACAACCTTTCTCACAAACATAAGGTTTGGTCAGTGTTTAAGTGCAAGTTTGATTTTTTATTAGTATTTGTTTTTGTGATTTTTAGTGGGATGTAACATTAATTTCTTGTATTTCTGGCATTACATTTATTCATATATATGACTCATACCTTCGGTGCTGGTAAATTAACTGTTGCTGTGATAAACATAGTAAGCAGGACCGACCAATCATAAGTTTCCATACTTCCGGCAAAATCAAAATGATTTGCGTTACAATTAACAACCCTGCTGTTACAAGAGCTGAAATGAATTTAAATGAATAGCAAGAATAAAATGAATTGTTAAGTTATTACGCCATGTCATTTAAGCCTGATTTTAGTTATTAGGGACCTTATTTCACTATTTAACTTATTTCTCTCTCTTCAACAGAAGTAAACAAATTTAATTTCAATTTTATTTCAAATTAATAAGCCTAAGAGTGCTTCTCTCCGGTGGTCAATTTGAGGTGCTAAAATCAATACTTAAACTTTCAAGTTTTATAGGAAAATGTGTCAAAGATCAATATGGACTTGTTACAAGTTAGACAATTCCCGTCCGGGTGATAATTCGGTTTTATGCCCCTAATTTAATCTTTGCATACAAAAGAAAAAACAAATTGAGCAAGAATACAGTTCTGTTTTGTCCATTATCTTCAAATCTCATGCTGTCGGCTTCTTTAATGATATCAATTTGTAAGTGATAACAGGTAGACAAAGGTGTGAACAGGTAGACAAAGGTGTGAACAGGTAAACAAAGGTGTGAACAGGTAAGTATAGTTAAAATTGGTGTAAATATAGGTAAAAGATGAGCGATAATGATGCGCCTCTGGTGTCTATTATATATTTGTTTCGTGTGATATAGAAACGCTGTTCGTGTTGACAACTAGAAGGGGTGTTCTTTCATTGGGGGTTCGTGGGAAAGACCAAGATTTTTTTCTAATTTAAATATTTGATCAAATTTCTTGTTAGTGAAAAGTAATGTAAGAAAAAGCGACCAGATTATATACACTGATATATGTGCAGTACATACGCCTGAAAGAACATGACTTCTTTACTTATTAATGAGTAGACAAAGACTATATGATAATAGTTCCCAGATGATATTCAGATTCAAGATTTAATATTTTATCAGTCTAACCACTTGTATAACATAGAACATTCACATAAATATATATTTAAAACATGGTGTATATTAAAAATAACTGTTGAACATCATTTGATTACTAGTATATTATCATTTTAGCGCGAGGCATGCATATAGCAACAGTTGTTGATGAACTGCAAAACCGCAAAATATCATCCTGCCCCCCGCTCCAAACCCGAATATAATATGATCGTCACCTAGATGTAATCACATCACCAGCTGTATACAAAAATATAGATTTAGAGGAAAGAATAATTTAATATAACACATAGCCTAATCTGCATATTTTGAAGAATGCATGGTGGTGGTAAGAAACATTTTTCACTTTTTTACGAAAACATGAAACATTTATATATTTTATTTTTGGGTATACAGGGTGTTTACATTTTGTGGGTACCAGAAACCGTCAATATTTCAAGGGACAAGGGCTGCACTATTTCCAGAGAGATTTGATGTAAAAATGAAGGGGTCTGAAATTCGTGTCCCTCCTGACACCAGGCTCATAACAGACACGACACCTTGCAAATGTGATCACGAAGCCAAATATAATGTATGTCAATGTTAATTGACATAGTACATCAATTAGAATACCAGTATATACCAATTTTCTCTATTATTGAAACGAAATCTTTTTCCTACAGCCAAGAACATGAAATAAAAATTTCAATAGGTGTTATTCAAAACTTATTTAATGAATTAAAAATAAATGATTAAGTCGTTTCGGACTTCACCTGTCTCGGTTAACCCCAGTTTTAAATACCATATATATAATGTAATTCGTTTCGTTTTATCTTATGGTAACTGTTTATAAAGTAAATATAAAATGTTTATCTCAATAATAGCCAGAACCTAAAATAAGTAATTATATCTATGATTTAATGAATTTTAGGATTAAAATTAAGTTTTAATGATGCTTTCCATCAAGCACCTGTCTTAATTCTTATTTCAGCTTGCTGATAAAAAAAAAGTATAACAAAATTTTAAGACTTAAGATATTTACAAATTTATATTTCCGCAAGTTCTTTGGTTTTTTTTTTAATCGTTTGATGAAAGTAATATAAAAATATGGTACAGTGATTTAGTCACCACATCGGAGGGGTAATTGTACTCGATATTTAAGGGTGATTTTAAGCTAGAGAATTAGCTCACTCGAGTTCATTCATAAAAACACAGTCTATTACAAAGCTTTAAAATGCAAATTTGCGTTTACCAATAGAAAGCGAAATAAGGAATATAAACTTAACGAAGGTATAGAGAACACCAACTGTTGAATAATATATTTTATTGTTTTGCACAAATGTTGATATAATAGCATTTAGGTGCTAATATTTGCCACAGTAAGAAAATATGTTCAAACGGAAGACTTTTGCTTTGATGAATGATAATTCTCAACATTTATTTTAAAAATGCATTATTTCTTGACATAATTGATGCGATTTATTGTCACTGTAATCATAATAGTTGTAACTTATTTATCCAAGAATTATTGTCGTAGCTTCAATAAAAATAATCCGACGTGATGCCATGCACAATACCACCTATATGTATTCTAGCTCGATCTTTTTTACAGTTGAAAACCTAGCTTGTCGCTGTACGTTTTCTATAGGTAGGATGCACAAATACCGTATTCATAGCTGTAATTAAAATTGTTTGTGTTATTTCAATATATTAAAATTTGAAGTAAGTCTTATGCTTTATACGACGAATTATTATTTCATTTCGTAAGGTGTAAGGTGTAAGGTGTAAGGTGTAAGGTGTAAGGTGTAAGGTGTAAGATGTAAGGTGTAAGGTGTAAGGTGTAAGATGTAAGGTGTAAGGTGTAAGGTGTAAGGTGTAAGGTGTAAGGTGTAAGGTGTAAGATGTAGATATATATCGTAAATAATACGAAAACATACATTCTTTCGTATTTCACTGATCGTGGTAAAAAGTGAGAGGGTTGAGTGTTCAAAAACTAGTTAAACCTCACCACATCACAGTTCATTTACCTGTCCCAAGTAAGGAACATTGTCAGAGGCTGTATCGTTATATGCCATTTTATTCATTTATTTTGGATCTTTTTCTTTCAGGGATTGTTTTGTTGATGAAAGATCTTTCATAGACTCTGTAAAATATATTCACACGGTACCGGAACAATTTAAAGCTTAGTACAGACACTTGTCTGTTGTTGAAGATTACATGTTGACTTCTACCTTTCTTTTAGGTTTTTTGTGTGTTTGGGTTGCTGTCTCATTGACGTATATCCCACGCCTCCTATAACGGTCATATATAAATGACAAATTTATTGATTGATTGTTGGTTGCTTATGGACAAATTTATTAATGCTACATGTATTCTTCCAATGTCGAAACAGTGAAGATGTGTAATATTTTGACAGTAACACATATATAAATGACGAAAAAGGTTAAACAACCAAGATTCAGACAACACCCTGCCTAACACTCGAGAAATAGTTTAAAAGAAAACAGGTATGAAGATCTGGCAAAAACATAAACAGGAAAACATAATGGCTTATTGACTGGAAATGGCGATGGATGGAAAGAACAAGATACGGTGATCGGCCGACACTATATATAGACAAACATTCATCATACCAAATTATAAATCTTTATAAACTTCAAACAAAGAAAAAAAAATATTCTTAGAATATTTATTGTTATTGAACTGTTTAAATCCAATGTACCCATATATCAAAGCATCAAAAGCCTGTAAATTAGAAATTATTACAACATTAGATAAACTATACATAAAATTGAACTCTTTAATTTGATTTAAATGAGTACTCGGATTGACCATTTATCTCATTATAAAATATTTCGATTTAAAGAAAATACGCGTAACAAGAAAAAACAACGATTTAAAGAGATTTCCTTGTATAAATATTTAAACTCGTGGTTTCTATTGTTGAAGAATTAGGAACTTAAGACTGATGGGCTATTTAATATGATCCGATCAACTTTATTTACTTGTTGAAATTAACAATAAATGAGCCCCCGTATGTTGATAATACTTATTCTATTAAAGACATACTTGTGCAGTATATGCGAACATAAATTCAATTTAAATATAAAATTACTTTTACAATAAAAGGCAGTAAAAATGTCACTAGATTGGTCATAATTATTCTTCAAAGTATAATTTAAACCAACTAACGTCAATATTATTGTCCGAACTACGTAGTATAAATAGCTTTGACATTGCACATCCCAAAACTTGTTTATGCCACGCTGCTTCGGAAGTGTTTCATGTGGCTGCAAAAAAAGCGCCCCTTAAAATGTTGTTGAAGAGGTAGTGACTGATTATGATTCAGAAGTGTCAACAACATTCAACGAGAATAAATTTATTACGAGAACATATTTTTACAATACATTGCAAAGATCTATAGAGAGGTATATTATTGTTGTAACTTCTGTAACGAAATGGTCTGATCTCGAGCTCGTATAATTTGAAAAATAAGTAAGTCTTCTGCTGGAAGCCAACCATAATCTAGCTAGCTGTGTCCAGGGTTGATCAAATCCAGGATAATTCAGATTCAATGACTTGATTGATAGCAAACATTATTTACCGATAAGCGACGGAGTGTATACCACTATAATAAATAAACTGTAGACATAACGTATCTAGTCGTTTATTTGTTGCTTTCTACAGGGTTCCGGCAATGTTTTTTCTTCCAGGAATTGAAAAATTCACTCAACGAAAAGAAGTCTATTTGTCATATTATAAATATTAGGGACCTTTGTCGTCTTTATGTTGAAATGGGGTTATACAAAAATGCAAATTGAAGCTTAAAACGTTAGGTTATTTGTCTAAAGACACTAAAAGAGGTCATACATTTAAATAATATCAAGCATGTTGTATTAAAGGGTTAACGGTATAATCTGAACTGTTTTCTTCTATTTCAGCTAAAGTAAAGTCTGATCTATAATTTTTCCTTTTCCTTTGGACATTTTGACTGAGTGTGGATTTGCATTACGAACTACTGTTGCTCTTAACTTAATTGATGAAATTGATTATAATTACTCTGTAACTACTGTCCTACTAAGCCTAAAGACAGGAAGATATCATCAGTTTTACATTGTTATAAGTTAAAAAAAAAATGGTTAAAACATGTAGTTTCCATGTACAATTATAATGTAATTGGTGACCGTTCGTGTGAAAATTAGATAATTATATAACTAATAAATGAAGTGTTAACATTATTTTGCTGGGTTTTTGTTTTCTCAATCGGATAATTTTGATAATATCTTAAGGGGGATTATCTTTATCAACTGTTTATTTCACTTTATTTACATGGATTTAAAATTCTTTTAAATATGTTCTTTTTTCAATTTAGATCCAGAAACGGTAATTAATCTTGTTCACAACCAAAATATAGCCTTTCAAAATATGGTTGAAGTCTGTTGTGCTTCTTAAAAGAAGAATGTTTGATAAAAAATACATATTAACAACTCAAATACGTATCAATTAGTACAATTTCAAATAAAAAATGAAAAAAATGTTCGATGTTAGGGGTCCCTCTTTTGTACTTATTTTTTTGTCTTTAACAATGCAATGATTATTTATACGTATAAGTATCAATTTATAAATTTACATATATGTATGCAATCATTTACATATAATAATTGTTATCATTATTTATTTTCCGGGTATTTTTTGTTTGTTTCTTGAAGCAGGTATATTGTTCATTCAAGTAAAACACATCTCCAGAAATGATATCAGATTATATTTTTATTATATGGAATAAAGCAAAAATCTGGATAGTTTAATAAGTAAACCTTATCAATGCATTAACACATATTACATATTACAAGTTATGCCAATTTGATTTTAACATTTGAAATATATATACGACTGTTTTGTTCAAATTAACAACCTATTAATAAGAACATTTCCCCCCAATAAACATCGATTATTTGCGAAACTAATAAATTTAAATATATTCAGAATTTACTGGAACGTCAGATAATCCTCCAACTGCTTATAATTCCTTTTTTTATATTTCATAATGTATCTTTATTGTATAACTTTTATGTTTTGTCATCCAAAATAAGTTTTCTCTTTCTGTCATATCAAAAATATATTTTAAACGTTAAAAACACAACAATATTAATAATTATTACAAATTGTATTGAGCTGCTTTTGAAATTGCTATACTGACAGATTGCCTTTAGGATAACAGGGAATAGTGACGTGAAGGGCGGAGTTTGGATAATTTAATCCAATCAAAGCAAGCCCGCATGATTTAGAAATTATAATTGAAATTACCGCATTTAATCACCCATATCAATCTATTGTACATCAATAAAATAAATACAGAGATGTCGCTAAATGACATCATTCCAACACTTTTAACTCTATAGACACTGTTAATTTCCAGCAAAAAAAGTTGTTCAGCTTGTATTTCAATGATGAATATAGGAGCGCATCACCCGTTAGCTTTCCATCAAGGATTTTGGTCATTTCCCGGATGTGGCGTGCATCCAGCTTTTCTTCAAACTCAGTATTCAAATCTTCACGCACACCATACTGGGAGTTTCGCCAGCAAATCTAGTGCTTTTACCATTGACGCTATATTGAATAGAGACCACGTTGAAGAAAAACAAATTCCGTCTTCAAAATCATCAGAAGTTTACACATCTAGTCATGGAAAATTTAAAGATTCAGAAGAAGTTCAGAGAAGACAACAGCGCCTTTTTGAAACTTCTCATCCTTATCTCTCACCCAAAGATAAAGTCTCTCCTATAAAGAAAGTCACAGATTTTTACGGTAAGAATTCATTATTATCTTATCATTATTATTATCATCGATATTATTCACATGAAGAAACCAAAACGAAATTAAGTTCGAGCTTCAGCATTAATTACATTTTTTTACAACTTTGCTACATGCCCAAGAAATACGACGGAATTTTAATGTTTCGTTCCTCTTTTATTAAATGAAAAAAAGTAGAATTCCTGAGAAATATGCAAAAATATGCATGAAAAAATTAACGGAGGAGCCATGGATCTTTTACATTTTTAGGAAATGCAATCAAAAAGCATACAATTGTCAATTGCTTGCTTAGAATAAATCTGGCTATTTTGACTTTACAATCGTCGGTAACAGCAGGCTTTTGAATGGTTTACGTTGGTAGATTTTTTTCGTAGAAAATCTTTATTTTTCAGTCAAAACTATAATTATAACGCTAATATAGATGGTTACATGTAATATTAAGACATAAGCATCAGATAATAAAGGAAGATGAAGTGATATATAAACAGAAATATTTAACATTTTTCATACCAAAATCACCAATCTGTATGTTTGGAAAATTCGTAAAAATAGAATTATATCCGAGTCGTCCTTATCTGGCAGTAACACAACGCTTGAGTTGTTAAGCTCATTGTTGACGATCACACAGTACCATACAGTCGATTAAAAAAAAATTATATTTTTTGGTATGCGATTTCCTAGTTTATATTTTATAACTGTGTTTCATGTCCGATCCAAAACCCTCTTGCACCAAAATACATGAACATTTTAAGCGCATAGAAGTTCTGTTAAACAATTTCTTTTAAGGAAAGGTTCCCCCACTATAGTTTTATTTTACAAAATTCTCAAAATAAAGAATAAACTTTATTGTAATGAGTGAATATTTTAGATATCAAAGTTTCGCAAGTTAATGAGGTGTTGATAAGAAACAAATTAACTGGTATCATATAACTACTAACTTGATAGTAGAAAGAAAGCGCCGGTTCCCTCAAGCTGTAACAGCTATATATAGTGTGAAAATAGAAATAGTATATAAGTTTCTGATTTAATAAATGTCATGCTGATTTTCAATTTGTTTGAATTTGTATAAATTAAAAAGTGTGGGAATATTGTATATATTGTTAAATCAAGATTGAAATGTATAATCGACTTTACAAAGCTTCCAAATTTTTCTTACATAATATGTGGCAAACGGTGTTTGGATTCAATTATGTTCTCTTCTAATTAAATAGCCCGTATGCAGAGACAATAAATATTCTATGAAATGTGATAATTTAGTTTTTAAGTTCCATGCATGGGAGAATTATTTACCTCCGTTTCAGTTCAAATTATGCATAGTAAAGATATTCGAACCACACACACACATACGCAAATGTTTTTTTTTTGCAAATTGCCGATAAGTTTGAAATGCATGTTTGCAAATTTGCATTTCATTAACGGTTGTAACAGACAGAGTAGAAAGATTATCTTATTCAGAAAGAAAAAAATCTAATATTTGGTCGTATTAAAACTTTATATATTAAATAGCTAAATGTATGGAATTAAAAGAAAATAATGAATAAATATATTCGAATATTAAGTGAAATTAAACAGGAAGATGTAGATAAAAAATTATAAATAAAACCAAAGTTAAAAAGAAACTAAAACACAAATACTTCCAAAAAATTATCATTTATTAGTTCGACGACATTTTTTTTCAAATAAAGTCCGTCAATCGTCAGACCACTCTTGCTATTCATAAATAGCATATTCATCATTGAATGTTTCATTTCTAAGTAAAATTCGTAAATCGATTACAATTATAAAAATTGGTTATCTGCATTATAATTGAGACTTTCCCATAAAAATTGTTTGACGAAAAAAACTACAATCAAGAAAATATGAAATATAGTAACCTTTTTTATATGAGTAAAAAGAAAGGCCAATAAAAACTCATCAAAGATACCAGGCTTAGAATTGTGTAGGCCAGACTTGCGTAACATATACATAAGACTCATTTGTGGCGCTCGCTACAATCAAAACAGTTGGAAAGCTAAATCATGTACGAAGTTGAAGATCATTGAAAACCAAAATTTCATAAAAGCTGTGCCGTATGCGGTTATGGTTATCTTTTCCTGGGGGTAACAAATCCTTAGTGCCTTGAAAACAAATGTTATTTTATTAACTGTAAATTAAAAAAAAATGACCATATCAATTATATTCATGTCAGTTATTTAAACGCTAATGACACAACTTAAATAAAAGGAGAAGAGGGGTATACGTCAATGAGATAGCAACTCAACGACACGCATAAACTAAACAAAAAATTATAAGACATTAGGTCAACAGAGGGTCAAATAGTCTTAAAACAGTCTAAAGCTCTAAGTTTAAAAAAAGTTGTGAATGAAAATTTATCAGAGACTATTGAATTTCTGTCTTAATATTCAGCTCGAAATTGTTCAAGATGGCAAGAGCATTTAGAATATACATGTATGTGAAAAGACACCCAGTGACGAAGTTCGTGACTTCGGACTACACAGGAACACTAGGCAGGGTAAAACTATCTATAACTAATAGATATTGATTAAACTCTAATCTTTGCCAGTGAACAGTTAAAAGATGTGGTATGATTGCCAATGAGACAACTCTCCTCGAGAGACCAAATGACATAGAAGTTAATAACTATGGGTCACTGTACGGCCTTCAACAATGAGCAAAACCCATACCGCATAGCAAGCTTTAACAGACCCCGAAATGACAGATGTAAAATAATTTAAACGAGAAAACTAACGACTAGATTTATGTACAAAACAATAAACGAAAAACAAATTTGATATACAGTAGGTATATACAACTCTTAAGAAAAATTAAAAAAAAAATGTGTCAAGGTTATTTGTGTACTTGTGTACATTACTTACTCACTTGTTCGTTTTTGTTGTTGTTGTTTGTTTTTTGTTGTTGTTTGTTTTTGTTGTGTTTTATTGGAGGGGGGAGGGCGTAATTGGTTTTTGTTGTTTTTATTTTAGTAATAAGTTTTTTTATGACGTAGCTCTGATGTGAAAAGTAGAATTATTATGTATATAAAAAAAGGATCAGAAACAAGCAGTTGCCTTCTTTTTTTATTTTAATCTTGTCTACTAAAACATTACACACACATTATATAATCTGATAGTACTTGAAGTTTTCATGTATACATGTATATATACTCTGTGATTAACTACAAATAGCACTTATACATTTGGTGCGTCTGAAGCGTTTTTCTACATGCGAACCAATATAATATATATGTATAAAAAAAATCGCACATGAATTTATATGAATAGTAAAGTATAAAGTAAAAATAAAAGTGGCTAAAATATAATGCAGAGAATGATTTAATGAGTAATGTCGGTATCTATTTGAAGTGGTAGTTCCAACAACTTTTCTTCTTAAATTCTCGTAAATAAGAATGTAAATTTGTTTGCAAAATGGCATCAACGACAGTATTGGACTCTACTAAGTTGCAAACGGAAACAATTCATCGGTGGTTAAGGATTATAGAAAAGGCTTTCTTAAAAGTGCGCGGAAAATTTGTCCTAACAGGATCGAACGTGATTGTATCTTGGTATACCTGGAAGCGATTTTATGTAAATAATTCAGTAAGTTTGCTTTTTCTTTCGTGAAGGGATAGGTTAGTCCGAAGTTTCATTGTGGCTGAAATGGAAAAACCGGAGTAAAAACGTGTTTTGGTGTTGGTTTCGCGTGTGTAACCTCTTTGCCGAGTGTCGTTACCGTTTTTTCCTGCTGCAGGATTTGGTATTGCGTTTACCAAATATGTTCTTCTGGTTGGGAATCACATTTATCGAAACTGTTTCTTAATGAATGCATCTAAACGGTCTTTGTACGTTACATAACTTTCACGTGGGAATTTTCGTTTAGTAATGATGCAAAATAAAGCAAAAGAGAACTGTATAAATATAAAGGAGAGATCAACAGAACTTCTTTTAATATACTCTATCTAGTAAATAAACGATTTTTAATATTGCTGCGATAATTATATAGTTTTAATAGAAATGTGAATACCTTTAGAGATTAATAGTTATTTAAAGTTTGTCACTTAGATTTTTGGTTACTTCCCCGTTTTGTTCATTCTTTTCTGCGACAATTAATTTTGAAAGTTTTAAAAGGTTTGCAAACACCATTTAGAACGTTTTACAAAGTTCTGAGCAAACATCAGGTGTTTTTAGAATATTGTATTTTCGATCTCTCTAAAATGACATTACCCTGTTCTATAAGTTAATTACACGCTACTCTTATTAAATACACACAGACCTATGTTCTTTTTTCTTCATACCCATTGATTATATTTTCACAGTTTGGGAAAGAAAAACTAGAGTATATTTGACCCGGAATATTTTATCAATAATTTTTTTTAGATTTTCATTTAATATGAGTAAATTGTTCCCTGTCATTATATCTGAGATAATCAAATATTGCCGGTATTTACCAATGAGAACGCAGGTGACGTGTTATAATTAAGCCGACCACGCCCCTTCACTAAAATGTTATAATTAAGCCAACGACGCCCCTTTACTAAAATACAATGCATTGCCTTTTTGTCAATTTGGAATATCAATACGTTGAATAATTTAGCATTTAAATATACCCCTCAAAGATACGAAGATGATTATTAAAATTAAATATTACTTTAATTACTGGATTGAAAAGTGAATTATTTCAATATCTGCAGATGGTCTTATTGACCAAGGAATAATTTCTATAACTCGTATGGTTGGTAATTGAATAATTTCTGAAAATAGAAGTTCAGCCCATATATTTATATTTGGTCGTAAACACTTTTTTTTTAAATATCTATATTTTATCTAAAAAAAAAATACAGTCTAGTTGATAAATGATTCCCTTGTATATAAAATTATTTCAAATATTTTGATCGATTTTCATTCAACATAAATTTCTATGTGTCTTTAGATATTTTATCTTGATATGAAAGAGCGGAAAACAAAAGCAATGTTGAAATATCTTTATAAATACGCAAAAATATTTCAGAGTTTTTCTCAAAATTTCAGGTCCGTTTTCTCACGTTTGTATTTCAATCATTTGCAGTACTTAAAAGGCAAAAATCACTGTATTTCCGGATATCATTGGCCAGTACATAGTAACAAATTGACTCCCCTCTTTCCATTCGATTGCTTATGATTTCACATAGAAAATCTGTACATTTAGATGTACGGCGACCGCCTGCATATCATTTTTGGAATAAATTAAAAGACGACTTCGTCTCTTTCTCGTTTTCCTTTATTTTTCTTTATCAATTAACAAATATCTCGTTATTTTGTTTTGACAATATCATTTTAAGTTGTTATTTTTATTTGCTTCTAGACCGACCTGAGAAAGAACTGAAAGGTGACTGGAAACAAGGGAAAGGTAAACGAGTACGAACTATCTTTACTCCAGAACAACTCGAAAAACTGGAGGCGGAATTTGAGAAGCAACAGTATATGGTTGGCACTGAAAGGTGAGTCAATGATGATAGAATACTTCTTTTTTGTAATATTATAGGGTTGTTAAAGCGTTAATCTGGCGCATCTTTTTAGTCACGATGAAGTGTTTCCGCGCTTCATATAAAATTTGCTTCGGTCAACGCTTTTACATTTAAATAAAACTTAAACAAAACATTCAATTCTTAAGTATAACCCACAATTACTTTTCTTTATTAACATATTGCATTCATTATACATATATATATATAGTGTTGCATTGATTGCTCAAATTTAATGAGAACTCTCAAAACTCTTCAAATATGGGTCTTCAAATATTTAATTTTCGTTTACACCTAAACAGACAAGGAAAATATTTTTGATAACAAATTTGATAAAATATATAAACAAAAGTTCGGACACATTATTAAAATTTTTATTCCGTTCAAGATTATATCATGGAACAAGTTTCCTGAACATGTATAATACTATGCACAATCAAATCAGCTAAAGAAACAACAGAAGTCTTAGATAAGGACTAGTAATGGACTTGTGGTAATAAAAATGCAAATATGATGAAATACGTTATTCTATTTTATTTCAGATACTATCTAGCCTGTTCTTTAAACCTAACAGAAGCTCAGGTAAAAGTTTGGTTTCAAAATAGACGTATAAAATGGAGGAAACAAAATTACGAGCAACAACAGGCTAAACTTTCCCAACTGACAATGTACAAAGATGACGACGATTCAGAAAGTGGACATAGCGAAAACGGACAGTCATTCCATAATTTGACATCGGACATGACACCGCGATCTGTATCACCGTACTAATGAAGAAAGTGGTATAAAATGCATATCTTCATCTTCAGAAATGGAAGTAGTATTACTGCCTTGTATACTGTAAACATGATATTATGAGACCAGAACCGGCCGAGAATATCAGCTGATCGTGTTTGGTAACCTGACATTAACTGTGATAGTTATTTAAGACTTGTTTACTGTGTAAATTTCTTTACTGTAAATTCAACATTCTAAATAGTGCTATAAAAAATGGAATGACAGAATGAACGAGACTGAAAAATATTTATAATTGTTGTTGAAATAATAAATTAAAATGATATTGAACATTGCAAATTTTTTTCAATAACTGTCTTGTGAAAAAAAAAACACGTGCTGTAAGTTAGAATTTGGAAGTTGTACGTGTAACACCCTTTCTTCAATAATCTGTATTCCGGAAAACATAAAAAAATATGTGGTTAGGGTTAGTAGTAATAATCTGAACAATGAGCGACCTATTGCAAGTTCTTTACAATTTCACATTAAGGCAATCGTCTGTTTTATCAAGTTATATGAAGGAAGTCGGATATAGTTCGAACGTCCCTATAATGAAGGGTTAACATGTACTACGAAACCAAGACACATTTCTTATATTATTTTATATTTTATCAGAATTAAGTATTGTTGCTTTTCTCCCGACGTTTTTAGTTTCTACAGAATCCTACTTTCTCGATATATTCACATATGGTGATGAAAACAACATGATAAACATCATGGCTAGTCTGGAAGTAAAGGACAACATGAAAAACATCATGGCGAGTCTGGAAGTAAAGGATAACATGAAAAACATCATGGCTAGTCTGGAAGTAAAGGATAACACAATTGTAACACGCTTCTTTTTATTTTAAACTAGAACATCAGAAAATGCTATGGTAAAATTAGACTGTCTAGTTCAACACTTTTCCCTTACAATCTACACTAGAATGTTTTTGATTTAAAACATTTATTAACATACATGAACGATTGTATTTTACTGACCAAGTTAAACTTGTTTACCCGTAGATCAATTTGAAGTATCTAATAAGTTCTTAAAACATCTACATTTCTTTTTCATGAATTTTCCAAAGAATCTCATTTCCATAAATAAACAGTAAGATGGTATTGACATTAATTTGTTTATTGGTCTTTTATTTGGATAATGACCAACATGGATACCAGTCTTTAACATTATTGAATGATTGTACACTTAAGTTTGCTTCTAATGTGGTTCCACGGCAACAAAAAACAATAATGTCTTCATTTAACGAGAAATAATGAAAATGAAGTGTCTGGTACTGTGGACATAATTAAAACATCACTCAATAACGTAGAACTAATGATCAGGGTCTTTGACGGATCAGCTAATTTCCCGCTTTAAATATGGCCGCCATGTCAGCCATTTCATTTGACGTTTTTAATAAAGACGATTAATGACAATGAGGCCGCACACTCCTGTTAATTCATTTACATGCTAGACGACTTAACTTTCCATTATTTTGAAGTCTAGAGACATTACAGAGAAAGAGACAGTAGCAAGGCTCAAGTAGATAATATTGATAAATGTCAAATGTAAACAAGGACAAATTTGCACGCTTTTAAATTAAAAATAAGAAATTGTTTAGTAATTGAGAATTTGTTCCCAAAAATTTAAGACAGACGAAGGGTTTATTTAAAGACAACCTTTCGTGAAACATTTTAACTATTACATTTGAAAAAAAAATATGAAATTAAAGTTATCGCTCGCTCGAATAATAAGCTAAGTTATTTACAATTGAATTGATGAGTTTCTTGTCGAAATATAAATCTTACCATCATATCTTTCATAAAAGTAGCTAACTGCTTTATTATATACTGTGAATAAATTGTCACCTATATTTTATCACCATGCGGTGACGCCGGGTAAGAATCTACATCGAGCTCTAAGAATCTACATCGAGCTCGATCAAGACATTTTACCAATGTATCAATACATAGTGATACGGAGTACAATCAAATATTAAAAGCTCTGTTTCATTAGATACTGATATGATTTTCAAATTGAAAAAAAGAAGATATTTCTTTTAATGCCGACACCTTCTGTTTTTTTCAAACTTGGTCGGCGGGACATCCGCTCCTGTTTGCCTTTACAAAATACCATTGTTTGTTTCTAAATAAAAATATAATAACATTAACGGCACCAAATTTATATTGCACCAGATGCTCATTTCGATAATCGATGTCTCTTCAGTGATACTCGAGGCCAAACTATGTTCTTTCGTTCATCTTTTATGAGGTTGATACTTTTATTGGCACAGTCTTGTAAGCATTCCAACTAACCCAGTTTTCAAAACTTTAAAAGGAATAGAAAAATGTGTGGTGTTCAATACATACTAAATGTCTATCTGTATACCAAACGACTATTTCAATCGCATTATTTTCTTCTCGTCCGATGATTCGGAATATCATAAAGGCATCCACTTTGTCAATTTAAATAATATTCTAATGGTTACCAGTAACAGAGACTACAATAACCACAACAAACCAAAACCGGGTCTGGACCTGCATAGTAGTATACAACTGATTGAGGTAACATGTGTACAGAATCATACCTGATGAACCTGATTTCCAAAACTATGTTCAATTGGATTTGAATAAAGTACTTTCAATTATGTAATATTCAGGGATGAAAATTTTTGAATACAATCTTTTAAAATTCCTTATACAATGAGGTTTGTAAAATTTCAAATTATCGACAAACAGGAAGCGGATGCACGGCCGATTTAAAAATTGCTTACACGCTACAACTAAACATTATCCCAGCCAAGAAGCCAAGAAGCCTAGAAAAGATTGATAAAAATTTCCGCGTACAATGAATGTTGTAAATTTTCATACTATTGGCAAACAGGTAGCAGCTGCTCGGCAGATTTAAAAACTTTTTACACACTACAACTCAACATTATCAAGCTCTAGATCAAATATAACTTATTCACTTCCATAGAAGCCATAAACAGATTGACAAATAGTGTACAATGAATGTTGTAAAATTTCAAACTACTGGCAAACAGGTACACGACAGATCTAAAATTGTTAACATGCTACAACACAATCAAGCTGCAGATCAAATATAAAATTATTCCCTTTCATAGAAATTTGATAAATTTTCTAACTAAGGTCTTTTGGACGGACGGACAGACAGACGGAGTTGAGCGGCGTTGGCAACGCAGGTAAAATTATAACCAGTCAGGTCTGAGTTATGTCTCTTTGTCCGACGAACATCACTCTTTAAAACCACCCGAGTTGGCAAAAAGAATGTTTGAAAATTGTGTTTTATGCCTGAAGATATTGAGTTGAATATCTCATCCCCTTTTAGTTGAAATTTTTTCATTTTTAAGTCTCTATGGCATTTTTCTATATCATCCATAATCATTGCATTCCATATCTGTTCTGTTCTGAGAATAATATTGTCCTCATGTCTACATCACAATTTGAAAACAGTGTTTTATCTACAATGCTGACTTGGATTTAAAGAGAGTAAGTATTTGTTCCAATATACATGTATCTTTCACAGCTGAAAATAGTTTTATACAATTTTTTTGAAATTTATACAGAGTTGTTTTCATTTTTCACAGAACTAGGTCAATACCGCTGCTGGTGAACTATAAGTCACTAAGGGTATAATTAGCTTAAAAGTCATAAATTAATAAGAAACAAATGTTTCAACTCTCTCAGGTAAAGTTGATCTTAGATTGATTTGGCTAGTATTTTAGGTCCTTTTTGGTCATATAGCTCTTCAACTGTTTCGGTTCTAATATACTTGTATATAATCATTGGCTTTCAAATATATAATTATTAGCCTGGTATCTTTGAGGAGGTTTTTAACATGACCTAAAAAAAACAAATCAGCTTTTATTAACTAAAAGACAAATTGAAAGAGTAGGTATTACTTTGTTTCCTTAAAAAGAATGGCGAACGTAGATATAAGTATCTTGTCTTGGGGAGGGATAAATCCTACTTTGTAAAGAATCACTCTGATTCAAACAAAAAATTCTCTGAAACTGACATTATCAAGATGCTTGATTTCTTGATTGACAACATATTTGTTACGTTTGGAGGACGTGTTTTTCAACAGACTGTCGGAATTCCAATGGGAACCAATTGTGCCCCTCTTCTTGCCGACTTGTTTCTTTATTATTATGAGGCTGACTTCATACAGGAACTTCTTAGGAAGAAAGATAAGAAGTTAGCAATATCCTTTAACTTTATGTTCCGCTATATAGATGATGTTCTCTCACTAAATAATACAAAATTTGGTGACTATGTTGAACGAATCTATCCCATCGAACTAGAGATAAAGGATACTACAGATACAGTTAAGTCTGCCTCACATCTTGACTTACATCTAGAAATTGACAATGAGGGTCGGTTGAAAACAAAACTTTACGACAAAAGAGATGATTTCAGCTTCCCAATTTAGAACTTTCCATTTCTATGTAGCAACATTCCAGCAGCGCCTGCATACGGAGTATACATCTCCCAATTGATACGATATTCCCGGGCTTGTATTTCCTATCATGATTTCCTTGATAGAGGATTGCTGCTCACAAGGAAGTTATTAAACCTAGAGTTCCAAATGGTGAAGTTGAAATCATCCCTTCGTAAATTTTACGCCATCACGAGTTGGTTGACCGTTATGGATTAACCGTTTCACAGATGATATCGGATATGTTTCTTATGTCGTGACTACAATACCCTTCCCTTTTCACGAATGTGACCTACCAAATTTAGACTATTTACCGGATTTGTAATAACATAAGCAACACGACGGGTGCCACATGTGGAGCAGGATCTGCTTACCCTTCCGGAACACCTGAGATCACCCCCAGTTTTTGGTGGGGTTCGTGTTGCCTAGTCTTTAGTTTTCTATGTTGTGTCATCTGTACTATTATTTGTCTGTTTTTCTTTTTATTTTTGGCCATGGCGTTTTCAGTTTGTTTTCGATCTATGAGTTTGACTGTCCCTCTGGTATCTTTCGTCCCTCTTTTAAAATCCATGCTATCAGAATGTATTTCCTCAAGTCCGCATATTTCGTTATAATCAGGATTTGTGGGATATACAATTTACATGAGCGAACATTGATATCAGATTACTAATATCTTATCTTAGACTTTTATGTCAATTTGTTGTTTGTTGTTTGTTGTTGTTGCTGTTGTTATTTTTTTCATGTTGCAAAATTTGAATAAAAATACTGAAGAAAGCTTCAGTTTGAATAGCGACTCTTGAACAGAAAAAATAAATACAAACATTTTGAATTGTAAACATATATTTTTTCCTCCCCAATAAATATATATGTTTCATGAAGATAATTGTCAGAAAGATCACTCGAATTTAAGATTTGCAAGACGGCTTGGACTATAATGAAAAAATGAAGGCATGCTGGACAGGAGCAAACATTTTTGTCTTACAACAGGCCACCTATGGACCCTTCAGATTTGTTGCAGATGGTTCTTAAATGTACAAAGAAATGGCACTTTCAAACACTAGGCATTGGTTTCAGTACCCCAGTCAACCCTTGGGGTGTACCCAAATTGAAGACATGTTTAGCCAAATTAAAGACAGCTTTTAACAAATTTGAAGGCAGCTTTTAAATCATGAAACTACTATTAGGCAATGTAATTTATAATAATGAAGTATCAAAATAACTGAACTGACACTAAAATTTCATTTGCTATCTAAGAAACTCTTTTTTTAAATAATGTTGAATGAATTATTCGAAACATTTAGGTAAAAAAAAAAGTGTTCTACCCGAGGCAAATAAAGTCTAAGAAGTACTTGGCATCACAGTTTGGAATGTTTGGTTTCATATATGCTCATCAATTTTTATTTTATTCGACCTTCAAATTGTTTTGATACGAGTACCATTGGTGAGTGTTATGTAGACGGAAGGGTCGTCTGGCGAATTACATCATAATCCTGGTATCTTTGATGAGTTAGCAGTAATCCTCATAACCGAAAGTTTGGAAAGCAAAGATGCATTGATACATTAGGGGCTACTAAGCAGAAAGAAATGCATTATATTTCTTCTTAACATTTATTACCCATCAAACTATATAGACAGTTCTCTTACCTATAACTTTTTTTGCCTGTAATTTATATAATTCGATCTATGAGTTTGACTGTCCCTCTGGTATCTTTTGTCCGTCTTTTATAACATCTATATTTCATTTGTTTCATTTCTGGTTCAGTTTTAAACATTTAGGTTAGCATTATCGTTTTGATATGTTTACACTTGTTTACACTTTCGCACTATTTATTATTATCTATTATTATAATAAGGCTTTATCCTTTGTCATTCAGGTGAAGCTTGCAGTGGCAGATCTAAAGGCTGATGCGCACACCCATATATACGTATTTTATGGACTTGGTTGATATAAACGAGATATGGGTTTGATTGTCCACTTAGTATCACCTCCTCCAGTCACCTCGATGCAAAACAGCATAATAAATATAGCCCACAGGAGGAACAGTAACTTCTCGAAGCAAGTTTGTCAATAAAAAGTAAAATAACAAAAATGTCTAACTCCAAGGAAAATTCAAAACGGAAAGTCCCTTATCAAATGGCAAAACCAAGATCAAAAACATCAAACGAATGAAAAACAACTGTCATATTCCTGACTTGGTACAGGCTTTTCCTTATGTAGAAATGGTGCAGTAAACCTGGTTTTATAGCTAGCTAAACCTTTCACTTGTATGACAGTAGCTTAAAATTCCATTATATTGACAACAATGTGTGAACAAAACAAACAAACATAATAGGCAAAAATGTCAAAAATAAAGGTAACAGTAGTATACCACTGTTCAAAAGTCATAAATCGATTGAGAGAAAACAAATCCGGGTTACAAACTAAAACCGAGGGAAACACATCAACTATAAGAGGAAAAAAACAACGGAACAACAAAAACAAACGCCAACATACATAGAAACGAACTATTTGATAACAACTGCCATATTCCTGACTTGGTACAGGACTTTTAAAGAAAAAAATGGTGGGTACAGCAGTCAACATTATGTTATAATCTTAATCACTATAAAACAAACAAATATGTAAACAAAGAAAAACAAAATGGCATATAGACAAAGCACAAAAGCAAAAATGAAAGACAAGAATACTAAAAATGACCATAGCACAATAACACAATGACGGGATGCGTAAGGACCAAGCCACGTCAAAAGGATATTACCAGAATGGACTTAACGGTAAAGGTTAATAATTTAAAAACACAAATAAAAGTACACTATAACACGTAATTAAGATGATAAACAACGTCAGTGCCTAGAATCTATACTTCAAGACCATCATGTATTATTTGTGAAGTTGATACGAAATATTTATCAACAAGGTCTTGGTATCTTCCGATGAACATTTTTTTAGAAAAGGACAAGACGTTCTTTGACATAACCCTGGTTCATCAACTTTCTGCTCGGACACTGGTGACGTTTTGTGAAGTCTGAGTAGCAGCTGCAAGCTCTTGAATATCGAATGAGTTTGGTGTATTGCTACTTAGGTAGGGGAAATTGATAATTTCAAAATTAAAATCGTCTCGTTTGTCATAGATTCTGGTACTGAGATGACCGCTTATGTCAAATTCGAGGTATAAGTCTAAAATGAGGCGGATGAAGCCGTGTCTGTTTTTTCTTTCATTTCTAGTTCTTGAGGATATATTAATGTTACCCAATCAGAAAGGTTTGGATTGATAATGGAAAGAACATCATCAATATATCTGAATGTGAAATTAAATGATCTGGCTTCTTTGATCTTCTTGTTTTTGAAGTGGCTGAAGGAACTCCGACTAATATGAAAATAAGAAGAGGTCGGCAAGGAGAGGCGCACAGTTCGTTCTTATAGGAATGCCGACAATTTGTTGAAAAAGTCTCCCTCCAAATTCAACAAATATGTTGTCAATAAGATACTCCATTATACTGATCACTTGTTCCTCTCTATAGCATGTTTTACCTTTTTGTTCACTATTAACAAAATATGCCGTATGGTATCCCAAAGTAATAGATTTATATGCTGCCATTTTTATATTGAAAAGCATTATGGATTATTTCTTTTAGACGATTTTTCAATTTCACAAGAGGAATGATAGTATACAGGGTTGAAAAATCAAATGTTTTGATAGAATTAATTTCAGAGAAAGATCGAGATTTAAACTTATTCAGAATTTCTTTAGAGTTTTTTAGAATCCACTACGCGAGTAAACAGTTTCACAGTATTTTTGAAGACCCTCTTTCACTGCGGACAGAATTTTTGTCAATCTAATGGACAATTCCTTTGAAGAACATGCAGATGAGCCGACAATGTACCGTTGTTTGTACGTAATTTTGTGAAGCTTATGTATCCAATTCAAACAAGGTAAGTCCTCAGATTTGCTGTTCAATGTAATGTTCATTGAAGCCATGAAAGACTTATGATTCGGCAAAATCTCATCCTTGTCAAATTATATGTTTTTGTATGTGGGATTAGCTGAGTGCTCATGTATTCCTTATTCTTTTACAAGAGACTCGTAGTAGTACGATTTACATACAAAGACAATATTATTGAAGCTTTGTCCGCAGGAACAACATCATATTTATCGTGAAGAGATGATAGACATTTCACAGCTTCTTTGTCTCTGAAAACGAACGTTGGTCGATCATTCACACAGTTTTTCAACTTATGAATTCGACGTATTATCAGTGACCTGATTGTTTTGACCCATTCTGATAAAGTGTCCAGTTCAACTTCTTCTCGTTTAACCCATGCTCTGGCGTAGTCCTCAATGGAATCCATAATTATTTTGAAGTTATGGTTCCAATTGATGTGTTGGGGTTCTCTTAACTTAGGACCATGAGATATCACCTTTTGGAGATGTCCATGTAGAGATCCCCAGTAACAACAAGGCCAGAGGGGCTGTAAATATAAGGCAAGTAGGAACAGTCACATGTCACAGGTACTTTTTTAGGTATTCTTCTAAATCAAGGCCTGCAATGCTTGCTTATAGTTAAATACTTTAGGTGCAATGGTTTTGGTGTAACTGTAGGATACAATATGAACAGACTGATTTTGAAAATAAAGTGGAATTTTAGATGTTACCTCCTTGTGGTGAAGAACGTTGCTGATGTTGATTGCATCAATTTCTTTATTATAAAACTGAACTGGAAGGAATTTCCTCTTTTCCTCATGTAAAGGTTCCGATCTTACTGGTTTAAAAAGACGGAAAAGAGCTACACTACAAATTATACTGACCAGTCTGTATATTTGAGAAAAATGTATTTATGCATCCCTTGTCAAGTGCATTTTAGAAAATTAATAGGCAGTGAAAAAAAATAGTTCTAATGTAATGTTACCCTAGCGGATGATGAAGATGTGAAAGAAGGTCATCAAAGCTCACAGAGAGCGATCTAGATTTGGAAGATTTTTTTTTACATTGGGCCGATGGTAATGTTTTTGCTCATGACTACGCTGGTGTCTTAAAGTAGTACTAGTATTAAATAAGCTCATTACATTTACATCACTGCAGGCTGGACTTGACAAATTTCCTACTCTTTTGATGTTTTCATTGCAACCATATGGCATTGCAGTATCTAGTTCCCTTATCCAGAATTTTCTCTATCTTTTCGGAAAGGAGTACAGAATTTCTGTCAATCTAATGGACAATTCCTTTGATGCAAATAGTAACGTCAAAGCAGGATTTTCTTCCCCAGGAATAGATTACCTTAGCTGCATTTGGCAAACCCTTTCGAAATTTTTAATCCTCAATGTTCTTCAGTTTCGTACTTTATTTAGCCTTTTAACTTTTTGATTCGAACGTCACTGATGAGTGCGTCTGGCTTACAAAATTATAAGGCGTTATCTATGATGAGTATTTTTTTGCGTTTAATAATACTTGGATGAAAGAAGCACGATGTCTTAATTTCATGATATACTGATAGTAGCCTTGTCCCAGAACCTTGTGAGCAATCATAATCATTTTTTCCGCTGTAAGTTTTAGCCAACCTGAACAAGAAACTATTGACATCGCAAGTTGTTCTCTATAATAGTATATTTAAAAAAATCACTTAAAGCTTTAGTCCACTTAAAACAGAACAACTTTAACGTGTGTCCAATTAACCATACCGCAGCCAACATAGCAAAAAAGTATAACAAAAATACCGAACTCCAAGGCATATTCAAAAATGTGAAGTCCATAAAAACTGACAAAATCAAAACCAAACGTGACTTAATAAACATAGAAACATGAATAAATATTTGTCACCGGATTTTTACTTACATATAGGCAAAACGACTGATGCCACATGTGGAGCTTGATCTTCTTACTTTTCCGGAGCACCTGAAAACACCCCCGGTATTGGTGGGGTTCTTGTTGCCCAGTCATTAGTAATCTATGTTGTGTTTTGTATACTGTTGTTTATCTCTTGTTCGATTTTCGTGTTTTGCCATGGCATTGTTAGTTCGTTTTCCACTTTGAGTTTGATTATCCATTTGGTATCTTTTGTAAATTATAAATATCATTAGCAAAATATTACGTCTAATAAAATATTATTATAAAATGGTCCTATGCTGGTTTTCTCTTAGAATTTGTTTGAGGAGTTTTTGGTCAAATGAAGACGTCAATAATTTATGTACATGCATGTTAATAGAAATTATAGCATGAACATAAAACATGGACATTAATTCCAAGATCAACTGGAATCAAAACCCTGATTATGACCTTTGATTTTCGTTCCCCACAAATGTAGTTTTCATTATTTGGATATTTTTCTTTCATTGTTTCCTTCTTCACATTATTATGTATAAACCATTATTGGTATGTAAATAACAGAGATATATTGCATTAAATTTTCTTATATGAAACACTTTTGTGAAAAGACTGTTGAGTACGGTTTTGGGCTTAGGCTGTGACATTTATTTTAAATATGCAAGAAAAGTTAGCGATGAATATAACATCACATCATGCCCATAAAAAAAATTCGCTTTTGTCATCTCTAGCGCCAAATTAGACAGTGACGTTTATTAAAGACATATTCGATATTTTTATTCAGGGCTAATACAAAATGTCTTATTCTTATGCGACCATCCGATCAAAAGAAAAAAAGAAAAGAAAAGAAAGAACGCTTTTGTAAGAATTATGTATTTGCACCGATTTGAAAGTATAAATTCATTCATTCTTGTGAAGTTCCAATATCAACTGGAACCAAATGAGTGTCCAGAAATCAGACTTAGGTGACCTTTAACAACATAGCTCCAAATTGAAAGTAAGGCTTTGCAAAACAAGTTTCCCTATTCTTTAAACTTTCTCGACTCAAGTCGAATCAAGGAAGTAATATATTGAACGCATGGTGCTATGTAAGTCATTTTTGTTTAGCATGTCTTGAAATCGTTTGAGTTTTAATTTTTTCTCTCTCGTTAATTTATACTACTTATCTACTTAAAAAATAAGTTCAAAGGCATGTCAAAAGAGAAAGCTGTATTTGATCACTATTAACAGCTACACCAGGAGCCCATAATACGCCTTTCTATTGCATATTGAAATATATATGTAGGACTCAAATTAGTGGTTGGTTCAAGATTTATAGCAAATGTCTAATCTGTGGTAAATATGACGTCACAAACGCCAAACAAATCATAAATCTATAGCAGATTTTGATATTACGTAATTTTCCGGGAAAAGAGTAAATTATAACGTCACAATTGAATAAGAGTGGTAAGAGTTTTTAAGTAAATCAATTTTATAGAACTCTAGTAAGTGTGCAATATATGAAAATTGCCTTAAATCTGATGGTTAAAGTCCTGAAACTTTTGAACGACAAACTAAAATCTTATTCAAAATCGAAGTGGATATTTCTTTTAACAACCCCATACAAACAGCAGCATAAAGTAATAAGTCAATTGATCTAGCCAAACTCGAGTTATTGAGCGACATGTGAAAAAAAACTGTCATCAACGGTTAAAATCTCGTTACTCTAGCTCGAACGAAAAACCAAAATATGTTTTTAAAATCGAAAGAGAGCTTTCGTACGTCAATCCTAAATGTTGTGTTAAAATTTCATGAGAATTGATTAAAGCAAATTTGAGTGAGTGTACGAAGTGTTGACATACGTACGAATGGACGGACTCCGGTATAAAATATTAAATACGTCCCATCTAAGAAGGGTATATAAAATGATAATATATTGACTGGCTTACACTTTAACATCATTGTGAATAAATTACTTACCACTTTGCATTTCTCTTCAAAGATATTAGATTTATGTTATATGTACATAGATTGGACGATGATTAATTCAGCATTAAAAAATATAACTAGAAAACACCACGGGCATTAGAGCGTAATTGAAAGTATGTAAACTGTCGTAGGATGAATTTTTGTAAAAGATTTATGACTGGAGAATTTCAGGAAAGGTATCAAAAGTCATCGGTACTTGGGGACAGGACAATTTTTTTTTTGCCCTCCCCCTTTTTTCCAAAATCCGTTATTTTTTGTTTTCTGTTTTTTCTGTATCCATACATATATTTTAAATAAAGTGTATTTGCTATTTACTATCCACGGCGGTAACTGATATATTATATAGACTAAGAGACTATCCACGGCGGTCACCGATATATTATATATAGAGACTCTAGGTATAGGGGGAGGGTTGAAATCTCAAAAACATGTTTAACCCCGCCGCATATTTGCACCTGTCCCAAGTCAGTAGCCTCTGGCCTTTGTTAGTCTTGTATCATTTTAAATTTTAGTTTCTTGTGTATAATTTGGAGTTTAGTATGACAGTCCATTATCACTGAACTAGTATACATATTTGTTTAGGGGCCAGATGAAAGACGCCTCCGGGTGCAGGAGTTTCTCGCTGCATTGAAGACCCATTGGTGGCCTTCGGCTGTTGTCTGCTCTATGGTCGGGTTGTTGTCTCTTTGACACATTCCCCATTTCCATTCTCAGTTTTATCTCTATATAATATATCAGTGACCGCAGTGGAAAGTAAACTTGGAATTGATAGTAAATATCAAATACACTTTATTTACAGTATACAGAAAAACGCGAAAATAATTGTCCTGTCCCCAAGTACTTATGAAAATTATGTGTAATTTTAAAACAGTCCTAAACGGAAGTCTTTTCTATGACTTAAAAGTCCGTCCGATGACGGAAACAATATCCGGACGCCTTTATTTTCGTTTTCCTCCCAAAATAATTTGATAACCCAAACTGAATAATCATAAGCGAGGATGACAAATGCGACTATGTATGGTACCTATAGGACACAGAGGCATGATGATTAATTTATTGTGGAAGGAAGAGAAGCGACACACAAAATGAGGTCTTCTCGTTTAATAGTATAGATATAATAATTATGGTTACTAGAACGTGACACCCGCGACGGGTCCACGACTGAATTAAAGTACCTATGCCTTATTTTTAGCCTGGATTTTTAGTATTCGTATTGTCATCTGAAGTGATGCTGATTGTAATGCGCAGAGTTTTCTCTGTTTTCAAAATCTTTCTGTTTGAACCCGTCTTGTTTTTCTTACTACAATAAACTTACTATAAACTAAATTTAATTCCTTAACTAATTGGCCAAAATTAATAGTGGCATTGAGGTGGAACAAAACAGACTTGTTAAATAGTGTACTATAGTGTAACATAGATATAAAAAAAAAACTTTTGGAAAAATTCCAGGTTCTCCTGATAAAGGAGGGATTTACAGAAGGTAACAGTTACTACAATTTGAAACTACATGTGACATATACTATTGGTATCTGTATTAGATTCGACCCGAAACTTGTTAATTATTGCTAATATTAATTATGTGGGAAACAAAAGGGCCTGGAATGGTGAATTTTTTAAACAATAACATTTTCCTATATTAATTATATATAAAGTTGAATTCTTTGATTCGTCGTTTTTACGTCATGCCGGCTAACAAATTGAACCTTGTTATTTTATTAGTAGATACAGAGATCGGTTTTATTATGATATACATAGAAGTGTTATCATTTATCAGCAAAAAATTCAGATTTTGGCAATTAAACCAGAAAAAGACAAGTTAATCCAACGATTCTTATTGCCATACAAATACAGTGATACGGTATCAATTTGATGACAGAGAAATGTAAATCAGATGTAATCGTCTCATATCTGAGGGGCTATCTGAGGGGATAATGCATCAGAAATAAAAGATTACATCTAATACATATACAACAACAGGGTCCCAATTCGACAATAAAAGTCCTTGTCGTAGTCTTATCGAACTGAAAGTATTATTCTATCTATAACACGTTAAACCTTGAACTTAGTATTATTATTATCATTGAATAGATCTAACAGTACAGAATGTTATCGAATTTAATATGTAAAAGTAAGGATAAAAGAAAATAGTCCTAAAGATTTGCTGTCTCCACTGTAGCAGTCTTAGATTTGTTTTGAATAAAGAATATAAAAGGATACATGTACTATATAAATTTCTTTGGTATATTTGTCGTTGGATTTCTGTATAGTTTACATATCTATAGACCTATATATATCCGGATTATAAAGAGACTTTAGTCTATTAATCATGTTACATAAAATATAAGAATAAGTTGTAACAGAGTCATTTTAATTTAATTCAACATTGAAAAATTCAAAAACAGGCAGGAGAAATCATATGATGTTCTCTTTTACTTTGTCGAATTTTGCTTTTAGCTAACCACTCCCATGGTTTAGTTTGGACGGAATTATTTTCAAATGAATTCAGATCATTGTTTTGAATATCACTATTACCCGTTCCAGTTTTAAATTCGGCATTCTTAATAACAGAACTGTCTGAAATTAAATGAACTGATTTGTCGACTTTATTCTCATTCTTTTTTCTTTGCAAAGCGTTGTCATCTTTTATCGCCCCTCCTGAATCGTGTGCGGCAGCGGTCATTGCAACTTTGTCTATTATTGTTTGGCCTTCCGAACAATTTAGCATCCTTTTTTCTGATGAAACAATATGTATTTTTGAGCTAATCAAGAACTCGCGCATGTTTATAGCACTTTTTGTACTTCGTAATGCTGCTTTAGTCGCTGATTTTTGTGGTATCGATATTATATCGTTTGAATCGATACCATCCGATTGATAAAATTGGAAAATCACATTGTCTTTTATTTCTAATTTTTTGTTATCACTTGTGTATTTTTCGGATGGAAATGTAGATGAAACTTTATTTAAATCATCTAAACTTGACCGTCTTTTCGTTTGTTTTACATCTTTACCCATCGATTGTTTATTCAATTCAGAAAATCGACCGTCACGATCAATCCAGGATTTATCTACATGACTGCTTTTCACTCTAATGTCTTTTATATTGTCATTCTTATTAGAGGCAATCATTTGTGATATCTCGCTGAAACTAGACCTTCTTTTCATATATTGCGAGTCTTTTAGCACCGAATTATCAAATTGCACGCATCTGTTAAATTCTTTAAAATCCATATTACTCTTTGTTTCCGTGTTTGTCGAATGTTCATCGCATCCACAAGGAAACATTTGTGTTACATCCTTTAAACTAGACCTTCGTTTAACACAGGACAAATCTTGATGTATTATACTTTTATCTGAGTTATGCATCCTCGTATGATTATTCTTTCGGCCTTTTCTTATTTCTGAATTTTCTTTGTAAGAAAATCGTTTGACTGATTTCACATTAGCATTATCAGATTTAGCAGTTAATCTGAGGTTTTCAATTTTCTTTGTAATTGAATTTTCTAAAGTACTTTTGTCTTTGTCGTTGTTGATTGGAGTGTGTATTTGCGGACTGCACGGATCATCAAAAGAATCTGAAATAAGATATACTTGTAAGTGGACGTACGTATTAGACTTTTTTAAGAGTAAGTACTAAGTATCTAAAATGTATCAATACATAAATGTTTTTGCATTCGAACCGTAATGTTGTAAAACTAAGAATAAAATAGTTGATCCCGTATGGACACTTTTTTCTATTCAATTTCTTTGAGTGTCGTTATATAATAGATTGCAACTCCAGAGATGCTTTTGACGATACAATCGTTCTTCTGCAGTTCAAGTAAATTGTATGCTTATGTTCGTAATTTATTTTATTTTCATAGTCTGACAAATGTTAAAAAAAATAAAATGACAAAAATCAGTTACTCAAGAAAAGATCCAGATAGTTAACCCAGTCCCAACATAAGTAAGTAAATCCAAAATCAACAATCTACCAGCAATATCACAATTAGCTATATACCTTCATTTTCTTCAGTAATTGTATCCCCGAAGCTTTCAAGAGCTGAATACAAGTTGAATGGTCGAGAGGAATTTTGAAGTTCTGATATTACGACACCATCATCATCTTCGTCATCAAAGAAACTGTTTCCACTAGAACGTGTGATGGTTCCTGGAATTGCATTTCTCTTATTTGAAAACATCGTTAACAAACTGGTTCAAAATGTGTCTGCAAATATAAATTTTCATACGAATACACAAAATGAAGAAGGTTGAACTTGTTCCTGTAAATTCTTAATCTTGTACTGAAGACTGGCTTCTGAGTTGGTCAAATAAGTTGGACAGTCACACAGTAGTAGTAATGATACTACATTAGCTTCTACTATATACTAATAATAAAGAGGCAGAATATAACAAAGGGACAACCAGAAACCGACAAATCCATGGCAGAACACGAAAAACAAGAAAACAACAAACACCAGCCTACAAAACCGAAAGACTGATCCCAGTTGCTCCAGAAGGATAAGCAGACCCTACTCAACATGACTAAATGACTAAATAAACCACTGACTGCATGCGGACGGACAATATATCTAGAAAGAATTGCTGTCCATCCATTGAGGTAGAAATAACCTAAATGATCAATTTCATAATCCAAGACACGTGTCAGTATTGAAAAGTGCTGTAGTGGTGTTTACAAGTTGAGAACCATAGCAACTTCCTAGAGGACATTGACATGTTGTGTGGCTAAGTCTCTTACACGATATATATATATATATATATATATATATATATATATATATACATATACATACAAGCATTGTTTTCCAGTCACAGTAAAATCCTCCGCCCTGTCCTCAAGTTCACGTATACTTCAGACCCTACAACAGTCATGTTTTTATGATAACTTGTTTTCGTCCTGAATATGCATGAACTGTTTGCCACAGGACGCCAAGCAAACAACAACTGAATAATCGATTTCATGGTAATGTATCTCTAACTTACGAATTTTTCTTCCATATCAAAAAGACAATGTGTTACATGTACAAGGTAATACATATAACAAGTAGTGATACACGACTAGGTTTAAACTTAAACCACCATTAAATAAGTTACCAATCATACACTAGTTATATAAGGCATTATTGTCAAAACGGAACCGAACATGTCAATTTTAATCAAAGTACTGAACATCGGATGACCGCAAGTTCTTGTGGATGGTCACAAGCACTTGTCTCAGAAAAAAAATCACATCTGTATACCTGAAAGTGAGGTTAATGTACAGAGATATAATTTTTTTCTGAGACAAGTTCGTGCGTGGATAATGAATAAATGACAGGAAATTCAACGTCACCGTAATAACTATTATATTGTAGTGATACAAATCAGTATACTCTGGTTTGTTGTTATATATTATATTAATGTTTGCATATAACAGTTACATGTATAAAATATAATTTTCATTCATTTGTATATCATTCTATTTTACTATTCTAATAATAGTGCAGTGCAAGTGCATTGTGGACACTCTTCTGTAATAATATGTTTTTTTCTAATAGATTGGATTTGAGCAGGCATTTATATTTTCCCGCAAAACGTTCTTGAGATATTCTTCCGCATGCGTTAACACAATTTTTCTGTACGTGTGCATAGAGTAATATCAATGATTTTTTACTTATATATATATTTCTAACGACAAAACATTTTCATATTATTAATTTATGTTCTAAACAAAAATATTTTATGAGTATTCATTTAAGAAATGAATTTATAACAAGCGATAAGGAATGTTATTTTGCACTCGATAATGTCCGCGTATTTATAGATCGGTTACCAGTCAAACACGAAAGTTACGTAAGTAGAAATCTCGTCGGCAACAATACATCGGAATGCCCTCACGGTCATCGCGATGTAAAAATGATTCTTGTTTTCAGGCAGATCCTCAAAACTAACTTGAAATTGTGTACATATTCATACATACAGGTCCTTTAAAAACGTAGTAAATCTATTTTCTCTTTCTGATCACTAAAATTCATTTTACTTACCAAATTTATGAATAACAATCATGTTCATGTTCTATTTATAACAACCGGTGTCTGCGAAGTTTCCTCAAAAGATGAATATCCCATAAAGTTTCGATACGACACAAATATAGTACTTATATTGTAAATATTGTTACATTTGTAGCACGATCGCATTTAGCCTTGTATGGCCTTTAGATTTGTTTACTAAACATGACATGTTTTTACGATCAAATTATATTCTGTAAAAACAAATGGATAAATGTTGTCATTTCTACACAACATGTACACCAGAAATTGGTTAGAGAGGAATTTATGAAATGTCCTGTGTGTTTTGTTTAGTATTCCAAATTCAATACATTCAAAATCTTCAATTGCGCATGTTTTTTTTTGTTCTACAACAATGTGTGGAATCACTTTTTTATTGTTCCCATTTTCACATTTGCAACTTTACATGTTGATTGTTTATTTAAAAAAATCTTCCAAAAATGATTCCAAACATCGAATAATTTTATAAACAATTCTGGTCGATGTTTGGAATTGTTTTTGGAATATTTTGCTGAATAAACTTCCAACATGTAAAGTTGCAATGTGAAAGTGGGAACAACAAATAGTAATTCTTCTTACGTTTAAGCTTTTATTTATATCGGTATATACAAGCATACTAATTAAAGGTTATTTAGAAACCACAATCTTACATTTAAAAAAAACTGTAAAATTATGTTATTTGAAATATATATGCACCTGCATATTTATGACCTTGGTTTCATCAATTATCGAGATAACTGCATTAGAAGCTTGTCTCACTGATATTAATCTTTGGTGCATATTGATAAATAAATTTTGAAAAGTATGGGCATAAAGCTTTTGCTATAAACCAATTTTCAGAGAATATCTATCTGAAATTGTTGGCGAGTTAAGCTTTTTTTAAGATCCATAACTGTTTGAAAAAAAAATGAAATACATTGTTAAATAAAATTTGATGACACTTGTATAGACGAATGCATATACACATTAAAACTTAATTTAGTATTCCCTGTATAAATAATTCTTTCTATAAAACATGTTTACACAAATATCACGTGATAGTCTATGGAGAAATGCGATGATACACAAAAATTTTTTTTTTTAAAACAATAAAATTCCAAAATTACAACTAATGATCAGATGCTTATCTTCTGAAAGGTATTGTTTTAATCGACAAATATGACATATAAACCACCATCAAAAAAATAACTGATTTATTGTCACAGATGACGGAACCCCAAGAGTTGGCTGTAATAAAGACATGATGACCAGTTAATCATATATCCAGCAGTAAACTAACCCGGCAATTTGGCTGCGAGGGATGTATTGATACGCAGCCACGTCTAGTCAAAATGGACATTGGGCTGTTTTCTGCTTTTTGGTCGGGTTGTTGTCTCTTTGACACATTCCCCATTTCCATTCTCAATTTTATCGAAGATAAAGAGCTCTTGCAACAACTTCTAGAGATGATTTGTTGCAAGGCAAAATGTTTGCTCCTTTTCAGTGGCAGTAAACATTTTGCCGCCGTTGATCCGTTCGAACCACTTTACAGAACCTTTCATTTAGATTTGTAGTAGATTTGTCTATCCTAACAATTGAATAAGATATGTGGCGCTGAACATTGAAAATGTAGAAAATACTCTCTGCAAAAAACGTACAGTGAATAACAAATACTTTAGATATCTGGTTTAAATGATTTGTAATACCATTTTAATGCCACATTTGAATATTACAAATCGATTTTGAGTTGAATGTGATGACTTCGCGGAAGGAAGGGGTTATTCATCACTGATTGACTCTACTTCGCATGCGACACTTAATCACAAAAGGGCTATATTATCATTAATACCACCAACTCAATAGTAAAATTACATTTGAGTTAGTACCCATGCATTTGTATGCAAAAATATACTAAATGTACTTACATTGATACCAGCCGTTGAGAAGTAAGTTTGGTAATATTCCTTGGATAAACACTTTAACTTGTTATATAGCAGTTCAAGGTTAGTTTATTTTGGACGACGGAAAAAGCCTGAAGGCCATCGACATTGTCCAGTGGTGACCTTATCACATTATTGTCATACAAATGTTTACTAACCTATAGACTATTTACGTTTAGCAAGTATTAGATACCGCATGAAGGCGTTAGCCCGAATTACACAAAGATATTATTGTCAATGCAGAATGATAGCTTTCAATAATTTAGGAGGGGGTCTTTCAGCTATTTGATCATATGTTATTGAAAATCATGATAAATGCAGGATATCCAATTCCATTTAACGAAATCTTGGTTTCTCTTTTTAATCAGACTTCATTATATTTTGAGAAACTGTTAAAGTCTTATGTCTATGAAATAAAGTTACAGCAATGTTGCATTGGAAACCTATATGTATTATGATAGAAATTTGGATACTGTTCAAGTCAATGGAGTTGTAGTATTTATTGACATTACAAGTTTAGGGTGTCCCAATGATGTCTTCCCGATTGTCCCACATTTTAAAATTACAGGTAAGAAAGTAATGAAATTTTGTAGGACAATCTAGAAGATGTTTTGGGGACAATAGGGAAATTTAAATATGGGACAAAAGGGAATTGTTTTGATAGCGATTTTTATTTTGTTTTGTGATATTTTGTTAAACTGGTGTCAAAATAAAGATCAATTTAATACAATAAAGAGCTGCGCTATGAGCGTATGATACGCCCGTCGCCATTTAAGCTCGTATTTATGCTTTAAATGAATCTGTATGATTAACTAAAAATACTGTGAGCAATGCTCAAATAGACCCCCCCCCCCCCAAAAAAAAAAAAAAAAACAACAAAAAACAACAACAAAAAATAAAATAAAATAAAATAGTAGTAATAAATCCGCCATATCATTTCAGAAATTTATAAAAAAATAATAATAAAAGGGAGCTTATTTTCAATAGACATAAACAAGTCACCAAAGTTTCATGAAAACTGCTCAAAGCGTTTCCCCCTTTTTTATGAATTAAGTCCCAAAACTCCAAAACCTAAAATCAGAATTTTTTAGAAATCGAAAGGGATCTTATGTCAATATGAATAAACAATTCACCAAGTTTCATGAACATTGCTTAAAGAATTTTTGAGTTATAGTCAGAAGTGTTGACGACGGACGGACGGACAACGATATAGCATAATGCGTCCCGTCTTAAAAGACGGGCGTATTAAAAATATATTTTGACTACATAAAAGATTAAATAGATTCCAATAACATAAATTGTAAATTAATCATATATATAATTGAAAAAAAATTGTAATTAAAAAAAGTATCAAGGATAAAATAAAAAAAAAAGATTTTTTAAGAGAAATACAAAGATAAACGAATAATTTTACATGTTACAAAATTTCAGGGATTTGTTCTCAAATTGATAGATTTTAGGCTGATAACAAATTTATTCATAAAACAATAAAAAATAATTATAGATTATCTTTGGTTATCTCAACGAGATTGATTTTCTCGCTTGAGCCGGCACGGCGAAAGCGAGAAAAGCAATCGAGTTAAGATGACCAATGATAATCTGTTTATCGCTATTTTACCAATGAAGACGTTGTTAATTTCCTTGACAACGGCACGTGTTCCCTTAGTTTCTAGCGATAATTTTCATATCACTCGACTCCGTTTTCATATCACTCGACTCCGCTGAGAACGGAAATTATCAGTCAGCAAGCTCAAAGGAACAATTCGTAAAATAGCGATAATACATATTCCAGTAAACGCTCAAATCAAGCGAACAAAAATAGGGAGAGTTTTTTTTTAAGAACATTTATAAGAAAATCCTTGAATTAGAAGATCATAAACATAAATTCGAAATAATGTGCAGCTATGTCAATTTTATCGACATCTGGTCTAACATTTAAACACAGTAAAAAGGAATTAACCCTGACCGGGTCAAACCAAAGAATGGAAAGTTGGAATTTGCTTCTTCTCCGCAAAGCATGCTGCATTTTGAAGTAAGAGCAAAGACTGGTCGGCCATGAGTCAGAAAATTTGTCTGTGTAGGGTGACATGTCTTCCTGCGGACTGTTACCTTGACTACTAGCACATTAAAGATCAGGCTTGATATGTCGATATACTTCTATTCAAAGAAGGTTTCATATTCATCTAACATCAACATCATCTCGTCCTGCTTATGCATATAACTTGCCACTGGACATTACACCGAAATAAGTTCATCTTTTTAATGAAATTGTATATGTTCAGAGGACACTAATGTCATTACTGAGTCACATTTACCTCTTCTCCCAAAAAGATATTGTAGGTTGAGATCTTGCCCTCTATTTTTAAATTGATGATGTAAATTCTAATGATTAGGTTACAAAATAGCTAATGCTTTTGTAATATTGTTATTGTAAATGTTTTTTTAATAGTCTCCTTACAAGTTGTGACTTAGATGGAGAGTTGTCTCATTGGCAATCATACCACATCTTTTTATATCTACATCCAAACCTTCCAGTCTGAGCGCTTATAAAAACGAAAAGAAGAAAAAAGTGCGTGCATGTGTTTAAAATTTAAATCGCTTTAAATTTTAAACATATATTGATATTTGATTTATAAATAAACATCATGAAATATTTTTTATAACAAATATGTTATATTGTTTAATCAAAAGTGCATTTTAATTGATGATTTATTCAACAATTCGTGTTTACATTTATAAAATTGATATCAACTACTAAAGTATATGCTCATATATTAATCTACTTAAATTTGATACTGTAAAAGAAAAACTATAATTATAGTTTCTATTTAAGAACATTTAACGTAATAAAATCAGGCAATCAAAACTCTAAAATTTTAAAAAGTGGGACAATCGGGAATAAATCGTCCCAATCGTCATTCATACACATTTTTTAAAGTTTCAGAGAAGAAGACGTTAAAGAATTGACATATCAAAATCAAGAACTGCCTCTGCATGGTGGCCAAGTTTTTATCAATTTAACAACTTTGAAGAATATATTTGTTCAAAAATTGATACAAAATCAAACAGATACAAGGCTTATAATTTTGCACTCAGACGCGCGTTTCGTTTACATAAGACTCGTTAGACTAGTGACGCTCGAATCACAAAAGATAAAAGGCCAAATAAAGCACGAATTTGTCTTTTTTTTTTTAGCCATGGCTTTGTCAGATTATTTTCGATTTATGAGTTTGAATGTCTCTCTGGTATCTTTCGCCCCTCTTTTAAGGGCCAAACATTCCGAAATATAAGAAATTTTAAATTAGATTTTTTGGCAAGTTTGGTACATATCATCTATTATTTATATTAGGAAAGATGAGAATTTTACTTCCCATTGGGTCAGTTGCACACAATCATGGGCATCTCGAAAGGATGATTCTTTCTGAAGGGTCAAAGTACCTACATACAATGCCTTGTTGTTGTATGTGGAGAACTTCTGCCGGCCGAAAGGTAATTGCCATATCATACGTCATATCGGAATAATTATGACATCTTTGTAAAAGGTCTCCCAAACATCATTCGACTAAAGATTCAATAGATTTAGTTCTGTTTATCAGGGGAGAACTTTCAAAATAGACCAAACAGAATCAATAATGATTGCATTTTGTGGCCATGTTTTTCTTCCGATTAGAACAAAATGAGGAAATTTTATTGTACCTATTTTTGCAATGTTCCTGCCAATCTAAGAGTAGTTTTAGAGGTGATTCGGAATTTTAAATCTGCAGTTAACTGACGGACGACGACAACCCAAGGGATAGCTCATCCAGGCTTGTCCTATGAGATAGGTGTGGAGGTGTGGGCCGAGATCCATAACAGCATATATCTTTTGCCATAATACAAGGCGTAAAATAATCCGACGTAGAAAAATAAAATACTTTTATTCCCCATTTCAGTAAATCCCGGTTAATTTTAATAAAGAAATGCTTTAGAGTATTCGTATAAATTGTTTGATTATAACATATTATGCCTAATAAAATACACTAAGCTTCATTACTTCATCCGAATCATTTGGAAAAGAGACGTGATAAGGATGTCTCCCTCAATAGACTGAAGATAGTTTATTGTTCAAATAACGTATGGTCGCTTGAATAGTTCCTATACTCATTTCATGCTAGTTTCATGCGGCAACGATACTACTGGGATACGAAATAGACATCATTAGCCTCTGTCGTAGCGTAATAGACCAATTAATCTACTCAATTCTCAATCAACGCTTAATTAGCGATCTTAATTGGATTCTTAGTCCAGGATATGTCTTGCATATACTGTTTGAGGATCTGTTTTATAACGAACATACTCACACAAACATTGTAAATGACTTTATGAAACCAATGAAAATATTAAGATAGCACAATCTATATTAATTATGTTTCATTCGAGTGCGAATATTTGTGAATACTAGAAATTTCTAGATGGGAGAATTTAATTTGCAAAAGTGCCTACAAAAAGCATTTGCAAATAAACTCGATGAAAGCTTTTGCCTTGAAGAGTATGTATGCTTATGCGAACACAAAATGCACAATCTAAACTGTATATAATTGTTCAGTTAGAGCTAAGTTTTCATTAAAATCCTGAAAATTCGTTCTCTTAGTATTATAGATTACCCGGCTACATCAACTCATGGACTGATTAACAATGCTTATCTATTTTTTTATATTGAAGGGTACAGATAGTACCAGATCAAAGACCTTCAATGATAAACAATAAACAAAAACAATATCATGAAAACATATATTATGTATATAACTTGTCCGCCTCTAATTAACATTTTTATACAAGTAAAACGTTGACTTACTTATGGGAAGCTCCCGAGTGTCAAATGATCTACATACATGACAATTTATTTTATTGGTACTTATATAATTATTTCATTTTATTTGTGATTAGACGAACTGCTTGACTCAATGCTTTGAAATTACAGAAATATTTCAAAATAAGAAAGTTATTTGCTATAGGAACTTTAATTTACCACCAGCAGTTTTGGCGGACTTCAAATAATCGTGGAATAGAACTCCAGAATGATAAATGTTGCGCTTGTTGAAGGTTAATTTGGGTTTGTGTATGATCAAATAACCTGATTATGTGATATTTAATAATTAATAAAAACTCAACAATAATGTGGAACATTCACAACACTCTATGGGAAAAATTGCAATTCTTTAACTTATTAGGACAATCAGGATGATACAAAAATTTCATATTGGTACATAAAAAAGTTAAAATTGCTATTCATGATTACCAATACATAACAGCAAATACAGTAAAGCCATGACATATTGAAAGTGTTCTCCCCACGAAACTGTACCAAACACAACTTCTTTACTTCTCCAAGTTATGGAAGTAAGAATAAATCACTCTTAACATTGAAAATTCATATCAGAGGATAAACATACACGGAACATTATGGTTAATACATCAAAAGGTTGGAGGAGAAAGCATGTTGTGTTCACGTCTACTTTGTCGAACCTTGCTAGTCGAGACCCATTGTAAAGTTTGTTTCTGGAAAGAAGTGTGTTCATGAATATCCTCCTCCCCACTATCGTGATGTTCGGCTGTCACGTGTTTCGATCCTATATTTGTTTTATTTTTAAAAGTTTTAATATTTGATAAGTTCTGGTCTTTAGAGGAATTGTTAGTCTCAATTGTGTTTGAAGAATGTTTTATTTTCGTTATGTGTCCTTTTTTAATGTCAATTGTACTCTGTTCATTTTCAGGTTGAACTTGAATAGATTTGGTATCTTCAACGTTTGAACGTTCACCTGCGATCTGATTTTGCGCACTTTTCTTTGATAGCCTTTTGTTATGTCTTATTTTCTGTGGATCACCTGGGTCACTTGACCATCCTGAGTCTGCACTACATGCATTAACCTTTCTATCCATCATTGGTGAGCTTAATGGTAAAGTATCTTCATTCATCCAGAATAATCCCAAGGTATCTTGATATCTATTACAACCTTTCGCTTTCTGCAAAGCTGTGCTAGTAGATGATTTGCGTGGAATAGCGGCAATGTTATTAATATCTAATATATCGAAATGTCCATATTCGCTAAGCTTTTTTTCTATATTGACGCTTCTAATTTCCCCTGCATTTTTCTCTTTGGAAGAATTGTCTTCCCTCGAACTTGAATACTTTGTTACATTTTGGACATCTTTTAACAATTTACTTCCTGTATATCCTGTCGAAAAACGACTGTCGTTATTTTCGTTCAAATTACTTTCATTTTCGTCAATTTCAGATTTTTTATCACCATATACCGATTCAGCAGTTAATCCTAGCCTATCAATTTCTTCAGAAATTGCATGTTGTTTATTATTTCTTGTTTTGGCAGTCTGCGGAAACGAATTTGTCCTTGACCTGAAGGTTAAATTGGTAGTATCTACAATAGAGGAGAACTTTGAAGACGAAATTACTATACGTGTGCACACGACCTTACTTTCAACAAATTGTATTTTCCATGAAAATTTCCTTGTTATAGCAAAGACTTTTTTCAAAACAAAATATGATAGCAGAGTATCAGAAGGGTTTATGCCGAAAATAACAGATGCCTGTGTCTATTGTTGAAGGCCGCGCGGTCAACCAAACATTTAAATTGATTCACTTTATTTCATTTGGTTTTTGTCGGAAAAAATGCTTCATAAGCAACCAGACAACATATCTTTAGTTTTATATCAGATAAGTAGTATATATATATATATATAATGTGCCTACCTTCGTTTTCTTTGGGAGTTATATCTGCTGTCTTTCCATTTGAGGAAAACAGATCCAAAGATCTAAGATATTTTTTTGAAAATGGCAGATAATTTGGTCCGTCTTCCCAAGATGTACATTGTCCATTGAATATAGGAATTTTACAGCAATTCAAAGCTTCATCCGACTTTCTTTCCATCTTAAGGCTGAAAAAAGAAGAACATTCGTTAAAAATAACAACAGCGTGTTTTGATATAAATTTGGTCAGTTTGCTTCATGAACCATGCAGTTAAAGTTATAGTTAATAAATTGCTTCGCGAGCGCAGCTGGATACGACCGCAGAGGTCCAACCTTGAACAGTTGGGTCAAAAATGGACACAATATTCGCTCTTGATACAGGTGTGAATTTGGATTGTAATTAAATATTTGACCCATAATAGGTTTCTGACACAGAATAACTGTAGTCAAAGAACTTAGAATTGGTTATTTGATTTGAATTTAATTATGAATTTTTTGCTTTTGTGCAATACACTATTCTGTTGCGAATTTACCCCCCCCCCCCTACAAAAAAAAATTACCCCCCCCCCCCCCCCCCCCATTTTTTGGCAAAAAAAAAATATTTGAAGAAATTTTCTTTTTATTTTCTGAAATCTGAAATGAGAAAAAAAATGGTCCCCCCTCACAATTTCTTTTTTTACCCCCCCTTTTTTTTCACTTCTCCCCCTCCCTTTTTCCCCCAAAAAAATTCTTTCCCTCAAGATATGGGTCATAATCTCAATTCAAATTTCTAATGGAGTTTGCAACCATAATTACCCATTTAAATACATTATAAAAGTCTTAAAATAGAAATGACATACATAATCATGGCTAAAATTAATATTCCTTAATCAGCATTTTTAAATAGTAACTTCTAAAAATAAATTGACAGCTAATCACCTCAAACAATCCAACATTTCTTTATACATAATTTAAAAGCAGTGTAAGGGAGGTAATCCAAACATAACATTGTACTTTTTTAATTGTCCATTAACCAGGAAACCCTTGTTTTCCCCCTTTTTTGCCCCTAATTCCTAAACGGTTTGAGCCATAACCCCCCAAAGCCAATCCTAACCATCCTTTTGTGGTATGGAAACTTGTGGTATAATTTCAGAGAGATCCATACACCGTTCCACAAGTTATTGTCTGGAAACTAGAAAAATGCTTATTTGGGCCCCTTTTTGGCCCCTAATTCTTAAACTGTTAGGACTATAACACACAAAATCAATCCCAACCTTCATTTTGTGGTTATAAACCTTGTGTTTAAATTTCATAGATTTCTATTTACATTTACAGATTTACTAAAGTTATTGTCCGGAAACCAAATATCTTCGGACGACGCTGACGACGACGACCACGACGACGACGTGATCCCAATATACGATCGCAAAATTTTTTGCGGTCGTATAAAAATGAGAAGAAGCGATTAGCATTTAGCAGAATGGTTGTCGAAACGCATGTACAGCAAAAGCGTTTCTCCGTGTCTCTTCTTCTGAAACATTTTAAAATTCAAGCAATGGCCTCCCTTGGTGCTTTATTTATTTTAAAGACCTTGAACCATTCTAGTTAATAATTCAGTGCGTCCCCCTTTGAATAAATCAGTCAGATTGTCTAAATGATAATATATAGTTTATTAACTCTCATATCTTATAATTAATGTATTCTTATCATACGATATTTCATTTTCATTTATATTAGTTTGAAACCTTTCTCTATTTCGAGGTTATCAATAATTTATTGTTTGGAAAGTTAGACACATTAGTGTAAAATACTATTTAACGGATATAAAAGTGAAATATGCATTTTGAACCTTCAAGTGTAGTAATTGAACATGGAAATCCCTTCCATCTCTTTTAAAAATAAAGGTGTCGATACACTAACTCGGAGTTGAAAATGGTGGGAATCGAACCATTGAGCGAGACAAGATGCATACACAGGATATTCATGGTATATGATCAGAACGAGCATGTATTATAAATAAAGGCATCAGTAGTACTAGTATACCGGTGTTCAAAAGTCATAAGTCGATTGAGAGAAAACAAATCCGGGTTACAAACCAAAACCGAGGGAAACACATCAACTATAAGAGGAAAACAAAGGAACAACAGGAACACCGAAGTGCAACAAAAACAAACGCCAACACACATAGAAACGAACTGCCATATTCCTGATTTGGTACAGGACATTTTAAAGAAAAAATGGTGGGTTGAACATTGAAAAAGTTGTAACGTAGGTTATGAAAATAGCTCCTAAATCTGAATGATTCCATCGAAAGACTTTCCAAATAGATATACCAAACCTTTAAAAATGCTGCACAATTCAAATATCTGGTCGAAGTGAAGATTTGTCCAATACCTTTCGTGATTCGCAAACATGTTTTACCTTCCACATTCTTTATGTGTCTGTCTCAAGTCAAGAACCTGTAGTTCAGTGGGTTTTCGTCTGCCATAGTTGACTTTCGCTTAAAGTAATGTCTTGATATTCAGGGGCCTTTTGCAGCTGATCGTACGGTATGGGGTTGCTCAATACTGAAGGCCCGTAGTTATTCACATCGTTATTCTTTATTATATGCTAGATAGTGTTCTAATTTGTAATCATAACATCTTATTTTTTTATATAAAAGTACATGGGTAAAATATAGAAATCCGGAGAAATGTTGTATACGGTCACATGTCCTGAACAAGGAAAGGCGTCAAGGAATATTTGCGTATTATATGCCACACAAATATCCAAACGAACAATCAATCATGTTTGTGTAAAAAAATTGCAACGCTCAAAGGTGGATAAATAAATTGCGACCTGTATAGGCAAAAGGGACCAACTTTGACCGAGGAAAACAAAGTATTTTCAATCTTAAACTAAATCCATAGTTTGAGTGTGAGAGGTTACTTTCAGATTCAAACAACATGATGTCGCATTGCTGAACATAAAACCAACTGCTAAAAGATGATTCAACATTGCAATTGTTATATAGAATTATACAATGTTTGAATATTTATATAAAAGTGAACAAGAATGATGTAGCAAGCAAAACACACATAGAAAGTTAAGTTATGTACTTATACCTTTCAGATACAAACTAATACATTTCGTTTCCGAGTGATGCGAAGTACTGCGCACAATAATTATGTTGTTTAAAAATTAGCAATAATGTCTTCAGACTGATCCGAAAATGCATACTAATTTGTAGACAAAATAGGTTGGTACTAAATAACAAGAAGCAGTGACTCTCACTCGTAGATTAATGTGTACCTGTTCATTTATACATGTAACATGCAGTAAAAATACATTAGTCGTCAAAGAGGAATCACACGATCATGCCATCGTCAAAGAGGAATCACACGATCATCCAATCGTCAAAGAGGAATCACACGATCATGCCATATCGTTCAGAAGGAATCACACGATCATGCCATCGTAAAAGAGGAATTACACGATCATGCCATCGTAAAAGAGGAATTACACGATCATGCCATATCGTTCAGAAGGAATCACACGATCATGCCATCGTAAAAGAGGAATTACACGATCATGCCATATCGTTCAGAAGGAATCACACGATCATGCCATCGTAAAAGAGGAATTACACGATCATGCCATATCGTTCAGAAGGAATCACACGATCATGCCATCGTAAAAGAGGAATCACACGATCATGCCATATCGTTCAGAAGGAATCACACGATCATGCCATCGTAAAAGAGGAATTACACGATCATGCCATCGTAAAAGAGGAATTACACGATCATGCCATATCGTTCAGAAGGAATCACACGATCATGCCATCGTAAAAGAGGAATCACACGATCATGCCATATCGTTCAGAAGGAATCACACGATCATGCCATCGTAAAAGAGGAATCACACGATCATGCCATATCGTTCAGAAGGAATCACACGATCATGCCATCGTAAAAGAGGAATCACACGATCATGCCATCGTAAAAGAGGAATTACACGATCATGCCATATCGTTAAGAAGGAATCACACGATCATGCCATCGTAAAAGAGGAATTACACGATCATGCCATCGTAAAAGAGGAATTACACGATCATGCCATATCGTTAAGAAGGAATCACACGATCATGCCATCGTAAAAGAGGAATTACACGATCATGCCATCGTAAAAGAGGAATTACACGATCATGCCATATCGTTAAGAAGGAATCACACGATCATGTCATCGTCAAAGAGGAATCACACGATCATGCCATCGTCAAAGAGGAATTACACGATCATGCCATATCGTTCAGAAGGAATCACACGATCATGTCATCGTCAAAGAGGAATCACACGATCATGCCATCGTCAAAGAGGAATCACACGATCATGTCATCGTCAAAGAGGAATCACACGATCATGTCATCGTCAAAGAGGAATCACACGATCATGCCATATCGTTAAGAAGGAATCACACGATCATGTCATCGTCAAAGAGGAATCACACGATCATGCTTGACTAAATTAGATGAATTAATTAAGCTTCAACCAAATTTCAAAAAGACTTCAATTGTAATTGTTTGGGGAAAACAAACAGAAAGTAGAGACGGTAATCAGAATACCCTGACGTCGGAGCAGACACCTGTACGGGGTTGGATGTGGGTCCTTCATTTCTGTATTCATCAATTTTTTATATGTCATTTTTCTCTATCCTTCAGTTATATTTCTTACCCATTGTTCTCTATACTTTATATTTAAGCACCCCATTATTCTCTATTCTGTATTTTGCCTATTTTTCTCTTTTTTTTATTTGTTGGGCCTAGTTATTCTGCACTTTTTGCCCATTAGTCTCTATTCTGTAAACCCCATCAAGACCCTCATGAACTAGTTAGTTTTCACCAGCGTTTACAGAATGGCAACGGAATAGGAATAAAAGGAATAATATGACTGAAATATAAACAAATACATTTAAAAAATGAAAAATAGGCTTATTATCTAAACATAAAATATGCACACGGATATGTCTCAACACATTTAACTTGTCCCAAAAGTAAAACACATTATTTTTAGTCCAACATTTTATAAAATAAGGTATTTACTGTAACAGAATATTAGAAATCTACAATTATTTGATTTCAAAACAATAAAAGTTATTGTTACCTGCTTGTAAGAAATTGTTTACATATTGTATTATCCACGTACTGTTAATAACAAGATATTATTAGCATATCAAAACAGCAAATCGTGTAAGTAGGTCAACGACGTTATGCATATATATCGATTCATTTAAGTAACAAGGATATTACGTAGAAGTTTATAATACGTACACATGGTACACACTTCTATTCAATTCTACTTAGTATACAACTCGAAACTTAATATGACTTAATCATGTTTATAAGCACCAACAATGAACAATATGAACAACCAATATCGGATACGTTTTCCATTCACGATTTAATAAACAAACAAAAAAAAACCAAATAACTAAGAGTTGCTGTGACATTGGGAAGTCATTGAATATGTTTATCTCGATGTGTACGTGACTGCCGACATTTTATCTGTACTCGGATGTGCTAAGAGGTGAAACGATATTATTTTCTGGATCATAGGGATAATTTTTAAGAGTTTCCCCAACTACTATGAATGATTTTAAACAAGAACCTGCTCCTAGCACAATACTCGGATCCAAAATGTTTTGTCCTGTCAACACCTAAGTTTGTCAATACAAAATATCATTAATTTCACAATTGAATGAAAAGTAAAATAACAAATATACCAAACATCAAGAAAAATTCAAAACGGAAAGTCCCTTAACAAATGTCAAAATCAAACGCTCAAACACAGCAAACGAATGGAAAACAACTGTCATATTCCTGCCTTGGTACATGCATTTCCTTATGTACAAAATTGTGGATTAAAACTGGTTTTATAGCTAGTCAGACTTCTCACTTGTATGACTTATGAGTTTGAATGTCCCTTTGGTATCTTTCGCCTCTCTTGTATGACAGTCGCTTTAAATTCCATTATATTGACAACAATGTGTGAGCAAAACAAACAGATAATCTAATAAAGAAAAAAGTTTTCATATTTAATAAAATGGTCTTTTGAAAAATCTCATTGTAAATTTATTTGCTGTAACTCGTTTAAAGCCTTTTTCTGTAACGAAAAAGGAAAATATGCTAGATACACTTACTGGAAATGTGAGGATATGATTGAAGCTTTAAATTTTCTCCTAGATAACATATATGTACGTTTCGGCGATAAAGTGTATCGTCAGGTAGTAGGTATTCCTATGGGCACTAACTGCGCCCCTTTAATAGCAGATTTATTCCTGTGTTGCTATGAATCTCAGTTTTTGACCAAACTCAGTAAAGACACATCATTTTTACATTTGGTTGATACATTCAACAATACCTACCGTTATCTGGATGATATTTTTTCGTTAAATAATCCAGAGTTCTCTAAATATACTACCGAAATTTACCCAAAAGAACTTACTTTAACTAAATCTAACATAAACAGCAGCAGTTGTCCTTTTCTAGATTTAGACATTTCAATTTCTAAAGGGAAACTCCATACTAAAATTTAAGACAAAAGAGACGATTTTTCATTCCCTATTGTTAATTTTCCTTTTTTAGACGGCGATGTGCCTTTGGCTCCATCATACGGTGTTTATATATCCCAACTCATTCGGTATGCCCGTGTGTGTAGTGATGTCATAGATTTTAATGAACGTAATCAATGCATCATTGGTAAATTATTAAGTCAGGGATATCGTTACCATAAATTACTTAAAACTTTTACTAAATTCTTTCATAGATACAAAAATTTAATTCGTAAATTTGGCTGTACCTGTAGAAAACTTATTAAAATGGTATTTCAAATCCTAAATTTTACGGTAATATTGTACTTAAAGCTTGGAAATATAGTTTACATTGGCACTAATATCGATTTTGTCATTAGCAAATTAAAACATAACTAAATTTGTATTTTCTTTTCAAACGGGATGTATAGAGACACACACACGTTCATTTTTATCTATAAAGAAGTCACTCCTAACTATCCTACTACCTGTCGATACATTTATTTTTGGCATTGCACAAGTCATGTCTTCTTTGACTGTTCATGACGTTAAAATACTAAATCCCTGGGATGTATTTTAGTTGATTTCAGTCTCTGATGCATGATTTTTTATTATTAATTGTTTTGGCTTTTAACTAGCTGTCAGTTACTGCGAGTACTCTCAAATCGTACTTTCTTGTTAACTTGACCTGTTGATACTAGTTGTAATGCTTTTTTGTTATTTAATGTTGACATGGATCTTGTCTATATACCAGCTTTGATTATTTGGAATTACTACAAATTTTCACTACTTCGTACTATGAACATCAAAATTATTTCATTTCTCCTTAAATAATGTTCTTGCACCTGTTTAGGAAATTTTATCTAGCACTAATTGTATAGTTTTATTGTTGATATTCACCCCATATGTACCAAGTGTTAGATTAGTTTCATTGATATTAAAGAAATTTCTTGGTATTCCTAAACGGAAGATTTTATACACACAGAAGAAGAAGTATACTTAACAACAAAATTATTTTCATTTACCTGTGTATAATATGACGCAGGTTTTTTCAAAAGTGATGATTTTCTAAATATTGTTTAACATTTCACAGTGGTATTATACTTTAACTTTATTTCAACCTGTTTATTTACTTTTGACCTTAGTTATTCATGTCATTTATCCCTTATAATTTTGATTAACTATGTATTTGCAGTCAGGTATCACAGATCAAAGTTATTCGTTCATTGTGTGTTAATTTACGTTTTTTGATTGAGTTAAGCCTTCCAATTGATATTTTATAGTGTGTCTTTCTATGTTGTGATGTTATACTGTTGTTTCAGAAAAAGGGAGAAGGTTTGGTACCATTAAAACGTTTAATCCTGCTGCAAATGTCTGCACCTGTCCTAAGTCAGGAATCTGATGTACAGTAGTTGTCGTCTGTTTATGTAGTTCATATGTGTTTCTCGTTTCTCGTTTTTATATAGATTAGACCGTTGGTTTTCCCGTTTGAATGGTTTTACACTAGTAATTTTTGGGGCCCTTTATAGCTTGCTGTTCGATGTGAGCCAATGCTCCGTGTTGAAGGCCGTACCTTGACCTATAATGGTTTACTTTTATAAATTGTTACTTGGATGGAGAGTTGTCTCATTGGCACTCATACCACATCTTCCTATATCTAGACATACTAGGTAAAAATGTAAAAAATTGGGGTAAAGCAGTCAGCATTGTGTTATAATCTTAATCACTATAAAAACAAACAACTATGTCCACAAAGAAAAACAAAATGCCATGTAGACACTCTGTAGGCAAAGCACAAAAGCAAAAATGAAAGACAAAAATAAAAAAATGACCATAGCACAATAACACAATGGCGGAAAGTACCTAGAAACGTAACTTGTATAATTTAACAGTATTGATAAAATGAATTGTGCGTCTCCTATTTAACTTCTTCATCGGATCCATTTGTGGGCTTTCCCGTAACATCACATGGACTTAGTCTTTTTAAAATGGGGGGAAAAGGGGGGGATGGAATCGAGGGGAGGCCGTGTCAAAAATGTGGAAGAATAAAAAGAAAAAAACATTACAAAACAATAAGGTCTTTCCCAACGTAGGGGAAAGACCTTAATATAGTGTTGGTCGACTGTTGTTTGGTTAATGCCCAGTGATAAATATTTCATGCATAGTCGGTACGAGATTAGATGGACAACGTGTCCAATAGGTTGGTTTTGCAAAGTTGGTGGTCCGGATGAAGGATAGCAAACTGCCATGTTAAAAGATGGGAGTAGATAATTTGCCTTGTAATGGCCCCTCCCAGTGTTTTACAACGTGCAATAAGCATTGCAGTGTCTAATCATCGGATATAGTTTCCACATACCACCAGACGTAGCCTTGTATTTATTCATCCCGTACATAAAACGGACAATCCCTCTGCATTCAAATTGGTTTAGTGACGGAAGCGTGAAGTCAGGACCATATCTGTACTTCCAATTCAACCCTTACGGTTCAGGAGTTGGTTTCGTTTAATCATCTTCACATTTGTACATTTTACAGTGATAAACATAAAAAAGTTGGTCTAAACGTGAAGGTTTTAGATACATTTTCGTTGTGTAGCGTTTTTTGGTCTTATAATCATATAACGAGGAAGTGATTGATTGATTGTTGTTTTTTAAAGTCCAATGGCAAATATTTCATTCATATTTAGGACGAAAACAAATGAATACTATTTCAATAGGTAGGTTTTGCAAATATTGGATTAACTGCCTGCGGTTGGGTCAAGTATAGTGACCATAGTTACATACCAAAGTCAAAACTAGGGGTTCGAGGAAAGGCGGACTATATCATTGCTACGACAAATAGAATATATACATGTTTATTTGTTTCTCAAAAATTGTCACTGCATAATGTCATACAATTTTGCAATAAACTGATAAAAATAAAGCGAAATTCAAACCATTTGCTTCATCCCTTGAGAGTTTTTGTGTAAATCAATTAATTCATTTTCTAATTTGTTGTCCATTTAAACTTACACATAAGGACAGTTCAACGGGAATGAAAACAAATTATAATTATTTCATATTTTCTAACGCCTGGTTCCTCATTTTCATTGGATAACTAAATTTCATAGGTGTAATTACAAACAACATTATATTTCGGGGTCTTCCAAGTGCTCCACGAAACTTCTTTCTATATTATTAACATCAATTTTACCAGCAATTTAAGCCGGGCTTAAATGTTATTGTGAAACTACCTACTCTAGGGGCGGCGTTAATCAAATGTGGATACTTAAAAATTCCAAAGATCTGTTAGAGTACATACAATCTAAGTATCCCTTGCAAAAGTATTAAAACATTTGACTTGTCTACCCTTTACACAAGTATTCCCTATTCCAAACTAAAAGACAAATTGAAAGAATTGGTCCTGCTTTAATTTCTTTCATAAAAAAGAATGGCCAACGTAGATGCAAGTATCTAGCCATAGGGAGGGATAAATCGTACTTTAAAAAAAAATCACTCTGAATCAAACAAAAAATTCTCTGAAACTTACATTATCAAGATGCTTGATTTCTTGATTGACAACATTTGGAGGACATGTTTTCTACAAACAATCGGCACTCGAATGAGAATTAACTGTGCTCTTCTTGTCGATTTTTTTCCTTTATTTATACGAGGTTGACTTCGTACAGGATCTTATTAGGAAGAATGAACAGAATCTAGCATTACCCTTTAACGTCACGTTCCGCTATATAGATGAAGTCCTCTCACTAAATAATTCATAGTTTGGTGACTATGTTGAACATGTCTATCCCTTCGAAATTTGAAATAAAGAATACAATAGTCTGCCTCATATCTTGATTTGCATCTAGAAATTGACAATGACGGTCGGTTGGGAACAAAACTTTACGACAAAAGAGATGATTTTAGCATTAGTTGTGTGAACTTTCCATTTCTATGTAGCAACATTCCAGAAGCGCCTGCATATAGTGTATATATCTCCCCGTTGATACGACATTCCAGACCTTACATTTCCTAACACTATTTCCTTGATAGAGGGTTGCTGCTTACAAGGAAGCTTTTGCTAGTGGTGAAGTCGAAATCATCCCTTCGAAAATTTTACAGACGCCTTCATGAATTGGATGACCGTTTTGGGATATCTGTTTAACATATGACGACGGATATGTTCTAACATTTCAGAGGTTGAGAACAAAAATCAACTCTCCTACGATTGGAAGATTAGGCAGCGAATAACACCTTCAGTCACATCATTATTTTTAGATGTCTTAATTGCTAGTCTTTGTGACAACATTTTCTTTTAATTAGAATTAGACTTTTCATGAAACTTTGGATTGTGGAAAAAATACTGTTAAGATTATTACAAGCCAACGAAGATGGTGTTCATTATTGTTTGATTCAGTATCCTGCACAGATGCAAGTTCCTTTTGATTGTTCTAATGTATTTTGGTTTTAATATTTAAACTATACATTGACTTTGAACGTTATACTTTATAAAAAAAAATACTTCTAAATTTGAATTGGAATATCTATTTTTTCTATTATTGTACCAGTAACACTCCATTTTCAATTGAAATAACTTATTTCTAATGGTCATGATGTATTTCTATTTGTGTATGGATAATAAGTAATAATGTATTACTAAAGCCAGACTGAACACGCTTATTTTAAACTTTAATTCAAGATTGATTAGAAAGATCAAGGTTTTTCCACAAACCTTGTCCGAAATCAAGTTTAAAATTATTTGTTTCTAACATTAATAATTTAAAAAATCATACTAATTTTAAAAACACTTTCATAACTGCCAATTTATCTGTTTTGTTTTGAAGACACATCATTCTGCAATTTTTGTTATAAGCCGTTTGAAATTGAGTATTTATTTGGAGACATGTTTTCTCGTTTTTCATTTACAAGTTCGAATTTCTTTTACTGCTACCTTCAATGGTATGAGATCACCTTGGAATTTTCTTCCTTTTGATTTTTCGAGCATAGAAATGAAAGTTTATAGTCTTTTGACGTTGAATATTTATTAGAGACATGCTTTCTTGTTTTTCATTTACAAGTTCGAATTTCTTTTACTGCTACCTTCAATGGTTAGAGATCACCTTGGAATTTTCTTCCTTTTGATTTTTCGAGCATAGACATGAATGTTTATAGTCTTTTGACGTTGAATATTTATTAGAGACATGCTTTCTTGTTTTTCATTTACAAGATCTGATTTCTGTTACTGCTACCTTCAATGGTCAGAATTTTTCTTCCTTTTTCTCTCTCGATTACTTGGTGATATCACCTCTGAATATACTCATTCTTTCAAAAGAAACTTTTTGCTGTGAGTATATAAATATATTCAAAACAAATTCCTATAAACTTTCATGCAAAAAAATAAATTTTATGAATGGACATGTGTAAAATAGTAATTATGTATATCCCCATTGAGAGGACCCTGACATACTGTAATTGCGCGAAGTCTTTGTTGTCGACAGCCAGTGACTGACACGATATCATTTAAATATCAGGTGTCCATGTCCACACTGTTATGAAATTCATTCTAATTAAGTTCGTTGACTAAGTTAAATGCATCTATCCCATCGAACTTGAAATAAAGGATACCAAAGATAGTTAAGTATGTCTCATATCTTATATCTAGAAATTGACAATACGGGTCGGTTGAGAACAAATCGTAACGACTAAAGGAATGATTTCAGATTCCAAATTGTTAACGTTCCATTTCTATGTAGCAACGTTGTAGCGTTTCCTATACTGATTTCCTTGATAGAGGACTAGGGTTGCTGCTTCCAAGGAAGCTTTCGAACCAAAGGTTCCATGCGTTTAAGTTGAAATCAACCCTTCGAAAGTTTTACTGATGCCATCACGAATTGGTTGACCATTATGGAATATCTTTGTCACAAATGACAACGGGTATGTTCCAATTGTATAACCACAAACCCGTCCTCTTTTTCTTCGATTGTGACATCAACGATGTGTACTTACCATGGGCAACTTAACGGGTTCCTCTAGTGGAACAGGAGCTGCTTACCCTTCCGAAGCACCTGAGCTCACCCCAATTTTTTGGTGGTGTTTGTTTACAAATCGAATAGTTTGTCTTTCGTCGAATATTTTTTTTTATGTCAACCATAGGACACTCACAGAGTATCATCCTTTAATTATCATCTTTATACACGTGAATTTGCTAAATTTTAACATAAGCCTTACGTTGAGTCAATAAGGCTTTTTTTACATTTCAATATAATTTCTAAAATTTTATGTCAACGTGTTGTTTCATTAAAATAAAACTATAAATGGAAAATCTATATATTTTTTTGACGTGTTTCAAAAATGTTGTTATTTTTTGCCTATTCAGTGATATAACTGTTGAGTTGAAAACAGTAGAATAATATAACTCTAGAAGCAGCGGTAGACATTTCCAGTTTGCTTACTTTGGTAATGCAACTGATTATAAATTATTTTGAAACCGCAATTGTACATGTTTATGCCCCGTCTACGATAGTTAGGGTGAGCATATTATTTCTCGGTTTGTGCATCCCGTATATATCAGGTTAAAGTTATGGTTCATTATGGATAAAAGCCAAGTTATTTTAATAACTTATTTTATGCAGATGACGGAAATCTTTAGTTTTATTCTAATTTAACTTTTGCCTTTCCCTTTGGGGAGCCCCTGCACTAGATCTTGTGTTGCAGTATTTACACTTCACGTCACAGTTTTACACATTCTTGATAATCAACACGATCGATATTTATGTAAACAAGATTTTATTTGGGATTTTATCAATTTTAGATAAAAGATAAATTTTAGATAATTTTAGAGACATTAGCACGTAAAATTATGGATTTGATGTCTGATTTTTCAACTACATTACAGCTTTGTAAATAAGATTGTTGTATGTGAACTTTTTACGAGGACTCAACCTTGGTACATTACAGCAGAACAGTATGAGAACAAGAGAAGGATAGTTAATCAGATGTTACCCATCCTGGTAGATGACAAGACGCTGTTTTGGGAACATTTAAGGCTGATGAATAGCCCATTGCAAATCTTTGCTTCCGACGGAGTACATTTGTCTGCATTGGGAATGCAAAAATATTATAGAAGTTTACGTCTGGCCATTTTGCATGCTATAGAGTCATAGTGTAGAGTAGTTGTTTCTTTTCATCTAATATGCTTGTTGAGGTTAGTTTACTAATCATATGCATGAACAGAGAATAATGACAAAGATGTTAAGTTGTGAATGTTGTCATACAAACTGTATACATTGTACTTTAAATGTACTTTCTAAAATATTTTACATCCACGTAAAATTGTGCATGTATATAACGTGTTGAATCTAATAACAGATGCATATTTTTTTTTTAGTAAATGTTTATTAAGAAGATCTGTTTTTAAAGAATGGATAATTATTACATGTATTGTTTCATGATATTAATATGTTAATAAATATTTATCTAGTTTCTATATTTTCAGTTTTTGAGAGTTTTTTTATACTACAGTACAAGTTTGTATATTGTTTGTAAATATTGTGAAGAAGCTGTCTCACCTTTAATTTTGTCACATCAGGTAAACATTACATTTTAATAATAAGCTTGAATGAACTCGAACATTTAATAAGTAACACTAATCATGCTTATTGGATGAACTCGTTTTAAATACTTGTATAATAAGTATATCTTTGATTTATACATACTTATATTAAGACCACCAATTAAGCGTGTATTTTAGTCATCAGAATATGACATACATGTATAAAATCATATATTAATTTGTACCTGGACCATATACTTGGTCATTATTGTATGGATGTTGATTATAGACCATAACTCAATCAATAAATATTATTTATAGACTATGTATTTGGTCGTAACCATGGTTTTGGTCAATAACTGTGTTTCATAGACCATGTATTTGGTCAATAGAAATTGATTATAAATCATATATATATTATAGACCATGTATTTGGTCGTGGCCATAGTTTTGGTCAATAACTGTTATTTTTAGACCATGTATTTGGTCAATAGAAATTGATTATAGATCATGTATATTATTATAGACCATGTATTTGGTCGTGACCATGGTTTTGGTCAATAACTGTTATTTTTAGACCATGTATTTGGTCAATAGAAATTGACTATAGATCATGTAAATAATTATAGACCATATATTTGGTCGAGACCAGGGTTTTGGTCAATAGCTGTAATTTATAAACCATGTATTTGGTCAGTACAACTTGATTATATAGATCATGGATATGGCCAAATGATTTTAATTATAGGCCATAAATTTGGTCAATAGCAAAAGACCATGTAAATTTGGTCAAGTGAAATTAATGATAGATTATGTATTTGCCTATTTTGGCCAAATGAGTTTATTAAAACATGGATTTGGTCAAAAGATGTAATTTATGGTACAAGTTTTGGTCATTGAAAATTAATTACAGACCAGGTGTTTGGTCAGTATGGTATTTGCATGGTAATGTAAAACCATGTGATTTATCAAAGACTATGTGTTTCAATAAATCTTTATATAGACAAACACTTTATTTTTCATTAAAATTATATAATTATTGAGCTCATTTATATTGATAGTATCTTGTATATTAACAGGATGCCTCCTAAAAGGAAGCCTAGTGAGAGGCAATCTAAAAGGCAGAAAAAAGACCAAACCCAAACCCCAGAGAATGCAATGACAGAGGCAATCTCGGCAGCTGTGACTGCCAAAGTGCTGGAGAATTTGAAGGAGAATGGCATATTGCCGCAACCTTGTCAGACGAGACCCCAACCTCTTGAGATGGATGTCCTCGTACATGAATGTGATGCATCATTACCTAACAGTTTAAGTACAGGTGAACCCACACATAGTTTGTCACACCACACACAAACTTCTAGCTATTCTAGAGAAAACGTGTCTAGTTTTGGCACTCACAATACTCAAAACATGGTTCAAATTCCTGCACAAAGCATGGTTGCAGGTTTTAATCAGGTTCACCATGGTACAGCAACCTATAAACCAATAGGTAGACCTTTGTATAATAAAATAAATTCTAAACTTCAAGAAAAAATTAAAAATAAGAAGTTTATTGATATGTCAGACATCCTATTTGACCACCATCCTGCTGAACTAGATTTTCATTAAGCAGTTCAGAATAAGAGGGTGGGCCTGACATCTGAAAAAAAAGAGATTTGTTAGCATTGAAAGTTGGACAGATGCATTTAGCATTTTCTCTTCCGTACTCAGGAAATTTAACCCCACTCACCCTACTTTAGCAGAGGATTTATCCATATATGTGGATTTAATTCGACAAATTCAAAAGGATGGTGGCGATTGGTATTTTTACGATGTTAATTTTAGACAATCGATGCAAAATGATGACACACTTTCTTGGAGTTATATTGATCAAATTTTACATACGAGGTCCCTTAATAGATTTATTCCCAAAGTTAATAATCCAAACCCGATGAAAAGGACTCGCGCATACAACAATGCAAAGCCCTTTCCAAACAGCGCCCCGCGTAAAACATGCCACAGATATAATGAGGGGCGAATTTGTGAAGGAACTTGTGGATACTCCCATATCTGCAGTATCTGTTTCAAAGGTCATTCTATGTCCCAATGCTACAGGAATAAAACAACAAACAGGTCAAATGACAATGGGCCATCCAGAAAAAATTTTGAAACCACATCTCGTATACAACGACCTGCAGCTGCTGCCACCAAACCTAAACAAATGTAAATGACCTACTCCTATTATGACAGATAGATTGAAATTTCATTTACAAGGTTATGACTCAGAAAAATCACTTTATCTTTTAAACGGTTTTAAATATGGTTTTCGATTGGAACATAATGGGCCTAGATCACAGTATAATTGCTCTAACCTTAAATCAGCTAAAAGCAATCCTTTAATAGTATAAGAAAAAATTAACAAAGAGGTTAATTGTCAAAGAGTTATGGGCCCCTTTTTAGAAAAACCTTTCTTTAAATTTGAGGGTTTCACCATTAGGTCTTGTACCTAAAAAGTCTAAATCAGCTTGGCGATTAATTCACATCTTGTCGTACCCAGACAAAAAGTCTAATTCAGTTAATGCTGGTATTTCCGACGAATCTGCTGCAGTACATTATGCAGGCATTAATGAAGCCATTAATGAAATTAAACAACTGCGTAGCCGCAAATATCAAGTTTTCCTATCCAAAAACGATGTTAGATCGTCCTTGAGAATCCTTCCAGTTAATCCGACAGATTATGAATTATTAGGTTTTAAATGGAATAATAAGTTCTACTATGATTGTTGCCTCCCAATGGGATGTCGGACCAGTTGTAAAATATTTGAAGAGATCAGTACTGCTTTAGAATGGATACATTGACGAAATTAGGTATCACTTCAATGGTGCATATTTTGGATGATTTTCTGATCATTGAGAAATCGAAAGAGGATGCAATTTCCAAACTCAAGGCGTTCATCAATTTATGTGAAGACTTGGTGGTACCCTTATCAGCAGAAAAGACTGAACTCCCCTCTCAAACTATGGATTTTGTGGGCATAACATTGGACGTAATTAAACAAGAAGCTCGTTTGCCACTGGATAAGATAACAAAATGTCGATATCTTCTGGAAAAGTTCTTACATATGAAATGTTGTACATTAAAAGAACTGCAATCACTTATTGGAGTCTTGAATTTTGCTTGTTCTGTTATTCAACCAGGACGTGCATTTTTGAGAAGGATGATTAATTTAACAATGATTGTATCTGATTCTCAAACTCACGTTTATCTGAATCTGGAGACAAAAGATGACATGAGAATATGGCTTCAGTTTTTAGATTCTTTTAATGGTAAATCAATGTTTTTAAATGAAAGTTTCATGTCAAGTAATACATTGGAACTTCACACTGATGCTGCACAAAGGCTATGCAGGCATATACAGGTCAAAATGGTTTTATGGTCCATTCCCAGAAAACTGGAAAAACATCAATATAATGACCTTGGAGTTTTACCCTATCATCTTAGCAATTGAGTTATGAGGGCCATTGTGGAGAAATCACTCTATACTATTATTCACTGACAATGAAACACTGGTTTCTGTGATTGATAAACAGTCAACATCTGATGGTCAAGCAATGAAAATGGTTAGATACATGGTTTTAAGATGTTTGCAATTTAACATATTATTTAAAGCAAAGCATATACCCGGAAAGAAGAATATTTTTGCAGATTGCCTTTCTCGTTTACAGGTAGAAAAGTTTTTGAAAATAGCCCCAGCTGCTCAACCCAAACCGTGCTTAGTTCCACATCAATTCCAGCCACATAACTTTTGGAGTACGTAACAATCTTAGCAAATGCAGCTCTAGCTCCATCAACTCAAGCTACTTACAGCCGCGCATGGAAAATTTTTGACTCTTTCTGTACAGAAATAATGAACCAAAGTCTTAAGCAACCACTATCTGTAGCTACAATTTCATTGTTCATTGCTACATGTTTAAAAAATCATATGCTCCTAGTACAATTTCAACATAGCTATCCGCCATAGCCTATGTGCACAAAATGATGTCAATGCCTGACAACACTCGGTCGTTTTTAGTTGAAAAATTAGTTACAGGCACATATAGATTATCAAAAACATTTGATAGCCGTCTCCAAATTACAATTCCTATTTTAAACAAGTTGTTACATAGTATAACATTAGTTATCAAGTGTACATATGATCAAGTTTTGTTCAAGGCAATTTTCTTATTTGCTTTTTCAACTTTCTCTAGAGTTGGAGAGTTGGTGACATAAAAAAATGCAACAAATGATAATGTTCTGCTATTGTACGATGTTTCATTGTCTTATGTACAGGGCAAAGCTGCAGAAATTCAGGTTTGCTTCCGAAAATTTAAGCATAACGTAAGTGGAATGCCAAAGACCATTTCGTTTTCACATGGTACCGCATGGAATCAGCAGTCGTAGCTATGGTTGAGTACCTTAAAGTGAGACCCTATTCCGTACCCACAGAACCATTGATGCCACTCCATTACATCGTCCAGACTTTGCCAGAATTTTACATAAATACCTAGCATCTTGTGGTCTGGATAGTTCGAGATACAAAGGACACAGTTTCCGCATAGGAGCAGCAACTGATGTAGCCGAGAGAGGCTTATCCGATTCACAAATACGCTCTATGGGACGTTGGAAGTCTAACACATTTCAAAAATACATAAGATCCCATTTAAATTGATAGGCATTTTTGGTACCTGCTTGGGCCGGTACAATTATTTTTATAGGAATATATACAAATTTTTCAGCACCTCTGCGTTACTTGCTTGGGCTGGTAATTGGCACTCAATACGAATTTTATTTTTGGTAAATCTCCAGTTAGTGTGTCATCATATAATAAACATATCATGTTATGCAATAGCAATTATAAAAGATAAAAGGTTTCAACGCATGAAGCTATGTTATTTTAACAATACTTAACTGCTTGGGCCGTTAAGTTTTCAATGCCAATTGCATGCTATATTTAACTATAATGCATACATTAACATTAATATATAGATGTTTGTTTGTTGCTCTAATATCTATTTAGTTATGCACAATAGATTGTTGTGGAAGTTTTTATTGCCATTATTTGCTTACAAGGACTTTGTCTGTTAACATAACAGTACTTGCTTGGGGCGGTATTGTATTTATACTTGTATGGTTCAATTGGAACTAATTATGATCAGGCATTAAGCTCAAAGCTTTTTTTTCTGCCAAGTGCTTGGCCTTTGTGGGGTAGGTAGGACTTATTTTATTGCATCTTTCCTTGTGGCTTAGTTGACCCCTTTTCTAGGCCAAGCTATTGTATTATGTAATATGTTATGTAATATGTTATTAGTGTTTTTATGTATTTTCATTCATTATTATCGTGTTGTACAGATGTATATATATTGTGTATTTTGATATGAAAGAATTTTTTACGAATAAGTAAAAATTTTGCAATTTACTTTCTAGTTTCTCCATTCATTTATACATTGCCCATACGATATCAAAAAGAACTTTTCGTCAAATTCTGACACTTACATCATATCAGATGGTTTGTTACGGTTGTAGGAAGATAGCATAAAGCCAAGTTATTTTAATAACTTATTTTATGCAGATGACGGAAATCTTTAGTTTTATTCTAATTTAACTTTTGCCTTTCCCTTTGGGGAGCCCCTGCACTAGATCTTGTGTTGCAGTATTTACACTTCACGTCACAGTTTTACACATTCTTGATAATCAACACGATCGATATTTATGTAAACAAGATTTTATTAGGGATTTTATCAATTTTCCCTCCCTCCATCCCCTTTTTTCAACTCCTTTTCTTAACTTAGAAATTTGTTGTTTTGTCTAACTATCACATTTTTGGCTTGGCTTAGTTGATCCCTTTTCTAGGCCAAGCTATTGTATTATGTAATATGTTATATAATATGTTATTAGTGTTTTTATGTATTTTCATTCATTATTATCGTGTTGTACAGAGGTATATATATTGTGTATTTTGATATGAAAGAATTTTTTACGAATAAGTAAAAATTTTGCAATTTACTTTCTAGTTTCTTCATTCATTTATACATTGCCCATACGATATCAAAAAGAACTTTTCGTCGAATTTTGACACTTACATCATATCAGATGGTTTGTTACAGTTGTAGGAAGATAGCAGAAATGTAGTTTATCATGAAGTTGTTGTCACATCAACTTGAAACATAGTTAAACATGTCCATTATGATGTTGACCTTTGCAGTATATATGCAAAATGAGGGTTTTGACCAGAATTTAGCGATATGTTTAATGGACACAGCATATCGTTGTTTAAAATATCTGGAATATTGAAGGAAATTTAATTGTCTTACTTTCATTCTTTGTCGATATAGTTGCATTTCACGCATGTTTCACTGATATTTTAGATATTTCTTTGATGCATATTGGTTAAAAAGTTAAACATATAAACATACAGAACTTAAAGCTCATTCCAAACACCAATTTTTCAGTGTTCCTTATAGTTCTAAGCATGAAAAGGACTACCTATCTTCAAGGATTAAGGTATCTTGCTTAGTCTCAAAGATATACAGATAACTGGAGTATATGTGGCGAATACAGATAGTTTGGAATTTGTTCGCCCAACAACATTTAAAAAAAACTGCTGTTCTCATTGTTTGCCATATTTAGAAGAAAAGTTTTATACCATAACTCTGTAATTTGTTTTCATTGAATCTTTTATCAGTTTTAACATAATTTGTTGCAAATTTATAATCAAAGGAGTCCTTTACGGAAAACACCCCAAACATTGAAGAGTTCCATTTGTAATTGGGATAATTTTGTTCTCACAAGTTTCCTACTGTATTTAAATAAACGATGCGATTGTTTAGCGGTCAAAAATTGTAAAATTGTTTTTTCTAGTAGCGGCAATTTTCCCAATGACTGAAACATTAATAAAAGAAAAGAAAAAAATTACCACCAATGTAAATATATATCAACAGACAGACTATTTATTAAGAAAGTACATTGGCTTTACACATCAACCATATTTTCTATTGTTAAGTCTTTCTTCAAATACATGTGTTGTCCGAATTGTTTGTTCTTTAGATAATTGTTTCATCAAAACCACATTGAAAATCAAACATTTAACATTTTCGTAAAAAGGAAAAAAAATAAAAACAAACAACACCATGCCAAAAAGTCAAACAGAAACTACCAGACAAAAATCTAAAGACTGACCAACACCGAAAACCAAGAACGAAAACTGAAGCTCTGAAAGCGTAATACATATTTGTGTTTGAGATACAATGGATAAGCGTTAGTACGTTAAAAAAATACCATGAGTCCGGAAGTTTAGAATAATAACATCCCACTAGTAATCAATGTATTTTAACTATCAGTAATTATGAGGCAGTGAGCTTTAAACACGATCATTGCTGCAAACCTGTCTGTACTATAACGATGAGAAACAACAATAATTTTGCTTAGCTATATGGTAAATTCCCGGTATAATTAAGGCTTTTTAACTCGTGTATATTTACCTCATACCCCTCCTTTCCACACTATTTGTGAGAACAAGACAACTAGGTAAAAAGTACATAATTTTAATATATCCAATCCTGAGGTTGAAGTCGTGAGTATCATTGAGAAATGTTCTTACTTTCCAAGTCCTGATACGACTGGTCGAGGCATCGGCTAAAAATGAATGAATATACTAGTATACTTGACTAATGAAGTTCAAGACGAATATTTTTGTATGAAACATTTCCGTTTACAGGTTATGCATTTACGAAATGACAATTATTTCTGTGAAATGGCAAAATTGTTGAACATATTTACGTTTGACACAACCCTGACACAAACAGATAGTTATACTGAAAGTATTTTGTAATTATCTACATGTTGACAACGAAATAATTTCTTCTCTATTTTAATATAACCTAAAAGTTCCTAAAAATTGCCTACTTTTGATGAAAATCTGGTACATGTACATATCCCCATATTTCGTTATTTTAATGAAGTTACAGTCAACTTATTTTTTTATAGTCATGCAGTTACTGTTTATGTTTTTCTGAAATCCCTTTTTCAGATTTTTGAAAAATATGTATTTGAATTGAACCCTATAATTTTTTTATTTTCTTCTGATTGATAAGCCCCAAAGAACCAAAATGTACCATTTCCTTTATTCCTTTGTGAATAAATTTATAATTATGATGTGAAATGCTACATATATGAAAATAACTCACGCAATTTTTTGGTGTTTCGAATACAGATGTGGATGCAACACCTGGGGTAATTCCGAAAAACTCAACAGTCATTTGATATCCACCTACAAGAAATAAATATATGTGTAAATTAACAACATATGCCGACGAAAAAGCACTTCCCTGTAAAACTTAATCTGTGGGCAATGAAAACAGTAAAATAACAAAAATACCGAACTCCAAGGAAAATTCAAAACGGAAAGTCCCTTAACAAATGGCAAAATTAAAAGCTCAAACACATTAAACGAATGTAAAACAACTGTCATATTCCTGACTTGGTACACGAATCCCAACAACACCAGGAGTTGAATCAAGTGCTCTAAAAGGGTAAGTATGCTTTACAGTCTTCGAAATAAGGTCAAATTATCAAAACAAATAAAGTTGTATACACATGTGCGATCAATTAGTTTAATAAATTATAATTTGAAATATAAAAGATTACTTTTTGGTTGATATGATTTTAAGTTTTTGTATAAAACGGACATTAGTAAATGGTGCCTTTCCTTGATGATAATAATAATATTTAAAAAATATTTTTTTTATACTTTTGAAAGACAAGTACACGGATAAAATTGAGAATGGAAATGGGGAATGTGTCAAAGAGACAACAACCCGACCATAGAACAGACAACAGCAGAAGGTCACCAAGAGGTCTTCAATGCAGCGAGAAATTCCCGCACCCGGAGGCGTCCTTTAGCTGGCCCCTTAACAAATATATATATACTAGTTCAGTGATAATGAACGCCATACTAAACTCCAAATTGTACACAAGAAACTGAAATTAAAAATAATACAAGACTGACGGATGTTGGTTTACAATGCTTTTCGGTTTGATTACCTATAAGGTAAAGTAAGGTTGTCTATGGTGATAATGCCATATATCTGCTGGGTTTGTCTTGTAGTTTGATAACGATGAACTAGGCATCAACATAAAAAAAATGATCTCGACAGCTGTTTACATATCAAAGCAAATCCGCTCAAGACATGTGTACACAAATTGAGTATAACATAAAAAAAACTAGAATATAAACTTTTTCCCAACTAAACATTATTATAATGTCCTATAATGGCGCTTTAAATAATATTAGTGGCGAATCCTAGGGTTTTTGTCAAGTTAATTATTTACATGAATTAAATTGTCACTTTGATCAAAATACTCAAAGTAGCTCATAACTATTACCTCCATCTTCAGTTGCACCTGTGGCTTCATATGCCAAAGGTATGCATCCATCATCGGACATAGTGGCATAGATAACATTCTGACCCATAGAGAATTTGTACATTGTAGCCATAACCTTTGAACTTCCAGCTCCAAAGTAAGATTGGACTATTTTAGTATGATTCTCTAGAAAAAAAGGTATAATATAAAATAGTGAATATCCTATCATTTAAGAACATTTTGTTTTGAAGATGTTTAGATTAAGTATATTACATTATATACTCATATTTACATTACATATGATCTTGTAAATACAGCAAAATTTCAAATAAAATTTATTAAACAAGAAAAATCATATACATACATGTACATTGAGGGAAAATATATATGTTTCGTAGCGAATACAAATCAATGAAAAAATTCCGACAATACACATTTATTGTTTTATCCTGTGATTTACACCCGACAATTTACGGTTTCTATACTATTAAACGAGAAGACTTCATTTTGTGTGTCGCTTCTCTTCCTTCCACAATAAATGCATCATCATGCCTCTGTGTCCTATATGTACCTTGCATAGTCGCATTTGTCATTCATTCTTATGATTATTCAGTTTGGGTTATTTGGGGAGAAAAATGAAAATAAAGACGTCCGAATATTGTTTCCGTCATCAGACCGACTTTTAAGTCATAGACAAGACTTCCGGTTTTAAACTTACAAATAATTTTCATAAGTCCTTGGGGACAGCCTGTCAGGACAATCATTTTCGCGTTTATCTGCATGTATACTATGATTATACTACTATAATATATATAGAGAATCTCTATAGATAATAGCAGTGATCGCCGTGGAGAAGAAACTTGAAATTGATAGTTGATAGTACATACACTTTATTTACAATATACGTATGTTCATAGTATACAGAAACGCGAAAAATAATGGAACTCAACAGAAAAAAAAAAAAAAAAAATAACGGACTTTGGAAAAAAGAGAGAGGGTTTAAAAATATTGTCCTGTCTCCAAGTACCTATGATTTTTGATACCTTTTCTGAAATTGTCCAGACATAACAGTGGTGGATCCAGAAATTTTCATAAGGGTTGGCGGGGGAGGGGGAGAGGGGGCACTGACTGCTTAAGAGGGGTCCCGCTCTAGTCATGCATCATTGATTCCCTATATAATCAACAAATTTTTCCCACAAAGGGGGGGGGGGGGGTGGTGAGGGGTCCGAACCCCCTGAAAAACCCTCTAAATCCGCCTCTGCGTGTAATCTTTCACAAAAATTCATCCTACAACAGTTTACATACTTTCAACCAAGCTCTAAATGACCGCGATTTCGCGGGTGTGTTCTAGTAGTTGTTTAAATCCAAATAGCTGTCTCTGATTTTTCAAAGAAATCGACGGATCGCGAAGATAGAGGACCCAAAAATAAACTGTCACCCAAAACAACATTCGCATTACCGTTTGCTCAATATGGAAGCGGAGTAACAGGAGACTTTTTTTGTGCTAGTACAGTTCTAATTTTTATTTCATACGATGCGATTCGGATTATTTGATAAAGTGTATTGCACAGACAGTTTCTTTGTTGGTTTGATATAGAATTTGTTCGGATATCTGTAGCTAATACGTTAAACAGCGAATTTACACTAGAGTTGATACACTAACATGCGGTCTATTTAAAAAAAAATTTGTTGTATTACACCGCAATACATTCCGTGAAGAACGTATCCAAAAGTTTAACACTGACATAAAAAAGCAGAAAATACCAAGGGGACAATAAAAAAACTAATTCGTCAGACAACACAATGACTATATCAAATGTCAAAAAGTCAATAAAAGTCCACAAAACACAACACTTTACTTACTTGGAACACATCCGGGCTCTATTGAGTTAATTGGCATTCTCGTACAACTAACTTCCATTCCATCTTTTGTTGTGGTAACATATTGTTCTCCCTGTTCAAGAAAAACATCAAATGTTTAATTGAATCATTTTTACTCTTATTAGTGAAAATAACGGCTTATTCAACTCCGCTTTTTACTCTTAGACTATTGGAGTTCGAATAGATGATAAAATTGATCATATTTCAGTAAAGACATGACTTTTGCATAGTCACCTATATGACAAACTTATTTTTACGATTTATAATCTTATTTTTAAATGTTCACAACATTATGTTTATAAGTGAAAAGTCGTGTATGGACAAGAATATCTGCGCCCTGCTTTATTAAATATACATGTAGTTGTACAATCAAGCGAGAACCCAGTGTAATTGCCAAAACAGATGTGAATGCTTTAAATTGTTCTTTGGAGTTATATGCTAACGTTTTGAAAGGAATGCAAAAGACAGATTTAATAAGAAAATGCACTGCAATAGAAAGATTGTTTGCATAGTTAATGTTTATGAAATAGTATGACGATATATTTATTCACTTACAGAACCATAATCTTGTAAAATTTTCTGTTCCATACCCTGACCGTCCATCGCAAGTTGTTGTGTTATAAATACCCTCCTCATGTCTGTATCTACAGTAACATTCTGTTCAATCTGCAGATCAAATAATCAGCTATAATTCTTAGATCTATTTGATTGTTAATTAAGAGTTGTCTCTAAAATCATATTTGTATGTCAGGGGGAGAAATACCACTTTTCTATACCATTTGAGATAATTTCTCATATATAGATAAATAGTTCTTAACTTCTAGGTCATTATGTCTGTGGTGAATAATTGTCTCATTAGCAATCATACCACATTTTCTTATTTTCATATATGTCTTAAAAATTCGGGAAATAGAACATTTCAAAAAAAATTAGAAGAAAAAAAGGGTTTTGAATTATTGCCAACCACTTAAATTCAAATTCCAAGTTTTAACCTGCATGGAATAAAGAAGTATCCTGTCTTAGAAAAAAATAAACCTCATCAGAGTTACCTGCACGTACGAACTTGTTTTTGGCTGCATTTAAACATTCAGAGAGCACAACTTTATACATGCTAGTATATAAAATTAAGAAGATGTGGTATGATTGCCAATGATACAACTCTCCACAAGACACCAAATGACATAGAAATTAACAACTTTAGGTCACCGTACAGCCTTCAACAATGAGCAAAACCCATACCGCATAGCCAGCTATAAAAGGCCCCGAAATGACAAATGTAAAACAATTTAAACGAGAAAACTAACGGCCTGATTTATGTACAAAACAATGGACGAAAAACAAATATAATATACAGCAACAAACGACAACCACTGAACTGCAAGCTCCTGACTTGGGACAGGCACATACAGAATGTGGCGGGGTTAAACTAGTTTGAAGGCGCCAACCCTCCCCTTAACCTGGGGCAGTGGTGTATTATGCTTATTTCATTGAAATATTCCAAACTATTAAACCTTTACTTAAAGTCATTAATACAATTTGAATTTTAACTTTGATTTCACTCTCAATAATAATTGTAAATACCTCATATTTGATTTCCAATATAATGTCTCATAAGATATGATTAATAGGGCAAGCTAATATTTCAGAGCTATTTTTTCTGATACCTTTGAAGTTTGAAACAGTGCTACGATATACTTAAATTGTTTGGGGTTGAAATTTTCATAGTAAATGACCAAATAATATCAAATCTATATTTGACGAGGTCGTTTGTGAATTGTAACCTTGTATCAAATGTAGTGACTCGTTATGTTTTTTCTGCTATTACCGAATTTGACATCAGATGAAAACGTATTCCTCTACTGAATGGTACACAAATATTAAATGTATAGCAGCGTTAAAACGTTTAAACCCGCTGCATTTTTATGCACCTGTCCTAAGTCAGAAGCCTGTTGTTCAGTGGTTGTCGTTTGTTGGTGTGGTTCATAAGTGTTTTTCCTGTTTCGTTTTTATATAGATTAGATCGTTGGTTTTCCTGTTTGAATTGTTTTACACCAGTTATTTTGGGGCCCTTTATAGCTTGTTGTTTGGTGTGAGCCAAGGCTCTGTGTTGAAGGCCGTACTTTGACCTACCATTGTTTACTTTTTACATATTGTGACTTTGATGGATAGTTGTTTCATTGGCACTCAAACCACATTTTCTGATTTATATTATATAGTATATTCATTATATTAAAACTATTCCATTTAAGAATTTGTAAAAAGACTTTCAAAGTTAGCTTCTTTATTATACATTTAAACACATGTGTACCTATGAAATATCAAATGATTCCAAACAGTACCGCGTAATGTAATATGGGCCGTCTTGGCTTTACTGAAAGATGCGAACTCTTCCGTTAATGATGGAAGAATTTGAGTTTAGAAATGTGGTCGCCGGGACTTCTCCGATTTGCAATTAGTACCTTATTCCAACAAAAGACATCCGTGTGGCTGTTCTGATTTATAAATAAACAGCCACGTCCGTTAGGAATGGGGATGCAATACGATGCCTTATGAAGGAAGGGTCCGCAAGTTGAAAAATCCTTGAAACTACTGTTCCGGATGTCCGTATGTGACCTGTTTCAAGGCTCTAAAGAATCTTTGCGTGGGCAGTCTTAATTCTCACACTTCGTCCCGGTCGAACCACTTTGGAGATCCTACCTATTGGAGTAATTGTTGACATGTTCTCGCCCTGAATATGTATGAAATAATTGCTACGGGGCAATAATGGCAAAAAACAATAAATCATCAAGTTATTAATATTGTTTCGCTAAATATACATTCATTATTGAGCTTCCAAGTACCATAATCATTCATTCAAACATGATCCGAAAAGATAATGTCGTACTGAAACTGTTTCAAAGATTGGTCGTATACTCCACGTTTACAGGCAAGAAATCTCAATCTTATATGAGAGTTTTTGTTTTAGTTACACCGATACTGTTCATGGTCAACAATAAAGTGTTAATGAACAGGTTACAAATAGAAATAAAATTAAACAAACATGTAATAGATAAGAATAAAAAGTAAATTTTCAATACATGCACTTATTTAAAAGTTTTTCCATATGTTTAGTTACCTCAGTGTAATGTCCCTGCCCCTTGCCATCTGTTGAACCCAGAGCAATATATTCTGTTCCTTCCCATTTACTTGGTGGACAGCAAGACCAGACTAAGGCTGGGAGCACAATCAAAGCTGTGTAACGAAACATATTGTCCGATATAATTAAATTCCTCCACTTGTCAGTGTTATATATACACGAACAGACGGCTGGTTCTTATCACTTATTTGCCATTTGTAAAGTAAGAACATAGCCTTCGTAATGGAAGTAAACCGATAAGATAAAGCAGATCAGTATCAGTTCAATAACCAGAATTTATTTATTGTTAGTATGTTGAAATATTCAGAACTAACCTAAAAAAAGACACATTTACAATGTGAACTTTATCGTGAGTTTTTGACCAGTCGATCAACATTTCCTCGCATTTCTGTACTCTTATAAAGTAATATGTACGACGGAGTGACAAACTTCGAATCTACATGAACATGAATTTTTTCAGAACTTATTAGAATGAAAATGAATTTATATATCTAAAAAAGTATAACAAAAATACCGAACTCCAAGGCAAATTCAAAAAGGGGAAATCAATAAAAACTGATTTGATCAAACGCTATTAATACACAGAACAAGTGAAAAACAACTGACATATTCCTGATTTGGTACAGGCATTTTCCGAAGAAAATGGTGGGTAAAACATAGTTTTATAGCTAGTTAAACCTCCCATTTGTATGACAGTTGTTTATAGTTCCGTTATATTGACAAAATTGGATGAGCAACCCAAACAAACATAATAGGTTAATGTGACCATAATTGAAACCCAGCAGCCAAAGCTGTGTAAACATCCATCACAGACATACAACACAACTGACTAAAAATTTAAAGAAATATACAAATTAATCTGACAAAGACCTCAACAAAAAAGGTGAAGAGAGTAAATTTGACAATGACGTCAACAAAAAAGTTTTTGTCGTTGATTGTATATATACCATATTTGGTATACACTTTCTCGATAAAATTAAGTAAACATAAATACAAGGTTAAACGAAATAACACTGAAAACCCCTTTGTGTCCGAATCGCACACCAGGACCCACCATCACCTGGATTGCCCAAAGTCAAAAAGTAAAAAAACCTGATGGCGGGATGCATAAATACCGAGTCACGTCAAATGTCAAAACTCCGATAGCGGGATGCATAAATACCGAGTCACGTCAAAAGTATTACTACCAAAAGAAACATAATAGCACGAAGACAAATAACGGGGAAACAAAAGTAAATAAAAATATACAGCACATAGATTACAACTCAAGGCCATCTTGTATTATTTGTGAAGTATCTATTAGATCTTGGTACTTTCCGATGAACTTTTTGAGAAAACGGATGAGACGTTTTTTGACAAAAGCCTGGCTCATTGATTTTTTGATCAGACGCCGACGGCGTTTTATAAAGTCTGAGTAGCAACTGCAATTTCTTCGTATGAATGGAGAAATGTATACTCCATATGCGGGTGAAGTTGGCATATTGCTGCTAATGAGAGGAAAATTATAAATTCAAAATTAAAATCATCTCGTGTTATAGATTCAGGTACTGAGATGACTGATGTTGCCAAATTCGAGATAAATGTCTAGAAATGATGCGAAGGAAGCTGTATCTGTGGTATCGTGAATCTCTAGTTCAGGAGGATATATTAATGGGACCCCATCAGAAAAGTTTGGATTGTTAATGGAAAGAACATTATCAATATACCAGTTTGTGAAATTGAATAATCTAGCATCTTGTTTTTTTTTAAAGTGTCTGAAAGAACACTGACGCATATGAAAATAAGAAAAGATCGACCAGGAGAGGTGCACAGTTGGTTCCCATAGGAATGTCGACAACCTACTGAAAAATTCTACCTCCAAATTCAACAAATATGTTGTCAATGAGAAATATAAAAATAAGGAGATGTGATATGAGTGCCAATTAGATAACTAACCACCACCGTACGGCCTTCACCAATGAGAAAAAACCCATACCGTATAATAAAGGCCCCAGTATACTGGCCACTTATTCTTCGGTATAGAATGCTTTTATTTTCGGGCTCATTTTTAACCAAATATGTAGAATTATATCCCAAAACAATAAATTTGTAGGATATGGCACCATTTTTATGGAGGAAAGCATTGCGGATAATTTCTTTAAGACTGTTTTTTTTTTTTATTTTTCATGTGGTATGCTGGTGTGAAAGGAGGAAAAATCGAAGGTTTTGTTAGAATTCATTGCAGAAGTTCTTTTGAATTCTTAAGAATCCACATATGGTTAATGCCACTACGCGAGTAAACAGTGTAACAGTATTTCTGTAATCCCTCTTTCACTGCGGGCAAAAGTTAATCTAACGGACTATTCCTTTGTAGAACATGAAGATGACCCAGTAATTTACTGTTATTTGTACGTAGCATTGTGAAGTTTAGGTATCCAATACAAGCAAAAAGTCAAAAACAAAAATACCGAACTCCAAGGGAAATTCAAAACGGAAAGTGCTTTATAAAATAACAAAATCAAAAGCTCAAACACATCAAACGAATGGAAAACACCTGTCATATTCCTGACTTGGTACAGGCATTTCTACTATATTGGAAGCTAAGTCCTCATATTTGTTGTTCATTGAAATTTTCACGATAAGTTGGTAAAGGGCTGTGTCCTATATTCAAAACTTTTTATCATGACTAAAGAATGAATTAAAATTTTTTTCTAAGTTCACCCTTTGACATAAAAAATAATTGTAAAACGATAAAAACTGAAGAAAATAGATTATGTATCATTTTGTCTAATTGTCTTTACTATCACAAGTTTACTTAAAAAAGATAAAGATGTAAAAAATGCTGTCCTGTTAATTTCATGATTCTTTACAGACGTCAAATTGAATGCATTTGGTATATCACATAAATGAACAGAATAATGATTTTTATTAAGGGGGCACAGAACACTAAAGGGAGCTAACTCTTTGAAATTCAGCTGAACTTTTTAATCACATGATATTAATAAAGAGAAATCAAGCTTCCCAATTATCAAAATTAGAGTGTTTGTTAAAATGCTATATATCCAATGAAATTATTCCTGTTTATAGTGTGTTTCTAATTTCTTGCAATTTTTATATTTTTGTCAACAGGTCAAAGTTAATATTTTGTCAAAATGTAATGAAAATTAAACGGGCCAAATCTAATTTAATGTGTTGGGTATCCCTTCAGATGTATATAAAATGCATACCGGTTTAGGTGTATATCAACTGTACATCTGTAAATAGATATAAGAAGATGTGGTATGAGTGCCAAAGAGATAACTCTCCATCCAAGTAACAATTTGTAAAAGTAAACCATTATAGGTCAAAAGTACGGCCTTCAACACGGAGCCTTGGCTCACACCGAACAGCAAGCTATAAAGGCCCCCAAAAATGACTAGTGTAAAACCATTCAAACAGGAAAACCAACAGTATAATCTATATAAAAAACGAGAAACGAGAAACAATTATGAACCACATCAACAAACGACAAACACTGAACATCTGGTTCCTGAAAGCTATATATAAACTGTAATTTGTGAAAATGTATGTTAACTGTAGATCTATAAAGATGTATATAAACCGTTGATATAAATATTTTCAAATGTACATTATGCATCTTTACAGGTGTACACGATTATAGACATCTTAATAGGTGTACATTCAGTTTATATGTATCTCAATGAATGTACAGTTATATGCATCTCAACAAATGTACAGATCATATACAATGCAAATTCACATGAGATAGGTAACCAATCTACAGAAGAAAAAAAGAATGAACCCTATCTTTTAAAGTATTAACAACACAAAGAACGTCGAAACAGCAACATAATTGCAACCATTGTAAGTGCAATACAGAAAGTTTAACTTGTGTTGAAAGGCTCCATTTTATATATATCAAAATAGAAAGAATGATAATATAAAAATCTGTATCTATAGTATAGGCATATGTGTATACACCTTTGTCGAACACTATTTACTGAATGTATATATTACATTTGAAATGATTTTGCAATTATCGTCGTGATATATACTCTATTATTCAAAGTTTTTTTATATTAAAGATGTCGATAGGTGTTGTTATTGATCAAACAGCAAGGCTTACTTCTTTCAAACTGAGTTTTACTGTGCGTATTGCTGTGTGTTTGTTTATATTACATTGGCTTGAGGTATAGGGGAGGGTTGAGATTTCACAAAACATGTTTAACCTCGCCGCATTTTTGCGCCTTGTTAGTCTTGTATGGTTTTTTGGTTCATTTATATGTTTCGGAGTTTAATGTGACGTCCATTTTCCCTGAACTAGTACACATTTTTGTTTATGGAGCCAGCCGAAGCCCGCCTCTGAATGCGGGATTTTTTCGCTGTGTTGATGACCCATTGTTGGCCTTCTGCTGTTTTCTGCTCTTTGGTCGAGTTGTTGTCTCTTTGACACATTCCACGTTTACTTTCTCAATTTTACTATCAAAACAATAAGTTACGACGGCGGCCTGAATATCAACAGCTAGTTTATTTGGACTGGAATACAGTAAGTACTGTAATACATTATGATATAAAGTTAAAACAATACAATATGGTCGAAATGCGTAGCTGTTTTTCCCCTAGTTGAAATATTCTGAAGATAATTTAAAATTTTAAACGCATTTGATGTCACATCATCAGTATTTTTGGTAGATTAAGAAAATAATCAGAATTTATCTAGAAACTAAATTGGGAAGAGTAATCCTGACTTAAAGCGAAATTATGTCGAATCTGCCATACACACATTTTTCATTTTGGTACCGGATGTGTTCAACTGCAATTGTTAAAAGTGTTCGATGGCATTTGTGCTGTGTCGTATTGTATATATTTTTTTTTCTTTCGTTACATGTATGTTTCCATTGCAGGGCATACAATACATAGTCAAGAAAAGCAAGTTTATGAAAACGAATATTACTACTTTTAAAAGAACAAGGGTGTTTACCCAGTAAGTTGCAAAAGATTGAACATTAAGTTGGTATCAATCGAACAAAAGAAGAAATTAAGACATCGATATCTAATAAATAAAATGAGTAAATGAAAACAAATTAATGTAATTTTTGAAGTACAAAGCCCTTTCTGATTAACATTCATCCTAAATAATGTACGTATAAACAAAACAAAAAGTCAATAGTGATTTGAAATCGAATGCTGTATAGGCAAATCGCACATATGACTTCTGATTTTGTTATTTTTAATTTCAACCCCCATGAAGTGTCACCAAAATCATATTCTGAAAATTTTGCATTTTGGTTTGAACTTCGAATTACTTATTTATCTGAACTGTAGATGATGCAACTAAAAATCATACATGGATTCTGGAGCAGCAATGAACAGGTTTAAAGTGGATCAGGTACTTCATTACTTCAGTGTTACGGACGATGGTTGTGTTACTGTCATACCCGAGATTGCAGGAATGAACAAAGAAGAAGGTATTCAGATGATATTGTTAAAGAGTCAAATACCTGTTATTGTTAGATTTATGTTATCTTATTAATCAATGTGCTAAAGAATGTTCAGTGTTATCCTTACCTTTGATACAACAACAGCTAAAGGAGAATTGGGTTTTGGTAAGAGAGAAAAAAACGGGTGAATTTCTCACCTTTATTCATTCAAAAAAATACTATTTATGCTTGTACTATTTTTTTTTTTTTAATTGTGTGTTGTATAATTAACAGGTAAGCCTTTGCATAATACATCATTGTTAAGGAGAGAGGCGAAAGATACCAGAGGAACATTCAAACTCATAAGTCGAAAATAAACTGACAACGCCATGGCTAAAAAGAAAAAGACCAACAGTCAATCAATAGTACACAAAACACAACATAGAAAACCAAAGACTGAGCAACACGAACCCCATCAAAAACTGGGGGTGATCTCATGTTCTCCGGAAGGGTAAGCAGATCCTACTCCACATGTTACACTCGTTATGTTGCTCATGTTAGTACAAACCCGGTAATAAGTCACATTCGGGAAAAAGGGGACGGGATTGTAGTTACGACATTAGGAAAATATCCGCTATAATTTGTGAAACGGATATTCCATAACGGTCAACCAACTCGTGATGGCGTCCGTGAAATTAACGAAGGGATGATTTCAACTTCACCACTTGGAACTCTTGGTTTAATAGCTTTCTTGAGAGCAGCAACCCTCTATCAAGGAAATCATGATAGGAACTTCAAGACCTGGAATAAAAGATCAACTGGGAGATATATACTCCGTATGCAGGCGCTGCTGGAATGTTACTACATAGAAATGAAAAGTTCACAATTGGGAAGCTGAAATCATCTCTTTTGTCGTAAAGTTTTGTTTTCAACCGACCCTCATTGTCAATTTCTAGATGTAAGACAAGATATGAGGCATACTTAACTGTATCTGTTGTATCCTTTATCTCAAGTTCGATGGGACATATGCGTTCAACATAGTCACCAAATTTTGAATTATGTAGTGAGAGAACATCATCTTTTTAGCGGAAAGTAAAGTTAAAGGATACTGCTAACTTCTTATCTTTCTTCCTAAGAAGTTCCTGTATGAAGTCAGCCTCATATGAATAAAGGAACAAGTCGGAAAGAAGAGGCACAGTTGGTTCCCGTGTGAATGCCGATTGTTTGTTGAAAAACACGTCCTCCAAACGTAACAGACATGTTGTCAATCAAGCAATCAAGCATCTTGATAATGTCAGTTTCAGAGAATTTTTTGTTTAAATCAGAGTGATTTTTAACTTAGTAGAATTTATCCCGCCCTAAGACAAGATACTTGTATCTACGTTGGCCATTCTTTTTAATGAAACAAAGCAGGACCAACTCTTTCAATTTGTCTTTTATTTTGGAATGGGGAATATTTGTTTAAAGTGGAGAAAAGTCAAATGTTTTAATACTATTGCAAGATGAAAGATTCTTAGATTGTGTGTACTCTAAAAGATCTTTGGATTTTTTAGTATCCACATCTGATTCACGCCACCTCTAGAATATGTAGTTTCACAATAATTTTGAAGCCCGGCTTTGATTGCTGATAAAATTGATATTAATAATTCAGAAAAAAGTTTGGTGGAGCACTTGGAAGACCCATCAATATACCGGTGTTTGTAAGGACACTTCAACTTTGCACTGTAACGTATGACAGTTTATTAAGCATTCGATATTTAACATTTTCTTTTAAAAGTATATGAACTTAACACACTGTTCGAAGCACTTCGAATAAATTTCCCTCCTAAAATAGCAAACGACAAGAACAGCAGGCTTCAGGTACTTTGTTTAAAATTGGTTATAAATATTGTTTTCCTGATTAATTCCTGGAGTAACAACTTTAATTTATGTTTTCTACTGCTCTATCTCTCTGTAACAGACCAATTATCCGTAAATGTATGCAGCTAGATCAGAGAAGTTCAGGAAAAAAATAACAAAAAGAATCCACTGATTAGCAGCAGAGATTAACACTTTTGAAACGATGTAAGCATTGAATGCGAAAACATAGATAATATCGCAAATACTTAAACAAAAATCGAGACAACCTTATCGTAAAACAATAGTTATAACCTTTTAAATGATAACCTACTTTGTAAAAATATTTATCTTTATCTTTTTTAACCTGCACAGACACAAATTTTAAATTGTTGTATTCACAAAAAGAAAATATTTCTATATTGAAAGTTCACGTGACAATATCAGACCGAATGTACTTGAAAATTTAAATTGTGGAAAAGGTATATTTTGAGAAATTGTACCATGTTAAGGACTATGTGGAACATTCCGAAAATTGGCGACTTGAAAGAGCTTTAGATTTTGTATTCATGAATATGCACCAAATATTACCATGTTTAAAATTTCATATTCATAAGCTTCTAATGCAATTATCTCGATAAATAATGAAAATAAAACATCATGTTTTTGCATGTTTATATCTGATTACACAGTTTAAAAAATACTTTCTTTAAAATACACATTGTTGTTTAGAATTATTTTTTAGTTAGTATCGTCACCGACATTGTTTTACTATTAATTATGTCGACTTTTTAATAATAAAAGTTACTTTTCTAACGTTCTTGCGTCATCTGTTTTGCCACTGCAAGTAGTGACTAAAGGTTTGAGTCATATGAAACTTTTTTTTTTAAATTATAGTGTCAAGGAAATTATTGAACCATCGCATGCGTTTATACAAAACCAAGTTCTCTATGCTTATGTTTCACGTTTATTATGAATCTAGAACGTGTTATCGCCTGATGGTTGATCGCAAAGTAATTAACTTTCGAGTGTGTTCCAAAGTTTAACGGATCGTGACATTGATAAACAATTAACACAGAAGTACGTGGATCACATAGAAAATAAGTGAACTGAAAGAGCGAGGTTAAAACAAATTATATTTTCCATGCGTTCCAATTTGTTTCTTAAACCTTTTCCATTACAGTTGTTTAATGATTTGGTGTATTTAATTTGTTCTTTTAGAATCAATAATTACTGTTTACCTTCCAGTGCACGTTTGTTTACATTCTTTCACCCCGCATTTGCGCTGTGCGGTGGTCGAAGATCGCACGAAAGTTCTCGTTAAGATTTTCTGTTACAAGAAAGTCCACGTATACTTGTTTTATGGTAAAAATTAGCCATTCAAGTATATAAAACACAGCAAACATTTGTTTTCAATTTGAAGTATCATATGACTTTAAAATCACTTGAATCAGGATAGTCGGCCTCGCAGAACAATTTTCTGCTTCTACACCTGCCCAAAAGTCAAAAGAAATCGTAGGAAAGCAGTTTTAAAAATAAGTTTGTTTAAACAGAAACCATTATTTGATTGACAAGACAAAAGAAAACGAAATTATGTAAACATTTTCAATAAAACAAACACAATATCAGCACAACCAAATTATTCACAGATGACTGCGATCACATAACCAACAAACAACATAGAAACAAAACTTACCCAAAACGAAATCTCATAAAGCTCAAGGTTATATTAAGCGTTCTGCAAGATAAAAAGTATATACAAAGCTTATTGAAAGGGTGTATTTTGTACATAATCTGTTATAAATTTTCTTTGTGTAATCATCTATTTTAAAATCCCCTTTTTAACACCAATGTATGAAATCAATGTCAGATGCCTCGAAATACACTTTGCTTATCCACTTGCTTTGTTTAGGCAGGGATAAACGTATTCCTGCATAGGATCCTGCATAGGAATGGTTTCACTTTGTAAACAAATATACAATTGGAAGCAAAGTCGATAATTATAAAATGGAATATTTAAAATATTAATTTAGTTTTGTTTATGCAATATTATTTGGTTTTCATGTCAATAATAGATAAAAAGAATAACAGGAATTACCAAAAATATCAGACAGTACAACAGACCACATCAACCACCAACAACCGATTCCTCTTAAGGTAGATAGGGTGTCTAAAATAAAATCAATAGAATTTTTTAATAATTTGTCAAAATGTAGTTTATACCATGCTTTTTTCAAAAATATAATAAAAGTTATGGGTCACCGGGCTTTTTTCACGCTACAGGTTGTGCAAGATTGTCAGATTTTGTATAGATTATGCATGGAAAACCCAATTTTGTGTGATAAAAAGAAAACTGCACCATAGAATTTTAAGATAAAATATGAGTAGATAGCTCTTATAATATGCTTTCGGATAATAAAAAGAAAACATGGGGTCACTCGTTTTCTTGCTACAAAATAGGTAAATTCACAACACATTCTATTATAAAAGTAACATTATCTAAGTTATCTCCCATTATATCTGAGTTATCTCCCCTTATGTGACAAAGTTGAAAAAAAATTAATCAAACAAATATGTCTTGTTTCTACCTGATCGATCTCAAACTAACGCATCGCATTTTCAAAATATGTATTCAATCAGTTATTAAAGATACATTTTGTTTGTCGTTAATTTATTAAAGATCCCTAAATGAATAATTTAGATGAGAGTCAATTAACAATTTGCTTTTGTGTGAATTCTAATCACTTGATATCACTTATCCATGTATTTATAGGAGTAACACGACGGAAGTCACATGTGGAGCAGGATCTGTTTACCCTTCCGGGGCACCTGAGATCAGCTCCGGTTTTTGGTGGGGTTCTTGTTGATTTTCTATGTTGTTCTTTGTATACTGCTGTTTGTCTTTTGGTAATTTTATTTTTTTTGCCATGGCGTTGTCAGTTTATTTTTGACTTATGAGCTTCAATGTCGCTTTGGTATCTTTCGCCTCTCTTTTACCTGTGATTAAAAAAAACGAAGAAAAAAACAAACTGCGTTCGAAGCACTTTTCCCGGTTTACCTACAATAGGGACGTCCAATTAAGAAAAAGTGAAAGATAGGGATGTTTAAATATTTGACGAGCTATATGACAAAATTGGACTTGGCACCTGAAAGAATACCCAGGAACCATATAATTTCAACTTTGTCTGATGCAGTTGTAACCTTAGTCTCTGATAATTTCTTAATTTCTTATTTCTTTTTAGAAATGTTTATTACAAATCATGTCAGTGGCGGAGCACTGACTACTTGACTAACTAGGCTAAACGGGCATACAGTTATTTTCGAATTTCATTTCTGAAGATTAAAACTTCGGCATTATAAGTATCACAAAGACAGTTGATCTCTTGTCGAACACTAGTATCCATTTGTCTTAAACTTATAACGTAATAGTTTTGTCTTGATCGTGTTATCAGCGTTTATCCCAGATCCTTGTTGAAACAAAACAACAAATCGGCAGTATTTGGGAATTGCCTTAAATATTATTAATCAAAATTTATACATATTGTATAAAATCGATCTTTCACTGTAGTTATCGCAGATCGCGTATTAAAAATAACACCATAAATGATCGAACTGAAAATATGAGTTTATCGCTGATGATAACAACAGTACTGTCATACATAAAAACAAAAGACTTCCATCGATAAAAGTAACAGTTTTGCCAAAAATCACTAAGGGAACACAGGTGAAGGGACAGTGGTGTAACAGCACAACATAAGAACAAACTAATAATCAGTTGAAAATCGCTCGACTAATCAGATCGTCACATAGCACAAACAAACTAATAACATACAGGCAAAACACCCACAGTTCCGATTTACGAGTACTCGTTTTGACAGAAAACTAGTTCAAATGTAGGCACAAGTAGTTTAGTTATTTTCAAATCGATTAAATCGGTTAAAAAGACAAATCAAGGTTACAAAAAAAACTGAGGGAATCGCATGCCTTTCAAAGGGAGCAAGTCCGTGTGAGTCCACAAAGTAAGCGTCTCCTGCTTTACGTGCATCACCCGCCATGCGAATGCACAATCAGTCAAAATGGAATAATCGGGAATAGGACACAATCGTTAAAGTTACAGATCAGACTGAAAATCTATGACACCGACACATCGTATCGGTCAATCAATTCGTGGTGCTGACCGTAAAACTTATGTAGTGTCGATTTCAGTTGTTCTTCCTTAAACATGTAGCTCTGTTGGAGCAGTTCTTTTGTAAGGATCACACCCCTGTTATTGAGACCCGTATAGTGTGGACATGCAAGTGCGTAACGTATAAATCTGTAGACGTCATACGATAAAGCGGAGGATTTGTTGCTGCTGAGAAATAATGGGAAGATGAAAATTGGAAAGTTAAAATCACCAAGTTTGACTTAGATTTTACTTTGAAGTTGTCCATCTGTGTTAATATTAAGGAAAAGATCAAGATATGAAGCAGACCATTTACTTTCAGTAGTAATGTTATTCTCAAGTTTGCTAGGATATATGAGATGTTAGCATTGAAATTTGGGAGATTGAGTGACAGATCATAAAGTGAGTTAAAGAACTTTGTAAGATACTTTTTCTTTTTGTCTTTGAGAATGCTCTGTATTGATTCGGCTTCGTGTGAAAACGGTAACACAAGTTGGTCAGTAGTGGTGCAAAATTAGTACCCCATTGGAATACCGACTGCTAAAGTATCAATCCACCAAAGTTAACAAATACGTTGTGGATAAAAAAAAAAGTCCAGCATTTTGATGAAATCATCTACGATGCATTTGTTTTTGGAATCAGGTGTTCTTCACTGAGTAAGAAATCTCATGACCTTAAACAAGAAATGTGTGTCTACATTTCTAATTTTTGTATAAGAGCCCTGGTTTGATTAGACGATATAGTATATCTTTCAATTGTATCATGAGGAAAAGTAGTGAAACACGTAGCAATATCAAATGCTTTGATATTACTATACATTTGTAATGATTGTGATTGAAGATTTTGGAGTAGATCTTAAGATTCACTAAGAATGCACATCTGATTGACACTGCTGGTTGGATAAACCTCATCACAATATTTCCGAAGGCCATCTTTTACTAGAGAAAGAATTTGGGTAGGAACCTAAGAAATATTTTTAGTCAAACATCTTGACGATCCGGCTATATATCGTTCTTTTTTTCTGTTTTGTTTTTAGCTTGATTTGTATCTTCATAATGAATTTTTGAGATTGTAATATCGACAAGAAAAAAAATACCTCATCAACGATTGTGTACGGTTCGTCTACAAAAAGACTCACCAGTGACTCTCTTACCAATAAACAACTGTTGCCTCTAAGTTACTTACACTTTTTAAACGTGCCTGTCAGAAGCCTTGAACCTATTATCAATTGGTTTACGTTATGTACGGTTTGCCATAAATGTTTTTCGTTTACTGTTTTAGTATAAACCAGGCTGTTGATTTATTCTTTTGAATTGTTTCACATTTTTCATCGTTGGCTGGGGTTAAAACTTACATAAAGGCATGGGTTTTGCCAATTGTTGCAGTCCCCATGGTGTCCATTAACTGTTCATGTCTTTGTCCTTTTGTCTAACATGGATAGTAAAAAAGATGGTTGTAAACGTATTTCATAAATTATGCCCAACAGATACATATAGTTTTCGATAGCACAGATTTTTTTTCTGGCAGAAACTGGTATCGTTAATGGTATTCCAAAAAAAAGGGGAAAAATGAGACACGACGGTTGTCAAAAAAGAACAATTAACGCATTATCAATTGTCCAATTAATTACATTAATTAGTTTTGCATTTGCATTGTTTTGGTTATATGATCTCTCCTGCCTCTTTTTTTATTGCAATTTATAGAAATGATGTGCCGAAGACAACTCGGTTTTCTTACTTTAGAGACAGAAGTGTAAATGACATTTTAGAGGTCATTCACTGGAACGTATGCCTTATCATACATGAACCAGATGTAAAGTTATATATCAATGGGAATTTCTTCATAATTATCAGGTGTTATTTCCGCATAAGTACCTGTGTATCTATATCATTGTTCTCAGTTGTAAAAATCAAAAATCAGAAAATGAATCGATTTATTGCGCTTGTTTTATTACCAGCATTTGTATTGGGTTGCTGCCCTCCAAAACAATGGAGAGGTATGGTGTTTGTAGATTACTCAATGCGGGGTGCTGATGGAATGGGTCACCGGACTGAGGTAAATAATGGTTTCCGCACTTACAAATATTAAAATTTATGAAAATACTGAAGTAAGCCTAGTTATAATAACGTTTGAAATTAATAATCTACATTTGTAATTATCTCAATGCATAAACAGGGATGAAGTTTACATCATGAATTGATCACTTTAGAAATGTACATAAATCCAAGTCATACAATTCGTATATTATTTTTATTTACTTCAACTAACTTTCCACTTTTTCATGAATGTTACTTTTAAGCGAAAATGGTAAAATTTAAAAACTACATATTAGGTAAAATGGATGCATCCCAATTTCATATCGGAACACTGTTTATGTCATGTGTATATTACATATCGGAACACTGTTTATGTCATGTGTATATTACATTTTGCAATACATGTCCAAATATATATTCTGCCAATAATTTAAAGTCTTATATTGAAGATGTCGGAAGGTCTGATTTACGATCAAACAGCAAGGAAGTTGGTTACAAATCAAACATTAAGTGTAGACGGGGGACCTGAATTTTACCAGGTAGCTTTACTAGACTACAATACGGTAAGTATTGAAATGAATTCTAATTAATAAAATGTTAATACATGAAAACAATCTAAATGCGTAGCTATTTTCCCTTGACTGCAAATTAAAAAGTGCTATTTCCTACTATCATTTCTTCATTTTGTTTATGTCAAATGCATCATTTAATCTTACTCAAAAAAGTCATAACAATACATAATACACAATATAAGACATTGTAACATACCACACAATCTACTAAATTTGAACAAGACATACAATTAAAAACGAAATAACACATGAATCAGACATCTTGACTGGGAACAGATACGAAATGGGGGAGGATTAAACCTGTTCTACGTGGACAGAAACCCTCCGCTTTGCTCGTTTATAATGTCATATGTTCATTAGAAATAAATGCCTCTGATAAAGCGTCCCCACCTTAACTCTTCTTTCAATAGATTTAAAGGTGGAAAGAGAACCAGACATCACTTTATTCAGATGGACATTTTAACATTAACCTCGACACTTTGTTTTTCCACCTCAAAATCCGATGACAACAGTCAAATATTTTTTTGGAAGTTATGCCCTTTGGAAATGTAAATCAGTTGGGATCAAAAGGGTCTTAAAGAACCCTTAACAATCTAATAAATGTAATTATTGCACATTGACAGATAAGATATGTGCATCCGTGGAGGATATTGTAACTAAGTTCTTCTACTATTATGAAAACAATGTCTGGCATGTCTATATATACATTTATATTATATCTTCTTTAATGTTTTAAAATCATAGACCTAGTAGCTTTTGTATTATTCCAGTTGATATACTTGTAATGGCGAAATTCTGATCATTAGCCTTTCTCCATTGGTGTAGCATGGCAATAGTGTCGAAAAATTTGTGTGTTTTTTGTGTTTTCTTTATGAAATAGATTTTTTTTAAATGTACAGGGCATGGAGTACATAGTCCGGGATAACAAGTGTACGACAATGAATATTACAACCATGGAACCAGGGTGTATACCAAGTAAGTTGCCAAGGATGATAATTTTAGCAGCTCTCACACTATCCAATCAAACACAAAATGATAACAAATCAGTGATATCTCAATATACTTGTATTCACTCAGTCTACGATATTCAAAAATTAATAAATACAAAAAATGAATCAAAATTATGTAAATACACTATACATGAAGTTTCGACTGTGCAGTACTTTGATTCAACGCCCTTCTCTTGGTTAATGACACGTCAACGAATCTAGGCTTATAATTTAGGTTGCTTAATGCTTTACATAAGACTCTTCAGATGCGCTGGATTAGCATATAATCTTTAGATCATATGCTTAAATCTAATGAATTTATAAAATGTAAATAAACAGACTTCATACCTACTGTATCTTCCTGTTAATCCGTAAATTGCATCACAAAATAAAAAAAAAAGCATAAGCTTTCAACTTCCTAAGGCCGAGTTGACCTCAGATGAATTTGGCTATTCTGTTTAGGTCTTTTTTATGTATCTTATATCTCATGAAGTTGCAGCGCATTTACGCATTCCTGGCTTTCAAATTTTGGGTTGAGCGTTCCTGATGAGGATGAATCCAGAAAAGCGCATCGGAGGCAGAAAATTTGTAAAGTGATAATTTTATTGAAAGTGAAAGACATTTACAGATGAATTGTATGAGATAGTAGAATAATATTCTTTATCAACGCTTTTTTCATTTGTGCCCATGAAAAAATATTATAAAAATTGTGTTCTGAAAATTTTGGGTTTCAATTTTTCTAAAATATTTTAGCAGTTATTTATCTTCATTCCAGCTAATGCAACTGTAGTGAAACAATCATACATTGGTGCTGGAGCAGCTATGGTTAAAACAACAATGTACAGATTTGTAGAGGGACAAATGCTTGTTTACCTTACTGTTGCGGATGATGGCTGTGTTCCAGTTATATACGAGAGTGCAGGAATGAACAGTAAAGGAGGTATTTACATCCTGTAAAGAGCCACATACTTTTATTTTAGCTAATGAAACAACTGCCCATCATACTAAATAGTCCAAACTATGTGAATGAAAGTAACGATGGGTCTTGAGAAGACAAAATGTAAAACAATTCAAACGGGAAAGACAGCTGCTAGATTAATATCAAAACAATCTACACACAAATCTTACACAAGGTCATGTTTTTCTTTGACTGTTAATGGCGTCTTTACACTGAATTTATTGGATGTTGGATATTTACTGATTGATATTTTAGTCTTAGATACATGTTTTTTATTATTTTTTTTTATTGCTTTTGAACTACCTGTCAGTAACTTCGAGTATTCTCTGTCAGCTCTGTACTAAGGGTCTTTCTGTTGTGGGCTGTATAAATACCCTGCCACGTCCAGTCTGTGTTTTTGTCAGTTGTTTTACTGCTTTTTATCAATCTATTGAGTTAAACCTTGTTCAACTAATTGTTATAGTTTGTTCTTATGTTGTACTGTTACACCACTGTCCCAGGTTAAGGGGACGGACTGTAATTCAGTTGTTGTCGTTTGTTGCTGCATATCATATTCGTTTTTCGTTCATTGTTTTGTGCATAAATCAGGTCGTCAGTTTTCTCGTTTGAATTGTTCTACATTTGTCATTTCGAGGCCTTTTATAGCTGACTATGCGGTATTGGTTTTGCTCATTGTTGAGGCCGTACAGTGACCTATAGTTGTTATATGTCATTTAGTCTCTGTTGGAGAGTTGTCTGATTGCCAATCATACCACATCTTCTTATTTTTATACAAAAAAAACAAGTTTGTGATGAAGGTAAATCTAGAAAAGCGCCTCATATGCACGATAATTATGAAGTGGTTTTTCATTTAACTAACGGTCAAATTCGGAAAAAGTGAACATGTGACCAAAAAAAGGAAAATTATTATGTATATGATTATAAAAATGAAATGTTATATGTCAACTCTATTTTGTGGATATACGATGAATGACATCGACAGTAAGACATTGAATTATTTATCTAACTCAAAATTTATTTGTTATTATAAATGACATCATTGACTTGTCTAATTCTAACCGCATTTTTCATATTTTTAAATAGAATCCGTTAAAATGGGAATACAGTATTTGGGAATTGAAGCAGTTGCGTCTGATGCATCAGTATTTAATTTACCAGCCAGTTGTGTAAGTAAATTAAGGCAAAAGTAGTTTACAGATATTCAAATCTCGCAAATAGATTAAGAAGAGACAAATTTTGGTAACAAAAAAGAACTGAGGGAATCGCATGAATCCCCCCAAAAAACTATATTCTTGAATAACGGCATACTAGATACCTTAAACACAAGTCCATAAAACAATTGTAAACAATATGTAGAATTGCTGATATGTAACATGTAGAAATAGCTTCTTCAATTCATGGTTTCTTTATGTCAATAAATACTCTATTCTTTGTTTTTGAAATATGCGTTCCATTGTTGTTGTTCAATAATATAACAAAATCATTGTAATTATGATGATAATAGTAATTTGGCTTTTATTTCATTGTAGAGTATGAGTTGACGTGTTAAGGCTAGTGATTGCTGATTGACTATTACGGGTAACCCTTTTTCGAATAAAATTTGAAATATATTTGTACAGTTTTGATTTTGCATTGTTACCATCATACCTAGATACATTCTTAACCTAAGTAATAAACGGAAGGCTTAGACTAACATAGAGCAGCTAAAATTGCCCATTTGGAAAAAAGTATAATATTGATATTGAACTAGAAATATGGGTAATACAAAAAAAATATTCATCAAATCTTCCAACCCTCTGCTCAAACCGAATACACATACACATACTATTCATTCATGTTGTTTTCAAAATAACAGACAGAAACATTAAATTGGTAAAAAATCGATACAGGGTAATAATTCGAGTCGAGTGAAAGTAACATTATATTGACTTTTGTGTACATATTAAATTGCTGACCGTTTTCGCAGTTTCTGTCTCGCTTTGATAGCATACAAGATAAAACGCCAAAATGGTAAAACGAGTAAAATATCGTTTTTTATCGGTAAGTTGTTCTTTAAGGCGTCCCGTTTTATTGCACATCTGCACTGTGTCTAAACTACCCCGGCCAAAAATGTTTGGACTCAATAGTATCTAATATCCGGTACGGTAACGGACCATCAACAGACAGAGAAAAGGTAGGATTTCTGTTTATTTATTTGTTATTTTTATTTTATTGAAGAATATTTATACACATATAACTGTTTTTGATTGTGAGATATAATATTTTCTACAACCGTTCTATATTTATAGAGAAATAAGTAAAAAGGCACATCAAAATGGTGAATTGAGTGAACCTTGCCTCGAATTTGTTTAATTTCTCTTTAAATTTTGCACATTGTACGGGAAGAAAGGTACGGAAAGAAAGATATTAACACGGAGATCGTAAGGCTAGTCAATTTGAGCACCTCAATATTTGTATTTCTGTGCATGGAACGAAAGAAATGGGTGATGTCAAAATTGAAGGACCCGGTTTTGTCAATGTGTACGACCCGGTTTTTTCCTATAATTTCACATAGCAGGACACGGATTTTTCATAGAAAATGATGCATAATCGCATAAGTTTCCATGCGGCGCAAAGGATCACAATAATAATGCGTTAAAAATCTTTTTACCCCTCATTGTAACTATTATACTAAATATAAATCAGTATAATAGTCTCAAGCCATCCAGAAAATGCAATAGTGATTATTTTATTAATAATTTTATAAATAAACGGTTCTTTTATCTCTGCATTGTGTAATAATTATCGTACATTGACAAATTTTCTACATTTTAGCGACGTTGGTCGAGTTTATAACTGTCAATTGAAATATGCATGGGAGGATCGAGGATTTTTAAAAGGGGGCATAATTCCGTAAATGGATAAAAAATCATATGAGATAATCCTTTTTCAACTGATTTTTATCGTTTTTTCTTATGTTGTGCTGTTTCACCACTTTTCTTTTCTTTTTCTTTTTTTTTTTGAGGTCCCTTTTTACTTATTTCTCCATTAATCTAGAACGGTTGTAGAAAATATTATATCTCACAATCAAAAATAGTTATATGTGTATGTAAATTCTTCAATAAATTATAATAACAAATAAATAAACAGAAATCCTACCTTTTCTCTGTCTGTTGATGGCCCGTCACCGTACCGGATATTAGATACTATTGAGTCCAAACATTTTTGGCCGGGGTAGTTAAGACACAGTGATCTGTGTTCACATGAATTATCATTGATATGGTCATAATAATAAATGAACAGTTTACAAATCTTTGAATTTTTCGAAATACTAAGGATTTTCTACAGAATGGATTACATTAGCTGTATTTTTGCAAAATGTCGAAATTTTGGGTCCTCAATGCTCCAAGCAGTGTTTTTTCTATCTGTAACAGGTTGTCAAGATTAAAAGCAAAAAAGGTAAATTGATTAAAAATCATCCTTCATGGGCAATAATTCCAAGAAAAATTAGCTAAATTTGTCAGTCAGATTGATAATTCTTGTATTGCTGTACAATTTTTTGTTTACTGGCTGTCTATGAGCTATGTATTGAGATTTATTTTTCAAAATAATCTATAGAAATACTAGAATTCTTCTTTAACTTCATTAAAAGCCAGTAGCTCCTAAAAGATAGACGAAAGATACCAAAGGGACATTCAAATTCATAAGTGGAAAATAAACTGACAACACTATGGCTAAAAAAAGAAAACTAAACACAAACAAAAGTACACAAAACACAACACAGAAATTTAAAGACTGAGCAACACGAACCCCACCAAAAACTGGGGGTGATCTCAGCTGCTCCGGGAGGGACAGCAGATCCTGCTCCACATGTGGCACCTGTCGTGTTGCTCATGTAGTACAAATCCGGTGATAAGTCTAATTCGGAAGGTCACATTCGGGGAAAAGGGTACGGAATTGTTGTTACGACGATTTGAACATAGTCATGGCCATGGTGTGTCAGTTTATTTTCGACTTATGAGTTTGAATGTCCCTTTGGTATCTTTCGACTCTCTTTCTCAAGTTAGTTTATTGGCAAAAATGCTAGAATTGATAAATTTTGTCATTTACGTCCAAAACGCCTTATAAGGAGTTTTCTGATAATTTTTGTATAAATATAGAGAGTATGTAGATTTTGAACATTTTGTCTCTTGAATTATCTGTATGTTTAATGGTTTTCACGATTTTAGATGATCGTCGTTAAAATAATTTCGAGGACACTTGTTTAAAACATCTATAGAACAAAACCAAATGTCAGGAAAAACAATTAAAACATTACAGAAAATTTTGCAAAATCTATACTTATATATGAGAATTGTTTCTTATATGAAAAAATTTTGTACTTATCATGAGCAACAGGACGGGTGCCATATGCAGAACACGATCTATTTACTCTTCTTGAGCACTTCAGATCATCCACAGCTTTTAATATTGTCCGAGTTCCTCAGTCTTTCTTTTTCTACGTAGTGCTTTTTAGACTGCATGGTGTTTGTCTTTTCATCGGTGTTTTTTTTTTATTGCCATATGTAGTTGGTATATCTTTGTTTATGAGATTTGTTTTCCCCTTCGGTATCTTCCGCCTCTTTTTAACACTTTTAAAATACTTTTTGTGAATAGTTTCCTGTTAAACTGACCCACATATTTTGGCTGATTTACTTATGAATGCATAATTCCTAAATTTCATACACTAAGGACACATAACAAGTTTGTAATACGCGCAAATTAAAGAGGTTAAACATACATTTTGAAAATCTGTATTACGATTACCGACCATGTTGGGTTTAAATGTTTGATCCTAGGTCAATTAATGATTCAAAGCTGTAAATTAATCTGCCTTCCCTTCCAACATAGATATAAACATATAAACAATTACAAGAAAAGCACCTGTCTGCTTATAAACAGCTAAAGATAGAAAGGAAGGTTGTAGTAAAACAAATTTTCATATTTTCATTTTATTTGTTGTTATTGCACTGATAAGTACAAAGGAGGCAGGAGTTACCAAGGGGACATTCAAAACTCATGAATCGTTGACAAACCGATATCACCATGGAAAAACGACAAAAGACGAACAACTACACAAAACACTTCACTAGAACATTGACATCAACTTGCTGTATTCAATTCAAAGTCTGCGTTGGCATTCACCAGGCCCACAAATATACAGAGAGTAAGAAAACATAATAAACAACGCATATATACACAATTCTCAAATGGTCAAGTTTTAAGATATTGAACAAAACCGCATTCAACGTTTTGTTCCATTATTAAATTTATATCAAATGAGAATTTTAAAAAACTCAGAGAGAAATCATAGAAAAAAATAAGGAGGGAAGCCAGTATCATGCCATACATAATTTTCAAAGAAAAAAATTACACCGAAAACTATGTTTGAGCGATACGAACCTGGAATGAACTCACTGAAAGCCCTTTTCTTTTGGTCATGTTATTCATTTTGAAGGCCGCACTGTGACCTATTATAGTTCTTAACTTCTACATCATTTGATCTCTGGTGGAGAGTCGTCTCATTGGTATTCATAACACATCTTATTTAATATAAACCTGCCTGTTGAAGGTCAGTATCATACATATTGTTGTTCTGAACGCCAAAGATGCCACTATAGACAAATGGTACATATATATCCAAAAGCGATTTATAGTTTTGTTTAAAAAAATTAAAACCAATGGGAAATATTCTCCAAATGAAGTGTCAAATGCAAAGAAAATAATGACGATTGGCCAATTTTTTGAAGAAGTGAAAAAAAAAAGATTAAAAAAAAGGGTCAAAAGTCAAAATGCAATAATTATATGTTTACACTTTTCCGACCAAATACAATCGCTTATTGCATTTAACATCTTATGGAGTTGTTTGTCTTGATGTATCTATTTTTTTTCTTGATTACGATCATATCTAATAGCAAATCAGTTATCTTAAGTTAATTCTCTGGTTAATGAAATTAACTTTAAATATGATGTTTGAATATTTTAGAACTTCCATCTGTAGAATTCTATATCTAAACGGTTCTTCTGAAGATTGTCTGTTGTCCTAAAAATAGTTTAAATGGTGTTTATGCAATAAATATTGCCTATTTTTAACTTCATTCTATATTTTACCTTCATATGACGCAGTGTCTTATCATATAGAAAGTTGAACGATATTAATGTGAAATTTTTTATTGAATGGCCCTCTGTTGAATCATATAAGCATCAATGTTAAAAGATAAAAATAAAAAGTGGAAAAATGTATCGATACTTTTCACTTGTTATTCTACCATTATATGTATTAAGTTGCTGTCCTCCTAAATAATGGCGTGGTATGGTGTATGCAGATTATGCCATGTAAAGAGCTGGACAAATTCATCGAACTGAGGTAATGATTCTGTATCTAAATTTGTACTGCAATTACAAATAACATAAGAAACAGAAATCATATGAATAATTGAATACAGCACAGTCTTATATGAATAGCTAAATTAATAATAAACTCATCATATATACCAGGATTAAAATTTTGTACGCCAGACGCCTGTTTTTTCTACAAAAAGACGCTAAAATAAAAACATGTCATAAGGCCAAATAATGTACGAAGTTGAAGAGCATTGAGGACCCAAGATTCCGAAAGGTTTTTTCAAATACAGCTAAGGTAATCTATTCCTGGGGAAGAAAATCCTTAGCATTTCGAAACATTCAAAGTTTTGTACACAGTTAAATTATAATTGTGACCATTTCAATAATAATATATGCCAACAAAGAAGATATTCATTAATAAATTTCTAGATGTGTTATAAAGAAATCCAGTTTGAAATGCCTTTCTGTAAGGTTTGAATTCTTAAGTTTGTGTTGGATACAGTAACTGATAAGACATAAAAATTAAGTAAGCGCGTATTGCTGAATATCAATTATTCCATTGAAATTATAATATCATTTTCGGATGTGCATTCGGCTCATATTTCTTCCTTTCCATTGCATTACAATGCATGCAAAAACTTTTTTATCAGAAGATTGTAAATCCTTCATTTTACATACAACCATTTACAATTGATGTAATTTCCTTAATTCTTTCAGCAAACATATAATTTTTTCAACTTTTCTATTTTTCTATTAATTGGTATAGAACGTATTGAAAAAAGTAAGTAAACATTTAGGGTCTAGAGTGTTCTTGTTTTCTTGACTTTAACAAAACTGTTATGGCATTCAAAATTCAGATCTATAACAGTATTACACGATTGTTTGTTAGAAGAAAGACAACTCTGATGTTCAATAAGTTATGTTAATAACATTAACGTACACAGGTGCGCACTTTGACAATTGTTCCTTCAGTGATGCTCGAGGCTAAAATATTTGACAAACTAAACGTGTTTTAAAATACAATTTTAATGAAATCATAGCTACTATTTAAATTGACTGAGTAATATCAAAATAAATGGAACATTTTGCACTATAAAATACAATTATGCGTTAAATTGTAATACCTTTAGATAAGGAAACGCATAAAAAACATTGACATTTAAATCACTCCTATTTGAACTACATCATTACTTAAATGATATTTTAAAATTGTGCATCTCATTTATCTTTTTTATTTTGTTTTGTAACTCATTTAAAAAGCAATTATTGACTTTGACCGGGTTGAAGAAAGTGCAAACACACGCCCATGCTTTAGCGACTGTTCGAATATAAATGGCGACCTATTTAGTGTTCTACAGTTTTGCGATCTAAATTCATAAACTTCACAGGATTAGTTTTCTTTTATTGAAATTGGGCATCGACTTTTATGGGATGGTTTGGTCATTTTTGCATTTTTATTATGAACTTGATAACAGTATTTAACTTTTTTGCAAAATTTAAAAAGGTACCAGTTTTGTGTAAACATCTCCTCGTTCAGTTTTCAACACAGATCGTAAAACATCAGAGACAAATTGAACTTGTGAACCAGTAATTGTGGAATGGTTTGAGGACAAAATATACATAACGTGAGGGTACCCAAATTGCACCTATTTTCACAGTTTTTTTCACCTACGTTTATTCATGATTCAGACAAAAGTTTTATTATGTAGATGCATCCTTATTTACTACCAATAGTTCCAACAATTTGATTTTGAATCCATATTGAATCATAGAAAAATGGGTTTGAACCGACCACCAAACGACCCATGATTCTATAACGAGGGGTACCCGATTGCATCCATGCTTTAATTAACATCTGTAAAAGTCGAATAACTGATGTTTTTTTTTATTTTTTACGAAATGAATGCCTGCAGCATATTTTTGACAGTTGCTGATGATGGTTGTATTCCTGGTGAACAGAAAGTTCCGGAGTAAACATGAATGGAGGTATGAAAATTACCTTTTATTTTTAATCTAAATAGTCTTTTTTTTTTTATCTCACACTTATCAAAGGTTATTATTGGTAATTGTCACCTTTCGTCCTCCGTCGGCATGTTCATTATATAAAGCATTTTCCTCTGAGACCACCTAACGTACAAATATATTTAAGTCAAACTTCATGTGAATATTCCTTACTAGAATCTAGTATGAGTCCTCTTGACTTTGAAGTGAGATCTTCTCTTAAATTTATTCAACTTTCATTTCAGTGACTGGAAGTAGTACAAGAAGCCCTATTAGCTGAAGGTGTCCTTATTGAACTGCTTGGTATTAAGAAACAATTAGGTTAATACTTTCCTTTGGTTTTAGACGTATTATTTGTCTGGTTTTCACTGACAGCAGCATTGTTAAAGTTAACTCCATGCATAAATTTCATAACGAAACAATTTAAAGTCAAGCTGATCACCAACATTTAAAACAAAATCACTACTGCAATAGTTTATTTCAATTACACTGGATTCCTTCAATGGTATATATTCCAATAAACACAGGCAAATATTATTATGCTGAATACCAAAAAAATATAGTTTTTGAAATCACTTAGGCAAGAAGGTCTTGTACAGAAAACAAGGTACGAGCAAGGTTTCATATACTGGCAGTCTTTAAAATTCTTTATTCAAAATGATAGTTTTTGCAACAACGAAGCTGCAACAACAAGAATATGTCATTATCGACATGATTAATGAAATACCATAAAGTTAGCCACCATTATATCAGATTAAAGAAATATAACAAGCAAATATACTTACATTGACAAAAAGTAGATTTTTGTTAATTTGGGGGTAATAAATTGTTAAAAGTATTAAAAATGTATCAATATATGCCGTGTACTTGCTATTCTGTCACTGTCTTTATTTGAATGTTTCATTATCTTAATCAGATGCTGACAAACTGGCAAAAGAATATATGGGGATTGAAGCAGCAATTTTTGATGCATCGCTGTTTATTCCACCAGGTAACTATGTGGAGCAATAAAGAAATTAATAGAATATAGAAGGTTTCATTTAGGTCTGCCTTCTGTTATGTTGTGATTGTCTTTTCATTTCTTTTTTGTGTATGTTTTTTTTCTATCCAATTAAGATATTACCCGCGTCACGACATTTATATATGAATAAGTTCTTTATTTTGTATTCATGATCGGTCTGATGAGTAAAGCCATTTGAAACTGATTTATTCAGCTTGTTCAAGTGAGATATATAAACGCTACACAATGGGCAGAGGGTTTTTTACTGCTGAGAAATAGCAATTTGACGATCGGAATGTTGAAATCATCACGGTTGTAATAGATTTTTGTTTGAAGTCGTCCTTCCTTTCAATATCGAGGAAGAGATATAGATATGAAGCAGACCTTCCACTTTCGGTAGCATCCTAAATGTCATGTTCACTGGGATATATGAGGTGTAAGCAACAATTGACATGTGGTTTAATGATTGACAGAACATCATCAATAAATATGTAAGTGAAATTAAAGAACTTTACAATATGCTTTTTTTGTCTTTAAATAAGAAGTTATGTATGCATTATGCTTCATATAAGTACAAAGACAATTATGTCAGTAGAAGTGCACAATAAGTACCCATTGGAAAACCGACTGTCTGCTGATAAATAAGTGTGGTTCTTCACAAAGTAAGAATTTTAATCACCGAAAACAAGCAACTTGTATCTACGTTTCCAAAGGAGAAGGGGCAGTAAGGGCCAAAATCAGCCCCAGCTTAGAACAAATTCAATTTTTCTGAAAACCATGCATAAACTATCTACTTCATAGAACAGAACAGATTTTGTTCATATCTCAAGACGTTTTTGCGTAAGAGACTTTTAAAACTAATGACAGATAAATTTAAAAATCCTCTATTTTATGATATACTTTTATTTGTAACTGTTTTGAGATTTTAATTTGGTATGTACTTTTTTAACCATTCAGTCGATTGGGAAAATGTAATTTATCAACGTATACAGTTTACAAATGCTATTTTATTTGTTAACAACTCATTATACTTATAATAACATAGTTACCATTGCTATGGCAACAGTAAAATATTCAAAAATTAAATAAAACATAAATAAGCGCTTTAAGATAGCTGGGGTGTTGGACGACAGATTTTTCTTAAACTTCTACAAAAGACTTCTTGATCAATATACTTTCAATTTTCAATATAAGAACTGGGGGTCATAGACCTTGTTTTTTTCGTAAAATACATTGAAATTAACAAAACCACAGTTATTTTATATGGGTTAAGGTATATGCATACAGTATTTTTATCAAAGTATTTCGAAAAATATTTATTGGTTCTCCATCATGTGACAGATTATGCTATCTTTTCTGCAGTCCGCAATTTTCCGTTAGCAAGGAACGGATATACTCAAAATACTCAAGTCATAAGCTAAAGTATATACACTGCCATTATGCTTTATCATGAACATATGTTTTAATGAGTTATGTACCTATTTTGTTACATCTTACTATTAATTGCAAATAGTCATATGAAACACATGTGTATGAAGAAATATGTTGTACTAGTAATTCAGCATATCAGAAAACATGAAGTTATTGTCTGACAGATCAGAAAAATGTACACAAGTTACAACTAATTACGGTTGGCCGCTGACAAAATATGAAGTCATTCTGTTTAGTAGTTTCTGAAAAAATTGTTGAGAAAGTATTTGTTAGACAAACGGACGGTCATACGGACGGACAAGGTGATTAAAATATAACCCACACTGATAGATTGGAGAAATATGATGCATTATACATAAAATACACATAGGGTCATAGATCTAACCCATTTTTAAAAAATGGCCTGCTATGTACAGTGACTATCTTATGTTTCGTTACGGTTTAAAATATAAAAAAAAACGATGAGCATATTCTGTCATTTTAACCCGTGCATTGAACTTTGTCATATACACTTTTATATATAAAACCGGAGAATACACTTTTATAAAGGACACATTTCCTATAAAAAATAAAATTTGTAGAAATCAGATTGAAGATCAAATGTAATTAAACAAATCAACGATTTTAACTCTTTAAAATGTTGGAGGAGGCAGTTGGTCAAAACATTTTCCAGGAATATTGAAAGTGAAAATTAACCTAACACTGTAAAATATATGGTTAACAAAGGAATCAAATGTTTGGCATTTCTTCCAAAGTAAAAAATATAATGAATTTTCAAATCATTCACTCTTCGTCATTTGCTTCCTCGTTGTCACTTTCGTGAACAGTATCTGGATCTGGCAGGTTTCGAGCGTCAAGAAGATATTTGCTCCAATCACGACAGTTTTCAAAAATGTTATCTGTGTACTTTCCAATACCAAGATACCAAATTAAGGCTGTAACATGAGAACAGGTTCCTACAACACGAGTTCAGGCTTTGAACTGGAAATACCAGCTCAAGACACTAATGTCATCATAATGAACCCATACACGATAGCATTTTGATGATATATGTCTTGATTGAATTTTAGCACACAATAGATTCTCTTCATGGTTACATGTATACACTTCATAATTACCATCGTCATCTAGGTGTTCTCTTGCATAACTTGGAGCAAGTTTAAGTTGATAGACTCCCACTGTAATATTTCTTATATCTTCTTCTGATAACCTGGGAAAATTAATCTTTTGCCATTTACAAGAACGTTTGTCAAGGCCTTCCTCTATTATATCCTCATGGAGTAAGTTATTTTGCTTCGAAAGATAAAGCATTTTAGACTCCAATTGTTCATTTTTTTCCAAGTCCCCTGAATTTAGTTCTGGCCAATATTTATTTATGATTGCACAGGCAATATTGACATAATCAGATACATATGGAATCTGGCTGTTTGGTAGAACTCTGTCAAGATATTTCAATAACTTAATGCGGCCATTCACGGACTCGACCACCCAACGGATTTTTGTTATTAGTCTTGTTACGTTGCTGTCTTCAACTGGAAGTTGAGATTCCCCTTCTTATAAAAAGCTGGCATTTTTGTTTGGATACCCATTTCTTGTAGTAAGTCAATTGCATCTCTGAAACCACGGTCGACAATCAGAATGTGATCCTCAGTCACCCATTCTTTAAACTCTTCAATGTCATGTTGAATGATGTGCTTTATTATTTGTGCATCGTTGTTCTTACCGTCGCTAAAGTACGGTCCAATTACACTTATAATGTAACCAGTAGTTGTAACAAAGACCATTGGTTTTACCAATGGTCGATCGATGTTTGTGCATGCTATAGCATTTACGTTGGAACTTGAATTGCAAACTTTTCTGGATATATATATCAGTGCCATCTGCGACTAAAATTGCTGGATACATTCCTTTTCCAAACAGAGATTGCGCTAGAGGTCGAGTATGCGATGTTATAACCTCTTCCTTACTTATATGATAAAATCCAAGATTAGAGGGAACTAAATTTTTAGATAACTATTTTCCAGCTGATGCTATAGCACGTCTAACATAATCTTTTCCTAGATTGAAAAGTGTTGATGAAAGTTTTATGATAAACCAGACTTCAATTTCGTAAGAAATATTCCAATGCATGTCCGGACACTTCGAGTGCAAGAATCACTTAAATTACCCCTTTGAACAATTGAACACAGGTCATTAAAGTTTTCCTTGGAAAGGCCTGTCAGATTTAAAATGTCTGAGCTTGTAAGTGCATTTTCTGTATCAAAATCAATTCGCCGCTTGCTTCCTCTCAAAGCCATATATCGGATTTGCGTTATAAGGTCCATTTAATCTGTACGATTGAAAACGGACGAAGACTGCGAATGTGAAATTCTGTCAAGTGCATCAGGTAAAAATATTTCATTGCACAAGTGACCTGGACAACATCTGGTAGAAAAGCTCTATCTAATGAGATGATGTAGTCGATCGTTCAATTGAGCAAGGGAATAGTAGTGTTATGCATTTAAACATCAAAGGGTTTGATATGTATTGTGATTAGAGTTTTTTAGTAGATCTTCAGTAATTTTCAAAATCTACATTTGATTGACACCGCTGGCTTAATAGTCCTCATCACAATAGTTATGAATTCCATCTTTTACTGTCAAAAGAATGGTTGTAAGAATTTTAGACGTCGAAAATAGTGACCAGCCGGCTATATAACCTTGATGCGTCAACCCGTGATCCAATAGGAAAATTCACAACGAAACTAAAAATCTTTAATAAATTCAAATAGTAAAAAATATATGCCGAAACAATATGAATTTGGTAGTCGCTAACTAAATATTTTTATTTTCTAACTTCGATGTTCTGCTTCTTTCTAAAATTATGATGTTTATGGAATAATATTATTTTGATTTATCTTGCCGCTTTGGTGTGTATTGTGAAGATTTGTATCATTCCTCTTTTAAATGTACAAAAATATTCAGACAAACGAAGTAAACTTTTAAAAATCTTAGCTGATTCCCAAACAACTTTCCATTATATATAAAACTATAAACCACGCTTTACCTTATGTATGAGTTAATTAATAATGAACAGGCCCACATCATCATCTAAGTTTAGCTTTTTGTGATTTTTTTTTCCTTTTTCTTTTTTTTTCATCAATTTCAATTTTCTGTCCTTTTGATAAAAATGTTGGAATAATTGTTTGACTTATGTCTTATCACATTGATATTTATGCAAATAAAATATGTTTAACTTTTCTTTCATTGTAAAATATTTAATCTTTACATAATTTACATCACCAAGATGTATAGACCTCGTTAGTTAATGCTTCATAGAAAGATATATTTTTATCCATATGAAGAAAAAAATAAAAATTGTTATTATTTTCGATTTAAAAATGTTATTCATCTTAAACGAAAAAGACCAGGTAAAGATCAAAGGGTTATTACTTTCATATATACTAGAACACACCCGCGACATCGTGGTTCCGTGACTGCATCGAAATATCTACGCCTTTTTTTCATTCTGGATTTTTAGTATTCGTATTTGATGATTATTAGGTGCACAGTTTTCTCTGCTTTCAAAATCTTTCAGTTTGAATCCGTCCTGGTTTTCTTACTACAGCCGGACACTACTTGTTGATATATTTTTTGGGTCAATGATTGAATTTAGTAGTGTCAATCCTTGTATAATTACGAAGTTCAGGTGACCCGTGTATATAGCAAATCCAAAATACACAGCCACCAAAAGTGCCTGACAGAGGCGGAACGTACAGATTAGGTAACAGATAACAGGTAGTATTGGTTTCGGTATCGGATTCAACCCGGAACTTGCTAATTATTGGTAATATTAATTATATGGGCAACAAAAGGACCTGGAATGGTGTAATTTTTAATCAACACCATTGTCCTATATCAATTATATATATAGAGTTGAATTCTTTGATTCGTCGTTTTTACGTCATGCCGGCTAACAAATTGGACCTCGTTATTTTAGTAGTATAGATGTGTTATTGTGTGAAAAAAGAAATCTGTTCAGAACTATATTATCACACTCAAATAGAAAAAGGAAAATAATACTAATAACCTCATCATAGATGCCACGATTACAATTTTGTTTGCCGGACCTCGTTTCGTCTACACACGACTCACAAGTAACGCTCGATCAAAAAAGTTAAAAAAAGCCAAATAAAGTACGAAGTTGAAGAGCACTGAGGACCAAAAATTCCAAGTTTTGTAAACATTTAATTTATAATTATGACCATATCAATGATAATTCGTGTCAACACTAATTTCACTAAAAAACAAATCTATCTCATGTACTATTAATCAGTTATTGTTCAAATGAATGTTTTTGGAAAAAGATGGGGTCAAATCAAAACATATCATATCAGCTGTAAAATTAGCATGCAATACTTTGAATTAACACTTGTTTGAAATTCCTCAATTTCTAATAGTTTTTCTCATCTAATATACATTTAACCTTTCAAAAAATAATAATGATATAAGATAATACTGGGAAAATAACTTTATTTGATATTCAAAACTTCCTTACGACAGTACGAACTGCATCTAATTGCACTAAGTATGTCTTTTTATGTGCTTAGAAGGAGGTCCGTCATCCTGCTCAAAGCTTTGAGATAGGGGTGATCCCTGTACTCGTCACGGACTTCATAGATGTCGGGAAATACGACTGTTGGGCGGCAATAAACGAACGCAAAGTTTTCAGTAGCAAACCAAATTTTCAGTCTTTGTAATATTTTCAGTGCCCAAATTTGAATATAAGCTGTTCTGTTTCTCAATGAACACACTAGATTGTATCTCATTAGTCGTAATGCTAGTTCATGACTTGGCGTATAACAGTTATGAAATACCATTTGGTCATTAAGAAGACCATACGACAGCTGTGGGTCAAGTTCAAAGAATAAAGCATTCTTCAGCATATAAGATGTAATGATTTCGGGACTGCAATATGATGCTGAATCACAGAAACTCCGCAAAGACTTTGTCAATTGATATGCATCTTTAACTTCTGTCATTAGCCGCATTAATATGCATCTCTCTACATTTAGGAACGACAGACGAGCGAACTCGCTATTTCGGCAAATTACATGCCATTGGTATTCCCTATGGCTAATAAAGTTTGTAACCCGAGAGGGAATCAAGTTTTGGATTACGTCACAAATGTGTTGTTTAACTATAACAGGTACTAAATCAATATTTATGGTCAGATCTCGTGCTTCCATTCCTATCCATTTTAATCGAAGTGGTGCTGTGAGTGAGCTCCCCATGACAAGGTTTGTTTGTATCCATTCTGCTGTTTTTGCAATTGGAAGAAAATTCCAATAAAACGGTGAATCTTTCCAAAACTCATTCGAATTAAGTACTGAATAAATGTGGGAATTAAATTTTTCATAGATATTCCAGCTTAATGATTTCCCACTATGTACAATGTCTGTAATATCGTCTTTTTTCACGTTGATATCTTTACGGATATCTTTCAATGCCACTTCATTTGCTTGCTCAAAAGTATCAAAGTAAAAACGAGGACTTAAAGAGATTAAATGAAACTGAAAGTCAAATTCATCAAGTGGTAGAATTTTCGTTTCCTCACTTATACTTCCTGCTAATTCTATTTTTGATTGAAAATTTGTATCGATTTTAGTTAAGTGTTCTGATATCTTATTAACTAGTTTCGTGACATCTTCAAAGATCGTGCTTTCAATGTTACTCATGACTAATGGCCCAAAACTATGATCATGGAGTAAAAAATCTACCAGTTCTGATCCTTTCAAGTCTTCCCTCTTTACATTTGTCGATTTACAATGCACAGATTTTCTCGCTTTTTTTATGATACATCCATTTACATCTTCACGTGTCTTGCAACAAGAATACTGTAGTATATTTTCTTGTTGTGGTTCTTTATTACATGTCCATTTAAAATCCTGGTCCATCAAGATTGCATTTGTTAATATGTTTGAGGAGTCATAATCCAAAAGTGATTTCCCTTGGTTGTCGATAACATTCATTTCAAATCCAGAAACACCCATGTAATTCAATGCTGCAGTGTTGTTTTCGAATAAAGACAGGTGTTGGACACGTCTTCCATAATTATCTTTTGCATTTAAATCTTTCTTATCCATGTTTTCATATAACAATTTTAAAGCAGCTAATTCTTCCTCCTCATTTCTTATCTTGTAATTTCTCGATGGATGTAAAACAGAATAATGTAAACAAGTCCTGCCAAATGCATCTTTGACAAATGGTCGACATCCTACATTCAAAAGAAACTTCAACAAACGTGCAAATCTAAACCAACAAGCATAATGCAAAATTGTACGACCATGTAAATCGGTTTGGTAAAGGTTAAGTCCATATTTGAATAATATTTCAACCTTGGTTATGATGTCTGTTTGCATTTTCTCTTTGTCCATTCGGTATATGGAATCAGAGAGGCCGCGAACCAACAATCCATGTATTGGAGGAAGCGGTAATGCACAACAATTTGAGGATAATTTGACCTGAGAAGAATATTTTTTCATGAAAATGTTGAGATCTTCAGGTGTCAATAGTAACAATAATTTATGAAATGCTGTCAAGATTCCTTGCGGCTCCGATATATTTATATCTGCATTATGTTTAACTAACAACAGCACTATATCGAGACTTGCATCACTTCCATGTAAACAATGGGAGTATAACAAAGGTGTAAAGTCATCATCATCTCTACAATTTGCATCTGCTCCGAAAGACAGAAACAAAGATAGTAGAGGGAAATTAGCTGTTTCCATGGCCCAAAGTAGAGGTCGATGTTCACTGTCGCCATTTGGGTCGGTATTATACGTTTGTATCAGATCCCTGGCGAATTCTATGATATCGATATTTGAAATATTGCCAACTTCATCACTTCCTCGAAGTCGACAAAGTTTACACAGGAAATGATTTCTGTAAGTGTTTACTTTCCGGCTAGTCTCATATTTTGTCATTTCTAACCAGCTTCTTATCTTATTGAATTGATAGTATGGTCGGAGAAAACCTAATGTGAAGCATTTATTGTTCTGTTCTGGATCTGCATAGGGAATAATTTTTTGAAGAGGACTTTTAAAACTTTCGTACAAATTAATTTTAGCTGCATATGGTAAAATTAAGTTCCATATTTCAGGTACAACTTTCTGATCAGCAGCCATATGCAGGACAGTTTTAAAGCCTTTTATCCTTGCGTTTACTAGTTTTTCTTTAGTGTTGTCTTGTGATGATAGAAGTTTTTCTTTGCATCCCTCGGTATCGTTTCGAGTAACTAAGGAGGCGAACGCCTGTAGGTCTGTCTTTGTCGACATAGTTCTAGGTCAGAGAAGGAGAGATAAAACCTAAAAGAACGCAAATAAGATTAAGTTTAGTGTAAATCATAAATTCTTGTCGTCGTTTTTTCTTTTGCATTTTTTTACGTGTTTCAACGAAAATTGCAGTTGCAAACCAGCATTTTCCGACATTAACAATTTAGAACAGAATGATTTGTATATAATTGAAAAGGTTAAATTATTATCCACTTTTAATTCTTCATATTTTCTCTATCCAACTTGAAGAAAACTTATGTGTAATCATAAATCTTTATCCTTTTTGTAATTATTACATCTATGGTGTCATTTTTACCTATCCATCACATTAATGAAAACAATGTGTGTAGATTGATTATCATTTCAAGTGTAGCTGAATAGTGCCACTACCAATAATACAAGAATAATTGAATTTTAATATATTAAGAAAAAACAAACTTACCACATAAACTTCGTATCGTATTGTTGTTAACACATTCGTTTCACATTCTTATAACAAGTATGTGTTTCTGGTATTATTTATCTAGCACAATACATAACAAATGTCTTAGTGCAGCAGGCTGAGGATAATATATGTGCATAGACGTGTATGTGTAAATTCATATTGCACATGTATATTTGAAATATCTTAAATACTTTGCAGTATGACATATCTACTTGAAGAAGTTTCAAATATTTTCTTATACTTGTCCGTTTTTTTGCAAAATTATAATGCACACAACATAATTTTATTGATTGAAGCAAAGGTTCTTTGTACAACTTCAATATACTCCATTGGAGAATTGCCACCCAATTGTATCCCTTTTCATTAATTGGGTTGAACACGAATGCTTATACATAAGAGTTACATTGTAGATACCAATGTTTTAACATGTAAAGAAAACCCATATTTTATGTCTTATGAGTTGTCAGCCTAAGGCTAAGATTTAGGTTATCAGGTTTGGTAAGATTGACGGTAAAGTTATAGGTTTTAGATGTCTTTGGTTATTTGTAGTTGATGTTTATCTCACATCTACTTTCTGTCTTTATATGTAAATTTAATGTTCATCTGGCTCGGAGGAAAAAGCAAAGAGCGATCTTCGGAAAAAGATACAAGAAAAGAGAAAGTACTCAGAAAGAAACACATTTCTGCTGTTCCAGGTATGACTTCACTGTTGGTCCTATTTTGATTTTGTCAGCTCTTCAACGTCTAAATGAGGTTTTGGATTTTCAAATATTTTGCCTTGTGCATAACTATATATAGAGACATCAATAGTCGAAATGCGCATCTGATACAGTACAATTGGTACAGCTAATGTTATCAGATATAAAAAGAAAAATAACAAAAATACCAGACTCCAAGAAAAATTCAAAACGGAAGGTCCCTTATCAAATGGGAAAATTAAAAGCTCATACACATCAAACGAGTAGAAAACAACTGTCATATTCCTGACTTGGTACAGGCATTTCCTTATGTAGAAAATGGTGGATTAAACCTGGCTAGTTAAACCTCTCACTTGTATGACAGTCGTATACAATTCCATTATATTGACAACAATGTGTGAGCCAAACAAACAGACATAATAGGTAAAAATGTCAAAAGTTGGGGTACAGCAGTCAACATTGTGTTATAATCTTAATCACTATAAAAACCAAAAATTATGTCAACAAAGAAAAGCAAAATGGCATATAAACACGCTATAGAAAAGCACATCAGTAAAAATGAAAGACAAGAATCCAAAAAGAAACTAAAGCACAATACCATAATGGCGGGATGTATATATACCGTAAGATTATGTATATGCACGTCAAAAATAACAGTATTCGCCATGCTCTATTATTGTATTATTCTTTAGTTTACTATTTATTTTTTCGGTTTTTCTAATCAATGAATTTTTTTAATCTCTGTAAATGCGTTATAATAAATTGTATCTAATATTTGACAGTATGGGTTTTGCTCATTATTGATGACTGTTTTTAACATCGTTGTCCCTTGGTCCTTTGGTCTCTTGTTGATAGTTGTCTCATTGACAATCATTACACATCTCCCTATTTTTTTAAATTATCATTATAGTCCTGTGTTTTTAATCATAAAATGGAAAAAAAGATGAATTCTAAGCAGTTGTCTGCAGAAAGATTTCATTCAAAGGTATAGAAGCCAATAGTATTTGTACGAAAGATAAAGAACGAAAATAAAAGATGTATTCCGCAAAAACTACCTTCAATTATTATTCATCAAAGATTAAGAATCAATAACAAGCGTAGTGGGTTATTTAAAAGTGTACACCATATTTTTGAGGTTATTTCGAATAGACAGAAAAATATTATAGTCAGTCCTTATAATTTAGCACATGACAAAATGATGTCTATGAGCTGATAAACAAAAATCTTTCAGCCAATCAGAAGACGTGTTACATCCAAAACTAAATTATTCTGAAATGTCTTAAAAGCTACTTCTTCGACGATTATACAATACAACTCATGAGATTGAAGTTTACAATTGTAATGTTGTAAATAAAAATATATGATTAATAGGGAAAACCAAATAGTGTACACCACCCTGTTTTATAGCTAGATACAGGATCAAAACAATCACTGATTAAAGATTGTGTATTAGAGAACAGTTGGTAGGTATCATCTGATCTCGAGCATCTTATCTCTAATGGATTCAAGTGTTGGACATGCTACAGCAACTTGTAGTCATCTGTTCTACTCTACCATTGTATGTGGAAAACATAACCATGTAACTATCCTTTGAAGTGGTGATTTTTTGCCGAAAAGTCTGAGTCATCTCAATGTTTCAAAATAAAATGCATGTTTCAGTTATATCTATAAATTTGGTTCACAAGTGAATACCCTGTAATGACAGCAATCTTAAGTAAACACTTTACAAATAGTCTCATGGCCCCTTAATTAATTTGCAAGTATATAAATATAAATCTTTTATAATCAAAATTCCGAGATATATTTCGTTCATTCAGCAAATTCCGATGAAGTAGAAAAACACGTTATAAAATTCATGCGTCCGAAGCACTGTTCTATATATACCTTAATCAGATACGCTCAAAGCCGAATAATTAAAAACCAAGGATGAACAAGAACCGAAACACTTGAAGAGTTATATGACCAAAAAAGGACTTAAAATAGCCAAATCCATCTAAGGTGTACTTTGCCTGAGTGAGTTGAAAACTTGGTTTCTTAAACAAAATAAAAAGCAAAATCCCAGATAAGCGTACAAGGTTGAAATCAGAACTATTTGCATGCTTTATCACGTTAGTCAGTAGAAATTGATATGAAAATGTTTACAATTACACTGTTTATAAATCTTATAGTTAAAGTGACTGTGTTCAAAGGATTCTAAATGTTCGAGAACATCCTACTCCTGGCTTTACCTGCCTTAGTACTATCATGCTGTCCTCCGAAACAATGGAGGGGGAATGTATATATTGATTCAAATACAAAAACAGTTGATGGACGAGACTATCATACTCAAGTAAGTTTTAATTTATTTGAAAATATTCAAAATAAGATATTGGCGGCATAAGAATATCCTCACATTGTGTAGTTTGTTAAAAAGGAGAAAGAAAAAGAAAATTTTGTCATTATTTATTCATATGAATAAAAGGAGAGTTTGGGTATTCGTCATTGGGACGGCAACCCAATGTTAAACAAAACCAAAAGACATATACAGGGCAACGTATTTGCAGTACAACTGCAAAACAATAAAATAAGTAAAAAGTAGACAATTATGATATGTGAGGGGATCCATGCTAGCAGGCACTTTTTTGGTATCTTTCGTCTCTCTTTTCCATGTCCAGGTATGCATCGAGTTCAATAAAACTAGCACGCTAAATTTTCGTGTTTCATATCTATGAAACATATGTCTAAAATGCAAACTAAATAATATTATTTATGAATAATCAATATTCTATTTAATGATTAATTTCTGTGTAATATTTTGTGTGCTATTGATGTTCAAGGTGTTATTGATATAACTTTTGACTACCTTAAAAGTTTGATTATTTCTTACGTTCTTTGACTAATTTTGTTCTTTACCATATTATTTTTTGTTGATTCCTAAAATCATCAGCTTTTTTGGTCGTGTCTGTGAATTAAATTCAGTTAAGTGGTCACGTATCATTAGTGTCTTAATTTTCATATCGTACTTTCTTTCTGTCGTTTTTTCCTTAAGAGCCATATTTAAGTGTTAAGTGTTATCTATTTTTCTTAATATTCAAAATTCAAATACTTAAATCTGCCTTTTTATACAGATGTCCCAGGACACAGTTGTCGATGAAACAATTAGGAAAGTATATGTAAATCAAACTATAAGCCTTAATGGTGGACCTGAATATTTACAACAAGTTTATCAGGACTTTAGCACAGTAAGTCGTTGAAAAGAAACATCAAACGAAATGAATATGTAAAAAGAAAATAACAATACTTTATAAGTATATAAAAAAAAAACGACAAGAAGAAAGGACCATGAAGAGTTACCGAATAAATGGAAAAAGGTTGAGGTCAATGTTGCTTATTTCATTTGGTTATAGAAAATGGTGGGAATTTTGCCCTATAATATCAAGACAAAGTGGATTACTTCACTTGTAGCAGTAGTTTGTGATTTGAAATTCATTGAACATATTTTCTTGATGAAAATCTTTCCTATTACCTTAGTTCGAGGACATATGATTATACAGAGAAATTGCCTTTTCGAATTTGCAAATTAAAAGATTTTAATGCAAAATCTCAAAAATCTTTTTCAGATTGACCACCGGAGCTTTAAAGTATGCTTTCGCGTTGTAACTTGTAACTTTGAATAATACAGAATGTCACTCTTCCTTTGATATATTTGTATTGTAGGAAGTCTATTGATTATATGACTTGGAGATATAAAAAATATTAAAGAAAACATAATGCCATATTGCATAAAAACGCAATTATACTGTGATCTTCTAAAACAATTCCACTTGTACGTTTTCTTATAATCTTCAATTTCGCATGCAATGGAAAATGCTTTCTACTAATCATAATTTTTCTATTTTCATGTTTTGGTAACTATTTTACATATTTTTTAAAATATTATAGTCGGCTATATTGCACTTGTTTGTTATAGGGTCTGCAGTATGTTATCAAAGGTGGCGCATGTATTAAGATGAATGTATCGAGCTCTGAGCCAAGTTGTATCCCAAGTAAGATATAAGTTGTTTTTCGAGACTTAGTTCGTTTAAATGTTTGAATGCTCATAATTTCATTTATTCAGTACATGAAATAACTGCATTCTACAACTCATTATGTATTAGATACAATACAAAGGTAACAAAGAAACAGGCCGGTAACAACCGTTGCCGGATAGTTTTTCTGCACGAGTAGTCAGGTCAAGGTCCGAGGCGATAGCCGAGGACCTTGACCTGACTACAAGTGCAGACAAACTATACGGCAGGTTGTTTCCGGCCTGTTTTTTTGTTACCTTTGTTTTGTATCTGACTTGTACGACGTTTCAAGAAGGAAGATGTACATTTTGCATTTAGAAGAGGTAGCAAAACTAAAGATATTAGAAACTTAAATGGCCATATACCAGTTAATGTAAGTTACAGTTTAAACTCAATTTTTTTCTCACTTCCCTTCAGCCGAGAGTTTTTTCTAAAAAAATTCAAGAATCTAATAACTTTATGAAAAGAACCATTTCAAGTTAAAGGTGAATGTTATACACATTTGAGACTTTATGAAATGCAACATCGCAAGTAAGTAATGTATAAAAAAGATTTCAGAGGTAAGCAAGCTACCATTTGATTTTATTGGGGGGGGGGGGGGGGAAGGGTGTTAAAATAAATTTAAAATAAACAGACTTCATCCTTTTTTTGTTGAAAAAATGCAGGATATGCCATGTCCATGTCTTGTTATTAGATATATATATATAGCCATATGTTTTGAATTAAAAAAAAAATGTTCATGCTTATAGGTTTTTATATGTCTCTGATAGTGTTGATCAGGATTGAACACGTGTCACTATATGATCCAATCAGAGCTTACCGTCCAAAATTGATGACATAAGTTGAATGATTTTCTTCACGATTTGCTGCATATTTGAGCATGTATTACACGGACACTTTATTTATAGGATCAATCATGCATTGGTGAGTTGATAGGGATTTTATCTTTTGATTAGATTTGATTTATATACATATATATTTCCTGTCTTTTTAATGAAATATAAACGTTGGTACCAGCATTTCTTTCAGCTTTGTCCAGGATACTATTCATGTCCATATATTGAAAAAAAAATACATTTACGGACCGACCATTTAGCTTCAAAAGGGGGTGTGTTCTTTTCTGCGTAAGAAAATTGTTTAGTTTAACAACGCTACAGCCCAAATATTTTTTTTTCGAAATCAGCATTATTATATACGGTATTCGGAAAATCAGGAGTCAGAACATTATTTTCAGTGTCATCTGCTTGACTATTATATATTTTTTCTCATAAAATTGGGGATCAAAATGTTTTTTTTTTAGGAAAAAAACATTACCGCGGCCTTTTGAAGTTAAATGGTCAACCCCTTAGTGTACTAATATGAATAGTTACTGGAATTGTTATAGTTAAAAATATAGTTATTGATGCCAACGTAAATATTTTTAAGACAGGAAATATGTCGGTGAAACAAAAAGTTCAAATCTAATTGAAACTTAAAGTGCCCATGAACTCACTGATCATGCACGAGTGATTCTATTCATAAAAAGTGTCCGTGTAACAACTAAAATGTGTCCGTGTATCATCTAAAAAGTGTCCGTGTTACACCCATTAATGTACTGTTTTTCTATAGCTCTGTTGGGGGCAAAGTCGTACAAATATAAGGGGATGGCAGGCTTTTGAGATGTTGGATATAGGGGTAAAGGTGGGAAGTTGGAAAAAAAATACCATAAAAGCGAGATTTAGAAAATGAGCATCCCGTGTAACCCTAATCATATGTGTAACATGTGATACAGCGTTTTGTGTGAATCAGCAACTAGATTAACACAAACAATCAGACTGTATTTTAATATTTTTATAGCTTTAAGTATAGCTACCGTTTCTCTGTTTGTTTTAGAAAACGCAGACGTGGTTACAAAATCATTCATTGGATCCGGAAAGACAGCTCTAAAAGCAACAATGTACCATTTTACAAGAGATAACCTTGATGTACATCTCACCATGGCAGACGATGGATGTATACCAGTATTAGTCGAAGGCAATGGCATTACACAAACAGGCGGTAAATTTAGCTTCTTGTTAATAAGCATTTTATGATAAATATGTTTATTTCAAAAATATTATCTGCACTTCAGATATCTATTATGAGTCTCTCACCAGGACTTCATCAACTGCAAGACCTTGCTACCTCAATCTCTAACCGTACTCAACATAATCCATTTCTCCCTAGCAGCAGTCTCTCGCCCTTTATCTCGTTCGATTATGGTGTAGAAGAAAACGTAGTCATTATCACATCTCCTTTTTTTTATATTCATTCAACACGTGTATTTCAACGCCTTCTCCCATAGATATGCTTGAAATATTTGGCACTGAACATTAAAAAGAATGCAACCAATATCCAATCAATCTTGATCTTTTCAAAGAAAAGAAAAGAAGTGGATGTGGTGTAATACTAAAGTAGTCAAAAACGTATATGTAGTTCCAATCTCATTAAGATCTGCAGAAATCCCTTAAAAGGTAATGTTCAGATATATTTTATCATCTATAATGAAATCTAAGGTTACACAAAGTTTCTGTATTTTGTATGAACTATTAAAAATATTGTATTGTAATCTGCGGACTATTCCGAAATTGTCCGAAAATCGATGTTCTAACAAGAAAATTTCATGGTGATATTCCAATTTCATGCACCGACCTGATTTCAAACGTTCCCTTACTTTGCATAACAGTTTAGCTTCGTTGTTTTATTCATGTTTTAGATTTAAAATCGTGATTTGTAAAAACAATTTATCATTATAATGGCGAAATATATTGACACAACCGCCTTAATCTATGTTTCAGGGGGAGGGGGGTTCACAAACAAAGTTCCACTCAAAAAATGATTGATTGATTAAAATTTTACAGAAAAGATAACCTAACCCCTAATGAGATGTCAGAGACAAACAAATCTAACGAATCAACTCGAAAAATCCGATTTTAATGAGATTGGTGTAGGTCTGGTGTAATTATAAAAAAGAAGATGTGGTATGATTGCCAATGAGACAACTCTCCACAAGAGACCAAATAACACAGAAATTAATAACTATAGTAATGTTCATTAACATAGTAATCATTAGAGAATATAATGAACAGACGTGTAAATGTAGTAAATCCCCAAACGATAATAGCTTCATATAGAGGACAAACTTTGTTTCATGTATACTTTAACAACTTAAAGACTGCGTCTTTTTACTTGCAGAAAATATGAAAATGGCGGCAGAGTACATGGGAATAGTGGTGGCACCTATGAATGTTTCCATTTTTAATATTCCGTCAATCTGCATGAAATGAAATTACGAACCTTTTAATGTGTTACTGAAAATATATTAAAAAGTAAAATAAATGAAGCAAATTAGTTTATAAATTGAAAACAAAACCATATATAATTAATTATTTATACATGTGTTTGTGTTTGTAGTGAATAATTTACATTCTCGTATGTGAACCCAACCAATTCTCGTAACTGAGCAAGTTTTTCCTTTTGACACATTTTATCAGCAAAGTACAGTTATCATTGCAAAAGGTGCTCTAAGGTCACCCATGTTAGAAGATTTATAATGAACATAAGTTGGATCCCAGTACTGATTCTCGAGCAGTAAAACATAAGCTTTTGAAGACTACTAAACTGTATTTTGTGCAAAACAAAACAAGCTCTTTAGTTCAAACACTTCATACAGTAAAACAAGAGTATGGGAATTTATATTTGAAGTTTATCTACTGCGTTTTTGTCTCGCCTTGACGGAGTCAAAAAGCGAGATATATGTATACTGTTTCCGACGTGTGCGGCGGCGGCGCCAACAATGTATTAGTTTGTGATTATTTATGTTAGTTTATCGGAAACCACTAGTGATAAGTCAATGATATTTGGTAAGCAGGTTTTATGAACATCGGCACATCTCATTCACATGGAGATTGTTTGGTCGTGTACCTTCAATCACGGTTCATTGGCTTTGAATAATTTGCATAACTTACATGTTAAAGTATTGTATTTTAATTTAAATATTTACTAGCAAAATAGCAAAAGGACAAGACATATCACTGTTTATTTCAATTGCATGAAGATTTGGAATGTTTTTTACATATATGGTGCGTCTTTTTACGAGTTATTGTGTTAAGACATTTAAGAGAGTGACGAACTATACCAAAGGGACATTCAAACTCATAAGTCGGAAATATTAAACTGACAAATTATGCCATGGCTACAAAAGAAAAAGACAAACAGACAAACAACTGCTCACAAAACACAAAATAGAAAACTAAGGACTGAGCAACACGAATGCCCCCCAAAACTAGTTTGGGGGTGATCTCAGATACTATAGAAGGGGTAAGCATATCCTGCTCCACATGTGGCACCCGTCGTGTTGTTCATTTAAGTGCAACCCGGTGATAAGCCTGGATGGGTATGTCACATTCAACATCCCTTTGCTAAATCTTGTGTTTTGTGTGCTTTTTGTAGGTTTTTTTTGCCATGATACTGTCTGTTGTTTTTCTTCGACCCAAGTTTTGGATTACCCATTGGTTTATTCGTCCCTTTTTATATCCTTAGATCATTTTATACCAGCGGCTGAATTTCAATGAAAGGCACAGTAAACTCTGCCATATCAATACAAATAAAGGACCGTGAGTGTATTTTTATCAGCTCTGCTCACAGTTTATCTGGTTTTATTTTTCTTATCCTTAATGAATAGGCAAAAAAGAACGCTAATTTAAAAAAAAAAAGGGATATGTGTCTTGTTTCGGCTTCCTACATAACTGTCCTTTCTTTTCCAGTAGTAAGTAACTGTCTTAACCCATTTATTAACAATTTCTTTCTTGCTTTTGAATAATTACTAAATTGTTGGACTTGTTCGTGTCCTGTGTATAAATAAAATATCTATTGATAAACGTTTAACTATCAAGTGAACGTTTAATCAATTGGTATATTGATAGTTTCCTTCTAAATAATTCAAACATTTAAAATGGTAAAAGATTTTATTGTACAAAAAGTAAAAAAGCAAACAAATGATAAATTATTTATCGTCTTCCAACTCCAATTCCAGCAAATGCAGGTACATTTGCACCCTGTAAAAGAAAAACGATTAAAAGTCATAAAACACAATTATTATAATGTAGATAATATCCCAAAAATGATATAAATGAACAAAACTGAATATTTTTAGCATTGAGAATAAATCTGTGGTTGTGTTCTAACGAATGTTACAATAAAAACAGAAATGGAAAGCCATGTGAACATGTAGTATCAATATAAGTGTCTTGTTGATGCATCATCATAAAATATTGTTTCAAGTTTTAATTTTCATGTGGTTGATATTTCTGTTTTGGGCTGTTTAATGCGAGTGTAATCAGCATAGTTACTCGTCACTTTGATGGTGGCAGGAAAATATGTATATCATTGAAATGATAAAGAAAATAATTTTATGCAATAAGCATAGAGGTTATCATAATAGTTTCTTTAAAAGGAAAAACGAAAAGAATGCTTACACACTGAGCTGGTTCATTGAAGACCGACGTATCTGCAATGCCTGGTGTTATTCCAAAAAATTCAACTGTCATTTGGTATCCACCTGAAATGTACATATAGATTATCATTTAGGTTTATGGTATTTTGCTTATGTCTTATATCTTGTGTGGCATGTGGAGCAGTATTTACACACCCTTCCGGAGCACCTGCGGTCACCCCCGGTTTTTGGTGCTGTTCGTATTGCTCAGTCTAGTTTTCTATGTTTTGTTTTGTATACTGTTGTTAGTCGTTTTTATTATTTTTTGCCATCATGGCATTGTCAATTTGTTTTCGAGTTTGACTATCCCTTTGGTATATATCCTTTGCCTCTCTTTTATTTTAGTTATGTTGAATACGTTTTGTGCTGCATTCCTGTTGGCTTATTACAATTGTTTTCTTAACTTTCTTTTTGAGTTGATTCATACTTGAATGTCAATTTAATTAAGTCATTTCGAGAACCTGAAGGGAATGTACAGGGACAGTTTTACATAGTATACCTTTACTACAGTAGAAAATCACTATTAAGACCTGAATTACCTTAGCTAGATTGGTTGTTTAAGTGATGTCCTGTTTTAATTTGGTTTTCAGTGTCCAAAAACTTTTCAAGATATAAAAAAAGAATATGTGTGTATATTTTGATTCTCGAACCACATGCATCTAATTGTCCGATGAAGATTATTCGTGTGCAGTGAAGTCCGTATCTTTTGTTTACAAATATAACAAATAATTGAAACGCTGAATTCAAGACGTTAAAAGTAAATATATATTTACCTCCATCAGCATTCTGACCCGATGCTTCATATGCCATTGGTATGCAACCGTCATCAGCCATTGTTATATAAGAGGTGGACATGTCAGTCACATATTTGTAAACTGTTGTCATAATCTTAGAATTTCCAGCACCCATGTACGACTTCAATACTGCGGTAGCATTTTCTGAATAATAAAAGACAATAAGAATTTCCAGCACCCATGTACGACTTCAATACTACGGTTGCATTTTCTGAATAATAAAAGGCCGTGTGTCTGGAAGAATAACACACAAAAACACACCTCATATACTATGCATGTTAAAATTATAATGTTATATGATACAGGTTGTAATGCGGTTTTTTAAAATCTTGTTCTTCGTTTTATCTAGAAAACTATACATCCGTAAAGAATAAAATTAAAATAAGGAGATGTACATGTAGTATGATTGACAAAGCGACAATATTCATAAAAAAACAAAAGGACAAAGATGTGAACAGTTATATGTCAACGTACGGCCTTCAACAAAGAGCAAAACATTTGACCATAAACAGTGAGTAGAGTGCTCAACCCCCATCTACAACCGTATAATTTTAAGTTGCTATACCATCTAAAAACAAACTGTAACAGTCAGCGAAAACTAGATAGAAAATAACTTGACTCATTGACTCATTAGATTGGTACTAAGCATGAAAATAAAAGTTAATGCGGTGAGCACACGACTTCTGTGTATTTTAATAATCACAGTTTATTGATTTCCATAAGAAATATTCTGTGTTTGTTTTTAATTTCAGATCAATCTAAATGAATAGAGAAAAACATAACGTTGGCCTTATCATAAATGATACATTCTTAGCTAACTACTAATACTTTATTGAATTAAGGATATGCTTAAATGAATTTAGCATATGCTGAAATGAGTTAAGCGTATGCTGAAATAGATTTGTAGAATAATTATGACCTTGATTCCGCGCCAACATTTCTGTATAAGCTTAATAATTCAGCATATGCTGAATTGAATTTAGCATATCCTAAAATGAATTAAGTATACCCTAAATGATTTTAGCATATGCTAAATTATAATATAGCATATGCTGAAATGAAATAAGCATATGCTAAATTCGATATTTATGACCCTAATTCCGCGTCATAATATATACTTAGTAGTAAATACAGATAATTTGTATGTGTAATACGTTCAAACGGCAATCGTGCTGTATCAGCTTCCCGTGATAATATCGATATCAGTCACGGTTGCAAAGGCTTTATCACACCCTACTCTGTATGACGTCATGTCACATAAAAACATATTTGTATATGATATGGCTTTTTCAATATCACACACCGTATCAACCGTCAACCAATATAATCCCTCGAGCAGAGCTCTTGTGATTACATTGGTGTCTCGGGTTGATACAGATGTGATATTGAAAAAAACATATGATATTCTCTATATAAAATATTCCAAAAGAGGAAAACACGGAACTGATTAATGGGCCATAAGTTCACGTAGTTTTAGAGAACACTGACGCTGTATCTTCGGTAAAGTTGGCTTTAGATTTTTGCTATTCCTTTATATTCCTTCTGATACATAGCCCTACAATGTATTTTACATCTTAATATTCCCAAACTTGTGGGTCTGTGCATTCTTAATACAAGGGAATTCATGTAAAGGGCATTTTTCATTTGCTGCAAAAACTGAACCAGTTCAAACCATTCAACCGGTATAACTCATGTTTTGGAAAATGTTATATACATGATATTTAATCAAATAATAAAGTATTATTACACTACATACGTGGGACACAGCCAGGTTCTACTGAAGTCACACCCATCTTTTCACAGTTTCCGTTCCGTGTTATATATTGAGTCGCCTGAAAATTTATATATATAATTTAAAATAACTTTTCATATTAAACATAAATGTCTGACAAGCTGAAAAAAATCTAGGGCTAATTTAGTCCAAATAAATATGACGTCTTGAAAGGCTATTGTATTATTTTCTGTGACGCCTTCGTCTAGTAGGGGGGCTTCACAGAAAAAAAAATGAAAGAGCAATTCAAGGCGTCATAATTATTTGGACTAGAGCTAATTTTCTCTGAATTTCTAGCACACGTAGGGTCAAAATCTTAAAGTTGTTTTAAATTACACTGGAATCTGAATACAAAAAATTGTAAATAATATACATTCAAAAATTTACAATAATTGCACATTAAAAATAAATCAAAGGTTATTTCTTTCTTTTTTTTTTACAGTGTTATATAAGATAAAGCAAATGACGTCTTGAAAGGCTATTGTAGTTGTTTTTTTTTCTGTGAGAAAAAATTGAAAGAGCCTTTCAAGACGTCATAATTATTTGGACTAGGAAGCTATGAAACTGTTAATTTTAAGACTTTTAACAGATGACCGTGGTTAAGAAATCAATACAAGCGAAATAGGCCCTACATCTTTGAATTGATGGTTTATACATTCGAGTCACTTGTTAATTTGATTTAACTTTAACCTCTTTTATATACTCAGTCTGCTATTAACTTGAGGAAATACGGCATTTCACATTATTTAATTGAATGCAAAAAAAAGCTTTGTACAATTAACAAAAGTATATACATATAGTTCTTACCGTGTTGTAATTCTGAAGGACGGTTTGCATTACATTTGCTCCATCTATAACCATAGATTGTGCCACATAAACCATTCTTCGGTCCGTGTCGACTGATACCTTCTGTTCTATCTGAAACCAAGCATAATACAAAATTCTATAATAGAATAAGAAGACTTATGAAATAGCCCCCCCCCCCCCCCCCCCCCCCCAATGATTGATAAAAAATATAAATGTAATCCTAATTGAAAAGAAAAGTCATCAAGTCATAATCCAACGACCTTTTCCTCATTTACCGTTGAAAAATTAACGGAAAATGTAGTAGATATATTAAAATAATTTTAAAAGATAGATTATAAATAATATTTTATTCTCTACCCTAAATACAGTAAAGTTTAAAAGACAATCGGACCTGATCTTCTTATTTTTTATAAGACGTGTATGTCTGACACACTCAAGCCATTTTGTAAGAATAGTTTTAGAATTAAAGACATGTCCAACCTCTGTATAATGTGATTTTCCATCAGCACCAGTAGAACCAAGAGCAGTATATTCAATACCTTCCCATTGCTTTGGTGGACAGCATGCAATGACAAATGTTGGAATAACAACTAAAGCAAGAAAACCACACAACATTGTTATTGCTCGTCAAAAAAATTGTCGAAACGGGTAATGACCATCGGGTAATGACCCACTGTTTTATATACCTTATATCTGAGAAGAAACAATCACCTGATTTTGGGTTCCCACGTAGTTTAATTAGATAAGATAAATAAACAATTACACCAATAAACAAATCCATTAAAAGCTTGTGAAGACAGGGAAAAGTCACTTTTACTTCGGATAAACATGTACACGAAGACTTTGTTCTTTAGGGTCAAAATATAGAAAGAAATCATCTCTAGACAGTATATTTGGGTGCAATTTAATGAGAAAAAATAATGAAATTTAGAAATAACCAAGTCAGGAGCCTGTAATTCAGTGGTTGTCGTTTGTTGCTGTGTTACATATTTGTTTCGGTTCATTATTTTGTACATACATTAGGCCGTTAGTTTTCTCGTTTGAATTGTTTTACATTTATCATTTAGGGGCCTTTTATAGCTGACTATGCGGTATGGGCTTTGCTCATTGTTGAAGGCCGTACGGTGACCTATAGTTGTTCATTTCTGTGACATTTGGTCTCCTGTGGAGAGCTGTCTCATTGGCAATCATACCACATCTTCTTTTTTATATTGATATAAAAAGGACCCTTCCTGGTAAATGTTTCTTTTTTTATATTATTTTATACGAAACTCAAAATAATGAAGACGTCTACTCTGCTGTTACCTCTTTTCAGTGTACGTCATGATGACGATGCAAGTGAATATGTTTATTGGATGTAATATTTATTAACAAGAGGCTCCTAATAGACTAAATCGCTTACCTGGTAAAAATATGCCATTAATGTACTTTAATCAGTTATGTTTGCTTAAATGTAAAACTTATTTAGTGATATTTTTCTTAGATCTTGTATTGAAGATTATTTTTACTGTTTACAATTCATATTTATCGATTAAAGTTTTCGAGGTATTTGGCAAAATTATAAAAAAAATAAAAGAAATTTGTTATTTAAGGGCAATAAATCCTATATAAAACTAAATCCTATAATGAAAATGACAATTTGGCCATGTTGACTTATTCTTAGATCTTATTTTGATTTTTTCTCTCTATCTACTCTCTTCTTTTGAAAAAAATGCAAAAAAGCTTAAAAATCATCATTCATGAAATATAACTCTTATTATAAGGAGTTGGTTGACAATTTCGGTCATGTTGACTTATTGTGCTGAACATTTTTGTTATTTATTGTTTCTTTTTATCTATTATAGTTTCTGAAAAAAAAACCACACTATATAAAATGGGTAGAAATCATTTTACAAGGGAAACAACTCCTCTAGGGGTAATAGATGATTTCAAATATGTTGACTGATCTGTAGATATTATTTTTCTGAACATTTAGCTATAAAGTGTTGCTTCCTATCTATTATGATTTTTACAAAAATACATAAAATAGGTAAAAGGTATAAAACCACTAATGCATAGCCCCATTGCTTTCTATGCTAAATTCTGCAATTTCAAGCATTAATTTCTACTTTGTCTGAAGTTCAAATAAAGTGGCACTCGTTTCCTTTCAAAACTATACCTTACCCTGACTTGTGCTGAAAAATTCAACATACTTTTGATTGCATATTAGGGCGTACTGGTTCCCGGAAGTTTGACAGTACACACACAGGTACTTCCGATCTGAACAAAAGGCAAACAGCAGCAAATATGCCCTCCTCTTATAACTTTATGTACTTTTTTATTATTCAAAAGAAACTTCAACAAGGGTTTTACAGTGATCACAAGTCCCTAAGCTTTCATTTAATACCAAAACTATCCAAATATTTCACCTATTGACAAAGATACAGCTATGCGTAGGAACTATTTTGTTTTAAATATGTACTACTTTCGACCGGGCCTGAATTAGTGGTTCTATACCAAAATAATTATTCAGGAAGGAATAAAACTAACATGTTTGCTTTCTACAGTTTCTCTCTATCTATTATGGTTTCTGTAAAAATAAGCAAAATCACCTGTCAAGAGGTCAATTGACGATTTGGCATTGTTGATTTACTAATGTCTAATAGATCTTATTTTGCTGAACATTTTTGCTATAAACAGTTTCCCTCTATTTATTATGGTTCTTGCAAAAGTGTGTAAAAATCATTTTTTGAGGGTAATTACTCCTATAAGGGTCCAAATGACGAGTTTTGCTATTTTGGCTTATTTGTAGATTTTAGTTTGCTAAACATTTTTGCGTTTACAATTTCTATTTTTTATAATATATGTAAATAAACAAATTTTAAAAATCAATAAAAACGTGTATTAATTGAATACTTCAATAGTATTTGTTCTAATAAATTTATCGTAAAATACATCATTTTCAGCTCACCTGACCTTCAAGGCCATGTGAGCTTTTGTCATCACTTGGCGTCCGTCCGTTCGTCCGTCGTCGCAATTTGTTGTTGTTGTTGTTGTTGTTGTTGTTTGTCTTTTGGTCGTTTTCCATTTTTTGCAATGGCATTGTCAGTTCATTTTAGACTTATGAGTTTGAGATGTCTATATGGTTGTATGTTCACATTGTTTCAATCAATTTATGTATTAGAAGTTTTCAACACTGCGTGATGATATGATTGCAGATCAAATTGTACATGTCCAAGTAGCAGGATCTGATACTATTACTGTATTAGCTCCTACAAACATAAAAATCCATACTTGTCACTTTTTAATGTAAATCCAGGACTGCATTGATATCTATATGCAAAAGTTTAAAGGAGGTAGACATTGATTTTAAGTTTATGTGTCAGAAAATGAATCGAGATGCAATAAAAAATATTCTCAGGACTAAGATACACACAAATAATGTGCAAAATATATTTTTTGATCGCTTCCATTAATTCAAAAACAAAATTTAAACAATGTCGCTCGCTTGAATATAATTCCTTCCATTTTTTTTTTAATTATTAAAAATACATTGTAACTCGCCAAAATAATTTTTTTTTCGGCTCTTGAAAACTAAATTTTGGAGAAAAAAAAATCAAAAATAAATTGATCATTCGTTATTTCACTCCTCTTGTTGACAGTACTTCAAAGAACAAGAAATTATTTTGGTGTGGCATTGGAGTCTTCTGTGTGAATGCATATAGCTTAAACTTTTGGTCCATACAAACATATCATTTAGTCTGAAGGAAGAAAGTCTTTATATCAAGGCCCTGGGATCTTTTCTAAAACAATATTACGACTAAAATGGACTGCAGATTACTTACTCTCAAGTTGAAAAAGTACGTACGAATATTTGTTTCTCGAAATATTTTGTGTAATGAGCCACAGAACTTACAGCTTTGTTAAAATAGTTCTTTTTTTTGAGGGGGGTCGATGTTAATACAACTGAACATCTATTATTCTTTCGAAGAAATTTTTTTGTGTTATTTTATATCATAAAGCATATTTGTAGAAAATTCCTATAATCTGCTCTGCAATACACTTTTATTTTATGGAAAGAGTATATATATAATAATAATTAATCATGTACATTTGAAATTTGCGTAAAATCATTGTTATTGATAACCAGTGACAAATACGATAAAGAATTGCGGCAAGTCAAAATCAACAACATATTGGGTACGCACACCTAATCTGTTTTGAATTCCATCCTAGTGTTTTTACTAATTCAATATCAGTAACGATTTTGGAAGCAAGTCATACATACTTGTTGTTTGGTACGATAATAGAGTTTAATTTGAAAGAATTCCGATTGCAGAAAGATAGAATAACTTAAGGAAAAACATTCAATAGCTTTTAATCCAGAATTCTTTGACATGCTATGATACTTAAATGTGCCTGGCTTCTTCTATGCTACAATGTTTTTATTATTGTGGACAAGTTCATTTATATACAAATTATCTATTTGATATTATTCCCAACTTTGTACTTCGTTTATATCTATTTACTCTATATTATAATGATCTTACTATATTGAACATATTTTTGTATTATATGGTTCAATGAATCCAAATACTCTATCTAGGTTCTTTGATATTTACTCACCACTGGCTATTGGACAAATTACTTTTCTTAATTGTTGTTTTATTTGGTTCTGGCCAGTTTGACAGTTCACCTTTTGACTATATATACTGTAATTTTTAACTATATTGTCAATGCAGAATAAGTAACACCAGAAACAACACTATGAGCCGTAGCCAGCATTATAAGGTATTTATAGTTTAAGGGTTTTTCAAAAGGTCTATGGTTAAAAGTTTTTGTCTTAAATATTTTATTTAGTTTCATTTACTTTGCTAATTGTATTTCAAACTTTATATTTTCTTTTTTACCTGTAATAAACTTTCAATGTTGTATAGTATTTTATTGAGACGTATGGTCAACTTACTTTAGTGAACAGTTTTCATTATCATTAATTAACAAATTGTATACATTCAGAGTTGTCATTTAACTAGTTTTGCATTATTATTTATTTGCAATAGTGTAATTAAACATAATATACATTATTTGCTACAAAATGATATATTCATATGCATTTATTTGTAAAGTTATATTTATTTGTCATTATCTGTATATTTCAGATCTGTCGTTGCCTTCTTTATAGTATATAATAAAGTATTTGAACGTTCTGCATTCAATTCATCTATGCCTTATACCACCTGGTCACATAATCAATACCTGAGTTTTCAAATTACTATCCTAACTTATTCAAACAGTAAGTATTACCATTATACGTTAATTGGTGAATAACAAGGACTGTCTTTTATAACTTCCATGTCTGTTGATGAATACATTGATTATCAATATGACATATTAAACAAGAGGCTGTCTCACTGGGACCAGAACAGCTATCCCGTTTCATGTCATTTAAAGGTTTCTATAAACTAAGCTAAGCATTGAGTATTCTCAAATAACGGTTGTATATAAAGTCAGTTTCACAGATAATCATTAACCGGAATCGAAACTACACGTTCAACAGGGGGAATGTAACAATTAGAGCGCTAACTTCATTGATTTAGTGATTTTATCTAATATCAGCCCACAACACTCTGTTCAGAAAGTAGTTTGAGTTGCTATACAATATGGCAAGTAAGCATAGAATCACCATACATGTTTCGGGTTTAACGTTTAAAGTTAGAAGGGATTTATTACTCGAGAAACCCAAGACATACCTAGGATGTATAGCTATGAAGACTAGTTTTAGCGAAGAAGATTCTGACATATGGATAGATAGACCTTTAGATTGTTTCCAGGCCGTTTTGAATTTCTATCAAACTGGTGAATTCCATATGCCATCAACTATTTGTCCAAAGGCATTTAAAAGAGAACTTGACTTTTGGCGCATCTCGTACACTGATTTAGAGGACTGCTGTCTTTATAGATATCTTCAGTTTATGGATGATATGGAAAAAAATCCAAATTTTTGCAGCAGCAAGCCAAATTAGAAATAGGAGACGACAATGGCAAAAGAAGAGTTCGGTCTAAAATATGGAGCATTATAGATAACAGAGAAACATCAATAGGAGCGAAGGTAAATTACTTACGGTAATTAAGTCATTATGAAGCTAGTTTAGAATTTTTTAAGCGCTTTGGACGCATGACATTTATAAAGTGTTGTGTTCATTTTTTTGGCATTACGTCGATACATGTACCTCTGCTGGTGGACTATAAGTCCCTAATGGTATCATCTGCTCAGGACTCAGTACTTCGGTACGGACATGATTTATATCAAACCTTTCAAAAATTGTCCTTTAAAAATTTAGAATTAGAATTTATACAGAAACTAAGGTTTCAAATCCCTCCGGCAAAGCTGACCTTAGATGGATTGGACTATCATTGTATGTACATTTTATTATTCCGCTATTGAGAATTTCAAAGGGGAGGATTGAGGATTGAGATAAAATAATACATAAACCCCTACACAATCATGTTTATGTGCCTTTCCCAGGTCAGGAATCTCGTCAATTTGTTTTATTTGCTGTTTTGACTGTTTTTATGAGATTAAGGGGGAATTTGACTGATTGTGTATGACAGATCTCTGAAAGTTTCTGTTAAATTACTTCACAACTTTTCTAACGTCTGGACGATGTAGAGCTTAAGATTTTGTGAAGACATATGTCCATTTAAAAAAAACCTATGTTAATCTCTCTTTTCTTCTTTCTTTTTTGTTTGTTTGTAAGTGTTTTTACAAAAAAAACAGGTTAAATTAAATATGAAAAACTGCCTGACCACAAAAATGTTTTGTTAGACATGTTGTTACAAAATACTTTTTTGATCACGGCTGTTCAGCTTACCTTTAGATATTAATTATAGGATTTCATAATGAGACAGCTTTCATAAACATTTATATGTACACGTGTATACATATAGTTATGCTTCCATAAATGCATGACGTTTGTTGGCAACAATATATGTAAGACAAAATTTAATAACGATTATTTATATGTTTTTGAAAACGAGTGTAGATTCTCGACACAATCTCTTCAGAGGATGATAGCCTTGAGACGAGATGTAGCTGAGAAATTTCATCGAGTTTGAATAATAATAATAATTAAAAATGAAAAGGGATTAAAAAGATGAAGGATTCATGGATAAATCAGCCATTTTATAATGAATGGTTTTAATCTGTATAGTTGTTCTCAAAATTGCACAAGATCGGGTATTCCTGTACTTTTATAACTTTGCTGTATAAAATCTTCGAAGTACAACTACCGATATTAGAATGTGGGAAATATTATTTCATATAAGCAGATTCAGTTCTTTGAACTTTCATTTAATTCGTTATTATTATTTGGTGCAGATGAACGATCTTAAATATAATAGTTCCTGTTCAAAGTATTCACTACTGAAGTATGAAAGATTTCGGACAGATGGTCTTAAAAAGGTACGCGTTCAAAGATGTAATTTTACAACAATAAGTATAAAATGGCGAAATTCCAATAAATCCTACAAAAATGGACAAATCATAATTGCGATAAATTATGTCAATTACATATTATAATACACAATATCATTTATATGGAAGCATTCGAACATAGTGTCTCAGAGGAGAAACGTTCAATATACCTTTCAAATTATACGTTACTAAATGATTTCCCTGGGAGAGGGTTGCTAATTACAAGTAAATTTTAACGGGCTCCATCATGATTTGGTTGGCCGTTATTGAATATATGTTTCACAATTAACCAGACTTATATCCCACTTATCATAGCTTTAATACTGAGGATTTTTCTGAACGTAACTTGTCAACGAGTTTGTTCTATTGATTATCAATATGACGGATGCCCAAATTGGAGCTTGAACTGCCAATTCCCCGTGACAAATTAGTTAGCCTATATTTTTTAAGGATGTTGCTTTTGGTTTATTTTCAGTATTATCTTGTATGATAGTCAGATATATTGTGTTCTTGGTTGCGTTCTTGTTTATACTTAGTTATGAAAACCTGTGTTTACATTTCAATGATTCGATCATGTCTAAGGGTACAGTGGAGTCCCCTGAATTCACATGTACCGAGGTTTCCTAAATTTGGAAATACCTAAGGTTTAAACAAAAGATATTCACTAATCTGCTGTTGTATGATACTTTATCACCAGTTCTGATACATCAATTGATTTAACACTAGTAATAAGATGGGTTTGTATAGTGGAACTGGAAAGCTCCTGAGTTCATACTTTAAATTAAGTTCACCCTCCGTTTTACAGGTGTTCGTGTTGCTCAATCTTTTTTCTCTGTGTTATTTTTCTGGCTGTTTGTCTGTTTTCGTATTTGCCTTACAATGTCATGGTGCTTTGGTCGATTTCTCATGTCTGTTTTCGTATTAGCCTTACAATGTCATGGTGCTTTGATCGATTTATCATGTCTGTTTTCGTATTAGCCTTACAATGTCATTGTGCTTTGATCGATTTATCATGTCTGTTTTCGTATTTGCCTTACAATGTCATTGTGCTTTGATAGATTTATCATGTCTGTTTTCGTATTTACCTAACAATGTCATGGTGCTTTGATCGATTTATCATTTTTGACTGCCACCTTTTTATATTTTCCCTTCTTTTCACAAGAAATTACTATGCTACAATGTATCAGAAATGGCCTAAGTCCCATACCTCTTGCAAAAGCGTCAAATCAAAACGTTTGGTCAACTGCACAAAATCAAAAACAATCTTATGAAGTATGAAAACTTTCCGAAGAAAATGTCCCAGAGGAGTAATGTAAGCATGGTGTCATTATGATTCTACAGGCCAAAAATAGCCAAAGTCCTGTTTTATCTGCAAACATATAAACTGTCAAATCAAACTTGCGGTACAGAATGGTCAACTTTAAGTGGTGACAATGGTATCAAGTAGGAAGCATCTGGGGATATTGGATTTTAGATGAGTTATGTGATACAGATGGACATACGAATTCGAATCTCGCGTTGTTGTAAGGCCCAGCTTAAGAAAATCCCATAAGATGTTCTAACTGGTACACAGGCAAAATTGGCTCACGTGAATTTCACACGAATCTCACATGAATTTCACATGAATCTCACATGAATTTCACATGAATCTCGCATGAAATTCACGTGAAAAATTTCACGTGAGATTCACCTCAAACTTGCCCTCACATGAAATTCACATGAAAATTTTCATGTAAATTTCACGTGAATTGAGATTCACATGAATTTTTTCACATGGATTTCACGTTTTTCTTTGCGCAAAAAAAAAAATATGATATCCTCATGGTTTTAATTAAATTTGAAAATTTAGATGTTTTTTGAACTGCTTTATTTTAAAAATTCACGTGATTTTCGTGTGAAAAAAATTCATGTGATTTTCACGTGAAATTCACATGAGTTTCACGTATAAGCTCGTTTGATGTGAAATTTACGTGAATTTCACGTGAGATTCACATGAATTCAAATTCACGTGAAATTGATGCGAGTGGAATTTGCCTGTGTACATGAATGAATATAGCACATAAACCTTTCCCTATTTATTTCGACTTGTTGGTTATTATAAAAAGAAGTACATGCAATAAAAATCAGTTCAGAAAAAAACACATAACTCTAAAATGAGGTTGCTATTATTGACAATTGATAAACAGGTATTGTAAATTAAAAATTAACGCGTACATTTTGGGTCCCGGTAAAGTGAGAAACGGAACAGGAACGAAACAGAGCGAAACGAAACGAAACATGGCGAAACGAAACGAAACACAGCGAAACGAAACGAAACACGACGAAACGAAACGAAACATGTAAATTGAGAGACGAAACACTACGAAACGAAACAAAATCTGTATTTTGAGGAACGACATATAGAAAATCTTCCTGACGAGATATGTGCATAGCCGAAGACACCGAACATTCCATTCAACTTTGAAAAAATTACTCGTCATTTACATTGGTATCTTCGTGCATTAGTTGCAATTAGTCAACTTGTTTTGTTAAATGTTAGGCTTAGGTGCGTCAGCTATGCTACAGAGCCTGTTCTAATATCAAGGCTTCTTGTCACGTGCAACAATGAGGGAACATTGAAATTAGAATAGCTGTTACTGGGGATCGTCTGAATATCAGCCTCATACAAAATTGGCCATTCTTATCTTTGTGACTAGGATTTTTATGTACCGCCTACGGTAGTGGGGCATTATCTTTTCTGGTCTGTGCTGTCGTCCGTCAGTCCGTCCGTCCAATACTAGGTTTATTCTGTTTGTTAAGATAGATTAAATCACAATAGAGTTGTGTTCATGTCAACTTGAAACACATGTTCATTATGACATGTTCTTTTTGAAATGTATGCCAAAATAGGAATTTGAACCATAATTTGCAATTCAATGAACATGCAAATTTGATATTTTAAGCGAGTCATACTGTCCTATGGATACTTAACACATGACATGAGTAAAATCTCTTTGTTCTTACTGTGCTATAATCTGGATAATGCACAGCAAAGGTTTGCATTTACTACCTCAGATATACTGCACAGTTCAAAAGTACTCTTACCTTTAGGGGCGGACCCTCGATTTTGAAAGGAGTGTAATTTCATATAAAATTTTAAAAATATCACCGAGTGTACATGTAGTGACAATAAAAAAGAAGATGTGATATGATTGCCAATGAGGCAACTCTCCACAAGTGACCAAATGACATAGTAATTAACAACTATAGGTCACCGTACGGCCTTCAACAATTAGCAAAGCCCATATCGCATAGTCAGCTATAAAAGGCCCCGAAATGACGTACAAATGTAAAACAATTCAAACGATAAAACTAACGGCCTAATTTATATACAAAAAATGAACGAAAAACAAATATGTAACACTTCAACAATTGACAACCACTGAATTACAGGCTCCTGACATGGGACAGGCACATTCATACAGAATGTGGCGGGGTTAAACATGTTAGCGGGATCCCAACCTCCCCCTAACCTAGGACAGTGGTGTAACAGTACAACATAAGAACGAACTATAAAAATCAGTTGAAAAAGGCTTAACTCATCAGATGGATACAAATAACATACATCTAACAAAAACAGAGTGGACGTGGGCGGGTACTTGTATATCCCAACAACAAAAAGACACTAAGTACTGATCTGAGAGTACTCGAAGTTACTGACAGCTAGTTCAAAGCCACTAACAAGTAATAAGAAAATCATGCATCTAAGACTAAATTATCAATCTGTACACATCCAACATCCAATGGATTTAGTGTACAGACGTCATAAACAGTCAGAGGAAAAACACGACCGTGTGTAATGCCAAGATACAGGTATCGACAGATTGTAGATCCATGAATGTGTATATGAATTATATAGCAATAATATTTAGTTTGCTTTTAATTTACTGACAACAAAGTCAATATTGATACCAAGAAAACAATTTTCAATGATCTAATTACAGTGTTGCATTGGTAACCTTTTAGAATAAGTTTATTTCACGGATCGACAAGTTTACCAGGATCGTTTCTAAATTTCCGGGCACGGTAAACAACATTTCCATAAAAATTAGGATGTGCTATCCCATTTGAACTTCAAAACCAAATCTTTATATCTATGGAAGAATTAAGTAAAGGTTTTAAGTAATTTGTGGTAACGAAATCCCTGGCTTAATATTTACCAGTAATACATAGATTACGTTCGTTAAAATCTAAAACGTCACAACAGACACGGGCATAGCGAACGAGTTGTGAAATTCAAACACCATAAGATGGTGCCAATGGAACATCACCATCCAAAAAGGGAAAAATAACAATCGGGAACGAAAAATCGTCCCTTTTGTCGTAAATTTCGGCAGTATATTTAGAAAATTCTTGATTTTTTAACGAAAAAATATCATCAAGATAAAGGTAAGTGTTGTTGGATTTATCAGTTAAATGCAATTTTGACGGGTCTTTACTTAGTGTGGTCATAAACTATGATTCATAACAGTACAAAAACAAGTCTGCTATTAAAGGGGCGCAATTCGTGCCCATTGAAATACCTACAACCTGTCGATAAACTTTGTTGCCAAAACGTACATAAATATTATCAAGAGGAAATTAACAGCTTCAATCATCTCATCCCACCTCCAGTAAGTATTTCTAGCATATTTACCTTTCACATTAAAGAAGCAGGCTTTAAATGAATTGCAGCAAATATATTTACATTCAGATTTACCAAACGACCATTTAATTAAATAAGAAAACTTTTGTTTGATAAGATTGTGTGGAGGTGTAGTGTAAAGAGTAGAAAAGTCAAAACTGTCAACAGAATTCAAAAGACCATCAAAAACATCTAATTTATTTAAATCATCCATTTTTTTCACTCCAAAATAGACGATTTTATGCTAAAACATGATATGTTTTCCACTCAAAGGGTGGGACATAAAATATTTTATAATATTTTGTGTACAATGTACATCTGAAATCAGTGTTTCCCAGTCAAACCAGATAATAATATTTTTTTTGTAATATCTGCCGAAAAAGAAATGTATTTTAGAATATCCAAATAAATAAAATCTGATTTGGATTATAGTTTCGTGCTCAATGGAATTAATTACGACTATTTAGATATGTATGCCTTTTAAGTTTTGGGATCGAATTTAATGAGGAACATATTCAAGTTTGTATCAAAGCAGGTTTGGGGGATAAGCTAGAGATCAATCAGATTTTGTTTAGAAGCGACATGTCTTTAAAATTGATACAGTAAAAAAAATGGAGGGAGGGGAAGTTAAAGATTGAAAAGTGTAACATTATTTTCTGTTTACATATTAATATTTTTAATTTAGGTACATCTCCACATGGGAAGGTCGACTATTCATATGTATTATATATTGATAGAAACAAGTGTCTGTGTACATCTCTCTTTGGTTCATCTTCCTAGAATTATTGGGGGAAAGAAAGACAATTAATCTATACACAATAACCAGTTTAGTTATGATTTTTCATGCACCGATTCAAAAGTACAATCAACGGAACTAAAACTGTATGAAATGTAGGTTACACGTCAATAAGACAGCAACCAAACGACAAGAACAAACTAAGGACATCTAGAAGGCAACTTATAGTATAATTTCAACAATATATAGGTGTCTACACAATATGTCCATTTCTAATTCGTCACTATAACATATTCTAGTTTGTACTATTCGTTTCTTCTTTGTTTTTAAGTTTCAAAGATTTTTTATTATGGCAGTCCATGACCATGATAACATTCTTCTTCTTTCATTTTGTTGCAAATCAGGCAAGAAATAATCTCGTTTAATACAAGTTCAATTCATATAAACCTTTTAAACTACTTACAACAGGTACCATCGACTTCAACTGTATGGACATGCCGTATGTACTTCGTAACTTATCTTTTGAAAATGTGGTAGATACTATACATAGTAACACGCGTCTGTCAAAACGAATAACAAAACACAATATTCGGTACCGTAAGTTTATAAAAGAAAGTAGAACATGACGAGTCGAACATACAATATTGTATGAATAAAAGGAGAAAATTGACTGTGCTCCAGTACCACTTTAGATCACAAGGTCACGATTGAAAAATGCCTCGGGTCACCAGGTCACTTTTAAGCAAACTATTCAGTTCTAAACTGATTTGATTCTCGGTTTAAACATTTTAAAGGTCACATGTACTTTCAAAAGAGACGTCAGGTCGCAACGTGGTCAATCCCCTCTTTGACGTCCCAGGTCGGACTTGACAATGTTGTAGCCACATATAGGGTGAATGCATCCAACTTGAACATTTGGATCCTACTACCTAAAGTTATGTATGGCAAAGTGTCCATACCATTTACATATTTTGGCTATGGTTATTTCACTTGGGATACGTACATGTAAGTGTTTCATTCATGAATCAAATACCTTTCTTGGCACAAACTCATAAACAATAAATGATAAAAACCTATTGCAGATTATTGCATATACAATGATATTAACAGACGTGATCGAATGAAAAGTTATACATACTAATATATCATAATATTATTAATGATAACAATGTGTGGGACTATAAAGCACAGAAAAATACAAAGCACAATAGAACTGGTATGTAATGCGTTCTTTCTAGTGCGGCAATCAGTGAAGTTAATCCCAGTGTGTAATGTGTGTTCGAATAAACCGTTAATCACACGTTCTCTTTGGATTAAACGAGATCTTTTGTATTCATATATAAAAAAAAAGCAGAAACAGATCCAGAGTTTAAGGAAAGGGGGAGGCATAATTGTCCAAAAAGATAAACATACCACCAATGTTGTTTTTTTGACGATTTTTAAGCAAACGATTAGATGATATCAATCAAAAGGACCCTCTAAACCCACATTGATCTTCGGCTATGTCAGGAAGATTTTTTATAGGTCGTTCCTTGAAATACAGATTTTGTTTCGTTTCGTTGTGTTTCGTTTCTCAATTTACATGTTTCGTTTCGTTTCGTCGTGTTTCGTTTCGTTTCGCTCTGTTTCGTTTCTGTTCCGTTTCTCACTTTACCGGGACCCATACATTTTTTTCTGATGATGTTCTATACTTATTTAAACTTTTTTTTTGTATTAATAAAATCGACGTATTAAGTAGGCTTTTAATTTAAATCATTTAAAATTAACAGTGACTTGCATTAAAATTGCTCATGTATGTATACATGAAATTATTTGCAGAAAAATGTAATACTTTGTCATTTCACTTAAATATACAAAATTGTGCAAATTTCTTTTTCAAAGCAATTCGTTTGTTTATTTTGTAGATATTTCTGTTCGTTGGAATTAGTTTTGTTCTAGCATCTGCAATAACAATGTCAATCAACACATTGCCACAGCACAGACGGTTCCTGACACCTTGTGAAATGCAAAAATTCTACCAAGACGACTATAACAACTACGTAGAAGAAGAAATTCAATTTTTGTCGGTACCATGTAATCATATAAAAATTTATGATGATCGTATTGAAGTAAAAGACGTAGAAGGAAATTTTACTAAACCTGATTCCCTGCCAACACTTACAATTAAAAATGAGGCATTTATGACGGTTGAATATATTACAACTGCTTTTTTCACAGTTGAGCTGTTTTTTCGCTTACTGTGTTGTCCAAGCTTGAAAGTATATTTTATGTCTTGGATTAATTTAGCAGACATTATATCCCTTATTGCTGGTTATATGACTATAGTTGTGTACGCCATAACCGAGAATCATCAACAAATAGTAATAAAGGACGTATTGGAACATCTGCAAGTCTTACGCTTACTTCGTCTTGTGCGTTATTGCCAAAATTTCAGTACAATCCAAGTCCTGAAATTTTCAATGAAACAAAATTTTCGAGATCTCTTGGTACTGCTTTTGTACCTAGGAATAGGTATTTTAATCTTCGCAAACATTATTTACCTAGTTGAGGATAATTCCAAGATAAATAACATTCCCCAGGCATGGTGGCTCGGGATAATAACCATGACGACGGTAGGATACGGGGACGTCACACCAGTTACTCCGACAGGAAAAGCTGTTTGTGGAATATGTGCAATAGGTGGGGTTATTTTGATATCGGTTATCCTACCCATCTTCGTTGATTCCTTTCTTTCACTTTATGGGATAGCACAACTCAATTTAACAGCATATCGAAAACAATCAAACGGTGTAATTGTCAAAACAGGGAATGCAAAAGTGACGCCACAAAAAATACCAACTCTTAGCTGGGAGTAAATCTTTATATATGGGACTATAAGGTGCTAGGGCTGTCTTAAACTTGCAGTGAGGTGATAGTTTTTTTTGCTTCATGTTGAAGACCTCAGTATGACTTTGAGATGAAGAACAGCAATAAAAGCGCTGTTCCTTTGCATTTTGTGTGTTTTTTGCTGTGCATGTACTGATTTTGTGTCATGGATAGATACACCATATCCTTTGTTTTCTACTATGTATATTATTGTTAACTGCTGGTTAAAAGCGGACTTTTTGAATTATTATGTATAAGCCCATATGCGCAATTAATTTCAGGTAGGCGATAACAGTAACATTTTCTTGTAGTCCATTGTTCATGCAGCAAACTTTAATGACTATGATGAGGTTTTTTTCAAGCTCAGACATTTTCACCAATGTGGTTTAATTGGGGTACCGTATGAGATTAAATTTCCATGATTTAACAAACAGATATGTGAACAATTACAGGTTAACGTATGGCCTTCAACAATGAGCAAAGACCACTATTAAAGGCCACGGGAGAAAAAAACATGTTTGTGAGAGCTCAACCCCTCCCTCTCCGACCAAACCATATACAGAGACAGTGATATAACAACACAACATAAGAACAATCTAAAAAAATAATGAGTTTGAAAGGGCTTAACTCATTAGATAGTTATCAAGCACACAAGAAAATAAGACAAAAAGCACTTGCAGTTTACTTCAAGCTACATGTAGTTCAAAACCAAATTGATAGTCTTTCGGAGGACGTGTTTTACAACAAACAATCGAAGTTCCCAAGGGTTCCAACTGTGCTCCCTTTCTAACCGATTTGTTCCTTTATTCATCTTAGGCAGACTTCATACAGGAGATTCGAAGGAAGAATAAAAAGAAGCCAACATTATCCTTTAACTTCACGTTCCGCTATGTAGACGATGTCCACTCACTGAATAATTCAAAGTTTGGTGACTATGTTGAACGCATCCGGCAATTATATCGAACTTGAAATAAAGGATACAACATATATAGTTTAGTCTGCGTCATAACTTGACTTACATCTAGAAATTGACAATGAGGGTCGGTTGGGAACAAAATTTTGCGACAAAAGAGATGATTTCAGCTTCCGAATTGTGAGCTTTCCATTTCAATATAGCAACATTCCAGCAGCGACTGCATACAGAGTATATATCTCCCAGAGCTTGGATCTCATATTATAATTTCCTTGATAGTGGATTGCTGCTTACAAGGAAGCTATTTAACCAAGAGTTCTAAGTGGTGAAGTTGAAATAATCCCTTCGAAAATTTTACAGACTCCATCGCGAGTTGGTTGACCGTTATGGAATATCTGTTTCACAGATGACGACGGATGTGTTGCAATTGTCGTTACCACAAACTCGTCCTCTATTCTCCGAATTTGACCTAACAAAGTAGACCTATAAAAGTTTATATTTCAGCAATGAATCAGGGATACCTTTCAACTATATTTGTTTTTTATTCTCCCAGTTATATTCTCTTGTCCAGGATAAATGATCATTATTATTGAAGCAACAACATGGTCGAAAATATTCCGGATTCCAGCTGTTTCATATCCTTTCTATCTACAATGTAATGGAGTCGTGTAAAATTTCCCCAAATGTTTCTTTCTCAAATAACTCTCTAGATATCTTGTATATGATCGACCCCCAGTCATAAGAACATACAACTATCGATTCAAACACATCATTATTCGAGGAATATCATTTTTCGTGGATTTCGTGGATACAGTTGATCTATGAATTTAAATGTTCAACGAATTACAGATTTTCTATAGGCTTGCAGACTTTTGGAAAACCACGAAATCAAATATCCAGGAAAATACCATTTTTCCTTAACCCACGAAGATTGTACCAACGAAAGATAAATGAATCCACAGTACTAAATAAGAAAAGAATTAATAAATTGTGGAAATGGCATATATACTAGTACTCAAGTTATTACACGTAGAAAGTTGACAGCCGCAGTACTTCTCTATTTTTATAACAAGATTTTGCCACCTGATATAATTGTTTACTGTATTGTTATCACATACAAATGAAATTAATCTAGGTCATATCATAGACAAATAAATATCACCAGGACAATATACCAGTTCTTTGATTTTTATACAACACAATGGCCTTAGATTTAACTACTATTATTGTATCAAAAACAGTTGAATAAGGTAATTCCCTGTTTGATCATTATACTTTAGTCTCCATTGTTTATGACATGAATATCTAACATATTAACCTGAGATCATGATTTCGTTAAACTTAAAAAAAATAGATTAACCTTTGTGCAAGCCGCCTATGGTCAACAACCCACGTGCAACCACCATGACCAATGTTTTGCATTCTTTACATTCGGATGTATCTACACTAATCATTACTTCTTATTATAAAACCAACCTTTACCAGGAGCAAAACAGACAAACATACGTGGAAACTGTATACCACTACTTCTGTACAAGGAAGGGGGTACGGTAAAAAATAGACCATTAAACATCAGGTAAATAAAAAAACAACAGCAAACCATATTATTTTAAGGAGCACCGTTCGAGAAGAGCATTATTTAATTCAATACGTATTATTCTAATTAGAAAAAATATTTATAAATGTCTGTTTTTAGAAACAGGAATCGACAACTTTAAATTCGCCATGTGTTGCCCTTTCAAACGGATGCTGATTTTTATACTTCTTTGTCAAATATGCACGATTTTCTCCAGGAAAGAAAAAAAATATGCTAAATTGATAAATAAAAAGTGTCCTTGAAACTTCAGATAAAAAGTATAAGTTATTTCTTTGAGCGGTAACGGTTGAATGTTTTCACAAATCAATATTTTGTTACAGACAGTCAGATATTTTAGCAGTGGATATAACAACAGTATTCTCTGTTAAAGGCAAACATTAACTACCTAACGGTTTTATAATTAATTTCTATTCTTTGTATTTAACATTCGATATTTGTTTTAGTTTTAGTGTGCAGATTTTATTTTGAAGTTCAAGTATAGAGTCACTGAATAAATCAATGAAATTACAATGTCATTAAAGTAGGAATTCTAATATTGCATCTCTGACAGCTTACATTGATCCCTCCCGATTCAGTTATAGGTACACTTGTAGTAGTTTAGACTGAATATATACTTACTAGAACTTAACAGTTTTTTCGGTTTAATATCAATGTGTGCAATATTATTCTGCTTCTGATAAAAGTTCTTGTTTAACGAATGCCCGCTGTAGTAGCAGATTTTAAAAAGAGAGGCCATATTTTGGGTAAGTACCTATGACTTACCGGATACAGGAAAATATGCTTTATTATAATTCCAAAATTGTAGGCGAAAATCCCCATCACTACGAATAAAACATTTTCCCTGCCTTTTGATACTGCAAAATATGAATTATGACAAATATTAATACTAGTAATCCTTTAATTTTTGTGCCGAACCTAATGCAAAATTCGCAATAAAATATATATTTGCCAGGTCTACATGTACAGGTCTCCAGATTCTGTAATAAAGGATTTCAATGTAAGAAACGCCAAGAATTTCTTATGTGCATATTAATGCTTAAACAGTAGAGGAAGAATAGGGAACTTCTGTCGAGTGTTCTAGTACTCGAAGGTGGGTCTGGTGTCAAATCACGAAGGAAATAAAATTCAATTCGACTTAAAAATATGTGAAAAAGTTCGTTGTATTATCAAATGTCGAAACAAATTTTAAAAAAATATATGTGTTTGTCAAAATAATAAGTTTTCATAAATACTGCGCACAAAGATAACGAAAAAACAGTAAGTTTTAAGAAAAATTAATACAAAAAGGCGACACATAGCCAAATTTGAGTCTTTGAAAAACAACTGTCATATCCCTTACTGGGTACAGGCATTTCGGAAGAAAAATGTTTGGTCAAACATGGTTTTATAGCTAACAGAAAAGGTAGGTAAGAAATCAGGTTACACATTATATTGCTCATGACAAATCAGGTAATACATTATTGCTCGCGATGGGATAAGATCGATGGAAATCCATTCTGTTCTCTTCTTTGTATAGCACCACATAGTGTGTCATGTCTCTTCCCTCATATCGCTAACTGCTAAATATATCAAAACAATTAAGATATCCACCCATTAACCATAAAGATTATATATATTTTTTTACCATGACAACACCTTTCCAGTAGAATATGTTTGTTGTGCCTTTGCTATACAGTAACGACTTCCGTAGATGAAAAGGAGATATATGCTCAAACCCATTGCACCAGTTCCTTTTTTCTTTCTTGATAAATAGGGATTTGAAAATTTTATAGCAACTTTCATTCAAGATTGTATCAATTTTATATAATCAGCTCTTTTTGAACATTTCATGATTCATCAATAATCTAAAGTGTTTCGCTGTTTTGAGGATATGAAAAGAAAACGAAATTATTAAAATACGAAAACAAGGACAATGGATAATATAGAGACTTTAAGTTAAGATGATGATGTGGTGGTTAATTAAAAAAAAAAAAAACAAAACAAAACAAGCCTTAATTTCTGTTCTTATCAAGTAAGCGCACTCTAAAATCGATTTAGAATTAATCAGAACCCCTCCATAATTCAAATATATTTTGAAAATCCGGAATATAGAAACGAACAAAATTGATTTTTTTCCTAGTTCGTAAAGAAAGTAAATCACAAATTGTGAACGGAAACTGTTTCAATTATGATTCATTTCCCGTCACGAGCATATATATAATGCATTTCATGATTGTCACAATCAATTATGGCTAAAAACATCAAAATGCTAACTTCTCTGAAATTATCCGAACATTTTCTATGAAACAAAAACGATTAACATTTAAGTCAATTTGCTTTTTATGATGGATATTTTTGTCGACGCGTGCGCTAGAGGTTTCACTCCTAAAACCAATGAAAATTGGTCTGTTTTCATTGAATTTGGTAGAAAATTGAACTTTATGCTAATTAGAACGTAATAAAAAAGAGACCAATTTCCTATTCAGACATTGTTTTAACTATGATGTTTCATGATAATATAACTTGAAATTTTATTTGAAATTAGATAGAATTGGGGGTCATAAAAGTGTTACTTATTTTGAATTCTGAAATGGAAAAGAAGGCATACTATGCTGTATTAATTTGTGACCTAAAATCCCTACACCCTTTTGACAATACTAAAGAAAAATAATGCATTTTAATTGCTGTTTTTCATCTGAAAGTCACATTGAGGCCTTCAACACGGTGCATAAGCTTACACCTGATTACAAGTTCTTGCATCAAATTGAGCGGACATTCTTTGCAAGATGTCGACAAACAGCATAACATCTAAGCATTGAAGCACACGGATGTAAGGAATACACGTAGCGGAAGCTGCCGTATCGCTTCAAAGTTCGAAACGACCTTAAAATTCTTTACTACTTATATATAACACGTACATTGCATCGGTGCATGAAACACACACATTCCAGAATAAAAACAAATTACATAACGTAGCTGTAAGAATATAATATCATAACCTTAAGATGATGACACTGTTTTGGCCTCTAAACAGCACTTTCATGTTATTTCGTGTTACGAAATGTAAACTTTGAAATACACCGTTGTTTACGGTAATAGAATACATATGCATTTTTTACATTCATTACACATATTTTCTTATTTTCGAGACATTGAAAAAAAAATTCTGCCGAAGTATTGGTTATGAAAAAAAAAAATGTAGGTGATACGTTAATGATACAGCAACCCAACGACAGAAATAACAAAATGACATCTAGAGGGCATTATACTATCTTCAACAATAGACAAGACTGGTGTCTATAATACGTCCAGCTCTATAAATCATCTCAAGTTTATAACAAATGTTGAAAATCTTAACTGAAACAATCAGAGATCTGTCTTCATCATCACATTCAAAATAAAAAACAAAAAACAAAAAACATTAAGATAGGACATAAGCCAATCACTGACGAGGTTCCTGAATTGGGACAGACACGGCATTAACTTTTTTATCTGAATCCTGGTCCCCCTTTTAATGTTGATCAATGTACTAACAAAACAGGCATAAAGGAACATAGAAATAAAAAAAATTAGTATTTGTAGTTACATTAAAAGAGAAAAAAAAACATGGTGTATTTTTACATAACGTGATACTTATATGTCTCCGTCTGTGTAAGCTTATATAACGACCTTGGTTTTTGGACGATTTTATAAATAGGTCCCGACCAACATTTATCGCTTAACTTATCTCTTGACCTATCAATTGTACGGCCTAGATGTTAAAGCAATAACAATGTCATTAAACTTACTACTATCTTTATTTGGAGTTCTTCTGATTTGCCAAAATGGTGAGTAAAAATGTCCAATAAAAGAGTAAAACTCAACTTTTAGAGCCACTTTATGATGCAAAGTTTCCAAGATCAGTCACTGTGGTTCATATCTAACATACGTTCTTGGTTCTTTTTGTTTAAATTCAGAAAGCACAAAACCTTACTGCAGCTGGTTAGAAAAAAAAACAGTACTTTAGAATCAATGTTTGTAAAACCAACAAACACAAACAACTAAAACAAAAAACAAAACAAAAACTATTACATCGAAAAGTTACAAGTCCGTGATCTTTTTTTCTCAAAAATAGTTTTATGATTTAGTAATGTCCTGAATAACTTTGACCTGGACATATCACCGACGTCATAATGAATGAACCAACGTTGATAGGTTTGACTCGAACTTATCAAGTCATCTTCTGGTTTGCTGGTGATACAAAGAAAAACACTTGTAAAGTTTTTATCATGCAAAATACACAAATAAATCCGATAAATCGATTTTCAAATTTTCATCATATTTATTTTGTAAGATATCAGCTGCTCGACACAATTTGAAGTCTGTTTGGACTCGTTCGCTGCGCTCACTCGACAAAAAGCTTCTCACATTGTGACTCGCATCTGATATTTTAAAATATCAATAAACAGACAACCCGGAACCTACATGAGTAGTACTGTTTTGCTCATATTTCACACGTTGTTTGTCACCTTTCTTCGTCCGTATTTTTTCCTAAATTTAAAAAGCGGTTTTTGGTTTTTTTTTATTAATCTTTTATTTTACGGGGTATATATATATATATATATATATATATATATATATATATATGACAGGAATTAAACTTTGTGTTTTTTGCTCGACACATTATTCTTAAAAATATAGATTATGTTTAATACCTTTATTTAAGTGCAAGCCGATTGTCCAAATGGATTTACTCGACATGATGACTCTTGTTACAAAGCTATCAGAATCCGAGCAACGTGGGCAGAATCAACTGTGAGTTTTTATTTTTAAAGGGAGCCGATAATTGAACTCGGATAAGAAAGTAATCTTGTAGGAAAAAAACACTAAAAATATTTCTATAGTTTGATTATGTCAATATTAATAATAACTAGAAAAAAACCGCGCGAGCGCGGCTTGAAGACTACTTGAAATACACAGCTTGGGTTCGTATTTCTCAAACTGTTTTTATGCACTGATGCATTATGTTGATAGTTTTTATTAGTTTGTCAGTTCTTCTTCCATAAGAGTTTAAATGTCCAATTAGTAGCTTCTGTCTCGGTGTTATACATTTGCTCCTTGAACGGAGGAAATAACTCAGAGAAGAAGAAGACAACCTAGAAAACTGATGATAAAAACATTTCTCAGTGTAGCTGGTTTGTAGTATTTCTTTTATTTTCGAAAGGTGCGAGTCAAGTTCTGTCTCTGTGTGATACGGGTGCTCCAAGAACGCAGGAAATAACTCAGAGAAGCAGAAGACAATCTCTGATGATTTAAAACATTTTAGTATTTTTTTTTCGAGTGGTGCGAGTTCTGTCTCTGTGTGACACGGGTGCTCAGAGAAAGGAGGAATTCACTAAAAGAAGAAGAAAACAATCTAATGATTAAACACATTTCTTCGAGTTTGTTATATTTCTTTTTTTTTGAGTGGTGCGAGTTTGATAAAGCGATGCAAGTTGTAATAATTAGTGAGAGTGTTTGAGTGGTGCGAGTTGGTCGTGGGCCAAGTTGTCAAGCAGTACGTCGACTGAGCATGCGCGAAAGCGTATAAGACACGGATCGATAACGGTCCCCGAATTTGGATATTTTCTCAAAAATTGGCGTTTTCTGTGGAAAACAGATTTTTTCAAAGACAAATTTAGGAAGTACAAAACACTATATTTATACGTCATATCACAAATATTTCCGACTTTGTATGGTTTCAGAAGAGTTGCGGCTCAATGAAATCGGTCTCTTCCTTTAGTAGTATAGAAGCTACTATTTTCAAGATAGTCTGTTGCACCCCGTTTTATTATCATTACATTTATTTTGTGTTAAATGTTTATTGGTGGTCTCACGCACATACATGCATTTAGTGTAAGAGTTAAAGAGTCCAGGCTATGGCAGATTCAAACCAGACTACAAAAAATAATACAGAGAACCTGCTCAAACCAAACCCATTTTGTTAAAAAAAAAGAAGAAGAAACTGATTAAACAGGTGGCTTTTTTACTTAATATTGTATTACATGTTCCAGTACAAAATTCATTTTTTTTAAAAAGTGTCCGGATAACGGGTTCGGCTTAGTTAGGTTTCACACAAGGAGTTAAGGAGTAAGAGCAGACCTGGTCATAGGGGACTTATGAGTATCATTAAATAAATTATCCATTTCAGTTAATATTTAATTTTTTATTTTAATTTTTTGTTCATTTAGATGATTGATTGCTTACCAATTGCTAACGCGATATTCATTTTACGCAAACATATTTACTACAACTAGTTTTAGGTCTTAAAACTTGCCTTATTTTTCATCTATAATTCTTGACCGGTATAGGTGTACTGTCATATGTTTGGGTCAGAACTGACTTCCATAGAAACTGAGGCAGAAAACAGATTTGTGGTAGGAATGCTCCAGAATATGAAAGGTATAAACATTGCATATAAGTATATATATAATACAAAAAAACTCAAATATACATGGCTTATGATTTTGTACGCCAGTCGCGTGTTTCGTTTGCAATAGACTCATCAGTGACGCTTGAATAAAAAAAAAGTAAGGATAGAGAATGGAAACGGGGAATGTGTCTAAGAGACAACAACCCGACCAAAGAGCAGAAAACAGCCCATTACCACCAATGGGTCTTCAACGCAAGTAGTGTCAAAAGGCCGATTCTGCCGCACTTGCCATTTTAAGCACAAATCCTGCATAGGAACCCCAACCCCAAACATAAAATGCAAACGCAATACGTTTCAATTATCCTAAGGGTAAATACAAATATGTCTTTTACACAAAACCCAAACACCTTAGAAGGATGTAATCCTAGGGTAGATACAAATATGTCTTTTACACAAAACGTCAGAGATACCCCAGCCCCAAAAACCTTAGAAGGAAGTATCCCCAAATTGATATACACAAAGGGATGGCATCCAATATTGTTGATATAGATATGGATCAGTATGAAAAATTCTTTCTGGAAATGGAAGATAGTACCCCAACTCCCCAAAAGCAGCAGTGTTGTAGCAACCCTAAAATGGAAGATATGGACGAAAGGACCAAAATATGTCAGCACTGTGGTACGGAGGTGCGTCAAAATATTGAGAATGATACTGCCGAAGAACCAAAAACTTGCGGCGCTTCGCTGAAGAGGAAGAAAGGGCAGTTCTGCAAGAGTAAACCAGGAAAAGATGGGCTCTGCTGGAGACACAGCAAAGAACCACGCCAGCAGGAGGAGGAAGAGGATACCCCAGTCGGAGTGAAATCGTGGTGAAAACCACCATGAAAGAACTTCGAGAAATCGCGAAGAAGGAGGGTCTTAAGGGATACAGTAGGAAACCCAAGGGGGAATTGGTAAAGTTAATTGCCGCCCACAAATTTACACGCGAAGAGGTTTTTACCAAAAAGGAACTGAAGACCATTGCCAAAAGGCGGGGAATTACCAACCATTCCCGACTAGGGAGAGCTGATCTGACCGTACTGGTGAAGAAGGACATCGAAAATGCCCCCGTCGAAGAGGAAATCAAAATTGTCGACCGGCGCAATGCATTGAAAGGTGTATTTGGCACAGTCACCATTGAACCACTCAAGCAGCATGATTTGGAGACGTTTTTCCAGGTAAGTCGCAACACCATCACAAGCACAATCGAAGATGTCCTCGTCCAAAAGAAGGGGTTGAAGGTACAGCTAGTGATGAGCTTGGAATTGGTCAAAACGAATCCCGCGACTGGAGAAAACACATACGCCACCCCCACCTTCAGATCATTGATGGTAACAATCACCGAATTAACGGACCTGGACTTTGATATTGCGGTCATGATAGCGAAGATGAAGGAGAGTATGGCAAACTACATGCGTGAGGGTAGCGGGTGGGTATTTGATCACATCGAGCAACTTGAAATCCACCTGAACAAATTCAAGCCACTCGCCGGCAGCTCCTACATACTACTCCCATCGGATCTTGCCAGGAGGAAAGCAATCATTAATGTGAGAAACAAGGATGATCATTGCTTCAAGTGGGCAGTGTTATCGGCACTTCACAATTTGGAAGTAGACGGGAAATCAATAAACCGAGTCACACAGTACAAACAGTGGGCGGTGAGCTTAACTTTGCTGAGATTGAATTCCCTGTTTCCCTCAAGGCAATTGACAAATTTGAGCGGCAAAATCTAAACCTTAACATCAACGTCTTTGGCTTCGATGGCGTGAAGAAAGGTGAAGATGAAGAGGAGGATCTCCAACTATATCCCCTAAGAATATCGGCGCGCAACATGTAGACCTCCTGTTCCTGACCGGCACCGACAAACAGCACTACTGCTGGATCAAGAGCATATCACGACTCTTGAGCTCACAAGTCACAGAGCATGGTCATGAGATTTTCTTTTGCCGCAGGTGTTTGTGCCACTTTTCCAGACAGGACATCTTGGACGAGCATATGGAATACTGCGTTCAGAAGAAGGCGGTCAAAATTGAGATGCCGGAAGAAGGAACCTCCATCGGCTTCCAAAGCCACAAACGTCAGATGAGGGTTCCATCTACGCAGACTTCGAGTGCTTTACTGAAAAGATGAACACCTGCCAGCCCAATCCATCGAGAGCCTACACGAAGGCGTACCAGTTACACCGACCTTCAGGGTTCTGCTACCGTGTGAAATACGTCCACGGTGACTACAAAGATTCAGTCGTCTACTGTGGGGAGGATGCGGCCAAGCACTTTGTCGAATGCATGGAGAAGTAAGTCCGGGAAATCGGTAAAATCTATGGTAAAAAGCTTACGATGGTGATGACCGACACCGACAAGGAGAGTTTTACAGCGAGCACACACTGTCACATTTGCCATGAGGCATTGCATGGGGATAAGGTTCGAGATCACGACCACCTCACGGGTAAGTATCGCGGCGCAGCGCACAGTGAGTGCAACCTAGCATTCAAACTTCCCAACTTCGTTCCCATCGTGTTTCACAATCTCATGTATGACGCCCATCTGTTTGTAAAGGAATTAGGATTCGGGGAAAGGAAGCTCAACTGCATCCCAAGCACAGACGAAACCTACATCAGCTTCTCAAAGAAGGTGCATAAGACCCTGGAGATAGGGTTCATCGACTCGTGTAGGTTTATGCCCAACTCCCTCGAAACCTTGGCGGGAAATCTTACGACGGCTAAGTTCAAGGCAACACAGAAATGCTTTGGCGAACGCTCAGAACTGATGATCAGGAAGGGAGTGTACCCCTACGATTACATGGATGGATCTACCAAGCTGGAGGAAACACAACTACCACCCTAGGAGGAGTTTTTCAACAGACTCAACGGCACAGATATCAGTGACAATGACTATGAGCACGCCCAGCGGGTGTTTAAGGAATTTAGCTGCCAGACGATGCGGGACAATCTTTACCTGGAAAGTGATGTAGCCATACTTGAGGATGTCTTTGAGAATTTTAGGGATATCTGTATGGAAAGTATAAGCTCGATCCAGCACACTACTTCACAGCCCCCGGACTCGCTTACGACGCGGCGCTAAAATTCATGAGGGTCCGACTGGAACTCCTCTCAGATCCAGACATGCTGATGATGTTTGAGAATGCGACTAGGGGAGGCGTGGCTATGATCTTCCACTGATATGGAAAGGCCAACAATCCATACATAACCAACTACGATGCGGCACAACCCATCAAGTACCTGGCCTACCCAACAACCTGTACGGCTGGGCCATGGCAGAACCCTTACCCACGGGAGATTTTGAATGGATGAAGCCGGAGGAGATCGACCAAATCCTAGAATACCCAGACGATCACGAGCATGGGGCTATGGTGGAATGTGACCTAGAGTATCCCAAAGAGCTCCACGATGATCACAACGACTAGCCTCTGGCGCCGGAAAATGTGGAGATCGATGGGGTGCACAAACTGACACCTCATCTGAACAAGCGCGTCAAGTACACCCTTCACCATCGAAACCTCAAGATGTACATGGCGCGGGGAATGAAGCTCACCAAGGCCCATCGCATCATTGGATTTAGCATGGCTCAAACCATACATCGACAAAAACACCGGACTCAGGGCCGTGGCCAAGAACGACGACAAAAAGGATTTCATCAAGCTGATGAATAATTCAGTGTTTGGAAAAACCATGGAGAACATCCGCAAGAGGATCGATGTCCGACTGGTCACCACCGAGAAACAAGCAATGAAGCTTGTAGCTTAACTTAACTTTGATCGAAGGGTTGTGTTTCACGAGAACCTGGCAGCCGTCCACACGAAGAGGACCAAGCTCAAGTTCGACAAACCCATCTACTTGGGGGCGTGCATCCTAGACATCTCAAAGATCCTGATGTACGACTTCCACTACGATTTCATGCTGAAGATGTACGGTGACAACGCGCGCCTACTATTCACAGACACTGACAGTTTAGCCTATGAGATCACAACAGCTGATTTCTACAAGGACATGACCCCCCACATCCAGGAGAAATTCGACACCTCAAACTACCCGGCCGGTCACTCCTCCGGAATTCCAGTCGATGTGAACAAGAAGGTGATCGGTATGTTCAAGGACGAGTGTGGTGGGGCTTCGACCTAAGTTATACTCTTACAAGATGGATAATGGTGACACCACTAAGAGAGCAAAGGGGGTCAAGAGGAATGTGATTGAACGTAACATCACATTCGATGAGTATAAGAGATGTCTGGACACCCAGCAAGAGATTCACAAATCGATGAATATTTTCCGTAGTCACCGCCATCAGATCTACACCCAGGAAATTAATAAAGTCGCTCTCTCGGCTAAAGAGACAAAGCGACACATTCTCCCCGATGGAATTAGCACCCTAGCCCATGGACACTACAAAATAAATGGATAAAATCAGAATTCACAGCATAATTCTCCCCCACAATCCCCTGTCGAATAAGGAATTGGAGAGAGCCGTCACAGCCCTAGGAATCCTAAGTTTCAGAGGGGTGTTCATGCGAGATACCCTACCACCCAGCCCGCACCGCATCGAATGTGGAATCTTGAATAACGATAGCTGGGGGGTCCTGGAACGCATTGGACTTGCTGGTATAAACGTGGACCGGTAAAGTATTACTTTGACTCCTATGGATTGCCACCGCCTGACGAGATGGTAAACTACTTACAGCCTGAAATTCGATATAGCACCGATGAATTACAGCAGCGAGTCTCGGTGGTGTGTGGTCACTTTTGCCTATTCGTGTTGAAAGTGTTGGCGACTGAAAAATCGCTGGAAGATACAATCTTCTCACTCTATAAATAAATGGATAAGTTTGGATCTCATGCAAGAAAGCGCGCATCCCTTCGGCAAATGCCGCAGGATTTGGATATGAACGACAATCGCATTACTAGCTTAGGACATCCCAAGGACAGCTCGGATGCTGTGACAAAATGGTGGGTGACCCAACAGTTGAAAGATGGTATGAAAGATATTGATAAATTAGATTCTGAGTGTAAACAGATGCAGATGACCATCAAGCGAATGCAAAAGGAGTATGACTCATCAATCGGAGAACTCACAAAAAAGGTGATGACTCTAAAAGATAGTAAAGTCGATAAGTCAAAATGCGCCTTAACCAACGGTGGTAAGATAAACGCTGAGCTGGATATGCAAAAGTTTCACGTGCTGAATCTCCCACTCCCAGAAACTGACAATGAACCCGTCGATCACCAAAGCCCTTTACGATCGTCTACAGTCGGATTTGGATGCATTGAGGGTTTTGTAGAATTGAAGCATGCTTAGTTTTCCAAATCTTTCCAGTCTCAAGGTTGAGACTGGAAAGGTTGTTGATGATTATTGTAGATCTGATTGCGGGACCCACGAGTTAAAATTCTTAGGATAACCCTTCCACTTCACAAACACCTCATTAATCCCGTTCTTGGTTCGCCTGTGGAGGATCTTCTCTATGCGGTAGACGTCCTGATCAGTCTTTTGAAGTTCGGGCTCATAGAAGGATCCCCGAATTTCCTCGCCGCTGAAATCCTTGAGGCGATAGGTGGACGGCTGAGTGTTCAACACTAGGGAAATGGTGAATACTTCCTCGGTCCAGCGGGGTGTGTATCCCTTCTCGAATGTACCTTTCTTCTTGGTAATTCGGACTTTGTCGCCAGCACGAAATCGTGGTGGTTTCATGGGAGGTATGCTGCCGTAAAGGTTCCAATACACCTTGTTTTCATGCTTCTTGTGACTTGCGGCGACAGGGGTCATCTTGATGGAGCGGTGCTTGGTGGTATTGTACTGGCGAACAAGATGGTCCAGGACATCGATATAGGTGCGCGTGGAGTTGGCTGAAAAGTATTTGAACATCTTCTCTTTCATGGTGCGATTCCAGGGTTCAACCACACTCGATTTCTCTTCGTTCACGGTGGAGTAGAGCTCAATATCATGATTTTGGAGCAACTCTTTTACATCCTTGTTGTAAAACTCAGTGCTTTGTCTGTCCAAAGCTTCTTGGGCACACGCTCCTTGAACACCGCTTGAAAGGCATCCCACACCGTCACCCCTTCTTGTTTTTGAGCGGTATCAACCAACCATATTTGGAGAAGACATCGATGATGCTCAGGATGAACTTATTTCCTTTGTTGTCCCTGGAAAAGGCACTCATATCAACAAGGTCGGCCGCCCAGGTCTCATCCACACCACCCACTACCACACGGCGTTTTTGAAACTTACGTCGAACAGGTTTGTGCAACTCCTCAGCTAAATCATCGGTCCAGCGAACTTTTTTTTAATACCCAGACCAAATCGAGCTTTGATGCCGATGATGGGTCTGACGATGCTGCGGTCCATGCGTTCGCGTGTGGTAGGGTTGGAAATGGTGTTAAGCGAGGCTAGCATAGCTTTGTCACAGATGGAGTTGCTTGCGAATGTATCCTTGTGCTGGGCATAACAAAGATCGTGGTGATATGCAGCCTGGTCAACGCGATTAATGGGTTTTTACCAAGCCTTCGGGGTGCCACCGGGGAGTAGTCGCTTGCTAAGGTTAGTCCCTGGTCCGATGAAGTTGTGTCCGGGCAGATGCATTTCCATGGGTAATCGGTTGATTAGTTTGTTCATGAACCCTGAACCGGTTGTAGCAACAAATTGAGACTTCTTGGCACCGCACACCTTGCAGTTGCCAAACTTCCTCCGTCGCCCGTTGCTGGTAATTGTTTCATCAGGGTTAACTGTGTCCGTCTTCCTACGACATTTCACGCAGAAGATCATCGTTATTGTTTTAAATAAATGAACGTCGAAGTCATTTCCTACAGTGCCAACGCCCCCAAGAGGAGCAATCACTACCTCCTTCCGCAGCGGTCGATCAGAGGGTTGATCATTGGGAAGTCGGACTGTGGTAAAACAATGCAGTTGAACAACCTACTCCTGCGCGATGGATGGCTCGACTACGATCGATTGTACGTCTTCGGAAAATCACTTTACCAGCCCATCTACCAGCTGTTGCAGCAAGCGCTGGGAAAAGGCTTCCCTAAGGAAGATATTCGAGACCTCCTACAGTGCAAGAGCAAGTCACCCTACTCGTTGATAGATGTGGTCAACGCCTTACCACCACCACGACACCCGAGTGGTATCGACACTTTTTTCTTTGAGCAAGGGAGCGATGTACCAGACCCCCGGGAACTCGATCCCAGCCGCAAGAACCTCATGGTGTTCGACGACTGACGGCTGAGCAAACAGAAAACATGTAAAGACTACTACGTGAGCGGTCGCCACAACAACGTCGATTGTTTCTACCTGTGTCAGAACTACTTCAAACTACCCCGACAATCGATCCGAGAAAATGCCAACTTCCTCTGCCTCTTCCAGCAGGACGCTAAGAATCTCGACCACATCCGACGCGATCACTGCAACGATCTCACCAAGGAACATTTCGACGCTCTGTGTAAGCATTGCTGGTCCCAACCCTATGGATTTGTAACCATCGATCTCACAAGCCCCAAGTCAGCAGGGAAATACCGATGCAAATTAGATGAGTTCTATAAGGTATAAGAGAAAGAATGGATCAGTTCGAAAAAAATTTCCTGGAACTGGAGAATGAAGAATATCTGGACACAGAGGAACCCCAACCCTGCAAGTTCGAATGGCCCTGCAAATGTAAATTTGAGCGGAACCCAGTAGATATGATAAGTATGTGTTGGAAATGCGGTCGCACGATCACCCGCCCGATCTATAGCGGTGGAAGTGATTTCGACGCATGGAACTCTGGCCGTCAGTATGGTAAGGTGGAGCGCTTTCCTCAACCCCAATGCCCTACCAAGACGATTCGAGGCCACCAGTGCACACACCCATGCCACCCTGGTAATGACCTATGCCGCAGACACTTTAATCTTGCAAAGAAAAAGGAGGCCGCAGCGGATACGGACGATACCTCTAGCGATTGGGAAAGGCGTCTGAACCTTCCCCTAGGCGCTTGGGAACGTTTCACCTAACGATATGGGGGGTTCACACCAACGCTATGGGGCGTTCACACCAACACTTAGGGGCGTTCACACCAACGCTTAGGGGCGTTCACACCAACGCTTAGGGGCGTTCACACCAACGCTTAAGGGCGTTCACACCAACGCTTAGGGGCGTTCACACCAACGCTTAAGGGCGTTCAACAGCGTTCGATCCTATAAATAAATGACGTTTATCAAGATTACCGACCCTAAGCAGCGTGAGGCACTTGCAAAGAAGTTGCATGAAACTAAGCGGAGCATTCAAGCCAGGAACATGCAATACCGCCTTGACAATATTGGACTCAGCCGAGACCTTTCCAAGGTGTTCAAGCCTGTGGTTGAGGCTCAGCGGTAAGCAGCTTCAAAAATCACCAAAACAATCGAAGATTTACCTCCAGCAGTGCCAGCCCTCCTTCCTGCAACGCCCGAGTTTGCCGATCCACTACCCATCGCACCACCTACAGACACCGTCCTCGGACCCCGAGCACAGCAGTAGTATTTGCAGCTCAGTATGACTCCTTTCGCCGACCACACCTTTGGATTGCGATCTGAAAACGATGGTATCTTCATCGGAAGATCACCAGTTACTTTTGACGGCGATGATATTTTCGTAGATGGTGTGAGGTACAAAGGAACCCTTGGCCTCTGGGAACTCATGGTGAAAAAGAATCCAGAATCGTTCGAGCCTGAAGACCGAGAGGACTATGAACAAATCCTGAAAAGTTCCGATGCCATGTATCAAGGCAATTCCACCCTCTCGAGAACCCCGAAGGCGAATAAGGGTTACAAGTGGGAGGAAATCGTGTCCCACATCTACAAGAAGAATAAGTTTGGTAGTGGGCTGCAAACCGTGTTTCTTCCTTCCAACTTCAAGCAGCTTCTCGATCGCTTGGAACTGTGTGCCGCAGCATACCTAGCAGGAAATAATGGTGTGCGTAACAAAATTGTGTCGATTATCGATGCTTTGAAGAAGGGTAGACATATCAACATCGATGAATATAAGGCGCTTCATCGTAGCATCCTATAAATAAATGATGCAAATCAAGAAAGGTTACGCTCGAAAGTACGCATACGGTGGTAAAGGACTGTTTGACACAATCGCCAGTTTGGCTGGACGCATGTTTACTTCCTTTGCTGCCAAAACCCTAGGAAGTAAGGCCGTGAGTGCTGCCACCAATGCAGCCTTGAAAGGTGTTGAAAAAAGGGCCTCCAAAGCCGTCGACCATGTGGTTGATAAAGTGGCCCGCCCCAGAAAACGCAGTAAAACCCCTCGACAGCCTAGTGTTCAACGCAAGAAGCCAGAGCAAGTTCGGTTAAACAATCTAATCTCCGGCTCTGGTATCAAAACCATCCACGACTTCGTCCAACGCTATAAATAAATACATTATGTCTGACATCCTTACAATCACCGAAGGGTTGACCTTCGATGAAAGTCTCCAGGAATATCAGGTTCGAGAATACGAACCACAAGCCGGTGCCCAGCAGAACAATGCCGGTGCTGAAATCCGAATCAACATCGAAACCCAGGATTTGTTCCTACACCCCGCCTAGAGTTATCTCGTGGTGGAAGGTCGACTTCTCAAGAATGATGACACAGCATATGCCAATGGCGATCTTGTGTCGCTCACCCATAATGGTATCATGTATCTCTTCAAGAGCATCAGTTACAGGCTTTCCGGTCAGCAGATCGAACATATTAACGACCCCGGCATCCCCACCACTATGCTGGGAATGTTAACCTACCCCGACGACTTCTCCAAATCGCAGGGTCTCAACCAACTGTGGTATAAGGATTCTTCCACCGATGCTGAGGCTGAGAACACTGGATTTGCAGCCCGCCATGGATACATTATCACCAAGCCCACCAACAAAGGATCGTTTTCGTTTGCCATCCCCCTAAAACATATTTTTGGATTCGCAGATGATTACAACAAAATAGTGTACAATTCAGGCACGAACTCTCACTCGTTCGCGATTCAAATGTTAATGCCATTCTCAGAGCAGCTGCCGTCAACGATCCGGCAAAGATCGTCCTGAGTAAACTATCGTGGTTCGTCCCTCACGTCACCCCCTCAGACTAAAATAAGATGCAACTGTACAAAACCATCCAGAGTAAATCCAAGATCCACTGTGGATTTCGCATGAGACAGTGCGATTCCATAGCCGTTCCCCAAGCCTCACAGTTTAACTGGCTCCTAGCTGCCAAGAGTGGTCGCGAAAAGCCTAGATATATCATTGTTGCCTTCCAAACCGACAGAAGTGGTGACCAAACCCATAATGCTTCCGTGTTCGATCACTGTCGATTGCGAAATATAAATGTCACCCTCAACGCTGAACGTTATCCAGCAGTCGACTATAATGCAGCTTTCAATGAAAATAGAATCGCCAGAGTGTTCAAAGAAGCCTCCGACTTCAGAAAGAAATTCCATAACATGGACACTCTCCTTAGTAATGGTGGTATCAATCCCTCCGATTTCATCGACTTGTTTGTGATTGATGTGAGTCATCAGTCAGAACGTCTCAAAGAATCTACGGTGGATATTCAGATCCGAGCCGAATTCGCCCGCAATGTTCCAGCCAACACCGAAGCGTTTACACTTGTCATTTCCGACAGAATCGTACAGTTTGAATCCGATGGTCAGAAGATGAAGTCGTGTACTAAAAGTAAAAAATGGATAAAATTCACCTACAACTCCTCTTTGCCAGTCGCCCCGCCGAAGTCTATGCGATCGTAGTGAAGGCTGGTAAACAACTCAAGGAGCAGTATGACGGTATCGAAGAGTGTAAGCAAAAATATGTGACAATGGTCTACCATAAATAAATAGACAACACATTGTTGAAGCAAATTGTCGATAACACCGACCCAAAGCATGGGTTTTCCTTCATCGTCTCTGGAAACAATAGCCAAATCCTTACCCGGTTCAACCCCCCACTGCAACTCAAGGAATCTAAGGCCTACGAAATGGCATTGGTAAACCTGGAAACCTACTACTCCATCCCAAACATTCACGCAGGTAACAATTCCTTCCGCTATTCTCAAGACGGAGGTGTTACCTGGTTTCCCATTGTGTTGAGCACTGGCTCGTACGGTATAGATGAAACTAACAATGAGGTCCAGCGACAGATTCGTCTCAACCAGCACAAAACTAAGATCATCATCGACGCTCGACGCTGAGAGCAACCCTGACCCTAGCCAGACGCTTTCAAGTGGACTTTGATGTTGAAAACAGCCTTAACACCGTGTTGGGGTTTGAGCGACGACTCTACACTTTTGATAGGGTTACAAATGGTTACACTGAGGGTGAACACATTGTGAATATCATCAGCATTAACAGCATTCTTGGGAGTTATGTGAACGGTACCCAGCAGTCTACCATCTACAGATTTTTTCCCGCAGTCGATCCTGGTATGAAGATCATTTAAACCCCCAGAATCTAGTATACTTGCCGGTGACCTTGCAAACCATCAATCGCATGCAAACGTATCTCACCGATCAAGACGGTAGGCCCATCGATTTCAGGGGTGAACATCTCACCATCCGCTTTCATCTTCGTGAGGTATAAATAAATGACTTATTAAGAAACATAGTTTAAACTTGACAAAAGGTCAAGCTGATAAACTACAACGGGCTCCTAAGAAAGGTTGTCCGGTGTCCATTCGTTTGTCCCATGCAAACCTGCAAGGCGTACACAAAATGTGGCTCACCTCTCGGCTGGTTCAAAAGATTACCAAGCTTCTCCAGAAAGGTACTGGTGGTATGAATCTGGAGCTAAGTGCCGCCCAAATAAAGGAAAACATGCAAAAAGTAGGTGGATTCCTACCCATGTTGGCAGGGCTGGCAATGAGGGCACTTCCCATGATAGCTAAAACCATTCTACCTGCCTTGGGTGTTGGAGCCTTGAGCGGTCTGGGTGGTGTAGCCGTCAACAAGGCCTTAGGGTCTGGATTGTACCTGAAACGTGGTGGGTGTGTTTGTACCGTGAAACCTAGTGGCAACGGTCTCTACCTCAAACCCTCAAACGCTCGGATCACCTATTGTGATGGACTCTACTTGAAGCGTGGTCAGCAATTCCACGACGGGGCCGGTCTGATCTTAGGTGCTAACAGCCCCTTCAAAAATATTCCCTTCCTCGGTATACTCCTATAAATAAATGGATGATTTAGATTCTGGATACCGGCAGACCAAAGTTGAATGTATGGAGGATCAATTCGATGCAGAAATTCGAAGGTATCAACGTACTTTGAACACCTATAAACGTCTGGACAAAGTTGTATCTGTAGCACTGTGTGCTTGTTCTGTGGGCAGTTTGGTGTTAACCAGCTGCACCATGGGTTCAGCTTTGACCGGTATAAGTGCTATAGCCTCCCTTCCCCTAGGATCCCTTGCTTGCTTCAGTGCCACTGGCGTGCTGGTACTCACACTAATATCAAGGCGTATCATAAAAAAGAAGAAAAAACATCGCGACACCTTGCGATTGGCACAGTCCAAAAAATCCTTGGTTGAACAATGTATTAGTACTGCTTTGGCTGATGATGAACAAATTGATGATGCCGAGTTTGGGAAGATCGCAACCTGCCTCAAAAACTATTATGATGAGAAAGATCAGCTGCGACAACCTTCTACCACTTTTAGTGAGGACCTTAATGCGTATGCGCCGTAAAAAAATCAAACATCGTTCCGTTACGTTTCACTACACACATCGTTTCACGATGTGTTCCATTTCGCTTCACTTCACGATGTGCTCCGTTTCAACATAAAAAAAAAAAATTCCGATCCGGCAGAAATGTCGGATTGGAAAATTTTTTGTACTCCACCCGCCCCATTATTTTTTTTTTTTCAATTATTTTTTTTTTTTTTTTGGGGGGGACTTAATTTCTCACAAGGTCGTGAGAGAAGTACTCCTGCTTCGTCTTTTTGCTGACTTTGAAGCCTGTACTTCTCACGAAGGCTCCTTCCAAGGGTTCCTTCTCTTTGTTCAGATTACTGCAGGTCCATACCCTAGTCGTTTATCCTTCTCTGTTTTTCAAGATGAGGATCTTACTCCTCCCAAACTTCCCATCTACTTCTACCACTTCCAGGATTTTATAGATTACCCAGGTTGGGAGTTCCTTCCATTTCAGGGTTTTCAGGGTCTGGTCCTTTGCCTTTTCCTCGAAAACATTATCGTTGATAAAATCGTTGTGTACGATTTTTGGACTTCTGAGTTCCTCCATCTTTTGTACGAAAGCTATATTTTGTTTCTACCCTTATGATAATTGAAACGTATTGCGTTTGCATTTTATGTTTGGGGTTGGGGTTCCTATGCAGGATTTGTGCTTAAAATGGCAAGTGCGGCAGAATCGGCCTTTTGACACTACTAACGCATCGAGAAAATACAGCACCAGGGGGCGGGATTCAGCTGGCCCCTAAACAATAATGCATAAAAGGGCAAATTAATATTGAGGACCCAAAAATTCAGAAAGGTTTTTTGCGGAATACGGCTAAGGTAATATATCCCTTATGTAGCAAATCCTTAGAGTTTCGAACAATTCAAAGTTTTGTTTACAGATAATTTATAATTATGACAATTGTAATGACATTTCATGTCAAAACAGAAGTGCTGACTACTGGGTTAACTGACATTTTCTCTAATTGCTATTACTTATTTCTAGAAATTATTTACGATATGAAGGCATCGATTACATTAGATCCAAAGTTCTACACAAGACCCATAACTGTTACTTTTTATTTAAAATGATCTTTCAAATGAAAATGTTACACCTGAATAATTGGATGATTTGTTCTAACTTATTCTTTTGCCCCTAGGATCTTTTAACCCGGTAAAGTTTTGGCTTGGAGGATCTGATATGGCAGAGGAAGGAAGCTGGGTGTGGGCAAAATCTGGCCAACCTTTGACCTATACAAACTGGCAGCACGGAAATCCAGACAATGGGAATGATGGAGACGAGCATTGCATGGATCTGAGGGAAGATCATCATTGGCAATGGGGTGATAACAATTGTGATGAGGATTTCTATTTTGTTTGTGAAAGACCGTAAGTGTTTGCTTTACTCGTACTTTTGTAGGTTGTTACACATATGATTGTGAAGATGTAAGAGAAGGCAGGAATGACACCCGTTATTGAAAGAAATGTTTTAGAAAAAAAGTTTAAATAGCGTCATTTTATATAATTGATTTCGAGATTATATAAGTAACACTTCCCTCAGTCATTTTGGACATGGTACCGACAGTTCGAGCTGTTGAAGTAATTTTAATATGAATAATATATTCTTTATAAAAAATACGCCGGTAATCGGAAACTACATGTCTGTTTATGTGTCATTAATTGACAAACCTCATCTGATCAAAAGCTCTCACGTATAAAATTATGGAGATGTCGATTTCAACATACACGAAAGGCGTTCCAGGAATAACCGTTATATGATACGCTCGATATTAAAAGTTTGAGATAACCAAAATCTAGAGGGTATTTAAAAAACACACTGGAAACCGTTAATGGCAAACCTTGCTCGAGAGAGTTGCAACCTTAGTTTTTGTTAAATTTAATAATTTATATCCTTAAGATTTTACTGTCAAGATGTATCAGTTAAATCATCCCAAGATAGCTTTGGAAATTTGCAGTGAACCCGAAGGATTTACTAATAAACTCATCACCAGGACTGAAATTGTGTACGCCAGACGCCCGTTTCGTCTTCAAAAAACTGATCGGTCACGCTCGAATAAAAAAAGGTTAAAAAGACCAAATAAAGTACGAAGTTGAAGAGCATCGAGAACCAAAAATTCCAAAAGGTTCTAATGTATACAAATATAGTTATTTTGACATCTCCTGTCCGACAGTAAAGGCAATGCTGAAGAAGCGCCTGTTTTGCTGGGCGGGATTAATGATAAGCAGCCATGTCCGATCGAAATGCGGATTTTAAATCCGATGTGTCTACAATTAGAGTACCAATCTACCAGCACATTAAAGGAACATTGTAACAACTATTTGAGGGGGTCATAGATGGCCTGTTGCAATGCAAAGTTTCTGCACCTATCAAACATACCCTCATTTTCTATGGTTTGGTGAAATTCCCGCTCTTAATCCCGGTCCGCCCACTTTGTAGAACCTGTTAGATTTATTGTAATAATGTTCTCGCCCATAATATGCATGAAACATTTGCAACTGGACGTTAAGCAAACAACAAGCAAGAAGTCAAGATATCAATGTAAAATTATTGCACCATGTGACATTTTCGAAAATCTTTCTTTTTTCTTGTCATGGTGCAGTCGCATGTACCTCTATCGTCTGACGTTACGCTTTCAACTATAAAGTTGCGACAACTGTCGTCATAAATGTTTTATTGATTTATGTTTCCTTGTTTTTGTAGATTATTTGTTGGACAAACAGTGATAGGATAAATTCAACAGATTGCTGTCATTTATTTGACTATACTATGAACTTGAAATACACAGTGTATACTGTTAGTCTCTATGGTAAAATATATATAATCGTTAAATAAAAACATAAACTAGATAATTCGTTGTACATGTTGAAGACGAAGAAATTTATTCTAACTTTTCGCCAAACGATGTTCAGTTGTATAGTTTTCAGGATTGCAGAAGATATAAATGGCTATTTTACATCTGCAATTTGATATTAACGAATTACTGTAATTATCTCCAATATGTTCAGCTCGTTTTGGTCCGAAACAAGACCATATCTAGACAGGATGCATCTAGCTATACAATAAAATATTAACTTATCTACAATGTAATTAGTTATTTTTACTAATTTTTATAGTGGTTGATTAGTTTTTTTGTAAAATAAAACTTCTACACAATTATTTTATAAAATTCATTTATTTTCGCAGCTGACTTGTAAAAGTAAAATAAAAATTTAAACTACATATCAGATTTCTCAATATGTTTTAACAGTTTTAATGGTTTGCATAATGCTAGATGACGACTCAAACCTATTTGCAATCAATAGGAAATACAACAAAGTGCACCAAGTAATAAAAGCATGTGCGAAAAAAACATGATTGTGGACGGTTACAAATTAAATAATCAACCATTACTTCTCAATCGATAGGTTTTGTTTTTCCATCAAAGTTGGATGGTTTATTCTCCTTTTGAATACAGCTTGATGTCAGAGGTGTACCAAAAGTATTCACATTGACTCTATTCCTCTCCTTGTCGGCAGATATATGCACAGCACTGTTTGAAGAGATACTTGGACATTCAGTGAAGAAATTAAATGGCAATAAATAAAACGAAACATGTGATCCAATAGTCGTTATGGTGGGAACGTCTTCTGTATGCGGGATCTTATCTATACCCATTGTGACCCAAGCAACTAAATCTCTATCACGGATTGTGTCATTATTTTGCAAGAATCTTTCAAAATCCACTACCGGGTGCCAAGGACCGTTTCCATTGTAAAGAGATGTGCTCATCACTTCTGTTTCTTGGAACTGTGATATTGCTAGCGGGAACTTCGCCCAACTTGCCCCTTGTGTTACATCACTACTTTTGAGTAAAAAGTTTGCTTTATTGTTATTTAAAATTCTATATGATCTTGCTGATCCAAATTTGCTTGATGCATACTGATTATAAATAACGTCATATTGATTTCCTGGTTTAGTTTTATAATTTGCATCATATTCAGTTAGCCTTGCGTTTGTTTCGTATGTCATTTGTTGTTTCCAAGCATTACTGTACCATTGCCTTGTTGTATTTTCAGTTCGAAAATCTGTTGTTGCATAACGATTGATTCTACCATTAATGTCAATGTCTATCTTAAAATGAAATAAATGTTGATGAATATTTGCGACGACATTATTGTGAACGAGAGTACCATGTCTCATCTCGTGATATAGCGGGAAAGCGGAATGAAGATAACCAGATAATGATACTTTTGTTTCAAGTGCGCCATTAAGATAAAATATGTAATCAAAAATATAATCATAATTCCATATATTTGATATAGATCGAATAATTAACTTATAATTTCCTAGCCCGCCATAAGATTGGAATTTGCCTGAAGCGTCTCTTGAGGAATGACGACGCAATGGAATGCTTGCGTGGTCTTCAAAAATACAAATGGTATTTTTGGCACGAAACGGTTTTTCGCTGTTTACAAAATGATCTGAATCAAGGAATGTAGATGTTTCTGGGCAGTCTACGCCCGGAACGAGTTCACTACTCGTTGCGCCCATCATGTACGAATTACCATATGTGTTCACTAGATCGGCCAACGGGCCATATCCGGAATAGAAAATGGCAACTTCTTGAAATGATAATTCATAAATAATTCTTTCATCGTTAAATCTAATATCGAATATCTGTAAACCAGACGATGATCTCATCTTTAGATTCATGTTCCATTTCATATAAGTCAAATGTAGACCTTCTACTCTATACCTATGTCCATCAGGTTCAACGAGCATCGGTCCTTTTAATGGTCTCTCCATTTCTCTGTCACCTCTACGCCATAAAGATGAATATGAGGTATCTTTTTCTTCTGAAAAAGGAAGCTGAATCTTCTCAATGGTCCCTTTTATATATCTTTCCATCAAATTTTCAGGTGAATATGCGAAGTGTCCATTATAGACTATCCTGTATACATACCAATCTCTCACATCCCGTGAAGAATGGTCAAGTTGCATTTCAAGACCTAAAGGGTGTAGATAAAACCCTTCCACGTCGCGATATGCACCAAACCATGATTGTCGTTCACCCTCTCTTATTCCCCGTGGTGATATATCGTGAAAAATGATACAGTCAACATTATTTGTACAATTATGATAAGATAGGCCATAGCTCTCATACAATAAAGGATATAAAACTTCAGATGTTTCCCGTAAAATTCTGTAAAGAAATTTATATTCAACATCGTCAACTGGTTTAAAATTATATGGAATGTTGGATTTGGTGTATGAAGGATTTGTAACTTTAATGTGATACGACGGTCGTTGCAATGGTCCAACATGGTACTCCTCGACTCTTCGAACACGCCTGTCTCCTCTGACAATTACAACGTGTGCCGTTCTCTCGGGTTGTCTGGTTCCAAGATCCATATGCTCAAGAACCGCATCTTTTAATGGTAACAGTAAATCAATCATATAAATGTAGCTGCAGTTTGGAAAAGCCTCGCTGAAAGTAACTAAACTCAAATTGGTCTTTTTGAATAAATATTGTGTAACGCTGTCATATTCTTTCAGTGTTAGACTATCAAAAACACCGGGTTTGTTTTTATCACGTGGGTTAACTGAGTATCCAAGATCACAGACATAAAATTCTCCGCGAATTCGATAGACGCTGAGAATAACAACACATGAAAGTAGAAATAATGCGATGAATGTGACGGTGAAAAATCCTATTCTTATCCATAAGAGCTTTTTGTCTTGACGTGAAGCTTTTTTCTTCTCTTTGCTAGACATTGTTTAAGACAGGGTTCATATCTAGAATAAATAAGAAGATGTTTTGAAATATAATTCAACTATAGTGTCACAAGAAAAATGAGAAAAATGGCGACTAGAAAGCAATATAATGAAACTTTACAGCAGTTGTAATACCATAAGTTCAGGCATTGTCTGTTAATCTCACTACTTGTAGAACTCAATTGCAGCATTATAAGTTAAGATATAGAATACAAAAGATGTTACTTCAAAACATATGTATTAAAGTTTTTAACCGTCCATATCACTGATTAAATATAAAGATGACATTTTGATTTTTGTACCTATGTAGAGTGGAATTATACCTGCTGTGTAGACTCAAAACAGTTTTGAATTAACATTATATGAAGAGTGTTCTAATCAAATAGCAATTAAATTAATTGAAATACAACTATACAACTTGATCTTGTAGGTGCCTTTTACTAGGATCTGCTTATTGTTGAAGTCCGTATCGGTACCTATAGATGGCTTACTTCCGTTTCATTCATTATCTGCATGGTCGATAGTTTTCTAATTGGTTTTATTTAAAGTATTTTTTTTAACACAAAATACTTTACAGCTAGTCATTAACAGGACCAGAAATAAAGGGATAATTTAATTATGCGTGTGATGTAAATGATTTTTAATATAAGAATTGATTGATTAATCGTTGTTTGCTTTATGACCAATAGCAAATATTTTATGCAAATTTCAGACATGATGAAATTAACAATTTATCAAATTGAAAGGTTGGTATAATTACAAAAAAATAACATCAAACAACTGTTTTTGTTTCCCTACAAAACGATATTACTAATTAATAAAAAAAAAGATATAAAAAAGACAGTAAAAGAGAAGCAAAGGATCATACATAAAAGGGACATTCAAACTCATAAGTCGAAAATAAACTGAAAACGCCATGGCTAAAATAGAAGAAGACAAACAGACAAACAACAGTATACAAAACACAACATAGAAAACTAATGACTGAGCAGCACAAACCCCACCAAAAAAAAACTGGGGGATGATCTCAGGTTCTACAAAAAGATAAGCAGATCCTGCTCAACATGAGGCACCTGCCGTGTTGTGCATGTAAGTACAAACCCGGTGATAAGTCTGATTCGGTAGATCACATTCGGGAAAAGGGGGACGGGATTGTAGTTACGACAATTGGAACGTATCCGTCATCATCTGTGAAACAGATATTCCATAACAGCCAACCAACTCGTGATGGCGTCCGTAAAATTTACGAAGGGATGATTTAAACTGCACCACTTGGAACTCTTGGTTTAATAGCTTCTTTGTGAACAGCAACCCTCTATCAAGGAAATCATGATAGGAAATACAAGCCCTGGAATATCGTATCAACTCCTTAATCCCGGTATGCAGGCGCTGATGGAATGTTGCTACATAGAAATGGAAAGTTCACAATTGGGAAGCTGAAATCATCTCTTTTGTTGTAAAGTTTTGTTTTCAACCGACCCTCATTGACAATTTCTAGATGTAAGTCAAGATATGAGACAGACTTAACTGTATATGTTGTATCATTTATCTCAAGTTCGATGGGATAGATGCGTTCAACATAGTCTCCACATTTTTAATTATTCAGTGAGAGAAAATCATCTTTAAAGCGGAAAGTGAAGTTAAAGGAGACAAAGGAACAGTCGGCAAGAAGAGAAGCAAAGTTGGTTCCCATGGGAATGCCGATTGTTTGTTGAAAATCACGCCCTCAAAACGTAACAAATTTGTTGTCAATCAAGAAAATTACTTACCCTGCATTTACAAACAGCTGTAATAATACAGTTTTCTGTAGACACATCATATACCAACGACAGAACTACAAAAGATATATATTTTTTGTATCAAACGAGGAACCTTATGTGACTGTCCCTGACTTGGGTCCCTTCATTGCAGATTTATCATTCTGGGGTTTATTGTATAAAGCACTGGATAAAAAATTTGTGCAAAGTTCTTGGTTTTTATGTATGTGCATGTATTGTTTCTCTGTTTTTCTTTAGTTACAACTATATCGAACCATGTATAAACGTTGTTGGAGATTTTGTATAATAAATAAGTTGTTATGCGTATACCGAGTCAGGACTATTACGACTATTTGCTAAACATTAAAGTCTTTGAGTTAAGCACATTAATTATTGCCTGAGATATTCATGAAAAACGTATTCGCTTTTAACTTTCTGAAAATTATACATGTTGTAATAGTTTGCAAAACATTAGAAATCCATAGGTTTAATTACAAATGTTTTTGGTTAAACAGAGGGAACGATTTCTACTGTTGTAGGTGCTCGGCCTTATCCACTTATATTCAGAAGGTGATAATTCCCTCCTCGCGAGCAGCAGGTAGTCAAAATGAATGTTACTGGCAGCCACGTAGACGTCAACATTAATAAAAATAATGTTATTTGGAATCACGTCAACATTTGTCAATTGCATTCGTATAATCCTGTCTGTGACTGAATTCGTAACCTAAGTAGAAATTTAACCGGTTACGCCTCGGTCAGTTGTTCAGATAAAAGACTAGATAATCATTAATTAACATTTTCTCTACTATTACATGTATTATACAGTAGTGAATGTAGCGTTTATAACATATATAAACATACAGAACATATCTCTGGACAATAACCTGTATCGGTGCATTTGCTTGTGCAGGTTGGCATTGCAATAATTTATCAGTGATCATGTTGATGCAGTAGTATTGATTGAAATACAAACACAAGATTTCAATGTTTACACGCAAGTTATTATTTAAAGTAACATACCTATAAATACAAGACATCCCTGATCTGTGCACAGAAATATATTCAATTATCACAACAGGCTGTCGTTACAAGATGATATAAAATAATCATATTACAAAATGTACAATTTATTGACGGAATACATTATTAAATCTTGTAGCAGTAAAAGTGAATCATCGATCGCAGATATCAACAAAGGCCATAAACTCATTTAATATTTTCTTTTAGCATCAAATTTTGAAAATATATAGAAACACGTGTAAGATGCATTTGGTGAGATATCGGTCTAAAATAAAACGCCTGGATAATGTTACTGTCTCAGATGATATACAACTACGATTTGCAGGAGGTGATCTGAAGATTATATATTGATTGTATTATGTAACTCTTGCATGCAAATAATAGTTAATTTGTTTATAGAATCGGTTAAGAAAGAATCATGATCGTGGTATTTAGGGAGTTATTTTCAACATTATATAAAGTAATGCATGGTAGTACAAAAAACAACCTACAATCAAAATTGTTTATATCACCATGGTAAAATATTGATTATCAGTTTGAAAAAGAACAACATACGTGTATTTGAGGAACTTTGTTTGAATGAACATTGTTTCTGGTCGATACAAAGATCTGTAATCAATTAATTGTCTTTAAGTGGGCATGCAATATGATCCGACAACGATTACATGAACGTATATGTACGGTATACCAGCGAGGTCCATTTTTAGGATGACAACATAGAATAATATCATCAGTGTCAGACTGCAATACAAATCTCGAGTTAGATATCTCCGGTCGTGTCAAGTATAAGACTTGAAAATTATTGTATTTAGCTACGTACGCGGCATTAAGAAGTAAGAACAAAGACTGGTTGGTTTGGAGTCAGAATAATGTGTTCGAGTACGTGGCGTGTTTACCTTAAAGGTGTTGCATTTTTAACTAACAGGTTAAAAATCCGTTGATCCCTTGATCGAAAAGAGGACATTAGCAGTTGCAACCTTCTTTCGACCTGTCATGCTCGTTTTTTCGCCTATCTGGACAGTATGTCTTGAAAGTAAAAAGCACAATAAAAAATCTGGACAGATGCAGCTATAGCTACTAACAGGATGACCCCTAACTTGAACAAAGAAATAAAATAAGACATGATTTGAAAAGCAGGTTCAAAATGTGTTCTCTACAATCATATGAGATCATCTTATATATATGTGCATGTGATCTACCGAATTAAGACTTGTCACCGGGTTTGCACTTTTATGAGCAACACGGGTTCCACTAGTGGAGCAGGATCTGCTTACCCTTCAGGAGCACCTAAGATCACCCCCAGTTGTTGGTGGGGTTCATGCTGCTCAGTATTTAAGTTTCTATATGTTGTGTTTTGTATACCGTTGTTTGTCTTTTTGTCGTTTTTCGCTTTTGTCATGTCGTTGTCAGTTTATTTTTGACTTATGAGTTTGAATGTCCCTTTGGTATCTATCGACTCTCTTTTATATATACGAGCACGCGAGTTGTGATAGATCTGAATTTTAATCAGATTGTGTTCGCTACTACAGGAAGTCAGCTGAGGTATCCACAGCTTTGGTTGAATACTGTCGCTCAAAGAAAAACTCGAAAACAACACTCCTATATAACAGGTTTCAGGAAGTCTCATCATAAAATTGAAATCAGTAGTATTTGATAGAGACCGGAAAGTATTTTAAATAGTCATATCATTGAAAGAAGGAACAATTTTACTGAAATATTTAGTACGCACACCACGTCAGAGACATATATATTAGCGGGTCAATATCATTTTCAAACTTAGACTATGTACATATATGAAATATAAATTAAGGACTTTCACTCAGTTCATACGTTATATTTGGACTTCGTCATCGTCAAAAGTCCATAATTGATAAATAGTTGCCACTCGATGCCTAAGTAAGCAACAACCAACTTTACTATTGAAACAATAAGTATGAATGAAAATATATGTGGGGTATTCGTGAGAGAAACAAGGAAAAAATACAACACTGGAGTTTAAAAAAGCAAGTGGCGGATTCTTAAAAAATCCACTCCTGATTACATGATATATGGGGAACTTGGTCGATTCCCACTGGATATTTTTTATTAAATTACGTACTATTAATTATTGGGCAAAGCTTGTAACTGGAGAAGAAAAGAAACTTCCTGTTATTCTATACAATCTTGTTACTGGTAGTTATAATGGAAATATAGCTTGGTGTAGGAATGTGAAATCTGTGCTTGATAATTGTGGACTATCAAATATATGGAACACTAAATATTTTATAAGTAAAAACTGGTTGTATGATACTGTTAAAATTTTAGATGACAAAAATATTGCTTCTTTTTGTAGATTTAGAACTTTGAACACAAAAATTCCTATCGAAATTGGTAGATGGCAAAATATCCAGAGAAAAAATCGAATTTGTACTTTGTGTAATTCCGGTGATATTGGCGACGAGTTCCATTATATTTTAGAATGTTCGGCAACAGACGAAAGTAGACAAATGCTACTAAAGCATCATCTTGTAAACAGACCAAATATTTTAAAATTTCAAGGTCTAATGAATAGCAACAACCTGTCTGAACTAAAAAAGCTGTGCAAGTTTATAAGAATAATTATTAAATGCCTTGAATCCCCTAGGTAACCACTTTATGTCTCTACTTTATATTTGTATTTAAAATTTATACTATGTATGTTAATTTATTTGTATATGTCTCTATACCATTGGACTTTGGTTTACATATATAGATTCAGATTTGTTTGGAAAAAATATCATCGTCCAGTTAGAGATTGGCAACTTCGTGTACGGCACGTGTGTTAATTTATTGAAATATATCACATCGTGCCACTCTCTTTATTTTTCAAACTTTTTCATATATATACCATCATCAAATATTGTCAAATTCCTTTTGTTTATTATTTTTTTTTTTATCCAAAATGATTTTAAAATCTTAACGTTTCTTTAAAGAAACAGACCAAGCTTATACCAAAATTAGAGTACTGCTAAACCATTTGGGATCCACATCAATAACAACAAAGTTTACAAATTGAAAAAGTACAGAGAAGATTCACAAATTGAAAAAGTACAGAGAAAAGCATCTTGCTTCACATACATTTGAATCAATTGCCACAATAAATAGTTTCATGCAGTGCAGTAGAGAGTAGAGAGATACCAAAAATCTACTCTAATCCCTATTTTCTACCCTTAACATTTATAGTTATCAAATGCATACATTTTTATCTTAAGGTTATTTTTTAAATGTACATTATTTTTTTTCAATTTTTAATTTTGTTTTTTTTAGTTGTCTTGTAAATTACAAATCAAATTTGATAGTCGACGCCCGGGTGTCTTCCTATATGAAGGTAAACACAGACGTGCCGCAGGAACGAGTCCTTTTTTTTGATATTTCAAATATAACAATGGGTTGCAATTTCAACATTTCAAAAGTCAATGGGCCAGTAATTTTCATCTTTCGGTTAAATTTTTGTAGAAGAATGCGCTGTTTTTAACCAGAGACATATATACATATGTCTCTGTTTTAACCAACATAAGATGCCAAAAATTGTATATGTGATAACTGAGAAATATACATGTATGAATGGGTTATAACAGAGACATATAATACATTATATGTCTCTGGTTATAATTTTGCGATGAAATATATTTATGGGTCGTGATATTCACAAAGACTTTGATATATGCTCGAGGATATATGAATGGGGGTGTGTTTTTCAAAATCCGAGCTGGACGTCTGTACCCAAAATTTCATGTTGAGAAAATCTCTGCTATAAAACAATTTGATCTTGAAATAGACGGATGAAACTGAAATATTTCTTGTTTTTCCATAGTTTCCATAAAAACTTCTTCCACTTTATGATTTTGTGAAATGCACGTTATATGGCGAACACGTGAATTTTGCACGTGTAAAATCTTGGACATCACTTTATCGTTGACATCCCCTTTCTCGAATGGTATTTACAACTCGGAGATTGCTCACGGAGGTCTCTTATAATATAAAGCCTTAATAAGGTATACACAAATTAGACGTGCCGCTGGTATGTGTCACCTTTTTGGAATGTCAAATATATCAATGGGGTGCAAGTTCACTGAGGAAATATATCAATGGGTAGGAATTTATGATATTTATACAACAACAACTGCAACAACAACAACAACAACAACAACTTTTTTATTTGTCAATCAAGACGCCCCGAGGAGCAGTACAATTACAGTTTAAATTAAAGTATACAAATAATTGTGGTGATTTTTTTTCATTGAACTATTTGAAATTAAAATAGGTGACAATAAAACTAAAACTATGTAGGAGAAGGGAGACAACAAACACAGTGTATTCCCAAAGATAATGAGTGAGGGGCCTGATGTGTTATTTTCGTTCTTCGTGATCGGCGCATTTTTGCTATCGTGATCCGTTTTTCTACAGATTTATTTTTTTTTATATTTTCGTGATCCGTGATCATGGAAATTTATTTTCTGTTAATCGTGATTGACAAAAAAATCAACTCGTGAATCGTGATGAGACGCCCCCCCATCATGTGTGTATAAATAACAAAATAATAGTCACCTTTGTTGATATTTTTAGAAATAACTGTTGGATCAAATTTTACAAAACTGGTCTTATTTTCACGACATAACATCTTAGAGTAATATAGCCCCATACAATTGAATATTTATTCGCACATTTCCAAGTTTTACAAGATAAAATGATAGTACCAGCACAGCTGGCTTCGGGTATCATTAAGAAAAAATCGCCACATTTGTTGATAATTTTGAAAAGAAAACACTGTTGGATCAAATTTTACGAAAATAGTCTTATTTTCACGAAACAACATTTGGGAGTATTATTGCCCCATAAAATTATATATTTATTAGCATATTTCCAAGTTTTAAGAAAAAAATTGGGAGATCAAATGGTTTCTACGGCAATAGGAGGTGAAGCAAAATGGGCCGAGTTTTAACTTTGTTTGTATTTGATTAATCTCATCATTAGAACATATTTTATCAATAACAAATTATTAGAATTAGTTTTTTGTAACTTTTAAATATACTTGCATGCTTTAGCTGTGAAAGGTATCAGCATTATCCATTAGAAAAATCGTGAGGCGTAGCACCTTTTTCACAACAATAGCGGGTTTTTACCCATAAATCCATTGGAATAATCGGCTTTCCGGTGGCCAAGTCATTTCATTGGCTGTTATATAGACTCTACTAGAGTTGCAAATCTCTTGTATTATATGTCTCTGATTTGGTTAACTCATTTATTGTTTTACAATTATTTAACAGTAAATATTTTTTAAGGCCAATATTATTTTTAAATAGTCTATAGGTTCTTAATTTGTTTCCTTGCACCATGCCAGGTTTGTCATTATTTAATTGCTTAAGCCAAATTATTTCATCATATTTAATTCAGAGTTTTTTAATGATAATTGACTTTATATTAGATTTGTGATTTAAGGATGTATTCTTCTGACGTTTCAGTCTCGTTGAAATCTCATTCTGGAATTATTTCCAAAACATGTGATATAAGTGGAAATTATCAATGATTTTAAAAAATATTGTAATCAAACTTAACTTTGTGAAAAAATTGTGTATTTACAATGAGTAGTTTTTGAGAAATAAAATTTTCAAATTTTATAACCAATCAAGTCAGTCTCATTAGCCAAAATGTTGAGAAAATGGGTGAGGGGTACAAGAAATGATTTTACCAGATACATGTACATCCCATATCAATTTTTTCTTTTCAAATTTCTTAGGTATGTATTTTTTCAATCATTTATAACAAAGAAGTTGAAATACTATGCTTTTTGTTCTAAAAAATGAGAAAAATCCCAAATTTACAAAATTGACAACATGGTAAATTTGACACGAAAAAGCAACAATATTTAATGAATCTTTCTTATATTAACACCTACCTATAGTTTTTTTAGGTTAAATTTATTCAGATTGGTCCACTTCATCTTTAGTGAAAGTATGAAAAAAAGTTTAATTATGAAACTGTGATTTTTTTCATGATAATAGCCCAAGAATGGGTAAAAAATGATTAAAAATGGGAAAATCATCAAAATTGGGTACTTTCAAATGGCCGAAGCAAAAAAAGAAGTGCACCACCATATCATTTTTTCTTCACTAATTATTTTTTTTAAGTCATATAAACCCAAAAATCAGGTTAAGAAAAAAAGTTTAATTCTAGAAATTTTTGGCTCCTCAGAGGTGCACATCCTTAACAAATATTCTGGGGTTAAACTAAGATATTTAAATAGTGATTAAATGCTTCCCAACCAATTGTCATTACATTTTAATACGACCGCAAAAAAATTTTGTGGTCATATATTGGTATGACGTTGGCGTCGGTGTTGTCGTTGTCGTCGTCGTCGTCGGAAGACACATTGGTTTTCTCACTCTTAACTTTAGTTTAAGTGAATGGATCTCTATGAAATTTTACCATAAGGTTCAATACCACAAAAGGAAGGTTGGGATTGATTTTGGGGGTTATGGTACCAACAGTTAAGGAATTAGGGGCCAAAAAGGGGCCAAAAATAAGCATTTTTGTAACTTCCAGACATAACTTGTGTGTTAGTGTATGGATCTCTCTGACATTGTACCACAAGGTTCCATATCACAAAGGGAATGCTTGGATTGATTTTCGGGGTAATTGCCTCAAAATTTTAGGAATTAGGGCTAAAAAAGGGGCAAAAAACAAGCATTTTTCTAGTTTCATGACAATAACTTGTGTGTAAGTCTATGGATCTTTCTGAAATTGTACTACAAGGTTCCATATCACAAAGGGAAAGCTGGAATTGAGTTTGGGGATAATTGCCCAAAACGTTTAGGAATTAGGGGCCAAAAATAAGCATTTTTCTAGTTTCCAGACAATAACTTGTGTTCAAGTGTATGGATCTCTCTAAAATTGTACTGCAAGGTTCCATATCACAAAGGGAATGTTTGGATTGATTTTGGGGGTAATTGCCTCAAAAGTTTAGGAATAAGGGGCCAAAAAAGGGGCAAAAAACAAGCATTTTTCTAGTTTCATGACAATAACTTGTGTAAGTCTATGGATCTTTCTGAAATTGTACTACTAGGTTCCATATCACAAAGGGAAATCTGGAATTGAGTTTGGGGGTAATTGCCCAAAACGTTTAAAAATAAGGGGCCAAAAATAAGCATTTTTCTAGTTTCCAGACAATAACTTGTGTTCAAGTGTATGGATCTCTCTGAAATTATACTGCAAGGTACCATACCACAAAGGGAAGACTGGGATTGATTTTGGGGGTAATTGCCTCAAAATTTTAGAAATTAGGGGCCAAAAAGGGGCAAAAAACAAGCATTTTTCTAGTTACAGGACAATAACTTGTTTGTAAGTGTATGGATCTTTATGAAATTGTACTACAAGGTTCCATATCACAAAGGGAAAGCTGGGTTTGAGTTTGGGGGTAATTGCCCTAAATGTTTAGGAATATGGGGCCAAAAAGGGGCCAAAAAACAAGCATTTTTCTAGTTTCCAGACAATAACTTGTGTTCAAGTGTATGGATCCCTATGAAATTGTACTGCAAGGTACCATACCACAAAGGGAAGGCTGGGATTGAGTTTGGGGATGATGAATCATAAGGGGGTTCAAAAAATTTGGGGGGGGGGGATTTTTTTCCCCTTTTCTTTTCTTTAAAATTTTCCATTTTAAATTGGTTATTTCTGATTTATATATAAAAGCAAATAATAATGATATGGTTTGAATAGGTAAATTAAAAATTTTTAAGTTCTTAGACCACATTCATTCTGTGTCAGAAACATATGCTGTGTCAAATATTTAATCACAATCCAAATTCAGTGCTGTATCAAGCTTGAATGTTGTGTCCATACCAGGGCTTCCAAAATTATTTTTAGCCAGCCGGACATTTTATATATTATCCCGATTTTAATCCCTTAAGACTAAATAAACAAAAGGCAATTATGGTAATCAGTTGCCGAGTTGGCCATCCCAATGATTGACATTAAAAAAAAACAATATTAAACTTTCTTTGATTCAAATTCGAAGTTCTGACGTAAACTGTTAAATTAGCAGTGCATCATTCGAAGTGTGCAACATCAGCGTACTTATATCTGCCTTAGACTCTTTATTTGTGCAAAATAACGTTGTCAAAAACTTTAGTTTCGTTTCTAAATCTTATACCGGATGTTATCTTGACAATGGTAAAACATGGACCAGAGACGGATACGTAAATTTATTGTACGTTTGCAAAGCATGAATGAGTGTATTAAAGTAGCTCTTTCTACGTTATTTCTTCAAGAAAATATTCGAAACAAACGTTAGATAAAGGTATCAATGACAATTTAGGCATTTTTTTTTTAAGAAATTAGGCTACATAATTAAATTTCACACCTGCGCACATGCGCACACGTGTACTAGTTCAAACATGTCTCTGGTTCAAACAACGTGGTTATGACGATTTTTCATTTTCATCTTTTTAATTTTTTCATCAAATCATATTTGTAAACGTATTTCTGATAATTTAAATCTTTTTGACTAAATTTATTAGAGGCAAACCGCTGAAATGTAAGAAAATAACTTTGAATAGACCGATCAATGTCCGGTTCAAAATAGTTTACCTGTCACCTGAACAGGTAAATTTCAGCTGTTCGACAACTAATTAGCCTTGATTAAAATAAGAAGGTATTAAAGTTGGGGTTGTTTTGATAGTACTTAATGATCATGTCACTTTTATGACCGGAACTGTGTGGCTGTTAAAGGCAAAAGGTTGGGTCAAAAAGATCGGGAATTATGTTAAAATGACCGTCTCTTAAGAAAGCCTTGAAAACTAAAAAGTAGATGTCCATTTCATGCTTTGCCCAGCTGGACTTTTACCGGACATTATACAAATGTCCGGAATATATGACCGTTTTGGAAGCCTTGGTCCATACTTGCCCCAACTGTTCAGGGTTCGACCTCTGCGGTCATATCAAGCTGCGCCAAGCAGAGCATTTTATTTAGATAAAATTTTGGACTCGTCAAATGCTTCTTTAATGAGGGAGATATTTTGTTCTGAAAGTCTGATCCAAAATTTAGTCATATTAAGAATAACCTCAAGAGATAGGGGTAGCGCCCCAACTCTCCCATCACTGCTATGTTAGTTGATCTTCTAGGTACTTGTAGAGAATATTTACAAAATTTAACATGTAATTTTTCAATAACTAGATCTTTGCACATCTGGAAAAAATAGTTATCCCCTTTTGATTGTAACTTATTTGGAGAGAATTGGCCCCAAATTTCTGAGCCATATAATAAAATTGGCTTCAGTATGTGGTCAAAAAGATGTAAAAGTGTTTTAATATAAGGTTTAAAATGAGTAAAATATCTTTTTAATTTGAAAAAGGCTTTTAATGCTTTATTATATAGATTGAACTTAGCATCTGTAAATCTGCCAGATACAGTGAATATAATGCCAAGATAATTCTAATTTTCTCATTATTTATAAGCTGACCATTAAATGTGAATTTTTCCTTTGATATCCTTCCTGTGTTATTAAAAATTAACAATTTGGTTTTTTTCATGTTAATTTCTAGTCCCCATTTATTACAATAATCCATTAAATTGTCCAAACAATTTTGTAATCCAGATGAAGTTTCAGAAATCATAATGAGGTCATCTGCATACATTAAACAGTTAAGGGTACTGTTGTTTAACAAAACTGGGCAACAGTTAGAATAAAAATTATCTGGTAAATCATTTATGAAAAGTTTAAACAATGTAGGGCTCAAATTACCCCCTTGACGGACACCAATATCTGATGGGAAGTTTTCAGTTAGTGTGTTACTATTAGTTTTTACACACAAAGATGTGATTTTGTACATATCTTTAATTACATTATAAAATAAATCGCTCAATCCGAGCTTCCTCAATTTAAAAATAAGGCTAAATGCCAAACCTTGTCGAAGGCCTTATTAAAATCAACAAAACAGGTATAGAGGCTTTTATGCCCCTGCTTAGTGTATTTATCAATCAACGTTTTAAGTACAAACATGTGGTCACTAGTTCTTTTTCCTTTACCAAATCCTATTTGCTCTGGACCAACTATATTTCTTTTAGTTATAAACTTTTCTAATCTATTATAAGTTTTTTTAAAAAGAGTTTTCCTACACAACTACCTATCGTGATGCCCCTAAAATTTGAGGGGTCATCTTTAGATCCTCTTTTATGTAATGGGACAATAAATCCTTTAGCCAGTATTTCAGGAAATTTTCCTGTTGTTAATACTTTGTTAAATATCTTTACAAAACATTTAAGCAGATATGATTGGCTGCACTTGAGCATTTCATCAATTTTGGAGCCAAAGCTGCTTGATTTATTATTTTTTAGTGATTTGACTGCTTCTTTTATCTCTTTTTCTGTAATTTTATAATCCAATTCTGTGAAAATTTTATGCTTTTCTAGTTTATTAAGTGAATCAATTAGTTCTTTATTTACAGGTAAGGAATTTGAATTAAGCTTTTTAAAATAGTGTAACCAATTAGAGTTTGATATATTAGATGTATCTCCTTTTGTAGAGGATTCATTACTGAGAGACTGTAGTAAGGCACAATATTGGGATGGATTGTTATCTCTCATGTTGTATAATTGTACAATAAGATCTTTACGGAACTGTTTATATTTATTTTTCCTAGTTTTTCTATAAAGTTTTAAAAAACTGAAGAAATTCCCTCTCACTATAGGGTCGTTATTATATTTTTTAAATAGTTTTTCCTTGTCATCTAATTGTTTACGCATTTCAATTAAAGAAAAATCAAACCACTTTGGTTGTTTCTTTTTTTTTTTAGTATTTGAATTTAAGGAGTTAGTGATTTTAGGTAATATTTGTTTTAATGATTTATCAGCTACCTCATAGATCATATCATTTAGTTTTGATGTCATATTTTGGGAATCAAAGTCATCTGACAAAAAGTTTGATATTTTTTCTTGCATATCATTAGAGGTCAGAGCTGTTTGAAATTTTAATGCAGACTCATCATTCCAAATATATCTAGGAGGGGTTATCTGAGAGTGTTCACTCAGAGTATCTAGTATAGGAACTTTCATATCTATATTTAACATAACAGAGACCTGACTGTGATCAGAAAGATCAGCTAAAAAGTCATGAACTTTAAAAAAAGCAACTTTATCTAACAGTTCCTCTGATACTATAAAGTAGTCAACTACACTGCTCCCACGAGGATTATGGCAAGTTAACTGTCTAATGAAATCCCCTCTGGTTCTGCCGTTTAGAATTCGAAGACCCGTGTGCACACATATATCATTTAATAATTTCCCACGGGTAGATAAGTGCACGTCTTTACTATGACAGACTGATATATCATAATCAGGGTTGTAATTATCATATAAAGGGAGAAGATTATCATGGGAATCATTATCTATAAAGTCTAGTTCACCAGTCCCAGTTCTGGCATTCAAGTCTCCTGCTAATACAATTTTCCCTAATGTTGAGTACCTTGCAATATCTTTTTCTATAAGGTCAAATATTTCGTCATTTAAAGAATGGATGTAAGATGAATTTTCAGAGGGGGGTCATAAATGAAACACAAATATATATCTTCTGTAAGATAAAAAAGAGAGCTACTCAACTTTAACCATATGTAGACATTATTTGAATGCTCGAGAAATTTTACCCCTGATTTAATTTCATTTTTAACTAAAACGGATAACCCTCCTGATCTTTTGTTTGTGCGCTTTGATTTCGGTCGTATCAAATTAACAGATCTAAATCCTGGTAACGATAGTGAATCCTCAAAGGAGCAGTGTGTTTCCTGTAAACAAATTATATCTTTATTACTCAATTCTGTGATGAACCTAGGATCACTGTATTTGTTGTATCCCTTGTGCTTAAAACCATTAATATTCCAACAAGATTAGTGTAAACTTCGGTTATATGACATAATGTGATCAATATGAAGGCTAAATTGAAAGGTAAACCATACCCTGTTCATATTTATAAAAAAAAAGAAGCACAAAAAGTAATATAATGTTAACTTGCAACATGTACTCTAACATATAAAGTTGTATTACATACAATGGGAGATAACTCAAATTTGTTTCTGTAACTGAACACTTGAAATACTTAATTTAAAGATATGTTATATAATAATGTGCTAAAGTTAAAATGATATTACAAAATTGGGGTATCAATTTGTCAAGATATCAATTATTTTCTTGTTGGGATGCTGCCTGTACATGTTGTACCACATGTTTCAGTTACAGAAAAAGTAGATTTTGTAATGATGATAATATATATATATATATATATATACATGGTAAATGTTTATTATTTAACTAAATATGTGTACATGTGCATACATGCAAAATAACTGTAAGACCTGATTTAAACTACATACTGTTAAAATGTAATTCGCTATTTAACAGAAAAATAACGCTCTTGAATATTCTTTTTTTTTCTTTTTTTTTTAAATAAGCTGGGCAATTGAAATGCTAAATTTCTTTTTCTCTTCTTTTTTTTTTTTACATACTAAATGTATGTAACATAACAAATACTTGTACAATTGTTTGTGTTTGACAGTTCAAATATAGTTACATAAAAATAAAAATGCATTTATATACATACATGTACCGGTATATGATACATATCTTACTTAAGACTGATATGGGGGTTGAAAATAGGGGAACATATAGCCTGGGTGGTAGCCATAAGGGCCAGGGGTATCAGATTGGAATATTGTAATGCCAGCTTTTCCCCCTTTTTTATAGTAAACCTATGTCTGTATAGTTTCTTGAAATTATTGAGGCTAAACGATAGATGTTAGTGAGATGTCTAATGTTGCAAGTAATGTCAGACTTGTAATTTGTTATTTTGGCCGTTGTTTCAATGATACGACATATTTGTGTATGTTAGTTTGTTAAGAAGTTTTATTTCACGTACTGATTCCATATTTTCGAGGTAGTTACCTTATTAGAATATAAACTCAAATAAAACTCTTCTAATGATCTACTAATGTATTTAAAGTCAAAACCCATCTTTATTGCTGAAGATAAATCCATGTTTACAAACAATATCAACATTACAGGAATTTCCCATGTGTGATCCATGGTTGTTGATTGGTAAACAATATGTAACAAGCTCTGCCATTGGTCAGTCGGAAGTATAAAAGCAAAAGCAACAACAGAACCGACGGATGGTTGGGTTGGCAAAGTTGGAAAGTAACAAATTTGAATAGAAGCTAAAATGTGTCTGATAATCACAACCAAGCGTTGAAAGTTAACTTTGTTTTTATTGAAGGTTGTCGGTGCCGGTGCTAAATCGGGTTGCCAGTGACGGTGCTAAATACGGTTGCCGGTGACGGTGCAAATTATAATGTGGTTATATAGACGGTGCAAATTAAGTTTGTCGGTGATGGTGCTAATGTTGTTACTGGTTGTGTATAAGTTGTTTTTGACGGCGATAAATTATTTTGATGGTACCGGTGCAAATATAGTTTTTGACGGTGCAAATTAAGTGTATATGTGTCGGTGACAGTACTAAGGTTGTTATATTGACGGTTCTAAAGTAATTAATATGTTGTTGGTTTTATTATGCTGAGTTGATGTTGTATAATATGGAATGGTAGTAATATCCTTAAATTGGGATTATTGAAAGATTCTAAATAAGTGACAACCTTGTTACTTAACTGTTGAATTATATACTAGTAGCTTGTTATTATCAAAAGTTTGTTTGTCTACTGTAAGACCAACCATTACCGGGGAACCCGACCAGATCAGTGACAGAGCCTGCAAAACCTATTCTCTCCGCCGATGTTTGTTTTAGTGCTAATAAAATATGAAACTTTATTTATTTAGATATTTTATTTCATAACTCCGACTATATATATAATCACAAGTATTACATTTCCCTTTCTGTAACATGTTCTAGTCTGACGGTAAACATTTGACGTCGAACCTAACACTTTATAGACCCTTTAACTCTCTTGTTCTGTGTGGCCCTGTGATTTCTGGTGGCCGACTCTAGCACCAGGGAGGCAGCGTTTCAATATATCAGCACTTTCATTGTGTCTGGCATTGTTCTGATATTGACGCCGGTTATCTCTATGTGTGGGTCTATAACCATTTCTAGCACCTGAATCAACCTTGCTTGTTACCTGCCTGAGGTCTAATTTTAGACATTTGCCAACTGAAGACTATATGTCACTGGTTTATAAATGTTCATCATCTGTCATGTGTAAATAGCTATAGCTGGGAAATATATATATATATATAAATGGGTTTTGATTTTCCTATGAAATATAGTCGGGTTTATCTATAATTGACCTAGAAAACATGGGCGCATCCATTAACCTCTCACATGACCGATCAGCCATTACAACTGTGAAAAATAACGCACGTGTATTGATCAAAACATTATTGATTTTCTGTTAACATTTGTTTATTCTTTCATTTTCTTATTAATTTGCTATGGATACTGCCGAAAGTTATAAAAAAGGTGGAGGCATTTCATGTGCAGTTAATAGTTGTACAAATAAGCGTAAAAAACTTCAGATGTGGAAAAAATCAATATGTGAATTACACAACAAGTTGCACATTTTTTATACGACCGCAAAAATTAAAAAATTTTTGGTCGTATATTGGTATCACGTCGTCGTCGTCCGGCATCGTCGTCGTCAGCGTCGTCCGAAGACAGATGGTTTCCGGATAATAACTTTAGTATAAGTAAATAGAATACTAAAATTTTAACACAAGGTTTATAACCACTAAAGGAAGGTTGGGATTGATTTTGGGGGTTATGGTCCCAACTGTTTAGGAATTAGGGGCCAAAAAAGGGGCACAAATAAGCATTTTTGTAGTTTCCAGACAATAACTTGTGTTAAAGTGTATGCATTTCTCTGAAATTATACAACAAACTTCCATACAACAAAGGGATGGTTAGGATTGACTTTGGGGGGTTATGGCTCAAACCATTTAGTAATTAGGGGCAAAAAAAGGGGAAAAACAAGGGTTTTTCTGGTTAAAGGACAATTGAGACAATTTAAAAGCAGTGTAAGGGAGGTAATCCAATTCAAATTAAAGAACACTGTTTGATTACCTCCCATAAACTTCTTGTAAATTATGTATTAAGAAATGATGATTGTCTTGAGGTGATTAGCTGTCAATTTATTTTTAGCAGTTACTATTAATTAATATTAATTTTAGCCATGACTATGTATGTCATTTTATATTTTAAAACTTTTATGATGTATTTAAATGGGTAATTTTGGTTGCAAACTGCATTAGAAATTTGAATTGAGATTCTGACCATATCTTGAGGGAAAGAATTTTTTTGGGAAATAAGGGAAAGGGGGAGGTGAAAAAAATTGGAGGGGGGGACAATTTTTCTCATTTCAGATTTCAGAAATTAAAAGAAAATTTCTTCAAATATTTTTGTTGGGGGGTTAATTTTCAACAGCATAGTTTATTGCACATAAGCAAAAAACCGTGGTTAAATAAATTTTTTTTGGTAGGGGAGGGGGTTCAATTCGCAACAGCAAAGTGTATTGCACAAAAGCAATAAATTGAATATAAATTAAAATCATATGACCAATTTGAAGTTCTTTGACTACAGTTATTCTGTGTCAGAAACCTATTATGTGTCAAAAATTTAGTTACAATCCAAATTCAGACCTGTATCAAGCGTGAATATTGTGTCCATTTTGGCCTAACTTTTCAGGGTTGGACCTCTGCGGTCGTATCCAGCTGCGCTCACCGAAGCAATTTATTATTCCATATAAGTCTCATTTGATGCCTTCTGACGAGCCAACAAAACTTGAGTGGATCAAAGTTATTAACAGAAAAACTTTGCATAAACAGGTTTTTAGCTCACCAGGGCCCCATGTGATCTTATGCCATCACTTGGCGTCCGTCGTCGTCCGTCGTCTGTCGTCGTAAACTATTTCAAAAATTTTCTCCTCTGAAACTACTGGGCCAAATACCTTCAAATTTAAATAAATGTTCCTTAGGGTATCTAGTTTATAAATTGTATCCGAAGTTTTGATCCATCGACAAACATGGCCACCATGGCTAAAAATAGAACATAGGGGTCAAATGCAGTTTTTGGCTTATATCTCAAAAACTAAAGCTTTTAGAGCAAATCTGACATGGGGTAAAATTGTTCAATTGGTCAAGATCTATCGGCCCTGAAATTATCAGACAAATCGAACAACCCATTGTTGGGTTACTGCCACTAAATTGGTAGTTTTAAGGAAATTTTGCAGTTTTTTGTTATCTTGAATATTATTATAGATAGATATAAACTGTAAACAGCAATAATGTTCAGCAAAGTAAGATCTACAAAAAAGTTAATAAGACCAAAATTGTCAATTGACTCCTTAAGGAGTTATTGCCCTTTAAAGACAATTTTACACAATTTGTTCATCAAGTTTGCTAACATTTAAGAATCTTCTCTGAAATACAGGTGAGCGATTTAGGCTCTTGAGAGCCTCTTGTTGTATGGTCGGAACATTTTTTTTTCTGGATGGTGCGCAGACTGCGCACAATCTGTTTTTGTACGACCGCAAATTTTTTGTGGTTGTATATTGGTATCACGTTGTCATCGGCATCAGCGTCGTCAGAAGACATTTGGTTTCCAGACAATAACTTAAGTTTAAGTGAATGGATCTCTATGAAATTAAACAAAAGGTTCAATACCACAAAAGGATGGTTGGGATTGTTTTTGGGGGTGATGGTCCCAACCCTTTAGGAATTAGGGTCCAAAAGGGGCCATAACAAGCATTTTCCTAGTTTCAGGACAATAACTTGTGTAAAAGTATTTTGATTGCTCTGAAATTTTACCACAAGGTTCAATACCACAAGTAGAAGGTTGGGATTCATTTTGGGGGTAATTGCCCAAACCGTTCAGGAATTGGGGGCCAAAAAGGGTCGTAAAGAAGCATTTTTCTAGTTTTCAGACAATAACTTGTGTTTAAGTGTATTGATGTCTCTTAAAATGTACCACATTTTACAAAAAGAAAATTTTCTTCAAATGTTATTTTTTTTTTTGGAAAAAAGGGGGAGGGGTAAAATAAATTTTTTGGGGGGACAATTTTATCCTCAAATATTTATTTTTGGAAAAAGTGGGTAGGGGGGTTAAAAAAAATTATTGGGAGGGGGATTGGGGTGGGGGTCAATTTTTTTTCTTTAAAATTTAAGAAATTGTTAACCTTAACGAATAATTTTTTGAAAGAAAATATTTTAAATATTTTTTCCTTTATCCTTTTTTTTACGCTAAAGGATCTTAAATGTAAACCATTATACATGTATTAACTTCATATAGAAATATTCTGTGAGTGATACGAAGAACAGATCCAAGGCTCCAAACCTTATTTATTGAAAAGTAGTAGATTTCTTGAAAATATATGGAATCAAATTCCAGTTAAAGAGCAAAATTATAAACGTGTATAATTGGTTGGGCTTTAAAGGACATGCCTGGAACTAATAATACACCTTGAATTTTAGCCATGTCTTGGTTCAGATTTAATGGTCCAATAACTTTTGTTTAATTTTTAACCCAAATATGCAGCTTCACACATGTATATTGAATGGATACCGGTAGGTATTTTGAGGCATAAAAAAAGGAGGCTAGGGAGACCCTAAACTTGAGTACTTTTTATTTTGGTCATATTGACTGTCGCGGTGTAAACAAAAAGGAAGTGCTGGTCTAAACATTTTAAATGTTGTAAATATTGTTTCTTGACAGCAGTTACATTTGTAGAAAGTACTTTTTGCCCATCTAAAGACTATCCTATGAGAAAAAGAAACAGATACAAAGGTTTTTATCAACTTTTTTCTTCCAAGTTTGGTAAGGCTGTTGATCTTTATTTTTGTCTGTCATAATCCTCTTCGGAAACATTTGAGAAACAAACCATACACTTATCATAAAACTTATCCAATGTGTACTTTTTAAGCTAATAATAGTGAAATTGATATTGACTCAGAGAAAATAAACAGCTTTTAAGTATATATTTAAACTGATGACATTTACACTATCAACGATGATTTAGATTAATTTCTAAAAATTGAAAAGTAAGGTGCAGCTTTGATTTTATTGGTTAAAAAATTTTAATTGATAAAGTTTACTTGCTAGAGGAAACTAGAAATAAAATTCTTCTTCTTATTTCGGTGCAACAAAATAAATTTTAGATGTAAAGTACTGATACTTTGTTTACTAACCATATAACTGAAGGAGATAGATGCTTTTAAATCATCGATAAAGGTCAGAAAACCGTAAGTTAATCATGAAATTTTGAAGTACTGTTATTTCTAATTTTATACAGTCAAATAAGTTATCCTCAGGTATGCTTCTTCATTCATGACAGAATTTTATATGAAATCGATTTATTTGTACTTTAAAGGTAGGCTTAGTTTCACTTTAGATTTTACCTGTATCCTATATACCAAATTAGATTATCATAGAATGAGATGGAGTTATGATTCTAGAATAAAAAGGGTAAATCAAATTCACTATCAGTTTTAATTATATTTTCATTTGTAGGTTTATTGAAATGTTTTAGTATTTTAGTGTGTATAAAAATCAATAGACAGATATAAGCAGCATAGAAACAATTTCTGTGTTTATAACCAAATTAGTAACATATGAGCCAAATTAAAATAGTAAAACCTATTCCACTCTTATCAAACACTTAGTATTAGGCAATGTAGAAAAACAAATATTCATGTTTTCTTTTTTAGGGGTTATTTAATTTAAATTAAGGTTCTTATTCTTAAGAAAATTTAAGTGATATTCGATTATCTCAATAATTTCTCAAATGTTTCTCTGAAGTACTGTACTTATGTTACTGAAGAAGCAGTGCAAGAGAAAACTGACCAGTTATTAGAGAGATGACCATTACCTTAGAATTGAGGTTCAAAACGCATAGGTATTACTACAGGAGGACAAGAAGAAAGTGACCTGACAGGCTAGTGATATTGTAGATGAACTACTAAGACCACTTATCCACCGAGGCCCCTTATGTACCTGTAAAAAAATAAATGTATTAAAAAGTTCAAAACATATTCCGGGAAAACTTATGAATAACCAAAAATTTTCATTTTTAATTTTCAGAATGGAAAGATTGATAGAAAAGTATGATTATGTTAATTGTACTGATGATACCAAATTAGCCTTTGAAGCAGAACTCAAAAACCTTAATAAAGATGAGCTGGCAGAAAAGTTGATATTGTCTGACTTTAAGAACATTATGAATGTCTTCATCAAGAAGATTTGTGTACCAGAATATGCTGTGAAAGTATCAAGAAATTCAACAGGAAGATGTATGGCCATAGGTACTTGCCAGTGTATCTGTAGAATAACAGAGTAAGGAAAGGAAATAGGATTTTTTACAAGTAGCATATATTTTGTGTTTAAGTCCCAATGGACATTTTTTACATAAATCCTTAGTCTGTCTAAAAATGCACTTTTTTTGTCAAATTTATTATCATTTATCGAAGCATGGCAGTAGGAGTTTAAACTGAATTCTTAATATTTTGACACAACGTCATGGTCTTCATACAACATTATGTAGTTTTGTAATCTTTGACAGGATTTGTAGTGTTGCACAATATACTTTTATTTTAATAATTAATTTTGAGGGTAACTTGTAATAGCCAAGACTTTTTATATGATTTAAAGTTAAAGGGTCTCCATATTCCTAACTTCTCAAAAGATACTCGGCACAAACCATTCAAATTTATTTTTAAGAGAAGGTGCAGTATTGTATCATTATTTTATTTTTTAAATATTATTGATATCTCGGGTTTCCATGGATATAAAACAAAATACTGATATAATGTGTAATCTTCAACAGAACGCTTATCTGTCCATACAGGGTAATTTTAACATGTTGCACTTTGACAAAAGTATGAAAACTGAGTTTATATGTCTGTCCTAAATAGTGAACCTCATCAACACCTTTATCCAAGATGAGGATCAAGGAGTACAAACCTCCCCTTAAAAATCATTAATTTTTTGGAATAAATGAGTTTGTAAGTAGGATCTTGCACTGAATACTCTAGACCCCTATCATTATTGTAGAATCCCCACCCGCTTTAAAATTTCCGATCTATAGACCTGTCATTTATTGTTGTCTCTTTTTAGCTCAAATTGACCAAAAGCTATAGCCATCACTTGACATCTGTCATTGTCTGTTGTGGTGCTCAGAATTTAAGATCTACCTTCTACTCATGGTCACCAGTATTATAAGATGACTCCTTATAGGAGATGTTGCCCTTAAAAATGATCATCAAGACATACAGCATGCAGTCCCATGACAGAAACTGTCAATTGATTGATTATCAGAGTTATTTCCCTTGATACACTATTAGTATTTTTTGATATTTTCTTGAAAACAATAATGCATAGAGAGAAACTATCAAAAACAAAACTGATAAACAGACAAATTGATTTTTCAAATTACTTCATGGGTCTTTACCATTGTGATAACATGTTGGGTGCTTGCTTGGAAATATCTTTTATCCTGATTTTTATGGGAATAGATAATATAATCCCAGCACTTAAGAAGAAAAAAATTGAATTGATTAGAATAGGTTTGACAAGCTATATTTTTGAAAATAAATAATTATTTCCATTAATAGTTCTGATTACAAAAATGAAATTCTATATCTCAAAGGCATTTGTTGCTAGATGCCCAATTCAGGCTTGTTCCTACCGTGCTTTAGTCTAGATAATGCACAACTTAGGTGTGCATTTACTACCTATGATATACTGCACAGTTCAAATGTACTCTTACCTTTAGGGAAGGATCCAGAATTTTTCAAAGGGGGTGTTATTCCATAAAATAAAATGGGGCGAGGAGGTTTAATAGTGAAAAATTAAAACTTGTTTTCTGTTTACTTTTCACTATTAATTTAGGCACATCTCTCTTCAAATAATCTTCCTTTGAGTATATTCTTGAGGGAAAAAATTGTGAATTAATTTAACAGAAACAATCAAAGATCTGCCATTAAAATGCAATTTTCCAAATAATGTAACAAATGAGGAGAAAGCCTGAATATCAAAAAAGTTAATAATTTAAAAGTTACCAACCTTTTACTACTTCAAGGCGTATTTCCTTACCCTAAACAAAAACTTTCCCTGGAGCTTTGGATTGAATATCATTCGCATATTTCCAAAACGTTCATGTAAATTGATGGCGTCATGTGTTAAAACAGATGACCCTTTAGCCCGAACTCTTATGTTGATCGGTCAAGTAGGGTCACCTGAGCCGTGCAGATTAAATGACATATGCCGATTTGCTTGTTCAATAATTATAACTTAGTTGATAAATAAAAATAAATATTGAATGTTGAACTTAATAATTTTGTTTGTCTTTTTTTCAGAAAAAGTATTGAAAATGGCAGAATACCACAGTCAGATGGTCATGACTGTTTGTTTGATCTCTATTTAGCCGTCATACATGCTGGACCTGGAACCTCACATTATGAAGTTATGGAAAAGATAGAAAAAACTGCTGAAATGAAGGAATTTCTGAAGGTTTGTTATTGACTCTAGGATTTGGAGTCTATATTGCATTCACCTCTTCTGTCCTTTTGTGCAACAATTATTTCTGTCACACTTTTTTCATGTACTATTGAACAGAAGGACTTCATATTTAGTTAGCACCATGGCAGTGATTAGTTGTAACACGTGAGCATGTTTTCCGATCTGTTAAGACTGCTTCCTGTTCGAATTTTTCAATCTGTTGATCATATTGATAGAATATAAATATTTTTGTCAATTTTTTCTTGAAAAGATCTGAACAGAATGACTTTATATTTAGTCAACAGCTTTGCATTGATGAGTTGTTATGTTGCTTTTCAGGTCTGTCAGATAGCTAGTACTGTCTTTTTTTCAATATTTTGAATTACGAGTGGGGGGTTTACTGTCAGTGCACAACAACACATGCACTCTTGTTAAGTCATGCTTTTCAAGTCATGTATAGATTCTTGAACAATTTCATATTTCACATAATTCTTTATTTCCTAAACAAATTTCCTGGTGGATTAATAAAAATGATAAAACTTTCTATAATTTGAAGAAATTTCACACTTTCCCATAATTTTTTAAACATTACAGGAAAAATTTTGATGTTATGATAAGGTAGAAAATAATTATTCTCATTATTGAAATTACAGAATTTGAAAGGTGAAAAATTGAAAGAAATGGCCTTAGCTGTGAAGGATCAGAAATATATTAAAGAAGACATGGATATGAAAAGTTACACAAGGCTGCTGAACTCGTACATACCGCGCATTCCTAATGCATTTGCAAAGTGAGTCAACATATTTGTTAAATCTTGTAGCATAACTTCAAAGGAATAATGGTCTAAGCGTTGAGGATATTACATGCAATCCGGATACTGATAAAAATCTGTAATGCTATGTTCATTGCATTGATCAAGAAAAATTATTTTTTTAGACTCATGTTAATAAAAATTGCTATAGGTGAGACTGAACTATCAAAACCTCTGCCCTAAGCCTTTGGCAGCGGTGCAACAACATAACACAAGAACAAATTGTACAAATCAATTTGAAAGGGCTTGACTCATCAGATCAGTTAGAAGCACAAAAAGTTTGCAAAAACCATAAAGAAGTTAAAGATTCGATTTAAGAGTATCCCAGTCATCTTTAGCCAGTTCATTAAGCCCAAATTCAACAACAAACAAACCATGTTCTCTAGGACCAAAATACCAATCAGCATTAACCTCCAATTGATTAAATGCAAATATGTTATATGCAGCCCAAAAACAATCCTGTAATGCCAAAATATAAGTATCAACAGGATGCAGGACCTCAATTGTAACTAAACAGACAGAGACGCATGTCCAATCACGTATCACATTTTAAAAAATAAGTTAATGCAGATACAAATAAAGACAATATTCATAGATCCCACCACAATGACAAACTGGCAACCGTCAAAATACGTTTATTAAAGGAACCATAAAGTCTACAGGGATCAAATTTCAACCTTTGAGCTCCATTAACAACACCACCTTAAATTTATGGAGGCAACTTTCCGCCAACAACAAAACCTTCACAGACACAGCCAAAACCTCCAAATCAAATGCTTACACCAATGAAAAAATTAAACAAAGGCTCTTAACAACCTGATGCAACATAATCCTGACAATAATTTATCATATACAATAACCATGTTCACTGAAATCTAAACCACCACCACAGGTAAAATTTTCATAAGTAATGATACTTTATCTGCTCATGCAACTCTGCTTTTGTTTGATACTTGATACCTGCTTTTTATAGTAAGATTTCAGGAACTTGATATTGTGTATGTCATTCCAATATACCTTTAATTTATACTTTTATTAATTGCATTGATGTTTTACAGAAGCAGAGAAGATTCTAGAGACCTGGCAGTATGGAATGTTTTCCTGGATTTATACCTTTTCTACCTCCTTCACACAGGAGATGTTCCAGATGAATTACATGGAACTCTGAATAGTTGTGCCAGTACCTTTTCTAACCTCTATGACAGAAATCCATATAAAGTGAGACAGTGTTACTCTGTATACTAATTTTATTGTGTTGTCTTACATTGCGCAGCTGTAGGTAGCCACACAAAAGGGTTTGGTGTCCGTATTGTTGTCATGTAACACTTTGTTAATCCTAACTCTTTGAAAACCATTTGACAGAATTTAACCAAACATACACAGATTTTTCTACAGGACATGCATGAAGTTGTGCACCTGCTATTTTATTTTTTTTATTTGAGTGATTTTTGATGTTTCATATACCAAAGTTTGAACTTTGCCATTTCTGCTTATATGATTTTATAATTTTAAATTATTACAGTATATTCAACTTACATATTCCTTGGATGACTCACACATTTTTGAAAAATTAACTCCAAAAATGCCCTTTTCTTTTAAAAATCAAATAAAGTGACTGTGTCATATGAAAATGTGTCCATAAGAAAACGTAGGACTAATTTGTTTAGCAGCGCTTCTAACTGGGATATTTAAACACCACACATTTCTCAAACTTAAAAAACCAACCACCTTGGCCTCATTTTCATGGTTCCATCATCTATCGTAAGGTTAAGTGCTTATGTCAGTTTATCAGTTGTTATGAATAGTAGGTCATTTATATTTAGTTCATAGACTTACTATGTGGTAAACATGTCCATTTTACAGCTTAATACCTGCATGAATTTGATCTCATGTTTATTGTTCATAGATCAATGTTCAGTTTTCTTGTTTATTTCACTTTCTTCAGTTACTACGAGTATGAATGGAAAGGTCTAGATTAATACATGGATATGCTTTTTTCCATATCTGCTCTGTTATTATGGATTTATGGAATTTTTGGTTTGCAATGCTCTTCAACTTCGTACTTTATTTGACCTTTTTAAACTTTTTTTATTCAAGCTTCACTGATGAGTCTTTTGTAGATGAAACACCCTTCTGGTGTACAAATTTTAATCGTTGTATCTATGATTATTATTATTATTCAGAGATCTCGATATCTGCTAGAGGACTTTAGTCCTAGGTCAGATATCAATCGAGGCATAATAACAAGGCAGATACACAAAAAAAAGTTTGGAAAAAGTCCAGTATTTATCTATTTATGACTTATTTGTGTACAGTTTTGCGTGAAATAGAACAAATGTGAAACCCTAAAGCATGTGTAAGTTAGACAAATTCAAAAATGTTAATTACTGATATTTGACCAACAAATCTTGTGAACATCTGATTAAGGTATTAAAATATTAAATGTGTTACAACACCAAATTTAAATAAATATATGCTTTAGCAAAAAGAAAAGCATACTACACTATATAAATTGTAGACATACTTTAATATCAGCTAATCTAAAAGAAGTTTAAAGAAAGTACAGAAAACAGGAACTTATACACCACCTTGTCAAGAATGTTGGGTGAATGAGGAATTTATTTTTCCAGTGTTAAGCTACAGATAAAATAACACATATTTTTTATGCCCCCGCCACTAGGCGAAGAGGGCATTAAGTGTTACCCTTGTCCTTCCCGTCCATCCGTCACGTATGTCCCCAAAATTGGCTTCCGTTCTCTAACTTTAGTTTGCCTCAACCAAATGTTATAAAACTTATACACAATGCTTATTACCACAGAACACAGATCAAGTTCGAAATTGAGTGGCGTCATTTTACTGTTCATGAGTTATGCCCCTTTATAAATATAAAAATTGCTGAGTTTTTTGTTTCCGTTTTCTAACTTTATTTACTTTAAAAGATAAGAAAATGTCAATAATTAGTACATTGACTCATGCATATTTACAACAGGGGCATCTGTGGCCCATAGACACATTCTCCATTTATTTTGCTTTAAATATGTGCATGATATCAATTATATGTGAAATATTAAAGATTATAAAAAAAGTCTATTATTTTTACTTTGTAGGGATATCCAGACCTTAAGGTTATTGGCCAACACATGAAGAAAATATCCACTTTTATTACTTCTCCTGTCTTCCCAAGAGGTAGTCAACTGAAACAAGCCAAAAAATATGTAGACAATTTTACCAGTATGGAGTGAGTGTGAATTAACAGTGAAGCATATAGCAATATAAATCTAAATTAATAGAAAGAAGTATGGCAAGAGACACTATTTGGTCCTTAAAAATCACAATACACCCTAAATTCTCTGAAAATCCTTTCAAAATTATGTAAATTTTACTCTAAATAGAGTTCGACACTGTAATTTATCTTTTTCGCTGTGATGTAAAAAAAAATGTACTAATGTCATAGATTATGTATTTTACCAAAAATGCTCATTTTAATGCATATTTTTTAGATCAGAATTAAATATGAACAAAGACTCTATGCCAAAAACTATTTAAATCAGATGAATTTATCTGAAAAATATAAATTGATTGTTGGTGTTTTAACTCCACTTTCAGCACCCTAGTGGAGGCAATTGAAAAATATATCTTTCAGCAAAATATCTGCTTTAAAAAGAACTGATGCTCATATCAAAATATTGAAAATGGCAAGTTTTGTCTTTTTCTGCTTTTTCTGCCCTCGCTGTAGCGGAGGGGGCAGTAAGTGTTACCCTTGTCCGGCCCGTCCGTACGTCCCTTAAATTGGTTTCCGTTCTCTAACTTTAGTTTGCCTCAACCAAATGTTATGAAATTATACACAATGCTTATTATCACAAAACACAGATAAAGTTTGAAATTGGGTGGTGTCACTTTTACTGTTCATGAGTTATGCGCCTTTATAAACATAAAAATTGCTGAATTTTTCATTTCCGTTCTCTAACTTCAGTTTACCTCAACCAAATGTTATGAAACTTATACACAATGCTTATTTCCACAAAACACAGATCAAGTTTGAAATTGGGTGGCATCACTTTAACCGTTATTGAGTTATGCCCTTTTATAAATGGAAAAATTGCTAAATCTGTTGTTTCCGTTCTCTAACTTTAGTTTGCCTCAACCAAATGTTATGAAACTTATACACAATGCTTATAATCACAAAACAGTCTTATCTTCGTGAATCCTGCATCTGTATGTGGAAGTTGACTCATGCATATTTACAAGTGGGGGCATCTGTGGCCCATAGACATATTCTCCATTTATGTTAAATATAATATGGAGTACATTCTTTAAGTGAAAGAAAATATGGATTTTGATTGGCACCTTTTGGGAGAGGGAGCCAATTTATGGCAGCTTAATTTTATACAGAAAGGTGAATCTCACCCTAATTCTGAATGATTGAATTATTCAAGTTACTTGCTATCACAAAGTTGTCACAACCACAGAAAAAAAAAATATCTTAATTTTGACGCCGGCATAAATATGATCATTGTGTTTTATTTTTTAGAAGTGACCAGATAGAAGCTTTATGGCCAGACTTGATGACTTTGTTTAAACATATTTCTTTGTCTAAAAAAGCTAAAGAAATGTATGCAGTGTTAGAGAGTTTCAAATCTTTGTTTGAGAAATTGGGTGATAAGGTTATTGAGGTAAAGTTTTATGTATACACAATTCTTGCATTAAGCTATATAAACCTATAAATAGTTAACACCATCTTATGAGGTTTTTTTTTTGCTCAACTGTAGATATTATGGTAAAGTCATATACAAATAGTTATCAAGTTCTCGGACATGACCATCATGAAAAAGTCATCCACTGGCTCATATTGATAATAAAAAAATAGCGTTGTCAAAGAATAATCACTTATTCAACAAATATTCTTGTTATAGAATGCAAAAATAAGCTTTTGTTTTTAAAAATGAATTATAAATGCATTTTGGACTGAAGATAACATTGTAGTAATGGAAAGATACCAAAGACTGATGGTGAATAGCTGTAAATAATTTAGGTCACCTGTAGACCAAAATACTCAGATTTCTGAAAATGCTTAATAATTTGAGGAAAACTGTAGTGGGATAGGTCAAAATATCTGTAAAATTTCTCTTTGGGTTGACAAGATTTCCAGGAAATTGCAGAAACAGACATCATAATACCTGATGATTGAAACTGGTTGAACTATGATATTGTTAAATTCTACTATTGCTTCTTAATTAAGTTTTGCTTATGAAGTTGGGGTTTTTATTGTTATTGTTTTTGCTCTGTTCCTTATAATTATAATGAACCACCTCAGTAGTCTTGTGGTAGCGTGGTAGCTTTGAGTGTGGGAGGTCGTGGGTTTGAACTTCAGCCTGGTCAAACCAAAGACTTTAAAAATTGGTATTTGCTGCTTCTACACTAAGCACAGATCATTAAGGAGTAAGAGCAAAGACTGGTTGACTTAGAGTCAAATTAATGTGTCCGGTAAGGGTGACATGAAAATATACAATATTAAAGTACAACTCATTATCATTACAATAAAGTCATTGTAGAAAGCAGAAGAAGAAAATGTCATTTATTTGATAAATGCAAAATTTAATTTATTGTCTTGTTGTTAATAGATGAATGGTATTATATACTGTATACAAAACATCATGTTGTTTGATTTGACACATGTTGTTGTACAGTCTATGGACAGTCGTTAATTTGACACCATATCATAATGAATTACTGTTTAGCTTCTGCACAGCAAGGGTTAATTTATTTATGTTGATTATATTTATTTGTAGAAAAATCATAAAATATTTGAATGCTGGATAGAAACGGTTAATACAATTCTAGAAAAGATTGAAGATGCCAGTCTGCTTGATAAAATGATATCTAGAATGATTTATGATCTGAATAAGAAGTACAAACCAGCAAAGTAAGAATTTATACATATTTTCCTGGTATAGTAAACAAATCTTTCCACTTTTAAACATAGAACGCAAAAACTATAGAAGATATTTAGAGTCTTGTATTTTAAGTGGACACTAATTAGCTATTTATTTATATTTAGTGCACAGTTATACCCCAATGAGGTTGATGGCATACATTTTTCTAGAAAAAAAGCACAATTTTTCCTGAATTGTGATTGACCTTGACCAGGGTTTCCCCTGGGTCAAATTTTTTTTCGCCACCTCTTTCGCCAAAACAATATATTTTTTCGCCTCTTTCAACTTTTTTTTCGCCAACTTACATATATTTTTCGTTTAAAATTTTCCTTCTTTCTAACAAAAAAAAATCAGTTTGTCACATTATAATTCTTTATATCTATTTTTTGATCTGCATTGTAATGAATAAACTTTCAACAATAACAAACATTTACTCTTTAAAAGAAATTGTAAAATTGCAATGTAGATCATGAAATCATCATTTCTTACTTCTGCTAGGGAACACAGTACTCATCTACAATAAGTTTATTGGATACTTCCCGTCTAGTTGAAGGATACAGACTAAAGTCATAGATTTTTCTTACTTTTGAATATTTTTCTTCCTAACAATAGTTTTCTTTTCTGGACCATCGTTAAAAGAAAAAGTTTTGACGTAAAACTATGCCTCAAACACAAGCGTCGCTTTTAAAAACAATATTGTAAATAACCCACTTCAAAACAATTATTTCTATCAAAACTGTAAAAAATTCCTTTAAGTTACATGTGATGCCATTCAACCACACCATGTCATTAAACAATACAATTAACACCTGGATTAATTATAATCCATTATTGCCAATAGCTATAAAATGCAATCAGTTGGTTATTTATTTTCCATCAAAATCGTAACAAGTTCAAGGTGAATTCCCAGTATTGTCTGATCAGGGAAAAAGTCTGAGAAACCCGAAAAAAGTAAAAAAGATGGACGAAGTTGAACTGTTAAATTTATTTTGCCAAATTATTTCACCAATAATAAATTTTAATCGCCACAATTTTTATTTTTTCGCAAAATGCGGAAATGGCGACAGATAGCGGAAACTCTGACCTCGACCATTGAACAAACCACGGATTGATTTTTGCTAAACAAATGTTTTTAAATTTCTTTTCACTTAGTTCTTTATGATAATTAAGGAATAACAGTACTGTGATTTCACAGTCGCAAATGCAGTTTTACTGGCGACGTGTAGCTGAGTCAGTAAAACCAATATTTGAGACTGTCAAATCCAAAATTGACAGTGGCGACTCTTCAATACAATACTGTTATTCCTATTCTAATACAATACTTTTAAAATTTTCAAAATTAAACATTTTGGATATCCCGGAAACGTCCAATGCAATTGCGCAACGTTGTTGTCAATGACTCCAACTGTCAACCGTTGAATTGATGGCAGTCAACATCCAATCAAAATTGGTGTTACATACATAATTGTATTATAATCAATTGTCTGTTGCTATATCAGGGTGCAGTCATGTATTGAAATTCATTTGCAAATTTTAATTTTTATTTGATTTATTTACAAGCCAATGCAAGTTGTGAATTTACACAGAAAACACATTTTGTTAGAACATTGTTGATATACATTTTGTATGCAAAGATAATTTTTTGATAAGTCATCCTAAACATTATAGAAGAAACTTTTTTTATTTATAAAAAAAAGATAAATTAAGGTAATGTTGTAAATTACATTTGTTTCAGAGGAGATGAAAAGTATTGGTTTCCACTTGTCAAAGCTATGTGGCTGGTTCCAACAAAAGAGATGCAATATAATGTTAAGACTATCCTTAATGATACTAAATTCAAAAGAATGTGGAATTGGAAGGTAAGAATATAATATTACTTTATGTATAATAATAAAAAAAAGTTTAAAAAGTTAGGAAGATGCCCTAAATGCTGATTGTATTTGAGAAATGGGCAAAATTTAAGAAAATGCTTATATGTAATACTTTCCACATACATAGAAATATATTGCAGAATACTGGCAGTAATTTTTTTTTATTTTGAAGTCCTTGGTTACAGGCACTAAAAAACTTGTTTTGAAATGAAGACTTAGGAATAAAACATCTCTGTTTTAGTAATTAATACTTCTCACATTTAGGAGTAAAACGTTGCTGTTTGAATAATGATTTATCTACAATATTGTCAGAATGTTTGGACAGGTCTCTTAATGAAATGAATTTTTGGTATTTGGTACCTGCAGACAAGGGGCAGTTATCGTTCAAGTTTTTGTATAGGTGAGAAAGAGCGATACAGGCTCATTGGAGGGTATTTATAATTCCAATAAATTTCAAGTGATGCAAAAAAAAAAAAAAGGCTAATTGAAATAATTTTACATGCATTTAAATCACTTGATAATAAGTACACTTTAAAAAAAAAGAGTAGAAAATCAATATATGTAGTTATTGATAATGCAATATTTTGATTGAGAATGTCTGTATTCTTGCCCATTGATGTGACTGATATGATAATATACATGATATACAATCACAGGAAAATATCCATCAAGCAAAAGAAATGATAGCAAATGTAGAGAAAGTAGAGCTTCCAACAGAAGGAGAAGACAGGGATCAAAGAGATGTAAATTCTGAATGTGGGAATGCTGTCAAAGAACTTATTAAAATGTTGAAGTAAGTTGATCTGAAATGGCACAATAAAATGCATGTGATTAGGGAAGAAAGATAGATGTACAAATGTAGTACATTTTCATTGATAATGCCTATATATGCATTTGAAATGTTTATGTACAGAAGTAATCAATAAATTCCATATATATAACTGTTAAAATATTCTCATTTATTCTATCATTCTTTGCTTTTCAAGTCTTCATATAAGTAACACCTACAAACAAAAAGTCACTTATATGGCATCTTTAAGAAGATTGTAAGAAGGTTCAAATGTACGATAACTACTTCAGGGTCTCTTGGTAGTGTGTTTACCTTGGATGACGGAGAATGTGGGTTCCATTCCCAGTTGTTATTTGCTGCTTCTTCCTGGCATTGAGAAGTTAGTTCAAGACTGGTTGGCTGGGAGTCATAATAATTAGGGCCCCGCCAAATGGCGGACGCCCTATAGTGATCAGTCTGTCTGTCCGTCTGTCCGTAACAAATTGTGTCCACTCTATATCTAGAGAACTGTTATGATTTCAAAGTTTATACTTGACATGTATATTAACCAACACCAGAGGTTGTGTCATAATGTATGTACAAATTCCTAGGTCAAAGGTCAAGGTCAAAAACTTTAGTTTCAGTTGAGAACCCCATGTCCTATGGTAAAGAACTTGGCCTCTCTTTATCTTGAGAACCGTTATGATTTCATACTTTATACTTGACATGTATATTAACCAACACCAGAGGGTGTGTCATAATGTATGTACAACTTCCTAGGTCAAAGGTCAAGGTCAAAAACTTTGGTTTCAGTTGACAACCCCATGTCCTATGTTAAGATGGTGTCCGCTCTATATCTGTGAACCATTATGATTTCAAAGTTTATACTTGACATGTATATTAACCAACACCAGAGGGTGTGTCATAATGTATGTACAACTTCCTAGGTCAAAGGTCAAGGTCAAAAACTTTGGTTTCAGTTGACAACCCCATGTCCTATGGTAAAGATAGTGTCCGCTCTATCATCTTGAGAACCGTTATGATTTCAAAGTTTATACTTGACATGTATATAAACCAACACCAGAGGGTGTGTCATAATTTATGTACAACTTCCTAGGTCAAAGGTCAAGGTCAAAAACTTTGGTTTCAGTTGACAACCCCAGGTCCTATGGTAAAGATACAATTTTTTAACGCACATTATTCACAGCGGGGCCCACAGAGATGGCTCCCATCTCAATTATATCTAGTTTGTCTTGGTAGGGTGACTTATCTTCATGGAAAACTTTATCTTGTGAACTAACTTTTTCAAATCTGGCTCTGCATGTGGGTCAAAGCAGGATTCATATTCATATCATAGTCATTTACATAATTTGGTCCTGATATGTATCATGTGTATAAAGTAAAATAACAAAAATATCTAACTCCAAGGAAAATTCAAACAGAAAGTCCCTTAACAAATGGCAAAATCAAAAGCTCAAACACATCAAAGGAATTGAAAACAACTGTCATATTCCTGACTTGGTACAGGCATTTCCTTAAAGGTGGATGAAACCTGGTTTTATAGCTAGCTAAACCTCTCACTTGTATGACAGAAACTGGGATATAGGGATCCTAATGCTCATTATTGTTGTTGCTAATAACAAAGTTCAGTTCCTTTAAATCGTTATGAATGTTTTGGGCATTGTCTTTAGATTTTTAGATCTAGAATTATGCTTACTCCTGTAATGAACTGGATTTTTTGGTTTTTCTTTGTAATATTCAAGGACCAAGTTTTCTAAAACAATTAAAAAACCCAGGATATCATGAATCCAAAAGGACAGAACTTATCAGAGTTATTTATCCTACAAGCATTATGTTTTTTCATGATCAAGAAAAAGTTAAAAAGATTTTTTTGGGGGGTTACCTGTGAGTAATGTACCTACTAAAAAAAACTCTTTATACTTTTACTGATCGATTGATTGATATTTGCATTACCCCTTCTCAGCATGAAAGATACTTTTACTGAAATTAAAACCTTTTAAATACTGATGAAGGTAAGTGTTTGTTGATTTTGATTGAGGTACTATATGTGGATGTATAGCAAATCTATAACTGCTGCGAATTCTTGACCTACAGAATTTATTTTTGTCAATTAACTTCCAAGTTCACCTATTAAATGAGTATTTATTGTTTTCCTTTACAATAGTTAAATAGATGAAACAAGGATATTAATGCCAAAAAGGTTAACTAATAAGTTGCCAATATGAGTGCTTGTTACTTTCATTGTACAAAGATTGATTGGTTGTTGATTACTTAATGTCCAGTGGCAAATATTTCATTATATGAAGAAATTTGATATACATTTGTATTACAGAATACAGAAACTAGAACACCACATCATGCCAGATATTGGAAGAGTGTCTATGACCCACATGGAGAAGGGAACTGTCCTCTCTAATAGTATGGTGACACAATTTAGTGGAGAAATCGACTTTCAGGTACTTATTTTTACTGTTGTGCCTAAAAGGTTGCAAGACTCATAAAATGAACATTGTTTCAGATGTTTAAGTAACCACTGCCAGTATGTTAGAGTTGATTGAGATCATCATCTTTTTAGTATTAGGATTTGCTTCCCCTTTATAGAAGTATAAATTAAAAGGATAACAGGAATTATAAAAATTTTTTGACAGTATTACAGACAGCCCGAGACAAACACCTACAAGCAACACCTGGTTTAAATAGTCTGACTTTGTTAAGCCACACAAAATGGTTGGGTTATCAAAATAAGGAGATGTGGTATGATTGCCAATGAGACAATTGCAACTATCCACCAAAGTTCAAAGAAGTGGATGTAAGCAATAATAGGCAACCACATGGCCTTCAACAATGAGAAAAACCGATACTGTAAAGTCAGCTATGAAAGGCCCCGACGTGAAAAATGTGATCAATTCAGTTGAGAAAATTAATAGCCTAATTTTTAACAAAACAATTTACGAAAAACAAATATGACAGACATGAACCAACAACAACCACTGAACTACAGGCTGCTGATTGGGACAGACACATAAAGAATGTGGAGGGTTATTATATTTTATTAGCAGATAAGGCATGTGTTTTAAATGTCTACATCTGATGACACTGCAGGGGTTCAAATTTACTTTAGGCAATGGAAGGTCCAGGACCTTTGACCAAAAATACTAAAAGGTCCTCCTTTACTTGTAGCAGGTCCAATTTAATTGAAAATCAATTTGTAAAAACAAAATATGCTTACCATTCCAAAGCACTCGTCATATTTTACTACATCAACCTCATTTTTTTCAGAACTTCTCAAATAAATTCAGTCAGAAAAGACTTTTCCTTTATCTCAACACAATACACTGTGAAAAATAACACTTTGTACATTTTTTTATTGTTCTGCCTTCTGGTTTCAATCGCTGTTTAAGAACACACTGGCCTAACTTTGTGTCAGATAACAGCTCAACTTTGTTTTCAAACTTGGGGTCAGTTTCTTTTAAACACTGTTTTTTGGCAAGATAGATGCTGGGAGGTAGTTTTATAATTTTTTATTGGGTCAAGTTTTGAGTTTTTTGTCCAAAGAACTAGGGCACTATCTCTTTCACTGTGTGTGGGATAAAGCAGTTGAATCATTGAAATCCAGACAAGAACATTTAACCTTCCATTGGGGCAAAAAATTACGTTTTCGCTTTTCCTATCATATTTTTGGTCTTTAGTCAGATCCTGTCTTTCGGGCTGCATTTCATCAATCAACCCTGCTGTATCACCCATTTCATTAGGTTTTCTTTTGGAAGAGGTCACCCTGAAACCAAAAAGACTCATACTGTTTACTAGTTATGTTTGATTATTAAATATATGCAAAATGCTTGTGTAATTATTGTAACCTACAAAACTACGAAAGTCTGTCAGGTGTATCTAACTACCAGAGAGAAGGCCCTAACCCGTAAATGGAAGGTCACGGACCTCAGACCACCACTAATTTGAACCCCTGCACTGCAAGTAATTGTGCTAATTTTGTTAATTGCCCTTTTCAAAAACTATCCCCTATTTTGATTGAGTTGGCGATAGTTTGAATCTATACTTGGAAGATGATAACAAAAAAGGACTCCATTGACCAATAAAATATATTGTCAAAGGTGAACATTTTAGGCGTTTTGAATGGTACTACAAATGACAAAAAATGAAAACTTACATAATGATTTTGTGTTACTGAAGCCAATATAACACAGGGCTTTCAAAAAATATTTGAGCCAGCCGGACATCTTTTGCCTTATCCCGAATTTAATCCCTTCAGACTTAGTAATAAAAGGCAACCATAGTAATCAGTTGGGCATCATATAAACAATGATCGACACAAAAACAATAACTTGACTTTTGATATAAATTTGATGTTGACTTTAGTTTTTAAAAAGCATATTTTCCTAATACCATATGTTGACTTAACAGATGTTGCCTGAACAGGTAAATTTCAGCTGTCAGAGAACTAATTAACCTTGATTGTAATGAGAGGGTATTAAAGTAGGATTTGGTTTTGATAGTAATTACTCATCATGTCACTTTTATGACCGGAAATGTGTGGCTGTTTAAGGCAAATGGTCAGGTTAAAAAGATTGCATAAACTTCAAATTTTTTTCTTTTTTTTTTTAAATGACCCACTTTATATGTCCATTTCAGGCTCAAAACAACAAGTCATAATTATAATTTACCGGTCAAGTCCGGATAATACAACCATTTTGGAAGCCCTGATATAAAATGTTACATTTAAAATTCATAGAATTTTACATAACAAAACAAAAAAAATAAATTAGGTTACAAATAGCAAAAAGTATATATTTTAGGAAAAAATCAGAAGAAACAAGCTCTTCTCAGTAAAGTCTCATTACTTCTCACTACCTCTCCAAGTCAGATTCAGAAAGAGAGGTTACTACTTCTATTGAATCTAAAGTAGTGTAGTTCAATAAAATAAACTTTTTTTTGCAGAAATGTACAGAGGTTATCCCAAAGATAGCAATGCGCCTTGAACCACTCGTAAAAAATGTTGACTATCCACGGGCAGATGGTTGGTGTAGTGGTAATTGCATTGAATTATTTAAATGCTTAATAGAACCATACAAGTAAGTCATTCTTATTGTGATCTCATATAATTGTGAATATCTTGGGATAGAGAGAACAGTTTTACAAACATAAATTGTGCATCTGCATGAAACTCAGTAATGCATTTGATGCATAAAATATATCATTGTACGTTTTGTCATCAAGTATTTTCCAAAACAAAATCACAAAATGACTTATCAAAATTGTTTGATAGCCAATATTTTATTAAACTTGCTGCTAAAAATAATGAAAATAAACAAGAGAACTTTAATTACTATTAAAGATTAAGGCTATATTTTTTAGTAAAGAAATAGTGAGGTATAAGAAGTTTCATTGATTGAACAACCGGTCTATTTGGAAAATCCATTGACTGCATGAACAACCAGTCTATTTGGAAAAAAGAAGACCATTGAAATAAGATCACTTATGGAAAAATATATTACATCTCCTTTAAAAAATATTTGATGTCAGAAATCACAACCTATTTGGGAAAGGTATCTAGTCAAGAGAAAAGTCTCTGAAGTAACATTATGCCAATGTTTTGAATGATAGAAGATGTCTGACTTTCCAGAGAGTTCTTTTTTTAATGAGAAACCATCAATTTTCCAGGTCATCAGAAGATATACCAAATGAAGTAAACCAGGTTGTAATTAGAATTCTGGAGTTTTGTATGGAGGATGACAGAGAGATGATCCATATAGAAGATGGAAGACAAACCATTTGGGGAGTTCTTATACAGATTTCTATTATGTTTATTGCTAAGGTAAAAGGATTCATGTTTACTACTAATTTACAAATATATAATGATTGAACTTGAGTGCTCAACAGTAGGTCCAAGACTATGCATAGTTTTGTTTTAATCTTTCAATACAACAGCTAGATTATGTGGGTTTATTGTCAATGTCTTCATTGCCCATTTTATAGAGACATGCATTTTTTTCAGTATAACTGTAGTTATTATCAATTATTAAAATTTGGCATTACACAAAGGCTGGTAAAGGTTTTGTGGATTTTTTTAACTTTTTGTTCCTGATAATTGTATTTTGTACAAAATTGTCAACTGTAGGATGGGGCTTCAGTGGCCAAGTAGTCAAAGTAGTTGAACTACTGTATTACTAGCCTGTTAACACTGAGGTTGCAAGTTCGAATCCGGCATGGGCAGGTGTGCACAACTCCAATCTTAATTGACTAGGATTGTCAGTTTTTGTACCGAAGGTTGGTGGTTCTCTTTGGGCATTTCAGCTTCCTCCATCAATAGAAACTAACCACCACAAAATAGCCAATAGTGCTGAAAGTGGCATTAAGCACCAATCAATCAATCACTCACACTGACCTTCATTATTGAGAAGTGTTTAGCGACTTACAGCTGAATAAAGAAAATAGAATGATTTTAATAGATTTCCCCTTTTAAAAAAATTTGACCACACTTTTCTATTTTACCACCCAGCTAAAAACCTATGGCCAGGTGAAATTAGCCATAAGTTGATATTTCTTATATATATATATTTATATTATAAAACACCTATACTTTGTTGCTAGCATTGTAATGGAGGTACTGGTCAAGTCTGTATACCAATTCTGAAGGGATTAATGAAGTTTCGACATGCAGAGGAAGAATTCTTAAGGTCAGCTTGTAAAAATAACATGCAGATTGTTGGTAATCTATGTCCTGAAGTATGTTCGGACTTCTTTGGATCTTTATTAGATTGGTATATAGAAGAACCATCCATGGATTTGATGCGTATGTATTTTTATTGTAAATGATAACTGTTTTTTTTATATATTTAAGAAACTGAAAATCTTAAAAAAGTACAGGAATCAATCAAGCTTCAATGAACAAGAACCCAACTTTATACTGAATCACTAAATCCATATATTTAGAAAGCATAGCAACCACTGCAACTTCATTTTTTAAAAAGTTTTACCCTTGTCCGTCTGTAAGTCCGTCCGTCCATCAGACTGTAGTCCCAAAGTTGGTTTCCGTTCTCTAACTTTAGTTTGCCTCAACCAAATGCTATGAAACTTATACACAATGCTTATTACAACAAAATACAGATCAAGTTTGAATTTTTGTGGTGTCACTTTAACCGTTCTAGAGTTATGCCCCTTTACAAAGGGAAAATTTGCTGAATTTTTCGTTTCCGTTCTCTAACTTTAGTTTGCCTCAACCAAATGCTATGAAACTTATACACAATGCTTATTACTACAAAATACAGATCAAGTTTGAATTATGGTGGTGTCACTTTAATCATTCTAGAGTTATACCCCTTTACAAATGGAAAAATTGCTGAATTTTTCGTTTCCGTTCTCTAACTTAAGTTTGCCTCAACCAAATTTTATGAAACTTATACACTATACTTATGACCACAAAACTCAGATCAAGTTCAAATTTGGGTAGGGTCACTTTTACCGTTCTTCAGTTATGTCCCTTTATAACTTTATATGATATGCAAGCGGGGGCATCATCTGTGACCCATGGACACATTCCACATTTATTTATATAATATTTTGCATATCTGTTCATAGTATTCTTCTTAAGGGTGAAGTTTTAATTAAAGCCATTCAAGGATTTCACAAGAGGAATTATGTTTGTTAGGTAAATGACACATGTTGAATAAAATTAAAATATATGTGTATCTATTCAAACAAATGCCCCTGAAAAATATTTGATAGAAGTTTGATTTCATTATATGGCAATGAATCTAATGATTGTTTGTTTGCTGATTAACGTCCATCCGTCATCAACACTTCAGGCAATATCTCAAAAACACTTTCACCAATTTTCATGAAACTTTGGTGAATTGATTATATCTAATGAGGTAAGCTCCCTTTCATATTTATACTTTTATAAATTTTAGATTTTACGTTTCAGAGTTATGGGACTTTATTCATAAAAAAATGATGGGTTTCCAGTTTTCGGACTATAACTCAAAATTGCTTTAAACAGTTTTCATGAAACTTTGGTGAATTGTTTATATATATTGACATAAGGTCCCTTTCGACTTTTAAAAAATTTTGATTTTATGTTTTGGAGTATTGGGACCTCAATCATAAAAGAGGGAGTATTTTCCAGTTTTCAGACAATAACTTAAAAATGCTTTGAGCAGTTTTCATGAAACTTTGGTGACTTGTTTATATATATTTGAATAAGCTCCTTTAATTTTTCATAAATTTCTGATATGACATTTCAGAGTTATGGAACTTTATTCGTTGAAAAATCTTTGAAAAACTGTCCATTTTTCACACTTTGGACGTTTATAGAATTTTATTCCTTCAAAAATCAAGGCCACAAACTTGAGGTTGCCTTAATAGTGCCAAATTATTATGTTTTGTGTCAATGGGTACCAATGTGTGTGCATGTTGGTTTTTTTTTTTGGGGGGGGGGGGGGGGGGGGAAGGGGGGGGGGGAAGGGGGAGGGGTATCTATTTAAGCAGTGCTCACAATATTTCTAGTTGATCATATAAATTCATTTAAAGCATAAAGACAAGCTAAAAGGGCGACATCATTTTAACTCACCTGGCCCCTTTGGGCCAGGTGAGCTTTTCTCATCACTTGTCGTCCTGCGTCCTGCGTCCGTCGTCCGTAACTTTTACAAAAATCTTCTCCTCTGAAACTAGGCCAAATTTGACCAAATTTGGCCACAATCATCATTGGGGTATCTAGTTTAAAAAATGTGTCCGGTGACCCGGCCAACCAACCAAGATGGCCGCCATGGCTCAAAATAGAACATAGGGGTAAAATGTAGATTTTGGCTTATATCTCTGAAACCAAAGCATTTAGAGCAAATCTGACATGGGATAAAATTGTTTATCAGGTCAAGATCTATCTGCCCTGAAATTTTCAGATGAATTTGAAAATCCGTTGTTGGGTTGCTGCCCCTGAATTGGTAATTTTTAGGAAATTTTGCCGTTTTTGGTTATTATCTTGAATATTATTATAGATAGAGATAAACTGTAAACAGCAATAATGTTCAGTAAAGTAAGATCTACAAATAAGTCAACTTGACCAAAATGGTCAGTTGACCCCTTAAGGAGTTATTGCCCTTTATAGTCAATTTTTAACCATTTTTCATAAATTTTTGTTATCTTTTACAAAAATCTTCTCCTCTGAAACTACTAAGTTAAATTTAACCAAACTTGTCCACAATCATCATTAGGGTGTCTGATGGCCGACATAGCTAAAAAAAAGTACATAGAGTAAAATGCAGTTTTTGGCTCATATCTCTGAAACCAAAGCATTTAGAGCAAATCTGATAGGATAAAATTGTTCATTAGGTCAAGATCTATCTGCCCTGAAATTTTCAGACCAATCAGGCAACACGTTGTTGGGTTGCTGTCCCTGAATTGGTAATTTTTTATTTTAAGGAAATTTTGCAGCTTTTGGTTATTATCTTGAATATTATTATAGATATAGAGATAAACTGTAAACAGCAATAATGTACAGCAAAGTAAGATCTACAAATAAGTCAACATGACCAAAATTGTCAATTGACCCCTTAAGGAGTTATTGCCCTTTATAGTCAATTTTTTACAATTTTTATAAATTTTGTAAATTTTTGTAAATTTTTACAAAATATTTTCCACTGTAACTTCTGGGCCAAGTTCATTATAGATAGAGATAATTGTAAGCAGCAAGAATGTTCAGTAAAGTAATATCTACAAACACATCACCATCACCAAAACACAATTTTGTCATGAATCCATCTGTGTCCTTTGTTTAATATGCACATAGACCAAGGTGAGTGACACAGGCTCTTTAGAGCTTCTAGTTTTATTAGTCCCCTACTGACGAAGTCGTAGGGGACTTTAGGTTTGCACTCTGTCTGTCCGTCCGTCCGTCTGTCCATCCGTCAGTCCGGCAACTCAGCTTTCCATACTTTTTTTCTTCGTTCTTGAAGATATTGATTTGATATTTGGTATATAGTTTTATCATGACAAGTTACAGATCAAGTTCGAATTATGTTCCGGTCTGATGATTTAGTCCAGAGTTGTGGTCCATGAAAAAACTCCCATAACTAATGTTAGAGTACTATGTTAAACCATATAATCTGTACAAAGGGAGATAACTCATTTTTTAAAAGACATTCTTTGTAAATTGTTTGAGGAATTTTGTGGCAGGTTTATATGTTATTTTGTATAAACTAATTTTCTGAATGCTACATGTATATATATATATATATATATTTTTATTAAGTGAAATCCTTTAATTAGATAATAATCTATTTTTATCAAAGTATATATTTCATTACATTACATTGTGTAGATAAAAGTTGTTGACATTTTATAGGTAAGTTACAAATCTATATTAGTTTGTGACAAATGAAAGAAAAAATATTTGGAACTATTAATCATATTTGATTTTAATTTGAAAATAGATATACATTGTATTACATCATATCTAATGTTAGAGTGTTATAGGTTTTCCACACTTTTTTTCATCATGCTTGAAAATATTGATTGACAATTGGTAAATAGTTTTATCATGACAAGTTACAGATCAAGTTCAAATTTTTTGTTTCGGTCTGATAATTTTGTGCAGAGTTATGGTCCTTGGACTTGAAAAAATTCACTCATATATTCAGTTTTCCACACTGTTTTTAGTCATGCTTGAAGATATTGACATCATATTTTCTTTTTGTTTACACGATGACAAGTTATAGAACAAGTTAGCATTTTGTTCCAGTATAATGAATTTTTACCCGGTAGGGGACTATGTATTACCATGCAATACTCTCAGAATGCTTGTTGAAATAGATTTTGTAAAATTGATTGCAAAAGCCTGTGAGAACATGTACACCTCTAAATTACACACAAGGAATCAATGCAAATATTTTATAAATATACCAGGATGTTCATGATTTCTGTGGAAATTCAAAAGCTAATGTGGTTTTTTTTTCAGAGATATTTCATAGAATAATTGAGATTAATCCTGATGCGTTGAAAAATAGAATGGATGAATTCCTAGATGCTTGTAAAGAGGACAGAGGAACATATATAATGCAGATTCAAGTATTTTATGGTCTGTCCAATAAACATCCAAAGGTTTGTTCAGATGTTCTACTTTATGAAGAAAAATTTTGTATGAGTGCATTATATATAATACGTATGCTAGTAGATATAAGAAGATGTGGTATAGTGCCAATGAGACAACTCTCCATCCAAGTCACAATTTGTAAAAGTAAACCATTATAGGTCAAAGTACGGCCTTCAACACGGAGCCTTGGCTCACACCGAACAGCAAGCTATAAAGGGCCCCAAAAATGACTAGTGTAAAACCATTCAAACAGGAAAACCAACGGTCTAATCTATATAAAAAACGAGAAATGAGAAACACTTATGAACCACATCAACAAACGACAACTACTGAACAACAGGTTCCTGACTTTCCATGTTGAAGGCCGTACCTTGACCTATAATGGTTTACTTTTATAAATTGTAACTTGGATGGAGAGTTGTCTCATTGGCACTCATACCACATCTTCCTATATCTAATTAGGACAGGTGCAAACAAATGCAGGGGGTTTAAACGTTAGAACTATTAAGAATAACAAATATGACGGACAACTTCTGAACTACAGGCTTCTATCTTTGAGCTAAGTACATTACTTTATTTTAAAGAAAGGAAAATGTTTTTTCTTAATAAATAAACCTTGTATATTATTTTGGAAAATGCTGATGAAAGTTTTTAAATTCATGTACTGCAAAGAGGTTACTGTAGAATTTTGTTGGGTTTTTTTTCTCCTCTAGAATTTATAAAATTGTGTAAAGAGATACTCAAAAAATAATTATCTGAAAAACCAGAAAACTGCCTAATGCAATTTTTGTGAACTTCCTTTTTGTATATTGAGGATGCCTAGTTAATAATGTGTCTGTTGAGTTCTTTCTGGACCTTGTATTAACAATTCATCCTACACTAGCTCCTTGATTTCAACTGCATTTTCAGAAATATTCCGTACATATTGACTGTTTGCACCTCCTGTTATGTTTCTGTTAAAAATTGCCCCAAAATATGTATTTAGGTGATAGAAAATAATAAAAGGCCATGTAAACTTAATTTTCAGGTTCTCAGATAATGATTTTCAGAAAAATGTCGAGTGTGGGTATTCAATTTTTTATCACCAAAGAAGTCCGTTTTGTATATATTTTGACAACTGAAGGTTTTTGACTTTCATATATTCAAATTACAAAACAAAGGATTCTGAATTTGTGTTAATAGTCTTTGACCTGTTGGAAGACTGTAAAAATAAAACAATGCACATTTTTTACTTCTTCTAATTATTATTTTGACAACAAGTAGTCAAGATTTTGCTAATGGAGCTAAAATATAGAAGCAGTAATTATCTGCCCTAGTATACTTTCTATTATTTGGCTTTTTAGGGAAGCCTTTTCTGTATGTTATTATGCTCAGACTTATGATAAGGTGATATAAAGTTGGAGTTAAGAGTTATTTTCGTTTTTCACCATGTTTGATGGCAAAATGCTCAAATTCCTTCATAAATCTATCCAAATTCATCTTGTTATAATGACTGCTAGACTGTTTTCTGAACAATGTTCATTTGTTTAAACCTTGTATAAATAATCTCTACAGTCAAGTATGTATCTTTTATCAGTCTTGCTTTTATCATATGTTTAAAGTTGGTAAGTCAAATAAGAATGTCAGCCAGTTTACACTCCAACATGGGGCCAAGGGAAATAACTCCAACTCAAATTACGTCAATTATTGAAAACTCTAAAAATTTAAGTGTTATTTTCTTGATATTGTGTTATGTAAAAGTTAAATTAACTGTATTTTAATGATTTACAAATTATGTACAAGTGTTAGAAGTATCAAAGTGCATTGATGTTGAAGATAAATTTACAAATGATAATGGTTACACTGGACCATTGTACCTTATCCTTTACATCATGGTAACAATTTTTTTTACAACAGATGATAACAGAAAAAGTGGTGGAATTATTAATGGATAATCATTATGATGATGGGAATATTAGAATACAGGTCTTGATGACTATAGAGAAAGCTACAAAAGTCAACCCTAAAGTGTTTGAGAAATATATAGACAAACTGATGGCAGAGGACACAAAGCCACTGGAACAGCATTTTGTTAATGGTATCCTAGTAAATGTAGCAAAAACCATTGAGGTAGGTCTTATATATATATATATATATATTATATATTATCACATATTTGTTACGAAAACATTGGATTTTGCATATGTAATAACCGCAAAATTGTCCTACTCATATTGCTGCCCAGGGCAAAAAAGTGGTTATTGGTTATTGTGCCCTGATTCCAAATGACGTGATGTCATTGGGTCCTTAACGACAATAGTGAACAATGACGGTGTTTGTATTAAAAATTATGAGAATTCTGTTACAATAGCCACTATTAACAATATCCAACCAACTATTATAGATTTAGCCCCAGTTATGCCAAATTATCGCCTTTGTTTATTACCATATTCAAAAATAAGGGGAAACGTTACAACAAATTTGTTTGCAGTAAATGATAAAAATAATGGAAAATGTAATAAATCTTTTTAGAATTTACCTGTTGTGGTTAATTAAATTAGTTATAATTGAATGTTTTTCTCTTTTGTGCAGAACTTAGATATGTGATAAATAGATTATAACATGTCTTTTCCATATTGGCCTTGGTATCATCCCTCGACCCATATCGACCCTTGCCTAAAGCCTCTGGCTGATATGGGAGTCTTAGGATGATACCAGGGCCAATATGGAAAAGGGCATGTTATAATCTATAATTATTCCACATATAACAATATCAATGCTATTTTGTGATGAATTTTTATTTATACATTGTATTAGGTTAACTTAAGAAAAAGACACTACAACAAACAATCATATTGTTGAATTAGAAGCCTAATATGACATTTTTCTTTCGCTTTGATTCCAAAGCTATATCCTAATTTCGAATAGAACATGGGTTGCACATGATTGAAGTCACAACTGAAATTGCAATGTCAGTTGTATTTTGAACAGTGCCGGAGACCAAAATGGACATTTTTATTGGTGTTGCTTGCTAAGAAATTATATAAAATTATTCTAAAAGTAAGTTTACATGTATCTGTCCATTTTTTATTGTGAATCAGTTTGGCTTCTTAAAATCAAAAAAGAATGCCTTTCGAATGTGTTTTATAGGTTTGCTTCAAAGTACAAAAGTTCTAAATTTTCCTGTAAGAATCGAAATAGTTCTATCATGCCATGCTTTACAAATTTAATGCCTACCCATGTTAAAATTAGCATAGAGCATGACATAAAAGAATTATTTCTTAAATATACAAGATACAATGGACGAGGTATTTTATTTTCTTTGTGTATGAATTCCCCAGATTTAACAAAAATGTGTAAAAACGGCATGTGTGATATAAGGATATTATTAATATACATCTTCAGATAATGCTCTAGTTAGTATGGAACATTTCTAAGATTGCTTGTTTCATATGTATTCGACAGAGGTTCAGAAATCCAGTATTCAAGTACCTAATGGGTGTTCTGAAGGTAGCAAAAGATGATACTCAGCTTTCAAGTACATTGACAGGTCTACAAGATTTATGTGGAAAATATGGACCTGAAATGTTTGGACAACACAAGGAATATCTTGTAGAGAGAAGAGATACTGAAGAGAAAACAACTATTAAGGGACAGTTTTCTGCCTTGGTAGACCAGATAGAAGGAAGGAGGTATTTACTAAAAAAATCATTACTGTCATCACTTAACATGCTTAATTGTAAATACAGAGGCTTATCTTGAATTTAATTGTTAGATCAAGGCATTGTAAGCAAAACAAGCCAGGCAGAAATGTTTTTGATTCTGGAGTTTGAATGTAAGTATGCCAGGTTTGTTCACTCTGAATACCGACCTGTTTTTGTAATATGAAAAAATTTAATGTTTGTATTTTAATAAAACAAACTTTTGCTGTGACATTTTATATTGTTGACTATGTGCCAAGGATTCATTTAATGAGGGCGCCACTGATTAATCAGCTGATCGCCTATAGTAATTTGCTTTTCCATGCATATGTTTATGCTCTCTAACTTTAAAACCCATTGAACTTGGGTAATGAAACTTGGCATAAATATTCACCACTCTTAGAAAGTGTGTCATGTAGAAGGTTGAAAACAGTACCATGAAAGTCATTGTCCAGTTCAACTTATTGACCCCTGTGCATATGTGCAAAAATCATTTTCTGCTCTCTGATGATGCATTAAAACCCCTTGGATTTGGATATTAAATGAAACTTATGATTATTCACCACAAGGAAGAAAACAAAACATTGAAAGTCATTGGCAAAAACTAAGTTCAACTAAGCAGTATCTGTGCATACATATTAAATTGATTTATACTCTCTGACTTGAAAACCCCTTTAAGTTTGGGGATGAATTAGTGATGCATCAGTAAAATTTCTGCCTTTCATGGGTATAGCTATGCTTAATGGAATAACCATGATTACTTCTAAAATTGCATCATAATTTACCCATTTTTTCAAGAAGGCGTTCTGTGATGACCTCAACACTATACTTTAGTAGTTATTTGATATAAAACATTTCATCAACATAAATTGCGCATATTTATATATTATATTGGTTTCTACTTTTAAGTTTGGAAACAGTTGTCCAAGATGTGAAAGAAACTAAGGAGGATGTGGAACAATTAGACCAAAGAGTGACCGGTACAGAGGTAGCTGTAGTAGGTCTGACCACTCGAGTGGATGAACATGATGAAAACATTGAGGAATTAGGGGAGGGGCTTGATACTGTCACTCAGAGGGTGGACTTTGCTGAAAAAGATATTGAGGAGACTAAAATTAAAGTGGAGGAAGTTGACATGAAGGTATTTAAATCTGTTCTTTTAAAGTTATTTTCGGGACAGTCTGCTGCTATTTCTATATAGAAACTACTGGTATACAAAGTATTATTGTGCATGATTCAAATAATGTGACAGCTGTAAAATTTAATTTGTAGTTTAATGCCAGGAAATGTTTCATTAAGTTTTCTATCTGTCTTTCACATCATCTTTTATGTTTTCCTTCAGTAGATGGCATTTTCCATAGATCAAGGTATGTGACCCGCTGAGACAAAAGGGTAAAATGTTCCAGGGTGAAGGCTAGTACATTCTAATCAGAAATACAAGGATCAAGAATCTGCTTATAAAAGAATAGTAGTCATCACTATTGATTTGAAATGTAGTTAAAGGTGAAAAGTACAGAGCACTTTAAAGCATTTGTCACAGTACATAGTACCTTCTGAAGAAAATTATGACGAAATCTAATTATTCTTTTCAGACAATGACCAATGCACCTCGATGGTCAAGAGATTTGACAAAGTTGATGAATCCATCAGCTGAACATGATTGGAGATTACTGGCCCAACGTCTTGGATATAGTAACGATGACATCAGAGCGTGGGCATCACAACATGATCCATGTATGGCTGTTCTCAGTGAATGGTATGCTACACACAAAACAAGGGAGGCAAACTATGCTGTATTAACAGCCTTACAGGAAATGAACCGAATGGATGGTGCTGCTATTGTGGAAAATGCAATGAAGGCTGTAGGTAAGGGAAGTTACTCATGAACAAGAGTCAATATAGATGCCATTGTGCAAATGGTATGAAGTCATTTGGTAACCAGTTAACTCTTACTGCATAATGTAATAGGAGATGTCATTGTGGGAAATGTTATTAAAAACTAAACAGTGGATAAGAGTAATAACTCTTAGTGAAAGACCATTTAACTTCAAGGGGTGGGGTTATGGTTTTTTCCTAAAAAAATATTCTGATCCCCAATTTGATGAAAAAAAATATTGTGGTCAAGAAGATGACACAAAAAAATATTGTGAATCCAATTTTTCCCCATACCTTATAGTGTTAAATTTTGAAAAAAAAAATTTGATTGATAGTGTCGAAAAGCTAAATAAAAATGTTCGCGCCTTGCGCAAAAAATTTTTCTGACTCCGACAAAAAACCATAACCCCCTTGATGTTAAATGGTTGCTCCCTTACTAAATACCAGAATATGTGGTAATGTCATTATGGAAAATGCAATGAAGCCAGATGGTAAAAACAAATAAGGCAAAAAATACAGTTCATAGTTTGGATGGAGGTATTTGCTGGAATTATTTGAACTTAATTATATGACCAAAAAAGATTGAATGATTGTTGCTTGCCAAATGTCCAGTGACAAATATTTCGTTTTTTTTTTCTCAGAACACGAACAAAGTGACAATTAATACAAAAGGTTGATTCTGTTAAATTGGTAAATGAGGATGAAAATTATGACTTAAATAAGTGAAAAAATATGTCATATATGTATAAATATAGTGATATAAAAAAGATTTTAACATTTTTTTTCAGCTGATGTTGTAGAAGATGAAGAAGTAGATTACGCCTCCCCTCCTGCTGTGTTCCTTAGTTACCAGTGGGGTCATCAGGATGAGGTCAAACTTATCCGTAACCACCTACAAATGGCAGGATATGAATGTTGGATGGACATTGGTCAGATGGGAGGAGGAGATAAATTATTTGAGAAAATTGACAATGGTATCAGAGGAGCAAAAGTCATCATTTGTTGTGTGTCAGAAAAATATGCACAGTCTCCAAATTGTAATAGAGAGGTAAATAAAATAAAACAACTAACAGAGTGTAATAAGAATTTTTTACTTTATATTTTTAACTGAAAGTTTATCTCTACACTACTAAATATAAAAACTAGGCATTTTTTACTCCTCTCATACTAAGAAATCAAAAAAGCTCTGTGGCATCTGTATGAAAATAAGAAGATGTGATTGCCAATGAGACAACATTCTACAGAGTTCAGAAGATGAAGAGAAAAGCAATTATAGGTCACCGTACAACCTTCAACAATGAGAAAGTATAGTCGGCTACAAAAAGACTTGACATGAAAAATGTGAAACAATTCAAATGAGAAAATTAACAGCCTGATTTATACAATACAATTTACGAGAAAAAAATCATATGACAGAAATGAACCAAAGACAACCACTTAATTACAAGCTCCTGACTTGGGGCATGCACTTAAAGAATGTGGCATTGTTAAACATGTTTGTGAGCACTCAACCCTCCCCCAACCTGAGACAGTGGTGTTACAGCACAACATAAGAACAAACTGTAAAAATGAGTTGCAAATGTCTTGACTCAATAAATTGGTATGAAGCACAAATAAACCAACTAACATAAAAACAATAAACACAAAGCATTGATATAAGTGTACTGGCAGTTACTGAAAGCTAGTTCAATGCATATTACAACTAATAAAATAAATCATATTCTCCCAGACTAAAGTATGAATCAGTACACATCCAACAGATTGAGTGTTTAGATGTCATTAACAATCTGAGAAACGCATGACCTTGTGCAATGCTAAAGTATAAGTAAACGGTATTATAATTGTTTGTTACAATATGTTCTTCCTAAATTTGTATTTAGAATTAATTCTCTTTTCATATCTTTTACATTTGCAAAATTTGTAGCATGAAGTGCCCATATTTGACTACATATATTTCTTGTCACAATCAATTGTGCAAGATATATACTTCTGCATGTCCACTTTTGTTCGTAATTGATTTTCAAAATAATCAGAATGTTTCTTGAAAGAAATCTCAGCTCATAAAAGGGGCTAATTAAAAAGCTAATGCTTAAAATCTTTAAGAATTTCTATGATTTCTTTCAGGTAAATTTATCTGTAAGCTTAGGTAAGCCAATGATACCTCTGCTAATGGAGAAAATGGGTTGGCCACCAAAAGGATCTATGGGACCTATCTTCAGCGAGTATCTTTTTGTCAGGTTTTTCCAGCGATCTGGAGAAGAGACTGAAGATAACAGATTTTGGCCTGTTGCCAAGTTCCAGGAAATGCTGATGCAGCTGAATTGTTATGGTATTCTGCCTGATGAAACATTGATTGATGATAGTAAGTTTATTGTTTTTTCGTTGATTGTTTCGAAATAAAAGTCATGTTGAGTTTTCCTTTTACAGATTGTTCACAAGTAGATAGTTGGACTAAATGGGTATTTGAAATTTTTTTTGTTGCAATAGGTCCTTTTTACTTGACATATGATATATGACCCCTTTCAATGTCTTTCTATGCTGTCAATGCAAGTCACCTCTATTGAAGACTTTGGAATTCGTGCACTGTCTCATGCATTTTCTATGTCACAACGCTTATGTTATTACGTCACAGTAAAAACTGATTGTTCTATGATGGCATTTACACCAATTGACCTTGGGTCATTACATTCACAAAAAAAACAACTCTAAATTGATGTATCAGTAGGTAACACCAAATCCCCAATAATTACACAATTTGCATATCAGCATGAACACCTTCATTAGTTTTTATTATATAACTATAACAATTCTCTTTTCTCATTGGCTAAAAACATATCAAATGTTCCTTGATAAAAAATTATATTCAATGCGGGAAAATCATGAGAGGTTAAATTCATATGAAATGTGTTTCTTGAAATTTTAATAAATCTTTTTGAATATTTTAACTTATGAAAGTTAGCAATTACCAAAGCAGATAATATATATCATTGTATCAACCTCATAAAAAGTCAATAATTGTATAATATCTAATGAACAAAAAGTGGCAGGAGTTTTCTTCTATGTCAACAGCGTATAAAGATTGGTGGATACCAGTACAAGAAATTATAGTAATAGATAAAACAAAGAAAAAACAGAACCAGTCTCAATCCAAACAGACAGGAATCCCAGACCAGGTATCTTTTCAGATTACAGTGATACTTTATTTGATACATATGAAAGTATGTTCTGTTTTATATTTGATTTGACTTCATATAGAAGGTGTTGATACATATGTATACTGGTTCTTCTCCCAAATAACTTGAAATAAAAATTGTAATTTATACTGAGTAGTTCATGACTTGTAAGATTTGTAATTATTATACAAATGAAAAGGGATATGGTGGACTTAAGATTTTTTTCTGTTTCTTTGCCAAGTATGTCCCAAATTGTATGTAAGAGCAAATACCTGTTCCATAGAACAACATGAAATTATATTTTCACCATTATTTACACTTTATGTCTTTTATAGCCATGAAAATTTTATTTTTTTTTATAGGAAAAGAAGTGTCCAGAAGTCTTTATATCCTACCAATGGGGTAAACAGAAAGAGATTATAGCCCTTTACCAAAGATTGACTGAGTTTGGTTTGAGTTGCTGGATGGACATTTATCAAATGGGTGGTGGAGACTCCTTGTATGAGAAAATAGACTCTGGTGTACGAGGTTGTAAAGTAGTTCTAACATGCATCACACAGAAGTATTCCCTGTCTGCCAACTGTCGAAGGGAAGTCAGTTTGGCTGATGCTTTGAAGAAACCAATTATACCATTGCTATTAGAGAAAATGGATTGGCCACCTTCTGGACCAATGAGTATGGTCTTTACTCAGCTCTTGTTTATCAACTTTTATCGTGCTGAAGAAGTACAAATGACATGGACTGGACCAAAATTTGATGAGTTAATGGACAAAATTGGACTGCATATTCCAGTGAATATTTCAAATGAAGAAAATGAGGATGAAAAATGTATAGAGTACAGTCAACATTCTATTCAACAGATTGACAATAATAAATCAGATGAAATTGACAATGAGAGAAAACTTGCCAACCAGAATACAGTTCCAAGATCTGTCAGTTCTGAAATTACCAGAAGTGCAGGTCGTCCACAACCAACAGATAACAAGCCATCGCCTGTAATACAACCCAAACCTGTGGCTGTGAGCCACGTGCACACAAATGCTGAATCGTCACCTACAAAACAGAAAATTGAGCAACAACATAAAGGTTCTCAAAACAAGGAAAAAACACAATCTCAAGAAAATAACAAACCACAGGAACAAAAATCTAAATCTTGTACTGTTTTATAGAACCATTACAATTTTCATATACAGCTTATAATTAATTTAGACAGGCTAATATATTTTCTTGTAGGCTTTGTTAGGGTGGGATAAATACTATCATTTTAACTGACAATGTAAAATCATGATTTTGTTCATTCTTGATGATAAAGGCACACATATTTTTTTTTAGTTTTCAGTATATGCTCTTTTCTTTGTTTGCAGAGGAATTCCTAAGTTTACCAAATTTGTGTTCCAAGTTCTGTAATCGCATTTTTATATTCACAGTGATCATGTGGTCAGTTTTTATTCAGATTCCTAAATATATTAATTAACACTGTTGCTTTGTTTTAAGTTTGAAAGATGTTTGCCTAATATCTTAAAGGGGCACTAGCTGTCAAATTCATGTTCACTGATTTGACTCAAATTCTCATATTTGATTTCTAACATACTAAAACGTATATCCAATTTATAGAAAGTCTAAAATGAACAAATTGCAATGCATAGGCTCGATAATATGTATCAACATTTCGTGTGTATTTTAGTCTAGACGCCATCTAATTAACCATTGTGGTGACCTCCGAAGACTGCCGATGGTCATATAACCTGATATAAACATAAATGTAGATATAGGTAGATAGCGAACTTGTGCAATTGGATTTTTCTAGGTCTGTTTGATTTCATATTATAGGTTGAAAATATATGTAAATCATTGTTTTTACCTGTATAAGTATGAGTTTTTGTGGATCAAATCAGTCAAATCAAATGGTTAACGCTTGTTTCACTTTCAATGTTGACATTCTTTTCCTTTTAATTACTGAACACGCCAATTCATGCGTAACCCATCTCATAAGGGGTTAAATTGAATTTCACATGAATACAGATTCAATGAGGTCGAAATATTCACTTGCAAATGAATAATTCAACAGCGATGTTTCTAAGCTTAATTTGACAAAATTGAACCAAACTGGCTTCTAAAAGCTAATTATTATTTCACTATTTCACTTTTATTAATGATTGAACAAAAAAAATCCTATTATATTTTTTTTTTATATCTCATAGCTAATGCCCCTTTAAAAACTATAATAGATGGATGGAAATGCTATAAGCAAAAATGGACAACAAAACAAGATTTATATTAAGGTCAAGGTGCCTGATTGTCAGTTGACTCTTTATAGTTGTTGCAATTAGAAGATGATTTTTACCAATTTTTTGCCTTATTGCCTATTTTTTTTTTTTGAATTATAATAGATAAAGTGAAACTTTTGATAGCAAAAATTGTCCACAAGACAAGATCTACAAACAGGTTCATATTGATGAAATTGTTGGTCAACTTTTAATTCCAGTTATAGCCCTTAAATGACAGTTTTTACAATTTTTTGGCATGAGAAGGACAAGATATACAAATATGTCAGCATGGCAATATATGTCCTTAATTAAGTTTATTGAAACTTTCTCACAATCTTAACCATATAATTCTTTTATAAACCTCTAATTTGCTTTGTGATCCAAATCATTTTTGGGGTTTCCCTTACCAAAGCACTTACCTTACCAATCACTTTAATTGGGGGGTACCCATTTTGTATCTGCAACTCCTCCTAGACAGACCCTTTATAACATGTATTGAAACTTTCTCATAATCTTTACCATATAATGCTATTGTGCACTTTCTATTTTGCTTATTTTATATGAATAATTTTCAGAGTGTGAGCTGTGCTCACAAAATCTCACAGTACCTCTTGTTTATTTCTTGTTATACAAATAAATGTTAATTTTCTATATGTGATATCTAGTTACTTATACATATGTTTCTTTATATTAATGCAATATTTTTTTTTATGCATGTAATAGTTATATTTTATAAAAAATTAATAAAATGATAATTGATAGTATGTACAGTTTATCCTAATACCAACAACTTCTAAACAATTATTCCAAACAAGTTATAATGGGTGCCACATGTGCAGCAGGATCTGCTTACCCTTCCAGAGCACTTGAGATCACTCCTGGTTATTTGTGTGGTTTGCGTTTCTCAGTCTTTAGTTTTCACTGTTGTGTTTTGTAACAACTTAAATATGAGTAAAACTAAATTGCACTAGTTGAATTAATCATAAAAATAAGACAAAAAAATCATCTTAAAATGTACAACTTGAATATTATCTTCAGTCTCTATGACCCATCACATCTTACATTTCATTATTTTCCTGCTTTTTATTTAACCTAGTTTGTAGCACTATACATGTTCCTCCACAGTCTTTGCCTTGAATTTGTAAACTGGAATCTGTTTGCTGATATAACACATTAAAATACGTGTTATTAGCCAACAGGCATCTATACTAGTTAAAGATAATTAAATACAAATCAATATCAGTCAAGAACTGTGAGGAAACTTACAAAAGGATACCTAGCGCTGTAAATTTGATTGTCTCCCCTTTAATATGTTGGAGAACAATTATATTCCTTTATATTGTAGGATAGTAACAACCTTTAAGGTATAGGCATGAATTAGCATACTAATTTTCTTAATAAATTGTTTGTTTACATATAAGCTACAGATTTTACGTATAATTTCTCACGTTTCGCTAGTATAGGGAGAAATTATTGTATGTACGGTACTAGCGTATAGTTTTATAAGTTTACGTCACTAGGTATAAGACACGTGACTAATTTTATAGCGGGAAATTTTTCTCCTGAGACTATTACTTTCTAGCCCGCCGCAGACAGGGCAACATTGAAAATGGACACCGGGATATCTAGTTCACTTAAAGACGCCATATCTTCAGAAGTTAAAAATGCAGTTTCGAACATTCAACAAGATATATTGAATAGCATTTCCTCTATAATGGATTCAAGGTTATCGTCTTTCCAATCTAACATCAGACAATCTCAACAGGACATTTCACAGTCTCAGATGTACAAAATCGAGCAGACCTTTACTGATAATTACTCATTCAAGAGAAAAGGCAACGAGAACCAGTTTAAACACGAGTCTAAGGTACTATCTAAGCTGAAAGAAGCAGACGTTAATTTAGAAGGACCAGAATTGAGTGTTGATTCCGTACAAGCAGCCAAAGCCAAGATAGTAGAAGGTATGGAATTAGTAAAAGAAAGACAGAAACTAATTAAAATGGCAGATTCCTCGGAACTCGGGTGGAAGGTTGTAGGCGAATACGTGACAAATCCTATCGCCGACGATTCGGAAGATGAGAGGAAAATAATCAGGGCACAAAACAGAGCAGAAAGAAAACAGAAAGCAGAGAAATCCAAGAAACAAATTACAAGAAAAACACCATACACGAGAGAAAAGGCAGAGACTGCCAATTCTTCTTGGAAACCTGGCAGGTGCTTCAATTGTGGAAGAAGAGGCCACTGGACCGACGATTGTCCGGATAAGAAGAAGATAAGTATTTTTAAAACTTTATATAATTTGCCAATCTTGACTAATAGTATATGTTCAAATTTAAATGATACTGAACAGAGTTCAATAGAAACTGATGGTCACATGACATTTTATTGCAAAGACGAGGTTAATAATAAGGTCAGTTTTAAATCGCCGTTAAATGTTACGGTTGACCAGTCTACAGGTATTCTCTCACCTGTAGGTCAGTTAAAATCTAAGTTACCTGAATGGAAATCAATTACAAGCAATACACATATTTTAGATGTTATTGAAAACGGATATAAGATACCTTTTAAGACAGAACCAAGATCAGAACTGTTGAAGAATAACAGATCTTCACTTGATAATCCAAAATTTGTAAAAGAGGAGATCAGAAAATTAATAGAGAAGAGATGCATTTCAGAAGTAAAAGAAAGGCCTTTTGTTGTAAACCCTCTTACAGTTGCTTACAATAAGAACAAACCGAGACTGGTTTTAGATTGTCGACATTGGAATTCACATCTCTTTAAATTTAGATTTAAGTACGAAGATACAGAAAACGCACGAGACCTTTTTAAAAAGGGTGATTTTCTATTTAGCTACGATTTGAAATCCGCATATCATCATATTGAGATCACAGAAATACACAGATCTTTTCTTGGTTTTGCATTTGATTTTGACGGTGTTATGCGATATTTTGTTTTTAATGTGTTGCCATTTGGCATCGCAACAGCTGGGTATATATTTACCAAAGTGCTAAGAGAAGTTGTCAAACACATGAGAACAGAAGGTAAACGTGTCATCATGTTTTTAGATGACGGTCTCGGAGGAGACAATGATTTTAAAAATAGTATGAATAGTAGTCTTGAAGTTAAAAATACACTCGAAAGATTGGGATTTTTAATAGCCCATGAGAAATGTCATTGGTTACCAAGTCAGAGTATGGATTGGTTGGGTTACACATGGGATACCAGAATAGGTAGAGTTTTTATCAAGGAAGAGAGAATTGAGAAAGCCGAAAATAGTATTCGCAAATTATGCAAAGAAATTACAAACGGTAGATTGCTATTCAGTGCTAGATTTTTAGCTAGTATTTTAGGCCAAATAATTTCCATGATGATTGTTATTGGTGACAAGGTGAGATTGCACACAAGATACTTGTATGAGTGTATCATGGGACGAGCAAGTTGGGATGCTCCTGTAAAGATGAATCCAGATGCTCTCACAGAAATTTTATTCTGGGATAGCTCGCTCAGAAAATTAAATGAGCATGGTGTTGACATTTGCAGAGTTGATCATGATTTTGTGTCAGAGTTTGACATTTTTTGTGACGCCTCGGATGTAGGCTTCGGTGGTTTTTTATCCACCCAGTGTAGCGTTGTTAATTGTGTCGACAACGGTGAAATGTCAGGTAATTGGACAAGTGATGAAAAGTTGCAAAGTTCAACATGGCGCGAATTAGAATGCGCCAGACGGGTATTATGCACTTATGAAAGAAAATTTAGCTTAGATAACAAGTCGGTTAACATCAACTCAGACAATAAAAATGTTCCACATATACTAAAGATCGGCAGCAAGAAAAACATATTACAAAACATAGCAGTAGATATTCACAATATTTGTTCAGATAAGAACATCACTTTAAATTCTAAATGGCTACCCAGGGCAGACAATCAATACGCAGACAAATTGAGCAGAAACACTGATAACGATGATTGGGGTATTCACGGCGAATTGTTTAAATATTTAAATGGTAAATGGGGACCATATAGTATTAACAGGTTCGCTACGCATTATAATACACAATGCACACGTTTCAACTCAAAACATTGGTGCCCAGGTTCAGAAAGTATAGACGCATTCTCTCAAAATTGGGGTAACGACACAAACTGGTTAGTCCCACCACTGTCTCTTGTTCCTATGGTTTTACAAAAAATACAGCATGACAAAGCTTCATGTACCTAAGTTATTCCGGAATGGAAATCGGCCCCTTTTTGGCCGCTGATTTACACATCAAAAGGTAGAGCACATTTTATACAAGACATAGAATATCTGTCGGGAAAAAGGGTGATAGTTAAAGGAGCAGGCAAAAACGGAGTGTTCGTAAAATTGCCAATGAAATTTAGAATGCTAGCTTTGAAAATAGATTTTTGATAATACAATTGTTATTTGCAGGAGTGAACCTTAGACGAAACGTTGAAGCTGCTATAGTAGAGAGTGGTGTTTCAGAGAACAGTAAAATGTACAACTTAGCTGGAAAGATGACTACATTCCTTGTTGATTAGAGAAGTGAGAATACCTGTAAAAAGTACTATTCAAGTTTCAATAGATGGAAGAAATTCGCAATCGAAAACTTTTTAAATGAATTGCCTGCTGAGCCTGTTCATATAGCACTTTACATTACAAAATTAATAGATGAACAATGTTCTCCGAGTGTTGTTAATTCAGCTGTATATTCAATCAAATGGGCCCATGATCTTAACAGTTTTAATGATCCGACAGAAAATTCATTTGTAAAATACCTTTTAGAATCCGCTAAAAGACGTAATGGTAGGCCTGTAAACAAAAAAGATCCAGTTAACAATGACATATTGATTGATTTATGCTCTATGTACACAGATAGTTCAGATTTACTTATAGTTAGGGATCTCACTATGATTTTGTTGTCTTATTCAGGGTTTCTCAGGTTCGATGAGATAAGTAAATTAAGATGCAAAGATGTTAGCATTTTCGAAGATCATTTAAAACTTTTTATTTCTAATAGCAAAACTGATCAATACAGACAAGGGAATGAAATTCTTATTTCTAAAGGTATCACTATCGCTTGTTCAGTTAACATGTATTTACGATATTTGTCTTTAGCTGGTTTAGACGCACAATCTGAACACTTCATATTCAAACCTGTTTTTAGATCCAAAGGTGTAGCCAAACTTATATATAAGAATAAACCTATTAGCTACACTGCAGCTAAGGAAAACATTGTAAAGAGACTTAAGCTGGTAGCCCCAAGTTTAAATCTTGGTCTTCATTCCTTACGATCGGGTGGTGCAACTGCAGCTGCTAAGTCTAATGTAAATGAAAGATGCATAAAGCGACATGGGAGGTGGAAAACAGATTTTGTTAAAGATGGTTATATCGAAGATACTTTAGAAAAGAGAATTTCAGTTTCACAAAAATTGGGTCTTTGATATCATTTTACTACACTCTAACCCTTTCTTTGGTATTTCTATGCTTGCTGGGCTATAGGCAACACTATATATTGTATTAATTCATGCCTTCATACTAGAATAATAGATATGAGCGTATAAGGTATACGTATAATTTCTCACGTTTCGCTAGTATAGGGAGAAATTATTGTATGTACGGTACTAGCGTATAGTTTTATAAGTTTACGTCACTAGGTATAAGACACGTGACTAATTTTATAGCGGGAAATTTTTCCCCTGAGACTATTACTTTCTAGCCCGCCGCAGACAGGGCAACATTCAAGTTTCATTCATATTATGAATAGATTATGATACATGTATTTATATGTTTTTAAAACAATACACGTCCGAGTATGTCTCGTGAGACGATTTGTCGCATTGGGTCGGACCCAGGTTTCCAGTTTATCCCATTATTGGGTTTGTTTGGTTGTTCCTGGCCGGCGAGGTCGTTCATGATCGAGTTATTCATTTATTCAGTTATTCAGTTTATATTCATGTCAACCATATAATAGCTCTTGTTCGTATAAGGTTTACATTATTCTAGCTAAGTTGTACCTAATAGTGTATATCATGGTTTCGTTATTCGGAGTAATTGTGATTATTATTTTTTCATATATTTATATATATTAAGATACATGTATGTAAATGATTAATAAATTCCGTTGTCCACTATGCTTGCTGGGCTATCGGCAACACTATATATTGTATTAATTCATGCCTTCATACTAGAATAATAGATATGAGCGTATAAGGTATACCATAGTATATCTACCAATCTATATAGTGAATGAATTGTGATGTATGCAGATGGACTACTTTACTACCTGTGTACACACTTTCTGTGGAACAGATGTTTTCTACTGACTGACTAACAACATCAATTTGCACAGATAGCGGGAAAAAAGAAACAAAATTCCTCTGACATTTTCTTCTTTTGTGTTTACATATAAAGACCATGACATAAAAGCATTAGTTTTATACTCAGATTTAGGAATAATTGTTTCTGGCCTTAGAAAAGAGTGTTTGAAATACCAGAATTTTAACCACTAATAATAAAATGACATCATTTGGCACAAAATTTCAATACAAAATCTTTTTTTTTTTTTAACTCGAAAAATGGATAAGTGTGTGCAAAATGCCAACTGTAAGGTCTTTCAATTGTTTTGTATATATGTTGTGTACAAGTTATCATTTTGTACAAATTATAATTTGTATTTTGACTTTGTACAAAAAGTGCCTGTACACATTATAATTTGTACAAAATAAGGCTTAATTTCACTTATAACTTGTACAATATTTTACATAGAATCAAATGATAAAAAATAATTTCAATTTTAATTACGAATCAATATGTAACACACTGATAACTCTATTTACAATATTATACAATAATATACAATGCTCTTATTTGTTGGAGCAGGTGAGCGAACCATGACACCTTGAATTACACAATACATTCTGCTTTTTGCATTTACACTTCGAATTGTTACAACCGCCTTTACATTTGCAAGAGAGATAACCCTGTCCACCAATTTTTATACATATATATACTTTTTCACTTTTTTGGTCATTTGGAAAATGTTGTTTGTGCTGAAATTTGTTTTGCATGCACACGTATAAAAATTGTGGTTTTTATCCAACGCAATCATAGGTTTGAACGTTGTTTTCAATTTAGACTTATTCATATATATATATATAGATTCTACCACTACATCGAGAGTGATACGATATTTATCCACTGGAGACAGTTAGTTTTCAATTTTAAAACGCGAATCTCAGTGAAGAGTGGATAAATAAAGAATTTTTCACCAGATTTGGTGGTGGAATCTGTTTCTCTAATGATTTTTAGACCATATGCAGACAATCTTAATCCTTCTTTTCGAATAACTCGAGAAATATGTCTTCTTTCTATGTGTCGTCATCGAATGCTAGTCAATTCGTTCCAAGTCCAATTCGTTCCACATTTGGTCAATTCGTTCCAAGTCAATGGTCAATTCGTTGCAAGTCAATGGTCAATTCGTTGCAAGTCAATGGTCATTTCGTTGCAACTGATTTTTATAATTTTGTTCATTATTACTGGTACTAAAACATTTGTTACTGTTTTTTTTAAATGTATATGCCTCCGTATATTATAGTATAGATCAGTGTCCAGTGCAAAAGTAATTTTTTGTAAGACTATGTTTTGCAATAGATTTTTTTTTTTTTTTGGAAAACACAGAATTGTGTGAAGTATATTTGTACATTTAGTTATACCTTTTTCTTCGGTTTTCCTTGTTTTTCCTGATGTGAACCTGTATGATTATTTGAAATAATCTGTCTTATATATATGCATTAAGAACGATGGCAAACAACACAAGAAGGTTCCATGATGGAATTTAAAAATATTTCGACTTTGAAGCCTTTATAATATTTAAGTTACAAAATTTAATTTTCATAGGTTTTAATGAAGTTGACCTAGAAAAATAGGAAGAAAAAATAGGAATTATGACCAACAGTGTTACGTGATAAAAAACGCAATTATGATAAAATAATTATTTCTTGGAAAACAAAACTAGTTAGTAGTTTTTATTTTATAATATATTAAGCTGTCATGAAATATCTGCTTAGATAAATAGTATATACTTGGTCAATATATCATTTCCAGAATAAACCATAGAAATAAATTTTGAATAAATATTTATATTATATACATTTTATATATCATGTTTACTAATAGCACTAAAATAAACATTATAATGTAATTTTGATAGTTCATATGGTTAAACAATGTTCTTTTAAAAGTTGGAACGAATTGACCAAGCAACTTGGCACGAATTGGTTGGTACAAATTGGAGTTGGAACGAATCATCCAGATACCGTCGTCATCAGGCATGGTCGCCTTTTTTCATGACATCACAATAGGAATTTCAGAGGAAAGCAAGAAAATTTAACATCATAATCAAATTTTGACCAATGAACAACTGAGATCAAGCGAACCACATGTTGATTAAATAAAAATACCTAACAGGTGAGGTCGGGAAAAGGATTAATGGACTAAGAATTACAGAAATATATATACCAAAGATAACTGGTAAACCAATAGCCTAGAATTGATTTTTTTTTTTAAAACATGATGAAAACATTTAATTTGAAAAAACATTTGTGAGTAAGAAATATTGATGGCATGCAGTGACTACATGAATATTTATGAGGTTTGTTGTATTGACATACTAGCTAGTACTTTTCTGGAATTAGTAGTTTTTATTCTCCTAAAGCTAGCAGTAGGAATGAAATATCCATCCAGTTTTGGCATTTGTTTTCAGCTTGGTAATTAGCATTTTATATTTTAGTAACTTCAGGTAAATCATCTACTTGCACACTAATGATAATGAACAAACAAATAGAAAGGCACAGTTAAGGAGATTTAAGCTCAGTCCATAAATAAAAACCACTATTTTACCCCTATTCATGACCAAACTATTTAAATTTATATTTTAAACATAAAGCAAATAGACAGATTCTTTTCTCAACTACAAAAGAACTGATGTGATCTTTTAAGACCAATACCTCCATATAAAGTATTAACTCTTTGATTAATAAATACATATAAACATGTTTCTGTCCCCACAGTTTAAAACAGCATAAAGTATTAGAATTGCTGCTATTCTGTATTGCTGCAATTTAGTTAAGAATCTGTCAATGATCTATTTATTGAACTCTTATAGACATTTTAAAGTTGACAGACTTTTTTTCATTTCAGATTATGGACCATTTTTTTCTGCTATGGCATGCAATAAGATCATTTTAGTTATTTACAGAAATAATTAAGGATATATGATTAACTGAGAGAATTGATTTAGAACAGGTAAGTAAAATATTCTGTTTATTATACAGTTGTTGTAATGCATCAAGGTATTCAAGATTCTCATAGTAAGGTTTAAAAATAGATCAATTTATTCTCAGGTACATTATAGCAGTGTACTTTATTTAAATCAATCAATATGATCTTGAAAGCTTTATTTTATTGGTTTCACTTCATAAATATGTTTATTGATAAGATATTAGCATAGGACATGTAAATTAAGTTCTAAATAGCTGTTTTAATAATAATTAACTCAGATAGAGGTGGAATAGGTTTAATTAATTTGCCTTGATTTGTATTCTTTTTTATTTTATCAATGCAATATTACTTAAAAGTATAATGTAGAGACAAAAATCAATAAATATATTAATTATTAAATTTTCCTATGTTTATATCAAAATAGCAACTGGGTTGTACAGCATGGTGCAATATGGAACAAGATTTCATTGTTGGTGGTGTTATCAATTATTTACTTTTCATAATGTTTATACCACAGATAATAATTTCATGTCTGACTTTATTAAAATTAAATGAATTTTCCATATGAGGTTCTGAATTGACTAACAACCTGTAAAACCATCTAACCTATATAAATGGTGAACTCAATATAAGTGCATTTAAGACAGTTGCATGATCATCCATTTTTTTTTTCATTTTCAGCATTTAAAACTTACTAAATCAAGATGGAAAAAATAATATCAAAGTATGATTATGCCAATGGTAATGATGATGCTGAATCTGCTATTCAAGATGAACTTCATGACCTTGACATAGATGAAATAGGGGAAACGATAAAGATATCAGACATTAAAAACATCATAAATATCTTCATCAAGAAGATTTGTTTGGAGGAATATGTTAAGAAAGTACCCAGAGGTTCTCCTGGTTGTTATATGGCCACCATGACTTGCCGGCATCTCTGTGATCTTATAGAGTGAGTATGTTAGCTAGAACAAAACATTCTATCATTTCTTTAACTTTCTTTTGCCCCCTACTAAAACAAATAGTTAATTTTTTATAAGACTGGGGCAGTGAATAGTGGAGTATATTTAATAATTATCTGAAAAGATATAGTTTTAACATAATACAACCTTGATAAAGTCCTGCATGTAAAACATTGAAATGGCTTTTGCTGATCAAGAACTAGGTTGGTGGCTTATTGTTCAAAATTTTGAGATGGCACGAAAATTAGAATTTTGCATATACCTTGTCTTAAATTAATCCTAACAAAACTTTAGAGAAGCAGGGAAAAAAATATTCAAGGATGGCAGGAGTTTATTAAAGTATGCTGGACATGGATTATTAGCTATTTTAGAAGGCAAAATAAATATTGTCTTGATTTCCTATTTCACCAAAAAGTGATTGATGGGTTATAAAGTTTAGAGATTTTTTGCATGACAAGTGAAGGCAAAGGCAGTGAGAATTCCAACAACCTTGAGTTTTAATTTTAAAAGATGTTCTGTATTTAGTTGGACTAGGCAATCCCACGAAAAAATAACAACTGACATGAAATGTAAGAACTGACTTCGAGATAAGTTTTTCCTATTAGCATGGCATTTCAAAAATATTTGAAGAAAAGTTCACAAAACATGTTAAAGAATCTTAGCCTGCATATATGAGGTCTTTACACTAAATATTTTGGAGGTTTACTGCTTGATATTTTTGTATGAAAAAACAATTTGTTTACTGATTAGTTGATATTGGGCTTTAAACTAGTTTTCAGTAACTGCAAGTACTCTAATTTGAACTTTGTGTCTTGTCTTTTTGTGATTGAAAGGCAAAATGTATTGATAGCTTTAAAATTTGGCAACATAAAGGTCGAGAGATACACTATTTTGAACAATGGAAAAAACCAATGCAACAGCTGTTTATTTTAATTAGAGTATTATAATCAAGAAGGAAAAAGCAGACTTGCAAAGTTTTAAGAAGAATGTATTTGGGTCATTTTGAAATATTTGCTGCTGCTTGATTTACAGTTATAAACTTTTATGTTGATTTTTTTAGCAATGGTGTTGAGAATGAGAAATTATCAAAAACAGATTGTCAGGACTGTTTGTTTGATCTCTATTTGGCCATTATACGAGCTGGACCAGGAACAGCTCATTATGAAGTTCTGGCAAAGATAGAAAAATGTATTGAAATGGACACATATTTAAAGGTTTGCTGTGTTTAAAATTAAGATTAATCCACAAAACTTGTCCCGCCCAGATCCTCCCTTATTTGATGTTGATGAATAAGGCCAGTGGTACCAATAACCAGGTGGCTATTCCTTTGGTGCCCAAACCAAATGCTGAAGAGTAACAGTGCAGATAAAGGCACTTGATTTACACTAATCAGAGTTAAGTAAAGGGACCAAGACATATGCCAACTGGTTATTGTATAAAAGTATAAACTGAACAAACACAGGTTTGGGAGAAGAATCACAGTTTAATATTTTCTTTGTATATCAATAAGCAATAAACATATTTACAAAGAAAGCAAAGTTGAAACACTGTGGTACTTCAAAATAATCCCAAACCGGTGTCAAAGTAGTAAATTAGGTTCATGCATCAGAAGGACTCTATTGACTTAGGGCTGAAACAAAGGCATTCATGACTTGCTTTATATGAGAAAAGGAAGGGTCTAAGTAACCTTTGTATGCCTCACTTTTCCAGTTCCCCTGAGCCTGGATGAGGTCAGACGAAACTCCACATTCCAAAGCAAACGTAGCCCCACACCTTTGAAAGCTATGACCAGAGTAGCCACTGGTGTTCAATTTAAGTTGGGATAAAGAATGCTTAAGCATTTGAAGAAAAGTGGAATAGGTTAAAGGAACTGTTGTCCCCTTAGATGTGTGTAAGAAGGCAGGAGATGGACAGCTGATAGCTGGTATCATTTTAACATGTAATAGCAGTGCTTGTGAAGGACAAAGAGGGGAATTGAGGATTCTGGGAAGTGGAATTTCCAACAACCTGTTGGCAAACTGTATGGTCTTTGACTTTCGTATGCGAAGCAATGTGCCGCTAATCTGAAATACAATGTCTTGTCGGCTGAGGTGCTTACCAGCATCAAATTCAGCCAAAGTGGGGACAAATAAATTTGACTTTCCGAGAGAGGAGAAAAAGGCAACCCCAAGCAGGCTGCCCGGAAACTAATATGATATGGATTCTGAAGATCCAGGGTAGTTAAAATCTTTTTCAAAAGCTGGGGTGTGATAGGGAGTTTTCTTTGAACCATTGTACCTAATACGCGTTTAGCCACCCCCCAAAACTGTATGAATATAATGAGAATCTATTGGAGATGGTTGACCTGCCTCCAAATGTAAAAGTGTAATTATTGATATATAATTACTGATAGAATTAAAGCACATTTTTTGTGACAAAAATGCAATGTATCTGGCTAGATTTTCTTTACTTAAAGGTACTAAAGAAAAATTAGCTAGTGCACAAAATTTTCTGTAAGAGTTCAAATAAGTCTGATAAGTCTTTTTTGTGGATTCAACATAAGTGTAACTCCTGAAGGTGTCTACTAAATTGTCCAAGTTAGCCACTTCTCTGTGTGCCTGTAAGCCTAAATAAAAGAAAATGGAGGGAGTGACAGGACATGTGAGAAACAAGGTGATGCACGAACAACGGGCTGGTAAGCATTCCTTCCTAAAAAATTTACATAACTTTAAATCATGCAGTCGTGAAATGGCATCAGCCATATCATTCTCCTTGCCTGGCAAGTGAATAGCCACAAGATGAAAATTATAAGAAGCAGAAAGCCAAAACAATTCACGCAAAAAAGACATCAAGAGTTTGTTCTTAGAGGTACACTTATTAATACAACTTATAGTTGATGAATGATCACAAAAAATATATACACGCCTATTTTTCCAACACTTAGCCCATCGTTTGGCCGCCAGGGCCACAGCAAATGCCTCTTGCTCATTTATATGCAAAGATTGCGCAAATTTGAAATCCTCTCTCCAATTAACATAAAACCAATCTGTACCAAAAATACCCCCTGCACCTGTTTTGCAAGCATCAGTATATACTGAGGTGACAGGATCAGTGTTTAGTAAGAAGGATTTCCCATTAAAACTGGACATAAAATTGTACCACCAATGGATATCATGCAAAATATCACCGCATAAGCGCATTTTGTGCCAGTAATGCTTAAGCTTCATAATGCCATCAATGATTCTCTGAAGAAAAACTCTTCCACTATGAACCACTGAAGAAGCCCAATTTAGTTTTCCCACAAGGGACTGCAATTGTTTCTTTGAAACATGCTTGCGCTGCTTAAAATCTGCTAATTCTGCCCTTAACTGCTCTAGTTATGTCATAGGTATTCTTAATTCTAAAGTTGTGGAGTCAATCTACACACCTAAAGATACTAACTTCTGGCAAGGGTCGAAGACCTTGGACCAACTCATTGCAAAGCCTAACTCGCACAGCAAGTCAAATCAAGACTCTTAGGCCATGTGCACAGCGCTGTTTAGTGCGTTCGCAGATGAAAAAATCATCTAAATATGCTATTACGGTAAAGCCTCTGCATGACATCATGCGGCGAATAGCCTGTGAAAGTCTATGGAAAATACCAGGTGCTAATTTTGAGCCAAAAGGTAATTTTTTACCGATAAAGGTATGTGTTTGACCATCAAGAAAAGTCCATTGTAAACTTGTTACCTGTTGACTACAGCGAATGATGCCAACAGGTCTGTAAGCAGATTTCAAATCGACTTTAGACATGAAACAATTTTTTGTCACTTATTTTGCTGCATCATCAACAGATTGAAATTTTTATTTTTCCATATCCCCAGCAAAATCATTAACAGCTGACCCAAGGGGTCTGCTGCAATCATGAATTATCCTTACACCTCCATCAGGTTTTGGAATGACACCTAAAGGACTGATAATTTTGGGTGTAGATTCAGTAAACTCATAATTCCCATTTTCAATTTCAGTTAAAATCTGTTGATGAGCTTTTTCATATAAAGGACTTGACGGATGTGCTGAAGGGTGATTTTTTGCTGATATGTTCAGTGAAGCCAAATTATTATGAACAATGTCAAAGCCATTTTTTATACCATGCAAAAGAAAAGCTTTATCAAAATCATTTTTCAGATCTTCTTGCCAAACATTATAATCTAGGTGACGCACAGGCTTTACCTTTATACCCGTTTTTTTGGATGGGCAAAGGATTGGTGTTGGGCCCCACACCCCTGGATGGCACAAATATGTGCAAAGCGACAGCTTTGTAATGCGCAACCTTTTCCACTATTAAACTTTCTGAAAATTTCAATACCTTCTGAAGAGTGAGAGGGTATAGTTTAAATTATCCTGCTGTTTACTTGCAAACTTAGGTGGACCAGATGCCTGAGGTTTTGTGTACATGGCTTTTGGCCGAAGGTACACAGACTGCAAATGAGGTATGTCAGTGCCCCACCTAAAATTGTGTTGTTTTTGGAGTCTCCGGTATTCCCTATCAAAAAACAGCACTGAAACAAATTCACAAGACAACACCAAGTGGTAAAATCGCATTGTATACAAAATTGTATACAGCACCTGTGTCTGTGTCAGTTCACCTGTGCTTAGCAATTTGTACATGATGGACAAATTTACCCTAGACCACTGACACAGAGACAGGGATTCAAGATTCGGTCTTAAAGGCCCCGATTAAAAAACAAGTTGCCCCCCTGATGAATCCGAAATATCGGTAAGGCGTTCCTCAGGCATGCTGGTCCCCCCTATATCATATGAAAGAAAGTTCTAAATATCATAAAAGTTAACTTTACAGTCTATATTTGATGATTTCAAATAAATTTTAGGATCCTACCAAGATATGTTAGAGTTTATACCTAAAGTGTTCATAGAATTTTCACTTGGATTTAAAACTGAATTCACTGCATCTACCGGTAATGAAAGTTCTTTTGTTGCTTTTGGTTAGCTAACTGCTTTAGCACCGCCTGTATGTAGGTATCCTCAGGAGACTTAACCCAGGGCCCTAGCAGAAAGAACGTACTGGAAAGGGAACATACCAAGTATTTAAAACAAAAAAGTTCCTACACATAGCTGTAACTTTTGAAAAATAATTGTAAAATGTTATGATATTTCGTATCAAAAAGGAATATGGATCACTTTAGAACTCTAGTTGAATGTCTATGTTTAATAATGAAAAAAGTTATGAAATTAGTTTGAAATAAGAGAGCATATATTGCTTGTTTCCCAAATCAGACATTTTGTAATTCCAAACTTGCAGGAACCAGTGCATTGATGTTAAATGCAATTAAACACCTCAAAGTCAATTCATGGTGTGTTGATTTGTTCAACACTATAGCTATGGTATTAGGTCTTGTATTGACATGAGATGGCTTTCTCTTTATTTTAACCTAAAATGTAAAACAGTTACATTACTCGCATTATTTAAGCCACAAAGTTCTCAAGAATTTTACTACCAAACTGAAAATCTGAAATTTATTCTTTGCTTTTCATTTAGGATCCATACATATTGATAATTTGAAAAGTTTGGGTCATTTGTTTCATATTATGAACGCTGGACATCTTTTTAATCTGTTTGTTTAGTTTTATATACAGAAAATCTATCAACATTTCCTTATCATATGTGATATTTCCGCAGAAAGCCAAAAATTCTTTATTTTATCAAAGCCGTTTTGTAAATTTTGCAATTACAAATTACCGTCTTTTTAGTGATTACAAGTCATTGCAATTGTGAATTAAGCTCAAAATTCAGATGATATGCCTGCTTCTAATATTCGAAATATTTCGAATACTTCATGATTTTAATCCATAATATTTAGTGCTGATTATATTTATTACAGAATTTAAAAGGAGAAAAACTTCAACAAATGGCTTCAGCTGTAAAGGAACACAAATACATCAAAGAAAATATGGAGATGGAGGATTATGCAAGTTTGATTAATTCTGACATGTCCCGTATTCCTCAAACATTTACTGAGTAAGTATATAAGTGTTGACCGAATAGTTTCAAAGTAAAGTAAAAAAAAACAGTCTGAATTAATTTAAGGAATGAGTATTAGCTTTTCCAGTCTTTTATGAAATCAATACAACACAAGTCTATTTGTGAGTATCAATAAGTTCAAGGTGTACAGTTTAATACATTTGCTCATTGAATGCTCATGTAAATAAAACTTGTCCTAGTGAAAAAGGCCCCATATATAGGATGCAGAAGCCCATAGTTTTCACTTAATAAAGATAATGAGATGTGGTAGTATTGCCAATGAGACAACTTTCCATTTTTAAATACCAAAGGATAAAGATGTAAACAATTGCTTTGTCACCAGAGGGCCTCCAATAATGAGCAAAAATCCATACCATATATAAGTTATAAAAAGCCCTGGGTTGAAATTTGAAAATTAGTACATAATGTATTAAAATATCTTGGACATTTTGAGTTATCATTGGGTCAATAGTGATTCAGATACCTTCAAGTTATAACAACTAGAAAAAACCCACACGAGCACGGCTTGAAGACTACTTGAAATGTTTATGGTGAAACACAGCTTCAGTTCGTGTTACTTAAACTGTTTTTATGCACTGATGCATTATGTTGATAGTTTTAATTAGTTTGTCAGTTCTTCTTCCATAGGAGTTTGAATGTCCAATTAGTAGCTTCTGTCTCGGTGTTACACAGGTGCTCCTAGAACGGAGGAAATAACTCGGAGAAGAAGACAACCTAGAACACTAGAACACTGATGATTAAAACATTTCTCAGTGGTGCTAGTTTGTAGTATTTCTTTTTTTTTATCGAAAGGTGTTAGTCAAGTTCTGTCTCTGTGTGATAGGGGTGCTCAAATAATGGAGGAAATAACTCAGAGAAGAAGAAGACAATCTAGAACTCTCTGATGATTTAAAACATTTCTTCAGTGGTGCGAGTTTGTAGTATTTTTTTTGAGTGGTGCAAGTTCTGTCTCTGTGTGACACGGGTGCTCTGAGAAAGGAGGAATTTACTAAGAGAAGAAGAAAACAATCTAAAGATTAAACACATTTCTTCGAGTTTTTTTTTGAGTGGTGCGAGTTTGATAAAGTGATGCAAGTTGTAATAATTAGTGAGAGTGTTTGAGTGGTGCGAGTTGGCCATGGGCCGAGTTGTCTGGCAGTACGTCGACTGAGCATGCACGAAAGCGTATAAGACACAAATCCATAACGGTCTCTGAATTTGGATATTTTCTCAAAAATTGGCTTTTTCTGGGGAAAAAAGATTGTTTCAAAGACAAATTTAGGAAGTACAAAACACTACATTTATACATCATATCACAAATATTTCCGACTTTGTATGGTTTCAGAGGAGTTGCGGCTCAATGAAATCGGTCTCTTCCTTTAGTAGTATAGATATATTTTGGTTATGCAAACTAAATGCTATGCCCTGTAGCTTATTTCCAATAGTTGTACTGTAAAAGGTTGAAAGGTAGTTACCCTTGTTGTCTGCAGGGCTACTTACAAAAAAAAGTAGGACCAGAACATTGAACCATAAAGTTTACAGGTAATTACTTGGAGATATGTACCTCTAGGATTGAGGTTCAGTTGTGTGTACTTGTCAGTCATCATTATCACGAGAAATAATGGCTGACGTTACTGAACCTATATTTGTTAATACTGTTTTATGTTTGATTTGTTATAAATCTATATATTGTTTCCAGTGATAGAGAAGATATTAGAGACCCAGCAGTATGGAATGTTTTCCTGGATTTATACCTTTTCTACCTCCTTCACACAAAAGATGTTCCAGATGAATTACATGAAGCACTGGGTTACTGTGGTAATACTTTCTGGTACCTGTATGACAGAAACCCATATAAGGTGAGACTTATTTTTGTATCCGATTGTCCTAAATATGCATGAAATATTTCCTACTGAATGTTAGGCACAAAAAATCAATTACTCTGGTATATGTCTGAATGTGGGAGACCCAAATAGGTAGTAATTGGGTCGTTTAACACCCTGATTGGGTATAAGTACCTGAATAACAGAAGCCTTCATAAGGTAGGAATTTCAGCTACACTTTATTTCTTTGGATATAAGTATTATGCAAGTAAGAAAAAATTGCTGGGAGATATTTAAAGCAAAATAATTGTTCACCTGTGTTGAAATTTTGCGAAAGATTTGTGAAGCATGGAAATTTTAAGATTATGAAGTCTAAAGTGACATGTCAAGTTCAAACTATTTGTTGATGATGTTTTACGGACATTAATCTGCAAAATGTGGGGAGTATATATAGTAAAGATTTAAGAAGGGTGCATTTTTAGCTCACCTGGCCCACAGGGCCAAGTGAGCTTTTCTCATCACTTGGCGTCCAGCGTCCCGGCGTCGTCTATTGTTGTCCGTCGTTAACGTTTACAAAAATCTTCTACTCTGAAACTGCTGAGCCAAAGTTAACCAAACTTGGCCACAATCATCATTGGGGTATCTAGTTTAAAAAATGTGTCCGATGACCCGGCCCTCCAACCAAGATGGCTGCCATGGCTAAAAATAGAACATAGGGGTAAAATGTAGATTTTGGCTTATATCTCTGAAACCCAAGCATTTAGAGGTAAAATTGTTTATCAGGTCTAGATCTATCTGCCCTGAAATTTTCAGACAAATCAGACAACCCATTGTTGGGTGGCTGCCCCTGAATTGGTAATTTCGCAATTTTTGGTTATTATCTTGAATATTATTATAGATAGAGATAAACTGTAAACAGTAATAATGTTCAGCAAAGCAAGATCTACAAATAAGTTAACATGTCCAAAATTTTCAATTGACCCCTTAAGGAGTTGTTGCCCTTTAAAGTCAATTTTTATCAATTTTTCGTAAATTTTTGTAATCTTTTACAAAAATCTTTTCCTCTGAAACTACTGGGCCAAATTTAACCAAACTTGGCCAAAATCATCATTAGGGTATATAGTTTTAAAAATGTGTCTGATAAGCCTGCCTGCCAACCAAGATGTCTGTAATGGCTAAAAATAGAACATAGGGGTAAAATGCAGTTTTTGGCTTATATCTCTGAAACTAAAGCATTTAGAGCAAATCTGACAAAGGGTAAAAATGTTTAGCAGGTTAAGATCTATCTGCCTAATTCGTCTATCATAAAACATATTTATAAGTACATTATTTACAGTAGAAAACATTTCTATTTCTATTTGGATAAGATAACAGGCTTTGGCACAGCTACGAATCATATTAATATCTGTGAATAAAAACACTAATTTCTGTTTATCATCAAAAGACATAAAATCACTATAAAAATGTTTTGCTTTATCAAATAATTTTTTCCTAAAGTCGTCATATAATGGACACGATAAAATAACATGGGTTTCATCTTCTAAAATGTTTTTACAATTATCACAGACTCGATCTTGAAAAATTAAATTTTCAAATCTCCCTATTTCGAATCTTAATGGTGCCACTTCACATCGAAATTTGGCAAAAGAACTCCTTTGTGTAAACGGCATTGGAATTTTACAGTACTATCAATATATTCTGTAATGTTACACAAATGTTCTTTATTGCACTCGAAAAAATGTTTTCCTTAAATAAAAATTCCAATTTTTTATACACTTGTGTTTTCTACTCATAATATATGCCCATATGAAAATCTTTCTGTTTAACTGATTATAACTCATATTGTTCAAACGGCACCGAAGTCGAATTAAACATTGCCATAGTTTTTGAAAGATAGGTATTCACCCCATATTTCCTGCACAAATCTTCTCTGAAACTGATGAGACAAATTTAACCAAACTTATCCACAATCATCATTAGTGTATCTAGTTTAGTAAATGTGTCCAATGACCCCGCCTGCCAACCAAGATGGCTGCCATGGTTAAAAATAGAACATAGGGGTAAAATGCAGTTTTTGGCTTATATCTCTGAATCTAAAGCAAAAGTATAACAGTTGCATTATTTCATGCATCAATTGTAAACAAAAATATCAGGTGTGCGAAACAGGCTCCTTAGAGCCTCTAGTTATGATTATTATTATCAATTTTATCTTTAATGACCAGTTCTGGACAGTGGTGCAAAATGAGGGGAGGAACATAGTAAACACATAAAGAATGGTACAGTATATTAAATGATATAAAGGCAAAGTAGCCTTTTTTAGCTCACCTAGCCCAAAGGGCCAAGTGAGCTTTTCTCATCACTTGGCGTCCGTGGTCCGTCGTCTGTCGTCGTCGTTTTGAACTTCTTCTAGAGAACCACTGAATGGAATGAAACCAAACATGGCATGAATGTTCCTTATGAGGTGCTGACCAAGTGTTGTTACTTTGAAGCTGATCCATCATCCAAGATGGCCGCCAGCAGGGGAATTAGTTTAACATAGGACCCTACGGGAAATACATACAAATGTCTTCTTTTAGAGAACCACTGAATGGAATGAAACCAAATATTGCTTGAATGCTCCTTATGAGGTTCTGACCAAGTGTTGTTACTTTGAAGCCGATCCATCATCCAAGATGGCTGCCAGTGGGTGACTTAGTTTAACATAGGACCCTATGGGAAATACATACAAATGTCTTCTTTTAGAGAACCACTGAATGAAATGAAACCAAATATGACATGAATGCTCCTTATGAGGTGGTGACCAAGTGTTGTTACTTTGAAGCCGATCCATCATCCAAGATGGCTGCCAGTGGGTGACTTAGTTTAACATAGGACCCTATGGGAAATACATACAAATGTCTTCTTTTAGAGAACCACTGAATGGAATGAAATCAAACATGGCCTGAATGTTCCTTTTGAGGTACTTACCAAGTGTTGTTACTTTGAAGCTGATCCATCATCCAAGATGGCCGCCAGTGGGGGACTTAGTTTAACATAGGACCCTATGGGAAATACATACAAATGTCTTCTTTTAGAGAACAACTGAATGGAATGAAACCAAACATGGCATGAATGTTCCTTATGAGGTGCTGACCAAGTGTTGCTTCTTTGTTGCTAATTTACTGTTCAAGATGGCCACCAGGATATTTTATTAAATAACAGGACCAATATTAAACCAAATTTGGCCTCAATGATTATTTGGGTATCTGTTATGATTTTTATCTATCTTTACATGATATCTAAAACCAAAGTAGAGTCAGGTGAGCGACATAGACTCTAGAGGCTCAAGAGCCTCTAGTTGTTTTTTTTTTGAAGTTCCTCAGTAATTTAATGCTTTTTATTTATCTGTAAATGGTTTTTAGGGATTTCCAGACACAAAGGTTCTTGGACAGCACATGAAAAAGATAGCAGCATTTATCCTTTCACCAGAGTTTCCCAGGGGCAGGCAGCTTGAAAGAGCGACTGATTATGTGGAATATTTGGCACAAATAGAGTAAGATAATAACACTGATTATCAGTATTTCAATTTATGGAGTTGGATAAGTTGCACAACCAAGATTTTTCTTAAAATAAAAAAAGTCCAGGTAATAATGCTATACTAATACTTAATGATCCTTAGTATTTTTATGCCCCCGCAACTGAAAGTTGGGGGCATATTGTTTTAGCCCTGTCTGTCCGTCTGTCTGTCCGTCTGTCTGTCCGTCCTTCCGTCTTTCCTTCCGTCCGTCCATCCCATTATGGGTATATAGTTATTCCAGATAACTCCTCCTACAGTTTGAATGTTTTACTTTGCTGGCGGTTTGTACATATATTGAAGGTGTGCATATGGTCAGGGTTTTGATTTTTATTAATATTTGCTCTTTTGGGAGATAGTTGAACTTTGTCATTTTTTGGAGTATTTACTTGCATAAGAGGTGCATAGCATTTCCGGATAACTCCTCCTACAGTTTGAATGCTAGGAAGTTTTCACTTTGCTAGCTGTTTGTACATATATTGAAGGTGTGCATGTGGTCAGGGTTTTGATTTTTATTAATATTTGCTCTTTTGGGAGATAGTTGAACTTTGTAATTTTTTGGAGTATTTACTTGCATAAGAGGTGCATAACTTTTCCGGATAACTCCTCCTACAGTGAACCATAGACCTATGTGCTCCCATGCTCAACTTTGTGTATTTTAAAATAACACTTTGCAGCGGGGGCATCATTTGTGTCTCCCAGACACAATAATATCTCAAAGAAAGTCCTACATTGACTTTGTTATAATACAGTTACTTCAGAGTGGAGTGCTGGGGCATCACTTTGTCTAGTTAAGTCTCCCAAACAAAGTTTGGAGACTTATTTATACCTGATTTTATTTAGCCTTATTCATTAAAGTGAAAGTGTACCTCCTCTTTCTATTGTTATACTTATGTATCAGCATGGATATGGTTTAATACAGTTAAACTGTGTCTCCTCTTTCTATGGTTCTACTCATGAATCAGCATGGATATGGTTTAGTACAGTGAAACTGTGTCTCTTCTTTCTAGGGTTCTACTCATGTATCAGCATGGATATGATGAGTACAGTGAAACCTGTCCCCTCTTTCTATGGTTCTACTCTTGTATCAGCATGGATATGATGAGTACAGTGAAACCTGTCTCCTCTTGCAATGGTTCTACTCTCGAATCAGCATGGATATGGTGAGTACAGTGAAACTGTGTCATTTCTTTCTATATATGGTTCTACTTGTGTATCAGCATGGGATATGGTGATTACAGTGATACAGTGAAATTTAACCACCTCTTTCTATAGTTCTACTTGTGTATTATCATGGATATGGTGAGTAAGGTGAAACTGTGTCTCCTCTTTCTATATATTGTTCTACTTGTGTATCAGCATGGGATATGGTGAGTACAGTGAAATTTAACCTCCTCTTTTTATATCAGCATGGTTAGTACAGTGAAACTATGTCTCCTCTTTCTATGGTTATACTCATGTATCAGCATGGATATGTTTAATACAGTAAAACTGTACCTCCTCTTTCGAGGGTTCTACTCATGTATCAGCATGGATATGGTGAGTACAGTGAAACTGTGTCCTCTATCTATGGTTATACTCATGTATCAGCATGGATATGGTGAGTACAGTAAAACTGTACCTCCTTTTTCTATGGTTCTACTCATGAATCAGCATGGATATGGTGAGTACAGTGCTTTCTATGGTTCTACTCATGTATTAGCATGGATATGATGAGTACAGTGTGGCCATGTCTTCATTTTCTATGGATCTACTCATGTGTCAGCATGAATGTGATGAGGATTGAAAGCGAACCTTCTCGTTATGATTACTGTATCTATAGTCATGTATCAGCATGGATTGGTGAGTACAGTGAAAAAGAACCTTCTCTTATTGAGAATCTAGTTATGTATCAGCTCTTGATATTGGAAATGTGAGTACAGTGGAAATATATCATCTCTTTCTATGGTTCTTCTCCTGTATCAGCATGGGATATAGGGAATGTGAGTTGGCCAATAAGGAACTTAGAAATTATCTAGAAATGTATTTTATTGTATATTTTCAGAGGAGACACATTAGTAGAATTGTGGCCAGACATGATGGCTTTATTCAAAGCTCTCAGCTTGAGTAAGAAGGCCAATGAAATGTCCAAGATGATAAGAGGATTCAGATACCTGTTTGATAAGTTGGATGATAAAGCTATGGAGGTAACTAATATTATTGGTTTTTATTTTTGTTGTTATGTCTTAATGCAAAGAAACATAAATCTGTGTTTAGAGGGCTGTACTGAGGTCATGTATTTGGAAAAGTTTGATATGATTTGAATTTTCCAAGGAATGAAAGATTCATTTTATCCTTTGCCCAGTTTAAAAAGCTAATGTTCATAAAAAACGTGTTCACTTATAAAAAAAAATTTGTAAGGGTTCCGTGGAACCCAGTGTCTCGCCTACTTTTGGTGTTAATCGCAGGCTCAACAAAAATGAGGAAAAAAATTAATAAAATATTCCCCTCTATACTATGTTTTGATTGTAAGTAGCTTCTGTCCAAGTTTGGTAAAAATCCAGGATAATTTATGAATCTAATAAATGTTTTAAAAACTTAAACTGCAGAATGTATGTAATGTTGACTGGAAGAAAAACTAAGTCCATTTATAAGTAAAATACGGAAAAAATGGAACAAAATTTTATCAAAATTTCCTTCTAGATACTAGCTTTTGATCATAAACAAGCTTCTTTCCAAGTTTGGTATAAATCCAGGATAGTTTAAGAAAGTTATTAAAATTTCAAAAACTTTAACCACAGAGTGAATGTAATGTTTCCTGGCAGAAAAACTAAGTCCATTTATAAGTAAAATACGGAAAAAATGGAATTTTTTTTTTACAAAATTTACATCTGGATACTATCTTACTATCATAAACAAGCTTCTTTCCAAGTTTGGTAGAAATCCAGGATAGTTTAAGAAAGTTATTAAAATTTTAAAAACTTTAACCACAGAGTGAATGTAATGTTAACTGGCATAAAAACTAAGTCCACTTATAAGTAAAATACGGAAAAAATGGAATTTTTTTTTTACAAAATTTACTTTTGAATATAATCTTATGATCATAAACAAGCTTCTGTCCAAGTTTGGTAGAAATCCAGGATAGTTTAAGAAAGTTATTAAAATTTCAAAAACTTTAACCACAGAGTGAATATTTGTGGACACCGCCGACGACGACGCCGACGGAATGTAGGATCGCTATGTCTCGCTTTTTCGACAAAAGTTGAAGGCTCGACAACAAAAAAATGTTCCAAGCACAGGGGCATGTCAGATATAAATGAACAAATAGGTCCAATAAAAATAATTCTTTTTCTCCTGCTGATAATATATAGACATTTATGAAAAGTTATTTTTCATAAAATATCTTTCCTGAACTACAATCAGGAAATTAAAAAATATTGTGCCTTTATTATGCATACTTCTTCAGGTTGCAAATATATATCCATTTTCATGTCATAAAAATATCTCCAATAATTCTTTTAGCACAATTTTTCATTCTTGGCATATCAGTCTGAGTACAGTTTTTGTTGAAAAATAAAGCTAATATGATCAACTGATATGATGACATCACACAGGTGCTTAAACATTTGAAACTATGTGCATCTTTTGAGTTTAATTTAGAAATTCTACACTAATATGCTGCCATATACTACAGTAGTAACATTTCTTAAAAAATTGCTTTATGTTTTAATTGGGACACACAGTTGTCAACCTATGTACATTTGTCTTATTTTGTATTATACATTTACAGAAGAATCCTAAGATTTTTCAGTCCTGGGCAGAAACTGTAACTGAGGTGGTAGAGAAGATTGAAAATTTCAGATTGCTTGATGATGTAGTTCCTAGAATGATTTCTGATATGAATTCTAAATATAAACCAGCCAAGTAAGAACATTACTGATGTAGCTTTACACAATATAAATAGAGAAGTCCCAAAATTATTTGTCAACAACTTGATAATGAAATGAAACAGATTATCACTGAATACAACTTACCATCGTATTTTACTTGCCATGAGAAACACTATTGATTTTGTCTCTAGTGGAGCAGGAACTACTTAGCATGAATGGCCAACAGCTAATGCATTGCCTTTTAACTGCACAATAGAATGAGTACAACATACATTTGTACCTTTTAGATAAAAGAGAGGCGAAAGATACCAAAGGGACGTTCAAACTCATAAGTCGAAAATAAACTGACAATGCCTTGGCTAATAAGAAAAAGACAAACAGACAAACAACAGTACACAAAACACAACATAAACTAAAGATGCAACACGAACCCCATCTTGTGTATACCTATCAAAGCTACCTTTACCTTGGCTCATTACATTACAAAACCTTATAAGCCAATAATTTTTTCTTTATTAAGTTAATTCTGTGTTTTTTCAATTTTCTTTTTGATTGAAACTGTTGGTTTTTTGGTGCTAAAACATTAACAGTGTAACCTGTAAATGACTAATTATCTTAGGGGCCTCGGTGGCCGAGTGGTCTAAGTAGTTACTACTGTAATCACTAGCCAGTCAACACTGAGATTGTGAGTTCGAACCCCGCTCGTGCGGGTGCACTCGACTTAATCTTAATTGACTAGGATTGTCAGTTTTCCTATCGAAGGTCGGCACTCTGGCTTCCTCCACCAATAAAAACTGGCCGCCACGAATTAGCCCAAAAGCGGTGCTTAAAAGTGGCGTTAAAACACCAAAAATCAAAATCAAATACTAATTATCTTTCATGAAAATTTGTTTTATTATCACCCTTACTATGCTGTAACTTTCATTATATTTAGATTATAACAGAAAGAAAGTTGTTGTAAATTCCACCCAATCCCATCCATCGACTGATCCAAAAGTAAAACTGGTCATGCTAAAGTAAAATATAAACAATCAGCTGATTGATTACGTAACATTTCATGCGTCGTAAAATTTTCAAACAATCTCCTGGTTCCCCTTCTAAATTGTAATCATTTTAAAATTCGTGGAGGTAAAATGTTGCTGTTATCTAAATTCCATTCAATCATCAACTGGTTTTGTACTGGGTCGCTTCAAAAGTGTTACAATATAAATATGAAATTCAATAAAATGTTTGCCATTAAAATTTCAATTTTTGACCAAAGGGAAATAACACACAATGGTCTTATTAAAAGATAAATCTCAATAGCGATCATAAATAACGGCAGGGAATTATTGAATACGACTGAAATGGGGGCATGGCGAGGGAAAATTTCTACAAAAATGACAGGGCGTCAAGAAAACATGGCTTGCTCCTAGCCCTGCCAAAACCTCCTTTTGGAAACACTAGCAAAGATGACAAATGATCCAAGCTTCTTTGAGTTTCTAGTTTATTATCAATACAGTTAAATGATGAAAACAGAAATTCAAATGTAAATAAGGTATTTTTTCAGCTTTTCTTTTATGTATTAATACAAAAATAGATTTGATAGATTTGAGGTACCTTTGTTGTTTGGCTACTGTCTAAATGTTAAATCTTCTTTTAACTATATACAATATTGTGATGTATACATTACAGAGGAGATGAGAGGTATTGGTTTCCTCTTCTTAAAGCTATGTGGTTAGTTCCTACCAAGAAGTTTATGTATACTGTTAAGGATATATTGGAAAATACCAAGTTCAGAAGGATGTGGAACTGGAAGGTATAAATTTTTCAAACAAATGCAACTGCTTCTGACTTTTAAAAAAAAGATGTTTTTTTTTATTATCAATTTTCACAGATATCTTGCTCAAGCTAATACACAAATATTGATACCATATTAGCTGTTTGTACTAGAAAAAAGCTGAGGAGAGAGCACAGATTCATACCCTTACTAACCCATTGCATGGAAATGGGTAAAGCTAGTACGTGTTGTTTAAGGAATGACTGTAAAAAAAAATTCTGTGTATGAAAAAATAACATCAAAAATGTAGTGCACACTGAATAACCCGCAGAGCGGTTTATTTAAAAGTCTGCACCACATTTTTTAGGATATTTCAAATAGACAGAAAAAATATTACAGTCATTCCTTAAAATTGAATTCTAAATTCCATCTTAAAGGAGTAAATCATGAAAAAAATGTTGATGACGTCACGATCACATTACAAAATTATGTCTATGAACTGATAGACAAAAAACTTTCAGCCAATCAGAAGGCGTGTTACATCCAAAATTAAATTATTTTATGATAAACTTCAAAAATTTTCAAATAAAAAAGATAGAATGTGCATTGTGCAAAATGCTATTTGATACAGAAGATTTTTTCCACAGAAAGTTTTTGAAATTCAGTAGATGGTTTTTGGGGGAGTTACAAATATATTAAATCAGTTAAATGAGCAAATGAATGAACAAGTAAACAAACCAGAAAAAGGTTAGATGAAGGAACAAATACATCCTGTTTGAATGGTTTTACACTAGTAATTTTTGGGGCCCTTTATAGCTTGCTGTTCGTGTGTGAGCCAAGGCTCCGTGTTGAAGACCGTACTTTGACCTATAATGGTTTACTTTTATAAATTTTGACTTGGATGGAGAGTTGTCTCATTGGCACTCATACCACATCTTCTTATATCTAAATACAACATTCACTTTAAATTCCCTCTTTACTGAATGGGGTATATTAAGTATGCATTACACACAGTTTTGTCCTCAACTCTACAGTTTTGACAATCTTTTTGGCATATCAGGCCTGGCTAACACAATAATTATTCAATATTTGTTATCATAATCACAAAGTTCTACACAGTTTTTGAAGGATGAGCTTTCTAGTGTTCATGTTATTAAAGAATTTGTTTTTCATTCTCTTGCAATTTGAAAATTTGGTTAATATGAAATGTTCAGTAAAAAATATTTGTCAGTCGATTATCTTGCGGACTAGGCCATTATAATGAATAAAAATCTGTATATGTTTTTATTGTCTGACTGCAAAAAAATTGATATGTCTTATAGTACCATCTGTCATATGTCCCTTGTCCTTGACCTCATTCTTGTGGTTCAGTCATTGCTATAAAAAACTTCTGAATTTTTTTCTGTTATCACTAGTAATGGGACATTTACATTTGGTATATAGAGTTATTGCGAGCTTAAGGTATACATGTCTATCTGGCAGGGTTAAGCTTATCTTGACCTCAATTCTATGGTTCATTAGTCAATGTTAAGTTTTTGGGATACAGTCCATTTCTCAGGTAGTATCAGTAAAAGGTCAACCAATATTGCTGTATAGAACGATTGTGAGATGTACATGTCCTTCTAACAGAGTTCATCTGGCTTTGACCTCATTTATATGATTTATTGGTCAACTCTTAGTTTTCATAACTATCTTATTTCTTGAAACACCTTATTGACCTATAGAAATATTTGATAAGATTGTTTCAAATTTATTTGTGAAGAGTAAAAATATATAAATGTCATAGGTGTTCAAAGGTGCATCATAAACATGTTATTTGTCTAACTCCCAATGACTCTTTTACTCTAAAATAATGAAGACTAGTTAAAAACATTATTTGCAGAAAACAAAATGGAAGTCAAGATGAAATGAAATTTAAAAAATTTTTCAATAAAGATAATTGAGCTTTTAATTTTGTGAAACATCATTGAAATATTTGGTTCACGCATCAACCACATTGTTTCTCCATATTACTCAATCTCTATATAAAGGATTGGTTTTATATTTAGTTTGAAACTTGATTATGTAGAGTGATAAGCCATTTTGCTGCTTCCTGATATAAGATTGATTTAATTTTTATGCCCCCGCCGTAGCAGAGGGGGCATTAAGATTTACCCTTGTCCGTCTGTACGTACGTACGTACGTCCCAAAATTGTTTTCCGTTCTCTAACTTTAGTTTGCCTCAACCAAATGTTATGAAACTAAACACAATGCTTATTACCACAAAACACAGATCAAGTTTGAATTTTGGTGGCGTCACTTTAACTGTTCTAGAGTTATGCCCCTTTACAAATGGAAAAATTGCTAAATTTTTCGTTTCCGTTCTCTAACTTAAGTTTGCCTCAACCAAATGTTATGAAACTTACACACAATGCTTATTACCACTAAATACAGATCAAGTTTGAATTTTGGTAGCGTCACTCTAACCATTCTAGAGTTATGCTCCTTTATAAATGGAAAAATTGCAAAATTATTAGTTTCCCTTCTCTAATTTAAGTTTGCCTCAACCAAATGTTATGAAACTTATACACAATGCTTATTACCACAAAACACAGATCAAGTTTGAATTTTGGTGGCGTCACTTTAACTGTTCTAGAGTTATGCCCCTTTACAAATGGAAAAATTGCTAAATTTTTCGTTTCCGTTCTCTAACTTAAGTTTGCCTCAACCAAATGTTATGAAACTTACACACAATGCTTATTAACACTAAATACAGATCAAGTTTGAATTTTGGTAGCGTCACTCTAACCATTCTAGAGTAATGCTCCTTTATAAATGGAAAAATTGCAAAATTATTAGTTTCCCTTCTCTAATTTAAGTTTGCCTCAACCAAATGTTATGAAACTTATACACAATGCTAATTATCACAAAATACAGATCAAGGGTGAATTTTGGTGTTGTCACTTAAACCGTTCTAGAGAAATGCGCCTTTATAAATGGAAAAATTGCAAAACTTTTAGTTTCCGTTCTCTAACTTAAGTTTGCCTCAACCAAATGTTATGAGACTTACACACAATGCTTATTACCACAAAACTCAGATCAAGTTCAAATGTGGGTAGCTTCACTTTTAATGTTCTTCAGTTATGTCCCTTTATAACTATATGATATGCAAGTGGGGGCATCATCTGTGGACACATGTGGACACAATCCACATTTATTCAGATTCATAAATTCAAAGGAGTAGGTATGCTAAGAGCCATTATTTAGCCTCTGTCAGAAGTTGCAAAAAAATGGTAATATTCTTCAATCAAAAATAAGTAAACTTTATGGAAAATATAATTATAGGATATATTCTGGATATTTCGGTGCAGAAATGTCGATTGTGCTGTCACTATGACACCATAAACATGTTGAAATTGACATATTTGACCAAAAATGGATGTGTAACACATAGTTTTAAGAAAAATTAGATAGGAGCCTTTGAATGAAATTTTGAAACAGCAGATATTTGACAATAGGGGAGACATAAGATGTATAAATGTTAACTTAATTTCAGGAAAATATCCAGGAGGCTAAAGACATGATAGCAAATGCAGAGAAAGTAGACCTTCCACTAGAAGAAGGTGACAGGGATGAAAGAGATATTAATTCTGAATGTGGGAATGCTATCAAAGAACTCATGGAAATGTTCAAGTAAGAAGGACTTTATGTTAGAGAATATTATTCCTCAAAAGTATCGGTGAATAAAGGGGAAAATGTCAAATATTTGCTAGGTATGTATCTAAAAGAGCTTACCATATTATATATGAAAATTAATGTATGAGAGTTAAACAAAAATAACATAATACAGATTTAATCAATTTCACATTGATTGATATTAATAGAACTATTGCATGTCCTTTGAGTGGAGTCTGTGAGGTGCAAAATTTGATTCCAAAATGCATGACAGATTTCAACCAAATTTGCACAAATTCTTCTACTGCTATTTCATTTTTTTTTGTATCATAAATTGATTTCTGGTTTCAAAAACTATCCAATAAACTAATATTTTCGAAAAATTATCCATCAAATAAAATTGAGAATGGAAATGGGGAATATGGGGAATATGTCATTTTCAAAGGATCTAATGGTTGCCATTTTAATAATCGCATAGTTTTAAGATTAATACTTTAGAATCAATTGAAAAATATATTTATTTTGGCACTAAATTATTTAATATTGATGCAAACATTTAAGCAATGCATGTTCCTTGGGTATCATATTTTGTGATTTCTTGTAACAACCCAAACATGAAAATTAAATAATCGATTGTGTGCCTCACACAAAAATGTGAAAAAGGGACTCCTGCTGGTCAGTAATCTAGTGGCCATATACCATTGCTATTGCTTCATCATCCATGTGCTCTCATTTTTAGGAGAATATGAGGCTCCGCCACCTTAATCATATTTTACTGACTTTGAAATGTTTACTTTGTTCAGATCATGTTTACTGATTCACTGTGTAGTAGTAGTCAAAACAAAAATTTAATCAATTTATTTGATCTTAACACTAAATTTCTGAAAAAAAATCAAACCTATTTTGGAAAAATACTATCACTTTTAAGAAAATTAAAAAAATCATATCATTAGCAATCCAAAAAAATGTTTGCCTCTCAAGACCTGCATTGTTCCACTTTACTATTCCCTAAAAAACATTTTGAATAACAAATTTATAATTTTTGTTTTTTTTTGGAAATCCAAAAAACATTTTATCAATGTGGTATTTTTATATAAATAAAAATTGAGTATTAATACACAGTATAGTGAAATGCAATTCATCCTTGTGATTGCATTGCCTCTTATCAACAACATATTAAGTTACTTCATATCAGGATACAGTCATTTATGGAAATGAGTGTATCCTTAGCTTTGTATGTCATTGTAAACTTTTAACCAATGAGAAGATTGGGTTTTCCTAGTTGCTGCTGTTGAAATCTCGTTCCCTAATTGTGTAGTGAGATTTAGTTAGAGAACCAATCAGAATAGGGCGCTCATTTCAAAATGTCCAATCAGATAGTTAATTAATTACTGTTGGTTCTTTGTTCTAACAATTGCGCGTCTTCATAGGCATTCAAGCTAATTCAGTTGCATGAAGCAGAAGCATTATATTTTTGCAGTTGGAAATTTTTAAATTACGAATTATATATGTAAAATTTCGTTTATGGATAGATCGTTTTTACCATGGATAGTGAAAAATTTGTAAGAACATTTTTACTTATCCCAGAATGGTATTTGTTAACTCCAGAAGAAGTGGAAACAATTAAAACGTATATCGTGGAATCGTCAGCAGATCGTGCTCACGTTTACTGGAGCATTACTTTAGACTGTGCAGCGTGTTGTAATGGATGCTATTTTTGTGGTTTCACAAAGAATTTGTGTAGTGGAAGCGTCAAGGCAGAAAGCAGGTCCGATTAGTCGGGATTTAATGTGAACTTTAAATCTATATTTGGAACAATAGTCAATACCACGTTTGCTTAAATTCATTTAAAGACTTGCAAAAATGGCGGAAAACGGCGACAGCGACCGCGAAGTGGAGATCTTTAATGACAGTGATCGGGTTAAGTTGTGGGCAGCAACTATGAAATTAAACGATAACACCTCATCGGAGTTATTGAGACATGGATTTGACACTATGGAGGCAATTTCGATGATTGAGTCAGAAGATATGCCAACTTTCAACATCCCGTTAGGCCAGCAAAAAGTTTTGCTTAGAGCGTTGCAGAAAACTTTCAAGACCGGTCGAGACGAGAATGGTGGAAATATTAATGGGGCGTCAATGCGCAACACAAGTGAAATCGGAGGCGGAGTCACCACAAGAGAGATTGGAGGCGGGGTTTACAATAAAGATGGCGACAGTAGTACTTCCGTAAACATCCAAGATGGCGGCAGAAGCACTTCCGTAAACATTCAAGATGGCGGCGTCCATGCGAACATTCCTAGAGCGGACGATACATATATCCAGGAAATTATGAAAATGATGGCAGTGCAAAAGGACAATAATGGTCATTCAATCAATGATTTTAATGCTAAATCCTCTCATTCTCAAGGTAGAGACAATAATTTGCTTATCAATGACATTTTTTCATGGAAAGATCCGCAAATATTTTTAAAATCTGCTAGCTTTGATCCTAATGTAAATTATTTTGATATCACTGAATTTTTACCTAATACCTTAGGAGAACTGACAGAGTCAGAAGAAAAATTAGTTTCAGAATCATCAGGTGGCAAACTTGTGTTTAAGTCAGGGCCAGCCAAGCCCAAATTAGAAACTTTAACTGTAACACAATGGTCCATGGCAAATTTGTCCATTATGCATAAGTTGTTAGCTGTAGGGGACCTTGCCTCATCACAAGTTATGGACTATTTGTCATACACCATGCGTGTTTACCTCTTCCTTTCTAGCTGCGAGTTGGTGTCTGTCTTGTTTTTTGATCGGGAATATCGGCGTCTGCAAAAACAACACCAGTTCAGATGGGGTACTGACATTCCACATCTCCATTCTGTGTTTTTGAGGCCAAAGTTTTTGCAGGGTCAGTATTCCCGCACTACACCTCAGACTCAAGGCTCGAAAGGAGTGAGCAATAAGCAACATTTAATCACATATGCTTCTCATGCACCAGGTGGTAAGATGATTTGTAAGAAATTTAATAGTCGCAAGGGCTGCTTTATGTCTCACTGTAAATTTGAACATGTATGTGCTATTCCTGCATGTGCTGATAAACATCCAGCTTTTCAGCATACAAAAAACTAAGAACAATGGTGAAGCCTTCGCGTGTACTTGATCTGTCTGCATGGACAGAAGAACTGGTTGATGACTTTGATAAAGAATTTTTGTTGTTTGGCATTGAACATGGGTTCGACATTGTCATGAATGTTCCCATACCAAAAAATATACGCTCAAAAAATCACCCTTCAGCAAAACCCGGTAGCCCCTTCTATAAACAGGCCCATCAGCAGATCCTAACAGAAATTGAAAATGGAAACTATGTTTTTGTAAATACCCCTCCTAAAATAATTAGTCCGCTTGGAGTGATTCCAAAACCTGACGGTGGAGTTCGAATCATTCATGACTGTAGTAGACCAATGGGTTCTGCAGTGAATGATTTTGCAGGTGAATTTGACAAACAAAGGTTCCAAACAGTAGATGATGCTTGCAAGTTAGTTTCAAAAAATTTTTATATGGCTAAAGTGGACCTAAAGGCTGCATATAGGTCTGTTAGAATAAGTAAACAAAGTCAAAAGGTTACTGGGCTTAAATGGGCATTTCCTGATGGTCATGAATACACATTTATTGATAAAAAACTCCCTTTTGGGTCAAAATTGGCACCAGGCATTTTTCATAGATTGTCCCAAGCTGTTCGAAGAATGATGTCACGCAGAGGTTTCACCATTGTAGCATATTTAGATGATTTCTTTATTTGCGAGAGGACAAAAAAGCGTTGTGCTCAGGCATTAGCAGTATTAATTGCATTGTTGCGAAAATTAGGTTTTTGTATAAGCTGGTCTAAAGTTACAGACCCATGTCAAAAAATTGTATTTTTGGGGGTTGAGATAGATTCTACCACTTTAGAGACTAGGCTGCCTATATCAAAATTAACTGATTTAAAATCAGAACTTGCTGAATTTTTATTGCGTAAGCATGCTTCGAAAAAGCAATTGCAATCCCTGGCGGGGAAGCTTAATTGGGCGTCTGCAGTGGTTCGAGGCGGGAGAGTTTTTCTCCGTAGAATCATAAATGGCATAATGCGCTTAAAGCAGGATTGGCATAAATTGCGTATGTCAGGTGAAATATTACAAGATATAAAATGGTGGCATGACTTTATGTCGACTTTTAATGGGAAGTCCTTTTTCTTGGCAAAGGTTCCTATCACTTCAGTAGTGACTGATGCTTGTAAATCAGGTGCAGGGGGTTTCTACCACAGTGATTGGTTTTATGTTAACTGGGTAGAAGATTACCCCTTTGCAACACAGCTACGCATTAATGAGTTAGAGGCGTTTTCGGTGGCGTTGGCAGTAAAGCGATGGGCCCAAAATTGGCGTGGCAAGCGTATTATAGTTTACTGTGATAATGCGGCTACAGTAAGCTGCATCAATAAATGTACATCAAAAAATTCAAGTTTGATGTCATTTTTGCGCGAGTTGTTTTGGTTGTCAGCAACATACAACTTTCATTTAATAGCTAAGCATGTGCCAGGCAAAGAAAATATACTTGCAGATCACATTTCGCGGTTACATGATTTAACTTACTGTGAAAAATTTTTGCGGTTTTATGTTCAACCACCATTGCTTGTACGCGATCTGGTTAAGCACATGTCTAGTAACGCCCTTCGTTTTCTTTTATTTAGGCTCACTGGCATCCAAGGAGATGACAACACTGGATAGTATTGTGGCAAAATTTAGAAATCATACTTATGCTGAGTCTACCAAAAAGACGTATCAGAACTATTTAAAATCCTATATGGAATTCTGTAGAAGAATTAACATTGCCCTTGTTCCTTTGAGTCCTTTGAACTTAGCAAGATATGTAGCCTATTTGTCTGCGAGACTACAGTTTAACTCCATAAATAATTACTTGTCAATTATCCGTTTGTTACATTTAGAAGCAGGGATTACGTCTCCATTGGAGTCATTTTTTATGGATTCGGTACTAAAAGGTGCTAAGCGTGTATTAGGATGCACAGTTCATAGCAAATTGCCTTTAACGCCGAAGATTTTAAATGAAATATTCACTTTGTTGTCATTAAGCAGTAGTAAGGACTTATGCTTTTGGGCAGCCTGCTTAGTTGCCTTCTTTTCCTTTTTAAGAAAGTCAAATTTATTTGCTCCGTCTCTTTCAGCTTTTGATCCTGTGCGACAGTTATCTCGAGAAGATATCACTTTTCATGCAGAGGGTGTCCGATTAAGAGTAGTGAAAACCAAAACCATTCAATTTTCAGAGCGTGTGTTAGAAATCCCACTTCCAAGAGTGAACAACTCTCATTTATGTCCCTCTAAGGCTCTCCTTCTTAATTTCAAGCAGGTACCAGCCATAAGCTCCCCATCACCGGTCTTCTTGTACTTAGTGCAGGGCAAGGTAACGCCTCTTACCTATGCCACCTTTGTAAAAATGCTAAAACATAACTTATCATTGTTAAATTATGACAGCACCAAATATTCGGGACATAGTTTTCGTAGAGGGGGAGCTTCCTTCGCCTTAGAATGTGGGATACCAGCTGATCATATTCAGTCCCAGGGTGATTGGAAATCAGATGCATATAAGTTATACTTGGATCCTTCCTTTGCTCATCGACAGAAAGTCATGAATAAATTTGCTGCGGCCCTTGGGAAATAAATAACTATACTTACCTACCCCTACTGGTTCCACTTTACATGTTTGGGAAGTTTGGAATACCACAGATTGTTCATTAATTAATTTGTGTATTGTTTGAAAACTGTAATGTTGTTTGTGGTTTTATTAATATGAAAACTATAAGCATTAAACTGTGGTTCTTTTCCCAAACATGTGTTTGTTTTACTTAAGTACCCAACTGGATTCACTGGTTTCTAGACTGCATTCCGAACAGAGTAGGTCAGATGCTATTCTGCATCCGTTCTGAATCTGGTCTAGATTCCAACACATTACACTGTCAGTTAAGGGGGGGAGGGGGGCTTATTTCTGAATGCTGTAGATTAATGTGGTATTTTTATATAAATAAAAATTGAGTATTAATACACAGTATAGTGAAATGCAATTCATCCTTGTGATTGCATTGCCTCTTATCAACAACATATTAAGTTACTTCATATCAGGATACAGTCATTTATGGAAATGAGTGTATCCTTAGCTTTGTATGTCATTGTAAACTTTTAACCAATGAGAAGATTGGGTTTTCCTAGTTGCTGCTGTTGAAATCTCGTTCCCTAATTGTGTAGTGAGATTTAGTTAGAGAACCAATCAGAATAGGGCGCTCATTTCAAAATGTCCAATCAGATAGTTAATTAATTACTGTTGGTTCTTTGTTCTAACAATTGCGCGTCTTCATAGGCATTCAAGCTAATTCAGTTGCATGAAGCAGAAGCATTATATTTTTGCAGTTGGAAATTTTTAAATCCCATCCTCACCCAATTATTTCCAGTAGATGAACAAAAAATTCCTGCAACGTTAATTTTGGGGTTCAAGTCAATTCTGGTGATAAACTTCCTTTAAAATGACAATTTGGAAGATGGGAAAAAAAGGTATACATGCCCCTAGTGAATAGTTTTTGTCTCTACCTTGTATGCAGATACCTTATGTTACAAAGTTTCCGTCTGTCATATATCCATTGTCCTTGAGACCATGACCTCATTTTCATGGTTCAGTGAGTGCTTGAAAAAAAATTAGAGTTTTTTTGTCATGTGAATTTCTCACTTATTATGAGTAATAGGATAACTATATTTGGTATATGGGTTCCTTGCAACGTCTTCATGTCCATCAGACAGAGTTCACCTGACCTTGACCTCATTTCATGGATCAGTGATCAAGTTTAAAGTTAGATGATTAGGTCTGTTTCTTAGATACTATAAGCAGTAGGTCAATTATATGTTGTGTTTGGAATGATTGCAAGGAGTACATGTCAGTCTAACAGGTTTCATCTGGCCTTGACCTCATTTTCATGGTTCATAGGTCAATGTTAAGTTTTTGTGTTTTTTGTCTGTTTTTTTAAATACTATAAGCATTAGGTCAACTATATTTGGTGTATGTAATGATTGTAAGGTGTACATGTCTGTCTGGCATGTATAATCTAACCTTGACCTCATTTTCATGGTTCATTGGTCAATGTTAAGTGTTTGTGTTATGATCTGTTTTTCAAATACTATCAGCAGTAATTCAACTATATTTGGTGTATGGAATGGTTGTAAGGTATACATGTTTAGCTGGCTGGTATAATCTTACCTTGACCTCAATTTCATTGTTCATTGGTCAATGTTAAGTTTTTTTGTGTTTTGGTCTGTTTTTCAATTACCATAAGCAATAGGTCAACTATAGTTGTTGTATGGAATGATTGTAAGGTGTACATGTCTGTCTGGCAGGTATAATCCGACCTTGACCTCAATTTTATGGTTCATTGATCAATGTTTATAGTTTTTGTGTTTTGGTCTGTTTTTCAATTACCATAAACAATAGGTGAACTTTATTTGATATATTGAATAATAACTGTAAGGTGTACATGTCTGTCTGACAGGATTATCTGACCTTGACCTTATTGCCATTGATATTTAAAAATGTTAAGTTTATGTGATACGTGTAGTAAAACTTTTATCTTTAAGACTTTCTACATAAAATCAATGGTCAGTAAAGCAGGCGAGACATTTCATCTTGTGCACTCTTGTTTAAAGAACATATTTTGGAATTGGAAACCGAAAGATTTTATACCAGATTTATACTCTCTTTACCAAATTTACAAGTATTTGTATATAAACATTTATAACTATTATGAATCAAATTTTAAAATAGAGCTTTTAAAACAAACGAATTATTTTAATGGCTTTTTGTGGAATTTTTTAATTAAATTTGTTCATGTAAAGACTTAACAGTATTTATTTATGTATGCTGTGTTTTGCAGGATACTGAAAATAGAGCATCTTATTATGCCTGACATTGCACGAATGTCTTTGTCACGCATGGAAAAGAAGTCAATTCTCCTGAATTATATGATCGATCAATACTTTGGAGATATGGATTTTCAGGTAAAGTTTGCTTACTGCTCATCTGTTACTACTTTATAAGGGATTTTGTTACATTCCCTGATAATAAAAAATGAATTAATTTAGCCAGAAGGAACCTGTCAAAAAATTCTCTTAAATAAAACAATCTTTGACCATAATTATCTTTCACCTTAGAACTTTCCCTATATGTTTCTTTGGAAACACTTTTCTTTTAGCAAGGTTTTCAAATTGTAAGTTGAAGACAACTCGAAATTTTGTGGTTAATGAAAATAGTGTTGGTTTTTGGTTTTTTTAATTGGTGTTGTTATGAATAACATATACAGGAACAATTGAAAATATGTTTTCATTTGGTACTGACTTTCCTGGTTGAAGGCACCATGAATTATACAAAAAATTAGTGCTCCATAAGCCTGACAGACCTATGATACCGTATAGCGGGTTATTTTCGCGGGGTTTTTATTTTCGCTTATTTTGGCGGATAAAGGAAAATCGTGAAAATGAATTCCGCGAAAATTTTTGCATACGTTTGGTAATTTCTAATAGCTAAAAAGCGTTTTGTAAACGATCTATTTTTTTACGGACGACGGGTGGATAACGATTTATGTTAGATTAAATAATATAAATGTCAAAGGGCATTATTCACATATAATTTATAAAATCGCTGTCAGGTGTTAATTAGTGTATTAGTATCAAATAATACAAGAGTGTAAGGTACTCTGTCAGGTATTTACCCTTATTAATTGGTGTCAAATTATATAAGAGTTGCAAGTCACTCTTGATAATATTATTACCTAATTAGTACATCAAAGGTCCGGTCATTTTCGTAACTTATTGACCGTAACATTTACAAGAAGTTTGTACACCTGTGAAAAATATCTAAGTACCAGTTATCTATTGATTAACTGTATCAAATATAATCAATAAATAAGACGTCATGCAGGTAAAACAATCATTTAACCATAACAATAGACTCTTGTTTTTCTATTTTTACAACTTTTTTAACTGCAACAATTTCAGTATCCGCCAAAATATTTAATTGGGATTTAAAAGGGCATTAGCTATCAAATTCATGTTCACCGATTTGACTCAAATTCTCATATTTGATTTATAACATACTAAACATATATACAAATTATAAAAAGTATAAAACAAACAATTTACAATGCATGAGTTGATAATATGTATCAGCATTTTGTGCGTATTTTAGTCCAGATGCCATCTAATTAACCATCGAGGTGACCTCCGAAGACTGCAGACTGTCATATAACCTGATATAAACATAAATAGAAATAGAAAGCGAACTCGTGCAATTAGATTTTTCTAGGTCTGTTTGATTTCATATTATAGGTTAAAATATAAATGTTAATCATCGTTTTTACCTGTATAAGAATGAGTTTTTGTGGATCATATCAGTCAATCAAATGGATTACCCTTGTTTCACTTTCAATGTTGACATTCTTTTCCTTTTTATAACTGAACATGCCTTATTCATGCGTAACCCATCACTAGCTAAGGGATTAAATTGAAGGTCACATGAATACGGATTCAATGAGGTCGATTTATTCACTTGCAAGTGAATAATTCATAAGCGATGTTTCTTAGCGTATTTTGACTAAATTGAACCAAACTGGCTGCTAAAAGCAAATTATTATTTCACTATTTCACATTTATTAATGATTGAAGAAAAAAAATCATATTTTAATTTTTTTCATATCTCGTAGCTAATGCCCCTTTTAGAATCCGCCAAAATAACAACCACCAAAATTTTTCGTATACTGTAAATTCAGAAATTATTGCGTACATTTATTATTGCGATTTTGTCATTTTAGACTATAATGCGATTTTAATTTTTGCGATATTGAGAAAAATTCTGTTTAAGTCATATACAAAATTTCAAAATGCGAGTTTAATTTATTGCGATTCTAACCCTGTCGCATTTATCGCAATAAAAAAAACATCGCAATAATTTCTGAATTTACAGTACTTTGTTTTTCCTAAATTGCGAAATTTTACACCTGTGAAAATAACCCGCTATACGGTAGTAGGGAGGCACATTGTTTTCATTTCTGTGATTCTGTCAATCAGTCCATCCCTTTGTCTGTCCTTTTGATATGTTTCAGTTTAAAAAAATGACTTAATAAGATAGTTAACCATGAAATCAGGTCCCATTAACTGGAAATTAAGTACACATGTTGATATGTTTTGAGAACTTTTTTTTAGATATAAGGCAAATAGTGTCCAAGGTGTCCAGTGGACACATGTTCTTGTTTGTTTATCAATTTACTTTCTTAAACTGTGATATATTTTACAGAAATGTACAGATGTTCTTCCAGAGTTAGCAAGGCGTTTTGAACCTTTAATAACAGATGAAGACTATCCATGGCTAGATAATTGGGTTCGCAGTAATGGGGTTGACTTATTTAACTACTTTATAGAATCTTACAAGTAAGTTATTTTGTTATGAATTTATTGCTTGTAAAAAGTCAAATATATATACTCAAAAAAGTTTGAAGTTCTTTGAAAATGTTTTTTATCAACTCTCGTTATTTAATTTAAATAGTAATAATAAATTTGCACTGCAAGTTCATGACATATGTAATAAGCTAAAACGCAACAAAGCATGTGGTCATGATGACATTGCTTACGAACACCTGCGTTTTGGTGGCAAACTGTTAATGAAGCACTTGTGTTATTTATTCAATCTGATTCTGCGATATGCCTACATACCAAAGGAATGGCACTAAAGTATGATTATCCTCCTGTATAAAGGTGATAACAAAAGCCGAACTGATACAAATTCTTATCTGGGAATTTTGTTAGTACCAAGTATTACAAAAGTGTATGAAAAACTTACCGACATTAAGCTCTCCAGCATACGAACAGATTTTCCAAACGGACAGCAAGTAGCGTATCAAAAGCTCTTAAGCAGCCTCAATGTGTCTTTTAATCTTCAAGAAGTCACCCTCCATCATATTGAAAAGAATGGGACTATTTATATTGTTTTACTCGACAGCACGAAAGCTTTCGATACTGTTCCGCATGATGGACTTCGTCTTAAACTGCACGAGTACAGAGCTCATGGTAAACTTTGGCTTTTGATTGACAGTATGTGCACTAATCTGTATGGTGTCGTGTCATCAAATGGTAAATTGTCTAAATGGTTTGAACTAAAGCGAGGTATTCGTCAGGGAAGTTCGTTGTCAGCTAAACTGTACTTGATCTTAATAAATGACCTTATAAAAGAACTAGAATCTTCAAAAGAAGGTGCATTCTTTCATGATCTTAGTGCTAGCTCTCCAGTTCAGGCAGACGATATTGCTCTTATTGCTACAAACTGCGTTTCGACACAAGGGATGGTAACAATATGTGAGAACTATAGTAACATGTGGGGTTTCATGTTTTCACCAGCAAAAAGCAAATTATTACAATTCAGTAAACGCAGAACTTCTACTCCAACATATCTATACCAAGAACCGATCAACTATGTAACTTCTGCTCGACATATTGGTATTCAACTAGACACATCTTTAAAAACAATGGACAGAACTCTTAAAGCTTGTCGCACCTTGCGCTCGACGACGACATCAGTTATATGCCTTGGAATACACCCAGCCATTGTAAATCCAATTGTATGTGCAAAGATTATCCGTCAGCTCTGCTATCCAAAAGCACTATACGATTGTGAACTCTGGGGAAAACTTACCTGGACTGAAACACTGATGCTTGAAAGAACTCACCACTATATTTGTAAATTTATACAAGGTTTACCAAGAAGAACAAGAAGCGACATGTGCTTGTAATTGTTAGGATGGCTTTCAATTGAAAGTTTTATATGTGAACGAAAACTGTTGTTCTTTGGAAGAACATGTCGCCTTCTATACTCAGCTGTTTCATTCTGTATTCTTCTCCGTAGACTCATTGATGCTAGATATAATCAATATGACACCAGATTAGGTTTCGCTTGTGACATTATTGAAATACTCACAAAATATGGTTTATCGAAATATGTAGGTCAGTTTCTCAATGATGGACAATTTCCAAGTTCTGCAACTTGGAAATTGATAGTCAAGTCGTCAATTAATCAGGTTGAAGTAGTAGAGTGGCATCATCGTATGGCAGTGGATCCCGATTTTGTTGTTTTTAAAGACATTCACTTGTTTTGTGTATCGCATGCGGCGTGGAGAGTAGCACTACGTCACCCACTGATGCGCAGGCAGGCCCATTTTGTAACATCAATGTGCTGTCTTATACGTGAAAACTTACAAAACAACAGAACATTATGTGATAAATGTGGTAAACTTTTTGATGATCCTTGTACCCATGCAATACTATCATGTGCCTATACAGTTGATGCTCGAGATCAATTTTGGAGGAGTGTTATAGACATAAACCCGATTACATTTAGTGTTCACTTAGGAAATATGACTGACAATAAATTGCTAAATTGTATTCTTGCCTGTGACACCCACTTTGATCTAGAGAATGAGGAACGTGAACAGTTTAACTTTGTGTGTGTAAATTTTATTTACAATTCTTGTAAATTGTTACAGAACTGCAACTGCTACTAGTAGTACACAAATTATCTTTAAAAAACTTTAAAGCACATATGTAAATAATTGAACTTTTCGTCGTGATCCTGTCTTTATTAACTGTCTCTGTGTATTTCATAACTCGTGTTGTTTGTATATGATTAATTGTAATTGTCTTTGCTTTGTTATATACTCTCCAATAGGAGGCTAATAAATTATATATAATAGAAAATTAAAGAAAAAAAATTTGCAAAGAACCAATTGTTTGACAAAAAATTTCATAAATAATTATAAACAAGAGTCAGGACATCCTGAAATGTCTGGCCAGCTTTAGTCATCATGATGGAATTTTATGTTGAAAGTCTACTTCAGGTATCATATAAACTGAGTTCAAAGTTAGATGAACCCTGACAGACATTATCACCTTACAAATCATTCTATACACCAAATATAGTTGACTTAGTGCTTAAAGTATTTGAGGAATAGACTTCATCACAAAATTTAAACTGATTACTGATAAACTATGAAAATGAGGTCAAGGTTAAAAGAATCCTGCTAGACAGACATGTGTATCTTACATCATTAATCTATATTACAAATATAGTTTACTATTTGTTATAGTATCTGAAAAATGGACCTTATCAAGAAAACTTCTATGTTGACCAATTAACCATGAAAATGAGGTCAAGGTCAGGTGGTTCATGTCGAAGGTACATGTAAACCTTGTGCAGATTTTATATGCCAAACACATTTTTCATATGACTCATAATACCTGAAAAAATTTTAAGATGAAAAAAACTTTTCGTCTCGCCTGCGAAGAAAGTCTGGGAATGCAAGACATAGGTGTAGCTTTTCTGGCGGCGTCAGGGACGACGTCAACAATTGTTAAAGTTTTCTGCTTAAGTCAGTTTGATAGGAACTTCTTGTGATAGATCAATGATATGTTCTATAAAGCTGCATTACTATCAGTTCATATCAGATCAGTTTGACAACTATTTCGAGGCCCTGCCCCTAGGTCATGGTCCAGCAACTTTCAATTAATAAGCAATTTTTAATGTTAAGTTTTCTGCTTCAGATAGGCCAAAATAATTTCTATACAGATGCATTTCTATCAGTACATCTCAGTTTGACGATCATTTTGACACGCTGCCCTTCTATGTCATGGTCCAGCAACTTTGAATTAATTAGCAATGTTGCTGTTCATCAGATTGTTGTTTTTCTAAAGACATATCTCAGTGTTAACAGTTTATCTTAAAAGTATTTTTCATTACTATGTTAGTAAGTCCTAATATCAATAATCAGTTATATGATAGCAGAGCAGCCTGTAAATTTTGACACAAGCAATCTTAATTTTATTCCATAGGCATTAAAAAAGTTTTAAAACATTTTCATAATCCATAATGTATTATAGACATTTATTTAGAAGACACATAGATTTTTTGTTTCAAAGCAATGGCTATCTTCTATGCAGCAGTTTTTGGTGTGTTATTATAAATGGCATACTAATATAAAAATAAGGAGATATGGTATGATTGCCAATGAGACAACTATCCACCAAAGTTAAAATGAAGTGGATGTAAGTTTGTTACATGGTTCTTTTTCAGCAGTTTGTGATATTCCAGTAGGATCTGGGAACCTTGCCCTTTGATTTTTCTTTGGTTATCCAAAAAGGATTTAGATATAAGAATAAGAAGATGTGGTATGAATGCCAATGAGACAACTCTCCACAAGAGACCAATTGACACAGAAATTAACAGCTAATAGTCACCATATGGCCTGCAACAATGAGTAAAATCCATACTGCAGGCTTTATTAGGTGAAGTTGACATTTCTTTCCTTGAAACATTTAGATAAAGATTTAATGTTATTGATTTAGGGTCATAAAGGGCATCTTGCCACCAACTAGATCCCTGAAATTTGGTATATTTACTTCTCAAAATATACCACTGTTTTACTCCTTTGATTTTGGTTGAAACATTTGCAAAATTGTAAGCAGGCATCTTTTAATTGAATCACTGTTGACCAAGATTGTTTGCTGTAGAAACAGATTTGTATTTTCAGATCCTCAGAAGATATACCAGATGAAGTAAACCAGACTGTGATCAGAATTCTTAATTTTTGTATGGAGGATGAGAGAGAAATGATTGATTTAGAGGATGGTTCAGATACTGTTTGGGGAATGATAATTCGCAATGCCCCTTCATTTGTGGGCAAGGTAGGGAGTAGATAATTTAAATTAAAAGTGAATAATAAGTATGATAAATGATAACAATAAATAAGCGTTATTTAGAGTCAATATAGTATAAAAAAAAACAAGCGACATAATATAAGCTCGTTTGAGCTTTTAACCGAAATGAAGTTATAGTATTTTTTTGTAATTCCTCTTGAAGAAAGTTAACAGGGTGTGTCAATATAGTGCAGTTCTAACATGTTCACATTGAATTTTATGTTTATTTTTGATTGTCACTATCAGCAAGTGAGGTGATTTAATGTGTCAATTCTTGTGATAATATACTGCTGTGATAATCCAACTGATTTATTAGTAACTGTCTCTAAAGTGATAAATATATACACAAAAGTTCAAACGGTTAAATGACTTAAATATAACACACATTTGGTAACAATTAAAAATTAAAAGGGAGAAGTTGATTCAATATTTATACCCCAGCTCCCAAGGATGGGGTATGTTGTTTGACTCCTGCTTGTCAGTGTGTGTGTCTGTCTCTCCATCTGTCTGTCTGTCCTTTCCAGAAGATTGGTATCAAATTTTTCTCAAGAATTGCAAATCAGAGCTTCCTGAAATTTGTCATCATGCTTTGTTGAGCATACTATACTGTGGAATGTTTTTTCACATTCATCACTCATAAACTTGTTGTTTTTTACATACTTATAATATTCTTACACATATAATGATGAATGAAATTTTTTGTCACGTCTTTCTTGTGAACTGCCTATTACAACTTCCTGAAATTTGTTCAGGCATGGGAACAACCGAAACCTTGTGATTCTTTTATTATTCATTTACTATCAACTTCCTGTTTACCTTTACCGAATACTTAATATATTTTTACACAAAATGACAATCTATTTTTCTTGGGATCTTCAAATCAGATCACTCTGAAATTGATTTCAACATTCATGTAAGCATGCCATACCTTATGATGTGTTTTCATATTCATTGTGAATCAACTCCATGTTTACCAAAAACTTCAAACAGGGCCATCATTAGTGAGAAGTAGCTCACAGTTCAACTTGTTTATCCTGAAAGGTTTTTATTAAGAGATACATGCGTGTGCAGAAGTAAACTGTCCTAGCTCACTAATGGTTGAAATCTTTATTATGAGTTGCACAGTGTGAAAGCAGTTTACAAATTTGATACAAAAAATTCTTATTTGTTAATAGTTTGAAATGATTATGTACTCATTGAATAGATTTTTTAGCTTATATTTCTTGCCAGATTTTTATGAAATTCAATCTTGTTTATATCATATTGGCATTTGAATGGCCATATGATTTTAGCCCTCCTCTTAACTTTTGTGGCTATAATGTAATGTGATGAAAACTGAAGATAGTATACCTTGGGTTTTTAAAGTCCCTAAAAAAGCTAATAAAAAGCACCAAATATTAATGGCAAAAGAAAGTTTTTTTGCTGTCAAATTTTGTTTTTAAATTGGAAAAAAATGATCTTGCCTCATGATTTTTCTTGTTCCCCTTCCAATTATTTATTTTCTGCAGTGCTTTTAATTAATTGCGTAATGAACTTTGTTTAGATAGAGTATCTTTGTTTGTTTTAGCATTGTAATGGTGGTACTGGTAAAGTTGTTATACCTGTTTTAGAGAAATTGCTCAAATATCGACACTCAGAAGAGGAATTCTTGCGAGAAGCCTGCACAAATTCAATGCAAATAGCTGGTCACTCATGTCCTGAAATATGTGCCTTTTTTTTTTGGACCATTGTTGGATTGGTATATTGAAGAACCATCAATGGATTTGATGAGTATGTAATTTCACTCAGAATTAAGAACAGTTCACTTCATTTGAATTCTTTGATGTACATGTGACAATGTGAAAAAAGTCAGCTGCATTAATTTACTGTTCTGTTCAGCTATTTGCGTAAATTCTTTTCCCTGTTTATCATATTCAGTAATTTGCAATATCTGACATTTCATTACAACCAAAACCAAATATGTTGGCATTCAGCAGCACAAAGTTCTCATTGAAACCCTACGGAAAAACACTTTTGAGCTTTTGCCATCACTTGGGGTCCGGCATCGTCCAGCATCGTCTGTCGTCGTCCTTCCGGTGTAAACTATTTCAAACATCTTCTCCTCTGAAACTACTGAACCAATTCCTACCAAACTTAGGCTGAATGATCCTTAGGGTATCTAGAATAAAATTTGTGTTTTATTTTCTGTATCGTCAAAAAACATGGCCGACATGGCTTGACATAGAACATAGGGGTAAAATGCAATTTTTGGCTTATATCTCAAAAACTAAAGCATTTAGAGCAAATCTGACATGGGTAAAAATGTTCATTAGGTCAAGTTCTATCAGCCCTTAAATTTTCAGATGAATCTAACAACCCATTGTTGGGTTGCTGCCACTAAATTGGTAATTTGAAGGACATTTTGCAGTTTTTGGTTATTATCTTGAATATTATTATAGATAAAGATAAAATGTAAACAGCAAAAATGTTCAGAAAAGTAAGATCTACAAATAAGTTTTTATATGACCAAAATTGTCAATTGACCCCTTAAGAAGTTATTGCCCTTTAAGGACAATTTTACACAATTTGTTTATCATGTTTTCTAACTTTAAAAAATCTTCTCCTCTGAAACTTTGAACCAATTTAAATTAGACTTAAGCTGAATGATCTTTAGGTTATCTAGAATAAAGTTGGTGTTTTATTTTCTGTTTCCTCAGAAAACATGGCCGCCATGGCTAAAAATAGAACATAGGGTAAAATGCAGTTTTTGACTTATATCTCAAAAACAGGCCTCTAAAGTAACTTTTTTTTCTACTTGCCCAATAGGACACGTACATACCAAAACTTACTTGTCCGAATGGAATTGTAACTTGTCCAAAAAAAATCCAAATACTAACCTTTTTTGGATTTTAAGTTAATTCAATGAACAAAATGAATTAAAACAATAGAACAGAATTTGATTTATATCTCTTGATATCCTTTTCAAAAATATGAGTTGAGAACAACTGAATCTAGTCATGTCACAGGACTCATAGGTTCTAGTTTTCATCAATGACAAAGTATCACCAGACTCTGCACATGAGGCACAGTCTTGTAGGCCTGTTAGTCTACACTCATTTGGTTTGTATCCTCGTCTTTGATGTCGATAAAATATTGATTATTATGATTAATGCCTTACTACAATCAGCTTTGTTTTTAATATATTAAAATGTTTATTCAAACGCAATCACAAATTGTTTTGTCCATATATGATTTTATGATTTTATGAATTTTATGGTCAATAATTTCTTCATTTTTATTTGAAAAAATATTATCATATTTATTATAAAGCAACAGAATAAGGTAGGGAAACGAGGTACTGGTTTGTCTTGGTCCAGAAATGTCTCCTAAGGCGCCGAACTGTCTATTAAAGGTTACAAGAGTGCAATTATTCGTAATGCATTTTCCATAGGGTACCAGTGGTGTTCCGTATTTCATTTCTTGAAGACTACAAAAACCAGAAAAAAACGGGTAGCAGTTCCTGTTACTAGAAATGCCAGTCTTGCATAACAACCAAAAAAATATATATGGTCATGCGGCAAAAATTGACTTAAAATGATGTTGAAAAACAACGTCTATTTTTTTCGCTTAATGAAAAAGGCATATTTTTAATGGCTCTGACATGCAGAAATGGAAGATATTTTCTATACTTTGTAAACTGTGAATTTGATTTTCTGGATTTTTTAAACCTAATTGGATGAGCTTTCTATTGAAAGTAATTCCAATTCTGTATCATCCAATCAGAAGCCATACAAGATTCTATTGAGTACCATCTTGGGGTAAAAAACTTGCCGGTAAAATGTAAAAAAATAATTGCGCTCTTGTAACCTAAACATGGAGCCGATTTGTTTCCGTGCCAGTTCCAAACTAGTGTCTTGTTACCTTATCTACAAAGCGCATCGCTGATTCCATCAGTAAGACTGGTTTCCAAGAAAAGTATGCGTTTTATCTGTTATAAAGCATCTGACAAAGAACCAGTTTTAAATTATCGATCGCAAGTAAACATGTCAAATTAACATTTGTTTTTATCTTCTTTTCTTGTTTTTTGTTTATTACTTTGATCATCAAAGTTGGATTTAATTTATTTTCTTCAGAATGATTTAACTTGTGCCATCGGACAAGCTTGATATGGCTTTTACTTGTCCGACCTTTTTTTCCTCTGTTACCAGACAATCAGAGAAGCGTTATTGTCGAGCCCTGAAAAACTAAAGCATTTAGAGCAAATCAGACAAGAAGTTAAAGTATTTATTAGGTCAAGGTCTACCCGCCCTGAAATTATCAGCCAAATCTCAGATTTTTAGGTTATTGCCCCCTGAATTGATGATTTTAAGGAAAGTTTGCAGTTATCGGTTATTATCTTGAATATTATTATAGATAAAGATAAACTGTAAACAGCAAAAATGTTCAGCAACTTAAGATCTACAAATAAGTTTTATATGACCAAAATTGTCAATTGGACCCCTTAAGGAGATATTGTCCTTTAAAGACAATTTTTCACAATTTGTTCATCTGATCTAATTTGCTTACTTTAAAAAATCATCTCCTTTGAAACTGAATCAATTTCAGCCAAACTTGGGCTGAATGAGTTTCAGAGTATCTTGTATAAATTTTGTATTTTATTTCCTTGTACGTCAAGAAACATAGCCACTATGGCTAAAATGGAACATAGGGGTAAAATGCATTTTTTTGCTTTTGAAGAAAATATGACAGATACAAAGAATATTTAAATGGCATTTTTAAGCCACTCATTAATATATATTGAAAAGCAAAAATAATCATTGATGAAAGATTTAAGCAAAAAATTACAGGTGAGCAATTCAAGCTCTTGAGAGCCTCTTGTTCATCTTCTTGTCAGAAACTACACAGCCAATGCAAACCAAACTAGGTAGGAATGATGAATTGAGGTTATTCACACAATGGTCCTCATTTGGTCATGATAACATGAAAAACATGGTCATCGGAGGCATTTGACAAGTTTTCAAACAATTTTCTCCTCTAAAATTACCTTAAAAAAAAATGTTGTTGAAACTTAAAGGAATGGATGGCTCCAAGACCCTTTACTAGCACTCCTCATTTCATCCTGACTTGGTGGCACATATGGCTGCATTGGTGGCTCATAGTTTCGAAGAATCGTGGAAAATCACATCTTCACCTGATTGTCTAAACTTTCTCAGGCATTTTTAACCAAACTAGACAGGATTTGGTCCAGATTGAATGAAAAACATGGCTGCCTTGATCTGATTTTTAAGAACTCTTTCCTCTGATGTTGTTTTTTCTGCATGGGGTTCCAAAAAGATTTCATTTCATCTTGAGGTCTCAAATGGTATTAAAAATTTTCTTTCCCATTTAGACAAACCAGGTTAGGCTGGGTAAAGGGTCAATATCTGATCAAACTTCTTTTGAATGAAGTTGTATATGAAATATTCTGCATTTTTAAGGCACTTTCAGGTGCCAAAACACCATGCTATTGTTAACATAACATCTTGCAGAAATTCAAGTCATTACAATATTATGCTTAGATACCTCAGCAGAGCAATACAGGCTGCTTGAAGCCTCTAGTTTATATCAATGTGAATCAATCTTTAAAAATATGAAATTGTTATCAATCATACTAATTTATCTAATATTGGAAGAAAAGGATTGGCCTTTTAAAATCCGTTATGTAACATAATTATGGAAAACAGCATCCCTCGCCTTATGCTAGATGTTTTTTTTCTTTTCAGGTTTTTTTTATAGAGTAGTTGAACTTAGTCCTAATGCCTTGAAAAGCAGAATGGATAAATTCCTTGATACCTGTAAAGATGACAAAGATACATGGCCTCTGCAGATCCAAGTATTTTTTGCTCTTTCAAATAAATATCCAGAGGTATGTTAGAAGCGTTTCTACAAATGCTTTCAGTTTAATATGGACATATACATGTAGGAATAGTGTTGCAAATTGTTAATGATATGAAAATATTTTTGGTTTAAAAACTTGAAATTAATACAGAACTCATGTGTTTTAAATTCTTAATCAGTCAATATATGCAGTGTCTAAAATGTCCAAGGACAGTAGACAAAATCTTTTACAAGAAGATGATGACAAAGGCTGATTTGAAGTTACTGATGAGTCTAGCGAAATGCACATCTGGCATACAAAATGTCAATCCTGGTATCTATGATGAGTTTATTTACATAAATTAGTCAGTACTGTCTCCTTAATAGTATATTTTACACTGATATATTTCACTTTAAAAATATTTTCATGAATTTAGGAGTGTATTTCACTATAAAATGTTTTACACAATTTTAAGAGTGTACAGTAAAATTTTAAGTCCAGGAAACTGAGAACAAATTATAGTGGTTTCTGGTGTCTACTTTCAATCTTTATATTATGAGAAATAGATTTATTATAACCATGATAATAGTCTTTATCTTCAATCTTGGTTCTATTTGTGAAAAGGTGGGAGAAGTAACCATTATGTCAGTTTCAGTATTATTGAATGACATTTTTGTCTTCACAATAGATGATAACTCAGAAAGTGGCAGACACATTGATGAACAATCACTACAATGATAGCAATAGCAGAATTCAAGTCTTGATGGTTATGGAGAAAGCCACTAAAGTTAACCCAATCATTTTTGAAAAATATATGGACAAACTGATTGGAGACAAATCAGTTACTGCAATGGAGCAGCATTATGTGAATAATACACTAGTAAATGTGACCAAGAAAATTAAGGTTGGTAATTTAAGAAATAATTCATGCAAGCTATAGATTTGTTGGAAATTTTCACATGGCCTGGGCCGTTATATTCAAATTTTATCTTGAGCGTTAGTGAGGGATAAAATTAATGAATTTAACGGCCCAGGCCATGTTAAAATGGTAACATATCTATCGCTCGCATGAATTATTTCGATTCTAATAGGACGAATATGGTAATTTTAAAAACTGAAGCAAAGGTAAGATTGCCTTGTGTATGGCTGTTCTATTTTACCCCCTGTAAGATAAAAGCTACAAATTTCAAATAAATCAAGGCTTGCATGAATTATTTCTTAAATAACCACTAGAAAAAATGTGTTCAATCTTTATAATTTTTAACCCAAGCATTTTTTTTCTATCGCTACTTATACTGTCAAATCCACAGTTGACATGTCGAAAATAAGGAGTGAGCCGCCATGTTGACTTGCTGAAATCCATGAATGTACGAATGATGAAATAGAATAGAAAATGAAACAACACCTACCTCAAAACTTCATTTTAATGCGATATTATCCGAATTTAGAGCGTACACATGACTGAATAATCTTCAGCTTGAGAGTTTTCATTTGTATGACGACATGTTTTGACATGATGTTAATGCCGAGATGATTCCTGAAATTTCATGGAATTTTATTTTATTTATATATTTTACATTTTTATACGACCGCAAAAAAATTTTGTGGTCGTATATTGGTATGACATTGGCGTCGTCGTTGTCGTCCGGCGTCGTCATGGTCGTCGTCCGAAGACACATTGGTTTTCGCACTCTAACTTTAGTTTAAGTGAATGGATCTTTTTGAAATTTGACCATAAGGTTAAATACCACAAAAAGAAGGTTGGGATTGATTTTGGGGGTTATGGTACCAACAGTTAAGGAATTAGGGGCCAAAAAGGGGCCAAAAATAAGCATTTTCTAGTTTCCAGACAATAACTGTGGAACGGTGTATGGATCTCTCTGAAATTATACTACAAGTTTCCATACCACAAAGGGATGGTTAGGATTTGCTTTGGGGGTTATGGCTCAAACCGTTTAGGAATTAGGGGCAAAAAAGGGGGAAAAACAAGGTTGTCCTGGTTAATGGACAAATACTTTAGTACAAAACATAATTTAAAGCAGTGTAAGGGAGATAAATCAAATACATCATTGAAATTATCTCCCTTACACTGCTTTTAAATTATGTATAAAGTAATGGTTAATGAACAATAAAGATAATTTAAAACAGTGTAAGGGAGGTAATCCAAATACAACGTTTTGGTTACTTCCCTTACACTGCTTTTAAATTATGTTTAAAGAAATGCATATTTATAAAGGAAGACCAGTAAAAATATCTGCAAATGTTGCATCTTTTTCTTTTACAAAAAAATCCATATGAAAGATTTGACACTATATTTTTAATTCTATTATAAAATAGATTAAGTTAGCACTATGGTAAATTTAAATGGGTAATTATGGTTGCCAACTCCATTGGAAATTTGAATTGAGATTATGACCATATCTTGAGGGAAAGAATTTTTTGGGGGAAAAAAGGGGGGGGGGATAAAAAGAAATTGTGGGGGGTCAATTTTTTCTCATTTCAGATTTCAGAAATTAAAAAGAATTATTCTTCAAATATTTTTTTTTCAAATTTCAAATATTGAAAAATTTCAAGAAGTAATCTTTAATTGCACAGTATGGCGCATTAGATTTGTAAAATCTTTGATCGCATTTATTTATTTGTTATGCCAAATCTAACAGTGTATTTAGATTTTTAATTTTGGGTCCAGTTTTCAAATTGGTCTACATTAAGGTCCAAAGGGTCCAAAATTAAACTTTGTTTGATTTTAGCAAAAATTGAATATATGAGGTTCTTTGATATGCTGAATCTAAACATGTATTTAGATTTTTGATTTTTGGCCCAGTTTTCAAGTTGGTCCAAATTGGGGTCCAAAATTAAACTTTGTTTGATTTCAACAAAAATTGAATATATGGGGTTCTTTGATATGCTGAATCTAACCATGTATTTAGATTTTTTATTTGTGGACCCCGTTATCAAATTGGTTCATATTGAGGTCAAAAGGGTCCAAAATTAAACTTTGTTTGATTTCATCAAAAATTGAATTATTGGGGTTCTTTGATATTCCAAATCTAACCGTGTATTTAGATTTTTAATTTTGGGTCCTGTTTTTTAAATTGGTCTACATTAAGGTCCAAAGGGTCCAAAATCAAACTTAGTTTGATTTTAACAAAAATTGAATTCTTGGGGTTCTTTGATATGCTGAATCTAAACATGTGTTTAGATTTTTGATTATAGGCCCAGTTTTCAAGTTGGTCCAAGTTGGGGTCCAAAATTAAACTTTGTTTGATTTCAACAAAAATTGAATATATGGGGTTCTTTGATATGCTGAATCTAAACATGTATTTAGATTTTTGATTATGGGCCCAGTTTTCAAGTTGGTCCAAATTGGGGTCCAAAATTAAACTTTGTTTGATTTCAACAAAAATTGAATATATGAGGTTCTTTGATATGCTGAATCTAACCATGTATTTAGATTTTTTATTTGTGGGCCCCGCAATCAAATTGGTTCATATTGAGGTCAAAAGGGTCCAAAATTAAACTTTGTTTGATTTCATCAAAAATTGAATTATTGGGGTTCTTTGATATGCCAAATCTAACCGTGTATTTAGATTTTTAATTTGGGTCCCGTTTTTTAAATTGGTCTTCATTGAGGTCCAAAGGGTCCAAAATTAAACTTAGTTTGATTTTAACAAAAATTGAATTCTTGGGGTTCTTTGATATGCTGAATCTAACCATGTATTTAGATTTTTTATTTGTGGGCCCCGCTATCAAATTGGTTCATATCGAGGTCAAAAGGGTCCAAAATTAAACTTTGTTTGATTTCATCAAAAATTGAATTATTGGGGTTCTTTGATATTCCAAATCTAACCGTGTATTTAGATTTTTAATTTTAAGTCCCTTTTTTAAATTGGTCTACATTAAGGTCCAAAGGGTCCAAAATTAAACTTAGTTTGATTTTAGCAAAAATTGAATTCTTGGGGTTCTTTGATATGCTGAATCTAAACATGTGTTTAGATTTTTGATTATGGGCCCAGTTTTCAAGTTTGTCCAAGTTGGGGTCCAAAATTAAACTTTGTTTGATTTTAACAAAAATTGAATATATGGGGTTCTTTGATATGCTGAATCTAACCATGTATTTTGATTTTGGACATTGGACCATAATAGGTAAATTAAAAAAATTCAAGTTCTTAGACCACATTCTTTCTGTGTCAGAAACCTATGCTGTGTCAAATATTTAATAACAATCCAAATTCAGAGCGGTATCAAGCATGAATGTTGTGTCCATACTTGCCCCAACTGTTCAGGGTTCGACCTCTGCGGTCGTATCAAGCTGCGCCCCAGCGAAGCATTTTATTTAAGATCTTATGCATTAATTCTTTTTGTTATGCATTATATTAGAATAGGAATAACGGTTCTGTAGTTTCTTTTTCAATTTGAATTTGAACACAACGAATTCCAAGTAGTGTTAACACATAGGTTACGATACATGTGGATTTACGTGGAGGTAAATAGTAACAGCCATTAATATGTACATCTCTGAGTCTGCGCTAAGTATAGATATATCAAGAATTTTATCACGGTGGTGTTTACAAAGCGAAAGAAGCACGTCATATTAGAATTGTCATTTGACCCTAACCACAGTCAAGTATTTTTTAAATAATTCCTTTCAAAACATCATCTGGCTTTTATTATGTCTTAGCTCTGTTATCAATATTTGATACACTATGAAAATAAGGAGATGTGGTATGATTGCCAATGGGACAACTATCCACCAGAGTTCAAATGATGTAGATATATAAGCAATAAAAGGCCACCGTACGGCCTTCAACATTAAAAAAATTTGTAAGGGTTCCGCGGAACCCAGTGTCTCGCCTACTTTTGCTGTTAATCGCAGGCTCAACAAAAATGAGGAAAAAAATAAATAAAAATATTCCTCTATATACTATCTTTTGATTGTAAGTAGCTTCTGTCCAAATTTGGTAAAAATCCAGGATAGTTTATGAATTTAATAAATGTTTTAAAAACTTAAACTGCAGACTGTATGTTTTGTTAACTGGAAGAAAAACTAAGTCCATTTATAAGTAAAATACAGAAAAATGGAACAATTTTTTACAAAATTTCCTTTTAGATACTAGCTTTTAATCATAAACAAACTTCTGTCCAAGTTTGGTACAAATCCAGGATAGTTTAAGAAAGTTGTTAAAATTTTAAAAACTTTAACCACAAAGTGAATGTAATGTTAACTGGCAGAAAAACTAAGTCCATTTATAAGTAAAATACGGAAAAAATGGATTTTTTTTTTAACAAAATTTACTTCTGGATACTATCTTATGATCATAAACAAGCTTCTTTCCAAGTTTAGTAAAAATCCAGGATAGTTTAAGAAAGTTATTAAAATTTAAAAAATTTAACCACAGAGTGAATGTAATGTTTCCTGGCAGAAAAACTAAGTCCATTTATAAGTAAAATACGGAAAAAATGGAATTTCTTTTTACAATATTTACTTCTGGATACTATGTTTATTATGATCATAAACAAGCTTCTGTCCAAGTTTGGTAGAAATCCAGGATAGTTTAAGAAAGTTATTAAAATTTCAAAAACTTTAAACCACAGAGTGAATATTTGTGGACGCCGCCGCCGCCGACACCGACGGAATGTAGGATTGCTATGTCTCGCTTTTTTGACAAAAGTTGAAGGCTCGACAAAAACCATACCTTATAGTCGGCTATAAAAGTCCCCAACACGAAAAATGTGAAACAATTCAAATGAGAAAACTAATGTCCTAATTAAAAACAAAACAAATATGACAGACATGAAACAACCACAACTCCAGGCTCCTGACTTGGGACAGGCACAAAAAGAATGTGGGGGTTAAACATGTTTGTGAGCGCTCAACTATCCCCCTAAGCTGGAACAGTGGTGTTACAGCACAACATAAGAACAAACTGTAAAAATCAGTTGCAATTGGCTTCACTCAAAAGATTGGTATGAGGCACAAAAACTACTAACATAAAAACAATAGACACAAAACAACAAAATAAGTGTACTCACAGTTACTGAAAGCTAGTTCGAAGCCAATTACAACTAATAAATAAATCATATTCTCTCAAACTAAATCCTTTTCTCAACAAAGTTATTAAATGTCTTAAGAGAAGCAACACAAAGTTGAATCATTATTTAAGAGACTAGAATAATTTCTTGTTTCAAAAATAAGGTCTTATAGTGTAATAGAAAGTTTTTGAATTTTTTTTACAAACAAAATTACACTTACTTCATGCTGAATCAGGAACAGCGCATGCACTCAAAACCAAACAAAGCAAAGGATTTATAAATACCTTAGTGTTGTATATACAAAAACAGAAAAATAGCTTACTGTGGATTCATTATTATTCGTTGGATACCAATTCTTGTGGATTCTGTGGGTAATGGGGAGCCACACTTTACATTTTCGACAAATTACAGATTTTTATAGGAATGTATGCAGACACGATACACTCATGTTTTTACCTATATAAATTGAAGATGTAAAAACCAGAGAGTACCGAACGAAACTTTCGTTGATTTAAACCCTGGCCCAATGCTAATTAACAAGTGATAATAGTTTGATTGAACAAACAACAGGTGATCGAATATTAAACGCTTGGTATGGCTTCTATTTATGGCACATGCAAGAGATGATTATTCAAAGTAAATAATGGCATTGATAGAAAAGTGGAATCTTGTTGTCAAAACATCAATCAGAAGGTTTTGATGCCAAAAAAATTGATAAACTTACAACTCAGCAAAGAAATGCTCACTATTTCACACTCCAATGTGGACATTTAGGACCTTCAGCAATGACTCAAAGACAATTGACAGCCTCTCAGTGTTTAGATAAACAACTACACAAACTGTTACAAGGATTAGGATTACTTTAGTACAGAGTCAAGTGTATTACAGGCAGCCAGCTTGTACTTCTTACATGACCCATTGTTCCAAGACCAGTGCTTCAGTTGTTAAACAACATTTGTCAATGTCATATAGACATTGCTTTTATAGCTAATATATATTAAAGTATTTGAGTAGTAAGTTAACGATGGATACCCCATATCCTTTGTTTTTCTATTTTACAATTCATTTACCCTATTCTCTACCTTTAGAATCGCTGACATGCCAGACAAAGTTCTCCATACACAAACACAGGCTTGTATACCTGTTCCGGACTATATGAGTATTTGGACCATACACGTATGATCATGACCATATAACTTGATGTATCTGTTATTTTGCATACACTAGAATAAATCTAGAGAGTTTTTACCTTGTCGACATTTTCGTTTTTAAGTTAATGCACAGGCGTTTTGGGCATGGACATTTTTAAAAAAAATTTTTTAGTGTTCAAATTATTATTTTAGAAACAAAATTTCTTGTAATCTCAACTTTCTGTATGTATGTGCCTGTCCCAAGTCAGGAGCCTGTAATTCAGTGGTTGTCGTTTGTTGATGTGTTACATATTTGTTTTTCGTTCATTTTTTTGTACATAAATTAGGCCGTTAGTTTTCTCGTTTGAATTGTTTTACATTTGTCATTTCGGGGCCTTTTATAGCTGACTATGTGGTATTGGCTTTGCTCATTGTTGAAGGCCGTAGGGTGACTTATAGATGTTAATTTCTGTGTCATTTGGTCTCTTGTGAAGAGTTGTCTCATTGGCAATCATACCACATCTTCTTTTTATATTATTTTCTACAATTATTGTGGTTTTTTAGCTCACCTGACCTGAAAGGTCAAGTGAGCTTTTCTCATCACTTTGCGTCCGTCAACCTGCGTCCGTCGTCCGTAAACTTTTACAAAAATCTTCTCCTCTGAAACTACTGGGTCAAATTTAACCAAACTTGGTCACAATCATCATTGGGGTATCTAGTTTAAAAAATGTGTCCGGTGATCCAGTCAACCAACCAAGATGGCCGCCATGGCTAAAAATAGAACATAGGCGTAAAATGTAGATTTTGGCTTATATCTCTGAAACCAAAGCATTTAGAGGAAATCTGACATGGGGTAAAATTGTTTATCAGGTCAAGATCTATCTGCCCTGAAATTTTCAGATGAATCTGACAATCCGTTGTTGGGTTGCTGCCCCTGAATTGGTAATTTTAAGGAAATTTTGCCGTTTTTGGTTATTATCTTGAATATTATTATAGATAGAGATAAACTGTAAACAGCAATAATGTTCAGCAGAGTAAGATCTACAATTAAGTCAACTTGACCAAAATGGTCAGTTGACCCCTTAAGGAGTTATTACCCTTTTATAATCAATTTTTAACCATTTTTCGTAAATTTTTGTAATCTTTTACAAAAATCTTCTCCTCTGAAACTACTAAGACAAATTTAACCAAACTTGTCCACAATCATCATTAGGGTATATAGTTTAAAAAATGTGTCCGATGACCCGGCCCGGGAACCAAGATGGCCGACATGGCTAAAACATAGTACATAGGGTAAAATGCAGTTTTTGGCTCATATCTCTGAAACCAAAGCATTTAGAGCAAATCTGACATGGGGTAAAATTGTTTATCAGGTCAAGATCTATCTGCCCTGAAATTTTCAGACCAATCAGGCAAATCGTTGTTTGGTTGCTGCCCCTGAATTGGTAATTTTAATGAAATTTTGTCGTTTTTGGTTATTATCTTGAATATTATTATAGATAGAGATAAACTGTAAACAGCAATAATGTTCAGCAAAGTAAGATCTACAATTAAGTCAACTTGACCAAAATGGTCAGTTGACCCCTTAAGGAGTTATTGCCCTTTATAGTCAATTTTTAACCATTTTTCGTAAATTTTTGTAATCTTTTATAAAAATCTTCTCTGAAACTACTAAGACAAATTTAACCAAACTTTTACACAATCATCATTAGGGTATATAGTTTAAAAAATGTGTCCGATGACCCCGCCCGCGAACCAAGATGGCCGACATGGCTAAAAATAGAACATAGGGGTAAAATGTAGATTTTGGCTTATATCTCTGAAACCAAAGCATTTAGAGTAAATCTGACATAGGGTAAAACTGATTATCAGGTCAAGATCTATCTGCCCTGAAATTTTCAGACCAATCAGGCAACACGTTGTTGGGTTGCTGCCCCTGAATTGGTAATTTTAAGAAAATTTTGCAGCTTTTGGTTATTATCTTGAATATTATTATAGATAGAGATAAACTGTAAACAGCAATAATGTACAGCAAAGTAAGATCTACAAATATGTCAACATGACCAAAATTGTCAATTGACCCCTTAAGGAGTTATTGCCCTTTATAGTCAATTTTTTACAATTTTTTCATAAATTTTGTAAATTTTTGTAAATTTTTACAAAATATTTTCCACTGTAACTACTGGGCCAAGTTCATTATAGATAGAGATAATTGTAAGCAGCAAGAATGTTCAGTAAAGTAAGATCTACAAACACATCACCATCACCAAAACACAATTTTGTCATGAATCCATCTTTGTCCTTTGTTTAATATGCACATATACCAAGGTGAGCGACACAGGCTCTTTAGAGCCTCTAGTTTTACATGCCTGTGACGAAATTTGTAGTATGCAAGACATGGGGATTACTATCCTGTGGCGGGGTAAACTATTTGAATGAAGCTTCATATTTCAGAAGGTGGAAGAACTGTTAGCTTCATACATTACCTTGTATGCGGATACCTTATATCACGAAGTTTCCGACCATCATATGTACATTGTCCTTGACCTCATTTTCATGGTGCAGCAGTGATTGCTTAAAAAAATTTAAGTTTTTTTGTCATGTGCATTTCTCACTTATTATGATTAATAGGATAACTATCAGTGGCGGATCCAGAAATTTTCATAAGGGGGAGGGGGGCCCACTGACTGTCTAAGAGGGGGCCCGCTCAAGTCATGCTTCAGTGATTCCCTCTATAATCAACCAATTTTTTTCCACAAAAGGAGAGGCCCGGGCACCCTGCCCCCCCCCCCCCCCCCTAAATCTGCCTCTGACTATATTTGGTATATGGGTTCAATAATTTGCAATGTCTACTTGTCCCTCAGACAGGGCCATCTGACCTCAACCTCATTTCATGGATCAGTGATCAAGGTTTAAGTTACGTGATAAGGTCCGTTTCTCAGATACGAAAAGCAGTAGGTCAACTATATATGGTGTATTTTTCATTTTCATACATTTAGTTCATTGGTCAATGTTAAGGTTTTGTGTTTTGGTCTGTTTTTCTGTTTATTGAGTACTATAAACATTTATAGGTCAACTGTATTTGGTGTATGGAATGGTTGTAAAGTGTACATGTTTTTCGTGTCAGTATCATTTGACCATGAACTCATTCTCATGGTCCATTAGTCAATGTCAAGTTTTTATGTTTTGGTCCGGTTTTTTTTAGGTATTATAAGCAATAGGTCAACTATGTTTGGTGTATGAAATGATTGTAAGGTGTACATGTCGGTCTTGCGGGTATCATCTGACCTTGACCTCATATACATGGTTCATTGGTCAATGTTAAGTTTATATGTTTTGGTCTGTTTTTTAAGGTATTATAAGCAATAGGTCAACTATGTTTGGTGTATGAAATGATTGTTAGGTGTACATGTCGGTCTTGCGGGTATCATATGACCTTGATCTCATATACATGATTCATTGGTCAATGTTAAGTTTTTGTGTTTTGGTCTGATTTTTTAGGTACTATAAGCAATAGGTCAACTATGTTTGGTGTATGTAATGATTGTAAGGTGTACATGTCGGTCTTGTGGGTATCATCTGACTTTGACCTCATTTTCATGGTTCGTTTGTCATTGTCAATTTTTTGTGTTTTGGTCTTTTTTCCCCAATTACCGTCAGTAATAGGTCATCTATATTTGGTGTATGGAATAGCTGTAAGATGTACATGTTTAAACATGATTATAATCAATCTGGACTGTAAAATCACACGACCTTTAGGTAACTGCCTTTACAGTGCATTCGCGCTTTGATTTTGTAATCAATTGATCAGTTTGGTTAGATGTTTCAAACTGCACAGTCGAGTAACAGATTAAGGATTTTATATGAATCTTATTTCGCTCTGTTATACATTAAATTGCATTCAGTAGATCCATTTGTTTATAAATAGCTAGAGATTGCAATGTACATTGTTTTCAACAGAAATTCAAAGATCCTGTTTTCAACTATCTTATGAGTGTGTTGAAGGTAGCTACAGATATTACTCAGGTTACAGTAACATTGATAGGACTACGTGATCTGTGTGTGATTTATGGACCAGAAATGTTTGGTCCACATATGGACTATCTTACACAAAAAAAACAGAATGAACAAAGTACAACTATTCAACAACAGATAGTTGCATTGATTGATCAAATTGAAGGAAGAAGGTAAGCTTAAGCTAGAAAATAAATATGACCAAATTTTGTATACAAGTAGTCAAAGGATCGGGTGTAATAAGAGCATTATTTGAATTTATTATTTTAAATTCCATTTATGTCTCTTTTAAAGTTAAGTGATTTCAAAATTAGGAACGTTAGATTTAGATAAATGATGCATAGTAAATGAAGTTATGACATCACAGAAAAGGCAATTTGTGAAAATAGTTTAGGAAATTTACGCTGAGTTAAATTTTTGTGTTTCTTTTGCTGCCGAGAACAAAGCAAAAATTAAACACACAAGAAAAAAACCCAGATATACAGTTGTTTACCTTTACACCTTTCATGTAAATATTTTTGTGGTACTTGCACATGCATATGCCTGTTAATCATACTCCCATGTATAATTTACAACTTCAGTTTGGAAACAGTAGCCCAAGATGTGAAAGAAACTCAGGAGGATGTGGAACAATTAGACGAAAGAGTGACCGGCACAGAGGTGGCTGTAGTAGGACTGACCACTCGAATAGATGAACATGATGAAAACATTGAGGAATTAGGGGAGGGGCTAGATACTGTCACTCAGAGGGTAGACTTTGCTGAGAAAGATATTGAGGAGATGAAAATTAAAGTGGAAGAAGTTGACATGAAGGTATTTATATGTATATTGAAATTAGGTTTAAAACTAATATTTTGATATTTTAGAAAGAACATAAATATTTTGAAAAAAAACCTATGTAAGATTTGTTATAGCAATATTATGGGAAGACAAAAATACTGAACCAGTTCCTTCATAACTTTTACAAATATCTTTTAAAAATTTAGATGTTTATAGCAGTTGATTAATTTCATCATTTCAGACAATGACCAATGCACCTCGATGGTCAAGAGATTTAACAAAGATAATGAATCCACAAACAGAACATGATTGGAGATTACTGGCCCAACGTCTTGGTTACAGTAACGATGACATCAGAGCGTGGGCATCACAACATGATCCTTGTATGGCTGTTCTCAGTGAATGGTATGTTACACACAAAACAAGGGAGGCAAACTATGCTGTATTAACAGCTTTACAGGAAATGAACCGAATGGATGGTGCTGCTATTGTGGAAAATGCTATGAAGGCAGTCGGTAAGGGAAATTACTCATACTAAGTAACGTGATAGATGGTGCTGCCTTTGTAGAAAATGTTATAAAGGCAGGAGAAAAGTGGAATCATTTTTATTTTATATTTAGAGCAAATAGGAATAATGGTAGAAAATACTACACAAGAAATGTGTAATATAAAGAGTAATTATGTTATGATAGCTTTCAGTTAGTTTAATAGCAAAGATTTTTAAACATGTCATAACATGATAGATGATGGCTTTTAAACACTTAAAATGTTTAAATGTCTTTCATCTGTTATTTTTCTTTGAAATATTGTTAAAGTTGTCCTGCCTTTTTCTATGCTTATACTTAAGTTATAAACATTTTACCTTCAACATTATTCTAACTTTATACAAAGTGATTGCAGATTAAAGATGTATTGAAGCCTCATTTTTAGCTCACCTGGCCTAAAAGGCAAAGTGAGCTTTTCTCATCATTTTGCATCCGTTGTCAATTGTCGTCATCGTTAACTTTTACAAGAATTTTCTCCTCTGAAACTACTGGCCCAAATTTAACCAAACTTAACCAAAAATCATCTCTGGGGTATTTAGTTTAAAAAATGTGTCCGATGACCCCGCATGCCAACCAAGATGGCTGACATGGCTAAAAATAGAACATAGTGGTAAAATGCAAGTTTTGTCTATTATTTTAAAAACTGTTATAAATAGAGAAAATCTGACAGGGGCAAAAAAGTTCAGAATGATGAGCTCTACCAAATGTCCATATAGACGACTTCTTATAGGGGTTATTTCCCTTAAATGATAATTTACCATTTTTGTTCATATTTACCTATTACCTTGAAAACTATAATAGATAGAGAGAAACTTTAATTGCAAAAATGATCAGCATGACAAGTTCTACAAATAAGTCTGCATGGTCGAAATCATCAGTCGATTTCTCATTAGAGTTTTAGCCCTTTGATGACGATTTTTACTTTTTTTTCTTTTTTGCCTTCAATCTTAAGAATTATAATAGATAGATAAAAACTTAAATAAGCAAAAATGATTAGCAAGACAAGATCTATAATTAAGACGAATGGAGGGATTTTTTTTACCCTCTTTTGTGTTTTGAGCAAAAACTAAAGAAGAAAAAGGGACACTAAACAGACTAAATGATCAGCAATACAAGATCAACAAAACAGATTATTGTCATGAATTCTGTTCTCGTCTACAATGTTGGAGAGTGTCCTTTGTTGAATATGCACATAGACCAAGGTGAGCGACACAGGCTCTTTAGAGCCTCTAGTTTGGATTAATTTTAATTACTATTTCTCTGGTTCCCCATTTGTGAATCATATAAATAAGAAGATGTGGTATGAGTGCCAATGAGACAACTATCCATCCAAGTCACAATGTGTAAAAAGTAAACAATTATAGGTCAAAGTAAGGCCTTCAACACAGAGCCTTGGCTCACACCGAACAGCAAGCTATAAAGGGTCCCAAAATGACTAGTGTGAAACAATTCAAACAGGAAAACCAACAGTCTAATCTATATAAAAAACTAGAAAAGAGAAACACTTATCAACCACACCAACAAACGACAACCACTGAACAACAGGCTCCTCGATTAACTCGATCAAAAAGACATATAGACAAAAACAGGTAAATATACACTGAACGAATAAGTTTGATCTATGACACAATATAAATAAAAAAGATATAACAATGTCGAAAAGACAACTTTAACCTAGGACAAAATTGTGTTAAATAAAGTATCATACACAGGTAAATATAAATATAATAATTTTGTTATTAGGAGCACAGACACAATTTTTACAAAATAAATTTGTTGTTCACAGTACGAGTACAGAAGTGAAAATTTATCGTCATACTAAATACTTATCAAAGGTAGTACATATTAAAAAATAGTGAGACGAGATATAACACAAAATAAGTAAACATTGAATAACAGAAATGCATTACAAATTGTGTCAACAGGTCAAATTAACACGAAAGTATGATTTGAGAGTACTTGAAGTTACTGAAAAGTAATTAAAAGCCAAAAACAATTAATAATAAAGAATCATGCATCAGAGACTAAAATCAATAAAATTACATCCCAGGCAGGGATTTAGTGTTTTAACGTCATGGACAGTCAAAGAAGACATGACTTGTGCAATGCCAAAATAAAAGTAACGACAGGCAGTAGGATAGTTAGGATTTAACCTTATAATAAATATGTATGATGTTATATATAGATAAAACAATTTCTAAATAGAAAATAAACGTGGATGTGTACATATACATCCCAAAAAACCATTCGAAAAGAATACAAATTTAGTTATGTTTTAATTTTAAACTTGATAATTTCAGTCCATTTTTTCATTGAATACTAAAAGAGGGTACCATGTTTGATTCAACTATACCTCAAACAGTTTCCCTCCAAACAATACTCTGTTAAAAATCAACATTTTTTTGTTCAGCTGATGTTGTAGAAGATGAAGAAGTAGATTACGCCTCCCCTCCTGCTGTGTTCCTTAGTTACCAGTGGGGTCATCAGGATGAGGTCAAACTAATCCGTAACCACCTACAAATGGCAGGATATGAATGTTGGATGGACATTGGTCAGATGGGAGGAGGAGATAAATTATTTGAGAAAATTGACAATGGTATCAGAGGAGCAAAAGTCATCATTTGTTGTGTGTCAGAAAAATATGCACAGTCTCCAAATTGTAATAGAGAGGTAATTACAGGACAAGTGTTAATTCATATTTTCATACAATTATTTGATTATTTTTTTAAAAAAACAACAAAACAACTCAATAGAGCTCGGGGCTGTTCCTGAAATAAAAGCATGGGGTGTACAGAAGTCACTTTTTAGACCACAACCACCAATGATATAATTTTAGCTCACCTGGCCTTAAAGGCCAAGTGAGCTTTTCTCATCACTTGGCGTCTGTTGTCCGTCGTCGATGTCGTCTGTTGTCGTCATCGTCTGTCGTTGTTAACTTTTACAAAAATCTTCTCCTCTGAAACTACTGGACCAAATTTAACCAAATTTGGCCACAATCATCATTAGGGTATCTAGTTTAAAAAAGATGTCCCATGTCCTATTCTCATCTACAATGTTGGAGAGTGTCCTTTGTTTGATATGCACATACACCAAGGTGAGCAACACTCAGGCTCTTTAGAGCCTCTAGTTTGGACTTATAATTGTTATAAAATTCTACAGAAATTGCAACCATCTACAATTAATCAATTTTAGTGCCTCCCAATCGCGGACCACAAAAACATTTTGAACAGCCCTCAGTTTGAAATACTGTACAAATTTCAAAAGTAGTTAAAAAACTTTGAATGGATAATATCCGATGTGCAAGTAAATTACAACTAAAATGTTAATATTTGCTGTTATCTTTCTGTTTAATAGAATCTCATTTATGCACATCTTTTTTTAAGTATAAGCATTTCTCGGTGAATCTTACAGTTTTTGTCAAATAATGAATCTTGAATATCAGAAACAAAACTCCACAATAAAATTAGATAATTTTAATGTGGTAGTGCTAAATGAAGTAAAATCATATATAATTTTGGAAAACAAGTTATCTCTCCTTGTTTCAAATAACCTAATGCTTTAAAAATCAGTAATTATTTACTTTATCAAGTTTACAATTTGTTGGTTGAAAAATACTTTTAAATAATCTCATTTCATTCATGTCTTTTAGTTAAGGGCATACGATACAGTAGCAGGGGCAGATAATAACGTTTTCAAAACTTTTCGTGTTGTTTTCGCGACGTTGTTAATCAGTACGTTGTAATTTCGCGATGTTTCTTATAAGAACGATTACATTTGGGGATGTCGCTTTAGATGTCACATTTGCGAAAATCCAATGACGTCATAATCCCGATTGCGCGAATTTGAAAAAAGTACCTGCAATGAAAATCGGCCAAATCACGAGAATTGTTATATTTATTCATTAATAAGGAAGTCAACAATATTAACTTCGAATGGGAAAAAAATCAAATCCACATTCTTAATTTTGTATGTCTGTTATTTCATATAGGAAATGAATTAGAGATATGAAAAACATAAGACGTCGATGAGAGAGAAACCCAACTACACAAAAAAAAACATAAGTAATTTATATAGTAACTTCACCATTTGGCTAACTCTAAATCGTAATGAGAATTGTACGGATAAATTTAACAGAGACTATCAACAAAATGACAAAAAAACGTAATAAATAATGACAGCGCATCTTACTGTTCCTGACTTTGAAAAGGTACATTAAAGAGTTTAACGGCATTTTTAGAAATTAACCCGTGGAATATATAAGTGTATGAAGAAGAATTGTCAGTTAAAATGACTCAGTTATAAGCCCCGTATTATAGACCAAAAACAAAAACGCACCCGTTGATGTGCTAAGCATATCCTCTATGTACATATTGAGAGAGGAAAATCGGCACACAGGAATTAGGTATTTGACAGACCAGAGTTGCAACTCATTGATGTTAAGTTACTGATCAATTACGAAGTCTTTTTGTAAAGTAGTTTCTCAGATAAGAAACAAAATATTTGTTTGACCGGACAAACAATGTGGTTGCACTCACTCCTAGATTGAAGGTATAATACAGACAAGTAATTCAATGATTATATGTACCGTAATAAAAAAAAAGTACCCTGAAAACAAGCTTAGGTAACTAATCTATTGATACAGAATCATTCAATTTCATGCTCTAATATTGACTGCTGTATGAAATGTTATACTACACTGTAATTGACTAAGCTGACCCGATTTAATGTGGGTATGATTTTGTGTTCATGTAATGCCTATAGAGTAGGTCGTTAGTTTTCTTGTTTGAATTATTTCACATTTTCATGTCGGGGCTTTTTAAAGCTGACTATACGGTGTGGCATTTTCTTTTTCTTTTTTTATTTTGTTTTGAAGGCCGTAGGGTTACCTTTAATAGCGTTTATCTTCGTCATTTGAACTATGGTTGATAGTTGTCTCTTTTGCAATCATACCAAATGTTCTTATTTTTATATCATCCCCTTACTTTATAATTGTTGCACATTTTGTCATGTCGGGGCCTTTTGAATAATTAAAACTATGTTCAAGCTGTGTTGTCTACATGAATTGTATGACTAATGTCGGACAGAGATGCAAATTAATTTTTTTATTATATATATCTGTTTTGTTTCCGAACATTTCTTTTTAAAAAGTAATTTACTAGAATACTTTTTCTATCCAAGTTTCGTAACAATTCATAAAGGTTTGGCAAATATGATGCTATTTTACGAGGAGCCAGCTTTATTAATTTTTATGATTAATATCATTAGTTTAAAAAAAAAAACACCTTGGCTTTACCACTGAAATTGACAACGTAGTATAGTGAACGGTGGGAAAGATTTCACAACGTTGTTGCGGATAAAACTTATTCCAACATAGTTTGGTGCCGTTTGCCAATAAAAATTAAGGTTTATTGCTTTTGTTCAAAAAACAAGCACATGGACCCCCAGTTTTTTCTTTTGCAATCGATCAAGTCCTGTTTCAAGAACGCTCCTCCAAAATTTAAAAAAAAAATCAACGATAGAATTTTTTCTGCACTTCTGTGTAGATGCAAAAATATTTTCAACTTCTTTATTTCACTTGTATTAAAAGAATTTCGGATATAATTATTTATGTCAACCATTAACTTGTTACAACATGCTGATGCCATGGATCAAGAGAACATTGTACGAAACACCCGGATAAATTATGACTGTTCTTTCAAAAGTATTGGTACTTTCCTTAAAAGTCCTTATTTATGAAATTTCAGGGTTTTTCCTTCAAATATGCAAATTTCGAACCAAATTATCTCAAAAAGTAAGTCATGAAGGTATATTTTTCTTTGCATATTTCAAAAGTACACATCGAAATTGGGGTCCCGGTAAAATGAGAAACGGAACAGAAACGAAACAGAGCGAAACGAAACGAAACATTGCGAAACGAAACGAAACACAGCGAAATGAAACGAAACATGACGAAACGAAACGAAACACAACGAAACAAAACAAAATCTGTATTTTTAGGAACGACCTATAGAAAATCTTCCTGACGAGATATGTGCATAGCTGAAGACACCGAATATTCCATTCAACTTTGAAAAAATTACTCTCATTTACATTGGTATCTTCGTGCAATATTTGCAATTAATCAACTTGTTTTTGTTAAATGTGAGGCTTAGGTGCGTCAGCTATGCTACAGAGCCTGTTCTAATATTAAGGCTTCTTGTCACGTGCAACAATGAGGGAACATTGAAATTAGAATAGCTGTTACTACGTACTGTGGATCGTCTGAATATCAGCCTCAAACAAAATTGCCCATTCTTATCTTTGTGACTAGGATTTTTATGTACCGCCTATGGTAGTGGGGCATAATGTTTTCTGGTCTGTGCTGCAGTCCGTCAGTCCAATACTAGGTTTATTCTGTTTGTTAAGGTAGATTAAATTACAATGGAGTTGTGTTCATGTCAACTTGAAACTATGCACATGTTCATTATGACATGTTCTTTTTGAAATGTATGCCAAATTAGGAATTTGAACCATAATTTGCGATTCAATAAAGATGAAAATTTGATATTTTAAGCGAGTCATACTGTCCTATGGATATTTAACATATGACATGAGTAAAATCTCTTTGTTCTAACTGTGCTATAATCTTGATAATGCACAGCAAAGGTGTGCATTTACTACCTCAGATATACTGCACAGCTCAAAAGTACTCTTACCTATAGGGGCGGACCCTCGATTTTGAAAGGAGTGTAATTCCATATAAAATTTTAAAAATATCACAGAGTGTACATATAGCGAATATAAAAAAAGAAGATGTGATATGATTGCCAATGAGGCAACTTTCCACAAATGACCAAATGACATAGTAATTAACAACTATAGGTCACCGTACGGCCTTCACCAATAAGCAAAGCTCATATCGCATAGTCAGCTATAAAAGGCCCCGAAATGACGTACAAATGTAAAACAATTCAAACGAGAAAACTAACGGCCTAATTTTTATACAAAAAATGAACGAAAAACAAATATGTAACACTTCAACAATTGACAACCACTGAATTACAGGCTCTTGTAGACTTGGGACAGGCACATTCATACAGAATGTGGCGGGGTTAAACATGTTATCGGGATCCCAACTTCCCCCAAACCGGGGACAGTGGTGTCACAGTACAACATAAGAACGAACTATAAAAATCAGTTGAAAAAGGCTTAACTCATCAGATGGATACAAATAACATACATCTAACAAAAACACACAGAGTGGACGTGGCCGGGTATACTTGTAAAAAAATCATGCATCTAAGACTAAATTATTAATCAGTACACATCCAACATCCAATGGATTTAGTGTAAAGACGTCATTAACAGTCAGAGGAAAAACACGACCTTGTGCAATGCCAAGAGATAGGTATCGACAGATTGTAGATCCATGAATGTTTATATGAATATAACAATAATATTTAGTTTGCTTTTAATTTACTGACAACAAAATCAATATTGATACCAATAAAACAATTTTCAATGATCTAATTACAGTGTTGAATTGGTAACCTTTTAGAATAAGTTTATTTCAAGGATCGACAAGTTTACCAGGATCGTTTCTAAATTTCCGGGCACGGTAAACAACATTTCCATAAAGATTAGGATGTGCTATCCCATTTGAACTTCATAATCTTTATATCTATGGAAGAATTTAGTAAAAGTTTTAAGTAATCTGTGGTAACGAAATTCCTGGCTTAATAATTTACCAGTAATACGTTCGTTAAAATCAAAAACGTCACAACAGACACGGGCATAGCGAACGAGTTGTGAAATTCAAACACGATAAGATGGTGCCAATGGAACATCACCATCCAAAAAGGGATAAATAACAATCAGGAACGAAAAATCGTCCCTTTTGTCGTAAATTTCGGCAGTATATTTAGAAAATTCTTGATTTTTTAACAAAAAAATATCATCAAGATAAAGGTAAGTGTTGTTGAATTTATCAATTAAATGCAATTTTGACGGGTCTTTACTTAGTGTGGTCATAAACTATGATTCATAACAGTACAAAAACAAGTCTGTAATTAAAGGGGCGCAATTAGTGCCCATTGGAATACCTACAACCTGTCGATAAATTTGTTGCCAAATCGTACATAAATATTATCAAGGGGAAATTAACAGCTTCAATCATCTCATCACACCTCCAGTAAGTATATCTAGCATATTTACCTTTCTCATTAGAGAATAAGGCTTTAAATGAATTGCAGCAAATATATTTGCATTCAGATTTACCAAACGACCATTTAATTAAATAAGAAAACTTTTGTTTGATAAGATTGTGTGGAGGTGTAGTGTAAAGAGTAGAAAATTCGCATTCAGATTTTCCAAACGACCATTTTATTAAATAGGAAAACGTTTGTGTGGAGGTGTAGTGTAAAGAGTAGAAAAGTCAAAACTGTCAACAGAATCCAAAGGACCATCAAAAACATCTAATTTATTTAAAACATCAAATTTTTTTTCACTCCAAAATAGACGATTTTATGCTAAAACATGATATGTTTTCCACTCAAAGGGTGGGACATAAAATATTTTATAATATTTTGTATACAATGTACATCTGAAATCAGTGTTTCCCAGTCAAACCAGATAATAATTATTTTTTTTGTAATTTCTGCCGAAAAAGAAATGTATTTTAAAATATCCAAATAAATAAAATCTGATTTGGATTAGTTTCATGCTCAATGGAATTAATTACGACTATTTAGATATGTATGCCTTTTAAGTTTTGGGATCGAATTTAATGAGGAACATATTTAAGTTTGTATCAAAACAGGTTGGGGATAAGCTACAGATCAATCAGATTTTGCTTAGAAGCGACATGTCTTTAAAATTGATACAGTGGAGGGGGGGGGAAGTCAAAGATTGAAAAGTGTAACATTATTTTCTGTTTACATATTAATATTTTTAATTTAGGTACATCTCCACATGGGAAGGTCGACTATTCATATGTATTATATATTGATAGAAACAAGTGCCTGTGTACATCTCTCTTTGGTTCATCTTCTTAGAATTATTGAGGGAAAGAAAGACAATTAATCTATACACAATAACCAGTTTAGTTATGATTTTTCATGCACCTATTTAAAAGTACACTCAACGGAACTAAAACTGTATGAAATGTAGGTTACACGTCAATAAGACAGCAACCAAATGACAAGAACAAACTAAGGCCATCTAGAAGGCAACATATAGTATAATTTCAACAATAGATAGGTGTCTACACAAAATATCCATTTCAAATTCGTCACTATAACTTATATACAAATTGTGAATAAATTTAACAGAAATGATAAAAAATAAAAAGCTACCATTAAATCGCAATTCTCAAAATAATGTACCGGTAACAATTTTTTAGGAAGAAAACCTAAATATGAAAAAAGTTAATAATTTAATATTTACCCAATTTTAACTACATAAAAGCGTATTTCCCCCTTTCTTTATCCTACAAGAAACTTTCCTAGGAGCCGTGGATTGCGGAATATCGTCCGCATATATTTCCAAAATGTTCACATAGATTGATGGTGTCATGTGTTAAAACAGTTATTGGCCAATCAAATCGGTATATATTTAATCTGCTCGTTCGGGTCAGTTAGGGTCACCCGAGCCGTGCAGATTAAATGATATATTATACCGACTTGCTTGATCAATAACTATAACATATTCCAGTTTGTATTCGTTTCATCTTTATTTTTTAAGTTTCAAAGATTTTGTATTATGGCAGTCCATGACCATGATGACATTCTTCTTTCATTTTGTTGCAAATCAGGCAAGACATAATCTCGTTACAAGTTCAACTCATATCAACCTTTTAAACAACTTGCAACAGGTACCATCGACTTCAACTGTATGGAGATGCCGTATGTACTTCGTAGCTTATCTTTTGAAAATGTGGTAGATACAATGCCTAGTAACATGCGTCTGTCAAGATAAATGGCGAATAACAAAACACAATATTCGGTACCGTAAGTTTAAAAAAGAAAGTAGAACATAACGAGTCGAACATACAATATTGTATGAATAAAAGGAGAAAAGTTTGCTCCAGTACCCACTTTAGATCACAAGGTCACGATCAAAATTGCCTCGGGTCACCAGGTCACTTTTAAGCAAACTATTCAGTTCTAAACTGATTTGATTCTCGGTTTAAACATTTTAAAGGTCACATGTACTTTCAAAAGAGACGTCAGGTCGCAACGTGGTCAATCCCCCCTTTGACGTCCCAGGTCGGACTTGACAATGTTGTAGCCACATATAGGGTGAATTCATCCAACTTGAACATTTGGATCCTACTACCTAAAGTTATTTATGGCAAAGTGTCCATACCATTTACATATTTTGGCTATGGTTATTTCACTTGGGATACGTACATGTAAGTGTTTCATTCATGAATCAAATACCTTTCTTGGCACAAACTCATAAATTGATTTGATTCTCGGTTTAAACATTTTAAAGGTCACATGTACTTTCAAAAGAGACGTCAGGTCGCAACGTGGTCAATCCCCCCTTTGACGTCCCAGGTCGGACTTGACAATGTTGTAGCCACATATAGGGTGAATTCATTCAACTTGAACATTTGGATCCTACTACCTAAAGTTATGTATGGCAAAGTGTCCATACCATTTACATATTTTGGCTATGGTTATTTCACTTGGGATACGTACATGTAAGTGTTTCATTCATGAATCAAATACCTTTCTTGGCACAAACTCATAAACAATAAATGATAAAAATCTATTTCAGATTATTGCATATACAATGATATTAACAGACGTGATCGAATGAAAAGTTATACATACTAATATATCATAATATTATTAATGATAACAATGTGTGGGACTATAAAGCATAGAAAAATACAAAGCACAATAGAACTGGTATGTAATGCGTTCTTTCTAGTGCGGCAACCAGTGTAGTTAATCCCAGTGTGTAATGTGTGTTCGAATAAACCGTTAATCACACGTTCTCTTTGGATTAAATGAGATCTTTTGTATACAAAAAAAGCCAGATCCAGAGTTTAAGGAAAGGGGAGGCATAATTGTCCAAAAAGATAAACATACCATGCACCAATGTTGTTTTTTTGACGATTTTTTAGGCAAACGATTAGATGATTTCAATCAAAAGGGCACTCTAAACCCACATTGATCTCCGGCTATGTCAGGAAGATTTTCTATAGGTCGTTCCTCAAAATACAGATTTTGTTTCGTTTCGTTTCTCAATTTACATGTTTTGTTTCGTTTCGTCGTGTTTCGTTTCGTCGTGTTTTGTTTCGTTTCGCTGTGTTTCGTTTCATTTCGTTTCGCTGTGTTTCGTTTCGTTTCGTTTCGTTTCGCTCTGTTTTGTTTCTGTTCCGTTTCTCACTTTACCGGGACCCTCGAAATTGACCTTCTACCAAAATTTCAAGAAAAAATCAACAAGGGATCTCTACTGTATCGTATGCCCTTAAGTTAGAATTAATGAATGTTATAAGAATTTACTCACAGATTTTTCCTGCAGAAGCTGATGATATAGAATTATTATTATTTAATGGTGGTTGAACTATTTATGTCCATTTTAATTAACTTACTTCCATGTTAATAGTTTTTGATTGATAGGTATTTTTTTCATATAGTTATTTTTCTCCCTGCTGAAATTAAATTACTGGTAAACTTTTTGGTCATTGTGAAATTAAATTTTGTTTTTTTGGGTATTTTTGTGTACATAGCTTCGATCCCCTTACTCCCACCCCACTCAAAATCATTGTTACAGCATCTAATCATAATTTATAAAGTATTAATTACTTTCAGGTAAATTTATCTGTAAGCTTAGGTAAACCAATGATACCACTGTTAATGGAGAAAATGGGTTGGCCACCTAAAGGATCTATGGGACCTATCTTCAGCGAGTATCTTTTTGTAAGGTTTTTCCAGAGAGCTGGAGAAGAGACAGATGATAACAGAATTTGGCCTGTTGCCAAGTTCCAGGAAATGCTGATGCAGCTGAATTGTTATGGTATTCTGCCTGATGAAACATTGCTTGATGATAGTATGTATTTTTTCTTGCAAAAACTGCACAATGAAATAAAAGTTTGCTCACTTTTCCGAAGAAATTGTAAAATAAAAATGCAATGTAAAGACAAATTACAAAATTAAATTCCATCAAACTACTTTTAGACTTATTTTGGCATTGCTTATTTGTTCGGTTTGTTTTTTTTTTTTTGTGATTTTATGTTTATTTTTGGAGAATAAAAGTTTGTGATTTTAATCATCCATAAACTCACACTAGAATATGTTCTCCTTAAAATATGATACTTGTAGAATCCGACAGTATTAAGGTAACATTTCAATCTGATTTATGGAAATGTCTTTTTTTGTATGTAGTAATGTGACTTTTGTGTAACAGCAGATTTGTGTTGTATAAAAATGGAGAAATCCAAAGATTTGGAAAATTAAGACTACCCCATTCCTTTGTTTAGTGAAAGAAAAAAATAACAAAATGGCCAGGCATTTTTGGTATACCTGTTAATTCAATCTCATTCACTATCATCGAGATGTCCGCACAAAATTCATTTTATTCATTATATATTAAACCCTGTTATCAAGTAAGTATAGGTAATAACACAAAATTGAAGTATTCTACAATGAAATTTATTTTTCTCTGAACATTTGGTTCCCCCCTAAATAAATGAATGGACAGTTTTAAAATGGCTTTTCTTGAACAAATGGGTAATTTTGCTTTAATATTAACACAGAGTTAGTGTCTTTAATGAAATTGACTAAAAATGGGGGGTTGGGGTGTAAAACATTGGATAATGGGTCATTAGGTCTTTTAAATTCTTTTTTATTGAGTCCTTTTGGAATATGCAGCTATTAAAAAAATTGGAATTGTCTAAAATGCCATTTATATTGCCCATTAGGTTTCTATAGCAACCAGTAATAGTCTGTCAATTTTTCAAGAGGCCTGAACATTTAAATAAGGTCTTAGAAGGGGGGTTGGAGGGTCGGGGTCTCATCCCAAATTCCATAGAAAATAAATGTCAGATCCAGAATTCCTGTGAAAATAATGTGTCTGTTCCCACATCATGTTAAATCCTGAATTCTCGGATGCCTGATGAAATAACTGTCTATTCCATAATTCCAGCAAATTATATGGCTCAATTTCGAAATTCCCTCAAATGGTCCTTCCGCCTCACTACTTGATTTGTCTTAAATTCAGTTATTTTGTATTAACAGTGTACAAGAAATGGTGGATACCAGTACAGGAAGTTATAGTGATAGACAAGAATAAGAAGAAACAAAGTCAGAGCCAAGCCAAGCAGAAAGAAATCAAAGACGAGGTAATATCGCAATCATTTTCATATGTAATTTTACCATTGGATTTTATCCTTTGAAATTTTTGTCTGTAGATTAAAATGATTAAATAACTGTATAGTTAGTTATACTGATGTTTGACCTTTCTAGACTTTTATACACATACATCAAGCTTGCTTTGGCTCAAGGATTACAAGAGTCGGCTTTTCAGTTGTTTGGAATTTATTAAGCTATAAAGAAGAAATATTTTTAAGATTTTTTATGTAATCTGTATTATTTCTGTTTTGGGAACCCTTCTGGAGCATCTCAGTTCACCCCAAGTTTTTTTTATGTGGGTTTCATGTTGGAAAAGTAGCTATGTTATTACTCCAGAAATAATTATACACATTCTGATGAGTCTGTTTCAAAACTCATAAACTGCTTAAAAAGGATAGGAAAGACGGAAATACTATGTTGTTGATTCAATTAAGCTGACCAACTTTTGTAGTTTTGGAGAAAGTGATAAATTTGAAAAGATCTTGTTTTATATGTTTATTATCTACTAACTTATATAAAATTACTGAAAAAATACAATTTGTTTAGCACATAAAATCTGCCATTTCCAAATAGAATGCATGAACAAAATCCATGTTTTACAAACAATTATGAAATAAAGTACTTTGGAAATGATTTTTGGGCCTGAAACCTTTAGTGCAAATAATGGATCGATAGTGTCACATTCAGAGCCATAGATTAAAAAAGACAGACAAAACATTAGGCAAAAAAAAAAAAGAAAAAAAAAAGAAGCAATACTTCATTTCTTTCCAAAAGACAGTTTTTGTCATCACACTCATGCATGAGCACTTGATTATACTGTAAGTACTAGACGTCACATTTTGACTCTTGCACATGCATGCATACAGTGCTTGTTGACCAGAACTAGTTTAATATTATTTAGCTCACCTGGCCCAAAGGGCTGAGTGAGCTTTTCTCATCTCTTGGCGTCCGTCGTCCTTCGTTAACTTTTACAAAAATCTTCTCCTCTGAAACTACTTTGCCAAAGTTAACCAAACTTGGTCACAATCATCATTGGGGTATCGATGACCCAGTCCGCCAACCAAGATGGCTGCTATGGCTAAAAATAGAACTCAGGGGTAAAATGTAGATTTTGGCTTATATCTCTGAAACCAAAGTATTTAGAGTAAAATTGTTCATCAGGTCAAGATCTATCTGCCATGACATTTTGAGACAAATCAGACAACCCTTTCTTGGGTTGCTGCCCCTGAATTGGTAATTTTAAGGAAATTTTGCAGTTTTTATAGGACCGCAAAAAAATTTTGCAGTCGTATATTGGTATGACGTTGGCGTCATCGGCCGCGGCGGCGGCGTCGTCGTCGATGTCTGAAGACACATGGGTTTTTGCACTTTAACTTTAGTTTAAGTGAATGGATCTCTATGAAATTTTACCATAAGGTTCAATACCACAAAAGGAAGGTTGGGATTGATTTTGGGGGTTATTGTTCCAACAGTTAAGGAATTAGGGGCCAAAAATAAGCATTTTTGTAACTTCCAGACATAACTTGTGTGTTAGTGTATGGATCTCTCTGACATTGTACCACAAGGTTCCATATCACAAAGGGAATGCTGGGATTGATTTTGGGGGTAATTGCCTCAAAATTTTGGGAATTAGGGGCCAAAAAAGGGGCAAAAAACAAGCATTTTTCTAGTTTCATGACAATAACTTGTGTGTAAGTGGATGGATCTTTCTGAAATTGTACTACAAGGTTCCATATCACAAAGGAAAAGCTGGAATTGAGTTTGGGGGTAATTGCCCAAAGTGTTTAGGAACTTGGGGCCAAAAAGGGGCCAAAAAAAAGCATTTTTCTAGTTTCCAGACAATAACTTGTGTTCAAGTGTATGGATCTCTCTGAAATTGTACTGCAAGGTTCCATACCACATAGAGAAGGCTGGGATTGATTTTGGGGGTAATTGCCTCAAAATTTTAGGAATTAGGGGCCAAAAAGGGGCAAAAAACAAGCATTTTTCTAGTTTCAGGACAATAACTTGTGTGTAAGTGGATGGATCTTTCTGAAATTGTACTACAAGGTTCCATATCACAAAGGGAAAACTGGGTTTGAGTTTGGGGGTAATTGCCCAAAATGTTTAGGAATTTGGGGCCAAAAAGGGGCCAAAATTAAGCATTTTTCTAGTTTCCAGACAATAACTTGTGTTCAAGTGTATGGATCTCTCTGAAATTGTACTGCAAGGTACCATACCACAAAGGGAAGGCTGGGATTGATTTTGGGGGTAATTGCCTCAAAATTTTAGGAATTAGGGGCCAAAAAGGGGCAAAAAACAAGCATTTTTCTAGTTTCGGGACAATAACTTGTGTGTAAGTGTATGGATCTTTCTGAAATTGTACTACAAGGTTCCATATCACAAAGGGAAAACTGGGTTTGAGTTTGGGGGTAATTGCCCTAAACGTTTAGGAATTTGGGGCCAAAAAACAAGCATTTTTCTAGTTTCCAGACAATAACTTGTGTTCAAGTGTATGGATCTCTCTGAAATTGTACTGCAAGGTACCATACCACAAAGGGAAGGCTGGGATTGAGTTTTGGGGTGATGAATCATAAGGGGGTTCAAAAAATTAGGCGGGGGGATTTTTTTTTCCTTTTTTTTTCTTTAAAATTTTCCATTTTAAATTGGTTATTTCTGATTTATATATAAAAGCAAATAATAATGATATGGTTTGAATAGGTAAATTAAAAAATTTTAAGTTCTTAGACCACATTCATTCTGTGTGAGAAACCTATGCTGTGTCAAATATTTAATCACAATCCAAATTCAGTGCTGTATCAAGCTTGAATGTTGTGTCCATACTTGCCCCAACTGTTCAGGGTTCGACCTCTGCGGTCGTATCAAGCTGCTCCCAGCAGAGCATTTTATTGGTTATTATCTTGAATATTATTATAGATAGAGATAAACTGTAAACAGCAATAATGTACAGCAAAGTAAGATCTACAAATAAGTCAACATGACCAAAATGGTCAATTGACCCCTTAAGGAGTTATTGCCCTTTATAGTCAATTTTTAACAATTTTTTGTAAATTTTTGTAATCTTTTACAAAAGTCTTCTCCTCTGAAACTACTGGGCCAAATTTCACCAAATTTGGCCACAATCTTAATTGGGTATCTTGTTTATAAAATGTGTCCGATGATCCCGCCTACCAACCAACATGGCTGACATGGCTAAAAATAGAACATAGGGGTAAAATTTAACCAAACTTGGCCACAATAATCATTAGAATATATATAGTTTAAAAAATGTGTCTGATGACCCCGCCTACCAACCAACATGGCCGACATAGTTAAAAATAGAACATAGTGGTAAAATAGTTTTGTCTATTATTTTTTGAACTTTTATAAATATCGAAAATCTGAAAGGAGTAAAAATGTTCAGAATAATGAGCTCTACCAATTGTCTATATGCCTCAAAACTGTTACACAAATTTTTATAGGAGTTATTGCCCATAAATGACAAATTTTACCATTTTTTTCATTTTTTTCCTATTATCATGGAAACTATGATATTTAGAGAAAAACATTTATTTTCCGTTATGCCTTATATGATTTAAATTATAATAGATAAATAAACACTTTAAATCACATAAAATGATCAGCAAGGCAACATCTATTAAAAAGTCAAATTTTGCCTATATAGTTAGTAGACTGTCACTCTTCATAGGAGTGATTGCCCTCAAAAGAGGATTTTTTTTACCCTCTTTTGTGTTTTGAGCAAAAACTAAAGAAGATAGAGAGAAACTATACAGACTAAAAGATCAACAAAACAGAGGTTTTTGTCATGAAGTCTATTCTCCTCTACAATGTTGGAGAGTGTCCTTTGTTTGATATGCACATAGACCAAGGTGAGCGACACAGGCTCTTTATAGCCTCTAGTTATTTATTTTAATAACATTCACAAATATTTATTTGTTGAATTTGAAGTTTTTTTCTTCATAATTTTAGGACAAGAAGTCACCAGATATCTTTATATCCTACCAATGGGGTAAACAGAAACAGATTATGGCCTTTTACCAAAGATTGACGGGGATGGGTCTGAGTTGTTGGATGGACATCTACCAAATGGGTGGTGGAGACTCATTGAATGAGAAAATAGATTCTGGTGTACGTGGGTGTAAGGTAGTACTTACCTGTATCACACAAAAGTATTCACTCTCAGCTAACTGTCGTAGGGAAGTGAGTTTGGCTGATGCTTTGAAGAAACCAATTATACCATTGCTATTAGAGAAAATGGATTGGCCACCTTCTGGACCAATGAGTATGGTCTTTACCCAATTATTGTTTATTAACTTTTATCGTGATGAAGAAGTACAAATGACATGGACTGGACCAAAATTGGATGAATTAATGGAGAAAATAGGAGAACATATGCCAATGATTACGCAAAGTGAGCATACAAATGAAGAAAAACAAAGCACTAAGGAAGAAGATAATGATGAAAAATCTGGAAATACAAAACCAGAGTTGAAACCTGCACATCAGAGTATGTCTCCAAAATTGAATGAATTAATGGAGAAAATAGATCATATGCCAATGATTACGCAAAGTGAGGATACAAATAAAGAAAAACAAAGCATTAAGGAAGAGGATAATGATGAAAAATCTGGAAATACAGAACCAGAGTCGAAACCTGCACATCAGAGTATGTCTCTAAGACCTGTCAGCTCCAGAAATACCAGAGGGGCTGGTGGTCCACAATCAACAGAGAACAAACCATCTCCTGTAAGACAACCTAAGCCTGCCGCTGCCACCAACACAATTGCTGAATCTCCACCAGAGCCAGTGTATCAAAATAAAAATGAACAGAACACTGCTCCAAAAAAGGAAAAAGAACAAAAGAAGTCCAAATCTTGTACAGTTTTGTAAATTTTTTAGGAGCAGCTTTAAATGATACAGTTTTTAACCTGCTGCATTTGTTTGCACCTGTCCTAAGTCAGGAACCTGATGTTCAGTGGTTGTCGTTTGTTGATGTGGTTCATAAGTGTTTCTCGTTTCTCGTTTTTTATATAGATTAGACCATTGGTTTTCCTGTTTGAATGGTTTTACACTAGTCATTTTTGGGGCCCGTTATAGCTTGCTGTTCAGTGTGAGCCAAGGCTCCGTGTTGTTGGAGGCCGTACTTTGACCTATAATGGTTTACTTTTACAAATTGTGACTTGGATGGAGAGTTGTCTCATTGGCACTCATACCACATCTTCTTATATCTGTCACCAAGGGCCAGTGCACGTCGAGTTTAAGGGGGACTATCGAACATGCACAACCCAAGGGACAGGAGGTCAGTCTTTCACAAGACTTGAGCGATGGCAGGCAAAACTATAAAGCAAGCAGCAAGTTTAACAGTTTTATATAATAACAGATCTAAATGATGATAATGATGCCAAAACAATTTACAAATAAATAAAGTCCAAATGTTCCAAATAACAAAGTCACTAATTTCACTAATCCATTCACAGTTTGAGTTTAAGTCCAAAATGTTCGAAATATTCCAAGTTAATGTTGTCCGGCTTGAACGATTACAGTTGTGTTGAGCTGTCTTTTGAGTACTGGTTTCTCCTGAGTAGCTGAGCCTGGTTGGCTTTTGAAGCACTCCTATCTGGATAACACCGACGAGACTACACTGACGAATAACTGTTTGACTCCGATATTTAAGGCGAATGCTGAAAACTACTCATAAAATGACAGGCATTGATAATTTTGATAATTGAGATAATTTGAGTATTAATACTATTGTTCAAAAATGTCCAAAGGTGAAATATGAATAATGTCAATTACAGAGATACAAGTTAATTACATTTATGATACTAATTAAAACCTAATATTGCTCATATTAATTAATGACCATTGACAAGATACCAAAATGTTGCTCAGAGCAATTATTAACAAGCGACATGTTTCACAAAATTTACCTGAGTAATTAAATCAAAATTTGTCATGCAATTATTTCATAATTTCATATTTTCTAAAATAATATATTTTTCTCAATAAAATTCACTTTAAAAACTTTTACATAAAAGAACACCTATGACAAATTCCCCCCTTCTCCAATATGTTTGTCCCCAAACATGAGAAAATATACATATGTACAAAAAAAAAACATTCAAAATAAAAGAATATATATACAATAATAGTGAAGAATAAACTGTTTTGTAGAATGATATACACAAGAAAATGTATATATAAAGATAGCATATTTTGCAAGACAAGATGAAAAAATGCAATTTGAGACAAAATTGGTAGATAAAGAAAATTGCCAGATAAGATATGAAAAGCCAAAATAATGAAAATCAAAAATAAGACAAAACATATGCAAAGAAGAATTCAAGACTGAAAAATACATAAAAATGAAGAAAATGTTTTATGCTGTATGCTCCTTGTATAAAGTGGTCAGCCCTATACAAGTGCAGGGTGTGGAGTTGAATGACCAGTCCAACTCCAAATGGTTTTAATCATTGATTGTCAATATACTTTTAAAAAATGTAACATAAAAAACAACAACAAAAAACATACTAGCTAGTATTACAATAAAAATACAAGACATACACTCTATTTACAATACCGGTATCTATCTTTTAACAATCACTATATTCTATAATTCATTATTTGCCAATCTATGTGGCTATACTCTATAATATTCTAAATACCAATCTATGTGGCTTTATTCCAAAATCTATTCTTTGGCCATTTTTGTGGCTTTATAAAAATAGTAGCTACAATTCATTATTTTCATTCTATAAAACACTATCATATTTCACAAATGTACATGTACTATTCACAAATTTATGTTCTCCGCATACTTATTTCTATCTTGTATTGTGTTTCTAATACATTTATAAAGTTATTTATTGATGCATTTGACAGACTATCAAACGTATCCCACTCTGGTGCAATGACTGGATTTCTGTATCCTGATAAATATTCCTTTGTGCCATCTATGTTGTATCGAATTTCATGTATTTTTCCATCGGAGGCTATTTGAAAACTGCAGTTGCGTTGATTTTCCTTTCCTAATCTTTTCTCCATAGTAAATTGAATGTCTTGTTGTAAAAGGGCTTGTTTGAAATGTTCCTTATGATCTATCAAAACTTGTCGTGCAGTATTTGGTACTGAAGTCATTGATTTGTATTTTGTAGTATTTCCAGATTTAATTAAAAAGTATGGTCGGTTGTTAACAATTCTTACGGCTAATAATTGTTGATGTTCTTTTGCTTGATCTTGTTCATTGATGGTTTCAGTTTGTGTGCTTATATCAGCTGTGACTTTACTTGAAATATATTGTACACTATTAACAGCTGGATCCGGTTTTGTGAAAAATTTATGTTTATTCTGCTGTAATGGGCGTTTTCTTTTCTTACCACTCATTGTTCGTTGCGCATGAAATTCTCGTATTAATTTTGCTGGGACCTTGCACGGAAAATACCATTCTGTGTTTCTTAATTTATCGGTAAACTTAAGTTTATAATATAATGTACCGTTACCTCTGACTGACGATAAAACTTGTTGAATCTCCTCTTCTTTGAAAGCTTTGCACTTATTGTTCTTACAATCCTGACAAGATGGCTTGTTGTCTTTTACTGGTGCATTTACGGTTGAATCTCCTGAAGGGCCCGCATTTCTCTTATTTGTTTCACTATTTTGTGCTGGTTGTTGATTTTGTTGTCTGTTGTTGATTCTATCAACAGGAAGTTGTTGTTGGTTCTGAGTTGGCCTATTGTTGTCAATTACAGGAACGGGTGGTTGTTGTCTATTTATTCCATTGTTGATTAGTGGCACAGGTTGTTGATAGTTGTTTGGTAAAAGTTGATCATTATCATTGATGTTGTCATCTTGTATTTCTTCTGGATTCAGTTCTTCGTTGTCATTTTGAAAATCCTCTGGTAAATTAGTCGGTCTGTCTTTTGGATCGTAATATGGCTTCATTCGTTGCGCGTTTACCATTGACTTAACCTCTTTGTTTGTTGCACAATTTCTAAGTTTGTAAGTACTATTGGGTCCAATACGGGTAATATAATAAGGTCCGGACCATTTTCTATGTAATTTTGGTGCTTTTCCGACAGGAACTTTGGTACAATAAAGCCAAACACGTTGAGCTGGTTGAAATTCAGGTTCTTTAGATTTTTTGTCATATTGTTGTTTATATCTTTCTTGAGCTTGCTTGATGTTCTTAGCAGCTATTTTTCTTGAAGTTTCCAAATTTTGAAGTATTCTGCTTAAAAATATTTTGTGGTCTTGTGCCAAACGATCTTTTGGTATTAGCGCGGTGTCAATAGGTAATGTCATTTCTCGTCCATAAAGTAAAAAGAATGGTGAATAATCGGTTGATTGAGTGGCCGGCGTAGCACGATAGGCCATTAAAATTCCTGGTAGTACATCATACCAATCATCTTGTTGATCTCTTGTATAGGCTCTTAATGCTTGTAAAATTACAGAGTTCATTCTTTCGCATGCACCATTTGTCTGCGGATGGTATGAGCTAGTAAGGTGTCTTTTAATATTGAACAGTTCCGAAAGAGCTTTAACTAAATTTGAAACAAAATTACGTCCGCGGTCAGATAATAGAGTCCTAGGAGCACCATAACGGGATATTATTTCTCTATATAAAACATTTGCAACTTCACCTGCTTCCTCAGATCTTAACGGAAAAGCTTCGCACCATTTCGAATAGCTGTCAACTACGAGTAAAACATGTTTATATTTATCTTTTGTTGTTGGAAGTCCACTTAAAATATCCATATGCCATCGGCCGGAAATGTCATTTGTTGGTTGTGGTTGGAGAGGTGGTGGTTTTGAATTGAAAGCACTTTTGGAAGAACAACAAACAACTATAAGGAATAAAAAAGTGAAAGGTAAGAGGAGAACAGAAAGGGACCGATCCCCATTCATTCAACATATGGACAGAAAACAACCAATGTTTGAATTACCATTTTCAAATATCAGAAATACAGCCTTCGTAAGTGTTTTAGAAACAAATAATTCAACAAAAGTAGAGCTAAAAAGAATTAAAGAAAAATTAAAGGAGAATAATATTGACCGTGAAAATTTTAGACATCAGAACAGTCAAAAAGATGAAGAAATCAGTAATCTAAAAGAGCAGCTGCACACAATGTGGGAAAGAGCACAACTATATGTGAAACAAAATGAAGACTTTCGCCAAGAATTGGAAAAATTTAAATCAACACCAGAAAACCTGAATATTAATGATCTATATTGGCAAAATGAATTATTAAGGGCAGAAAATTTAAGGATAATAACAGTGAATACTAATTTAATGAAACAACAACATAAAGAGAAAAGTAAAATAGATGCAGAGTATAATGAAATAGTGAAAAAACATCCGATATACTTAGATCTTCAACTAGATTATGATCAGTTACAAAAGACGGTAGATATATTTAAAGAATCAACAATGGGAAGAAGAGAAGAAAGAGAAAAATATGATATAAAGATTTTACAGCTTGAGATGCAGATAAAACAATATCAGCAACAATTGCAACAACAACAACAACAACAGACATGGAATCAACCACAGAATGTTTATAATCAAGGACAACCGTTTAATTCTAGTTACTACAGCAGGAACAATAGAGGACGATTTTATTAACTTCGGAAACACGAGGACGTGTTTTTTGTTGAGGAGGAGCCATTTGTCACCAGGCTTATTTGGACTTAATTCTGATTTTATCATTTATTTAGAAATTGGACTTTTGGAAAAGATATTATTTACAAATTCAAATATTTACATGTATAGACAAATAATGTGTTAATCTTAATTAGTGACATATGATTTTCAAATGTTTGTGACAGATTTATTTATTGAGTAACAGAAATTAATATGAAAGACATTAATTCATACTAAAGGTGTGAAAATTACTGTATAGGAAAATGAAAGAATAAGATTATATGAGTATTATAAATTATAATTATCTTTTATATTAATTAATGTGAATGCTGTCACTTATAGCTTAAAGTTATGAAATGTCATTTTAATTTGAGTATTGTCATGTTAATTGAGTATTGTCTATTTTCGATATTTAGTATAAATACTTATGGTAAACTTTGTAAAATGAGTACGATCAGAAGTAATATACTTTGAGTTAGAAAGTAAGATACAGTAGGAGTCACATTATATTGACATTGTCCTTTGTATATGTTATATTAGTACTTTGGCTTGGAATTAAATTATATAACTTGAATGTGTTGGATCTTCGTGAACTGCAACAACTAGTTCCTGATATTGGTGACTTTCATGGTTTAATTGTTTTTCTAATGATTTTACAAATAAAATCATGACCCCGTAACCTTTAGGGAGCCAAGACAAGAGTCCCAACTGCGCTCCTGATTGGTTACATATCTATTAAAATCACATTGCAAGACTGGAACTTCAAATATGTTGTACAAATCTTATACTGTAAAATGTTAGTATTTGAACAGCACTATAATTAAGAAGTACTTTATCAGTACTCTATTACATAAGTACTTTTTTGGTATTTTAAAACTATTGTACTAAATAAAATAGTGCATATGCAAAAGCAAAGGAACTGTTTTGTTAATGGCGATCTTCATATGTAAAGCATTTCGGAAGATTAATAAAGGAGAACATACTATTTTTTTTTTCAAATACTAAAATACTAAATCTGTCAGGTTTTATAATTTACCCAACATGATTATATTTTTAAAGCTTTGTTGCATTTATAAAATAGATAGGTGGATTACTATTGAACTGTATTTTGATAACAAACAAACCGGTGATATGCAATATTTTATTGTTGTGATATTCATATGATGAAGACATAATCTTACAATCAGTTTAATTGAGGTCTGGAGGTGGTATGTCAGTAACTGCTAGTAGTCTGTTGTTATTTATGTATTATTGTCATTTTGTTTATTTTCTTTTGTTTCCTATTCTGACATTGGACTCACACTTCTCTTAAACTGAGTTTTACTGTGCGTACTGTTGTATGTTTGGTTTTTCTACATTGGCTAGAGGTATAGGGGGAGGGTTGAGATCTCAAAAAAACGCATTTTTGCACCTGTCCCAAGTCAGGAGCCTCTGGCCTTTGTTAGTCTTGTATCATTTTTAATTTTAGTTTCTTGTGTATAATTTGGAGTTTAGTATGACGTCCATTATCACTGAACTAGTATACATATTTGTTTAGGGGCCAGCTGAAGGACGCCTCTGGGTGCAGGGGGTTTCTCGCTGCATTAAAGACCCATTGGTGGCCTTCGGCTGTTGTCTGCTCAATGGTCGGGTTGTTGTCTCTTTGATACATTCCCCATTTCCATTCTCAATTTTATTATCAGTAAATTTCATATGGGATTCATGAAGTCACATTTACTTTTAATGGTGACGTCATCTTTTTATGTTATTGTATTTCATTGTTTATTTTGATACAAAACTTAGCAGGAATAGTCCTGTGTGTGATAAATTCGTCATACAGTTCTCTACTGACCCCCTATGGATCCATTGAGGGTTAGTAGCAAACCATATAACTTATATTAATAGGGCATTCCTTTCATTTTCAGTTGTCAAGATGAATTCTTTTAAAACAGGAAGGAATGTTATAAATTGCATGTGTTTTTTTTTATTATTATTATCGTTATAATGGTCAGTAAAGAAGTCTGGGATTTTCAGCAAGTAGGTCATTTTTTCCCCGATGTCCGGCTGTTATGGAATGCTTTGGTTTAATATTTTATTGGATAGATTACTGAATGATATCTTTGCTATACACATTTTCATTGTTAACTCTAATGTTTTAGTTTAATATGAAAAATTGTTTATTTATTATACTTGTGTCTACTATTTTACTTTAAGTTAAGTAAATATTTAAATTAGATTTAACTAGATTATTAATGTGACTCTTTTGGGTATCTAGTGTAAAAAATGTGTCTGATGACTCGGCCTGCCAAACAAGATGGCCGCCATTGCTAAAAATAGATCATAGTGGTAAAATGTAGATTTTGGTTATATCTCTGAAACCAAAGCATTTAGAGCAAATCTGACAAGTGTAAAATTGTTCATAAGGTCAAGATCTATCTGCCCTGAAATTTTCACACGAATCATACAACCTGTTGTTGGGTTGCTACCCCTCTATTGGTAATTTTAAAGTTTTTATACGACCGCAAAAAAAATTGCGGCCGTATATTGGTATCAGGTCGTTGTCGTCGTCCGAAGACATTTGGTTTTCGCACAATAACTTTAGTATAAGTAAATAGAAATCTATGAAATTTAAACTAAAGGTTTTTGACCACAAAAGGAAGGTTGGGATTGATTTTGGGGGTTGTGGTCCAAACAGTTTAAGAATAAGGGGCCAAAAAGAGGCCCAAATAAGCATTTTTATAGTTTCCAGACAATAACTTGTGGAATGGTGTATGGATCTCTCTGAAATTATACCACAAGTTTCCATACCACAAAGGGATTATAAAAATTGGTTTGGGGGGTTATGGCTCAAACTGTTTAGGAATTAGGGGCAAAAAAAGGGGAAAACAAGGGTGTCCTGGTTAAAGGACAATTACTTAAGTACAATACATAATTTAAAAGCAGTGTAAGGGAAGTAATTCAAACACAACATTTTGAATTACCTCCCTTACATTGCTTTTAAATTATGTATAAAGAAATGTTGTATTGTCTTGAGGTGATTAGCTGTCAATTTATTTTTAGAAGTTACTATTTTTTGGCAAAAAAAAAGGGGGGGGGGGGGGGGAGGGGGGTTAAAAAAAAATAAAAAAAAAAAAAAATTTCGGGGGAGAGAGGAGAGGGGGTCAATACGCAACAGCAAAGTGTATTGCACAAAGGCAAAAAAATGAGTATAAATTCAAATCACATAACCAATTCAAGTTCTTTGACTACAGTTATTCTGTGTCAGAAACCTATTATGTGTCAAATATTGATTTACAATCCAAATTCAGACCTGTATCAAGTGCGAATATTGTGTCCATTTTTGCCCCAACTGTTCAGGGTTGGACCTCTGCTGTCGTATCCATCTGCGCTCTGCGAAGCAATTTATTGGTTATTATCTTGAATATTATTATAGATAGAGATAAACTGTAAACAGCAATAATGTACAGCAAAGTAAGATCTGCAAATAAGTCAACATGACCAAAATGGTCAATTGACCCCTTAAGGAGTTATTGCCCTTCATAGTCAATTTTTAACAATTTTTGTCTCTCTTGACAGAGTCAAAAAGCGAGACATAAGTATGCTGTGGCAGTGTCAACAATGTATTAGTTTGTGATTAGGTCTAGTTTGTGGTGAACCACAAGTTGTAGGTCAATCATATTTGGTATACAGTTGTATTAGTATTGGCACATCTCATTTCCATGGAGATTATTTGGCCCTCCCCCCTCAGTCATGGTCTATTGACTTTGAAACTTTTGCTTATTTTACATGTATTAGTTTGTGATTAGGTCAGTTTATTGGGAACCATTAGTGGTAGGTCAATGATATTTGGTATACAGTTGTATTAGCATTGGCACATCTCATTTCAATGAAGATTTTTTGGCCCTGCCCCCTCAGTCATGGTCTATTGACTTTGAAACTTTTGCTTATTTTACATGTATTAGTTTGTGATTAGGTCAGTTTATGGGGAACCATTAGTGGTAGGTCAATGATATATGGTATGCAGTTGTATAAGCATTGGCATATCTCATTTCCATGGAGATTATTTGGCTCAGCCCCCTTAGTCATGGTCTATTGACTTTGAAAATTTTGCTTAGTTAACATGTATTAGTTTGTGATTAGGTCAGTTCAAGGGGAACCATTAGTGGTAGGCCTATGTTAATTGGGATTCAGTTGTATAAGCATTAGCACATCTCATTTCAATGGAGAATATTTGGTCCCATCCCCTCAGTCATGGCCTATTGACTTTGAAACTTTTGCTTAGTTTACATGTATTCGTTTGTGTTAAGATCAGTTTAAGATGAACTGCTAATGTTAAGACAATGATATTTGGTATGCAAATTTATTGGCATTTGTAAGTATCGTTTCCATGGAGATTATATAGCTCCACCCCCTCTTCATGGTTCATTGACTTTGAAACTTTTACACAGTTTACAAGTTAATGTTTGTGTATAGGTTTGTTTAAAGGGAACAACTTATAATAAGTCAATGATATTTGGTATGCAGTTGTATTAGCATTGGCACATCTCATTAAAATGGAGATGGTTTAGCCATGTACATCAGTCATGGTTCATTAACTTTGAATATTAGCCTTACTTGTTAAGTATTGCCATTTTGATTTCAACATTTCCATAATCAAAATTACAAAAAAGCGAGACATATCTCTGTGATAACAGTTCATTGGTAAATTTTTGTAATCTTTTACAAAAATCTCCTCTGAAACTACTGAGACAAATTAAACTAAACTTGGCCACAAACATCATTAGGGTATATAGTTTAAAAAGTGTGTCTGATGACCCCGCCCGCCAACCAAGATGGCCAACATGGCTAAAAATAGAACATAGGGGTAAAATGCAGATTTTGGCTTATACCTCTGAAACTAAAGCATTTAGAGCAAATGTGACAGGGTAAAAATGTTCATCAGGTTAAGATCTATCTGCCCTGACATTTTCAGACAAATCAGACAATCCGTAGTTGGGTTGCTGCCCCTAAATTGGTAATTTTAAGGAAATTTTGCAGTTTATATACGACTGCAAAAATGTTTGCGGTCGTATATTGGTATGACGTTGGCGTCGTCGTCCGAAGACACATTGGTTTATGCACTCTAACTTTAGTTTAAGTGAATGGATCTCTTTGAAATTTTATCATAAGGTTCAATACCACAAAAGGAAGGTTGGGATTGAATTTAGGGGTTATGGTACCAACAGTTAAGGAATTAGGGGCCAAAAATAAGCATTTTCTAGTTTCCAGACAATAAATGTGGAATGGTGTATGGATCTCTCTGAAATTATACCACAAGTTTCCATACCACAAAGGGATGGTTAGGATTTGCTTTGGGGGGTTATGGCTCAAACCGTTTGAGAATTAGGGGCAAAAAAGGGGGAAAAACAAGGTTGTCCTGGTTAATGGACAAATACTTTAGTACAAAACATAATTTAAAGCAGTGTAAGGGAGATAAATCAAATACATCATTTGAATAACCTCCCTTACACTGCTTTTAAATTATGTATAAAGTAATGGTTAATGAACAATTAAGATAATTTAAAACAGTGTAAGGGAGATAATCCAAATACGTTTTGGTTACTTCCCTTACACTACTTTTGAATTATGTTTAAAGAAATGCATATTTATAAAGGAAGACCAGTAAAATATTACAAATGTTGCATCTTTTTTTAATACAAAAAAATCCATAAGAAAGATTTGACACCATATTTTAAATTCTATTATAAAATAAATTAAGTTAGCACTATGGTAAATTTAAATGGGTAATTATTTTTTTCTCATTTCAGATTTCAGAAACTAAAAATAATTATTCTTCAAATATTTTTTTTTTTTCAAATTTCAAATATAGTTTTCAAGTTGGTCCAAATTGGGGTCCAAAATTAAAATTGGTTTGATTTCAACAAAAATTGAATATATGGGGTTCTTTGATATGCTGAATCTAACCATGTATTTAGATTTTTTATTTGTGGGCCCCGCTATCAAATTGGTTCATATTGAGTTCCAAAGGTTCCAAAATTAAACTTTGTTTGATTTCATCAAAAATTGAATTATTGGGGTTTCTTTGAGATGCCAAATCTAACCGTGTATTTAGATTTTTAATTTTGGGTCCAGTTTTCAAATTGGTCTACATTAAGGTCCAAAGGGTCCAAAATTAAAGTTTGTTTGATTTTAACAAAAATTGAATATATGGGGTTCTTTGATATGTTGAATCTAAATATGTATTTAGATTTTTGATTTTGGGCCCAGTTTTCAAGTTGGTCCAAATTGGGGTCAAAAATTAGACTTTGTTTGATTTCAACAAAAATTGAATATATGGGGTTCTTTGATATGCTGAATCTAACCATGTATTTAGATTTTTTTATTTGTGGGCCCCGCTATCAAATTGGTTCATATTGAGGTCAAAAGGGTCCAAAATCAAACTTTGTTTGATTTCATCAACAAATGAATTATTGGGGTTCTTTGATATGCCAAATCTAACTGTGTATTTGGATTTTTAATTTTGGGTCCCGTTTTTTAAATTGGTCTACATTAAGGTCCAAAGGGTCCAAAATTAAACTTTGTTTGATTTTAACAAAAATTGAATATATGGGGTTCTTTGATATGCTGAATCTAAACATGTATTTAGATTTTTGATTTTGGGCCCAGTTTTCAAGTTGGTCCAAATTGGGGTCAAAAATTAGACTTTGTTTGATTTCAACAAAAATTGAATATATGGGGTTCTTTGATATGCTGAATCTAACCATGTATTTAGATTTTTTTACTTGTGGGCCCCGCTATCAAATTGGTTCATATTGAGGTCAAAAGGGTCCAAAATTAAACTTAGTTTGATTTTAACAAAAATTGAATTCTTGGGGTTCTTTGATATGATGAATCTAAACATGTGTTTATATTTTTTATTATGGGCCCAGTTTTCAAGTTGGTCCAAGTTGGGGTCCAAAATTAAACTTTGTTTGATTTCAACAAAAATTGAATATATGGGGTTCTTTGATATGTTGAATCTAACCATGTATTTTGATTTTGGATATTGGACCATAATAGGTAAATTAAAAAAAATTAAGTTCTTAGACCACATTCTTTCTGTGTCAGAAACCTATGCTGTGTCAAATATTTAATCACAATCCAAATTCAGAGCTGTATCAAGCTTGAATGTTGTGTCCATACTTGCCCCAACTGTTCAGGGTTCGACCTCTGTGGTCGTATCAAGCTGCGCCCAGCGAAGCATTTTATTGGTTATTATCTTGAATATTATTATAGATAGAGATAAACTGTAAACAGCAATAATGTTCAGCAAAGTAAGATCTGCAAATATGTCAACATGACCAAAATGGCCAATTGACCCCTTAAGGAGTTATTGCCCTTTATAGTCAGTTTTTAACAATTTTTTTGTAAATTTTTGTAATCCTTTACAAAAATCTTCTCCTCTGAAACTAGTGAGACAAATTTAACCGAACTTGGCCACAATCATCATTAGGGTATGTAGTTTAAAAAATGTGTCCGATTACCCTGCCTACCAACCTAGATGGCAGACATGTCTAAAAATAGGACATAGGGGTAATATGCAAGTTTTGTTTATTATTTTTTGAACCGTTATAAATAGAGAAAATCTGAAAGGAGCAAAAATGTTCAAATTATGAGCTCCAATTGCCCATATATGTCAAAACTGTTAGACAAATTCTTATAGGAGTTATTGCCCATCAATGACAAATTTTACCATTTTTTTTTCTAAGATATTTAGAGAGAAACATGTTATTTTCTGTTATGCCTTATATGATTTAAATTATAATAGATAAATAAACACTTTAAATCACAAAAATGATCAGCAAGGCAAGATCCGTTAAAAAGCCAAATTTTGCCAATACAGTTAGTAGACTGTCACTCATCATAGGAGTGATTGCCCTTAAATGAGGATTTTTTTTTACCCTCTTTGTGTTTTGAGCAAAAACTAAAGAAGATAGAGAGAAACTAAACAGACTAATAGATCAGTAATACAAGATCAACAAAATAGAGATTTTTGTCATGAAGTCTATGCTCGTCTACAATGTTGGAGAGTGTTCTTTGTTTGATATATATGCACATAGACCAAGGTGAGCGATACAGGCTCTTTAGAGCCTCTTGTTATTTGTTGGATACCAGTTTTTGTGGATTTCGTGGTTACGGGCAACCACATATTCCAATGTCCAACGAATAACAAATTTTCTTGAGGAATTTAAGCAGACTTTAGCCAAACCACAAAATCAAATATCCGCGAAAAATGCAAGAGTTCCTCAATCCACAAAAATTGGTACCCACGAAAATAACTGAATCCACAGTAAAATATGACAGACAGGTTGAAAGTATTTGGAAACTGGTTTATTAAGGGATTACATATGTCTTGTGGCTACAACCTCATTTGAATGCATAAGTGTTCAGGATATTTTTATGCCCCACCTACGATTGTAGAGGGGCATTATGTTATTCGGTCTGTTCATCCGTTCGTCCTTCCGTCCGTCTGTCCGTCCATCGTCAACATGTGGTACACTAATTCAAAAACGTTTAAACAATTTGCATGCAACTTTGGTGAATTGTTTATATCTATTGACGTGAGCTCCCTTAATTTCGATCATTATACATTTTAGATTTGACATTTCCGAGATATGGGGTTTTATTCATTAAAAAAGAGTGATTTTCCAGTTTTAGGACAATAACTTAAAAATGCTTTTAGTGGTTTTCGATTGGTGAATTGTTTATATCTATTGATGTAAGCCTCCTTTAAGATAAATATTAATATATACATGCATGCAGATGCTTTATAGAGATAAGTTATAATCCAAGTCTAACAAGGACAGTTAGTCCATGCTTTATAGATATAAGTTATAATCCATGTCTAACAAGGACAGTTAGTCCATGCTTTATAGAGATAAGTTATAATCCAAGTCTAACAAGGACAGTTAGTCCATGCTTTATAGAGATAAGTTATAATCCAAGTCTAACAAGGACAGTTAGTCCATGCTTTATAGAGATAAGTTATAATCCAAGTCTAACAAGGACAGTTAGTCCATGCTTTATAGAGGTAAGTTATAATCCAAGTCTAACAAGGACAGTTAGTCCATGCTTTATAGAGATAAGTTATAATCCAAGTCTAACAAGGACAGTTAGTCCATGCTTTATAGAGATAAGTTATAATCCAAGTCTAACAAGGACAGTTAGTCCACTTTTTTATTCTCAATTAATGTTTGTTGACTTGTGTAAAACTTCAGTTATAAATATTATCATAGCTAAGATACTCTAAAATATAGGACATTAAAGGTAAATTGTGTGTTGTATTTTAATGATTGGGTCAGCATCCATGCAGATGAATGTCTGTTTGAACAAAATATTCATTGTATATTGCAGAATGGTATAAAACCAATAATTCATGGCCCCATTGCTTGCCACCTGGTATGCTTAGCTCAGAAATTTCAAGCATACATAGCTTTAAATTCCTATGTTCAAATAGAGTGACAGTCTTTCCATAAAATTGAGAATGGAAATGGGGAATGTGTCAAAGAGACAACAACCCGACCAAAGAGCAGAAAACAGCCCAAGGCCACCAATGGGTCTTCAACACAGCGAGAAAATCCCACACCTGGAGGCGGGCTTCAGCTGGCCCCTAAACAAAAATGTGTACTAGTTCAGTGGAAATGGACGTCACACTAAACTCCGAAACATATAATAGAACTAAAATTAAAAAAATATACAAGACTAACAAAAGCCAGAGGCTCCTGACTTGGGACAGGTGCAAAAATGTGGGGGGGGGGGGGGGGGGGTAAATATGTTGTATCTGCAACTCCTCCTAAACCACTTACTACAAATTATTGAAACCTTAACCATATAATGCTTTTGTGAACCTCCTATTTTGCTTTTTAAAAGCATCTTCACTATATAATGCCATTTGGTTTTTGATCACAAATATTTATGGGGTTTCCATTACCAAAGTATGGACTTTGCAATGGGATGTGGTATCAATTTCTCACAGTACCTCTTGTTTATTTATTGTTATACAAATAAATGTTATTTTTTTAAATGATATTTCTAGGTATACATATGTTACATTATATAGATGCAATTATTTTTTTTGTGCATGTAATAGTTACATTTAATAAAAAATTATTAGAAAAATGAAATATGCTTTCACAACTGTCTTCATTGAGCTTTAGGACTTGATTGTTTTAAGAAATTATGTTTCATTATGTACAGTTTACCTCAATATGACCAACTTTGTCAACAAATGTAATGTCATGAATAAGTTTTAGAAATGCATTTTAAAAATATGAAATTCATCTTTGTCCTCTTGAAATATTCAGAATAATTGAAAGACAAAATATTGCAAAAAAAGTTACCCAATCTTGCAAAATTTGTGAGTATTTTCATCCATTTGGATGCTTACTATGACAATTTCTCGTTTATATACATTTGTATTCACAATCTTAATTACATACAACAATTGAAGATAATGAAAGGCATCCAAATCATGAGTTATGATATATATTAGGACTATTTGAATTTTTTGGATTTATGAGGTCAGAATTTCAACTATTTGAAGAGTCTTAAAGTATACATGTACATACATATACCGGGGTATGTAGTTTCATTCACCTGGTTCAAAATCCAAAAAAATATTGTATTACAGCAGAAATGGAATATTATGAAGAAAAAAGTCACAATTAATTTACATTTCATCAATTTATGATATGATGTTTCTGTATGTTTAAAGTGTGGTGGATATCATTTCATAAAAGTTGAACAAACTATGGACATGATTAGAAATGATTAAAGATTTGATTTTAATACATGAAAAGGATAACAGGAATTACTATAAATATTGGACAATACAAAAGTCCACACGAACAAGCAACACAAGACTTCTTGGGAAAAATAGAGATGTGAACAAAGACAAACAAAACAAATAACCTGACTTGGTTCATGATCATTGGTTGTGTTAGACCTGAGTCTTATGTGTACACAAGCCTTCTCATTTCCTTTGCCTGTCTGAACCTTAAGCATTAAACTTTTGACATCAATAACTACAAATAACAATGTCAAAAGTCTTATGTTCACATTTTTTTTGGTCAACCCACATATAATTATGTCAATAGAAAGTGGATGACAAGCTCTAAATAAGATTCCAAACAGGTTATTATGTATCTAACAGAGACATCCATGACTAAATAACACCCATCAACAAATTCCAAAACAATATATATAGAGACAGAAATAAACACTGAAAGTATTAGTAGTATGTGTATTAAATTTTGTACAGGTGTGCAGCTATTTCATTTTTTTTTCATTCAATGTATTAAATTGGCATAAACAGTTTTGTAAGTCTGTAATTCGATGGAATTTACTTGATTTTTGGTTGTTTTACTGTTATCTAATGAAATTATAGCTTACAAAAAATTTAGACCACCACACAAACTTCTTAATGGGAGACCACTGCTATTTACTCCCAAATAATTTTTGGTCCTGAAATAGTCAAATCCATGGCTTGTGGGAGGCAACTCCTAATAATCGTCTCATTTCGAATATCAGAAAAACATTGGTTTTCAAGAATAAAATGGTCGCACTGGAACGCACAAAAGAAAAAATAAAGAAAATTCTCATGTTTTCAGAACATTTTCTGTAAACATTTAACTATGGTTGAGCAAGTTAACATGTGTTTAAAAAAAAATCAAGAATCTTTTTAAAGTCTGGTAAATTGCATGCAAACTTGAAAGATAAATTTTAGAGACAATAGCTTAACTCAATACCGGTACATTTTCTTTGACTTTAAACATTATATTTTTATTTCTATCCTATAGTTGGTCCTTGTCACAACTGATGTCTATACTCAAAGACATTAATAAATCAATTAGTGCTGAGAAAGCATGACAATCAGGAATTTGTCCATCACTGGTAACAAAAAATTCTAAAATATAATTATTCCCCTTTTGCCCCCAAGTGAAAAATGTAAAGGCTATAATTTTTCTGTAAAACTGAATATTTTTGTTGTGTTCAAATAAAAGTTACCATTTCAACAATTGCTGGCCGTATATTAGATATAGATGTAAAAATATGGGCAGCAGCCCTGCAGCCAAACAGAAAAAAGCTTTAAGCCCACAAAAAATAAATTTTAATTTAAATTAGCAGGAATTTCATAGCAGGAATATTGTGATTCATACCAGTAATATTTAAATTAGCAGGAATAATTTTGCAGAAGAAAAAAAAGATTCTTACCAGTATTCCTGGTTGGAATTTTTCAAATTCTGACAAGAAAAATTTATTTTCTTGCTAGAATATTAAATTCTAATGCAATTTGTTTAAAACGATAATTTTCATTGGACGTTGACAAATATTTTGAAGGGTTAGATTCCACATTTTACCAGTCCTTAACTAAGGAAAGCCACCATTTTGAATTCCAATTTTTTTTAGTATGTAATTTCTTCAAAAGTAAACAAAAAAGTCACATTTCGTGCCTCAAAATCTTCTTTTTGTCAATGTTTAAACCAATCAGAAGCGCACGAAAAGTATACATACGTCTAGTGTTTATGTTTGACACTGGGAGTATACCTATGAAGGTATAGAACCACTAATTCAGGCCCGGTCGGAAAGAACATACAAGAAAATAGTACATATTTTAAACAAAATAGTTCCTACGCATAGCTGTATCTTTGTCAATAGTGGGAATATTTGGGTAGTTTTAGTATCAAATGAAAGCTTGGGGACTTGGGGTCACTGTAGAACCCTTGTTGAAAGTTTTATTTGAATAATAAAGAAGTATAGGAAATTTTAATAGGAGGGCTCATTTGGCCTGTTGTTCAGATCAGAAGTTCCTGTTTTTGTACTATCAAACTTCCGGGAACCAGTACGCTCTAATATGCAATTAAAGGTATGTTGATTTTTTCAGCACAAGTCAGCATAAGGTACAGTTTTGACATGAAATAAATGCCACTTTATTTGAACTTAAGATAAAGTAGCCATTTATGCTTGAAATTGCAGAATTTAACATAGAAAGCAATGGGGCTATAAATTAGTGGTTTTATACCTATTACTGACAGGCATGAGAAATTCTATTTTTAGAAATCATACCCTTTACAGTGAAAATTGGTCACATTTGTTGTCAGAAATCATGTTACATTATTTTTTTTATGTAACAATTATGTTAGTGTCAAATTACAGCCCTCAAATTGCTACAATAAGGTATTTTAGCCTTTTTTGGTCATTTAGCATGCACACAGTTAAGATTTTACCTGAAATTTAAATTTTTGGATTATCTAACACTGAAACCAATGAAACTTGTATATTATGACTAGTTTATAGTATAAATATTGTTTTTGGTCAAATTATCTAGTGAGTGTTCATGTTTTATTGTGTTTCTTGGTGAATTATTTATTTCAAGGAAAATTGGTGTATACTTATATAGGAATTCCAAAATCTCACTTGAAATGCATTTTATAATCATTTTAGCAAGTTGTCTAGCTTGGAGATACATAAATTGCTTTGTTGATCCATGTTTATACATAAAAGTATGTTTTTTTTACCTAATCACTCTCCTTTTCCAACATGTAGGAAAAAGGGGGGACCAAATTATCAATTATATTTTATGTTCGGACCACTGTATTTGTATTCAAGGAAGAATCTCTGATAAAAATAAGACATATAGGTAAGAACACTGTTATTTGAGTAGATATTAACAAATCAGAACTGGTAAAAATTGAAAAAGTGTCATATCTGTCACTATTAGTATCTATATGTAGTTTTCTTTGTTTAACGCATATGTTACTACCAGTCCAATTTGAGCTTGAATTCAGTGATATAGTGTTTTGACAAAAGCTTTATGTGTTTTTCTATGCTAGAAATAGATCATAGAAGGAAATTAAGTCAAGCAGAAGTCAATATAACAAGTTTGGTGCTGTTATAGGTATAGAACCACTAATTCAGGCCCGGTCGGAAAGAACATACAAGAAAATAGTACATATTTTAAACAAAATAGTTCCTACGCATAGCTGTATCTTTGTCAATAGTGGGAATATTTGGGTAGTTTTAGTATCAAATGAAAGCTTGGGGACTTGGGGTCACTGTAGAACCCTTGTTGAAAGTTTTATTTGAATAATAAAGAAGTATAGGAAATTTTAATAGGAGGGCTCATTTGGCCTGTTGTTCAGATCAGAAGTTCCTGTTTTTGTACTATCAAACTTCCGGGAACCAGTACGCTCTAATATGCAATTAAAGGTATGTTGATTTTTTCAGCACAAGTCAGCATAAGGTACAGTTTTGACATGAAATAAATGCCACTTTATTTGAACTTAAGATAAAGTAGCCATTTATGCTTGAAATTGCAGAATTTAACATAGAAAGCAATGGGGCTATAAATTAGTGGTTTTATACCTATTACTGACAGGCATGAGAAATTCTATTTTTAGAAATCATACCCTTTACAGTGAAAATTGGTCACATTTGTTGTCAGAAATCATGTTACATTATTTTTTTTATGTAACAATTATGTTAGTGTCAAATTACAGCCCTCAAATTGCTACAATAAGGTATTTTAGCCTTTTTTGGTCATTTAGCATGCACACAGTTAAGATTTTACCTGAAATTTAAATTTTTGGATTATCTAACACTGAAACCAATGAAACTTGTATATTATGACTAGTTTATAGTATAAATATTGTTTTTGGTCAAATTATCTAGTGAGTGTTCATGTTTTATTGTGTTTCTTGGTGAATTATTTATTTCAAGGAAAATTGGTGTATACTTATATAGGAATTCCAAAATCTCACTTGAAATGCATTTTATAATCATTTTAGCAAGTTGTCTAGCTTGGAGATACATAAATTGCTTTGTTGATCCATGTTTATACATAAAAGTATGTTTTTTTTACCTAATCACTCTCCTTTTCCAACATGTAGAAAAAAGGGGGGACAAAATTATCAATTATATTTTATGTTCGGACCACTGTATTTGTATTCAAGGAAGAATCTCTGATAAAAATAAGACATATAGGTAAGAACACTGTTATTTGAGTAGATATTAACAAATCAGAACTGGTAAAAATTGAAAAAGTGTCATATCTGTCACTATTAGTATCTATATGTAGTTTTCTTTGTTTAACGCATATGTTACTACCAGTCCAATTTGAGCTTGAATTCAGTGATATAGTGTTTTGACAAAAGCTTTATGTGTTTTTCTATGCTAGAAATAGATCATAGAAGGAAATTAAGTCAAGCAGAAGTCAATATAACAAGTTTGGTGCTGTTATAGGTATAGAACCACTAATTCAGGCCCGGTCGGAAAGAACATACAAGAAAATAGTACATATTTTAAACAAAATAGTTCTTACGCATAGCTGTATCTTTGTCAATAGTGGGAATATTTGGGTAGTTTTAGTATCAAATGAAAGCTTGGGGACTTGGGGTCACTGTAGAACCCTTGTTGAAAGTTTTATTTGAATAATAAAGAAGTATAGGAAATTTTAATAGGAGGGCTCATTTGGCCTGTTGTTCAGATCAGAAGTTCCTGTTTTTGTACTATCAAACTTCCGGGAACCAGTACGCTCTAATATGCAATTAAAGGTATGTTGATTTTTTCAGCACAAGTCAGCATAAGGTACAGTTTTGACATGAAATAAATGCCACTTTATTTGAACTTAAGATAAAGTAGCCATTTATGCTTGAAATTGCAGAATTTAACATAGAAAGCAATGGGGCTATAAATTAGTGGTTTTATACCTGAAGTCACGTTGTTTAGATGCCATAGACGATGTAACAGTTTCATAATCTTTTTCATTATTGGCTTTTTTATGCCAAGATCTTTAATAAAATTGAATTTATTTTAACATGTGGAATGGAGATAACTGTATTGTATTTTAAGCTTGGACTTCGTATTGCTAGGTAAAATCAATATGCAACACTAAAATCAAAGTTTTATAAAGGCCAATCTCAACACCTCTTGTAAAATTTTTTTTTTTTAAGTACAAAAGTGAAGAACTGCTTATTTTTAGTTTTGCATTATCTCAATGGTTGGCTTAAATTGAATTTTATACCATGTATTTATAAGTACAAAAATTGAAATTAAAGAAAGGGACAAGTTTGACCAAGTTAACACACTCATTGTATCCTGTGGTATTTAGGTTTTTGTTTTTGAAAGACTTTGGTCCTTAATTTTAAGTATTTATAAGATTTATACATTGCCCAAATTGTTTTCTGTAATTCCATTTACCTAAAATGTCTTATTTGCTACCCCATATACTCCCGAAGTTAGCAGTAAGAAGGAAATGTCCATCCAGTTTTGCCATTTGTTTTCAGCTAATTAGCATTTTATATTTTAGTAACTTTCGGTTAATCATCTACTTATACACTAATGATAATTGAACAAACAAATAGAAAGGCACAGATTTAAGTTCAGTCCATAAATAAAAACCACTATTTTACCCCTATTCATGACCAAACCATTTAAATTTATATTTTAAACATAAAGCAAATAGACAGATTCTTTTCTCAACTACAAAAGAACTGATGTGATCTTTCAAGACCAATACCTCCATATAAAGTATTTTGATTAATAAATACATATAAACATGTTTCTGTCCCCACAGTTTAAAACAGCATAAAGTATTGCTGTTATTCTGTATTGCTGCAATTTAGTTAAGATTCTGTCAAAATCTGTTTTCATTCTGCTAAATTCTTTTAAATTTTAATCTTCATTTTTATCTGAGAAAAAAAAAATCAGTGATTGAAATAGTTTAAATTAAACCTTGAATGCAAATTTGAATTCAATAGGTTCGTTTAAATTAACTGGGTTTAATTTCTGACACTCCCTATGTCCTATACCTAATACTGTAACGTACATTATTGGAAAACCAAACTTTGAAGAATAATGTACACGATTTGTATTTAAATAGATAGTGTATATATGTATTGCTATTGAACATGTCTCAGCTTAATTGATTTGGAACTATTTAAAAAAAAAATAGGTTAGGTCTTGAATATGATCTTATTGGGTATATTTGAACTACATTTTCAATGATCTATTTATTGAACTTTATAGACATTTTAAAGCTGACAGACGTTTTTTTATTTCAGATTATGGACCATTTTTTGTACTATGGCATGCAATAAGATCATTTTAGTTATTTACAGAAATAATTAAGGACATATAATTAACAGAGAGAATTAATTTAGTATAGGTAAGTAAACTATTCTGATTATTATTCAGTTGTTGTAATGCATTCAATGTATTCCATATTCTCCAAGTAATGTTTAAAAATAGACTAATTTATTCTCAGGTAAAACCTTTTGAAAATCAATAAAACATTAACCATACATTATAATAGTTTACTTGATTTAAGTCGATCAATATGATCTTTAAAGCTTCATTTTATTAGTTTCACTTCATGAATATGTTTCTTGATATGCTATTTATAATTACTAAGCATAGGACATGTAAAGTTCAAAATAGCTGTTTTTATAATAATAACTCGGATGGAGGTGGAATAGGTTTAATTATTCTGCCTTGATTTGTATTCTTTATTATTTTATCAATGGTTATACTTAAAGTATAATGTAGAGACAAAAATCAATAGATATATTAAATGGTTAGAAACAATTTTCCTATGTTTATATCAAAATAGCAACAGGCATTGTAAAGAATTGTGCAAGGGACAACATATTTTATTATTGGTGGTGTTATATTTGTTTACTTTTCATAATATTTTAAACACCACAGATAATAATTGCATGTTCCTTAGAATTAAAAGAATCTTCCTTATGAGATTTTGAATTGACTAACAACAAGTAAAACATACTGACCTATATTAATGGTGAACTAGTGCATTTAAGACCTTTTTCATTTTAGGCATTTAGTACTTTTATTGCATTCAAAATCAAGATGGAAAAAATAATATCAAAGTATGATTATGCAAATGGTAATGATGATACTGAATCTGCTCTTCAAGATGAACTTAATGACCTTGACACAGATGAAATAGAAGAAAAGATAAAGATATCTGACATTAAAAATATTATAAATATCTACATCAAGAAGATTTGTTTGGAGGAATATGTTAAGAAAGTACCCAGAGATGCACCTGGTTGTTATATGGCCACCGCGACTTGCCGACAACTCTGTGACCTTATAGAGTGAGTTCATTAGCTAGAACAAAACATCGTGACATTATTTTCATGGCCCCACCACATAGTTGTCAGGGCCATATAGTTTTACCCTTATCTGTCATTCCGACATTCTGTCATTCTATCATTTCTTCATTTTGTCATTCTGTCATTCCGTCATTCCATGATTCCACCATTTCACAACAAACAGTGATATGGCCTTCACATATTGAGCTGATTTTTAGTATGTGAGTCTACTGTGATGAGTTACAGATCGAGCTTATGTTTGGTTCCACTCACTCTGATTTTTGATGAAATTACAGGCTTTGGACTTTGAAATTTCTTGAACCTAGCAGTTATACAGTCTCTTTTCTAAACGCCTTCAAATATTGAGGTATTTTTAGTATGAGTTTACTATGATGAATTACAGATTGAGTTTACATTTGATTTTGCTCTGCTGATTTTTGCTGAAATTACTGGCTTTGGACTTCGAAAATTTCTTGAAAATAACTTTTCAACAAAATATACATTTTTTTATTGGCTTGTATGCAGACCTCGGCAAAATCAGATATTCACGAAAATATAATTTTCCCTCAATCCATGAAAATTGGTAAACACAAAAATAAATGAATCCACAGTATTTTAATTTAGCTTTTATGCACAGTAGGATTTTGAATTGGTGTTTTTCTTTTCCTCATACATTTTTGTCCAGCCTTCGACTTTAGTCAAAAAAGCGAGACATAGCGATCCTACATTCCTTCGGCGTCGTCGTCATCGGCGGCGGCATACACAAATATTCACTCTGTGGTTAAAGTTTTTGAAATTTTAATAGCTTTCTTAAACTATCCTCGGTTTGTACCAAACTTGGACAGAAGCTTGTTTATGATCATAAGATAGTATATAGAAGTAAATTTTGTAAAAAAATACATCCATTTTTTCCTTATTTTACTTTTAAATGGACTTAGATTTTCTGCCAGGAAACAACACATTCACTCTGTGGTTAAAGTTTTTAAAATTTTAATAACTTTCTTAAACTATCCTGGGTTTGTACCAAACTTGGACAGAAGCTTGTTTATGATCATAAGATAGTATATAGAAGTAAATTTTGTAAAAAAATACATCCATTTTTTCCTTATTTTACTTTTAAATGGACTTAGATTTTCTGCCAGGATTTAACAACATATTCACTCTGTGATTAAAGTTTTTAAAATTTTAATAACTTTCTTATACTATTTTGGATTTGAACCAAACTTGGACAGAAGCTTGTTTATGATCAAATGCTAGTATCTAGAAGGAAATTTTGTTTTCTTCCAGTTAACATTACATTCAGTCTGCAGTTAAAGTTTTTAAACATTTATTAGATTCATAAACTATCCTGGATTTTTACCAAACCTGGACAGAAGCTTCTTACAATCAAAAGAAAGTATCAAGAGGAATATTTTTTTGATTTACTTCCTCATTTTTGTTGAGCCTACGATTAACAGCAAAAGGAGGCAAGACACTGGGTTCCGCGGAACCCCTTACGAATTTTTAAATTTGTAAAAAAAGATTGATTTGGCTGTTGCATATATAAAAGACTGTACACAAAAGAAAAACATATTCTCATATTTAAAGAAAAAATATACAAATGAAAAGAGAAAATATTATAATTAGGTTGGGGGCTAATTTTTCTTAAAATTTTAAGATGACATGAAAAGTAGAATATTACATAACTTGTCTTAATCCCAACAAAGCTTCAGAGAAGCAGGAAAAAATTATCAATTCTGGAACCTAATTATTACTTCTACAAAGATAATAGTATTAAAGGATAGCATGAGGTTAGTAATGTATGCTGGACATAGATTATTAGCTATTTTCAGGAAAAAATATTGTCTAGCTTTCCTATTTTACCAGAATTACTTGACAAGTTACAAAGTTTAGAGATTGTTTGCATGAAGAGTTGAGGCAGTTAGAGTTTCAACAACCTTGAATTTTAATTTCAAAAGATATAGTCTGTATTTAGTTGGACGCAGCTATCCCACAATAAAAAAAACAACAAATGACATAAAATGTGTGTAAGAACCGACTTGAGATAAGTTTTTCCTATTGGCATGGCATTTCAAAAATATTTGAAGAAAAATTCTCAAAACATGTTAAAAAATCTCAACCTGATAATGAGGTCTTTACACTTAATATTTTGGAGGTTTACTGCTTGATATTTTTGTATGAAAAACAACATTTTTATTGATTAGTTGAAATTGGACTTTGAACTAGCTTTCAATAACTGTCAGTACTGTAATCTGAACTTTGTGTCTTTTGTCTTTTTGTGCTTGAAAGGCAAAAGGCATTGATAGCCTTATTTGTCACAAAATTAAATCAGTTTTTTATAGTATTTATAGTTGAAAATGGTGAAATTTTCAGCAAGTTTAAGGGTTTTATAGTTGTAAATAATACAAAAGGCAAGTCAAAGGTGCTAACAAACAATACCAGCAATGTAAAACTTTTAAACAAAACAGGTCTTAATACCGCTCCCTTCTCGTTAAACGGTACATGTATAATTAAAACCACAACCATTTTACAACTTGGAAATCAACCCAAGGAAAATTGGGCAACATAAAGGTCGAGAGATACACAATTTTTAACAATGGAAGAAATCAATGCAACAGCTGTTCATTTTAATTAGAGTATTTACATTTTTATCGTCAAGAAGGAAAAAGCAATCTTGCAAAGTTTTAAGTAGTATGTTTTTGTGCCATTTTGAAATATTTGCTGCTGCTTGATTTAAAGTTTAAACTTTTATGTTGATTTTTTTAGCAATGGTGTAGAGAATGAGAAATTATCAAAAACAGATTGTCAGGACTGTTTGTTTGATCTTTATTTGGCCATTATACGTGCTGGACCAGGAACAGCTCATTATGAAGTTCTGGAAAAGATAGGAGACTGCATTGAAATGGACAATTATTTGAAGGTTTGCTGTGTTTAAAAATTAAGGTGTAGAATAACTTAACTCAGGACCCTGGCAGAGAGAACATACCAAGTATTCAAAACAAAAAAAATCCAAGTTGTTAAGACTTCAGTTTCACTACCAAATTGAAAATCTAAAATGTATTCTTTGCTTTTCATTTAGGATCCATACATATTGATAATTATACCCCATGCAACGAAGTTGCAGAGGGTATAATGTTTTTCACCCATCTGTCCGTCCGTCCGTCCGTCCATCTGTCAGTCCGTCCGTCAGTCATGTTCTTCATCGCAACTTCTCTGAAACCATACAACAGAATTTCAGGAAACTTTGTAGATAATTAGGACATGCTATGTAGATGTGCTTATCGACAGGAAATTATGATTCAATTATTAGGCAGTTAAGCTGCCTTATGCGAGCACCCTAGATTTGTGTTCTACCCAATAAATGCTGAAATACGTGCCATTGTTATTATCTAGCTGGCTATTATGTTATTTATAACTAATTGGACATTTTTTTAATACTTTTATTTCTGGAATACAAAAAATATGACCAGAAAAACCTTAAATGATCGTCGAACTACCCAAAACTTTTGAAGTTGCACATAGGAAGTAGTGCTCAATAGAAATCCGTACGTAGTTTATTATCCCCTGCGCTTTTGGCTACGATGTCAAAGAACAATTGTATGAAATATTTCATCGCAGAAAATCGGTAATTACAAGTCGTTTATATTTCCCAAATGGCAAAATGCGCAGGAATATTGTTCATGTACAACAAATCTCTATGATAGAGGAAATTAAGTTATATAAGTGGGTGGTAATTTCTAACTTATCTTGCCAAATAAGGTTGTTGTTATTTTATGAATGAAACGAGGTCACGAAAACAGATGTGGAAATCGACGTTGATGGGGTGTTTTAAGTAATGTGGACAACTCGTCCCCGAGACAAGTCGGACCGAATCCACTCAAACCGTCTAAGAAGACAACTTTGACCGTTTGTCAGATTTACTTAGGGTTTCATAAAATATTAGACTAACATGTCTAGCGGAGCCATTTATCTTTTGTTTGTGCATTGGGGTCTATTTAGGGGTATTTGGAGGGGCCTGAAGAAGGGAGGGGTTTACTATAGAACCCTATGGGATTTTTATTTTTTTTAATTTTCAAATGACTATTTCTCGAAAACAGTAGGTGATAGACACATGCAGTCTTCAGTAATGAGAACAGGACAATACAAAAAATCAACCAAAATATAGGGTGAGTCCCTGGGGGTCATCCCAACCCCCTTTAATTTGAAAATGTACTTTTATCTTGTAAACCGTCGCGATCCCCACCCCTAAACAATATATATACTTGAATGGGACAATTAAAGAAATCAAATGAAAATAATTTGGGGGAGTCCCCAGTGTCGTCCCACCCCCTCCTGTTTGAGAACTTGGAAATGGTCAAGATCCCCACCCCTAAACCATATATATTCATGTATGGGACAATAAAACAAATAAAAAATGAAATATAGAGTGAGTCCCTGTGGTCAACCCACCCCCTCCTGTTTGAGAACTTGGAAATGGTTGAGATCCCCACCCCTAAACCATATACATTCATGTATGGGACAATAAAACAAATCAAATGAAATATAGGGTGAGTCCCTAGGGACACCCCCGCCCCTCCTGTTTGAGAACTTGTAAACAGTCAAGATCCCCACCCCTAAACCATATGTATTCATGTATGGGACAATAAAACAAATAAAAAATGAAATATAGAGTGAGTCCCTGTGGTCAACCCACCCCCTCCTGTTTGAGAACTTGGAAATGGTCAAGATCCCCACCCCTAAACCATATATATTCATGTATGGGACAATAAAACAAATCAAAAATGAAATATAGAGCGAGTCCCTAGGGTCACCCCACCCCCTCCTGTTTGAGAACTTGTAAACGGTCGAGATCCCCACCCCTAAACCGTATATATTCATGTATGGGACAATATAACAAATCAAATGAAATATATGGGGAGTCCCTTGGGTCACCCCAACCCCTCCTGTTTGAGAACTTGGAAATGGTTGAGATCCCCACCCCTAAACCATATACATTCATGTATGGGACAATACAACAAATCAAATGAAATATAGGGGGAGTCCATGGGGACACCCCACCCCCTCTTGTTTGAGAACTTGTAAACAGTCAAGATCCCCACCCCTAAACCATATATATTCATGTATGGGACAATATAACAAATCAAATGAAATATTTGGGGAGTCCCTGGGGTCACCCCACCCCCTCCTGTTTGAGAACTTGGAAATTGTCGAGATCCCCACCCCTAAACCATATGTATTCATGTATGGGACAATATAAAAAATCAAATGAAATATAGGGGGAGTCCCTGGGGTCACCCCACCCCCTCCTGTTTGAGAACTTGGAAATGGTCGAGATCCCCACCCCTAAACCATATGTATTCATGTATGGGACAATATAACAAATCAAATGAAATATAGGGGGAGTCCCTGGGGTCACCCCACCCCCTCCTGTTTGAGAACTTGTAAACGGTCGAGATACCCACACCTAAACCATATTTATTCCTGTTCATCATTTCAAAAAGATTTGAATGACATACAGGGTCAATCTCCTTGGTGTCACATATGCATATCACTTTACTAGACCAAACCAATATGAACTGGACTTTGCCCAATGTCAGGAGACCATGGGAATGACGAATTATGGGGGCTTTGTTTGGGAGACTTCGTAACGGCATCCTGTTACAAAATATTTTGTTTATTATAAAAAAAATTTGATCCAAAAAATGAGTCTAGATTATTGAATTTACTTTAATTGTTTATTAAATTATTTCTGGGCCTATAATAATTTTCATTTATGGCTCATTTTAAAGAAAACATATAAATCTTTCAAGCAGTGTAAAGCCCGAGAATGTTTGACCTACTGTTTTATAATCACCTGTCATTTTATTCCAAACTTGGTATGGAGTAACATCTTGCACTTGGGGGTGAAGATGGGGGTCATTTACATTGATATATGAGTTGCTTTTGAAAACCTTGATGAAATATTAATTAATTTGCCTTAATAATCAATTCATTTAATGAACATAAATGTACAATATACGAATGTTTAATGTTTGTTCTTTCAAATCTTAAAAGAAAATTGAAGCAACATTGCCACAGTTTTCATAATTACGTTTGGCTTGGTTTTTGGTTAACTGCCTACAGCGCTTACAGTGCTTTGATTTTTCTAGGAGTTATGCCCCTTTAACTTAGAATTTTGGCCAAAATATACTTTGTCATTGCAACTCTTCTGAAACCACAAAACAGAATTTCATGTAACTTTGTAGTTAATAAGGACATACTATGTAGATGTGCATATCGAGAGAAAATTACGATTCAATTTTTTTTCTAGGAGTTATGCCCCTTGAACTTCGAATTTTGGCCAAAATATATTTTGTCATCGCAACTCCCCTGAAACCACACAACAGAATTTCATGAAACTTTGTAGATAATAAGGACATACTATGTAGATGTGCATATCGACAGGAAATTATGATTCAATTTTGTTTCTAGGAGTTACGCCCTTTAACTTAGAATTTTGACTTAAATATACTTTGTCATTGTAACTCCCCTGAAACCACACAACAGAATTTCATGAAACTCTGTAGATAATAAGGACATACTAAGTAGATGTGCATATCGACATATTATGATTTAATTTTTTTCTAGGTGTTATGCCCCTTTGAACTCTTTTGTAGAGTTATGAGTCTTTGAACTTACGAATCTGGTGAGATTTTGTTTCTCCAGTGACAATGTGGGGGTGTGGGGTATGTGAGCGTGCTCACAAAGGTTCTTTAATTTGAAAAGTTTAAGGTATCTGTTTCATTTTGTGAATGCTAGACATCACTTTAATTTGTTTGATTAGTTCCAAATACAGATAATCTTTCAAAATTCCCTAATCATATGACATTTCGAAAGATAGCCAAAAATTCTTCATTTTACAAATGCCATTTTGTAAATTTTGCAGTTACATCCTTAGCTTTTATGGTGATTATAAGTCAATTCAATTGTTATATGGATTTCTTAGGCTCAAAACTGAAATGATATGCCTGCTTCTAATATTTGAAATATTTTGAAATTGCTTCATTATTTTAATCCATAACATTTAGTGCTGATTATATTTATTACAGAATTTAAAAGGAGAAAAACTTCAACAAATGGCTTCAGCTGTAATGGAACACAAATACATCAAAGAAAATATGGAGATGGAGGATTATGCAAGTTTGATGAATTCTTACATGTCCCGTATTCCTCAAACATTTGCTGAGTAAGTATATAAGTGATTACTGAATAATGTATGGTAATAAAAAACAAAAAAAAACAGTCTGAAGCACTTTAAAGAATGAGTATAAGTTTGTCCAGTCTTTTATGATAACAATACATGTCTATTTGTGTGTATCAATTAGCTCAAGGTGTACAATTTAAGACATATACTAATTGAATGATCATGTAAATAAAACTTGTCCTAGTGAAAAGGGCCCCATTTATAGGATGCAGGAGCCCTTAGTTTTAATGATAATGAGATGTGGTATTATTGCCAATGAGACAAATTTACGGTAAATCTTTAGATACCAAAGGATAAAGATGTAAACAATTACAGGTAACCAGAGGGCCTTCAATAATGAACAAAACCCATACGGTATATTTGCTATAAAAGGCCCTGGGATGAAATTTTGAAAATGAGTACATAGTATAGTCAAAAATCTTGTACATTTGTAATTATTATTGGGTCAATTGTAATTCAGATACCTTTAATTTATAACAAGTTACTTTGGTTATGCAAAATATGTGTGCTGTGTCCTATATCTTATTTCCAATAGTTGTACTGTAAAAGGTTGAAAGGTAGTTATACCCTATGCAATGAAGTTGCGGAGGGTATAATGTTTTTGACCCGTCCGTCTGTCTGTCCGTCCGTCCGTCCGTCAGTCCTGTTCTTGTCATCACAACTCCTCTGAAACCACACAACAGAATTTCATGAAACTTTGTAGATAATAAGGACATACTACGTAGATGTGTATATTGACAGGAAATTATGATTCAATTATTTTTCTAGGAGTTATGCCCCTTTGAACTTATTGGCCTCAATATACTACTGCAACAGTTTGTCATCGCAACTCCTCTGAAACCACACAACAGCATTTCATGAAACTTTGTAGTTAATGAGGACATAATATGTAAATGTGCATATCCACAAGAAAATTTTTGATCAGTTGACTTTTGTAGAGTTATGAGTCTTTGAACTTAGGAATCTGGTGAGATTTTGTTTGTCCACTGACAATATGGGGATGTGGGGTATTAGAGCGTGCTCACAAAGGTTCTTTAATTACCCTTCTTGTCTGCAGGGCTACTTACAGAAAAAAGTAGGACCAGAACATTGAACCCTAAAGTTTACAGGTAATTACTTGGAGATATGTACCTCTAGGATTGAGGTTCAGTTGTGTGTACTTGTCAGTCATCATGGTGGCTGTTACTGAGCCTATGTTGGTTAATACTGTTTTGTATTTGATTTATTATAAATCTAAATATATATATTCAGTGATAGAGAAGATATTAGAGACCCAGCAATATGGACGGTTTTCCTGGATTTATATCTTTACTACCTCCTTCACACAAAAGATGTTCCAGATGAGTTACATGAAGCACTGGGTTACTGTGGTAATACTTTCTGGTATCTGTATGACAGAAACCCATATAAGGTGAGATTTACTGTTCTGTACCCGATTGTCCAAAATATGCATGAAATATTTGCTACTAATGTTAAGCACAAAATAAATTACTCTGGTATGTGTCTGATTGTGGGAGACCCTAATGGGTTGTCACTAGGTTGTTTAACACACTGGTAGGTTATAAGTACCTTCATAACAGAGACCTTCATAAGGTAAGCTACATACAGCTACAAAGTGAAGGTCAGCATATAGTATATTTCTTAAAATAAAAGTATTATGCAAAAGAAAACATTTTAAAAAAATTCGGGATGTGATTTCAAATAAGTTACACAACAGCCTCATGAACATGGCCTAACTTCTACACAGCACCATCATGAACATGGACTATTTTCTACACAACACCATCTACAACCTGATACTAAAAATTCTGTAGTTCGTATATAAAAAAAAGTATAAAAAAGATTACGTTATATGGGACTTTGATAATCTACAATTTTTGTGTTATAATTGAAAGTAAAGATAGTAAAGCTATTACACCTCAGTAATATTAATTTTTAAGTGATATCAGGAATATGGATGTTCAATTTATACCAAAAAACAAGTTTCATGTTGCCTCATTTAACAGATTTGTGTAAATTTCCTGTGAGATGAATAATGCAAAATAATTGTTCACCTGTGTTGAAATTGTGTGAAAACTTTGAATCTGGAAAGATTAGCTATTGTTTCATATTTTTATTGTCGGGGCCTTTTATAGCCAACTATACGGTATGGGTTTTTCTCATTGTTGAAGGCTGTACAGTTGCCTATAATTGCTTACATCCACTTTATTTGAACTCTGGAGGATAGTTGTATCATACCTCATCTCCTTATTTTTATATAGCATGGAAATTTTAAGATTATGAACTTTACTGTGATATGTCAAATTTGTAAACAAACTATTTGTTGTTGATGTTTTATGGACATTAATCTGCAAAATGTGAAGAGTACATTAAGTAAAGATTTAAGAAGGATGTAGTTTTATGATTATTATTATTAATGTTATCTGTACTGGACGTGGTGCAAAATGAGGGGGGAACATAGTAAACACATAGAGAATGGTAGTTTTTTAAATGATATAAAGGCAAAATAGCTTGTTTTGTGCTGTTTAAAGTTTTGCAGTAATTTAGTGCTTTTTATTTACCTGTAATTGATTTTGTAGGGATTTCCAAACACAAAGGTTACTGGACAGCATATGCAAAAAATAGCAGCATTTATCCTTTCACCAGAGTTTCCCAGGGGCAATCAACTTGAAAGGGCTACTGATTATGTAGAATATTTGGCACAAATAGAGTAAGATAACAAGACTGATGATCAGTATTTCAGTTTATAGAGTCGATTAAGTTGCAAGAACAAGATTTTTCTCCAGAACAAAAAAGTACTAGTAAAAATGCTATTACCGATACTTAGTGATCCTAATAGTACTTTTTATACTTGATTTATTTAGCCTTGTTCATTTTCTTTAAAAAAAAAGTGTGATACCATTATTCATCATACATTTAAATGCTTATGAAAACACTTTCAGAAAATAAGAACTTACCCAAACTTCAAAAAAGTGTATCTTCTCTTTCTGTGGATCTTAGTCGTGTATCAGCATGGGATATGGTGAGTATAGTGAAAATGTGTCTCCTCTTTCTATGATTCTGCTCATGTATTCACAATGGATATGATGAGTACAGTGAAAGTGTACCTTCTCTTTCTAATGATCTAGTCATGTATCAGCACTTGATATGGGGAATGTGAGTACAGTTGAATATATATCATCTCATTCTTTTGTTCTACTCATGTATACGCATGGATATGGGGAATGTGAGTACAGTGGAATATATATCATCTCGTTCTATGGTTCTACTCATGTAGAAGCATGGATATTCGGAATGTGAGTACAGTGGAATATATATTATCTCTTTCTATGGTTCTACTCGTGTATAAGCATGGCTATGGGGAATATGAGTACAGTGGAATATATATTATCTCTTTTATGGTTCTACTGATGTATAGAAGCATTGATATGGTGAATGTGAGTATAGTGGAATATATATCATCTTGTTCTATGGTTCTACTCAATGTATAAGCATGGATATGGGGAATGTGAGTACAATGGAATATATATCGTATATTTCTATGGTTCAACTCATGTATAAGAAAAGTATATAAGGAATGTGAGTTTGCCAATAAGGAACTATGAAATTATTTAGAAATGTATTTTATTGTATATTTTCAGAGGAGACACATTAGCAGAATTGTGGCCAGACATGATGGCTTTATTCAAAGCTCTCAGCTTGTGTAAGAAGGCCAATGAAATGTCCAAGATGATAAGAGGATTCAGATACCTGTTTGATAAGTTGGATGATAAAGCTATGCAGGTAACTAATATCATTGGCATTTATTTTTCTTGTTATGTTCTTATTCTTAATGCGAAGTAACATATATCTGTGTTTAGAGGGCTGTACTGGGGTCATGTAACGGGAAAAGTTTATAATAAATTGATTTTTTCAAGGAATGAAAGATAAATTTTATTCTTTGCCAAGTTTGAAAATCTAATGTTCATAAAATGTGTTCAGTAATAAATAATGAAAAACGTTCAAGCACAGGGGCATGTCAGATAAAAATGAAAAAATAGGTTCTACAAAAATATTTCTGTTTCACCTGCTAAAAATATATAGATATTTATGAAATATCTTTCCTGAACTGAGATTAAAAAAATTGTGCCTTTGTTATGCATACTTTTCCAAGTTGTTAATATATATCCATTTTCGTATCATAAAAATGTCATCAATAATTTTTTAACACAATTTTTCATTCTTTGCATTTTAATTTGATAGTTTTTTTTGAAAAAAAAATAGCTCATATGATGGCATCACACAGGTGCTTAAACATTTGAAGCTGTGTGCATCTTTTGAGTTTCATTTAGAAATCCTACATTTAAATGCATCAAAAAAAATACAGATGTTACATTTCTTCAAAAATCGCTTTATGTTGTAATTGGGAAACACAGTTGTCAACCTATAAAAATAAGAAGATGTGGTATGATTGCCAATGAGACAACTCTCCACAAGAGACCAAATGACACAGAAATTAACAACAATAGGTCACCATTTATTTGTCTGATTTTGTATTATAAATTACAGAAGAATCCTAGAATCTTTCAGTCATGGGCAGAAACTGTAACTGAGGTGGTAGAGAAGATTGAACATTTCAGATTGCTTGATGACGTAGTTCCAAGAATGATTTCTGATATGGATTCTAAATATAAACCAGCCAAGTAAGAACATCTATGATGTAGCTTTACACAATAAAAATAGGGAAGTCCCAAAATTATATTTCAGGCCAACAACTTGATTATGAAATGTGACAACAGGATGTCACTGAATACAACTTACCGTCATATTTTACATGCCATGGGAAACACAATTGGTTTTGCTCCTAGTGGAGTACGAACTACTTAAATGCATACGAAACTTCAAATTTAAAAAAAAGTTGAATATATTTTATATACTTGAAAGGAAAAGTTTATAAAACTAGTGTACATGAACTTTTTTTGTAAAAAAATCCTTTTTAGCTCACCTTTTCAAAGGAAATGTGAGCTTTTGCCATTACTTGGCATCGTCGTCGTCCGTCCCATGTAAACTATTTCAAACATCTTCTCTTCTGAAACTACTGAACCAATTCCAACCAAACTTAAGCTGAATGATCCTTAGGATATCTAGAATAAAGTTTGTGTTTTGTATTTTCTGTTTTGTTAAAAAAACATGGCCGCCATGGCTAAAAATAGAACATATGGGTAAAATGCAGTTTTTGGCTTATATCTTCAAAAACTTAAGCATTTAGAGCAAATCTGACACGGGTAAAAATGTTCATTAGGTCAAGTTCTATCAGCCCTGAAATTTTCAGATGAATCTATCAACACATTGTTAGGTTGCTGCCACTAAATTGTTATTTTTAAGGAAATTTTGCAGGTTTTTTGGTTATTATCTTGAATATTGTTATAGATAAAGATAAACTATAAACAGCAAAAATGTTCAGCAAAGTAAGATCTACAAATAAGTTTTATGACCAAAATTGCCAATTGACCCCTTAAGGAGTTATTGCCCTTTTAGGACAATTTTACACAATTTGTTTATCATGTTTTCTAACTTTAAAAATCTTCTCTTCTGAAACTTCTGAACCAAATTAAACCAAACTAAAGCTGAATGATTCTTAGGTTATCTAGATTCTAGAATAAAGTTTGTGTTTTATCTTCTGTTTCCTCAGAAAACATGGCCGCCATGGCTAAAAATAGAACATAGGGTAAAATGCAATTTTTGACTTGTAGCTCAAAAACTAAAGCACTTAGAGCAAATCAGACAAGAAGTTAAAGTATTCAATAGGTCAAGGTATACCTGCCGTGATATTTTCAGCCAAATTGGGTATCTGATTTTTAGGTTATTGCCCCTGAATTGATGATTTTATGGAAATTTTGCAGTTTTTGGTTATTATCTTGAATATTATTATAGATAAAGATAAACTGTAAACAGCAAAAATGTTCAGCAAAGTAAGATTGCCCAAAATTGTGAATTGATCCCTTAAGGAGTTATAGCCCTTTAAAGACAATTTTCACAATTTGTTCATCTAGTTTGCTTACTTTAAAAAATCTTCTCCTGAATCAATTTCAGCCAAACTTGGGCTGAATGAGTTTCAGAGTATCTAGTATAAATTTTGTATTTAATTTCCTTGTACGTCAAGAAACTTTAGCCAATATGGCTAAAATGTAACATAGGGGTAAAATGCATTTTTTTGCTTTTGAATAAAATATGACAGATACAAAGAACATTTAAATGGCATTTTTAAGCCACTCATTAATATATATTGAAAAGCAAAAATAATCATTGATGAAAGATTTAAGCAAAAAAAAATTACAGGTGAGCGATTCAGGCTCTTGAGAGCCTCTTGTTTATTATCAAAATCCTCATAAATGTAATGCTATTGAATTATTGTCTTCCCGAACAATGATTTGCCAATATTTTCCCATATGCAGTGACCTTAACTACAACGAAAAAATGTAAACAAACATGCACTGGAAGATAAATAGTAATAAATGATTCTTAAAGAACAAATCATTTAACAACTGTTAAGGAAATTTAAATTCACAAATGGGAATGCATGGAAAATTTAAAAAAAGATTTATTCACTTATTTGTTATGTGATCTGTGTTGATTGCTTATCAATGTCATGATCTGGTAAAATACGGCAACAAACTTGAAAGTTAACTAGCTTGAGATCAACAATCACATGTTTCATATGACTTTAACCATCAGGTATTGATTTTGTTCTTGTGTACCAATCTTTAGATTTCTATGTAATATAGATTGTCTTTCATCTTTATTTTTCTTTTGGCTATGATGTTGTCTTTCCTCCATTGACTTGATACTGTGGATTCATATCCCTAGTATCTTGTTGAGACCAAAGGTTTATATTGGTTAAGGGGTGTTACCTGAGAGTCAATATGCAACAGTGGATACCTTCCACCAGTATATTTTTTCCTGAGGACAAGTTACAATGGTGTATAATTTCAAAATGAACTATTGCACTAGGTTACTTTTTTCATGCTTAGTATAAATATCCTTTCTTTAGTTGGGAGTTCGAAATACTCTTAGAAGTTGTTTTTTTAAGGGGGACAATAAAAAAAATTGGGTATGGGCCTTTTTGGAGGTTTAAAAAATATAAAAATCATTATGTAAAAAGAAATTATCATGTTAAAATTATACACTAGTGTAATTTGTCCTGATAAAAATTATACACAAATAATTAAAGGATAGTTAATGTCATCTGCATTTGGCTTATATTATTCTTCTAGGAAATAGGACAATGACAGACACCAAGTGATGACAATTAAGAAATCATCTAGTTTATGGAAAAAGTAACCTGTGATATTATAATGTTTTATCAAATATTGTAACCCTAGCTAAAACAAATTTTATTCATTCTTGATTTGTTTTTCTTATTTTGATACAAACCTGACCTAAACCTTTATTCATGGTTACAGTTGAGAAATATTTTATCAAAACTGAGTCAACCATATTCATAGAAGATGAAAGCTTGTTATGTCTTCAATATAAAATAAGGAGATATATATATATGACTGCTAATGAGACAACTATCCACTAGAGACCAAATGTTGTAGAAGTTAGCAACTATAGGTTGCTGTACAGCCTTCAAACCCTACAGCGTGTAGCAAGCTTGTTTATTATTCATACAATTTAATGAGGAACATAGAAATTCAAATGTAAATAAATGTATGGAGGTAATTATACCCCCGCTTTAAATAAGTGGGGGTATACTGTTTTACCTCAATCTGTCCTTCCGTCAGTCCATGCGTCAGTCCATCTGTCCCATTAATATTTTCGTCACATTTTCACAGGAACTAATTGACAAGGATTTCTGAAATTTGGTTACAGGGTGTGATGCGTTTTCAGATTCATCACTCAACAACTTCCTGTTTACCGAACACTTGTATTATTTTACACATGATAGCCAAGTTGAAAATTTTCTTCACATTTCTCTCAGGAACTACTTGACAAGGATTTCTGAAATTTGGTTTCAGGGTTTATATAAGTAAGTTACACCGTGTGATGCGTTTTCAGATTCATCACTCAACAACTTCCTGTTTACCGAACACTTGTATTATTTTACACATGATAGCCAAGTTCAAAATTTTCTTCACATTTTTCTCAGGAACTACTTAACAAAGGATTTCTGAAATTTGGTTTCAGGGTTTATATAAGTAAATTACACCGTGTGATGTGTTTTCAGATTCATCACTCAACAACTTCCTGTTTACTGAAATATTTCAGCGGGGGTATCATCAGTGAGCAGTAGCTTACAGTTTTACTTGTTTCATTGGGCGTTGACAAATATTTTGAAGGGTTAGATTCCACAATTTACCAGTCCTTAAATGTAGTCATAAAAAATAGATTTGATAAACTTGTGTTGTTTGGTTACTGTCTAATGTTCTTATAACTATAAACAATATTATGATGTATACATTACAGAGGAGATGAGAAGTATTGGTTTCCTCTAATTAAAGCTATGTGGTTAGTGCCTACCAAGGAGTTTCTTTATAGAGTTAGGCAAATATTGGATGATACCAAGTTCAGGAGGATGTGGAACTGGAAGGTATGAATTTCACTGACATTGCAACTTCTTCTTACGTTTAAAAAAAAAGATTTTTGGATTATCAATTTTTACAAATGTCTTGCTCACACAAACATTAATACCATATTAGCTGTTTGTGTTAGAAAAAAAACTGAGCAGAGAGCACAAATTCATACCCTTCCTAACTCATTGCATGGAAATGGTAAAGTCAGTGTTTTTCATAATGAACCCCAAACATTTTCAATTAAAAAAGATGGAATGTGCATTGTGCACAATGCTATTGGATACTGAAGATATTTTTCTCAGAAATGTGTTTTGAAATGCGATAGCTGGTTTTGAGGGTGTTACAAGAATGAACAAGTAAACAAACCAGAAAAAGGTTAGATGAAGGAACAAATACAACATTCACTTTAAATCCCCTCTTTACTGAATGGGGTATAAGAAGTACTCATTACACACAGTTTTGTCCTCAACTATACAGTTTTCACAATCTTTCGGCATATCAGGCCTTACTAACACAATAATTATTTGTTATCATCGATCACAAAGGATGAATTCTACACAGTTTTTGAAGGATGTGCTTTCTAGTGTTCATGTTATTAAAAAATTTCATTCTCTTACAATTTGAAATTTTGGATAATATGAAATGTTCAGTGAAAAATATTTGTCAGCTCAAATATCTTACAGACTAGACCATTATAATGAATAAAAATCAATACATGTTTTTATTGTCTGACTGCGAAAAATTTAATATGTCTTATAGTCTATAGTTACCATCTGTCATATGTCCCTTGTCCTTGACCTCATTCTTATGGTTCAGTCATTGCTATAAAAACATATCCAACTAAGTAAGACATTACGTGACTTTGGTGACGTAGCGATCCGCCATTTTGTGTCATTTTGTCCCATATAAATTGCATAGGTACTTCAATGAAGTTCAATTTTCTTATTAATCTGACCCGTTTTCTAACTTTTGCAACAATATCCTACCTAAAATTGTTGGTTCTGACAGTTTAATTTTTGATTAAATTAGATCTCTGGAGATTCGTAAAAATCGTACTTTTTCTCGTCATTTCCCTGTTGACTCGATGGTAATTCAAGTGACCCCATGTCTACTTGTACATCAAATTCACAAATTCCGTAGTTAAAAGTAATACTTTACAACTTGATTGAGAATTTTATAACAAAAATCTGGTGAAATATTCTACTTAAAACAGTTTTTTGGGCAAATTACGTCCCACATCGATTTAAAAAAGTGATTTTTAGGGATTTTTCAAAATGGCAGATGTGTTTGGAAATGTTGCATGTATTTTCGATCATCGTGTATTTTTCATGCAGAATCTGTGCCTTTTCTGTTATTTTCCTTGTTGATATTTTGATATGTTTAATTTCAAAATTTCTTGATAAAAATAAATTATTTCAAGTGCGAAGTGAAAAAAATAGCAGGAACATTTATTTTGACAGATATACTGTTCCCAGGATATACTGTTCCCAAAAAAATAGTTAACACTGAAATTTATATAAAATTATTTTGCACTTTTTTTTAGGTTTTTTCCCTTTTTTCTGTATAATTTATCTTTATTTAGAAGAATATATACATTCATTTTAGAAAAAAAATGTTTTTGTCTCGAGAGAGACAAAAATAATGCCCAACAATAGATAAATGCTCTGTACCTTTTACAGTTAATTTCCCTTGACTAACAGGTGAACTCGGGTTTAGGTTAAAATGTTACATAACAACAAATTGTCAGGTAATGTAAAGGAATCGGGTAAAACCAAAAGCCACCAGGTGACATTTACATCCTGTGTACACATGTATTTCCAGAGTTTAGATTTTATGATATACAAAAGATTTCTGAAATGTACAAATAAATATTTATTCTTTCCCGTGTACAAAACCGAAGAAATATATATCATAAAGAACTTTACGAAAATATGAATATTATGAAAAATTCTGCAATAAGTTGATTTTTGCTTAAATTAAAATTAATCAAATATTAATGTTTCACAATAATTTTAAAGAAATACTCCAATTCAAATTTTATATTTAATAGATTTTTTATTTCATAAAAAGTTAAACGAGACTTCTTTGCATATGATTTCTGTCATTTATTTGTTATGCCCCCACCAAAGCGGAGGGGGCATTTAGTTTTACCCTTGTCAGTCTGTCTGTACGTAAGACGTACGTCCGTACGTCCCAAAATTGGTTACCGTTCTCTAACTTAAGTTAATGCCTCAACCAAACATGAAACCTATACACAATACTTATTACCACAAAACTAAGATCAAGTACAAATTTGGGTAGCATCACTTTTATTGTTTTTGAGTTATGTCCCTTTGTAATGTTGTATGCAAGCGGGGGCATCATCTGTGTCCATGGGAACACATTCTCCATTTATTTAATTCAATATTTTAAGCAAAATCCAGGCATTAAAAAAAATCGATATTGAAATTTAACTTGTGTACAAAAAGATGTTATAGCATGCATTTCAACATTGTATACCTGCCAACATTATCGACAGAGTTATCGGTCCTGAATAGGACTGATATAGCTGGGTATGACTTCAGATTTTTTATGCCCCCGCCGTAGCGGAGGGGGCATTAAGTTTTACCCTTGTCCGTCTGTACGTACGTCCGTACGTCCCAAAGTTGGTTTCTGTTCTCTAACTTTAGTTTGCCTCAACCAAATGTTATGAAACTTATACACAATGCTTATTACCACTAAATACAGATCAAGTTTGAATTTAGGTGGCGTCACTTTTACCGTTATTTCTGTTATTTCTATTAATGGGACATTTACATTTGCTATATAGAGTTATTGCAAGGTATACATGTCTATCTGGCATCTTAACCTTGACCTCAATTTTATGGTTCATTAGTCAATGTTAAGTTTTTGGGATACAGTCTATTTCTCAGATACTATCAGCAAAAGGTGAACCTGTATTGCTGTATAGAAAGATTTTAAGATGTAAATGTCCTTATAACATGGTTCATCTGACTTTAATCTCATTTATATAATTCATTGGTCAACTTTAAGTTTTCATGATAAGGTCTGTTTCTCAGATACTATAAGCTATAGGTCAACATTTTGGATTGTAGAGTGATTTTAGGTGTACATTTAAGTCTGACAATGTTCCTATGACCTTAATCTCATCTCCATGGTTCTTTGATCAAGTTTAATTTTTTGTGAATAGGTCTGTTTCTCAGATACTATAAGCAATATGTTACCTTTATTTGCTGTATAGAATGATTGTAACGTGTACATGTCCATCTGTCAAGGTTCATGTAGCTTTGACTTAATTTTCATGGTTCTTTGAGCAACAGGAAATGCTTTTTGATAAGGTTCATTTCTCAGATTTTATTTGCAAAAGGTGAACTATATCCCGTATATAGAATGTTTTTAAAGTGAACATGTCCATTTGACAAGGTTCAAATGACTTTGGCCTGATTTTCATAGACAAATTGTAATGTTATGTTTTAGTGATACTTATAGCAAGGCCTTGATCTTAAAGATTTTAAACATAGAATTCAGTCAAGCAGGCAAGACATTTCAGTGTGTACACTCTTTTTATTTTATAGTAACAAAATCTCCGACAAAGTTTTGCAGTTATACATAGATCATGTTCATTGAAATTCAACACAGAATAAAGTTTCAAGATTATGCTATATTAAAATCACAAAATTAGAAAATTAAAATTTACAATTAGGAACTAGAAGTCATTTCTTTTATCTTAGATTTTAGTATTAGTTTGTGTATCAAAAATATTCAGATCTAGAAAAAACAATTTTCCTTTCTGATTAGATCTATTTAAAATCAGTTCCTGACAGGTAAAATTTTCAATTTGATAAAAAGAAGTGGGGGAATATTCTTAGCAAAAATATCACATGGATAATGGCAAATATTTTACAACTCTTTTTATAAAAAAAAATCTAGGAAGATCTTTATGGAGTTTGTACTTAACTGTAATTTGAACAATAATAATGAAGTAATAAGTCTACCAATTTTAAAGCACACATGTTGCTTATTTGAATTCCTACAATGAACTGGTGAGTGTATACAATGTCAATGGAGAGGGTTTACTAATCTAATCATCTCTCTGCAATTCCAATTAGTAAATCGAGCCTAGTATCCTTTTGGTTACAGTAAAGGATTTCTAACAGTTGTGACATATACATTGGCTATCTTATTTCTAACAGTTGTGACATATACATTGGTGTCTTATTTCTAACAGTTGTGACATATACATTGGCTATCTTATTTCTAACAGTTGTTACATATACATTGGTGTCTTATTTCTAACAGTTGTGACATATACATTGGTGTGTTATTTCTAACAGTTGTGACATATACATTGGTGTCTTATTTCTAACAGTTGTTACATATACATTGGCTATCTTATTTCTAACAGTTGTTACATATACATTGGTGTCTTATTTCTAACAGTTGTGACATATACATTGGCTATCTTATTTCTAACAGTTGTGACATATAAATTGGTGTCTTATTTCTAACAGTTGTTACATATACATTGGCTATCTTATTTCTAACAGTTGTAACATATACATTGGTGTCTTATTTCTAACAGTTGTGACATATACATTGGCTATCTTATTTCTAACAGTTGTGACATATACATTGGTGTCTTATTTCTAACAGTTGTGACATATACATTGGCTATCTTATTTCTAACAGTTGTGACATATACATTGGTGTCTTATTTCTAACAGTTGTGACATATACATTGACTATCTTATTTCTAACAGTTGTGACATATACATTGGTGTCTTATTTCTAACAGTTGTGACATATACATTGGTGTCTTATTTCTAATAGTTGTGACATATAAATTGGCTATCTTATTTCTAACAGTTGTGACATATACATTGGTGTCTTATTTCTAACAGTTGTGAAATATACATTGGCTATCTTATTTCTAACAGTTGCGACATATACATTGGTGTCTTATTTCTAACAGTTGTGACATATACATTGACTATCTTATTTCTAACAGTTGTTACATATACATTGGTGTCTTATTTCTAACAGTTGTGACATATACATTGGTGTCTTATTTCTAACAGTTGTGACATATACATTGACTATCTTATTTCTAACAGTTGTTACATATACATTGGTGTCTTATTTCTAACAGTTGTGACATATACATTGACTATCTTATTTCTAACAGTTGTGACCTATACATTAATCAAAAATATGTTAATTTTATGGAAAATACAATTTTAGGATATATTCTGGATATTTCGGTGCAGAAATATCAATTGTGCTGTCGCTATGACATCAGAAACATGTTGAAATTGACATATTAAACCAAAAATGAATGTGTAAAACATAGTTTTGCGGAAAAATTAGATAGAAGCCTTTGAATGAACTTTTGAAACGACAATAGGGGAAACATAAGATATATAAATGTTAACTTAATTTCAGGAAAATATCCAGGAGGCTAAAGACATGATAGCTAATGCAGAGAAAGTAGACCTTCCGCTAGAAGGAGATGACAGGGATGAAAGAGATGCTAATTCTGAATGTGGGAATGCTGTCAAAGAACTCATAGAAATGTTCAAGTAAGAAGGACTTTATGTTAGAGAATATTATTCCTCAAAAGTATTGGTTAATGAAGCGGAGAAAAGACATATATTTGCTAGGTATATATCTAAAGAGCTTACCAAATTAAAAATTAAAATAAATGAGAAACAGTAATAACATAAAACAGGTTTAACCAATTTCAAATGAACTATTGCATGACCTTGGAATGGAGTCTATGAGGTGCAAAATTTGATTCCAAACTGCTTGACAGATTTCAAACACATTTGCACAAATTCTAAAGGGTACGAAGTTGTGTACCTGCAATTTCATTTTTTTTAATCATAAATTGATTTCTGGTTTCAAAAACTATCCATAAACTACCATTTTCAAAGGATCTAATGGTCGCCATTTTAAAAATGGCATAGTTTTAAGATTAATACGTTAGAACTCAATGGAAAATTGTATTTCTTCTGGCAATAAATTTCATGTTTGGGTTGTTACAAGAAATCACAAAATATGATACCCAAGGAACATGTATTGCTTTTATGTTTGCATCAATATTAAATAATTGTTTGTGTGCCTCACAAGAAAGTGTGAAAGAGGGACCTCTGCTGGTGAGTTATCTAGTGGCATTATACCATTGCTTTATTTAATGATATTGCTTCATCATCCATGTGCATGCTTTAATTTTTAGGAGAATATGAGGCTCCTTAATCATACTTCACTGACTTTGAAATGTTTACTTTGTTCAGATCTTGTTTTCTGATTCACTGTGTAGTAGTAGTCAAAACAAAAATTTAATCATTTAAATTGATCTTAAAACTAAATTTCTGGAAAAAATCAAACCTATTTGGGAAAAATACTACCACTTTTGAAAAAATTAGAAAAATCATATCATTAGCCATAACAAAAAAAATGTTTGCTTCTCAAGACCTGCAGTGTTCCACTTTACTATTTTTAAAAAAACATTTGAAAATCCAAAAACATTTTATCATTAGCTTCAGGTTAGAGTTATTTCCAGTAGTTGAACAAAATTTTCCTGCAACAATAATTTTGGGGTGCAAGTCAGTTCTGGTGATAAACTTCCTTTAAACTGACAATTTGGAAGATGGAAAAGAAAAGGTATACATGCTCCTAGAGAATTGTTTTATTAAAGAACATGTTTTTGGAATTGGAAACCAAAACATTTTATTCCAGATTTATATTCTCTATACCAAATTTACTAGTATTTGTATATACACAGATCCTGCTATTATGAATCAAATTTTAAAATAGGGCTTTTTAAAACAAACAAATTATTTTAATGGCTTTTGTGGATTTTTATGGCCCAGACACAAAGTGGTCAGGCCATATAGTTTTACCCTTATCCGTCATTCCCCAACAAACAACTATACAGACTTTTTTTTTAAACGCCTTCACATATTGAGCTGATTTTAAGTATGTGAGTCTTCTATGATGAGTGGGCGGCCTCGGTGGCCAAGTGGTCTAAGTAGTTACTACTGTAATCACTAGCCAGTCAACACTGAGGTTGTGAGTTCGAACCCCGCTCGTGCGGGTACACACGACTCCAATCTCAATTGACTAGGATTGTCAGTTTTCCTATAGAAGGTCAGTGGTTTTCTCCGGGCACTCCGGCTTCCTCCACCAATAAAAACTAGCCGCCACGAAATAGCCCAAAAGTGGCGTTAAAACATCAAAAATCAAAATCAATCTATGATGAGTTACAGATCAAGTTTAAATTTTGATTCAGCTCCTCTGATTTTTGTCAAAATTACAGGCTTTGGCTTTGAAAATTATGTGAAAATAACAGTTATGTGGATTTTTTTTCTAAACCCCTTCAAATATTTGAGCTGATTTTCAGTTTGTGAATTCTATGATGAGTTACAGATTGAGTTGACACTTGGTTCCGCTACTCTGATTTTTGCTGAAATTACGGGCTTTGGACTTCGAAAATTATGTGAAAATAACAGTTATACAGACTTTCATTCTCTCAAATTTCCACTCCTAAAAATGGCTTCAAGCTTTTTTGCCAGTGGGGCCATTTGTCTCGTTCTGACACATTTAGTTTTAATTAAGTTTGTTCATGAAAAGACTTAACAGTATTTCTTTATGTATACATGTGTGTGTATTGCAGGATACTGAAAATAGAGCACCTTATTATGCCTGACATTGCACGAATGTCTTTGTCACGCATGGAAAAGAGGTCAATTCTCCAGAATTATATGGTCGATCAATACTTTGGAGATATGGATTTTCAGGTAAAGTTTGCTTACTGCTCATCTGTTACTACTTTATAAGGGATTTTGTTACATTCATTGATAAATAAAAATGAATTAATTTAGCCAGAAGGAACCTGTAAAAAAATTCTCTTAAACATTACAATCTTTGACCATAAATATCTTTCCCTTTATGTTACTATGGAAATACTTTTCTTTAAATTTGCAAGGTTTTCAAATTGTAAGTTGAGGCAAACAATGAAATTTTGTGGTTTATGAAAACAGTGTTGGTTTTGGTTTTTTTATGCCTCCCCCGTAGCGAAGGGGGCATTAAGTGTTACCCTTGTTCATCCCGAACGTCCTCAAAATTGGTTTCTGTTCTCTAACTTTAGTTTGCCTCAACAAAATGTAATAAAACTTATATACACAATTCTTATTACCACAAAACACAGATCAAGTTCGCAATTGGGTGGCGTCACTATTACCGTTCATGAGTTATGCCCCTTTATAAACATAAAAATTACTGAATTTTTCATTTCCATTCTCTAACTTTAGTTTGCCTCAAACAAATGTTATAAAACTTATACACAATGCTTATGACAGCAAAACACAGATCAAGTTAAAAATTGGGTGTGGTCACTTTTACTGTTCATGAGTTATGCCCTTTCATAAACATAACAATTACTGAATTTTTCGTTTCCGTTCTCTTAACTTTAGTTTGCCTCAACCAAATGTTATAAAACTTATACACAATGCTTATTACTACAAAACACGGATCAAGTTTGAAATTGGGTGATGTCACTTTTACTGTTCATGAGTTATGCCCCCTTATAAACATAAAAATTACTGAATTTTTCATTTCCGTTCTCTAACTTTAGTATGCATCAACCAAATGTTCTGAAACTTATACACAATGCTTAAAATCATAAAACGGTCTTAACTACGTGAATCCTGCATCTGTATGTGGAAGTTGACTCAAGCATATTTACAAACGGGGGCATCTGTGTCATTCTCCAATTATTTTATATGTGTTGTTATGACTTTCCTGGTTGAAAGCGCCATGAATTAAACAAAATCCATAAGCCTAACAGACCTACAATAGTAGGGAGGCATAGTGTTTTCATTTCTGTGATTCCAATAATCAGTCCATCTCTTTGTCTGTCCTTTTGATCTGTTTCAGTTTTAAAAAAATGACTTAATAAGGTAGTTATACACAAAGTTGAGGTCACATTAACTTGAAATCAAGTACATATGTTGATTTTTTATGTGAACTTTTTTTAGCTCACCTGGCCCGAAGGGCCAAGTGAGCTTTTCTCATCACTTGGCGTCCGTCGTCATCCAGCGTCTGTCGTCATCCCGCGTCGTCCGTCGTCGGCGTTAACTTTTTACATTTTAAACTTCTTCTAGAGAACCACTGAATGGAATGAAACCAAACATGGCATGAATGTTCCTTATGAGGTGCTGACCAAGTGTTGTTACTTTGTAGCCGATCCATCATCCAAGATGGCCGCCAGCGGGGGACTTAGTTTAACATAGGACCCTATGGAAAATACATACAAATGTCTTCTTTTAGAGAACCACTGAATGGAATGAAACCAAACATGGCATGAATGTTTCTTATGAGGTGCTGACCGAATGTTGTTACTTTGAAGCCGATCCATAATCCAAGATGGCCGCCAGCGGGGGACTTAGTTTAACATAGGACCCTATGGGAAATACATACAAATGTCTTCTTTTAGAGAACCACTGAATGGAATGAAACCAAACATGGTATGAATGTTCCTTATGAGGTGCTGACCGAGTGTTGTTACTTTGAAGCCGATCCATAATCCAAGATGGCTGCCAGCAGGGGACTTAGTTTAACATGGGACCCTATGGGAAATACATACAAATGTCTTCTTTTAGAGAACCACTGAATGGAATGAAACCAAACATGGCATGAATGTTTCTTATGAGGTGCTGACCAAGTGTTGTTACTATGAAGCTGATCCATAATCCAAGATGGCCGCCAGCAGGGGACTTAGTTTAACATTTGACCCTATGGGAAATACATACAAATGTCTTCTTTTAGAGAACCACTAAATGGAATGAAACCAAACATGGCATGAATGTTTCTTATGAGATGCTGACTGAGTGTTGTTACTTTGAAGCCGATCCATAATCCAAGATGGCTGCCTGCAGGGGACTTAGTTTAACATGGGACCCTATGTGAAATACATACAAATGTCTTCTTTTAGAGAACCACTGAATTGAATGAAACCAAACATGGCATGAATGTTCCTTATGAGGTGCTGACCGAGTGTTGTTACTTTGAAGCTGATCCATAATCCAAGATGGCCGCCAGCGGGGGACTTAGTTTAACATGGGACCCTATGGGAAATACATACAAACGTCTTCTTTTAGAGAACCACTGAATGGAATGAAACCAAACATGGCAAGAATGTTCCTTATGAGGTGTTGACCAAGTGTTGTTACTTTGAAGCTGATCCATCATCCAAGATGGCAGCCAGCGGGGGACTTAGTTTAACATAGGACCCTATGGGAAATACATACAAATGTCCTCTTTTAGAGAACCACTGAATGCAATGAAACCAAACATGGCATGAATGTTCCTTATGAGGTGCTGACCAAGTGTTGTTACTATGAAGCCGATCCATAATCTAAGATGGCCGCCAGCGGAGGACTTAGTTTAACATAGGACCCTATGAGAAATACGTACAAATGTTTTCTTTTAGAGAACCATTGAATGGAATGAAACCAAACATGGCATGCATGTTCCTTTTGAGGTGCTGACCAAGTGTTGTTACTTTGAAGCTGATCCTTCATCCATGATGGCTGCCAGATGGGGACAATGTTTAACAAAGGACCCTATGGACAATACATACAAATGTCTTCTTTTGGAGAACCACATACTGAATGGATTGAAACCAAACATGGCATGAATGTTCCTTATGAGGTGCTGACTAAGTTTTGTAACTTTGAAGCTGATCCTTCATCCGTGATGGCCGCCAATGGGGGGACTTCCTTTAACATAAGACCCTATGGGAAATACATACAAATGCTTCTTCTAGAGGTGCACTGAATGGAATGAAACCAAAACATGGCATAAATGTTTCTTATGAGGTGCTGATTAAGTGTTGCTACTTTGTTCCTGATTTACTGTTCAAGATGGCCACCAGGATTTTTTATTAAATTACAGGACCAATATTAAACCAAATTTGGCCTCACTCATTATTAGGGTATCTGTTATGATTTTAATCTATTTTTACATGATTTCCAAAACCAAAGTAGAATCAGGTGAGCGACACAGGCTCTTGAGAGCCTCTAGTTTTTTTTTTTAGATATAAGGCAAATGGTGTCCAAGGTGTCCAGTGGACACATATTCTTGTATGTTTATCAATTTACTTTCTTAAACTGTGATATATTTTGCAGAAATGTACAGATGTTCTTCCAGAGTTAGCAAGGCGTTTTGAACCTTTAATAACAGATGAAGACTATCCATGGCTAGATAATTGGGTTCGCAGTAATGGGGTTGACTTATTTAACTACTTTATAGAATCTTACAAGTAAGTTATTTTGTTATGAATTTATTGCTTGTAAAAAGTCAAATATATATACTCAAACATTTTTTAATTCTTTGAAAATGTTTTTCCTATGTTTTGTTATATTTGGCTTTCTAGTTAATAAAAATTTACAAAATTTCAACCAAATCATATCATTTCAAAAGACTAGATCAACGATAAGCAGAATTTTTGATTTAACACAATTAGAATTAATTTTTACCATAAGAAAAATAGGTTTAACAACTCGTTATTTAATTCAAATAGTAATAATAAATTTGCACTGCACGTTTATTATTATATTGAAATTAAATAACTTGAGTTGATATCAAGCGATATCCCATTCTCACTCGTTATGAAACCTATAAATATTGTGATCACCTTGAAAAATTATGGTTGATAACCCCAACCTCCACTAATACTGAAAATGGATAATTTGCCAAAAGATCAATAGAAAATAAAAAAAAAAAAAACTTGCAAAGAACTAATTGTTTGACAAAAAATTACATTAATAATTATAAACAAGAGTCAGGACATCCTGAAATGTCTAGCCAGCTTTAGTGGTCTTTATGGAATTTTATGTTGAAAGTCTTCTTCAGGTATTATATAAATTGAGTTAAAAGTCAGATGAACCCTGACAGACATTTGCACTTTACAAATCATTCTATACCAAATATAGTTGACTTAGTGCTTAAAGTATTTGAGGAATAGACTTAATCACAAAATTTAAATTGATTACAGATAAATTATGAAAATGAGGTCAATGTTAAAATAACCCTGCTAGACAGACATGTTTGCCTTACATCATTCTATATGGCAAATATAGTTTTACTATTTGTTATAATATCTGAAATATTGACCTACATCAAGAAAACTTCTATGTTGACCAATGAACCATGAAAATTAGGTCAAGGTCAGGTGATTTATGTTGAAGACCAAGATTGTGAACTGTAGATCCAGATTTGTATTTTCAGATCCTCAGAAGATATACCAGATGAAGTAAACCAGATAATGATCAGAATTCTTAGTTTTTGTATGGAGGATGGGAGAGAACTGATCAATTTAGAAGATGGTTCAGATACTGTTTGGGGAATGATAATTCGCAATAGTCCTTCATTTGTGAGCAAGGTAGGTAGTAGATGATTTAAGATATAAGTAAATAATACATATAATAAATTATTAGTAAATAATACATATAATAAATTATTAGTAAATAATACATATAATAAATTATTAGTAAATGATAAATGTAATAAATTATAACAATAATAAATAATGATAAGTAAGCTTAAATTAGTGTCAGCATAGTATACAAAAACAAATACATAACATAAGCTCTATTTTCTTGTGAACTGCATAACAGAGCTTTGTGAAACTAGTTATTAGGGTTCAGGCATGTTAATATCCTAAACCTTGTGATTAATTTCATATTCATTTATTATCAACTTCATGTTTACCGAATACTTATGAATTTTTTCATATAATGACCATTTATAAACATTTAGTCACATTTTTCTTGGAAACTTTGTATCAGAGCACCCTGAAATTGATTTCAGCATTCATTTTAATATGCTATACCTTTTGATGAGTTTTCATATTCATTTCGCGTCAACTTCATGTTTACCAAATGCTTATAACGGGGATAAAGAAATACATGTGTGCGCTGAATTTAACTGTCCTAGCTCACTAATGGTTAAAATCTTTATTATGAATTGAACTGTGAAAGCAGTTTACAAACCTTGTGCTTAGTGAGACAATTCTTATTTGATAATATACTTACTGTATAGACTTTGATTCAACATTTTTTAGCTTATAAGAAAGTGAATGTTATTTGTATTTGATCTGGAGCTAAAGACAATGTTGAGATGTATAATCTATGCAGTTTTTAGATCATTAGCATATTCCTGTTAACTAATTGTTTGAAATTTTGAATAATCTAAGATTTCTCGTCTGAAAAGGAAAGATTAGGTTGTCTCTATTTGAAAGGGGAGCATTGTGAAATACAAGGCACCTGTCTGTCCACTACGTCTTGTTAGCACTTTAATTTCAGCCGACATTTCTTGTCAGATTTTTATTAAATTCAATCCGGTTTATGTCTTATTGGCATTTGAATGGCCATATGATTTTGGCCCTACTCTTAACTTTTGAGGCTATAAAATTATGTGATGACAGCTAAAGATAGTATACCTTGAGTTTTAAAGTCCCCAAAGAAGCTTAAATGCATTAAATATTAATGACACATGAAAGAATTTTTAATGTTATATTATTTTTTTTTTTAACTTTTCTTGTCCCTCTTCCAATTATTTATTTTCAACAGAGCTTTTTATTAAAGGGGCACTAGCTATGAGATTTATAAAAATATAAAGTATGATTTTTTTTGTTCAATCATTAATGAAAGTTAAATAATGAAATAATAATTCGCTTTTAGCAGCCAGTATGGTTCAATTTTGTCAAATTAAGCTAAGAAACATTGATGATGAATTATTCACTTGCAAGTGAATAATTCGACCTCATTGAATCGGTATTCATGTGAACTTCAATTTAACCCCTTAGCTAGAGATGGATAACGCATGCATTGTTCGTGTTCGGTTATTTAAAGCAAAAAAATGTCAACATTGAAAGTGAAACAAAGGTAAATCATTTGATTGACTGGTTCAATCCACAAAAATCATTCTTATACAGGTAAAAACGATGATTAACATATATCTTTAATATGAAATTAAACAGACCTAGAAAAATCCAATTGCACGAGTTTCGCTTTCTATTTATATCTATATTTATGTTTATATCGCTTATATGACCATCAGAGGTTTCCAGAGGTCAACTCGATAGTTAATTAGATGGCGTCAAGACTAAAATACACACGAAACGAAGCTACATATTATCGAGCTCATGCCCTGTAAATTGTTTATTTTAGACTTTTTATGATTTGGATAAATGTTTTACATGGTTATAAATCAAATATGAGAATATGAGTCAAATCGGTGAACATGAATTTGACAGCTAGTGCCCCTTTAAGCAATGGAATAATGAACTTTGTTAGCACATACTATCTTTGTTTGTTTTTAGCATTGTAATGGTGATACTGGTAAAGTTGTTATACCTGTTTTAGAGAAATTGCTCAAATATCGACATTCAGATGAAGAATTCTTGCGAGAAGCCTGCACAAATTCAATGCAAATAGCTGGTCACACATGTCCTGAAATATGTGCTGATTTTTTTGGACCATTGTTGGATTGGTATATTGAAGAACCATCAATGAATTTGATGAGTATGTTATTTCACGCAGAATTAAGAATAGTTCACTTCATTTAAATAGTTTGATGTACAAGTGTACATGTGACTGTGTGAAAAAAGACAACTGCATTAATTATCTGTTCTGTTCAGCTCTTTGCATAAATTTTTGTCCCTGTTTGTCATTTTCAGTAATTTGTAATATCTGATATTATTTCATTATAACCAAAACCAAACATAATGGCATTCAGTAGCACATAGTTCTCATTGAAACCCTATGGAAAAACACATTTTCATCTTCTTTTCGGAAACTACACAGCCAATGCAAACCAAACTTGGTAGGAATGATGAATTTAAGATTATTCACACAATGGTCCTCATTTGGTCATGATAACATGAGAAACATGGTCACCAGAGGCACTAGAAAAATTTATCCTCTAAAATTTCTAAGAAAAATGTTTTTGAAACTTTAAGGAACTGATGGCTTCATTGTCTGAGACCCTTTACTAACAATCCTCATTTCATGCTGACTGAGTGGCACATACGGCTACATTGGTGGCACATATGGCTGCATTTGTGGCTCATAGTTTCAAGAAAACAATATGGAAAATCATATCTTCACCTGCTTGTCTGAATCTTCTCAGCCATTTTGAACCAAACTCAAGACAGGATTTGGTCCAGTTTGAATGAAAAATATGGCTGACTTGATCTGATTTTTAAGATTTCTTTCTTCTGATGTTGTATTTTCTAAATGGGATTCCAAAAAGATTTCATTTCAATTTGAGATCTCAAATGTTATTAAACATTTTCTTTCACATTCAGACAAACCAGGTTAGGCTGGGTAAAGGGTCAACTTCTGATCAAACTTCTTTTGAATGAAGTAATGAAAATGAAATGCATTTTTAAGGCAGTTTCAGGTGCCAAAGCACCATGCTATTTTTAACATAACATCTTGCAGGAACTTAAGTCAATATTATGTTTAAATACCTCAGCAGAGCAATACAGGCTGTTTGAAGCCTCTAGTTTATATCAATGTGAATCAATAGTTAAAAATATGAAATTGTTAAGGTACTAATCATACTATCGTATCTAATATTGGAAGAAAAGGATTGGCATTTTAAATTCCGTCATGCAATATTAATATGGAAAACAGCATCCCCTTGCCTTATATTATACAAGATGTTTTTTTTTTCTTTTCAGGTTTTTTTTATAGAGTAGTTGAACTTAGTCCTAATGCCTTGAAAAGCAGAATGGATAAATTCCTTGATACCTGTAAAGATGACAAAGAGACATGGACTCTTCAGATCCAAGTATTTTATGCTCTTTCAAATAAATATCCAGAGGTATGTTAGAAGCATTGCTACAAATGCTTTCAGTTTAATATGGACATATAGGTGTAATACCACCAAATCATATAACCTCACATCCGGTTTTATACGAAAAAGGTTTGAAAAAAAATATGCCCTTTAATTTGACAGAAAAATTCTGAGTCATATATCTTGGGTGTTTCAAAGCACCACTATTTTTTTATTTGGTGTTTCTATAAAAATATTTTGAAAACTTGAGGTTACATGGTTACTAAAGCTTGTAAATAGGAAAAAAAGGGGTGAAAATTTAATTGGTTAACTTCAAGTGATGGTTATTATCTTATATGCAATGTAATGTTATGTGAAATTTTGTCTGTACATGTATTACTGGACAGGATAAAACTTTATTTATGCCAAGTATTTCTTTATTTGAAACAAAGATACATTCTGACTTTTTTTTTGGAAAAGTGCCAATTTAACAAAGACTAATAGGGGAAAAACAATGGTGGTATTTATACTCCAGACTATACATGCAGGAATAGTGTTGCAAATTGTTTATGATATGAAAATATTTTTGTAAAAATTTGAAATTAATTCAAAACTCATGTGTTTTAAATTCTTAATCAGTCAATATATACAGTGTTTTAAAAAATGTCCAAGGACAGTTGACAAAATCCTTTACAAGAAGATGATGACAAAGGCTGATTTTAAGTTACATAAATTAGTCAGTCCTGTCTCCACAATAGTATATTTTAGACTGATGTATTTCACTTTAAAATGTATTACATGAATTTAGGAGTGTATTTCACTATAAAATGTTTTACACAATTTTAAGAGTGTATTTCACTATAAAATGTTTTACACAATTTTAAGAGTGTACTTAGTCCAGGAAACTGAGAACAATTTATAGTGGTTTCTGATGTCTATGAACTTTCAATCATTATATTATCAGAAATAGATTTATTATAACCATGATTAGTCTTTATCTTCAATCTTGGTTCTATTTGTGAAAAGGTGGGAGAAGTAACCATTATGTCAGTTTCAGTATTATTGAATGAAATTTTTGTCTTCACAATAGATGATAACTCAAAAAGTGGCAGACACGTTGATGAACTATCATTACAGTGATAGCGATAACAGAATACAAGTTTTGATGATTATGGAGAAAGCCACTAAAGTCAACCCAATCATTTTTGAAAAATATATGGACAAGTTGATTGGAGACAAATCAGTTACTGCAATGGAGCAGCATTTTGTGAATAATACACTAGTAAATGTGACCAAGGAAATTAAGGTTGGTAATTTGTCATTTAACCCTAACAACAGTCAAGTATTTTTTTTAAATAATTCCTTTCAAAACATCATCTTGCATTTAAAATGTCTTAACTCTGTTATCAATATTTGATACACTATATAGAAATAAGGAGATGTGGTATGATTGCCAATGAGACAACTATCCACCAGAGTTCAAATGATGGAGATATGTAAGGCCACCGTTCTGCCTTCAACATTAAAAAAAAACATAACATATAGTTGGCTATAAAAGGCCCCAACATGAAAAATGTGAAACAATACAAACAAGAAAACTAACGTCCTAATTAAAAACAAAACAAATATGACAGACATGAAACAATGACAACCACAACTACAGGCTCCTGATTTAGGACAGGAACATAAAGAATATGTGGGGTTAAACATGTTTGTGAGCGCTCAGCCCTCCCCCTAACCTGGAACAGTGGTGTTACAGCACAACATAAGAACAATCTGTAAAAATCAGTTGCAATATGCTTAACTCAAAAGATTGGTACGAGGCACAAAAACTACTAACATAAAAACAATAGACACAAAACTCTGAAATAAGTGTGCTCACAGTTACTGAAAGGTAGTTTAAAGCCAATTACAACTAATAAATAAATCATATTCTCTCAGACTTAAGCCTTTTTTCAACAAAGTTATTAATGTCTTAAGAGAAGCAAGACAAAGTTGAATCATTATTTAAGAGATCTGAATAATCTCCTATTTCAAAAATAACGTCTTACAGTGTAATAAAAGTTTTTTGTAGTTTTTTTTAACAAATGAAAATTACACTTATTTCATGCTTTTAGAATCAGCAACACTCAAAACCAGACAAAGCAAAGGATTTTTTAAATATCTTTATTACTGTTGTTGCATATACAAAAACAGAAAAATAGCTTACTGTGGATTTATTATTATTCGTTGGATACCAATTCTTGTGGACTTTGTGGGTAATGGGGAGCCACATTTTTCGACAAATTACAAATTTTCTACAGGAATGTATGACTTTGGCAAATCCACAAAATCAAATATCCATGAAAATGCAAATTTTCCCTATTCCACGAAAAATTGCATGTGCACTGCTGCGTAGCAAAGCTGACATGCTCCAGTCTTGTTCTATTATTTTTATCAATTGATCAGTTTGGTTAATGCTGCAAACTACAATGATTGGTGGAATCATTTATCTTGTCACAAAGACAAGTCTGCATATCGTACAGTCAAGTAGCAGATTAAGGATTACATTTGAATCTTATTAGTCCCCTACCGACGAAGTTGAAGGGGACTTAAGGTTTGCACTCCGTCCGTCTGTCTGTCCATCCGTCATTCCGGCAAATCAGTTTTCCACACTTTTTTCTTTGTGCTTGAAGATATTGATTTGATATTTGGTGTATTGTTTTATCATGACAAGCTACAGATCAAGTTCAAATATTGTTTAGGTCTGATGATTTTGTGCAGAGTTATGGTCCTTGGACTTAGAAAATTCACTCAAATAATCATTTTCAGCACTTTGTTTCGTCATGCTTGAAGATATTGATTTGTAGTTGGTATATAGGTTTATCATGACAAGTTTCAGATCAAGTTCGAATTTTGTTCCAGTCTGATGATTTTGTGCAGAGTTATGGTCCTTGGACTTAGAAAATTCACTCAAATAATCAGTTTTCCACACTTTGCTAGAAGATATTGACTTGCTATTTGTTATATAGTTTACACCATGACAAGTTACATGTATAGATCAAGTTAGCATTGTGTTCCAGTACAATGAATTTTTAACCGGTAGGGGACTATGTATTGCCATGCAATACTCTCAGAATGCTTGTTTAGCTCTGCTATACATTAAATTGCTCTCAGTAGATCCATTTGTTTATAAATAGCTAGAGACTGCAATATAAAATTTGTTTTACAGAAATTCAAAGATCCTGTTTTCAACTATCTTATGAGTGTGTTGAAGGTAGCTACAGATGTTACTCAAGTTTCAGTAACATTGATAGGACTACGTGATCTGTGTGTGATTTATGGACCAGAAATGTTTGGTCCACATATGGACTATCTTACACAAAAAAAACAGAATGAACAAAGTACAACTATTCAACAACAGATAGTTGCATTGATTGATCAAATAGAAGGAAGAAGGTAAGCTTAAGCTAGAAAATAAATATGACCAAATTTTGTATACAAGTAGTCAAAGGATCGGGTGTAATAAGAGCATTATTTGACCTAATTTTTTACTGAAATTTGAACTATTCATTTAAAGATTCCATTTATGTCTCTTTTAAATTTGAGTGAATTTAAAATTAGGAACGTTAGATTTAGATTAATGACGTCACAGTAAATGTAGTTATGACATCACAGAAAAGGCAATTTGTGAAAACAGTTTGGGAAATTTAAGCTGAGTCCGATTTTTTTGTTTCTTTTGCTGCCGAGAACAAAGCAATAATTAAGCACACATGAAAAAAAAACCCAGATATACGGTAGTTTACCTTAAAACCTTCATGTTAATATTTTTGTGGCACTTGGACATGCATATTCTTGTTGATCATACTTCAATATATAATTTACAACTTCAGTTTGGAAACAGTAGCCCAAGATGTGAAAGAAACTCAGGAGGATGTGGAACAATTAGACGAAAGAGTGACAGGTGCAGAAGTGGCTGTAGTAGGACTGACCACTCGTGTGGATGAACAAGAGGAAAACATTGAGGAATTAGGGGAGGGACTTGATACTGTGACTCAGAGGGTAGACTTTGCTGAGAAAGACATTGAGGAGACTAAAATTAAAGTGGAAGAAGTTGACATGAAGGTATTTATATGTATATTGAAATTAGGTTTAAAACTAATATTTTGATATTTTAGAAAGAACATAAATATTTTTGAAAAAACCTATGTAAGATTTTTTATAGCAATATTATCGGAAGACAAAAGTACTGAACCAGTTCCTTCATAACTTTACAAATATCATTTAAAAATTTAGATATTTATAGCAGTTGATTAATTTCATCTTTTCAGACAATGACTAATGCACCTCGATGGTCAAGAGATTTGACAAAGATAATGAATCCACAAACAGAACATGATTGGAGATTATTGGCCCAACGTCTTGGTTACAGTAAGGATGACATCAGAGCGTGGGCATCACAACATGATCCTTGTATGGCTGTTCTCAGTGAATGGTATGCTACACACAAAACAAGGGAGGCAAACTATGCTGTCTTAACAGCTTTACAGGAAATGAACCGAATGGATGGTGCTGCTATTGTGGAAAATGCTATGAAGGCTGTTGGTAAGGGGCATAACTCATACTTAATACTGCAATAGATTGTGCCTTTGTAGACTATGTTAAAAAGGCAGAAAATGAAGGATATAGTTTTTTTGGTTTTTTTTTTAAAGCAAATAAGTATATTTGGTCCTGCTATGGTGGAAAAGGCTACACAAGAAACATGTAATATAAGGGGAAGTAATTATTTCATGGTAGCTTTTAGTTAGTTTAATAGCAAAGGTTTTTTAACATGATAGATGATGGTTTTTATACTCTTAAAATGTTTTAATGTTTTTTATCTGTTATTTTTGTAAGAAATATACTTAAAGTTGTCCAGACTTTTTATATTCTTTTAGATATTGAACTCATTTTTGGTGTGCTGTTGGAATACAAATATGTTACAGATATTTTTGATTTGTTTGGGGTAGACCATTTTAGATGGAATTTTCAAGGCCCTTGAACTTAGAAAATCTAATGAAAGTAATATTTCTGATTTTTTTTCACTATGCTCTCAGATATTGAACAGATTTTAAATGTTAAATTGTTTTATAAGTTACATATAGAGTTTCCATTTCGTCCTAGTTGACCTACTTTTTTCAAATGTTATGAAAAATTCTTTATTTCAAGATTGTTACTTGTGTCATTACAGGCAAGTGCAGGTCTAGTAATCCTTCCACTTAATTTGTAAGCCCCTCTGTCCCAAACATAGAAGAAAAAAAGTAAGGTTCATTCATGATTCCAACATTTTCCTTTCAACATTATTCAAACTTTACACAAAGTGATTGCAGATTAACATGATTAAAGATGTATTAAACCTCAATTTTGTTTTATTAATTTGAATTACTTTTTTCTCTGGTTTCCCATTTGTGAATCATAGTCCATTTTTTCATTGAATACTAAAAGAGGGTACCAAGTTTGATTCAATTGAACCTCAAACAGTTTCCCTCCAAACAATACTCTGTTAAAAATCAACATTTTTTTTTCAGCTGATGTTGTAGAAGATGATGAAGTAGATTACGCCTCCCCTCCTGCTGTGTTCCTTAGTTACCAGTGGGGTCATCAAGATGAGGTCAAACTTATCCGTAACCACCTACAAATGGCAGGATATGAATGTTGGATGGACATAGGTCAGATGGGAGGAGGAGATAAATTATTTGAGAAAATTGACAATGGTATCAGAGGAGCAAAAGTCATCATTTGTTGTGTGTCAGAAAAATATGCACAGTCTCCAAATTGTAATAGAGAGGTAATTGCAGAACAAGTGTTGATTTATATTTTCATACAATTGTTTAATTATTCAAAAAGAAAACAACTCTACTCCAGAATCAAACGCATGTGGTGCATGGAAGGCACTTTTTTACACCCGAACTACCCAATATAATAAATATGAATTTTCATTTTAATTATGATTCTTATGAAATTCTAAAGAAAATGAAACCACCAAAAATTAATTAATTTGAGTGCCTCCAATACTTCACCACATTCAATTTTGGAACAACCCTCAGGATGAAACGCAAGTTGATGGAAACCAAATCACCTAATGCTTTCAACATAAGTAATTGCTTAACTTTATGTAGTTGACAAGTTGTTCATTGAAAAAGACTTTTAGATAATCTCATTTCTTTCTGTTAGTTAAGTTGGAATTAATGAGTATTATGACAAATTCAGATTTCAGATTTTCCCTGCAGAAGCTGATGATATAGCGTTTTATTATTTGATTGTGGTTCAAAGATGTATGCCCAATTTTATTCAACTTGCTTCTATGTTTAAAAGTTTTTGAATGATTGGTATTTTTTCCATATAGTCCTTTTGCTCTCCTCTGAAATTAGATTACAGGTAAACTTTTTGTTCATAGTGTAATTCAATTTTGGGGTATTTTTGTGTATTTATAGCCCCCTTACTTCCATCTCACTTAAAACCAATGTTACAGCCTCCAAATGTAAGTCATTAAGTATTAATTTCTTTCAGGTAAATTTGTCGGTAAGCTTAGGTAAGCCAATGATACCTCTGCTAATGGAGAAAATGGGTTGGCCACCAAAAGGATCCATGGGACCTATCTTCAGCGAGTATCTTTTTGTTAGGTTTTTCCAGCGAGCTGGAGAAGAGACTGATGATAACCGAATTTGGCCTGTTGCCAAGTTCCAGGAAATGCTGATGCAGCTGAATTGTTATGGTATTCTGCCAGATGAAACATTGATTGATGATAGTAAGTATTTTTGCTTGCAAGATCTACACAATGATATAAAAGTTTGTCTCGCTTTGCCAAAGAAACAGGAAAAAATCCAATTTAAAGACAAATTAAAAAATGAAACTTCCATAAAATTACTTTTATACTTATTTTGGCATTGCTTATTTGTTTGGTTTGTTCAGTTGTTTGTTTATTTGGAGAATAAAAGTTCATGATTAATTTAGAATTTGTTTTCCATAAAAAATGATATTTTACATGTACATGTATTAATTAAGGTAGCATAACAATCTGATTTATGGAAATGTTTTGTTTTGTATGTCCTGGTCGAGGACCAGTTACCTTCAGTTACCAGTTACCATCACCTGGCATTTTATGCAAGAATGGAAGCATTTTGTAAATACAGCATTTTGCTATTATCTGCACACTATAAATTTCATAACTGGTCCTTGCACTCGAAAAATTTCACACAAAAAATCGCCACAATAGTACCCAACTTTACCTTAGTTATGAGAGGATTTGCAGTCATAGTCTATGTTGTTAGATTATGTTAAAAAAATATGTGCCCATGGAATTCCTCTTTAAAAAAAATTGAGAAAAACTGTGAATTTCTGATGGTAACTGGTAGTGGACCATTAGTTATGTGATTTTTGCATAACGGGAAAACAAATTATGTTGTATAAAAATGGAGAATCAAAAGATTTGGAAAATTAAAACTACACCATTCCTTTGTTTAGTGAAAGAAAACTAACATTTGGTTATAATGGTCTGTTATTTATGGTATACCTATTAATTCAATCTCATTAAGATGATCACACTTGATTCATTCGATTCATGATATACTTAGTCTTTTATCAAGTAATAATAGGTAAACATTAAAATTAAAGTATTCTATGATGATGTATCATCTTTGAATAAGTATTCATAAAATGAAAAATATTTTTTCTCTCAACAAAATTTGGTTCCCCCAAAATAAATGAATTGACAGTTTTAGAATTGTTTTCTTGAACAAATGTGAATCTTGCTTAGATATTTACTGGTACACAGAATTAATGTCTTCAACGAAATTAAATTAAAAGGGGGATTGGGTTTGAGAGTGATTTTGGTTTCTCCAGCAACCAGCAGTAGTTTGTTCATTTATAAAGAAGTGAGAACCAGAACCTTTATTGGGTATAACCTATTTTTTTTTATTAAATTGAGTGATTTTGTATTAACAGTGTACAAAAAGTGGTGGATACCAGTACAGGAAGTTATAGTGATAGATAAAAATAAGAAAAAACAAAGTCAGAGCCAAGCCAAGCAGAAAGAAATCAAAGATGAGGTAATATTGCAATTATTTTCAGATTTAATTTTAACATTGGATTTTATCCCTTGACATTTTAAGTCTGTTGATTAAATAATTATATAACTGTATCGCTACTGATGTTTGTCCTTTCTAGACTTTTATACACATATGTCAAGCTTGCATGGTCTCACATTGAAGGATTACAAGAGACGGCTTTTCAGTTGTTTCAAATTTATTAAGCCATGCATAATGCCAGGAACCTGTTGTTCAGTGGTTGTCATTTGTTGATGTGGTTCATAAGTGTTTCTCGTTTCTTGTTTTTTATATAGATTAGACTGTTGGTTGTCCTGTTTGAAATGTTTTACACTAGTCATTTTGGGGCCCTTTATAGCTTGCTGTTCAGTGTGAGCCAATGCTCCTTGTTGAAGGCCGTACTGACTTATAATTGTTAACTTTTTACACATTGTGACTTGGATGGAGTGTTGTCTCATTGGCACTCATACCACATCTTCTCATTTCTATATATAGAAAATATTCAGATTTTTTATAACATATTATGTTTCCTGTGTTGGTAACTCTTCTGGAGCACCTCAGTTCACTCTCATTTTTATTATGTGGGTTTCATGTTTGAAATGAAGCTATGTAATTACTCTGACCATAATTGTACACATTCTGAGAAGCTGCTTATAAAGGTCAGGAAAGAAGGAAATACTTTGGTCATTGATTCATTTAAGCTTACCAACTTTTGTTGTTTTGTAGAAAAGTAATAAATTTGAAAAGAAGATGTTTTCATATGTTTATCATCCTCTTACTTATACAAAGTTTCTGAAAAAATTGTAATTTGTTTAGGTCTTAAAATCTATGCCTTTTACAAATGGAATGTATGAAAAAAAAAAAACAATGTTTCACTAACAATAATGAAATAAAGAACTTTAAAAATATTTTTGGGCCTTCATTGCAAATAATGGATGGAAAGTGTCATATTCAGAGCCATAGATTAAAAAAAGACCAACAACACTTGACCAAAAAAAAAAAAAAATGAGACTTTATTTTTTCAGTTTTTGTTATCACACTTATGTATGAGTACATGATAATACTGTTAGTACTAGACAGCACATTTTGATTCATGAACATGCAGGCATACAGTGATTGTTGGCCAGAACTAGTTCTGGATGTGATCTATTTCATTGCCAGACATGTAACCGTTTATGTTGATGAAATTAACAAATATTTATTTGTTGAAGTTGAATTATTTCTTCTTCCTATTAAATTTTAGGACAAGAAGTCACCAGATATCTTTATATCTTACCAATGGGGTAAACAGAAACAGATTATGGCCTTTTACCAAAGATTGACGGGGATGGGTCTGAGTTGTTGGATGGACATCTACCAAATGGGAGGTGGAGACTCATTGTATGAGAAAATAGATTCTGGTGTACGAGGGTGTAAGGTAGTACTTACCTGTATCACACAAAAGTATTCGCTATCAGCAAACTGTCGTAGGGAAGTCAGTCTGGCCGATGCTTTGAAGAAACCAATTATACCATTGCTTTTAGAGAAAATGGATTGGCCACCATCTGGACCAATGAGTATGGTGTTTACCCAGTTGCTGTTTATTAACTTTTATCGTGACGAAGAAGTACAAATGACATGGACTGGACCAAAATTGGATGAATTAATGGAGAAAATAGGAGAACATATGCCAATGATTACGCAAAGCGAGCATACAAATGAAGAAAAACAAAGCACTAAGAAAGAAGATAATGATAAAAAATCTGGAAATTCAGAACCAGAGTCGAAACCAGCAAATCAGAGTATGTCTCCAAGACCTGTCAGCTCCAGAAATACCAGAGGTGCAGGTGGTCCACAACCAACAGAAAACAAGCCATCTCCAGTAAGACAACCTAAGCCTGTGGCCGCCACCAACACAATTGCTGAATCTCCAACAGATCCAGCACAGCAAAGAAAACAAGAACAGACGTCTGCTCCAAAACAGGAAAAAGAACAAAAGAAGTCCAAATCTTGTACAGTTTTGTAGATATTTAGGTGCAGCTTTAAATGATACAGCTTGAACATCACATTGCAAGACTGGTACTTCAATTTTGTTGTACAAATCTAATATTGTAAAATTTTAGTACTAATATAGTACGATAGTTAATACGTACTACACCAGTACTATATTATTTAGATACATTTTCAGTACTATTGTACTAACTAAAATAGTGCACATGCAAAAGTAGCTGTGAAAGCAAAGGAACAGTTCTGTTATTGCTGTTCTTCATATATAAAGTTTATTTCTGTTTATTAATAAAGGAGACATTCACAATTTTTTTAGAAATACTTAATCCGTCAGGTTTTGTCATTTTTCCAACATGATTACATTTTAAAAGCTTTGTTGCATTTATATAATAGATAGATTAATTACTATTGAACTGTATTTTGATAAACAAACAAACCGGTGATGTGCCATATTCTATTGTTCTGACTTTTTGTGATTGTGTGTGTTATATGATATGTTTAAATTCTTTGATATAGGGAAGAAATATATCAGTTTATCGCACCTCAGGTAAATTAGTGACAGTGTGATTGGTTTATCGCTGTCACATGGTGACCGCCTATGGATCCGTATTGGATCAGTAAATTTCATATGGGGTTCATGATGTCACATCTACTTATAAAGGTGACGTCATCTTTTAATTTATTGTATTTCATTGTTTATTTTGATACAAAACTTAGAAGGAAAAGTCCTGTGTGCGATAAATTTGTCATACAGTTACTACTGACCCCCTATGGATCTATTGAGGGTTAGTAGCAAACCATATAACTTATATCAACAGGGCATTCCTTTCATTTTCAGTTGTCAAGATGATTTTTTTTTGAAAAGAGGAAGGAAAGTTAGAAATTGCATGTGGTTTTTTATTATTATTATTATAATAGTCAATAAAGAAGACTGGGATTTTCAGCAAGTAGGTCATTTTTTTCCCAATGCCCAACTGTTATGGAACGCCCTGGTTTAATATTTTGTTGGATAGATTACTGAATGATATCTTTGCTATACACATTTTCATTGTTAACTCTAATGTTTTAGTTTAATAGGAAAAATTGTTTATTTATTATACTTGTGTCTACTATTTTACTTTAAGTAAATTAAATATATTTAAATTAAATTTAACTAGATTATTAATGTGGATTATTTAAAATTAGACTTATATATTTAATAGATATCTCCGGCCTTTTTCTATGACTTTTCTAGATTTGTCAACGATACTTTTATTGTCCAAAAGTTAATTAGACGTAATTAAATAAAATACATGTATATCCATATTTTCTATTAGCTAATAATATGCACTTCTTTTCACTATTGATCACCCTTATTCTTTGTGTTTTTGAGTAAAATATGACAGACCAGTTGAAAGTATTTAGAAACTGGTTTATGTAAGGGATTATATATGTCTTGTGGCTACAACCTCATTTTAACGCTTTAGTTTTCAGAATGTTTTTTTTTTTTAGTTTTGGTCTGTTCCTCAATAACTATAAATGCCTGACAGGTCAACAGTTTTTGTTATATATAATAGAAATGAAAGGATATGGACTTATTGTGACACAGATATGTCACAGACATATGACTTTAACCTCATTTCCATGCTTCATTGGTTGGGTGAATTTTTCAGGGTTAAATCAATTCCTCATTTACTGTTTTGAAAGGTATATAATATTTGTTATGGTTTTTCTTTGAATTGCACTCTTTAAAGGTCTAAATGTCAAGTTGTCTTGATCTATTTTCGTTCTCCAATGGTTGGAATAAAATTTATTTATCTCCGAAAGTATACAATATTGGTCAGCAATATTTTTTTTCGATTATGTCTGTATCTGAGAAAGTATATAATAGAGGTCAGGAATATTTGTTTTATTTGATCTGAACCTCAGTTTCAGAGTTTTTCAACCTTCAAAATAATTCAAATATTACTGAAGGTGAGAAATGAAGGTTTGTCAACTCTTGTTTATTTTTATATGAGTTATTTGTGATACCTTGTATGTTTCAAGAACCACCCAAGTGTCAGTGACATGATTGGGGTCAATCCGTCCAAATAGGCATTTTGATTGCAAATAAGGGTAAGTAATTACTTGCTGAGACTAATGGTATATCTTTACTCAAAGCAGCATGTCTTTTGGAGTTTTATTTTAAATTTAATATACATATAAGTTTCAGGAATTTTTGGAGGGGATTTAAGGGGGGTTGTAATTTATTTTATTATTTATAAGATGAATATTTATTTGCATCAGGTTTATATTTATAACTATTATGTGATTTATTTTTACTTCTCAGAACATTGTTTATAGATTGTCTGTGATATTTTTCTAGAATAAAGCATTATCTGTTATGTTTAGTAATTTTATATCTTAAAAATATGATAAAATATTTGTGTCAAACAGCAAAATTTATGGTTTCACTTTGATCTTGTTCCTACCACTAAATAGCACTGCTGGGCTAGTGGACTGGCATGCCTGCAGCAAACCTTTAGAGCTACACAGTTTGAGATCTGCCTCTTTTAAGCAACACTTAGGGGAGATAATTCATGACAACCTTTTTTCATTCAAAATTTTGTATTAAGATACACAGAATTTCATTACATAAGCATAAGCTTGTTGCAAACCACAGTCCGATGTTTCTGTGTGGCTGTGCAAGATGTATAAATATGCAGCCACATCTGGTCATAATGCATAAGGAGACAAAATATCCGATGCCTTGTGTAGAGTGGGTTCCACACTCTCAGCACGTCAATGAAATCTTGCAAGATTCTGAGTGGTCTTTAGATGGCCCATTGCATGGCAGAATTTCTGACTCTATCCAACATACTCTCTTGTTTCAGAAGTAGTCCAAATTTACCCACTTCATTTCAGTGGATCTACCTACTGCAGAACCTTCCTATCATGTTATTGTTTGTTGGTTCTTGTCCTGAATTTGCACGACTATGAATATTTACCATTAGGAAATGCATGAAGTATTTGCCATTAGACAATGCATGAAATATTTGCCGCTGTACACTGCATGAAATATTTGCCACTAGACAATGCATGAAATATTTGCCACTAAATAATACACCAACTACTTGCAACTAGACAATTCATGAACTATATGCCACTAGAAATTGTATGAAATATTAGCCTCTAGACAATGTGTGAACTATTTGCCACTATACAATACATGAAATATTTGCCACTGCAATACATGAACTATTTTCCACTAGAAAATGCATAAAATGAATGCCACAAGGCATTAAGCAAGCAACAATCAAATTGATAACATGACACTAACACTGGTAGATAAAATTTTGGTGAACTGCATGCATGGTGCTATGACGGAGAACTGTAAGATTTTGTTTGATGACCCCTTTTTGCAATTATGTAAACATTAAGTGGATGCAGTCCTTTTGATTTTAAAATATGACTAAAACAAATATTTACTTGTCACTAGTCCGTACATAATATGAATTAATTTGTGATTGTTTCTAGGAAGAAAGTGTTAATTGATTCGTGATTTTACAACGTTTATATCTTTAAATCTGTTCCTCAGTGAAGGCCATCTTTAGTTTTAGGTCAGCAAAAATAACATATGTAGGACTAAACTATTTTCATCCATGTCTAATAAATATATTAAATATGTTCTATGGAAAAGCTGTTTAAATTCTCTTTGTTTGATCTCTATGTGAAACTTATTGGCCAAAGCAACAATTTGATATTACGCTGGAACAAAAACAAATTCTGGTCAAGACCATCCAGGAACCATCAACTCAGTCAGGGTTTTGAGATGTGACTGTTAATGTACACTACAGCAATGTAACAGAAGACTTAAACAACGTCTTAGAACTACTAGAGTCTAGTTTTGACAGGAACTTCCCTTTGCAAAAAGTCTTCCCTTTACATAAAGACATAAGTTATACTATTCCCATGTCAAGACTAAAAGAGTATCAGCAGAGTCTCAATAAAAAAATATCAAATATTTAATAAAGTAAAAGAGGACCAACAAGATTATGACCTCAAAAGAAATGTATACATGCTACATGCACAGAAAACTAAAACCATGGAAATATTAGTCACAAGAATGGCTAAATTCAAAATATTTTGATGGATTTGGAATTCAAAGATGTAAATATTAATAACACTGAAGTACTCTAGTAATGGACTTCTGATACCCGTTACACCTGGGACTATTATACACCGGTTACACAGACATAATTATTTTGATATATATCTTTTAAACAATTAAAAGACATACAACAATGTTAGATGCATAATCGGAACATGCAAGCATAAAAAACAAAGCATCAGTAAAATCAAAACACACATCAGAAGCATGGTATTTATGATTCTGTTAAGAAATAAACCCAAAGCAAGTCTAGTAAGCTAAATATGTTAAAATACGTCAAGCCGAAAAAAACTTGTAAAGTCATATGATACTTCAAATTTAATATGAAAAAAAAGAGTTGAAAATGTTTTATATACTTGGATGGCTAAGTTTTACTTTAAAAAGAAAATCCCTTGTTTTATCAGAATCTTCAGAAATGTACTGCTATTGATTTATTGTCTTACTCTAATTCGTTGACGGCTTTTCAGTATGCCATGACCTTAACCATGACACCTTTAGAACTTCGGCAATCGCACAGCGCAAGTGCGAGGGAAAAGCCGTTATCGGAAAGTAAACTTTTAACGTAAAAAAAGTTGAAAGAAGATAGTATTAACCGATTCCAAAATAAAACAAAATAATGCACCAAATCATTTAACAACTGTTATAACAAACTTTAATTAACAAATGGGTACGCATTGAAAACATAAAAAAACAAAGATTTATTCCTCTATGGCACGCCTGAGCCACTTTTATTACTTAATCTTAGATTATCTCAGATAAACTAGGATTTTCTCAGATAATCCCGGTTTATCTCAGATAAACTAAGATTTTCTCAGCTTAATTCAAATTCGAGAAAATCCTAGTTTATCTCAGAAAATACAGAAAATTCATTATCTGGAGAAAATCCCGGTTTATCTAAAAAATTTAAGAAAATCTTGGTTTTTCTGAACGATTTTCAGATAATCCTAATTTATGTTCAGATAATTAATTATCTCAATTTCAGATAATCAATTATCTCATTTCTCGAGAAAATCTAAGTTTATCTCGGATTCTGAATATAGCAAAGAACGATCTAATGACTGTTTTAATTGGACGACAATCGTTAAACGTTTTACTTTTTCTCTGATTCCTCTGTCGTCTCTTTTATTTTCCACGTATTCCGGATCCATATATACTTATGTGTTGATTGTTTATCAATAGGTAATGGTCGGTAAACTTCGGCACCAAAACCCGACAGTTACTGATTTGCAGGAAAAATTTTCGATCAACAATCACAGGATGAAATATTTTTTTGCCGATTATACTGTATGGATTAGTAATAAATGTAAAAAAACGTTGCGCAAAGGACTTAATTTAATATTATATATATATAAATCTCAGATATGAATACATTAGTTCAATAATTTCCTCAACATAATAATTTCTAGAAACTCATTTCATATGACTTTTAGACCTTAAAAATAAGATCTGCAGGCGTCACACCCCAGAGGCGGATTTAGGGGACCGGATGGAGAGGGAGCCCCCTCCTAATGGAGATAACGATATAAAGTTAATGCATAGACTTTTCACATGTTCTACTCCAAACTTTGCCTAGCATGGGGCCACCTCTTTTTCATAACCATGGATCCGCATCTGCACCTGAATAAACTATCCTGTTCATCAATCGGTTTTAAATTGGCTTGAGTCTGACTGGTTTCTTTGCGTAATCGATTTTATTGATTTTGTAGTTCGTCCCATATATCTAATAATTGTAGTTCTTGGTATATTAAAACAGTTTTGTTTTGTTTTCTGAAAGAGTAAGAGCTAAACATAACGGAATTTTACCATAAATTATCATGAAAACCGCAATGGCTAAAGACAGTTAGCCTTCATAATTTTTAAGGTGGCAGACCAGATTTTATAAGTAATTCTTCATAAATATGCTAGTAAAATCATCAAAGTGCTCTTTCAGGCTTCATGTGTTACTTTCACCACAAAAGTGCCATACAATAGGACAATAATCAAAATAACACATATTAAATATGAAAAGTAAATTAACAACCAAGTCAAAGCCTAGACGCCTGAATTATGCATATTCACATTTGAACTTTAGCTGTCTATCACTAATCACACCCAAAAGTTTGACTTCTTGTTCAATTTTATTTCATTTCCATCCAAATTCAAACTTATACTTTGTTTTGTTGTTTTAAACTATTGCAAGTGCTTTGAATGGCTTGAATGTAGGCAGGGTTTGTTTTCATCTGGTCGTGGCAGAACCAATTTATTAAATGTAATCTTTCCGAAGTGTTTTTTCAAAAGATTCACAACCGTGTTGTGTCAGATCTGAATCTATTGTCGTCAGCAATAAATGATTAGTTATAAAAATAGATGTTGGGTATGATTGCCGATCAAACAACTATCCAACAGAGACCAAATGTAAGCAACTTCCTGTCACCCGGCATACGGCCTTCAACAATAACTTATTTCAGTGGCAAAAGTTATTTTCACGTTTGTGCACATTTGTTTCCTGCAACTTGTGTTGAAGAATGTTCGTCTATGTGCAAAAATATTTATTTACAATTCTTACCCATTCTTTAATAAGTTATTCATTTTCAAAATCCTCCTTACCCCCCCCCCCCCCCCCCCCCCCCCCCTTCCTTTACGTCATAAAGTGATAAAATTTGAACTCAATTTGTGACAGAATGTTATGATTCCTGGGCTTATGAATACCTATATATTGCCATCTAGGTACAAATATTAATTTTATTTTCAATATAATCACAAATGTTTTGGCAACATAATTACATAATCACTAAAAAGGGCAAGTAATCAAAAATCAAAAAACCAAATGGAGAGACTCAAATTCCGGGAAATCATAATTGGTTCTCAGATAACTTCTATGCATGCTACCCATGCATCTTTCTGTTTAGAAATTTATTTGACTTTCGTGAGGTTACTTCAACAAACCAGATTATTGAGGTCGCTCGAATTTCTTAAAGCGAAATTTGAAACCCATAAATGATCTTTTATTTTTTTCTTTTCTTCGTGAAACAATTTTTTCAATCCATATACCCACACTTAAATCAGGTAAAAAATGATGCATCTCCATATTGCCGAGACTGAGCAACGAAAATCTGAACTAATTAGCCTATACGAAAATTGCAAACAGTGGAGTGCTGTAACCATGCAGACAATTTGACGTTAGAAACTTTTCTTACTGTCCTTCCAACTACGATACAGGCAGACGGGGTTTGTTAATGACCATCAATGACCTTACTGTCCTGATCAAATTAGACAATATGTAGGGACAACACCCCGTCAATAGAAGGGTCATAGAATTTGATTACGCAACGTCATAATCATATGCGAGATATGTTTACGGCCGCAACGTCAAATGCTTATCAAATCGCCAAATGCCATGGTAGACAGATCCATGACATAAATGTTTCCCATAAACTGAAATGCCAAAGAATCGACTGCAGAAAAATATTTAAAGCCCTAAAGTTTAAACCGCATAATTGCAAAATCACACTGTAATGGGTGGGACAAAGGCAAAATCAAAAGTACAAAACTGAACTCAAAACATGTCCAAAAGAATTGGTGGACCTTTCTGACAATCATTTTGGCGTTGGTTACATGCAGTCATTTCCTTCTACGATGCTACATCCATTGATCAGGGGAAACCCCGGGTTAAGTGGCTTACCACATGATTTGAACATTCAAATTGACGTAACCAATTCAACTTCCGAACTGCAATTTTTTTTAAACAGTGAAGTAATGAATGAAATTTATGTTCATACATTTGTTTAACAAAAATTGCATATTTAAAAATGGAAATTAAAAATAATAATCTAGTGCAGGGACTTCCTATACTAACGTTAGTATAGACTGTCCCTGTCTAGTGTTGCATTTCTAAAGTCGGTCAGTTTTAATTCCGAAGTTCCATATACAGAAGTGCTTCTGTAATGGGTACGTTTTTGATCTGTCAAATATAAGATTGAGTGGGAAACTTTTACATTAAATATTTATGCCTTGAATGATGGTAATTTCGAGAACAAGTTGCTTTTTAAAAAAAAAGACAATACGTGAACCTTAGAACTTTTTTTATTCTAATTATTAATTCAACTGAATAAGAAATTATATATCAGTGTTTGCATGGGATAATATTTTTTTTTTATTGTTATTCATTACAATTTTGGCATGTTGAGAGAAGTGTTAAATATAAAGCAATGAGGAAAAAATAGATTCCTAGACGTATAATTTCTTAAAGAACAATAATGATTCAAAACATGGGGGACACTGTACCTTCTTCCAAAAATTCATAAAATTAATCTAGAAATAAGTAATGAGGCATTGCGAACTGGTCAGCTAGCAGGACACATTAATGTTCGTTACCGACCAATCATCAATAAATGCAACTCTCCCGCGAGAGATACTTACTTGATCTAATTATAAAACCATTATTGAAGAGGCATAACTGTTACATTCAAGATAAAAAGTTTCCATTAATAAAATAGAGTCACACGAGGTCAAAAGAGAATGCATTCTTATTGCCTAAGATGTACGTCAAGGTACACAAATATGATCACTGATAAATTAGAAGAAACTGTTATCTATGCATTAGAATTAATTGACACACAGGAGAAGATACTTTAAATATTCTCAACAAAATAGATATAACTGCATTTGTCAAATTAATTTTTAGAAACAATGAATTTGAGTTTAATGGACTGTTATACAAACACATTATAGGAGCGCTCATGGGTGGTATATTTTAACCAACATGCACAGATCTGCATCTGTCTGTCCTATTCATTAAAATCTTAGATAAGTTCATCAAATTACACTGTCGATAGGGATGACGGTTTTATGGTCTTCACAGGCAAATTAGAGCAAGTTGAAGATTTCTTTAACCTAGCAAACGAAATTGACCATCTACTTTAGTTCTAATATGAGGTGTCGACATCTAGTATGACCTATTTAGAGGGTGGTAAAGGGTTGTTTTCGTGCAACGTTTTCGGCCTTTTTATTTCACGTGATTTCGTGTTTCAACGTTTTATTTCTCGTTTTTTTTCGTGTTTGTTTCGACGTGCGTGCTTCGTGTTTTTCCTTAATTATTTTCCGTGTTTCGTGTCGGTACTCTTTTATTCTCGTGCTTGTCCCGCATTTGATTAAAAAATAAACCGGGACTAATTCAAAGTCAGCCCATATATTGTTTTAAATTATAAACTAATTAACTGGTCCCAAGACATTTATTAATAGCCATTGTATTACTATGATAAATCGTATGCAACAAGTAGAGGACGCTAAAAAGTGACCACATGCAGGGTCGCCATGTCAATTTATAATGACTCCATGATCTCCAAGAACGGCTGAGTAATAACTTTTGGTACTTTTTTCCTAAATATTTATGTTACGATTTTATTCCTTGGCTTCTTTTTTTTTCTGTTTTTTTCCGTGCAACGTTTTTCCGATTTGTTATTTCACGGGTTTCCGTGTTCAGACCCACCCCTTTTTTTACCACCCTCTATTTAGATACCGAAGTGTACAAAGGTGATCAATTCCATAGTAATGGAATTCTTGATGTTTAAGTCACGTATATTAAAAACACAGAAACGTACCAATATTTACCAATCACTAGTGCACATCCAAAACACACATAAATTTAAGAGTATTAATTTACAGTGTGTGAATAATATAAGAAATAATAGTGACATCAGTGAATTAAATAGACATTTAATTAGCTTACAAAATAACTTAATTGATAGAGAATACTGTAAAAAGGAAACAGTAAAAATTGTAAAAAATGTATATTAACGAATAGTCTTTTAATATTTTACTTGTTTTATTTTCAGTTAAAACAGATTTTTTTTATCTGATTTGTCAAAATGACAAGTATGCATAATGATTTTATTGTTACAAATCAAATCCCAAAGCCCACTATAACTCATTATGTAGAAGCCACAGCACTATTTTAAAATATCTCTCTGTGAATATCTAGACACAAATGTTTGATACCATATGCATAGGTCGTTATAATTAAATCTTGACCATTTATCTTTCACTTGTTTATCAAAGGGTACAACTGTCAACTTTGCTCAAGTCAGTAAACCCTTGCAATGCATAAAATGTAGCTTTACAATAAATATACATGTTTGAAAAGGATCTATAGATTGTTTATTATCATATATCAGATAAGTGAATTAGCAATCTGTGAATATTTTTTATTGTCATGTTTTAAATATCTTAGATACCCCGTATGGAGGTGCTCTTAATTGCAGGAAGCTAATACAGATAAGATGAATAGGTGTTCCGAATGAACAATAATTTAGCTTCCGAATATTCCTCCATAGACTATATTTCTAACTAATTTATTAAAAAAAATTAAATTCTGTTGGACATATATGATGATTGGTGGGTATTTTAAAACATACTTGAGAACGTACAGACCGTCTCTCGGCGCTTGACATGCTACACATTTATAGAGACATGGCAATCAGAATTTGCATCTCTTAAGGGAAGAAAACTGAACTTATTAACTTTTTTGTTGAAAACATGTAATTTTTTATAAATAAATCATGAATCTCATTGGAACCCTATTCAATATTTTCCAGGCGCTTATTTATTGAAATACAAGAAACAAAAATCTAACCAGTGTCGGATTCTGAGGGAGTACATGTATACAGGGAAAATGTCCGAAAAAATATAATTTTCTGCATAAAATGGTCCAAAAAAATTTTCCCCTCGCTACGCTCGGCGATGGCATCCACATCATTTAAACCCTGGTTACGCCACTGTAGGGCATGCTATGCCTTAAAACTTTTCCAGATGCACAGGTTTGTCTGTACTCTAGAGTAAATTTTGGAGTGAAAACGCAGCCATTTCAGCCAAAAGGTCCACATGAACCTTAATGATAGAACAATAAATGTGAAACACAGTGCTCCATGTCAAGGGGAGAAATATACAACGCAAGGCACATATCAACATGATAATGATGGTTTCACTCCCCTTATTGAAAAGATGCCCAAACTTTTCTTACATCAATAAACAAAATGAAGCATGAAATATCTTGTTAAGCAGCTTCTATGGAAGAAAATTAATCAAGGCACCCGTTTAACATGTAAACCTACCTGTAATTGTTCCGTTTCATAATTTTAAATCCTATGCTAAAAAAGAAACTTCTTCATATCTACTGGGACTATTAGTATTATAATACTAGTATAATAGTCCCAGATATCTGTATTTTTAAAATAGTTCAAACAATAATGACGTTTTGAAAGGCTATTTTAACCTAATGTAATCCGTTTTGAGAGTCTGTGTTCTGAGAGATTTTCTTATTTGGCATCCTTCTCTAAGGACACAGAATCCCAACATACCCAACTATATCAGTCCTATTCAGGACCGATAACTCTGTCGATAAATATTGTCGGGTATACAATGTTGTTGAAATCAGAGCAATTGTATTATATGTCTCTGTTGAAATGTATACAATAACAAATTTTTTTACACAAGTTTAACTTTATATCGATTTATTGAATGCCTGGATTTTGCTTAAAATATTGAATTAAAAAAATAAATAGTAAAATCATATTCAATGAAATCTCGTTTAATTTTTTACGAAATAATACAAAATCCATTTAAATAAAAATTTGAATCAAAATATTTCTTTAAAATAATTATAGAAACATAAATATTAGTTTGATTATCTTTTAAAGCAAAAATTATTTTTTTAAAGATTTTTTTTTATAATATTCATATTTTCTTAAAGTTTATTATGATACATACTTCTTCTGGTTTGACACGGGGAAGAGAAGATATTTATTTGTACAGTTATGAAAACTTTTGTATATCACAAAATTTAAACTCTGGTAATACATGTATACACAGGATGTTTAATGTCACCTGGTTGCTTTTGGTTTGCACGTCTACCTGACAATATATTGTTGTGTAACATTACATCCAAAGTCAGAGTTCACCTGTTCGTCAAGTGATGGGATTTTGAAGGTTTGGAATATTTATCTATTATAATTGTTGGGATTTTTTTCTCTCTTGGGACGTAAATATTTTTTTGTTCTAAAAGGAATGTATAAATATATTTCTAAAGAAAGATAAATTATACAGAAAACAGGAAAAAACCTTTTAAAAAAAGAAGAGAAAAAATTTTATTATAAATTTTATTGTTAACTATTTCTGGTAAAAGTATATCCTGGATATCTGTCAAAATAAAATGTTCCCGTGTCACACTTAAAAAATAATATTTTTTTAATCAATAAATTTTGAAATCAATCATATCGAAATATCACCAAAGAAAATAACAGAAACATCAGAGATTCTACATGAAAGTTAAATTAAATCAAGGAAAGTCTTACCATACAAATCCTCGATTTGATGCAACATTTCCATATACATCATCCGCCATTTTGAAAAATCCCAAAATATTCACTTTTTTAAATCGATTTTTGACCGAAATTGCCCAGAAATTAAACTGTTTTAAATAGTATTTTTCGCCAGATATATGTTTGAATATACTTAATCGATTTGCAAAGTTTTATTTTTATTAACGGAATTTCTTTATTTGTTATACAAGTAGACATGGGTATCGGTACATTTAGCATTGAGTCAACGGAGAAATAACAAGAAAAAGTACATGTTTTTACGATTCTCCAGTGACAGAATTTAATCAAAAATTAAACTGTTAGGACCAACATTGTTTGATAGAAATATGTTTGAATATCAAGGATTGATTTGCAAAAGTTAGAAAACGGGTCAGGTTCATGAGAAAACTAAACTTTATTGAAGCACCTATGCATTTTATATGGGGCAATATAATACAAAATGGCGGCTAGTATACGTCACAAAAGTCACGTGATGTCTGACTTAGTTGGATATGAGGGATTACATCAAGTGATATGTACAATGTTTCCTACAAAAACGAAAAAGTTGGTGGTTCTCTCCGGGCACCAGACTTCCTCCATCAATAAAAAACTGGCCACCATGTAATTGCCAACAGTACTGAAAGTGGCATTAATCCCCAATCAATCAATATGAACAAAAATTTGTTTATTTCATCACTTGATCATGTCGTGATACACAATGTATAGTAGGAAATTGAAATTTCAGATATTTTGTTCCTTGATAGAGAAGTAGACTCCCAGTAAGTCCTAGAATAAAAGACACTATTGAAGTTTCAGTTGGTGATATACATGTGGCTCCTAACATTTTGGCTTATTTACATACATGTATCTCTGGCTTTCAAATGCTTAGGTTTTAGTGCTCCTGATGAAGATTAATCCTGAAAAGTCAATAAAAGTGCTTCAGATGCACACAATTTAGAATCTGTTTATTTCATTCAGTGTTAATATATAGACTTTGTCATATTTTGTTGAAAATGATGGATTAATAATCAAATCAATATTTCCTTTAATTTTTATCTTTCAAGCCCTTTCTTAAATTACTTATTAAAGTAAGGAGATGTGGTATGATTACAAATGAGACAGCTATCTAATATGGTGATGTCTTAGAAAAACTAAATTCTATTGACTATGTTGACTGTCAATGACTGTTATGAATTGTATACTTTAAATCTTCTGTACACTACTTGTTCACATAATCTAAATGGAAATTATCTGAACATGGACGATAGACATAACTAAAGCTTCTACATTTTGTAATATCTTGCTTTACAATATTCTTGTTTCGTTTACATGTACATGTATATCACCAAATTGTAAGAATTCCTATGAGTACCAGTTACTGGTCTTTTTTTTTACAATGTTTACGGCAGACATATGAATTTCATGAAAACATTTAAAAAAGGAAAAATTCAGTAATCAGAAGGTAGACTTAAACCACCTGTATCAGTAACTTTATGGTTAATTTTACTGTTTTATGTACAAGTTGTGCTACAAAATGTATTTATTTTTCTCTGTAAGAAAACTTTATTTTATTTCTTACCATATCTACATGGAAGTGCGTGATTATTTTTGACTGATAATTGATCACAAAGTTTATAAATATCAATGATGTGAAAAAAACACATATTTATTTCACTTTATTTCTACACAAACATTTCTTATTTTTATGTTTTTGTTATGCTTGTTGTTTTCTTTTCCATTTCCAGCACCCAGAAAGAACGTGTGTGCTATCTTCTTATCTGAATTAAAAATTACACATTTATTTTTCATACTTTAAAAACAATTTTTTTCTTAGGTAGAAGATTGTTAATGGCTGATGTCACCCTAGGGTTAGACAGATTTAGAAAGAATGTTGCTAAAACTTGCTCAAGTTTCAAGAAGGACAATGTGAGGAAAGGTATGCATGAATTTTTAAAAATCCATCTGAATGCATGAACAATATAAACAAAGATGAAATAGGTTCTGGTTATCTTATTTATTTACCTCATGCAGCTGTTATCAGTAAATTAAAAAAAATGCTATGTATAAATTATAACGTGTATGATGTCCACATGTCCATTCATTGATTCTAAATATCTAAAATCCACTACACCTCTTAAATAAATGAATCCATCCCCTCTTCCATATGAATCATTGATTTTATTTCTTGTCCTTCAGTTCCCTTAATTTTAGTAATGTAAGTAATGTTTCAAGATTTAATGTCCTAATTTAAAAAAAAAAAAATTAAATCTGTTTTTTTAACCTTTCAAAAATATAATATATCTGCAGGGATCAGACAAAATTAAAATATCATTATGTCACTTGAAATATTAAAGACTTAAGATTCAGTAGTTTTGTTGGTATTACTATGCAATAATGGCCAAAAAATAATTAAATTGAGAAAAATGTATTTTACCAAGGTCATCAGGACCTTTGAAGAAGTTTTTAGAATTTCATAATTTTGGATATTAACATTATTTTATTATTATACTGAACTAAGTAATGGGTGATTCTTTTTTTGTTTGGAGAATATGTGCTATGCCTAAATCCAAACTGAAATGTTGGCCACTGTTTTCACCAGATGGCATCAAATATAGGGAAATAACTTCAACCTGAAAAGGTGTACCAAATTTACATATTTTTAATTTTGTTTGGTGGAGGAAGCCAAAGTACCAGGAGAGAACCAAGACCTATCACAGGAAAGCTGGCTATCCTAGTCAAGTGATCGATTAAGTACCAGGAGAGAACCAAGACCTATCACAGGAAAGCTGGCTATCCTAGTCAAGTGATCGATTAAGTACCAGGAGAGAACCAAGACCTATCACAGGAAAGCTGGCTATCCTAGTCAAGTGATCAATTAAGTACCAGGAGAGAACCAAGACCTATCACAGGAAAGCTGGCTATCCTAGTCAAGTGATCAATTAAGTACCAGGAGAGAACCAGGACCTATCACAGGAAAGCTGGCTATCCTAGTCAAGTGATCAATTAAGTACCAGGAGAGAACCAGGACCTATCACAGGAAAGCTGGCTATCCTAGTCAAGTGATCAATTAAGTAAAACGTACCTTGCCACAAGACAGGTGGGAACTCACAACCACAGTGTTGACAGTGATCACTGTAGATGAATTGCTTAGACCAAATGGCAACAAGGCCCCAATCTGTTTTTGAGTCTTTTCTTCAGGTAATGCAGATAAAACAGCCATCAAAAGATTAGTTGGATTAATTTTAAACAAAAATAAGCAACACTGATGTCATCTGTATTGTTACTGCTGTCATATGACCCCAACAAAATTTACAAAATTCCGTGTTGAGAATAAAAAAAGTAATGTCTGAAAATTAATAGCAGAAAGTTTGATGTCATTGAATATTGCATTAGAATTTGCTGACAATTATAAGTACAGTACAGTTTTTGCATCTGTTTGTAAAGAATGTTTTATGAAAATGAATAACAAGAAATGTAGGAGATAAATCAATGAGACAGCAACCCAATCATACACAAAAAACATTAAAGTTATATTTTCTAGAGAATGTTGGGTTCAATGTTTTCCATTATAAATACAATTTATTAATATTGTCATTTAATTTAAGTATTTTTTCAGACATTATATTTAAAAATAAGAAAACAATTCCAGAAGATGAAGTAGATTCACATCTTCTAAACATGATCTACATCGCAGCCACTGATGAAGAGGTCAAGGTCTGTGCAGAAATAGCAAACAGGTTAGTCTATGAAAGTGGTCAGTTATTTAGGTTACTGTAGTGTGTTTAGTTGATCTCTACCTATTTAGTAAGTAGGAAACCATGTATAATTGCAGAATGTCAACTCAAATAATGCATTTTTAATATCAGTTCAGCTTAATAGCTTAAATGTTTTTATTATATGTAAAGAAAAGTTAATTATGCATCTTATTTTCTGACGAGATGGTCAAAACAGTTTCTCTTTGATTTCAATGGAGGATTTAATAATTGACCAGTTGGAAAGATAAATGAAAAATACTAGTTATGGAATTTTTCCTGGTTTGTAGAAAAAATAGCATTTCTAGCTCAGCTGGATGAAAGGCCAAGTGAGCTTTTCTCATCACTTGGCATCTGTGGTCTTTTTCTGTCATTGTCGTCAGTTGACTTTTTCAAAAATCTTCTCCTCTGAAATTACTTGGCCAAATTTAACCAAACGTGGGCACAATCATTATTGGGGTATGTAGTGTAAAAAATGTGTCTGAAGACCACGCCTGTCAACCAGGATGGCCGGCATTGCTAAAAATAGAACATAGGGGTAAAATGCAAGTTTTATCTATTATCTTGAAAACCACTTTGAATAGAGAAAATCTGACAGGGGCAGAAATGTTGAGAATGTTAAGATCTACCTGCTGTCCAATAATTGTAAAAACTGTCAGACGACTTCTGAAAGGAGTTATAGCCCTTAAATGTCAATTTTTGTCATTTTTTTTCAATTTAGTCTATTATTTTGAAAACTTTAATAGATACAGAGAATTTTTTTAAGAAAATGATTAGCAAGACAAGATCTAAAAATAAGCCATCATGGCAGAAATCTTTAGTTTATTCATTATTAGAGTTATTTCCCTTTAAAGATGTTTTTACCATTTTTTTAAAGTTTTGCCTACAGTACGCACAGAGAGTTTGTAATCGCGAACTCTAATCACGGATTTCGGAGTGTAGCGGTGTCACACCGTGAATCACGGATTATACTCCCAAATTCCTCCAAAGATTCTCTCCCAACACCGCGTGGCTGTTAATTGGTTTATTGCCCATCGGATGTACTGAAAATTAATGACTCGTGACAACATAATTGGATTAGCCAGATTTATTACCTTTGTACATTTAATCGATGTTGATTGCACCTGTGTGCTTTAAAACACGGTATTAAAATTTCCTTTCTTTGACAGATAAAAATGTGACATTTTCATTCAAAATAAGATAATTATTCTTGTATGTATTTGCCCCATGTCATTGTCATTTGAAATAAAACGTACAAATGTATAAAAATGCGAATAAAACACTTATTTTGTATTTTTATTATAGTCCGGTCAGGTCATAATTTTTGTTTTTTCAACAAAGACGATTTTACTACAATTAGAATCTTTTATGACCTACTCAGACAGCAATATCCGGTTCATTAATTGTTCAATATATAAATATCAACTGGCTTAAAACAAAATGATGTTTTTACGGTAATTTGTCCAATCTAAACCCAAGAGTTAATTTATCGGATCAACAAGTGAACTCTGTTACTTTCAATTTATTTTGCAATGTAAAATATTATGTTTCACTACCTCGGTAGATTACCGACTTGAAATATTTGAACTCAGAAAAGAAACTGTAAAGTGACAACTCTGTTGAACGAAGGGAAAACGTTTTGTATGCAATGTGCCCTATATTCATAAAAACACAACACTGAGAGACATTCCCCGCCCAGACACAACACAATAATCACAACCTAATTTAATTATATGAAGAAAAAAAATCATGTGTTGTTTATCTCTGTTATGATCTGTTATTGATCCTTTATTATTTAAAGTAAAATTGGATGGGCGCAATCCATATTTTACTGCTCGTTAAAAGTCCTTGGCGAAATAAAAAAAAGAAGTATTTAAACAATTAATACTATAGAATTTTTAAATGAAATTATATCGTGTTCTACAAGAAAGAAATATGTGAAAAAAAAGTGGATCTGATTTTTACGATCTACACATTTTCACAGAGGATCTCTACCAATGCCCAACAGGTACTGAACGACATGCATCCTGTTTTCATCTACCATTTATGTATATTGTTGACCATGGACGTCTAAATAATGTCCAGGTTTATGTCCTGTGTTGACTGAGAAACGTAAAATTAAAAGGCTGGTGTTCGTTTATTCAGAAAAGGATTATATTTTAGATTCCGGTTAATCAATTGTAAAAGGACCTTCTAGAGCCTCAATCTTAAGGCATACAAATGTCAATCATTCCAAAGCAAATTTAAACCCCGAATGAATTTTCCCACGGTCATCCAGAAAGGTCACCTGAGTTTACTGTTACGTGATAATATTTCCCGCCAAATACAAATCTCGTGGACAAAATTAATGTCACTATTTTTAGCATTCAATATTGTGAGCGAAGTGAAGTTCAAAGTTCAACCACGGACTGTTGATCACTGAGATGTGTATGGTTTTCCCACAGCAAATAATTTCTTTTAAAAAATTTAAAAATCACTGTCCTTTATACAACACACAAGTTAACATTCATTGTGCGTAAATGATGCAGCTATAGAAGTATTCCTGTTGTAGCCGAAATGTAATTATTTATCCTAAAGTAATGCCAACAAATCATAAAGAGAAAATGCCGTAGACTTATTAAGCATAACGAATGGTGAATAGTATTTCTTTTTTACTTGCATATACAAATTTTGAGACACGTAATTTTCTTTAAACTGCTCACTTTTATATTCAGCGTTAGTTTCCGTTTATCTTTACGCAAGTATGTCTCTTTTCGTAAATAAAATAATTTACCGATGAACTTAAACAAGGTCAAAATCAAGTATAGTTTTTGTTATAAAACTTTAATGCAATTGAAAGAATTAACAACAACATTCTGCTTTTAAATCTTTAATTTGTTTCAAGCAATTATGTAATCGTAAAATGAAAATGGCGTGGACTTATTAGCATAACGAATAGTTAATAATATTTTCTTTTTTACTTGTATACAAAACTTTGAGACATGTTATTTTCCTTTAAACTGCCCACATTTATTCAGCGTAAGTCTCCGTTTATTTTTACACAAGTATATCTCTTTTGTAAATTAAATATTAATTTACTGACCAGAAAAAAACGAGGTAAAAATCAAATATAGTTTTTTTTTAATAAAACTATTTTTAAATGTACAGTGTAATTGAAAGAATTAACAACAACGTTTTGCTTTTAAATCTTTTATTTGTTTCAAGCAATCAGAAATATAACCTGATTATCAATAGACAGGAAATACAATTGTTTAATTACATAAGTAATCTCACATACCTTGACTTTCGCGTGCCGGTATAGATCAGAAGGATTAGGGCAATTAATTACCTGGTGTGACACCGCGTCACACCGGACTGGGAGAGATGTCGCTAATACAATAAACAAAAGGTAGCGAATTTACGCGGAAGTCGGAGGGAATACTCCCAATTTTCTCCGATAATTTAGGGAGGAATGTCGGAGTTCCTGGTGTCACACCAAGAAAAAACATGGTGTTCGGAGTTTGGGAAGCCTATAAACGAAATTTGTACTGTATTATCTTGAAAATTGTGATAGATACAAATGTAGATAGGAACTTTAAAAAGCTAAAATTAGCAGCAGGACAAGATCTACAAAAATGTCAAAATGACTGAAATAGTCAGTTAACACATTATAGAGTTATTGCCCTTTCATGATTATTTTTACCAAAAAAATGGCTATTGTTGAAGATGCAGGTGAGCGACATAGGATCTTTAGAGCCTCTAGTTATTAAACGAATTATAAAGTTTACATATTTTGCAATTTGAATGGTCAAATATGGCTCTTCTCATACCTCATACCTCCTGCTATTCCGTGAAATTCATTTATGTACTATTTACAAATTGCTTGACACAATATAAAAAAACTAATAAACAAAATTGAATTCATAACGTGAAAAAAATAGTTTTTTTTTTCAATTTTTTTCAATTTACAGAACTCAATACAACAGACCTAGAATTCCAAGCAAACTTACTAAGTCTGATCCATTCAACTATGGTCCATTACTGATGAGAATGCTACATAATTTGGGAAAACCTCATGTAGCTGTTTCTTTCATGGAGGATGAGGTAGATAAAATTTTAACCACTTAATCATGATGACAAAAAATGACACAATACAATAAAGTCATCAAAACTCTTAAGATAAATCAAGAGAATACTTAAAAGGAACAACATGAATAGGTTACAATACAGAACATTACAACTGATCCAACTAACTCATGACTCCCCCTGAAAATGTTAGACATAGAAACAAAGACAAACAAATGTGAACAACATATGAACATGATAACCAAACTTGGTCGAAAATTTAAAAAAAAACTTATGGAAGTAAACTCTTTATTGGTCATTACTCCCCATCTTCATTTCCCATTGCAATATGGATGCTTAATGTATAAATGATTTTTTTAGTAAATTTTAAACAGTCTTCCATATCAGTATAACATTTGTAACTTGAGGTGAGTGACTTAGTATATTATCCATTTTTTGAGAAAGAATTAAATGTTTAGGTGCCAGATGTCAGATATTTTTATTCCTCACCTAAGATAGTAAAGGGGCATAATGTTTTCTGATCTAAGTGTCTGTCTGTCTGTAAGTCTATCTATAAGTCTGTCCTGTGTCAAGTTAAAGTTTAAGTTTAAGGTAGGTCAAATTTTGGTTTAGGGAAGTTTGTAGTGATATCAAATTGAAACTTAACTGTTTAGAAAAATGGGAAAAATATTGTAGTTCATGGTGCATTTAGGTTAATTTGGAGAAGACAAAAATAACTGTTTTCAATAAAAGTGGAAAGTTAACTAATTGTAAATTTTATTTCAATGGTGATTTGATTGAAAATGTACAGTGTTATAAATATCTTGGTGTTGTTTTATCAGCATCTGTTATGTTTAAGACTGCTCAAAATGATTTATATCAAAGAGCTCTAAAAGCATTTTTTAAGCTAAAAGGTGTTTTTGGTAGTATCATGCCAAACATTGATACAAATCTTCATATTTTTTATCATACAATTAAGCCTATTTTACTATATGGTTCCTAAATTTGAAGTACATGTACTTATCATTAAAAATCACAAACTATTAATTTGCATGAACTAGAGCAAAAGTATATTAAATTTCCTTGTAAAAAATTATGCCTAAAATTTTTTGAGTATATACTTGGAGTTGATAGTAAATCAACAAATTAAGCAGTTTACTCTGAACTTGGTTGTACCCATTACATATTGATATTATTTGTTCAGTTATTAAATTTTTCTGTAGGATCAAAGACATGAATGAGTGTCATTTGTTGAGTCAAACTCTTACAGATATTATCATAAACATTATCATTATTGTTTTTTTACTTTTGTCTATTTGTAATCATTATGTGTAACATGCCCTTTACTGGCTGATAATTGGTTCAATAAAGTATTCGTATTCATACTCGTATCAACTTGAAATTTAGTACACATTTTCATTATTAAGTCAACTGTTTGATATATAAGCCAAATTAGGGTTTTGAAAAAGATTTTGCGTTTCAATGAACATGAAAATGTATTAATGTGTTAGTGGGGCATGGTTTCCTATGCCTGGACACAGATTTCTGCTTTATGATATTACTCAGTCCACTTCTCACGTTAAATTATATATCATGTTTTTTAGGATTTAAAAGAAATGTTGCATCATCCAACCACATGTCTTATTTACTTGGATCTCCTCTATGAAGCTGGATTGTACGAGAAAGTGGTAGAATTTTATGAGAACACATTCAAAGAAATATTTGAAAGAGCCAAAAGAAAACAGAAAAGTGCTGGTCTACTGCTATATGACATGAACCATACTACATTAGCAGTGGCAGCACTGTACAAACTGGTACTTATATTTTACTTTTATTTTATTGGACATTTTAAAATCTAACATCAATATGTCAAATAAAAGGAGATGATGGGTATATGTCAATGATAAAATTGAGAATGGAAATGGGTAATGTGTCAAAGAGATAACAACCCGACCAAAGAGCAGAAAACAGCCCAATAGTGAGACAGCAACCTCAGGTTTCAAAACCCCAAAGAAATGTAGAGGTTAGCATACTGTCTTCAGTCTTTTTTGATTTCGACTATCAAAACTCAATTCCCTACAGGACAAAAACATAAAGATATAACTAATAACCACGGTTAATGTTTCTGGCTTGGGACAGGCATATGGACATGTAGCACTTTAGAAAATTCTTAATAACTCAAAACCCTAAACCTAGCTGCTAGCATGTGGGAATTGCCTTGCCAGAAATGTTTTTAAAGTGTAGAACCTATTCATAAAGTATTCTGTGATCTTTTATAGTGCATGTTGCCAGTGAAATATCAATGTCAACAATAAACATCCAAAATTAATCCAATTATGTGGTAAATCGTGAATGAAAAAAGGAAGAAGATATAACAGGACAATTAAAAACCATGATCAAAGAAAGACAGAAAATACCTGTAGCTGACTCTTCCCTTCATAATGTATGTTAGGGTTATTCTACTTATCTCCATTTCTGTCAGTATCACAATTATCAAAGCCAAATGAACATTTAATCATTTTGTAGTTATGATGTTTTGTAGAATTCACAAGAATCATTGCAAAAAGTAGTGAATTTATTTAAAGGAAAGTTTCATGATGATGAAGGATTCTTATCCAATCGCACTAGGGCATTTGCAGCAGCTTTGGCACTAAATCAGGTATGAAACATGATCACTCAAGGTGTATTACATCAGTGTCAGCATATAATCAAACCAACAAGACTTAGGTGTACTGTTTCTTGCAGCTTTGATTGTCAACAATTTGTTAAAGTTTGTAATTAGGTCAGTTTAAGTGGAACTATTAATAGTTAGTCAATTATATTTGGTATGCAGCTGTATTAGTATTGCACACCTCATTGTCATGGAGACTATTTACCCCTTCCCCTTAATCATAGTCGAGTGACTATAAAAAAAATTCGTTGCATTGTTCACATGTAGATGATTGATTGATTGGTGGTTGCTTTACCGTGCATCAGCACAAAAAGGCTATATCATGGCGATCACATGTTGATGTGTTGCCCTTTTAATTTTATCATTTGCATATATTATCCGTTGGCCAATTCAGGGGCATAGAGGGTGTATGCCCCCTCCTTTGGTAGGAAAATTTATTGTTTTTTTTACATAAAATTTCACTTCACTATCCTCAGCAATTACCACCCCTTTCCTCAAACCTTGCATCTACCCCTGCTATCAAAATTACACAGACATTATCTCAGTGTCAACAGTTTTTTTTACTTGTGCAATACATGGATTTTCAGAAACTCATTAACAATGATTGAATGAAAAGGGTATTACTTTGTTAAAATGATGCATGAAATAAGTTATATAACACATAGGGAAGTCATCTTCAAAAAGAAAAAAATGAAATCAATAATATCGAATTGTTGAATGTAGAAGGTACTTCAGATTTTAACAGGACTCATTATATATGTGTATGAATTTTGTCGAAAGAGTACCTACAAAGTAATGTATAATTTGTTTTTCTAAGTTGATACTTTAACATGTTTAAGGTTGAAAAAAAATATTGCTTTCTTAAAAATTGTTATGTTTCCAATTGCTACAGTGATATTATTAAATTCAATTATTTTAAGATTCATTACTTGTTCAATGATAAAAGATACATAAATTTTTTTTTTATTCTTCTGTTCCGTCCCATCAACTTCCCATTGCATTTTTCATAGGAACTTCAAATCACAGCTAATTTGGTTAAGGCTTTATGATTATTGCATACCCAAGCTTATATCAGGGGTTTCCTAAGTTAGGTAATGCCCACAGTTGTTTTATTTATTTTACAGAATGAACCAGAATTGGCACTAGATTTTATAGACATTGCAGAAATAAAACCTTCTGTATTTAACAAAAGTCTAAAGGTGAGTTTGTTTTGACATATATAAAATAGTTGTGTTAAAAAAAAATCAGTAACTAGCACATAGCTATTTACTTTAAAATCTTAATAATGCCACTGATTAGTAGGTTTTTTTTCAAGGGGGCATACTTAAGACTTTGCTAAGATAATTCCTTGAAAATAGTTTATGAATAATATTTTTTACAGTTAACTAATTTCTTAGCTCATTTATTCTTTTCCTGTATGGTTGATTACTTTTTCATAATCAACATGTTATTCATTAGTAAACAGTCTGCGATGTTAAGCGGTAGCCCGAAGCCCCTGACTAGTAAAAATCTCATCAGACTTGTGCAGAAGCACTGGTGATTGCCTGACCGGTCTAGTGAACATCTGAAATCGTTTGCAAAATTGTAGCCGTTATTTTATTGAATCTATGAGAACAAGTTATAAATTTGTCGCCGACAATGTTTTCATCCGTTTACTGGTATCCCTATTCAATTATATACGGTTGATCACCCTTCTAATAAAAAGAAACCAGTCGTCAACGTGATATACTGTGGATTCATTATTATTCGTTGGATACCAATTTTCGTGGTTTTCGTGGATACAGGTAAACCACAAATTTAAATGTTCAACAAATTACAAATGTTCTGTCGGGTAGTATGCTGACTTCAGCAAAACCACGAAATCACATATCCACGAAAAGGCAAGTTTTCTGCAATCCACGAAAATTGGTACCCACGAAAATAAATGAATCCACAGTAACTAAAGACCAACGAAATCGAGAACGAGGCTCAACCACGTGCTTGCAATAAACACAATCTATAAATACCGCTCAATGTAAACAAACAATCAAGAATTCGATCTCATTCGATACTGAAATGGAAACCGGGGTGTATCCCAGGTAAAACATTGAAAAGATGTAAATTCCAACATGAATAACCGGAAAAGTTTCGAGTTGCAAAAACCTATTGGCGAAAATAAGAATTTTTCATTTGACCTGGAGAAAAAAACAAAATTTTTTGATAAGCTATATTCACTTTCAGATACAAAAATGTAACCTCAGAATGCAGGATTTTACATCTAATCTTCCAAAATTTTCTTGGGGGGGCATGCACCCAAACCCTCCTAGGAGGTTCGGATCACAAAATTTTTCAGGTCTAGTATACATCAATTCGGGCTAGGTTTTTTTTTAATCAACTAGCCCTATGGGCTAGTGCTTGGAAAAGTTATTGGCACAGACTGAGTAAAACATATATATAAAGAAATTTGGGTTGACCTTTTAATAAAGGTAAGATTTTTCTGATTACTTGTGGTACTCATTAAATTTGCCATTAATTTGTAGTGTTCTGTACTGAATCAAATTCAAATATTGTATTACCATTCCTCCCTTCCTTATTCCAAATTAAATGTATTTAATAAATTATGAATATAATGTATGTACAATAGCACCTCGTAAGTAGTGATCCCATAATTAAAAGCAAATGTATCAACTGAACATTTCTATATGGTTTTAATTCTTTGCAGACAGAATCAGAATTTGTTGGTTTGTTTCACATATTTTCTTCTCTTCTGGCTATACATACATTGGCAACATGTGACAATAAAGAAATATCATTTAGGGGATAGATTTACAAATAGGATGGTACATGTATAAAGAAGCACAAATAAGTACAGTAGTGATACATTTTTTGTATGCAAATAGTAGGATGAAAAGTCTGAATTTGTGGTGAAAAATCTTCTTTTTGTTAAACTCTTTTCTCAAAAACCTTTTGTCGATGAATATCGTAAACAAATCTTTAAAAGGCTGACAGTGACTTGACCAATAAAGATAAGGATAAGAAAAATAAACTGATACGGATACTTTTTGGTTAAGCTGTAATAAACCTTTTCAATAACATATCTGTAATATTAACAAAAAAGTAGTGTTGTCAAATCGCACAGTTTTGCCTAACTGGTTACTCTGATGATCTTTCGACCAATTAACCGGTTAACTGGTAGTTCAGGTGATATGTAATGGCCTTATATATCAGTCAGAGCTCTGACATAAACAAGTCAGAATAAAATGACTTCTTAAAGTCAGAAAGTGTTTTGAAATTCTGACCTGTACGCGTCAATTTTTGTTTTGCGTAGTTTTCACTCGAGTCCGTCAAACCAGAAGTTATTTTGAATTTGCCGCCGATCTACGACACATACGATCACGTGGTTTTTTGCAAGAGATCACGTGTTTGAGAGTCGTTGTTTTGGAAGTGTCTCGAATGAGAAGTCATTGAATATTATATTGATTATTTACGATTTTTTGTGAAAATCTAGGTCATTGTGGGCATTTTTAGAAAGGTAATTCATATTACCTCCGTATTTTCATGGGCATTTTTATATTTTTTGCCTATAAAGAAGTTCCTTGCAAGTGATTTTTTTGCTGTTTCGTGAAGGCGTGCGACCTGTAAATACGGACGCGTGGTCTTTGAGATGACCTGGTGTTTGACAATTTTGACTTGTTCAGGTCAGAAAATGTTGTTATGATAATGAATTGTTATTTTCGGGAGATAACTCGTGTTGTCTTAAACAATATTAACATTATTAACCAGTCAGTGCAATTTAAAAAGTAAAATTATTGCTTCAAGCTGAACATCGTCACGTGATTTTTCTATTTTTAAAATCACGAATTGGTTTTAACCTTTCCGATTCGTTTCTCCCTATGAGAAAAACGATCATTGTGAATATTGATATGATGATAATGAAACGAAAATGGAAAAAATTTTAATAAAAGAAAAAGGAAGGGAGGGGTTTAACTAAAGAATTTTTTTTTTATTTTTAAAGTTATAACTTAAGAACAATAAGTGATGCACACACCTGGTCTTCATTTATGATCATGGGACATGATAAAACAAATCAAATGAAATGTAGGGCAAGTCTCCAGGGATCACCCCTATCCCTGTCATTTCTCTATTCCTCTTTATAATGTCAAATTGATTTGAATGAAATATACCGGGCTAGTCTCCAGGTTTACCCCCACCCCCTGCCATTTGCAAATGTTCTTATATTTTGTAAACGGTAGAGATCCCCACCCCTAAACCATATATATTCTTGTATGGGACAATTTAACAAATCAAATGATATGTTGGGGAGGTCCCTGGGGGTCACCACTACCCCTCCTGTTTGAAAACTTGTAAACGGTCGAGATCCCCACCCCTAAACCATATATTTTCTTGAATAGGACAATAAAACAAATCAAATGAAATATAGGGGAAGTCCCTTGGGGTCACCCCCACCCCCTCCTGTGTTAAAACTTTTTAACGGTCGGGATCCCAACCCCTTAACCATATATATTCTTGTAAGGGTCAATAAGACAAATCAAATGAAATAAAGGTGAAGTCCCTGAGGGTCACCCCACCCCCTCATGTTTGAAAACTTGTAAACGGTCGAGATCCCCACCCCTAAACCATATACATTCTTGCACAGGACAATAAAAAAAATCAAATGAAATATAGGGAAAGTCCATTGGGGTCATCCCCATCCCCCTTTTTGAAATGTTCTGGATCACCACCCCTAAAGGTAAACCATATGATATTCCTGTTCGTCATTTCAAGAAGATTTGAATGACATGCAGGGTCAAACCCTAGGCGTCACTTATGCATATCACTTTACTAGACAAAACCAATTTGTACTGGAACTTGCCCAATGTCAGGCAACCATGGGAATGACGAATTATGGGAGCTTTGTTTGGGAGACTTCGTAACAGCATCCTGTTACAATTATTTCTTGTTTATTTTAATCTGCTGAGAGACCACCTTTACATATTATATCTATCAGTGTTTGTGCAAACAGAATTGTCTATTCAGTAATATTTTCCTCTCACATGCATCACATCTTATTAATTACATGGATATAGGAAGATGTGATATGAGTGCCAATGAGACAACTCTCCATCCAAGTTACAATTTATAAAAGTAAACCATTATAGGTCAAGGTACGGCCTTCAACACGGAGCATTGGCTCACACCGAACAGCAAGCTATAAAGGGCCTCAAAAAATTTGTATCCATCTTGGTTACTCTACCAGCTTTTCCGTTAGAAGGTGTTGGTTCACTCGTCACAAATTATTTATTTTTCTGTGAACCCCTGCATCCGCACACGATCCACCTTAGCCGTCCTGCGTTGTAGTTACAACCGTTAGCCTCATGTCTACCGACCAGTTCCATTCTACCACCAACCTCACTGAAGAAACCGCCCATACCTCGAAGAAAAGGAAAACCCGCGAAAAAGAAGACCACCGCAAAACGTACTGAACCGCAGAACCGCACGATTATTGTTGAAATAAACTTGCAACATGGATAGTGTACCACAACCGCAAAATGTAACCAATTCACCACAACTTCCACCATGCCCTACATGTGCGACTACCATACATCTTACAACATTCCCGACGCAATTGGAAGTAGTACCTCTTTCCGAGTGAAGCCTTTTGGAATGGTACGGAATGTCCTGTGAGGTGTTGTCCATTTTGGAAAAGACACTGACCATGCATTATTAACTTTTACTTTCACTTTCATTTTAAAGTTGTCAAATCAATTATTGTGACGTTACGTCTTGTTAACCTTTGTAACCCCATATGCACCGCATTTTATGTACTTCAGTATTTGTTTTCTATGTTTAAATTGTCCTGAAGACGCCACCGTAAGTGGCGAAACATGTAGACTCAATAAAACTATCACCTTGCGGTAACCCAGATGTTGTTGTCTCTACATATTATATTTCCATGAGGTTTTAAGACAACCGCAGCATACTTCGGTATCCATCTTGGTTACTCTACCAGCTTTTCCGTTAGAAGGTGTTGGTTCACTCGTCACAAATTATTTATTTTTCTGTGAACCCCTGCATCCGCACACGATCCACCTTAGCCGTCCTGCGTTGTAGTTACAACCGTTAGCCTCATGTCTACCGACCAGTTCCATTCTACCACCAACCTCACTGAAGAAACCGCCCATACCTCGAAGAAAAGGAAAACCCGCGAAAAAGAAGACCACCACAAAACGTACTGAACCGCAGAACCGCACGATTATTGTTGAAATAAACTTGCAACATGGATAGTGTACCACAACCGCAAAATGTAACCAATTCACCACAACTTCCACCATGCCCTACATGTGCGACTACCATACATCTTACAACATTCCCGACGCAATTGGAAGTAGTACCTCTTTCCGAGTGAAGCCTTTTGGAATGGTACGGAATGTCCTGTGAGGTGTTGTCCATTTTGGAAAAGACACTGACCATGCATTATTAACTTTTACTTTCACTTTCATTTTAAAGTTGTCAAATCAATTATTGTGACGTTACGTCTTGTTAACCTTTGTAACCCCATATGCACCGCATTTTATGTACTTCAGTATTTGTTTTCTATGTTTAAATTGTCCTGAAGACGCCACCGTAAGTGGCGAAACATGTAGACTCAATAAAACTATCACCTTGCGGTAACCCAGATGTTGTTGTCTCTACATATTATATTTCCATGAGGTTTTAAGACAACCGCAGCATACTTCGGTATCCATCTTGGTTATTCTACCAGCTTTTCCGTTAGAAGGTGTTGGTTCACTCGTCACAAATTATTTATTTTTCTGTGAACCCCTGCATCCGCACACGATCCACCTTAGCCGTCCTGCGTTGTAGTTACAACCGTTAGCCTCATGTCTACCGACCAGTTCCATTCTACCACCAACCTCACTGAAGAAACCGCCCATACCTCGAAGAAAAGGAAAACCCGCGAAAAAGAAGACCACCGCAAAACGTACTGAACCGCAGAACCGCACGATTATTGTTGAAATAAACTTGCAACATGGATAGTGTACCACAACCGCAAAATGTAACCAATTCACCACAACTTCCACCATGCCCTACATGTGCGACTACCATACATCTTACAACATTCCCGACGCAATTGGAAGTAGTACCTCTTTCCGAGTGAAGCCTTTTGGAATGGTACGGAATGTCCTGTGAGGTGTTGTCCATTTTGGAAAAGACACTGACCATGCATTATTAACTTTTACTTTCACTTTCATTTTAAAGTTGTCAAATCAATTATTGTGACGTTACGTCTTGTTAACCTTTGTAACCCCATATGCACCGCATTTTATGTACTTCAGTATTTGTTTTCTATGTTTAAATTGTCCTGAAGACGCCACCGTAAGTGGCGAAACATGTAGACTCAATAAAACTATCACCTTGCGGTAACCCAGATGTTGTTGTCTCTACATATTATATTTCCATGAGGTTTTAAGACAACCGCAGCATACTTCGGTATCCATCTTGGTTACTCTACCAGCTTTTCCGTTAGAAGGTGTTGGTTCACTCGTCACAAATTATTTATTTTTCTGTGAACCCCTGCATCCGCACACGATCCACCTTAGCCGTCCTGCGTTGTAGTTACAACCGTTAGCCTCATGTCTACCGACCAGTTCCATTCTACCACCAACCTCACTGAAGAAACCGCCCATACCTCGAAGAAAAGGAAAACCCGCGAAAAAGAAGACCACCGCAAAACGTACTGAACCGCAGAACCGCACGATTATTGTTGAAATAAACTTGCAACATGGATAGTGTACCACAACCGCAAAATGTAACCAATTTACCACAACTTCCACCATGCCCTACATGTGCGACTACCATACATCTTACAACATTCCCGACGCAATTGGAAGTAGTACCTCTTTCCGAGTGAAGCCTTTTGGAATGGTACGGAATGTCCTGTGAGGTGTTGTCCATTTTGGAAAAGACACTGACCATGCATTATTAACTTTTACTTTCACTTTCATTTTAAAGTTGTCAAATCAATTATTGTGACGTTACGTCTTGTTAACCTTTGTAACCCCATATGCACCGCATTTTATGTACTTCAGTATTTGTTTTCTATGTTTAAATTGTCCTGAAGACGCCACCGTAAGTGGCGAAACATGTAGACTCAATAAAACTATCACCTTGCGGTAACCCAGATGTTGTTGTCTCTACATATTATATTTCCATGAGGTTTTAAGACAACCGCAGCATACTTCGGTATCCATCTTGGTTACTCTACCAGCTTTTCCGTTAGAAGGTGTTGGTTCACTCGTCACAAATTATTTATTTTTCTGTGAACCCCTGCATCCGCACACGATCCACCTTAGCCGTCCTGCGTTGTAGTTACAACCGTTAGCCTCATGTCTACCGACCAGTTCCATTCTACCACCAACCTCACTGAAGAAACCGCCCATACCTCGAAGAAAAGGAAAACCCGCGAAAAAGAAGACCACCGCAAAACGTACTGAACCGCAGAACCGCACGATTATTGTTGAAATAAACTTGCAACATGGATAGTGTACCACAACCGCAAAATGTAACCAATTCACCACAACTTCCACCATGCCCTACATGTGCGACTACCATACATCTTACAACATTCCCGACGCAATTGGAAGTAGTACCTCTTTCCGAGTGAAGCCTTTTGGAATGGTACGGAATGTCCTGTGAGGTGTTGTCCATTTTGGAAAAGACACTGACCATGCATTATTAACTTTTACTTTCACTTTCATTTTAAAGTTGTCAAATCAATTATTGTGACGTTACGTCTTGTTAACCTTTGTAACCCCATATGCACCGCATTTTATGTACTTCAGTATTTGTTTTCTATGTTTAAATTGTCCTGAAGACGCCACCGTAAGTGGCGAAACATGTAGACTCAATAAAACTATCACCTTGCGGTAACCCAGATGTTGTTGTCTCTACATATTATATTTCCATGAGGTTTTAAGACAACCGCAGCATACTTCGGTATCCATCTTGGTTACTCTACCAGCTTTTCCGTTAGAAGGTGTTGGTTCACTCGTCACAAATTATTTATTTTTCTGTGAACCCCTGCATCCGCACACGATCCACCTTAGCCGTCCTGCGTTGTAGTTACAACCGTTAGCCTCATGTCTACCGACCAGTTCCATTCTACCACCAACCTCACTGAAGAAACCGCCCATACCTCGAAGAAAAGGAAAACCCGCGAAAAAGAAGACCACCGCAAAACGTACTGAACCGCAGAACCGCACGATTATTGTTGAAATAAACTTGCAACATGGATAGTGTACCACAACCGCAAAATGTAACCAATTCACCACAACTTCCACCATGCCCTACATGTGCGACTACCATACATCTTACAACATTCCCGACGCAATTGGAAGTAGTACCTCTTTCCGAGTGAAGCCTTTTGGAATGGTACGGAATGTCCTGTGAGGTGTTGTCCATTTTGGAAAAGACACTGACCATGCATTATTAACTTTTACTTTCACTTTCATTTTAAAGTTGTCAAATCAATTATTGTGACGTTACGTCTTGTTAACCTTTGTAACCCCATATGCACCGCATTTTATGTACTTCAGTATTTGTTTTCTATGTTTAAATTGTCCTGAAGACGCCACCGTAAGTGGCGAAACATGTAGACTCAATAAAACTATCACCTTGCGGTAACCCAGATGTTGTTGTCTCTACATATTATATTCTTAATTATAATTAAATTTCCCCAACATTTTGCTTACAAACTCTTTAATTTCTAAAGTCAAATTGAAAGTTGTCTTCACAGATTCAATGTGTCTGAAAATGTTATATTGAAAAAAAAATACTTTTATATCCTCAAATAAAATGGGCATACCATGAGTTTAATGGTCATGCAGATATGCAATCCAGGATGTTAACAATCAGAGTTTAGATTACAGTCATATAGTAATAGGCAGAGTTTTTCTTATATAATCAATAACCAGAGTAAAGATAATTGATTAATAGAGGTTTAGTTTAATATAAGTAATAAACAAAGCTAATTAATACACTTGCAATCACATACATGTAGTTAAATTAGTAAATACAGAATATTCATACAAAATTCAGACAGAAATACTGTAATAGGTCAAGTCATTAGGGACGACATCAAAAGTTCAATGTAGGATAAAAAACTTAATTCACATCACATAGTTTTTTCACTGACCCACCTACCCCCCTCTTAACTTAGTTTTTTCACTGACCCACCTACCCCCCTCTTAACTTAATTTGGGAAAGATTGATTGACCAATATGGATTTATGTAAAATCGATTTTGGATAAACAAAACTTGCAGCAACTTTAACCCCACCCCCACCCCCAAACTATTTGATTTAAGTTTTTTTATCCTACATTGGTCTTTTGATGGCATCCCTTAGAATGTGCTGACTTTGTACATGAATTGTAGTGATAGTTATGGCACCCATACAACATGTAGGAATCAGTCAAAAGGAGAAAAATTCCCGAAATTAATATCAAATGGCAATGCCTGACTTAATAATTTCAATAAATTTAGTTTTTGACTGATTTTTTAAAGTCAGAACATGACTTGACCTGTTTAAGTCAATTTGCAGAACAAAATTTCCAATCAAAGCTAGGTGTACTTCCTTTAAGCCCTGCAATGCCCGGCTTAAATATTTCAATAAATTTATTTTAGTTTTGGACTGACTCTTTTAAGTCAGAACATGATTTGACCTGTTTAAAACAAAATACATTTAATATTGAATATACCAAATAAACTTTTTTATAGTCCTCATTATTGTGACTTATGGGGACCTAATTTCCTCAGTCTTTAATTCGAAACTAGTAAATTAAGTAATCACCATATTTTTATGGAGATTGATAACAAAGTGGTAGTAATGACTGCTTCAAATCAGAGCAAAAATTACCTCTCGAAGTCAAAGTGCATTAAAAAGGGGCATAAATCTTATTAGAATATGAAGATATTAAGTCACAATATTTTGTGCAAAAGCTGACCTGTGGAAGTCATTTTATGATAAATTAAAGTCTGACATAAACTGACCTGTACAAGTCATATTCTGTTGAGTGCAAGAAGGGAGACAACACTTACATCAAATTATATCTGACCTATGGAAGTCATTTTATTCTGACTTGTTTATGTCAGAGCTCTGACTGTATATAGTACCCTACAAATGTGCGTTTTTATGATACGATTACCAAGTTTATCCTTGGGCATTATAATGGTTAGCTTTGAGCATTCTTAATGAAGTTTTACTTTTATTAACCCAATACTACCGTTTTTACTATGACGTTTGAAATAACTTCATATTGAGAAGATGAAAATCTTCTTGATTTCTTCGAATTGACAATGTCTGAAACCGTTGATTGATTCATTTCCTCTGATGCCACAGAAGATAGTGTGGAGTGTTCAATATGAGATGATTAGGCGATCCAGTATGCATTAGTTCCATTCACGTTGATTCGCATGATTTCACCATTTTTGAGTCGGAATTTTGTTTAAAGTATGACAAAGCCTTGGACGATGGAGGTGGCATATTTAGATGTACACAATATTAAATAAAAAATGAACAAAATAAGTAAATCGTAAAATTTAATCGGCTTACAACTTATTAAACATGTATGCTGATTTTGTTTACTTAAGATCTTGCCCCTGTGAAAATATATTTGTTCCACATAATACTTGTTCCCCCTGGAACAAAACTATGGATAATAAAAGTTCTTGGGTACAAATATAACATTAAATTATTTCCACCTTCATTAGATATTTTCCTGGAACTAAAACATCAAATGGAACTTTTGTTATATGATAAAAGTTCTTTGGAACAAATATTATGGGGGAATTTATATTCTGTCACACCCTAAGCTCATAGATAAGTTGTCTTTGTGCTAATTAATTTTATGTTTTCGAGGTTAACAATAGCAATCAAAATACTGGAAATTGATCTGTCACATTAACTACCACGACAATCATTTTAGAATTGAACAAAATGCATTTACTGTTTTTAATACACATCTATATCAAATCTTTTGAAGTTGAAAAAAGGTCCGGTTAACCGGTTAGCGTTTTTGGTATTAGATATTCGGTCCTTCCGACTGTTAACCGGTTAACCGAATAATTGTTGACAACACTACAAAAAAGCAATTGTAAAATGAATACATTATTTAGTGTAAACTTAATTTTTTTCCATTTTCAGATAATAATACTGTCAAAATTGAACAAAGCAAATCAAGCATTAGATCTACTAGTACGGATGACATCTGTAGGAACTGTGGAACAAGAATTGTTTATATTCCCAGACTGTGTAAGCCTTCATTTAATCAAGAAAAAATGTATACTGAATGCATAGGTTTTTTCCATAAACAAGTATACTTAATTTGTCTGCAAATATTTCATTTGAATGAAATTGTAGTTAAAAGACTTCTAAACATGATTTTAACTCTTTTTGATTAATTGATGATAGCCTGAGTTTGAAACTTAGTCAAATGTTTTTTTATTTTCAGCTTGAAGCTCTGAAAGAAGTTGTAGACAAGTCAGAAGACATGGAACTTACACAAATATATGAAGAAAAAGTTGAACATTTACAAACCAATGGAAAAATACAAAAACAATCTTTGTTTGAAGCTTTAAATGAAAATCTAATGAATTCTAAGAGAGGTGCAATACGCTATAGATTTACTCATGTTTCAGGAAGAAAGGACATGACTGAAAGCAGAAAAATTGATGTAAAATCATTTACACAGTCAGAAATGTCTTTAAAGTACCGTCAGATGGACAATGTGTACCGATACCAACACAAGCCCAAACGAAGAAATAATAAAACTTATGATGATCTGCTGAAAGTACTTAAGAGTGATAAAAAATAGAGTTAACTATATTTTCCTTTTCTAGGGAGTTGAATATGTTTTCTACTCAAATAATGTGAGAATGAGAAATATAATTATCTTAATTATATACCAGTCTTCGTTGTACGCGTAAGAGAGATGCATTTGGTAGGGAAATTTAAATTGATGATTTAACTTAACAAAATAATACCAATTTTGAAAAGGCATGTGTTCAGGAATCTTTTAGAGTGCACAAGATGGTTTGTCCTGTTGTTTTAGTTTAACTTTATAGTTTTATAAAATTTATGCAGATTTTTTTTTATTAACAATAGCAAAGAGCAGTTAGAATATAAAAACTATTGTTTGTAAATATTGTCGTGTTTTGTTTCTTTTTGATATTGTTCTCAAGAAAATCTTGATATGCTTTAAGGCATTTAAGTGTGGAGAAAATGAGTAAAGTTTTATTACTAACATGATCTGCATATTTCTATAATTTGATACTGATTACTCATGTTGAACAAGTAATTGCGAAGAGTATGAATTTTAAAGTTCTTATAGAGTCTACAATACAACATGAACTATTTAAACATGTATACATACATGTAGGTTGTGACATTGATGACACTGAAAACAGGAATGCATGTTGATTGTACCACATTGTTTTCAGACATATTCTATTGGAATAAATATTGTACTGTTCAGATGCACTCATGTGGTCTGTGTAGGTGTTTAAACTGATCTGTGCACTAACACACATCAAACATACAAGTCAATCTAACTTTTATTCAGTTTTGACTTTGTAATATATCTATAAATGTAAAAGAGTATTTTAATTATAATCAGTGTTAATAGACAACTTTCGAGTTCGTTGCATTTCCGTCAAAAACTTTGGTTTTAGTGAACATCATTTGTGCGTTAAGGGCGTCGTCACTTCCGTTTCTAAGTTGAGCGATTGGTTGAAAAAATTATAATGCTACATTGCACGAATTCTGCAAATTAAATTCTTATAATTGATAATCAGCACTGCTATCATTAGGAAATTGTGATTTAGTACTTACGAAACAAATATTATTTATATTTTATCCTGCATATTGACGATCACAAAGACGCTTGATGAACTTTAATAGAGCAGGGATACAGGCGATCCCCTCTATCTGGTAAATGACGTCACAAAGGCACACAAAATTGACGAACTTTTCCGGTGAAGGACATAACTCGAAAGTGGTCTATTAGTAAATGCTTTAATGACATGTCTTGTTGTTGGTAGTTATAGAACCTCATATGAATAACTATGGATGATTCTTGAATAAGAGATGCAGTGTAATGAGGTTAGTTATCTTCAAAAGACTACAAGGTTTCCAGTAATCAGTTGAACATGATTATGTTAGTGTAAAATAAGAGAAAAAAGATTCAAGCATTCACAAAGTGCAATACAAGATATCAGTTTAAGAACTTATTTAATCACACCATGTTTTACATAGTTTATAAATTGACATGTATATGATTTTAAAAGCCCATGGTTTATCAATGTTTTAATTAGACTTTATTGTTGATTACTTTTGTTTAAAAAAAAATAAATACACACTGTTATATTTCATTTTCTATTCTTATTTCTATGCCACACCAAATGAATAATGAGTACATCTAAATCTACAATTGTAAACCTGATGAATATATTCCATAACAGTCAACCACCTCCTGATGGCATCCGTGAAACTTTCAAAGGGATGACTTCAACTTTATCACTTGAAATCTTGGTTCAAAACCTTCCTTGTAAGCAGCAACCCTCTATCAAAAAATCCATGATAGGAAACACAAGCTCTGGAATATAACAACAGTTGGGAGATGACATATACTCTATATTTAGGAGCTGCATAGAAATGGAATGTTCACAATTTGAATCTGAAATCCTCTCTTTTGTGGCAAGTTGTTATGTTCTCAAACGTTCAGCATTGTCTATTTCTAGATGTAAGTCAAGATAAGTGACAGACTCAAGTATTGTGTAAATTTCAAGTGGACACATTGCAGAACATGGATTTGCCTCTATTACAGATTCAAAGCAGAAGTATAACTATTATGAATAGTCGAAATACATCAGAAGTAAAGTTGGCCATTGTTTTTTTAATTGATTTAAACACTTAATTGGCGTTATAATAGTAACCACAATGACTATGCCAGTATTTCTTTTTTGTAGCAATAGTCAAACAAAAAACATGAACTCTTGTTTAGAGTTTAAGTGAATTTTCAGATACTTTCCTGTTGTAAATTCAGTATTGTTCAGATATTTGCTTACAGTCAATTCAGTACTGTTCATAAGCTTTTCAGAAAATTCCGTCTGTTGTTGATTTGTACAGGTAAATATATAACTACTACTGAAAATTGACTGATAGACGGGACATGACTTACTAATTTAATGTTCAGTCTTAAGAGCCGTTCGGATCAACATGGCCGTATCAGATCAAAATTGGGTTACTAGTGTTGTCGTTAGATGTGTGTTCTGCTCTTAATATCTAATATTTGATACCCTTGGGGGATTTAGAAACTTTTAGAATTCTAACTGGTAATACAATCTCGTCGTCTAAAGCGCCCGGTATAAAGTGGTGATAGTGTCCGTCGACCTGTTGATCTGTCCAACTGATCGTCCGTTCATTTTGTTCGTCTAATTTCCAACTTTTGTATCCACAACTACTAACCGTTTGACATAGTTTTGTAAAACTTTCACATGATCATGCTAACATGATTTTGAACATTCTATTTCATATTTTCATATAAATATTTGTATGGGTTTACTTCAAGATGACAAGGGCTTCGTCATATCTGAACACTATAGTACACATTTGCTTTTTCTAAATCCTAAATCATAATTAATGAAACTTTCTCAAAAACTTAACCAAATAAAGCGATTGTGATCCTTCTTGTATTATCTTTAGGATTGTTTGTTGGTTGGGGGTCCCTTACCAAAGTATGGACTTTGCCATTACTTTATTTAGGGGGTATCCAGTTTGTAATTGCAACTCCTTAACAAGGTCGGGGAATTTAGACCACCTTGAAAATGAGGATTTATTGAATAGGGACAGAAATTCTGCCTTGCAACAGGCCACTTACGGACTCCTCAAAGAGTTGTTACAAGGGTTCTTAACGTGCACAGAGCGTGGCACTCTCGCTCTCTCTACACGAGGCATCTTGTAAATCCCGCACAGCCAAACGGACACCCCATTTTGGCAAGGGTTTTACTGCCTGTAGTGACCATATTTCTCTTCCTAAGCACACGTGGGGACAGGACCTGAAAGAAAATGAACATGTGATACAATGGAGTATATAAATTATACATACTCACGAAATGCATTTTAAGTTTACATAAAGGCCAATCGGTGATGGATATGATATTTTTTGCTTTATCAAACTACATGTTACTTCCATTTTCAATTTTGAGCAGGGGCCTCGGTGGCCAAGTGGTCTAAGTAGTTCTACTGTAATCACTAGCCAGTCAACACTGAGGTTGTGAGTTCGAACCCCGCTCGTGCGGTTGCACTCGACTCCAATCTTAATTGATTTGGATTGTTAGTTTTCCTATCGAAGGTCGGTGGTTTTCTCCGGGCACTACGGCTTTCTCCACCAATAAAAACTGGCCGCCACGAAATAGCCCAAATGTGGCGCTTAAAAGTGGCGTTAAAACTCTAACAATCAATCAATCAATTTTGAGCAAAGGTTAAGTTTAGCTTGGTAAACTGTGATAAACATTACAACCAGACCGTCAGAAATAGTTTTTCTCGTAGATGGTTCCTTAATTGTTTGAATGAAATACGTTCTATAAATTAAATACTATTACGAGTTTAAAAACATTATCGAACTATTTATCAGCTTGGTACCTTGTTTGTTATTGAATATGATGTGAAGTTGCGTGTTAATTAAGCCTTCGGTAAGGTATTCAGATTAACTAAATAGGTCTAAGATATAGGTATTGTTTTATTTCGCTATATAATGTTGGTTGAGATGATACAAATGTTTGGTACAAATTCCACTTTGAAAATGCTATTTGTAGACAAGTTATATTAGGGTGATACCGAACCTTCCTTATACGTTGTTAAAACTAAAACAAGTTCCAAAGTGCAATGTACTTTAGCATAGTATCATAGAGGAAGAAGACTTATAATATATTTTTATTTATGTGCACTTCCCATTTAAATTCCTTGTTGGCGTTTTAACGGAACAAGTATCAAAGATAACAAATTCAATTGAATGTAACAGGAACAAATGAACCGTAAGTGCATTCTTGTATGTTACTTATTCTTTTAAAATGTTATTTTCGATTAAATGTTTTTTCTATTTTAGATATAATTGAAATTAGTATCAAACGAAAGAGCGACAAAGATTGTTTTTTTTAAGTTTCCCTTTCCGTTTCCTTTTTGCCATGATGTAGAAAATATTCTGTTTTGTATGTCATAGATAATTCATATTCACACCTTCCGAATGTAAAAGTCCTGTTAACCAAAGATAAAAAAAAATAGAGAAATGATTAAACTTAAATGAATCTCAAGACGGAAACACATTCCTTTATACTACAAATATGTTATAAACTTTTGCAGGAAAATATGGAATTCGGCAACATATTTTTGGTGATGATATTACTGATAAAGAGTATTGACTGTAGTTACCATGAAAGTGCCTATCCATGTCCATTTGATCAGCGTTGTCGTTGTTTGAATAAAACAGATTTATTAGAAGTAACATGTAGGATTGTACTGGACAAAATTCCAATATTTCCATCGAACGTATGTATACTTGATCTTCGATGTAACGCTATCGAAACAGTCCAAAACAGATCTTTTGAAAATCTAAGGCATTTAATCAAACTTGATTTAAGCGACAATATTCTGGTTAAATTAGAACCAGAGGCATTCTTTGGACTTAAAAACTTGAAACGGTTAATGCTAAGAAATAACTATTTACACTACAATTTCAAATCATTTCCGAGTAAAATCTTTATGCCTTTGTCATCACTAGTATATTTAGATGTAGGTTCCAACAATATGCACAACACCAATCACCACTTCAAATTTCCCGACGATGTTATCTCAGAATTAACGTCGTTAGAAAGTATAAGTTTAGATATAATAGCTTCTGGACAGAAGTCTGTGCCGTTTGGCAGAAAGTTTTCAGAATTAACTTCGCTAAGAAAAATGAAAACAGATTTCTGTAGCCTGACCACTCTAAGTAACAACACGTTTGCTGACCTACCTTATCTTGATTCGATCAACTTAAACGGATGTTTGGTGAAATCGTATATACTATGTGCAATGTGTGGGAAACAGTTGAAACTTTTAAGTCTGGCATCGGTAGAGTTGAGTTATACCGATTTCTGGCGCTTCATCGCAGATTTCGGAGCATTTTCAGTCGAAACTTTAGTTATGACCGATATACTGCCTACAATAATTGATTTACCGGAACCGTTTTTCGATTTTTTATACAATACAGGAGTACAAAAGTTACTTCTAAACAAGAACAGATTTATAAAAGCAATACCTGCTACATTTTATCCATTCGGAAAATTTCCCACAACACTTAAAGTTTTAGATTTTTCGGACAACCATTTAAAAGAAATCCGATACAATATGGCACATTTATCACGGCTTGATTTACAGGGCAATGATTTGGGACAGTTTCTTGCAACTAATACATACATGGACAGCAACAAAACAGCTTTGAAAGAAATTAATCTGTCATTAAATTACATTCATATGTTAAATTTTTCAATATTTCACGGTCACTCAATGTTAGAAAAGATTAATCTTAGCAACAATGCCCTTCCAGACATTACTTTTGATGTATCAAGTTTAAAAGCGCTTATGTGGCTAGATCTATCAAGTAATAAAATAAGCATTTTTAAAAAGAGGACAATTGCATCATTGACAACTCTAATCAAGACAAACAATCTGAAGATTGATCTATCTGCGAACGTTTTACAGTGTAGCTGCCACTCGGAATATTTCATAAAATGGATTGCTGACAATTCTCGAAATTTTCTTTACAGTCAAATTTATAAATGCAAATTTGACAATGGAACCGTTATTGTTTTAGGGCAGATAGAACAAATAGCCCTTCAGCTCCAAAAAGAATGCGCCAGTCATACTGCTCTTATAATATGCATTTCTGTTGCCATATCTACAGCATGTATTGCCTTAGTTTTCGGATTAGTTTATCGGTACCGCTGGAAAATAAGGTATATGTATTATATGACAAAAAGTAGATACACACAATACACACCTTTGAACACAGGAATCGACCATACCTACAATGCATTTATATCCTATGCTGACACCGACAAAGATTTTGTTATAAATGAATGGATACCACAGATAGAACATAATAGCAATCTAAAGCTATGTATTCATCAACGTGATTTTGTTCCTGGTGAAGAAATAAATCACAACATCACACGTGGTATCCATGAAAGTAAAAAGACAATTTGTATAATAACTAAAGACTTTTTAGATTCTCATTTTTGCATGTTTGAATTTAACATGGCACGAATGGAAAGTATTTACTCCAGGAACGGACAAAGTGTTTTGTTTTTAGTGTTTTATGAGCAGATACTACCTAAGGAACTTCCACTTGTTGTATTAGAACATGTTCAACAGCAATCCTACATCGAATATCCGCATGATGAACAGGGAAATGTTGTGTTTTGGGAGAAAATGAAACAAGTAATAGGGTAATACAAACTTAAACCGGTATTAACTTTGACAATGTTATATATATTTTTGTAATTAGACATGAACGCATTTTGTATAAAGATTTCAAAATGTTTAGATTCCTGATGATGTCCTCCAACTAATAATGATAAAGCAAGTTAGCAGCCACAGCAACGATAATATCGAATAGGAACAATTTCTTTTTCATATGCTATGTATATATCTTTGGTGATAAAAATTGAAATCAGTCTGCGTCATACAATCACTGAGCTTTGGTGGCTCAACACAATACGTTAAATAAAAGAGCGTGCAAGCCACATTAAAACCTTTGAAATTGAAGGAAATACGGGTTTATCTTTCATTTTATAAAACTATCAAATCAGATGGTTCCATTAAACTTGCATTTGCCAAGATAAAAAAATATTTCAAGACTGGTCTGAATAAAACGGGACTTTACAAATCTTTATTCGAAAACTCTGTAAGTGGCATATAATTAAGATTCACTTAGTTATATAGAAAATTTTGCAGAGAAATTACTTTCTTTGATATATAGAATGATGCAATAATATTGTGTTGTGAATCTTCTCCTAAAAGCTACATCAATAAGTTACTTAAAATGTTTATCATTCTTTATTTATCAAAATAAAAAAGCTTTTTTGCCTCATATCGACTTCCTTGTGAGAACAAGGTAACATGGATGACTATAAATACATGTATTTGGACTTTCATAAATCAAGAGTGGGCAATTAATTTGAAATCAGTAAAGATAGATAAAAAATGTTTTATTAACTGTGTATTTGCATTCAGGTGTCACAGGTCAAATTTATTCGTTCATTGTGTGTTAATTTACGTTTTTTTATTGAGTTAAGCCTTCCAATTGATATTTTATAGTGTGTTTTTCTATGTTGTGATGTTATACTATTGTTTCAGAAAAGGGAGAAGGTTTGGTACCATTAAAACGTTTAATCCCGCTGCAAATGTTTGCAGCTGTCCTAAGTCAGGAATCTGATTACAGTAGTTGTTGTCTGTTTATGTAGTTCATACGTGTTTCTCGTTTCTCGTTTTTATATAGATTAGACTGTTGGTTTTTCTGTTTGAATGGTTTTACACTAGAAATTTTTTTGGGCCCCTTTATAGCTTGCTGTTCGGTGTGAGCCAATGCTCCGTGTTGAAGGCCGTACCTTGACCTATAATGGTTTAATTTTATAAATTGTAACTTGGATGGAGATTTGTTTCATTGGCACTCATACCACATCTTCCTATATCTATTAACTTTTATCAGTAGATATGATTTGTACGTATTAAAAAAGTGTTTCGTTTGGTCTTTCCTTGATTAAACCAATAAACTCATCATAGAAACCATGATTAAAATTGTGTACGCCAGACGCGCGTTTCGTCTATAAAAGACTTATTATCAGTTGCGCTCGAATAAAAAAAGTTGAAAAGGCCAAATAAAGTACGAAGTTGAGGAGCATTGAGGACCCAAAATTCCGAAAGGTTTTGCCAAATACAGCTAGGGTGATCTGTTCCTTGGATAGAAAATCCTTAGTATTTTAAAAAATTCAAAGGTTTGTAAACAGTTAATTTAGAGTGAACTGGGATTCAAAAAAGATTGAAATTTGCATTTATACGAATATATCGATCGTTTTTCCTCGACTTATGATTTTTAATTGAACCCTTGGCATCTTCTCATTTTTTGTGGTGGCGAAAGTTAATATTCTATACGACAAGATGTGAACACAAACAAGACAAATCTCTGAACATATGGGTTGGCTATCACTCTAATGCATTTATTTTTTTTATGCAGACGTCGACAAAATTCGTAATAAATCATTGGAATCAAAGAATAATCCAAACTGGCGATCTACAAAGTGGAACACAAGCAAGATAGTGCAATATTTCATGACACAAAATCATACATTTCATTTGTACACGTACTAGACAATACACAAATATACGAACAACACTTTATTTCGTTTTTTTCCCATCTCAAAGTGGCAGTGAGGACTTTAACTCTGAGCATAGTTAACATAATTGCCGTTTCTAGATAGTCGTAGCACCTGTTGGAGTGAAATTCTGTTTTTAAATGGGGATTTTTATGCCGTGATTTAATTCCGCGAGAAGTTTAATATAACTGAAAATTAGAGAGTTTTAAATTTGTTTTTTTTTTTATGTTTTGCTTCCCTCTTCCGAGAAACAGTACTTTTGTGTTGAAATGAAATATCATTGATATGTTCATTTATTGTAAATTGACTGTTTACAAAACGTTGAATTATTGGAAACCCTTAGGTTTTTCTACCCCACGTATAGATTGCCTTAGCCATATTTGGCACTACGGTATACAATTTACGGCATTTAAAGCTCTACAACTTCGTATTTGTAATGATCTACCAACTGTTTTAATTTGAGTGCTACTAATGAGCCTTATGCAGACGAATCGCGCGTCTGGTGTACACAATTATAAGCCTAGTAGTGTCTTAAATGAGTTTCTAGCTGAAAATTGCAAAACTAAATAGTATTTATTCCATAGAACAAACTTTCCAGTTTAAAGAATATATAAAATGATGCAACATTAGGAACCAAAATTATCATGTTCGAAAATGTCCAGCAGTTTTAACAACGAAAATCAGAACGAATTATTGCCATTGTTTTTGGATAAAATTCAATAGGTCGAAAGTTAGAAAGTATTATATATTCATTTTGTTGAAAATATTGAAAAGATATTTTTCTGTAATTTCTAAATAGATGTAAATTTAGTTGCAATGTATTGTAAAGCTAATGATTATATTATCCAAGTACTTAGTTAAGACAACAATAATAATTGCACCGTTTCAATTAGATTGCCTTTTTATAAATGAATACACAATCCAATTCTAAAGAGATGAAAATGCTTTTAAGAGATATAAATGCTTTTCAGATTCTATAAACGGTAATTCTTCTATCCTGGTCACAAACCCATAAACTGTTATCTTTTGATGCCAAACATGTGGGTGATTCTAATCCCTGGCGATGGTCTAACAGAATGGAGCAAGCATCGCCACTTTTGCTTATTAGAAATACAACATTATTACTAGGGTCAGAAACGAAAACACATTCATATGCGTCATTATGGCATATTCCGTTAGGAAAAAACTTCTTTCCAAGATTTAAAAACTCGCGTGCGTTAACGGTAAACTTGATAGATCTGGATTGTATGTTATCACTTCATGCTTTCTGGTTGACTTTAGTTTACTATGCACATTGTGATAGGAAATGCACAAAAATTGGTCACATTCAATGCATTTCCTGTATACCATAGAATTATTTTCACATAAGTCACAAATCCTTTTTGAACTAGTGATCTGGAAGGAGAGTAGTGCCTCAATATAATAATTTCTTTTCAATCCTTTGAGGCCACATTTAGATGTTTGGTGACATAGTGGACAACATATCCGATTTTCTTGCTGATCTCCAATAAGTTGTGTCACACAACCCAGGCAAAATGTATGGTAACAATGTAACAAAATTGGATCAGAATAAAATTCCAAGCATATAGGGAATGTTAAAAGATCATCATCAATTTTAATGTTCGATCTCTCAGAAGCCATTTTCTTTTAACTACTTCCGATTTAGTACTATATCTATCTATTCACGTTAGTTATACAGGTAAGTTAAATAGTTTTATCATCCGACTTTACTAAATATTGGTTTCATATAAATAGATTAGAAACAAAACACCAAACAGGTATTAGGAAGAAAAATAGTTTACAGCATTATATGATTAAGAAAGCTATATTGTTTCATTCCCTCTAATACATTTCATCCCCGGTTTTCGGTAGGGTTCGTGTTAGTTTTTGATGTATTGTTTTGTGGACGTTGTATTTTCGTCGATTTTCGGCGCACCTGAGATCAACCCCGGTTTTTTGTTGGGCTTGTGTTGCTCAGACTTTAGTTTTCTATGTTGTGTTTTGTAAACTGTTGTTTGTCTTTGGTCTCTTTCTTTTTTTGCCATATCGTTTTAGTTTATTTTCGACTTTGTTTGTCTTTGGTCTCTTTCTTTTTTTGCCATATCGTTTTAGTTTATTTTCGACTTATGAGTTTGAATGTACCTTTGGTATCTTTCGTCTCTCTTTTGCCATATCGTTGTCTATTTTTCTTGCATTTTCCTTATAATGCCATAACGATAAACTTTTAGTAATAAAACAAGAGAAATGAAATGATATCTATTTGAATTTGTTAAGGTGGCTGTATGCTTAAGATATTAAGCTACATATTACCTTCAAATTAAGTAGGTCTATTCACTAGGAAAGTAAAAGAATGAACCCGAGGATTATTCAATGAACGCTATCATATTTTTCAATTTTGATCAATGAATAATCTTGTACTCATATTTTCCGTATATCGGGTCATTTTTGTGAGGGGTTATGTTCGCAATCTGGCCTTAAGAAGAAAACAAATAATCTTTGCCGTGTTCATTGTTTGCATGTCGCAGCTTTGTGCAGTGTATTCAATGGACTATGAAGTGTTTGCGAGGCGCCATTTTCGGAAAATCTCCTTAATCTATGAAAATTAGACACAAGCGAAATTTTCCCGATATACGATATATGTCAAAGGTAGTAAAAAAATCACAGGATAAATTTCGGAAAAATATTTCCTTCTGCCAATTTAAACTCATGCAAGATTTTCCCGATATACGATATCTGTCAAAGGTAGGGAAACAATAGAAGAAATTATGTACCAACAAAACTAAATTAGCAAACCGACAAGGCCAAAAACAAGTCAAATCTAACCAATGGATTTCAAAATGTACACAAAAGTGCACAAATGGTTACATTCCGCATGTCTTAGATAGAATCCAGTCGTGTAGAGTACATTTACCAAAAAGAAATTGACATATCAATGAAGTATTTCATGTCAACACAAAAGTGCTGACTGCTGGACTGGTGATACACTCGGGGACGAAACGACCACCAGCAGTGGTATCGACCCAGTGATCGTACAAGCTCATCAAAGATAACAGGCTTGTAATTATTTAACGCCAAACGCGCGTTTCGTCTACATAAGACTCATCAGTGATGCATGTTTATGAAAAGATTTTTAGTGTGATAAAAGCTTTAAAAAATCAAACTTTAAGGAAAATTAATGTGTCACCAGTCTTTATGCATTTTTATATGTAGATAAATCTAATTGATACTTACGTACATAAAATATACGACGTAATCATTATAATGGTATGAGATAAGATCAAGTCAAGATTGGAGACAACAACATCTTTTTCTTTCATGTACATTTTGAAAGCAACAACATCGACTGATTTCTCAAAAATTTGAGTGAAAAACTTTGATAGTCATAGCAAAAACAAATTCTGGATAGGTGGAACTGTGCATTTTTAATAATCAGTCGAGGAACACACATCTTATTCTCATTATTTAACATCATAACACAGTTTATTCTGTGATTTGTTCATTGTTTTTTCTACATTGGCTAGAGGTATAGGGGGAGGGTTGAGATCTCAAAAAAACATGTTTAACCCCGCCGCATTTTTGCGCCTGTCCCAAGTCAGGAGCCTCTGGCCTTTGTTAGTCTTGTATCATTTTTAATTTTAGTTTCTTGTGTATAATTTGGAGTTTAGTATGACGTCCATTATCACTGAACTAGTATACATATTTGTTTAGGGGCCAGCTGAAGGACGCCTCCGGGTGCGGGAGTTTCTCGCTGCATTGAAGACCCATTGGTGGCCTTCGGCTGTTGTCTGCTTTATGGTCGGGTTGTTGTCTCATTGACACATTCCCCATTTCCATTCTCAATTTTAAGTATGACTGAAAGAAATCATAACAATAAAAGAACATTATATAACATTGGTACGTATTTTATTCACCCCGTATTCAAAGTTCATTCAATTTAATTAACCACATTCTTTATCGGATATCATATACAAGATATATTATGAAATATTTTTGGATCTCATGATTTTTCTATAAGGTGTTTAACTATGTGCAACCAACAGAACTAACCTATCTGTACTTAAGAGGTTCTAGATGGGCAGGCTTATTTTAAAGAGAAGAAAATCAAATATACACAGTGATAAATCCCATTACATTTGTGTAGGGTGGCATGGTGTCATGCAAGCACGTACAACGGTATAATATATTTTGTAATGTTTTTTGTACTTGTGTATTTGTTACAAAGATTTGTTAACTTTTATACCACAATGTTATGAACCTTTACTTAATCTTTGATCGAGACGAAAATGGAGTGGGTTGAGATCGATTGAAATAAATTCTTTAAACCTTTCCACACAATATTGTGCCTGTCGAAGTCCAGAAACTCATTACTTTCTGTCTTTTGAAATATCTTATTATATGTATTATTGTCATTTTGGGGGAATATGTGTCGATGGCAAAACTTAGAAAATATATTCTAATTTTTTTTCACTCTTCTTTTCTGAAATCTAATGAGACGCGAGGAGACTTGTTTTTATATGTTCCGTTGGTTGATAAAGTCTACCGTTTGATTTTGTTAGTTTTTATGGACTTCCCCTTTTTGAATTTACCTTGGAGATCGATATTTTTTTACATACTTTTTTCAGAACTTTACATATTTATTTTGTTATCGACCGCTATCTGAGCCTTTAGACTATATATTTGTTTGGTTATCACGGGTTGTTGAGTTGCTGTCTCATTGACGTGTATCCTAATTATATAAGTGTCTGATATTCGTATTTTACAGGCTGAGTTCTTTAATAGTCTGAGCTTGTGAAATTTTATAGCTTCATAGAACTCTGAAAGAAAGAAAAACCAAAGCGTTGATTGTAATTCCTTCAAAGATGTTTCTTCCTGAAAAGGTTTATATCAAAAAGACCAACAAACCACAACTGTAAAAACCAAGAAAATAAAACGATTGAAGTAACAACCTTCACCCTACTAGTAAAAACCATGTCACGTCATCTTTATGTATTGAACCATATGAAATTTGAATTAAAAAAGTTATTAGGCTAAAAATACTTATTATTCAACTAATATTTCATAAATTATTTAAAATCACCAAATACAATACAATCAAACAATTTAATAGATAGCATTATATCACAATATTAAGCAAAACGGTGAATTCAGTGTTTCTTGTATACGATGTACAGTTTGTATCAAATTAATTCCAAAATTACAGCTGTGAAATATGATTGCTATTTCTATTTCTAAATATAAACTTGATGCCATGCCAACTTATTTATATCTCGTGAAATTTCATTTTCTTCTGTGTACACAATAATTTACTGCAAGTAGCTTCATTTTGTGTTGCAGATTAGAGTGGTTGACTCGGAGTCAGATTAAATAATGTTTCTGCTAAGGGAGGCATGTCTTCCTGAAAAGGTTACCCTGTGACACGCATATTGAATATTAATTAATTTCCTTATGGGAGAGGATCGGAAAAGGATGCACCAAATTTTTTGAAATGTATAACGCACGTCTGGATTATAAAATGTTAATACTGGTATCTATGTTCCATACAAAGTAACTGAAGAACTATAAATGGGGGTTGCAATACACATGATTGAAAATACTTTCAAAGAAATGCAAAAATATATATATATTTAAGATAACAATAAATAGTTCATCAATTATAATAAACAATAATCTTCATTGTCATATAAACAAATTAAACATGTTTGTGACAAAGGCATACATATATATATATATATATATATAGCAATGCAATATAAATAATTGAACATAATGTATATAATATGAAAGAAAAAAATAAATCAAAATAAACAAATTATTCTAACAAAAATCGTTTAAATTCCAACAAGTCTTATTTTATGCTAGACGTTTTAACAACAGTTACTGCTATTCTTTTTGGTTTAGTACTGAAACATTTATTTATTTTATTTTGGTCAAAAGCAATTGAAAAATCCTCACAAAAAGGTATATAACATATAAATACGATCTTTTATCAGAGGCGCTGTCTGATATTGAAAAAGTCGGTGTGACTCATAACGTAAGTCGAAGAAGGACAGACAACACCATGCCAAGATAAAATATTTAAGAACAAACAAGAATCACAAAACAATATACAAACAAAATTGAGTAAAACGAATTTCCAACCACCAACAAAACAATAAATAATAATAAATAACTATGAAAATAACTATATAAATAAATAAAGTGCTCAGGAATGTTCACAAACATTTCATGTTTTCTCCGGAGTTTTTGTTGTCTATTGTTTTATGACTTTCTTCACTTCTAACGGGACCTCTGTTAATGTCTTGTATATTTCTTTCAGAATTTGTTGTTTCTTCGACTTTTTGTTTTGCCTGTTTAATAGGAGACGGTTTTGTTTCTAAAGGTTAGGGACCTCACGCTGCTCTTGTATTTTTCTGACTAACAGGTTTCTGGTTGACATTTTGAGTATCCGTGATCACTTACGACTAAAGTTGATCGTAAGTCATGAACAATTCAGTATAACTAAGATCAACTTTAGTCGTAAGATTTCTTTTGAAACTGATTACTGATCTTTGGTCAGAGTTTTGGCTCACAGGTTGTTGATATGATTTTACACTTACTGGTCTATGACTAACTGTTTCGTTAATTGTTCTTTTATAGGATTGTTTGTTTTATTGACTTAATGGATTCCGTTTTGACCTGATCTGACGGCTACTGGTCTTTGCCTTACAGGGTTTTCAACTTTTGTCTTTGTAGGTATTTTCTTTAGATAACCCTTTCCAGTAGTTTGTTCATCCGTAATTGCCTTTGTGTTGCTTTCTTCTCCAGATGCGACTATCAGATAGTGTTCTCCTATTTTCTCCATTAATTTGCCACATTTTTGCCCGGTCCATCGCATTTGTAGCTTTTCATCACGATAAAAATTTATAAACAGTAACTGTGTAAAAACCATACTCATTGGCCCTGAAGGTGGCCAATCCATTTTCTCTAAAAGTAATGGAATGATCGACTTCTTGAGAGAATCGGACAAACTCACTTCCCCAGAACATTTAGCAGTTTCCAGTTGTTTTAAACCTGAAATAACGAACGAATATTTCAGGTCGTTTTAATTCTCGTGCACAATTGTTTTAAACTCTAGAAAAACGAAAAGATGTTTCCAGTCTTGTGTATCTCCTATTCTATTCTTTTTATCAAGAGAAGAATGAAAATAGTCACTAGAAGTCACTACTTTAACTGAGTCGGTCTTTATCCAGACATTTCTTTTGTATCTTAAGACCATGAAAAGTGTATTCATGTTTTATTTTTTTTCACTTTTTTTCAAGTAAACAGTGCTGTGGCACTAGCCATGGTTTGTAACATAGAAAGATATTTCACATTTGATTTTATTTGTAGTTTTTTACTCAAATTATGGGTATATTCTGCCTAATGCAAAGTTTATATCATATAAGTGGGACCTTTTAGATTGTATAGCTCCAAATGATTTTATACATCTACATATACCCCAACGACACTTACCAAGGAGGAAATCCTAAATATTAAAAGGTCAGTTCTATGTTTTTTTTGAAATTCTACCAAAGAAGAAGAACTGGATCTTCCTTCACTGTATTGGATACCTAAATTACATAAGTGTCCTTACGAGCAACGTTATATTGCAGGGTCTTCTAAGTGCTCCACGAAACCTTTAAATTATTAACATCAATTTTATCAACAATCAAAGCCGGGCTTCAAAGTTATCGGGAATTACCTACTATGGTGGTTCCGTGAATCAAATGGGGATACTTAAAAATTCGAAAGATCTGTTCAAGTACATACAATCTAAGTCTCTTTCCTCTTATAATAGTATTAAAATATTTGAAGTTTCTACCCTTTACACAAGTATTCCCCATTCCAAACTAAAACAAAATTGAAAGAACTGGTCATGCTTTGTTTCAGAAAAGAGAATGGCAAACGCAGAAACAAGTACATGTATCTTGTCTTAAGGAGGGATAAATCGTACTTTGTAAAATTCGCTCTTATTCAAACCAAAAATTCTCTGAAACTGACATTATCAAGATGCTTGATTTCTTCATTGACATTGACAACATATTTTTTACGTTTGAAGGACGTGTTTTCAACAAATAATCGGTATGGGTATGGGAACCAGCTTGTTCCTTTATTCATATGAGGGTGTCTTCATACAGGAGCTTCTTAGAAAGAATGAAAAGAAGCTAGAGGTATTCTTTTAACTTCATGATATATAGATGATGTCCTCTCACTAAATAATTCAAAGTTTGGCGAGTATGTTAAACGCATCTTCCCCATCGAACTTGAGATAAAGGATACAACAGATATAGTTAAGTCTGCCTAATAATTTGACTTACATCTAGAAATTGACAATGAGGGTTGGTTGAGAACAAAACTTGCATATGGAGTGTATATCTCCCAGTTAATACGATATTCAAGAGCTTGTATTTCCTATCATGATTTCCTTATTAGAGGGTTGCTGCTTAGAAGGAAGCTATTGAACCAAGAGTTCCAAGTGTTGAGGTTGAAATCATACCTTTTTCCGTTCAATTTTATCTTAAATTAAGCTGCAAGTTATTACTGTTGAATAATCGCAATTTTTTTTTATCCAGGGCATTTTTATACTTACTATACGGTATGGTTTTGTCTTATTGTTGAAGTTAGAACAGTGACGTTTAGTTGTTTACATCCTTATCCTCTGGTATTTTGGTGGATATTTATCTCATTCAGAATCTTACCTCCATTTCATGTGAAACCAAATTAAAACAGTGGTAAAGGAGATAAACAGTCAGTATGTAGATGCGACTTTTTTATACAAACATTTGAAAATCCAACAATATTTTACAAAATTATCAAATGCATGAAACATTCTCCAGAGTTCACAAAATATTTAATCTGCTTCCAAATAGGAATAAACTGTGACGTTATGTGATTAATATAGATTTTCCAAACATTATATGTTAGAAAGAAAAATTTTGTCTTGTATTCATTCCGAATAGAACTGGGGCATATATCAAAATAACTCAGTAATGTACACAAAAGTATTTTCACGTGCTGAAATCTTTTAATAACTCATCTTATTTATGAATAACAGCTATAATCGTACGTAAATACAACTTGACTACAGAAAAAAATATATGCAAATTATACACACACAAATTGTCTACAAAAATATAAATAACAAAAAACTAAATAAATGTAAAACAAAAAAACCCTAAAAATACATAATCTGAAATCAGTCAAACTAATCACGTTCCTCACAAAAAATATATCTGAATACTGGATTTTTCTGATAACTTGCACCTAATGATGGACAATGATCAGCAACATACTATCCAACAGTTATCAGCAGTAATTATCGTAAAAACAAGAGTCAGGAGATACAAAGGGGACATTCAAAACTCTCAAGTCGAAGAAAAACTGACAATATAAATAAGAAGATGGGTTATGAGTGCCAATGAGACAAGTTAGTCAAGTATGATTAAAAAAAAATAATTTGGAAAGAAAGTTTGTACTTGAAAATCTTTTATACGCGCCTTTTGTAGTAAACAAACCATTATGAACTGTTTAGGAATACCAACTTCTTCATATTAAAAAAAAATGATGTGATATGATTGTTAGTGAGACAGCTATCCATCTAACACGAAATAAATGGGAAGTGCGTACGGCTTTGTGTGGTAATATGTAAGAATTCAACATAGGTTTACATCGACAATATTTTGTAATTTTGTATTTTACATGACCGATGGTTTACGAATTTGGTGCTGTCTTAGGTTTAGATTTAAGTCAATTACCTTTACGTTATTACGTGATGCCCGATCACTTGAAATTACTTATTAAAGTATTTTATAGGATAACACGGCGGATGTCCCAAGTGGAGCAGGAACTGATAACCCTTCCGGCGAACTTAGGACCACCCGGTTTCCGTTGGGGTTCGTCTTGATCAGTGTTTAGTTTTTATATGTTGTGGTTAATAGACTGTTGTTTGTCTTTCGTCGTTTTTCGTTTTTTGCCTTGGCGTTGTCAATTTGTCTTCGACTTATGAGTTTGAATATCCCTTTGGTATATACCGCCTCTCTTGTAAAATAAGCTAAATATGCCCCTTCCCCGTATCATGACGTGGTTTAAAAAACACTAACTTGAGTTGAGACGATTGCGCAATAGCAAGTCAATGCATCATAGTAAAAAAGTTAAAATGGACTAAACACATCGAATCAACATTATTGACTACGATTTCTCAAGATAAAACATGCTAAAGAAGAAATATAAAAAAAAATGTATAAAAAAATAATTTGCATGTAGCTATTTCAAATTCGAAATTAAAAAGTTGACGATTTCTCAGATAAGGATAAAAGTTTGCTCACCTTCATAGATGTATGTAAATAATCTTGCTTTTTTCACTTGGTACACTTTCTTAGATATTAAAATAAGTGTTTCCATCTTCACATGCAATAAATGATTTCCATTTTAATGAAACAAATAAACGCTTCTGTTTTTTTGTGTGTAAAAATATTGAATCTAAATTTGTTCATTTTTAACATCTATAGTTACACATGTGTTTAATGTAATGTTTGTAGTAAAAATAATATCGTTCATAAAAGTCAGATTTTTCTCTGATATATTATAACTAATCTATAAAATTAAACAAGACGATGATTGTGCACTCTCTGTAGTTTTGGTTTCTGTTGTTTTTGGGTTCGTTTCAGCAACTATGTTGTCTTTTATATTCTTTTCAGTGTTTTCTGATTCAATGGCTACCTGATTTTCCGTATGATTGATATTTGTAGGTTTGGATTTTCTTACTGGAGAAGGCATTGTCTCTAAAGAATGGGGACTCCCTACTCCTCTGGTATTTTTCTGATTCATAGTTGTCTGTTCAGGTTTTTGATTACCGGTTCTTTGGCTGGGTTTTCGGCACTGAGCAGACTTTACACTTGGTCTTTGATTAACGATTTTAGTACTTGGTTCGTTACTAACAGTACCCTTGTTATTGCTGTGTTTGCTTCCACTTTGTGCCATGGGACGTTGGCCTGATTTCACACTTATTGGTCTCTCATAGACGGGATTTTCCTCTTTTTTCTTGTTGGGAATTGCTCGGTGGTTTCCATTTTCAGTTTTTTGCCCTTTATGTATCACTTTTGGCTTGCTTTCTTCTCCCATTGTCACCATTGGACAGTATTCTCCGATTTTGTCCATTAACTCATCAAATTTTGGCCCGGTCCATCTCATTTGTACCTCCTCGTCTCGATAAAAGTTGATAAACAGTAACTGTGTAAAAACCATACTCATTGGTCCAGAAGGTGGCCAATCCATTTTCTCTAAAAGCAATGGTATAATTGGTTTCTTCAAAGCATCAGCCAAACTCACTTCCCTACGACAGTTAGCTGAGAGTGAATACTTTTGGGTAATGATTGTAAGTACTACTTTACATCCTCGTACACCAGAATCTATTTTCTCATATAATGAGTCTCCTCCGCCCATTTGATGGATGTCCATCCAACAATGCAGACCTAAGCTCGTCAACCGTTGATACATGGCCATAATCTCTTTCTGTTTACCCCACTGATAGGATATAAATACTTCCGGTGACTTCTTTTCCTAAACAAAAAAAATCATTGATGAAATTGTATGCATAAACATGTTAAAACAATTCACAACTCCGCTACAGTACAGATCTAACTAATTTCTCGGATTTGAACAAAGATAATGCGACAGGCTTCACTCATGGAGTAGAAAAAACTGTGACCATCCCTTAACACCAGGTATGCTTCATGTTGTACAATCCTAGATTTTTAATGCTTGTAATTTGCTGTTAGCCTTTTCGTATTTTCCTTAAGTCAATTGGGTTTTATTTCTCCTGTCTGTCTGATTGATGGTTTTTGTACATTTTGCAATGTACAAATTATGACCTCTAAATTTAAAAATATGAACTAGATTTAGAAACAAAGTGAATTTTCAAAAAAAGGAATCAGAACTAGCGTCTTTTCTTTATGCTTTATAAGTAACTGATCTAGGGAAAAACGTTAACAACTTAATAAGAAGATTTGTAAATCAGCTTGCTGAGCAAAAGCAATGCCCAAATGTGATAATATGAAAATGCTTTCTTAAATATGTTTTTATAAATTGAAGTATTATTTTCATTTATATTACCAAAAGAATGCAATAATGATATATGTGGGGTTTATTTCTTATCCTTCGCCTTTTTATGCTCTATGAACATATAAAACCTTTTTTTAGTTTTTCTTTTAAAATTTTAATCTTCAAAAGTATTTCTTTTTAACCAGACCTCATTCTTTGATTCCTTCTGTTTTGCCTCAGATTGCGTCCGTTTCTTTTTTGTTTTATCTATAACTATCACTTCTTGTACAGGAATCCACCAGTTCTTGTACACTATAACACATATGTATAATTTGAATAAAGCGACCTTTTATTTTATTTCATTAATTCATTTTCACTAAATTCTTTCTTCCAGTAACCCTTTATATACTTAGCCTTATCAAATCTGAAGCACAACATAAGTAAAATTAACTTTGGCCCACATGAAACACACAAAATTTCAAAAGATAACAGAAATATTCTGCGTATGAATCTAAACATTAATATTAAGAAATGCATTGCTCGGAATGTTACAGTAAAACAAATAAACATTTAAACTGTATATTTGAGTGTTTTGAATAATGTTATTTTTAACTAGTCTAATTAAAATTAAATCCTTTAATTGCTCCAGTTCTGATATGTCGGTTAATTCCCGATTGTCCCACGTTTTAAAATTTTAGAGTTCTGATTGTCCCACATGAAAAGTTCTGATTGTCCCACATTATTTTATGTAGTAAAATGTTCTGAAATAAACAAGGTATCTATTGTTTGTTTTGCTAAATAAACAAGAATCAATTATTGCATGTTCAAACTATTATTTAATATAAATTTTATAAAAGTATTTTTTTTGTATATCATCAGATAAATGCACTTTTGAGTAAATAATATAACATTTATTAATTATATCTATAATGTTACGTTTATTTATATAAAACAAATATCAATACTGTAAATTATATAAAAAACAATTATATTTTTTTAAAAATATTTTAAGAAATAATGCATGCAATTTAAAGAAAAAGGGTAAACTTATTTACGCTGTACACTATACACGCACTTGTTGATGGAGATATATTTCCACTAGTCTTTGCACTTTTACCAGTTGAGTCAGATGCCATTTACACAAGATTCTTTATCATACAGAATACAATCTGATGGTGGTGACGGCAACACCGTAAACTATTTGTAAAGCTTTACGTTTCAGGGGGTAAAGGAATTGGATGATTCATATTTTGTATATAGATCCCTTGTGTTACGAAGTTCCCTTCTGTCATTTAATCATTGTCCTTGACTTCATTTTCATTGTTTAGTGACTGCTAAAAGCTGTATAGCTTGTTTTCGTCATGTGAATGTCTCATTTATCATAAGTTCTAGGATAACTATAGTTGGTTACTAATATATGGTATCCTTGCAATGTCTACATGTCTGTCAGATATCATAGTTCACATGACCACGACCTCATTTTATGGACCAATGACAAAGGTTAAGTTTCAGTGGTCAAGTCTGTATCTCAGATACTATAAGTAGTGTGTGAAATATTTTTGATGTTTGGAATGGTAGCAGGGTGTACATGTCTTTGTGGCAGAGTTAATCTGACCTTACCTCGTTGACATGGAACATTGATAATGTTAATTTTATGTAATACCAGTTGTATAATATAAAAATAAGGAGATGTGGAAGTAAGCATTCATAGGCAACCGTACGTTCAACAATGAGAAAGCCCATACCGTATGGTCGGCTATAAAAAGCCCCGATTTGGAATATTTTAAATAATTCATTTGAGAAAACTAATAGCCAAATTTATAACAAAACAATTTACCAAAATAATTATGACAAACATGAACAAACGACAATCACTCAAATACCGGCTCGATACTGACTTGGGACAGGCATATACAGAATGTATAATCCTTTTCTCTAAGACTTTCGACAAAATACAGTAAGTTAGTAAAACATGCTGTACCCAGTAGAATGCTAGTTTTAACGGTAATGATGCTTATAATCACACTTTTCTCAGATCTTTTCGTTAGCTTTCAGTAAGGGGACGACCATTTGATTTCGAAAGGTGAGGGGAGGAGGATTTTGAAAATGAATAACTTGGCCTGGTATGAACTGAAAATAAATGACTTTGCACAAGACAGGATGAAAAATTGAGTAGTGCTTGATATGTGATATTTTTTTACTTAATTTATATTCTATGTTTGATTATACTTCAATTGTACCTTTTCTGATTATTTGTTCAACTTTATTTCATATTTCATAATTTACACTGATTGTTAACGTATAACTTTTCCTTCTGCACACTATACAAACAAATTAATCACTATCAAAACAATTCCCGATTGTCCCACATTTAAGCTTCCCAATTGTCCCACAAACATATTCCCGATTGTCCCACAAAATTTCATCACTTTTTAACCTGTAATTTTAAAAAGTTGGACAATCGGGAAGACACCGATATGTCGAGCATCACCTTGATGCGCGACATATCAGAACAGGAGTAATTAAAGGATTCAATTTTAATGAGATTGATTTTTAACGTACTGGTATCAATCAATGATTCTTCTGGTAAAATGCCGTAGCAATTTAACTGCATCAACATTTCCTTGAACTTTGCAACAGGCCAAATCCTTTGATCATCTGTTTCTTCTCCGACTCGCTGAAAAAATCTGACAAAAAGATACTCGCTGAAGATAGGTCCCATAGATCCTTTTGGTGGCCAACCCATTTTCTCCATTAGCAGTGGTATCATTGGTTTACCTAAGCTAACAGATAAATTTACCTGCCAACAACAAATTACAAGATATATTCATGTTTGTCATCAATCAAGATACAAAGAACAGAAGATTTTCTTTCGTGTTATAATACAAAATATGATAATGATACTTTTATTTTTATCAATGTACAAAATGTTCGAAATGTAATTATGAAACAGTCTCTTTAAAATGTTTTTTTTCATTTCTTTACCTCAGTCCTGTCAAAAAACTTAAAGTAAAACATAAACGAATACAAAAAGATACGAGCGTCAGCAATAGCGTACACAATTTGAAAGAATCTGAACATATATTTGTGTCTGCTAACTTGTGTTTTCCATTCGTTTGATGTGTTTGAGCTTTTGATTTTTCCATTTGATAAAGGTCTTTCCGTTTTGAATTTTCCTTTGAGTTCGTTATTTTTACTTTTTTATTTTTTGTATGAAATGGTTGAAAGTTTATTGGTTTACCTCTCTATTACAATTTGGAGACTGTGCATATTTTTCTGACACACAACAAATGATGACTTTTGCTCCTCTGATGCCACTGTCAATTTTCTCAAATAGTTTATCTCCTCCTCCCATCTGACCAATGTCCATCCAACATTCGTATCCTGCCATTTGTAGGTGGTTACGGATAAGTTTGACCTCATCCTGATGACCCCACTGGTAACTAAGGAAAACAGGAGGTGGAGATGAGTAATCTACTTCTTCCTCTTCTACCACATCAACTATAGATAATAATGAAGCAAATTTTTTAATTGATTGACCTTTTAGATACCATTTCTTTGATCACAGTACTTGTAGTTACATCTTTAAATCAAGTGCAGGGATATTTTAAGTTTAGGGGTATGCAGGACAATTTAATTCAGACAAATATCTTCATAAACTTAGTTTTTCATTTTCCAACGGATGTAAAATATTCCTCAACTATTCTCCCTTTCCATCCACATTTAGGACCTACCTGATATATTGAGCAATTGCCTTTTGTCTTGAACATCCAAGGAACATTCGTCACTGCTTGTATGTTATTTTTTAAACCAGTAAGTAAAACTTTATATTACTAGAAATGTATTCTTTTAACTTACCTACAGCTTTCATAGCATTTTCCACAATAGCAGCACCATCCATTCTGCTAATTTCCTGTAAGGCTGTTAATACAGCATAGTTTGCCTCCCTTGTCTTGTGTGTAGCATACCATTCACTGAGAACAGCCATACAAGGATCATGTTGTGATGCCCACGCTCTGATGTCATCATTACTATAACCAAGACGTTGGGCCAGTAATCTCCAATCATGTTCTGTTTGTGGATTCATTATCTTTGTTAAATCTCTTGACCATCGGGGTGCATTGGTCATTGTCTTTTTGTGAAAAAATAAAAGTCAATCCTTATCTTAAATTTTTTATTATTTCGAGGATGTGAATTTAAAAACTAGGTTCCTAATTCTAAATGCAAAGTTCATTTTAATTTTCTTATTATTCTACTTGCAAAATTGACTTAACGACAATATTAAACTTTTTCTTGCGTCATAATTATAAAAATAAGAAGATGGGGTGTGTTTGCTTTACTTGTAAAATTTACGTACAATTACTGTTTTATGCTTTTTGTTGGTGTTCAAATGCATTGTACGTAAGGCATGGTATTTGTGTTACCTTCATATCTATTTCTTGCACTTTAATTTTTGTCTCCTCAATATCTTTTTCAGCAAAGTCCACCCTCTGTGTGACAGTATCAAGCCCCTCTCCTAATTCCTGAATGTTTTCGTCATGCTCATCTACTCGAGTGGTCAGATCACCTACAACCTTTTCAGTACCAGTCACTCTTTGATCAAGCTTGTCTACACCCTCCTGCGTTTCTTTGATGTTTTGGTCCACTTTTTCAAGACTTCAAATTAAAAAGAAAAAATAATGGCATACATCCCAAAAGACCGAAGTTAACAATCTAAGTGAAGTGTGTACTTATAAATAGTAAGCATAACTGAGAAGGAACAAGGATTTAGTCCGTATCTAACTTATTGTCAGGATTTAATCCAAAACAATATAAAGTACACGATGCTTCAGTATTGTAACTTGTTGAGCAGGAACTGCTAACATTTCGGGAGCAAAGCTCTATGATTATCACCGGTACTCTTTGGGAGCGGATCTCTATGTTCTGGTTACGTACGATGACCTATAGTTGCTTACATCCATTTCATTTGGACTCTTGTGAATAGCGGTCTCATTTGCAATCATAATACTTCTCCTTATTGTTTTATACATGTACAGTGGTGAATATCCTGTCAACTCTATTTGGAGTTCGAACGTGATGAGGTGCGTTTAACTCTGATCTTAACCGACAAGGGTTTCCTGCCGCGGGTTGGTGGTTCTCGTCGGGTCCTCCGACTTCCTCCATTAATAAAAACAATTGTCGACATGATATAGCAAATAACATACATCTAAAACAAAAAACAGGTTCATAAACAATGTACACAAGAATAGCACAAGAAGCTTTAAATCTTCCTCTACCGTTGTACAGTGGTGTAATAACAAGACAATAGAACAAACTATAAAAATCAGTGCCAATGAAACTCAAAGGATGTACAGGGTATTGATTGGAATAAAAAGACAAAATGCTTTGTCGGGCTAATTTGGGTCAGAGTGAACACTATAACTTAAGAAATATTCAAGTAAATACAGCAATTACATATATAATTGCTTTCATACCTTCTTCCCTCAATTTGGTCAATAATAACAGTAAAGCCGCCTTTTACGTCAACATCTTTTTCTTTTTCTCTCCTTTTTCTAAAGTATTCTTTTTGCGAACGTAGCAAATCAAGACCATGCACTCCAGCAAATTGTCTGAGCGAGTTCAGATTCACGTGTATGGCAGTTATGTCGTTCGTCTCTTTAAGTGACTTCATTAAGTACTTAAAAACTGGCTCTTTAAATTTCTGTAACAAGAAAATCATGATGAAATCAAACGAAAAAAGAGACAGAAAAAAAACTGACCAAGGCTACGAAAAAGGTTATAATTATAATAATATTATCAAACCCGTGACAAACAAAACAAACGCACATACAGTTGATTGTTTACAACCACTGGCTATCACCAGCCCATTAGTTAACAGTATTGAGTTAACATGAAATATCATTCATATGTTCATTGTCTGTAAATTCAATGTTTATAAAATTTTGAGTTATTCAAAACACTAAGGTTTTCTACCAGCAGGCGTAGATTGCTATAGTCGTGTTTTGCACAAGTTTTACTGACGCACAAAATTTGTATTATATGTTAATTTTATTTTGAAATTTTATGTTTTAAAGCTCAACTTTGAATTTGATTTTGCCGTTCAACTGTTTAGCGCTTCTGATGAGATTTATGTAGACGAAACGCACGTTTGGCGTTCGAATTTATGAGCCAGGTATCTTTGGTGAGTTTTTATGTATACATTTTGGTCATATAGCTCCTAACGATTCCATTTATTTATGCACCACTGTTTTTCAAATGTTCAGGTTTAAGCATTCCTGATAAAGGTAAATCTATATAAGCGCTTTTGGCGCACGTTATTTTCATTTTCTTTATGGGAAACAACATTGTGACAGCAAACATAACGTTTCAGAAGGAATGGTTTCAGCTCAGTAGTCAGTGCCTCTGTACTGACATGATTTATAACACATTTTTCAAAACTTTTTCGTTGACAAGTTAAAAATTTATCAATAACTAAAGTTTCAACTCTTTTTTCAAGAAAAGTTGACCTCAGATAAATTTGACTACTCGTTTTTGTCCCTTTTGTTCATAAAGCTCCTAACGTTGCTACGTTTTCATATACCCACGGCTTTCAAATGTTAAGGTTTGAGCGTTCGTCATTCTGAAGATAAAATCAGAAAAGTGATTCGGACGCACGAAATCTATAAAGAGTAATTTTCATCATCAATCTTTTATAAAAATAAGGAGATTTACCCTATTTTAACGTTATTTCTTTCGTCTTTGTCCAATAGCATCCCTCTATCGTTGACCATACGAAAGAAAGCATATGCTCTTGGTTTTTTTTAATGTATCAACTTATTTGTTTTAATAGTTGCATTCACTTCCTAGTCAAGACACACATGGTTTGATAGTTCAATGATACGTACTGTCTATGCTGTATTTGTGACATTCTTGACTTAACTAGTTCGTTGTTACTATTTTTCTCACCAAATATGTTCCGTAGTCTTTTGTCATATATGAATATTTTCAAAATGTGCCAGTCGACAATGGGTTTAACTTGTTTGCATATCATTAACGTTTTACTATTAACCTTTTCTGTTTGTCTTGGTTTGATCATTCTTGATGAATGTATACGTAGATCCAGAAAAGCGTTTCTAGTTTATAGTGTCATTTTCATTTCATGTTTCTGGACAAAAATCGGTTAAGTATTTACATATTGTAGAACAATATGTGTTTTGTAGTTAGTTGTTTCATTATTCAACTGAAAAATAAATGAATGAATAGAAAAAAATCTACCTGAATGGATTTAGTAACATTAAGAAGGACTGTGTTAATGTAATTTTGTTCCATGACTGGTATAGATTTGTCTGCCATTAAAGTATTCATATGGTGGGCAAATACTTGCGGGTTCTTCTTTGTTATGTTGTCCATGATCCCATATAAAACCTGGGTCTTGAGTGCTTTGTCTTTGTAGTGATATTTCATTATAATATCTACAGCTTTCATTGTAAACATCTAATTTAAACAAAACAGAATGACTTTAGCATCTCGTAAAGGTTTGACCCATGCATATGTTTTTTGTCATAAATGAGTATAATCTTTGTCTTTACTTTGTAAATCTATTTTATTTGTTTATACTACTGAAGCTTTTATGTATTTTTCTTATTTTTATTGATCACTTTATTTTACATCTTAACATAAAAATAGATTCATAACAAAATCGTTCAGATTTTTTTAAATTAACTTCAAATAACCATGATATATCCCCAAAACCATTTCATAGATTTTTCGTAAAATCTAATACTATTTTGCTAGATGATTTTTGTTCGATTAATATTAATAAATCATATAGGGTCGTTTGAACGAAACATATTTTATGTCTGTGTTGAAACTTTTTTTTAACTTGTTTAAAGCTTAACAGCGGTATAACGTTACCGATATTTCGACATTTTACACGACTTTAAAGAGCTTAAAACGATAACCTCATTTCGAAATTTACCCGGGATATTTTATTTTTCCATCAGAAACTCCGATTTTGGATGACTTGTACTTCAAAAGTGATATTGGTGGCAACATCATTAAAACGGGAACTTTATATACGTTTTCCGTCAATTTTATGTGCATATATACAAAAGTGTACTTATTTTTGAATTTTTTATTCAAACATATTTAAGAAAATAAAATATTTGAAGAAATACATTTTCGCATGTGTTTAGTTATTTGTAGTTCCTGAAAAATAGCGACGAAACGTTGATACGTAAGAAAATGCAACACACAGTATACTTTGCTAATGTAAAGCTTGATCTCAAATTCCAATAAGCTCTGGTTTAAAGTATCTGGGTAAATGCGACAAAATATATATGAGACGGTGGACGGACAGGAACACGGACGGACGGAAGGACGGGCAGACGTAAACCAGTATACCATTCCTCTTGAACGGGGTATAATGAAGCTTGCTAGTTAAAACGTCTGTAATTTCACAAATTAATTAGGCATTCATTATTGTGAGTATTCAACAGCTGACGACAATGCAAATTCAATAAATGTTGTACTGTACAATAATTATACAAAAATAAAAAAGGTGAATTTCAGGGGTTGCATAATTTTTCTATGTAGTGTTTGTGGACTTCTTTGTCGATTTTTCGTGTTTTGTTATATCGGTGACATTTCATCTTCAAGTTATGAGTTTTGAATGTCCCCTTTGTACCTTCCGCCTCTTTTTTTGCATATTCATGCTGTCAAATTTTTATACTTTAGTTTAAAAAAAATTGCCGAGCCTAAAAATGACAACCGGGAACATTTGTACTTGCATTTGGTTTTTCAGCTGCAATTTTGGCGAACATGACCAACTGTCTGTAGTAGGTATCAGACTGGTCTTTACATGCATCCATAAATTTGTCCATCACGTTACTAAAACGATCATGGCTACCTGGGTCTTCAACTATATTGGCAAATACGCCTAAAAAGAAATATGTCGTGTAAAAGTACTAGCTCACGATTAACGACACTCTTGTTTCCATTCAAATCGAATAACAAAATAATCAATCCAACTGTTTAACTACGCGTCACAATGATTGTGATAAACCATTTTCATTGTAAAAGTTCTCAAACCTGAACGGCGACTGAGTTAGGGGACCGCCCATTTTATTTCCTGGGATGGCTAATAATAGTGTGTATGTGCGGAATATAAATTTAAAACGGTTACTAGGTAAGCTGTCTTGTTTACGATTTTGTAAACCATTCTATCGTAACTATTTGAAAAAGGGGGGGGGGGCAGAATATTAATTTCGATCCTGTCTCGGACACGATTATTTATTTTCAGTTCTTCCCAGGCTAGCATATTCATTTACGAAATCATCCTTACCATCAACCCACCAAAAATTCAATTGGTCACCCATTAATATTTGTAAATGTACTTCACTTTTCATTTCATTCATATGACTTTGAAATCGATGAACGGTGATGCTGGCGATGCCCCTTACCTCCTGACCTATGGGTCACGTGATTCCGACTGTGCAAACTCATGTTTTTTTCTGTTTACCCCTTTACCAAGAATTTATATAGTAAATCCTTGCCTTTACTAATGATATCATTTTCAAACTGAATCCTTGATATTTAACAGTATTGAATGACTTTAAAAAAGATGATTTTTAGTTAGATTTATATGTTTTCCTAATATTTTATCTTTATTCAACATGAGAAAAATATTTTTTAGCTTATGTAACAAATAAAGTAGCATACCCACAAGACTTCCTAAATGTTCTTCTATGTACCAATCTAAAAGAGGCTGTAAGAATTTTGAACAAATATTTGGACAGTACTGTGATGCACTCTCAAAGGCTGCAATTGTCATTTCCTTTAGCTTGTCTTCCTCCTTGTGTCTATATTTTAGACACACTTTAAGGAGAGGTGAACACTCGTCGCCTAAACCAGCCGAGCAATGCTTCAATAAAAATGCAAATTATAATTTATGGTTGGCGTAGATAAAAGCCAAAATTTCTGAAAAAAAACATTGTGTTTTATATTACTTCATTTGAACGGTCATTAGATGTTTAAGGCGCATATTCTATACAGCAATAAAAAGAATTGTGCAAAGTTTACCTTACAGTGGATTGACGATCACCTTCATAATAGTGAGTGGTGATAATCATAGCGTTTCATTGTAAGTTTACTGTTTTTTAATACCATATGTTAGCTACATTTAACATCTTCAGGGGAATGGAAGAGATTCTGGATACTATATCTCATGAATTTAAAGATTTTTTTCGTTTGTTTCTTGTATGTTTACCAGTTTATTTGTAGTCTCATGTAAACAAAGTTAAATCAAATGACAAACTTTTTATTTACAAACATGTAGTACACAGAATGCAATGAAAAACGATCCGTTCAAACTATCATATACAATGTACAATTTTTCGACAAATAATGACAATGGATGATTGAATTTCATTTAGCAAATAGGATATAAATTGAAATAATCCAGATTTTTTTTTTATTTTCATATCATAAAGATAAAACTGAAATCAGTCGGGTTTTTTTACAAGGACTTGAATAACATTTAATACAAGATATAAAAGTAGGCAATCGATTTATGTCACACGATATTTTAAAAACGAAAAGTATGCTATACGGTAAATAAACATAGACGTTACCGACCCAATCTTGTTTAAAACGACAATAAAAAAAATGCATCAATTGGGTGCGTTCGAGGCACTTTTTTGTTTGGAATTACCTTCATCAGCACTGCTCAAACCAAAACATTTGATCCCAAGGATGCATATCCAGAAGATGTTTAAGGAAATAAAGACGCGATGAGGTATATATCCCAATGGGTCATAAAAAGAATAGCCAAATTCATCTACGGTCAACTTTGCCTCAGTAAGTTGGATCCTTAGTTTCTTAATAGTTTCTAAATTAACAGAGATTTTAAGACTGTTGTTTTATAATTCATGTCAGTATTGAAGCACTGACTACTGATCTGATAAAACTCTCGGGGACTAGCAGCCTACCAGCAGCGGTAGCTACTGTTATTAAATTTAGAATAAAATATTTACATCCCAAAAAGACAACACAAACGATGTGTATATTTAAGACAATTGTCTGCAGAATTTAATAAAAATAAAACAGGATGAAAACGCAAGAAAAATACCATTTGGGTGACAACCATAAACCCCCGCCTCCGCCTGACAAATTGAATATGTATTTATTTATCTCCCCTAATCATACCGGATAATATAATAATCGACGATGTTGAAAATTTTCTTTAACAAATATAGTGAAGTTCTCGGTTTTGATTTTGGTCTGCATTACCAATGTTTTGAAATGTACGGTAGAACGACTTTGCGTCATTACATATGCCAGTTTGAATATTCAACGTTCACAAAGTGCTGCTTTGTTCTTCAAACAAGCAAACTTCAATACAGTATTACAAAGTATCATTGTTTGCCACTATTTTAAACAGAAAAGACACTCTCAAATTATATCATTTTAAACAATCAAACTTGAATTTTCGAAATACTAAGGATTTTCTACCTTAGGAATAGATTACCTTAGCTGTATTTGGCAAAACTTTTAGGAATTTTGGGTCATCAATGCTCTTCAACGTCGTACTTTATTTGGTCCTTTTAATTTTTGAGTCGAGCGTCACTGATGAGTCTTTTGTAGAGGAACTGAGCGTCTGGCTGACAAAATTTTAATCTTGGGATTTATGATGAGTTTATATACCCTACCCCCTTGAAAAAAAACAACAAACTAACAAAGATTTACCAACAAACTTTTCCTAGTAGATCCAAAGATTGTTTTATTGATTAACATTATGATTTGCACAAAAATAAAATTAAAGTAGTAACCTCTTTATAAAAACAAACCAATAATTTTATTTTCTCCTAGTATAGATGAAAGCTAATGTGGCAGTTAGGATTATTATGTCATTGTTATTTCCCTTGATTAAAACCATAAATTTCATATTTCTTTATTTAATAATTTACATGAAGCTTATTCAGTACATATTTGTTAAATTGAATAGATATTGATATTTTGAAATCATTGGTTAAAGATATTTATTTATATTCTAAAGTTTAGTATTTGCATCTGCCACTGTGAGATCAACAGTGGTGGAGAATACCTGGTACAACTTAAATTACAAGTCTAGGTCTGCTTTGCAGATCAAAAACAGTATATTTTGTTCAGCTGAATGGTGCTTTCAATCGGTGGCACAACGTCTGTGTTACCGTTATCAACAACGTTGGATTGTAGTAATAGAACCCTGAATTTGGTCAGCGTTTTAAGATACTAGCTCATAAGGCTTATCCTGATAATTTTTCAGATTTAGATGTGTATTATTTACATCATGTTTGGATATTGAGATGGCTAAATTTGTCACTTTTAAGCATCCTCATAGTTTAGATGAGGCTTTATCACTAGCTATTGAATATGAAGCTGTTCATTTTACTGGTGATCCAGAGACTATTGATGAGACAGAAAGTTCAGTTTGTTGTGATACTGTTCATAAGAATTTTGAAATTTTAATGAATATATTGAGGAAGCGACTGAGATCACATAGGAAACGTAAACATAAGAAATGTTTTAAATGTCATCAGTTTGGTCATGTCAGGTCTAAGTGTCCAAATATGTCTTTTAGAGTTCATGCTAGAGATGAAAAGTCTGCAGATAGTCAAGAAAAGTTCTCAGATATAGACGGGATGTTGAAGAACGATTATTGTAGTTCAGATTGTGTTACATTTGTTTAATGTTTGTTTTCATATTGTGTTGTATATATACAGTTTTAAATTAGGTTTATTTCAATATACTCAGAGATGTTACACTTCTCAGTTTTGGCTGTTTGATTTTCTTTTTCCAAGGGAGGGATGCCGTGCATCTCATCTTGTTATATTTTTCATTTTTATTACTAATTTAATGACTGTTCTTCTGTGAAGTTTGAAGTGTAGACTGTTAGCTAGTTTAAGTAGGAATTGGTTTGTTTTATGAGTTGTTGCTCGTTTGTCTGGATAGTAATCTCTAGCTAAATATTTAGTATTTAGAGAGTTTAAAGATGTCTGACTTCTTGACTTTTATTAGTTATGGCAGAAACCAATAGAGTGAAAGTTAAGCTTCAAGTTAGGAACACTTTTAGCTCATACAGATGGACCCGATCCATTATTTAGTAACTTTTATGCAAATTTGGGTATCGTCCATTTTATTTTGAGAACCTTGCTATAACAGTTGGGCATCATCCAACTTTATTTTGAGAACCTTGCATATATATACAATTTGGGCATCGTCCAACTTTATTTTGAGAACCTTGCATATAAATGGACCCGATCCATCTCCGGTGGTACACCATTTGTGCTACCGTTATCAATAACGCTTGAATGCAGTAATAGGACCCGGTGGTACACGTCAAATGTGCCACTGTGAGATCAACAGTGGTGGAGATTACCTGGTACAACTTAAATTACAAGTCTAGGTCTGCTGTGCAGATCAAAAACAGTATATTTTGTTCAGCTGAATGGTGCTTTCAATTGGTGGCACAACGTCTGTGTTACCGTTATCAACAACGTTGGAGTGCAGTGATAGAACCCGGTGGTACACGTCAGATGTGCCACTGTGAGATCAACATTGGTGGACATTGCCTGGTATAACTTGTCATGGTTTCAACATTAGATGTGCTGTTACAATATACGCCGTTCCACTGAATCTGAAGAACACTTACCAAGAAGACTTAAAGTCGCGTCCGTTTACAGATGAAATCTGATTCTGATGTGTGTTTGTGTATACATGTGTTATTCAGTGACATTTATTTAAAAGTGATATTTTACATGTGTCAGAAAGACATTTAATCTGATGAACATTGATGGACTTTTGTTAAATTTTATTGTCAAATGTTATTTCATATACATTTGTTTTCGTAAAGGAGTAGGAGGGTAGCAGATTGATGCTGTGGTCTCCCTTGAACAGTCTTGTTATATAACTTTAACTGATATATATTTCATTTAATATCTTCTTCATATGACATTTGCATTCAGCATGTTTATTGTTGCAGACACATCAATTTGATAGACATTTCAGTTTGCAGACTTTATTTATGAAATTTATCGTTTGTCTTAGGGGGAGGAATGTGGCAGTTAGGATTATTATGTCATTGTTATTTCCCTTGTTTAAAACTATAAATTTCATATTTCTTTATTTAATAATTTACATGAAGCTTATTCAGTACATATTTGTTAAATTGAATAGATATTGATATTTTGAAATCATTGGTTAAAGATATTTATTTATATTCTAAAGTTTAGTATTTGCATCGTCGCAAATCATTAATAACCTTCCTTGAAAAACTTATATATTTTATATAACTGGTTTGATATTGTAATGTTGAATGGTCTGAGGACTGACGTTCAGTCCAACCTAGGAAAGCCGTGCTTTCCAACCACCGTTTAAGGTTAGTGTATCTGCCATATGCCTTCTTAATACGGGTAAATATTGAAGTCATTAAATGCTCCATTTCTACTTTTGGTTTACATAATAAAAGTTGTAATTGTGGATTAAATTATATATTGTTTTCACTGTTTTTGGTTTTCTTTTACTTAGATATTTTATAGCGCTTTAACATTTTGCATCCATCGTCTCCGTATAAATCAGTTCACAAACTAGGACAAGCTGTGGTCCGCATCCCCGAATCTCCAGCAGAATTGCTCCTGCTACACTATGTGTACAATTTTTCTTTAAAATCTATATTTACTTGATTTTTTTCTGTCGGAAAATTAGGTGATTAGCTTCTATAATCTACTAGAAGATGCCTGCGAAATCGCGTTACGAGTATGTCGTTCTCTGTTTGTTTGTAATCGACGATCCAGTCGTTTTTTTTTGCTAATAATTAAATTCGTAGGTTTAAATAATTTCATCTTTTAGTCAACACATTGGGTAGGGGGGTTTACACATAAAAAGGGGGAGGGGTCCGGAGGTCGGGTGCCTGTGTTTACACATAAAAAGGGGGGGAGGGGTCCGGAAGTCGGGTGCCTGTGTTTACACATCAAAAGGGGGAGGATCACTTCGACACGTTCAACGCCCATTTCATTTTTGGACAGTTCTGCACCTGAGTAAAAAGGGTGGATGTCGTTTATTTTAGCAAAATGATGCACTTACAATAAAATACAGGATCCTTATAGGCCTAACTGTCCTATTTTCTATCCTTTCTTCTTACTCTCACTTGGATTTCGCGGGCAGTACGTCAACTGAGCATGCGAGAAAGCGTATAAGACACGGATCGATAATGGTCTCCGAATTTGGATATTTTCTCAAAAATTGGCGTTTTCTGTGGAAAAAAACATTGTTTCAAAGACAAATTTAGGAAGTACAAAATACTACATTTATACGTCATATCACAAATATTTCCGACTTTGTATGATTTCAGAGGAGTTGCGGCTCAATGAAATCGGTCTCTTCCTTTAGTAGTATAGATATTCAAATCTATATATCTTTATACATATCTGTATAGATTATCTATATTACTTTTAAAGAGAATTTTACACAACTCAGTAGATAAAGTAAAAAACTAGAGGTTCTCAAGAGCCTGTGTCGCTCACCTGATTCTACTTTGGTTTTGGAAATCATGTAAAAATAGATTAAAATCATAACAGATACCATAATAATGATTGAGGCCAAATTTGGTTTAATATTGGTCCGATAATTTATTCATTATATTCAGTGGTTCTCTAGAAGAAAACATTTGTATGTATTTCACATAGGGTCCTATGTTAAACTTATTCCAACTGCTGGCAGCCATCCTGGATGACAAATCAGCTAAAAAGTAACAACACTTGGTCAGCACCTCTAAAGAACCATTTATACCATGTTTGGTTTCAATCCATTGAGCGGTTTTCTAGAAGAAGACATTTGTATATATTTCATATAGGGTCCTTTGTTAAACTAAGTCCCCCGCTGGCAGCCATCTTGGTTGATAGATTTGCTACAAAGTAACAACACTTGGTCAGCACTTCATGAGAAACATTCATGCCATGTTTGGTTTTATTCCATTCAGTGGTTCTCTAAAAGAAGACTTTTGTATGTATTTCACATAGGGTCCTTTGTTAAACTAAGTTCCCCACTGGCAGCCATCTTGGATGATTGATTGGCTACAAAGTAACAACACTTGGTCAGCACCTCATAAAGAACATTCATGCTATGTTTGGTTTCATTCCATTCAGTGGTTCTCTAAAAGAAAACATTTGTATGTATTTCCCATAGGGTCCTATGTTAAACTAAGTCCCCGCTGGCGGCCATCTTGGATGATTGATCGCCTACTAAGTTACAACACTTGGTAAGCACCTCATAAGGAACATTCATGCCATGTTTTATTTCATTCCATTTAGTGGTTCTCTAAAAGAAGACATTTGTATGTATTTCCCATAGGCTCCTATGTTAAACAAGCCCCCTCTGGCGGCCATCTTGGATGATGGATCGGCTTCACAGTAACAACACTTGGTCAGCACCTCATAAGGAACATTCATGTCATGTTTGGTTTACTTCCATTCAGTGGTTCTCTAAAAGAAGACATTTGTATGTATTGTCCATAGGGTCCTATGTTAAACGAAGTCCCCCGCTGGCGGCCATCTTGGATGATAGATCGGCTTCCAAGTAACAACACTTGGTTAGCACCTCAAAAGGAACATTCATGCCATGTTTGGTTTCATTCCATTCAGTGGTTCTCTAAAAGAAGACATTTGTATGTATTGTCTATAGGGTCCTATGTTAAACTAAGTCCCCCGCTGGCGGCCATCTTGGATGATGGATCGGCTACAAAGTAACAACACTTGGTCAGCACCTCATAAGGAACATTCATGTCATGTTTGGTTTCATTCCATTCAGTGGTTCTCTAGAAGAAGTTCAAAATGTAAAAAGTTAATGACGACGATGGACGACGACGGACGACGGACGACGGACGACGGACGCCAAGTGATGAGAAAAGCTCGCTTGGCCCTTTGGGCCAGGTGAGCTAAAAAAGGAAGGATCATGGTAAACAAGCCTTAATTTGTCAATGTATTGTGAACAATATTTGTCTAACATAAATTTTTGACATGGGTAATGTTACACTTACAATGTATGACTGAACTTTGATGTTCTTAAGGATGTACTTAGGTCAGGTTGAGGAATTTTTATCAGATGTCCGAACTCCTTGGTTTTTTTCCTACGATACAGGGTAAAATATTTTGCCCCATAACACCCATTTTTCTTTTCATATAAGACTTCAATAGCTCATAAAAGGCCATTTATCAAAATTTAAGCAGATTCTAGATTTCTTTTCTTTCGATGTGAGACCCAAATAAAACCAATGCAAACATAATGGTGAAAGACCGAGTCAGCCTTTTCCAGCCATTTTTTAAAAACTTAAATATCTCGAAAAGGAGCTTCATAATCTATCAATATTTTTAGCTTATTTTGTTCCTTAACTAATGATCTTCTTACTTAAAGTATCAATTTTAAATTCTAGATTTATTTAATTGCACCTAAGTACATTCTTAAGAAAGGTAAACATGTTGTTTATTAATATTTAACCAGTATCAAATATTTCCACGGGCAATTATTAAGTAATGAAAATAAAAATTACCTCTGTTATATTTATGACATTATCTTACACAACATTTTGATCCTATTTCGGACTGTTGCCATTTTGGGTAATTTATAATTTTACGTTGACCAAGAAAGTCACTTTGCCATAACATCAATTAAATGAGCGGCTATATAAGTTAAACATTCTGCCTGAGACGTTAGGCTTGAATACAAAATGTGTAGGTGTCGGTCGATCCCGGCCTGGCAACAATGCGATATAATATCCTAGTCATTGCTAACAGCGAGTTTACCCATGCACTATGTCATACTAACCATGCCAGCTCTCAAAGAAGTCGTTTTTCTGATGAGAGTCTGTCAAGAATAAATTGAACAGCCAACATCTCAGACAAACAAACAATGGAACAACTCAGATATAAACATTTTTTTTTGACACAATATATAGTTGATCATGCTTCTAGATACAATAAATGTATTGATAGTTTAATTCCGAGATAGTCTGTTATTCTGGGTCCAATCCCATTTTACACTCACACACAAGTCACCTGGTTACGTCAGATATCCTTGCAGTGTTAGGATCAACAAAACGTTGTCTCCATGAAATATCAACTTATAAACAATAACAACAATGTCACCTGAGCATAGGTTTTTACCAGGGTGAAGGGGTCAAAATAGAAAAGTGTTATCGAGCATTTCAGGTGTAAATTTGTTAAAATCAATTAATTGCTCTAGTCGCCTGCTTGGTAGACTCATAACGTGATACAACTTTTTCAACCTCCACGTTGTTACAGTAACTATCTCTGAATTCCCCTACTGCAATAACAAGGTATAAAAAACCTTTGAAAGCTGACTATACGGTATGGGTTTTGCTCATTGTTGAAGGTCGTACGGGACATGCAACTTTTTTACATCCACGTCATTTGGACTTAGTTGGATAGTTGTGTCATTGATAATCATACCATATGTCCTTATTTTATATAGATACTGTGACGACGAGTCGTAAATCGATATTTTTAGGTTTTCCCATATGTCAAAGACTGTTATTTTTGACGTTGATATTATACTAGAGTTCAGTTCAATTGCTATTTTGCTATACACTTATATTTAGTGTATAACAGACATATTGCAGACATGTATAATTGTTTCTTTTTGAAGGTTAGAAATACCCGAAAGTTACCTTTTGAATAAAGTATGACATATATCCAGTAAGTAGTTGGCCATGAAGAGTATAACTTCCGTCTAAGGGGGACAAGAGATTACAGTCATCATCCATACAGAAGAGAAACACTTTAATCATGGACTGGCTGTATTCTGTTGGTATATCCTCCTTTGACCTACAGATTTAAAGATATAAGTGACAAGATCATGCTTTCTACTGTTGAATAGTAAAATTACTGAATTTCAGTTGAATCTATTCGTTTGACGTGTATGAGCTTTTAATTTTGCCATTTGATTAGGGACTTTCCGTTTTGAATTTTCCTCGGAGTTCGGTATTTCTGTAATTTTACTTTTTTCTGAGGTCTGTCGTGTTTTGCTAAATAGTTTAAGCACTTTTAAAACTTTGTTTAAAGTAGAAATCAATTTTACATTAAAAGAAAAGGTATAATAAGGCCACGTTAATTAAGCCATTTTCTTATATTTTACCTATTTTTCAAACTAGGTATACACGATAAGATCGCCTGTATGTATTATAATTTATTTATGAGTTTTCTAGTATTTTATGACAGCATATTAACATTTTCGTCATTGAAAATACCCAGGTTGAATTTTCTTCAAAAAATGGTAAATAACTATTTTATGTTGAAAGCTATACGTGTTAGAAGTTATTACATTGAAATATAAAAACAGAAACACCACTTAATTTCAAAATGCATGACACTCTTTGCTTCCATGTACAAATTTAAGTTCATTTTCAAAATCGGAGATGTTAAATTACGTGTGTATGGTATCTAGAATGTAACAATGTTTCCGTTACATTTTGAAATAGCCTAGTCGATTGATATAATTATCTCACTCAAACATTTTTTTGACCCGATAAAAAACAACTACGCATGCATTGATCACCAAAAAAACGCACATACAAATGAAAAAATAGAGATGTCTCTTTTAAGCAACTATGTCTTTATAAAGTTTTCATCTATACCGATGAATTCTAAGAAACCAAACATTATACTGTAGAAGCTTCATTATCTCTTCACCCCAGTCAAGCCATTCTCAATTTTACATATGAAAACATTTTTATTACCTATTTTGGTTCCGTTACTTTCGGCACCCCTAACGCATATAAGGAACGGTAGTTAGTGTATATTTTATCGTGTTTAATTCGTCAAGTAATTTCTTTTAGCACCGTTACCATTAGTGCAACTAGAAAAGTGTAAACTAACAAAGGGAAATAAATCGGTTGATTTTTTCATTAAGAACATAAATTGTTATTCAGTAGTTTGGGAAATACAATGCATGTATATTTTACTTTCTTTAATCTTGCATTGCAATAGTTTTTGTGATAACTATTTTTAATGTCGATGTAAACTCAAGATATGATATTCTTTGTTCCATTACGGATATAAGAATTATCAGACTCAGTAAGTTGTTATTCACTCAGTGAACGACATTATTACAGATTCACCGATATATATTCAAACTTATGCTTACCTTAATGCATACCATATTGCTCTAAAAATTGTAATGGCATTACTAGTAAATCTAAACTCATGCCAAGGATAACCTGGATCAAGTATAAGTTCTTCGAGTTTCTTCATCAGTTCAGGGCAAACCTCAGAACATTTCTGTAAATATGTAATAAAAATTGAACGAATCCTTACTTCAGTACAATTGTAAGTGTGTAATCATGTATAAACAAAGAAACAATTAAAGGGTACCATGAATGCTTTGATTTCGTTTAATATTCTGGATCGTTAAGAAATTGTGTATGCATTAGGAACTGCATATCTACGTCAAATTTTTAAAGAACATTTTAAGATGCCAAATTTAATTTTATGCAAATTTCGATAAAGTATTTCTTGTCAGTATTGCACCAAATCAAGTATCGGTAAACCGGAGTTTGTTTGTCTAAAAAACGAAATTTTTACTAACATTATTACAAAGTCATAAAGACAATAATCAAATTGATCCATTACAACAATCACCCCATATCAATAACCCAATCCATAAATAAAATGATGTTAAAAAATTAATGCATAGATATTAGATGATTTACGTTAACTTACCTCAAAATCAATTTCACCACTGTATTCCCCTATCATTTTATAGGAGAGTAGCGATCTCAGTTTCATTTTGTTAATTGTCATTCGTCCAACTTCAGTCATAATCATGTGATCAATTTTAAGAACTCTAAAAATGAGAAGCTCTTAATAATAAAACATATCTAACAACTAATTTCACTGAGCGATATTAAACACTTAGGAATTTAATGCTTCTTTGTTTAATCGTATTGGAGATAAAAGCGTTGACCGAAGAACATTTTGTATGAAGCACAGAAGCACTTCATACTAAAAATGTGTGCACGATTAACGCTTTTACAACACTATAAAAATACAAAAAGAAGCATTCAATTCTTATAATTGCATTTTTTTACAACCACGAAACGACGTGTTATATCAATTTTTTTCTTTTGTTTTCGTATGCATTGTTGTGACGTTGTCACGAGAAGCACGCACTCATAGAAATCATAATTCCAAAAACTAATAACAAAGAATACAATTTTCATTCCTTTTTTTTTTTAGCTCACCTGGTCCAAAGTTTTTATTTCTCAGTTGGTTTGACATCCGCCGTATTTGAAATAACGTTCAAAATTGCAACTTATTTACCATTTCTCCCAAAAGCTATGATAATCTTTAGTTCATCCATTGTCATGAATTGGATGTTATATACTATTTTGTCAGTACCATTCCGTTGACAGAGTTACATTTTATATGAATGATGTGCAATTTCCACAACTCATTCAATTTCGAATTATATGATTGTGTCTTTCCCAAAATTAGAAACTTCGTAGTTTCTTACATATGTGATTTGGTAGTATTCATGGTGTTAATATTTATTTTTAATCATCTTCTAAACGTGACGTTTAGTTTTTTCAGTCAAATAATATTCGAAGTGGGTTGAATATGTGGATTTTACACGCAAATCAACTTACTGTAGCATTTTTATTAGATTGTATACAGCTGATCCACATTGTTCAACAATGCTTCTGTCGTCCCATTCATCTCCCTCTGTTGGCAAGTTCAGCTTATCGACTATATCTATCATTTCTATAGCTTCATGAATATTTTGCTAAAAACATCAAAATATGATCAAATTATAATTACAATTAACTTCAAATTTTTGTTATCGTACATTTTTCTTTGTTTTACAGCATGTACATTTCCGACGCTAAAAAACGTTCCAAACGCTTGAATTTAGCAATTTGTACAAATTTACATTTTCAAAACACTGCGTAAATTTGAATTTGAAAACAAAAGATATGGGTTTGATTCATATAATAAAAACTACTACGAAACAAACAATATATACAAGGATTTGTACTGTAAAGGTTATTTTTCATTTTGACTCTTACCGGAAGATCTTCAACTATGATTTAATAAAGAGCAAGATCAAAACGTTCATGCGCTACGTTTTATTTTGGTTTTTTTCTATACCCCATTCATGTGTGAGCAATCAATACATTGTATATAAAACAATTACAAGTACAATTATTTTGTATTTGTGACAGATATCTTCATCTTTTACAAAGGCATTAACATACTAGTAATTAAATCTTCTGATCATCACAATTTGTATTCAAGTGATCCAACAACAAATCAAAAACATAACCCCCGTAAGCATCAACCAGGAACATATATATACTGTTCCCAGCATTAACCAGGAACATATATATACTGTTCCCAACATCAACCAGGAACATATATATACTGTTCCCAGCATCAACCGACCATTATTTGATGTGAACGAAGTTTTTAACAAGTATAAGAACACATTGAAACTCTGAGCTTTCTGTCCATGAAACATGTTTAACTTTTTGTGTTTTCTATATTTCATGTATGACACGCAGGCACCAGATTCATTCAGTCTTGTGAAGGGAATGTTTATAATTTATTACCCTAAACAATGACGAACATTTTGTTGCAAAAATAATCAAAATACAACATATCAACCTTTCGTCACAGACTTTGTGGAATCCCACTCATTTCGATTAATTAGACAAACTTCATCATATCATATTAATTAGAATGCAGCAAATCTCATAACAATAGTTAAGTAGTATTTATCTCCCAATTTGTAAGCAAAAGGAGACGGCTAATGGATACTGCTACATGTAGACGATGTTAATAAGGTCTTTTCGGACTATCATAAAAAAAAATAAGGGTATTCCACAAATAATATAAGTTGTAATCCGAATTTGACAATTCGATTCTAACCTGAAAACGTAGAGCATTCAAGATTTATTCGTAACCGCTATATGCTATTAGTATCATTTATCATACAAGTGGGATGTTTAGCTAGCTATAAAACCATTTTCTTCGGGAAATGCCTGTACGAAGTTAGCAATATGGCAGTTGTTTTTCACTTGTTCTGTTGATTGATAGAGTTTGATTTTATCAGTTTTTAGGACTTCCCCTCTTTGGATTTGCCTTGGAGTTCGGTATTTTTTTTATATACTTTTTTGTTTCGATAGTTTCATGCGTCACAATGGGTATCCTTTACCATTTTTCGTTATATCTTGGCCTTTTATATTAGAAAAAAGAGTAGATATATTGACGAAAGATAAAGGAACTTGTCTGTTTTACATTTGTATGTTAACCTTTGACGGCTTTTACGTCTTTTGTCGACATTTTTGTGTTGCTCTGTCTTCGTATCTGTTATATCATAGGCCTACTCAGTTAATGACACAACCTAGCGTGAAGGAATTTGAAATTCACTAAAACAATATATTACAACTATGTTTTTACCTTCCAATTCCACATCAACTTTAGATTATTGTTATCCAAAATTCTTCTCACTCCTTTCTGCATTTTATATGTTGGAATTGCCCACATAGCTTTGGTGATTTTGAACCAGTGCTGTACATCGCTCCTTCAAAAACATAAAAAATCCATGTTTGGACGAAATCGTTAAGGGCATACAATACAGTTACAGGGGAGGTAATGACGTCGCTAACGTAAAATGTTATTTTTCGCGACGTCAAATTGCGACATATCGAGAAAAGATGCATTTTTCGACTCATTTTTATCATTCAGACTGATTTATCTTGAAAACGAGTTCATGGACCCCTATTTTTAAAAATGACATTAGGCTTGATTATGTATGAAGATTATTTGTGCCAATTATTATGAACAAATCACCGATGAAATTTTTTTAAATTAGATAAATATACATCCAAAAATGCCGTTTTTTGACTAAAATCATGAAAATATGAAAAAAATGAATTATTTCTAAAGAGTTATTACACAAACTCAAAACACACTTATGTAGAGAAGATATTCCAGATGTTTTTACAAAACTCCGCTTGCGTTTATGTTTTGAAACAAAAAAGTTAAGTATGTCTTTCTATTGGTTAAAAATATCCAAAAAACCGAAATGTCCAGTAAATGTCTAAAATTTCGACCCCATTTATCTCTAAAAGTAGCACATGAAGGTATATTTTTTATTACATATTTGAATTGACTAGGTGACAAATAGCTTGTATGCAAACTTTCGTCAAAAATTCACCGTGGAATCAAAACTGTATCGTATGCCCTTAAGTCAAAAATTTAATCATTGATCGATTGATTGTTTGCTTCACGTCTAGTGACTCTTAAATCCTAAACCTAAACTGTCCACTGAGCTAGGCTTATAAAAGTGAATTGACGTTTGAATATGCTAGTGACTGAAATACAGCGAATCAATGAAGTTGATGATAGATATAAATTTTGACTATTTTTCTAATGTTTTATTTGATGTTGTCGCAGATGCAGGTACCCCTTAAAATATAATTTGAAGTCTGAATGGCTGTGTTTCTGGGCAAGGAATAGAATTCATATAAAATTCCTTAATTCAGTTCATATATGATTTAAAACTGTTTATTAAGGAAACTCCAATATTGAATAATAACTGATGTGATTACTGTAGTAAGTTGAAACAGTATCTATTAGTTACATAGATATAAAATTTGTAAAGTGTCTCGCCTACAGTTGGAGGAGAAATTGCGATGACAAGATCTTTTCTGCCAAAATTTCTAAGTTCAAAGTGCTTAACTGAAACAAAAAAACTTAATGGACCAGAATTTTCAATCCACATGCACATCTGCATATTATGATCTAAAAAAAACAATGCACTAAGTTTCTTGTAGATAGGATAGACAATGTAGACGAAAGGGCATAATTGTTGTTTAGTTTCTTCACATGGTAATGTTTGCATTCATGATTTTTATTCTACAAATTTTGAAGTGAATCAAACAAACAAAGGATACAGAAGGTGGTCCGGACAGACCGACGAACAGAAAGGCTGATTCCTTTATAACCCTTTGTTTGCTGAGGGGGGGGAGGGGGGTATAATAATTAGGACGAGAATAGATTAACTGTAATTCCAACAGGTAGGTTCTGAAAAGGCAGTCAACCGGAATGAATTTTTCAATGAGTCTTTAACAGAGAGAGAGCATGACACTCTTCCTACACGAGTCATCGGATTTAAAGTCCCAGTTCATATCGACTTTACATATAATGCACAGCCAAACTGACGCCAACCTTCAGCATGGTTTTACGACCACACGGAAGAAGTCCAGGTGACCATATGTCTATACCACAGTCAATCCTAGCCGGTCACAGCCAAATTGACGCCAACCTTCAGCATGGTTTTACGACCACACGGGAGAAGTCCAGATGACCATATGTCTATACCACAGTCAATCCTAGCCGGTCAGAATATTTGATATCATTGTGAAGAAATATAAAAAAAATCAAAACAAAATCTTTCATTCAGTCATTCGTAAATGAAAAAAATATAAACAAATATTTACAGTTATTGTTCAATTAATACAAATGCTGATTTTTTATTGGCTAAAAGACGAATCATTTGATTCCGTTATATGTCTCTTTTTGTATGAAAACAACCCATGCAGTATGAAAGCAATGCAAATTTATAGAATTAATAGCTCCGTCACATTAATTAATCATCACTGTTGTTTTCGCATTTTTCGCGTACTTCGTACAATAGGTATGCATTTAGGAAAATCGCAAATTTTATTAATTTGAAAAAATTAGTTAACAATATACTTTGTAAATAAGGATAATTGATTTAGATATTATATAACAATTAATAATTATCTTAATATACTGTATAATAATAATGGAAATTTGATAAGCATTTTACGATCTATCTAGTTTAAAATCGCCGACATCTTTATTATGCAAATTTCAGCTATTTCACGTAGAATGATACTTCTTTCATCTCACTAGACACTATTTGCCGAAGTTTTGAGTTAAAGTTTTACTTTTAAATTTAAAATGTTAATAGCATACATTCCGAAAATCTGTAAATATAAGAATTGAATGCTGTATGTTGGATTTAATGTGCGCACGGTCAACGCTTTTACAACCCTATAAAATTACTAAAAGAAGCATTCAATACTTATAATTACATTTTTTTGCTAAGATCATGAAAACATGATTTCTATCAAGTATTTCTTTTATTTACCTGTGCACTTTATTGTGGAAGCTCGTGTCATTATGAATGTTACATTTCATTTTGAAATGAAGGTTAATTTCAGAATGACGCGAGATTGCTGTTAGCCAATCAAAATAACGTATTAAAATGAAACATACATATAATGTAATAATACGAAATAAAAAAAAGTGACCGTCACATGTTATGCAAGACGCGCGCATCCCATGCAAAGTGTGAAGGTCACTTGCATGTATTTCGTATAAATTAAACAAGAGTGCACACGCTGAAATGTCTCGCCTGCTTTACTGACCATTGATTTTATGTTGAAAGTCTTAAAGATAAAGGTTTTACTAAAACATTACAGAAACTTAACAAATTTAAAAAATCTATGACAATGAGGTCAAGGTCAGATAAATTGTGTCAGACAGACGTATACACCTTACAACAGACCAAAAACATAAACTTAACATTGACCAATGAACCATAAATATAAGGTCAAGGTCAGATGATACCTGCCAGACAGACATGTGCACATTACAATTATCCCATACACCAAATATAGCTGACCTATTGCTATTCGTATTTGATAAAACAGACCAAAACACAAAAACTTAATATTGACCATTGAACCATAAAAATTAGGATCAAGGTCAGATGATACCTTCCAGACAGACATGTACACCTTACAATCATTCCCTACACCAAATATAGTTGACCATTTGCTTATAGTACTTGAAAAACAGACCAAAACACAAAAAACTTAACATTGACCAACGAACCATGAAAATGAGGTCAAGGTCAGATGATACCTGCCAGACAGACATGTACACCTTACAATCATTCCATACACCAAATATAGTTGACCTATTGCTTATAGTACTTGAAAAACGGACAAAAACACAAAAACTTAACATTGACCAATGAACCATGAAAATGAGGTCAAGGTCGTATGAAACCTGCCAGACTGATATGTACCCAATAAAATCATTCCATACACCAATTATAGTTGACCTACTGCTTATAGTAATTGAGAAACGGACCTAATCACGTAACATTGATCACTGATCCATAAAATGAGGTTGAGGTCAAGTGACCTCTGTCTGACGGACATGTAGACGTTGCAAGGAACCCATATACCAAATATAGTTATCCTATTACTCATAATAAGTGAGAAATTCACATGACAAAAAAACTCAATTTTTTTTCAAGCAGTCGCTGAACCATGAAAATGAGGTCAAGGACAATGGACATATGATTGACGGAAACTTCGTAACATAAGGTATCTGCATACAAGATATGAAGCATCCAGGCCTTCTACCTTCTGAAATATAAAGCTCTATACAAATAGTTTACGCCGCCGCCGCCGGATAGTAAAACCTGTCTCGCATACTGCGACTTTCGTCGCAGGTGAGACAAAAATCAGCATTGAATTTCAATTTTATAATGAATATAGCACAATGGTACTGTGACCTGATGTTTCATTAAACGATGTCGTACTGATTACCTGCAGAATCCATCAAAACGCATAATTTCTAGAATAGAATTTTTTTTTCTTACTTAAACATGCATATATGGACTCTTATGATTAGCTCCTTTTGTATTATTAATGGGCATTTCCATTTGCAACGAAATGTTTAAAAATGACATGAACGTCCAGCAAAGTAAGATTGATTATTGAAGACAAATATTTTTTGCTAGTTTTGTGAAATTTGGCAAAATTAATGTACAGATGAAAAAAAAAACAATTATCTTACTCTTTTGGCTTAAAGTCTTCCCTTGTTTCTGTAATTAACGTTGGTGCATATTCATCTTCAATCCCCGACTGTTTAAAGTTTTCAAGAAGTTCCAAATATTGTGTTGTCCATTCTCCGAATGATTTAAACGCCAGTTCTCCCTGAAAGTATGTAAAACAAATGTTAAAAATACATATTGCACACTGTTAAAGGAATGTTCCGAATGGCTTCACGACGGCTGCATGTGAAATGACTAAAATAACACAGTGTCTTTATACAAAATATACAATGCTGTGTATGCGTACTTGATTTTTCCGATCTTACACAAATGGTGTTAAAAAAAGGAACGTAGGCACACTCGAAGTTGAATATGAATTTAATTCAAATAGTGTAATGCATAAAAGGATGCGTAATAATAAGATCCAAAAGTTTTCTCTTCTCCTTCTCCGCTGTAATGAGATCCAAAAGTTTTCTCTTCCCCTTCTCCGCTGTTAATAATTTGTCACTAATGTCTTTATGTCTCCTGACCTAAAAAGCAAACAGAATTGACTGCAAAGAACTTCTTGAGTGCAGGGATAAGCTTTAAGGAGCCAACAGAACACATCCTTTTGATAAAGTCACTTTTCAAATTATAAAAGTGAACACTGAATGAGATACCGCAGCGAGAAGGAGATGAGAAAACTTTTGGAACCACCAGCTCCATACTTTAGAAGCTGATGGTCTAAATGAAAAAGACTAAAAAAGGTACAGGAAAGTAAAAGAATAGGTTTATTAGGTGTCATCGTACTTAATATCTCTATAATATTGGCCAATGGACATTGAAAACTTACCTTACTTCAACAACAGATAACGTAAATTAAATAAAAAATCTTGAACGTCATCCAATTGATTTATTACGCGCAGCAAAATAAATGTACAATAAGCTGCAACAGTTTTTTTTATCTGCATCCGATTTCACCTGGATAGATGCAAAGCTAGTTTGTCTAGCGAAATATTGCGTTTATCTTTTTATCGCATTGTGTAAATATTTTTAACATTTAAAAATTCTAATATTTACATACTAAATATATAGTGTTAAAATAACATTGGTAGACATTTTATAGTAGGCAATTTATATAATTATACATAAATCGTCTAGACAATAGTCAACGATCTTTCTTACGAGGGCGATGGATCGTTATGAAAAAAGCCATTGACTATGAATGTAAGCCGTACCTTCTTCTCAGTCGACTTTTGAGACGCCCTGGCCACACTATTAAAGGCAGATCTCAATCGACTGACTTTTACAATCATTGACCACAACACAGTTTGGTTTAGGGAGGACTAGAAAATTAACAGCGTTGTCGCCGAATGGGATCAATGAAAAGGTGTAGTTCAAATCGCACAGTGCTACCTACCTACCGCAGCTGGATGTGTTAGTTTCATTTGGGATACATGAATACGCAGCCTCTGCTGTAGATATTAATTTTGTGTGAACTTTGGAATTTTAGAATTATACAAGCATGGTTCGATTTTTAATTTGTATTACGTTCAAGAATGTTTTAGTATTAACAGAATAGATTGATAAGATTCATTTTACATCATACTGATGAAGGATATCTGTTATCCGAAATATTTATTGATTCTTGTATTTACTGTTTCCTTTTTAAATATTGGTGCTGTTTTGTACACTTTATATATATTATATATAACCCCACCCCAGAGAATATATGATTCACTTTAAAGTTATTCTTTTACATTTATTTCAAATCTATAACGTATAATCGACAAAAATATTTCATTCTGTGGGTGTTGATCGAAAATTTTGGCTGCTAATTATCCTTCGGATTTTGGTGCAGACGTTTTACCGATCGTTATTTTTTTTATAATAAATCAACACAGAATCATGGAGCACGTGAAAAATAAGTGAGACGATAGAACTATATATATTTGTTTTTTAATGCTGTCTATGCTAACCATTTGTTAATTAAACTTTTTCATAAAAGTTGTTAAGGATGTATTCTTCTGATGTTTCAGTCTCGTTGAAATCTCGTTCGGGAATTATTTCCAAAACTTGTGATACAAGTGGACAATATCAATGAATTTAAAAAATGTTATAATCAAACTCGACTTTGTGAAAATAAATTGTGTACTCACAATAAGTAGTTTTTGAGTAATAAAATTTTCAAATTTTATAACCAATCCGATCCGTGTCATCAGCCAAAAATTTGAGAAAATGGTTGAAGGGTACAAAGAAATAATTTTACCAAAAATATGTACATCCCATATCAATTTTTTCTTTTCAAAATTCTTAGATATATATTTTTTCAGTCAAGAAGTTGAAGTAACATGCATTTTGTTCTAAAAAAAAAAAGAAGAAAAATCCCAAATTTACAAAATTGACAGCATGGTCAATTTTGACACGAAAAAACAACAAAATTTTATAAAACTTTCTAATATAAACACCAACCTATAGTTTTTTATGTTAAATTTAATCAGATTGGTCCACTTCATCTGTAGTGAAAGTATGAAAAAAAGTTTAATTGTGAAACTGTGATTTTTTTCATGATAATAGCCCAAAAATGGGTAAAAATTGATGAAAAATGGGAAAATCATTACAAATGGGGTACTTTAAAAAAAAAGTGCACCATCATATTATTTTTTCTTCATCAATTACTTTCTAACAGTCATATTAACCCAAAAATCGATCAAGAAAAAAAAAAATTTAATTCTACAAATTTTTGGCTCCTCAGAGGTGTACATCCTTTTTTAATGATTTGGTGTATTAGAATTTTTCTTTCAGCGTCGATTAATACTACCTTTCTTGCATTTTATTTATCTTTTTCTCCATTGCAGTTTTCCTTCGCACTTGCGTTGTGCGGTGGTCAAATTTTTAACGAAAGGTGTTATCGCGAAAAGTGTTATCGTTAAGGTGGACTGCATATGGAAAAGCTGTCGGCGAATTAGAGTACGGAAAGACAACAATTCAATAGTGGTACATTTCTTAAGATTTTGGTAAAATAAAGGATCATCTGTTTAAAAAAAAAACATGTATGTACACATGTTTTAAAGTTAAACTTAGCCATTTAAGTATATAAAACATATTCAGCCTTTTTTGTTAAATTTAAAGTATCATATGACTTTGAGAGGTGGGGATCCGAACCATTTTTAAGTTATTTAAAAATTAATTATACGAGTGGGTTGGGAATGATCCCCTCCAGAGCCAATCCCTCAGGTGCACTGAAAAGGTTTTTCCATGACAAGAAAAGACATGGTTTGGAGTGGACATGGAAATCTTCCTAATTTCCTAATTTGACATTTAAGTCAAAGATCAAGGTCAGAGGTCATTTCAATGGTAGGCGACACATTGTCTTGACGTGATTTCCACCGTCTCAGAACGTAACGAAAGAATCGACCTCAGGTCAATATTACCGAAAAAGTCTAAGTCATAGATATAAGTTCTTCACACTAAATTCTACTTTCGTTTCATAACCGCCAAATATAAAAAAAATATAACGTCGATTCCATCGGGACGTTTTAAGAGCGTATATGTGGTGCACTTATGTATCCCTATGTCAAAGGATGAAATAGTTATTTTCCGGACACGAAAATTAATTAAAAAAAAAAAAACCCCACTAAAACACAATAAAAAAAAAGAAAGGAAACTTAAAGATTAATGTCGGCATCTTTCGTGGCACCTAAAAAGAAACTCCCCTTTTCCAACACTCATAAAGGGGACTTTTTAATGATCAGGTAAAACGAATTTCTCGAAAAAAACGACACACTTGTTTCTTCAACTATATTTTTTTCTATGTTACATGGTATAACCGGTCAATCCATGTGAAACAAGCTATACGATAGTCACACGAAGAAGATCAACTTGGAAGTGCCATTAGTACCGACTGCTCATTATAGAAAATTGAATAAAATGTGAACCTTTGTGGTTTATTTCGCCTTTTTAAAAAAACAAAATATCTTAATCGAATACTGAAAATTCAGAAACTTTTGCGTGCACTTATTAATGTAATTGTTGAACAATAAACAAACAGATAAATTGTTGCGATTTCAGAAAATGCTGCATACAAATAATGCTATCAAAATTTAAAATGCCAGTTCTTATTTTTGCAAAAGCTATCCCATCGCAATTTTCGTAATAATTAAAAACATCTAAAAATTCTGAATTTACAGTATTTTTTTGTAGTCTACTTTTCAATAATACCATAGCTTTTTCCTTTTCATCATTCGCAGCTTCTTGTACTGTATTATGAAGGTTTAATAACGGTTCTATCAAACTCGCCAATTCTTGTGCTTTGTTGGAAGCAGCGAGTTGTTTGAATAGTCTTAAAAGGTCAGGCTTTAAAGCAGCGCTCTGTTCTTTATACTCCTCTTCACTTAGATAAGAAAATAAACATGAATTATATTTTATTTTATTTTTTATAATCATGTTCAGAAAAACTTTTTGAAATAAATCGTGTAAATAAATAGATAAACAAACGTATTTAGAACTTACTTTATTATCGCCCCAATTATGTCACTAATTATAGCTAGAACTTACTTTATGTCTATTAATACCCACGCTACATCAATCTTTAAAGACCTAAATGTTGCAAAACACTTGTCCTACCTCCATGACAAATATGTTGTTGTCCCCGCAGATAAAGCCCCAAACAACATCGTTTGTGCGTGTAAATCACATTACATAAACTGCTTGATAAATGAATTAGGTATAATTGACAATTCACTTGGAAACTCAACACATACCCCCACGACACTTACTTAAGAGGAAATCCTGGATAATCATAGGTCTATTCTATGTTCCTTTGGAATTTTAACCAAAGATGAAGAACTGGATCTTCCAGCACTGTATTGGATACCTAAACTACATAAGTGTCCTTACAAATAACGGTATACTGATGGGTCTTCCAAGTGCTCCACGAAACCTCTTTCTAAATTATTAACATCAATTTTATCAGCAATCAAAGCCGGGCTTCAAAGTTATTGTGAAACTACATATTCTTGAGGTGGCGTGAATCAGATGTGGATACTAAAAAATACATACAATCTAAAACTCTTTCATCTTGCAATAGTATTGAAACATTTGACTTTTCTACGCTTTACACAAGTATTCCCCATTCCAAACTAAAACACAAATTGAAAGAGTTGGTCCTGTTTTGTTTCATAAAAAAAGAATGGCCAACGTAGATACGAGTATCTTGTCTTAGGGAGGGATAAATCCTACTTTGTAAAAAATCACTCTGGTTCGAACAAAAAATTCTCTGAAACTGACATTATCGAAATGCTTGATTTCTTGATTGACAACATACTTGTTACGTTTGGAGGACGTGGTTTTCAACAAACAATCGGCATTCCCAAACTGGGAACAAACTGTGCCCCTCTTATTGTCGACTTGTTCCTTTATTCATATGAGGCTGACTTCATACAGGAACTTATTAAGAAGAAAGAAAAGAAGTTAGCAGTATCCTTTAACTTTACTTTCCGTTATATAGATGATGTTCTCTCACTAAATAATTCATAATTTGGTGACCATGTTGAACGCATCAATCCCATCGAACTTAAGATAAAGGATACAACAGATACAGTTAAGTCTGCCTCATATCTTGACTTACATATAGAAATTGACAATGAGGGTCGGTTGAAACAAAACTTTACGACAAAAGAGATGATTTCAGCTTCCCAATTGTGAACTTTCCATTTCTTTGTAGCAACATTCCAACAGCGCCTGCTTACGGAGTATATATCTCCCAGTTGATACGATATTCCAGGGCTTGTACTTCATATCATGATTTCCTTGATAGAGGGTTGCTGCTTACAAGGAAGCCATTAAACCAAGAGTTCCAAGTGGCGAAGTTGAAATCATCACTTCGTAAGTTTTACGGACGCCATCACGAGTTGGTTGACCGTTATGGAATATCCGTTTCACAGATGATAGCGGATATGTTCCTAAGTTGTAACCACATTCCCGTCCCCCCTTTTCCGGAATGTGACCTATCGAATTAGACTTATTACCGGGTTTGTACTCACTTGAGCAAACGACGGGTACCACATGTGGAGCAGGATCTGCTTACTCTTCCGGAGCACCTGAGATCACCCCTAGTTTTTGGTGGGGTTCGTGTTACTCAGTCTTTATTTTTCTATGTTGTGTTTGTGTACCATTGTTTTTCTGTTTGTCGATTGGTCTTTTTCTTTTTTACCCATGGCGTTGTCAGTTTATTTTCGACTTATGAGTTTGAACGTCCCTCTGGTATCTTTCGCCTCTCTTTTATGATTGTCTTCAATTAACTCAAAATTTATAGCTAGAACTAATTTTATCATCGCCTTCAATATTATCTCACAAATAGAAGCTAGAACTTACCTAATTATCGCCTTCAAGTATCTAACTAATAATAGCTAGAACTTAATTTATTATTGCCTTCAATTATCTCACAAATAATAGCTACAACTTACTTTATTATCGCCTTCAAGTATCTCACAGATAATAGCTAGAACTTACTTTATTATTGCCTTCAATTATCTAACAAATTATAGCCCGAACTTACTTTATTATCGCCTTCAAGTATCTCACAAATAATAGCTAAAACTTACTTTATTATCGCCTTCAATTATCTCACATAAAATAGCAAGAACTTACTTTATTATCCCCTTCAATTATCTTACAAATAACAGCTAGAACTTACTTTATTATCACATTCAATTATCTCACAAATAATAGCTAAAACTTACTTTATTATCAAATTCAAATTATCTCACAAAAAATAGCTAGAACTTACTTTATTGTCACCTACGTTTATGCCACAAATAATAGCTTGAACTTACTGTATTATTGCCTTCAATTATCTCACAAAAAAATAGCTAGATAGATATAAGAAGATGTGGTATGAGTGCCAATGAGACAACTCTCCATCCAAGTCAAAATTTATAAAAGTAAACCATTATAGGTCACAGTACGGTCTTCAACACGGAGCCTTGGCTCACACCGAACAGTAAGCTATAAAGGGCCCCAAAAAATTACTAGTGTAAAACCATTCAAACGTGAAAACCAACGGTCTAATCTATATAAAAAACGAGAAACGAGAAACACTTATGAACTTACTTTATTATCGCCTTCAATTATTTCACAAATAAAAGCTAGAACTTATATTATCATCGCCGTCAATTATCTCACAAAAAATAGCTAGAACTAACTTTATTGTCGCTTTCAATCATCTCACAAATAATAGCTAGAACTTACTTTATTATCGCCTTCAATTATCTCACAAATGATAGTAAGAAATAGACAATAATTAAATGGAAACATGATTGTTAACCGCAAAATATGAGGTCCATTTTTTCATAGTTGGATCGTTGTTATGTCTTTGTCCGTTTGAGACTTAAGTGGTTATATATCTTTTAACTCTGGGATTTTTCGCAACACCATTTTTCTGTCTAAAAGGACCAAAAGGGCAAGGTCATCATAATTTTTTATGTTTAATATTGCATGCGTTTTATTTCCATGTTTCCAGTTGATACTTATAGCTCGCAAACGACTAGAGAAATGGTTAATTTTTTCACGGAAGTCAATGGAAAAAATATATCATTACTTATAATTCTGTAGTCCATGAAAAAGTCAGAATACACTATTTTTGTTGGTACCTTCTTGTACATTTATTAATTAATGAGCTATAGGAAGGTTAAAAAATGTACTTTAGGCATTGGTAACACGATCGACAAATTAGTACAGGGGTCTGTTTTTCAAAGCAGTCTTAGGACTAGAGCATGCCCATTACCATCTTATGAGATATGTGTAACGTTTTAAAACAAATACATTATCTTTTGGTCAATACAGGTAGCCTCGAATCTATACAAGGACAAACAGCCAGTTAATCATAAACAAAAAATGTAATGTTTTATTCTATTTCTTACTTTATGTAACAAAGTTTTTGAAGATGATTTGTAGCCATCTCAAGCTGTTTTTTACCCTTGGGAAAATCTGGTGACAAGACCAATGCAGATATCCTCTGTAAATGTTGTTTGAGAACATCCCCATCAGGATATCCCTAAATAAGTAGACAATAAACACTTCAAAAGTACAGAAGAAGTTGGGTCACAAAAATATCATATAAAATTTATGAAAAAAAAACATAAAAAAAGTAAAACAACGCCAAAGCGAAAAAGAGAGGTACTGAATTAAAAAACAAAGACTTCTGAATATGCAAACAATAGGCCAAAATGAATCCTGTCCGAGAAAGTTGAGCATTTTCTGCTTCATACGCGTTACCTCTTCATGAAACGTGGTATTTTGTCTTATTTTCTCAAAAACAATATATAATTGTAAATGGACACCTTGAAATTAATTGTTTTCAATGATTAAAAATAATAAATATAAATTTGTAATAAACCGTAAACGAATGATATCGTTTTCCTTTTAACTGCGCTCACTCTACAAAAAACTTCATATTGTGACTCGCAGCTGACATTTTACAATTTCAATATGCAGACAACCTGATAATCGGTACATATGAGTCTTAACTTCCACACTTCTGCTGGTGTCCTGGCGTGTATCAACCCAAATTAACAAATGAATCTGGACACAAAATCCGACCTCTAAAACCGCATGCTGTGAAACAAAACTGTCTACAGTTAATATTTTAAATATACCTCGTATGGATTGTTGCCTTTATAACAGTCTCTCACTACATTAGTGCAATACTGCATTAGGACATGAAGTGTTTCCGGAAGGTCTGCTGTGTGCTCGAGATAAAATGTGTAAAGGTCAGAAATGCAGTCCAAATTTCTAACTCTTTGTAATCGTCTCTTCCTCTAAAAAGACAAGCGGAATAGAGGTAATAAGGGACATAATAACAAAATACAAATATTATTGACTGACAACATTTCTTGCACGATCATTCTTTACCCTTTCTCCAGCCACTGTGATCAAAATATTATAGATTAGTTTGAGTATGCGAACTAAATATTATCTTTTACATAATATAAGATTATTATCATATTTGTTCCGTATAACTATTTTTCGAATTGCAGATTTGACTAAACACTCGTCTGATAATGACTAATGGGAAGAAAAGATGCGATGTGGAAACTAGAAACGCCTTTTCTTCCGATGGACTTCCCCTTTATGAATTTACCTTGGAGTTCTGTATTTTTGTTATACCTTTTCCCTCCACTCTATGTTTAGTCTATCATTGGAATAAAGATATGTTAGCGTTGCACTTTTTTAACACCACAGTGACAACTAAAATGTTTTTCATTGAATCAAAATTTCAAGAATGCATATCACATACATGAAATCTCTCCCTTTTCGAACTTTGCAAACACGGGTTTCAGTTTTTCAAAAAGAATTAAATGTATTTGTGTGGAATTACGTAACTTATTATTAACGTTATTTTAGGTATAGAAAATTAATTTTTATCGACAAAATAAATGTAATGTAACGAGTACGGAAATAATCAAACTCACGGATTTCTATGAGCTTTATAAAGCAACTAGAACATTTGTAATTTCATAAAATGAACTATAGCAAGCTAAATATCAAACAGATAGAAGTACATTTTTTGCCCTTTGGGTATTTTCGTCTGAATGTGCACACGATTCTTTAAAAATCAGCCATTCATAAAAAAAAATGAAATGAGTTCGGTTATCCCCTACAAATATTTTAGAAATAAAAGAAATAACATTTCATTTTAAAAGAAATTCAATAAAACAGGGTTTCGGGAAAAGCCAAATCTAGAGGGATGCTACATGCTATATCTAGGAGCTGTAAAATACGCTTGCGTGTACACAAAGAACACTTTAAATGAGTGGGGGAAAAAAGATTACGAAATCCCATATTTAATTGCAAAAGAAAACGATAAAACTGGTGAAAAAAGGATTATATAAAAATAAGGAGATGTGGTATGATTTCCAATAGGACAATTATCCACCAGAGTTCAAATGACGTGGACATAAGCAATTATAGGTCACTGTACGGCCTTCAACGATAAAAAAAACCATACCGTATAGCCAGCTATAAAAGATCCCGACATGGAAAATGTGAAACAATTCAAACAAGAAAACCAAAGGCCTTACCTATAACAATACAATTTACGGAAAATAAATATGACAGAAATGAACAATGCAACGACAACCACTGAATTACAGGCTCCTGACTTGGGGCAGGCATATAAAGAATATGAGGGGTTAAACATGTTTGTGAGCACTCAACCCTCCCCTAATGCGGGACAGTGGTGTTACAGCACAACATAAGAACAAACAGTTTAAATCAGTTGCAAGTGGCTTTACTCATCAAATTTATACGAGCCACAAATAAACCAACTAACTTAAAAATAATAGACACAAAGCACCGATATAAGCGTATTCGCAGATACTGAAAACTAGTACAAAGCCAATTACAACTAATAAATAAGTCATGTTTTCCAAGACTAGACTAAAGTATCAATCAATACACACCCAACAGACTCTCCATTTCTCTAGAAACAACCTTTAACGAATCTGGGAGGGTAAAAAAACTTTCCTCCTGAAAATCTGCGGTTAAAGTTCTCATTTTTATTAACGATTAATTTATATAATGATCAGGAGACTATAGTCAATTTTTTAATTCTAGAACTAAAGGGATGTTTTGTATTGTTGCGTTTTCTATATATAAGCTATGTTTTATCCTGGAAAATTAGGAAAGTATAGAACATCAAATCATTCATAGTAAGCAAGATAAAACATTCACTTTGTCCAAAACGGATAAATAAGAAATTCATATTTTTCATTTTACTTACTTCATAAACCTTTTTAGAAAACCTTTCAGGAAATCAGTCATTCTACTTTTGTACTCCTTAAATTCCATATCCCCTGGTATATATTTGTGCTCCTTGAGGGCTGCAACCAATTGAGTAAGTTTTTTGCCGTTTAGATTCTATAATTAAACATTGTATTTAAAATATATTTTGTTACCTGGTGAAAATGATTTAAAAAAATCTGGTTTGCTCACTGGAAACTTTTTATCATGCGTACATATTACTACAGTGGTTTTGTATTCGCATGAGGTAAATGATCAATTGTCAGTTTTCGAATTATTTAGTTTCATTTAACATATGGTTTCAAATGCAGTTGCAAAGCTGATTTTAGAGATGCGTCCTCGTTTTTGATTCGATACTCTCAAACGTATGGCTTTCAAAACTTTTGATTTCGAGCGTGTTATTCAAGAAACTCGTGTTATGCACTCTAAAAATTGTACCCTTGGATAATTTTTCAACCAGTAAGTCTGTGCCACTGTTAGAAAATTTTCAGCCCCCTAGATACCATCTAAACAATAGCCATCTGTGCTGGATTGATTGAAATGATAATTCTAAATTCAAATATCACTCTTTTGATATTTCAATTTAACTACCTAAAGACCAAGGTTACATATCCCTTTTGTAAAGTTTACTTAACATTTTGTCTGTTCCGTTTAGGTCGATTTTGCATTTTCATGCTTTAAATTGTCTTCTGATTTTTCTAATCAGTAATTTATATTGCAATGTTAAAATATTTTCTTCAGCTCTGGGTCGGTTTGCTATTTCATGTAACATTTTCCTCATTAAGCCTTTAAGGTATGTATGCAAAACAACATTCTAACTAAGTATTCCCAGTAGTATCTTACATCGTTGAATTCCCGCTCACTTATATTATGTGTTAACCTTATCGTTAACACGGTCATATTTGCCGAAAGGTTCTGATGAACCTTCATTTCCTATGTACATCTTTATGTTGGCTGATTGTTTGATTGTTGCTTTCTTTACATATAATACAAGGAGATGTGGTATGATTGCCATTGAGACAATCATCCAACAGATTCCAAATAACATGGATTTAACCCTTATAGGTCACCGTACGACCTTCAACAATGATCAAAAACATATACCGTATAGTCAGCTGTAAAATGCCCTGACATGACGAAATGTAAAACAATTCAAACGAAATAACCAACGGCATGATTTATAACAAAACAATAAACGAAAAAAACAAATATAACAGACATCAACCAACTACAACCACTTGATTAAGCATATTCAGGACAAAAGACAAAATCTTTAAAAACATTTGATAAATAGATTTAGAAACGGATAATTATTTACCTCCATCAGATCGTTCATGTCAGCTGCGCCTGCAATGAGCTTGTCAATTACATCAGCAAAAGCCGTTGTAGGACCTAAGCGAAGCATAGTCAGAAGGAAGTCAAACAAGCAGTCCTGGCATTCTGGTATGGATAACGTTCCTTCGTCTGTACATTTCCTTTTAGAAGAACATAAAATTTTAGTTTGCATGCATTTTAAGGTAGATTAAAAAGTTTTCTGGTAGTCAATACACTGTATATGTAAATGATGATGTGAAATTGACAAGATATTTTTATCAAAGCATACACAATAGCAAGATTGTACCTGTATAATGCAAAGTTGGTTCCTATTTAAAGGAAAAATATATTATGAGATTTATTTCCTTTTGAAGGTGAAATTTATAAAGGTTATTAAATGTCTGCATCCATATTCTTAGAAGCTATAATGACAAATACATGCGTTCAGTCCAGGAGACCCACACGTAGCCTCCGGTTGTTGGCAATCCTCTTTAAATAAATAAAAAATTAAAATAGAAAATAAATAAAAATGCTTTCAGTCCAACTTATTTAATAATGTCAAATGGTGTATTGTGTGGACCAGAAAAATGATATATATCCAATTTTACAAAAAGGCAACAATACTATTAAAAAGAAAATGCTTACTCTATTACATGTCTTATCCACGCAACTGCATTACATGCTATTCTACAGCCATCTTTTTCAGTTGTAACATTCTGTATAAAATCTTTGTTGCATATTTTGCTCATCAGAATATTAACGGCTTTTTTCAGAACTTCGATATTAACACCTTCGTGGAGAACACCTTTGAGATCACAACATTCATTATGAAGATCTGAATCCGTTCCGTCAGGGGGATGTACAAAATCATATTTCTCTATGATCTTGTCAATCATGGTTGTTTTAATCTACAAAGAAAGTGATACATGCGACTCGAAAAACTTCACCAGAAAATCTAATAATGTCATCGATAACTCATTACAGGTCTGGCAATGTGAATTTGAATATTTTTGTACAGAATTTGGAGAAAAGAGGCTGACATTAAGTCATTAAGTTTTTAAGTTTGGAGATTTTAGGATACGATGTTTCGGAATGACATGATTTTAATTGTCAAAAATTAAATAGCTATTCGTCGTTTCAAATGCATGACTTCTTGTAGGTCAAACTGTAAAAATAAAGGTTTGGATTTATGTGTTATGTTTATGTTTAATGTTAGGTTTCTGTCTTATTCCCACTTGTGTCGTATGTTTGTTACCTTTATTTGTCTCTTCTTAATCGATTTGCGAGATTTGAACATCCGTAAATTACTGTCGCCTTATTTCGCCAATTATATTTTTGTGATATTACTTCTACTTTTCCAAAATTTGAAAGCAATAGTAACAATTCACTAAGTTTTCCAAGAAGCTGTTCGGTAGATCTAGAGGACACGTAGTTGTGGATTTGTTATTATTCGTAGGGTACTAGTTTTCGTGGGTGTAGGGGGGAAACAAATTCAAGTGTTCACTATATTTGTTGAATTTTGAGTAAGAATTTTCCAGCAGGTTGTCGGCATTTCTATTGGAACCAACTGTGCAACTCTCCTTGCTGACCTTTTCCCTATTTTCATATGAGTTGGAGTTCCTTCGGACACTTGTAAAACAAGAAAATCAAAGAAGCTAGATCATTTATTTCACATACAGGTATATTGATGATATTCTTTCCATTAACAATCCAAACTATTATGATCGGGTACAATTAATAAATCCTCATGAAGTAGAGAATTTGAAAAGAATTTTCCAAATTTCATTTTGTACGTGAATTAAGGTGAATATTCAGATACTAAGTTATAGTTCTTTCGTATTCAAACTGATACCTTAATTTTGAGATGTTTTTGGGATTAATATATTAATGATGTGTATATCAAATGAAAATAACAAATTGAATACTCAATATTTTTTTCCATTTGCATTTTTTTTAAATGTGCACTTATATTGTGCAGAGATTCATGGTTTATACAGTGAATGCAAATTTAAAGACAGTAAATGACCGGACAAACATAGACTAGAGACTTAATTTCTGTTTTTGCAGAAAATTGAGGCAAATTTGAAGTCAAAGCTTGACACCAGTATTGTACAGCAACGACTCTTTTTGCTAACAATATTAAAAAAATAATTCACTTTTTGTTTTATTGCAGGTAATGTTTTATCATATACAACACATAGTTTATGCCTTCGTTATGTTTTTCTTACCTGTTCTGTTTTGTTTCTATATCATCTATACCAATTCTTGCTCTTTCCACACAATGGTCGATACCGAGTTAGTTATGGATATTCATTCATTTACATACTTCTTTAGAAGGTCAATGTCAAATATAATTGCTACAACATGCCTATCTATTGTTTTAATATTTGAAAGACCTGGTGCAATTAACACACATTTTATTCAAAAGTTGACGTTAACATTTAATGTCGGTTTTTCCAATGTATTTTTAATGTTGACGGTTATTGTTACGGGTAATTTATTTTGAGGCTCAACATGTATGCCATACAAAGATGGTAACGCGTGTTTATAATGTTTGGAGCTCAACTCTCTTCGCCAAATAAACACCATATTTGATAAACAAATAATAAAAAAATGTTAATTCATAATTTCACAAATAGTCGTTTGATAAACATTTGTATTAAAAACATTTTTTCATTGACATAATGAATTCTATACATGAATGAAACAAAACCTAATATTTATGATATTTTACTGAATGACCATTTAAACGATATATTCATTTAAATTTATGAGCCATAAAATCATAAAAATACATTCTTTAAAGTGAACAATCCCTAAATTCTTTTCATTGTCATTTTAATTTGGTAGCAATTGTAGGCATGTTTAAAGAAATAATATAATTTTAATCATAAGCATTCCGATTAAGCGCTGCAATAGTGGCACACCAAGGAGAAGGGAAATCCTTATGCTAGTTTGAACAACTTAATTTAAATTGAAATAAAATTTTTCAAAATTATATGAAAACACCCACTAACGTTATGTTTATACACTTCTACAAGCAAGTTACAAAAAACGCAGAAAATATGCAATAAACTCTATATAGTTTTATATAAAAGTCTAAATCATGTTTTTCCTGATCACATATAATTTTATTTTGACAAAAGTGCCTTGTACAATTAATATTTACTATACGATTCTTTTTAATAGTTATTATAGGATAGGGAGGTACTGAGATTGAACATAACTGTAACTCAACTCTAGACATGTAGCTCTGCACATATTGGTCATTTGGTTAAGTAATCAGTTATGCTCATTTGGTTCATTGACATAAACATGAAACTTGAATGCCTTATGTGAGGGTCCGTGGAATATTAAGGCCACCGGTCCTTTGAGAATAATTGTTTTATAAGTAAGCGGTAAGAACATGTCATTATTTGATAAGCTTCTTATATTTTAAAGTGAAAAAAATGTATGGCTTACAAAACAGAAAATCTATATGCAAAGATGCAAAGACATCATTACCAAAGAAGATTTACAGTTTTAAGTATTATATAAAGGCGCTTTACTATTCCATTTTATTAAGCATTGCTCTCAAAAATTGTTGAGAAAATGTAAAATTAATGAGTTCACTGTATAGTGGGGAAAATAATTTCAACTTAATTTACATATAAAGATATGCGTCTGCATCATGGAATATATAATATGGAAACTATTAATTTAAGCCACAAATATTCCTTCCTAACTAGACAAAACCCTGTAGATTGCATAGTTACATAGAGCTTTTCTTGATTTTCTTTATCTCAAAGCCACAATAAGGCCCCCAACAAGGATGAAACGCTTACACATTACTACAGTTCACAATGGTATGAATGTTGGCTGTCAATCATGTTACAGTTTAACAAGGAGGAAACGCTCACACATTACTGCAGTTCACAATGGTATGAATGTTGGCTGTCAATCATTTTACAGTTTAACAAGGAGGAAACGCTCACACATTACTACAGTTCACAATAGTATGAATGTTGGCTGTCAATCATGTTACAGTTTAACAAGGAGGAAACGCTCACACATTACTGCAGTTCACAATGGTATGGATGTTGGCTGTCGATCATGTTACAGTTCACAATGGTATGGATGTTGGCTGTCGATCATGTTACAGTTCACAATGGTATGGATGTTGGCTGTCGATCGTGTTACAGTTCAAAATGGTATGAATATTGGCTGTCGATCATGTTACAAGTGTGCATTGAAGTACATGTACACGGATGCAGACCATCGAGTGTATACTTTTAATATAAACTTCCCTTAATCATTCTCGACAACCCACAAAACTTTCAAAAAAAACAAATACAAATTTGATATCATTTTCGTTTAAACTGTTTATTTTCTATGTAAACGGATTTTTCGGCTAATCGAATTAACCCCATAAGAAAAAAAAAATCATATAGAAATACAACATAGAGACAAGCAACAGTCCACAAAAACTACATAAAAAGGATTAAGCAACATAAACTCCACCAAAAACCAGGGATGCTCCGGAAATGGACGAAGATACTGCCATTTACGAACATTTTGCACCGCCATGCTACTCATGGCAAGTACAAAATCGTGGAATGTCTCATTCGGTGATGTGAAAATCGACGAAAAGGAAGGGATTATGGATTTGATATTTGGAACGTATCGTTAGTCATTTGTGACAGATTTTCCATAACAGTCTTCCGAATCATGATGACGTCAAATTTGTCACTACTAACCCTTAGTTCAATAGCTGAAATTAAGGAATATATATTCCTCACGTATAGCTCTGATTCATTGTCCGGGTTTCGCTTTACTTTGGTCAAATTTCGTTTTATCACCTTGTATTAGTTTTGGATTTTCAAAATTTTGGCCTTGAGCATCACTGACATTAATTGTCGAACTGCGCATCTGGTGCAGTAATATTGGTAACAATAATGTTATCCCTAGTAAGCAACGACGCCTTATCAAAGTGAAGTCACGATTAAAAGCGAAAGCTTAGAATATCTCATCGACTGGGATATATATACTTCCGATACAGACGCTACTGGAAAATTGCTACTTAGAAAGGGAAAGTTAACAATAGGAAAGCTGAAGTCTATTCTCTTAAAGTTAAGTTCTCAGCCGATACATACTGTTTTTATAATGTTTAGCTGAAGGTTAAGAAATAAGGTACAATTTTTAACTGTATCTGTGTTATCTGTGTTATCCTTTATTTCAAGTTCAATGGGATATATGCGTTCAACATAGTATTTGAATTATTTGATAGGAGTACACCATCTATATAGAGCAACATGAGGTAAAAGAATAATGCTAGCTCATTACCATTTTTTTGGATAAGCCCCTGTACAATATACGACCTCTGTCCCAAATGAATAAAGTAACGAATTAAGGCAACCGTAGTTTACTGATATTCAAATCTCATGAATCGATTAAGAAGACAAATCAAGGTAATAAACAAAATCTGAGGGAATCGCATGATCTCCAAACGAAGCGGGACCGGGTGCGCCGACAACATGAAAGTGTCTCGTACCATGCATGCATAGCCTGTCGTGCGATTCCAAACCCTGTCAAAATGCCATAATCGGAAATAGGACACATTCGTTGAAATTACAGATAAGACGATTCTTGTATCTTCCGTTTTAAGATTGCTAAAGGATGGCGTTAGTGAATTCGAGACACTGACATATTGCATTTATCAATCAATTCGTGATGGTGACCGTGAAATATATGTCGTTCTTATCATAACTCTGTTCGATCCATGTTTGTCTTTAGAGCACATCCCCCTTAATGAAGTCTGTATAGTGTGAACAAGGAAGAGCGTAACGTATATCAATTGAGGTATGTAAATGAAATACGATTTGTCAAAGGGTATGTTACATTTTTACAGCTGAAAAACAGTAAGTCGAAATCATCACGTTACTCATAGATTCTAGTTTGAAATCGTCTATCTGTGTCAATATTGAGAAAAAGACCAAGATATGAAGCGGAACTTTAAGCTTTGGTAGTATCCTTAATCTAGAGTTCACTGGGAAATATGAGATGCACGAACTCACTGAAATTTGAATTATTACATTACAGGACATTATCAATATTTCTGAATATGAAATAAAGACTTTTTTTTCTTTTTTTTTCTTTTCGAATGTCCTGTATAAATTCTTCTTCAAATTAGTATAAAACAAGTACGTCAGTAGGAGTGCACAATTATAACCCATTCAAATACACACTGTCTATTAAAATATCAATCCACTTACTCAACACATATCTTGTCGATCAAAAAGTCCAGTATCTTAATAACATTTTTTTCTGTCCTTTTGGAATCAGTGCGGTTCGTCTTAAAGAAAGATTCTCGTTACCTAAAACAAGATTTTTGTTAAAAGAGTTCTGTTTAATGAGACGATGAATTCGATCTTTCAATTCAGCATGGGGTATAGAAGTCTTAAGCATAGACAAATCAATAGTTTTGATAGTACTGCAAAAATAGTACTAGTAAATAAAACTGAGAATGGAAATGGGAAATATGTCAAAGAGACAACAACCCGACCAAAGAGCAAATAACAGCCGAAGGCCACCAATGGGTCTTCAACGCAGCGAGAAAATTCCGCACCTGGAGGTGATCCTCAGCTGGCCCCTAAATAAAATTGTGTACTGGTTCAGCGAAAATTGACGTCACACTAAACTCAAAAACAGATAAAGGAACTAAAATTTAAAAAAACATACAAGACTAACAAAGGCCAGAGGCTCCTGACTTGGGACAGACGCAAAAATTCGGCGGGATTAAACATGGTTTGTGAGATCTCAACCCTCCCCCTATACCTCTAGCCAATGTAGAATAAAGAAACACTTAGCAATAGGCACAATAAAACTCAGTTTAAAAGAAGTCCGAGTCCGATGCAAAGACCCAATGAGTGAATCAATATTAATACCAAAATATGCAATTCTTCATGACCTGACAACAGTATTGTAACTATATCCCTTCCGAATAAGTCTCTTTAAAGGTTTGGTTAGCTTTTGAGGTGAATGCCGATATTTTTGTGCTTTGTAAAGATTATTACCATAAAATATTGGATGTGAAATACCTGAACGTATAAGATGTCTGCATGTTGATTTATATTTACGAATGATGTCCTTGTAAATGTTTTGACAAGTTTGTGATATCGAAAACCCTGGTGTTATAATTTTTCAGTAATACAGAGATTTTTTTCGTTGAAATCAAATACGTTGTTACATACACGAATCGAACAAGTTGAGATATATAAACACCATAAGATGGTGACAAGGGAACGTCACCATCTAAAAATGGATAATTAACAATAGGAAATGAAAAATCATCTCTTTTATCATAAATTTTGGTATTAAGCTTCCCGTTAAAGATATAGATATCAAGATCCAGGAAAAGGCAGTGTTCGTTGTTAGTATTAGTTCTATTTAAAGTCAGTTCAGCAGGATAAATCCTTAGTGTACATACTGAAGTCGTCATAATTGAGAGCCAATATATCAACTTAATATCTAAAAGTGTTATTAAATTTTTGAATCCGATGTTGTTTCGATGGGTCTTTGCTGATTTTAGTCATACATTGTAACTCATTACAATACAGAAACAGGTCCTTAATAAGTGGTGCATAGTTAGTTCCCATGGGAATTCCGATAACCTGACGATATACGGAATCTCCATTGCGAACAAAAATGTTATCTAGTAAAAATTCAAGGGCAGTTATAGTATCAAAGCAGGTCCAATTTACTTAGTTCTTTTGTTTGTTGTTGCTAAAAAATTACCTAAAAGAGTTTGAACATATATATTCGCATTCCGACTTTTTAAATGCCCATTTAATCAGGTGTGTGAATTTTTAAGTCAAACAATAATGATATTGTTAGCAGCCTTATCAGCCGGGACAAAAACAAATTCCTTGGCGAGTTCTTTTAGCTTATGTTTGATACGAGGAATTGGGCTATTATGGTTGTTGTTAGGAGTAAAATGTTCTTTAAAATGTTGAATACGTATATCAACTATGTTCATTATCGAATTAAAAAAAGAATCTAATGATTTCTTGTCAGCTTATAAAATATTAGATAAATGTTTTCAATTTGTAAGACTCCAGATCTGATTGACACCGCTGGTTGTATAATCATCCCCACAATATTTTTGAAGTATATCTTTTACTGTAGAAAGAATGTTGGTAAGAACTTAACAGAGATTTTTGGTCGAACATCCTGATGAATCGGCTATATGTCATTCTTTAGAAAAATAGTTTGTTTTATGTTTAGGTACCTAGTATAAAAACGGGATCTTTTCATCGTCCATTTTTTTAGGTTAATACATGTACCAGAGAAGAGAAGATCGAATTTGTCAATTTTTAACATCTATTTCGTGAATGAAGTAGATATATAAGCGGGATTTTCATTTGAGCTATGATTCTTTTTTCTTTATTTAAACAATCAAAATAATTATTACGGCATATATGAAAACAATATTGCTAGAGGATTTGCCTCACGGAACAATATGATATTTGTCGTGTACATAGGATAAAGTATCCACAAAATCGGGTTTATTTAAAGAATTTGAAACTCGTGTGCCCATTATACGTCGTAGAATGTTAAAGCTCGTCTGAATGCATGACCAAAGGTTCAGCCATTGAGATAAAGTTCCAGTTGTGGTTCATCAGGATGGCCCTTTATCCATTTTCTGACTTATTTCTCAACTGTATTTCTCTGTAACCACAAGTAGTACTTCCGGATGGTGGTCAGTATTCTGGACATTTTGCAAACATCTCGCTTAGTTGTTCATTGTTACCAAGAACAAGTCGATAAGGATGGGAGCACAGTTGGTTCCCAAAGGAAAGCTGAATGTCTTTTTAAAAACACCTCCACCAAGTATAAAAATATATTATCAATCAAACTTGATGCCGTTAGTCTGTGATTTTTTGCTTGAATCAGAGTGGTTCTTTACCGAGTATGATTTTTCCAAGCTTAAAACAAGATATTTTTTCTACGTTGGCCATTCTTTTTTTTTATGGAACAAAGTTTGACCACTGCTTTCAATCTGTCTTTTTGTTTAGAATGATGAGTATTAGTTTGAAAGGAACGAATCAAATATCTTTATACTATCGCACAAGGAAAGACTCTTGGATTGTGTATACTGTAACATATCTTTTAAATACTTAAGTTTCCCCATCTAATTCACACCGCCCCTTAATGGGTAGTTTCACAATATTTAAGAAGGCCGGCTTTAATTGGTGACAAAATTAGATTATTACAGAATAACCAATCGAAGAATTCAAAGATAGAAAAATATTCAACGAGTGACCGAAAAACACATTAATTCACGAATGCGTGTACTGCATGAGTTAATGATCAGTGTTGTTCGGTCACGTTTTGAATTCTTTGATAAATTATTCCTTTTATTACATTGACAATGGGCTTTTTCATGGGAATAAAGTAGAAAATACAAGGAACTTTTTCTTTTTCTACCAATTCACAATTGCTTTGATGCAACGTCTTGACAATACTTGTTGCTGTATGACGTCAGAGAAGTGAAAATATCGAGTTTATTTCACATGTGAAGTAATGGGTTTTATTTCACTGGGAAATCACGGTAATTCATTGCAACCAATGTAATAATAATTATAACTTGGAAAAAGGATTCGAAGACCATTTGACAATTCCTGCAATATAACGTTGTTTGTAAGTTTTTTAAATATGGGGAACACCGTTTGCAAAACAGTTATAACTGTTATGTCAAACAATAATGATATTGTTAGCAGCCTTATCAGTCGGGACAAAAACAAATTCCTTGGCGAGTTCTTTTAGCTTATGTTTGATACGAGAAATTGGGCTATTACGGTTGTTGTTAGGAGTAAAATGTTCTTTAAAATGTTAAATACGTATATCAACTATGTTCATTATCGAATTAAAAAAAGAATCTAATGATTTCTTGTCAGCTTATAAAATATTAGATAAATGTTTTCAATTTGTAAGACTCCAGATCTGATTGACACCGCTGGTTGTATAATCATCATCAAAATATTCCTGAAGTGTATCTTTTACTGTAGAAAGAATGTTGGTAAGAACTTAACAGAGATGTTTGGTCGAACATCCTGATAAATCGGCTATATATCATTCTTTAGAACAATTGTTTTTTATGTTTAGGTACCTAGTATAAAAACGGGATCTTTTCATCGTTCATTTTTTTTTAGGTTAATACATGTACCAAAGAAGAGAAGATCGAATTTGTCAATTTTTAACATCTATTTCGTGAATGAAATAGACATATAAGCGGGATTCTCATTTGAGCTATGATACTTTTTTCTTTATTTAAACAATCAAAATAATTTTTACGGCATATATGAAAACAATATTGCTAGAGGATTTGCCTCACAGAACAACATTATATTTGTCGTGTACATAGGATAAAGTATCCACAAAATCGGGTTTATTTAAAGAATTTAAAACTCGTGTGCCCATTGTACGTCGTAGAATGTTAAAGCTCGTCTGAATGCATGACCAAAGGTTCAGCCATTGAGATAAAGTTCCAGTTGTGGTTCATCAGGATGGCCCTTTATCCATTTTCTGACTTATTTCTCAACTGTATTTCTCTGTTACCACAAGTAGTACTTCCGGATGGTGGTCAGTATTTCGGACCTTTGGCAAACATCTCGCTAAGTTCTTATTGTTAACAAGAACAAGTTGATAAGAATGGGAGCACAGTTGATTCCCGAAGGAAAGCTGAATGTCTTTTTAAAAACACCTCCACCAAGTATAAAAATATATTGTCAATCAAAATTGATGCCGTTAGTCTGTTTTTTTTTGCTTGAATCAGCTAGAGTGGTTCTTTACCGAGTATGATTTTTCCAAGCTTAAAACAAGATATATTTCTACGTTGGCAATTCTTTTTTTATGGAACAAAGTTGGACCAGTGCTTTCAATCTGTCTTTATGTTTAGAATGATGAGTATTAGTTTAAAAGGAGCGAATCAAATATCTTTATAGTATCGCACACGGAAAGACTCTTGGATTGTGTATACTGTAACATATCTTTTAAATACTTAAGTTTCCCCATCTAATTCACACCGCCCCCTAATGGGTAGTTTCACAATATTTAAGAAGGCCGGCTTTAATTAGTGACAAAATTAGATTATTACAGAATAACCAATCGAAGAATTCAAATATAGAAAAATATTCAACGAGTGACAGAAAAACACATTAATTCACGAATACGTGTAGCGCATGAGTTAATGATCAGTGTTGTTCGGTCACGTTTTGAATTCTTTGATAAATTATTCCTTTAATTACATTGACAATGGGCTTTTTCAATGGGAATAAAGTAGAAAATGTAAGGAACTTTTTCTTTTTCTACCAAATCACAATTGCTTTGATGCAACGTCTTGACAACACTTATTGCTGTATGACCTCAGAGGAGTGAAATATCGAGTTTATTTCACATGTAGTAATGGGTTTTATTTCACTGGGAAATCACGGTAATTCATTGCAACCAATGTAATAATAATTATAACTTGGAAAGAGGATTCGAAGAGCATTTGACAATTCCTGCAATATAACGTTGTTTGTAAGTTTTGTATATATGGGGAACACCGTTTGCAAAACTGTTATAACTGTTAGACGGACAACATTCGCATCAGAATGAAGTGTTATTTCAAAATTCTAGATAATAACATTGAGCTCTTAAGTTTGTCGCCACACAAAATACTGCTTGTGTTGTCAAAACAGTTGTGTATCAGTATTCTATCCTTGAATCTGAATCTGATAGATTTGTTCCCCAAATTTTGTACAAATCAAGGGAATTAAGTAAAAAAAAACATTTCATGACCTGGACTATGTCACGGAATATACGTATATGCACTAACTGTCCAAATCATTGTCTCTAGTTTTAATATATATGGTGTCAATCCTTTGAATCTATTGATGCGCCTACAGTTCAAATATTAGTTTTATTTAATTCATGAGGCATCATTTCTGGGAATCTGATAAGAATTCCAGCGGTAGCATTTATATCCTTTGAAAGTTAAGATGTCACAATTACCAATGAAAATCCCTTGCAATTATTCTTTACTTAATTAATTCTTTATCTTATTCTTGAGAGGAAGAACTTGCTTATAACAATGTATTACTTCTTAAAATGAGGAATCTACATTTCTAATCACCGAGAAGCTGTTCGTGTACAGTGTATTAACAGTTAAATCCGTCTTTTCGGTTAACGAACAATGTCCTTAACCGTCAATATAAGTGGAAAAGAAGTAACTGTTCCTCTACCATTTTTTATTATTAAAATATCGAAATAAAAACTTTCAGAATTTTGCATAACCCATGCCCGAATGCTTGACGATGAAAGGGGACTCGTGTTGTTGATGCTGCCAATCTTGTGTTTTTTGTTCTTTATTTTTCAATGTCTGTGTTGTCAACCAGTGAAAGTCGTGTTTATCCATCGTACAGATATGGCAAACCTTATTTCATTTCAAACTTTCTCATTTGGTCAGGTTTTAAATAATTTACACGTACCAACATGTTTTAAACTTGGTGATACTGGATATTACTCATCAAGCTATTGAAACAATAGCACCTAGGCAGCTGACCCTTCTTGAGCATCTTATATCATCCCTGTTTAATGTTCAATTTTAGATTTTTGTGTAGAGATGTCTTGGCTTTTTGCGTTTTTTATCCATGCTCTTGTCTGGGTTTGTTTTTCTAATGATATTTGAGTGCCATGGTGTCTTCTTCATCTTTTTTTACCAACTTAGCAACAACATATTTTCACAGCAGTTTTCAAAATGTTTATCAAGAACAACCCATTTAGTCTTTGCACAACTCCTCGCCACATTTTAAACAGCACTGCACATAACATCATTGTCCTCGCTTATTTTTTATCTACCGTTATAGTATCTTTCAACCACATTTTATTAACTCATTTCAAAATGCTGATACTTTTGTGATACATGTCCAATAGGGTATATGCCATCCGCATTCACTCGAAGTAGCACTACGGATAAAAGGCTGAAAGAGAGGCAAAGGATACCAAAGGGACATTCAAACTCATAAATCGAAAACAAACTGACAACGCCATGACTGAAAAACAGACAAACAACAGTACACAAAACACAACATAGGAAACTAAAGACCGAGCAACACGAACCCCACCAAAAACTGGGTGTGATCTCATGTGCTCCGAAAGGGTAAGCAGATCCTGCTCCACATGTGGCACCCGTCGTGTTGCTCATGTTAGTACAAACCAGGTAATAAGTCTAATTCGGTAGGTCACATTCGGGGAAAATGGGACGGGATTGTAGTTACGACATTTGGAACATATCCGCTATAATCTGGGAGGATATTCCATAACGGTCAACCAACTCGTGATGGCGTCCGTAAAATTTACGAAGGGATGATTTCAACTTCACCACTTGAAACACTTGATTTAATAGCTTCTTTGTGAAACATTCCCAAACCTAAAGCTTACATATGCTTATAAGGTGGATTGAAACTTGTTAATTACTATAGCCATTTCTTGACAAGACACCGTATTTGTATGCTGTATTTGTGCGCTATTACCGGTCAATCCGATTGCCCAACCTTCTCCTTTTATAAGTGTGTAAATTTACTGTTGGCTTGATCTACATTTACCATTTTCAAATTACCTTTTCAACACTTATCGCACAATATCGCATACGGGTACTAGGAGCCATAAATAGGATGGGAAAAGGAAAAGAACCAATAATGTAATGTTACAGACCAGCTGTGGATAAGTGTGCTCAATTTCCCCTTATTAATCCATTCTTTAAATGTTACATAGTTTTTACCAGGGTCTCGTTCCTCAGTAAAAAATTATGTTAGGATCTTTGTATAAGAAAGAGAAGTACACCTACTGTGACCTCATGTAAATGTCTTGTTCATGATGCATGAGAGTCTCTGAAAAAAATCTGCTGTTCATGAAGTACATGTACTAAGTTTCCTTGATTGAACACTTGTTCAATTATTGTTTTCTATACAATCACATAAGGTTCTCAACAATTTCATTCCTATATGAATACCTAGAGCAAAACTACTCTTTGTTGTGTTAAAATATGATTGCCCAGTTCCACTGTTCCGATTTGGCAAAGCAAAAGATTACAAGTGATAATTTATACATGTGTCGGAAAACAATTTATGCATTGCTGGATTGTATTATGGAATGTCGAATCGTAGTGACATATTTGATCTCTGCCTGAAACATTGTTCAATGCAGACTGATATATAAAGGTGGATAGCCATTTGTCTTGGCTCTACATGCGTGAAATGATGTCCAGACATACTTAATGTGTCCATTATCATCTGCTTCAAGCCATCTGTGTTATCATTTTGTTAACTTATATATACCATGTAAGGATAGAGTTGCACAATTGACTAATTATGCCAGGTCGGCATTCATGTATTTCTTGTTAGACAATTGACATAGAGTGCATATCCATAAAACGGTTATTACTAGATTTAAGGCATGATTATATATGGTTAGTGCAAGGATATATCTTATCCTTTACTAATATTTTTAGTTACTAATTTAAAGCAATAATACGAACAGCTGTCCTGGCGCGTACCATATATTGGTTAACGTATGAGAGAATATAAGAGAAATGCATATATTTCAAACCATTAGGTTATGACGAATTAGCCAGGTCAAACTAAAAAAAATGCTGAAATATGGAAATGTTTGTACTATGTGACGATTCTTTAGCCGTAGTTGAATTCCTGTTGTTGTCAATATTGTCCACGGCTGCTGTTGTAAAACCACCAGGATTCGCGGAAGGATCCAGCAATTCAATACTGAATGTTTCATAGATGGAATCTTCTAGAACTGTAGATAAATGGATAATTGGATCATACATAAACGACCAATGTACACTGTACATTTTGACATTTAGAACCTCCTTTACTGGTCCTAGCATCCCATAGAAAGGTCATATACATTAAGAGATAGTTCTTGTTGAGTTGAATGTAGTTTTAAAGAAGAATAAAATAGAAGCAACTTCGAAATGGATAGCGTCGTATTTGCCTCAATGGAATAATTCGACTGCATCTGAATATTTGCCAAAACGATAATCAACTAATGTTTTTGATGACTGTGACCTACATCGTGTCTTTTTGAACTATCTGTATGTGCAGCTTATTCACGTATCGTTGTCATACATGCAGATGGTTGCGGTTGTTTGTTTAATTACAACACCAAAATAATCATTAAACAGAAGATGTAAGCAATTGCCTTGTTAATGGAATGGCAAGCCTCATATACTGCAATTTTGTTTAGATTATTACTATGTCCTCCTCCACCTGATCATAAAGAAAACTGTTCGAGTCGAGAAGTTTTCGTTCTAGTTAAGTGTTGCTTAAATATTGGAATAACGCCAGTATCTATACGTGATCCCTCGTTGTAGACTACATTTCTGCAATAATGGTACCGTAGTTACGACTTTCTATACTTTCTTCACAAATCTTTTGATGTTTGGCTTTAGTATAAAAATTGGGGAATACACTTGGTATCATAGGGCACTTACTGAAGGTACGTCAAAACAAAAAACTTTGTTACCTTATATAAGGGATATTTGTTGATTTTTATATCTTATGGCGGCCATCTTGGAAAAAGCCGCCATTTTGAAATTTCAACTTGGGTCCATAGGTAATACTGTTTGAAGCATCCAGCACTACTAACATTCTAAACTTGAACTTGTATAAGTGATTTTTGTTGTTTTGGATATTTTGAGACGTTGTTGAAATTTCAAGGTGGATCCATAGATAATATTTTTCGATACACCCCGCACTACTGTCATGCCAAATTTGGCCTTGAATTTGACCTTATATAAGTGATATATATTGTTTGAATATTTTATGGCGGCCATCTTGGAAAAAGCCGCCATATTGAAATTGCAGCGTGGGTTCATAGCTAATATTTTTGAAACACCCAGAACTATTACCATGCCAAATTTGGTGCTTTAATCACACATTTATCTGCAAATTTTGAACTATGCTGAAAATAATTATGGATAGGTCACAGATGCACAAATAGATGAGTAATCTCTTAAATATTTTAAAATATGCCTTAAATTTATGAAACATCAAAGTATCACATGGAATCGTTCAACACTCAGCATCAGAAACACACGCTTGATGTCTAAATATAGAAAACTTTGTGTATGTCTAAACTAATTTTATATCGAAAAATGTAGATTGGTAGCTTATGGTATATTTGTTTTTTGACCTGTAATACGTCATTTTATTCACGCTGAGGGTTAGTTAAGAACTAGTTACAACTTTACGAAAAAAGAGATGATGTAAGTTTTCCCATTGTGAACTTTCATTTATGTATAGGAAAATTCCAGCAGCGCTTGCATGTGGAGTATATATCTCTCAGATGATAGGATAGTCTTAGGATTGTGTTTTCGTTCATGGTTTCTTTAATAAAGGGTTTCCAGCTAACAAGGAAACGGTGAACCAAATGTTCCAAACGGTAAAGTTGAAGTCATTCCTACATGGTTGTAATTGGCGCCATCTTGATTTGGCTGAGTCACATGTTCCATTTGTTGTAGCCATAATATTGTCCTCTTTATATTATCTTCTTTGCTACTTCTGCGAACGCATTTTATGATCGTGCGCATCACACATCCGGTAATGTTTGTGTTGTTCAATCATTAGTTTCCGAGGTAGTGATCTGTATATCGGCTTTTCGTTTTCTTTTGGTCATAGTTTTGTCTCTGTTTCTTTAATTTATGACTCTACGACGTGTTTATAAGATTTGCTTATTTACCAAAATACAGCATATTTTCTTTAAAAAAACTTCTTGTACCGTTTTAACATCTAGATATACAATTTCTATATTTCACAGAACAAAGTGAAATATACATTGGAAAAAAAGTAAAACAACAAAAATACCGAACTCAAAGGGATATTCAAAACGGAAAGTCCTTTATAAAATGGCAAAATCAAAAGCTTAAGCACATCTAACAAATGGAAAACAACTGTGATATTCCTGACTTGGTACAGGCATTTCCTTGTGTATAAAATGGTGGATTAAACCTGGTTTTATAGCTAGCTAAACCTCTCTCGTGTATGATAGTCACATACAATTCCATTATATTGACAACAACAAACAGACATAATAGGTAAAAACGTCAAAATTGGGGTACAGCAGTCACCGTTGTAATATAATCTTAATCACTATAAAAACAAATAACTGTTTCAACAAAGAAACAAAAAATGGCATATAGACAAAGTGACAAAATGAAAGACAAGAATTCAAAATTAACCAAAGCACAATAACACAATGGCGGGATGTATAAGTACCGAGCCACGTCAAAAGTATATAACCAAAAATGGACCCAACAGTAAAGGTTTAAAAATATACAAGGACAAATAAAAAGAACACTACAACACGTAATTAAGATGATAAACAAAGTCAGAACCTAGAATCTATACTTCAAGACCATCGTGTATTATTTGTGAAGTTGATACGGAATATTTTTCAACAAGGTCTTGGTATCTTCCAATGAACCTTTTATAATCTAAATGACCACGTTATTACTGGCGAACTGAACATTGTCAATAACTCTTATGTGCGAAATGTGTTATCGATAGGCCCAAAGTATCGGAGCTTAATTTCATCAATTAGAAACAAAACTTTCAAATACTGATGGATTCAGTGGAGGATTATGTCAGGCAATGGGATATCGCGAAAAAGAAGACGTAAATACTCTTTTCGAATGGGCTAAGGCTGTAAGGTCGTTGATATAAATAAGATTCAAAAACTGAATGGTCTACGAATGCACATGCTACATCGATCTTTAAAGACCCAAATGTTGCGAAGACAATTCACTAGGAAACTCAACATATAAACCAACGACACCTACCAAGGAGGAATACTGAATAATCATAGGTCTGTTCTATATTCCTTTGGAATTTCAACAATCAAAGAGGAAGAACTGGATCTTCCTTCACTGTATTGGATACCTAAATTACATAAGCGTGCTTACAAACAACGTCATATTGCTGATTCTTCCAAGTGCTCCACGAAACCTCTAAATTATTTACATCAATTTTATCAGCAATAAAAGCCAGCTTCAAAGTTATTGTGAAATTACCTACCCTAGTGGCGGCGTGAAACAGATGTGGATACTTAAAAATTCGAAAGATCTGTTAAAGTACTTACCATATAAGTCTCTTGCCTCTTGTAATATTATTAAAATATTTGACGTTTCTACCCTTTACACATTCCCCATTCCAAAATAAAAGACAAATTGAAAAAAATGGTCATGCTTTGTTTCATAAAAGAAAATGGCAAACGTAGAAGTACCGTTTCGTAGGGAGGGATGCACGTACTTAATCACTATAAAAACAAATAACTGGTTAAACAAAGAGACAAAAAATGGTATATAGACAAAGTACATAAGGAAAAATGAAAGACAAGAATTCAAAATTGACCATAGGACAATAACACAATGGCGAATGTATAAGTACCAAGCCAGGTAAAATGTAAATATACAAGGACAAATAAAAAGAACACTACAACACGTAATTAACATGATAAATAACGTCAGCACCAAGAATCTATACTTCAAGACCATCATGTATTATTTGTGAAGTTGACACGGAATATTTATCAACTAGGTCTTGGTATCTTCCAATGAACTTTTTTATAAAAAGGACGAGACGTTATTTGTCATAACCTTGGCTCATCAACTTTCTGCTCAGACACTGGTGACGTTTTTATAAAGTCTGAGTAGCAAGCTGTTGAATTCCAAATGAGTTGGGAAATGTATATCCCATATGCAGGTGAAGTTGGTATATTGCTGCTAAGGTGGGGAAAAATTTATAATTTCAAAACAAAATTAAAATCGTCTCGCTTGTCATAGATTCTGGTACTGAGTTGACCGCTCATGTCAAATTCGAATTATAAGTCTAAAAATGAGGCGGAGGAAGCCGTGTCTGTTGTATCTTTAATTTTAGTTCTGGAGAATATATTTATGAAACCCAATCAGAAAAGTTTGGATTGTTAATGGAAAGAACATCATCAATGTATCTGAATGTGAAATTAAATGATCGGGTTTTTTGTTTATCTTTTTTTTTTGCAAGTGTCTGAAGGAACTCCGACTCATATGAAAATAAGAAGAGGTGAATAACGAGGGACAAAAAGATAAAAAAAAATCTAGTAAAGGCACATTATACTAAAGCTACAATTGTTTAACCTTCTTTTTATAAACATTGAATGTTCCGTTGATTCTCGGGGTATGCTATGCATAACTATGACTTTTTCATTAGGATATATATTGATTATAAAGTAGGTTACGTGTTCGCACAACATCGAGGTGTTTTAATATTTATTAAGCAACATTTTTATGTAATAAGAACAGTTTTGTGTTAAAAGTGAAAGTCAAGGTTTATTGTTTTATTTTCGTTTCCTTCCAATACCACAAAACAATCCTGTGCACTGTTTTCCAAGCGATACATCCAATGACAAACAGCCAAGGAGTGCACCTGTTCCTGGAACTTTAGTTCTCACTATAACTGTGTAATCACCCTGTAATATCAAATAGAAAATAATTGTACTGTTCGAAGAAAAGTAACTTTGTTATGCCCTAAAGCCGCAATATGTAAGTTTTTCTATGTTAACTTCGAACACCGTAATAAAGTAGTCAATGCATTAAAAGTCGAAATAAATCGAACAAAACACATATCAATTTTTAAGAAAACTTAAGGACTGCTTTTGGAGTGTTATCATTTTAACATAATGTAAAAAAAAAAACATTTTGCACCGATTTAATACAGTCATAGTATATGCAAATTTAAATTTAGATTTAAAATTTATGAAATAAAAATAAAACAGAAATGCATATTTTATTTTCGATCTTTGGTTGAAGTTTGACATGCTAAAATTGCATTACAAAAGTCTCTCCTTTTTTTTTTTTTTTTTTAGCTTAAACATGATTAATTTATTCAAAGTAAATTAGATTGGACACGAGTAAACCATACTTATGAAGTCGGCTCCGAAGTACAATATATGACAATACAAGGTTAATATTAGTATTCAATACTGCAAAATAAACAATACTTGTCGAGTCTAGATTTTGAAAAAGAATGAAAAAAAAACTGAAAAATTGGTAATGATGATGATGCGAATACACTATTCAATATCATATGACAAGAAATTTCTAAGGCCTTTTGATAAATTCTAATACATGTTCTGATATCTGGAATTTTTGTTCATACGATAGTTTAGGATTATCAGATGTTAGTGACTTGAAATCCAATATAAGGTCATCAGGGAACCATCTAAATTTTTCATCTCTGATATGTATATAAAAGGCAGTCAAAGAGGAAATGGTGTACAGTCTCAATGTTGCACCCACGAAGACAAGATGGTGTAGGCAATTGTATTGACTATGAAATCATGATTCAAGAAAGATGAGGAGCATCTTGATTGAATTAGATTTATATTCAGTTTTCTCGGTTCATGTTCATTGTTCTTATGTAAATATTTATTTGTAGTATTTACCCTATTTAATTGGATATTAAATTTTCCGATAGAATCTGCTTTTCGGAGAGACAAATCAGTATTATTCCATAGTCTTATAGATGATGGTGTAACATATTCTTTGGTATGGGATATTCTATAAAAAGGGACGATAATATCATTGACATTTCGCAAAGGATATACAGTGTGTTCTGTATAAAAAGGTGGAACAAGATTGCATAGATAATCCGGAGCATGTTTATGTTAAATGTTATATAAAAATTGATAATTTCGTCTTCTCCCCCTGTCAATTAATGTTTCCCATCCAGCTTCCTCATTCAGACTTGCTGTAAACTTTCTAGATTGTTAGCATATCCTATATATAAAAGTCTCTATGAAAAAGTATAACAAAAATTCTGAACTCCAAGACAAAATCAAACGCATATCAATCGTCGGAACAAGTGAAAAACAACTGCCATATTTATGACTTGGTACAGGCGTTTTTCGAAAAAAAATATGGTGGGTCAAACATGGTTTTATAGCTAAACCTCCCACTTGTATGACAGTTGTTTATAGTTCTGTTTATTGACAAGATTGGAGAAGCAACCCAAACAGACATAAATGGTTCATGTAACAATAATTGGAATCCTGCAGCCAAAATTGTGTAAACATACATCATGAAAAGGCTGCTATGTTTTCTGAGATTACTTTCTCAAAAACAAATGATACAAAGAGATGAGAATTAAAAAACTGCATTTTATCCAAACAAATTATTCTATTTGAACAGAAATAATAATAACAATTGACATAATTTATGTTTAATTGCTGTGACATTTTTATTTGTTAATTTCGGTTAATATAAATGTTTATCTGTTTGGACAATTGTAAATAGTACTTATAATTAAAATACTTACGTCTCCAATAACATGTGCAATTGGACCGAGATCTGGAACATTTATCGTGTAGTCTTGTACATTTATATTCTCAACTGGTATTGGACATTTTAGTGTTGCGTTGACAGATTCTATCATTTTCAAAGCCTGCTGTGCTACACTTTGTGCACTAGTTCTTGTAGAGTTTAATAAACTATCAACAAATGAACATCCATCAAAGACACTATAAAATATGAAATTAATGCTATAATTATTAAAAACAATTTGTAATTGCAATCGTTGCATTAATTGCAGTTTGACCTAGATAAAAAGTATTAAGTTTTTAATAAAACGCATTCAATTATTTTTAATTTGAATAATTATGTCATTTGAGTGATCTAATTGTATTGTTTATAACAATCTTATTTTCTTAAAGATGCCACTGTACATAGTACATAAAATTGAGAATGAAAACGAGTCAACAACCCAACCAAAGAGCAGAAAACAGCCGAAGGCCACCAATGGGTCTTCAACACAGCGAGAACATCCCGCACCCTGAGGCGGGCCTCAGCTGGCCCCTTATTAAATGTATACTAGTTCTGCGAAAATGGACGTCACACTAAACTCCGAAACATATAAATGAACCAAAATTAAAAAAAAAAACGTACAAAACTAACAAAGGCCAGAGGTTCCTGACTTCGGACAGGCGCAAATATGCAGCGGGGTTAAACATGGTTTGTGAGATTTCAACCCGCCCCTATACCTCTAGCCAATGTGGAATAAAAAAATTTTAAAAATGTATAGTCATTAAATCGTTTAATGCTCGCCGATCATATTCGGGTGAATGTGGCATAATTATCGCAAACATATTTTCCTAAATGCTTCATGTTTCTTCAACTATTTTTGACACTGGAAGAACTAACTCACCGGCTTTGCTCACTTGTTCATAAAACGTGTGTGGCGTAACAAAAAGGATACGCTTACCCTTACGGAAAGCTTATTTTGCTGCGTGTTTTGATGGGATTGCCAAAAAGTTTACTTTTTCTGTTTTAGAATAATTATGTCCGATATGTTTTGTTTTAACACATGTTTCGTTGTTTTGCGGTTTGCTCCATTCTCGTATTTTCAAATGAAATTAGACCTTTGTAACCCCTCTTATATAGCCGATTCTGTATTATCGTTTTCTAATTTATATATAAAAATAAAAGAAAAGAGTTCCAATGTCCCCCGCGTTCCACATATTTTATCTATCCAAGGCACAAGGGCAATAACTAAAAAATACACTTTCTTTAAAATCGTTCATATTTCATCAGCACTTATTTTCGTTAGAGTCAAAGACATTGCTGATATACACCGATGATATAAGTTTTATAAAATTCTGGCAAGAATTGTACACATGAGAGCACTCACAAGGCAATTTTCCATATAATTAATATTTCCAAGGGGCATAACTATTTTAAAAATAATTGATCGATAATTATTTTTGAACTCGTCTGAGTCATTACTGATATAAACTTACAATATAAGTTTCATAAAAATCTGGCAAGAATTGTACACATGAGAGCGCTAACGATGCAATTTTCCATATAATGAATGTTCCAAGGGCATAACTCTTTTAAAAAAAGGTTCATCGGCACTGATTTTCGAACTCGTCCTAGACATTGCTGATATAAATCTATGATGTAAGTTTTATAAAAACCTTGAAAGAATTGTACAAATGAGAGCGCTTACGATTCAAATTTTCATATAATTTATGTTTCCAAGGGGCATAACTCTTTTAAAAATAGTTCATCGGCACTGATTTTCGAACTCGTTCGAGACATTACTGATATAAACCTACAATATAAGTTTCATAAAAGACTGGCAAGAATTGTACACATGACAGCACTAACGATGCAATTTTCAATATAATTAATGTTTCCAAGGGACATAACTCTTTTAAAAAAAGTTCATCTGCACTGATTTTCGAACTCTTCCGAGACATTGCTGATATAAACATATGATATAAGTTTCATAAAGATCTGCCAAGAATTGTACATATGAGAAAGCTAACAAGACCGGACGGACGCACGGACGAATAGACGGACGGATGGACGCCCGGGGTTTCTATGTTCCTCCGCAACGCGTTGCGCGGGGGACAAAAACAACGGTGTTAAAGAATCGAAGTAATGATTATACAAACCAGCTTCCTACACCATTAACACAAGGGACGGTTATTCTAGTTCCAAGAAACCCATGTCTCTTCATATCAAATTCTATCATAAAGATTGGTATTGGTTTTAAGACTTTGCCAGAAAATGTTAGATGGAGAGGTCCTGGAGCAACAAGTGGAACTGGACCGGCAGTAATTGACGTCACCTGGATGGCCTGTGCAGACTTATCTATACCTATGATATAAGCAAATGGAAATAATTCATTCTATTTGCTATCGATCTTTGAAAATAATGCCACTTATACAAATTTTTAAACATTTTTTCTGATTAACATCATTTACCGCTTTGGTAAAGTAGTCATTCATGGTGTCGGGTAGGATAGTTTATTTAAGGTAATTAACACATTTGTATATACCTTTAATTAAAAGCAATTATAAAAACGAACAGCTCACATCAAATTAATTTCCTAATTTTGTAGCCCTATATTTTCCGTTGATAGATAACATCAGCTATGCGGTAAGGAACTGGGTTGCTATAAACTTATATTTCATATCATACAAGAACGACTTTTAAATATGAATTTGTCCTTAATACAATTGTTTATGTTAGATGCAATGCATATTTCATTCGACGTTGAATTACCAACAGCTTAACAGTTTATTCTCATTTTATTTATTAATTATTTGTCGTTATTTTTCAAGTTTATCCTTCATACCAAAAACACATATTTGTACAAGAAACATCTGATATAACCATGATATTTGAAAGTTAGTACCTTCTTTAAAAACATTTCATTTGTACTTAAATTATTTCAATCTTAAACCACATAAAACAAAATAACCATCATAAATTACAGAATACTTACTACAATCTCGCCATTTAAATGGTATTGTCCCATAAGCTGAAACTATAACTGTTATAAATATAAGTAGAGAGTATGCATACATTGTTACTGTGGATATAATAACCGTTACCAAACTAATTACAACTTATAATGATGAAAGGTAACGCTGCTTGAATCTTTTTATACAAAAAATATAAAGGAAGTATTGATCTACTTTAGTAAAACAATCTGGGTGCTTAAGAAATGCAATTTCAAGTAGAACGGTACAAAGTTTACTTGTCTACGCATTTATCATTATTCAATCATTCTTTTACCATGACATCTCTTTTTGGAAGAATACTTCTATTGTGTCGGCTATAGCCACTGTAAGATATTGGTATAACTAAAAGGGAACTAAATGTATAGCAAACATCAATTTAATGTCTAATTTGACTCCGGGATTTTAATTATTTGGCTATAATTGATTCTCAAGCGTTAAAGTAATATATATATAATACTAATTATAAATAGTTAACGATTTTCCAGAATAAAACATCATAATAATGGAGATATTTTGTACATAAAAAGAAATAAGAATTCATTTTGTACCTGAAATTGTTTAGAAGAGATATATGTTAAACATCAATATTTTTCATAACCGTTACCCGCCAATACAGGGCAAACACATATGAATATTCAGAGGTAACCATATATGTGTTCACATTAACCATTCACACTTGGTGCAGAATTGGCTAATTTAGCATTGAAATATCTACCATCTGATATTCAGAAGCAGAACGTCGCTGTTTAAAGGAAAATTACGGCCTTTTTTGTTTGTGTTTTTTTTTTTCTTTTAAATTTTTTTTCTTTTCAGGGATTTACTTAATAGCAGTTATTCAAAATTTATTAATTATGTCATTAAGTAAACAGATTTAATACATAACTTTGGTATAATTCTAACATTTTCATAATTCAGTGTCCATAACAGTATTACCAAGTTCAAATGACCGAGTTTAGTGCAAACGTTCGTCAAAATTACCTCGAACAAAGTCCAATGTCCCATAAAAAAAAACAAGATAAAAGTACAATGTCATTGAACGACTTTAAGAAGACGCATTTTTAACAATCTTAGTAGATAAGACAAGTTTCGTGTCAATATATCTGAAAATATTTTACAATGATATCATTGTTATCGTTAAATTTAATTGAAACATGTTTTGTGTCAGTTAGTTTGAACGTTATCGCTAGATGTCTTTCTTTGGAAATTGGCAAAGATGTAAAAGAATATGAAAAGGCCTTTCAATTGGCCTTTCAAGTTTTTTTTTTTCGATCGCAACTGATGATTCTTATGTAGCATATTATCCTAAATGAGTTTTTATTTCTGAACACATGTCCTTTGTCATGAACACATATTTTAAGACAAAACAGTTAAGAAATTTTGATGCAATGAGTACTAAATCATATGCAACATGAGCAATTTATGCAAAACGTAAATAATATTAATTTGCAAAATAACAACGAATTTGCTAAAAAGGTTTAAAAAAGGTTTAAAAAACCAAACTAAAGCGCATTTCACTTTGTTTTCAGGAAAGAATGAAAAGTGTTTTGATTTTCCTGTTAATGTTATTCTTCACTGTATTCATTAAGTAATTTCCTGAAATGACTCGAAAATCATATTTTGAAAAGAGACAAGTTGCTTGAAAGGGAGTGGTAAAAATACCACTAACGTGACGTTTGTTTTGAAGTTCGTTCTTATTGATCAGTAAAAAGGCGATCCAAATAATTTTCCAAAGGATTAACAACATGCATGATGTTAATAAATAGCTATCAGCATCAGAAATACCTATTGAGTATTCAAATCGTATTATTTTTCTTCCTTTACGGAGATTGTGAATATTATAATAGCATTCCTATCTCAGTTCTGTTTCAATTTATGCTATTATTTACCAGAGACAAGAACCACAAGAACAATTGTAATGAAAAATTAGTTCTGAGTTATGCCGCTTGATCTGACGAAACTTCTACCACCAACTTCTTTTCTTCGACAAACGTATGTTTACAGAATCTAAACCTCTGTTAGTACAGGATTCATCATTTAGCCAGCCTTGATTACATTAAACATACGAAAATTACTTATTCCTATTTCCATGTGTTTGGCGTGTTTTAAATTTTCTATGAGAATGCCTTCAGTATGAGATATTTTAACATTTTCATACATAAGAATGTTAAAATATACAATTATTTACCACGTGTTGGAAAAAGGCTTGATAATTTGTTGATATTCAGTGTTCGTTTGTCTTACTAGTCTTACATGCGAAATAAAAAAACTGACTTTCCCAAATTTCAACATATTAGAAACGATTTTCTTTCGTTCTATATTAGTCGTCCTTACTTTTGCAAAGACTAAACAATGAAACAAGTATTTGAACATCCATTGCAACACTTTCAGGCAACGAATAACTGTATTTAATTTAGAGGCAACAGAAGTTTACCGATGCTCAAATCTCATAAATTCATTCAGAAAAAACAAATCAAAGTTAAAAGATACTGAAGGAATCGCAAACTCTACAAAGAACCAGTCCGGGAGTCGACATGATAAACGTCTACTGCTATTCATGCATTACCCGCCATGTAAACCCACATTGTTCGTTGTCCATGGTCCATAGTCTGCTTAAAATACAGTATAGTTTTAGCAGGTGTAGTTCTCACTTATGAATACTATGTGCTAGAATAGCTTTATTTAGTGTACGAGGTCCTAGCAATGTCTACATGTCCGTTTTAGTAGGGTTCATCCATCGTTGACCTCATTTAATGCATTAGAGTTCAGGTTTAAGATTTCGTCATAAGATCTACATCTCAGGTATTATAAGCAGAAGATCAACATTGTGTGCTGTATGAAGTGATGGTAAGGTGTACATGTCCTTCCGGCAGGTTTCATCTGACCTAGACCTAATTTTCATGATTCCTTTCTCAAAGTTATGTTTTCATGTCTGTCATTTCTCTGATACTTTGACTAGCAGACCAACTATACTTGGTGTATGGAATGAGTATTAGGTGTGATAGTGTTATTTTATAGCTCATTGGTCAATTTTGAGTTTATTCGTCACATAAGTTTTATTGCTAATTGGTCAATGTTAAGCTTTTTTTTTGTTTTTGTTAGGTCTGTTTCTATGGATCTAAGTTACGATAAGAAAAGAATATTTGGTGTATGGGATAGCGGTTGATTTGGATGTTTGTATTTATTTTTGAGATTTCATAACTTCTTTAAATATCAAAATTTGAAAGAAAAGAAAAGGAGACGAAAACATTCTTTCGCAATAGTTTTCTTGGTTCAGCTAATTTACAAAAACAAACGAATTCCTATCAACACGAAATATTTCTTTAATTGTAATAGGAATGCATTTTGTAACATGGAATTTAATTAAAATATGTCCTTTATGATATTGAGATATGTATGTATTATAAGAGATAACACATGTTGCTTCTGTCGGTTAACCGTAAATTAGAAATGCAAATAAAATCTTTAAGATAGAATAAATAATGAAAATTAATATAAAACTAAGATATAATGAAATTATGAATTAATAGTGTGCTGAATTGAACCCTGGTAACAGATGTCCAAATTAACATGAGAAACTACGTTTGAAGTGTAAATGAAGTTTAAATTATTGGATTAATGTTCTAAAATAAATAATAATAAATCAAGCTTATCGGTACTGGCGCAGCCTATAATGTCCACCATCTACGACCTCTGGCAACAGACGGTCATAACATCATCTTTTATCAGTGCATTATAATTGTCAATACATTATCATTTCACCAGATGGAAGTCGTAGATCAGTTAATATGTTTCTATAAACACAGACGAAAATTTGTACAAGCAGATGCTGTGACTGTTTTTTTTTTATGTTGAAGTATATATACAGAGAACACACATAAATCTGTCAAATAAAAACAAAATCAGCAGTATCGAAAATAAAGGGAGAGGAAGGTTGGATATTAAGTAATCATGTGTATAATAAATTAACTCAATAATCTGACCTTAATTCAATATAAATCATTGAACATAGCATTTGTAAAAAAATGTGAGGAGTGCAAGAGCAGTTAATTTGATTTGTTTGTAGTTTAATCAATTTAGACTTGGGCGTCTGCTTTAACCTGCTAATGAACTATTGCTGGTCTTCCTCTGAAAACGCGATTTAATGGTCGAACCCTTTAAATCAAATTATAAACATGAATTTTCGTCAGTGAAAATGAAAAATTCTTTAAGCATAAGGGATATTTATAGTAATTAAAAACGAATATATATTCATTTACAATTTTGCCATAATAAAATTTAGAATGGAAATGGGGAATGTGTCAAAGAGTCAACAACCATACCAAAGAGCAGAAAACAGCCCAAGGCCACCAATGGGTCTTAAACACAACGAAAAAATATCGCACCCGGAGGCGGGCTTAAGCTGGCCCCTAAAAAAATGTGTACTAGTTCAGTGAAAATGGACGTCACACTACACTCCGAAACATATAAATGAACTTAAATTAAAAAAAACCATACAAGACCAACAAAGGCTAGAGGCTCTTGACTTAGGACATGCATTTCGTTTACAAAAGAAAATATCGCTACTCTATATAAGAAACGGGTTTTTCCATTCGCATTTTCCATAGACTGCGTATAAAAAATATGACTCAACTGCAGATGTTGGTTAACTTTTAATTCATAGATTATTTTCTTTAGTCATACTTATATTGTTGCGTATTTTATTTACATTATATAGTAAATGCATATTTTTAAGCACAAATTCGATTTTCGTTTGTGTTATGAAAAACCCTTATCGAACAAACCTGAAGAGACAAATAGTTATTTGTTTGCAGTAATAAATAATAACTGGCGATTCAAAATGTATACTTAAGTATACGTCATTGCAGAAAATCATTTATTTAAAAGAAATGCAAATAGCAACGCAAATGAATAAAGAATAAACAGAAAATCTGCGTTCTGAACTATAATGTTTCCTAAAAAACATTGTCAGAAATATAGACTGTGTAATACAAACTTTTGTTTTGCACATGATCCGTGTACGAGATTGTAAATACGGTATCGAAAGGAACCTGATGTTCAGTGGTTGTCGTTTGTTGATGTGGTTCATAAGTGTTTCTCGTTTTTTTTTTATATAGATTAGACCATTGGTTTTTCCTGTTTGAATGGTTTATAGTAGTCATTTTTGGGGCCCTTTATAGCTTGCTGTTCGGTGTGAGCCAAGGTGTTGAAGGCCGTACTTCGACCTATAATGGTTTACTTTTACAAATTGTGACTTGGATGGAGAGTTGTCTCATTGGCACTCATACCACATCTTCTTATATCTATTTGTTATAAGACATTAAACTTAAAGAATTTCATAGCAATAGGTAATATTCTGACAGCGAGATGATGTATAAGTTCACAACAAACAGATAGAGATCTGGCTTTAAAGCATTGTTTAAAGAATCTTCCGGCAGGTTTCATCTGACCTAGACCTAATTTTCATGATTCCTTTCTCAAAGTTATGTTTTCATGTCTGTCATTTCTCTGATACTTTGACTAGCAGACCAACTATACTTGGTGTATGGAATGAGTATTAGGTGTGCTAGTGTTATTTTATAGCTCATTGGTCAATTTTGAGTTTATTCGTCACCTAAGTTTTATTGCTAATTGGTCAATGTTAAGCTTTTTTTGTTTTTGTTAGGTCTGTTTCTATGGATCTAAGTTACGATAAGAAAAGAATATTTGGTGTATGGGATAGCGGTTGATTTGGATGTTTGTATTTATTTTTGAGATTTCATAACTTCTTCAAATATCTAAATTTGAAAAAAAAGAAAAGGAGACGAAAACATTCTTTCGCAATAGTTTTCTTGGTTCAGCTAATTTACAAAAACAAACGAATTCCTATCAACACGAAATATTTCTTTAATTGTAATAGGAATGCATTTTGTAACATGGAATTTAATTAAAATATGTCCTTTATGATATTGGGATATGTATGAATTATAAGAGATAACACATGCTGCTTCTGTCGGTTTACCGTAAATTAGAAATGCAAATAAAATCTTTAAAATAGAATAAATAATGAAAATTAATATAAAACTAAGATATAATGAAATTATGAATTAATAGTGTGCTGAATTGAACCCTGGTAACAGATGTCCAAATTAACATGAGTAACTACGTTTGAAGTGTAAATGAAGTTTATTGGATTATTGGATTTATTGGATGTGGTTCATAAGTGTTTCTCGTTTCTCGTTTTTTATTTATAGATTAGACCATTGGTTTTCCTGTTTGAATGGTTTTAAAGTAGACATTTTTGGGGCCCTTTATAGCTTGCTGTTAGGTGTGAGCCAAGGTTCCGTGTTGAAGGCCGTACTTCGACCTATAATGGTTTACTTTTACAAATTGTGACTTGGATGGAGAGTTGTCTCATTGGCACTCATACCACATCTTCTTATATCTATTTGTTATAAGACATTTAACTTAAAGAATTTCATAGCAATATGTAATATTCTGACAGCGAGATGGTGTATAAGTTCACAACAAACAGATAGAGATCTGGCTTTAAAGCATTGTTTAAAGAATCTTTAGCGTCAAAACAAAACAATTGATTTGAATCTAAGGATCAACACCACCGTGCATATCTTTGATTCCTAAACCGTTTATAAATAGTTGAGTGTATTTCTCTAATGTTGGAATGCTAGCTATAGTTTCTATTAGCTCAGTACTTCAAGCTGATAAAAAAATAGATATTGCTTTCAAGAACATGCACTAAAACATTCTTCCCAATTTATTTTGAATTCCCACATATATTTGCACAACATAAATTTTTATCATTGAATGAAAATTCAATGTATTACTTTCGTGCGTCCGAAGCGCTTTTTCGGATTTTCCTTAATCAGGAACCCTCAAACCCAAAAATTTGAAAAAAAGAATCAAAGACCAAAAACACACGAAGAGCTATATGACCGAAAGAGACCTACAAATAACAAAGAAGAAAGATATCCATACAATAGTAAGATACCTGCAGATCTCAGCTGTCCGGTGAAATGGGATTAAAGATAATCATAAACCGTCAAATGTATGCAACTCCTAGCATGCAACCGACAAGAAGCAAGCAATCAATGTAAACAGAAGCGTTGCGTAGATATTACGATTCGTCCCGATATGATAGAGTGAACACAAATATTGAGCATGAGTATAAGAGTATAAACGTTCACTAAATCAGAGAAATAAATAGTACCTCACTAAGTAAGTCTACCATCTTCAAATAAAAAAAGTTAGCAGAAACTGGAGCTTGCATATAAAAAATTGAAAACAACACGTTTAATAATTTCATGCGTCCGAAGCGCTTTTCTGGATTTACCTTCATCAGGAACGCTCAATGCCAAACATTTGAAATCCGAGGGATGTATTAGTACCGAAACAGTTACAGAGCTATATGACAAAAATGCCTAAAAAAAATAGCCAAATTCATCTAAGGTCAACTTTGCCGGAGGGAGTTGAAACCTTAGTTTCTTTATAATTTCAAAATTTATAATCGGACAATTTTAGAAAAGTTTGTTATAAATCATGTCAGTACCGAAGTACTGACTACTGAGCTGATGATACCCTCGGGAACTGATAGTCCACCAGCAGAGGTATCGACCCAGTGATGTAAACAATTGAAAACAAAACGTTTAATAATTTCATGCGTCCGAAGCGCTTTTCTGGATTTACCTTCATCAGGAACGCTCAATGCCAAATATAATATGCAGTATCAACTACCAACGTTTCTGAAATTGAAGTCTTGAGAGGTTTGATTTCAATTACATACAATTTAGTTGTGCATCCCAGTTTGTTCACATAAATTAGGAAATAATACCGGTATATAAATTTCAAATGAATTAGCTTTACAGATAACATGGTCAAAATTTGCAAGAAAGTTGATAATGAAATAAATTACAAGAATCAAAATACTTAGCTAGCTTATTTTCAACCTCACATAGGTGACAATTGTTAGAAAAGTAAACGACCGAATGTCCTAATTTTTTCAGATGGATTCGAACACGATGAACAATTAGCAGACGTTTCAATTAAATTATGAATCATTTACTGTTTAAAAAAGAAAAGTTTTTAAAATTAAATATCCTAAATAACTGATGCGTAGAGCTAATAATGAAGAGCAAATAATTAATCTCGACTAGTAAGTGAACAATTTGATGAACATAAATTGTACATCATAGCATAGCATTCGTACTTTTCACTATCTGTATGGTTTTGAAGAATATGTTCTACTGTAGACGACCTTTATCTCTTTGACACATTCCCCATTTTCATTCTCAATTTTACTTAATGAACAAAACATAACACAAAGTTACTTTCATACGGTTACAGTCCCCACTTCGGTTTTATCATGTATATCTATTATATAGTCATTTTATAAAATTTACTGTATGCAAAATTATAAATTATTCTAAATAATAAGGATGTTCTTGTCCCAGGCAGAAAACCCTGGCCGTGTTAGGCGCAACTTTTTGGAAGTTTTGGTCCTCGGTGCTCTTCGGCTTTGTACTTGTTTTGGCTTTCAAGCTTTTTTCATCTGAGCGTCACTGGATGGTCTTGTGTGGACGAGACGCACGTCTGGCGTATTGAATTTTAAGCCTAGTACCTTTTGTTAGCTATTATTCGTGTGTTTCTTTGTCCTATATGTTCTCCCATTTATTTGTTTTGTGGTCATGTCATGTGATGTTGTCGATTTGGTGTTGTGTTTGACGTTGCCATTAAAGCGGGAGGTTTGGCATGCCACAAAACCAGGTTCAACCCACCATTTTTTTCTTAAAATGTCCTGTACCAAGTCAGGAAAATGGCCATTGTTATATTATAGTTCGTTTCTGTGTGTGTTACATTTTTAATGCTGTGTTTTTGTTGTGTCGTTGTTCTCCTCTTATATTTGATACGTTTCCCTCAGTTTTGGTTTGTAACCCGGATTTGTTTTTATCTCTATCGATTTATGAGTTTCGAACAGCGGTATACTACTGTTGCCTTTATTTACAGATCTTTTGAATACTTTCATATATTTTTACAGTCTGTATCAGTCTCTAAGTTATGAATATATGTATAATCAAAGAAATAAGAAGTTTGTTTCTGCTGTCGGAACAAACGTCATTTTTATATATAACGAGTTCAAATAACAAAATCGTCTGAACTGTTCACATGAAAATGGCATCATTCTGTGAACACAATGCATCTGCAGATTCTGACACTGCAGACCGAAGCAAATTAGAATATGTAAAAACTGCACCCATTTGAAGAACTATGACATATTGTTTTGTAGGCCGTTTATGCAATTAATAATGAAAATTTTACAAGACATTACATTTACTTCAGGACTAACTCAAAACATTATAGTATATTCAATTGAAAAGATGACAATAGCCCCAAAATTACAAAAATATATGAACATTTGACAATTTAGTCTGCGTCATATCTTAACTTACCTCGAAAAATTTACAGTGAGGGTCGATTGAGAACAATACTTTACAACACAATGGATGCTCTCAGCTTCTCAATTATGAAATTATAATTTCTTAGTCTGAAACTGTCATTTTGATCTTTTCACCATCTGAAAAGTCTGAACATAACATTATTGAGTCATGTTCAGTCTTTCAGTCAATTTGTTTAGACAATTCGCTTGCTGTCAATTCACTACTGTTCAGTATCTTTTCAGACAGTTAAGTATGATGCTGATTTGAACATTTACATAACTATTACTGAACAGTCTTAACATAGTCGGAACAGATCTTAATTGACTACAAACGAATTGTCTGAACAGTAATGAATTTACCGCAGCAAATTAATTTGAAAATTGACTGAAAGACTGAAAAAGACATAATCATTTATTGTTCAGTCATCTAAGAGCTGTTAGATCAAAAATTGTTTGCTAGTGTATTCATCAGCGCCTGCATGTGGAATATATATCTCTCAGTCAATATATATTCAAGAACTTTCGTTTCCTATCATTATTGTCTTGATGGATGGATGGTCGTTGCTGACAATTAAGCTATTAAACCAAGGATTTCAAAAGGTCATGTTGAAGTCATCCCTCCGAAAGATTTATGAACACCATCATATGTTGATTGACTATTATTTTTTTAAAGATATCGCTTAGTTGAAAATATTTAGCATGATCATGTGTGCCTCGATGTTTTACAGAAGAAAAATTCGCCTTTTACAGAAAAGGACAGTGTAGTAATGATATAAAGTTAACCGAGAACAGAAATGAGTTGAATCAATAGTTTATTTGTTTCCGATTTTAGACATCTGTGCAAATGGAAATAACATCTGGGTAGGACAAACTGTATTCATCCCTGTCTATACAAAGCAAATGACATGAACATTGTGTATTATGCGGGAGATACAGTTGTTCTACCTTGGTGTTAATTTCCATTGCCAAAAAAAAATACAACAACAAAACAAATCAAATCAAAGTCAGTAATTGGAAACTGGACTTTTAAGTTGATCAAATATTCGCTTAAGAAAGTTTATCTGTTATTAAAGTCATGAGTACTGAAAATGAACCTAATGTACTCGAAAATTCTAAAATAGCGAAATATTAAAGTAATCAATTTAATTTGTAAATATTCTTACTACTTCACTTAGATACAGCCGCTAAGGTTTAATTGTTGGTGTGTCTCTAATTAGTTTTTTAACAGGTTCAAGTAATTTTGATATTGTGAGCAAATATCTAATTCTTTACTTTTTATTTGAGGAAATTTTAGTTATATTGATTAATCAATTGCAGCTGTCGTAAACTGACAGGTTTGAGCAACAAAAATAATGATGACGCGAATAACCGAACAATATATTGGTAGATATCTTTATTATGAAATTATGATCAACACATGCTTAATATCGATGATCAAATGAAAACAAGAATTGACTTTACCTTCTAAATGATGGGTATACTTGTACTGCGCTATTTGCGCAGCCATATTGCACCGACCGTGCATTCATCTGTGATATAAAGTCACTGGTCGTATAACGCCTTGTTTGTGACGATGATAATGTGTTTCCAAGAAGTTTTATTTATGACGGCAATAAAGAATACAGGTTTGCGGAATCTACTTTATTCGCTTCAATTTCGAAATTTATGGTTCTTAAACAAACCTTTTGATTTGGAAAAGTTTTAATAGTTGCAATATAAAGAGAACAACCATACCTATTTATCCTGCTGAACTGACTTAAAAAAAAACAATACTAACAATGAACACTGCCCTTTCCTGGATCTTGATGTCTATATCTTTAACTGGAAGCTTAAAACCAAAATTTTCCATAAAAGAGATAATTTTTCATTTTCTATTATTAAATATCCATTTGTAGATGCTGATGTTCCCTTGTCACCATATTATGGTGTTTATATATCTCAACTTGTTCGATTCGCTCGTGTATGTAACAATGTATCCGATTTTAACGAAAAAAATATCTGTATTACTGAAAAATTATTACATCAGGGTTTTCGATATCACAAACTTGTCAAAACATTTACTAAATTTTATCATCGGTACAAGGACACCATTCGTAAATACAAATCAACGTGCAGACATCTTATACGTTCAGGTATTTCACATCCAATCTTTTATGGTAATATTCTATACAAAGCACAACAATGTCGTCATTCACCCCAAAAGCTAACCAAACCTTTAAACAGATTTATTGAGAAGGGATATAGTTACGATATTGTTGTCAGGTAATTAAAGATTGCATTTTTTTGAATTAAAAATGATTCATTCATAGTATCTTTGCTTCGGAAATAAACACATTTATTCTTAAACCAGTTGTTGGCATGATACGGGTTATGTTCTTCTCGTATATTTTATGATGATATGATACTAAACCCAACGGGAAGGATTCTGCTTGATTTTCATATGATGAAGATATAATCTTTCATTCAGTTTAATTGAGGCCTGGAGCTGGCATGTCAGTAACTTCTAATAGTTCTTTGTTAATTTATGTTGATCAGTGTCATTTTGCTTAGTTTCTTCTGTTACCTATCCTAACATCGGACTCGGACTTCTTTTAAACTGAGTTTTACTGTGCGTATTGCTGTGTATTTGTTTATTCTACATTGGCTAGAGCTATAGGGGGAGAGTTGACAACTCACAAAACATGTTTTATCCCGCCGCATCATTGCACCTATCCCAAGTCAGGAACCTATGGCCTTTGTTAGTCTTGTATGTTTTTTTTTAAATTTTGGTTCATTTATATGTTTTGGAGTTAAGTTTGACGTCCATTTTCGCTGAACTAGTACACATTTTTGTTTAGAGGCCAGCTGAAGCCCGCCTCCGGGTGCGGGATTTTCTTGCTGTGTTGAAGACCCATTGGTGGCCTTGGGCTGTTTTCTGCTCTTTGGCCCGGTTGTTGTCTCTTTGATACATTCCCCGTTTCCATTCTCAATTTTATCTAGTCTAGAAATATAAATTGTATTTGTACACGGCTCGAAATAGGATTGAAATGCTGGAAAAACCTCGCATTGAACCTGTTTCTAAGCCTTGTACACATGACATGACATAGACAATGTATAGTTATTCTATAGGCATATGAAAGATATTCTGAAGTAAGGGATTTGAAAATTTGATATTTACTTATCGAATGTTTGTAAAAGTAATTTTCATCATGGGGAGGTACATTTGTAGAACAATATAATACCCAGTGTTATGAATAGAATGTATTATGTTATATAAAACATGAAAAAGTTATTCTTTGTTATTTTTGGAAAGGATATACATGTATGCCCACATGTGAATCAATTCTAGTAACGGAACCTGTTTTGAATTTAATGCCCCAAATAAAGACAGGTCAATTTTGCTTACCAAACCTTCGGTATTGAGCAAATCTGTTGTAATATATTCCAGAAAACAACATTAAATGCATCAAAATCAGTAACGGTATACATCTTTATCAGCCACTGTACTATATATCCTATAGTTTCCAAATTACTTTAAACAATATAAAAACTTCCTTAGACGATACAATATCAAATGCCTCTGATATCATTCACTCCTCATGGAAGCATATTTTAACCTTGTTTATACCATTTATATATGAAATTCCTAAGGTAAAAGAAAGAAAGAGTTTCTGGTGAACAGTTAACTATCATTCATACGAAGGTTTTGAATATTTAAGGAAAAATATGCTATTTGATCAAAGGCATAAACAAAATATATCAGTAAACAAGGTTATTTTATTTAATACCAGTAATGAAAATATAAACTATATAGACAAAGACAATTTGTTAAGGAATGGATACAAAATCTTGATTAAAAAGCCATATGCATCTTGTTTGTTATATTTCCAGAAAAAGCTTTTACTTTTTATTCGCTGTGAAAAGTACCTGAGCTTTTGAATTTAAAAATTTATAATTTTTTATTACATCTGCATTTTTGGAGGAAACATATGAAAAAAAAGGAAAGAAATGCGACATGTATAGATTTGTGCATTCAAATCCTACATACCCTTATTACAATTAAAAGTATATATGAACAATTACGGTTACAATATCAAATGATCAAGCTCAAAAATAATGTTTGTCAGCATTCGGTCAACTACATGAACATCAAGTAATCTCATAATAACCTGACCTTATTTTGATTACGGTGCATCAGTAGTATTGAGCTTTTTTCCGTCATTAATCAAATGTATTATACATATAAAAAACTGCGATCCTTATGATTCATATCTTGCTGCCTCTATCATATAACTTAATATTATTAATAGGGAAACAAAAATATCTTTTAAAATATAATGCTATTTCTGTAAACAACATCCTTAACAAAGATGTGGTACGTGTTCTCGTAATGCTTTTATGTGTAATATATTGTATATATGTCTTGTTAGAGAACATGAAGTGTTGCGCAAGTGAGTACCAGTTTTCGAGGACTGGCAAATGGAAGTATTTCAAATGTCCATCAACAACATAATGTCGTGATAATAAAGGATCAGATTCCCGGCGGAAGTGATCATTGGCTGTTTTGTATTAGTTGCGTATTAAAATACCTTCAAATTGAGTTTTAAACTCAGTAGATATTGATTATCTGAATTAAAATATCAATAAACAATACAAATAATAAAAAAAGACTTATGGGAAATTTTAATGTTTTTAAGTGACTGTCCGAATCAAATTGGTTCAACGCTCCAGTGTCAAGGATGATACAAAACTCTCTATCAATCGTTTATTTGGCATATTACCTTGAAGTCATGTTCTGTTCTTCATTATTTTCTACACATCTATTCAAATCTGGTCGTAAATATGATTAAACATTTTTTCTTACGCATGAACAATGTAAAAGTTAACATTAAACAATAAATGTTTCAATGACATTGAAACCTAATTAATTCTGTCAATGATTTGGATGACGATTAAATGAAACCCAACTTTCTGGTTTTGTATTTTACTTTACAAATTTAAACATATTTAATGAATACTCATTGGATGTTCAAAATTATTACTTTAATAAAATAAAATACATTCATGTACATTAAAACAACTTTGATTATCAATAAAAATATATCCTGAAGATTCACATCGTGCTGCCCATACATATAAATTGACATTATTTTTAGAGGGACAAAACCAGAAATATGCCTGTACAAAGGAGTTAGACATTTAAAAACGTGAAATAGAACTAATTTTGTCTAACGTTTCTTGAAAATCGTTGAAATTTACATTCCTTCCTAAAATAAACCATCAACAGGGTTAAATTTCCTGTGTTGCATGAATCGCCCCTCGCACGATTTCAAAGACACATGAAATAGCAGGTGTTAAAGCCGGGAACTTGATAAAACGGTAATAATGTCAGATTGACAGTGGACATGTATTATCTAGTGAGTTGAGGTACAGAGTTAATGAAACGATCAACAAATTCATAACGCTGACTTGAGTACTAGTACAGTTATGAGTAAAGTCGTTACTTCTCATAATCTTGATGATTAGACAAACTATTAACACATTATACTTGCCTTTGTAAAATTAGCAATAAGAAAACCTGCAGATACAACTAAAAAGAAACAATTTGCAAAGAGAGTTTAGTGAAATTTTAGTTCAGGCCAAAAATTTAACTTTATATCAACAAATATTGCAAATTGAAATAAACATCTTGAACAAACAAATCAATGACACGCCAATCCCCTGAGCGTACTGAAGAATGATATTAAATACAAATAGCGCGGTGAAATATGTCAACGACATTACCAAAACCAGTTATAAAGGCATTAATTATTTGTTATTTACTACATCATGTATATTGAATAACTTATATTCATTGATACAACGCATAAATAAAACATTCATTTGGATAATAATGATGTCATATAATGCCATTAAATGGTCATTTCATTTCTTAATTGAAATTTGTTTTTGTAGTTAACATTTAAAATGTGACTTTTTAGACTTCATTTAATTATACTTGTGCAGATCGCAGTATAATTGCTAATGTTGAAACAGTCATGAACAAAAAGAAAAATAAGAGAAACACTCTGTCCAAAACAATAGCAAGAAGTTGCCATTCCTCAATAATGCTGTCTATTCTTTTCTTTTCTTGTAAGTTCTTTTCAATATTTTTAATGATTTGTAATTGTTTTTGTAGTGTTATAATAATGTCACTGTTAGCTGATTCATTGTAATTATCGTCCATTCTTTGTGCATTTTCAGCATTTAATTCATCAACCATAGTGGTTAGTCCATTTGGGTCAACCTTTCCATTCGTTTCTGATTTAGGTATTCCGTTTTGAAGAAATGCGTCGTTACTATAGGTGAAAACAGGTCCAGTTTGATACAGCGGCTGGAAATAATATATTATATATGTACAGAAAACGTTAGTCGATGACATGGTCTTTATTGAGATTTTTTGGGTAAAATATCATACATAAGCTCTTAATTCTATCGTTGAAGACGTCTCAGCAACTGTCAAGTTAAGGAACCTTAACTCAACGGTTGTTCCTTGGACATATTGCGTATTTATCCGGTTCTTCGTGCGTGGTTTATTTCATTTACTTCATCTTAAAATAATTTATTTCCCTAAAAGTTATTAATTTTAAATTTGATGTAGAATATGAATACGAAAGCAAAGTTATTTTCAAATGTATTTTGTCTTCTTTTTCATCTTGCAAAATCAATTATAAATTTTAAGAAATGAAAGTATTTTATTTAACACTTTTTATGTATAATTTAGCTTCGGGTTTTAAATGTCTTTTTAAAGATGATAAGTGGAACTCATCATTAATATATTTATTGTAATATACGATTACATAGGAATGTTTAAAATGTATGAAAATATCCCCAAACATTTAGATATATATATTTATACAGACTTTACTTGCATTTCTTCCGTGAAAATGACATAATTACGATACTAATTTCCGAATGTATTCATACCATGAGCAACATGACGGCTCTCACTAGTTGAGTAGGATTCGCTTACCCTTCCAAAGCACATGGGATCACCCACTGATTTTTGTTGGGTTAGTGTTGTTCATTTTTTAATTTTCTATTTAGTATTTGTTGACATGTTATCTTTCCGTCGTCTTTTGGTGTTTTTTTTCCATGGCGTTGTCAGTTTCTCTTCGACTTTTCGAGTTTCGAATGTCCCATTGGTATCTACCACCTCTTTTTAAAATTTTACATGGAATTGTCGTGTTTCCCAAAAACAAGTGCACATCTATATATACAAACCGAAACGGGGTGAATAGAACATCTTCTAGCACGGCGGCGAACTGTTGTCATACACACAAATTTAGCAATATAATCAAAGAAGATAGTCTTAACAATCTGTGGCATCTCTCTTCCATGTATTCCTTTGTAATGCATGCTGAGAACAATTACTGTCATCAGGCAGGAAAACGATACTAGCAGCATGGAACAAGCAAAATACACTCCTACAAAACAAAATCAACGTCAAATCATATTTATAGATGTAAGTACTACACGGAGGTCGACTGAACACAAATTATTACTTTCAACATTATTGTGCAAATTAAAAACAAGAGGCGGAGTTCCATGGAATTACATAGGGCTTAGCACAAACCAAATATCCTATACGGTGTAAAATTAACCCGCATTGATTGTTGAATACTACATAACAAATTATGATTTAATACCGGATTTTTTCTTGTCATGAGAAACACGACGGATACCACTTGTGGATTCTGAACGGTTTCCCCTATCGAAGCAAGTAAGTTCACATACGGATTTTGATGGAGTTCGTGCTGCTCAATCTATTGTTTTGCTATGTATTGTTGGGAAAATGAAATGTGTTGTTCGTTTTTTAGACTTTATACTTTTTGTCATGGTTTATTTATAAAATGAGGCGATATGGTATGATTATAAATGAGACAACTATACACCAGAGATAAAATGAAATGATAAAAAGCAAATTTAGGCCACCATACGGTATTCAAAATGAGAAAAACATATATTGTATAGTCGGCTGTAAAAGGTCCCGACATGAAAAATGTGAAACATTCCAAACGAAACACTAACAGCCTAATTTATAACAAAACAATTTACGAAAAACAAATTTTACAAAAATGCACAAAAAATGACAACCACTGATTTAGGACTAGTCTGTTTTTCTTCGATTTACGATTTTTGATTGACCTTGCGGTAAACGATAAAGTGGATTCTCTCAATTAACCTTTTCCCTACACCCCCATATTCTTGGGTCTTCCATTTAATATACACTTCACATTTTTAATGTACACATATTTATGTATCTCTATTGTATCGATGGTTTATTTCCTCAACATATGTACCTTTGTATTATTGCATGTTTCCTCTCAACATATGTAAATTTGTATTATTGCATGTTTCCTCAACATATGTACCTTTGTATTATTGCATGTTTCCTCAACATATGTACCTTTGCATTATTGCATGTTTCCTAAACATATGTACCTTTGTATTATTGTATAATGTCTATGTTCTTCTGTGTACCTTTATATCGACATCGGTTTATCAGAATAAAGAATATATATCTTCTCTCTTGTTTTTTTTTAAAGCATGAATAATAAAATTTAGAATGTTTTAGCATATGAGAGTGTTGTAGACTCACCAATATACGGGAAATTTTCTGATGAAGGAGGCATTGTCTCAGACACGACAAGAAGAAATACAGCCAATGACAAGAGAACAGTTATTTCTAATGATACTTTCTCTCCGGAATCCGGTGGAAGCATGAATCCAAGACACGCAACTGCTGTTATTAACATGCAAGGAAATATTAAACTCATCATGTAAAACAGTGGCTTTCGGTCTAAAACAACATAGAATGTCACATCCGGGTATGGTTCTGGACAACATCCATATAGTGTAACATGTCGAATGGCGGGTATGCCCACAACAGCCCACTCTACACTTGGAACAAAGGAACTTATGTCACCTGTATCTGACAAATTAATGATATCTACTTCATATCCATGATAAGCCCATGATCCAAATTTCAGCAGGCAATTTTGAGTGTCAAAAGGAAAGAAGGTAACATCAACAGGACACATGCTTGTAATGACGGTTGGAAAGTTGTAGGATATGTCACCATTACTCGATACAACTGGTCTGTAATCCTTCAAACCGGATAACTGATCTCCAACACTAAGAGGAATCCAATAAAAGAGAAATTTATATAATCATACAGATGAAAATGTTGGAAAATATATCAGTATGATGTTTTAGATTTTTAAATCAGAACTTTTAATCTGCATTTTGATACATAAAAGATTTATACATCATTATGAATCCTTTGGAAATATTAACTGGTCAGTTTAAATGACGGTCTTCTTACTTTTTAAGTTCGAGTAAACGAGAAAAAATAGTATCAATACATATTGTATTGAATTACAAGAGTTAAAGTATTTCATATCAGCAAAAGGTGTGTCCCTTTTAAATCATTTATATAGGTATTCATTGGTTCTTTGTGTGAAAGTTATGAATTTATCAAGGGAATATATTAAAAAGAACATATGGTGTTTTATCTAGTTCATTGCAATTGCATCATATCTATATATTGCATCATTATACATACGATGTAAGCACAGGGAATGAATTGTATAAAGTGGACACTGTGATCTAAAGTACTGAGATTTGATATTGCTCTGTAACTTACAGAATATATGCAAAAGCAAAAATATCAATAAATGCTGGTTTCTTTAATTACATTTACGACCGTTTTTTAAACACCTTAAAATTTACCGGTAATTGTCTTTGACTGTATCCTAGTCTTTTCAAAGAGGCAGGATACAGAAAGCCAAATACAACTTCTTATTAATAATAATAGCCCGTAATTAAATCAAAATTTACCTTAATTGCTCTATAAATAGTGTTTTGCTCTTTTTTTTAGAAGGAGGACCAATGAGAACAATTTCAATTGTATCTAATCAATGTAACTTGATTCTCAAAATAAATGTACAACCTGGTGTTTATCGCAGTTAATTAGATTCAATACCACAATTGTTTACCAAAAGACCCAAAAGATAAAGTCAGCAATGTTTAGCAAAAGGACAATCTATGAATATAATCGATCATGTTCAAATATTTTGTACTTAAAACTTTATATTTATGATGTTCAAAGATACCCGTATTAAAGGCTCTTCATATCATGAATAGTAATTGAACAAAAACCGTTCACAAAGATTTTTCATTCAAAGTGTTTGACAAACTGGTTTATATTTAAGTAATGAACTTTTCATTCATGACAAAATCATATCTGTCTATCTTCCTTTACATATATAAAAAAAAACAAAAAAGAATGAAATAAGTGCAGTTAACTTCAAAACACCCTTTTACCACTTGATTACACCTTTATAAACTCTAACTTAACATACTTATCGTATAATGTTATATCAGGTACCCATATCCGGTTTACAGGAATGATTATATTGTCTGCTCCAAATTCAGTCGCATTCCATTTCAAATCACAGTCGTGCCAACGCTAAAACCAAAATTAAAAAAATTAAAACAATGAATGTGTCCAACTTTTTTCAATGTCCCTTTACTCATATGGTGATAATGATAAGTGAATCAATAAAATATAATGTTAGGTAAGAAAAATAAGAATTTGAAGAAAAAGAATATTTATGTAAATGTTTTAATATGTATATGAATAATTCATATACGGTGTATTGTTCAACAGATTGTCGTGTAAATTGAACAATTCAAAATGCATTTTAACTAAAGAAATATTAACACGGATCTTGATGCACAGTCTTTCTTAAATTGGTCTGTAAATTTTAGATAAAAAGCAACAGGGTTAGCATTCATTGTCGTATAACTTCTTTCGCAAAACAGTAGGGTTATTTCCAGAATTGATATCACTGAACGGACTGAATTCGAAACATTAAATTCAAAATTAAAACTTTAGAGGCAACGGTTTCAAAATTGATAAATCTTGCATAAAGTCGACTTCGTTTAATTTCTGGGTTACATATATCTGTTCCAATGGTGTACATTCCTTTTTTAGTGGCAATATATTTGCATCAAATGCGAATGATGTAAATGTAAACATATCGCAATTGACCACATTATTGCTCTTCTATTAGCTTTAACTTAACATTAAGTTTCCCCCCTAAATGTTACTTCATTGAGAGGACAAAACCATTGTCGCAACAAGTCAGTCAGGATCTGTTTGCCTCAACTGATTCATTAGTTTAGTACATAGAATACAAGTATCGATGAAAACTACCATCAGGATCTTGAACAAAAATCAAGCATGTTTAATTTGGCGATTACAAAGTACTTGGTTCAGTTTTTTTGTGTTTTTTAATAAAGACTTTTCAATACGATCAAATGTTTGTATATGATAGAAATATTGGACTATCAAGTATCCTACTAACTCACCAATCTTATCCAAGCATTGATTTCCAAAATTTGACGTGGTTCATTCTGAAAAAGGTAAACTTAAAAAGATAATTGTATTCAAAGTGACCAAAGAAAAAAAAATAAAAAAAAAATAAACGGCACTTTTAATAAATATGAATGAGAATTTTGGGACGAAACTACAATTTTCTCGGAATAAATAAGACTTTGGGAATTAAATGATTTCTGATATGGAAATTACTTTCCATATTTTTCTGATGTTAGGAAGTAAGCCATTATTTTAGCATTACATTTTTCATAGGGAAAGTTTGAGGTGATTAACTCCTTCGTTTACGAGTCATATCTTGAATATCAAGAACTGTTTGACATAATTGAAGATTTGTACTTTTAAATTAATAATTAATTTCTATATTCCGGAATTTGCAAACTTTTATTTTATTTTTCAGCAACTTAATATGATATCTTTTTTGTGCAGTCAACTTCTCATTAAGATTGTTAAGCCGATTGTACAAACATTACACATGCAAACTAAGCTAGACAAATGCATAATAATTTATTTTATGAATTAAGTGCATTATAATTTGTTTTATTGATTCTATAATATCTTTTTTAATATTTGCTGTTATCTTTATACATGTTACAACATGTTTTTCCAGCAACTTTTCAACACTTTACGTACTTATTTTCTACAAAAATGTTTAACATTTTTATTTGTGAAACCTTAAAGATAAATTTGAAAAAAACATATTGAAAATAAGAATATTGTCATATTATAAATGAGATCAACATACTTACTACTTTGATAGAAAGAACCAAGGTATTATTATTATATTTATAAACCTGATTTTTACTGGAGTTTTTAAACATGGTTTACTCGGATATTTCTATATATTAAAACGGTATTCTAAATAAACCTCCAGTTTGAAAAAGAACAACGCTGTCTGATCAATGTGGTTTTGACCCGTATTTTACACTAATGAATTTCATCTTTTAATAGATCAATCCAATTTAAAAAGCATATTAAATAGTGACTTAATTACAAAATATAATTAATTGATTTTTTCATTTTAAGCACTTTTGGAATGACTTTTTTGTTATTTTATCCGTTTGGTAGGTCCAAGAATATTATATTCACACTTTGAACACGCCTCAAGCAGATAGATTCAAAGATAACTCAACATATTACAGATTCTACAATGCATTACATATCGATTGAACAATCAGCAAAAAATAAATTTAGTCAAATGAAAATAAAAACAAATGAGTGCTGAGAAGTCCTGCCAGTGAAAGCAATATATTGTGTATACACATGATTCGTTGATTTCAAAAATTCTATTTTTTCTAAAATAGTATTATATCTTCAAGTTCAAAGTAGTCTGTATCGCTCAAATAGCATCTATCACGCCTTTGTCGGAGATAGTCTAAAACAGTGTCATATGCATTTATTACTCAAGCTTCCGATATTTTGAATGGTGAATGTTCACTTTTTATATAGTTAACAAAATACACATAGTTGAAATATCTTAGGCCAAATCAGAATTAGTTGGCTCACAGTGTCATTTGTTTTTCAAATTTTCCTCTTTGCCTCGTATGAAGCCCTATTTAATCGTAGTTGGTGTTTTCAATTAGTACATGTATTAACTGATTTTCTATTGAAAGGTAAGAACAGGTACGTAAAGGATTTTCAGGAACATTTGATACATAAAATAAAAGCGACAGTATTAGTTGGCTCACAGTGTCATTTGTTTTTCAAATTTTCCTCTTTGCCTCGTATGAAGCCCTATTTAATCGTAGTTGGTGTTTTCAATTAGTACATGTATTAACTGATTTTCTATTGAAAGGTAAGAACAGGTACGTAAAGGATTTTCAGGAACATTTGATACATAAAATAAAAGCGACAGTATTTTATTGATGTTCAGATATCGTAAATCGAGACAAATTACGGTAGTAAATAAAAACCGAGGGAATCGCATGAACTACAAAAAGAATGAGACCCGGATACGTTGACATGATAAGCGTCTCATATCAGACATACATCATCCGCCATGCGAACCCACACACAATTGAAATTTCACAATTGGGAATACGTTACAATCCGTAAAATTCTAGATCATATAAGTATACTGGTCTCTAAAGATCTAAAACTGCAAAACATCCCACTTGTGAGTTGAAACATCGACACACCGTATCGGTCAACCAACTTGTAATGGTAACTGTAAAACTTGTTTAGTGTCGATTTCAGTCGCTTATCCTTATAACTGTGTTGGCTTAAGTTAGTAAATCAGTAAAAGCAACACATTGTACATGAAACAATCATCCTATTTGATTCCCTTTGCCAATAGATCAATTAATTATCTATTCTTTAAAAGAGGGACGAAAGATACCAGAGGGACAGTCAAACTCATAGATCGAAAACAAACTGACAACGTCATGGCCAAAAATAAAAAGACAAACAGACAAATAATAGTACAGATGACACAACATAGAAAACTAAAGACTAAGCAACACGAACCCCACCAAAAACTGGGGGTGATCTCAGGTGCTCCGGAAGGGTAAGCAGATCCTGCTCCACATGTGGCACCCGTCGAGTTGCTTATGTTATTACAAATCCGGTAAATAGTCTAATTCGGTAAGTCACATTCGTGAAAAGGGAAGGGTATTGTAGTTACGACATAAGGAACATATCCGATATCATCTGTGAAACGGTTATTCCATAACGGTCAACCAACTCGTGATGGCGTCCGTAAAATTTACGAAGGGATGACTTCAACTTCACCATTTGGAACTCTTGATTTAATAGCTTCCTTGTGAGCAGCAATCCTCTATCTAGGAAATCATGATAGGAAACACAAGCCCGGGAATATCGTATCAATTGGGAGATATATACTCCGTATGCAGGCGCTACTGGAATGTTGCTACATAGAAATGGAAAGTTCACAATTGGGAAGCTGAAATCATCTCTTTTGTCGTAAAGTTTTGTTTTCAACCGACCCTCATTGTCAATTTCTAGATGTAAGTCAAGATATGAGGCAGACTTAACTGTATCTGTAGTATCCTTTATCTCTAGTTCGATGGGATAGATTCGTTCAACATAGTCACCAAATTTTGTATTATTTAGTGAGAGAACATCATCTATATAGCGGAACGTAGAGTTAAAGGATATTGCTAACTTCTTATCTCTCTTCCTAAGAAGCTCCTGTATGAAGTCAGCCTCATAATAATAAAGAAACAAGTCGGCAAGAAGAGGGGCACAATTGGTTCCCATTGGAATTCCGACAGTCTGTTGAAAAACACGTCCTCCAAACGTAACAAATATGTTGTCAATCAAGAAATCAAGCATCTTGATAATGTCAGTTTCAGAGAATTTTTTGTTTGAATCAGAGTGATTCTTTACAAAGTAGGATTTATCCCTCCCCAAGACAAGATACTTGTATCTACGTTCGTAGATACACTCGCTAATAGAGTAATAACATTTTCTTTTAACTATATTCTTAGTATGCTTTACTTTACAATTAATATAAAATTTGCTGTGAAAGAATTGTATGAAATTACCATTATAATTGTCCAAGCTTCGTATTTTGTACTATATTGGGCATTCATCTTAATGGTCAATACATAAGGTTACTTTAAACAATGCATAAGGTCATTTTATTTATACTTAAAGTCACTAAGTGAAACAGATCGCTTAGTTTTTATAAAGGGAATTACTTATAATATCCGAAAATAACGTATACGTTTAAATAGTTGATGTTAACATGTTTTTAAGTGAAAATTTTTTTTTCAGATCTCATGAAAGGTATTGATAGTACTATCAACAATAGATTTACTTTAATTTTACGACTTTTTACTTAACAATTATTAAACTTTATATACTGTGAGATGTAAAAAAAACCCGAGTAGTCTCGAAAGTTTAATCCAAGTTTTATTCAAAACTATTTAAATGGTTTATACAAAAGACCTTTGCTGATAGAAAATAGGATATCTTCCATGTGTGCGCAACTCGTATATTCCTCTTTATTATTGAAAGTAGGGTACCCTAAAACAACAGGTCACGTCATTCATTCAGTGTCGGTAATGGTAATAAAATAAGGAGCACGTTTTTCTCGTTGTTTTGTTTATTGTGTTCTCTCTGCTAAGATAAAAAGAAAATAACAAAAATACCAAACTCCGAGGTTAATTAAAAAAAGATGAATTCCATAAAACTGACAAAACCAAACAATATCAATCAACGGAACCACTAATAAAACAAATGTCGAATTCCTGACTTGGTACAGGTAATTTCCGAAGAAAATGGTGGGTTAAACCTGGTTTTATAGCCAGTTTAACCTCCCTCTTGTATGACAGTTGTGTATAGTTCCGTTATATTGACAAAATTGGATGGGCAACCCAAACAGACATAATAAGTAAATGTGACAATAATTGAGATCCAGCATGCAATATTGTGTAATCATACATGACAATTGACTAAAACTTTCAAATAAACATACAACAAAAAAATTGACAAAGACGCCAACAAAAACGTTTTTGTAGATAGTACAACGACAAAAAACGCCGATAGAAATATTTTTGTAGTTGGTAGTACATACCGTATATACCACACACCTTCTCGATAAAGTACAAATTAAAGAAAATATAAATACAAGGGTAAACAAAATGGAAACAACACTGTGAAAAACTCCTATTGTGTCCGAATCGCTCATCAGGACGCTTGAATAACGTATAAGTTGAAAAATGTTTACTCCATACGCGGGTGAAGTTGGTATATTGCTGCTAAGGTGAGGACAATTTATAATTTCATAATCGAAATCGTCTCGTTTGTCAAAGATTCTTATGAGATAATTCTTTGAGTAATTGTATTTTACTCTACTGATCTAAATAAGAATCTTGGAATCTTTTCAGGCGTTCAAAGATGGCAAATTATATTGTATATCATATTTTCAAGTCCACGAAGATGGTTGAAAACTGATAATTTTTGCAACAATGAATTTGGCAATTGTGAAGTGTTGAAACACAATCAACGAGATGTTTACTTACGAGATCGATGACTTGGCGAAGAGCCATTCCAACTTTCACTTTTACTGCAGACCCACTATCACATAACGGTCGAACATCTTTGTGGTAATTTTCAAACAATGTGTCCATTAATCCAGTGATGTTAACGTCGTCGCAAAATACTGAAAAAAACCCAAATGTCTCAAAAATTATAAGGATTGTCTTTTTCAAATTCTACACTGATTTTACCAAAATATTTCATATTGTAATTTTTACATTGTATCTTTGAATGCTGGTACTACCTTAAAAAATACATAAAGAATATCTTTGGGATAAAAGTGTAAAAGTCGCCAATGTGAAAAATTGTAGAACTAATTCCAGGAAACGTGTTGACAAGGGGAGCAATTTTATCCTGCTATAAATCATTAATCTACACAATGTTTAAAGAAAAGTAAATAATATCGTAAAGAACAATTCAGTTTAATAACCAGTAAGGAATGCATTAGCAATAAGTCTTTAGTTTTCTATGTTGTGTTTTGTGTATTATCGTTTGTCTGTTTGTCTGTTTCTTTTTTAACCATGGCATTGTCTGTCTACTTTCAACTTATGAGTTTAAATGTCCGTTTGGTATCTTTCGCCTGCCTCTCTTTTACATTCGACATTTCTATTGTTCAAGCAAAATTTCAGGTGTTTGAAAATAAATATTAAATGTAAATTTTAAAAAATTCTGTTAAATAATACTGCAAAATGCTACAAAGGTCATTAAGTTGGATAAACTTTGAGAAAATGTGGACAATTATCACCTTACGATTTATAATTATAACTTCGGCATAATAAAACATGGTCGTTACTATTATTGACAGGTAAAAAAGGGACCAACCAATCAATTTAAAAATCTCAAAAGCCACAACATGCAAAAAATGGAAACAACACTATATGAATTACATGCGTCCGAAGCGCTTTTCTGGATTTACCGTCATCATGAACGCTCAAAGCCGAATATTTGAAAGCCAAGGATGTGTAAAAACTAAAACAGTTGAAAAGCTAAATGAACAAAAAGGACCTAACTAAAGAGCTAAATCGGATGTCAGCTTTGCCTGAGGGAGTTGAAACCTCAGTTTCTCATAATTTATAAATTTATATGCGGACAACTTAAGAAAGACTTGTTATAAATCATTTAAAAGGGTCATTGGGAAACGATGTACCCTAATCAGATGATCAATTTTAAGAATTATGGTCGATGACAATTGCCACTTTAAACATGAGCGCCACGCTGAACTGTTGCAGCATTAACCATTGGGCAAAAAAAGAAGAAAATTTGGCATCATGCATGGAAGCATTAGCTTCTAGGGACCTCTTAGACTAGTTCGCTTTGTGTGATCAAATCTCAAACACATTCATGTCTGACATTGCATTATTTCTAACTGAATGTTCTAAAAGTTCTCAAAAGATGAAATCGAAGTTTATTGTTACAGATAAAAATTCGTTACATGTTATCCCTAGAATTGAAAAGTATGATAGCGCTTAGAGCTTATAATAATTCCATAGCAATTACCTGTACCAACAAGTCTATAACATGTAAAGCGAAACTAAATCCTAAACCTAAGAGTTTTATCATTTGATCAAAACGATTTCATCAACGATCTTTATTTAAACACAAATTATGAGGTCGACTTTATTCCAATTAACAAAAACAAATACTAAATCAGTTACCTTGACAGATTACATCATATAAAGCTTTAAATTTTTTGACAGATATTGGCATATACGTCTTCGTCAGGAAAAGATCGAAATATTCAATCACATTTTGTTCTATTACAAAAACAATTTCCTTTTCAGAATTTTTGAACTAATGCCTTTAAATGGCTTTTACACGTAATTATTATTTCTAAAAACTAACAAACTATTTTATGCCTGATTACGAGCTACAAGCTAAAAACCGATACACTAATTGAATCTTTGTCTCTTTAAAATTGTACAATTTTAAGATATGGAGGAACAGAATGAGTGTTTGTATGTGATGCTTCATACCAGTCATACATATTTAATCAGATTTCTGTATATAACAATATTATAGTTTTGATTCTATAAGGTTTGAAATTACCATGCAGTAGAGAGTTTTCTGCGCAGAACTCGTGTGATTTGTTTGTTTGTTGGATACAAATGACACACATGATAGTTTAACTCATATTGTGGTTAAAACTAATACTAATACCTTTTCCGTATGCATAGATACATTTGATAAATATGTCATTGACTAAATGAAGTATGGGGTATAAGATAAAGAGACAACAACACAGATAACCAAAAGTCATCTAGAGGGCAATATTTAAAAGTCTTCAGCAATATACAGGTGTCCATAAATACTATATGTCAACCTCTTAATCGTACAGACACGAACAAAAACTGTGAGTTTTCAGTACTGTGGTCTAAGTTTTTTTATAGATACATACTAGGGGATCATAATTTCACAGAACCTATCTTTTTCTCATGTTTAGGAAATACCATGTGTTGAACTTATTCTTTTTTGTCAGTGAACGCTTTATGTGATAATTTGTGTACTCTGTAACACAAACAGTTGATTTGTATTTCGGCTCGAATAAAACAAAAACAACACTCAGAAATGTACAAATCTTTCTTTTTCTAGTTATTTCTGGCTTCAGTGCTGTAAATATATAAAATTATTCTGTAGTCCGGTAATATTCGTTAATACTGAGGGAAATACCATTTCATGCATTTCGTTTGGTTGGGCGAAAATCTTACATTAAAGATTGTTTTCGTGAGGCTACAGGCTGTTTGTTTAATCAGCACCGTACAACGCAGCTCCGGGTACAGTATGGTGGTATTTCCATTAATACTTGAAAAGGCATATAAAGCATCCATTAAACTGTCCTTTAATGAATATTCTCCAAAGTTTCTTCAATTCTCTTGATTTGACTTTTTGAGGTCAAACATGGACACAACTAAACTTAAATGCTTGTGTCCAGAACAATTAATATTGAAATATCAATACGAGCAATTGCGATTGAAATAAATTAATGATTTATGGGAGAGAGAAGTCTTTAACCTTAACGAATGCTGCTAACGAAGTGTTTAGGGAATATCTAAATATGAAACTGTAGCTATGGATATAACAAAGCAAAGAGAAATGTTCAAATACCAAAAAAAAAGAAAAGTACAATCATAAGTCTAAGAAAGAATGACATCAGCTTGGATAAAATAAAACAAAAGACAAACAGTCAACTAAATTTTACACTGAAAACTAAAGATCTGTATTTATCTTTCCAAACTTTAGGCCTCGAGATAACATACACTACAAACCAGGAAAGTCTGAAATGGCCTATATTTGTACTCGACTGTACTGATTTTTACTCGACCAGTCTGAATTGGTCTGAAATTTACTTGATAATACTCGACTGTAGTCTGAACCATACTTAACAGTCTGAACTTGTACTCGACCTTTACTCGACCAGTACTTAACCATTTTATTTTCGTCTGAACCATGCTCGACCTAGTCTGAACCATGCTCGACCTAGTCTGAACCATACTCGACCTAGTCTGAACCATACTCGACCAGTCTGAACCATACTCGACTAAGTCTTAACCAACCTAGACCTAATTTTTGTATCTATCTATTGTATTTCATCAATTTAGGAACTGTTTTTAACAGCTATTTCCCCTGGCTAGAAATTTGAACAACAATTTGAAATTTAAAATGTATTCAATATGGCATTGAAACCAAAATTTCACAATAAACATAACATAAATTCAACACCATATTTATCAACACTTACATATATATATATATCACCTTTAAAATAAAAATAAAATAAGCTGATCAAATAATCTCAAAACTGAATTGTGACTAATATTTTCAATGTTATTCAAATTTTTTTGAATGTTTCAGATATATTTTATGGTTACTGGACAATTTTCACCATTTACTTAAGCCTTGTATAGATTTATGGTGTCAGTTGAGTTTAGTTAATAATGCAGTGAACATTTTTTTTATTAAAATATATTTAAAATAGTATATAAAGCAACTTAATAAATTTTAAAAATCACACCTTTGTTTTGAAAAATCAAGAATTTTATATAATCATGATAATAGAACTTCCATAGCAATCCTTGATAACCATTTAAAAAAGGAAATGTGTTCCAAAGTTGCAGAAAAAATTTATTTCAATTAAATTTAAATAACTTTTGTCAAAATTAAAGACATGGCATACAAGAAGCACTTTAATAAGGTTTATTTACCTCAGAACATATGTGTTTTACAGGTAAAAAGAAAGCCCTTTTTTTCTTAAACTCGTGTATTACTTATCTAGTGAATTCAAAAGGCCTTGCGATTTAAGATTCACAGGATGTTTCAATTTTTAATGAATGTTAATATGAAATTAATACTCTCTGACAGGTGTGATCTTTTTAATGAGTTTGCCCCAAGCAGGAGGTATTACTTTATACTTTACCACTAATCAGAAGAAACATTTTATCTATTTCTTTATTTTTTTTATCCCTTTTTGATATATATTATATAAAATATATCCCAAATTATAATAAGAATAGATATATTTCTAATATAAGATTAAACAATTTCAGTGATTTTTTGTCTGTTGTTACCTCATTAAAAAGATAATTATATAACTATTGTATGTAACCATGAAACCTATATAGTTTTTCTTTAGGAATTTAGGAAAATTAAGTTTAAAAAAAAAAAAAAAAATAACACATACCAAACAAGAAGCACCTTGATAAGGTTTTATTACCCTCAGTAAAGGTGTGGTTTTTAGTTAAAAGAAAATCTTTTTTTTAACAAAACTCTAAAACTTTAAAATTAATATAATTAAATTATTATATAAGATAATTTAATTTAACTATCTCTATTTGATAAATCTGAGAATCATGTAAGGATGTAAAAATATGTTTTTATATATATCTTTATTTTATTGTGGCTGTTGTCATGTCAGAAAAAAAAGAAATTAATTTTAACAGCTAAATAAAAAAAAGTATAGGTTTTTTGGTCAAGTATGGTTCAGACTGGTCGAGTATTGTTCAGACCTTTGGTCGAGTATGGTTTAGACTGAAAAAATTGGTCGAGTACAGGTCGAGAATGGGTTAAGACTGTTTCAGACTGGTCGAGTAATAGTTCAGACTATTTTCAACGGCAAAGATAAGGGTCAATACAAATCAGTACGGTCGAGTATGGTTAAGACTGGGGTCGAGTAATGTCGAGTAAAATTCAGACCAATTCAGACTGGTCGAGTAAAAATCAGTACAGTCGAGTACAGATATAGGCCATTTCAGACTTTTACTGGTTTGTAGTGATAGTGATGTTCATAACATTACGGCAGATCGTTCAAACTTAAATCACTTTTTTTCACGATTGTTTATCAAATATTTTCTTCTCTGGTGAAATACTACTGAAATCTTACCACTTTTTTTATATATATTGACTTAAGTTGTTCTATTCACTCGGGTGATGATGAGCTTTATACTTTTCAGATTCACCAAAAATAAATATTAAATTGATTGACTAGTTGCTGATAACCAGTTGCGATGTGGTTTACAAGCCTCAAACGTTTTGACTTGTATCGGTGAGCATACCAAATCGCTAAAGCAGGTAAAATATTTTTAAAAAAAATATATACGTGATTTTATGGTCGAAGTGATCCTGTCCACTTACTTTTTTTGTTGTGAAATCTTTATTAATATTTCCCAGTTTGATCAATTAAAACTGCAATTATAGTGTCCTCCCCAGAGAACTGTGACATAATTTCAAAGAGAAGTTCATATCCTGATTGCACATCTCTGAACCTTATGACAGGCAATTTCACCATGGCCAGTCATTTATCAAACATATCTAATTTCCCAGCAAACATTTTAGAAAAAAATACAGAGAATATTGGAATCGTGGGATATGAATCGACCGGCTTGACAAATAAATATCATGATTATTGTACTAACGAGGTCGAAAAAATTCATTAACAATAATCGACTTTGACATAAATTGGTAGGCGTTACCAGAGCTTGACCACGGAAACTGTTATGATTAATTAATTACTTCAATCTCATTACAAAAATTAAACATATTGAAATTTATAAATTGGATGAGTACACAATGTGGTGGTCTAAATAAATAGATATAAATGAAAAGTTTTCATTTGATCTTGACTTAATCTTGTTATTTTTTATATGGATATTTGATTTCGTGAAAATTAAATTGACTCAGGTAAAATTACCCTGGACAACGAGTTGTTTTGACATCACAAATGTTTGATGCCATGATTAAGACGTTTCCCCTAAAGCCAGGTTTAGACGATTTAAAATTCTGTTTTTGTTTGGTATCTTGCATAATTTCAAATTCATGAACATGGTTAAGAGTGCATTTCTTTCTAACACAAACGATACAAACGGCTAAGCGCGCACATGTTTTGATCATTTGTTTCTAACATACGTTTGTAAAGTTTACCTAAACTTTGACAAACTATGCACTCGCTAAAACTGCGTCTACAGTTTGTCGTTCATCGTTTGTTAGTACAAACGCTACATTTGTTTCTAACTTCAGCCTGATTAAACGATGTGTTTGTTTCAACTTTTGTAATAAGTCTGTTTACCAACATCATTTGCATGCATTATTGAAAGTTCAAACAGGGTCAGTAAACACTGATTAAACGCTGTATTTGTTTCTACTTTTGTAGCGTTTAGCAAACGATAACAAACGGCACACAACGTTTACAAAATTTTGGTTAGAAAGAAATGCACCCTAAGTATTTTTTTCCTGCTATGCTAGCCTATATAGTAGCCGTCAAATATTTGGAGATTGAGACTGTATACCTTTTCAAGACTTGAATAACTCACTGTCTGTCTGGACAATGTAATGTCAAAACCATACCCCTGTTGATAAGGTTGTAATCGAAATTTTCCAATCCTGTTGTAGATTTTTCGACATAAAAAACAAATCTAATTTAATGTGCACCGTCAGATGGAGATACTGCTGTTATGTTACCATATAGGAAGAAATCTCATTAAGAAAATTAAAAAGGGTAAAATCATAAGTCGAAGAAAGAAAGATTACATCATGTCTAAAAGAGGAAAAATAAATGGGGTGTTAGTCCTTGCGCCACTAAGAGCACCTGTCGTGCTTTCCTTTATATTAGATTTTCATTTGTAGAAATCAAATCTTTGATCGACTAAACTGAAAGTGAGACCAGATTTCTTAATGATTTTTATTATCCATTATTTCGATTCCCCTATAACATGCATTTTCCAAGTACTCAGCGATGAAACGGTGTCTATTTATTTGAATTTGCGCTGTTGAACGACTTGCGATCAGTAGGAGCATGTAATTCAGTGGTTGTTGTTTGTTGCTGTATATCAAATTTGCTTTTTCGTTTGCTGTTTTGTTCATAATTTTAGGCTATCAATTTTTTCGTTTAAATTGTTTTTCGTTTTGTTATGTCCGGCCTTTTATAGCTTGTTATGCGGTATATGATTTGCTCATTGTTTAAGATCGTGAGATGAGTCGATGACCTATTATAGTTGTTCTCCGAAGGATAATTGTCTCATTTGCAATAGTACCACATCTCCTTATTATATATTTTACCACATATCATACTTATCCACGGTGGCATTGTTTACTGTGTGCTTTCGTCATACGAAACATTCATCCAGTTGATTATGGATCCTATACGTCAGTCAAGCAAAATAATTCTTAAAACTGTAAGTCAGTCGTACAAAAGATTTATCTTAGATTTTATTTGGTTCCAAGTTTAAATATTTTTTCACAATGCTGTTTAGGAGTTGTATTCTTTCCTTTAACTGAACAATGTCGAATTTATGGTATGTGATTAATTCAACATTCTGAGATTTTCAATTAAACAAACCTCCAGAAAAGAAAAAGAACCCGTTTTCGAAAAATTACTTTAAAACAGGTTAAAGGTAGCTCCGCAATACACCTGGAGTGACAACTAAGAATAATGGAACAATATAACTCACGTCTGAAAATCTACATTTTACTGTGCGTACTGTTGTGCGTTTGTTTTTTCTACATTGGCTAGAGGTATAGGGGGAGGGTTGAGATCTCAAAAAACATGTTTAACCCCGCCGCATTTTTGCGCCTGTCCCAAGTCAGGAGCCTCTGGCCTTTGTTAATCTTGTATCATTTTTAATTTTAGTTTCTTGTGTACAATTTGGAGTTTAGTATGACGTCCATTATCACTGAACTAGTATACATATGTTTAGGGGCCAGCTGAAGAACGCCTCCGGGTGCAGGAGTTTCTCGCTGCATTGAAGACCCATTGGTGGCTTTCAGCTGTTGTCTGCTCTATGGTCGGGTTGTCGTCTCTTTGACACATTCCCCATTTCCATTCTCAATTTTATGAGGATAGAGTAAACATTATACTTAGTCATGTTGTAGAGTTTCCCATGGCGCAGGTTTTTTTGGGGTTAAATTACGATATAAAATATGACTCTGGTTTTTTCTTTTTCATATTTTAACACTTGAAAGATACTAATAATTTCCAAAATGACGATATAGGCAGAAATATGCTATGAAATGAACAGCGGTGTACTAGCTATTAATAGATATCGAACTTAAAAAATGAAAAGAACACGTTATAAATTCGATGCGTCCGAAGCGCTTTTCTAGATTTACCTTCATCAGTAACGCTCAAAGCCGAATATTAGAAAGCCAGGGATGTATAAGAACCGTAACAGTTGAAGAGCTATATGACAAAGAAGTATTTAAAAAAAATTCATAAACGGACAATTTCAGAAAGGTTTTTTATAAATCATGTCAGTATTGAAGTAGTGACTACTGAACTGATGATACCATCGGGACTGATAGTCCATCAACAGAGGTATCGACCCAGTGCTGTAACAAATGCAAACAACACGTTATAAATTTGACGCGCTTTTCTAGAATTAACTTCACCAGGAACGCTCAAAGCCGAATATTTGAAAGCCAAGGATCTGTAAGAACCGAAACAGTTGAAGAGCTAATTGATAAAAAATGTCCTAAAAAATAGCTAAATCCATCTAAAGTCAACTTTGCCTGAGGGAGTTGAAACCTTAGTTTCTTTTATAATTTAAAAATTTAAAAACGGACAATTCTAGAAAAGTTTGCTACAAATCGTTTCAGTATCGATCTGATGATACCATTGGGAACTGATAGTCCACAAGGAGGGGTATCGACCCAGTGCTGTAAAAATCATATGAAAATACATATTGAATCAATTGGACGATTTTCAAATACTAATGAATGTGACTTTTTTAAATCTTACTGTCTGTCAAAGTATGTTAAATTTATTTTGATACTTCTGATATAGCAGTTTTACCACAGACACTTTTCCCTGAAAATTTGTATGTATAGAGGTAAAGACTTTTCAGAGCCAAGACATAGTGCACGTGAGTTTTAGTGTTAAATTTAACCTCAATAAGTCATGTTGCGCTCCCGTGTCTTATTTTCCTCCGGCTCGTGATTTGCTGTGTTTTTACAATAACAATGTTGAATAATCTTTTGATTTTAATAAATAAGAAAATATATTTGTACCAATTTTTGTGTCAAGATGTTTAACTTAGTATAGTTGTTATGTTTTCGTTACTTTGAAGTGTTTTCTTGTTGAGTTTTTTTTATAGACTAATTCTAAATCACGTTGAAACACAGCCGAATTAATCCGGAGGCAGTTAAAGGAGTAGGTCCGGTAAGGGCCGATTTTGGCCTCAAAATTCAAGTTCATCTGATGAAAGATTTTGGACACATTTTAAACATTTAAATGTCTACTCCAGTCGATTCAATCAGTTAATGTGAAATGTTTGAACCGATTTAGTCATTAAAGACGCTCAAATTCAAGCTTAAATATGAAAAATCTATCAAATATGCCATAATATGTCACTTTTCAGATGGTTTTTGTCAAAAATGAAAGTGGCCGCATCCGTGTTCATTCTCAACCTTTATATATGTTATGTATTATCATCAAATACAACTTACATTTAAATATTAAGAATGAACACAAATGCGGCCACTTCCATTTCAGACGGAAACCGTCTAAAAATTAACCAAAATGCTAAAATTCCGAAGATTTCAGTTATTTAGCATGACTTCATGATGCTAGTACCCGATACATGTGCATTGTATTATCAAAAACAGCCCATTTGTATGTAACAGAAGTATTCTTCTTTCCAATGAATAGTTAAAAGTTTACATTTTAACAATTTTGTAAAACTGCTATATTTTGGGGCCAAAAAGGGGTCTTACTGAACCTACTCCTTTCTACTCGGTGCCAAAAAATAGTAAGCTCGATGAATTAAGAATTTTGAATTATTTGCCAAATTTCTGCAACTAAACTTTTTCAAATGCAACAGAAAAAGAGAAAATCACTCTTATGGATGCAATAGATGTGCAACAAGATAATATTTATTTCTATTTTATGACGGATTCGATCCAACCAAAATGAATTAATTAGAACAAATGAATTTTCAAGTCGTGATATAAAGTCTTTACGAGTAAAAAAATTGAAACATTTTAACTAGGAAAAGACCGACGCACACCAGCGTGTGCAAAACGTTCCTATGGAAATTAAGCTTAAAACACGTTTCATGGCATTACAATTACATTGGTCCCAATGTTAATTCAGCAGACAAATATCATACAAACCAGTTAAGCAATTAGGGTGTGTCGAGTTAAAAGTGTCAGTTTAACTCTGAAATGGTTAGTTTACTATTCATAGAAAACTTCAAGGAAAAAGCGCTATATGATTTAGCATTTATTGCTAACTACTTGATGAACTGAAAAAAAAGAACATGCTACAGTGACTGATGATTCAGATGAGTTGGAGCATGCATGATGTTACGTTAAAAAACTAACAGAAAGGTTACACTATGATCTGTTTGTAAAAAGAGAAAAAATTGTGTTGTCGTATTTGCTTGATACAAATTGTTCCTTTCATACAGATGAAATAAGTAGCAAGTACACAAAACTGTTAAAAACTGTTGCACAAACTAGAAAGCCACTATGATGATTCTGTTGTTGTTAAGACTAAAAGAGGACAGAGTAGATCAAACATAATTTTCAGTAGCTCAATTAGTGTTTTTAAGGATATTCACAACGCCAGCTGTTCGAAAGTGGAATCGGTTGTTTTCAGAAATAGAAAAAAAATGTCGTAAATGATTCCATACTTCCAAGAGGATACCCTTCATCAAGCGGCAAACATTTTGAAAAGCAGTTTACGATCGTCTGAAATTTCAAATGAATACTTTCCATCTCCATCAAAAATGCTATCCTTACCGCCTTACAGTTTAGTCATACTCTGTGTATTTGTAATTTTCTTACCTGGTTAGTAAATGACAATGGTTTTCATAAGGAAAATGATTACATGGTATTATATGGAAAAGTATTGCTTTGACTGACTATGTGGTATCCATGCAAACAAAACAGGTATACACCTTTACGTTTTGTATGAAGTACACATATTCGAAATGTTTATTATATTTCCATGATACTCGTACAAATGTATACAGTTTTAATTTGTTTGCCAGTACTGTTGGGTTTTTCTTACAAAGAAAGCTGATAATTATTTAACAGAAAATGGAATGGTGCTTACAAAGTTAAAAGAAATCAATGAATCATGAAAGAAGAACAAACAATACAATGACCATAATAAAATATTGTAATGAGAAGAATAACTCAAAAACTCAGATTTCCTGTTTTAACCACTTTCAATTGTAATTTGTTAATTATATCTTTCCACTTTTCTGTGGAAAGACCTATTGATTTTGTTCTGATCATTATTATTAATTTTTTCTTACGGTGCTTTGTGGTTTCGCAAGATGTCGCTTAGATTTTTTGCATATGATATCTAATACTTATTGCGATTTTGAAACTGACCCTGTTTAGCCGAACACTTTTTATTGTAACAGTTATCTCCCCAAACACCGTTTTTCTTGTGTGGAAAGAAATTCAATTGTTCTCTGAACAATTGGTTTTTAATTGTTAAAGATGTTCGCAACCGTAAAAGATTACGACAAAATTATTTCTCCAATTTGCTCGTTATATCCTCAGGATCTTAAGAATAATTTTGACCGAAGCGGTCCGGAGTCTCCATATGAGAGTTATTTCCCCTTTAATATTTTGATTAAGAAAAATGTAAATGTAACTGGTAAACCATAAGTGATAGAGACCTAGGGTCTTTTGATTTGAGCTCATTTTTCCAAAACAAAGAAAATAAGGTAAAAGTCAAAGGTCAAGGTCATGTTCTAAATTTAGATTTTGGCTTATTTTCACTTCTTTTCAGAAACAGTATAAGATATCGACAAATAATTTTAACTAAATTGATAGTTGCGATATGTCGTAACACATAATTTTTGTTTGAAACGGTGCGTAGACATTAAATGGGAGATTTAGCCCTTGTTATATTTAGAATTATGCGTAAAGTAATATAACTCATTAACCATATATGATAAAGACCTAGGATCTTTTGATTTGATGTCCTTGGTTTATGACCTTGAAATTGAGGTAATGGTCATAAGTAAATTTGATGTTCTAGATTTTAACCTTTGCTTTAAATTCATATTTATACATCATAAAGCCATAGGACTTTAAGCATTAGATTACAAGCCATATGACCTTGAAAAAAAAACAGGAAGTGACTTTATGTAAACCGGAAGTGGCAATTTTTTGTACTTATAACATGTAAGAATGTATAGATTAATATATTTTTGAAAGCAGTGTCAAATTAACTATTAAATAATACCGGAAATGCCATTTTTCAGTCCGGAAGTAACAAATTATCTCCCTTATTTCAAATAAAATTGTATAGAAACCATATATTTTTGGAATCAGCAAACAATGGGCTATCATTTGACACTAGAACTGACATTTTAAACCGAATTTTAATATTTTCATTTCCAAATATATCGTTAGGGGTGGAAAGACCATCAATTGTTCTCTGGACGATTGGTTTTTAATTATTATTATTAAATTGCTAAAATCGATTCCAAAAACTAACATGAAATGAACCCACATAATCAAAATTCAAGTCTTAATGGCTCAATCTTAAATGACTAAGATATAGAAATACAATGTATAAAAAGTAAAATAACAAAAAATGCCGAACTCCAAGAAAAATTCAAACCGGAAATTCCTTTATCAAATGACAAAATCAAAAGCTCAATCACACCAAACGAATGGAAAACAACTGTCATATTCCTGACTTGGTACATGCATTTCCTTATGTAGAGAATTGTATATTAAACCTGGTTTTATAGCTAGCTATGTATGTTCACCTTCTTGGTCTTCTTCCCACCAACAGTAAAACCCTTGCCAAAGTGGGGCATTCTTTGGCTGTGCTGGATGTTAAAGTTCCACTCTTGAGGTCAGAATAGGGACGTTAAATCAGATGCCTTGTGCAGAGAGAGAGCAACGCTCTCTGTACGATAAAGAATCCTTGCAACAACACTTCAGAGTCCGAAAGTGAGCTGTTGCGATTGACAAAAAATGTCTGTTCCTATCCAGCATTATTGTTTTTCGGTGGCATAAAAAATTTCCCGCCCTTGTCCAGGGTAGATGATTCCTGACGTCTAACCCTGCAAAACCTACATTTTACCTATTGTATTGATTTTTTATAGTTTTTCGTCCTGAAATGCATGAAATAATTGCCACTGGACGTTTAGCAAGCAACAAATCAATCAATTTGGTTAAAGGTCCGTAAACACTGCCATCAATAATGATTATACAATTTTGAAGTTACAGATTAGACAATAACATTAACGGTACCAATTTTACTGTACCAGATTTAGAGTAACAATTTGTTATTGACTTTTTAAAAGATTGATTTGGCTTGTATTTTAGGTCCTTTTGGTTACATAGATCTTCAACTGTTTCGATTACTATACATTAAAATTCAGAATGGAAATGGGGAATATGTCAAAGAGACAACAACTCGACCAAAGAGCAGACAACAGCCTAAGGCCACCAATGGGTCTTCAACGCAGCGAGAAAATCCCGCACCCGGAGGTGGTCCTCAGCTGGCTATTCTTTGCTTTCAAATAGTATGCTTTAAGCTTTCCTGATGAAGGTAATTCCAGTTCCGTATCATTAGTTCAGAAGTCAGTACTTCGGTACGAACATGATTTATAACAAACCTTTCTTAAATAATCCTTTTGTAAATTTACAAATTATGAAGAAACTAAGGTTTCAACTCCTGTTGCAATGTTGACCTCATATGGATTTGGCTAGTATTTAAGATCCTTTTATGAAAATTATGAAAATTTTCCTTGCATTTACTGATTAGAATAATTATTCGATTTCTTGGTATTATGCTTAAGTAATATATTTCATGACATATGATATAAACAGTTACTGTATAAAAATTAAAATTATTATTTATATTGATTTAAGAAAAGCTGTGAAGCCAACCACAGTGTAAGATATCCCTTGTTTATGTGCAAACATAAGAAATCATGTGGGAATGAAGGAATATGCTCTTCATATTGTTATTTTAGCGCACGTGTTACATGTACAGCATTACATGTACATGTGTATCTGAATATGTGAAGACAATAAATATAAGTTAGCAGAAAAACATATATTACATTAAAATATTTCACTTTTGAGATTCTAAACACTTTAATGTTTCAGGGTTGTTATTATACAAATGTATATGCATTAAATGTAATATGATATACTGTAATTATATGTTATAGAATTGTTTTTAGCTTTGCAACAATCATTTATTCATGTTAAGTATATAGTAATATACAAAGTACTTACCGTTTGTCAAACATAAAAAATAGTACGGTATTAATGATTTCATTCCTGTCTTCATTTTAATCAAATGCTGAGGAAAAGCGATAACAGTTTAATTAAGTAAATAATTAACAAATGAATCTCAACAAATATTTTTGAATGGCTGTCAAGTGGAAATCCTCTTAGTCTGGATAATTCTATCGATTACTCTCCATTAAATTCCATTTAAATCCGTATACATAATCTATATACTTATTAATAATAAGATTATTGCATACACGTTCAGTCAAACGATGTTATCACATCAAATGTATATCATATATTGGTCATTTCTTGTTAGGAAATAAAGACTTAATATTACTTCGAAAATACTTATTGGCAGATTCTTTATTATTCTGTAATTGTTTATACAGGATAATTCAAAATCGCTTGTTATATTAATGATAATGTAAACACCAATAAAATGTCGATTTCAGAATTTTACAGAACCAACCAGATTAGTCATCAAATATTTAAACTGATGTTGTGGTGTATTATAGCCGTTAACCGTTATTGATAAAGTAATTAGACCATATATTGTCCCATCAGCGTGATTTGCGACTGTAAATTAAGTTTACAATTTTCCCTCAAGAATATACAGCATCGTTTTAAAATTTTTAATTTCTGAAACAGATTTCATGTGATTTGATTTGATTTTGTCCCATAAAAGAGGGACGAAAGATACCAGAGGGACAGTCAAACTCATAGATCGAAAACAAATGACAACGCCATGGCCAAAAATAAAAACAAACAGACAAATAATAGTACAGATGACACAACATAGAACACTAAAGACTAAGCAACGCGTGAGAGACGGTAACAAATATTATTTCTAAGTACTATAAAATGTACTGAAATATATGTACAATATGAATGATAGGCACACGTCTTTTGTTGAAGACCGTACGTATGTTGACCTTGAATATTTTTTTTTGTGGTGTTGGTTTGCTGTCTAAATAACGTATATCCAGCATCTCCATTGGTTCATAATTGAAATCTCCAATGCATTTTATGTGCAAGATATAACCAAACCTTCAAACCATAACTTTTTTAGAAACATTAAATAACCTTTTTTACATAATGCATTCGTATCTTTTGAAATTTATTTACTTTCTATTGGTACTACCTTAATTTTTTTAGAAAATAATTTAATCAAAAACATTAAAATTCGTGGAAATAGTACACATACCTTAATAACAAATTCAAATTGAATTTTACATTTGCAATTGCTACGCGTTGATTCAACAATTAAATCGTCCTGAACATGCATGAAATATTTGCCACTGGACGTTAAACAACCAACAATCGACCAATCAAATATAATAACCACCCGGAATTTGTTATCAATTCAAAGTATAACTGATTGATTTACAGATATATGTACCTTAAATATGAAAAGGTTGATTTCATATTAATGAAATCTTGTGAATAAAGATTTTTTTTTTTATTTCAAAAACCCTCTTCATGGTTATTGGACTTAATATTCAGTATGATTTTACAAAACTGTTTGTATTGGATCAGCAAACAGTCCAAACTGTTAGACTATATTCCTTTTATTCTATTATTGTTGCATCGAAGAAAGGAAGAGTGTGTATGAAGTCTCTGTCATAACTCACCTACGGTGACAAGGGGATGGGAGTGTTGTACTGGTTAAACGGATCAGCCAGTTCCAATATTGAAACCCAATTATAAAATATTTATTTAGTTTCAACTTTGATAAATGATCATGCATACCTAAGTTATCGTAATTACTAACTGTATAGCATTCAGTATTTTGTAGTATTTTGTTTAATTAATAGAAAATGGAAATATTGATTGATCATTTTTAATTCAGGGAAATATTGACAATAGCGGAGGTATTAACATGTTATAACAAAAGCATGACCTGAAATTTACCAATATTTATGATGAAAATTATTCAACAAATGGAGTAGCAATGCTCAAGAAGGTGTCTTTGATTTTAGGTTGTTTTCTCATTGGCCACATATCCTTCATTCTTGTTGATTACATCCCAAAATGTCTCCAGTGTAAACGAAATTTCCTGTGGAAAGTCGTATTGATTATCCTACAAACAATAAATAATCACATTAGGAAATTTTTTGCCTTTTGAATATTTGTTTTAAAAAATAAATCCTTATTCCATATGCCCAACGTAGTATGATCACCACCAAAGTAACATCAATCAGAAGTACCACACAACACTCAGAAGTACCACATTACATTATTGAGCGTCAAATTATCGTATAGCTGTTATCGATGTCAGTATGAGTATATTCTTTCACAGAAATGATGTGGGATAAATGTGAGCAAACGACATAAATTAAAAATAGTGCAAAAACAAAGTATCAAAAGAAAGGGTCGTTTGAACTTCGACGTCAATCATTTAACATATGTTAGAATGACTGGTAACGACCATATTTTTAATGGAGTGTTTTCAAAATACAAAGATGTTCTTTCTATTGACTCTTATGTTAGGTACAATACTGTACCCCCGATTAGATCTTAAACAGCAGCGCCATGATGGCGTACAAAAAAAATCAACTGTGGTATCTATGATGAGTTTATTTACAACAACTGGGTCGTAGCCACAGCTGGTGGAGTTATTCTCCACGATGATATCACCAGTCTAGTAGTCAGCTGTGTTGACATGATTTATCATTGATATGGTCATAACTATAAATCAATTGTTTACAAAACTGAGAATTTTCAAAATACTAGTACGAAGGCTTTCTACCTCAAAAATAGATTACCTTAGCTGTATTTGGCAAAACTTTTAGAAATTTTGGGTCCTCTACGACCTTCAATTTTATACTTTATTTGTCCTTTTTTTAACTTCTTTTATTCGAGAGTCTTTTATAAACAAAACGCGCGTCTGGCGTACAAAGTTTCAATCCTGGTAGCTATGATGATGAGTTTATTTATGAAACACTTAATTGACGTCAGGAAGCAGCGTAAAGTTATAAAGTTGTTTTGACAATTAAAATGATATGAATCAAACGTTACAGTTATTCATTTTGTAGTCTTTTAAGTTGCCGGGGGGATCATATTGGCTATTTCAGATCAAAATCTATAAACTAGTAATAGTACTTTGAAAAAATATTGTACCATATAAAGTATGCGAATTAATTTGGAATTCTGAATCATGATCAACGAATCTTCGTAGAGATTTTTTTTTTCAATTTTATTTTAAAACCGGTTGTAGCCCTTATGAACATTAAAATGCAAAGATCAACTTTATATGACGTTTTTGTTTGTCTGTGTATTCTGTGTTTAGATAAGTATATCTGCAGATAGAAAGTTTTAATCTTTTTTTTATTAGTGATTTATACTATCGCGAAATATGTGTAAAGACAAGTAGATTGGATTTTCCTATGTTATGGTTAAACATATGAATAGTAATGAAGCAAAAAAGAATGACCACTTCGTTAATATATTTTTTAACAATGTACAGAATGAACCCGTTTATTCTCTAGATACATATACATGTAACTTAGGAAGAATGCAAAGAAGCTAGCATTATGATAGTATACTCATTTAACATCACTTTCCGCTATATTGATTATGTTCTCTCACAAAATATATCAAATTTTGGTAACTATGTTGAACGAATCTATCCCATAGAATTTAAAATAAAGGATACACTTTTACAAATACAGTTATGTCTGCCTCATATCTTGACAATACGGGTAGATAGAGATGAATTCAGCCTCCCAGTTGTGAACTTTCCATTTCTATGTAGCAACATTCCAGAAGCGCGTGCATATGGTGAATATATGTCCAAGTTGATATGATATTCCAGGGCTTGCATTTCCTCTCATAATTTCTTTGGTACATGTGTATGGTTGCTGCTCACAATGAAGCTATGAAACCAAGAGTTCCAATTGATGATCATCCCTTTTAACATTTTATGGACGCCATCATCAGTAAGTTTAACGTTATGGAATATCTGTTTCACAGATGACGACGGATATGTTCCATTTATCGTTACTACAATCCCGTCCCCTTTTCCCCGAATGTGACGTACCGAATTAGACTTATCACCGGATTTGTACTTGCATGCGCAACACTACTTGCCACATGTTGGACAGGATCTGCTTACCGTTCCGGAGCACTTGTGATCACAACACGCTTTTGGTGGGGTTTGTGTTGCTCCGTCTTTAGTTTTGTATGTTGTGTTTTGTTACTGTTGTTGGTGTTGTTCTTTTTTTCGTTTTTTTGCTATGGCGTTATCAGTTTATTTTCGACTTATGATTTTGAATGTCCCTTTGGTATCTTTTGCCTCTCTTCTTCAAGTAGACCGTTTTAAAAAATAAATATATGTCATTTATTCACAGTTGGAATTGAAAATCATTTAAGTATTCTTAAATATTTGCATATACAATTTTATTAAGATTTAATTTGATTAACGAGAAATAAAATAAATTTAGTTTAAATCAGCATAATATTGATGAGGGAGTATGGCCATAGCTACACGGTAGTGTTTACATGAATCCATAACAACTCTGATTATTACTGTAGGAGGGAAGTTATGATATAATTAAAAATCATTTCAAAATATTGATATCTTTCTAAATATGTCAGATGCGATTCTTTTTTTAATTAATGGAACGGTTTATGCATTTGGACACTTACAGACATAGAAAAGACATTATCAATTGATAATCAATGTATCCGGTAATTGAATAGCACTGAACAAATTCTATTTAGATGTCAGTTGTAATCTATTTACCCGAAGAGTTACTCCAAAATCTCCTTTACATACGTTTTAAAAAGGATGATCAATGTCGGGACGAGTTTGGACACCCTAGAAACATAGAAAACATGACAAACAAACAATGTGACTGCAAATAGGTGAATTTGAATGCTTTTATGTACAGTCAACATTTTAGACTTTTAACTATTTTTTTTAAACATTTCATGCAGAGTTATATAAATAATCATTGCTTCGTGAATTTTTAAACTCATTGTTAATATCGGTAGACTCACTTTAATTTTCTTTGATAGTGAATTCCGTTAGCTCCTCATATGGTGTATCCATTTGTTATTTAGTTCAATACACTTGTGTTTTCCAAGAAGTCACGGATTTCAATGAACATTTTTTCATTACTAATAATCTATACACTATATATCATGCTCTGTATTATTTTTTTGGGGGCATTTACATGAAGGTGTAACAAAATTACCGAAATCCAATGTATTCAAAAAGGGGTAAGTTCATAAAAACTGACAAAATCAAACGTTAGATGTAACATTTAAGAGAAAAATTTGAAAGTCGAACAGTAATATGTCCTTACAATTTAAGTCGTGCAAAACGGACCAAGTTTAAATACCTCGGGTGCCACTAGTTGCGAAGAATGATATCTCCAATCTGGGCTTTATGTGGATTGATAGTTGTTGCTAAAACTTATGTTTTATGCAGTTTTTGTGTGGACTTTTATCGTCTGTCTATTTTCTGTTAGCCATGGTGTTTTGTCTTTCTTCCACTTATTGTTTTTGATTACCCCATGGAATCTTCTTTCCTTTTTATATAGCTTTCAACAATCGAAAAGTTTCTATTAGTAAGAAAATATTTCATATAATAACGTCATAAAAGTGCAGGAAGACACGGTATTTTGCAAATGCCATATATAAATATGTACAGATTTTCAATGTATAGTACAACACAGGAAACATTTAGTCTTGTTGCAATAGTAAAATAGAGAATGGAAATGGGGAATGTGTCAAAGAGACAACAACCCGACCATAGAGCAGACAACAGCCGAAGGCCACCAATGGGTCTTCAATGCAGCGAGAAACTCCCGCACCCGGAGGCGTTCTTCAGCTGGCCCCTAAACAAATATGTATACTAGTTCAGTGATAATGGACGTCATACTAAACTCCAAATTATACACAAGAAACTAAAATTAAAAATGATACAAGACTAACAAAGGCCAGAGGCTCCTGACTTGGGACAGGCGCAAAAATGCGGCGGGGTTAAACATGTTTTTTGAGATCTCAACCCTACCCCTATACCTCTAGCCAATGTAGAAAAAACAAACGTACAACAGTACGTACAGAAAAACTCAGTTTAAGAGAAGTCCGAGTCCGATGTCAGAATAAGAAACAAAAGAAAATAAACAAAATGACAATAATACATAAATAACAACAGACTACTAGCAGTTACTGACATGCCAGCTCCAGACCTCAATTAAACTGATTGAAAGATTATGTCTTCATCATATGAATATCAGGCACAATCCCTCCTGTTAGGGGTTTAGTATTATACCATCATAAAATATATGAGAAGAACATAACCCGTGTCATGCCAACAACTGGTTTTAGAATAAATATGTTTAATTCCGATGCAAAGACCCTATAAGTGAATCAATATTAAAGCCAAAATATGCAATCTTTAATGACCTGACAACAGTATCGTAACTATATCCCTTCTTAATAAGTCTGTTTAAAGGTTTTGTTAGTTTTTGAGGTGAATACTGACATTTTTGTGCTTTGTAAAGAATATTACCATAAAAGATTGGATGTGAAATACCCGAACGTATAAGATGTCTGCATATTGAGTTATATTTACGAATGATGTCCTTATACCGATGATAAAATTTAGTAAATGTTTTGACTAGTTTATGATATCCAAAACCCTGGTGTAATAATTTTTCAGTTATACATAAATTTCTCTCGCTAAAATCTAATACGTTGTTACATACACGAGCGAATCGTACAAGTTGAGATATATAAACACCATAAGATGGTGACAAGGGAACGTCACCATCTAAAAATGGATAATTAACGATAGGAAATGAAAAATCATCTCTTTTATCATAAATTTTTGTATTAAGCTTACCGTTAGTGATATAGATATCAAGATCGAGGAAAGGACAGTGGTCATTGTTAGTATTAGCTTTATTTAAAGTAAGTTCAACAGGATAAATTTCTTTAGTATACATACTGAAGTCGTCATTATTGAGAGCCAATATATCATCCAAATATCTAAAAGTATTGTTAATTTTTTGTATCAGATGTTGTTTCGATGGGTCTTTGCTGATTTTAGTCATAAATTGTAACTCATAACAATACAAAAACAGGTCCGCAATAAGTGGTGCACAGTTAGTACCCATTGGAATTCCGATAACTTGACGATATACGGAATCTCCAAAGCGAACAAAAATGTTATCAAGTAAAAATTCAAGGGCAGATATAGTATCAAAGCATGTCCAATTGACATAGCTCTTTTGTTTGTTGCTACTAAAAAATGACCTAAAAGAGTGAATCGATGTTAACCAGACGCGATGATTATACCTTTTGTAAGTTTGACGAGGAAATAATTGAAAGTACCTGAAATGTTTTGCCAATAACTAGAAAAAGAATACACTTTAAAAGTATCTAGGATAGCTATAACCAGAATTTAAAAAAAGCAGATGCAGTATGACAAATATTAAACGACATAATCTTAAGGGTTTGATTATATATGTAATTTAAAAAATAGTTTGTAAAGCGATGTGAAATGAGTGCTTAAATAACAATAAAACTCATTCGCCAAAACCCGTTTGCAATATACCGGTACTTATAACAAATGTGTTGACTCTCTGATATCATCTGCGTTATTATGATCCCTTTCCCAGAGGAAATCATGGGTAATAGAAATTAGAATCAGTTTTTCTTAAGGGATAGGACCTCCCTTTCGAACAAGAGACGTCCAAGTTGTGTATAACACGACGTGTTAAGGTGTAATACCACCATTGATTTTCCCCTATTAGTCTTTGTTAAATTTGTACTTTTCAAAAAATTGTGCAGAATTTATCTTTGTTTCAAAAAAAGAAATACTTGGCATGAGTAAAGTTTTATCCTGTCCAGTGCTATAGAAAAAATTTCACATAACATTTCATTGCATATAAGAAAATAACCATTCCTGGAAGTTAACCAATCAAATTGTTCCCCTTTTTTAACCTGTGTACAAGCTTTAGTAACCATGTAACGTCAAGTTTCCAAAATAGTCTATAGAAAACCCAAATAAAAAAATAATGGTGCTTTGAATTACCCAAGATATATGTTTATGACCCAGATATGTTTTACTGCAATAAAATGTAGGATCAATGACTTACAACTGTCAAATTCAAGGGAATATTTTTTTTCGACCTATTTTCGTATGCACCCGGATGTGACGTACTATGATTTGGTGGTACTACACCTTAAATGATTTAATTTCACCTATCAGGAAAAACTACCCTTCAGTATCATTTCCCAAAGAGTAGGATAATTTGTGATTGATGCTGAAGCTAAAGTTTCCGACCTTAACCAATTCTCAATATATTCCATGTGGCAGTCATAATTCGTCCCAATTTGTTTCCTATTTAAACTTTTTCAGTTTCTTGTTCTTAAGTTTCCTATTCAAACCTTTTAATTTCATGTTTATGTTATATGATACATTTTATGTATTACATCACCTGGGATGCTTCGGCATTAAACACCAATAATCAATTAATCATGTATTCAACTACATCTAAATGAATCTCCATTTAATTATTTTAAAGAAACAGGGCTTTCAGCGGAAAGTGAGGGAAACATAATTCTTCCGAACAGTGCTAATAATCAGCAATATTACACTTGCCCATGTTCAAACCTCGTAGATCTATTTTAAGAATAAGAACCTAGACCAAAAAAAAAATAATGACTTAAATGGACAATATCATCAAATGTGTCAAGTTTGACATGTTAATTGCATCAAATTGACATCACAGTTGACATTTCTAGATCGTTTACAATGTAAATATCTGGATTATAAATTTTCTGTAAATTTACTGTTTACAAAATGTTGAATTATTCATTACACAAAGGTTGTTCTACTCCAGGCATAGATTGCGTTAGCCGTATATGGCACAAAGATTCGAAATTTTCGGTTTTTAATGATCATCGACTTGGTATTTGATTTGGCCCTCCAACTGTTTTGATTCATATCCAGAAATCAACGCCACTTTGCTTATTTGAATATTATACTAAAGAAATCGGATACGGGTCACGGAAATTATATTGAAATGATAGGGAATTTAGAAAAAATGTCTGTTTTAACTTTGATTTTAGTGATAGACAGGTTGCCGGGGCAGAAAATAAATATACACAACAATATACAGCATTTAAACGAAATATAATGACTGGCGTTGCAAAAATCAAGGTTCCTGAGCTATTTTAAAAATCGAAGCGAGAGGCTTTTAACATTGCAGTATAAAATACAGGCTAAAATGGCTGAAACGTCAAATTTGCAAACTTCGTGTTGAAAATTGGCTAACAAGGTCATTAGAAATACAGGTTGCCGGGGTGAAACTTGAAACTTGAATGTCCAAAGAATAAGCAAGTCCAAACCTTGTATGTGTAGTCGTTGAACTCTAGGTTCTCACGTAAAGTTAAAATGCCTCTATTTCAAGAAGAATAAACTCACGAAAGCACGAAATATTCACTAAATTCGCGTTCATTGTTTTGATTTTGACCGCCTGACAACTTTACGGAAATATCAGAGTGATTATAAACAAGGACTCTGTGACGGGCAACTTATAATACCCGTGTTTTAAAGATTTTAATGATATCAAGCCAGTCCAGTTCAAACTATTATCACGTGGTACAATTCTCATTTACATATTATGAATATTAATTAGCAAAAGTACTACTAATTTCTGGCTATGTTGTACATCCAAACAACAAAAAGACACTAAGTACAGATCTAAGAGTACTCGCAGTTACTGACAGCTAGTTCAAAGCCACTAACAACTAATAAAAAATCATGCATCTAAGACTAAATTATCAATCCGTACACATCCAACATCCAATGGATTTAGTGTAAAGATGTCATAAACAGTCAGAGAAAAACATGACCTTGTGCAATGCCAAGATACAGGTATCAACAGATTGTAGATCCATGAATGTGTATATGTATATAACAATTATTTTTAGTTTGTTTTTAATTTACTGATAACAAAATCAATATTAGTACCAATAAAAACAATATTTAATGATCTAATTACAGTGTTGAATTGGTAACCTTTTAGAATAAGTTTATTTAATAAGCCTGGAATTTTTGATTAGATTTAATATCATCTTATTTGTCTATCAATAAAGTAACATAGTTTTGAAAGAATGGAAGAAAATTATTATTTTTGCAATTTGTCGGTTCACATAATGACTCTTTATTCCTCCTTTTGTTTGCTCTCTGCTTTCTATTCAATAACAAATATATCGATGTAATGTCTAAATACACAATAACAATTATTGTCCTCAAAATTGCCAATGCAACATTACTATTGATCGTTGTCATTTCTTATACCTTAATATTATAATTTATCATGATAATGTTCATATCAGAATTTATCTCTTTTCCTTTCTTTTATGGTGACTTCCTATAGCCTCCGTCTTACTCACTGTTCACTACTCTACTGGTTTCATATTCGCGCGCGTTTGCAGTGACATCTTAGATTTTAACTGACGTACAATTTTATTGCTGAAATGTTTTTACATCAAGGATGTAGAAATCATCAGTTGGTGTTAAGTTTATCACAAACATATTTATAGATTTATAATAAAAGCAAGATTCATCCTGTAGAAATTTGATTTATGAAAATGGTATTTCACACTCGGATTATTGCGGTCATATAATTTATATAGCTAACAAATTAAGAAATTGTCCTTAAAATCATTCTTTTTTGGCTTGATAGACTTATTGATATATGTTATAATTATACCTCTTTTGTTTAATAATTGTGTCTTTTTTTTTTAGAATGAACCCTTTTTGTTATATTTGGAATGACAGTAAAGGTACAATAGGAGTAGGGGCATTAAGGCCCGGTTTCGGCCAAAAAACATAAAGTTTTTGAAAATAATTTCAAAATCGCACATTATTTTTGGAAATGCATAAAATCAAGAATTATAAATGAATTACACAAAATGTTTGATGTTATGACGTCACAATAACGTCATAATATGCATCTTTTGTATGAAAATGGAGAAAACTGTAGAATTTATTCATTTTAGAAACATCATGCGCAGTAAAGAAACAACAAAATGATTTAAGAGAAGCTTTATTTTATCTATAATAATATAAACATGATCTCGCCAAATATAAAGTTGTTTCTCGGGTGCGCACATACTTTTCCAATCTAATTTATACAAAAAAGTTGATGTAAAACAAGGAACATCAAGAAATTTTACATGATACATGTATACTAATATAGTCATGGTTTGTTGCCATGGTAACTCGTTCAATATGAAAATGTGTTTTTATTTTTTGAACACCTTGTACCTTACTATAGTTATGACAAATTCAAGAATATATATGGTAACTTTTCAATTTTAACTGATATTTGGGCCAAATGATGGCCTTATTGCCCCGTCTCCTTTACTGCACCAGATGAACATTTCGACAATTAATATCTCTTTGTTGATGCTCTAAAATATTTGAAAAACAAAAACTTAACGAAAACGTTGTAGAGCTAATTTAGCCTAAACAAGACAACATGACTAAAATGTTTACTTTTTGTATTGCAGTTCTGACCAAGTTTATACTACGAATTGCACGAGTGGTCTCCTTGTACTCTTTATAAAGTTGCTGTTTGAAATGTATTCTAAAAGAGGGACGAAAGATACCAGAAGGACCGTCAAATTCATAGATCGAAAACAAACTGACAACGCCATGGCCAAAAATAAAAAGACAAAAAGACAAATAATAGTACAGATGACACAACATAGAAAACTAAAGACTAAGCAACACGAACCCCACCAAAAACTGGGGGTGATCTCAGGTGCTCCGGAAGGGTAAGCAGATCCTGCTCCACACGTGGCCCCCGTCGTGTTGCTTATGTTATTACAAATCCGGTAAATAGTCTAATTAGGTAGGTCACATTCGTGAAAAGGGAAGGGTATTGTAGTTACGACATAAGGAACATATCCGATATCATCTGTGAAACGGTTATCCCATAACGGTCAACCAACTCGTGATGGCGTCCGTACAATTTACGAAGGGATGATTTCAACTTCACCATTTGGAACTCTTGGTTTAATAGCTTCAGTTTGAGCAGCAATCCTCTATCAAGGAAATCATGATAGGAAATACAAGCCTGGGAATATCGTATCAATTGGGAGATATATACTCCGTATGCAGGCGCTGCTGGAATGTTGCTACATAGAAATGGAAAATTCACAATTGGTTAGCTGAAATCATCTCTTTTATCGTAAAGTTTAAGATAAAGCTACGATATTACAGTGTAGGGCGGCTTGATTTCATATCACCCGGTTGCATACTTTGAGAATGCCTTCAGTAACTGCGATCTTACAAAGTAGTTCATGTGCCTGGTCAAAGTTAGGAAACTCGAGTCAGTGGTTGCATTTTGCAATATTAAAATGTTTATGTCACCGAATTTTTACTTGCCATGAGCAACACCATATGTGTCATTAGTAAAGTATGATCTACTTACCCTTCCGACGCACGTGAGATCATATTTTTTTTAAGGTCGGGTTCGTATTGCGCAGTCTTTACTTTTCCGTGAAGTGTTTCGTAAACTGTTGTTGTCTTTTCGTCGTTTTTCTTTTTTTGCCATGGTATTGTCTGTTTTTCCTTAACTTATAGCTTTTGATGGTTCCCTTGGTATGTGTTTTAGTCAACGACAAAACTACCTATTTTGTTTAGGACCATTTTGGTTAAATATCTTCGCAAATATTCATACTTCCCAGTTTCAATTTTGTTTTAGTTTTGGGCGTTTCTGATAAAGGTAACTCCCAAAAAGAGCTTAGAAAGCACCCAATTCATAAAGTGTTATTTTAATTTTCTAGCACTGGGTGTATAAGGTTCAGTCCAGTAGTCAATGTGCTGCCAATGAGATGATTTATAATATATGTTTCTTTAATTTCATGTTGATTTAAGAATGTTCCCAATTTTATCACGAAACTAAGGTTTCAACTTCCTTAGGCAAAATTTGTACATTTGTAAGATAGTTTTGGCTTTTTTGTTTGGGTTCTTTATGGTCATTTAACTAATAAAATTTTTGCATATCCCTGTCTTTGAAAGTTTTAGCTTTGAACATTCCTATTAAAGGTAAATCCAGAAAAGCTCTTCGGACGCACAAATTTAATAAACAGTCACCTTCATTTAGTATAAATTAGTAATTTGGTTTTCTCCCTTTTTAATTGTTTCCCATTTTGTCACCCAGTAGCCTTTTATAGTATACTATATAGTTTGAGTTTTGCTCATTGTTAGTTGACTCGTAGTTTATTGCATCCTTGTCTTGTCTTCAATGGATAGTTGTCTCGTTGGCAATCTTACCTCATCTCCTTATTTTTATACATTTGGCCAAATATATTACTTATGTTTATGACGTCACATTTACATCGCAACTTTGTTTTATTTGCACTTTTAGCCGTCTTACTAAATAACTCTTTTCATTCATCTATAATATATACATGTTTTTAAAATGATTGAAAAATGTTGCCACTTTTGTATTTTCAAAAGGGCCACAGTACCTTATCCCCTGTTTAAGTGTTCATTTGAAAGGCAGGGAAAAGACGACAAAACCAATGTCATACCACAGTGAACATTGAGTTAAACTCAAACTAAAGGATTTTCCTAGATGAACATGCACTTAATGACGACACACAATTAGGTAAAGCAGTTAACACTATAATAGTATGATTATTGTTCTTACATTTACTGGTTCTTTTCGTCAAATCTGATTGAAAATATTTATAGCTAGTTTTATTAGTAATTGAGCCTGACATTCACGTCACTCTTCCTTTAGTATTTAACAATTACTTTTCATAGAAGTTTCATACTATTCCGTAATTTTGATTTTCCTAGGAATTCCAAAAATTTTATTTTACTTCCGTATACAATCTATGACTGCACTTGCCCTCCGTGTCAACGTTAAAAAATCATGTCAAGGATAGAAAAAAAAATTACATGGTTGAGCATAAAAATGTTAATTGAAGGAACTGAATACTTCTGTTTGTAATTTATACGGTTGAAAAGCATTGAACTTACGAACATTTCAAGTATAAAGCGCTCTTGCAAAATTATACAAAATATGGAGGACCTTGCTCTCATTTCGTATTTAATTTAAAAAAACAGCATTTAATTGAATTTCTATAACAATTATCATTTTAACAATGAGAGATCAATTTGCTAATGCTAATTCATATTTGTTTCGGTCTTTTGTTTTGTGTGTGTGTGTGTGTGTGTGTGTGTGAAAAAGGGGATTTTCCATAACGTTCTGTATGCTCAAAACAAAGTTTAGGAAACTTACTGCATCAAAACAAAAGGGATAGAATAGACACAAACATCTAAAGACAAAGTCAAAGTTGCTTAAAGCAGTTGCATACTAAATTTAAGTAGAATTACATATCTTTATAGCTGACAGTTCAAGTCATCATGAAGTGACTAATTAACATTCACATTCAACTGCAAACAACAAAAACATACGTAGAGTAATTTTTATTTAATACAAAAAGTAAATCGTCCAAGATTCTGACCAGTGCACATTTTGTACATGTATATCTGTACCTTATAATATATAAAAATGGTTCCGAGATTCAATTTTCTTGATGCATTGAGGGTGCTGTAAGAATTAAAGCCACTGCAATAGTACACAACAAGTAAATGACTAAGAAGAGTCTATCAAACGCCATCGAGAAGACATTCCACCATTTCTCAACTTCATGTTGGTCATAACTACCATTAACAAATTCATTTATTCTTTTTATGTTGCTCAATATGCTCTCAAGATAACTCAGAACTTGTTTATCTTTATACAAACTATAATCTTCTGTCTTTTGTACGTCTGAGCTGACGGAGTTATGGCGTTCCTGGTACAGTTGGTCCTTGTCATAATCTTTGGCATCCTAGAATAATATAACATTGTTTCACTGTTTAAAGACGGCCTATTAAAGTACATATGTATTCATTCGTACATTAATAATCTCATTATTATAAATATTTAATACTTATATTTTTCATAGTTCAACATAAATCTATTTCGGTGTTGTAGATATTATTCTATAGATAATTACAAATATTTAATGACATAAATTGGTTATTTTTATGTGTTTACTGTTTTCAAAGTTTTGAACTCGGGCGTACGTAACAAAAATCGACTACAATACTTTGTGCATCCAAAATTAAATGTAGACACTCTTCACTACTGTTCTATTTATAAACTGAAAGACTGCTTACTCCCAATGACATAGTGGGTATTCTATAACAATAGTAACAGCAGAAACTAGTTTCCTTTAGAAGATGAAGAAAATTCATTCTTTGTTACAAGATTCACAATAAGAACAATAACAAGTACATCAAAATCACACTAATCAACATTTTATAGTTTGGAGGATTGATATATCAATTGACAATACTTCAATAAGACCATGCTATTATTTTTTAACCGACAAGATAAAATAAACATGAGTGTGATGATACCAATAAGAAAACCAAATGGAAATCGAAAAACAAAAGTTACGTAGCTCACAGAAAAGACGAGTAACAGTCCATAAAACACTATACAGAAAAGACAACAAAAGACAAGCAACAGTATACAATACACTATCCAGAAAAGATGGGAAATGCAAGCATTAGTCTACAAAAAACTATACACAAAGATAGGAAAAGTCCACTAAAACACTATCCAGAAAGTAAAGAAAAGAAAAGCAACAGTCTTCAAGAAAAGAAAAGCAACAGTCCACAAAACACTATCCAGAAAGTATAGGAAAAAACAAGCAATAATCAACAAAACACTACACATAAAGTTAGGAAAATAAACGCAACAGTTTACAAAACACTATAAAGAAAACTAAAGATTTAGTAACAAGATCAGCACCGAAACAATCGAGGGTGGTCTAGAAACACTATACAGAAAGTTAGCAAGATACAAACAACAGTCTACAAACACTACATAAAAAGTTAGAAAGTTAGGAAGATACAAGCAACAGTCTGCGAAACAATACACATAATGATAGGAAAAGACTAGCATCAGTCCACTTCAACTTTATCCAGAAAATATAGGAAAGAACAAGCAATAGTCTACAAAACACAACACAAACAGTAAGGAAAAGACAAGCAACAATCTACAAAACACTACACAGAAAATTAAAGATTTAGTAACAAGATCAGCACCGAAACAATCGAGGGTGGTCTAGAAGGCTGCGCAGTTTTTGCCCCACTAGCGGTATCCATTGTCTTACTTTTGTTACTTGTTGTGTTACTTGTATTACAATTCTAGACATTTTTTTTTATAGAAAAAGAGTAGATTAACCTGTTACCGATAGAAAAGAACAGGCATTGACAAATACAATATCACAACATGAAACACATTAAATAAAGCTAAATTAGCACAAATCAAACAATCTAGTGCTTTGAAAAGCAAAGCAGTTCGTGCTTCACGTGTGTAATTTGTTTTAATTTTCTTTGCATATACATGTATGCTGATAACCTTGTACATAAGAAGAGCAAAAGTTATACAATCCATTGAACCTACAACCAACCGCTTAAGTATAATGGCTTTCAAAAATTTGGCTTTGAGCGTTCCTGGTGAAGGTAAATCAAGAAAAAGCGCCTCGGACGCATGAAATATATAAAGTATTGATTTCATTTTTTCACATACAAAATGTAATGAATACCATGAAATTCACCAGGTTTGGCATTCGTCACACAAAACTTTCGTCTCCTGTGATCAACGTCTAAAACTTTGTTGACAGCTTATGCCATTTAGTAGGTAATTTAAACACTGTAGCCGTAATGGACTAATTATCATAGAGAAAGTGACTTATGTAGATATCGAGTTAAACTGACCAATTGGTTCATTTACTGATAAAGACATGATACTTATTTTTAACTAGTACGAGATGGAATCCACGTAGCTATCATACAAACATGTACATGGTTCCCTGTAAGAAACACGTCTCGTACTAGCAAGTTAATTATAAAAGTTATTACCGTTATATTTAATATTTATATTTTTTCTACATTTGTTGATGGTAATTTATTTTCCAAACACTAATAATTTTCAATTAGTATAAAAATATATATACACTTAAAATAACGGTAATGCCATATATTGAAGACTGAGGTTATAAGCTTTGAAATACTGAATGACAGCGTCTAGAATATAACCATCTGTGTGTAATACCTCTATGTGGGTTTTACAAATATTTATTTTATACTGTTGTATAGAATTCTATTGTTGAAGCCTTTGGGTTGCCCTCTTAAGGTCTTTTGGCAGTTTGTTTCTGTTTCATTGACATATGCCCAGCATTCCATGAAATATCATGGTGAGTTAAAAACATTCAGATGTTCGTAAGAAATGCTTAAACTGTATTGAACTTGTTCTAGCTTATTTCTTCATGTTTAGTCACGTGTATTGTATGTGCAGGTTTGTCATGTACAACACACAATACGAATATAGGGAATCATCAACAAATATGGAACTTATTTTGTTTGCTACTTGTTTATTCACTAAAGATGGCTTGTAGTTACCACCTGAAAACAATACTACATAGTCAAGTATCAACTTACGATTGCATTCGTTGGATGCAAGGAATACTTCCTGAGGTCAATGAAAGTCAGCCTCGTCAGTGGTATAAGGAAATATTTTCTAATGCGCTCACTTAGATGCACGCCATATTTGCCTTTAAAATGTATTCTCAGTACAACTACCGTTAATAAACAGGAAATGGCAACAATCAGCATTGAAAATGTAAAATACAAACCTAAAATACAAAATTAAGTAGAACTGTAATGTACCACTATTCCTGTTTAATATTGTTCATTTGTACAGTTCAAACAAGTTATTCCTACACATTAATACGTGATCCGAACGTAATCTATTGATGCCTTGATATAAATCGCGACCAGCATGAATATCGACAAACAAAGTAATCAGGATAAAAAAAACTATGGTTCTGCTGAATGAGTGAAAATGAACTTTTGGTATTGACAATTTGTGTAAGATGCATTTGCTTTTTAATTAAGGAAAAGGTTTAAGAGTGCATATTAAATATTGACAGAGAAGCCTTTATTTCCCAAGTGAAAGTAACCGCATAGTCGTCAAGTCTCCCATCCTAATGCGGATCTCAAATACAAACATTGTTAAACGGAACAATCCAACACTGTTTTAATAAGTAAACGTACTACACCGTTTTCATTCATCATTTTTATGTGGGTCTAGATGAATTATCTGACTTACGTTTCACACAAATTGGTCAACCAAAAACCACGTCGAGGAAGGATTAATAATATTTAGGCTAAAAAACAAACAAGGTTTTACATCAATACTCAGAAGATTGAGCAACACGAAGCCACTGAAAGCTTTAGTGAAATCAATTGATAAGGGAGAGCTACATGTATCAATAAATGATATACTATTGACATCCTACTCATGTGAAAAAAAAAGGTTTTGATATCTTATAATAGCAGAAAGCATTAGAAATAGGAGCTTCATGTTGATATTTATGTTCCGTTCATGTTACATAAAAATTCGCACGTTTTTAATCATCAAAATGCTGGACTTTTTGATTGCCAACATACTTGTTTAGTTTGGTGGATTGATATTTTAGTAGACATTTAGAATTCCAATCTTCTTGGAGATACATCACATGCTTATTTGAAGTTGTCACATATCACCGAGGATCAAATATGATATTATACGGCATTTTCGATGTTTCCGAATTATTATATCGAACATTGTAGGTCAACTACAAAAAGCGTTATTTATACAAGAATTGTATCCTAGCGGTCATTGAAAGACTGTAAGTTTAGTCTTAGCTTCTACATTATAGAGACCTGGCATATTATAAACCATACTTTACAAGAATAATAAATTAGGAAACTATTTTAAAAATTTGAAATTCTGATAGTCAAAACCAAGTTGTTAGTGTTTCCTTAGAGGGTGTCATACTGCAAATGGACTTCATTAATAAGTCGATGTGAAGAAAAAAAAACCTTTTTGTTCTTAATTTAATGTTAGCATTTTAAATAATTTAATCCAAACTTCAAAGAAATGTTTTGCTGAGTCAATAATATTTGATGCTACTAAGATCTAGTAATTTAAAAATATGATACGCAATTAGCAATTACAAATCATCTGGTCAAAATTTTCAAACCTCGACTATTGATTATGAAGCATTACTGAGACTGATTGCAACACATGCCTCAAAAGCTGAAAAGATATGTTATATATTTAGTTTAGAAAACTTGGACTTATTAAATCGTAATACATAAAAAATAAATGTTATTGCTGTTTTACTCACTTATGAAGGGAAATGAATCGCCAGATGCCGGGATCATATCTAGTATTACTAACTGGAAGACAGCAAGAGACAATAGCACAGTCACTTGTAAACTGATTTTCTCTCCGGAATCTGGTGGCAGCAGAAAACCTAATACTGCTACAAAGGTAATCAACAAGCAAGGAAAAACCACATTGACTATATAAAATAAGGGTTTCCGCTTTAGTTTTAAATGGAACTTCACAGTCGGAAACGGAACTCCGTCGTAAAGTGGCTCGACGCGAGTAATGAACGCATCTCGAAGACGCCATTCGCTATTTTCTATATACGATTGTAGTTCTATTTTGTCAGAGGAATGAGTAACGTTGATGTCCCAGCCATTATAAGCCCATGAACCAAGCGTTAACGAACAAACTTGAAAATCAAATGGAAAGTATCGGATATCTAAAGCACAAACACTGGTGATGAGAGATGGGAAATTGTACTTAATTTCTCCTTCCTGATTCAAGTTAGCTCTGTAATCTTTAAGGCCGGATAAAACAGGTTCAGCACTGAAATATAGCAATACAAAAACAATAGAAAGTTATGTCAATCGTTGACCTAAGACGTGTTTGCTGTTCTGTTGAGACCTTTTTGGGTTTTGTGCTTGAGTTGTTTTTAATTTTTCTTTTTTGCTTTTCAATTATTTTGTCCCTAGCATACATTGTACTTGATCAAGGTTTTACCAGAAATGCGTTTTGAGCGCACAGAAGTAATAACATACGTATTTCATCTAAATTCTTTGTATGCAGCCAAACAAATCATCAGAAATAGTTAAATTGATATACATAGTTCAATTGAACAGAGGTATGAGCTTTTACAAGCTACTTACCTTACCTCAAAATAAAACTGACTGTTTGTCGGATAGGTAAGTGATTACAATATTAGACGAGACATAAAGAGGTGATCCCTTCACCAAAATGTTCATGTGTGATCATTGATAAATTGATTTCTTTTGGTGAGTTGGAAACCAAATTTTGATTTTCTTTGATAAGGAAATTGATCTTTTAATCAAGTGTTTTGAAACACTGACCGCGTAATAACATTTTGTTTTACACTCACTCGTTGTTCAAATTAATCTATTCCTTACTGCCATGTCACGAACGTATCTTGTGTTAGTAGACGAGGATGCTCTGTCTTGCCAAGTTAAACTTTCGAAGAAAGACTTTATCAGTCAAAATAGCGTCAAAGTTTAATCTCTTTATTTTCTAAGAAATATTATTTGATATTAAATATATACTGTCGTTGTCAGTGTACTGTTGTTTGTTAACTTTGTCTTTTTTTCTTTTTAGCCATGTGGCGTTGTCAGTTTATTTTCGACTTGTGAGTTTGGTTGTCCTTTTGGTATCCTTCGCCTCTCTTTTGTAGAAGATTCATAGTGTCAGTTCTATTTACATAGATATTTTGTTGGACGATTGTTGTCTACTTAGTTTTTTCTTGTAATGTGTCCAATTGTGTGTAGTACTGCTAATCGAAACTGTCATTTTCTTGTAATCTTTGATATTCCCTCGATTTTATTACCGTCAGAAAATGTCGTCATCAATTTTACCGAGAAAGAGTACTGTAATACCGACCTCCACAAGAAATGGATGGCAGATGAATGATAAGAGTCAAATGGCAAACCCTTTCAAAATCATGTGACTTATAATTTTATTAATAAATTAATATGGTGATATACTAGTAGACTTGTAACTTTAATGCAAACATTGTCATTTGTGTGATGTTACCAAGACGTCACAAACATTAAATAACATTTTATAATCTGAAAGACTAATGTCTTGTGGGTATATCAAGGTCAGTTACTTAAAAGGGTTAACAATGTGGATTGATCAAACATTCTTTTTATCTTTATAATGCATGTACCTGAAGTCATTGATCATTACTATTGAAACGTGGATAGGACCAATAAATTTAGATAAAATTGCGACTTTTTTTTAAATATCTGATTTTTCTTCCGTTTTTCGATGTTCAGCACTTTTAACCGGCTGTTTCATGCACAATTATCTGTCGTTTTCGCCAATTTTTCATCAATAATGATGTAGTAATTTTTGTTTAGAATAGAAGATAATGATGATTAACAATGTAATAAAACATCATAAAATAATTTTGATTTATAAACGGTGTGTCCTTCGTTGAATTTAAAATTGTGTCACAATAAAATCTGTGTACTTCAATCTAATTATAATATAAACAATCAAAAATATAATTAAGTCGATAAACTGAGAGCATGGAAGTCAATATAATACTTCCATGCTGAGAGGAAATCTTATTTTAATAACAGATAATGACTTAGTTTCAAATGAAACTTAAACAGTTCAAAGTTTCTAAAAATGGTTTGTCATGTTAAATTTAGAATTTAAGAATAGATAAAGAGGTTCACTGACGTTTGTCCACTTTACAATTTACAATGTACAAGCGTGACAAGTTTGGTCTATCAGTACTTCGAAGTGTTCTTCGGCCTGGATTGAGGTGAGTACCTCTCCTGAATTAAGAACAACAACGCGATGCTGGTTTGTTTTCCTTGCCAGATTTTTCTTCGAAAGAACACTATAGAATACCACTTCCACTAACCAATGTAAACATGAGCTCCATTTCTGAAAAAAAAGCTCCGCAACTGCCATTTAAATAAACAAACCTTCATTAAATGTAGTATATGTATAAGAGAATCAGATTTAAAAAGTTCAAAAAAAATTCTTAGTGATTCGTAAATTATTCAACAATTTCTCATTTCCAAATACAGACCGAGAAATAAAGGGGTCAGAAATAAAAACTACAAATCAGTACATAATGATTTGAGTCATGTGTGTCAGGCTTATCGCTTTGTTTGTCTTTTCAAGGATGTAGTTCTATTCGTCTACTTCTCAGTGGATGTGAAAATACTGGTCATGTTTCTCATTAAACTTCTTGGTTCGTCATTATGTAAAATTGAGAATGGAAACGGAGTCAACAACTAGACCAAAGAGCAGAAAACAGTCCAAGGCCACCAATGGGTCTTCAACACAGCGAGAAAATTCCGCACTCGGAGGCGGTCTTCAGCTGGCCCCTAAACAACAATATATACTAGTTCAGCGAAAATGGACGTCATACTAAACTCCGAAACATATAAATACATTTTGGTTATTATATTTAAATATTTCTTATAGATTTATAAATTGGGATTTGAATTGAAATGAAATATGTGACACCTTCACATTTTACATGTTCAGCATTACCATTAAATTATCCGCTGACTACTTCGCATTTGAATTTTAATATGGTCAACAACGTCTTTCATCTACGACGAGTATAAAAAAGTATATCGTCCGATCTTTTTGAATATAGCAATAATAATTGTTTCCATAAGCGCGATAACTGGTGTACAGCGATAAGTATATTAATAACATATAGCTGAGAGGGTGATAGAGCAGACTGTTTACCCGAGAAAACATTGTCAACCGAGGCGAACTGAATGTTCTGTCATTATTGACCTAACTTTTGAATTGAAAGTAATTAACTATGACGTCATGTACATAATAACTTTACAATTGTTAAAAAAACAACAAAAGTACAGCAAGATGTATCTTTTATTTTGCCAGTCTATGAAAAATTTCTGAGGCCAAAACGTAGAACATGAACATTGTCTTTAAAATTATTGATGTATATTCAAATCCTTGTCCTTTGAATTGTCGAACGGATTTTGATTGGTCTGCACGAGAGGGTGACATTCAAAAAATTATCTCCCGCATAGCCATGGGATAATTATCGCCCTCGTATTAGCCAATCAAAATTTGGCAGTTTAACGTGAAGTAAAATAATATAAATTATTACATTGCATTTTTCACATTAGACTCTTTATCGGCACTAGGTCATGATATAAGCCCATGAGTCGAAAGACTCGAGGCGTGATACCATGAACGAGGGCCGATAAATGTTCTGATATGAAAACTGCCTTGTAATGATCTTTGATATACTTCAGCAGAAAAAATACAGACAAGAACTATTAAAAAAGTTGTCTTTCTTGAAACTTTACTCCGCAACCATTTTTTAAAATTCTTAAATTACTTGCAGTTTTCTGCCTGTATTTCTCTTTTACATAGACTCAACAGGTGGCACGGTAGTATTTACATTCCGGAATTTAGGTTGCTCTTTTGACGTGTACCCTACTAAAGTCAATGTATCTGAACACTGTGATTGGACAAAATAACTCAGTATCTACTGAAAATACTTTCCCAAGTTGAGGGATGAATCAGGTGAAGAAAAATATAAAATAATTCTACATACAGGTGAAAATTTTGTATTCACTGCATGATAAAAGACCAAAAAGCACTAGTGGCCTTAGGTTTATAAAGATAGAAGAAAAAGTATACGGTCATCATACATATTTAAAATTTATTTCTGAATATTAAAATGAAAGTACTTCAGTTAACTGTGTATTTAGGTCCTTGGGTAGTATTAGAAAGTGGTGAAAATTTTAAATAGGCTATGGGCCAGGAAATGATACCGTGCACCTAAACTGGTATATGTATGATGAACACTAAATTAATTAAGGTATTTTTGTACCTATTCAATTTGTAAACTTATTAATAAAAAATTGATTTAGGGCAACTAGAATAAGAACACCCTTTATATTCCACCCCTGTGAGTGAAAATTGCTAGCAAATTTTGCCTGATCTGTGGGTAATTATGTAATAATTTACCTGGAAAAGTAGAACTGTATAATTTTAATGTAAATTGCAATAGAAATTTCATTTTAAATGCTCGCTGTATCTTTTTGCAGTGTCTGACACATGTGTAACCACTGGAATTTGAGACACGACATATTTTAGTTGTCTGTTCATCCTATAGTTTTCACCCAAATAAATAAAGTTAGAGTAAAATTTCATTTGTTTTTCACACAAGTACTGCTATACTAGATTTCTTCAGGTTTAATTTGTAATTCTGTGGTAACCTGACACCAGTATGAGCCTTCTTTGGACCAGTTAGTGGTGAAGGAGTCCTTGCTTATTCAATAAGCCCCAATATTTAGCTGAAATAAAGTTAGTATTAGGGGTTTCTTTACATAGGTAAGACAATTTTATTTGGCAAAGAATGTGGTTACCATTGTTTGTCAGATTGATTAGATATTTTCTATGCAAATGTTATGAATTGTTTTAATTTTATGAACCTGAAAAGCACAAAAAAGGTAAATAGATTATGTAAGGGGGCACAATTTAAGTTAATGCAAACATAGAAAGGGACACACACCCAACTTAGAGATGTATTATAGTACATGCATTGTCAAAAGATTTTAAAATAATTGTTTATTGCCGTCTGAAGAATCTTGTTACCGGTATGTGGCCTACATAACCTGGAAATGTTTAAAGGAATGTAAGGTATGCTGTAAAATGTGGAATGGACTTTACTGTCTTTTTTTCATGATTTGAAACTTATACTGTTTCTTTCAGTCAGATTGACTAGAAATAGAGTTGGCAATCCAAAAGTTCCTTCTGAATCACCACGCTTTAACTCTATGCTGATTTGAAAAATCATACATTGGTTTTTGTTCACTCTTTAAGTAAAAGTGATAAGATGAAAAAATAGTGAACATCTACCTGCCGAGGTAGGGGTATAAATGTTTGGTTGTTTGTTTGTTTGTAAGAAATAAGTGCAGACTAAGATTCTTTACTGTGATATGTTTCCAAGTAAGAAGACTAGTGTATGCATCATAGGTGTCATGACTGGTTTCAAGTTTGTGATATCTTTGTCAAGCGGGCACGGTAGTATTTACATATCGGAGTTTAGTTTGCTCTTTTGTGTACCCTTCTTAAGTCAAAGAAAATGATTTTTTTTTAAATTTTAAAAATTTTGTATTCACTGCATGTTAAAAGATATAAAAGCACTAGTGGTCTTAGGTTTATAAAGATAGCAGACGGTAAAAGTAAGCGGTCAACATTCATATTCCAATTTATTTCTGAAGGGGACAATAACGGAAAGACATTTGATAACATTCCGGAAGCGTTAATAAAAGTTCGATTATCAGCCCGCTGAGGAAGTTCTTGGGAATCTGGTTGATAACGTAATATTCCTTTCGTAGCCTTTCATTACTTCAAATGTTATTGTAGTTTAAAATTTAAGTAATATTTCATAAAAGTAAAGGATAAGATTTGGTAAAGCGTATTCATGTCATCCTGGTTTGCTAACTTTTAATTGCAAATTTATAAAAACATAAGGTGTTTTGCTGTTTTAACGGTTATAGTTTATTTATTCTACCTTTAAATTTTTATAAGGAATGCCAAATTCCACTATGAAATTAAGGGAAATATGCAAAAAAATGTTTAAAGAAATTCTATCTATTTCATCACCTTTGTTCATATATATTTTGGCGGAGGTCGACACGGGAGCAGTCTTATAACGAGGAAATTTTAATGTAAGGAAAACAGGACTAAGGAATATGGTGACAATATACGTTTTTGGTTATGGTTATAAAGCAAAGTAGCACTATGTCCTTGGTCCGGTCTGTCAACACTGGACATATACATGTATGTCCTTTGCTAGGCTTGCCAACACTTGTTTTATAGAATTATATACTTATTGTTGTCAAACGGTTACGGTAAGTCAGATACATTTTAAATCATTTTAAGGAAATATACTAATTATGTGTTTTGTTCAAATTTTGCCAAGGAAATCTGCAGCTGTTTTTTTTTTTACCAAAGTAGTATAGTAATTTTTTTACTATACCCAGGTCTCATTAGCGACCACGTGGTCAACTATGATACGGATTTATTAATTTATTAATTTTATATTTTTAACGATTACTTTTATAATTCTTAATGTAGGATTCATCTCCATGGACATAGCTGATTTATTTATATATCTTGTACCATTATTAATTCGTAATGAACAGACTTCCAAATTAACAAACTTTTGAAAAATCTAAATGTTTATCTGAGCAAAAAAAATATTTGACACTGTGGAAATGAATCAGGAATTTAAAATAAGTGTAAAATTTTCAACTTCAGTAACTCTATCTCTTTTAATGACAGGACGTGACTGATATAATTTTAATTAATGTCCTTTTTTAATACATTCACGCCGAGTTTTTGTTCGAATCTATACTCGGAGGAGATAATGTAATTTGGTAAATATTATATGACATTTTCCCCACAACAAATAACAACAAATATTTCCCTTGATATATATTGTAATGTTAAAATCTGTTCCAGTTATCAGTAATATTACTTAACGTAATGATAACTTTGATAAGAATTTTTTATTCGCCGACTACAATAAACAAAAAATGATAAACTCCTACTGAAATAAGGAGATAGTCAACTATTAATTTATTTTCATTTCAAATAAAAGAAACTTAATTTACAAAATAACAGTTGTGTCCCTGGCGTAATTATTTCAGAAAAAGATTGCAATTTTCATCACATAGGCAAGTTCCATCGTACTCAAGTCTTTGCACGGATAGATACTCCGATTTAACAAATCTACAAAGTTAATAGGCTAAACTTAACCGTACAAGTCTTTTCATTATCCATCCATCCAATCCATACTTACACAAATGTACATAAATAGATAGAATACATACACACACGAACCGTAATTGTAACTAGTTAATACTTAATAGTATAAAGTCGCCGAAAGTATGCATACATCAATTTTTCTATTCCTGCCCTTACCAAATGTATGTAATTTATCATCCCGGAAAAGATTAATATACAATTATAAAAAAGTAATTTTACTGATGAACGTTATGTATCATTGATGATTAATTGATTAAATTTGTTTGTGTTTACGCTTCAGCAGTACTAAAAAACCCTGCATTGCTTGTACCCCGGTATGCATGATTAACGGGTATCATAAATAAGAGGGAAATGTATACTTACTTATCGTACAAGGTAATGTCTGGCACCCATACAGTATTATATGGTACTACGAATCCAGTTATATTCCCGAAGTTCGGAGCATACCAATTTAGTCTACAATCTGACCATTTCTATATATATAAAAAAAAAAACAATTGATGTGTTTAATTCTCTTTTCTGTTTATAACTTTTGTCTGATACACAATAAGTACATTATTACACAATGTGGTCAACTATGTATCTTCAAAATTAAGTTGGTACGTTTACATGTATTTTAATACATTTGATTTCGTTTAATTAAATAGAGGAGGTGATTGTGGTGTTTATATGTACACTCTGTTTTTACTTATTCGTCGTGGTTTTTGTTCGCCTCTTGATAAATTACAATATTTCGTACATACCATTCTTATCCAAACGTTCAGTTTGATAATTTGTTGAGGCTCATCCTAAAAAATATCAATGTGTATTAAATACGATACATTATATTTTTTTGAATATTTAATGATCAATTTTAACTGTTGACTTGGCTACCAATACTATAGCCCTGTTATTCTTTTGCAAATATTGAAACAATATATTTTCATTGACTCAGTCTTAATAACTTGCTTTTATTATTTTTTACATCCCAGTGGCACAATTATAGAATATTTGACTAATATTGTAAAAAAAATAATCACACCCTCATCTTGTGGTCTCAGTGGGAAATGAATAAAAACGAAAGAAAATTCACTCTTCTTAAGGTAGCACGGTAGTATTTGCATTCCAGAATTTAGGTTGCTCTTTTGTGTACCCTACTTAGGTCAATGTATCTGAACAGTGTGATTGGACTAAAAATACAGTATCAACTGAACATACTTTCCCAAACTGAGGGATGAATCAGGTGTAGAAAAATATGAAATAATTTTACATACAGGTGAAAATGAATTTTTGAGAATTTTTTTAAATTTTGTATTCACTGCATGATAAAAGACCTAAAAGCACTAGTGGCCTTAGGTTTTTAAAAATAGCAAAAAAAGTAAACGGTCATGATACATATTCAAATTTATTTCTGATTAGTATGATGAAAGTACTTCAGTTAACTGTGTATGTAGAATTTTTCGCAGTGCTAGAAAGAGGTGAAAATCCTAAAAAGGCTATCATTATCCCTTATGGGCCAGGAAATACTACCGTGCCACCTTAACTAGGATATATATGTTTACACAAAATCAATAAAGGTATTTTTTTTACCTATGCAATTTGTAAGTTTATCAATAAAAAGGTGATTAAGAGCAACTAGAATAAAAACAGCCCTTAAATTTCACCCCTGGGAGTGAAAATTGCTGATTCAGCAAATTTTGCCTGATCTGTGGGTAATAATGTTAAAATTTACCTAGAAAGTAAAATTTCTTTATTTTTAAGTAACTTGCAATACATTTTTAATTATAAAGTTTCGTTTTAACTTTTCGCAGTGTCTGACACTTGTGCAACAACTGGAATTTGAGACGCGACATATTTTAGTTGCCTGTACGTCCTATAATTTTCACCGTAATAAATAAAGTGCATAATTTTTAATTTTTTTCCACACAAGTACAGCTATACTAGTTTTCTTCAGGTTTAATTTGTAGTTCTGTGGTAACATGACACCAGTTAAGAGCTTTTTTGGAACTAGTAAGTGGTTAAGGGGTCCTTACTTATTCATTTAGCCCTCATATTTAGCTGAAATAGAGATAGCATTAGGGGTTTCTTTATATTGGCAAGACAATTTTTTGGACAAAGAATGTGATTATGATTGTATATCAGCAAGATTAAATAGTTTATTCATTTTCCATGCAAATGTCATTAATTTATTTGATTTTCTGACCCTGAAAAGCACAATAAAGCTAAATTGATTATGTAAGGGGACATAATTTAACTGAATGCATACATGAGAAATAGACAATGAGTCAACTTAAAGATATATTCTAGTACATGTATTGTCAAAAAGATCTTTGAATAATAGTAAACTGCCATCTAAAGAGTCTTGTTATATTGCCTTCATAATCTGGAAATGCTTAAAGGAATGTAAGGCATGCTGTAAAATGTGGAATGGACTTTACTATCATTTTTCATGATTTGGTGCTTAAACTGTTTCTTTCAGTCAGATTAACTATAAATAGAGTTGGCAATCCAATAATTCCTCCTGAATCACTATGGTTTACTTCTGTGTTGATTTGAAACAACATATATTTGGGTTTTGTTCACTCCTTAAGTAAAAATGTTCAGATGAAAAAAAAGTGAAAATCTGCCAGCTGGGGTAGGGGTATACTTTTTAATTTTTTTTTGGTAAGAAATAAGTGAAGACTAGTATTCTTTATTGTAATATGTTTCCTAGTAAGAAGTCTATGCATCATAGGTGTCATGACTGATTTCAAGTTTGTAATGTCTTGGTTAAGGTAGCACGGTAGTATTTGCATTCCAGAATTTAGGTTGCTCTTTTGTGTACCCTACTTAGGTCAATGTATCTGAACAGTGTGATTGGACTAAAAATACAGTATCAACTGAACATACTTTCCCAAACTGAGGGATGAATCAGGTGTAGAAAAATATGAAATAATTTTACATACAGGTGAAAATGAATTTTTGAGAATTTTTTTAAATTTTGTATTCACTGCATGATAAAAGACCTAAAAGCACTAGTGGCCTTAGGTTTTTAAAAATAGCAAAAAAAGTAAACGGTCATGATACATATTCAAATTTATTTCTGATTAGTATGATGAAAGTACTTCAGTTAACTGTGTATGTAGAATTTTTCGCAGTGCTAGAAAGAGGTGAAAATCCTAAAAAGGCTATCATTATCCCTTATGGGCCAGGAAATACTACCGTGCCACCTTAACTAGGATATATATGTTTACACAAAATCAATAAAGGTATTTTTTTTACCTATGCAATTTGTAAGTTTATCAATAAAAAGGTGATTAAGAGCAACTAGAATAAAAACAGCCCTTAAATTTCACCCCTGGGAGTGAAAATTGCTGATTCAGCAAATTTTGCCTGATCTGTGGGTAATAATGTTAAAATTTACCTAGAAAGTAAAATTTCTTTATTTTTAAGTAACTTGCAATACATTTTTAATTATAAAGTTTCGTTTTAACTTTTCGCAGTGTCTGACACTTGTGCAACAACTGGAATTTGAGACGCGACATATTTTAGTTGCCTGTACGTCCTATAATTTTCACCGTAATAAATAAAGTGCATAATTTTTAATTTTTTTCCACACAAGTACAGCTATACTAGTTTTCTTCAGGTTTAATTTGTAGTTCTGTGGTAACATGACACCAGTTAAGAGCTTTTTTGGAACTAGTAAGTGGTTAAGGGGTCCTTACTTATTCATTTAGCCCTCATATTTAGCTGAAATAGAGATAGCATTAGGGGTTTCTTTATATTGGCAAGACAATTTTTTGGACAAAGAATGTGATTATGATTGTATATCAGCAAGATTAAATAGTTTATTCATTTTCCATGCAAATGTCATTAATTTATTTGATTTTCTGACCCTGAAAAGCACAATAAAGCTAAATTGATTATGTAAGGGGACATAATTTAACTGAATGCATACATGAGAAATAGACAATGAGTCAACTTAAAGATATATTCTAGTACATGTATTGTCAAAAAGATCTTTGAATAATAGTAAACTGCCATCTAAAGAGTCTTGTTATATTGCCTTCATAATCTGGAAATGCTTAAAGGAATGTAAGGCATGCTGTAAAATGTGGAATGGACTTTACTATCATTTTTCATGATTTGGTGCTTAAACTGTTTCTTTCAGTCAGATTAACTATAAATAGAGTTGGCAATCCAATAATTCCTCCTGAATCACTATGGTTTACTTCTGTGTTGATTTGAAACAACATATATTTGGGTTTTGTTCACTCCTTAAGTAAAAATGTTTAGATGAAAAAAAAGTGAAAATCTGCCAGCTGGGGTAGGGGTATACTTTTTAATTTTTTTTTGGTAAGAAATAAGTGAAGACTAGTAGTCTTTATTGTAATATGTTTCCTAGTAAGAAGTCTATGCATCATAGGTGTCATGACTGATTTCAAGTTTGTAATGTCTTGGTTAAGGTAGCACGGTAGTATTTGCATTCCAGAATTTAGGTTGCTCTTTTGTGTACCCTACTTAGGTCAATGTATCTGAACAGTGTGATTGGACTAAAAATACAGTATCAACTGAACATACTTTCCCAAACTGAGGGATGAATCAGGTGTAGAAAAATATGAAATAATTTTACATACAGGTGAAAATGAATTTTTGAGAATTTTTTTAAATTTTGTATTCACTGCATGATAAAAGACCTAAAAGCACTAGTGGCCTTAGGTTTTTAAAAATAGCAAAAAAAGTAAACGGTCATGATACATATTCAAATTTATTTCTGATTAGTATGATGAAAGTACTTCAGTTAACTGTGTATGTAGAATTTTTCGCAGTGCTAGAAAGAGGTGAAAATCCTAAAAAGGCTATCATTATCCCTTATGGGCCAGGAAATACTACCGTGCCACCTTATGATAGAATCGAGGAAGTCAATAATAAAACAAAGCCGGTGACGACACTGATCAAAAGTTATTTCTGAACAAGAATGTGTCCATAGTACACGGATGCCCCACTCGCACTATCATTTTCTATGTTCATTATTACCCAGTCACGTCGGTATTTGGGGCGTTAAATCCGAAGCCTAATGTAGCCGTGACAATCCTTTCACGTTGAAATCCCTTTACAATAAATATTTAAGGGGTCCGTAGCCTACTAGGTGGTCTGCTGCAAAGATAAATTTTCTGCCCATCTAAGGATACAGCAGGCGGCCCTACACAGGTGTTATTTCCTTTAAAAAATGATCTTGAATATAGTCAGCCGGTAATTGCAAATGGGCTGTTTTTTGCATTAGTTTTCCCTTACTCAATAGAAATGGATGGTTAGAAACGTTGATGACAAATATAATTTGATAATGAACTGTTTAGTCTCAGAAAACATGATTTAATTATGAGTTGTAATTGGCTTTATTTCGGCGCTTTGTGTCTACTGTTTTTATGTTATTTGATTTTGTGCCTCGATCTTCAAGTTTGAGTTAAGCCAAATGCTCTGGATTTTTACAGTTTGTTCTTGTGTTGTTACACGACGGTCCCAGGTTAGGGGATGGTTAAGCTCTCACAAAAATTGTTTGATTCAGCCACATTCTTTATGTGCCTGTCACAAGTCAGGAGCCTGTAGTTCAGTGGTTGTCGTTGGTTAATGTCTGTTTTATTTGTTTTTGTAAATTGGGTTGTTATAAATAAGGCCGTTAGATTTCTCGTTTGAATTGTTTCACACTTTTCATGTCGGGGTCTTATAGCTGAATATACGGTGGGTTGTGCGTTTTGTCTCATTATTGAAGGCCGTACGGTTGCCTATAATTGCTTACATTCACTTTGAACTCTAGTGGATAGTTGTCTCGTTGGCAATCATACCACATGTCCTGATTCTTATAATGGATGGTTTCATTGTGTTAAGTAATGGTGTGTTGCTGTCGCATTCGCGTTCACCTATTTTTTCGAACAGATTGACATTATAAATGTGATCACATACCTTCAAAAGTTTAGATGTGAAAAAAATACTAATTATTTATATCATTTTCCTTAACTATTTTAAATAATTAATGCATAAAAAAGCAATATTTGCTCGTATATTTGTCTGTTGATAATATTACAACATTTTCATGAATATTTCATTCGCTAGTCAAGGAATTAAGTAGGATACAAGTCATCAATCTGGAATTAACATTAATCAAATTTGTTTATGCCATGATTATTTGATTATTTTCCAAAATCCTATTAATATAATATTTAATTTGTACCTGGTGGTATTATTGTACCCACAATTTATTGATTCCCATTCATTTGAGATGTGCAGGTGGTAAAAGTCTGCTATGTTGATTTGTTTCCATATAATGCCTTTTGGGCTTTGGTTATGATTGTAGTAGTAACAAATTTAAGACTGACTTTCCACAGCCCCCGCTCCTCAATGTACATGTTTAACATGAAAGCCTAAACATCATTGCTATATCAGGTTAAGATGTGTTTTCTGCTGTGATCATTTCATATAATTGTACTCAGGTTCAAAAACTCTGTCGCCTTGAACTCTCGCCCTTATGTCTATGTTAAACATGTTCAAATTGGTGATGATAATAATGGATGGCTGCTTAATGTCCAGCAGGGAAATTAAATGCGTATTCAGGGCAAGAACATGTTAATGTAAAATGAATATTAACCCTGTTTTGTACCAGACCGACACGCCGAGCCTGATTTTTAAAGTGCTAGTTCACAAGGTAACAGTCCACAGGAAGACATGTCACCCTACCCAGACACATTTTTCTGACTCCGCGCCGACCAGTCTTTGCTCTTACTCCTTAATACCGCGTGCTTAACGGAGAAGCAGCAAATACCAATTTGAAAGTCTGCGGTTTGACCTTGCCGGGTTTCGAACCCTTGACCTCCAGCAAAAAATGGTCTATAGTTATACAAGTGTCCATTTTAGTACAATGTTTCCTTCTTTGACAGTTATCTTTATTCAATGCAATTTTTTTTACAGAATCGAGCGTATTAGTTATATTTAGCAGACAAGTACAATAGAATATATTCATAGCAGGGGTTTATGGTCGATCCCGTTTCTGTCTAAAGTCTATAATATAGACACTGACTTAATATGAACACCATACACATATCATGCTAAGAGTAACTTCTCATTTGTTTGATTATCAGAAAACTTAATACAGAGTTAAAATATTTCGTTTTGCCACCTGAATTAAAAAAATAGCACTACCTCAGAACGCAGTTCAAACACGCACCTGTTGACTAGGATTGTTTCATCCCAGGAAACAGCCATTCATTAAGGCGGGTTAAGTACAAACATGACGCAATGCAATAGATTTTCCATAACTGTCACTTCGATTCTGCATTCTGATGTTTGATTTGCTTTGTTTGGGTGCATTAACTTTGCACATTCGTAAGAGAAAATAGATTAATTGTCGTGAGGTTATTGTGAATGGCATAATTTCTGTTTGTTTTCTGTATTAATTATTTCATACCAAACCCCTGATTTGAATTAATATGACCGATGAATTATTCAGAATTATTTTACAATATTGTTAATTGTGTCACTTACAATGTCTATGATTTGTCTGAGGGACATGTATAGATCAACGGTTGTTGTATCATTAGCTTGGCATTGTGGTCTAACAGCCTCTTTGTAACCAGTAAACAATGAGTCTGCTAAGTTATCGATCATGTGACCTTTTGCACCTGTAAATTATACAATAGTCGCATTCATACTTAATGGATAATGTTAAGTAATGAGATCTCTTACGAGTAGACAGATTTTGAAAACTTTTACGTAAGAATACAATGAGAAAGATGTAAATTTAACGGGGAAAAACGTGTACAAATAGAAAACACTAACAAAAACAAATACTTCTAAGGGCTTACATGTATGAAATTCCAACAAAAAATGTGTTTCTTAAATTTCTTGAAAAAAAGGGGGGCTACATATAATGGTCTATAATGTGTACACTTTAAGGTAGAAATATGATGTAATAGAAAGTCGTAAGATTGTCGCAACTGGAACCGTATTTGGTTGCAAAGTCGAAACAACTAACAATGGATGGTAAAAGAAAATTAAAAAAAAACAACTTTTAAAATTATAACAATAGTTGTTCATGCACTTGTATGGCATGATTTTGTTTTCGGAAAAGAAGCTTATTTCATACAAGAAAATTACTCGTTAATGAGATTTACGTATGAGAATTATATTATTTAGACCAAGTACATAATATTATCTTCCTTTTTTGTCAATATATATAAGAATAATGCATTATTAATCATGATACAAATATACGACTGTTTATTGATAGTCCGATGTTTTCCCATGGCAACGAGTTTGGTGTCGTAACATTGTTTATAATGACATTTTATTATATAATCATTACATACGATAATTATTGTCTCTTCAGTGATGCTCGAGTACAAAATATTTGATAGTACAAAACCCAATACAAACGTTGAAGAGCCGATGAATAAAAAGGACAAAGAGTAAAGGCAAACTCGGATAACGGTGCAAGTTTTTAAGAAGCCACATTAGCCTATAATGATCTAAAATTCAATTTTCAACTGCATTTAGGAAAAAATTAACAGGTTTTGAAATCGTTGAATATGAAGACATAATCAAGGTTGTTTTATTGACATGTGTTGATAAGAGCGATCTTAGAGGTCGCCAAAAACGGACAACGATAATATTAATCAAAGTACTGAAGTAATGAACATCGGATGACCTCAAGTTCTGGTGGATGGTCACAAACACTTGTCTCAGAAAAAAAAATCATATTTCTATACCTGAAAGTTAGGTTAAGGTGGATGATGAATAAAATGACAGGGAATTCAATCTCACCGTAATAATTATTATATTGTAGTGATATAATCAATTGTTATCAGTTTACCCTGGTTTGTTGTTATATATTATATTAATATTTGTATAACAGTTATATACATAGCAGATCATCTTAATAACTCTACAGGCAAATTTTCATCCATTTATATGTCAATCTATTCTGCTATTCTTATGATAGTGCAGTACAAGTTCATGGTGGACACTCTTCTGTAATAATTCGTTTTTCTAATAGATTGGATTTGAGAAGGCATTTATATTTTCCTGCTTTTGTTGCAAAACGTTCTCGAGATATTCTTCCGCATGCTTTAACACAAATTTTCGGTATGATGATTTGTTATTGATATATATATATATATATATATTTCTCACGAGAAAACATTTTCATATCATTTATCTATTATGTTCTTAAAAATTATTTTCATGAATATTTATTGATGAAATTAATATATAACAAGCGATAAGGAATGTTATTTTGCAATCGATAATATCCGCGTAATTATACGAAATACGTTCGGTTATCAGTCAAAAGGCAAGGACATTTCTGCGGCAACATAACATCGGTATGACCTCTCAAGGTCACATTCGATGTAAAAACTGATGTTTTCCTCCTCTTCCTTACGATATTTGAAGTTTTACAAATGAAGAAGCACATTCATAAGTATAATATGCCCCCGTCACACTAGGCCAGACCATGAAGATCTCACTACGATCTATAAAAAAATAAGATCGCCGTGAGATCGTTGTATGGTCGCTTTGAATATTCAATATTTCATAGTTTTCACGTTCATACAACGGCCTTGCTATGATCCTGAAAAGATTCTTCTGCGATTCCGCTACGATAGTAACACGTTCTAGTTACGATCTTGTCACGCTCTTGCTACCTTACCACGACTTACACGATCTCAATACGAGTCTACTACGATCGAACCACGACACCACTTCGTTTCCACTACGTTGTCACTGCGCTCTTCGTTTGATCACGTGTGTCCATGGTTAAACTACAAGTAGAAGTTATTACTTCCGTTTTTTTTTTCTTCATATCAACAGAATGAGGTTGTGCAATTATCGTGGCTAGGACGGAAAAGATTCTTCTGCGATTCCGCTACGATAGTAACACGTTCTAGTTACGATCTTGTCACGCTCTTGCTACGTCTAATAAGACCTTACCATGACTTACACGATCTCAATACGAGTCTACTACGATCGAACCACGACACCACTTCGTTTCCACTACGTTGTCACTGCGCTCTTCGTTTGATCACGTGTGTCCATGGTTAAACTACAAGTAGAAGTTATTACTTCCGGTTTTTTTTTCTTCATATCAACAGAATGAGGTTGTGCAATTATCGTGGCTAGGACGTAGCAGTATCGTAGTATGGTCGTACTAAGGACGGCAATCGCGTAGAAACAGCGCGTACTATTGTCTTCCTCATCGCAGTATAATTACATATCAATATCGTTGTAGAAGCGTTATAAAGACGTAGTAAAATCGGGATAGTCGCAGTGAAATCTTAGTAATGTCGCAGCGAAATCTTTTCCGTTGGCTTCCCGATTGCACCACGTTTCCAATACGATGCTTCTACGCCCATCCCGATCTTACTACGTCCTTACTACGACCTTTCGACGATTCTACTACGACTAGTTTTGGTCACGACTGCCGCTGACTTCGAATGGTTTCAGCATGTTCAAAGTTGGTCGTGGACCTCCACGATCATAAAGACCTTGGCACGTCCTTACCACGACCACCACGATCTTACTACGACTTCCAAATTTTTTCATAATTTCTGAGGTCGTAGCGGGATCGTGGTCCTAGTGTGATGGGGTTATATCTTTAAGATCAAGCCGGTCTTGTGTATTTAAAGGCATTTTAATAAAAAGTAGTGCCGGGCAATAAACACGACTAAACTGACATAAATAATATCCAAGGGTGTGGAATACGCACAAATATAGTAAGAGGTCACTTGATTCATTTCTTCTGTAAAAAAAAAACCAACGGGATGACCACTGATCTGAACAAAGAAATTATTTGGAAATCGGGGTCAAAGCTAGCTAAGGAATCTACAGCTGTTGTCGCCCAAGTTAACAAAATTTTCAGAAAAAAAAAAGAACACGCTCCAGACAGGTTTTATGAAGTCTCATCATGATATTTAATTAAAATCGGCAGTTTTTGTCAGAATATATGAAAGGCGTTTTAAAATCGTATTTATTAATATTTCGCTCAAATTAATTAAAATTATTTTAGTCATTAAAAATAGAAGTCCCTTCAAATTTCATTTCAGCAAAACGGAAATGTTCCTAGCAATAACAGTATCATCTTTAAACAAATTCCTATGACGGTATTTCTGAAAATTGTAATTTAGTGAAAAAAAGTTTTAGCGTGTTTTTGTTACATGAACTCTATAGATTTAGAGATCTTTTTTAATAATTTTAAATGGTTGAGTCTCAGGACTTAAATCCATACATAATTCCATACAAATCCGAAATATCACTCAATTACGTATTATACTTCGTCTTAAACCACAACTTTATGAGGTAAAATAATCAGTGGAAAGTACAAATGTATATCATGGAAAAACACTCTTCACAATAGAACAACAATAGGGAGCATACAACTAAAACATGGGATAAACCTATACCTTGATCTTTAACCAAACATTTTATTAGAGTCCTAATCCAGATCCAGTTGTAAAAGATAGGGAGGAGTAAGATACTGATATATTTGAGACAAATCCAATAAAATATTAAAAGATAACAAGTATATCAAAGGATTGACGCTTGTACTGCTGTTCATCGTCGTAGGTTCTTGTTGCTCAGTATAGTTTTCTGTGTAGTGTTCTGTAGACTGTAATTACTATTTTCTTTCTTTTCGGGTTTATTTTTTCCTTTTTTTGCAATAGTGTAGTCTGTTTCTCTTTGACTTACGAATTTTTATTTTCGCTTTGCTATATTCAGCCTCTATTTTAGTAGTTGTAGGAATGTTTACAACAATAATCTAATACCTCATACTTTACAATAATGATTGTAAGAACTCTTACTTTATTGCAATGATCTTAGGACCTCATAAAGTTTAAAAGCTGTTTCATAAATGTGCACTGGCAACGTGCATGCATAATAAGAAAGTCATTAGAAATTCGAAGAGACTTCCTTTTGAACCCCCTCCATTGACGTATAACATGTACACAAACACAAAGATGATGTTCAAAATGAAGCCGTGCTGATCGCCATTTATTTTCCTTAATATGTATGATGCATTTTCCATTGCATTTTAAACACCGATTAATAAAACAAAGTTTCGTATTTTTCAATCACACAGAAGTAAAAGAAACATTTTTTCTAAATATTCACTATATATATTTTAAAGCAACCACAATGTATGTTAAACAGAGAATGAAAACAACAGTCGTATATTAATTTTTGCTTACTAATGGCTATCCCCAAGTTCGATGAATGTTCCAAGTTGATATCAGGAAAAGTAAACGCATTGATATAAAACCATAAATATAGTAGATGTAGGGTTTAACCTTCTTGTTGACACTTAAAGAATTATCTGAACGTTCATGAGAAGTATATCGAACTATTACTAACAATAAGAAGAAAAAAATATATGTTTTCCTTACCTTGCCATTGAAGGAGCAGGAATACCAACACCAACCACACCTTACACGTTACCATCATGATTAAACGACTTCGGAAAAAGAAATTAGTGAATCAATCATTTTATTTACATGTCAATCTATATAAAAGCGTCATGGCATCCTAAATAGCTAATGGTCTGAAAGTGAATAGATCTGATCTGTGATCAATTGAATACTATCTTTATTTAGATTTAAAGCTTGCTCATGTAAATACTGGCAATATATTAATAATCAATTATTTTACATTCATAATAATCATTCAAATCAAAAGGCTACTGTGCAAACGGATACCTTACTCATAGAAATACAATTTGAATCTATTGACTTTTAGATTTCCGTAAGAGTATTTACACAATCTGATTAGATACAGATAATGGGTTCAAGATTTGCTTTCAAAGCTAAGAATCTCAAAACGGTCCATTCTACTTTCTGTTATAAAGACCTTTCAGGATCCTCTGGTTTGTCATAATGATACACATCTTCAAAAAAATGAAGGCTGAGGTTTTATTGGCTGATGTAATTAATTCCAAAACAGAAAGTAAAACGGAGTGTTGTCAGATCCTTGAAAGCTTGAAGACAGGGTCTGTATTTTAATCAGATTGAGCGTTTACGTCGCACAAGAAATTGTCGCATTGTTGAAAAAGGAAAATATGTCTTTCCTTAGATCCTCAGAATTGCCGATCAGTAACTGTATATATAATTTGATTGGTAAAACTACAAATCTACATAATGAAACATTTTGCAAAGTTTTTATCAGTAATCTAAAGCAGGAAAATGAATTAAATATTTAGCCCATGGAATTGTAAAATTTTCCATTCTTTCAAAATTCTGCTTAGTTTATTGATAAATGAATAGAATTATAGTTATTGTAGTGCAGAAATGTTATTTGTTATGTCACTGAGACATTCTGATTGTTACAATTGATTACAATTGCCATTATTCAGGGTATTTGCATGTAATTTAATAAATAAGCTATGCTTTAAAAAATAGACATCAGTTCACAAATGCCATGTTAAATAACATGTATTGCTAAAAAAGACTTATTGTTCATGCTAAAAAAAAATGCATTGTGTTTCAATTGCTTTATAGCATGGGTTAAATGTATGTCAGACACGATGAGAACAGTAAATGTGAATAAACTTGATGATGGAACATTTTGCAAGTTTTTATAGAATCTAAAGCAGGAATAGGAAGAAAATATTAATCCCTTGGAATTGTACAATTTTCCGTTCTTTCGAAACTCTGGTTAGTTTATTGATAAATGAATAGAATTATTATAGTCATTGCAGTAAAGAAATGTTATTTGTTATGTTACTGAGACGTTATGTTTGACATAATTGATTGAAATTGCCATTTTTCATGGCTTGAGTTTTTTTAATGAAATCTAAAAAAAAAAATGAAAAAAAAAAAATATTTACTTAACCCAAAAAATTTGTGTCTGCATGACATTAACATCTTTGCATTGGACATATAGTAGAAAAATATACAATAAAACAAAACATGAAATTTTATTGAAATTGATATGATTCCCATCAAAATAATTGTTCAGATATTTGATCCTCTAATATTCATTTGTTTTATGCGAACATTTTCATTTTGTTCTTATTTGATATCTAAAGAAAGTCGTTGTGTAGCAACTCTCTTTTAAGACATCCTGATTGAAACCACGATCTCTTGATGATTGCGGTGGTTAAAAAGAAATCAGGCGCAAGCTTGCTTTAAGATTAAACATCTATTCAAATCACAAATGCAATGTTAAATATCATGCACTGATAAATAAGACTTTTTTGGTTCATGTAAACGAGTTTACATTGTGTTTAAATTGCTTCGTAGCATTGGCAAAATGTATGTCAGATACGTTGATGATACTCACGAATAACAGGAAATATTGATAAAATTGATACCGAAAACAAAAACACAAACAAACAGGAAAAATTTACAATACAACCTATAACAGTACTATTGGACAAGCCTATTATCAAATGTACAAAACGTTAATAAGCTCTCGATCTTCCCGAGTCTGGACAAGAGTGCAAAACATTGAAACAATCACAACGGAACATTTGCAACCAGCAATACATTCCTGTATTGACAAAATTTAAGAAAGAAAAAAACATAATAGGCACATTGTTGTGCTTTACAGAGGGGTGGGTCATAAACAATCATAGTAAGTTAGCTTAAATAATTAGGAAGACGTAATTTGATAACCGGCCGTAAAACCCATGCTAAATAGGGGCGTCCGAATTATTTGCCACTGAACATTTAACAAAAAAATTAATCAATGGATCAAATGTTCTACGTACAATTTGATTTTCGGTTCCTCAACGATATTTTAAATGTAAACTATACAAGTGAAATAGGTGGACACAATACTGATAGCTCTATCATCAAAATAAGCATAGATGTAGAGGAAAGAAGAAATGCCAAATCAATTTGGAAAAAAATCTTCACACCACGTAAAAGTGCAATTTATTGAATAATAGACAGTTTCAAAGGTTTCAAAGAAATAAAATGCGTTAAAATTGAATATAAAAAAAATCAATAGTGTGGATTTAAGAGGAAGCAAATACCTATTAAGTACCAATAGTAGAACACAAAGGAAAAATTCATCGAAATCTAATGCTCTTAAAAAGACAATGAAAACAACATTTAAGGCCCCGTTGTGTCTTTTTTGCAGAAACGGAAGAAGGCACATTGTCCAAAATCAAAACCAGCTTTTGGTTTATGCCAACAAACATTGATTTTAGTTGAACAAAAATCAGAAAGTCGTTACTAAAATCAATTGTGATAAAAAAAAATATATGCAAATAGACAGAGGACGTCATCGCTGGCAAACAAGTATACTACAATGTATAAATAAACAGCTCCGCTGGTAAAAAGTTCCTGCTGGTAAAACATGCATGTAAATATCCCATGGTGTACATTAAATTGCTTTAACTTTGCCAGTCATAGTCCCATAACAAATAATTCTTAATCAAAAGAGAGCTTATACTTTCACCAATCCAAACAACAGCGTAAAAGAGAGTCGAAAGATACCGAAGCTACATTCAAACTCATAAGTCGAAAATAAACTGACAACACCATGGCTAAATATGAAAAAGACCAACAGACAAACAACAGTACACAAAACACAACATAGAAAACCAAAGACTGAGCAACACGAACCCCACAAATATCCACTGCTAACTCTTCCTGATCTTAGGTGCTCAGGAAGAGTAAGCAGATCCTGCTCCACATATGGCACCCGTGAGTTAGTAAACGACATGTGAAAAATTGCCTCAAAATAAGACCAATAACTCAAGAAAAATATGAAAAGTTATTTTTTGAACATTGATAAAATAAGGCGAAAAGGGCTACTAGTATTATAATCTGTGTTCCTTTGTGATTTTTCGTGTGCGTATCCGGAATTTTCTACTTTCTCTAGTCGGAAAAAGATGTCGATGAACGTGAAATAACGTGCACAGATAAATCTTATAAAGTATAGTATTTAGGGATTGCACTAATTGAAATAAGCTATATGATGAATTGGGATTAACAAAATTATAAGGTGGAGTTATCATCAAATAACCACTTATGCACTTTCTCAAATGAATTATACAATGGTTTTAAATTTCCTCAATCAGATTTTAAGGACTGTCCAGTCCATACTTGCACCAACTTATACATCAGAATCTTTGTTTTGATAGCTTCCATGTAATCAGCAACCCTCTTTCAAGGACATTATAATAGGATACGTAAGCGCATGGATGTCATATCAACTTCATTTGCAGGTGTTATATGTCTGTGATGTATGTTTATACAGTTTTGGCTGCTGCATCACATTATTGTCACATTAACCTGTTATGTCTGTTTGAGTTGCTCATCCAATTTTGTCAATACATTATAACAAGAACAATACACAGCTGTCATTCAAGTGTGAGGTCAAGTTAGCTATAGAACCAGTTTTAACCCACCTTTGTCTTCGGAAAATGCCTGTACCAAGTCGAGAATAGGGCAGTTGTTTTCACTTGTTCCGTTGATTGATAGCGTTTGATTTTGTCAGTTTTTGTGGACTTCCCCTTTTTGAATTTGCCTTGGAGTTCTGTATTTTTGTTATACTTTTTTTCCTTATATCTTGCTGCATATAAAATTGAAAAGTTCATAAAAAGAAATTTGAGATTAGTTCTCAAGTCTTAAGGTTTTGTCCTCAATCCATCTTCATTGTCAACTTTTAGATGTTAGTCAAGATAAAATGAAGACTTTACAGTATCTGCGGTATTCTTTTTCTGAGGTTCCATGGGATAAAAGCGTTTAATCCATCTTTAAGTTAATAATTGAGAGAACAACATTTATATAGCTGAATGTGATGATGCAATCTTCTATTCTTATTGTTAAGCTCCCGTGTGAAGAATGCTTTATATGAATAAAGAAAATAAGCAGCAAAAAGAGGAGCACAGTTGTTTCCCCTAAGAATGCAGATTGTATATTGCTTATTATATATTTTGAAAATATGTCCTCCAAATTAAACGTAACAAATATTTTCTCAATAAAAAAGCAAGCATCTTTTAATACCAGTTTCAGAGAACATTTTGTTTTAACCAGTTGTTATACTGCCGAGGGATCAAAGCAGATATATGATTTTTCAAAATATCTTCTTTGATAAGTGTCTTGGGAGTAAATACTGGGTTGCAATTGCCAATACCTATTTACTGTATTGTGCAGGTTATGTAATGCGATTTACAAGCAAAAATAATATTGTTCAAGCTTTGTCTGCATGACAAAAACATATTTGTCGTAGACGTAGGACATGAATTTGGAAACATCTAGGTCTTTGTAGCATGAGCGTGAGTAATTAAGTTTTTTTTAATTTTTTTATTCTTATTTGTATCAACGACGTCACAGCCTTGAGCTTATTCGGGAATTATTTCACGTTGTGTCGATTGTCTAGCATAATCTTTGACTTAATCCATTCGTATTTTAAAGTTGTGTTTCCCGTTTAAGGATTAAGGTAGTATAAAATTGAAAATGGACATTGGGAATGTGTCAAAGAGACAACAACCCGTCCAAAGAGCAGAAAACAGACGATGGCCAGCAACGGGTCTTCAACACAGCGAGAAAATCCCGCACCCGGAGGCGGGCTTCAGCTGGCCCCTAAACAAAAATGGGGAACTTGCACTGACCAATCAGGAAGTTTAGACTTGAAGTCTTCAATATTAAAATCAAGCAACACGTGTTTGTGGTAGAAAATTTATGTTCAAACAAAAGTTGTACAAAAGAATGAAGTTCAAAAGGGGAGTGAATATAACTTCGTGCTGATTTAATGTACAACCAATGGTTTCTGTATAAGTGGTAAAAGGTCATTAGTATAGGCACACTGAAGAGTATGTGATATTTACTGACGATGACCATGGTTGAGTCTACCCCGAGGAGCAGAGTTGAAAATATTTACCACATTTATCAAGATGTAGATAGAAAACCTGTATCACCAATTTTGCAAACATTCAGTGCCGCAGTATTATGCTCCCTATTTCAGTAACCATTGTTGTAAAAACATTACACAGAGAACGGAAGAATGTGCAAGGTGAACCCTGGCAAGAGCCTTGGAAAAAGAGGTTTTTTCTTCACCGCAAAAAAGGAAGAAGATACCAAGGGGCAACCTAAAACCATATTCGAAGGGGACAAACTAGTCTAAAGAAAAAAGAAAAACAATAGTCCACAATACTCTGCACAGAAAACTACAAATTTAGTAAGTCAAACCAAACCAACAAATCAGGGGTTCCGGAAGGATAGTTTTAAAAGCAGTTCCTGCATGGCAAAAAGATAGCGTTTTTTTGTTTTTGTTTTTGTTTTTTTATTTTGTATTTAAGAATTTATATAAAGTATAGAAATACTATTACTTATCAGCCTTTATGTACCAGTCTTTATAAGAATAAGGCAATTTAGAAGAATTCAAAAACATGTCAGGAAAAAAACCCACCAACCTAACCATTCTATTTTAAAGTTACCCTCATCCTGAGTTAGAAATGGTAGGTCCTTCGTTTCTACGTGTCTGGTAATTCGAAAAATCTCTAGATAACTTTTGTTTAGAATGATAGCAAATAACGGAACTAGCTCCCCTTAATTGTTAATTTCTAATGCATTTCAACCAAATTATATCTTGAAATACCAGAACAGGAAAAGGAAACGAATGGTATATTCGTGCACCATTATCCATTTCAACATAAATCAATGTAACTTGAGTGGGTTTTGTTTGTCATGTTTTCACCACTGCCTGATTCTTATGCACGGAGCTTGATAAGTGAACGTACTGAAATATATATATACTACACTATAAGAAAATTGTATACTCGTCTTTTGTTTTACAGTATAATTGGTTTCATTAAATAGCAATTTTTTTAAGACAACTTTCCTTTTTTATTTTATTATTTTAGATGTGAGAAAAAAACCTGTTGGTCGGAGATTAGTACTAAATGCAATGATTTATTTAACCCCCGTCCACAGTTTAGGGGATTAATAACTTCTTTAAAGAACCGTAAATAAAGTTCACTGCTGCTTTTAATGTAAAATATGTGCGGCTTTATAAATTCGGTAGTCAGAAAATTTATATGAATTCCATACAGTATGGAAATAAGTGTCATATTTATATGTTTCTCACAGTTCATGGTCTTGTGTTATTGATATGTGGGATGATTGCCAATTAGTCTATAAATAGAAGTTAGGCAGTTGGGCAGTTTGTGCCAATTTAACAACGTTGTTGTTACGGGAAGCGTTGTTACTGGAATGAATGAAAACGAATGCAACAGTACTAATGGAACAGGTACTGTTGCGGAAACTGGGGAAGATGCAGAAAGAAACACAGGCATTGACCGACGACTGGGTATCTGCCGATTGAATACAAAAACCTCTGGCAGAACTAACTCACAGACTGGTAGAGCGATAAAAAAAACAATGAATTTCAGTAAGGAGTGTTATTTTCACTTTCAAATAATAGAATTTAAGTCTTGTACTTAAATTCAGTTATCACGGTGCGCTGTACCATATATGTTTTGTTTGGTTATTAGTGAGTTTAAGTATACCATAGTCTCCTTGGTGGTTACTGAACCGTAAAATCTGACGTAACTAGCCTTTTTCAATTTGAATCCAAGGAGGAAGGCAGAAGACAATTGAACTCGAATATAAAACCAAAAGAAATTGATAATTTTTGATATTGTCAGGGAGTATTTAGAATTATTTAAACCTTTGAAGTTATATTTGGTGGTTTTACTAACGCAAGTAAGGATTTTCGTCATAAAGGGACGTTAATTATGAATTATTTTTGAACGTGCATGCGTGTCCTGACTGAAATACAGAAGCACATGGCGACCTCGTAAAAAAAAATAATTTCTCGAAGTTTATTACTAAGTTAATTTATTTGACTATTGCGTTTTATTCATAGATTGGACATCCTTTCGATGAACTATTATAGTTCATCACTTCTATTCATCAGATGTATTGGGCCCATGACCCCCATTTTCCCCCCAAATTACGGTTAATCAATCGAAAGTTTATCCGAGTAACCGCTCATAGACGCAACTGTTCAAAATACATTTGATGGGATTTGATCTACTGGTATTTTCATTATGTAAGATTAAATAGTTTAAACATTTGATCTTAATATATCTTAATTATGTTGTTTCCTGAAATATTTGACAAATTATTCCATGAACTATTTAGTAAATATCTAAATATACCAGGAATAATAAAGGTCCAAGTGTAGAACCTTGTGGAACTCCAAAGTAACAGATATAATATAACCAGATTCAATGGTTCCTATTATTTTTTTGCATTATCCGAAGAGTTAGGATGAACGATTTTACAGAATAGAAGTAAAATAGTAGTAAGATTTCCACTGTCCAGTACCTTGTATGACTTAATCATTTGTGACAGTTTTTAGTGGAAATTAAACATCATTGTTCATTTTAGATTTTGCGTAGTTCTGGAATTTCTCAGATTAAAACTTGTGTGAGGATTTTGGATTAACTTCTCACCTTCTGTTCTAAATGATAATTTCAGCAGTTTGCAATATCATCTTCGTTTATAAGGCCTCCATACGGCATCAAATTTTACTGTTTTTATCATATTATTGGCATCCATAAATATTTTGCTTTTGATGAACAAATTAATTTTTCCTATGATTTTTTAATCATCTTTTTAAGCATTCATTAGTTATCAATCAAATATGGGTGTCGTTGACTAAGGATAAAGAACAGACTTTGTATGCACTGTATATCACTACATGTACATAACATTGTTTGGAACAAACAACCGGTCACAGCCTAAATAAGATCGAATTATTATGTCTAATATTTATTATAATTAAATACAGCATATGTTTAAATTTTGCTGTTCGTGTTGTATCTATTGCAATGAATTGCAGTTTTATGTCAGTTTTCAAGATTCGCTACAGGCTGATCAACACAGGATTGCTTATATAGATTTTTAATAGCCCAATTAAATGTGCATTTAAAAGGGGAAAAAGATTAAATCAGCTACAAGCCTGTGGCTGCAACATTTATCTGTGAAGATGACATACATCATATAGAGCTGGTTTTTGTTTTGTATATTTCATTGATTGATTGGTGATTACTTTACGCCGCATCAGCACAAAAAGGCTATATCGCGGCGATATATAATTCATATTTACGGATGAGTTGTTTGTGATTATTGATTATTCTCAAATTTTACATTGGTAATTGTTTCGATAAGCTAGCGACAATCGGTCCCAAAATGTTCTTTTGAATTTTATAAGTGTTCGTAATTTTTGTTGACAAGTAAAACATATTTTTTTTGTAGTTGTGAAGCAGTGGGCAATCTAGTGAAGACCCTCAGTGAACGAAAACAGTAGAAAATGTACCCTTATAAAAAGTCGAGAAAATCAGTGATAAACAATGCAGCAATTATGTCTGCTTAGCTCAGTCAGCAAGAAATCGCAAACTACACCAATAACTGTCAGTTGCAGCTTCTGCAAGAAGGTCAACCAAAGGCTACCAGCCATATTGGTAACTGTACCACAGTTAAACAGCAACTACATCTGTTACCATTGGGGATACATAGTATTGCCATTTACCACATCAGCCTTCTTCAACCGAATAATAAATACAACTGCAGGGGTATACACCACTTCAAGATGATACTACATATACTTTTACTTTTTAACACTGGAACCAGTTGAGATCATTCATCAGGTAATGTTACCTTATTCAGTCTTATCAAATAACTAATGTTAGCATGCACACTGATATAGCTTTTAATGTTTCTGGAAGCATCTGAGAAAAAGTTTTAAAATGTCAATATTTAAATTTTGGTATATTATTGTCAAACATCCAAATAGATCCAGAAATTACTAAAGTACATGACGACTGTTCGTTTGGTACAAAGCGAAATATCAACATTCTTATATGGAAGTGGTATAATGAGCAATTCAGATTACTTAAAGCATTTGATCCAGCAAGTTCACGCGGGAAAGTGGATTTAGAGCTTTGGTTATTAAACATATCATTTGCATGCCCTATTTAGGAATATTTTGTGCTGTTTATCGTGCATTGTTGGCCAATGCTAATTTGCAAAAAACTTGATGAGCTATTCTTTCAATAATGATGGTAAATGTTTCAAGACTTTCTGTCGTATTAATAAAGTCGCAGTTGAGTAAACAGTTTGATAATTTCCCTCCATAAAATAAGAATTAAATTCAAATTAAATGCAACTAAGAGTTGTGAAGGTTACACCTGTTAACATTTGGTTGTTGGAGATTTTGAGACATTTCCAGAAGTGAAAAGATATTAAAATCGATGGGGTACATCTGTCATTTGTGAAACAATAAATATATATATATATATATTTAATACATAACTTAATTGCAAAAAATAAAACCCTGACGGGTTAAAATGCAAACATAATATCCATGTATACAAGAAACATACAATACATGAAAAAAGTTCTAAACAAGTCAAGTTTATATTAATAATATACATTTGTATATATAAGTATAATAGGTAATTGACCAATGTAGACCTTATTTTCGCAACTCCATGGATTGCTTTTATTATATAGCAACAACACTAGACAAATATCTTGATTTGGATCTAGAATAGTTTACAGTTTGGTTTAAGCTGGTTGAAATTAGGATAATGGGTTGAATTGTATTCATAAGGGGATTTCTAATATAACTGCTGATTTGGCAATGAAGGACAAAGTGTTCCTCATCATCTAAATTTTGCAAACTTTACACACACTTTAAGTTCTCTTACAATTTTCTTATATCGACCTAAGGTGATTTGTTGCTCATGCATAAGGCATTAGTAAGTATAATATACTAATAATATATATATGATTAATTATCTAGCTTGTATAGTTTAAAAAAAAAGATTTTTTATTTTTCAGTTATTGACGTCACTTTATAATTTAAGTTTGAAATGTTTTGATTATTGGTTAATGTATTTGGCACACAGCCTGGCAGCGACACCCCCCCCTTTATGGCGGTTGACATTGTAACCAAGGTCTGGTTTCAATGTCAATCTGGCAGAATTCGCTGCATCAAAAAACATTTCGTTTTATAAATAGTATCATTCACTACAGATGAACAATGTAAGGGTTTTGATCCATCACCTGTGTTCCTACGGTGATCCAAATTGTTTTAATCTTATATTCAGTTACCACAATCTGTGGTAGTCATTTATATATATATATTTGATAGTACGGTTGCCATAATCAGCGATATGCCGGTAACCTCATATTTTCAGATGTACCAGTGACAGTTAAATTGCCAGCGATCTGCGGCACATACATACATTTATATTGAGATTACTTATATACAATATGTATGAATTTAAATAATATTAAAGTCTGTGGCCAAATACTGCCAATTTGTTGTTGGGTATTAACAAACATCTGGGATAACGGATAGTGTCAGTTCGGAAGGCTGCATCAGACTGAAGACTTAACTTCAGTCAACAAATTATAAATAATAAAAGATAATGTGTACAGGTTGCCAAAAAAGTTAAGAGTATTTAATAATAAAACTGAGAAAGTTTACAAAACATACACTTAAAACTTTAAGAGTAACACAAGTCGATGATTGGAAAACGGATTAATGTCGCTGTTATTATACACGTCCGGGACAAGAACTGATTATAAATATACGATAAAAAAACATTAACGGATTAAAGCAAGAAATGAACTGGCTTACGTAAATTATCATGATCCCTTTAATTTTTTCACACGTTTTAGAAACAGACAGTGAATTACTAAATCATGAATAAATTTAAGAAAGTGTCAGAAAATATTGAGTATGAATTATAGAAAATAAACCAGAAGTCCGCATGTCCGATATCAGAAAACACAGAGTTGAATGAATTTGTCCTCGGCCACACCGTTGCTTAATTACTCCAACTGGAGAAAAGGGGCATTTGGTTTATTTTTATTTGAATTAGCTCTAACATTAGACTCGGACTATACATAATATTAAATCTAAATATAGTTGAAATTTAACATATAATGAAACTATGGTCTTTCCTATGTACAAAGGAAAGTAACTCAAATTTATTAATTGAGTCTTTGGTATTGCATTTGTTTATATTATTTTGACACACCAAAGAGGTGAAGTACGACTTTAAAAACATGCAATTTTATTTTTTTATTCATATCTAATCGCATCAATTATCTCGGGATAGTGTGCTCGCCTCGAGTACGGAGATCGTGCGTTCAATAACTGGCTAGGTCAAATCAAAGTGTATTTGATAACAGCATATAACGAAATGATCTCCCTTATAAGGAGTCAACTGACGATTATGGCAATTTGACTAATTTGCTAATCTTAATATTTTGGTTATCTTTACCACCAAAATTTTCTCTCTATCTTTGAAAGTTTTCAAGATAATACAAAGAAACTACAAAATTTGCTTAGATAGACATTTCAGGGAGCATAACTTTTAATGGGTCATCAGATTTTTCTGAAAATTGTTCTAACCGGCACTTTAGTATTTGAGATGTAAGCCAAAAGAGCAGCTTTGCCCCCTATGTTCTGTTTTTACCAACAGCCGACATGTTTTTGAAGGATCAAGAACCGGATAGGATTTTTAATTAGATTCACTAGGGAACATTCAGGTATTATTTGCACAGATTTTGTCAAGTAATTTCAGAAGAAAGTAGATCTTTTTTAAAGTTGACGAGGGACGACGACGACGGGTGCTATGGGATGGCAATAGCTCTCATGGCCTTTCGGATGAGATGAGCTAAAATGATACCTGTTAATATTTTCCAGCATAGGTTAATGATTTATATGTTTTCGACCTCCTATGGTTGTCTCTTCATTTTTTATGTTAATTGCGGAAGACACGTATTCCGTACGTGCGGGATCAAGACATTGAAATTCATTTGGTTGAATAAATAGAAAATTAACACCACGGAACTAACCTTTTTGCCAGAGAAACGAGATCTAGGATACTAAAGCCGCATCCAATTTACTGCCTGAAATTTTGCATAGAGTAAAACATTTTTTTTTAAATCGTACTGGAACCCCGACCCACCGTCCCTTCTACACGATGATATCACATTATCGTGCATATTCATTAATTTTCTTTTTAGGCCAATAATTTTAAAAGAAACTAGAACACAGCCGCGACATCGCGGGTCCATGACTGAATTAAAATACTTATGCCTTATTTTTTGCCTGTAATTTTAGTATTCGTATTGTCATCTGATAAAGTCATGCTGATCGTAAGGTGCACAGTTTTCTCTGCATACTTTCAGAATCTTTGTTTAAACCCGTCCTGGTTTTTCTTACTATAATAAACTTATTATAAACTATTTTTTTTAACTAATTAACCAAAATTAATAGTGGTATTGAGGTGGAAGAAAACAGACTTGTTAAATAGTGTACTATAGTGTAACATAGATATAAGGGGGTCTCATTGGGAGGGGGTAATCCCTGATACCGCTTATTATTATGTCAGATTCTATCACGCTTGTCATTGTAATAATAACGCTTGCAATTTCACGTATCCCACCCGACTTCGTTTCCCGTTTTAAAGCACATTGATTTGACTTTCTCGAGTCACGCTTATAAAAAATCGAGCAATCCCGCGTCTCGCTTAGACCCTAATGTGACCCACATATAAAACAACTACTGGAAGAATTCAAGGTTTTCCTGATAGAGGAGGGATTTACAAAAGGTAACAGGTAAGTACAACCGGAAACTACATGTGACATATACTATTGGTATCGGGATCGGATTCGACACGGAACTTGTTAATTATTGGTAATATTAATTATGTTGAAAACAAAAGGGCCTGGAATGGTGTAATTTTTAAACAAAACCATTGTCCTATATTAGTTATATATAAAGTTGAATTCTATGGTTCGTCTTTTTTACGTCAAGACGGCTAACAAATTGGACCTCGTTATTTTAGTAGTACAGATGTATTCCTTCAAATTTAAAACTTCGAGCCATATAATAAATCATCTAATTATTTTTAGACAAATTGATTCAAGGAATTATTTTTTTTTTGTATCAGCTGGATGCTTTTTTATTTGTTATGCCAACAAGTTCATAGATTTAGCGGACTAATACGTGGCACGGTTAGTCTTTTATTGGTCATGCACCTGTCAATTATATGCATATTAATTTTCATTATTAAAAATTTGAAAATGTACAAAATCTTTTTGCTCATCAAAAGTAATGCAGCCACCAAATGTATGCTAAGTGTCTTTACAATCAATTATACACATTTTCTGCACCAATGATCTTGAATATGAATATTTTGCTATTTTATATTCTAATAAAAAAAACACAGGTGTGCAGTACCAGGACACTCATCACCAGCACATTATCAGGTTGATTTCGTTTTTCGCTTTTTTAATATGTCATAAGTTTAACTTTGATGTTCTTGTGTGGTGCTTTTACACCACTGTCCCAGGTTAGGGGAACTTCCAAGGGTTTCAAGAGGGCTCACAAACATGTTTAACTTCGCCACATTCTTTATGTGCCTGTCCCAAGTAAGTAGCCTGTAGTTTGATGGTTGTCGTTGGTTCATTGTAGTCATATTTGGTTTTCGTTTATTAATTTGTTAAGAGAAGATAAGATGAGATAAGATATTTTTTGATTAGGCCATTCGTTCTTTTTTATAACGGGGCCTTTTATAGACTCCAGGTCTGACCAACATTTCCGATTTGAGTTTCACAGTATCATATGTATGACAGAGTCCTTTAACTGCTTCCTACCACTTCATCTTAACTCTGGTGGGTAGTTGTCTTATTGGCAAGCATACCACATCTCCTCCTTTTTATATATATTCATCATATATAATATATTAAATGCCAGATCAGTCAGCTCAGTTAAATGCATTCATTTTCTTTGTTGACAATTAAAGTGTAGTTAAGACTTATGTATATATTCAGATTATAACAGATTATGTAAGTTTATAAAATATGTTAACCACTGTATTGTATACAAATGATTGTAAAAATATGTATGTACAATTTCTATAATCATTTTGCACCTTCTGTGACCCAATGTATCCGCAATGGTTATAAAAATTAAAGAACAAATTAGGCAAAATCAGTTTGTTTACGACTTTACGTTTAATCATAATTAAAATTATTAATAATTCACGAAAAGAATATTTGAATTACCTTGGGATATTGGCTCTACGTGATAAACTGTGAAAGTAATTCATTAAATAGATAACTTTTTTTTATTGATTATAATGATTAAGAAGGAAAATTATATTCTTGACTTGTAAATGAAACGAAGCGGAGATTTATTTCAAATTGAAAAGTTATCCATAGTATAAACAATGAAACTGTTTACATATATTGTAATGTAGATATTATATAGATTGTTTTGGATATGTTAAATGGGTACAGTCGTTGTTTATGGTCCAATGAGCCAAACAATTATCAATTACATTTTGAATTGCTGTATTTTAACAGGAAATGGAAAGAAGACATATATTTAACTTGATAATATGTAACTTCGAGGGAAATTCATTTTATGTGTCCGGTTTTATATTTTGAACAAATTTGAGTCTATAGATAAAGGAACTTTTTATCGAGATGTGGAATTGTGTAATTTTTTTTATTTTTCAAGGTAAGTCTTGTTTCTTTTATATCTTTATATTTTTTCACTATTTTTCTCAGTTTAAATTTTATTGGTACATTGGTTTTGTATAGTATTACAGTCGAGTCGTATTAAACATTCGCTTCATAAGCTTGACGTTAACGCAAATTCAAACATATCTTTTTATTATTAATTTTAATCCTTTACTAACAAATTTACACATGAACTTGACGAGATTCTTATGGTGATAAAGACGAGAAAGGATTTATTTGTTTAATTTGACAAAGTAATAAAACAGTTGTAAGCCCAAAAAAAGGACTAGAGGGCAAGTTGGAATGCATTGAACAATTAATGGTAAATAGAGTAAAATACTGCACAGTGTAAAAAGGGAATTTTTAAAGAAACCGTTATTGGTCCGTAATTTGTAATCCAAATCTGGAAAGTTACATTTTAAATAGGATTAAAGAAAACAGATTTTGTGAGTTTACACTGAAAGGGAAATATTGATCAAAGAAGATATACTTATCAATAAATAAAAAGGAAATTCGTTGAATTTCGTTCACAAAATGACAGACGCATTGAAATCCAAATACATTGCCATATCATATCGGACGAAAATATAGAAGAAAGTGGGTTGAAAAGTTAATCTGAATTGTATCATTTCTATTCATATACGCAGCATATTATAGCCATGCATTAATATGATGTAGAAAACATGTTAACGATAGATTGTGTAACAATTTTATGAACTGGAAATAGTTTCCCAGACATATTGAGGAGTGGGATTTACGTCTGTGTGTTATATTATTACTAAGTAATATCAATGTTTTCACGGTACGCTGGCAAATTTCCTTTGAAAAAAAAATCCCTTTAGAAAGATTTTGATAAATGTTTCTTCCAAGAATTATGATTTTCTTGTTTTATGGAAGGTCTCATTTCAGACGAAGAAATATAATCATAACCATTTATACTAATATCGTACAATATTTGTCTGATAACACTATAGGTTTTAACGGCAGTTCGTATTGCCTAACGGTTTAGAAATGTTCGCTTCATAAATTTATGTTTAATTCATTTGTGTTCAGTACACCCGTTTCGTACGTTTGCTTTTGTTGAACATGTTTTATTTTTTAATTTCATTGTTGAGGAGCAAATCAGAGTGAGTCAGATTGACTATAGATCAACAAGGGTCAATATGTGCGGTGTATGATTTATTGAATGTGCGCGCATGCATGCTCAAAACTAAAACCCTGTGTATATTTACTTTTTTTCAAAATTGAATCATGAGTGACTCAGTGTTGTGTTGTTGTCTCATTGGAGCGTTTTTTTCATTTTGTTTGTCATTATATTTTTATGCAAATATCTGTAGACAACTTGTGTATGGGTAAAATGAAAACCAATTAAAATTTATTTTGTTGAAAACATCTGAGAAAAATGGTTTAGCCATTTCGGATAGTCAAAAAGCGTATAATTATATAATCAATATATGTACAATATTTATCAATTCTGTATTAATCTGTATTGATAATAGTATGAAACAATCAAAAGGGAAGGTACGTCTAGTTATAATTAATTAATTAATTTGTAAATAACAAAAGAACGAAGGCCAACATTGCTTTCAATCACTAGTATATGTAAGAGAATGATGATTCCTTTCTTCATGATTAAGTATATACAAGCGATTGTGTTATGTTAGTAACTTGCATAAAAATAGATTTGGTATGATTGTCATTGAGACAACTATCCAGCAGAGACCAACTGATTTAGATGTAAGCAAATATAGTTCACCGAACGGTTTTCAACAATGAGAAAAACCCATACCACATAGCAAACTATAAAAGCCCCCAACATGTCAATATTCAAAACAACTCAAACAAGAGAACCAACGGCTTTATTTGTTGAAAAAAAAGTTTACATATTAAAAAAAAAAATATGCAATTAATATTTGCCACCTGGTGTAAATAAGCATCAATTAATTGGTTCTGACCAAAATCGATTCACGTTTGAGCTATGACAAAACGTTTGGAAATTCCAACTAGACAGTGATGAGGACATTTAGCTCCTCGTGCTATGCGAATGATGTTCCTATCACAAGGAAGATAAGAACCGTTCTATTACCTAAGCTGATGTGATGTAAATGCTAACATTTTCCTTGTCTACTAGTAAATATTCACCGTCTAGTATGACGGAAATTTGGCAGGGTACTTTTTTTAACTTTTAAACCACGATAAACCACGACCAACAATCATTTTTTGTTGTTGCAAACATATCAATGTAAAATATTTCGTTGGAGACGAAATTTACAATTTTATTCAGATAGGATGAGCATGTATATGAACACTGTTGTATTCAGATAGGATGAACATGTATATGAACACTGTTGTATTCAGATAGGATGAACATGTATATGAACACTGTTGTATTCAGATAGGATGAACATGTATATGAACACTGTTGTATTCAGATAGGATGAACATGTATATGAACACTGTTGTATTCAGATAGGATGAACATGTATATGAACACTGTTGTATTCAGATAGGATGAACATGTATATGAACACTGTTGTATTCAGATAGGATGAACATGTATATGAACACTGTTGTATTCAGATATAATGAACATGTATATGAGCACTGTTGTATTCAGATAGGATGAACATGTATATGAACACTGTTGTGTATGTTGTTTTTTATAAGTACTTTTTATATAAATAATAAACCTTTCCATCAAACCGTCAACCTTAATATTTTTTCAACACTTGAGATATCATGATAGGTTTGCTTTCACGTAAGTTGGTGTAATTATATTTGCATAAAGAAATTCAACACCTAGCGCATCCTTTAAGTTGAAGTGTTTCCGAATTTATAAGATTTCTGCGTTTAATTTAAAAAAATTAACGCCATACCTGAGAAAACCTATAGAAGAATCAATATCCTGAAATAAAATTTAAAACTGTTTATGTTGTTATTAAGGTTATTTCAGTAACGAACTAAAACTACTCCAAGAATGATATTTTACGAAGAACAACTAACGATATAACCACTTAACAAGCCCTCAAGTCGCCATCTCGAATTTGTTAAACGATGTAGAGTCACAGTTTCTCAACTTACGAGAGACATTTTAAGTTAATCACTGGCCCCCACTATATCGACCATCTAATATTATCACCTGTTTTATTGAAACACTTAGGTTATTATACCCCCAGGCATAGATATACTCCGCCTTGTTTTGACCAACTTTTCGTAATTTTTTGTATTCAATGCTCTTCATTGCTCTCATTGGCAATCATACCACATATTCTTATTTTTATATATATCTTCAACTTCGTATGAATTGCCCTTTCAACTGTTTTGATTCAAGCGCCACTGTTGAGTCTAATGAAAACAAAATGTGCGTCTGGCGTGTCATTTTTAAGACTAGTACTCTGTTTGAATCGGTATTCCATCTTCATAATCAAAATGTATATGTGTATGTACTTTATCATAGCGATGGGACACACTGTTTAAGAAAGCGTAACAATAAAAAAACGGCGCTATATGTTGAATTTTAATGGTCAAATATTGAATTGACTTATTTGTTGATACTGGATATCCGTTATACTTCAATGCATGGATATAGCGTTATCGATATCTAGCAAAAAATTCCAATCAAACCCACGTTGGGAGCCGTCTTAAACTTGCAATTACTTAGTAGGTTCGATCTTTTGATCCAGGCTGACTGAGGCCTCACTGCTATTCAAAGAGAGAAAAATCGAAATAAAAGCTCTGTTCCTATGCTTCGGGTTGTGCTGCCAAGGAATTATTTATCGTGCATTAAAACATACGACAATTTTGACAGTTTAAGTTAAAATAATTAAATATGTCTGTTTGGTTGCAAACTTATATACGAACGAAAAAATAAATAATAGATCTAATTTGCTATTACTAGTCGGTTTGGGACAATTTTGTCAAAATAAGATTAAAAAAAAACTGTGCCGATACATTCCTTAATTCGTTCACATTTTTTATCCGTATGCATGCAACCTATAAAGTGACCTCAATTTTAAGATTACGCATGTGGTCAGCATGGTCAGTTATTGAAAAGATTGTTAGCTGAAAAGTAAAACTCTAGAAGTCTGCAGGAAGATTGATTAATTAATGTTGGCTGATTTGGCCACCAAAAAAAAAAACTTGTGCAAGTAAAACGATTGTTTACATTATTTTTTTCTATGATATGAAATCAAACAGAACTAGGATATTCGTCAATATACAATCGATGCACGTGTAAACCTTATAATTCGCGTCTATATTTGTAATAATTTTCTAGTTATATCCGGGTCAGATAATCATCGACAATCTTCGGAGGCCATGTCGACGGTTTCAAGTACAAAATAAACGGGAAATCTCGAATCGGGATACTTTATGATGAATCCATGCATTTTATATTGTTTACCATAGGAACCTTTGTAATTATGATGTACAATTTAGTTCGTTATACATAAGATTTGAGAGTTTTAATTGAGTAGGCATGAATTTGGGAGGTCACGTATAGTGCCACTTTATTAAACCATATCCCCTATTCAATTGCCATCGTCATAGAACTTATGTCTATTAAGTATGCTTAAACCTCTCATGATATTTTTTAAATACATTTTGATATCTTGATATTATGACATTATTATGATGATATATTATACAATCATGAGTATATCCTTTCCTTTTTTTTTAATCTGTTACTTTTGTAATGATATGTTCAATTAACCGTTCTCTCCTTCGACATTCCTACAGAATCACGTTTGATCTATTCTCAGTAATATCATACGCAAATATGTGTTCTTTTTTTTTCTTCGTTTTGATGATTAAACCAGCGAGTCACAAATTATTATAAACAACCAGTTCAACTTTTTAAGAATGACTATCAAATGTCAGTCAATGGAAATGGTTCGAATGAAAAAAAAAGACAATTTTGATATTAAATAACAGTAGTATTGTACTGTAGATGTTTAGATATGAGAAAGTCGTATTTTTCTACTGTGTCTATCTGCGACTGTCACAAACTTATTAAATAATAATTAATGTTGCAATGAACGATATAGATCATTTAAGTAGACAACTGTACAGATACATTTCATTGTAAATTGCCAGTTTTGTTCCATATATGTAGCGATGTTATTTGGCTGATAAGCATAAAATATGCAAACTAGTTCAACTGAAACATATGAACTTTCAACGAGGCTATTTGATAAATATCTATATATATATATAAAGTTGTCATCAATTTTTTACGACAAGTGTTTTAAATATTATAATATTTACAATAACGTGTCTCCCCTGGAGAGTTAGCAATGAATAATTGTTTATAAAGATACAAAAAAGAAAAAGAATTGATATATTTTATTAAAGTTTTTGTGTACGAAAGCAGCCAACCGTTTACTATAACTTAATGAAATTGTATAAATTTTCGAAATCCCAACAAACTTTCATAAAAACCAAATTATCACGCCCACAGCTATAGAGTCGGGTGAAAGTACTAAACTTCGTTAGGAAATTATATAACTTTCTGTAATTTTATGCGCATTAGGATCTACAAAAAGGATAAATGCTTATAATCTCGAATTAACTCTGTATGCAAATTTCACAGAAGAAATATGTCTAATAGTTATCTAAAGAATTCGACGCATGACGCTCTACATGCTCTTAGAGCATGACCTAGATCAAAAATGATCGCTATATAACATTTTTTGTACTTGATTATCAAAAACATTTTCAAAAATAGGTTAATACTACGGATGCTTGGATGCATGTTTATCTACTCATGTGTACATATAACGGTTCATACAAACCTCAGATAGTGTTTATTCATTGAAACAGTGCTTAATGGCATGCAGGTATTAATTAATCTTCAAATTTCTAAAAAAAAATCATTAAATAAGATCACAAACTACTGAATTATTCCTTGCGAGAATGCCATCTGTCTACAGCAGAGTGTTACTTTTAGTTTTCAGTAAATATGAAAATTTGATATGAATAAGGTGATTGGCTCTATTATTTTGTTATATTGAGCAATAACTTAGCTTTGTAGGGAATCAAGAAACGGGATACTTCTGGATTACATGACCTCATCCCCGGATGATTTTGTTTTTTTTTTGTTTTTTCTTATTTAATTTTTTTTTGGGGGGGGGAGGGGAGGAGTTGCTTAATTTTAGTTTTCGGTGTTATATTTTGTAAATAGTTGTTTGTCGTTTCGTCTATTTGTTCTGGTCATGGTGTTGTCTGCTATTCTTCCACTTAATGTTTTTCTGATTGTCTCTTGGTGTCTTCTGTTTGTATGAACACAATTAATTCTTCACCTGCATTCAACTAACAATCTGATTTTTCCAGCAGAAAAAGTGGTGTGTTTTGTTAGTTGACTTAGTGATTTACACTTTTAGAAGTTTACGTTATAACTCTTAAGGATGTTCGCTACTCTGTTTCAAAATAACAAGCATTTTAATTTAAATTGATAGTATATAAATAACAGAACTAAAAAAGCAGATAAAAATGAAGGGTCCGTGTCCTTGTTTTCGATATATAAGCCATTGAAAATTTGGCGGGAAATGATTCTCTCTAGATTTTTCATACATTTAACATTGGCACCTTTTTCTTTCAAAAACTATGAAAAAATTACAAGAACTTTTACAAGATTTCAACTTTAGCTTTTTAAACTATATGTTATAAAATTACGAAAAGAAAAGTAGGGGTTAGCGGGCAAAATTTTTAATGGCACTACATGGATAAAACCAGAGGATTCTGAATATCTGACAAAAAGTCATAAACAAGAGGAGCGAACATCATTAACGTAATTATAGCTCCTAACTTTGCAGCATGTTTTAGAACGCATTCCTGGCTTTCAAATGTTTAGGTTTAAGCGTTCCCGGTGAGGGTAAGAAAAAAGCTTTGGACGCACGAAATGTATAATGACTTAGTGTGTATTTCAAATACTATTTCAAAGTTTTATTTTGAGATTTTATCTTTGAACCATTGTCGCTTTTGATTTTTTTCCAATTGTTACGAACAGTTTGTTACGAGGATAAACGCATTTTTTTTTATCTCTATATATATATACAGATGATAATCCATTGAGCTCACCATTTACCTAAATAAAATATTTTTACTAAATTTACTTTGTTTTCATCATCATTAAATGTTCAACTGGTGCTTTAGTAATTAAAGCAATACAGTTGTGCCAATTGGTCCATGTTTAACTATTTTCTCTTTTTTTCATTGATTATATAATTGATTTCAACGCATGCATTTTTTTTCAAATTTTGTACGACAACTGCCTTTATATGTTAATCTTGTGATTCAGCGACTATGAAAGTATTGGTTTATACTTTTTAGTTAATGAATTTTTTATCATGTTATTCGCTGATGCATGTGGCTTGTATTTTAGATACATTCGCTATCAAAGGTTTCTTAAGCTATTTTAAAAAATACACAGCAGAAAGAAAAAGAAGAAAGTTTGTCATTTTTCATTTCTCATGTCTGTTGGAAAGAGTTTTGAAACTGTTTTTCGTTCATAGTTAGTCGAGACTTAATTCTGTTATGTGAGCGAGTATATAGTACAAACCTTGAGAGGTTTATTTTATTAGATTCTATTCTTTTTTCAAGCTCGTTTTTTATCGTTGTCGAGAACCTTTCGAAAGTCCAGCTTGACAGCTTGAAACCATCTTTCTCTGCATGATTGGGGTTAAAAGCTATTTCATGCGAGATCAAATTAATAGCTATATTAAGTACCCGACATATACGAGGGTGTGGCTGGGGTTTACGGAATAGAGAATAATTGGCAAAAAAATAAGCAATAGTGGAAAAGGGTCTTAAAATTTAAGAATACAGAAATGAAGACCCTCAAAGATATATATATATACATTTTTTAAGGGGCCAACTGAAGCCCGCCTCCGGGTGGGGATTTTTGCGCTGTGTTGAAGACCCATTGGTGGCCTTCGGATATTTTCTGCTCTTTGGTCGGGTTGTTGTCTCGTCGACACATTCCCCGTTTCCATTCTCAGTTTTATATATATTATATAGTTTTGTTTTATTATCCCAATTTCAATTTTTACATTTATGTAGGCAAAAAACATTGAGACGAATTGATTTTACATTGTATATAGTACTACCGGTATATATTCTTCGTAATTTCATAGGACTTGTTATTTTTTAATGTTTTTGTTGAAGAATCCAGCACTGAATGAGTTAACGTGCTAGGTCCACTTCCAAATTTCATTTTTTTTCGTGTTAAGACTATTCAGATGTGGTACGTTTTCTTGGTTTTCTGTACGTATTTGTTTATGTCATTTAGGTGTTGAGTGCAGGTCGTTTCTTCTACAATTGAAATTTATATTTGTTATGACCCTATGATTTTTTTCATTTTTTTGTGGGTTGCACTTCAGAAAGTTTATGTCTTTGCTTCATTGTGTATAAAGTATCATCTTCTTGCCTTAATTGTTATTTCCTTCATGGGGTGTCTTTGTAAACTAGTTCAAAATTCTAAAGACTTCATCTTTATCCCAGAAGTTGTCAGAGAATTTATGGGCTTTTAAACTTTCATGCAAGTGTTTTCTTCTTTGGGAAGTTAGGTCTTTGATTTTTTAGACCCTACTTACTGTGCTTAATTGGCTTCATGAAATAGTAATATTATAGTCACTTTAAATAAACTTTCACACATTTTAAAAGCCAAACCTTAATAAAAACTGTTCCAATTCATTAGGATAGCCCAGTTTCATTATCAGTCCTCACTAAAAGCTTTTAAAAGATTGAAAAGACCTTTTAATTTTAAACCATGTTACTTTGTTTTACTACATCCCCATAATAAAATAAACGAGTGAGAGGTTGTTAAACTTTCCAATGTTTATTATAAAGATGCTTTAATTTAATCTATAGTCTCTGAGATCATTATTGCGTAACTGACTATTAAATCATGTTAGCAATGCTGTGAAATTAATTCTTACATGCAACCATTTAAACCTTCAAGTAACCCAACTAAGCCTGTAGATATCATTTTTATATTTGAAAAGGACTAAAAATTGACAATTAGTACAACGTGTTTAGAACACTGAAATCTAGAATTGTTTTACCGTAGAACTGTTCTAGGGTAGAACTGTCAGAATAAGTTTTAGGATAGAACTGTCAGAATAAGTTCTAGGGTAGATATGTCAGAATCAGTTTTAGGATAGAACTGTGGGAATAAGTTCTAGGGTAGAAATGTCAGAATAAGTTCTAGGGTAGAAATGTCAGAATATATTCTAGGGTAGAAATGTCAGAATAGGTTCTAGGGTTGAACTGTCGGAATAAGTTCTAGGATAGAACTGTCGGAATAAGTTCTAGTGTAGAACTGTCAGAATCAGTTCTAGGATAGAACTGTCGGTATAAGTTATAGGGTAGAACTGTCAGAATCAGTTTTAGGATAGAAATGTCAGAATAAGTTCTAGGGTAGAACTGTCGGAATAAGTTCTAGTGTAGAACTGTCAGAATCAGTTCTAGGGTAGAACTGTCGGAATAAGTTCTAGGGTAGAACTGTCAGAATCAGTTCTAGTGTAGAACTGTCGGAATAAGTTCTAGGGAAGAAATATCAGAATCAGTTTTATGATAGAACTGTCGGAATAAGTTCTAGGGTAGAAATGTCAGAATCAGTTTTATGATAGTCTGATAGTCGGAATAAGTTCTAGGGTAGAACTGTCAGAATCGGTTCTAGGATAGAACTGTCGGATTAAGTTCTAGGGTAGAAATGTCAAAAACTGTTCTAGAATAAAAGTGTCAGAATCAGGTCTAAGGTAGAACTTTTCTAAAAGACTATTCTAGAGCAGCTTTCTGCTCGTTATATAGAACAGTGCAGTATATAAATAATGAGAAAATATATGAATGTATTTTGTCGTTGTCTCTGGATTAATAAGATAAATAAAATAGATGACACGAACGACTATACTATGAATATATATAAAACTTTCAGGATCTATTCTATAGTCAAACACTGTTCGTACAAGGGTAGAACTGTCAAGACTGTTTGAAGGTAGAACTGTTCAAAACCGTTCTAATGTATGTAGAACTTTCAAAATCTGTTCTTTATACAACTTCCCCAAAAAAGTTCTCTGCTAGAACTGTCCAAAAACTGTTTTCTGTTAGAACTGTCAAAATCTGTTCTCTGTTAGAACTGCCCCAAAACTCTTCTCTGTTAGAACTGTCCAAAGTTGTTCTAGGTCAAACTGTCAAAAAAAGCTGATTTAGGGTATTATTTTAACACTATCATCATATACGGGACTTTTTTGTGGTATATTGTGCTCCATCAATCAATTTAATCGTTTTTTAATCATAAGGGAAAGTAAACTCCCTTTTGGTTTTGAAATGTGTCCGATTTGTCATTCTAGAGTTATTGGAACTGTCAGAGAAATCGGGCCAATTTACCCTGAATTTATTTCATACTATAGGGCCATTTTCAATATGTTGTTCAATCTTTGCCAAAATTTACAGTATCACCGCTTCATATGTACTCTTTCAGGTTGGAATAACAAATACGATGTATTTCTGAAAGTAAAGCACAGATCGAAAAATACCTCAATGCGAAAGAGTTTTGCAATTTGTAGTATATGTACAAAAATTGAACGATAAAGACATTTTTTAACAAAATCAAAACAACAAATCAATCTAAAGTAAAGCTATGCATTGTATGCACAATCTTTCAAATAATTCAGGGTGTCCTTCGATGCTAAAAACTAAAAAATGTAAAATTTTCCATGATTGTTCACCAAAATTGTCTCTAACAGCGATGTATAGCACAGATATCTTTTGATTTAATGGAAGAATATAAAAGTGTGGCAAAATCCTTTATGTAGATTGTTCAGACTTTTTACTATCCATATACCACTAGGTTTCACAAACTTTAGGATTTTGACCACATGAATGAAACAAATTCAAGGAAAATTGCCCCTCCTCCTTTATGGGTATATTTTACAACTTAGGATGTTGTTCTGTAAGTATTTCTACAGGATCGTTTTCCCGACTTTTGATTTAACGCCTTCAAAGGTATCTTATTCTTGCAATAATTTCAATATGCATAAGACAGGCGTGTCATGCACTCCTGACTCAGCTGTTTATTGCATGTATTTCGACACACATTACAGCTTTTAAATAACAAATGGTAACTCTGGCAATGCTTATTGCATAGTGTAATATGATTAAAGATTATGTTTCCTTCAAGTATCACTTAAGAAGCAATATTTGTCGAAACACACATCTGGTGGCTGCAGTTTTAAATGGGTGCCTTTTAATGTTATTAATAACACTGATGGTCCCCGAGGATGGATAACACCAGTAGCTAGAACTTCGTCACTGTCATACAAATACGGATCAGATCATTTTTAAGAAAATTGGCAGTGACATAACTTCGTGATGGTCCGGACTTTATTGTTAATACAAATGGTTAAAATCCATAAATAGAATTAAAATAAAAACATAGTATAATACAAGACTTAATTTGATAAGGGAAGTATAATATTAAACTGTTGAAACATTATATGCAAGTTTAAAAGACGTAATTAAAAAGATGAATCATAATTCATATTAAAATATTTTTACAGTGTGACAGTATGATAGAAAACGTGTATGCACATGCAAGTGAAAATTGCAAAATTAAATTGTCGATTTTTATGAACATTTTTAATGAAGACAGTTAAATGACAACCTTAATTTATTAGTTTGATCAAATTTAACGTGTTTAAAGTGGCATTAGCTGTCAAATTCATGTTCACCGAATTCTCATATTTATAGCATGCTTAAACGTATATCCAAATTACAAAAAGTCTAAAATAAACAATTAACAATGCATGGAAATAATATGCATCAACATTCTGTGTGTATTTTTGTCTAGATGCCATCTAATTAACCACCGAGAGACTTCCGAAGACTGCCGACGGTCATATAATCCGATATAAACATAAATATAAATACAAATAGATAGTGACCACGTGCAATTGGATTTTTCTTATCAAAAAGCATGTTTATCATCATTTTTACCTGTATAAGAATGATTTTTCGGGAATCAAATCAGTCAGCCAAACGGTTCATCCTTGTTTCAATTTAAATGTTGACATTTGTTTTCCTTTTATTAGCTGAATACATGCGTAACCCATGTCCAGCTAAGGGGTTAAATTGAAGGTCACATGAATACGGATTCAACGAGGTCGAATTATTCACTTGCAAGTATATTAGGACAAGAACAAATAAACAACATATACAAAATGTATCAAACTAGAAGACATGCTCTGCAAAGTGAGTCGACTAGGAAATGTTGGACTACCACTGGATACTCATGATATGTCGGATCATGCTTCACCACAGGCCACCTACGATCCTGCAATAGCTATTTAAAAAGAAGAGTCTGTGGTGTTTTTCGCGATTAATTAGATTGAACGTCCCCTTTCCGATCGGACGTGCCTGTGTCTTTATAGTCTAACTCAGCTATACAGCTGTATACAAACGGACGGCCTTTATAGGAGTCATTTAACTCGTATAGAACGCCATTCACTAATTTATATCTTCTCCATTAGGTATGGAAAACCATCATTTTTTTAAGATTATTTTCCGGCGCATGCCTGTTTGAGGTTGCTTTTTAGATTTCAGATACTCTGCTAGTGTTATGATATCTGTTGCACATATTTCGTGGAGGTACGCTCGGACAATTGTAATTTGAGGTACTTTGAGGTTTTTTGCATGTTTTCGTATGCAGTCTATACGTCTGTGGCATTTCAACTTTTAAAAGAAGTAATATAGCATGTCATGCATTGGGTTTGTTAACACATCGTGAGTGATCTGGATGATGAACACCTTAGTACTCTTTCCAATATACCTCTTTTTTCTAAAGTGCATGCTTGTGAAAACAATCTGATTAAATTACAAATCCTGTGTCTAATCATTTTTACTAGATTTTTGTAAAATTGATTTTAAAAATCATTAAAATTCAGGCTTTATCTTAAAATCATCAAGAATACCAACTTTCGTGATAAGAATCATTTTAACATTACATTATTCGCTTGATTTAAAAGTAGTTTACATATAATTACAATTACACATCTAAAAAATTCTGAAATTACTATTTCTTTTGTATTCAGGTCTTAAAAAAGAATAATTATAAACATTGAAACTAAATCGATTTAAAAGTAAGAGTTTATTTATATTTCTTTATAATAAAATAGCTTTTAATATGCCAAAATAAATTATAACAACTATGAAGTCACGGTACGTGACAGATAAAAGTATACTTTTCTACATAATATAAAGAAAATTCACGAATACGTTTGTAATATAATACTATATAATTAAGTCATTTTTCAACTTAGACGTATACGAAATATGTGGTCATATGGTCTGAAATAATTTAGAATAAACAAAAAAATGCAGAACTCATACAGCCTCCATCCGCCATTAATTATTTCATATCAACTGCATTATGAATGTATGAAGTCAGAATTCCAATGTTTTAGGTAGTTTTCTTCCTATGTTTTATCATTAGAACTATGGATGTATAATTTTGACAATGTGATACTTCCATGTTTGAATTTGATGGAACCATTGAAATTTGACATTTGATATTTGAGTTAAATTCGGTTGCATTTTTTTTTACTTTGAAAACATTGGGTTTTTTTATAACGAAATTTAAAAGGTCAGTGTAGTATGGTATTTTGACCGATTGAAAACTGACCTTGTGATCGGTTAAAGTCAGAAATAGTTACTCTCCGCTCGTGACAAATGACTTTTATTTGAAATATGCTCATCATTATTTGAGAAATTCCATTCGAAGGGGACACGATTCCGATATTGAATAAACATAATGTTTTTAAAAGGTTACCAAGATGATGAGTCCAAATAAAAATTATTCAAGATTTCTTACTATGATATAAAGAAAAATGAAATGCGGTGAATAAAACGTTTATGATAATGATGAGGGTGGGGATATGGGTGTTGAAGAAGTGAACTACATGCACTAGTTATTGCCGGACTGTCAAAATTCTTTATAAGTGAAATGATTAACAATTTAATGAATGGTCTTTTTAGTATATCCATGCTAAAGCATACCTTAGAAATAAGATCGAAGTAAACTGTATATTATGTTAGAAGGGTAAACCAAACTCTAACTAGATAAAACATACTATCTCAAAAAGAGCATAACAATTACCAACACATTGATACTATCTGAATGGGTCAATATCCGCAATTCTTTTCTCAAGTAGGTGATAATGCTAGCTTTTTCTTCCATTCGTCTGTCGATATCATAAATCTGGATATGTATGATGGCTCGTTTCGAAACTCATACATTTTCATAGATGTGGTCAAATTTTCGGGTTACACAATGTGATTAATTTTTTCTACAAATTTGGAAACCCCTAAAGGCCCCGTGTGATGCGGCTTCAGCAAGTAAAAGCTTCCTATTTTCACACAGTTGAATTCTCTGGAAATTCAGTCTGTTCTATACAAACTTATTAAAAGCTCAATTTTATTTACATCTTTATTGTATTGTCTTTTTAAATATCACAAATGGTTAAGCTCAGTCAGTTATTTAAAATAGCACCATCTCCTATATCATTGCACGGAGATTTTTAATCTGCATATTATAATTGTGTTTCTCCTGTTGAGTCGCATTAGGGATGTTGAACCATCTATTTTCTCGTGCATGTTTTGACTATTTTTATGGTGTAAAGTTTTCACAAAAATACTTAATACAATCATACTTTACTCAACGATATGCAATGTATTACAATGTATAACTATTATCTTTCTGGACATTAAGGGAAACAATTGAAGTCTTGACCAAATTTCTTTCGGTGTCAGTTTCTAGTTGAAGGTCAGTCTATTGAGCATCCTGTGAATGTTGGTGATATGATTTATTAGAGGCAGGTTGAACAAGGTGATAAAAAAGTAACCAAACATCAAATTTCATGCATGTATTGAAAGTGTGTCCGAATGAAAGATAGAATATTCGGGTTTAGAATACCCCCACTTTTCAGAATACCCAAAATACTGAACAGTACAACAAACCACACCAAAGTATTAATTACAATATCCAAGTCCTTTGTAAAAAGGTAACTAGAGCTTTTACTATTGCAGTATCCAACGACCTTAGTAAGCAATTGCGAAAACATTTTCCTCTGAAAACACTGCAGTGATATGGATTAGATTTCCTTTAATAATTTCTAATGTCTTTTACCTTAAAACTCTGTCCAATGAGCTCAATTTTTTTTTTGCAACTTATCCTTAATTCCGTGAACAGGACAATCCACTGTCGAAAATAATAGATTTATGAACTTCTTAAAACTATGGTCGAAGTCTAAGTCCGCCGTCTGTTGTACATGTCCACCATGGTTTAAAAAAATATAATATGGAAAATTCGAAAGACATTATACATTTATGCATCCTTTTTTTGAAAGCCAAGGATAGTAAACAATGCTTGAGGAGGTCATACCCATAAACATCAAAGTAACACGTTACAAATTCCGTGCGTCCAAAGTGCTTTTCTGAATTAACCTTTTTTAGGAACGTTCAATCCTAAACATTTGAAATCCATGGAAGTAAAAATACGTAGTCTCGTTAGGAACTGTATGACCAAATAAAAGGGACATAAAAGACATATCTAAAGCCAACGAACTTTGTCTGAGAGAGTTTGAACCTTGCATTCTCAATAATTTCTTAATTTGTCAATTGGGAATTATAGCAATGTATGATATAAACAGATGCACTAACTAACGAGCTTAATATGATTGTTCCAACATCTTTCCGACTTTTACATTTTTACTTGTCCCTTGTTCTTTTTATTTTTCAACAGTAAATTTTTACGTTCTGCACATTTAACTGTTGAAAATAGTTTACAATTTAGAATTCTATTTTGTAATAGATTCAAAATTGTGTTCTACATATGTGTTAGACCAAAAGTCCATTACTCGCATCCTAGAAATTTACCCCTATTTAGAAGTACACCATTTTCATTTCAGACAAAGTTCTGGTTCAGAAAATAGAAAAAATAAATAGTTTTGAAAGTCATGCTGTCCTTCGTGTTTGCACTGCACTACATAATATGTCAAATATATTTATAATTCTTGAATTTAACCAATAATGACTTTTTAGTAAAAGCTATTCCACGACAAATATGTGAGATAAAAATGTAAATATTCAAATATCGAAATTAAACATAGATAAACATAGATAACACTTCAATATTTAAAAGATTTGTACTATTGTTATGACATAAGCATTATTGAATATTATATGTGGTTCGTTCGGGTCTCACACAGGGTATATAATGTGACATTCCCGGCTGAGGTTTTATATTCCCTGAGCCGAAATATTAAATTATTTTCACTGCAAATTACAAAATCCTTCACTTATGCGGCAAAATATCAGGTTGTGAGTATCAATATTTCTGTCGGTCATAAAGCATAAAAAGTCACCTACATACAAACAGAGCATATGAAAGCTATATACTTTATTGCAAACATCTTTCTAACGTAAAAATAATATATTTGTCAAGATGAAACCAAATGCATTTTAAGTGAAGGACACAAAATATACAGAAACATGTCCTGATTGTCTAACTGCATAGTCAATATTTCAACAACTAACTCTGTACTAGAAAATACATTAAAGAAGGGTAATCCGTAATATATGTGTAATTCAGGTCTAAGACAGTGAATAACCAGTATGAGTATGTTTCTACGTCTACCATGCTTTAAATGAAATTAGCATGCAAGGAACATTTATAACTCAATTAAACGACATTGGGTTCTATACAAATAATCACCTCATTAACACATCTATTATTAAAATTTATACAATTAGAATGTCTATACTTGTAGTTGCTAAATTAATAGAAAAATCTATAATTTGTTGTTGAATGTCATCAGTTATGTTGTTCGCTTTCATTTATCGACTCTAAATTTTAATATTGTTGAATTGGGAAACAAATGGGCTTGACAATTTGAAAAAAAAAACTGTGCTATAATGCTAACGAGGAAGTCTATACATTCTTTTTAAATCCGTGACTATATCTGGAAGTTACTGGTTAGAAATGTCTAATTAAGACATGTTAATTGTGAATTTCTTTTATATTTCTTGGACCATACATTTAAATTGGAATTAACACTTACAAACGACGAGAAAGGCGATTCATTAAGTGTTCTAGAAATGATAGAATGCTGTTTCGGAGGTCTACACAAACGATGATCCGCAATTTGTACATGGATAATATAAAATTGAAGATACATCAGTTTTCTAATTATTAAATGGAAACAGCAGTGAGACTTCCGCAATGTATACTGTCTGCGTCATATTGTGTATAATTCAAACCTGTTTTGTAGGGATGTACTTGGCACAATCACAGCTACTCACAACAGAGTTGTATCAACACCTTTTTCTTAATACCAACTATACGATAAATTTGTTACCAGTTTGTCAAAATGGCGGGAATGTTACAGTTAAACTGCAGACGGCGCTCAGACAAGTTATGGATGTGGTAAGTTACAAATTCATGGTACTTTGATAGAAGATTTTGTATATTTGCTGGTTATATTGGATATTATTATAGCTTGTCATTATTTCAGTGTAGTAATTTTATAAAGAAATTCTGTGGAAATTTTTGAAATTGGTTTATGCAATAACTCTCATTTTAGAAGTGTCAAAACATCGCATTTAATTGTATTTCTTGAATCCCCTTTGCATGATATTACCGTGATCATAAAACGCCGAAGCGAACTATTTTAAACAAAGAATGTCACACATGTAAATTTTCAGATTAGACGACTGTTCTAATACAAGAACGTAAAAATATGTCGCTAGTGAGTTGAAACATATCAACATCGTATCGGTTAACCAATTTGGGATGGTGACCAGAAAACAATATAGTGTTGGTTCTAGTAGTTCTTCATCATAACTGTTTTAGAGCAGAATTTGTGTCAGGGCACACACCTGTCAATGAAGTCCGTATAATGTGAACATACACGATCGTAAATCAAAAGTATTAATTACATTGTACGATATAAAAGCCATACGACAGGACAGAGGGTATATTACTGCTGAGAAAAGGGAAGTTGACAATTGGAAAGTTGAAATCGTACCGTTTGTCATACTATTTGATTCTACTTTGAAGTCGACTATATATGTCAATATCAAGGCTTTATGACAAAACAATAAACGAAAAACCAATACGACGGACAGCAACCAACGACAACCATTGAATTACAGGCCCCTGACTTGGGACAGACACATGGCATGCGGAGGGGTTAAGTTCACTGGGATATATGAGATGCAAGGGTTATCTAGTGACAGGAATTCATTAATTTATCTGAAAGTGAAATCAAAGAACTTGGCAAGACCCCTTTTCTGTTTGTCTTTGAGATGTTCTGCTTCATACGAGTACACAAACAAGTCGGCAGTAGGGTGCAAAATTTTTACCCATTGGATATCATCTTTGGTGTATTTGTTGTTGGAATCAATGTTGTTCTTCACAAAGTAAGATTTTCATGACCTAACCAAGGAATTTGTATCTACGATTCATATGTTTGTAGAAAAATCACTGTTTAATGAGAAGACGTATTCGATCATTCAAATGAGAATGAGGAATAATAGTATATAGAGCGTAGAAAAATCAAAAGTTTTCATATTAGTGCAAATTGAAACTATTGCGATTTAAGATTTCCGAGTAAATCTTAAGGAAGAATATATAAGAATACACATCTGATTGACATCGCTGGTTGAAGACTTCATCACAATATTTCTGAATGTTATCTAGCATAATACGCAAACGTTAGATTTTCTGATTTTTATAGAAGTATATAAACAATCTAGCGGCTATTTGAACGGCAGATGGCCGATATATTTAGAGTGAAATAAGCAAATTTTCATAAGGTTCTGAAGAGGTAAACACAATTTTCCCTGAAGTTATTTTATATTTGAGCCTTTTTCTTACAGTCTTTTGAAGAAAACTTCCGTCTTACATTTTTCTATACAAAACATCGAAAGCTTGCTGCATGCTACTGTGACGTGGCTAAGGATATAGAATTGCATTGACAACAATAATGCCTTTTAATTTGGGATAAGAAAAATAAGTTCAAAAGTAAACAATACAAGTGATCATAATTCTTCGATAAAGATGTACATGTATATTCTATTTGATATGTGAAATCGTTGGTTTATTTTATGCCTAAAAGTTTGAAGTTTGCAGTTTTCGTGAGAACATTTCTTTTGTGATATCATAATGGTCTTGTAGTTGATCACGAAATATAGCCGTATGGCAAATTGTTTTGTTTTTTATTCTTAATAAAAAGATTGATTTTTCTTTTAAAAATAACAGATCATTTTTTACGTAATGTCTAGGTCAATGTGGTCTCATAGTTCAGTGAATGTCGTTGGTTGCTGTCTCTCATATTTTTTTTTCGTGTTTAGATGTACATCCATTCTCATTGAACTAGTACACATGTTTGATTAGGGACCAGCTGAAGCCCGCCTCCGGGTGCGGGATTTTCTCGCTGTGTTGATGACCCATTTGTGGCTTTCGGCTGTTTTCTACTCTTTTGGTTGGGTTGTTGACTCTTTGACACATTCCCCATTTCCATTCTCAATTTTATAAATCGTTAGTTTTACCGTTTGAATTATTTCACATTTTGTCATGTTGTCTTTTTAAATGCATTTTAGTAGCTGATTAAATGGTATGGTTTTTAATCAGTGTTACAGTTCGTGCGGTGATCTATAGTGTTGTTTACATCTTTTTCATTTGGTCTCTGGTGGCTTTTTGTCTCATTGGCAACCATAGTTACCATCTTCTTATTTGTATATCATAATCCATCTACCTAATATATATACTCGATGTCAACTTCAGATCCTTAACTCATCGCAGCAAAAAAGTTACCCCGTAATGCACTGTGCCCTAAAGACAAATAAAAAATTGTTAAAGTACAATTTTATTTAAATGGTAAATTTACTAGTATTCATTGCCATTCGAAATTTTAACGCATTTTATAGTAATATATATTTGCGACAGTAAAGGTAAACTTATCAGCTGTAAAATTGATAATTATATGTTAACTCTGCTGAAAACAAGGATGTAGAAATTAAAGTATAAAATGGTGATATCTCATAGACGTTTACCCCCGATCTCCTTTTATTCCGAATCAATGCAGCATGAAAATAAGGTATTTAAATGTGCTTTTCATAGTTATGTATCAACATGTGTAAACGTAAGTTTAATTTGAAAACAGTTTTTTCTTGTTTCATCGATCAATCACTTTATTTCTTCTCTGAACTTTCTGATGTAGGGTATTATTTTGGAAAAGCAGGAGTTAGATATTTAACGGATTTTTCCTACTCATAATAAACAAACATTGAGTGGTTACCAGATGCGCATCCAGGATTTAGAAAAAAAGGGGACCCGGGGGCCCCAAACTAGACAAACTTTGGAGTGGAGTAGGTAAAAAGTCTAGTTTAACCATAAATGTAGCTCTATAAGGGCACCCCTCTAAATACGCCTCTGGTTACTCCCAAAATTTACATGGACTTATAGTAATGATATAATTCCAAAATACTCTTGTGCGTTTATTCCCAGATTGAAAATAGAAAAAAAACGTAAAAAGTATAGATCACGGTACACAAGCTATTGTATTAATAGTTTTATCAACGCGAAATGACAATGTTAATATTTAAGTATAAATAAATATGTTAGACTCAAGTAAATTTATTTAATATTTCTACTTGAAAAAAATAAAAGCTACGCTACCTATGAAAACCTCGGTTTGTCTTTTGAATATGTTTATACACTTTTATATACAGTACCTATTTGTTACAGAATGAAAGAGAACAGATTGTAACAGTTAATATCTGGTTCCGAATGGTAAGTCTAGAAGAAAAGGTGTAATATAAAAATGTTATCCAAGCATAATCCTTCAAACCTCGAGATATAACGACCAGCTGTAAGATTTAACAAATTATTGTCTGTGACATGTTCTTACTGTCTGGTGAGACTTGTTTAGGTACACAATACAGAAAGGTTAAAGGTTAAAGGTTAAAACATACCAAAGGCCAATCAAAATCTTGAGTCGAAAAAGCCCAAGCAACACGAAGGCAAAAAAAAAGAGACGAAAAAGACAAACAAGAGTACACAAAACTACACAGAAAACGAAATAGTGAGCATCGTGATCCCCAACAAAAACTTGGTGAACTCAGATTCTTCGAAAGGGAAATCGTTTCCTTTTCATCTAATGATACCCGTTATATTGTTATTACAAAAGTAGAACTCTCCTTTGCTATGTATTTGAAGCTTTTTTTTTTAACGTTTACTGTAGGTTTATTAAGAAAGAAATTTAGCCATTACTCAACTTACATTATACAAAATCGTCATAGTAGGAGTTGGTTCAGTATTTCCGAAGTTGTATCCAAGTTATCGGAAACTTAACAACAGATGATAATAATAGTCCGAAATAACCTTAATTTAATCAATCCAATTTGTATATGCGACTTCCTAAAATTGTCCGAATCTTTATTTGCGTTATGCCGGTATCACTAATTGAATTGTATTTTTTTTACAATACGATCGTAATTAAGATGTCTGTCAGCTCTCCTTATTGAATAGATCCGTGTTCCAAAAATATTCTTTTCAATAACGGATAAACATCAGAATATTTAAATGTTATTATATATGAATTAAAAAAATATATCAAAATAAGTAGTCTGTTTATTCCTGTTTATTCGACCCAGCCTCTGAGCATGTTTGTGTGTGTCACCGGTTAAGTTTACAGGTTCGGGACAAGTGTCAGAAAATTCCTGAAATAAAAATTTCTTAAGACATCTTCCCTCAAAACAAAAAAAAAAGAAAAAACTTTGCCTGAACCATGTCAATGCATTCAAGACGCATCTATTATAGCTAGCTAGGACAGCTTCTGATCTTTGCATTCAAGACGCATCTAGTATAGCTAGCTAGGACAGCTTCTGATCTTTGCATTCAAGACACATCTAGTATCGCTAGCTAGGACAGCTTTTGATCTTTGCATTCAAGACACATCTAGTATAGCTAGCTAGGACAGCTTCTGATCTTTGCATTCAAGACGCATCTAGCATAGCTAGCTAGGACAGCTTCTGATCTTTGCATTCAAGAAGCATCTAGCATAGCTAGCTAGGACAGCTTCTGATCTTTGCATTCAAGACGCATCTAGTATAGCTAGCTAGGACAGCTTCTGATCTTTGCATTCAAGACGCATCTAGTATAGCTAGCGAGGACAGCTTCTGATCTTTGCATTCAAGACGCATCTAGCATAGCTAGCTAGGACAGCTTCTGATCTTTGCATTCAAGATGCATCTAGTAAAGCTAGCTAGGACAGCTTCTGATCTTTGCATTCAAGACGCATCTAGCATAGCTAGCTAGGACAGCTTCTGATCTTTGCATTCAAAACGCATCTAACATAGCTAGCTAGGACAAATAAAAGTCCCACATTTGTTGCGTTGTGAAGTAGTATGTTATTTCTGTATGGACGGTGAGAGCGATTTGAGATCTAAAAGAACTAGTTTAACGCTGTCAAATGTCCACGTGTTTGTCCCAAGTCTGGAATCTCGTCAGTAAATGTCTTGTGTCTGTCTAAGACTTTATGTGTTTCGTTGTTTGAAGGATTGGGTGTTGATGGCAATACTTTATGTGTTTCGTTGTTTGAAGGATTGGCTGTTGATGGCAATACTTTATGTGTTTCGTTGTTTGAAGGATTGGGTGTTGATGGCAATACTTTATGTGTTTCGTTGTTTGAAGGATTGGGTGTTGATTGCAATACTTTATGTGTTTCGTTGTTTGAAGGATTGGGTGTTGATGGCAATACATTATGTGTTTCGTTGTTTGAAGGATTAGGTGTTGACGGCAATACTTTATGTGTTTCGTTGTTTGAAGGATTGGGTGTTGACGGCAATACTTTATGTGTTTCGTTGTTTGAAGGATTTGGTGTTGATGGCAATACTTTATGTGTTTCATTGTTTGAAGGATTGGGTGTTGACGGCAATACTTTATGTGTTTCGTTGTTTGAAGGATTGGGTGTTGATGGCAATACTTTATGTGTTTCATTGTTTGAAGGATTGGGTGTTGACGGCAATACTTTATGTGTTTCGTTGTTTGAAGGATTGGGTGTTGATGGCAATACTTTATGTGTTTCGTTGTTTGAAGGATTGGGTGTTGATGGCAATACTTTATGTGTTTCGTTGTTTTAAAGGATTGGGTGTTGACGGCAATATTTTATGTGTTTCGTTGTTTGAAGGATTGGGTGTTGATGGCAATACTTTATGTGTTTCGTTGTTTGAAGGATTGGGTGTTGACGGCAATACTTTATGTGTTTCGTTGTATGAAGGATTGGGTGTTGATGGCAACACTTTATGTGTTTCGTTGTTTTAAAGGATTGGGTGTTGACGGCAATACTTTATGTGTTTCGTTGTTTGAAGGATTGGGTGTTGATGGCAATACTTTATGTGTTTCGTTGTTTGAAGGATTGGGTGTTGATGGCAATACTTTATGTGTTTCGTTGTTTGAAGGATTGGGTGTTGATGGCAATACTTTGATTGTTTCTGTTTCATTTATTAACAACTGTTGTAGACTCGGGACGATTTATTTCTTGATACCATGTATAGACACCTGTCTATTTTTAAAGACTACATATTGCCATCTAGATGTCTTTTGGTTATATGTGTCGTTTCGTTGCTGTCTCAATTAGGTATTTTCCACATCTTTTTTTATTCGTCTTTGAAGTAAGCAAACATGACACTTAATCGCAAAACGTTATAAAATAAATTGCATTCCATATTGAGTTTACTTGATTGTCGTTGTTTTCACTCTAGATCTCATAGAGGTCTGTTTTTTTTTTTAAATTACCACGACGCGTACAATTAGAACTTACTCTTTTATATCTTTGAGTGAAAAATTAATACAAAAATGGCAACAAAGGTCCGTTTATTCACTTTTTGATTGAATTATATCTATTTAAAGTTTGTTTATCTGTTCATGGTTTGCCATACATACCCCACCACTATAACGTTTAAATATGGACTACATCTAACAAGATCGCAAATCAACGATGAAATCATTGGAGTTCCTTGTCATATGGAAAACGCGTTTTATTCCGACATGTTTTATGATTTAAAAGGACATTTAATTAAAGAAATCTATTTGTTACAAATTTTCAGAAAATATTTGATTATAGGATTCAAAATTGTTTTTGTATCTAGAATAGACAATATGTCCTTCTCTGTATATTTTCTTAATATCTTAGCTTTATGTAAGTGTAATTAGGATTCATGTCTTAAGAATAACTTGACATAACCTTTTTAATATGTATGAATACAGACTTTCTTGTGTAACGATCAATTAAGACATTGAATTGTTTTTAAACTACGGATAGTCATAACCCTGGGTCATAGTAACATTTGTTAGAGTGACACTTAGGACTTTATTCATCAGCAATACACCCATAGAATAAAAATTAAATAAATATACACAGAACAATAGCATACTGAGTGATTGTTATTCATGTACAAACAAAATTAAATAAATATACACAGCATAATAGCATACGTTTCAAACAATATCAAATTACATAAAACAGTACAAAATGATCAGTAACAACCGGGTTTTTCGTATTTCGATTTATGCAGAAATTGATACCAGTGGCACATAAAAATATAACGTTTTATTAAAGTGATACATTCTTCTTTCAATCAGAAATACTGAAATAGTAAATAATTTATCAGTTACGATTTATTAAATTGGAATGGTTCATTTTAACTATAATGAAATGGTGAATAATTTATCCGTTGCCATGTGGACATACTTCTTCAAATACTTAAAACTCTGATTTCAAGTACTAATCCGACTTTGTTACAAGTTAACAGCAATGTAATCATATTGTGATGGTATCAATTCAACTGTACAAATAAAACAAATGTAAAATCAAACTTGCGTAAAGTTGATGTCAAATACAAATTATAGACACGAGAAGACTAAACATACCTCTTGGTAATATGAAACATCATAGGAAGGTCACTTTTAAAAACAGCTGCCCAAGAGACAAATTTTTAATACAAAAGCAATTTGTGTATAAGGCAATATCTATATACAATTACATATAATACATATCGACTGCCCCAGAGATAGTATGTTATTAGATGCGATTGTGATACATATGTTTGTCTGGATACGAGTAAAAATTATATTAGATTTATATATTTTTTTCTAACAAACTAAAGCTGTATCATAAACATATAACTTTTAACGGTATGGCTTCACATAGCATATTGAGCTCTGTGGAGATTATCTTCTACCTGTTTACAAGTGACTGATACAAATCAACCGTAAACCTTTCAGACAAATATGAATTGTATTATGTCTGTTTGGGTTGCTCACCCAATTTTGTCAATATTACGGAACTATAAACATCTTTCATAAAAGTGGGAGGTTTAGCTAGCTATAAAACCAGGTTTAATCCACTATTTTCTTCATATACTGCCTGTTCAAGTCAGGAATATGACAATTGTTTCCCATCTGTTCCAATGATTTGATACTGTCAAGCGTTTGATTTTCAACGGTCAGATTTTATGGACTCCCCCTTTCTATTTTGCTATTTATGAACAGATCAATAATTCTTTATCACTATATTTAGTCTTGCATATATTTTTCGGCTGCAACAGAAACAACGTTAATCTTTGGCTGAATTTTGTTTGTGTAACATTATTCCGAGATGGTCTTTTGTCCGAATGCCATCGGACGTCAGAGTGTTTTTCATGTCCTTCATGCATATTCAGAACGGGAACCAATTATACAATATTTCAATAAGCTATAAAAATAGATGGACCACCCACTGCAACTTGGAAAACAGAGAACACATTTAGTATATCGGAATTCCATCCTTACAACATACAACGTATTAAGAGAGCTGTTTAATTGAAAGATTTGTATGTGATAAATTTGTCCAAATACGCTTTGGGCATCAGCTTCAGTCCCCATTCCTATGTAATAATTTTGGTTAATATTTCCTATGATAAGACTAATGAAGTGAATTGTTAGAATTTGCACAGAAAACGTCTTCAGTGCAGGTTAATATTCCATGATCACTGCTATGAATTTTAATGTTACAATAAAAGAGTTTAGAAAAGTAAGAACAGTGTAACTTAGAATGTTCTAGAAATAATCGAGTTAATGCTCGACGAACAAAATCCTGCACTTCTTTGGTTAGATACATTGATTAATTGTTTTCTTAACGCCCAGTGGCAAATATTTTATGCATATTCAGGATGAGATCAAATTAACAATAAAGGCTTTTCAAAATTGGTCGAGTGGGAACTTTGGTGTGTCATTGCAAAATGAGAGTATGTAAAAAAAAGGGGCAGAGATTTGGCCTTGCAACAGGCCTTTTAAGGACCTCGTAAAAAGTGTTGCAAGGATTATTTTATATCATTTATTCATCTGATTTAACGATCCCATTCCGACCGAATGTGACTGCGTATTCATACACCTTAAACAGGAACGGACATCCTTTACAGGGACCAAATTCTATACGCCGGGGTTCCCGTTTGAACTAAGCGTTTAATTTATTATTAATTATTAAACGTGTTGTTTTCAATATTTTATTCATAAATAATGCCTTGCAATGTACACATAAACTAAAAACCTTTCAGCAAGGTTCAATGTGTAAAGTCAAAGATTAAGATCACATTCCCTATGAATAGATTGAAGTATTTGGAAAAGTTTCGTTTCCGGACTATATTTTTTAATCCATTAACCTCAACTTTACAGTTCTTTATTGAAAATTATCCTTGGTGCTAAATCCTCACATTCATGTCAGAATTAACCATTTTTTGACATATATAAAGTCTACAACACAAGACCAAAATCACCAGTATCCGACACAGAAAAGACTTCTACTATAAATATCCTTAAAAATCGCAACTCGGCTTTATACCAATTGTGCTCCGAATTCTGTAATTTTGAAACTTATTTTAGCATATTGACCATTTTTAAATTTGTACAAAAGTCAAAATAGTAATAAACATAATTTTTAATATAAAGATGCATAATTGATGTATATATATGGATGTAATTGGCTTTGGCACATTTATTGAAATAGATTTTTGTGCCTCTAGATATCCTTTAGATGTGTATTGAAATTTGTATTTATTTTGAAACGATTGCCTGATTAAATGGGTTCAACTGAATAAAGATGTTCGTTTTATAGACTTAACATTTTATTGGAATTTAATTGGGTATTTTATAAACGAAACTTAAAGGATTTATCCTTTTACAATCACAAATGTTCCGACACTTTCATTTTGTGCTGTAGGGTAAAATGCATTGATAGAAAATTTTAACTTATATTATTTATTCATTGTATCAAATAGGAATATTAAAATCACGCCTTTTCGTGGGGTTGAATTACATTTTTTTTTTCAATTTTAAATGAATAAAAGGACAGTCATGTTTGGTTTACGAAATTTGACAGCAATCCAAAGACACAAAAAAAACTACACATCTTAAGGTCAAAATACAACAAATGTCACGCTCAAAAATCATCATTATAGTCTAGAGAAGTTGTGGATAGATTTAACAATCATCCTTATCGTCTTAGAACAGTTGTGGATAGATTTAACAAAGACTGTCAAAGATCTGCCATCAGTACCAAATTTCCTAAACAAAAACGACTTTCAGATATAATAAAAGACGACCACCGACATTGTTCCTAACTTGCCGTTGAATGATTGATTGTTGATTGTCTAGCGTCCAGTGGCAAATATTTCATGAACGAGTTGCCGTGATAGATAAACGAACTTGTGACAAGGTTATTGGCTTTGAACTAGCTGTCAGTAACTGCGAGTAATCTCAAATCTGTACTTATTGTATTTTTGTTGTGGGGATGTACAAGTACCCGTCCACGTCTACTCTGTGTTTTTGTTAGATGTATTCCTATTTGTATCCATCTGATGAGTTGAGCCTTTTCAACTGATTTTTATATTTTGTTCTTATGTTGTACTGTTACACCACTGTCCCAGGTTAGGGAGAGGGTTGAGCGCTCACAAACATGTTTAACCCCGCCACATTCTTTATGTGCCTGTCCCAAGTCAGGAGCCTGTAGTTCAGTGGTTGTCGTTGTTTCATGTCTGTCATATTTGTTTTTCGTAAATTGTTTTGTTTTAAATTAGGCCGTTAGTTTTCTCAGTTGAATTGTTTCATATTTTTCATGTCGGGGTCTTTTATAGCCGACCTTACGGTGTGGGTTTTTCTCATTATTGAAGGCCGTACGGTTGCCTATAATTGCTTACATCCACTCCATTTGAACTTTGGTGGATAGTTGTCTCATTGGCAATCATACCACATCTCCTTATTTTTATATTAAATAGATTTTCATCAATTATAAGAATTTTGTAAAAGCTAAGGTTCACCTAACTAAGTTGATCTTCCGAATTTAAAAAAATTCATAAATAAAAATATATTCTAAATAATTTTAGATAAATATTATATGCCGATCTTGTGGTTCACTGACATTGCATCAACTAAACATTTTGTGAACACGCTCCCATTATATGACAGCTAGAGAATTTCCTTTGTCATGATTCCAATACGTAATATCCTGTAATTTAGAAGTTTCTTTACAAACTAATCAATAAAGAATGAAAACTAACAAACCTCAAGATCCATTGATAATCAAAAAGTATCAAATTACTGGAAATTACTGAAAGCAGCATCAAAGTGCGTAATCACCTGTGCATGATAGCTATGGTGTGCAAGTGTCTTTATACAGATTCTTGATACATTTCAAGCCGCTAATGACAGATTTAACGTCTTTCTCAAAAGTTACATACATGAATAGTCCAGGCAATCTATGAAAAACGTTAAACTGATTGCAACAGAATAGATTATTGCTTTTATGTTATCATAATTATGACTGCCAAAATGAGACCAAATTTCTTTGTTGCAATTTGTTTAAGGTTGGGCTATTTTAATTGCAGATTGACTGGAATAGAAGTAGGTGCTTGTGTTTATAGGGGATGCTATTAATGAGGTTTGATAAATGGGATACACGAAAGTATAGTTCAACACTTTCATACAGATAAAAGGTGCCCGAAGCTTTGTGGATAGTATCTTGAGTTTATATAACGCCAGGAAAAAGGACAGAAAGCAAATTAATGTCAATTACACTAACGCTTCTAATACAGGCAGGTAAACATATGGAAATTTCCCAACTTTTATATCAATCTCAATTAATGCTCAAAATATCAAGGATAATTTTCTTTGAAGGATGTGTGTATTTCGGAACTTACAAGTTTTGCCTTATATGTGCCCTTGGTATCTTCTCTCATGTTTTAAAAGCTTCTAAGAGCAAGTAATGCTCACTTGACAAGTTCCTTAATATTGGTCATTAAAATTATTCTTCATCACTACATCTTTTAATAATTTTAAACTTTACTAGTAGCCTCACCAGCCAAAAACGAAATCTGGTAGCCCGTCCAGACAAAAATGTGCATGGGTTTCTCGTTTAAAGCTTACGGCGGCTTACGGCGGCTAACTTACGATAGTCTTGTGCGATCATACAAAAATGTTGCTGAAATACAAACATGTGTCTTTAATATAGTTTTACAAGCTTAAGCAAACCACTTATCATAGAAAATGCAGTAAGTTTATTTTACAAACACTGTTAAAAAACATATAAAAAATTGCTAGGAATTACATAGCCTGCATCGACTAGTTTTGAGACATCTATCGAATACATCTTACTATTTGTTATTGGTCCATCTAGATCTTATAAAACACATGTGCAATTAGATTATTTCAAAAACCGATTCAGAATATAAATAAGAAGTGGTTCCTCGTTCTTATCTGACCTATACTACTTGTAGCAATACAATCAGACTAAAAGTAGTATTGGGTCCTTAACTACGTACTTACTGTCACACATATCAAAATCACATTGGTATATGTTAGGATGGATGAAAAGGGGAACACAGATTTTCTTTTCATGAAATTGTGAATTGCAAGGACAGTCAATAGTAATTGGAACAGACATTATTTGGTGGCAGCCTCTTAACAGAGCTAAAACTTGTCATTTATTTTAAGTTTCCAAGTATCGTATTCTGCTCTATGGTAGGGTTGTTGTCTCTTTGACACATTCCCCATTTCCATTCTCAATTTTAAGATTGCAAAAACTGTTGAAATAGCCTCAATATGGTATATAAAATTATCGTTACATCTAAAATTTAGAGATGAGCCAAGACCTTACTGAAAAAGATTTATTATCCTATTATGTCCTATTCCCGAGTGTGATATTTTGACTGAGTGTGAATTCGCATGACGGGTGATTCATGCATAGCAGGAAACGATCACCCGGTCTCGCTCCTTTTTGGAGTTCATACGATTCCCTCTGTTTTGTATTGTTTCCTTGATCTGTTTCATCCTAATTGATTGACGATATTTAAACACCGTTGAACTACTGTATGCTTAAATTAAAGTACCCAGATTATATCATCCTTTTCATTTCTCAATAGAAATAACATAATTTCTAAAAGATCGTAGAAGTTTGCCACTTTTGGTATATCAGTGATCAGATAATTATTGTTCTTATCATACCTCTTCGTGTTTATGTAAACCTTCCAAAACACAGACGTACTCAATGCCATACTTGGCTTATTGAACACTTTTGAGTATTACTAATACTATTGCGAGTTTTAATTATACAACCTAATCCACTGTTAAGCAGACTTGAAACATGGTTTGTAATTTTTTTTTTAAAGGAACAGAAAAAAATTGCAATATATTACGAAGTACATTTTACCTTAAATTTGAAAAAAAAGCGTTTAAAATTTTCATAAAAATTTAACGTGCCCTTAACGTTTTAATCCACTCAAAACTCATTTAATTTTTAATTTAGATTCTTTTAAAAAAAAATTGAAATACAGACCGAAGTTTTCTTTTCGCCCTTTTGTTCGGTAAAGTTAATTCACACTTTTTGATAGTGTTAATCGTATATTAGGTAGAACAGTAGTATTGGACCTTTAGATCGTTTAGAATTTTCACCCCACATTGATAACGTTAGGTATCATCAGCATTCTGATATTAACTCTGCAATTGAAACATATACAGTGGAAATTAGTCCGACTTATTTATAGTTTAAGAGCAACAGGATGGTCAATATGACAATCACATACACGAAATACGGCTACAACTTGATGTTTGATCTGTTGCCATTTGTACCTTTATTTAATCTACCGTATATATTTATGTTTATTCTATATATGCACATACGTGACTTATACATCAATATAAGCTCTCTTTGTTATTGTTTTAGAAATGGAATGACTGTCGATTTCAATGGAATGCATCCGATTACGATGGAATATCGAGTTTGAATCTTCCGTATACCTCAGTTTGGGTACCAGATATAACATTATACGACAGGTACAATAGAACTATTCAAAATACTTTAATAAATATGCAACCTTTCAGTAACATGCATGAAATACAGAACACATTCTTATAATTTATTGTATAAAAATAATAAGAAGGCGTGGTATGATTGCCAATGAGACAACTATCCACCATAGTCAATAATAAATAAATGAATACAATATTTATAGAGCGCGTTATATAATAATAAGAATTACTCTAAGCGCTTCACATTAAAAAAAAAACAAAAAAAAACCATAAAACATAAAATACAAAGCACCAATTAATACTAATCAAGCAAGCAGATAAAAAAAGACAAAAACACAAAAAACCTGAATGACGTGAATAAACTATATGTCACCTAATAAATCTTAATGATTTCGTGAATAGATTGGTAAAGGTAGTCCACATCCAATGTTCATTAGCGTGTTCAAGGCCAGGAACATCGTTAGTATTTGTGGTTTGTGTAATACATGTTTTTTCGTCCTTTAGGGAATTTATTGCAGGTCTTTGATAGTCGCTTTTAAACTTATTCATGAATTATCTAGACTTGGCGATTTAGAGCTAGATTTTCGGAAAAGCATTTGTATTATTTAAGACAGTATTTCTTCTGATCATTGATTTCTCTGATTGACATATACTCAAAATTTTCAGTTATAAATGGTTAAGATAAGAGACAAGAATTGTTGAATATATTTCTTTAATAGTGACCAAAGTTAAACATGTACAAAAGTAATATAAAACTGAAATATTAAAACAATATATATCATATTTATAAAGCAATGTAATATTCCCTTAAAAGTAATTATATAAAATTTGCGAGAATATTCCAAGTTTTGAATGCATTGAAAAATGGCTTAAAATGACAGTGTTTAAGTAATTAAATAATATAAAGATGTGTTTGTCATTAAAGATAATTGTTCATACACTATAGGGTAAGTCCACGCTTATTGGTGCATGTTTTCCTCGTAGAATAGCAGTTACACTTGCAACCTCGTGCCATAAACATATGTGTATGTGAAATGTTCACGACGAGTGTGTTTTTTTGCTTGTTTAAAAGTATTTCTATATACGTTTTAATTTTTCTGCAGGCTGTAAGTTTTTCCAATAAGGTTCGTGTTACTTTAGACTTTCACTCAATGTTAGAAATTCTTTACGGTCGTAAGTGTATATTGTAATACGTATATTTTTGTGTACTTTTGTACGTATGCTTTTGTATATTGAAACTGTAGACGTAGATAAATCAATTAGAATTGACAGACAAGCTGCTAAAACACTGTGTTTAAGCAAGACCTGCGATTGAAAATAGTCTGATGTTATGATACAACATAGAAAGCAAACCAGATTATTCATGTACATTTTTCAAGTTTTATAATATTCATTGTGTTTTATTTTATGTTGTTCCTTGTAAAATATTAGCACAACTAGGTTTCACTGGGATTGGAAATTAGAAGTTTTCATTTAAAAATCTGGATTATCTTTCTTCCACTTGTCCTGTCGTTTAATAATAATATTATTGCATTTGAAAGTACGTTGTTTTATATATATTGCCAAATATCATAACACCCTCTCCATACTCTACTCATGTTCATCTCATTAATTTTACAGTGCGGCCGACGAAGTCATGATGCCGGGGAGAGAAAATTACAGAGCTACAATTTCTTCTGATGGATCTGTTTCATATAATTTTCCAACAGTTTTGAAAAGTGTTTGTCGGATCGATGTAACATACTTCCCCTTTGACACACAGATTTGTAAGCTGACGTTCGGGTCGTGGTCCCATCATGGATTTGAAATGGATGTCGTGAACTCGGCAACTGAAGGTATATTTTGTACATTTGTTTATCTTTTATGTCATGGTATTGTCTGTTTTTCTTCGACTGTTTTGTATTGTCCCTTTGGTATAATCTACCTCATTTTTAATCTTTAATATGTCAAAGCTTGGTTTGATTATTCTATTCAACGAATTCTCATCTTGTTAAAAAAAAAATCATAATTTATATCAACATCAATATAGATTTAAAATAAAAGTGTTTAAACATTCGAAACATAAAAAAAATCCTTATTTCCCAAAATGTTTTGACAAATATCTTTGTGGAAATTGGTTTTTTTTTCTCTCTCTCGGTTAAGAATTAATTCTGCAGTTAAGTTTACAATTGTGTTCAAAGACAAAAAGAAATAGAGAATAGACAAATACTATTTTCCTGTACACTAGTATATTTATTAAGCTAAGTTTGGTGGCTTGACGAAATTTTGTTTGGCAAGTTAAAGAAATATCAACATGAAACAAAGTTTTTTAAATATATTATAAAGAGTAACAAATTAAATATACTGTTACATAAACATTATTTGTATTTTTACTTAAAATAACTTTATGGCATTTTACCCATTGGATAGTCGAGGCAACGGCTATATAGGACTTGCGCTATATTTATCCCTTTTTACATCGGATGTGACATTCAGAGGTCATACTGGTGTTATGCTGCCGCAGAAATTTCCTTGCCGTTTGACTGATAACCGAACGTATTTCGTATAATTACGCGGATATTATCGAGTGCAAAATAACATTCATTATCGCTTGTTATATATTAATTTCATCAATAAATATTCATGAAAATAATTTTTAAGAACATAGATAAATTTATGAAAATGTTTTGTCGTGAGAAATATATATATCAATAACAAATCATGGATCCCGAAAATTTGTGTTAACGCATGCGGAAGAATATCTCAAGAACATTTGGCAACAAAAGCGTGAAAATATGAATGCCTACTCAAATCCAATCTATTAGAAAAATGAATTATCACAGAAGAGTGTCCACCATGCAATTGCACTGCACTATCATTAGAATAGTAAAATAGAATGATATATAAATGGATTAAGATTTGCCTGTAGCGTTATTAAGATGATCTGCTATATATATATGACTGGTATACAAATATTAATATAATATATAACAACAAACCAGAGTATACTGATAACAAATGATTATATCATTACAATATAATAATTATTACGGTGAGGTTGAATTCCCTGTCATTTATTCATCATCCACACAGGAACTTGTCTCAGAAAAACTATATCTATGTACCTTAACCTAACTTTCAGGTATAGAGATGTGATTTTTTTCTGAGACAAGTGCTTGTGACCATCCACCAGAACTTGCGGTCATCCGATGTCAGTACTTCAGTACTTTGATTCTTCTTGAATTCAACCCAACAATGTTAGAACTGTATAAATACACTTGCAAATTCATATCGTACTCTTAGAAAGAGTTTTAATACAAAAACATTTGTATTTTATATAAAAAACGATAATTGTTGTGACTGTTTGACAAGTAGCTATGTCATCCTTTAGGAAATATTGCTATAAACTCAGATGAACTTATATTCAAACCACTATACAGCATGCACTATATTACAATAATAGATTAAGCATATTGGGAAAGGCGTTATTCGAACACGAAAGCTATATTTTTACACATTAATGTAGTTGACCGAGTTGTCTAACGCGTTTGACAGTATATGCAGTTTTAATTTAAATCCCACCGAGAAAATGATATAAATTAAAATGCCTAAATTGAAATTCGAATATTGTCGGTCATAATTTATGGCGAAAAAAACATACCTATTTGCACAAAATTTACATTAAAATTCTTAAATCAAGATAACTATTTATTATAACTTATAGCAAGTAATGGAATTATCTTAATATCAAATTCTTATGCAAATCTATTATTTTAATTGCAGGTGATCTCGCTACGTACATCGAACACAATGAATGGGATATTGCAGCTTTCCCTGTTATCCGACATGTTCTTCAATACAACTGTTGTCCCGAACCATATCCAGATGTTACCTTTTATCTTACACTCAAGAGAAAATCCCAATTTTATGTATTAACAGTTCTGTTTCCTTGTATCCTAACTGCATCAGTTGCTGCGTTAACATTTATCTTACCCCCAGAGTCTGGGGAGAAAGTGTCACTTGGTGTGACTGTACTATTATCTCTAGCTGTATTCCTGTTAATGGTTTCCGAACAGTTACCGGCATCTTCGGATACCTACCCATATATAGGTAAGCATATTGTTACTAATGTCATCCTATATACGGTCACCATCACGAATTGGTCGACAGATATGATGTGTATTTGTCTCAACTCACAAGCGACATGTTTGCGAGGTCTTAGATTATTAGATATTAGAATAATCGTCTGATTTGTGAATTTACTGATAATGTCGTATTCCCTATTATGATTTTTTGACTAAATATTGATTCGCATGACAGGTGTTAAACGCAAAGCTTGCCCTCTCGACGCACCCGATCTTGCTCCGTTTGAAGTTAATCCAATTCCTTCCTTTTATTTGTTTTGATCTGTATATTAACATCAGTATACTACCGTTACCTCAAACATACCCTCTTTTACATCTACACTTCAAGATCAATGATCGGAAACGAAAACAAAACTGTAATTAAAGCTTCATTACAGATTAATTAATTGTTGTTTTCATAATACTCCTTTACAAGAGAAAATTACTTGGAGAATCTTATTTTTGAATGACCAGTTTACAAATTGTTACCACCAACACATCTATTTTAAATTTGCCAAAAAAGCACCATTTTGATTTCCCATACATCGATCACTACGAAAGTCCTTATTCATACCATAATATTTTCAAAAAATGGGTTTAGATTGGAGTAAATTAATAAAATTTATAATCAGATTACACGGGAGCCACATGTGGAGCAGGATCTGCTTACCCTTCCGGAGCATCTGATATCACTATAGGTTTTTGGTGGTGTTTGTGTTGCTCAGTCTTTAGTTTTCTATTTTGTGTTTTGTATACTGTTGTTTGTCTTTTGATCATCTTTTGCCAAGGCGTTGTCAGTTTTTCATTGACTTATGAGTTTGAATATCCTTTTGGTAATTTCCGCCTCTCTTTTACACATTTCTTGAAAATAATATTTGTAAATCAAACATGGTCTTAATTGTTATCTTCAGACAAATATCGGTTGAAATAAAATTATTAATTAGGTATACATACAGTAAAGTTTAAAGTTATATTTAACAGAATTTCATTTATCACAATGGATTATAATTTGTAATCTGATTATGAATTTTATTAATGCAAACATTATTTCCACTTAGTATGCGGTGAGTTCTAATTTATCATTTATTAATCGTCTTTAGTCTCTAATCTGACTTTTATCTATTGTTAGAAATATTCAAAAAGGTTTATTATGAATATCAGCAGTCTTTAGATATTATAGATATATGTTGACGTCAGGGGTCAAACCACTATTTCATTTTAGCAGATTTGAATCAAAATAGCACAGATAACACAATGAAATATTGTGTAAAGAAAATATAATGCAAACATCCATAAATTATAGTTTACTGAAATAAAATTCGTCTTGGGGGTTGAAATCGAATTCCCGGATGTCGAAGATGTCTTTTTAAATATAACAATGCGGTAGTTCATATTCAGTGGATTTTAGAGATGTACAAATGTATTGATACATTTTTGGAATATATTCTAATAAATATCTACATGTAGTTGGTATGATGTTCAGGATTTCTAACGATTAGTCGTCATTATACAACAGTCTATTGATACTGGAAAAAAAAAGATTTGTTATCCGAAATATATATTTATAATAATGTTTTTTTATGATTTTTGTTTTAATGATTTGTCGTTGTACACATATATATGTGCATGACAATGGAACCTCCAGCATAGCTATAAAGAGTATGAAATTTAATTAATTAAATGGTCTTCTATGTGTACTTCTTTTTGCGAAAAATTTTGTTGTATTTTTCAAAATGAATCTTGTGACATCGTATACGTATATTCACTAGCTTAATTTGTTGCGTGAAAAACGATAGAGAAATTATTCAGAATTGTATTTCTGTCTTCAACGCGATTATTTCAAATACATAAATTACTATAAAGCATGCTGTTAATTTGGAAATGCATGTTTTATAACTAGCTTGCTTTTAAACTATCATAATGAATACTTAAGCAAATATATGTATATATATTTTTTTTTATTATAAGTAATGATGTAGGGTTACTGTCTCTCTGACGTTAAACCCAACATCTCATTTCAGAAAAAAAACCAGCTAGCCTTGCATATGACCTTATAATCAGCGCTAGAACATTAGCTTTTAAATAATTGGCGAAAAAGGACACGGAAAATATTAAGTGTTTTCAATCCTTGATTTGTAGAATTATTTTATAGTATTCGAATTCAAAACACCATTAACATAATTTGTAGACATCATCAAATGCTTTTCGGCTCAGGAGGCACTCTTTGATCCGTCAATATGATACTTCCATGGTCAAACACAGTAAATAGTTCCCATCGATATAATATGCTCAAGGTCTTCAAAATTTAGTATTTTTAAGGATTGTCCATCTTGTCTGCAGAAGCTCTCTCTCTCTCTCTCTCTCTCTCTCTCTCTCTCTCTTTGGCATTGAGTGTCGCTTTAAAACTTAATTTTACGACATGTGAGATTTTTTGCACAACGCATTTTTGTTTTTGTGACAACTGGAATTTACATATTAAATACTAGTACATATAACATAGGTGATACATGTAAGATATTGTAGGACTTGTTTCAGAATTTTCTAAAACATAGAGAATTTACTTTCAAGGAAGATACTGCTAAACGTAATGGAATATCTGAGTCACAGATATATTACATTGACGTAGCTAAAGTTTGGGTTTTGTTTTCTTCCTTGTTCTTGACTAGTCACCGAATACGGCATATTACCAATGTTTTACTTGTCATTACCAAGACGACGGGTAACATTAGTTACCCCGAAACTTTTTACCCTTCCAAAACGTTCAACCTATTTTAAATCGGGGTTCGTATTACTCAATCTTTAGTTTTCTTTGTAATTATTTGATAATAATGTGTTTTTCTGTTTTAATTGTATTTGGTCATTGTATAATCTGCAATTCCTCGACTTTCAATTTTTGAATTTACCTTGTTAAATCATTATCTTTATCTTCTTTTATAATTGTATACTAATTTTATGATGGCATTTATCGATTTTTAGACGTATACATGATCCCGATTAGTTTTTCAAAGAATTGGTTTATGTCAAACTACTATGTGTATTATTTGACCACAATTTTTCCCCGTCTGTATTCCCATTATATACACGTAGACACGTTTATGATGTTAATAGCAACTATGGTTTTTACTCAATCTCATTTATGAGCCAGAAAACATTACAAAAACTTGAACAAATATATGTTTTATTAATATTTTCACGTATGTATTATAAAAAAAAATGTTTTTAATATACTGCATACATGCTCAATTTCTGTTGAAACAGAAAATATCATATATTTTTTTCATTATTATTATTTTAGTACTGATCCAGTTGTAATAACATGTTTTATGGTAATCTTGTGTACTGATCCAGTTGTAATAACATGTTTTATAGTAATCTTGTGTACTGATCCAGTTGTAATAACATGTTTTATAGTAATCTTGTGTACTGATCCAGTTGTAATAACATGTTTTATAGTAATCTTGTGTACTGATCCAGTTGTAATAACATGTTTTATAGTAATCGTGTGTTTTTCAGGGATGTATTTTGCTTCGTCGATGACGCTAGTAGCCCTGTCATGTTTTATGACGGTAATGGTATTAAACCTACATTATCGTGGTGAAAATGGTCGAAAGGTTCCAACGTGGGTTCGAAAACTTATTATAAATAGACTAGGTGTGCTTGTATGTAGCGAGAAAAATACTCATAGATTTTATAAATCACATAGACAATCCAGCAATAATTCAGCACAGGTGTCACCAGAAAACATCAAAGAGGTATATTTGTTACAATAATATCATAACATCACCTCATTTACATATAATTTGCCTTAAATAAACGGACGAAGAGACTATAGCTAGAAAAGTAGCAAATCTGAAATACTGAAAAAAAATCAAAACGAACAAACCTAAAGGGATTAAAGACCAAATAACAATTACAGAGAAATACGCATAAACAAACAGATTAAATCACCGAAAAGAGCATGGACGATGTTATTTTAACACCATAAAATCGCTCCGAAAGGATTTGACTATCCTGCCACGCATGCGTCATCCGTCAGAATGGCATATAGACTGTTCGATCTGTCAAGGAAGTCAACTCTTTTAACACCAGAGCTTGAACAGTGAACTAACAATATACTTAACTGAAATGTGAACACTTTACATAACAGTACTACTCATAAAATTAAATTGAAATCACCACATTTGTTGTAAATTCTGTATACCAATGTTTATGAATGAATTGGTCCAGCTGACACATCGATCCACTTTTGATTATAACTTTTGTGTAAGTTTTTTAGTTTAATGGTTTATCTAAACATCAATAAACTCGAGGAAAAAATGTGTATGATCTAAAAAGAAATCATCTATGAAGTGGAGTTAAAATTCAAAACTTTTAATTTTTTACTTGAAAAAGAGTTTCAATGAAGTGTATACTACATTTCAATTGGTGTCAAATAGAATTCTGGTTGTCTTTTAAAACTCATATCTTTCGAATTCTACAAACAAATGACCAGAAAGTCTAGTCTTCGGAATATTATTTGTCTCGGAGTATTTTTTAGTTGAATAAATTATCACTATTATTACAAAGCATTTTTAAAGCGCATTATATACAATTACTCTCAAGCGCTTAATATGTTAAAACATATACAAAAATTATGCAAAGTAAAAAATACATTTAAAAGCACACATAATCAAATCAAATATAAAAATTTAAGACACTAAACACTTCAATTAATTGGATAAAAAATAGATTAAAAAAAATTATCAATTGAATTAGTAAAAATCTCAAAAATTATTATCTTAACTAAATAATATAAATAGACTTATAAATTGAATAGTCATACACTTATTTTTCGAAATTCCTGAATGCTACCCCTTTGTATTCGTAAAATATGCTACCGAAAGACAACGACTCATAGTAAAAAAGTTATATCGATATATACAGAAACATACCAAATCAAATTAAAAAGTATAAAATATTATTGTAGCAAATTAACATCAGTCAAACACAATCAATCACAGATCCAGGGCTATACTTTAAGCGATCCACAAAAGCAACTTTGACTAAAATGTGGTTTATTATAAACATGATTCCCGAAAACCCAAAACCTAAATGTCTTCTGGTGTTATCCTATATTTTCAGCGGAAAAAGTATTAACAAAATACCGTACTTCAAGATAAACTCAAAACGAGGGGAACGTTGACGTTTTACACTATTCAGCACCAAATTATTCAAGGTCAAATGTATTTTTTGCATTTGATCACAACAAACTGATCATAGCATATCAATACTAGGTTTGCAAGGAAATGATAAAAATCGCATTTCTCTACCGATCTCTACCGATCTCAATAAATCCACAGAAACGAATGCATGTGGTAATTACGTCAGAGACAGCTATGTATCAGATAAAGCAAACAACAGAAAACATGCTATTTCATAAAAGAAAACATGTCTTCATTATTATGTCTTTATAATTTTCTAGGAGATGAAAATTGGAAATGGTCACGTACCAAAAGGTGATACAAATGAAGTCCACTTCGTTTCAAACAGGACCAATAGAGACTTATTATTGCATAATAAAGACCCAATATCTGGTTACCTTCGAGAACAGTCAACGGTTCTGGGCAAACTTGAAAAGCATGCAGAAAAAGATCAAGAGCTTCATAACAATATTGACGAATGGCACGAAGTTGCATTTATCATGGATAGGTTTTTTCTTTTTTTCTACATTTTTACAACAGTTTTAACCTCAATCATTTTTCTGGCGAAAATGACAGAAGATGCTTAATGCTGTAAAGAAGAAAACAGTATTTGCCAAAGACTGCTTTATACTTCCTTTTGGCGTAAAACGAGTGCTATCCAAACGAACATTAAGGCGGGTAATGTGTTTTGTTTATTTCATTCCGTTGTGATAACAATTCCAGTATATAAGATTTGTTGTTAAAGGTAAACGTTATTCCTTCTAATTGATTAGTACTGTATGAAGGGCATTCATAATTCTCAATCACTTTCAAAAGTGTCACTCTAGAGCAGTAAGTAGATTCAATACAGTTTAAGTATACCTTTCAGAAGACTAAAATTCGTCGAATGTCACAAGAAATCATGTGTATATGTGTCATGTATGCTTAAACTTAATCATAATGTATTAATTTATTATTATAGCTTAAAATCATTTATGATTGTTCTCATTTAATATAACGTTTTCGTTTTCAAGTTATTTTCATTGCAAAAGTGAAAGATGTGAGAAAAGAAAAGTGTTATGTTGCAATGACGTTATAGTCATTTCAGTGACGTATTTTATTACTAGTGTGAGAATTATTATGAGCAATAACCTGGAAAGTAACATTTTAAATCAAAAATTGAACATATAGTATTCCGTTAAGTTGTTCTGCACATGTAAAACTGACATCAAATGAGACTATATACGCAGTGTTTCCATTTTTGTCTTTAAATCAAATACGTTTATAGGATCGCATGCAAACATCTTACACGACATTTGATGACATTATATCTTAAATACTAGTGTTTAAGACAGATATCGGATTTAATAATTGAAAACTTGTGTAGACAAAAAAGGTTTTAAGAAGTGTACAAATGTAACATAATATATATTTTTTATATGTGTGAGGTACTCCGCCACTTAGGTTTTGTAAGACTTATAAATAAGAAGATTTGGTATGAGTGCCAATGAGACAACTATCCATCCAAGTCACAATGTGTAAAAAGTATACAACTATAGGACAAAGCACGGCCTTAAACACGGAGCCTTGACTCACACCGAGCAGCAAGCTATAAAGGGCCCCAAAAAGACTAGTGTAAAACAATTCAAACAGGAAAACCAACGGTCTAATCTATATAAGAAACGAGAAACACTTATGAACCACACCAACAAACGACAACCACCGAACAACAGGCTCCTGACTTAGGACAGGTGCATAAAAATGCAGCGGGTTTAAACGTATTAACAGGCGCCAACCTTCACCCTAACCTGAAACAGAGGTATAACATCACAACATAAAAAGACACAATAAAATATCAGTTGAAATGGCTTAACTCGATCAAAAAGACAATACACAAAAACAAGTAAACATACACTGAACGAATCAGTTTGATCTATGACACAACAAAACTACCATTTTGTTATGTATTTTCCGTCAGTTTGTTGGGTATATATTTTGACAATTTAGCTTTTTCCTAATTCAAACTTTTGAAATCCATGAATGTCAGAATACACCAATTACCATTAGTAAGTATACAATGTTAAAAGGTCTGCTTTTACACAAATGTTTAATGAAATATGGAAAATATTGCCTCAGCATAACACAAATTGGCAAATGAATTGTAACCTTACGTGAAGCTACAGCAATAAAAGTGCTCGACATTGCTAATAAATATTTAAAATGTTAAGTCTCTGAGAAAGAAATGGACTCATAGTTAATCTAACAGTAAAAAATAATACCGATTTACTTATTGAATAACTAATAACATGTTACAAAACTCCATTAGAATAGAAGTAAAAAATCTGATTGAAAAGGACAATATACTACCAGGACGGTATGTAAGTAACAACCAATCAATCAATCAATACACTAGCATATTATAACTGTTTCAATGATGGAGTTAATTTTTGGTGAATGTTTATGTACATGTTATCAATGATTTCAAATGATTGTTAAAGAAATAGTTGAGAAATAAAAATATATCATCTTAAAAGCTTTATTTTCTTTTAATGCAAATACCTTAGATAAAGGTAGTTGATGATTTATGAAAAACTTGAATTATTTTATAATTATTTGATAGTTAAATTGTGCATTCCCTTATTTATAAGTTTAATTCTTTGTGACAGTCTGCACTATTATATATTGTTAACTACACAATCATCTAAAGATCACATAATGTTTGAGGTTAAGATTACAAAAACAATAGTTTAAATGTGTGGACACTTTACCAATAGAAGCAATGTCAAAATCAAAACTTAGATTTTAATATGTTGTTCCTAATTAGAAAATGGAGGTCGAGTTCTATATGGAATACTTTTCACTTTTATTGTTCAGGAGTTATGGTCCTTGATTGATTGGAAAATAATACTTTGTCTTTTCCATGCGAAACGTTTAAACTATTCCACCAATGCTTTAAATTTTCGATATGTTTTTACTGATGACAAATTAGAGATCATGTTTGATAATGACGATTTTAAATTTTGCTATTCTGTAGTTATTGCCCTTTATTGATATAACAATGACACTAATAAATGTAATAACAATCCGGTTGATTGTCATTTTTGCAGCCTCTTGTTTACCAATTTATGAAACCGGGTTATAAAAAAAAGGCAATACGTTGATAACAACAACCACTCGAGTAAATATATGTTCTTTATCAAATATCTCTGTTGACAATCAACTATAAACAATGTCGTCAAACATAAACCCTCAAATGATAAGTTAAAGACCAAGCAATATATACTGATATCTACAATATATCAGTGTAGAAACATCAAATATTAACCTGTAGAGAAAAAATGAGGTTTCTTCGAGATTTATTAATAACTAAAGCAATATAGCAATTCAGCAATCTACCAGGAAACTGAAATTTCTCACTTTGCCAAATAATATGTCTGCTCAGTAAGTAAATTGAAAAAAGAGTGACCAAACAATACAAATTCCCTCCAAAAAGAATATGCAACTTAAATCAAAACAGATGTGGAGCCTTGATATAGATTTAAATACAGAAATCAAGGTAATATAGAGAAACAGGTGATCTGGTCGGTATAAGAATATTCATACCATTCAATTTGTAACTAATTATATCAAATTTATTTTATTTCAATACATTTGATTAACAAAATATCAATTCAAATCAATTCATTAACATACAAACACATTTATAATTAAACATATATCAAATTCCACATTACCACATACCACCCCTTGCCAGTGGTAAACCGGGGTGCTGGTCTCTCTGGTTGAATAACGTACTAGAACCGTTTGAAACTAATATTCCGAATCTGTCCGAGATTTATCCTCCTGAACAGTATCGTGGTGTGAAGCGCGATTCCTTCATCCTCAGAGCTCAATCTTCACTGGCATTTGTAATGTCTATTGTAGATTTGGCGTCCCAACCTGTATCTGTGATCAGTGGTTAATCAGTCTGACATAACCCCGTTAGATTCTTCGTCAGATGTAGTGTCCTCTGAGTCATCATTCCGGAGTAACGCTTTCTTCTGTTTTTGTTTTCCTTTTTCATGTGTTGGTTGCTTCCTTGGGTTTCTAGGAGTAGGTGCTGTTGTATTCCTGAGTTTTCTTGGAACAGGTCTTGGGGTGTCACTGATAAACCCAATAGGTTAAAGTAGGTTTGTGTAAAGTTCTGGTTTTGCCTTCACCATTCTCCTTCTTGACTGTAAAGACAGGAATATCACTGTTCGGATGGTTGATAAGGATGTTCGATAATGTTCCCACGATCTGCTTTCCCTCAACGGTGAATACTTTTATCAATGCTCTGTCCCCAAATTGAATAGTTCCTATGAGTACTTTGATGTTGTATGAGTCCTGCTGTTAAAGTCTGTCTCTTTCGGCTGCTGCATTTGCCAATTCATTAGAATAAAATGATCGCTCTTTTAGCTCCTTGATGTAAGTGATAAGCTCCTTTTCATTCTTCCTCAAGCCAAAATCTGTATCAATCAGGAGCTTTGGATTCCTTCCAAACATGAGTAAGAACTCAATGAAGTTTTGCATGTACGAGTGAATTGATATATGCCTTCCAGTCGGACTTTCTAGATGGTTGCAATGAACCTAGGACATTAAAGGAGTACGGTTGAACCGTTCTGTCTTTCAATTCACACCGGATTGTTACTAGCAGTCATGGACTTCCTCATGATTTCTTCATGACTGTGATGGTACATAACTCCTTAATTAGCTTGCTTTGAAAGTTTGCACTTTAATCTGAGAGACATCTGTCTGGGATGCCATACTAGACGATGAAAGTGTCGTAGAAAGCTTGAGCTGTTGTTTTGCGCAGTTGGATTTTAGTTTGTACAGCAAATGGCATACCTTGTAAATTGATTTGTGATGACCAGCAGGTTTTGGTGCCCAAAACGTTAAAAAGGCCAGATAAAGTACGAAGTTGCAGAGCATTGAGGACCCAAAATTCCGAAAAGATGCGAATTGTCTGCAAATTCAAGTTCAGGAGCGGAAACAAGATGGTTCTTTAAAATCTGAAATGCCTTATCCTGTGCAACACTCCACATCCAGTCCATCATGATCTTTACTTTTCCTTTGTTCTTCTAATGTATCATTAAACTATATTTCAGCACAAACAACAAATCAACGAATATAATATAAAAACGCCATAACGTGTATAAAAAAACGGCCAGGAAAAACCAACGACAACTAAGCTACCTTTGTTAAAAACATGGGTCCATATTCCTATGATCGGAAAACATTGGCTAACATTTTATATTATAAAGTAAAGAAACATATAGAATGAATTTCAAAACAGCGTGGACATGGACACATGATATTTAAATGTTATCGTGTGTATCACTAGCTGTCGACAACAAAGACTTCACGTAATTACAGTATGTCAGGGGCCTCTCAATGGGGGTATACATAATTACTATTTTTACACATGTCTATTCATAAAATAAGAGTTTTTGCGTGAAAGTTTATAGAAAGTGTTTTTGAATATATTTATATACACACAACAAAACGTTTCTTTTGACAGAATGAGTATTTTCAGAGGTGATATCACCAGGTAATCGAGAAAAAAAAAGTTATAGTTTTTCTTGCACAAACGTTCTGTGGGTCCTTCAAAAAATAAGAAAACATTTATTAGTACGAGGTGATGTAGAGTAACCAACGATCAACTTTTATACTAAGATTATTTGTGTTGGTAATAAGAACCCCGGACCTTCATGAAAAATCATTTTAGTCCCCTGGGCTGCATATTTATTTAGCATGGAACAAATTTGAATTTCCACCGAAGACTCCAACAATCAGATTTTTCGTGAACATTTAAATATCATTCTTACAAAAAATAACTCCTGAAAATATCAAGAAGAATATGAATCCGGTATTTTGTGCAAAATTTACGTTGATTGGAGTCCGAGTAGCATTGGTATTTATTTTAGATTTTGTTATACCTGAACACGTATAACAAAAGTTACGGGATCTATATTCTTTTACTACAAATTAAGCTGGTAATTACAATGAATTTGGTCTCAACTATTATTTTTTTTTGGTTATTTGATGACTCACATTTGAGACAATTCTACATAAACGTTTATTTGCAATTTTATTCATGTTGATTTCAAAAGCCTCTTGCATAGCAACCCCTTCCCTTATTTCAACTGAATCAGGAAAGGTCGCCTCCTTACACTTTGAAATTGTACTCACTTTTTTTCGGTTTCTGTGTTTCAATATATATCCATGAATTTAATGATATAGATATAAGAAGATGTTCACAATACATCTGTTTTGGAATAATAAATCATGTGCACAAGACTAAACTGGTCAACTGTAACACGAGATAATGTACAGGTTATTGTCAACCAACATAACCCGTAAAAGTGTAATAATAACCATTAAACTGGATGCACTCGTTTAATTATTCTAGTATAAAAGGTATTGTGAACATATTTTATTCATGGATAGATACTGAAACACAAATTAAAAAAATTAAGTACAATTCATAATTAAATCGCTGTGATCCGTCCATTCGTTTTTCAAATCAATAGAACAGCTGCATTTAACAGGTCGGGCACACTTCCTTATACGGACATGTATTATTTATAAAATTGAGAATGGAAATTGGGAATATGCCAAAGAGCAGACAACAGCCGAAGGCCACCAATGGGTCTTCAACGCAGCGAGAAAATCCCGCACCCTGAAGTGGTCCTCAGCTGGCCCCTAAATAAAATTGTGTTCAATAAAATGGACGTTTCACTAAACTCCAAAACATATAAATGAGCTAAAATTAAAAACATACAAGACTAACAAAGGCCCGAGGCCCCTGACTTAGGACAAGCGCAAAAATGCGGCGGGGTTAAACATGTTTTGTGAGATCTCAACCCTCCCCCTACACATAATTATGCCCCCGTCAATACATGTTTTAGTTTTATGTCTCGCCTTGAAGGAGTAAAAAAGCGAGACATTGGTATGCTGTTTCCGGCGTCGGCGGGACCAAGAATATTAGTTTGTGATTAGGTCTAGTTTATGGTGAACCACTAGTGGTAGGTCATTGATATTTGGTATGCTGTGAGTATATAAATATATTCAAAACAAATTCCTATAAACTTTCATGACAAAAAAAATATTTTATGAATGGACATGTGTAAAATAGTAATTATGTATATTCCCATTAACCAAGAAGTATTTGCATTTCAAACAAGTACCACATTTTTTCAGTCATTGCAGTTGGTACTGGTTTTAAAAGAAAATAGCTTTTGTATGTAGTGTCAATTCTGAACGATTGTTTGAAAGACTGGTTTGTTTGTTTGTCTAACTTAAGCTATTTACAAAGTATAATGTACACTACACCGTCACAGTGAAAATCCAATGACTATTTATCATGACTGTTTTGAATTAAACGGGTTATACTCTCAATATTTTACATAAAAAAATCGAAAAGCTACTTCCAACAAACAAATTGACTTCTACATCGACACTTGAACTTGAAAAACTTTGAAAATATGATCCATCGCACTACAACGTAACCACCATCACACTTCGACGTAGCTATCAACAAGATAGCGTCACAATGCCACCATCGCACTTCGGCGTGATAAAAAAAAACGCACTTCAGCGTTAAACCATCGCACATCAGCGTGACCATCGCGGTTCAGAATCCTACATATATATGCAAATATATTATTGAATTTGATCCGTTCGAAGTGAGCGAGAGAATGGTTTCATTGTAGAAATGTTCTCGCCAATAAGACCAAGAATATGATGTAATAGTATCATGTGTCCTATAATATAATGTTTGCCTTCAGTGGTAAAAATCGATGTTATGTCCATTGTGGCTATGTCATAAAAGGTAAAGGAACTATGAGCACTCGGTTGTAATTGTCTATAATCATTAGACAGATTAAGATTGAACAGCTGGTGATGAGTACATTATGTATTTGCTACATCCCGTAGACCTTTCGCCCGATTGGTAGGTTGTATCAAATTTAGGGATACAAATAAACCTTTATATAACATATGATACAGGGGAAAATTTAAATAGTATATATAAGATATAAGTTTTCTTTCGATTAAACATTTTTTTTCTTTTTTCATTTAAGAGTTATGGAACTTTTTGCATTAAAAATGAATATCTATGTTGGACGACGATTCGTTTGCATTGATCGAACCTTATGATAATACCAATATATTGTTCAGTCGTTCAGTTGATTGGTCGATTTTGTATATCGTTCAGACTGCCACTGGAAAAGAGAGTATGTTTGATAGGAAAAGGAATTTTACTTAGCAACAGGACACCTTCTCACGCATCAAAGAGTTGTAGTCCAGGAACGACATTTCTATACCCCAGTCAACCCTTGGGGTTCAGTCGTTAGGTTTCTATGAAAATATGTTATATCTCAATAAACGATTTGCAGTTTGCCATTCCAGTACCTTTTTTAATTGTATGATAAATTTGTTTTAATCTCTTATGTCTTATTATAAGTTAAGCATCAAACAATCCGTATTACAAAATGTATGTTTTGATCAAGTGAAGCTATAATCCAATGTTAACTTCCAGTTACGAAATATCATATGCATATTCATGATGTTGAAATTTGATATTAAGATACACTGCTTTGTACTAGTCGAACAAGTTGAGTTGGTATTTTAAAGTTCTAGCTCACAGGAAGACATTGCGCACTGCTTGGACACATAATTTTGACTCCACGTAAAGAAGAAGAAAGCCAAATTTAAAATTTGGCTTGATACAGTAGGGGATCGACCCAACAATAACCCAAGACTCCCGAGGCGGTTAAAAAAAGACATCTTCAGATCAACACACGGTCTTTATAATATTTTTTCATTGTGTCAAGTTCTAAATCGCCCCGAGTCAGAAATGTTATAGATACTATGAAAAATCTGTCAGCAGCAACAAATTCTTTCAATGAAAAAAAACAATACGATCTAATAAAAGACAACCCCTGAAGACGCTCCTATCATGGTACAAGCACATGATAAATAGCCGGTTAATCGAGTTCTCGCTGGGTGTCACATGTAAAACAAGATCTGCTTACACTCCCAGAGCACCTTAGACCACCCTCGGTTTTAGGTGTGGTTCGTGTTGCTCAGTTTTTAGTTTTCTATGTTGTGTTTAGTGTACTATTGTTTGTCTTTTCATTATTTTAAGTTCTTTTTTTTCACAATAAGAGGTAACTTTGCCAGGTGATCAATTCTAGTTTTTAATCACGATCAGTAGATTAAAAAGGTACATACTGTAAAAAATGTATAATTACTAGGATAGAAAACACTTAACTCTTTAATATCGCTGATCACTGCTAAAATCAACATGGGAACAAGTAAATATATCAGCGAATGCACAGTAACTACAAATGTAGTATGCGGATATAGAAATTATGACATCATTAACATAGCAGAGACACGATCTGTACACTGTAAATGAGTACAGAATTCCAATGCAAAAAAGACAAACACATTTTAGTCATGTTTTAAACTGTAATGTAAATTAGCTTATATATACTAACCGAGACGGAATGATGTATATGTATTTATTTAACCTTTAAAAAGTTGTGAAACAAGCCCCCTCCCTCCCTAAAAATAGAAATAAAAATTACAATATCTGTCCCAAAATATAATTGCTTCAGGAAAAAACACAAAAAAACAGCCAAAAACGAATAGTCAACTGTGCAAGAGGTTTAGTACAGAAGCGTAATGGACAAAAGCCAAATTGCGATCTTCATGCATTTATACCAAAAGAATAAGTTTTTTTTTATCCTGGAAACATATGTCCTAAATACAATGATTATACATGTATTGATAAGGTGTATGTTTACTCGAACTATGAATTTTTAATGTTAATTTTATACGTGGTATACTAGTAGTCGAGTTTCAATGCAATGTTCACTAACAGTCGAATGCAGTTAAATGTGCAAATGTATATATCCAAAATGGTACCATAGACCTATATTCCGTGGTTCGATACTGAAATATTTAAGTGATATATTTGTATTGCATTTCTTTTTATGCTAAATAGTGTTTGCACTTAAATCGAGGTAGGAAATCCATACATATCGTTATCCTTATAAGGTCTTAGCTGTTCAGGTTAAGTACCTTAATTTTCGGTTCGAACCATTACGTGTTTTAGGCAACATTTTGATATAAACCGTTCCTGATAAAAGAGAAAAAAACACACTAAATTCCACATTTAGGTTTTACTAACATGGTAACACTAATAATTCATGTCAACACAGAAGAGCTGACTATCGGGCTGGGGTATAGTAAGTGCTGGTGACACCCTCGAGGAGAAACTTCCACCAGCCGTGGCATCGACCAAGTGGTTGCAAATAAACTCATCATAGATACCAGAATTAAAATTTTGTACGCCAGGAGCACGTTTCGTCTACAAGACTCATCAGTTATGCTCGAATCAAAAAAGTTAAAAAGAACAAAATAAAGTACGATGTTAAATTATCATAAATTTGATGTAAAATGACGGTGGCAATGGATTCTATAAACAAGCTCCGTTCGAAGATGGCCATGCCACCATTTGACTTCAATTTCTAAAACAGAATAATGAAGTACTAATATCACACATAACTGTTTTGTCCAGGTTTTTATTATAAAAAGGGATAAATTAAGAAAATGTTAGTATTGTCGCCTAAGGAGGAAAATTACCACCATTTTTCCTAAACGCGCGACTCAAGACGATTCAGTGCTTTAAACAAATACAAATAGATAGACGCTTTATTTATTATTTAAAATCTATGTTGGCAATATTGCAGTGGGTTTATGTTGCTAGGTTGATGTCTCACTTAACATTCCCATCATCTTTTTTATTCATATCAAAGGTTCAATATAAACGTGCACTTTCAAAATATTAGATAATGTAATTATAAATGTAACATTTTACCTTATTCGCCTACTGTAAAATAGACATGACATTTTTGTGGTGGTATTTTACCCTGGGAATTATGTCTATTTGAATTTTCATTATACTTGTTGACATTAGTAAATTAGAACAAGCTGACATAAAAACAGTATTGTTTATTTTTCAAAGACAATTGTTTTACCTTACAGGGACAGGAGAAAAATAATTCTGTCAGTTGGTTTGTCACTACAAGTAACAATATTTATGATTTTATTTTAAAATTATTTCACTGACCGACTTTTGCGACATGAAGGACTTTTCTGAAACGAAGCCAGTATGAACTTATACATATTCCTTTTGCAACTTATCTTTCTGCAATATTGGTAAACTCATTCTTGCAAAGAAGATAACCTATTTAGAAATCTTCCCACGAAGTGTTTATGAAATAAAATTCTTTTCCGTCTTAAAACTGACATTTCAGAACATCATTCATCAGGCAGAGAGAATTAGTTTCTGGCATGAGCTACAAAGTCTTATATTTCCTTTTTCGATTCCTTTATTCAATAAATAACAACTCGAGTTTTACCCTTGGGACATTGTGTTTCTGTGTTGGTAATTTTTCTGTCGATATGAAATTAGAATATCTTCTTCCTTAATAATTCGCAATCATTAGTGAAGTAAGGAGCGGAATTTACAATTATTTGTCAATTTTCACTTGTCTACGGCCGTTAATGAGGAGATGTTTTCTATGATTTGGAAAGGTTTTCGGTGATTGTGACAATCTTGTGTCTCGACAACAAAAATCGATTTTCTAAGAAACAATTTAATTCCTCGCAGTCGGTTCCATTACGCCTTCTTAAATTTACTTTAAACTTTTTACTAATGCAATTTTAAACTAGATACATTTGCTTCAAATTCTGTGATCGTCAGCAAAACTGTTGCCAATAATTGATGCAGCGTACATTAAGATGAAAATGTCAAACTTCCTTTTAAGAACTTGTCTAATTTAAGCTGTCAAAATTTCCTCTTATCATTTGTAGATTAAGTTAGACAATATATTGTGATTGTTGTCCTGCGGGATAAGTTAGACAATATATTGGGATCGTTGTCATGCGGGATTTGTCTTCGTTGATAGTGAATAAAAATTCTTAGTCTCAGACATTTCTTCACAGCAGCAATACGTTTTTGTTATTGTTTCATGTCTGTTCAATAGTACATAATTTAGCAAATTCATTCCTCTGTGTTTGATGATTCTAAGAAAGGCGAAGAAAGACAATTAAGGGATGTGCCAACATTTTGAAAATGTTAGTATACAGAACATCTCACTCTTTTACAAACTAGTATTACGACAGATATAATATGATCTGTGTTGCCGATTGTTATTCAATACGATTGTTTTGCTAACGTGTGCAGCATATTTGATCGTTGTTACCTATTGCATCTGTGTTACTGATAGCCGGTAATAGGGTGTGTATATAAATGGTTAGAAAAAAAGGTGAGATAGTGCCGCTGTCTTTACAAATTATAACTGTAAACTTTACAAATAACATCCTTCAGATGATCATTTCAAAAGACATTTTTTTTGCCCGATCTATCTGATTCTATTGAAACTTATTTTGAAACTTTTTATCTTTACGTCTAGTGGTGAAGATGCTTCATAGGCAGATCGGTATTATAATTTCTTCGTTACACATTGATATTTTATGGCATCGTATAGTTCTTTAGAATTCTACTGCTGGTAGCAATAATGAAGGTTGTCCTGTAGACTGTTGATTAAAAGAGTTACAAATGTATGTATGGACAGGTCCTACATGTGGTGCAAGAACTGCTTTCTCTTCCGAAGCACCTCAAATCATCTCCCAGTGTTTAGTCTTCTATGCAGTATTTTGTTAACTTTTTTCGTCGGTTTAAGTTTTTTTGTCATGGCGTTGTCAGTTTTTCTTCGAGTGGTGAGTTTTGAATATCCCCTTGATATATTCCACCTCTTTTTTACATGGAGTTTGTAATAAAGATCGCTTAACTCTTGTAAACCGAATACAAATATATTCGATCAATTTGAGAGCAGTTTATTATTTGGACTAAACACTTTCGTTTAGGAAATTGATGTGTAAACTGGACAATTTATTCACAAGCTGTTTAAATTTTAGATGGAATTTAAGTCAAGTTTGTGAGTCAGCGGCGTGTACACATCAATAACCTTCAGAAAATTTTTCTTTTTCTTTCTTTCATTATCAACTTTGTTGGATCCTATTCAGATATATCCTACATGAATATATCACAGTAAAATCGACATATATACCATTCTGCACATAAATCTAAATATTAATCAAGTACTAACAATTTTACACATATTCCCTCTTTTATGTGTTTGTCTGACATTTCAGGTTCTTGAAATCGACAAGTGCAAGGTCTTACGGACACACAGCATACGATCGAGACAGAATCATGGACAGACCTTGAAGTTTGGCTACACAGTCCAATGTTTATACCGACTATTTTTCATTATATTATAATCACTATTTCTTTTATTATCATATTTTAAAATGTTTAATGTTTCCTTGTGTTGGAACTTTAATTGCTAACTAGAGATATATGTTGTAAGATTTCACAATTGATTAACCAATATTGCAAGTAAAATGTACTTCATGTGTTTAAAAATGGATAAGATCATTGAATTTTCATCCGATTAATCATTTTTGTAAATTATAATCCAAATATTTATATTTTATAGTAAATAAAAAAGATGTCAAATTGTGTAGGCACATCCACATGGAACTACAAACGAACATGTAAGGACAAAGGTTTTTGAACTACGGTGTTCGGCAATACGCCGAAGATAACGATTTGAGGAAAATTTAATTTTCTAAAGTCAATGAGTGTACACTGCCACCAGTTCCATCATAAATTCCCGTATAGAATTCTAAGCTTTAAAGCAGGAAGTGCTTATTTCTTGAAAATTAAAGTGCTTTGGTCTGTATAATTATACGATGGAAATAAACCAAGAAGTTTTTTTATTCATCTTCTTAACAACTGTCAAGCCGGTCTTATTTTTTATGGCAATGAATTAAAAAGTCGAATGCATAATATTACTCTCTGCATTATATAAAACAAATGAACTAACCCAATAGAAAAGAAAAACGAGCAATAGGCTATGAACCAGACTAATTATCCTTCTGTTTATTTATTGGATCACTAGCTGTCAATTTTACCCCTTTATTCATTCACTGACAAGTTCTTTGTGAGATAAGACATATTTATATTTCCAATTATATTATTACTAGTATTAGAACAAGGTTCTTTATCTGGAATTGATACTTTCTTGAAAAAAACTCGCTTGTACAAGTACTATAATAGTGTTTTTCTCAAAAACTGAAGTGTAATTATTTTTTAATTGATTTTTGCCGATAACCAACAGGATTCCTACATAAAAGTCTTCACAAAGTTATGAAGAGGCGACAAGCTTGATATGGAAATCGGCTTTGTCAGAAAGGGTTTTATAGTCTATCTATCTGAAAGTTGCATAGAAATAAAAACCCTTAACGATCCAAAAACTCGCAAAAATAAAAGCACTAAAATTGAGATCTGACTGAAATAACAAATATTGATGAACGAATAACAAGTATAACGGCAATTAAAATGTGTAAATTTTAAGGCATTGGAGATTTTGTTTGCAGACTAACGTAGCATAAAGTGATGTAATAGTATGGAACTGACAACTGTATATCTTTCAGCATTAAGAGATTGGAAACGTTAACCAAAAATAGAAAATAAAATATTGATCAGGTTCACATTCAATAGGAAATGTCACACTATAAATTCATCTCTTCCGAATTAATCCTTTGAAGACCAGACACTGATAAAATAATTCGTGTAAAGGTTTGACGCATCTTATTTAGAAACAGTCATCTATCATGTTAAATATTTTCTTCGCTTGTACAGTTCGTTTTTTGTAAAAAGAAAGTAAATGATACTTAATGTTGTTAGAATGTTTATAACACCAATAGTGTGCACTCTCGAGTAGATTCGAAATTATAATAGAGACATTTTTTATAATTTCAATTCTTCATAATCAAACGAAGCAAAATCTGAAATTGTAATCGTACATGTCTGTATCGCTTATTTAATTATAGCACAAAGCAACAACTATTGATAATATCTCGTGCTAAGTGCAGCGGAGGATGCATAGATATTAATGTTACCTTTTTATCCACTACTAATCTAGAACCTTTGTATGATGTAATGTTATATATTAAAACATGTGCTGTTCTTTCGTCAAATAAATATTTCATTCAAGATTCTTTCCATAAACAATGAACACAAAATGACAATTTTCAAATTATAAGTTAAACCATTATTGAGATATAGATGCAGGAAATTTTTCTGCCGTGCAGTTAATGAGTTTTATGAGTAGCTGACGTCAAAACACATCCGTTACTGTACGGTAGTTCGTTAATGAATAGTTTATTAATTTTGCTTACGCAACTGTGGACATGTGGAAAGACTCATACTAACGTATTTGAAAAACAAGTTGCTTTCTTTAAAAAAAAAAGAAAAGCAATACGTGAACCTAAGACCGCTGACTGCCGGGTCACCAAAAGATTGTTGCTGAATTTGTGTTTGCTTTTGAATTGACATAATTGACTGTGATTAGAAGAAGCCAGTTGAAAGTGTATATTTACATCTACTATTTGAATATACATTTTAAAGCTAGACTATTTTATTTAGTACTTGGGAATGTACATACTTTTCCCGATGATAACCCTTTTGCAAATCCCAATTTCTACAAACCGGATGACTTATGCAAATTGCACAAACCAATCGCAATATAAATGTATGCACTCAGTTTGCTTTATAATCTGGAATTCTGCATGCATTTATTTTATCTATCATATCTTTATATTTTGCTTCCTGCAAGGACCTTCATGTTCTCAACTTGTTATTGAAGCTGTCTGTATTCATGGTAGATGTTAATTGTATAGATAAATCTAAAGTCCAATTTCCATGTGCAATGAAACCTGTGGCATGCAACTGATTGGGACATCTTATAAAGAGACTTTTTTGATCTAATAAAACATCTCAAATTTTAAGGATTTCCTGATTTTACTTAAATCAATTCAAATATTCTACAGGGAAACTTGGTTTTGCCGAAGAATATCATAATTCAGAAATTTTATGAATACCTGTACATACCCTCAAAATAACCAATTTGTATAAAAAGGTATGTAGATTTAAAAAGATACCAGAATTAAAATGATGTTCGCCAGACGCCAGTCTACAAAAAAGCACCAGTGACACTCAAATGAAAAAGTTAAAAGGCCAAATAAATTACAAAGTTAATGAATCTATTCCTTGGGTTAGATTCCTTGGGTAGACAATCCTTAGCCTTTCGAAAAGGTCAAAGTTTATTATAGGACAGTGACTCAAAAAAGAAACAAAAGAGAAACAGCTAGAGGTCAGAATACCGTAAGTAATGATGACCGTGCATGAAAGTCACATGTCAATCTCTTACAGCCGCGTCCTAAATTTAGATATGAAAAACGAAAATGCGCATTCACGAGTGAAATTAGTATTATTGGAATTTTTGAGAACGCAAACCGATAGTGTGCGTTTGAAATGTGATCTATAATGTGAATGAATCAAGACGTGTAGGATAGTTGGGCAACACAGTGAATACAATTTTCAAAACCGTACCATAGTACAAATATGTAGATGTTATAAGGTTAAACTATTAAAACAAACAAACAAAAAAAGAATTGAAATTTTATAATAAACATACGTTCCTATTAGTAATTTTTTTTCCGAAAAGTTTTAATATATATACATGTAGTATCAATAAACACAAACGTCAAGTATTTACGGACGTACATTTTATTTATCAAATGAATCTATTTTTAAATTCTACCATTCCACTATATGAATAGATTACTATACAAAATATAAGCAAAGACATAAATCCATACTCAAACAGTTCAAAAAAATTAACATTATGATAGTACTTAATTAAATTTTGTTATGATTATTGTAAATTAGTATTACTTTTTATTGTGAGCTGCAAGGATTTAAAATCTTTGTGAATTGAAAACACACAAGTATTTTTATTCACGACCGTTTAAAATTTGAATATTTAATTAATTTATCTTACTTTCCGTTTTATGGATATATTACAATACAAAAAAATAAATAACAATTACTTAAACAACCTTAATTACTAAAACGGTAGGAAATAATTAACGTAGAAATATAATTATTATTGTTTATCAACATTTTTTTTGTATGATGCAAGGATTTATTCAGATTTAATTATTATGCATGTTTCATTTACAAATGAATATTTAAAAATACCAAAGCAGAGTATCTTGTCATATAAAAACTTATTTCTTAATTGCAACTCTGAAAATATTCTGACTTCAATTTAATATTTAGTTTCTACAGAAACATAAATACAGTATATATTTTGTATATATTTCTTTGATTTCTATTGAATTGATTAAATTGAATACTTTTGATAATAATATTATCTTTCTGTTTTCCTATCTAATATACACATTTAAACCAGAATGTTCTCTCCTTAGTCTATGATAAAAAAACACACGTGGTTAAATCTTCAGACATAACTAGTTTACATGTTATCATGACATTGCACAATACCACGTTATAATTGACCTAGATACACACAGTGTACAGGGGTCGTTTTAAAACAAATATAATTGCGTTGTCATAATACTTGTTTAGAAACTTTCACATCAAAGCGCTTATAAACATTCACATTATATAAAAAAAGTTCTTATATTTATTGACTGCAACCTAGCCTTATTGTTTACTTTCCAATTTACTTTGATGGTGTAATGTCACGTGGTAGCCTAGCACTAGAGGGACCGTATCAAAGACGTAGATAACTACCTGTATAAATGATCGAAAACGTTCGAGACGTTCCGAGAATTTTATTCCGACTTCCGGTCGAGAGATATCGAGTGGCCCATAGACACATCCAAAACTCGCCAATATATAAGCGCAAAAAAGATAAATTTGAAAATCGTAAAATAATGCAAAACACAATAGAAAATACACAAAATAGCAAATTGTTTTCATTACTTGAGGTCTAGATGGTAGAGTTGCTTTAGTAGCTCATCTACAGTGATCACTAACCTGACTGTATCGCCAATTTTCCGGCCGAGGGTTGGTGGTTCTCTCCGGTTACTCTTGCTCATCTACCAATAAAACTGACCTCCATGAAAAAGCCAAGGTTGGCCAATATGGCGTTAAACACATACAAAAATTAATAACTTATATACGTATTTCCCGCATGGGAATTTAACTGACAATGAAATGATTTTTACACAATTAATTGTCGCTTAATATTCTGCAAAACACTACGAGGGTGTTTTAAGACATTGATTACCCATGAGAATCTCGCAAAATCGGGACAAAAATACACAAACACATACACAACAAACTGTTTCACACTGTGACTTATTTTTCCAGAAAATAAAAGGGGTGCAAGACAAAACTATATACTACAGACTAAGCGTACGCATACAGAAACGTAGGAAGATCATTAATGATCTTGATAATAGTGCATTCACGCGGCATGTATGGATCATATGATATAAAAATTTGAAAACTTCATTTTCTTTTTAGGGGAATTGAAGTTATTGGCAGAGTATGTTAATACCGTCTTGCATCTTTAACCAGCATTATCTTTTTGTAAAGTAAAAAAAAAAAAAAGAATTATCAATAAAATATAAATCGGTCTATTTCATGACAGGATAGTATTTTATCAAGAGAAGGCGACATTTCTATTTCCGATCGACAATGACATTTATATATAAGGTTTTTAGGTTGATCGTGAATTCTAACACAAATATTAAACAAATGTATATATATATTGATGTAAACCATCCTTTTTAAAAATTAATAGTCAATCAATATCATACAGTATTCCGACGATATATTCGATTCATTTACATCTACTTTAGTTAAATCTAATATGTCAGTGAAGTATTTGCGAGATGTGTATTCAACATTTCCAAAACCCATACCATATTAATCAGTTACCAAAGGCTTCGACATGACAAAATGTGACACAATTTCATGCAGAAAACCAACGCCCTATTTTTATAAACTAATTAGTAGTTTTTGAAGGTATAAATTAAACAAAATGCAATGTTAAACATAATTTATAACCTTAAAGCTGGTACGTTATTCACTGTTTAAATCCTCCTAGATGCAAGCACCTTGTTTTTGATTTGTGCTAGATTTTCTTGAAAGAGCTGCGCTTGATTTTATTGAAGTAGTTTGCTTACAGTACACACTATAAACTCGTGTTTTGCAATAATACAGATCATTTCGTACCTGCATATTCCATATCTGATATTCTATAGAAGCATTATTCTTGATGTATTTCATTAAATGAAACAAAATTTCTCTTTCCTAATATTAGTCTTTTACTTGTATTTTCTATTTAATACCATGTTTTAGTCAAAACACTTTTAGAATGAATTTTATAACAGCGTGGACATGGACACATGGTAATTAAATATTATCGTGTGTATCACTTACTGTCGACAACCAAGACTTCACGCAATTACAGTATGTCAGGGGCCTCTCAATCCCCGGGAATATACATAATAACCATCACTTATGAATATACTCATTCTATCAAATGAAACTTTTTGTTGTGAGTATACACATATATTCAAAACAAATTCCTATAAACTTTCATGCAAATAATTTATTTTATGAATGGACATGTGTAAAATAGTAATTATGTATATATCCCATTGAGAGGCCCCTGACATACTGTAATTTCGTGAAGTCTTTGTTGTCGACAGCCAGTGACTGATATCATTTAAATATTAGGTGTCCATGTTCACACTGTTATGAAATTCATTCTATATGTATGTATAGTTATGTTCAGTTATAAATAAATTAGCATCACTGGTATCCCAAGCCGCTTCATAGCATTAGATCTATTTGAAGTTATTGTTTGGCACTTTTAACCACATAGTATAATTACTTTGCACGTTTATATCAGCAACCGGAAAAATTGTCTCTAACAAACTACGTAAATTTACCGAATCGAACTATTTAAATCACCGTTTTATGTTTTCATGTCCGTTTCCTAACATTTTCATTATTCCGTTTGACGGTACAAAATCAATACAATTGCAGTTACAGTAACGGATGGAATTTCCGGAATATAGCTTCCGGTACTTTATTTCTTTAAAGGTTTTATGTATGTTACTTTCCTGGCAAAACAACATTTACACGACAAAGTTAAAGCAATAATGCAACTTTACACATTTGTTGATATTCTTTCACCCGCTCATTATCACTAAAACAAATACGTAAATATAAAAAGTCATCCTACAGCTTTTTAGCTTACAAACAATTGATTCTTTGCCTGCACATGATGACTAATCTATCTCTATTATTTTTGACTAAGTATCTCTGGGACATTTTGAAGTAATATCTGTCTGGTCTGATTTCAGACGTTGATTATAGGTACTTCAGTATTAGGAGAATGTTTTACTTTGCTGTATAACTTGTTCAATAACAAGAAAAATCTCTTTGTGAAGGTATGTTGTTGTCAGGCAGGGTTTCTGATTTCAACATTTATAGTGGGTGCCATAACTTTCCATCTTTTTCTTCCGAGTCCAACAATCTTATTGACCCCACCAACTGATATTAATTCAACTTGAATACATATTGAGTGTTTGTCACTAAACGTTTAGCATCTAACAATCAATTAATCTATTGAGGCTACTTCTTATTAAATTTGACTGGTGATATAATATCAAACGTAATCTTATTTAGCAATTTAATTACTTGAAATCATAGATAAAATTAATGGGATGAATTTGATTTTTGAATTTGTCATGATCTTTTCTTAATCTTAAAACAGTTGCACTTGAGCTATGTATAGTATATTATATTTCATATTTCTAAATCGGTCAAGTTGTTGTCCCTCTTTAAAAAATGCATCAATGCAAATATTTTCATTTAGGATTTTTTGATGTAGATATTTTGACCTTTTTATCCCTAGCCTAAAGTATATAATTAATTTTATAAATCTTAAATACTAGAAGTTATAATTATAAATAGTATTTAAGAATATGGCTAAAATTGAGAAAACGGAACAGCAAAATGTATAATGTATTACACTATTTGTACAAGTACTATTATACATTTTATCCAAATATATCGAGCAAACGATCCAAATGAGACCTGACGTTAAGGTGTATTAAGGCTATACATTCAAGAGAGGCGAAAGATACCAAAGGGACATTCAAACTCATAAGTCGAATATAAACTGACAACGCCATGGCAAAAAAAAAATAAAAAGACCAAAACACAAACACAAACAACAGTACACAAAACACAACATAGAAAACTAAAGGCTGAGCAACACGAATTCAATCAAAAACCGGGGGTGATCTCAGGTGCTTTAAAAGGGTAAGCAGATTCTGCTCCACATGTGACACCCATCTTGTTGGTCATGTAAGTACAAATCCGGTGATAAGTCTAACTCGGAAGGTCACATTCGAGGTAAAAATGACGTTATTGTGGTTACGACAATTGGAACATATCCGTCGTCATCTGTGAAACAGATATTCTATAACGGTCAACCAACTCGTGATGACGTCCATTTTACGAAGGAATGATTTCAACTTCACCACTTGGAACTCTTGGTTTAAAAGCTGCCTTGTGAGCAGCAACCTTCTATCATAGAAAGCATGATAGGAAATGTAAGCCCAGGAATATCGTATCAACAATCCAAACGAATACTCTCAGTAAGATTTGTTGTCAGTTTCTTAGGGTGAACAGAAATAAATGTATTACTATCAAAACGTCTATAAACACTTATTTCACTTGTAAGAGTGAACATTTTTGGATGTAGGTAGTTTCGAAATATAATAATTGAAGAAAATGTGTAAGCTGTCATAGTTTTTATATGTTCACTTACTCTTCGTGTGTCGAGACACAGTATGCGCTTACTGGGAATATGAATTCTGTCACCTTGACTTCTTCCGTTCTGAAACAGGATCCATGCTGAGGGGCGTTCGTTTGGCTGTGTTGACTTTATAAATATGCAGTTATATCCGGTCGAAGCAAGTGGATAGTGAGGACTGGCTAAAGTCAGAATAGTCGAAATGCGAACATTAAACCCAATGATCATAGATGTATGTGTGCTACGCTCCGGTCACCTTAAAAAAATAACCATGTAATAATAATGATCGGTTCGTATAGGTCACGTGACCTATTGCAAAGCAAAATTCCTGCTTTACGTACAATTCCTGTCCATAAACTCGTCCCACTTATACATATTTCATTCAATGTTTTATTTATTCGCGCTTTTAATATGTAGGAAATTGTTGCCATTCAATATTTTGAAAACATCTACAACAAAATGAGATTATCTAATGTTGTTTTATATAGTATTGTCTGTTTAGTAGATTTATCTTAAACAAAAAATAATATTTTTGACAAATATATTCTCGCTATTGAATTCGACAAGTTAGTTAACGAGACAAAGAGAGAGTTGCATGAAATTTTATTAAAACAACATACAATACTAAAGAAATTTTTCAAAAACTCTCATATACATGTACCAAGATTGTTTATAAAGAAAGAAGGAAGATACCTAAGGGGTATTTAAACACATAAGTCGATGACAAGCTGACAACACCATAATATATATAAATAAGAAGATGTGGTATGAGTGCCAATGAGACAACTCTCCATCCAAGTCACAATGTGTAAAAAGTAAACCATTCAAAGTACGTCCTTCAACACGGAGCCTTGGCTCACACCGAACAGCAAGCTAGAAAGGGCCTCAAATTTACTAGTTTTAAACAATTCAAACAGGAAAACCAACGGTCTAATTTATATAAAAAACGAAAAACACTTAAGAACCATACCAACAAACGACAACCACTGAAACTGGTTCCTGACTTAGGACAGGCACAAACAAATGTCTGTTAAGGTATATCGATTCACATAGTTTTAACACAATGACAAAATAACACACAAATAGTTATTAAAGACACGACCATCACTTGTGGATAAAACAAATAGTCTTGTTGAAAATCTCGAAGACCCCATTTTGCTCCGCTGATAAATTGACATTCATAACCTAGAACATAAAGCTGGAGACTGCATTTTTATTGGAAATAAATAGATTAATTCAAACAAGTGGTGCAATTCCAGGATTTAAATCGAATTTATTCTATTTCACTTACAAAACTAGACAAGTCATTTTCTTGATATGTCGCAGAATCCTCAAAAATCGATAGTCTCATTACTTGTTTTTTCTCTCGCCATTTATTTAAGTAGATGCCACGCTGCAGAATAAATTCCTTTGATTTAAAGACGTTTTATAATCAAATTGCGTATTCCGTGATTCAGCTTTGCGTGAAACCAATGAATTAAATTATAGTATCTGATCTGAATATTGTTTCCGATGCATTTGCAGATGAGACTTGGTGACAATTCTTTTGATGTGACAGAAGTTTGATCTTTTTCATCATGGAGTATTATTGTTCTTTTGATTACAGTAATTAAGCTTTTATTTGATTACCCAGGGTACATTTTGATATCAAATAGGCTATTTTTCTCGTCTTCAGTTCAAACGCAGGAGACATTAAACAGAAAATTGATTCTTGTCGGATTAAATTATTCGTAAAAGAAGTAACTGAGAAAACTAATTCGCGTCAAGGAGTAACGGAATACTCTTAGGCATTCAGTATCGCAATAGAACTACAAATTCATTTTCTTACAATAGTCTAGAGAGAATAAATTCGATTTATTTTCTAATGTACATAGTAATAAAATCATACCAAGGAAGATTTTATTTACCTCAGAGAAACCATTTACAACAAGAATCGATTTTAACAATGAAAGAGTGGTCATTGTATTCACTCGGTGCGAGTTATTTCACTTAAAGACAGTAATAGTCTGATGTCACGAATTAAAATTTCGTTTCTAGTGTCAATTCAATTATGGTTATCGCGACTCATTTCTTCATTCAAACCCCGTAATTCTGTAAATAGACACAATAATTGTTGCTGATAATTCATATCGGAGTTGGAGATCGCTGTACGTTTTTCGTTGCCTTGGAAAATTTAGTTTAAAAGCTATTAAAAGACTTCCCTCTTCCGGCAAGATTGTTTGTCGTCTAAGTAAAGCTGTGATAATGCGCACCACTACATTACACCTGGTTCTTTCTGTTTTAATGAGTGATAAATGTTCAATCAATAGACATTCAAGCCATTATTCAACAATATAATGTTAAAAAATGTTAAAACATTAGGTTTTCCATTGTCGCTAAGGTTAGCATGCTGCTATTAAACTTTCCTGGGGTCTTTGTCACGGCAATTGAGTTACCTGTCGTTTAGAATTGCATTGGTTCTGTTTTAAACCTTTGATCATGGAAAATAATGGCAATTTCGTGTTAATCGTAAAATAAATCAAATTTAGTAATGACACAACTTGGGATATCCAGTTTTTAATGATCAACTATTGTATCACTTTAAATTGCTTCCAGGTAAAAAGTTTTAAACATGTATGATAATCACACAAACGAATAAATAAACCCTATCACTTTTTTATTGATACATTTTAAAGTGTTTCCATCAATTAAATAGAGGAAAAACAGCAAATAAACAAATATATTTTTCGTTGTTTGTTCTTTTCTCGACCTGTAAATTAGACCCGTGAATACCGATATCGAAAATTTCTTTGAAATTAAACATAAAAAATTCACAATGTATTGAAAAACAAATATTTTAGCTATTATAAAAATAAGAAGATGTGGTATGATTGCCAATGAGACAACTCTCATACTAGAGAACAAATGACATATAAGTTAAAAACTAAAGGTCACCGTAGGGCCTTCAATAATGAACAAAACTCATACCGCATAGTCAGCTATAAAAGGTCCCGAAATGACAATGTTAAACAATTCAAATGTGAAAACTATCGAACTGATTAATGTACAATTATGATATACAGCAACAAACGATAACCACGAAATTACAGGCATTTGATTTGGGACAGGCACATACAGAAAGTGACGGGATTGAACTAGTTTGCTGGCGTCAAATCCTCCCCTAACCAGGGACAGTGGTGTAACAGTACAACATAAGAACAAGCTATAAAAATCATTCGAAAAGGGCTTAACTAATCAGATCGATACAACGCAGAAAAACAACTCACGAAAACACAGACCGGACATGGCAGGATATTTATACATTCACACACTAGTAAGTCGACTATCTGCACTTTATATCGAAACATCTCTGTATAAAATAAAAAGTTGCTATAGGGTGTACTTAAAGAAATTATCATAAGTCTTGCAAAGGAGGACAAAAATGTTATACATGTACATGTGCTTCTTGTTATCTTTGAAATTCACAATGCGTGAACATATACGATAAATCGGGTAATAAATGTGTCAAACAATTACCACATGGACTTAACGTGTAGTCATCCATAACTAATGGGTGCCTGTTTGGCTATGCTTGGTGTATTCATTCGTACTCGCGTGTGACTGGACTTTGAGCATTTTAAGAATGTGGTGGAGAGTGTCGAATTCAACAATTTGTCAGACTAAAGAAGTTTGTTTATGGACTGTTGCAAGCCCTACATAATTAAGTTTACGAATTTCATTCATGAGTATCTACTTCTTTAGCTGTCAATCCTTTTTTATACCTTATCTTAATACAACTTGTGTAATAATTTCCAGTTCCCATATTGCATATTCTTGTAGTACAACGAATTTGCAATTTTGCGCAAAGAACAAAATTAACAGTCTTCATTCTTATTTACTTTTTTTTCTCTGTAATTTTCGATATAATTGCATTGTTCACTTATAAATACGTTCTATCAGGTTATTACAAATACAATGTTATGCATAAGCCTAGAAGCATTGATGCTGGATTCGATTGCTTAGTTCATGCAAATGGCATTGAATACATTAAGCTACAAGCCATATTTTTTAAATTATTCTTAATTTCATGATTGGGGATCGTGCAATGAAAACTTTTTTTTTAATCAACAATTATAGTATAAGTTTGGATTTTATTCTACAAAACAAATAAAATTCTATTAATTTTAAAGTTTTCTTTAAAAAAAAATTCCTCTATCAAATATCTTTTGAATTTTTTCCAGCCATATCCAATTTAATTCAATATGCTGTAAGAATAATCTTTTAAAATTCTCTATCGACCTGATTTATGTACAAAACAATGAACGAAAAACAAACATGATATGCAGAAACAAAAGATAACTGAATAACAGGCATTTGACTTGGGACAGGCACATACAGAAAGTGGTGGGGTTGAACTAGTTTGCTGGCGTCAAACCCTCTCCTTACCTTGGACTGTGGTGTAACAGTACAACAAAAGAACAAAATAAAAAAATCATTCGAAAAGGGCTTAACTAATCAGATCGATACAGAGCAGAAAAACAGCTAACGAAAACATAGACCGGACATGGCAGGGTATTTATACATCCCCACACTAGTAAGTCGACCATCTGCATTTTATATCAAAACACCTCTGTATAAAATAAAAAGTTGCTATAGGGTGTACTTAAAGAAATTATCATAAGTCTTGCAAAGGAGGACAAACATGTTATACATGTACATGTGCTTCTTGCTATCTTTGAAATTCACAATGAGTGAACATATACGATAAATCGGATAATATGTGTAACAAAAACAACTTTGACCATGAAACAATTACCACATGGACTAATTTGTAGTATTATGATCTATAACTAATGGGTGCCTGTTTGGCTATGATTGGTGTATTGGTTCGTACTCGCGTGTTACCGGACTTAGTGCATTTTATGAATGTGGTGGAGAGTGTCGGAGTACATTTTATGAATGTGGTGGAGAGTGTCGGAGTACATTTTAAGAATGTGGTGGAGAGTGTCGGAGTACATTTTAAGAATGTGGTGGAGAGTGTCGGAGTACATTTTAAGAATGTGGTGGAGAGTGTCGAACTCGACAATTTGTCAGAATAATGGAGTTTGTTTATGGACTGTTGCAAGCCCTACATAATTTAGTTTACGAGTTTCATTCATAATTATCTACTTCTTTAGCTGTCAATCCTTTTTCAGACCTTATTTAAATACAACTTGTGTAATAATTTCCAGTTCCCATATTGCATATTCTTGTAGTACAACGAATTTGCAACTTTACGCAACGAACAAAATTAACAGTCTTCATTCTTATTTACTTTTTTCTCTGTGTAATTTTCGATATAATTGCATTGGTCCCTTATAAATACGTTCTATCAGGTTATAACTAACACAATGTTATGTATAATCCTAGAGGCATTGATGCTGGATTCGATTTCTTAGTTCATGCAAATGGCATTGAATACATTAAGTTACAAGCCATATTTTTTAAGTTATTCTGAATTTCATGATTGGGGATCGTGCAATGAAAAGTTTTTTTTTTAATCAACAATTATAGTACAAGTTTGGATTTTATTCTACAAACAAATAAAATTCTTTTAATCTAAAATTTCCCTTAAAAACAAATTCTGTATCAAACATCTTTTTAATTTATTCCAGACATATCAATTCATTTCAACATGCTGTAAGAATACTCTTTTAAAATTCTCTATTCAAATTAAACAATGTTTGAATCTAAGTTAATTGCGTATTTGAAGATAAATGTACCATTTGGGATTGAAACCATTGGAAGCTAATGCTATTTGTAATTTGATGAAAGAATTTCAACATCCAGGATCGATTTTTAAAATCTACAATAATGTTATTACGATCATACTCTCTAAAGTAAAAAGAAAAATAAATCTATCTTCTCCCCTTGGTGTACATATAAATGATTTAGGGATGGCAACAATTAATATAACGAATGTATATTACACGTATAAGATGCTTATGCAATGACTCTTATCTTACTGTTAAATGTAATCTGTAACGAAAAAATGAATACGACGAATGGATTTTTTTTTAATTCATCAATATTATGTTGTAGACATTTAATTTTGATGTAAAAATAATCTAATATTGGATAGCAATCCGTACGGTTACTACACGCAACATCAATGGTGTTAGTTTTGGTAGTTCTTTTTATCTTTTACAATAAGTTTTTACAAAGTATGATTTTCCATAAAAATATTTTTTTTCCTGAACACGTTGACTAACGCACCTGAATCTCACCCATACACGTTTGTGCATTTAAAGAATTAATGGACAATTGTTGATTGCTCCCATTTGACTTTTTTAAACGAGAAATATGTATATTATTTGAAAACGCATTTACTTTTTTTGTACCAACTAATAGCAATTCTATGTAACCACCAATCAAGTCTCTGCACGTAAAGTCTCAGATTTTCTTGAAATTTGTTTGTTGATAGCTAGCTATTGTAATTACATGTTTAATGATACAATGTATTACAGTTAAAACACAGTTATTTGCTTTGGGTTAAAATATGCTAACAACAGATATCAGACCCTAGATATTTACTTTTTCTACAGTGACGGACGTAGAATCTACAATGACGGACGAATAATCTACAGTGAGGGACGTAGAATCTACAGTGACGGACGTAGAATCTACAGTGACGGACGTAGAATCTACAGTGACGGACGTAGAGATGTGGGGTATGCATCAACGAAACGATTTCTGATCATATCCAAAATACACCCTTTTGCATTTTGAGGTAGAATTTTCTAGTAGGTTGTCAGCGTTCCTATGAAAAACAAACTTTGCATCTCTCCTGGACAACCTTTTCTTATTTTCATATGAGTCGGAGTTCCTTCATACACTTGTAAAAACCAAGGAGATCAAAGAAGCTAAATAATTTAATTTCACATACAGGTATATTGTCGATGTTCTTTCCATTAACAATCCATACTTTTCTGGTGTGGTCCCATTAGTTTATCCTCCTGAACTAGAAAAATAAACACAGATACCGCATCATTTCTAGACATTTACCTCGAATTTGACATCAGCGGTCATCTCAGTACCAGAATCTATGACAAACGAGACGATTTCAATTTTGAAATTATAAATGTTCCTCACGTTAGCGACAATATATCAATTTTACCCGCATATGGAGTACACATTTATCAACTCATAGCATATTTAAGAGATTGCAGCTGCTACTTAGACTTTGTAAAACGTCATCGGTGTCTAAAATCACTGAGCTCGTGCTTTTTCTCAAAAAGTTAATCTGAAAGTACCAAGACCTAAAAGATAAATATCAAGCGTCTTCTTCAAAAATAATACAATGTGGTCTTAAGTTATAGATTCTAGGTACTGAAGTTGTGTATCTTTTTATTTTATTTTGTTTCTCTGTTATTTGCAGGTCAATTTTGATGTATTTATACATCCTGCTATCTACTACACCATTTTTTGTTGGCGTCTTTGTTAGATTAATTTGTATGTTTGTTTGAATTTTATAATCAGTTGTCTTGTATGCCTGTGATGTATGTTTAAATAGTTTTGGCTGCTGTATCCCAATTATTGTCACATCACCCTATTATAAAAAGAGATGTGATATGATTGCCAATGAGACAATTCTCCACCAGAGACCAAATGGCATAGAAATTAGCAACTAAAGGTCACCATACGGCCTTCAACAATGAGCAAAACCCATACCGCACAGTCAGCTGTAATAGGCCCCGAAATTACAAATGTAAAACAATTCAAACGAGAAAACTAACGGCCTGATGAATGTCCAAAACAATGAACGAAGATCAGAAATGATATACAGCAACAAACGACAATAACTGAATTACAGACTCCTGACTTGGGACAGGCTAATACAGAATGTGACGGGGTTAAACAAGTTTTCGGGAGCCCAACACTCCCCTAACCATGGACAGGGGTGTGACAGCACAACATGAGAACAAACTATAAAAATCAGTTGAAAAGGACTTAATTCATTAGATCGATAAAAGGTAGAAAAACAAGTAACAAAAACACAGACGGATGTGGCAGGGTATTTATACATCCTCACATTAAAAATGACACTAAGTACACACGTGAGAGTACTCGCAGTTACTTACAACTAGTTCAAAACCAATAACAACTAATAAAAAAAATCATGTATCTAAGACTAAAGTATCAATCAGTTCACATCCAACATCCAATGGATTTAGTGTAAAGACGTCATTAACAGTCAGAGAAAAACATGACCTTGTGCAATGCCAGAATACAGGTATCGACAGATTGTAGAACCGTGAATTTGCATATGTTTATGTAAAGAACGATTTAGTTTGGGTTGAATTACTAATAACAAAATCAATTTTATACCAATACAAACAATATTTAAAAATTTAATTACAAAACAAATATTTGTACCTATATGAGAAATTAATGAAGGTTTTAAGTAATTTGTGGTAACGAAATCCCTGACTTAACAATGTACCAGTAATACATAGATTACGTTCATTGAAATCAAAAATCCAAAACGTCACTACAGATACGGGCATAGCGAAAGAGTTGTGATATATAAACACCGTAAGATGGTGCCAAAGGAACATCACCATCCAAAAGAGGAAAATTAACAATAGAGAAATAATCTTAACATAGGAAAGGAAGTTATTACCGTTTATATTTGATTAATTGAAGGTAAGTTCCTTTGTGTAAATTTCGGCATTATATTTAGAAAATTCTTGATTATTTAACGAAAAATATAATCAAGATAACGGTAAGTGTTGTTGAATTTATCAATTAAATGCAATTTAGACGGGTCTTTACTGAGTTTGGTCATACACTCGGGTTGATAACAGTACAAGAACAAGTCTACTATTAAAAGGGCGCAATTGGTGCCCATAGGAATACCTACAACCTGTCGATAAACTTTATTGCCGAAACGTACATAATGTTATCAGGAGAAAATTAACCGTTGCAATCATCTCTTCATACCTCCAGTAAGTATATCTAAAATTGAGAATGGAAATGGGGAATATGTCAAAGAGACAACAACCCGACCAAAGAGCAGACAACAGCCGATGGCCACCAATTGGTCTTCAACGCAGCGACAAAATCCCGCACCCGGAGGTGGTCCTCAGCTGGCCCCTAAATAAAATTGTGTACTAGTTCAGTGAAAATGGACGTTACACTAAACTCCAAAACATATAAATGAACTAAAATTAAAAACATACAAGACTAACAAAGGCCAGAGGCTCCTGTCTTGGGACAGGCGCAAAAATGCGGCGGGGTTAAACATGTTTTGTGAGACATATTTACCTTTCCCATTAGCGAAGAAGGCTTTAAATGAATTTGCAATCAGATTTTTTGGTAAACTGTCATTTAAATAAATAGGAAAGCTTTAGTTTGATAAGATTGTGTGGAAGTGTAGTGTAAAGGGTTGAAAAGTCAAAACTGTCAACAGAATCAGAAAGGCCATCAAAAGCACGCAATTCATCTGAAACATCCAAAGATTTTTTTACACTCCAATAATAGTTAATTCCACTCTTTTCATATGTTTTATAACAATAGTTAATGATAAGTTCTTTGATAGTAGTAAAGAACTAGTTAAAGGCACTGAAAGTGAGTTGTAGAACACTTACTAGAGGCCGAGATGAAACGATACTTTACGGTTTTTTTTAAATAAACTACGTGCTTCTGATGGTCCTTTTGATTCTGTTGAAAGTTTTGACTTTTCAACTCTTTACACTACACTTCCACACAATCTTATCAAACAAAAGTTTTCCAAATTAACTAAATGGTCGTTTGGTAAATCTGAATGCAAATATATTTGCTGCAACTCATTTAAAACCTTCTTCTCTAATGAGAAAGGTAAATATGCTAGATATACTTACTAGAGGTATGATGAGATGATTGAAGCTGGTAATTTTCTCCTTGATAATTTTATGTACGTTTTGGCAATTAAGTTTATCGACAGGTTGTAGGTATTCCTATGGGCACCAATTGTGCCACTTTAATAGCAGACGTGTTCCTGTACTGTTATGTATCACGGTTTATGACCAAACTCAGTAAAGACCCGTCTAAGTTGCATTTAATTGATAAATTCAACAACACTAACCGTTATCTTGATGATATTTATTAGTTAAATAATCAAGAAATTTCTAAATATACTGCCGAATTTTACCCAAAGGAAATTACCTGAAATAAATCAAATATAAACGATATTAACTTTCCTTTCTTAGATCTAGATATTTAAGTTTTACACGGGAAATTCTACACTTAAATTTACGACAAAAAGGACTATTTTTCCTTTCCTATTGTTAATTTTCCTTTTTTGGACGGTGATGTTCCTTTGGCACCATCTTACGGTGTTTATATATCACAACTCGTTCGCTATGCCCGTGTCTGTTGTGACGTTTTGGATTTCAATGAACGTAATATATGTATTACTGGTAAATTATTAAGTCAGGTATTTTGTTACCACAAATTACTTAAAATCTTCACTGATTTATTCCATAGATATAAAGATTTGGTTATGAAGTTTGGTTGTATCTGTAGAAAACTTATTTCAAACGAGATAGATAGCACATCCTTAATTTTACGGAAATGTTATTAAACGAACCCGGAAATTTAGATACGATCTGGGTAAACTTATCGATCTTTTAAATAAATTTATTCTAAAAGGTTACCGATTCATTACTGTAATTAGATCTTTGAATATTGTTTGTATTGGTACTAATATTGATTTGATTATCAGTGAATTAAAATCAAACTAAATATTATATTTACATAGATATGCACATTCATGGCTTTACAATCTGTCGAAACCATGTACAAGGTCATGTTTTTCTCTGACTGTTAATGACGTCTTTACACTAAATACATTGGACGTTGGATGTGTACTGATTGATATTTTAGTCTTAAATGCATGAATTGTTTTTTATAAGTTGTTATTGGCTTTGAACTAGCTGTCAGTAACTGCGAGTACTCTCATATCTGTACTTAGTGTCTTTTTGTTGTGGGGATGTATAAGTAACCTGCAACGTCCCCTCTGTGGTTTGTTAGATGTATTTCTATTGGTATCCATCTGATGAGTTGAGCATTTTTCAACTGATTTTTATGATTTGCTTTTATGTTGTACTGTTACACCACTGTCTAAGGTTAGAGGAGGGTTGGCGCCTTCAAACTAGTTTAACCCCGCCACATTATGTATGTGCCTGTCCCAAGAAGCCTGTAATTCATTGTTTGTCGTTTGTTGCTGTGTATCTTATTGGTTTTTTGTTCATTATTTTGTACATACATTAGGCCTTTAGTTTTCTCGTTTGAATTATTTTACATTTGTCATTTCGGGGGCTTTTATAGCTGACTATGCGGTATGGGTTTTGCTCATTGTTGAAGGACGTACGGTGACCTATAGTTATTAATTTACGTGCCATTTGGTCTCTGGCGGATAGTTGTCTCATTGGCAATCATACCACATCTTCTTATTTTTATATTTAATAAATATCCACCATGGTAATTAGCGATCGTGGCAATACTTAGATTGATGCATTTATAGTTAAAAAAAATTTATGCTTGGCATTATTATATAAAATTGAAGACACTTTATGATTACCTTACAAATTAATGCCATCGAGTGTAATTTACCCGAATATCGAAGCCAAGTAATTGTTCATTTAAAGTTATAAACGAGAACTTGCAGGTATGATTTTCCGTCAGTAATTGTATTTTCCCGCGTTTCGTTAAGTATAACGGGAAAATATTGTATTGACGGGCACTGGTCGTATGAATATATAATAGGGTCACTTATAGTGAACAATGGTATTACTTTATGGTAATAAAGCATAGGGTCACTTTCTAGCTGTCGTGCAACGAGTGAACCCTATACTTACATTTTGGATTTATATACGATGATATGTTTTATGATTGCATTTTTTATTTGCCAATATACACACATTTTTAAGGTGTAGGTCCGAACAATTGACCCTGGAGACGGGATTGCGCATTTGGCATCGATTGAAACAGGTTTCTAGAGCTTTTTGGTCGATTATATCGTATTTTTTATCCAGTTGTTCCTTGCCGGCCCTGACCGTCTATAAAGGGGTATATTCAGTCAAAGTTGGTTTGGTTGGGTTGTATTTAGGATAATATATACATATGAATTGTATGATTTTGAATTATGTATGCATTGCAATAATAATATATTTGTGAATATTTATATAATACAATCTGGCGTCCATCGAGCATGACGGGCTGTCGGCAAACTTAAGATTATGTTTGCGTTGTTTTTATTTGGCAGAGTATGTAGTTAATATTAACATTTTGCCATTAATCGAGATACACTGACCTATAAGGCTTTGTCCTTTTCTAAATATAATATACGCAACAACAAAAGAGTATATATATTTTGACACGACATTTTTGAAGTCATACACACCAAATTATGTGAAAATGAGAATTATCTTAATTTTCTTATTTGTCCTAATTCTCTTAATCAATATTTTTGTAACGAAAAAAAAGCAGCCCTCTATCAAGGAAATCATGATGGCGTCCGTAGAACTTTCCGAAAGCAGCCCTCTATCAAGGAAATCATGAAAGGAACTAACTATGACGAGAATCCTATTACATGTGTATACTTGGTAACAACAATTCAGTAATGCGGTACCAGAAATACGCCTTTTTAATGGAATTTTGTTTTCGGTTAAAATTTATATTTTATACTATTCAGTATTTGAAACCCTAAACAATTTAAAGGTGTCAGTTAATTCATATGATCAAATCCTTTGCCAAACACCTCATATACTTATGAATAAAACGCGTTTTAATTTGGTAATAATTTTCTGATATAAAGTTTAGTACTTTTTGTGGGATTCCTGTTGCTCGGTCTTTAGTTTTTATGTAGTGTTCTGTAGATAGATGTTTATCTTTTCGCCGTTTTTCGTTTTTGCCATGATTCGTCAGTCTATCTTTGACATATGAGTTTTTAACCCCCTTAGGTATCTTCCTCCTCTTCCTATGTTTTCAAATAAAGAAACTTAAATATTCTATTCAGAACTGGCTGCAGACAAATACACTCCTTTTAATCGATCGAAAATATCTTTGAGGCATCTTGAAATTAAATAAAACTTCTTTGCTATGCGTTGCTTTGTCTGATGTCAAAAGTTTATATGACGATGTAACATGATATTATTTTCATGAGGCAATCAATATTTCTTCATGATATTATATTTATACATTTCATGCGGAAAAATATTTATAAAGATTATGTATTGCGTAGGATACCAATACAGATCAATTTCATTTGATTCATAAATTATTGAATTTAACGGTTAAGGAATGTACCAATTTCATTTTTTTTTTTAATTAAATGTTCAAATATTTATACGGTTTTATGTTTCTTGTGTGTTTTATACATAATTCTGAATGTCTCGATGAGTTGAAATAATGAAAATATTGTTTGCTTCAAGCAGGGATACCCGTCGCCGCATTTGTTTTGTGCAATATTTGCATTGTATAACGTTTGCAACATAAAAACGCCAACGTTAGAATAAAAAGGAACTGTAGAATACTCATAAATAATTGCACCTCATAAAGATGTCATATATTAATAAAATTTCATCTTGATAGGCATTTCGTCTCATAAAATAAAAATTTACATCGTATTAGCATTAAAATTGAGATCATTGACGAGAGAAAAAAAAAGACGGTAAATACATCGTTAATCAGCCGGAGAATTTTTTGGACATTTGTCTTTCGTGCTTATCAAGTACCAGTACTGGTTAAACTGTTTTTTTAAAGGGACAGCTTTTGTTGTGTAGTGTTATTAAGTCTTCTCTTTATGACTCCATCTAATAGTATAGGAATGTTGCCAATCTACAGTTTACTAGCTATAGCTGTGTAAGGTTTTGTGCATATATGAGGGAAATCCGTACCAAATGAGACAACAATGGCAACCCAGCATCACTACAATTAAACAAAGAGGTTTAAATACGGTCGTAAACAAACTCAAATCATACAAAATGTCAAGAATTGCATTTCTAGACAAATTGAGAAAAAAAGGATGAAACATTCAAGTTAAAAAAATTCTCTCAATATTTTATATATATATTAATCTATGTAAATATTTTCAACAGAAATAACCTATATCATGAATATTAGTTTGTTCCCTTAAATGAAAAAAGACACTGACAGTAATAAACAAGGAGCCGGGCTCAAGCATAAAATCGTTGTGTGGTAGATTACATGTAAATGCGTTTATGTAAATACACCAAATTGTAAAGTTACGACTTATATCGCATGTCCTTCTTGTTTGATTAGTTATTGTCTCATAAAAGTTTCAAGTCTTGTCCCCCTTTGATACGTTTTTTCTCATTAAAGTTTCAAGTCTTGTCCCCCTTTGATACGTTTTTGTCTCATAAAAGTTTCAAGTCTTGTCCCCCTTTAATAAGTTTTTGTCTCATAAACGTTTCAAGGATTGTCCCCCTATAATAAGTTTTGTATCATAAAAGTTTAAATTCTTGTCCCCTTTAATAAGTTTTTGTCTCATAAATGTCAAGTCTTGTCCCACTTTGATAAGTTTTTGTCTCATAAATGCAAGTCTTGTTCCCCTTTAATAAGTTTTTTCTCATAAAAGTTTCAATTCTTGTCCCCCTTTGATAAAGTTGTCAATTCTTGACCCCCTTTAAAAAGTTTTTGTCTCATAAATGTCAAGTCTTGTCCCCTTTAAATAAGTTTTGTCCTCTTTTCATAAGTTTTGTCGCATAAATGTTAAGTCTTGTCCCCCTTTGATAAGTTTTGTCTCAGGCATAAATGTCAAATCTTGTCCCCCTTTTATACTCCATTGTTTTATTTTTGCATATCTGTCAATTATTCATGTATTTTTATTGGTAGAAAAACATGTTAAAATATTTGATTTGTTTTCATGTTTGTCCTATATTGAGATCGATATTAATATGGTAAATATAACAATGAATCATAAAAGAAATGAACAGAAACCTGCAATAAACCAATACAGTTGAGTATTTTTTTCTCTCTTAAAAATGTTGTCAAGTGTCGAGTTTTATGTAGAATATTTTCAGAAAGCTCAGAAGGTTAACGCTGATTCAATCAAAATTTTAACTGATGGTATTCTTGAAGAAAAACAGATTTCCATTTTTTGTACACAGTCATCTTGAATTTTGAAGAAAATGAAGCAGTTTGATATATATCTGTCATCATTGGTTACGTTATAAAAAGGGTTTTCTGACTAATATATTTACACCTTGATAAATAACATAACAATTCAGCTGCGATATAGTTTTTGTTTCATCACTTTCTCAGTAACGAATTGATATTGTATCTTTCCCATCAAATATGTTTCTTTTAAAATACGACTCAATCGAGAAAATCCATGAAGTAAAACACAAAAAACTCGGAACTCAATTCACAAACACATATATATATATATATATATATATATATATATAGTAATTTCACTTGTTTTAAAGAGAGAGTGGAAATATTTTCTGGCGTGCTAGTTGATGAACTTCATGAAGTTTTCGAACCTCAATTTACAGTAAATACTATTTTAAATTGTTACTCATACCATTTATCAAGGGTTAATTCTAAATTTTACTAATTTCTCCATTTTATCTTTCCAAACGGACTCAAAACTGATTTGTTGTCTTTTTGATAGAGGTATCAATGTCAATGATAAATATTCTCTTAACTCATAACAATGTTTGGCCGTTAAACTTTCGTAGTGATTATATTAGTCTAGACTGAAACTAACCATGCCAGAGGCGAACCAACTAGGTATGATATATGTAAACACAGGTTACGCAGGCATTCTGATACCCGAAAAAAGAAAATTACTATTTGTAAGTTAAAATATTTTAAGCTAATAGAAACATGTTTACTATGAATATTTGTCGTCGAATGTCTATGGGTGTCTATTGATAGGTATGAAGTAGACCTTGTTTTATTTAGTTGTGTTCTTCTTATCTAGCTCATTTGATAGATTAGAAGACATCTTTAAATTAGTGTATCATGAACGGTGCACAGCTAGTACCCATCTTATTGCCTATCATCTACTGGAAATCTGTTCACCAAATTGGAAAACTAATTTATGATTTAATATAAATAATCATACATATTAGTTATTTAAATGTTGCTGTTGTAAAATTACGAAATCATTTTAAATCAATGAATGTATCTCCCTCATGCAGAACTTATATTCCTTGTTAGGGTATGGCTTAACTTTTGGTCCTTTTTTGTTTTTCAGCTCTTCAACTTTTGTATTAGGTTTTATTTTAGCCTCGAGCATCACCGAGAGACATTAATTGTCGAAATGCGAATCTGGTGAAGTAGAATTTCATTGTAAGTCGTTAATGTTATTAATGTATATATTTCTATCGCGATTCATCGTTTCACGAAAAACACTGTTTACCACCAATTTTTGTAAAATTGAAATTTGTTCCCATTCTTAAAAATTTAATGAAAATGGTAATTTTATACTCACACCAGTAGGTATGATGTGAAAAGCTAGAACCTTTTTGTTTGTGGGAATTAACGTCGTAGCTTTCAAAAACCGATTGTATCCGTGCTAGATTTTCTTTGCATTTTTTTAGAAACTACAGGGTTTTTAGATGTTGTTGTCTGTCTGAATATGTGCAACTGTAACCATTCTTATTTAAAATTATAAGTCGACAAGACGCTTTAACACATTAAAAAAGGTTTTACTTCATTTTACATTCTATTCGCAGATTTCTTATTAATCAGAAGAAAATGATTGATCCATTATTTTGATGATATTACTTTATTGGTTTTTAGTACTTAAGATTTCCATACTTTGTTTTGTAGTTAATGAACTAAAACAGAAACATTAGTATTTAATAGAAGCAACAGCCTGAAACAAAATATTCAATCTTAAATATAAAGTATAAGATTGTTTTCTCGGATATTTGACAGGTGCATTTGTTCCTGAAATTGTCTGGAGACTTCATTTGATTAACGGAAGCTATTTCTAGTAATTAAATCTGTTAATCATCATGTAAGGACTTAAGTCGTCGTGTTCTGTGACATTAGAGATCAAAACTGTCATGGGATTGCTCTTAGATTTCTTATATGAATAATTTATAGTTTATGATTTTTCTAGACTTCTGGCTGACATTTTATAGCTTTATTTTTGTGTATTCGATTTTAGATCTACTAAATTCACCTTTAATTTTATAACAAGACGAAACAGCATCTTTTACGCTCGCTTAAGTAATTTTTTATTGATTGATCTTTATTCTTAGGAAATGTGAAACGCACGATTTTCAGTTTATACAGTCATATAATTTCAAAGCACAAAATTAGTGTTTAAGAATACGACAAAAAATGGATAAATGACACTGACGGCAATGAATTTATAGAGTCCGTAAAGTCAAACATTATCATCTTTGTTTTTAGAATTATTACTAGTAGGTTTTTATCCAAAATTTCTACCTTTTTGTAGATTTTAAAATGTAAAATCTGACTACAGTATATATACATTTGGCAATCGCCAATGGCAGTCAGCAGGGTTTAAGAACATTTGCTGTTCGACCTGTTAGTCAAATGCGTTTTGTTAAAATATACTTTTTCACTTTTTTGGTCTTTTGGAAAATGTTGTTTGTGCTGTATTTAGACCCCTCTAACAAGAAATTTGTTTTACATGCACAAGTATAAAAATTGCGGTTTTTATCCAACGCAATCATAGGTTTGAACGTTGTTTTCAATTTAGACTTGTTTATGTTTTTTCGTTTGGGCTTGTATTATATTTGCCTTCGGGTTTATATGATCCGTTCATCCTATTTGACTCCTCAAAATTCAAGAGTCTATACTAAATTGAGGTAAATTGTATGGCTTTCCAAATACCGTTTCGATTCCTAACATCACTGAAGAGACATTAATTGTTGAAATCCGGATATGGTGTACAAAAACCTTTGCACTTATTGTTTGCGGTATATCATCTTTTCCGCAAGTTTATTGTTTTCTGTTTAGTATTAAATTTATAATTAAGATCCATTTATTACATCGGTGATCCGTTTATTTGGTATTTTGGTATACACGTATACAAGTCTAAATTGAAAACAACGTTCAAACCTATGATTGCGTTGGATAAAAACCGCAATTTTTATACGTGTGCATGCAAAACAAATTTCTTGGTAGAGGGGTCTAAATACAGCACAAACAACATTTTCCAAAAGACCAAATGAGTGAAAAAGTATATTTTAACAAAACGCATTTGACTAGCAGGTCGAACAACTGATGTTCTTAAACCCTGCTGACTGCCATTGGCGATTGCCAAATAAACGGATCACAAGATGTAACAAAATAGATCTTATATGTGTATATATATGAAAAATCATTAAAAAGTAAAACAGTAGCATTTCTAAAAAACAAAACTCAACTGCATTTCACAAGGCTATACTTTTCTTTACTGTTAATGACTTTGCTGTATGGAATTACAGCTATCGATATAAGTGCGTAGGAAGCCATGACTTCATATCAGCAGGTTCAATAATTTGAGCTTGCGTTCAGTAATTGTGACCACTGTATTATTTAGTATTTTTTTGTTTATGCTACATCAAGTGTTGACTGGGGTATCAACACTTTGTCTTCGCTTGGACGTCTCTCGTGCCGGCTGTAAAACCATTGCTATAAAATTTGGCATCCGTTTGGCGGCTTTGCTGGATGTATAAATACACAGTCACGTCGAGTCGGGATGGGGGCGTAAAATCAGATGCCTCGTGTAGAAAGGGTGCCACTTTATCTGCAACAGTAAAGAACCCTTGCAAAAAACTATTCGAGGGGTCAGTAGGTGGCCTGCTGCAAGGCAAAATTTCTGTCTTTATTCAAAATAGCCTTATTTTCCAGTGGCAATCCTTTCCCGCCCGTCATCCACGTCGACCTCTTCCTTGAAAATCCTTTATACTCGTTGTTAAATTTAGTCACATCTTTATTCAAAAAGTCATGAAGTAAAAAAAATGAAAAGAAGTATTCCTTCCTTGTTCTTGATGACAACAGCGGTGACTGATCGTATCAGCCGGGTTTCAAACAAAATGATATGGGTCGGTTGTACAGTGTGATTATTGATTTGATGAAATCTTAGGAAAGCTTTAATCTATGGATTCACAGTCGATCGAACAGACAGAAAGAGTTTCTTTACTATAAAATGTGTTTTCTAATGTAAAATGAGCTGTGATGGATATAATTAAGAGTTCCATAAGGTTTCTTATTTGATGGTTATTTGTATTTTTTTCGTCTATTTTTTTTTTATTAAATCAGGAAAAGCGATTCTAGATATTCTTGGTAAACACGACCTATGCAAATGTTTTATTCTGGTATCATTGCTGAAAGATTACTTTTTCTGATATCTATTCAATATTTTTGCACTCATTTTACAAGATCTCATTGAATTTGCTTGAGTTTTATTGTAGACAGTAATTGGTTTAATTAAAGGTTAAAATCAAGTCAAAATGATAGCTATTAAGAAGTATGTTTAATTTCTGTTACTTATTAAATAGAAGAAAGAATTTTGAGATGTCTGAAATTTAGAGCTTCATTTTTAAAAATCCAATTTTTCAATGACATATCTGCTAGACCATGCATATTTTTTCCTATAATTTATAAACACTAAAATGAATTTTTGTTTTTACAATTTTTGCAGCTTATCCTTAACCATCTTATCAAAAATCAAATTAATTTTATGTGTGTTACTATTACACCATTACTCAAGAGTTAAGTGCTTTTCCTGACCTTGTGTTTATTTTCAAAATTTGTATGATCTTTTTATGTTCGTTTTTGACCGGATTTTCAAGGGAAAAGATCGGTTATTAATTTGGTGATGTACGGTGGGCGGGCGGGCGACTGCCAAACAGTGCCCATGCAATAACTTGAAAACGCTTTGACGAAATCTTTTCAAATTTAGATATGTTGTTTCCTGTCCTGTGACTAAATGAAGGTCAAGTTCGATTTTCACAACTTTAGCTTTTATTGTTGATGAGTTATAGAATTTTAAGTAACGTAAAGTTAAGAGCGATAAATTGAAAAGGATTAGATGAAAATATTGAAATAGTTTGTAGAAACAAGACAACAACCGTTTGAAAGTGGGTTTCTGGAAAGTTATTGGAGTGACCACAAGATTCTATGGTTTTATATAAACAAGATTATAATCTCATAAACATATTTCTTACATTATTGACTTCATAATTTCTGCCTACCCACCCCTGTTGAACAAATGTGTATGTACTTATATACTCTCTTAAATTCCAATATCATGTCACCTTATGATAAATAGGAGGTCAAGATTGATTTTGACTTTTCCATTTCTGAACCCTACAAAAAAAAATCATTTTTTCTTATTACTTGATCCTGTTTGGGGTCCAGGATTGCAAATATCATTTTCATGCAGGAAAATCCGGTTTTCTGTCAATTTGACAGCCTCTTGTTAAATACTTAAAAGATTACAAAGAGGGACGATTGATATTAATAATCCCGCCACAATTTGCATTCGCCTGTCCAAAGTCCGAAACCTCGGCAGTAGTTGTCGTATGTCGTTATTTAGATAATGGGATCTTAGTGGTAGATCTTTGATTTTTATTTTTAACTCATTCGAAATATATATCTTGACATATTGAATAGACACCTGTCTATTGTTGAAGACGTGTCTATTGTTGCCATCTAGACGTCTTTTAGTTAGTTTTTCTCGTTAGGTTGATGTCCCATTGACGTATACCCCCAAATCTTCCTTTATTCATACTACAATATTGAGCTTTTATTGTCTAAGTGGATGTTTACTTCTTGTACTTACTTGTAAATATTTTTAGTTTTGTATTATGAAGAAATACGTAAAACGGTCCCAAAAACTCAAACGCTTTCACAACATTCAGTAAGTTCAGAAAAATGAAAAATATTTAAATATTAGAATATTGATAAAATGTATTCGATACTTTTGAAATAACTGTAATGACAAAAGAATATTTGTTGAAATGGTTTCACGGAGTCAAATTTCTCACATGCACATACACGACAGTCGCCAGTATAGTTCATATGCGGTCATTCGTGATATTCACCAATTATCCTAGGATATAACAATTGTAAAATCAATCTTTACCAAGAAAAACAGCATCAACAACCATGGCTCTCGGTCATAAAACTTTACTCAGTACTCGGAGTACAAAATTTGTGCTCGAAACACCAAATCCATGATTTTGATTGGTTGATTTCTGAGTCTGAGTACGAAAATCGTGCTCGAAAGTTTTATGACCTCAAGGCCATAAGTTGAGAAATGTGAACACAATAATTAGGATATTACTTCTGATGTTGTACTATATTTTTGTGTTTCTATCGAACTCGTTTTGTATTTCATACGAGTCTTAGATATTTTAAGGTTCTTTTTTCCCCCATATAAATGTTTTGCGTGTAATATGAAATAACTTCAAGGATTGTCTAAAAACTAAAGTCTAAGTAATTTATTTTGTGACCTTCCAATGCACATTTTTTTCTACAGAAAAAAGACATTGTTGATCGACTTTCAAACAAAAAAACAAGCTTCTAAACGATGTGGTCACGTGATAAAAATGTAAAAAACAACAAGGTAGCGACATTTTTTTAATATCGCATATGTATATATTTACAAAAAAAATGTACATGCATATGTTCAACTTTTTTGGCGTGAACCCCCTGAGGGGTTCACGCCTATATATTGGTGAGTTTTAAAAGTGTCTATGGGCCATTCGATATCCTCGGAATCCAGATTCTCGGAACGTCTCGAAAATTTTCAATAATGTATACAGGTAGTTATCAATGTCTTTGATACGGTCCCTCTATGGATAGGCTACCACGTGACATTGTATATTTCAACAATCAAAGTTCATTTGTAGATTGGATGGTAAAACAATAAATACTAGGTTGCAGTCAAAAAATCATTTATTTGTTAGAACCTATTTGCCCTTTGACAAAAACATATGTGTTTTTTATAATGCGAATGTTCATTAGATATCAAGTATAATGATAACGCAATTATATAATTCATGCTTTGAGACGGTCCCTGTACGCGTTGTGTGTGTAGTATTTAATACAGCGTGCTGTTGTGTATTGTGATAATAAACCTGGGAATAGTTTATTGATATATAATGTCCCAGAATAAACTGATTATTTCTGAACGTTTATCATTTGATATTTTGTATTTCAATAATAGCATGGGAAAATGTCGGTAAGCATGAAGAAATTTAAGAAAACGATATTTCTGTTATAAATATTTATCTTAGGTCGGAAACAAAGTGGTTGGAAAGCAGAAAGATAATTAAACAAAAGGGTTTTTTTTTTTTAAATATCTACTTTCATTAATGGATACTACAAGACAAAGAGAATATTCATTATTAAGTTTAAACTGAGACTGAATTTAGTCTTAATACAATATGATTAAAATTGCATTATGTCTCACAGGTTTGAACAGTCATTACATTTATGAAAATCATATGCAACGTATGAGCACCAATGAGCAGGGATACGTACCCAAAGTTAGCTAAATATCTAAATTTTAAACGGTCGTGAATGAAAAAATACTTGCATGGTTTCAATTCACAAGGATTTTAAATCCTTGCATCTCACAAAAAACGTAATTAATATTTTACAATAATCATAACAAAATTTAATTACTATGTTAATTATTTTATACTGTTTTAGTATGGATTTATAAGTCTCTGCTTATATTTTGTATAGCAATATATTCATGTAGTGGAATGTTAGACTTTAAGAAGAGATTGATTTGATAAATAAAATGTCCATCCGTAAATACTTGACGTTTGTGTTTATTGATATTATATTCTAAATTTTCGGAAAAAAATCATTTACAGGAATGTATGTTAATTATAAAATTTCAATTATTTTTTTGTTTGCTTGTTTCAATAGTTCAACCTTATACCATCTAAATATTTGTACTGTGGTACGATTTTGAAAATTGTATTCATTGTGTTGATCAGCTATTCTACACGTCTTGGTTCATTCACATTATATACCAACCTGTTCACACGCACACTATCGGCTTGCGTTCACACAAATTTCAGATTAAATGGCAAAGAATCCGGTGTCAAAATACTTGAGGTAGGTAGTTTGACATCCGAATTCAACTATAAGATTAATATATATGATGACGCAAATGCGTATTCTTATCCAGAGTCTTTCTATGTACTATTTCTTGCGCTAAAATACCATGTGCATACATAAATATTAATTTCGCTCGCGAATGTGCATTTTCGCTTTTATCTAAATTCAGGACACAACAGTAAGAGAGACTTTCAAGCACGGTCATCATTACTTACGGTATTCAGACCTCTAGCTGTTTCTCTTTTTTTTTTTTTTTTGAGTCACTGTCCTATTATTAACTTTGACATTTTCGAAATGCTAAGGATTGTCTACCCTAGGAAAAGATTACTTTAGATGTATTCGGCAAAACCTTTGTTTCGAAATTTTGGGTCCTGAATTCCTTTCAACTTCGTACTTTATTTGGCCTTTTTAACTTTTTTTATTCGAGCGTCACTGATGTTTCTTTGTAGACTTAACTCGCGTCTGGCGTACAACACTTTAATCCTGGTATCTTTTTATTTCTGCATATCTTTTTATATAAATTGGTTCTTTTGAGAGTATATATATATATATATAAGCCTATGTTCAGGCATTCATAAAACTTCTGAAAATAAGATATTCTTCAAAACCAAGTTTTATTGTAGAATATTTGGATTGATTTAAGTAAAATCAGGAAATCCTTTAAATTTGAGATGTTTTATGAGACCAAAATAAATCTCTATAAGAGGTCCCAATGAAGCTGGTGTGTTACTCTCAAGAAAAATATACGAAACCTTGAAGTTCTTATAAGTTGCATGCCACAGGGTTTCACTTCACATGGAAATTGGACTTTAAATTTATCTATACACATCTAACATGAGTACAGACAGCTTAAATAACGAGTTAAGAATAATTGAAGGCATCCAGGAAACAAAATATGAAGATATGATAGATAAAATAAATGCATCAAGATTATAAAGCAAACCGAGTGCTTAAATTCATATTGCGATTGGTTTGTGCAATTTGCATTAGACATCCAGTTTGCAGAAACTGGGATTTGCAATAGGATTAAGAAAAAATGATGTACACTCCCAAATAATGATTAAAATAGTCGAGCCTTTAAATGTATATTCAAATAGTAAGCTGTATATTTACACTTTACTATTCACAACTATCCAACATTGCTTTGAACTGACTTATGCAAGAATCTACACACAATTACACATTTTTAATAAAGTGTGTTTTAACATCGTCATTATCTTATTCTATTCATAGTCAATTATTTCAATTCAAAAGCAAACAAAAATTTAGCAACAATTTTTGTTGACCAGTCAGCAGTCTTGGGTTCACGTCTTGCTGTTCTTTTTTTTTAAGATAATGAAGACACCCTCAAGAAAATTGTGTCTTATAGAATCAAGTGTCTACATAAAACGTGCTACGTACGGACAGTAATGGTGCAAACGCATCAACGAAGACAAAGAGTCATCTGATTTGTAAATATGTGATTAATATTGTGATTAACCTTTAAACCTTATGATTACGTCAATTACATGTGACCTGTAATTGTTCACTTGATTTTGATATACAAACCATTCTATTTCTATCTAAATACAAAACGTTTCACTGTTTCATAGCATGAAACTATTACGTGTATTTGGACTTTGTCTAGTATTTTGATTCCTTTAAAATTTAATTTTAAACCGGGTTTTCCGAAGGAAAAATTCAGTTATGAGATTGTTGAAGTGGACGGTGGTTTGGTGTGCGCGGGCCTCTGTCAGCAGTTCCGTGCAATAACTTATGAACCGTTAGTCAATGCTTTCAAATAATAATTGATACTAATGACAAAACGGAGGTCAAGTTCGATATTGACGATTTACTCTTTTATCGTTTAGGAGTCGTGGTCCTTGATATATTGGAAAATGGCACTTCATGTCGTTACGTTCAATATCTTATGAACCAATTAACCAATGCTTTTAAAATTGCAATATGTTTTCACTGATAAAAATTGAGGTCAAGTTCGATACTGATGATCTTCACGTTTACGTCCAGGAGTTATGGTTCTTGATGGCAATTTATGTCGTTTCCGTGCTATTACTTATGAACCGTTAAACCAATGCTCTTGAAATTTTTAATATGCTGTTACTGATGACAAAAAGGTGGTCTATTTTGATATTGTCGATTTTCATTTTTTGCAGTTACGGAGTAATGGTCCTTGATAGATTTGAAAATATACATAGAATGTGGTAGGTCAAAAATGCATGAAAGCGCCTTTCAAAAGAAAACCCAAATTGCTGTCAATTTTGCAGTTCATTCCTTGTTGATAATTTATACACTACAAGCAAATTACGTGCCAGTATAATTGATGTATTCTATATCATGAAAACGCTTTTTTTTAAGAACATATACTCTATCCGGCAGCTTGCTATTACATTAGACATCTCTGTGTATCCAGATTGACGCAGAATTATACATGTGGTGCATGCTCTGCTTACCCTTCTGAAGCACCTCAGATCAAATCCGGTTTTTGTGGGGCTTGTGTTGCTCAGTCTTTAGTTTTTCTATAATGTGTTTTGTATAGTGTTGTTTGGTCATTTTTCGTTTTTTGTCATGGCATTGTCAGTTCGTTTTCTACTTATGAGTTTGATTATCTCTTTATCGTTTTTTGTCATGGCACTGTCAGTTCGTTTTCTATTTATGAGTTTGATTATTTCTTTGTCGTTTTTTGTCATGGCACTGTCAGTTCGTTTCCTACTTATGAGTTTGATTATTTCTTTGTCGTTTTTTGTCATGGCATTGTCAGTTCGTTTTCTACTTCTGAGTTTGATTATCTCTTTGTCGTTTATTGTCATGGCATTGTCAGTTCGTTTCCTACTTATGAGTTTGATTATTTCTTTGTCGTTTTTTGTCATGGCATTGTCAGTTCGTTTTCTACTACTGAGTTTGATTATCTCTTTGTCGTTTTTTGTCATGGCACTGTCAGTTTGTTTTCTACTTATGAGTTTGACTATCTCTTTGTCGTTTTTTGTCATGGCACTGTCAGTTCGTTTTCTTCTTATGAGTTTGATTATCCTTTTGTCGTTTTTTGTCATGGCGTTGTCAGTTCGTTTTCTATTCATGAGTTTGATAATCTCTTTGTTGTTTTTTGTCATGCCACTGTCAGTTCGTTTTCTACTTCTGAGTTTGATTATCTCTTTGTCGCTTTTTGTCATGGCACTGTCAGTTCGTTTTCTACTCTTCTAAGAGTTTGATTATCTCTTTGGTCTTTTTTTGTCATGGCATTGTCAGTTCGTTTTCTACTTCTGAGTTTGATTATCTCTTTGTCGTTTTTGTCATGGCATTGTCAGTTTGTTTTCTACTTATGAGTTTGATTATCTCTTTATCGTTTTTTGTCATGGCACTGTCAGTTTGTTTTCTACTTATGAGCTTGACTATCTCTTTGTCGTTTTTTGTCATGGCACTGTCAGTTTGTTTTCTACTTATGAGTTTGACTATCTCTTTGTCGGTTTTTGTCATGGCACTGTCAGTTCGTTTTCTTCTTATGAGTTTGATTATCTCTTTGTCGTTTTTTGTCATGGCATTGTCAGTTCGTTTTCTATTTATGAGTTTGATAATCTCTTTGTCGTTTTTTGTCATGCCACTGTCAGTTCGTTTTCTACTTATGAGTTTGATTACCTCTTTATCGTTTTTTGTCATGGCATTGTCAGCTCGATTTTTTTACTTCTGAGTTTGATTATCTCTTTGTCGCTTTTTGTCATGACACTGTCAGTTCGTTTTCTACTATTCTAAGAGTTTGATTATCTCTTTGTCGTTTTTTGTCATGGCACTGTCAGTTCGTTTTCTACTTATGAGTTTGATTATCTCTTTGTCGTTTTTTGTCATGGCACTGTCAGTTCGTTTTCTACTTCTGAGTTTGATTATCGCTTTGTCGTTTTTTGTCATGGCACTGTCAGTTCGTTTTCTACTTATGAGTTTGATTATCTCGTTGTCGTTTATTGTCATGGCATTGTCAGTTCATTTTCTACTTCTGAGTTTGATTATCTCTTTGTCGTTTTTTGTCATGGCACTGTCAGTTCGTTTTCTACTTAAGAGTTTGACTATCTCTTTGTCGGTTTTTGTCATTGCACTGTCAGTTCATTTTCTACTTCTGAGTTTGATTATCTCTTTGTCGTTTTTTGTCATGGCACTGTCAGTTCGTTTTCTACTTATGAGTTTGATTATCTCTTTGTCGTTTTTTGTCATGGCACTGTCAGTTCGTTTTCTACTTCTGAGTTTGATTATCGCTTTGTCGTTTTTTGTCATGGCACTGTCAGTTCGTTTTCTACTTATGAGTTTGATTATCTCGTTGTCGTTTATTGTCATGGCATTGTCAGTTCGTTTTCTATTTATGAGTTTGATTATCTCTTTGTCGTTTTTTGTCATGGCACTGTCAGTTCGTTTTCTACTTATGAGTTTGACTATCTCTTTGTCGGTTTTTGTCATTGCACTGTCAGTTCATTTTCTACTTCTGAGTTTGATTATCTCTTTGTCGTTTTTTGTCATGGCACTGTCAGTTCGTTTTCTATTTATGAGTTTGATTATCTCTTTGTCGGTTTTTGTCATGGCACTGTCAGTTCGTTTTCTACTTATGAGTTTGACTATCTCTTTGTCGGTTTTTGTCATTGCACTGTCAGTTCATTTTCTACTTCTGAGTTTGATTATCTCTTTGTCGTTTTTTGTCATGTCATTGTCAGTTCGTTTTCTATTTATGAGTTTGATTATCTCTTTGTCGTTTTTTGTCATGACATTGTCAGTTCGTTTTCTACTTAAAGTTTGATTATTTCTTTGTCGTTTTTGTCATGGCACTGTCAGTTCGTTTTCTACTTATGAGTTTGATTATTTCTTTGTCGCTTTTTGTCATGGCACTGTCAGTTCGTTTTCTACTTATAAGTTTGATTATCTCTTTGTCGTTTTTTGTCATGGCACTGTAAGTTTGATTTCTACTTATGAGTTTGATTATCTCTTTATCGTTTTTTGTCATGGCTGCGTCAGTTTGTTTTCTACTTATGAGCTTGACTATCTCTTTGTCGTTTTTTGTCATGGCACTGTCAGTTCGTTTTCTATTTATGAGTTTGATTATCTCTTTGTCGTTTTTTGTCATGGCACTGTAAGTTTGATTTCTACTTATGAGTTTGATTATCTCTTTATCGTTTTTTGTCATGGCTGCGTCAGTTCGTTTTCTACTTATGAGTTTGACTATCTCTTTGTCGTTTTTTGTCATGGCACTGTCAGTTCGTTTTCTATTTATGAGTTTGATTATCTCTTTGTCGTTTTTTGTCATGGCACTGTCAGTTCGTTTTCTACTTCTGAGTTTGATTATCGCTTTGTCGTTTTTTGTCATGGCACTGTCAGTTCGTTTTCTACTTATGAGTTTGATTACCTCTTTGTCGTTTTTTGTCATGGCTGCGTCAGTTTGTTTTCTACTTATGAGTTTGATTATCTCTTTGTCGTTTTTTGTCATGACATTGTCAGCTCGTTTTCTACTTATGAGTTTGATTATTTCTTTGTCGCTTTTTGTCATGGCACTGTCAGTTCGTTTTCTACTTCTGAGTTTGATTATCGCTTTGTCGTTTTTTGTCATGGCACTGTCAGTTCGTTTTCTACTTATGAGTTTGATTATCTCTTTATCGTTTTTTGTCATGGCTGCGTCAGTTTGTTTTCTACTTATGAGTTTGACTATCTCTTTGTCGTTTTTTGTCATGGCACTGTCAGTTCGTTTTCTACTTATGAGTTTGATTATCTCTTTATCGTTTTTTGTCATGGCACTGTCAGTTCGTTTTCTACTATTCTATGAGTTTGATTATCCTTTTGTAGTTTTTTGTCATGGCATTGTCAGTTCGTTTTCTACTTCTGAGTTTGATTATCTCTTTATCGTTTTTTGTCATGCCACTGTCAGTTCGTTTTCTACTTATGATTTTGATTATCTCTTTATCGTTTTTTGTCATGGCACTGTCAGTTCGTTTTCTACTTATGAGTTTGATAATCTCTTTATCGGATTTTGTCATGGCATTGTCAGTTCGTTTTCTACTTATGAGTTTGATTATCTCTTTGTCGTTTTTTGTCATGGCATTGTCAGTTCGTTTTCTATTTATGAGTTTGATTATGTCTTTGTCGTTTTTTGTTATGGCACTGTCAGTTCGTTTTCTACTTAAGAGTTTGATTATCTATCGTTTTTTGTCATGTCATTGTCAGTTCGTTTTCTATTTATGAGTTTGATTATCTCTTTGTCGTTTTTTGTCATGGCATTGTCAGTTCGTTTTCTACTTAAGAGTTTGATTATCTATCGTTTTTTGTCATGTCATTGTCAGTTCGTTTTCTATTTATGAGTTTGATTATCTCTTTGTCGTTTATTGTCATGGCACTGTCAGTTCGTTTTCTACTTAAGAGTTTGATTATCTATCGTTTTTTGTCATGTCATTGTCAGTTCGTTTTCTATTTATGAGTTTGATTATCTCTTTGTCGTTTATTGTCATGGCACTGTCAGTTCGTTTTCTACTTAAGAGTTTGATTATCTATCGTTTTTTGTCATGTCATTGTCAGTTCGTTTTCTATTTATGAGTTTGATTATCTCTTTGTCGTTTTTTGTCATGACATTGTCAGTTCGTTTTCTACTTATGAGTTTGATTATCTATCGTTTTTTGTCATGTCATTGTCAGTTCGTTTTCTATTTATGAGTTTGATTATCTCTTTGTCGTTTTTTGTCATGACATTGTCAGTTCGTTTTCTACTTATGAGTTTGATTATCTATCGTTTTTTGTCATGTCATTGTCAGTTCGTTTTCTACTTATGAGTTTGATTATCGCTTTGTCGTTTTTTGTCATGGCATTGTCAGTTCGTTTTCTACTTAAAGTTTGATTATCTCGTTGTCGTTTATTGTCATGTCATTGTCAGTTCGTTTTCTATTTATGAGTTTGATTATCTCTTTGTCGTTTTTTGTCATGGCACTGTCAGTTCGTTTTCTACTTATGAGTTTGATTATCGCTTTGTCGTTTTTTGTCATGGCACTGTAAGTTCGTTTTCTACTACTGAGTTTGATTATTTCTTTGTCATTTTTTGTCATGGCACTGTAAGTTCGTTTTCTACTTATGAGTTTGATTATCTCTTTGTCGTTTTTTGTCATGGCACTGTCAGTTCGTTTTCTACTACTGAGTTTGATTATTTCTTTGTCATTTTTTGTCATGGCACTGTAAGTTCGTTTTCTACTTATGAGTTTGATTATTTCTTTGTCGTTTTTTGTCATGGCATTGTCAGCTCGTTCTCTACTTCTGAGTTTGATTATCTCTTTGTCGTTTATTGTCATGGCACTGTCAGTTCGTTTTCTACTTAAGAGTTTGATTATCTATCGTTTTTTGTCATGTCATTGTCAGTTCGTTTTCTATTTATGAGTTTGATTATCTCTTTGTCGTTTTTTGTCATGGCACTGTCAGTTCGTTTTCTACTCATGCGTTTGATTATGTCTTTGTCGTTTTTTGTCATGGCATTGTCAGTTCGTTTTCTATTTATGAGTTTGATTATGTCTTTGTCGTTTTTTGTTATGGCACTGTCAGTTCGTTTTCTACTTAAGAGTTTGATTATCTATCGTTTTTTGTCATGTCATTGTCAGTTCATTTTCTACTTAAGAGTTTGATTATCTCTTTGTCGTTTTTTGTCATGTCATTGTCAGTTCGTTTTCTACTCATGCGTTTGATTATGTCTTTGTCGTTTTTTGTCATGGCATTGTCAGTTCGTTTTCTATTTATGAGTTTGATTATGTCTTTGTCGTTTTTTGTTATGGCACTGTCAGTTCGTTTTCTACTTAAGAGTTTGATTATCTATCGTTTTTTGTCATGTCATTGTCAGTTCATTTTCTACTTAAGAGTTTGATTATCGCTTTGTCGTTTTTTGTCATGGCATTGTCAGTTCGTTTTCTATTTATGAGTTTGATTATCTCTTTGTCGTTTATTGTCATGGCATTGTCAGTTCGTTTTCTACTTAAGAGTTTGATTATCTATCGTTTTTTGTCATGTCATTGTCAGTTCGTTTTCTATTTATGAGTTTGATTATCTCTTTGTCGTTTTTTGTCATGGCATTGTCAGTTCGTTTTCTACTTAAGAGTTTGATTATCTATCGTTTTTTGTCATGTCATTGTCAGTTCGTTTTCTATTTATGAGTTTGATTATCTCTTTGTCGTTTATTGTCATGGCACTGTCAGTTTGTTTTCTACTCATGCGTTTGATTATGTCTTTGTCGTTTTTTGTCATGGCATTGTCAGTTCGTTTCCTACTCATGAGTTTGATTATCTATCGTTTTTTGTCATGTCACTGTCAGTTCGTTTTCTACTTAAGAGTTTGATTATCTCTTTGTCGTTTTTTGTCATGGCACTGTCAGTTCGTTTTCTACTTATGAGTTTGATTACCTCTTTGTCGTTTTTGTCATGGCATTGTCAGTTCGATTTCTGATTATGAGTTTGATAATCTCTTTGTCGGTTTTTGTCATGGCTGCGTCAGTTCGTTTTCTACTCATGAGTTTGATTATGTCTTTGTCGTTTTTTGTCATGGCACTGTCAGTTCGATTTCTGATTATGAGTTTGATAATCTCTTTGTCGGTTTTTGTCATGACACTGTCAGTTCGTTTTCTACTATTCTAAGAGTTTGATTATCTCTTTGTCGTTTTTTGTCATGGCACTGTCAGTTCGATTTCTGATTATGAGTTTGATAATCTCTTTGTCGGTTTTTGTCATTGCACTGTCAGTTCGTTTTCTACTTATGAATTTGATTATCCCTTTGTCGTTTTTGTCATGGCATTGTCAGTTTGTTTTCTACTTATGAGTTGGATTATCTATCGTTTTTTGTCATGGCATTGTCAGTTCGTTTTCTATTTATGAGTTTGACTATCTCTTTGTCGTTTTTTGTCATGACATTGTCAGTTCGTTTTCTACTTATGAGTTTGATTATCTGTTTGTTGTTTTTTGTCATGGCATTGTCAGTTCGTTTTCTACTCATGCGTTTGATTATGTCTTTGTCGTTTTTTGTCATGGCACTGTCAGTTCGATTTCTACTTATGATTTTGATAATCTCTTTGTCGGTTTTTGTCATTGCACTGTCAGTTCGTTTTCTACTTATGAATTTGATTATCTCTTTGTCGTTTTTGTCATGGCACTGTCAGTTCGTTTTCTCCTTATGAGTTTGATTATCTCTTTGGTATCATTTGCCTCTCTTCTACATAAGAGTGTCTCTTGAACATTTAGACCTTTTTGTTGAAATTCGTCACATTTGTTAGTGTGATTTATATTGTGATTTACATTTAGACCTTGATAATTATGCATTTACATTTAGACCTTGATAATTATGCTAATTACATGTGACCTGCAAATGTTCACTTCTTTGCACTTCGGTCTTTAATGAATAGTTATTTCAATGGCGATAGTTCCACATACCCTTAAGATTGGTCATAGAGCCAGTTGTATAGAATGCAAAACATACCGTTTTAATCACTTTCCTATAATAGATAGCTCTACCTCTACTGACATATATCATATTTTAAGAGAGGCGAAGGATACCAAAGGGACATTCAAACTCAGAAGTCGAAAATAAACTGACAACGTCACGAAACACGGTGAATAACGAACCTTTTTCACGGCTGCACGTGAAATAAAAATGTCAAAACACGTTGTTCGAAAATAACCCTTTACCACCCTCCGGAAAACGAAAAAGACAAGTACAAAAAAAATAACATAGAAAACCAAAGACTGAGCATCAAGAACCCCTCCAAAAACTGGAGGTGATAGCAGGTGCTCCGGAAGGGTAAGCAGATCTTGCTCCACATGAGGCACCGTCGTGTTGCTCATGTTGTACAAATCCGGTGATTTATCTAATTCGGTAGGTCACATTCACATTCGGGGAAAAGGGGACGGGATTGTAGTTACGACAATTGGATCATATCCGTTGTCATCTGTGAAACGGATATTCCATAACGATTAACCAACTCGTGATGGCGTCCGTAAAATTTACGAAGGGACGATTTCAACTTCACCACTTGGAACTCTCTTGTTAACATTCTCCATCTATATTCATATATTAATATACAGTTACAATTGACATGATAATTCTATCTTTTGTTGTGCATGGATAGTTTAAAATATAAATATTAAATATAAACTATTATATTTAACCTGGGACATAATATATTGACGTTAGTATAGATCTAATAGTACTAGTTTTAACATTTAAATCTAAAACCTATATTTGAAAACAAAAGCTTTCTGCAGTGAGAAAAACAAAAATTGCACATTTTAAAACATGATATCAAGAAAGAAATAATTTATTCAATAATTGTCTTTGTATTAAATCATGTTTTAAGTGAAAATGCTTGTTAAAAGGCTAATGCTTTGAGTTTGACATTGATTTTACAGGTGAATTTTTATTCCATAAGCTATATTGAAAATAAATTGGGTTTTCTTTAATGTGTCCTCCATTAAAAATTAACTTTTAAAACTTACAATCATCGGGAATTCCTTTTCATGACGATTTTTTTAAAACTTGTTTTTATGTAAGTATCATTTAATCTTTGTTGACCTCTTTGATCCTCGATACATCTGTACCATTACTGGTCTGTATGAAGACTTAATAATTTCTCGAAGGTGCCTACATAATCATGACATGAATAATAAATGTAAGGCTATTTTCTTCAAATTTATGTGCATGTACCGGAATAAAAATGCAAGCAATATCAGAATTATTGGAAGGCTATAACCAATACTTGTAAAATGCAAACAAATTGAATGTAACAAACACAATTACATGTATAAACGTAACTGTCTCTCAATTTTTCTGAACCTACTAAAATCAGTATTGCACATAATTATAAACAGAAAACATCAAAAGAAGATAATGGTAATCTTCTGGTTAAACAATGTTTTATGACTTTCTAAAGATGTTTCCTCTGATAATATGATTTAAAAAAAAAAAAAAAAAACAGTCATAAACATTCATTTGAATGAAAGACGACATGTATTTTAATTTTACATCATAACTTACCTTTTATTACTGCGAGCATTCACTGGAACTTTGGATTTTAATTGTTTTGCTCAGTTCTTATTACCTCTATTATTTTTCTTATTCTGTCTTCATTGTTGCACCGGAATTTGCAGTTCTCAAAAACAGCAACTAAGATTTATTTCAACTTCGCACTTTATTTGGCCTTTTAACTTTTTGATTCGAGCGTCACTGATCAGTCTTCTATAGACGTACGCGTCTGGCATACACAGTTATGAGCATGGTGTCTTTGAAAAGTTCTATCAATAACATAAACGGTACCAACTTTTCTGCACCAGATGCGCATTTCAACTATCAATGTCTCTTCTTAAGATTTCTACATAAAGATAAGAACATGTGGTATGATTGCCAATGAGACAACTCTCCACCAGAGACCAAATGACGTAGAAGGTTATCAACTATAGGTCACATTATGGCTTTCAAAACTTATGGCAAGCCGTTTAACTATTTATTCTAACTTCAAGATATCTAATAAACTTTATAAGATATCTCACATAGTTTATAAGAAATCTTATATAGTTTATAAGATATCTTATATAGTTTATTAGATATCTTATATATTTTTTATAAGATATCTTATATAGTTAATAAGATATCTCCTATAATTTTCTTTATAAATTATAAGAGATATCTTATAAACTATATGAGATATCTTATAAACTATATAAGATATCTTATAAAAGATATGATATATCTTATAAAGTATATAAGATATCGTATATAAAAAATATTTATAAGATATTTTATAAACTTTAGAAGATATCTTATATACTTTATAAGATATCTTATAAACTTTATAAGATATCTTATAAACTTTATAAGATATCTCATAAACTTTAGAAGATATCTTATAAAGTATATAAGATATCTCATAAACTATATGAAATATCTTATATAGTATATAAGATATTTCATTTAATATATAAGATATCTTATAAAAACTTGATATAATATATGAAATATCTTGAAGTTAGAATAAATAGTAAAACGGCTTGCTATAAAAAATGGCATCTAATGCTTACATTTATAGTTAAACATTTTAAAAGTATTATGTTTGTGCAAGGAGGTCTTAAAAGGGGTAACATATTTTGTATTGCATGGGGTACTATTAAGGGGTACTGCGTAATATTTGCTCCTTACAACAATATGGAGTGCACACGAGTATATATTATACTATTTTCATTAATATTTTGAAATGGGAATCCAGAGAGAGGTTGATGCGTTATAGATTTTACAAAACGTCAAATTTTCTTTGACACTGTCAATGACAACTGATTTTCATGATATTTTGATACAATTCAAAAGCCTGAAAGGTCCCTTTTTGGTATGGGGACTTTAATTATAAATATTGGGCAGTGATACTTTACCTTACCATTTTTGTCATAATAAAACACAATGAAATATTTGTAGGAGAGAGCTCCCTTCTGATTTATGACGATTGCCTGTAATGTCGTATATGAGTTATAAAGCTTTTATTTAGAAATAATATAAATAATAAAAAAAAATTTCACATAATATACATGAGAAGTTTATACTTATTTTACAAAATGGTATTTAATTTGTCAACGATATTCTATCAATAAATATTTCCTGTCTCCATTTTGATGTGTTTTTTTTCAATTATATGTTAGTGAGTCATTAGGTGCGTGTTGGAGACATAGGAAAACAAGTTTCTGGTTATTATAATGCTAAGAAAATTATTGAACCAATGCATGTATATATACTAATAAAACTAGACATATAAGTTCTCTGTACATGTTTTTTACATTTATTAATATGAGATGATAGAGCGATGTATATTTGGGTTTTCTATATTTACCTCGCGGTACTGCATACAGAAAAGCTGTCGGCGAATTAGAGTAGGGGAAGGCAATAATTCAATGGCAGCACTTTTTGGAAGAATTCGATAAAATAATTTATTTCATTTAAAAAAAAGTCAATTAAAAACTCACCGAAGATACCACGCTTAAACTTTGTTACACCAGACGCGCGTTTCGTCTACATAAGACTCATCAGTGGCGCTCAAATCAAATAAGTTGGAAGGCCAAAATTAATTACGAAGTTGAACAGCATTGCGAAAAAAATCGAAAAAGTTGCAAACGTGTTTTATAGTAGAACTAAGCCTGTAAAGTATACACAAAATATTCAAATTGTTTGTTTAATTGAAGTATCATACGACTTTAATAAATCAAATTAGTAGGTTCTACGAATTATGCCGATCGGGAGAGAGGGCTAGAAATGTTGACTGCAACTTGAAAAAAAGAATGATATATTGGTTATGGTCAGGAATTTTTATCAACAACATCATAAATTGACCACTCAAAGATTAGTTACAGAGAGTGGCAAACACCAAAAATGGGTTATCTAATTTAAATTTACAACCTGCCCAACTGACACCCCCTTAAAATGAAATACGCATAGAAAAATTCCATAATCGTCGTCGTTAGTCGTCAGGTGTCATCGTCGTCGTTAACTTTTTACATTTTGAACTTCTTCTAGAGAACCACTTAATGGAATGAAACCAAACATGGCATGAATGTTCCTTATGAGGTGCTGACCAAGTGTTGTTACTTTGTAGCTGATCCATCATCCAAGATGGCCGCCAGGGGGGACTTCGTTTAACATAGAACCCTATTGGAAATACATACAAATGTCGTCTTTTAGAGAACCACAAATTGTAATGAAATAAAACATGGCATGAATGTTCCTTATAAGGTGCTGACCAAGTGTTGTAACTTTGTATGCGATCAATCACCCAAGATGGCCGCCAGTGGGGGATTTCATTTAACATAGGACCCTATGACCAATACATACAAATGTCTTCTTCTAGTGAACCACTAAATGGAATGAAACCAAACATGGCATGAATGTTCCTTATGAGGTGCTGACCAAGTGTTGTTACTTTGAAGCCGATCCATTATCCAAGATATCCGCCAGAGGGAGACTTAGTTTAACATAGGACCCTATGGGAAATACACACAAATGTCTTCTTTTAGAGAACCTCCTAATGGAATGAAATAAAACATGGCATTAATATTCCTTATGAGGTGCTGACCATGTGTTGTAACTTTGTGGGCGATCAATCATCCAAGATGGCCGCTAGCGGGAGACTTCGTTTAACATAGTACCATGTTGACAATACATGCAAATGTCTTCTTTTACAGAACCACTTAATGGAATGAAACCAAATATATCATGAATGTTCCTTATGAGGTGCTGACCAAGTGTTGTCACTTTGAAGCCGATCCATCATCCAAGATGGCCACCAGTGGGGACTTAGTTAACATTGAACCTATTGGAAATACATACAAATGTTTTCTTTTAGAGAACCACTGGAATGAAACCAAACATGGCATGAATGTTCCTAATAAGGTGCTGTCCAAGTGTTGTTACTTTGTAGTCAATCAATCATCTAAGATGGCTGCCAGCGGGGAACTTAGTTTAACAAAGGACCTTATGTGAAATACATACAAAAGTCTTCTTTTGAAGAACCACTGAATTGAATGAAACCAAACATGGCATGAATGTTCCTTATGAGGTGCTGACCAAGTGTTGTAATTTGTAACAAATCCCATCAACCAAGATGGCTGCCAACGGGGGACTTAGTTTAACAAAGAACTCTATGGGAAACATGTACAAATATCTTTTTCTAGAAAACCGCTTAATGGATTGAAACCAAACATGGTATGAATTTTTCTTTTGAGGTGCTGACCAAGTGTTGTTACTTCAATTTTAATATATTTTTACATGATTTCCAAAACCGAAGTAGAATCAGGTGAGCGACACAGGCTCTTGTGAGCCTCTGGTTTATATATATATTTACATAAGAATTGATATGGGTAATTGCACAGTTAACAGCTTAAGTATGTAAAGTTACCATTCCGATTTTTCAATGAGGGAAGCGGGACAAAAAGGTTACTTGAAAATAACTACTGATATTCTATTTCAGTCCTAGTAATTATTTATGCAATAATGAATTGAAGCAGTAGGTGTAATACTTCACAAGTGCGTTTCAGTTTTTTTTTACAACTTTTGTTTTTATTGTTCTTTCCCTTTTTGCTTACAATGAGTACTGTGATCCAGTGATTATTCTCCTAGTATTACATCGTTATATTCACGTGAAGAACGGGAAATGTGGAGTATATTAAGTTCATGAGACATCAAACCAACAACAGAACAACACCAGAAGAAGTTCTAGGTCAACATTCATTTATCAGCAACAGGCAAGAACTGTCTATACCGTCCTATGACAAACCCCAAGGACAGATAAGTTGTTTATAAGACTATATAACAATATAACAGACATAGCCTTTTCATAATCAGGATGACATAGATGTTGTTACTGGAATATGTATTAGGAAAATAAATAAATCGGGTTTTATAATGCCATTAATGATATGAAATAATAGTTTAATTCAAACGCTTTTTTCAATATTTTTGACAAGTCTACTGAATGTAAACCTATTTTCAGATTTAAACATCCAATTGTCCTTGAACTAATTTGAATAGTTATTGATACGCCAAAACAAATACGAGCAAATGTTGAATATTAAATATTTATAACTATTATCTTTAATATCATTTATGTTTATGATCAATTGAATACGACATATGTTTGTTTCACAAAAAAAACACGTATTTATAAAATATTCACTATCTGTGTGTAAATTTTAGAAGCTACAAAGAGATATAACATTAGTTAGATTGTTATAGAGATAATGATTTAAAAAGACTTCTACATTTTCAAATAATAAGCACTGATAAAATCCAAAAATGATAGCTGGGTTTTTACATATTTTTTTTTTTACATTTGAAAATTAAAATTTTATTGTACAAAATTTATAGCTGTTTTTTTGTCAAATTTCTTCATTTGCATGTATCCTTAGATTAAGTCGAAACGTATAACGAATTATCATATTTCTTTTTTAGTTGCTCAAGATATTTAGTTGCTGTTTTATTTGATGGTTGTAAAACTCTATAGCTCTTTTTAATATTGTGACTAATTGTTTTATCTGTATAAAAATAAGGAAGTGTGATATAATTGCTTAAGAGACAAATATCCACCCGAGACAAAAGGACGAGGTGTAAACAACTTTACATCACCGTAAGGCCTACAACAAAGAGCAATGTAAACAACTTTACATCACCGTAAAGCCTACAACAGAGCAAAGTAAACAACTTTACATCACCGTAAGACATACAACAAAGAGCAATGTAAACAACTTTACATCACCGTAAGGCCTTCAACAAAGAGCAATGTAAACAACTTTACATCACCGTAAAGCCTACAACAGAGCAATGTTAACAACTTTACATCACCGTAAGGTCTACAACAGAGCAATGTAAATAACTTTACATCACCGGAAGGCCTACAACAAAGAGCAAAGTAAACAACTTTACATCACCGTAAGGCCTACAACAAAGAGCAATGTAAACAACTTTACATCATCGTAAGGCCTACAACAAAGAGCAAAGTAAACAACTTTAAATCACCGTAAGGCCTTCAACAAAGAGCAATGTAAACAACTTTACATCACCGTAAGGCCTACAACAGAGCAATGTAAACAACTTTACATCACCGTAAGGCCTACAACAAAGAGCAATGTAAACAACTTTACATCACCGTAAGGCCTACAACAAAGAGCAATGTAAACAACTTTACATCATCGTAAGGTCTACAACAAAGAGCAAAGTAAACAACTTTAAATCGCCGTAAGGCCTTCAACAAAGAGCAATGTAAACAACTTTACATCACCGTAAGGCCTACAACAGATCAATGTAAACAACTTTACATCACCGTAAGGCCTACAACAAAGAGCAATGTAAACAACTTTACATCACCGGAAGGCCTACAACAAAGAGCAATGTAAACAACTTTGAATCACCGGAAGGCCTACAACAAAGAGCAATGTTAACAACTTTACATCACCGGAAGGCCTACAACAAAGAGCAATGTAAACAACTTTACATCACCGTAAGGCCTACAACAGAGCAATGTAAACAACTTTATATCATCGTAAGGCCTAAAACAAAGAGCAATATAACTTTAAATCACCGTAAGGCCTTCAACAAAGAGCAATTTGTAAACAACTTTACATCACCGTAAGGCCTACAACAGAGCAATGTAAACAACTTTACATCACCGTAAGTCCTACAACAAAGAGCAATGTAAACAACTTTACATCACCGTAAGGCCTACAACAAAGAGCAATGTAAATAACTTTACATCATCGTAAGGCCTACAACAAAGAGCAAAGTAAACAACTTTACATCACCGTAAAGCCTACAACAAAGAGCAATGTAAACAACTTTACATCATCGTAAGGCCTACAACAAAGAGCAAAGTAAACAACTTTACATCACCGGAAGGCCTACAACAAAGAGCAATGTAAACAACTTTACATCATCGTAAGGTCTACAACAGAGCAATATAAACAACTTTACATCACCGGAAGGCCTACAACAAAGAGCAATGTAAACAACTTTAAATCACCGGAAGGCCTACAACAAAGAGCAATGTTAACAACTTTACATCACCGTAAGGCCTACAACAAAGAGCAATATAACTTTAAATCACCGTAAGGCCTTCAACAAAGAGCAATGTAAACAACTTTACATCACCGTAAGGCCTACAACAGAGCAATGTAAACAACTTTACATCACCGTAAGTCCTACAACAAAGAGCAATGTAAACAACTTTACATCACCGTAAGGCCTACAACAAAGAGCAATGTAAACAACTTTACATCATCGTAAGGCCTACAGCAAAGAGCAAAGTAAACAACTTTACATCACCGTAAGGCCTACAACAAAGAGCAATGTAAACAACTTTACATCATCGTAAGGCCTACAACAAAGAGCAAAGTAAACAACTTTACATCACCGGAAGGCCTACAACAAAGAGCAATGTAAACAACTTTACATCATCGTAAGGTCTACAACAGAGCAATGTAAACAACTTTACGTCACCGGAAGGCCTACAACAAAGAGCAATGTAAACAACTTTACGTCACCGTAAGGCCAACAACAAAGAGCAATGTAAACAACTTTACGTCACCGGAAGGCCTACAACAAAGAGCAATGTAAACAACTTTACATCACCGGAAGGCCTACAACAAAGAGCAATGTAAACAACTTTATATCACCGTAAGGCCTACAACAAAGAGCAATGTAAACAACTTTATATCACCGTAAGGCCTACAACAAAGAGCAATGTAAACAACTTTACATCACCGTAAGGCCTACAACAAAGAGCAAAGCCAATACCGAATAGTAAGCTATAAAAGGCCCCGACATGACAATAGCTGAAACAAGTCAAAACTAAAAACAAACGGCTTGATTTCGTAAGGTCTACAACAGAGCAATGTAAACAACTTTACGTCACCGGAAGGCCTACAACAAAGAGCAATGTAAACAACTTTACGTCACCGTAAGGCCAACAACAAAGAGCAATGTAAACAACTTTACGTCACCGGAAGGCCTACAACAAAGAGCAATGTAAACAACTTTACATCACCGGAAGGCCTACAACAAAGAGCAATGTAAACAACTTTATATCACCGTAAGGCCTACAACAAAGAGCAATGTAAACAACTTTATATCACCGTAAGGCCTACAACAAAGAGCAATGTAAACAACTTTACATCACCGTAAGGCCTACAACAAAGAGCAAAGCCAATACCGAATAGTAAGCTATAAAAGGCCCCGACATGACAATAGCTGAAACAAGTCAAAACTAAAAACAAACGGCTTGATTTCTGCTTAAAACAAAACAAAACGAAAACAAATATAGCACACAGCAACAAACAACAACTTCTGAATATAACAGGGTCCGGATTTGGGACAGGTATATAAAAAATGAAGGGTGGTTTATCATGTTTATGGTCGTAGTTCTTAAGTATTTCTCGTTTTTTATATAGATTAGACCGTTGGTTTTCCTGTTTGAATTGTTTTATACTAGTCATTTTAGGGCCCTTTATAGCTTGCTGTTCGGTGTAAGCCAAGACTCCGTGTTGAAGGCCGTACTTTGACCTATAATTGTTTACTTTTTACACATTGTGACTTGGATGGAGAATTGTCTTATTGGCGATCATATCACATCTTCTTATTTCTATCTTGCTACTAACGTAACACCCGCTACTGTCCTAAATCTTAAACGAAATTTCCTTTTCCTAATGATACGCTTTCCAGTGTCCTAACTTTTTTACTTTTAAAGGTTAACAACGCATCGATTGATCTTCGCTGAATTAATTTTGACATGTTCACTTTCACCGTCATTTCTACACATGATCCTTACTCTATAGCATACTACCTGTATGTGTAAATATAGAAGACGTGTATTGTAACAATAAGAGATAGAAGACGTGTATTGTAGCAATACGAGATAGAAGACGTGTATTGTAGCAATAAGAGATAGAAGACGTGTATTGTAGCAATAAGAGATAGAAGACGTGTATTGTAGCAATAAGAGATAGTAATTATGATTCTAATTTCCTTTAATATGGACCATGCAAACTACCATAATTGTTGTGCATATATTACTGTCATGACATATCAATAAGGATCATCGAAGTCTCATACGCAAATGTACGATATCTTTACTTGCTAAAATTACACTATGGTTTAAATAATGTAGATCTGTGTACTAGTTTATCCTCCAGAGAAGAGTTTCGCCAACACACAAATCTAATATCTAATATGTATGAAAACACTGTATTACATGTAGTTGTATGCTTTTCGATTGATCTGACCAATTGCATAGTTTAACTTATTGTTTTTCGTTATTAGGAAATGGTATTCTAGAGGCAAGAATTAAAAATAAAAAGGAAATTAGTCTTCAACTTGTTGATATTACCCCGCATCTGTGTTTGTTATCTAGCAGAAGGTTCTATTCAAACTGGTGCTAAAGGGAATTGTCTTTAACTTGCAGTGAGGATTATGCTTCTTTTTCATGGTGAGGCCTGACTGTGACTGATGAGAACAGCAATGTTACTTTGCTTTTTTAACTTTTAAAGTATATTTTGTGTCATGAATTTATACCTCACCCCGACTTTTAAATAAATGTCTAACGTAAACTGGTTTTGGAAGTAAAATTGGTTAAATTTGTTTTAATCTTGTGTTAGTATGGCCAATGATAAATGTTATTCTTTCTCTTCAATGGTGGACGCATCATCTTTATAATTCACATTGAATCATCCCCGAAGAACAAAACGAGAATGATTTATTGCTTTTTCTGGTGAATATTGTCTAGAACAATTTATTTTCTTGTATGACTTAAAGGTACAGTTTACATTGTGTTAAGCAACATTCGTAAAGTAAAACGCAAGTACCATATTATTTGATAAGAAGACACAAAATTACAGGAAATTATAACGTGTTCTAAAATGCACTCTCGGCAATCATGCATCGGTAAAAGTAAAAAATATTGCATGCTTGATACTGGCCTGATAAAAGAGGGGAAATCAAATATCGATAACTTATTACGAACATAAATGGACTTAAATAAATAGAACAAAAAATATTTGTCAATTTTTATTGTCTGGTAACTGCGAACACAATAGCCATCACAGAGAAGCCGACAAATGTACAAGAAATCTTTTTAACGTCCTTGTTTCCAGTCATTTCTTTATAAAGTATATCAAAAAATATAATATAAAACAACGTACCCGTTGCAAGACTTTGCAAAATAGCATTCGGAACATTAACATCCGTGTAAAGTTGAGCTCCAGTTGAAATGGCAATACCTATAATAATTCCCAGGGCTGCTATGACAGCAAAGGATGAGATACTAAATACGATAGTACTATGTCTCTCCTCATTCTGCATGTGTTGAAGTCCCATGCCAAACGCCAAAATTCCACGATGAATTGTTATAGCAAAACACAATACCCAAACGTTACTTTCTAAACTCTGTAGACCCAATGCCATTCCTTCAAATACACCATGAAACGATAAAGCTGTAATAAAGAGTACAGACCTTATTTGTCCTTTACTTGTGTCCCCTCCTTCGCGGCTAAACTCGGACACAACTCTTTTCACCTCCATGTCCTGAAGAGGTGCAGGCTCTATTTCCATTGTCAATGTATCGTGTATTATATCCTGATTGTCTTCATGTACATCGCTGGCATGTTCAAGTTTTAAAGTTTCATCCTGGACACCTGTGTTTATACTATGACAGTCAAATTCACTTTGACTTTCCCTATAGTTCGAACCACAACCAAATGTTGGTAAAATTTCATTACTATTCCAATCATTTTGTCTGTTCGTAAGTCTTCGCACTTTTTTGTATAAAGCTCTTATTGCGTGTTCAGTAAATATCACACCAAAAAAACCCGCCATTGTTAATAGTTCTGCTACCGGATATGATGAATCCGAACGAATCTGCATCATAACTTCTCCTACTTTTATTCTTGTTTCTGGAATAAGATGGAGGAAACAGGTCCCAAGGAATATTCCACCAGAGAAACATTTCATTGTTGATATCATATAGTCGAACATTTTCTTTTTTGATATGATTATTTTTGCAAAATACTGCATAAGTCTACACGGAAAAAGTCCGAAAAGTACGGTACATACTGTCAGTATGATAAGTGACAATATTTTGGCCACAACCACGTCCATGTCCACCTGTCCCTGTGGCATTTGGAATTTATCAGATATTTTTAACAAATGTAAGAAAACAGTAATAATTAAACGTTTTAATTTTTCTCTTTGAATAAATCATGTAAATTGTCGTCAAGAGTATATCACAAACTGAAAGAAAAGTAATTCTCTATATATAGTATTCCCAATCCAAGTGATGTCTGAATATCTAGACTTATGCGCGCGCTGCTATTGGTTGATTAAATTGTTTTCAAATACCATCATTATACTTTTTTTTATATCGATGACTTAAACTTTTACATCCTTGTTATCTGCCATCAAAATCAAATTAAGATTCAGCAATCCTTATTGAGAATAAAAAAAATACATAATCCAATTGACAAACGTCTGAGACAACACTATTTTATCAGTATGCTTCTATCAGTTTGTTGAGATACGAAGTTCAATTTAGACGGATAAATGCACAAACAAATTACTGTTTCCTTATGTCGTTCGTTCAATAAGTAGTTTTTGCTTCTTTATTATTCATTGGAGAATTACAAGTAATAAGATTCTTTAATCACCGTTAATGTCTAATTGTCAATAGTTATCCTTAGAAACTGTGACAAGTTTTGATTCGGCAGACGACATTAGAAATCAAAATATTTCCGAAGTATGCCCTAGTGTTAACAACAGGCGGGATAGTAGTGATTTGAGATATTCTTTTCAATAATGTATGTCTTTCCAAGTTAACCTAATATGTCCGTAATAAATATGATTCCCAATAGCGAATGATATTGACTCCCGTAATTGTATATAAGAGTGTCTGCCAATAATCACGTGATTCTTTTATTGTTGTTCTAATTGTCATCGGGTCTTTTTATAATGACACAACATCTCAAAGGGGTCGATACTACAATTGATTCCATTATTTGCCTTTCGACTGCTGAATAGAAAATCTAACTGGATGTTTGATACCGTTGAAGTGCTCTATAGTTTCCTTATCTATTTCGTTCTACCTGGCAGATTTGTTTTTTTTTAAAGCTGTTGACTTTTATCTGAAAAAGAATTCACAATTTAGAATCTAAATGGTAAGATAAATGGTTTGAAAACAGTTTATTGAATTACACCTAACTTTAAAGTTTGTTTCGATAGATTTTCTTTATTTTTGTTGAGGATCAGGTTATAAAATATCCAAAAGTCAATATTGACATTTACTTTTTTAGTAGTTTCTCAAAAGTATTAATGATTTACATCTTTATTTGCAAACAGCCTCAATGCACATCATTTATGCCAAATTGAAGCAAAATGTTTTAATAACACTATATTATAATCTAGTACAAAAATACAACAACTAAAATGTCTTATATCAAAAATGTATCAGAGTTAAGTCTTTTAAAAGAAGAAAAAATATATATTCATACTATAGACACGACAACGACATGGAATACATTATGTATGTCTCAAGTATACAAAAAAAAAGAGAATTAATTGTTTACGTCCATTTGTAGGAATTTCTCTAAATAATAAATAAGGCGTTATTTTATGGATGTAAATAATAAAATCAAGAAAGTATGAGGATACAATAGGGATGATCAAAATCAAGAAAGTATGAGGACTAAAGGTGACACACTTCGCATTGCCCGTGTTCGAGAAGTGATCGTCGATGTTAGGGATTCAAACCATAGTTGATTGGTTTATGTTTTGTTGCATAACTTAAAATATGTTAAATTTACAATTCATAAACAAAATAAACATAAATATTTTTTCATTCAGGAGTGCCTTTCAATGGTAGTATCTGGGACTGTACAGGAAAAGTTTGGTTCACGTCCAGTGGCAATATTTCATTTATTTTCTAGATGAAAAACAAGTGTTAATAACCCAGTAATTTCATAGTATATAATTAGTACAATTGTTACACATTCTGTCAGGCTCGGGCCTTTTAGTAGCTGACTATACGGTTTGGGTTTTGCTCATTGTTAAAGGCCGTTAAGGCCTATAGTTGCTTACATGCACGTCATTTGGACTCTGGTAGATAGTTGTTTCATTGAAAATCATACCACGTCTATTATTTTTATAGAACAGCATTTTTTACATGGCATTACTTCGCAAACGTTAAAACAACAATCAGTTACAAAATGTAACCTGTAAATTTTTTCATTAATATGCATAAAGTTGATTTTAGGTAAATGTATATACGCATAGATAAACAAAAGTTAGGGATATGCTAAGACTTAGTTTAGATGATTAGCACTGTCACTATTTTATCAACACATCCGTAAAGCCATAATAAAATGTTTACTTATATTCAGTCTACAACAAATAAAATACATGGATATGTACTCTAAATCCCATTGTATAAAATCAAAACACAAAAAAAGAGAAACTATTAACAGTCTCTTGCATTATTCAACAAAAATTGTATATGAACACTTTACAATCCTTTCACTATTTTTTATGATCATGGTATTCAGAAATAACCCGTTTTCTCCCATATAATTGCTAACTTTACTACAGTTTGCTGTCTAATTTATAAAAACAATGACTCTAAAAATTCATTATAGATACGATTTTTTAAGTCTCGAATGGGATTGTTGTTCTAATTATCCAACGGCTACAATTTGATTCGAAGTACTGAACAGTATTGGTATTTATTGCCTTGGATGCCAAATATCTTCATAAATTTCCATTAAATTGAACAACACGTATAGAACATAAGAACAATTAGGATATTCCTTGCATTATTTCAGACGCTGTCCTTGTTTATTGAATGTTCTAATGTTATTAATGGATTGTTTTACTTTTATGTTTCATTTTATGTTTTCCGACTTGTGGAGCTCTTGTCTTGTCGATCCGGCACATTTATATTAAGTTGTACATACCCATTAGATTAAGTGATAAGCTAAAGAATTGATCCGATTTTCCGTTTCTATTTGGTTCCAACAAAAGTTAAATACTTTCTGATGTCATGTTATGTACATTGTTTGTATGGTCATTACTGTCTCCACATCTATTTATTTGCCACTGGACGTAACAAGCAATAACAACAATAACAATAACAATATACTTTATTTTGAAACACTCATACACATATATACATGTGTAACAAGAGGCAAAATACATATTCATATTTATGGTTACTACAAAACAATGTTAACATATAATCATATAATTTAGAGTATAATTACAATATTTTAACTAATTTCTTAATGAACAGTGATAAGTTCTTAAAAACTTTTATATTGCAAAATGAAAGCAGTCCTTTCATTTTCTCAACACATGGATAAATGCGGTAATATTCTGAAATATGTATTTCTGATATTTTTAACAATATCAGACTGGCACTCAAATAAGTAGTGAAACTGATTTCCATTGGACAAGGAGCAGAGATGACACTGTCTTTCATCTCTAGGAATTCCATTCCATCTTCCTTTTTCAATTGGTATTTTTAGGTTGCAGCATCGCAGCTTAGTAATATTTTTACGATCTGCAGATGAGAGTCTTAATAAATATTTTTCTAAGCCAAAGTCGATTTTGAAAAGACCGTAATATTCCCCCCTCGATGAGTTTTGGATTTGAGAGTGCCACTGTTGAAAGAATTCATCTGTTATTCTTTGCTTTATACTCGTTTTTATCTGAATTGGATCTATCTTTGATTGAATATTCCATATAAAGCTAAATCCAGTATTGTCAAATACGGATTCGTTCAATTTGAACATTGTATGGTACAAAATGGAAGAAAGTTTATGATTATTGCAAATAATTCGGTTCCAAAAATTAACTATTCTAATTTTAATTATGATATCGATCGGACATCGACCAAGCTCACCATAAATCATGAAATTTGGAGTAGTTGTGCTAACCCCTAGTAGGATATTTCTATAAACTGTAGGTGTATCTTTTCTAAAATACAAGTGTTTTCAAAACCCCACACATCACAGCCGTAGATGAGAACTGGCTGTACTAGGGCATCAAAAAGTCTAAGTTGTAAATCTACTGGTAAAGAGATATTTCGCAATTTCCTGTAAAGGCCAAATAGCGCCTTAGTCGCATGGTTAGCTGCAATTTGTTTCGTCTTTACAAATGAACCATTATAGTTAAAAGTGACACCAAGATATGAATAGGAATCTTGGTTTTCTAATTCTTCGCCAAAAAGTTTGAAAACCGGTTGTATTCTGGTTTTCTTCTTGCAAAAGGTAACAACCTTTGTTTTCGAAAGATTTATTTTTAATTTCCATTGTAGACAATACTTTTCGAAAGCTAATAGAGCTTTTTGCATTGATTCGGGTGTTTCTGATAAAATAATAGTATCATCAGCATACAACAAAAGAAATAATTTTAGATAGATATACAAATGTTCATGACATTTGGTCACGAGGCATGTGCAAGTGTGGAACATCGTTTTCTAAAAAGAAGTCCTCAAGATCATGTAAGTACACTGCAAATAGAAAGGGTGAAAGGTTTTCTCCTTGCCCAACTCCTATATTACAATAAAAGAATGACGACAGTTCGTCGCCGTCTTTAATACACGATTTGATATCGCTATACAGATTATGAATGACTTTAAACACTTTACCTGTGATTTCTGATTTTTACATCGCGATGACCTTGAGGTCATTCCGATGTATTGCTATCGCCTAGATTTCCATTATGTAAATTAGTTTTGGGTTTGTAACTGATATATAAACATGATAAATATGCGCACATAAACGAGTGCAAAATAACATTCCTTGTCATTTGATATAAATACATCTCTTCAATGAATACTGATAAAAATATTTTTGTTTACAACATAAATTAATAATGTGAAAATGTTTTGTAGTTAGATATATATATATATAAGTAAAAAATCATTGATAATATCAATGCACACGTACCGAAAAATTGTGTTAAAGCATGCGGAAGAATATCTCAAAGAACGTTTTGCGACAGGACCGGTAACTCTGTAATTGTTTTTGCGGGAAAATATGAACGCCTACTCGTATCCAATCTTAGAAAAATCGAATTTTTACAGAAAAGTGTCCACCATGCACTTGCATTGCACTATTATTAGAACAGTAGAATAGAATGATATACAAACGGATGCAAATCATATATATATATGTAACTGTTATTTTAATATAATATATAACAACAAATCAGTGTATACTGATTTGTATCACTACAATATAATAGTTATTACGGTGAAGTTGAATTTCCTGTCATTTATTCATCATACTCGCACGCACTTGTCTAGAAAAAAATATATCTCTGTACATTAACCTCAGTTTCAGGTAAAGAGATATGTTGTTTTTTTTTCTGAGACAAGTGCTTTTGACCATCCTCAAGAACTTGTGGTCATCCGATGTTCAGTACTTCAGTACTTTGATTGTAATTTGACCCACAATGCGGACCGCGATATAGTGTCAAAAGCCTTAGAAAAGTCTACAAAAGTATAATAAAGTTTTTTTCCAAACGATTGGTATTAAAATAGATATCAGGGAATACAGAACGAATATATTATCTAATGTGCTATACCCTTGCCTAAAACCTGTTTGAGCTTCTGATATTAATTCAATTTCATCCGATAATTCTTTTAGTCTTCCATTTAAAACGGCTGTAAAGGTTTTTCCGAGACATGAAACTAGCGTAATGGGTCTATATGAGTTCGGGTCACATTTGTCCCCCTTTATTCTTGTAAAAAGGTTTAATCACACCTTTTTGACCAAACTGAAGGAATCTTTCCAATGTTTAGGCCACGCCAATTTAATTCTTTGTTCGACGGACCCGCCCGCAAATATTTTTTTCTAAACGGAAAAAAAATGTTTTCTAAATATTCCCGTTTCCCGCGTGTCTATTTCCCGCGCCGGTTTTTTTTTTGTAAACATTAAAAAAATAAAAAGCGATCGCAAGAGCGTTTTAGTCTACGTCAAATCGCAACCCTTTCAACTATTTCTAGCATTAACACAGATTTCTTATCAAAGTCAAGGACGATTCTTCACAAAATCATGCCGATTTTCGTTGTTATAATACAGGACGAATAAGGAGGAGAAGTGTTGCCTTTAACTGCAATATCGTTCGCCGACGCAACAAACTATCCATACCCGCTGTATTTTTATGCACCTGTCCTAAGTTAGGAGCCTGTTGTTCAGTTGTCTTTTATTGGTGTGGTTCATAGGTGTTTCTCGTTTTGTATATAGATTAAACCGTTGGTTTTCCTGTTTGAATTGTTTTACACTAGTCATTTTAGAGCTGTTATATTCGTCATTGTCTTCTTTATAAGTTACGCTATGCGTATGAATATGTTATTGTTATTTACACATATGATTGATTAAAGTAGTTCCTAAAATGTAAACAATGGTTGCTTGATGCTTTACATCTCTCCCTCGGCAAATACGTAACAACTGGCGATGAGAACGAACCACAACGACAATGAACATTACACAATTTGAAACAAACGTATAGACATTGGTAAAATCGAAGCAAACACTGAACATTTTGCATGAAAATAGCTAAATCCCGAATTGATTGACCCGATTCTTTGTTCGACTCTACGTGTTTTCCAAACAAAGGAATCTGCGGAACATTCTTAAAAGCATGGCAGCATTTGGTTTGATACGAAAAATTGACCCTTATAATGAATCACTTGAACCCTGGGACTCATATGTAGAACGTTTAAATCAATACTTCGTCGCAAATGAAATCGATGGAAACAAGAAGGTTCCGGCCCTACTTTGCCTGATAGGGGGGAAACTATACTCGCTGTTGAGGGACCTAACATTTCCCGACAAACCAGCAGAGAAATCATTCGATGAATTAGTCAAGTTATTAAAGGATCATATAGCTCCCAAACCACTACAAGCATTAGAACGATTCAGATTTGACAAAAGAGATCAAAAAGAGGGGGAACGATACAAGACTTTGTTGCACAATTACGAAAATTATCACTGCATTGTGGTTTTAATGCAGATCTCAAAGAAAAGTTAAGGGACAGGATAGTTTGTGGCCTTAAAAACTCGAACATTCAGAAATGGTTATTATCAGAAAAAGACTTAACATACGATAAGGCTGTAGATAATGGTGTGGCTATGGAGACCACCTCAAAAGATGCAACAGAATTGTAGGCAAAACATAAAACCGAGGGGGTAAACAAAATGAGTGCAAGAAAACCTAAATTCCAACCACAGCAACACAAAGGGAACTCTCGCTGTTACAGGTGTAACAACGCAGGCCACTCACCATTCGATTGTAAATTCAAGAACACAATTTGTCACAACTGTAATAAAACAGGCCATATAAAGAAAGCCTGTATGTCAAAATCTAAGAAACCACAACCGAGGAAATTTGATAATAAGAAATTAGTACATGCTATAGAGGAAGACTCTGATAGTGATAATTGTACCGCCAGTCTTGTAACATGAAATGAATAACATCAAAATATGTCATGTGGGTAACACCTACTGTTGAAGGAGTAATGCTTAAAATGGAGCTCGACACTGGATCAGCAGTATCGGTCATATCACAGGCAGATTTTTTCAAACAGGCTAGGTCATGTTAAGCTAGTTGAAGCTGCGAGTACATTACAAACTTACTCAGGAGAAAGTATAAAACCTTTAGGGTGTGCAAATGTCAAAGTCCATTATAAAGGAGAAACACATGTGTTGCCGCTATGTGTAGTACCTAAAGGAGGGCCGCCTTTATTTTTATATCCGACAAGAGAACAGAAATCAAACAAGTTGAAAGATTATATATATAATTGATGAAAAGAGATGTGGGCATAATAATCCCACGTGCATCAATTGACACCTTAGGGTTTCCGTATTTTCATGTAATGTTAATTATATCGCATAGTAAACGTAGTTAGTGAATTAGTGACTTAGAATTAGACAATACCGAACAGTATTCATATAAGACAGCTAGTATTCATTTTATTTTTCATAAGGTGCTATATGAACATTAATTAATACTCATAACTATTAAAGTTATAATGATGATATCAGACTTTTAAATATAAAGAAGAATTGTTTTAATTTCTATTTCATTTTAAATCTAGTCAATTTTAAAGTTTTAACTTGCAAAATCTAGGGAAGAGAAATGTTATATCCGTCATTGTCTTCTTTATTAGTTACGCTTCGCGTATGAATATGTTATTATTATTTACACATACAATGGCCCTTTATAGCTTGCTGTTTGGTGTGAGCAAAAGCTCCATGTCGAAGGCCGTACTTTTACCTATAATTGTTAACTTTTAATTCATTGTGACTTGGATGGAGAGTTGTCGCATTGGCACTCATACCACATCTTCTTTATATACAAAGTGCCAAAAAGACAAAGAACAAAAATGAGAACACCAAAACGACGGAAATACAGACAACCAAAATAAAACACAAAAAACTAAAAAGCACATACATCAACGAACTGCACGAACATAAAAAAACTAGGGGTGAACTTGGGTGAGCAGTTCCTGCTTCTTGTAAGACACCCACCGTGCTGCTAGTTATAACTCATGTCCGTTGAAGGAGGAAAGACATCTATGACTATTCAATGGAGATCATTTAAGGCAATTGAAATAATTATTCAGTTCAAGATCTGATGTCCTCAGAAAGTAACAGTAATACAAGAAGTCACAAATATGCTGCAATTAAAAGTGGTCATTACATGTCTTGGTGAACAGGGAAAAAAACTCTTCAGCAGTTGATGAATTAAAGAAATGTTTCATACTATCTTGTTTTGATCAATATTGTCAGAACCTATGATTTTATGTTTACCAAAAAAAAAATATAATCGCTCGCCTTTACTTTTCAAGCTTCGCCTCAAAAATTTTCAAATTAAACTTATCTTTATTAAAATTTTCAAATCGCTCGCTCGCCTCAATTTCTTGAAAGAAAATCCGTAGAACAAGAAATTAAATTGGTGTGGCCTTAACACAATATTAAAACGTTTGTGATAAATAGGCAACATAATAGGAACAGTTGATTTTATATGTTCATTGACTATACCATCGTACCCGGCAGCTAATAACAGAATTCAGAATTCGATCAATATTCTCTGGTGGGACTTTATCAAAATCAATATCTGGATAGTCTCCCACCTCATCAGACAAATTTAATTTTTCAAAATATTCAAGAAATTGTTCAATACCTACTGGGCTTTTATTACTTGACTTTGGTTTCCCAATACTATTTAAATATTTCCATAAGTTTTTGTGGTCAGATTTTGACTTAACGTTCAAGTCATTTGCAATATTCCTATGAAATGTACGATATGAGCAATTCATTGCCTTTTTATATGAAATACTAGCTTCTTTCATGGCTTTTTTATTTGTTAATTTTTTTGAAAGTTTGTATCTTTGTTTTGCTTGATGAAATAAGTTTCTTTTATTTTTACAGGTATCTGTGAACCACGGTCTCTATCTTTGTTTTTTATGAAAGAAACCCGTTCGTTTGGTTCCAAAAATAATCTGTGATGAATCGTTAAATTTTACAAATATTACTTGTAACATCATCAAGGTCTGCTTGGTGAACGTTCTCGGCTATAAGTAAATTATCAAGCACGTTTCATATTTCTTTTAACTGATCAGATTGATTATCCTTAACATAATCGACAAATTTATCACCCTTCGAGCTGCACCACTTGGCAGTTTGCCGTTGAGGCGTCTCAATGTTTTGTTCTTTTATAATCTGTTCCGTGTGTAATATTAAAACATATTTTACTGTGTACATCAGAGAGAGTTGGATTAAATTCATCTACCTCAAAATATTTGATTAATGGAAATAAATCTGAAGACACAATGAGATAGTCTACCACACTATCGTCATTGCATGTTCTTCTGCCTACATTTTTGTCATTACCTATTCTAGAGTTAGCTATAAATAAATTCATTTTCTTACACATATCAAGAACTCTATGACCATAAGGGTTTACTCGACACGTGCATTCAGATTTTCTCTCTAGTGAAATACCATTTGCAATAACAGTATCATAATAATAAAAATATTTCAGTGTGTCCTCATCATTAAGATGAAACATGCCAAGGACAAATCGTTCTGGAGAAATAAAATCTTGCAAGGTTGATGTCTTTGCATTAAAATCGCCTATTAGACAACATTTCGTTTTGTGTTCTAATAACTGTAGATACTGTGTTTCAATTTCGTTAAAACTGTGACGATGAGTATTTTGAACCATCAGGTGGAATGTATACACATCCAATTAAAATGTTATCAGTTAATAAGTCATTTGAACGTTTCAACCACTGCAATTCACTGCCAGTTTTGTGAAATGTTAAATACTGTTCGAAATTTGACTTGTAAACTACTATGATACCCCCAGATTTTCTTTAGAACTTGGTCCTATGTTTACAAAAATAACTGTATCCTTGTGGAGCAACAAATATCAATTGGTCAGTCCTTATACATTTAGAGATCGTGTGTTAACAAACTATTTGTTTTCAATACAAGTGATTCCTGTATAAGAAAGATGATATGGTGTAAAATAAAACTGTACTTGACAACAAATCCGTACACACGATTGACAAAACCCAGACAAATGGTAAAACGCATTTATTGCAGTTTTTCATCTCAGTCATAGCAATACCTTGATCATAGAGCAAAAACGTACATCCCCTCCACATGATATGCCGGTTTGAGCAAACCCTTTGATGAACGTCGAATACTCAATGGCAATTTGTTCGTACAGACTGCACGAAAATTTTAAAAAATCGGGAGAAATGTTTTTTTTATAATTTAGGTATATTGGACAGTTTTATGTCTTTGAGAATTTTTGTGGTTTTATCTCGCTATTCTACCGAAGATTTATTGCCAGACTTATGCTTGTACAGATTAGTTTTAAAAAAACTGTGAAAATGGTTACAGTAGTTATTTCAATCTGATGATACTGCTTTATTAATTATAAAAGCATTTTTGTAATATTAATTTATAAAATTGTAAATGAATAATTGCATAATTGGTTCTGTCCGTTTGGCTTGTAGAAGATGTTTTTGTGACTTATTTGCATTGTCTTTTATCTATTGTTTGGTCATCTGTATGGCTATACGTCGAAGAGAGGCGAAAGATACCAGAGGGACATTCAAACTCATAAGTCGAAAATAAACTGACAACGCCATGGCTAAAAAAGAAAAAGACAAACAATAGTACACAACGCAATGGCTTAAAAAGAAAAAGACCAACAGACAAACAATAGTCAACCGTATTCTGAAGAAACCATATATATCTCGTTTTATTTTACAAAGCACAACTATGACATCTTTTAATTTTGTGAAACGAGTTCAAACCAACACTAAGATCAAAAGAGGACTTGCAGCCTACATTTTGTACATATGTTTATTTTAAGATTTCTTGATTGAGTCTACTTTAAGCAAGCCAACATACAAAAGATGCTTTTAAAGTCAAACATGTAAAATCTATTTCTTTTTAACGTTTTTAGATTTTGCTAAGTTCTCAGGATGAAAATCATGGCATTAATGATTTTTATTTTCTCCATTATTTTAAAGTGCATGTACTATAATAGTTTTTAAAAATGCCATAGTATCCTCATAACTACATTTATTAGACAAACTTGAATGATACATACATCAAAATGTTTTATGATAAAGTCAGTCTGGAACAAGAAATTGCAATAAAAATCGTTAAACCTTTTATAGAAATAAACTAATCTTGCGTTTTCCATTTGGTTAACCTTTAATTTTCCAGCTTCCATCTTAATGGATGATTTCTTTTCAGTAACCCAAGAAGCAGTCACTGTCGAAGCATTGATAAATATTCCTAGTCTAGATTCCCAAGAGTGCCATCGTGTAATCGGCAAGCAGATACAATGAAACGCTTGAAGTTATCGCCCAGAATCAATGTTCGTTATTGTATTAACTCTAATACAGCAATACTTTTATCGTTCTGAACTTTGGACTCGGTTCCTCTTCAAGTCACAGATCGCAATTTAGATTGATTTGTAAGGCAAAATCATTACTAATAGCTAGTGTTAAGTTTTCAGCACTATTTTGCATTTATATTTAGACAAGATGAATGGTCGTAGAATAAAAGTAAAATGTTATTAATGGATTCAGTATATACAACGTTAAAAGACGTTCTTTAGACCGATAAAAGATTCTTGTTTTGGTCTTGTTTTTTCCGATGATTTATTTTCTTAAGCTGCTTTGATGGTTTCCGTGCATCAATTTTCCTATGAAAAGACGTGACAACTGTGTAAATTGAATAGTAAGATGAAATATCCCATCAAGAAACTTACATTGGGAAGATGAAGTTTAGTGAGAGAAAATGATTCATTTGTCCCTATGGTACTGAGCAAACGAATTCAGGATTAGTTTTTGAAGACAACATTTTCACCAGAAGATTAAGCAAGCAGATTGAAATAATGGAGACTAATGAGAAAAATAAAACCTACTGGAGAAGAAAAAAGTAATCATCAATTACCATATATTTAAGAAAAGAAATTGAATTTCTGTGGCTTTTTGGAGATAAAGAAAGTAAATTGAATTTTATATTCTTTGCCATGCCTAAAAAAATTATTATCGGTTAAGTATTGACAAATCATGTCTTCAGAATCCCCGTGTGATTTAAACACTTTTATTAAATATTATTTATTTCAACAATTTAGAAAGATTTAACCAAAACTTACAAGTACAAAATATATCAAGGACTGATATGATGAAAATCATGGATACAAATTTGTAATTATTGTCTTGGCTATCAAGGAGGGTAATAAATTCAAAAAGTAATTTGCATAATATCATGATGATTTCCAGGAGGTCGGTTTGGCATGATAAGGATTAAAAAATGAATGGGCTTCAGGAGTTCCTAATTTCGTAACATTTCTAAAAAAAACTAATTGTCAATTTGTATTGCAAACGCTTTAGTTTCTAGTTTTGTATGTTTCTTTAAATGTGCGCGTGTCTTTTTGATGAATTGACACCAATTCCGTGTTTTTATTTGGGGTTTTAGAAGTTGAATTGTCCTACTGAATCGATATGGAGCGTTTTAATAGATAAGTGTATAAATTATACAGTACCTCTATGTCTCTGACGATGTCGGTAAACTGTTAGACCACTAGTGTTGTGATTTTGTCCAGACGTAATTTAAAGGATTTTTTTATTGCGAAAGGTCATTTAATAAATGTATTTAATATACTTAACAATGAATGGTTATGGTTACAACACTCTCTCTCAGACATAAGTTGACATAGACAATTGTTTATCACTTTTGGTTCTAAAGCTCTTAAATATTTAATTTATTTGCATTCAATCTTTTGGTCTCGGATGTGGTATCCTTGCCAATGAGACATCCACCCACCATAGACCAAAGGGCGCGAATGTAAACAACTATAAGTCACTATTATACAGCTTTTAACAATGAGTAAACCCATACCGAATAGTAAGCCACAAAAGACAAATACAAAATGTGAAACAATACAGTAAAGAAAAGAAAACCAACGGTATAATTCATACTAGAAACAATAAACGAAAAATTAAGACGACAGAGTAAGATGTTTGTGAGCGCTCAACCCTGGATCTCCTAACATGGGATGATGTTACATTTACCAGAATATTAAAGCAAACTATAAAAATCAACTGGAAATGGCTTGACATATTAAGTTCGGCACTTAGCATACAAATAAAACCTAACAAAAAGACCATAACACAGGTATGAATCTTAAGAGTACTCGCAGGTACTGAGAGCTAGTTCAAATCCATTTCCAACAATTAAATAACGTTTTCCCAAACCAAAAGCATAGTTGACATGATGAAATTATCTAACGACTACGAGTCGAGCGCACTTCAATTGGTATCATACGTTTATATTTCTAAGAAACACAGTCAATTAGCTGTTTTCATTGCCTCGAACTCTACATCATACAGTTGTCTCGGCCTATAATTTCTCCATATTAAATCGTCGTAACAAGCGAAAACTAGAATATATGAACTATCTAATGTCCTTAAAACATAAAACAAGTAAATAACATCTCGTTTAAATGAATTTACATATTACTTATTTCATTCCTTTATTCAATTTTTAAATTATCATCGCTGAATACAATTCTCTGAAATGTCGACAAAAGGTTCGTACAAAAATAATACAATTTATATACAATACCATACAAGTCTTGTTCGAACATTTGATTAAAATTAGAGAATAGCGTGAAGGAAACATATCAACAGAACTACTGTACGTCGGAAGTGAAATATGATCAGAGGTGTTTGTTCAAGATAACAGAAGCCAGGGGAGTGTAATCAAGTTTTTCTCATCGCATCAATCATACGATTCTTGGATTCACACAGAACAAAATATTAATACATTTCTTTAGATATTGATATGAACAAAAATGAATAAGGTTGCTTGTATGAGTCCTTGTTAATGTAATGAGGCTAGATCGGACAACGTCATGCCAATCGACGTGCTGTGATCTTTTCCATGCTTTAATGAATACATTTCTGCGTCTTGTATTGCGACTTTTAATTAGAAGTGGAGAGAATTCTTGTTACAGATATCGCTATTGAAATGATGATGAATTCTGTTAAAGCATGAGTATTGAGCACGCTTGATGAGTAATGGAAATTAGCCTATTCCTTTATTAAAGTCTTTAGTGCTGATAACCAGCAATTTTGTCGTCACGTCTATTATTAGTTGTTATTGTCTTTATTTCCATTGATCTTCCTTCGTTGATGAAAAAAATACATTTGCTACGTTTATCTTTTATTGTTGATAAATATAATGCAAAGTTAATTTGCAATAAAATACTTTGAAATGGTGGCCTTCGGCTGTTTTTTCTCTTTGGTCGGGTTGTTGTCTCTTTGACATTCTCTATTCTACAATTTATATACCAAACTAAAACTTCAATTTGGTTTCTAAAAAATTAAAAGACATGGATATAAGTATCTATGATTTCATCATCGGCAGTGACCAAGATACCTGATGCACACGGTCATCCCCCTTCCCCGGAATTTACTACCAATGTGACAATAAGAAGATGTGGTATCATTGCCAATAACTACTAGTATCATTTATAGACCAAAGAACAAAGATCTTTCGGCCTTCAACAAAGAGTACTTCCTATTTACCGCTTAATAAGCTTTACAGACCCTGGGATGACAAAGTGTCAACCCAATTGAGAAACCAAAAGCATGGTTTATACGAAATAGAATGACAAACAGCAACCAACAACAACCAATGGATTAGACTCCTGGCTTTAGACAGGCACTTTGTTTTACGACTAGTAAAAAGGTTGTATTTGTAACACTAAGACAGCTAAATCTTTATGGTTAATGGTCGATTGAAAACACGCCAAGGTATGAATTGGTGCTAAAAAGTAATAAGATACAGTACTTTTTTGTTGTGGTTTTTCTGAAATAATATAAGCATTTTTTTTTATGAAAACATCTCTTAATAAAGTCACTATTTTTAATTTTTCGTTTTTTCCAAATATGTTCAAGTTATATTTAACAAGTCACTTCTGTAATCAGTGCTTCGGTACTGACATGATTTCTAAAACATCTTTCATAAATTCTCAATCAATAAAGTTAGAAATTATTAAGAAACTAAGGCTCCCTCAGGTAAAGTTGACTTGAGAAGAATTTTCTTATTCTTTTCAGGTCCTTTTTGGTAATATAGCTCCCTAAGTATTCAAGTAATTATAAATCCTTAGCCTTTTTAGCGTTCTTAATGAAGATTAATCTAGAAAAGCGCTTCGAACGCACCATTTTCATTCTCCTGAAAATTAATTCAGATTATACCACCTATAATTTAATTTTTTCTACATATGAGAAATGACATCCATTATTTCATCAAAGTATGTCACTAAGGCAACGTTAAATTCTTATGTTGTAAAATGGGTACAAAGGGCACCTATAATGTTAATTTGAACTCCTAAACGATTAACATTTTTCAAAATTGTACAAATAACATGATGAAATAAGAAAAGATCGTTTAAGGACAACTTTGATGATAATACCAATCATATCAATTCGTGAAGACAATGCCAAGAAAACATGATCATTGAAAAGAAATACATGTTATATTTAACGGGTACCCTGAAATTTCTGAATAGAATTATGAGCGTCATTTATGCTATTATTTACAAAATAACGGCTTAGGAATCGATTAATTTTATACTTTATTATCTGATCTATGCCATTTGCAATATAAATAAGGCGACATATTGATCTATTAAATGATCAGTAATTACGGTAGTGTTCTCAGAGTAATAAAACTTCAAGAGGAAGCCAGAGTTATTACGAACATACAATATAGATAGATAATACCACAGTCAATTTCAGTGACACAGTAATTCTGCTGGAATAAAACGCATTATCGATGTTACTTGAACAACAGACAACAAATTTAAAGGCCGAAGTTATTAGCTCTGAGCTGCAATGGGATTCTCTATCTATTACCGTCTACGACTGACTTGAAACTGCTAAGGGCAATTAAGACCTTGGCAACAAATTGATGAATATCATGCCATCTCTACCTTTCCTCTCAGTCACTAATGTTTTCCATCAATTTACTAAATTTGCAAACCGAACATCACCGGTCTGTTGTCAAGATCTGTTATTCTTTTAAGCCAATCTAAGTGATGCAGTGAGACGTGGTGTAAAAAGAAAACGGAGACGGAAATACGTCTTTCCATTTCATAAATTTTCTACGGAGGTTTGACAAAGTTAGTCATGTCAATAAAACTTTAACCAAAGACAGTGTCTAAATGATTACTGGAAAAAAATACTAGTAGTCCATGTTTTATAAGTAAAATGTGAAAAAAAAAAATGAAAAAAAAATATTTACAAATTTTGCTCTGGATACTGTACATGTCTTTTGATCATAACTAAGCTTTTGCCCAAATTTCGTAAAATTCCATGAAAGTTTAACCATAGAAGTAATATTCCATATAATAGTTTTTCGTAAATTTATTTTTAGAAGAAACAAAATTTAAAACTACGAATACTGATTTCAAGCAGATGTATAGTCTTGTAAGCATTCGAAAGATTCTATTTAATATATTCATATTGCCTTTAAACTTTGGAAGTAATAGTGCCAAAAAGTGGTCTCATCTTATATCCTTAATCCATGAACTGTTTACCATATTATACATAAACTATTATTTCAAATATTGTATTCAAGATATAGAACATCAATAAAAGCGCTGTCCTTTTTGGCATTTTAGTTTGCACCTAGTGATTTTGATTTATTAATTGATATCCATTCTTTTCCATTAAATTTTTATTTTGCCGGACAGACTGTAATAATGATCTTGTATACTTTATATTTGATTATTCATTATATTTAAATATTATAACGATATATATATATTACTATTAAACAGTTTATCTCTCTCTCTCTCTCTCTCTCTCTCTCTCTCTCTCTCTCTCTATATATATATATATATAAAAGATCGAACTGTCTGTTTATTCTTTTTTTTTTGGAAACAATCTACAATTTACAAAAAAAAAAACTGTTTAAAATCAAGGCTGCTACTCATGATTTTAATATCGATCATCTCCACAAATTGTTAAATATTGAGAACCGCTAAATTGGAACAAATTAGTATAAACGATTTCTAAATCCGTGCAATTAAAACGTCTTAACAAATTCTATAAAAAAACAAATAGCTTATATCGTAGTAATTGACTTTTTTCTGCCGTTTTAATAAGACGGTCATGGGGTGATTCTATTTCTAGTTGGCGTAAAATACGATTTTATGGTTTCTACATTCGATCAGCATTTGAAATCAGTGATGTAGAAATATTTAAATCAATTTGTTACAAACGAAACTTTGTGGGATACAGAAGTTAAGTCACCGTGAGGCATAATCAAGATAATTGAATACAAGAGAAGCAATAAAAGCCAAAAGCCACCGACTAATTATTAAAATCGCCAATTAGTAGTTTGATTTCAATATTCATAATTCATAATGAATTTAGTGTACGTTTGCATTTAGCTGACAGTTTTGTCTACGCTTTTAATGTAGGTAAAGACCCTTCTGTGTTGTACATTTATAATTCTTGGTTTCATACTGTTCCAGCAATTATCTTAATTGAATTTCGTCTTTAATATAAAAAGCAAATTGGACTTCGTTACAGGAAAGAAGAAAAATGCATGTATAACCATGCTATATAAGATCAGCAACCAGGAAGTAAACATCGCAGCAAGTCATAAACTTATAGCACCAGATAGAATCTACAGAAATATGGGCAAAAACTCTTTCCAGATCCTATCATGTAACACCACAACCAGGAAAGAATCGTTCCATCCAAGAACCATTTGGTATTGGAACGCTTTATCTTACTCGGTGACATCTGTCAGTAGTCTTGAATCCTTCAAGAGACTCCTGATTAAAAAATAAATTTATAGTCAATTGTTTTTAACCCTCACTGTTAAAATATACTAGATCACAACCGCGACATCGCGGGTCCGTGACTGAATTGAAGTACCTATGCCTTAATTCTAGCCTGGATTTTAAGTATTCGTATTGTCATCTGATAAAGTCAAGCTGATTATAAGGTGCACAGTTTTCTCTGCTTTCAAAATCTGTCCGTTTGAATCCGTCTTGGTTTTCTTACTACAATAAACTTACTGTAAACTAAATTTAATTTTTGACCTAGTAACCAAATCAATAGTGGTATTGAGGTGAAAGAAAACAGCATTGTTAAATAGTGTACTATAGTGTAGCATAGATACAAAACAACTACTGGAAGAATTCCAGGTTCTCCTGATAGAGGATGGATTTACAGAAGGTAACAGGTAACCGAAAACTACATGCGACATATACTTTTGGTATCGGTATCGGCTTCGACCCGGAACTTGTTAATTGTTGGTAATAGTAATTATGTGGAAAACAAAAGGGTCTGGAATTGATGTCATTTTTACATCGCGATGACCGTGAGGGCATTCCGATGTATTGCTATCGCCTAGATTTCCTTTACGTAACTTTCGTTTTGGGTTTGTAACCGATCTATTAACATGATGAATACGCGGATATTAACGAATGCAAACTAACATTCCTTATCGTTTGTTATAAATGAATACTAATAAAAATATTTTTATTTAGAACATAAATTAATAATATGAAAATGTTTTGTCGTTAGATATATATATATATAAGTAAAAAATCATTGATAATATCTATGCACACGTACCGAAAAATTGTGTTAAAGCATGCGGAAGAATATCTCAAGAACGCTTTGCGACAATCCCGGCAAGGACCGGTAACTCTGTAATTGTTTTTGCGGGCAAATATGAATGCCTACTCATATCCAATCTTTTAGAAAAATCGAATTTTTACAGAAGAGTGTCCACCATGCACTTGCACTGCACTATTATTAGAATAATAGAATAGAATGATATACAAATGGATGAAAATTATATATACATGTAACTGTTATATTAATATAATATATAACAACAAACCAGTGTATACTGATTTGTATCACTACAATATAAGTTATTACGGTGAGGTTGAATTTCATGTCATTTATTCATCTTCCACGCACGAACTTGTCTCAGGAAAAAAATATATCTCTGTACATTAACCTCAGTTTCATGTATAGAGATGTGATTTTTTTCTGTGACAAGTGCTTTTGACCATCCACAAGTAGAACTTGCGGTCATCCGATGTTCAGTTCTTCAGTACTTTGATTAAACAACATCATTGTCCTATATTAGTTGTATATAAAGTTGAATTCTTTGATTCGTCGTTTTTACGTCATATCGGCTAACAAATTGGACCTTGTTATTTTAGTAGTATAGATGTATAGCACCTTTGTTAGGCCTAGACTCATCAGATCGGTACATTACAAAAACAACCGAGTCTTTTTTTTCACAATTTACAAATATACTTTGTTTACATGTACACGTATGTGTATATACATCTTACGTATTGATCGTTTTTTATCAAGCAGCAATGTTTTTTCCGTGAATTGTGTATCTTTCTCTTTTGCTTCGGTACAATTTTTTTTTCAAAAACTTCCGATGTGTAACGAAACACCGTCTCACCTTAAACGTATTTCCCCTCCATCTCCACCAGACACCAAATGACGTAGAATTTAGAAAACTATAATAGATAACCGTATGACTTTCAACAATGAACAAAATCCATACCGCATAGCATGCTATTAAAAGTCACGAATTCTAAATAAATAAAAACTACTTGTGAATAGTGCTGTCCCTATAGTAAATGACTGTCCAGAGTGAAGATATGGTCAGAATTTAGAGGCCTTCTTGCCTTGAGGCCGGCCTTATGCACCAATAAAACAATATGATATCATTTAAAAAAAAATCATTTAGATTATCTCTCCTTCAATATATGTAATTTTGCATCAGTGACTGTCATAAATTGTAACACGTATTACGAATATAAAATATTTGAGGGAGGGATTAATTATACTGAAACGCCGTTCGGTGTATGGACATTGAATTCTATGGACCCCTGTTGTTCTTGAATTCTTATCACTGTGAACATCAAGTGCAATAAATAAGAAAGTACTTAAAGAGAAACCAAAACCAAAATAACATAAACGGTTCAAATTTTATTGCACCAGATGCGCATTTCGACAATTAATCATATCTCTTCGGTGATGCTGGAGGCCAAAGGTTATTTCAAAATAAATTGCAGAAGCCGTACAAGGACTTACAACGCCATGATAGAAAGAAAAAAAAGAAGTAAGACGAACAAAGCCTACAAAATGATACATACAACAACAAACGGATCAACTCGAATCCTACCAAAAACCCGACACAAACTTCTAAGCTCCACGATGGTTACCGATTTCATTTCAGATTAAAAAAGAGAAATAAAAGGAAGAGTCGTTCTTAATGCATCTAATACCTAATACCATGCGCACACTATGAAATCTGCTCCGTGTCGAACCCGAGGTAGTTAACCCGAATTGATTACACCAGTTCACACTTAATAAAAATAAACCCACTTAAGGATTTTCCCTCCTAACAAAAATAGACATGTGTGCGCCAAAATTTTAACCCTTATCAGTCCACTGTAGTTGTTTGACATTTTTGTCTGCACTCCTGGCTTCTTCGGGGAAATCCAAATTAACCACCTTGTCGTGTTTGCGAATAACGTCACATAACTAAGTTGCACCGAGTACCGAATCTGCACCCATTTTGCGGGCAAAAAAAACCAAAAAAACGAACGAACGAACGACGGAAATCTTACAGGTTTTCTTTGAGACTAAACAATTCGTATTTTTTTCATTATGCACGCTTTTCAATATAGCTGAATACTCTTTAATATATATGCTTTATATGTGCGTATACGCAAAACGGTAAATTAAATCAACAGATGAAGTCTCTAGTGAAGAGAATCAATTGTGACGTCAAACACGTATACTTTAAAACATGGCTTTGTGTACAAAGCGAAAGAGGAGCGTCATATTACAGCAGGTCACTTAAGAGATAACTGTATTGTATTTGAAGCTTTGCGGATGTCCATCGGTAGTTATACTGTCGCAAATTGAGTTTACCTGGCGACGCGGATGGACGTCCGCAAAGCTTCAAATACAATACAGTTATCTCTATTCTAATGCAAAATAAACAAATCGTTGAATTTAAGTCATTATTTCAGTGTAAAATTTTCATTAAACAAAAATTCCGCGAAATAATGTTATCTTCTTTGGCGCCTAAACTATGTGACGTCATAGGTAAGCTTCCGGCATCAAACGTAAACACCGGGCGTTTTCTGGCTTCTTGTCCGCTTCAGAATGGAATAAAATTTGATAAAAAGAAAATTTGTAGGTGCAAAATGTAAGTTTTTTTTGCATTTTTTGGAGAAATTACATGTCAATACATTCCGGAATTCAAAATGTCGGCTTCCTTAGTTACAGACAAGGAGATAGAGAATTGTACGCTTACTGTCATCCAATCAGAACCATTGATACAAAATAATTGCATTATAATTTATAATAAATTGCAAAAGTAACTTATCTTTTTCTTACTACTTAGTTTGACAACAGAACTGTTACTTAAATAGACGCATAAACTAAGACGACTTTTATATATAAAAATATAAATATGGTAAAGCAACATGTTTTCTGACAAACGCAAAATAGTCATATTTTTTGTTACCATCAATCGAAGTGAACTATTTGGTGTTCATACGCATAAACAATGAAGTATAAAATTATTAATTTACTCTCGAGTAATTATAAAATTGAGGAGGTAGATGTATTTTGTTAGCTATAAATCAGATATTTTGATAAAAGCATGCTATGAATTTCACATAATGGATTAATGCAATTTACTTTGCTTCGTGTCTTTCACTAAATCCATTGGATGTTGGATGTATACTGATTGATATTTTAGCCTGAGATACATAATTTTTTTGTTAGTTGTTATTTGCTTTGAACTAGCTTTCAGTAACTGCGAGTACTCTCAGATTAGTACTTTGTGTCTTTAGCGTTTTCGTTAGTTTTTTTTGTGTGCTTTGTATCGATTGAGTTAAGCCCCTTTTCAACTGTTTTTTACTGCTCTTATGTTGTGCTGTTACACGACAGTCCCAGGTAAGGGGAGGGGTTGGCGCTCTTAAACATGTTTTACTTCGCCACATTCTGTATGGGTCTGTCCAAAGTCAGGAGCCTGTGATTCAGTGGTTCTCGCTGTACATGGTCATGATTTTCTCTGACTGTAAATGACGTCTTTACATTAAATCCATTGGCTGTTGGATGTGTACTAATTGATATTTTAGTCTTAGATACATGATTTTTTTATTAGTTGTTATTGGCTTTGAACTAGCTGTCAGTAACTGCGAGTACTCTCAGATCTGAACTTAGTGTCATTTTTGTTATTAGGGATGAGGGATGGATAAATACCCTGCCACGTCCGATCTGTGTTTTTGTTTTTCTGCTTTGTATCGATCTGTTGAGTTAAGCCTTTTTCAACTGATTTTACAGTTTGTTCTTATGTTGTGCTGTAACACCACTGTCCCAGGTTAGGGGAAGGGTTTAGCGCTCACAAACATGTAAACCCCGCCACATTCTTTATGTGCCTGTCCCAAGTCAGGAGCCTGTAGTTTAGTGGTTGTCGTTGGTTCATGTCTGTCATATTTGTTTTTCGTTAATACTTTTGTTGTAAATTAGGCCGTTAGTTTTCTCAATCGAATTGTTTCATATTTTTCATGTCGGGGCCTTTTATAGCCGACTTTATGGTATGGGTTTTTCTCATTGTTGGAGGCCGTACGGTTGCCTATAATTGCTTACATCCACTTTATTTGAACTTTGGTGGATAGTTGTCTCATTGGCAATCAGACCTCATCTCCTAATTTTTATATGAATTTCCCCTTTTTATATGGTATTTGTTTTTTTACACTTGTTTTACATTTGTCATTTCGGGGTCTTACATAGCTTGATATTTAGTACGGGTTTTGCTCATTGTTGAAAGTCCTACGGTAATTTCTTACTTCTACGTCATTTGTTCACCGGTGGAGAGTTGTCTCAGTAGGAATCATACCACATCTTCTTATTTTCACATTTAATGTTTGTTATCTTCAGCAAAAAAAAATGTAGGAAGATATTTTTACACAAATGCTATTTTTATAAGCCTTTAAACAAAAGTAATTTCGGGCTTTTATTTTAATCCAATTAAACAGATAAATGATTTTTTTATGATGTTCAAGTCTTTTCAAAGAGAGCTAAATGACAAGTTATGCCATTCGCTAAAAATGTTTTGCCTAAAATAAGTTCGTGTATTGAAATTGCAATAAAAAACGATTATTTAGATCTATTATTGCTTCCGTTATTAGTAAAAAAAATGTTAAAGCGTGGATAGATATGTTTTAGTTCAATAAATATATGTTTTGAAATAAAATTGAAGATGCATATTGATAAGAGTCTAGACTTTTCTATAAAACTAAACGAATATTGTATTTAGTAATTAATGCCATTTATTAATCAGTGTATCTACGTAAAAGGATAGATTTTACTAGTAATAGAAATTTAGATAAAAATATAGCAACATATTTTTGTTCCATGTTCCAGGTTTTTTCATAATTTATTTATATTTCAAGGACATTTATTGAATTGTTATCATTGTTTGCTTATCGTCCAGTGACAAATACCTCATGCATATTCTAGACGAAAAAGATCAACAATACATCCAATAAAAAGCTTCTGGGACTAACTGGATCGATGGGATAAAGGGTATGAATTTACACTGCCACTTGGAAAGGGGTATATTCCTTCAAAATCCCATAACTGTAGATATTTTCATAACTTGTCAATGGTTTACTTATACTCATATTAGCATTCATTGGTTTTATATGAACATGCTCAATTTTATGATACATTGTTATTACCGTGTATTTTGTCTTAGTTGCATATTTGCATCATTTTTTCGTCATACAGTCAAAATCTGCAAAAAAAACCACCAGAATAGCCCTACTCGGAGATCTTTTCGTAAATATTTAAGAGCCTCAGTCTTACCAAAAAATGATATTTTGCTACAAGATGTCTTATACAGAGGTGTTTATACAAAACTGTATTTGCGAACGTCAAATCTCCAATTGACGGCGACAATTCTTCAACGACAGAAATGTTATTCCTTGATTAGCTCTTATAAAACATCCTCCTTTACATGTGTATAAATCCTTTTGTTTTCTGAATGACAAAAACATTTGACTTCTTAAGTTTGTATAACCTCCTGTTTGAACACTCCAAACTTATTTGCTTTAAGCACCTGTTTTTGGCATAAGGTTTTTTGATGAACAAATAAAGGTATATGAACAGACCAAAGGAAAAAATGACACCGCGTTTGCTGGAAAAATTAAGGATGATTGAGCGACACAAACCCCACCAAAGGATGAAGTTATGTTATCCAGAATTCTATCCAACCATTAAATCCAACCGCTTTGAGAGTAAACTTTAAAAAATCAGCCCGCTCTGTTTTTATTTATGTACTTTGAAAACTGAGTAAAAATTTTAATGTTAACTTGGAATTAGTTTCCTTGTTCGTACAATAATTTAACTAATAGAAATCGAGCTATTTTGTATATCTTAACCTAATTAAAATATTATTTTAAGACTAAACATACTGAATACATCCTTTTAACATACTTTTTATGATGATATCGGTTTTAACGTTCAAATAAGTCTGTTCAAATTATTTTCGTATGGATTTACCATGTTTGCCACCTGTGACATGTACTTATAGATTATTGCAGTTTATAGTTATAGGAAAGTTTCAATTACAGGACAATATAAAAATAATTTTTTACGAGTCGCATTACCACTTATGTAAGAATTTTCAGACTCATGACCAACAACTTTCCGAAATTTGATTCAGAATAGAAATAGACGTATATCTATGTGACGTCCAAGGCCTTATATAGAAATAGACGTATATCTATGTGACGTCCAAGGCCTTATATAGAAATAGACGTATATCTATGTGACGTCCAAGGCCTTATATAGAAATTATACACAACCTGTTACATATGCATTCAATACAATGTTGTAATAAATGGACTCGATACGACGGTCAAAAAACAGTGACAAAAACACTTGTAAGGTAATCAATTGACATATGTTACGAATTGCAACATGAGCCTATTATTATTTTTTGAGAAAAATGTGTTGTTTTCATCGAGACTTGACACACTCACATACTTATCTTGCTTACTGTTACGTTTACTCTAATGGTCAGGAAACCCTAGAACTTTGGTCAAGGTAAAAACAAACCTGCATTTTTATTCATAATTCACAATCTATTGCATGTTTTCGACTTTGATTAGTCTTCCGTCTGATTGTGACTAAGCTCTTCACACAATTGGATATGACAGCTTTTTGACGTCAAATACGTTGACCCGGAAAATATCACCGACGTGATAATGATATTTAAACGACGTTAATAAGTTTGATGGTAAAACAAATATAACAGTTTCTACCACACAAATACGATCCGATAAATCGATTATCAGATCACTGCGCTCACTTGACAAGAAGCTTCATATCGGGACTCACAACCGATATTTCAGAGTAATTGGTACAAAGAGATAGATTATAGCTGTTGGGATTTTATATTGTGAAAGACTTAAAAGAGGGACGAAAGATACCAGAGGGACAGTCAAACTCATAGATCGAAAACAAACTTAAGTTTGATGCATTTTGAAACTTAGTCAGTATTTTGTTGTGTGTCATCTCTGTTTTTCGTTTTATGAAGCATTGAGTCTTGATGGTAATTCTTCGAATGTCACTGTCAAATTTATTCACAGCTTTATAGACCCGGGGGCTTGAGCTTGACACATTGTATAATTACCTATCTATTATTGAAGACTGCATGTTGCTCCCTAGATAGCATTTCATTATATTCGTCTTTATGTTGCTGCGGCATTAGCGTAAACATCATATTTCCTTTTATTCGTATACAAATAGTGCTATGTCAATAATTTTCTGATTTATTGTGTGTATTTACAAAAATTAAAAGTGATCTAAATTTCAACATACCTTTTTGCTGATATCCTCGATACGTACAAGTATCTGCCAGATGTCAACATATTAAAAAATAAACAAACCATTAAAAGTACTTAAAAGACAATCGATTTGCAGAACAAAGGAACAACCAACTGTTATTATATTATATATATATAGTATTATATTACTAAAATCTATGATATTTACATATTTCCCGATAGAATATAAATAAAACATCAACTATAATAGAATGTAAACAGAATAAATTGTATAGTTTCAAACTTTGTAAAACATAAATAGATGTTTGATTAGAGGATGTTTCGCATACATACACAAAAGCTATAGAAATACAATCAAAATAAAGTATGGTTTTATATTCTATACAATTCATGTATGAAAAGTGTATGTAAGCATGACGGGTTTTCAACTGTACCTAATATTTACCTAGTTTTTAATCATTTAAAAAAAACTAAAATTTTAGACATAAGACTCGCTCTTTTTTTGGCAATACAAGATACTGTAAGGAACATATTTGAAGAAAAATTAATGAAAAATCGACAAAGTTATAAACATACCGAGTACAAATCACCGATAACTTACTTCAAGGAAAATACGGATAACGGTACCATGCAGGAGCATGATGAAAATTATGTAAACGAGATATTAACCCAACAATACAATAAAACAAGAAAAGACGTCTATAATGTGGTCTGTCTTTATTTGTTAAAAGATGGATGCAAGACATTGTTAATTACACAAGGGTAATAGTTTGTGTGCTTTATTTTGAAACATCCGTCAGCTTAAATAGTTTGGTTTGAGTGCAATAAGCCATCATAAAACAAATACATGCAAACTTGTTTCGTTTTATTCAACTTAAAAACGATATAATACCACTAATATTAATCAGGACTGAGAAACACAATATATTTTTATAAAAAAACCTCATAGATATACAACAGAAGAAACAATAAAGTTTTCAGGATATATTTAGATATTATATGTTATTCGGGAACTTCACACCAGATAAGGGCTCATATTCCCCGTCAGTGCTTTATATTATGATATTATTACGTGAGTATTTCTGTATTCCCAATAACAAGGCCAATACAGAAATACACGTAATAGTATCTTTATTAATTAACTACCGTGTTACAATATTTTTTTTATTTCATTTCACAAGAGATAAACATTTTTACCTTGAAGTGGAACTATCCAAATCTCAGTTTCTTTTCATAAGATGCAATATCTAATGATCTGGTGCCGTGTCCAGGTGTCTTCAGCATTTTGTCATCTGAAGAATTTTTCTACCCTTTCCAGTCACTATAAAGTGTTACAAATTAAATTTAGACGCAACACATAAATAATAATTGGAAAGGTACTGCCATTGCATGTGTTATGCAGAAACAAATTGAATATATTTAAAAAAAAAAATAATGTAGGAGTTGAAAATGATACAACTATTAATAAGCCAACTGACCAAAGAACGAAGATTTGCACAATTACAGGTCACCCTTCCAGAATGCATATGCCTGGTTCGGGTTTAAAAATTAATGACAGTTTACAAAACATGAGAAGCGAAAGTAAACAGTAAATCGATTTGTACCATCGTGAAATTATGAGGTCGACAAGAAATGAACTTTGTGATAATCTACTCGTTCCCCAAACCTGAAATAATTCCATCGTCTGCTTTCAAAATGTTTTTTACATGAATGTGACCGTCTTTAGCCTGAAATATATGCCATACTGAACGTTTCAGCATGTTTATGGTGAGTAAACGAAAACTGCGTCTTCCAAACAACTGTTTACTTTCAGTTTGTGTTTATCGTGACTTTCGATCTAAAAACTAGAGACGTTCCGAAATCCTGTATTGGCCGGATCAGAACTCGGCCAATACAGAAAAAAAATCTATATTGGCCGAGTTATTCTGTATTGGCCGAGTTGACACCTTTATATTGCATAGGCAGTTTTCATCATATTAAGTCCAATAACAGTGTAGTTAATTAATAATTCCTGATATAGGACATTAACAGGGAATATGACCCCTTATCCCCGGCTTAGTATATTTCTCGGATTTTGATTAGCTAATGGTTGTCGTTAAAAAAAAACCCATAGCCCCGGTGTTGCTAACCCATATACCTGGACGTTGCTACCCATTACCCCGGGGAACGTCACGCGTGTTTATACACTGACGGCGTCCATTTTGAAAATGGCAAAGCGTTTTGCTTCCCACACGGAGGATGAAATTTTTGACGAAAGGTCTAAAAACATTGCGTCATCAACAGAAAAAGCAAACAAAAGGGCTGGTAATTTACTGCATGAATATCTCTCTGAGAAGAATGAAGACACAGACTTTGAACAGTATAGTCCTGGTCGGCTAAATGATGTCCTAAATTATTTTTTCTCGACGCCTGTAAACCGGATGGGGAAATGTATAAAGTCAACTCTCTTGAATCATTCAGGTACTCTCTAAATAAATACCTCAAGGCTCCCCCTTTTTAGAAAGCAATTTTGACATTATGAAGCATGAAGACTTTAATTAATCAAATCAAGTATTTAAAACTGCCCTAACATAATTGAAAAGGAACCACACAGCACTTTCCGATAATTTCGGAAATTGAGAGAACAAAATTGTATTCGTCAGTTTTTATGCAACCATGCTCCCCGACTGGGTTATGAAATAAAGTCCAATTTGATATAAGAATGTACTTTTTAGATGGGGGCTGAAAATATGGATAAGATGACAAAAGACACTTTTATCGTCAAAACAGACCCAAGACAAAATAAAGTATGTGACAAAACAAATTGATGAACTTACCAAGAATCACCGCTACAATGATCAGGAAAATCTTACTGCAATTATGCCAGAGAAACCTGATAGTCCGTCTTGCCATGTGATAGCTTTTCAAAAGTACATTCTTAACTGAATCCTCAATGCAACTGATTATGACAAAGGCCACTGGGATCCTTTTATGAAGATTCCACAATTTGGTATTGCAATAGACCACTTTCGGGTTATGTCCTTCACCGGAAAATTTGGCAATTATGCGCGCCTTTATGACGTCATTTACCAGAAAGAGGGGACCGCCTGTATCCCTGCACTATTAAAGTTCATCAAGCGTCTTCGTGGTCGTCATTATGCAGGATAAACTAGAAATAATGTTTATTCCGTCGGTACTTAATAACAATTCCCTAATGACAGCAGTGCCAATTATCAATTATAAGAATTTCATTTGCCGAATAATCGTGCAATACAGCATCATATTTTTTTCAACCGCTTGCTTAACATGGGAAGGAAGTGACGATGCCCCTAAACGCACGAATGATGTTCACTAAAACAAAAGTTTTTGACGGAAATGCAACGAACTCGAAAGTGGTCTATTCTCCCGTTGGTCGTGACACTTTGGCTCAACTTATGAATTAGTTAAGTAAACTTTGTTGCTTATCACAAGTTTACACTAACCATTCAATCCGAGCGACCGGTGCATCTATTCTCACAGAAAGTAGGTACTTTGCTGATGCTCAAATCCTGTCTGTCACTGGCCACAAAAGTGTCTCGAGTTTGGCAATCTATTAAATGCCTGCATCAAGTCAGGAATATGAGAGTTGTTTTCCATTAGTTTGATGTGTTTGAGCTTTTGATTTTGCCATTTGATAAAGGACTTTCCGTTTTGAATTTCTCTTGGAGTTCGGTATTTTTGTTATTTTACTTTTTTTTCAAAGAACTTCCGACAAGGCAAAATTTCAAATGAGACAAATGATTCATGCTTACCTTCACCTGTTCAACCGTTGGCACTTCCCACTCCGGCTAGACTGGGGAATATAAATATGGTCACCATTGATCTTTCTCCAACCGGCAATAAAACCTTTGTCAAAGTAGGACGTCCGTTTGGTTGTGTGAGATGCACAAGTACGCAGCCACGTCCGGTTAGAATGGGGACGTTAAATCCGATGCCTCGTGTAAAGAGAGTGCCACGCCCTTTGCACGTTAATAACTCTTGCAACAACTCTTTGAGGGGTCAGTAGGTAGCCTGTTGCTAGGCTAAATTTCTGTCCCTATCCAATATACGTATCCAGTGGTTGTAATGGATAAGGATTCCTAATAGCCGTAACTTCCCCCTGAATCGTAGATATCAAATTCTTTTCTGACATGACTGGTATGCTGAATTTGTGGAGGTACATGTTATCATTTGTGAGTTCACTGTGACGTCATTAAAAATATCATAATTAACATTTTATATTGATCATTAGTGAAACTAGAATTCTGATCAACTGCATCCCGCGCATAAAAATATTTTACTCGCATCAATGTCTTTTAAAAAAGTTTTTTTTGGGGATTTTCATCCTGTTAAAATTATTTCCCGATATTCAAATATTAATAAGTACATATCAAATGGTAGAGACGCCTCATGGGTTAACTATTGTGTTCTCCCGTCCGATGGCAAGACTCGTCCTGATGGGAGACCGTTTACCTGTGCGGGATGTTTAAATACGCTGCAACGTCCGGTTGTAATTGGGCCAATGAGACGAAATATCCACCAGAGTTCAAATAACGTTGATATAAGCAGTTATATGTCATCGTTCGGCATTCAACGATGCGGAAACCCCATACAGTATCGTCAAAAGGCCCCGACATAAAAATGTGAAACAATTCAAACGAGAAAACTAACGGCTCATTTATAGCAATACAATTTACGAAAAACAAATATGATAGACATGAACCAACGACAACCACAGGCTCCCGACTTGGGACAAGCACATCATGAATGTGGCGGGGTTAAACATGTTTATGAGCGCTCAAACCTCCAATTATCTAAGAACAAACAGTAAAATCAGTTGTAAATGGATAGATCGGTACGAAGCACAAAAGTTAATATAAATCTAACAGAAAAAAAAGCTTTAATACAAGAGTATACCCACAGTTACTAAAAGCTGATTCAAAGCCAATTACAACTAATAATAAAATCAAGTTCTGATAGACTAAAGACTCTGCTCCTTAAAGAGCGCTTGCAACAATTTTTTGATAGTTCCGTGTGTATCCTTTTGCTAGGCTTAATTTCTTCTCTACAGAAAATGACAGTGTTTAAATTTTCTTCTTCAAATAAACGTCCAAAGATCCCGCTTTAAACCCGTTTAACGTTACACTTAGGGGAGAGTTGAGCGCTCACAAACATGTTAACTCTTCACATTCTTTATGTGCCTGTCCCAAGTCAAGGGGGATGTAATTCAGCGGTTGTCGTTGGTTGCTGTCTGACATATTTGTTGTTAGTTTGAATTGTTTGAAAACAAATTTCACGCTAAAGCTATTGTGTTCTCCCGTCCCGCCTTTTATAGCTTGCTATGCGGGATGGTTTTCTCTTCATTATTGGAAGCCGTATGGTAACCTATGTTTGCTATTGTCCACATCATCAGGTTTCTGTTGTATAGTTGTCTGATTGGCAAATATACCACATCTCCATATTTTCTTTATATTTTAGTACTGATATACTAAAATTATTCACAAAAATATCATCATACTAAACCAAAACTAATAGACAAGTAATAAAAAAAACATTGGAAATATTTGTACTCCCACTAACATAAGTCATACAGAATTTCTTTTTGATGACCAAAAGATTAACTTACTTCTGGATCTTTTTAAATAAGTCTAATGTTAGGAAATTTTAATATAAAGTTTAATGTTTAGAATTAACCCTAACTTAAGGCGACAGTACTTTACCAATGTCTAAATCTCGTAAATCCATTTAGAGGACAAGTCAAGGTAACAAACACAAACTGGGGGAGTCGTATGTCATCCAATAGGAGCGAGATCGGGTGCGTCAACAGGGTAAGCGTCTACTGTTATGCATGCATCGCTCGCCATGCAAATATTAAATTTCACAATCTTAAAATAGTACTCCTAGTTCAAGTTGAGATTCAGCTATTTTTCGTTACATAACACCTCATCAAAGATACAAGGCGTATGCTGTTGGTACGCCAGATGCGCGTTTCGTCTACATAATCTCACCATAACGTTTTTATACCATATACAGATAAGGAGATACTGAATAATTGCCACTAAGACAACTATCCACCATAGACTTCATGACATCTATGTTAATTTCATAAGATCTGAAGAAGAGAAATAGTATGTAACTTCTTTAAATTTCATCAACCAACAATTTTTATTTCTGCATAATGTACGCTATAAAGACATTAAAATCTGGGGATAATTTTTTTTAATTGACATCCCCTACCGATTCCAAAGCTCTTGTACGAATTCTACAGAAATAAAATATATTGCTTAAATCAGTCAGGATGTAACGCATCCTTGTCAATACAACCGATACAAAATAGCGTATTTTGGGCAGAGATCAAAGAATTATCATCGTGAGACAGATAAATTTGGATAGAAAATCGGTTCGTACTGAAGGATTCCAACATGCCGGGAGAAATTGCACATGTAATGACGGTTCTATGAAAGTTTTACTGAAGCCTATTCATTCGTATGTAGACGTGGATACAGAATGCACTTAACAGTATTTTTAGAATATTAAATCAAATATACAGCATACTGTTTAAACCTTTAACAATGGTGGGACAATTGAATACTTTACAAAGGTTGAACAATAACGATTTGTGTCGATCTCATTTCAGTAGGATGTTGGTGATGTATTGGTACTTCAGTAACAACTAGGTCGAACTTTTTATATAACGTGCAATTTCAAAATGTAACAGTCAGCAGGAAGACATGTCATCCTATCCGGACAAACTATTCTGACACCGAATCCATAGTTTGCTCTTGATTCCAAATGCCGCTTGCTTATCAGAGAAACAGGAAATACAACCTATGAAGTCTTCGGTTTGACCCGCGGCCGGGGATTGAACCCGGGATTTCACGCTTTCGATGCGAGCACGCTACCAAGAGACTACCCGATGCGTTTTTTTTTACTTGGAAAACGCCCAATGGATTTTAAGTTCTGTCTTTACAGTAGATTAATATAAATTTACATTATAGAATGCAAAGAAAAAATAACAAAATATATAATGAATACTAATGACATGTATCAAGTCCTTTAAACCTATATAAAATATAATAACGCAAACATCTGAGTGGAACCTTACTTTTTCACTGAATGCCATCGTTGTGCACAATAATTAGTTGGAACATGCAGATCTATAACTGCCTATAGTCTTATAATTTTTGAATTATTTGAAATATTCAAAATTTGTTACACTTCTTGTAAAAAAATATCAGTCATTTAACGAAAGATAACTCTGATAAGATATCGGAAACTCGTTTTTACAATGCACTGACCGCAAACAGCTCTGCCATATTAAAATTGTATATCATATATACCATTTCCATATACTTTGTCAACATTTCCTTAACTTACATTTTTCACAATTTTGATCGTGAAATTATATTAATTTTTTTCTCCTTTTTCATAGCTAAAATATTCTTACAATACGGAGATTTTAATCTATCTTAATAATAATTAATTTTAACCCCACCCTTTAAAACTGTTTGAACGGGAAGACATTAAACGTAGGAAATATTGTTCGAAATAGAAACTATTTTTGACAAAGTCTAAGAATATGTACGCACTCTTTTATAAGTGTTACATTGTATTGTGTGAACGTGTAACACTAAGTATCAATGTATATTGGAGTCAATCATGAATATATAATACAGGAAAGCAAAAAGACGTGTCCACAAGACAACAGGCCCCATCCGCACAATCATTTTCCGTGTTCAGTGAATAGTGAAATCGGGCAAAAAATGTAAATGATGGCATATTATTTTTAAAAAGTTCACGTATTGATGAACATATTTGCTAAGTTTCATATTTAAAGTGACTTCAACTTCATCATAAACTACCTCGACCAAAAGCTTTAATCTAATACGGGACGATTAATTGATTGGTTGTTGGTCGCTTAACGCGTGCAGTGGCAATTATTTCATGCATGTTCAGGACTAGAACAAATTAACAATAAAACAATAGGTAGGTCCTGTACTCTCTCTACACGAGGCATCGGATTTAACGTCCCCATTCTGACTGGACGTGGCTGCGTACTTGTACATCCCGCCTACACAAAAGGATGCCCCGGTCTTCAACACGGAGCCTTGGCTCACACCGAACAGCAAGCTCTAAAGGGCCCCAAAAATGACTGATGTAAAACCATTCAAACAGGAAAACCAACGTTCTAGTCTATATAAAAAACGAAAAACGAGAAACAATATGAACCACATCAACAAACGACAACCACTGAACATCAGGTTCCTGACTTAGGACAGATGCAAACAAATGCAGCGGGTTTTAACGTTTTAAAAGGCGCCAACCTTCACTCTACCTGAAACAATAGTGTATATCAATACATTTTAGGCAGACCTTTATTTGTGAACTTCGATGCACTTTCATAGAACGTGTTGTATCGACTTTTCTGCTGTGTCTGATGACTTTTAGCTTCTGGTGTAAAAAGAGAGGAAGGTTTAAAAATATTAAAACTTTGAAATAGTAATCAAAGGTACCAGGATTATAATTTAATACGCCAGACGCGCGTTTTGTCTTCCTAAGACTCATCAGTGACGCTCAGATCTAAATAGTTATAAAGCCAAACCAGTACAAACAATGCATGTATTGTAATATTATTTGTTTTGCATTTTATGTAATATATTTTCCTGTTTCCTAATATTTGCATTGTCTTTTATTCTACTATCTTGATTATTCATATTGACGCTGTCGTGCTGATTAAATACTATGGAAATTAAAATTGTAAAAAACCTCAAAAATAAATTTGATGCGGGAAAACCTTACGCTATTTTTACAACTTATGTTGAAAACACCCAAGAGGAAAAAAAATCATTCTTATACACTATCGTTTAAAACGTTTAAAATTACAGTTCTCCTGGTATAAACTGCTCATCATTGTAGATATAAAACCAATACTAAATACCAAATATTAAAGCAACTTAAAAAAAAATATGCTGACACTTAATTAAGTTTTGAATAAAACCCAGTCCAAAATGTAAATTTAAACAAAGATTTTCAACAAAAAGAATTCAGTTCCGATAAACGATCATTGTTTCTGCTAAATCGTCCTTCACATAGCCATCCGTGGAAGTGTCCGATATCACCAGCTTGTAGACTATGTGATCCTAACGATTTTATGTCCGAAACAAACAAAAAAGCATCAGTGAAAATGTCCGTCATCCTTGTATAATAGCTTGAAGGCTTATCATTTGATCGAAAAAAACATTGCAAGTATTATTCCAAATTGTGTACGTTTTACCATTCTTCGCAATAATCAACCAATTTCCATCTCTATAAATATTCGTTTTGCTTTTTCCGGAAAAAATGAAATGTGTGATGATTTGAAACGTATTTCATAATAGAGCAAATTTAAAAATTCTGATGCTTACATAAAACCTACATTTCTTATGAACAAGCACAAATGGTACGTTGTGAAAATAAAAAAATGATCTACACCAAATTACTTTATACTCTGCAGTAATCGGCTCTTTCTTCCTGATTTGTGAGCCTTATTTCCTTTACCACCTTCATGAACACATTTCACTATTTGAGAATCGGTAGGAGAATATGGACCAATAATAGTGTGTGTCCACTTTATACAATAAAACGCACAAGACACGAGACTAGAAGTCGTAGAAAATTGTACTAAAGAAGCTACATACAAAAGTACTAATAACGGCTTTGTCGGTAAAAAAAATCGACATCATAAATTTGTTTGCTTTCGAAAGCAGGGGGGTCTGTCGTTCGACTTGTTAAACTAATCATATGATTAACCTCAACGAGTCGTTAAAAGTTAATTGCATGGTTAGTAAATACAATGATTAAATTTTGTTGTTCAACTTATTCTAATCATTGTATTAGTTAATCACTGTATTATTTTTTGATCCTATGACTAATCATTTGGGTAATTAACAAGTGCCTCCCACAATGCATCGTATACCAGGGCCTCCATAACTTCTTGCTCTGCAAAAAAAATATGGCTTACCAAACAAAACCTAATCCTTGTCCAGCAAAGATGCCTAAATTGGGTAAAACCAAGTATTCGGTTGCAGAAGAAAATTTAATGCAAGTAGAAGTTGAAAAGTATATTCATATTTTGAGAGAAAAGCATAGCAATGAGGTCACAAACTAACAAAAACAAAAAGATTTGGGAAGTTAAAATAAACTCCTTGGGCATAGCTTACAGAACTCCATATGAAAATAGGGACACATGGAGAAAGACGGTTTCTAAAGCTAAATAAGCCTATACAGAACAGAGGAGGGAGTCAACAAAAACTGGAGGGGGTCCGTTCCACCCAGGCCAGTGTCATTGCAATATGGGCCGTCATAGATCTCATGAAAGATAGCTCCAGCTTCACAGGAATTGAAGAAGGAATTGAAACTGACATATTTGTTTCTGGTAAATAAATTTATTTGGTGCTAGAGTTCTCATAAGTATTGAACTATAATTGTATTTCTGCCTTATTTTTCATAAAATAAACATCGACATTTCGCCGTCTGCAAACGTCGTCTATCGGAAAACCCCCTCGTCTGTTTTGATAAATGTACGACCCGCACCTCATTTGGAATTTCTATTTATATAACGCATGTATGGTCGCGGAAACTTACTGGACGTTATTATCAACCAATGCATGACTTTTTCCATCGCAAAGAACGATAGTAGTATTTTCTTCACTGTGTGTGTGTTTATAAATTAGGAATAAGGGCTAAATAAGTGTCACGATCAGTCGGTAATCTTGTGATATCAATTTGAACACATGAAAAAACATATTTAAAAACATAATTTGAAAAATAAGTATGTAACTCCTTTCCAAATTTAACATATGTCATCAATGAAATACATAATAAACCAATACAATAAAAAATTATAATATTATATATCTGCAATAAAAAATGAGAAAAATTAACACCAAGTAAAAATTGTTAATAAAAAATTTACCTAATATCAACTTTAAGAGAAAACACCGTCAATCTGATAAAAATACAGATCATACAGTGCTATGGGAGAAAACTCTTACAAAACAGAATTCGGATAAATAGGTTGAGTTTCAAAAGAGCCATTACTGTTCGTTGTCATATGCCAATAGTATAGTGCCCAGTGTTAAAAAAAGACTTCTTTTTGACGAATTTGAGTTAACGTAATAACACACGGCTTTTTTTTTACAAATTATAGGAGAATCAGTATATTTTACCACTGAAATTGTCGTCGTAAGTTCCTGTGGCCACGATTTTCTAATTCCTGTTTTTGCAGGGTACCCTCAAGATATCGTATTGTACAGGGAATCTTAATCATGAAATATAACATTATTGCTCTCTATGTTGGTGGTTAAAATTGTACTAAGAATATAGTTTAAATATCAAATATATCATGTAACGAAAGCGGACGATATTTATGTAATTCTATTATACATATTTACTTGAAATTTACCACATTTTTACCAAAAGCAAAATCACAACGTGTTACTATCACGGGATTTTGATTCTGATTAACGCAATAAGTTTATGTGTGTGTCAAATTCAATCATGTTGTGCAAGTCGTTGTGAAGAAATAAGCAATTTAAAGCACACATTAATAATTGTAGTATAAAAATCAAATCGTTAGATCTCGTTTCAGAACCGGAAAAAGCATACTTTCACAGTCCTTTAAGTCCTAAAGGGAGTAGGAATCGGATAAGTGTGCTATTTGTCAGGGTTCTCCAACTACCAACATTAATTCTAAAAAAATCATACACCAGCAGGCACAACTGAAGTTATTTCAAAGCTGAAAAGAAAATAGGTATGCCCGGGCAAACAATTCAAGCCGCTGGAACATTTTTGCCAGACATGACCTTGTGCAATGCCAAAATGTACTGACAGATTGTAGTACCGTGAAAGTGCATAGTGTTTAGTATGGTTTTAATTTACTGATAACAAAATCAATATTTATACCAATAAAAACTATATTCAAAGATATAATTACAGTGTTGAATTGGTAACCTTTTAGAATAAGTTTATTTAAATGATTGATAAGTTTACCCGGATCGTATCTAATTTCCGGGCTCGGAAAACAACTTCATCGTAAAGATGCTTGTTTTGTCTGTGAAAAGACCGAATGCTTCTCAAAATAAAGTCAAATGACCGACATCATAATACAAAGAAAGATCAAAGGCTGCTTCGAATAATTGATGACAAAACATATATTGACAATGCAGTCTATTATTCAGGTTACATAACAAAATATTTGCTGAGAAAAGATACACAAATTAAGTCCAAAAACTTAAACAATGCTTGTTCCATACTAAAACACGACACCGCTTTTCAGACGCTCATATATAATGAGCATGTAAGATGAATTTGTTGGCAAAAAGGCATTCTAAGTCGCAAATATTGCCAAAGTATATTTCTTATCTTCCCGATCACATCCCTAAGACATAACTGGTAACAAAATTACAAGATAAACCGGAAAGGTATTACGACGAGTAAGTTATTGTGCAACCACGATTGGTCAAGGGAAGATGAAATTCAAGTTAAAAGCATCTGAGATTGAACACGACGTATCAAAAGTATCTGACACATTCAGCGATGAAGAAATATTACATTCCGCGCTAAAATCGTTAGGCGAGACATCAAGAAATTTACCGTTTCCGCCGATGAAACTCCAACCGATATTTCATTAGCTGCATCGATGAAATGCATGCCTTTATCGCTTATCAAAGTTATCTGCTGGCTGATGGACAGCAAGTCATTTATGGATGCAACAGAACCTTATGTAGTTCCATTTAATAAAATAAAGAAAGTGATGGGTATAACCGAATGTATATTTTCGGTTCTAAGGATATTTTTACCCCTTACCACCTTGGTCTTGCTGTGCAGCTGTACCACGATTTCGGATCAAAACACTTTATCGAGACATTGTACTCCCATGGTTTTTGTGCATCAGGCGATACCTCAAAGGCACTGCATGCCTATAATGAAATTGAAAAAATCAATAACGGTGTTGACGTTCCGAATGGATTAATTCATATGCATGCAGGCGGAGGACTGATTCGAGAGAGTACTGATAATATGGATATCAACACTGAAACCATCGATGGAAAAGACACTGTAAATCAATGGAAAGGGCTGTGTTCCAAATCCGACACTAAAACGTAGAACCGAACATAGGAAAGTCAAAAGATAACAAGAGCTCAAGAAAAGGTCTGTACAGATAAAGGACAGTGCAACTTCTCTGTCTGCTTGTTTGTTTTTCGTTTGTAAAGCCGAAAACAAGAGAAACGCCTCCTTAAATGAAAATCCATACGGCAAAATATCAGACTGTGCAAGCAAACTATCTAGTGCATCGGACATTCTTTGGGGTCTCTTGCGGTAGCTATCTAGAACTGTTTTAGAGATTCCAGTTATTTTTCCAGCAGACCAGCCTCAGAAAATCCATTTATGGACCGACTATAATTCCTGTTTGTCGGATTTTAAATCTGCCTTCTCGATTGTGTAATATGCAGCTTTATTGGGTATAAGCCAAATGATATTACAACGGTTTACACTACGATGATAAAGTGTGTTGATATTACAGAAGCCATAAGCCAGAAGCATTCAGTCCAAACATTTGATCAGCAACTATACTCCATAGCGAAACAAGTTGCATGGACAATGCCCGATATCATCCGTAATCACATAATTCGCGTAGGTGGTTTCTACACATAATCATGCTATATTGCGGCTATGGAAAAGTTAGGGGGTGATGGAGGTCTAAACGATTATTAGTTTTATGCCCTCGGAACAGTAGATCAGATGCTGAATAGAAAGGAATTTAATCGAGCTGAGATTTTTTACTTTGGCATTTAAAGCTTTGTGTGAGTCATGGTTGTCTGCTTTTTCAAATGGTGCAGTGAAAATTACTTTATTGAGTCATTTCCTAGCTGGTTTTGGTCTTGTTTGTTTTACATAGCCTCTTAACTTTCATTCCAAATCAGAAGTTACATCATCCATTAATTCTGCAATGACTACCATTAAACTCCACATGCTTCCTTTTATGAATGACTTTACAGTGGGGTTGTCGTTGTATGTTGCCAATCAGTTTTGTCACAAACAGCATGAACTATTCTAGATTGCTGCTAGTTTAGATACTAGGTATGTTCAATTATTTTGCAAGCGTTTGAATCGGGCAACTTTGTTATTCGACAGAAACCAATTACCTTCAATGGGACATGGATTGAGTTGGCAACAGAAAAGACTATCGTTAAGAACTCCAAAGAATGTGGTGGTTTCGTTCGTTATTTTCACAAGACAGAAACCCTCTTTGATAAGGTTGTGACACATTTAGACTAACTGTTGTTATTTTCTAATATTTAATTATTTGTGTATAAACATGTATTTATTTGAATATTGCCGGATGATAAACTTTTTGGGTGTGCACAAACAGTGATGAATGCATTGATTTGATTCCCATGATTTTAACCATTTATATTTTGCAAATGATAAGGGCCAGTTTATATATATATAATTGTAATGATTACCTATGAAATACTCTAATTGTTCTGTCAAACAGTGATTTATCCTGACGAATCTTGTCGTGAGATTTAACTTGTATATGTTGGCCATCGCAACTTTCTATATTTTCACTTTGCCATCTCAAAGTCATTATTTTTTTAAGTTAATACCTTATCTAATTGCATTTTTATTCTGTTTGTACCTTCCTGTTCATTTACATTGGCTATATTTATGACAGAACAGAATATTAGTACTCAAAATCCTCTCCCATTCTTTCATATCCAATGCCGAATAAACCCTTCATATTAGACACAGATGCTAGCGGCAAAGCTCTGGATTGTGTCCTGTCCCAGGTATAGGATGGTTCTGAAAAAAACAAATAGCTTATATGAGTAAATCTCTAACTAAGCATGAACAATCATATTGTGTAACCCGGAAGGAATTGTTAGCGATTGTTACAGCAATCATTTTCATGTCTATCTTTATGGACAGTAAGTATTATTAAGGACCGATAATGCTGGTGATAGTTGATAAATTAAAACAACCAACAGGAAAAATGGCTCGTTGGCTACAACAAATCTGTTTATATTACTTGACAGTCACAATGGTAGGAATGAAGCATCGAAATACAGATGCGCTTTGAAGAAAACCTTGCAAAATATGCCTGAGACAGGAAACTATACATGATTGTTCTGGTGGTGAATGTGAAGAACCAAAATATGAAATCAAGTTTCCAGATGAAAAAAGATGAGAAAACCAAGACTGTTCAAACTACTATTGAGGAAGAGGATGCTACACACGTTAGAGTGATAACTAGAAGCCAGTCGTGTGCAAGAAATCACCTAAGTAAGACTACTGACTGTATTTTGAGAGTAATATCTTTCATGACACTTGTAAAATGTTGGGTATAGAAAGAATAAACCGTGCGATTAGTACAATGTTAACTATTTTCGGTGAAAAGAAACAAAAAGTATGGGACACTTTTGTTCCACAATTTTTGATGGCATATCGTTCAATACACTCAAGTATTGGAAAATCACCGAACAAAATGGTATTTGGCAGAGAAGTCATATTACCATTACATGCAGTTATTCCTACGCCATGCAGAGAAAACCGACCAACAAGACGTTAATGAATACGTTGAAACTTTGCAGAACAGATTTCAGATCACACATGAAGAAGCCAGGGAAAGTTAAAAGAAAAGTAATACATACCAAAAGAGACATTATGACCTCAGAGCAAAGAAACGATCTTTACATGAAGGACAGGCAGTGTGGGTTTACGAACCTACCAGAAAAGTTGGAACATGCCAAAAAGTGACAAGTAAATGGAAAGGACCAAACAAAGTGACAAAGAAATTTGATGATGCCAACTATATTGTGAAGATATACCGAAAGCCATTCGAAATTTATTGTGCTGATACGTTTAAAGGGTGTATCACTTGTTATTTTTATTTGATGAATAAAAGTGTGTTTTGTTGAGCTATAGCTTATATGAAAAATTGTTGATAGTTTTGTTTTTGAAGTTTTGTTAATGCATTCCTTAGTTATGTGATAATTCTAGAACCTTAACCCAGGTTTGTCCGATGGGATTGATCACCATTGAAAATGGTTAAAAATGGAGTTACTAGAACAAACAAGTTTTATTTTGGTATTTACTAGGTAGCTATTATTTGATGTCATTGTATATTGTATTAAGATCAGTGGAAAATTCTAGGATTGCTCTGATGTTTCGAAATGTGTCCTCTGTCCTATCATCAATTGCTATGAGTGAAATATAGATGACATGCACAACTTGCAGAAGTAGATTTGAAGAAAGAAATAGAGAAGAACCATATGCGCATCTGGATAGGATTGATCAATTGGTTGTTGGTTGCTTAACGTCTAGTGGCAAACATGTCACAGTCATGAATGTTCAGGACGAGAACAAATTAACAAAAAATACAATAGGTAGACCCTGTAATAGAGGGCGTTCAGGATGAAATTTGAACGGCCACTGCAAAATGAGGTGTTTTGGATAGAAATTTTGCCTTGCAAAAAGCCACCTACGGACCCCTCAAAGAGTTGTTGCAAGTGTTCTTAACGTGCAGACAGCGTGTTACTCTCTCCTCACGAGGAATCTGATTTAACTTCGGTACTGGCATGATTTATAACAAACCTTTCTAAAATTATCCGCTTTCACATATTTGACATTGAGCGTTCCTGATGAAGATAAATCCAGAAAAGCGCTTCGGACGCATGAAATTTATAACGTGTTGTTTTCATTTTTTCAATCCTTTTTAAACTTCAACTCCTGCTTTGACTTCAGTTTCTGCTATGATCCAACTTCTGCTTTGAATTTAGCTCCTACTTTAACTTCAACACCTTCTCCAACTTCAGCTACTGTTTTAGTTCCTATAAATACTTCAACTATTACTTCAGTGTCAACTACATATTCTTCTCCATTTCCAGCATTTGCTTCTATCTCAGCTCTCCACATCTCTAAGTTCTATTGTAGAAGGTATTAGTGATGAGGATGACTTTTCTACAAGTATGAAGTTACTTCTATGGGCTGTATGCCAGTTTTCTGTCCTCCCAGGAGGGACTGGAGAGTTAGTTATGTAAAGCTAGATGAGCAAATAACCACAAAATCACAAAACCTTAACGCCTGAAAACTTCTTGTCTTAAGAGCCCACAGCAATGCAACTAGACCTTAAAAAAAGTCCTAAAGTTGTACCACAAGGGTAATCTTACTTGAAAAGTATAACTTTCCAATATTTCCAGGAACTCAAATACATCCTCCTGACAAGAACGACCAGCACATAACAAAGAAGATGTACATGTATTACAGTCATTATCATTGATCGCATACCATAAACATAAACTATAGACTGTTCAAAAAAAACATTGGACTTTGAGAACTACCTGAATATTCTTGATGACAAAACTGTGTTTACCTTATGTAAATTCAGAGCAGGTAACCATGCGTTGCATATAGAAAAGGGGAGATGGCAAAACATTGCCCGCAATGAACGGACATGTGCGTTGTGTAATTCCGATGATATAGGCGACGAATTTCATTATTTGTTTTGCTGTTCGCAATTGAAGAACGAACGAAAATTATTTCTACAAACTAAATTTTCACATAGTCCAAATATAATGTCAATTCGCTCACTCCTTAATACTAAAAAGCAATCAGTTTAAAAAAAAACTGTGTTTATTTATTAATTGTATTAATAACAAAGTTAGCCCCTCTATGTAAATGTAAACGCATAAGCATCGTACTGATTTCTTTCTGTTTAGTTTAACCTTTTATTGTACATGTTACTAAACATGTATGCCATCATAATTTTGTACTTCATTTTAGAATATCGTACTGCATTTGTTTACCTCAACTATTGTATTTGTATTTATATTGTATGTTTCTCTGTAAACTTGTATTTAGTTTTTAGAGAATAAATTATCTATCTATCTATTAAGTTTTAAAACAAATTGCCCTAGGTGAGATAATTGACGAAAAGTTTCAACACATGAAGGAAATATAGATTTCACCACTGCAATAAGTGTGTTACGATATTTCTCCACTCGAGACAGTTAAATTTTAATATTTAAAGCGCGAGGCTTGCCGAGCTTTTTAAATAATTAAAATTTAACTGTTGAGAGTGGAGAAATACCTTAATACACGAGTTATAGTGATGGAATCTGTTTCTCTAATGATTTTTATCCTTCCTTTTCAAAGATTTGAAGAAAGTTGTGTTCTTTATAAGTGACGTCATCAGGCATGGTCGCCTTTTTCATGACGTCACAATAGGAAATTCAGAGAAAACCAAGACAATTTGACGTCATAATTAAATTTCAACCAATCATTTGCCGAGAACAGATATTTCACTAGTGAGGAGAAATATTTTTCTCACACCGATCAAGAAATGTGAAAATAACTCAAAAAATAGAGAAAGATGTTTTCACTAAAGAAACAGAAGCGTAGATGATATAATCAAACAATGCAAATACATATATCTCAGATTAAAAATCACAGAATCAGAATAAAGACAATTAAAGTTCTAGCATACTGTTACCTCCAGAAAATACAAGAGTATTTATAGACTCGGGTTAGGGAAAATTGTGACACACATTTAGACTGACTTTATTTTTATTAATTGTGTATGAATATATATTTAATTGAACATTGCCGAGTGGTCAACTTTTTGGGTGTGCACAAGCAGTGATGAATGCATTGACTTTGATTCCCATGATTTAATCCATTTAACTTTGCAAATGATAATGGCTTGTTTAATATATATAAGTCTTGGTAAAAGTTACCTATGAAATACTTTGATTATCATGTCAAACAATGATTTATCCTTACGAATCTAGTCGTGGGATTTAACTTTTTTATGTTCGCCATGACACCTTTCCTTACTTTTACTTTGCGATCTCAATGTCACTATTTATTGAAGTTAATACCTTGTCAATGCAGAAAAAATTGCGTATTTAGTATGTTTGTGCCTCCATTTTCATTACCATTATCTATATACTTTTGCTTGTTACATTTATATTTAAAATATATAATCTAACTTTGTGTGCTAAATTGTCAACTTACAACTTACAATTCCTTTCTATTATCCACTTATAAAGAAAACCTTAATAAGTTAGTTTCTGATATGTTCCCACGATGTTAAAAAGTCGATTAATCAAATACTGTTGAAGGAAATGTTATCGTTAAGTATATCACACAGTCTGTTTCTTCACAAATGGCATCGAGTTAAAAAAAAATTCCAGTACTCCTTATTCCTGAATTATTTCACAGTTTAATAACAACACGAGGTTTGTTACAAGGTTGTCCCTTGCTCACCAGATTCTAGTAGATGTCAGTTCTAATGAGAAAATGATCTGGTTTAACTACTGTTGCCGAACAAACGCCACAAGATGAGGCAAACAAACATCTATGAAAACGTAACGAGGATCATTTGAAACTTATTGTATGCCATATGCAACTAAGAATGACAGACCCCTGTGACGTTTCATTTCATCCAAATCATCATCCTCATCTCGACAGGAATTTATCCGCCAAGAGATATTGAATCATCTTTTTTAAATGTTGCAGATGATGGCACAAACATGGTCAAATCGTTTATAGACGGTGCTCTTGCAGAGGACCAAAATGGTAACCTTTACGGCCCGCTCACCCGTTAAAAGTAAAAGACGTTCAAGACCCACCTAACAAAAAAAACTTAAATGTAGGTCAGGTAAAATCATCGAAGGTCACATCAATCCTGAGTTTATCTTTCGTCGGGTATTGATGCTGGTAAATAGTCGGGACGACGTTACTGTAGAAAAAGTTTTGTAATTTCCTATCGGGCTAATACCAACATCGCCTTTTCATGATGATGGAACAATGAGGAAAACATGCAAGGCAGAAATTGGTCATCAGCTGGAAGCCTAATTCTATGTGTTAAGTCCCTGCAACCTTTCAATAGATTTTCTACTGTACTAATTCGAGACGGTATGGCCTTGATTCAATCTTTGAATGTGAAAAAAAAATTAAAAACCTTTGGGCATTTGGAATTGGACTTTATGCAGTATCAGTAATCTTGTTTGTCAAATACCGATTGTCTAGTCGATGTTTTCAATAAGTATGGTTTAAAACAGTCAATCAAAAAATATTGTAGTTTTTAAGCAGGCCTTTAATCAGATTTAGTCATCAGTTGCAATTTCATCTGGGGAGGTCGTTTTTCTAGCTGGCACTTCAACTGACCCTATGTCTGAAAATCTGCATCGAAAGAGTTTTGAAGAAAAATTTTGCACGCATGGGGAAGCTGATACTCGCACGATTTTACATACTATTAACTCAAACAAGATGTTCGGTGTGAAAGGTATTAAGGATCGAATAATTATAAAGTCACCAGATACAGATGTATTGATCTTATTCGTGCGTTCAGTACTTATCCTCCATGCAGCACACGCATGCATGAACTATGGTTTCAGACAGGCACTATCACTTTCACACAATATTTACGCTGCTTCATATACCTGTCATTGATTCATGTAATAGTCTCGGGTCTGTTATCTGTAACATTTCACCAGCCGCATATCCTGTACAAGGATGCGATACAACATTCCTGTTTTGGGATCGGTAAACTGATTTCAAAGTATTGAAGGACAACCCCGCAGATTCAACGATTTGTCAAACCTTTCCAACTGTGACATTGATAAATCTGTAGTCGCAGCTCGAAATCTTGTTGCCAGTTTATCTATACTACTAAAATATCGAGGTCCAATGTGTTACCCGGCATTACGAGAAAACTACGAAACAATGAATTCAACTTTATATAATAACTTATATAGGACCATGGTGTTGTTTAAAAATTACACCATTCTCGGCCCTTTTGTTTTCCATATAATTAATATTACCAATGATTAACAAGTTCCGGGTCAAATCCGATACCGATACCAATAGTATATGTCACATGTAGTTTCCGGTTACCTGTTACCTTCTGTAAATCCCGCCTCTATCAGGAGAACCTGGAACTCTTCCAGTAGTTGTTTTTTATCTATGTTACACTATAGTACACTATCTAACAAGTCTGTTTTCTTCTATCTCAATACCACTATTAGTTTTGGTTAATTAGTTAAAAAAAATCAAATTTAGCATATAGTAGGTTTATTGTAGTAAGAAAACCAGGACGGGTTCAAACAGAAAGATTTTAAAAGCAGAGAAAACTGTGCACCTTACAATCAGCATGACTTTATCAGATGACAATACGAATACTAAAAATACAGGCTGAAAATAAGGCATAGGTACTTTAGTTAAGTCACGGACTTGCGATGTCGCGAATATGTTCAAGTATGATCTAAAGTCTATATAGCTAAACACAAAACTGATCATAGTGACTTTAACAAATTAAGGGCACAATTGGTTACAATTGAAAAGTCCTCCTTTGCCAAACTTCTGCCGTGAGAATCTACCTCCAAACATGTACTGAAAGCTTCAATCCAGACATACATATGGATGTCTTCTCATTAGGCAAAAGCACACTTTCAGTCTCCTCTTCTGCTCGGATTGGAAAAGAAGAATGGGCTTGTTCCAGATTATATCGAAGTTTAGATGTCATCCGACCTTCGTCTTCGTTTTTAGATTTTTGCCATGCCGTTGTCAGTTTGTCTTCAAATTATGAGTTATGAATGTCCCCATAATATCTTTCGCCTCGTTTGTGTCTGCAAAAAAAGTAAAATAACAAAAATACCGAACTCCAAGGAAAATTCAAAACGGAAAGTCCCTTATCAAATGGTAAAATCAAAAGCTCAAACACATCAAACGAATGAAAACAACTGTCATATTTCTGACTTGGTACAGGCATTTCCTTATGTAGAAAATGGTGTCTTAAACCTCGCTTTATAGCTAGCTAAACCTCTCACTTGTATGACAGTCGCGTAAATTCCATTATATTGACAACAATGTGTAAGCAAAACAAACAGATATAATAGGTAAAAAGGTCAAAAATTGAGGAATAACAGTCAACATTGTGTTATAACCTTAAACACTATAAAAACAAACAACTATGTCAAAAAAGTAAAACAAAATGGCATAAAGACAGTCTATAGACAAAGCACATAAGCAAAAATGAAAGACAAGAATACAAAAAAATTGACCGTATAATAAAACAATGGCGGGATGTATAAGTACCGAGTCACGGCAAAAGGATATTACCAAAAATGACATAAACAGTAAAGATTAAAAACATACAACGACAAATAAAAAGAATACTATAACACATAATTAAAATGATAAACAACGTCAGTACCTAGAATCTATACTTCAAGACCATCATGTATCATTTGTGAAGTTGAACTGGAATATTTATCAACAAGGTCTTGGTATCTCCCGATGAACCTTTTTAGAAAAAGATCGAGACATTCTTTGACATAACCCTGGTTCATCAACTTTCTGCTCAGACACTGATAACGTTTTATAAAAAGTCTGAGTAGCAGCTGCAAGCTCTTGAATATATATGCATATCCCATATGCAGGTGAAGTTGGTATATTGCTGCTAAGGTTGGGGAAATTTATAACTTCAAAATTAATATCGTCTCGTTTGTCATAGATTATGATACTGAGATGACCGCTTATGTCAATTTCGAGGTATATGATGCGTTTATAAAATACATCGGTGCTGTACAGAACTCTCTCTCTAGAGAGATAATTTGACAACATGTCAATTTTATAGCCAATTTCTGCTGAATTAGTCATACAATATATACATATGTAGGATGGAGTGATTAAACTGTTTCTAATTATTTGCTCTACTTATAGTTTGCTGCGTAATATTTTTAGAACTGTTGTATGTCTGTTTTGTTTTATTTATTTTTTTCTTTTTGCTCTGGTGCTTTCTGTTTTTTATGGCTTTAGTAGTTTTCTATTGCCTCCTGTTTATTTGTTGGTTCCCCCTTTTATAAATGTAAGGCATAGTTCTCCCTGATTTACTTCTATTTTTGGTAAATATTTTATATAAACCTCAAGAGGCAGATATTTCATGTATATCCGAAACAAACATTTATTCTGAACTATTATTAATATTGAGGTATACGAATAAAAATATTCTATTCTATTCTATTCTATACGAGAACTCATACAAGTAAGTTTTTTGTATTAAATCGAGGAAGGTTAAACATTCTATGAAAATATCATATTTCATCATCGAATATCATTGTCAATTTAGTAACATGCGATGTGGTAATTCAGCAATTTACATTAAATTTTTTGACATTCTCATTCTACTTACAACTTCTCAAACTGAATACAACCTCTTATTGTTGCAGAACGGTTACACAATGCGCATCATGAATGCTGTTTGTTTAATTGTAATTTTACTGGTAATGAGGTGCTATGGCCATAAGACGGATTCTGGATCGTGTACACCAAAACTCGGTATGGTACCTTTTTTAAATAAAATGCGCTCTCAACTTAAGCATCAATTTTGATGTCACTTGATAATGTACATGTATAACTGAATATAATTGATTATTTTATGTGTAATGTATAATAATAGAAGGTATTGCTCCCATGTAACGACAATATGAATTAGTTCTTATTTTGTTTTACAAATATAGCAATATATATTAGCGAATGATGAGAGACATTCTTTCTTGTAAAATGTTAATTTTTAAAACACTGTAGAGCAACCCATATTAAAGTGTAGGGCAGCAATTTATATCAGAAGGTAAAGATACTCTGAGCTTTGTTTTTCAGTAAGTTCGATCATTCTTGAATACGCTATATTATTTATAATTTTAACTTATATTTGTTAATTTGATTATAACACCGTTATTTTAAATAAGCACCAATTTTTATTGTACGTTCTATTATGTACCCTTTAAAAAAATGTAGGCAACTACTCGAGATAAAAAAATAGAGATCTACATGCATGTTCCTATGTCTGTCCAAGATCAATAACGTCGTTATTCGGTGTTCTTATATCATATATCTCAATGTTCTTGTGTTAATGTCATATCAAGTTTTTTTAAAATTCACAACTTTTATAGACACCGTACGATTTAGAGCTTGGCGAATTGTATAGACACCTGTCCATTTGTGGAAACTGTAGCCCACTATAGTATATATGTTTATTTGTCGTTGGGTTGTTGTCTTATTGAAGTATATATCCCGCATCTGTTGATTTTATTCATATGAAAATGCAACTGTTTGAGATGGTACATGACTGTAACTTTTATCTATTCATTCTTGCAAGTCAACGACATCATTGAATACATCCATTCTTCATTTTTTTAAACAGAAAACGCCCTTTTCGAAGACCTGCTCAGTATGATGATGAAGATAAAAGGAAAAGGTAATGGTTTGCACTGTAGACAGTATTATATTACAGAAAACACAAAGAACTAGACTAACCAGACGGATTCGCATTAATTTTTCTATATTTCATAAAATCATATTCTATTTATACATACTTCTGAGAACTTTATTTTCAAACTGTTTATGTTTATTAACTTATAATTTGAATTTATATCAAATGGTACTAATTTAATACGATTGTCTCCTTTGTTTACATTTCTATATGCATGCAATAAGGACATGCACGCACATATTTTTTTGTACAGATACATGTACCAAACAATAATGTATTAATGATTTCTTAGATGTAACGGTCTTTTTTCTTTAAAAAAATATGTTTTTGTCATCAACTTATTCTTTTTTCTATTGAAAGTTAACGCGTGAATGATTTCGACTTTTTAATGTCTTTTTTTTCCTCAATGCTGATTAGGTTTGAGTCAGCATGATCAGGAATTTTCAGCCTTTGCTGCTTCTTTAACTGCTTCAAAAACCTTAGGAGCTGGCGAAATTATAAAATTTAACAAAGTTTGGACGAACGTCAATAATGATTATGATTCAAGTACCGGCGTATACACAGCTCCAAAACCAGGGGTGTACCAGTTTTCTTGCTCAGTAATGACACAACATAGTAAAACCCTCCGTGTGTTCCTATGGAAAAATGATATGAAGACAGTAGCTGCCTATCCTGGTAGTGATAATCATAATATGGGATCTCTAAATATGGTATTAGAGCTTAAGAAAGGCGACAAAGTATACATCAAGCAAGGGGGAGGAGAGAAATACATCTACAGTGACCCTGCAAGTAACTTCAGTATGTTTTCTGGGTATCTTATTCGATGAATTACGTATATACAAATCAACATAAAAGAAAAGAAAGAAAGAAATGTTGTCTTTTTTTTTTCTTTTTGCTTCTGAAAGAATATTCAGGAAGACGTTACACCTGATTCTGACTGCTAACAATTCACTTCAAATTTATGGTTTTTCAGTTTTGAAATAATGGTAAATTAAGGCGACAGTAGATTGCCGATGTTCAAATTTCAAAAAAAAAGATTTAAAAGAAGGGAATAGCATGAACTATAAAAGAAGCGAGACCGAGTGTGTCGACATGGTAGGCGTTTCCTGCTATGCATGCATCACCTCCCATGCGAAACCATAATTCCTTCCGCCTGGGATTATCGACCTCCTGACTTACCAGACAACGGTTGTTTTTGTGCAATATTGAACTTGTTACATGTAAATCACAGATTAATTCCCACTAGGTCCACTAAAGTCTCTTGATTAAGATCAAGGATTTCCTGTGCTTGTTCCATCTTGTCTCCAATTGCCTGTATCAGAGTGCTGTATCCACAATTTTCTCCCGTCAATGATATACATAGTTTTTATTTGACTGTTTTACTTCTGGTGATGATTTCTTTCGCTGTACATTCTTTGTTTTGGCATCTTAACAGAAAATGTTCTCCCTATCTATATAAAAGTATTTTTTAAGTTTAAGTGACGTAATAGACCTTTTGATAACAGTCAATTACAGTAATCTTCCTGTAGCAATACTTGCTTTGTTATTTAAAGTCATATGTTACTGCTGGTGAAATTATCTGCATGGGATGGCTTCGTGGATCTTCAACGTTTTTCAACCATTTTTATGCGATTTACATTTGCATTTGAATTAACATTTTTTTTCATTGCAATTTTCATGTGTGACAGTGCTTTCTAAAATTCAAACCAAAAGTCTGACAAAAGTAACTTATCATATATACCAGGTTGCTTATAGATTGATAGGCCAGACGCGCGTTTCGTCTACGTACGAGTCATCACATGCGCTCTTGTCAAAACAATTGAAATTCACAATCTTCAAAGTTGAAGACCATTAAAAACAAAACAAAAAATTACCCTTGGTATTTTGAATACTTCATGATATAACACTTTTATAAACAGTAAATTTACAGAAAAAAAGAACGTATTCATGATGTTTTATTTTCTCAAAAAACGAAAGTGTCGACAACTGGGTTGGTGAAACCCTTTGGCACGAAACGTCCACAAGTTGTGACATCAACTCAGTGGTTGCAAAAAACTCATCATAGATGCCAGGGTTATCATTTAGTATGCCAGACACGCGTTTCGTCTACAGAAGACTCATCAGTAGCGCTCTAATCAAAAAAGTTGTAATTTAAAATTAAAATTAGTTCGAAGCTGATGAGCATTTGAAAAGGTATGCCAAATACGGCATAGGCTATATATGCCTCGGGTTAGAAAAATTTAGTATTAATAAATTTTTCGAACTAATTTTGATTTGGAATTACAACAGTACGAATAATTCAACCATTTTAATAACAGCAAACATACAGAAAACTAACGTACCTATGATATGGCATATAAACACAAAGGTGCTGACAACTGTGATATCTTCGGACACAAACTTTCAACCAGCAGTGTCATCGAAACAGTGTTTGTAAAAACTCATCGAAGATACCAGGCTTATAAATTGATACGCCAGATATTCGTCTTCATATATAAGACTCATCAGTGGCGTTCTAATCAAAATATTAAAAAGTAAAATTAAATATTACTAAGTTGAAGCTGAATAGCATTGAAAACCAATAATTCCGATAAGTTATTTCAAATACGGCTAAGGCTTCTATACTTAGGGTAAGAAAATTATTTTTTTTATTAACAGAAGTCTACAAATAGTTGAGACAGTTTTTTCAGGATTCAACATTTTTTCATTACCATGCAAGTTGATTTTTTTTTTGGTTCATGTTTATTCAGTCAGATCAATATGTGGAAAGTTTTTGAGCCTGTTTGTCCATTAAGTTAAAGAAGCCTGTAATGTCAAATGATTAGTGCTTCTGGGTAACTGCTGAAATAAAACTTTCCAAGAAATAATATTTTTGCAAAGTTAATTTTCATTTTGATGACAGCATTGTGGTCTGTTTCTTTTCTGTAGTATATGCTTTAAGCTAGTGTTTCATAGTTATTGCTGATTTAAATGAAAATTTTGTTCCTTGATGGTTGCCACAGATATTTATGTTGTACGTCTTTTCTTATTAATCAATAATGATGCAGTTTGTCCCAATGTTCACCTTACACTTTTTTTGGTCATGGTACAATTTATTTATTTGCATATGCATATAGTTGTCGATTGTGACTACATTTAATGGATCGTACTGGATATCAATGACTATAATTTTTTCCTTTTGCTTTATTTTATGTGAATTACAGAGATAAAGTATGGTTGGTCAAATGATTCAAACTTTTTTGCACCTTCTTCTCTGTAGATCCATTGTATTAAGACATTAAATGTCACATTCTAGAGAAATTCTTTTTATTTAGTCGATTTATTTTCTTTTAATTAATGTTCAAAATATCTGACATTGTCTTGATATTACTAGTACATCCGTATCCTTCACTCTTTGTGATAAGAGGTTGGATTGTAAATGGTGCCTTTGTAAGTGGCTTCGACATGCGTTTTCTCTTTTGTGCGATTGATGCATTTATTTTCGTCTGTAATTTACTTGTTCCCATTGTGAGATGCCTTCGTTGTGTGCTGATACATTATTATTTTCAGTTTTGTTGAATGATAATTTAGTCTTATGTGTATCAAAGATATCTTATGTGTATAGAAGATACAAATAGAGCAATTAAAAACTAAGTTGAAAAAACTATTTTCACAATACCAGTCCAAATATTTTTCATGACAATGATGGTATTGAAAGGCTATATTATAATTATTTGGACTACAAACGATAAGACATAACACATTATTCAACCGAAACCATAACAGAAACATCAAAAATAAATACATGAATGCTGGATGTACAAAATACCGAGACACCACATCGTATAGCAATGCATATTCACACTCGGTAAAACAGTCATATTCGGGAATAGGTCACGTTCGGTACTTAGCAGACAGACGACATAGACCAATCTAAGACGTGTGAAAATGTCATTAGTTAGTTTAGACAAAGACACATCGTATAGATCAACCAATTCGTGATGGTGTCCATAAAATTTACGAAGTGTCATTTTTAATCTTTCCTCCTCATAACTGTGAAATTAGGCCTTGCAGTTTTACAATAATTGTATTTCGGTTGGACAAATTCGATGATTTTTTTTTATAGTTAGAAAACGATTAAGTTGTTTTGACTGGTTACACACCAGTTACCTCTCTTATGCTATGTACAAAAGTAACGAAATAACGTTAACGGTACTCAGTTTTTTTATGAAAAATAATGGCCAACGTATAGATACCAGAATAAAATTCTTTGAAACTGTCATTATCAAGTAAATGTGAAAACCAAGAGAGGTTGGACTGTCCAGTCGATTAAAAGGCATATCTCTTTAATTGATCTTTCACCATACACTACTCTCATTTTACAGTTTGGGTGGAAACGATGTTGGAAATAAAGCCTCTGTTCAAGAATTTAGAGATTCATTTAGATTATTATAACAATCATTGGTTATGCTTAATAAAGAAAACCCGTCAATTAGGATAATCGTTGGTGGTCTACTACCAATGGAAGGAGTTCGTGTGATTGACTACAATGAGTATTTGGTGGACTTGTGTGATGAGATGCACATACAGTTTATAAATCATATTGACAGCTATGTACTCAGCTGATTTCAGGTATTTTATATCCTGACAGAGTACAACTCAACAAGAAAGGAACATCAATGATATTACATACATAGTATGAATGATGTTACACCCATACTTGCCAATACATGCACAGAAAATGGACGAGAAAAATCAGACTTAAATGTTGGATTTCAACAACATTTTCATCAAAGAAACAGTATAAATAGAAATCTGTATTCGCAACGTGCTATTCATGAAGTGCGTTCAACATTTGAAAGCCAGTCGGATCCACAAAATTCAAATATATACACAAAAAAATACATAAAATGTCAGCCAGGATCTTTCGGAATAAAACATTTGATACACCGTCAAAAACTTTATTCAAACAATTAGGATGGTTAACGTTTCAGGAAAAGAATCACTATATCAGAAAGCAGTATTAATGTGTAAGTGTGTAAGAAGTATAGCACCTGATTATCTGTGTCAATTATTTAAGAATAACCAAGGATGTGTATAGAAATCCTTGAAATAACCAAAGTGTCAATGCAACAAGATATTTTTTCCGTTCAATAGACAATAATATTCTTTTCATACCACGTGCGGAAACACATTTTATGAAAAAAGCATTTCAATATTCCGGTATACTGTTCTTTGGAACGGTATATATATTCCTATAGAAATAAAAAGATAGAACAGTTCAAATAAAGATATCATAATTTCTTGTTTTTACAACTAAACAGCTTATTATAAGATTCATATACAAAATTTACGACCAATAAAATAATTGTCACAGAAGTTTATCTACAACCTAAAAGTCTGTATATTTGTCTTGTACATCATTAAGGAAACATGTTTATGATAAAGTACCCTTAATCTATATGTTTTTCACCATTTGTGTGCATAGTTGGTTGTATTGATGCGTATATTATATAACATATTGAGTTATTTAGAGGGCCACATGGGATATTAGTTTTGTACTTACTGATGTTATCCTCTTGAAATAAAGTATTTATCTTTTTTGTTATGCTTGATTGACAACATACTTGTTATGTTTGGAGGACGTGTTTTTCATAAAACAATTGGCACTCCCATGAGATTTCAGCTTCCCAATTGTGAACTTTTAATTTCTATGTATCAATATTCCTGCAGCGCCTGCATATGGAGACCATATCTCCGAGTTGATGCCAGAGCTTGCATTTCCTATCGTGATTTCCTTGATAGAGTTGTTGTTGCTTACAAGAAAGCAATTAAACCAAGAGTTCCAAATGTGTAAATTGAAATCGTCACTTCGAAAATTTTACGGTCGCTATCCCGAAATGGTTGGCCGTTATGGGATATTTGTTATACAGAAGACGACGGATTTCAATTGTCGTAACCATAATCCCGTCCTCTTTTCTTTCTTTTTGAGGACTCATACACACGTTCTTCTACTTTGCGGCTAAAATTGCCTGGACACAAATGACCATCAATATAGTCCGTTTGACTTCTGTATATTCGCAGAAAAAAATTCATATAAATTCATTTTTTCAAGTCAATATTTAGTTCTTGATGTATTGTAATATATGTTATATACGAACTCTGACTATTACTTTCATAATTTTTGGTCTAAAATTAAAAAAAGTTTCCCATTAGGTCTCTATAATAATTTTATTTTTTGAGGTATTAAATACTTGATGGAGTCAGTATAAATAGTCTAACAGCCTTCCAATTAAAACAAAAACAACATACATTTGTACATGTGCTCTGCATGTCTGTTTCAGTGTGTCATGTGACTTTACATATTTGAATATTAAAGAACACCTATAAACATGCTCATCTGTTCATAGAATTGATTATTGATTTTATATAAGTTAATGAGTAAACATACAAATATTCATAGATGATTTTCGAAATTAAAGTTATCATTACCAGATAATTTTTTTAAATATCTTTGCCTATATTTAATTAGATATTTCTATAATCTATCAGACTATAATCAAGCTTTACATGCTTTTAGCATCGCGACTTTCACAACAAAACAAAGAGGCTCTGGAAAGTTTATCAAGTAATACCTACAGAATTAACTTATAAAACATTTCAGTTTTGTCAAAATGCACACCAATTTCTAACCACCAAAGTATGAAAACAATCTTTTTGAAAATAAGAAAATAAAAAATTTTGAACATAACAATAATAAAGACCTATATGACTGAAAAATGAATTTTGAAAGCATATCATATGAAGGTATTAATATAAAAGAAAATGCTATTATATATATGTTCATCTCATTTGCCTATACTGTACTGTTTTACTTGTTTATAAAATGATCTAATATTTTCTAATAGAAACTGGACAATGATGAATACTATGTCATATGTTACATTATAGTGGACATTCAATAATCCCATGACATCAAACTTGACTGAAATCCTGATATCCAATTTTGTTTGCTGGTCAGTAAAGGTCATATTAACATTTAAATGTGTAAAGTCACATGGACATTAAAAGCACATATATGTCGTTTTTTTTTTATTGGAAGGCTGTTGGACTATTTTTGTCGAGCCTGCGACATTTATGTCGCGAAAGCGAGTCATAGCGATCCTAGATTCCATCGTCGGCGGCGTCAACATTTAAATCAGTCTGTTGTTAAAGTTTTTTTGGACCTCAATAACTTTGTCAAACCTTAATGGAATAATATTAAATTTAGATAGAAACTTGTTTAGACCAAAATATAGTATCCAGAGCAAAATTTGAAAATATTTATTTCCATTTTTCCGTATTTTACTTTAAAAAGGACGCAGGTTTTTTTACAGTTGAATTTCAGATTTAGTCTGAGGTAACATGTCATAAAACGACAGTATCCAGAGCAACATTTTGAAAATATTAAGTTTAATTTTCCCGTATTTCACTGATAAATGGACATAGTTTTTATTACTTTTAACAAGTAGATACAGTCTGGGGTTAAAGTTTGTTACACATCAATATTTTGTCAAACCTTCATACATTTAGATTTTTCTAATACTTTGGTGGCAGAAGCTTGTTTATGATTAAGAGATAATTTCTGAAGCAAACTTTTGAAAAAAAATTTCATTTTCAGTATTTGTCTGATAGATGGACTTAAGTTTTAACATTTACAGACAGTCTGAGATTAAATTTTTTTGACATGATAAATTCGTAATTGTCTTGGATTTTTATGAAACTTAGACAAAAGCTAAATCTTCAAGACAAAGAAATAGCATCTGAAGAAAAAGTTAAATTTTTTTTAATTCTGTGTTATGCTTATAGATGGACTCACTTTTTAAGTCAACATTACATTTTTACACTGACAGCAGTAATCGCAGGCGAGACACAGGGTTCCACGGAACCCCTTACAAATTTTTACTTACTCCATCAAGTATTTAATACCTCAAAAAATAAATTTAACATAGAGACCTAATGGGAAATTTTTTTTAAAAATAGACCAAAAATTATGAAATTAATAGTCAGAGTTCGTAATATATCATATATTAACATAATTTTTAAGATTTTTTTTCTGCGAATATATAGAAGTCAAACGAACTATAGTAACTGTCAACAAATCATTGCATTCATAAATACAATCTCCAGTTGATATAATTTCAGAAGGTAGCGTATGTTCTGCTTGCACTTCTTCATTTTTGTCATCATTGCGTTTGTCAGTAGTAAACTGTGACATTTGGGTGGAATATTGTTTTGATACAAGTTCAATTGCAGTGTTGTCAGTTTATTTTCGACTTATGAGTTTGAATGTCCTTTTGATATCTTTCGCCTCTTGTTCTGACTTTAGTATGCAGCAATTACTTTTGCATGTGTACTATTCAATTTTGTTTGTAATTTTTTTTTTCATTTGTAAAAATTTGAAATCAACAGAATATGATTTATATACTCTATAACTCAAACTTTTATGGAACTTTTAATTTAAGGTTTTTTGGTGTTGATGGCAGATATTTAACAGTCTCTGTTAAATTTATTCATAACTTTTCAAGTCAAGAGGAGATTTAGAGTTTATATAATATTCAAAACGGAGACAAATTAACAATAAATCCAGTAGGTGGATGATGGATACAAATGAGGTCGACCGGGATGAAGGGCGAACTTTCGACTGCCACTGGAAAAATGAGGTACTCTGTTTGATAGGAGAATTTTGCTCTTAGAAACAGGCCGCCTACGGACCTTTCACAAAGTTGTTGTTCATGTTCTTTTATGTGCAGAAAGTTTGGCATGCTCTCTTAACGTGGGGCATCAGATTCAACATCCCTTTGTAATCAGACGTGGCTTCGTATTTATACGTCCAAAAAACCAAACAAATAAGCACCCCTTTCCGATGAGAAAAGATAGTAACTAATTGCAAATATCATTAGATAGCTTATTGTTTTCGACTTATGAGTTTGAATGTCCCTTTGGTATCCTTCGCCTCTCTTTTACTGGTATATGCTGATTTATTGAGCAGTTGTCGTTTACACCACATTGCTTTGGTCTTTTTATACTAATACAAATGCTTATTTAGGAAGCAAACGTTATCTCAATCTCTCCTGGTGACATTAATTCTTCTGGAGTCAAGAAGAAATAAGCCATACCAGTGTAGCTCCATCGCTAGACTGGCATAATTAAGAAATGATCAGTCTATAAAATACACATCTAGCTGCGTTAGGGGAAAATATGTTTCAAGTTTCCGGTTAATTATCCTTCCGCAAAAATGTATATAGTTACTAATAAGTATCATACGAATTGATCCGACATACTGAGATGTGTTTCTGTAGATTTAGATTGATATTGGAATGCCTTTAATGAACACCTTAATCAATATATATCGAAAATTTAACGAGGAATTCATACAATGCTGCAGATTCTTTTCCAACACAGAATCCGAATGGCTACGTATAAACATTAGTTGCAGAACCTCACGACATCGCTTGGAATTTAATTAAGATAGATTGGAAATTGTAGGAGTCCTACTGGGAATATTTCTTGTTGATTATTATAAATCGTCTTGGATTGAGGATTATAAAGAGAGCTTCAGGTAATTTTGATTTTATTCAAATTGTATATTAAACAGAAATATGGAGAAAAATAAATATTTTTTAATTAAGATGGATATGACCGTACAATATTATCTTTGATTGCACACACACGTTTTTGTAACCAATGACTTTTAATGTGCAATTTGTTTTTAATATAATGGCGAGAGACAATTTGAATTTCTCGTTTATTGAAGAAAGTTAAAAAAAATAAGAAAGTCTTTTTTCAAAATTAAGTTTTACTTTAACATTTTAAAGTTGAGTTACGCACCACAGATTTATACAACTTGGTTTAAAGTTATACATGTTATAACAGACAAATAACAAAGTTACTTGACAAGATTTTTTAAGTGTAATAACGTATGCTACATATTTAATTACAATGACTTACAACTTAAACATAACGGACATGATAATCAAAACCGGATAAGCTTACTACATGTTGAATCTATTTTTGACATAAATATATATATAGGTCATGTTGAGACCATGGTTCAGCGAATATTTATTTAATGTATATGTTTATTATCCCCTCTCCCCCTTGCAGGGCTAAGACTCCGTAGAACTGAAAAAACTAAGGGGCATAGGCGGATCCAAGGGGGGGGATGGGGGCCCGGGGCCCCCTTTTGTGGGAAAAATTTGGTTGATTATATCGGGAATCACTGAAGCTTGACTGGAGCGGGGGCCCCTCCTTAGGTCAGTCAGGAGGAATAATTATACGTAGTAGGTTTTATAATTTCTGCCAATATCTAACATTCCTTTTTCGATCTAGTGGTAGTCTTGGTCTCTGGCCTTCGTTCTGGTCGACTTCATTAAGATTCATTCTGATTTTTTTTTCTCGTCATGCATGTAAATGAATATTTGGGGTGATGAATATTTATCCGAGATTGATTTATGAGATACATTGCGGTAAAGCAGAAGACTACCTCGACTCTTGATCCTACACTCAATCACAACTTGACGGCAAATACTTTATTTAAGATGATGAATATGAGACATGCCATATCGCAACGAAGTCTTCCAAGTGAAGAACTATTTCAACATCTCTTTTGTTAGGCATATTTCTTGCCTATTGCAATCAAAAGTGTAGGTCCTATCCAACATGGTTTCATATTCGAAGTGACAGTAAAAAAATAACTTTTATTTCCTGGTCCATGATGCATCGACCTTTCATAATCTAGCTAATTGGTTTACCGGTTAACAGTAGAATTGCTTCTCGTCCTCAATATGCATGCAATGTTTGCCAATGGTCATTAATCAAATATAAACCAATCAACAATTAATAGCTTTTCTGAAAAGCTAGCCGTATCTTAGCTGATGAAATTTGAAAATGTTTTCCACGCAGAATAGCATTGTATAATGAATTGTAAAAAAAAACGGCAAATACTAATTGTGAGATTTTCCAATATCTTTTTTTGAAGGGAATCACAGGCACTTGTCTCTTTTTTCCCCATATATACCTTTATATAACATTAGGGTATATATGACATTTTTTCCAGAGACAAATGCCTGTGGGGGAATGTATAAACACCGAAAATAGAAAGGGGAGGTAATTTTCGAAGCAAAATTCGTTCTATTTCACTTTGTCGCATAATGGACTTGATATTGAAAAAAAAAAAATGCCTCTATCGTACTTACCCTTCAAAGCTAAACATGCTGAATTAACATATTCTTTTGTGGGAGAGCGTTTATATGTTGACATGTAGATGTCTTTCTGTTTTATTATTTATAGTGTTTGTGAGTGTATACATGATTTTGAATTCCTCTAGAAAACATCCATTTTTAAATAATCCAATGCCAACAGTATTTCGTCTTTTAGATGTTTATCTATTTTTTTTTCTCTTTTTTTATATATTATGTTTAGTATAAATAGTCAATAAATCTCAAAAACAAGTATAAGACGTGTGTTTCTGACTCTGTTCATTGGTTTCAGATATATATATTAATTCAATTTTTGACATATTTTTTTTTCACAACTATACTATATCTAGCTAGACTTGGCAGGGTTAAAAGCTAAAATTTGTAATGACATAATATTTCTATTGTAGAAGACTTTATAACTTGTAAGCCGAGGCATGCGCTGTTTGAACTTTAGAAATACTTAAGCAGTTGTGTGTGTCAATTAATTGGGTTGCCTGTCTTAATCATGTATGTATACTTCACATCTTTAAATCATATTTAGAAATTAAGATATGTTAGCATGGACAAATAATTGCTATTATATAGTCTGAGAGTCATTTTCTTCTTATTATTATACTCTGTCTTATGTTCTTCCCGTCACGGTAAGATAGCTAGGCATCGGCTAGCAAAGCGCAAACCCTCCTCTAATGTATTCCCGTATTACTCAATATTAATTTTATTCGAAAATAATTGATTTTGGTTACATCCGTTTTTCATTAAAATTTTTACCTTCGGATTATCTTCCTAAGTATCAATATGCACATCAAGGGGTGTGTCCCTAGGTTTTCATATACGTTTCAACTATATTTACTCTAAACATTCATAACAACGAGCGACTGGATAAAATGTGGACAACAAATGGAAGTTTTTAACGACCTTGACTGGATATACATCCCTCGCACGGTCGGTGGAATGATCACGTGTGCGTTTTTATACATCACAATTCGGCTATATATAGAATCATGTACCTGTGTACCGATATGCATGATTAATCACGATGCAACTTTAATAACTAAGATAAGGAGTTCAAACACTCCCTCTGCGGGATTGAAGGACATTGATTTACTAGATTTCGAATTGTCCTAACCAATCAACAGAATTTTACTATGATAGAGTCAGGGGGTCATACTTCAAATACAATAAATCACGTAAACGAAAAAAGAGAGAATTTAAACAAAATATATTGGACAGTCCTGATAGGTTAAGGGAAGATAATCAAAAAGAATACTGGCATTTAATCAAGTCACTAAAAGATGATAAAAAGGAGGGTCTAGAAAAAACAGTAAATACAAATGTTTGGTATACCTACTTTAGATCACTTAATAAAATACCAGATAAATATAAACTTGAATTAATCAAATTGACGAGATACTCAAAAACATGGAATTAAGCCACTCGTTAAATGAACTGGATTTTAAGATATTAACCTCCAAAGAGGTGTTGGACACTATTTGTAAGTTAAAATGTGGAAAGGCAGTCGGTTTAGATGGCCTCCCAAATGAAATATTGAAGAGTGGTGCTAGTATTTTGGCTCCATTATTTCAAAAACTTTTTAATCTTGTATTTTCTTCAGGAATATATCAAAAAAAAAATGGTCATCAGCATATATTTGTCCAATTTTTAAAGCTGTAGATCCATCTAAACCTGAAAACTACAGAGGTATTGTAATTAATATGTGTATAGGAAAACTATTCAATTCAATACTAAACAAAAGGCTTGATAAATATTTAGAAACAAATAATATCATAAATCCATGTCAGATTGGTTTTTCATGTAAAAGTAGGATATCTGATCACATGTTTGTATTAAAAACTTTGATGGATAAGTACACCAGTATGAAAGGTGGTAAACTTTATGCTTGCTTTGTTGATTTCAAAAAAAGCGTTTGACAAAGTCCTTCATTCTGGTTTATAATATAAGCTATTAAAATGAGATTCACTTGTTGTCGAGTTGCGAGTTACGAAAGTCGAGTTGCGAGTTACAAAGGTCGAGTTGCGAGTTACGAAGGTCGAGTTGCGAGTTACGAAAGTCAAGTTGCGTGTTACGAAGGTCGAGTTGCGAGTTACGAAGGTCGAGTTGCGAGTTACAAACGTCGAGTTGCGAGTAACGAAGGTCGAGTTGCGAGTTACGAAAGTCAATCGAGTTACGTGAAAATGGGGAAAACTATTTTAATTTTTTGGTGTACCTCTTTAACATTTTTGAATGATGATTGCTTATAGAATTGTATACAGTATTGCTGATTCTCGTGTAAAAAACAAATGAATGGATTGTCCCTGGATTTCTTACATAATCACTACGCAAAGTATTTTCGAAAGAAACAGATAGCCTTTTGAAATACAGCGGATGGCTTGTAGTTTAATCATTATTAAATTTCATAGCTAGCACAGTCATATTAAACGTACAGGGAGATAGGAACTAAACTCTAGTACATATATGTAAAAGACCCCTTCTGATGATTTCGATAAGAGTGGGCTCTTTGGAGCAGCTGCCGAGGCAATATTTGTTAGGGACCCCAAAATTTTTCTTTGGCAGTGACACTCAAAATTGTGGACGTTTAAGTTACTAGTATATATGTCTACATTGGCTAGAGGTGAAGGGGGAGGCTGAGCGCTCATAAAACCTGTTTAACCCAGCCGCATTTTTGCGTCTGTCCTAAGTCAGGAACCTCTAGCTTTTTTTTAGGTCTTGTATATTTTCTAATTTTGGTTCACCTATATGTTTCGGAGCATAGAATGGCGTCCATTTTCTTGATCTAGTGTACATTGTGTTTCGGGGCCTGCTCGGGGCTGCCTCTGGGTTTGGGATTTCTCGCTGTGTTGAAGACCCATTGGTTGTCTTGGGTTGACTTGTATATTTTGGTTAGGTTGTTGTCTCTTTGACACATTCCCAGTTTCCATTCTTTATTCTATACATGTAGCTGTCAAAGATACTTTTGTAAAAGTGGCAAAAGACGCAGTTTTGGAATATGTAACTTCTTTCTAAAAAATGGTTTAATTATACCCAAATCAATCAAGTTAATTTAGGAATAACATGCTGACAAATATAACTCTTTTTACTTTTTTTTTGACACGAAACTGTTTTTTCATTGTGCAGTAGATGGGAAATTGATTACATAAAGTTTGAATGTCTGTATAAATCGTCAAAACATTTTTGCACCAATATGAAAAAAGTGCAGTTTTAAAGAGTTGTTAGTTATTTAAAAAGTATTTAAAAAACAGAACAATTCAGAGAAATTCAACATTGACCAATGCACCATGAAAATATGGTCAAGGACAGATGAAACATGTCAGACATATATTTACACCTTACAATCATTCCATAAACCAAATATAGTTCACCTATTTCTTATAATGTCTGAAAAACAGACCAAACAAGAAATAAATAGCATTGACCAATGAACCATGAAAATGAGGTCAACGTTAGATGATTACTGTCAGATAGACATGTACACCTTACAACCATTCCATACACCAAAATATAATGGACTGAATACTTATAGTATCTGCGAAATAGATCAAAACACAAAAAGTTAACTTTGACCACTGAACCTTGAAAATGAGGTCAAGGTCAGATGACACCTGCCAGTTGGATGTGTACACCTTACAACCATTCCATATACCACGTATAGAAGACCTATTGCTTGTAGTATCTGTGATATGGACTTGACCACGAAAACTTAACTTTGTTCACTGATCCATGAAATGAGGTCAAGGTCAAGTGAAAACTGTCTGAAAGGCATGAGGATCTTGCAAGGTACGCATATACCAAATATAGTTGTCCTATTACTTATAATAAGAGAGAAATTAACATAAAAAATCTTAAACTTTTATTTCAAGTAGTCACTGAACCATGAAAATGAGGTCAAGGCCATTGGTCATATGACAGACGGAAAGTTCGTAAGATTAAGCATCTATATACAAAGTATGAAGCATCCAGGTCTTCTACCTTCTGAAATACTAAGCTTTTAAGTCGAGAGCTAACGTCGCCGTCGCCGGATGACTAACCCTTAGTCTCGCTTTCTGCGACAGAAGTCGCAGGCGAGACAATTAGACTTATCAACATTTTACAAACCAAAAACCGAGGTAGAATCAAGGTGCCCCCGAAAGGCAAAACATAAACTACTCCACACGGGACACCTGTCGTATGGCTTATGAAAGAATGTATTCCGTGATGAGTTATCCGATGGTATCACATTCTGCGGAGACGACGACGCTGTGGTTTAAGGCAATTTGGTATTTGGAGACAGTTTTTCCTACGTGTTATCTTAAATTATGCCACTGGAAACCCTTAGTTTAGTAGCTTTCATATAGACAGCAACCATAAATCCTGAGTTATGCATTCTATCATAAAAGAAAGGCGGAACATACCGAAAGCAAGAGTCAAAGACAAAGAGAAAAATCCATGTCCAAATTAAACCGCGAAAAAATACAAGACAAACCGCTGTTCACAAAAGGCAACACCACAAACCCATCATAATCTGATTTTAATTGCTTTGAAAGGATAAGTATATTTGGTTCACCATGTGGAACGAATCGTTTTGCTCATGATTTACAAATCGACAATGTCTCTTTTGTTGTTGCATATTCGAGACAAAAAGATGACAGTATGGTAATAATACCGTGTTATTGGTTGTGATTTGCTGTGAACCAGCTCTTAGTATTTAGCCGAGAGGAAAAATTGATTGGTTCTTTTTGTCTATGGTCTCTATTTTGAGGAGAATTGGAAATAATAATAATCTATGTTTCCATACCATCATACACACTAATATAGGTTTCAGTTTGGTTAAATTAGCACATGATTTTTCAGGGAAAATTATTTATTTAATTATTTACCATAGAGAGCATTCATTATCTTGCATAGTAATTTCAAATTTCCTGAGAGTGTTTTTATGCCTGTCTGAAAGTGAATTAGCAACTTCAAGCTTGAAAATATGTGAATAGGTCGGGAAAACTATCAGAAATATATGATAAGGTCAATAAAGTACCCATAACTTCTTCGTCTGTCATCTTTCTTGGTGTTCCCGGCTGTGTTTTAATCAACTAATTTTCTCTCTTTTGGCACTTTGGTATTCCACTTTTGCATTACACACCACACGAAACCCAAACAATATGGTAAAAGGTAACATTTTTACCTACGCAATATTTGAAAAGGTATACATTTTTAAAATCTAAAACATATGAAAAGGGTGGGGTAACAGAACCCCAGCAGCACTCCCTATCAATTAAGTATTGAAGTGCCCCCCCCCCCCCCCCCCCCCCCGAGACGTAACGAGACTGATATTGATTACGTGACGTCATACACATACATATACAGCCGCGATATCGTGGCGGATATAGAAGAGTTGCAGTTGACTGTATGACATATACAATTTGTCTGTATTTACTACTCAGTATATAATAGACGTTTTTTTTTTTATATATAATGCACAATTTTTAGAAAAATGTACAATACCCAGCTGATATCTGAAACTACAACATTTGTATCAAGGCTGCATGCAGGTGAAAAAGTAAACTTGTGACAGACAAGGCTTCCGCGCTCATACCGTAAAAACACCTTAAAACTGTTCCTTTTATTTTTTGTAACAGCGGTAAAGCTTATTGTAGAATAACGTCTTTCCAAATTAAAAAAAATCATATTATGATCTATGCCAGGAAGTTACCATAATGCTATAGAAAGACATCTATAGCATGCTTATTTTTGCGTTGTAGTATTCAGATATACATACATTGAACAACTCGATTATTAACTATTTGGTATATTTATGCACTCTCCGCTTGGGTTTGAATCACAAAGTTAACAAAGTTCAAAATTATTTAATTTATCACATAAAGCACATAACATATCACATTTCTGACTAATTCATGGGATATTTTCCTAAGTTAAATATGCAATTGTGCCTATATCACCCTAAACCTTTGCGAAAGACGAAGAGTTGTAACGGAATAGAAGTTCCTTCATATTATAAGTTCCAAATGGAAAAAATATTCTGGAATATTATTTCCACTGGAATAAATATTTCAGTAAATGTTCCTAACGGAATAAATGGTATAGAATATTTGTTCCAACAGGAACAGATATTATGACATTGTTTATAACAAAGTTTCCAGTGGAACTTCTGTTAGGCGGAACAAATATACGGTGACAGAGTTAGCACTTGGTATGCTAATGATTATCCTTTATTCAAACGTCAATGATGAGTTTTGTATAGACGAAACCCGCGTCTGGCGTAGAAAATATTATAATTGCCTGGTACCTAAGTATTTAACTTTAGGCCTAATACAGTGCCATATTCTGTGAGATGTCGATAATTTGCAAGTATATTTCATTTGACTACATGATTTATTCTCTTATGCTTGATTTGTTAGTATGGTATACATTTTGTCTTATATCTACATTATATCCTGTTTTATTTTAGAAAATGAACAATGTCGCTCTCATTAAAGAAATTTAAGCGTGCGTGACTTTGCAACATATAGACTCTTATAAACAAGTATCACAACTCTTTCAAATCCTGCAATCAAAATACCGGGACCCTTCCCCATGCAGTGTATAACTAAGTTCTGGTAACAAACCTGAAAATTCTGTTTCAAAAATCAAATGACACAACCGTTAATATATATAATTCTTAAGAAATTAGAGAAACATAATATTTTTGTAACTCGCAACTCGACTGTCGTATCTCGCAACTCGACCTTCGTAATTCGCAACTCGACCTTCGTTACTCGCAACTCGACCGTCGTTACTCGCAACTCGACCGTCGTAACTCACAACTCGACCGTCGTAACTCGCAACTCGACCTTCGTAACTCGTAACTCGACTTTCTTAACTCGCAACTCGACTTTCTTAACTCGCAACTTGCAACTCGACGATAAGAAACCCTCGTGTTTACTCCTACTTTTTATTCTCAAATTGGAGTAAAGCAAGGGGATGTTTTGAGTCCCAACCTTTTCAAGATTTTTATAAATGATTTACCGGATGCATTTAATGAAAGCCCAGATGCTGTTGATATAAATGGCCGCAGAATTAACTGCCTCATGTATGCAGATGATATTGTTATTTTTTCTAGTTCCAAGGCAGGTCTTCAAAAACGACTTGATGGTTTATCCAAATTGTGTAGTAAATGGTGTTTAGAGGTCAATCTATCTACAACCAAAGTTATTATATTTAACAAACCTAGTAAACTGTTAAAAGAATATTTTTATTTCGAAAAAGATACAATAGAATGTGTTAACAATTATAAGTATTTGGGTTTAAAATTTATATCTAGTGGACTTTTAAAGCAAGGAAAGGAAGAATTACACAAAAAATCACTAGAAAGAGACCAAAGGCTTTGTAAGAAATGTACTCTAAATCTGGTTGAAGATGAACAACATTTTATTACTAGTTGTCCAGCATACAAAGATGATAGGGAGATATTTTTCAAGAAGATAAACAGTATTTGTCCTAATTTTTCATATCTCTCAAATGAGGCAAAATTTGTTTGGTTATTTACTAATGAAAATTTGTTTGTACTTAAATATTTAGGGAACTTTATTATTACATGTCTAGATGTTAGACGAAATGTAAATTAATGTATGTAATAACAATGATAATTGTAATGATTTTATGGTTCTGGTCCTGTCTGGAATTAAATGTTTGTGATTTATATAGAATGGAGATAATAACATGTCTGAACTTTTTAATGTTCCATTTCAATGTATAAAAAAAAATGTTTTTCTGTTACAAATCATGACGTATTGTTTTATGTGTACATGTCATGCTGCCCATCAAGGGCCCTTGATTGGAATAATAAATATTCTTATTCTTATTCTATTTAAGCAACATCAATAAAAGTTTTAAATTTAAATTCAATAATATCTTCCAATTAGGTAGAAAGAAAGCATTCAGTCCGAAGATAACATGCAACTTATAATACCGTCTCCGAGAAGACAGTTATCAATCAATTAATATTTAAAATACTAAGTAACTCTGCCTTGGTCGGTCTTAACATGAGAAATTCCTTAAGAACTGTAAGATTTGCATTTAATGGTTAAAGGCTTAATGGATCTATTTATTCTCGTTTATCTCATTTAAACAAAAATGTGTATTAAATTATTAGGATATTAGTTGAACCTGAATAATTTTCCTGTTTCCAGTTCCCCTCAGATAATAGAAGTTATTGCCATTTAATGAAAAACTTTTACCACTTTCGTGTTTCTGGCTATTGTCTTGAAATCTTACAAATAGCCACACATGTATCAGGAAATAGAGTGGGGGAAGGGGCTGCTCTGAAAGGGCAATATTAACTCGATCTACAACTTATTTTGTTAGCGCTTCTGCCCAACCGATGTTAACTTTATGCTTATCCCAGTTTTATTAAACTGAGGGCAGAAGTCTCATAATTTGTGTTCTTTTATTATCAATTGAAATGTTGTTTCTTCGATATAAATTATTTTTATTTTTGTCACAAAACAACAGTATGTTCAAATGACAATAAAGAAATATTATTATTGTAAGTTTATACTGTTTCTCTATATACCGTGTAGTCATACAATCTGTTTCAAACCGCTTCTGTATTATAAATAATATCTGCTTGTCCTAAACACAGACCGAGCACACTACTATATACTAAAGTGTCGAACCAATAATGCCGTACCATAGTTGACACCAAAGAAAATATAACTTTTATTGACTAGTCAAAATTAATAAATACTGTAAACTTGTTCATTTGATCCCTGTTAAGTTCACATTATTGTCATATTTTATTGCAGCTCCGTCATTATTCTGCGTTTCACTGTATTTAACGCCCACTTAGTGTTCGTTTTCAATCAATCTGAATAAGGCAGTAACAACGGTATGAACCATTCACAAAGCATGTAATCTTGAATAATTCACTTCATTGATGTTAAAATCAATCATTTTCCGTTGGGACAATTGCGAAATAACCCAACACCGGGGATCTGAACGGATTTGACATTAATGACTTCTATAAACAAGTTGCTTTCTTTAAAAAAAGAAAAGCAACACGTGAACCCAAGACCGCTGACTGGTCACCAAAAAAAATTGATGCTGAATTTTTGTTTGCTTTTGAATTGAAATAATTGACTGTAAATAGAATAAGATAATGATGATGCTAAAACACCTTTATTTAAAATGTGTAATTGTGTGTAGATTCTTGCACAAGTCAGTTGAAAGCAATGTTGGATAGTTGTGAATAGAAAAGTGTATATATACAGCTACTATTTGAATATACATTTTAAGGCTCGACTATTTTAATTATTACTTGGGAGTGTACATCATTTTTTCATAATCCTATTGCAAGTCCCAGTTTCTGCAAATCGGATGTCTAATGCAAATTGCACAAACCAATCGCAATATAAATTTAAGCACTCAGTTTGCTTTATAATCAGGATGCATTTATTTTATCTATTATATCTTAATATTTTGTTTCCTTGATGCCTTCAATTATTCTTATTTAAGCTGTCTGTACTCATGGTAGATGTGTATAGATAAATTTAAAGTCTAATTTCCATGTGAAGTGAAACCCTGTGGCATGCAACTTATTAGAAGGTTTCGTATATTTTTCTTGAGAGTAACACACCAGCTTCATTGGGACCTCTTATATAGCGACTTATTTTGGTCTCATAAAACATCTCAAATTTTAAGGATTTCCCGATTTTACTTAAATCAATTCAAATATTCTACAGGAAAACTTGGTTTAGAAGAATATCTTATTTTCAGAAGTTTTATGAATACCTGAACATACTCTCAAAAAAACCAATTTAATTTTATAAAAAGATATGTAGATATAAAAAGATACCAGGATTAAAATGTTGTATGCCAGACGTGAGTTAAGTCTACAAAGAAACATCAGTGAAGCTCAAATAAAAAAAGCTAAAAAGGCCAAATAAAGTACGTAGTTGAAAGAAATTCAGGACCCAAAATTTCGAAACAAAGGTTTTGCCGAGTACATCTAAAGTATTTCTATTCCTGGGGTAGAAAATCCTTAGCATTTCGAAAATGTCAAAGTTTATAATAGGACAGTGACTTAAAAAAAGAAAAGAAAAGAGAAACAGATATAGAGGTCAGAATACAGTAAGTAATGATGACCGTGCTTGAAAGTCACATGTCAAACTCTTACTGCCGTGTCCTGAATTAAGATAAGAAAAGCGAAAATTCACATTCGCGAGCGAAATTAATATTTATGCATGCACATGGTATTTTTGCGCAAGAAAAAGTACATAGAAAGCATACACACTGATACTCTGGATAAGAATACGCATTTGCGTCATCACATATATTAATCTAATAGTTGAATTCGGAGGTCAAACTACCTACCTCAAGTTCATTGCCATTTAATCCGGAATTTGTGTGAACGTAAACCGATAGTGTGCTTGTGAACAGGGTGATATATAATGTGAATGAACCAAGACCTGTAGGGTAGCTGGTCAACACAATGAATACAATTTTCAAAATCGTACCATAGTGCAAATATTTAGATGCTATAAGGTTCACGGACCTATTAAAACAAACAAACCAAAAAAGAATTGCAATTGTATAATTAACAAACATGCATTCCTGTTAATGATTTTTTTCCGAAAATTTAGAATATAATATCAATAAACACAAACGTCAAGTATTTACGGATGGACATTTTATCTATCAAATCAATCTCTTCTTAAAGTCTAACATTCCACTATATAAAATTGAGAATGGAAATGGGGAATGTGTCAAAGAGACAACAACCCGGCCATAGAGCAGACAACAGCCGAAGGCCACCAATGGGTCTTCAATGCAGCGAGAAACTCCCGCACCCGGAGGCGTCCTTCAGCTGGCCCCTAAACAAATATGTATACTAGTTCAGTGATAATGGACGTCATACTAAACTCCAAATTATACACAAGAAACTAGAATTAAAAATGATACAAGACTAACAAAGACCAGAGGCTCCTGACTTGGGACAGGCGCAAAAATGCGGAGGGGTTAAACATGTTTTTTGAGATCTCAACCCTCCCCCTATACCTCTAGCCAATGTAGAAAAAAACAAACGTACAATAGTACGCACAGTAAAGCTCAGTTTAAGAGAAGTCCGAGTCCGATGTCAGAATAGGAAACAAAAGAAAATAAACAAAATGACAATAATACATAAATAACAATAGACTACTAGCAGTTACTGACTTGCCAGCTCCAGACCTTAATCAAACTGATTGAAAGATTATGTCTTCATCATATGAATATCAGGCACAATCCCTCCTGTTAGGGGTTTAGTATTATACCATCATAAAATATATGAGAAGAACATAACCCGTGTCATACCAACAACTGGTTTTAGAATAAATATGTTTAATTCCGATGCAAAGACCCTATAAGTGAATCAATATTAAAGCCAAAATATGCAATCTTTAATGACCTGAGAACAGTATCGTAACTATATCCCTTCTTAATAAGTCTGTTTAAAGGTTTTGTTAGCTTTTGAGGTGAATACTGACATTTTTGTGCTTCGTAAAGAATATTACCATAAAAGATAGGATGTGAAATACAAGAACGTATAAGATGTCTGCATGTTGAGTTATATTTACGAATGATGTCCTTATACCGATGATAAAATTTAGTAAATGTTTTGACTAGTTTATGATATCGGAAACCCTGGTGTAATAATTTTTCAGTAATACATAAATTTCTCTCGCTAAAATCTAATACGTTGTTACATACACGAGCAAATCGTACAAGTTGAGATATATAAACACCATAAGATGGTGACAAGGGAACGTCACCATCTAAAAATGAATAATTAACGATAGGAAATGAAAAATCTTCTCTTTTATCATAAATTTTTGTATTAAGCTTCCCGTTAATGATATATATATATCAAAATCGAAGAAAGGACAGTGGTCATTGTTAGTATTAGCTTTATTTAAAGTAAGTTCAACAGGATAAATTTCTTTCGTATACATACTGAAGTCGTCATTATTGAGAGCCAATATATCATCCAAATATCTAAAAGTATTGTTAAATATTTGTATCAGATGTTGTTTCGATTGGTCTTTGCTGATTGTAACTCATAACAATACAATAACAGGTCCGCAATAAGTGGTGCACAGTTAGTCCCCATTGGAATTCCGATAACTTGACGATATACGGAATCTCCAAAGCGAACAAAAATGTTATCAAGTAAAAATTCAAGGACAGATATAGTATTAAAGCATTTCCAATTGACATAACTCTTTTGTTTGTTGCTACTAAAAATGACCTTAAAGAGTTTGAACATATGTATTCGCATTCCGACTTTTTAAATGCCCATTTAATTAGGTGTGTGAATTTTTTTCTAAATAAGAATATGAGGCAAAGTGGTATATAGGGTAGAAAAATCAAAACTTTGAACAGATTCAAAATCACCAATATATGCATGCAATTTATCAAGTACTTCCCACGAATTTTTGACACTCCAAAAGTATTTAATTCCACTATTTTCAAAGGCCTTATTTGAACAATTTATTATCAGGTTTTTGAATATATGAATATATTGCTATACAAAATATAAGCAGAGACTTATAAATCCATACTAAAACAGTATAAAATAATTAACATAGTAATTAAATTATTTTATGATTATTGCAAAATATTAATTACGTTTTTTGTGAGATGCAAGGATTTAAAATCCTTATGAATTGAAACCATGCAAGTATTTTTTCATTCACGACCGTTTAAATTTAGATATTTAGCTAACTTTGGGTACGCATCCCTGCTCATTGGTGCTCATCGTTGCATTTAATTTTCATAAATGTAATGACTGTTCAAACCTGTGAGACTAGATGCACGTATATACATGATGACAATTTTAATTATATTCTATAAAGAATAAATTCAGTCTCAGTTTAAACTTTATAATGAATATTTTCTTTGTCTTGTAGTATCCATTAATGAAATTAGATATTTTGTCAGAAAAATCTTTTTGTTTAATTATCTTTCTGCAATCCGACCACTGTGTTTCCGACCTAAGATAAATATTTATAACAGAAATATCTTTTTCTGAATTTTCTTCATGCTTTCCGACATTTTCCCATGCTATGATTTATTGTCACAATGCACAACAGCACGCTGTATTGAATACCACACACACAACGCGTACAGGGACCGTCTCAAAGCATGAATTATATAATTGCGTTATCATTATACTTGATATTTAATAAACATTCGCGTTATTAAAAACACATCTGTTTTGTCAAAAGGCAAGTATGTTCTAACATATAAATGATTGTTTGACTGCAACCTAGTCTTTATTGTTTTACTATCCAATCTACAAACGAACTTTGATTGTTGAAATATACAATGTCACGTGGTAGCCTATCCATAGAGGGACCGTATCAAAGACATAGATAACTATCTGTATAAATGATCGAAAATTTTCGAGACGCCGAGAATCTTGATTCTGAGGATATCGAATGGCCCATAGACACTTCCAAAACTCAACAATATATAGGCGTGACCCTTCAGGCGGTTCAGGCAACAATGAGCTTTTTAATTTTGATTAGATAAGGAATTCAACGCATTTGATGCAAGCCGACACCAGACAAACTAAACTTATGGCACATTAATGGATTGTAATCTAAAATACATGAGGTATGATCTATGTTGACTGTTTACAAAACTTATAATTTTCGAAATATTAAGGATGTTCTACCCCAGGAATTGATTTACCTTACCTGTTTGGCAAAATCTTTTGGAATTATAGGTCTGCAATGCTCTTATTTGGCCTTTTAAACTTTTTCATTCGAGCGTCACTGATGAGTCGAACTGTTGTAGACGAAACGCGCGTCTGGCGTACCAAATTTTCAGCCAGGTTTCTATGATGAGTTAATCTATTACCATAACCTTCAAAGAATTATAAAAAGAAACCAATTTTGATTTTTACAAATCTTTACCTATATTTAAGTCTTCCTTACAGAGCTTCACTGTAGCACATGGTTTGTGTGTTCCATCAAATAGCTATTGATTTTGTCAGTTTTTAAGGATTTAACCTTTTTGAATTTTATTTAGAGTTTGGTATTTTTGTTATACTTTTGCATTTAGTCTGAAAACTATTTTCTTTAGCAAGTTTTTGCGCTTTCTGTCAAGAAGACTTTCGGACAACCCTTTTACAGCGTTACAAAAATAACAAAACATTTTTATAAGTTCACGTAGCATATTGAAAAATTAAAAGTTTCAGCAAACAGGAAGTAAGTGTCTGGTAGTTCCGACAAATGCTCACATGTTACAACTCATCATTTTTATGCTGCTGAATAAAAATAAAGCCATTCTGTTAAGTAGTATAATAGCCGATAAAAGTGTGACGAAAAATTCATTCAAAATATTTAAAATTCATAGTATTTGAAAACAAGAAGTAGGTGTGTGGCAGTTCCAAAAAATGATAATGATTTAGAACTCTCCACTTTCAAGCTGCTGACCAAATATGAAGTCATTCTGTTTACTAGTATCTTTGAAAAGTGTGACGTAAATATTTTTGAGAGAACGGATGGACGGTCGTGAAGACTAACAAGGGGAAAGCAATATAGCATACACTCTTTGTTTTTTTCTGCACTTAAATTCTATTAATTTTTTTTTTTTGGGGGGGGGGGGGGGGGGGGGGGGGGGGGGTCATCGTACTATTTTTTGCTATAAACTTTAGCTTAACTTCAACCATTTATTGCAATTTCAATAACATATTCCATATATAAGTTCTTATTATGGAAAGATTATAATTGTTGTGTTCAACATTGCAATTTTAGTCTTTAATCAACTTTTGTGTCTAATTTATTATATAAATTAAATAAAAAATCATGGAATATTATAGTAAAGAAGAAATTACCAAACTTTTCAAAAAAATATTTAAATGTGTCTTTTGATTTAACCATTTAATACATTCCTATTCCATATATCCATCTTTTATTTAACAACCTCGAGATTTAACCCTATTGACTTCAGTTATTATGTATCGAGAGAGAAAGAAATATCAGATAAACTGTCAACTATTTGCTTTGTACTTCAAGTTGCCATTAACTTAAGTTCATCATTGAACAAACACACTTCTATTTTACCAGATAAATTAGTACTTTTTAAAAGTTTATTGCACTGGTACATACGTAAGGATTTATGTTAGCAAAAGTCACCTTGGCTTGGCCTTGTTATACACATATGTATATATGAATGTACTTACATATGTTTTATCGCACTTGTTTTCTATTTTCACAACTCCATCGATCTGCAACATATGAATAGCATATAATTACTTACAGCTTTCGTAAATCATGGGATGTTTAAATCTGTTAGTAAATCGATGCATGATGTGACACAGTTATTGTTATTATAACAGTGTTTTAGGTAAGTTTTCATAAAAACATTTTTATATTTATTATCTTTTTGATTTTAAATTCGATGTAAACAGGTGCAAAAGAATTTGATAAGGAAGGTCACGGAGCTAACAATTTGGTGTGAAAATCGTCTTATCATGACTCATCTCAAAAAGCATTTTGGGTTGTATTCTTTTAGATAATTGAAATGCATCGAATTATAATTCAGTCTAGTAATTACGATTGAAAATTTTGGCTTTAACATCAAGCTATACCATCCATCTATATGCATCTGGATAACAATGGTAGCAAATATTTTGCTCGCTTTGATCGAGTCTTGTTTTTTTTTTTATTAATTTTTATCATGCAAACCGTAGAATGAAAACATACAAATAGCGCTTACGAAACACGCGTCTGGCATAAAAAAAAATTAAGCTGGTATTAATGATGAGTGTATTATCAGCAGTGGCAGGAACACACAGCGGATATTTTCCCATACATCTGCTGACAATACGTACACGTGTGAACCTGAAAAGTCGTTTACTGAGTATAAACTGATAGCTCCCATAATTCTTTTAAATTAAATTTAAAATCTATAATATTGATTTAGATCATAAAGAACTTGAACAATTCAAGTTTTATTGTGAAAGGGCTTGTAAAGTCGTATGCATGTGTAGAACAGACAAAAGATCACATAGCGTTGCATAATTACAACAAAGGGATGAATGTACATTTTGATGTAATATTATGCTAGCCTCTTACAATAGTGTAGTGGGTCGTTAATTTTTCTTACACAGTATATTATTAAACAGGATAAAAGGTTCTATACTAAGTTTAAATATAATCCTTCACGCTATTTTTTAAATTGTAAACATTGTATATTATTCGGATTATACATATATGTGTGTCAGCTTTTGTTAGATTTATTTGCAGTCCTTTTGATTGAACAATCAAAGGGCAATCGGAAAGAATTTATAAAATAAGTACTTATTAATCAAAAATGCATCAACTTTGAGGTTTCAATAAACAACAAAGAGTTCGAAAATCGAGGACAAGTACCTGTGACTAAATCGTCTGCTGGAGATAAGACTTGCCATGAGAATGAAACCTTCGACATTAAATTGATTTACCATACTGAAAATGATTTCATTGTTAGGAACTGATATTAAGTAGTGATTTTCGTGTGGCTGCTAAATTCATTAGCTTTAGGAAAGTTTTGTTTAGAAACGTCAAACTAGCGTAAAGTCTGATGTATGTACACATCAGAAAAGGGAAATTAAATTGAACTTGCTCATCTTTACGGATTTATCGTGGGCAGAATCTGGAATAACCTATATATTTGTAAGTAATGATATTTTTATATGATTTATGGATTCGTTAGAAAAATAAAAGAATTATAGCTTCTGTACAAGATGTACAATGTAATGTGTTGTCTTAAAAATATCTCAGTATTATTTATACTTCCTTCATTAATGTAAAGACGATCGTTACTCGACCCAACTATTTCCTTATATGTCCCATTACATTTCACCCTTAAAACTAACTTGAAAAATATCAATGGAGGATCGAGCATTTTCGTCATCTATATACCACTGACTCTGGTTTCTGTCGTACATAATACAATTGTTTTTTGGTATATAAGATGATATTAAGCCCGTTCGGGCATACTATAGTATCTAAATACTATAGTATCTAAATTGAACCATTATAGTGTGGTAAATGCAAAATGATAGCTTTAAATGATTTAAAAGGAGAACTCTTTGGGAAATTCGACCTTATTTTAGGATAAAGCATAACAAATGCAGGATATCCGATTACATTTAATGATACCATGGTGCAAATGTACATGTATTATTTACATTTCATTAGCAACCCAAATTTATTCATCAATTTGACAATGTGAAAATATGTATGTTGAACAAGTGAATAAGAGAAAGCGTCCACATATCTTATAAACAAGTGTTGCCAAGTTTATTGAAAAATCGAATATTTATTTCCGTACAAGTATACACAATATATTTTGTTAGGTCAACAAAAGATGATGGCAATCTTTCTTATCTGTCTAGTTTATTAATATAAATGTATATCTGATCTGACGAAACGAACTTGGGCCTATAAATCATTTGAGATATATCCCATCGGTGCCTTAACAAAATGACGATGGATCTAGAGGGGCCGCTTTGATATGGACATAGATGTATAAACCCATGTGTTTATACATCTATGATATGGAGAAGCATAGATGGCTAATGCAATTTGTAGCTAAAATACAATTATGTATTCATGTTACCGAGTTAAAAAAGATTCCCCTTTTTTCAAAATCATGGATCCGGCACTGTAAACGATATACCTCCAAAATTTCATAGCAACGTTCGAATACAAAACATTGAGGATTTAACCCTAAACTCAAAAACAATGTTTAACATATAATATGAAATAAAAATATGAAATAAAAAAAAAAATTATTATTCCAATCAAGGTCACACAAGGACATTTACAAGGAATATAAGCAACAAACATGATACATTATACAGCATGATATAACCTGACAGTTTATTGCAATATGCATAAATAAAAAGCAGAAAGCAGCTCGGCATCATCATCATTGAAGGTTTATTTCGCTATTGTTATAGGGGGTTGTTGTTATGAGTCGGCTGCTCAACTGCAAAAGACACCTAGGGACCATTTGAAGCTGTAATCTATATAGTTCTCCTCGTGTCTAATGCAGATAAGCAAACTTGCCTTTTTTATAACATCTTTATTAGCTGATATGTAGTTGTGCATCTGCATGCGACACCAATTGGCGATGCTTCTAGAAACACTGTCACTGTTGAAACATACTGCAACAATAATCCTCCTTGTGTCAGAAGCAGATGAAAAAAAAAACAACCAGATAATTTAGAGTCAATGATAGTAATCAGATTACTATCATTGACTCTAAAACGAGGTAAAATAATATTATAATTTTGGTGGTCTTTTTTTTTTGGGGGGGGGGGGGGTATTTTCTTTTGTTGTATCAGAGTATTAAACAGTCAAAGTTATGCAATCGTACGGTTTATAATTGAATTAATAAAATAATGCAAATAACTGATTGAGTAAAATATGGCTCTTAAATCCACTATCTGTAGGGTCTTTTCAAAGTTGACATATATGTCAAACGATACCTACATTAACCATGTTAACATAGATTACAAAACAAATATCTAGTTTGAATTTTTTATTAAGAGTGCAAATATTTAGTATTGTAGCATATTGAAATACTCATTGAATGTTCAACAAACAACAATCAATCGATCAATCGATCGCTGTTGCTAGTGATACACGAGTTGGCGCATATTCCACAAACAGTAGTATTGACATGCATACATCAGAAATAATATCGCGATAGACCATTAATTCGAGGGTTTGCAATAAACAAATTACATGTATTGTAAGGTGTGCCACAAGTTAATTGCTTTTCAGTAGTCTGCTTACAGAATAAATCTTGAAATGTGGCACCAATATTGGTTCTTATACAGATTTATTTATATAAGGCTTTAGAACTGTATCTATTTATTTTTATTTTTATGGTATTCCATTTTATAATGTATTAACTGAAGTAACAGTTTGTGAATGCAAATATGACAACAAACAATTGACCGTAAAATTGATCTCTTCATAAAATATCATTTTATGGTCTCCTGCATATCGTTTGCACCATGATTATGTTAAGAATATTGTCAATATTTAGCTTTAATAGTCAAATCAATTTCAAATTTTGAAATGTTTACATTATAATGATGTAAATATGTTAAATTGATGTTGCTCATGTTTGTGCACGGTTAGCATAGTTAGTGAGTCATTTAAACATTACACATTTTAGAAATTTCAATGAACAATGATTGACTTTAAATATTTGACAATTTATTCACCGGATCAAGGACTAAAAATTAGGAAGATATCGAGTAATAAGTTAAAGGAATATGGGTTTCATGGCTAAAACGATCGATTTTCATTTGCTCAACATCCCCATGGCCAAAGAAAACGGAAAAAGACATTATAGTAAAATCATTATACAGAAAATTAAACTAAGCATCACCAGGTTTTGACAATATATGTATACGATAAAGCAAGGTTCTCTCACCTGCTTTACTGTATATGACCATATTTTATGTTTAAAGTCTTTTAAGATCAAATTCAAACAACAGGTATTACAGAAACATCATCAATGATCCAACAAAATAAGGTCAAAGTCAGTTGAACTGTGACTGCGGGATTTACACCTCATGATTATTCTATGCATCTCATGATAATTCAATACCCCGATAAAGTTGACTTATTACTTATAGTTATCTGAGAAACAGACAAAATCACGATAACTTAACGTTAACCAATGAACCATGGAAATTACGACAAATTGAAGTGAAACTAGTCGGCTGCTCAATTGCAAAAGACACCTTCGGACCACGTTTTTGTTCAAACCCAAAATAGTTGACCTACTACTTTTCGTGTCTGAGAAACGGACTTAAATATGAAAGTTTTTCGTTTCATAATGAACCATGAAAATGATGCCAATTAAGGTCAGTGAAATCTCGTCAGACGTACCCATCCAACCATTCAATGCACACAATAAAGATACTATAGTAGTATCTTAAAAACAAACAAATCACGAAAACTTAACCTTGAGTAAAGAACTATCAAAAAAGAGGTCAAGGTCAGATAAAAATGTTGAGACAAAATCGTTACATGCACTAGATAAAACCCAAAGCAAAGAGAACATTTGTACTACTGTTCTTAATCTCAAAGTCACAGTGAATATTTCAACATGAACAAACCATCGCACATCACTGCAAGTTTAAGCGTTTTCCTAGCACCGGTTTAGGCGAAAGACTTTGCTGGATGTCGATAACGTTACAATAAAAGCACATAGATGTGGGTAATATATTTAAAAAAAAATACCATTACCTGCACAAGATCCAACAAATACTATCGCAATTTGCTCGACAACTTCTGTATGATATAGAAGTAAAACCCATATTTAGACAGCCACGGGACATACATGAAATATGATGATATTTGTGAGATAATAACATATATTTAATTTGAATTATCTGGCTTCGAGTGTAATTTTCTAAAACATTCTTAATTGTTTATCTTATTTATTTTTCGTATGAGACGTTATATTGTTCACGTCCTTTCTGAATGCAGCGTAGCTTTCGATGTTATGCTAATATATGATTGAACGCTTACAAAAAAACATCCACATGTTTAAATACGCTATGTGCAACTCTACACTTTCTTACATGATTACGTATTGCAAAGAAAACCAATATATTTTTAGAACATAGCTGCTACGCATTCGTGGAGTTGAATTTTCCTGTCAGATGACAACACCATACTTTTTGAAATGACTCCTTACTTTGTTCATGCAATCGCCATTTCTAAATATACTTCTTGCTAAAAGTTCATGGTGTCAATCATTTAATGTGGCTCTTGGCAGATTATGGGACAGACATGTCACTTGCAATCAGCCCTTACAATTGTATTTCCCACTCAAGCTAATTACACAAATATAAGGTTGGTATTGATCTACTTTCTTATTCTACAACACAATGAAATGTCTATATTATATGTAGGTGTAAATTGCTCAATCCGGTTGTTTAAAGATACCATTTAAGTTACTTGAATCAGCGTTCTCCTTGGCTGTTTGGGTTAATTATTTTGTCCTTGTTTCCCCCATGCATTAAGCTATTAAAACGCGAACTAGGTCTTACTTGTTATATGTAACAAGTTACCGTTCAACTGTAACTATCTCAGAGGTAACTATATATAACAATCTAATATTGTAATAATTATTTTCCTTTGTTCTTGCAAATGATATGGTAATTTTTTCTCCTCTTATTTATTTCTAGTTTCATTTTTGATTAAGCAATTACATGAATATTGAAAGAGGTAGTCAAAATTTCCAACATGTTAAAACCACTGGATGATGTTACCACTACTAGAGTACCTTGACCAGGATATTAATCCTCGCAGGTGCCTGTGCTTCAAAACTGGTGACATTTTGATTAAAAATAATCAGCTTTTAAACTATGTAACTGTAACGAAAGTAAGGTTAAAAGTCGTTCCTGCAAATGACGGAAAAAAATGTAATTTATTAATTGTTAGTTTTTTTCAAATTATGTTTTGTTTCCAAAACGTGTTTATATATTTTATTGAGATCATACCTCATTAAGGGTATTCCAGACACACGTAGTACTAAAATCGGGTCTCCTATATAATATGAAGTAATCATGCCAGAAAATAAAATGTTGATCAGTATAAAATTATTTTTACAGAGATATGTCAGTGTTGTGCTTTGATGGCGAAATCATACAAATACCAGAATATATTGTAAGGATAGTTAAGAGAGCTCAAGAGATTATAGCAAGTGAAAACGAGGAAAAACCCACGATAAATATCCTGGATGGAGAAGTACTATCAAAATCTCACACAGACGGTAAGAAACTTTATACATGCTGGATTACCTTTATTATAAATGATTGGAAAGTGTCAAAATCAAACAACTGTAATCAGTGGCTGAGATGTAGTGAATTTGTCACCAATTATCGGAGTCTCTTTAATGATTTCCGACTCTTCCAATACATTAAGTGCTACGTGATAAGGGTGCATGCACTTATTCAACTATATTGTCTCAGTACAAGATGGTTATTTCAGTATGTCATACATCTTGAAGTATTCATTTATGTGACTGACTCCTATTTGTCTTTTAGTCGGTTTTTTTTTCGTTTTTTGCCATGACGTTGTCAGTTTGTTTTCGACTTATGCGTATGAATGTCTCATTGGTATCTTTCGCCTGTCTTTTATCTATATCTGGAAATACAAGAGTTAACTGGGTAATAGAAATATGGTTATCCCTTGACTTCTCCCGTTCCGGCAGTAAAAAACCCTTGTTAAGCTGGAGCTTCCTTTTGGTTGTGTGGGATGTATAAATACGCAGCCACGTTTGGTCAGAATGGGATAACTGGATCGATACCTCTGCTGGTGGACTATCAATACCCGAGAGTATCATCAGCTCAGTAGTCAGTACTTCGGTCCTGACATGATTTATAACAAACCTTTCAAAATTGTCCGTTTGTAAATTTTTAAATTATAAAGAATGAAGGTTTCAACTCCCGCAGGCAAAGCTGAGCTAAGGTGGATTTGGCTATTTTTTTATGTCCTTTTTGGTCATATAGCTCTCCAACTGTTTCGTTTTTTATACATCCATGGCTTTCAAATATTCGGCTTTGAGTGTTTCTGATGAAGGTAAATCCAGAAAAGCGTTCGGACGCATGAAATTTTCATATTACCAACTTTTGACTCCGGAATTTATATTTTTTCGACAGGTTACCTTCTCTGTGGTCGGACATCCTGGTACTCGGTCAAGTAAGAGCAACTTAAAGAAGTAAAATCAAGCTTACAATCGTTACAATTTGGGAGAAAAGTTAACTGTTTTATGCTTTCTATACACAACAAAATCATCGAAAACAGAACAATTTTCTCGCTAATTGCACCGATTATATGTTTGATTTTCTTATCTTGATTGCTCTTATTTGACCGAGTACCAGGATGTCCCACCACAGTTTAAGTAACTTGTCGTAAAATTATATACCGAAGTCAAAAGGCGGTAATATGAAAAAAGTCTATTGTAAAAATGATCTATGCAAGCCGTATACTGAATACATTTTACATTTTCATATACTGTGGATATTCCAATCCTCGATGCAGCGTTACGCCCTTTACATCGTCAAATATGATTCTCCATAATCTATTTTTGTTTAGATCATGAATTCAAGCGAAAGAAGGCACACTTAATTGTCTATCAAAGCAATCATTTATTGGTTTCCAACCTAAATCTAGGAAAAAGGCCGATTAAATTTTATTCATATTAGTACTAAAATTAATTTCGCCGATTTATATTTCCAAGTTTTAAGCATTTGTTTAGTTGAAGCTGACGACTGCAGCAATACAGCACAACCGTATGCGATAGATGGTCGTATTACCAATTCCAGAGGCATCTACAAAGGATATACGATTGAAAGATCCGTGCTTATTTAGCAACTAAGTCATATAATTGAGCTTGCGCTTGAAGTTATCTTTAAGTGACAATTAATACGGTAAGCAAAAGTCAATGAACGGGTAAAATAATCTCCGAGATATTTGTATTCATGGGTTTTGTCACGAAGCAGATTACTTAGTTGCCATTTCTTATCTTTATATAAATGCTTACCTGTTAACATCACCGTGGGATTGTTTTGGTAAGACTTTAGATTCTACTTTGAAGCAAAAGTATAGCTGTCATATCTATCAGATGATGTAGTTCCTCCTCGGACTTCCGGAAAAGGACTACATCATCCGCAAATACAAGACAATTCACTAGTTCTGATGATAGATCTACGCCAAAATTGCTTACAAACTCATTCACTAGAACCGAGAAAAGAGCCAGAGACAAGACACAATGGAACAAATACTTTGAAAAGTAAAATGTGATCCTCTGTTCTTCTATTATTTGTTAAGGTTATTTTCGCCTATCGATAACACTAGCAGCCTGATTTATGATAAAGGTGTAAACGAAAAACAAATATGACAGACAGCAACCAACTATTCTCCCTAAACTACAGACCTAGAACAGACTCAAGCATAATGTGGAGGGCTTTAACAAATGTGCGAGATCCAAACCCTCAACTTACATGGGACATGCAGTGGGGCAGCAGAACAACATAAAAACAAATTGTAAAAGTCAGTCGGAAAGGGACCAACTAACAAAAAGACAAAAGACACATACTACCGATAGAATAAGGCATACAGTCAATAAATCAGTACCCATCCAACAGATTCAACATAAAGACGTCATAATCAGTCTGATATCCTTCGGGCTCGAGTTTCTAAGTTTTTAGTTCTCTGTGTTTTGTGAACTTGTCTTTACGTCGTCGTCTCTTGCTATGTCGTTGTCAGTTTCTCTCAACTATATTAAGTTTAAATTGTTCTATTGGTATCTTTCGCCTTTTTTTTAATTTCTTGCTGATCATTGATTGCTGTGAAATATACTGTGGTAACCGTTTATATTATATGTATATATAACTGCAAAAAAAGCTGCCTTTGTCCGCATGGTGTAATTGTTTGTAGTCTCGAACAACAACTTAATGTTTAAATCATTCAGGCAAATGTTACCATATACGAATTATGTTGCTTTGTTAAGTCGCTTTTGGGTTTTTTGCTCTAAAACATTTCATATATTTGGATTTACATGCTGAAAGTTGTTCAATAACACGTGTGGTACTTGGGTCAGTAAACCTTACTGCTGGAAGACACGACCTTGTTCAATACCCTGAGCAAATTAATGCATCAATTATGTGGTGTAATATTATTTTGCTATATGCTGCTGTGTTATGTCCTCTCAAATACAGATTTTGAGTTTATTATTTATTTTTCTACTTTTCTTTTGTTTTTCTCAGTATCTTTAATTACTTCATTGATTGAGATGGTAGGTTGGGTTTCGTACTCACGATACCAGTTAATCATTATTGATTAAATGACTGATTGATTGATTGATTGATTTATTAGTTTTCTATTGATTATTGTAAAAAAGGATGCAGGATATGAACAGCTTTAACATTAAATAAGTCAGATTTGCAAAGGGGATTGACTGTGGTAATTTGTGGAGGAAATGTCACCGGAAAAAGAGAGCGTGCTTGCCAAGAACAGAATGTTTTCATTGCAAGTTATTGCCCTGCATTTTGGGCATTTTTATTTTTTTTTTTTTTGCATTTCCTTGCCATTATTTCAAAAACTATATGAACTAGCGTAAACGTGTAAATTGCAAAACTGATCAGCATGACAAAATGTATCCACACTGAAAATTGGAGAAACAATTATCAATCTGTTTTGGAGTTATTACCCCTAAAATAACGTTTTATTTTGCTGTTATCGTGAAAACTATAGGACCTAGAGTAAAACTGTTCACTGTTAAAATAATCATTATAAACAGATCTATCTACTCTGAACGTTTCAGTTTCTGTTTTAGATTATTGCCCCTGAAATGTTGATTTTTACTGTTTTCGTTTGCAGTTAGAGCTATTAACTTAAAAATTACTATAGAATCTAGGTTAAACCTAAAATTGCAAAAATGATCAGCAACGCTAAAGTAATTATAGTATGTGCATATAAAAGTCCTAATTTGCAAACAGGCAATTTTTTCACAAGATGAACGATACAGTCTTAGGTGTGCCTCTTGTTTGGTTTGATTTTTTATGTTTGATAATTTTCTGATTGATGTTTAATGTACTTCTCTTTTCATTTATTCATAAAAAATATTATGTTTTGGTATCAGTTAAGTTCTCTTTATAAGTGAACTAGAATCTGATAAAAACCAAAGATATTCATGTTTTAAAAAAAAACAAATACAGAGACATTTCAAATTGGGCAAAAAATATTTGAAAGCAATCTCTGGAATGGTTTTATTTAAAATGATAACAATAACAATTCTAATTCTGAATGTAGTTATGGACAGGCCATGTAAGTAAGTTTTAAATTTTCTTGCACTTATGCAACCCCAGTAGTCGGTATTTTGAACGAATATGGATTCCTATGGTAACAGTGTTATTAAGGTAATTGCTAATTTTGTACATAAGCAAGACATGACATAGTCACAATAATAAAAATCAACCATTCATGTCTTTCCAATAACCTGACCATTTTGACGCAAATAAACCTACGGTTTTCTTACTTTAATAATTTCGCGACGTAATAAAATTGTAATAAGAAAAGTCTTTTATAAACTATAATGGGTTCCTTCTTAGTACCATAAAATGCAATAATGACCAAAAGACGAAATTTCCTAAATGAACATGTTTTTCCGTCATGGCTTTGTCAGATATGTTGATTAACATGACTTTGCGTGCAAGAAAATCGCTTTTGTGGATACTGTCGGATTATTACTGTCCGGTTTTACGCTTCTTTCGAGTTTGTAATTCCTTGGATGACAGAATACGTCTTTAAAGTAAAAATCTCAAGCAAGATAACGAGGAGCTATAAAGAAACGTGATTATCATTTAATGGTGATTTGTTAATTCCAATGCAATTGAGTTTGGTCAAATTTTAACACCGTATTCATGTAAATACGCCTAGAACTAGTTTATTTGTCATTTCCTTCGAAAAGAGATTTGATTTCCTCCTTTTGACATCATTGAATGGGACTTCCACCGAATGCTTATTTTTGAGGAGCAACACGACGGTTGTCATTAGTGGAGCATGCTCTGTTTGCCCTTCCACAGCACATGCGATTCCTGCCGGCTTTTGGTGGACATCATGTAACTTGTATTAGTTTTCTGTGTGGTGTTTTGTGTCTCTTCATTCATGTTTTTGTTTGACTTGTGGTTTTTGATTGTCTTTTGGGTAAGTTCTACCTCTTTTTTACCGTTATTTCCGAACCTGCATTTCACAACTGAAGTCCACTCCTCGTGTCCTCTTTGGTAATTAAAATTACACGCCAACGGCTTAAGTTTTATGTCTAGACTTCTGTTAGCATAAGGAAGTCTATACAGATCTTTCTGAATAAACGCTTACATATTGTAATGATTTTAAAAGCATGCATATGTTTTGATCAAAAGTTTCGCTTTATATAGATTGTCTCGAATAACTATTGTAATCATCCTTTGAAAAGTGTTGCTGTTTAGAATTGATTATTTTTTATGCCCCACCTACGACAGTAGAGGGGCATTAATGTTTTTCGGTCCGTTCGTTCGTCAGGTTAAAGTTTTTGGTCAAGGTAGTTTTTGATGAAGTTGAAGTCCAATCAACTTGAAACTTAGTACACATGTTCCCTATGATATGATCTTTCCAATTTTAATTCCAAGTTAGAGTTTTGACCCCAATTTCACGGTCCACTGAACATAGAAAATGATAGTGCGGGTGGGGCATCCGTGTACTATGGACACATTCTTGTTCAACATTTATTTACATATTGCTCATTTGATATGTTGTGGTTCATATCCAAAATGCTTGAATCTACGTGATCGGCAGGAAATAAAGGATATACATTAGTTTTAGTCCACTTAAACAGTTCCGCCTATAGTTGTCATTTGTTTTTTACCACGTGCTGTATTATTTTTATCTATTTTTTACGTGTATATCAGTCCATGGAAATTACATTTTTGGGGAAGAATTATTACCTCGGCCCGCACAGTCACAATTGAAGTGCAATATACACCAAAACAACATAACACAAATAAATAACACAGAGGAAATTAAAATGCTCTGTTGGAATTATAACGATCTGCAAATATCTATCTAAATATCATCGTTATGTGACAGTATTAATGCGGACTGTTTGCATTTTCGTTATTCGTGAGTCCCGATTTTGCACATTTACGCCGGTCTTAGGAAATGAAAAATCGGCATACAGTGTAAGAAAAGTACACCAGGGAATAAAGAAGGTCATGCAAGATCTCATCAGGTGACGGTGTGGTGTTCTGTGACATACCAGTTTCATTATTTGGGCGCTTTACCGGAGAATCGGTTAAAATTAACGGAAGACCTGTAGCAATGTTTGTCCGTCCATGCAGGCTCGGATTTGGGTGATGAAACTTCACATGAATATTCAACAATACTTGAAGTGTTGTTACTTAGAAGCAAGTAAATCGTACTTCGAAAGACATTGTCAATCAATTAAGGTTAAATTGTTTATACCCCTTTGCATATGTACAAAAATCGTTTCCGCTCTCAAACGTTATACCCTTATTATTCTGGAACGATTTAGTGGTGCATCAGTTAAATGCTTGCCTTCCGTGCATAATTACAAGCTGAATCTATAATGGAATAACCCTGAACACTTCTAAAATTGCATCACATTTTACTTATTTACTCCACCACTTGGTTTTACGAGCTCTGGTTTGATGAAGGCTTTTAGTTATTAATTTCTGTGTCATTTGGTCTCTTGTGGAGAGTTGTCTCATTGACAATCATGATACCACATCTTCCTCTTTTTATATTTTCCAGAAACATGCACTATGCGTATCCAAATTTTACATACATTATACTCTCTTTTTCTAGTGGCAGTCCAACTTTTCATGCCCTTCATTCCGGTCAATCGTCCTGAATATGCATGAAATATTTGCCACTGGACGTTAAGCAACCAACAATCAATCATTCCGGTCAACTTGGCAGAACCTATCGATTACATTTGTGTTGTTCGTTCTATGAAATATTTGCCACTTGACGTTTATCAACAACAGTGATCAAACGATATTAATAGTACTAAAATGGTTTTTAATAAGTATATGTAAGAGAATGATAATCCCTTTCTTCATGAATAAGTACGAGCGTTAGCGAGTACTTATCATGAAGTAAGGGATTATCATTCTCTTACAAACTTAGAATATTGTAAAGTGCTCAAGGCTCAAATGATCTATTCAAGAATTAGTTTCATTGTCAGTGTAATGTTTATAATTGATGCATGACTTCCTTTTTCGGCATGTCATTTATGAATAAGTTTTAGTGGTGTGAGGATTTTCTTATCATTTGGGAAATATTTAAAAAAAAATGCGTTATAGATATTAGGTGACACAACAGTAGAAAGCAAAGGTAGGAATTGTATGTTTCCTGATTGTGAGTATGAACGTAAATCATGTAATATTTTAGTGAGGAATTATCCTTTATTATTTACAGTTTAAATCAATTAATACATTTGAGTTACAACTAAATTTTATTTCACAGTCAATAATTTAGTCCGGCTTTTTACATCAAATACTGTTTCATTATGTCAGGGAAATGTTCAAAAATAATGCCCTTAAAAGTTTTTAATACTGTTTCATTATTTCAGGGAAATGTTCAAAAATAATGCCCTTAAAAGTTTTTAATATGTTCAAAATTAAATTCCTGTTTTTTTATCGGAATACATGTATTGGAAATAACTATTCTCCCCAACCGCTGATCAAGTAATCAAAGTTTTGGAAAGCTAAAGATTTGGGTTATTTTTTATCTGAAAGATTTGTTTTTCTTTTTTTTTTTGCATTGCCTTGGTATTGTTTAATTTTATAGTAATTTGAAGTTATTAATACTTTCATAATAAAATTCATGGAACTAATTTTACTGCACCAGTAAACTTCAACTTATTTTGAGATTTTTGTTTGTTTCACAATTCAACTTTTAGTCAGTTTCAATCACTGTGTGAAAAATCCTTTCAATCTGATAAATGTGCTTCGGGGCAGTTGTAACTCATTTATAGAAACTCTTTGTTTTGAACTGTAAATAGACCCAAATAATAGGATAATCCCTTACTAAGAACATGATTTACATTCATTCTTCACAATTAAGAGGCATTCAATTATACAATTTCATTGGTCGAGAGTACTTTGCTATATTCTAATTGAGAATGTTGTGAATGTTTACAAAGAGAGAGAAGATACAAAGGGATAATCAAAAACCAGATGTCGAGTGAAAAAAATCATTACCATGGCCAAAAGTCTACTCAACACAACTAACGATTGAGTAATACTAAGCCCTAACAAAACCGGGGGTTAACTCATGGTCATTGGTCACTTGTAAATGACATATACATCTTATATAAAATACATTTTTTAAAGTACAGTCCGATTTTCATTGTAGACTTGATTTAGTGTACATGTCCGCAATATTTGTTTGCAATGAAGGAAATCAGTCAATAAAACGCCGTTTTATCCAAGAACTGTATTTGTTGCATTTTGATTTTTATCCACAAAGTGACTATGGGGTAGAAATGTGGTCACTTTGGTTTTCTTCTGACCGATAGTTAAACCCTTGCCTAAGTGGGGAGCCCGTTTGGCTGTACGGGATGTACGCAAGTACGCAGCCATGTCTGCAGAATGGGAAGGTTAAATCTGAAGACTCATGAAGAGAGATTGCCACGCTCTCTGCACGTATAAATGAATCCTTGCAAGAACTCTTTGAGGGGCTCGTAAGTGACCCATTGCAAGACAACATTAATGTCCTTCGTTTCCTTTATTTCCCAGTGGCAGTCCAAATTTCCCCGACCTTCACCTCGGACGGCCGCAATTACAGGACCTACGTATTGTATTTCTTGGTAATGTGTTCTCGTCCTGTACATACTTGAAATATTTGTCACTAGACGTTAAGCAAACACAATCATTCAGTCATTTTTATTTTTGGTGTTTATTGTCGTAAATGTCTGATAAGAATTAAAAAGGTTCTTGTAATGAAAGTCGAGTATGGTTGTTCTTGGAAATCCATTACTACTTGGAATTTGTCCTTAAAACTATAGAGAGAAATTCATACTTATAATATAATATTTGTTCTATGAATTTTTGAACACTTTTGTATTCTTTATTTTTTTGTGCGATTTAAATCATCTCCCACATGTCCCACCTCATGCCAATACGTGTACAAATCTTAATAATAGTGGCAGGTCAATGCACCCGTGTACATCTACATTTTAAAATCACCAATATATATATATACAGTGCGCCAAAAGTTAAGCACCACCTAAATATAACTGGCAATATTTTTTTAACTATTGCGAAAAAAATATTTATGTTTGGTGTTATGAATTGCCTATAACATACACTAAGAAAATTCATTACGATAAAAAAAAATAGACTCCGATAAACACGCTAAGCAATTTTTTTATTAAAGGTCATCTGCACTTTTTCGAATACACTGTTTCGATGCATTTAAATCATCTTCCTACTGTCCCGCGTACAGGTGAAATATTTGACCTTCACCACTTCACTGTGAATATGGCAAGGGGTAAGTTTTATGTGACTGAACCTTGACATGTCAAATGCCGGTAGGAGCACTAGTTGCATAGGTAACCATTTCAATGTTAAACACACCGTCATTGTCAGATTGTTACAACGTCATGTTGACACAGGAACTGTAAATGATAGACCAAGGTCCGGAAGACCCCGTTTAACTACCGATCGTGATGACAGACTCCTTATTGGTTATGCTAAAGCCAACCCATTTACTCCTGCCCCACAACTTAGACACCACTGGCGTCAAGGTGGTCATGTTAGTGTTCGAACATTGGTCCGTCGACTTCATAGAGGCTACCTAAGAGCACGTCGTGTTGTCAAGAGACCTGCCGTAACAGCCAGGCACTGTATAATCAGGTTTCAAAGGGCTAATGACCATCGACGCTGGAACATGAGAAGCTGGCAAAATGTTCACTGGTCAAATGACTGCCCAACTACTGTATACGTTGCTGGTGGTGTTACAGTATGGGGTTTCTTCTCATATTGTTGTAAGGTGGGTATGCATATTCTGCAGGGTAACATGAAAGGACAGACATACAGGGATTTGGTGCTTAAAAACTTTGTAGTGCCTCATTTTGATAATCCTCCTCTTGCTTCAAGACCCTTGTGCATGTGCGACAATGCTAGACCACACAGGGCAAGGATTGTAACCGAGTACAAAGAGTACAAAGAGCAAGAAGCCATTGACACTATCTTTTAGCTTTCCTTGTCTCCAGACATGAACCCTATTGGACATGTCTGGGATGCCATTGGCAGAAATCTCAATCGCAGAGATCCACCTTTGCAAAATCTTAGCGATTTAAGAAGCGCAATTGTTGCTGAATGGAATAAATTTGCTCATCTAAAGTTCAGAAGGCTTGTACAGAGTATGAGACTCCGTGTTATGGAACTGTACCGGAAGAGAGGGTGTTACACATCCTATTGACTCAAATATTGAAATTTAATTTGCCGAACATACCAAAGATTACTTGTAGAGATTTTTAATGACATTGGGTGATTAATTGTTGAAAAAAAATAAAATCACAGTGAAACTTAAATTTCGTTTCTGATTTGTGTAATTTTCACTATTTCTATGAACGCAAATTTCAAATGCATAGAACCTGCATACGTGAACAAACTTAAGTCTACGGTTTGTTTATGGTATATGTTAGCAAAATTGCTGCATGAATATTTTCTCTTTTTTGAGGATTAACTGATTTTTTTAAATGAAAAAAATTTCGATGCAATAAAAATAGGTGGTGCTTAACTTTTGGCGGACTGTATATATATATGAATTTAACACCCATGGAGTAGGTGAGAAAATATTTGATATTATATATCGATAGGTCTTGTCGTAAGACTACATCATTGTTATGACATTTCACGTTGAATGCACAATCGATTGACTGGAAGTTATATATTTATTTTATATCTGTCGCAGCTGCTATAGTTTCTCATTTCTTTACTTTCTCTTATTTATCTTAATTCGTGTTGAATGGTGAATATACAATATATATAAGAGCAATGTGAAAAAATACCGAATATGTTGACTAAAATTTTCAGAAAATTATTTTCTCGTTTAGAATCTGAACCAAAAGTTAGAGGACCTGATGGAAATGTACAAACACTTTCGGAATATATTCTGGGAATCATTCGAGCGGCACAGAAAATCGTCCAGGAGGATTCTCCCCAAGAGGAGGACATAAAAGATTATGACAAGTTCATTGATAATACTTTCGAAGCAATGCTGAGTGAGGTTGACTCCTCGGACTCAAATGAGGAATCTACTGCTGTTATCCAAGGTGTTGTTGACAAGGTATCAGTATTCATTATTTTAATTCATTTTAACTATAAAGTATTTCGACTTATGGAAGTCAGCATGTATATAGTACATTTATTATGATATTTAACATTTGTCAGCATGTATATAGTACTTTTATTATGATACTTAACATTTGATTTTGTAGAATACTTTGTTGCAATTAATTAAATGTCCTGCCACATCTCAATTTTTATCTATATGACATGTACAGATGTAAAATGTTACAACATAAGTCAAGGACTGGTTTGGAGATATGGGAGGACGAATATTTGTATACTATATATGTGAATTATAAATTCTCCAACTTGTTTTCTAAATTCCCTGATGATGACACGATATTTCATAGGAGCTATCTAATTCCGTGATGTCGGATTTCTAATTGTTATATAAATCAGTGTGGCAACTCGGGATACGAGTCGTGATTTTATTTAATATTATACAGAATTTTTAACAGCGCATTATATAATATGAAAATTACCCTAAGCGCTTTACAACATAATATCAATTCTGAGATACAAGTATTTTCAATAAAATATGAAAGCCCATAAAAACATTTAGCATATGATAAATGATCACTAATAACTTTTAAAAGAGATTTTAAAAAAGAGATAATATAATCTATCAATTTTAATTTTCATTTGATTTGTTTCTATTGATCATCTTTGCAATACACATATATTTTAATGTCTCTGAATGTTCTGTATGGGTAATGGAAGAACATCTAATTAACGTAATATAAACGCTTAAATGCAATGCGACAGTTCTTGTCTTTACAACAGCTTTGATTGTCAAGACTGTCTGCCACTGTGTATCAGTAAGAACATATAGCCGGAAGGCAAATCCATACATGTTTGTCTTACTTGAATATTGAAATAAAGATACTAAGTTGTTTAGGTAACGGTTACAAAGGGTAAATGCATGGGTGTTCTTATTGGCTAAAATTGAACCAATGTATCACCGTTCTTCTCAAGTTTCGGTTAAAAATTACTGTTCGCTATTACCTATTCTTATTTTCCCACTTTTCATAACTCCCATTTAATTAAAATTTTATATTTGTTTTCATCTTAAGGGTTGATATAAAAAAGAAGATGTTGTACGATTGTAAATGCATGGGTGTTCTTCTTGGCTAAAATTGAACCAATGTATCACCGTTCTTCTCAAGTTTTGGTTAAAAATTACTGTTCGCTATTACCTATTCTTATTTTCCCACTTTTCATAACTCCCATTTAATTAAAATTTTATATTTGTTTTCATCTTAAGGGTTGATATAAAAAAAAGAAGATGTTGTACGATTGTCAATGAGACAACTCTCCACAAGAAACCAAATGACATAGAAATTAACAACTATAGGTCACAGTACGGCCTTCAACAATGAGCAAAGCCCATACCGCACAGTCAGCTGTAAAAGGCCCCGAAATGACAATGTAAAACAATTCAAACGAGAAAACTAACGGCCTAATTTATGTACAAAAAATGAACGAATAACAAATATGTAACACATAAACAAACGAAAACTACTGAATTACAGGCTCCAGACTTGGGACAGGCACATACATACAGAATGTGGCGGGGTTAAACATGTTAGCGGGATCCCAACCCTCCCCCTAACCTGGGACCGTGATGTAACAGTACAACATAAGAACGAACTATAAAAATCAGTTGAAAGAGGCTTAACTCATCAGATGGATAAAATTACAAATACAAGTGGACGTGGCCGGGTACTTGTACATCCAAACAACATTGACTCGGTTATAGACTTGGCAAATACAGTTCAGCTATTCATCTTTAGATTTTATGCCAATTCATAACGTCAAATCCTTTATGAAACTCCATCTCCCTTTATGGGCGAAACGCGGTTGCATTTTGTGACGTTAGTCTCGTTAAAAAATATGCTTTTTATGCTTATGGTTAAAAAAAGAAGATACTAAAATAATCAGTTTACTGTCTGCAGTCAAATATACTCCTTAGAATCGATTGAAAATATCTTTTGGGCATCTTGAAATTAAATAATATTCCTTTGGTTGTCAGATTCTAAACTATATAACGATGTTTATCATGATTATATTTTCATGTATCAATCAATATTTCTTCCCGATATTATATTTTACATTTTATGCTTGGAATAATATGGTGATCCCTTGATTTCTCTTCGACATTAAAACAGATGCTAAAGAGAGGTGTCGATTTGGCAATGCGGAATGTATAAATGCGCAGCGTCGTTCGGCCATCAGAAGGGCGCGTTAATCCGATGCCTCGTGTATAGGGAGATTGCTACGCGCTGTACATTAAAAGAACCCCCTTGCACAAACTCGGTGAAGGGTCCGTGAAGATGACCTGATGAAATGCAAAATGCCTGGCCTATCCAAAAAGAAGGAAATAATACCGAAAGGGCAATAAACTCATTTTCACTTGGCAGTCAAAACTCCTGCCCTTCATCCCTGCCGACATATTGCAAAACCTACCTATATGTGTATATTGGATTTATTGGTAATAAGGTCTCGTTCTGAATGTTTAGGTAGTGGCTCTAGGTTAGTGAATAGTTGTCTCGCGGGATCTCCTTATTTTTATAATAATCAATTAATTTGTTATTCGGTGTTCTAAATATGATTGTATTATACTGAGTAGCATGCTGAGGTTGTGAAGCATCCAATTTTCATTCTTCATTCGTCATTTTTAAGTTTAAATCTAAATATGGCTGTTGGTGTAAATATTGCTATGTGAGGCAATATTATTACAATTTGGTGCGATTATTAGTCTGTTTTGAATTTAAAATTTGCTGATCAATTGGGAAATCGGTCTCTTAATCTTTCTCAGTAACTGGTGCTTTGAGAAGATCACTTTTTTGCATACACTCAGTATAACGTATCATGTATATATATCATTTTTGACACACACAAAATCTGAATAGAAAAATTGCGATTATTGTAGAAAATCTTATTAAGTATTATCTATATTATTTACTGTTAAAATATTTCAAAAAGACATATTTCTTTAAAAAATAAAAAAAAAACGATGAAAACGTATACAAAAATAAGAAGAAAATGCAATTTTGGCTGAGTTGGATAAAGTCCAAAACCAGCTTAATTTATGGTGATGTCGGGCGGGGGAAAATGGGAACAGGTTTAAACCCAGATCCCTTAGATTTCACAAGAAGATGGGACATATGCTGAAGTTATACACCTACTTTTATGGAATTGTTTGAGGAATATTTTTCTCATTTTTAAGACTTTGGAACTTAGTCATGTTTCAGCAAATTTTATGAAAGAGGGTACAAGTTTTCAACTTCTCCTACAGTTTCAACCAAGATCCATAAGACTTCATATAAAGAATTGTACACATGTTGAAGTTGTGAACCTGCTATAGTGGAATTGTTTGCAGAATTTTTACCGACTTATAAACAAAGTTGGTTTACAGCAAAATTTACAACCGTCATGTAACTGCACCTACATTGCAAACATTCTACATTGATAAGTCACAAGTATTGCAAAATAAAGGCAACAGTAGTATACCGCTGTTCGAAACTCATAAATCGATAGAGATAAAAACAAATCCGGGTTACAAACTAAAACTGATGGAAACGCATCAAATATAAGAGGAGAACAACGACACAACAAAAACACAACATTAAAATGTAACACACACAGAAACTAACTATAATATAACAATGGTCATTTTCCTGACTTGGTACAGGACATTTTAAGAATAAAATGGTGGGTTGAACCTGGTTTTGTGGCATGCCAAATCTCCCGCTTTTATGGCAACGTCAAACACAACACCAAAACGACAACATCACATGACAGGACCACAATACAAATAAATGGGAGAACATATAGGACAAAGAAACACACGAATAATAGCTAGCAGAAGGTACTAGGCTTAAAATTCAATACGCCAGACGTGCGTCTCGTCCACACAAGACCAACCAGTGACGCTCAGATAAAAAAAGTTTGAAAGCCAAAACAAGTACAAAGCTGAAGAGCACCGAGGACCAAAACTTCCAAAAAGTTGCGCCTAACACGGACAGGGTTTTCTGCCTGGGACAAGAACATCCTTATTATTTAGAATAATTTATAATTTTGCATACAGTAAATTTTATAAAATGACTATATAATAGATATACATGATAAAACCAAAGTGGGGACTAACTACAGAATTAAAACGGATACATTACATAAAACAACTTAATCCAACATATAAAAATACACAGCCGAGTTAGCTAAAGCCTCAACGCACAAAGTGACGTCACATTTGAAATTCTAAACAAACACACAAAGTGACGTCACATATGAATTTGTAAAAATATTTCCCAAAAATAAGATAGGACCAGGATTGACCCAAGACCAGATCTGCAATACTGCCATTACATTTATTAATAACAATGAAAATTACAATACTTATTAATATCAAATTGTGGTATTAATTAGATAACTAATTGTATCATCCAGCTATGTCGGTGTTTCCTCCGAATCAAACCGTAAACCAAATATATCGTATAAATTTCGTTGAACCAAACTAAAATCTAATAAATGAAGGGGGTGATTAATTATCTATACCATAACACACGAATATAACAGAAAATACGTTGAGACATTTGACAAAATCAGACGAGAACAACAAATATAACATCAAAATTAAATACATGAATTTGGGATAGAAAGGTACCGCGACACGTCTTATAGCAATGCGGTTTCACACTCAGCAAAACAGTCACAATCGGGAATAAGTCACGTTCGGTAATTAAAAGATCAGACGACGTAATGACAAACCACAATCTAACACGTGGTAAAAATGTCCTTAGTTAGTTTTGACAAAGACACATCGTATGGATCAACCAATTGGTGATGGTGTCCGTAAAATTTACGGAGTGTCATTTTTAATCTGTCCTCATAACTTTGTTGGAGCAGTTTCTGCGTAAGGAGCACACTCCTGTATATGAAGTCCGTATAGTGTGAACAAGCATCAATTGAGATATGTAAACACCATACGAAGGGGCAGAGGGTATGTTACTGCTGAGAAATGGGAAATTGATATAATTGGGAAGTTGAAATCGTCCCGTTTATCATAGATTTTCGTGTGAAGTCGTCCATCTGTGTCAATATTGAGGAAAAGATCAAGGTATGAATCAGTCCTTCTAGTATCAGTAGTATCCTTAATTTCAAGTTCACTGGGATATATGAGATGTAAGTATTGGCTGAAATATGGGTTATTCAATGTTAGAACATCATCAATATATCGGAAAGTAAAATTAAAGAATTTCGCAAGGTGCTTTTTCTTTTTGTCTTTTAGAAGGTTCTGAATGAATTCTGCTTCATACGAGTACAAAAACAAATCGGCCAGTAGGGGTGCACAATTAGTTCCCATTGGAATACCGACTGTCTGTTGAAATATAAATCCTCCAAACTCAACAAATATATTGTCGATCAAAAAGTCCAGCATTTTGATAATATCATCTTCAGTATATTTTCTGGTAAATTCAGTGTGTTTTTTCACAAAATATGAATTATTGTAACACAAAACAAGAAATTTGTATCTACGATTCCCATTTTTATAGAAAAAGCTCTGTTTAATGAGATGGTGAAGTCGATCTTTCAACTGAGCATGGGGAATAGTAGTGTAAAGCGTAGAAAAATCAAAAGTTTTTATGTTGCAACCCGGCCCTTTGAGAATTTGACCAATTTTCTTGGTTTAAACACGATTCTTATCCACTGTTGCTAATTTTAAAACAACGTTTTGTGGATGATAAAGTTTCTATATTTATCCAACATTATTCTATAAAGGAGAGGGTACAATGTATAATAAGGCCAATTTTTGGTCCCTTGAATTCAAAATTCACTGAAAAGATGTTATAAATCTATCAGTTATACTCAAAGATTGTAACATTGCATTTTCCATAGTGGCCCTGGTATCAACCCGTGACTCCCATATCAAGCCAGAGGTCATAGCCCGAGAGTTGATATGGGTCGAGGGCTGATACTAGGGCCAATACGGAAAATGCCATGTTATGATCTATTCATCATGTATTTTATTTATTGTTTTTGATTGACAGGTGTACCGGAAGTTAAATTTGGGGGCTTAATATTGGTATTTGAGGGCAAATATCGATATTGGCCCCTAGGACAAATAACAGATTCCGACTTCCGGCTATTATTGAACATGCAAAAACGTGCACATTAGTACAAAACATGCGATAAAAGATAATTATTCTTCAGATTTCCACAAGACATTAGTCTGTCGAATATCAATATTGATATTTTGGAATTTTTCCTTCATGCATAAAAGCGCAAGGCCTTCAAACTTCTTGTAGGAAAACTGCAAAATTTACCGAAATGGTCTCATTTTGAGATCTCGTCACAAATATTGAAATATAAGCAACAGTATCTCCCATGTTAACATAAGATATTTTGCCACAAGAGATGTTGATGTGAATTTAATATTTGTTTGGATGACGCTATTGCTCAGATTAAACTTTACAAAAAACATTACGTGCGAATTGGCAACTTTTATTCAGCCACATCAATGACTTAACATTTTCATCACATACGACATTTCTTTTTTTTTCTCAGTTTCGTCAGACACACACGTTTTAATGTTGTTGTCAAAATGAAACACAAGTACATTTCAAAATGTGCCCTCGAAAATGTCTTAAATTTACTAACTAAAGCATCGAAATTCGTTTAACTACGATGAAAATAATCATATAAACAAATACTTTTTGATCGAATGATGTAAAATATATTCTTTTTTAGTAGGGTTAAGTACATTTGTTGTTACATTTTATCTTGTCTCTTGACATCTACCCAATATCCCATTTCTAAGCATTCTCCGTTAATGAATTGGGAAAGTTGACCTTCGGTGGATTTTCCTTTTTCGTCATATAGTTTCTAAAGTGTGCAAGTATTTTTAGATCATTGGCTTTCAAGCAAATTGTTTGGTTTGTGCATTCCTGGTAAAGGTCAATCCAGAAAAGTACTTTGGAAACACCAAATAAAGGGTTATTTTCAAAATTTAGAAAAACATGTTACTTTGTTAAACTACAAATCAGAGAAAATAACTAGTTTCTTTTTCTATAGGTAAACTGACGATTCGTTAAACTTCCTTTGCATTAAGTTCACACAATTATATAACATTTAATCAGTAGGAAAGAGATATGGCGTGTAGAATCATAAAACCATACAATATACTGGAAGTGTATATTAAAAATCGATTTCAATCGGTATTATTACCAAACGGAAGGTAAAACAAATGTCATTCAAATTAAGAACAGAGTTTAAGACGTCATAATAGATTTCTTATAACGTACATATACATATTGAGAACATATTATGATTAATTTGTTTTATGAGTTCTAAGAAGAGTGGGATGCTTATATTTTCATAAAATGTGGGAATATACATCATTTGTAAGAATTTCTCTGGTTTCTTATGCTAGGGAAATATAATGTTTCAGTGGCGGAATCATGTTTAAGATTTCTGTCTTAGGACCCTTTAACTCGCGCGGTACATATAGCCATGTGAGCTATTTGCTTCCATCATCCGTAAACTGTTCTTTAAAGATATACTCCTCCGGAACCGCTCAATGGATTGAAACCATCATTGTTAGCTTCGTTTCTTTTATAGTTGGTCTTCCTTGAAGTTTTTTTTTTCGTCCTGAACATGCATGAAATATTTGCCATTGGACGTTAAGCAAACCAACAATCAATCAATCAATCCTTGAAGTTTTGGCAAATATCTTCAAAACGATAGCAACTATATCTAGAAAACCTGAAAAATGGTAGAAATGGTGAACACGACAAAATCAGAATAATCCGTCAACCCGTTTTGGAGTGAAATTGCCCTTATTTTAAGTTTGGATACTGTCTCAAAGTTTACATACCCGTCGAAAACAGACTTTATTTGGGATACCGTTGTCCATCCATGCATGTGGTGTCGGGATAACTCGATCATAATGTATTTGGGATACCGTTGTCCATCCATGCATGTGGTGTCGGGATAACTCGATCATAATGTATTTGGGATACCGTTGTCCACCCATGCATGTGTTGTCGGGATAACTCGATCATAATGTATTTGGGATACCGTTGTCCACCCATGCATGTGGTGTCGGGATACCTCGAGCATAATTTATTTTGGATACCGTTGTCCACCCATGCATTAGGTGTCGGGATAACTGGAGCATAATATAACAAATCAAAATTCAAATTTTGACACATGTAATGTCAGGTTCCATAAGGAAAAGCTTTCCTTTTTGATTTTTGTAATTATTCAGATTGGTCGTTCCAGAGTGATCGGACTTTTATATTAAAAGCTATACATCTACTTGTTCTTATGTTTGTTGATACTTCAAGTATGTTTTCACAAATCCCTATTAAATTTTTACTCACTGTTTTGTTCATTCAATAACATGAATGAAATTCAGATTTGTGAACGGGCATATCGTGCTATACTGGCGCAGCTGTTTATTCTTGCTATATTGAATGGAAATCTTTTATATAAATACCTAAGGAAAGTCAGATTGTAATGTGACAATTGGCTTCTATCCCGGTTTCATGACCTTTGGATACGAAGAACAAACCGAAAGGTCCTTTGGTATTTTTGTCAAGTTTCACACCCAGTCAAGTATTTTCTAGTGTAACGTGTTCGTATGAAGATATACTTTTACCGGATATCGGCACAGCAGATTAGATAGGAACTGTGTTCCCGAATGCTATTAAAACAACTGTTTTCGCTATCGTGTACAGCAGATTAGATAGGAACTGTGTTCCCAGATGCTATTAAAACAACTGTTTTCGCTATCCTGTACAGCAGATAAGATAGGAACTGTGTTCCCGAATGCTATAAACGCTATCGTGTACAGCAGATTAGATAGGAACTGTGATCCCGGATGCTATTAAAACAATTGTTTTCGTGTACAGCAGATTAGATAGGAACTGTGTTCCCGGATGCTATTAAAACAATTGTTTTCGCTATCGTGTACAGCAGTTTAGATAGGAACTGTGTTCCTGAATGCTATTAAAACAATTGTTTTCGCTATCGTTTACAGCAGAATCGATAGGAACTGTGTTCCCGGATGCTATTAAAACAATTGTTTTCGCTGTCGTGTACAGCAGATTAGATAGGAACTGTGTTCCCGGATGCTATTAAAACAATTGTTTTCGTTATCGTGTACAGCAGATAAGATAGGAACTGTGTTCCCGGATGCTATTAAAACAATTGTTTTCGCTATCGTGTACAGCAGATAAGATAGGAACTGTGTTCCCGGATGCTATTAAAACAATTGTTTTCGCTATAGTGTACAGCAGGTTAGATAGGAACTGTGTTCCCGGCTGCTATTAAAACAATTGTTTTCGCTATCGTGTACAGCAGATTAGATAGGAACTGCGTTCCCGGATGCTATTAAAACAATTGTTTTCGTGTACAGCAGATTTGTATCTGCGTTTCCGGTTTCCATGACAATACCATGTATTTTGCAATCGTGGACAGCAGATTAGATAGGAACTGTGTTCCCGGGTGCTATTTAAACAATTCTTTTCGCTGTCGTGTACATCAGATTAGATAGGAACCGTGTTTCCAGATGCTGTTAAAACAATTGTTTTCGCTATCGTGTACAGCAGATAAGATAGGAACTGTGTTCCCGGATGCTATTAAAACATTTTTTTTCGCTATCGTGTACAGCAGATTAGATGGGAACTGTGTTCCCGGATGCTATTAAAACAATTGTTTTCGCTATCGTGTACAACAGATTAGATAGGAACTGTGTTCGGGATGCTATTAAAACAATTTTTTTCGCTATCGTGTACAGCAAATTAGATAGGAATTGTGTTTCTGAATGCATTTTAAACAATTGTTTTCGTGTACAGCAGATTTGTATCTGCGTTTCCGGTTGCCATGACAATACCATGTATTTTGCAATCCTGGACAGCAGATTTTTTTTATCTGTGTACCTATAGCATCTGCCATACCGAAAGGCGGTAATAAGTCCTAGATGTGATAAGGTAAATGGTAAGCTTACTGCAATAAATCAACAATTTCACGTCATATATATGTTGTACCAAAATTGTAAGGTTTGGGACAACTTGTATCGTCTCCCTTGTCAACAAATTTTGCAGCAGTAAAAACTATTGGTAAGATTTAAAATTATGTCGGAAGTAAAGGTCTAAAAGCTGACGTTCTCTTTATTTCAACGTATATGAAGAAGCGTTGCTGAAATCACAAATATCTACATGTAAAATCGCATTACAGCAAATATCAACAGTTTTTTTTACTGATAATACACAGCAAATGTTACTCTACTGTTTACAAAAAAATGTGATATGGATAGGAAGAAAAGCTGCTTAAAAATTCACAGCTTTATATAATAATCAATTACTTTGCGTTCAAATGTGCCGAATTACGGTCATATGTCGGATATACACAGTTTTTTTAATTTTTAAGTCCAAAAATGTAATTGATTGCTCTTGTATATAGATTGTGTTCCTTCCAACTATTTATGTGATAAGGATTATTGTGAATGGACAAAATGAACAAACTTTGTATTGCATTTAGATGTAAGCTCTAAGTTTCATAAATCGGATGACTTTCAGTGCTGCAACTATGAAGATTAAGTTTTGTGTCTTTGATATATATATATATATATATTGTGTAGATCCTAACCATATCATCAGTTTTTGCAAGTCTAGGAACACCTTTCATTTTAGTGTTACATAATTTAAAAATATCATAGAGTCGCACATGTCAACAAGTACTTATGCGTTAGCACATTTCATAGTTAAAACCTGGTAATACCATGAGTAATAGTAAAGGGACAAGATGGTACTTTGAACATTTGAACCCCGGGGTTACACAAAGAGGTTGTCACCTATTATCTATCTACTAATCTTGTTTTTCTTGCGTTGTCAGAATTACTTCCCATCTGAAAAAATGTTAGACATTTAAACAATAAACCACCTCTGGTCATTTCTTATACTATTTTATGTAACAATCCATTTTCCCTATTATAATTGTGTTCCTCGTGCTCAATATAATTAATTACTTCCCCTTTGGGGTATATTTTTCAAAAGAAATATGAAATAATTTGGTGTTATAGATTATCAATCTTTTGTAAATATTTATATAATATCTAGACATGCATGAAATTTTTAAGTAAAATGAAAAACAAGAGAGGAAAATGAGATCGTGGACAGATATCAAAAAGGTTTTAATTTAGTCTTTAGTATTTTGTCAGTCTGTAGGGTAAAGTATTTTGCATATGCGATTAATGACACGCTTTTTCACATGATTTCATTTGGGTTTTTGTCTTAGTTGATTTTTATTTATTTATTATTTTCTATTCATTTATTAATTTTAAATAGTACGTTTTTAAATAAATAATTTTTCGTCAAACATAAATTTAAACAACTTCTGATACGCAGAAATAAATACATAAAAACGTTGCATAATTAATTAATGGAGGATAACCTATGGTTTTTGATTAGAATTACAATAGACTAATGAAAAAAGCTGTTCTGAATGAATAATTTATTAATTTAATTGTATAAACTCAAAGAGAGTAATTACAGAGTAGAAAGATAAATAAACAATGCGACATATGTTCTCGTTTTATTTTCCAGTTAATCGACGAAGTTTGTAGCTCACCGAAACTCAAGATGCCCGAGATGGAAAGTTCTGGTGTTTCGACCTTTCAAGAAGAACCCCATAATGTTGCATCTGAAAATATGAATGAAACTGACAATAAAATAGAAAAGGCAAAACGTGTTTTGGAAAATGGAATAATGTCGGATGAAAATAAAGAGGTGAATAACGTAGGTTCTGAAGACGATACATATGATGCCAAAGACAACAAAAATACAGAAACTTTGAATGTAAGTAAAGAATTTCGTGAAATTAAGAATGAAATTGAAGAGATTGCAGTAGATAAAGTGGAAACAGTATCCCCTGACATATCAAATGACGAATTGGAGAAAATCGCAGAAAAGTTTGTCGAAAATATTTGCAACGATGCCAAGAACGAATTCTTTGTTGAAGAAGAAAATAAAGCGAATGAAAAAACAGACTCAATTAAGGACAGTGACGAAGGTATCGACAAAGACATAGAAAATCAAGATAAAGAAGAAAATAATTCAAACGAAGAAACAAATGAAGATGTTAATAGCCAGATAGATGAGAAAGAAAACGAGGAAGCATCGGAGAATAAAATACAGAACCATTCAGCAAAAGGTTTGTTAAACTAATCGTCAATAAGACAGAAAAACACCACATGAGTATCTATGTTATTTTTTTCGAAAATTAATTTTTGGTTAGAGTGTTTTAATTTTTTATATTTATATACAATCATGAGGACAGATTCATTACGAGCTAGGGCTTACATGTAATTGTAAAGAAAATAGAAAAGAAAAATGTTAGACGTGCATAAGCAGCTGATCGGACTTATTTTTCTTGTAAATGAAATGTCCTAGGCGAAAACATTTAATTATTATTTGTGGCAAAAATATAATCATGGAAAAAGTTGCAGCCTTTTGTACACAGCTTTAGTGAACAATGAATACACCAGATTGCGCTCATAATGATGAGCCGTTCGGTTGTTTATTTCTAGCCGTTCGGTTGTTTATTTCTCTACTCTATAAATTCAAGTTTTTTTAATAGTACATCATAACATATTGTTTTTCCTTTATAATTTGCGTTTCAAGGCAAAACCCATTTACTAGTAGATAAATCATAAAAGATCATGTGATGCCTTTAAATCTCGTATGTATTACGAACCTTAATATGAGCTTTATTTTGTTTATTGCACACACATATTTGAAATAAATGAGATGCCAATTAGTCAGGCGATTGTACCAGAAATTACAAACAATTCTTCTCACCTCTTACATCATCTAAAATAATATAAATGATTGTTTGTGATATTTGATTCCATAAAACATGCAAATAATGGGTTTAATGCTTGACAAACAACAATTATCCCGCATATTACTACAACACACAGGAAAATCAATAGTTTAAACAGAGGCACTTCAAAAGATCTCATTTTGATAGGGAAAATTAACACGATTTTAAGTTTGAAATCAATTATGTCATTTATTTTAACATATCAGTTGTATAAATGGAACTTATCTTTGAAATCTGACACTCGATCATTTTACACATCCCATACTTAAGGCATGTGGTCTTGCGACATTGAATTGTTCAAGTTGAAAAGATGTCGTTTTATTGATGAAGCTTATCTCGATTTTAATATGCAACAGAAAGCATGCCAATATTTCATTTCTTATCGGCTTTTGTTATGCAAATAATTAAGTAAATCTCTTGTACAGAATATATGCGATTTAGAATTATCGGGTGTACCGTGAAGTGGATTAACTCCGATAACTTTAGTCAATTTTAAACAAAGTAGTGAAGGTGTGTTTTCTTTACAGTGCATCCAGAAGAAAGTAAACCAGTTGTGGCTAATCTAGAGGACATAACCCAAACAGAAAGTCTTCCTATAGAGGGCAAAAGTGGTAAAGACCAGAAATACGATGTGACCAAGGACAAAATAAAACCCAAACGACGATCCCGTGGAATCAGAAACTCTTTTCGTAGAATGTTCTCCTGCTTTTCAACAAAATCCTCCCAGCTGGAATGATTGTTACCTGATGTTACTTTGATTTTGTGCTGTTTTGTTCATTTTCTGTGTATTTATCATAAATCATCATTTTGTTTATTTCTAGTTTTGTTTTGTAAAATACCAAAGTTGATAAAATAACATTTTAGGTAGTGTGTACTTGAAAACCTTCTCCGTATGACCACCAATGTACTTTTTTGTGTTGTTACGAACCATTATAGTACTGCCAAAGATGGTTACTTCATCAAAGTCACTAAAATTGCACATGGCAGTTAAAAATTTGTTTACTTGTTAGTCTTTTGAACATCCGCTTAAAATTATGAGTATGTTACACAGGCACTTGTCTCTGAATTCCCCCCCCCCTATATACCTTAATTTAAGGTATACTAGTATAGGGGAAAATTCAGAGACAAGTGCCTGTGGTATGTTCGTCTACCATTGATCGTACGTCTATCCAGAATACATGTCTGTCTCGTTTTGTCTCGGCAAACTACAAGTCATTGCTTTTCAGTTTCTTCGATATTTGTCTTCCTGTTTGCCAAAACATACACCTTCAACGGAGGAATAAAAAAGTAAGCAGTAGCTCACAGAAAATGATCCTGTTTTCATGCAGGACTTTTAGTATATATTGATATAGCGCAGTTTTGTAACTTTTTCATAAAAAAGATATTGGTACACTTCAGAAAAAGTTGCTTTCAACGAATCAAGTTTTCCATATTTATGTTGACATTGGATTGTAGGTTTTTTTCACCTATGCAAGACTTGATTTGTCAGTCAGTTAAATCTTTATAAAACTAAAGGGCCAAAGGCACCTGTGTCTCAATCCTGATTTTTCATTACCTCAGTACCTTAGTGATATTTGCAATTAATATCATATTCTGCATCCATATCAATAGTTGTTCTTATTTAATCTTAAATGAACTTGATACACATTGTCTGGACACTTGTCTATTGCTGAAGACTAAGTGTGTTGCCCTCAAGAAATCTTTTCTAGTTTTGTATATTTCTGTCCGATTGACCTAGACCCCGCAGCTCATTTTTATCGAGTCTGCGACTTTTTTGTCGTGGAAAACAAATTTGCGATCCTTCATTCCGTCGTTGCATCGTCAACATTAAGGTTCAGTCTGTGTTTTTTTTAGACCTCAATTACTTTGTCAACTCTTCATGGAATTTTACGAAACTTGGACAGAATCTTTTTCATGATCAAAAGACAGTACCCTCAGCAAAATTTTTGAAAATTTTTGATTTTTATTTTTCCGTATTCTATCTGGGTGTAGAGCTTTACTCTGGATCACAAACGTTTAAAGCCTGAAAGCCATGCTCATTTAAGGTCTTGTAGGCTAAGACTATACTTTAACATACATATGTTAATAGTAATCTCAGTTATAGGTAATAGCTTTTGCTGGAACGTAATTATCGAAAACTTTTAGCCGGACAAAATCAAATGATTTCTAACGATTTTCTTTATATTTCCAACAATATATACGTTATCGAAAATTTATCCAACAGTAATATATTAATTAAATAAAACCTTTCCAGCATCGTTTTCGCTATCTATGTCATCCAATCTAAATCAAGACATATGTAATATGTAGATGATCTCACAACTCCAGCGAAATACAATAACATTTATAAATGATTGAACAATATTAAATGACCCCGTATATATAAATCTGAAATGTGTGTATATTTATATATAGGACTCTAAAGTGCGATGGTACTCTAAAGTGCGATGGTCACGCTAAAGTGCGATGGTCTACGCTAAAGTGCGATGGTTGTTTGTTTTTTTAAGTGCGATCAGATGACACGCTAAAGTGCGATCAGATGACACGCTAAAGTGCGATGGTATATGACACGCTAAAGTGCGTTGGTTTAACACGCTAAAGTGCGATGATCCGTTATTTTTCTAGTTTGAATTGTTTTACACTGGTCGTTTTGATGCCCTTTGGTCGTTATAGAATACTATCTGCGGGGTTAGCCATACGGTAACCTATAGTTAATTACATAAATGACATTAAGCTTTGGAAAGAGACTTGTCTCATTGGCAATCATATTATGATACTACACCTCTGGTCGTTATGTTACTGTCTTGTTGGCGAGTATCCATCTCTTTCACAGACATGACGAAACCATATTGTAAATTATTTTTTTTAATAATTCAATTAGAAAGTTAAAAAGTAGCTTTTATTTCACGCAAGTAAATGACATGGGATTAAAAGCATAGAAGGAGTTTCTGGTGTGACACTTGGTGTATTTTGCCGTTTACGGTATACACCTTCCCCTTACTATCTTCAGTTTCTATGTTTATGAGAAGTATTTTTTTCAGTATCCTGACAGAAACAGGTTTGTCCCCGCCGACACAGCGTGATCAAACGTTTGCATTTCTGTTACTGTGTATGGTTTTTTGGGAAATAACTAATCCGCATACAAACTCCGGATTGGGATCATTTGTTTCTATTTTCTTGTCTAGTAAAAAATCTTCATCTGCACATACATTCTCGTTTACCGGCATGTCCATTTTTGTTAAAGTCAACGTAGTGTAGCAAGGAAGACGTTACCACTGTTTCGGAGTTTGGCAAACGTCCATACTTTCGCGAACAAACGCACTTTCTCGAAAAACGCACTTTAGCGTGTTCCATTAAATAGCACAGACCATCGCACTTTAGCGTATCAAACCATCGCACTTTAGCATAGGCCATCGCACTTTAGCGTGACCATCGCGTTTTAGCGTCCCCATCGCACTTTGTTTTTTATAAAATTCTGACCGTAAAATGAGGATATTGAATTCCATAACTATATAGGATAGACTCAATTATTTCTATTCAAAGCTTCACATAATGCAAAAAAAAAAAAGAACAGGAATAACGAAAAATATCGGACGTTACAACAAACCACACCAACCACAAGAAACTGACTCGGGAAGAAAATAGACTTGTATAAAGACGAACAAAATCAAACAACACATTGTCCATATAGCCTGACATGTATTCCAAATTAGGAAATGCATCTGTAACCTTTGACTTCGAATTGGAATAGGGTCATGGATTTTCAATATTTACCACAGACCTGGACCTTTGTATGGTGTAAAAATTTAATTCGACGTCAAGCGTTACCCTCTACATCTTAATTTCTAAAATATAAATTTCAGTATGAATTCTTGGAAAACAGTTGTTTTCTTCTGCTTTTTATTGGTCTTTGCTGCATCGCCGCTAATCACGCGGGATTTAGGAATTTTAACGAAGAGTGGTGTCTCGGGAGTCACATGTAGAATAATGTGTCCAGATAAATTGGGATCTCTTCCCGCGGACTTTTACCATGTTAACTAGCACATTAACGATTCAGCATGTCGGCGTTGTACAAAGCAGTGACTCTTTTCACAAAAAATCTTAAGAGTAAAAATACTCGTAAGTCATACACATTTCAGTATAACTTACGATAAATTTTAATCGTAAGATTTTTTGTGAAAAGAGTCGCAGGCTTCGTATTCATATACTAACATTTCTCGTCCTAATATGGATGTAATACTTGCCACTGGACGTTAAACACCTATACCATAATTTTCACAATAAAACCAATGATCTTATTAAATAACATAAACGGTACCAATTTTACTGCACCAGATGCGCATTTCGACAATCAATGTCTCTTCAGTGATGCTCGAGTCCAAAATATTTTAAAATCAAAAGCTTATTAAAAAGATGAAGACCTATAACCCAATTTAACCTCCGTTTCTGAACTTATCATATTCCAGTGATCGTACAAAGTGGATTCCTGGTATATCCCCACTAAGATAGTATTCATGGAATTACAGTAGGTACTATACTTTCCTTTTATCTTATATGAATTGAGATACAGCTTCAATCTTTGTTTTCCACAGTTTTATATATGTTGTCTGTATAATATAGTGATTACATCCAGGCATTATTAAATGGCCGTGGTTCGGTCTCTGGAAATTCCTTCATTCCATTTCAATCCTACTGCTTCTGTCCAAATTTTACGTGAAAACAGTATTCGTTATAAAATATAATTCATGCTATTTCCGAGGCTATTTCTTGACCTTTCTTTATTTTGTCGATACGGTAATGGTATTGGTCATAACGATTGCTCTTTTCTTTCCTTGCTTTTTTCCGATTTGTTTTAAGTAGGGATAATTGATCTTTAATGAACTACATTGAACGAAATAAAAAGTAAACCCAGGACAAAAGCTGACATGTTGGTGCTGCAATGTACTCTGTGTGTGTTTTTTTTTCGCTAATGTCCTATGAAATAAAGCTTCAGTCACAACAAAATAGTTCTCAAAACGTCCGGGTCCGTCATTAAAAATACGTAAAACAGATTGTGGTCTGGCTAGAACACATATATTGCTTTGGCCGGACAGTGTATATTTTGCGACCCTAGTTAGTTCTTTAACTATTCTCGATACGTCAATCCAGTCGTCTTTATCCGGTTTGCAACTTCCGTTTATAAAATTGAGAATGGAAATGGGGGAATAAGTCAAAGAGACAACAATCCAACCAAAGAGCAGAAAACAGCCGAAGGCCACCAATGGGTCTTCGATGCAGCGAGAAAATCCCGCACCCGGAGGTGGTCCTCAGCTGGCCCCTAAATAAAATTGTGTGCTAGTTCAGTGAAAATGGACGTCACACTAAACTCCAAAACATATAAATGAACTAAAATTAAAAAAACATACTAGACTAACAAAGGCCAGAGGCTCCTGACTTGGGACAGGCGCAAAAATGCGGCGGGGTTAAACATGTTTTGTGAGATCTCAACCCTCCCCTATACAGTGGAGATCACTTCTAACCTCTCATCAAATCTGCCAGAATCTGTCAGGAGAACTGTTCTAGGACAGTATGTAGAACTGTCATCCTGACACCTTTTAGACAGTTCTAGCTAGAACAGTTCTAACCTAGAACTGATTTGGTCAGTTCTACCTAGAACTGATTTAGACAGTTCTACCTAGAACTGATCCTGACAGTTCTACCCTAGAACAGTTTTAGACAGTTCTACCTAGAACTGATCAAATCTTTGGTCAGTTCTACTACTAGAACAGTTATACGATTAGAACTGATTTGGTCAGTTCTACGACTAGAACAGTTCTACGATTAGAACTGATTTGGTCAGTTCTACGGCTAGAATTGATTTAGTCAGTTCTATCCATAGAACAGTTTTAATAACTCTTTGTCTTAAATATAAATAAGTCAAAAGAATATAATATATATTAAAAAATTGCAGTGACGTCATTTAGAACTGTTCTACAATCCCGACAGGTTTGGTCAGTTCTACGGCTAGAACAGTTTTAGACAGTTCTGTTGACAGTTCTACAGTTAGAACTGATTTAGTCAGTTCTGCTGACAGTTCTACGGTTAGAACTGATTTGGTCAGTTCTGCTGACAGTTCTACGACTAGAACTGATTTGGACAATTCTACCTAGAACAGTTTTAGACAGTTCTACCCTAGAACTGATCCTGACAGTTCTATCTAGAACTGATTTGGTCAGTTCTACCTAGAACTGATTCTGACAGTTCTACTTAGAACAGTTCTAGGGTAGAACTGTTCTAGGTAGAACTGTTCTAGGACAGTTTAGAACAGTTCTATGACAGATTATTCTGACAGTTCTTATGAGAGGTTAGAAGTGATCTCCGCTGTACCTCTAGCCAATGTAGAATAGAGAAACACATAGCAATACGCACAGTAAAACTCAGTTTAAAAGAAGTCCGAGTCCGATGTCAGAATAGGTAACAAAAGAAACTAAGCAAAATGACAATGATACATAAATGAACAAAGGACTACTAGCAGTTACTGACATGCCAGCTCCAGACCTCAATTACACTGATTGAAAAATTATGTCTTCATCATATGAAAATCAAGTACAATCCCTCCCGTTAGGGGTTTAGTATCATACCATCATAAAAGATATGAGAAGAACATAACCCATATCATGCCAACAACTGGTTTTAGAATAAATGTGTTTATTTCCGATGCAAAGACCCTATGAGTGAATCGATATTAATACCAAAATATGCAATCCTTGATAACTTGACAACAGTATCGTAACTTTATCCTTTCCGAATAAGTCTGTTTAAAGGCTTGGTTAGCTTTTGAGGTGAATGCCGACATTTTTGTGCTTTGTAAAGAATATTACCATAAAATATTGGATGTGAAATACCTGAACGTATAAGATGTCTGCATGTTGATTTATATTTACGAATGATGTCCTTGTACCGATGAAAAAATTTAGTAAATTTTTGACTAGTTTGTGATATCGAAAACCATGGTGTAATAATTTTTCAGTAATACAGAGATTTCTTTCGTTGAAATCAAATACGTTGTTACATACACGAGCGAATCGAACAAGTTGAGATATATAAACACCATAAGATGGCGACAAAGGAACGTAAAATTGAGAATGTCACCATCTAAAAATTCGTAAGGGTTCCGCGGAACCCAGTGTCTCGCCTACTTTTGCTGTTAATTGCAGGCTCAACAAAAATGAGGAAAAAAATCAATAAGAATATTCCTTTAGATACTATCTTTTGATTGTAAGAAGCTTCTGTCAAAGTTTGGTATAAATCCAGGATAGTTTATGAATCTAATAAATGTTTTAAAAACTTTAACTGCAGACTGTATTTAATGTTAACTGGAAGAAAAACTAAGTCCATTTATAAGTAAAATACGGATAAACAGGTACAAATTTTAACAAAATTTCCTTCTAGATACTAGCTTTTGGTCATAAACAAGCTTCTGTCCAAAATTTGGTACAAATCCAGGATAGTTTAAGAAAGTTATTAAAATTTTAAAAACTTTTAACCACAGAGTGAATGTATTGTTTCCTGGCAGAAAAACTAAGTGCATTTATAAGTAAAATACGGAAAAAATGAACTTTTTTTTTTAACAAATTTACTTCTGGATACTATTTTATGATCATAAACAAGCTTCTGTCCAAGTTAGGTACAAATCCAGGATAGTTTAAGAAAGTTATTAAAATTTTAAAAACTTTAACCACAGAGTGAATGTATTGTTTCCTGGCAGAAAAACTAAGTCCATTTATAAGTAAAATACGGAAAAAATGAAATTTTTTTTTAACAAATTTACTTCTGGATATTATCTTATGATCATAAACAAGCTTCTGTCCAAGTTTGGTACAAATCCAGGATAGTTTAAGAAAGTTATTAAAATTTTAAAAACTTTAACCACAGAGTGAATGTTTTGTTTCCTGGCAGAAAAACTAAGTCCATTTATAAGTAAAATACGGAAAAAATAAAAAAATTTTTTTAACAAATTTACTTCTGGATATTATCTTACGATCATAAACAAGCTTCTGTCCAAGTTTGGTACAAATCCAGGATAGTTTAAGAAAGTTATTAAAATTTTAAAAACTTTAACCACAGAGTGAATGTAATGTTTCCTGGCAGAAAAACTAAGTCCATTTACAAGTAAATTACGGAAAAACAGGAATTTTATTTTTACAAAATTTACTTCTGGATACTATCTTATGATCATAAACAAGCTTCTGTCCAAGTTAAGTAGAAATCAAGGATAGTTTAAGAAAGTTATTAAAATTTCAAAAACTTTAACCACGGAGTGAATATTTGTGGACGCCGCCGACGACGACGACGACGACGACGACGCCGACGGAATGTAGGATCGCTATGTCTCGCTTTTTCGACTAAAGTCGAAGGCTCGACAAAAATGGATAATTAAGAATAGGAAATGAAAAATCATCTCTTTTATCACAAATTTTGGTATTAAGCTTCCCGTTAAAGATAAAGATATCAAGATCCAGGAAAGGGCAGTGTTCATTGTTAGTATTAGCTTTATTTAAAGATCGGGTAAAATTGCCCGTTCACCTCATAAGAACACCTTTTTCGAAAAGTCCAAGCTCGTATATATGTAATCCGTTTACACCAGTTTGTAACTAGTCCTATACTTCGTTCCCCATACGTCGAAATCCGTTATAATTAGTTCCTAACTCGATCATCTCGTTCACCGACAGTTAAAACTATTTCTGACTACGTAATCATCTCGTACCTAGTGCGTTCAGAACGAAATTGTCATCACGTCCTGGCCTGACGGCTATGAAAACCCAGCACGTTTCTACCAGTACTCCCTCGTATGTCGTTTTTTATATATTTTTTAGTTGTGCTGGTAGTATTATACCTTGTGCCTTTTTAAAACATGATACTGCATATATGGTGACATGCTTTCTGATTGCTTGAACCTATGGTGATATTCGTCTTAAATGTTATAAGCTGAAATACAGCATGAAAATAAGTATGTAAATATAGTATTATATAATTTCCTCTTTATACAAACTAAAACTGCATGTGTCCCTCAGCTGTAACGTTATTCATGTTTCTGGGCATTTAAGCAACCAAATGATTTAGCAAAATAAACACTTATTGGCATCTTAGGCTTTTATTTTAATGGGAAAAGGGGAGAAAATAAGGGCTTAAAGCTCAATTCCTTAAATAAACAAATCCTGAATTAACATGCTAGGTGTAAATAAATCATATGCTGTCATGAATAAAGTATTAGTAGTAATTTAATCGTTACGTATTATAGCCATTGTTATACTTATTACTTAACTATGAAACATTATTACAGTGATACTATCCGTTTCTAAATCTAAGAAGGCTATTCACAAGCAGAAAACACGATATCCATGGTGCTTTACATAATTCATTATACTATACAATGTAACATACTTTCCGGACACCTGTTCGCTATGGGAACAGCACATGGCAAAATTGATGCTGTATTTGTTTTTGTAAAAAAAAAAGGTTTCGGACGACGTCTAAAGGGGTTGCTTAGCCCCAAAAAAGACAACGAGTTAGGGGGAAGATGATGATGTAAAACAGTTTGAAGATTTACAAGATGCCTGAAGAGGAAAGCAGAAAATACTTTAAAGAAAAAAGTTAAACATTAAAAAACAGATATGCAAGATACATGAAGAGAAAAGAAGAATAAAAGTTAAGTGGAACATAAAAAAAAAAAAACACGAAAAAAGAAAGAAAAAAAAGGAATATACTAGTTCACATTTTTCTTATTATATTCAGGCAGTAGTTAGTTACACAAACTGCTACCTTATTAACTTTATGCATATCCGCAGGTACTGCCCGACCTTGTCATGTTTCATCATTATCCGTCTAGCAGTTTCGCTTACAAAGCAAACGGAGACAGCAGACGGATAGACGGACAGGGTGATTCCAATCATATCCCAAAATTTGGTTTGCAGAATATGGTAACTGAGAAAGATTGCGGGTTCGGTGTACTTACATCTACAAAAATCGTACGGGGTTCCGCGGTGATATGCTTTCTGATTGCTTGAAACTATGGTGATATTCGTCTTTAATGTTATAAGCTGAAATACAGTATGAAAAATAATAAGTTCATTTATCAGTAAAATACGGGAAAATGAAAATAAATATTTTCAAAATTTGCTCTGGATACTGTATTTTGTTCATAAACAAGCTTCTGTCCAAATTTCATAAAATTCCATGAAGGTTTGACACAGTTATTGATGTCCCCCAAAAAAAACTTTAACCAGACTGAACCTGAATGTTGACGCTGCCGACGCAGACGACGGAATATAGGATCGCTTTCATAAATGTCGCAGGCTCGACAAAAATGATAAAATTCAAGTGCCGCAAGTATTCAAGCATTATAAATGCACTTTCTTCTGGAATGCCCTCTTTACAATAACCTCAGAAGATATGACTGATTATATCAAAAAATACCCCAGTTTAGTTAATTTAAACAGAAATGATCTTTTTACATGGATCATGAGTAATGAAGATAGCAGTTTTTTATATATTTTATGTGCATACCTTGATAAAGGCCTGCAACTTAGAAAATCAGAAAATTAGTTAAATACTCTAATAGATAGCAAAATTATCTCCCCTTGACCACTGACCCTTTCCTCATGCATTTGAACTATTATTTTATGTTTCTTTAATCACTCTGTAATGTTTATGTCATGTTGTTATTAATGTTATGCTATTAATGGGCCCTTTAATTTGGAAAATAAAAAAAAAATATAGTCAGAATAAATGATCGCAGACTTCTCCAGCAAGCTTTACCTTAATGGATTCATGGGTAACTTAGGAAAATGTATCGATGTGTAAACCCTTGGGGATAATGTCGATTGTTGATCTGTTATACCATGGATGTATAAACTCACTATGGGTATACACATCTATGGTTATACTATCCGTTAAATTCAGTGTTAAAATTTATAAACTAGGTGATTTCGAGCTTGAAATTGTAGACAATAGTAAATTGTTTGTTTTCGAGTTTGTTGGCCTTCATATGTTTTGATGTATCATGTATCGTTTTTCTGTCTCATTAACATTAACCTATACCTTCTTCTATTCAAATATAATTGGAAGAAAAGTCTAAACATATAGTTTGTCGAGGAAACACATCACGACTAAAGCAAAGAACAAATACATAAACTCAAAGTATACTTTCCACTTTTACATATGGCACTAAAAGTTAGATTAATATTTTCATGTCAATTTTAGGTGAAAGTTTAGACTGTTTCTTTTTAGCCCAAAAAAACTATTAAAGTTAAAAGTTTCTTACAAAACCAACAGTGAAATGCAACGAGAAAAATTAACATTGCATTGTGTTTACAAATAAAATTGAGAATGGAAACAGGGAAATGTATGTCCGATACCGTCTTATCAAATTTGAATTATTCAAAAAGAAGAAATAGACATTGATCAAAAGTGCAAAATCAAAAGTACTTGATGGATAGCATAAGATATCTGTTTTATTTCTTGGCTTAATAAAAATAGCAAAACCAGTAAAAATCAATTCTGCCATATGTTGATCTTAATTATCTTTGTCTATTATTACAATAAATTTGTCATTTTGACAAACTTTATGTGAAACGAATACCATGCATCAAAATAAAAGATAATTACAAGATCTTAAAGTCTGGAGCATCTTAAAGTCTAGAGCATCTTAAAGTCTGGAGCATCTTTACCCAAATGTAAAGAATGTGACAATTTCCATGAAACTTCAACCAATTTCTTCAGTAGATTTAATTGTATACTGCACCTTCAGTATGTTAATCAGAATGATTTAAGGGCTTCAAATTACACAATATGCCCTTTGCTATTCTTTCATATTGCACATGGCATCTGTAATTCTTTCTTTTATTACTATAGAATATATGTTCAACTTTCAGTAGCAATCACCTTGCTAAAGCTATAAGTATTCGATATAGAGGAAGTTAAAATGCATCAAATGAAGTAGGACACTTGATACTAAATTTCAGGAAGCTAGGATTCAGTTTGTGAGAAAAATGCCTGGCCACTCAATGTGTAATAATATCAGTATACTGTAAACAGGAAGTTGATGATCTATGAATGTGAAATGCATCACAGGGTATATAAAACAAGCTTACCTGAAGCTTGCTTTTAAATTTCAAGAAGCTTTTCTGAGAAAAATGCCACACAAATTTCTTTGGAAGAACTTAAACCAGTATACCTCTCCTTCTGAGCACAGGTTAAACAAATATGCTGTCATAATAAAATAGTTTGCAAATATAATAGTTAACATAAAAAAGTTAAAATTCATCAACTAAGGGCAATAACTCTTGTAAGGAGTCAACTGGGGATATCTACTTCAGTTATTTGTTTTGCAGATCAATGTTTATTGTATATAGATTTTCTTTATCTACTACAGTTTTCACCCAAAACTGGTAAATAGGGTAAAATGGTCACTGAAGGGCAAACAACTCTATAAGTCATCATTTGAAAATTTCATCTATGTTAACCTGTTTGCAGATGTTGTCTTGTTGATCATTTTTCCCTTAACATTTTTCACTATAAGTTTTCAGGATTAAAGAAAAAATTGGGTAAAAACTGTTAAGAGCAATAACTCCCACAAAGTCAACTGACATTTTGGCCATGTTGACCTTCTTGTTGATCATTTTTGCAATTAAAGTTTTTCCTCTCTTTTTGTTCTCCAAATACAAGCGCAAAAAATTTTGTATAAAAATTGTCATTTAAGGGCTCCTATAAGGAGTTATCTATCTTATAATGTTTTATAAGATACATGTACTTACATATTACCCTTTTGTTCTATAGGTTTAGTCACAGCAGCCATATTGGTAGGCAGGTGAGCCCATCAGGCACATTTTTAAAACTAGACACCCTAAGGAGATCTTAGGATAATTGTGACCAACATTTGTTCCAATTGGGAAGGCAGTTTCAGAGGAGACCATTTTTGTATACAGTTAAATAGAAAATGATTGACGCCAAGTGATGGCAATGGCTTACACTGGCCGAGCTAAAAATACAATGTCAACCCTTTTAAATTTAAAAAAAAAAAGAGAATGTGTCCATGGCATATAGCATTACAAAGGGACATAACTAGAGAACTGTAAAAGTGATGTCACCCAAATTCGAACTTGATCTGAGTTTTGTGGTAATAAGCATTGTGTAACTGAAGTTATAAAACAGAAACGAAAAATTCAGCAATTTTTCCATATATACAGGGACATAACTCTAGAACGGTATGTGACGCCACCCAAATTCAAACTTGATCTGAGTTTTGTGGTAATAAGTATTGTGTAAAAGTTTCTAATTATTTGGTTGAGGCAAACTAAAGTTAGAGAACAGAAACGAAATATTAGAAAATATCAGTGTCTTAATTGACTGTCTGTGCCTGAAAACTAATGTGTATTTTGTCTGTTTGGGGGATTTTAAATAGACATAAACTAAGTCATCAACACCAAATTCAACCTTTGTTGTTATCAAATTTAAAAATGTGAAAAAATGTAGGTTGAGGTGACCCAATATTTTTAGAATGAAAGTTTCCTTCTATCCAAGATCTGTAGACTGACAAAACATTTATAATCTATAATTTTCAAATGGTGTGATCTGAAAAATTAGGTAAAATAAACCACACAAGTACATGCTTAAATGTTCAAGAAGTTGACCTAATCTGTTTATTGACCATATGTGGAGTCAATAATGTACATACATGTACAAATAAAATATCCTTTACTTTTAAATGTAGTTTTGGATCCTTTTGCAAAAATGACCTGTTTTTGCATTCATTATTTTGTACATAAATTAGGACGTAGGTTTTCTCGTCTGAATTGTTTTTCATTTGTCATTTTGGGGCCTTTTATAGCCAAATTTGCGGTATTGGTTTTGCTCATTGTTGTAGGCCGTACAGTGACCTATAGTTGTTAATTTCTGTGTCATTTGGTCTCTTGAGGAGAGTTGTCTCGTTGGTATTTATACCACATCTTCTTATTTTTATATGCAATGGACAAATATATGAAATGTTATCTCCCAAACTCTGTTCGACAATATAATAAAAAATACATACACATGACTAATATTATTTTATTGTTTGTAAGATATACATTTTATATGAATAGAACAGCTTTTTAAAGCAATGATGTGTATTTTGTCTGTTTCAGGATTTTAAAAATCTTACACGTCACTTAAATTTTTTAACATTTTATTTTCTCTTTACCTTTTAATCTATTTTATGATGTCTATTCATTTTGTGTGATGCTCTTTACAGTAGACAGTGGGTCAGCAAGAAACATATTTATCAAGTATTCAGTTTCTGTGATTCTTTATTGGTTGATCAAAAAATCAAAAAATAAAATCATCAAGTTTAAGTAGCTGATGAGGGAGACCAAGGCAAACTCTGACTAAACAGATAAAGGATACTATGGATTTATCTATTTTCCTGGACACTGATTTTCATTGATTGATGAAACTTGTATTTTGTCGATATTAGTTTTACCAAAGTCTGCATACTAGCGTATAGAAAATTTGTGCTTTGTTGAACATTTAAATTTGTTGTTAACCCTTACCCACCAAATTAAGTATACCAAAAATAACTATCATACCCATTATTTGACCTGTAGGTCTTGGTCAATAGGGTTATAACCATTATGGTATTGATATTTTTAAGCTATTTTTAATTCTAACACAAAATATCATTTGCTCAAAAGTCTATAAACATTTCTTTTTTCACTTTATTTTGTTTCTCTTTAAACAAAAGAGGCATATTTTTAAATACCACTATCCCATCATAAATACATACTTTGTACATTTTGCAAATGGCCCTTTTGTAATTTTGATTAAACAGACCTTTTCCACCCACTTTACTTTTCAGTCATATAAAAAAATAAGCATACATGTATAATGATCTATAATGTGTAACCAGTTTCTAATCCATGCGAAACAATGGCCATACCAGTCAATATATATAGCAACCTATTTTTGATTGACACAGTTAAATTAATGGCCATACGAGTCAATAGATTTAGCCACCTCTTTTTGATTGATACAGTCAAATCAATGGCCATATGAGTCAATAGATATAGCGACCATTTTTGATGGAGTCAAATCAATGGCCATACCAGTCAATAGATATATTGACCTATTTTTGAAGGATAATAAACGCATAGTTTGATCTGATTATAATCAGTACACAGGGAGACAAGCATATCTGATGTGACCACCTCCTCTAATTTCCTTCATTCGACCACAGTGCCGCAGAACAGTCAATATAGCACGTCCAACATTGTCCATTTTTAAAGTTGAAAATTCTTTAATGTCTTCCTCCACTATGAAATATTCTCCTAAAAAGAAAGTTATACAGTAATAAAGGTAAGAGGAGTTGGAATTTATAATTTTTGTAAAAACAATCCTGAGTTAAAAACATATTTACACTTCATGAAAACTATTGACTTCCTTGTGAAGAAAATGTGCACTTATTATATAAGCTCAGGGGCATCAATAGACAACAGACAATCTGTTTTTCTTGGAAGACTCATATATTTTTATAAGTCTTCCAAGGAAAACAGATTGTCTGTTGTCTACAAAAATTAAGCAGAAATGGATAGGTTCATGTTTTGGTATTGGAATTCCCAAAACTTTTAAAAAGCAGCGGCTCTTTTCACAAAAAATCTTAAGAGTAAAAATACTCGTAAGTCATACACATTTCAGTATAACTTACGACCAATTTTAGTCGTAAGATTTTTTGTGAAAAGAGTCGCAGGTATACAACTTCATATCTTATTACTGTAGAAGAATCTGTACAATTTGGTTGTTTACTGTCAAACTATTTTCAAAAAGCTGCATATCAACAAATTAGACAATGATGATGAAGCAAGATGATAGAAATTATCTTGATGTGTCACTACCTACCGCTTCACATTGTCAGGCAACATAAAGAAATAGGAGAAAGTACATGTACTTCAATGAATCAATTGTAGATCAAACATTAAAATGTATTCATCAGTGTGGTATTCAAGAAATTTCAATGCCAAATGAGCCTTTGACAAATATTTTATGTAGATCAGAAATTTTAACGCATGGTGTTACCTCCTCAAACATCAAGAAACCTTTTGAAGAGGCCTGACCCAAAACACTGATTTCTGTACATGCAACTGACCAAATTGATAAAAGTCTTCTAATTGTTTAGGTTTAAATTTGGTGCACTTTAATTTGCCTAGGAAGGTTTATGTATGCACTATGACATCTTTTATTTAGGAGAGATCATGATTATAATCTGTGAAAAATACAGACAAACTTAGAAATGAATCTCTTTAAAATTCCCGCAAGGGTGCAATGTAACAGTGTCTCTATGGACCACAACGACAAAACTGGTTTCTACAATGGGGAAGATCCTGGTTAAAAAGACATAATAATTTTCAGAGAAATTCTTCAAAACTTGAGTTATTTTCAGCAAAAATGTTTGAAATTATTGTAAGAATTAGAGTACAAACCTTCACAAAATTAAAAAAAAAATTTGCAGACAATAACAGGAAACTTAAATTATTATATTCTACTCATGATTATATCATATACAGTTACAAGCCATTTTTATTACAGTGGTTAAAGAAAATAAGTACAATGAAATAGTCAAACCAATTTTGAACACTTTTTATATAAAAAAAAAATCTATTGCGAATATGTATTTTCTAGGTAATGATTAAAAAAAAAAGAAAATTAATTCCGTTTTAAAATAGACAAATCCAAAAAATATTGAGCAAATTGTTATTTCAAATGTCATATGCTATTGAAATTTACATTAATATTAGAACAAGAAATCTTTTATTTTCTCAGTCTTAAGTAGAATTTAAAAGAATTAAAATAACATTTTTCAATAAAATTAAATCTGAAACAGATTATATCTGAATTATATCGTTTCCATGGCTCCTGCTTACCGATATTCTGATTGAAAGAAATACTTGAAATGAAAAACAAGTCTCTTATCTGGAAAATCAATACTTTATATTGAATAAAAATCTGTTCAGATAAATTAGCTTGTTAATAACATCCTGAAATTGGTGTAAAACTCATTGTAGAGACTATACTTCAAATACACAATATAAGTGATTTTCCTTCAGGAGATCTAAATTGGTTTTGTAAAATGATGATATTCTGTTTATTGCAATTCTAGAGTAAAATAACAAAATACTTCAATTTTTTTTTATCTGAATCAAATCTAATTGAACTATATGATGTGTCTTTTAGAAATGGATGCTCTAGATCTGCTAAAAGAAACTATCTGAAAGATCTAAATCTTGGATCTAAATGCAAAACTAAAGATGAGGTTATCCATGTGTAAAATGTAGGTCATGATAATCCAAATATATTCTGTGACAAAATAAGAATACTTTTGAATATATAATACCATTATAAAGATATAACATGTTTAAAGTACAAGTGGTAAAACTTAAATGCTTGGCCTCTCCAATGCAGCAAGCACAAAAAATAAACTAAAACCCTAACAAACAAAAAGCAGCTGTCCATATTTCTGCCGCCAATATTTCCCTGCAATACTTCAGGCAAATGAACCAGAATCAGTCCACTTCCTAATACAATTAACTTGGGCATTACAGACAGGCTTAGGGTAATCATAATCAGCTGTAATCGATTGCATTTTGCAGTGTAATCACAGGTAAACAGTAATAATACATTTTCTGATTACAAGTAATCGTACTTCAATCAATTACAATGGAAAACAAACTGTTGAAACAGATATAAGTCTCACCTGTCAGCACAAAATTCAGAAAAGACAATCTGATGTACAGCAACATTAACAGTTGTTTTCCATTTGTTTGGTGTGTTTGAGCTTTTGATTTTGCTATTTGATAAAAGACTTTCCATTTTGAATTTCCCTTTATGTTTGGTATTTTTGTTATTTTACTTTTTGCTTATTAATTCAAAGTCATTGGACCATGATCTAGTGGACAGGGCCTTGATATAGTGGTCAAACTGATATGTACTGATAGTAATGCAACTTCATACAAAATATCATCGATCTATCACAAGTAGTTTTTATTAAACTGACTTAAGCAAAAAACTTAACATTGAAAATTGCTAATTAATTCAAAGTCACTGGACTATCATGACTATGATCTAGGAGGCAGGGCCTCAACATGGTCGTCAAACTGATATGAACTGATAGTTATGCAACTTCATACAAAATATCATTGATCTTAACACAGTCCTGATAAAATTATGTTTTCTACAATGTATTTGTATATTTTTTGTTTTTTTTATTTTTATTTGATTTTTTGACTACATGTACATCTTGAACAGTTTTATATCTTATTATGTTAACAATATTACATCGAACTACTTGACTGTAAAAATTAACTATGTGTAAATATCTGTTTTTGATTGTATTGTAATTTGTATGTGAGGGCCTCAGGGAAGATTAGTTTATTGTAACTAACTGAGTTTACCCTCTTTAAATAAAGAATTTATTATTATTATTATATTATTATCACAAGTAGATCCTATCAAACTAACTTAAGCAATTACTAATTAATTCAAAGTCACTGGACCATGTCCTAGGGTGCATTGAAAATTACTTATTAATTCAAAGTCATTGTACCATGTCATAGGGTGCATTGAAAATTACTAATTAATTCAAAGTCATTGGACCATGTCCTAGGGCTAGGGTGCAGGGCCTCTAAATAGTCATCAAACAGATATGTACTGATAGTAATGCAACTTCATACAAACTATCATTGATCTATCACAAGTAGATCCATCAAACTAACTTAAGAAAAAACTTAAAATTAAAATTACTAATTAATTCAAAGTCATTGGACCTAGGATGCCTAAAAATAGTCATCAAACTGACATGTACTGATAGTACCGGTAATGCGACTTCATACAAAATATTATTGATCTACATGTATCACAAGTAGATCCTATCAAGTTAACTTAAGCAGAAAAACTTAACATTGAAAATTGCTAATTAATTCAAAGTCCCTGGACCATAACCTACAGGACTGGGCCTCAAAATAGTTGTCAAATTGATATGTACTGACAGTAATACAACTATATATTAAACATCAATGACTTATCACAAGTAGCTCCTATCAAACTAACTTATGCAAAAAACTTAACAATTGTTGACGCCGTTATCTCCTTCGCCGGAAAAGCAATCCCTGTGTCTCGCTGACTTTCGTCGCAGGCGTGACAAAAACAGGTGTATCATGATTACTTTTAGATCACATTCATATGATAACTCGGTGTTTCAAATTTTATATATGAAAATTGTTTTTTTATATATACTATCATGAATAAAAATTCATCAAACTATTGTTCACTATGTTTGATCATGGTTCACTATGTTTGATCATGATTCAATATGATAGATCATATTTACATTTTCAATAATTTCAGTTTAAGTATAACCATTCTTGTAGAGTGTAAATGTGCGACTTGTTTTAAACACAGTTTACTACATGAATTTACCCTTCCAAATGTGTTTGATACTTGTAATATGATGTCTGCTTTGAAATAATTGTGTTCCCTGAGGGAGCAGAAAATTATGAGCCTGTTGAGGCAAAGTGCAAATATTGCTCTTTATATTGACTTTGATAATTGACTTAAATGAGCCCACTTTGATCAGATGGTAATGGAATTTAGAACCCTTATTTTCCCTCACAAATTTCATAAAATAAATTTCATATATATATACCAGTATTAAAATAAACTGCATATAAATTTATTGATTTTTGTAATTAAAGCATTTCATTGTTATTACCCAATGAAGTACATTAAGAAGTGATTATTAAACACTTGTTAAAACATATGCAAATGTACATTATGTTACAAATAATTGTAATGTAATCGATTACATATAAATAAGTTCATTAATTTGTTATTCAATCTATTACTTTTTAAAATAATCATCCCATAACAGATTGATGTAAGCGCCATTGTTATATTCATATTACTGTGTAAAAATTGTATTTTTGTGGAAACTTGATTTCATAGTTTTGCAAATAAAATTGAGAATGGAAATGGGGAATGTGTCAAAGAGACAACAACCTGACCATAGAGCAGACAACAGCCGAAGGCCACCAATGGGTCTTCAATGCAGCGAGAAACTCCCGCACCCGAAGGCATCCTTCAGCTGGCCCCTAAACAAATATGTATACTAGTTCAGTGATAATGGACGTCATACTAAACTCCAAAATTATACACAGGAAACTAAAATTAAAAATGATACAAGACTAACAAAGGCCAGAGGCTCCTGACTTGGGACAGGCGCAAAAATGCGGCGGGGTTAAACATGTTTTTTGAGATCTCAACCCTCCCCCTATACCTCTAGCCAATGTAGAAAAAACATACGCACAACAGTACGTACAGTAAAACTCAGTATAAGAGAAGTCCGAGTCCGATGTCAGAATAGGAAACAAAAGAAAATAAACAAAATGACAATAATACATAAATAACAACAGACTACTAGCAGTTACTGACATGCCAGCTCCAGACCTCAATTAAACTGATTAAAAGATTGCATACAAAATTATAGAAAATATGTATTTCACTGAATATTTTAATTTGAGGTTCACCTATACCAGTAAACTTTCTTATTACACCTGGCATTTACTGGATGGACCAATAGCATGACAATTTATTGTTGAAAAAAAAAAGGTGTGAATTAATTGTTATGTTAATGACAGAACTGTTTATTAAGGAAATGATTGAATGGATGAGCATATTTTACTTAACAATGGCACTGTCAATTGTGCATGTTGAAATTACACTTTTGAAAATACATGCTGTCAGCTGCATTGATGATAATTATAATGATTACAGACACTGGTAACTGACCATATGATTATGTATTATTTCTGAGACTGACATTTTGACATCTTAAAAACGGATCTCACCACGAAAACTAAAATTGAAGGTTCCTATGATAGTAAATCACTCACAAGGGAAAATTAGGCCATTTTGATTATTTTCCCCTTGTCTTGTGTACCTTTAATCTCTTATCTAGAAGAAAATCTAAATTTTAAAATATAAGGCTTTTACAGAGAGTTCATTGGAATCGAGGCAAGTAAATTATTTTTTTCTTTTGTAGCAGGTTTACATAACATTAGGATAAAAAAAATTATTTACAAAATGTTTCAGGAAAACTTCCCAAAATCAAATGATCCACCACTAAGTGCCTAGTGGTCATCCCAATATTTATGAAAAATGAAATGACTTTCAGAATTCAAAGCAGTTACTGGTAACTGAAATGAATAAAATCAAGTAATTTAAATTGGCCTCACAGTAAATATATGCTTTTTAATAAAGTAAGAGTTTTTGTAGAAATTGGTAATTTTCACTGTTTCAAATTACTGTTTATCAGCTATAGTTTTTGAGATAAATAAAAAAAATCTGGCAAGAATTGTACATGTGAGAGCGCTAACAAGACCAGATTGACAGATGAACCGACGGTATTTTTATGTTTCCCCCTGCAATAAATCAAATGTAAATATAGTCTCTACTTTGGACAGTGTATTGACAGTCAAACCTGCTACAAAGGTCACTTCTTTTAAGAGAAAACCTGTGTTGTCAGGTCATTCTTTTCTTGTTCCGCTGTAGTAATACCTATGTATTTTGAACCTAATTTCAAAGGTCAACTATCTTGTAAGGTCATTATTCTCTGGTTCCCAGGGTGACCTTTATAAACTGGTGCTTGCCATTTTTTTACATGCGCTTTCAAATTTATTTCTTCCTGTTCTATGCATAACATAAGAAAAAGAATTTCTACAATTTTATCATAATTTGTCCCACAAATAGTATACTACACTGTAAAAATCTTATTGAGAAAGGGCAGGTCTGGTTTTTCAAATTTGCATTTATTGTTATAAAAAAATGCCCAATATAGATTGAAAAATAGTCATTTATTGGCAAGAACCAGTACTTCTATAATAAGGCAGTTGATTGTTTTGGTCATATTGACATTTTTGTTGATCATGTTTTGCTGACAGTATTTTCCAATATACTATAATTGTCTATTTATTATAGTTTTCAAGGTAATATGCAAAAAGCAATTCATCAAATATAATCATTGAAAGACAAAAACCTAGAACAATTTGATGGTTGTAGTCATATTGTTATTTTTAGTAAATGCATGGGTGATGATTTTTGCTGTTTATAATCACTAGCCTATTTAGTTTTCCAGTAAAATCAACAAAGTGGAAAAATTGGTTAAAACAACTTCATCATTTAAGTCAATTGATGGCTTCAGTTATATTAGAAATTTGTGGATCTTGTTTTGCTGATCATCTTAATTGTTTTGTTTTCAAGATAATAGGCACAAACATGAAAATTGGTAAAAAATCCTCATTTGAAAAAAACAAGTCATTGCATTGTAATCTTGCAATTGGGGGTAGAGCTAATATTTGTATAGTTTGTACCTAAATTATTATTAAAGTTGGCAGTTGTGTAACTCAACAAACCTGCTGTGTCTTTTGTTTCCTGTAACTTGAATTTTTCATATCTTTTCCTGTTAACATCATTCAACGTTGTCCTCTTCATTGATAATATTTTGTATTTTTCCTTTAATGGCTTGTTTAATTCATCTATTGCACCATTCACTTGGGTGTATGTTAAACGCCCTTTCATGTATCTGCAATATGAAATATAGATATATATCTGTTATTATTTTTAATTAAAGAATCACATTATCAAAAGCAAGAATCATTAAAGTGCTTGTTAGCACTGAAAGGTAAAGATTGCTTTAATTTATCAGTGGGAAGTCAAATTAAACATTGCATTGTATAAAGCATTGGTTGTGGTTGATTCAACTACAATTCTGGAAAAAGGAAGATAACTCCAATTTTTGAAAATGACTTTAACAATGACATCCTTTTTTTGATATTTTTAGAACAGATATTAGATTCCTATACCTTGCAAAAGTTATGTAATTTTCTTGACAAGTATAACATAATTTTGTGACTTGAATATCTGAGTGTTTATTTCATTGATAAATTTCTGGAAATGTTCATGGATGGGATGTATAGAATGTTATAATCAATGCACTATATTTTGTGTATCTCAAAAGTAGTGATAAACCTTGGAAGATTTAGATATCAAGTCAGTACCACAGGGTTTTGATTGCATTTCATGCAATCTTTACCCAAAAATGATTTATTTTCATCAATAACAAATTTATTGCAAAACCTAATTTACAAAGGGAGATAACTCAAACGTATTTACAGTTTACACAGTGATTTAATCAATAACAGCTTTTGCAATTTAAAGTTTCTCTTGATATTTACTTGCTAATAAATATTCTCTTGCTGTTTGTATATCAATAAGTACTATACTCAACAATATAATAATGACAACTTAATTTCTTAAGAATACCTCCCCAAAAAAATAAAAACTCATCATAGTTACCTAGATTGAAATTTTGTAAAGGCACAGATTAAAGGGGGGAGACTTCCTCTTTTTCATTTTAAAAATTTTAAATCTTCCCCCTTTGGACATCATCTGTGAGGGAGGTCAAAATCTCCCTAACTTCAACCCTTTCATTTGATTTTTTTTCTGTAATTTTCACAGTCTTGCAATAACAATGCTCATGAGCAAAGTATCAACAACATGTCATTTTGTAAGAAAAATCTATGCATCAGAGGACCTTAAGACAAAAATAAGAACATTTTTTGCTTATTTTATAAGCTTTGTATATATATGTGCATCTATTTTGAAAGGATTAATTTGGTAATATTTCAGAAATTAAGTGATAAATGAATTATTTTTCAAAAATTTCAGTTATAGTTCAATGAGCCAAAGTTACTTTGTATGAATTTTTTTTATCAAAATCAGTGACATACATGATGATCTATTTTACACCACCTTGACTTTAAAATCAACTATCAATTTCATGAAACATTGCAGTTTATTAGTTCATGTTGCTTTTGGGGTTTTTTTTGGTACTGTTTAAGAAAATATTTTAAATCTACTTGGAAGTAGAGCTGCTGATATGAGTGTGAAAGAAGACATTACTTCTATGGCAGCACATTATGTACTATGTACAATCTTCTTATATCTTAGCGCATTTGTTATTTGATATGTTTTTAGTATTATCTAAACTTGTTACTGTGCTCTGTTGTCTCTAATACTGATATTAGAGTGCTTTTCCTGATTAGGTTTAAATTGTATATAGATATAGGAAGATGTGGTATGAGTGCCAATGAGACAACTCTCCATCCAAGTTACAATTTATAAAAGTAAACCATTATAGGTCAAGGTACGGCCTTCAACAGGGAGCATTGGCTCACACCGGACAGCAAGCTATAAAGGGCCCCAAAAAATTACTAGTGTAAAACCATTCAAACGGAAAAAATCAACGGTCTAATCTATATAAAAACAAGAAACGAGAAACACGTATGAACTACATAAACAGACGACAACTACTGTAATCAGATTCCTGACTTAGGACAGGTGCAAACATTTGCAGCGAGATTAAACGTTTTAATGGTACCAAACCTTCTCCCTTTTCTGAAACAATAGTATAACATCCCAACATAGATGACTATATTCTTCTGGTAAAGATTAAACAGGAAGGACTTAGTACTAAAACAATAGTCAGGAACCTTGTCATTGGTTGTTTTTAAATCAGTGTGTCCTGTATACACGTGAGTGAAACTTGCTTAAAGTCTACTTAAAGATATAGAAAATCAACAAATGAAGACAAGGGTGAGTTAGGTACAGGTATGCAACATGTGTATACATGTAGGTATACATACTACAACCTGTGTATACATGTAGGTATACATACTTGGGTACTCCTTCAAACTCTTCAACTGTTACATATTCCACTGTTGGTACATACACATCTAATTTTCCTAACTTTTTACAGGTTTTCTCATTTTTTTCTGCAGATTTTATTTTATTGGTACCATTACCACTTTTCACTGTATTTGTCTGGCTCTCTTTTTTAGTTTTTGCATCCCTGTAAAAAGATGAATTCAGTGGATGTATATGAAACTCTGATGAAAAACATTCAGAAATATTTCCATTTGAATCTGACCTATAAGACGTGTCTAAAGCAGCAATTTTAATTTGATGGTGTGTCAAAAAAAACCAAGTGTTTCACATTTAGATTATAAAATAGAGAATGGAAACAAGTGTTAAATGACTTACTCTTTTTTTAATTTAAAAATTCATAATGAGCAACTTCCACATAATTTTCCATTCATATTTCCAGTGTCAATGAAAATACAACTGATATTGCTGATAAAATTGTGATATGGAGTATGTTTACCCCATGTTCTATTGGAATTAGAAAATGGCTTCTATACTACTAAAGGAAGAGAGATACCGATTTCATTGAGCTGCAACTCGTCTGAAACCATACAAAGCAGGAAAAATTTGTGATATGACGTATAAATGTAGTGTTTTGTACTTCCTAAATTTGTCTTTGAAACAATCTTTTTTCCACAGAAAACGCCAATTTTTGAGAAAATATCCAAATTCTGAGACCGTTATTGATCCGTGTCTTATACGCTTTCATGCATGCGAAATCCATGTGAAAGTAAGAAAGAAGTTAGGTCTTCAAGGATCCTGTATTGTATTGTAAGTGCATCATTTTGCTAAATTAAACGACATCCACCCTTTTTACTCAGGTGCAGAACTGTCCAAAAATGAAATGGGCGTTGAAAGTGTCAAAGTGATCCTCCCCCCTTTTTATGTGTAAACACAGGCACCCGACGTCCGGACCCCTCCTCCTTTTTATGAGTAAACACAGGCACCCTTGACACTCTTTGTTTCAACACTTGCCCAATTGAACCGCGATTTCGCTGCATCTTCTAGTTATAAACAAAACAAAAGAAAACCATTCATTTACCGTCATATATTGTCAATCTTTTTTGTACAGTCTTAAAACCAAACATGGGGCAAAAATGAATTTAATGATTGAAAGGTTAGGACCTAAAATATTTCTTACTGGAGAACAGCCTCCTTCTTTGCTGGTTGTGGTATGTGTACAGGAACATGTTGACAACTATACTGCAAATGGCTAATCAGACTTTCAAATGTCAACTTAACCTCCTGAAAAAAAAGTCAAAAACATCACTTGTTTAATTTGGTAAGTGACAATATTTTGAAATTATAAAAATACAATGTTCTCCTGTTACAGTCATGACAGTTATTAAACATGACAAAGGCTGATGATTAAAATAGTAAGGCTATACAAAATAAGGGCAAATGAAAATCATAATTAACACGATGATCAGAAGACAAACTCAAAGACAGCAGATCCCAAAATACCAATAAGAAAACCAAAGATTAAGCAACACAAACAAACCAAAACCTCAGACCCTCCAAAAGAGTAACCAGTTTCTGCTTGGATAGTGGCATTAAATCCCACAACATATAAATGTATCTTGCAGGAACAACTGTTTAGATTTTAAAGGTCTTACATTTTCATATAATTTTCTTATTCCAAACTAATACAGAATTTTGTTCTAGAGATTCCTTAGCTTACACACAAGTCATGGTGTGTGTTAGTGAACAGTCATCAATGCCCTTAGTGGATCACAGAGTAGGTATTTAGAACCTTATGTCGGATGCTATTCATGTGCAATTGCATGGCTTTGGGGGTTTTGTATTATATCAAGGGTACAAAAACTGGGCCTGAAAATGCACACTAGTTATACATGTAGTCGTAGTGAGCTCACACCAAGAAAGTCTAATCCAGATTATCCTATTATCCAAACTTTTAGTTAAGACTGTTTCTTCAAAACATACAGGGTTCACAGGGAAGGCACTTTGAAAATGGGGCAACCATCTATAGAGGAAATTTTAGAATCTTTTACACTTTCACAGTACAAAAACACCCAACCATAATTAATATTTCACTGGGTCACATTTATGTTTTTATTGAATAGCCAATCTCTTAAGTAATTTTTTTACATGAAACTGAGAATTCAGTCTGGTCTTAATACAACCTTTAAATGGATGATACTCAGTCATGATACAACCAGTGTGCCAAAAACTTTTGACTATTGGGCTAGTGACCAAATGTTATGTCTATTAGACTGAACTAATTTTCACAAGACCAAAAATTTAAAAGAGAAATATAAGATTAAAATGAATAGTTTATTTATTAGGTTGGGGACAACCCTCAAAATGGGAAACAGTTCCCCAAATGAGTAACAATCTCTGAAATGAGGGATATTTTTCTATTGATAACATTTTTTTTAATTCATATTTTATATTTAAAATGACACATACATTTGTATTCATGATACAAGCAACTTCTCCAAAAGATGATAAGCTCTAACCTGTTTTTCTGAGAAGTTTAAAGCCTATGAACATGATGAAAACTTCTGAATATTGACAACTTTCAAGACTAAATGATTTTAAAATTCAAAATATCAATATAGTTCTTTTGAAACTAATCATCACATTTAATTTTCTATAAACATGATAAACTTGTGCCATTTCAAGTAAAAGACTCAGCTAAAGAATTCACATTCTAAGCACTCGTCAACTATTACTCAACTGAGGGATTGTTACTTATTTGGTGAATTGTTCCCCAAATGGTGGGTTGTCCCCAAAATGTTTATCCCTCATATTCTTCATGAATGTTGTTTAAAAAGCCGAGAACGTTTTCCCTCATATTTCTTTTTGTAACAAGAAACTTCTTCAGGTGTTCATGTAAGTTTTTTCAATATTTACCTGGGATAGCCCCTGTGTCCATTTAAGCATCAAAGCCATCATTGTTAGTAACTAGCTAGGTATATAGTGTTGACGACTCGTTCCCTTTGATTAGAAGTAACAGAAGCCGTAAATAATAATTTAGGGACACCAGTACTTACGCAAACACTTTAAGATAATCACTAGACGATTAAGGAATTACAAGTGCTTCTCCACTAGTTGAATGAGAATTATACTAAACAGGGACTTCAGGCTAGGGTTTATGGGAATTATACTAAACAGGGGCTTCAGGCTAGGGTTTATGAGATTTATACTAAACAGGGGCTTCAGGCTAGGGTTTATGAGATTTATACTAAACAGGGGCTTCAGGCTAGGGTTTATGGGAATTATACTAAACATGGGCTTCAGGCTAGGGTTTATGGGAATTATACTAAACAGGGGCTTCAGGCTAGGGTTTATGGGATTTATACTAAACAGGGGCTTCAGGCTAGGGTTTATGGGATTTATACTAAACAGGGGCTTCAGGCTAGGGTTTATGAGATTTATACTAAACAGGGGCTTCAGGCTAGGGTTTATGGGAATTATACTAAACAGGGGCTTCAGGCTAGGGTTTATGAGATTTATACTAAACAGGGGCTTCAGGCTAGGGTTTATGGGATTTATACTAAACAGGGGCTTCAGGCTAGGGTTTATGGGAATTATACTAAACAGGGGCTTCAGGCTAGGGTTTATGGGAATTATACTAAACAGGGGCTTCAGGTCAGGGTTTATGAGATTTATACCAAACAGGGGCTTCAGGCTAGGGTTTATGGGAATTATACTAAACAGGGGCTTCAGGCTAGGGTTTATGAGAATTATACTAACCAGGGGCTTCAGGCTAGGGTTTATGGGAATTATGACCTACACATTTACCATTTCTTAAGAATGGCTAAGCTTGCCAAATTAATGGAAATATAGATGTAAACTACATGTAATATTTCATAAATTTGATTCACTGTCTGCTAATTTTTTTGTTTTTTTTAAACAAAACACATCTTCAGTACTTTTTATATCAAATCTAAATTCAAACCTGTATTTGTTTAGTTTCTTCCTTCTGTTTTTGAACCACAGATCTCATCACAGACAAGACATTTTCAAGTTTTTCAACTTCATTCAACAAGGTTTCAAAATGTTTGTTACAGTCGACCTCTTCTGCTGCAAACTGTAGATCTACAAGTGTGCGCATGCATTCTAGTCGACCATCAAAACTTTCTGCTAAATTCTCTAGTGTTGCCATGTTTACAATTACTGCTAATTATTAAATGTATACATGTATCCTGTCCATCTACTCTTTAAGGAGAATTCCAAATCCTATTATAAAATAAATTAATATAGTCATAAATTATAATAATGTTTTTTACATACATGAAATTTGTCTACATCACTGTAAAAACAAATCATTTAAGATACCAAGCTCATAATGTTGTATCCCAGATGCTCATTTCGTCTACAAAAGACTCATTAGTGAAGATCCAATAAAAAAGTTAAAAGGCCAAATAAAGTAAGAAGTTGAAAAGCATGGAGGACCAAAAATTACGAAAGGTTTGACCAAATTCATCCACAGTTATCTATTATAACCTGGGGTAGAAAATCTTATAAATTTAAACGTTTGTGCACACAAGATGAAAGGGGGTGATTCACTCTGAAATATGTCTCTGTATATTCTATTACTAGTAATATCATATGACAGAGACTAAAATCAAAGTTCTATCACCTTCAATAATCAGAAAACTCTCTCAAGTTTTTCTAAGATTTACTCGTCAACACAAGCAAGTGTGATTTTTAACTGAATCATATATTGTTTACTGTAAACTTTCAGAAAAATTAAAAGTCGATAAAATAATAACAAAGGAGTAAAAGCAATAAGAATCAAAATGAGACAAGATGTATTGATGATATAAGCAATTTCTGCTACATATATGTAGATGTGTAAATCATCTTCATATGATTAAAAAAATAAGTTGATAATTCAGATATTTCTGAACATGCTGAATGCATTTATTATGGCGATTGTTCAACAATGGTAAATAATACTAGATTAATTTTATTATTTCAGAAAATGCTGCATACAAAAATGCCGTCAAAATGATTAAAAATTAGTTTTCATTTGTGCAAAACATATCCTGTTCCAACTTCAGAATATTCAAAATATCTCAAAAATTTATGAATTTAAAAAATATCAAGTAGCAAGTGTAGAGCCATGCACATGACAAAACCATTCACAATGTCAGATTGGTGATAGCAGGCATGCATGGCATGAAGGACAATTAAGGATGTGAAAAGAATGTCAGATACTAACTTCCTTTATTATACATGATGAAGCATGATAAAACAATCTCAAATGTAAGAATACAACTTGAACTCAGGGAGCTAGAACAAGGATGATTTAATTTAATCATCTCTAAAATAACCAAAGGTTGGTATATATAAATACATTTCTCTTATGGTTGTGGCCTGTTATCTATTTTCCACATGAAGAAATATCCATTATACTGAACGGAGTGTGATATGAATAAGTGATGTGAAAAATGCTTTGATTTGGTTGGCCTATCCTGCACTGTGTTACGAAACTGCTAAATTTCCATTACCTGTTTGTTAGGTCAATGATGACTTTCAAATACAGGTCACTTTGGAAGATGGTTACATATGGAATTCAATATTTATGCTTTATTAATTTTAACTGTTGCTGTCCCTTCCGAAGACTAAAACAACCATTCTATTTATGTTAGTCAGAGGTAAGTTCATACAAATGCTTCTTATTTACATTTTGTACTTGTACAGTGGTAAATTATTTTGGAGTCTTAGACATTCAATTTTATTTACTTATATATACAAGTAAAAAGTCATATTTTATTCTTTTCTTGAATTTCTCTTTACTACATACATTGCTGTAATCAAGTTTTAAATCGTCTGTCATTAATAACTTTGTATTCACTCTTCATAAAAGTAAAATTTGATGGACAATGAAAATCTCATTTTTCTGTTATCTTCAAAATACTATTCATTTACAAGCCTCCAGGGTCAATTTTTGAAGGCCTTGCACGGATGATGGTTACTAATAGTGTACAATGGCTTTCTTTCTTTAGTACTATATATATATATATATATATATATATATATATACATTATGTAGTTCTTACAATAAAATGTTGACCTATAATTAAAAAAAAATATTAACCATTAAGATAAAAAACCAAAAAATAGGCATGTTTTAACCTCACAAGGGTTAGTAAAAGATTATGAGAAGATTATAATTCAAACATTGAAAAAAAATCAAAATCTTACTAATTAACTTTTACAAGTACAAAAATGTAAATATTACTTGCATTTTCTACATGTTCTAGTAAATAAACATGACTTGTACATTGTTGAATATGTGTTAATCTGAACGATGTCACATTGCGGATATGATCAAATCGGGTACATTGTAATGTGCAATACCACTGGACATATAGAGTCAGGGGATTCCGCTGTGTAAACAATGTACTTATTATACAACAACAAAAAATCAATATGGGCAAACAGACCAAGGGTGAAAACCATGCAAAAAATTGCAGGCAAAGAGATTTAGCTGTTTTATAAACCAGGTGCCTAGTGACTAGAATTCAATGGGCTACTCCAGAAATAGTGAAACTGGGTCTGTTTGCCCCCATTCACATTCGCACCCTTTTTAATTATTGGTTTTGTGTTGAATAATTTTTTTAATCGTGTTTTAGTTAATGTATTAATATAAATAATTCAGGACGAGAACATGTTAATGTAATATGAATATGAACTCTGCTTTGTACTAGACCGACACACTGAGCCGGATTTTTAACGTGCTAGTTCACAAAGTACCAGTCCGCAGGAAGACTATCACCTTACCAGAACACATTATTCTGACTCCAAGCCGACCAGTCTTTGCTCTTACTCCTTTATGCCGCGTGCTTGGCGGAGAAGCAGCAAATACCAATATTAAAGTCTTTGGTTTGACTCCAAATGACTCGGCAGCAGACTACACGAAATTCGTCGGACCGTCGGACAAATCCGGTGAATAATGGATCGGTCTGGTAAAATTTTGTTGAATTCCGGTCCGAATGTCCAGTGGTGTTTTTTTTCATGGATTTTTCTAGCATTCTAGCAAAATTCCCAAATGATCTCAAAATTCATTTTCATCTTTATTATTTATGACAGCGATTTATTTTATTCAACCGCTAGCTATATGCCGAAAATCGCCAACAAGTAATGTGTAAATCCGAGTAAAAACATATATGACTGACAAAAACAACAATGGCTGCCATCAACCGGAAATATAGACAATACCGGATCAGATTCCGGGAACAGATAAGGCCAATTCCGGGTTTGCTGATCAAATACAATAAATAAATAAAAAAAAATCCAAGCAGGTTCACAAAATACAGCTATGAAATATAAACACTAGAATTGAAAACCAAAACATATATAAAAAAGAAAGAAGATACAGGAAATATTTTATACAGAAACTCTAAATTATTTTTAGTTCACAAATAATTTTCATGTCAAAATCCAATAAAATGTGACATTACTTTTCTTTATCACTGAAATGCATTCAAGCAATTGTGCACAACTTTCATCAAAATATACACTCTTGTCACATGATTTTGTTTTTGTGCATTTTGGAGAGGAGTAGGGCACAACAAGTCATAAGTTTGTTGTATTTTGTCGGATAATATACAGTCAGGGGTACTACTTGTACAAGTAATTTTTATTTACTTGAAGAAGTAATATAAATATACTTATATAAGTAAATTTGTAGGATACTTATACAAGTGTACTTTATTTACTTGTATAGGTAAAAAAAAAATTGGGCTTAGTTATGTCCCTTAGACATTCAGATTTTTTTACTTGTACAAGTAAAAAAGTCATCCTATCTTCTTTTCTTGAATTCTTAGGACTTCTTTGCTCTAATAGAATTTTTAATTGTCTGTCCTTTGCAGATGTCTTTACTAATCATTTAAGTGTAATTTCATGGACAATGAAAATCTCATTTGTCTGTTATCTTCAGAACACTGCTCATTTACAAGCCCCCAAGGGGCAATTTTTGAAGGCCTTGCGCAAATACTTAAGATCTTTGCGCAATCAGTTTCTTTGTTGAATTAATGAGATGAAACATTGAACTCTAATAAAAAATTATGAGCTAACCTGAGAAAAATTGTTAAAGGCATGTTTTTACATCTCAAAACTAGAGAATTTTTGTGGGATTGTAAAAAAAATTTACTTATACAAGTAAATTTTTTAGAAAATTAAGGGGAGATTATTCAAACATTATAATTAACTTATACAAGTATATTTTATTTACTTCTTCAAGTAAATAAAGATTACTTGTACAAGTAGTACCCCTGACTGATATACAATTAGATGTAAAATAAAAATGGTCTGGTAAAATTTCATTCGGTCTGGTAATGCTAGGTTGTTTACCAGACCGAATGTCCTGTAAAAATAAAATTCATTCGTGTAGTCTGCTCGGCAGGTGTTTGAACCCACGACCTCCCGCACTCGATGCGAACACGCTACCACAAATTTTTATTCATAGAAATATAAATATTTTGATATATACATATAAAGAAAAAAGGAAGGGGGCAAACTTGTATTAGGAGCAGGCTGATACCAGAAAAACATGTAGTCTGTACCCCCCTCCTTTTTAATACATCTTATCGCTATTTAGTCCAATCCGTAAAAAACGGTCATTTAGACAACTTCCTGTTTGGGTCAACAGGATAAACAACAAAGGTCATCTGTAACGAGCTGAGGGAGGGAAAAATTTAGAAAGCTATCAATAGCAAACTTTGATAGATTATGATCCACTAGTACTTTTTCAAAACTCAAATTATTAAATTATAGTCAACAAAATATTTTGCTTGAAGTATTTACGATGTTTTAAACAGGTCTCATTAAAAAGTATCATGCATGGTGCATTGTTTAAACAGGGCTCCAGATAGCTTCAAATGAATGAAAAAGTTATGTAATTTTAGAACTTATCCGGAATGGAATAAATAGCGATTAGGTGTATGAAGACAGTTATTGTGCTCTCAAACCCTCTGCCTCTGGAAAATGTAGTTTTCCATATCATTTTGGTTTCAATTTTGTTTTTTGTTGGTTAGGTGGAATGTCCAAACATTTTTGTAGTATCTAAAGAATGTATCCTACATTGTAGAATAAAATAATTTGGACATGTTAATTGGTATATCTTCCATTGGCATTGGAATCTGGATTTTAGGGAGAAAATGGTTGAGGAGCCTCAGATGGAGTGCTGACAACTAATTCCCATGAATCTATAAAACATGACCACTTACTACTTGATATGATGTATCATTTTCAAAGTGTTGGTTCTGGGAACAGGGGAAGTACATGTAGTTCAGTCTTATCCCTTCAAACAGTTCAAATGTTCCGCCAAACCTTTCCGGTTTTATTGGAATAGCTAAATTAAATGTACGAACCCTGACATATAAATCAATTTCTAATATTTGTTTGTTATAAAATATTGTGCAGTTAATTTTAATGCGACTAACTTGTTTTTCCATGATTACAATTAAATGAAATATTTGCACAAAAGCTTCACATATCATTATTAACATATATTTATGTTATCGGGATTGGAACATCATTTTTTAATGTTGTTGGGGACGTCACTTCCTGGATACGTAAATACCGTAAATACTGTGGCCATGATTGAAGACAAACCAGCTCTATAACATCTAAATTTTTGTCAATAACGTTGCAGATAAACCATTCAAAATGATGATTACAAAACATGTTCGCAGGACTCGTGAATTTACGGGTCCTACGCCATCGTCAGTTGCAATTGTGAGTATACATTTACAATATCAAACAGTTTATATAATATATATATCTATATTGCAATCCCTCTTTGGAATTGATACACAATATATTTCTCTTACATTGGATCTTGCACTCAGTGGCTCATACAGGAAATAATAATATGGACCATTTTCAGAAGAAATGGTGTTGCATTTTTTATGGGAACACCAATGTTTTGGACATATGTCATTAATGAGACAATGTAATTTATGAGAACAGAAATTGAATTTCTTAATTTTTTTCAATGGTATTGACTATTGAATTTTGGAAAAATGTATCATTGGGTAACTGACAAGGGATTAATTCCCCAAAACCAACAGGGCCTCAATCATCAAAATGGAACATCAAAAGAAAAAACCCAGATAAAACTCATAAAAAATTAAAAGTTTTCAAATAACTGGGTTGGTATATACTAAACCCTATACAGCTGAAAAGGTCAATGGTTATGCTCTTGGCGATATGCAAGCCGTTCTTGAAGGAACAAACCATCTAATACATACTGGGAGTAAGTTTTCTGGAGCTTTCTTTTTCAATGAATTAGGCAGTGTCCAATAAATGAATATAACAACTACTTTAATTATTATTTTATTAAAGTTTATCACTTAAAAAACAATGCAACCAAAACAGTAATGAAAATCCACCTCTCCCTTCTCTCTTTTTCCTCTTCAAAATTCTGGGAGACTGCTTTACTCTTCTTATATAATATACATGTACATGTAGTATGGTCTCTTCATTAAAATAGGGTCACTCTGGATAACATTTTTTTTTTTAATTTAGGGCATCTATCTTATGTCTTACACACTTTTATTCTAAATATCTTCCTCCATAAGGACTTTTTCCACAAATTTGCTTGATGAGGAACAATGTGACTGTTCATAGAAATAAGAAGATGTTGTATGAGTGCCAATGAGACAACTCTCCATCCAAGTCACAATGTGTAAAAAGTATACAATTATAGGTCAAATACCGCCTTCGCAGTGCCTTGGCTCACACCGAAAAGCAAGCTACATGTATAAAGGGCCCAAAATAACTAGTGTAAAACAATTCAAACAGGAAAACTAACGGTCTAATCTATATAAAACCGAGAAAGGAGAAACACTTAAGAACCACATCAACAAACGACAACCATTGAAACTGGTTCCTGACTAAGGACAGGTGCAAACAAATGCAGTGGGTTTAAACATTTTAAAAGGCGCCAACCTTCACTCTAACTTGAAATAGTAGTGTAACATTACAACATAGAAAGACACACTATAAAATATCAATTGAAATGGCTTAACTCAATCAAAAAAACACATTAACAAAAACAAGTAAACATGCACTGAAGGAATAAATTTGATCTACATGTATGACACAATGTCAAAAAGACTATAACCTTGGACAAAATGGTGTTAAATAAAATAACGTACACAGGTAAATTTAAATATAATGATTTTGTTGTTAGTACGGAGATATTTTTTACAAAATACATAAACATGCCTTCTAGTACTGTAATTTCATTTAAAAAATTGTAACACAAAATATTATTGATGAAATGGAATGACCCATATAAGTATTAAAAATAATATCTTAAGTTACATGTACTGTAGAACGATTACTAGATATATCCTTTAAAAACTGTTTGATTTTGATTTATTTTTTTTTTCATGAAAAATGACATCTCAATTTATTTACAGATGGCAAGACCGCCAAACAAAAGACCACCAGAGTATTTGATTTTAGAAAGAAGGAAAAAAGAAGACAAATTAGCAGCCTACTCAAAGAATATGGAAAATATGGAATTCAATGACATAAAAAATGAATGGGAAAGAACAACAGACAGAAAACTAAAACTAAATGCGACTAGAAGAAGAGTGGAAGGTCTTATCCAGGCTAATCATTTCACTGTTGAAGACAGAAGAGACAAGTATGTTTTAAACTTTTCCAGTTAAGACATTGTGTTAACTTTACCATTGAGACAGCAACACAAAATTAACATAGACATCTTCAGGTCAACATACATGTATGTCTAGCCTTAAATCATCCCAGTTTTTTTCTAGAAGTATTTTTTGATGTATTTTGTTGCACTGTTATAGTCTCATGGAAGTATATCCTGTTTTTTCCTTTTATTCATATGATTACGTAATAAAATTAAGCTGTAACTATTGAATTTATTAAGGGTTTGTTTTTAATGATGCTTTTGAGAATACTACACTTTGTTTTGAAAAGACCATGCCAGATGCCAATTATTGCATCAAACTAGACAGGTGATTCAGTGTCCCATAAAGAATTTTGATTTTTTTTAAATGAAGATTTCTGCTGTCATGATTATTAAGTCTCCCACACAAAGTTTTGAGACATTGTTTTTTTTTCTAGTTTCTTATTAAGTCACCCAAACCAAAGGTTTATTGGTGTATTGTGTTTGTCTCGTTTCTTCTTTTTTTATTATTATTTTAATCTATCCTTCATATAGTCTTTGTAAAATGTCATTAAAAATGCAATTAAGTAACTTACTGCTGTTACTGGTATCTACCAATCCTTATTTTTTTAAAAGAAGGTACATGTAGCAAGTATTTTTTAATTTGTTTGGCCTATGTGCCCTATTTTACTAGGATTGCACAAATTTCTAATATTGTCAATATTTTTGGCATCCCAGTGATGTCATAAACATCATAATTGGTACATGCACATGTATATAAAGAAACCAAAAATTTTCGTTCTGTATGTTTTACCAAAGAGATTCGCTAATTAAACATCCTCCATGTCACCAAAATATCTTTTGGAAACTAATGCTGTTACCTAAGAGAAGATGTTAAAATAAAATGAGATGGCAATTATTTCATATACATGTAATTTTTTATTGTTTAAATTCTATAATTGTTTTGCTGTTTCTTCAGAAAATCATTAAGTTGTTGACCTAACTGCATATATGTAAAACAAAATATAGTTAAATATATATCTTTTATGAGCATGAGATTACTGGTGATTTTAATTGGTCTTTATTTTTTAATTACCATCTTCAATTATTTATTAGACTGAGAAGTTTGTTAAGACAAGAGGAACAAATGTACCTAAGAGAAATGGATGCAAAGGAAGAAACTGTGCTGGAAAGACAGGCAAAAATGAGAGAACGAGCCAAGTTCCTAAAAGATAGGAGAGAGGATGAAAGACTACAATATGTACAGGAAAAATATGACCAACAGTTCAGGTAATTTTAACTCATTTTTTATGTGTGTGTATTTCAACTGTCAATCGAGTGAAAATTGTAAGATGACTTTTTCCTGCTCAACATAACATGGTGACACTTTCTGTTGACAGTTGATTTGCATTTCCATCTCATACACTTAGTACAAGTAGTAATAGTATTAAAATTACAAGCAAGTAGAATATTCTGAAAAAAATATTAACTGAAATCTTACAGATTGAACTTTCAGTGTTATATTTTCATGAAGGATTCAAGGCTGGGAAAGGGCAAATGTAAAAAATTCAGCAATGAAAATTTAATATTGCTTAACCAGGTTTTTTGTTTGTTTAATAGATCATTTAAAAAAATGATATGAAGAAATGTCTTATTAATGTTACATGATTTAATACATATAAATTTAAACCTTCATTATTCAGAGTTCTAATTGACATTATATTAAAAATTCATTTTTTTCTACTTCATTTCTACAACCGTCAGCTTTTTATTTATAAATTATTGTTTTTCCAGAGATCAATGTGAAGAACTGCGATCAACATTATCTAAACGCCAACAAGATGAAGTGTGCGTGGAAAGATTAGAACAACTAAGAGTGAAGGATGAATTAGACCAAGCCAAGAGAGTTGAGGAAGAAATGTATGCCAAATTATGGGAAGAAGATAGACTTGCTAAAGCTGCAAGAGAGGAGAGGGATGCTAAGGCAACTTACGAAAGAAATCAAGAAGTACTTAAGGTAATGATTAACGATTATGAACATCATATAATATATTTTACCTTGGTAGCTGTATTTCAAAATGCCATGAGTCAATGTGATTAAGAAAAAAAATTCAAAATTCTTAGAATTCACAATTGTTCTCAAAATTTACAACCAACCAAGTAGATTGTTGTTAAAAATATCAGTAATGGGAGATAACCCAAGATAAATTATTACTTTTGTGTTAAAATATTACTTTTCCCTAGTGAATGTAGTTTAAGGTTTTATCTACTAATATTTATATTGAAAGGTGCTCAGATTACAAATGGCAGCTTTGGAAGAAAAGAAAGAAGAAGAAAAACGTCTCAAACAAGAAGAAAGACAACTTCTTCTTGAGCAAGAAATGTTACGTAAGATTGAGGAACAGAGAGCATGGGAAGATAAGGTCCGTCAACAGAATGAGACAAGAGATATGTTAGATATGTCTCTACAACTCAAGATGAAAAAGAAGGCCAAATTAGAACAAGAACAATTAGCATTTGATTTGAAGATTCTTGAACAGTTATTAGAGGAGTCCAGGAATGAGGCATTGGAACAACTACAGAAAAAGGTATTTCATTTTACACATTATGCAGACAGTAAAAGATTTGGTTCAGTATTTTTTAAGTTCAAGTTAAAACCACCATATGTATTAAGTAACTTCTCTACAGCATAACAACTTCAATGTTTTTTGCCAAATCTTGTTTAAAAACAATCTGATATTTGCTTATCCTTTTTTAAATGAAAACATAAGAAAAACGTTATATTTATTTAAACTTTGGCAATCATTACCTGAAATATAAACTGCCAATGTTTTTTATTATTGAGTCAAAATGCAGAGGGGAAAAAACTATTTAAACTTATTTCACTGAAACTTACATTATTATCATTTTCAATTTAAACAGAAAGAAATGCGTGAGGAAGATAGAAGATACCGTGAATATCTCAGACAGCTTAAGGAGGAAGAAATGGTGAAGGAGATTGAACTAGAACGATTGATTCATGAGGAAGTAGAAAAGATGTGGCAGAAACGTTTGAATCAATGGAAACTTGAAAGAGAGGCTCGTAAAAAGTTATTAGCTGATGTACTGCAGGGACGTGCTATACAGCTACAAGAGAGATGTAAGATAACAATAGATTTTGCATGATTAGTTGCAATACATGTACATGAAGTTAATAAAGTTTCCTTATTGCTCTTTGACATAGTATTTAATGTTAATGCCTTAAGTAAGCCATCTGTAGACCAAAATGAAGCTTTGATGAGAAATTACTCATGACCGTATAGTAAGACGCATTAGATAGTATCTAAATATATACACATAAATGATTATGAAATCAGACAGTCTGGTCCAAATGCAGGACAACAGCTTAAAAATTGGTTTAAACTTTGAAGATGTCAAAGCATTATAAAAACCTTCTTTGATTGCTAATCTTAAAAATTATCTGGATTAAAAAAAATGCAATATGAAATTAGAAAAGATTTGGTGCATTAACTTAACCAAAAATTCATTGAAAAGCTAGAAAATAACCCAAGCGGTGTTTTTTGTTGTTTGTCTTTGTTTGTTTGTGAGTTATTTGTTAATGATTGATGTGGTCATTGTACTTTGTGTTATTTTTGGTGACCCCTTTTATCCCTGTGTATGATCAATTCATCAAATCAACATCTATATGTGACTCCTGTTCTTTTTGGTGATCCCTTTTATCCCTGTGTATGTACCATTCATCAATTTAGAGCTTTTGTCTCTTAGTCTGAGCATGCTTGACAAAAATTAATTAAGAAAAGGTCTTTGGTGGCCTTCGGCTGTTGTCTGCTCTTTGGTCGGGTTGTTGTCTCTTTGACATATTCCCCATTTCCATTCTCAATTTTACTTTGAAGGCAACATACTTTACATGGGTAATTTAAAGTTACAACTTTCAGACAAAGCTTAAATGATTTAGTTCTATTCATACATTCATAGTTATGTTTTTCTATTTAGTTCTTTGTGATTTTGATGTATTATTAAATATTAACGTTTCTGTAATCTTTCTTGCTGTAAACATGGTTCATAAATAATTGTTTGATCTCTATTTCAGTGATGGAAAATGAGAAGAAACAAGCAGTAGCTGAAAGAGAAAGAGTAGAACTATTAAGGACAATCGAAGAAAACAAAAAATATGAATATGAACAAATGGAGAAAAATTGGCACAAAAATCGTCAATACCAAAATGATCTATCTGGTCAAATAGATTATAATCACAGACTTAGACAACAAGACTTTGAAAGAGATGAGGCCGAATATAGATTAGGAATGCAGGCTGAATTTGAATATCAACAAAGACTTAAATCTTGTCTTGATAATCCTGAAGTTGATCGACCTCATCCAATGAGACGAGCAATGATGCAACGTAGCGCTCATCGTTAAATGGATTAAAAAAATGGCTGAATCAAACTTTTTTAACTTTGTTATGAATTAAGACTCAGTATTGAATAAGTCACAGATTTGCTGATGAGTTAAACTAAAAAATAGACTTCTAATAATAAAATATATTGATTATAGCCATACATCAGAATTTTCTGGTTGAATGTGTAATGGAGACATAATTATGATGTTATTGCATATAATTAAGTATTAAGCTAGAAAATTTCCCCTAAAAAGAAAATATAATACTAAAAAAAAAACTGATAGAGCAAGTTGTAATGATGAAACATAAGCATATATAAAATATGAAGTAATTTTATGAAGAGAAAAGAAGTTGAATATATATGGGAGATGACTCTTCATTTCTTTTTAAAAAAATGATTATTTATTCTACAGGATAAAGTGAATGTTCTTTTTTAATGAACAATAAGGTCACAGTTTATAGTTAAACAAAAATGCATGAAATAAAAGAGATTTCTATTTTTAAATTTGCATAATTTATTAAGCTATCAGAATTCTTAATCCAAGTTTAAATGCCAAGACCTTTTTAAATTCTAAGAATGTGTTATCACTGTATTGTGTATTTAACCTTCATAATGTTTCATCATTGATTGTGAGAATTCAAGGTCATGTTTTTTTTTAATTCGTGGTTGTGATGAACCATAGAGCTCAATTTAGATGTGCATTTCATCTTTTAAAAGATCATCATGATCATAATTATGCATGGTCGTTTATTTGTTATATAATACATGTTATATATTTTTTATCTGTGATATTTTCTTAGTACTAAAACCAAAAACTTCACCAATCAAATGTTCATACGAAGAAGTTAATTATTTACTGTGAACTTTTGCTACTTATTTAATAATCAACTTTTCCAGCCATATCTGCCATTGGTAAGGCATTTGCATACTTAAATATTTCATAGTATGAAAACAAATGAAATCTACCTCAGGCATTATAAAAAAACTGAAAAAGCTGTGATGCAATATGAAACATATTTTATCTGATTAATCTGTGCTTGATTATCAACTGTTATTATGGTCTATTGCAATTACATTGTAAATATTTCTTAACCAAAAATTTAGAAAAATTTATAAAATAGTGTATCAGTAGTAATGAAGTGAATTGGTTCTTAGCACTATCTATCTATTATTGTAAAAAAAACTTATGTACATTGTATAAATATGTATTTAAAATGTACAGAAAACGTACTGTAATATAAATAATCACTTTGAAGTATTTTTCTTATCATTTATTGACAAACAATTGCTGCTCAACATATTTATTGTTGTGAAGTATTAATCTGTGGGCTCATTTACATTCGTTAAAACCAATTTTTATGTATTGAGAAAACAATTTTTCATATGTACTTGATTTCATGGGTTTGACAAATTTTACATACCACCCATTAGGACATTTGCACTTTATTGAATGTTTAAATTTGTGGTTCATCTGTACCCACAAAATCTACAAAAATTAATACCCCAGTAATAATAATGAATCCACAGTAAATAAAGGGGGATAAGATACCATTGAGGTATCCAAAAATCATAAGTAAAAGACAAACAGACAACACCATGTGCAAAAGAAAACACTGAAAAGACAAGCAACAGTCTACATAACACTACACAGAAAACTAAAGATTGAAAAATGTATAATACCAATGTCAATGTGCAGAAACACCTCGAAATCTATTATTAGGTACAGTCAAGACCAAATGTTTGAGAAATCAATCATTAAAACAGTAGGAAACATCAACCAGAGGAGTTACAGAACACCAAAATCAAGCTAGATCAACTTTACTTTTAGAAGGTCTCAACCTTGATTAAGTGCAATTAGATAGTTAACAAACTAAAAAAATGTCTATATTACTCATAAATGTATTTCAACTGACCAACAAAAAGCCCACAATAGACATCTGAAGGTCAATATCTGATCTTAAATAATACAGAAGGGTCTTTACGATATGTCGAGCTCTAAATAACCCCAAGGATGAATGGTAAATACAAAATATAGTTACTCTTGGTCTTCTTTTGACTGGCAGTAAAACCCTAACTGACGTTTGGTTGGTTGTCCCACATGTATAAATTTGCAGCCACATCCAGTCAGAATGAGGACGCTAAATCTGATACCTGGTGTAGAGTTTGTTTTCACCCTAATCATGCATGAAATATTTGCCATTGGAAGTTAAGTCACCAAACAGAGTCTTGCAAAGATTCCATATCAACATCATGTTTTTGAAAGAACAACATGCACAGATATAGCTCAGGACAACACTTCTTTCAGACTGGTACATTAACATGTATTGGAGTTAAACAGATTCACATTCAATAATTTTTGTTGCTGCATGTTGATCAATGATCAATCAACCTGTATATTTTTAAAATATCATTACTAAATTTTTCAACAATACTTAATTCTAAAAGAAGGAAAATAATTTTATCACCAAACATATAAGATTTGTACTGTAAACCACATACAGATCTAGAGAGAGTAACCAACTAAATGTCCTGATGAAATACCCCTTACTAGAGTGAAACTAATATGATTAGAAGAAGGTATGAGGTATTGACCACTGAAATAGTATCCAAAAGGACACAAAAATTAACAGACACTAGTGGTCAATACATAATCTTCAACAATAGACAGTGAATATACCAATTGTCATTGTAACAATGCAATATTTGCCACTGGACATAATTAAATACCAATTCATCCATTAATATGTCAACTTTTAAATCACCTAGAGGATTGAAAAGATGTGAATAAATTTGAACTGACATAATCAAAGATGTCCATCTTACAATCATTCCATACACCAAATATTAGTTTTCATATTGCTTATAGTTTCTGAAAAGGGCACCAAACCACAAAAACTTAACATGGATAAATGAACCATGAACATTATCTTTATATTATTGTATTCAGGAGACAGGCTAAAACACAAAAAGTTAACATTGATCAATGAACCATGAAAATGAGGTCAAGGTCAAATGAAACCTGCCAGACAGACCAGTACACCTTGCAATCATTCCATATACCAAATATAGTTTAATTTAATACTGATCACAGTATCTGAGATATGGACTTCAATACGAAAACTTAACCTTGATCACTGATCCATGAAATGAGGATGAGGCCAGGTGAACCCAACTGACGGACAAGTAGATTTTCCCAGGTGAACCCAACTGACGGACAAGTAGATTTTCCCAGGACCCTATATTCCAAATATAGTTATCCTGCTACTCATAAAACCAGGTATTCACATTTCAAAATAAATGGGGAATGTGTCCATTGGACACAGATGATGCCCCTGCTTGCATATCATATAAAGTTATAAAGGGACATAACTGAAGAACGGTTAAAGTGACACTACCCAAATGTGTACTTGATCTGAGTTTTGTGGTAATAAATATTGTGTATAAGTTTCATAATATTTGGTTGAGGATAACTTAAGTTAGAGAAAGGAAACGAAAAATTCAGCAATTTTTCCATTTGTACAGGGGCATAACTAAAAGTGACACCACCAAAATTCAAACTTGATCTGTATTTTGTGGTTATAAGCATTGTGTATAATTTTCATTACATTTGGTTGAGGCAAACTAAAGTTAAGAGAACAGAAACCAACTTTGGGACGTACGTATGTATATACGGACTGATGTACAGACGGACAAGGGTAAAACTTAATGCCACCTCCACTACGGCGTTGCATAAAAATAGTTTTTGTGTTGCCTGCCACGAAAGTCAAAGCATGCAAGACAGCTATTACTATTCAGGGACAGCAGTGTGTACTTTTTAGCTCACCGTTCCGAAGGAACGGTGAGCTTTTGCCATCACTTGGTGTCCGTCGTCGTCCGTCTGGTGTAAACTATTTCAAACATCTTCTCCTTTGAAACTACTAAACCAATTCCAACCAAACTTAAGCTGAATGATGCTTAGGGTATCTAGAATAAAGTGTGTGTTTTATTTACTATTTCGTCAAATAAAATGGCCGCCATGGCTAAAAATAGAACATAGGGGTAAAATGCAGTTTTTGGCTTATATATCTCAAAAACCAAAGCATTTAGAGCAAATCTCACAGGGGTTAAAGTGTTCATTAGGTGAAGTTCTATCAGCCCTGAAATTTTCTGTTGAATTTGATAACCCATTGTTGGATTGCTGCCACTAAATTGGTAATTTTAAGGAAATTTTTGCAGATTTTGGTTATTAAACATGGCCGCCATGGCTAAAAATAGAACGTAGGGGTAAAATGCAATTTTTGGCTTATATCTCAAAAACCAAAGCATTTAAATTTAGAGATAATCTGATGCGAGGTACAAAAAACATTTCAACGGAAGTTTTAAGCCATTCATTAATATATATTGAAAAGCAAAATTATTCATTGCTGAAAGATTTAAGCAAAAAGTTACAGGTGAGCGATTCAAACTCTTGAGAGCCTCTTGCTGTATTAAGCTTTATATTTAAGAAGGTAGAAGACCTGGATGCTTCATACCTTGTATGCAGATACCTTATGTTACAAAGTTTCTGTCTGTCCTATTTGCATTTTTCATGGTGACTGTTTGAAAAAAATTATAGTTTTTTTGTCATGTTAATTTCTCATTTTTATGAGTAATAGGAACCATATCTAGTATATGAATTTGTTGCAACGTCTAGATTTTCATTAGACAGGGTTCAACCGACCTCAACCTCATTTCATGGATCAGTGATCAAGGTTAAAGTTATGTGAAAAGTTCCATTTCTCAGATACTATAAACAGTAGGTCAACTATATTGTGATGTATGAAATGATTGTAAGGGTTAAAGGTTAGCTGGTAGGATTCATCTGACCATCACCTCTTTTTCATGGTTCATTGGTCATTGTTAGGTTTTTATGTTTTGGTCTATTTGTCAAGTACAATGAGCAATAGGTCAAGTATATTTGGTGTGTGGAATGATTGTAAGTTGTACATGTTTGTCTGTCAGGTATAATCGGACTTTGTCCTCATTTTCATGCTTTTCTGGTCAATGTTAAGTTTTTGTGTTTTGGTCTGTTTTCAAATTACCATAAGTAATAGGTCAACTATATTTGGTGTATGGAATAATTGTGAGGTGTGCATGTCTTTCTTACAAGATTTATCTGGCCTTGACCTAATTGTCGTGGATCTTTTAAAATATTAAACTTATGGGATACTTGTGGTAAAACCTTTATCTTTAAAACTTTTAACATAAAAGCAATGGTCAGTAAAGCAGGAAAGACATTTCAGCTTGTGCACTTTTGTTTTAAGCAGACCCTGAACCAGGAAAATGAGGTCAAAGACAAATAACATTTGACAGACAGAAACTTCATACATAATGCAACTGTATAAATAAGTATTCTATCCCTGAAATATAAAGCTTTAAGCAAAGAGTTTACAACACTGCCACTGGATTGTAATCCCTATGTCTCACTTTCATGGTATGCCAAACAAAAATGGTTAATGTTATAAAACTCCCAGAAGAATTGTCAAATCACAATGGTTCATAGTCTACTGAACTACACAGAAAGACATATAGCCCTTTATAGCATACTGTTCGGTGTGAGCCAAGGCTCTGCGTTGAAGGCCGTACTTAGACCTATAATTGTTTACTTTTTACACATTGTTACTTGGATGGAGAGTTGTCTCATTGGCACCCATACTACATCTTCTTATTTCTATAGCTTCCTTAAAGTATTAAAGCTTTCTGGTAAACGGTCTTAAAATGGATATGCTGAGATTGCAAAGTGTCATTGTGTTAACAATGGTCAAAGTCCCTCAACTCCTCAGGAATTGTCAAATCAAAATGATAATTGAGTATGATCAACAACAGATGATGACAAACAATACTAGCAAGTATTAAAGTCCCATGAAAGCTCTTTTTCATGCATTATCCAACAATAATGGTCAAATCAGAAAGACATTTAAGTATGGTCAACTCCACTTCATGAAAAACAATTATACAAAGTATCATAGCTTTATGTTAAATGGTCCTAGACAAGTTGAGTTCACAAAATGTCACAAGTAAAAAAAAATACGGTCAAATCCCCTGAACTTCTGCAAGAGTTGTTAAATAAAAATTCATTAAAAAACAAATGCCATTTAATCTGATCATGAAGAATCTGTCCAAGTTTCATAACATTCCATTAAGTTTAAATAAAGTTATTGATATCTGAAAAATATAGTGTCTTTCAGATGGACAAAGACTATTACTATGTCCCTGCAGCACATTCAGTATGGATTAACAAGGCATTCTTGTCAAAATATATACCATTAAAATTTAACAGTTCAGTAATACAAACCCAACTCTGTTTTGTTAGCAAGGCTATAAATCATCAATTTGCAAAACTTGTATTTCCCAAACAGACAAAAAACAATTTAAAATTAACAAATTTAATAAATTAAAATATCTACAAAATATATAACATCTACAAATCTATATGAAAATTTAAAAAAAATGTAATATAACACTAATAAAAACTATAAAAAATATATAAAAAAAAATGTTGTAAATTATTTATAACTAGTTAAAAAAATTAATATGTTCAGTATCTTCAATACAGAAATATACATGCAACAATTTTGGGAAACTCATCCTCTTTTTTGTCTAAATTGTAGCTAATGTCCTTTAAAATATTTAACATCTTTATTAATTTAGAAAAGTCACTATATTAACTTGAGGTGAGTGATACTATTCTTAGTATCCATTTTTGAGAAAAATGAAGATGTCTCTCTGGTTCTCGTTGGGGTTCCTGTGTCTTTGTTTAGTTTTCTTGAGTAGTATTTTGAAGCATGTTGTTTTTACATATAATAACTTATAACATAAAAATAAGTTCATGTTAACTTATTAACACATCAACTATTTTTCTTAGGAAACAACAACTACTTCTAAAATTAAGGGTGAAAATTTCTTAATAAGCTGTTAACACAGAGGCGTCTAGCCTATTTGATTGAATCACAAAATCTAGCGATTGCATGTGAGACAAAAATTGTATAAAAAATTATTTTAAAATATTTTATGAGAAATTTACAAATATGTCAAATAAAAGGCCTGTAAGGGGAAATATTAGAAAGGGCACATCCTGCACAGTGTACACATCACCAAAAACCAGAATGTACCCATAGTACACTGATGCCCCACTCGCACTATCATTTTCTATGTTCAGTGGACTGTGAAATTGTGGTAAAAACTCTAATTTGGCATTAGAAAGATCATATCATAGGGAACATGTGTTCTAAGTTTCAACTTCACTGAACTTCGACTTCATCAAAAACTACCTTGACCCAAAACTTTAACCTGAAGCGGGACAGACGGACGGAAAACATAATGCCCCTAGGTTGGGCTTTAAAATATTTATGTTTTAAATAATGTAATAAACCAATAATTGAATCCCAACACAGATACATAAATACTTCATATAAACTACAATGCTACAGGGTATATACTTTAACTATTTTATAAATGAAAGACTGATAGCACTAAATTGCACATATATAAAGCATTAAATGGAACTGAGTCACATAGCTATATTACACTTTAACAAATACAGTTTAACCTGACTAAATCAAACCCTTCATAAACTGCTAATCTGTCTAAACTGGATTCTGACATCTTACATACAAATGGTTTTCTTTAGTAATTTACAGACAGTAATAATAACATTAAACAGATAAATCAAATGACCTTTCTGACATGTAATGTTTATTCAGTGATGCTTGAGGTATAAATTTTTGTAAATCCAAAACTAAATGCAAACTAGGAACAGCTGATAAAAAAGAAAAGTTCCCAAGTATAGCTTATCTCTGAAAAAGAATCAGAGCTACGCATGAGGAAGGTGTATACCTTATTTCAAATGATTTCTTTTATAACGAAGAATATCCATATTTTTAGTTACCAAAGATGAGTAGAAGAAATTTCAAGACAAATCCATGGAAAAAGAAAATTGGTGAAAAGACAAACCATTATCCTAAACTTTTTTGAACCAAATACTGGTAAAATTTAGATATAATATCTTGGGATCCAAAAGAGTTACATTAGACAGGTTTAACTACATTATATTTATATTTCACATTATTTTGACAATATTGGACTCTTTGACTTCCTGTAAAATTTCATCAACAGTTTTCCCATCCTTCTCTTGAGATGTAAGCCATTGAATTGCCTTGTCACAAATCATACCCCATTCTGCTTTACAATGACTGAAATTGGTCTCCAGGAAAATGATCACTATTGCTGTACACCAAACACTTCCCTAAAAGTATATAAAATGTAAGCACAGATAACTCATTGAAAGAGAAAGATTAAGACATTTTCTTCTTGTTGGGTGTTCAATAAACAGTCAAAGTCAAATTCAAAACACAGGTACCAGTAGTCTACAATTAAAGAGATAGCCAAATTGGCTTTGTAAATCTCATATTATAATCAAAAAGGTTATTGAAGCATAAAATGACTATGTCTTAATAAACATACTTTTTGTCAGACAATGCTATAATCCTCTAGTATTAAACTCACCATACTTTTTTTATTCGATATGCACATACTTTCATACACAGGAACGGACTTGCATAAGGGCTTTTTACATGCCATTTAAATGTTCAAATTACAATTCTAATATAACATATACCCTTTATCAATTTAATTTCTTTTCTATTTCTTTTTAGATTGAGCTTTTATATATATATATTCTGTGATATATTCAATATAGTTAGTTATACATATGACACTGGCATGAAAAAATTTGAACAATGATATGTGCCAAAAAAACAAATATGACAGAAAGCAAACTATGACAGACAGCAAACTATGACAGCCACTTAACCATTGTTTGTTTGAAAGACTTCCTTACATCCATAAATGTTTATAAAAGTAACAGACTGACTTCATATTTGTGATGTAAACCCCAATCTCTAAGTCTAGCCTTTACACAGCAGAGATAAACTACTAGAATAAAGTAAATGCAATTGTCTATTTATATCTTAAAGTTCTGTTTTCTTACTGTAAATTGTCTGTCCCATTTGATAGATTTGCACTCTCTACTTCTGTTAATAATTCCTGTAATATCGAATCAATTACCTAAGTCCAACCATCTTTAAAATAAACAACAAAAATAGTTTCTATTTTCCGTTATTAAGAGATGACAAAGCATTACACCGTTACCTTGTATTTTGCCTTCAAATTTGTTTCTGTAGTGTTTATTATTGTAGCCAATCTTTGAGTTGGAGCCCAGGATCCGTCAAAATTTTGTTGTGATACAAGGTCCATCAATTTATCTCCTGTCGACTTATTTGATGACGGAACATCTGTATATGAGTCATCATTATCCTCTGACCCTTGCCCTTCTTGTTCTTCTTCAATCTGTACTTGTGTTTGATCTTCAGTAGCCTCTGCATATATAAAGCAGAATTATTCCCAGATTTTCTAAGTACTCAAACAAATGCATCATGCATATCCTTTATTAATCAAAATACTTGTGAGAACTGAAGGGTAACTTTCATTGTGAACAATTTTCAATTGGAGTTATCTCCCTTTGCTTATACATGTATGTGCAGTTGAACTTGGTTTTATTTTAAAGATCAATGCATAATATATATATGTTGTTTATCAAGGCAGTGACATAAAGGTTCTTATTAAATTTCTTGTAATCTATACCCCAAACACAATATTTGACTCAAACATTCTATACAAAGTTCTGGTATTTGTCATTTATGAATTTTTCAATATTTGTAAATGATACGACTTTTCTTATATTTGACAAATACTTTATAATTTTATCATAATTATTATGCATTATAAATCATAATGTGGATTATGAACCCTATAATGTTATCTAAAACTGTCATTCAGTTTTTTTTTGTCATGGAATTATCAAATATCATCAGATTTTAGATGCAACATATAATTTTTTTAAGTTTTGTTCTAACATATTCTTTTGAACCAAAATCAAAGACTATGAATACATTTTTTATACATGTGCTTGACTTCTTCATTTTATAGATTTGATTGATCCATTGTTGCTTGCTTAACATCTAGTGGCAATTATTTCATGCATATTCAGGGTGAGATGGTTTCACTGATTGATCAAATCATTCTCAAATCTTTTATTGCATGTTGACAAACAGAAGGACAACAGTTTACATAATATGTCCCGCTGATGACGGCATTTAAAATATTGAGAAGCTCCAACGAATATATGGTGAGTTGACACCCATTCATTCTGTACTTACTGCTTTTTAAGAAGCTTGGCCATGAAAAACTTGGCAAACTTGGCTGAAATACAAACATAAAATATTGATGAAAAGAAATACAGAAACAAATTACTAAAATATATATCAATTCCTTTGCACCCAAAGACAGCATTTTGTGAAATTTTCACAGGATCTTACCTATATTATGTCTTTTTTTCCTACAGTACCAGGTTCACATTATTTATTTACATAAGAAAAATAAGAATAAAATATATATCATTCACAAGAGACCAAATGACATAGAAATTAACAACTATAGGTCACCGTATGGCCTTCAACAATGAGCAAAGCCCATACCACACAGTCAGCTATAAAAGGCCCCGAAATGACAATGTAAAACAATTCAAACGAGAAAATTAACGGCCTAATTTATGTACAAAAAATGAACGAAAAACAAATATGTAACACAGAAACAAACGACAACCACTGAATTACAGGCTCCTGACTTGGGATAGGCACATACATACAGAATGTGGCAGGGTTAAACATGTTAGCGGGTTCCCAACCCTCCCCCTAACCTGGGACAGTGGTGTAACAGTACAACATAAGAACGAACTATAAAAATCAGTCGAAAGAGGCTTAACTCATCAGATGGATAAAAATACAAATACTACAAATACAAGTGGACGTGGCCGGGTACTTGTACATACAAGTCATACTGCCATTTTTTAGATCCAGTATTGGTTGTTAATTTGCTAATTTATCGTTTAAAGTTTTTTGTCCAGTGAGCACAGCAAACCAGTTCAAAAAGAGTTCATAATGTGTTGAACAACTGATATTTTACAATATAAAGATGCAGATAATCAAATAATCGATTTATCGGATTTTATATGTGTATTTGCATGTTAGAAACAAGTGTTTTCTTTGCTTCACCAGTTCAATCCAGAAGATGACGTGATTAAATCGGGTTAAACTTATCAACATCGGTTCATTCATAGATTGTGACGTTGGTGATATGTCCTGGTCAAAGTTATTAAGGCCATGTCAAAGTATTTGATGTCACAAAGCTGTGATATGCAATTTTATGACGAGCTGAAGGGAGTAATACAGACAGTGGGAACACTGATAATAACTCTTATCATACCTCCTTTGTCAAATACAGTCATTTAAGGCAATACCTTCTACAAAGAGTCATCTGACAATTAGATAGGAATTTACATGTAAGTATTTTTGCTCAGACAAATTTTCCCCATCTATAATTGTTTTTCAAGATATTAGAAAACAACTTGCATTTTTATACCTTATGTTCTATTTTCAGTAATGATGTTGATCTTGATTGATTGGCAGGGACAAAAAGTTTATACTAAATAACCTATGAACCATTTGGCTAATTGAGCTAAAAAGATAGTTAAATGACAAATGTCACTTTTCAAATAAATAAAAAGGACGATTATTTCTAAAAGAGTAAATTAATATTTTAATAGCAATTGTTAATGTCCATTTCTTACCACAAACCTTGTCCACCAAGATTGTCTCTTATGCTTTTTTGCACATGCCAAAAATGTACTTGCACCAGATGCAAGAGCTTCTGTAAATATATTAAAAAAAGTATTTCATCTTCATTAAATAAAAGAGCAGAGTTCCAATGTCCCCCGCATTGCACATATTTTATCTAGCCAAGGGCAATAACTAAAAAAAGTACTTTTTTTGTTTGTTCTTTAAAACATTTTATAAATATATGATTATTTTGTAAACGAAAATAAATTACATTTCAAACAGACCTTCAAGGGCATATTACTTATAGTATACTATAAGTTTTATAAAATCTGGCAAGAATTGTACTTGTGAGAGTGTTAATGAGGCTATTTTCCATAAATTTAATATTTCCAAGTGTTATGACTAGAAAAGTAAAAGTCCACCATTATAGAACTTGTCCAAGAAATTGCTGATATTAACCTATAGTGTAAGTTTTATAAAAATCTGGCAAGAATTGTACCTGTGAGAGCGCTAACAAGGCCATTTTCCATAAATTTAATATTTCCAAGGGGCATTACTCTTTTAAAAAAGTCGATCGTCCACCATTATAACTTGTCCGAGATATTGCTGATATTAACCTATAGAATAAGATTTATAAAAATTCTTGCAAGAATTGTACCCGTGAGAGCGCTAACGAGGCTATTTTCCATAAATTAAATATTTCCAAGGGCATAACTCTTTTAAGAAAGTCGATCGGACGGACAGACGCCCAGTATTTAAATTTCCCTGCAATGCAATTGGGACAAAAAAGTGGTAATAGCAAAGAGAACCACATTACACTACATAAATATAACTACTGTGGATTCATTTATTTTCGTGGGTACCAATTTTCGTGGTTTGAGGAAAACTTGCATATTCGTGGATATTTAATTTCGTGGTTTTGGCAAAGTCTGCATTCATTCCTTTAGAAAATTTGTAATTCGTTGAACATTTAAATTCGTGGTTCTCCTGTACCAACGAAATCAACGAAATTTGGTATCCAACGAAAATTAATGAATCCACAGTAAATCTAAAAACGCATCTCAAACTAACCAAAGTTCTGGTATGAAGCAACACTAAATGAAAAAATCAGTTTATAGTAAGAATATTTAAGTATATGAGGCAAAATCAGATGCAGGTCGAAAACACAAGCCCAAAGTTCACATGAAACTGCTTTCTTTGGCCTTTGATATCAAACGTCCAATTTAATCTTAATACTAGTGTCCACCACAAAAAGACCTTTAAAAACTTCAGGCTGTTAAATTGACATCAGACCGGATTTTCCTGCATGAAATGATATTTGCAAATCTGGACCCCAAACAAAAAAATGAATTTTTGTAGGGTTCAGAAATGGAAAGGCCAAAATCAATCTATTAGTATCATTTTTAGCTATTCAAAGGTCTACAACTCAACAACAATAAAACCTAAAGTTGTGTAACAGGAAACAACATATCTAAATTTGAAAAGATTTCGTCAAAGCAGTTTTAAGTTATTGCACCGACAACTTTCTAAGTATCACTTTTCGCTACTCAAACAACTCAACAACGATAAAAACTAAAACCATGAAAATCGAAATTGACCTTCATTTAGTCACAGGAAACAACATATCTAAATTTGAAAAGATTAATCAAAGTGTTTTCAAGTTAATTAAATGGACACTGTTTGGCAGCCACCCACTGTACAACACCAAATTAATAACAGATATTTTACCATGGAAATCCAGCTAAAAATCAAAAGTTATGTTTATGAGCTCCATAACAGCTGGTTAAAGTAAACAGAAAGAAGAAGAATTGTTTCATATTAGATAGAAATTATGACTACCCTTGGGAAATAAGTATTGACTGCAATATTAATAATATTAAGACCAGAATCTAACCATGAGAGAGGGTCTGGATGCGGTCTACAGAATAGAGAATAATGGGCCAGAACTACAGAAAAATGGTCCAAAAAAATAAAGAATACTATATAATGGGGTGCAAAAATGTAATGAATAGAAAATAATATGCAAAAAATATATAGAATAGATAAAAATGTTCCTAAATATTTCAACAATTCAGAAAATGAAGGACTTCCATCCAGACCCTCATGAAAGAACCTTGAAATGTGAATCAAAGTGTTAGTACAAATAATGACAGAATAAATGTGTTTAAATTTATAGTACAGCTGTTACTATATACTGCATTACCTGATTTGCATTCTAGATCATCAAGCATTTCACACCTATCTAAACACATGTCTATATTCGATACCATACAACGTTGTCTCTGAAAAAAAAATTACATTTTAATCACATGATTCAGCCACACTTAGTTTCATGGTTTGTGAAAAAAAAATTCTATGTTGAGATGCTATTGTAACATGGCTGTCCTTGTAGAATGTCTACGAAAGTTTAGGTGTCCTCTAAAATATCCGTCTGAGTTGTTGTGTATTAAAAGAAGTACTGTGCTACTAATTGTTTCATGCATATTTTATTCCATAGATTGCTTATGATTTTTTTAAACCACTCAATAGCCATAATGTTTATTATTGACATTCATGATTTATTCTCATATAATTTTCTTGTAAACTTTTGAAAGAAATTATACAATAAAAAAAGATCACCTAATTTGCTTCTCTTTTTTTTTTTACTTCCTACACATAATATTGTATTCACTTCTTCTTATTTGACTATGTAATTATATGTAAGTGTCATAAGAAATAAACTTAAAAACACTTAAAACTCTTTAAAAATTCACGAAGGATTCTGCAGAATCATGTATCTCTCCTGTGATTGTTGCTGACAGTGTAAAAGTGTAATGTTGATTGATAAAAACTAAGTGTATAATTAATGCCAGAAAAAGAATTCAAAACATTTTTCTTCAGATGCTCTTTCTTGATCTTGAAGAAGCTTACTTCCAACTTTAAAAATCATTCCATGAAAGGTATAAATAAGTTTGTGATGTCTTAAAAAAAGGTAATCCAAGACTGTATTTAACCATTAACTGCAGGGGACTCACACTTTATTTCATATGATTTGGTTTTTTTTGTCCCATACAAGAATATATATGGTTTAGGGGTGGGGATCTCGAACATTTACAAGTTCTTAAACAGGAGGGGGTCGGGGGTAACTCAAGGGGACTCTCCTAATATTTCATTTGATTTGTTTTATTGTCCCATACAAGAATATATATAGTTTCGGGTTGGGGATCTTGACCGTTTACAAATTCAAGAATATATATGGTTTAGGGGTGGGATCTCGACTGTTTACAAGTTATAAAAAAGAAGTGGGTTGGGGGTTACCCCCATGGACTTCCCCTATATTTCATTTGATTTGTTTTATTGTCCCATACAAGAATATATATGGTTTAGGGGTGGGGATCTTGACTGTTTACAAGTTCTTAAACAGGAGGGTGTGGGGGGTGACCCCAGGGGGCTTGCCTTATATTTCATTTGATTAGTTTTATTGTCCCATACAAGAATATATATGGTTTAGGGGTGGGGATCTCTTCCGTTTACAAGTGGGGTGGGGGTGACCCCAAGGGACTCGCCTTTTATTTCATTTGATTTGTTTTATTGTCCTATACAAGAATATATATGGTTTCGGGGTGGGGATCTTGACCGTTTACAAGTTTTCAAAAGATGGGGGATGGGGGTGACCCCCATGGACTTACCCTATATTTCATTTGATTTGTGTTATTGTCCCATACAAGAATATATATGGTTTAGGGGTGGGGATCTCGACCGTTTACAAGTTCTCAGACAGGAAGGGGTGGGGGTGACCCCAGGGGACTCGCCTTTTTATTTCATTTGATTAGATTTATTGTCCCATACAAGAATATATATGGTTTCAGGGTGGGGATCTTGACCGTTTACAAGTTTTCAAAAAGAAGGGGGGTGGGGGTGAACCCGGGGACTCCCCTAATATTTCATTTGATTTGTTTTATTGTCCCACACAAGAATATATATGGTTTAGGGGTGGGGATCTCGACTGTTTACAAGATAAAAGCACATTCTCAAATTGAAGGGGGGTGGAGGTAAGAATATATATGGTTAAGGGAGACTTAATTATCTACAACATGTCTAATAATGAACAGTAAATTTCAAACTTCATTTATACAGTCCTACTAGTAAATTTCAAACTTTATACATACAGTCCTACAGATCTTATCAGGAAACAGAAAATTTTCAAATAAATCTGTCACTCCAATTTTTATTGTGAGATAAGACATTATGCTGAGTCATAAAATGATAACAAGATAAAAATATTTTAAAATACCACTTTTGGATATTAAAAATGGCGATAACTCAAAAAGGAGAAATACTAAAATCGTGAAAATTGAACTAGATCTTCATTAAGTCACAAGAAACAACATATCTAAAATTTGAAAACAAATCATCACAGCATTTTCATGTTATTGAAGAGACACTGTTTGGCAGCCGTCACATTTTCATAAAATTCCAGGAAGGTTTGACAAAGTTATTGATGTCTGAAAAACCATAACCTGAGACTTTATCTTAATGTTTATTGTAAAAAAGTCCATTTAATAGTAAAACACCAACAATGGAAAAAAAGTATTTTCAAAATTTTACTTTGGATATCTACCATAGATATTTTTTAATACTGGAAAAGTATTTTCCTTTTGCATATTACTTTTGTTTACCCTGATAAAGAAATATGGTATTGGGTTCCATTCAACAAGAAATTTTAAATACCAAACAAGTAATTTTCATTTTGGGAAGAAAATAAACACAAGACTACATTTGCAGTAACAAAACAAAGGCAGTGAACCACCCCCCCCCCCCCTCAAATGTTTTCATCATATTTTGTTCCTAAAATCATAAAATGCCTTGCCCCAAGTTTCATCTGCAGGCCATAGTTAATTTCCTTAGTCAAAGATACAGGTACTTTAGTATCTTGATCCACACCAACAAATGCTGTGTATTTGGAAATGATGTTTGCTGCTTGACTGAATAAAATAATCTTTTCTTTTTCTTTTCCAGATTGCCGCCCATCAAATTCAAAGTTACCTAAAGTGCATATTTAGTAATAAATATAACTGAATTAAATATATAATGTTAAGAGTTTTTTTATGTATAATTATCTTACTGAATATTAATTTGTACTAATATAAGATTTAAAATACCGCTGGATTGACAACAACACTTTATGATTCACATAGTATATGCGCCAAAGAGTTTTCGTTTAATGAAAATTTTACACTGAAATAATGAAAAAGCTTTGGGGACGTCCATTGGTAGTTTTAGTGTCACAAATATCCATTTACCTGGTGACGTGTATCTCTAAATAACAGGTTCAGTAATTTACTAAAAAGCCATTGTACATGGCATGGAAATGCCTATGGGAGAGTCTTATTATGCCATTATGTTCTAAATCGACTATTATTTTTATGCCCCCTCCACTCAATGGACTGAACATAAAGTGTCATCCATGTCCCTCCATCTGCCCATCCATACATCATGCCAGCATTCTAAAATCCAACAGTTGTCTTGACTTTTTCTTTTCCTTTAGATGTCAACTTTGTTTAACCACTGTTTAAATTCCTGTTCAGATTAGTTGTATAAAGTTTCAATAATTTTATTATTTTGTAACAGCATGTTTTCCACTTTGTAGATTTTAAACTCTGCTTGATTGTCCTTGACATGCTCATGTCCCCATATAGACCTATTAGTAAAGTTAATTCAGAAATTTCAGGAAATACGGCACACAAAATTAACTTATGATTTTTTATTTTTGAAAAAAACCTATTCTGTTGCAATTTTGCAATAATTAAAACATCACAAAAACGACACAATAAAACTTGCAGTTCACTAAAGTGTTGTTGTCAATCCAGCGGTATTTTATTTATTTATTTTTATTGACAACCCTGCATACCATCGGGTATCCTCTTTAGTGACTCTACCTTCACTTCACCACAAAGGCGTTGGTTCAGCAGCTTTTTATTTTTATCCCGATTTCTGAACCCCTGCATCCACGGATCCGCCTATACCACACAGCGCCGACCACTTGGCCACCATGGAATCGAACGGTACTGAAGAATTTCAAGAAGCTAGCAATCAACCGATACCATCAACCTCTGCCGAACTACAAACAAATAAAAGGAAAAGAACAAACGAAGATCAGACAGCAGAATCCACGTACAAAGAAGAGCCACAAAGGATTCGAGAAATAAATGTACCATCATTTTGGCCTTCAGAAAATTAAATGTTAAATTAGTTAGGTGCCAGCAACACCAAAATTATTTAAATAAATGTAAAAACAGAGATACCATCCCTAAATTGCCTAGAAATTTTGCGACGGTAAAGAACTTTACGGCATTCCGGACGCGATTGGAAGCAGTACCTCTGGCCAAAGGGAAGCCAGTCAAAGTGGTAGGGGTGTGCCCTAAAAGTGTTGTCCAAATTAGGAAGAAACTTTATACAAACTGTACACTGACATTGTACTTACATTCATGTTACACATATTTTTTAATTTACTACCTTTATGTACATACATTTATAATTTTTTCATTTCATTCATACATTGGTAACCAGGAACAACAAAGACAATGGAGTAAACACATTATGACGTTAAAATTTAGATACCATTTTTTTATACTTCAGGGATTGTAATTTCTATATAATTTGTCCTGAAACTAGTCGACACAATAAAACTTGCAGTTCACTAAAGTGTTGTTGTCAATCCAGCGGTATTTCATTTATTTATTTTTATTGACAACCCTGCATACCATCGGGTATCCTCTTTAGTGACTCTACCTTCACTTCACCACAAAGGCGTTGGTTCAGCAGCTTTTTATTTTATTTTTATTTTTACTTTTATTTTTATTTTTATTTTTTTTTTTTTTTATTTTTTTTTTATTTATTAATATAAGATTTGTAATAATTGATAACTTTGTTTCTCTACTTTCCACTCCATGGCAAAATACTGTAGTTGGGTATGGTGAAACAAAACCTTACATTGGAAAATGTGGTAAGGCAAACCTAGGTGGATACCTAAGTATTTATTTAATGGTTGTCTTTTACCAGATAATTAATATTAACTTAATGACAGGAACTACCAGATTAGCTGTACTTTATTTTTCTGCAAATTCATAAATTTTTGTGATGTTTTAATTATTGCAAAATTGCAACAGAATAGGTTTTTTTCAAAAATAAAAAATCATAAGTTAATTTTGTGTGCCGTATTTCCTGAAATTTCTGAATTAACTTTACTAATAGGTCTATATGGGGACGTGAGCATGTCAAGGACAATCAAGCAGAGTTTAAAATCTACAAAGTGGAAAACATGCTGTTACAAAATAATAAAATTATTGAAACTTTATACAACTAATCTGAACAGGAATTTAAACAGTGGTTAAACAAAGTTGACATCTAAAGGAAAAGAAAAAGTCAAGACAACTGTTGGATTTTAGAATGCTGGCATGATGTATGGATGGGCAGATGGAGGGACATGGATGACACTTTATGTTCAGTCCATTGAGTGGAGGGGGCATAAAAATAATAGTCGATTTAGAACATAATGGCATAATAAGACTCTCCCATAGGCATTTCCATGCCATGTACAATGGCTTTTTAGTAAATTACTGAACCTGTTATTTAGAGATACACGTCACCAGGTAAATGGATATTTGTGACACTAAAACTACCAATGGACGTCCCCAAAGCTTTTTCATTATTTCAGTGTAAAATTTTCATTAAACGAAAACTCTTTGGCGCATATACTATGTGAATCATAGGTAAGCTTCTGGCATTTAATGTAAACACCAGGCATTTTTCAGGCTTTTTGTCCGCTTCAGAATATAATAAAATTTGAAAGAAAGAAAAATTTGTAGTTACAAAATGTAAGTTTTTGGCTTATTATTGGAGAACTTACATGTCAATACATTCCAGAATTCAAAATGTTGGCTTCCTTGGTAACATACAGGGAGATAGAGAATTTTACGCTTGTTGTCATCCAATCAGAAACATTAATACAAAATAATTGCATTAGAATTAGCTTTAATACTACAATATTAATACTATAATACTACAATATTGTTCTCACCATTATTTTCTAAATTGAGTTCTATAAACATTAAAAGTTTTGCATAGGGGTTATTTTCTGTCATTTTATTATAACTTAAAAGGCCAAAAACTTTCCACACAGGTATAATTTGTAGACATCAACAATATTGATGTAAAGCCTAAAGGGCAAATTTCTGGTTCAATGCAGAAATTTGAACCAAGCATGAAAAGTGCATGCATTGAAATGGTGAAAATAATAACTGGCAAAAATATCCAAGTATACTGTAAATTCAGAAATTATTGCATGCATTTATTATTGCAATTTTTGAAGAATGGACTATAATGTGAGTTTTTTATTGTGGTTTCAGGAAAATCTGCATACAGATGTATGTATCAGATATCAGAATGCAAGTTCTTATTATTGGGATAATAAGACAGTTGCATTGTTCACATTTATAAAGACATCACAATAATTTCTGAATTTACAGTGCACTATTGTATTTTATTAATGTGTTTACGTACTGTCCTCAATTTCTAGGTCTTTAATCTGGTACTTTGCAGCCACACGATGTAATGGTAGATCGATGTGTGGAGATCTTGTACTTTTAATCTTCATCTTATAGAATACACTGTTTCCTCCTAATGTCCCTGTCAAGGTCAAAGAGCCTGCAACATCTACCTGAAATTGAAGAAAAATTCACTGAAAGCAGCCATTGTAGATTTTGGATTAACATAAAACCTTTGATATTTATTCCATTGAGGTCATCTATCAACCACTTTATTAAACTGATTGTTTCAGTTTAAAATAAATAGGGAATATGTCCATGGGACACAGATATGCCCCCGCCTGCATATAATGTTATAACGGAACATAACTTAAGAACGGTAAAAAACACGCTACCAAAATTTGTACTAGAACTGAGTTTTTGTGGTAAAAGCATTGTGAATAAGTTTCATGATATTTGGTTGCAGCAAACTTAAGAGAACGGAAACAAAAAATTCAGCAATTTTTCCATTTGTAAAGGGCATAACTCTAGACAGGTATAAGTGATGCCCCCAATTCAAACTTGATCTGTGTTTTGTGGTAATAAGCATTGTGCATAAGTTTCATAACATTTGGTTGAGGCAAACTAAAGTTAGAGAATGGAAACCAATTTCAGGACATACAGACGTACGGACGTACAGATGTACAGACAAGGGTAAAACTTAATGCCCCCTCCACTACGGCAGGGGCATTAACAATCTATAACACAAGTGAAAGTGCGAGCTACTGCTCACTGATGATACCCCCGCCACAACTGGATAATTTTAATAGTGTAAAAATATGTAAGTGTTCGGGAAACAGGAAGTTGTTGAGTGATGAATCTGAAAACGCATCACACAGTATAGCTGACTCATATAAACCCTGAAACCAAATTTCAGAAATCCTTGTAATGTAGTTCCTGAGAAAAATGTGACGAAATTTTCAACTTGGATGTCATGTGTTAAATGATGCAAGTGTTGGGTAAACAGGAAGTTGTTGAATGATGAATCTGAAAACGCATCACATGGTATAGTTGAGTCATATAAACCCTGAAACCATATTTCAGAAATCATTGTAATGTAGTTCCTGAGAAAAATGTGATGAAAATTTTCAGCTTGGATGTCATGTGTAAAATGATGTAAGTGTTTTCGGTAAACAGGAAGTTGTTGAGTGATGAATCTGAAAACACATCACACTGTATAGCTGACTCATATAAACCCTGAACCCAAATTTCAGAAATCCTTGTAATTTAGTTCCTGAGAAAGATGCGACGAAAAATATTCATGGGACGGACGGACTGACAGATAGACGGATGGATGGACGGACGGACAGACAGAGGTAAAACAGTATACCCCCACTTTTTTTAAGCGGGGGTATAATAATAAGAAGCTGCACAAGCAAAGACTATTCATTGATTTAACTGAATGTTGACAACTGGATTTAAGCTCTGAACAAAAATTTCATCTTGACCAACTTATTCAATCAATCATGAAAATACAACAAGATTCACAAAATATTGTATACAGAAACAAAGAAAGGTAGTCCAATGATTTTTAAAACTACAGAATGCTTACAAGCAAAATGGATGTTTGAACAAATATATGCAAGCCTGAAGGACATCTCCACTCATTAAAAAACTATATCTGCTTTGCTGAGTAGCATAATGTCAAATTTTGAATCATTGTTAACCTACTTTTCTATCTGATGATTTTAACACTGCAAACAAAACAACATTGTCTCCACTGAAAATAACAGGTGGTTCCACAGGAATGGTAGTAGCTGTAAAGCATTCAGGGAGTTCCCAATTCAGGCTTACATCATGTAAACAGTCAGTTAGGGATGACTTCATTGCAGTTATAACCTGAAACAAATCAAAGAAAATACAGTTAGAATTGTTGTATATAAAATCTTATCTAAAAGAGGACAGTGTAAAAAAGAAATTTACAACGGAAAAATTCGTCAATTTTGCACATCATTTACCAGATAGAGGGGATCGCCTGTATCCTTTCACTATTAAAGTTCATCAAGCGTCTTTGTGATCGTCATTATGCAAAATAAACTAGAAATAATGTTTGTTCCATAGGTACTTAATTCCCTAATGACAGCTGTGCTAATGAGCAATTATAAGAATTTAATTTGCCGAATAATTTGTGCAATATAGCATCATATTTTTTCAACCACTCACTCAACATGGTAAGGGAAGAGACGATGCCCCTAAACGCATGAAAGAGGGACGAAAGATACCAGAGGGACAGTCAAACTCATATATCGAAAAAAACCGACAACGCCATGGCAAAAATAAAAAGACAAACAGACAAATAATAGTACAAATGACACTACATAGAAAACTAAAGACTAAGCAACACGAACCCCACCAAAAACTGGGGGTGATCTCAGGTGCTCCGGAAGGGTAAGCAGATCCTGCTCCACATGTGGCATCCGTCGTGTTGCTTATGTTATTAAAAAATCCAGTAAATAGTCTAATTCGGTATATAATTCGGGATATTGCTAACTTCTTATCTTTCTTCCTAAGAAGTTCCTGTATGAAGTCAGCCTCATAATAATAAAGAAACAAGTCGACAAGAAGAGGGGCACAATTGGTTCCCATTGGAATTCCGACAGTCTGTTGAAAAACACTTCCTCCAAACGTAACAAATATGTTGTCAATCAAGAAATCAAGCATCTTGATAATGTCAGAGAAAAGAGAATTTTTTGTTTGAATCAGAGTGATTCTTTACAAAGTAGGATTTATCCCTCCCCAAGACAAGATACTTGTATCTACATTCGCCATTCTTTTTAATGAAACAAAGTAATACCAACTCTTTCAATTTGTCTTTTAGTTTGGAACGGGGAATACTTGTGTAAAGTGTAGAAAAGTCAAATGTTTTAATACTATTGCAAGATGAGAGAGTCTTAGATTGTATGTAATCTAAAAGATCTTTGAATTTTTTAGTATCCACATCTGATTCACGCCACCTCTAGAATAGGCAGTTTCACAAAAACTTTGGAGCCCCGCTTTGATTGCTTATAAAATAGATGTTAATAATTTAGAAAGAGGTTTCGCGGAGTACTTGGAAGACCCATCAATATACCGTTGTTTGCAAGGAGTGAGGACACTTATGTAGTTTAGGTATCCAATACAGTGATGGAAGACCCAGTTCTTCAATGATAAAATTGAGAATGGAAATGGGGAATGTGTCAAAGAGACAACAACCCTGACCATAGAGCAGACAACAGCTGAAGGCCATCAATGGGTCTTCAATGCAGCAAAAAACTCCCGCACCCGGAGGCGTCCTTCAGCTGGCCCCTAAATAAATATGTATACTAGTTCAGTGATAATGGATGTCATACTAAACTGCAAATTATACACAAGAAACTAAAATCAATAAAATGCTCCGCAGGGCGCAGCTTGATACGACCGCAGAGGTCGAACCCTGAACAGTTGGGGCAAGTATGGACACAACATTCAAGCTTGATACAGCTTTGCATTTGGATTGTGATTAAATATTTGACACAGCATAGGTTTCTGACACAGAATGAATGTGGTCTAAGAACTTAAAAATTTTAAATTGGACATTCACCTATTATGGTCCAATATCCAAAATCTAAATACATGGTTAGATTCAGCATATCAAAGAACCCCAAGAATTCAATTTTTGATGAAATCAAACAAAGTTTAATTTTGGACCCTTTTGACCTCAGTGTGGACAAAGTTGATAACAGGGCCCAAAAATCAAAAATCTAAATACATGGTTAGATTCAGCATATCAAAGAACCCCATATATTCAATTTTTGTTGAAATCAAACAAAGTTTAATTTTGGACCCCGATTTGGACCAACTTGAAAACTGGGCCCATAATCAAAAATCTAAATACATGTTTATATTCAGCATATCAAAGGACCCTAAGAATTCAATTTTTGTTAAAATCAAACTAAGTTTAATTTTGGACCCTTTGGACCTTAATGTAGACCAATTTGAAAACGGAACCAAAAATTAAGAATCTAAATACACGGTTAGATTCGGCATATCAAAGAACCCCAATAATTCAATTTTTGATGAAATCAAACAAAGTTTAATTTTGGACCCTTTGGACCTCAATGTGGACCAATTTAAAAACTTGGCCCAAAATCCAAAAACTAAATACACGGTTAGAATCAGCATATTAAAGAACCCCAAGAATTCAATAATAAAACCCCATTGAAATTGGTCAAGAAATAAGCAATTTATACGAAGTATCTTCTTTTGCACAATACTGTGCAATTAAATATTTCTTGCTATTGCGCAATACTGTACAATTGACAATTTCTTGCTATTGCGCAATATTGTGCTATTGGATATTTCTTGCTATTGCGCAATACTGTGCAATTGAAGATTTCTTGCTATTGCGCAATACTGTGCAATTGAAGATTTCTTGCTATTGTGCAATACTGTGCAATTGAAAATTTCTTGCTATTGCACAATACTTATTATATAATAATTTACACATCCTGTTTGGTGTGTATCTCCTACCATATCATTATCATTTGCTTTTAAATATAAATCAGAAATAACCAACTTAAAAAGAAAAAAAAAAGGAAAAAAAAAAAAAAATCCCCCGCCCCCCCAAATTTTTTTAACCCCCTTATGATTCATCACCCCCAAACTCAATCCCAGCCTTCCCTTTGTGGTATGGTACCTTGCAGTACAATTTCAGAGAGATCCATACACTTGAACACAAGTTATTGTCAGGAAACTAGAAAAATGTGTTTTTTGGCCCCAAATTCCTAAACGTTTCGGCAATTACCCCCAAACTCAAACCCAGCTTTCCCTTTGTGATATGGAACCTTGTAGTACAATTTCAGAAAGATCCATACACTTACACACAAGTTATTGTCCTGAAACTAGAAAAATGTTTGTTTTTTGCCCCTTTTTGGCCCCTAATTTATAAAATATTGAGGCAATTACCCCCATCATCAATCCCATCCTTCCCTTTGTGGTATGGTACCTTGCAGTACAATTTCAGAGAGATCCATACACTTGAACACAAGTTATTGTCTGGAAACTAGAAAAATGCTTATTTTTGGCCCCTTTTTGGCCCCCAATTCCTTAACGTTTCGGCAATTACCCCCAAACTCAATTCCAACTTTCCCTTTGTGATATGGAACCTTGTAGTACAATTTCAGAAAGATCCATACACTTACACACAAGTTATTGTCATTAAACTAGAAAAATGCTTGTTTTTTGCCCCTTTTTTGGCCCCTAATTCCTAACATTTTGAGGCAATTACCCCCAAAATTAATCCCAGCATTCCTTTTGTGATATGGAACCTTGTGGTACAATGTCAGAGAGATCCATACACTAACACACAAGTTATGTCTGGAAGTTACAAAAATGCTTATTTTTGGCCCCTTTTTGGCCCCTAATTCCTTTACTGTTGGTACCATAACCCCCAAAATCAATCCCCACCTTCCTTTTGTGGTATTGAACCTTGTGGTAAAATTTCATAGAGATCCATTCACTTAAACTAAAGTTAGAGAGCGAAATCCAATGTGTCTTCGGACGGCGCCGGACGACGCCAGACGACGACGACGCCAACGTCATACCAATATACGACCACAAAAATTTTTTTGCGGTTGTATAAAAATGATACAAGACTAACACAGGCCCGAGGCGGGGTTAAACATGTTTTTTGAGATCTCAACCCTCCCCCTATACCTCTAGCCAATGTAGAAAAAACAAACGTACAACAGTACGCACAGTAAAACTCAGTTCAAGTTAAGTCCGAGTCCGATGTCAGAATAGGAAACAAAAGAAAATAAACAAAATGACAATAATACATAAATAACAACAGACTACTAGCAGTTACTGACATGCCAGCTCCAGACCTCAATTAAACTGATTGAAAGATTATGTCTTCATCATATGAATATCAGGCACAATCCCTCCTGTTAGGGGTTTAGTATTATACCATCATAAAATATATGAGAAGAACATAACCCGTGTCATGCCAACAACTGGTTTTAGAATAAATATGTTTAATTCCGATGCAAAGACCCTATAAGTGAATCAATATTAAAGCCAAAATATGCAATCTTTAATGACCTGACAACAGTATCGTAACTATATCCCTTCTTAATAAGTCTGTTTAAAGGTTTTGTTAGCTTTTGAGGTGAATACTGACATTTTTGTGCTTTGTAAAGAATATTACCATAAAAGATTGGATGTGAAATACCCGAACGTATAAGATGTCTGCATGTTGAGTTATATTTATGAATGATGTCCTTATACCGATGATAAAATTTAGTAAATGTTTTGACTAGTTTATGATATCGAAAACCCTGGTGTAATAATTTTTCAGTAATACATAAATTTCTCTCGCTAAAATCTAATAAGTTGTTACATACACGAGCGAATCGTACAAGTTGAGATATATAAACACCATAAGATGGTGACAAGGGAACGTCACCATCTAAAAATGGATAATTAACAATAGGAAATGAAAAATCATCTCTTTTATCATAAATTTTTGTATTAAGATTCCTGTTAATGATATAGATATCAAGATCGAGGAAAGGACAGTGGTCATTGTTAGTATTAGCTTTATTTAAAATAAGTTCAACAGGATAAATTTCTTTAGTATACATACTTAAAATTCTTAAAATGGAAATTTAATTATTGTGATGTTCACTCAAACCAAAGTTTTTGACGGAAATGAAACGAACTCGAAAGTTGTCTATTATGTCAATAGTTGAGAAAAATAAATTTGGCATGATCAAAGATGAAATTTGATTAAAATACCAAACAATACCTCAATTCTGTTTGAACTATTAATCTGCACATGGGCTTACAGAACTTGAAGAATCATGGAGCATTAATTTGAAATATGATTCACCTATAAATTAAGATTCTGCAAATTCCAAACAATTGTGTGCATTTATCTATGAACTTAGGATCTACAAACAAACATTTCAAGGAATTAAAATTCTTAAAATGGAAATTTAATTATTGTGATGTTTACCATGGTGAATTTTTCACAAAGATAAAATAACATAACACAAGTATTCTGAATTTATTTACAGTAACACATCCTCAATCTGTATCTCTTCACTTTAAGACTTCTCATCAGAAGAAACCCTGACAGATGGAAAAGTATACTCGACATTAATAAAATAAGCCAAATAAAGCTGACCTGTATTTTTCGGTAACTGAAAAAAACTGACATAAGCACAAAAACTAAATATTGATCAATGAACCATGAAAACAAGGTCAAGCACAACTGACTCCAGTCAGATTGACAGGTACATCTTAAAATGACCTGACAAAATAAAATATATTTGACCTATGACTTGTAGTGACTTAGAAAGTGATTGAAGTATGAAAACATTAGCAATAACTCATTGAACCACAAAAACGATTCCATGAACTAATGAGATATTCCAGATGGAAACTCCAGAAAAATAGCCATCTTTATACAAAATAAAGGTTCTCCAGCTAATCTGCCTACTAGATTATTCAGCTTTATATAAATAATATATGCTTTAAAATTGCATGAGCATATATGTGTGTTGCCTCCAACAACATTTCTTGCAAATAAGAACTAGAGGCTCTAAAGAGCCTGTGTCGCTCACCTGTATTTACTGATGCTTTGGAAATCATGTAAAATAAGGTTAAAATCATAATTAATAGTATTAGATATTAGATATTATAATTATATCTAAGATAAAAACAAAAATCTGCAAAATTTTTGTAAAATTACTAACTCAGGGGCAGCAACCCAACAACGGGTTGTCATATTCATCTGAAAATTTCAGGGCAGATAAATCTAAATCTGATGAACATTTATGCCACCTGTCAGATTTGCTCTAAATGCTTTAGTTTCAGAGATATAAACCAAAAGCTGCATTTTACCCTATGTTCTATTTTTAACCAAGTTGGCCATGATGGTTGGAAGGCGGGGTCATCAGACACATTTTTTAAACTAGATACCCTAATAATGATTATGGCCAAGTATGGTTAAATTTGTCTTAGTAGTTTCAGAGAAGAAGATTTTTGTAAAAGATTACAAAAATTTACGAAAAAAATTGTTAAAAATTTACTATTAAGGGCAAAAACTCCTAAAGGGGTCGACTGATAATTTTGGTCATTGCAACTTATTTTTAGATCTTACTTTGCTGAACATTATTGCTGTTTACAGTTTATCTCTATCTATAATAATATTCAAGATAATAACCAAAAACTGCAAAATTTCATTAAAATTACCAATTCAGGGGCAGCAACCCAACAACAGGTTGTCAGATTTGTCTGAAAATTTCAGGGCAGATAGATCTTGACCTGATAATCAGTTTTACCCTGTCGGATTTACTCTAAATGCTTTGGTTTCAGAGATATACGCCAAAATCTACATTTTACCCCTATGTTCTATTTTTAGCCATGGCGGCCATCTTGGTTGGTTGGCAGGGTCATCGGACATATTTTTTAAACTAGATACCCTAATGATGATTGTGGCCAAGTTTGGTTAAATTTGGCCCAGTGGTTTCAGAGGAGAAGATTTTTGTAAACGCTAACGACGACGATGACGGACGACGCACGACGGACGCCAAGTGATGAGAAAAGCTCACTTGGCCCTTCAGGCCAGGTGAGCTAAAAAAACAATGTTAGGAAAATAAGGATATGACTACATCTCAAACATCATTTTTATATACAAAATTATATAAAATGCAAAATACAAAAAAAGTTTAAAAATATATATGAAATAAAAAGTTCAATAGAAATGATTGGACTACATAGTGGAATATCAGACCTATATCTTTGGGAGGACCAATAACATCATGTTACCTTTCTAAAGGTAATATTTTTTTCTGGTTATGTCTTGAAGGACATTTTTTTATGAATATATTGATAGTTTTCTTTAAAATAAGCATGGTGTGACACATTTCATCATTTAGATCAAAATACAAAAGAAAGCCAACTAAATAACTTATTATACAAAACAGACAATATCAAAACCTGGAATGTTATTCAAAATCAGGTTTTTGAAGTGAAACTGTTAATTAAATATTGTTTTCCTAAATAGGAATGTCTTGATGCTTTAAAATCTACATTACTTGACTATACAAAATTACAAAATTGCCATTTAATCTAATTTTTTGCAATTAAACCTTTGAGAGTATGCTCACATACCCCATGCCCCCATCACATTGTAATTTGGTAAAAAAAAATCTCACCAGATTCCTACATCCAAAGACTCATAAATTGAATTATAGTTTCCTGTCGATTTGCTAATCTACATAGTATGTCATCATTACAAATGTATCTACAAAGCTTAATGAAATTCTGTTGTGTGGTTTCAAAGGATTTGTGATGGCAAGAACAGGACTGACAGAAGGACAGAGCGACGGACAGATGGGTCAAAAACATTATACCCGACGCACAGTTGTGTGTGGTATAATAATCCAAATTGTGAGCCTTTATTTTCTCTAATACTTAAACATAAACCTATATTTTACCTGTGGATTTTTCTATATCATCATGCCCTATAACATATATAATTAAAAACCATAAAATGGCAATATAAAGGGAGGTTTTCCTCTTACTAAGTGAGTCAAACCCTAAACTGCTTAGTTTAAAACAAAATGTACTACCACTGCCAAGGTGAGCTAATAACTAGGTAACTTTACCTTTGCTTTCATGTTATCTTTATCCTTAATAAAAACTGCTTTTCCTCTGCTAGCTTTTGCTACATTCTTTATCAAGCTAGTGGAAACTCCATCTCCAATACCAAATGTAAAAACTCTGTACAAAGGAAATATCTTTTATACATCTCACTAAATATAATGTAAACTTCACTTTGGGTATATATAATCGATAAACATTACCCTAAGTCGGTGTTGAAATAAAAAATAATTTTGATTCCCAATATCACATAGACTCTTTTCCTCAATGCTTCTAATGCAAAATACAGTGATTCTATTGTTCATTTTGAACTAATTGTTTAAGAAAGCATTTTTCTAGCACAGGCCATTGTCAATCTTCATTGAACAATGTCTCTAATCATTTGTTGTATTTTTGTTGATGATTGAAACCAAGATATGCCCCTTATAGAAATTCAAAATGTTGTATAATTATTAGTGTTGTCAAAGTGATCATTTTCAACTAACTGGTTACTCAGATAATCTTTCGACCAAGTAACCAGTTAACCAGTATGGAAGTTAACGTTAAAAGAAAATGTACCCTAAGGGTGACTGGGGTGAAGAAATATGGTCACTGTTTGGTCTTATCCAACCTGCAGTAAGACACTTGACAAAGTGTGTGTTCTTTTGGCTGTGTGGGAAGTATGAAAAAACCCTCCCCCTTTTTTTTTTACAAAATACTCAATAACTCAAAAATAAAATTTTGAATCATCACCAAAAAGTATACAGATCTTAAGATTAATATAACTAAGAAGTGTGTAAAGTTTTAAGCAATAATCATAAATTGTTTTTGAGATACGGTGCGACATGTGAAAAAAAACACACACCTGTTTTAGTTACTAAGTCCCGTAACTCAAAAGTTTTAATCTTATTTTCACCAAAAAGTATACAGATCGTTTGACCATCATAAGAAACAACTATTTTAAGTTTCATGAAACTTGGATATGTCGTTCTCAAGTTACGGTGCAATATGTTTACGCCGGACAGACAGACAGACAGACGACATTTGTATACCATAATACGTCCCGTCAAAATTTTGACGGGCGTATAAAAAATGTACTGGATAATTGGATCATTAAGTACCATGATGATCATGTTAAAATATTTGTATTGATTTTGTTTTATGATTTTATTATACATTTATATCAAAACTATTAAAATTGAAAAAAGGTCTGATTTATCGATTAATGATTTTGGTTTTTAATTATATTCTGTCCTTTCAACGATTAACCAGTTAACCAATTAACCGTTGACAACACTAATTATTATGTATGGCAGAGCTCAATTCTAACAATGGACAATTCTAACATTTTTTTTTAATTAAATTTACCTTGTATTTTTCTTATGACTGCTGACTAATGAAATAACTTCAGATGTGTTACTCACTTCACCGTCTGTCAACAAAAATATCTGAAATACAAACATGAATGTGTTGCAGTGATCTCATAGATATTGATGAATACAAAATTCTCATTACTTAACTTTTGCTTGGATTTAGATATGTTCGAAGTTACACTAAATAGTTTGAAAAATAATGGAATTTGTTGTTGCATTATGATGAGGCTTGCAGAATTTAATAACAAAATATATACATGTATATATTTTGAAGACATTCAATTTTGAGTCCCATCATAACACGTTTCTAAAATATAAATCATTAGATAGAGAACCATCAATATTTCCAAAACATCTCTTTCATAAGCACTTTAAGCAAAAAATGAAAATCAAAATACATAAAGAATGTGTGCATGGGACACAGATGCTACTAGCTTGTAAATATATGGCAAATTCTTCAATCTAAGGAAAAAAATAACACTTACTGTGACTTGACTGTAAGTGTTGCTCTCCACCTATTGCAATAAATTCAAAATTCTGACCAAATTGCAATTTGTTTTATAAAACCAAACTGTTCAACTGGTTAGAAATTTGAACAAACTGCTGTAGAAAACCACAGTCAAGTCATAAAAGTGCAAGGTGCTAAAATGAAGCCTACTTACAATTTTAAAAGACTTAAATTCCACTTTAATATTAATGATATTATGAAAATACAGTCTAACAAGTTTTATACAAATTTTATTGTAATTGTCATGCTAAAGGTGATAAGTTATAGTTTTGAAATGCTGTAAAATGTCCAAGCTAAGCTTTCATACAATTTTTACTTTCGTTTCTCCAATGGAAACTTCATAACAACGTATTGTAGTTTCACATATATTTTACGGAATATAAAATGTTTTAATTCAAATGATGTCTGATTCTTATAAATATAGAAGACTTTTCGAAAGAAAAATTGTATGAAAGCTTAGTTTGGATATTTTTATAGCAATTCAAAATTATTACCTATAACCTTTAGCATGACAATTACAATAAAATTTGTATAAAACTTGTAAGACTGATTTTTCATAATATCATTGAAGTGGAATTAAAGTCTATAGGATTGTAAGTATGCTTTATTTTATCACCTTGCACTTTCACGACTTGACTGTGGTTTTCTACAGCAGTTTGTTCAAATTTCTGACCAGTTGAACGGTTTGGGTTTATATAACAAATTGCAATTTGGTCAGAATTTTGAATTAATTGCAGTAGATGGAGAGCAACATTTACAATCAAGTCACAGTAACAAACATTTTTGCACATCGTAAAATACTCTTTGTTTCAATTACCTGTCGTGGGTAGCCATGCTTACAGCTTCCACTGTAAATATTTTTAAGAGGCTCTTATATTTCTGTTCCTCCCATATCAGCATCCATTTTGGACTGAACACCAAGAGCTTTCTGTAATGTTTTTTCAGTGTATATTTCACTTCTACAATAAAAGAAAATATAATACACTGTGGATTAATTGATCTTTGTGGTTAAACATTTTGGAATATTTCAACATCATCAGACCATGACTGAGGAGGTGAGCAAAATGATCAACTTGAAAATGAGATGTTCTGATACAACAGCATAGAACATATTATTACCTTATCATTACTGATTAATAAGTACCCTTAATTAGTAGTCTACACCAAAATCTTTTCCAACTACTAGTCAAAAAACCCATTTATTGAAGAAAATAACAGTACACCATCAATTATGGGTAACTTGGGATAGGAAAGAAAACATACAGCTAGTTTGCAAGCTAGAATAAAGAGAGAGTCAGTCTGCACTTTAAGCCACTATTCCAATGCCACAGACTAGTAAGGATTAGCGAAACTTTGTTTGGACACATAATAAAAATGTCTGAATATTGGCAGGTTCTTTATACTTGTGGTTAATTTTACATTAAACAGAAATGTGTCTTGTGAGTACTTTTGTTTCTATATTGGGTTATTAAAAAATCAATAAACTGTGAAAAAAGGTATGCAACCTAAAACATACATATAAGATCACCTTATTAATCTTTGAATACCTAAGATTTTTTCATATGATTATATTTTTTCTGCACATCACAGACGTTTGAATAAGGTTCCCTTTAAAATTTTATATTTCTATATAAATAATGTAATACTAACTCACTTTTTGAACAGAAATCTGTGATCATTACCAAATGAAACCACATTAAACAAACAACCAACAGGTAAACTCTTCAACAACAATAACAAAGTCTCTTTGGCCTTTTCTATTCTATTTCCACCCATACTGCCTGAAAAAATTCAAAATAACCTGTCATTTGAATTTTTATTGAGTCCTGTTACATTGTTATTTGTTTGTGTTTGATGCCACTTTCAGCAATCTTGGCTATATCATGACGTATCAGGTCTATTAATCTAATTTTTCAGGTTTCTTTAAGTCGTATTCAAATGAGACAATAAGCTTTAAGCTCCATTGTTTCAGTAGAATAAGATAACATATGCTTCATGTGTATTTCTTTTCTAATCTTTATGTCTAAGGATCATGGAAAAATTAAGTCACCAGTCCCTAAGTAATGAACATCAAATAGTTTCAAGTCAAATACTATAAGAAACACAATTTATTGTATCAATATGAAGTGATGCGTAAGTGTTAATTAGACAAGAAATGCAGCAACAACATGAATAAAAACAAAACGAAGTAAACCTGAGTGTAATATTTGACATTTTCTGTACTTGTGCCCAATAGATGATACTAAAATCATGCATACTTTCAAAACTCAAGGTTGAACAGGGCTTCTATCAAACTAAACATTATTCATATGCACACTACTGAAAGCTTTTATGCTGTAGATTTCCATGTCTTAAATACATGTAAAACTGTATAGTATATGTATCACTGAATGTAACATAAAAACCCACCAGATCTGTCTATAACAAAAATGAATTCTCTCTTGCTATCTTCTGTGTGTGTCCCTTGCTTAATATCAGGATAGAAGTTGACCATTAAAAGATCTTCTTTCAGTAAGCCATCTACAAGCAGAAAAACGATTCAAAGTTCATTTTCAGTTATCAATTATTATGTTGTGAGTGTTGATGTATTTTGGTATTAAGCCTTATTGACTACACCAGTGTTAAAGAAATAATATCATATGAGGCAGGTGCTTCCCGTGAAAGAGGATGATATTCTTGGTTACAAAATATTGGTACCACAGTACAGATGACATGATCTTATGCAAGAATTTTAACTTCTGTATACAAGAAGAATTAGAAGATAGGACTATTGGTCGATCAAAATATGTTTGATATTTTTGCAGCTTCTACCTTGATAGATTGACAGATATGCTCTCTACATGTAAGGGAAGTGCTAATCAAATAAAATTTGTCTTTTGAAGATTTTCACATTCCTGTTTATTTTTTGCATTTTAAAGAGATTTTAGCAAACTTTAAATCAAAGAAAAATCTTTTTGTCTTGTTTTTAATAATAATGAAACTGTCACAGTATGTGGTATCATTATGATTGTGCATGGTTGTGTATAAGAAATTGTCTCATGTTAAGCAGACTTTTTCCCAAAATAATATAACTTGCAACTAATAAAATTGTAATTGACTTTTTGTGAAATGAGTCTCTGCCATGTATCTTCCTGTATCTATATGTATACCTTTTTCTAAATTTCCTGGCTCTAAAATGACTTCTGGTTTGTTGATGTTTTCATACTCAATATCCATTGATAAATCATGATCAAACTGGAACATATCTGCCAGATCCACCTACCAAAATATAAGCCCAACATAGACAGGTTGATATTTTACACGCTGAAATTTATCACAGAAAATTTAATTTATATGTATTTTTGAATATATTTTTTAATCTAGGCGAACTTTGGTAATTTGTTGTTATAAAATAGGCCATCAGTTTTCCTCAATTGAATTGTTTCATATTTTTCATGCTAGGGCCTTTTAAAGCTGACTCTTAACTGTGTGGGTTTTTTCTCATTGTTGAAGTACAGTTGCCTATAATTGTTCTTCATTTGAACTTTGAGATAGTTGTCTCATTGGCAATCATACCACATCTCTTATTTCTATATTAAAGGTGGTGCGGAGTATGTTAATGCTCTTTTTAATCTATGTGAACTTGAAGATGGTGCAATCATTAAATTAAACATTTATATGGTACAAAATGTACATGTGGTCATTAATTAAATTGTTAACTCAAAATCATAGCTCATAATATTTTACTTATGATTATCAAAAATCTTGCATTTGTTTTCTTACATGTTTTAGTATAGTATGTTTTTCTTTCGGCACTTTTATCTTAGGAACCAAATCGACTAAAATATCACGAAAGCAAAAACATGAAAAATATCGCAATTTAGAATATTTTATTTTCTGAAAGTGTGTGGTCACAATAGTGTTCTCCAAAACACTTTACCAATTTCAATTAGATTTTTTTATTAGGCAATTTTGATTTGTCTCCTTATTATCTATAATGGAATTTAGATCTAGAGCACATATGTACGTACATGTTATCTGGATGGTGATCTGTAGATATAGAAAAATATCAGCCCGCGAGCCAGAATATGAAGCTAAATGTCGAGTGAGCGTAGCGAACGAGCCATTTAGCTTCATATTCTGTCAAGGGGACTGATATTTTTCAATATCTATACAATCCACATTCAGATAACATTTTTATCATCTTTCAAAGCAATGTTTTTTATCGAAATTTCCTTTTTCAATAATTTCGCGGGAATTGTTATTACCAGAGTGTCTCTGTTATTACTAGGCAACACACGTCATCAAAATATTAAACCGTGGATACACCTTGTGGCCAAAATACGCAGGGTAAAATATTCCCATTAACTAGAGGAAGAAAAATGTTTCGTGTACATGATAATGCATATATGAGAGTAATATTTGAAGATGATACAAAAAAAAAAAAATATTAAAGATTATATTGAAAGATCGTAGTATTTCATATCACCAGAAGAAGAAAATTTCTACTCGCTGACTGCTTCGTAATTCGTAAAGGAGAAGTTATTTTGAGAAAGACAGATTTATGTTCACTATAAATGTTTTTAATAATTTAAACTGCCACCCCCGCATTGTTGACATTTGTATCGATAGATTGATCTCAATACAGGTCAGATCAATAGTTCAAATTAGGTCAAATAGTTCAGTTCTGAAAAAAAGTAGTCCCGGCAGAACTTATCAAGACATCCGTCGACACCATTTTATCAACATCTCGTTTCAGAATGTAAAGCAATTATAGGAAAAAAAGAAATGGTTCATTGTAAAATATGTACTGCAAGTGTAATTTATTTTATTAAAAGAATTTATTTGGTGACTTATCACCATTACAATACAAGGCAATATGTTGGGAGAATTTGTTGATAAGTCCTGCTCACTTGATAATGTCTCCTCACTTGCACGCGCTAACTGGATACGAGTTTTACAGATATGTTGAGGAAGCTGATATAGCGGTAGGGAAGGATGATAAATGTATTTATCCTTCTTTTACAAAAAAAATATGTAATGTCTTCTATAGAAATTTTGGACCCTATAGCTACCTACCGTAAACTATAGGAAAATGTGATTTCAATAATTTCTCAAAAGTTAAAACTTCATATAAACATTAAGTCATTAACTCACAGAAGCTGATAATTTATCTTCACTGATTTTGACATTTAGTTTGTCTATAGGACTGGTAATGGATTCCACATTGTAGCAACCGGAGATGGAAGCACTGAAAGTCAGTTTACAAGGAGTTCTTATGTCCACCTGGCTAGCAGTAGGTTCACTGCCTGCTTCGATAACATGTCCAACTTCTGAAATAAGAATGTTAACACTTTTAACATAAATATTGACTTGCATAAGGAAAGTGTAAAAAAATACAAAAAACATTGCTCTTTCACTCTGTGTGCTTGTGCAAATCTTACTAAACATTGCTCTTCTACTCTGTGTGTTTGTGCAAATCTTACTAAAAATTGCTCTTCTACTCTGTGTGTTTGTGCAAATCTTACTAAGCATTGCTCTTCCACTCTGTGTACTGTGTACTTGTGCAAATCTTACTAAACATTGCTCTTCCACTCTGTGTACTTGTGCAAATCTTACTAAACATTGCTCTTCCACTCTGTGTACTTGTGCAAATCTTACTAAACATTGCTCTTCTACTCTGTGTACTTGTGCAAATCTTACTAAACATTGCTCTTCCACTCTGTGTGCTTGTGCAAACCTTACTAAACATTGCTCTTCCACTCTGTGTACTTGTGCAAATCTTACTAAACATTGCTCTTCCACTCTGTGTACTTGTGCAAATCTTACTAAACATTGCTCTTCCACTCTGTGTGCTTGTGCAAACCTTACTAAACATTGCTCTTCCACTCTGTGTACTTGTGCAAATCTTACTAAACATTGCTCTTCCACTCTGTGTGCTTGTGCAAATCTTACTAAACATTGCTCTTCCACTCTGTGTACTTGTGCAAATCTTACTAAACATTGCTCTTCCACTCTGTGTACTTGTGCAAATCTTACTAAACATTGCTCTTCCACTCTGTGTGCTGTGTGCTTGTGCAAATCTTAGTAAACATTGCTCTTCCACTCTGTGTACTTGTGCAAATCTTACTAAACATTGCTCTTCCACTCTGTGTACTTGTGCAAATCTTACTAAACATTGCTCTTCCACTCTGTGTACTTGTGCAAATCTTACTAAACATTGCTCTTCCTCTCTGTGTGCTCGTGCAAATCTTACTAAACATTGCTCTTCCACTCTGTGTACTTGTGCAAATCTTACTAAACATTGCTCTTCCACTCTGTGTGCTTGCGCAAATCTTACTAAACATTGCTCTTCCACTCTGTGTACTTGTGCAAATCTTACTAAACATTGCTCTTCCACTCTGTGTGCTTGCGCAAATCTTACTAAACATTGCTCTTCCACTCTGTGTGCTACTTTAAAATCAAAGTACTGAAGTACTGAACATCGGATGACCGCAAGTTCTTGTGGATGGTCACAAGCACTTGTCTCAGAAAAAAAATCACATCTCTATACCTGAAAGTGAGGTTAATGTACAGAGATATATTTTTTTTCTGAGACAAGTTCGTGCGTGGATGATGAATAAATGACAGGGAATTCAACCTCACTGTAATAACTATTATATTGTAGTGATACAAATCAGAATACTCTGGTTTGTTGTTATATAGTATATTTGTATATGACAGTTACATGTATATATAATTTTCATCCATTTGTATATCATTCTATTCTACTATTCTAATAATAGTGCAGTGCAAGTGCACGGTGGACACTCTTCTGTAATAATTTCGATTTTTCTAATAGATTGGATTTGAGTCGACATTCATATTTTCCAGCAAAACGTTCTTGAGATATTCTTCCGCATGCGTTAACACATTTTTTCTGTACGTGTGCATAGATATAAATGATTTTTTACTTATATATATATATTTCTAACGACAAAACATTTTCATATTATTAATTTATGTTCTAAAAAAAATATTTTTATGAGTATTCATTGAAGAAAAGAATTTATAACAAGCGATAAGGAATGTTATTTTGCACTCGATAATGTCCGCGTATTTATAGATCGGTTACCAGTCAAAAACGAAAGTTACGTAAGTAGAAATCTCTGTGGCAACAATACATCGGAATGCCCTCATGGTCATCGCGATGTAAAAAGGAGTATGTGAATGGCATGAAATTTACTTTTAAGTTATAACAAAGATTAGTGAGAATGAGAAAAAGAAACCTTCATGTACAATACGTACTGATAAGTTATAACAAAGATTAGGGAGAATGAGAAAAAGAAACCTTCATGTACAATACGTACTGATAAGTTATAACAAAGATTAGGGAGAATGAGAAAAAGAAACCTTCATGTACAATATGTACTGATAAGTTATAACAAAGATTAGTGAGAATGAGAAAAAGAAACCTTCATGTACAATACGTACTGATGAGTTATAACAAAGATTAGGGAGAATGAGAAAAAGAAACCTTCATGTACAATACGTACTGATAAGTTATAACGAAGATTAGGGAGAATGAGAAAAAGAAACCCTCATGTACAATACGTACTGATAAGTTATAACAAAGATTAGGGAGAATGAGAAAAAGAAACCTTCATGTACAATATGTACTGATAAGTTATAACGAAGATTAGGGAGAATGAGAAAAAGAAACCCTCATGTACAATACGTACTGATAAGTTATAACAAAGATTAGGGAGAATAAGAAAAAAAAACCCTCATGTACAATACGTACTGATAAGTTATAACAAAGATTAGGGAGAATAAGAAAAAAAAACTGTCATGAACAATACGTACTGTTAAGAGTCAATTACCTACCTGGTGAATACCTTGGATTCAGCACTGTTGGTAAAATAAATCTCAATTTCCCATCCGGCTCCACAGACAATTCAACAACATAGGACAAGGTTAAGACTGCACTCTCCCCAGCAGGCAAGTTGCCAAGTTTACATTCAAACATATCACCAGCTGTATTCGCCTCAGAAGAAAACAAGGCAGTGTGGCCACTTGATATTGCTTCTTTATATGTTCGTGTAGCCTAAAAAAACAAAGGTATGAATCTTAATAACAAGATGGTTTTTATAAAAATTATTAAAAGTGTAATCATTTTTAGCTAAGACATCACAATGAATTATAGATATAAACTAGTGCAAAAATTTTATACTTTGATTCTGCTTTATCGAAATTGATTGGTAGGAAATATTAGTATTTAGGTGTACCTATAAAATGTTACTGAACAGTAGACAAAAGGCATATTTTTCTAAAATCAACAATTCTAGTTATAGACGTTTGTCAGTTATGACGACAGTATATTACTGATGTTCAAATCTTGTAAATCAATTCCAGAAGAGACAAATAAAGGTAACAACAGATACTGAGAGAATCTGAATTGTTTCTATTAAGCCCTGTCTGTGTTTTTGTTTGATGTTTTTCTTTGTATTGATGTTATGAGATCAGCCTTTTTCAACTGATTTTTATAGTTTGTTTTTATGTTGAGCTGTTACACCACTGTCCCAGGTAAGGGGTGGGTTGTCTCATGAGCACTCACAAACTTGTTTAACCCCACCACATTCTTTATGTGCTTGTCCCAAGTCAGGAGCCTGTAGTTCAGTGGTTGTTGTTGGTTCATGTCTGTCATATTTGTTTTTTCATAAATTGTTTTGTTATAAATTAGGCCATTAATTTCTCATTTGAATTGTTTCATATTTTTCATGTCAGGACCTTTTATAGCCAACTGTATACAGTATGGGTTTTTCTCATTGTTGAATGCTGTAAGGTTGCATATAATTGCTTACATCCATTTCATTTTAACTTTGGTGGATAGTTGTCTCATTGGCAATCATACCACGTCTCCTTATTTTTATATAAGACACTGTACATTGTATTTGTCAACCAATTTGTGATGGTGACTGTAAACTTATTTAGTGTCGATTTCAGTTGTTCTTCCTCATAACTCTGTAGAAGCAGTTTTTGTGGAGGGAGCACACCCCTTTAAATGAAGTCTGTATAGTGTGAACATGTACAAGCATACACTATTAACTAAAATATGTTAAGTACCATATGATAGAACAGAGGGTATATTACTGCTGAGAAATGGGAAGTTGACAATTGGAAGATTGAAATAATCATGTTTGTCATAGATTCTTAGTTTGAAGTCCATCTGTGTTAATATAAAGAAAAAGATCAAGATATGAAACAGACCTTCTTTTTCAGTAGTATTCTTAATTTCAAATTCACTGGGAAATATGAGATGTAAGCACTCGTTGAAATGTGGGTTATTGAGTGACAAAATATCATCAATATATAAGAAAGTGAAATTAAAGAACTTTACAAGATGCTTTTTCTGTTTGTCTTTAAGAAGATTATGTATGACTTCTGCTTCATATGAGTATAAAAACTAGAGGGCCAGTAGAAGTGCTCAATAAGTACCCATTGGCATACCGGCTGTCTGCTGAAACATCAATCCACCAAAGTCAACAAATATGTTGTCGATCAAAAGGTCCAGCATTTTGATGATTTTATTCTCCCTGTATTTGTTGTGGAAATTATTTTTCTTTGTGCTATCAGCTGTTTTAAAAAAATTCTACTTTCTATTTACATTCTGCTCTGTATTAACAATTGTTTATCACCATTTTGCATTCTGTTAACAGTTGTTAATAAGTATTCTGTTTTCTGTTAACAGATATTTATTAGCATACAGCCTTCTATAAGTGTGTTACCTCTTCTTTATCTTTACATTCTGCTATAATGTGCTTTTTGTTGACATATGCCTCAAACTTGTAAACAGCTGACATGTCATCCAAAGGAAAGATAAAACTAGTCTGTAATGCTTCAGTGGTCTCATTGATGTAGGTCAGCTGACTTTCTACATTGGCTATAAATCCCTGGACTGTTGCATTGATGTTTGACTCCTTCAAAGGTACTGTTAATTTAAGATAGAAACATTGCTTCATTAAAATTGTAATTGAACCTTATATATATTTCTCAAACTGACTGACTGTCAGTTGAGTAATTCATCATTTACAGAAATTACTAAGAGGGTCATAATTCAGTAAACACATATATGTCATTTAGGACCACCCATTCCAGGGAGAGCTGTAGACGTCTGCTCCACTGATTAGTATATAATGTTTGCAATGAATATATATAATAAGATGGACCAAAAGTTCAAAACTAGGGTTAACTAGAATATGTGTTCATTGGAGACCTTGCAATTGGCTGCCCCACTTGCACTGCCATATGTATGGCATGATCTGTGAACTGTGAAATCAGGAACCTTAGCTATAAATATTAATTTGTCATATAATTTTACCAGTTAAGCTAACAATGAACATGTGTACTAACATTTAAGTTGATAGGACAAAACCTTCATGGTTAAATTCCTGAAGCAAAAAAACAAAATAAGATTTATAAAAATAAGAACAAATACATTTAGAAAAATAATACTTCTTATGCAGCCAAAAAACATGTCAACTATAATTAGTATTCATCTAAAATAGTTGAAACATGGAAGACATTCAAGCAGTAATTAATATAATGTATGTTTCGGGATAGTTGTTTCTGTGTGGAGATTGAAAAAGTCTGTGACATTTTTATATGCACATGCCTAGTGTTTTACACGGACAAATTAAGGAAATGTAATGTTTACTAAGATTTTGACTTAAAAAAGTCATCCATGCTGTTCTAGCTTGACCCCCTAACTCTGATGAAAACCAACTGTAAGGTGACATTGCCCATTTTTCATGCAGATGCTGTAGTAATCATAGCCCATTGGTGGCCTTGGGCTGTTTTCTGCTCTTTGATCGGTTGTTGTCTCTTTGTCACATTCCCCATTTCCATTCTCTATTTTCTAGCACTGCATATATAGATTTTTTATGTTATCATGCGACCTTTTTTGTAAAATGAAATCAAGACCAGTGAAAGGGACTATCTCGGAACAAAAGTATTTGTCTATATTAATTGTAACTACCTGTTAAATCTTTGCCTTCTATAATGAGTCCACACAAACACTTTCTAATAGACATGTTGATGACACAATTGTTTTAAATTTTAATCCTTCTCAAAATGCTATCCGACTGTTAAAAGGTTATTATAACTTAGACACTCTCATATAATCTGCAATAGAAATATATGAATAAAATCATAGGATTCTTAAGTGTCACAGGTTTAAGACAATGATAGAAATAAGACTATTACAAATATATGGTTATAGATGAATGAATATTTTTTCTCAATCACAGAATAATATATTCAATGAAAAATAAATTAGAAAAGTATGCGTTATTTCTCTAGCACTTTCATCCTCCTGTAGGAACTCTCATGATTCTAGTAATGTTTCGATTTTTCAGTTTTTTAACCAGGGATTGGGTCAACTACCTTTAAAATTTACTTTGCTTATTTAATGTAATCAATTACATTACAATTAAACCTTATTTTAATGTTATTGATTACATCATTAAGATTACATTTCTTTGAAGTACATTTTTTAATCATGATTACTTTTGATTACTTATGATTCATATTGATTTCATGGTATACTGTACATGTGCTATTACAGATTTTTTTTTCATCATTTTATCCTCACATAAAAAAAAGCCAATTTGAGTGAAAATTTAAAGGGCATGTGTCGCTCACATAGGTCAACGCTTGTGCAATGGCCATTCTGCAACATTAAATTTTTTAGACTAGAATACAATTCTTAACTAAAATCTCTTTTTTGTTAAATCTGTTTTGGCAGTTTTGCTCATCATTTTTCTGTTTACAGTTTTTCTCTACCTTCTATAGTTTTAACCCAAAACACAACAAAGTGATAAAATTGTGACATTATAATTTAAGGCCAATAACTTGAAATTGTCAGTTGTCTTTTTATAAGAGTTACATGTACTCCTATAAACGACAACTTATAAAGTCATCAATGTACAAGACATGTTAGCTGACCTATTTGCAGATGTTGTCTTGCTGATCATGTTTTGCTTCTTTTAAAAAGTTTCCATCTACATGTATCTATTATAGTTTTCAACATAAAAGGGAAAATTAAGAAAAAAACAGTAAAATAAATTTGTCATTTAAGGGTGATAACTCTTATAAGGATGATTTATAAGTCACATGATCATCTTTGTTTTTTTAAGTTTCTCTCTGCCTGTATTTTTTATAGTAATCAAGATAATAGGCAAAAACAAAAAATGGTAAAAAAACATCCATTTCTAAAAGGGCAACGACACGTATAAATGTAACACAATGAAGGAGTCAAATGATGATTTCTGCAAATGACTTATTTAGAGATCATGTCTTCCTGATCATTTTTGCAATTTAAAGTTTCTATCTTAAATACTATACGACCATAGATCAGACAACAGCCGAAGGCCACCAATGGGTCTTCAATGCAGCGAGAAACTCCCGCACCCGGAGGCGTCCTTCAGCTGGCCCCTAAACAAATATGTATACTAGTTCAGTAATAATGGACGCCATACTAAACTCCAAATTATACACAAGAATCTAAAATTAAAAATGATACAAGACTAACAAAGGTCAGAGGCTCCTGACTTGGGACAGGCGCAAAAATGCGGCGGGGTTAAACATGTTTTTTGAGATTTTGTAGTATTTTTTGAGAATTAAAAAAATCACAATAATGAAATAAAATTTTATACCATAGCCAGAAATTAGTAGTACTTTTGCTAATTAATATTCATAATATGTAAATGAGAATTGTACCACGTGATAATAGTTTAAACTGGACTGGCTTGATATCATTAAAATCTTTAAAACACGGATATTATAAGTTGCCCGTCACAGAGTCCTTGTTTAAAATCACTCTGATATTTCCGTAAAGTTGTCAGGCGGTCAAAATCAAAACAATGAACGCGAATTTAGTGAATTTTTCGTGTTTTCGTGAGTTTATTCTTCTTGAAATAGGGGCATTTTAACTTTACGTGGGAACCTAGAGTTCAACGACTACACATACAAGGTTTGGACTTGCTTATTCTTTGGACATTCAAGTTTCAAGTTTCATCCCCGCAACCTGTTTTTGTAATGACCTTGTTAGCCAATTTTCAACACGAAGTTTGCAAATTTGACGTTTCAGCCATTTTAGCCTGTATTTTATACTGCAATGTTAAAAGCCTCTCGCTTCGATTTTTAAAATAGCTCAGGAACCTTGATTTTTGCAACGACAGTCATTATGTTTCGTTTAAATGGTGTATATTGTTGTGTATATTTATTTTCTGTCCCCGCAACCAGTCTATCACTTAAATTAAAGTTAAAACAGACATTTTTTTTTCAAAATTCCCCATCATTTTAATAAAATTCCCCGTGACCCGTATCCGATTTCTTTAGTATAATATTCAAATACATTGTAAGCAAAGTGGCGTTGATTTCTGGATATGCCAGTATTGTTAACAGCAGTAATGAGAGGGTTCCAGTAAAGTGAGAAATGGAACAGAAACGAAACAGAGCGAAACGAAACGAAACATGGCGAAACGAAACAAAACACAGCGAAATGAAACGAAACACGACGAAACGAAACGAAACATGTAAATTGAGAAACGAAACACAACGAAACAAAATCTGTATTTTGAGGAACGACCTATAGAAAATCTTCCTGACATAGCCGAAGATCAATGTGGGTTTAGAGGGCCCTTTTGATTGATATCATCTAATCGTTTGCTTAAAAATTGTCAAAAAAACAACATTGGTGGTATGTTTATCTTTTTGGACAATTATGCCTCCCTCTTTCCTTAAAGTCTGGATCTGTCTCTGCTTTTTTTATATATGTATACAAAAGATCTCGTTTAATCCAAAGAGAATGATTGATTAACGGTTTATTCGAACACACATTACACACTGGGATTAACTTCACTGATTGCCGAACTAGAAAGAACCCATTACATACCAGTTCTATTGTGCTTTGTATTTTTCTACATGTATGCTTTATAGTCCCACACATTGTTATCATTAATAATATTATGATATATTAGTATGTATAACTTTTCATTCGATCACGTCTGTTAATATCATTGTATATGCAATAATCTGCAATAGGTTTTTTATCATTTATTGTTTATGAGTTTGTGCCAAGAAAGGTATTTGATTCATGAATGAAACACTTACATGTACGTATCCCAACTGAAATAACCATAGCCAAGATATGTAAATGGTATGGACACTTTGCCATACATAACTTTAGGTAGTAGGATCCAAATGTTCAAGTTGGATACATTCACCCTATATGTGGCTACAACATTGTCAAGTCCGACCTGGGACGTCAAAGGGAGGGGGGGTTGACCACGTTGCGACCTGACGTCTCTTTTGAAAGTACATGTGACCTTTAAAATGTTTAAACCGAGAATCAAATCAGTTTAGAACTGAATAGTTTGCTTAAAAGTGACCTGGTGACCCAAGGCAATTTTTAATCGTGACCTTGTGATCTAAAGTGGTACTGGAGCACAGTCACTTTTCTCCTTTTATTCATACAATATTGTATGTTCGACTCGTCATGTTCTACTTTCTTTTTTAAACTTACGGTACCGAATATTGTGTTTTGTTTTTCGGCATTTATCTTGACAGACGCGTGTTACTAGGTATAGTATCTACCACATTTTCACAAGATAAGCTACGAAGTACATACGGCATCTCCATACAGTTGAAGTCGATGGTACCTGTTGTAAGTAGTTTAAAAGGTTAATATGAATTGAACTTGTATTAAACGAGATTATGTCTTGCCTGATTTGCAACAAAATGAAAGAAGAATGTCATCATGGTCATGGACTGCCATAATAAAAAATCTTTGAAACTTAAAATCAAAGAAGAAACGAATACAAACTAGAATATGTTATAGTGACGAATTAGAAATGGACATATTGTGTATACACCTTTCTATTGTTAAAATTATACTGTTGCTTTCTAGATGTCCTTAGTTTGTTCTTGTCGTTTGGTTGCTGTCTTATTGACGTGTAACCTACATTTCATACAGTTTTAGTTCCGTTGAGTGTACTTTTGAATCGGTGCATGAAAAATCATAACTAAACTGGTTATTGTGTATGGATTAATTGTCTTTCTTTCCCTCAATAATTCTAGGAAGATGAATCGAACCAAAGAGAGATGTACACAGACACTTGTTTCTATCAATATATAATACATATGAATAGTCGACCTTCCCATGTGGAGATGTACCTAAATTAAAAATATTAATATGTAAACAGAAAATAATGTTACACTTTTCAATCCTTAACTTCCCCTCCCTTTACTGTATCAATTTTAAAGACATGTCGCTTCTAAACAAAATCTGATTGATCTGTAGCTTATCCCCCAAACCTGCTTTGATACAAACTTGAATATGTTCCTCATTAAATTCGATCCCAAAACTTAAAAGGCATACATATCTAAATAGTCGTAATTAATTCCATTGAGCACGAAACTATAATCCAAATCAGATTTTATTTATTTGGATATTCTAAAATACATTTCTTTTTCGGCAGAAATTACAAAAAAAATTATTATTATCTGGTTTGACAGGGAAACACTAATTTCAGATGTACATTGTACACAAAATATTATACACCCTTTGAGTGGAAAACATATCATGTTTTAGCATAAAATCGTCTATTTTGGAGTGAAAAAAATTGGATGATTTAAATAAATTAGATGTTTTTGATGGTCTTTTGGATTCTGTTGACAGTTTTGACTTTTCTACTCTAATTAAATGGTCGTTTGGTAGATCTGAATGCGAATTTTCTACTCTTTACACTACAACTCCACACAATCTTGTCAAACAAAAGTTTTCTCATTTAATTAAATGGTCGTTTGGTAAATCTGAATGCAAATATATTTGCTGCAATTCATTTAAAGCCTTCTTCTCTAATGTGAACGGTAAATATGCTAGATATACTTACTGGAGGTGGGATGAGATGATTGAAGCTGTTAATTTCCCCTTGATAATATTTATGTACGTTTTGGCAACAAAGTTTATCGACTGGTTGTAGGTATTCCAATGGGCACTAATTGCGCCCCTTTAATAGCAGACTTGTTTTTGTACTGTTATGAATCATAGTTTATGACCACACTAAGTAAAGACCCATCAAAATTGCATTTAACTGATAATTTCAACAACACTTACCTTTATCTTGATGATATTTTTTCGTTAAAAATCAAGAATTTTCTAAATATACTGTCGAAATTTATGACAAAAGGGACGATTTTTCATTCCCGATTGTTATTTTTCCATTGGCACCATCTTATGGTGTTTGAACTTCACAACTCATTCAATATGCCCGTGTCAGTTGTGATGTTTTTGATAATTTAGTCTTAGATGCATAATTTTTTTATTACTTGTTATATTAGTGGCTTTGAACTAGCTGTCAGTAACTTCAAGTACTCTCAGATCAGTACTTAGTGTCTTTTTGTTGTTGGGATATACAAGTACCCGTCCACGTCCACTCTGTGTTTTTGTTAGATGTATGTTATTTGTATCCATCTGATGAGTTAAGCCTTTTTCAACTGATTTTTATAGTACGTTCTTATGTTGTACTGTTACACCACTGTCCCTGGTTAGGGGGAGGTTGGGATCCAGCTAACATGTTTAACCCCGCCACATTCTGTATGAATGTGCCTGTCCCAAGTCAGGAGCCTGTAATTCAGTGGTTGTCAATTGTTAAAGTGTTACATATTTGTTTTTCGTTCATTTTTTGTATATAAATTAGGCTGTTAGTTTTCTCGTTTGAATTGTTTTACATTTGTACATCATTTCGGGGCCTTTTATAGCTGACTATATATGTGCAGTATATTATAGGTAGTAAATGCACACCTTTGCTGTGCATTATCCAGATTATAGCGCAGTAAGAACAAAGAGATTTTACTCATGTCATGTGTTAAGTATCCATAGGACAGTATGACTCGCTTAAAATATCAAATTTTCATGTTCATTGAATCGCAAATTATGGTTCAAATTCCTAATTTGGCATACATTTCAAAAAGAACATGTCATAATGAACATGTGTATAGTTTCAAGTTGACATGAACACAACTCCATTGTAATTTAATCTATCTTATTTACAAACAGAATAAACCTAGTATTGGACGGACGGACGGACTGACGGCAGCACAGACCAGAAAAGATTATGCCCCACTACCGTAGGCGGTACATACAAATCCTAGTCTCAAAGGTAAGAATGGCCAATTTTCAGACGATCCCCAGTAACAGCTATTCTAATTTCAATGTTCCCTCATTGTTGAACGTGACAAGAAGCTCTGTAGCATAGCTGATGCACCTAAGCCTCACATTTAACATAACAAGTTGACTAATTGCAGCTAATGCACGAAGATACCAATGTAAATGACGAGTAATTTTTTCAAAGTTGAATGGAATATTCGGTGTCTTCGGCTAAGCACATATCTAGTCAGGAATATTTTCTACATGTCGTTCCTCAAAATACAGATTTTGTTTCGTTTCTCAATTTTCATGTTTCGTTTCGTTTCGTCGTCTTTCGTTTCGTTTTGTTTCGCTGTGTTTCGTTCCGTTTCTCACTTTACCGGGACCCGTAATGAGATTATGTGATCGCCAAGTTCAGGTGATCCTTAAACTTGTTTTCCCATTTTCATTTTTTACTACATGTATAGATAGTTTTGTTAGACTATCCTTCTATGAAAAACTAAGCAAGCTTACTGTAGAACTTGAATACAGAAGTTGGTTTTAGTATCCCAATTTACCTACGAATATTGTCCGCCTATCAACGTCAACATACCATATTCAGATTCAGATAAAAATTATATATTTGTGCGCACATTTGCATGTTAAAATATCTTTTCCTTTCATGGTGTTGACAGTTGTGGTTTTCCTAATCAAAATCACGCAAACAAAAACAAGTTGTTTACATTTCCGGCTGTAGTAATAGTGAAGTCAATAACCGAAAAGATTTTTTCTTCCGGGTTTGTATCTGAAAAATTTCAGCACTCAGTGATGATCAGTGATCCTCAGTGCGTAAACAAACTCATTAAATATACCATGATTGAAATTTTGTACGTCAGTCTCGCGTTTCGTCTACAGAAGACACATCAGTGACGCTCGAATCAAAATAGTTAAAAAGGGCCAAATAAAGCACGAAGATGAAGAGCATCGAAGACCCAAATTTCAGCCAGAGACATATATATATATGCGTATATATGTCTCTGTTTCAGCTAAAAGTTTTGCCAAATACAGCTAAGGTAATCTATTCCTGGGATCGAAAATCCTTTGTATTTCGAAAAATTAAAAGTTTTGTAAACAGTTGATTTATAATTATGACCAAGGATTTGTATAGTGAGACCAGAGACATATATGTCTCTGGTGAGACCCACTATTATACAAATCCTTGTTATGACCATATCAATGATAGTTCATGTTAACACACTGACAGAATATTCATCATGTTGAATGTGGGCAGTATTTGGAAGAAGACAGAACTCTGAAGTGCTGATTTATAAATATGAGTCTGTCTTATAACTGAATTTACCAGTATACGGTATGGCCTCAGTGGACATAATATATTATAATAGTTCCAGGTCTGGCATAGTTTTTGTTGTTGAATGTAACATTGACCATTTCCTAATATTGTATATGTAACCTGACTCGGTAATTACTAAAGTGTGTTCATATATTATTACTTTACTGAATACTTACTTAATGCTGTTCAGTAGTTGTCGTTTGTTGATGTGGTTCATAAGTGTTTCTCGTTTTTATATATAGATTAGACCGTTTGTTTTCTTCTTTGAATTGGGGCCCTTCGGTGAGCCAAGGCTCCGTGTTGACCTATAATGATAACATTTTACACATTGTGACTTGGACATTGGCACTCATACCACATCTTTTTATCTATATTTAATGTTGTTTTCCGGTACAGGATCCTCACGGTTCCTCTTCACAAACTGACTCATATATTAGTAATTTATTCAGTAAAATCAGATACCACGTCATCCACTTCTGATGTGCTGTCATCATTTTATCTTTTTTCATTTGTGTGATTAAGGGTCCCATAGATAAGTTAAAAAAAATAAAAATTATGACATTTAAAATATCCAAATGTGTGTCTATAATTTGATGGAATATACACATGATACATTGACTTTTTAAAAATATTAATGGTTATAAAATGAGCCAGTTAGATGACCAAAATTTCAGAAATAACATTTAGGCAGATATTGTTATTTTTATTTTAGAAACTCATTCTTTTTCTAATGATGTTTTATACCTTGAAGGATATATATTTTGTTAATTGTAGATCGACTGAATGTAGTAGAAAACAGAGGGGTTTAGCTGTATTTGTTAAGAGAACAATCATAGGTAGTGTGAAATTAGTTGATAAATGACATGTTTTGGTTTAAATTAGACCACACCTACTTTGGTCTTAAACGTTATCTTTATATTTGTTTCAGTTTGAACATATCACCATATAATCCACCATATACATTAAGAAATGGTATGGAGACAAAAATATTTGAAAAACTTGAGACTGATATTTCTAAATTTAACTCATAGTGAATGCGCATATTACGTACAGTCAAATAGTTATGTAAAAACAGACATATAAATTAATATATACAGTATTATATGTCTCTGTAGAAATATGTACTAGCTCCCAGTTACGTATTTTAAATGGACGTACTTTAGGAGACTCTGTAGGGAAAGTAACTTACCATAGTTACAATGGACCCTCAAGAAATGATTATTGTATCTGCAGTTCAACATTCTTATCAAACATACTGAACTTCAGAATTGAAGACATTTATCCAAATACAACAGACCACTGTCAAATAACCGTAAACATTTTTTGTAGTAAAATGTAAAATCACAAAAATACCGAACTCCGAGGAATATTCAAAACTGAAAGTCCATAATGGCAAAATCAAAAGCTCAAACACACCAAACGAATGGATAACAACTGTCATATTCCTGACTTGGTACAGGCATTATGTAGAAAACGGTGGATTAAACCTGGTTTTATAGCTAGCTAAACCTCTCACTTGTATGACAGTTGCATAGAATCCCATCATATTGACAACAATATGTGAGCAAAACAAACAGACGTAATAGGTAAAAATTCGTAAGGGTTCCACGGAACCCAGTGTCTCGCCTACTTTTGCTGCTAGTCACAGGCTCAACAAAAATGGGGAAAAAATTATTAAAAATTTTCTTATAGATACTATCTTTTGATTGTAAGAAGCTTTTGTCCAAGTTTGGTAAAAATCCAGAATGGTTTATGAATCTAATAAATGTTTTAAAAACTTTAACTACAGACTGTATGTTATGTTAACTGAAAGAAAAACTAAGTCCATTTATAAGTAATATACGGAAAAACAGGAAATATATTTTTACAAAATTTCCTTTAGATACTAGCTTTTGATCACAAACAAGCTTCTGTCCAAGTTTGGTACAAATCCAGGATAGTTTAAGAAATTTATTAAAATTTTAAAAACTTTAACCACAGAGTGAATGTAATGTTAACTAGCAGAAAAACTAAGTCCATTTAAAAGAAATATACGAAAAAACAGGAAATATATTTTTACAAAATTTCCATCTAGATACTAGCTTTTGATCATAAACAAGCTTCTGTCCAAGTTTGGTACAAATCCAGGATAGTTTAAGAAAGTTGTTAAAATTTTAAAAACTTTAACCACAGAGTGAATGTAATGTTAACTGGCAGAAAAACTAAGTCCATTTATAAGTAAAATACAGAAAAACAGGATTTTTTTTGTTACAAAATTTACTTCTGGATACTATCTTATGATCATAAACAATCTTCTGTCCAAGTTTGGTAGAAATCCAGGATAGTTTAAGAAAGTTATTAAAATTTCATAAAACTTTAACCACAGAGTGAATATTTGTGGACGCCGCCGCCGCCGACGACGGAATGTAGGATCGCTATGTCTCGCTTTTGCGACAAAAGTCGCAGGCTCGACAAAAATGAATGTCAAAAATTAAAATTAAAAATAAATGCTTATATTACAACATAAACATAAATATAAATAGATAGCGAGCTTGTGCACAGTCGCTTGAATTTTAGTGATAAAAATATGGAATTTTTTTTTTTAAAAATAGTGGTATATATAAATTCAAGCGACTGTGCCTTGTGCAATTGAACTTTTCTATGTATGTTTGATTTCATATTATAGGTTAAAAATATAAGTAAATCATCGTTTTTACCTGTATAAGAATGATTTTTTTGTGCCAACGCAAGAAGGTCCGTGCTGTTCATGGAAAGATATTCACCTTGTGGGCAAAGTACTCAGCTCAGACTATCACAACTGCAGAACTACTAAAACAGACTGCGTTTAAATGGCCCTGCACCAACAACAGAACCAACAGTAGGCAACAACCAGTGAACATAGATAGTGCTCAGACATTTGGAATTAGTGCTTTAGTTATATGTTTTATATCTATTGTAACAATAGTGCCAGTTAACTGTTTGAGAATATATTGATTCGTTTGGTGTGTTTGAGCTTTTAATTTTGTCATCTGCTTAGGGACTTTCCGTTTAGAATTTTCCTCGGAGTTCGGTATTTTTGTTATTTTACTTTTTCCACACTTTAATGCTATGCGAAGAAAAGTTTTATATCTATTATGTAATTCCGTCATCTTACAACGTCCAATATCTATGACGAGGTGGAAGGGTTGTATAGACCTCATGTACCCATGAAGGTCTTTCATGGTTTACTAGTTGATCAACGATGAGGGTGGTTTGTAACGATCTTGACTACCCATGAGAGTCTTGCACAATCGTTATACCACATTTAGTGCTGAATATTGTTTATAAATAAATTTCATACTTTCTAAATATTGGTCATAAACAATTTTAAACTTTTCAAAACAAGATAAATAAATTCTCTAAATAAATAAAGGAGAAGGTTCTGTAAGGGCTTATTTTGGCCTAAAATTTGAAGTACATCTGATGAAAGATTTTTGACATTTTTTAAACACTTAAGTGTCTTCGTCAGTCGATTCAATTAGTTTATATAAAAGATTTGAACTGATTTGGTCATTAAAGACGCCCAAGTTCAAGCTTACATATGAAAAGTCTATCAAATATGCTACAAAACGTCACTTTTCAGATGGTTTTTGTCTAAAATGGAAGTGGCCGCATTCGTGTTCAGTCTCAACCTTTATATATGTTATGTATCATCATCAAATACAACATATATTTAAATATTAAGACTGAACACAAGTGCGGCCACTTCCATTTTAGACAAAAACCGTCTAAAAATAAGCACAAATGCTAAAATTGTGAAGATAGATTTCAGTAATTTTGCATGAATTAATGATGCTAGTACCTGATGCATGTGCATTGTGTTGTCAAAAACAGCCCATATTTATGTAACAAAAGTATTCTTCTTTCCAATAAATAGCTAACAGTTTACATTTTTAACATTTTTTTTAAATGCTATATTTTGGGACCAAAAAGGGGTCTTAGCGGGCCTACTCCTTTCGTTTTAGAAACAATTGTAAATACCAAAATCTATTCAATGTTACTAATTTGTAATGATTAAAAATTAAATCAAATAGGTGTCAGTAAAAGTTTAATAATGTAACTGTTCAATGGAGACAACAAAGCCAACCGGCTATAGTTTTCTTTATCCAATTAGCCAAGGAAAAATCAGCTACAAATTGGTCATTGTGATTTCAAATTATATACTTTTCACTGACTTGTGAGGTATTGAGTGAAATTTAAATATCTTATTCATCATTAAACACCATTTGAATGCATTTAGATAAGTTGGTACGAGTTTTTAGTGGTACGAGTTGACATTGGTACGAGTTTGCAATGGTACGAGATAACTATAATTCCTCTCAAGACAAAGTACATAATAAAAAACAAGTTGCTTTCTTTAAAAAAAAGAAAAGCAACACGTGAACCCGAGACTGCTGACTGGTCACCAAATATTTTTTGCTGAATTTATTTTTTTTATTGCTTTTGTTTTGAAATAATTGACGGTTAATGGAATAAGGTAATGGATATTAAAATATCTTTATTGAAAATATGTTATTGTGTGTAGATTCTTGCACAAGTCAATTAAAATCACTGTTAGACTATAGTTGTAAATAGAAGAAAATTGTATACAGCTACCACTTGAAATTACCTTTAAGGCTCGACTATTTTATTTATTAATTGGGAGTGTACATAATTTTTTCTCCGTGTTTTATGTACAAAGACCTAATCCTATTGCACTTGTCAATTTCTGCAAACCGGATGTCTAAAGCAAATTGCACAGACGAATTCAGATATTAAGTTCAGCACTCAGTTTACTTTATAATCTGGATGCGTTTATTTTACCTTTCATATATCTTCATATTTTGTTTCCTGGATGCTTTAAATTATTCCTATACTCATTGAAGCTGTTTGAACTCATGAAAGAGGTGGTAAAAAGAGATTAAAAGTCCAATTTCCATTTGAAGTGTAACTCTGTGACACAAATTTTCAGAATATTTCGTAGTTTGTTCTAACTTCATGAGAGTAACACACCAGCTTCATTAGGACCTCTTATATACTGACAATTATTTTGGTCAGATAAAACATTTCAAATTTTAAGGATTCCCTGAAGTAACTTAAATCAATTCAAAAATTCGACAGGAAAACTTAGTTTTGAAAATATGTTGTTTTCATAAGTCTTGTGAATACCCGAACATGCACTCAAAAGAACTAATTTATATATAAAAAGTTCATATTTGGTTAAAGCCAATAAACTCATCATAGACACATGTTCAGGAATAAAGTTTTGTACGCCAGACGCGCGTTTCGACTACAATAGACTCACCAGTGACGCTTGAATCAAATAAGTAAAAAAGAGCAAAATATAGAAGAAAGTTAAGGAGTATTGAGGACCCAAAATTCCGAAAGGTTTAGCCAAATACAGCTAAGGTAATCTATTCCTCGGGTTATCCTTAGTATTTCGAAAATTTCAAGATTATAATAGGATTGTCACTCAAAATGAAAGAAAAAGATTAAAAAAAACTAGATGTCAGAGTACCTCAATTATGAGGATGCTTCAAAATCACCTGTCAAGCTCTTACTGCCGTGTCCTAGATTTAGATAAGAAATGCAAACAAAAATCACCTTCCACAAGTGAAATCAATGTTTATGCATGTACGTAGTTTTCTTGTGCAAGAAATAGCAAATAGCATGCATACGTACTGATATTCTGAAAAAGAATATGCATTGGTGTCATCAAGTATATTGATTCTAGGTTAGTTGAATTGCCATTCAATCCGGAATTTGTTGTCAAATCAGATTTTAACCATGGCGTTGTCAATTTATTTTCGACTTATGAGTTTGAATGTCCTGCTGGTATCTTTCACCTCTCTTTTAAATTAATCAGATTTGTTGTGACGTGTCAACAGGGTGTAATAATAATAGTAATATTATGCAAATAAACCGCAAGACGTTTGTAGACTAGCTGGTCAACACAATGCATTTAATTTTCAAAATCGCACAATCATTGCAAAGATTAATTTTAAGATGCTATAAGATTGAACTATTAAAAACAAAAAAGAATTAAAATTTAATTAATATACATCCCTAGCTGTTATTAAGTCTTTCCAGAAATTTAAAATATACTCTCAATAAACACAAACGTCAAGTATTTACTAATGCCTTTTTTATCAAATCAATATCTTCTCCAAGTCTAACTTTCTATTTTATTTTTATACTAAATATAAGCAAAGACTTATAAAACCATACGTAAACGGTACAAAATTAAAGATAATATAACATTATTAATTATATATTCTATTAATGATAAATTTAGTTTCAGTTTAAACGCTAATAATCTTAATAAATATATCTTTGGTTTTGTTAGTATCTACTAATGGAAATAACTATTTTAGACAGAATATCGTTTTGTTTAATTATTTTTCTGTTTTGCGACCTAAGATAAATATTTTTATTACATTGGTTGCAATGAATTACATTGATTTCCCAGTGAAGTAAAAACCGATAATTTCACATGTGGAATAAACGTGGTTATTTCACTCCTCTGACGTCACACAACAATAGGCGTTGTCAAGACGTCAATAACGTCGGATCAAAACAAATTGTGAATGCGTAGAAAAAGATATAGTTCCTTACATTTTCTACTTTAATTTCATAAAAAAAAAGCCATTTGCCAATGTAATAAAAAGAATAACTAATCAAAGAATTCAAATATCGAAAAATATTCAACTCGTGACCGAATAACACTGATAATTAACTCATGCGCTACGCGCATTCGTGAATTAATGTGTTGTTCGGTCACTCGTTGAATATTTTTCTCTATTTGAATTCTACGATTAGTTATTCTATAATTAACAGTAATATCGTTTTGTTCATTTTCTTTTTGCTTTCCGACATTTGCTCAGGCTATGATGGAATTACAAATATGACACGTTAAACGTACAGAAAAATCAATTTATTCTGGAACATAATTTAACCCTCTTGCTGCCAAAGGGACATTTATGGCTTCTACACACAAATCTTGTTGATTGTGTAGAACGTCAAAGGTCCATGGTAACGTCACAATACTGAGGGGCACTGACAACGTCAAAAGACGGCGCCAAAAGGAAGATTTTGGCGGGATTGAAGCAAACCGAATAAAATGCATTATTTGTATACTTAAAACGGATGTCAAAAAATGATACAGGATCATAAGCTTGTTAGTACTATAATGCCAACTTATTTAACGTGTTTACTAATTATCTAGTTCGTTATTTTCATGTAAAATGTTGCGTACTTTCGAGAAATTTGTTAAACGTTTTTTTTTTCATACATCTTTCAATCTGAATATCTCGTATAATAATCGCATTCCTAATAAATAATCATAGAAAAGGTAACTGTTATACTTGATTACGCGAAATATTAATATTCACAATACACGCTTTATTTAAGAGAACTGGAAAATTTCTTTAGGGCTCAAATGCCGCGATTGAATTCTCAGTGAAGATTTTTTTTTGTAAAAGTACACAAATGTTACCCGATATACTTGTATTGCCATACGATATTTCAATACATTTTATACCTGTTTCTCCTTAGAAGCACTAATCTAAAACTATGTATTTTCATTCAAAATGGGGATGTTAAATTAGCAGGTGACCCAATGATTTCTTTTCCTATCTTACATATCATCCTTTCCCAGTGGCAACCTCAATTTTCAGCCATTCATCACAGATCTTTTACTTTGTAGGACCCACTGAGCAACATATTTATTGTACATTAAATTTCAGACGTCCTTAATATTGCATGAAATACTTGCCACTGAACGTTGAGAAGAGAACAATTTATCAATTAACAGATTTTAAAAGATATTTCCTGTATGCCAATTACAGTGTGTACTTCATCATAGAAAATGAAAATGAATTATTATTGATTCAGGTTCACTTGTAGACAATAGAAATTAATTTTAGAGAATTTCTTCCCTCGCTTTTCTGGGTTTTTTTAAATTCGTATTTTCAAACATTTCTCTAAAATTTTGAGCAATAAGTGGTCAACAAAATAATAATAAACATGATTAAAAAATAAACAAAATGAATATGGATAATAACGTCTATAAACATTATTTTCTCGCCTACCGAAACAAGGCTTGGAATGAAAATTTTAATCTGACACGTTTGATACTTTACAACAAGAAGTAGTTCATAGAATCGGCTGCTCGGAGTTTTTATTTATTTTTATTTGTACACTCATTGTTTTTATTTTTATTTTTATTGGGGGGCCGTTGTTTTGTTTATATAATTATTTGAGAGATTTTTTTTACGGTATTTATCAATCATAAGAAGGTTTACTAAGCTAATCGGATAACAAGGATACATATATTTTAGTATTTTAGAGGTGGTTAAGAATCAGTTATGCATTTCACTTGACGAAGATAAAACAAAAGCGCTTATAAAGCTAGTAGCAATGGGTATATTATTTTCATTTTTTTTAAGACAATTAAGAAAGATAAAAAAACTATATTTCAAGGTTAAAAGTTGTATTTTAAAAATAATATTGTATTAAAAACATCGTTTATAACAATCTTATAGCAATAGTTTTCATAAAATTACCTTTACATCGCTTTTCATAATTACGGCTACATTGACGCGGGAAATATTATGGACGGCGGGAAAGCGCTGTTCTACAGAGAGGCACAAGTTTTGCAACGTCACAGATATGAAACGTCAAGATGCTTTTGGCGCGACAAAGCAAGAAAAAAACTCGGCAGCAAGAGGGTTAATGTCAGTATATTATTCCCATGTTTATTGTCACAATGCACAATAGCACGTTGTATTATATACTACACAAACAACGCGTAAAGGGACCGGCTCAAAACGTTATATATATAATTGCAATATCATTTTACTTCATATTTAATACTTCCAAAGAAAAACGCATATGTTCTGTCAAAAGCAAATAGGTTGGAATATATACAGTTTTTCTTACTGCAATCTATTCTTTATGTTTTTACTTTCCGATCTACAAATGAACTTAAATTTGATTGTCGAAATATTTATACAATGTCACGTGCACTGGTAACATATCATAGAGGGCCGTATCAAAGATATAGATAACTACGAAAATTTTCGAGACGTATCGAGAATCTTGGTTCCGAGGATATCGAATGGCCCATAGAAGCTTCCAAAACTCACCAATATATAAGCGTGAACCCCCTCAGGGGGTTCACGCAATGAAAGACAAGAATACCAAAAATGACCCCCTCTTTTAATAATATTGTATTTATATTGTGTCATAGATCAAATTTATTCGTTCAGCGTATGTTTACTTGTTTTTGTTAATATGTGTTTTTTCTTGAGTAAAGCCATTTCAATTGATTGAAATTTTATAATGTGTTCTTCTATATTGTAATGTTACACTTTAAATTGTTTAAACCCGCTGCATTTGTTTGCACCTGTCCTAAGTCAGAAACCTGTTGTTCAGTGGTTGTCGTTTGTTGATGTGGTTCATAAGTATTTTCTCGTTTCTTATTTTTAAATAGATTAGACCGTTGGTTTTCCTGTTTGAATGGTTTTACACTAGTCATTTTTGGGACCCTTTATAGCTTGCTGTTCGGTGTGAGCCAAGGCTTCGTGTTGAAGGCAGTACTTTGACCTATAATGGTTTAGTTTTTACTAATTGTGACTTGGATGGAGAGTTGTCTCATTGGCACTCATACCACATCTTCTTATATCTATAGTACAATAACTAAATCAGTTTTCCTGTGAATTCTTTAAAACATTCTACATGTTTGTAAATAATGCTGTAATAATCACTATTTCTACATTATCTCTCAGTTGGTGAAAGCTTAACATGCTTAAGTATTTCAATTATGAACATTTTAGTCTTAACAACCCGTTGAAACCCCTCCCTGTCCAAACTTAATATGGACCCAGCGACGAAATTATTGATACACATGATGACAAATAACTGCAGAAATTTGGAACACATTAATTCTTACTCTTATGTGTGGTTGTAGTGACATCTAACGTCAATGAACGTGATACTCGTATTATTCAAATCTTTTGCACAAGTTTAATTAAAAGTGTTATTTAATTCACATCTTTCAGGCAATAATATTTATGAATCTAACAAATTTGAGAACTGGCTTTTTTATTTTTCTTTTCGGCTTAATAGACTTATTGTTTATTTTAATATGTTGATTTTGTTTAATCATCCAGCGCCCTGCATTTTTTGTTATTAATTCAAATTGACTCTTTGTTTTTTTAATAAAAACCTGAAAAAATATTTTATTATATTTAACTGAAATTTTGTAAGCGATTCCGAATTTATTCATCCATTGACCACAATCTTGTTCTGTTCATGGCCTTGCTGTAGGCTCAGGTTGACTAAAGAGTTTAATATACGCAATAGAAACTTATCGAAGGTTGAAGATCGTCTATTGATGGACCTTTGTATGTATTTTTTACTTGTTTGGTAGATCTGTGATTAACGTGTATCCACGATCTTATTTTAGTCATATCCACAATACGTTACATTGATAGGTGTTTGCATTACCCCGCCTCAGTACAAAAAAGACATATCGCGGCAAGCCTGTCAACATAATATTCACTGTGGTATATAGGGCAAACGCATGATTAGTTAAATGATGTATAAATCTAAATAAAGCAATAATTTATAACATTTGATACAACTATTGTCGAACAGACAGCAGCTTCAGTGTCACACATTTCTTATTTACAGATGATATCGGATATGTTCCTTATGTCGTAACTACAATACCCTTCCCTTTTCACGAATGTGACCTACCGAATTAGACTATTTACCGGATTTGTAATAACATAAGCAACACGACGGGTGCCACATGTGGAGCAGGATCTGCTTACCCTTCCAGAGCACCTGAGATCACCCCCAGTTTTTGGTGGGGTTCGTGTTGCTTAGACTTTAGTTTTCTATGTTGTGTCATCTGTACTATTATTTGTCTGTTTGTCTTTTTATTTTTGTCAATGGCGTTGTCAGTTTGTTTTCGATATATGAGTTTGAATATCCCTCTGGTATCTTTCGTCCCTCTTTTATTTAGGATCATGGTTCTTCGATTGAATTAAAATTTTCTGATAAATCTCACAAAGTATGATTTTGCAGACACTTCATCACATCAGAATCTCTAGCCTCTTCTAAAAGTACGTTCTCAGATTTGCCTTCTGTGTCTTGTGACTGTATCCATGTTTTAGCCTTGTTTATAATAAGTTCCCATTCTTGCTGTCGGGCATAATTTGTTTTCTACATAAGTAATAACCAGTGCTGTACACCAAATATCACGCTGAAAAAATAAGTAAGTTGCTACGTAAGACCACTCTAGTTTATGTAAGGAGATTGCTGTTGCTGCTGCAAAAAGAAAAAGACCAGACGAACAACAGTTTACAGAAAATTAAAGACTAGGCAACACGAACCCCACAAAAAAACCGGGTCAAAATCGAAAGCTCTAAAAGGGTTTGCACTTCCTGTTCTATACTATTGGGTCATGTTGTATTAATTATGGCAAGTACATTTCCGATGATAAGTCTCAAATTGTAAATGTTGATATCCTAAACATAAGCTACGACAAGTGAAACATACCCAAGGTCATCTGGTACGCAAATTCCAATACAGTCAACCAAATCAGAATGACATTCTCCGTTAATTTTCGAAAACATAACTGCAATTTTACTATTAAGTGCCCTTGATTCAATAGCTTCATTTTGAAGCAGGCCAGCGACCTCCCATTAAGTAAGTCAAGATAGGGAATACCAGCAAGCCATATAATACTATATCGACCAACTGGGGTAATGCACTATAATGGTACTACGAAATATTTCTTAACATTAGTTTAGATTTCTCTTTCCATTTCAAAGTTGTTTATTTCATCTATCAGTTTTTAGAGCTATGGTCTTGGTTTTCAAACTGATTAACGATAAACTCAATGTTACTAGCGGACGAAGGTTCATTTTAGGCAAAATAAGGCCTTGAATTTTAACTTTATCATAAAATTTCAAAAGGGGCATGACATAGTTCTTAAATGAATCTATTTCAAAAACCTTTCTACTAGGTTAAACAAATCTCTTCATAAGAGTTCATTTTAGGTTTCAAAATCAGCTCATTTTGAATATATTGACAAATTACGATGATTTTCTGCAATTTTCGAACCTCAAAGCTCTACGAAACTCTTTGCCGCTACCTAGGATCCAAAATGTTCTGTACCCAAAAGTTGCCAATGATAATATTGAATCTCTAGACAAAAACTTTCTGGATCACGGGTGGCGATCAAAGGTAATTATGGTAAAAACTTTTAAGAATTATGGAAATTTTAAACAAAACTGATGTTACAACACAAATAATGCATATTTGAAGAAGCATCAATTCGTCGTTTTTAATGACATGTGCCAAAAAGAAGTTATTTTGTATCACTAGTTATATCACACCCATTTCTATGTGAAATTGGTAGCATTTTTTTCTGATAAAAAAACCCATCAAAATCTTAGCGCCAATTTTAACCCTTCATGAACTTACTCCTTTAGAAAATTGATTAAAACTGGATATGGTAAAAAATAATAACTAAAGAAAACAAATAAGTAATTGTTAACTTATCAATGCATATGATTTAGGACTGCATCATGTAGAATGATATTCATGCAAGAATCCACAAAGGTCACAAAAATCAAGTATTAATTATTTGGTTTTGCTTGTGCTATTCCAATCATCTTTTGTACGCCATTATCCTTTTTTTATTATTTCTTGAGCTTCTTAAGACTTTTCCAATGTTGATTAATACAGAAAAGCAACTCAAACCCCGTAAATCTATACAGTACGTTTTTGTATTTTCAATGGAAAATTACCTTGTACTTGACTTTCAGGTGGTTTTCTTTAGTTTGTAGAATTTTCGAAAGCTCTGCTGTAGGAGACCATGAACCATCAAAATTCTGTAGAAACCCAATTTGTACCAGGATATCCTCTGTTGTTATAGAAAGCCGCCTTTATAATGTAATGAATATAAATCTTAATAACAGGTTAATATCACGAATGGATCCAAAGCAATGAAATTATCATTCATAATTTGATTCGCGTGTCTTTCTCATGTTTTGTTTTGAAAATATATGTTTTACCATTTAAATGGACCTTTTTTCAATCTATTTCTGTGCTGTTTTTAATATCATTTTTTCACTTTTAGCTACATCTTTATTGACATCATTGAATGGGGTTTTTTTTTCGTAAAAAAAACACCATGTGTGCACTGTCGTGAAAAATAGCGCTTTTGTTTGTCGACGTCGGTACGTCAATGACGTCGGCGTGAGCGGCAGTCGAAATTAGATGATATTAAATGGTTGGCTTGAACGGCTGTATTTTTTATATGTCTCCTATCACCACTACATTCTGGTGCCGTGACTGTTTGGAATAATGGATTCGAAGTTAAAAGCAGTACGGGCAGGACACAGATGACAAGTGACAAAGTTACAAAAGAAATTTGAGGACATTGAAAAGAATTCGGACTTAGACAAAGACGATGTGAAACTGATAGTAGATGCCGCTGAACAGAAACAGAGGACTATCGTGAATTTAAATGAAAAAAATACTGGATTTGATGTCGGAGTAGGATGCAGCGGAGGAATTCAAGAGTCTGATGAGTATATGTTTAGTTTAGTCCAAGCTTCGGAAAATTAGAAAAATATCACACTCTGATTCCCTTTATCAAAATGTAAGAGTCGCATCAACGTCTTTAGATCCAAATGCAAACAGTTTTACGCCAACTTACCCCACAAATTCATCACTTACTAATGCCAATGTCATACACAGCAATGAAACTGAAATAAATGTACGGCAAACACATTTGGATAATTTCCGCTCCATGCAAAATACCCATCGTGACTTGCACTCTACAAATGATTTGTACAACCAAGGCATTAAATAGCAGTCAAACCCACATATTAATTAAAGTAGATTTACCGCACTTTGATGGGGAAATTTTACAATGCCAAACCTTTTGGGATTTGTATGAATCAACTATACATTTCAACAGTAATTTAACCGAAATACAGAAATTTAGTTACTTGAAGGCCCAACTCCATGGTCATGCCGCCCAAACTATTGAAGGTTTCGCACTGACAAATGCCAATTAAACCACAGCCGTCAGTTTACTCAAAGAGCGTTTTGGATCGCCCCATAAGATAATGCATGCATACATGAAAGCGTTAATGGAAATGCCGACTTCTAGCAACAGTTAACAAAGCCTGAGAAGTTATGGAGACAAACTTGAAGCATATATGTCCGGGGACTACAATCATTAAGTCAGACGCAAGAGATGTACGGAGCCCTGTTAGTTCCGGTAGTACTTGGAAAACTTCCACCTGAACTTCGCAAAAATATCGCACGAGAACATGACAGCGACAATATTTCTTTGATTGAATTACGCAAATCGATTGCAAAAGAAATCAGCATTCTAGAAGTAGGCCAGACTACAGATTACGGTGATAATCACATAACAGCTACTTTTTTCGCCGGAGTGAAGTCGAGACAACAACCTCATTATGACAATAAACTAGGGATGTCAACGAGTACTCGAGTACTCGAGTATCGCTCGGTATCACCGAGTATCGAATACCAAATTGATACTCGACTAATCGGTTTCCTGTTAGAATGTTGTTGCTTTCTTAAGCTGAAACAAAATATATTTTTATTGAGAGCGCCTCCCGGGAAATTAAATATTAATCAAAATTAAACAAAATTAAATTCGTTTCGAATGTTTGCGTCTAATTGTCTTTTAAAATTCCTCCGTACAGAGCTTACACTTTTAGCTAATCTTAGTCATTCCCCACCTCTGTAACGTCAGAGCAAATATTTTCATCAGCAGGACTGTTAATTACGTAACAAAGTTGAGAAATCTCCTCGTCCCAGAAAAAGTTGACAAGATAATTTTTCTATATAAGAAAAAAATCGTTGCACCCTATGTCGACCCTCAGAAAATGATTAAAAGCATCAGTAACTTCTAATCATCACCCCTTTGATGTGTTTTTTTACGGTTCCCAAGTACTGTTGTTTGAGTAATAATTTTTCTAAAGATGTTTATTAATTAATTGATTAGATTATTGCCAGTTTACTTAATTGGTACAAGTAGTAAATGGGCTATTAATTATGGTATAACATTCCTGGAACTATTATCTAGTCCTAGGTAATAATGTTGAGGGTTTTACGTCCATAAGACAACGACCCACAATACATAAGATGGTTATTATTTTGTGCTTCCATTTTTTAGTTTTATTTTCCCGAGCGAGTACTCGAGTATCGCTCGGTAAATCCAACGAGTACTCGATTAGTAATTCTTTACCGAGTTGACATCCCTACAATAAAATAAAAATTCCAAAGGGGACACATGCTTGCGTTTTTTGTGACGGAACACACCATTCTAATGAATGTACAAAGGTAAAAGACCCGGCCAGCGAGAGAATTGCCGTAGCAAAACGTAAGAAGTTATGTTTTAATTGCCTTGGATCTCATCTCGCCAAAGAATGTAAATCGCAGAATAAATGCCGAAAATGCAACAAAAAGCACCATACAAGCCTGTGTGGAGGTCGATTTGTAGCTGAACAGAAGTCACAGTCAGTAATGTCGGGAGGTCAAAATGGAGAGAAAGCCGTACCAGTTGTAATGCACACACCATCTGCAGTTAAACAGCACTCGAATGTTTTGTTAAAAACAGCAATAGCACCAGTACATTTTGAACACAATTACGCAGAAGCAAATATTTGATTTGACGAGTGTGCTCAACGTTCCTTCATAACTGAGAGTTTAGCCAGGAAGCTAAATGTTTACGCCACAATAAAAGAAACAGTTCAACTTGCTGCATTTGGAGACGTGAGTAACAATGTACGCCAACTTGAATCTGCAACTATTGATATACAGACCGATTTTGAGAGAAGATACCAATTCACGCACTGATTGTTCCAACCCTATCCGTTCCTATGCAGACCAACATGACTCGTAACGTAAGAAATTTGCCGTATTTGAGAAGTCTTAAACTTGCGCATCCACTGAGTTCACATGAACAGTTTGAGATTTCGTTGTTGATAGGAGCTGACTTTTACTGGAAGATAGTGGAGGATAAAGTGATACGGGGTGATGGACCTACAGCAGTTAGCTCCAAAATTGGCTATTTATTGTCAGGACCAGTTAGCGATAAAAGGACTTCATCAATTTCTCCCGTCCTTTTGAATATCATTTCAAGTCATCATATGGCGGAGAAAAGTATTGAAAACTTCTGGAAGCTAGAATCGCTTGGGATAAATCCAGCTGAAACAGATGAAGATTTAAAGTACCTCCAGATATATCAACAGCCTTCACTGAGATTTGAAAATGGACAGTACCACGCCAAATTGCCATGGGAACAGGACCACCCTGACTTGCCATCAAACTTTACTACTTTGTGTATGAAAGACAGAGAAATTAAGAAATGAAGTACTATTATTACTAATGGTTGTCTTCTTTAATGTAATCGGTAAAATTATCCTATAACAGGAGCAATAAATATTTGTTGTGAAAGTTTTTAAATTCTAAACATATCTGTAAACGAGCTTAAACTGAAAAGTGCACTTTCTACCCGTGAACTTGATAAATGGTTTTGTTCTATCACCACACAAAGATTGAACACGGTAAAATTAATTAGCGTACACATTATTTTGAGACCACCTCTATAGTCTACTTATATGATTTGTAGATGCACATGAAGACATCAACTTGACCGATACATTTAGCTTGACATATTGAATAGACACCTCTCTACTGTTGAAATATGTATGTTGCTCTCTAGATGTTGTTTTTGGTTTTTTTTCTTGTGTTGTTGTCTCATTGAGGTTTATCCAACACCTGTTTTCATTTGTAATGTATAATTATGATAAGATATAAGTGTAGACAAACAGTGTGGATGAGCATCTCGCAGGAAATGCAATTTCGTTTAAAATCTAACATGCTTTTCATGAACATTCATTTGTTTGTTACTATGGTAGTTAATCAGTATATTAGTCCAGTTTTCATGATGTGGCGGCGCCGAATTACTATAATAGAAATACTAAAATGTCCTATAATCTTCTCACGAACTCCACCCAAACCGATTGTTGATCTCAGGTGCTCCGGAAGGGTAATCAGATCCTGCTCAACATGAATTAAATAATTTTGTCGTCATCTTTTTAAACCTGACTTGACCAAGCTCCTATGCTCGGTCTTTTTACCATAGCGTTGTCAGTTTATATTCTACTTATGAGTTTGAATGTCCCTTTGGTATTTTTTTTCAATGTAAATTACAAAATTTCAGTATTTTTGTTTGTTTTTAAACTCTAAGACCGACCCTGAATCCATTGCATTTTTTTATTATTTAGAAGTTCACTTATGCATGTCATTATCGAATTTATAGTTCCAAAACAATGATAATAGCTGACCTGGCAAAAAATGATTTACTTTCAGTCTACAACAAAAGAAACCATATCATTGTCCCTGTATTCTATGAGTTGTCATTTTTATTTCTTGCATGTAATTCGCATAACATGCTCATAACTAAAACCACATTATCTACCGTGAATATCATAATTCTATTGTTGGGTAAGATTCTCACTGTCTTCACAAATTCACTTTCACTTTCGGAAACTAACTGTTTGATCCATGAGGTCAGATCTGATATCATCTCTGAATATTTTGACAGATAGGAGGCATTGATTCTTTTAATCTGTTCAGTTCTTATCCTATTTTATATCGTGTAATTGGAAGCTTCATTCTGACAATGACGCACAATAAAGAAATTTTCCAGCTCTACATAAGCTTCACAGGTGTGAATCGTGACATTTTTCTCCTACTGATACGAAGCTTTTCCAACTCTCTCTTCTGAATATCTGCTGCCATTTCGTTCAGTACATTATATTACTACTGGTATAAATTGACAATATCAAGTTATGAATAATTGAACTTTGAGCTAGCTATACAACCAGGTTTAATCCACTATTTTCTACATAAAGAAATGCCCGTACCAAGTCAGGAATATGACAGTTGTTTTTCATTCGTTTGATGTGTTTGAGCTTTTGATGTAGCCATTTGAAAAAGGACTTGCCGTTTTGAATTTTTCTGGGAGTTTGGTATTTTTGTTATTTTACTTTTTTGAAGCCTGTAAATTCACAGCCTTGTCCTACTTTACTTTTTATCCATTCGATAGATGTTCTCAAGAATAAAATATTTTCTCAACGACTTCTTGCATGGTTCATGTAGATCTGGCCATGAAAAGAAAACAACTGAACATTGGCATCCTTCTCAACAGTAAGTAGCTTTGACTGCTGAATTGTTATTAAGGGGGGCTGAGTTTTCTTGTACATATTGGTCATACTTGTAGTACTGCTCTAGCAATGAATTGTTCTAGTAGTATGTGCTCTGGGAAAAGTCTATATGACCTAAAATATGAAAAATTTTAGTGATAGAAACAAATATGTCCCTTTTTGAACAGATACCAAATTATGAAAGAAAGTAACAATATCTTAAAAAATTATTTACAATCAACAATCATGTTGGGTTGCTGTCCCTTTGAAATTAAGCCAACATCTACTTTTATTCATATGTGCAAAAATGTCTTTACATGTATGTACTAACATGAATAATTTAAATTTGGTTCAAAAGTCTGAACTTTTGCATTTCCTTTTTTGTTTTCTTTTAAAAGAAATTGGAAACTTATATCAAAATAAAACAATAGCTATCAAAGTTTTGAATTTAACTTGTATAATGTTTTCTAGCAAGATGTATAGATTTCTAGTTGAAATTTGTTACTAATCTTAGTTAAAGATGAGTAAAAGCTTAAAGATATGATCAGCATGAAATGATGATCACTTATAACTTTTCAAATCTACTGGTTTAGTTATTGAAATACAGGTACATTTATAGAACCTTTTAGTATTGCTGTACTTGAATTATTAACTTCCCGAAAAATTATAATTTCAATTAGAAAATATAAACAAATTAAAATTTATTGCAAATACACTTCATGAAATAGAGTTTTCAAAATGTCAAGTACAGCCACCAAATCTTAATAAAAATTGATTTGATTGATGATCAATTTCTGTGCACGTAATGACCCGTAGAAATATCCTTATTTAGGATGAAAAAAATTATTATCTGGTCAGAACCCTCCTTTCCACTTTTTATCTGCCGGAGAAAAGCTCATTCGTTCAAATGCAATCAAATAAAATACTAATAACAATGATTGCAATGAAATTTATTTCATGCATTTATGTTCTCACTTTTTTGAAACCCAGTGACTTAAACTTAGCTGGTATATGACATATAAAAGAGAAGACCTGATATGAAGTACTCTACAAGATTGCAAAAAAATATTAATTCATAAAATATGACCTAATAAAGATATTTTCATAATATAAAAGACCAGAAACCCAATAGAACTAGCATGGCGAATTTAAAGATATCTTTCACTAAACCTTTATTTGAAGGATATTTTAGCTCATTTTAATCAATCATGCAAATTAGCTTGTTCCTTAAAAATGCTCAATTCAGAATAGTCCAAAATGCATTTAGTTTTTTTCCATTGGACATAAGATCTTCATCTTTCAAAATTCGCTTGGTTTTCTGTGAGACTAACTTTGAAAACTAATGCAGTTAACATAAAAATGTTCAACAAAATAGGAACAAACAAATAATAACATTTCTCACTGGGATGAACAAATCTGAACTTTTCTGATGAATGTAAATCCAAAAAAGCACTTCGAACGTATGATATTTATGAAGTGTTATTTTTATTTACTAGCCCTTGGTCGATACCATTGCTGGTGGACTGTAAGTAACGCCGATGGTATCATCAGTTCGGTAGTCACTGCCTCGGTGCTGACATGATTTATAACATACGTTTGGAATTCTTGGTTGATAATTTAACATATAATTTTGAAGCTAAGGCAAAGTTGATCATAGATAAAAGGGGGTATTCTTTTTATGTCACTTTTGTTAATAAAGCTTGATTTCAAACATTTAGGTTTGAGCGTTCCATTAACTATGAAACATTCACGTTCGAACTCACTTTTTATTATATTTTTAAGGGGTTTTTCTTCATAATTTTTTTTAAACACAGTGCTAAGGTAATTGTTATATTTCAAAAATATTGAATAAATGATCAGAAAAAGAAGGTAGTGGTCAGTACGGAAGCATGAACATTTTCTAATCGAATTTGAGAAATGTGGAAATATTTCTGATTCATTGAAAAGTATAAGTATTTCCTTTATTCTGAATTGTCAACCATTTATTTTCTATGTCTCACTCTCTTAGTTCAGTTATATTTAAGGAAGAGATTTTTGGGAGGTTGCATTGCAATAAAAAATGAAAACAACACGTTAAATAATTTCATGCGTCCGAAGCGCTTTTCTGGATTTACCTTCATCAGGAACGCTCAAAGCCGAATATTTGAAAGCCAAGAATTAACTCTTTAGTGGATCCATAGGCCAAGCATTCAAAGCCAAGATGTTTGCCCAGAATATCTTATTTTTCATTTTCAATTTATAATTCTTGCCTTCCTTTTCGAACGCCCGCTTTGTAGATTAATGTGTTATTTGTTTTTTCCAAACAAATCACACGTGATTTTCTACAAGCTGAGCTGTTTTAAAACTATTGGCCTATAAAAAGGTATACTGGCCTACAATGTACTTGTTTCAAGGGCAAGTAAGTTAAAAGGAAACTATCTTTTAACTATAGATACATTGCATATGATGAAGACATAATCTTTCAATCAGCTTAATTGAAGTCTAGGGCTGGCATGTCAGTAACTGTTAGTAGTCCTATGTTAATGTATGTTTATCATTGTCACTTTGCTTAGTTTCTTCTTTTACCTATTCTAACATCGGACTCGGACTTTTCAAACTGAGTTTTACTGTGCGTTTTGCTGTGTGTTTGTTTATTCCGCATTGGTAAGAGGCAAATGGGGAGGGTTGAGATCTCAAAAAACTTGTTAAACCCTGCCACATTTTGCGCCTGTCCCAAGTCAGGAACCTCTAGCCTTTGTTAGTCTTGGGTGTTTATTTTTATTTTGATTCAATTGTATGTTTTGTCGTTAAGTGTGGCGTCAATTTCGCTGAACTAGTATACATTATTGTTTAGGGGCTAGCTGAAGCCCGCCTCCGAGTGAGGTATTTTCTCGCAGCATTGAAGACCCATTGGTGGCCTTGTTTTATGCTCTTTGGTCGGGTTGTTGTCTCTTTGGCACATTCACTTTTTCCATTCTATTTTATATATTGTCCATACAATTAATAGTGGAATAATCGACTCTGTGCAGGCACTTGGTCGCAGTCAGTTGAAATGCTAATTTAAACTTTACGAAAAATCAAACATCCGGCTTGTATTTGAATTTTTCCATTTCCAATATGTGTATGCATCTTCATCAAAATCCAAAATACATTAATTGTAATCTATTATCTTGATATTTTGTCAACCTTAAAAAGCTCAAGCTCAAGGATACTTCTTCCAAGGTATCAAGATTTAAACTTGAATTTAATTTGACAAAAGCCTTACAGTATCTTAAAACAATCTTAAAGATTTTGACGAGGTTCATTTAAGTGTGGGAGTTTGGCATTCTTTATACACCTGACTTGAAGTTATCACCCACAGTAGAACGAGTATAGAAGTTATACATCCAACACAGTAAACTGGACGAACCGAGCAAGAGTTGTTGCAAGGGATCTTTTACGTGCTAGGGACCTGGCATACATTTTTTACTTTAACATATACATAGTGCTGATAAGATTCCTAATCAGATGTTATCTTAGACAAAAGAGAAGCGCTTTTATCATTAATTATATATTTATTATATTATCTAGATACAATTGATAAGCGTTGAGTCGTTAAAAAGATATCACGAAAAACCCGGATTGATATCCTTTTAACGATCCGTTTATTTAAAATTTTGTTATGAAGTCTTTTCAAAAATACATTTCTTTCATGAATTAGGCCCTATTATCAGTGACTTCAAATAACCACCTAATTATCTTGAATGATTCACAAGAAACAACTAATAATTGAAAGCATACAAGTAGTGGTTTAATCGCATGCACTTTCAAAATACTGTACTGAAATTTCTTTTGAGTTATAATGAATCTGAATATTATCTGTAATTTATAGAATAAGGCATATTCGAACTAATTTCTAAGTATGTATAATATGTATGTCTGAAGTTGCAAATATAGTTCATAGAGCGTTTGCTGATATTCGATGCATTCGTTGTCAATATAATGGAATTTGATGCGACTGTCATACAAGTCAGAGGTTTAGCTAGCTATAAAACCAGGTTCAATCCATCATTTTCTGCATAAGAAAATGTCTATACCAAGTCAGGAATATGACAGTTGTTATCCATTCGTTTGATGTGTTTGAGCTTTTGATTTTGCCATTTGATTAGGGACTTTCCTTTTTGAATTTTCCTCGGAGTTCAGTATTTTTGTGATTTTACTTTGTTCTTTACATCATATGCCCCTATTCATATATTCAAACCTACATAGGGATCTTTCCATGTCTTGATTTGTACAACATTTGTTATGTTTCGTCGGACACTTAAACTCGTTGATAAAGCCATCCACGAAAACACCGAAAATTGGTACCCAACGAATAAAAGTACTTTCACAGTTAATTCAAAAAGGGGAAGTCCATAAAAACTAACAAAATCGAATGCTAGACTTTATCAACCAACCTGACTTGGTTCATAGGATTTATATGCACATTGAAGCACGATGGTGTGAGGTAATATAAAAAAAAAACTACAGCCTAACAAGGGGAAAAGGTATGAAAAATACTATCACAATTTGTCCGATAATAGTAAATTGCAGAAACACTACAAACTTTAAGAAATTTGTTTTACTAACTTTGCGGGAAATAATGTATGATTAGGGCGATTAATTCGGGTAAAACATATTTAAAGGAATAAAAAATGCAACAAGGGTGTTTATGTGACTCCAGGAAGTTGAAGGGACCCCTATTTTTTATTTTATATAATAGTTACAATTTCATTACCGTTGTTTAGATGAACTATGGTAGCATGTGAATCCATTTAGGTTTATTATTATGATGCTGATAATGAGCAGTGAAGACATTCCCACACAAAAATAGCCTACTGTCAATGTTGTAATGTACAAATCCCACACATGGCAGGTGCGTTCGACTCCAATTTTGATTGAAAAGGATTGCCAGTTTTCCTGCAGAAGGTCGGTGGTTCTCTATGAACATTCCGGCTTCCTCCACCAAAATTACCAATAGTGCTGAAAGTGGCGTTAAAATACCGAAACAATAAATCCATCAATCTAAGTTACGTTTTTAGAAACAGAAATAGCTTTGATTTAGAGAAATACAAATACTGTTTTTTGAAAAGTTGGTTAATCTTATAAATGTAAAGACAAGATAATCAAATAAATTAATGAAGTTCGTGCAATGCGTTTAAAGTATATTAAGACACATGAAAGTGAATATACAAGGTCAATTGACTCCTAGACATAAATGAGTTTAAGTAATGTATGAAAGAAATTTATTCACCAAGCACAATTATATGGTTACTAATTATGTCATATATTATGTAATTTGAATGAACATTATGAAATTGTATTTAGAATTCTTTCATTCTTTCACAGGAATCAACCAGACCCGGGTAACATTTATCATTTTTATTTTTATTACCATTTTTATTGTTATTACTATTATTGTTGTTGTTATTGTTGTTTTTATCTACATTGTTTTCTTCTTTCAGGGAATCATTTAGAAATGAACGAAAGAAAAGCGGACGAATTTGTCTAATCGAAACCAATTGTCAATTATATGTTTTATTATTTTCCTTATGATTATATCTACAGGATTGATAAACATAGTTGATAAGACAGCAATTGACCAAGCAAAATCATTAAATTAGTTGGTCTCTGAATGACTAGCGATATTTTATGGAAAATAGAATTTTCATTAAACAGCCTTTAACAATCTCAGAACTGTGGTACTACTCTCAATTTAGATTATTTTTGTAAAGTTCTAATGCTTCTTGTAGGAACAGTATGCCAGTGATTGTAATTACTTCATTTCCTGCACCTAATTTGAAAAACAAGACTTTACAATGATTGTATAGGCTTTGGAGTAAATTTAAGCTTATGCAGTTTTGCATACTCATGCTCAACAAAAGAGGAACATACAAACACACATACAAGGAAATTTCTCACTGGAAAGTACAAATGTGTATTTTCCTGATGAAGGTAGATCCAGGAAAGCGCTTCTTATTTACTAGCCATTAGTCGATACCACTCCTTGTGGACTGTGCGTATAGCCGATGGTATCATCATCTCAATAGTCAGTGCATTAGTACTGACATGATTAATTACATACTTTTCTTAATAAATTTTCTGTCAGATAATTTTAAAGATGAACTCATACCTTTAAAGTAAAGGCCAGTCTTATTTGTCAACATTACAGTAGATATGGCTGAGGAGTTATGCTCTTAAAATGATAAAAATTCAGTCAATCAGTAAATTAATAGTTTTTTGGATGAACATCTATGTTTGATATGAAAAGAATATAGAGATGAGAGATGTGGTATGATTGCCAATGAGACAACACTCCACAAGAGACCAAAAGGACACAGAAATTAACAACTAAGGTCACCGTACGACCCTCAACAATGAGAAAGGCCCATACCGCACAGTCAGTCATAAAAGGCCCCGAAATGACAAATGTAAAACCATTCTAGATTCTAGAAGTCTTTATATCTATTTAAAATTAGGAGATGTGGTACGTTTGTCAATGAGTCAACTATTAATTCAATAGATCAAAGGTTAAAGGTGTGAATAATTATAGGTCACCTAATTATAACCATCTTCAAAAAAATAAACAAAATCCATGCGGTATCCGGCAAAGTTGGCCTTAGATAAACATGGTTATTTTTTATGTATCTTTTGCTCATATAGCTTGCGTTTAAATGTTGAAGTTTGAAGTGATGAGGGTTAATCCAGAAAAGCGCTTCGGAGGCACGACATTTTAATGTGTTATTTTCATTGACGTTTACTATTAATCATTCACGTTCAAAAGTCACTTTTTATTATAGTTTTATTATATTCCATAATGTGTTTTACTTGATCATTTTTATTTGATAATCAGTCATTAATTGCAAAGTTTCAGATACAGGAATGGTTTAAAATGCAGTGATAAGTTGATTGTCATATCTCACAAATATTCAATAAAATACGATCATAACAAAAGGGAGTAGGCAACACTGAATCAAGGAAATTTTTCTAATCGGATCTGAGTAGAAAGGAAATATTTTTGAACCTTAGAAAAGTATAAGTATTTCCTTTTTCTGAGTTGCCAACTATTTATATTCACTGTCTCATTCTTTTAACTCAGTTATATGTTAAGAAGTGATTGAAGTTCATGCATAAACTTCAACTTTTACCTAACTGCTGAAAAGTTTGACTCTTTAATTACTTGACTGATTTTGATGTAATCAGCAGCGTCTTGGTGTATGTTGGGAAGATAGTTTTACCAAATTACTATGGACTCTAGAAATGAAGAATTAGAAACAGCTTCAATAGAATTATACCAATATATGTGTAATGTATTGGTCGGATCGGAAAAAATTGTTAGATATAGACGATTGTTTTTTAAATTATTTGATGAAACATGGAATACACAACATGGCTTTGAATTAATCAGTAGTGGAAGTAAATCGGAAGGTTTAGACCTTCATGGAAGTGATTTTGACGTGATGACTTTACACAAATATTTAAAGGTCTATGAGAACATTGACAGTTCAGGTTTTGCTGTAAACATCGATACAAACAATGCTCAACCAGGATTTGCTCTATTAAACGTTCCGGAAAGCATCGGCAAATTTTGCCCCGTTTTGTTTTCTAAGACTGACAATGGGTACCTACTATCAAGTAGAAAAATTAAAGATTTACTCATGGTTAAACCCCGTTTATATAATGGGGCTTTCAGTATTCATGGTCCAAGTGTTTGTCATAATGAAGTAGATTTGGATATGGTTTACTGTTTACAGTGCAACACATGGCCGTTTGTAGCCAAAAATTGGCTGCTCAGAAACAGATCATCTGAATGGCCTCCTCAAGAACTAATTGACAACATTGCCGAACAAGGCGTGTTATTAGTTCCCGTCGGTAGCAAGAGTTCTTCGAATGACGTCAACGAATTGGAATGGAGAATGTCATTTTCTTTGTCAGAAAAAGTACTTATTCATTCTTTCAATCACGTGCAGATTATTTGTTATGCCTTGTTGAAGATTTATCTGAAAGAAATCGTAAATAGTAATAAGATTTTGTCTAAACTTTTGTGTTCATACTATATGAAAACGTTACTATTCTGGATACTGGAGGAAACAGATGGATCGAAATGGACATCAGAAAATTTAATTCACTGCTTTCTGGTTTGTGTTAAACGTTTATTGTACTTCATTTCATGTAACTATCTTCCTAATTATTTCGTACCTGCACACAATATGATTGACGGGAAATTGTCAAACGAAGCACGCAACGAGTTGATTCGCATGTTAAACGGAGTGCTGTCTGACAAAGGATGGGAGAATATCTTTCATGCAAATTCTTTAGACGGATTTCGGGCTAGATTATCGTTTAACCTGGTGAATGGCTATAATGTTTTTGATAAAGCTATATTTCCTCTTTACATGACTTTAGAAATGAAATACTTTGACTTCGAACATAAGTGTAAGCATGTTATTCACAGAATAGTGTCTAGTCTTCCAAAAAGTGTAAAAAATATATGCGCGTTGCAATTTTTGTGCTTTAATTACTCTTCGTTGTCTAATGTCAAGTTTTGTAATGGTGATCCTAAATGTCGACGAGCTAAACAAAGTCATAATAAGTGTACGTATATAACATATAGACTAATACTGGCAAAATTGTTAATCAATACGTACAGTGACGCTGCATCAGGGTGGTTATTGCTTGCAGCATTTTTCTATAACCATCGAGAACACTTCAAAATGTTTCCACTCTTAGATCTTGTAACGGTTCAATTATCCATTGACAGACTTTATTTATCACATCATTTGAAAACCAGTTTTATACACACACTCACCAGAAAAAGACTGTCGGCGAAATGTTCGTTTCTAAAACGATTACGGCAAGAAGTAATGAAGGATGTACCATACAATATAGATACTAAAAATTCATTTCTGGCTCATGAAAATTTAGGAGCTAGTGAAATTCATGCATTTCTTCCGTGCTACCCAGTTGTTATTTTACATTATTTTTCTTTTTTGATTCATTTCGAGCTTGGAGATAATTTTCAGGCGGATCGTCAGTTACGAATGCTTCAAAATACTGTAGAGAACACTGTTTCTGGAAACACACATTTATGTGTAAATGCTAACACTTATCTTATGAGAGCATTACGTTTCTCTAATAATTTAGCAGGATTTCACTCAACGTGCATACGAGTCTCACAAATAATGAAACAATCAGACGAGTATAAAACATTTCTGGAAGATGTGTCATCCGTTAATGATAAAATAGCACCATTAGCTAGGATGATGCAGAACCTTGACGGTTAATTTACAGCAATTAACGTATCGATGCAAAGTTATATACGGCGGAACACTTGTTAATCTCCTCATCCTATTATAAACGTCCCCTTTACTTTTCAGGAAAATTCTTCAAAAGTCAGATAGAAAAACCATGAACAACCTCTAAAAGTGTATTTCAACGAGTGTTTTTTTTAAGAAGGTCAAACTACAGCTGAATAGTTTCTAACAGTATATAAATTGCTTAATTATTTTTAAATACATTCAAATTCATTACAAAATTAAAAAATATTGTGGGTCGACTTTCCCTGTCATGCCTGATCCTTTGACTTTGGTCCAGTTATTGAGTAGATTATCATGAGACGTCAAACTTAATACTACTGCTGGTAGCCTGTTAGTTCTCCAAGGCAAATAGATCTCTTTTGGAGAAACAATTCATAGATAATATAAAATAAGGAGATGTGGTGTTTGCCCATGAGACAACAAAGTTAAAAACGTGGAGTTTAGCAATTATAGGGACTGTAAGGCCTTCAATAATGAGCAAAACTCATATCAGATAGTTAACTATGAAGAAGCCATGACAAATGTAAAACGATTCAAACGAGAAAACTAACAGCCTGATTTATGTATAAAACAATAAACCAAAAACCAAAAACCAAAAATATGAAATTCAGCTACACAACCACTGAATTATGGGTTCCTGACTTGGCAGCCACACACAGAATTAGACGGGGGTTTATGACCTTCCCTTGATCTGGGACAGTGTTGTAAAGGCACAGCATAAGAGCAAACTATAAAATCAGCTGCAATGGGCTAGACTCATCAGATCGATACAAAGAACAATAACACTAAAGATACAAAGTACCATCTGAGAGTACCCGCAGTTACTGAAAGCAAGTTCAAGCAAATAACAACCAGAAGAATCATGTACTTTTTTATGTCCGGACAAAACAGAAAGTACAAATAATAATCTTTCAGGTGGTATACAATACAGTCGTATATTAGGTGAATTAAATTGTTGTTTGCTTAACGTCCAGTGGCAATTAGTTCATGTATATTCATGACGACCTATAACACAATATCTGTAAACTCTGCATGATTAACATCGTCGGTATTCTACATATGTCAAAACTTGAAATTTTAGCTTTCGCATGTTTAATGGTTGAATGAAAGGTATTAGAGTACTTTGACAAAAAAAGTTTGAATTAAATGTTACATGAAATAATTCCTTACTTTTTAATGTACTTTGTTTTTCAGAGGATTACGCAATTTTTATTCAATCATGCTTCTTACTAAACAATAAAACTATTTATATCAAAATAAGAAAATGTGGTATGATTGTCAATGAAACGACTCTCCACAAGAGACCAAATGACACAGAAATTAACTACTATAGGTCACCGTACGGCCTTCAAAAAGTAGTAAAACCCATTTAAAATTCAAGAGTCTATCCTAAATTGAGGTAAATTATATGGCCTTCCAAATACCGTTTCGATCCCTAACATCACTGAAGAGACATTAATTGTCGAAATCCGGATATGGTGTACAAATTTTTGCACCTCATGTTTGCGGTATACCACCTTCTCCGCAAGTTTATTGTTTTCTGTTTGGTATTAAATTAAATATAAGATCTCTGTTACATCTGGTGATCAATTTATTTGGCAATCGTCAATGGCAGTCAGCAGGGTTTAAGAACATCCGTTGTTCGACCTGCTTGTCAAATGCGTTTTGTTCAAATATACTTTTTCACTTTTTTGGTCTTTTGGAAAATGTTGTTTGTGCTGTATTTAGACCACTCTACCAAGAAATTTGTTTTCCATGCACACGTATAAAAATTGCGGTTTTTATCCAACGCAATCATAGGTTTGAACGTTGTTTTCAATTTAGACTCGTTTATATATATATATATATATATATATATATAAACGCCTAAAAAGTGTACACAACAACACCAATAACAAAAAAAGGAACTATAAATGTAATTATTTATAAATATTTCGGATAACAGATATCCTTCATCAGTAAATATGATTGTGATGTTGAATGAATCATATATCAGTCTACTTAAATTAAACTATAACAATCTTGAAATTTATACAATAAAAAAGTCAAACCGAACATCAGGTTAGACGCTCGCACAATTCTAAATATGTGTTAAACACGACATAGGTTATATGACTAATTACAGCAGAGAGTTCAAATATATGCTTTAAATAAAAATAATAATGTGCGATATGAACTAGCACAATTCTAAAGCTTTAACGGTGACGACAGTTATGATGTTACAAGAACGATTGCGTCAATAAGAATTCCAAATAAACAGCACTGAACGATCTAAATTTGTAAATATTTCAAATTTGACAACGGTAGAGTAGTTACAACAGAGTCTGCGTATTTAAACATCGCAAACAAACGGCCGTTAAAATATGATAATAAATTTTGACTAAGGTTAACTAGTTGAACGTGGCTTGGCACTTTCACATCCCTCAAAAATTAAGCAATTTAAATTGGTATATTCAACAGATTTTAGAGATGAGTAAAGTAAAGAAATAGAAACAGAGACTGTAATAATAAGTAATATAACCCAAATGTGAAGCACTGCATGGAGTCGAACTACATCTTTTCATTTATCCCATTTGGTGCCAAAGTTGTTAATTTTCTTATCCAAAATCTTTCCCGAGTGAGTCTATCCTCCCTAGACCAAGCAGAGTTGTGGTCAATGATTGTAATGGTCAGTCGATTGAGATCTGCCTTAGTGTGGCCAGGGGATCTCAAATGTCGACTGAGAGGGAGGTCTGGCTTGCATTGGTAGTCGCTACGATGACCGTTCATTCGTTTGTGAAACGGCTGTTCTGACTCGCCAACATACTGTTTACCACATTTACACTGTAGGAGATACACAACATTTGTAGTCTTGCAATTAACATTGCAAAATATGGTGTATTCTGTACCAGTGGAGTGACTGTTAAAAGTCTGGGTAACCAGTATTTGTTTGCAAGTCAGACATCGTTTGTTCCCGCAACCCTTGCAAGAGCCCACAGAAGAAGAGCCTGCTTGAGAGGATAAATCAGCTCTCACCAGCAAGTCTTTAAGGCTTTTGGGCCTACGGAAAGCCAGTACAGGTGGCTCGGGAAAGATCTTGGATAGTTTAGGATGTTTTTCGATTTCTTTCCAATTTTTGCGGATTAGGTGAGATAAGTTGTCAAATTTTGGATGGTAAGTCAACACAAAAGGCACCCTCCTGTTGACCTTTTTGACTTTATATTGTAAAAGTTCATCTCGGCTGATGTTGTTAGCACGAGAAAAACCTTTATCAATGTCTTTTCTTTTGTAGCCCCGATGTTTTAGGTGACCGCGAAGTTCTTGTAGTCGTTTTTTTGCAATATCGTTGGTGGAGCAAATCCTTTTTATTCGTATGGCCTGGCTGTAGGGAATGCTCTTGGTGCAATGTTTAGGGTGACAACTCAAAGGAGATAGATATTGATGTTTGTTTGTGGGCTTGCAATACAGATCTGTAAATATGTTTCCATCCCTCACTTGCGTTGTAGTGTCAAGAAATGTGATCTTAGAGTCAGAGATTTCATATGTGAATTTTATTGAGGGATGGGCATCGTTGGCATGTTGAATGAACAAATTTAGTTCTTGTTCATATATATATGATTAGTACGTCTAAACAAGTGACAACTCCATCCATTGGGTCACCAGTGAAGTTGATACACGGCTGAAAACACATTTTATATTCAGATTTACTCTAAATATCAGCACAACAATGTTAAATCTGCAAATTTGCGGAAGCAAATTTTGTTCTTCCCTCGCGTGGATTCGAACTCATGCTAATGGGATATCGAGACATCACCGCCTGCACTGTGTCCATCGCTCTAGACCACTAGTCACCTAGATTGAACTTATAATTCAGCTTTAGGTGGCCTAGTGTTACCTTTCCTCTTCAGTAGAATCTAGAGTTGTAACACAGTACATGGTATATTAGGCATGAAGATGGAATTGATTGCAGATTAGCTAAATATTTATCGTAAAGGATCGTAAGATACAGTCACAGAAATAATTATTTTGATAAGTACGTTTAAACAAGTGACAACTCTACGACAGATTTGTCACTTGTTTAGACGTACTTGTCATTATTCTCATAACCAAATGTTAACAACATAAATGCTAGATCGCTGTTTCAATTGCTGCTAGGTTAAAACGCACAAATGACTTCCAATACAACCTACCCCCTTAAACCCCCTTAAACCATTTGTGTATTTATTAGAATTACAATGATGTGTCCAACCTCTTCTCCGAGTCAGTATAAAGTCGTGCAGTGAGCCAGGACCCAAGACTATTGAAAAGTTAATTGGTCGCCATACTTTCGTGACTTCGAAATTTTATGCAAAATAAAAAATGAAAACATTTTCGACAAGAAAATATACTTTTTTTTTTTAATCTTAAATAAACTTTCTAAGGCTGAATTTTCCGCATTGTCTTGTTTTGTTGAATATCTTGCTTTTTAAAGACACATTCTGGTTTCAGAGTAAATGGTATACTTCATACCCGGTAAAAGTTTATTACACTTTAAAATCTTTAAAAAAAAAAGAGATTCACGCCTTTGACTGAGTGATCACAAGAAACCCTTCTTTATTTGCCAGTAATGTTTATAATAGCATATTCCGTCTAATGTGCCGAACAAAGCAGGGTTTTAATTCTCAGACTAATTTCACAACAAATAACTGCCCTGGCTTTGTAGTTTTTTCTCAAGCTGATTTTTTTTTTCGAAACTTTACAAAAAATGTAAGTAAATATTCTGTTCTTTACTAAACAGTTGGAATTTAGACCATATGTTGAGTTAAACAAAAGTAGCCGGGATAAAGTTTGGAAAATAACTGTCCACGTTTTTTCTGTCATGTTTAGACACTCCCCTAAAAGATAGTGATGGTAGCCATCACATAGGGTCTCGCAGTATGTAAATCATTACATTGCTATGCTATGGTTATTCCAGTTACATGTGTATACACAGGAATGTCTAGGTTAAACTAAGTTCTTTTACCATGATCACCAAATTGACAATGACGTGCTGTTTATTTACCATTTGTATGCCACATTTTCTAGGCAAGAGGTAAAGTTTAAACATTACTTTACGAAAATTTTACGGACGCCATTACTAGTTGGTTGATCGTTATGAATATCTATTTCACAGATAACGACGGATATATCAATTGTCGTAACTACAATTCCGTCCTCTTTTCCTCGAATGTGATGTACCGTTTTAGACTTATCACCGGGTTTTTACTAACATGAGCAACACGATTTTTTGGACATATGCACACGGGTGGCTCAGTTGAACTAAGTTTTTAATAGTGATTTTCAACGTGCATTTTTCTTCCTTGTACGCAACACATCTTCTAAGAGGAGTGGAGACTATTCATTCCAAGTTTCATTACCGAACACCAAACGATTTTAAGGTAGGATAGTACATGATTGACAAACGGACAGAAGGGCACATGCAAGGACGGACAAGCTGATTACTATAGGTCTTCTGTTGATTAAACGGCAGGGTTCTAATTAGTAGCTACCACTCCTGATTGACTGTTAGTCTATGCTTAATAACGAATTGTGATAGGTACAGGGACACTTTAAAGGTTGAATGGACATATTTAAGTTTACCACTATATCTGTAAATTCCCAGTTTTGCAAACTTAGAGTATCAATACCAAATATGAACATCTTACTGTTTGAATTTCTTAGATTTTATAGATTTAACTTCATCAGAAGTGTGCAGAGCCAAACATGTATAAACATGAGAATTTCTATTACTATAACCAAATTGGGAATGGAGAGTATTCAACATAATCTGAGAAGAATGTACTGACAATTTACAGTATCTTGAGAACAAAATTAAGTTCATTAAAAAATCCTCACCATTAGAGCACGAAAATACGGTCATGATTTTGTGACACACACGCATGTACAGATGGAATAACAAATTTTATAATGAGATTTAAACCTAACAATATTGAGTCACCATATTGTAAAAGTAGTGGAAACCAGACTTATTCGGTATGGGTTTTGCTCATTTTTGAAGGTCGTACAGTTACCTATAATTGCTAACTTCTACGCTATTTGGTATCTGGTGCAGAGTTGTTTCATTAGCAATCGTACCTCATCTTCTTATTTTCATATCAATGCTTAAATTCTATAACATGACCATTAGAGTATGAATGAAAGTAAATTCAACATGTTTTGCTGTTGACAATTGTCATTTCTGGATATAGACTTCAGGAGTAAGTCTAAGAATTTAAAGTTTAAGCAGCCAAGATGGTTTAAATCATGAAGGAAATGTGTGTTTCTTACTTTTTTTTTTAGCTTTCGGTCAGTTTCTTTATCAAAATTGTAATGGAGCCTATTCAAATTATTTGCCCTTTTCATACATGAAAATTGTGGTTTAAACCTGGTTTTATAGCTAGCTTAACCTCTCACTTTTATGACAGTCTCATAGAATTCCATTATATTGACAACAATGTGTGAGCAAAACAAACAGACATAATAGGTAAAAATGTCAAAAATTGGGGTACAGCAGTCAACATTGTGTTATAATCTAAATCATTATAAAAACAAACAACTATGTCAACAAAGAAAAACAAAATGACACAAAGACACTCTATAGACAAAGCACATAAGCAAAAATGAAAGACAAGAATACAAAAAAAAATTGATCATAGCACAATAACACAATGGCGGGATGTATAAATACCGTGCCATGCCAAAAGGATATTACCAAAAATGAACTAAACAGTATAGATCAAAGATGTTCTCGATAAAATTGCATTTCTATCAGTTCATATCAGTTTGAAGACTATTTCGAACCCCATGCCCTCTAAGTCATGGTACAGTGACTTTGAAATTTCAATGTTCAGTTTTCTGCTTAGGGCGAACAATTCGGATAATAAATATTTAAAAGAATAAAAACTGAAACAAAGATATTTATTAGTCATTTTTATTATTATGACAGTTTTTTTCTTTGGATTTTCTTCTTTTCAGGGAAAAATTTAAAATAAAAAATGAACGAAAGGAAAGGAAAGCGGACGGTAGTATCTAATCGCATCAATCGTCAAGTGTTTAGTAGATGTTTTATCTATATGATTATATCTACATTGTTGATAAAAATAGTTGATGAGACAGAAATTTATGGGAAAAGAAACTAAGAAATGAAGTACTATTTAATTTGAATAAAGCCTTCACTCTTTTCACTTGTTTGTACAATCTGTATTGTTAAACAATTAAGAAAATCAATTGTGATATGTTTGAATTATATTGGCATATATTCCATGAATAATCAGGGGGACAAAATACCAACAAATTAAATGAAATAAAAGTGGGGCGTTCGAAACGAAAGGTGACAAATTTAAACAGAAAATGGAAAAAATAAGATGTTCAAGGCAGACATTTTGGCTTTGAAAGCCTCCAATGTCTATATATGGATCCACTCAAAAGTTATTGCAGATGCAACATCCCAATAATGTCTTCTTAAAAGATAATCGAATTAAGAGAGCGAGACATTGAACTTAAATGTCTGACAACTAAGAAAAAGGAAATACTCATACTTTTCACTGAATGAGAAATATTCCCCTACTTGACAGATCCGATGAGAAAAATTTCCTTGTTTTGGTGTTTCCCACTGCCTTTGTCGTTTATTGAATATTTTTTTTATATGACGATCATCTTAGCATTGTATTTTAATTCATTTCTGTAACCGAAGCTTTGCAATATTTAACTGATAATGAAATAAATATTATCAAGTAAAATCCCTTATGAAATATGATAAATAGTGACCTTTGAACATGAATGTTTGACTGTTAACGTCAACGAAAATAACACTTAATGAATTGCGTGCGTCTGAAACGTTTTCTGGATTTAACCTCATCAATCAGGAACCCTCAAACCGAAACATTTAAAAGCAACCTATATGACCAAAAGGGACATTAAAAGAATACCCAAATTCATCTTAGGTTAACTTTGTAAGAGGCAGTTGGAACTTTAGTTTCTTAAAAGTATCTTTTTATCAACGGGGAATTTAAGAAAAGTATGTTATAAATTATTTCAGCGCAGAAGCACTGACCACTGTGTTGGTGATACCCTCGACTGTACAAACAGTCCACCAGCAAAGGTATTGACCAAGTGCTAGTAAATGAAAATAGCACTTCATAAATTTTGTGATCCGAAGCTCTTTTCTGGATTTACCTGTATCAGGAAAATCCACATTTGTTCTTTGTAGGTTTTTATATTTTTAAACGTGTATCTGCTTAAATGCATAAGCTTAAATTAACCAAAGAATCTAAGAAAATCAATTTGTTTTAATGAGGAAGGCATTGAAGTTATTACAATCACTGGCATACTGTCCCTAGAAGAAGCATTACAACTTAAAAAAAATATTTAGAATTGAGATCATAAAAGTTCTGAGATTGTAAATGGCCGTTTAATTAAAATCCTTTTTTCCATTATTCAGAAACCCACTAATTCAATGGTTTTGCTCGATAAATTGCTGTCTCATCAACTTTTTTTTTATCAACAATGTAAAATTTTCAAAGCCAAAATGTCTGCCTTGAACATCTTATTTTTTCCATTTTCTGTTTAAATTTGTCACCTTTCGTTTCGAACGCCCCACTTTTATTTCATTTAATTTGTTGGTATTTTGTCCCCCTGATTATTCATGGAATATATGCCAATATAATTCAAACATATCACAATTGATTTTCTTAATTGTTTACCAATACAGATTGTACAAACAAACGAAAAGAGTGAAGGCTTTATTCAAATTAAATAGTACTTCATTTCTTAGTTTCTTTTCTCATAAATTTCTGTCTCATCAACTATTTTTATCAACAATGTAGATGTAATCATATGGATAAAGTAAAAAATATACTAAACACTTGACGATTGGTGCGATTAGATACTACCGTCCGCTTTCCTTTCGTTCATTTTTTATTTTAAATTTTTCCCTGAAAAGAAGAAAATCCAAAGAAAAAACTGTCATAATAATAAAAATGACTAATACATATCTCAGTTTCAGTTTTTATTCATTTAAATATTTATTATCCGAATTGTTCGCCCTCATCATATATTATTGCGTGCAAAGTTATCTAACAAATCATCTGAAAGTTTGTTGTGTTTCTCTATTCTATAACTATTATCGGACACATTGTAACAGTATGTTTAAGACATTTTTTACTCGTTACTCTGTAGTTTATTAATTACCGCAATTTTGCGTGTTTACATATACATATAAGTCCCATTTCAACAATCGACGTTGTCGACATCGGGGGCAAGAATTCCGCTCAAACAAGTACTAGGGATTTCTTGAATTTGCAATTAAGTTAGATCTATTGCTTCTTGTTATGTCTCATGTGACTTTGAGATACACATAAGGCGCTATTCTTGTGTTGCTACATGTTCTCTAAACAGCAAGTTACAACTTATTATGGAGGTCTGTTAAGGGGCGTTTTGCTGTGAATGATTACTGAATCCGGCGTTACAGTTGGTCTGATTTGAACACCGGTATACTACTGTTGCCTTTATTTGGGATGCAATCAGCAGTACATATATGTTATAGTACATAAATATGTCAGGCCCTTATCACGTAAAATAACCCTTACAACAACTCTTGCTATATGCTTCCATTTTGCTATTTCAAAATACAAGGCTTTAATAAGGGGACAAGGCCTCGAAATAGTCGTCAAACTGATAAGTATTGATAATAATGCAACTTTATAGTAAATAATCATTGATCTATCACAAGTAGTTCCTATCAAACTGTTTAAGTAGAAAACTTAAAATTAAAAATTGCTAATTAATTTAAAGTCAATGGACCATGGCCTACGGGGGCAGGGCCTTAAAATAGTATGCAACTTTATAGAAAATATCATTAATCAATCAGAATCAATTCCTATCAAACTGACTTAAGCAGAAAACTGAACATTGAAATTTCAAAGTCACTGTACCATGACTTAGGGGGCATGGGGCACGAAATAGTCTTCAAACTGATATGTACTGATAAAAACGAGAACATCTTTGATCTATACCGTTTAGTTCATTTTTGGTAATATCCTTTTGTCGTGGCTCGGTATTTATACATCCCGCCATTGTGTTATTGTGCTATGATAATTTTTTTGTATTCTTGTCTTACATTTTTGCTTATGTGCTTTGTCTATAGAGTGTCTATATGCCCTTTTTTCTGTGTTGACATAGTTGTTTGTTTTTATAATGGTTTAGATTATAACACAATGTTGACTGCTGTACTCTTTTGACATTTTTACCTATTATGTCTGTTTGTTTTGCTCACACACTGTTGTCAATATAATGGAATTCTATGAGACTGTCATAAAAGTGAGAGGTTTAGCTAGCTATAAAACCAGGTTTAATCCACAATTTTCATGTATGAATATGGCAAATAGGTTCGGCATTGATAGTAAAAAAAATATCCGATAAAAAACGTCGAAAGCAAACGATATGATCCTACGAAGGCTAATGTTATAGGACTAACGGAATAATATAATAGGAACTTCGAAGGAATTCAAATGTGCAAAGTATATTCCTGCGCATGTTGCCATTTGTCAAATGTAAACGAGTGGTATTTAGAAATTTTCAGCGATGAAATATTTCTTACAATTGTTCTTTAACATCTTTACCAAAAGCACAGGGGATAAAAACAATGTATGAATTTCTATTGAGCCCTTTTTCCCATGTGCAACGTTAATTATTTTCGGTTGATCGTTTAAGGTTATTCTGGACATGTTTTTTGAATTGCAGGATTAAAAGTATGAAAACTAGACAAAGTGATGCCCCCGCACTCCATTCTGAAGTAACTGTATTATAACAAAGTCAATGTAGGACTTTCTTCGAGATATTATTGTGTCTAGGAGCCACAAATGATGCCCCCGCAGATGCAAAGTGTTATTTAAAAATACACAAAGTTGAGCATGGGAGCACATAGGTCAAAGGTTCAGATCAAATGGTAGCTCCTTAATCAGCATTGTATGACATCTATTTTTAAGCACCTCTTATGCAAGTATATACTCCAAAAATGACAAAGTCCAACTTTCTCCCAATTCAGCAAATATTAATAAAAATCAAAATCCTGACAACATGCACACCTTCAATATATGTACAAACAGCCAGCAAAGTGAAAACTTCCTAGCATTCAAACTGTAGGAGGAGTTATCCGGAAATGCTATGCACCTCTTATGCAAGTATATACTCCAAAAATGACAAAGTTCAACTATCTCCCAAAAGAGCAAATATTAATAAAAATTCAAACCCTGACCACATGCACACCTTCAATATATGTACAAACAGCCTGCAAAGTGAAAACTTTCTAGCATTCAAACTGTAGGAGGAGTTATCCGGAAACGCTATGCACCTCTTATGCAAGTATATACTCCAAAAATGACATAGTTCAACTATCTCCCAAAAGAGCAAATATGAATAAAAATCAAAACCCTGACCACATACACACCATCAATATATGTACAAACAGCCAGCAAAGTGAAAACTTCCTAGCCTTCAAACTGTAGGAGAAGTTATGTGGAATAACTATATACCCATAATGGGACGGACGGATGGACGGACGGGGGTAAAACAATATGCCCCCAACTTTTAGTTGTGGGGGCATAAAAATGTCTAATTAGTTATAATTAACTTACAAGCCTGCTAGATAATGGCAATGGCACCAATTTCAGCATTCGTTGGGAAAAAAAGCAAATCTGCTGTGCTAGCATAAGGCAGCTTAACTGCCTAAAAATATCATTGATCTGTCACAAGTATAGTTCCTGTCAAACTGACTTCAGCAGAAACCTTAACAATTGTTGACGCAGCCAACATCGACGACGACGCAGAAAAAGCAACACCTATGTCTCGCCTTCCGCGACTTTCGTCGCAGGCGATACAAAAACACAAGCTCTATATTAGATACCCTAAGGATCATTCAGCCCAAGTAAGATTGAAATTGGTCCAGTAATTCCAGAGATCTTTGAAAAATTTACACCGGACACCGGACTGACGAAGGAAGATGGACGCAAAAGGATAGCCTTTTAGGTCAGGCGAGTTAAATGAAAAAAAGGACAATAATGAATATCAGATTTTCATACTTTATTCTTTTAAATTTTTGTTATCCCAATTATTCGCCCTAATCATACACTGTTTCCTGCAATGAGGTTTTCTGCTTTTAGCCAAAGAACAAGATCGATTTTTTTTCTTCTTTTGCAATGGTTTGTGTTCTGCTTGAAAAAATGTTTTGTCATCATTGCAAGAAAAAAATCAACTATATATTTTTGCATACAATTGTATTGACAAGAAAGTTGTCTTCAGCTTTCGGTCATTAACAGTAGCACAATTTAACAACGAAAGATCTCTTCTGTATCTCATCCTTAAAGATATGTGCAATTTTTGGTTTCAGAGTACTATTACTGTTGACAGAAACATCAGGAAACTACAGGGGTTAATGCAGAGTTTACCAACCTATCGAGACCACTTTCTTACATGATATGTAACATACTAAAGGAATATAAAGATACCCGTAAGTCGGCCTATAGAGGTAACTGCATATTTTATTGGAATATATTTTCGGGATTATGCGAGATAATCTTTCACAGGTATAGCTTTGGTGTGTTACAGAGAGGTCGGATGTGGTCAAACTTTGTGTTGCCAGTAAGCTTAGTGAAAATTGTCATATGATTGTTTAGGAAGGGCAACTAAGTGGTTTTCTGACGGTGAAGTTTTTAGAGGATCGATTAGAAATTAAAGTGCCTTAAATTGATTATGCTCATTTAAGTGGAGTACATTGTGACATTCTTTTGCTATAAATATATTAATATTGAATATGAATATATTTTTCATAAAACCTAAGGAAATTCTAGTTGAATAATAGATATGGGAACTGTAAACCAATTACATTTTGCTACAATTTATAAAAAAAATCTTCAAAAAGACTTAGGTTAGTAGAAATAATAATGCAAATTTAAATTTTCTTGAATATGTTAAATTTTATAAAAAAAGAATTGGATCTTCTCTTATATCAGTGTTTGACAAATGGTACTTATTTTTAATATCATACATGTAAACAATGCAGATATTAACAACTTATTTTTAATATCATACATGTAAACAATGCAGATATTAACAACTTATTTTTAATATCATACATGTAAACAATGCAAATATTGAACCAATTTGTTGTCAAAGTAAACTATGATGAACCATGAAGATTTCTGCCAGAATAACATTAGTTTTCTGTTAGATATGGGTTAGCCTTCAACATGAAATAGGAAATCTCCAGAAAATCTATTTCATTTGAATGAAAGGCAAGGTGAGCACTAACATTACTATAATTTCAAGCAATTTGTTGTTATATTTTTTTTTATCGGGATAGTACAGATAGAATCTGATAAAAAGAGAGTCATTAGTGCTAAATGGGCTAAAAATAAATATATCAGTAGATTTCTCAGGTATATCTATTTCCATAGAGTCTGATGTTAAATATTCTTCCCCCTCTAGGTTGGGTATACTGTTTTTCCCCTTAAAACAAGGAATTATTTGAATCTGGAATAATTTTGAATTCTGGAAAATTGATGAGAAATTTATGATGAAAACTAACCCAACTAAATAGGGTTAGCCATGCGTGCATGGCTAAGGGGGTGAGTTAGTTCATACTGAAATGATAGTGAAAGTAAAATCAACCTTAGCCATGCGCGCATGGCTAACCCTATTTAGTTGGGTTAGTTTTCATCATACATTTCTAATCAATTTTCCAGAATTCAAAATTTATTCCAGATTCAAATAATTCCTTGTTTTAATACCCATCTTTGTGTTGTCCCATCCTTATTTCCAACCATCCATTGAAATATCCCCTACCTTTTTTTTAGTAACTACAATCCACACAAAGTGACGAACTTTCTACAATTCTATATCCAGTTTTTAAGTGAGGATGCTTTACTGTATGATAAATTTTCACATTCTTTGATCATCAACTTCATGTTTACTGGACACTTAAGGTCAAGGAACAGTAAATGGGCTATGTCACAGATTTTGGTAAAATTTTGCATATAACTTGGACTCGTTGAATTATATCTGAAAATCGAAAAATAATACCTTTATCTTGTTTATTTTCTGAAATATTACTGATTGAAATTCTTTCAAAATAGATGAACATTTGTATAGGAAGCACGTGAAATCGAAGAAAAACGTTCATAAATTTACCTTAAAATCATCATGTTTTAAATTTTTACTATTTAGATTTTTCTTAAAAGACTATATGTTGTTGAGACACAAATTTTTGTTTTAATGATATAAAATAATCATATGGTCATTGACTTCGTTTTTTGTGTATTAACCAATCCGTTACCTTGAATGTAGTGAAAAACGTCAAAAATAGACGTTTTACAGTCTGCAACACGATGACGTTATAATTATTTCAACGTTTTTTTATATTTGTTCACCTAGTACACCACTTTGATTGATGTATACCGTAAAAATGAAGTCAGTGACCCTATTATTATTTTACACCATTAAAACAGAAATTCATGTGCTTTCTATAAAAATGGGCACCTATTTTGAAAGAATTCAATCCGTAAAATTTCAGAAAAAAAATTTGTAAGGGTTCCGCAGAACCCAGTGTCTCGCCTACTTTTGCTGTTGTCTATGTTTTCAGTGTGATAGGGGAATGTACATAATAGATTTACAGTTTATGAATCTAATAAATGTTTTAAAAACTTCAACTGCAGACTGTATGTAATGTTAACTGGAAGAAAAACTAAGTCCATTTATAAGTAATATACAGAAAAACTGGAAATAAATTTTTACAAAATTTCCATCTAGATACTAGCTTTTGATCATAAACAAGCTTCTGTTCAGTTTTGGTACAAATCCAGGATAGTTTAAGAAAGTTATTAAAATTTTTAAAACTTTAACCACAGAGCGAATGTAATGTTAACTGGCAGAAAAACTAAGTCCATTTATAAGTAAAATACAGATAAACATGATTTTTTTTTAAACAAAATTTCTTCTGAATACTATCTTATGATCATAAACAAGCTTCTGTCCAAGTTTGGTAGAAATCCAGGATATTTTAAGAAAGTTATTAAAATTTCAAAAACTTTAACCACAGAGTGAATATTTGTGGACGCCGACGACGACACCGACAACGGAATGTAGGATCGCTATGTCTGGCTTTTGCAACAAAAGTCGCAGGCTCGACAAAAAAGAGGTAAAGGCATTATCTTTCGATTTTCAGATACAGTTCAATGATCTAAAGGTGTATGCAAAATTTTGAGAAAATCTGTGACATAGCCCATTTACTGTAACTTGACCTTAAATGTTTCTACACTAGCCATGTATGAAATTGTCATCTAATGACCTAGGAATTAGAGCTACCTGAAACTTGGTATCAGGCTTCATGTGAGCCTGCTGTACCATGTGTTGCCTGTTTAATCCACTGCTAATCAACTTCCTGTTTACCTAATACTTAAACTGGGGCTATCAATTGTGAGCAATAACTCATGGTTCAACTTTTAATCTTTCATGATTTTGAAAGCTAAGTTTAGTAATCAGCAGTCAAATTTTATAATGAAGTTGTTGATGGGTATTTGTCTTTTTCTTCAGTTAACCTCTTAAAAGTTATTTTGCCTTCAATAACTTCAGGTTATACCGAGAAAAATGACATTTCGTAACCTCTTAAAATTTAAACCTTTCCCAGCTATTACAGTATTAACCACATGATTACTATGTTTGATTGTACACTTGAATTTGAATTCTAAATTCTTACCAAGTTGGAGAAGTTAACAGATGTCAGATAAACAGGACTTGAGTAGAAAAGTTTGTTCCAAGGAGGAAATCAGGGCCCTGAACTCTAAAGTAGCGTTATATTAATCAGTAATCTGTCATCAGAAGCCATTATTCCACAACAGGAAATTATTAGTGATGTTACGCAGATGAGGACCATAGCTAATGTACATGAAAGTCTGGTATTTATTTGTATTACTTAGGCCATGAAAAGTAATTCTTAAAGTCTCACCTTAAAGCAAAGACCAAAAAAATTGGTAGAATAATATTCCTATGGTTAACATTTTAATGAATATATATGCCAACTTTTTCGTAAAAGATTATCTGTGAGCAATAAAAGAGGAAGTTGAAGTACAGAACAAAATGGCCAAAATCAAAACTATGACAAGACAAATAACAAATCAGTCCATAAATTATTACACATAGTACTAGTGGTTGAGGAACATGAACCCAACAATCAAAGTGTAAGTGAGTACTAAAGGGTAAAGATTGCTTTCATTTTGCAATATGAACTTAAGATTAAATATAATGGAATAATTTGAATAAGAGTAATCTAAGTTATCTTCCTTTGTTCATGATTGCATGATTGTAGTTGAACCAACATATAAATTTATATGCCATGCACAACTTATGTAATTTATTATTATGTTTTTTTCACCACTGAGGTTATACGCATAGAAATCAATTTGAAACTTAAATATCTGAGTAATGTTATGAATAAGTTACATGACATGTGTCTGGTTAGGTACTCAACAATGTTATCCTAACTACGCTATGGTGTTTAAGCTCTCGAAGGTAGAGATGAGGCCTGGAAATAAAACTCAAGGCAGTGACAATTGGGGTTAGATTGCATGAAAAATGTGATAATACTCATGCACTTGTTAAGGATAAACAGCTTGAGTTCCATCAGTAGAATCCATCACATTACCCATGACTAGCAAATATCTGGTCTTGCTCTGTGAGGTACATGTAGCTCAAAAATAGTCTCTAACATATGAAAAGAACATTGTTATTTATCTCAATTTTATATATATAAACATACAATCAACATCAATATATCACAAATTAAACAAAATAATATTGCACTGTTTAAAAGGATGAATAACTTTTTCATCAATTCTATTCATAGATAGTAATCATGATTATATATGTTTGCTAAATAAATACTGCAATGTTTTTAAAGTGGCGTTTTGTAATTATTTATCTTCGCATATCAATGTTCAAAAAGCTTGTATTTAATGCTTGTCAATTATGTAGGCTGATTTAGTCCATAAAGTTAACATTTTTGGGAAACATGGAACAGTTACAATAATATGCAACATTGTAAATCATTCGCACATAAGCAAATATTATGAATTTTTTTTTCTCAAAAAAACTGTTGTATTCATATACTGCTGGATCATAACTCCATGATGACTTTTATATCACAATAAAACAATACATGCTCGTAGTTATCCAGTTCTAAATGGATATGATTATTATGCAGATGAACCATTCTGTGTTTTGTTCATGACTTCCTCAAGTTTATGTAACAATGTGTCTAGATTGGCTGGTTTAATGTGTGGATGGCTTTTCTGGTATAACTGGAACAGTGAGACATATTCTGTATAGGAATAATCTGGTCCTTTCTCCACAATCAATGACAGCACATCCTATAAAAAGACAAGCATGAATCAAAGTGATTGTAAGCACTGTAGGGTAAATTGCTTTAATTTATCAGTGGAAAGTGAAATTAAATATTGCATTGTATAAAGCATTGGTTGTAAGTGATTCAGGTGGCAGGTACCAGTTTTGGTGTACCAGAACATATGTCCCACGCAGAAATTTTGTTATAGTTAAGCAATGAGGTAAATAATTGCATCATGTGGACTGAAAAAATAAATGAATGTAAATTCTAGGCTATTATACTACATAAGTAAGTAGTTGCATAGACAGGTTGGGGATTTCCTTCACATATGGGTCCAATCAGAAGTCAAAATTGTGGTCTCCTCTCTTGACGGCATCCAATCAAAGTGGGGAAAAAATTCAGTTTTATGTAAACAAAAATATCTTGAGATTTTGATGGTAAGGATAGGTGCGGACAAGGCTCTAATTCATTAAATATCATTTATCTCTTGAATTTTGCCTAAAATTCTTGTCTGACATTAGCAGGATTCTGAAGGTGAGGATTAGATTTGTATCAGAGCATCACATTTTTTGCCTTATTTGCAATGCATTTATAAATTTTCAAATCTCCATGCTGGACAGACACCCAAATTTAAAGGTTTTCTATATATTCACATAAGCATGTACACATCTTAGTTACTCGAAACCATAAATTTTACTTGTATATAAGTTTGAATGATTTTTCAAGAAAATTAAATCATAAATCAATGAAATTCTAAAGATTTATTGTAAAATAACTGGTTTCTGCCACCTCAACTACAATTCTCGACAAAGGAAGATAACTCCATTTTTTTAAGATGACTTTAACAATGACATCATTGATATTTTTAGAACAGATATTAGATTCCTGCACCTTGCAAAAGTTATGCAATTTTCTTGACAAGTATAACATCATTTTGTGACTTGAATATATGAGCATATATTTCATTGATAAATTTCTGGAATAGTTCATGGATGGGATGTATAGAATGTTATGATCAATGCACTATATTTTGTGTATCTCAAAGGTAGTGATAAACCTTGGAAGATTTAGATATCAAGTCAGTACCATAGGGTTTTGATTGCATTTCATGCAATCTTTACCCAAAAACTATCATTTAAAGTCCCAATATCCTAACTAACTTGGAATTTTTGTCAACCATTCAAATCTTTTTCTGTATAAATTATGCAGATTTATTTTCTTTTAAAGTACTTAAATACTTTGGACGTATCTATATATTTTAAAACACTTAATATTTAGCTAATTTCTCCTGTTATGAAATTAGCTAGCAACAGGATAGCCATGGTAGCCATCAGAGAGGGCCCTGCAGAATGTTAATAAGTAAATTGTGATGAAATTAGGGTTATTCAATGCACATGTATAAGATTCAAGATTCAAGATTTTATTGACCAATCATGGACCCTCAAAGGGCATATACTCAAAATTTGAAAATTTCACAATGATTATCATAGAATAGAAAATTATCAAAGATATATTGCTAGTGCACAAATAAATGTACAAAAAGAGGCAAACAAAAATATGTATTGTATATTGTGTATCATGGAATTTGATATAGTTAATAATTAGCGTATAATTAAATTGGAAGGTTTTCTAAGATATGCTCCCTTATTTTCAATGTAATTTTTATATCTTCCATAGTCATTAATCATATAAATCTGTTAAGACATACAAAGTTAGGAAAAGCTGTCCATTCTGTGGTAATAAAGTCAATCAAAAATTTTCTTCGCTAAAAAGAGAACATTATAAGAGGAAATGAATTTCCACCTCGACATCATAAGAGAAACATCTGTCACATATTCATTCTTCATAAGGCACACTTAGTTAAGTGTATCGCCCAGTATCAACCTTTAACTTGTAGTTACTTAATCTGAACTTTGTATAGTTTTTTTCTTTTTCTTTTTTGAAGTCTTGTATAACAACAGGCATGTCTAAGTTCAACTACTGTGAAAGTGCTTTTATTCGGGGGTTTTAATTTTCGTGGTTTGAGCAAAAGTTACATGTTCGTGGGTTGTTAAATTCGTGGATTTTAGTTTTCTGAAGAAAAAAAATAAGGAATTTGGAGCAATCAGAAATGAAGATTCTTTATAATAATCATATGTAGTTTTATATGATTTGTGGACATTGAAAAATTAGGTGTTTTTTTTCACTTACTTGTTCCGTCTTTCATAACTGACAACATTCAACAAATTTTTAATAAAATAATTGCTTTCAGAAATATGCTAAGCTGATTCATAAATGACAAATTTATCTCGATTGAAGGAAACTGCAAAGTAAACATTTGAATTGTTGCTCACGTGTAACAAAGTGATGACACTAATTAACCAGAGATCGAATGATTAACAGATTAAAAATCATCAAAGGTGTTAATTGTTTCATAAACATGTTACTTAAAAAAAAGGCTACATAAACAAATTCATAAATATATTTTGAATTGTAGAATTAGTTTTAATTCCAACATGAAATATTTTTTTTCCTATGAGAATTTTGAGTAGATAACATGAACACTTCATCATAGCATATCATTACCGGAAATTTGACTTTCATCGATCGAAACAAAAATTTATGCGGATTAAAAGGTTCAAAGTTGTACAGTTTAGGTTTTTAAAGATTACATGGATAAAAGCCTGCCTGCAGTTGTATATAAAAAAAAAATAGTTCATAGTGCGTTTGGCGATATTCGATGTGTTATTAGTAACAGTGACCTTGAACTTTGATCTATCGACATAAAATCAATAGGCTTCTGTCCCTTTCCATTATCTACACAATGTATATTTTTTAATCAAATCAAACAAGGGTTATTCGAGTTACCATCTTGACAGAAAGATAGGACAGATGAGCAATGCCATTACTGCCGGTATATACTTCTGATTTTTTTTTAAGCGGCATAAAAAGCACTTACATCAGGGTTCATATAAAGGAGCTCATAATACTGTCTTGCATGATCCAGGTCTGTTTCTCTAGCCATTGTAATGTTGGTCAGGTTTTGTTGTATGGCAAATAAATTTCTACACCTAAAATATTAAATCCAATGAATAATTTCAGAAAACTTTCCTCTTGCATTTTAAACATGGATATAAGCTTTTGATCACATTAATTCACAGATGCAGGCATTACAACTATTTAGTATCTATTTTCTTTATTTTCCTGCCCAGGCATTAGCTATGAGTATCTTGACAAAGATGACTTTGTGAAATTTTGGAAATAAAATTATAACAAAAGACTTGTAGGTTTCTATATCATACTAGATGCATATGAATAATACTGATTTTGCAATGAAATATTCCTGAGAGGAGACATAATTCAAAAATGTGTGGTCCAAGAAAGCTCTGTTATTGTAGAGAAAGGAAACTGATGAATGATTTATTCAATTTGTTCCATATATATATAGCAAAATTTGCAAGGTTCAATATATTTTCAATATTGAAAGTCGTCTTGTAAAGTTTTCTTTTGAATCATTGTCTGTAATTTCATTTACCTTGTGTTCAGTTGCTTAAAAAAATTTAAATTGGTCAGACAAATAGCATATCCAGTATTTTTGTTCCCTAAAAATTTCTACATAATTTGGTAACTGGTTGAGGACCACACTAATTAAATATATTCAGGATCAAGACTTCCTTCTTGTCAAATTTTCCCCAAAATATTCCTATATAATGAAATTCAGAATATGACATAAGAAAAACACAAAAAGAAAACATCGCTAATTTGGTTTGGCCTTTAAAATGAGGAAATTTAAACTCTGCAAAATATACCACTTAACAGTATCCATCTCAAAAAAATATTTTAACTCACAAAATGTCTGACAACAAAATCAACATAAATTTTAAAACAAAGAAAAAACTGTTAAGATCATTTCATCACACAAATACATCCAAATATAGAATATAAGAATTCCTTTATATGGATATTGTAAAATATCAATTTGCAGAAACCTGTTTATCAGTATCATTATTAAAAAAACAGTGCACTGGAATAATCAGTGTGTGATAATGTTTGTCAGTTACAATTTAAAGATCATTGGTTGACCCTTGGGTTTCTTCTACTAAATGAACTGAGCATCATCAAAATAAGCAAAAATGTGCAAATGCACATAGTGAAAATAAATTCCATGAAAAACAGAAAAAAAAACCTCTCCACAAGCACTACAAAAAATCCAATACCCTAAAAAATATTTCACTATTATTTACAACTTACATTTTCTTTATACCATTCTCATTTATCTTTTTCAAGTACTGTATACTACTCATTAAAATGGATGAAACTAAAAATCCAAGACTTTCAAATATATATCTGCAATAACAAACATATTATTACTTCATGAGAATGTTAGTGTTATTGGTTGCTGACTGCCATATTTGTTGTTCATTTCTTTTTTATCATAAATCAGGCTCTTGTTTTTTTTTGCTTTAATTATTTCACATTTTGTCATGCAGGGGCCTTTTATAGTTTATTATATATATGGTATGAGTTTTGTATATTGTTGAAGCTGTACAGGGACCTCTAGTTGCTCAAATCCACATCATTTGGTTTCTGGTGGACTGATGGATAGTTGTCTCAAGGGCAATCATACAGCATTTCCATCTTGTTATAAGGCCACCTTTAAAAATTATTTGATGTTGCCTACCCATGCCTCAAGGGGTTTGGTAGGTAGGTAGGGATTTTATTTTTTTATGGCCAACAACATAAGTTACAAGTTTTAGACAAGAAAACAATGTTAGAGCAGGAAAAAAATATTTGAAAAAAAAAATTTGAAACAATTTGTGTCATATCATTTCAGCAAAATGTTAAGCAGTTTGGCAAATGCATAAAAAAAGAATAATCTTATCTATAAATACTCAATCATTTCTTTCTATCTATAGCCACAGTGGTTATGTCATTTAGAGGGAACATAAAACAACATTTTGACACAAAACATCTTAAGTATCATTCAAGTCAAGTTTCATTCACTATTTATTGTTCTGGTGATGACTATATCCACTGCTTGTATGAGAGTAGCAAGACAAAAGAAATATAACTGGTGCCTAATGAACTAAGCTTTCAAGAAATATGTCAGAAATGTATACACTGTTTATAAACACAACCTGACACTATAATGATATGCAATCATAAGGTTTCTTTCAAAGAAAAACTGTCATTTTATTTTCATATGAAAATAAAAACCTTTAGTTCACAAGTTAAAAAAATCCTGTAATTTCACTCTGTGATGATTTAAAACAACAGGTGTATATTATGCAACATCATAAAGAATGCTTAGAAAAAGATGTAGTTCCTTGCAAGTTCTACTTTATTTAAACTAAGTCAATGTAATAAAAAGAATAACTAATCCAAGAATTCAAATATAAAAAAATATTCAACATGTGACTTAAGAGATGTGATCAATAACTCATGTGCTGGGTTTATTCATAAATTATTGTGTTGTTCCCTCACTTTTTGCATATTTATCAATATCTGCATTCTTGGATAAGTTTTCCTATAACCTCAGATAATAAACCCATTTTAAACTTACTTAAATTTTTGTGGTTGTAAGCTCTGAACCAACATTTCTTCCATTGCAGATAAATCTTTATTTAGTTTAAGTACATTTGAATCTGGATCAAGATCATCTATAGGACCAGCATAATTTGACTGAAAAAAAAATCAGTTGAAAATAGAATCTGTTCATTAACTAACGGTTATTGATTCCCATACTATTTTCTTTCAAGCTATAAATTTTTAAATATTGAGAACATCCACTTTGACTAAACCATGCCTGCAATCTAAAATTTTAAAACTTTGAATTAGATGCAATAATGTATAGTAAACCAAATCTGACCTGGCATGGAATCTTTGTCTAGAATTCCAGGCATGCATGCAATACAATAGTAAATAAATCATAATATCATACCTTACATATATGATAAACATTTCTATTGGGTAAGACATTATCATGTGACATGGAATTATTCAGTTATTTTTCATTTTAATGCAAGGAAGGATTATTACCCTAGAAATTAACAGCCAGTGATGAATAACCCTTTTATTCACCAGTGAATAAATTTGAACTTCTTGATTTGTGCATGAATTGTCTCCCATCAAAATGATGTATCAGGCATATGTTAACAAAATGGCAAAAGACATCAAGTGACAATGAAACAAAGCTTGGAAATTTATCTAGTGCCAAGGATATCTTTCGTAAATAGCCCTTTTCAGGGCCATCAATATTTTACAGAAAGAGTCTACTTATGTTGTACATATGAGAAATTCTAGGACATAAATAATTATATAACGTAAGTGTTTTGACAATCTGTTACTACAGTTAATGTAAGTGCTTTTTCAATGGTTCAAAAGCCATCTACTATAAGTTTGGTATAATTTCACAATTGTGGCCCCTTAAAAGAAATGAATATTCACCTTTTTTATGGGCTATAATTGTATACTGTGGATTCATTTATTTTCGTGGGTATCAATTTTCGTGGATTGAAGAAAACTTGCATGTTCGTTGATATTTGATTTCGTGGTTTTGCCAATCTCTGTATACAAAGCCTATTGAAAATATGATATTCGTTGAACATTTGAATTCATGGTTCACCTGTACCCACGAAACCAACGAAAATTGGTATCCAACGAATAATAATGAATCCACAGTTATATACTTTAGATGCTTGGTATGCTCAGTAAAACATCCATGCAGTCCAAATATAAGAATATAGATATAATATAGAAGTTTATAATGTTATACCTGTTTTGCCACTGGTAACAGGAAGTAGAAACAATGAACTCTGACCTCCAAATGCAACAACAGCAAACAAATTTCAGCTAAGTCTTGGAAATCTTTAACTAACATTTTAAGTGATCTGAAATATTCAAAGGTGCAAACATAAAATGAATTAATGACTAATATTTTGGGTCAATACAAAACAATCTAGATACAACAACGATGAAATAAAATATGCAAGAAAAAATGCATTAACAATAACTAAATTTTTCCCAGTGGAAATTCAAGTAGTAAAATAACCAATCTCTGTTCTTAGTTCTACCCTTGTGTCAGTTTTTATTGAGGAGTTTAATAGAAATTAATGGAAACTTATGTGCATAGTGTTTTGTATTCTGAATCATGGTCCTTCCCTTTGCATATATCACCCTGCTTAGTAGCTCTGTACTTTTTGTATCACTGCTTTGAAACCTGAGCAGAACTTATAAGCTATGTCACAATGTTTAAGCTGAAGTTATCAGCGATGTCACAATATATGTGCAGAAATTATCAAGCATACTTTTGACAAGCGTAAAATTGTCTAAGGGTGGGGGAAAAGACCAGAAATAGCATTATAACAGATTATCTGGGCTTTTAGCTGATATCAAAGTGCAGAAAACCTAATAGTCTTCACTAATTGAACTTGATCGTCTCATAATTGTTAGATCACTTGTCGACATCTACCTGAAAACCCATTGTTTCCTTCTACTACTCTTTCTTTCGACTTAATTTAAGACAATAACCATCAAAGCATACACAAAATAATATTGAAAGCCATGGAATGAAGCAATTTTGTAAATTATTACAAGGTATGCTATGTGTACCCTCATTCATGCAATAATAGTATTGACTAAAACAGGAGAATTCTAATGAGAAAGAAGTCAAAAAATAGAACATTAACTCATCAAAAAAGATTTCAAAATCGAATGTTAAAAGTACTTACTCCAAAGACTTATAGCTAATGTTTACAGTACTCAATCCAGTGACTTACAGCTAAAGTTAACAGTACTTTCTCCTGTGACTAACATCTAATGTTTACAGTTCCTACTCAAGTGACTTATGGTTAATGTTAATTGTACTTTCTCCAGTATATAATGTTATAAGTACTTACTCCAGTGACTTATAGCTAATGTTATAAGTACTTACTCCAGTGACTTATAGCTAATGTTATCAGTACTTACTCCAGTGACTTATAGCTAATGTTATCAGTACTTACTCCATTGACTTATAGCTAATGTTATCAGTACTTACTCCATTGACTTATAGCTAATATTATCAGTACTTACTCTAGTGACTTATCAGACACAGGTGGGTATTCCTGAAAATATAGAAAAAATAGGCTGCATTCTTAAAAGATTATGTGTATTCAGATATTTTTGTGGGTACTCATTTTTGTTGATAAAGGTTTTTTTTTGCATTTTGTTGACACCTTCTTTTATGGTTTCATCAAATTCTGCATACCTGCCTAAAGTTTGTATTTTACCCAAAACCTAACTTAATGGTTCACCTATACCCATGAACTATGAATATAAGTATTAAACAATACTGTATCCACAGTTTAACATATCCAAACAAGAATATGATCTATCCACAGCATCATCATAAACTTCCTTGACCATGACCTGATATGGGACGGACAAACAGATGGACGGATGCACTGACCAGAAAACTAAATGCTCCTCTTCTATAGTAGATGGGGTATAAAAATTTGTTTTCTCAAAAAGTACTTCTCTGAAATATATCAACAGCAAAATAAAGAACTTATTCAATATTAACTTTTCTGACATACCATGTTTTCTCCTCTCAATTAATATATTATTAATCATATGGTCAGTAAATTGCAGAAAATTTGGACGTAACAGGCTACACTCAGCCTTAAATATACATAAAAAGGATAACAGGCTACACTCAGCCTTAAATATACATACAAAGGATAACAGGCTACACTCAGCCTTAAATATACATACAAAGGATAACAGGCTACACTCAGCCTTAAATATACATACAAAGGATAACAGGCTACACTCAGCCTTAAATATACATACAAAGGATAACAGGCTACACTCAGCCTTAAATATACATACAAAGGATAACAGGCTACACTCAGCCTTAAACATACACAAAAAGGATAACAGGAATTACCAAAAATACAACAGACCATACCATCCATAAATATTCAACAATTCCAAGAAAACAGACATACAAACAGTACAACAGACCATTACACCCATAAATATTCAACACCTCCAAGAAAACAGACATTGCTCGTTGTTGAAGGCCGTACAGTGACCTATAGTTGTTAATTTCTGTGTAATTTGGTCTCTTGTGGAGAGTTGTCTCATTGGCAAGCATACCACATCTTCTTATTTTTATATATACAAACAAAGACAAATAACAACAAACAACTAACGATCCAGAAAGCTAAACTTGGTACAGGCACAAAATGTTGGGTTAAACCAGTTTTACATGGACATAAACCTCCCCCTCTGTGCCATATACATCAGGACAGAGCATTTTGGGGACATTGCTCCTTTATTTGGATTCTAATGAATGCTTGAAAAACATTAAATGAGAATAATAATTTTTCGCCATGAGCAAGGAGCATTTGATATCATAACATATGATAGAGCAATGATAAACATATAATAGTACCAGTAAATACTTTACTTACCCTGGTGGATAATTCTATTGAACTCATGGAGGTGGGTGATCTGGCTGATAGTAACTGGCAAAACTGTCTCAATCTTCCAGCAAACCATTCCTGTTCAAAAGAAATTTTCAAAATGATATTTATTGGTGGATGTCAACATGTGTCATTGCTCTTTCTTTTTGCTCCTAATGTACTTCATTTGTTGACTATCTTGATACAGATCATATCAAACAAAATAGTGCTGTTGCATATTGATAATTATCCTGTTATTTTCTAAAATAGTAACAAAATAAATGGGGAATGTGTCCATGGGACACAGATGATGCCCCCGCTTGCATATAACGTTATAAAGGGATATAACTCAAGAACTGTTAAAGTGACAACCCAAATTTGTACTTGATTTGAGTTTTGTGGTAATAAGCATTGTGCATATGTTTCATAACATTTGGTTGAGGCAAACTAAAGTTAGAGAACAGAAACAAATATTTCAGGAATTTTTCCATTTGTAAAGGGGCATAACTCTAGAACGGTAACAGTGACACCACCAAAATTCAAACTTGATCTGAGTTTTGTGGTAATAAGCATTGTGTAAAAGTTTCATAACATTTGGTTGAGGCGAACTAAAGTTAGAGAACAGAAACGAAAAATTCAGCAATTTTTCCATTTGTAAAGTGGCATAACTCTAGAATGGTAAAAGTGACGCCACCAAATTTGAAACTTGATTTGTGTTTTGTGGTAACAAGCATTGTATATAAGTTTCATAACATTTTGTTGAGGCAAACTAAAGTAAGAGAACAGAAACCAAAAATTCAGTAATTTTTGCATTTGTAAAGGGGCATAACTCTAGAACGGTACAAGTGACGTCACCAAAATTCAAACTTGACGTTTGTTTTGTGGTAATAAGCATTGTGTATAAGTTTCATAACATTTGGTTGAGGCAAACGTAAGTGAGAGAACGGAAATGAAAATTTCAGCAATTTTTCCATTTGTAAAGGGCATAACTATAGAATGGTAAAAGTGATGCCACCAAAATTCAAACTTGATCTGTGTTTTGTGGTAATAAGCATTGTGTATATGTTTCATAACATTTGGTTGAGGCAAACTAAAATTAGAGAACGGAAACTAATTTTGGGACGTACGGACGGACAAGGGTAAAACTTAATACCCCATCCACTATGGCGGGGGCATAAAAAGTACTGTTAATTTATTAACATTTTCTTTTCTCAGATGATTATCATTTATTGATTTCCATTGAGTGAATTATTATTAAATATTAGAAACAGTAAACAATAGTATTATTATTCAATCAATCTTTTCGGTGTTCCCTATTAGATGAGAATCTAAGATTTACTTTTCATGGCCTACATACCGTAATACAATTACATACCAGACTTTCATGAACATTAGCTATGGTCCTCATTTGTGTAACATCTGTAATAATTTCCTGCTGTGGAATAATGGCCTCTGATGATAAATTACTGATCAATATTAACGCTTCTTTAGAGTTCAGGGTCCTGATTTCCTCCTCAGAACAAAGTTTTTTACTCAAGTCCTGTCTCTCTGACATCTGTAAACTTCTCCAACTTGGTAAGGATCTGTAATTCAAATTCAAGTGTAGAATCAAAGACAAAAAACATGTGGTTAATACTGTAATACTACTTAGAAAGGTTACAAAATTCCTGTCATAATCTCAATTTAACCTGCAGTTATTGAAGGCAAAATAACTTTTATGATGTAAACTGAACAAGACCAATACCTATCAATGACTTCATAAAACTTTGACTGCTGTTTAGTTAACTTAGATTTCAAATTCATAAAAGATTAAAAGTTCAGCTGTGAGCTATCATCCACTCATGATACCCTCTATAAGTATTGGGTAAGGAGGAAGTTGATGAGCAATGGATTAAATAGGCATAACACGGTATAACATGCTCACACGAAGCTTGATACCAGATTTCAATGTACTCTGATTTGTAGCTCCTAGGGATAATTTGATTAAAATTTCATACATGGCCATTTAGGGTTAAGAAAATTTAAGTATGCAGTTATCATGAAGTTTGATACCAAATGTCAGGAAACTCTGATTTATAATTACTGATAAAATTGTAAGCAATATTTCATAGGACAAACAGACAGACTGACAAGACATCTCAAACAGGTATAAACTGTATACAAGCTATGAGTGGGGATAATAAAATGTTCCATCAAACATCTGACCTTACAGAATATACATACCTGAGAAATCTACTGATATCTTCATCTTTAGCCCATGTAGCACTAATGACTCTCTTTTCATCAGATTCTATTTGTACTATCCCTATTGAGAAAAATAATAACTTACAATAACATGATTAGATAATAGTAATGCTAGTGTTCTCCTTATCTTTCATTCAAATGAAATAAATTTCTGGAGATCACCAACTTTATGTTCAAATCTAACCCATACATGTGACAGAAAATTATTGTAATTCTGTCACAAATCTTCAGGGTTCATCATAATTTACTTTTGACAAACAAATGATTCATTATTTATATTGTTTACAGATAATGCTATTAAGAATTTCAAATTTTGTTATCAAAATATTTCACCAAATTGTCAAACACTGACACAAAAATATGAGTCTCACTAACAAATACTGTAAACCTTCTGTAAACCAACTTAACGACATTGACTTTTGATGTGGTGACCGGCAATTTTTGATGCACAAATTTCTGTGTATTATTAGTAACTTTGACTCTGCATCAACCTCAAATTTGGTCTCTGGTGGAGAGTTGTCTCATTGGCAATCTTACCACATCTTCTTATTTTTTGATTTTTTATACATATCTGACCTTCTCTGTAGTGTAAACACACTGAAGCTACACCTGTGCATTATTATCTCATATGATTCCAGCAGTAGTAAGACATCATAAACAGTCAGGGGCATTACTTAAACAAGTAACTTTTAAAATTACCTATACAAGTAATGTTGAAAATGAGGCTATTTTAAAAATTACTTATATAGGTAACTTTTCTAAATATTATTTTTATAGGTGTCCAATTATACAGATTTTACTAGCTTTAACAATTTTTCACAGTGATCTGGTTATTTTTCCCATGAAATATAAAATCTAATCCTGAAGAAACACTAATTGCCTTTCTGACGCACTTATCTTTCATATTCACGCTTCTGGGTCAAAGATTGGTCTCTTGGGACTATTAAAATATAGTTTTCCTTGAAAATCTTGAAGATAGACAGATATAAATAGATAGAAACTTGTGAATTAATTAAGACTTGAAGTTATTTATAACTTGTAACCCAAAACAAATATATTTGTTCCATAAATAAGTGTTATTACTAATTCTTTCAAAGATGTATTAAATAACTAATTCAAGTAATATTTTTGTCATTATTTTTAAAGTAACCCTTTATGTCTATATTTCTTTCAAATCTAATAAATTCTCAATTTTATGATATAAAATGATGTAAAAATTCATGAAACAACATATAGTCCATTTTTCTACTGAAATTTAAAATAACTCTATTGAGTAATTTTATAATTTTTAAAAACAAAAATTACCTATATAAGTAACTAAAAAAAGTTACTTGTTTAAGTAATGCCCCTGACTGATAGAATTAAATCAAATTATACAGTTACCTCTATAAGCTGAGTTACAGGTATCTCTATATTCCTTTAGTATGTTACATATCATGTTAAGAAACTGGTCCCCATAGGTTGGTAAACTCTGCATTAGCTCCTGTAGTTTCTGAATGTTTCTGTCTACAGTAACAGTACTCTGAAATCAACATCGCACATGATTTTAAATAACTTTGTATTTAACGTTAACTTTTTCAATGTACATTTGTAGATATAAGTTGTACTTTTTTAACAAAAGTGCACTCAGTGAAATGTAACAGTATCTTAAAAAGACCAAAACACAAAAACTTAACATTGAACAATGAACCATGCAGATGAGGTCAAGGTCAGATGATACCAGCCAAAAAGACATGTTCACCTTACAATCAAGTTGACCTGCTGCTTTTGTATCCGAGACACAGACCAAAACACAAAATCTAACATTGACCAATGAACCATGAAAATGAAGTCAAGGTCAGATAAAACTAGCCTTTCCAAAATGCACATCTAACAATTATTCCATATAACAAATATGGTTGGCCTATTGCTTATACTATCTGAGAAACAAACCTAATCATTTAACTTTAACCTTGATCACTGATCCATGAAACTATAGTTTTTTTAAGCCGTGGCTTAACCATAATGCATCTACATACAAGGTATGAAGCATCCAGGTCTTCTACCTTCTGAAATATAAAGCTTAAAACAAATAGTTTACGTTGCTGCTGCCAGAAAAATAAATCTCTGTCTTGCATTCTGGTGACAATAAAATATCACAGAAAATTTCAACTTTAGCAAAGTAACCTGCATGAATTTATCTATCATGCTTTTGTTTTCATTCAGCTTTATTGTTTACTTTTTTGTTTGTATCATATTTTGTACTTTCCTGTGTTTTTAATTAGCTTGTTTGTTTTATTACTTGTTTCTTTCAGAATTCCAATTAATAATGATTTCAAAATATCTATGTGGAATCCTTTGAAAATAAAGATCATAAATGAACCATCAATTCAAGCAATATTCATTGAAAAATATTTCTTTGTATATTTTGCAACTACCTGTACAAAATGCAGTACTCTTCAATAGTTTAACTGTCAAAATACTAATAGTTCCATTGTTTCAAATGTCAAAATACTTACAGTTAAAAGTGGTCTTGTCACTCCTAAATCTTTCTGAGTTTTGTGATCAACAACATGTCTCAATGCATCAAAACCTGCAGAAAGAAGATAAACCAAATTAGCATTCTCCTTTAACAGTCATATATTTACAATAAAAACTAGAGGCTCTAAAGAGCCTGTGTCGCTCACCTTGGTCTATGTGCATATTAAACAAAGAAAACAGATGGATTCATGACAAAATTGTGTTTTGGTGATGGTGATGTATTTGTAGATCTTACTTTACTGAACATTCTTGCTGCTTACAATTATCTCTATCTATAATGAACTTGGCCCAGTAGTTACAGTGGAAAATATTTTGTAAAAATTTACAAAAATTTACAAAATTTATGAAAATTGTAAAAAATTGACTATAAAGGGCAGTAACTTCTTAAGGGGTCAATTGACAATTTTGGTCATGTTGACTTATTTGTAGATCTTACTTTGCTGTACATTATTGCTGTTTACAGTTTATCTCTATCTATAATAATATTCAAGATAATAACCAAAAGCTGCAAAATTTTCTTAAAATTACCAATTCAGGGGTAGCAACCCAACAATGTGTTGCCTGATTGGTCTGAAAATTTCAGGGCAGATAGATCTTGACCTAATGAACAATTTTATCCTTGTCAGATTTGCTCTAAATGCTTTGGTTTCAGAGATATGAGCCAAAAACTGCATTTTACCCTATGTACTATTTTTTAGCCATGTCGGCCATCTTGGTTTGCGGGCAGGGTCATCGGACATATTTTTTAAACTAGATACCCTAATGATGATTGTGGACAAGTTTGGTTAAATTTGTCTTAGTAGTTTCAGAGAAGAAGATTTTTGTAAAAGATTACAAAAATTTACGAAAAAATGGTTAAAATTTGACTATAAAGGGCAATAACTCCTTAAGGGGTCAACTGACCATTTTGGTCATGTTGACTTATTTGTAGATCTTACTTTGCTGAACATTATTGCTGTTTACAGTTTATCTCTATCTATAATAATATTCAAGATAATAACCAAAAACGGCAAAATTTCCTAAAAATTACCAATTCAGGGGCAGCAACCCAACAACGGGTTGTCAGATTCATCTGAAAATTTCAGGGCAGATAGATCTTGACCTGATAAACAATTTTCAGTTTTGCTCTAAATGATTTGGTTTCAGAGATATAAGCCAAAATCTACATTTTACCCCTATGTTCTATTTATAGCCATGGCGGCCATCTTGGTTGGTTGGCCGGGTCACCGGACACATTTTTTAAACTAGATACCCCAATGATGATTGTGGCCAAGTTTGGTCAAATTTGGCCCAGTAGTTTCAGAGGAGAAGATTTTTGTAAAAGTTTACGGACGACGGACGCCAAGTGATGAGAAAAGCTCACTTGGCCCTATGGGCCAGGTGAGCTAAAAAAACACTTAGTTTTATATCTTGGATAATCCAATATCATACATCAATGTACATAGCTATCTTAATTTTTTTTTACATAAAAGGTAGAAAAAGCATGTGTACAATTCTGACTAATTACTAAAGATATTAAAAAAAATATCTTGTAAACAGAAAACATTGTAGATTATTCCCTTTACAGGCTTTGTAAATATATGTTGTTTTTTTTCTATTCTGGTTCCATTCAAAAATATGTTTTATATGCCAATATTATTTGATCTTTTTCTGTTTTTGTTAGTTTTCAAAATTTTCTACCATGAAAAAAGTTTTAAAAATATCATTAAAAAATTAAGTTGGATCTTTCTTTAGAATAATTTGTCCCAAGTAACTCAAAAATTATTAGATAGCCCAAAGTAATTCACAAGTAATATTAACTGATAAAACCAAGTAACTCAAAATCATTTAAAAATATCAACACTTGTAATCATTAAAATATGGATACCAAGGAAAGGAACCAGCCAATGAAGGTATAATGATTAAATCATAACCTGATAGATTCAGACAATACAAGGAAGAATGTTTATGGAATGGTTATGAGCAAACTATTTGCCACATACAAAATGAAAGTAAAAAAAAAACGTATACAATTTTTACAAACAAAAACTTTTTTTTTTATTCGAACTGTAAACAACATACTGTATATAAAATTATAATTATTTTGGTCTCATACCATTTTTTTAAACTGCATATCAACAAAAATAACATAACAGTTCATGCAAACAATAAAAATAAATGATAACCATAGGACCAGATGAGCTAAAAATGTACAATTAATATAGGTCAATAAAACATAAATTCTAGTCATAATTTCCTTATATTTGTTGGAGGCTGCCTACTCCCCATCCCCTAACCTTACATCAAGTTATTTTATGGTAGGTGACTTATTATCTGATGAGATCTGAACTAGTACATAACAACCATTCAAAATAAATGAAACATAATCTACGTGAAAATGTTTTAATGGACTAAATCCAATGTCTCTGCTTCATCTCTAGAAGTCACTCCAGTAAGAAAAAGGGCCAACAAACACATACTAGGACTAAAACGGTATTGTCATGGCAAATTAAAATATATATGTAAATATATGGTTAATTGATTCCTAAACTATTTAAACTATTTATATGATATTTAACAATTCATGATATGAGGGGGTTTCGCATGGCCCCCTCCCCAATGGGCAAAATATAATATGATGAACTTGAAAGGGTCTTGTCATGGTAGCTCAAAATATATATGGTTTAAGTAAGGTGGGGAACTGAACAGTTTTTACACATTTAACAATTAACAATATAAGAGGGTTTGGCATGATCACGAGCAAAAAAATATCTATAGAATTTCCCCAAGGGACTAGAAAAATCTTACCAAGGCAATAAAGGCTTCATCAAAAAGGAAACATAAATATAGGTTAAGGAGAGCTACTTTTTGTAGGACTTGCTTCTTTACTTCCCAAGATGCATCATTACACCAAGAAAAGGTAAATTAGTATCAGAGATATGAATTGGGATGTAAAACTTAAAAGAGTCAATGAATATAAGATGCAACATCATAAGAAACATATACATGCAAATTAATTAAACATTATCTCATATCTACCTAAGATAATGATCTGAAGGCCTAGGGAAAAGATAGCATTTCACATTTGTGTTTTGTTTCATAATTTTTTAGAAGATGAAAAGCAATTAAATATATAGTTGAAGTTTCCATGGTGACATTTAATGAAGATAATATGTTTTACATATTTTTCTCTGATAGGAAAACAATAGATCAATTTTCTTTTTCAAAGTGGAAAAGAGCAGCATTGTGATTATTTTTTCTTATAATGTGAAAACCCTTGAAGATTTTTGGTAAAAAATAGAAATTATGTTTAAGGCTTAAACATTGGTACAAGAGGAAATATAAAATTTTGAAAATAAATTCCCTTTTAAATAATTGAATTATGTTTTATCAAGGAAATAGTGAAAGCTAAATTAAAGACAGCTATGATGGCTATGGTCATTTCATATGTAGGTTTTTTGAAGTGCTATATGTCTTTTCATGAAATAGTAAACATATACATGTATTCAAATAATTGGGAAGAAATTTGTGGTCTTTAATGGTAGATGTGGGCATGTTTACATGGATTTGGGGCAACCTATTCTAGTGCTTCATTTTTTGCAAAGTTACAATGGTTATCATATTGGTAAAAGTTGTATTTGTTTTCTTCGAAAAAAAAACAGTTCACCTATAAAGACAATACATCTGCAGTGTTTTTGGTAGATACAAATTGAAACTGTCAAGCTGCCATTTCAAAGCTATGAGCAAAAATACGAAGTGCACATGAAAAAAACAGAGAAACACTTAAAAAACTGTGGACAACAAGGATTCTTCCTTCAACTTTGTTGAGGCAAACAAATAAACATGCAAATTTAATGCATTCAGTAATGTCATGTCATATTATCAAAAATTTTCATAAAATAGGTGATGCATAAAAAAGATATAACAAGATTCTTGTTTCTCAAACTGTATAGAATTAGGTAATAATGTTAAATAATACGTTATTAAGAAAGAGGCAAGATATCTTGCACATTAAAACAAATTAGAAGGGGAGATTACAAGAAAGCATCACAATATCAAAACAACACAGTCACATGACAACAATACTACAACATGTGACCCGACTTACTTCCATCTTCTTCATCAACTATCAACAAAGTTCAAGTATATTAAAAAATTGTATTACAAATCCTTGTTAAAATGAGTTACAGTGAAATTCTTGATGTTATAAAAAGTAGTTTTTCAAATCTTGGTCGAAAATTAAAGTTTATTACATTTTTTAATAATAATGTAAACAATTATTTTCATTTTTCAAAGAAAAAATATAATTTATACCATTTTGCTTCCTTCAAATCGTGGTGAGTATTCACTTTTCATTTGGAAACTTGACAGTTAAGACTTAGCATGCAGTCTATTCTAATCATGTTATTTTGCAAAAAAAATCATTTTATTGGCCATGTAAGGCCCTTATTGCCGTCTTTCTTTGTGTCTATATATTAACAACATGGCACATATTAAAACAAACCAACTGTTTAATACCATTACCATATACTATAGATGATGTATACGCCTCACCAATGTGTGGTGATGGGAAATAAAGACAGGCAACTCAGAAGCATTAAACTATCACTTCACTGTGTTTGGATCTTTGTTTGTTCTTAATGCAAAATATGGCAAGGTGCATTCAACTATGATCTTAATTGACTAGGATGGCCATTTTTCCTGCCGAAGGTTGTGGGTTTCACTCCATGTTCTCTGGTTTCTTCATCAATAAACACTGGCAGACATGATATAGCTAAGAGTGCTGATAGTGGCCTCAAACACCAACAAACAATCAATCTTAGTGTAAAAGCCAAATGAAGAATGACATCAGATTTAATTATGTTGTGTTATTGACATATATCCTATATCCCCTTTAATTTCTGTGGATATTTTTCTATTAAAACAGGTAAAAGACAACTTCCTTAAACCTACAATCTTAAATGTGATTGTCAGTGAATGTGAGATGATTGAGCTCAGTTATAGCTGTAAGGTTTGTTATAACTTCTTCATACCATACTATAAAATAATTTGACAAATGTGAAAAGAATGAATGAATGACCTTAGTTTGTTAGTTTCAGAGACAAATACCATTCTAGTATCTATAACCTGATAATTCTTTTTTACAAAATTTGTAATGAAATCGTTGTTATAGTCTGCTCATTAATGAATCAAGTCTGATTTGTAAGAAATACAAAGTACAATATAACAACAATGTCTTTTACCTTTAGTAGCAGCAGCTATGCTTGAGGACACTGTGGCATGAACTTGTCCAAGAAATATATTCTGTATGAACTCGGTTACAAAAGACTGTAAACTTGATGTTCTATAAATTAAAAAAACCAAGATATTGGTGTCTGACAGAAATCTTAAAAGTGCTTAAACCACACATCTCATTATTAGCTACTGACCAAATATGAAGTTATTCTATTCAGTAGTTCCCTGATAAGAAGGTAGAGAAAAACACTTGTTGGACAGACAAGGTGAATGGAACATTTCTGCATGAACTTTCATAAAAATAACTTGACTGAATGTTCTTTAAATAAACACACACAAAAAATATATTCTGCATGAACTTTGTTTGATTCTGAGCAAATGAGGGGTTCTGAAACTTATTCCAAGGTCGCAAAATAGTATTCTTCTTTTCTATCCCTTGGTTGAAATGCATTAAATATTCACTCTTTCAAATTTGGAAAGAGTTTCATTATTATGTGATAAAGGAATTTGCACCTAATTGTTGTCTTGGCTTTAGGCTGCCTGGATCCTTTGTTTTTATGTAATGTTCCTATTGTTTATCACATCAACATATACTCCATATTATTTCTCTAATACTACTTACCCATCTTGACAAGCTACTGCATCTTCTACTTCTTTAATGAAAGCTTCTAATGGCATGAATATGGCTGTAATAAGAAGAACAATTTATAATCACATACACAACCAAAAAAAGTTCTAAATAAAATCAACTCCTTGGATTTGAGTATCTTGATTCAATCCAACATGAAGTTACTTTATAACAAATCTATGTCAAGTTCTCGGATATTATTACAAAAAGTCCTTTTGAGGATTAGCAGCCAATCATCAATAAATCATTGCTAAGACCGATCTCAATTTTTCCCCAGCTGACTTAAATACACCTGAAAATAATCACAATTGGTCTGTTATTCTTTGTCTTGTGACACCAAAAAATACAAGAACACGATTTATTTCCTTCAATGGTAGACAAACTCAAAACTGGTATATAGACCATTGCAATAAAAAATTAAGTTTGAGGAATAAAGCTATTCAAAACTAGAGGCACTGCAAACAAAGCTCACAAATGATACCCAACCTCTTGCAAAGTCCAATAATTGCTATGGGAAGTCTCAAAAATAATTCGCACCAAAAAGCAAAATAGGAGGTGCAAAGTAATACAATTTTATGGTTAAGATTGTGAGAAAATTTCAATAAATTGTAACATGGGTTTTGGAGAAGTTGCAGCATTTTTGGTAAGGGAAACACCCAAAAAAAAATTCTTATGAAAAAAATATAGAAGTTGCCTAATGGCACCAAATACATGTTATTAAGATTGTGAGAAAGATTCATTAATTATGATCAGAGGTTAAGGAGGAGATGCAGATACAAATGTGTATTAAAGTGTGTATATATGACAAAGGTGTACTAGAGTATGCAAATATGACAAAGGTGTACTATAGTGTACACATGACTGTTAAAGGAAAATGATTCTGAAAAATTAGTATAAAGCAGCCACATGTTCATATCTAATCTACCCATTAACCTATTTACAGATATATTTAATTATGATCAAGCCAGGCCAGAGATCAATATTGTTATGAAACTTCTAAACTATGGCTAAATTATACCTGAAATTACCACAGACTTTTACCAAAGATTTATATTTCACTTATATTTATTATGCCTATAAATTATCTTTAAATGTGTGTCTGATGATTTAATCTATACTTTTTACTGCCAACAATCTATATATATATTTATTGCTGATTTAAAATATTTTCTCTCTAAATGTTGCCAAAAAATTCATAATAACACAGATTTTAGATGACATTTAAATCCCCAGGAATCATTAGAGGAAAACACATAATTCAAAATTGTAAAGATGATTGTGGTAAGTGTTAAGAATATTTTTTAAATCTTCAGATAACCGACATTTAAATTTAACAATATTTCATGAAAATATCATGTTACAATGTTTAAATCTATAATTATGAATTATACTGAATTAGCTCAGTAGTAGTTTTTTGTTAAATGGGTGATAAACATTGCTTAGTTTGAAAATAATCTATCTTGGATGTTAAAACCAAAACTTATTATAGATTACAAAATGGAGTTTTTCTTTTTCTTGAACATGAAATAAATTGAAAAAAAAATTAGTGAGCTGGTAACAGAAAATGGAATTTCAAGCTGTGAAACAATATAAAACAAATTTTCCTGGGATTTTTAAAATCATTACTTGCTCAGACAATTCAGCATGGTTATGCAACAATCGGACTAAAATCTTAAAACATGTTTCAACATCAGGAAACACACTTCAAGAAATTTCAACCATACCAGTGTGGTATATCGATGTGGCCATCACCAACACAGGAGATCTGTTGTTCTCAACAGAGGAAAATAACCTTAAAGTTGTACCCTTTGGAACAGCAATACCTATAGAAGCCCAAAATATAAGGGTACCAGCAGGAAGAATAGTGACGATTCATTTAAATGAAGAAAGGCGTGAAATCATTCTAGGAGTTTGTATGAAAGAATATAATAGGCAAGGGCAAATCGTTGTACTCAATGAGGAAGGGAACCACGAAAGAACATATCCACTTTTTGCTGCTCCAAACAGTATTGCTACTCACAAAAACATTATTGCCATTGTCGACAGAGCAGACATTCACACAAGAGACAGTAGTGGAAGAGTTTTCATCTTAGATCTTGATCAGAATGAAATTACAAATGTTTATAAAGGTTATGCCGACTCTTTTATGAATGGAAGTCATCCATTTAAACCATATGATGTGGTTTACACAAAAAGGAATACATTTATAGTTTCAGATACATGTATAAATAATCCAATATTACATGTTTTGGACATTCAGGGCAATTATCTAACATTCTGTAATACAAAGGATGAACTAGGGATTTGTCTGCCACTGTCATTGGCTATTGATAAAGATGGCTTCCTGTTCATTGGATCACAAACATATAAAGGCAGTTCTCATGCAAATCTGTATGTTGTGGAAATAAATTAAATTTATTTTTGAAATTATAGGTAGGGCAGAAACTTAATTTACATAATTTTAAAAGACCCCTCCCTCATAATTATTGATCATCAGACATTTACTAAAGTTTTAAATTGTGCAAATGGTTTGATATGTTCCATTATCTCTAAGAAATAGACAAATTTTGACACCTATGATAAGTTAGCCAAATCACAATTCATCTAATTAACTCAGCTTACTAAATTCTTATCCCAAACATTAGATTAAGAATTGTCAGACTTGTTTTTAAATGTTTTTAAATAGAATTTCCAGTAAAATGATCCAATGATTCCTTTAGTCCAAGTTTTTTACAAACTAACAAACAAGTCATGTTGGATAAGGACCCCCCTAACAAACTATGAGAATTAAGTATGTTTAACAGACATCCATCATACCATGTAGTACTTTAAAGTCCCACTGACCAAAGGGGAGAACAAATAAGAAGATTTCAGCCATTCAGCGGGGAAAATTTTCAGGCCGCAGGTCATTAACAGGGAAGTAGTTGTAATTTATCACACAGGGAAGTACATTTTAAGAAATTACTGCTTCTGTAACAAAGCCAGCAGTAGTATTTGTGGTATTTTTTACTTTGTATTATTTTTTAGTTTTGTATATATACATAAATGAACACCTTTATATACATGTGGTGTACATGGGAAGTGTCCGTTGTTATTCTGTGGTTTATATGTTGTAATGAACTATTATATTATTTATTTATGTATTTCTCTGTCCGAAGTGTTCTTGCTTTTATTTGTATTGTATTCCTGTCACATAATGTTGTCATTTTAGCGATATTTTTAACATTGCTATATAAGCGGGGAGGCTAGCCATAAAACCAGGTTCAACCCACCATTTTTTCTTAAAATGTCCTGTACCAAGTCAGGAATATGGCAGTTGTTATCAAATAGTCCGTTTCTATGTATGTTGTTTTTGTAGCAGTTCAGTGTTTCTGTTGTTCAGTTGTTTTCCTCTTATAGTTGATGTGTTTCCCTCTGTTTTGGTTTGTGACCTGGATTTGTTTCAGTTAAATTGACTTCTGACTATTGAACAGTGGTATACTACTGTTGCCTTTATTTATACTTATCATATAATATATGAATAAACAATATAAGCATTAAAACAGACTAAGAGTTGTGACTATTTTAGGCAGATATGTTATAAATAAGGGAAATACTATTTTAGTCAAATAAGTTATACATTGGGGAAATAACTCTTCTCTGACTTTAATTTTAAACCCTAAATATATGTATATCGGGTTTTTTTGGCGATTTGATGACAAAATGGGCAGATTAAATTTTCACTGTGTATAATTTTCGCTGAATGGGAAAATACATCCGAAAAAAAATAATGTATAGTATTGTTAACAACATAAACTTGATTGACTGACAGGTAATCGATTGCAAATAAATATGAGTACTACAATTGAAAATACACATAATTCACTGAACTTTCAAGGAACATAAAATATGTAAAGACATTGGGGCATGCTAAAACTTGAAGGTTTTGATCATTACAGATTAACAAATGTCTGTGTAAATGTGATTTATTTTGATTTTAATTTCACATCAGATGCAAAATGTTCGTGTTATGACACCAATCAATAAATCATCGCTAATTAACATCTTTTAACCTGTCACTGATTGCTGTATACACTTTCTTGTGATCTACCGAACAACACAACAACACAAAAGACTCGACAATCAACAGTATACGTTTGTAATGTATGAAACTTTCAAACAATGATAAAGCTGGGAATACGCAGTGAAATTTACACAGGGTCAAATGTTCGCATTTCTTTAGCTGCCGCAAACAAAGCGAAAATTAGACACACTCCAAAAATACCCGATATACAGTACATCTATCATAATTTAAGGACTTGATGAACACTAAATTATAGATTTTGGAAGGTGCATGTGTTTTAACCAATAAATTTCACAAAACATCCATAAAACTAAATCACTCCATTGCATACATATTTCATTAGCTTTTTTTATGATTATACTATCACTATCACTTGATACTTCTTTGACTTTAACAAATGTAAAATACCATAGAGCCGTACATTGCAATAAAAAACATTGATTGGTTGGATTGAAAAAAGGTATCCAATTTTATTTTAAAGTGGTAAATCAAGAAATTTTAAGACAGGAGGAAAAAGAAATTTTGCGAAAGATGATCTACGTTTACAAAATTTTCCAACTGCAGGTTGGCTAGAACCTCTTTATGCAAATCCCTGAATCCACCAATGGCCTTCACATTATAAATAAAGATATTCAGACGTATAATCTTTCTCACAAACTTAGTAATGGTGCAGGTGTTCTGCAATTGCTGTCCATAATGAGTTGTAATTGAAATACTGGTTTGCTATTTCTAACACGTGGGAGATTTTATTTGACATGTTTTGTTTTAATCACAAATTCTTTCTTCCAAAGGGCAAAGCACTGCTTGTCACATGAGATAAAAAGCTCAAACTAAATACAAACAACTACAACTTGTATTAGTGACATAAAAAAAATGAAAAAAAACAAGTAATTAATTTCATGCATCCAAAGCGCTTTTCTGGATTTACTTTCATCAGGAACTCTCAAAGCCAAATATTTGAAAGCCGAGGATGTATAAGAACAGTTGAAGAGCTATATAACCAAAAAGTACTTAACAAATAGCCAAATCCATCTAAGGTCAACTTTGCCTGAGGAAGCTGAAACCTTAGTTTCTAATTTTAAAATTTATAAATGGACAATTTTAGAAAGGTTTGTTATTAATCACTACTGAGCTGATGATACCCTCGGGGACTAATAGTCCACCAGCAGAGGTATCGACCCAATGCTGTAAAAAATGAAAACAACATATACATGTAACTTGTAATTTAGTTTTCATTGATTTTCATTGATTTCACGTTTCCTGAAACATATACCTGTAATATTTTCATTGGGTTTACACAATGTCATGTGTTATTCTAATGATACCTATGATCTTGTTTACACCACCTCATGTGATGTGGTTAACATAATCTTCTGTGTTATTTAGTTGTGATCATTTCTACTTCTTGTCCTGTTTTATTTAGCTGTGATCTTGTTTGCACAATCTCCTGTGTTATTTACCCATTATCTTGTCTGCATCATCTCCTGGGATACTTACCTGTGATCTTTATTACACCATCTTCTGTGTTATTTACATGTGTTCCTGTTTACATCATCGCCTGTGCTATTTATCAGCAGTCTTGTGTACTTCATCTCCTGTGCTTTTTCCTGTGATCTGGTCTACAACATCTCCTGTATTATTTACCTGTGATCTTGTCTGCACTATTTCCTGTGTTATTACCTGTGATCATGTCTACACTCCCTCCTGGGATACTTACCTGCAATCTTGTTTACACCATTTCCTGAGTTATTATCGGTGACCTTGTTTAAACCATCTCCTGTGTAATTTACCTGTGATTGTGTTTACACCATCTACTGTGTTATTTACCTGTGATTGTGTTTACAACATCTCCTGTGATCTTGTTTACACCCTCTTCTATTGATGTTGTTTACATCATCTCCCGTAATATTTACTAGTAATGTTGTTTACACTGGGTTTACACATTTCCTGTGATATTTACCTGTGGTATTGTTTACACTGGGTTTACACATTTCCTGTGGTATTGTTCACACTGGGTTTACACATTTCCTGTGTTGTTGTTTACACTGGGTTTACACATTTCCTGTGATATTTACCTGTGATGTTGTTCACACTGGGTTTACACATTTCCTATGATGTTGTTTACACTGGATTTACACATTTTCTGTGATATTTACCTGTGATGTTGTTAACACTGGGTTTACACATTTTTTGTGATATTTACCTGTGATGTTGTTTACACTGGGTTTATACATTTCCTGTGATATTTACCTGTGATGTTGTTTACACTGGGTTTACACATTTCCTGTGATATTGTTCACATTGGGTTTACACGTTTCCTGTGATGTTTACCTGTAATGTTGTTCACACTTGGTTTACACATTTCTTGTGATATTTACCTGTGATGTTGTTTACACTGGTTTTACACACCATCTGATGTTTACCTGTGATGTTGTTCACACTTGGTTTACACACCATCTGATATTTACCTGTGATGTTGATTACACTGGGTTTACACACCATCTGATATTTACCTGTGATGTTGTTCACACTGGGTTTACACACCATCTGATGTTTACCAAGTCCAACTTCTGATAAAAGGTTGACATGAAATAAATTTCCCTGTGATAAAAAAAACAATGAGTAGTTTTAAACTTTTTAAGTTTTGTATTTTAACCCGTATAGTGCGTACAAAAAGTTGTTATCTACCTTACACATCTATCCTACTCACTGTTACTAAAAACATAGAGACTTTTTTAAATTGAGTTACACTGCCTCACTTTATACTTTTCAGCTCTTGACTGAAAATGCTAACAATCACATATAGAACATTGACATAATACAGAATGGACAACTGGACTGTACCAGAAAAGCATGTAGTAAGTCTCTTAAAATTATGCTGCTGACATTTTATCACTATCAAAACAGATAGTGTAATATATATCAACACTAAATTGGATTTGTTAACTGAGAAGGAAGTTCATTACAATTTCTGAAGTAAAATATTGGTGAAACATTTGGAAATTGAACATAAATCATGGGAAATATGTTTCTGATTTATTCCTGAAGTAATACTTTTTAAATGTTCTAAATCTTGCTTCTTAAAATGCATGTTTTAATTGTTTTTCGTTTCCAATGGTTTCAGTTGTATTGGTATACTGGCAGATGATTTAGTAATGGTAAATCACTGAAACACGAAAAGGAAATCACAGTCAACTAGCATATGCCAGATGGAAACTTCAGATAATCATCTACATACAAATTATATGTTTCATGAACTCTTGCACAATCTGAACTTTAAACTTTTTTAAAATTTATAAATGCCAATGTCACTGTATTAGCATACAGAGGTCTTGCTTTCTGTGACTTTTGTGGTCATAAGATAGCACACATTTATATTGTTGTACAATGTTCCCAAATAAAGGGAAATAAAAGTCACATCCATACTTACTGTATCAAAAGTCATGTTATCATCTACATAGCTGTTGGTACTCATAGCATGGATAGAGGCATCAAATCTAAACAATGACATCTGTAAATAAAACAACAAAAATAAGAATATAGAACTTCACTAGTATCACTGGTACCAGGTCAGGATTGATTGCTTGCTTAACGTCCGCTGGCAAATATAACATGCTTATTCAGTATGATCCTAGACAGAAAGTCAAATACACAAATGTACATGTAATTCAACATTGACAGCAAAAAAAAAAATGATTGAATAAAATCAAGCTGATTTCATTTAAAAATCCTATAGATATAGTTCTATATGATTATGTGCTGTATGTATCAAGAAATTAAGATATTCTACCAATTCAATATGAATAAGATGGCCTTCTCATTACAACTAACTACAGTGCATTTTAAAAAGTGTTCAAACTATTTCAAACAATCAAAGTGACACCTAGAGATCAACTCAGTAGAATTATACAGTTGAACAATACAAAACTGTCAAGGTAAAACAAAACATTTGCTTCTCAGGCAAAGTTCTGTGATCCAAATGTCCACAAAACCAAATGTGTTTACAATTTTTAAAAACAAAAGCCAAAATTTTGAAATTCTTCATTCCAATATTTCAGATTCAAATTAAGTGCCTAAAACGCAATGTCCAATGTGATTCAGCAGTCTTTACAAACAGTGTGACCAATATGATATCTTCATTGGGGTCTTTCCAGTAATGAGTTATGAGTAAAGAAACAGAACAAGCCTCTGCCGTTTCAAATTATATATTTCTAATGAGCACAGCAAAAAATCCAAATAAGACTTTGCTTGATCAAAAATTTATCAAATTACTGATCTTTTTTTTTTGTATGAATTAATATATGTACTGGCATTCATGGGCAATAAAGTATAAACTCAAATATATACTTTCAAGTGATCAGGACCAGGTTGAAAGTACATTATTCATCCTGCATGAACACATAAACATTTGTATTTTCTAAAATATTAATCAAATAAATTTATACTTTGCAAAAAGAGACAAAATGTTTTAAAACACAAATATAAATTCAACATTAAGACACTGCAAGAATCATTTCAAAATTCTTTAATAAATATTGAAACAGAATAATAATTGATTGATTGATTGGTGTTTAATGCCACTTTCAGCACTATTGACTATTTCCTAGCAGTCAGTTATAATTGGTGGAGTACCTTTGGCAAGAAAACTGACAATCTTAGTTATTAAGATTGGAGTTGAACGCACCTGTGATGTGCTGGACAACAACTCACAACCTCAGTGTTGACAAGCTAGTGATACAGTACTTAGATCAAATGGCCACAGAGGTCCAGTCTGCACTGTTAGCCACTAGTCCGATGGCCAAGACCAGTAAAATTTTATTCGAACTAGTAAGTATTTGCAAAACTTTGTTGAGGCATATAAGAAAAAGTGGGAATATTTGTCTTTGGACTTGTAGTTGGAAAAGATTTTGGTGTAGGCTGGAGACCTCAAACAGAATAATGAATGATCCTTCAAAACTCTAACAAATTATGCTTCATCAGAATACAAATGCATTTAAATAATATATTTCCTTTTTTTAATTACATAGAAAAAAACAATAAAAGTGTATGGAACGCCACAGCTGTCTTATGTGGTACTCTGATATTACTTTATGTTGTTTTATTATTACTTGATGATATTTTGTCTTTACTTAATATGGTTTTGACATTACGTAATGATGTTTTGATATAACTCAATATGGAATAGTCATTACTTAATGATATTTCGATATTACACGATATGGTTTCGTATTGACTTGATATAGTTTTGTCATTCCTCAATATGGTTTTGTCATTACTCGATGTGGTTTCACCATTATCTAATGTGGTTGTGTCATTAGTCAATGTGGTTTTAACATTACTTGATGTGAATGTGACTTAACGTTATGTAGTTGTTTCATTACATGATGTGGTTTTGTTATTTTGTAATGATGATTTGCCTATTCTTTATATGGTTTTAACATTACGTAATGATGTTTCAAAATTTGACGATTTTACACTACATGATGTGTTTGTTTCATTATTTGATGTGGTCCTGTCATTCTTTGATGTGGTTATCCCATTACTTGATGAGGTAAAATCACGTGACCAATTCGGAAAAACCTGTTCTATTTTTAGATAGATTTCCATGTTGTATGTGCCTTGGATGAGTGTGACCATCCATCGAATTAGAGTTCAAATTAAAGTTCGGGTTACTGTTTGAGTTAAACTTTGAGTTAGTCTTCGATTTCGAATTCAAGTCATTATTAGAATTAAAGTTTAAGTTAGCATTGAGTTTCAAGTTGGACTTCGAGTTTGAGTCACATATAAAGGTAGAGTTCTAGTTACAACATTAAATTTGAGTCATCTTTTGAGGTAGAGTTTGAGTAAGATTTGAATTTAAGTCTCATTTAGATTAATTAAGATTTTGAGTTGAAATTCGAGCTATCTTATATGAGTTCGTAATTAAATTTTCTATCGCGGAACAAGGACTTTTGCTCGGGCTTCCGAAAAGAGGGCATCGGGGTATGCGTACAAAAGATAAACAATGTTACAGTATACAAAACGCAACATAGAAGTTGAAATAAAGTTAGATGTGGTGTGATTGACAATGAGACAACTATCCACCAGAGTTTATATGCAGTGGATGTAAGAAATCATATATAGGCAACCGTACAGCCTTCAACACACCGTATAGTCAGCTACAAAAGGCCACCATGCACCATGTGAAAAAATTCAAACGAAAAAACAAATGGTCTTATTTATAAATAAACAATCTACAAAAAAAAATTACACACATTTATACAACGACAACAATTGAACTTCATGCTCCTGACATGGGGCAGGTACATAAAAAAAGTGCACGTGGCGGAGTTTAACATGTATGTGAGCGCTAAATCCTAATCTTACATCGGACTGTTACAGTTGTGTAACAGCACAACACGAGAAAAAAATGTAAACTAGACAAAGTGATGCTTCCGCACTCAACTCATTTAACCGCTTATACCCCCAAAATGACAAAAAAAAGTTCAATTATCTCCCAAAAGAGCAAAAGATAATAAAAAATAAAAACCCTGACCACATGCACACCTTCAATATATGTACAAACAGACAGTAAAGAGAAAACTTCCTAGGATTCAAACTGTAGGAGGAGTTATGCGGAATAACTATATACCCATAATGGGACGGACAGACGGACGGACGGGCAGACGGACGGACGGACGGACAGGGGTAAAACAATATGCCCCCCAACTTTTAGTTGCGGTGGCATACAAAATAGTTTCATTTGGCTGATTCAATAGATCGGTATGACTGGGTAATATAAATCCTTCGGGGCGATCTCGGATGCTCCATAAAGGCACCCGTCGTGTTATTCGAGAAAGTACAAACCCAGTGATTTGGTTTTATTTGGTAGTTTACCATCAAGGAAAAGATGACGGTATTATGGTTACGACCACTGGAACATGTCCGTCATCACATGTGAAACAGATATTCCAAAAAGTTTATTTTTCAATTAGTGCGAGGTCGATCAGGGAATTCAATTGATTACAAATAAAAGATTGATATTCGTATAAGTTCAAATGATCATTTACGCTAAAAATAAAATTGGAGAATTCTTATTTTATAGTATTGATGCTTTGTCGCTTAGTCCGAGCCCCCCTCCCCCCGTTTCCCTGTAACTTTAGTGTGAGTTGATTTGAAGTGTTTCATTTGTTAACAATAAAGTTCAAGTCTTTTGATTTGTGTCGAGCCTGCGACATCAATGTAGCGGCAGTGAGAAACAACAAACCTATATTTCGTCGTCGATAGTGGCGTCGGCGTCTCCATCTCCATTTTTTTTTTATTTCTATTGAGTTTAACCTTTCATTATACATGTTACTAAACATGTATGCCATCATAATTTTGTACTTTTAGAATATCATACTGTATTTGTTTACCTCGACTATTGTATGTATTTATATTGTATGTTTCTCTGTAAACTTGTATTTAGTTTTTAGAGAATAAAGTATCTATCTATCTATCTACAGATCGTTAGGTTTCAAGTTTTTTACTTTTTTCATTTCGGGACCTTTTATAGCTTACTATAGGGTATGGGTTTTGCTCATTGTTGAAAACCATACAGTTTTGTTTTAGTTAAATAAAACCGAATTAAACTATTTTGACATGATACATTTGTAAACCTCAATTTCAAGAAAAAGCATCTACAGAAAAACATTTTAAAAAAAAATTTTTTTTTACCGATTAATGTATTATATATAAATGTACAGCCGACCAACATGACGCTTTTACACTTACAGCAGCAATATCAGGCGAGTCACAGGGTTTCGTGGAATATTTTACAAATTTATTACAAAAATACTGCTTCCGTTTGAGAACTTAGGATAAAAACAACAGGACCAAGTGGTTTGGGGATATCCCAATTATGTCCGAAATACTGTAAACTTTTTAATACTTTTTTTCTTATTATTGTCTGCCGTTCCCCTTTTTCATACCAAATAACTCTGAACAACCACTCGAACTTTGATTTGAACTTTAACTCAATGGATAGCGATACCCATCCAAAGCACATTAAACAAACGATATATTGAAATCTGTTTAAAAATAGAACATATTTTTTCCGAATTGGTCACGTGGTTTTACCTCATCAAGTAATGGGATAACCACATCAAAGAATGACAGGACCACATCAAATAATGAAACAAACACATCATGTAGTGTAAAATCGTCAAATTTTGAAACATCATTACGTAATGTTAAAACCATATAAAGAATAGGCAAATCATCATTACAAAATAACAAAACCACATCATGTAATGAAACAACTACATAACGTTAAGTCACATTCACATCAAGTAATGTTAAAACCACATTGACTGATGACACAACCACATTAAATAATGGTGAAACCACATCGAGTAATGACAAAACCATATTGAGGAATGACAAAACTATATCAAGTCAATACGAAACCATATCGTGTAATATCGAAATATCATTAAGTAATGACTATTCCATATTGAGTTATATCAAAACATCATTACATAATGTCAAAACCATATTAAGTAAAGACAAAATATCATCAAGTAATAATAAAACAACATAAAGTAATATCAGAGTACCACATAAGACAGCTGTGGCGTTCCATAAAAGTGACGCTAACCAAATTTGTACTAGATCTGAGTTTTGTGGTAATAAGTATTGTGTATTGGTTTCATAATGTTTGGTTGGGGCAAACTTAAGTTACAGAACGGAAACTAAAAATTTTGCAATTTTTCGATTTATAAAGGAGCATAACTCGATAATGGTTAAAGTGACGCTACCAAAATTCAACTTGATCTGTGTTTTGTGGTAATGAGCATTGTGTATAAGTTTCATAACATTTGGTTTAGGCAAACTCAAGTTAGAGAACGGAAACCAATTTTGGGATGTACGTACAGATGTACAGACGGACAAGGATAAAACTTATAAAAATGTTTAAAAAAATAACTCAAATAAATTGGGGTCTTCCCTGTGAAATAAGCAAATGCAAGTTATTGAATTTTCAGCATTCTTTTCTTTTATTACAAGATAGAAAGAAACACAAACTACCAGTATACGTTTTTCTTTCCTTTTCGAGAAAATATATATTAATTCTGTCAGTGTATATGGAAAATATATAGATTGTAAATCTGAAAAGATTACAAATATTAGAAAAAACTATATTTGACTGATAGTGTGTAAAATTGTTGAAACTTACATCAACTTCCTAGAAACAACAGAACTATTTTTTATATTAAACTTTAAAACTAGATTGTATGAGTATTCACATTGCTTTCCATCTATAAACAAATATTTTCTATAAAGATTCACAGAATTAAAGCTGTTCTTATTTTTTGCTTCAAGAAAATATGTTGTATTCTAAACATGGCTTTGAAACAGGAAGAAATGCATTTATAAAACAAAAAACAAACAAAAATTCATCTCAGGTCAACAACATTATTAATAGTATGTTGAATAAATTTATTTTCTTTTCATACTGGTTAAACCTATGAATTTAGGACATCAAATGCAGAATGTCAAAATTCTGTGAGACTAACATTTTTCTTAACATCACAAATAAGTTACTATAGAATACTCTGTTACTGTAATAAAGTAATTTATTGACAAGTAACTGCTCAAGTTATACTGATACTTTTAAATTCCCTATAACTTAAATTAAGTTTGATATTTGAGAGCCAGTGATCAGTTTCACAAAAAATCTTCCTACTAAAGTTGATCGTATGTATCCTGATGAATTGTTCATGACTTATAATCAACTTTAGTGGTAAGTTATTTTTTGAAACTGATCACAGATGCTGACCTGAATGTATCTATATTTTCCATTTTATGGATACCTGATGTTTTGACGGTATTTTTTTTTCAAGGTTTCTCTTCTATTCTGGAAGATAATCCTTTACTCTTATTTTAAAATAATCCAACAAAAGAACTCCATGTACTGCTGGTTATGTCTATATATGAATAGTATGAAAATTAGTAAAGCTTTATGCTAATTATTGTTCAACTGTTAGATTTATACTACTAAGGGAGATAATTTGAAAGCATAGTTATAAAATCTTGGATTAATAGACCTTATCACTCTTTCCTTTGTCCTAAAAACAGAATAATTGGTATAACTTTCATGTAATAAATGATTCTAAAGTCTTATGTCTTAAAGAAGAAATGTAAACTTTAATTCAAGTGAAAATATAGTGAACAAATATGAAACACAAGGAGACAATCAAAACAGAATATGAGTATAAATGCAAAACACGTCACAACATAAATGATGAAATTTAGAAAATCAAAAAACCAATTTTCTGCATATCAATTTGATCACTGTGAAAAACAAACTGTTGACACACAGTTATGTCTTGCCTGTACACATAAAATTCAAAAAAAGACAATTTGATGGACAGCAACGTTGCTTATTATTTCAAAGTTGATTGACCATGATCTTGTTGGCAGGGCCTAGAAATGGTCGATAAACTCAGATGTACTGATTGTAATGCAACTTTATACAAAACATCATTGATCTGTCACAAGTAGTTCTTATCTAACTGACTTAAGCAGAAAACTTAACATTGAAAATTGTTAATATAAAGTCACTGGACTATGACCTGGGAGCAGGGCTGCAAAATAGTTGTCAAACTGATATGTACTGATAGTAATGCAACTTCGTATTAGATATCAATGATCTATCACAAGTAGATCCTATCAACCTAACTTAAGCAGAAAACTTAACATTGAAAATTGCTTGTTAATTCAAAGTTGCTGGACCATGACCTAGGGGGCAGGGCCTTGAAATAGCCGTCAAACTGATATGTACTGATTGTAACGAACTTCATAGTAAATATCAATGATCTTTCACAAGTAGATCCTATCAAACTAACTTAAGCAGAAAACTTAACATTGAAAATTGCTTGTTAATTCAAAGTTGCTGGACCATGACCTAGAGCCTTGAAATAGTCTTCAAACTGATATGTACTGATTGTAATGCAACTTCATAGTAAATATCAATGATCTATCACAAGTAGTTCCTATCAAACTAACTTAAGCAGAAAACTTAACAATTGTTGACAACAGAGCCAGAGCAGGAGCCGTCATTGCCGGAAAGTAATCCCTATGTCTCGCTTTCCGCGACTTTTGTTGCAGGCGAGACAAAAACTGATCAATGTGGTGTTATACCAAAATGGTCTATTTTGGTATTACCTATTACAAAAAGTTATAAACTTTGCAAATTCATATTTTTAATTTAATGTTCTATACTTAGAGGTTTCATATTAGTTAAAATATTATGCAATCTGTTATTAATAATTTATTTTCATACAATTATATCCTTCATATTATGGATAGTGGATTGTTCCTTTGGTTAAGAGGTAAGGATTGTTAGGTATTTGTGTAAGTACACATGATTATTTAGGTATTTGTGTAAGTACACATGATTATTTAGGTATGTGTGTAAGTACACATGATTATTTAGGTATGTGTGTAAGTACACATGATTATTTATCTTTAAGTACCTAGGTAAATCTTGAAACTTGACAAATCTTTCCTTTTTTGTTGAATGTTTTCTGGTTGCCTACATAGACATAGGGATTGCCCTGTTGCCACTGACTGTGCACCAGTGTTAAATAACCATGCCACCAATAGCTTAAATTTATAAACAATGTACTCTGTCTGGTATTGAAGTTCAATTATAAGAAATTCAAACCCCCACACACTATGTGTACACATTTTATATCACTTTTAAGTCATCTGATAGTACCTTTTTTGATTTGGTTGGCTTTTTCTTACTGAAGTAGGAGTTTATGTCTGTACTTGGTTCATCAAAACTTGTGGGAGCTCTTTGTCTGGATGACGTCTGTACATCTAAATATTCTCTCAGAACTAATTCAAGCTATGAAAAAAAAAATGCAGTTAATGTAACTTATTTGAATCTGTATGATTAACTAGATAATCTTTATTATTCGCCTTGTAAAATTCAAGCTGTACCTATTTTTAAACTTCATATCAGAAAACTACTGTCTTTTGGTCTTTAAACAAAGTTGTCTTATTGACAATCATACCTCATCTCCTAAGTTTTATATTATATTGAACAGAACAGCTTCATCGTGTTCCAAGGTGGATGAGGCAAAAATTTGGCACTCTTATTGACAATTACAATAGCACATTAAAAAAAAAGTGTTTGTATGTCAACCTCATAAAAACAAGAAAAGAGGATACAATTTTGTCTATTCATAATTAATTTCAATAAGAATACTTACAACTGCTTGTATTTTGGACCAAACATCATTCATATCATATAACAATTCATTTCTAATTGGTACACCTGACACCTGTGTAAAATAAATGTTTGAGTAAAGTTTCTCAATAAAGCTCTACAAAATTTAAAACCTAATAGGTGTACTGTATTAAGAAGTTTATGATTTTTGTCCATAACAAATGCATTGTGACAGAAAAGGTTTATGTCTAACAGCAAGATAGATGCTTTAATCAAATTTCAAGTTATAAAGAAAGAAAAACATGTCCTTTGGCAATCAGTGTGAAATCTTTATTAGTAACATGGTTGACTGTTGGGTATGTAGTCAATCTAATGTACCGGTATTATTATTTTTTTTTAAACATGATAAATTTTCTTTTTTTGTAGCATTTTAACCTTACAAGTCAGAGAAATAAAAATAATATCCTATTTTTCCTAATGAATGTTCCTATTAAGTCAATGGTTCTTGCAAGCATGATTTAGTGAAAACTAGAATATGTGGCTATATAAGAGACATTCTAGTAGATGGCGCATAACCAACCCTGGTAAACAGGCCTAGGAAGTTAATGAGGGATGATTTTGAAAATATATCAGACTGTAAAGCATGCTCACATTAAGCTTTATAACAAATTTCAGAAAGTTTTGATTCATAGTTGCTGTGAAAAATGCAACAAAAATTTCATACATGGCCATCAATATGCGTAAGAATATATAAGTTTTCGGTAAATAGGTTGTTGATCATCACTGAATGTGAAAACCTTCATTGACTAATACTATTGTTTCCCCATAAAGGTTAATTTGGTGTGACCTAATAAGTTACTTAAATAATTCTTTTTCATAAATTAGATTTACAAAATAAAATATATTATACTTATTATACTATATAGGTAACATTCCTTATATAGAACAACCATAGTTCACATTAAACAATGCATTGAAAGCACTGAGCCTACATTGCCAACAGTCAATTTGATAAACAAGAGGCTCTCAAGAGCCTGAATCGCTCACCTGTATTTCAGAGGAGAAGATTTTTAAATGTTAGCAAACTTGATGAACAAATTGTGTAAAATTGTCTTTAAAGGGCACTCCTTAAGGGGTCAATTGACAATTTTGGTCATATTAACTTTTTTGTAGATCTTACTTTGCTGAACATTATTGCTGCTTACAGTTTATATATATATATAATAATATTCAAAATAATAACAAAATACTGCAAAATTTTGTTAAAAAACTACCAATTCGGTGGCAGCAACCCAACAATGGGTTGTTCAATTCGTCTGATAATTTCAGGGCCGATAGATCTTGACCAATTTAACAATTTTACCCCATGTCACATTTGCTCTAAAAGATTTAGTTTTTGAGATATAAGCCAAAAACTGCATTTGACGCTTATGTTCTATTTTTAGCCATGGTGGCCATGTTTGTCTATGGATACAAACTTCGGATACAATTTATAAACAAGATACCCTAAGGAACATTTAGTTAAAGTTTGAAGGTAATTGGCCCAGTAGTTTCAGAGGAGAAGATTTTTAAATGTTAGCAAACTTGATGAACAAATTGTGTAAAATTGTCTTTAAAGGGCAATAACTCCTTAAGGGGTCAATTGACAATTATGGTCATATTAACTTTTTTGTAGATCATACTTTGCTGAACATTATTGCTGCTTACAGTTTATATATATCTATAATAATATTCAAAATAATAACAAAAAACTGCAAAATTTTGTTAAAACTAACAATTCGGTGGCAGCAACCCAACAATGGGTTGTTCAATTCGTCTGAAAATTTCAGAGCTGATAGATCTTGACCAACTGAACAATTTTACCGCTTATCAGATTTGCTCTAAAAGCTTTAGTTTTTGAGATATGAGCCAAAAACTGCATTTGACCCCTATGTTCTATTTTTAGCCATGGCGGCCATGTTTGTCAATGGATCAAAACTTCGGATAAAACTAATAAACTAGATACCCTAAGGAACATTTAGTTAAAGTTTGAAGGTATTTGGCCCAGTAGTTTCAGAGGAGAAGTTTTTTGAAATCGTTTACGACGACAGACGACGACGACGGAAGCCAAGTGATGGCATAAGCTCACATGGGGCCCTTTGGGCCCCGGTGAGCTAAAAATGGACAAGATGCAAATTGCTAATTAATTCTATAAATGTTTCAAATGACAATGTCATAATGGTAATATACATAGTGATGAAACAGAATTTCTATAAACATGAAAAAGTTTCCAAAATTAGTTAAATTCTGTACACAAGAATATAAGTGACATTCATTGTTCAGACATGCCTCCGGGTGCGGGAATTTCTCGCTGCATTGAAGACCTGTTGGTGGCCTTCTGCTGTTGTCTGTTCTGTGGTCGGGTTGTTGTCTCTTTGACACATTCCCCATTTCCATTCTCAATTTTACTTTTAATACATGATGATTATCACAATAAAGTGTGTTTTACAAAGTCACAATCAAATGAATATGTTTTAAGTGAGAAGAAAAAATATAAGAGGATAAAGTTCTTTATGGTCCCATTTATTAGAAAAGACACGACATATAATAATTCAACATGCAAAAATATAATGCTGTTTAAAAACAAAATGAAACAACATAAGTTGAAAAAGCATATATAACTATACAGTCAGTTAGTTATAGGATCCTTATTGCCCAGTGAAAGCAAAAATTGTTGACTACATTTTTTGTTCAGCTGCTGATTGTAAAATAGGTCAAAAGAAAAAATGCTATATTTCTGGTTAATGGAACCCCCCTTTTATTTGACTATTAATCAATTTTATGTTGATTGCAGAATTAGAGATATCAGTTTATGTGCTGATCATCCTGTTGTGGATCAGTTTTTGCAACTTTAAGCAACGATAGAATATCAATGCTTCAGTTAGAACATTAATTATTTTACAGTTCTTCAACTTATTTTACTGTGCACTTTATACTTGCATTTCCATATAAAATGTGCTAAAATAGACAGCAACGACCGAATGCATATAAAATGAAGAGCTTCAAGCTGATTCTTTAGATCTAAATATACCATGTATACAGTTAACATGGAATATGTCATGAGGGGTATTTTCATTTATTTTGGGATCATAAATATAGTTTTGATTATTTCACCCCACACAAAATACTTGTCCAATGAAGTTATAAATAACCCCTGCAAAAGTTTCCTTGTTTTAGTACTAGTGTTCCATACTTCCACATAAAATGTACTCCACTTGAAACAAAAAAGGGGGATTCAATTGAACATCCCTATCCATTGTCATTTGTAACCAGAAAGACAGCATTACTACCTAATTAGAGTCTTTTGTATAAATACATCAAGGATATGTGTAAATATAAATATTGATGAAAAACAACTGTTTTCAAAAAGGTAGAAAGTAAATAAACAAGAAAACAAAAACAACATATAAGGATACAAAATCATAATACAAACAGCAAGATCCCAATACACACCTCATCTACGGTCTCCTCTGGTGTCGGCTTAAATAGTAAATACCAAACGTGTCATTTTTATAACATTCATGTCAGCTTCATGTGTGTGGATATCTACTTTTTGAGTCAAAATTTTGATTTATAAAAAGATTTGGCTAAAAACAACCATAAGCTCTACTGTGCATGTAGTTTCATATGATTATTTCATATGCCTGTACTGCTCTAAAGGATTTTGTAGAACCCAGGTAATACAATATCAGGCTTTACAAAATATAATATACATATCAAACCTGTTGAAGAAACATGGTGCAAGGAATCTTACTTATTTAAAGAAGAAAAATCTAAAAATTGCCAACCATTTTAAAGGTTTTTTCAAGGAGTGAAGAAAATGCTCAATGATTAGTTTATTTCTTATTTGGATAAGAATATACCTGAACAGTTCTCATATAAAAAGAATGATGGCAAAGGCAACCAATGAAAAATAATAACAAAAGATCTCATAGCTTTTTAGACTAACAAAAGTTTTGATCAGCCATTTACTTTCAACTATTTTGAGGGAAGGGTTTTTGTATTTTGTCAGTTTTAAACTTTTAACAACAATTTCGAGAGATTGATTCACAGACCATCTGCATTTTGATTTGTCATAAATGTATATGAAATATACTTCCTTATACTGTAAACCAATTTATTTTTTAGGAATATTTTATATATCATTTAAACCTTAAAAAAGCCTACTATGGGACGATTTAATTTTGCATTTTTTAAGATTGTTAATGTATTCCTTTAATAAAATACCCAAGTGACTTTTTCATAAAAAGCAATATTCCCATTTTTTAAATGGTATCAGAGCAAATCTTATATTTCAATCCTTTTACCTCATTTCATGTATTGGTTTTCTTACAATTACAGCACCTTTTAAAGACTTTTTCAATATGTAAAACATTTTTCCATTACATCAAATTGTCATATTCATTCTAATACTAAGTCAACTAGTTTGTCCATCTAAGGAATTTTATTGCTGAAATGAGAAAACTCTCTAAACTGAGTTTTCTAAAATAAATAAAAGAACAGAGTTCCAATGTCCCCCGGGTTGCACATATTTTATATTTCTTAGATGCTCAGAATTTTGAAATAAAACATGCAGAACAATTAGCAAAATAGCAAAGAATTGTTTAATGACTCAAGAGGATTAAATAACTTTCAAAATGGCAAAAAATCCAAAAAAAAAAATGAAATTTACAAACAATTAACTAATTTGTTTATCAGTTTACTTAGGTGTCTACCATGTCGTAAGAATTGGATGGATTTTAAGAAATTTCTTCAAATTGTAAAGAATGAAGAAATCAAATGTATATTTTTGCTTTTTTTTAAGTTAAAAAAAGTGACATAAAAAGCTGCAACAAATGTTTGGCCAAAATAAAGAAGAAATAGCTGACAAGTAAGAGAAATCACTGATTTGTTAAAATAAAGGAATAAATACGTGTTAAAAGAAACTTGTACTTACTATAATTCTCTGTAAGTTACGAAGAACAATCTTATGCATTGTGGCAACATTTCTGAATTGGTGAAATACATTTTCTAGAAGTTCCAATAAAAATCTTGGTTGATTCTGACTAGATAAAGACTCTCCTGGTTGTGCATAACTGCAAGGATAAGATTATACAGTAAAAGTAAACTTTTTTGCTAGAAATTACTACATTACTTATTTTGTTAGAGTAAAAATGTTGACTATACTATAATTATAATCTTTTTTATGTTCATTGAAGACTTCAGGCACCATTCCATTTAGTTTTCAGTGATATAATTTCATATCTGTTCTCTATAAATTCTCACCACCTACTACCAGAGTTATACAAAATGAAATGGTCTTGATTAAAAGTAATTTTATCACAAACCTGTCAATCAAAACATACAATTAGGCTTCTCTGACAATTTTTTTTATACTTCACTGATTTAAAAGATGGAGTTGAGACAACACCATATGTAAATTAAAACTAGTCTAAATAAACTCTGAAAATGACTTGATGAATACATACATATGTTAAAGTCTCATTTCATCCTTTATTTTAACTTTTTTGGGGTCAAACGTCAGATAACAATAGTACTTACCAGTATTTCAAATTGCAATTATTTCTTACAAATCACACTTTTAAATTTACCCAACAAGTTTTGTTATTTGACAGATATTTTTTCAACATTGCTCAAGAGTCCTCTAAAAACTAATGAAACTTACCTGTCAACAACCTGTTGAGATGTTCTTGCTACAATGGCCGATAATTCTGGTTCTATCTTTGACTTTATACCCTGTCATATAAATCATGCAAAAACACTTATTACCTTTATAAAATAAGTCAACACATATTGATTATTGATTTCTAAGAATAATTGCCAGCAAACAGAAACTAAACGGTTCTAAACAGTACAACAGTCATCATTAAAAAAAAATGGCCATCACCAAAACTAATTTCAAAATCATGTGTTAAAATATGATGTTATATCTCCTTTTATTCACACCAAGGGCACTCCATACTTCCCTTTTCCACTTCAATGAAGCTGAGTGAAAAGAAGGCCAATAAGAAGTGTTTTTGTGGTTTGGAAAAACTATGTTCATAACAAATAATATTTCCAACACATTTGTCTTCTCAGGATAATTTAGGGGTACTTAAATGGTGAGCATACTATTTCTAATCTAGGCTAGCAAAACAAAATGCTAAATAACACAATCTCTTAACTATTACTTATAAAATTTCAATATGACAGAAGTTTCCATATCCAAATCATACTTTTTTACATTCTAGTGTGCCTGACAATTAGGAGTATTTTCATGAGGTAAGAGTATTTTTAATGCACTTTTCTTGCTTTAAACTAACAACTTTTCACCAGGTAATAGGCTAAAATGTTGAACAGTTGATAACTTTTGAGATGACTTCAAACTGTATCTTGGGGAAAACATTTATGCATTATTATTGTGAAAGGGCAAAACTTGGATCATCAACCAAACTAACATACCGGTATGCAAGAAATGATTCTCTCTATATTTTTTAGTATATGATATAACTTAGACAAATCTGTATTTCAGAATTTATGTGAAATTGAAATTTTATCATTTACAGAGCAGACTAGTATTTATTGAAAAGCTACCTGTGCAATCTAAACCTGGAACAAATATGATTGATTAAACAACACAATAATTCCTAAGTGAGTATATAGGTCATGAGTGAATGAAATGTGTTCTTATGCCAAACAAATTTTAAAAAATATTACAATTGGAATCAAATGGGAGTTATTTATAAATATATTAATATTTTCTACATTTCAGTGTTATGGTGATCGTGTTGCCCTTGATAACAGGGCTTATTACTGACAGTTAAATGTGAAATAAATTTAGTAACTTCACTCAGATAAATGCAGGATTTCTCTCACAGATAAATCATGATATTTCACTTGTATTTTTATATTAGTATTCACCACTAACAAAGTTTAAGTAATAAATAATTTTCGTTAAAACAATTACATGTACTACTGTGTGAAAATTAGGAAATATAATTAATAAAATTTATATTGTGTTAAAGGGGGTAGAGTGTGAAATTCAGAAAAATCATTATTTCACTTTATATTTTAGCCATAAATGACAGCTTTATATTCACTACTATTTTGAAAATATTTACTCAATATAGGTAATATTTCAATCATTAATAAGCAAAAAAAGCAAGTAAATTGTAAAGACAGTCATTACAGTTTTACTTGATATTTTAATCATTGGCATTGTTATAACACAGAGAACTGAAATAATTCCTAAATATTAACATTTTCTAAACCAAAGAAAGAAAATCATTAAAACATCAACTAGATAATTAACAGAATGAATTTTATCAACATTAAAAACACTTCAAAATCTTGCAAAAGATGTGAAATTGCAATGCTCAAAAACACAGCCCTTAAACCATTTCTTACCAGTGGATCCTTCATTTTCTTATTCCTCTACATTAAAAAATAATGATAAATTACAGATCATTACTTAATTTACAATGTTAAGATTAACAAGCATTCTGTGAGTATTGCATGGCAATACATAGTCCCCTACCGGTTACAAATTCATTGTAATGGAACGAAATTCTAACTTGATCTATAACTTGTCATGGTGTAAACTACATGAAAATATCAAGTCAAAATCTTCAAGCATGATGAAAAAAACTGTTGAAAACTGATTATTTAAGTGAATTTTCTATGTCCAAAGACCATAACTCTGCACAAAATTATCAGACTGGAACAAAATTCCAACTTGATCTGTAACTTGTCATGATAAAACTATATACTAATTATCAAATCAATATCTTCAAGAATGACAAACAAACCTACCACTAAATTCTTCAAACAATTTACCAAAGAAAAGGAAAAAAAATCCAAAATGTCATTTTGTCTTTTAAAAATCTTTAAAAAAAAAATGAGCTATTTCCCTTTGAACAGAAATCTAATAATTAATAAGTATTTCATCAAAAATTTAATTCTAGGGAAAGGGCTTTAACTGAACAAAGAGAAAAGCTAAAATCGTGAAAATTGAACTTGACCTGAAACTTGTCATGATAAATCAATAAACCAAATATCAAATCAATATCTTCAAGCAAAAACAAAAAAAAGTCTGGAAAACTGATTTGCCCGACTGACAGATGGACAGACAGACAGACACATGGACGGACGGAGTGCAAACCTATAGTCTCCATCGACTTCATCAGTAGGGGACTAAAAAAACAGCAAAAAATGGGCCAAACAATGGGTTACACAATTTTCTTCCAAGATCCTGTATACTAAAATTCTTCTTATACCATATCATTTCCAGAATTAAATATGAGTGTTTGGATTTGAAAACCAAAAATTTATTAAAATTGTTCACAACCATATACTTTTTATTAAGCCTACCTTCCAAAATTATCTCCATTACCCACCAACCCAAACATCATATAATATTCATTATAAAACAAAAATAGTTTTTTCCATTCTATATTGAAACTTTTATCAAAAGACCACTTTTATTTCAAGTCATATATATTAGGGTTATTTGACGTTATCTTATGAAAGCATATCACCATATTTAACAATTTATACCAGCAAACCATCCTAAAATATACCCTAATTGTATCTACTTTTTAATGAGCAATCTGTAGTTGGTAAGATCACAGATATAAGTACCAAATGAAACCACACATTCTGAAGACCTTGAAAAAAAACTTATCCAAGTTAATCATTGTTAATGTAGACACTTTTTAAAACTTTTTTATTTGGCTTTTTTTTTCAAATATTGTGCTAAACAGTTTCTTTTTCATCTTTTCTTTTTCAAAGTAAGTTTTTCTTATACCTTTGCAGAATCTGTAGGAACAGACAATGATTAAACTGAAAGGGAAGACCAATGAATTAGGTTGACAAGTTTGACAGACAATTTTACGTTATTTATTCATTCTTATATTACATTTTTTGTGGTAAAATTCAAAATTTCACTTTTTCTGTCTTAAGGTTAGTATGTATACCTCAGCAGAATCTGGAATTTTTCTAAGGACAAACAATGCTTCAACTAAAACTGCAATGAAATGTGCAGGATTTTCCTCTGGGTTTCCATTCAAATCTTCTTTTATTTCCTTATTTAAATCCATCATTTCTGGAGGTTTCAGCATTTCTGTATTTGGCTCTAGAAATATTTCAAACATTTATGTTGAACTTGTCATAGAATAAAATTATTGATCTTTTCAACAGATAATTTTCCATTGCAGTAATTTGAATTAGAGCAATTTCTCTTTGGCTGCTATGTTGGAGTATAACAAGCTCAAAATCCTTCATAAATCAATCAAATTCAACTTGTTAGAAAAAGTAGTTTTCTAAACAGTTTTCATTTGTTTAAGCCCTGTATAAATTATCACTACTATCTAGGATCATTTGTCAGACTTGCTTAGTCAAATAAAAAAATCAACCAGTTAACCCTCACACAAGGTGGCAAAGGGAAATAACTTCAACTCAAATAAAGTCAATGGCAAACTATCTATATATTAAAGTAAAAACAATATTTGATTAAAGAAGGTCAACAATCACTGTTGCATGACTTACTGCACTTAAATACTGTAGTGTAAAAAGATCAAAATATGTAATCTTTTATTTTATATATTTGATATCATTGTTAAAAATTGCCTTATTCAATAAAAAAGGACAATTATTGCACTACTAACTTGTCTGCTTGCATTCTGGGTCAGATAACTGCTTTGTTAGATTACTTCCTCTTCTGTATGATGAAGAACGTTTTAATGAAGCAGACTGATCAGGAACTGCTGCATAAATCTGTTTGTTCAATTCCTCTATCAAAGTCTCATGAAGTTGCTAAAGATGCAGAAATTTGTAATTATCAAAGGGTTAAGTAGTTAGACCATTGTACATGATATTCTTTACTATAAAGTAAATGTCCACTTTTATGTAATCATCATCTTTACTTTTTTTTTTATAAATAAATAAATAAAATTGATTTTGTAAAACAGAAAATGAAAGGCGATGGATGTGATAAACATAGCATGGTCACACGAAACTTGATAAGAAATCTCAAGATACTCTGATTCCTATTTCCTGAGAAAAATGCGACGAAAATTTCATGGTTCTACAGAAAAAGAGGATAAGCAGTATACCCCTCCCTTGGATCTGGAATATAAGTTTACCCTAACAATGAAGTTTGAGTTCAGTAAGTAAGTAACTTATCTTGTTTCTTCAATGCTTAGGTAACATTACTATTAGCATAAGATATTTATAAACTTACTTCATTACGAGCAATCAGTTCAGCTTTCAGATCTCTAAGAGCATCAATCCCAGCTAATGGCTTCTCTAATTTAGCAACTAAAAAAGATTGTGATCTACATTTTGACTAGATGAAACATATCTTGAAATTATAAAAAACACATGTTTTTTTAGTACTTAATAAATGGAATAAAAAATAGTTCAAACCATTCAAGTCATTAACCTAAATAGCATACCCTTTTTAAAGAATAAGACAATATCTAAATAGAGAAAATTATTTAAGCTGGCTTTATCTTAGAATTCTATTACATGTATATATGATATTAACACATCTCTTATCTGGGTTGTTTTTTGTTTGTTTTTGTTTGTTTTGTTTTGTTTTTTTTATTTTTTTGTTTTTGTTTTTTTTTTTTTTTGGGGGGGGGGGGGGGGGGTTGTTAATGTTAAAAATCTCTGGATAGCCTGTTTTAAAACCAACAGCTGTTCATGAGTCCTTGACAAGTTATATATCATATTACTGAATTGAGTGAAATCTGCCAATTTGGAAATGATCAAAACTCTTTTTCTTTCATTTCTATATCCTCAATTACATTTTTTCCTTTTTTCCTTTAGCCTTACATTCACTTGTCTTCTTTTATAGTCAAATGTTTCAATTGTTTGCTTCAAATCAAACCAGTTCTTAACAGCCTCTGTCATCAGTGATCATTTCAAGTGTGGAAGGTCATAGGTTTTATCCCTGGCTATGTCAAACAAAAGACTTAAGAATTGGTATTTGCTGCTTCTCAGCCAAGCACACATCATTTAAGAGTAAGAGCAAATACTAAAAGGCTCAGAGTCAGAATAATGTGTCCAGGGAGGGTGACATGTCTATCTGTGGACTGTTAACTTGTGAGTGAGCAGAGTGAGCATGTTAAAAATCCTGCTTGTCATGTTGGTCTAGTACAAAGCAGGGTTCATTATTGATATCCCATTAATATGTTCTCATCCTGAATATACATTTAATTTGCCACTGGACATTAAACTGCCACCCATCATCATCAAACCAGTTCCTATTTAATCCAACAAGTGACAACCCCTCTCGTCTCTCAGTGCTTTAGTTCTGTCCTGAAGCTCAAGTCCTCGTTTTTTCCCCTGATTAGCCTAAAAAATTACTGATTAGGTTATAGAATAATCTAAACCTTCAATAAAAACCTCAGTGGATATGAATGAAAGGAAATGAGGGGTATATGTCTATGATACAGCAATGCAATAACAAAAATACTCAAAGACATCTAGAAGTCAACATACCATCTATAACAAAAGACAAATGTCTATTGCTTGTATGTAATGCCAATCTTTAAATCAATCATTTCTAAAAAAAGTTGTAAATAAATTTAACAGAGACCAACAGAGATCAATAATAAAGACTCAACTCTTAACTAAAAGTACAAAAAAAAAACAAGACGCGCAACTAAAGCAACCACTGACAAGGTTCCGGAAGAACAGGTAAATGGAAATGTAGGAAGGTTAAGCAAACTTTGAGTCATATTGGCTTGATCAGATATTTTACACAATGACAGTGTTCCCTTGTTCTTCTTTTATCCTATGTACAAAACATTTTATTTACCTGCATTTACTAGTAGGTCTGTAGCGTGCAAGTAATGCTTACTGATAATAAAATTATCTAACTTTACTGGTACCTCTTTAATAAGTTCCCTGAAAGCAAAAAAATTACATGCAAAGTTAAGTTTAGTGAATTATCATTATCTTACAATAGATTATTGTACTTTTTATGTAAACACCTAAGTCAGCAGCTCTTTTCTAAAAAATAAACTGTTGAGTGTTGACACAGAGACATGTCTCGCCTGTATGTTATTTTGATTGTTTTATAAAAAATCAGTGTTAAAGCTAGAAATTGACAAATGAGAAAATCTGTGATTGAAACTTGGCCTTCAGACCTCAGAATACCAAGGCTATTTTCTGTGATTTCAAAACTGTTCAAACCTTTAATCTTCTTAAATTATCTGTCTTGTTAATGATTATATACACAATATATAGAATATTAGCGTGAACATTGCTTTAAAGGTAAAGAGAAAAATAATCAAAAGTAAAACAGTAAGTCTGAAAAAATGAGCCTTAGAAACTTTCCTTTAGATGGTTCTGGTCAAAACCTGGATAAATGCTCTTATTCTGTTTATCCATAATGTCATTGTCAAAAATGGCATCATGGTAATATTGTCAATTCTAATATAAAGTTCTACGAATGAACAATGACGTAAGAATATCAGGATTCTACGGGAAAATGCAAGAATGTGAAACATGAAAATCTTCAAAACATGGAAATTCAGTTTTCTTTGTCTTTTATATTAAAAGTGTGTTTTATTACAGGAACAGCAAATATTTGCAAGTCCCCATGAATCATTTCTTAATTTTTGCTCATTACTGTGATTAGACAATATTATCAATAGGAAGACAGAATGGGTCAACTTTTCATTAAGTTACTGATAAAGTCTCAGTGAAGGAAACTTACACCTGATCTAATAAAGCTACCATAGCTTTGTGTTCAACTCCTTCAATCCATAATCTTCTCAGTTCATCTCTCTTACAATGTAACAATGTCTTACAACTACTTAAATCTTCTCTAATCTTTGTTATTCTCTCCCTTGAATCTGGAAAATAAACAAAACAAAACTGCAGAAACGGATTCAAAAATTTTTACTTTTATTTCTAGACAAGAGATCATGTTTATCAAAGCAAACATTTTCCATTTTCGGGAAGAAATTAAACATACAGGGTGATGCACACATACAACAGCCAGAAGCTATTGATCATGTTCTCTCATCTAACACAAATTGGAAAATATTTCGAAATAATTAAGTAGGCAGGACTACTTGTATCAATTATGGACTACATATTACCTAAAATTACTAGGTAATTTGGACAAACACTAAGGGACTGTCAGTCTTTTACTTTTTAAAAATATTTGCCTGAAAACTAATGACAGAAAACAAAATGTTCCTACAAAGCCTATAATATCAGTTCTCTTCATGAAACATTTAAATTATTGTAGTGTGTGTCAAAACTATTTTAAGATTTTTCAGCCACTGGCCTTCTCTGTTATCCCTGAAAAGTGTCCATAGTGTTATGTTTCAAAATTATATCAATAAATAAATTTAAAAAGTTGTATCATTCTAAAACTGGCGACGTACATTTGCAACAATTTGAATTTTGATAGGTATTACATTTGTGCCAACAAATGGTATTACGTTTGCTCGAATTTACCTGTAATTTACCTGAGTTTTTGTCTGTGTTTATATTCTGAGAATATCCTGAACTAAATGATTTATTTGTTTAAAATCAATAATATTGACAGATAATTTATATAATCAAAGAAGTCTTTCTTCGTTCATATAAACATTAAAAAGCACTTCATGTATCAGTATGTCAAATAGCAAAGTTTTAAATAAAATACAGTTTGTCTTTCCTGGAAAGGAACATTCTAAGTACATGAAGTATAAAAACCTTATTCTGAAATAAAACACTGTATGTTATCTTGATGGGAGCAATATACAAGTCAGTTCTTGCTGTTAAAAGACTCTGGGCCATTATGGGTATGTTTTTGTGCTTCCATTTGGAACAGTTCATGTTTTGGCAGAATTATAGACTTACTGGTGACGTAATTTTCAACTATGTAGTTGGCAAATAGTTTAAGGCTTTCATTCTCAGTAGCATTTGACATTAAATCATCTACACAACTGCCCTAAACTTTCACGCTGGAAGGACTGACAATCACAAATACTGGCTGTGTTAAAACCACTTTTCTATTTCAGTTGACAAATTTTTAATCATTTTTTTATTAGAAAATTTAATTAATTCGAGCAAATGTAGAAACTTTTCAACAGGTAAATTTGTGCAAACGTAATGCATTTTGTCGCGCAAAAATGGAAAATTGTTCAAGCAAACCATGTAAATGTAACGCGCCAACTAAAACATGTAAAAGGCTACAAATACAGGCTTTATCATATATCACAGGTACTGTACTTGTCAGAAAAGTAACAAGCTATATATGGGTAAAGATAACTTGCTTTTCCTGATTCATTCTGTAAATAAAATGTATCCAAAAGTATGCTTACCATTTATACATTTGCTCATCCTACTAAAATCTTGTGTAACTTTGGTAAGATCTTCATAGTGTGCTGAAAACGTGAAAAAAAGTTGCAAATGAGAACTTACTACACATTTTAATATAAGCATTTTTTTTTAATTTAATATAAAACCTACTTTTTTCCATGATGCTATAAACCCACAAAACAAAGACTGGTTTTCTTTAAAGTAAAGTAATACTATCATTCATCAGATAATAATTACTAATTTTATTTTATAAATTAAATATCCATACCTGTAACTAATTCTCCCAATTTCTTGTCACTCTGTTTGTATGCTTTGTCAATTCTTGCCTTTTCTTTTTCTCTTTGTTCAAAATCGGCACTGAAAAAAGAGACCTGACATGTGAAAAATGTACAGGTATATTAAAGTTAACATAATTATATAATTCTCTTAAATTCATTAAATTCAACAGTGACGCACATTGTATGATCATAAATCTTTATGTTCTTAGTAATTATCAACGCTTATGATTATACATATTTAAGATTCTTTCATAAATTTCTGCTAGAAATATAAATCTACTTGCATCTTATTTATTAAACATGCATGATGGGTCTGTGGGCCAGAGGCAATCAGTTGCATTAACACATACTAAAAACTTAACAAAAAGAACTCTTAGATTGGTACTATGTGCTTTTTGTCTTTTTGTTAAGTGTTCTTATTATTAGCATTGACCTGATGAGTCAAACCCCTTACAACTGATTTTTACAGTTTCTTATGTTGTGTTGTTACAACACTGTCCCAGGAAAGGGACCAAACATATTTAACCACTCCAAATTCTTTGTGTGCCTGCCCAAAGCCAAGAGCCTATAATCCAGTAATTGTCGTTGGTTGATTTCTGAAATAATTGTTTTCCATTTATTGTTTTAGTCTTATTCAATCTATTGTATTTCTTATTCTCTATGTGAAATACAGCTAACTTCAAAATGGAAATTATATCAGAGCATTGGTTAGATACATGTATCTATTATTTCTATTTTGTGTTTTTGAAAATATTACCATGAAAGCATTATTGTCTGAATCTGTGCATTGAAAATTGTTCAAACATATCATAAGAATGAGTTAATAAAATTACAATCCAAGTTATCTGGTAATGATCATTAAGCACCCAATGGTATTTTACTCTTAGTATAAAAATGTTCAGTACTTACCTGTGAGAGAGTGTTCTTACAATTCTCATCAAAAATTCAGACTGAAAAAAGTGACATTAAATTAATTTTAATTGGTGCAAAGAATTGATAGTGATGATAGTGAAATTCATAATTCATTGACATGAAAACATTTTTACATCAGATTTACAATTACCATATATTTTATTCTAAAAATGGATCAAAGATTAAAATGGCTGGATTGCACAGATTTTTCATAAACAATGTAGAATCATGGTGCATATTGAACATTAAAAATATCAATGAATATGGAAATACAAAATGAAAAAATGTGAACAAATCTTTAAACAACTTCATAATGGAAGGTTAACAACCTAAATAGGTTTTCAAACTCTCTTTGAAGTTCCAAAGATCTCCGTTAAAAACAAGAGTAATTAATCAATCATTGGTAGTCATGTTCAGTAAATTGATGGAAATAAATTGAATTTCTCAGAATATAAAATTAACGCTTTGACTGATTTTACTGATGCTGATCTCTTTTGTCTGATTAAATTTTCAGGTCTATTACAATTGTTTCCTTACTCGTCTTCCTGGTTCAAACCACTCTTGTGCACACTCAATTTTAAAATTTAGCCACAACATGCAAACAAAATTAGTTTCCTCTGTAGCAAACCACTGCAGTACTGTTGGCTTAGTGAAGAGTTATTTTTATCTATGTCATTTATTAGGAACTGATGCATTTGTATAATGTAATACAAATGTAAATGACAGAATTTTGCACTTGTGTTGATGCTATTTTTGTTAAATGTTAATGACATATTTGGTGATAAGTTGACAACTCATTGAAATATTCCCACTTGCACAATTACATCCGTTTCCAATCTTATTCTCTAAAAAATCCAGAGTTCTTGAAAAGTGGTGGTCCAAAGGTTTTGACCACCAAAATTTGGAAAGGACAAACACAATTCTGGTATTTTGCAATAGAAATAATAGAGGACAAGCAGAAATTCTTCAAGAACCACCAGGGAAAAAAGGTTTTGGGAACTCTCAAGGATCTAATCTCAATACTATAGTCTTTTCTATAGATCTATATCAGCATTATTGTACATGTACTATATAAAATAGAGGTTTATGGTAATATCTATTGGTTCTCTGGTTCTTATCGAGTTCTGTGGAGTTTCCGCAAAAAATGATGGTATTGCTTATCATCAAGGAGGTTATTTTATGAGAAGGAGAGAAGACGATAATTACACATAAAATGTTACCGCCTTTTCTGTAAGTGGGTGTTAATTAGTTGAGATCGACTTGGTCGCAGTGGGAGACTGTGTCCTAATTACACATCCGAGTAAGAACGGAAACAACCGAAGTGTTATAAACCGTTCGAGATTCTACAAAATAAGCCTGAGATCATGGCTCAATTCTCGACAGTATATACATCTTCCTTACGAAAAGTGAAGGTTTGGCCAGGGTCCCAGGCTATGAAAAAATACACACCGGATCTTTTCTGTTGACGTATTTCAGTCATCATTTAATTTGATCATGGTTGCCGATTTATTTATAAGAGATGCCTAAGTGTTGGGACTCGAAAAAGAATTTGATCTAGAAATAATCTGCATCTGCAAGACGAACGACTCAACCAACCTGAATTGCTCTGTAAATGATGTATATATAAGGAATTAAAATTTAAAACAAAATATTAACAAAATGTGCAGGAAAAATGTCCGTAAATAAAGATAAGGCACGCTTTCCTGTCATGGTATTCTTATTAACAAATTGACGTATTTTCCTTTTTTTTTTAAATATTACAACCGTGCATGGCCTGAAAAGAGTATTGATTAAGAAGAAATCTACAAATACCATGTGTAGTGTCCAGGGGAAAAACATTTAGAGAGGTACCAATCTACATGACTGGCAATCCTAGTATCAATGTACAAAATGTATGTGTAAATTTTCTGACATTTTACTGCTTTATTAAGCCAATGAAGTACTGGTTTCAACAAAATCTTAATTAAACTCAGTGTATGACAAGGTATTGATTTGGTGTGGTCACAATTTTCCTTATCACATTTCCTAATTTTTCTTCTTTTTTTTTTATTCCTTTGCTTTCAGTGAGAGCCCGTCAATTTAAAGGGAACCAACATTAAAATTTTAAAAAATAAAATGAACCAATGCAAAAACATTTAATTTTTGTGAAAAAAAACTGCCATGTCCTGATGTCTACAGCATTCCACTCGGAGATTGTAACTTTTTGGTGGTTCTCGTATAAATCCTCTACATGTATTTCAATATTAAAAAATATCGCCCCAGTCACAACCGAAACGGTTATTTTAACAAATGTACCTCACATATTCCTTTTCGAGGATATAACCTACCATTTCCCATTTCCAGGAGCCAACATGGGAAGTGAAAATCTAAGCGCCAATGCCTATATATCTACAGCCTAACGCCATGAGAATCAAACTTTTCGCTGGCTTTGATAAATTTCTCTTCGTTTCAATTACAAATATTCCCTCCGGTCGCAACCGGTCACTGTCACGAAAGTACCTCACATTTTCTTCTATTTTCTATGATATTACCTACCAATTGTCATGGGCAGCGCCATACAGGTGAAGCGAAAATCTTTGTTTAAAGCAAGGTGTGGTTCAATAGAAATTGCAGTCTTATACTTCTTTAAACCCTCATAACTTCGTCATTTCTTAGTCGTTTTTCATCGTAGTTCGACGATATACTTTCGAATTTCTCCTCAAATGATATTGCACAATAAAAACATATTTAAACTGATTTGAATTCATGGTAATGATAATTACACCTGTATTTTAATGACCCAGTCACCGATTACAACCACGTGACATTAGCGATTCTACTAATCACACAGACTGTTCACGGTAACAGCCTGGTACATCAGATGGACATATCAAGTGGATGATAAACATGTCGGTCTCTTTAAATTTTTATCATTTTCCTCTGATTGAATTGCTATCCTGGGGATGCTAATTTTATATCAAGCAGAGTGTTCACTCTCCTTCTCATATATATGTTACCTCCTTGTTATCATGTAGGCTTTCATGTCGATCCGCCCCCAAGTTGATCCGGCCAACTTTGATCTGTCCCAGGCCAAAATTAAAATTAAGTTTGTTTCCCCTTACCCGACCGACCCTCTAAAAATCTGCCGACTGAAATAATTTTTTTCGAAAATCACGTTGTTGTTTTTTTGTTTTTTTTTCGTTTCGCTCAAAAGTTCGTTTTTTTAATTTCGTTTCCTTGAATGGTCCGTATTTTCAACATTCCGCGAAATCATTGTCGCCCGTGTGTTTGCAGCAAAGGGTAAACAACGTATGCAAGGATACTGAAATTGGAATGGAATAATGTTTTAAATAAATGCATCCGAGCAATCTTAACTACTCTTCCATTCTAGCTACGCCTCCAATAACAAAATGCGTAGCGAGAATGGCCGAGTAGTTACGATTGCGCATCCGAGCTCACCCTTGAGCTTAAATGTTAGGCCTGGTGTTTCTGTCGTGTTTGTGGTAAATCCCTGAGTTCGCCTTTATCAGTGGTTGACTCAATAAGTTGTATATTGGCGTGCTATTTATGCTATTTTGTTTCATTTCGTATGTGATATTATACCATACACTAGTTGTCTTTGGATAAAATAGTAGTTTTTTTTTTCGAGCTCAGTATCATATTGTGTTGTGAAAAGTCGAGATGACTATACCAGCTAAATTATGCTTTGATAAAAGTTCTTGTAAGTTCTTATGTCTTTTATAAGCTATAATGGGCTGATGATTAAATATGGTCACACATTCAGGGTTTTGTGAAATAAGATGCCAGTGTTTCATTATTATATTTTTAGTTTCTGTATAGATGGGTTGAATTTTGTTAACATTACTAGCGGTTGCTCCCATTTCGATGGGCTATGTGTTAGCAAGTTTTCCCTTTCTGTATTTTGTGTTTGATAAAAAAAATCGTTGATTTCAGATATTTGATATCCTTGTTTGAGCTTCTTACTGTTTTTAAAGATCAGTTTTGCTGCTTGTGTTTCTGAGATACCTCAATACTTCACCCTTGATAAATCCTTTCAATGAAAACACTTTTTGGGTGTGAGCAGTGTCTGTGCAGATATTGATATGTTTCAGTTGGTTTGATATTGGTTTTAATGTCTTGTATCATACTATGCCTTCGTTAAAGAATCTTTCTCCTTTGTATAATTATGACAGTGTCTAAGAATATTGTTTCATTACAGGAAAATTCGTAGGTGAACTTCAACTAAAAATGTATCATTATCATTTTGTTTCTCTGTGTTGAAAGAATTGTAAAATGTGTTCAAGAATTAACAAACATTGTAAGGTCTGCTAACTCAGCGAATACTGATCCGCACATAGACACACCCAAGGTTTCATGGTAAAGTTTATTGTTAAAAATAAATTCATAGTTTTCTAGAATAAGCCTTAATAGGCGTAGTCATACTCGCTTGGATCACGGTTTGTGGCTTCTAGTATTTCCTTAAATGAAAAACAAGTGTACATATTTTTTGCATCAAATGTTACTAGGTAGCAGTCTCGTTGGGGTTTTATATTTTCAATTGAATTATAAACTATAAGAAAAATATAGAACCGTGTCTCAATTTATATGTGGTCTACTATAAGTCACAAAGACATTGATATTTACAAACATTTTCTAGTCTGAAATTGTAAGGTCTTCTAGTCATGCATATTACGTTATACAGTATGTTGTTTTAGTATCAATAAAGTTCAATTTGTTGTTTTTCTGTGTTTTCCTGTGTGTTAGATATATTTCAGGGATTTTCTCTAAAAAAAAAAAAAAAGCCTACCTACCTACCCACTTCCAAAATGTTGGGTAGGGTAAGGGGAAACAAAGATATTTTTAATTGCGGCCCCAAGTTGTTCCGGCCCAAGTCAGATTTGGCCGATATTTACCGTAAAGTCAATCTGGCCCCAATTTAAAAAAAAATATTTAACAAGGGATAAAAGTTATATATATTTGACTTGTAGTTAATATATTCTAATGAATTTTATAAATTACAACAAAGGTGGACGATTACAAATTGTGCCTTTGTCACATATTTAAGTATATGTATTTGAATATTTGTTTTAAATAAGAAGTTATCAAGAATACTGGATATATGCATAATTATACTCAAAACTTTAGTTAGTTCAATCATTAGTCAACATTATCAGCATTTTTCATATGACTTTGATCTTAATAATCTATTCTGCAATTGGTGTAATTAACACAAGTTGGTTACATACAGGTTGATCACCAAGCTAATGCATGCTAACTTTTTCTTTTAAAAGTTATAAAAACTACTCAAATTGAGAAATATTGTTTGATTTGCCGAATCCCTTCCATAAATAGTTACTAATCTTTTGTATCGATCATCAATACTGTTTCCTAAAAAAATATTCCTCTGATCAGCGAAATTTACACAACTTTTTTATGTGCAAATTGCCACTTATCCTGATCATATAAGTGTGCTTCATAACACTCTCTGACTTTTATAATAACTAATCATTATGTGATAATGGGCTGAATCGACTGGGTGCCGATAGACTTTGGGCAGATTGACTTAGGGCCGATCGACTTGGGGCTGGAACGACCTGATACCATCAGGTATAACCTACAAAGGCTACATGTATCCTGGTTCCCCTTCCTGAAACCCTGCACCTACAATGTACCTCTGAAAACCAATAACACTAGGGATCTTAACAGGTAGCACCTGACTCATATCATAACAGGTCTAAAAAGTTATATAAGTTGCTCAAGTTTGTCTACTATACTCAGAATATTTTGAGGTGTAAACACAGCCATAATTTTTCCCAAATGTTATCAGGTTATGGAAACCTGAATAAACCATTGTATATAAACGTAATAACATACCGTTTCCCTTCCTTTAGAAGATGGAGAAGTTGTTATTCTTTCTGTTTCGTCCATGGTTTATAAATAATTCAAAAACATAAGTAAAACAAGAGGATTTTAGGAGAAAGAAATATATGTGTTTCTGGTTCAATCTTCCGATTACAATTTCTTCCCTCTAACCTGAAGAGGTAAGCAGACCGTCTGCATGGGTGCGTTCGAAATTACGATTAGGTTTAATAAGTAATAGATTTTCTTAAATAAAAAAGTGTCAACATGTTCTTCCAGGAAAGTATTTTTATCTGAAGTAAATTTACTAACTTCTTGAATAAATAGGAACAATGTGCTGAAATTGAATGAAAATGTGGTAAATATCAATGAGACCATAGCAGGCATATATGCAAATAAAGTTCCCTGACTGAGCATAGATATAATAGCCATAGCTATGGCTATTATATCTATGCCTGAAGTCACAAACAACTTCGGATCCCCACTTGAAGCTCTAGATCCACTACTGACGCAATAATTTATTGAATAATAATAATTGTGTCCACGTTCTTTTTGTTATAATGAATAAAAAATATTGAGAAATGTTGGGGGTAGGGGGACGTGACAGTTACATGTGAAATTTTCATGTGAAATTTTCATTTCTTTGGAAGGGGGACTTAAATTCATTTACCTTCTGTAAGGTGGGGATTCGAAAAAAAAATCCTAAGTTTCCTCCCATGTCCCCTCACCCTCCCCCCCCAATGAAAGAAAATGACCGGCAGTTCCATATTTGGTGCTAAAAAATCTTTTTAAAATATACTTTTATATACCTGGATCGTTTTCGCTTCGCTCTGAAGCCCCCACCCCGTATCATACATACACAACGCCCAGCAAGGTGAGTTATAAAAAATAACAATATTCTGTTAAAAAAATTATAAAAACGGGGGACCTAAGATATCCCTCGGTTTTTGGTGGGTACATGTATTCTTCCTGGAATGCACGTCGTTTCGTAACCTGGTCGTTTCGTACCTGGTCGATTCGTAACTACCTTGTTTTGTAACTGAGACGTTTCGTAACTACCTTGTTTTGTAACTGAGACGTTTCGTAACTTTTGTAATTATATATGGTTATAAAGTGTTAGTTTAAATTAATTAGTTTAAATGAAAAAGTTAAAGTTATTATTTAAAAATAATCAAATTGTTCATCTAATAATAACAATATTGTAATATTTTTAATTTAAAATTTTCTGAAATCTTTTTAATTATTGGCTAATTGGCTAATTGGTAATTACACTCGGTGACAGCTTTAATGGATTTATGACAACTAATGACAGGTAATAAAAAGTAATTACAGTAGGTGCAAAGTGATTAAGTAGATTAATGGCACACGACCTATGGCACACGACCTGAAAACAATAATTATTTTCTCCTTTTTTTTCACTTTTACATGCAATTACATAACCCTCCTCCTTTTCACCCGGGCTGGGGACCGGCGTTGGCGGAGTTAAATTTTTTTTTTTTTTTTTTTTTTTTTAGAACACTTTATCTTACTCTATTCTTTTTCCTGCACCCGTTTCAAACAGTCTTTATATTTCTATGTTGTGTTTTGTAGGCAGTTGTTTGTCTTTTCTGCGTTTTTATATTTGCCATTGCGTTGTCAGTTTGTCTTCGACTTATGAGTTTGAATATCCCTTTGATATCTTCCCCTCTCTACATGAATCTAACCAACTAACATATGTGTTCTATTATAGATTAATATGTATACGTATGCAATGTTTAAATAATTCTTTCTTTTCCTTTATACATGTCTTCTCATTGATTTATAAATATGCAATTTATATTGTGTCATCTTGTACACGTTGTGTCTGAGTTTTTTTATCATGTTTTTTGTTCGTCTGCAATATCGAATTTATATATAGAGGATCATAGAGCTAAGCGTTCTTTCTAGAAAATGAAAATTTATACCATATTTTTAGAAAACGAAAATTCAGTGTAAAATCGCTTTTCCGATAAGGGAGCTACCATTTGATTTTTATGGGGGGGGGGGGGGGAGGGGGGCTAGGATGAAATTTGAAAAAAGGCAGGACAGGAGTTTTGAGTAAAAAAAAGGCAGGATGAGCAACTTAGTGGCAAAAAAATAGACAGGATGACAATCTATGTAAAATGGTAGCTCCCTAAAGGTCATTGCGAACACATGGAAATCTAGTTAATTGCGGGAACCCCTGAGGGTTCGCGCATATTAATTAGTTAGAAATATAGTCTATGGAGGAATATTCGGAACCCTAATTATTGTAGCCTGGGATCCTGGCTCATTGCTTGACAGTAGACGAAGTATTAGATTGGGTCAGGATGCCAGGCTATAATTATTGTTCATTCGGAACATTTATATTTCTTATCTGTATTAGCTTCCTGCAATTAAGAGCGCCTCCATACGGATCATTTAAGATATCTAAAACTTGGCAATAAAGAACTTTACACAGATCGCTTAACCTCACTTATATGCTATATTGTAATAAGAGATATAGTTGATAATCTATATAAAAAATAGAAATAGATTCCCATACGAATAATTCTTAAAGAATAATAATGATTTAAAACATTGACACATGTACCTCAGTCTTTCAAAAATTCATTAAATTAATCTAGAAATAATTAATGAGGCATTGAGTAATGGTCAACTAGTAGGAGACATTAATTAATGTTCCTTACAACTGATCATCAATAAGTGTAACTCTACCAAGAGACGCATTGAGAGATTAAATGATCTAATATAAACTAGTATTACTGCGGAGGCGGTGTTAAAGGTTGTAAAACACTTAAAGTTAAAAAAAATCTGCTGGTTGTGATGGTATAACAAACGAAATGATTAGATTGTCATGTGATAAATTAGTTAAAACATATGTGTTAATTTTTAATTTGATATTTAAAAGTGGAATCTTAATTTCCTTCTATATGGAGAGAAAACATCATTAAGCCTAATAATAAGTATATTTAAAGGAGGGTGTTTTAATGATCCTTCCAACAACAGGGGTATAGCTCTTTCTAGCTGTTTAGGTAAATTTTTCTTAAAGATATTATCTACCAGGTTAGAGAACTTCCTTGAAACTAACAATATATTACAAAAGGAGCAAATAGGCTTTAGGAAAAATAGCAGAACAAGTGATCACATTTTAACATTAAAAACTCTGATTGACAAGACCTTTAAAAAATCTAAACATCTATACACTTGTTTTGTAGATCTAAGAAAAACGTTTGACACAATCAATAGAGATGGCCTTTTTTATAAGTTACTAAAATATAATATAAAAGGGTCTTTTTTTAATATTTTAAAAGATATGTACAAAGATGTCTCTTTCTCTGTAAAATTAAAAGAGGGACTAACACAAACATTTCCCTCATGTGTAGGATTAAAACAGGGTTGTACATTAAGCCCTACATTATTTTCATTGTATACAAATGAACTGGTTGAAACGTTTGACCACAAATGTGATCCAGCATGCCTAGATGATAAACAAATGTCTTGTCTTCTTTATGCAGACGATTTAGTAGTGATATCAGAATCTGCATCAGGCCTGCAAAATGCTTTAGATAAATTAAATATGTTTTGTGATAAATGGAATCTATCTGTTAACTTAATAAAACAAAGATTATAATATTCAATAAAACAGCAAAAATTATTAAAAAACACAATTTCTATTATAATGGAAAACTACTAGAGCTGACTGATGAATACAAGTATCTAGGTATAATTTTTAAACCATCTGGATCTTTTACTACAGCATATTGATCAGTTATCTAAAAAGGCTAGCAAAGCTATTTTTTGTATTAGAAAATTATTATATTCTGAAAAGATGAATTTACTACCACATTTAAAGCTTTTTGATTCATGTGTTAAACCTATTTTATTATATAGCAGTGAAGTTTGGGCTACTGTTAGTTTAGTGAAACAAAATACTACCATCGAGTCAAACTATGCAAACTTTAGTCCAAATAAGATTCAAATCAAATTTGCTAAATTTTTATTGGGTGTAAATAAAGGTGCTGTGAATAATGCTGTACTTGCTGAATTAGGTTTATTCCCACTTTTCATTGTCAGCCCTTAAAAATACAATTAATTTCTGGATTCATATCATTAATATGAATAGCGAGAGTATGGTAAAGAAAGCATACAGTGAAAACTTTAACATGTCTAATGGTTTTTGTAGTAAAATAAAAGTGTTATTAGGTAAACTTGGTTTTCAGCATGTTTGGGAAAATCAAAATACTATGTCAAAGACAAAATTACTTTTTTCAGTTCAAAAGAAATTAGAGGAGGAATTCATAAAATCCTGGAAACAAGCTCTTTTTTGTGACTCTAATAAAGATAGTCATGGTAATAAACTAAGAACGTATCGCAAAGTTAAAAATAATTACGAATTAGAAAAATATCTCCTACTGGACCTTAACAAAAATGTTATTTCTAAAATGGTAAAAATTAGAATTAGTAATAGCAAATTACTAATAGAAGTTGGTAGATATACTAGAACACCTTTACAACAGAGAATTTGTCCACTTTGCAAGGATGGAATTGAAGATGAATTCCATTTCCTCATTAAATGTAAAGCGTTAGAATTTAATAGAATTATACTCTTTTGTAATTTAAGTGATATAGTTCCATCTTTTGTTAATATGTCTGAACAAGATAAATTTAGTTTCATTTTGAAAAGTAATGATACTGACATTTGCACTGTATGTGTAGCTGGAATAAGCGATATGTATGATTCGAACATTCATTTAAAGCAAACATAATGTTGTTAAGAACTGTTGTAGTATCAAAGCTTATTGTAATAGCTTGAAGTGATAATATAGTATGAATAACACCTCCACACAATGTAGATATAAAATATGTGTCTCTTATCATTGAGAAAACATATCTCTGTATATTTGTTTTTTTTTTTTTTATTTTTGTCTGTTTTTGTATTTGTATTTTGTAAATGTCAGCTGGTATCATTCCTGTATTGGAATTTACACCAATAAAATTATTTGGTTTGATTTGATTTGATTTATAAAACCATTTTTGTAGAGGCATAACTTTTAAGTTCAAGATACAAAAGATTTCATTAATAAAACACACGAGGTAAAAAGGGAATGCATTCTTATTTCCTATGATGAAATGTAAATGTACACAAATATGATCATTGATAATTTAAAAGAAACAGTTATCAATGCAGAAGAATTATAATTGACACAAAAGAATATCCTTTAAAGATTCTCAACAAAAAAGATTAAACTGCATTTGTTTAATTAATTCTAAGAAACAATAAATTTGAGTTTAATGGAAAGTTATACAAACAAGTTATAGGAGCGCCCTCTCCATAGGTGGTATATTTTCACCATCATGCACATATCTGCATCCGTCTGTCATATTAATAAATATCTTAGATAAGTTCAAATGGAAAGAAAACACCAAATTACGCTGTCAATATAGAGATGACGGTTTTATGGTCTTCACATGCAAAATAGAGCAAGTAGAAAATTTCTTTTAACATAGCGAACAAAATTTCCCCTATACTTAAGTTCACATACGAGCTAGTAGTTTGGAGACGTTTGAAAAGGGACCCATGCTAAAAAAGTTAACTTTAAGCAAAAAATCCCAAAACACTGTTAAATTTCTGAATTATAGGCAACAAACATAAGTTAGCAAAAACAGTGTAAAGTTTTGAGATTTATTATGCATGTTGATTTAAGGAACCGCATTTCATAATTTCATAATAATCGAATAATCCTGCGACTGATATGATTATATAATATTTGGTTAACTATGCTTGCCAATGAGAGAACTTTTCAATAAACATGGCGTTGAATGTTGAGTCTTAGCAAATCGAGCTTAATGACATCAAATTGACCAGTGTTGTACAAGATATAAATAAATGGCAATATTTTTATACAAAAAAAAAAACGAAAAACAGACACGATAATAAGCAAACAAAAAAAACAGGCTCCCGATTTGGACAGGTATATTAAGTATATCTGTATAAGCAGCACACTGAATGTATTAGCTGGATCTAAACCCATTTCTAAGGTGGAACGGGATTTTACGGCACAAAATAAAATGGTAAGCAAGTAGATTTTGTCTTATTTGGTAGGAATAAAACTTTCACATTTTATGAAACAAAATATCGTACTTGCTCTGAAATGTGTATTTTAAAAAGAAAAATATATAAAATTACTGAGGGATTCTAGTTGAAATATTACCTCTACCAGAGACATATAATGTATTATATGTCTCTGCCTCTACCAATAAACACCCAAGAAGTGTCATCCATTGGTAGTAGTTTGACCTTTCACACTGGTAAAAATGAAAGCTAACACCTCCAGAAATGAACTATTGAAATTAAAACATTCCATATCTCCCTACTTTATATTTAACACCACTCTCAACATGCCATAATTGTCCTGATTTACAATAAATAGAAAATATTATCCTCCACACACATGGTAATGAAAATACTGAGATATAGTTTACAATTCAATTGAAATAATAATTAGCATAAAAAAAGTTCTAAGGTTCACGTATTGACTTTTTTTTTTTTTAAAAAGCAACTTGTTTTTGTTTTCATGTTGAAAGAACGTGCATTATCGTTAATGATTTTGCATCGATCATTACTTAATTAACACGCCAGTAAAGTATACAAAACACAGGGTGTTCTCCTGTAGTTTTTTTCAAGTTATTTGTTTTTAGGCGATGAGAAACCTTTGGCGAACCCGTGCTTTTATATAATGTCCATGCAGTGTAAATAAAACGTATGTAACGTTTTTCATTTGTTGCATGCAACAGTGGGTTTTATTATCATCGTATAATCTGTCAGATTACTTATTCTCATTAACCGTTATAAAGTAATTCATTACAATCTATTTTTATCGCCTTCAATAAGAGTGTACTTGTTAAATGTCGAATCAATCATGTTAATCAGCTGGTGCCCCGTTGCTATGTTTATACAGGTGCCTCGGATGACCTCAGCTTCGGTTGACCTTAGATCCGTGCTCCGGGCATCGGGCTCCCGTAATTTAGCTCCTGTACAATATTTCTTTGTTCAGAGTCATTTAACAATGGGCTCCGGGCTCCTGTAATTTAGCTCCCGTAGAATATTTCTTTGTTCAGAGTCATTTAACCATATTGTAATCAGGTTACTAGAGTAGTATAAACGAGTGAAATAGCTAAAGCGAGTGGAGACGAGGAGTGATGATTTTGTGTACGAGAGAAGTGTACGTAGGAGATTTAAGATTATGCCACCGTATTGTTGAGCCTGCAGTTAAGATGTTGTAAACTTATATTACTGTTACTTTGGATTTTGAATAATACAGTATTGAACTTTTAATCGATTTTGTGTTTATGTTCACTTGCAAGACTTCGTTCAGACTACACCAGGATCCATTAATTTATTTATGTGACCAGGATTCCCTTAATCACGCTACCAGTAGATTTCTAGGGTAACCCTGTTAAAGAGTATCATTGGCATTTGTTGTCAGTGTACGAGTGAAACTTATACACCCAACATCACAGCACAAACACACGTATACGTGTGTACACTTTAGTTAAAGTTGCATAACGGAAAACTTTTTCGTCGCACGTAATTAGTGACCCCATATATATTTCATTATACACATCTTGGCTGCTTGTCTATTATCCTTAATTGCTGTAGTTCTACCTCAGTTAAATTTGACTCTGGCTTGGCCTGAGATATTATAATATTTGTGGTAACTAGTACCATTCTGGTGAGTGTGTATATTCTGCTGGTTGCGGGTTGCGGGTTGTGATCTAATAAGTCAGTTGAACAATAAGGAGGGAAGAAAAAAAATCACCAAAACACTGTATATACTTGTAAAAGGTTCTATTTGTGAAACTTCGAAAAATTGTGTAAGAATGTGTATTATTATTAATAAACTTTTAGTGATTTATTGCTGGTCATTCATTATACCAATATATCAGAAAATAAATACAAAATATCAAAACCAAAAATATCACTTAATATAGAATTGATTAAAAGTAAAAATTGTTAACCAACTAGGCCAGTGCTCTAGAAAAAGCACACAAAGCAATGACACTATTTAAAGTGTACAAAAAAAAACTTTTCAGGAAAAATTACATAATTTTCTTAAAATTTCCCTGAATTAAGTGTGATAATGAAAATAATGATCATACATGAACAGAATTTTTTTAATAATTCAAGTAATTTAAAAGTGTCCAAAGATTGCTAAGATTTTATCTTACTATGATTCTAGATCATCTCATATTAGATCTATATTTGCAATACATTTGGCATACGGACCTTAAACTATTTATGTGCAATAACACATTGCTTTGTGTTGTTATATATTGTTATATTAAAGATATATTATCATTTCTTCCTATTTGTTTGTGTTTCTTTTTCTCCTTTTCTTTAGATAAAACATGATTTTAATTGAAACCATTAGATAATTAGACAGATTTACCAAATTTTTAAGGTCAGAAATTTATTGTGTGAATCGAACCATCTAATTTTAGGATGGATTTATTGGTTTTAGAGACAGATTCTTCAGACTAAATTTTATATAACAAGTTTGATTGTTTCAAATGAAGGATTTATGTCCTTCTGTCCAAACTCATTAAATTAAAGCAAAGGAGATGTAAATTGAATAGTTATGTGCAATTCAGCATCCCTTTGCATACATATAAAAAAGACCTTTCATCCTTTTTTTTTTTTTATAAAAATGAAATAATTTTATAAAGTACTAAAACTTAATGAAAGAGAAGCCATAGCAAGTGAATACAAAGTATCTTTGCAAGAAAGAAAAGAAAAGTTATCGCATAAGTCAATAGTTATGTTTACAATTATATATAATTGCAATCACCAATGGCAGTCAGCAGGGTTTAAGAACATCCGTTGTTCGACCTGTTAGTCAAATGCGTTTTGTTTAGATATACTTTTTCACTCTTTTGGTCTTTTGGAAAATGTTGTTTGTGCTGTATTTAGACCCCTCTAGTAAGAAATTTGTTTTGCATGTACACGTATAAAAATTGTGGTTTTTATCCAACGCAATCATAGGTTTGAACGTTGTTTTCAATTTAGGTTTATATAATATATATATATAAGTACGTCTGAACCAGTGACAACTCTACAACAGATTTATCCATGACACCAAATCGCCTGCACTGTATCTGACGCGCTAGACCACACGACCACCTAGGCTTCGGGTACTGCTATTTTGCATGTTGCGTGTTGCATGTTGCGTGTTGCGAGTTGCGTGTTGCGTGTTGCGTGTTGCGTGTTGTATATTGACTTAAAGGATAAAGTTAAATGACATTTTTTTGTTTGTTGTTGTTTGATTTCTGTTTCAATGATGTCATTCAAAATTATATTACAATACCTTCATTACATGTTAGATGAATGGTGGGTTGATTTTTAAGGGTGGTTAATTAATTATCATGAGAACAAATGTATGTATTTTATGTTTTTACCAGTGTCTGTAAATTTCAAAAGTAACAGAATCTGAAAAATAAAGGCTAAAAATTTTGAATATTCATTTGTTAAATTTACATGAGGTTCAATGTTTAGGTTTATGTTATAACTAAATGTATATGAGTCAAACTTATTCTGCACTATATTATTTTTGGTAATAAATGGATCAAACATGAAACTATCTATTGACATAGTGTATCCTTCAATTTATTTGAAATTTATAATTAACCTATCAACAAAAGTCATCAAAACTTGGATTCTGGAGATTGATCTATAGTATTAATTAGATGATATGGGATAATTTGATAGAATTTTATGACCTGTTAATTATTTTCAATGACAGAGATTTTCTCTCAACATAGAGATTTTTATATTCCTGCTAAAATAAATAAACAATCAAGCTAAAGGTACATAGGTTTGCTCGAATTAACCCCAGATTTAACTTGTGTTTTAAATTACCTGTTGTTTAAATCATGAGAATATCAACCTGGTATTGGTACATATCAGATCATTTATAATATCAGAAGTATTATTCGTTTATACAAATATAAAAAAAAAAGATTTTAAGAATGCAGTCTGGATTCAAACACAGCTGATATATATTTTCAAACATGTATGTTTGAACAAATGCTTTACAATTAAAAAGTCTACTTTATACGATTTATTTGTCCATTTGGGTATCTCCTGCCAGTTCCTTCTTATTTGGTAGATATTCTAATAGATAATTAGCAATGTTTAATAGTTATTTTTGGAAAATTCAAATTTGCTTACAACAAGGATTTTATTCTGAATGATGGAAAACTGTATAAAAATAGTTATTTTATTAAGTATATCCTTCAGAAAGCAATAAGTTGCCACTCATTATAATGATTTCATAAAAAGAATACATATTTACGTATCTATGTTAACATATATTTACAGTAATTTTTATTGAATTTTTTGTTTATATCTTAAATTCCTTAATTTCTTTTTCAAAAATGGTATAAAAAGATGAAGCACTGTGAACATTCAATAAACATCAATAGTTTTGATTTGTTTTAATGTATATTATACTCACAATTTGATGCTGCATTGTTAGTTTTATAACTGTATTATACTTGTTGAGAGAGATGAGACTTAACTAAAATATGGAATTGAATTGATTCAAATTTCATATATACATATTTGTTATCTACAAGTTTGATCATATATACAAATTCATAGTTAAAAAGAGACACATTCATTAGCATAGGCGTATCAAACGGGAATAGCTTATCAGAGGCGGATTCAATTTTTCCGAAAGGAGGACAGGCCTGCTTCATTTTTCTAACCTGTATTTCAATAAATCGTTGTCAAATCCTATCCCAGCACCCCAACTCCATAGATCACAAGGTGTTTCGAACATCTATTTAGACCAATTAGAATTAACTAATTGACCATGGCCATGTCCATCGTCAGGAGCCCAAGCCATTGCATAGTGACACTTATCATAAAAATACTGTAATTTTTATTAGGGGCTCCACACCTTGTGATCTGTTTGAATAATACTTTTCTATACTCTTTTTCCTTTTAACCATGTTTATCAATTTAACAAATATTGTATAGAATCTATTTTCATAATCTGCAACATGTTAATTACCCAGAGTTGCTGATGTTACTGTTTCTTTCAAGTTTTTATGCCTACGGAAAGCAAAAAGAGGTCTTTTATAAAATAAAAGTTTTGCCTCTTCGTCATTCTTTAATTTATCCCAGTGTTTTAAGATATTGTTCTTTATGTGTAATTTCTGTCTTGAAAACACTGTAGAGAATATCAAGGGAAGGGACTGTAATACAGATTTGGGTTTTACCATTAATGTGTCATTTCTTTGTTTTGCAGTCACTTCCTGCATAACAGTTTTGATTTCATTTTTTGGATATCCCCTTTTAATAAGGCGTTCAGAAAATAACGCATATTTTGTTTGCAAATCTACTGGATCGTTCGTACATCTCTTAAAGCGAAGCATTTCAAAAGAATGACCTTTAGTTATGCTTCTGAAAGTAGAGGATGGGTGGCATGAGGACCTCTCTAAGTACTGATAATTTTCAGTCTTTAATTAATTAGTTATCTCAACACTCCTGAAAATAGCAAATTATTGTCAGCAATTAAATAGTTTTTCATATTAGAGATAAGATATAGTTTACAAACTTAAGCTCAATGACAGTATTTTAAACTTTAATTAAAAAAAAAGATATTGATAAAAGTGCATTATCCATGATGTATGTCAAAGACATAAGGGTGAAAATACGATGACTGATAATTTTTTTTTTACATATTTTGTATATCCAAATTTAAAATTCTTCCAATTTTACAAAAAATGTAAAAGAAATAATCGAAGATCATGCAACACGCAACACGCAACACGCAACACGCAACACGCAACATGCGTACTAGTCAATTTCCTAGGCTTCATAATAATAAAGCTTTCGGTGGCCGGGTGTTACCTTTCCTCGTCAGTTTTAATCTAGCGTCGTAATACAGTACATGATATATAAGGCATGAAGATGGAATTGTTAGACGAGTTATATATATATATATATATATAAACAAATCTAAATTGAAAACAACGTTCAAACCTATGATGGCGTTGGATAAAAACCGCAATTATTATACGCGTGCATGCAAAACAAATTTCTTGGTAGAGGGGTCTAAATACAGCACAAACAACATTTTCCAAATATATATATATTGTATATTTTATATATATTATATATATATACCATCTTTTCCACAAGTTTATTGTTTTCTGTTTGGTATTTAATTAATATTAAGATCCATTTTGTTAGATCTGGTGATCAATTTATTTGGCAATCGCCAATGGCAGTCAGCAGGGTTTAAGAACATCAGTTGTTCGACCTGTTAGTCAAATGCGTTTTGTTAAAATAGACTTTTTCACTTTTTTTTGGTCCTTTGGAAATTGTTGTTTGTGCTGTATTTAGACCCCTCTACCAAGAAATTTGTTTTGCATGCACACGTATAAAAATTGCGGTTTTTATTCAACGCAATCATAGGTTTGAACGTTGTTTTCAATTTAGACTTTTTATATTTTTTCGTTTGGGCTTGTATTATATTTTCCTTCGGGTTTATATGATCCGTTCATCCTATTTCGACTCTTTAAAATTCAAGAGTCTATCCTAAATTGAGGTAAATCATATGGCCTTCCAAATACCGTTTCGATCCCTAACATCACTGAAGAGACATTTATTGTCGAAATCCGGATATGGTGTACAAATTTTTGCACCTCATGTTTGTGGTATACCATCTTTTCCACAAGTTTATTGTTTTCTGTTTGGTATTTAATTAATATTAAGATCCATTTTGTTAGATCTGGTGATCAATTTATTTGGCAATCGCCAATGGCAGTCAGTAGGGTTTAAGAACATCAGTTGTTCGACCTGTTAGTCAAATGCGTTTTGTTAAAATAGACTTTTTCACTTTTTTTGGTCCTTTGGAAATTGTTGTTTGTGCTGTATTTAGACCCCTCTACCAAGAAATTTGTTTTGCATGCACACGTATAAAAATTGCGGTTTTTATCCAACGCAATCATAGGTTTGAACGCTGTTTTCAATTTAAACTTTTTATATATATATATATATGTAAACCTCAGATCTGTGTACGGTCTCAAATCTATGTCCGTTCCTCAAATCTGTGTCTAATCGTGACGTCATTCGCAAATCTATGTCCGTAAAAAAAGATACGGCCTCAAATCTATGTCCTGTTCTCAATTGTTTGTGTTTTTTTTTCGACATGCGCGAATTTATGTCCGTCTAATAAGTATGGCCTTACACTTGTGTACTATTAAGTCTTTTCCCATAACTTAATGTTATGTCTGGAAATGTTTTCAACTTGCTTAATTCTTTTAGATGTGTGCGTAATTATTATATTTTTATGTTTTAATGTGAAACTAAAGGGTAAATGTAGGGCCTCCAACAATGAATTGAACTTATTCTTGTGAAACTAAAACTTTTTCTTGATCCTATGTTTGTGACTTATTTTTTAATAACAATCTAAGACAAAATGACATGTGTATAAACAACTATAAAAGGTTAATATATGGCCTTCAACAATGAATTTAACCTATTCTCTATAGTAGGATAATGTGAAGATACGATGTTTTCAAATCTTTTGCTTTCCTTGATCCCATGTTTGTTCTAGTAAATATAGAGACTTCTCCTTTAACAACAGGTTCTTTACATACGTTTTGTTTAATGTTGCAGTTGCATTGTATAGATACCACATAAAAATGTTATTACATGCTTGTTTTCTTTGTTATTTCATGCAAACGATCAAATTTATTAAGTTCGACAACAATAATTTGAGCAACTTTTTTATTAATTACTTTGTAAATTAGAAAGTTTATACTACACATTATGTATTTTTTGTTTATTGCTACATCTTCATACGTCATTTTGTCCCTGCCCATACAGTTGTAAATGCATCATTCCCATTCTTATATTTTATTTATTTTTTACATTAAATAAAAAAATCTGATTCTAAACCATATAAATTAAAATAAAATATTATTTATTCTTTTATATAAAGGAGAATCTGTAAACCATAGTGGGACATAAACTAACTTTTTGGTCAGAACTGATATTTATTTAGTTTAAATGTACAATTTGCAATAATGTCTTAATACTAGCAAAGATTTTTCCCCGAGAAGTGTAATTCTTTATGTGTTGGCATGTTCCTTCTCTCCAAAAACCAGACGTACTAGATACCGCAATCCCTTTGTTTATGTCTAGATTTGTCCTGAATTGTAAATTTTCCCCAAAAAGTTAGAGTAAAGATGTCCTGATAATTGTTAGAACACATTTCAAGAGGATAAATCTTTAGTTGTTGCTTTTGAAAATACCCCTTCATTCCTTGTATCGCTGTTACTTCATGCAGTGACGGCATATACACGATGACGTCATGCTTTGTCTTGCGTCAACAGATTTCGAAAAAGGACATAGATTTGAGACAATAAAGGACATAGATTTGGGACGTTTATGACGCAATACTAGAAAGGACATAGATTTGAGGAAAGGACATAGATTTGAGGCCGGACATAGATTTGAGGCTGACATATATTGTCAGATACAATTGGTTTAAGTTCAAAATTCACTATTTTAATGTTTCATTGTTATGGTCAGTCAATATGTCTTAATAAACTGGAGAAACAAATAAAGGTTTAAAACAAAATAAAATAATGTATATTTTTTTTTCAAATTTGTGATAATTTAACAAACAAAAAAACAGAAATACTTAATTTTTTTATTTTCATCATCTGGACAAAAGTCATCTTCTTTTAATATTCTTTCAATTATTTTTAACAAAATTTGATAGTTTTTTCAGTTCTTTCCCTTTTTCTTTAACCAATTTGCATGAAAGTTTGGCGAATTTGTTTATATCTATTGACGATTTATATATATTTTGGATTTTACATTTCCGAGTGATGTGGTTTTATTCATTAAAAAGGGGGGGGGGGTTCCAGTTTTCGGACAATAACTCAAGAATGCTTTGAGCAGTTTTCATGAAACTTTGTTGACTGGTTTATATCTATTGAAATAACCTCCCTTCAGTTTTAAAAATTTTCTGATATGACATTGAGAAGTTATGGAACTTTATTCATTGAAAAAGCGACAGGCGTATCATGCGCTCATGGCACAGCTCTTCATTAACTTTTAACCTGTAAAGGAAAATTAGTATTTAGATTTTTATGTAACTTTGTAATTTAATGAAAAAGAGCAGCCCGCAACCCGCAACCCGCAGCCTGCAACCCGCAAAATAGTGATACTGCATTCTGGTAGGTAGTATTCTCCAAGCCAATACAGCTATATGTGTTGTAAGGTGAAATAAAGAATCAATGGGGAATTCTACAGACCACAAATCACAGGCATAATTAACTCAATACTATACACAATACTTAGTTTTGATGTATACAAAATCACCCCCAGCATCTCATATGTTAGAGAGAAATATGTATAATCTATAGGCAAGGTATATATAAACTATTCTCCAACGCATATGGATAGCAAGTGTAGATCCAGGATTTCAGGTAAAGGAGGCGCGACCATAATAAATCCACAGAGCGTAGCGAGTCAAAATTTAATTTCTTTATTTTTTTTATGCTCGAAATTTTTTTCTTTCTGATTCTAGGGGAGCCTCTTAGACTTTATTTTCCATCATTCATACCCAATTTATTACCTCGCCAATAAGATCATCTATCGTCTAAAATCTTATAATAATCATATGAACTGATGTTAGTTAAAAAAAATCAATGAAAAAATGTATCAAATTGAAAATTCCGAACAATTACATCGAGGGAATTTTAATGTACGGACAACGGAACTGAGGAATATAGTGGCGAAACACAAGTTTTGCTATTTAACGAGGGCCAATTTAGCGGGGGAACACTGTATCCTTAAATTCAAATTTCCAATAAAACGTTCCAGAGAATTTTCTTTAGGTGTGAATCATCGTAGTTATCACCAAGAGCAATGATTGAAAAGATTTTCAAATTGTTACTTTTTTTGTAAAGTTGCACGGAACCATGCAATTACAGACTCGAACGACCGTATATTTGTGACAGAGAACGTAATTAACACTTTTTAATGCAAAAAAAAACAACAACAACCAAAGCCTCAAATGGTCAGGCAGCAATACCCTCATACGGTCACGTGTTTTACCATATAATAATGACCACCGAATGAGAATTTCAACAAACTCAGTTATGAAGATGTAAATAATAAAAGATGACAACGTACAGGGATATGCACTCTTTGTGTCATTATCTCAAGCCACGACCCTGATCTTTTATTGTCCGAATAGTTAAATCTTAAATGTTTTCCATTCCTTAGCAATATTGGTGTTAATGGCAGATATTTGAAATAAAAAAATAAGATGTGGTATGATTGCCAATGAGACAACTAACTACCAAAGTTAAAATGAAGTGGATGTAAGCAATTATAGGCATCCGTACGGCCTTCGACAATGAGAAAAACCCATACCGTATAGTCGGCTATAAAAGGCCCCGACATGAAAAATAGACTGTGACAGATTTACTCACAATTTTTCAGAATCAAAAGAGTCGAAATATTGTATAGACATATGTCTATTACAATTGTTTATTGGTTAAATCCGTATTTTGTAATTTTAAACACCATCTACAATAGAAGAAGTATTCTATAAGTTTAAGAACAAAATCTTTTCATCATATACTATTTACTACATAACATGAACTTTCTTCTGGAGTAATGGATGGGTGGGTGGGAAACGATACTGTACCGTCGGAAAGGCGAACCTCGAATGACAGTTCTCTAAAACCTATACTATAATTTAGCCTTTGAATTCTTGCATGAAATTATCCAGATTATAGTAATATTACCTGAACAGGTAATAACTGGCTCTAACTGAGTGCAGATAAAAAGTCCAACGACCTTTCAATGTTAATGTCAGGTCAGGTCAAATAGGGTGTTTTTTTTTTATACAAAACTAAGCTATTAAAACTTTCTAAGTCAGCAGAATCCATAAGCCTCGATATGTACCGTGAAAATTGGATCAAAACCACAAAATAGACAATTGTATTTTTTCATGTTTTTCATACAATACGCATATACAGCAAAAACGAATCCGGTGACCCCCTTATATTTTCTTATTGTTAAAACGATCATGTTAACAGCAATAACATATAAATTACGAAGAATTCCAATTTAAATTGAAAAAAATGCATATGTTTCGATGTTTTTTTACATACATTCTATACATTTATAGAGCTTTATCACATTTTCAATTGACTATCATTGCAAAATATAAACGCTATAGGAATATTTGTTTCGACATTCAGATGCAGTTTAAGTACAGCTATTTATAAGAACCAGGCAAAGTGCCATATACATGTGATATATGAGAGTTTAAATTTTTTTTTCTATAAATGGCCTGGTAGAAGCAGTAATTGAATACTGCTAAAAAAATAAATTTGAGTGGTTGCCATGGTAACGGACACTCTAATTTTTTTGGTATTTAACTGTGGTAAAATCTTTAAAAAATCAGCAAAATCACTACAATTCAGAGTCTGATAATGAATAGAATCAAACTTTTTTCATAAATTTTCATATATAACATTGATATAACTTGGTTTAAGCTTCATTTTAGTTAAGATTCCATGTCAACCAAATTTGTAAAAAAAATTAAAATTATACCAAAAAGTGCATATTTTCAACTTTTCTGAACTGTGGATTTTTGTGAAATTATCAAATTGTGTCGTGTGTTTTTCAGAAAAAATCTGAAATCTGAAATCTACCATGAAATCGCAATTCTTCAAATAATGTAACAATTTAGGAAGAAGCCTAAATATAAAAAAGTTAATAAAATGAATTAAAACTTGCCAACCTTTTATTACCACATAATTAAAGGCGTATTTCCCCTTTCTTTACCCTACAAGAAACTTTCCTTGGAGCCGTGGATTGCGATTTATCGTCCGCATATTTCCAAAATGTACAAGTAAATTGGTGGCGTCATGTGTTAAAACAGTTATTGGCGAATCGAATCGGTATATATTATTTACTATGCATGGTTGGGATGACCCTTTAACCCGAACTCCTTTAAAGATACAGAGTGATTGACAGAATGGGACAGTAATTGACATTATAGGAGAAAAGGTGAAATATTTGCGTTTGCTGCGTTAGTTTAAAAAATAAAGTAGAACATGAAAAGTCGAACATACTATAAGAGGAAAAGAAAGGGCTCCAGAAGGGTTCTCCTACGATCAAATGATCACTTTGAGAAATGTCTTTAGTTAACCAGGTCATTTTAGGAAAACTATACTGTTCTAAACTGATCTGGTTCTCGGTTTTAAACATTTCTAAAGTATTAATCATTCAGCTAGCTTACACACAAAATTGACAGAATATTTCAATGTAGTGTACATCAAAATAAATAATACATTTGTAGGTTTACAATTGAGGTCAATAATTTGTGTATTCAGTTAGGTGTGTAATATATTGTGTCTATTTAATTATGTAACAGGTCATGAGATATTAACTGTGGGGAATTAAGACTGGAGTTGATTCCAATTAATACTTACACCTTTGAGTGTAATTGTTTGAAAATCATGAGTTGATAATCATACTGGTATAGTATCAATAAAGGAAGAATTGGAGTAATAGCATTTCAAAAAAAGTGTGGGAATCAACCTAGATATATCAATACACATCTTGAGTGACCCAAATTTTCTTCAATAACTTATACAGGCATAAGATACTAATAAAATACTTTCAAAATTCTTATCAATTAATTAATTGATGTATATTATTTTTTTCACATTAATTCATGAATAGTAAATTATTATAAATTTTGATTTCGAAAGGAACTATATGCAAGTGTATATCTAAAATAAAGTCACTATTGGACCAATATTTTCTTAATTTAAGGGCAAATAACATGTCAAAAGTTGATAGTTGATGATTGAAATGGTATAAAGTTTCTGCAAGTCATAAAAACACATAATTAGTTTCATGACATGTCTTCAACTTAGTATTCTGCACCATCTCCAAAAACAGAGTGATCGGCATAGATCCAGCATGGCTGAATCAAAAATTACATATAATTATGTAAATGATGTTCAGTTTTCTAATGGGAATATAACTGCATGCTATGCTTTGTTTCACTCCTAGTCCTGTATTTGCTCCTTGAGAGGGTTCAACAAACTTGAATATATACAAAAGTCAATGTGGCATTTTGGGGGAGGGGCAGGAGGATGGGTAGTTTTTGTTTAAATCTTTCATAGATCCTTATAAGGAAAGTTTAGAGGTTTAGCTAGCTATAAAACCAGGTTTAATCTACCATTTTCTACATAAGAAAATGCCTGTACAAAGTCAGGAATATATGACAGTTGTTATCCATTCGTTTGATGTGTTTGAGCTTTTGATTTTGCCATTTGCTTAGGGACTTTCCGTTTAGAATTTTCTTCAGTGTTCGGTATATATTTTATTTTACTTTTTGCTACAAGATTTGGTCAGGTTTTGTTCAGAGTTTTCAATCTGGTAAATAATAATTATTTATGAAAAGTTACTAACAGATGATGGACTTCATGGGGTTTGCAATAGCCCATTCTAGCTTTTGTCAAGGTCCATATTATTATTGAAAGTAGTGCTCTGGCAATATAACGTCCTTTGCCACTTGTAAGAAATTAAGAAATTTTGGCAAAATTTCCTAGCGCAATAACTCTCACAAATTTAATACCGCAAGAAACTCAACTTGAAATCTCACTTATAAATATAAGCTTACAAACCAAAAATAGAAACATCTCAAACTGAAACTGAAGTGACAAGGATAGACAGATGGACGGACAGACCAAAAGAAAACATATAAAGTCATGGTGTTTAAGAACACTGAACACTGAACACATAACATAGGTAAAATCTCTTTGTTCTTATTGTGCTACAATCTGGATAATGCACATCTAAGGTGTGCAATAACTACCTCAAATATACTGCACAGTTCAAAAGTACTCTTACCTTTAGGGGCGGATCCTGGATTTTGAAAGGGGTGTAATTCCATAAAATTAAATAAAAAAATATCACCGAGTGTAGCGAGACTAAAAACAAATTTTGATTATTTTAGTGTCAAAATATGAAATAAAAAGTGTTTCTCATTCCTTAAACTAGGACAAAAAATATTTCATGATATTTTGTGTACAGTGTAAATCTTAAATAAGTGCTTCAAAGTCAAACAAGATAATAACTATTTTATTTATTTCTGCCAAAAAAGAAATGCATTTTTGAATATCCAAATAAATGAAATCTGATTTGGATTACCAAGTAGTTTTTGTGCTCATTGGAATTTATTACGACTTGTTGAATATTTATTCCTATTAAGTGACTATTTCGGGATCGCATTTAATGAAGATCATATCCAAGTGTGTGTCAAAACAGGGGGCGGCGGATTAGCTACAGATTAATCAGACTTCGTTTAGATGGACATGTCTTCAACAATTGATACAGTAGGAAAAAAAAAATGGGGGGACTGGGGAGTTAAAAATGGGAAAGTGAAACTTTTTTTTCTGTTTATTTAACTTTCTAAATTTAGGTACATCTCTCCTCGGTTCATCTTTCTCTAAGCATATTATTGAGGGAAAGAAAACCAACTAATCTATAATCAATAACCCTTTCAGTTATGATACACCTATTTGAAAGTACACCAAAACGGAACTAAAACTGTAGGAGATATAGGTTATACATTAATAAGATAGCAATCAAACGAAAAAACAACTAAAGACATCTTGCGGGCAACATACAATTTTCAAAAATAGTTATAGGTGTCTACACAATATATAACCAGGAAGATTTGTTGTTTCTAATGGTATACTGTTTCACCACTATTATCCTAGAGGGAAAGGACACTTATCAGATAGGGTCATTAAACAACTAGTTGTACCGAAGTCATTGCGTAACGACGTACTTTTATCGTACCATGATGCAATTATTGCAGCGCACCCCGGTTATATATTGTTTGAGGTACCCGCGGCACGATCTTGAGCTAGTTCCCCCAAACTAGTAATGAATACCTCTAGAAGCAACTATATGGAAGGAACCTGGAATTACCAGCCTTGCAGAAATAGACATCCGTTTCCGATGAGAAAAGCAGATACCTATTTGGACTTTCTGTGCAAATATTGCGGTAAGACATTGAACGTTTTCACCTACCATCGGTGTTATGCAGCTAACGCTTATTGTTACAAGTGCAGACATCATGGACATTTTGCCCGTATGTGTAGTTTTCACGTTAAGTCGTGTGAGAACCCAAAACCGAAGAAGAAATCAAAGTCAAAAATTCAAAGAGACAGCGACCGAATGAGAACGTTTATTGAGAAGAAACAAATGTCTCAATTTCCGTTTCAAGAACTCGAGGACAAGGAACTCTCCGCTTTTACGTGCTCCATAAAGGACGAATCCGCGAAACTACACATTAACAAGTTGAAAGTGTCTAACCGAAACTTCATCAAAGAAATCGCTGTGCTGAAGTGTGAAAATTCTAAATTGGATACCGTAGTGAAAGATAATGTAATGTTGAGTGACAGTTTGGACAAATTAAATTTGGAACGTTTAGAACATGGCCGGATAAATCAAAAGATCGAACATAAATTAGCCGAACATACAAGTCGAACTAAAAATTTTGAAAAAGAAATAAGTGGTTATACAGATAGAAATGAACATTTGGAAAGAGTAATAGTTCAACTGAAAGAGGAAAACCTAAATTTAACGAACACCAGACAACGCTTAACAATGGAGTTCAAAAATTCTGACATGCAGTACAATCGCATCTTAAATGATATGGAAGACGAAATTCAGAGACTTACGGAAGAGAACGTAAACAGTAGACACGAGATTCAACATATAGATATAAAACATTTAAACCGAGATGTGCGTTCGACCCTTGCAATTTGGTCGCGTGGCTATTCGCAGCAACGTCATCGGCGAGCAGGAGGATACCCACGACGATAACAAAATTCATTCGGCAATCTCAGAGACCGAGTTTAGGTGGAGTAGTGGCGAATATAACCAGGAAGATTTGGACAAATGTGAAATAGAAATAAAGCTAATTCCGACAATATATTTTAAGTGCTATAGTGACAATTTATTAATCCGTTTATCAAACCTTTTACATTTCTTTGTGTTTAATTAATTCTATTGTTAAATATATGTTTGTCGTAATGGAAATCACTCTGACGATGACAAGTTATTCCTTTGGACACTAATCCTTTGCTATAGTAACTGTTTTCTATATATGCTTTTGTATGTTATTTTGTAGTTAGTTTAGGTCTTAGGTCTGGTACTGTCCGGACCTTGCTAATAAAGTTTAAAGTATTGGTATTCCGTCTTTGAATTACTATAACACGGAAAACGCCCGGTTATATATTATGTCAAATTCTTAATCTTTACTAATTTATATAAATATTGAGAATAAATCTACTAGAAACGATAAAAAAATCTACCACGAAATCGCAATTCTTCAAATAATGTAACAATTTAGGAAGAAGCCTAAATATAAAAAAGTTAATAAAATGAATTAAAACTTTCCAACCTTTTATTACCACATAATTAAAGGCGTATTTCCCCTTTCTTTACCCTACAAGAAACTTTCCTTGGAGCCGTGGATTGCAATTTATCGTCCGCATATTTCCAAAATGTACAAGTAAATTGGTGGCGTCATGTGTTAAAACAGTTGTTGGCGAATCGAATCGGTATATATTATTTACTATGCATGGTTGGGATGACCCTTTAACCCGAACTCCTTTAAAGATACAGAGTGATTGACAGAATGGGACAGTAATTGACATTATAGGAGAAAAGGTGAAATATTTGCGTTTGCTGCGTTAGTTTAAAAAATAAAGTAGAACATGAAAAGTCGAACATACTATAAGAGGAAAAGAAAGGGCTCCAGAAGGGTTCTCCTACGATCAAATGGTCACTTTGAGAAATGTCTTTAGTTAACCAGGTCATTTTAGGAAAACTATACTGTTCTAAACTGATCTGGTTCTCGGTTTTAAACATTTCTAAAGTATCAAACAAAGCAAAGTAAAGCAAAACGGGCATAACTCGGTAACGGTTAAAGTGACGCCACCAAAATTCAAACTTGATCTCTTTTTTGTGGTAATAAGCATTGTGTATATGTTTCATAACATTTGGTTGAGGCATTTATATTAAACTAAAGTTGTTAGAAAATGGAAACCAACTTTGGGACGTACTAACATACAGACTGACAAGGGTAAAACTTGTCGTGTAACCATGGCAACAATCTGCATTTTTTTTTATACAAAATATTGCAAAAAGGGGGGTGAAAATGTCACAAAAGTCTCCAAAATTTGGTCCAAAGGAAAATTTCGCTCGACAAAAAGGAGTTCTGAATTAAGAAATAAACTGATTCGCTGAGCGCCGCTGGATACACCTGCAGAGGTCCAACCCTGAACAGTTGGGGCAAAAATGGACACAATATTCAAGCTTGATACAGGTCTGAATTTGGATTGTAATTAAATATTTGACATATTATAGTTTCTGAATAAATGTAGTCAAAGAACTTGAAATCGGCTATATGAATTGAATTTATATTCAATTAAAGATTTCTTGCTGTTGTGCAATACACTGTGCTGTTGCGCAATACTTAATAAATCTGTTGCCAGACTATAAACAAATAAAGTTCAATTTCTTCTCAATGTCATATTTGAAATTTATGAAAATCAATAGGGAGATTACATCAATAGCTATAAATAATTCACCAAAGTTTCATGCGAACTGCTTAAAGCATTTTTGAGTTGTCCAAAAACTGGAAAATCCCCCCTTTTTTAATGAATAAAACCCCACAACTCAGAAATGTAAAATCTAAAATATTCCAAAGGGAGCTTACGGATTGATAATTTAGTCTTAGATGCAAGATTTTTTTATCAGTTGTTAGTGGCTTTGAACTAGCTGTCAGTAAATGCGAGTACTCTCAGATCTGTATTTAGTGTCTTTTAGTTGTTTGGATGTACAACTACCCGGCCACGTCCACTTGTATTTGTATTTATCCATCTGATGAGTTAAGCCTCTTTCAACTGATTTTTATAGTTCGCTCTTATATTGTACTGTTACACCACTGTCCCAGGTTAGGGGGTGGGTTGGGATCCCGCTAACATGTTTAACCCCGCCACATTCTGTATGTACATTTCAATCAATTAGAGTGATACCTTTCCTGAAACCATAGACATTTATCTATCAAGAGGTCCAAAAAAATTCATATGCCTTTCTGCTCGTTTTTCCATAAAATTGAATTGAAAAGATCGAGCGTCAAATCTTTGTTGATAAACACTACAATAATTTCTGGACCTATGGGCTGTACGGATAGGAAAATACGGACTGTCAAACAGAAAAATGGCCTATAAAACATGCTTAAAACAATCTAAATGTTCATATAAACCCACTTCGAAGGCTAAATTATTCTTCAACTATCAAAAAATCTATTTTATTGTACAAAAACTTTCATATTTAAAAAATTCACCATGGCCATAATGCGATGGCCATAATGCGAAACTAAACTTCGAACTGTGTATTGCTATCTATTGACATGAGCTCCCTTTCGTTTTTTATGAATTTAGATTTTACGTTTCCGAGTTATGGTATTTTATTCATTAAAAAAGGGGGATTTTCCAGTTTTCGGACAATAACTCAAAAATGCTTTCATCAATTTGCAAGAAATTTTGGTGATGGTTTATATTTATTGACATGAGCAGAGACATATATATGTCTATATGTCTCTGACATGAGCTCCCTATCGAAATTTATAAATTTTAGATTTAACTGTTTCCAAGTTACGGGGTTTTATTCTAAAAAAAGGGGGATTTTCCAGTTTTCGGACAATAACTCAAAAATGCTTTCATCAATTTGCAAGAAATTTTGGTGATGGTTTATATTTATTGACATGAGCAGAGACATATATATGTCTATATGTCTCTGACATGAGCTCCCTATCGAAATTTATAAATTTTAGATTTAACTGTTTCCAAGTTACGGGGTTTTATTCTAAAAAAAGGGGGATTTTCCAGTTTTCGGACAAAAACTCAAAAATGCTTTCAGCAGGTCTAATGAAACTTTGGTGAATAGTTTATATCTATTGACGTAAGCTCATTTCAATTTTTATAAATTTTAGGTTTTACGTTTCCGAGTTATGGGGTTTTATCGATTATAAAAGAGGGGATTTTCCAGTATTCGGACAATAACCCAAAAATGCTTTCAGCAGTTCTCGTGAAACTTTGGTGAATTGTTTATATCTAATGACGTAAGCTCCCTTTCGATTTTTATAAATTTCTGATATGATATAGAGAAGTAATTGAACTTTATTCTTTGAAAATGCGACGGGCGTATCATGCGCTCATGGCGCAGCGGTTTATTACATGTTTACTATCAAAAATTAGAGGAGGGGGATTTCGGAAGGATTAAATTTGTGCTTCAGCTAAATCCCCTCCTCCCCCGCAAAAAAAGATCTATTGTTACCGGAATCGTGAAATTATGAGTATATGTAGTACGGTGCATAGTTAAGAATTATACAATTATTTTGAACAATCACTTTGTTTTGATATATTTTTGCCGTTAATAGCATAATTATTTTACCGGGATTAGCACAATTCAAACTTAGCAGATGTATCTATTCGTCTATCTCGGAGATCCAGAATTCCAATTGCGGATTAATAGTACAACACGAGTTATTATTGATATGTTAATAGCTATATATTAACAGAATTCAATTACTGGACTTCTTATATCAACGATCTCCAATTGACTATTCATTTTTTTAAGTCCCCACCGACTTAATATATGTTCAATTGGTCTGTCCGTCTATCCGTCCGTCCATCACACTTCAGTTTCAGTTTGGAAATGCTTTGACCAAATGATTCTATTTTTGGTTTGTAAGCTTATTATTATGTTACAGGTCAAGTTAGTGATTTTTGCTGGTGGGATAACATCTCAGGCTTGTGTGTGCCCTGAGAAATTAAGAATTTTCTTACAACTGGTAAAGGACAATATTTATCTTGCCTTACTATAAGCCAGGTTGGGCTATTGCAATCCCATGAAGTTCTTTATTTGTTAAACTTTCATAAATTGTTTATCAGATGAAGAACTCTGAACAAAATCCGATCAAACGTTGCAGCAATTATTTTTTCAAGGATCTACATGTATGAAAAATTAAAAAATTAAACATACCCTCCCCCTTTTTTCCCCAACCCTCCAACCCTAATGTTACATTATATATTATATTAAGAAAAAATGGGTTGCCATGGTGATAAAATTAAAAAGAGTCCCACGCATTTCTCTTTCTAAATTGGTAAAGAAGTATTCAAACTTTATAACTACAATGCTAACTATGCTGTACACGTTTGCACTTTTCTTAAAAACACACGACAAAATTTGATAATTTCACAAAAGTCCACAATTCAGAAAAGTTGAAAATATGCATTTTTTGGTAAATTTTTACAAAAAAATCACAAATTTGGTTGACATGCAATCTTAACTGAAATGAAGCTTAAACCAAGTTATATCAATGTTATATATAAAAATTTATGAAAAAAGTTTGATTCTATTCATAATCAGGCTCTTAACTACCAAAAATTAGAGTGTCTGTTACCATGGCAACCACTCATATTTCCCCACTCAAATTTAACTTTTGAGCATTATCATTTACTGCTTCTACCAGGCAATTTATAGAAAAAATCTGAAACCCTCATATATCACACTCTGCCTGGTTCTTATAAATAGCTGTACTTAAACAATAACTACATTACTGTACATATACCAACATATAGGTACCCAGGTAGCTATACGCTGGTATTTGTACTGTAATGTTGTTTTTCTTAGACAATGAACAGAGATCCAGGCCAAGGGTACCTATATCCGGTGGTGATGGTACACAGTGTTAACAAGATTTAAATGCATACATAATTTCATCAAATTCCGAAGTATCACCCAATTACGTAGACTACGCCTTAAATGAACTGGACCAGGTCTTCCAGGTCAATTCATTTGGGATCGGTGTCATAATCGAAACATATAGTAAAACTTGGGATCTTTGAAATTAACTCCTAGCTTATCTTTAAGAGATAAAAACAGCCAGTCCATATAAAATGAAAAGCAGAGTTAAGTAAAATAGTAAGGTACAAGATCAGTGTCTTCTTTTGACAGGATTTGTAATACCAAAACATGGGTGAGTGTACATTTACTTCAAATAATCAATACACTGCAAAGTAAAAAAAAAAACCCAAGAATTATAAAATATCACAACAAATACAATTATAATTTGTTTATTCATAATTATAGTTTCCTTGGTTTCTTGAAAACATGTTTTCCAATACACCTAAGTGAATTAAAAGGAATTAATTGATTGTTCCTTTCTCAATATCCAGTATCAAATATTTCAATTATAATCAGGACTAAACATTCATCATCATCATCATCATCATCATCATCATCATCATCATCATCATCATCATCATCATCATCATCATCATCATTTATATTTTGCAGTTTTGGTTTTGTTATATATTTTATCATCCTGTATACTAGTTGCTGTAATCAAACAAAAGATAGAATCATTACATACGTCAGTATTATATATATAACCTGGACTGCGTAAAAAAAATTAAAATAATATACTCAACATATATGCACATTAAAATTAGTAAATATTTTACATGTATGGAACCATTATTTTTGTTCCAACACACAGTTGGGGAAAATACAATTTCCTTAACTTTTAACAAAAAAAGTTATGTTCTTACTTTAGACTTGCAAAAAGTTTATTTAATTTATTCACCAAAAATCTCATGAACTTTGTTTTAGCAACCTTCATATACGCTGCGAAAAGATTTTCGTATGGGAATAATCAATAGGTTTAGAACAATGGGGATTTATAGGGCATCAAGTTACAATGTACGTCAATTTCTAATTATGTCCTTTTGAAACAAAATGACCGTGTTAAAAGTACAATTCGATATGTGTGAAATGGTTTTTTCCTAATTAATTTTTGGATTTAAAGATTCATAGGATCATAGGATGTTATTATGCCTACACACACCTATCGATGTTTCTGTGGTAGCTGAAATTCCTGGTCAGCGAATTTACAGAATTTAGCACAACTGTTTTATTGTTCATGTTTTTTTTTGCCCGCTCGTCCTGAAGAAATATGAATACAAGGAGATGTTGAATACACTTCAATGTAACAACAACTCAACATTTAATCAATAACACCACCTGCTCTTTGTCCCCCGCTATAGACCATTCGACCAATTTGGTTATAAAAAAATATCTTTCGACACACTCCAGTGATGCTCAATTTTTACTTGTTGTTGTGACACAGTTCATGATGTTTAATGACATGTAGATGGACTACTTTGCATATCAGCTGTTTTTGTCAGTTGTAAAGGATTATCATACTTAGCATGCAGTAGCATCTACATATTTGTATTTTGTGACAACTTTACGACAGACGTTCTCCTTCGGTTATCCTAGGGTTGAATAAAGATAACACCATTATTAACATCTAATGCGTCTGAAATGTAAGAGAACACTACTACCCTTTATGAAGCCGACGAGAAAGGCATCAATCAACTAAGGAAAGTAAGTTTGCAGATATGAAATTGCTGTGTTAAATTTTAGGGGAAGTATATGTTAATTATGGTGTTGGATCTGTGTAACCACCTGACACTAAGGGCTTTGACTATCATTTAGTGTCCGTCATCTGGTCGTATCTGTAAGTTTTGAGTTTTGGAGTTTATCTCTTTTGCAATGACAATTTTGTCTGTTTTTCATAAACTTATTAGACTGAAGAGAATTGTGAATACAATCAGCATAATGCATCCTGATTCTGCAAATGTAGCTCTGCACCGTCAGAGCTGATTCAATGACAAGCTCCGCATCCAAGGCGTTGCATTGTTTAATTTAAGTATAATTATTAATATTTCGTAACAAATAGTAGCTTTGTGCTCATACTATATTGTTTGTTTTGCGCATTAGTACGCACATATGATGAAAAATGCTAGAGTAGCAGATAGTTTATCTTCTCGATGCTTTAGGATTGAGGTGTCTCCTTTTCAGGATGTCTAAGTCAAAATAACTAAATATTTAATCATGCAATTTGTGTAGACTCAAGAAATATTTTTCACATATTTATTCATAAAAACTATACATTATATTTAAATAAGATCTAAATCACAATAGATTCCCCAATTGACAAAGACATTAAGATATTACAAAATACGACGAGGCACATACACATTTAGTTTTTCTTCTTCTGAAACTTAACTGGTAGACGTTGTTTCTTCTGAAACACTCCTTGTGCTCTTCCTGAAAATTTTAGTTGTTCTTGCCCATGCATTTTTCATACCATTTCGAAATGACGACGAAAGCCAGCTAAACATAAAAAGTGTTATTGGAATGCAACAGATATAACAAATATTAAAGATTAAGCTGGAGTATAATGCAATATATATAAACGATGGAACGATATCTGAGAAATCTGTAAACATTTCGATTGCGGATATTATAAGCCTTGGTGACAGGAGTACAGCAGAAAAAATAAAGGATAAAACAGTAACCTTTACCAATCTTTTTGTAGACTTTTCTCTTGCTGTTATTTCTTTGTTTTGCATTTTCCAAAGCTTTGTATGTTTTCTAACTACCCTTACAATTGATACACAGAAGATCGTAAGGGAAACGAAAGGAAGCACCGCTGAACAAATATAATCGGCTATTTCAAGGACTTTATATTTTTCCTGATTTTTAGAGAAGGTTTGCGGCTCTCGACATACTTCCACAAACTGTTTGGAATTTTTGTCAATAACATATGTTTTCTCAAATTTGAGATTAATAAAATGAAATAAACTTAAAGTGAGTGACAAAGAAAACACTATTAACATATATAATGATAATATACATCGATTAAAGTACCGTCTATACGTCAATGGTTTGTGCACTATAATGAATATCTGGAAACTGTGCATCATTTTTATCCAAACTGATATTTGAATTAAAAAATGTGTTCCAATAACAGTACCGAACTGAAAAGCATAACACCAATTATATTCTACATAGTTCTCTTGTCGGGTAAGGAAAGCTATAAGAAAAGCGTCTTGGATGCTAATCGCAAGTAAATCAAGACTTGTGTAAAGAACCATGAATCCGTACTTTTTAATAAACCCATCTGCTTTACTCATTATTCGGATCAAATTCATATGCCAAATCAAACATAGTAAGATTATACACGGCTCAAAGTACTTGTAAAACATTTGGGCATGCTCTTCAGTTTTTTTCTTCGGGCAAAATAGGAGGTAGTCGTACATTTCCATTACATCATTAACAGTCAACAAAAAGTTTTTCAAATAACCTGTCAGGTTCCTCGATGATGCCATTGTTGTTAATGAAAAAGACCTGCAATTATAGTTAGAATAATAACATATACGTAAGAGACCATATGACACCAAACATTTGTTTGTTGTTAATTCTGTACAAAATCATCTAAAATGTTGTTTTATTGCAGACAATTCACAAGTGGCGTGTCAAATACTTCTAGTAGTCTGTCTACCCAGCATTCTGCTGTTTTGTAATATCTTTTTGTGTCAATTTTCTTGTTTCAAAATCATATAGTAACTGTTCAAAATCACATTTCCTAAATCTTTATGTCTGTACTCTAGATCCAAATCATATAGATATAAGAAGATGTGGTATGAGTGCCAATGAGACAACTCTCCATCCAAGTCAAAATTTATAAAAGTAAACCATTATAGGTCAAAGTAAGGTATTCAACACGTAGCCTTGGCTCACACCGAACAGCAAGCTATAAAGGGCCCCAAAAATTACTAGTGTAAAACCATTCAAACGGGAAAACCAACATATCTCTATTTACATAAAAGTTAATAATGTTCAAAATAAGAATCAGTTCAAAGGACAGAAATAAACGGCATTGGTTTTTTTTAAAATTATTTCTCTTACCAGTGAACATTTAGTTCAAATTGTCTTTACCGTTTTTGCCATCGAGGTTTAAATTGGACCAAACGTTTTGTATTTTTGGCTTTCTATATTTTTTAGCATTCCTGAAGAAAGCTGGTTATTAAGGTTATTTTGCTTGGTCTACAAAAATGGTCCATGATGACCCTTTCCAATTGACAAAATTTATTGTATCTATCAGCAATTAAAAGCGAGCGTTAGAGTTACTTTGAATCATCATCCGCTAAGGACGATGTGAATCAGGTGTTGGCAATACTTTCAGTGCGATGTGAATCAGACGTTGACAGTGAAAAGGAACGATGATCTATTCGAGTACTTAGTACATAAAATCTAAGTCCCTCTCCTCATGCAATGGAATAAACCATCTGGCTTCTTTTTTTTAGGAGGAATGGTCAAAATATATTTTAAAAAGATTAACACTGATTCAAACAAAAAGTTCTTTTAAATTGACAACATCATCAATATGTTTGATTTATGATTGCCAATTTATGTGTTACATTTGGTGGACGTATATGAACTTGTTGTTTGTGATCTCAATTCTTTCCGTAAAAAAATACAATTTTCTGCAAACAGTTTGGAGGAAATTGTATCCAATTTTACCGATCACATTCACATATTTTTCTTTCTTAGTTAGAGCTTAGAATAACCACGTCCAACAATTCAATTAAAAGTTGAAATAAAATTCACAAGTCTAGATATAAAGTTGGAAATCACTGTCCTGAAGCAAGTAACAATTTATTGTTTCGGTATATGAAAAATACATGTCACTTGATAAGTAATTGAGGTTTCCTGTTCGATGCTATCAACATTCCAGTAGTCAGCACGTCTATCTTGACATGAATATTCAATTGATATGGTAATACTAATAAATTAACTGTTTACAAAACTTTGAACTGTTCGAAAAACTAAGGATTTTCCACACCAGGAATAGATAACCGTAGCTGTATTTGGCAAAACCTTTCGGAATTTTTGATAATCAATGCTCTTCAACTTCGTACTTTTTTTGGACTTCTTACGTTTTTGATTCCAGCGCTACTGGTAAGTCTTTTGCAGACGAAGCGCGCGTATAGCGTACAAAATTATAATCCTGTTATCTTTGATGCGTTCTTTGTTGATCATATTAACTTTTTAAAACGCGGTGGTATTTTTCTCTCCAGTTTCATGACATTTTAAACGCGGAAAAGCAGATTATTTTTTCAACAACATAAAACAAACTTAATCAGGGTTGACTGTGGTATAGAAATATGGTCATCCCTTGGTCTTCTTTCGACTGGCAAAAAAATCCCTCATCAAAGTAACTCTGTGTGGGATTTACAAATTCGTAGCCACGTTGGGTCAGAATGGTGACTGTAAATCCGATGCCTAGTGTAGAGAGAGTACCACGCTCTCAGCACGTTCAGAATGCTTGAAATAACTCTGAGGGGTCCGTTTATGGCATATTGAAAGGTTAAATTTCGGTAACTTTCCAATATATCCTCGTTTTCCAGTGACATTACAAATTTTGTAATTTGATAGTGAAAAAAGGTATATATAATTGTAAAAAATCATAAAATGGCACGAAGATAGCACGACAACGTAATGTAAATGTAACACGAAAAAAAAACGTACATCCATAGGTCATAGTACTATTTCCAATATGGCGAAAATCAACAAGATTTTATGCTTTTGTTTTTCAATAATCCTACACACGAATGTGATAAAATTTGGCTTGTTTTAAAAGTGTTAAGAAAACTTTTGCATTTTCATTTTTTTCTCACACAATGTCTCTTTTTGTAGAGATAAATTAACAGAACTTTTGGTGTCGAAAGTTCAACTGTGCATGAAAGAAGTTTTCTGATACTAATATTTCGATTTAACAAATAGAGAAAGGATTGTTTCTACATAAACCTCAAGATTATTAAAGATTAGAAATTGTACTATAAAACTCCAATGGCAACATCACACAATTACTATCAAATGAACTATTGTTTGCATATTAATCGAGGGAAATAATTACCTTTCACGGGGTATTATATTATGCCTTGAAGCACATTTCATTGTCGTCCGGGTTGAAATACCTATCGTACTGAATGGAAATAACTCCACATAAGGATATAAATGGATGAAACCATTATTTGTTCCCCAAAAAATAGTTGGGAATAATTTCCTTATCTGCTAACAACAAAAGTTATGTTCTTACTTTACACGGACGAACAGTTTATTTAATCATTTCAAAGACTTAAGGATTACACGATAAAAAAAAATGATGATCGTTTGAGTTTAAAAAAACACTTACCAAATGATATGATCAACTTTGTTTTAGCAAACTTCATATACTCTGCGAAAATATTTTCGTATGGGAATGATTTATAGGGATCTAAAAATGGGAATGTATAGGGCATCAAGTTGCAAAGTACGTCATTTTCTAATTATGTCCCTTTTGAAACATAATCTCCGTGTTTAAAGTACAAATTTGATAGGTGTGAAATTTCTTTATTTAAAGATTCATAGGATGATATTATGCCTACACAAACAAATCGGTTCAATGTGTTTTGCCCACTCGTCCTTAAGAATACACGTTGAAGTTGGGTACACTTCAATGAAACAACAACTCAACATTATAGCAATAACAAAACCTGCTATTTTTCCACCACTTTAAACTACTCGACCAATTTGGCTATGAACATTTATCTTTCGTTACTCGAGTGATGCTTACCTAGCAGACAATTCAACGTTTAAACAATGCTGAAATGTTTAATCTGCAACCTAAAAATGACGTTATATGAACTGTTAGTTTTAAAAGTTGACATGACGTTTAAAAACGCTATTTAGCAACGTTGTTACAATGTTGATTTTTGATTGAATAAAGGTTAAAACAACCTCACAATTCAACATTGAAATAACATTGGTTCCTGTTGAAAATAGGCAATTCCATGGTTGTTGGTTCGTGTCTGTCATATTTGTTATATGTTATAAATCAAGCAGGTTATTTTCTCGTTTGAATGGGTTAATACTTTTCATATCGTAGCCTTTTATTGTCAGCTATATGACGTGAGTAGTGTGCATTTTTCAAAGCCGTACGGGGACCTATAGTTGCTAACATCCACTTTATGTGTTCTATGTTTGATAGTTGTCTCATTGGCAATCATATGATATCTCCTTATTTTTTTAAAACATTGTTACTGAAAAGAAATTGAACCCGCAGAGGAGTTCACTTTTGATGTTATTGTCATTTTTTTTGTAGTTTCTGTGTCAAACATCCTCCAGCCATGTTTCTGGGGGCATGTTTCAGGTTACTTTTATTTTTGGGAAGATGTCCATTACACACAAAAATTATACAAAAGACTAGGAATATACATAAACCGCCAATATCACCTGATAGGGATTTGTTGTCTACCCTTATAATTCTAAACTAAATCATTACGGATTGATGAAAAATAGCAGAAAATACTGATGGTATTGAAAGAAAATCTGTACGTATTTATGTTGAATAAGAATTTTAAAATTTGTTCTCTTGCACCTTTGAACTCAAGTCATTTCATTTAAAAAAATAAATATTTTTCCCCCAAATTTTCTTCCTAATTACAGTTTATGTTTCAAATTAAATATGCATTTAAAAAAATGTTTATGCATACATTTACAGCTTTAACTGCTAACCTTGAATTATTCCTTCTATTTTTCTCATTGACATTATTTCCTAAACCTTTTACGAGGGGTACCACTAATTTTTTTTTACATCTAATTCCTGCACAGAATATAAAAGTAGCATGCAATGTTCTACATTTAATTACAATTTTAATAACATAAACGGTACCAATTTTAATTCACCAGATGCGCATTTAGACAACTCGTGCTCTTCAGTGACGCTCGATGCCAAAATATTTTAATATCTGCAATCAAATACAAATGTTGAAAAGCAGATCAAATAAAAAAGGATCTGAAGTAAAGCCAAAATCCAGACAAAGAATCATAATTTTGCATGAGGGGGATGTATTCCATAATTTAAAATGATTTCAAAAATATCAGCAAATTTTAATTAAACATAACCGTATTTTCATGCTCGTAATATTAATTACAATAAAAATCTCACAACAGAGTGAACAATAATGATAATAAGATGAGTGATGGGTTTAAATTTTACACAAATAAGGAGGAGATGATAATCTTACTTCGCAAAAGATCCTTTTCTAACAATTTTAACAGTAAGAACTCGAATACATTTATGAGAGTCATTTATATAATAGAACAGATGTATTCAGATGTGTAGATTTTTTTGGAACTTAAAACACAAAAAAATGACGACAGACACACCACAGTTAGTGATGAATCTACAAACATGACACATGGTGATGTTTTCAAAATATTACATGTTTGTGAAGGTCTATTTCCCGAGGTTAAAATCAAACAGATATCAAGAAATATTTAAGCAACACAGAACACTTTTAAAGAAAATGCTTACATTTCTATTAATTTATCTGTGCTGAAAAATGAAATAACAAACATACCGAACTCCAAGGAAAAATTAAAACGGAATGTCCCTTATCAAATGGCTAACTCAAAAGCTCAAACATATCAAACGAGTTGAAATCAACTGTCATATTCCTGTCTTTGTACAGGCATTTCCTTCTGTAAAAAATGATGGATTAACTCTGGTTTTAAAGCTAGCTAAACCTCTCACTTGTATGACAGTCGATTAGAATTTCATTATATTGACAATAATGTGTGAGCAAACCAAACAGACATAAAAGGTAAACATGTCCGCCCCAATATAGAAAATCGCCCAAATTTAGTCCAGGAAAACTGTTATGTTTATATGTACACATATATTCACTTGTTGAAGAAGTTAGATGATCGTTCACTCTTTGAAAAGGCGGTTATACATTAATTAGAATAATGCCACGTGGTAATTCAATCAGAGATTAATGGGAGTGTCAACCCGCGTGCATGCCTACGTTTCTGGATAATAACGGATTAATTAATTGAATAATAATATATGTTTTGCATATTTTCATGTCCAAAGAATAGTTCGAAGCGCGACTGGGTTAGACGTCGGTTCGGGCTTATTTGATCTTGTTTCTTCGGAATATTCCTCATTCTATTAAATATTTGCAACAATTCTAAAATGTGACAGGGTATTCAATTTTCGATGGCAAAATACATATATAAAACAAAAATAAAAATTTAAAAGACTATAACAGGACATTTAATGTTCAGGTAAATGTTGCCCAGAGAAAGACATTGTCAACCGAGCACGATCTGAGAACGAGGTTCATAATGTCTTTTTAAATTCTAATTCGTAAACTCAAACGAACATAAAATATTTGTCAAATAACCACAAACTCTCACATGGGAGACGCCACTTGCAGAGACAAGCGGACATTTCATTATAAATATAGGTATACAATTGTGGAAAGTTCGTGTTAATACACCGAAATTAAGCAGCTGGTACTGGTTTCCCATAACTAGTGGTCTACAAATCTGAAAATAAATAATATAATTAATATTATTAACTTGGCAAAATGCTACTGTACACTTTGACTGCAATGGCTCGAATGACTTTAAACCACCTAAGTTCACTCGTGCATGAACTCAATATCCCAATAACTACCAGCCCAGTGGCTTCAACAACAACCTCCCAGTGGCTTCAATAACAACATGCCCAGTGGTTTTAATGATAAACAGCCAAGTGGCTTAAATAACTATCAGCCCAGTGGCATCAATTACAACATGCCCAATGGCTTCAACAACCTGCCTAGTGATTTCAATAACAACCAGTCCAGTGGCCTCAATAACAACCAGCCCAGTGTCTTCAACAATTACCTACCCAGAGGCTTCAAAAACAACCTGCCCAGTGGCTTGAATTATTATCAGCCCAATGGCTTCAATTACGACATGACAACTGGTTTCAATAACAACCTGCCCATTGGTTTCAATAACAGCCAGTTCAGTGGCTTCAACAACTACTTGCCCAGTGGTTCTAATGATAAACAGCCCAGTGACTTAAATAAATATCAGCTCAGTGGCTTCAGTAACAACCAGTCCAGTTGCTTCGATAACAACCAGTCCAGTGGCTTCAATAACCTGTCCAGTTGCTTCAATAACAACCAGCCCAGTGGTTTCAATAACAAACAGTCCAGTGGCTTCAAGTCAAGTGGCGTCAATAACAATCAGCACATAGGCTTCAATAATAACCAGTCAAATTGCTTCAATAAAAATCAGCACAGTGGCTTCAATAACAACCAGCCAATTAGCACCAATTACAACCAGTCAGGAGCACGTGGTTCCAATATTAACCAACACATGCAGTAGATTTAACAACCAATCAGCCAAGTGGTTAAGACGAATAGTTACTCAAAATGTTCTCAGCGTCAAAGAAATCTAGTATCAAGCCCAGTGGCATATTAAGAAACAATAATCAAAATAAAACTCTTAGTAACTGCATTAAAATTTAGCTAAAGCTCATGATAACTATACATAATATCATCTGCGCATGTCAGATTGCTATTTCCCTTTTTTCTAACTTTTTTAACAGTTGGTAATCTTTCAAAATCTGATTTTTAACTGGATACCATCAAAAGAAGAACTGAATTATTGCATGCACACGTTTAAAAATTGCGGTTTTTATCCAACGCAATCATAGGTTTGAACGTTGTTTTCAATTTAGACTTGTTTATATTTTTTCGTTTGGGCTTGTATTATATTTTCTTTCGGGTTTATATGATCAGTTCATCCTATTTCTAATATATCGACTCTTCAATATTCAAGAGTCTATCCTAAATTGAGGTAAATTGTATGGCCTTCCAAATACCGTTTCGATCCCTAACATCACTGAAAAGACATTAAATGTCGACTTTTTCAATTTTTTGGTCTTTTGGAAAATGTTGTTTGTGCTGTTTTTAGACCCCTCTATCAAGAAATTTGTTTTGCATGCACACGTATAAAAATGCGGTTTTTATCTAACGCAATCATAGGTTTGAACGTTGTTTTCAATTTAGACTTGTTTATATGTTTTGGTTTGGGCTTGTATTATATTTTCCTTCGGGTTTCTATGATCCGTTCATCCTATTTCTAATATATCGACTCTTCAAAATTCAAGAGTCTATCCTAAATTAAGGTAAATTATATGGCCTTCCAAATACCGTTTCGATCCCTTACATCACTGAAGAGACATTAATTGTTGACTTTTTCACTTTTTTGGTCTTTTGGAAAATGTATTTTGTGCTGTATTTAGACCCCTCTATCAAGAAATTTGTTTTGCATGCACATGTATAAAAATTGCAGTTTTTATCCAACGCAATCATAGATTTGAACGTTGTTTTCAATTTAGACTTGTATATATATATATATATATATATATATATATATATATATATATATATATATATATATATATATATATTGCCAAATAAACGGATCACCGATGTAATAAAAAGTAAAATCACAAAAATACTGAACTCCGCGAAAAATTCAAAAAGGAAAGTCCCCAATCAAATGGCAAAAAAAACCAAAAAAAAAAACACACATCAAACGAATGGATTACAACTGTCATATTCCTGACTTGGTACAGGCATTTTCTTATGTATAAAATGATGGATTGAACCTGGTTTTATATGGATCTTAATTATAAATTTAATACTAAACAGAAAACAATAAACTTGCGGAAAAGATGATATACCGCAAACAAAAGGTGCAAAGGTTTTTGTACACCATATACGGATTTCGACACAATTAATGTCTCTTCAGTGATGTTAGGAATGGAAACGGTATTTGGAAAGCCATACAATTTACCTCAATTTACGATAGACTCTTGAATTTTGAGGAGTCAAAATAGGATGAACGGATCATATAAACCCGAAGGCAAATATAATACAAGCCCAAACGAAAAAATATAAACAAATTTCTTGTAAGAGGGGTCTAAATACAGCACAAACAACATTTTCCAAAAGACCAAAAAAGTGAAAAAGTATATTTTAACATAACGCATTTGACTAACAGGTCGAACAACAAATGTTCTTAAACCCTGCTGACTGCCATTGGCGATTGCCAAATAAACGGATCACCGATGTAATAAATGGATCTTAATTATAAATTTAATACTAAACAGAAAACAATAAACTTGCGAAAAAGATGACATACCGCAAACAAAAGGTGCAAAGGTTTTTGTACACCATATCCGGATTTCGACAATTAATGTCTCTTCAATGATGTTAGGAATCGAAACATTATTTGGAAAGCCGTACAATTTTCCGCAATTTACGATAGACTCTTGAATTTTGAGGAGTCAAAATAGGATGAACGGATCATATAAACCCGAAGGCAAATATAATACAAGCCCAAACGAAAAAATATAAACAAGTCTAAATTGAAAACAACGTTCAAACCTATGATTGCGTTGGATAAAAACCGCAATTTTTATACGTGTGCATGCAAAACAAATTTCTTGTTAGAGGGGTCTAAATACAGCACAAACAACATTTTCCAAAAGACCAAAAAAGTGAAAAAGTATATTTTAACAAAACGCATTTGACTAACAGGTCGAACAACAAAGGTTCTTTAACCCTGCTTACTGCCATTGGCGATTGCCAAATAAACGGATCACCGATGTAATAAATGGATCTTAATTATAAATTTAATACTAAACAGAAAACAATAAACTTGCGGAAAAGATGATATACCGCAAACAAAAGGTGCAAAGGTTTTTGTACACCATATCCGGATTTAGACACAATTAATGTCTCTTCAGTGATGTTAGGAATGGAAACGGTATTTGGAAAGCCATACAATTTACCTCATTTTACGATAGAATCTTGAATTTTGAGGAGTCAAAATAGGATGAACGGATCATATAAACCCGAAGGCAAATATAATTCAAGCCCAAACGAAAAAATATAAACAAGTCTAAATTGAAAACAACGTTCAAACCTATGATTGCGTTGGATCTGCAAAATTCAAGAGTCTATCCTAAATTGAGGTAAATTATATGGCCTTCCAAATACCGTTTCGATCCCTAACATCACTGAAGAGACATTAATTGTCGACTTTGTCGTGTTTTTGGTCTTTTGGAAAATTTTGTTTGTGCTGTATTTAGACCCCTCTATCAAGAAATTTGTTTTGCATGCACACGTATACAAATATATAAACAAGTCTAAATATATATATATATATATATACATAAGTACGTCTGAACCACTGACAACTCTACAACAGATTTATCCATCGGATCACCAGCAGCGATGGTGATACATGGCTGTGTACATTCTGTATATACAACTCGTCTAAACATCAGCCCAATAATGTTAGAGCAAATTTACAGATCTAACATTGTTGGGCTGATGTTTAGACGAGTTGTATATATATATATATTTAATACCTCCATCTTAGGCGGAAAGTCAAAAGCATCGACCTTTATTTTACTAGAAATCAGGTCGTTGGTCCAAGATCTTGGAGATTGGAAACATTGGAGGATAATAACTCCATTTGTTGGATTTTTTGTATGGACAATTTAAAGTTTCATCTACAAAGTGGTTAAAACCCATTTTGTTATCCGAATTACTAATTGCCCTCATTTGGTGTCTGTGGTTCGATACTTTGTCTCCTCTTAAACAACTCAGTAAGTAAGATTAATTCTAAAAGAAAGATTTTGTTGTGGTTGATTATTTTGTTATGTTTTTGTATTTTTTTGTTTAGGGTTGTTGTTTGTTGATTTTGTTATTTCCGATTTGTTTTGATCTTTTTATTTTGTGAGTTGTTTTGATTTGTTTGTTTGTTGCTTGGTTTTTGTTGTTTGTTTGTTGTTGTTTTTTTGCTGTTTGATTTTATTGTTTTTATATAAAACAAGTAAATATGATTTGTTATACAAGATATATGATATGGTTTGCTGTCCTTGAACGGAAAAGCTGTGATTACATTTAAATATCTATATACGATGTATTTGTATAAAAAACGTATGACGCCCTTCGTCAAATAGACATTAAATTTATTATGAATACAGCTTATATTTTGTCGCCGCATAACAAAGATGTTCTAATTAAGCAATTTTAAAATATTTTCCATCCAATTTTATAAAACCAATTACCTGGCAAATAATACTATTTATTACTTCACCTTATCTGTGTGGTGTTCACAACAAACTAATGTTCTAATTTTTTATTGTCAAAAAGTTGATTTAACTGTAACAGTGATTCAATGGTTAAATGAGAAAAGAAGATTGATGATGGTTTTTGTTTTCAAAGAAATATACCAAACAATCTGATGAACCTTTTACAACTAACCTGCATATACTTTGCGGGAAGTCGTTCAGGTGTAATACTTTTTCGGGATCTACAAATGGGCATTTCTAGGATTTCAAGTTAAAATGTACGTCAATTTCTGCATGAGTATGTCATTTCCCCTTCGATTGAGAAACAAAATTTTTCAAGAGTATATGTTGATGAGTGTGAATGATCCTTTGTTGATCATTTTTTTCAAAATGATACTTGGATCTCAAAAGATTCCATTATACGGCCACTGGTATTTAGAGAGATGGGAATTTGTTGATTATTGCGAAGACCAATACTACGTTCTTGTGTGCTGTCCGATATCCTGTTTCGTGGATGTTGAAAATCGGACACTTCAAACGATGTCTATATGAAGGACGATTTAGCAGAACTAAATTTGGGGAATTTGATAAAACAAAATTTGTTGGAGAAACTTTATTTAAGGATGTAGTTATGTCAGGTTAAGGAATTTTTGTTAAATGTTCAGATTCCTTGGTTGTTTTCCTACGAAACAGGGTAATATATTTCGCCCCATATCACCCACTTTTCTTTTCATAGAAGACTTCAACAATACAAGGTCATTATCAAAATTCAAGCAGATCCTAGATTTCTGTTCTTACGATTTGAGACCAAAATAATGCCAATTCTAAATATAAGGTTCAAGTCCTAGTCAGCCTTTTCCCGCCATTTAGTTGAATAATCAAATATCTCGAAAAGGAGTTCCATTACCTATCAATATTTTTAGCTTATTTTGTTTCTTAACTAATACTCTTTATAGTATCAATTTTAAATTCCAGATTTGTTTATTTTCACCTCCTTAAATCAAATTTTTTGGACGTTGATGTTTTCAAATTGACAAAGACCGTTCTTTGGATTAAATCAGCGTTTTCGTACGACCATTCACTTCAGTATTTTATATTTATTAGGCATTTTATACCGTTCATTCAAAATATAAATTGTATACTTGACAAAGCAGTCAGCAGTTTTTAATATAATGTAATATCTGGTATTTAGTTTTGGTTTTATGTCTACAATGATGAATAGTTAATGCTAGGAGAATAGTGCCTATACTATTTATGATTTTGCCCATTATGAAATAAATTATGTAGTATGTATATAAGTCGATGAAAGTGTTTAAGTGCCAATCTGCCTAAGAATCAGACAGGGGTGAAAACATGACAAACAAAAACCCGCTCAAGTTGATATTAATCTATGTTAAAAATGTATTATAATGCACGAATATAACATTCGTTTCCTTTTCCTGTTCTGGTAATTCAAGATATAATTTGGTTGAAATGCATTAGAATTTAACAATTAAGGGGAGCTAACTCCGTAATTTGCTATCATTCTAACCAAAATGTATCTAAATATTTCTCGAATTACCAGATACTCAGAAACGAAAGACCTTCCATTTCTAACTCAGGATGAGAGTACATTCAAAATAGGGTGATTAGGTCGGTGCGGTTTGTTTTTTTTCGGCCACGTTTTGATTTTTTTCTAAATTGCCTGATTCTTACAAAGACTGGTACTTTAAAAGAAGAAAGTTCCTTGTCAAGAAATGAATACTTTTGGTTTGCTTTTATTTACGTTGATTGTTTTTGATAGATATTATACATGTTTGTCCTTGTCTAAGGGAGACTTAAATTAAAAATTGTTAAACTTTGCTGGATATCAAAAGATTATGCTGATATTTTTAAATTTGTTTATTTTTTTCCTTTAAAAAGGATATTTAACTCTCCCGTTGTAATTAATATAACACATGTTCTGCTTAGTTTGAACTGACCGGAACTGAACGCATGATGAGGCTCTTTTATGGGCCCTTTAATTGTGGAGTCAAAAAGTGTAATAAAGCATATTTTATATCGATAATCAAGCGACATCATTCTGTCTGTCATATAGCTGAAAATACATATCTTTATTCATAAAGTCTCTCAGTTCTAGTAGTTAAATGGGCTTTAGCTACGAATTAAACAAAAAAAATAAATATATTTTTTTTTGTTTCAAACATTTATAAAAGTAGAATATAGAAATAATATGTAGCTATTAGCAGACAGTTTGGTTCAATTTCGGCAAAATAAGTTAGAAAACATCGCTGATCTGTTATTGACTTGTGAGTCAATAATTCAACCTCGTTTAAATCCGTATGCATGCAACCTTTAGTAGACATGTATTCAGCATGTGGTTCATTCATTAAAAAGAAAAAAATGAAAAGTGGAACAAGGGAGAAACCAGGAATAACCATTTCATTGACTGATCCGGACCACAAAATATTATTTTATACAGGTAAAACGATGATATACATACATTTTTAATCTATACCATGATATCAAACAAACCTAGACAACTCGTTATTAGACAATTGCACGTGCTTGAGTGGCAATTTATATATTTATTTATATTAATATCGTGTTTTATGACCGTCGTCAGTCTCCGGAGGTAATCTAACTGAATAATAAGATGGCGTCTAGTCCAAAACACGCAGGACATGCTGATACATTATAACGAGTCCATGCATTTCTAATTGTATCTTTGTGACTTTTTGTAATTTGAATAGGAGTTTTAGTATGTTATAAATCAAATATGAGAATTTGGGTCATATCAGTGAATATGAATTTGACAGTTAATGCCCCTTAAAGGAAGAACGATAAATGCTAAAAAAAAACCCTCATGTTGCTAATTGTAACATAATAAATTGAATATAGAAGTCTTTCCCAAAAGAGATTTTGCGACGAGATGTCTTATACACTTGTTATTGTGAGTCGAATATAATGTTCAAAGTACATTTACTAGTAACAGTAAAAAAATTAGATTGACATATTCAGTCAGCTTTGCATTTCCGGTCAAGCATTTATGTCAATTATGACATACTTTGACCTTATAGAGACATAACAGATGACTATCTTGACTGAAGTTATCAAATTGTATCCTCCTTCCTAATTATCTGTAAGATTAAAGTTTAAGAGTTTTCAACTACACGTATTTGTTTGTCAAAATAGTTACACACTGAATTGTCATTAATTTGACTCGTCAACGCGCCTGATCTCACTCAACTTAAGTGTTTTCCAATGACAATTTTGTCTGTTATTTCATAAACTCATTAGAGACAAGAGAATTGTGAATGCAATCAGCATATTGCATCCTGGTTCTGCTGATTTAGCTCTTACCCGTCAGAGCTTATTTAATTACATTCGAGGCATTTCAATGTTTCATTTAAGTATAATTATGAATACTTGGTAACAGATCGGAACTTTGTGCTCATACTGTATATTTTGTCTTTCGTCACTACATACAGATAATGACAAATGCTTGGAGTGATAAATACTTTGATATTCTCGATGCTTTTGGATTGAGGTGTCTCCTTTTCATCAAGTCTAAGATGAAGTCGACATTATTATCAACATAAAAAAATGTTTAGTAAGGCAATTTGTGTAAACTAAAGAAATATTTTTCACATATTTATTCACAAAAACTATACATTATATATTCAAATGAGATCTTCACACAACACATTCTCCAATTGACAAAAACATTAAGATATGACGAAATACAACCATTAACGAGACACATTAACATTCAGTTTTTTTCTGACACTTTACTGGTAGGCGTTGCTTCTTCTGATACTTTACTGGTAGGCGTTGTTTCTTCAGAAACACTACTTGTTTTCTTCCTGCAACTTTTAGTTGTTCTTGCCCATGCTTTTTTTATACCATTTCGAAATGGCGACGAAAGCCAGCTAAACATAAAAAGTGTGATTGGAATGCAACAGATATAACAAACGTTAAAAATAAAGCTGGGGTATAAAACAATATATAACACCGATGATCCTAAACCTGGAAACATTTCGATTATGGATAGTATAAGCCTTGGTGACAGGAGTACAGCAGAAAATATAAAAGATAACACATTGACCCTTACCAATCTATTTGTAGACTTTTCTCTTGCCGTTATGTTTTTGTTTTGCATCTTCCAAAGTTTTGTCTGTTTTCTAACTACCCTTACAATTGATATACAGAAGACCGTAAGGAAAATGAATGGAAGCACCGCTGAACAAATGTAATCGGCTGTCTCAAGGACTTTGTATTTTGCCTGATTAGCTAAATTCACAGAAAAGATTTGAGGCTCTCGACATACTTCGACGAATTGATTGGAATTTTTGTCATTTACATATATTTTCTCAAATTCGAGATCAAGGAAATGAAATAGACTTATAGTGAATGATAAAGAAAACACCAACACCATATATAAATATAATATACGTCGATTAAAGTACCGTCTGTACGTCAATGGTTTGTAAACTATAATGAATATCTGAAAACTGTGCATCATTTTTATCCAAAGTGAGGTTCGAATTAAAAAATGTGCTCCAATAACAGTACCGACCTGAAAAGCATAACACCAATTATATTCTACATAGTTCTCTTGTCGGGTAAGGAAAGCTATGAGAAAAGCGTCTTGGATGCTAATCGCAAGTAAATCAAGACTTGTGTAAAGAACCATGAATCCGTACTTTTTAATGAAATCTTCTATTTTTCTCATTACTCGGATCAAATTTATATGCCAAATCAAACAAAGTAAGATTATACATGGCTCAAAGTACTTGTAAAATCTTTGGGCATTCTCTTCAGTCTTTTTCTTCGGGCAAAATAGAAGGTCGTCGTACATTGCCATTACACCATTAAAATTCAACCCAAATGTTTTCAAATAACCTGTCAGGTTCTTTGTTGATGCCATTGTTGTTAATGTAAAAGACCTGCAATTATAGTTACAATGATTTATATATACTTAAGAGACCATATAACTCCAAATATTCATTTGTTTTCAATTCTATATAATTATATTAAATGCTGATTTATTGCAGAGAAATCACAATTGACATGTCTAATAGTTTGTCTACCCAACTTTCTACTTAACTGTATGGTCTACCACTATGATGTTTTGTAATGTCTTTATCTGTCAATTTTTCTTGTTTCAAAATCAAATAATAACAGTTCAAAATAACATTTCCTCAATCTTTATATTTGTACTCTTGATCCAAATCATATCTCTATTTTCATGAAAGTTAATAAGGTAGTGTCCAAAATTAGAAATACTTCAAAGGACAGAACTAAATGGCATTGCTTTCATTGAATTATTTCTCTTTTAAAGAATAACCAGTTACACTTAGGTTCAAATTGTTTTTTTCCGTTTATACCATCTTGGTTTCAATTTGGTCAAACTTTTTGTATTCCTGGCTTACCAGAAGTCGAGAGCAAACCTGAATAAGGCTGATTTTGCAGTATATTTTGCAGTGTCTTCAAAAATGGTCCATAATACCCTTTCGAAATGACAAAAAAATATTTTATCTATCATCAATCAGAACCTAGCTTTAGAGTTACTTATCTTCTAAGGGTGATGTAGATCAGGTGTTGTTACCTATTTCTATCAATTATTCATATTTACAATATAAATAATTTCACTTATTTTTTGAAATTAGTAAGATTTGATATTTTTTATAGCAAATCCTTTGGGACCAAGTATAAGCACAATGTATACAGAAAGTGTTTTTTTTATTATCAATTTGGTGGAGCTAGTAATCTCATCATATAAAGTTGTTTTCATACATATGACGGAATCAAATGGTTTATTTTTAAAGCTAATTAAAGATCAGCAATTGAATTGAACATATACTGTGAAGTGAATTTGTCTTTCTTTTCGTTTCATATTTTAAATTCATCACAATCTCGAACTTTTTTGCTAATTCCCATTTTTTGTAAACAGTACAAAGTATATTTAATATTTCGGTACTGACATGATTCATAACAAACATTTCTTAAACTGTCCGTTTATAAATTTTTAAATTATAAAATAAATAAGGTACTTTGTACTTGTTTGGCTTTATAACTATTTTGATCTGAGCGTCACTGATGAGTCTTATGTGGACGAAACGCGCGTTTGGCGTATTAAATTATAATCCTGGTACCTTTGATAACTATTTACACCACTGGGCCGATGCCACTGCTGGTGGACGTTTCGTCCCCGAGCCTATCACCAGCCCAGTAGTCAGCACTTCGGTGTTGACATGAATATCAATTATATAGTCATTTTTATAAATTTCCTGTTACAAAACTTAAAATTTTTCGAAAAACTAAGGATTTTCTTATCCCAGGAATAGATTACCTTAGCCGTATTTGGCACAACATTTTGGAATTTTGGGTCCTCAATGCTCTTCAACTTTGTACTTGTTTGGCTTTATAACTATTTTGATCTGAGCGTCACTGATGAGTCTTATGTAGACGAAACGCGCGTCTGGCGTATTAAATTATAATCCTGGTACCTTTGATAACTATCAACTCCCTCAGGCAAACCTGACCTTAGATTGATTTGGCATTTTTTTATGTCTTTTTTGGTCATATAGCTCTTCAACTATTTCGGTTCTTATACATTCTTGGCTTTCAAATATTCGGCTTTGAGCGTTCCTGATAAAGGTAAATCCAGAAAAGTGCTTCGGACGCATACAATTTATAACGTGTCGTTTCCATTTTTCCAGAATATGGTGAATACAATTTAAAAAGTGCTCTTATATTTTTTACGAATATAAGAATTCAAAACAGCAAAAGTTTTCATGAGCGTTCCCACTTTCGATGGAACACTTTAAATTTGATGAACATGGATGTTTAAAAAAAATTGAATATACCTCTAATGGAGTCAAAGGAGAGATTATAAGAAGTAATTATCATTTGAAAAAAATTGTAAAATTCTTTAATCCTTTTTAAAATTGTACCAATAGTATTGTTAAATGAATAGGAAAACATAATCTTAACAAGTAAGTGGAGATTTGTCAGTTGTGGTTACACACGTCATGAACGTTTCAAAAGTGACATATTCTACGAAAATACACAGTTTTTTGTTGGGAAAAATTATATACGAGCAAAAGCTTTCCCCAAACGATATATATCCTATAATAACATCTTTGTAATGACGCAATCTCAAAATGAGGTTACTTTAGAAGTGTATTGTCCAGTTTTGTATTCAAACAAAAAGTTCGAATCCATTAAAAATACATCTGGAACAGTATTCAAATAATTACCTGACAGACTTTATTGTATTAAGAACCTCTGAATAATCTTAGTTTATAGATCAAAAATCTGTATGATTTTCGAAATTCAAGAGGCAAACAGAGGTCTTATCTAACCTGTTCCTTTGTGGTAACAATTAACGTTTTCCAGGATACTAGAATAGGCGGTTTATCAACAGGTTTTTATGAAATTTGTTTCGAACGGTTTGTATAAATTGTTACTTTGTCATCAATGATAGTGTATATCTTCAATAATAAGGGTTCTCTAGATAACACCATGCATACACCTGCACTCAAAAACGGAAAGAGGGTTTTCGAGTTGTGACGCAATCACACATATGATATTTATAACATTAATGGTACCAATTTTACTGCATCAGATGCGCTGTTCTACAATTGATGTCTCTTAATTCAGTGATAAAATATTTGAAAATACAAAAGTTCATACAAACGTTGAAGAGGTAATAAATCCAAAAGGAACCAAAAAAGAAAAGACAGACACGGACAAGGAATTAAAATTATCATCCTGAAATACTTATGTTTACATGCGTACACTATAATTTATTTCGAATATGAAAATTTGGAGACACAGTAATACTGACCGTTAGAGTCGTCTTCTGATACTAGTAATTCGATCTTATCAATAGAGGAAAGAATTGTTTACGCCTAAAACCTAAAAATATCGAAGATAGAAAATTGTACAACAAAACCCCAATTGGCAACATCACACGATTACGTTCAAATGAATTAAATGTTTTAGAAAACTGTTGTTTTGTATTATATTAGGGGGGGAAATGACCTTACAAGGGGAATTATGTTATGCCATGAAGCATATTTCCTTCAAACTTGTTATCGTCCGGGTTGTTTCTTCAAAAGAAATACCAATCGTACGAATGGAAATAGCTCAATATAGGTATATAAATGGATGAAACCATTATTTTTTCCCAACAAAGAGTTGGGAAAATTACAATTTCCATTTCGGTTTGTTTTTCACAACCAAAGTTATGTTCTAACTTTACACTGACAAAAAGTTTATCTAACTATTTCATTGATTTAAGGGCTACACGATCAAGACAAGCAGAAAAGAATGTTGATGATCGTTTGAGTATTTTAAAAAAACATACTTACCAAATGATATGATGAACTTCGTTTAATCAGCCTTTGATACACTTTGCGGAAAATATTTCGTATGGGAATAATTTATAGGGATCTGAAAATGGGTATGTATAGGGTTTCAAATTACAATATAGGTCATTTTCTAATTATGTTCGTTTTGTAACAAAAAACTGTGGCAAAAGTATGAATTTGATAGGTGTGAATAGTTGTTAATGAATTTTCCCTAATTGATTTTTGAATTTAGAGAGAGTTAATAATCAAGTATGCACTAGAAAGATTCATGGGCAGTTATTATGCCTATTTGACACATCTTTTTGGAATTTTGTGTCCTCAATGCTCTTCAACTTTGTACTTGTTTGGCTTTATAACTATTTTGATCTGAGCGTCACTGATTAGTCTTATGTAGAAACGCGCGTCTGGCGTATTAGATTATAATCCTGGTACCTTTGATAACTATTTACACCACTGGGTCGATGCCACTAGTGGTGGACGTTTCGTCCCCGAGGGTATCACCAGCCCAGTAGTCAGCACTTCGGTGTTGACATGAATATCAATTATATGGTCATTTTAATAGATTTCCTGTTGACAAAACTTTAAATTTTTCGAAAAACTAAGGATTTTCTTATCCCATGAATAGATTACCTTAGCCGTATTTGACACAACTTTTTGGAATTTTGGGTCCTCAATGCTCTTCAACTTTGTACTTGTTTGGCTTTATAACCATTTTGATCTGAGCGTCACTGATGAGTCTTATGTAGACGAAACGCGCGTCTGGCGTATTGAATTATAATTTATGATAACTGTTATTAGACTTTTGGTTGTTGACCCCATCCGCCTACTAACATATGCTTCTTCACAACTATATAAATAAAAGTGAATAAAAACCAATGAACGATAACAATGAAATTCAAGTAAAAATTGTTACCAATCTTTTAGTTAAATGGTACATTAATGATTAATATCCTCGCTTGTCTTCAGTTATGGTCGAAAATTTTGTTAAACAAATAGAAATTTGACAATAAAAACAATAGTAACAAATCTGCAGAAACGTTCATAATGAAGGAAAATCATGAAAACGCTGCGGACGCAACAATTTCATTAAGTGTTATTTTCACGTTTTTATTTGCAAGACCAATTGCTACCGGATATGGGGTAATTGATACATTAACTATCCTCCTTCAAAATAATGTCTAAAGAAGAATTATTAGCCACCAACCACAATCATACATGGTTGCCAAGCAGAAAATGGAAAACAAAACATGAAATACGTCAAGGACCAATTGCTACAAAACTGTGGTTGAATAATACATTGAGGATACCCAAGACCACAAATGATATTTCTTGATTCCATAATCACTTCTGGTATGGAACGAAACATTTCTAAAACATCCAGTATGACGCTGACAAATGGCATCTGAACTTGAGGATAACAAATGAATAAATATATTTAACAGGGTTGAGACTAGCTGGTATGGAATACAGGCATCAATCCAGTTGACGTATGCGACTCTAATGATGCTCGTATTAACTGCTAAAGCGCTGTGTTGCCATGTCGAAATAAATCTGAAATGAATGCACATAACTTGAAGTTACCATTTTACTTTTGAGAATTATTGAATTTAAAAGATGCGTTTCTTGAGTCTTGAAAGATATGTTTTGTTGACACTTTGTTATTTTCTTTTCTATTTCTTTGTAAAATAATTTCTTCGTATAAAAACGTCTAAAAGTAGATATTGGGTACATATCTAATTTACTTTAACATTAAAAACAAGATGCACTAAGTATCGATTTACACAGTGCATGCAGTCTATCGCTTACTCTTGAAAGTTATTTTGCACTCAGTTCAGTAGTGTTCGTAGTTAACTTTTTTCATTCTCCTTGGCATGCATTACCAATAGTAAAATTGAGAATGGAAATGGTAATCTACGTTAAAGGCTTGTCTTTTGTACCAGCCGATGTAACAAAGTAGCCGCTGTTACTCAGAAAATATGAATTGATTGATAATTTGCTAAATGTCTAGTTGCAAATATTTCGTGCATAATCAGAATAAGAAAAAAATATTTAAATAACTAGGTTGTTCTATAAAATGGGTCGACAAGGACAAACGGCAAGGACTTTGGACCAGAAAAAGTGGTCACCTTCTGAATTCTACAAGAATAATACCAACAGTTCTTTTACATGCAAAGGCATGAAACTCATTCAATTAGGGGCATAGGATTTGACACCTCAATCTTCACCAGACATGTTCGTGTATTTATACTTTACGTACAGCCAAAATTACACCCCTTTTTGTCAAGTGTCAATGTCGAGAAGAAGCTTAGGTATCCATGTTTCTACAACCAAGTCAATACCATGATTCTACAACCACGTCAATATTCTGGATTGCCAAAGACAACACATCGGAATGGAAAAAAAAATATTTAAACAATCTGAAACTTTAAAAGGTTCAATTAATTCCAAACTTTGACGGAATACTATAATAATAATCCATTTTGTTTTTTTGCATGAATAAAGGCAACAGTAGTATACCGGTGTTCAAAAGTCATAAATTGATTATGAGAAAACAAATTCGGGTTGCAAACTAAAACCGAGGGAAACACATCAACTATAAGAGGAAAACAAAGGAACAACAGAAACACTGAACGGTTTCATACAGATAAACACGTGAAAGTCAGAGTTCGCATCTGAAAATCGGTATTGCATATCAATTCCATGGTTTTTATTATTGCGAACCCAATGATACTTTTCCACAGATTCACTTACAAGAATATTCATGTGTCCTTTTTTTATAGTAGATCTTAGCTATTCATGTATATAAAACATATTCAACTTTTTCTTTAAATTTGAAATTTCATACGACTTTAAATAAGATAAAAAAAAACCGACAGGAACAATCAATAAGAGCAACGTGTGAGTTGGATGAAAAATGTCATATGGATAATTAGAATTAGGAACTAAAAATGAATGCAGCGACAATATTAATATAAGGTAACGGAAATATGTAGTCCGTTTTATTATGTATAACTCTTTCAGTTTCAGTTTATTTGTAATTTTATCTTATAATTTACATCCATAAGAAACTTGGTCCGAGTACACAGTTATTTCGTAGTGCATTTCTTTTAGAGAATAAATGAAAATTAAAAAAATCCCACCTGCGCTTTCTCAATAATATTTTTACAGTGTGTTGTACTACTTTTGGGACAAATTATATCAAAATTATAGAAAACTTCATCGGCTCTAACTCAAAATATGGACAATTTCATGTTAAGGGGGTCTTCAAATCTTTTGACAGCTTCCGAAGTGCTAATTTTTAACATTTTTCAGCTGGACCAAATCACTACTTTACTTTAAAATTCATGACCCAAATTCTTTTACAGTGTCATTTCACCCCCCTACTTACTATTTGAGTCATAAAACATGGAGAAATAAATTTGGAAGGGGTATAAAAAAAATCGACAAGTAACACACTGTCCACACTAGGGACTATATTCGTGGACAACGAAAATCAAAGGACGATAACTGTGTACCCGGACCTATTAGGGTAGAAAAAGTTGACCAATCTTAATGAAACTTGGTATGACCAAAGCTTATTAAATCATAAGACTGCTTACAAAGTTTCATGGCAATAGGATATATATTATAGACAATATGACTAATTCTATATTCAACTTTGCGTGTTAAATTTAGACGTTAAAATTGAAAAATTTCAACTATCAACATTTGGGGCTTAAAAAATTTAAATATTGCAAAAAAAAACCTTTGAAATGCCTTGATATATAAAATATTATATATTAAAAGCAATAGAGTACTCATTTGATTTATCAGACTTATCATAATTATTAAAAAGTCAAATTTATATGAGCCTGTGGCTAAAAATGGAGGTTTTCCAATGAGGGGGGCCTTACTTGAAGATGTAATATTTTCCAGCAATTTTAAATTTGTAAAGCTTTTTGGTTATAAATAATCCTTACATATGTATTTAATGTACTATAAATGGAAAGAAAACTTACAAATAACATATCACATTAGTTTAAAAGGGTCTTAGGCCAAGTAAGACTGAAAATAATTTAGGGTCCATTTAGGCCGTATCACATATTTACATTTAAAAATGCATATTGAAGCTATAGGAAATAAAATTTTGTGTCTTTTCTATCATTTTTATACTCAAGTGACATGATACAATAAATCTGAGCACAAAAAGACTCTTGCATTCAACTTTTTTTGCAGACAGTATGGTCTGATACAAAGATTTTTCACTTTTTAGTGAAAAACATGCATGCAATTTTAGTCTCAACAGGCTTATATTTGAACCACTTGCTATCCTACAGAAGAAAAGAAAGACATTATGTGACATAAAACAGGTACAAAAGACATTGTTAAGTGCTTTTTATACAAATTTAGTGAGGTCTTTATAATGGACTTCAACTTTTATGTTCCAAGCTCCTCACATTTAACTTGATCCAAACAGGGCGTTAGACGAGGATCATATATACAACACATTTTGCACATATTGTCCGAGATAATCTTCTTTTCTGTAGATTCAGAGTTCACAAATGAGTAATACAACTGGATTGAAGCATAGAAACACAAATATTGACACATAAAAACCTGTCAGATAGAAAGTCAGAATGCCACTTATGCATCAAAATTGAAAAAGCTATGAAATGCTTATTTTGACCATAAAATGCCAAAATTGGTCATTTTTGCAGAAAATCTATCAAATAAAAGTTTAAATCCTTTAGTTTTATGCTATTTGATAAATTGACACCATCAAATCATTCAGGGAAGTTGCCAAAGTACAGATTCTATATTTTCCTGATTTCACCTCTTAGGTCCGAGTACACAGTTATTTCGTAGTGCATTTCTTTTAGAGAATAAATGAAAATTAAAAAAATCCCACCTGCGCTTTCTCAATAATATTTTTACAGTGTGTTGTACTACTTTTGGGACAAATTATATCAAAATTATAGAAAACTTCATCGGCTCTAACTCAAAATATGGACAATTTCATGTTAAGGGGGTCTTCAAATCTTTTGACAGCTTCCGAAGTGCTAATTTTTTACATTTTTCAGCTGGACCAAATCACTACTTTACTTTAAAATTCATGACCCAAATTCTTTTACAGTGTCATTTCACCCCCCTACTTACTATTTGAGTCATAAAACATGGAGAAATAAATTTGGAAGGGGTATAAAAAAAATCGACAAGTAACACACTGTCCACACTAGGGACTATATTCGTGGACAACGAAAATCAAAGGACGATAACTGTGTACCCGGACCTATTAGGGTAGAAAAAGTTGACCAATCTTAATGAAACTTGGTATGACCAAAGCTTATTAAATCATAAGACTGCTTACAAAGTTTCATGGCAATAGGATATATATTATAGACAATATGACTAATTCTATATTCAACTTTGCGTGTTAAATTTAGACGTTAAAATTGAAAATTTTCAACTATCAACATTTGGGGCTTAAAAAATTTAAATATTGCAAAAAAATACCTTTGAAATGCCTTGATATATAAAATATTATATATTAAAAGCAATAGAGTACTCATTTGATTTATCAGACTTATCATAATTATTAAAAAGTCAAATTTATATGAGCCTGTGGCTAAAAATGGAGGTTTTCCAATGAGGGGGGCCTTACTTGAAGATGTAATATTTTCCAGCAATTTTAAATTTGTAAAGCTTTTTGGTTATAAATAATCCTTACATATGTATTTAATGTACTATAAATGGAAAGAAAACTTACAAATAACATATCACATTAGTTTAAAAGGGTCTTAGGCCAAGTAAGACTGAAAATAATTTAGGGTCCATTTAGGCCGTATCACATATTTACATTTAAAAATGCATATTGAAGCTATAGGAAATAAAATTTTGTGTCTTTTCTATCATTTTTATACTCAAGTGACATGATACAATAAATCTGAGCACAAAAAGACTCTTGCATTCAACTTTTTTTGCAGACAGTATGGTCTGATACAAAGATTTTTCACTTTTTAGTGAAAAACATGCATGCAATTTTAGTCTCAACAGGCTTATATTTGAACCACTTGCTATCCTACAGAAGAAAAGAAAGACATTATGTGACATAAAACAGGTACAAAAGACATTGTTAAGTGCTTTTTATACAAATTTAGTGAGGTCTTTATAATGGACTTCAACTTTTATGTTCCAAGCTCCTCACATTTAACTTGATCCAAACAGGGCGTTAGACGAGGATCATATATACAACACATTTTGCACATATTGTCCGAGATAATCTTCTTTTCTGTAGATTCAGAGTTCACAAATGAGTAATACAACTGGATTGAAGCATAGAAACACAAATATTGACACATAAAAACCTGTCAGATAGAAAGTCAGAATGCCACTTATGCATCAAAATTGAAAAAGCTATGAAATGCTTATTTTGACCATAAAATGCCAAAATTGGTCATTTTTGCAGAAAATCTATCAAATAAAAGTTTAAATCCTTTAGTTTTATGCTATTTGATAAATTGACACCATCAAATCATTCAGGGAATTTGCCAAAGTACAGATTCTATATTTTCCTGATTTCACCTCTTAGGTCCGAGTACACAGTTATTTCGTAGTGCATTTCTTTTAGAGAATAAATGAAAATTAAAAAAATCCCACCTGCGCTTTCTCAATAATATTTTTACAGTGTGTTGTACTACTTTTGGGACAAATTATATCAAAATTATAGAAAACTTCATCGGCTCTAACTCAAAATATGGACAATTTCATGTTAAGGGGGTCTTCAAATCTTTTGACAGCTTCCGAAGTGCTAATTTTAACATTTTTCAGCTGGACCAAATCACTACTTTACTTTAAAATTCATGACCCAAATTTTTTTACAGTGTCATTTCACCCCCCTACTTACTATTTGAGTCATAAAACATGGAGAAATAAATTTGGAAGGGGTATAAAAAAAAATCGACAAGTAACACACTGTCCACACTAGGGACTATATTCGTGGACAACGAAAATCAAAGGACGATAACTGTGTACCCGGACCTATTAGGGTAGAAAAAGTTGACCAATCTTAATGAAACTTGGTATGACCAAAGCTTATTAAATCATAAGACTGCTTACAAAGTTTCATGGCAATAGGATATATATTATAGACAATATGACTAATTCTATATTCAACTTTGCGTGTTAAATTTAGACGTTAAAATTGAAAATTTTCAACTATCAACATTTGGGGCTTAAAAAATTTAAATATTGCAAAAAAATACCTTTGAAATGCCTTGATATATAAAATATTATATATTAAAAGCAATAGAGTACTCATTTGATTTATCAGACTTATCATAATTATTAAAAAGTCAAATTTATATGAGCCTGTGGCTAAAAATGGAGGTTTTCCAATGAGGGGGGCCTTACTTGAAGATGTAATATTTTCCAGCAATTTTAAATTTGTAAAGCTTTTTGGTTATAAATAATCCTTACATATGTATTTAATGTACTATAAATGGAAAGAAAACTTACAAATAACATATCACATTAGTTTAAAAGGGTCTTAGGCCAAGTAAGACTGAAAATAATTTAGGGTCCATTTAGGCCGTATCACATATTTACATTTAAAAATGCATATTGAAGCTATAGGAAATAAAATTTTGTGTCTTTTCTATCATTTTTATACTCAAGTGACATGATACAATAAATCTGAGCACAAAAAGACTCTTGCATTCAACTTTTTTTGCAGACAGTATGGTCTGATACAAAGATTTTTCACTTTTTAGTGAAAAACATGCATGCAATTTTAGTCTCAACAGGCTTATATTTGAACCACTTGCTATCCTACAGAAGAAAAGAAAGACATTATGTGACATAAAACAGGTACAAAAGACATTGTTAAGTGCTTTTTATACAAATTTAGTGAGGTCTTTATAATGGACTTCAACTTTTATGTTCCAAGCTCCTCACATTTAACTTGATCCAAACAGGGCGTTAGACGAGGATCATATATACAACACATTTTGCACATATTGTCCGAGATAATCTTCTTTTCTGTAGATTCAGAGTTCACAAATGAGTAATACAACTGGATTGAAGCATAGAAACACAAATATTGACACATAAAAACCTGTCAGATAGAAAGTCAGAATGCCACTTATGCATCAAAATTGAAAAAGCTATGAAATGCTTATTTTGACCATAAAATGCCAAAATTGGTCATTTTTGCAGAAAATCTATCAAATAAAAGTTTAAATCCTTTAGTTTTATGCTATTTGATAAATTGACACCATCAAATCATTCAGGGAATTTGCCAAAGTACAGATTCTATATTTTCCTGATTTCACCTCTTAGGTCCGAGTACACAGTTATTTCGTAGTGCATTTCTTTTAGAGAATAAATGAAAATTAAAAAAATCCCACCTGCGCTTTCTCAATAATATTTTTACAGTGTGTTGTACTACTTTTGGGACAAATTATATCAAAATTATAGAAAACTTCATCGGCTCTAACTCAAAATATGGACAATTTCATGTTAAGGGGGTCTTCAAATCTTTTGACAGCTTCCGAAGTGCTAATTTTAACATTTTTCAGCTGGACCAAATCACTACTTTACTTTAAAATTCATGACCCAAATTTTTTTACAGTGTCATTTCACCCCCCTACTTACTATTTGAGTCATAAAACATGGAGAAATAAATTTGGAAGGGGTATAAAAAAAAATCGACAAGTAACACACTGTCCACACTAGGGACTATATTCGTGGACAACGAAAATCAAAGGACGATAACTGTGTACCCGGACCTATTAGGGTAGAAAAAGTTGACCAATCTTAATGAAACTTGGTATGACCAAAGCTTATTAAATCATAAGACTGCTTACAAAGTTTCATGGCAATAGGATATATATTATAGACAATATGACTAATTCTATATTCAACTTTGCGTGTTAAATTTAGACGTTAAAATTGAAAATTTTCAACTATCAACATTTGGGGCTTAAAAAATTTAAATATTGCAAAAAAATACCTTTGAAATGCCTTGATATATAAAATATTATATATTAAAAGCAATAGAGTACTCATTTGATTTATCAGACTTATCATAATTATTAAAAAGTCAAATTTATATGAGCCTGTGGCTAAAAATGGAGGTTTTCCAATGAGGGGGGCCTTACTTGAAGATGTAATATTTTCCAGCAATTTTAAATTTGTAAAGCTTTTTGGTTATAAATAATCCTTACATATGTATTTAATGTACTATAAATGGAAAGAAAACTTACAAATAACATATCACATTAGTTTAAAAGGGTCTTAGGCCAAGTAAGACTGAAAATAATTTAGGGTCCATTTAGGCCGTATCACATATTTACATTTAAAAATGCATATTGAAGCTATAGGAAATAAAATTTTGTGTCTTTTCTATCATTTTTATACTCAAGTGACATGATACAATAAATCTGAGCACAAAAAGACTCTTGCATTCAACTTTTTTTGCAGACAGTATGGTCTGATACAAAGATTTTTCACTTTTTAGTGAAAAACATGCATGCAATTTTAGTCTCAACAGGCTTATATTTGAACCACTTGCTATCCTACAGAAGAAAAGAAAGACATTATGTGACATAAAACAGGTACAAAAGACATTGTTAAGTGCTTTTTATACAAATTTAGTGAGGTCTTTATAATGGACTTCAACTTTTATGTTCCAAGCTCCTCACATTTAACTTGATCCAAACAGGGCGTTAGACGAGGATCATATATACAACACATTTTGCACATATTGTCCGAGATAATCTTCTTTTCTGTAGATTCAGAGTTCACAAATGAGTAATACAACTGGATTGAAGCATAGAAACACAAATATTGACACATAAAAACCTGTCAGATAGAAAGTCAGAATGCCACTTATGCATCAAAATTGAAAAAGCTATGAAATGCTTATTTTGACCATAAAATGCCAAAATTGGTCATTTTTGCAGAAAATCTATCAAATAAAAGTTTAAATCCTTTAGTTTTATGCTATTTGATAAATTGACACCATCAAATCATTCAGGGAATTTGCCAAAGTACAGATTCTATATTTTCCTGATTTCACCTCTTAGGTCCGAGTACACAGTTATTTCGTAGTGCATTTCTTTTAGAGAATAAATGAAAATTAAAAAAATCCCACCTGCGCTTTCTCAATAATATTTTTACAGTGTGTTGTACTACTTTTGGGACAAATTATATCAAAATTATAGAAAACTTCATCGGCTCTAACTCAAAATATGGACAATTTCATGTTAAGGGGGTCTTCAAATCTTTTGACAGCTTCCGAAGTGCTAATTTTAACATTTTTCAGCTGGACCAAATCACTACTTTACTTTAAAATTCATGACCCAAATTTTTTTACAGTGTCATTTCACCCCCCTACTTACTATTTGAGTCATAAAACATGGAGAAATAAATTTGGAAGGGGTATAAAAAAAAATCGACAAGTAACACACTGTCCACACTAGGGACTATATTCGTGGACAACGAAAATCAAAGGACGATAACTGTGTACCCGGACCTATTAGGGTAGAAAAAGTTGACCAATCTTAATGAAACTTGGTATGACCAAAGCTTATTAAATCATAAGACTGCTTACAAAGTTTCATGGCAATAGGATATATATTATAGACAATATGACTAATTCTATATTCAACTTTGCGTGTTAAATTTAGACGTTAAAATTGAAAATTTTCAACTATCAACATTTGGGGCTTAAAAAATTTAAATATTGCAAAAAAATACCTTTGAAATGCCTTGATATATAAAATATTATATATTAAAAGCAATAGAGTACTCATTTGATTTATCAGACTTATCATAATTATTAAAAAGTCAAATTTATATGAGCCTGTGGCTAAAAATGGAGGTTTTCCAATGAGGGGGGCCTTACTTGAAGATGTAATATTTTCCAGCAATTTTAAATTTGTAAAGCTTTTTGGTTATAAATAATCCTTACATATGTATTTAATGTACTATAAATGGAAAGAAAACTTACAAATAACATATCACATTAGTTTAAAAGGGTCTTAGGCCAAGTAAGACTGAAAATAATTTAGGGTCCATTTAGGCCGTATCACATATTTACATTTAAAAATGCATATTGAAGCTATAGGAAATAAAATTTTGTGTCTTTTCTATCATTTTTATACTCAAGTGACATGATACAATAAATCTGAGCACAAAAAGACTCTTGCATTCAACTTTTTTTGCAGACAGTATGGTCTGATACAAAGATTTTTCACTTTTTAGTGAAAAACATGCATGCAATTTTAGTCTCAACAGGCTTATATTTGAACCACTTGCTATCCTACAGAAGAAAAGAAAGACATTATGTGACATAAAACAGGTACAAAAGACATTGTTAAGTGCTTTTTATACAAATTTAGTGAGGTCTTTATAATGGACTTCAACTTTTATGTTCCAAGCTCCTCACATTTAACTTGATCCAAACAGGGCGTTAGACGAGGATCATATATACAACACATTTTGCACATATTGTCCGAGATAATCTTCTTTTCTGTAGATTCAGAGTTCACAAATGAGTAATACAACTGGATTGAAGCATAGAAACACAAATATTGACACATAAAAACCTGTCAGATAGAAAGTCAGAATGCCACTTATGCATCAAAATTGAAAAAGCTATGAAATGCTTATTTTGACCATAAAATGCCAAAATTGGTCATTTTTGCAGAAAATCTATCAAATAAAAGTTTAAATCCTTTAGTTTTATGCTATTTGATAAATTGACACCATCAAATCATTCAGGGAATTTGCCAAAGTACAGATTCTATATTTTCCTGATTTCACCTCTTAGGTCCGAGTACACAGTTATTTCGTAGTGCATTTCTTTTAGAGAATAAATGAAAATTAAAAAAATCCCACCTGCGCTTTCTCAATAATATTTTTACAGTGTGTTGTACTACTTTTGGGACAAATTATATCAAAATTATAGAAAACTTCATCGGCTCTAACTCAAAATATGGACAATTTCATGTTAAGGGGGTCTTCAAATCTTTTGACAGCTTCCGAAGTGCTAATTTTAACATTTTTCAGCTGGACCAAATCACTACTTTACTTTAAAATTCATGACCCAAATTTTTTTACAGTGTCATTTCACCCCCCTACTTACTATTTGAGTCATAAAACATGGAGAAATAAATTTGGAAGGGGTATAAAAAAAAATCGACAAGTAACACACTGTCCACACTAGGGACTATATTCGTGGACAACGAAAATCAAAGGACGATAACTGTGTACCCGGACCTATTAGGGTAGAAAAAGTTGACCAATCTTAATGAAACTTGGTATGACCAAAGCTTATTAAATCATAAGACTGCTTACAAAGTTTCATGGCAATAGGATATATATTATAGACAATATGACTAATTCTATATTCAACTTTGCGTGTTAAATTTAGACGTTAAAATTGAAAATTTTCAACTATCAACATTTGGGGCTTAAAAAATTTAAATATTGCAAAAAAATACCTTTGAAATGCCTTGATATATAAAATATTATATATTAAAAGCAATAGAGTACTCATTTGATTTATCAGACTTATCATAATTATTAAAAAGTCAAATTTATATGAGCCTGTGGCTAAAAATGGAGGTTTTCCAATGAGGGGGGCCTTACTTGAAGATGTAATATTTTCCAGCAATTTTAAATTTGTAAAGCTTTTTGGTTATAAATAATCCTTACATATGTATTTAATGTACTATAAATGGAAAGAAAACTTACAAATAACATATCACATTAGTTTAAAAGGGTCTTAGGCCAAGTAAGACTGAAAATAATTTAGGGTCCATTTAGGCCGTATCACATATTTACATTTAAAAATGCATATTGAAGCTATAGGAAATAAAATTTTGTGTCTTTTCTATCATTTTTATACTCAAGTGACATGATACAATAAATCTGAGCACAAAAAGACTCTTGCATTCAACTTTTTTTGCAGACAGTATGGTCTGATACAAAGATTTTTCACTTTTTAGTGAAAAACATGCATGCAATTTTAGTCTCAACAGGCTTATATTTGAACCACTTGCTATCCTACAGAAGAAAAGAAAGACATTATGTGACATAAAACAGGTACAAAAGACATTGTTAAGTGCTTTTTATACAAATTTAGTGAGGTCTTTATAATGGACTTCAACTTTTATGTTCCAAGCTCCTCACATTTAACTTGATCCAAACAGGGCGTTAGACGAGGATCATATATACAACACATTTTGCACATATTGTCCGAGATAATCTTCTTTTCTGTAGATTCAGAGTTCACAAATGAGTAATACAACTGGATTGAAGCATAGAAACACAAATATTGACACATAAAAACCTGTCAGATAGAAAGTCAGAATGCCACTTATGCATCAAAATTGAAAAAGCTATGAAATGCTTATTTTGACCATAAAATGCCAAAATTGGTCATTTTTGCAGAAAATCTATCAAATAAAAGTTTAAATCCTTTAGTTTTATGCTATTTGATAAATTGACACCATCAAATCATTCAGGGAATTTGCCAAAGTACAGATTCTATATTTTCCTGATTTCACCTCTTAGGTCCGAGTACACAGTTATTTCGTAGTGCATTTCTTTTAGAGAATAAATGAAAATTAAAAAAATCCCACCTGCGCTTTCTCAATAATATTTTTACAGTGTGTTGTACTACTTTTGGGACAAATTATATCAAAATTATAGAAAACTTCATCGGCTCTAACTCAAAATATGGACAATTTCATGTTAAGGGGGTCTTCAAATCTTTTGACAGCTTCCGAAGTGCTAATTTTAACATTTTTCAGCTGGACCAAATCACTACTTTACTTTAAAATTCATGACCCAAATTTTTTTACAGTGTCATTTCACCCCCCTACTTACTATTTGAGTCATAAAACATGGAGAAATAAATTTGGAAGGGGTATAAAAAAAAATCGACAAGTAACACACTGTCCACACTAGGGACTATATTCGTGGACAACGAAAATCAAAGGACGATAACTGTGTACCCGGACCTATTAGGGTAGAAAAAGTTGACCAATCTTAATGAAACTTGGTATGACCAAAGCTTATTAAATCATAAGACTGCTTACAAAGTTTCATGGCAATAGGATATATATTATAGACAATATGACTAATTCTATATTCAACTTTGCGTGTTAAATTTAGACGTTAAAATTGAAAATTTTCAACTATCAACATTTGGGGCTTAAAAAATTTAAATATTGCAAAAAAATACCTTTGAAATGCCTTGATATATAAAATATTATATATTAAAAGCAATAGAGTACTCATTTGATTTATCAGACTTATCATAATTATTAAAAAGTCAAATTTATATGAGCCTGTGGCTAAAAATGGAGGTTTTCCAATGAGGGGGGCCTTACTTGAAGATGTAATATTTTCCAGCAATTTTAAATTTGTAAAGCTTTTTGGTTATAAATAATCCTTACATATGTATTTAATGTACTATAAATGGAAAGAAAACTTACAAATAACATATCACATTAGTTTAAAAGGGTCTTAGGCCAAGTAAGACTGAAAATAATTTAGGGTCCATTTAGGCCGTATCACATATTTACATTTAAAAATGCATATTGAAGCTATAGGAAATAAAATTTTGTGTCTTTTCTATCATTTTTATACTCAAGTGACATGATACAATAAATCTGAGCACAAAAAGACTCTTGCATTCAACTTTTTTTGCAGACAGTATGGTCTGATACAAAGATTTTTCACTTTTTAGTGAAAAACATGCATGCAATTTTAGTCTCAACAGGCTTATATTTGAACCACTTGCTATCCTACAGAAGAAAAGAAAGACATTATGTGACATAAAACAGGTACAAAAGACATTGTTAAGTGCTTTTTATACAAATTTAGTGAGGTCTTTATAATGGACTTCAACTTTTATGTTCCAAGCTCCTCACATTTAACTTGATCCAAACAGGGCGTTAGACGAGGATCATATATACAACACATTTTGCACATATTGTCCGAGATAATCTTCTTTTCTGTAGATTCAGAGTTCACAAATGAGTAATACAACTGGATTGAAGCATAGAAACACAAATATTGACACATAAAAACCTGTCAGATAGAAAGTCAGAATGCCACTTATGCATCAAAATTGAAAAAGCTATGAAATGCTTATTTTGACCATAAAATGCCAAAATTGGTCATTTTTGCAGAAAATCTATCAAATAAAAGTTTAAATCCTTTAGTTTTATGCTATTTGATAAATTGACACCATCAAATCATTCAGGGAATTTGCCAAAGTACAGATTCTATATTTTCCTGATTTCACCTCTTAGGTCCGAGTACACAGTTATTTCGTAGTGCATTTCTTTTAGAGAATAAATGAAAATTAAAAAAATCCCACCTGCGCTTTCTCAATAATATTTTTACAGTGTGTTGTACTACTTTTGGGACAAATTATATCAAAATTATAGAAAACTTCATCGGCTCTAACTCAAAATATGGACAATTTCATGTTAAGGGGGTCTTCAAATCTTTTGACAGCTTCCGAAGTGCTAATTTTAACATTTTTCAGCTGGACCAAATCACTACTTTACTTTAAAATTCATGACCCAAATTTTTTTACAGTGTCATTTCACCCCCCTACTTACTATTTGAGTCATAAAACATGGAGAAATAAATTTGGAAGGGGTATAAAAAAAAATCGACAAGTAACACACTGTCCACACTAGGGACTATATTCGTGGACAACGAAAATCAAAGGACGATAACTGTGTACCCGGACCTATTAGGGTAGAAAAAGTTGACCAATCTTAATGAAACTTGGTATGACCAAAGCTTATTAAATCATAAGACTGCTTACAAAGTTTCATGGCAATAGGATATATATTATAGACAATATGACTAATTCTATATTCAACTTTGCGTGTTAAATTTAGACGTTAAAATTGAAAATTTTCAACTATCAACATTTGGGGCTTAAAAAATTTAAATATTGCAAAAAAATACCTTTGAAATGCCTTGATATATAAAATATTATATATTAAAAGCAATAGAGTACTCATTTGATTTATCAGACTTATCATAATTATTAAAAAGTCAAATTTATATGAGCCTGTGGCTAAAAATGGAGGTTTTCCAATGAGGGGGGCCTTACTTGAAGATGTAATATTTTCCAGCAATTTTAAATTTGTAAAGCTTTTTGGTTATAAATAATCCTTACATATGTATTTAATGTACTATAAATGGAAAGAAAACTTACAAATAACATATCACATTAGTTTAAAAGGGTCTTAGGCCAAGTAAGACTGAAAATAATTTAGGGTCCATTTAGGCCGTATCACATATTTACATTTAAAAATGCATATTGAAGCTATAGGAAATAAAATTTTGTGTCTTTTCTATCATTTTTATACTCAAGTGACATGATACAATAAATCTGAGCACAAAAAGACTCTTGCATTCAACTTTTTTTGCAGACAGTATGGTCTGATACAAAGATTTTTCACTTTTTAGTGAAAAACATGCATGCAATTTTAGTCTCAACAGGCTTATATTTGAACCACTTGCTATCCTACAGAAGAAAAGAAAGACATTATGTGACATAAAACAGGTACAAAAGACATTGTTAAGTGCTTTTTATACAAATTTAGTGAGGTCTTTATAATGGACTTCAACTTTTATGTTCCAAGCTCCTCACATTTAACTTGATCCAAACAGGGCGTTAGACGAGGATCATATATACAACACATTTTGCACATATTGTCCGAGATAATCTTCTTTTCTGTAGATTCAGAGTTCACAAATGAGTAATACAACTGGATTGAAGCATAGAAACACAAATATTGACACATAAAAACCTGTCAGATAGAAAGTCAGAATGCCACTTATGCATCAAAATTGAAAAAGCTATGAAATGCTTATTTTGACCATAAAATGCCAAAATTGGTCATTTTTGCAGAAAATCTATCAAATAAAAGTTTAAATCCTTTAGTTTTATGCTATTTGATAAATTGACACCATCAAATCATTCAGGGAATTTGCCAAAGTACAGATTCTATATTTTCCTGATTTCACCTCTTAGGTCCGAGTACACAGTTATTTCGTAGTGCATTTCTTTTAGAGAATAAATGAAAATTAAAAAAATCCCACCTGCGCTTTCTCAATAATATTTTTACAGTGTGTTGTACTACTTTTGGGACAAATTATATCAAAATTATAGAAAACTTCATCGGCTCTAACTCAAAATATGGACAATTTCATGTTAAGGGGGTCTTCAAATCTTTTGACAGCTTCCGAAGTGCTAATTTTAACATTTTTCAGCTGGACCAAATCACTACTTTACTTTAAAATTCATGACCCAAATTTTTTTACAGTGTCATTTCACCCCCCTACTTACTATTTGAGTCATAAAACATGGAGAAATAAATTTGGAAGGGGTATAAAAAAAAATCGACAAGTAACACACTGTCCACACTAGGGACTATATTCGTGGACAACGAAAATCAAAGGACGATAACTGTGTACCCGGACCTATTAGGGTAGAAAAAGTTGACCAATCTTAATGAAACTTGGTATGACCAAAGCTTATTAAATCATAAGACTGCTTACAAAGTTTCATGGCAATAGGATATATATTATAGACAATATGACTAATTCTATATTCAACTTTGCGTGTTAAATTTAGACGTTAAAATTGAAAATTTTCAACTATCAACATTTGGGGCTTAAAAAATTTAAATATTGCAAAAAAATACCTTTGAAATGCCTTGATATATAAAATATTATATATTAAAAGCAATAGAGTACTCATTTGATTTATCAGACTTATCATAATTATTAAAAAGTCAAATTTATATGAGCCTGTGGCTAAAAATGGAGGTTTTCCAATGAGGGGGGCCTTACTTGAAGATGTAATATTTTCCAGCAATTTTAAATTTGTAAAGCTTTTTGGTTATAAATAATCCTTACATATGTATTTAATGTACTATAAATGGAAAGAAAACTTACAAATAACATATCACATTAGTTTAAAAGGGTCTTAGGCCAAGTAAGACTGAAAATAATTTAGGGTCCATTTAGGCCGTATCACATATTTACATTTAAAAATGCATATTGAAGCTATAGGAAATAAAATTTTGTGTCTTTTCTATCATTTTTATACTCAAGTGACATGATACAATAAATCTGAGCACAAAAAGACTCTTGCATTCAACTTTTTTTGCAGACAGTATGGTCTGATACAAAGATTTTTCACTTTTTAGTGAAAAACATGCATGCAATTTTAGTCTCAACAGGCTTATATTTGAACCACTTGCTATCCTACAGAAGAAAAGAAAGACATTATGTGACATAAAACAGGTACAAAAGACATTGTTAAGTGCTTTTTATACAAATTTAGTGAGGTCTTTATAATGGACTTCAACTTTTATGTTCCAAGCTCCTCACATTTAACTTGATCCAAACAGGGCGTTAGACGAGGATCATATATACAACACATTTTGCACATATTGTCCGAGATAATCTTCTTTTCTGTAGATTCAGAGTTCACAAATGAGTAATACAACTGGATTGAAGCATAGAAACACAAATATTGACACATAAAAACCTGTCAGATAGAAAGTCAGAATGCCACTTATGCATCAAAATTGAAAAAGCTATGAAATGCTTATTTTGACCATAAAATGCCAAAATTGGTCATTTTTGCAGAAAATCTATCAAATAAAAGTTTAAATCCTTTAGTTTTATGCTATTTGATAAATTGACACCATCAAATCATTCAGGGAATTTGCCAAAGTACAGATTCTATATTTTCCTGATTTCACCTCTTAGGTCCGAGTACACAGTTATTTCGTAGTGCATTTCTTTTAGAGAATAAATGAAAATTAAAAAAATCCCACCTGCGCTTTCTCAATAATATTTTTACAGTGTGTTGTACTACTTTTGGGACAAATTATATCAAAATTATAGAAAACTTCATCGGCTCTAACTCAAAATATGGACAATTTCATGTTAAGGGGGTCTTCAAATCTTTTGACAGCTTCCGAAGTGCTAATTTTAACATTTTTCAGCTGGACCAAATCACTACTTTACTTTAAAATTCATGACCCAAATTTTTTTACAGTGTCATTTCACCCCCCTACTTACTATTTGAGTCATAAAACATGGAGAAATAAATTTGGAAGGGGTATAAAAAAAAATCGACAAGTAACACACTGTCCACACTAGGGACTATATTCGTGGACAACGAAAATCAAAGGACGATAACTGTGTACCCGGACCTATTAGGGTAGAAAAAGTTGACCAATCTTAATGAAACTTGGTATGACCAAAGCTTATTAAATCATAAGACTGCTTACAAAGTTTCATGGCAATAGGATATATATTATAGACAATATGACTAATTCTATATTCAACTTTGCGTGTTAAATTTAGACGTTAAAATTGAAAATTTTCAACTATCAACATTTGGGGCTTAAAAAATTTAAATATTGCAAAAAAATACCTTTGAAATGCCTTGATATATAAAATATTATATATTAAAAGCAATAGAGTACTCATTTGATTTATCAGACTTATCATAATTATTAAAAAGTCAAATTTATATGAGCCTGTGGCTAAAAATGGAGGTTTTCCAATGAGGGGGGCCTTACTTGAAGATGTAATATTTTCCAGCAATTTTAAATTTGTAAAGCTTTTTGGTTATAAATAATCCTTACATATGTATTTAATGTACTATAAATGGAAAGAAAACTTACAAATAACATATCACATTAGTTTAAAAGGGTCTTAGGCCAAGTAAGACTGAAAATAATTTAGGGTCCATTTAGGCCGTATCACATATTTACATTTAAAAATGCATATTGAAGCTATAGGAAATAAAATTTTGTGTCTTTTCTATCATTTTTATACTCAAGTGACATGATACAATAAATCTGAGCACAAAAAGACTCTTGCATTCAACTTTTTTTGCAGACAGTATGGTCTGATACAAAGATTTTTCACTTTTTAGTGAAAAACATGCATGCAATTTTAGTCTCAACAGGCTTATATTTGAACCACTTGCTATCCTACAGAAGAAAAGAAAGACATTATGTGACATAAAACAGGTACAAAAGACATTGTTAAGTGCTTTTTATACAAATTTAGTGAGGTCTTTATAATGGACTTCAACTTTTATGTTCCAAGCTCCTCACATTTAACTTGATCCAAACAGGGCGTTAGACGAGGATCATATATACAACACATTTTGCACATATTGTCCGAGATAATCTTCTTTTCTGTAGATTCAGAGTTCACAAATGAGTAATACAACTGGATTGAAGCATAGAAACACAAATATTGACACATAAAAACCTGTCAGATAGAAAGTCAGAATGCCACTTATGCATCAAAATTGAAAAAGCTATGAAATGCTTATTTTGACCATAAAATGCCAAAATTGGTCATTTTTGCAGAAAATCTATCAAATAAAAGTTTAAATCCTTTAGTTTTATGCTATTTGATAAATTGACACCATCAAATCATTCAGGGAATTTGCCAAAGTACAGATTCTATATTTTCCTGATTTCACCTCTTAGGTCCGAGTACACAGTTATTTCGTAGTGCATTTCTTTTAGAGAATAAATGAAAATTAAAAAAATCCCACCTGCGCTTTCTCAATAATATTTTTACAGTGTGTTGTACTACTTTTGGGACAAATTATATCAAAATTATAGAAAACTTCATCGGCTCTAACTCAAAATATGGACAATTTCATGTTAAGGGGGTCTTCAAATCTTTTGACAGCTTCCGAAGTGCTAATTTTAACATTTTTCAGCTGGACCAAATCACTACTTTACTTTAAAATTCATGACCCAAATTGTTTTACAGTGTCATTTCACCCCCCTACTTACTATTTGAGTCATAAAACATGGAGAAATAAATTTGGAAGGGGTATAAAAAAAAATCGACAAGTAACACACTGTCCACACTAGGGACTATATTCGTGGACAACGAAAATCAAAGGACGATAACTGTGTACCCGGACCTATTAGGGTAGAAAAAGTTGACCAATCTTAATGAAACTTGGTATGACCAAAGCTTATTAAATCATAAGACTGCTTACAAAGTTTCATGGCAATAGGATATATATTATAGACAATATGACTAATTCTATATTCAACTTTGCGTGTTAAATTTAGACGTTAAAATTGAAAATTTTCAACTATCAACATTTGGGGCTTAAAAAATTTAAATGTTGCAAAAAAATACCTTTGAAATGCCTTGATATATAAAATATTATATATTAAAAGCAATAGAGTACTCATTTGATTTATCAGACTTATCATAATTATTAAAAAGTCAAATTTATATGAGCCTGTGGCTAAAAATGGAGGTTTTCCAATGAGGGGGGCCTTACTTGAAGATGTAATATTTTCCAGCAATTTTAAATTTGTAAAGCTTTTTGGTTATAAATAATCCTTACATATGTATTTAATGTACTATAAATGGAAAGAAAACTTACAAATAACATATCACATTAGTTTAAAAGGGTCTTAGGCCAAGTAAGACTGAAAATAATTTAGGGTCCATTTAGGCCGTATCACATATTTACATTTAAAAATGCATATTGAAGCTATAGGAAATAAAATTTTGTGTCTTTTCTATCATTTTTATACTCAAGTGACATGATACAATAAATCTGAGCACAAAAAGACTCTTGCATTCAACTTTTTTTGCAGACAGTATGGTCTGATACAAAGATTTTTCACTTTTTAGTGAAAAACATGCATGCAATTTTAGTCTCAACAGGCTTATATTTGAACCACTTGCTATCCTACAGAAGAAAAGAAAGACATTATGTGACATAAAACAGGTACAAAAGACATTGTTAAGTGCTTTTTATACAAATTTAGTGAGGTCTTTATAATGGACTTCAACTTTTATGTTCCAAGCTCCTCACATTTAACTTGATCCAAACAGGGCGTTAGACGAGGATCATATATACAACACATTTTGCACATATTGTCCGAGATAATCTTCTTTTCTGTAGATTCAGAGTTCACAAATGAGTAATACAACTGGATTGAAGCATAGAAACACAAATATTGACACATAAAAACCTGTCAGATAGAAAGTCAGAATGCCACTTATGCATCAAAATTGAAAAAGCTATGAAATGCTTATTTTGACCATAAAATGCCAAAATTGGTCATTTTTGCAGAAAATCTATCAAATAAAAGTTTAAATCCTTTAGTTTTATGCTATTTGATAAATTGACACCATCAAATCATTCAGGGAATTTGCCAAAGTACAGATTCTATATTTTCCTGATTTCACCTCTTAGGTCCGAGTACACAGTTATTTCGTAGTGCATTTCTTTTAGAGAATAAATGAAAATTAAAAAAATCCCACCTGCGCTTTCTCAATAATATTTTTACAGTGTGTTGTACTACTTTTGGGACAAATTATATCAAAATTATAGAAAACTTCATCGGCTCTAACTCAAAATATGGACAATTTCATGTTAAGGGGGTCTTCAAATCTTTTGACAGCTTCCGAAGTGCTAATTTTAACATTTTTCAGCTGGACCAAATCACTACTTTACTTTAAAATTCATGACCCAAATTGTTTTACAGTGTCATTTCACCCCCCTACTTACTATTTGAGTCATAAAACATGGAGAAATAAATTTGGAAGGGGTATAAAAAAAAATCGACAAGTAACACACTGTCCACACTAGGGACTATATTCGTGGACAACGAAAATCAAAGGACGATAACTGTGTACCCGGACCTATTAGGGTAGAAAAAGTTGACCAATCTTAATGAAACTTGGTATGACCAAAGCTTATTAAATCATAAGACTGCTTACAAAGTTTCATGGCAATAGGATATATATTATAGACAATATGACTAATTCTATATTCAACTTTGCGTGTTAAATTTAGACGTTAAAATTGAAAATTTTCAACTATCAACATTTGGGGCTTAAAAAATTTAAATGTTGCAAAAAAATACCTTTGAAATGCCTTGATATATAAAATATTATATATTAAAAGCAATAGAGTACTCATTTGATTTATCAGACTTATCATAATTATTAAAAAGTCAAATTTATATGAGCCTGTGGCTAAAAATGGAGGTTTTCCAATGAGGGGGGCCTTACTTGAAGATGTAATATTTTCCAGCAATTTTAAATTTGTAAAGCTTTTTGGTTATAAATAATCCTTACATATGTATTTAATGTACTATAAATGGAAAGAAAACTTACAAATAACATATCACATTAGTTTAAAAGGGTCTTAGGCCAAGTAAGACTGAAAATAATTTAGGGTCCATTTAGGCCGTATCACATATTTACATTTAAAAATGCATATTGAAGCTATAGGAAATAAAATTTTGTGTCTTTTCTATCATTTTTATACTCAAGTGACATGATACAATAAATCTGAGCACAAAAAGACTCTTGCATTCAACTTTTTTTGCAGACAGTATGGTCTGATACAAAGATTTTTCACTTTTTAGTGAAAAACATGCATGCAATTTTAGTCTCAACAGGCTTATATTTGAACCACTTGCTATCCTACAGAAGAAAAGAAAGACATTATGTGACATAAAACAGGTACAAAAGACATTGTTAAGTGCTTTTTATACAAATTTAGTGAGGTCTTTATAATGGACTTCAACTTTTATGTTCCAAGCTCCTCACATTTAACTTGATCCAAACAGGGCGTTAGACGAGGATCATATATACAACACATTTTGCACATATTGTCCGAGATAATCTTCTTTTCTGTAGATTCAGAGTTCACAAATGAGTAATACAACTGGATTGAAGCATAGAAACACAAATATTGACACATAAAAACCTGTCAGATAGAAAGTCAGAATGCCACTTATGCATCAAAATTGAAAAAGCTATGAAATGCTTATTTTGACCATAAAATGCCAAAATTGGTCATTTTTGCAGAAAATCTATCAAATAAAAGTTTAAATCCTTTAGTTTTATGCTATTTGATAAATTGACACCATCAAATCATTCAGGGAATTTGCCAAAGTACAGATTCTATATTTTCCTGATTTCACCTCTTAGGTCCGAGTACACAGTTATTTCGTAGTGCATTTCTTTTAGAGAATAAATGAAAATTAAAAAAATCCCACCTGCGCTTTCTCAATAATATTTTTACAGTGTGTTGTACTACTTTTGGGACAAATTATATCAAAATTATAGAAAACTTCATCGGCTCTAACTCAAAATATGGACAATTTCATGTTAAGGGGGTCTTCAAATCTTTTGACAGCTTCCGAAGTGCTAATTTTAACATTTTTCAGCTGGACCAAATCACTACTTTACTTTAAAATTCATGACCCAAATTGTTTTACAGTGTCATTTCACCCCCCTACTTACTATTTGAGTCATAAAACATGGAGAAATAAATTTGGAAGGGGTATAAAAAAAAATCGACAAGTAACACACTGTCCACACTAGGGACTATATTCGTGGACAACGAAAATCAAAGGACGATAACTGTGTACCCGGACCACTTATATAAATGTTATTTATTAGTGAAAAGAAAAATTAACAACGACAACAAAAAAAGTGATTTCTAGTTTTCTTCATATATAGACACTTGATTATTGAAATGAAGTGAACAATAACTACCTCGATGTACGGTTGTATATAAATGCACATGGCCAGCTCAATGCAGAGAATTTGTTCGGTGTCACTTGTTTTGAACAGTCGGCTCAGATTCTAGTAATATCATATCTATTCTGAAAATAGAAGTCAAAATATTTATATCCCTTAAAACTGCGATTGCTTGAAATTTTCATATAAAATATACATCAAAATGTTACTCATCGATCTCACTGTCAAAACAAGTCAAATTGTCTAGTTTTGTATCAATGTGAAATTTATTTTCTTCCCAAATATTGATGTACTTAGTACCCAATTTTGACTTAATAATTTTTTTTGTCTCGTCATCTGTATTAACAATCATAATCCCAATATTTTAATGACTAGCTAGACCTGACACAGCTGTCGGTAATTCTATCCTGCGGATTATTCCAGAGATTTAAAGTCTCGAAATTCAATTTGTTTCATGTACTGATTAAACACGCAAACTAAAATAGCTCGATGGCAATTACTGGGTGAGGAAACAGCTGAAATGAACTATTTAATATGTCCCCCTGTCAGTGTGTGGATCAGTAGCTGTCCATTTGTAGCAAAAGGAATAACAAATTTGACATAACAGTTTGATAAATTTGTCCCAATGAACTACGTTTATATGTTCCCCTGTCAGCGTGTGGATCGGTAGCTGTCCATTTGTAGCAAAAGAAATAACAAATTTAACATTACAGTTTGGTAAATTTGTCCCATTTTATTGCCTCATTTACATTTGCTCTTACCAATGTAGCTGGAAATTCCAAACAACATGAAATATGATATTTTCCATTTCAAGACTTTTGAAATGTTTTGCTTCATCAGTTTTGTGATCAAACGATGTCTCTAAATCATTCAATCGAATTTTTCCGCAAAAAATGATCATATTGAAATTGTTCTTGTAACCTTGATTTATATCTGATCGCCGTTAAGTCTGATTTTTCTTTCAGTGATATTTTCATTCTGTCGATTTGTTGACGAAACTCACTACAAAAGGCTTTTAACTGATTTAGATATTTAATATTTGATATCTATCAAGATAGTGCTGAATTATCTGTTGTCTTCTTGTTGTTGCCATATTAAAATATCTAACCTTTATGAAAAATACATAAGATTTTTGAGCTGTCGGATGGGGTCAAGACGATATCTGTTTTGTTTAATCAACTCCTCTTACATTTTAACCAATTTTCTAAAATGTCAGATGATGGGAACCTCATTTCCATTCCAGATTGTAGAACTTGGTGAATTTGCAGCAGCTTTTTCAAAATTGTGTATTTTGATATCTCAAAGTTGTGATTCAATTTAAATTTAAATTTACTGTTTCAGCAAAATAAATTGCCTAGTCCCCAACTGGTACTAGATTTAAACTAGAACCTTCGAACTTTGTTGAATGCCAGTACGTACATTGGTGAGGCGTACCTTACTTTTGATAAACGTTAAGGGAAATGTTGGGGTTTTCCATATGGTAAAAGTTTGTTTTTAGTTTTACAACCTTCATCAGAGAAACCCTTAATGCCTTAAACACAGCGCCTTCAAACTTTCAAGAATATCTGCCTAGATATCGTTCATGTGCATCTCGATATTGTATACATTGGGAAAAAAATGGAAGATTTTCTTGATGGTGAAAATTTGGCAATATTTAGCAGCACTCTTGATGGAAGGTACCCGTGATTTTTCTTTAGTTTTAACTAACAGGTATCAGACCACCAATTACTCCCTCCAATTTAGAACGTATGTAAAAGTAGCCCTACTCTGACACAAAATAGTGCTTTAGATGTCATTGTTTACTTAAACTAACCAACAAATTTGCAGAAATGAAACTTTGGTGAAAGAGAAATATATTTAGACCATTTTGAGCCAAAATTCACTTATCTATGAGTTTGCATTAAAAACTCAGGATTATTGCGCTCCATAGTATACTAATTACAGATTTCCAGAAAACCAGGGGTTATTTTTGGAGTACCTCTGTTCGAAGGTCAGGTTTTTTCTTAGAAGATTTTAAAGGTATGTTGAAAATTGGCATGTAGAAAGCTAATACATGTACAATTCAGGATATACCTGGTTTCTATGAAGTTAAACTTAAGGTAAAATATTTAGAAAGCTGTGAAAATTGCAAAATTTGGTTGAACAGATAGGGATTTTTAATTGGTGGTCTGACACCTAACATTTCCCGGAAAGATATTTTTTATTTGTGAGATCACTGTATATATTTTCTTGTTGTCATTCAAATATAAGTGTTATAACCTTTTAAATGGCTATTCAAATTAAAAATCAAAAGTTATGCAATACAGTCATTTTGATGAGTTCGGTTGTTTTCAGAGTCGTTTCATCAACATCAATTACCGGACATTTTGTATATTACATTATTTACTATAAAGATGTGGTTCTTGTGAAATTAAGTTGAAAGAGGAAGGTTTTTGCAAGTGCATATGTACCTATTCTATTTTTTTTTATCTCTTTTATGATCATACAGAGCACTGTTGAAGAGGCAGATACGAGATATAAAAGAAATTAGAATATGATTTGTATTTGCTCAATCATTAATGAAAGTGAAATAGTGAAATAATAAAAACCTTTTAGCAGCCAGTTTGTTTCAATTTTGTCAAAATAAGAAACATCGCTAATGAATTATTCACTTTCAAGTGAATAATTTGACCTCATTGAATCCGTATTCATGTGACCTTCAATTTAACCCATTGATAGAGATTGATCACGCATAAACTAGGCATGTTAAGCTTTTAAAAGGAAAAGAATGTCAACATTGAAAGTGAAACACAGGTTAACCATTTGGTTGACTGATTCGATCTACAAAAGCTCATTCTTGTACAGGTAAACCCGATAATTAACATATTTTTTCAACCTATAATAGACCTAGAAAAATTCCATTGCATGTTTGCTATCTATTTATCTATATATTTATGTTTATATAGGGTTATTTGACCGTCGGCAGTCTTCGGAGGTCTGCTCAGTGGTTAATTAAATGGCGTCTAGACTAAAAAAAACACACGAAATGCTGATATATATGATCGATTCCATGCATCTTAAATTGTTTATTTTAGACTATATATAATTTGGATATACGTTTTAGTATGTTGTAAATCAAATATGAGAATTTGAGTCAAATCGATGAACATGGATTTGACAGCTAATGCCCCTTCAATTGATTTTAAACAGAATCTGATTATTTATGAACAGACAGAAAACAATTTCAGCTATATCACTTACATTAAATTCACCATGGTTTCGATAAATGCTTGTCATTCTTTGTATGGGTAAAAAAAATTTGAATACAATAAGGATATATTCATTCAAAAAGTGCAATACTCTTTCATAATGCACATTTTTGAATTCATGTTTTTATAAAAGTAAAGAAGGTATTCTTCTCAATTCATTTTATTTTAGGAAATAAAATTATGGAAAGGTTTTGTATTAAACATATACTAAGAGGTATATGAAATATATGTGTGTAGTATTCATATTCATCAATAAAATTTGAATCAAGAATGTCTACCGTGATCTTTTTTTGCGAGGGACTATCTAATTTACGCCCGTCATTCAATATATTGAGTACGAGTTCGTTGATTTTATTGCAATATCGTAACAGCGATTACACACATTGTTGATAATTTACAGATATTATGCCTTTAACATGATTATGTTATCCATTCCTTGTCTAGCCAAAAGGCAAGTAATCACCATTCGAATAGTTTAAAGTAAGTCGACAGTAGTTTATCGATGTTCAAATCTTGTTAATCGACTAGAAAGAAAAAAATCAAAGTAACTAGGAAAAACTGAGTGAATCGAATGAACTCCAAACGATGCGAGACAAGTTTAAGTCGACAGGGTAAGCGTCTCTTGTTATGCATGCATCACCCGCCATATGATTCACACACGAGTCAATATGTCATAATCGGGAAAATTGATGACATTTGGTTCATTGACTATTTTTTCTACAATGATATTTTTTTTATTATTAAAAACCGATTTTAGCAAATTGATTTCATGTATGATACTAATAAAATAATCACTTGAAAAATCTTTAACAGCTCGAAATTTAAGTCATAATAAATTCACAATCGGTGAAATTAAATTCCTTAAAAATATGTCGACATTTGTCTAAACAGGTTGTATTGCAACTAGAAGAAGAAAAATAGTTTTCTGGGTGCATTTATTCCATTTTGCATTATAAAAAACCAGACTATGTATAATAAAAATTGAATTTCTTTGATGCCTTTGAATCTAAGCAAAAAATAGACAGACGTAACTTGTATTATTTATACGATAAATAATAATAATACGTTAAAGTCTCTTTTGACAAAAATGTGGCTATGCTAAAGACAATAATTTACTTAATCAACCAATCAATTTATATTGTGGTCACTTACAATAGCAACATACGGGAGTCTCGGTAAAACGATTGACGACTATGTCATTAACAATTTAAAAGCCGCGTGTCCTTTTACAAATAAATAGTTTTTGGGAAGCAAACACACACTCTCCATAGTTAGAACATTATTTGGTTCATTGAGAGTTCTGTCAATTAATATTATTTTGCATGTGACTACATTTGGTTCGTTGGAGTTTTTTCTTTTTTCATTTAATGATATTTTTTATCTAAAACAGATTTTAGCGAATTGATATCATGTTTTATGTCGTATATTTACACACTTTACTGATCCGCATCTTCTTGAGCACCTGAGATCCCAGTTTTTGGTGAGGTTTGTGTTGCTCGGTCTTTAGTTTTTCTATGTTGTGTTTTGTGTACTATTGTTTGTTTTTAGTAGTTTTTCGTTTTTTTCATGACATTGTCAGTTTGGCTTATGAGTTTGAATATCCCTTTTGTATCTTTCGCCTTTTGTTTTCTTAAAGTGGATTGACGGATTTGTCAATGAGATATGAAGATGTGCACATGCACTTTTTACTTTGGATCTGACTGGCTTTTGGGGGAATTTTTCATTCAAATCCAATGCCGTTTTGGTATATATTTTTTGCGACGGCAGACGACACACGCTTTCTTAGAAAACGAACGCATTTTATCCGAAAAACTCGGCAGAGACATCTTCAATTTCATTAGATAGTCATAAATTGATTATATTCATCTTCTTGCTATAAATACTAAATCAATTGTTGACTACAAACCACTTTTAACGGTGGTCACTTATAGATATAACTCCAAACAAATTGTGCTATTGTGTGCCAATACATAGTAGGGACCTATAGTTTACCTCCAGCATTCAATTTAGTCGTTGTTTATGGTTAGCCGTTCCTAATAAAGCAGAAAAAAATCACACACTGAGAATTACTTTTTTTTTCAATAATTTTAACATCTGAAACTAATATATTTTATTCACGCATCTATGTTGAACCCGACATACATTTACATGAAGCGGTTTATCGACAGCTTTTATATACTTTCATGTAATGATTTGTATATTTTGTTACTTTTTGCATCAATGTAAGTGTATCTCTTCTCTCATAAGGGGTCCCAAGATATGATCATACATGCATATACAGATACTAGTAGACTATGTGTTAGAGTCGTGTCGAAATCACGTACATGTATATGATATTAAAAGTTATTGAAAGTTATTTTAAATTTATTATTCTGTCATTCTTACTTTTACATGCATTTACTGTAACTTATGTTTATATATCTATATGGAGTTATTTTCTTTCAGAACGATAGATCTTTCTTTTGAAAAATCAACCAGGACGATACCAAGTTTCAATGAAATTTGCTTCAAAAACCTGTGTAAGGTCATTATTTTTCCTGATGAAAATGCAAACTATAATTCATTTAAGCATTTAATTCGTTTGATAGTAAAAACCCGGTAATCAGTCAAATTCGGTAGATTTTAAGGCAGAAGAAATCATTTTCTCCATTTATTAGACTAAAATACCAAAAATCGTCGTTGACGCACATTTTAACTTTCGAAACAAATAATGTGACGTTTTGTTAATTTATCGATACAATAAAAGGACATTATGTTAGATGAATTTGATAATGCAAAACTTTTCATTACACTTTTAACCCGATTTCACACATTCGATTGTAGAGGACCAAAATATAACTTGTATTGTTTACACACCGTAACAATTCATTTGTGTCTTGCTTCATGTAGTTACAGTAATATTTTTTATTATAACAGAATAATATATATTTCTTAGTTTATATATAGATTAATTAGTGAGTTTTATTTCACATTATAAATGAGCCGTAGGCGTATTAAAACCTGAACGCATCAGAAACGAATATCCCATTTAAGTGTGGTCAGTAAAATAGGATGAAAATCCTGCAAATCTTTGCAGAAAACAATATGTTTTGACGGTATGTAAGTAAGATAATCCATATTTTAAGGGTTTTCTGGTCGTATAATACACCTCGGGTGTCAGGATCGCCCAAAGAAAGACCTCCTTACGGTCGTTCTTTCATTTGATCAGCCCTGAATCCATCGGTGTGTTATACATAAAGAGAGTCCTTAAAATATATCTATAACAGAATCTAAAAAATTGAAAAAGGAGCAATACTGTATATTACAAGAAATTTTATCTAAAGAAATTCATTATAGTGACTTGACTATGGGTGTTACTGTATAACTTTACCTATAGCTCAACCTGATTTTAAAATTGACAATACAATAGGGACATTTAAATTGACCAGTTGGTATTGTTAGATTTAAATCTACCTTGATGCTACCTGTACAGTTTTTTATTTACCTATTCCAACCTTACAGCATGCTTTTTTCCTGAAGTTTTTCTTTGCCTAGGATTATTCTATTCAAAAATTGATAGGGAAGAAAATATTTTTGGTTTTCATTGTTTTAAATCCCCAATATATATGATTTATCTAATTTTTACCTAAAATTCTAAATCAGTAAAATATTAAATTAACTACGTGTTAATATGTTTGAAAATTTAAACTGTTTTTCCATAATAAATGCTTCTTTAAAATTTTAACCCTTATACATAGTATTGTCTAGCTACCAGTGAAACAAGAAATAGCTGTTCAGGTGTTTACAGTTTAAATTTTCAGATGGATATGTTGTTCATTTCTTCACATGACCCTTCAAGACTTCTATTTTGGATTATTATTTGCAATGTTTGAAATCTATTGGTATCATTGTGCATACAATATTGGATTTATTTTATTTGAATTCACTTCTCAGACTTTTTATAGTAATTTTGCTTCTTAAAATGTGACTTGTTTTTCCAAGAATTTATTGTCATGAAGGTATCAAGGAGGAAATAATTCTTTCAAACTGTTTTGTGGGGCTTACATATGATGATGTACATGTAAAATTCTAAATAATTTTGGAGTATACCTTGCAGTGTTTTTTCTTTGAAATCTACTATGATATTAATAGGACTTTTGTGCATAAAATGCTGTGTTCACTCAAGGAAATGCAATTTTCATAAGATGGGATTTAGTTATGTTAAAGATTAAAAAATTTCAAAACTAAAATTCAAGTAGGAGATATAGTGTGAGTTCAACCAACATGTTTCTGTGGCTTTAAATGTGATTTTGAAAACATTCATTATTAATTTTGGGATCTATTAAAAAGATGGTTCACCATTTAAATGGGATCTTGGAAATGAAATAAAATGTTGAAATAATGCAGAGGATATAGTCTAATCTAGTGATAAAGTGAAAAATAAAAGTAAAATATTTCAAAATATTCCTAACGTGAGGATATGTTTTAAGTGAATGTGAAATTGGAAATATTCATAATAAAATTCTGGATCAAATATTGTTTAATTTGGACATATATCATAGGAAATGAAATAAAAATGTATAATGTGGATATAGTTAAATCAAGTGATATAGTAAAAATATGAATAAAATATTACAAAATATTTGTAAAGTGAGGATAACTATTTTGAATATAATAATGGAAATGATCAAAAAATTACAAGACTCTGAATTATATAAAGATTCTGCACCTGTTTAATTGGGATGTATATCATTGGAAATTAAACAGAATATACTATGGATATAGAAAAAAATCTAGTGACGTAGTGAAAAAGTGAGAAAAAAATCCAAAAGTTCATAAAATTAAGAAAATATTTAAAATCTTTGGAATTCTGTATGAGATGTCAAATATCAGTGTCAATAAATAAATAAAATTGTTTATTCAACTATGATTTTGATATTTCAATATGCATAAACAGTTTGCACAAGGAACATGTCAGTAAGTATTCATCAAATTATGGAAATAATAAATTTATTAAGATTTCCACAAGAGCAAAAGCAAATTATATTGAGTTATCTTCATTTAGAAAAGACCAAAGAGATAAAAAAAAAAAAAGAAGTTTTTTTCAACAATACAAATGAAATAATGTAGCGATCGAAGTGAGTGAAATATAAGGACTTGATTATTCGGGGTACCAAACATTCCTAGTATTTGGCTATGAAAACATTAAGATGAAATGGAGTGCATTATTAGCCATGCAATTAAATACCCTGCAAGAAAATAACATAAATACATTCTTGTTTTGGCTTGATCACTCCTAATATTTTAAATGACAGTAAAATAAGAAAATCTCTCTATTTCCTTCTAAATATTGTTTCTTTGGCAATTGTATGACCACTTACTTCTAGGAATACACTCATTTCAATGATAAAAAGATTGTAATGACAATGTTTATTTTCTTTACTTGTTTAAGGATTCTCTAATAAAAAACATGGGAAAGTGATTTTTTTTTATTAAATCAGAAGTTTTCAACAAATATTTATTAAATCTTTTACTGATTTAGAATTTTAGGTAAAATTAGATAAATCATATATATTGGGGATTTAAAACAATGAAAACCAAATATATTTTCTTCCCTATCAATTTTTAAAAAGAATAATCCTAGGTAAAGAAAAACTTCAGGAAAAAAGCATGTTGTAAGGTTGGAATAGGTAAATAAAAAACTGTACAGGTAGAATCAAGGTAGATTTAAATCTAACAATACCAACTGGTCAATTTAAATGTCCCTATTGTATTGTCAATTTTAAAATCTGGTTGAGCTATAGGTAAAGTTATACAGTAACACCCATACTCAAGTGACAGTAAAAAGTGTTGGTTATGGATTTGAATGAGATCACTCTTTTTGTGATATATTTTTCTCTATCATCCTTTACAATTGTTTTCCAACAAATCGAAGAATCGTTACAAACGTCAGTATAATCTTGGAGTGCATAACGATAATAAACACAAAATATATGCACATTAGTTAATATAATATCAAGATCAACCCTGTACACTTTTTAACAAAAAAATCTTTATTTCAGCGAAAAATTATATTTGTTGAGAATGCATATTGTGTGTTTTTTTTTCACAACGAAAGTTATTTTTTGATTTTGCACTTAAAAAATTTATTTAGATATTACAATGATTCAAATATTACCATAATTGAAATAGTACAATTATTTAGATATAACAATGAATTGAATACTGCAATGATTTAAATATTACAATATTACAATGATCTGAATATTACATAAAATGATATCAAAATTAGGAAAGAATGTTGATGATGGTTTAAAAGAATAAATACAAATCTGATGAACCTAGAGCCAGCAACTTGCACATACTCTGCGGAAAGTTTTCCGTGTGGGAAGAAACTGAAATTAAAATTTTATGAATTTCATGCGTCCGAAACTCTTTTCTGGATCATCAGAAACGCTCAAAGCCAAATATAAGAACGCCAAGGATGTATAGGAACCGAAACAGTTCAAGAGCAATATGACTAAAGAGGACCAAAATATAATAGCCAAATCCATCTAAGGTTAACTTTGCAACCTGAGGGAGTTGAAAACTCAGTTTCCAAATAATATCTGAATTTATAATCGGTCAAGTTAAGAACGATACTTCCTACTGAGCTGCTGATATAATTTATGTTAGGGTTTGTAGAAATCAAGTTGCAATGTACGTCTGTTTTCTTCTATTTTTAAAGAAAATGGGTCAAAAGTATAAATTTGATAAGTGTGAATAATCACTTGTAAATTAATTTTTCCTACATGACACTTGGATTTGAAGAGATTTGGTAACACGAATCCACTAAAAAGATTTAAAGGACACTATAATGTCACAAAACATATCGGTGTATCTGTGTAAGTTGAAATTCGTGGTCAGCGATTTTGTTTCACAATTTAGCAAAACTTTTTTTTTTCATTTAGTTTCTGTGTCTTTTCGTCCTCAGGATATATGGAAATATGAATACAAACAATCAAAGAGGTGATGGGTACACACCAATGAAATACAACCAATTAATATGGTAAAAATACCACCTGTAATGTGTCCACTAAGTTTGGCTATAAAATTAAGCTTTCGTTACTCGAGTGATGTATTATTCCTCGTCGTTTTTATCACAGTACATGATGTGTAAATGCATGTAGAAAATGTTGTCAGTTGTAAAAAGTAAAATCACAAAAATACTGAACTCCGAGGAAAATTCAAAAAGGAAAGTCCCTAATCAAATGGCAAAATCAAAAGCTCAAACTCATCAAACGAATGGATAACAACTGTCATATTCCTGACTTAGTACAGGCATTTTCTTATGTAGAAAATGGTGGATTAAACCTGGTTTTAAAGCTAGCTAAACCTCACACTTGTATGACAGTCGCATCAAATAAAGGATTATCAAATTAGCATGCAGTCACATCTATATATTTTTATGATATGACAACTCTACGACAAACGTTCTCCTTCGGATGACCTATGGTTTTACACGACTAACAACACAATTTACATATTATTCGTCTGAAATGTAAGGCTGCATTACTTCTCTATAAGAATCCGACCTGTGTCAAATTTTGTCTGATTGACCACGTCATTAGGCCAAAATTGTTGGTATAGCCAAAAATAACACAATACTATGACCCTATTTTAGACTTTTGGTTAATGATCCCATCCACCTACAAACTTTGCCTTCCTCACGATTGATTGATTGATTGATTGATTGTTGTTTTTGAAGGCCACGTTCACTATATCGTGCTATGTTTGAATTATGGTATATGTCCTCATTTTGTTTTCTAAAACTCAAATATGACGCTGACTAATTGCTATTGAACTTTAAAGAATTAATAGTTCTAACAGGATTGAAATTGGTCATGATCGACAACAGGAATCAATCCTGCTGAGTAAGACAAGTTCTACACATCTTAGACATGTTATCATATGTTATGTTGTCCTCTTGATATTGCTATGCCAAAATAAATCGGAAATGAATACACATTACTGGATTTTGCCATTTAATCTCTAAGGATTATAAAATTTAAAAGATGTGTTCCTTGAGTCCATTTTGAAAAGAGTGTTTTTTAGACATAATTTCAATTTTTGTCTCCTTTCCTATAGTATGTTAGAAAACAATATCTGCGTGCTAAAATAGTGACTGCATTGATGTTAAGTACACATATCATTCACCTGAAAAAAAATCGAAAGATGCATTCACGATCGTTTGGCACAGTGCAATATATCGTTTAATGTTGATAGTAATTTCGCCATTACTTGCTGCCCATAGTTAACTTTTTTCATATTCTGCTCTAAAAATAAGTATGGCAAAACAAGACTGTAGTTGGCCTGCATTATTCTTAGGGCTCAGAATTATAGACACGTCTGTCGGTTTTACAATATAGTCGATATTACTCAGATAAAAATCAATTGCTTGAAAGTGTGCTTTATATTTAATAATGAATCTGATTGGTATGTCAACTTATGTGGGTCTACAATGACGAAGGAAAGAACACAAAAAGGCGAAAAGACGAACAAATCCATCCTTGGTTCAATAACTTCCTTGTAAGTAGCAACCATCTATCAAGGAAATCATGATAGGAAATGCAAACTCTGGAATATCGTATCAACTAGGAGATATATACTCCATATGGAGGCGCTGCTGTAGTGTTGCTACATAGAAATCGAAAGCTAACAATTCGGAATTGAAATAACTCATTTTGTCTTAAAATTTTGTTTTCTCAACCGACCCATATTGGCAAATTTTAGATATAAGTCAAGCTATGAGGCAGATTTAATTGTATCTGTGATATCCTTTATTTCAAATTTGATTGGATAAATGCGTTCTTCAAAGTCATCAAAGTTTGGATTATCTAGTGAGAGGACATCATTTATATAGCGGACGTAAAGTTAAAGGATAATGCTAGCGTCTGTTCATGCTTCTTGAGAAGCTCCTGTATGAAGACTGTCTCATACGAATAAACGAACAAGTCGGCAAGAAGAGGAACACAATTAGTTCCCATATAAATGCCAATTGTTTGTTGAAAAAACACATCCTCTAAACCTAAAAAATATGACGTCAATAACAAAATCAAGCATCTTAATGATGTCAGTTTCAAAGAATCTTTTGTTTGAATCAGAGTGGGTTTTTTTGCAAAGTAAAATGTATCCCTTCCTAAAGCAAGATATTTGTATCTACGTTTGCTAATCTTTTTGCTTGGCGAGTTATAACAACATGTCGTTGAGTTTAGAATGAGGAAAACTAGTGTAAAAGATAGAGAAATCATTTTTTTTTTTAAACAGTTACAAGAGATAGAGACTAACATTGTATGTACTCAAACAGATCATTCGAATTTTTCAGTATCCACATCTGATTCACACCGCCCGGAGACTACGTAGTTTCACAATAACTCTTAAGACTGGCTTTAACTGCTGATAAAATTGATATTAATAGTTTGGAAAGATGTTTCGTGGACCCTTTGGCAGACCCAGCAATATACTAGTGTTTGTAAGGACATTTATGTAATTTTGGTATCCAGGACAGTTTATGAAATGTGATTTACATACAATACCCGATGTTATTCGAGACTCAATCTGCAGGGACAATAATATTTTTGTCATGGAAGTACGACAGGTGTTATAAGCCACGTTTTGGACCGTGAATGATAGATGTAGTGTTCATATACTGATTCAGTCTTTTTTTTATTCTTATTTGTATTAACCTCACAGCCTTAACCCATTCGGAAAGAGTATTTTACAAGACATTATCTTTATAAAGCTGTCATTTTCTCCCTACCCTCCCCATCATATTTATTCTAATTTTGACTGGTAAATTTTAATGAATCTTAAACAATTCCATTGGACTGAGCTATTACTGCTTTATTTCTAACTGTGTACCTGTTGAAATTTTCGGGAGTGTCAGGACGTGAAATGTCATTATGTTAAATCAATATTGTTGATACAAACAGTGATCGAAAAAAACTCTCAAAATCAAAAAAAGAAGCTATAAAATAGTTTTGTTTGTCGATTGACAATTACACATATGATTTCATTTTCTGACTTTCTTTTTTACTAAGTTTTCATGTCTTATCATATTTACTCATTGATTTACTATATGGATATGATAAAAACAAACTCTTTTGAAAGATTAAAAAAAATAACTTTTCAATATAAATATATCCTGCACATGAAAAAAAATGTTAATTTGGAATCTAGTTGACCTTGAAACTGGACACTGGACGAGTTTATGCTATCTTTATCAATGAAACGGTTATAATTTCCACTTCTTACTTTTCAAATAAATTTTGTAATTCAGAGAATATTTACAATATTTAAAGAAAGGCGAAAGATATACCAAAGGGATATTCAAACTCATAAGTCGAAAACAAACTTACAATACCATGGCTAAAAATGAAAAACGATCAAAAGACAATCAGTATACAAAACACAACATAGAAAACAAAAATTAAAATAGCATAAGTTTGAGAAACTTTATATATCGCGAGATTTCATCCTTTGAAAGGCTTATTACATTAAAATATATTTTACGCACGTCGACGCTAGTGAAAAAGTGTTCGTGTCATTAGCGGGAAACATATTGTTCAGTCTTATTATTGTAGGCATTCCAATTTAAACCAAACGAGAGCAGTGATTAAATGAAGTCAAAATATTACCGATCTGATTGTTTCATTCCATAAAAAAACAATTTGATCAATTCAAAGCCAGATTTGTCGACCTCACAAAAATATAGTCAAGCACTATAGTTACGTATTTATTTTTCGAAAGAAGCATTGAGGCAATTTTCAGGCCAAGTCGGTAGCTGCAATTTGTAATTCATTCTCCCAAAAATTCATAATGTACACTAACCATTGCTTTTTTCATTCGATTCGCCTTTGTGTAATATGCCCTAATATTTATTTAGACAGTGCGAACTGAAATACCAATGTAAATATAATGTGTCATATGGAAAGAAGGCGTTTCTTAATGAATTATATAAAATTAATTCGTACACAAGAAACAAAAGATGCAAGAGTAATAATGAATCTTTGTCTTGCAATGAACCCTGTCCTTTTGTAGTGAATTCACTAGTGTAAAGGTTCCATTTTATCGAAATAAACACTAGTATGAGGAATATATATGTTACAGTACAAATTGGAATTCAGTAGAATCCTCCTAGTACATATTGGAATTCTAATATCTACAAATAGAAATCGGAGTTCTGGTTTATACTTAATATAATCATGTACAAATCGGAATTCCAATATCTCCTAGTAGAAATCGGAATATCCAGATTTGTACTAATGGATTCTGGATTCTACTGAATTTCTAATTGGATCCAGGATATTTATTAAAAAAACTAAAGTTAGTATATAAGTTTGATTCTGGATTTTACTGGTTTTGTTTTTAATTTTTTTATATTTTCAGGGATAAAAAGGAAACCCAAAAATAAATAATAATAAATTGTCACTATCAATAATATATTACACAGAAAATCTGGTAAATATATAAACTTTCGTGAAATTCTTTTTATAATAGCCAGAGGATCAACCATTCTGGGATGTTGGTTTAAGAATAAATATTAATTTTCACCTCTTGCTAGGTCAACTTATTTATTCCTCAAAGATTATGTCAAGAAATGTTTGTTTCGAAACACATCAGTTCACTACATTATAGTTATAACATTATATGGAAATACTTACAATAACAGTTTGGTTTTGGTTAGGAATGTCCTTATACATTTGTAAATTATTACTAAATATTTGTCAAAATCTGTTAAAATGAAAGTTTCAGACCATCTATAGATATCTATAATGTGATCAAATGCGCTGTTAAAACATAAAAGTTCTTAATTTTAGTTAAGATTGAAAGACTTTAAGAAAAGGATCAGCAGTGAATTAAATTCATGGAAAATTTGTCCTACCTCTTTTACTTTTGATTTATATTTGTTTTGATTATAAATTTATTGATGAAGTAAATCAAAAGTCTGTTACTATTGTGTCTTTTGAAGTAATAATCTTGCACAATCCAGGATACTGATATTAGGATATCTCAATTTCTACTTTTAGAATTTCATAGGAATAAATCAGAATATCTTCTGGTAGATAATGGATTTCCAATTTGTACTGGGAGGATTCTGGATCCTACTGAATACCAATTTATACTTAGATATATTAGACACACCGGTATAAATGTACACTCACATAAGTAAAAAACAAACAGGAAATGAACAATCATTAAGATTATGTGTGAGTTGGAAGAAAAAATGTAATATAGATGATAAGAAACAAAAATAGAATGGGTGAATAGAAATATGGCGACAATATAAATATTAGATAAAGCAAAATATGAAATCCGTTTCCCTAATGCATAATTCTTTCACCTTTTATCTGTTTTTAATATTATCTTATAGTTAACATTCATATATAAGTGTATATGTGATTAATTAGTGAACAGGGAAAATAACAACAACAAATGAGTTTTATTTTTCTTCATAAATCGACACTTGATTATTGCTATGAACTACATATAATTTCCTCATTGTACTGTTGTTTATCACTGCACATGGCCAGCTCAATGAAGAGAATTCGTTCTGTTTTACCTGTTTAGTACCGTCCGCTGAGATTCGAGAAATATTATTTTTACCCATTCTGAACATAGAAATCAAAATACTTTTATCCCTTAAAACTGCGATTCCATTTGAATTTTCAAATTTAAATTCGACCTCAAAACATTTATCACCGGTTTCACTGTTGAAACAAAATAAATTGCCTAGTTTTGTATCTATGTAAAATATGTTTTCTTCTATAGTATCGATGTACCCTGTTTTGATAGGTGCCTTAATCGTTTTTATTGTCTCACCAGCTGCATTAACAATCAGTATCCCAGTATTTTCACAAGCGAGAACTACGTTTTCACCAATACGACCCAGACCTGATACAGCTTCTGGTAATTCTACCGTGCGGATCATTTCTAGAGATTCAACGTTTCGAAATTCTACATATTTCATGTATTGAATCGAAACGCAAACTAAAGATGGATTGATTGCAATTACTGAGTGAGGAAACGAGCTTAGATGAACTGCTTTAATCTGTTCCCCAGTCTGAGTATAGATAAGTAACTGTCCACTTGGAGGGAAAGGAGCAGCAAATATGATATTACCGTTTGGCAAAAGTGTCCCATTTATTGGCATATTTACATTAGTGTTTAACCTTTGGAACTGGAATTTCCCAATAGCATGAAAAATGCTACTACCCATTTCAATACTTTTGAAGTGTTTCGTTTCCTCTTTTACCGGAACAAATGATGTATCTGATTCATTGAATAGAAGTTTCCCTGAACATTTGATCATATTTAGAATCGATCTATCAAGGGAAAGCTCTACAGAAAATTGTTTCAACGATTTGGTGTGATCAGCTTCCTTTTTGACAGGTTCATCAGTGCTTGATTCTTGTTCTTCAAGACGTTTGATTTGCTCTTGGAGCTTTGATTTATGTCTGATCGCTGCTAAGTCTAATTCTTCTTTGAGAGAGTTTTCCATTCTGTCGATTTGTTGACGCAATTCACTGCAGAAAGTTTTTAACTGATTGAGCGCTTTGGCATTTTGTGTATCAATCTTTGACATGTTATCAACATAGTGCTTTATCATCTGTTGTTTTTTTGTTGTTGTCATGTTGAATTTACTCTGAGTCAATCTTTAAAAAAAATACATAGAAATAAGATTTTTGAGCTAGTAATTGTGGAACTTTATTATTGTAATTTAATTGGCTGGGTTACATGATTTGCCAACCCGGCTTATATCATTGAGCGTACTTGTGGTCCCGAAGTCCGACTAACAGACTTGGGGGCTTTTCCGTTAATAAGGAATGTATATCAATATTTGATATACAACCTTATAGTGTGCAAATTTGCCTTATCTAATTAACACAAATGGAAATAATTGATAGCCAAAATTTTACTGCAAATACAGGACCACCAAATTTTCACTGTGACCACCAGATTTGTAACGTTGATGGTCCTAATGTCTACCTGACTAAAAAAGATTTCGAGAACTCTACCAGAAGCTATGGTTCAGGAGAATCACGGTTTCATGTTTAAATTGTCATCATTGTTTGGTTTCGTTATTCCGATCCTTTATCTTGATATCTTTCCCAATTATTTAGGAAATATAGAAAAATATGGGTATACTATGTAAAATATAACTTACCAGATTTCTAAAATGACAGTATTTATTTACCTTATCACCTTGACTACAATCTATATATAGAGTATATAAAATATAAACTTTAAATGTTTATGAAACCTAATTATATGGCTTATTAAAAGCATATATTCAGGAATAAACTGATTCACACACATTCTGCATATTTTTCGCAGATATCTTTCATACTAATTGTGCACAGTAATAACAGATTGGAGGAGAGTCATTTTGGATGTAAAAGGAAAGATAAATCTATATATAACTTAAACTCTAAACATGAAAGAAATGAAATATACAGTTATTAATCTATAATACCACACAAATTATAAAGCATACTAATAATTAAAATAAAGCAATGACATAAGGGTTGACTGGAAGTGAGGAGACAGGAGGGGAGGAGCTGTAAAATGCCTAGCAAAAAAAAAAAACACACACACACAAAAAAACTCACACGCCTCTTCATGATCTAAAGTCTAGAGTTGGTCATTTTCATGTTTTTGTTGCAGTAATTTTATTTACCGAAGAGGTTTTTGTTGTTTGTTTTGGTGGAGGGACAAAAACTTATACTTTCAATTAAAAAAATATTTGGAGGTGGAGCAAAAAAAATATACTTTCAATTGGCAAAATATTATGGAAAAGTATTTCATTGAAATGATATCATTTTTTATCAATTTAATTATATATAAGAAATATTTAACTGTTGAACGTAATTGATATGTGTGAACTAACAGAAATGTTTTAAACATATTGGACAAACCATAATTTCTAAAAGGTTTGAACTGTACTGTAATTTTGTTGGAAGCACTATCATATATATGAGGTTTTTGTAACAACATATATGTAATGATACGTGATTGGTGTTGTCTGGTTTGCCTACATTTAATTGCAGTTTATAAAACATAAAGTGTTTTGTTGTTTCGACAATTATAGTTTTTTCCTGAATTGTAATCATATTATTTCCTATCTTTTACCTATAAATTTTATAAAGGATACTGAATTCTACTATTAAGTTAAGGGAAATATGCATAAATATATTTAACAAAATGTGTGCAATTTTGTAGAAATATAGAAATGCATTGAATTTGACAAATACTTTTAACAAAATATGCATATTTTTTTGTTAATTTTGACAAAATAATAAGATTTTTAAATTGTTGGTACAATTCTGAAAAAATGTAAAAAGTAATATAATGAAACTATAGAATTAAATAATTGACATTTAAAATTCCTTTTCATTTGTTCGCCTAATTTATTTTACAATTTTTGGAAATACTCTTAAATGCTAATATAGAAGAAACAATAAATTCTAACAAATAAATTCAACTGTTAAAAAATGTCTAAGTTCGTCCGACATATTTTCATTTTTTGCTTCATAGATTATATTAATTATGCTGTAATGAATGAAAAATTTATCGTACATTGCCAAGATTGGTGTATTTCAATCATTATCACTGGGAAACGTTAATGATGAATTATCAAGATATTTTTTATAAATGAATGCCAATAGTTTGACATTTGTTTTGACATTTAATCAATTAAAACAAAACATTTGATTGCGTGAACTCCTGAGGGTTCAAGCATATATATTAATTGATGGTGTAGTCTTTCGGTATACCGAAAATGCCTATTGTCTTTTCGGAATACATCTGTTCTTTTCTGTGGTCACCTGCGTAATAGGTAATTAATTGACCTACTGAATATGTATTAGAGTCTTACAGTTGCTAAAAAGATAAGTGTTAATCGAGAGTCGAGACTGAATGATATTTTACATCAGTAGTTAATTAAATTATAGTCGCATATTTTAATTTTTCTGAAATACAAGCTGTGTAAACATTCGACATTAGATTTTAAGCGAAAAAAAATACCGTCAATGACTAGGCGTTTTTAAGATTTTAAAACTGAGCCATTTTAGCGAAATTAAAAGAGAGCTAAGTCCGTTTATGCAGTAATTAAGGAGTTTTTATAAATTGTTCCTATTCTAATTAAAATAGCAAAAATTGAATTTTCATTATCATATTATTTAATTGGTAAAATATTGGAACAACATTTTTTCATCGTCATCAAATTGCAAATTGAAATAAAAAGAAAACAAATTAAAAGAAAAACTAACTGAACCTTAAAAATCGTTGAGATGTGTAAAATGCAGATATGAGATGCTACAACGAAATTTTTTAATAAAATTTAACTTATCAAATATTTTTAGCGGTATGCTGATGATTCTGAAAGAATAATTAAATTTTATGACTTGATGTCGTAGATGACGGATAATATGCAATAGCAGGAGTGAAATACTAATGCAGGGTCAGAGATAAAATAGCGATTGTCTTTTATAGGGACTGAGTGATGATAGATACAGTCAGAGATAAGATAATGAATTTCTAAATTATATTATTATTATTAAGGCTCTACATTTGTTTCAAAATATAAAATAAGGAAAAAAATGAAATCAGACAGTTAGTTTTCTCGTATGAATTATTTTACATTTGTCATTTCGGGGCATTTTGTTGCTTACTATGCGGTATGGGGTTTGTTCATTGTTAAAGGCCGTACGTTGACAATAGTTGTTAACTTCTACGTCACTCGGTCTCTTTTGGAGATTTGTCTCATTGGCAATCATACCTTATCTTCTTATTTTTATATGAAGTAAAACAATGAAGTCTGATCTATTCCTCGATGTTTGGATTGAAAACTATTTTACTTAAGTCGGGGCAATCTGTATTCATAAGCGAATTAAGAGGGTCTAGTTGACAAAGGCTTAGAGCGTTTCTGGCGACAAAATAGGACGATATCATAACAAATTAGACGATACAAAAACGTTAGTATTCATAAGAAAAAATAGCACAACTTAGTAACAAATTATTTTTCTTAAAAGCATTATCCGTATTCAACGGACATGCGATTGCAAAACAAGATTTTTAAATTGGACATGAGCTATACTGAATTGGTACTGTTATTCTTGCTTTACCCTGTCTGTCACACACTTGTATAAAAACAACAAATCAACAACTTCATTATATTTTGGCTAATTTACAAAAGAACAAGTTATGAAATGAAAATGTGAGATTTGTTTGAACCATGGAAGTAAGACTGATTTAAGTATAAAGTTTAGGTTTCAAACTGTTTCTACTCTAAAGACCTGATTTGAGTTTGTTGCCTGGAGTATAAATAAATTAAGATCAAGCATATCTTGAATGTGATAGCCAATGACCAAACCATATTGGTTTTCCAAAATGGTTTAGTTCGGGATTAACAAATAAGAATTAATATAGCTTAGGGTTTGAACTATTTTCAAACTGGCTACAAAAACAAATAATCATGATTCATTTCTTTAAACTTCTTTACAACAAAGTCTGTTTTCGCAGTTACATTCGACTTCAGCCAGGAAGCTACCTCTAATTCCTAAAATAGTACCTCAGAAAGGAATAAACATACAGTGGTTTCTTCTTATTCATCATGTTGTAATGGGATTGGAGAGAGAGAAATTATTTCTTTAACAAGAAAATTATGCCCAACATAGAACATCAGTTTTATTAAGAATCCATGTCAGTGTATCTACATCTTATATAAAAAAAGAAATGAGGCGAACTCATGCGTCTTTATAAAACAATTATCTGATCTTTCATTCCAAACATGCATTTAGGTTCACGATTGCATTTCTTTATTTTAAAGACAGAATAACACATTAAAAAGACATATACAAGGCAGCAGAATAATACACCAAAAAGATAGATACAAGGCAGCAGAATAATACACCAAAAAGACAAATACATGGCAGCAGAATAATATACTAAAAAGACAAATACATGGCAGCATAGTAACACATTAAAAAGACATATACAAGGAAGCAGAATAACACATTATAAAGGCAAATACAAGGCAGCAGAATAATACATTAAAAAGATAAATACAAGGCAGCAGAATAACACATTAAAAAGACATATACAAGGCAGCAGAATAATACATTAAAAAGACATACAAGGCAGAAGAATAATACGTTAAAAAGACATATACAAGGCAGCAGAATAATGCACCAAAAAGACAAATACATGGCAGCATAATAACACATTAAAAAGACATATACAAGGCAGCAGAATAACACATTATGAAGGCAAATACAAGGCAGCAGAATAATACATTAAAAAGACACATACAAGGCAGCAGAATAACACATTAAAAAGACATATACAGGCAGCAGAATAATACATTAAAAAGACATACAAGGCAGCAGAATAATACATTAAAAAGACATATACAAGGCAGCAGAATAATACATTAAAAAGGCAAATACAAGGCAGCAGAATAACACATTAAAAAGACAAATACATGGTAGCACAATAATACTTTAAAAAGACATATACAAGGCAGCAGAATAACACATTAAAAAGACATATACAAGGAAGCAGAATAACACATTAAAAAGACATATACAGGCAGCAGAATAATACACCAAAAAGACAAATACAAGGCAGCAGAATAATACATTAAAAAGGCAAATACAAGGCAGCAGAATAACACATTAAAAGACAAATACATGGTAGCACAATAATACTTTAAAAAGACATATACAAGGCAGCAGCATAACACATTAAAAAGACATATACAAGGCAGCAGAATAACCCATTAAAAAGACATATACAAGGCAGCAGAATAATACACCAAAAAGACAAATACAAGGCAGCAGAATGATACATTAAAAAGACATATACAAGGCAGCAGTATAATACATTAAAAAGACATATACAAGGAAGCAGAATAATACATTAAAAAGACATATACATGGCAGCAGAATAATACATTAAAAAGACATATACAAGGCAGCAGAATAACACATTAAAAAGACCAATACAAGGCAGCAGAATAATACACCAAAACGACATATACAAGGCAGCAGAATAATACATTAAAAAGACATATACATGATAGCAGAATAATACATTAAAAAGACATATACAAGGCAGCAGAATAATACATTAAAAAGACATATACATGACAGCAGAATAATACATTAAAAAGACATATACAAGGCAGAAGAATAACACATTAAAAAGACATGTACAAGGCAGCAGAATAACACATTAAAAAGACAAATACAAGGCAGCAGAATAATACATTAAAAAGACATATACACGGCAGCAGAATAATACATTAAAAAGACATATACAAGGCAGCAGAATAATACATTAAAAAGACATATACAAGGCAGCAGAATAATACATTAAAAAGACATATACAAGGCAGCAGAATAACACATTAAAAAGACATATACAAGGCAGCAGAATAATACACCAAAAAGACAAATACATGGCAGCAGAATAACACATTAAATAGACATATACAAGGCAGCAGAATAATACATTAAAAAGACATATACAAGGCAGCAGAATAACACATTAAAAAGACATATACAAGGCAGCAGAATAATACATTAAATAGACATATACAAGGCAGCAGAATAATACATTAAATAGACGTATACACGGCAGCAGAAAAATATACCAAAAAGCATGCACAGGTGACACACGTATACCGCTTCCCAGAATATATAGTTTCGCTATTGTCCATGAAACAAACTGTTGTCACCAGCCTTTCTAAAGACAACTTCGTAATAACCTTGCTCAAAAATAAAATTGACTAGAAAGGAAAAAATCTAACAAATCATGTTGTGCCAGAGAATGTTCCATTTTTAAAGAAAAAAAAATTTGAATATTTTTATAGTTATGTAAAAGGATCCTGTTTTCATATATATGCCTTTTCAAAATGACAGATATTTGGTGGTCGGCTCTTAAACCATTTTTTTGGTAGAGATCCGATGTGTAAGATAACCACTGATGTGCCTGAAAACCATTTACACTCTGAATCCGTCTTATGCCTTTCTACTTTATGTAAGCTTTCCTTCAGTCGAAAAGCTTGCAGTTGATTTATTTCATGTTGGTTTATGTCGTCGTATCTGTCTTTGAAAAGGTCAAATAAAATACGAAGTTGAAAAGCATTGAGGAACCAATATTTTTAAAGGTTTCGCCAAATACAGCCAAGATTATCTATTCCGTTCGTTGATTGACTCTAAGAAAGTTTCATTTGTACGGATGAAATTTAACAAATAAGTTATTTTCATGTAGCTAGTTTTTACAGATCTTCTTGATTTCTTTTTTTTTATATCTAGATGTTACAGACTACACATTGTAGCGTTCGGGACTGATGTTGAATATAAATAAAATCTTTACCAAAGACAGCACCCTAAGAAACCCTGGGATCTACATCGACACTACGTCTAGTTCGCACCATTTTATTCATCAACCTATCGATGAAGCCTTCGATTCCATGAGCATGCAGGTCATAGTTAACTATATCAACGGCTTACGGGAAAATTCCGTTGTGAGTAAATCAGTTGCTTTTCCTTTTCAAACTATTCTTAGTTGTCCAGCAAATTCTAGTAGCTGAATTCATAGTGATCTCCCTATTACGAAGCCATTTAACATCTTTTTTTACTTTTCTCCTCTCCATGGATTACATTGCTCAGATAATGATATGCTATGCATTCAGCATTTGGAAGTAAGGAACTTAAGTCGTCTTTACTTTTTCTTGAACATATTTTGATCCCTCTTGAAGACATGAATGTCTTTGACAGGCCCATGTCGATTATGTGAACCATAACTGAAAAGTTGTGTTTGTTGTTAAACTGGAGAATATTTGTCAATGATTCGTGGAGATATTTCAACTAGCCGATTGATTTGGCTTGGTGAAGGTTCTGCAGAAGTATTATCAGTGCCTTCATTGGTTATGTTGATTGGTGATAATTGGTCCGTAATTTTAAGACCATTTTGTTGGCCGACCACAATTTGAGGTGTCAGCATATCTTCGTGATATTTCCACTATTTCTAGTGGGTTTTCCATTTTCCATTCATGTATTACTTTTGGGCATTGAGATTCGTCTTATTCGTAGACTTTTGCAAATTCTTTAAATGAACATTTATTCATTGGTATTAATGTTTATACTTTTAAGCAACTCTGGTTTTGCAAAATAAGGCTGTCTTGTTAAAAAGTTGGAATAGACCATCTCGAGTAACCATCGGAAAATAGATTCATTTGTGAGAAATAAGTTCAGTGTATTTTTCTTGGCGTTCCCTACAACTAAATCCCATAGAAATAGTATATCGATAATGTCATTAAAGGTCTTTATGTGTGTTGCATATTGGTTACCTGCCTTTAAGGCGAACTTTCATAATCCAAGCATAGATCTTAGTCTTAGATACATGATTTTTTTATTAGTTGTTATTGGCTTTGAACTAGCTGTCAGTAACTGTGAGTACTCTCAGATCTGTACTAAGTGTCCTTTTTGTTGTTAGGGATGAGGGGTGGATAAATACCCTGTCACGTCCGGTCTGTGTTTATGTTTGATGTTTTCTTCTGCTTTGTATCGATCAGATGAGTTAAGCCTTTTTCAACTGATTTTTATAGTTTGTTCCTATGTTGTGCTGTTACACCACTGTCCCAGGTAAGGAGGAGGGTTGAGCGCTCACAAAAATATTTAACCCCGCCACATTTATTTATAGATATAAGAAGATGTGGTATGAGTGCCAATGAGACAACTCTCCATCCAAGTCAACATTTATAAAAGTAAACCATTATAGGTCACAGTACGGTCTTCAACACGGAGCCTTGGCTCACACCGAACAGTAAGCTATAAAGGGCCCCAAAAAATTACTAGTGTAAAACCATTCAAACGGGAAAACCAACGGCCTAATCGATATAAAAAACGAGAAACGAGAAACACTTATGAACCACATCAACAAACGACAACTACTGAACATCAGATTCCTGACTTAGGACAGGTGCAAACAAATGCAGCGGGTTTAAACGTTTTAATGGTACCAAACCTTCACCCTTTTTCTGAAACAATAGTGTAACATCACAACGTAGAAAGACACACTATAAAATATCAACTGAAATAGCTTAACTCAATCAAAGGACATATTAACACCATTGAACATAGTACACTGAACAAATAAATTTGTTTACATTTAATGAGTTTGATATAACTAAGATTATTGTTATCGGGGTTAATGATTTTTATGTACTAAGGAATAGTCTATCTGACAAGAAAAAACTAATTATGTAATACAAATTTGTGATTATTTTCTATTTTACTTTTTTTTATCACATATATATATATATACCGGTATTTGTTTTGGTATGATTTTTTAACAATATCATTAATACTGTAATTTTACTTTCACTATTGCAAAAGTATCACCTCCTCCAAAATATTTAGATATATGATTAACTTTAATTATTGTATGTTTGTAAATATTGTCATGTTTGTCTTGGTAACAAAACAATATTTGGATTTTACACCAATAAAATTGATTTGATTTGATTCATCACCGCTTGCTCAACATAGAAGAGGGGTGACGGGAGATTTTATTTGTACAAGTGCAAAAAAAGCAAACAAATGCATTTGTGTACCTGTTATTTGTAAAATAATTGTCTGATTGTAGGATAAATTTGTGTATATGTAAGCTATGTACATTATATTTGTTTCCTACATGCACTTGTTAGAATCGTAATTCAAAGTGGTCATCTTCTTATTTCTATATTTGATATTATTCTAATACTTGTGTTGTATACTTCCCGGAAACACATTTGCTCAACGAGTTATTTTTATAGTGTAGATTACTTAGTATTTGATAATTGAACTCAGTCGTAATCAACTCCCGTCAGGCATGAAAAAAATAAGTTGGGCTGACATATATGTTAGACTCAGATCGACGTCTGTTCCTCAAATCGACGTCCAAATCTGACGTCACATTCTCAAATCATGCAGTGTCCAATAATTTGATCCTCTAATCGACGTCCAATGTGACGTCATGTATTGTCAAAACGACGTCCGATCGATTGTAGTTTCTCTAACATGTCCAATATCAATAAATAATAAAATACTGCACGTATACATGTAGATGCATAAGATTTTGATTGGTTTTGGAACATTCAAATACGAAATAAAAGATGAATTTTGGTATATTTGGTTTTTTTTTATAACAACCCAATTTTCAAGGAGTTACAGACTTTCCATAGAGATTTTTTCAACCCGCAATAGGTAACAGATGTATTGATATTCATTTGTATAAGGTCTATTTCTATCCGACGCAGCATTATTGTTATTAGATTGATCTCTATTTATATATCGGTATCGTTATGTCTTTATGTAAAGCTGTTTTAAGAAACTTATTGTCTTTATACATTACAAATCGTAATGACTTAGTAGACATATTTGTTTAGGGGCCAGCTGAAGGACGTCTCCGGGTGCGCGGGAGTTTCACGCTGCATTGAAGACCCATTGGTGGCTGTTGACTGCTCTATGGTCGGGTTGATGTCTCTTTGACACATTCCCCATTTCCATTCTCAATTTTATATGAGAAGGAACATCACAGTCAGTTACATCTCTTCCCAAAGAATCAACTAAAGCAAAATAAAAGGACTAACATCGATAAATAACAACAAGACAACCACCGACATCTTATTACATATACATGTATATTTATCTTGATAGAAACTAATCCAATCGATCTACGTTGTCGATTGTCATTCATATTCATATTGATAAATGCCATGTGAGTATACGTCAATGAGAAAACAACCCAACGACAAAGAAAACAAAACGGCATATAGAGGGCAACATTCAGTCTTTTTAGCAACGGACAAAATAAAGAAGTACAGCCAACTGTTTTGAGAGTATTATAATTCGGACTCTGTAAGATATTTTTCAACAAATTTCTGAGTTTTACTCCTGGAGTGAAACATATACAAATGTTATTGGTATTATGTTTTTATGTTGTGGTGTTACACCACTGTTCCAGGTTGGGGGAGGGTTAAGCGCTCACAAATTCTTTATATGCCTGTAGTTCAGTGTTGTCGTTGGTTTATATCTGTCATATTTGTTTTTCGGAATTGTTTTGTTATAAATAAGACCGTTAGTTTTCTAGTTTGAATTGTTTACATTTTTCATGTCGTGGCCTTTTATAAATGTAGCCGACTTTACGGTATGGGTTTTTATCATTGTTGAAAGCCGTATGGTTACCTATAATTGCTTATATCCACTTCACTTGAACTCTAGTGGATAGTTTTCCCATTGGCAGTTATACCACATCTACCGGCTAATTTTTATATAATCTCTTAAATTTTAAAATTGATATAACAACCTGTATACATCGGTCATTTAATAAAGTTATGCGTCATTGCGGCAAATCCATAAAACGGACGTCGATTAGAGAAGCCAAAAATTGGACGTCGATTTGAGAACAACAAAAAAGATGTCGATTAGAGGGGTATAAAATTGGCCGTCGATTTGGAATATTTTATTGTGACGTCAGATTAGGACGTCGATTTGAGGAACGGACGTCGATTAGAGACCGGACGTCGATCTGAGTCTTACATATATATGTTACAACTCTAGATTCTAATGACGAGGAAAGGTAACACAAGGCCACCGATAGCTGAATTATTAGTTCAGTCTATGTGGCCGTGTGGTCTAGAGCGCTGGACACAGTGCAGGCGGTGTTGTTTCGATATCCCAATAGCATGAGTTCGAATCCCGGCGAGGGAAGAACAAAAATTTGCTTCCGCAAATTTGCAGATTTAACATGGTTGTGCTGATATTTAGAATAGTTATGAATGTAATATGTGTTTTCAGCCGTGTATCACCTTCACTGGTGATCCGATGGATGGTCCTGTCGTAAAGTTGTCACTTGTTTAGACGTACTTATCAAAATAATTATTTCTGTGACTGTATCTGACGATCCTTTACGATAGATATTTAGCTAATGTGCAATCAATTCCATCTTCATGCCTAATATATCATGTACTGTGTTACAACTCTTGATTCTACTGACGAGGAAAGGTAACACTTGGCCACCGAAAGATGAATTTTTAATTCAGTCTAGGTGGCCGAGTAGTCTAAAGCGCTGGACACAGTGTAGGCGGTGTTGTCTCGATATCCCAATAGCATGAGTTCGAATCCCGTCGAGGGAAGAACAAAAAACCTGTTAGTCAAATGCGTTTTGTTTAAATATACTTTTTCACTTTTTTGGTCTTTTGGAAAATGTTGTTTGTGCTGTATTTAGACCCCTCTACGAAGAAATTTGTTTTGCATGCACACGTATAAAAATTGCGGTTTTTATCCAACGCAATCATAGGTTTGAACGTTGTTTTCAATTTAGACTTATATATATACATGATATGGTGTACAAAAACCTTTGCACCTTTTGTTTGCGGTATATCATCTTTTCCGCAAGTTTATTGTTTTCTGTTTAGTATTAAATTTAAAATTAAGATCCATTTATTACATCGGTGATCCGTTTATTTGGCAATCGCCAATGGCAGTTAGCAGGGTTTAAGAACATTTGTTGTTCGACCTGTTAGTCAAATGCGTTTTGTTAAAATATACTTTTTCACTTTTTTGGTCTTTTGGAAAATGTTGTTTGTGCTGTATTTAGACCCCTCTACGAAGAAATTTGTTTTGCATGCACACGTATAAAAATTGCGGTTTTTATCCAACGCAATCATAGGTTTGAACGTTGTTTTCAATTTAGACTTATATATATACATGATATGGTGTACAAAAACCTTTGCACCTTTTGTTTGCGGTATATCATCTTTTCCGCAAGTTTATTGTTTTCTGTTTAGTATTAAATTTAAAATTAAGATCCATTTATTACATCGGTGATCCGTTTATTTGGCAATCGCCAATGGCAGTCAGCAGGGTTTAAGAACATTTGTTGTTCGACCTGTTAGTCAAATGCGTTTTGTTAAAATATACTTTTTCACTTTTTTGGTCTTTTGGAAAATGTTGTTTGTGCTGTATTTAGACCCCTCTAACAAGAAATTTGTTTTGCATGCACACGTATAAAAATTGCGGTTTTTATCCAACGCAATCATAGGTTTGAACGTTGTTTTCAATTTAGACTTGTTTATATTTTTTCGTTTGGGCTTGTATTATATTTGCCTTCGGGTTTATATGATCCGTTCATCCTATTTTGACTCTTTCAAAATTCAAGAGTCTATCCTAAATTGAGGTAAATTATATGGCCTTCCAAGTACCGTTTCGATTCCTAACATCACTGAAGAGACATTATTTGTCGAAATCCGGATATGGTGTACAAAAACCTTTGCACCTTTTGTTTGCGGTATATCATCTTTTCCGCAAGTTTATTGTTTTCTGTTTAGTATTAAATTTAAAATTAAGATCCATTTATTACATCGGTGATCCGTTTATTTGGCAATCGCCAATGGCAGTCAGCAGGGTTTAAGAACATTTGTTGTTCGACCTGTTAGTCAAATGCGTTTTGTTAAAATATACTTTTTCACTTTTTTGGTCTTTTGGAAAATGTTGTTTGTGCTGTATTTAGACCCCTCTAACAAGAAATTTGTTTTGCATGCACACGTATAAAAATTGCGGTTTTTATCCAACGCAATCATAGGTTTGAACGTTGTTTTCAATTTAGACTTGTTTATATTTTTTCGTTTGGGCTTGTATTATATTTGCCTTCGGGTTTATATGATCCGTTCATCCTATTTTGACTCTTTCAAAATTCAAGAGTCTATCCTAAATTGAGGTAAATTATATGGCCTTCCAAGTACCGTTTCGATTCCTAACATCACTGAAGAGACATTATTTGTCGAAATCCGGATATGGTGTACAAAAACCTTTGCACCTTTTGTTTGCGGTATATCATCTTTTCCGCAAGTTTATTGTTTTCTGTTTAGTATTAAATTTAAAATTAAGATCCATTTATTACATCGGTGATCCGTTTATTTGGCAATCGCCAATGGCAGTCAGCAGGGTTTAAGAACATTTGTTGTTCGACCTGTTAGTCAAATGCGTTTTGTTAAAATATACTTTTTCACTTTTTTGGTCTTTTGGAAAATGTTGTTTGTGCTGTATTTAGACCCCTCTAACAAGAAATTTGTTTTGCATGCACACGTATAAAAATTGCGGTTTTTATCCAACGCAATCATAGGTTTGAACGTTGTTTTCAATTTAGACTTGTTTATATTTTTTCGTTTGGGCTTGTATTATATTTGCCTTCGGGTTTATATGATCCGTTCATCCTATTTTGACTCTTTCAAAATTCAAGAGTCTATCCTAAATTGAGGTAAATTATATGGCCTTCCAAGTACCGTTTCGATTCCTAACATCACTGAAGAGACATTATTTGTCGAAATCCGGATATGGTGTACAAAAACCTTTGCACCTTTTGTTTGCTGTATATCATCTTTTCCGCAAGTTAATTGTTTTCTGTTTAGTATTAAATTTAAAATTAAGATCCATTTATTACATCGGTGATCCGTTTATTTGGCAATCGCCAATGGCAGTCAGCAGGGTTTAAGAACATTTGTTGTTCGACCTGTTAGTCAAATGCGTTTTGTTAAAATATACTTTTTCACTTTTTTGGTCTTTTGGAAAATGTTGTTTGTGCTGTATTTAGACCCCTCTACGAAGAAATTTGTTTTGCATGCACACGTATAAAAATTGCGGTTTTTATCCAACGCAATCATAGGTTTGAACGTTGTTTTCAATTTAGACTTATATATATACATGATATGGTGTACAAAAACCTTTGCACCTTTTGTTTGCGGTATATCATCTTTTCCGCAAGTTTATTGTTTTCTGTTTAGTATTAAATTTAAAATTAAGATCCATTTATTACATCGGTGATCCGTTTATTTGGCAACCGCCAATGGCAGTTAGCAGGGTTTAAGAACATTTGTTGTTCGACCTGTTAGTCAAATGCGTTTTGTTAAAATATACTTTTTCACTTTTTTGGTCTTTTGGAAAATGTTGTTTGTGCTGTATTTAGACCCCTCTAACAAGAAATTTGTTTTGCATGCACACGTATAAAAATTGCGGTTTTTATCCAACGCAATCATAGGTTTGAACGTTGTTTTCAATTTAGACTTGTTCATATTTTTTCGTTTGGGCTTGTATTATATTTGCCTTCGGGTTTATATGATCCGTTCATCCTATTTTGACTCTTTCAAAATTCAAGAGTCTATCCTAAATTGAGGTAAATTATATGGCCTTCCAAGTACCGTTTCGATTCCTAACATCACTGAAGAGACATTATTTGTCGAAATCCGGATATGGTGTACAAAAACCTTTGCACCTTTTGTTTGCGGTATATCATCTTTTCCGCAAGTTTATTGTTTTCTGTTTAGTATTAAATTCAAAATTAAGATCCATTTATTACATCGGTGATCCGTTTATTTGGCAATCGCCAATGGCAGTCAGCAGGGTTTAAGAACATTTGTTGTTCGACCTGTTAGTCAAATGCGTTTTGTTAAAATATACTTTTTCACTTTTTTGGCCTTTGGGAAAATGTTGTTTGTGCTGTATTTAGACCCCTCTAACAAGAAATTTGTTTTGCATGCACACGTATAAAAATTGCGGTTTTTATCCAACGCAAACATAGGTTTGAAAGTTGTTTTCAATTTAGACTTGTTTATATTATTTCGTTTGGGCTTGTATTATATTTGCCTTCGGGTTTATATGATCCGTTCATCCTATTTTGACTCTTTCAAAATTCAAGAGTCTATCCTAAATTGAGGTAAATTATATGGCCTTCCAAGTACCGTTTCGATTCCTAACATCACTGAAGAGACATTATTTGTCGAAATCCGGATATGGTGTACAAAAACCTTTGCACCTTTTGTTTGCTGTATATCATCTTTTCCGCAAGTTAATTGTTTTCTGTTTAGTATTAAATTTAAAATTAAGATCCATTTATTACATCGGTGATCCGTTTATTTGGCAATCGCCAATGGCAGTCAGCAGGGTTTAAGAACATTTGTTGTTCGACCTGTTAGTCAAATGCGTTTTGTTAAAATATACTTTTTCACTTTTTTGGTCTTTTGGAAAATGTTGTTTGTGCTGTATTTAGACCCCTCTACGAAGACATTTGTTTTGCATGCACACGTATAAAAATTGCGGTTTTTATCCAACGCAAACATAGGTTTGAACGTTGTTTTCAATTTAGACTTGTTTATATTATTTCGTTTGGGCTTGTATTATATTTGCCTTCGGGTTTATATGATCCGTTCATCCTATTTTGACTCTTTCAAAATTCAAGAGTCTATCCTAAATTGAGGTAAATTATATGGCCTTCCAAGTACCGTTTCGATTCCTAACATCACTGAAGAGACATTATTTGTCGGAATCCGGATATGGTGTACAAAAACCTTTGCACCTTTTGTTTGCTGTATATCATCTTTTCCGCAAGTTAATTGTTTTCTGTTTAGTATTAAATTTAAAATTAAGATCCATTTATTACATCGGTGATCCGTTTATTTGGCAATCGCCAATGGCAGTTAGCAGGGTTTAAGAACATTTGTTGTTCGACCTGTTAGTCAAATGCGTTTTGTTAAAATATACTTTTTCACTTTTTTGGTCTTTTGGAAAATGTTGTTTGTGCTGTATTTAGACCCCTCTACGAAGAAATTTGTTTTGCATGCACACGTATAAAAATTGCGGTTTTTATCCAACGCAATCATAGGTTTGAACGTTGTTTTCAATTTAGACTTATATATATACATGATATGGTGTACAAAAACCTTTGCACCTTTTGTTTGCGGTATATCATCTTTTCCGCAAGTTTATTGTTTTCTGTTTAGTATTAAATTTAAAATTAAGATCCATTTATTACATCGGTGATCCGTTTATTTGGCAATCGCCAATGGCAGTCAGCAGGGTTTAAGAACATTTGTTGTTCGACCTGTTAGTCAAATGCGTTTTGTTAAAATATACTTTTTCACTTTTTTGGTCTTTTGGAAAATGTTGTTTGTGCTGTATTTAGACCCCTCTAACAAGAAATTTGTTTTGCATGCACACGTATAAAAATTGCGGTTTTTATCCAACGCAATCATAGGTTTGAACGTTGTTTTCAATTTAGACTTGTTTTTACATGTATATATATATATATATATAAGAGGCTTACGTAGATAATTGATGTGCAAATCGTATAAATCCATTTTGAAGTTACAAATTTAGATTTGAAAAAAAAACACAGTGAATAGTATGAACTCCAAACGAAACGAGACCGGATGTGTTGACAAATAATATGTCGTGCATTGTTTCAATTTGTTATTCTGGTGCTGACTTACCAATACGACCAACGGTTGCAACTTTTTTCGCATGCAATTTGTTTGATCGTAAAATGTATCCGTTGTTTTTGTGGGATTCGTGTTGCTCAGGTTTTTTTGTTTTCTACGCTGTGCTTTGCATACTGTTGTTTGTCTATTGGTCGTTTTTTTGCCATTGCAGTGTCAGCTTGTATTCGACTTATGGGGTTTAATAACCTCACCTCTCTTTTAAAGTTGGTTTGTGCTTATTGTAGTATAGAAACATTCTTTTACCGTGCTGAAGCAAAGAAATGGTGGAAAATTAGGACATTAAGTGTGCTGGTAGTAATTGACTTCATTTCATGTTACTCGGTTGACAAAGGTAGTCTTGTTCCGGGTTCTTATGAAATTTGTTATTTGTGACAGTATAAAAGACTTAATCACCAAGTAAGCAATACAGTCTTATAAATACTGGTCTCAGGTTAAAACTAATTATGTAATTGACACTCTTACTACTAGTGACAGTAATGCAAACTATAGATTTAATGTACTTTAATCTAATTTCACAAAACATGTTTAACCCCGCCTGCATTTTTGCGCCTGTCCCAAGTCAGGAGCCTCTGGCATTTGTTAGTCTTGTATGCTTTTTAATTTTAGTTCATTTATATGTTTTGGAGTTTAGTGTGACGTCCATTTTCACTGAACTAGTACACAACTTCATTTAGGGGCCAGCTGAGGACCACCTCCGGGTGCGGGATTTTCTCGCTGCGTTGAAGACCCATTGGTGACCTTCGGCTGTTGTCTGCTCTTTGGTCGGGTTGTTGGCTCTTTGACATATTCCCCATTTTCATTCTCATTTTTATTTCTTCTACGTAGTCAAGGTCATTATGATGTTTAAATTTGAAATACTTATTAACCAAGTGACTAAATTTAAAATGAAACAAAATAAAAGTTTTATTAAATAAATAACGAAAATAATTATATTCAATTGTCAACATCTTCATTGGGTTTGTTATGACAACAAAATAGTTGACAGAACCACTGTCGAAAGCCCATGAATCCACTGTTAGGTTTGGATTGAAAGTCAACATCTATATCTATTGCAGATTCTTTTGTTTTACTAGTAATCGTTGAACTACGTATTTCTTCCACTATTGGTGAAAAGAATGGCCGTAAGTGTGGTCTTGGAGATTCTTCTGTGTCACTTAAACTTATACTGAACCATTCACTGTCTGATGTCCTTGTTGTGTCTGGTATATCTAAAAGAAAATGAAACTTTATTACTATATGGGAACAGTGAACATTTTCTTTTTAAATGCTCGCCTTTTGCAATCTCTCATCTTAAATTATAGCAAAACGACTTTGGGTGTGGAGGCTGAGAACATAATGTGTATACGCCGGGTGCCACATGTGGAGCAGGATCTGCTTACCCTTTCGGAGCACCTGAGATCACCCCTAGTTTTTGGTTCGGTCCGTGTTGCTCAGTCTTTAGTTTTCAATGTTGTGTTTTATTTACTGTTGTTTGTCTTTTCGTCGTTTTTCGTGGTTTTTTTGCCATGGCATTGTCAGTTTTTTCGACTCATGAGTTTGAATATCCCTTTGGTATCTTTCGCTTCTCTTTTGTAATATTTTCAAACAAACAATTTGTATTCAAATTGAAAATTTCATTGTTCAATTTATTAAGGTTTTCGTTAATAAAAATTGCATAACAATCAGTGATGATATCCAACATTTGGCAAGAATCATTATGAATTGAAAAGCCAGCAAGGTAATAAAATGGTAACTACATTAGAACGAAAAAGGTGATATAATATATTTTACCTTGATCCTCTATTTTGTCATCTAATGTAGACAAATCTAACTTTAGTTCTTCCTTTAACGCAAGCTGTTTATCATTGATATCTTTTGTTTGAGACTTGCTTCTCTGAAAAATAGAGAAAAATAAAGTGTTATCATGTTCTTTTAGGTCAATCATGATACGGAAATTGAGAGTTTCTTTTTTGAAAAACCACCTCAGTATTTCAACAAGAATAAGATATGCGTTTATTTAAAGTTATTTTGACATTTTGTTTCATCGTGACTTAGGCTACTCAACAGCACACACCAGTACATGTATATCAATATTGAAAAATTTCGTTTCTTCTTTTTTAGAAACAGTTGTACATTACAATATCAATTTAATTTACCTTCAATACTTTTTTGACTATCTGTTGAAGAGATCCTCTCTTACTGGTTACAGTTTCACTAATTACAGCTCTGTCCAGTTCTCCTGAAAAGCACAATAAGAATGTTCCTCAGTTATAAACTTGAAAATAAAATAACACACACTATTGAAACACTAGCAATTAGCAGGTGCCTTCTGACGAAGAACTTGCTATTTTCAGTATTTTTCGAATGACCTGTATTACGCATAAGATCCTTTTTTCGTTTTGTATTTTCAAATATGGTGGCCTTGAAAAACACTGAAGAGACATGAAGAGAAATGCGCATCTGGTGCAGTTTACTTGAATATTACTCGATGAAAACCTTTAGCTTAAATAGACCAGTCAAAAGGGAATCTTTTTTCTTAAAAAGAAGTAAGAATTAATAATTGAATAAAGACAATGTTGAGTAACTAACTGGTTTATGAAAATCATAAATTATTACATTTTATCATTAATAGCAAAAATTACGACAACAGGGTTAACAAAAACCAACTATTTGTTTTATTAAGGGTTTCCATGGAGAACAATCACCATGATTGGTTTGTTGTTTTTTTTCCCTTTAGGACAAGACAGTTGTTTATATTTGCATGTGTGTTCCTTGTCCTTGTTTAAATCCCACATTTTCATACAAGGAGATAATATTTATATGTGCTTACTGTCGGTCTCTGAATTCTTTATGTCTGTGCTTTGGAAGCTTTGATAATTGTAATGCTGGTCTCTCACAAATGATTTTATTCTTTCTTCTTTCACCGGTGAAAGAAAGGGTCCTGGCAGTTCTTTCTCTTCTCGTACTTCTTTAAGATGCAGTTCTTGTTGTGAAGTACAAGTCTTCTCGTTACTGGCACTTGGCTTCTTTAAAAATAAATATATGTAGGCAATAAAATTACGAAAAGTAGACAGTTTTGCTATCAACGCGCAACATCAAAACCGAGCATTTTTTTTATTAAAAAAAACCCTTATGAGCTACTGATAAGGCGCTTGCTTCTAGAAGAGTATGATTGTTCCTAATATTAACACTGATACTATATCATGGTGTACACAAGGATAAACACTGCTGCATTTTAAGTGAAAATACCACGTTCCTAAGCACCCAATAGTGGTAGAAGCGTAGAATTAAAAAAAAAGTAAATACCTCATGAAAAGCATGCCGCAGAGCATCAAGTTCAGTGGCTGGTTTCCAGAATTCTTCAAATTGTTTCTTTATCTTTTCTTGTTCTCTTGTTATCCTACGTCTCTCCTTTTCTTCTTTGATTATCTTTTCTCTGTAGTACGCTTCAACAAATTTATTGTATTCAGCATCTCTGACGGATTTGTAAAAAACAGCACATTCCTCATCGTCTGTCATTTCCTTGGATGATACGAATTCCGGTGCTTCTAAGGACTCTTTTTCTGTATTTATGCTTGCAATGGTACGCAACATGTTACACTCATCGTTATTGGCAGAATTGACCAGCGATATTACCTCAGCCTCAGCAGCTTTTATTTTTGCTAGATTTAACTCTGCGTTTGTTGTTTCATTTTTACCTTCACACAGATTCATTGTGTCAGTAAGCTTGTTACATTCCGTGTCTCTTACATCTTTCAAGAAAGCGAATACCACATGCTCGTTTGCCTCTTTTTCTCCTTCTATAATATTCTGTGGTATCACCATCTCGTTACAATTAACTATTTGTGCACCAGACAACATATTTGCATCTATTTCGCTGAAAATGACACTAAGGATTGATTCAGAATTAATGCAACACCTTTCCGGAAAATTATTCCCAATTTAAGAAAATCACGTTACTATGAAGAGGTCATCCGCAAAAAAGCAGAAAGACACACTGAATGATATACTTTTTTAATTAGAAAAGTTTTTGAAATGTTATAATATTATTAAGTTTATCTGACATTTTTTATTTTTTGAAGTTATACACATCTTTGTAGTAATACATCTTAAATTTCATTATGGCCAATATTCAATAGTTCTTAAATTCCAGAAAATAATATTCATCGAAGTATAACAGCAGTGCGGACATCTATCAAAAGTAATGGTACCTACCTAAAAGCAACGTGCAATAACGACAACAGTAAACTACGGATATTCCGTTCAATACTGCTACTACCGGTCTCCATTTCCATTCTGAAAAAAAAGAAAGGGGATATAATATGGTACAACTGGTTTATCAGTTTTTTTTTATTTTCCCTAATGTATTGTACTCTCTCTGTCTCTCTCTCTCTCTGTCTCTCTCGTGTGTGAACAAATGATCAGATAACACATTATTTGGTTCGTTCACTCAATATCTCTACAAACTTACCAAGTTAGTCTCGATAACTAAATCTTCTTCGATAACTAAATCTCCTAAGTTTTAAATGTTCAAAAAGCGTGTACACTCTCGCAGGCAAGTTAACAAACTGACGATGTTGCCAAAGAAATATCATGATTATGACGTTATGCCGTCAAAGGTCGTGTGACATAGTTTGTATCGGTCGAGGTTGAACGGTTGATGATCCCTGTTCTAAGAGTATTATGCGTGTATCAATAACTAAAAGTATTATTTCAAAAGCAGGTTCCAACTCCCTTCCTACAAAGTTGACATTAGAGAAAAGTTTGCCATTACTTAAGGTCCTTTTGGGTCATGTATCTCAAAACGTGTTCGAGCGGGACTCTGTCAAGGCGAGACAATAACTGATGCATAATTGAACATGACCAGTGCCATATAAATAAACCTGCATTTTTTTTTTGTCAAATATTATGACATTCTGAAGCATACAAAAGTTTTAAAATGTTTGATGATAAAGTTTGATGCTGGAACAGGCCATATGACGTCATACTGGTATGTGCAAAATCAATGATTCGCATAATTTTTAATTTAACACAATGAGAGTGTTCAGACCATAAGAGAAATAGGTTTAACAACTCTTGAGAATTGGATTTCTCTTAATATTACTTCTCGTTATTAAATTTAAATAGTAATAATAAATTCGCCAAAGGCTCGTTTATTATTGTATTGAAATTAAATAACTCGAGTTGATATCAAGCGATATCCAAATCTAACTCGTTATGAAACCTATGACTATAATTGTTGTTGTATTTTACTGTAGATTCATTATATGTGGGGGACTGATATTTGTAGATTTCCTTGGTATATATGAACCTTAAACTTTTAAAGTCTTCAGCAAAATACAAATTTCCTGGTGAATAGGATGTCAAAACCATGATATTCATGAAAACTCTTTATGTTAACCAACAAAAATTAGTTCTCACAAAAATAAATGAATCCATTAATCCACAGTAGTAACCAAATATTTGAAATTAAATGTCGCAGAAATTTTCTGTTAATTTGACAACCTAAAATACTTCCTTTGAATTTTCCAATAATTATATTTCTTAGATGAGAAGTAAAAATGTCGGCACATATGTGTAGAAAGGGTCTTCCTTTTCACAAGAGTTGGTCAGTACTGTTTATTCTTGACTAGCATAACAGTTAGAATATAGTAAACTGTTCATCTTTTACACAAGACTTGAAAATATTTTTTTTTCAAATTGCTATAGATGAATGAAGGTAGTTGACATAAAAATATTGTACTATTTCGTGGGGTCAGTTTTTCTTGGAGGTGGGAGTCAGAGTTCTCTTAGAGAACCACCGACCTTAGGTAGGAAAATTTACATTCATAGTCAATCTGCCCATACATGCCATGTGTGGGATTCTAACTCACATCCTTCTTAGACCACTCTGCCACCGAGGTCCCTGGTTTTAGAAATGCATATTCTATTTTTAAAAAGAGTGTTTTTGTTTACCTTATTTTAGTTTATTCCATTGTATGTAAAAGAAAAAAATGAAATTATATGGCTTTGAGAGACTTTTACACAGGCTTCTTGTACACAACTTCCACTGCTTTGTCACAATAAAGCTTTGTTTCTTTTTGCATTTTAATCATATCCTCTCGTAGCTCTTTTTGTCAAATTATGTTTTTTCTTCCAGAATAAATGAATATATACTGATTTCAGCACACACACTGAATGTTTCTGGAATAACCTTCATCAGGTGCACTCCAGACCAAAATTTTAGGAAAAGAATTGCATAAACATTTGGGAGCTTCAAAACCAAAAGGGCCTACACAGAAAAGTAAACAAAGTCATGGGTCAATTTTGCAACCGAATAATACCCCCACTTTAAAATGGTGTCTCTATTGTATTCCCCCTGTCTGTCTGTCTGTCTGTCTGTCTATTCAACAAATATTTTCGTCACACTTTTATAAGGTTCTGCTGTACAGAATGACTTAATATTTGGTTAGTAGCTTGACAGTGATGAAATGTAACATTGAGTAATTTGTGGATCTGTCAACCATAACTCCTTGTTTGCTGATACTTTGAATTTTCAAAATTTTGAATGAATTTAAAATTTTGTCAATTTTGATGAGGTAAAACTGAACAGAATGACTTTGTATTTAGTCAGCAGCTTGACAGTGAAGAGTTGCAATCTGTGAGCACTTTTCGAACCTTTTGGACACAAACATCCTGTTTGTCGATACTTTGAATATTTCAATATGTTTAATTAAATTTTAAAAAATTTGTCAAACTTTTCTCAAGTACTTTTTGTCTCGCCTTGACGGAGTCAAAAAGCGAGACATAGGTATGCTGTTTCAGGCGGCGGCGGCGTCAACAATGTATTAGTTTGTGATTAGGTCTAGTTCATGGTGAACCACTAGTGGTAGGTCAATGATATTTGGTATGCAGTTGTATTAGCATTGGCACATCTCATTACCATGAAGATTATTTGGCCCCGCCCCCTCAGTCAAGGTCTATTGACTTTGAAACTTTTCATAGTTTACATGTATTAGTTTGTGATTAGGTCAATTTATGGAAACCACTAGTGGTAGGTCAATGATATTTGGTATGCAGTTGTATAAGCATTGGCATATCTCATTTCCATGGAGATTATTTGGCTCCGTCCCCTTAGTCAAGGTCTATATATAGACTTTGAAAATTTTGCTAACTTAACATGTATTAGTTTGTGATTAGTTCAGTTTAGGGGGAACCATTAGTGGTAGGCCAATGTTAATTGGTGTTCAGTTGTATAAGCATTAGCACATCTCATTTCCATGGATAATATTTGGCCCCGCCCCCCTCAGTCATGGTCTATTTACTTTGAAACTTTTGCTTACTTTACATGTATTAGTTTGTGATTAGATCAGTTTAAGATGAACTGCTAATGTTAAGTCAATGATATTTGGTATGCAAATTTATTGGCATTTGCAAGTATCGTTTCCATGGAGATTATATAGCCCCTCCCCTGATCATGGTTCATTGACTTTGAAACTTTTACATAGTTTACAAGTTAATGTTTGTGTTTAGATTTGTTTAAAGGGAACGAATTATAATAAGTCAATGGTATTTGGTATGCAGTTGTATTAACATCCATGGAGATTGTTTAGCCATGTACCTTGAGTCATGGTTCATCGACTTTGAATATTTGCATAACTTACATGTTAAAGTATTGCTATTTTAATTTCAACATTTGCATTATCAAAATTACAAAAAGGCGAGACATATCTCTGTGATAACAGTTTATGAATAAAATGAATTTAAATTTGGTCAGCAGTCTTACTGATGAGTTGTTACCTGTGTGGACCTTTTGGATCTGTTTTACACCTTCTTCCTGTTTTCCTAGTTATGAATAGGGTATGCTTATTACAAAATTTTTAAATTTATATGAATTGTCTTTTATTGGTTTGCTTGTATTTTGGAAATATTTATTTCTTCATAATTTCCTCATAACAGGTGAAGCCAAAACTTCTGTTATAGTGTCTTTTTCTCATTGAAGGATGCATATTTTGGGTGAGCCTGCGTCTCAGAAAGCTTGAATTAGGGATAGTGATCTGGCAGCGGCGTTAACGAACTTCTTAAAAAACCTTAATATTTCAGAAGGTAGAAGACCTGGATGCTTCATACTTTGTATATAGATGCCTTATGATATGAAGTTTCCGTCTGTCATATGTCCATTGTCCTTGACCTCATTTTCATGGTTCAGTGACTACTTGAATAAAAAAGAAGATTTTTTGTAATGTTAATATCTCTCTTATTATGAGTAATAGGATAACTGTATTTGGTATGTGCGTATCTTGCAAGGTCCTCATGCCTGTCAGACAGTTTTCACTTGACCTCGACCTCATTTCATGGGTCAGTGAACATGATTAAGTTTTCGTGGTCAAGTCCATATCTCAGATACTATAGGCAATAGGTCTACTATATTTGGTGTATGTAATGATTGTAAGGTGTACATGTCCAACTGTTAGGTGTCATCTGACCTTGACCTCATTTTCATGGTTCAGTGGTAAAAGTTAATTTTTGTGTTTTGGTCTGTTTTTCTAATACTGTATGCAATATATCAACTATATTTGGTGTATGGAAATATTTTATGATGTTCATGTCAGTCTGGTATGTTTTATTAGACCTTGACCTCATTTTCATGGTTCATTGGTCTATGTTAAGGTTTTGTGTTTTGGTCTGTTTTTCTTAAACTTTAAGCAATAGGTCAACTATATTTGGTGTATGGAATGATTGTAAGGCATATATGTCTGTCTGGCAGGTATCATCAGACCTTTACCTCATTTTCATGGTTCATTGGTCAATGTTCAGTTTTCCTGGTTAACTTTGTTTCTTAGATACTACAAGCAATAGGTCAACTATATTTGATGCATGGAATGATTTTAAATTGTACATGTCTGTCTGACAGGGTTCATATGACATTGACCTCATTTTCATGTTTCATTGGTCAATATAGAATTTCCATGGTTTGGTCTGTTTCTTTTATACTATAAGCAGAATAGTTCATTTATATTCGGTGTATGGAATGATTGTATTAAAGGTGTACATGTATTTCAGGCTTGGTTTATCTGACCTTGACCTCATTTTCTTGGATCATAAATGTTAATGTGATACTTGTAGTAAAACTTTATATTTAGGACTATCAACATATTAAAATCAATGGTCAATATAGTAGGCAAGACATTTCAGCGTGTGCACTTTTGTGTAACATAAGTGCCTTGTCTATATAAGTAAAATTTTAGTATATAGGAATTTGTCATTTTGTGTACCAAATCAGTCAGTCGAAACTGAGTGAGTATAATGAAATTTACAAATAAAAAGAATTGAATAAAAACTATATTTAATAAATCCTTTTGAAGCTCGGATTTTGTGTGGATGATAGATACATTTAGTGGATGATAGATACATTTAAAGATCCATTTGTAGTATTATCTTTTTCAAACCTCCGTAAAATGATACGTAACTTTAACAAAACTCACTGCTATAATATTGTCCAGATGATGTATGTATTTTGTGTAATTGTATTATACAGAGCTTCATTTATGCTAATGATATTATTCAGAATGATGGAAATGCATGGTAAACTATTAATAAGGTGGATGAAATACTAAAATACAACACAAACTAAAATATGATGTTATAACAGTATTAAGTAAGAACAGATTTGTAACAAAATGATTTCTCCAATTCTTTGTCATTTAATTGTTTTTAACAAATTGGATTTTTTGTTATTTTAAAGTGAAACCACATGATTGTCACATAATTGTTCATTTAATCATTCTACCATTTTACCTCGTGAACTATGATATTATAGAAGGGTCATTGCTAATTTTTGGATTTCTGACATGAAAATGTAAATCAACTGATAAGTGGATCGACTTATAAAAGTACATGTATATACTGTAGATGTTATGAATATTTCATCTGAACAAAATCAAACGATGTTCAACTCTACTACTTGACATAGATTTAACAGTAAAAAGTCATCTCTTTTGAATTGTGCTTGGCACAGTCAACTTTATGAACCTTTTCAGTAATTATTTTCTATTATAGATATTGTCTCTAGAACTTAAAGTGTAAACAACATCAATCATTGTCATTGCAATTCCACAATTTTCTAAGCCAGTTTTGGTCATGTACATGTATTAGTAAATTAGTACTGTTGTAATCCTGTTTTGGGATAGTATCCCTATTATAAATATAGAATTATGCATATGGTATATGTGCAAAATGAGGGATGTAAGCCCTTTGGAAGCATTTTTGCTCATAAACATAATAAGTGTAGGGTGACATGGTCCAAAGTATCGGATTCTTAGTATGAAATAAAAGATTTCAAAGAATGATTTCTTTGACATGAGTTTGCCTTAAATGAAAATTATACCAGTAAATATTCTGCATGAACTGACAAAAAAAAAATTAAAAAAGCCAAAGCAGAAAATTGTTAATGTCTTTCATATTTCTTTTTCAGCACCAACAGTTTCTGTCCCTGAATTGTTACAGCTCCCTACTGCAACAGAAGTTATTGTCCCTAGTACACAAGTGAAAATTTCTCATGTTGACACAACTAAATACATTCATATACGTCAACAAAATGGTAAATATACAGGAGTATTTAGGGAGACATCTGTGTGACCAAGAATTCTAATTTATTTCATATTCATAGTAAATCAATCAGTTATTTTTTGAATTAAGATTTGCTGATAAATGTATCTATCAGCACCATGGAAAGGAAATATTCTGTTTGTAATACCACAATAAGACATATTTTACTAATGTGTCATGGTGACATGTTCTACTTTTTTTTTTTGTTAGATCTACGGGTCATGTGAGAGGATCTTGTTGGTGGGTATGTGTAAATTTTAAAGTTAGAGTGAGATGTAGCCAAATGATGTGGTACACAAGACTTTTGTCTGAATTAATCTCTTTATAAACTTGTTTCAGTGTTTCAGTACATAATTAGAACATATATTTGATTTCTAACTGATGCAATATTTGTTATTTGATTGATGCAAAGATTATTATGTTTAATAATCATACAAAATGTGTGCTGCATTATTTTACTCTGTAGACAAGGTTAGCTATAGATCTAGATATTATTGCAGACAAATTAGTTTAATTAGTGTGGTATGATATATGTGCCTCTCTAAGTAATCAACAACTTCATATGATACATACTAAAATGATTACTTTCATATACCATCATTTTTACAAGATATAGAGAAATTAAACTTCATAAAACTTGGTATACTTAATTTTCAAGGTCAGAGGTCTAATTGTCTGTTTAATGGGTAACAAAACCCTGATAACATGATATCAACTGAACTGCTTTGTTACATAGTCAAACATGGGTATGCCACAACTATGAAAAGGGTAATGTCAAAGTTCAAAGGGCAAACTCATAAATGTAAAAAAAAAATGTTCATTACAATTCAGAGTTAAAGGTTTATTCAGAGTCTATAAAACTTGATAAAGATACACAAGAAAAATATGACTTGTATTGATTAAGGTACAAATGTTGTGAAAATATGCTGATTTCAAAAACTTGCCCCAACATTTCATCCAGTCATTTTTGTTTGTTCAGTATGTCTTGGTACAGAAAGTACTGTAAATTTGGTAAGGAAAATGTACATGTATTTTATTTATTTATTTATACTAAAATAGTGTATTTGTTTGTTTCTCAGTTGATATTTTAATAACATCACTTATTAATAGTATAAAAAATGTAGCATCTCTAAATTATAAAATATAACTTCCTATATCATTAATGATGAGTAGTGAGAGTAGATTAATATTAGGTCAACAGGATCACTGAGGATCATGAATTTGTATGTCATTAATAACAATTTTAAAGTGTATGTGCATAGGTTGTGTAGAAAGAATGATTGGTTCACAAGTTTTGTGCAAGCATTAACAAATAAACAGTAGTGTTTGCAAAGTTATTGAAGAAGCGAAAATTTTCAGAATTCAATTCTTAAACGTCTATGTAGTGTATATATTTGAAATCCTAAACTGATTATGAAAAAAAAGGTTTTTATCTTTATCTTAATTTATCTTAAATGGGTACGTAATTTTCAAGTGAAATGGTTCAATCTTAAAATCATCCCAATAACCCTTCAATCATATAATTTCACTGTCAAATAAATGTACTCTAACTTTAGGCATAGACCGCAAATGAAAAAAATGACCTGATTAGTCTGAAAATTCTATCTTTCAAATTTATATTGATTTTGGCAAATTTACATATCCAAACACATTTATAGTGTTTTTTTTAAAAAAAAGAAAGTACTGCCTCTTTTGTAGTGAATATAGGTTCCTGGAGCAGAACAAAATAAGTGTTTTATCTACTAAAATTCTTAATATACAAATTTTTCAAAAATCAAAAACTGTAAAGATGCAACATGTTTGGAAGAATAGAGCTTTCAGTAGAATATACACCAATATTGACACTCATTTTTCCTTTTAAACCAGTTCTTTATAAGAATAAGTTACATTCTATACTGAATATGTCAGATCATTCTTGCATTTACTATGTTTGTTAGTTCATCCATTCCCAGAAATATACTAAATCAGTAGGAAAATTTTGCCAAAAAAGTCTTATAAAAAATTATACATATAATATATATGTTCAGTGTATTTAGTTGTGTGTCTGAATCAATCTCTCAAAATTTTACTTGTAAAACTTGCATTAAAAGTAATATATGTTATGATTATGATTGACCTATTTTAATTTTAGCAATAAATTTTAAAATGGCCGTATACTGTATATCAGGTAGGGAGGAAATGCTTCTAATGTTCACAGAAATGTTTATTTCAATATTAACACAAAAAAATGCAGCTAACAACAATATCAAAGAATAGAAAGCTTTCATTGTAGACCCCCCCCCCCCCCATTAGTGGACGTAACAGACGAACGTTTACCTTATCTGGCTCAGCCAATGGATGAGCATAATGGGTTAATGGATGGCCATTACTAATTTGTAATGGGTTCGATAATAATTATTAACACTTTTACTAATAAAGCTGATTTCGTTCCCTTTTATGCTTTTTATCTATCAAATAGTAAATAAATTTTTAAAAAAAGATAACATAACAGATATGATTTAACTGAAGGTGAAAATATCACAAACGTGTGACATTATAGAATTTAACATATAAAGGAAAGGATAGTTAGTGGTTTGTCATAACAACATTATTTTTGTACGTTGCTTTACTTATTTTGTAATATTTATAATAGGTTTTCGGCTATATTCTTTTTTGCTGTAAAGTACTATTCCTTAAACAGCATAACTTCCGGTGCTATCAGAAACTTCTGTTATCTTATCACAGTTATATTTATATATTAAAAGCTAATGGTGTGGTGTTGTTCTTAGGTCAATAGTGAAGAAATGAAATGAAATCCGTTCACGCTATTAGGAAATGCATTCAAATGACGTTAATTCCACGTAATCATATTCAGTCAATCCAAAAAGGACATTTATCAAATGTTGTCATCATGGAAAATGCAAACAATAATCTGGGAAACGATACGAATAGAATGATTACGAGAAGTTACAGTAAAAAGTTACACGAGAGGAAAGAAGACGTCAAGTCCAAATCTGAAATGCCTTTAAGTATTGGTCATGACAAAGATGGCAAGGAATTCTATATCAGAATGACTACAGGTGCGTTCAATTTTATCTGAATACAAAATACAAAACTCTGCTGTCTCATGGCTGAATTATATTCCTGCTTTTGGCTATATTTGTTTTAAATTTTTGCTACCTGTTTTATGATAATTGTTAACGTTATATATAATTGTTAAAATTACCCTCAAGTTCTGGATCATTTTGAATAATAATTGATATAGATCTAGGATCACTTGGTATACATGTAAGTAGTACGTTACATGTAATTGAACCAGCAATTAAAAAAGACAACATGTCATTAACTAGCCAAATCTTTTAACGATTTCTATAGATGAAAACAAAATTTTATAGTTTATTTTCTAAAGTAAAATAGCGAATGCCTTTTCTAATTTCTCATTAATAATTTGATATTTATTGTGACATATTTAAAACAAACGGATATTAATGAAAAATTATGTAGCTAAGAAAGTTCAGCTGATTGAAGCGAAAATTTATATGACAACTTTACTGAAGGGCGGACATGGCGGAAGGACCTTTTTCGGAACGATTGGGCCTTTATTTATTGCGGGAATTCGGGGTTTACACTTATTTGGACTCAGGAAATAATGATTGATTTTTTTTTCGGGATCAGGGAAATAATGCTTTATAAATTTTTTTTCGGGAATTCGGGATGACAACCCTTCTACTTTACTGAACACCCTCTTACTATTCATCCCTTTTCGGGGGAAATAAATTGAACATATGTAAAACAAAGGAAACAGTACCTTGTCTTTCGGTCAAATGCGAGAAAAGCTGAATAAATGAAACCCCATTCCGACATTGGCAGATAATTGTTAAATGAGCAACTTCCAGTCCCTTTTTTGTGCCATACGTAACCCCTTCCCGTTTTAGCTCACCTGGCCGTCGTCGTCGCCTGTTAACTTTTACAAAAAAAACGTCTCTTCTGAAACTAATGGGCCAAATTTAACCAAACTTGGGAACAATCATCATTGGAGTATCTGGTTTAAAAATGTATCTGATGACCCCGCCTGTCATTCAACATTGCTGATGAGATCTACATATTGTCCACTTACATGACGAATTTTACTATTTTTTTTTCTAAAAAACGATCTATTATAAGTCAACAGGGCTGAAATAGTCTAACGACTTCTCTCATGAGTTATTGCCCTTTAATGACGATTTTTACCCATTTTTTGCGATTTGCCTATTTTCCTGAAAACTATTGAAGATATAGTGTTAAATAAACACTTTAAACAGCAAAAATGATCAGAAAGACAATATCTACAAGTATATCAGCATAATCCAAATCGTCTGAAGACTCCTTATTGGAGTTATTGCTCTTTGTTGACGATTTTACATTTTTTTTGCGTTTTTGTCTAACATCTTAAATACACATGATAATAACTTATATAAGCAAAAAAGATCAGCAAGACAAGTTCATCAAAGACGACTATTGGTCGAAATCGTCAGTAGACTCTTTATTGGAGTAATTGCCCTTTAGTGACAATTTTTTCCCATTTTTTATGTTTTTGCCTAATAGCTTAAAAACTATAATAGAAAGATAAACTGTAATCTTAAAATATGAAAAAATGATAAGCGAGACAAGATCTACAAATAACTTATTATGGCCAAAATCGTCAGTCGACTTCTTATTTGAGTTATTGCTCTTTAATGACAGTTTATTTTGCATTTTTGCCTATTAACTTAAAAACTATAAATTTTTGCAGAAATGGTTGTTTGACTCTTGATAGGAGTGAGTGCCCTTAAATGAAGATTTTTTTACCCTTTTCTATGTTATGGGCAAAAACTAAGGAAGAGAGAGAGAAACTGTAAACAGAAAAATAATATCAGCAATAGAAGATCAATAAAAAAAGAGACTTTTGTCATGAATTCTTTTCTAGTCCACAATGATGGAGAGGGTCCATTGTTGAAGATGGACATAGACCTAGGTGAGTGAGACAGGCTTTTTAGAGCCTCTAGTTTGCATTGCACTGATCTTTCGAAAATATGAACTCTGAGAGTTGATCATGAAGTTGAATCATTAAGTGCTTATTGAGAGCACTTTACAGTTTTTGGTTGTATGGACCATGACCATGTTCGGTAAATGAACAGTTGCTAAAATACAAAACCAAAATAACATGGTGGTGTTTTCGTTAGCTGCAGTTTGTACTTGTAAGTGACATTGACCGATTACATTGTATGTCTATTTTTCATGTTTGATCGTAATCAGAGACATTGTTCCATACAAAGAAATACTGTAAGGAAGTACAGGCAGGCTTAATACTGTCTCCATTTTACTATTCAAATTAGTTGTTAGATTTAATTCCCTTTCTTTTCTTTGGTCTGGATTGAAATGATATCATATAGACTCTTATAGAAGTGAACGCAAGCCGCACAACACGAAGCCAATTTTGTTATGTATTTCAGATGAGCAAAACAAAAGCAACAAGAAAGCAATATTGACATATGAATGGGAGCGCCCGAACTTTGCCGATCTTCAGCATACTTTTGTACCGGAAGAATTTAGAGGTCATGGTGTAGCCAAATTATTAGCCGAGGTATTTTTGATTATATAGTGGGAATGAAATGTAGCAATGCAAGGTTGTGATTATGGTGACACAGGCTCGCTTTGATGTTGTGCTGTACGAGAAGCTACAACTTTTCATAACATGTTAATGAGTCTGTCCCAATTATAGAAATTCTCGTCGATGTGATTGTTGTTTACTTTTATTGGCGTTTTTGTCTTATTGGTGTCAGTTATTCGGCTGATTTTGTTAAATTCATTTACGTCTTGCCTAGACGTTTTAGAACTTTTCATATGTTGTTTAGGTTTTAGCGTTTAAGAACTTACAACTGCTAAGAAATAGAAGTTCCTTTATACTATTAATTCCAAAAGGAAGAAGTATTCTGAAATATTATTTTCACTGGACGATATATTCAACAGCATGTATTTTTTGATGGAATAAAGAATATAGCACAAAGTACACACACAAGTGTTGATATAGTGTTGATTTATGAGGGGCCTGATGGGTTATTTTCGTTCTTCGTGATCGGCGCATTTTCGCTATCGTGATCCGTTTTTCTACAGATTTATTTTTTTTTTATATTTTCGTGATCCGTGATCATGGAAATTTATTTTCTGTGAATCGTGATTGACAAAAAAATCAACTCGTGAATCGTGATGAGACCCCCCCTCCCCCCAATCAGGCCCCTCATTTATAAGGTGGGGGGGGGATTTGTAATTCTATCATATTGAATTGTTTTCATACACATTGGATGCATCTTTCAGCAGTAAAATTAAAAAGATCAACGTTTGTATGAATTGAACAACTATTGTAAATATTATAACGTGATTAGTGTAAAACCAAGACCGGGTTTTTAACTGCACAATAAGTTTCAGTTGTATTTTATTTTAACAATGCATCATGACAGTTCGTGTATCCTTTAAACATGAAGTTCCTAAGTACCGAATCAAATGTGTTTTATAGATATAAGAAGATGTGGTATGAGTGCCAATGAGACAACTCTCCATCCAAGTCAAAATTTATAAAAGTAAACCATTATAGGCCAAAGTACGGTCTTCAACACGGAGCCTTGGCTCACCCCGAACAGCAAGCTATAAAGGGCCCCCAAAATCACTAGTGTAAACAGGGGCGGATTCAGGATTTTGGAAAGGGGGGGGGGGGGGGGCGAAGTATGTAAAGATCGCCGAGCGGAACGAGGCGAACATTTTTTTGGCTAAAAAACATAAAATAAGTGTAAAATGCACTTTTTTAACGGTTCCTGACGTAAGGCATGTATATTTTATAGTTAAAGTGTAAGGGTTGGACATTTTTGATGCCGTATTCTCCCCATTAATTGTCTATTATAAAATGATTGGATGGATCCAAAGCTATGTACTAATATATTTGATGTGGGACTTGTCAGTAAAAAATTGACATGGAAAATTCTCGTTTGTTGTATGTTTAGTTAGCATAACGTCACAGATTTCTTGTTGTAAACAAGATATACGCCGGGCTATTCAATGAAATTTACAATACGACCGACACGAGTTAAGAAAGACAAATAAGCAATTTTTATCCAAATGTTTGATTGAAATGTTTCACCCAACAAGGGAAGTGAGGGATTTCAAATCAACCAAAGGCTACGAATGAGTCTGAAATGACATCGAATATATGAATGACGGTCGACAAATGGAGACATAAAGGCCACACCCAGCAGGCAGGTTGCAGTCGGGCCTTGAAAAAGTATTCATTTTATCAGTTCGACGAAACAGACATTCCGGTCAGATATGGGATTTACATGCAAACCTCTGGCCCCAAAAAAATTACGCCCGTTTTTTTATTCATCATGTTCATTTAATGCTAAATAATTCTGTTGGAAATTTTTGTTTCTAATAGCAAAAAAAGTGGACAAGATTATTGTTTTCAATCCAGATACGGCCAGAATTTTTGTTTAAGGCTAAAATCAGGGTCAGAATTTTTTCTCTCAAACATCTCAGACTGCCCCCTCAAATCAAATGGTCCGTACCTTAGACTTTAAATCTATCTAGAGCTTATTGACTGGGGATCATTATTCAGCTATGTTATTAATAGGCTGGGGCGTGTTGGGTTAAACATGTTTTCGTAGGTAAATAATATTGCTGTGGAACTTTTTTTGCATGAAAGTGTAATAGAGTAAAACTTTCTGTTCGGTGGAATTGTGAAATAGAAGTCAATAAATACGTTCTTGCTCAATCCTTTGTCGCTTTGAAGGTGTCATAGATATAGGAAGATGTGGTATGAGTGCAAATGAGACAACTCTCCATCCAAGCAACAATTTATAAAAGTAAACCATTATAGGTCAAGGTACGGCCTTCAACACGGAGCATTCTTGTCATCCTCAGCCTAAGCAATGTGTTACTGTAATTTGAATTTCAAAATGACTGAGTGACGTTTTATCGACGCACTGGTCAACTCCACCGTAGCGAATCACATGATTTTGACATAATCAATAATATATTACAGTAAATACGAGCGAAACTTATCTTTATAAGTAAAGAATTGCCGCATAAAAATTAAATACGCGGAAAATGGCAAAGTTCACGAAGTCTAGTCTGATTAATCATTTTACAAAAAAAAAAAAAGTGCAAGCAAAGGGGGGGGGGGGGGGGGGGGCGTACGCCCTCTACGCCCCCCTCTGGATCCGCCACTGGTAAAACCATTCAAACGGGAAAACCAACGGTCTAATCTATATAAAAAACGAGAAACGAGAAACACTTATGAACCACATTAACAAACGACAACTACTGAACATCATATTCCTTTGCCTAGTTACCATCATAAATGAAACCCGACTAGGAAGCTCGTGTCTGACCTGTTTTAAATTAAGATTTCATGGTACCCAGACTTTGGGCACAGAAATGAATATTATTGCTTTCATTGTGTAAATCCATTTCATTTGAAATTTGGTGGATAGTTGTCTCGTTAGCAATCAAACCACATCTCCTTATTTTAATATGTAATCTGTCTTACAATACTCAAACTGATATATCAATTTTAAAAAGTTTTTTTTTTATTTTGTAGACGGCTTTTGAGCATTTTGTCTCGGAAGGAGCTACAATGAGACTTTCGTGTACATATCTACAGAAGTACGCCTTAGACAATGAAAATCCAAGACATATGAGTAATATTTGTTGGGACTAACATGTAGCCTGGATGCATTGTATACACAGATCACCAATATAATCAGTTAAACTCTTTGGACATTGCCTTATCTTTTATTGGATTCACTGTTGTTTGAATCTTCATTTATTTTGTAATTCTATATGATCAGATTCTTTGGATTTATTTTATTTTGATTGTCATGTAGCAGTGGAGTATTGACAGAATTAAATTCAAACATTGTTTACCCTATACAATTTCGGCTTTTTCTTTCTTTATTTTTATACCACATACTGAACACTACTAAGCTGATATGACCTTGTTTTAGGTGAATTTATCCGCTCTGAAAATATCCTTTATTTTACTATCCATACTTAAAAACAACGTTGTTTTCAAGCATATTTTGAAATCCATTTCTTGTAGAAACATGTTATGTCCATGCCTAAATACCAATTTATGTATAGCATTTGTAAATTTTGTCCTTTACTCCACATTCCCCTATTTTTCAGATTGAGGGACAAAAACTCATATTAAATGGAAACGGTAGTATTAAGAATAAGCTTACGAATATTTATTATTTCAATTAACGGCCCTTGATGGGCAATATGACATTCACATAAACAAACTATGATATTATAACACAATTTGCACATATTTGATTTTAAACAGCATACATTTTGCAGTCATGACAAAGATTGGTAAAACAACTAGAATGAAAACAATGATAGTGTTGGTATACAAATGAAAGAAGATACCAAGGGGCAATACAAACCACTATGCAAAGAAGGATAGACAACACTGTAACACCATAGTCAAAATATCTCGACTCATATTTAAAGCAAAAATACATTACAGGACACGAAAAATAACTTAATAATACCTATCGGATAGAGGTGAACAAAGAACATTGCCAAACTACTTATGTATAATAAACGGGATTCTTTTATGCAGTATGCTATGAAAGGATTATCGTATCCTTCTCTGCATGCAGCATCCATCAAAGTGTCAATTATTCGGAATGTCAAAGCACTTCTCACGATGGCTACCATCAGTTTTCATATGATGATATGGCTCATCCAGTGTGTATGAAGTCTTCTGTTGAGAGTGTAGTTAATGTGACAGTATCCACGTGCTCCCTGCAATCGTTTTACAACTTTTTATCAATAAATTTAAACAACTAAATATTTATTCCTGTACAATTATTAACACTTACGGTTCTACATCCTGTCGATACTTATATTTTGGCATTGCACATGGTCATGTTTTCCTAAGCTGTTTATGACGTCTTTGCATAAATTGAGATATGTACCGATTGATATTTTTTCTTTGATGCATGATTTTTTTTATTGTTGTAATTTGCTTTGAATTAGCTTTCAGTAACTGCGAGTACTCTCAGGTCGATACTTTATGCCTTTATTGTTTTTATACGACCGCAAAAAATGTTTGCGGTCGTATATTGGTATCACGTCGTCGTCGTCGTCGGCGTCGTCGTCGTCCGAAGACAGTTGGTTTCCGGACAATAACTTTAGTATAAGTGAATAGAAATCCATGAAATTTTAACACAAGGTTTATAACCACAAAAGGAAGGTTGGGATTGATTTTGGGGGTTATGGTCCCAACGGTTTAGGAATTAAGGGCCAAAAAAGGGGCCCAAATAAGCATTTTTGTAGTTTCCAGACAATAACTTGTGTTTTGGTGTATGAATCTCTCTGAAATTATACCACAAGTTTCCATACAACAAAGGAATGGTTAGGATTTACTATTGGGGGTTATGGCTCAAACCATTTAGGAATTAGGAGCAAAAAAGGGGGAAAACAAGGGTTTCCTTGTTAATTGACAATTAATACAATTTTAAAGCAGTGTAAGGGAGGTAATCAAAATACATTAAAAGAACAATATTGTGTATGTTTTAGATTACCTCCCTTACACTGCTTGTAAATTATGTATAAAGAAATAATGTATTGTCTCTAGGTGATTAGCTGTCAATTTATCTTTAGAAGTTACTATTAATTAATATCAATTTTAGCTTTGGTTATGTATGTCATTTTCTATTTTAAGACTTTTATGATGTATTTAAATGGGTAATTATGGTTGCAAACTCCATTAGAAATTTGAAATGACCATATCTTGAGGGAAAGATTTTTTTTTGGAAAAAAGGGAAAGGAGGGAAGTGAAACAAAATGTGGGGTTCTCATTTCAGATTTCAGAAAATAAAAAGATAATTTCTTCAAATATATTTTTTTTTGTTAAAAAAAGGGCCGGGGGTGGGGGTTCAATACGCAACAGCATAGTGTATTGCACAAAAGCAAAAAAAAAGTGGGTAATTTTTTTTTGGGGGGTGGGTCAATTCGCAACAGCAAAGTGTATTGCACAAAAGCAAAAAATTGAATATAAATTCAAAATTATATAACAAATTATAAGTTCTTTGACTACAGTTATTCTGTGTCAGAAACCTATTATGTGTCAAATATTTAATTACAATCCAAATTCAGACATGTATCAAGCGCGAATAGTGTGTCCATTTTTGCCCCAACTGTTCATGGTTGGATCTCTGCGGTCGTATCCAGCTGCGCTCAGCGAAGCAATTTATTGTAAGTTGTTCTTGTTTATTTGTTGCTTTGGTATAGATCTGATGAGTCAAGCCCTTTTCAACTAGTTTTTAAAGTTTGTTCATATGTTGTCCTGTTACACCACTGTCCCATTCAGGTTGGAGTGAGGGTTGGGCGTCCGCAAACATGTTTAACCCCATTATGTATGTGCCTGTCCCAACTCAGGAGCCTGTAATTCAGTGGTCGTTTATTTGTTTTTCGTTTGTTGTTTTGTACGTAAGTCAGGCTTTGGTTTTCTTGTTAACCGGATTTTCGAAAGAAAAATCGGTTATTGATTTGGGGATGTACGGCGGCCGTCGGGTGCCAAACAGTGTCCGTTCATTAACATGAAAACGCTTTGACGAAATTTTTTCAAATTTAGATATGTTATTTCCTGTGACTAAATGAAGGTCAAATTCAATTTTTACGGCTTTAGCTTTTCTCGTTGTTGAGTTATATCCCTTTCCATTAGTCAAAAGTGGTACTTATTATGTGATTGAGTTATTTCCCTTTAAACTGAAATGGTTAATTATATATATATAAAGGTTGATTACACTTACAGATAAGTTTTATAGATTTTTAAAAGACATTGTATTAATGATAAATGACATTTTGGATTTTTTTTTCTTTGGTAAATTGTTTGAAGAATTTTGTGGTAGGTTTGTTTGTTATTCTGTATAAACTAATTTTCTGAATGCTATATATATATATATAATTTTTTTTATGAAGTGAACTCCTTTAAAAACTAAGCTTGTATTGTTTATTAATAAACATATATTTAGATTTCTGTTTTTGGGCCCAGTTTTCAAGTTGGTCCAAATCGGGGTCCAAAATTAAACTGTGTTTGATTTCAACATAAATTGAATATAATTAGGGTTCTTTGAAATGCCGAATATAAACCTGTATTTATTTTCATTATTTTAAAATTAGATAATACCACATTGAGGCCCAAAGGGTCCTAAATTAAAATTTTGTTTAATTTCATCAAAAATTGAATTCTTGGGGTTCTTTGATATGCTAATTCTAACAATGTTTTAGTGGTCAAATCATATCTAATTTTATTGATTATAATGATTTATTCAGTTTGAGTTATTTCCCTTTGAACAGAAAATTAATAAGTATAGGGATAAAATTAAACTGTGTTTCATTTCAACATAAATTAAATATATATAGGGTTCTTTCAAATGCTGAATCTAAACCTGTATTTAAATATTGGATTTTTGGGCCCAGTTTTCAAGTTGGTCCAAATCAGGGTCCAAAATTAAGCTTTGTTTGATTTCAACAAAAATTGAATTCTTGGGGTTCTTTGATATGCTGATTTTAACAATGTACTTAGATTTTGGATATTGGACCATAAAAGGTAAATGTCCAATTTCAAATTTTTCAGTTCTTTGACCACATTCATTTTGTGTCACAAACCTATGCTGTGTCAAATATTCAATCACAATCCAAATTTAGAGCTGTTTTAAGCTTAAATGTAGTGCCCATACTTGCTCAACTGTTCAGGGTTCGACCCCTGCAGGAAATCCGGTTTGCTGTCACTCTGACAGCCTCTTGTTTGGATATTTTTACATTTTCTCATGTCAAGGCTTTTTATAGCTTGTTATGCAGTATTGCTCTAGATTAAGGCCGTACGGAGGCAAACGTTGCTAACATTTATACGTCATTTTGTCTTTGGTGGTTAGTTGTCTCATTGACAATCGATCACAATCAAACCACATCTCCTTATTTTATATTACTTTTTGTTTTAAAGACGACGGTTATCAATTGAGATATGCAAACATGCTAAAACTTTGTTCTTATATAGTCTTTATGAAATTTTAGGGACCACTTCTGATAATAGATAAATCAAGTTAGCTTCTGCTTGAGACTAATGAGTTCAGCTTATTTAGCATAACTTGTAAGTGTCCAATCACTGATATATTAATCTGGTAATCACCCATAAAAACACAAGTCAGTGAAGGTAAATAAACAAAAACACAAAAACAAGTATTTTTTAAACAAGTTTTTAAAATTTTATTGTGCACAAAAAACTCCAAAACGACGAAAAAGAAAATCTGAAAAAAACTTATCAATTTTTTTCTTTTCCATGTTTAAAGAGGCGGATCCAGACAATTTTTCCGGGGTCGTCACAATGCGAATTGTCAAAAAGTTTTAAATGGTTTTATTGGTAGTATTTCATTGAGGTCACGAGGGAAGTTACTATGCAAGTGGTTTCACATGATTTCCGAAATATATTCCTATTTTATTTTCTTGGATTTTTGCAACTGAGCTAAAGTATCAACGATTACATCAATTGTAAATTATAATCAGTGCTTATCCACTGAATCTTTTCTGACCTATTGTTGCGCGAAAAAAAAAATCAGTAACCCGAGCCCACCATTTGAACTTTCACATTTGCAATTGTTTACACGCATCGGTCAGGCCAATCGGATTAACATACATATCCTTTGTCCATGCTTCTCTTACAAGCGGAGTGTGAACACATGATCTGTATTTCAATCAGATTGCGGTCAGACAATTTTAAGAATGACAAAGATGTTAAAATAATCAAGCTTGTCGCATTTCTCAATGTTTTCAGCTGCCGACTTTAGCCATTTTTTGTAGTTTTCCAGAAATGCAACCACCAGTGACAGTCCTTTCTACTTCGAGAGATCATAGTCCACTTGGACTAAGTAACTATGCGTTATAATAATCGGTTTTAGGTTTTCGTTAAACTTTAATTGTGTTTCAAAGTATTAATTGGAAAATCGATACTGAATCAAAACGTACAAGATATAAGGATTTTGCAAAAAAAATCTGCGCTACTTTGATTAAGCCAGATCATGGCACCGGGATACATACATGCCTGATTTTTGTTGAAAATTTGTTAAAAAATTAAAGATTTGGGCTTTATTTAAATAAACATGAGTCAGCTACCAAACGACAGAAAAAAAACAAAACAAAACGATATCTTTAGACTAGTTGATTAGATTGTTTGCCGTAAAAGCCGCGCATATTCATGATACCTGCCCATACCTCAGTGTACCTATAGAGGTGGTTGTGTTGGTTTGTTCATTTTTTTTTAATTTCCGTCAAAACACCTGAAAGATAAAGTGTAGGAAAATTCAGATAAACTTTTTTCTGACCCGGGCATATAATTTTTTCACTTGTAATTCTTTGTCATAAGAAAGGACATTTACAGGTCTTCACTGTGACAACTCTGTTGGCCAAGATGGTTGCCTCATTGGCAATCATACCACATTTCCTGATTTTATATTAACCCATATCTTTATTATTCTTACAAAAAACTCACGATTTCGGGGCCTTTATAGCTTATTATGCTGTATGGGTTTTGCTCATTGTTGAAAGCCGTAAGGTAACCAATATAGTTGTTAACTTTTACATTATTTAGTCTCTGGTGGAGAATTGTCTCATTGGCAATCATCACATCTTCTTATTTTTATATCATCAGGATTGAAATGTTGTATGCCAGACGCACGTTCCGTCTACAACTACAAAAGACTTATCAGTAACGCTCGAATCAAAAAAGTTATAATGAAGATCTGAGACTACAATAACCGACATATATATATAGTAGTCTCAGTAATGGTAAACAAAATTACTAAGTTGAATAGTATTAGGACCCAAAATTCCGAAAAGTTTTGCCAAATACAGCTAGGTGTATGTATCAATATATTGATCAACAACATAAGCATGAATACATGGAAAATTCAATGATGTCATCACGAGAAAGTGTCCGTTCGGTCTATATCTATACCATATTGTTTTCTGGTTTTTAGATTTTCCAACTGTTTCATTTACTTCCCTTGGTCGTATCCGGTTTTAATTTCATTTTGCCGGCAACGAAATTTGCACGTTTTGAAAATGTCACAAAAACCACAACAGCAGGTAATAAATGTTCATTAAGAATCCGAATTCACAGGGCAAAACACGAATGAGACAATTTGAAACCAGTAAGACAGGCATACCAACTTTACTGAATTTCGAAACGTGACGTTTTCACTTTTCGTGAAAAAATAATTATTTTACAAAAAAATATGAAATTCTTCAGGATTTGCGTGCAATATGTAGAGGGAAGGGGTCAATTGATTTATCAAACCATTGTTAGAAGATTGATTTAATAACAGTTAGGGGTAACAAGACACTTCGGCACCAAGACATTTCGGCACCTTTTCGGACATTTCAGAACTAAGACAATTCGACACCTCAATTTTTCTCTCTATATTTTCCTGTTATCATTAAAGGTTAAGAAAAATAAAAGAATTAAAACGAAATATCAAGAATTTTTATATTAATATTAAAATCCTTAAAGGGGCCTTAGCTGTCAAAATCATGCTCACCGATTTGACTGAAATTCTCATATTTGATTTATAACATACTAAAATGTATATCCAAATTATAAAAAGTCTTAAATAAACAATTTACAGTGCATGAATTCCATAATATGTATCAGCATTTCGAGTGTATTTTAGTCTAGACTCCATCTAATTAACTATGGAGGTGACCTCCGATGACTGCAGACGGTAATATAACCCGATATAGATATAAATAGATAGCGAATGTGTGCAATTGGGTTTTTCTAGGTCTGTTTGATTTCATATTATAGGTTAATAAAATATGTTAATCATCGTTTTTACCTGTATAAGAAGAGTTTTTGTGGATTGAATCAGTCAACCAAATGATTTACCCTTGTTTCACTTTCAATGTTGACAGTCTTTTCCTTTTAATAGCTAAACATGCCTAGTTCATGCGTAACCCATCTCTAGCTAAGGGGTTAGATAGAATGTCACATGTATACAGATTCAATGAGGTTGAATTATTCACTTGTAAGTGAATAATTCATCAGCGATGTTTCTTAGCTTATTTTGACAAAATTGAACCAAACTGGCTCCTTAAAGTGAATTATTATTTCACTATTTCACTTTCTGACATTAATGATTGAACAAAAAAAAATCATATCTTTTTTTTTATATCTCGTAGCTAATGCCCCTTTAAAAAAAATTTGCAATACAAAATTTAATGGTGTTTGAATAAACATTATTTAATTAAATCATAATAATTGATTGTAAAATTTGAAGATGCCAGAGTCTATGGACCACCACCAAAGGGACTTTTTTTAAACTTATAGTGCTGCCTGTATATATGTTATATTTACTGTTTACAGTATTTAAAATATTTCACAATTATCATGTGTTCCCCTTTCATGAAAAACTAGTGCTGTTATTGTATCTATAAACTGTTGAATATAATTAAAATAAATATTATAAGTATGATAAATATGCATTATGTGTTTTAATTTAATACTAGAATACCATCGGAATAGAACTATGCATTACATAAAAACTAGTATATGCATAGTGAATTCTATAATCTCTTTGAAATCAATATTCATGCATACACACGAATGAGACAGCAACCCAAATGACTAAGCTGCCATACAGTCCACCAATAAACAACAAAAAGAATAAACAATTTCAAGATATCATATACACTAATTTCGTAAATAGTGCAGGAATAACATTGGTAATTGTAAAAACAGTCCCAAATATTTGCTCTATTTAATATTTTACACTAAACTTGCAAATTGAGGTCATCCATACAAACCTACATTAGTCCCAGGTAATTTAAATTTTTGGTTCAACATATTTTGAACAAGGATTTATTAAGGTCTAAAAGCTAATAAGTGGAATAAACACATGGTTGATTCAATCAAGTGGAATAAACACATGGTTGATTCAATCAAGTGGAATAAACACATGGTTGATTTAATCTTTATGAGGTGCCGATTTGTCTATGTGACCAATCTCAAGATGTTTTTTATGAATGAATTACACTGGTTGACCCAGTCAATGGGCTTAAATTTAGTCTTAGATGCATGATGTTTTTTATTAGTTGTTATTGGCTTTGAACTAGCTGTCAGTAACTGCGAGTACTCTCAGATCTGTACTTAGTGTCTTTTTGTTGTTGGGATGTACAAGTACCCAGCCACGTCCACTCTGTGTTTTTGTTAGATGTATTTCTATTTGTATCCATCTGATGAGTTAAGCCTTTTTCAACTGATTTTTATACGACCGCAAAAAAAATTTTGTGGTCGTATATTGGTATGACGTTGGCGTCGTCCGAAGACACATTGGTTTTCGCACTCTAACTTTAGTTTAAGTGAATGGATCTCTATGAAATTTTACCACAAGGTTCAATACCACAAAAGGAAGGTTGGGATTGATTTTGGGGGTTATGGTACCAACAGTAAAGGAATTAGGGGCCAAAAATAAGCATTTTTGTAACTTCCAGACATAACTTGTGTGTTAGTGTATGGATCTCTCTGACATTGTACCACAAGGTTCCATATCACAAAAGGAATGCTGGGATTGATTTTGGGGGTAATTGCCTCAAAATATTAGGAATTAGGGGCCAAAAAAGGGGCAAAAAAACAAGCATTTTTCTAGTTTCATGACAATAACTTGTGTGTAAGTGCATGGATCTTTCTGAAATTGTACTACAAGGTTCCATATCACAAAGGAAAAGCTGGAATTGAGTTTGGGGGTAATTGCTGAAACGTTTAGGAATTGGGGGCCAAACAGGGGCCAAAAATAAGCATTTTTCTAGTTTCCAGACAATAACTTGTGTTCAAGTGTATGGATCTCTCTGAAATTGTACTGCAAGGTACCATACCACAAAGGGAAGGCTGGGATTGATGATGGGGGTAATTGCCTCAATATTTTAGGAATTAGGGGCCAAAAAGGGGCAAAAAACAAGCATTTTTCTAGTTTTAGGACAATAACTTGTGTGTAAGTGTATGGATCTTTCTGATATTGTACTACAAGGTTCCATATCACAAAGGAAAAGCTGGGTTTGAGTTTGGGGTTAATTGCCCTAATTGTTTAGGAATTTGGGGCCAAAAAACACATTTTTCTAGTTTCCAGACAATAGCTTGTGTTCAAGTGTATGGATCTCTCTGAAATTGTACTGCAAGGTACCATACCAAAAAGGGAAGGCTGGGATTGAGTTTGGGGGTGATGAATCATAAGGGGGTTCAAAAAATTTGGGGGGGGGGATTTATTTTTTTTTTCATTTTTTTTCTTTTTTTTTTCTTTTAAAATTTTCCATTTTAAGTTGGTTATTTCTGATTTATATTTAAAAGCAAATAATAATGATATGGTAGGAGATACACACCAAACAGGATGTGTAAATTATTATATAATAAGTATTGTGCAATAGCAAGAAATTTTCAATTGCACGGTATTGCACAATAGCAAGAAATCTTCAATTGCACAGTATTGCGCAATAGCAAGAAATCTTCAATTGCACAGTATTGCGCAATAGCAAGAAATATCCAATAGCACAATATTGCGCAATAGCAAGAAATTATCAATCGTACAGTATTGCGCAATAGCAAGAAATATTTAATTGCACAGTATTGTGCAAAAGAAGATACTTTGTATAAATTGCTTATTTCTTGACCAATTTCAATGGGGTTTTATTCTTGAATTCTTGGGGTTCTTTAATATGCTGAATCTAACCGTGTATTTAGTTTTTGGATTTTTGGCCCCGTTTTTAAATTGGTCCACATTGAGGTCCAAAGGGTCCAAAATTAAACTTTGTTTGATTTCATCAAAAATTGAATTATTGGGGTTCTTTGATATGCCGAATCTAACCATGTATTTAGATTCTTAATTTTTGGTTCCGTTTTCAAATTGGTCTACATTAAGGTCCAAAGGGTCCAAAATTAAACTTAGTTTGATTTTAACAGAAATTGAATTCTTAGGGTTCTTTGATATGCTGAATCTAAACATGTATTTAGATTTTTGATTATGGGCCCAGTTTTCAAGTTGGTCCAAATCGGGGTCCAAAATTAAACTTTGTTTGATTTCAACAAAAATTGAATATATGGGGTTCTTTGATATGCTGAATCTAACCATGTATTTAGATTTTTGATTTTTGGGCCCCGTTATCAACTTTGTCCACATTGAGGTCAAAAGGGTCCAAAATTAAACTTTGTTTGATTTCATCAAAAATTGAATTCTTGGGGTTCTTTGATATGCTGAATCTAACCATGTATTTAGATTTTGGATATTGGACCATAATAGGTGAATGTCCAATTTAAAATTTTTAAGTTCTTAGACCACATTCATTCTGTGTCAGAAACCTATGTTGTGTCAAATATTTAATCACAATCCAAATGCAAAGCTGTATCAAGCTTGAATGTTGTGTCCATACTTGCCCCAACTGTTCAGGGTTCGACCTCTGCGGTCGTGTCAAGCTGCGCCCTGCGGAGCATTTTATTTTCTTTAAAATTCTCCATTTTAAATTGGTTATTTCTGATTTATATATATAAAAGCAAATAATAATGATATGGTTTGAATAGATAAATTAAAAATTTTTAAGTTCTTAGACCACATTCATTCTGTGTCGGAAACCTATGCTGTGTCAAATATTTAATTACAATCCAAATTCAGTGCTGTATCAAGCTTGAATGTTGTGTCCATACTTGCCCCAACTGTTCAGGGTTCGACCTCTGCGGTCGTATCAAGCTGCGCCCCAGCGGAGCATTTTATTATAGTTCGTTCTTATGTTGTTCCGTTACACCACTGTCCCAGGTTAGGGGAGGGTTGGGATCCCGCTAACATGTTTAACCCCGCCACATTCTGTATGTATGTGCCTGTCCCAAGTCAGGAGCCTGTAATTCAGTGGTTGTCGTTTGTTGATGTGTTACATATTTGTTTTTCGTTCATTTTTTTGTACAAAAATTAGGCTGTTATTTTTCTCATTTGAATTGTTTTACATTTGTCATTTCGGGGCCTTTTATAGCTGACTATGCGGTATGGGCTTTGCTCATTGTTCATTTGTTGAAGGACGTACGGTGACCTATAGTTGTTAATTTCTGTGTCATTTTGTCTCTTGTGAAGAGTTGTCTCATTGGCAATCATACCACATCTTCTTTTTTTATATTAAACAATGTCATAGAACAATCAATTTGTCTAATCCATTTTTCTCTCCATGAAATACACCTTATCCCTATTTGTCTGCCATTACTGGACATCACAAAGGTTCAGGTCAAATTTTGACTTCAAAAACAAAATGTCTGATGCCAGAAAGGAAAAGTGATTGTTGTATGACTCTATAGTTAAAGTGTCGTAAATTCTCGGGTCCAGTGTTGCAGATTCCCAAATAGCGATAAGGTGTATAGCGTAATCATGATAACTACAGGTGTATTTTTTGTCAGGAAATATATATTATGGTATGTTTTTCTGTTATTTAAAAATAAGAAATGGGTGGGGTACTGGTTGTCTCAGCTGCTCATCCCTACCAAAAAACGATTGAAGTGCTATATATAATAAAGAGGAGTTCAGAAAGTAATTACTATATGGATGATCTTAATTCATGTACATGTATGTTTACGTTCTTTTGGTAAACAGTTAAATATATATAATGTTGATACCGGATAAAAAAATTTACTATCATTTCAATTAGTTCAGATAGTGCCATATTATCATAATTGATACTGTTAATCTTAACTAACATATCAGAATAGTATTTCTACAGGTACTATGTTTTTGTAATTATAGATATATGTAATTGAAACACATTACAGCCATTTACAATTATTTACAGGTAGTTAAATTACTCCATCCCTGATTTTGTTACCAAAAGCAAATTCAGTTGACTATTTACTACATATATCTCTTTGACATAAATGCATACAGATTACTTTTACCCAACCCAAAAATCATTATCCCATGTTCACTGTCCTTTTGTTTAGGAGGGATTTTCAGAGTATTGAATTCATATGAGGGATTCCATTAATCAAATTCTTTTAGTTCAATATTAAAAAAAAAAAATGAAATTGGGGATCAAAACAGATAACAAAGAATATGTGTTAGTACAATTATTTTTGAAAATATCTAGTGGTGTTACATTGAGTTGAATCTATAAACAGCATTTGTTATGTTATGGTCAGTATATACGTAGGACTTGTTTTTTATTTTGTTTGATTTATTTCATTGAAGATTTTTTCATTCCCTTATAGCTTACCGATAGAGACAGAGACAGAGAAAAGAAAAAGAAAGAAACTATTCTAGACTTATCTAAATACTTAGATAAACCCATTAGAGTGAAATTTAGTGGAGGAAGAGAAGGTAAAATTGTAAACTATTTTATGCATAAAATGTTTCAAATGCAGATCTATCACTATGAAAAGTGAAAACAACATTTAATACTTTCAATCTTATTTTAACTGTTAAATGTATATGTAAATGAGGAGATGTGGTATGGTTGCTAATGAGACCACTATCCATAAAGACCATAGGACACAGATGTGAACAATTAGTTACAGGTCTCCATACTGCCCTTTAAAATTGTCAAATCCATTGTCATATAGAAGCTATAAAGGCCATTGGATACATAATGTAAATCAATTCAAATTAGAAAACCAAAGGTCTGATTTGTATTAAATATATAACAATAAACGAAAAAAAGTATGGAGGACAGCATCCAACCACAACAACCAGATAACAGGATCCTGGCTTAGGACGGGCACATAAAGAAAATGAAGGGGTAGAACATGTTGTTAGACTTAGCACTCAATCTCTAAAAAAACCTGGGACAGGCATGTATCAGCACATTGTAAGAACAAAATCAGTTGGAAAGGGCTTGACTTATGACATTGGTAATTAGCACAAAATCATATAACAATACAAATGACACAAAATAAGTGAATAAAGTAATAGTGTATAAAAATATGGAAATGAGGTATGCTTGCCAATGAGGCAACTATCCATGAAAATTTAAATGAAGTGGATGTAAGCAATTATAGTCTCTATATGTACCAGACTGTCAAACTAGAGAGAACTATTGCAATTTATATGTACATGATACATGTGTATATATATATATATATATATATATATATATATATATATATATATCCTATATCAAATTTTTTGCAGCAAGTGGAGTTTTGAAAGGTTATGATCCACTGCTAAATTTAGTATTAGATGGTTGTACAGAGTATCTGAGAGGTAAGGACATTGTCAACGTCAAAACAAACAAACAAACAAAAAGATGTTTTCTTAGGGTTTCCTTTGTTAGAAAATAAAGGTAGGAACCATTTTTTTAAGGTTTTGAACCTTGAGTATTTGGGGACCACCTGCAATTTTATCTATTAACTATCAAAAATGCCAATAAAAACTATAGGGTAGGCAATTTGCCTTATTGTATAAGGAACCCATTAACACAAATATTTTTTTAATTTTATTTATACACTTTTGAGACATGCATTATTTTTTTATGTCAACACTTGATGTAAACACTTTTAGAGAAAAACAAATGTTGATAGTTTAATTTTGTATAGGGACTTTAGCTCTAAATCATACTTAATTGAGATACGATAGTTCGAAGAATTTAACAGAGAATATCAATTATTTACACCAATTCCTTGAAAGACGAAAAAACATTTAGATATTACGAAAGACAACAACAAAACTCTTATTTACAAGTACAAGTAACTTCAATTCTAGTTTTCTATACGAAAGAAGCTTAAAATAACCCCTCTTTTATATATTTCATAATTGAAAGGATGAGATGAAATTATAAAGGGGGAGGGCTTTTGTCCTAGACCATTACATCAACCCAATATCTTTATTTTAACTAAGCATTTAAATGGATAACTCAACTTTCAAAACCTATTTCTGTTATAGATCCTGATGATCCATACAAACTTACAGAAGACACCAGGCAGCTAGGTTTAGTGGTATGTCGAGGAACATCTGTAGTTTTAATTTGTCCTGCAGATGGCATGGAAGCCATTGCAAATCCTTTCATTCAGCAAGATGGATGAAAAATTTAGGAATTTTTTTAGCAAATATAATTAACATTTTGACAAGAAGCAGTGCTTAGATGGGGACCTTGAGAATGTACATATAGTGCACTGTGAACTTACTCAGACTCTGATGATCTGATATATAGTTTTTATAACTTGTTTGTTATTGTACAAATAGTACTGTAAATTGTGTTATGAATAATGCCTAGGTAAAACAGAACTGACAGAAAATAAAAGTCCTTTTAGTTATTATTGTATTACAGTAACTGTTAAAAATAAAGGTATCAGTTAAGTTACCAACTGTTTAGTAAATAAGTTTAAATCTGCATTTTTATATAAAAGAGTATCCCGTTATCCATTCTTAACCTTTCTGTTATTACCTCGTTTTTTCTATTTTTAATAGAATTATTTCCCCTTTTGTAACTGAATTTCAAATGACATTTTTTTTATATATTCTATATACTATTCAATTTCACACAAACATCTGATTTCTTCTTTCACTTTAAGATTCATATCAATGAAATACATAATTTTTCTAATACTGCTCTATTTATACCATGTAGAGGATACAAAATAGGGGAGATAACTTTGGAATTTTTTTATATATATATTCCAAAACATTGCTTATAAATGATGATTGCTCAGATACATGTATATAGGTGCAAAGGACAAAATCACATAACCTAAGACATGAAAATTCTGGTATTCATGAAATTGATTGAATCCTGTACTCTTATTCATTTCATACACATATGTTTCATTTCATATTTGGTGTTTTTACATGGATGCTGAATAAACTGAAAAGATATGATAGTTTTATATTACATAACACAGTACAACTCAACAGTTATATTCCCTTATGATTTGTGGTTTCTTTCGATGATTTGTTTGATATTAAACTTTAATACATGTTTCTACAGCCAAACAATATCTTAAACACATATACTTACAATTGACCTATCAATTATGTGTCGGAAAAAAAATCTTTTTAGGTCTCCGATGAGATCATTTCTGCAGGTCTTGCAATCAGTTGTAAGTCTATAGTGAACATGGAGAACATGGAAAATACTGTTGTCAGGTCTTTTAAGATTGCATATTTTGGAATTAATGTTGATTCACTCATAGGGTCTTTGCATCGGAAATAAACACATTAATTTTAAAACCAGTTGTTGGCATGATACGGGTTATGTTCTTCTCATATATTTTATGATGGTATGATACTAAATTCCTAAAGGGAGGGATTGTGCTTGATTTATATATGATGAAGACATCATCTTTCAATCAGTTTAATTGAGGTCTGGAGCTGGCATGTCAGTAACTGCTAGTAGTCCTTTGCTAATTATGTATCATTGTCATTTTGCTTAGTTTCTTCTGTTACCTGTTCTGACATCAGCCTCTGGCCTTTGTTAGTCTTTTATGTTTTTATGCCCCCGCCGTAGCGGTGGGGGCATTAAGTTTTACCCATGTCCGTCTGTACGTCCGTCCTTCCGTACGTCCCAAAATTGGTTTCCGTTCTCTAACTTGAGTTTGCCTCAACCAAATGGTATGAAACTTATACATAATGCTTAATTCCACAAAACACAGATCATTTATTTCAAGTTTGAATTTTGGTGGCGTCACTTTAACCGTTCTAGAGTTATGCCCCTTTATAAATGGAAAAATTGCAAAATTTTGGGTTTCCGTTCTCTAACTTAAGTTTGCCTCAACCAAATGTTATGAAACTTATACACAATGCTTATTACCACAAAACACAGATCAAGTTTGAATTTTGGTGGCGTCACTTTAACCGTTCTAGAGTTATGCCCCTTTATAAATGGAAAAATTGCAAAATTTTTATTTTCTTCTAAATATCAAGTTTTTTAAAATTGGAATTATCTTCCTTTATTCATGATTATAGTTGAATCAACTACAATCAATGCTTTATACAATGCAATGTTTAATTTTGACTTCCACTATTAAAACACAGATCAAGTTGAATTTGGGTAGTGTCACTTTAACCATTGAGTTATGCCCCTTTATAAATCGAAAGATTACTAAATTTTTGGTTTCTATTCTGTAATTTAAATTTGCCCCAACCAAACATTATGAAACCTATACACAATATTCATTACCACAAAACTAAGATCAAGTACAAATTTTTTGTTTCCGTTTTCTAACTTTAGTTTGCCTCAACCAAATGTTATGAAACTTATACACAATGCTTATTACTACATAATACAGATTAAGTACGAAATTTGGTGGCGACACTTTTACCATTCTAGAGTTATGTCCCTTTATAAACATAAAATTGCTGAATTTTTCGTTTCCGTTCTCTAACTTTTAGTTTGTCTCAACCAAATGTTTTAAAACTTATACACAACCGTTCTAGAGTTATTTGTGTTTACAAATAGAAAAATTGCTGATTTTTTAATTTCTGTTCTATACTTAAGTTAGCCTCAACCAAATGTTATGAGACTTACACACAATGCTTATTACCACAAAACTCAGATCAAGTTCAAATTTGGGTAGCGTCACTTTTACCGTTCTTCAGTTATGTTCCTTTATAACTATATGATATACAAGCGGGGGCATCATCTGTGTCCACATGTGGACACTATCCACATTTAATTATATTTAGTTCATTTATATGTTTCGGAGTTAAGTGTGACATCCATTTTCACTGAACTAGTACACATTTTTGTTTAGGGGCCAGCTGAAGCCCTCCTCTAGGTGCGGGATTTTGTCGCTGTGTTGAAGACCCATTAGTCGCCTTGGGTTGTTGTCTCTTTGACACATCCCCATTTCCATTCTCAATTTTACTAGAGCTGCAAATATAGTTTATAATATACCCTTTTATCAGATAAGGTTCTAATTCTGATAAAGAAACAAATATTTTGCAGCATCTTTCTGACCAAGTTGCTACATATAATTTTGTACCAAAAGTTTCATGGAAAAGAATTAGTTTTGTCTACTTTTGGTAATTATGTAAATATTGAGATCTTTGAAATTGCCAAATAGCAATCATTTTTTAAATATTATGTCCGTATATTATTTAGCAATTCACTCTTGTCATATTAGTTTTCAGGTGTCTTCCCGATTGTCCCACTTTTTGAAATTACAGGTAAAAAAGTTATGAAATTTTGTGGGACAATTGGGAAGTTTAAATGTGGGACAATCGGGAATTGTTTTGAAAGTGATTGGTTTGTTTTTAAAGTATGTCGCAGTTAATTATAGGTTACTAATCTATGTAACTTATAAAATATACAAATAACATGAACATATAATAATTTTTACATATCTTATTTTGCACGTAATAGTAGCAATTGAAGTATCATAAAAAAAAGAATATAATATGATGTCATAAAATAACACATATCAAGCAAAATTCGAACTTGATCTGTAACTTGTCATGATAAAACAATACACCAAATATCAAATCAATATCTTCAAGCACTACATTGGTAGGGGACTAAAAAGCACAAAAAGCACAAACTTCATCATTCTGCAAACGATCTTTGAGTTCTTGTAGGTGTTAATTGATGTGTGTGTATTGTCTTCTCAGCCTTAGAAAAACAGCCTTTAATACTGATTCTTGGAAAGGCTGATCTGACAGAATTCTGAATAGCAGCTTCATTATCAATAAAGAAAGTTGTTCGGATCTGGTGAATCTGACGTTGGGTGTAAGCAGACTTCAGAAGTGTAGAGAATGATGTGTTAATGTCCTTTGACCTTCATAGTAAAATTACAAAGACTAGGGGCGACATCTCTCCATCAACATGTGCGTGTAGAGCGTAGAGTGTAAATAATGTTATACTTTTTTTTAAAATGCATGCATTATTTCTAAATTTATTCAATAACTTAAGAGAAAGGTTAAGTAAAATTACGGTATTGACATTTTTTTTCATAAATAAAGGTAACATTGTAGATATATTTCATAAGTCAAAAATATTAATCAAATGATTTAAAAAAAAAAAATGTTTTACTTTTTATTTAAATTAATATTAAATAATAGTTTGAACATGCAATTATAAATTCTTGTTTATTTAGCAAAACAAACAACAGTTACCTTGTTTATCTAAGAACATTTTATTTCATAAAATAATGTGGGACAATCAGAACTTTTCATGTGGGACAATCAGAACTCTAAAATTTAAAAAAGTGGGACAATCGGGAATAAACCAGTTTTCAGGAGAAAAACTACTCAGTTGCACCAGTTTTGTCTCCCTGAAATATTTAAAAAATATTGATTTGCATGTCCTAGGAGTAATATTGAAGGAATTGTAAAAAGCTGGTTGCAATAGTTTCCCTTGTAAGAAAATGTAATTGTGTTGGTTTTTTGTTCATTCAACAAGTTCTAGAAAGAATTGTATATAGGGGGAAAACAATTATATGTACGGAATGAAAACTAAATAATAGAACTTTGAAATAAGATATGAAAAGAAAGCTTTTATTACATGTACAATACACATTAAGAGAATAAAAGAAGAAACAATGGATTTTCAAAACTGTGTTTCTTGCAAAATATGCAAAATATAACTGCATTATAACTTTATTATAATGTTGAATAATCAAGCTTTTCTTCCCTCAATTTAAATTCTTTTAAGTTTAAAATAAATAGAAGACTGCAGGAAATGGCTATCAATTGTATTACCAACCCATTAAGATAGAATTTGTAATTAAAAATGTATCCCCAAAATTTGTGTTTCCATGAAAGAATAGTATATTGAGAGAATAAGTATTACTAGTATACTTTATTTTAATGTGAAGTTATGTACACTGAGTGGCAACCTAATTAACCTACAACTTCAAGACTTAGGAAGAATACAAAAGGTGTGTCATTATGTAACAATTGGTAAAAAAGCGTGAAAGTCTAATAACTCCAGAAAAAATTAGTGTGTCAAAGTTGTGGTATAATGAGATCAACTTCACATGATGAAAAAATAATCCATCTACGGCAGCTAGGTATAAAAGCTTTTGGACATGTGGTCTTAAATGAATACTAATCATATGTGCCATTATTCTTTCACCAAAAATAACCAAAGTTCCATAACTCCTGCAAAAATTGTCACATCAGTATGTCACTGTACTATGGTTAACCTCAGATAATGACATACAATTCTAAAAATTATAAATTAGGCCGTTAGTTTTCTCAATTGAATTTTTTCATATTTTTCATGTCAGGGCCTTTTATAGCTGACCATATGGTATGGGGTTTTCTCATTGTTGAAGGCCGTATGGTTGCCTATAATTGCTTACATCCACTTCATTTGAACTTTGGTGGATAGTTGTCTCATTGGCAATCATACCACATCTTATTTTTATAATGAAAGCTTTTCTGCAAAAGGTCTTGGAAGGGTAGCATACAGAAGATGCCGATTGGCCATTAATAGTCAAAGTCCAATCATGTCAGTCACACAAACTGTGTGTAAGGAATGGTCAGATATACATCTTACCAAGTATGAAAGCTTTCAGGCAAAGGGTCTCAATTTGTTCATTAAGTTTTCATATGCTATAATAGGCAAAAAAAAGTAACTGATGTATGGATTGTGAGGTCAAAATAGTTGTATAGTTTAGTCAAATAAACTTGATGACAAACAATTCTACCAAGCATTAAAGCTTTTCAGCAATTGGTCCTGGAGGAATGAGCCCCTGGAGTAAGTTGTTGCATATCAACTCCGAAGCCCAGTTTTGATTTCTGGTAAAATAAATGTTAATAATAAAGAAAGGGAATTCGCAGAGCATCTTACAGACAAAGCAATTTAACCTTGCTAGTAATGGCACTTATGTAATTTGTGTATTCAGTGTATTGAAGAAAGGAGTAACACAGTGTGTGTCACTATTTGGAGCTTGACCACGGTTTTTGGTGAGTTTCTTGCTCAATCTTTAGTTTTAAGGGCGTTTTTTTCTTTTATTTTGGATTTAGTGACTTATTGTCTGAAATATTCCTTGGTTTCTTCTCCCCCACCCTTTTTTTGTGAACGCACTAAAACAAAATAAGATCTGTTAAGAGTACATACAATCTATCAAAATCACTCCTCTTACAAAAGTATAATATTTGATTTCTCAACCTTATATGCAATTATTTTTCATTCTTAACCTTATATGCAAGTATTTTTCATTCTTAACTTAAAGATAAATTGAAAGAATCAGTCCAACTTTGATTCATAAAAAAGAATGACCAACTTAGTTATAAATATCTTGTTACGGAAATTGACACTTGGTATAAAAAAAGTTATTAAAACAAAAGGTTCTCTGAATTTCACATCAATATGCTTGAATTTTTTATTGAAAATATAATTTTCTATTTGGAAGGCGTTTTACCCAACAGTTAAGTGGCATTCCTACGGGAACCAACTGTGGTCCTCCTGTCGATTTTATGAAGATGGTTTCATCTTACTTAACAAGCCAAAGTTTGGTGACGATGTTGAACCAAATTACCTTTTCGAACTGGAAATTAAGAAAATACCGCATATACCATTAAGTATGCACCATATCGTCACTTACTAGTACAATGAGGGTCTAACCTTGAAGACAAAAGAGATGATTTCGGCATTCCATTTGTGAAATTTCAATTTCCAATTTCTATGTAGCAACATTCCAGCAACGCCTGCTTATGCATGGAATACAAATTTCGAATTGCTCTTATATTCAATAGATTGCGTTTCCTAACATGATATCCTTAATAGAGGATTGCTTTTTACTAGGTTGGTTACCCCCGTAAAAGACTCAGAATGCCAGACTAGCTTAAGCTTTTTCAAGCCATTGAACCAAGTTTTGTTTATGGTATGGGTGACTGTTAATGGAATATCTGTGTCAAAGATTACATTTCGACTCGTCACCGGCTGTGTTTACCATTCCGGAGCACCTTATATCACTCCGGTTGTTTGGTAGTTCGTGTTGCTCAGTCTCAAGTTTTCTCTGTAGTGTTCTGTGTATGCTCTGTTGTTCTTCGGCTTATGACTTCTATTGTCCCTTGGTATATCCGTCTCTTTTTTTAAACACTTTGACAAGTCATTTCCGGAGATTAGGTAAGCTGGTTCTCGCCTGACTTTGAGTGTAACGTAAAAACAAGCGGATTCCAGTTAAGAGATTAGGTATCACTGAAAAGAGGAATGGACACTAAATACCTACATTTTGATCACGGAAGACGGTCAATATTGAAACTTCCTTTGCTAAAGGATTGCAAATTAAGCAGCAATGATATCAACATTTATATAGAAAAGCGCTTGAAAGAATCTACACATCTTTTGCTATCAGTTCTATGCCATGTATGCACCTCTATTTTTAGATTAAATTGTTCATCAAATTTAGTATTCAAGTGCTTTAAGATTTAAAAATAGAAAAGAAGTTTTCACATGGAAATTTTGGTTGTCATAGAAAAGATACATACAATTCCTGTAACGAATAACAACAGTATATAGACTTTGAAATATACTTTTTCACTTTTTTGGTCTTTTGGAAAATGTTGTTTGTGTTGTATTTAGACCCCTCTACCAAGAAATTTGTTTTGCATCCACACGTATACAAATTGCGGTTTTTATCCAACGCAATCATAGGTTTGAACGTTGTTTTCAATTTAGACTTGTTTATATTTTTTCGTTTGGGCTTGTATTATATTTGCCTTCGGGTTTATATGATCCGTTCATCCTATTTCGACTCTTTCAAAATTCAAGAGTCTATCCTAAATTGAGGTAAATTATATGGCCTTCCAAAATCCATTTCGAATCCTTACATCACTGAAGAGACATTAATTGTCGAAATCCGGATATGGTGTACAAATTTTTGCACCTCATGTTTGCGGTATAACATCTTTTCCGCAAGTTTATTGTTTTCTGTTTGGTAATAAATTAATAATAAGATCCATTTTTACATCTGGTGATCCGTTTATTTGGCAATCGCCAATGGCAGTCAGCAGGGTTTAAGAACATCAGTTGTTCGACCTGCTAGTCAAATGCGTTTTGTTAAAATATACTTTTTCACTTTTTGTGTCTTTTGGAAAATGTTGTTTGTGCTGTATTTAGACCCCTCTACCAAGAAATTTGTTTTGCATGCATGTATACATATTTGTTTAGGGGCCAGCTGAAAGACGCCTCCGGGTGCGGGATTTTCTCGATGCATTGAAGACCCATTGGTGGCCTTCGGCTGTTGTCTGCTCTATGGTCGGGTTGTTGTCTCTTTGACACATTCCCCATTTCCATTCTCAATTTTACACGTATAAAAATTGCGGTTTTTATCCAACGCAATCATAGGTTTGAACGTTGTTTTCAATTTAGACTTGTTTAGACTTTGAAATATTACAGCCTTTTCATCAAAATGTACTAAAAATTACAATTTTTCAACATAAGTATATGAAAATAATGAAATATAATTTATGATTGTGCTACCTAACCTTGCGTTCGCTTCTGATGCACTATTCGGGGTCTCGTTCCCGCCCCTTTTAGTGGTTGACCATTTTTGATTAACAGTGGCAAATATTTTATGTATATCCTGAAAGTCCAAAAAAAAATTACGCATTTGCTTTCAGAAAAATTATTTCGATACAGTTCAGTAGGAATCTATAGGTGGCATCATTCTACCATATATGATCACATCTGCCCCAAATAAGTTTAAGAGATGAGTATTTTTTTTATATTCGTAAAAACATATAGAGGATCTGATGACTTCGGTTCAGATTGGTCACATAGTTTCAGAACAACAAAAAAGATGAATGTGATTGCCTATGCGGTTTAATTAAAACCTATGTGGCATCGTTGCCACCATATGTGCCACCCGATCTGTACGAAAATATGATTTTTTTAAGATGGTCTTTAAATCACCGTTCCTACAAAATGTCTCAAAACATGCAAAAGGCTTGGCTTTGAAGAATTGACCATTCAATCAGAAACAACAACGGTTTTTGACGTATTCTCGTGGTCGTGATGATATGATGTTCTAGTTTATCACGAGTCCAGACATTACAGAGGCGGATTTAGGGGGGGGGGGGGGGGGGGGCAGGGGGCACGACCTCCCCTATTTTGGGAAAAATTTTGTTGATTATATAGGGAATCACTGAAGCATGACTGGAACATGCCCCCTCTTAGGCAGTCAGTGGGCCCCCACTTATGAAAATTTCTGGATCCGCCACTGCCATTATACGGCAAGTTTGGTGAAAATTAACAATGTAATAACAAAGTTTAAAGTTCTGCTTTGTTTGTCATCGAATAAACGGGGCCTCGGTGGCCGAGTGGTCTAAGTAGTTACTACTGTAATCACTAGCCAGTCAACACTGAGGTAGTCCGAGATTACTCTGACGTCCAACGGCTGTTTTGCCAGACAGGCCCAGCTTGTCTGGCAAAACAGCCGTTGGACGTCAGAGTAATCTCAGACTACACTGAGGTTGTGAGTTCGAACCCCGCTCGTGTGGGTGCACTCGACTGACTCCAATCAATTGACTAGGATTGTCAGTTTTCCTATCGAAGGTCGGTGGTTTTCTCCGGGCACTCCGGCTTCCTCCACCAATAAAAACTGGCCGCCACGAAATAGCCCAAAAGCGGTGCTTAAAAGTGGCGTTAAAACATCAAAAATAGGAAAATCGGGATTTTTGTTAAAAGGTCTCCCAATAATCAATAACTGCTTCTGGTGACCTTGATTTTTATACATTTGGATTGAAATAGGAAATTGAGAAAAAAAAAGAAATAGTTTATTCTTGACTCTCTTCTTTGCAATTTCACTCAGTAAGTAAAGTTTCACAGAAAATTCAAGCCTCATTAAGCTACCATGGTAGCTTACTGATGCCAAGTGATGATTTCATAGTAGACCGTTTTGGTGAAGTTAAAACTGAATAAAATATTTGTTAATGCCAGTTGAGATAATATTTACACAAATATGGAAAAATATATCAGTGAATGATAAGTTAGGTTTTTTTTAACATGAAGCTCTTTTCGTCTCTTATGAACTCATTTTAATCAGGTTTAGCAAACACATATTATATTTACTTATAGAAAGTGTGGTCCCTAGTGTAGACATACGATCTGTTTTTAAGGACCATATTACCATGACATTACTTAGAGTCTATTTTGATCTATGAATATTCTTATCTGACTCGATTAATTATCTAAAGCTCTTACAAAAGTTCTGTTATTAATTTTTGTTCGTTTGCAATGTTGACTATCTAGAAATAAAACAAACGCACATTACTGATATATCAATTTATCGAATTTCTTATGTACATAATTAGTTTCATTTTTCCGTATTTTATATATTAAACACGTTTAATTAAAATTAAATAGCTTAAGAAAACAAAAATTACAATGCTCTGTTGCGAGACTGGATCAATGAATATTAGTGCAACATTCTATTGTATCCTGGGTGGAACACTGAAAAATGGAAAAATCGATCTGGTATCGTGAAAACTCATTTGAAAATATTGTGGTATTTTTCATTATAAACAAAACACGACAATACAATTTGTACAAATTGGTTAAAAATATTGATCCTTTTAGGGGGAATTTATAAAATTCTATGCTTGTCTGATAGGGGCTCATTGGGAAGATGTCGACCTACTGAAGTTCGTTATGCCAACTTCTGGGAAAGGCAGTTCCGCTAAAACCGGATCCCGTCCAAATTCACATCGACTGACTCCTGCAACTAGAGCAAGTTTTGCCCGGTATGTTAAATTTATTTCTTTTATAAACTTATGATAACGCTATACACTGAGTGTCTCAATTAAAAAAGGGGGTGGGGGTTAAGCCTACTCACAGAATTGAATAATTTGTTACAAAGCCAGTTATTTATCTTTATATTTGATACTGACATTTCAAGTATATTTTGTTTTCTCTTGACATTAAGTTTGTTGGTTGAAAATAGAAATAGGAAAGTTGGTTTTTGTATCTTCGTTTGTTCCGCCGCCCCGTTCTGTTTATCAAAAACGACAGAATGACAAAAGAAAATCATAAATGAAGACGCCAGTGTTCTGTGTGCATTTGTTAGATAAAAAATGAAGACGCCAGTGTTCTGTGTGCATTTGTTAGATAAAAAAGACGAAAGAGTGAACATGTCCTGGAAAATTAAGGCCATTTTGTCTATCGAATCATTTACTCTGAATACCGCGTTTTCTTTTTCAGTTCCAGAGAAAATCAAATAACACTAAGTAAACGTATTTTTTTTCGTTAATTTTTCAAGATATCTTTTTAAAAAGCCAAGAATAAGAATGAGCAAGTGGATATTCATAATTTTATGAATGAAATCGTTGGATGAATCTTTAGAGGATAGCGTTTCATCAAATATTTTAGATTTTTTTATTGGAATTGATTGAAAAAAAGATATTTTTTGGTGGTGATGGATGTGAGGCATTTGGTTTTGCTTACATGATCATTTGAGTAAAAATGGTTTATTTTCAATATTTGCACGCTAGGTAAATGAGAAGGAAAAGTTCCGGTTAGTCATTTCAACCATAAAATGTTTATGTGCATATGGTAGAGACGCTTATTACTGTAACTATTTTGATATCTAAAACGGACAGGAAACATTTATAGAGGACTTTATTAGACTTCTGAATATTGGAACGGGTATAATGGGTATGGAGAGAATTGACAATCACTTCCGGATTGTTCCATTTTTCAGATTTCATGACCGTATAATCATTTATTACATTTTTCTAATATCCTTTCGTCATTGACAGGAAACCGCTATTATTTCTACATTATTAAAACTGTAAAATCATTGTTGTTGTAAATACATAAACTTTATCATGATTGAATTAGTTTGTTACGTAAGTAAAATATGGGCACAGGACCGATTTGAGCGAAAATAAAAAATGCACATAGGGTCTGACATTTGAGCGCTGACATCATGGGACATTTTAGCGCAGAAATATTAACCTTACCTGGATTTTCAAATAGGACGTTTGAGCGCATTTCCTGTGGTATTTTTAAGAAAATAATTTTTGTCAAAACGTACAAACAATGGACCCGAATCATTTCAAGCCCATTATAATGAGCAATTTTATCATAGTCACTCATCAATTTATACTTTTCTTGACACCTTTGTCAAATTACAATCTGTGACTTACATCAAAATTCGGAGTTTGAATATATTGATGCACCTCAGAGTCCAACAGACAAGAAAAAGCAGCATAATCTCCTGGACTTGCATTCGAAGTACTGCCAGCAGGAAATAACGAGGCATTTTTATGTCAGAAGCCTAGGATATAAATTTCAAGCCCGAACTGACTTGTAAATCATGCCATTGCTGAGGTTTAAGTTTTATGACAATGCTTTGGTTTTTTTTTTACAATTAAAAGATGTTTTAAACTTTGTGCTTTATAAACTCCGCATTTTATTAACTATATCCTGCTCGAAATCCTAATTTCATCTCGCCGTGGTGAGCAGGGGTAACAGATAATATCTGGCGAACGGAAGAGGTACTCCTTCATCATTCTTATTGTTTTTCGCTCAAATGTCCTATGCTGATTTATGTTTTCGCCCAAATGTCATAAAATTCCGGCGCTCAAATGTCCTTTACTTCGGCGCTCAAATGTCCTTTATTTATCGCTCAAATGTCCTGCCATTACGGTCAAATGTCCATTGCCGTAAAATTTCACATGCTAAGGGACAATAAACTCATAAGGAGGTAAAAAAGACAAGACAATAACATTACAAAAAGGAAGAAACCGTGACAGTGGAAAACAACAAAAGGCTACATAAAGGAAAGAAAAATTATGCAACACAAACCTCACTAGAAAACAGGTAGTAAACTATAGATAAAACATATTCGGTGTTAATGTATATCTTAAAAGGAAAGGCAACGTTGATTGGTATCATTATACTAAATACATAAACTAGTTAACCATGTTAGTTCTTCTACCCCAATACCGCACTTTATTTCATATAAAAAGTATATTGTTAATACAAACTTTACTTCAAGGGGCATGAGCTATGAGATATAAAAAAATAGAATACGATATTTTTTTGTTCAATCATTAATGAAAGTTATCAAAAGGAAAAGAATGTCAATATTGAAAGTGAAAGAAGGATGAACCATTTGGTTGACTGATTCGATCTACAAATAATAATTCTTATACAGGTAAAAACAATGATAGACATACTATTTAGCCTACCTTATGAAACCAAACACACCTAGAAAAATCCAATTGCACGTGGTCGCTCTCTATTTATATTTATGTTTATATCAGGTTATATGACCGTCGGCAGTCTTCGGAGGTCATCTCGATGGTTAATTAGATGATGTCTAGACAAAAATACACACGAAATGTTGATACACATTATTAAGTCCATGCATTGTTAATTGTTTATTTAAGACGATCACGTTTAGTAGTTTGGACATACATTTTAGTATGTTATAAATCAAATATGTGAATTTGAGTCAAATCGGTGAACATGAATTTGACAGCTATAATACCCCTTTAATTAAGATATTTTTTGTCCGTATTGGATACAATTTTGTTTCTTTTCAATACAGAAATGTTTGCAGTGTATGCGATAAATATGATATACATTTATGATTTAATCACTTTTTGAAGTTAAATTATGAATTTTGGCACGAGAAATATCATTTAGCTATAAACGAAAAAATACGCTTTTTTGAATATTTGTATATAAATAATGATTTCTCCGTAATTACATATCATCAAAAACTGTACACATTGATGAGTTGAACAATAAATCTTTTATCAAAATGGGACCTTAAATAAGTTTTTGACAATGTTAAAAAAAAGGAATTTCTGAGTGTTGAAACATTTTTGACCATAGACGTTGCAAAAATCGGACGAAAAATAAAGAAACAAATATAACTTTGGCCTTATCGATTTTCACAGGATATAAACATAAAAATACAAGTATACATTTAAGCAATAGAAAAACGTCCTTTTATGACTGGCAGACGTACTCTCAATGCAACGATTTAGATTCTTATTTCTTTCATTAGTATATTAGTATTCATTAAACACCAATAACGGTCTTTGCTTTTTGTTGAAGAAAAATACAATTACTTAATATGTATGTTTTCTTAACAGATTTTAATTGAGTACTTAAATCTCTATATCCGGTTATTTTAACTTTTTATGAAAACACGTTTTCAATTAGTTTAATTCTAAACAGTTACACACAAAGGATATTCCTAAATAAATAAAATAAATAGATAAAACTGTTATATCTGCCGTGAGACATCTGAAGAAATGGCCGGGATGTTAAGGTAAGAACCGTATTTGTTTACGAATTCTATGCTATCCTTTTTGAAATATATCTCAGCAATGTGATCAACATCGATGTATAATATCGCATTATATGTCTTTATATTTAAACCTTTTGTAAAGCATCTACCAATATATCTTGCGTTTTTATTTTATTGCAAAACGATTGATTTCTTTTATTTTTAAAAAAAAATATTTTTTTAATTTCCTAGATTTATATTGGATATAAAATCAATTCTATTGTATGTTGTTAATTTAACGAGAATTTATATGTGTGTATGTTTCTGATCAATATAACATAACGAAAAGAAATTAATAGACCAAGGTTGTCCACAAATTATTGCTATTGGTAACGAATAATTTCAATAAATCAAATAATTTGGACACAAAAGAATTTACATGACCCAAAAGATGTTTTTTTTTTTTTCACAGACATTTGATAATTAAACTTCTCTTTGGTGTCCACAGAAATATGAAATTTGTAATAAATCGCAGAAGCATATTCATTCATCCTACATTTCTTTTTATAAAAGGCACACTATTGGAATGCTAATTTAAAAGTATAGAGTCTATATATGGTCGATCAAGCTATTTAATTACGGTCAGATGTACCCCGGTATATGATTCAGAGGACCTATAGGGTGTACATCATTGCAACAATTGAAAGAGGAGAAACAAAAGTAACATTACAACACAATACATGAAAATTCATTTAGAAGTCTACGGTCTTCAACAATTGACTGGTGTCAAATTCTAAACGTTCTGAGTCGTGGCAGTCTGTTAGGAATTAAACAGTAGTCCCCATTGGAATGCCGACATCGCACAAATAAACACGTATATCTTCTGTCAAAAATAATGGCTTTAAATGTTTCTTTGCATTTCAAACTAGAGAAAAAAATGCAAAACAAAAATGACTAGAAATAGTTGCACCAAAGTTTTTAAAGCTCATTTTATCAAAAAGGAAGATTTCTGTTGTAACGATTATGTGTTGGTATAGTACGGAAGCCCATTTAGGACCTCCAATATATATTTGATTTCGAGTTCATATAACAGATTAAATTCGTGATAACGAATTTCCGGAATTAGTTATAACAGTTTTTTTAATTTGTTAATAATTGTATAAATCGTTATAACGGATTGAAATCACATTTTTTTTGTAATTCGTGATAACGGATTAAAATCGTAATAATGATTTTCATAAATAGTTGTAACGAATTAAATTCGTAATCACGAATTCGTAGAAATAGTTATCACGAATTATACAATTTGTTATAACGATTTTAAACCGTTGTCACAAATTACAAAAATCTGTTTTAACGAATTTAATCAGTAATCACGAATTACAAAAAAGAACCTGTGATAACAAATTACACACATTCGTGAGAACGAATTTAATCCGTGATTACGAATTATACAATTTGTTATAACAATTTTAATCCGTTATCGCGAATTACAAACACTGTTATAAATAATTCCATAAATTCGTGATAACGAATTTAACCTGTGATAACGAATTCTACAATTCGCGATAACGATTTTAATTCGTGGTATCGAATTCAAATTATATTTTTGGGAGGTCCTAAATGGGCTTCCGTAGTACATATAAAGATCAGCGCAGCTCGTCCAAGACTTCCATGACTGCTGAAATAGTTGATACCGCTATAATACAAGCCTTTCCACACATTAATCAAGAGCCCTTAAACGGATGTAAGAGCAATAGTCTGCAGAACAAAAATATTGGTAATTGACCATTTATTGGAAGCAACTATAAAGCAAAACTGGCAATGATTCATGGGTAATTTACGGATTCAAGACAAGACAATACTATATTCTTGTATTTTTAAGGTTTTTTCGTTGTAAAGGTGTTTTTATCTACGATCTTTTCGTAGCAGTAGAAGCGATAAGAATTTATTATCTCACTTTTTTTTAAGGTATATCGATACAATCGATCCATGAACTCTGACAAATAACGACGATATTGTTTACTGCCTTGTAAGCTGCCACTTACACACAACGCTTTTCGGGAGTATTCAAGTTTGTTTTCAAGTTTCAGTTGAAATACATTGACTTATCGACAAGTCACCTTCTTTTTCTCTTTTTGAAACCATATCGTGTTTCATCTTTTTTCTGCTAAATGTTGATACATTCATGTGACTGTAAATTCACAAGGAAACGATCTCCTTGGATCAACTTGGCAGAACTTATGAACAAATTTGCTGTACAAAAATAAAAATGCACCTTAGGCGATAGATTGATTGATCAAAATATTTTTTAAATTGACACTGGTTATATCAATTATTTATCAATAATAAAGTAATACACTATTTTTCAAAGTACGCCTTAAAGTCTCAAGTTGAGTTCACAAAACAAGATTATTCACGACCAACAAACATATTTAGAAGTTTTTAATTTACTTCTTAAACCTGTTGTTATTGTACCTTTTATGATATATCCACCCAGCATTAAATTCAATTTTGTACTGTTGATTAGTTACTTTTAATTCTGACTATAAGTATTGTTGGGATTTAAACGTACTTACTGACGTTGATTCATGTAAAATGCCAACAGCTGGAAAATTTTAAACTTTCCTCACAAAATTTTCTGTTCCATTCTTGAATTTGGGTAAAATTGCATGAATTACACTCGTTATACATGCTAATTGGTGGCCTTCGGCTGTTGTCTGCTCTATGGTCGGGTCGTTGTCTCTTTGACACATTCCCCATTTCCATTCTCAATTTTAAATAAGAAATAAAAAGAGATGCGACAATGAGTAATACAATCGTGTATATTTACATAGACAAGTACCGTTAAAAGTAATATGATATGCATTAAAAGGGTATTATATGCATGTCTCTGCTTATAGTATGTAGCGATAAAGAGTTGTTTGTGTTCAAAGTTCCAATTTGATCGCTAGGGGAAATAGCTTACTTTTTATACTGGTGAAAATCATTATCACACAAATGAGAGTCATAAATGGTAAAATTCTCTCCGAGCAATCCGGCTTCCTCCACCAATAAAAACTTAGCGCCACGAAATAGCACAATAGTGTTGAAAGTGGCGTTAAACACCAATCAATCAATCAATTATAAATGGTTAAAAGTTTCTGAGTAATTTTAAATTAACTATATAATTTGCGCATGTTTTGGTTTTGTTCTTCTCAGAGAGTAGTGATAATATATAACGGAGTAGCCTCTGTATCCACAATCATTAGATACTAAGTGAAATGCAGTCATATGATTTTGTTCGCCTTTGCACCGGAGATGAATTTGGCATGTTTTTTTGGACCCCTGTTCATGTCACATTGCTCCTCACGTTTCTACATATTCATACGCCTGACCGTTCTAACAAACAATTAGGACTGAGCATTTCTGATGAATGTAAATCAAGAAAACGTGCTTCGGGCGCACGAAATCCATAATGCGTTATTATCATTTACTACTAGCACTGGGTTGATACCACTGCTAGTGGAATGTTAGTCCCTCATGGAATCATCAGCTTACTAGCCAGTGCTTCGGTACATTTCTGGCATTCAAATGTTTGTGTTTAAGAAAAATCCAGAAAAGTGCTTCAGACGACGATAATTCAATAAGTTGTATTTTCATTAATTAACAGTCATTAGACTTTTGTCTGCAATATCATGTACAATCTTAAATCTATTGTACTAATAGGTGTGCCTCGATGCAGACTATGTGCAAGGCAAGTTATTCTTCTTGTCTAGGTGTTGCCCTCGATATTCTGATCTCGAACAATATATTGGTCTTCCGTTACTCCTCATTGCAGTCAGTAGCCGTGTGGTTTTATATCGTCATCATACTAAGAAGCAATGATTATATCATGGAAGCCTGGCATTTTGTCAAACCTCTTCATGTTAGCAGCTAGCCGGGATCCTCGGCTAATATCAGGTTGTCGCAACGATGTTTTAATGCTAGCATTTGTTCTAATTTTTGTTGTGTATTTTATACTAGCAATTATCTGCGAATAATGGTATTACAAATCGTTAATGGGTTTATTTTAATGTTTAAAATGATAATTTCAACACATAACCGATGCTATCCATACTACCTGAACAATATCGATTAGTTAATACCTTCTTATAATTATCTTACACCAGTCCTCAATCAAAGTTTTCCAATCTTTACTGAAATGTACAGTATCAAGACTTAATATTCATGTATGTATTTTAAGGTTCTAACAATATGATGGTTTATTTCTTAACAGAACACCAGCAAACCGCTTGACGAACAGCAACAATCTTAACAGATTTGTGCGAAATTTGAGTACTAGTTTTTATCAAAAAGATGTAGAACATCTTTAACTGAAAACAAAATTTTGTTGGAAATTGAGCAAAATATTTATTTCTGAAACAACTAAATTCATTTTCGTTAGAGACGTCCTTGGATGCAAAGTTTTACAATAACATATAAAGTTTACCATTTTGTATAAAATGTCTTCAATAGCAATATGTTGCCTTCAATTACATTTTGATTGACGTATGGAAATGTGTAAAATTGTTGAATTTTTTTTTAGGAATATGACATTGACCCTTTAATTTTCTTATTCTAAATGGATTTTACCCAGGGAGTGACTGAAAAAAACACAGATGAAATGGCCCTACTTCTTTGCAGAATAGAATTCACTTATATATATATATATATATATTGTTTCAGATAAGGGTGAATGTTTGGTACCATTAAAACGTTTAAACCCGCTGCAATTGTTTGCACCTGTCCTAAGTCAGGAATCTGATGTTCAGTAGTTTCGTTTGTTGATGTGGTTTATAAGTGTTTCTCGTTTATCGTTTTTTTATATAGATTAGACCGTTGGTTTTCCCGTTTGAATGGTTTTACACTAGTAATTTTTGGGGCCCTTTATAGCTTGCTGTTCGGTGTAAGCCAAGGCTCCGTGTTGAAGACCGTACTTTGACCTATAATGGTTTACTTTTATAAATGTTGACTTGGATGGAGAGTTGTCTCATTGGCACTCATACCACATCTTCTTATATCTATATATGTATACGATCATTTACAATGGTTTTATCAACGATTAATCTAAGGGAGCTACCATTTGATTTTTATGGGGGGGGGGGGGGGGGGGGGGGGGGGCTAGGATGAAATTTGAAAAAAATAGGCAGGACAGGAGTTTTGAGTAAAAAAAAAGGCAGGATGAGATTATTTGCAAAAAAAAAAAGGCAGGATGACAATTTACGTAAAAAAAAAGTCAGGATAAACTAAAAAAAAAAAAGGCAGGACCGAATAGAGTGAAAAATAAAAAGGCAGGACCGAATAGAGGGAAAAATAAAAAGGCAGGACAAAATTTTTCATCCTAGCCCCCCCATAAAAATCAAATGGTAGCTCCCTAACGCGATCTGTACTTTCATCATTGTCATTGAAAACTAACTAACATGTCTGTCTATCAAATTTTTTTTTATTAGTGTATTGTACATACATCAGGCCCTTGTTTTTTGTTTTGTTTTAATTGTTTTGCAATTTGTCATGTCGAGGACTTTTATTGCTTACTATACGTTATACGTGGTTTGCTCATTTTTAATGGCCGTTATTTGCTTACATCTGAGTTATTTGATCTTATTTCGTCTCTTGATAGTTGTCACATTGGCAATCAATTCACATATTCTTATTTTTATATTTTAACCACTGTTATGAAAATCCAACAGGCAAAATGCATGAAATGAAACGTTGCAATTGAATAAGTAGCTTAAAATTGCCGACATTGTTAATTTTCAATTCAGCTGTATATAAATTCAATTTACCAACACTTGAATTGTTTTTCTCTATATATATTGTTTTCAGCCCGTGCTATAGTAAATCACTGTTTTCATTCTATTTCAGTTTTAAATTAAGTAGATTTAATCTTTTCAAACAAATGTTTTGAAAATATTGATGTTGCTTAATTCACAAGAGACAAATTTACTGATTTGTGAAAATGTTATGAAATTGTTTTTAGTTTGACCAAATTACCAAATAATCTGGTTAGCGTTTCCTGGGCCTTCCAGGCTAATTGTTCATTAATTGTAACTTCTGTGATACTAGATTTTCATTGACCGTAGTCGTACATAATTTGCTATATCAATATCAAAACTTACATAAAAATCAAAACTGCACTACACATAAGGATGAATAGTTAGGAAAGAAGATTTTATTTTCAAAAAACAAACATTACTTGGAAGTCATTTGTCTAGTGAACTATTATTGCTCAGCAAGGATGTATACATTATGAACGTTTTTTTTCCCAAAAGACTGACATCATCAAACCGTAGTAGCCTAAAGAAAAATCTATGAATTTCGATAAACTCCTATAATTCTCCAGTGAGATTACGAGGCATTTCTTTACTAATGATCCGTTTGGAATATCATTAAACGGGATGTATTTATAATTAATGTGAACTTAAATTTTAAACAATATTATATTGTCAAGAAAAAGTGTCAAGGGTGTATTGAAGAAACATTATTGGATGTGAGCAAGTTCTAATTATACAATATTACAAAACATTCTGGATACAGTAATTTAGTTCATGCACTTAAAATTGTAATACATTAATAAAACATTCATAAATTGATACGTATGGTGTGAATGGACCGAACAGTATTTCTTGTTATAAATCTAAAATTGTTCATTTGATAACCGACGTGAGCAGCTAAGGAACTAAAGTACATAGCATTTTAACAAGATGGATTTTAAACATTTTGTTGAGACGATTATTTGTAATTGATGATTTTAATTTTAAATCTTTAAATATCATAAGTAGACGATTTTATAAGGACAATTATATTATATAAAAATATATTTATATAAAAACTGTTCTAACTTGTGATATCACAGAGACAGAAAAAATAGCGGACAAAACGCAAATACTGCGCTTTTATGTCCGTCTATCCTGATTTAACAGCTGTCAAATATGATTTGAAATGAGAAGTTTCTAATTGATAGACAAGAGATAGTTATTCATAGACAGTGTTCTGTTTCAAAAATAACATAGCGAAAATTAAATTAAATCTTCCGTTTAATAACAGAATACACTAGAACCATTCAGTCATGAAGGGAATGGCAAACGCCAAGTTGTCATTTCAAAGGTAAGATTTATTTTTTTATAATAATAATTTTGTTCATGAAATATTAACTCTTTTTAACCGTGTCTTCCCCGGTTATTTTGATAGTAAATCAGTCCGAGCTTGTATTAACATTTTTTCGCCAAGCGTGAAAAAGAGATAGGGTTCATTTTTACTGAGAACCCTGAAGATAACTATAGTGACTATTTTTTTAACTATAGTCTATACTGTTAAAACAATTATTAAAACGAACCACAAGGATGCATGTCATCAAACTGTACCTCTTTTTAAAAAGAAATATTAAGGTTGTCCATAATTGCCACTTAAGCAGCTTTTGTAATGTGTATTACGTAATTATGATGTTAAAACGACAAATAGTGTCTCAAACTTTATAACAAAATCTGATTTGAAAATTTATTGAGAAAATTTAGTAGTCTATTATATGGGTCGTTTTCAAACTCCGTCCATGTTTTAGATAGAAATTGAAAAAATATTTTTATCAATTTAGTTCAATTTTAATTAATCAAATAAACTCTGAATTATTTATATGCACAAAATCTTAAAAATGCAGTCTTAATGATCATTTTGAAAGCATAATGAGATTACAGAAATTACGGAATTTGTCAACTGCATACCGATAGCAATTATGTTGATATCTTAATGTTTGGTACTAATGATGACCTGTTGCTTAAATATTATAAGATAAATTAACTTTTTTCTAATTACTTCGGTTACTACAGTGTTCAACGACCGATTTTGACTTTTGCTTTTTGTCACCTACATAACGATATTGTCAACCACACAACAAAAATGTCTACTACATAACAAAATTAGGTCAATAGTTATGTAGTTCACCGTTATGTAGTGGAAGAATTCACATTTTGGGGCATTATTTAATACCACTGATACTTCGACATCATATAAAACGTGATTTTTCTATAAAACACAGAAAATTGATTATAATGATATAGATGTGGACGTGATGTTCCATTGTTATATTGAAAAAATATACCGTTACCAAGTGGACAAGTGAAACAATACAAGTATCTTGTCTTAGGGAGGAATAAATCCTACTTTGTAAAAAATTACTCTGATTCTAACAAAAAATTCTCTGAAACTGACATTATCAAGATGTTTGATTTCTTGAACGTGTTTTTCAACAAACAATCGGCATTCCCATGGGAACCAACTGTGCCCCTCTTCGGGCCGATTTGTTCCTTTATTCATATGAGACTGACTTCATAATGAACTTTTTAGGAAGAAAAAAAGAAGTTAGCAGTATCCTTTAACTTTACTTTCCGCTACATAGATGATGTTCTCTCATTAAATAATTAAAAATTTGGTGACTATGTTGAACGTATCTATCCCATCGAACTTGAGATAAAGGATACAACAGATACAGTTAAGTCTGCCTCATATCTTGACTTACATCTAGAAATTGACAATTAGAGTCGGTTGAAAACAAAACTGTATGACAAAAGAGATGATTTCAGCTTCTCAATTGTGAACTTTCCATTTATATGTAGCGCCTGTGTACGGAGTATATATCTCCCAGTTGATACGATACTCCAAGGCTTGTATTTCCTATCATGATTTCCTTGATAGAGGGTTGCTGCTCACACAGAAGCTATTAAACCAAGAGTTCCAAGCGGTGAGGTTGAAATCATCCCTTCGAAAATTTTACGGACGCCATGCATCACCAGTTGGTTGACCGTTACGGAATATCCATTTCACAGATGATTGCGGATATGTTCCTAATGTCATAACTACAATCCAGTCCCCTTTTCCCGAATGTAACCTACCGAATTAGACTTATTAAGGTTTGTACTAACATGAGCAACACGACGGATGCCACATGTGGCGCAGGATCTGCTTACCCTTCCGGAGCACCTGAGATCACCCCCAGTTTTTGGTGGAGTCCGTGTTGCTCAGTCTTTAGTTTCCTATGTTGTGTTTTGTGTACTATTGTTTGTCTGTTGGTCTTTTTCTTTTTTTGCCCATGGTGTTGTCAGTTTATTTTCGACTTATGAGTTTCAATGTCCCTTTGGTATCTTTCGCCTCTCTTTTAAAAAAATACAGGGCTACCTCTACTTACTTAAATGCCAATAACTGTTGACACCATTTACAGAGTTATCTTTTTATGCTTCTATTGTTATAATGATATATGGAGTTAGTGCTGAGGAACTTTCAAGTTAAAGAGGGGTGTCAGAAGTTATATTATAGGAAGCAAAAACGTTTTCGTTATGTAGTTGACAAAATATCAAGGACATTATGATGAATTAAAATAAATCTGAAACCATAGCCAGTTACTATATAAAGCCTTTATAATATCATTCTGCATTGTATTTTCTATCTTAAAATAGAAAATTGTAAGATTTGTGTAACTATAAAGATGTCTATTTTGATACGATATTTGGTATTTTTGGAGTGGGGACATGTAGATCGGGGTAATTGTATAGCTTTGAGCACGATTTCCAAGAAAATCCATGTACCTATTCCTTATTTTTTTCTGCAAGTAGTAGACCTTACGTTGCACTGTGCAGGACACCAACATTCAAATAATGATAAAGCCATATTTTCCTCACAGGTCAGCCGGACAAGAACTTTGACGAATTTTGAAAATGACCCATATATACGTTAAAGATTTGGGCATATTGTTACATATAGTACACTTAACCCCATGTTTTGATAGTTTCGAAATATTGGTTAACTCTGATCTTGTGCTAATGGTATTGGAATACGCAAAAAGCTTCTGTCATGTTGAAAATAAAAAAAAAATAATCAACAATCCACAATCTCCCTCATCGGAAAGTCTTTTAAAATCACATAAAAATCGACGAAAACTGCTCTGAAACATCATCAAACTCCCCTTTTATAAAAATGTGAGTTAGTTTCTTTGTCTGTTTGAATTCCTTGGTGTTTTCGGACATTGCATATGTTCAACATTACAATTATATACCCATAAACTATACTATTCAATCCTTTCAAAGATATATATGTAAATAAATACAATAATGCATACTTGAACAAAGAGATAATTAACCTTGGGTTTGGGTGTTATTATATATATTTTTAGCCAAAAAGTAGACCTATAGCTATATCACACTATTTTAAAGAGTTAAACATCTTAAGCATTTACGGCTATGGTTTTGATCACATCTGTAATGAATAATAACACATGATTCAGTAGTTTTATATATTAATGATATAATCAATAACCTTTTAAATCTAATTTCACGCCCTTGATAATTAAGAGCGAGAAATGAGCCTTATATAGTATTTAGGTATAAATGGCGACCTGTTCCAGCGGCTCATGCCTACCAGTCCGTAAATAGTAAGTGGTCCCCCGAATAATTAACAAGTAAAACATATGAATTTTCAAGCACATGTTGTATCAATACACTCATTTTAAACGGTCTTGAAGCTTGGTTTGTGAAGACACAGATTCTTGCTAGGGATACTGATAAACAGACAAAATAACCATCATCTACCCTCTTTTACAAGTTGTTAACGTTCATGTTATTTAATAATACAATATCATATTCTAAAAACAAATCCCGGTGTCCATTGATCACCAGGCAAAGTATTACATGTTAGAGTTAAAGAATCTGTAAAGTTTACTATGCTCAATCGACAAACAACCACAAACACGCTACTAAACGGTATTATACATGAATACATGCAGCCTATATACATGTATTAAGAATATCTCCTATTTGAAAATATGAGAATAATGATTTGTTGTCGAATACGTTAGTATTGATTGTTATGTTTGTTTTCATTTAATCTGTCTATTTATATTCGATAGCTTGTAGATAAATATTTACTGTGAAATAGGCACCGTATGGCACATTGTAGTTGTTTGTAGTTCCAATAAAATGTTATGTTTGTTTCATAACAAAACATGTATCCCTGAAATACTATTAAAGGCCATAAATTATAATGTTTGGTTCAACATCTATATTGTCGAAATTGAGTAAAGATGTCGTGGATAAGAAAACATATGCAGGATTCTGAGTGGTCACATTGAAATTTGTAATATTTTTTTGTTTGATATAAGATGTTGGACGTCTAATACCAATACGTTAGAAAAAAATCAGAAAGGGAAATTACTGATGACCGACAGACTAATTAATGTCTTAAAAACATCTGAAGGATATTATTTGGTAATTATAACTTATATCTAGACTATAGGTATCATAGGGCCTAATACTTTTTGATTTTTCACCAGTTATGCTCGTGACCATTTGGAAATCAGATATGACGTCATTCTTTTTGACGTCATTTCAACGACAAGCTTTCCAGAAATTTAGAAAAAAAAAAATAATGAAGACTGCCTTACGTACAGCAGTTTTAGATAGGTATGCTGAATAATTGATTTAGTAATGTGTTTGGTTTTTTCCTTCCTCTTTTCTATTGTTCCATAGAGTACGTAGTATGACCGTGGTCACTATGGTTTTGAAGGGTTTAGTAATACATATCAAAGTACTGAAGTACCGAACATCGGATGACCGCAAGTTCTTGAGTGGGTATTCATATTTTCCCGCAAAACGTTCAATCTCCCATGCAGAGTTATCGGTCCATGAGAGAGCAAGGACCGATAACTCTGCATGGGAGCCATGATTGCAAACTTTCTTCAGATATTCTTCCGCATGCGTTAACATAATTTTTTCTGTACGTGTGCATAGTTATAAATGATTTTTTACTTATATATATATATAACAAAACATTTTCATATTATTAATTTATGTTCTAAAAAAAATATTTTATGAGTATTCATTGCAGAAATGAACTTTTATAACAAGCGATAAGGAATGTTATTTTGCACTCGATGATGTCCGCGTATTTATAGATTATAGATCGGTTACCAGTCAAACACGAAAGTTAGGTAATGGAAATCTCTCTGGCAACAATACATCGGAATGCCCTCACGGTCATCGCGATGTAAAAACCCTAGGGATATAACAGATACCATAACAAAAATAGAGTGACGGCGCACATGTAGTACAAGTTACATACGAGTGTTTCTGATATATTGAAGAATAAAGTATTCAACTAATTAGCGACCCTTTCGATTGAATCAGTATACCGTAATGGAATTTTGCAATGTTTGAAATTAAAGCCGGATAATAAAGCGCCGGATTTTTGTCTGTACATCTACTAATCTGTAGACGGACGATTGCTGTCCCCTTGCTTTATACCTACGTTTAAGGTCTATATTGATTAGATGCGAGACAGATTTATCAGTATACTCTAATTGACAGCAAAGAATAATTACGAGGAAGGCAAATTTTGCAAGCTTTTATTTAAATTAAATTAAAATGGAAAATAAGTATTTTTCCCGCGGAAGTTTCTACCAATATTTCCCCCTTAATGCACGGAACATTCTTTGTGTTTATTCGCCTGAAAAAAAATATATATATAACAAAACACAAAAGATGTAAAAGAAGTACAATACGTTACGCATAACACAATGAGCATCTATTTTGAAGAAATGTTATGAATATCAATGTGTTTGTGTAATTTGTTTATGTTCACAATTCTTCGAAACACGACTTTTGTTTGAAGTCATTTCTATATTCACGTGTTAGAATGTGCATTAAATTGATCAATGCATGGTGTTAAAAGGGTGTCAGATTAAAAGGATTAGGTTAAGTCAAGTTTATCAACAAAAGATCATACAAGCTTCAGAGATATGTAAAGGCCTGATACACTTCATGTAACGAGCGATCTTTTGATCGATAACCCTCAGTCCAGTGATCGCTTCTGACTTAGGTAAATCTGACTATAGATATATCTGAGTGAATGCATGTATGTAAACTTTAAAATACGGAATAATGTCGACAAGCAGAGCAACTTTTAACAGGTTAGTTAATATTTATGCATTGAAAATCAATAGCTTTGGTATTTCACGATGTATTAGCATCCAAGTGTCTATAATATACATACAGTTGCATATAAGGTTGATGTATGTTATAAAAAAAAACCTAAAACAAAACTTGCTAGGCTACATATACTGTATATGTATCTACAATGCACTACGTACCATTTCGGAAGACAAACATTTGATATGCAAGAGCTCATGCAAGAAATAGGAGGGAAAGCTAGGTTCGCCAAGTATTTCTCCTGTTTCTTGTTTCTTCAAGTTTGACTTGAGAGTATGAACGAAAAATTGTAGTTTTATATGTATGATGCTTTTTTTCAAATTTGCCATGAATAGTATGTTGCCGAATTTTTACTACCTGTAGCTTGTTTTACACGCTACAGGTATTGCAAAATTATGAGTATGTTAGGATTCATATACTAGCTTAATTGTTGTTTGCTTGATGTCCAGTGGCCAACACCTCATACATGTTCAGGACAATTACAAATTAGCAATTAATACAATAGGTACAAAAGGGTGGGGTTTGGAATGCCACTGGAAAATGAGGATATATTGGATAGGGACAGAAATAAAGCTTCCGACAGGCCACCTACGGACCCCTCAAAGAGTTGTTGCAAGGGTTCTTAACGTGTAGAGAGCGTAGTACTCTACTCTACACGGTGTTTTTGGATTTAACGTCCCCATTCTGACCGGACAGAGCAAAGCTGCGAATACAACCAAACGGACGCCCACTTTTGCCAGGGTTTCACTACCGGTCGGAAAAGACCAGGGGATGACCACATTTCCAATTCTTTTTAACGTTTAAATTTTGTATAATTAAATCATAGCTTATACGTATATTACTGTCGTAAGATTTATGGAGTGTCGTAAAATTTATGGGTGTTTGTTTAATGTCCATGGGCTAATATTTCATGTATATTTTGAACAAAAGTTACCATAAGATACATTAATATAAGCGGAAGGTAAAGGGTTATTTTCGTGCAACATGATTGCAATTTTATGTGAAGTGTTTTTGTGATAATATCTCGTTATACACCGTGTTTCGTGTAAATTGGTAAAAAGGCAACGTGTAAGCTATTTTGTTTTTCGTTCATCGTGAAATAATTGATTTCCCATTCGTCCGTGCATATAACCACGCCCCTTTTCTACGACCCTCATGATAATATCTTTTCTTAATCGAAATTCATACACATCATATATCTATATTTAAGTTCGTACAAGCAAGAAGAATGTTTAGTTTTAACTGCCAAAACAATCCTGCTAAAATAACATAACTTGAATCTCTGAATATTCGTTCTTATCATAAAACAGAATATGGTCACATTCGAGGCAAAAAGAGAAGGAGAATAATCATCCATCCACTTGCCTTGATATTGTAATCGTTATTAGTAAACAAAATATATAAATATATATATATATATATATATATATATGACGAGGAAAGGTAACACTAGGCCACCGAAAGCTGAATTATATAGTCAGTCTAGGTGTCCGAGTGATCTAGAGCGATGGACACAGAGCAGGTGGTGTTGTCTCGATATTCCAATAGCATGAGTTCGAATCTCGACGAGGGAAGAACAAAAAAATTTGCTTCTGCAAATTTGCAGATTTAACATTGTTGTGCTGATATTTAGAGTAGTTATAAATATAAAATGTGTTTTCAGCCGTGTATCACCTTCACTGGTGATCCAATGGATGGATCTGTCCTAGAATTGTCACTTGTTTAGACGTACCTATATATATAAATAAAAATATAAAATGCCCAAAATTATCCAAGATCTTTCCCAAACCTCCTGTATTAGCTTTTCATACAGTCCGAAAGACTTATTTGTGAGAGCTGATATCTCCTCTAATAAAAGCTCGTCAACTGCAGGATGGTGCAAGCCGTGTGGTAACAGACGATGTCTGACTTGCCAACAAATACTGAATACTCAAACATTTACTTGCCACTCCACTGGGTCAGTATACACTATATATTGCAATGTTACTAGCAAAACCCAGAATGTTGTATACCTTCTTCAGTGTCGATGTCAGTGTGGCATGCAGTATGTTGGAACAGCCATTCAACAAACGCATTAATGGTCATCGAAGTGACTACACCTGCAAGCCCAACCTCCCCGTAAGTCGTCATATGAGATCACCTGGGAACGACCAAGCTGATCTCAAAAACCTTAACATCACTATCATAGACCACAACGAGGGTTGGTCAAGGGCCGACAGACTTGCTCGGGAAAGTTTTTGGATAAGAAAGTTAAGGACAGTTTCCCCAGAGGACATTAATGAAAAAAAGAAAAAAAAAAACAGAATGAGTCCCTACCATCACATGTTTCCTGTAACTCAAGCTTCCATACAAGACTCTCACAGTTTTAAGGAATTAATTCCTCCTCCCAAACATCAATATTGAAAAATTTACCAGCGTATTGATTCGTGATAATTTGTTTAACGAATAAGATAAGAATCATTTGACATCTTACTGATGAAGGATATTAGTTACCCGAAATATTTAACATTTGTTCATGATTTTACTTTTTTGGTGATGTTGTACCCTTTAAGACTTGCTTATTACATATATATAAACAAGCCTAAATTGAAAACAACGTTCAAACCTATGATTGCGTTGGATAAAAACCGCAATTTTTATACGTGTGCATGCAAAAACAAATTTCTTGTTAGAGGGGTCTAAATACAGCACAAACAACATTTTCCAAAAGACCAAAAAAGTGAAAAAGTATATTTTAACAAAACGCATTTGACTAACAGGTCGAACAACAAATGTTCTTAAACCCTGCTGACTGCCATTGGCGATTGCCAAATAAACGGATCACAAGGTGTAATAAATGGATCTAAATTAAAAATTTAATACCAAACAGAAAACAATAAACTTGCGGCAAAGATGGTATACCGCAAACAAAGGTGCAAAGATTTTTGTACACCATATCCGGATTTCGACAATTAATGTCTCTTCAGTGATGTTAGGAATCGAAACAGTATTTGGAAGGCCATGTAATTTACCTCAATTTAGGATATACTCTCGAATTTTGAGGAGTCAAATTAGGATGAACGGATCATATAAACCCGAAGGCAAATATAATACAAGCCCAAACGAAAAAATATAAACAAGCCTAAATTGAAAACAACGTTCAAACCTATGATTGCGTTGGATAAAACCGCAATTTTTATACGTGTGCATGCAAAAACAAATTTCTTGTTAGAGGGGTCTAAATACAGCACAAACAACATTTTCCAAAAGACCAAAAAAGTGAAAAAGTATATTTTAACAAAACGCATTTGACTAACAGGTCGAACAACAAATGTTCTTAAACCCTGCTGACTGCCATTGGCGATTGCCAAATAAACGGATCACAAGGTGTAATAAATGGATCTGAATTAAAAATTTAATACCAAACAGAAAACAATAAACTTGCGGCAAAGATGGTATACCGCAAACAAAGGTGCAAAGATTTTTGTACACCATATCCGGATTTCGACAATTAATGTCTCTTCAGTGATGTTAGGAATCGAAACAGTATTTGGAAGGCCATGTAATTTACCTCAATTTAGGATATACTCTCGAATTTTGAGGAGTCAAATTAGGATGAACGGATCATATAAACCCGAAGGCAAATATAACACAAGCCCAAACGAAAAAATATAAACAAGCCTAAATTGAAAACAACGTTCAAACCTATGATTGCGTTGGATAAAAACCGCAATTTTTATACGTGTGCATGCAAAAACAAATTTCTTGTTAGAGGGGTCTAAATACAGCACAAACAACATTTTCCAAAAGACCAAAAAAGTGAAAAAGTATATTTTAACAAAACGCATTTGACTAACAGGTCGAACAACAAATGTTCTTAAACCCTGCTGACTGCCATTGGCGATTGCCAAATAAACGGATCACAAGGTGTAATAAATGGATGCATATATATATACGCTAAAGTCCAATGGTCCGCGAAAGTATAGACGTATGAAACGTAGTTGGATTATGACGTTAACAGTCGTTTATACAAACCAAAAATGAACATGCCGGAATGTAAATTAAGAATATTTGATTAACAACTTTTAAACCAAATGTCCATGACTTAATTTCAGACCTAACCGTGCTTTGTCGGCTGAAGCAAATGTGTTGTTTTTTCGTGTGCTAGAAGAATGACTTGTGTCCTGCAGTCGACCATTTTACTATATAACTACAAAATAGCATACGCATATGTATCCTGTATCCTACTTCTATTGGAAGCGGACGGATACATTTAAATCATTGTTTACGTTGCAGTTTACTTTGCGGTCCCCGTTAAAATATTGTCGATTTTATTGAAAAGTAGCGTCGGTAGAATTATAAATTGTCGGCTAAAACATTAGTTTGTACATTGTAGGAAAATATAACATGTGTTTGTACTCGCTACGAAAAAGGAGAAAGCTCTGAGAACATCGCCTTTCTCTCTCATTTAAATTAAAGCTTAAACAAATAAATGTTACATATTCCGACAATGAACAAATTTTGTATTTGTAATTTACAACGACGACTGTAAGGGGAGGTGTTCACATTAGTGATAGACGGTGTGAACGGCAAGCTACACCAATTATCCAAATACTTAATACGCCCGAACTGTTAAAAATTCATTTACATGAAATATAGTATTTTGTGACACCTAAATTACCGTTTTAGCAATTTTTACGTGGTCGGTATTCTAAATTTAGAAACACACACTTAAGCCTACCGGTAAATTATAAAGCCTATCACATATGTTATACCATACTAGCTTTTGCAAAAAGAGTATTTTTTAACATCCATGTACTATAACGTGTTAACCCCTCTAACCTTACCCTTTTGGTCCATCGCACTTTAGCGTGATATACCATCGTTCTTTAGAAAACAATTAACCATCGTACTTTAGCGTGAGACACCATCGTAATTTAGCGTAGACCATCGCACTTTAGCGTGACCATCGCACTTTAGAGTACCATCGCACTTTAGAGTCCTACATATATATTATGGGAATGTATTTACACGCAGTTGTTGTAACATCTTAACTGACGTCATTTTGGAATTTTCGAGTTGTGCCAGTTCATATCTCTAATTACTATTTTCATTTTAGGCATGTCTTTGAGTCGTTTTTTGGAAATTTTAAAAATTTATTAGCGTCTCTACATACGATGTTCGGGTGAAACTGTTTCACTTTTTTTATCGTATAGAATTCAAGATTGCTATAGTTTAATAATCAGAATAGATTGATCTGATTCATTTTACACCGTGCTCATACTGATGAAGGATATCTGTTATCCGAAATATTTATAGTTACATTTGCTCGTTTATTGTCATTTTTTGGTGATGTTGTACCCTTTTAGACTGGTTATATATTATATTTTGTTGTGTACTGTGTCATATTTATATGATCCATCGCCCCGTAAGATTTATCGTTGGCTATTATTCAGTCATTTTATATATATATATATATATATACAAGTCTAAATTGAATACAACGTTCAAACCTATGATTGCGTTGGATAAAAACCGCAATTGTTATACGTGTGCATGCAAAGAAAATTTCTTGGGAGGGGGGTCTAAATACAGCACAAACAACATTTTCCAACAGACCAAATGTGTGAAAAAATATATTTTAACAAAACGCATTTAACTAGCAGGTCGAACAACTGATGTTCTTAAACCCTGCTGACTGCCATTGGCGATTGCCAAATAAACGGATCACAAGATGTAGCAAAATAGATCTTATTATTGATTTATTACCAAACAGAAAACAATAGACTTACGGAAAAGATGGTATACCGCAAAAAAAATTGTACACAATATCCGGATTTCGACAATTAATGTCTCTTCAGTGATGTTAGGAATCGAAACGGTATTTGGAAGGCCATATAATTTACCTCAATTTAGGATAGACTCTTGAATTTTGAAAGAGTCAAAATAGGATGAACGGATCATATAAACCCGAAGGCAAATATAATACAAGCCCAAACGAAAAAATATAAACAAGTCTAAATTGAAAACAACGTTCAAACCTATGATTGCGTTGGATAAAAACCGCAATTTTTATACGTGTGCATGCAAAACACATTTATTGGTAGAGGGACATAACACACACATATATATATATGTGTGTGTTATGGCAACACTTTCTGAATTTTCGTTGCCTTAATTATTAGTATAGGAAATTGTTTCTGCATGTAATGGTACATAAATATGAAACTATAATATTCTAACTTTTATTACATTAACGCATAAGTTACAAATAATTTCATATGCTATATTAGTTACATTATTTTCTTGTTTAAATTTACAAAGCCAAATCCGTGAAATTGATATGAAATCCTTCTGGGCTATCGCCATCTACATTATATACCTATTTACTTAAGAAATAACAGCGAATAATCGATCAGAACGACATGGAATGAAGTTTGTGACAGTTCATATACGTGATTCATTAATTCACAAATCCCGTTAAAAACAAACTTTAAATGTTGACATTGACTTAATTTTTTTCTAAAAACGATTTGGATAATCTAAAATCATGGAGGAATCTCAGTCTAGTCAGTCAGCATGGAAACGAAGCATGATAACTCGGTAAGTCCTAAAATTATATATTACAAAAGATATATTATTAAAAAAACGAGAGAAAAACACAAATAACCCAAAATCTGCCGATCCTACATAGGAAGACGAAGATATGGGTATAATAATTCAGTAAAAATTAACTTGTTGCTTGTTAAACTAATATGGAATAAGATGGGATTTCGTCTATTCATTATTTTTCATTTCGTCGATTTTTATGGGAGGGGGGGTTTTGCTTTACTATGATCTGTTAGCAGCATTTTGTTTCATTCACACGCACTAGCATAAAATCACTGATTATGGCCCGCATATAAAACCAATTATTGGAATAACATGACGGCTTTATAATATAAATTAATGGTACAACATCAAATTATATATAAAGGTTTCACTTTTTTCAGGATTCGTCCTGGAAAAATGACATGGCGAAATGTCAGGTATCACTATTAAAAGAATTGTTATCCGAGTAGGGGACACTTATAAAATAAATCCGACTGTAATTCTATTCGAAGACCAAAAGCATTCCATTGCTACGGCAGATAGAAAACGCATTTACATTCAGGTTTCAAACCCGTTTTTGTTTTCGCAACGAATTGTGAATTCCGGTATATTTGGGACATATATGTTCTAGGGAAAATCGTCAGTCGTATGTAAATTTGACTGTAGCAGTTTATAATATCATTGTATATAAAGCAAGATACCTATTCGTAGCTGAGCTTTTCGTCTTATTTTAAATAGACGTTGAAATATTGTATTTAGTTAATAATGTATAGATCATGAAGCTTTATAATAGACGAAGTTCTTTGCAATGACCTAATCGTATAGTCTCTGATAATTCTGTCTAAAATGGCGAATGTGTATTATTGAAAGATCAGACTTAAATGATACAATGAATTGAATTGCATGTACACTTTATATTATAAGCAGTATAATTACTGTAAATTTACACCGTTCAGCTAGAACTGGTCTACACAGGAAAGTTATTGCTTAATTTAATGTAAGTAAAGAGTAATTAAATGAAAATAAAATTTTATGATCTTGAAATCGTTTAATCAGCCGACACATTGTATTATTTTCTTCCACTGTCATTCTTAACTGAAATACATTTTATGGTCTAATTCAAACTGTGACGGGATATTTATTGTTTTGTAAAAGATCTCCCACAGCCCACTTTTATTCTACATGGATTATTTTTTTCTCATCAAAGCTGAATAGCACCTCCCCGTTTTTTCTTCTTCAAAATTAAGAAATAAATAACAGTATTTGATTTATTCAAAATTCTAATATGCCGTGGTTTTGTCTTAAATACAAATGACATAAATTTAGAAGTACAGTCCTCAAAAACTTTGATCGTTTTCAGGATATTTCTGTAATGCGATCTCGTTTAGGTTAACCGTTTTCACTTTTTAAAAACACGTATAATTAATAGGTACTTTATATCCTATAAACAAAACATAACTATGATGTTTACACAGGGAACATAGGATTGTATAGTACCTCTACTAAATTCTATGACACGTATGTATATATCCGTATCACTTACAGCAAATAGACCATGAAAAGGCCGCAAGTATGTGTATTCCTTGCTATTTTAATTTGTTTTTTGTTGGTACACATGTCGTTTGGTCGTATTTTTGACTAAATTGTCCATTTTAAGGTAAACTGTCATTAAACATGACTGCATTTCCGTGTAAAAAACTCTGACAGAACAATCGTGCCAAGTACTTATCCGATGGACTATGATCAGTTAGTTCCTGAATTTGAGGACCACGAAGTAACATTATATGATCCATTTTTACATTATGATAACTTTATTTTCCAAATTCTTCAGAAATTATGCACCAAGCATCATGATGTCATCATGGTGTTCCCATTATGTTGAAACAAGGATTTGTATAGTGAGGTATACAAATCCTTTGTTGAAACATTAATAATGTGATGGAAGTAAGTGCACCCATGATTAAGGAAGACCTATTATACACACCTTCAAAACATTAAAGGCTGAAGTTTTATAGATTGATGTGATAATTACCAGAACAGATCCTTGTAGGAAAACAGTAGTTTATATATGATACCCATATTCTTATTTGTAGAAAAAATTAATACAGGAGCATCATATATAAACTAATTCTATTGTAATATCGAATGGATATTATCCATACGATATTACAGTACCAGTATAGTTTATACGATGTCCCTCTATTCTTATTTAAGGACAATCGATATAAGAAGATGTGGTATGAGTGCCAATGAGACAACTCTCCATCCAAGTCACAATTTGTAAAAGTAAACCATTATAGGTCAAAGTACGGCCTTCAACTCGGAGCCTTGGCTCACACCGAACAGCAAGCTATAATTAAAGGGCCCCAAAAATGACTAGTGTAAAACCATTCAAACAGGAAAACCAAAGGTCTAATCTATATAAAAAACGAGAAACGAGAAACACTTATGAACCACATCAACAAACGACAACCACTGAACATCAGGTTGCTATTAAATAAGTTAAAATATAAAAAAGTATTTCTTACAAAGATCAATACACACAAAAAATACTTCGGAAAAGGGTGTCCATTCCACAAGCGCCTGTGAGCGTGGACACAGGATCCGTACTTTAATGAGATCGTTTTTCATCCTTCGAAATTACCCCTTAACTTACCGCCTACAAAAGACTGACAACTAATGCAAATGGTCACTCCTTTATGTTCAATATCTTTGTATAAAAATAAGAAGATGTGGTATGATTGCCAATGAGACAACTCTCCACCAGAGACCAAATGACATAGAAGTTTACAACTATATGTAACCGTATGGCCTTCAACAACGACCAAAACCAATACCGCATAGTCAGCTGTGAAAGCTAGTACCACGCCTTGAATTTGTCCACAAATCTGGATAGTGTACATTTGCTTGTCAAATAATGAGTATAGATTCTGTCCTAATTTTGGTGTTATAGTGTTGAGGTTATAGTGCACTGTTTTTAACTGGTGGTCTGTCGGATGAGTTGATGATACCCTTTATCAGAATATTTTTTCCTTCTTAAAACGTAGATATAATATATTATTTTGTGATTTTTCTATTTTGTATGTATGCGTCAAATTGGTAATTTTTTAAACGAATAAAAAATCTGTTAAAGGCCAGATATTGCAGCATACATTCTTCCTGTTATACATTAAACAGTATTTTGTCGATATTCATTCACGATGTAAAATATAAAACGAAATTGATTTATTTTTTTTCAAATCTTTCAAGAAGTTTTTCAAATGTCAAGCAATAATACTCTATAAAGAGTAGGTAAAATCGAGTTTCGACATTACCTTTCGGTGTTTTGTTTTGGAAACCACTTATATTAACTAGCTGGAAAGAAGCTGATCTGTATTTTTGTCGAAGTCTTCTTTAGCGGAGGACCATTTGATATTCTGAGGTGGGAGAGCAGGGGAATTTTTTTCTGGCGGAATATTCATTTTCGTAACCTTTTGCGATGCTCGCATATTTTTGTTCGTCATGCTAGAATTAATTTTCTATTTTGTACACAATTATTTCCTGCAAATAGCTGTATCTAGCGTTGCCGAATATTAATTTTTCTTCATCCCGTCCTGGGCAAGATTATTCATTTGCAGTTCTTACCAGGTCAGAATATTCGTTTGTTAAAATCATCCTGTCCTGTCAAAATGGTATGGTTCTACGGTTTTCTCTGCAATTATATAACAGTCTTATGTCGAAAGTGAATAAAATAATCTTGCAAGGTTCTTTAACTACTCTTTTAGATACGTTGATGATGTCCTGTCACTTTATAACCCACATTTCAATAATTGCATCCATCTCATAAAACCACTTGAGATTAAGATACTACCGAAACTAAATGCTTCATATCTTGATCTTTTCCTCTGCGTATAGCGTTTAAACATCTCTCAATTAATATGTCAACGGTTCTTGCATGTTCACACTATACGGACTACATTAGCAGGGGTGAGCTCTGAACGCAAAAACTGCTTAAACAGAGTAATAAGGAAGAACGACTGAAATCGACACAATACATAAGATACCGAAATACGATATGTCTGGGTCTCAACTCGCTATACAACGACATGTTTTCGCAGTCTTAAAAAGTCTTGTATGATTGTATGGTGGTCGGATAAGGCCATTTTGCGTTTTCGCTATCAATCGTCTCGTATCTTTGATCTGATTGGATAATTATTAACAATTTGAAGATAACCTGGCTGGATAGTATTATTTTCAAGTACTATCAATACTTCAGATGGGGGAGAGGAAGGGAAGGGGGGGGGGGGGGGGCATCGAAATTTTTTTACAAGATTTGAGATGTTCTGTATTTCAAACATGCAAATTATAGCTAATTTGATGAATACTCTAAATCAGTATCTGATTATTCATTAGAAGTGTTTAACACTTGATTCTGATGTCATATCTATATTTCTTGAGTCATAATTTTTGGCTACAAACTTCATTTCAATGTTTTATTCATGTGAGTCATGATCATCTTTTGTTTGTTTATTGGACATGAAGAATGACAATAATACGAAATTATAGTTTGACCTGGAGATGTGGAGTCAGACGACCCACACCCAATGCTTCCACTTAAAATTAAAAAAAATTGTTAAGGCAGGAAAGACTTCATTTTTTTTGCCTCGCTCTGCTTGGTTATATCATTAATATAAAAATTCCAAGTTTCAAAATGTTCTCCCAGGAACGTTTCAATGATAATTTACTAACTTCTTTAATAAAAGAAAGGAATCATGTGCTGTAATTGAGCGAATGTGTATTAAATGTCAATAAACCATAACAGGCATATCTATTAAAATAAACATTATATATATGTGCCTGTCCCAAGTCAGGAGCCTGTAATTGAGTGGTTGTCGTCTATTGCTGTTTCTCATATTTGTTTTTTTGTTTATTGTTTTGTATAGTTTGTTCTTGTGTTGTGCCGTTGCACCATTGTCCTGGGTTAGGAGAGGGTTGGCGCCTTCAACCATGTTTAACTCCGCCATATTCTTTATGTGCCTGTCCCAAGTTAGGAGCCTGTAGTTCAGTGGTTGTTGTTGGTTCATGTCTGTCATATTTGTTTTTCGTTAATTGTTTTGTTATAAAATATGCTGTTAGTTTTCTCAATTGAATTGTTTCACATTTTTCATGTCAGGGCCATTTATAGTCGACTTTACGACATGGGTTTTTCTCATTGTTGAAGGACGTACTGTTGCCTATTATTGTCTTAAATGATCCACCAAATTTGAACTTTGGTGGATAGTAGTCTCATTGGCAATCATACCACATCTCCTTATCTTTACATATCTAAAATTATAATAATATAAATAGAAATTGTATGCATGCCCTTTTTGTTTTAAATAATAAAAATATTGAAAAGTGCCGTTGGACTGAGGGGAGGGTGTTGAAATTTTCATGTCTTTAGAAGGGGGCCGTCTTGAATTTATTTTCCTTCTTCAAGGTAGGGACTTGAAAAAAAAGAGAAATTCAGGTGTTTCCTCCGGTTTCCTCCCATCCCCCGAATGAAAAAAAAATGACTGTTCCTAAATCTAATTTCCGATTTTCGATTTAAACTTATGATATCCTTTAAATACAGAGACGATGAATGACCTTTAAATTATTTGTGTAACGAAGTGGGCAAAACATAAATTCTTTATTCGCCGCGGAATAACTATCGTATAATATGTGTCTCTGCTATCAAGCTGGAAAACTAAATATTTGCTTTTCCCGCCAATATTAACTTTTTGTACGGGGAAAAGTTGTCATTGGAAACGGAAGTTGTTAGCGTAATGATATCAGTCGCGTATTAAGTATATGTATAGATTGTCGAAGAAAATAATTAACTTAATAAAACAATAAATTGATATGTTATATACCAGTAATTTCCTTACTACATTAATATAGAATTTTCAACTGATTAAAATATATACATATAACAAGAACTCTATTATACGGAGGTACTTCCGATAATGCACTTCGGTCAAGGTTGATAATAAACAGCTGAAAATCGAATGTTAGTTCAAGGTATCAGGCTTGAAAAGCCGTATTAGACTCTGATATAGATATCTACATTGTGTGATCAACAGTTTCAATTTAATAATTATTCATTTGAATACAATGTAAATAGTACCACCACATTAAACGATTATTTATCGAACAGTTGCGTGTACCCTAAACTTTTAACTATCACTTTTGCTTAAATAATAAATCACCAGATCACATAGATGTTTTTGGGTCAGAAATATGTGCCAGTCGGATGGTATGCGTTCTAGATTGTGTATATAGCGGACCAGTCGCCTAGAATGCGTTCTACATTGTGTATATAGGGGATGCTATATACACAAACTAGAATGCATATCCTCGATGACGATGATTGGAAGTACGTTACCCTAACTCGAAACGGAAGAAAAAAAGCACAACCTTGGAGCAAATGTTATCCACTGTGAATTTAAATATTCTTTACTTATTTGCAAACAGTCTGATACACTTTATTGGTGAATAGCTTCAGAAACATTGTCAATCTGTCTATGTTTCGTATTGTGACCCGATTCCGTAAAATAAGTAGACATGCTTGTAAGTTTGTAACCTTAGTCTTGGACGATGGCTTTTGGGCATGTGCAACAATATATAGTTCAGGTATATTGTATTATGATTTGAAAATTACAGAATAAATTTGAGATCAAATAACAAATGAATATCTTGATAAAAAGAGAAATTGGGACATACTGACTTTTTAATTCTCCCTACAACAGTTATTCTAATTTTTTCACATGACTTTCAATGGTCAATTGGAAAGTCCAGAATTAACACTTTAAACACGTTTAAGATAACTCGTGTTAAGATGTCACAATGTCATTAATGCATCAAAGTATTTTTTCATTTAATTTGCATTCAATGGCACAGGATTAAATCACTTTTACGAGGCAATAATCAGCATATTTTGTTTGATTAAAATACTACATCAAATCATTTTCTGATCTTAAGAAATCCGCTCACATACAGAATTTAAAAAATAATACTCTTGGCCTTAAAAAAAGGAAAATGAGCACCACATAACCTAGAATACAGATGATGACTCATTGTTGAGATGTCAATAATATTGCTGAAAGGATTTTCCCAAGAATTCAACGAAATCTAGGAGAGGAAAACAGTAATAGTGGAAATAGACGTTTAAACTAATAATATGCAAGAACATGCACATATTTCAGACCCCAAAATAGCTATGATATGAGCCCCTGTTCTTTAAAAAAATCAGATAATGGTTTTTTTTGATATGGGACAATAGACTTTTACAGTTAAATGGTATCCTTTAGCCCCCTTCAAATGACCATTACCTCAAAACAGTCACTGTTTGGATTTATCATACATGTACATATTAATTGCATGTGTTCCGAGCTTAATAGAAGGACTTCTAATGAAGAATATAATTTTTTTTAACAGTGTAGCAAACAAGATCAAGATGGGCAAGAAGCTAGAAAAGGGACTGAAAGAAAAAAATGCTTCTGCTGTCAGCCAAGATGAAGAAAATCCAAATAAAACTCCAGGTATGTAAACTGCTTGTACATGGTTATGTTGCATTGGACATTCACCTGAATTAACAGTCCCAGACTCTCAACTACTTAAATGCATCTATAGTTGTTACTTAGGTTTTGTTCTTTCTATTGTTAATAAAAGGTCCAATTTTTTCTCATAAAATAATATACTGGTGAAATATAAATTGAATTTTTAACCCTTTTTCATGCTCTTCTAGAAACAAATATTTTTTTAATTATTTGGAATAGAATCTTCAGTTGCAGTCATAATATCAGAGAGAGATAAAAATATGATATCTGCTTAAAAATGATTAAAAAAATCTAAAGATTTTTTAGACATTTGGTCAATCCTGTATATAACAGGTAATTACAGACTTTCACAGAAATATTTAATTTGGTACAGTAATGAATCACATTTTACAAATTAAACCCAACTATATTTTACTGGAACTGACCAACTGACTTTCAGAATTTACACCCTAAATGTTTGTTTTAAAATTATCAAGATATCAAGGTAATATCAGGTTTAAAATTAAAGTTTTCTATTAACTTAGTCATGTAAGTTGATGAAAGTTTCCATTCTCTTTTCCTTTAACCTGACTGAGATGAAAAATAATTGGTACAGTAGTATGAGAATAAGAAGTTTGTCACAATAATTTCTATTCCAATTTGAAAAACAAATACAAAAGGAAAAGAAAATATTAACAGAATACCCAAAACATGCATGCTTCTGATTCAGTAGTTTTATTAGTTTCATTAAATACAACAATACCATGAATACCTGATACAACATGTACAAACATTTAATATGATAAAAAATGATACAGATATAATACATATGTTGAAATCTACTGACTGTTCTCTGCAAAATTAGATACAGGGAGATTATCTCTTTGTCAACAGTTTATTTTTACACTATATTTATGTTTGTTGAAAGTATTAATTTCATGGTTAAATTAAGTTTAGTTCTGTGAATCTGTAGAAGTGAACTATCTTTAACAAGCTGGACACTGTTCAAGTTTCAACTTACTCAAAAACTATATCTGTGGACTCTTGAAATTTTTATTCAATTTTTGTAAGATCAATTTAGATCATATATAGTAAGTTGTGTCAGTCATATATTTACATCTTGTAAGTTGTGTCAATCATAGACAAAACTAAAGTTCAGTTTTCATTGTAAGTTTGTGCAATTTCCAAATCTGCCCATTGCGTTGACCCACTCTCCAAATATATTTCAAGTTAAGTGCTACAAATATATAATTTCCTAATTTTTCTAACAACTACATTGAATCAATGCCTTTAAATATCCCAAAAAAATTTCAGGAACAGCCTTTCAACAACTTTATGCATTTATTTTTTTATTTACAGTTAAAGAACTCGTTTTGGCAAATATAGACATGAATAGTATGAAATTTAATTTTGTTCAACAAGTTTTTGTTCTTCATGTTTTTTATGATTGTATTGAGCATGAAATGTAAGACAGAAGTTCAAATTTTGTCTTTTGATAAATGGTATCAGATCTTCCAACTTTATTCTAAAACAAATAATTTTCAAGTGATTTTATAACACTTCAATCTCATTAACAGAACATTGCATCAAAATTGTTTTACTTAAGATATGAAGTCTATGAAAGAATTTTACATGACATTTTAAAATAATATATGAGGATGTTCTGAAACTCAAAATGCACATTTTTGAACTTCTGAAATATGATAGTTTATAATTGTTTCAGTATTTTACATGACAAATCAATGATTTTAGACACTATTGAGTTGTAGACTGTTTATCTCAATAAAATTTGAATTGAAAATTTAAAAGACCAAAATAAATACAGCCCCATAGAGATTTTCATTAGTCTCTATTCTCTGGGCCTGTAGAATAATACTTATTTCAAAGACTGTTATCTTTTTTGTTTTGAGTGGATTACGTGTACATGTCTATTTCAAGAAAGGTAACTGAAATTGTCATATATCATTAATATTAAGACAATCATGTAATGTTAATCTACTATAGTTACTGCACAGTTGTAAAAAACTGTATCTTTGAGCATGCTTACCATTACCATTGAAGACAGGTTGTTACTGAAAACAAGGCTTAATCTGTTTCAAATCACCTTATTATACCCCATCCAATGAAGTTGCAGAGGGTATAATGTTTTTCACCCGTTCGTCTGTCTGTCCGTCCGTTAGTCCTGTTCTTGTCATCACAACTCCTCTGAATCCGCACAACAGAATTTTATGAAACTTTGTAGATAATAAGGACAAACTATGTAGATGTGCATATCGACAGAAAATTACAATTCAATTTTTAGCTCACCTGACCCAAAGGGTCAAGTGAGCTTTTCTCATCACTTGTCGTCCGTCGTTGTCTGTTGTCGTTAGCTTTTTACAAAAATCTTCTCCTCTGAAACCACTGGGCCAAATTTAACCAAACTTGGCCACAATCATCATTAGGGTATCTAGTTTAAAAAATGTGTCCGATGACCCCGCCAACCAACCAAGATGGCCGCCATGGCTAAAAATAGAACATAGGGGTAAAATGTAGATTTTGGCTTATATCTCTGAAACCAAAGCATTTAGAGTAAATCTGACAGGGTAAAACTGATTATCAGGTCAAGATCTATCTGCCCTGAAATTTTCAGACAAATCTGACAACTTGTTGTTGGGTTGCTGCCCCTGAATTGGTAATTTTAAGGAAATTTTGCAGTTTTTGGTTATTATCTTGAATATTATTATAGATAGAGATAAACTGTAAACAGCAATAGTGTTTAGCAAAGTAAGATCTACAAATAAGTTGCCATGACCAAAATTGTCAGTCGACCCCTTTAGGAGTTAATGCCCTTAATAGTCAATTTTTAACAATTTTTCGTAAATTTTTGTAATCTTTTACAAAAATCTTCTTCTCTGAAACTACTGATACAAATTTAACCATACTTGGCCATAATCATTATTAGGGTATCTAGTTTAAAAAATTTGTCCGATGACCCCGCCTTTCAACCATCATGGCCAACTTAGTTAAAAATAGAACATAGGGGTAAAATGCAGTTTTTGGTTTATATCTCTGAAACTAAAGCATTTAGAGCAAATCTGACAGGTGGCAAAAATGTTCATCAGATTTAGATTTATCTGCCCTGAAATTTTCAGACAAATCCGATGACCCGTTGTTGGGTTGCTGCCCCTGAGTTAGTAATTTTACAAAAATTATGCAGTTTTTTGTAATTATCCTAGATATCATTATAATATCTAATATCTTATACTATTAATTATGATTTTAACCTTATTTTACATGATTTCCAAAGCATCAGTAAATACAGGTGAGCGACACAGGCTCTTGAGAGCCTCTAGTTTTTCTAGGAGTTATGCCCCTTTAACTTAGAATTTTAGCCAAAATATACTACTGCAAGAGTTTGTCATCGCAACTCCTCTGAAACCACACAACAGAATTTCATGAAACTTTGTAGATAATAAGGACATACTATGTAGATGTGCCTATCAACAGGAAAATACAATGGATTTTTTTTTCTAGGAGTTATGCCCCTTTGAACTTAGAATTTTAGCCCAATTATACTACTGCAACAGTTTGTCATCGCAACTTCTCTGAAACCACACAACAGAATTTCATGAAACTTTGTAGATAATAAGGACATACTATGTAGATGTGCATATCCACAAGATCGATCAGTTGACTTTTGTAGAGTTATGAGTCTTTGAACTTAGAAATCTGGTGAGATTTGTTTGTCCAGTGACAATGTGGGGGTGTGGGGTATGTGAGCGTGCTCACAAAGGTTCTTTCATTAAAATTTCATATAGAACAAAGCAGATATTTTGCATTTGAAAGTTTGATGTTTACAAATGACATTTTTTATACTTGTAGAGCCCTACAGTTGTACAGGGAATTTTCAGGCAGATTTTACAGAATTATGCCGACGCAACAGCATGACATATATACCACCAATAATTCCGAGAGCTCGTCCTCCAACAGTAATGGGCCATACAGAAAGTGGAAAACCAGATAAAGGCAAGGGGAAAGCTCCACAGGCTCCTGTTGAGCCTGATCCTGATCCGGAGCAAGATTTGGATGGTGGTGTGTAGTTTGTTGTGCATTGAAATAAACTCTGTAAAAATGTTATCATTCATGAGGTATCAGTTCTAGTAGTTGTAGTGGCACATTCAAATCTGGAAATTTATTCAAAATTTCATACTTGAAATGTATCTAGTGTTAAACTACTAGCCACTCAATATTGACGAAAAAATATCGAAAATTGTCATCCATGATTGAAAGCACTTTTACAGTATACACTAATGATACAAAAATATGAACAAAAACCATATTTTATAACTGATAATCATAAAAAATTACCTTTTTATTGTTCAATTACAAGATATTGAAAATGTTATTTTGTAATCGTTTTCATAAATTAATTTATGTCCAAATATTATGCAGTTATTCTTTACACTGCATACTTCTTTTTTGTGGCTAAATATGGTTTAAGTAATTTAACCTAGTATTTTTTTTGGGGAAAAAATCGAAATTTCAATTTGTGAATGGTGGCAAGAGAAAAAGGGAAATTAGGTGCATTGTAGATTTTAGATGGCAAATTATATATCTTTTTTAATGAAAATGTAGATGTTTTGCCATGAATTTTTCAGCATATATGGAGTAGTTTTTAAAATGACTAGCAAATCAGTTATGTAATAAAATCAATTGTTTTATATAATCTGTATAACAATTTTGATTTAAATCTGTTACAGTCATAATTTTAGATACAAATCTGTATTTTGTGGATGTTTCCTTAATATAATCCTTATTCCTTGGCAGATTTTATTACATTACAGCATTAATTTTTCACTATGAACAACATTCAGTAACTATAGAAATAAGAACTTTTAACAAGCATTACTGTAAATAATACAAATCAAATGGAAAGAGGTGATAGTTGTAGTGTAGTTTCACTAATTGGGTAAATTTTGGGCATGATCATGTAGGTGCATATATATGCTTATAGATTGACTAACTAAATTAATATCATATTTTTGAATATCAAAGTATCTTGAAGTTAACATATATTTAAGTCCAAGTATACATGCATGTGCAACATTTCAGACTTTTTTTATAATTTTTTGTATGCATAAAAAAAATGTTGGACTGCATCTGAATATTCAGCTTATTTATAGAATAATGATATATGCATCAATTATACTTCCTGAGAAACAATGAATTAAAATTTGTCTAACAGATAAATTTATAGAATGTATGTAAAAAGCATAAACCTATGGATCTACAGAATTTTGATTAAAATATAATATGTTCTTGCTATGAAAATTTGTGTTTAAATGAGATAGAATTTATATGGGGTCACTGTATTCCTTTTTTCGGTATACTATATATCAATTAGTTTTGATATGTAGAGTGAAAATTGTGTTAAAAAAACAAAAAAATTGTAATGGCTTCACACTGCAAAATCTTATTTTTGCCTGTTTTTCATACATCACTTAATCTTAAATGATTTAGACATCAATAACAATTGCAGTGAACCCCTTAAATTATCACATCATTGAAACAGAAATGTTCACAGCAAATTGAGCAATAACATATTATTTTAAAGTGAAATTCATTCTTCTTTTACTTCAGAGTTCCAAACTCATCAGTACCCATATGAGCTAAACTAAACTTGATCTAACCTAAAATGAACCCTAAGCTTAAACAAACCATAACTTAACACTTATGTGCAGGGAACCTTAAGTTAAAAGAAGGCCCAAAATTCGGTGGATGGAAATTGAGAAATAGCAGTTTAGATTTTTTTAAATGCATTTTTTGGTCAATTTTTACAAGCAGTCTATACATTTATAGATTTATTTCACAAATTTAAACTATAAATACAACATGTATCCATTTTTCGATAACCAGATGTAGCTTAACAATTTCTAAATGCATGCAAAACTTCATAACAATCTGAAATACCACTAAATGTTTAGCTCACCGTTCCGAAGGAACTGTGAGCTTTTGCCATCACCCGGCGCCGTCATCCGTCCGGTGTAAACTATTTCAAACATCTTCTCTTCTGAAACTACTGAATCAATTCCAACCAAACTTAAGTTGAATGATCCTTAGGGTATCTAGAATAAAGTTTGTCTGTTTCGTCAAAAAACATGGCCGCCATGGCTAAAAGTAGAACATAGGGGTAAAATGCAGTTTTTGGTTTATATCTCAAAAACCAAAGCATTTAGAGCAAATCTGACAGGGTAAAAATGTTCATTAGGTCAAGTTCTATCAGCCCTGAATCAGATGAATCTAACAACCCATTGTTGGGTTGCTGCCACTAAATTGGTAATTATAAGGAAATTTTGCAGCTTTTGGTTATTATCTTGAATATTATCATAGATAAAGATAAACTGTAAACAGCAAAAATGTTCAGCAAGGTAAGATCTACAAATAAATTTTTATTTGACCAAAATTGTCAATTGACCTATTAAGGAGTAATTGCCCTTTAAGGACAATTTTACACAATTTGCTTATCATGTTTTCTAACTTTAAAAAATCTCCTCTGAAACTACTGAACCAATTCCAATTAAACTTAAATTGAATGATCCTTAGGGTATCTAGAATAAAGTTTGTGTTTTATTTTCTGTTTCGTCAAAAAACATGGCCGCCATGGCTAAAAATAGAACATAGGGGTAAAATGCAATTTTTGGCTTATATCTCAAAAACTAAAGCATTTAGAGCAAATCAGACAAGAATGTTAAAGTATTCATTACGTCAATGTCTACCTACCCTGAAATTATCAGCCAAATCAGGTATCTGATTTTTAGGGTTATTGCCCCTGAATTGATGATTTTAAGGAAATTTTGCAGTTTTCGATTATTATCTTGAATATTATTATAGATAAAGATAAACTGTAAACAGCAAAAATGTTCAGCAAAGTAAGATCTACAAATAAATTTCATATGACAAAAATTGTCAATTGACCCCTTAAGGAGTTATTGTCCTTTAAAGACAATTTTTCACAATTTGTTCATCTAATCTAGTTTGCTTACTTTAGAAAATCTTCTCCTTTGAAACTGCTAAATCAATTTCAGCCAAACTTGGGCTGAATGAGTTTCAGAGTATCTTGTATAAATTTTGTATTTTATTTCTTTGTACGTCAAGAAATATAGCCACTATGGCTAAAATGAAACATAGGGGTAAAATGCATTTTTTTTGCTTTTGAAGAAAATATGACAGATACAAAGAACATTTAAATGGCATTTTTAAACCACTCATTAATATATATTGAAAAGCAAAAAATAATCATTGATGAAATATTTAAGCCAAAAATTACAGGTGAACGATTCAGGCTCTTGAGAGCCTCTTGTTTTCTTTGCCTTTAATAATAAATACATTACTCTTTCTATTAGAGGTTTTGTTATCTTAAAGCTTTTAAAAATTTATCTAAATCTAAATCAAAATGACAAAAGTAAGAGAGACTTGATAGGATATTTTATTTACATTGAATCACACATATACATAGCTTAAGCATACATTTATTAAAAGTTTTAGAATTTTATTTTTAAAAAATGTGAAAATGTTGCAAAGCATCTAGAAAGATGCTAGAATTCATCATGTATTTAGAATTTATAATTCATTAGAATATTAAGATTTATTACAACAAAGTTCGTCTATTTAACAGAAGGAGTGGAAGCTCCACCAAAGACATTTACAATGAAAGACAAATTTGAATACTTCAGACCTAGTGTACAAGTAGAAATGGAAAACTTTGATAAACCAGACACAGTGACTGAAATTTACATTAGAGGTAAATTTTAGTATACATTATAAAAACTAGCATATCTTCGCCTGCGTATTAGAGGGCATAATGTTTTCTGGTCTGTGTCCATTCGTCTGTCCCTTATCAGGTTATAGTTTTGGTTTAAGGTAAGTTTGATGTGAAGTTGAAGTCACGTTACAAAATTTATATGCAAAATGAGGGTTTTGACCCAGATTTTGTTGTTCACTTAACATTGAAATGTGATAGTCTGAATTCAGAACACCTCAGATTTAAATTTGGTTTACGGTAGTTTACTATGAGGTTGTGGTCACATCATCCTGAAACTTAGCACACATGTTCATTATGATGTGAATATGATATGAATAATACATAGCTGAGAGGGTGATAGAGCAGATTGTTACCCCAAGAAATTATTGTTGCCCTGTAGTAAAGGTTGCAGTATCATGTCGAGGAGAATGAATAAACTCTTGAGAAAAGAAAAAAAATTCTTGGAATAAGATTAACTTGTACTTAGTAAAGGTAGCATATTGAAAAAAAATGTTATAATAAAGAACATCTAGATCATTGAACATCATCATGAAACGATTCACATGAATGGACTTCTTAAACTGACAACTATATTTTTTCTGAGACCTTTTAGTGTTTTATATTGATCACTTGATCAGTTTATGATACACTTTCCTTAATATTGTTTATTTTAGGTTGGAAAATAGTTGAACCCATAATGGAGATATTTAAGCAGTGCTGGCCCAAGATGGCAAAATTACATACCATCAAGTAAGTCACATCGGTTTACGGTTATTTAAATAATTCCGTATATATATAAAGAGTTCAAATTACAGATACGGAAACATGATCAAACAATCAGTTAAAATAGATAGAAAAAACCATGGCTGATAGAAACAATATGTAGTCAGCTACTTCACAACCATTTTTAGCTCGCCTGGCCTGAAGGGGCAAGTGAGCTTTTCTCATTACTTGGCGTCTGTCGTCCGTCGTCGTCGTTAACTTTTACAAAAATCTTCTACTCTGAAACTACTGAGACAAATTTTAAAAAATAGCTAAAAATAGAACATAGGGGTAAAATGCAGTTTTTGGCTAAAGCATTTAGAGCAAATCTGACATGGGGAAAAAATGTCCATCAGGTTAAGATCTATCTGCAATCAAATTTTCAGATGAATCAGACAACCCGTTATTGGGTTACTGCACCTGAATTAGTAATTTTAAGGAAATTTTGCAGTTTTTATAAGACCGCAAAAAAATTTGTATATTGGTATGACGTTGGCGTCGTCGACGTCCGAAGACACATTGGTTTTCGCACTCTTAACTTTAGTTTAAGTGAATGGATCTCTATGAAATTTTACCATAAGGTTCAATACCACAAAAGGAAGGTTGGGATTGATTTTGGGGGTTATGGTACCAACAGTTAAGGAATTAGGGGCCAAAAATAAGCATTTTTGTAACTTCCAGACATAACTTGTGTGTTAGTGTATGGATCTCTCTGACATTGTACCACAAGGTTCCATATCACAAAGGGAATGCTGGGATTGATTTTGGGGGTAATTGCCTTAAAATTTTAGGAATTAGGGGCCTAAAAAGGGGCAAAAAACAAGCATTTTTCTAGTTTCATGACAATAACTTGTGTGTTAGTGTATGGATCTTTCTGAAATTGTACTACAAGGTTCCATATCACAAAGGGAAAGCTGGAATTGAGTTTGGGGGTAATTGCCCAAAACGTTAAGGAATAAGGGGACAAAAAGGGGCCAACATTTAGCATTTTTCTAGTTTCCAGACAATAACTGTGTTCAAGTGTATGGATCTCTCTGAAATTGTACTGCAAGGTACCAAACCACAGAGGGAAGTCTGGGATTGATTTTGGGGGTAATTGCCTAAAATTTTAGGGATTAGGGGCAAAAAAGGGGCAAAAAACAAGCATTTTTCTAGTTTCAGGACAATAACTTGTGTGTAAGTGTATGGATCTTTATGAAATTGTACTTCAAGGTTCCATATCACAAAGGGAAAGCTGGGTTTGAGTTTGGGGGTAAATGCCCTAAACGTTAAGGAATTGGGGGCCAAAATGGGGCCAAAAAACAAGCATTTTTCTAGTTTCCAGACAATAACTTGTGTTCAAGTGTATGGATCTCCCTGAAATTGCACTGCAAGGTACCATACCACAAAGGGAAGGCTGGGATTGAGTTTGGGGGTGATGAATCATAAGGGGGTTGAACGAATTGGAGGGGGGGGGGATTTGTTTTTCCTTTTTTTCCTTTTTTTTTGTTTAAAATGTTCCATTTTAAATTGGTTATTTCTGATTTATATATGAAAGCAAATAATAATGATATGGTTTGAATAGATAAATTAAATTTTTTTAAGTTCTTAGACCACATTCATTCTGTGTCAGAAACCTATGCTGTGTCAAATATTTAATCACAATCCAAATTCAGAGCTGTATCAAGCTTGAATATTGTGTCCATACTTGTCCCAACTGTTCAGTGTTCGACCTCTGCGGTCGTATCAAGCTGCGCTCAGCGAAGCATTTTATTGATTATTATCTTGAATATTATTATAGATAGAGATAAACTGTAAACTGCAATAATGTTCAGCAAATTAAGATCTACAAATAAGTCAAACATGACCAAAATTGTCAATTGATCCCTTAAGGAGTTATTGCCCTTTAAAGTCAATTTTTAACAATTTTTATACGACCGCAAAAAAATTTTGTGGTATATTGATATGGCGTTGTCGTCATAGTCGTCCGAAGACGCATTGGTTTTCGCATTCTAACTATAGATTAAGTGAATGGATCTCTATGAAATTTTACCACAGGGTTCAATATCACAAAAGGAAGGTGGGGATTGATTTTGGGGGTTATGGTACCAACAGTTAAGGAATTAGGGGCCAAAAATAAGCATTTTTGTAACTTCCAGACATAACTTGTGTGTTAGTGTATAGATCTCTCTGACATTGTACCACAAGGTTCCATATCACAAAGGGAATGCTGGGATTGATTTGGGGGGTAATTGCCTCCAAATTTTAGGAATTAGGGGCCAAAAAGGGGCAAAAACAAGCATTTTTCTAGTTTCATGACAATAACTTGTGTGTAAGTGTATGGATCTCTCTGACATTGTACCACAAGGTTCCATATCACAAAAAGAATGCTGGGATTGATTTTGGGGGTAATTGCCTCAAAATTTTAGGAATTAGGGGCCAAAAAGGGGCAAAAAACAAGCATTTTTCTAGTTTCATTACAATAACTTGTGTGTAAGTGTATGGATCTTTATGAAATTGTACTACAAGGTTCCATATCACAAAGGAAAAGCTGGAATTGAATTTTTGGGGTAATTGCCCAAAACGTTTAGGAATAAGGGGCCAAAAAGGGGCAAAAAATAAGCATTTTCTAGTTTCCAGACAATAACTTGTGTTCAAGTGTGTGGATCTCTCTGAAATTGTATTGCAAGGTACCATACCACAAAGGGAAGGCTGGGATTGATTTTGGTGGTATTCCCTCAAAATTTGAGCAATAAGGGGCCATAAAGGGGCAAAAAAACAAGCATTTTTCTAGTTTGAGGACAATAACTTGTGTGTAAGTGTATGGATCTTTATGAAATTGTACTGCAAGGTTCCATATCACAAAGGGAAAGCTGGTTTTGAGTTTGGGGGTAATTGCCCTAAACGTTTAGGAATTTGGGGCAAAAAAAGGGGCAAAAAAAACAAGCATTTTTCTAGTTTCCAGACAATAACTTGTGTTCAAGTGTATGGATCTCTCTGAAATTGTACTGCAAGGTACCATACTACCAAGGGAAGGCTGGGATTGAGTTTTGGAGTGATGAATCATAAGGGGGTTCAAAAAATTTGGGGGGGGGGATTTTTTTCCCTTTTTTTTCTTTAGAATTTTCCATTTTAAATTGGTTATTTCTGATTTATATAAAAAAGCAAATAATAATGATATGGTTTGAATAGGTAAATTAAAAATTTTTAAGTTCTTAGACCACTTTCATTCTGTGTCAGAAACCTATGCTGTGTCAAATATTTAATTACAATCCAAATTCAGTGCTGTATCAAGCTTGAATGTTGTGTCCATACTTGCCCCAACTGTTCAGGGTTCGACCTCTGCGGTCGTATCAAGCTGCGCCCCAGCGGAGCATTTTATTTCAAATTAATTAGTTATCACTTATTGTTTGTTTAAAATTTCTATTTCGGTGTCTCATTAATTGTTTTAGTTTTTTGCAAGCATTGGACAATATACATCTAAAACATGAGCTCTCTCCTCAGAGACCCTCACTATAAGAAGTTTGTCAACTATGTATACCTAGTTAGTACTATCAACTCCTCCTACAGTTTTCAACTCAGAGCCCTAAAACTTCACAGTAAGATTACTTATATGTTGAAGTTGTGTTCCTGTTGTTATGGACTTGTTTAAGGAATTTTTTTCTCATTTTTCCAGACTTGGGAACTTCAGTCATTTTTCAGCAAAATTTTTGAAAGAGGGTACAAGTTTTGTGTAATCAACTCCTCCTACAGTTTTCAACCAGATCCATGAAACTTGACAGGAAGGTTGCATATATGTTGAAATTGTACACCTGTGGAATTGTTTAAGGATTTTTTTCTCATTTTTCATGACTTGGGAACTTAGTCATTCTTCAAATATTTAATTGTTCAAATATTCTCCATTGTTCAAAAAACATTCTGCACAACCTGCCGATTTGATTCTTTGATCTATTTTTTGTTGTACTATGACTCTTTAATCCCATGGGAATCACTTTTTTCAAAACCCAGCACTCATGATACAAATTTTTTATTTCGCTTATAATTCTTACAAATTTATAAGAAAAATGCAACCACCCACAATTAATTAATTTGAGTGCCTTCCATTCCCCCCACCATGACTGATTTTGGAACAACCCTGATTCAGAACTGCCAAGAATTCATGAAGCAAATGAGTGAGATTTGGCCAAAATTGTAAAGATCAAAGAGAAAAAAACAATAGATCAAAGGAAAATGCAGCCAAATAAGCATGAAAATGTGTGAGTCTCACGCTAATTGCATGAGACTTGGCAGCCCTGCTGATTATTGAAGGATTATTAAACACAGTTACAAACATAAAGAAAAACGAATTTTAAATATACAGACACATTTAACAATAGTACACAGAAATATAGATGTATGGAAATAATGTTTAAATTCGGTTCTTTTTTCAGTTTGTGGAATTGTGGGCTGTCAGGGGAAGTAATTACGATTCTTGCTTCTACAATTACAGAGATACCAGAAATGAGGTAACATTCATAAAAAAATTCTTTCTTACTGTTCACGTCAAACCTGATTCTTAAATAATATAAATGTGGGGAGTGAGATAAAACAAAGACATTTATCAGTTCAATAATTTTGCATGGTTTGGTTATATATGATGTCTTCAGATATCACTACATGTATGTCTTTATCAGTAAGACACCCAAGCCACAAACATTGAGCAAAAAGGTTTTACTGCTCTTAGATATGGAAAGGATTTCAGTGAAACAACAACCCATATTAGGTAGCTTGAAAAGAAAAGTAAACATCTGAATATTATTTGATTGCCTTCAAAAGAGTACAAACAACAACCACAAATTAAGGTATCATGAAAAGTGCTGACAATAATCATGAAATAATTCAAATAAATTGTTCAGCAGTCTAAATTTGTTTGAATTACAAACTTATATCAACTCACGGGAGGATTTTAAAAGCCATTGGACTACAGGTTTTCTTGTGCATGTTATTTGCTTGATAGTTGTATTAAGTAGAAATATAAAAATAATTATGTTATTTCAGAAACCTTGTTTTAGACGGTAATACTGTTGTAGAAGAAAATTGGCATGAATTAATGGGAGAAGAAAGTCCGTAAGTTTACTTCTTTCTGTAACATTAAGCATGCAATACAGGTTATCATAAATATTGAAAATAATATCATATGTGAGAATTTAAATTTCATTAAGAATTTTAAAAGTTACTAGTGAACTAAAATCTAAATAATAGCTAACTTTTTGGAACTTTTAGCCTGAGTTGTGTTAATAATTCACTTGTGGACATTTATTTGTACAGAGTACAATACTCTATCACCAATACATTATGTAAGTTTTATTCTGATCATGTATGGATTTATTCCATGTCAGATCTGGAAACTGTTATTGGACTACGATACGTGATATTTTTTCTGTAAAATTTTTATTGCATTTTGTTCTAAATAATATAATATTTTACTCTTGATAAATGAATTTATATAGCATATCACAGTGATTAAAATCGTCATTTCACTGATCACAAGAGCTGGAAGAATTCAATATTTAATCAAAATGCATGAAAATGAGAGAGTTTTTATAGCCTTTGTGTGATATCTTAAAAAGTTTTTCTTGATATATAATGATTTTTTGTGGGTTCCTCATGCCATATTCATCACTTATGAGAGTTTTTTTTTCTGAGCGTGGTTTAGAATTAAATGAAAAATGTCTTATTACTATTTGTTAGAATTTATAGTGGTAATGTATTGTGAAAATTTTGTTGTTGATTGGTTGCTGTTAAGTGTTTTCTGTTTAATAATTTTATTGCATTATGCCATTCCAGTATACAGAATTTGTCATTGCGTCACTGTGGGATTACAGATAAAGGAGCAGAACAGATTGGTCAAGCTTTAGGAAGTACAAAGAGATGTAATACGAAGCTTATCTCTCTGAACCTGTCAGGAAATAGAATTACAGATGTTGGTGCTGAACATCTGGCTTTAGTAAGTTATTGGAAATGTTTTGGTCTAAAATGAGAAGATGTAGTATGGATACCAATGAAACAACGATCCACCAGAGTCACCAGGACATAGATATAAACAACTATAGGCACTGTACTGCCTTCAACAATAAACAAAACCATGCCCTATAGTAAGCTAATAAAGATGTGAATCAATCAAAAAGAAAAAACCAAATGCCTGATCTATGATTAATTAAGTTCTGTTTGCATCAAGGCCTTTTTATCGTCATAATTAATGTATTAACTGATAAAAATCAACATATAAATATATAGATAGTCAGATGCAGATATTTTTTTTTTCCTATCAGACATTGGGTCCTACATGTAAGACAGTTTTGCCAGTCCTATCAACTGTTTGCCAGACCTACTTATTTTTTAAAATAATAACTAGTTCCCAGTTGGATTAAGATACCCCTTAAAAACCTTGACTAGAACGACTATGTTAAATAAGGATATGACCATGGGATGGTTTAATGACTGAGACCACATTTAATTTAAATTATCCTGCAAAATCAAATAAATAAATGAGAATGTTGTTCTACACTTGCCAATGAGAAAACTATCCATTAACTTTATGGATAGTTTTATATCAAAAACAAAGATAGTGGCAAGCTACATTTACAACAAAACGATTATATGTGTTCACACATTAACTAAAATGAATAAGAACACTCTTAGAAAACTAAAATAATACTTGTTTTTGTTTAATTTAATTTACTTAAATCTGGTCGTTACAACATTAGTTGTTCCTTAATAGAACTTTTGGTTTTCAATGCTTTTCAACTACATAAACTGATTTGGCCATCTATTGTTCCAACTGTTTTAATTCATGCACCACTGGTTTGTCATATGGAGATGAAACTTGTGTTTTTCGTACTAACAATGTTCTAGTTAAGGTAATGTATTCGCACCATGGATGCATGGAAGCTGAAAACATGCTTCTATTCAATTTTTTTTTTGGAAATATACTTTCGTTTTCATTCATTGCTGTGTGTAATGATAAGTTCAGAGAAATAGGAAAATAATTATGATCACATGACTTACGCTAATTGGATAAATGCAGAGAAGATCGAAGTCGGTTTACATCAGCACGTTTACCTATTACCGGCAATAAATGTGTCACTGTATCTAGAGAACTGTTATAATTTCATACTTTATACTTGACATGTATATTAACCAACACCAGAGGGTGTGTCATAATGTTTGTACAACTTCCTAGGTGAAAGTTCAAGGTCAGCAGGCCCACAGAGATGGATCCCATCTCAATGATGTCTAGGTTATTTCGAAGCCAAGGTTACCAGGACCAACAAAAATTTCAATTTCGACGGCCCCAAACATTAAAAATATTTGCCAACCTTGGGTCTGACACAAAGAAGTCATTTGCCAGACCATCTAAAATTCTGCCCCCTACATCCGACAGGTCCAACGATTAGCTGCATCACTGGACAGTGGCCAAAACAAAATACTTTTTTGGTAAAAGAAAAATGGAACCACTATGAAAATTGATGTCACAAAAAGTTATTTAATAAATGAATTTATAAATGAATTAGTATGATTTAATTTTTTAGAAAATAAATTTATGTATTCAAAAATATAATTCAAGTTTTTAGGAAAAGGCTGTATGACAAAATTACTTTTAGGAAATTTCAAATTACAGGATTAAGCAGTAATAATGTTCTTGTTTTTCAGGGTTTACGTATGAACAGAAATCTAATGTCTCTGTCATTAGCATCCAATTTCATTGGAGATAAAGGTGCTTCTAAAATTGCAGAGGTAAATATTTGCACATCTACTATTTCTTCTAGATGAATATTTTGCTAGTTATTGAGTATGTCATAGCGATGTCAAATTGTGTGACGTTATCTTCTACATCTGTTCAGGATATATATATATAGTACCATCAAACATTTCTGTTAAATCAAATGTGAAGTTGATAATTCAAACTGCAGGTGTAATCTTTGGAAACAGTTTTATATCAACACCTTTCAAATAAATATTCCTAATAATGCAATGCACTGGGTTTTGCCATTAGATTTTAAAATGTACAGATCAACTCATCCTGCCATTATGATTAATACTTTATGGTATTTATTTGTTCTGTCCACAAATGGCTATGCGACTGGCTCACTGAATTGTGTCAAAATTTCTCAGGATAGTAAGTGTGTATTCCAGAATACTGTAAAATCAAAAAATTTTGTGATGTTTTTTTTATTGTGAAAATTCTGACAAAAATATAAACTGGTTTCGCAAAAATATAAACTAGCATTTAAAAATTTTGATAGCATTATTTGTATGCATTATTTTCTGAAATTTTAAAATTCATCTCACATTTTGATTCATTGTTCAACAATGCCAATAAATGAATGTACTTAAAAATTTCTGAATTAACAGTAGTTGATATAATTGACCATTATGATTGTTGCTTTTTTTTAGAAAAAAAAATGTTGGAAAATCTCATCAACATATAAAACAGGAAAGTCTAGTAGTAATTAAATAAGATATTTTATTATTCTGTAGATATGAATAAAGATTTTTAATTTTTGTATATTTACAGATTTTATCACGATTTCCTCTAACACATGAAGAAGTGGTAGAAAGAAGAAAACACTTTTCTGAAAAAGATTTCCCAGAAAGGAATAAATCTGTAAGTAAGCATGAGTGTCCCTACAGTACATTAATGCTGTTAGTCACTAGTATCTGTATCTCATTATTATTGAAGCATGCAGCTGTAACAAGTGACACATATGGATCACTTCTTGTTGTCACTCTTGGTCTTGCATCATCATCTGGGTTACACTTTGTTAATACTAAATTTCTTGAAAATCGTTTCAACAGAATTCAACCTAACTTGCAACATATTCTTCTAGAGGACATGAAGATATCCACCTGCTAATATAACTGTTGATCTAAGTGATTTTTGGTTTTTACAGAACCAAAAAATGAACTTACCCATTTCTGCTTACTGTGGATTCATTATTATTCGTTGGATACCAATTTTCATGGATTTCGTGATTATAGGTTAACCACGAAATTGAATGTTCAACGAATGGCAAATTTACTATAGGTTTGTATGCAGACATTGTCAAAAACCACGAAATTAAATATCCACGAAAATGTAAGTTTTCCTTAATCCACGAAAATTGGTACCCACGAAAATAAATGAATCCACAGTATATCAGTTTGTTACACCACAAATCCTTGAAAATGGCTTGAAAGAATTCCACCAAACTTGTACAGATTCTTCTCAAGGACATGAAGAAGTATACCTACTATTTCATTTTTTTATCTGAGCGATTTATGGGGTACTTATAATGAATCATGGACTTTACAATTTCTGCTTGTAGTATTCAGAGACAGCAGGTGACACACGTCTTCCTTGGAGAACTCATACAATTTAATTATAAAAGAAGACATTTTGTTTTTGGTCATGTCTTTGTCCATTTACGTATTTGTCAAAATAAATGTTCTCCAAGTTACATTAGATTTAATGGAACCAAAGTGGACTGAATTTTAGTCATACCATGTGTAGTTAAGCACCTCCTGTATTTATTTATTGATTAGTCTTGTCCAGTTAATAGAACAAAATGTCAGGTTTCCTCAAACCTGCTCAAAAAGACACTTTTGTTCAGGGAGAAAATAAGTTTTTTCCTCTTTAAAATGAATGCCTATGATAATAAAGGCTTGATTTTATCGTCTTAAAAAGGAATGTCTATTCTAAACATTGTTTTGTTCTCATATAACTAAGAAGCAAATATGTTTATTGAGCTACTTATTTTATTTATTAATTGGGCAAGGTGCTTCTCCGGTCAAAAAACAATATAAAAATAAGAAGATGTGCGATGATTGTTGTGTAATTACATTTAACTGTCAACTTATTCCTAAAAATACATTATATATTTTATTAATACAAATTTTAGTTTGTACTTCAATCATTTCTCAAAAAAAAATATCTGTTTTTCTGGTTAAACATTGAAATAAGTTTATACAAATGTGACTCAATATCCCCCTATTTTTGAAACAGCCACCAGGAAGTAGGAGAGATGGTTCCAAAGATAGACCAGCAAGTGTCAGAAGTCAATCACATATGGATAAAGATAAGAAAGGAAGCAAAGCATCAGCTAAGAAAAAGGTAAAAAAGTATAACAAAAATACTGAACTCCAAGGCAAATTCAAAAAAGGGGAAGTCCATAAAAACTGACAAAATCTAACCCTATCAATCAATGAAAAAAGTGAAAAACAAGTGCCTTGTTCCTGACTTGGTACATGTATAATCACCAAGAGAAGTTTTTAAGTTGATAAATAGTCAGTTTTATGTTTTTGAAAAAGGTTAGAAAATCCAAAAATGAAAATAGCTAATGTGTGTATTGTTGCAAATTTCATAACCTTAATTCATATAAAACAAGTCCTTGTAGTAATGATGTGAAAAAAAATTTCCAAGAGACCCAACAAAACAATAATGCGAGTTAATTTTTTTTCTAATCATACAATTTCTTGTAATTTCATAGTAAATTGAATTTCAACAGCTTACTTGCAATTGAAACCAAATTAGAATTGTTATTTTATGTCAAAGTCAATAAAAGAAATATTATTTAATAGGATCCTAAGGGTAAAGATGCTAAAGAGGAAGAGAAACATGACAAGACCAAAAAGAAAGAAAAGGAAGACAAGACACTAACAAAGAAAGGTAGGTTGTCATGACAACAAAAGTCATGTTAACGTTGGAAGTTGACTTTATGAAGTTTATAATTGTGAAACTGAATTTAATTAAATCACATTGTCTTTAGTTCGTGTGTGTGGCACTTTAATAGAACAGGAGAAAATTAGCTCACAATTTACAAATTGTTTTTTTTTGTGTATTTTTGACACTTTAATAGAAATTCGAAATGTTTGATTTGTTTTTTTAATACTAAATAGTTACTGTATCTTTTTCTTCAGAATCACGAGGAACAAAAGGTTAATCTCAACAACTATATATATCTTTGCTATATACAGAATGAAATACCAAAAGCTTTCTTTCAGCCTATTTTTGTAGATGCCAGAAGAAATACTGTGTGCATTATTTTCTAGTCTGTGATTTTCTCTGGAATTTTTTGTTCCTGTAGAGTTGAATTTTCCTTTTAGATTTTGGAATTAAATTCCTTTTTGTTCTGTGTTGAATTTAAAGAAATACATTTAATATCTTTTCCATTGTAAAAAGAAAGAATATAGTTTCATGCATTTCTATTTAGTAAGAATTAACTAAATAGCTTGAGATAAATAATGAATGTGTATATAAGGGATTTCTTAATGATGCTCTCAGATATGTAATTTACAAAAAAGGATTAGTCTACACAATACCAGTAACATTTTGTTGATTTTTGTAAAAACATATAAAATCTGTATAAAAACAGTTTCAACCAAATAAGAAGATAAGTAATTTGAATACCACAAAATTAAATGCTCCTTTTTCTCACAGTTAAACTGATTACTTTGTTGATTACATTTGGTTAAGGTTTTTATATCACTGTAAATTACAAATATAACTATAAATGATACAGATTCTATGAGCAAAAAAGTTAAAGATTTGATAACAGTTGTTCCCCTTTGACTGGTAGCCATAAAACTAACATTACAGACACAATCAACCTTTTGATTCTCAAAAACCTAGGTATATTTTTATTTGAAAACCATGAAAAGGTATTTTCATAGTCTCAATAATTTTGTAATCACAGACTAGTCAATCAATACTTGGGGTTACAAATTTCAACAGTTTACTAAACATGTGCTCACTACTTTAGCATTAGTGGTAGATACAGGGAGGTCATTAAGAATGCTGTGTAATTCACCTTTTCTAAGATATAAATGCAAATGCCCTATGCAGGTACCCTATCACTTCTCTAGGATATGCCCTTAGTATAGAAATGGAAGAAAAAATTCATGAAATAATAGCTTAAAAGAACAAGCTGAAGGTGAAATAACTGACTTGTGAAATATTGAACAGAAATAAGATTTATTTGATGTGTTGAAATTTGTAACTCTGGTATTTTCCTCCTGCTTTGATTAATGAGAACTTCTTTTCTTTTTAATACTTGCAATTATATTCAGTTATTTATAACCAGAAAATATTTCAGAATTATATATGTTTAGAAAGCACAATGTTGAAACTGGTTTCTTGTAGTTGTTATTTTACTATACAAAATCAACAAAAATGGAACCAGAAAAAGCACATTTTGATTATGGTTGCATTTTTCCACAAGTTTAATACAATCTAAACTTCATTGGATTATTAATTTTCTTTGTTTAAATCATGATAATTTCTCTTTCTGTTGTTACAAAGCCAACAATATATCACTATCTTTCATATCTTGTAAGTCAATACCAATTTAAATTTCAGTTCATTTTGAAGTGAACAATAATTCAATGCAATTTTTAAACAATTATATTCCTCATGCTAGAATACTTCTATTACATTTTGATAGTTAATCTGCATTTCAGCATTTTATTTGATATCCATTAATTTAAAGTCTGGTCCATTTAAACATTCATGGTACTCAGGGAAGGCACTTTCAAAATGGGGTAACCACTTAGTAAGAGATATTTAGAATATCTCTTACTTTTCACTGTACTCCACACCTACCCATAGAAATGTGACATTTCAAAGTTCCTTTATTTGACCCTATGTTTGTTTTATTGGAACAGCAATAACATGTTTAATAATATTTATAGTTAAATTTCAATTGTTTTAGTCAAGTCCTATATTTTTCATTTGAAAAGAAATGCAACCAAAAACAACTACATCTACATGTATAAATAGTTCCTTTAGCTTTATATATTATCCCAGGTGATGTTTGTTTTAAAATATAAAAAATTGAACTCTTCCTTGCTATAAAACATCCATGAAGTAAGTAAGAATTCTATTTCAGATATTTCATATGCAGATTAAAAATTCATTATTAAAGGCTTCTTTAAGCCTAATTATGTGCCTAGTCTTTTGATATAACCTGGCAGTCCTTTGAAAAAAATGTCAAAATACATTATTGTGCATATTATATTGAAGTTTCATATTTATGTTTGGGTGTCAGATTTAGAACAATGAAATTTATAGTTCTACATCTGATCAAATCTGAAATTGAATAAACTTGCTTGTAATTTATCAGATATGTTATGAAATAATCTGATTTAAAAAAAAAATAAAATTGATACTTACTGAGATCAAGATTTCTCACATACTTTTCGAATATCAAGACACTGTGTTAAAATGACCTGAAGCTCACCTGAAAAATTTTGATCTCAGCACCCATCAGTTTGTTTTTTAATCAAAATATACTATTGTAAATAAAGTTGACTGTTTGCAAGAACATTTGTACATAATATATCTAAAGTAAGACTGACCAGAAAGGTAAGGAGCATCCAATTACCAGTATTTAAATCATCAAATTTTCAATTAACATAATTTCATAAATTTTATGAAGGCGATAAAAGTGGAACTGTCGGAGGTCGCAGTTCAGGAGGTGAGTTGTGCATGTACAGGGGAGATAACTTGGTAGAACTAATTGAACAGTCATTCTTTAAACAATTTTACACTGAGGCCATTGCCAAAGATAGTTTGTAAAGAATTGTTCATCAAGCATAAAAAATTTACCGGTATAGATCTATATAAATTTGGGTATTCTCAGTATAAGATTATGAAGTTTTAACTAAACAATTCTAAGAACGGAACTTATTAGCTTAAAGGATCATTGTAAAGAATTGTTCATCAAGCATAAAAAATTTACCGGTATAGATCTATATAAATTTGGGTATTCTCAGTATAAGATTATGAAGTTTTAACTAAACAATTCTAAGAACGGAACTTATTAGCTTAAAGGATCATTGTTATCCATTAGGAGTTCATGCTAACCTGAAATTATCAAACAAAAGGATCAGATATGGGAAAATTTCTGTAGTTTGAAGAATGACTTATTCTGAAATGATACCAATGTATGCAGCTTAACTTCTATTCTAGCTAACAGTACAATGTACGTACATCTAAAGAAAATGCATGGTCTATAATTGATCCTTTTCACATCTTTTCTTCAATCTGTCTATTCATGAAATCAAAGACCCTTAGTCCTGTTTCTATAGGAATGACATGGCGATTCTCTGAAAATTTAAAAATATTTTTGTTTTTTGGGTGGGTGGGGGAACTATTTGATGCAACAAGCAGAGTTTTATGTTTTATTTTTGTTTTTTGTTATTTATGGGTCTGCTTGGTGGCCTTTTTTGGTGGAAATGGACTGAACTTTTTATGATGACACATGAAGGGTAAGCAAGTGAGAAGTCAATAATTGTTCTTGACATAATGAAATACATTTCAATTACATCTGTTATAAGTGTTTGGAATGACTACTTTCGGTTTTAATGACAAAGTTAAGTATAAAATCTTTAAAAACTTGTAGCCATTTTTTACCAAAATGGCCTCCTTAGACTAGTGAAGAGTGGGTCTATTTCTTTTAGTGATAGCTCTTAGGTGGACAGATACTACCCAAGGTCCATTCTCTGGGCGTCACGACTTAAAAAGATTGTACCATCAGGTTTTATATCAGAAATCAGAGAAAACAACTGTTTTCCATTAGATACTTATCTTTTAGGATACGATCCTATCAACCTACTCCTCTTCCTCACCACTTCCCACCTTATTCTGGATAACCTCTGACCTTAATATAATTACCATTATGCTGCAGCAGCAAGGTATAGCTGATTTGCATATAATTTGCATATTTTTGCAAACTTATTTTGGGTAAACAATTCAACATTGTAAGGGTTAATATGATTGAGAGAAAATAAAAAGAAATAATAGTAATTCCAATTCTAAACACTTAATGGTACTCAGCTCACGGCTATGCATGTCATTTTCAAGCCCTCAATGATGACCCATGTTAATTGCATGCTTAAAGTACTCATGTAGTGTTGTAAAATTGATAAAGGAATAGCATGTTGTCTTTCTTCTCTCATTCTTTCATAATTTTCCTGTCACTTTACTTCTGCATGTGAGGTATCTGTATATCTTGTATCTCTTCAATACAGAATTATGTGTAAGTTTGTGTATTATATTACTTGAAAGATTAATTGTGCAATTTGCATATGTTTTTTCTTTCAGCCACTACAAGTTAAATAAATATCTTTTACTTTTAATTTTAAGAGGAATGTTAATGTTAATGATTGTGTTTGCATTCAGTTTTTACCATGAGAAACACAGTGTGAGAAAATTGTCAATAAACTTTCAGACTGACTGTCAGTGTTATACCATATATTGGAAATTATTTTTGCTACAAGGTATTTTTCACAGTAAACATTTTACCGCAATATTTACCTTACTTAACATTTGACTGTTCATTCAAATACAATGTATAAAGACATAAAGCACAATTTATGAACACAGCAAAGATTAAGCTGCCCCATCTAAGGCCCAAACTGCAAACAAAACCAGATGCCAAAAAAACCTGTTTAAAGTAATAAGACAGTGAAATAGTTGAAAATAATTTCAGTGTTTATCAGAAGTTGTTCATGAAAATCATGTTTTTTTTGTAATTGTTCATCTAATTCATGTTTATCTGTGACATTTTGTTTATGAGCTTGCTGCCTGATATACTTTGTATCACAGTATTGGAATTATGGGCAAAAATGTTAAGACTTTGAAAATAGTTTATTGCATCAGATGAAGGACGTCTTTACAGATTATTCTAAATAATAATGGCAGTTTTCATGGTCTTGACAGAAATGTTTTCAATTTTTTCTACAATCCTTCTGTTGGACTTTCTTTTATACTTTTAATGAATTTATTTTTTTATTTTCATTCTTGAACCATTCTCCTAGTTGACTCAGCACAGTTTACAGAAATCAGATCAACCACAAAAACCTGTCGATTTGCTGTGTTACAAGTTTTATAAATAGTTTTAATTTTTGTTTTTCACTACAGCTTCACTGCTATTTATGGCAGCCATCAGCGGTTCCACTGGTAATAAGTTATCTCCTTTGCACATTTAAGTCTCTTCAGGATCTTCTCCAAGATGCTCTGAGATTATGAATTTAATTTATTTTGCAAAGTCATTTTCATTGGTGCATTTATGACTTAAAATTTGGTTAATTGCAATACAGGAAAATTGTAGTTGTAATCATGGATATGTATCATATATTTACTTTATGATGTGCATGATACATTTATTTTTATATTTAAAATGTTATGTATAGAATAGAGAGTACATTTTAAGCCTCAAACAGCACTATGGTCTATTTTTATGAATACTTCAATACAAAAAAGTATTCAGCATTTTGAAAGTGGCTTTGTACTATGGAAAGATAATAAATTTATTTAACATTTATATATGTTTTCCATGAATTATTTCACAATTTTTTTACATTCTTTCACAACAGCAGCATTGCGATTTGTGTCAACACTCAGTGGTAAATTATCTCCCATTCCTGTACACAGTTACCCCCCTTTACCTTTTAAGATCACTTTATTTATTATTTGGTTTTAATGTGTAAAATGAAAAATTTTGGGATAAATAGTGAAATCAAAACACAGACACTTTTTTTATAAAGAGTTGCATACTATTCTTTCCTTTTCATGCTTTTGGAGAATCAAAATATGAATGTACAAACAAATTTAAAAAATTACTTTGGTTATCAGACTTTTTTCTTCAATTTTATAGTTTTCAACATAAATAGACCATTGATCATGGGTAAGATTAGATTAATAAATTTATTAACTATTATAGATCACAAAATATTAGACAATTACTGTGGGTTAGGTTTATAGAATACAATTATTAGATGGGAAATTGCTTGTTAATGGTAAATGAGTTATGGGTATATAAAATATGAAAAGACAATTAATACATTTAAAAATTGGAACCAACTAGTAAAAAGTGGTCAGTCTCATTTTTGCCTGTAACATTATAATAAAGCTTAAAACCTATGTTCATTTTTGTTGGTTATATTGGTAATTAAGGCATGACCAATGTTGTTTCCAGAACAGAGCTTTTTATGCAGGAATTTGGAGAAAATCTGAATGGGGCACTCATTTATCTGTTTACTATGAATTTTTTGAAATCTTGCCTTAAGTGACAATATGACTTGTGATAAAAACTGTGATAAGACATGAAAATAAGTGAATTTAAATGGTTAGTTTGTTTTAAATGCAATGGGATTTAAAAGAGAGAGAGAAATGGTAGACAAAATACCAGTCAGAGTTACAGTAGAAATGAGTCCTTCCCATTTAGATTTATGGAGCTTTAATCTTGGATTTTACAGCTTTTACGGAAATTGGATTGAAGTATATATATATATATATAGTGTATTCAACAATCAGTATTTCAGTCTTTGTGGCGGAAGAGCAAATAACATTATTGATCCAATACAAATGAATAACTTAAAATTGATTTGCAAAGAAAATGGAGTTTAGGAATTAAAATCAGATAATTTGATACAACCTTTTCTGAGTAGTTGAAAGATTCATATGAAATTTATAATTTATATTACCAGTAGGTTTTTTTTGTAATATAGAATTTGTTGGGTTTTTCAGGTGAAAAAGAAGTATAAAGTTATGTTGTTTTTGTCAGTGTTAGGTAGAACATATATACCTACATATAGATGTCTATATAATCATAAGTATCAGTATTTTTGTCATAGATTTTCAAACCGGGTTATTACTATTGCCAATACATTTTAGGAAGAAATAAGATAAAAGTTTTTGTGATTGAAAAACTCTCCAGCTATTTCACTTTTCATCAATCAAAATGGTAAATTAACAACAAAGACAAATAGCTTTCATATTAAAATTCAAAATAAATATTGACAAAGTAATTCACTCATCTATTTCATACTTCAGTTTTTTAAAGAATATTTAATAGGATGTTAGTTTTATAAAAGTTAGACAAGTTATAGTCATGTTACAAAGAAAATAGTACACATTTTATTTGTTGTAGGAAATGATATTAAAAGTTTAATAGTCTTCACTCTAAACTAGAACAGTTTTGAATTACACATCCTTTTAAGTATAAGTATTTTGGAATATGAGTTATGCTAACAGGATTTCAAAAGAATCTGTTCCAATCATTTGAAAAATTTATATAATTTCTATTTATTTTGTTTATCTTATTTGTTATGTGTTATTCTGAAATTGAATTATTTGAAATTGAAATAAATGGTTATGGTCTATTTTTAGCATCAATAGCAGCAGATACTAAAGGTAATAAGGGTAAAGGTAAAGGTAAAGACAAAACCAAACAAGCTGCACAGGAAGTCGAGGTATGTTGACAAGAGGTGGGAGTAACCTATAATTTTTTAATAATAATAAAGTATATCTTTAAATTATGTTGTTCAACTTGTTGACAGTGGTGCTCTTGGTACAGATATCATCCACCATTTTGTTCTACCATTGCTTACAACTACCATGATTAACCTGCCTAATTTCTTGAAATCTAGTGAAATTATTATTTGTTTTCTTCATAGCTTTTGTAACCTAGTCAGTTTAAAACAGAAGATATGGGGGAATCTATGCATATAATATTATATATTTTAGTTTGATTCTTTGTTTTTATGAATTAAAGGAAATGTTTTTTTTATGTGTTGGGTTTTTTCTGTACAATTATTAGTTTATTAACTGTTAACAAAATATTGTTACCTTGAAGGACTTGAGTGGTGGAGAAGTTGTTAATCCCTTGACTGATGTAGCAGACTTTATTGACGGTCAATTATGGGTATCAGGAAACAGAGTCCTTATTAACTTAAATTTATCTCGTAAGTAAAAATTAGTTTATTTTAACCTTGTTTTGTTTACAAGTTTGAACAGTTATGTTAGCCCCAGATTTATGATGGAAAAAACCTTATCAAAGATACCAGGCTTAAAATTTTATGCCAGATGCAGGTTTGGTCTTCGAAAGACCGTTCTCTAACTTTAGTTTGTCTCAACCAAATGTTATGAAAATTATACACAATGCTTATTACCACAAAACTCCGATCACTTTCAAATTTGGGTGGTGTCACTTTTACAATTCACAAGTTATGCTTCTTCATAACATTATATCTTGCTCATTATCTTAATATTAATGACAAGATCGAACTAGAGGCTCTAAACTTGACTAAAGAGCCTGTGTCGCTCACCTTGGTCTATGTGCATATTAAACAAAGGACACAGATGGATTCATGACAAAATTGTGTTTTGGTGATGGTGATGTGTTTGTAGATCTTACTTTACTGAACATTCTTGCTGCTTACAATTATCTCTATCTATAATGAACTTGGCCCAGTAGATACAGTGGAAAATATTTTGTAAAGATTTACAAAAATTTACAAAATTTATGAAAATTGTAAAAAAAATTGACTATAAAGGGCAATAACTCCTTAAGGGGTCAATTGACAATTTTGGTCATGTTGACTTAGTTGTAGATCTTACTTTGCTGTACATTATTGCTGTTTACAGTTTATCTCTATCTATAATAATATTCAAGATAATAACCAAAAGCTGCAAAATTTTCTTAAAATTACCAATTCAGGGGCAGCAACCCAACAACGTGTTGCCTGATTGGTCTGAAAATTTCAGGGCAGATAGATCTTGACCTAATGAACAATTTTATCCTCGTCAGATTTGCTCTAAATGCTTTGGTTTCAGAGATATGAGCCAGAAACTGCATTTTATCCTTGTACTATTTTTTAGCCATGTCGGCCATCTTGGTTTGCGGGCGGGGTCATTGGACACCATTTAAACTAGATATCCTAAAGATGATTGTGGACAAGTTTGGTTAAATTTGTCTTAGTAGTTTCAGAGGAGAAGATTTTTGTAAAAGATTACAAAAATTTACGAAAAATGGTTAAAAATTGACTATAAAAGGCAATAACTCCATAAGTGGTCAACTGACCATTTTGGTCATGTTGACTTATTTGTAGATCTTACTTTGCTGAACATTATTGCTGTTTACAGTTTATCTCTATCTATAATAATATTCAAGATAATAACCAAAAACGGCAAAATTTCCTTAAAATTACCAATTCAGGGGCAGCAACCCAACAATGGGTTGTCTGATTCATCTGAAAATTTCAGGGCAGATAGATCTTGACCTGATAAACAATTTTACCCCTATCAAATTTGCTCTAAATGCTTTGGTTTCAGAGATATAAGCCAAAATCTACATTTTACCCCTATGTTCTATTTTTAGCCATGGCAGCCATCTTGGTTGGTTGGCCGTGTCACCAGACAAATTTTTTAAACTAGATACCCCAATGATGATTGTGGCCAAGTTTGGTTAAATTTGGCCAGGTAGTTTCAGAGGAGAAGATTTTTGTAAAAGTTAACGGACGACGGACGCCAAGTGATGAGAAAAGCTCACTTGGCCCTGTGGGCCAGGTGAGCTAAAAATGAGACTATTTTGGCAGTTTTTGTTGTTTTGCACTAAATGTAAGAAGTTTGAAAGCCAATACCCGGTATGTTATACATTATTCAAAAATATAAATATTGGTATTCCAAAGAATGTCTGAAGGATTTTATTTGTTAGATTTATATCACTATTTGGTTTTCAATTTCAAGGAGCAAAAAAATGGCCCATACCTTCTTTTATATCCTCCATATTTTAAAGCTATTATTATTGATCATTTTGTAACAGGTAACAAAATAGCGGAGTCAGGAATGAATAATTTATTAAAAGCGATGCAATACCAGACCACTATACTAATGGACAACAAAAGTGGAGGAACAGGGCTAATGAGAATAGCATTATTAGTAAGTTTGATTATTCAGAACATTAAGTGGTTACACAGGTCAAAGAAAATAGAATTAGTGTAGGCATTAATTTTGATTTATTTATGAGGAGTTACTAAAAGTTTGTATGTATACAGCTGGTTAGACATTTGTCTGAATTCATTATCTGACAATTGCATGATCAATTTATATACAGTCAAACCTGCTTTAGTGGTCACCTGCCTGTAACAGTCACTTTCAGACCCTCCCAAATGTTTTCTCTATATAATTTAACTCATTTCAGCAGTCACCTGTCTGAAGTTAACAACCAAAATATAATCATGACGAAAAAATATATATGTTCAGTTTCGAGATAAAAATGAAAATCGGAATACGTCTGTAATCGAGATCTCGCAATAGGATGTGAATTTGTGAATTTCTCATGTTCCACTCCTTTCAGTTTCCATTGAAGACTGTATCATTGGACTTAATTTTCCACGAATATTAACTATTTTGAATGTTTTCTTCAAATAGGAGTACTGGAATCCACATTTTTTATTTGTCTGCTCGCACGAATGATAACTCTACCACTTGAAAACACTAAATAATTTGCCATTTGCAATGTTGTAATCAAATTTTTTTTTCAGAACCTCATTTAGTATTGTCACCTCTCTTTTAAGAGGTCACTTTTGATACTGTTCATGAGTGACTGCTTAATACAGATATAAAAATGGGTAAAAAATTATGATCAGAAATATTTTCAATATCTTTTACAATTTTTAAAATATTCGCTTATTGTATCACTAAAATAAATTATCAAACTAACAAGGATTGTTTATGATTATACAAAATTATATTCATTTGCTAAACTTTTCATTATTGTTCTTTAATTCAAATTTTCTTATTTTAATTGTAGAAAAACAAGATATCACCAGAACATGATGTTATGAGAAAGTTAAATGATATTATGTTACACAAAGATCCTTATTACAAACAACCACCACAGACACCTGATGGACAGTCAACAACATAAACAGTTGCCATGGAGATCAAGTGTGCCAACATATGAAGGATTATTATGTACAGCAGTGTGATAAACTTGTCTACTGTTACAGATGATTTGTACAAATACATCTAACTATGAACTTGAACATGCTTATGTTGACTTGTACAATATTTGTCCATCTTTAGAATATCAAAGCCATGAACACTGCTGAGAGTAAATTGTACATCCGTCCAAACTCTTTACATGTAAATTACAAATATTACAAACCTTCTTTGTGTATTGAATAATAATACTCCAATTCAAATCTTTATTAATATTTAATTTTTCAAACTGTTTGTGACTAAAGAAAAATATAGAACATAGATAATAATTGAATTTCCTTGTCTTTATATCTGATTTTGAGACAACTAAATATAAAAATGATTTGTTTTGTAATTTTTTATTGGGACAAAATTTAGACTTTAAAATCTGTGTAAATTTAAAAAAATCAGTTTCAGGGATTTTTGTTAAACTTGGAAGGAACCAAAATAAGTGTCATCATTTTTGATAATTAAAAATATTTATGTAGATTTTTTAACATTAACGAAAATTTAATTGGTCAATGATTCTGTTCTCGATTTTTTTTCTGGAAATAAAATATACATTTAAGAAATTTTTAATGTTTGAAATCAATGTTCAAAAATGATTTTGTAAAGTACATATGTACTGCCAACTGTGATATGTTTTAACTATTTTATATTGTATTTATTTTTTTTATGAAAATTATACTTTCTTTTTAACTATGTTGATGAGTGTAATAAAAATAAATTCAAAAGGAGTTTGTAGTAGTGTAATTTTTGTATCGCCCTGTTTGAGAGACATAGGGATTACTATCCGTTGGCAGCAGGGTGATAACTATTTGTATAAAGCTTTATTTATCAGATGGAAGAAGACCTGGATGCTTCATACCTTGTATGCAGATACCTTATGTTACAAAGTTTCTGTCTGTCATATGTCCATTGTCCTTGACCTCATTTTCATGATTCAGCTACTGCTTGAAAATTAAAAAAAAAAAATTTTGTCATGTGAATTTCTCACTTACTATATTTGGTATACGGGTTCCTTCCAATGTCTACATATCTGTCAGACTAGTTTCACCTGACCTCGACCCCATTTGTCGATCAGTGATCAAGGTTTAAGTTACATGATTAGGTCCATTTCTCAGATACCTTAAGCAGTAGGTCAACTATATGTGGTGTATGGAATGATTGTAAGGGGTACATGTCAGTCTGGCAGGTTTCATCTGAACTTGACCTCATTGTTATGGTTCATTGGTAATGTTAAGTTTTTGTGTTTTGGTCTGTTTTTCTAGTACTATAAGCAATAGGTCAACTATATTTGGTGTTTAGAATGATTGTAAGGTGTACATGTCTGTCCACCAGGTATCATCTGACCTTGACCTCATTTTTTATGGTTCATTGGTCAACGTTAGGTTTTTGTGTTTTGGTCTTTTTTTTAAAATACTAATAGCAACATGTCAGCTATATTTAGTGTACTGAATAATTGTAATGTGTACATGTCTGTCTGGCAGGTATCATCTGACCTTGACCTCATTTTCATGGGTCATTGGTCAATGTTAAGTTTTTGTGTTTTGGTCTGTTTTTCAAATACCATAAGCAATAGGTCAACTATATTTGTTGTATGGAATTATTGTAAGTTGTTCATGTCTGTCCGACAGAATTTATCGTACCTTGACCTTATTGTCATGGATCTTAAAAAATGTTAAGTTTATGTGATTCTTGTAGTAAAACCTTTATCTTTAAGACTTTCAACATAAAATCAATGGTCAGTTAAGTAGGCAAGACATTTCAGCGTGTGCACTCTTCTTAAAGAAATAATTTTGAGGGTCAAATGAATAGCATAATAAACTAGGTACTGTGAGCATAAATTACAAAAATACCCCATATCGATTCACCTGTGAAATAAATACATTATTCTAACAACTAGAATTTATCAAATAAGAATAACAAAATAGAACTTAACAGTTTCAATAAAGGAAATGCATGACAGATATGGATTAATTTGATTTTTACAAGCTGCAGACAATAGAAGGGGGCATAAGGTTTTTCAATCTGTGTGCCTGTTCATTTATAAATTCATCCATTTATCTCTTGGTCTGTAGACTAGTGATCCATTTGTTCATCCTATATTAGGTTAAATATTTGGTTTAAGGTTTTCCATGAAATTGTGATCACATCAACTTAAAACTGAATATACATGTTCATTATAATGTGAATTTAATGACGTGAATGCCAAATTAGGGTTTTGATCCAAATTTTTCAGTTCACTGAACAAGCAAAATTCAGAACATTTTCAGTTTTAAATTTTGGATTGAGGTGGTTTACAAAGAACTTGTAGTCACATCAACTTAAGAAACTTTTTACACATGTTCAGTATGATGTGAACTATTTAAACTGTATGCCAAATTACAGTTTTGATCACTATTTCAAAGCTCATTGAACATGGAAATGTTGCATTGTGAAATGAGTACATTTTCTAGTTAAAATTTGAGTTCAGGTAAATAACCATCAGCTATTGTCATATCAACAAGACACTAAGTAAACTTGTTAATTATTATATTTTTGACGGCTCACTAAACATGGAAATATAAAAGTGTAAGTGAGGCATGGTGTCCTGTGTTCACATGGTTCAATTGCCAATCAGCTCCTTATAGGAATTAAAGTAACTGAAGATTTTTTTACCAAATTTAGTGTTTTTACCTTAGATTTTAAAAACTATAATAGATAGGCTGAAAATTAGTCCAGCAAAAATTATCAGCAAAACAAGACTTGGGCCCCTACAGTTTCCATTCAACACAAGTGACTTAATTTTATACAAAAATACCCAATTGAGCAAGACATATTCCCTAATTGAAGCCTCTAGTTTGATAGTGTATAGTTATTATAACAGCTTATTCTGTGTCCTTAAGTTTCATTATAATTACAACAGGGTTGTGAAAAGATTATTTCTGTACATATTCATGAGTATTAGTGGAGTTTGTTGTTTAGCTACGAAAGTCAAATGCTATTTAGAAAAATAGTGTTTCCAGGTCGTAAATTTTGTATGAGAATAGTTTGATTTAGCTTTTCTGTAAATTGAATGTTTGTAATTCCTGCTCACTGCCAGAACATGTTATCAGTCCATTGTCCCTTCCTAAAAGAGATATTTTGAATCCTTTGTACATTTGGACTAGTCTTTATTAGTCCCCTACCGACGAAGTCAAAGGGGACTGTAGGTTGCACTCCGTCTGTCTGTCTGTCTGTCCATCCGTCAGTCCAGCAACTCAGTTTTCCACACTTTTTTCTTCGTTCTTGAAGATATTGATTTGATATTTGGTATATAGTTTTATCATGACAAGTTATAGATCAAGATGGAATTTTGTCCCGGTCTGATGATTTAGTCCAGAGTTATGGTCCATAAAAAAACTCCATAACTAATGTTAGAGTACTATGTTAAACCATATATCTGTACAAAGGGAGATAACTCATTTTTTAAAAGACATTCTTTGGTAAATTGTTTGAGGAATTTTGTGGCAGGTATATATGTTATTTTGTATAAACTAGTTTTCTGAATGCTACATGTATATATATATATATATATATATTTTTATTAAGTGAAATTCTTTAATTAGACAATAATCTATTTTTATTAAGGTATATATTTCATTGCATTACATTGTGTAGATAAAAGTTGTTGACATTTTATAGATAAGTTACAAATCTATATTAGTTTGTGACAAATGAAAGAAAAAATATTTGGAACTATTAATTATATTTGATGGTAATTTGAAAATAGATATACATTGTATTACATCATATCTAATTTTAGAGAACTAATAATCATATCTAATGTTAGAGTGTTATAGGTTTTCCACACTTTTTATCAGCATGCTTGAAGATATTGATTGACAATTGGTATATAGTTTTATGATGACAAGTTACAGATCAAGTTCAAATTTTTGTTTCGGTCTGATAATTTTGTGCAGAGTTATGGTCCTTGGACTTGAAAAAATTCACTCATATATTCAGTTTTCCACACTGTTTTTAGTAATGCTTGAAGACATTGACTTGATATTTTCTTTTTGTTTACACCATGACAATGTATAGAACACCTCATTGAATGGTAATACCTTTCAATTGGGGTAAGTTTAAAACTCATCTTTGGAAAATATCATTTCGAAGAAAGGTAGTCAGTCATAGCTGACAAAGAACAAGTTTTGATAAAGGCAATAAGCTCAAACACCTATTACAGTTTCATTGAATTAATTTATTCGAAAAACGTCTCTATTAAAACCGAAGGTCAAGTTATGCCGAAAACAAAATTAAATGTGCATATATTATATATATATATATATAGTAGTAGTATAAAAGTACCTTAATCCCTATGTAATATAAAACAATAATGAGGTATGGTATTGCATCATTGCCAATTATGACTAATATCCACCAGAGACCATATGAAATAACCGTACGGCCTATAACAGAATTGCATCCTAACTATAATAAGTATCACATTCCCATGCTTGTACTTTATTGGGTTCTTACAGCACATATTTGCCACTTGAGATTTAAATGAAATGGACTTAGAGTCCTCAAATTTTTATTTGCTTTTCGAAGGATGGGGCATGCAAACAAAATTATGAATTTAAATTCACTCTTCCAATAATAAAAAAATACAGGTTCCTACTATTACTCCCGGTTTGGGTTTGAAATCATTTTGCCTAAACCTTTAATGATTTAAGCTTTTGTTGTGCATATACTTTTTGATCTTTTTTGTTCGTTTTGGTAAATTAAAAATAAAGATACATTTATTGATTCAACAAATTTTATATCAAATTGAATTTTATTGCAAAAGACGTCCAGAGAAATATGAATGTCGATTTCCAGCAACAGTCTCTTTTCTGTGTGGTACTCTGTGTTGGACGAACACTTTATCTCCATCCTTTAATTGCATCAGTAGAACACGAGTTACAGCATGCCAGTCCCTACCTCCCGCATAACCAAGATCAAATCTATCATTATTTTTCTGTATTTGGAAGGTGACACCAGATGTCCGATATCCTTGTATGGTACATGCAATTTGGTACAATCCTGTTTTAGGTGCAGTGAACTGACCCGTTGAAGAGTCGTAGTTGTTCCCTATGTTCGTAAGGACTTCGTCAAATTTCAAGATGTCATCTCCACTAAAAGGACGATTACCTTTTACGTATGCATGAAATGCAGGCTTTTCATTGTAGCCTAAAATGCAAACCAACAAGTTAAGCCATTTCCTCTTATTTGTATCATTTATATAAGAATAAAACATTTAAACTAGTAACAGTGATTTATTTTAATAGGTTACATATTGATTATTTAAAATATGCCACAATAGAAAATTCGGAGCACATTCTTTGCAAACAAGTCGAATGGAGCTATAAATAATGTAAGGAATATATCTTTAATGAAGAGCAACTGAAACGGTAAAATAATTGTTCCAACTATTACATATTCGTCTATCCCTATAATTAGTTGCTATCGAGTGACGATGTTACAGGCACTGTGAAGATACCCCACGAATCAGTAGCTACCGAGTGACGATGTTACAAGCACTGTGAAGATATGTGTGTACAGCTACCTCACGAATCAGTAGCTACCGAGTGACTATGTTACAAGCACTGTGAAGATATGTGTGTTCAACTAACTCACGAATCACCCCGGCCTAGCTACCGAGTGACGAAGTTACAAGCAATGGGAAGATGTCTGTGTATAGCTACCTCACGAATATGTAGCTACCGAGTGACCATGTTACAAGCACTGTGAAGATATGTGTGTTCAGCTAACTCACGAATCTGTAGCTACCGAGTGACGATGTTATAAGCACTGTGAAGATATGTGTGTTCAGCTAACTCACGAATCTGTAGCTACGAGTGACGATGTTATAAGCACTGTGAAGATATGTGTGTTCAGCTAACTCACGAATCTGTAGCTACCGAGTGACGATGTTATAGGCACTGTGAAGATATGTGTGTTCAGCTAACTCACGAATCTGTAGCTACCGAGTGACGATGTTATAAGCACTGTGAAGATATGTGTGTTCAGCTAACTCACGAATCTGTAGCTACCGAGTGACGATGTTATAAGCACTGTGAAGATATGTGTGTTCAGCTAACTCACGAATCTGTAGCTACCGAGTGACGATGAAGCACTGTGAAGATATGTGACTGAGTAAAGTTACCGTGTCCGTTCTTTTATTTAAACTTTATATTTTCGAAATAGAAGAAATATGTAGTAAATTGATGTATTGTAAAGAAGCATAATATTTTTCACAGAACGTAACGAAGAGTTAGCGTGCAATATTCTATGATATACTAGTGCAAATGTAGCTTCAAAGTGTCGACGTCATCAGAGACACAAATGTTTTAAAACGTTTTTCAATCTTTACTATATATTAAAGGTATTGTTTCATGACTATTGGTGAACATTATGCATCTTAATATATAGTGCACTCGAAAGCCCATGCAACAATTCTTCTCTGGACAATATTCATAAAATAGACTACGTTATGATTAAAATTTAATTTCATTTTCAAAGTTTATATCTATATAATATAACTGATTTGATTTTTCAAATAGTTGAAATGCATCTTATATTACTTAGAGCATTGACTGAAATTTTAAAGGCTTACATATAGACCAAGTTTAACATAATAGATTGAAAGCTTTCAGCAGCAATCGGAGGCAAGCTAGCACATAAAAGTATATACAAGGGACCGACCATTCATGCATGTTTTGCTGGGCATCATGGGTTTTTACCTTAAGTTTATACAAAGTTCTTTTATTTTACTTTAAGAAAAAACAAACCATTTTTTTCTTTTAATAACAAACAGGAACAAGATTTTGTTAAGGAAATCAATGTATTGCACCTCCCCTTATAATTTCAATAGAATAATCAAATCAAATCATTTTATTTCCTAATTTTAAAAAGGGCCCTTAAAGGTATACAAACCAAATTAGCTATTGTGTGTACTTTTCTTCTGAAACAAACTGTTTTTTTTCTTCAAGAAAAGTTGAATCAAACAATTTATTAACAAAACGACATGCCCAATCCTCCTCCCCTACGAAACCTACCAAAAAGGTGCCAAATAAAACACATATACTTACTGTCATAGAAATATTCTGAAATTTACGAGATTTAAGAAAATACAATATGCCGATAAAGTAAAATGTACAAAATAAAGATATGAAATGTATTGCATGCATATATTCAGCCGAAAAAGAGAAATGTATGGTTTGTATCATAAGTGTTTTGCAAAGAGTTTCGACCTTAAAGGCGTTGATGTACGAGGCTATCAGCTTTAACAGCAATATTTTTTGAGAACCTGTTACTTTGTGTTCGTGCGTGTTTAAAGGACTCTTCATCTTGAAATAGCTCCGGAGGGAAAAAAACAACGTGTATTGAGTATCATCTGTTCTAATTTTATTGGCAATATTTGCAACTTCATTTTTGCTTCTGTCATGCATGGACACAAATCGTCAACAATAAGAATCTGTTCTTCCCCTGAGAGGTTAGAACCTTTTGAGAAGAAAAATATACGTCAGCATATTGCACGAATCTCACATAATCATTAATTGTAGTTGTTCGAGTATATTCTGATTAGCTGTGTACTTGACATTTTTTTTTCTGGGGGTAACAATCTGCATGTTCTATCATCCTCTCACCTATGTGTTATTTATAAAATGATCTATTAAGTCAAGCAAAAAATCTTTAAGCAATCAGAACTGCATAACTATGGAAACGCAAAGCTTCAAAGGATCGAATCCCCTAAATAAACACACTACACAATGGCAACATTCGATACCGAAACATAGGGAAGTGGGATTGCCAGTGAAGTGGAAGAAAGCAACTATAATTCATCGTACGGCCCTCAACAATAATTATTGACAAACCCCATACCGTATCGTAATTTATAGCTACTAGTATTAATAACCCGCCGTGACAAAATGTATAGCTATTCAAAAGAGAAAACCAACGGCCAGATAAATGATAAAACAATGAATGATAAACAAATATGATAGACAGCAACTGACGGTTACCACTGAATTACATGCAGGCTCCTAGCTGACTGGGTACAGGCACGTTTTTACCTAATCAAATGATGCTCACCTATAATGTGTAAAAAAAACCCAAAATAACCAAACAATCAAACCATTTTAATAAAAAAAAATTATGCAAATACTTGAATTATTCAATGGCTATTTATAAAAATCATAATTAATTAACTCACCTTCTCCCTCGTCATAATGAGTTTTGACCTCTCCAAAGGTCGCACACAAAACGCCTATTAAAAACGGATGAAATAAAAACATTTAAGTTGTAAACAAGACCTACAGCAGAATACACATGTAAAGTTGGTACCTTAATTTTACTATGGTAAAAGCTGTTACGTTATTTTCTCATTCAACTGAAATGTGATACTTTTAATGAATGTTTTACACGTAATGACTGAAATTGCGTTTATCATTTCTTGGAATTTTTTTTTAAAAAGTATACATTTGGTATGAAAGATACCTTTATATTTCAAGTAGTTATGAAGCTGTTATCGTCAATAAAAAAAACAGTCATAGATGCAGTTGAAATAAAAGGATTGATAATTTCAGAGAAGCTTCGATTTTTTAATCAAGTACTTTGGTTGCATAGCTTATAGACACTGAATGATCATATCTCACTTTTCCTTACAGTAAAAAAAAAAGTTATTCTCTATGAAGACGATTACCTGTATTTCAAATATGCCACGAATAAACCACTGATTCGATAATTTCCATTCTAGTTCAATGGTGATACAAATTCCCGGGAAAATTCCTAAGAAGTAACAGATTATTTTTTCCTTGTCGTCTTTTGGTTAGTAACATTAACACTTTGTTTCGAAATTTCAAATATGTATCAAAGCCAAGCTTAATGAAGATGACATGATAAATCTACCTCCTAAACCACTTATAACTGAACATGTGCTTTGGAAATACACAATGACGTTATCACAAGTAGTGTAAATATTGATGAAATCTCATTTGGGTGTCCAAATACTCACCAGTCAGAAAGCTCATTGTAAAAAGAGAAAAGAATAAAGGCATCCAAATTGCAAGTTACTAAAATCCGATAGTTTTACGTTGAGACGGTAAACACGTTTTACAGACTGATTTCACCCAGGGACAGGTTAATTTATAGTTGGCACACTTGTCTCCTTTCAAAATATCTCAAAAAGTCGTTAAAGTTAAGAAAAGAATGAGCAAAGTTAAGAATGTTATAAAAAGCAAAAATATAACGAAAATGTAGCGAATAAGGAACAAGGAATACGTAACGAATAAGGAATAAGGAATAGCCAATTTGACGACCCTATACATGTACTAAACAGTATCATATTCCTGTTGATATGCTAATGCTAAATGCCATCACCATATGGATACTTCCAAAGTACATACATGCATAAAAAAAGATACCATGCAAGATCATTTTCCAAAATGAACAAACTGTTCGTATAACTTCCATCTGAGAAGTGAATCGTTGTAGAGCACAAGATAGACTGAAACCTATGGCCATCCCAAATCCGTCGCGCAGCGAACCAAAAAGTAATAAACCAGAAAATGCCATCGATATCATTAGCATTATTGCAAATCATGGGTATGTGGACGCACGTGAAGTATATAACACCATGAGATATATCAATATAGTTACTTTTATGAATAATTATATTACTGCTATATACTTGTTTTGGTTCATGTCGCCCATTTAGCCGTCTGCTCACATGCGAACATTCATCAACACTAGCTGTTTGAAGATCAACGTGAGTAAAAAAAGATTCGTTGTTCGGTGTAGTGGCCAGGCTTTCCACTAACTCATGTTCAGTGCCGCAGTACTGTGTTCGGTTTCTGATAGACGACATAGACTTGTTTTTTTTCCCTTGACAGATTTCTCCAACAATATTCACATCGAGACGGTAAGATTTATGTTTATCACTTTTAAAAGCGTCTATGTGTGTCCTCCTCCTTCTGATCCAAAGATAGACGTTCCAATGGTAAGCTTCATTTTATAAAGTGCGTGCAATCTGCATATTGGCAGTGTTCTGTAATCAGAAATACACTGAAAACCTCATAACATCGATACAGAATATATTGCATGCTAACAAAACAAATTAGGTACGCTACGTAACAGATTGTTTTGTGTTAATTTTGGAGCATCCCGTCTCTGGACTTCTAGGAGATAATTATACAGATTTCAAGAAATAAAGTTATGTGCTTTAAAATTTACAGGTATTTGCATTCAAACTCTTACAAAAGTAATAGCATTTTGTCTGAAATTTTTTTTATTAGGAATGCTTTGACATTCACTGCAACAAGCTAGGCCTCTTTTTAGTTGAAATCGCCTGGAACACAAAAGTCTAAATGAAAATAAATAAAACAGCTGCAACAGACTGAGGTCTCCTTACCAAATTTCCGTAAGCTGAAATAATTAATCTTGTTTGATTCACTTTCATCGGAAAATCTTTCATGCAAATGAAGGACAAATATAAAATAACTATTTATGCAGTTTTTGTTGTCCATTCTAACTTTTTTTTACACATGTCTTGAAATGTGCTCTTCGATTGTGTGTTTGCATATAGATGTTTTAATGTTAAAGTTCTTGTCGAGTAAATATTGATAAAAAAAAGATTCGGAATTTTTGGTCCTCAATGCTCTTCAACTTTCGTACTTATTTGGCTTGTTTAACTTTTTTTATTCGAGCGTCACTGATGAGTCTTTTGTAGACAAAACGCGCCTCTGGCGTACAAACTTTAATCCTGGTATCTATGATTAGTTTATTTAGATCAACAACAAGAAGGCCTATTTGATCATGCTGTAAGCTATAAGCTCTTTAATTCGTCATTGATATCCGCCAGCAAGTTAAAGTGTGAAGGACAGTAGAAAAACATATGTTCCTTGAATACTTGAATATTTTCTAGTATTCCTTAATGTTTTGTCTCTTATACATCAACACAGTACTTCCCTTTGCAATTGGAGTATATTTTCAGTTCAGTGGTTGTCGTTGGTTCATGTCTGTCATATTTGTTTTTCGTATTTTGTTTTGTTATAAATTAGTCTTCTCAATTGAATTGTTTCGTGTTTTTCATGTCGGGGCCTTTTATAGCCGACTATAGGGTATGGATTTTTCCCATTGTTGAAGGCCGTACAGTTGCCTATAATTGCTTACATCCACTTCATTTTAACTTTGGTAGATAGTTGTCTCATTGGCAATCATACCACATTTCCGTATTTTTGTATTAGACGGATTTGCCTTTTCTTTTCATTGTCTTTTCGGTCATGTAGCACCTCGCGTTTTCAAGTACCTATTCATTCTGGGCTTTCAGTTTTTGGCTGTGAACGTTCCCGATAAAGGTAAATTCAGAAAACCCTTCGTATGCAACTTACATATAAAGATTTATTTTCATTTTTAGAGTATAAAAATCCTAAAATGTCCAAACAGAACAACAGCCAAACCGTCTTAGGTTAACCTTTCCTGAGGGAGTTGAACAGAACAACAACCAAAACCGTCTTAAGTTAACCTTTCCCGGTAAAGTTGAACAGAACAACAGCCAAACCGTCTTAGGTTAACCTTTCCTGAGGGAGTTGAACAGAACAACAACCAAAACCGTCATAGGTTAACCTTTCTTGAGGGAGTTGAAACCTTAGTTTATAACAATTACATAATTTTATGAGCTGGAATTTACATATAAAACCTTTTATCAACCTATTGAATAATTAAACACGACATACAGTTGAATGCAAAATATGTGTACTAACATGTAGATGTATCACAACCTTGATTTTGATAATATTTAATACTGTATAAATTCCATTCATACATTTTAAATGAAATGAATAATACCAATTTTATGCAAATAATATAGTAACTGTTGCATATCACAATTTTACAAACATATGCATGTGAATAAATACCCAGTGTTATTGTAAGGATTCAAATACTAGTAAAACAATTTTCATTTATTGTCAGTCGTTGCAATTTGCAATTTGAAATATATAACAAAGGTTTCTTTCAATAAGCCTCAGATATAATGTAAATTGCAGGAGGTTATTATCGATGCTCTGTCTTGCAATTTTTAAAGATTTGATCCTTTTTATGGTACATTTAAAAACGACCCGAACTCGTGATAAATTACAAGTTGGCATATTCGTTAACCTTTTTGAGAGAAACGGAAGGTAGATATCGACAGCACATTTAGATTCATTGAATGTAATCCTCTAATCTTCTAGCAACGTCAAATCTTTCCATTCGAGTAAGCTTTTCCAGCAAGCGTTCCACTGTAGCCTCAGTTGTTGACGCTGCCCAGTCTTATAAAAGAGCATCACAGGGGTCCCGTGGTGATCGCATTTTCAGTAACTCTCTTTGACGTTTGCTTTTTCCTAGTGTTTTTGTGAAAATATGTAAATTCAGAAAAGCGCTTCGGTCGCTGGAATTTATAAAGTGTCATTTTAATTTTTTTAAAGCACTGGGTCGATAACGCTGCTCTTGGACTATCAGACCCCAGGGTATCATCATCTCTGTAGTCAGTACTTCGGTACCGACATGATTAATAAAAAACTTTCTTAAAATGTTCGTTTATAAATTTATAAATTATTAAGAAATAAGGTTTCAATCCCCTAAGGCAAAGTTGGCCTTAGATAGATTTTGGATTTTTATCTTTAGGACCCGTTTTGGTCAGATAGCTCTTCAACTGTTTCAGTTCTTACACACCCTTAGCTTTTACAAAAAAATGGCTTTGAACGTTCCTGGTGAATGTAAATAAAAAAAATAAACGCGCTTCATTTATAAAGTGTTGTTTTCATTTTTTAGCATACAGAAAGTACAAAAATTTATCATGTAAAACATTACCTGCTAATAACTTCCAATCTCGTCGAAGTGCATTGAAGATGTTAAGATCGTCACAAATATCAGAAAATAGCCGAGGAGTCAGATCGAGGATATTAACGTCCGAAATAATAACCTTTTGACGTTTAGACGTTAGAAACAATGAATTGCTCTGAATTTAATAGCAAATGTAATGTTACTGATAAAAAAATTAAACATATTTGTTATTCGTTCATTTTTTTGTACATAAATTAGGCCGTTAGTTTTCTCGTTTGAATTGTTTTACATTGTCATTTCGGGGCCTTTTATAGCTGACTGTGCGGTATGGGCTTTCTTCATTGTTGAAGGCCGTACGGTGATCTATAGTTGTTAATTTCTGTGTCATTTGGTCTCTTGTGGAGAGTTGTCTCATTGGCAATTATACCACATCTTCTTTTTTATATTTAGAAAAAAAGCTTAGCGTATATAAAAGTGTGATTATATTATATATATATCCGGTAATTCCTGTATGAGTATCGTGTACGGTTTGATCCAATTTACTAAAAATATGACCCCAAAAAAATACAAGAACTGGATGACGCGGGGTTTAATATATGTCAATGAGACAGAAACATGACGACAAAAGCAAAACAAAACACATCATGAATTTGCATTGATCTTCGGGAGTTTATACATAATAATAGACTCATGTGGATATCATTTATATCAAATTTCATAAAGTTCTCCAACAAAAGGTTACTTTGTATTTGATAAGACGCTCTTTTCATCACTTTTGGTTTAAACAAAGAATATTTTCATTAACATTGACAGTGAAGGCGGTCATATAAGTTGAAAGTTGAAATATCAGTATTGTTGAGTTTGAAAGGAATGAGCTCTGGTGATACTTGTGGAAGGGGAACTGCATCACGAGCACCTTAGTGGGGTTTGTTTGTGTTGCTAAATCTTATGTCTTCTGTGTAATGCTTTATAGATTGATTGATTTATGTTTTTCTTTTCTTTTGGTCATGGTGTTATTTATGATATAAGATGTGAGATACATGTATACCTCAATAAGACAGCCTTCAACTACAAAAATACTTTAAAGGCATCCAAAGGTGTGAAAAGTGGTAGAAAACTAGTTTTTATCTTAAAATTAACCAAATATTCATTTCATTTTTGAATGCTGGGACTTCAACAATGATTTATATTTAGGTATAATATGTAATTCTAGATCAATTCCCAGTGTCAAATTTTCGATTAAAAACAGTTTTGAATAAAAAATAGAATTATAAATTTAAAGAAATTCCTTCTGTTCTAGAGTCTTGATCAAAATTGAATAAGGTGTATTATGCAACTCTAAATTGATAACGGTGTATGGAACGCGGAAACCAGATTAATATACAATAATAGATTTACGGCGTAAATGATAGTTTTAAGGTCGACAATTATACATGTTATGGATGGACGGCGTTTATATAAAAAATTTACTCTAACATTGTTGGGTTAAAATTTAGACGAATTATATATATATATAAAGTGCATAGAAAATCAACCTAACAATTTTAGAGTATATCTGATTATATATATATAAATCATTTTGTTATTTAGGAGAAGAAGTCTCCAAAACTATTTATATCCTATGAGTGGGGGGAAAGGAACAAGGTAAGGCACTGTATCAGAGTTTGACGGGATTAGATCTGCACTGTTAAATGGGTATCTCCCAAGTGGGTGGTGGAGACTCATTGTATGAGAAAATACATTCTGGTATACGAGGATGCAAAGAAGTTGACATAAGTGACATAAACATATTCAATCTCGACAACAGTTAAGTTAGTTTGGCCGATTCTCTAAGGAAGTCGAGCATTCCATTACTGATAGACAAAATGAATTGGCCACCTTCTGGACCAACGAGTAAGGTTTTTAAAAAGTTACTGTATATAAATTTTCATCGTAATGAAGAGGTACAAATGAGAAGGACCGGGTCAACATGTACAGTTGATGAATAAATGGACAAAAATGTTGCACACTGTCCGGTAGTCGCATCTGGAGAAGAAAGCAATGTAAAGGTAATTGCGGGTAAACGACATACTAGAAATGGTAACCTCAGAACAATTCACAGTGAGTAGAAAAAGGAAAAACCTTTCGGTCATATACCAGTAAGTTTTAGGTCAGGTCAAGGACGGTAACACGGTAAAGAGCATTTGCCTAAAATTGTCAGTCAGAGACCTGTTAGTGTGAAATCCGGCCAACGGCCCTAACGCCCAAAATCAAAACCATACACCAGATACTAAAAATATTAACCAGAAACCTGTCAGAAAAATGCAAGAGAAGGGGGAGGTCCCCATCCTACAGAAACAAAACCGTCTCCTATAAACAGACAAAACCAAATGTGATTCTTATTGAAAACCCACCTATAGAAGAAGCAACCAAAACTCAAAGAAAAATACAACTATTAGTTGATAAACATTAAATGTTGTTTTGTAAATACTTGAGACATGACTTTTCAAATTAATACTTTTTGGTTAGAATTTGATACGATTTTGCACTGGGTCGACACCTCTGCTGGTCGACTATCAGTCCTCGAGGGTATCATCAGCTCAGTAGTCATAATTTCGGTACTGACATGATTTATAACAAACCTTTCTAAAATTGTCCGTTAATAAATTTTGAAATTATTAGAAATTAAGGTTTCAACTTCCTCATGCATAGTTGACCTTAGATGGATTTGGCTATTTTTGTAGGTCCTTTTTGGTAATATAGCTCTTCAACTGTTTATGTACTTGTACGTCCTTGGCTTTCAAATATTCGGAACGTTCTGGATGAAGGTAAATCCAGAAAAGCGCTTCGGACGCATGCAATTTATAACGTGTTGTTTCCATTTGTTAAAATTTTGTTCTTCTTATTTTGAACCATTATTTAAAACATATGAATTGGATTCTACTTGTAATTATATAAACTTGGTTTTTTTTTTGTATTATAATTTATAAATACTAATTGTTATCTTAAATATATTTTTTATTATTTTTTGGAAAGAAGTTTCAATCATGTGTATTGTAACAATTGTGTAAGCCCCGTAAGATATATTCCAATGAATATTATATGGGTTGTCAGTTTCTTACGTAGATAGACCCTTTTCACATAATATAAATTTTTATCTTCAGACATAAACGTTTCATATAATTGTGTGCAGCATTTTCCAATCATACTCCAAAGGTGATATATAAATATGGAATTGATCATTTGATACCGTTTTTATTAGGTAACATTTCGGCCTCGAGCATCACAGAAGAGACATTTATTGTCGAAATGCGCATCAGGTGCATAAAAATTGGTACCATTAATGTTATTGATAAATGCTTCACGCCGAGCGTAAAATATTTCATTGAAATTTAAGATGATATTATGTTTATGGCATGCGTATATATATACGATTGTCCGTCTGCGAAGAAAAACGGAGAAAGTATGACTTTGACCTGCTGTTTTGAATTGTCAGCGTTAGAAACTGTTGAATTTAGCTTTAAGGTTACACAGGCGAGACATAATCATGTATATCGCCTTGTGAAGAGGTTATTTTTTTCATCTGACATAGTTAATCGGATTTATATTCAAGTTCGGATGTGTAACAGTTTTCAAAATGACATCCCTTTAATATACAAAAATGTTACTTCATACTGGACATTTTATGCTCATGTTTACATGTTATCCATGCAGTGCAGTGGTAAATTCAGAAAACAAATCCCATTCACTTCAATGCAAACCTATTTCTTGAGATACTTGTGTTCCAGGTTTACTTTTAGAAATCAGAAGCTTCCATATATCATTAATTAAAGTACAAATGCAGTCCCATTTTTGGCAACAATCAAAACATAACACAGGTTCATGCGGCATATTGGGCCATTCAGATGACCTTGTGTACAAACACAGTAGATTCGAACTAAATTCCTACACTGTGCTCCCTTACTTTTCAATCCAGTAGTAAACAATTCAAGTGTATTCAGCATTAATTTCTTGATTTTGTTTAACTCTAGTTTTGATCCATCTAAAACATAATACAGCTTATTAATGGAAACAAATTGTGGAAAAAATTAAGATTTTACTATTATACAATTTTCAGCTGCCAAATAATGACGGGCATTTATCCTAAAGAGTGACTGTCAAACACAGAGAATAGCCTCTGGCAGCCATATTAATTAGAAACATAGGGGAAATCTTTTGTACTTTCAATTATATTGGAATTTTACGAAACGGAATTTAACGAAACGGAATGAACAAAACCTGGAGTACCAAGTAAGGATGAGTACCAAGTGAGGATGATCTAGAAATCCCAAAACAATTTTAAAAGTACAAGAACGTAGACTGAGCTGGTGTTAATACTTTGTATTACAGATGAACATTAAGTTAAACTGCCCACTAAATAGATTCATGTGCATACACTTCCAAATCAGTGTGTCTTGCGATAGAATTTATTATACAGGAAACACGTCATTTCAAACTATCAATCTGACAATTTGAATTATTCCGTTCCGCGAAATACTGATTCTTCTGAGGAAATGGTGTGTTCAAAAGTTGTATGTTTAGTATGAATTATGAAGTATCTTGAATTATTCGAAACACTAAGGTTTTTCTATCTCCAGGCATATATATAAACAAATATTGCCATTAGCGTCTATAGTACAATTTTTCAGAAATGTTTTTGTTTATGCTCTTCAGATTCGTATGTGATTTGACCTTCTTGTTGTTTGGATACGAGGGCCACATGTTAGTCTTCTGAAGTCGAAACGAGGGTCTGGGTTTCAAATTATAAGCCCGGTATCTTTGATGAGGTGTTACAACCACTGGGTTAATGCCACTGCTGGTGGACGTTTCGTCCGGTGGTTATTAGCAGTCAAGTATAGCCAACACTTGTGCGGTGACATGAAATATTATTAATTCGTTAATTTTCTGTAAATTATTTTTTTTAATTTTTAATTATTCGAAACCCTATATATATATAAATATTTTTGTCTACCCCCTGAGATACATAACCTTATCCGTATTTGCTATCGTTTGCATATCTATTGATGTGATAGCTCGTGCGACTACCTAATAAAATTGAGAGTGGAAATGGGGAATGTGTCAAAGAGACAACAAACCGACCATAGAGCAGACAACAGCCGAAGGCCACCAATGGGTCTTCAATGCAGCGAGAAACTCCCGCACCCGGAGGCGTCCTTCAGCTGGCCCCTAAACAAATATGTATACTAGTTCAGTGATAATGGACGTCATACTCAACTCCAAATTATACACAAGAAACTAAAATTAAAAATGATACAAGACTAACAAAGGCCAGAGGCTCCTGACTTGGACAGGCGCAAAATGCGGCGGGGTTAAACATGTTTTTTGAGATCTCAACCCTCAATGTTTTCCAATGACATAAGATAAAAATAGAAAAAAAAAAAAAAAAAAAAAAAACTGTATGCCTTAGAAAACTAATTTACAGTGTGATATTACTACAAAATTCTTATAAGCAAATCAACATAATTACTTATTTAACTTGAAGAACAAAAATAATCCGAGATTGATAACAAATTAATTTTAATTTTGCACTATTTTTGGAAACAGAATTCATTTGGGCAAAACAAGACTAGAAATGGTTTCTGAATTCTGTTCAAACATTTTGATCTAAAAATATTTGCTTTTAAAAGAATGCTTTTCGTTTAATGATTCTCATTATCGTTAAATTGTTCTATCCTCAATAGATTTTGTGTTAGAGCTATGAAGGTTGAATGGGCTTATCCACTGAAGGAGTGGGTTCCCGATGCTAGATGACAATAGCATATTTTGCACCTACCCAACACACCCATGTATTTTCTACATTGGCGTAGTTCAGTTTTTCTGCCCTTCTTTCCAGTCAACCAAACTTGTAGAATCTGTCTGATTGATGTATTAATAAATTTGTTATCACCTGAATATTGCTGGAATATTTGTCCTCACAGAGTCCGTTTGTTTATGATTCCCATTTTCTTTTAATTGTGCTAGCCTTACTTCTTTTTTGGAACTATTAACATGATTAATGCTGACTGAGCTTATCCACTGAAGGAGTAGGTTCCCAATGCTGAGGCGGTGGACAGGGGGCGGGAACCTGTGAGTAAGAGAGGCGGGAAGCGGGAGTAAGGGGGTCGGGAAGCGGTAATTAGGGGTGCGGGACCGGGAGTAAAGGGAGTGGAATTTTTCAAAATGAGAATGAAACTAAACAGATATAAATGGCCTAAATGGACCTAAATGCTTCTAAGACCTTCTAAGGTAGTCAACAACAACAATTTCAAATCTTAAATAAGTCTAAATTGGCTAAAATGATCTAAAATTGTCCGGTGCCGGATTTCGACGGAATCTGTTTCCGTTTCCGTTTTCTATTTAGATAGCAGGACGTGTTTTTCAACAAACAATCGGCATTCCCATGGGAACCAACTGTGCCCCTCTTCTTGGCGACTGGTTCCTTTAGTCATATGAGACTGACTTCATACAGAAACTTCTTAGGAAGAAAGAAAAAAGTTAGCAGTATCCTTTAACTTCACTTTCCGCTATATAGGTGATGTTCTCTCACTATAATTCAAAATTTGGTGACTATGTTGAACGCATCTATCCCATCGAACTTGAGATAAAGGATACAACAGATATAGTTAAGTCGGCCTCATATCTTGACTTATATCTAGAAATTGACAATGAGGGTCGGTTGAAAACAAAACTTTACGACAAAAGAGATGATTTCAGCTTCCCAATTGTGAACTTTTGATTTCTATGTAGCAACATTCCAGCAGCACCTGCATTCGGAGTATATATCTCCCAGTTGATACGATATTCCAGGGCTTGTATTTCCTATCATGATTTTCTTGATAGAGAGTTGCTGCTCACAAAGAAGCTATTAAACCAAGAGTTCCAAGTTGTGAAGTTGAAATCGTCCCTTCGTAAATTTTACTGTCGCCATCACGAGTTGGTTGACCGTTATGAAATATCCGTTTCACAGATGACAACGGATATGTTCCAATTGTCGTAACTACAATCCCGTCCCCTTTCCCCGAATGTGACCTACCGAATTAGGCTTATCACCGGGTTTTTACTTACATGAGCAACAAGATGGATGCCACATGTGGAACAGGATCTGCTTACCCTTCCGGAGCACCTGAAATCAACCCCAGTTTTTGGTCAGGTTCGTGTTGCTCAGTCTTTAGTTTTCTATGTTGTGTTTTGTGTACTATTGTTTGTCTGCTTGTCTTTTTATTTTTTAGCCATTGCGTTGTCAGTTTATTTTTGACTTGTGAGTTTGAATGTCCCTTTAGTATCTTTCGCCTCTCTTATACAGATACTTACGTCATGGCTCCGATTGTCGCAGGGGTACACATTTACCGAAAAAATGAGAGGACTGCAGGTGATAATTATTACATCTATCTCATTGCAACAGGGAACACTTTTTCAGAAATTCAAAACAAACCTCAAGCATGGGCATTAATGATCAGATCGTTGTTCTAAGCACGGCATATCTTTTTACGAGCTTGAAGTTTGTGTGTTTGAAAAAAAGATTCAACGTATGATTATTACAGTGAAGAAGGATGGTGGCTTACCAACAGCTCGTCGAAGAGGAAGCTGATTTGCATGGTATTATTTACAAAACAAACCATATCACCTAAACACTTAACAGTCTGCAAGAAATACTTCAGCTGACCTTAGCTACTAGCCCCAACGTCCACTTTTGATCACTTTTATCAATATCATAGATATAGGAAGATGTGGTATGAGTGCCAATGAGACAACTCTCCATCCAAGTTACAATTTATAAAAGTAAACCATTATAGGTCAAGGTACGGCCTTCAACACGGAGCATTGGCTCACACCGAACAGCAAGCTAAAAAGGGCCCCAAAAAATTACTAGTGTAAAACCATTCAAACGAAAAACAAACGGTCTAATCTATATAAAAACGAGAAACGAGAAACACGTATGAACTACATAAACAGACGACAACTACTGTAATCAGATTCCTGACTTAGGACAGGTGCAAACATTTGCAGCGGGATTAAACGTTTTAATGGTACCAAACCTTCTCCCTTTTCTGAAACAATAGTATAACATCACAACATAGAAAAACACACTATAAAATATCAATTAGAAGGCTTAACTCAATCAAAAAACGTAAATTAACACACAATGAACGAATAAATTTGACCTGTGACACCTGAATGCAAATACACAGTTAATAAAAAATTACAAGGGATAAATAATTAAAGTCAAAAGTAAATAAACAGGTTTAAACAAAGTTAAAGTATGATATCACTGTTAAATTTCAAACAATTTATAGAAAATCATCACATGTTTAACCCAACCACAGATTTTTGTGTGCCTGTCCAAAGTGGAAACCAAATAAAATTGAGAATGGAAACGGGGAATGCGTCAAAGAGACAACAACCCGACCAAGGAGCAGAAAACAGCCAAAGGCCACCAATGGGTCTTCAACACAGCGAGAAAATCCCGCACCCAGAGGCGGGCTTCAGCTGGCCCCTAAACAATAATGTATACTTGTTCAGCGAAAATGGACGTCACACTAAACTCCGAAACATATAAATGAACCAAAATAAAAAAAAAACATACAAGACTAACAAAGGCCAGAGGTTCCTGACTTGGGACAGGCGCAAAAATGCGGCGGGGTTAAACATGTCCTGTGAGATCTCAACCCTCCCACTATACCTCTAGCCAATGTGGAATAAGCAAACACACAGCAATACGCACAGTAAAATTCAGTTTAAAAGAAGTCCGAGTCCGATGATAGAATGGGTAACTGAAGAAACTAAGCAAAATGACAATAATCAACATAAATTAACAAAGCACTACTCGCAAGTTACTGACATGCCAGCTCCAGACCTCAATTAAACTGATTGAAAGATTATGTCTTCATCATATGAAAATCAAGCACAATCCCTCCCGTTAGGGATTTTGTATCATACTATCATAAAATATACGATATAAGAACACAACCCGTATATCATGCCAGCAACTGGTTTTAGAATAAATGTGTTTATTTCCGATGCAAAGACCCTATGAGTGAATCAATATTAATTCCAAATAATGACATCTTAAATGACCTGACAATAGTATCGTAACTATATTCCTTCTTTATAAGTCTGTTTAAAGGTTTTGGTTAGCTTTTGAGGTGAATGACGACATTTTTGTGCTTTGTATAGAATATTACCATAAAAGATGGGATGTGAAATACCTGAACGTATAAGATGTCTGCACGTTGATTTATATTTACGACAGATGCCCTTGTACCGAAGATACAATTTAGTAAATGTTTTGACAAGTTTGTGATATCGAAAACCCCGGTGTAATAGTTTTTCAGTAATGCAGAGATTTCTTTCGTTAAATTCAAATACTTTGTTACATACACGAGCGAATCGAACAAGTTGAGATATATAGAATAAACACAAAGTCAGGAACTGTTGGTCATTAATATATCCTGTGTGGTTAGCAGTTTTAGTTAACTATATGACCAGTTTTCAACATTTACTGATTTTGGCTTATCCAATTAAGGCATTTTTCGGTTCCTCGTGCTCTACATTGTTTTGAGTATGTTTATTTGGTTTTCCAACGTTTCGACCTCAACCACTACTGAAGATATTTTAGTAATCAAAATATGCACATATCTAGTGCAGCAAAATTGGTACCCTGTCGAATATTACACTGATAATTATGTACGACTACAAAAATTGTTAAATGAATTTTCACTTTTTGGTCTTTTGGAAATTGTTGTTTGTGTTGTTTAAACCCAATAGTTCATAAATTATTTTTGCATGAACATGTATAAATTTGTGTTTTTTAATAATCCAATGCATATACATGTATACACTGAAGGTTTGTACATTGTTTTTATTTTGAACTGAATATATATATTACATGGTTACAGAACGATGGTAATTCGTCATATAGTAAACTAAAACTTTTAATGACACATAATAAATGACCAACGGTTCTTGACTTTGGACAGGCGCATAAAAAACATCACACCTAAGAAACAAGTAAATGACAACTGTCATATTGCGGAATTGGAACAAGCAAGTGGAGGTGGTAGGTTAATCCTGGTCTGTTTGGTCATTCCCAACCCATCTATAGGTACTTTTGGTCAGTGTTCCCTGAAGATTCTCTGCATTTGCTCGCTTATTTTTGGCTTTATGTGCACTTTCTTTTTTGGTTATTTTTATGTTGTTTGTGGTATTTGTCTCTGTTGGCCTTGGTTTTAATTGGTTTTACACTTTATTTACCTTTTTCTGACATGAAGACTATGTACATTTTACAAAATTAGGGAGGGAAGTTGGAATATAGGGGAGGGAAGTGGGAGTATAGGGGGAGGGAAGTGGGAATTAGGGGGAGGGAAGTGGAAATAAGGTGGGAGGGAAGTGCGAATTGCTACCCCTGTCCATCCCCTCAATGCTAGACTTACCCAATTGGCACACCGATGCACTTTTTACATTGGCGTAGTCCAGTTTTTCTGCCCTTCATCTCAGTCGACCAAATTCCTAGAATCTGTCCGATTAATGAATTATAAAATTTGTTATCGTCCTGAATTTTGACGGAATAATCGACACCGGACGCCATTCAAACATCATCCAAAAAATTTAAAGAAAAATGTTTAAATAAATGCAATACTTGTTGTAGTGATTTTTATTCTTTTCAAAGACAATTTAAAGTTTTATATGTATATCTTTAAGTTAAAGTAGCATATTTCCATGGTACATTTTAATTTTTTAGGGGGGGGGGAGTTATGGTTTTTTTCCTAAAAAAATATTCTGATCCCCAATTTGATGAGAAAAATAATTGTGGTCAAGCAGATGAAGAAAAAAAATATTCTGAATCCAGATTTTCCCCATACCTTATAGTGTTAAATTTGAAAAAAATAAGTTGATTGATAGCGCCGAAAAACTGAAAAAAAATGTTAAAAATTTTCTGACTCAGACAAAAAACCATACCCCCCTTTGAAGTTAAATTGTTGCTTCCTAATATAAAAATACAGTTTTGTCTATTTATACGCACATAGGTATTTTTATATCTAAATATATATAATTATATTATAGTCGTCTAATGAACACATAATGTTACATGTTCCGTTATAGACAAAGAAACAGATGAAGTGGTTGCTGACTTGTTTATGTATGACCGTTAAAAAAACTGTATATAAACATACTTGATGTAATTTAGGATTAACAATATTGACAAACTCACCATATAATGTTATAAATAGATTGGGATTTTCTTATGACATGTAACATTGAAAGGAAAACACCATTTAAGTTTCTATTTTATTTTTATACACTGCCTTGAACTTCACATATATATCAACGTTTAATGTAAATTGGTTCATTGGAGAGCGATTATTTAATGCAGACAGGACGAACAAATTTATCTCAGATTATGGATGGAAACAACCCTGTTGCTTTTACTAGACATGGAAGTACCAGGCCAATTGATGAAGATGAATTTAACATAGAAAACAGATGTGGCGCCTCGTGTGGCGCACGTATAATTGGTAAATTATATATTTTTGTTTTATCACTATTTTAAGTATAATTATGTTCCTTTGAATTTTTCAGATTTACTTAGAGAATTACGCTCATGAAACGTATAATTATTTCATGTGCGTCCGATCTGAAATGTCATTTTCTATGTGTTTAGCACAAATAAGGAAATCACGCCATTCAAGTCTAAATATTATTTTCGTTCATCCTGATTTCCTATTCCACATTTATTAACGTGTTCATGATCACACCATTACCCATCCCTTATTATATTCGTTCATATATATCTAAACTCAAACCGTCTTCATACGTTCCGAAAGTGGGTATATCTAAAGTTTTTAAATTGTGCTTTTTCGTTACATGCCGCATCAATCAAATTGTCACAGCAGGAAATAGTTCCCACCGGTAAATCATATCAGATGACTATTCTGATACAGACAAGAACATTATATAACTTTTCACTTTTTCTCTTCTTTTGAGCATTTAAACCGTTCCTTACCTTGCAGTTTCAGAAACTTTTAACCGATTATCACACGTTGATTGAATTGTCGCGTGTGTTATTTCCCATCATGTTAGTCTATTTCCAGTAGTTTTTGGGGAGTTCATCATAAATTCATTAGAAAACAGATTTATTATTTAATTCCTTATAATTGATGGTGATTGATACCCACAGGCGGTTAGGTTATAAGATGTATCCATCTAGAGTGGATTATCAATAGGGTATTGTGGTAGAATATATAGATAACTTTGCGTCGCATTTGCCAATGAAACTTATATTAGTTAGAAGTTACACAATATCACCAGGGCCGGTTCCAAGAATTTCCCCGGGGGACGTGAAAAATACCCGAGAGGTTTTTGATCTGTCAAGGTCCCCAACAGGTTCAACGCATATGAGGGGGTCAATTGGGCGTACACGCCCTCCTCACTACCGCGTAAATCCGCCCCTGTAAACCAATTCTTTCTATTTCAAGGTTGAATTTTAAAAAAGTATATTTATATTCAATTGCATTGCTTATATTGCATACATTTTATTCTTTTGCGATGAAATGGTAACACACGGTGTCCGTCTGTGTGCTGCCGTAAATTGGAATATTACGGCTGTAGCTACGGGGCGCCGAATGGGACTTGAACTTTTTGTAATCAAAATCAATTTTGTGTATACAAAATTCAATTCTGTCATAACAAAATCATTTTTGTCTTACAAAACTATGTGATACAGACTTGTTTTATGAGAACTTCAATTTTTTTGTCAAATAGGTATGCAAATATAAACTAATTTGCATACAAAATTGAATTTTGTGACACAAAATGGACTTTTGTGACACAAAATGGACTTTTGTGACACAAAATGGACTTTTGTGGCACAAAATTGACTTTTGTGTTAAATTTTCACTTCTGTTTAACAAAACTCAATTTTGTCTACACAAAAATAAACACAAAATTGAATTTTGTGACAAAATCTCAGTTTTGTATGCAAATTAGGTCACAGAATCCAAACTAAACTAAATTGCATACAAAATTGACTTTTGTCGCCCAATTTTCAAATTAGGTAACAAAAGTAAAGTCTGTGATACAAAAATGAATTTTGTCATGACAAAAGTAACTTTTGTCCACTGAAAGATAATTTTGTATGACAAAATTTAAATTTGTAGTATGCTACAAATTTTGTTAAACTGAACTCATTTTTGTTGAACAAACTCACTTTTGTCCGTACAAAATTGAATTTCGAGTACAAAACCACAAGAGTCCCGTTCGGCGCCCCGTAGTAGCCATATTTCGATTAATTTAGTGCCCAAGATGAAAGTTTAAAATTTTAATGTATTTAAACAACGAATTGCTATTTAAATTTGTCGATTTTCAAATATCCAGATTTTTGGCAAACCTTTCCCATATATTTCCTCAGTAAAAAAAATCAGGGAAAATATAACATGGAAACTACTGCCTACTTTCGGTGATATAACACTTATACTATTAAATAAAAAAGACACCTCCCAGTTTGGAATTTACTAGTATCAATGATTTTTGTTAATCTTCATCCATTTTTGCCAACAAGGATCTGTTTCTTGCTTACAAAGGATCCGCATACCGAATAGCGTAAACAACTAAAACATAGTTTGTCTATATAAATATTGTATTTTTTATTCTTTAACGTTATATATATTGATGACTAATTAATTTTTATTTTCCAGATTCTGATGACAGCGACGAAAACATCAATCTATTGCAAAAACAACAACCAACGTCAGAAACGACAGCAAATACGAATCTTTCCAAGAATGCTGGAATGACACATGGTACAAGTTGTCAGAATCACTCCGCTAAAAGTCTTAAAGTCCTCAACCCGCGAGATGATATTGATAGTGAAACACATGTAAGCACTAACATTCACGTCAAGTCAAATAGCTCAGACGAAAACAGTAGTGACGAAAAAGAGCTATCTTCGAAAAAACAAAGTATTGCAAAACGATGCAAAGGATTGTCTCTTTATATATTTGTAGTTCTACTAAATGCAATAGTTAGTGTTGCAGTAAGTGTTGGACTGTATTACTTTATAGATTATGTAAATGGCACACGCCATGTTTCAGCACAGGAACCTTTGTTTGTCAATTTGAAGGTCAACTTCGATTCATACAATCAAAATATTCAAAACACGTCCGGTAAAATTCCACGGACATTCCTCGCCGCATCATTTCTCATATTAGACAAAACCGGCACAAATATAACGGTGCTCCAGCCTGGATCCTATTCAATCGATGTATCGTTGAATTTTGATAACAGACGAAATAAAGACCCAAACCCTATATCTATGTGTATTTTAAACAGTATAGACAGTTCTTACGAACGGTGCACCCCTGAAGTTATTCCAGCATGCATACAAAGGTCTGTGACTGTTAGTGTCGATCTGAACTTAAAAAAAAGGCGGTAGTATCTGGGTCAATGTTAAGGGAGTAAATCTTGTCTATCAACGTTCTAATGTAAACCACATGACGATTAGAAAATATGACTAGTAGAAAGAATAACTATATTAATGCTGGTAGGTCGATGTATATAGGCTAACCTGTCATGGCGGTGTCGTGGACTTACAATAACAATCAAAGTTGTTTCAGAGAAGAGTCAAGGAGTAGAATTACAGTTTACATGAATTGACTTGATGACGAATTGCTGTCGAAACGTTGTTTCGTTGCTTTGTACCACCAGTATAATAGTCATTGGTACAACGAAAACCATTTCAGAGAAGAGTCCAGGAGTAGAATTTCAGGATACATGAATTGACTTTATGGCGAATATCAGTAGAAACGTTGTTCCGTTGCTTTGCGTTTTGTGGAGTGCGTGAATGATTTAAGAGTCTTGTATTAATACACCAACTGGTTGTTTTAGACGTTTCAAAAATACTGCATTTATAGTCATTGGTCTAATTTCACATCCCCAAAACTTGTCCAAAAATTAATTACTTCGCTCAAACGTGTCCGATTTTTTCATCTCACAAACGTTTCCGACAGTTGTTATCCACCGAAACTTGTTCACTTTTTAAAAGACGCAAAAAGGTCTCTAATCTTTTTAGCGCTAATATGTTCATTTTGACGACAGTAACGTCTACGGCAAATTTAAAGATGAAGTGTTGTCGGAAAAAAGCTCTTGAGAGCTTGTGTTTTATATGTTTTGAAAACCCGATTTTAAATAAAATATTTTTTTTCTATCTTATCTTAGCCAGGTTTCAGCTTGGGTCCAAACACAAAAAAAGTATGAAAACTGCTATTCAATGACATTAACACAGAGGTATTTAGGGCACAACTCCCGGGGATTAAAAGAGTTTCTGAGTTAAAAAAGAAATCAATTAGATTGCAGAGACATTCAGCAGGTGCATACACTAAAGGTTATGAAAAAAAAAATACAAAATTTAGTTTTTGACAAGAAATTCAGACATGTATACAGTGAAAATTTTTAATGTTGGTCACAGTTGTAAAAATATTTCATCCATATCCATGACGAATATAGAAATTAAAAACTGCAAAAATATTGTTCATTGCCGTAGGCATTCATCATACAGATGAGTTATTATACTAGTATTTTATTTTTGTACAGTTGATATCAATGTTTATTGATGCTATTCGTGTGTGCTAATATATTAATAGTTTGGACTCGAGCATCACTGAAGATACTTTTATCGTCGAAATGCCCATCTAATTCAACAGTAGAAGGTGGTGGTGTTAAACGTTCTTAACAGCAAGCAATGCAATGCTGTAAGTCGGACTACACAAAAACTTCTTTCTATTAAGAAGGGGTTAAATTCCCTACGTAATCCTACGTAATCGAACTGTTTGGTACAAAGTGAAGGAAAATTGGTACATTTGGTGTTTTAAAACAGTATAAGTGTTAAAGATGTTTTTTTTAAATAAATATTTAACTTTACAATATAAAATTTGTGTATTTCTTAAAATAATAAGAATTAAAAACCAATTGTTCAGAGAACAATTGAAGGTCTTTCCACATTAAATATCTAAATAATTGATTAGAAGCTACCTGCAGTTTACTCAAAGTCGTATCAAATCAGAGGTTTCTTCATACTATCATCCAAAAATATATGGTTTTTATGTACTTTTGTCTGAAATAAGGGAGATAATTTGCTACTTCCGGTTTAGAAAATGTCACTTCCGGTCTCATATGATAGATTTAGTCTCACTGATTCCAAAAATATCTGGTTTCTATATACTTTTGCTTGAAATAAGGGAGATAAATTGTAACCTCCGGTTTACAAATTTCACTTCCTTTACCACCTGATAGGTTACTTCACACTGATTCCAAACATATATGGTTCTAGGTGCTTTTGAATGAAATCAGTGCAGGAAATGTCTATTTCCGGTCTACAAAAGGTCACTTCCGTCTGACATTTTCATCGTCATATGTCTACTAACCTAATGCAAAAGACCCTATAGCTTTATCAAATTCCGTTTGACCTTGACCTAAATGTCAAGGTCATAAAGCAAGGACCTCAAATCAAATGACCTTAAGTCCCTTTTGTATATAGTCAATGAGTTATATCCCAATACAGCTTATTTTAAACATGAGAGTGCAGGAAACTCCCATTAAATGTTGACACACCATTTTAACTAAAATATATATGTTACGACATGTCGCAGCTAACAGTTTTTTGTCGCTATCTTATACGCTTTCTGAGGAGAAGCATCAATTAGCCAAAATCAAAATTTAGAACATGATCTTGACCTTTGACCTTGACCTCATTTTCTTTTTGGTGGACCCTGGACCTCATATCTTATGACCCTAGGTGTCTATCACTTATGGGTTACTAGTTGCCAATACATTTCAATTACATCAAATACATAAGGGGAAATAACTCTTATATGGAGTCTCCGGATCGCTTCGATCAAATTTTTTTCGACATCCTGATGATATAACGAGTAATTCGGAAAAATAAATTTGTAGGTTTCTTTACGGTTGCGAAGGAGTAGAGATAACAAGTAAAACAGTGTTCGGGGAGATAACTCTTAAAAGGAAAAGTGATCGGGGAGATAACTCTTAAAAGGAAAAGTGTTCGGTTAAACGGTGTCAGTTTCAAAAGCGTATAAACTGTTCGATATCATGTACCAAATATCTAAGGGACATCTTGCGAAACAAAATCTTCTCGCAAGAATTAAAAGTGGCGGAAGAAAAAAAAATAATCAGAACAAAATCAATAGGTCTTTCCACGGAAAAGTGGAAAGACCTAATTATCGGAGGAAACTATTTTTCATCAGTTTGTATTGAATCAATATCTATATAAATAGAATACACTTAATATAGTGTGAGTGGATTTCCTTCTCTCAAAAAACCTATGTGATAACGAATCACTTTTTTATAAAGTGGCGTTTTTACTATAGACATAATTGGATTTTTATAAAAAGGACACGTTTTATTGTCTTTCAGCAACTAGACATGTTTGGGAGTTCAGTGACGTCAAATGGACACGTTAATGATATAGGACACGTTTGGGGGGATGGACACGTTTCTTCGTGTTACACTCCAAAAGCAAAAATATAAGACCGCGAAGAATGGACTAAATAGCTTCCATAAAATTGATATTGACTTTATTCTTACTTTGGAAGAGTAGGCAATTCTATTTCAACATGTACCTTGTGTCGAGTACTTGTAGTTGATGTCAATCTAAAATTAAGAAATTAAGTGCAACAGTTGAAAAGCCGAATATTTATAAGCAAGTTGAAGTAACGGAGTGCGGGATTTTCTCGCTGGGTGGAAGACCAATTTGTGGCCTTGGGCTGTTTTCTGCCGTTTTTTTGTTTTGTTTTGTCTTGGTCGAGTTGTTTTCTCTTTGACACATTCCTTACTTCCATTCTCTATTCTATTGATTTCTTTTTTCTTTTCTTTCTTAACCTACTTTAATCTACAGCGTTCAATTGGGAGCTCTTTTTGACTGCAAAATTTATCATGTTTGAACCACAGTTCATACCCCTATCAGAATAACCCAGATCTTACCAAGTTCCATACTCAAACAATTTTAGGGATGCCGTACAAAATTTCCCATGTCTAGAAATTCCTTTTATTACACATGTAAAGACAGGGATATAATGCCACGCTGAAGATATATTCCAATACCGATACAAGATTTAAATGGGGACTTCCTCAAAGACAAACGCATAGAAGGTATTCAGGCGAAGCATATCCAACCTTAAGTTTGTGGTGTTTTTTTTATAATAAACAATAAAATATAGATGTCTTGCAAATTACAAAATGTAATTCTGTCAAGTTGCATTCAATTGCAGTGTAACTTTCGGGATAATTTAAATAATGTTGAAATAGTACATTATTTTGCTCAGGGAAACCCCAAAAATTAAATCTGATATGAATTGGTAGAATGCCATTCTGTCGATTTCCATATTCCAATCTAATTAATATTTATCTTGCAACTCGCTTTTTCTTGCGTGTGCAACCCCCCCTCCCCCTCCTTCCAAAGCAAAATAGCGAGATGTGTGATATGGTCGGGCTGTGGTTTACATTATTATCAGCCAACTATAGCACTTGTGTGGTGACATGAAATATTATTAATTCGTTTATTTTCTGTAAATTAATATCTTTTTTTTAAATTTTGAATTATTCGAAACCCTATATATATATATATATATATATAAATATATATATAAATATTGTTGTCTACCCCCTGAGATACATAACCTTAGCCGTATTTGCTAACGTTTGCACATCTATTGATGTGACAGCTCGTGCGACTACTTTCAATGTTTATCAATGACATAAGATAAAAAAGAAAGAAAAAAAAACCTGTAATGCCTTAGAAAATTGATTTCCAATGTGATATTAGTTCAAAGTTCTTATAAGCATATCAACATATGTACGCTTTTAACTTGAAGAAAATAATTGCCGAGATTGATAACAAATAAATTTCAATTTTGCATTATTTTTGGAAACAGAGTAAATTCGGGCAAAACAAGAACAGAAATGGTTTTTGAATTCTTTTCAATCATCTTGATCTAAAATTTTCGCTTTTAAAAGAATGCATTTCGTTTAACGATTCTCATTATCGTTTAGTTGTTCTATCCTCAATAGATTTTGTGTTAGAGCTATAAAATATTATTAATTCGTTTATTTTATGTAAATTAATTGTTTATTTTTTTTTATTTTGAATTATTCGAAATCCTATATATATATAAATATTAGTGTCTACCCCCTGAAATACATAACCTTAGCCGTATTTGCTAACATTTGCATATCTATTGATGTGACAGCTCGTGCGACTACTTTCAATGTTTATCAATGACATAAGATAAAAAAGAAAGAAAAAAAAATGTATGCCTTAGAAAATTAATTTCCAATGTGATATTAGTTCAAAGTTCTTATAAACATGTCAACATATGTACGTTTTTAACTTGAAGAAAATAATTTCCGAGATTGATAACAAATTAATTTCAATTTTGCACTTTTTTTGGAAACAGAGTTCATTTGGGCAAAACAAGAATAGAAATGGTTTCTGAATTCTTTTCAAACATCTTGATCTAAAATTTTCGCTTTTAAAAGAATGCTTTTCGTTTAATGATTCTCATTATCGTTTAATTGTTCTATCCTCAATAGATTTTGTGTTAGAGCTATGAAAGTTGAATGGGTTTATCAACTGAAGGAATGGGTTCCCGATGCTAGATGACATAATTTGTACCTACCCAACACACCCATGTATTTTCTACATTGGCGTAGTTCCGTTTTTCTGCCCTTCATCCCAGTCAACCAACTTTGTAGAATCTGTCTGATGTTAAATTATTTGAATATATAGCATATAATTTGGTTTATAATTGTTTCGACAGCTGCATTTTATTGCTCGTTTGAGAAGTTCTTCTCTTAATGATCCATAACGCCTTTCGGGTGTTTGTTTTTGTTTCTGTGTCTCGTCGAGAATTGCATAGCTTAGCAGTCAGATAGCGGTCAGACCATAGCCGTTAAAATAATTATTATTGAAATTATTTTGATAGATAACGCTGTCTTCTTGTTTCGATCAGTTTCGTTAGCAGTTCTTGTCTTACAAAAAATATCCCCTCCAACCTGTCCCCTGACAGCCAGCCTTCATTCCGCATGTGACGGGGAGATCTCAGCTACGAAGCAATACCTCTGCATTGCCATTCATTGCATTTTTTATCACTGGTCAGTCTTTTAAATGACAATTTTTTATCCCCCAAGTTCTATCAACTTACAACTCACATTTCATTATTTCTCCTCACAGAGTCTGTTTGTTTATGATTATCATTATCTTTTAATTGTGCTAGTCATAATTCTTTTTTGGAGCTATTTTTCAACGTGATTAAAGTTGACTGGGCATACCCGCCGAAGGAGTAGGTTCCCTAATGCTAGACTTACCCAACATACCGATGCACTTTTTACATTGGCGTAGTCCATTATTTCTGCCCTTCACCCCAGTCAACCAAACTTTGTAGAATCCGTCTGATTGATGTATTATTAAATTTGTTATCACTTGAATATTGCTGGAATGTTTGTCCTCACAGAGTCCGTTTGTTTATGATTCTCATTTTCTTTTAATTGTGCTAGCCTTACTTCTTTTTTTTGGAACTATTAACATGATTAATGGTGACTGAGCTTACCCACTGGAGGAGTAGGTTCCCAATGCTAGACTTACCCAACACACGGATGCACTTTTTACATTGGCGTAGTCCAGTTTTTCTGCCCTTCATCTCAGTCGACCAAATTCCTAGAATCTGTCCGATTAATGAATTATCAAATTTGTTATCGTCCTGAATTTTGACGGAATAATCGAATCCGGACGCTTTTCAAACATCATCCAAAAAATTTTTAAAAAAATGTATAAATAATTGCAATACTTGTAGTGATTTTTATTCTTTTCGAAGACAATTTAAAGAATTACATGTATATCTTTAAGTTAAAGTAGCATATTTCTATGATACATTTTAATTTATAGTGAAAAAGGCCAAAAATCAATGATAGTTCTAAAAATAAATTTTGAACATTGTCAAGGTAAACAATACAGATTTATCTATTTATACGCATATAGGTATATTTATATCTAAATATACATTATATCCATATATATATATAGTCGTCTTATGAACACATACTTTAACATGTTCCAATACAGACAAAGAAACAGATGAGGTTGTTGTTGACTTGTTCTTGTATGACCGTTAACAACTGTAAAAAGACATACTATATGAGGTAATATAGGGCGGGATTAACAATATTGATAAACTCCCATATAATGTAAAAAAAATAGCGTGAGATGTATTATTGGTAAATTTTATATTTTTGTTTATCACTATTTTCAGTATAATTATCGATGTTCTTTGATTTTTTTTTTACTTTACTTAAAGAAGTCTACGTGTAATTATTTTGTGCGCGTCCGAACTGTAATTCCATTTTCTTTGTGCTTAGCGCAAATGCAGAAATCACGCCATTCAAAAATTATTTTCGTTCATCCTGATTTCTTATTCCACATTTATTAACGTGATCATGACCTCTCTCTTATTATATTCGTTCATATATTTCTAAACACAAACCGTCTTCATACGTTCCGAAAGTGTGTAGATCTAAAGTTCTAAAACTGTGTTTTTCCGTTGCATGCCGCATTAGTCAAATTGTTAAAGCAGGGAATAGGTCACGCCGGTAAATCATATCAGATGACTATTCTGATGTCTTTTAAAGGTGGCCCATAGGGATAATGAAGTAAATTTGAATATGTATGATGACCGTTTACTTCTTCTGATGTCTTTTAAAGGTGGCCCATAGGGATAATGAAGTAAATTTGAATATGTATGATGACCGTTTACTTCTTCTGTTATCTTTATAAACCTAAGGCCACTAGTAATTTTAGGTCTTTTATCATGCAGAGACATCGTAAAAGAGGCGAAAGATACCAGAGGGAAATTCATACTCACAAGTCGAAAACAAACTGACAACGCCATGGCTATAAAAGAAAAAGAATAACAGACAAACAAAAGTACACAAAACACAACATAGAAAACCAAAGACTAAGCAACACGAACCCCACCAAAAACTGGGGGTGATCTCAGGTGCTCCGGAAGGGTAAGCAGATCCTGCTCCACATGTGGCACCCGTCGTGTTGCTCATGTTAGTACAAACCCGGTAATAAAATAAGATGCTGGTAGCATTTACCGTATCACATTTACGCCGTTTTATTTTCTAGTTACGTTGAGAACAGATTTTCTGCAGAAAGTTTGTTTAACATTTCCTTCTCTTAATATAGTAATTGTATAATATTTGAATTATGATATGTTTTTAAGGCTTTTGGTTGTGATCTACATGTAATCATCGAGACTTTCTAAAGTGTCTAAATGTTATGATTCTGGTAAAAAAAAATGTTATTGTTTAGCTTTAATTTCGGGACAGATAAAAGCAACAGATGCAGCAAATGGCCGTTTTACTTGTTACAAATTTGCCTTTAAGGCAAACTCGTCAGTAAACACGGAAACTAAAGAATCAACGGACACTCGGGAATTCAACGATGGAGCTGCTACTTCTATTAGCTCATTTCAAGATCACCGTCATTGCTTACCGGCCTTCCCATCGTATGAATACGAATTATACAAACTTTGAATTGATTTAAGCATACTCCACGGTTGTTTCGACACAAACATCACATTCATGTAAAACATGAAAATGGTTTTAAAAGTTGAGACATTGTTTTAATTTTCCTGAACTTAGGATCATTTATTTGTATAAACACCAGTGTGTTATGTATATTCAAGTGTCTCGACGTTGAAAACGTTCAAAATGAGCCCGGGGGACATTGGATCGAACACAACTGTTGATAGATTTCTTTTTTATTCTGTAGCGCACTATCAACATACATGTACCAATACTTACTTGAGCATGTGTACTTTTCAAATCTTGTGCAAATTTGAATCTTAAATATATATTTTTATTATTTTTTGGAAAGAAGTTTCAATCATGTGTATTGTAACAATTGTGTAAGCCCCGTAAGATATTTTCCAATGAATATTATATGGGTTGTTAGTTTTCTTACGTAGATAGACCCTTTTCACATAATAAATTTTTATTTTGAGACATAAACGTTTCATATAATTTTTTGCAGCATTTTTTAATCTTATTCCAAAGGTGACATTTAAATATGGAATTGATCATTTGATACCGTTTTTATTAGGTTTTGGATTATTATTTTTGAAATATTTCGGCCTCGAGCATCACAGAATAGACATTTATTGTTGAAATGCGCATAGGGTGCATGAAAATTGGTACCGTTAATGTTATTTTTAAATGCTTCACGTCTTGCATAAATCATTTCATTGAAATTTAATATGATATTATGTTTATGGCATGCGTATACGATTGTCCCTCTGCGAAGAAAAACGGAGAAAGTGAGACTTAGACCTGCTGTTTTGAATTGTCAGCGTTAGAAACTGTTGACGTTAGCTTTTAGGTTACACAGGCGAGACCTATATCATGTATTTCTCCTTGTGTAAAGGTTATTTTTTTCAGCTGACATAGTTAATCATATTTATATTCAGGTTTTTATGCTCATATTTATATGTTATCCATGCAGTGCAGTGGTAAATTCAGTAACAAATTTCCCATTGACTTCAACGCAAACCTATTTCTTGAGATAATTGTGTTCCAGGTTTCCTTTTAGAAATCAGAAGCTTCCATATATCATTTATTAAAGTACAAATGAAGTCCCATTTTTGGCAACAATCAAAACATAACACGGGTTCATGCGGCATATTTGGGCCATTTAGATGACCTTGTTTACAAACACAGTAGATTCGAACTAAATTCCTACACTGTGCTTCTTTTCTTTTCAATCCAGAAGTAAACAATTCAAGTGTATTCAGCATCAATTTCTTGATCTCGTTGATGTCCTGTACCAAGTCAGGAATATGGTCCGTTTCTATGTATGTTGGCGTTTGTTTTTGTTGCAGTTCAGTGTTTCTGTTGTTCCGTTGTTCTTCTTCTTCCGAATATAGTTGATGTGTTTCCCTCGGTTTTGGTTTGTGACCCGGATTGGTTTTCGCTTAATCAGTTTATGACTATTGAACAGCGGTATACTACTGTTGCCTTTATTTAACCATTTAAAACAAAATATATTCATCACAAACACTATCTACCATTCAGTGGAGCACAAGTTTTGCAGTGTTATCTAGAAAGCTTTGCCCCAAATAGGTGATCCTATGAGATATATATTTATTTATTGAATTTTACCCCTATATGAGACATTTTTTCCTCATTTCCTTCTTTGTTTTGTATTGATCATGTAATTTTGGCAATTTTCAAGTCAGTTTCAATACAAAATTCACAAGTGCTGAATTTGTAATTTGTACGATACCCTATCTTGCAGTCAATGTTTATTCTGTATATAAATTACATTAACTGTTGAGAACGATGATAAATGAAATGCTCAATAAACATGAATTGTTGTCTTTGTTTGCTTCGACCAATATTGCAAGATAATCTAGGAACTAAAATCATGATATATTTTGAGTAAAATTTCTCCACATATGGAATTTTGGTTTATATGCCATAACAATACAAGTACTAAAAGACTTTTTAATGAGTTTTATACAAAGACAACAATAATGTTTCACTCGACTAAATATGTGCTTTAAATTACTCTTTTAGTTCAAAAACTGTCAATAACAAACACTCTGCATAAATTCTGTCCAATCCAATTTCAGGGCGGTTTCTTGACCAAAAACAGGGCAGCCAAAACTGAAATAGAAAAATGGCAAAAAAATGAAAATAAGACTTGATATGACCAAACTTTGCATTTAAATGATGAAATCAACAATTTGGAATATTTAAAAGCAAACATTTAATATAGTTATTCAAATAAATGAAGGTTATCTAATCCTGAAAATTTTTTTCTATAATTTTTTAATCACTGTTACTTGATTAAAAGAGTTTCTCTCCACCTATTGCACTTCATTAAAAAATCTGACCAAATTGCAATTTGTTTCATCAAATAAAACTGTTCAACTGGTTAAAAGAATTTAAACCAACTGCTGTAGAAGAATACAAGAACCACAGTCAAGTTATCCAAGTGCAAAGTGATAAAATAAAGCATACTGTCGATCCATTAAGGATAGAATTTCACTTCATTGCTATTATGAAAGTGTTGCCTAAAATTTCTGTACATATTTTTATTGTAATGAGTCATTTGTAAGATAGAGGTAGTATTTTTCTAATTGTTATACAAAATATCCAAACTATTCCTTTTTGACACCAGATTTCTATGATCTCAACTCGATCGATAACCAAAATTTAATCAACATTGAAGTCTAGATAAACACATAATAGATACCAGGATTAGAATTAAAAATATTGACATACTCACTTCAAAATTGTAGGAAAAATATGCTCACTAAGACGTTAATGTTCAAGTTGTTAAGATTTATTTGTGAAGCGGGCGATGACCTAATTCTGTCTTCAGCTCATGTTGCTCCAAATATGCATTCAATGCATTCCAAAAAGTGAAAACATGTCCAATCATTGAGCTTTTAATTTAACAGATGAGGATTTCGCGTTCTTAAATCGAAATTATACAAAAATGGGATAATTTTTGAAAAGAAAGAGTTGAAAATGTTACATTTTAGCAAAATGTGGCTTGGTTGGGGTTTTTGTGGTTTAATATTATTTATATATTACTTTACTCTTAGGAAAAGTCGGGCTATTTTCCGAACTATTTGGCTCGGCAAAACAATATTTTTATATATAGTTTAGTAAATAAAAATAATAAACTGATGACACAGATATATGTCTCGACTTTTTGTAATACTGATAGTATATACTTATGGTGAAATTAAAATGGCAATTTTTAATCATATAAACTATGCACAACATTCAAAATCACATGAACTATGACTGAAGGTGCAGGGCCAAATAACCTGTGAGAAAAAGAGAAATACCAATGCTTATAAAACTGCATACCAAATACCATTGACTTATCATAAGTAATTCCCCTTAAATTAACTTAAACACAAACTTTAACTTGTAACCTATGCAAAAGTATCCTTTCAATCTCCATTGAAATAAGCCTTGCAAGTGCTAATACAAATACCTAATATCACTTACTTAACATAATAAATGAAAACAATTCTATAAAAATTGCATGCGTCCGAAGCGCTCTTCTGGATTTACCTCATCAGGAACGCTCAACCCGAATATTTAAAAGCCAAAGGTGTACAAGAAACGGAACAGTTGAAGAGCTTTATAACCAAAAAGGACATAAAACAATACCCAAATCATTTTAAGGTAAACTTTGCCTGAGGGGGTTGAGGCCTTTGTTTCTTGATAACTGGTAAATTCATAAATGGACAATAAAAGCTGAAAGTGTCGTTTCGCATCAACAATCAATCAATCAATCAATCATGATAATCCAAGCTACAGGAATTTTTCACTGGATTTTTTTTTTTAGAAAAGTCAATTCCTCAAGAATATTTATTTTATCTTCATTGAAATATGATATCACGTGTAAGAACTAAATTTCATTCAGATCCAAGAAATATTATGTGAGAATTTGAAAACACAATAAATAATAACAGATGGACAGACTCATAAAGTAATAGTAAATTATAATACATCTCATAATGAATGTGTGAAAGTGTAGGTCGTAATGATAAGACCCCTAACCACAAGTGTTATATACCGTATACCATTTGCAGAAGACATTTCATTGACATTTTTGTTCTAATGTTTGTGGTTTTATTTCTTTAATGTGTTATGTCATCTTTGTTCAAAATGACAGTTTTCCTTTAAAACATGACCAGAAATTGAAGTTTTTTCAAAGAAATTTTATTGATCAATATTATTATTAAATTCTTTTAAATATCAAGCTTGCCAGAGGTTTGTTATCAATCATGTCAGTACCGAATGAAGTCGTTCATTTTAAACTGATCTAATCACACACTTGAACATGTAAACTATGCAAAACATTAAAAATCAATAGACCATGGCAATGAAATGAGATGCACGAATGCTAATGAAACTGCATACCAACCATTAGTAGTTCCCCATAAACTGACAGTATCACAAACTAATACATGTTTGGATTATAATAAAACAATTGAGCAGCATGATTGATTGATTGATTGATTGTTGATGTGAAACTTTTAGCTTCAATTGTTCGTTTATAAAATTATTGAGTTTGAATATCCCTCCGGTATATTTCGCCTCTCTTTTTTGACGTCTAAGTCTCATTTTTTCGACTTAGTCAAAGAGAAAAAAATAATCTTTTCTTGTCCTTCAACAGTCTATGTTATGCTAATCATATCTTATGCTGACAAATACTTGGAACTTTCTATTTCTATGTAGCAACATTCCAGCAGCGCCTGCATACGGAGTATATATCTCACAATTGATACGATATTCCAGGGCTTGTATTTCCTATCATGATTTCCTTGATAGAGGGTTGCTGTTCACAAGAAAGCTATTAAACCAAGAGTTCCAAGTTGTGAAGTTGAAATCATCCCTTCTTTAGTTTTACGGACGCCATCACGAGTTGGTTGACCGTTATGATATATCCGTTTCACAGATGATAGCGGATATGTTCCTAATGTCGTAACTACGATCACGTTCCCCTTTTCCCGAATGTGACCTACCGAATTAGACTTAATACCCGCTTTGTACTAACATTAGCAACACGACGGATGCCACATGTGGAGCAGGATCTGCTTACCCTTCCGGAGCACCTGAGATCACCCCCAGTTTTTGGTGGGGTTCGTGTTGCTCAGTCTTTAGTTTTCTATGCTGTGTGTTGTTTACTATTGTTTGTCTGTTGGTCTTTTCTTTTTTAACCATGGCGTTGTCAGTTTATTTTCGACTTATGAGTTTGAATGTCCCTCTGGTATCTTTCGCCTCTCTTTTGGAGATCCTGCATAATGCTTTTGCCATCTTACCGTACAGTTCACATGTACATGTGAAATGTCTGTTTTACAAATTTAAAGATAAAGCATAAAAATGAACTGGTCTTAGTTAGTGCATAGAACCTTAATAGTTATCTCAGGGATGGTACTCAATCCAGTTATATACTTCGTAAAACTTCCCATAATTTGAATTAGTTTGTGACAAAACTGTATGGAGAACCTGTCAAAAAAGCCTTGTCCAGTAGTTCTGTTAGATGTAGAACCCGTAGGAGGTTGCGGTGAAAATGTGCAGTACAAATTATAGCTAAAAGGATCAGTACTAAGTCACCTGTATACACAAATCCTTTGCAAACAAATTATAGTGAATGCTTACATTTATAATACACCCCTCTTTTAGACACTTAATAGAAATAAGAAGATTTGGTATGAGTGCTAATGAGACAACTCTCCATCCAAGTCACAATGTGTAAATAGTAAACAGGTCAAGTCAAAGTACGGCCTTCAACACGGGGCCTTGGCTCACACCGAACACGTATTGAAAAGAATTCCACCTTTCTATGACAAACAGGTGAAAAAACTTAGTCTTTGCATTGTTTCTTTTCATTTGGAGAATAATAGGTTGACAGTAGATCTTTGATTACTTTTGTTTAAGTTATTTACAATTTTTATATACTGTAAATTCAGAAATTATTGTGTGCACTTATTACTGTTAAACAATGAACACAAATGTAAACTTATTATTGCAATTTCAGGAAATCTTGCATACAAATAATGCTATTACAATTTTATATGATAATTTGTATTTTTAACCCCTATCTCGTTGCAATTTTCACCATAATAAAAACAGCGCAAAAATTTCTGCATTTAAAGTATTAATAGGGATCTGTACAATTTAGAACTTGGCATATTATATAGACACCTGTTTGTTGTTGGACTGTATGTAATGTTGCTGTTCTTTGTTTATTTTCGTTGTCGGGTTGCTCTCATTGAGATAATGTGTCTACGGTTATTATGTTAGTTGATTTTTCGTGCTTCATACTGGTCTATTGAGTCAAGCCATTTGCAACTTATTTTTACAGTTTGTTCTTATGTTGTGCTGTTACACCACTGTCCCATGTTAGGGATAAGAATAATTGCTAAAAAAATGCTTAACCTAACACATATTTTATGTGCCTGTCCCAGGTCAAGAGCCTGTAATTCAGTGGTTATCGTTGGTTCATGTCTGTCATATTTGTTTTCTCTTTGAAATTGTTTCCCATATTTTTAGCCGGGATGTTTTACAGCGGACTATATGGTATCGGTTTTCTCCATTGTTGAAGGCCGTACGGTGACCTATAATTACTTTTACATCCACGTCATTTGAACTCTGGCGGATAGTTGTCTTATTGACAAGCATACCACATTTATGAACTGTATCCAAAAGACAATATGTAGCTTTCCTCCTTAATCGAGTTTTTGTTACAAATGTTCTGCTAATAGAATTTCAGGATAAATGCTCAAAATATGACAAAATTCGCCAAATTGCAGATTTCAGCAATCTTCTGGCATTTTCAAATTAATCATCTGATTAGAAAAATCTCATAAAAAAAAAACTCATGTTTATAATTTGGTATGCTAGACTCTCGTTTCGTCTACATAAAGCCGATCAGTGCATTGGAATGGTAAATATAAATCAAATAAGTGAGACAATATACGGTTTGAACCTTAATGTACACATGTGAAGGTGTCATACTGTGAATTTCAGTAAAGATTGGAAGACTTTCTTTTTTCCCTGTGAGAGAAAATCAATTAAGGAGAAATTGGTCAAACTTCTGTCAGGTTAAATTGGAACAGGAAATAGTCAGTTTATTAAAGCCCCAATTTGACACCTATTTCTATCAGAAATTTTTAAATATTAAATAATCACTAGACAAAGGGTTGAGATCTTACAAAGCATATTTACCCCGCCACATGTTTTCGCCTGTCCTAAGTCAGGAACCTCTAGTTTTTGTTAGTCTTGTGTGTTTTTTTTTAAATTTTGGTTCATTTGTATGTTTCGGAGTTTAGTTTGGCGTCCACTTTGCTGAACTAGTATACACTATTGTTTATGGACCAGCTGAAGTCCGCCTCCGGGTGCAGAATTTTCTGGCTGCGTTGAAGACCCCATGGTTGCCTTGGGCTGTTTTCTGCACTTTGGTCGGGTTGTTGTCTCTTTCACACATTCCCCTTTTCCATTCTCAATTCTACTACTACACAAAAGTACCACACTAAATCATAGTTATAACAACATGAACAATGACTAAATAGAAGCATAGCTGCTATTTTTAAATATTAACTCATGTTACTGGTACTGAATGTACGTGGTACATACATTTGTATTGATCAATATTCATGTGTTAACAAAATTAATTGAAAACAGGCCATTGTCTATAGATATTTTAGGACCGGAAGCATATAGAGCATGCATCGACCAACAAAATCTACTTATATATGTTGTATTTGACATGAAAATATTTGTTTGTCGAACACTGGATGAAAATAAATTTGGTTTGTAAATTTTTTTAGCGAAATCTCTTTTTTTAACCTTTTAGGCCATCATATTAATTGTCAAAATCCTCCAAGCAAACCGACTCCGCGAATTCAAATGGTTGATCAATGCTGATACTACAATTTGTGTCGCTGACCCAAGCCCCCAGCCCCAGAAATCAAATGGTTATTAATGCTAAAACATCACTGTGCATGTTGTGTAGCTGACCAACGGTTTAATCATTTCAGAGACAAGTGCATGTGAATCGTTTCTAAAGAAAAATCCTTGCATATACAATACAACTATCTTGCATCAGTAAAATTGCTAACCACACCTTCTTTTAACGCCATTTGCCCATCTAAAAATTATATAAGTAGTTTTTGTAAAAAAATTAACCCCCCCCCCCCCCCCCACCCCCGATTTTAGTTTATTGTTATTCATATTTCCCCCTTCAACCTGTAGTGTATATCAATATTATTAGTATTCTGTCCTCACTTTCGAGATATTTTACAATTTATAATTAAACGACCTTGATGACAAAATTGACGAAGGTGAACTTTCTTTTTATAATAATTGTTTATAATTATAAAAAAAAAATGACTTTTCAGTTGAGTGCAAAATATGCATACTAACATGTAGATGTAACTCAACCTGATTTTAATACAAGCGAATGCTGTATAAGTTTCATTCATACCTTTATATGGAAGAAAAAACCATCATACAAACATAGTGTACATAAAATGAATAAAAATGTGCAAGTAAATTTATTCCCAGCGTTTTTGTAGATTCAAATAAAAACAACTATCATTTATTTTCAGTCTGTGGAATTTGAGATATGAAATATAAGACAAAGGTTTCTTACAATATGTCTTAAATACAAGGCACACTACAGTAGCATATATCAATAAAAGAATAACTGATCAATTCAATGCTCCGTCTTACAACTCTAGATTTGATCCTTTTTACTGGATTAAAACCCGACCTGAACTCATGATAAATTACAATTTGGCATATTCGTCAACCTTTTACAGAGACACGAAAGATAGATATCGACAACAGAGTTAGCTTCCTTGAATGTAATCCTCTAATCTTCTTACAACGTCAAACCGTTCCATTCGAGTAAGCTTTTCCACCAAGCGTTCCACTGTAGCCTCAGTCGTTGACGCTGCCCAGTCTTGTAAAAGAGCATCACAGGGGTCCCGTGGTGATCGCATTTTCAGTAATTCTATTTGACGTTTGCTTTTTCCTAATGTTTCTGTGGGAAAAAGTCATATAATTTTACTTTTACGCTATGCTAGTGTACTCTTTATATTTTTTTGAAATACTATGTTACCCCTTGCGCTCAAAACAGCTACGACCAATGGTTATATAAAATGATTGGTGTCATCAAAACGCGTTTAAAGGGTAACGATAAGGTTAAACTGATTTCTTCTAATTAAACACATTTTTCAACCTTCTCGTTATAAAAAGGTTTTGTAATAACTAAGTTTTCCTACAATGTAATTTAATATTTCTTAATTCTTAGATAGTGTATATGATTACTGAAAACTACGAAAAATCTATCATTTAACATTGGAAATACGATATTTGAAACTACTGTTTTCTGAAGAACTATACATGAAAAATTAGCAGTCACATTAGTGTTAGTGCTATTGAATGTATTGTGTACCAACTTTCTGACATTTAGCATATAGAAAGTACAAAATGTATCATGTAAATTATTACCTGCTAATAATCTCCAATCACGTCCAAGTGCATTAAAGATGTTAAGATCGTCACAAATATCTGAAAATAAACGAGGTGGCAGATCGAGGATATTAACGTCCCATAAACCACTTCTTTGTCTTTCAAGCTGGTGGTGTGCATTCTGTATTGGCGAAACTAAGATCTACAAGCAATATCTTAATATTATTTATATATATATATATGGAAATCGGCTAACATTGAATTTGTTCATTCAATGTTACAGTTGTGTTCGTATAATTTTTTAAAGTATATTTCATTGTGCATAAAGTACTTCTCTAGATGCGCTTTTAATGTGTGTTTTCATTACCCTGTTTTGAAAATTAAAAACAAATGTATAGATATTATGTTGATAAAATAAAAATAAAAATAACACCTCAATAAAATGACTAAAAATGTATTTTCTTCATGAAGAAAGTTGAACTGAAGTTTAATAGAATTCACAAATACAATCACTGTCAATAATGTAGCTGATATATGTTACGCCGTTGCCGATGCACTGATTACTTGAGGGAGAAAAAACGCCCATTGCATTTCAATAATTTTTCTGTGGCATTCAATGTTGTAGGTTAAGGTGTTTCATTCTATAATCAATTCAAACATTTTGGATTAATAATAGTTATATCTGCCTCTATGCAGAAAACAAATATAGGTTAATGCATGATAAGTAATTTATTTATCTACAAGTATTTATTTGTCGTTTGCTATTTATAAAAAGTGACCAAACTATAGAATCATACCCACAGAACTTAACAGAAAGATTTTTTTTTCTCTGTGCTTATGCACTTTCCTTGCTTAACATGTATGTACACCAGGTTTCCAGTACAATAAAAGTTTGTTAAGCTAACGAAATATACCTGTCCAAGCCTGAAACTAAAACGGCGTCCTCTGCACCAGAATTCTTTGTTGTCTGGTAGATCAATGCTCAAAACACGGTGATATCCTTCCGGTTTAATGCTTTCATACAGCGAGAAGATGTGATGTTCCTGGAAATAGTAATTGACTTATGCAGTTAGATTTGTGAAACTAGTAACTGTCCAGAGTATATGATTACTAATGTATCATTCATACGTATAATTGACACTTTTCTGTAAGTCACTCGTTTGACTGGTTCTGATTCTGGTCTTTGTTTTATGAATTAATGATATTTATAATTACAGAAACTTTACATATCAACTTGTGGCACTGTTCTTTCATGAATATATTTTGACCACTGGGTTTCACTATCCGATTTTTTTTATTTTATTTTACGATAGGTTATCTTTCGATAGGGTATAATATATTCTGGAAACTGTGTACTTTTCAAAACAGTTGTTTTTACGAAATTTGGTATCAAGTATTTTTACTTACTTCATGTATTCTCATTTAATCGCATTGATAAAAGGAAAGATTTGACTAACACCTCAAATAGTAATTGTGTGTGCATACAAGTGCTACGAAAAACACTCATGTTAAGTAAACTGCACCCAGTATGTGACCAATACGTCCGGAGTCTATATCGATTTTTACATGAAAAATATGTGATTCAAATCAGCAATGATATATATAACACGCTTGATATGTTATAGTTAAGGACATATTCAATCCTTTGAAGACAAAAAATAAAAAAAAAGAATTATAACGTTAACCATCATAATACTTACATTTTGGCAGAATTCATGCGGTCCTTCAAATGGACACATAACGCCAATTTTGTATCGACATTTTCTAAAATCTCTGTCTACAATATTACAGATCTTCTGGCAAAGCCTTTTGGTCAGATCCATGCAGGATTCTTGCTCACTGCCTCTAATAACTATTTTCAAAAGCTGTTGAGTCGGAGTTGCACTTTCTTTTATATCTAAAAGTTCAATTTTGTAGCTATTCGATTGTCTAAACCCAGATCTAAATGTAAATAAAGCTTTAGACGTGCAAACATTAAGATGATAACTCCCATTCATGCCGACATCTACATGTGTTTCGCTAGTGCACTGACACACAAGGCGGGTAAAAATAAATTTCGGCACCACTGGTCCAAAGTCGAAGTAAAGAACTGTATCTGAACTTATGTCATCCCAGTAATTTTGTGGGTACGGGAGAGTATCTTTCACCAGTGGTATCAATAGATAGCATTTTTCTCCACTCACATTCCTTCCATCGATACCAAGATCAAGCTTACATACTAAATCCAGATACTCTAGAAGACCAATTACGATGTCCACATTAATGTCCTCACTAACTAGTGGACTCTTTTCTATCATATGATGAAGAAGCTTTCGTGTAGCAATACCTAAATCAACAACAGTGTTCCATGCTAACATATATTCTGCTTGTCTATCTGCTCTCGGCGGGGCTCGGACTAAACTTGTCATGATATCAACCAAGGCTTTAGGGTCCAACACAACCAACTGGTTTTGGTTATTATCATATGAATTATATATAATCTCTCCGCTTTCATGAAAATAATTCAGGAGATCTTCTAGCTCACCGTCTGCTGTAACACTACATTCCTGTTCATAGCATAGTTGTTCTATTGTTTCTAACGTTTCAATCAGACGCCCTCTTAAGCGACAATCATTAATAACACGATAGAAGTATAGATATTTAATTGGATATTCCGGTTTCATGGAGTCTTTTGCGAGATTTAGTAGTTGCTGTCGAAGGTATAAATGATCAGCATCTTTTGGATCTCGCATAGAATTTTCTACATAGAAAACAGGTCTGTCTATCTGTCTATTCCAGACAACCATGTTATGAAATTGCCTTGGAAGATGATTTAGTATTTTTTCCGAAACCATGTCAATATCATCTCTGCTCAGACTTGTATCATCGCGATGCGTACCGACAATAAAGGCGCGCACACTTGGAAACCTGTCATGAACAAAAATAGCTTGCAGCCAATACAGTATATCTGCAAAGCAATATTTAAAATTCCGTTTTGCTTCTGTTGTGCTAAAAACAATCAAATAAACACAGTGACCCATCATATAAATGTGATGTACAGAGTGGTATAAAGGGTGTCCTGCAAAATCTCGGATAACAAACTTTAGGCTAGCTTCACTTTTAGAATCAAGAACTTTTGTCGCATTGCTAATTGACGCTTTAGGGTTGGCCTCGACTTTTCCTTCCAGAAAAGAATGACAAACTTCTATGAATAGTATTACAAATGTTCCAAATATTGCATGGATAAACCATTGCTTGGACAATTTCCATTCTAGTACAAATGTGATCAAAATCCCAGGAATAATTCCGAGAAAATAGCAAATAAATCGTCGACTTCGTCTACTTTCAGCAACTGACTTTAATACTTTGTTTAGTAATTTGACGTACGTATCAAAGCCAAGTTTAATGAAGATCACGTGGGAATATCCACATCCTAAACCACTCAAAACTGAAAAGATGAAAGCTTTTGAAATAAAGGGTGCAATTAATGCTAGCATGGTAAATGTTGCTGCAATGATCTTGGGGTGTCTTAAAGTCCATATGCCAACCAAAACACTCATTGTAAAAATATGTAAATGAGGATCTTTAAAGACATTGTAACTGAGAATTTCTCGTGTCCACGGTGGTTGCATTAAACATAATACAAAACAGAATCCCATTCCTGTTGAAATGCCCATGCTGAATGCCATAACCAGATGTATCCTTGCAAAGTATACAAATGCATGTACAACAGACCACATTAAACATACATTATATTCCAAATGTTCAAACAATTCGTATGATTTCCATCGGAGGAGACAATCATTGTACAATACAAGACAAAGCACACCGAGTGCCATGCCAAAACCGTCACGTAGCGAATCAAATAGTAACAAACCGGAGAAGGTTAGCGATACTATCAACATCACCGAAAACCATGGACAAAGAGAAACTTCAGATTCTGCTGCTGTGAAATACAGAAATAACATAAAATATGACAATATTGTTGCCTTTACGAACGATTGAATTTCAGCCTTGTATTTCTTTCGTCGTTGACTATTTTCTAACCTTCTACGTACGTGTTTACCGACAATTATGTTACACTCATCAACATTAGCCATTTGCAGATCAACTTTAGACCAAAAATTACCAGGGTTTGGTGTTGTTCCAAGTGTTTCTACTAACTCGTGTTCTATCCCAACTGTACTTTGTTCATTTTCATTGAAATCTTCTCCAATTAGAAGACGTCGTAGACTCGTTTTTCCTTGTGCCACCTTTCCGACAATATTCACAACAAGGCGATAGGATTTATCTTTATCGTATTCGATAGCTTCCTCGTGTGCCTTTTTCCCATCTGGTCCATATATATATGACATTCCAGTAGTAAGTTTCATGTCATAAAGTGCACGGCTGTCACTTTTCTGCATTTTGAGTTTTTTTTTTTACCTAAAACCAAAAAATAATAAATAAATAAATAAATAAATAAATAATTAATAAATTAAATAAATAAATAAATAAATAAATAAATAAATAAATAAATAAATAAATAAATAAATAAATAAATAAATAAGAAGTTATTATTTACCATTAATGTTCTGTCTTTCTAAATGTTGCCCTGTCCTATGAAGATACCGAGAAGGGAATTTCCAGTGAACTATAACTGACCCTGTGTCACTTGGTACATTTTACTGATGTGGCCATCTAAAAAAATGCAAAATATACATGCTGTCATAAAAAGTTGCGTTTAAATCTCGAACGGTGATGATTTTATATACTAGGAATACTTTTTTCAATATACAATCAAAACATATATAAATATGGTGTGTAATTTCAGAATACTAAAAATAGACGCCGAGTGGCGTATTGGTTTAAATCAACAAACTCTTCTTACCTTGATCTGCGGTTTGTTTTTTAAATTCAAATTACTTCAACACTGTGTATCAGTTTTCTAAAATCCGAAGAAATGTAGAAAATTTCATGAATAAAAACGCTGAACTATTCAGCAAGTCTGAATTGAACTTAAAAGCTAGCTATAAGCTCGCTAGGAGTGTTGCAATCGGAAATTCCCACAAACGTCGATAGAAAATGTAAACATGTTTAAGTGGTTACTATAACATTGACTTTTAAATTCACATACATTTAAGAAAGTGATAAACACGATTTTTTTTTACTACACGTACAATTTCATATAAACTTGTTTTCCTTCTCCCCTAAGTCTTTAAAAATATAGCAATTAATGTCCGTTTCTCTGATACAATATATATAAGTAGTAGGTCAACTATATGTTGTGTATGGAATGAATTTGTAAGGAGTACATGTCAGTCTGGCAGGTTTAATCTGACCTTGACCTCATTTTCATGGTTCATTGGTCAATGTTAAGTTTTTGTGTTTTGGTCTGGTTTTTTTCAAGTACTATAAGCAATAGGTCAACTATATTTGTTGTATTGAATGATTGTAAGGTGTTCAGGTCTGTCTGTCAGGTATAATCTGACCTTGGTCTCATTTTAATGGTTCGTTGGTCAAAGTTAAGTTTTTGTGTTTTTGTCTGTTTTTCAATAACCGTAGGCAAAATGTCAACTATATTTGGTGTATGGAATAATTGTAAGACGTACATGTCTGTCTGGCAGGATTTATCTGACCTTGACCTCATTGTTATGGATCTTTTAAAATATTTATGTGATACTCGTAGTTAAACCTTTATCTTTAAGACTTGCAACATAACATCAATGGTCAGTAAAGCAGGGGAGACATTTCACCCTTGTTTTTTGCATTTTATGTTCACCTTTCGTGTTATTTCTTAAGCAACAATAGTCCCAGTTATTACATAAATTATACTATATTGTTAATGTAACAGGTACATGTACGAGAATAGATTATCACAAGGATTTGAATAAAAACCTACCTATCAGACTGAGAAAGTAGGACACCTGGAACTTTAGACACTGATGTATGAATATCGAAAAAAAAATACATGTAATGAAAAATGAAACTACTGTTTTCGAAAAATAACCCCAGATTTCAGATCCAATAGTAAGACAGGTCTAATGGTACCTGGGACTATAATACTAACTACTATATTAGTATAAAAGTCCCAGAATGTATTACGGGGCATAGTATATGGGTATGAATGAAAATATACAGTAAAATGAAGTTTTTGCATTTGGAGAGGCATGTGTCAAAATGTCTCTAAACGTAAAAAATCATTCCTCGCTTTTTTAAGTAACTCTTGTTTTGCTGTGGAAAATTCCTGTAATATTATCACAACCAGAGACAACTTAGTATTTGTACTGTTATACATTTTCAATATTAGGAATAGTTTAACCGGAAATACTCTTCCGGATTTGAGCCGGTTATTACATAACACTGCATTGGTCAGCTGCTGCAGCAAAAGATTTGTTATTAACACGGTTTTCACCTTTTTAATTACCACTTAACTTAATGTGAAAAAGTTGGTTTGAAGCACATTCAATATCTAACTTAATTATGGCGTCTGGTATGATCATAATCATAAACTTGAGTTGAAAACGAAGATGGAAAAGTGAAAGATACCCGCCAAAAATCGTATTGTTACTTCTTTTAATGACCACCTTTAAAACTATGTCACAGCAAAATTACTTACAGCCGGACAGATTACAACAGACATAGATTGATCACATAAAATTTGAAATAGAGGAAAAGTTAATATAACAAATGTAAAATAGGTTTAATATATTTAGCCGAATTCATTATTCAATATTGTGTTTTGAGTGAATACACTATTTTTTATTTTCTTAATCATAGGACTCTTAACAAGCATATCAGTCAAGTAACAGATATAGACAATTCGCAATATAATTAAAGTTATTATTACATGTAACCTGGGACTATTGTACTAACTAGTATAATAGTCCCAGATATAACTCCAATACTAAATAGGGGAGGTTGTTCATATGGTATGAAAAGAGGGATAACTCCAGGTCCACATATATTCATATAAATTTATTTTTAATTATAATTTTAGTCAAGATACAATCTTTTGTAATCTTATTTCAAACAAAGAATTGATATAATCACACATTTCAGATATACATACTTTGACCTACAATTAATAAAATTGAGAATGGAAATGGGGAATGTGTCAAAGAGACAACAACCCGACCGTAGAGCAGACAATTAACAGCTGAAGGCCACCAATGGGTCTTCAATGCAGCGAGAAACTCCTGCACCCAGAGGCGTCCTTTTTTACTTTTACACATTGTGACTTGGATGGATAGTTGTCTCATTGGCACTCATACCCCATCTTCTTATTTATATATGTAGGACTCAGACGTGTGATGGGAACAATGGTTTGGCATGATGTTGAACATTGTGACGTTTTCAAATATAACGTCACTTTAGGTAAAACAACATGGATTCGCAGGCAGGCTGATCGGTTTTTGTAGATGAAGGTTTCATGCTAACAAAGGAAAGGAAGGGAAAAGAAAGTAACAAACGATTCAAGTCCCGAACAGTTTAGAGCATTACATGTGGAGGTTACAAAAATATGTTTAACCATGTCAGGCAGCAAATCATGGGGAGCAAAGCGGCTAAAAGATGAACTTTTCAGCAAATGGGCTAACCAGTGTTCGGAATTATGCCGCAAACTTTTTGCAAGATAAATATTGATAGAAATCTTAATTTGGATTTATCTTTAAGTAAACATCTTGTGATTTTATGTGGACAATTCAATATATAGTATTAGCAATGCTTTTGCTATATCAAGTTGATAAAATGTTATTTTGTTCCCGAGCTAAATCCTGATTTGTAAGAACACCGTCGCTCTAGTCTTGTATTATTGTGGTTACAGTGTTGATTGTCTACATGTTAGGCCGAAATTAACCTGACTGGTCCCTCTGTGTACTTCCAAATTTATCATCCTCAGTTAAGTTTTTCCTGGAATACTTGACAAGTCTCGCTATTAGTTAAGCATAAATTTACTTGGCGGATTTTTACTTCGTGGACACTCTTCCAACATCAGGTATATAAATGGATGAATAATTGTTGTGAGCAATTTCTAAGTTTTGTCATTATATTGGATAAAATGAGATGGACCCTTCTTAGTACCCCGGTACTATTATATATAGACTTACAGGCTGAATCTTTTTTGGATTTCACCCTTGAATACCCTTTTTTTTAATTTTTATTTTTTTATCCAACATATATAATGTAAAACAGTACAGTTATCAAATAGCAAGTTCATATATATATAAATGTAATATAATACAACTCATCAGAAAATGTATAGTATTTGAACTTGAAAATAACACTTTGTTGGGATTTTATAAAGGTATCTTATGAATCAAAGTACTGAAGTACTGAACATTGGATGACCGCAAGTTCTTGTGGATGGTCAAAAGCACTTGTCACAGAAAAAAAAATCACATCTGTATACCTGAAACTGAGGTTAATGTACAGAGATATATTTTTTTCTGAGACAACTTCGTGGGTGGATGATGAATAAATGACAGGAAGTCAGGAAATTCAACCTCACCCTAATAACTATTATATTGTAGTGATACAAATCAGTATACAATGGTTTGTTGTTATATATTATATTAATATAACAGTTACATATATATATAATTTTCATCCATTTGTATATCATTCTATTATACTATTCTAATAATAGTGCAGTGCAAGTGCATGGTGGACACTCTTCTGTAGAAATTCGATTTTTCTAAAAGATTGGATGAGGGTAGTCATTCATATTTTCCCGCTTAAACAATTACAGAGTTACTGGTCTTTTCCCGGGATTGTTGCAAAACATTCTTGAGATATTCTTCCGCATGCTTTTACACAATTTTTCGGTACGTGTGCATAGATATTATCAATGATTTTTTACTTATATATAACGACAAAACATTTTCATATTATTAATTTATGTTCTAAACAAAAATATTTTTATCAGTATTCATTGAAGAGATGTATTTATAACAAACAATAAGGAAAGTTAGTTTGCACTCGTTAATATCCGCGTATTTATCATGTTTATAGATCGGTTACAAACCCAAAACGAAAGTTACGTAATGGAAATCTAGACGATAGCAATACATCAGAATGCCCTCACGGTCATCCCGATGTAAAAAGGACAACAAAAAGTATAGAGAATTAAATAATAAAAAAAATTAAAAAATAAAAGATAATAATAATAAAAGATGATTAAGAAAAAAAAACCAAAAAAAACCAAATATAGTAAATTTAAACCAAAAAAAAAAAAACAACAAAAATTTAGTTTCATGTCTGTTAATTTTGTAGTTGCTAATCCATCAAATTACCCTGTAAAGCCTCCTGGTAAATGTGCCAAGCTTGGTTAAACTTATCAAAGCATTTATTTTTAATTGATATCTTCTTCTCCAAAATATAATGATGCTTTATTTTTTCAATCAATGCTGTTAAATTTAATTATCCTTTAAAATATCTTGTATTATATATATATTGTTTCATCAAGAGAAAAAAAAACTATTTTCTGACTCCATACTACTGCTTGCTTATCGGAGAATTGGCAAATTTAAAATTAGATTAAAAAAAATCTAAATTATTTAAAGTCTTTGGTTTGACCTGAACAGAAATTAAAAGATCTTTCAAATGCAAGGCTAGCAACTACTTTTGTCAAATCTTAATGATGTTATTTCATTTAAACAGCTCATGTACATTTTGCTTTTTACTCAATGTCACAGGCAGACCATCGCACTTCAGGGTAACCACCATCACATTTCAGCGTAACCACCATTGCACTTCAGCGTAGTCATCAACAAGTTAACGTCACAATGTCACCATCAAACTTCAGTGTTTTAACCAACACACTTCAGCGTTGACCATCGCACTTCAGTGTGACCATCACTTTTCAGAGTACCATCCCGGGTCCGAGTCCTACATATATATGAAATCTGCTATTACTATAACACAGTACTTATCTCAGATTAATTAAGGTTCATCAGAACTAATTGAAAAATATAGGGGTCTCGTTGGCCGAGTGGTCTGAGTAGTCGAACTACTGTATCACTAGCCTGTCAACATTGTGAGTTAGAATCCTGCATGTGGCAGGTGCGCTCAACTCCAATCTTAATTGACAAGGATTGTCAGTTTTCTTAACGAAGGTAGGTGGTTCTCTCCGGCAACTCTGGCTTCCTCCACCAATAACAACTGACTGCCAAGAAAAAGCACCATAGTACTGAAAGTGGCATTAAACATCAATCAATCAATTGAAAAATATGGCTGTGTTTACACCTCAAAATTTGCTCTGGGTTCTGACAAAATTGTGCACCTGTTTTAGTTTTAAGGCATGGCAGGAATTAGATATTTAATTTTAAATGCATTTTATATATGTTTCAGAAAATTTAGAACTAACCTTGATTTTGAGATTCCGTTTTTTTTTCATTCCACAGGAGTGCAAAAATAAATAAACAACTGAATTTTATTTGAAACTGCCCACTCATTTACACAGTTTCAGTCAGGAGTTATGCCCTATGAATTTGAATTTTGGCCCTAATATACAACTGGAACAGTTTGTTAGCATTACTCCATTTATGGAAATTTATGTACAAACAGCATTTAGTTTTTTTAAGAAAAATCTATGGATTTGCAATTGCAGATTTGATGATTTTAGGACAAATTTAAGATAATATTTTCGAAAGAATTCAATAAGTAATATTTCAGACCATGAAAGAGATAAATGCATTTTTTTTCAATTTTCAGATACAACTCAAAGTTGTATGCAAAATTCTACCTAAATCTGCGACATCTACTGTAACCTGACCTTAAAAGATCATTTTGATCTTACCATCATCTGAAAAAATAAATTGTTCAGTCATGTTCAGTATTTCAGTCAATTTTAGTAAATTTAGTACTGTTCAGACAATTTGCTTGTAGTCAATTCAGGACTCTTCAGTAGCTTTTCAGGCAATTTTAAAGTATGTTGTTGATCTGAACAGGTTAATAACAACTATTGAAGAGTCTGTCGTACACTGAACAGATAGTAATTGCCTGCAAGGGAATTGTCTGAATACATACTGAATTTACTGCAGTGGATAAGTCTGAAAATTGACTGAAAGGCTGTAAATGAATATTAATTTATTGTTATGTCTTTAAAGAGCTGTTCAGAACTAAATGACTGTTTCAGACCAAAATTGTCTTTCTAGTGATCATATGGTTTACTTTTACTTAATTAACTAACATGACTGTAAATCAGGACAATATTTTCTGTGGTTCTATGATTTTTGTGTTGTATAAATACAATGTACCTGTCATGATAATAAGAGGCATTGGCGGATCCTGAGTGAGGGGGTGTTCTGGGAGTTGGAACCCTCCTTTTTGTTTGACAACTCATGCTTTTGTATGGGAATATATGGCTTGCATGTGTTGCAACCCCCCCCCCCCACCCCCTCTTTAAAAAATTGGTGGATCTGCGTATGAGAGGTTTAGATTTATTCCCAATCTTATACTTACTACATGTCTAAATTATGGATGATTTTAAGACAGTATGAGAAATGTATGGGTTTCTGTGGTGACAATGTTTTGAATATTTTTGGGCAGGTGAAAGAATAGTGTTTCAGATTACCATCTTCTGAAAAATATATATTTTCCAGATATAAAAAGTACTTCAATGGAAACACTTCAAACCACTAGAAGAAGACATGGTATTTTCTCATGTTTTGTAAACTGGATTATATCTTCATGGAATCCATACTCTCAGAAAGATCTGCAAAGAATGCTTGAAAGAAAAATACAGGTATTGAATCAAATGTCTTAATGAATTAGAATGTACAAAAAGATGTCACACTAACACAGCTGTGTAACTTTTCAAACATTTAATGGAACCGATTCTTGCTAACTGTGAGATTCACACTCAATATACATTTGTACATATGTTTTTACCGAAAAGGAGGGGGGGCAAGGCTTCCAAAACGGTCATATATTTCGGACATTTGTATAATGTCCAGTAAAAGTCCGGCTGGGGGGGGCATGTTATCTTAAAACAATGTTGGAAATCTTTTTTCAAGGGAGTCGTTTTGAAATAATATCAGGGCAAAAAAAAATATACGCAGTTAAAACTAGCAATTTGTTTAATCCATCGACATGTAAAGTTGGCAAATTTCTACATGTCTTGTATCTCAGATTTAATTCAAATACAAACTTGTAGAACTAAACAGCTATGACAGAAAATTTGTTTTTTAATCAGATTGGCAATACATGTTAAGGTAGATTCCATAAAGAAAAGAAAATTTCCGTCAAAAAGAACAAATTAAGAAAAATAATACTGACTGTTATTTGAATGATAATATGTGAATGTTTTATTGAATAGTAATCTTAAATAAAGCAAGAAAACCAATTATTGGATATGATTGTTTCCATTAAAAGTAGAAATGATAAAAAAAAAAGTATAATTTCAGAGGGATCCATACACCGTTCCACAAGTTATTGTCTGGAAACTAGAAAAATGCTTATTTTTGGCCCCTAATTCCTTAACTGTTTGTACCATAACCCCCAAAATCAATCCCAACCTTCCTTTTGTGGTATTGAACCTTATGGTAAAATTTCATAGAGATCCATTCACTTAAACTAAAGTTATTGTGCGAAAACCAATGTGTCTTCGTTACCATAAATTACTTAAAACTTTTACTACTGGTACATTCTTTCATAGATACAAATATTTGATTAGTAAATTTGGCTGTACCTGTAGAAAACTTATTGAAAACCGTATTTCACATCCTATATTTTATGGTAATATTGTACTAAAAGCATGGAAATCACTATGTGATCCGTGTAAACTCATCGAACCTTTAAACAAACTTATTAGTAAAGGTTATCTTACCAATTTTGTAATTAGATCTTTGAATATAGTTTACATTGCACAAATATCGATTTTGTCATCAGCAAATTAAAACCTAACTAAATTTGTATTCTTTTCAAACGGTTTTTTGGGATGTATAAATACACATCCGATTCATTTTCTATATAGAGATTACTCTATCAATATAACATTATACATATTTATTAAAAGGTTAACTCCTAACTATCCTACTGCCTGTCGATACTTTTATTTTGGCATTGCACAAGTCATGTCTTCTTTGACTGTCCATGATGGTAAAAGACTAAATCCCTGGGGGGTGTTTTAGTTGATTTTTGTCTCTGATGCATGATTTTTATTATTAATTGTTTTTGGCTTTTAACTAGCTTTCAGTAACTGCTAGTACCCTCAAATCGTACTTTCGTGTTAATTTGACCTGTTGATACAATTTGTAATGCATTTTTATACGACCGCAAATAAATTTTTGTGGTCGTATATTGGTATGACGTTGGCGTCGTCGTCGTCGTCGTTGTCGTTGTCCGAAGACACATTAGTTTTCGCACTCTAACTTTAGTTTAAGTGAATGGATATCTATGAAATTTTACCATAAGGTTTAATACCACATAAGGAAGGTGGGGATTGATTTTGGGGGTTATGGTACCAACAGTTAAGGAATTAGGGGCCAAACATAAGCATTTTTGTAACTTCCAGACATAACTTGTGTGTAAGTGTATGGATCTCTCTGACATTGTACCACAAGGTTCCATATCACGAAGGGAATGCTGGGATTGATTTTGGGGGTAATTGCCTCCAAATTTTAGGAATTAGGGACCAAAAAGGGGCAAAAAACAAGCATTTTTCTAGTTTCATGACAATAACTTGTGTGTAAGTGTATACATCTCTCTGACATTGTATCACAAGGTTCCATATCACAAAGGGAATGCTGGGATTGATTTTGGGTGTAATTGCCTCCAAATTTTAGGAATTAGGGGCCAAAAAGGGGCAAAAAACAAGCATTTTTCTAGTTTCATGACAATTACTTGTGTGTAAGTGTATGGATCTTTATGAAATTATACTACAAGGTTCCATTTCACAAAGGGAAAGCTGGAATTGATTTTGGGGGTAATTGCCCAAAAAGTTTAGGAATAAGGGGCCAAAAAGGGGCCAAAAATAAGCATTTTTCTAGTTTCCAGACAATAACTTGTGTTCAAGTGTATGGATCTCTCTGAAATTGTACTGCAAGGTACCATACCACAAAGGGAAGGCTGGGATTGATTTTGGGGGTAATTCCCTCAAAATTTTAGGAATTAGGGGCCATAAAAGGGCCAAAAAACAAGCATTTTTCTAGTTTCAGGACAATAACTTGTGTGTAAGTGTATGGATCTTTATGAAATTGTACTGCAAGGTTCCATATCACAAAGGGAAAGCTGGGTTTGAGTTTGGGGGTAATTGCCCTAAACGTTAAGGAATTTGGGGCCAAAAAGGGGCCAAAAAACAAGTATTTTTCTAGTTTCCAGACAATAACTTGTGTTCAAGTGTATGGATCTCTCTGAAATTGTACTGCAAGGTACCATACCACAAAGGGAAGGCTGGGATTGAGTTTGGGGGTGATGAATCATAAGGGGGTTAAAAAAATTTGGGGGGGGATTTTTTTTTCCTTTTTTTTCTTTTAAAATTTTCCATTTTAAATTGGTTATTTCTGATTTATATATAAAAGCAAATAAAAATGATATGCTTTGAAGAGGTAAATTAAAAAATTTTATGTTCTTAGACCACTTTCATTCTGTGTCAGAAACCTTTTGCTGTGTCAAATATTTAATTACAATCCAAATTCAGTGCTGTATCAAGCTTGAATGTTGTGTCCATACTTGCCCCAACTGTTCAGGGTTCGACCTCTGCGGTCGTATGAAGCTGCGCCCCAGCGGAGCATTTTATTGTTATTTAATGTTTACTTATTTAGTGTTATATCTTGTCTCACTATTCTTAATATATACCACCTTTGATAAGTGTTTGGTATGACGATAAATTTTCACTTCTGTTCTCGTACTATGAACAAAATAATATTTCCGTACTCCATGTATACCTTACAACAAAATTATTTTTATTTACCTGTGTACGTTATTTTATTTGGCTGCGTTTTGTCCAAGGTTATGGTTGTCTTTCTGATATTGTTTTACATCTAACCCCTTATTTTTTTATTAATTTTGTATTTACATTGTGTCATAGATCAAATTTATTCGTTCAGTGTATGTTCACTTGTTTTTGTTATGTCTTTTGATTGAGATAAGCCATTTCAATTGATATTTTATAGTGTGTCTTTCTATGTTGTGATGTTACACTATTGTTTCAGGTTGGGGTGAAGGTTGGCTCCTATTAAAACCCCCTGCATTTGTTTGCACCTGTCCTAAGTCAGGAACCTGATGTTCGGTGGTTGTCGTTTGTTGATGTGGTTCATAAGTGTTTCTCGTTTTTCATATAGATTAGACCGTTGGTTTTCCTGTTTGAATGGTTTTACACTAGTCATTTTTGGGGCCCTTTATAGGCTCCGTGTTGAAGGTGGTACTTTGACCTATAATGGTTTACTGTTACAAATTGTGACTTGGATGGAGAGTTGTCTCATTGGCACTCATACCACATCTTCTTATATCTATTTGCACCTGTATTCGTTCTTTTTATATATAAAGAGGGAGGACTAATTGCACTGGTTTCTCTTTTATTTCATGAGGTGAAAATCAGAAGGTTGAGGAAATCAAGCAAAAGTTGAATCTTGAAAAGTCTTAGTATTTTTGTTCAATTGTTTTTAGCATCATTATATGTTTTATACATTTTCGGTACATGTATCCTACTGTTACTTTTGATATGAGACCTATAGTGAATTGTAGATGTTTTGTAAAATTTTGCATAGTTGTACATGTACATGGTCACATTCATAACCAATATGAATAGACAACTTTCAAGTTTGATGCATTTCCGTCAAAAACTTTGGTTTTAGTGAACATCATTCGTGCGTTTAGGGGCGTCGTCACTTCCGTTCCAATGTTGAGCGAGTGGTTGGAAAACTATAAAGCTATATTGCACGAATTATTCGGCAAATTGAATTCTCATCACTGCCTTTCAGCACTGATGTCGTTAGGGAATTGCGGTTAAGTACCTACAGAACAAACATTATTTCTAGTTTATCCTGCACAATGACGATCACTAAGACGCTTGATGAACGTTTATAGTGCAGGGATACAGGCGATCCCCTCTATCTGGTAAATGACGTCATAAAGGCATGCATAATTGACAAGTTATTTCCGGTGACGGACAAACTCGAAAGTGGTCTATTGATTTAGGTCGGACACACAATACATAGCTACTTCCAATTTGATTTTGTTTTGGTAAAAAATGTCCTAAGTCATTTTTTGTTCAACTGTTACAAAAGGTCATTGTGAGCTTTTGCCATTACTTGGCATCCTACATTATTGTCCGATAATTTTTACAAAAATCGTCTCCTCTGAAACTACTCGGCCAAATGGAACAAAGCTTGGCCACAATCATCCTTTGGGTATTTAGTTTAAAAACAATTGTTTAATGATATGCCTGCCAACACAGATGGCTGCCATGGCTTAAAATGGAACATAGTGGTAGAATGCAAGTATTGTCTAGTATCTTGTATAAAACCATTTTAGTTCAAATCTGACAGTTGCAGAAATGTTTTGAATGTCAAGATCTACCTACCTATCTACTATCCAAAACTATCAAATGAATCTTATAGAAGTGATTGCACTTAAAAGACTCCCTTACCAATTTTTTGAAATTTTGGCTTTTATCTTTAAAACTTTAATAAAATGAAACTGTAAATAATTTATGCAAAACAGTGAAAATCTTTCCTAGAAAATAATATCAAAACTCAAATGATGAAAGTGGGTAAAATCAGATGGTATTTTTGTTATCAAGGGAGATTTTGGCCTCTCTTGTAGGTGACATGACCAAAGGGAGAGATTTTAATTTTTTGAAGGAAAAAGAGGAAGTTTCCTTCTGAGGACGGGTGTACATGTGTTGACAGATTTGATACATTTCAATGTCATTTTATCAGTTTTTTGGTTAAAATTCAGCTTACATAAATATAGCTGCACTGAAATTATTCACATTTATTTCTTTTTTCATTGGAGTTTTTTCAATATGCATAGTATGTACCTTTGTAGTATATTTTGTCTGCTATTAGCATGTTATATTTCTGATATAAAAACATGTGAAATTTATTGATTTTTAGAAAAAAAATTAAATGTATTACAATGTCAAATTTCAGAATGGACAAATTGGCATTCATGCATCATTACTGACCTCTGATCCATCATCAGTATGTGATGAAATGGAACTTTTATTGGACACAATCTTACAGCTATCAACTGTACCAGAAACTGACAAGGGAGATAATCTAATCCAAAACCCAGACAGAATGGAATATCAACTTTCAAAACTTGATAAGGGAGATAATTTGCTATTTGGAACAGATAGGCAACATACAAGTACATCAGTGGCAAATACTTTGTCTGTTTCTGAAATTGAAATGGATACATTAAGTCAGGACATCACATTAGCAGAACTCGATAGGGGAGATAACTGCTTTGTTCATACAGATTCAAATGAGATTGACAAAATTGAAAATAAGCAAATTTCAAATGGCGCAATGTCAGAACTGATCGATGCTGATGTAATGCCAAAATCATGTCAAAATATTGATACAGAGCACCGTAAGAATTTTAAAAAATCATGTCTTTTAATTCCTGAACAAGCTACTACTGAATGGATAAAGGATGTTTCTGAAGGTGATTTAGATAATTTAGGTGTACATGAAGATTCTGATACCGCTGATGAGATAAATACCAAATCACTCAATCAGATCCAAAAACAGGGGGAAAATAAGGTTTTTAATTTCTCATTTAATGAAAATTCCTCTGCAAAGGATGTCAGTAAAGCAACAGGAAGTTCAATAATGAATAATCCAGTATCAATACTGAAGAGTGAAGGAAGTCTGTCAGAGAATACTACAGTTAGTGAAATAAAGAAAGTAGTAAAGGTTGACGGCAAGAAGGATAAAAAAGGTAAGTGTTGTACATTGGTCATTTTACGCCCCATCTGTGATAACAGAGGGACATTATATTTTTGTGTGTCCTGTCCAGTATCAGGTTAAAGTTTTTGTTTAAGGTACATGTAGGTTTAAGGTAGCTAGTGGTCACATCAACTTGTCACTTAATACAAATGTTCACTAAACATGGAACTGTCGTAGTGTGTAGTGGCGAATAGTGTCCTATGGCCACATATTCTTATTTCAAATAAAATATATTCTTATTTCAAATAAAATTGAAATAAGATCAAATTTGTTACAAAAACCTGACTTAAACCATATTTATTTCTTTGGTTCTAGATTTTTATAAATTACTACCATTTTTTACACAAAAATTCTGGTGGTAATGTTTTATCTTTTCATTAATATGCTTCATACTTGTCATGATAATTAGGTTCATTTTTAGCAAAGAAAGGATGTAAAAAGTCATTGATTTTTTTGCAACGTTTTTAGGAAAAAACAAATTGTACTTTTACAAGACTTAACATAGGTATGAAAATCCTAGAATAATCATTGAATTCTACAGGAAAGAAGGTGTGTATCAATCCTGTGATAATTTGAATTTCTTATCAGTTTCCAAAAAAGGGGAGACAACTGTTAAGCCCTGGGTTGTTCATCAGTGACTTTAATACACTATAAAATCCTCTACTGAATGAATAAAGGAGAATATTGTTTATTTTAAACAGAAAATTAATATGTTGACTTGTTAAACATCTTATTGTACACATACATGTATCTAAGATATACAGTCATTATAAAACCCCAATGCTATTCTCATTCCTGAAATATGGTACAGTCATGCAAGTAATCCCTTCCCAGAAATGAACCTTTAGGGAAGACTTTGTAATATCCTTATCTGCTTGTTACTATTTTAAGCAACTGAAACTCCTTAACCATTGAATTTGAACTTGGCACAGAATTAGAACACATTATTAAACATGTATCTTTGAACATGTTTTGAAACAAAAATCATTCTTATTCTAGTCTATAGCATTTTTAGAGCAAGACAATTTATTTATTCTCTTGTATGACTGATATCATATTTGATTTTTCTTACTATTATATGCCTGTTTACTGGACATAATATGGTATGTTGTTGTCTGTCTGTCCGTCCGTCTGTCTGTCGGTCTGTCATCAACATGTCGGACAATAACTCAAAACTGCTTTCACCAATTTTCAAGAAACTTTCATTGTTGATATCTATTTACATAAGCTCCCTTTTAGGGGCATTATTTTTTTTCAGTCTCTGCGTCCGTTCATCCGTCCGTCCGTCCGTCCGTCTGTCCCGCTTCAGGTTAAAGTTTTTGGTCAAGGTAGTTTTTGATGAAGTTGGAAGTCCAATCAACTTGAAACTTAGTACACATGTTCCCTATATATAAGCTAGGATATGATCTTTCTAATTTTAATGCCAAATTAGAGTTTTGACCTCAATTTCATGGTTTACTGAACATAGAAAATGATAGTGCGAGTGGGGCATCCGTGTACTATGGACACATTCTTGTTTTATTTTTATTTTAGATTTTGCTTTTCTGAGTTTTCTGACGATAATTCAAAAATGTTTTGATCAATTTTCATGAAAATTTTGTGAATTGTTTATATATATTGACATAAGTTCCCTTTTGATTTTTTAAAAATTTCTGAATTTTTGTTTTGGGAATATTGGGACTTTGTTCATTAAAAAAGGGGGGGATTTTCCAGTTTTAGGACAATAACTCAAAAATGTTTTGTCATTGAGTACCGTAGTTTTCATGAAACTTTGGTTACTTGTTTAAGTCTATCGAAATAAGTTCTCTTTGTGCTCACAGTATTCTAGTTGATCTTATAAATTCCTTTAATGCACTAAGCCCGGCTTAAAGAACAACGGGCATATCATGTGCTCATGGTGCAGCTCTTTATTCAGATGTACCGATATTAGTTAATTAAAAGCTTACAATTCCAATAATGGATTTTTTTTCAGACTGTACGGCAAGAATGAAAACAGGGAAAATGAATTCAAAGTCAGATTTAGTTCACAACAGTAAAGAAATTAATGATTTAGAAACCTCACTTAATGATGTAGAGTTGACATGTAAAAATGAAGATAACAAGAATGAAACATATTCTGGACATTTAGTCCATAAAATGAAATCAAAGACAAAATCTGTCACATGGGGTCAAAGATTAAAATGTGAGAATGAAGCAAAATATGCTGTAGAGACCATCGATTCTGAGGCTAGTATGCAAAATTATCCATCAACATCAACCTATAATCATGATAATCCATATGGAGAAGTAAGTTTGTTTTTAGTTTATGGTAATTATACGACCGCAAAAAAATTTTGTGGTCGTATATTGGTATGACGTTGGCGTCGTCGTCGTCCGAAGACACATTGGTTTTTGCACTCTAACTTTAGTTTAAGTGAATGGATCTTTTTGAAATTTGACCATAAGGTTAAATACCACAAAAGGAAGGTTGGGATTGATTTTGGGGGTTATGGTACCAACAGTTAAGGAATTAGGGGCCAAAAAGGGGCCAAAAATAAGCATTTTCTAGTTTCCAGACAATAACTGTGGAACGGTGTATCGATCTCTCTGAAATTATACTACAAGTTTCCATACCACAAAGGGATGGTTAGGATTTGCTTTGGGGGGTTATGGCTCAAACCGTTTAGGAATTAGGGGCAAAAAAGGGGGAAAAACAAGGTTGTCCTGGTTAATGGACAAATACTTTAGTACAAAACATAATTTAAAGCAGTGTAAGGGAGATAAATCAAATACATCATTGAAATTATCTCCCTTACACTGCTTTTAAATTATGTATAAAGTAATGGTTAATGAACAATAAAGATAATTTAAAACAGTGTAAGGGAGGTAATCCAAATACAACGTTTTGGTTACTTCCCTTACACTGCTTTTAAATTATGTTTAAAGAAATGCATATTTATAAAGGAAGACCAGTAAAAATATCTGCAAATGTTGCATCTTTTTTTTTTACAAAAAAATCCATATGAAAGATTTGACACTATATTTTTAATTCTATTATAAAATAGATTAAGTTAGCACTATGGTAAATTTAAATGGGTAATTATGGTTGCCAACTCCATTGGAAATTTGAATTGAGATAATGACCATATCTTGAGGGAAAGAATTTTTTGGGGAAAAAAAGGGGGGGGGGGATAAAAAGAAATTGTGGGGGGTCAATTTTTTCTCATTTCGGATTTCAGAAATTAAAAAGAATTATTCTTCAAATATTATTTTTTTTTCAAATTTCAAATATTGAAAAATTTCAAGAAGTAATCTTTAATTGCACAGTATGGCACATTAGATTTGTAAAATCTTTGATCACATTTATTTATTTGTTATGCCGAATCTAACAGTGTATTTAGATTTTTAATTTTGGGTCCAGTTTTCAAATTGGTCTACATTAAGGGGTCCAAAATTAAACTTTGTTTGATTTTAGCAAAAATTGAATATATGAGGTTCTTTGATATGCTGAATCTAAAAATGTATTTAGATTTTTGATTTTTGGCCCAGTTTTCAAGTTGGTCCAAATTGGGGTCCAAAATTAAATTTTGTTTGATTTCAACAAAAATTGAATATATGGGGTTCTTTGATAAGCTGAATCTTACCATGTATTTAGATTTTTTATTTGTGGACCCCGTTATCAAATTGGTTCATATTGAGGTCAAAAGGGTCCAAAATTAAACTTTGTTTGATTTCATCTAAAATTGAATTATTAGGGTTCTTTGATATTCCAAATCTAACCGTGTATTTAGATTTTTAATTTTGGGTCCTGTTTTTTAAATTGGTCTACATTAAGGTCCAAAGGGTCCAAGATTAAACTTAGTTTGATTTTAACAAAAATTGAATTCTTGGGGTTCTTTGATATGCTGAATCTAAACATGTATTTAGATTTTTGATTATGGGCCCAGTTTTCAAGTTGGTCCAAATTGGGGTCCAAAATTAAACTTTGTTTGATTTCATCAAAAATTGAATTATTGGGGTTCTTTGATATGCCAAATCTAACCGTGTTTTTAGATTTTTAATTTGGGTCCCGTTTTTTTTAAATTGGTCTTCATTGAGGTCCAAAGGGTCCAAAATTAAACTTAGTTTGATTTTAACAAAAATTGAATTCTTGGGGTTCTTTGATATGCTGAATCTAAAAATGTGTTTAGATTTTTGATTATGGGCCCAGTTTTCAAGTTGGTCCAAGTTGAGGTCCAAAATTAAACTTTTTTTTATTTCAACAAAAATTGAATATATGGGGTTCTTTGATATGCTGAATCTAACCATGAATTTAGATTTTTTATTTGTGGGCCCCGCTATCAAATTGGTTCATATTGAGGTCAAAAGGGTCCAAAATTAAACTTTGTTTGATTTCATCAAAAATTGAATTATTGGGGTTCTTTGATATTCCAAATCTAACCGTGTATTTAGATTTTTAATTTTAAGTCTCGTTTTTTAAATTGGTCTACATTAAGGTCCAAAGGGTCCAAAATTAAACATAGTTTGATTTTAGCAAAAATTGAATTCTTGGGGTTCTTTGATATGCTGAATCTAAACATGTGTTTAGATTTTTGATTATGGGCCCAGTTTTCAAGTTTGTCCAAGTTGGGGTCCAAAATTAAACTTTGTTTGATTTTAACAAAAATTGAATATATGGGGTTCTTTGATATGCTGAATCTAACCATGTATTTTGATTTTGGACATTGGACCATAATAGGTAAATTAAAAAAATTCAAGTTCTTAGACCACATTCTTTCTGTGTCAGAAACCTATGCTGTGTCAAATTTTTAATAACAATCCAAATTCAGAGCTGTATCAAGCTTGAATGTTGTGTCCATACTTGCCCCAACTGTTCAGGGTTCGACCTCTGCGGTCGTATCAAGCTGCGCCCCAGCGAAGCATTTTATTTTTTATTTTTATTGGGTTTCATTTAAGAAATAATTCATGGAAGCCATAGATTTGTTGGAAATTTAAATATGGCCTGGGCCATGATATTCGAATTTTACAATTAAACAAATTAACAAATATCATGGCCCATGCCATGTGTAAATTCTCAACATATCTATGTCTTCCATGAACTTTTTTGATTCTAATAGGACAAATGCGGTAATTAAAAAACCGAAGCCAGGGTGGGTATGCCATGTGTGTGGCTGTTCTAATTTACCCCCTGTTAGATATAGCAAATCATTTTCAATAAATATGTAGCTCGCATGAATTATTTCTTAAATAATCGCTGGAAAAAATGTATTTAATTCTTTTAAATCTCAACCCTAACATTTGCCATTTTTTTTTACAATTTTTTTCTTGTAAGTCAAATCGTCAAATCCACAGTTGACATTTCGTAACTAAGGAGCCGCCATGTTGACTTGCTGAAATCAGTAAATGTGGGAATAATGTAATAGAATAGAAAATGAAACAACACCTACCTCAAAACTCCATTTTAATGCAATAATTTCTGAATTTGGAGGGTTAACGTAACGGAAGAAGCTTCAGCTTTAGCAGTTTCATTTGTGTGAGGTCATGTTTTGAAATGACTTTAATGCGCCAAAAGCATTAATGGAATTTCGCAGAATTTTATTTTATTTTTATTTGGTACATTTTTCCGAGGTCTAATGCATCAATTCTTTTTGTTATGCATGAAAATAAGAATAAAGGTTCTGTATTTTTTTTCAATTGCAATTTTTAATACAGTGAAATCGGCATAGCGTTTGCACATGGGTTATGATACATCTGGTTTTTTGTGGGAGGTATATTGTAACAGTCATTATTATGTACATCCATACTTGCCAACCTCTGACAATGAAAAATCATGTCATGACATGACATGACATATCAAAAAGCGTGTGAAAACGTGTGATGTAGTTTCGGACTTTTTAGTATGAACATTATACATTTGTTGATATAAAACAACAATATTCTACTGTAAACTTTTATTGCATTCAACAGTGGCCTGTTTTTGCTGCTTTCAAAACAACACTACTAGGCAAATATACAAAATAACTGCCAATTTTGTTAGATTTACATGATAACAAGGCACACAATATATCACTGAGTTCTGATCTGAATTCAGTGTACACTTCTTTATAATTGAAAATGCTCTCTCACAGTCAGAATTGTTATTTGGCAAAACTAAAATAGCTTTAACGTTTAAATAGCAAGCTTTGAAAGAATTTCATATATATAATGGGTTTTTTTGCCATTAGAAATGTCATCTATGTCTGCCATTGCTCCCCACAAATTATATATGTTGCTATTGTCTGGTCAAAACTGGGTAGTTCATCAGAAGACAGCTGGTACTCAGAGAACTGATCCAACAGTTTTGTGATATTCCCTTCCCATATGGCCTGTGGAAATCTGTTGGCTAGATTTGAAACTGAAAAAGAAAAAAAAACTTTGATTTGAATACCATTGAATGCTTTATCAAATAGTACATCCTCTCACACATGTTGTTAGGATTGTAAAAGATTGATAATGTTTGCAGATGACCCAATATAAATATGAGAGTAGCATAGGGTGCACAATGCATTGTTCGGCCATCGATCACTTTCTTTTTATTTTAACACGGACTCCCCAACTTTTTTGGTACGTACACTGGTATCGTTTTCGCTTAGCACTCGGCTCTTTAGACGACAGTTAAGGTCCAGAAAGTGACCACTTTCTGCTGGACATTTCCCCAAAGTGAATTTGAGAGAAAGAAGTAACAAAATCTTAAAACCTACTTACAAACTTACCTAAACTGAAGGGCTTTTGTTGTTCGTCCATATCGCAAATAAACAATGTGGATGTACAGATTTTCTTCATCTTGTAGAATACATAAGTAGAAAACTTTGCTTTGCTTTGCACATTAGACGTAGTACAATATTATTAACATTGCCGGTGAATAAAAAGAAAGGATTGCTTGCAACCACTCAGTCAAAGGCATGAATATTTAAAATCTAAATTATCTTTTGTTTTAGATTTTAATAGTGTAATAAACATTTAGTGGGTGTTAAATACACCATATCCTACTCTGTAACTAGAGGTGTGCCTTTGAAAGGCAGGATCTTCACACAAGACAAGACAAGACAATGGCGACATAAGTTTTTTTCAAATTCTCGGTATTTTAGGTCTGATTACTATTTTCTAGCATCTTTTAATTAGATACATGTATAATGTCACTCATCTTCTAGGATGATATGGAATAAAGGGACTAAAAGAGATCAATCTTGAAAATAGTTGTTTTTCTGTACAACTATGATAAATATAACAACAGTATTTTAGATATAGATTTTAATGAACAGTTTAATTGTAATACTTAAATTGAGAGATTAATATCTTCAAACCTTATTAAAAAAAAAAATTTCAAATATTTTGAATTCTTATAATATTAATATATGTAATATTGTAATATTTATATAAACAATGTGTTAGAGGCAATATGATCCAAAACACATTTCTCAATCAAGTGGAGATAACTTCAAACAGTTTATTTTTTCAGTCATCCAGTGAAGAAATACTAACAGAGAAAGATTTGGCATATGGGAATGAAGGGTTTGCACAGTATCAGTTGTTTATAGCTGTAATGTTGGTTATTTCACAATAATATTACATGGAAACATTTAGGAATACAATAATCATAGATTCATTTATTTACATCACTTATTGTTGCATGTCAGGGAGTATAAAGTTTATCTGCCTTTCTAGCTCACCTTACCCAAAGGCTATTGCCATCACTTGTAGTCATTCATTGGCATCATACTTTTACTTTTAAGAAAATTTCTCCTCTAAACATAATAGGCCAATTGGCTAAATATATCTGATAATCCAAACCAATATAGCCATAATGGCTAAAATAAGAACATGAAGGTAAAATGCAAGTATTCATCATATAAAGAGAAAATGTGGCCTGGTAAAAATGCTGAAATTGTCAAGATCTACCAAGTACATTGTGTACCTGCTATCTGTTTAGACCAAAATTCTTAGAGGACTTGTTTGAAATAATTTTCAATAGTTCACAAAGTGCAAAACAGGTTTATAGTATGATGATGTCATAAATGCTGGTTTTTTTTTAAAGACTTGGGGAACTTAGTCATTTTCAGCAACTCTGACAGTTTTCAGTTGCTATACCTGAAACCTCACAGAAAGAAAGTTTTATTGGACTTATTAAACTGCTTAAAGAATTTTCCCCCATTTTTCCAAAATTTGCAAAAATCTCATACAATTTTGTGTATTCAGCCCCCTAAACATTTTCAACCCAAATCCTTTAATCTTTACAGAAATTTTTGCACACCTTTTGTAGAAGTTGTTTAAAGATTTTTGAGAGGTTATGGTCTATGTCTATTTTAACCAGCATCTTCCAATATAATACAGACAAGATGGGTAGGTCAGTCTTATATTGATGCCTAGTTTAGCAAGGTCAGAGATGAAAGATCTCACTAAGAGACATGATTCTGATCAAAACATTGCAATCACACTTTATCAGCACCATATATAGACTAGACTTGTTGGTACAGTTCATCAAATTTAGCATGAATTCTCCATAAAGAAGAGGATATCTATACCATGTTGTAATCTGAAATTATTAGGGCCCCAAATTCGTATAGTTTTCACTTTTAGAGGATGCTGAAGCCCTATAGTTTTCATTTGTTTGTTTGTCTGTCATCAATTTTTGTAAAGGCAAAAACTCCAAAAAGTATAAGTAGGAGGCCAATGAAATTTTGCACAGTTTTGCATTAAATATAGATGGGCAAATTATATTTTGGTGAAATGGCTCATTTATTCGGAAAAAACAACTTAGTTTTTCTTTAAAAATCACAAATTTTATCCAATTTAACCCACAATCAAGCATTGAATTGTTTGCATCAGCATAAATTATTTGCTTCTGTGCCTGTCACGAATATACCAGCAAAGCCATAGCTGACATGTAAGTTTTCTAGTTTACATAGCATCCAATAGCAGATGTTTAATTCAGAAGTTCCCAGAGCATGACCACTACTGACCTATTTTTATATAGACCCTAATGGCAAATCTTTATCATTGAAACCACTTGGAAAATTGGAATCAAACTCTGAATTAATTCCCTGGGTTCTTAGGATTAAACTTTCAATATTTCATTTTGATTAAGCATGTTGTATTTGACACAGAATTTTGTTAAAAAAATAATCAAACAGCCAGTCAGTTGTTTGCTTGCCTTGAATTCTATTGTATGATGTATATTTTATTTGTATGATATTTGTGTTTCAGATTGAAAAGAAAGTAGAGATTGGAGAAATTAAGGATAAAATGGAAAGATTAAGACAACTGCATAGATGGAAAATTGACAAGATCAGAAATATTGTAGACATTGCCAGAGGTTGGTTTTAAACATGTTATAATTTTTACTTCAGGCCACACCAAATTAATTTCTAGTTTTTTCAGGCTTCTACTGTCAAAAAAGAGAAGCAAGCAAGCACAATTTTTGTTTTCCCAATGAAATTTGATTTTTCACAGATGTTAGAATTTTCCTCTAGCCACCCACAATAGTTAAAAAAAAATTAACAGAGAGAATTTAATTCTAGAAATGAAATATTAACATGAATAAGACTTCATGTTTCTCCATCTAATCTTTGAATGGAGATATAATTTTCTGTATTTTCTGAAAATAGAAAAAAGGAACAAGAAGCTACTGCGTTAAAATTCCACGGTGATAAGTTTTTTAGTTTCTAAAATTGTTTCTTTTGATGGTTGTCACATTTTCAAAGAGTCTTTCATGAGTCCTGTGTATGTTTCAATGAAACAGTCTCTAAAAAGCTTTAATAAAATTTTGAATAAGATATCCCTCTCCTTGAACAGTTGAATGTCATACCAGCATCAAACTTTTGATGTTATTATAATTATATAACAATGACCAAAACTACTAGTTTATTATCAAAAATTTCATACCAGGTATCTTGACTGAAATAATTAGATTTCTTACTCATAATTTTGGAATCAAGACTGGTAATTAGACAAGTTGTTGCATTTCATTAATTTAGTAAACTGAGGAAGGATGAAACTACTGACAAGCATATTGTAAATTACATATCTAAATAAAAACCTCTTTGAATTTTAGGCAGTGATATTTTACCTTAGGTGAACAATAAGACGATGAAGATCTGACTCATGAGCACTCTTTTTTAATTATACCCCTGCTTTATACTGTTTTACCTCTGTTTGTCCGTCCATCCATCAGTCCGTCCGTCCCTCCCTCCCATGAATATTTTCGTCGCATCTTTCTCAGGAACTACATTTCAAAGATTTCTGAAATTTGGTTTCAGGGTTTATATAAGTCAGCTATACTGTGTGATACGTTTTCAGATTCATCACTCAACAACTTCCTGTTTACCGAACACTTGTATCATTTTACACATGATAGCCAACTTGAAAATTTTTGTCACATTTTTCTCAGGAACTACAATACAAGGATTTCTGAAGTTTGGTTTCAGGGTTTATATAAGTCATCTATACCGTGTGATGCGTTTTCAGATTCATCACTCAACAACTTCCTGTTTACCGAAATATTTGGGTGGGGGTATCATCAGTGAGCAGTAGCTCGCAGTTTCACTTGTTTAATTTGTAAAAATCTAAATCTGGTTGTGTGTTTACATTATATTATTTTAAAAAAAACACAGATGGCTTCAAATTTTTATATTGTAAATTTGAATCGGACAGGGGCTGAGACGTACTGGACACAGGTTTTAAGAAAAAGTTGTTTTTCTTGCCATCCTTTTGCAACACCAGTGGGATCTAACACTATCTAGGTATCAATATGATGCATATGTATAAGATAGTTTGATCAGAAAGAATTAATACAAGCAAAATTTATTGTTTATCTGTAATTTTTAGCTTTTGCAAATCACAACAAAAAATGTTTGTTCCTTGACTATAGTTTGATCAGAAAGAATTAATACAAGCAAAATTTATTGTTTATCTGTAATTTTTAGCTTTTGCAAATCACAACAAAAAATGTTTGTTCCTTGACTATCATCAAAATCAAATGATTGCTTCCTGATTTTACAAAAATGATCCAACAAAGAATATATTATGGTTAATAATAGAAATAATTTACTAACTTTTGCTGAAATGTTATTTTATGTGGGAAGTCTTGGTTTTGTCAAAAGACATTGAAAAGTTTTATGACATTGCAAAAAATAAATTGGAAAGTGTATAACTTCCATTGAAAATTAGTCAATTTTCCCCGAAAAGGTTAGATTTTGGGGATTTTGAAAATCAGGTGTGGGGTCCTTTATTTTATGATAATAAATATGAATAACAGGAGATGTAGGAAATACATCAATGAGACAACAATCCAATGACGCTAATAACCAACACTATCCAATATATCTATCAGCATGCCAAACATCAGAATTTTGTAAGAAACCATCAACCTTAACAATTATTTATGAAATTGTTTGTAATAAATAGCCTCCAAAAGTTACCAATGATCAACAAGAACATTAGGATACTATGGGAACAAACCCTCCTCAGATTATAATATGACATAGATGAATAAATAAATAAATGTATATCAAAGTTGTTTATTGAGAAATCATATGTCCGGAAAATGTGCTGTAATTCATGGTGTCGCTATAAATACTGTAACTGGAATCAGATTTCATTGTTATTTGATCCCCTTTCTGTATATCCAATACCATACTGAGGGCCCCTGTCTGGTAAGCTATAGACTTTATGTACACACTGGATACTCTGGTATCATTGAGAAAAAGAGTGGCAACAAGTTTTTTCCCATTTTGACTCATAACTACTGAAGAAAACTGATATACACCTGAAATAGGTGCAGTGAAAATGCCAGTGCTGGGGTTGTAGCCATTTCTTATGTTTGTCATCACTTTGTTGAACTTTATTATCTCCTTTGCTGAAAGTGATTTTGACTGTGTCAAAGCAGCTGAAAAAGCAGGAATTTTCTTCTCATTGAACAACGCACATCCTTTATCTACAATAGATCATGAAGATTGTAATACTGGTACATGTAATAGTAAAATATTGAGGCCAGAAATTTCATAATTATACCCCACGCAATGAAGTTGGGGAAGGTATAATGTTTTTTACCCGTCCGTCTGTCTTTCTATCTGTCCGTCCGTCCGTCAGTCCTGTTCTTGTTTGAAACCACGCAACAGAATTTCATGAAAGTTTGTAGTTAATGAGGATATAATATTTAAATGTACATATCCACAAGAAAATTTTTATCAGTTGACTTTTGTAGAGTTATGAGTCTTTGAACTCGGGAATCTGGTGAGATTTTGTTTGTCCAGTGACAATGTTGGGGCGTGAGGTATGTGAGTGTGCTCACAAAGGTCCTTTAATTAAATCCTGAATCAAAATTAATCAAATAATGAATTTGAAATAATTCCATGTGTGGTTTTGATTGCTGTAATTGTTTACATGTTTGTCAGGAAGTAAAAAAATTTGGGAACCAAAATGAAGACCTTTGATATTTGCATTTTTCTGAAAGGCCAAGTGAGCTTTTCTCATCACTTGGCGCCTGTTAACTTTTACAAAAAATTTCTCCTCTGAAACTACTGGGCCATATTTCAATCTTACAGGGCCAGAAATGTTCAGAATGTTGAGATCTACTTGCTGTCTATTTACGTCAAAACTGTCAGACGACTTCTTGAGTTGTAGCCCTTTATAAATGTTAAATTTATCATTTTTTAAATTTTTTTGTCTATTATTTTGAAAACTATAATAGATAAAGGGAAATTTTAATTAGGATAAATGATGAGCAAGTCAAGATCTACAAATAAGCCATCACGGCTGAAATCTTTAGTTGACTTGTTAATGGAGTTATTTCCTTTTAAAGATGTTTTTTACCATTTTTAGAGTTTTTGTTTATTATATTGAAAAGTGTAATAGATGTAGTTAGAAACTTTATAAAGAAAAAATGATCAGCAGGACAAGATCTACAAACATGTCAACACGACTGAAATTGTCAGTTAACTCTTTATAGAGTTCGGTGTGAGCCAAGGCTCCGTGTTGAAGGCCGTACTTTGACCTATAATGGTTTACTTTTACAAATTGTGACTTGGATGGGGAGTTGTCTCATTGGCACTCATACCACATCTTCTTATATCTATTTGTTGCCCTTTCATGATGATTTTGACCAAAAATATGGCTATTGTTGAAGATGCAGGTGAGCGACACAGGCTCTTTAGAACCTTTAGCTTCTTTGATGTACTTGCAAGAGACCATTTATATGTAGAATTCAATTATTGAAGTTAATAAGGGAGTATAAACAAGAAATGATAGAATTTGTTTTTATTCATTGCCAAAATTTAGTTTTTAGTATGGTGTTAAAATATATAAAATTAATAAAAAGTATAGACATAGAGCTTGTTTTCAAGCTATGGATAAAGGAAGATACCTATACTTTGTATTAATTATAAACAAACAGAAAAAAACACAGACTAGAAGGTTAGCTAATGACATGAATGACACAAGTTTGAATTTTTTTTAAATATAAAAAAATAGCTCTTAAAGAAGGCTTTCATATACATTTGTACTGTAAATTCAGAAATTTTGGTATGCATTTATTGCGTTTGTTGAGCAATAACAAAATGCAAAAATACTCTGTGTGAACACTCAATGCAATCAAAATTTATTATGCAAGCTATTTTGCAACACCTATCCTGTCAAAATGTTTGCAATAATAAAACCATTGTAAACATTTCTGAATTAACAGTGAATAGAATAAAAAGAAAAATTTTAAAATGTGGTCACCGTATTCATTTTTTTACTACATATCAAAATAGAGAGATTTAAAATGTTTTATAGTACATTCTTTTAATAAACTAAATTATCTGATTAATCTACCCTTATAAAGCTAAAGTGTATAATTTATCAATTAAACAATTTTCTGTCTTTGTAAAAAATGTTTCTACCATTAATAAGTTTCATTTCTGTATCAAATCTTGCTGATTTAAGTTATGATTGCCACCAATCTTTAGCAGTGATTTGTAATCCAGGATGTAATATTCCCATTTTACCTCAAATCTGAATACATGTATCTTAATTGCAAGAATATGAGAACTCTTCAAGAACTGAGTTACATTTTTCAATGTTTGAAAAAAAATGAATTATCAAGCCTTGAACTTTCAGTAATATTACAGTGTTGCTACATCTATATTCAGTCAGGGGAATTACTTAAATGAGTGATTTCTAAAAAAAGTAACATTTTTTACAGAAAGTTGCAAGTAAGAGTAGTCTTTCTTTAATAATCATCTATTTAAGTAGTACAAATAAATCACCAAACTAAGTGATTTTTACATCGCGATGACCTTGAGGTCATTCGATGTATTGCTATCGCCTAGATTTCCATTATGTAAATTAGTTTTGGGTTTGTAACCGATCTATAAACATGATAAATATGCGCACATAAACGAGTGCAAAATAACATTCCTTGTCATTTGATATAAATACATCTCTTCAATGAATACTGATAAAAATATTTTTGTTTACAACATAAATTAATAATGTGAAAATGTTTTGTAGTTAGATATATATATGTAAGTAAAAAATCATTGATAATATCAATGCACACGTACCGAAAAATTGTGTTAAAGCATGCGGAAGAATATCTCAAAGAACGTTTTGCGACAGGACCGGTAACTCTGTAATTGTTTTTGCGGGAAAATATGAATGCCTACTCGTATCCAATCTTAGAAAAATCGAATTTTTACAGAAAAGTGTCCACCATGCACTTGCATTGCACTATTATTAGAACAGTAGAATAGAATGATATACAAACGGATGCAAATCATATATATATGTAACTGTTATTTTAATATAATATATAACAACAAATCAGTGTATACTGATTTGTATCACTACAATATAATAGTTATTACGGTGAAGTTGAATTTCCTGTCATTTATTCATCATACTCGCACGCACTTGTCTAGAAAAAAATATATCTCTGTACATTAACCTCAGTTTCAGGTAAAGAGATATGTTGTTTTTTTTTCAAGTGCTTTTGACCATCCTCAAGAACTTGTGGTCATCCGATGTTCAGTACTTCAGTACTTTGATATTTTATTGTAGCTTTGAAAATATAATGTTATTGGTCCTGGGACTAATTATGATGCTAAAATTATCAAAACCAGTATCTGTGTTAATAGGATGACCAATCATTTCAAGTGATGACCCTGTACTGAATCTGGGATGGCATGAAAATCACTTGTTTAAGGGGCATTAGCTACGAGATATAAAAAGAATAAAATACGATTTATTTTTTTTGCTCAATCATTAATGAAAGTGAAAAAGTGAAATAATAATTGGCTTAAAGCAGCCAGTTTGGTTAAATTTTGTCAATATAAGCTAAGAAATATCGATGATGAATTATTCACTTGCAAGTGAATAAATGACCTCATTGAATCCATATTCATGTGACCTTCAATTTAACCCCTTAGTTGGAGCTGGGTTGCACATGTATTCATCTTTTGAAAGGGAAAGAATGTCAACATTGAAATTGAAACAAGGATGAACCATTTGGTTAACTGAATTGATCCACAAAAAAATCATTCTTATACAGGATAAAATGATGATAAACATACTTTTTAACCTACAACATAAACTCAAACAGACCTAGAAAAATCCAATTGCACTTGGTCGCTATCTATTTATGTTTATGTTTATATCAGGTTATATGACCGTCAGCAGTCTTCTGTGGTCATCTCAATGGTTAATTAGATGATGTCTAGACAAAAATATACACGAAATGCTGATACATATTATCCAGTCCAAGCATTGTTAATTGTTTATTATAGACTTTTTGTTATTTGGATATACTTTTTGTATGTTATAAATCAAATATGAGAAATTTAGTCAAATCAGTGAACATGAATTTGACAGCTAATGCCCTTTCAAGTATCCTACCTCTATTTTCTTTTAAAAGATCACTTCTTTAAATATTTTTTTATTTATTATCCCCCATTTTTTTCAACACCCACATACAGTTAAATTTTGGTTGCAAACAGTAAAATTTTATTACATAATCTGAAAGCTGAAACCTTGAAATTTACAGGAAAAATACTCCCACTACTGGGAAAAATCTGTTGTAGATCATTATGTAAAGCCTTCATAATAGTGCTTATTTTTTCAACAAATTTAGAATTTACAGATGAATGATTAAATCAAAGGCATAAACCTTGCTACCTAAAAGAAGCAAAAGATCCATTTTTTTCTTTCAATTTTACTAATAATTAGATATGATATGAACCTGTATGTTAAAAATTTTAAAATTTGGGTAAAACTGCAAAATCACAGAATTTCTAATATGTTGCTTAAATGAGTGATTTAAAAATCACTTATTTTGGTAATTCCCCTGACTGATATTGATGAACATTATTAGGAAGATATTAGTTTGCTCATGATTGCAAGTGCAATTAATATTTTGTAAAGAATAATGCACGTTGACCAGAACTCTTCCAATAAACCCTGGTGTTTTATGGCAAAACTTTCATAATGATTAAAATATGTTTTAACTTTTAATGCATCACTGGTGATATTGAATATCAATTATTTGTTAAATTCTACAAAAGTGTATAAAGTTGCTGTAAATAAATAATTAAATAGATAACTAAGTGAGAGTAAGTTAGTTATAATTTTTGCAATGTAAGAAATATATCGAATTGTCAGAATTTACTTAAAATATATTATTTAAGGACATTTGAACAGGCATATGAGCAGCTTGAAACTCTTTCTTTACTTGAGAATGATTATCTTTAAGGTTACAAGAGCCCACTTATTTGTTTACATTTTACCTGCAAGTTTTTTTACCCCAAGATGGTACTCAGAATAGAATCTTGTACGGCTTCTGATTGGATGATACAGGAATGGAATTACTTTTAATCAAAAGCTTATCCAATTAGGTTTAAAAAATCCAGAAAATCAAATTCACATTTTACAAAGTATAGAAAATATCTTCCATTTCTGCACGTCGGAGCCATTAGAAATATGCCTTTTTCATTAAAAAATAGACGATGTTTTTCAACTGCATTTTAAGTCAATTTTTGCCGCATGACCATATATATTTTTTTGTTTGTTATGCAACACTGGCATTTCTAGTAACAGGAACTGCTACCCATTTTTTCCTAGTTTGTGTAGTCTTCGAGAAATAAAATATGGAACACCACTGGTACCCTATGGAAAATGCATTATGAATAATTGCGCTCTTGTAACCTTAAGTTTTTTAGCTACAATTCATTATTTTAATATTTTTGGTAACAGCTCAATATTTCAATCTTACCTGAATCTTTCTTTAACAACATTTCAACTAGATCCTTGAGAAGTGAACTTTCTGAAGAGAAATATGAAATAAACATATCTGATAGTATAAAAATGGTGTATGTTATGTTTAAAAATGAAAAGCTTGCATTATATTTCAGTTTGTTTAAACTACAAAAATATCAGTAGCAGTTGGAATAAAATGATAAAAAAAAATTGATTCTATGCAACTGATGTTGACATGCACCAACAAGTAGGTTATAAAAATAAGAAGATTTGGTTGTGATTGCCAATGAGACAACTCTCCACAAGAGACCAAATGGCATGGACATTTTCATGATTAAATTCACCTGTCAACACGGGCAAACTAGAGAAGTATTCATTTGTTTACACTTAGTGTATGATGTGTTTTTTTTTATATTGTTAGATAATTTATTTTTTGTTTTGTTTTGGCTTAATTATTAAAGATGGGGGCATATATTGTTAAAGGATAACATTTCTGAATCAAAAACATCTTTCCTTATCTTAAAAATATGTCTAAAGTCATAAAATTATTTACCTAGCTTTACATCACATGATCCCATTATCATATCTCCATATAAAACCAATGTTAAAACACAGATGCTGTACATTATACTCATGATATCTCTAAAGGGATACTTGCAACGTTTCAATATTCAATAGACTTTTATAGTTTTGTATTATATGAAAAAATAAGGTTAGAGGAAATAGGAATTGTCAGGTAATATGAAACATTTAATGAGTTTTTGTCATGTAATAAGAAGGAATTAAAATCAATTCAATTCTTGGAATATTTCCTGAATGATGTGGTTGTGGGTTTGTGATTAAAGAAGACCAGATTTTGCACAATATCTTCATTTTAAAGATGTTATGGACATTCAGGGTTGTATCACCCATGAATAGTTTTTATAACCAAAACACAATATTTCATTAAAGTAGACTGATTAAACCCTTGATTCTGCAAAAGAGTGATAGTTTGAATCACATTTGATTTTGTGGCAAATTTACCTCTTAATCATACTTTTTCCTTTAATAGGATCTTATAAGTATGCCTTATTCTTGAACTACTGACATTATTGACTTGACTGTGGCCGTCCTTGATCAGTATGGTGTAAATTTTTACTTATTCAGTAGTTTGAATTGATGAAACAATTCCATTTGGATCAAATTGATTTGATGTCTTGCAATGAAGTAAGTGAAAAAGTCACAGTTATTGACCGTCAATTGTAAATGACCTTATCCTTAATTTCTGACAGCAAGTATATAGCAAATGACAATACTGAAGTAACAATGCTTGATTTAACCTTCCACCTGAGATTCTGGTCACTGAAAGAGAAAGTCTAGTGTTGAAAATCACCTTTATAGTACATGTGCAAATGTTTAAATAATTTACATTTGTGACTGTCTGACGATCATTGTTACTTGTCCCTATTATTTTTTATGCCCCATTTAGGGGGATTATGTTTTTTGGTCTGTGTTTCTGTTCGTTCGTTCTTTCTTTCGTTCGTCCGTTCGTTCGTCTGTATGTTCATTTGTCAGTCCGTCCGTTCATTCGTTCGTCTGTCTGTCCCACTTCAGGTTAAAGTTTTTGGTCAAGGTATTTTTTGATGAAGTTGAAGTCCAATCAACTTGAAACTTAGTACACAAAAGTCATGTTCCCAATGATATGATCTTTCTAATTTTAATGCCAAATTAGAGTTTTGACTCCAATTTCATGGTCCACTGAACATAGAAAATGATAGTGCGAGTGGGGCATCAGTGTGCTATGGACACACTCTTGTTTTATTTCAGCTTATTATGTGAATCCTACAAGGAGAGTTGTTGAAGAATGGAATGATCTGAAGCGTGGCATGAAAATTGAAAAACAAGCAAAAAGTCTTACACATATCAAACTCAAGATGTCTAAACTGCCAGAATTCATACCATTCTTCACATTATTTATTACCTTGGTAATTAAACAAAATGAAGAATTGAAATATTTGTTTACCTAAATACCATTTAACTGCATTAATACACAAGAGGTGATGTATGATTATAGAAGATAGATACTGTGATATTAAAAAACTTTAGCCGATGTATACCCTGCCACATTAACTGAAAATTAGCATTTGATCTTATATTCTTGGCTTCTAACCCCAAAAAATTACCAGATGATTATTTAGTACAAAATTTTGTGGCTTTAGATAGCAAGGTGAAAAAGCCAGGTCTCATGCATTAAATATCAGTAGAGTAGTTGGAGTTGCTTCCCTTTACACAGTAGATTTAAAATTAAAAAAAAAGAATAACTCCAGATTTATTCAAGAAATATTAGAGGTCCAATGCTCATGTTTGAAAGTTATATACAAAAGTACATGATGAAGAATGACTAAAACTTTAGGAAGCTTGACAAGAATAGGCATGGATTTCACATATACCAGTTTTGTTTTGAATTTCATTGATTTAAAGTCAACATCCATTATAGAAAATGCATGTTTTTTTTAAACAATAGTAACTTTCTAACGTGTTCTTGCATTAATGAAGAGAATAACCCAAACAAGAGTCTGCTAACATTCCAGACTGTAAGTTAATTGAACTGAACCCTGATCAAAGGAAGAGTTGATCATTATCATGTGTTGTGACAAAATTTCTTGCCCTCGTCCCATGGTGGGTTTATTCATTGGCTTGAATGGACACATGCAGTTCCTTTGCAAAAAAAATAAAAAAAAGGACTGAAAAAGGATGCTTTGTGTTCTAAAATTTATGACTCAATAAAAATATATAGCAGAAGAGACATTATTAAAGAATAGTTGCATAAACCTTATGAAACATAGACACTATCATATACCAATGAAGGGCCTGATGGGGGGGGTGGGGTCTCATCAAGATTCAGAAGTTGATTTTTTTGTCAATCACGATTCACAGAAATAAATTTCCATGATCACGGATCACAAAAATATAAAAAAAAAAAAAATCTGTAGAAAAACGGATCACGATAGCGAAAATGCGCCGATCACGAAGACCGAAAATAACCCATCAGGCCCCTCACCAATCAGGAATAAGGGACAGATCCCAATCATCCCACACTTCAATGTTATGACATGGGTTCAAATAACTGTGGGTCAGTGGTCCAGGACCTGTCATTTTCCAGAAGGGGTCTTTTCATTTTCATGCCCTCGCCTTTGCAGAGGGGGCATTAAGTTTTACCCTTGTCCATCTGTATGTACGTCCCAAAGTTGGTTTCCGTTCTCTAACTTTAGTTTGCCTCAACCAAATGTTATGAAAATTATACAAAATGCTTATTACTACAAAACACAGATCAAGTTTGAATATGGTGGTGTCACTTTAACCGTTCTAGAGTTATGCCCCTTTACAAATGGAAAAATTGCTGAATTTTTTGTTTCTGTTCTCTAACTTTAGTTTGCCTCAACCAAATGTTATGAAACTTATACACAATGCTTATTATCACAAAACACAGATCAAGTTGGAATTTTGGTGGCGTCACTTTAACCGTTCTAGAGTTATGTGGCTTATGCCCCTTTACAAATGGAAAAATTGCTGAATTTTTTGTTTCCGTTCTCTAACTTTAGTTTGCCTCGATCAAATGTTATGAAACTTAAACATAATGCTTATTACCACAAAACACAGATCACTTTCAAATTTTGGTGGTGTCACTTTAATCGTTCTAGAGTTATGCCCCTTTACAAATGGAAAAATTGCTGAATTTTTTGTTTCCATTCTCTTACTTTAGTTTGCCTCAACCAAATGTTATGAAACTTATACACAATGCTTATTACCACAAAACACAGATCAAGTTTGAATTTTGGTGGCGTCACTTGAACTGTCTAGAGTTATGCCCTTTACAAATGGAAAATATGTTGAATTTTTCGTTTCCGTTCTCTAACTTTAGTTTGCCTCAACCAAATGTTATGAAACTTGTACACAATGCTTATTACACCAAGATGGAATTTTGGAGGTACAAATGTATCACTTTTACTGTTCTAGAGTTATGCCCCTTAACAAATGGAAAAATTGAATTTTTCGTTTCTGTTCTCTAACTTAAGTTTGCCTCAACCAAATGTTATGAAACTTATATACAGTACTTGTTACCACAAAACTTAGATCAGGTTCAAATTTGGGTAGCATCACTTTTAATGTTCTTCAGTTATGTCCCTTTATAACTTTATATGATATGCAAGCGGGGCATCATCTGTGTCCATGGCATCTGTGTCCCATGGACACATTCCCCATTTATTGAATTGTGAAGTCAAGAACTTACAAATATTTTCACTGATGCTTTAAATAGGACATTTGACTCTCTTAGAGAGGACCTTTCACTTTAAAATTTAATGGGTCCTGGACCTTTCATTATTTAATGCAAATATGAACCCCTGATCCATTTACCCATTTACCATTTTCAGACCAGAAACGAAACATTTTTGATTATGAAGATTAGCTCATTGGGTTTACTGTAACATTTACATTTGTCATATGATCAGAAGGTACAATAACTTATCAGCAAATCATTATTTCAAACTTACCACAACACATTTCTATAAAACATATTTTGATATTTTTAATAATAGGGTTCAAGATTGTTTTAATAGAATGCAATATCAAAATCTCATTTTAGACTTAGTACATGTGTGATTTTGTTAAACTTATGGATAATTTATACTTAACTCACTAGATATAAGGATACTATATCAATATGCAAATCATGGAATTTTGGAACCAGATCTATCTAACCATCTTTCATATATAACATAATTTGAATTGCTAATTAACAAACTTCTCAAAAGAATCAAAGACAATCTTGATGAAAAATATGCACATTAATATATAAATTTGCTCCTATTTTATACAACAGGCCCAGTTTGTAACCTGTGGTGTTTTTTGCTATCTTGGAGGCCTGGCTTCTCTTGGAATAGAACCCACTGTAGAATCAAGAGATGGCATACAGACCTTTCTAGGAACAGAAACAGTCCACAAGTGGGTTATACCAAATCTGTGGATAGGACCATCAGACAAATATATAACTAGTAAGAACTGTACCGGTACATGTTTTATTGATTATGGATACTGAAGATATTGTTATCAATTTTATATGTGATGAATTAACAGGAGTATGGTACATAGTTTATGTGTTTTTGAACATTTTTCCATAATCACTTTTGTACAATGTGTGGGAAATTGCCCCCTACCTCATTCAAAATGTCAGAATTTCAAGTTGGTTCATTATTTTTAGTCTTGGTATTTTGACAACCAACCATGAAAATTAAACTCCTCTCCAACCATTGTACATTTTGCATTCTACAATACTTAGTATCAAATACCATTGTTTAGAATGTTTAACAGTTTTTAGAAAAGGAAAATTTGATACTTTTCTCAACTTGATAATTTTTCTTTGCTTCGAAACCACCACCCTGTGTCAAACATAGCCAACACCCTGTGTGTGACGTTCTACACTATTATTATGGAGCCATGCAAGCTAGGCTAAGAGGGGTTGGTTAGTTCATATTGAAATATCAGTGAAAGTAACTTGAACCTTAGCCATGTGCGCATGACTTACCTGGTGAATACAAGAGATAAATTTTCCATTAGGGGGTTCAAAATACAATGGAAAAAATTTGACCATGGTTCAGTTTTGTTGGGAGACATGTTATGGTATACCATTGTCTGTCTACACATCTAACAGCTGGCATAATTTTAGATTCTGGAAAATTTATAAAAAATGTATGATGAAAATTAACCCAATAAAGGAGGGTTAGTCATGCAAGCTAGGCTAAGAGGAGTGGTTGAGTTCATACTGAAATATCAGTGAAAGTAACTTGAACCTTAGCCATGTGCTCATGTCTTACCCACTAAAGTTGGGTTAGTACTCATAATTCATTTCTTATCAATTTTCCAGAAGTCAAAATTATTCTAGATTCAAATAATTACTTGTTAAAAAATGATTTGATAAAATTTAGTGGAACTTGTATGGGATATTTGAACAGGTTGAATATAGTAAACGTTCAATTTTAAAGAATTTCGGTCAGACAAAGAAATGGCAATGAAAAATTTCTCCAGATCATGCCCCTCCCACAGGATATTGTGAAGACACCGTCCAGACAACACAGAATATTGTTACGATTTTGATTCAATACAGCAGAATCTGTCACGACAAAATCGCAATCATTCAGACAATGATAGGATATTCCAGATAATTGAGGAAAGTATCAGATTTTTTAACTTTTCAAGTCAAAGCACTGACTGATCTAAAACAGTAGCCATATTTGGCTATGTGTGAATGCTGCATTATGAGTTAAATGTATTTATGTATTTACTATTTCAATGTTTTGTTCAAAGGTGTTGGAGCATTCTTTGCCCCATGCTTACGAGATGATATAGAACTGCAAATTAAGACACTGGAACAGAATTACAGTACTACAGAGCCTTTAGGATGTTGTGAAATGGCCAGCAGAAATACAGCAGCTACAACTACACAGGCAGAATGTCAACATATGACTGATGGTACTTTAAATATTTCTAAATGATTCGTTTTGTTCTCTAATTGATCATTGTGCAAACTCTAACTATATACAATAGGCAGATTTCTGGCTATATGTTACTGTAAGGAAAGTTATTGATAGTTATATAGTTTTCCATTGATTTCACAGTTTAAGACACACTTTATATTTTTTTCCCAATGATCTACAAAAAGATGTGTTCTAGTTGTGTGATGTCATCAGGCATGACGCCTTTTATTAATGACATCACAGTAGCAAATAAAGAGGAAAGCAAGAAAATTTAACAGCATAACAGCAATTTTGACTAATTGACCAACTGAGATCAAATGAACCACATGATTACAAAAAAATAGTTTACAGATAAGCTAAAGTAGGAATCTTCTAAGAATTAGAGAAAAAAGACTGTTGAATTATATAATTTAATTGGAGTTTGAGGTCAGTTTGTTGAAAAATAAAAATTTGGCCAATACTGAAATAATTTTGGGATCGTGCAAACAAGGGAAGTGTCTGCACTAAGATATTGTAAACCAACTTATTTTCATTGATATTTTATTTCATGTTTAGCCCTTTCTATTTGACTTGGTGGTGATTTTTTATTGTAGTTTTCTCATTTTCTTGATGTATTTATATTAGGAAAGACCTGAGTGTTACACTCTTGGGACGATTTATATTTGCATTATTTTTTTTACTGGCAAAAGAAGCGAAAATAAATTGCTAGCGACTATTAGTTGGTTTACAGTAAGTCATTCATAACACACACATTTTTTTCTATGTCACATCTTATTTCTACCTTCATATGATGACTAAATTGTTTGTAGCAAAGGAGTAAGGGACGACATCAAAAGATCGATGAGGGATAAAAATTTAATTCAAATAGTTTGGGAGGGGGGGGGGGGGTAAAAATCGCTGCAAGTTTTGTCATCCAACATCGATTTTTGGATTGAAAAATACGGATTCAAGTTCGGACTTTTAACCAAATGAATGCCATCAAATTGTACGGGAAAGCAATTTTTTGGCCGAAAGTATTGGGGCAAAATTAATCCTAGTATCTATGTCAAATGCTTTATTGATCGTCAATTTTGAATGATATGAAACCATATACAGATGAAAACAGATTGTTTGGGTCCACATGGCATGGTGGCATTCTAAAAACAAACTATAAAATTTTCTTTGAATTGTGTTAATTATTTAATTATTAAAATGAAAACTGAAATAAAAATTCAAATACAAATTTGAAAGTTATATAGAATTTTTTGAGATAGTAGAAAAATATGACAGTGGTCAACAGACATTGAATAGAAATTACATATATCATATCACGTTCACTACATTCATTTGGGATTGTGCTTTTCCCTCTCTCCACAGTTGGCGCAAATGCACTGCCCTGTCATCACCATACATTTCATGGACCACTATTTAGTTTAAAGCTATATACGTTATATGAAACAATGAACTGTTTTATATTCATTTGAGAAAAGAAACAAAAACAATCAAAACTATAAACCCACTATTTATACATGCTAATAGTGGGCAGATGAAAAATGCAGAATCCATTCTGACTGTAATATTTATAAAATTATAATTTAACGGTGTGTTTTTTTATGCATACTAAAAATACACATAACTTTTTTCCAATATTTTTTAAAAGTGATGTCCAAGTAAATATACAGAACAAACATACATTGTTGAGGAAAAACAGGACCCATGATACAAAAAGTATACTCTAAAAGCATATTCCCATATTGGTCAATCAATTTTTTCCAAATTAAGTTAAGATGGGGGGAGTCTATGTGAATTAAGTTTTTTATCCTACATTGAACTTTTGATGTCGTTCCTAAGTTCCTTAATTGCACTATTACTGTTTCTATACTTTTTCGAAATGATTCACAGTCTATTGCTAAAACGGGTTATATTTTGAAATATCTGAAATATCAAATTTCTTGAAAATGTCCCTTAAACTAGCTATGTAAAATGTTCAGAGCCCGATTTGAAAGAAGAGGAGTCATATTTGTTTTCTAAATTTTGCCAGAAATGGCAAATGTGGGAAATCAATAAGTATATGAAACATGTCAATCTGATTTTGTATAATCAGGAAACCGGTGTAAATTAAATTATATCAGGATAAAAATCGAGCATTTTGAATAAATCCAACTGCGTAAACCAAACACCTGTCTTAATTTGATCAAAATCTTCAGTAGACAGGTTTGCGCTATACAGAAAAAATGTCTCTTCATAAAGTAAGTGGAGTGGCAGCTAATTATTTCATTCACTCTGTCCCTTCGTTTGTCCAACAAATATTTCCGTCAGATTTTTTCTCAACTACTTCTAGATTGACAGTGATGAGTTGTATCGTGTAAGCTCTTTGCAGATCTGATAGACAACTACTTCTATATTGACAGTGATGAGTTGTATTGTGTAAGCTCTTTACAGATCTGATAGACAACTACTTCTAGATTGACAGTGATGAGTTGTATTGTGTAAGCTCTTTACAGATCTGATAGACAACTACTTCTAGATTGACAGTGATGAGTTGTATCGTGTAAGCTCTTTGCAGATCCGACAGACAACTACTTCTAGATTGACAATGATGAGTTGTATCGTGTAAGCTCTTTGCAGATCCGACAGACAACTACTTCTAGATTGACAGTGATGAGTTGTATTGTGTAAGCTCTTTGCAGATCTGACAGACAACTACTTCTAGATTGACAGTGATGAGTTGTATCGTGTAAGCTCTTTGCAGATCTGACAGACAACTACTTCTAGATTGACAGTGATGAGTTGTATCGTGTAAGCTCTTTACAGATCTGACGAGACAACTACTTCTAGATTGACAGTGATGAGTTGTATTGTGTAAGCTCTTTACAGATCTGACAGACAACTACTTCTAGATTGACAGTGATGAGTTGTATCGTGTAAGCTCTTTGCAGATCTGACAGACAACTACTTCTAGATTGACAGTGATGAGTTGTAACGTGTAAGCTCTTTGCAGATCTGATAGACAACTACTTCTAGATTGACAGTGATGAGTTGTATTGTGTAAGCTCTTTACAGATCTGACAGACAACTACTTCTAGATTGACAGTGATGAGTTGTATCGTGTAAGCTCTTTACAGATCTGATAGACAACTACTTCTAGATTGACAGTGATGAGTTGTATCGTGTAAGCTCTTTGTAGATCTGACAGACAACTACTTTTAGATTGACAGTGATGAGTTGTATCGTGTAAGCTCTTTGCAGATCTGATAGACAACTACTTCTATATTGACAGTGATGAGTTGTATTGTGTAAGCTCTTTACAGATCTGATAGACAACTACTTCTTTATTGACAGTGATGAGTTGTATCGTGTAAGCTCTTTGCAGATCTGATAGACAACTACTTCTATATTGACAGTGATGAGTTGTATTGTGTAAGCTCTTTACAGATCTGATAGACAACTACTTCTAGATTGACAGTGATGAGTTGTATCGTGTAAGCTCTTTACAGATCTGACAGACAACTACTTCAAGATTGACAGTGATGAGTTGTATCGTGTAAGCTCTTTACAGATCTGATAGACAACTACTTCCTATTTGCCAATACTTTGATTTTTAATATGTTCAATGAACTTAAAAATTTTCATCATACTTTTCTTAAGTATTACAAAACAGAATGACCTCCAGTGCTTGGAAGTAATGAGTTGTAAAGTTTCAGTACTTCTCAGATCTGTCTGAAACCCACTTTCTGTTTATTGATACTTTGAATTACGAGTTGGTTGGCACAACAGCATGTACATTCTTTTTTTATAATTCTGGGATAAAAACATTGCTAACAGGTATAATCTATGTTAACTCCTAAAGGAGTTAACATCATATGCCTAAATAGTGTAAGCATATTTTGTTTTGTAATTTGCTATGTGACATTAGGCAAACAAAAATCAATCAATTAGTATAAATAAGATGTGGTATGAGTGCCAATGAGACAACTCTCCATCCAAGTCATAATGTATAAAAAGTTAACAGGGCCTTCAACACGGAGCCTTGGCTCACACCAAACAGCAAGCTATAAAGGTCCCCAAAATGACTAGTGTAAAACAATTCATACAGGAAAACATTTAAAAATCGAGAAACGTCTATGAACCACACCAACAAACTACAACCACTGAACAACAGGCTCCTGACTTAGGTACACCAACAAACTACAACCACTGAACAACAGGCTCCTGACTTAGGTACACCAACAAACTACAACCACTGAACAACAGGCTCCTGACTTAGGTACACCAACAAACTACAACCACTGAACAACAGGCTCCTGACTTAGGTACACCAACAAACTACAACCACTGAACAACAGGCTCCTGACTTAGGGCAGGTGCATAAAAATGCAGACCTGCATTATACAAAAAGTAAAAAGATTAATGAAATAAATCTCAGTAAAAAGACAACCAATTATAAAAGAGAATTTCAGTATATAGGATCCATTTGTTCACTGCACACATACATTATCTTATTCCCCAAATTTTATTTTCAGACGTCGGTCTTTGGAAAGCAGGTATAAAATGTAGTGAAAGACCTTCAGGACAAAACAGTGTGTCTCACAACCTGAAGCCATGTTGTTACAACCTTCAGGGTCAGTGTAAACTAACCACACATACACACTGTGTATTCTTAGGAGGGTACTTCTCAAAGCATTCTGCAGATCACTGTAGTCAGGTATGACCATATCATAGATATGTAAATACCGGTAATAAATAAGAATTGAAAATTATCATACGGATGATGAAAATTTAAATGGATATCTTGCAATTTATTCAAATACTTTATTTGATAATTAAAGTAAACTAAAAACTTTAATAATTGAAACTTTGCAATGAAAGTTATTTGTGATGAATTGATATGTTGATCAAGGGTAGATAACTCAAACTTTTTTGGTAAAATAGTTTGAAAAATATAGATTTAAATGTGTTTAATTGGCTACCTAAAAAGATTCAAATTCATCTGCATATTTTAAACGCATTTTAAATCTATTTCTTAAAAAAATAGATGTCATCTTTTATTATTGTATTTTACTTTTTTTTTAAGTTGGAAGATACCAACATGACTAAATGCTCTATCAATAAGTTAAAGAAAGACAAAAATCTGATAGCATATAACACAGATCTTTTTTGTAGGTAAATTGTTTAAATTCTATTTGTGGTATGGGTGGAATTTCATCAAAATCAGATAAGCCATGGTTACCAGACAATCCAGCACAGTGGTGGAGACTGCCTCTTTCTATTATCTATCACCATGGCATCATTCATGTTGTCATCGTTGGGGCCATTCATTTCCTCATCATGAGAACTATGGAGAGGTCTATTGGTTGGCTGAGGATAATGGTAGTTTATGTGCTGAGTGGAATAGGAGGAATACTGGTAAGAAATTTGTAAATATTTTAAATTTATGTAATAATGGAATGTTTCTAGTCATATGAAAAATGCATTGAGATGCACCCACTAATTACTGACTTAAATTTTCATGAAAGTAATATACTAGAATGGTAAATCACAGAACCTAATCTTATTTTAATGTTGCTTATGAAGGTTAATGAAAACAAAGCATGAAGTGGAACAAAAGGGGTTGGTTTTACAGTAATATACTACCACAGGTTTAATACCATTGTTAATTGAACAGTTATACAGATTCATAATCTCAACTGGTTAAGTTTTTGAAGTGGAAGTTATAATAAGATGGTAAATTTGACCTACCATCATATGTTTTATTCTTCTAAATTTCACCAATTTACATTTATGTAATCAAACCTTCAGTCTATGCACCCTACTGTAATAAATGCTAAACGTTTGGTTTGAAATATTTCCTTTCCATTGGTTACATAGCTGTTTTTTGATTATACACTCAGTAGAATTGCAAATATCTAACAATGTTCTGTCTCTTTTACTCATAAATGGTAAGAAATTATTAAGAGAAAAACTTTTACATCAATGGTATTCACACAGGAAAAGTTTATTTCTGTTTATCTGTTTTGCAAAAAATTACTTTTGGCTATATAATTTTACTATGTTAATGTAGCCAAAATGTTCCTGAAGTTTGGCTTTTTTTTAATACAAAAAACAATGAAAAATCTTTTCTATGTATAACATCATCATTTAAAGGATGCCACAGTCAAGATGTATCTCTAGGCCAATTGTTTATATATTGTATCTATAGGTTGCATTTCTGTAAATATAGACAATGCAATTTCCCATAGGAACTCCCTTTACGGCTAAAACTGGGCTACTTTTATAATGAAGTTTCGTAAAATTTATATTCTAGAATGGAAAGTTGATATGCACTACTTTTTTATTCAAAGGTCAAAACATAGGGCTGTGCGGCATATTTTCAACATTTATTGGCCCAAACTTCTAAGAGTTTAAACTTATACTAAAATTCTGCACTTACCCTCCCTTCACTTTATGTTTTACTCAGAATTCAATTCCACCGCCTTCCATGTGCATTTATACTGGTAACATTCTGAAGTTATGTCTTTATGAGATGAAACATAGAGATCATATCTGGGAACCAGTACGTAAACAAAACAAAATATCGATGAATATTATATATCTCCCCAAAAGAGGCATGGTTTATGAAACAGCTGTATTTACAAAGTGCAACCTATAAAGAAGTAATACAGACCAATTTATGATAAATCCTATACAGAACTTATGAGTTTGAATGTCCCTTTGGTATCTTTTGCCTCTCTTTTAGTTAGTTGAATATCAGGTGATCAACATGCATTTATTTATTTATCTGACCTGGCATGAGTCATGATAGGAAACCAGGATCAGCTTCCGTTAAGAAGTGATTTGAAAATGAAAATAATACTTCATAAATTTGTCCAAAGTTCTTTTCTGGATATAACGTCATCAGAAACACTAAAACCAAAACAAACTGACAGTCAAGGATGTGTAAATACCTGAATACTGTTAGGAGCTATATGACCAAAAGGGGACATAAATTATCTTTCTTAAGATTATTGTGACAATTTTTTCAGACAATAATGTTGTAGATGGCATGAAATATTTAACAGCAAAATATTTTGTATATTTTCAGGCAGCCTCCATATTTGAACCACACTCTCCCCATGTAGGTGCCACAGGATCAGTTTGTGGATTACTCGGTGTAACTGTGGTAGAAATACTGTTACTATGGAGATTTATAAATAGACCATTACTTGAAATTTCCAAGGTTCTGTTTGTCATTGTCTTGTTTCTTACAGCAGGAACACTCCAATACATCAGTAATTACACCATTATCACTGGAATTATCATTGGCTTGTGTTCAGGTGTGATAGTCTTGCCATTTGTATCTTTCAGTAAGATATCACACAGGTCAAGGGTTATTCTGATTGGCTTTTGTGTCCCCCTTTTAGTGGTGATATATTTTGTATTACTTTATGCATTCTTCAAAGTTCAGTCAATTACAGATTGTTATGCTTGTAAGGTAATTAACTGTATTCCTTACACGGAAAATATGTGTAGGGATGACTATGAAGAATAAAATTCATTGTTCATATTCACACCTGCATGTTTTAATTGCTACTGAAAGTATTTGCTTGTATTCATAACTTTACATATTGGCTACGAATAAAATTCATTGTTCATATTCACACCTGCATGTTTTAATTGCTACTGAAAGTATTTGCTTGTATTCATAACTTTACATAAGGGCTACGAGTAAAATTCATTGTTCATATTCACACATGCATGTTTCAATTGCCACTGAAAATATCTGCTTGTATTCACAAGAATAAATTTCATTGTTCATATTCACACATCCATGTTTTAAATGCCACTGAAAGTATTTGCTTGTATTCATAACTTTACATATTGGCTACAAATAAAATTCGTTGTTCGTATTCACACCTGCATGTTATATTGCTACTGAAAGTATTTACTTGTATTCACAATTAATCACAATTTTACATATTGGCTATTGTCTTCACTTGATATCTGGCTTCATTTATAAATCAATTATTTAAAAAAAGTTTACCAGTTTGTTTCACACAGTGTGAGTTAACAGTTATTGATACAGGGCAGTAATGATCCGATAAAGTTCAGTGACTCATTAGTTAGTGTTTAATGTCCTACACTATAACTTAATGCTCTTTTTAAAGTCGGACGATGACCTTGCTCAATGCCATTAAAGTTTAATAGAACATGGGATAACATTTATTTTATTTTGAAAAAGCATCGATGTTTTGAAACCTATGATAATATAACCACAAAATGATCCTATTTTTGGATTTTTTATCTACTGATACTTAACAACTAACTATTAAAGATGGTCATGTTTGCAGTCAACAGAAATAGAGGCAATGATTTAAAAGATTTGAATAAATTGATTTTATGGATTTCATTTAGTGACCTTGACTGTCCTCCAATTGACCGTAGTAACTCTTCCACTACAGTACAGTTATTCCTTAAATGTTTGTCATGATATCACACCATTTTCTCAATTTTTTAGTGCATTTTCCTATACTGTAAATTCAGAAATGATTGTGTGCATTTATTATTGTGATTTTTTTAGAATGATAAAAAAATGTAAGATTAATTATTGCAATTTCAGGAAAATCTTCATACAAATATATGTATACGATAATAGAATGCAAGTTCTTATTGGGATACTCACCCATGCAGTTGCATTATTCACATTAAGAAAAACCTCGAAATAATTTCTGAATTTACAATATTGGTTCTGGATTTAAGATGATAGTTAAAATTACAATTAACTTGATACATAAATTTTGATATGCTAATTATGTTCTATTTTTGGTGATTTAGAGATTGACTTAGTAGAGCTTACTTGATTGAATAGAATTGCTGTAACTGAAAGTAAAGAATAAATCCACCACTTCATTAGATGATATTAAATTTTAATACTAATACAAATCAATTTAGAATTCATTGATTCAAACTTTTACTCTCTCAAATCAATGCTTTAATTTAATAAGAAAATAATGAAATTCCAGGTAAATAGATAATAACAAAAATACTTTTTAAACTAATGACCTTAAATTTAAACAAATGAAAAGGACCCCAAAAAACTCAAAGAAACATGAACTGCATACATTCCTGTGCCTCCCTTTTTACACTGTATGTACCATTTTTGTAAAAGCATGAGCAGGGACATCTGTGATCATCTACGATAGTTTATTATTAACATCTCACCATTAATATACACAATAAAATATATACATATATAAAAAAAAAACATAAAAAGATATAAATGCCATTCTTAAAAGAATTATGAGAGACAAAAAGTAAAAATTCACTAAACATTAAAGTTCTTTATAAAACTGTGTACTGTGTAAATTACGAAAACTTTACAGTCTAAAAATTATCGATATAAAAAACGTCTCCTTCCGTCTAAAATAGATTTGCAGGTTTTGGCATATTTGTATATAACATAAATGTTTTGGCACCCCAACACAAAAGACAGTTTCTTACGATTCGTGAACATGTTAAAATTCTCATCTTCACTGTTTATGTATTCATAAAGTTCGTTCCTTAAATCGTCATAAAGTGGACATTAAAGTAGTACATGTTTCCATCTTACTATCACACATAAAGCAAGTCCATTCATGCATTGGTAAACATTCGTAGCGCCCGGTTTCGATTCATATAGGTGCAACCCCACACCTGAATTGTGAATACGCTCTACGTTGAGCAGGAGATAACAGTGTTTTTAAATAATGTTCACATCTAATTTTGGTTTCTTTAAGTTAATCACTGGGAAAGGTATATTTGTGGGTTATTGATTTTGGGTGATTTTATGCTCATTAATTTCAAATGAAAGACAATTTATTTTTATACGACTGCAAAAAAATTTTGCGGTCGTACATTGGTATGACGTTGACGTCGTCGTCCGAAGACACATTGGTTTTCGCACTCTAACTTTAGTTTAAGTGAATGGATCTCTATGAAATTTTATAATAAGCTTCAATACCACAAAAGGAAGGTGGGGATTGATTTTGGGGGTTATGGTACTAACAGTTAAGGAATTAGGGGCCAAAAATAAGCATTTTTGTAACTTCCAGACATAACTTGTGTGTTAGTGTATGGATCTCTCTGACATTGTACCACAAGGTTCCATATCACAAAGGGAATGCTGGGATTGATTTTGGGGGTAATTGCCTCCAAGTTTTAGGAATTAGGGGCAAAAAAGGGGAAAAAAACAAGCATTTTTCTAGTTTCATGACAATAACTTGTGTGTAAGTGTATGGATCTCTCTGACATTGTACCACAAGGTTACATATCACAAAGGGAATGCTAGGATTGATTGTGGGGGTAATTGCCTCCAAATTATAGGAAATAGGGGCCAAAAAGGGGCAAAAAACAAGCATTTTTCTAGTTTCATGACAATAACTTGTGTGCAAGTGTATGGATCTTTATGAAATTGTACTACAAGGTTTCATATCACAAAGGGAAAGCTGGAATTGAGTTTGGGGGTAATTGCCCAAAACGTTTAGGAATAAGGGGCCAAACAGGGGCCAAAAATAAGCATTTTTCTAGTTTCCAGACAATAACTTGTGTTCAAGTGTATGGATCTTTCTGAAATTGTACTGCAAGGTACCATACCACAAAGGGAAGGCTGGGATTGATTTTGGGGGTAATTCCCTCAAAATTTTAGGAATTAGGGGCCATAAAGGGGCAAAAAAACAAGCATTTTTCTAGTTTCAGGACAAAACTTGTGTGTCAGTGCATGGATCTTTATGAAATTGTACTGCAAGGTTCCATATCACAAAGGGAAAGCTGGGTTTGAGTTTAGGGGTAATTGCCCTAAACGTTTAGGAATTTGGGGCCAAAAAGGGGCCAAAAAACAAGCATTTTTCTAGTTTCCAGACAATAACTTGTGTTCAAGTGTATGGATCTCTCTGAAATTGTACTGCAAGGTACCATACCACCAAGGGAAGGCTGGGATTAAGTTTGGGGGTGATGAATCATAAGGGGGTTCAAAAATTTGGGGGGGGGGATTTTTTTTTCCTTTTTTTTCTTTAAAATTTCCATTTTAAATTCATTAATTGGTTATTTCTGATTTATATATAAAAGCAAATAATAATGATATGGTTTGAATAGGTAAATTAAAAAAATTTTAAGTTCTTAGACCACATTCATTCTGTGTCAGAAACCTATGCTGTGTCAAATATGTAATTGCAATCCAAATTCAGTGCTGTATCAAGCTTGAATGTTGTGTCCATACTTGCCCCAACTGTTCAGGGTTCGACCTCTGCGGTCGTATCAAGCTGCGCCCCAGCGGAGCATTTTATTCAAACTTGACTGAAATGGTCTTGTGAAAATTTTTAATAATGAATTAAAATATTCACTAACCAACACTTACTACTTGTCCCCAAGCTATGTATTGAAATTGAATATTTGAAATTGTCGGTAGCTTTTATTTCATCATTTGCAACACTTTCCTTCATTTTTGCAAGGTCTGTAAATGGGCATTAGAGGTAAAATACCGTTATTGATCTTTTTGTGAAATATCTGTAGATTATTGGACCAAATAAAATTTGTTTGAAGTGTTATCATGGTTATCCTTTATAAGTCAGGTGATATATGTTTCTGTAAATAAATGATGTTGTTTGCTGTTAAAATAAATAAAAAATATAATAAAAAAATGGTGTGGTACATGTTTTTTATATGAAAATGTTCAGCATCTTAAGTGGTACATTGTACATTGGAATAATGGATGAAATTCTTTCCTGAATTCTTGACAAAAATCAATGGAACATTGAAATTGTAGTCTCTATTAACTTTTTATAATTAAGTATATAAAAACATAATTGAAAAAGTCCCTTGGTGGTTCTAGTATAATAAAATGATTTATATGTTTATGCCTTTATGGGGGAAAATATGAAAACCATAAAGTGCATTTTGTATGAATTAATTTTTATTTCAGGGAGTGGCTATTTTGGTTTTGTTTTTAAAAGGTCAAGAAAGGAAAAAAATTGATAAAAAAAATAAAAATCAGAAATCTGTCAAGTGAAACATAAATTGAATATGGAAAATAAAATGGCCATCATGTATATTTTTAAAACCTAAAACTTTTATGCAGAACAGTTATGTAATAATAACGATGTTTGCAGTAATCTGTTAAAACAGCTATTTAGAAATGTTAAGAAGTAATTTATTGTATTTTTTTTAGTTTTGAAAAATAGAATTTTAAAGTATATATATATATCTTATATCTTATATATATATATAATCTTTCCTCTTTCATCTAAAATGTTCTTGGAATACACTTAAGGTTTCCAGTATTGATATGTACAAAGTAGCATTCTTATATATGCAAAATAGTTTAAAATTTTTATCAATCCTTGTAATTACAGGCAGAACTGGTCTTTGGTCTTACAATCAATCTTTAAATTATAGGCAGGCAAGTCTTGTCTTAAAATTGATCTTATAATTAGGCAGACAAGTCTTGAGTCTTACAATGACTATTTCAATTATAGACAGGCAAGTCTTAAGTCTTAGAATCAATCTTGTAATTATGGGCAGAACAGGTTTTGGGTCTTAAAATCAATTTTGTAATTATAGGCAGGCAAGTCTGGAGTTTTACAATCAATTCAGTAATTTTAGGCATGCAAGTCTGGAGTTTTACAATCAAACTTGTAATTATAGGCAGACAAGTCTTGGGTCTTACAATCAATCTTGTAATTATAGGCAGGCAAGGCTGGAGTTTTACAATCAATCTTGTAATTATAGACAGGTAAGTCTTCGGTCTTATAATGAATTTTGTAATTATAGGCAGAACAGGTCTTGGGTCTTACACTCAACCTTGTAATTATAGGCAGGCAAGTCTTGGGTCCTACACTCAATCTTGTAATTATAGGCCGGCAAGGCTTGAGTCTTACAATCAATCTTGTAATTATAGACAGGCAAGTCTTGGGTCTTATAATGAATTTTGTAATAATAGGTAGAACAGGTCTTGGGTCTTACAATCAATTCAGTAATTATAGGCAGGCAAGTCTTGAGTCTTACAATCAATCTTGTAATTATAGGCAGGCAAGTCTGGAATTTTACAATCAATCTTGTAATTATGGGCAGGTAAGTCTTGGGTCTTACAATCTATCTTGTATTAATAGGCAGGTAAGTCTGGAGTTTTACAATCAATCTTGTAATTATAGACAGGCAAGTCTTGGGTCTTATAATGAATTTTGTAATTATAGGCAGAACAGGTCTTGGGTCCTACACTCAATCTTTTAATTCATAATAGGCAGGCAAGTCGGGTCCTACACTCAATCTTGTAATTATAGGCCGGCAAGGCTTGAGTCTTACAATCAATCTTGTAATTATAAACAGGCAAGTCTTGGGTCTTATAATGAATTTTGTAATTATAGGCAGAACAGGTCTTGGGTCTTACCTTCAATCTTGTAGTTATAGGCAGGCAAGTCTTAGGTCCTACACTCAATTTTGTAATTATAGGCCAACAAGTCTTTAGTCTTACAATCAATCTTGTAATTATAGACAGGCAAGTCTGGAGTTTTACAATCAATCTTGTAATTATAGACAGGCAAGTCTTGGGTCTTATAATGAATTTTGTAATTATAGGAAGAACAGGTCTTTGGTCTTACAATCAATTCAGTAATTATAGGCAGGCAAGTCTTGAGTCTTACAATCAATCTTGTAATTATAGGCAGGCAAGTCTGGAGTTTTACAATCAATCTTGTAATTATAAACAGGCAAGTCTTGAGTCTTACAACCTATCTTGTATTAATAGGCAGGTAAGTCTGGAGTTTTACAAGCAATCTTGTAATTATAGACAGGCAAGTCTTGGGTCTTACCTTTAATCTTGTAATTATAGGCAGGCAAGTCTTAGGTCCTACACTCAATCTTGTAGTTATAGGCCAACAAGTCTTGAGTCTTACAATCAATCTTGTAATTATAGGCAGGCAAGTCTTTGAGTCTTACAATTAATCTTGTAATTGTAGGCAGGCAAGTCTCGAGTATTTCAATCCATCTTGTAATTATGGGCAGGTAAGTCTTGGGTCTAACAATCAATCTTGTAATTATAGACAGGCAAGTCTTGGGTCTTATAATGAATTTTGTAATTATAGGTAGAACAGGTCTTGGGTCTTACAATCAATTCAGTAATTATAGGCAGGCAAGTCTTGAGTCTTACAATCAATCTTGTAATTATAGGCAGGCAAGTCTGGAGTCTTATAATCTATCTTGTATTAATAGGCAGGTAAGTCTGGAGTTTTACAATCAATCTTGTAATTATAGACAGGCAAGTCTTGGGTCTTATAATGAATTTTGTAATTATAGGCAGAACAGGTCTTGGGTCCTACACTCAATCTTGTAATTCATAATAGGCAGGCAAGTCGGGTCCTACACTCAATTTTGTAATTATAGGCCGGCAAGGCTTGAGTCTTACAATCAATCTTGTAATTATAGACAGGCAAGTCTTTGGTCTTATAATGAATTTTGTAATTATAGGCAGAACAGGTCTTGGGTCTTACCTTCAATCTTGTAGTTATAGGCAGGCAAGTCTTAAGTCCTACACTCAATTTTGTAATTATAGGCCAACAAGTCTTTAGTCTTGCAATCAATCTTGTAATTATAGACAGGCAAGTCTGGAGTTTTACAATCAATCTTGTAATTATAGACAGGCAAGTCTTGGGTCTTATAATGAATTTTGTAATTATAGGAAGAACAGGTCTTGGGTCTTACAATCAATTCAGTAATTATAGGCAGACAAGTCTTGAGTCTTACAATCAATCTTGTAATTATAGGCAGGCAAGTCTGGAGTTTTACAATCAATCTTGTAATTATAGACAGGCAAGTCTTGAGTCTTACAACCTATCTTGTATTAATAGGCAGGTAAGTCTGGAGTTTTACAAGCAATCTTGTAATTATAGACAGGCAAGTCTTGGGTCTTACCTTCAACCTTGTAGTTATAGGCAGGCAAGTCTTAGGTCCTACACTCAATCTTGTAGTTATAGGCCAAGTCTTGAGTCTTACAATCAATCTTATAATTATAGGCAGGCAAGTCTTTGAGTCTTACTATTAATCTTGTAATTGTAGGCAGGCAAGTCTCGAATATTTCAATCAATCTTGTAATTATGGTCAGGTAAGTCTTGGGTCTAACAATCAATCTTGTAATTATAGACAGGCAAGTCTTGAGTCTTACAACCATTCTTGTAATTATGTGTAGGCAAGTCTTGAGTTTTGCAACAATTCTTGTAATTATGGGCAGGCAAGTCTCTAATCTTACAATCAGTTTTGTAATTATAGGCAGGCAAGTCTTGGGTCGTACAATCAATCTTGTTATGGTACTAATTTGCATGTTTTTGCCGTATTGTCTCGTATTTTGGCGTTATATTAATTTTGTTGTCCATTGAACTTTCACAGCAGGGATACAGATAGCATGAACTGATCAAAACTTTTGCTGTCAATATCACAAATATGCATGTGAAGATATATTATTAAAGTATGACACTTCTTGCAGGAGTAAATTATAAATGGTAGATTATATTTTTCACCCAGGTTTGAACAGTATTATTATTGATAAAGCAACGCGAGTTAAAGTTTTTTTTTAAATTATCGTTTTATTGATGCCTTTCGTCTCGGGAGTGAGCGATTTTGATGCTAATCCAGAGCGGCATTAAATATTTGTATAAAGCTTTATATTTCAGAAGATAGAAGACCTGGATACTTCATACCTTGTATATGCCATATGTTACGAATATTCTTTCTGTCATGTGTTCATTGGCCTGGAGCGTATGGTTCAGCAACTGCTTAAAGCTGCTTAAAAAAACTGTTTTTAAAATGAATTGCTCACTTATTATGAAGAATAGGATAACTATATTTGGTATATGGGATGCTTGCAAGGTCTACATGACCGTCAGATAGTGTTCACTTGACTCTGACCTCATTCATGAATCAGTTATCATGGTTAAGTTATTGTGATCAAGACAGTACTGGTATATCAGATACTATAAACAATAGGTCACTTGTACATGTCTGTCTGGCAGCGTTCATCTGTCCTAACCTCAATTTCATGGTTATTTGGTCAAAATTAAAATGTTGTGGATCATTCTGTTTCTCGTATACAATAAGTAATATGTCCGCTATATTTTGTGTATGTAATGATTGTATGGTGTACATGTCTGTCTGACAGAAATCATCTTAATATCTTGACCTCATTTTCATAGTTATTTTGGTCATTGTTACGTTTTGTGGTTTTGTCTGGTTCTTAGATGCTATATAAGCTATAGGTCAACTATAAATTATTTGGTGTATAAAACTATTGTAAGGTGATCTAAGGTGTACATGTCCTCTTGCAGGGTTTATCTTACATTGACCTCATTTAATGATGGAGTATTGATAATGTTAAGTTTAAATGATAGTTTTTTAGTCCTTTATCAAGACATTTCAGAGTGTGCACTCGAGTGTTTTTGTATGCACATGTATGTTTTTGTTTTTATTCTTTTTGTTTGTTGTTTTTTGCTGAATATCATTGAATTATAATTTATACTATTTTTGGGTAATACATCCTTAATTTTGAACATTAATATCAATTCACTCTCTTGTAGTTGGATAAAGACTAAATCCATTTATTGTTCTGATTTTAAGCATTGCACAATATCGTATAATCCTGCAATGTCATGTTAATGTATATGTCCTGCAATCAATCTTACGGTCTTCTTCTTAAATAAAGAACTCGATCTTTCTTCAATGTACTGGATAACCAAAATAACACAAGTGTCCTTACAACGTTATGTTGGCTTGCTATGTCTGCCAATTGCTCGACGAAACATCTTTCCTAATTACTTAATATCTATTTTATCAGCAATGAAAACGGGCTTCAGAGTTAATGAGAAACTACCTAATCTAAAGATGGTATGTGAATACTAAAAAAAATCCAAAGACCTGTTAGAGTACATACAATCTAAGTCTTTCCTCATACAATAGTGTAAAACATGTGACTGCTCTTTCCTTTACACTAGTATACCTCATTCTAAACTTAAAAAGACAGATCGAAAGAATTAGTCCCAACTTTCATAAATATATATACACACATCCTGTTTTAGTAAGCATAAACTATCTTTTGTAAAAAAAAATCACTGATTCAAACAAAATATTATCTGAAAGTGACATCAAGATGCTTGATTTTTTTTTTTAACAACGAATTTATTACGTTTGGAGGGCTTGTTTTTCGACAGACGGCCGACATTCATATGAGAACCGACCGTGCTCCTCTTCTTGCTGACTTGTTCCTTTATTCATGTGAGACAGACTTCATACAGGAGCTTCGTAGGATAAATGAAAAGAAGCTAGCATTATCCTGTAACCTTATGTTCCGCTATATAGATGATGTTCTCACTAAATAATTCATAGTTTCATAAGTGTCTATGTTGAACGCATATTCCACCAAACTTGAAGTAAAAACACCAAAGATGCAAGTAAGTCTGCCTCATACATTGACTTACATCTAGGAACTGACAATGAGGATTGAATAAAACCAAATGTTTAGGCGAAAGTTCATCTTTCCTATTGTGAACTTTCCATTTAACTAATTAGTAGCATCATTCCAGCAGCGCCTGCATACGAAATATTCATATACATGTATTTCATGACAGTTGATACGATATTCCATGGCTTGAGTTTCGTATAAGGATTTCCTTGATATTATTTACAAGGAAGCCATTGAATCAAGGGTGCGTAGTGGTAAAGTTGAAGTAGTCACTAATGCGGTTGACCGTTAAGGAATATATGTATCACAGATGACCTGGGACATGTTCTAATTGTATCCACAATCCAGTCTCTCTTTCCTCGATTGTAACATCACCAAATGCGACTTTATAGAATTTTAACTTGCCTTGAGCAACTCCAAGGGTGTAACATGTAAAAAAGGATATGGTTACCCTCCGTTGCATCTGGAATCACCCGGATTTTGGCGTGTTCAGTTTTTTATGGACTGTTTGCCTTTTCGTTGTTTTCGTTTTCCCCAATGAATTGTCGGTGTTTCTTCGACTTCTGATATTTTATCATCGGTCTTTTTTTCTGTGGAGATGTATGCCAGGTCATTTCTGTACGAACACGAGCAATTAAAACACAACCTGCTTAGGGTGTCATATTCAGTGTGCTTGGGTGAATAACTGCCATGTGCAACTTGGAACCTTACATTATAGATTCATTGGAACAAAATTGACAGTCATACAAGTGAAATATTTTAATGCTGAAATGTAAATGAATTGATTGAAATTTTCAAACTGGGTATCATTGTGTACCTATATAAAAGCAAGCATGACAGCACGTATTATTACAAAACTACGTAATAATCTGGTTCAATGATTCGTTCAATTGAACTTTGAGATTGCGACACTGAATCAAAGTAATACCTTTGCTGACGATAATGTATGCAATTTTACCTTAATTAACCTTTTGCATTATGTTTAAGAGATTTTCCATGATAAAGTGGAGCCTTTTATAATCAGGAAATCAGGCGAAGCGATTAAGATTATTATAAAATTATACACTAATAATGCAGATAATGATCGATACCTCTTCTTTAATGTTATTCTTTTTTGTAATGTACAGGATTCCAATCATGGACATCTTTCAAGTTTTTTGATAGAGTTAGATAAAAGGTCAATAATTATTTTTGTAATAAGCGTACAAAGGTTGACGATTTCTTCAAGGTTACATCACTACTATTCTTATTTGTATCAGTTAATGACCAATTTTGACTGAAAGATCGTAATACGCGTCTACTGGTGTACGGTACCACCAGAATTATGGCATTTCTTTGCAGAGCTGACATACAGGTCTTGCGTATTAATTGTCACCCTTCTCTGCACTAAAAAAAAATAATTGAACGCGTACAGGTCAAAATAAAGGAAAAGTAACATATCAAATTGTTTGAATCGTCTACAGCTGATTTACAATCATACTTCTTAGAAGTAAACCTGTAAATTAGAATCAGTCTATGAAATTAAAAATTAAACAAGAGAAAGTGTTGCTCCAACAACTTGAAACACCGACAATCATAGTCGACTCATTCATATCTTATTTTTATACAGGAGAATCTGAAAGAATATTAACCTATCATAAACGTGTGGATTGATACGTCTACCTTGTTGGCAATAATTACCAAAATTACAAAACGCAAAAATAAACTGGATAGTTTCCATATGCTTTTCAGAAATATTCCGACTGGAAGTGGGGATGGGGAAGCGGGGGTTATAGTTCTTACGGTGATTTAAAGATAAGAACTGTCTATCTATAGATCAACTTATTCGCTTTATGGTAGACACTATTCTGTCATATAAACTTTATGCAGCGAAGGTGCAGAGGGTATAAAAAATATGCGTACATCCACCTGTCGATATCACTTTGATGAGGTGACGATAGTACCATAATTTCTCACCATATCCACATCAAACTTGAATGAAAACATTAAGTGAGTTTTCAGAAGAATCACTTTTATTTTTTACCGGAATACCTAAAAATTGAAAGAAGCTATTTGCTCTAGAAAACGTAAAATATACTTGATTAATGGTTTCTAAGGTTGTTCCTCAAGAGCAAAGGACACAGAAAATACCTGCGAAGTTATCTAAAATTTCAGCAAAGATGTTTTTTTTTTAGTTAATTAAAACAATGTAAAAATCACATGACAAATTTGTGTCCGAAGCACCTTTTTGGATGAACTTTCTACACAGATTATTGCATAGATATACGTTTTCTTATGGAACGCCACAGCTGTCTTATGTGGTACTCTGATATTAAGTTATGTTGTTTTATCATTACTTGATGATATTTTGTCTTTACATGATATGGTTTTGACATTACGTAATGATGTTTTGATATAACTCAATATGGAATAGTCATTTCTTAATGATATTTCGATTTTAGTGATATGGTTTCGTATTGACTTGATATGATTTTTTCATTACTTAACATGGTTTTGTCATAACTCGATTTGATTTCATCATTATTTAATGTGGTTGTGTCATTATGCAATGTGATTTTAACTAAACATTACTTGATGTGTATGTGACTTAACGTTATGTATTTGCTTCATTACATGATGTGGTTTTGTTATTTCGTAATGATGATTTGCCAATTCTTCATATGGCTTTAACATTACATAATTATGGTTCAAAATTTGACGATTTTACACAACATGATGAGTTTGTTCCTGTATTTAATGTGGTCCTGCCATTCTTTGATGTGGTTATCACAGTACTTGATGAGGTAAAGCCACGTGACCATTTTGGAAAAAAATTAGTTCTATTTTTAGACCGATTTCCATATGTCGTTTGTTAATGTGCTTCGGATGAGTGTCGCTATCCATTGAGTTAAAGTTCAAATTAAAGTTCGTTGTTCAGAGTTATTTGGTATGAAAAAGAGGAACGGCAGACAAAAAATAAGAAAAAAAAGTACAAAAAAAATATCAATATTTCGGACATAAGGGGGATGTCCCCAAACCACTTGGTCCTGACGTTTTTTTTCCTTAGTTCTCAAATGGAAGCAGTATTATAATAAATTAGTGAAGAATTCCACGGAACCCTGTGTCTAGCCTGAGATTGCTGCTGGCATTGTAAAAGTGTAATGTTGACTGTAAAACGTCCATTTATCGGTAAAAGAAAAATAAAAAAAAAATGTTTTTCTGTACATGCTTTATCTCGATATAGAAGATTAACTCCTATATTAGTTTTATAACAATTCATGGAGGTTTACAAATTTATCATGACAAAATAGTTTAATTTGGTAATATTTAATGCAAATCATGAAAACTTATATAAAAATAAGAAGATGTGGTATGATTGCCAATAAGACAACTCTCCACCACATACCAAATGACGTAGCAGCTAACAACTATATGTCACTGTATGGTCTTCAACAATGAGCAAAACCCATACCGCACAGTAAGCTATAACAGGTCCAGAAATGACAAATGTAAAATAATTCAAAAGAGTAACCTAACGATCTATATGATGAAGACGCCGACGACGGAATATAGGTTTGTTGTGTCTCACTTCCGCGACTTTAATATCGCAGGCTGGACACACACCAAATGACTTGTACTTTATTGTCAACAAATGAGACACTTTAAATCAACTAACACTAAAGTTACAGGGAAATGGGGGATCTGACTAAGCGACAAAGCATCAATTCTATAAAATAAGAATTCTCCGATTTTTTTAAGCGTGTATTATCATCTGAACATATACGAATATCAATCTTTTAATATATATTTTAATAAATTCCACACTTTCTCTGATATACCTCGCACTAAATTGAAAAAAAAACTAAACTTTTTGGAATATCTGTTTCAAAGGTAACGACGGATATGTTCCAGTTGTCGTAACCACAATCCCGTCCTCTTTTCTTCGAATGTGACCTACCGAATTAGACCAAATCACTGGGTTTGTACTTTCACGAATAACACGACGGGTGCCACACGTTGAGCAGGATCTGCTTACTCTTCCGGAGCACCCGAGATCACCCCAGGATTTTGATGGATTTATATTGCCCAGTCATACCGATCTATAGAATTAAGCCAATTGCATCTGATTTTTACAGTTTATTCTTGTGTTGTGCTGTTACACTATTCACCCATGGTAGGGTTAGGGTTTATCACTCGCAGACATGTTTAACTCTGCCAAATGCACATTCCTTATGTGCCTGTCCAAAGTCAGGAGCCTGTAATTCAATGGTTGTCGTTGTTTCATGTGTGTCATATTTGTTTTTCTTAAGTTGTTTAGTTATTCGTTACGGGTGCCTATAATTGCTTACATCCACTGCATTTAAATTCTGGTGGATAGTTGTCTCATTGGCAATCACACCACATCTCACTTTATTTCGATTTCTATGTGGTGTTTTGTATACTGTAACATTGTTTATCTTTTGTACGCATACCCCTTTACCCTTTTTTCGGAAGCCCGAGCAAAAGCCCTTGATCCGCGATAGAAAATTTAAATACGAACTCATGTTAGATAACTCCAATTTCAACTCGAAATCTTAATCTAAATGAGACTCGAAGTCTTACTCGAACTCTACCTCAAAAGGTAACTCAAACTCGAAGTTCAACTCGAAACTCAATGCTAACTCGAACTTTAATTCTCAGTATGACTCGAAATCGAAAATTACTCGAAGTTTAAATCGAAGAATAACTCGAAGTTTAATTCGAACAGTAACCCGAACTTTAATTTGAACTCTAACTCGATGGATTGCCACACTCATCCGTGGCAAATAAAACATGGAAATCGGTTTTCAAAATAGAACCAGTTTTTCCCAAATAGTCCCGTGGTTTTACCTTATCAAGTAATGTGATAACCACCTCAAAGAATGACAGGACCACATCAAATACTGGAACGAACACATCATGTAGTGTAAAATCGTCAAATTTTGAAACATCATTATGTAATTTTAAAGCCATATAAGGAATTGGCAAATCATCATTACGAAATAACAAAACCACATCATGTAATGAAACAACTACATTGCGTTAAGCCACATACACATTAAGTAATGTTAAAACCAGATTGCCTAATAACACAACCACATTAGATAATGATGAAACCACATCGAGTAATGACAAAACCGTATTAAGTAATGACAAAACTATATCAAGTCCATACGAAACCATATCATGTAATATCGAAATATCATTAAGTAATGACTATTCCATATTGAATAATATCAGAAAATCATTACGTAATGTCAAAACCATATTACGTAAAGACAAAATATCATCAAGTAATAATAATACAACATAACGTAATATCAGTACCACAGAAGACAGGTTCCATATTTTCTACCCTTTTTAGCTATACATTGAGGTAATTACAAATCTAGCTAATTTTTATTGTACTCGGTCTGATAATGCGGGAAATATTTGCGAACTGGACGTTTAGCAAACAACAATCCATCAATCAGATAATTTTTATTTTAGAATGACTATTTAATAGTGTTTTGTATCATTTATTCACCAGTGATGAACGTTAGGAGTATGTTCTAGCCTTGAAATCAATTTTATTTTGAACCAGTAGTCCACAAAAATGTGTAAATTCGTCTTCAGACACGTTAATTGATATTGGTTACTACCTGGTCTGGATTTTGATAGAAAATAGCAAATGAAATGCATAAAGATCTTATGTCATGGGTCACGCACGAACTGTCTTACTTAATAGGGATGCTTATGCGGCACATCAAAGATAATATTAATTTTTAACCAGACATTTACCCATTGTGCATTAGAATGTACCACAGAACTTAAATTCATTTGAATACACTGACCTCTTATCTTGTCGATTTGGAAGCTTGGCTTAAATCCACGGAAGAGACTTGGATGAAATTTGAAACACCAACAGCTCTTAATGTTCACGGGAACGAAGATTTTGCATGTACGCAGTAGTGATTAGATCATCAATGAAGTATTTTAAAAATTAGACGCCAAAGTCGAAACTAGCTCTAGCTCATAATGAAGAAAAAAGCAAGAAGGGTTCCTAATGTACCCGAAGTTTTGTTTGTGGACATGTGTTGCTGGTGGATGAAGTCGTACCTACGACTTAAAGCAATGTAGGGTCTACATAGATATGACGATTTAAGGGTTCGAGGTATGTACTATTTGAATAAACATATTCTCTTTGTAGAATATTTGCTGTCATTTCAACTTAATTCAAACTCAATTATGTATATTTGATTTTTTTTTTATCATTTTTTTTTTTCACTTCCCGTTCTGAAATTAATTATTCTTCTCAGTCAAGAAATTTAGAACCAATATTTTTTTTTAAAAACGTGGCAAACTATTGTAAAAAAGATAACCTCAATAGAAACGGAGGGAGGTCATGTCAAAAAATGTTAGAAGAAATACAGAAAAAAAATGTTAGAAAAACAACAAGGTCTTTCCACGCGTAGGGAAAGACCTGAAAAACCATATACTTTGCAGTGTTCTGTTGGTTTTTTTTTGGGGGGGGGGTGGGGGGGGGGGGTAATTTTCATGCCGACAAGGCAATAGTAGCTCGCAACACATTCTATATATCAACGATTTATTCCCGGGGTCGTCATATTTTAATGATTTGGAAGAGTTCTGAAAGAGAAATATCCATCTACCGAGTGCAGAAAACTTCCACCAAATTTAATAAAATAAGCAAATTGATAGATTTAATATTTGGTTCCTTTCCATATTCAAAACATTTCGCATTATTTTAGCATTTTCATTGTGTTAGAGATACATTTTGTAAGAAATTAAAATTCATTTTTTAGGGTGAAGAAAGATATCGTTTTTCCTTTATTGCAAAAACCACCTCTGGACTGGAGAGATTGACCTGTTAGTTACTGCTGGAAAAGAGTCAACGTTTATGAATCGACATGTCCAACACTTTCAAGAGTAATCTCGGCAGTGTTTGTGAAACTTATTTCATCGTTTGTGAAAAATCATAATTCGCTGTTGTCCGATAATTCAACCTTACAGTGATTTACATTTCAGTTGCTTGCCATGCAACTATTGTCGGCAAAATTAATTCACAGAGAGAAAGCATATCTTGTTTCGGAACAGAAAAGGAGCTTAAAATATTTCCTGAAAAAAAGTGATAATTGTTAAAGCCCGTGAAATACATGTGTACATCAAATCAATTTTATTATAAAAATAGAAAATTGTGCACTCAGAATTGAAATACAATTTTAGATTTTGTATTTTCTTTAAGAGCAATTTTAATGTATATTTTTTGTGATATCAACAATAAGTTTATGTAGAAAATACACAAATGAAACAATTAGGCTAATGTAATAATTATGTTTAAACATTTTATTTGTATTGCAAATTGTTTTACCATGAAAAAAAAGTTTTGGAAAGGCGGAATCTCAGTCTACTAAGTAGCATGATACTAAGAATACTATACTGGGAATGTATCATGACTATGAAGGTACACACCTCTTTATCCATCTTCGCTTGTTTTCTCGTTTTCAATGCGTTACATTTTGTTATTTCTGGGCCTTTTATGGCTTGCTATGCCGTATGGGTTTTGCTTATTGGTGAAGCCGTACAACGACGTATATATATAGTTGCTATAATACCTACGTCATTTGGTCCCTGGTGGAAAGTTGTCTCATTGGCAATCATACCACATCTCCTTATTTTATATTGTACATGTACCAAATCAAAAAATGATTGTTTAAAATTCGATAAGCTTTCTGAAAAGCTTTTAACTTGAATACAGCAAACAGTTAAATAAAATGCTTAGACCATGTGCAGCTAATTATTTGAAATCGAACCCTTTCCCTCCAGGGATTGTAAAAAAAAAAATGTCTTGCAATTGGATGTTGATGTGTTTCTCTCTTCCAATATTTCTTTAGAATTAATCAAACAATTTTTGCGAAATATAACCTAATTCCTACATCCCAACATCTGTTTGACAAATGCGAGTTACACATATTTTTGCTAATATTTGAAACATCGGTACTAAATATATTGTGATGGCATTTTCTTTCTTATGTACCTATTTTGTTTCCCTTTTTTGGAAGAGAGACGTATAAAAAAAATAATGTTTGACTCAGTCTCTTGAAATACGCATTGGTTGGTTTGAAATGGAAAAAGTAGTGTGTTTCTACTCAAAATTATTTTTAAATTTTATAAATCTATTTTCAAAATGTTTTCATTAAGTTGTCCCGAGATGACGTTCAGTAGACGGTTGTCAATCAATTTAAGAAGGCGGGGTCAACGGTCATTGGTATCCAATGAATGGTCCCACTGTACAAAGTGTTAAAGAGCTTTGATGCTCAAACACTTCGAATGACATTGTCATAAATGAATGACAGTGTTGTATAAACAACAAAAGGGACTACTACATAATTAAGATTGTGTTATCCTAATTCAAAATAAAGTAAATTAAGTTGAAATTGAACAGTAGCTTTGCAGCCACGGTCATGACGATGGGTGTAATCATAGGCGGATCCAGGGGAGGGGGGACGCTAGGGCGCCCGACCCCCCTTTTGTGGGAAAAATTTGATTATGCAAGGAATCACTGAAGCATGACTGTAGTGGGCTCCCTCTTATGGCATCAATGCCCCCTCCCTTATAAAAAGTTCTGGATCCGCCACTGGCAAAAGACGTCGTTGTTACTCCACCGATAATGTCAGACACGAGCCTTTACACAGCTAAAAACTAATACTTGGGATCTGTATTAGGTGAGTTTCATTATATATATTTCTATTTCTATGGCAATGGAACAAGTTAAACATAAATTAACAAGATAAAAAGGGAAAACTCACAAATCGAAGATATACAGACATGACAATGACTAAAAGAAAGCTAGCCATAAAGACAACAGTTCACGAAAGACTAAAAAGAAAACTAACAATTGAGCGACACGAGCGACACGAAATAAAATGGGGGTAAATCAAGGTGTTTAAAACGGGTAACCAGCTTCTACTCCATAAGTTACGCCCTTCGTTTTTTTGTTGTTATTTTTGTTTTTAAACCATCAGCTCCCATATGTATTTAATCGTGTGGCAACAATGGTCAAAGAACGTCGTTTACAGGGATCACTATCCTGTCAACACCAAAGTTGTTAGTCCAAACCTTGCTCGTAGCAAGGTTCGTATGATTCTGATCATAATTGACTAGGATATCCAGTTTTCCTGCAAAAGGTCTGAATACTGTCTGGGCACTCAGGCTTCATCCACCAATAAAAACAAAGGGAAAGAATTATATTATGATAATAATGGATGGCTGACTAACGTCCAGTGGCAAATTAAATGCATATTTAGGACGAGAACGCCGAGTCTGATTTTTAACGTGCTATAGATTATAAGACATGTCACCCTACCCAAACACATTTTTTATACTTCGAAACGTCCACTCTTTCTCTCACTCCTTAATGCCACATGTCTAGTGGAGAAGCAGCAAATACTAATTTTTAAACATTTGATCTGACCTTGCCAGAGATCGTTCCCACGACCTTTTGCAGTCGAGGCGAGATCGCTACCACGAGACCACCGAGTTGGAATATGTTCTTCAAATATATTGTAACTAAAACCTCTTTTAGTAAGGTTATAGTTAAAGTAGTCTCGGGAATTCTTTAACTACTTTATATTTGTAATATGTTTGGTAGTCAGTTTTAAAAACAGTATTTTATGAGTATAAACTGTGTTTCCCGTCTCATTACTCTCTTTATTCGTGTCTTGTCATTTAGCCATAAATATTTCGTAATATTTTTAGAATACAATATATATTATTTCTTTCTACACATTGCTTGAAAAGAACAAATAAATTGAATGTTCAGTTAAAACGTCCCAGAATTATACGAACAAGATCTGGTCCCATTATTATAATTCTAACAAAAGGAAATAAATCTCATATTTTCATCTTTTTTTTATTCAACTTTGAAAGTTACAAAAAGTAAACATTTCACTGGACGGAATTATTTGTATCAAAACGTGCAACATATCAAAAATGTCAAAAATTCTTCAACAACAATAAAAAATATATACATAAAATAACTTAATAAATGGATAACAATTATTAACAAATAATTAAGAATATCTTATGTTTCCTGAAGTGTACTTATACCACTAACAAACCAAGACATGGTAATTCAGAGAGCACAAAATAATGCATTCATTGCAACAGAGAAATGTTTCTTAAATACTTTCACGCCATAGATACAATCATTTTCAATACATTTTGATAAAGCGCATTAATTATTGAACATACCAAGTCAAAGATATATAAATCTGCAAAGAATCAAACAAATGAAATCAAGATTGGAACGTTGAAACATGTGATCAATATTAATACTTCATGGAAGTTTCAATTTAAACGAGACCAAGATTTTCTCTGAGAGTTGACTAAGGTCACCTGTTCAACTCTATCTAATACAATATACATATAATGCATAATATGCATATCATAAAAGCTTTTATCAGATTTATGTGCAATTCGCAAATTACATTCATAATAAAAACACAATACATTTAAACAAGTACAAAGTGTCACAAAATCTACTTGAAGTATACTGTTATTTGACCCGATGACGTAAGAAAGAGCTATTCATATAACTATAATTGTTGGAGTTGCAATCTGACCTGCATTTTTATATAATCATGTTAAAATTTAAAACAACTAATAGATGTGTCTTTAGGTTTAAATTTACATATCTAATACATTAAATGTTCCAACTTTGAACTGATGTACCAATGACTTACTGTAATATTACATTGTGGTTGGGTTTTATAGTGTGTGTATGGTTAACATAGTAATTGCACTACGAATTTATAATAAATACTAAATGCCTTTCTGTTACCCCCAAAACACCGGAAAGTTCTGTTTATGAAAGAAATCGTGTTAAATTGTTTGAAATAATTGATACAAACCATGCATTATTTCTTAAACGGACTATACTACTGGATATATTCCAAGTTGGAATATTAAAGTTTTATATTTTACTATACCATTCAAAGAAACGGAACGCTTCAAGTACATCTATTAAAATTTTAATGACAAGTTTTCCTATTTTGAATTGAGAGTATTTTAAATAAGTTCATTGCACCATGATATTACTTAGTTTGACCCAAACATTATATTTTCTTAGCTTATTTCATGTAAACACCGCAAGTTCGAATACAGGCCGTCGAATGACAAAGTAATCTAAGTCGGTCCAAAAGCATTCTGACGTCGAAGGAATCATACTCTTAACTAGTGCAAAAAAAACAAAAACAAAAACAAAAACAAAAACAAACCAAATGTCAGAGGAATTTTGTAGTTTGTGAACTCGCTTATTTGTTACAATTTATTGCTTATTGCCAGCTTAAGTGTTGGCATCCCCGAGTTGGGAACAATTTATTGCTCTTGGTTGAATTTTATAATTTTTATTTATAAGTGCAGCATTTCAAAAAAAGGTTTCTTGAACTTCAACAATCGGATGTAATTTATTCTGTCAAACAAGATCTAGAGCTGAGGTAGATATTTTAATTAACGTGATTATTATTTAAAAGTACATAGCAGTAGCAATAAGTAGTTAATGTAGAAGTGTTGTTTTTGGCAACAACAAAAAATCAAATGGTAATAGTAATTAAATGATATAAGTTTAACAATGACCCACAGATCTGCTATAATAATACACAAAAGTCATGTCTTCACTTTTTAACAACGTCAACTTAATGAAATATTGACTTATTAAAAATGTGTTCTACCAAATTATATACTGTAGATTTTAAAGCGATTTTGCATAAACAATTTTATGTGGTATCATGCCATTGGACAAGTTCTTCAGTCCACATTTAGTCTATGATCAAACATGTCATGTATATTATTAGCCTCTTTGATGAGAAAGTCGATATACCTGTGAATGATACTGAAAAGAAAAACAACCTTAATGTAAACAGACCGAATACACACAATATCAATATAAAAGCAAAAGTATGCTTTATATTGAAAATAATAATTAAAAAAAAAAAAAAACGATTCAAGACCATCCAATAACATTACGAATTTTAGCATTTTAAATAACTGCAGGAAATAATCTTAAATATTACTTAAATTAAAGTCGATCAAAATGCCTATAAATACAAGTTTAATTGACCATGAAAATCCTGTTACAACAGTTAATTTATAAAGTTTGGTAATAAAAAGAAGTGTAAAAAAGAATAAATATTATATAATACTCGAGTTTCGGGACATAATCAATTTGTCTTCAAACAAGAAGGGACATTTCCGCTCAATTTATTTCACATTAGGAGTATTTTGAAAAATAATTTATTTGATATTATTATTCATTTTATGCATTGCACTTGTCAAAATATTGCAGGGGTAAAGTTCTTTTATAATGTTAATCGAGGTGAAACTACTAAATCATTAAAGTCATGTTTAAAAGAAAAAGAGTTTAAAGAATTATGAATACGCTTCAATGACATAAGGTATCCGTATACATATAGAAAGCAATGTAAATAAGGGCTATCACTCTTAGAAGTGGAACTCAAAACTGTTTAGTATTTTGAAGATAGAAATTGAATAAAAACGAAGGCCTCTTGTGGAAAGCAACGAACGTGCAAGAATCTGAATAAAGGAGTTAATGTGTAATAAATCGTTCTATTTTTTCACAGAAAAAATGTTGCATTGAGACCTTTTCAATCTAAAGATAATTTAAAAGGTCTTCATATTTATAATCAAGTTTGAAGAAAGAAAAAAATGCCTGGAAATATTGATATCAGGTTGGCATAAATCTATTCTTTCAAAATATTCATAATAGTCCTTCATTTCTGCATAAATTTTGAAATTCACAACTGATCAAAATAGTCCAAACACTGCACTACACTTTTATAAGAACATGTTCTCTATAATTAAGTTGAATATAATAGTTTACAATTTAACGGTCGACTCGTGATGAATCTATCATTATGTCCATTAAGGATTTCAGGTGCCTTTATGTCAACAACAATTTTAGGCATTTCGCAACTTGGACCAGAAAATTAAGTGGTTAAAAAATATGAATGATATTGATCTTACACCGTAATAGATTTACAACCAAACAATAAATTACGAATAAACATCACAATCAAACTTGAAATAAATAAAAACTTGTTATTACAACTGAAACTAAACCATACGACATGTTTGTACAATTTTAAGAATATATTAATGCCCCATACAAAATATAAAAGAAAAAAGAAAAAACAGTCTCGTGCTTACTCCAATACCATACTCTTCTTATATCTGCTATAAACACATTCACAGTTCCTGTAAGATAAAATCAGTTTAACATGAGATTGTAAAACAACAATTTTATCTGCATCAACATTCTGATGTTCTCGGTGGTGTATAACGACCCCGAATACCAACTTTATTTTGTTCACTAATTACAAGACTTGTGACAGGACGAAAACAATAAATAAATGACAAAGTAATGACTAAACAAATCACTTTCAAAACTCTGCTTGTACCAATTTTGTTTTTCGGGGTACATTTATAGTGTTCTTTATTCGATTTACAGATTTCCAGTTCCTAATGTATACATTGGTATTTTAAAATATTTATTTTCTGTTTTCGTTCCCCCTTATTCATTAAAAAAACCCAAACTACTAGAGTGCATAAAGGTGATAATTATCTGAGGAATAGGAAATATATCACTTGCAAGTAATTCCATGGGACTGGGCATCCATCAAATGTCTGAATGGTGAATAATTACCAGAAACAAAGCCCAAGTAATAACTTAATATAAAATAAGGAGATGTGGTATGATTGCCAATGAGACAAATATCCAACAGAGTAAAAAAAATGGCATAGATTTAAGCAATAATAGATCACCGTATGGCCTTTAACAAAACCCATGCGTATAGTCAGCTATAATAGGCCTGTTGGCGTTGTAACCTAAATCGATTTAAGAATTTGAATCAATTCAAATAGAATGACCAGGTCAATGATTTTAATAGGACTTAATTGACAATAATGGGGGTCATACGTATTGGTATTTAAATTTTGGTAAACAATTTACACAAAACATCACACACTTTTTATTCTTCAAAAATTCGATGACACATTAAATGAATTCATAAGTTGGCCCTTTTTGATATTCAATTTATTACTTTTAAATTCTGTGTCAGTGTTCAATAATGATGTCTTTAACTTTCAACATTAGGAATTGATGACCCTCTTAAAAAGGTGACATTTCATAAACTCACTTTTCACGCAAACCCATTCCATTAATAAAACGTTTTTTTTGTTTTTTTTGGTAAACCGTTTATACCCTGCATATGTTTGAGTTAAAATGTCTAGTTTTTGCTTTACATTCAGTGTTCAAGACAAAATTTTAGACCATCTTTCCCCGTCTTTTGGGACAAGTGACTATGATATTTTACGTTTCCGAAAGGGAAAACTCTTGTTCAAATTTTTCTAGGGTAAGCTATCGGGCCATCTATCTGGAGTCTGAAATTCTCAATGTTGTGGATTACACTGTATTTCATTATTTTTCAAGGAACGTATGTAAATATAGCCGAAATATACAGAACTGATCATTACTTAGTTTTATATGTAAAACGATTTGATCGCATTAAACTCGAAAATCAACATGTCAAGTACATGAAAGAATAGCTATGTTTACGATCCAACTGTACACATGACAGATAATCTTCAAAGTTCATTGTGATATATAATATAAGAGTAATGAAGTAAAGATATGGTTGAAGATTTTAAGGAAGTATTCTCAATAAATACTTTCGTTGTGAATATTAAATTGACGATAAAACTATTGTCCTTTATAAAGTGCAATATCATAGCTATATCATAAAGCAAACAGATTTGTGCAAATCAAGTGTCTATATGGTGTTGTGGAAAACAAGTTTTGCTCTTCCATTATATTTTGAAATATTTTTATTTCGGTTTTTAAATGCTTAAACAATTGCAGAATAAAATTTTCCCTGATATAAATATAACCTTTATCTTTCATTTACCACATCAGAGTGATATATTTAATAATACATACCAGAACTTACATTGTGTTTAAGATGACTGTACATAGTTAACAAGATCATCAGATACAAGATGACAGGCACTAGGTGTGACGACGGACGTGTCGCATAATTGCTGAGCAGATAATATATCTAATGATAGTTTATTGCTTAAAGTTCCTCCCTCAAGTTTTGGATGATTTGGAGAGTTTGGTAGAGGTTGTAGTCTCGTTGGCGGTTTAATACTGAGCATGCAACTTGAGGTATGGCTGACTTCAGAAGTATTTGATTGGGAAAATTTTTCTTTCCTTTTCTTTTTCTTTTTATTTTTCAATGAATACGAATCTGAAATTGACGTTACAGTGCTCTCTAAATCAGACGTATAACTGTTTGAACATAAGATAGTTTCATTTTCGTTTTGAATGGGTGTACTCTCGAGCACAGCCATAGAGAAAGACTCGGCAATTTCTCCAGGGATATTAAGTCCATTTTTACTAGCACTACTACTCTGACTGAGTTCGCTTATCTCATTATGAGTACCCAAAATAGTTTTGGAGGTATCTGTTGTTAAGAAAGCTATTCCTGTTTTATTTGTACTTATATCTAACCCTGAGTCAGCCGCAGACGATATTGTAACTGACGTTTGCGCGTGATCTGTTGATTTCATTCTCACTTCCGGGTGTGAATTTGATCGTTTTTGCAATGTATCGTCTGCATCCTTTAAACTCTTGCTTGTTATAGGGTGTGACACTGAGAATGGGTCTAATTCGTTACTTGAATCGTAATCACTAGTATCACACTGATTAAGAAATTCCTGAGATCCAAGTACGTCACATTTCATTACTTTCGGATTGTCATATACATCATCACTGTCTGACAAACTTTCATCATCATCCATCGTGTGCATATGAACACCATGTGATGTAGCAAAAAATACAGGAACTTGAAATCCGGTATTTCGAACGCCATTTTCTCTGGCTTGTTCCTCTTTAAAAACTTTTATTTCGTCAGATAATTTAACTTTCAACTTCAATTTATCAGATAAACTGTCTTTCGAACTGTCTGGTGAATATTCTTTGTTAGCTGAGTCATCCACCGAATTTCTTTTTTTGCAGAAAACCATATCTTTAAATGTCTGCCAAATATCTTTATTAAACATGAACACTGTTAATGGCAGCGCCATCACATAAGAAAATTTCAACCACAATAAAGTAACGTTAGCATATGGACTGTAATATATATTTCTGAATGTCAGACGTACAATGAATGCACTTAAAAATGGCATTTCGCAAATCAACCATGCCAAACAAAGTACACCGACCATTTTTGTACCACAAACTTCAGTTAAATACTGATTTCGGTCAGTGTCTGTGTCTTTGGAGTATTGGTGTTGGGTCATGATAGTGTGTATATGGTCCCGCTGAGAAAATGCAGCCTTCAAAATGAAAATGAAGAAAAAAATCATTGCACAGAGTGGTAAAATGTAACACAACAACACATAGAATGCAAGAAACTCGCTGTTAATGTCTTCGGATTGAAGGCAGACGCTCAAATATATATATATTTCTACTGAAATCAGCCCAGTAATGAACGGGAAGCTAAACGCCACAGACTGTATCCAAGTATATATTATCATAAAAATTGTTCTTGGAATATTTTGTAGACTTACATATTTCTCTGGAACTATAGAATAAATAAATCTGTCAAGACTGAACACTGTCAGAGTCAATGGCGTTTCTATTGTTACTATGTTCATGAAAAAGGAATTAACCCGGCATAAATACATATCCAAATCTAAAGATGGCGATACAGTATATCCTATTGCAAAAGAAAAGTTCAAAAAACAATTCAACAAATTTGTGATCGCCAAATTTATTGTTATTATATTTATTACAATCGATCTGTGTTTCCTGTTACTTCCTATTGTAATTGTTAAAAGGAGGTTTCCAAATAATCCGACAAGAAGGAAAATCACCAAAAATGTTGTTTTCGCGGCTGTCGAAGGAACTAATGTAGAATTCCTTGTGTCCGAAGAATTTGCAGCCATATTTCCACTATTGATCTTTTACTTCCATGGCGTCAGCAATTTATTCCATAATCACAAATTCCACAAGAAATCTCTGAAACATGTTTACATTTTATCCATTTTAAAAATTGACATTATAAACACAAAAATATCGTACACTTTGTAAAGCATTTCACAAAATTATGTCCATAAACGTTATGTATGAGAAAATATTTAAATATTGGCAAGCAAGTTTAATCTTGCGATTTACCTACGTTAATTGTCACACCTGGACGGACAATCGATAGACCTAATCATATATATGACTCGGAAGTTTTTATTTTCCAATCCGGCATAATGTAAACCATGGATTCACCTTGAGTAATCAATAATGAAACTTTAAATTTTCTTTAAAATTTATGTACAAATATTAGGATAGTTTTGTAAACTTGACTTACATTAATTTTGTATAAAAATTAGTTCAGAAAACAAATGGAAAAATAATGAAATAACATGACGAATTTAAAAGGAATTTAACTTTTTGATGTTAACGTACGCTGAGAATTTGGGAACTGTATAAAAAATATTGGCGGATTGTAAATGAAACCAAATAAAATTATTTAAGAAAAAAGAAATAATGCAAAATCGTACTACCACTGAGTCTTTATTATATAGTTTCTTTGAATCTTTGGTATGGATCCATTTAACCGACCTCAGCAGTTTCAGTTTGGGTTCAATTCGATGTACAAAAAGTTAGTGCATTGGATTTGAAATTTTGCCTTTATTATCCGTTTACAGTGTCGAATCCTACTGGGAATGGAATATTAAAGAGTCTTTATATCATAATAATACTTGAACATATATTTTTATAATTTTACATAATTCCATGAAATAAAATGTTATTCAGCGATACTTGTTGCTTTTGAAGATATTTTGACACAAAATTGCACATTTTACACGTTTTTGTCCAAATTTGCATCGAAAGACATCACTAATCAAACTAAAATATAATAAGTTGTGTCCGAAAGGTAGCTCAATACTTCCAACATAATTTTGGTTTTGGTTAACGATGTCCTTCTTGTACATTTTTGAGGTAAATTCCCAAAATTTGCCGAAATCTGTCAAAATTGCAATTATGGGCTATTATAATTTGAAACATTGTTTATAAATTAGCCATACTATTGTTATAGAACCTTTAAGTACATTCATTGGACTGTGATACTTTGAATTTAAGTAGATTGAAAAACTTTTTGAAACCAGCCCTGGTGTTAAATAAATTCAGGGGGATTTAGCCTTACCTCTTTGTCGTTCTTAAACCACTTTATTATCCGTCTTTAAGGTCAACGAGAAGGTTCTGACAAATTATATGCAAACTTCTATTCACGAAGAAACCCCTCAAATAATTAAGCTGCGGTAATATCTCGCATGATATATTCAGTACAGTAACTGTTCTTTTTCACACCGTTGAGGTGTGGTTTTCCACCTATAATTTGAATTCTCGTTTGAATTCTTTAATTAAAAGTTTTTAGTCCATGTATATACTGTATGCAATACCAGGAAGTGAAATATAAACTAAATATAAAAGACTACGGTGTTCACAATGAATTTCTTTTATAATAATTGTGGACCAAATTTCATTTGGCAGTAGTGTTTTTCCTGTTGAACCAGCCTGTCTACCTCTCCTGATTTTATTTTGGTGTGCGATGTTCCTTTTCAGCTCATGGGATTGCATGTAGCTTTTTTATATTTATTTTCAATTGTCATATCTTTTAATTGACGGTGATTTGGTTCATTCTTACTTCTTACTTTTTATATTTAAAACTATATCCATAAAACAAGTTCACCTAACTTACGTCTCCTTTTTATTTATACAAAATACAAAATAATTTCAATCAACAACATTACATCTCTCTCATTCTAAATATGCGATTATGTGTTCGACTAATTACTTTTTGATTTAATGTTTTGAAATTTCAAATATTTAACTCAGTATAAAAATATTCCCGAATTAAAACAGTTATCATCCAAGGGAAATGTTATTCATGAATCCGAAAGGACAGTTTTATAAATGACCGTTTCTTCATTTTATTTTCCTAATGCCAACCGGTCTGAAAAGTCTGTGATCAGCAATATCCCAAATGATTGTGAGTTTGTTATGGTAAGAACATATATATTTGTTACAGTGGTTCCCAAACATTATTTGTGCAAAAAAATAAGTTTCGAAGTGGGGTAGTATATAGTCTCGTGCGGTGTGATGCATACTCAGCGTCTGTATAAATGATAGAAGGTCATTTACGGAAGCATCACGAAGAGTAGTCGATGTATAAAGAACCAGACTAATTAAAAACCGATCTCCCATCGCTCCCGTTTTCTGATACGTCGCGCTCACGCGACCACGACTGCGTCTACGTCGAGGAACAGAGTTGAAAATATTCATTACATTCACCGAACTCCAGCAGGGACTAGAAAGAACACCTTAACCATAATTTTTGCCATTACAACTACTATGTACAAGGTGTCGCAGTTTATACTTCCTGAATCTAGTATAATAGTTTTTGTTTGTCTTCGGAGAGGTGTTGATAGTCCTATGATACATGTTTTTTTCGAAGATGCGAACTAGCATAGAAGGGATTGGGTACATAAAATGTTGATAAACAATGTCATTTACATTGTTGTTACTAGTAATATCTGATTCATGGCCGCACATTAGTTTGTTTAGCAAGCCTTTCGTTTCATTGAAATATGAGGAAATAAACTCATCACAGATACCAGGATTAAAATTGTACGAAAAACGACCGAAATTGACTCTACAAAATGTTACGGTCACGAATTGGTTGACCGATACGATGTGTCAGCGTCTGTGTCTTAACTCGATAGATTCATGTTTTCACGGTCTTTCATCTTTTGATATCACTCATCTGATATTCAGTTTTATAGATTCAGTCATATTCCCAAGTGTGACATTTTGACTAAGCGTGTAATCACATGACAGGTGCAGCATGCATGTATGGTCTATCGATACTTCCGGTCTCTCTCCTTTTGAAGTGTTTGCGATTCCCTCAGTTTCTGTTTGTTACCTTAACTTGTATCTTCTTAATCGATTTATGAGATTTGAACATCGGTAAACTACTGTTGCATGAATTTATAAACCAACTTGTCTGTAAAATTGCCAACTCGGAGCACTTGAGTTCGACCCCGACTTTTGGTTGGGTTCGTATCGCATTGTCGTTTGTCTCGTCGTCGTTTTTCCTTTTGATCAAAGGGTTGTCTGTTTTTATTGGACTTATAGCATGTTACTACAAAAGCACTGACTATCGCAGGATACATGTCACTCTCACTTGTTTAGCGCCAAATTAATCTAGGATCTGTTCGTTGGAAAATTTGAACAAAACAAAACACAAAACACAATTCAAGGAAAAAATAGTCTCATCTCATTTCCATACAAGTTATTTATCTCGAAGAAACATTTAACTTCTCCCGTTCATAATTGTTATTATCTTTTTCTGTGCTTCGTTCGTAATTGTTTTTAGACGAAAGTTTTATATCTTATGCTATTTTTTTTATATAATTATTAATTATAAGAAACCACAATAGAAAAAAAGGAGATGACACAAGATGACAAGTGATCGAAAGACCGACAAGTTAAGAAAATAGTATAGAACAAGTCAGCTAAAATGAAACTGATACATATTTTTTTTTTCTCTCGAGAATGTCATCATAGTATAAGTTATATTTTTAGTTGAATATAAGTAAGACTTTAATGCATTTCTTAAAGTTGATAAATTAGTTGAAAATTAATTCGAAATACAAGCATAATAATAATTGTTAATGACCCAGATCTATCAGTGCAGGCTATCACGTCATAAGACCTACCCGAAGACCAATACAAGGTAATATATTACATACCATATTGATTGATCATTTAATGTCATTTTAGCCAGGTTTAAATATTGATCAAACATAAATGTACACATTTTAACATAAGCATTGTCTAGACCGAGTAAGAGGGATTGACTAAAAGTAAAAAATTAAACATTAGAAAATATAAAATTAAAGTGAACTGCTAAAACAACTAATGAGTCAAATAATAACAAGACATCAGAAAAAACCCTAAACGTGGAAATAAGCAATGTGCATTTAACATTTGATAGTGAACATTTTGGTTTAATGTATGTACAAAATGTATGGTAAAAAAAAATAATCTGACCTAGGAAAGTGATTAGTTACGAATTCACATCTCAAAAATTAAATGATAGCACAAAGATATATACAGTAAACACATTAGAAACCTCAACTTTTGAAATTAGGGACTACCATGACCACCCCACTCTACGCCTAATCCCCTCAAAAAAGAAAGAAAAGGAAAAGGTTTCATTGATTTCCCATGTAATCAATTGCGTCTTATCTTTGATGTTAATTACGATTTGATTACATCTCTTTCTTAAACTCTCCATTGCTAAACTAAGAAATTATTATCAAATTATGTTTCCAACTACCACAGGCAAAGTAGACCTCAGATGGATTTGGCTATTATTTTTACGTCCCTTTTGGTCATATATCTTTTCACGTGTTTCGGTAATTATACATCCTTGGCTTTCAAATGTTTGGCTTTGAGTATTCCTGATGACGGTTAATCCAGAAAAGCGCGTCGGACGCATACAATGTATAAAGTGTTACTTTCCCTTTCTAACACTGGTATCATTGGACCGACACCACTGCTGGTGGACTATTAGTCCACGAGGGTATCATTAGACCGACACCACTGCTGGTGGACTATTAGTCTACGAGGGTATCATTGGATCGACACCACTGCTGGTGGACTATTAGTCCACGAGGGTATCATCAGCTTAGAAGTCTGTGCTTCGGTTCTGATATGATTTATAATTAAACTGTCTCTTAAATTCTCCGTGATAAATTAAAAAATTAAGGCAGAGTGTTGACCTTATATGGATTTGGCTATTATTTTAAGTCTCTTTTTATTCATCACGCTCCTCATGTTTTTAAGTATCTATTTATTCTTGGCTTTCACATATTTGGGTTTGAATGGTCCTGATGACGATACTTCTAGAAAAAAACCACTTGCAATTCTGCACACATGATTACTTGCAATCGGCATTTGTCAAAATTGAGGGTTTTTTCTATTCTGTTCAAGACTGTTGTATAGAACCTTCTTGGGAGTATAGTGCTGAGCACAGGGTGATTTATAGATCAACAAATGACTTGATTTTTGTATTTGCGAGTTTCCGTTTTTTTCCCTAAAATTATGTACTATACATGTATATCATTGTTTCAATTACATTTTCCTGTGTTTGTCGTCTGTAATTATCATATTATACATGTAATAAAGCACTTTTATTGTTCGTCTATATACCGTATACAAGACTATTTTCGCTTCGGGGTTTGTTCACGGTTTGAGCCTAAGTTGGGGCAGATAATACTTACTGTGTTCATTATTATCGATTGATGGCCTTCTACAATGCATTCAAACGAAGAGTGAAAATTTCGTGATAAATCGAGAAAATAGCGGAAATTAGACACAGAAAAATGTCCCCGGTGTTACTGTATTCCCCGATCGAGATATACATGATAGCGCTAAAAAGTATAAATAAAAGTTCTCCCAAAAATGTCAATCTGCCTGCATCGCATATATGGTTGTCTTAAGTTACTCGTCTGGTTTTTGTCCCTTGCAAAATTTAGCGTTGATGGATGATGGTTTACAACCTTGGCAGTCAGTGTAAATCTATTTACAATTTGTCTAGACTCCAGGGATTTAGACTTGTATAGACAATTTAACATAACACCCCTGCCAGCTCCGTACTTATACAACTCACACACCTCAGCATTTAGTAAATTAAAAGGTGTTTATACCAAAGCATTGCCCAAAACACTGCATGAAGACTAAACAGTTATAAGATATCTTATTTGTGAACATTATTAATACTTTGAAACCTTCCTGTGCAGACATTAAAATGTCCTAATTGTAACGCCACCACAGCACAAGGCGGCATATTTAATGGTGTGGCGTAACGAGTAAATATTTACATGGAGTTGATACTTTTCATATGTATATATATATATATATATATATATATATTAGATATCAATATCTTTTCAGATCATATCACTTGAACACAAATTTCCTTTTCCGTTTATCTATGTTCCCATTAAGTTCAAATTACCAGAATAATATCTCTACTTGTTTTGGTACCAAATCGTACAAACTTGTGGGAACAATTAAATCCGCTTATCCACAAACAAAGAAATCGATATTTTTATACCTTTATGGCCTTGCACCTGTAACCTATTTATCCTGAATGTGAATTGTTGTGCAACAAAAGCTTGAATTCTTCATTGGAATTTGGTTAGTTATTATCGGATCTTAATTATGACGTCAGAAGACAGAGCACAAATGAAATATGTAACACGACCCAAGTAATGATAAAAGGTGTAACAATGACAGGTCGGCAATCCATAGACAATAATACAAAATTAATCATTTATGACCAATGTTATTTGATTTATGATTAGACAAAAGTAAAAACATATTAGGAAATCAAGAACTGTCTTATATAAACTACATGCTTTGTTGACAAGATTTAAATCGTTGGCGTTGCTTCTTAATATTCTAAGGGGACAAACACGGTTTGCATTAAAATTTTGGTGTCTTCCTCCTATTCCCACTTTTTAAAAATACTATTCCTTCTATTCCCACATGCAAATAACAATAGATGTTTTGATTAATAATTTGTTTTTATAACAATCAAGGTTAATTAGAATTTCACCTAAGATTTACCTGTATTTTTTTTTAAACATAACATATATGGTACACTGTTTATGTATAATACCTAGTTTATTTCTTTTTTCGTCAAAGATATATTTAAAAATAAAGAATAATTATGATAAATAGATTGGAGTAAGATTTATTTTTAAATTTTTGAATTTATAACCTTAAAGAATTGTCTGCTGTACAAATAAATCATGATATAAAATAATATTATAACCAAGTATAATCTTAAGATGTGGAACAAAAGTATACTCTAAAAATATAAGTACTTGGACCAATAATCAAAGATGTAAAATAATGGGTGAAAACTGTTAACTTTACTTTAAAGCTTGAGCAATCAGATTTGATTAATTTTAATTGACTGAGTTAGAGTTTGGTGATGCAGCCTCCCACCTTGTTCACGTGGAATAGATTGATAAACTTTAATAGACTTGTATACAGTGATTGTCTAATGTATGTGCTAGAATGTGTGATTTGATTTAGTGCTGTTGTATAATTTGTGTTATATTATGCTTGCTTGAATCTACAGTTGAATTTGTGTTATAAAAGAAATTATATATTTTAATTTCTTTCATATTTATTTTGTTTAAAAAAAAACAGAATTCATACAGATGCAAAAATAACTTATTACCTGTCCTAATAAAAAAAAACACTGGTCAATTAACAGTTGATTAAAAAATCTTTGTACAGTATAATCCTTTGTTTGCACAAGTTTTCCCCCTATTCCCACATGAAATATAAACTTTTCTTACCAGATTTATAAAAAGTGGGAATAGAGGGAATGTATGTTTTTCATTTTAAGATAAACACTATTTATAGATATTGTTTTTTCGTGTTATTTGCTAATTGTATAAATCAATGGTCATCCCTTGGACTTCGACCGTCCGGCAGAAAACCCTTGCTTAAGTTGGCGTCCGTTTGTTTGTGCGGGATGTGTAAATACGCAGCCACATCCAGTCAGATCTGAAATGGGGAATTTAACTTCGATGCTGTGTGTGTATAGAGAGAGGGTGTCACGTTCTTTGCAAGTTAAAGAAACCTTAAACACTTCGAGGGATTTGTTTGTGGCTTGCTGCAAGCGAAATTTCTGCCCCTTATCCAACCACCTCATTTTACAGTAGCAGTCGAAATTCTCTTCCTTATTCCCGATTGATCCAGTTTGCAGAACCACCTAACTATTGCATTGGATTCACCTTATCCGACCGTTCTACAGTCTGGTTGTTCGTCCAACAATGATTTTCGTCACCTTTTTTCTAAATAAACTGCATAATAAAATGACTTAATATTTGGTCAGCAGCTTGACAGTGATTGTAACAAGTGAGCACTTTTGGGATCTTTCAAATACTTTCTTTCGGTTTGATTTATTGAATATTTTGAATGAACTTGATGATTTGTAACGTGTGAGCGCTTTTTGGAACTGGGGATGTTAGATCTGATGTCCCGTGTATAAAGAGTGCCACGCTCTCTGTACGTTTAAGAACCCTTGCAAAAACTCTTTCTAGAAGTCCGTTGGTAGTCTATTGCAAAGAAATACACATCAAACATACCACAATTTTCCAGTAGCAGTCAAAATTCGCGCCTTGCATACCGGTCGTCCTAATTTACAGAACCTTTCTATTAGATATATTGTTCAGATGTTCTCGTCCTGAATATTCATGAAATAGTTCCCATTAGATGAAACACTTGATAGACACATGTCTATTGTCGATAACTGTATGTTGACTTCTATATGTCTTGGTTTTTTTCATGTCGGTGGGTTGGAAATCATAGACGTAAACCTTGCATATCCTTTTATTCATGTAATAGGACTTTTTGGACTTTTCATGTGATAGTAGGTTTTACTCATAATATGACTTTTCGGAACTTTCATGAACTATAAGGATCTCTTACCAGACCTGGTCATACCCAATCATGCCTTTTTCTACTGACTTAGGGTCTCAATTCTATTAAATTTCTCATTAACCCTAGACGTCTTGTAATTATAATTCTGTTTAAAAAGATTCATGTACACATTATCTATATAACCTTTTCAAAGCAATTTTAAATCAATTAAGAACAAAACTGTATATTATATACTTAAATTATACAAAATGTATTACAAGGTGACCATCATTTAAAGGTATAACGATTGATCATATTTTTAAAATAAATATTTTGACCTAAAGTTACTCGATCGTTTTAATACTAGTATAAACATTATTAACATTCATAAAAATCTACGCAAGAATTAATAGGCGTCAGTCTAATCGACCTACTGATAAAGTTGCTGTTTTTTTAAACAGGTCATATAGCCCTTAGTCTGCTGGAAAGAAAGAAAATAACATTGGACATATTCTTTGTATGAGTTATTTAAAGATATTCCTTATAATACATAATAATAAAAATAAAGATAAATGCGTACAACACACACACATGCCCCCTCAAGAAGCCTTATCGCAAAAGAGTCAGTTAACCGGAAAGAAACACAAGCTTGATCTGTAAGATAACATTAAACACTAATGTATATAAATCAGCTCCAGATTTGCAAACATGAACAAAAAATTCGGACGACTTTACTGTGTCAATGAAATCTGAATCCAAGGGCCGTAATTCCACCAAAAGTCGGAAAACCGGATCGAAATTCAAATGAACATTTTATCTGTAAGCCAACATATTTTCAAGCAAATATTAAATATATAAAAAATAAGTTTCAAACTATAGTGTTGGTTGTCTTTTGGTCCTTTCCTTTCTTCCATGGCGTTGTCAGTTTATTTTTGACTTATGAGTTTGATGTCCCATTAGTATCTTTGGCCTCATTTTTTCAGTTTTGGAGCCAATACAAAAGAATATTCTGGACAAGTAACATTTCAATAAAAGTTCTGAGTCCAAGGACCGTAATTCTATCAAAAGTCAATCATGACACACTATTAAACAAAAGATCAGATCAATATCTGAAGGCATAAAGAAAAGGTATGGACACAACTATTTGATTGCATGATCAGAAGCACGGACATGTGTAACAAGCACTAAAATCCCCTGTGCATAAAAATATATCAACACAGACGCACATTGATTTATTATTAGTGACTTTTGACAATCACAGGGTAAAGTTAGTATTTTTAAGTAATCGACCCTTTCACTTTTATCTCGGTCATTGAAATAGCGAAAAGGGGATACCAATAGAGAGGGGAAAGATACCAAACGTACATTCAAACTCATAAGTCGAAAATAAACTGAAATTGCCATGGTAAAAAAAGGAATATGACCAAAAGACAAACAACAGAACACAAATCACAACATAGAAAACTAAAGACTGCATGTGAGCAACACGAAACCCACAAAAACTGGGGTGATCTCAGGTTCTCCAGAAGGTTAAGTAGATCCTGCTCAACACGTGGCACCCGTTTTTTGCTCATGTAAGTACAAACCCGGTGATAAGTCTAATTGAGTAGGTCACATTCGGGGAAAAAGGACGGGATTGTGTTTCAACAATTGGGACATATCCGTCGTTATCTGTGAAACAGATATATATTCCATAACGGTCAACCAACTCGTGATGGCGTTCGTAAAATACACCACTTGGAACTCTTGGTTTAATAGCTTCCTTTGTGAGCAGCAGCTCTCTATCAAGGAAATCAGGAAAGGAAATACAAGCCCTTGAATATCGTACAAACTGGGTGCAATCAACAAGGGTGTAATCAACAAGGGTGCAATCAAAACAATAAAACAAAGAAAAACAGACAGCAACATGACCAAAAGAAAAAGAATGTATATACAAAGAACAATACACAAATCCCTACCCTGAAAAACTAAAACCTTAACAAAATCCGAGGATGACATTCATTGTGTTTATCATTCCAAGTAAACTACTTGAACCTATGTTGTTTCGTTTGCTAAACTGATATAATTTAAAAGATCATTGTGAATGGATCATTGTGTGATTATGTACTAGTGCTACTGGTTTCAATTCTGTTAAATAACCATTAATAAATCAATTCAACAATCGGTTTTCAAGACAAGCTATAAATTATTTCTTAAATGAAAATAACACTTTCTAAATTTCTTGCATCCTAAGTGCTGTCCTGAATTACCTTCACTAGAAACGCTTAAACCTGTACATTTGACAGCCAGGGATGCATAAATACCTTTCAACATTTAGAGTTATATTATCAAATTTTCGAACCTAACACTAAAATTATAATGCATCTACAGTCAACTTTGCCGGAGGGATTTAAAACGTTAGTTTCCTAATAATTTAAGGATCCAATGTGACTAAGGTTAGGTTCAACACCAACAGTAGTTTTTGTATTACACAAGATCATCAGAGCAACTACTTATGCAAATGTTGATCTTCCGATGAAATATATTTTGATCCAACTTGCATAATGATAACAATAAAATTAGGATTATTGTAAAACAACTTATTTTCGCGGATACCTTATTTCGCGTTGAACCCTTCTTAGTCCACTTCGCGACTATTTAATTTCGCGATTTTCTAATTTACTTGATGTAGTTTAATAAGGAAAGATCAAAGGTTTACATATTCGCGACGATTTATATTCGCGTTATTTTTCTACTCGCGAAAGTCGCGAATATAAATCGCTCGCGAAAATTAGTTGGTTTGCAGTATTATGTTTTCCCCAGAAACAAATCAGAACAGCAGGACATTATTTTTGCAGATAAACACATTGGATAAGGTTTGGTCATATATAGTTTATATCGAATGATTCTGAAGAAATTTTCGTGAAATAAATTCACTTGTAATATAAATGTATTGTCATATCTTAAAGCTTACACAAAAACAAAATAATAAAGTCTTGTAATATAAATAAATTTATTGTTCAGCTCTTAGAGCTTACACACAAACAAAATATAAAGTCTTGTAATATAAATAAATGTATTGTTCAGCTCTTAGAGCTTACACACAGCTTTCTTACTAGAAAGGATATGTTTTTTCACAACTTATATCAATCAAATAATTTACATATATATAATAAATAAATGCACAATTATCCACATATATTAATTATTATTAATCACAGTAGTATACAATCCTCAAAAAAATATTAACAAAAAAAAACATCTTGAAGATTAAGAGACAGAAAGGAACACTTGGTCTTAAAAAAACAAATATTATACAGAACTAATGTGCAACACAATAATGGAATGTAAAAAGGATAAAGATGAATATAGAAATTGAAATTAGTTGTACATTCATTGCTAAGACTTCAGGTAAAACTATAATTATATCAATAAAAAAGTATGATAAATGCATACTTAAGGGAATTCTACAAATACTCATACATGTAACACCATTCATTAATGATTTTACAACTTTTTTGCTTTATTTCTATGTTTTTTTCGCCTGTTACGTTTACGTTGACATTTTCTTTTTGTATTCGATTTCTTATTTTGGCAACCTCTTATTTTGTGTTTTGCCTGTTTCGTCTTTCTACGTCTTCGACATTTGGTCTCATTTCCTTCCTTATTAACCTGACAGAGAATATCTTTGTGAATACTAGATATAATACTTTTCAGTCGACTCAAAGAATGTAGAGAATTATTCATTTCTTGAGGTGTGGGCATTATCTGCTTTTCTTTTTGTACTTCATTGCAAGCAGATCTAGACAGTTTTCGTTCAACCCGTTTACACCTTTTCGGTTTTTTACATATACCCATCAATATCAACCTGAAATAGCACAACACTCTTTTTCCATTAATAGCAATGGCGTCTGTATTTAATGTAGGACTATACATCGCACTTTCTTCGATATTTTTGACTGCAGTGGATATTTTGTTGTAAGCACATGTCATCCATTTCAACTGAAAACATAAACAAATTATTTTTGTTAAAGTCTATTAGTCGAGTGTCACAATTGCCGTCAAATATGATCAAAGGTCAAAGTTCAAAATGTCAGCACGAGAAACACGTTCTAGCTTCAAAATAAATAAAAGTTAAGTAAAAGCAGTTAAATTGGTTTAAAACTAAATCTTTGATATTTTAATATCATTTATGAATTTCTATCATATTTATTGCAATTAAAACAGACAAACTTTGCAGCTTATACAGTTTTCCAAAACACCGCATTAAAAATTGAAATGCAGTCCATATCAGGCTGAACACGACAATAAGAATTTTTATACACAATCAAAAATGAAAACAACACTATAAATTTCATGCGTCCGAATCAAATCTGAATGAAAACAATACGAACGGAATTTCCACTAACAGCGATGAATGAATAATTCATTTACAAATAGAATATGACTGCCAGAACAAACAATCTTTATTATAATTGTTAAATTGACGCTAAACATGAGATTTATGTTAAAAATATCGACAGACACAAATATAGTACAAAAAATATTTCAAGTTATTTTACATCGGTAAACCTGTTCCGTGGAGGTTTTTTTCCCCCAAATAGTCATTAAATAAATAATATATGATTAAAATAGTAAATAATGCTAAGACCTTTTCATACATAAATATTTATGCAAAAAAAATGAAAATATCAATATAACTTCTATGCATCCGAGGCGCTTTTCTGGATTTACCTTCATCCGGAACGCTCTAAGCCAAATATTTGAAAGCCAAGGATGTATAAGAACCTTAACAGTTGAAGAGCTACATGACCAAAAGGACTTTAAAATAATATCCACGTCCATCTAAAGTCAACTTTGCTTGAGGGAGTTAAAATTTTAGTTTTTAAATAATTTATAAATTTATAAACGGACAAATTACAGCGACGGGTTAGCAAATAATTTTAACCATCTCCCACGCGCGTCTGGCGTAAATTTGTTTAATCCTGGTATATATGATGAGTTTAACTATATATCATTTTGACAGATAGATCAGACCACAGACTACTCGAAAGGAAGTTAGAAAGTCAAATATATTGTTCCCAGTTGCACACGAGTAAAGAACCGCATCCTCAGTAGTAGTCGGCTTGTTTCAAATTATGGAAATGTTGCAGTTAATTGAATTTTTAACCTGTATCGTTTTTAATTATGTTATAGTTGTTCAGCATAACTTATAGAAACAATTGTATATTTTCAACGATAAATATATTTGTACAAGTATATATAAAGACGAAAGCCCCCGCAATTCGGTTAACCTGATAATCCCTTAAAAACTGTACCCAAAATAGCTGTTAAATCGTTCTCTTAGTCATTTAATAGAATAGAGAATGGAAACGGGGAATGTGACAAACACAACAATCCGACCAAAGGGCAAAAAATAGCCCAAGGTCACCAATGGGTTTTCAATACGATTTTCTAATTGCAATGGTGGGATTTTTATTTTATTTCACTGTATAAGATAAATATTCTCCGTACTGCAAGTTAAGATATTTTTTTGGATACAAAAAAGTGTAAAAATGAAAAGTCAGGAACACAATGAAAAAATAACATATGTTCCACATGTTGACATGATTCTTCCAAAATTAGAACCACCACTTTCATTAAACCAACAAAGTATTTGGATGTGTAATCAAAGGTAAATGTCAAGTATATAACGAAACGTTTTAGATTATTGACCCATGTTAGTCCTTGGTGTTAAGTTAAAGTAAATATTGCATGGGGAATGTTTAATTTTATCTGAAGAGTCCGAAGAGCACTTGAAGCCAAACATTTTATATTACATCTGTCGAATTTAAAGTTAAGATCACGTTGACAAAGTTAGTGATTTTAACCACTTCATATGTAAACAACAATGAATTTGCAAGAAATATTTCAATTTTGTATATACTGTCTGTTTTATAAAATACAACATCGCAGGTCCGTATCTGAATTGAATAAGCATCTTATTTTTGGCGAGGACTTTTAGTATAAGTATTGTCTTCTGATGAAGTCAATCAGTAAATTTGGAGAACAGTTTTCTCTGCGTGCCATCGCTTTCTGTCTTAACCCGTCCTTGTTTTCTTACTTGTTTTTTTCGTATAGTAATTTTCCCGTGATGACGTGTGTCAGGATGGAATAGAAATCGCTTATCCCTCAGGAGAATCTCATGTTGTCTATAGTTTTTGTGGTGCACATTGCCAGTGCCTATTGTTATGCTTTAAGTCTCTAAAGAAAGTGCGGCGATATTATAATAGGTATATCTGTCCATAATTAATAACTTCTTGTTCATTGTATTGCACTTTCGGCAATAGCAGGGTTACATTTAGTAATCACTATGTACGTCCGCCGTCCCCTATTATCTACAACGCCGCCTTAGCTTGAAATAATTTTTAGGTTTTAACCCAGAGCACTACCACCCCTCCCTTTTACATGCTATAGATTTGCACTTGACAAATAATGCTTTGGACTTTTGTTGTTTATCACGTTGAATTGTTTAGTTGCATGCAGCTGTGAATTGACATTCCTGTTCAGCGTTATAAGAAATGAGATACAAATGTAGGGTTGTTTACGAAAATCTAGATCTACCCCAAAAAGTCATTTTGTGAATTCATTTAGGATGAGAAATATTGTAGTACTGACGTGTATATAGTACGTACATTCATGTAATTTGTTTGCCGAATTATTCCCAGTAGATAAAAAAATCCTTAGGGAGGATAATACGCTATAGGTTTATACCACCTGTAGGCTAGAGGGTCATATTTGATTGATTTGATTTAGTATGATAGGTTGGTTCATTTGACTTGATTGTTTTAATATAGTTATGAATATCCCTTAACTGCAATAGTTAGAAACCTGTTCAAGAAGGTAACATTTAATGAACTCACCTTTTTCCTAGGATGGGGACAGTTTAGTTCTCGAATATCGTCCCGTAGGTCCACTGTTTGAAATTGTATCTGTAAGTAAAATACATTTATGATAGAGGTCTCATCTTTAAACAATTGGATACTCCTGAGGTTAATACATTTCATATTAAATAATTAGGTTTATGCAAGTGATTTTGTTTAAAATTGAAAATCAGAATTTCCAATTTAACATACGTATTGGTATAAATAAATAATGTACTATAGAAGATATAAGGATGCATTTTTTTTTATTAAAACGGGAATCGAAAATAAGGAAAATAAGCGTGAATGAATGATTGAATGATTAGTGACAGCTTAACACCAATGTGCAAAACTTACTTACATTTTTTCACATACTACTACGAAATATGAATGTACCCTACTGAGTACTAAATCGACAAACCAAGTCGGATTTTAAACGGTATCTCAAAAGTCCAATGCAATAGGAAGATATGTGACCCTACCTTGAGTTTTTGCTCTACCTCCTTAATATCACATTCTTGGCAGCGAATGCCAATTTAAAAGTTGTTCGTATGACTGAACTCGCAACTTTCGACACTCATTCCAAGCACGAATAATTGGTTCAGTTTTTTATTCAAATAAATGGTAGTCGCAACGAGTTCATTGCCATCAAGATGAACTTTAAGAAACTGTCTTCAAATAATGCAGTAAAAGCAGTCAGTCTGAATGCATTCATATGATATATGCAATTTTTAATTTATAAACAAAATACTACTAGTAAATCTATTACATCAACAGCATGGCCAGATTGCTTTAAACTCGCAAGGTCAGCATTCAAATTAATATATGCATAGCCGCCAACGTGCCACGAGCAAATTAAAAAAACATACCTCAATATAGTTTCATATTGGACGCGTCCTTTAAGTTATTCCCCTAAATTAATAGACTCACCACTAAGCGGTCATCAACATAACCGAAAGACAAAATTGAAATGAGTTGCTTGTATATATATTTATTTTGCTGTGTTTTCTCATTTTAATTTTTTATATCTTGATTATATGCAAAACCCTTAAAAGGTCATCAAAATCATAATCAAAGTACACCCATTCCAACGAACAATCAACTTACAGCTTCGATCTGATGAATTATCTAAATATTACTTATCTTTAATTGTGTATGCAGTTTTTGTCTTTTTATTATAGCTTTCAAGACAATAGTCAAAACTGCTTCTATTTGCCAGAAAATATTTATCAAAGGGCAATAACTCTTATAAGAAATCGCCTGATAATTTTGATAGGATTAATTTGTTGATCTTGGTATTCTAAGCAATTTTGCTCATTCAAATTCCTTCCTCTTTAACTTGCCTGCAGTTTACCCTCATGTTAAATGTTTAGCCAAAGTTGCTATATTGGTTGGTTGACATTTCAAAAAAATAAAAATCCGACTTTATAATACATAGACTGAGGATTATTCAGGCCAAGTTTCAAAGAAGATGGCTGAAAAAAATATGACAACAACGGATGTCAGAAAATGAAAATAACCATTTATAAATTTTGTGCTTCCGAAGCGCGTTTCTGTTCAGTTTGTCCGTTGATGGTTAGCTAAGCTATAAGTGATCATAAAATATAAACACAAGTAAAAATGTTTTGAAATATCTTGGAGACCTACAACTTGTACTGATGTAATTTAAAAACACATAATAATATTTTTTTTGCTGTTAAATTTTGTGTTGAATCATTCCCTATTGTCAAGTAATAATGACAAGTTGAATTGATATACATAGTGTGTTATGTCTTGGACAGGTTTCAAATAAAACCTTTTGGGAAAAGATTGTAAGTAGTTATATTAATACATATAGGAAGAAGGTGAGTGTTGTTCGAAAGAACACACTCCTAGATGGAAGAGAATTCCAGCTGTCTCTATAGCTAGGACTGAAAGATATCCTGTTAATAAGAAAGTTTTTTTTAGTATTAGCTTTGCAAACTATGACTAGCAGTATAAGAAAGTTATCTAGAGTTACAGAAACTAGCATTGAAAGAAAGGAAACGTCATGGAGTTATACAGGTGGATTAATGAGAATAATGTTGTAAAGGTTAGTTTGTGAATAGCATATTTACAAGACTGTTTAGTAAAAGAATAGTGTTACTGATACAGAAATATGTTCAGCAAATTTTAAACACTTACCATGATACTGCTGATTACATTTTATTTCTAGAAAATAGCAGTCAACCTTTGTTAAGATTCGGTGTCACATCAAATATTTCAAATGGCAGCAACATCATTTGTTAAAATATGGAACTATTATTTAATTTGTAGGTTGCAAGATCATTGGTTAAAATATGGAACTATTATTTAATATATATACTTAAAAACTTGTAAATCTTTGAGTTTTCATGAAGTTGGTAACTATGTTTTTATCAATGGTATAATGTTGGCGATTTTGTCCTTTAGTTTTAATAAAATGTGGACAAACTTGCACCTTACAATTACAGTTACATTATAGTAGCTAATTGCCTAGTATCTGCTGCTAATCATGGTCGAAAATAATAAAATTTTAACATTTTCAAACTGTAGAAAAAAGAAAAAGGCGAGGCTCGCAGATTTTTATCCTGATATTTTGTAGCAAGTACAAATAAACTCATTCCTGCAAAAAACAAACTGTTATGTTTACACTAATTTGAGTATAACCGTCTACCGTCTGTTCAAAATCGAAGTGGAGTGCCAGGAGAAGATACGAAGGGAGACGGAATGCGAATATCAAATAAGTTACATTTCTACACCCTTATATTTGTTTAGTAAAATGACAGATTACTGTAGAAACCGATATTTTCTTAACGTTTACAATAAAATGATTGATCTTAATTTTCTACAATTATTCCTTTTCGTATGTCCTGACATGGTTATTAAAAGGACCTTTATACTAGGGACGACTTGACCAAAAACATACCTCTTGATTATAAGTTGAGTTCAGCACGACAAAGAAATTTTTCAGCTCGTTCAAAACTAGAAAGTAAAACTGTGAAATGTCCGTAAATGCTTTATTTGCTGAAGTACTCGTAAGTTGCCCTTTTGACAAACATGGATCGCATTTGTTTGCAGATGATGTCGCAATTAAATGTAAACCGATCATTAAAGTTGCTATAATATAACCACTTGAAGCTGTTCCTGAAACGAAAACGAGTTATTAGTAAATAGCAATTCGCTTGAAATATGTTAACCTTTCCGTTCTATGTGGGAAAAAAAAATTAAATCTTCACTCTTTTTTCCAATTAGGCTTACTTTCGAAAACCATTTTTCTATTTTTCTGTTTTTCATACAATCTAGTGACAAAATGTAACAAAAATGTACCTTTCATATCTTAAACTGTTCTTTTACTCAAATGTAGTAATGTAATCTTGTGTTTGATGTCGAAGAATGATTTAGATTGAAAAAAATACTTTATATCATAAAAGTAAGTGGATTTCTTATTATTTTGTCTTGCATTTTCAAAACAGTTTTTAACCAATCAAAACACAAAAAAAAGTAACTCTCAGATCGTAACAATAAGAAAGCAGGTATTTTAACGACTATATATAGACAGCTGGGCTTTATTCTATTCTTAAAATAGCGAAGGCGATTACCATAATCAATATAGAACATTTGCTACATATTCAATGCGTGTAGTATATATATACATAAATTTATTTCATTGGAAGCGGCTATAATCATTGATGTAATAACTTGAAACAAACAGATGTTTTACTAATTATCTAATTTAAACACCGTGAAATTATTTGTCGGCATTTCCGTATATAAATTGCATATTATCAGAAGTCTATTTCTAGGGTAATGGACTTATGATATTATTCAATATAACTGTATTTCGTATGAAACTGAAAAAGTTACCAGAGGAGGAATAATGGACAGCATTGAAGATTCTTATGGACAGCAATTGTCTAAATGATTATAGGAATAACCACATTCAGGTATAAACCCAAAACAATAATGAACATAATTAAAATATAAAAGTAAAAACTTGTTTTGTTTCTATAAATAGAGTGTTTTTCGTTTTCCCTTTGTCCTGGTAGTGTTTCTTTTCAATGCGATCTCATATTTACTTCCGTCATTTTATTTAGATAATCTGCAAAGAGTATTAAAAAGGTCTGTTAAATAATCATGCAAAACATAGAAGTAAAAGAATGAAATAAAATCAATGCAGCGCTGATCAAAGTCGTTCTTACTCTCTCCAATACTGGAGTTAGAACATGTGAATGACAAAGGTTAGTCTCTCCGTAACAGGAGTGTTACAAATTAGGCAATCAAAAACCATAATAACAGCATCATGGCAACAAAGAAACAAGACAATAGGAAAACCTACAATAACATTCGTGGTGCAATTTGGAAGTTTTTGTTATGGACACCCTCCGCGGTGTTTCTGTATGCAAGACATCGTAATGTTACAAAAATATTTCTAGTAGAAGAATATTTTAATTCCATTTGATCATGTGTCCTTTGTCGTCAAAGACAAGTGAATTATCTTGGTAATTCTATTGCAGAAGCATTGTGCCTTTTTACAGCAACAGTATCCTTAGATTGAAGTTAACAATTGTGTTTCCAAACCTTCGGTTAATCTGTATCCGTAGGCTTTCATATATGACTTTGTTGAATAACACAGCATATTCACCTGAAGAAAAGAAGAAAATTTTAAAGTTGATATTTTCCGCTCTCCAAGTCATGTGATTTTACATGTATAATTATGGTAAAATTTTTGTTGAACAATTGTTTTTGTATATAGTTGTCATAAAATAGTTTTTCTTGGAATATAGAATAAAACAACAACTGTCTTTTTTTGGGTAAAAATATGGCTTAATTTTGTTTTAGACATAACTGTTTTTGGACGGAAAAAGAGAAACTAAAATATACTAAAAAAAATCCTATGACAATTATACGGTTTGCTAGAATATATTCTGTTGACACTGCCTTTAACGGACGCAGCATTGCATTAACACAAAAGACAGTTTTACCTGTTAAAGCTCTACAACTTCGTTCTTGATTTGACCTTTCAACTGTTTTAATTCTAGCGCCAATGACGAGTATTATTTAGGTGAAACACTCATCTGACGGAACATAATTATAAGCCTAGTATATTTGACGAGTTTTTACAAAAAAAACGTAGACTCTTGAATACTAAATAATTATGTAAGTATAAAGCTTCTCTCGTTAAGAATAATATTAAACGTTATATTCGAACCCTACCGTTTACTTTACCTTTCTACTTGAGCGGCAATATCCAACCAATAACCGAAGCTTCCTAAGCAAGTTTTCTGTAGTAGAAAGTGCGTTTTGACACGGCTTTCCAAAATATGCGCCGTTTATTTCTTTTCTAGTTCAAGTAAGTGGTCACACCCTGTTCATGGCTGCACTGTTTTTATTGTCTCTGTTTAAGGTCTACGTATGGGGGGGGGGGGATTGCACGTAAAACGGATTTTATCCCCCCACATGTTGTGCCTTCACTCAAAGTCAGGCAATATGGACTGTTATCATCGTTTAAGTGTCCGTTTTTTCAGAGGATTTGGTTGTTGGTGGTTGATATGGTCTTATGTACTGTGTGTTATTTTTGGCGATTCCGTTCTTACTGTTAAAAAAATGTAAAATCTGTAAAATTTAGATTAAACGAAAGTAATAGAGATACTTATACTAATTATACGTTTAAACATTCAAGCCGCCACACAACTATCTAACACCAAACAAGGAAAACCTTTAAAAAAATAGGAATTTTGTCATCATGGAACCCAAAACTACGCAAAAAATTGGTTGATATCGTTCAAACTTGAGGTGTGTTAGGGTGTATAGTTGCGAAGTGGTGAGTAAATCAAGAATTAAGTAAATGAAACACAACAAGTTCATGATGACTTCTAGGGATACCTGTCAAATCAAGATTCGGGACATTTATTTCCTCGAAATCAATGCTCTTTGCAAAGGCACTTGCATTTTTGTTGTTATTCCAAGCAATCACTGCTGAACTATAACCATAAGCAGCACAAATAGTGTGAGTTGGAGAAATATATCATGAAATTTTGTCAAATCTTTCGGAGCACCTGGCTTAAATATAATGAAAATAATGTTCATTGATTTGTATTTTCAAAACTGCTGTGCAATCGAATTAAAGTTTTTTTGGGTTTGTACCAGTAAGACAGTAAGTAAATGTATGTTTATATACAGAAAATTGGAGTTATTTTAGAGATAGTGTTCTAAAAGTATTCATGTTTATGATGAACTTGAATACAAAAATACTTCCTTAACGCAATGATTTTACCGTGTCATTTTCAAGGTATTACTACAGGAAAAATGCCGGTTCAAAAAACCAATTTTGAAAAGATGTTGAAAATCTTTAGAATAGATCTGCGAACAATAAAAAATACCTATACTTTAGTTGGAAATGCCTTAATGAATATAGAGGTTGTTGCCCTTTGAATGTCATTTTAATTTTGGTTGGCGTTTTTCATAAAGACTGAATTAAATTGAACCAAATTTTCTTCAGACACGACGGTTATTATTTTGCTACATACAGCAGTTAAAACTATATCCCAGATCCCTACCCTTGAAGTCACAATCAGCTTAACAACTTAAAGTTGTAAGATGTGATCTCTTGATTTCTATATAATTTGTTTAAATGATTTATTTGGTCTCTTATTATCAAAATGAATAATGGTAATGATTTTATATGAGAACCCGCTATTTTACTTTATTTAATATAAAACACTATTCCTTAGACTTTACTTCACTATACAGTCATGTATGTATTGTGTTTGTTTTCTTATATTTTGTAATATAGTTGCTTGTAAATGTTCTGCATTGATTTTGACAATTAAAATGATTGCTTTGATTTGTATATAGAAATAGGCTGCAACTCGGCAAAGTTGACTTTTGTCTATTCTGTTAAAGTCCTTTTGGTTTGATGGTTCAAGATTTATTTTCCCCAACTTTAGAACTAATTATAGCCCTGTCGCGTCTACTGAAATCATTATCATACATCCTGTACGACTGGATCGGTACCACTGCTGGTTGACTCAGTATCCGATGTACAATTAACATAGTAGCCTGTTAAAGAATTTAAACGAACAACTATCATTAAAAATTTCAGTTTATACATCAAGTAAGAGTAATAAACATATTACGATGCAGATTCAGCTGTAATGTTGCTATAAAAAATGGAAACGGCACTATGGGAAAAGCCATCACTTGTCGTTGTTTTTTAGATATCAACCAACCCTGACCATCTTTGTTCTTACGTTTTTTTCGAATTCCGTTGGATAGATGTGATCAACATAGCCAGTCTACTTATTCAGTGAAAGAACATCATCTTTATGGCGGAACGTAAAGTTTATAGACAATGCTAGCTTTTTCATTTTTCATTAGAAGCCCCTGTACGGACCCTCGTGTGAATAAAGAAAAAATCGACGTTAAGAGAAGCACAGTTTTTTCAATATTTTAAAAAATGCCGACTTTCTGTTAGGCGTCTTTTAAGAGAACTCCAAGTTCATTATGATATAGTTCGAAGGGATTTATCCTAACAAATAACCCTGAGGCCTCCCTAAAACAAAATATTGATATAAAGGTATGTTACTCTTTTTAATGAAACAAAACTTATCTATTTTAATTTATATACAAATATAAAACAAGGCAAAAACGACGAAGTACAACTTTAATAGATGTTGCTGTAACCTCCATTTGAAAAGCCTTTACAGTTTCCTTACTTTTCCCCCGCTTTTCTCCTTACGCATAGTTCGTTCGTGCCCTTAGCTCTTATTTCATAAATATTTATAAAAATAGACTGTGTAAATAATATCAATTTTCGAAAGACGATTTTTAAAGTACTGTGGATTAATTTATTTTCGTGGGTATCAATTTTCGTGGGTTCAGGAAACATTGTATTTTTGTGGATATTTGATTTTATGGTTATGCCAAATTCTACATACAAGACCATAGACAATTGATTGAAAAGTCTCTTTTCCGCTATATACATGACGTGCTGTCACTAAATTATTCAAAGTTTCATGACTTAGACGCATCTATTCCATCGAGCTTGAAATAAAGAATACCACAAATAAGTTAAGTCTGCTTCATATTATGACTTGCGTCAAGAAATTGACAATTATAGTCGATTGAGAACTATACTTAACGACAAAAGAGATGACACATCAGCTTTTTAATTGTAAACATTCCAGCAGCACCTACATATGGAGTATAATATATCTCCAAGTTGATACTATATTCCAGATCTTGCATATTATCATTAGTTCCCCCTGAAAGAGGATTGCTGTTTACAAAAAAGATTTTATGATTTGTTGACTATTATTTTGTCCAAGGTTATGGTTGTCTTTATGATATTGTTAAACATCTAACACCCTTGTTTTATTAATTTTGTATTTACATTGTGTCATAGATCAAATTTATTCGTTCAGTGTATGTTCACTTGTTTTTATTAATATTTATGTTCTAATTCGCCAGACTTAAACGAACATAAATTATTTATGCAATAAAACTCAACACATGTATCAGAAATGAGCTCTCCTTGTGAGGGTAGCATACTTTTTATTAACCAATGTATAATATAAATCAAACAGTTCGTTTCAATGTTCATTTTCAGCACATTACGGCTTAATCTCAGTCGTTATTAATTAGGTATAAAAACAGTCATACAGGCTCGATCACAGTCAGCCAACTATTAATACATACAAATATACACCAATCTACAAAACAAGAAATACAACTTAAATAAATCATTATAAGTAAAACATTACTTTCCACATAAAAACAATAGATGGTCTTGATGATGGTGGGGGTGGAGGGGGGGGGGGGGCTTAATACAGGCAAGGCAGTAGTACGGCGTATGCTACTCAGCGTAAGGCAGAACTTCGAATAATAACATTATAAATTACATTTAATTTATATCAAACAGCAAGCACGAGAAACACGAGCCAAAATCATACGATACATAGAATACCTGTTTTAAATTCGCAATGCGACGAATTTCATCCAATGGAATACATTGTAAACATTACACGGGTATTCTAAAAACATGTGTTGATGTAAACAAACACACGTGTTTTACCAAAACATATACATGTGCTTCCGTACTATTATTAAATATATTTATGTTCTAATTCGCCAGACTTAAACGAACATAAATTATTTATGCAATAAAACTCAACACATGTATCAGAAATGAGCTCTCCTTGTGAGGGTAGCATACTTTCGAAAGTAACAAAGAAAGAAAAGGGGGAGGGTCATATGCCAAGGTTTTAGAAACTGTTAATTTTTCTGATATGTTTTCCTGAACATACCCATCTTTTGCAGTTTCAGATGCCCATCTCACATGTTTCTTGAATAACCTGTCATTTATACCAGCAGCGGCTGCAGCCGTCGCACCACCTGCTCTCAAACTGTGTAAACCAAAATTAGATTTTTCTAGACCTAAAGATCCGAGAGCGTCTAACAACAACTCTCTAGCCCTTGTATAAGATAGAGGAGTAATTCCTCTTAAAACATAAGTGTTTGTTTTCTTACGAAAAGTTACTGCTCTCAAAATGAATTCGTTAGAATCGATTGCTATGTTAGCTTGTGATAAATATGTTTGTAACATAGACACCGGACATGTCATAGAACTAGTCTTCGAAATCAACACTCTACTACCTTCTCTGTGTTGGTCAGTCTTACTTTTTTCGATAAATAAAGACATATAAGTAGGAAAAAACTGTATATCTGATCTTTTCAAATTAACAAGTTCGGAAAATCTTAAAAATCCTGCATAACTTGTAAGACACATACAGGCGATTTTTCTATGATTTAAAGTACTGAATTTGTTACCGTATTTTTGTACAATCTGGTACAGAATTTCAGGTGTAATAGGCTCTTTCTTTTTTACAATGTAATGCCCGATTGACCTATGAACTCCTTCTTTAATAGATGTACATAAAAAAGAATTACAAGGATCGGCAAATCCAGCTAGTTTATGTGACCAACTAATTGCATAGTAAGCTCCTTCAACTATAGATGCGGATTTGTGTTTTTTACATAAATGAATCAGGTATAACGAAACATCATAGTCTGATGCTGGTAAAGAATTAAGATTAAATGAATTACACCATCTACAAAAATTGTTAAAGGCGTACCTGTACTTCTTCCGAGTGCTTTCAGCTCTAGAGTGAAGACAAAATTCTGGAAGACACTTTGCTAAATTTTGTAATGGCTGGTGTGGTGAAAGAATTTCTGATGACCACCTACCAACGCTGAAAATATCTGAAAAATGTAAAAATTCAAACAGATAGTAAATAAAAAAATATATAATACATGACAAATGCGTTTAATATATAATCATTACTGACCTTGCTCCGTACTATAGCCTTGTCAGATTTCTAAAAAAGACCTCGCTATCATTTCTATAGCCTTGTAAACATGTGTCATGTCTATGTCACTGTAATACAAAAACAGTTATCTACATTGTTCTTAGCCTAACAGCTAAAATATCAGAATTAAAATTCTTAGAGCCAAAAATGGAATTCTTGTTGTTCCCTTGAAGAAATATACGTTGTTCACTGGAAAATTCAATTACTTCCAATACATAATGACGAAATTCCATGTTTCTTCTAAATAATAAAGTCCAAAACGATGAAGACGGCCATTTTGGTACTATCAGGGTACCTTCGGCTTTACAGAGTACTAAATGATTTATACTTTTAGTAACTAAATCAATTGGAGGGACTATCCAATTATTTTCATTTTTCCAATTTTGTGTAAAAGCATCAATAGCTTCAATCCCGGGATTCCAAAATTTTGAATTAAATCGCTTCAATTTTGTATTAGCAAAATTGGCAAATCTATCAACAGTATAAGGACCCCATAAATTATCCATGAATTCAAAAAACTCCGGAGATGTTTGCCAGTCATCTATATCTATCATTTTAGACAAAAAATCAGCTCTACAATTTTCTGATCTAGGTACCCATATTGGATGTACAATGACTCCTTCCTTCGAACAAAATTTAAAAATGTCATATGCAAAACACTGTAAATGCATCTTGGTGCTACCTCTATTGATTATTTTTACACAGTTTTGATTATCGGTGTGCCATTTGACAGTACTGTTTTTTAAAACAGATTTAAATGAATACAAAGCTAATTGAATAGCCCTTAATTCTCGCCAGGTCGAACTCATGTTTTTCTCATATTCGCTCCATGTGGAATGAACAACTTTTTCATTCAACTCTACAGTAAAAGCACCTGCGGCTACATTACTAGCATCTGAATACACCACTATGTTTGGTAAGGTGTCATTCACAAAATTCTTCTGATTAAGATTTGTCAAACTGTCTGACCAAAATCTCAACTCTGCTAATACACACTCAGTGTAAGCAATATTTAAATTACCATCCCATGATTTTCTGTTCTCAATTGCAAAATATAAATGCCTTGTCATTAGGCTTGTGACATTGCCCATAACTGGAGACATAGAAATAATTCTACCTGTGAATTGTGCTAACTGACGAGCACTTATAATGGGAAATTTATTCAAAATATTGTCAAGCGATTCTTTTGCATCATTTAATCTACGTTCAGACACTGCTAAACTAAAGCTTTTCGAATCCCATATTAATCCTAGCCATTCCAAGCGTTGAACTGGATCAAAAACAGATTTTTGTTCATTTATCAAAAATCCAGCTAATTCCAATGAGGACTTTACGAATTCAGATATATTTTGACATTCTAAATACCCTTCTGACATACCTAAACCATCATCTAGATAAAGCACTATATCTACACCGTTTTCACGCCAGTATTTAACCATAGGTCGTAAACATTTTGTAAAAATGTAAGGCGCTGAACTCAAACCAAAAGCTAAAACTGAAAAGCAATAAAACTTTCCGTTCCAAGAGAACCCTAAATATGTATGTTGCTCTTTGCAGATGTCTAAATGAAAATATCCAGATTTTAAATCAAATTTAATTAGGTATAGATCTTTCTTAAAAAATTGTTGAGCAACTTTCCAATCTTCGAATTTTATTTTATTTTTCAAAACGTATAAATTCAATTCAGATAGATCTAATATCAATCTCTTTTTCCCGGACTTTTGAATGGCAACACTTAATGGATTTACTACAAAAGGCTGGAATGGTACTTCGTGTACGCATCCGTTTTTCGAAAGTTCGAGAACAGCTTCGTTTACAAAATCAGTATTATCAACTGCAGATTTATTATTGCGGAATTTCATAGGAGGTGGTAAACTCACAAAAGGAATCATATAACCTGATTTTATAGTATTAATTATAAATTTGCTTGCTCCAATGTGCTCCCAAAAAGCTACATTTTTATATAAACTACTTTTGACGCCTTTGGCGAATTTGGAAAAATCAACTTTATCAAAATACTTAACATGTTCGAAAAGTATATTCATGTGCCCATGCAACAAATATTCATCTACTAAATTAAGAAACTTATCTTTTATCTTATTTTGCTGGGTTGTTCCTTGGTGTAAATTGCTTGCTGTTTCTGTTGGGACAGTTTGTCCTCCAGTGTCCAAATTGGTGGCATTCATAACACATGTCATAGGAAGTCGCCTCTCGGCGACTGTTCCTCCGAAAGGGCGGCTGGTTGTACTGTTGAAGAGGCATATCTGCAGTATTAGTAGGAGGTCTGGAAACAGTAGCTGAAGGCTTAGCGTAAGGTTTAGTACGACTTTTCTTCTCCTTGATGGTTTTGAGAGCTCTGCTTTCAGCTTGTCGGAGTCTTTTCTCGTCATCTGAATCTGATGCTATTTCGTCACTCTCGTACTCGCGAACTGTGGTCCAACCAGCAGGAGATTTATCGGCTATTCTGATGAGCTTATTTCTTTTGTTCAACTTTAAGATAAGTCCAGAAATTAAATTTATAGAAACAAAATCTTCCTTCGAAAAACGTTTTTGCAGCTTATGTAGGTCAGCAAGGACTTCGGAATTGAAAGAAAATTGGATTTGATTACCTTCACTCTTTAGTTTCACGGACGCTTCCTTTTTCAACTTAGTGGCTAAGGAGTCGTTGCCCGACACTAACTCGTTCTTCAATGCAGATATTTTAGAATCGAAGTACGGCGTAAACAGTTGAAAAGTGCTGTCACTTATTTGTTGCTGTGGCGCTGTTTGCTGGGTTGCTGTCGACGGTGCTGGTATAGGCAAACTAGGAAATGCAGCTTCTCTGTTAAGAACGACAGGAGTTGTAGACTCGTGTAGTAGTAATTCGTCTTCGTCTTCGGAACGGTGGTCTGTCATGGTTAATACAGGCAAGGCAGTAGTACGGCGTATGCTACTCAGCGTAAGGCAGAACTTCGAATAATAACATTATAAATTACATTTAATTTATATCAAACAGCAAGCACGAGAAACACGAGCCAAAATCATACGATACATAGAATACCTGTTTTAAATTCGCAATGCGACGAATTTCATCCAATGGAATACATTGTAAACATTACAGGTATTCTAAAAGCATGTGTTGATGTAAACAAACACACGTGTTTTACCAAAACATATACATGTGCTTCCGTACTATTATTAAATATATGTCTTTTGATTGAGTTAAGCCATTTCAATTGATATTTTATAGTGTCTTTCTATGTTGTGATGTTACGCTATTGTTTCAGGTAGGGAGCAGGTTGGCGCCTATTAAAACGTTTAAACTCGCTGCATTTGTTTGCACCTCTCCTAAGTCAGATCAGCCAGGAACCTGATGTTCAGTGGTTGTCGTTTGTTGATGTGGTTCATAAGTGTTTCTCGTTTTTTATATAGATTAGACCGTTGGTTTTCCTGTTTGAATGGTTTTACACTAGTCATTTTTGGGGCCCTTTATAGCTTGCTGTCCGGTGTGAGCCAATGCTCCGTGTTGAAGGCCGTACTTTGACCTATAATGGTTTACTTTTGCAGATTGTGACTTGGATGGAGAGTTGTCTCATTGGCACTCATACCACATCTTCTTATATCTATTATGGAATATCTGTGTCACAAATGAACACAGGTAGGGTCCAATTGTCGTAGCCAAATTACCGTCATCTTTTCCTCGAATATGAAATCTCCGAATGCTACAAATACCACCGAATGATTACCGTACCAGAGAACCTGAGATAACCCCTGTTTTAGTGGGATTCGTGTTGCTCAGTGTTTTTTCCTCTGTGAAATGGTTTATAGACTGTTGTTTGTTTTTTCCCATGAGTTTGAAATCGTAGCAATAACGGTGTATACATATGTCAAACTCGACTATCACAGTAGAGCTTACTGTGATAGTCGAGTTTGACATATTTATATACCGTTATTGCTAAGATTTCAGACTCCTGTGGTCTTTTCGTCGTTTTCTTTTTTGATCATTGTATTGTCCCATTTTTGTTCGATTATTTTTTAGTGTGCCATTGCTGGAATCTTGGTCTTTTTTTACAACACAATAACTAAGTGAATGAATACATACTTACACAGAGTTGTAACTTTCTTTTAAATGTACATATCCTTTAAAATAAATATAAACGTGATGATAAGTTCACTACTTGAGTATTTTCCGAAAGTTGATTTTCGGAAAATGTTTGTGTGATGTTATATTTCACACTGAATGATTTTGAACTTTCATGCATAGCTATGATCGTCCGGATTTTTTTATTTATGTTGGTCCTTTAAATTTTACCCAGCTCTTCAATGTATGTATGAGGTTAGAATTTTCAAATATTTTGGCCTCGTGTATCACTGAAGAGACATCAATAATTGTCGAAATGTTTATCAGGTGCAGTAAAAGTTGTACCGTTGATGATTTGTTTTCATGCACAACTCTGTCATGCAACAACAGGAATTATAAAATCTGTTGTAGCACTAATCTTTTAATCAGTGTATAAATCATATTTTTAACCAAAATTTTTAAGTCGTTGGTGATATAAAAATCTGTTGTATCATTTAAGTTATTTGTACAGATAATTTATAAGATAACATTTTCAATTCTTTGATAAATTCAGATATAGGATTGATCAAACAGACTATCTTTTAATAAATACTCTGAGACTCCATTATTCTTTTTATTTAAATGTTTATTTTGTTAATTTGTGTCTTGTGATGTTGTGGATATTAGTCAATGAGACAGCAACCAAATGAACACATCGAAGCCAAAAGACATACATAGGCCAATATACAACAATTATGTAGTCAAATGATTGCACAATATGCCAGATGTAAAGCTTCGAGTCTAGAAAGGTGTGGATAGGTTTTATTAGAGCTTTCTTACAAATTGACGAAAGGTACGTACGCCTGACGAATCATACGTAAGACCCGTTTGAGAGATCCTTTATTTTGACTTTTGAATGTTTCTTAATCAAGGCTGTCATGGGATTAAGATGGCGTTTCGCTTCAATGTTTGCCTATCAAGGACGATAACATATGCAACGAAACATGCCAAACTTAAATTTTCTGGTGAATTTTGGGACGTACGAGGTAAAAATATAATGCCGCTAGGATAAAGGAGGAGATAAATTAACAAAATTTGCTGGGTAGGCTCATCCGAAGAAGAAAAATACCCCCATAAATAAAAGAATGTCTCAACCCCCCCCCCCCCCCCCCCCACCCTTTGGGTAATATCACGCCTACCCTCGCTAATATCCCTTGTCGCCTTGTGGAGAGTTCATGTATCCGGCTTAGAAACAGGTCTCTACGCTGAGCTTTATCTTTTCTTCCACTCATGTTTACTGTTAAATCATCAGTATCAAATTCAGAATCTCTATAGTGCAAAATTGCTCATGTATTTTCTTGATAATCATTCAGACGTTAAAAAATGTGTGTGTAAAGGAACAAAACAAGAACTTTAACTAGTTGTTCTAAAATTAAAGCTCAATGCAGACACATTCCTTGTCTCGTAGTCTGAATATCCGCCTTGGTGTATTATTAACAGCTAAAATATATACTACGTATAACTTGTTGATTGCTTTTTTTTTCTTTTTCTTTTTTTTTGTATCGCATTATTTTTTGTTCACATAAAGAGAAAAAGATTCATCACAAAACCTTTTTTATTTCTTCTCCCAGATTTTTATTTCATAAATTTTCCCATAAATTGTAGCATTTTTGTCCGGCAAATCTTGACGATTCACCTTGGCAATTTGATGATGGCATAGTCATTAAAAAATAAAAACAATTGTGAATTTTGTCGTTGAAATTAGAGTATTATTCTTCAATAATTTCATTAAAATGTTAATGGTTTAAACATTTTTATAAATGCATGCTTAAACAATTCCCGTTATTGTGATTTATATTAGCAACGTATTGGACGTAAGTGTATTTTTTAAACTATTTGCATTTTTTTTAGATATTAATTGCGTGTTTTATTAGTGTTTCCCCCAAGCCTGTTTAGCATGGATAGACGCCATGCCATTTTTAAATGTCGCCATGCCCTTTTTTTGTTTTAATAAATGACGCCATGCCCTTTTTTCACTTCTTTGGATGACGCCATTGTCTCAAAAATGCCCTAAATAGAACCCTTTTCAAAAATAAAATTTCAAAATTTCATGCCTATCGGCCATTTCCGTTAAAATTGTAACCTGATGGTGTAACACTCAAGTTGAATACCTTGCCTTTGGCAATTTTATCACCTCTGTAAATGATTGTTTACTGCTAATTAGGGGACTTTAGATAATTAAACAAACACTAGATATTTAATACAGAATGAAAATGTCCGCATGTTATCCATTTGTTTATGTACAGCATGTACACCTGAAAAACTTTTATTTAAGACTTAAGTAGACATAAAATTTAAATGAATTGTGAAACAATTTTAAAGGTATACATAGTTTTGACTAAATTGGTAAACAAAGGTTTTGTTTCATAACCTTGAATATGAAATTTAAAGAAATTCGTATTTTGAACATAAACAAGATCACTTCCTGTTTTACTTCTTGTATTTAATTTATAATCCTCCTTTGTAGGAGCACTTAACAAATGCTTTTATTTTTAACTATTATGGAGAAAAAAAGTAACTGTTAATACCTTCTGCAATGTATGCAATGTATTATTGCATCAATATATCATCTCCTGTTCCACCTGTTATATTTTTAAAACTCCTTACTTAGGAGCACTTTCGTGTGCACTTAAAAAAAAACTTTTTTTTGAAACAATTTTAATGAGACTAAATAACTTTCAACCAACATCAAGACACATACTATAATTTCTAAATAAGGTTAATATAAGGTTAAAATACAACTAATGTTCCATAAAGTGATTATTGAACTGGTTACCTGTAATTTTTTTGTTTTCTGCAGATTACTGTATGTGCCCTTTTGTTAATTTTCCATACACTCTAGGTGCCCTTTTTATAAATTTTTGCGCGCTCTAGATGCCCTTTTTCAATTAAGTTACCATGCCCTTTTTGTGTGATAGGGGAAACACTACTTTATTTGCAGTGTTATCTTGGGAATGCAATACGTGCCCCCTTTACGTTCGTTCGTCACTGATCTTTCGTTAAAATGTAAGAAAGCTCTAATAAGAGAAGAGCACATGTGCAAACCACCTTAAATAAAATAGGCTGAGAATATTTAAGAATTTCGCGCTTCATATAAAAAATCAACGCTTTAACAATCCTATAGAATTATATAAAAAAAATTCAATTCTTATAATTACATTTTTATGCTACAACCATGAAATACAGAGTTATATCAAGCTTTTCGTTTGTTTTTCTATGCATTGTTCTAACAATGTCACGGGTAGCACATGCAGTCATAGCTGTTGTATTCTATACGGAAATAAAATGAGAGTGCCTCGCGAGTGTTTTCAGCCAATCAAAATAACCGATTCTAATGAGAAATACATGTAATGTAATTATACTAGTTTACACATATATTTTATGAATGAATTCGTCGTATATAACTACAAGAATAAATAAATACGAAGTTTACACAAGTGGAAACAGGAAACAAGAGCAGTGCTCTTATATTAATCCATTTTCCTACAATGTTATGTTATGTATGATGGCATATACGTACACATTCGGGAACAGCCTCGATGACTACATGGAAAGCCATGTTGTCATCAGCTATGAATCCTTGATAGAAAAGTTTAAAGGATTGAAGTATTGATTACCATGTTAGACTTAGAATCATCAGGACAACGGACATAACATTTATTTAAGAATCAAATGTTTCTATTTGTAATTTTATTAAGGTGCGCTTAATACTAACAATGTGTACACGATCAACGATTTTACAACCCTATAAAATTACAAAAAGAAGAATGCAATTCGTATAATTACATTACAGTAATATGGTTCAACTATGAAATAACGAGTGATATTAAACGTTTCATTTGTTTTCCTATGCATTGATATATCGTTGTCATGGGAAGCACGTGCAGTCATGAATATTGAATTTTATTGAGAAATACAATTTGATTTTAGGAATACCTTGCGATTGCTCTCAGCCAATCAAAAGTACGAATTCTTATGAAACATACAATGATGCAATGTAATTATTAGTCATTGTGTTTATCATTTTCATACTGTACATAAAGAGCATATGAATGATATTTAAAACTATATCGTAATCTCGGAATAAAATTTGATTCCATACAATCCGCTTACCCCTATATAAACACATATCTATTTTTTGAGTTTTGGAAAACTATGAATCAAAAATAAGCCAGTTTCAATATCAACAGAATAAGATATCACATAATTCCTTGCCATGAAATCGATCCGTACCTCGTACAAATAATAAACCTTAAAATGAATTATCTTTTTTCTGTTTTTTTTTTTTTAATTTTGTTTATTTACACAATTAGATTTCTGATTTAAGATTAAACGAAGAATAAACAATTCCGCATTCACCGCTTTAGAATAATAGTAAACCCTTTTTTTTTTTTTTTTTTTAAAGTTTTTTAAGTCAAAACAAAATATGTATAAGATATAATGCCGCAACACGAGAGGTGCCACATGTGGAGCAGGATCTGCTTACCCTTCCGAAGCACCTGAGATCACCCCTAGTTTTTGGTGGGGTTCTTGTTGTTCAGTCTTTAATTTTCTATGTTCTGTTTTGTGTACTGTTGTTTGTCTGTCTGTTTGTCTGTTTGTTTTTTTCTTTTTTAGCCATGGCGTTGTCGATTATTTTCGACTTATGAGTTTGAATGTCCCTTTGATATCTTTCGCCTCTCTTTAACAAGATATATCATCTGACCTGTAGATACGTCTTCGTAATTCGCATTTTTCAATTGATAAATTTTTACAAAATAGTTTTATTTTGTGTTAAAAGCAAACATGATGGTATGCATTTTTGTTTTTAGTTGTCCCGAACGTTATAAATATACATCTTGCCTTCCAAACTGTCGGTCTCGGTAGCACTTTTTTCACCATCACTTGGTCGATACAACTGCTTCTATTGGTACCAGGATCATAGTAGTGTATTGGTTTACCATTATTATTTTTAAAGTCCTGAATTTACAAAGCACGAAATCGGAATTCAAAATTCTTAATCATAAAAAAATGTTTCAAAAGTATTTATTTGATAAGGGGCATAATTATAAATTACGAACAGATTACTGTATAAGGGTTTAAATCTATATTTAGATATTCTATAGGATTTTTGCGTTTAGTAAGACCAAAAATATTTTATGCTTTAGATTTTTAAACTAAGCGTGCCTAATAATGGAAACCAGAAACAATAACATTGAAGTCGGAATGTCGTTATACATTTCTATTGGTACCAGAATCAAAGTGGTGCACTCAGATTTATAATCTAGTATTGGGTAGTCCTGGATTTGTTAAGAACGAAATCGAATTTAAAATTCTTAAACAAAATGATTTGAAAAATATCTATTTGATTATGATCATGATTATAAATAACGGACAGATTTGTGTTAAATCTATGATTTAAATACTCCATTGGATTTTCAGCGTTTAGTAAGACCAAAACTTTTCACCTTTATGAGAACAATGACCACAGGTCAACTACTATTTATAAACATTTGTACCTTTGAAGTAAAGTTTAATTTTGCAACAGATAAGAATAGTTTCAAATGTACTCAAGTTAAACGTATAATTATCTTTAAAAAAATCAATATCTATATATTTTGACCAGTTTGTGTGAGAGAGAGTGGCTTACTAGGTACACACACTTTTGAATGAAAGTGGAGGCAAGAAACTTTCGACTTGTTTGACCGTCATATCAGTTAAAATAGAATACAAGTAGTGGTGTGAATGTATTAATACATTTCATACAGTCATGTCATACACCACAAATAGTAACTTGTACGACTCTCAGAAAGAGTAACGACAAGGACATCTATGGGTCAATAAAACCATAAACTCCCTATCATGTATTTATTAAAAATTCAATACTCAATATAGACGTGACACACACATTTTCGGGTTCACTGTTTGTGGTTCATACTGATCTGGGGCCTGTTAATCGAAGCTCTTATGACTAGGACATGTCCTAAGGTCATCTTAGGACGTATCTAAGTCCTAAGTGGGTTTATCATACATGTCGTAACTTAGGTAAAGACTTGGAATCGTCCTAACTCTAGGACACCTATTTAGGTGTCTTAAGATGGTCTTAGGATGGTCCTAACTTTAGGATATATTTTACGATGGTTAATTTGTAATTAAATACGACCGTCACCTATATATGTTTATTTATAGTGAGCATTATTAATAATTTTTGTAGCAATATACCACTTAGGGACTATAATAATCCACTGAACTATTTGGGTGACATTGATATTATACGCAAGTATAGATTATCACGTCCGTAACACAGGCACTTAGGAAATGAACCCCCCTTTTTTAATTTTTTTTGGGGGTGTATTTTAATTTTTACTAAGTAAATATTCATTAATATTTTAACTTATATTCACTTATCTAATTTGTTCTTATTCACATTTTCCTCGTGGAAAATATGAATAGAGGGGCGTCACATATTATAAATAGATCACATTAAAAAAATGAACATAGTTTAAAATATTAAAGACTGTTTACTTAAAAAAAAGTTATAAAACAAAAACAAAATTTAGAAAAAAGGTGGTCCATTACCCAAGCGCATGTGATCCGTAATGAAATAATTTATGTATTCCGTATTTTTATGAAAGATGCACGAGATTTGCCTTTAAACTCTGTTAAGTATGAAACCGTGTCACTTCGCTTTAAACTCACTCAAAAATATATAATGATGGTTACCGATTATCGTTTATTAGTTTTCACTATCTACAAATATTATCATTATATAAAACGTTGTTATATTTTTTGTGTGTTGTTTTTTTGTTGTTTTTGTTTTATAAAGTTTGAATGTACCATTATTGGATAAATATCATTTCTTTTCTTTATGATTATACTCATAATATTTCTAATTTTTAATCTTGTAATTATTTACTACTGGTGAAATTCAATGCATTCTTAAGCATTTAAAAGTTTTGTTATGTGGAATTCATAAAGTTATGCATTTGATATAAAAAAAAAAAACCAGTTACATTTCGGTAAAATAAAAAATTGAAGAAACAATTTACAATTTACAATTGAATGAAATTTCACTTTATTCGAAAATTAAACTTCACAATAGTAGTAAATAGTAGTAAATTCTTAGTAATTCGAACGCCAGTGTCTTTAAAACGCTTCCAATAGTTTCAATCGGTTTTAATTTATTTTGTGTGAGCTCTTACTGCTACAACTTTCGGCAATATAAAATGTGTATAAATATTTCCACTGATCATAAAAAAAAGTTAAAAAAGTAATTTTTACAACTAAATGTATTAATCATACATGTAACTTGTTTCGCATTCTTAATGAACAATAAAAATTAAAAAAAGAGGAAATAATTAGGGAAAGCAAAATATAATAAAACTGAGAGGAAATTGCTAAATTAAATAATATGTCTACGTCATTTACAGTATGTGTGACTAAAAGATAATAAAGGGTACATCTATAATATTTACTCACGAAACAATAATAATTATGACTTTTTTTGGTCAAAGTTCTCGTTAGTTTCTAAATAAACCGACAGATTGCTATATCCTGGTTGAAAAGGAAATATAATTAAAAAAATAAAGATCGAGTCCTCTCCTTTTTTGAATTAAACTTCCTGTGTTATATGAACCTTATGAATTTGGCAGTTTCATACAATAAAAGTATCCTTAAAACAGTAACAATAATAAACAAAAATACCTAATTATTATATACATTGATAAAAAATTAACAATATAAAAACAATGGAGATACAATTTTTTTTTCAAATACCAGCGTGTTTAGCTTGATGAGAAAAAAACCGATAGTTTTGCCGAGAGTTTCATTAGCTCAGTAGTCGGTGCTTCGTAACTGACATGACTTATAACATACTTTTGCAATTTAATTCTCCAACCTCCTCAAACAAAGTTTCACCCCTTTTGATTATAAAGCTCTTCAGGTGTGTAAGTAGTTATTATGCATCCTTCATATGGCTTTCAATTTTTTGGGTATGAGCGTTCCTGATGAAAGTCAATACAGAAAGCACTTCTTTCAATTTTTCTAGAGGGAAGACCATGGAAATTGTAGGATGTTCCGTTTCTAACTGATAACATATGCTAACAATTGTTAACTTTTAATACATTGTGACTTGGATGGAGAGTTGTCTCTTTGGCACTCATACCGTATCTTCTCATTTATATTAACAACCTCAAATGATTTGTGGTGTTTTGAATATATCTGACCTTGCCTTGCAACAAATTCTATATCCGGACACACAAGTTGTTAATATCTGAATAAAAAAAGAAAAAAATGTAGTAAAAGAAAGGCGAAAGATATCAAAGGGACATTCAAACTCATTAGTCGAAAATAAACTGACAACGCCATGACAATAAAAGAAGAGAGTTCCAATGTCCCCCGCGTTGCACATAGTTTATATTTCCAAGGGGCATAACTCTTTAAAAAAAAAGTCGATCGGCCACCATGATAGAACTTGTCCGAGATATTGCTGATATTAACCTATAGTATAAGTTTTATAAAAATCTGGCAAGAATTGTACCCTTGAGAATGCTAACGAGGCCATTTACCATAAATTTAATATTTCCAAGGGGCATAACTCTTTTAGAAAAAGTCGATCGGCCACCATGATAGAATTTGTCCGAGATATTGCTAATATTAAATTATAGTATAAGTTTTATAAAAATATGGCAATAACTGTACCCGTGAGAGCGCTAACAAGACGGGACGGACGGACGGACGGACCCACGGACGGACGCCCGGTATTTCCATGTCCCTGCAATGCGCTACGCGGGGGACAAAAAAAGAAAAACTTGAGACCAAAAGACAAACAATAGTATACAAAACACAACATATTAAATTAAAAGCTGTGCAACACGAACCCCACAAAAAACCGTGGGTGATCTCAGGTGCTCTGGAAGGGTAAGCAGATCCAGATCCACATGTGGCACCCGTCGTGTTCATATATATATATGCCGAAAAAAGAATCATACGAGCACATGTTCGATTATACCACATGGTCAATCCCTTATTTTAAAACATTAAGCATGGTAGACTAATCCGTAAGGTTTATTTCAAACTACATAGTTCTTCTCTGAATCAATTCTCTTTTTTAACTTCTTAAAATTAGTGCAAAACTGCATAGATTGCCAAAATAGTATCATTTTTTCCTGTCTTGTTGGCGGTACCAATATTTTAGTCGGCAATTTAAACTGAATGGATTTTGGAGGAAATCAAAGCTATAATTTACATTTTCTAAAAAAAATTGCTTGACTTTTATCTTAATATTAGGATAAAAAAAAGACACACAATTTTCTTTGAGATATTGGTATTAACGACAGAAAATATCCAGGACACATGAAAAATACTCATTCGGTATTTAGGTTTTATTTGATTCTTGATATAGTTTACTATCTTTTTGTAAACAATCCTGGATATATAACTGAGGTCAGCTGATAAATTTCATTTATAGGTTTATACCCTAAATATATATATCAGTTTCATTTATTCACTGGTTGGTTGATAGTCTAAGATGATTTATATACATTGTAAGTCACCTTTGTTTTACAGTACAACTTCTGATTCTTACAGAAAGTCTAAGACTTTACTTCAAGGTGAGACTTTGTTTTATCATGTTTTTTTTACATTTCTGTCTTAAGATCATTGATGTATCTGTGCTTTTAATGTATATTTTTTTATTAACTCTTGTTCTTTTGGGGTGGGAGGCTGGATTGTTTTTTATTCGGATTGAATATTCATTTTCATCTGTTGCTACTTGTCTACGCATGCTTGTTTTTCTGTACACACTTGTTTCCTGTTTTGTGTTGCAGAATATTCATTTCTAACCTGTCATGTGCAAGGTTATTTATTTTCATTACATGCTAGGCCAGGCTGTTCATTTTCAAATCCTCCTCCCCACCCCACCCAAGAAAATCAAATGATGGTCCCTTTATTCCTTTTATCTATAATTGCTTTTATAGAACTCAGGGAAACTGGTACACCGGCGACGTCTAAAAGGCAGACGACTTAATGCATGACATAAGGTACTAAAAAGTCCTTTATTCTCTTTCAACAATAGATAACATATGTAAACATGCTTTATTGTGTTTTCAATCATTTCCCTTTCTTCTCGTAAAAAATCTTCCAGCTCAATATTTATACTTACCAATAAATCACACATATGGTACAACAAATCTAATTTGGTATCTTGTGCTATTATGTACCAAACGTTAATATGATTTTTTTTTATTTCATCTGATTTACTCTTCACCGTCAAAAAGAATAATACACTGTAAACAGTTTTACATTCATATATTTGTGTTTTTGTTGCAAAAACGGCTCATTAAACTAAACCTTTTACATTACAGAGTTTTTTTTAAGGTAAACAGTTACAGTCGATAGTATTTTAACATAACTATTGCCATATTCCTATACTACACAAAGTCGATAGTATTTTAACATGAACTATTGCCATATTCCTATACTACATAAAGTCGATAGTATTTTAACATGAACTATTGCCATATTCCTATACTACATAAAGTCGATAGTATTTTAACATAACTATTGCCATATTCCTATACTACATAGAGTCGATAGTATTTAAACATAACTATTGCCATATTCCTATACTACATAAAGTCGATAGTATTTTAACATGAACTATTGCCATATTCCTATACTACATAAAGTCGATAGTATTTTAACATGAACTATTGCCATATTCCTATACTACATAAAGTCGATAGTATTTTAACATGAACTATTGCCATATTCCTATACTACATAAAGTCGATAGTATTTTAACATAACTATTGCCATATTCCTATACTACATAAAGTCGATAGTATTTAAACATAACTATTGCCATATTCCTATACTACATAAAGTCGATAGTATTTTAACATGAACTATTGCCATATTCCTATACTACATAAAGTCGATAGTATTTTAACATGAACTATTGCCATATTCCTATACTACATAAAGTCGATAGTATTTTAACATAACTATTGCCATATTCCTATACTACATAAAGTCGATAGTATTTTAACATAACTATTGCCATATTCCTATACTACATAAAGTCGATAGTATTTTAACCTGAACTATTGCCATATTCCTACACTACATAAAGTCGATAGTATTTTAACATGAACTATTGCCATATTCCTATACTACATAAAGTCGATAGTATTTTAACATGAACTATTGCCATATTCATATACTACATAAAGTCGATAGTATTTTAACATGAACTATTGCCATATTCCTATACTACATAAAGTCGATAGTATTAATTTTAACATGAACTATTGCCATATTCATATACTACATAAAGTCGATAGTATTTTAACATGAACTATTGCCATATTCCTATACTACATAAAGTCGATAGTATTAATTTTAACATGAACTATTGCCATATTCATATACTACATAAAGTCGATAGTATTTTAACATGAACTATTGCCATATTCCTATACTACATAAAGTCGATAGTATTTGATCATGAACTATTGCCATATTCCTATACTACATAAAGTATTTGATCATGACTACTCCTAAGCTATGTAGTTCTACGGTTATGGATGAAACATATTATTGTGTAACCCTTTTACAAAAGAGTAGTTATCTATGTCAATAGTTTTCCGAAAATATCCTACTTTTTCTTTCAAATTCCATGAATCGGAGTATTTCAAAAAATATTGGACAACAATTAAATGTATAATATATGCGTCGTGCATTTTGGTTAACAGTTTCCTTCTATGGTTTGTCCAGTTATAAGGTATTTTATATTTCATTCTGATAATAAAAGTACGGTTTTTACTAAATTTCAAAATAAAATTAATAAAAAAAAATAATAAATTAAAAAAAAATTTGGTAAATATATATTTTAATGTGCTAAATATTTTTTTTAAAATTATTTCTTATATTGGTTTAATCTTCTAAAACTTGATATCTATGATAATGGTGGTAGTGTAACTCTTAATTTTGCAGTCCGTATTATACGTAATATATATGAAAAAATCACATGACGTTTACACTTGTATTAATTAATACTTCAACTACAGTAAATAATAGTGGATTATTAAACAGAAAATAAGAATATCATCAGATTCAGTGGTTTCCTCTGAATTCGTGTTTCTTCTTGTTTTATATGATTTTACACAAATATAAAACCAGAATAACATTACTCTTCAAACGTGTCCAAAATAAAATTATGTTGTTAGGGATGATAGATGGATAAATACCCTGCCACGTCCGGTCTGTGTTATTTTTAATGTTTTTTCTGCTTTGTATCGATCTGATGATTAAGTCTATTGTATAGTTAGTTCTTATGTTGTGCTGTTACACCACTGTCCCAGGTTAGGAGGATGGCTGAGCGCTCACCAACATGTTTAACCCCGCTAAATTCTTTATGTGCCTGTCCCAAGTCAGGAGCCTGTAGTTCAGTGGTTGTGGTTGGTTCATGTCTGTCATATTTGTTTTTCGTAAATTATTTTGTTATAAACTAGGCCGTTAGTTTTCTCAATTGAACTGATTCATATTTTTTCATGTCGGGGCGTTTTATAGCCGACTATACGGTATGGGTTTTTCTCATTGTTGAAGGCCATATGGTTGCCTATAATTGCTTACATCCACTTCATTTGAACTTAGTTGGATAGTTGTATCATTGGCAATCATACCACATCTCCATATTTTTATATTGTAAGTTATGAATGTATTTAGAACTGATTGAAAACTAGTTCTGTAGAATTTGAAATTATAGGACAGTGAATGTTTTTAATCACTTTTACCCTTTATGTAGCATCAAATACACATTTCATTAAATTAAAGCTGCATAGACCAAAGGACAAGGATATGAACAATAACAGATCATCGTACGGTCTTCAACAATGAGCAAAAACTCATACCATATGATAAGCTATAAAAGGCCCATGTAAAACTTACGTTGTCTCATTCTGATAGAAATTCTTGCGAATCTTATTTTATTTACCTTTATTATTGCCAGTCTGACCCTTGAATTATAAGACGATGCGTCTCTTCTGTATAATGGAAAAGCATGGACATTGTTTATTGATTTATGACACATAAACACTTGACAAAAAAGCAATTGAACAAAGCTTTATAAAAATTAAATGTTCTATATTTCATTATCACAGTGACTCAAGCATCATGAAACGTGCTCAAATTCAATGAAGGTTCCTACCAACAAGTTGAACGGAAACTTTTGCTATATTTCGCTAGCACCATATCTGTGAATTGAAGTTCACAGATGTAGAGTATCATCAACCAACTACATACTATATCGGACAACAAAATACACCACAAATAAACATTGTCATCTTTTGCCCGACCATCATGATAATGAAATCTAATTGATAATGTTCTATGTATTCCTTTAGAAGATTTAAATATCATACTAGCTTTGCAGTATTGTGCAATTAATGCATATGGAAATAAGGAAATATGGTATGATTAGCAATGAGAAAACTATCCACTAGAAACATTTACCTAATAAAGGTCCGATATAACAAAATGTGAAACAATTAAATGTGAAACACATTTTCAGGTGAAGACAGTGTTGTACTGATAAATTGGCAGAAATAAGTAAAATTGTGCAGCAGAGGATTCATATGCTAACTAACCAACTCTGAATATTTCGAACTATTGATCCTAAAAGGTAAGAGATTTTCCGGAAATATTCATGCTATCTGGGACACACAGAGTCTACCTGGATTTTTAAATTACGCATCAAATAAAATCAAACAGAAACAGATGCGTTTTAATGAAAATGTGTATATAATATTTCTAATGCCGATGATGTTGAAAGTCTATAAGAAACAACAGAATTCTGACTACGTTGTAAACAAATGAAATTGTATGTAGGATTTCATAATTTTTGGAATTCCTACTGCCGCGTCCATATATAAAAGAAAACCCCAAGATATTTTTAACGCAAATGTGATCTCACACAAGGACAGGTTATAATTAAATGACCATGTCAAAAGTCACAGTGACTGTTAACCTTCTATTTATACTTAAGAACCGATATAGCTAGACGACTAATTTGGTCAACGAAGGGATTACTACTATTACTTTGTTATTTTCGGTTTTAAGTCAATACACTAACGACGATGATAAAGGTCTGTTTAGAAGTCTTCTAACAAATTAAAGTTTCTGAGATATGCCTTTTACAATTATTTTTTTAGAAACACGGAAAAATATCGTTCAAAATGAAAGCGTAGGCTTGCTGATTCATTTTTACTATCAATAAAATGGCCTTATAACCTACTTCTTTTTGAATAAATTTCATGCCCAAATGTTTCTTTTAATACAAGTCAGTAAACACTACATAGTCATTTCAGAAAGTTCTCCAAACATCAAATGCCCCATCAGGTAATGCAATACATTATATATGGGGAATTCATGTTATTTTGTGAACATCAATTCAAATCTGTGTAAATAATATGAAATAATAAAAAAGATACCAAAAGAAGCAATTGAAAGATCAGTCCAAGAGGACAGATAACTCCATGGCAAATGCAAAAAATGCACAGAAAAATCTCTGCGCATCGTATCAAGCTCCATCATAAAAAACTATGCTCGAATTCAAATGTTCTGGATATTTAAAAGGTTCCGACATGACAAAATGTGAAACAATTAAAATATGTGAAGTAAATTTTCAGGTGAAGACAGTATTGTACTGATAACTTGGCAGAAATAAGTAAAATTATGCAGCAGATGATTCATATGCTAACTAACCAATTGTCTTACTGAACATTTCGAACTATAAGGCTACGTTATTGATAAAAGGGTAAACGATTTTCTAGAAATGTATTCAATTAAGTATTTATGTTATCTGGGACAGAGTTTACCTGGATTTTAAAGATACGCATTACATGAATTAAAACAGAAACAAATGCGATCTAAATTTGCACATAATAATCATGTTAATAATAATGATAATTTATTCTTAATGCCGATGATTGAAAGTCTTTAAAAAATTAATGAATTCTTACTAAACCAATGAAATTGTATGTAGGATTCCATTAATATTGGTTTCCCTATTGCATTGTCCAAAGATATAAGAAAACCCCAAGATATTTTTAACGCAAAAATGATTTCACACCACAAGGACAGACAGGTTTAAATGACCAGGTCAAAAGTGTCTGTATACCTACAGATATATTTAAACTATTACATGTATAGACCAAATAAGGGATTACGACTCATATTACTCTGTTACTTTCGGTTTTAAGTAATATATATTAACCACATGATTTCAGACAAATTTGAATATTTCTGAGATATGTCTGTAATTGTAGGTCTTTTTAGAAGCACGGGAAAATATCGCACAAAAAGAAAACGTAGGCTAGATGATTCATTTTTACCACCAATGAAATAGCATTGTACGCTACTTTTGATTTTGAATAAATTTCATGTCTAAAAGTTTCTTTTGGTACAAATACGTAAACATTTCATTTCAGAAAATTCTCCAAACATCAAATTACCCAACAGTAAATACACTTAACAATTAATATTTTCACACTCGTATTAATAATTTCATGGCTATTTTTTTTAATCATGTTTTGCATTAATACAATATGTATAGGGAAAGCATGTTATTTTATTAACATCAATTTCTGTACAAATACTGCAAAACAATAAAAAGTTATCAAAAGAAGCAATTGAAAAATCACAAAATAGGACAGACAACTCCATGGTCAAAGAAAAAAGACAAAAAAAATCCACAAAATGCAAAGCAGGAAATTTTCCGAACAGTATCTCAACCATAGAAAAAACTATGCTTGAACTCAGGTGTCTTGGAGAATGTTTACCAGTTTCTGCTTCATAAGGGGCATCGCCGTGTTTTCATGTCAAGTAAAAATGGAATGCCAAGTTGCATTCGGTGATGGACGAGATCGTGACTATTGCAATGATTCAGATATCCATTACCGGTTCACCATGTCATGTAAAACTTGTGAAATGATGACTTAATTTAACATTTCCATTAAAACCCTTTCAAAATTCAGTCGTTCCGCGAAAACAACAACTCTCTATCTCAAGTAAATCCTGACCTGCTGAGGATCGTTGAAATGGTCTTCATTTTTTTAACAACAAATTGACAGAATTTTTTAAAATTGAATTAATTTGATGACTGTATTTAAAACAAATTTCTTTATTTTCAAATTCACAAAATATTCTTTGCAGTTTTGCAACACATGTATGGAAAGTATTTTAATTTTCAAATCATTTATATATGCAAAGAATATCAAGAAAAGAAAAAAGTATAACGTGTGTTGAAGTTATTAGTTGTACAGGAAATCGCTTTTTCTTTAAGTATCTGACTCTGTACTTTGGGTATTAAAGATTAGTTTCCTTATTCGCTATGTGAACCATTAATTCTTTTTCAGCTATTGCAAAAGTAGAAACAAAACGGCCATTCAAGGTTAACAGTAATTCTTTGTTATTCGTCTAATGATTATTTTGTTAGCAATCATTATATTATTACCCTCTCAATAGGTATAATAACGAAGGTAATATTGATTTACATTATTACCCTCTCAATAGGTATAGTAACGAAGGTAATATTGATTTACATTATTACCCTCTCAAAAGGTATAGTGACGAAGGTAATATTGATTTATATTATTACCCTCTCAATAGGTTTAGTAACGAAGGTAATATTGATTTACATTATTACCCTCTCAATAGGTATAATAACGAAGGTAATATTGATTTACATTATTAACCTCTCAATAGGTATAGTAACGAAGGTAATATTGATTTACATTATTACCCTCTCAATAGGTATAGTGATGAAGGTAATATTGATTTGTATTATTACCCTCTCGATAGGTTAAGTAACGAAGGTAATATTGATTTACATTATTACCCTCACAATAGGTATAGTGACGAAGGTAATATTGATTTACATTATTACCCTCTCAACAGGTTTAGTAACGAAGGTAATATTGATTGTGTGCTCCACCTATTGAGAACAAACGAGCGAAACTAACATTAAGAACACACTCGAGTTAGCATGCTATAAGACTACAAAACAATGTACATATACATGTACTGCTAAATCATTCAGCAGCAAAAATAATGGACAGCAAAGATATAAAGTCGACATGTGATATACTTAAATCATTATTTAAAAAACGAATACCAAGTTCTTGAAAAGATTTTTGTCAAAAATTTTATTAAAAAAGAGGCGGAAGATACCAGAGTGACAATCAAAATTCATAAGTTGAAGAAAAACCGACAAAACCATGACAAAAAAACACAGAAAAACGACGAAAAGACAAATAACAGTCTTCAAAAACAATTCACAAAAAACAAAAAACAAATCACCACAAACATCACCAAAACCGTTAAAGAGTGATATCAGTCAGATGAGTTAATCCTTTTTCAACTGATTTTTGTAGTTTGTTCTTATGTTGTACTGTTACACCACTGTCCGAGGTTAAGGGGAGGGTTTGGCGCCAGCAAACTAGTTTAACCCCGCCACATTCTGTAAGTGCCTGTCCCATGTCAGGAACCTGTAGTTCAGTGGTTGTCGTTAGTTCATGTCCGTCATATTTGTTGTTCGCAAATTGTTTTGTTATAAATTAGGCCGTTAGTTTTCTCAATTGAATTGTTTCCTATTTTCATGTCGGAGCCGACTATACGGTATGTGTTTTTCTCATTGTTGAAGGCCGTACGTATGCCTATAATTGCTTTCATCCTTTTCATTTAAATTTTGGTGGATAGTTGTCTCATTGTCAATCATACCACATCTCCTTATTCTTATAAAGAATGATTTCAGATTAGTTTTTTTATAATATAAGAACCGAGGCATCGATTTCTGTATGGATGATACATGTACCCTAATAAGACCGAAATAATATGGACGTGGGTAACAACCGTAATAATTGAAGAATACTTCCAGTCAACTGTAAAATATATAATCATGTGTTGGTATAATGATTGTGTATTGTGTTGTATTGTTCAGATGTACCTTATTTTTCCTCATTGAGTGGCGAGGGATTGAGAATCATTTGAAAAACCTGACTGAAACAGTGTGAGACTATCGCATCAGACTAAAAAAATATGCAACACATAAACGATATCAATCTATTATCTACATTTGATTTAAGTATGTACACATCTGTATCGTTTATATTCAATATTTTGATTTTATTTTTATTGATAACTGATTTCGTTTTTATCTATTTCATCTTTATTAAAACATGTATTTAAAAATTTGGAAATAGAAGTTTAAGCTTTTCGGCAAATGTTGAAAAAATGCAATAAAAAAGGAAATGGAATAAAATGAAACTAGATAAGTACAATTTCCGGTATAATTTGCTCCACAAATTGAGGTTTGACAACTAATGAAAAGTTTTATTTCCGCTATTTACACATTTTCAAGTATGTTAAAATGTCAATAACCTAGTTGCAGTTTTGGTTCAACATTAAAAATCCTTACAACGATTACTGCAAAATATAACGAATAATAAACATAAATTCGGGAATCCGTTTTATTTGAATAAAAAATATAACTCCCTGTGTGTCTTCAACTTTTTGGATGTTTTGTTTTTATCATTATCAAATTAAAAAGAACAATATATGTTTTAGGTGAAATATGAAGTTATGTTCATAACATAAATCTTGTATTCTAACGAACATATGTAGGATTTAATAATGTCCCCCATGAAATAATGTCCACCGGACATTATTTCATAGTAAATACTGTCCATGGACAATATTTACTTATTTAAATGTGTCCCGGACACAATTTCCTATGAAAATATGTCCTCAGGTATGAAAAAGTGTCCATGAACATGGACATTATTTAATACTATAATTCTGTCCAGGTGGACATTTTTTCACAGGACATTATGTCCGCCAGGACATTTTTTGATATGATTAAAGTATTAAATGATATCCATTGCCTTGTTATTACTGGACGTATTTTAACCTATAATTGCGAACTTTCATACATTGTTACTTTGACAGAGAGTTGTCTCAATGGAACTCATACCATCCTTATCTTCTTATTTATATTTTTTAATATATATACATGTATAATGATTTAAATTCAAACAAATAGCAGATGTTGTTCAGTATTATTTTCCTTGGAGGACACAATTCAATAACAATTACTACGAAAAATTGTCCTGTAGGTGGACCATATTTCATAAAAGAGGGACGAAAGATACCAGAGGGACAGTCAAACTCATAGATCGAAAACAAACTGACAACGCCATGGCCAAAAATAAAAAGACAAATAGACAAATAATAGTACAGATGACACAACATAGAAAACTAAAGAGTAAGCAACACGAACCAAACCAAAAACTGGGGGTGATCTCAGGTGCTCCGGAAGGGTAAGCATAACTGTTGCTGTAAAATGCTGTCCACTTAGAGGACAATATTTCATGGCAATTGACAAAATTTAATACCAAAATTCTTTTCTTCTTTTGCCTTCTTCTCATAATAAATATAGTAAAGTTCTTCACATTGATTTTATACTTTACACACTTCCTTCTTATTGTTCTTCTTTCATTGTCATTTATAGCATTAGCTGGGTATTTCTTAGAACTTAAATGTCTCTATATTCACTTCCATCCATTATTTGTTTGTTTACATTTGTATATTAATCAATTTCTAATCAATCGTTCAGTTTTTATTCAAATTCAAGTATAATAAAACTTTTTAATGACCTTTGTATTACTTCCCTTGGAGGACATAATTTAATAGCAACTACTATGAAAACTTGTCCTGTGGATTGACACTATTTCATAACTTTTGCAGTAAAAATCTGTCCACTTGAGGGACAATATTTCATGGCGATGGACATTATTTAATACCAAAATTCTATCAAAAACTGTCCAGGTGGACACTTTTTCACAGGACACTATTATGTCTTACACATACACAAATGAGTTCAACTCTAAACTGCTCTTATTTCTTTAATGCATTCGTATCTGAACAATTAACACTTTTTTAATTGCAACTGAAGTGCCTCGGGGGTCTCGCGGTAGCGTGGTTACCTCGAGTGCGGGAGATCGTGGTGTTCGATCCCGACCGGATCAAACAAAGAATTGAACATTGGTATTTGCTGCTTGTCCACAAATTACGCGGCATTTAGGAATAAGAGCAAATATGGGTCGGCTCCGAACTAGAACAGTTTCTCCAGGAAGGGTGACATGTCTTCCTGTGGTTGGTTACCTTGTGGCCTCTAGCTCTAGGTTCTGCAATCTCAACCTTCCCCTTTTAATCTAGATAAGTGGACTGACAAAATGTAGATAAAAGAAAATACAATAAAAATCAATACATGAAATGCACTGTGTTCTATAAAATGGTACAATAGCCTACTGATAAGAAAGCATGCAATCATATACTCTGATACGGGTTGCTGTACCTCATAGTAGATTTCATACACCAACATCACATTATATTGATAGACTATCTTGTGCATTTTTGTACATTATAACAAAAGTTAATGCTCTTAACAATGTAGGGAGGTAAAGAGAAGTGCATTTAACAAACACATAAGCATTTGAAGGACATTTGAAAATTGGCGTTCATTTTAGTAGGTATTTTATTCCCAAATAATGATCCATCTCATTCAAAGTCTTATGGAAAATCCAGAAAGGCTGGTATACGTTTGGTGGGCAGATTGGTAGCGATGAGGGGAGGATGTACAAATTTGCCTCCCCCTTAATACGCCAGTAGACTTACTAGATATAAAAAAACGATGTTAGGGTGTTGGGTTGCTGTCTCTTTGACGTACACCTTTAATCATAAAATATAGAATGTCCGTGTAGTATTAACAAGTACATATTCATTCATAAATTAAAAGATCAATAATCGGGGATATTCCCACGCTATATAAAGTACTAGGTGAAATCCGTTATATACTTATAAACCGTGACCTTATAATTATGACAAATATGGATTGTGAAAACTTTCATTTTCATTAACTGATTACTGTGATTGGAGTACCAAAATCAGGGAGAATTCCAGACATTGGACATAAAAGCTGAAGTGGTAAGTGTAATATTTCATTCAAGAAAAAGTAACAACACAAAAATGAGAGGTAAAATCAATGTTGTGGTTAAAAATGTGCCCCTTGGAACAGGTGGCACGTGCATGTAACAAGCTAAAATGATCTTGTCGGAACACTTTCATTAATTGTGATCCCGTTTTCCAAGATGAGAACACTTTTATAAACACTCCAGTACTTTATAATGCTATTTATGAGAATATATGTAAATATATCTGCTTTTTTAAGATATAATAAAAATGCTTAATATGAAACCTAAACATGAGCCATTTATTTATATATGTATTCAAACGGCAAAATTAATATGTATGATACTTTCTCCATTTTCAGTCCTAATCGTGACGATCGTGTCATCTCTGATAACATGTCTGTATGGAACACCAGTAAAACTATACTGTAATCCTTGTCGGAATGGTCAATACACACCACTTACACCAAGGATAGACTATGGTGTGACCAAAGATATACTATCTAACGAAGTAGTTAACTTTTACCAAGTTCTGAATACAGCATACATAAAAGAGGTAACTATAATTACATGTTGAGAAGAATGACGGCCGTTTTTTATATATTCAATGCGCCCGGTCATCAGCGAAATCATTTATTTTAGCACACCCCATTAAGTTTTAAAAAACGTAAGGTTTATACAAAATACTTGACTCTTTAGTGGTGTTGACATTTCTGAGTCTTACTTCCGAAAAGTTAATTCTTGATTGGATAATTTGAATATTAATTCTACTTTAGAGTGTTAAAGTTCATTTGCAAATATATTTATAGAAACCTTGTTACCGTTTGTTTTTTTTATGTAAATACGTAAATGTTTTCTTGTGTAACATGAATCTCTTAAGATTTTTTTTTCAATTCAGTCAGCAGCTTTGACACAATCAACGTCGATGAATGATTTACGGGATCTAACACCACCATGCCCAATGCCAACTAGACACTCAGTGGTAAGTTTTTTATCCTGTCATTTGGGGAAGGGCGGGGTTCTTTTGTTACTTCTTTACATTGACTTATTAGCGTGTATATTTTATATTAATAATGATAGTGGTAATAAATCTGTAGTCATTACAAAAGAAAGTATCTTATAATTTCATTTTGTTAATAGTTTTCGTCATTATTAATATATTTGTTATAATGTCAGTCTTGAATATCTTTACCAAACGTCCAATTATATATATTTCAGAGATCTTGGATTATATGTGTATACGACAAAATATCTGAAACTCTTAAAAATGTGACTGACAACTCAATATATAGTTCAACTTTGAATACCAATGATATTGTGAGAGCGGCTAGGAAAGTACTGTGCCATTTTAAACTCGTAATGATACAGATAACAGGCAGTCGTGACAGTCATCTCCAAACAGAATTATCAGACAATTCATGTTCACCGATTCCTCAACTGAGGATGGTGACACCTGGTCCAAGATTATTTGATAAAACCTTAGAATCTTTACGAGTCGCCAGAAATATTTTATATAAAACAAACGAAACACTAGTTATGAATGTATTAGGTAGGTTATTTAAATTTAGAAGTGAGAGAAGTAGAAGAAAAGGCAATAGAAAAGGGAGAAAAAATAAATGTAAAAGAATAAAAAACAAAAATAGAAAATGCAAAAGAAGAAATAGAAATAGAAATAAACTTAAAAGAAGAAATAATCAAAATAAGCTCAATAGAAGACGAAATCAAAATAGATTAAAGCGAAAGAAGTCAAATAGAAAAAATAGAGTTAAATCTGGTAGAAAAAATATTGTTAATTGACATCTGAATGTTTATTTCCTCAGGAAAGTTTTCGGAATCCCCTTCTAGTCATATAATATTTTGGGCATTTTATTAACTTTTTATTTTTCAATCTCCAATTTATACTGCCATCATTAGTTTTAACTAACGTAGCACAAGTTATTTTTTTAATACAATTAGCGATAACTAACTGGTCACACTTTTAAAGTACACTTGTAGTTTATAACATTTTAGCGATAACTAACTGGTCACACTTTTAAAATAATATTTTTTGTACACTTGTAGTTTATAACATTTTATATTATGTACTAATATTTTTTATTTAGATTTATTTATGAGCTTGGTAAATAGCAGTGCTTTGAATGTGTTCATAGATGAATTTAAGACGATTTTCACAGTAACGGTGACGCACTTTGTATTTCTTCCATCTGTGTTTTTTTTCTTCTCTAAATGTAATATATTACAGGAAGGGATATTTCTGTTGTTTTTTTTTTTTTGTAAAACTTGTTAAATTTACTTGTTTAAAATGAATCAATTGACCTTAAAATAAATACTTTCATCTTTTGGGGAATTATTGAAGATATTATATGCAATGGTCTATAGAATTAGTGCTTTCATGATATAGCTTTGGGTCACAGATATAGACTCTCTTTTCATGGGACTTTCTTACTGTAAGTAACGTCAAAATATGAAACCTTTTCAATGTATTTGGCTTAAATAAAAACCGATACTTAAAAACAATGAAACAAGAAATATCCCATTCTATGATACCATAAATTTTCGCATTTGCTATTAGATATACACTTGTAGTTTTTTATACATATGTAGTAATTATAACATGCTTACACATATAATCTTTTCTTGTGTGGTTTTAATCTTATATATAAATATGTATTTGTACTAACTTATTTTAAAATCATTTGGTTGTGGCTTATATGAAAATGCAAACCGTGATCGATTATTCTTATATTTTTTTTTAAATCTTTAATTGATTTTAGATATTGAAATACTTTCCTTTCATATACTTTTTTTTATCTACTGTTTATACTGTTATGATTCATATAATAACCAACAGGTTATAAGTTAAATTTTAATTTATTCATGACTCATAATATCAAGAGGTCATCTGTTTAAAATTTGTTTAAATCATATTTTTCCTTTTATAATGATTTATTTTTAATAAAAGTGCGTACAAGGCACAAGACTTAGTGAAAATGTAACATACATAATTTCCCTGTTTGAAAATATTTTTTTGTAACATGCAAGATTTTTTTTTAAAGTTTCAGATTTCTAATACTGTAGCTGGAAGACAAAGAAATATGGCGATTGACTTACATTCCAGAATAATAAAGTTGTGATTTTTATACAATGATATATCAATTGCATTTGTGATATGTACATATAGTAGTATTGCATTTATTTTGTGTTCTTGACATGCATTTATGATGTTTTTTTGATCTCTTATTTATTTACAACAGATATTGTTTATTATTTCTAATATTTATCTTTATTGATATTATTAAAACAAAAATTCCACAGAAGCGGATCCATTGTTTGCTGTCTAACATTAAATTGTACTTTGATTTGATAAAACTACATAGATTTATGAATCAACTTTCAAACGATGGTGTGAACCTAAACATAACTTTATTACATCTATATATGGAATACTAATGAGAGCAAATTCATGATTCCGCTTTTGGGGGATTATATTATGTGTATCTTTCATTATCATGTGATAATGATTTGACTATATATTGTATTGGTCAAGACCTATCCTGTAGGAATACCGTGTAAGCTCTAAGAGCTGTATCCGTTCATTACATATCAGGAAAACATGTTTTTGTTTATAATAGTTTTCTTGGAAATTTTTATTTATATGTTTTACATGATATTGAATAAATTTATTGTTTACATGTTAAAAGAGTTATACTTATTATTCATAATAATGATTGTAAAAAATACTAGGATATACAAATTCAATTGATACTTAAAGTTACACTGAATCAAAATCATAAGAGAAGTTAGTACATGTATACTAGTTAAAAAATCATAGCCCATGTATCAAAAGACAAATATAATAAAAACATTCGAAAAATTAAATCATTAATTACCACAAGTTAAGCAGAGTCAAGTGAATGCACTCTTTGGTGAATTTGATATGGTATTTTGTGTTACTGCTTGATGAAACTAGGTGTTTTGTGTATAAGAGTCGTCAATTTTTATATCTTTAAATTGTGAAATCCGTTTTTCAAAGGGCACTTCACACCATGATTCCTCTCTTGACCCCCGGGGCCGTCAGCAGACCTATGATATCGTTCCGCAAATTTTGCCTAACAAATGATCACTTTCAAGCTACGCAACAGCATTTTTAGGTTTATTACACTTCAATGAGTTTTTTTAAAATAGTTTGTTCCTATGTTGTGCTGTTACACTATTTTCTCAGGTTAGGGGAGGGTTTGGGAGCCCTAAAACATGTTTAACCCCGCCACACTAGCTATGTGCCTGTCACAAGTCAGGAGCTTATAATTTTGAGGTTGTCGTTTGTTGTTGTATATCATAATTGTTTCGTTTATTGTTTTGTACACAAATCAGGCCGTTAGTTTCTTCGTATGAATTGTTTTATATTTGTCACAAGGGGCCTTTTATAGCTTGTCATGCGGTATCTGTTTGCTTATTGTTGAAGGGTGCAAGGTGACATATAGTTGTTAACTCCTACATTATTTGGTCTCTGGAGGAGATATATATATATGCAATCATGCCGTCCAACACCTATAATATCGTGTGATGCACTTCAAATATGTTTCTCTATGGAAGCCACTGTGGAGGGCTGAGATTAAAAAAAAAACTAGTTTAATCTTGTCACATATTCATGTTGCCTGTCCCAAGTCAGGAAGTTCGTAAACGTTTGTCTTCTGTCATATATGTTCTGTTTGTATTAGTTGTAGAATTATCTGCGGAACCGTTACGGTAGCTCTTATTGTCCTTATGACAACATTACAACGGGACACTGCGTATCCGTCCGATGCATTTGAGTTCATCCCAAGTTTTTAGTATGGTTCATGCTTAGATTTTTATGTTGTGTTTTGTGAACTGTTGTTTGTCCTGTTTTTGTTTTTGTTTTTTTGCTTATGGCCTTTATGTTGTTTTTCATTCGACTTTTGATTTTGATTGCCGTCTTGGCATCTGTTTACTTCCCCCCGTCAGATATAAGAAGGCGTATGAATACAAGGAACGATTTGCGTAATCAAAACGATTTTTTTTTGTAAACATAAAATAGAAAAGAATATTATGGCATGTAAATATTTAAGTTATTGTTGATTTTTGATTAATTTCATATCACCTTTTACTTTAGTTTCGATGACATGTTTTTTTTTTAGTTTCAATGAAATAAGTATGATAAGTAAATAAACAAACATATGAGTCAATGAACGAATGAATACTTTATTTCAAGTTGCAAGACGCATATATATGACATGGCAAACAAAGATTTATACAAAACATAACAAACAAACAGACAGCAGAGAACACGGTATGACAATATATAATGTTTGAATTTTCTTAGCTGGTCTGCTTTAAAATGATTGAAATGGGCTCGTAATAAGTTATCTAAATTGTGACGATTTTGCCAAGATTTTGACGAGTAATAGTATGATTCGCATACTTAATTGATGATGACTCTTTACTTTAAAAAATGCTGAATATTTAATTTTTTTACATCGGAACAATTTATTATGCTCCGGATATACATATAAGTATGAATAACATAGTTTCGTTTGTTCTAGTTTTCTAACCCTTCAATTTTAGTACTATAGGACTAAGCTACACGGTGAACAATAGAATTATACGGCACTCTTTTTGTTTCCTCATCGTTGGGGTAATTTTGAATTACTCAACCTCTTCTATTATTGATATGTACAGTACAAATATATTAGTTATGATATGACGTCATTTTAAATAACTATCACATATATGATTGGTCTGTCGTAAGACCTGGTTCAACAGTTTGTACCAAGTCACAACAATGATAAGGGCCATTCACTGTATACTTGCTACATTTTCGATTATTTAGGGTTTTATTCTTGCACAATTCATAGTGTAACTTTGACATTGAGTTTTTGGTATTTCCCATTTAGTATATTTGCCACTCCTGTTCTTACGGATAATTTTACTAAATCAGTTGCTTATTTTACTGGATATGATTTTATTATATTGTTTTAAATCGTTCTTGTGGTTGGAGTACTTAGAGCAATATGAAACGAATTTCTAGTGATTATGATGTTAAAAAAAACCTCTGAACTAATGCATGCATGTATTCTTAACTAAGTCTTTTGTGCACGTTTTTACCATTCATTACGAAGCCATAACGTATAATCGACTAAAATAATTCATTCGAACAGTGTTGATAGAAAACAATTACTACTTATTAACTTTTTGGTTGAGAGGCCGAAGTACATGTATAACGACCGCGACCCTGATAAACAAACAATACAGAAAGGTAAGCACATGTTTTATTTCTACAACAGAGCGATGTTTATTTGATTTTTTAAAAAATTTCCACGCGTTCCTATTTGTTGTTATAACTTTGTCATAATAGCTGTTAAATAATTTGGTGTGTTAAAATTGTCTTTCAGAACCGGTTGATACTGTCTTTTTTCAACGTTTGATAACTGTTTCTTCCATCATGGGCCTTCCCTTCGCACTTGCGATTGCAGAATTTCTGCGAGAGCGGTCACGATAAGATCACTGCATACGGCAAGATATCGGCAAATTAGAGTATGAGAAGATAATTATACTTCAATAACAGTAAATTTCCTGTAGATTTGGATAATATTAAGGATTGTCTTTACAAACCAGAGGTTCTAAAGAGCATGTGTCGCTCACCTAGGTCTTTGTGCATCTTCAACAATAAATACTTTTTAGCATTGTAGACTAGAATATAAGTCATGACTAAAATCTCTTTTTTCTTGGTCTATTACAATTTTCAAGATATTAGGCAAAAATGAAAAAAATGGTGAAATTCATCATTTAAGGGCAATAACTCCTATAAAAAATCGTCTGACAGTTGTCGATGGACAGTATGTATCTCTCAACATTTTGAACATTGTACCCGTCAGATTGTCTCTATCTATAACGATTTTCAATATAAAAGACACAATTTGCATTTATCCCTATGTTCTATTTTTAGCCATGTCGGCCATTTTGGTTAGCAGGCGGGGTCATCCGACACATGTACTCCAATGATGATTGTAGTTTCAGGGGAGAAGATTTTTGTAAAAGTTAATAGACGATGACGACGACGGACGCCAAGTGATGAGCATAGCTCAATTGTCCCTATGGACCAGGTTAGCTAAAAAGGGTCTTTCAACAAGTGTTTTATAATATAAATTAGCCATTCTGTTACTTAAAACGTCTTCATCTTTTGTCAAATTTGAAGAATCATATGATTTACGTAAACATGAAATGAATTTGCATTGAATTTTGTACTTAATGAAACGCAGGTTTTAAGTTGTTACTTTATAACTTTTGTTTATATTGACATTCTTACTTAATAGAAATAAAGGATATGTAGTATGATTACCAATTTTAGGCAACAATCCACCGTAAAACACAGAACAAGGATGTAAACAACTGTAGAGTGCTGTACAGCCTTCAGTACAATGTTCATTTCATCATAATGGCTGCCATACAAGTAGGATATGTTGTGCATTATTATTAGAAAACTAATTAAGCAATGCAAGTTCATATACCTGAAGCATCACATTAGAGTAAATAATATTCTCACCAAGAAATGTTTCCTCATTCTTCGTGTCAGATGAGCTATTCTCATTACTAGGCGTCGCTCTTCGGTCGTCATCGTCCGTTAACTTTTACAAAAATCTTATCTGAATTTATTTCCTATCAGGACCATTTTCAAACAGTTTTAAATTGTTTACTACAATTCAGAATACCATAAAACCTCTGCCAAATTCATCAATAAATGATAATATCTGTCTTAATTTCAATTTGATATTTCTTAGTAAATAAATTGTCTATCACTATAATGTGTTTTAATAAATAGCCTAGAATTAATTATTTTCAGACAAGTGAATATATATTTAATACAATTTACTCAGGCGTGTCTTTACTTCCGTAAAAAGCTATTCTATTCTGTTCCTTCAAATATTTATGTAATACATGATGAAAATGACATTTAGTAACCAAACAGAAAGAGATGATTGACCAGAGGTACTAGTATGCAAATGTTCATTTTCGATCCCTGTTTCATATCTCTTATTTTATATTCGAATATATCTTTCAACTGTTTATTTACCTGGCGATTCTATTTAAAGTTTTTAAAAAATCCAGATTTTCATATACCTATATACACTGTATGTTTGAGGTCTGAGGATTTTCATGATAGAATAAATAGTAGTGCAAAAGTCTCTGCTTTTTTCTCGAAAACCAGAGATTTTGGTGATTAAATGATGCCGCTTTACAAGTTAGTATCAAAATATCAGAATAAATCAAGATGAAAGGTATCAGATCTTACGTTTAAGAGTAATAGCAAACTACTGGTCATAAGATAATGCATTTGTGATATCATATTTTAATTTGGCACAACTAAGCTCATGTGATATTTTTGACCATTTTCAATCCAATCTATTAGGTGAAAATGACTTTTCTACTGACTTTCGTCATATATCTTTATTTTTATCTGAAAAAAAATATATCATGTATGACATTGATTAGAACTCAAGTTTAACCTTTTTATTTACAGCTATATCATTCTGTGCAGTTGCTACATGTTTTGCATGTCTCAAATCTAATCCAATCAGAAGTAAGAGTGTATTACAAGCAAGGAGGGACTTTGGAGTTACTGTTGACGTAGTCGCCCATGATGTAACAATGCTACTGGATTTCCTCAATTCGACATTTCAAAGAGAGGTAGATTTTAATTTTTTTATATGTATTTATCTCGGAGGAGCAATTAAGACGCTGGAGAGCTTTTGTCACACCGAGCTGAAAACGCACAATAGCACATACTACTTCACTGTTGTGTCAAACTTGTGGTAAAATTACATATTATAAAGTCTTTCTGTTAATAACATCATGAATTACATTTGATATTTTATAAATGCTGTGCATTGATTGTACTAGCAATTCATAAAAGTAAATAAAACAAACCACCAGTAGTGGAAACATTAACATTAAAAATATGCGACAATTTCAAAGAGCAGATTATTTAGAATCAACGCATCACAAACTTGTAATATACCGATTTTTTGGATACTGTAATAGGTCCATAACTAAACTCATCATAGATACCAGGATTAAAATTTTGTACGCCAGACGCGCGTTTCGTCTACAAAAGACTCATCAGTGACGCTAGAATCAAAAAAGTAAAAAAGGCCAAATAAAGTACGTAGTTGAAGAGCATTGAGGACCCAAAATTCCGAAAGGTTTTGTCAAATACAGCTTAGGTAATCTATTCCTGGGGTAGAAAATCCTTAGTATTTCGAAAAATCCAAAGTTTTATAAACAGTTTATTTATAATTATGACCATATCAATGATAATGTAAACGTTACACGTCGAATGGAAGGTCTCAATCACAGATTAAACTGAAGATAGACATTTCTTTATAGCAACAGTGATTCTGAGCAATTATACCTCAGCACGAGCATCGCATTGGAGTACCGCCACTGCTCACATTCTTGCATATAAATTCAGGACATAATAGTGTGATGCAATAACGTAACTTTTGTATAATCGTATAACCAGTAAAATAAAAATGATTATACTTTAATGAGGAAAAACAGCGTTGTCTGTAAGTCATGATAAAAATTTTGTTAACTTTTTTTAAACAACTATAAATAGTATATATCCTTACCATCTATTAATTTAATTTTGTTTTATTTCAGTCGAAGTATCTAACAGTGGAATTGCAAAGCGGTGGAAAACAACTAAATTGTCCATTTGCCAATAAAAATGACGACGAAAAGGTAATTGAAGATATATTTACTCACAATTTTCATGCTGGTAATGTACTGGAATTTCGTAATGATCAAAATCTAACATACCAAGGAAAGAACCTTAAAAGGCTGTAACAAGAAAATGATCTTAATATTTTTACTATTGGAGAACATGGTTAATGCATTTGTTGAAATTGTGTTTTGAACTAGCTTTCAGTAACCGCGACTACTGCAAGATCAGTACTTTTGTCTTGTTGTAATTTGTTTTTGTGCTTGGTATATATCCGATGAGTCAAGCCCTTTCCAACTGATTTTTAGCATTTTCATGTTTTGTTGATACACCACGGCCCAAGGCTAGAAGGGACTGATCACTTACTAACATATTAAACCCCACATATTTTTAATGAAATCACTCGACGTCAGCTGCCCGTAATCCTGATATAGCGTTGGTTGTTCTCTGCCATATTAGATTTTTATTTATTGTTGTATAAATGAGGCCGTTGATTTTTTGTTTGAATCGTTTCACATTTTGTAACAGCTCACTTCACTTCCCTTCGGTATGCGTAATTGTTAAATGCAAAAAGTATAGACTGATTGATTGATTGATGTTTGTTTTACGCTGCATCAACGCGAAAGCCTATATCGCGGCGCAAAAATAAAGATAATTATGTATATAAGCGACTTTTTACTTGCTTGTTCAAAAGTTAAGTAACTGTTAAAGCTTGACTTACAAGCTTCAAATCATTACAGAGATATCCAATCACATTTATATAATATTAGAAAGAAAAAAGGTTGATGTTAACCAAAAGACAGACACATACTACTAATTTCAGACAGTTACTTACATTTCAAATTGAAAACTAACAAAGATTAACACAGTCTTATAGTTGCTTCAAAACTGGGTGTTGATTTTAACTACCATAGTTAAACCAAATAAACCGACACATGTTTGTTACAGTAGCAACAAAACTAAGTACGGATAGAGTTGGTCGATGAATAAAGAGATAAAAAATTAAATAAACAAAATATAAATGCACATGTATATTAAAAGAGTTTTGTAATCAGATATGTCTGTATTTTTACAGATTAAATGGATATTTTGTGCATACAATGCAGTTTATGACATACTGCAAAATATCAGAGACAAGGAAGGATTAAGTTTTGATACTGCAGAGCAAATTACAATTTATCTAACAAGGATTTTGTGCGACTTTAAGTTATATTTAATGCAGTTACGTAATACAGACGATGATCTAGTCAAAAACTTACCGGGATGTTCAAGTATCAAATGTAGAAAACAAGAAATTAAAATGCTGGAAATGTTACGGTCATTGAGAGATGCAATGAATATTGTCGAAAACATAAAAGACAGTGTTCGACAAATTCTTGAAGTCGATGAAATGAAGGAGGATATTTTAGAATCAACTGTTAAACACGTTATTCAAACAACAGTACAAAGTATCGCACAAGTATCTACAAATAATACAATGTCTACTACTGACACGAGTATATTAGAAAATATGACTGATAGTTCACTAAAAGACGCAAATGTAACTTCAGTGAACAATGTCATCAAAAACAAATCACATCGACCTAATAGAATGAGAAAAAATAAGAAAAAGCGAAAAAATCGAAAATGTAGGCACAGAAAAAGAAAACACGAAGTTCGCGAATGTAAAAGGCGTAACAGAAATAAACGGAAAAATAGAAAATTCAACAGGCAAAACAGAAACCACAATCGAAGAAATAGAAGAAGAAATAATGTGAAAAATAGGAAGAAAAATAAAAATCATTCTAAAAGGAAAAATAAAAGAAGAAACAAAACAAAACAATGATAGTGCTAGTAAGATTTCGATTATCTTCACATACAATTGATCTGCATTTGTTCATCTCAATACTAGTCAAAAATGATTTGCATTTAACAGAAAACATATGAAAACAAATATAGTCAAATAGCTTACAATCCTTAATAACGTTGTAATTGTACAAAGATTGTTATCTATATTAACTTATCTACAGCATTTTGAAAATCTCATAACCATGTGTTCTGAATTATAAGGTGCAAATAAAGTTTTTATATGTTTTATACATTGTAAATATGAATATATTTATACTTTTTGTAAAAAATGATTTATTTGATGAATTGTATTTTCTTTAAATATTACCAATGTGTTGTATATTATGTTAGAAATATGTGTTCAAAATCAAAATTAGAAACATTTTGATAAATCCAGATAAATGGAATAGCAGATTTTTTTACGGAAAGAAGTGGTAGAGCAATTTTCCCTTGTATTTATTCCACACCAGGACCATTTCTAAAAGTTCTCTTATCTTAAGATATATTTACAGTACTACAGACTCATATTAGTACGTTAAGGTTTTAACAATATTTTAGCGTGTTTCTGGATATGCGATCGAACTACAAAAGCCCAAAGATGGCTCTAAACAATAATTTTGATAGATTTTGGACAGTATTGCTCCGAAAAATTAATAAGAAGGACATTCTAATCCTAAACCAATATATTATCGGGAGTAAAGCTTTGAATTGTCTGTACAAATTGACCGACTTTTGTTAAGGATGTCATTCAATTCATTTTCTTACAAAAACATGTAAAATTTGCTATGTTGATTCAAAATTGACTTGAACAACAAATGTGTAGTACTTAATAACATTTAAATTTTTTATTGTTATATATGAAATTGTTGTAAAAGCTTAAGTATGGCAAACATATTCAAATTCAAGTAGGTATTAACAATTATACTTCGATTTTTCTCATGCGTGTGGTACAGGAAAAAGGGATTCTTCATTATTTGTGAAGAACATTAGCTGCATTCTGAAAGTGATGGAATTCGTTTTTCTGTATTATGTGGAAAAAAGAAATTGTTTTTATTCTTTCGTAAATCCTTTAAGGATTATTATGTAAGCTCTACGAGCTAATTCTTATATATAATTAATTGTTGATATCTGATTTATATTCATACAACAAAGGGTTTATCCAATTGTAACACTTACTTTTAATCAATAAAATATTTTCTATATATTCTATATCAATGCTTATTTTTTTATCTGTTGAAATGATTTGTTTTCTTTTTAAAGGAAATAATGAATTCAGGATTTAAAAAAAAATATAGCAAACACAATGAATACTATCAGATGAACTGAAACGACCTGTCGGAATATGAAAACCTCGAACGTTCTTCGATTTAAGCAATTATTCAGTTATTTTTGTGTGTGGTAATGGAGTATTATGGTGTTTATACATTTTAAAGATTTTTCCAACCCCTTCTGCTTGTTGTTGAACACAAGCAAAGAGGAATCATGTTCTTCATAATTGAAATTTATGTTCCCGAAACATCTCTCATCTACAAATCTTACATTGAAGTATAATTTTTTGGAACAAAAAGTCTAAGAATTGAATATGCGTATAACAGTAGTCACTGGAAGTTAGGCAATAATTCAATCAACCAGTCATGCTGTAAAGGTCAAAACCCTTTTTACGATTGTTTTTTTTTTTATTTTGTTTTTTGTTTTGTTTAACGCTTATAAGAACAGGGTTAAGTTAACAATAAAACTGAATCTATAATTAAAAAGAGCAATAGCAATGTTTCATGCAACCAAAAGCTAGTTGATGTAAATTAAGACGACAGTAATTTACTGATGTTCAAATCTCGTAAATCAATTAAGGAGAAACAAATCAAGGTAACAACCAAACACTGAAGGAATCGCCTGAACTCAATGAGGAGCGAGACCGGGTGCGTCGACAGGGTAAGTGTCTCCTGCTATGCATTCATCACCCGCTATCCAAGACACACTCAGACAAAATATAAACAATCTGGAATAAAATACAATCGGGAAAATCATAGATCAGACGACTATACTGAAGTCCCTATAGTGTAAACATGCCCGAGCTTAACGTAATAATTGGTATGAATGGAGCAGATGTATGTTTCTGCTAAGAAATGGGAGGTTGAAAATTACTAAGTTGAAATAGTCATATATTTTCTAGTTTGAAGTCGTAAGACGTAAGATGTACATATATAAATAGACCCTTTCTAATTCATATAGGCAAAAGAAGACATCAATTAAAATTCAAGTAACATCAAGTATCTGCAAATGACAATGAATTAAGTTTCGTTTCAAGTCTATTCAAAAGAGCAAAATGTTTGTCTAAATAGTATATTTTGTTTATATATTGTTTTGTCATAATCATCTAATGTCCTTTAAATCGACACAATGTAACTTATGATATAATATGTATTCTGGATATAACTCATGTTGAAAAATAAAAATAACCTTAAAATCGACCTTGATAAGTCTATATATAGAATGTCCGGAATTTCAATCCCGGAATTTCTTTATTTCGGTTTCATGAATTTTGATTGGCCGAACAGTTTTCCGAAAATAGAAACTGTCAGTTCAGCCAAAGAAGTGAGAAATGCCCATACTTTATTATTCCATATACCCACAAGACTTTTCTTAAATGTTTGCTTTTTAAATTACTTTGATGTAATGTTTGTGAAGACTGAATAAATAGATACACATAAAGAGTTAAAAATAAAGCTGAAACAATTTACATAGATTTAAACCATGTAGATGTATACATTTTGTATGAATACTTATTTTTCTATAAATGCATTGTTTTATTGTCAAAAATGAAGATGGTATACTGTCTGAAGTTAGTTTATAAATGCAAATTTGAAGTCTGTGCATAAAAAAAAAGATTGAAGTAAAAAGTCGGAATCGCAGCTCTTCTCGCTTAACGAGACTAGTTGTGACGATAAAAAGGTAGTAATTTTTGGACTGATTATGGTTGTTTGTATGTTATATAACGCCTTTTTTCTTATTTTCTTTTCTCCGAACGTTTATCATGTCTTTGAAAATATTTCAAATTTAGAAATATTCAAATGCAAAAGAAATAAGAAATATATATTTAGAGTCGTTAACAATATAAATAGTTCAGCAAACGAAGACGCTTTGAAGCGTTTTATGGTTCATTATGCGTGATGTACAAAATTTTGAAAGGAACAAGCTTTTGTAAAATCAAACAAAATGACCGCTTCTTTTCGTTATTTCTGACGTTGCATTTCGTATTTCAATGTCCTCGGTTTTCTTTTCTTATTTTTACGATAAATAATTTACCAAATGAAAAACATTGATCTTGAAGCTATTTAAAAGAATCAAATACATAAATAAGCCTATATCTTGTTGCTTAAATTAGTACGGAGTTTTAGAGAACATAAAGGTAGCTGATAACGTTTCTATACAATATTTATCCGTGACTTTAATAATGATTAATAGCAGTTTACAGAAAATAAATATATTTTCTTTACCCGAATTCAAATAACTTTATATTACAGGTATGAGAGGTATTTAAATCTCATACTTACAACAAAGGTGAAGGTCCAATGTATTTACCTTTGTTGACGCCTACAACTTTAAGAAACTTGAGTCATCAAAACATTACTAGTAATAATAACAAGCTACATAGCAGAACCAGAAAAATCGGAATTATTTATAATGATAATTGCAACACGAAGATCAAAACATTTTTCAACCTTATAACGCCCCAGTTTCAGTTCTGTGTGTGAATTAAGCTGGTTCTATGCGAGACCACTATGTGCATTAATGCATTAACATCATAGTTTCGAGGATTAAAATTTCGTTTATAAAAGACTCATCAGTGACGCTCGAATCTAAAAATTGAAAAGGCATGATATCGCTTCAAGATGATGTACTGACCTATTCTTCACTAATCAGTATATACATGTTCGAAGGTATCACCGATTTAGGCAATAGTAAAAGAGAGGCGAAAGATACTAAAGGAGCATTCAAACTCATAAGACGAAAATAAACTGACGACGCCATTGCAAAAAAAGAAAAAGACCAAAAGACAAATAACAGTATACAAACACACAACATAGAATACTCAACACGAACCTCAGCAAAAAACGGGGTTTATCTCATGTGATCCGGAAGGGTAAGTAGATCCTGCTCCACATGTGGACTTGGTTTATTACCGTATTGTAATAGCTATTGGGTATCTATATATAAGGCTTCAAAGGCCAGAAAGATTAATAGAAAAAATGTTACATTTACCCGATAATGTACGAGATATGAATAAAACGACAAGTTGGTCAAAGGGACAGTCAAACAGCAACAAATTAAAAAATCACCCACAGATCAATATTAGGCTATCAATGATAAAAATAATTCTATTTCAAATAAGACTTTAAATGGCCTCGAGTCTAAACAAGTTCAGTTCAATAATACGCCAGATGGTGGACTGAACTAGAAGAAAAAGAAGAGAGTGCAACAGAAAACCAAAAAAAATTAACCATTGAAGAAATGGTTCAACATTTACCATTAGGACTCTTGGGTTCCGTGGCTTCCTTTCAACAGTAAACCCCTTGGTATATCCCCCTCTTGTATTATCAAAAATTCATGGGAAACGCAAGTCTGGGGTATCCTTACTGTTTACGAAACAATAATTGGGATCCAGCAGCAAAAATTGTGTTAACAAGTTCAATTGGACAGATGCGATCAACATAGTCACCAAACTTTGAACTATTCTGTGAGATGACATCATCTACATGGCGGAACGCGAAGCTAAATGATAATACTTAATTCTTCTTTTTCCCTTCAGAAACATCTGTACAAAGTTAATCTCGTAAAAGTACAGAAACAAGCAAACAAACGAGAAGAGCAGCGCAGTTGGTTCCTATAAGAATGCCGACTGTCTGTTGAAAAACACGTCCGATAAATGTAACATTTATCTTGTAAATAAAAAAGAAGCATGGTGATGGTGGCTGTTAAAGTAGATTTAGAAAAACCGAACACTCAAATAAAGAAAAAATCAACATGTTGTAATCATGCACACCGAAAACAGTTGAAAAAATACGTACAAGTAGAATACAAAATGTTTCTTTCGTTAGCTACATTAATGTCTGGATCATAAATAAACTCATCATAGATATCATATGTGTCCTTATCGGAAATATTAGCTCTTCAAAGTTTTTATTATGTTTAGGATTTTCCTATTTTGGCCCCGAGCATCATTGGAGATATACTACTTTTCTGAATGCGCAACTTGTGTAATAAAATTGGTACAGTTTGATATTATTCAAATTCAATTTCAAAAACTGAGCTGACGTAACACATCTACACGTCCTTTCCTGTCATATATTCAGAAACGACAAGTTAACGTTACAGAATCCTCAAAAACGCAACAAAAAGACGCCACTCGAATTACTGTAAAAAATCAACATGCTGTCAAAGTTCCATTCACATGCACGATGATTAAGTTCATATTGGTGTAGATATTGTAGTTTCTGCTGCTGAAGACCCCCAAAAAATCATATCGTTAAAAACCAACGATTCTCTAAGAAATGTAATTGAAATAAAGGAATGATGGATCGCGTACAAAACGAACATAATGATGAATCAGTATACATTATTACACAATCAACTGGATCATCAAAAGAGAAAGTCGCCAAAATTTCAGATCTGAATGTCTGCCACCAAATATTTAAAGATTAGAACATACAAATACAATAACGTTTTGTTTATAGATAACCATTTAAGTAATATCCTTGTATAACTATATACCTTTGAATTGATTTTATATTTATTTTAATCGTTACTATTATTAAAATCAAAATCGATTACATTATCATTCCTAGTGATTTATTTACTATATGACGGGTTCTAGAAGTATTGAAATAACTCATGTAGAAAAAGGACACATATATTATAGAACGTCATAAATCTTGAACCCGGAAATTATTTATTTTGGTTCCATGAATTTGATTGGTCAGACAGTTTATATGAAAATAGAAACTGTAAATGAGAAATGCCCATAGTTTATTGTTGCCCCTTAAGACTTTTCTTGGGTGCCTCCAAACTGCATGCATTTTGGTTTTTTAAAATCATTGATGTAATTTTTGTGTAGTCTTATTAATAGATACACATATATAAGAAACCTTAACCATCTTGAGTCTTATGTAGACGAAACGCGGGTATGGCTTATCAAATATTAAATAAGACTGGTATCTTTGATGAGTTCTGTTTCCCCAAATGAATAAAATGAATTCAACAGCAGCCTGGCGACATAAATTTCCAAAAAGAGACCAAACACACAGATTTCAACAAAAGATGTCTATAAAATATGTCAAGCTTTAAATCGCAATGTGACGGATAAAAATTGGGTAGAAATTTAACAGACTATCAAAGATCTGCCACCAACACCAAGTTTCCAAATAGCAAAACATATTAACATATGACAAACGAAAACCACTGACAAGTTCTATGACTTGCACCAGGCACATAAAGATATGGAGGGGTCAAACTGTGTTTTGAGACCTTAAACTCCCCCTCCCCACACCTATTTCGCTTTCATTCAGAGGTGTAGCAAAAATTCTATAAGGGAACGTTTACTCTACAATTATTTGGACACATTGTTTTACAATCAACAGTTACAATAAGATGCTGAAGGGAGTTGTATATCAAGTTCATGAACAAACAAACAAATATATATATACTCAACGAAGAGACAAAAAAAACTAAGCAAAAAAGAACCATTCTATTTTCTATTTCAGTTTTTTTCTGATGCATGTTTTATTAGTGTATTTAAGGGTAACTGATATTTGTTCAGGCATTTTATTTTATACTATGAAAAAATCATATATTCAAATATTGCATAACATTGATGTGTTTATTTGACCTAAAGATCAATAGCGGTTTTCAGAAAATATATTCTACCAGCAATGTTACTTTCAAATGTTGACCTATATATTCAAGTTATGCTAGGTATTTAAATTCTTTCATACTAATCATCAGTGTGAAGGTCCTTATTTATTGATCTTTGTATACGCCTACTAATTATAAGAAACCTAGGCCATCATAACAATATTTATAAAGCATTTTGTACTGACTAAGTAAAAAGCGATGTAGCATAACCAGCAAACAAGAATTAATCATAATGTTTCTTTCAATAGCAAACTACAAAAACACGTCAAAAAGTCTCAGTCTAGTGTGTCGATTAATTTAAGTAGGGTCTGTGTGAGGCCAACATGTAGATTCTGAAATGTAAATCTAAAGATCAGTTTCAGAGTATTAATGATACATATTCGTCAATCTCTTGCCAAGCTTTTCATGGCTTCAAGTTAAGAAATGTTACGAAACAAGTTTTAAGAGAGACTACACAATGTCTCCATTTAAAACAAAATCTAAAATGGATAGCTTAACAGAAATAAACAATTGTAGTTTCCAACGAAGTACTTGACTTCTGTCAGGCACATTTAAATGCTTAACCACCCACCTGAGATCACCCTGGTTTTTTATGGGGTTTGTGTTGCTCTTTTTTTAATTCTCTATGTTGTGTTCTGTATACTGTAACAGTTGTTTGTTTTTTCGGTATTTTTTTGCATTACGTTGTCCGATTGTCTTCAACTTTTGAATATCCCTTTTGTACCTTCCACCCTTCTTTAATGATGGGGGATTTGAGGTCGCTTTATAAGCACTCAGTCCTCTCCCGATTTATCTCTATTTGTAGTGGAAAGATATAGAAAAAAATATTTAGAAAGAAGAAGCACTTTACTAAATAATATCGGTATTACTAACAAGCTATGTAAGTTGGTGAGGTATATGTCAATTAGATAGTAACCAAACGACGAAAATAACTAATTCAACATTGAGAGATTTTTTTTTTGTAGGCAATTCTATTGATCAGAAATAATCTTTTAAAGATCAGTCTATTCCAATCATGCAGAACATTGTATATCTATACTGAAGTCATTGCATCTAAATTTAATTTAATTTGAATTAACTTGTCCATACAAAATATGGCTGGTCACGTTAAAACATATGAACATCACATACGACATTGATATGACATTTTATTTAACCAAACAACTACAATAAGGTGAGCCTAAATGAATGGAAAGGATTTCAAGGGCCAATAAAGTCGCTTATAAAAGACACCACCATTGCTAAACAAAAATGACGATCGTACAAACAGCAGTCCAAAAACACTACACAGAAAATGTTTGAGGTTTGACGGAAAAAAACCCAAACAAAAGCCATGGATCACCTCAGGTGAATCAGTAAGGGAAGACAATTCCCGTTCAACTATTAAAAAAAAAATTTAAAATGAAAATGATACTTTTTTCGTATTTTTGCATGGCATTGTCAGTTCGTTTTATGACTAACTAAGCACGCGGCATTTAGGAGTAAGATCAAGGACTGGTTGGCTCGGAGTCAGCATAATGTGTCCGTGTAGGGTGACATATCTTCTTTCGGACTGTTACCTTGCCGAATATTTGAAAGCCAATGATGTATTAGAACCAAAACAGTTGAATTGCTGTTTGACCAAAAGCAACCTAAAATAAAAGCCAAAATCATCTAAGTCATCTTTGCCTGAGGCAGTTGAAACGTAAGTTTCTTTATAATTTCTTAACTATCAAAGGACAATTTTAGAACTAGCACTTTAAAAATCCGGCTCAGCGTGTGGGTCTAGTACAAAGCAGGGCTAATATTCATATCGCATGAACACGTTATCGTCCTGGATATGCCATCCATCATCATCATCTTAGTTAATGTTATTAATTACAACTTGATTTGGTACTTGTAGCTACCATACTTTCCATGTACTTGTTCTCTTGATTTTTTCATGAATCAACTGTTAACCTTGATCTTTTTTTGTGTATTTATGTCATTTAATGTCTACTTTAAGAACAAAACTATAGATTACCAATGAGGGTCTGGCTGTGAGTCTCCATTACTGTAACTTTGAGGCCATATTTCTCTATCTTTTATTTCTTATAATTTTTTCCCCAAAAATTATCTATTCTGTAAACACCGCAGACCCTCACCATTGGTTGATAGATTATTCATTCATTTACACTAAAAATATTGGGATGATTACTTAAATATTATCATTTTCGATATACGGTGTATCGTGTTTCGCATATATATATATACATATATATATATATATATATATGTTATTTAAAACATATTTTATTTGCTTAAAGCAAAAAGGATCAGACAAAGTAAAACGCACAGTACAATGTAGTGCCAATATTTTGTTTTGGCACCTATAAGAATGTTCATATAATATTTTTTACCATTTCTAATCCATATGATTATTGTAGAAAAACGCATCATAGATACCAGGATTAAAATTTGAAAGCCCAACGCGCGTTTCGTCTACAGAAAACTCACCAGTGACACTCGAATAAAAAAGTTAAAAAAGGCAAAGTACAAAGTTGAAGAGCATGTAGGACCAACAAAACCGAAAGGTACAGCTAAGCTATTCATGGGGTAGAATCCTTAGTATTTCGAAAATAAAGTTTTTTTAAACAGTTCATTTATGAATTTGACCATATCAAAGATAATTCATGTATGTGAAATAACATATTTAAACAGAAAAATAAATCATTCACTCAGTATAAAAATTGTCTTCATATTACTAGCTTTCAGTTTAACCTTTTTATAGCAGCCTTATCGATTTGTGTATTTGCGACTTATATTGCATGTCTAAAATCTAACCCAATCAAAGTGAGATCCAACTAAATATATTACAAACAATGCGGGACTTTGGAGTTACGGTTGACGTAGTCGCTAATGATGTAACAGTGCTACTGGATTTTTTCAATTCAACAGCTCAAAGAGAGGTAAATTTAATAAAATTAGCATTGTTCTAAAAGAATCTTGTTAAACTCTAATCTCTTTATATATATATGAACTGGAGTCAACACTCACAGATTAAACTAAAGATAGACATTTCGATATAGCAGCCCGATTCTAATTTCGGTCTCAAGCCATTGCACCTCAGCATGATCCGTTGAAGTACCATCATGGTCCAATATCTTGCATAAACATTCATGACGTAACAGTGTGATGCCATGAAGTAAATTTAGTATAGTCTTTTAACCATAAAAATTCAAAAATATGCTTTCATGAGCAAAACTGACCCAGTCAAATTGTGAACTGGGCGCGCCAACGAATGGGAATGGACTCTTCAACACTGATATGAATTTGATAATATCCATTCTCGATAGTTTAATTCTCGAATTTTAAAATACTTGATAAATCTCGCATTTTTAAGTTTGGTGATTTATCTAAGGGGATAATATCGTAATTTATGAGTGTGTGTGATAAAATCTATATTTACTCTTAAAAAAAAATCATTTTTTTTTTTAAATTTTATTTCGTTTTAAATCTAAATATCTAACAGTGGGATTACATAGCGGTGGAAAACAACTGAATTGTCCATTTTCAAATAAAAGTGATGACGAAAAGGTAAAGATATTACATATTTACTGACATTTTGTTATGCTGTAATGTACTGGAATTTATTAATGGCGCAAAATACAGCATACTAAGCAAAATCTCTTAAAATATTGCTCTAAAAATTAAGTCTAGCAGAAAATGATTTATTTATTACTTGAATTGGTCTTTATGGATAATTATCTCTAAATAAGATCTTCATATTTTATATTCATTCATACATGTATATCTCTAACTTGCATAAACCCCTTGATAGAATTTCAAAATATTCATTAGCGCCGTTTAGACTGACTACAACATATAAGTTAGAATGGACGAGTTGATTTCATTTAGAAAATAAACGGGAGAAGTAGTCAAGAGTAGATATTTCTTTTCAAATAAAATTTCAATCTAAAAAACTTGTTGATACTTACTTCCATAGTTTAACCAAATAAAACGACAACAATAACAGGTTAAAACAGTTTAAATAATAATAGAATGTGTCGACGAATAAAGAGATAAAAATATGCTCGATTCCTTATTAATGTTTTTTTTAAGAATATGAAAAAATGGACATGTATATTTATTGAGTTTTGTTTTTAATCAGATATGTGTGTATTTTTATAGATTAAATGGATATTTTGTGCATACAACGCAGTTTATAATATACTGCAAAGTATCAAAGACAAGAAGGAATTAAGTTTTGATACTGCAGAGAAAATGATAATTTACATAACAAGGTTCTTGTGCGACTTTAAGTTATATTTTATGCAGTAACGAAATACTCACGAAGAACTTGTCAAAAACTTGCCCGGGTGTCAAAGTATCAAGTGTAAAAAACAAGAAATTGAAATGCTTGAAACCTTGCAATCATTGAGAGATGCAATGAATATTGTCGAAAGCATAAATAGAAATGTTAGACAAATTCTTTAAGTCGATGAAATAAAGGAGAATATTTTAGAAGCTACTGTTAAAAACGTTATTCAAACAACAGTACAAAGTATTGCACAAGTATCTACGAGTAATGTAATGTCTACTACTTCCAAGAGTATATCAGGAAATATGACTGATAGTTCATTAAAAGACGCAAATGTATTTGCTGTGAACAATGTAATAAAAAACAAATCACATCGACCAAAAAAATTGAAACAGTAGTACTGGGGCTATTTGTCCGGCTAGCCGGAAGAATAGTGCTGGGGTTATTTGTCCAGCTAGCCGGAAGAATAGTGCTGGGGCTATTTGACGGCTAGCCGAAAAATTGTGCTATCACTATTTGTCCGGCTATAGTTTGTCACTATTTGTCCGACTAGCCTGATAAAAAGTGGTAGGACTATTTATCCAGTTGTATTTTTTAATTTGTAAATTATGTTTGGTTAATAGGTGTGTAATTTATCTTATTTGCTGTTTCTTTTGATGACTAACCACTACTAGAACTAACTGGTTGCCAGACAAGGTTCCAAGAGGGTGATGCTTAAAGGAGACATGTGTTTCAAAATGTTTATTTATACTTAACTTTCCCCAAAAATACATCGATAGCAATATAAGTGTCAAATATTTGTTAAAATATGTATGTTAATGAGATTTTAATGCAACGATTTATCGACCTGTCAAATATGCATGTTTCCATCCCGGAAGTCACTCAGAACGAGTCTACTACGTCAGTGGTTCCTTTCATTCATATTAACATATGGGTACAGCGCAAATTTAGTTTCGATTATTATCCAACAAAACGCATGACAGTGATAAAAAATGAGTATGTGTGATGCCGAAGGATTCAACAATATAATTTAAAAGAATATTGACATGATATTTTCTGTTTTTCGAATGACACGCGGACTTAGAAGGTGTAAAGATAGGATTTTTTAACAAGCCCAAACTACACTTCTTTCCGCCCACTTTCATAAGGAATCCAGAGTTGGGGTCTAGGGTGCCATGCCATGAGTTCATCATAGGTCACAGGTGAACGGTACAGGTGATTGAGTTTCGCAATTTCAGGTCTCGTTTGAAGTTGCAAGCTTCAGGTGTTACGCCACGTGGGGGATTGATAAGATATAGTTATTACGCAATATTTCTTCATAAGCTCTGTGTTCATCCTGGATGTTGGTTTTGCCGAGGGCACAGTTGAGATTGGAATATATTATTGTGACAGTAATACAGGTACAACTACCTGATGTTTAATGAATACCTGCATGTAGTACAACCATACAATACCCTATGCACCACCAATTAAATACCTAACCAGCGTTGATAACTAATTATAGACAACCTGTATATAGATCTTATTTTTATTGCTTTTAAGAATATGCAGATATAAAAAGGTTTATAACAGATGCATTTTTTTAATTGACTTCTTGAGATGGAAAAGTAATATTCCTGTATGCTTGCAAGTCTATAACTTCATACCGTATATTCGGCTATAAAAGTTCTCAACATGAAAATGTGAAACAATTTTAGCGTTAAAACTAACTTATTTATAACAAAATAATTTCCGCAGAAAAAATTTTACAGACATGAACCACTGATATACATGCTCCTGATTTGAGACAGGCACATTTACAATGTGTCGGTGGGGGGATATATGTTTTTGAGCGCCTACCCCCCCCCCCCCCCCCTCCCTCCAAACGTGTGATAGCGGTCTTACAGCAGTACATAAGAACTATAAAAACCAGTCTAACTCAAAAGATCGGTACGAAGTACAGAAACCACTAACGTAAAAACAATAGAGATAACGCACAAATAATGTAAGCTAGATCTAAGCCAAATACAAATAATACATAATTCATGTATTCGAAGACTGAAGTATGTAACATGTAAACATTGTTGTATTTTACACGTTGTATGCATGTTTTAAAGTGATCAATATTAATCAATGAATTCCAATTTTAACTCGAACTGTACTTACTGAATACTAAACGCACGTATGTTTACAAACATTGGTCACAAAAACTCGCTAAAAAGTGCTTCAAAAATGCAAACATTCTAAATAACTTTAAATAACAACTGATATATGTGCAGGTTAGTGAGCGTATCTTCCTCCAGAATATATCCAACATACCTAGTTCATTGTAATTATGATTTTCTAAAATAGTCATAAGTTTATCAAATTGTTTATACTGTACTGTTCGTTGCGCGTTTTCGAACAGTACTGTACTCTTCGTTTGCTAAAATATCGAGAATAACATATGCTGTCTTCTTTGAAATACCCATCTTTTTTTTTGTAACGACTTAACTATTTGACATTTCTAGCATTTCATATTGAAAATTAAAGCACCTGAATTTTGTGTATGTTTAATGTGGGACCAAGTTGAGCCCACTCATCGTGTGCACTTGATGAGAGTGTGTATGGGTGTCCTTAATTTCTGTATTCTTTAATTTTTTCGCTCATTATTCTTTATGTTTAAAAATAATTGCTATTCTGTAATTACTTGATAACTGTATGCTGGACAATGTTCTTTTCTGTAATCAGTATTAAATTTTTGTTCCTGTATGTTATTGAAAAAAAAACTTTTAAAATTAAATCGAACAAATGTGTGTCCCGAGAACACCACTCATCCAATATTTTTACCTAATTCTTTAATTTTTTCAATTATTCTTTATATTTTAGCACCCCATTATTCTCTATTTTGGTTTTTTTTGGCCTATTTTTCTCTATTTATTTTTTGCCCAATATTCTCTACTCTGTAAACCCCATCCATACCCTCCTTGATTGCAATCCAGTTTCTGAGAGATTTTGCAAAAAATAACTCTTAAAATCTAGCATTTTGATCTCGAGATAAATGTCACACGAAGGTCATGATGATATGCGACACATCGTCCTGAGTTAGCTATTAGTGTGTCAGGCGTTCGAAAATATCCGGGAGAAGGAAATCCATGAGTGCAATGTATTTTTACGGCGAATTTTCCTTAAAAAGTTGTAGTACTTGATTAAATAAGTTTTGAAAAGTTGTCAAGCAGTATTATTATGTTATGTACATATTTTTACCATATTGATTGGCTTTGAGTTGTCAAAATGCACAACGAATTTGCAATGAACGGTCCTAAAAAAATACTACAAAGACAACGAAATTTGACGAAATTCAAAGTTTGGTCTTTAAACATGTATAAATGAAATATAACAACGGGTTTCTCATTCGTTGCGACTATTTTCAATAGACGTGTGTATAAATTACTTGTAAACATCGCGAAACAAAGATTCTGTGTAACACAAACTTGATTAAACTTTTAACAAAAGCATGGTATGTTGACTCGAAAACTAAATGTGACCGTGCGTTTAATGATTTGTGTTGTTGTATAAATTAATGATGGATGTTCATGTATTATAAAAAATAAATAATGATGTCAGGAAGCAATAAACTTTGTTTTCCTAAGCATATTATAGCTACTGGTACGGCCATAAGTCTTTGAAGAAAAATATTTGGACTTTCTATCTACCAACTTCGCTTCGCTACACAGTAACGTCCGAAATTAACTGTACGGTTAAGATATCAGTGATATAGAACCATTAAAACTTGTATCAATAAACTGTTCTCAATATGTCATTGTAATTTCAAAATTGCGTATTCTTTTTATGTCCAAGATATACACACTGATATAGTTGCATCGATACGTGATGTATAGCTCCTTAGATATAGAAATAAACTAAAACGTAACCAGTGACTCAAGCGTAAAATATAGGTCGTTGTGTCGTTGTGTGAACGCTCTTTATTATCCAAAAGAGGGACGAAAGATACCAGAGGAACAGTCAAACTCATAGATTGAAAATAAACTGACAACGCCATGGCTGAAAATAAAAAGACAAACAGACAAATAATAGTACAGAAGATGCATTCATTAATGACGTTTCATTAGTATGTGATGTAAATTACACTATGTAGGCCGAAACCCAAAACTTAAGTATAGTTTTCGATGTTCGTTAATGTGCTTAACTGTGCAAGGCATATGTATTCAATGATAAAATGTCATTGGAATGGATAAATTTAAACCTTCATTTATATATATATATCCTGACAAATTATTAAAAAAATAGAATGGAATATTTTTAGCAATAAAAGCTCTTATTTTTACGGAATTCATTTTTGTAATTCGTTAGACTTTCAATCACAAATTAAGCATTATTAAATCCTTCTGACTTTATTTAGTTTGTCAGCTGAACTAACACTCTATTTGATGAAAATGAAAAAGATTTCTACTGTGAAAATGCACCGCATATACAATAAAAATGAATCGCCCCTACAGTGAAAATGAAAGTATTGTATCATTATTCGACAGTAAATGGATCACATAACGAAAAAACTATAGTAGAATTTTACTCAATATCAACAAACTGAATAACAAAACCTGTTTCAAGTTATACAACATTAATGATTATGTTAAAGGGTATATTTTTCTGACAATAAAACTTTACTGCTGCACACTCTGTTCGTGAAATATTTTTAATATTTACCTATTTGAGTAACGATTTCACACCTGGGTCGCTGAAAGTGCTATATAAACACGTCTGTATTTCTTAACTGTATCATGAGTTTATCAAAACGATCCATTTGATGTATTATTTATTATTTTATTCCAAAATCATCAATTTTTCGTCTGTTTATTTATCATTCTACATTAGAAATTTATGGCATATACAGTGAAAATGGCATTTCAGGATCCGCACTTTATATACACTGAGAATATGAAGTTTTCAATATATTAAACAATTAATGATATGAGTTGAGGCATATCCCTCAAGAAAAAAACCTATGTTGAATTATAATGGTCTTGTCAACAATTTTATATTCTTTCAATAGGGAAAGCATTTTATAATATTTAACCATTTTTTAAAAGATGTTTCGGCCACTGATCTTTTTCAGTATCTTTTGATTTTCCTAAAATTCTTACAAACACATGTAAAATTATATTGATTCAAATTGACCTGAACAACATTGTGTAGTGCTGAATAACATTTTAAGATTTTCTTATTGTTATATGTGAAATTGTTGTAAAAGCTTAAGTATGGCATACATATTCAAATTCAGGTAGGTTTTAACAACTATACTTGGATTTTTCTCATGCAAGTGGTACAGAGAAAAGTCGCAATTCTTCTTTATTTGTGAAGAACAATAGCTGCATTCTGAAAGTTATGGAATTCGTTTTCTATCTTATGTGGAAAAAAAGAAATTGTTTCATTCTTTTGTAAATCCGTTAAGGATTATTATGTTAGCTATACGTAAAGGTTAAATAATACTTAGTCAAGATTTATGAATATCTAAAGCCCGAGGCGTAGCCGACAGTTTTAAATATTCATAAAACATGACCAAGTATTTATTGTCTGACCAATTTAGAACATATTCACACCTTCGAGTGACATTACAAAACTGGCCTCTCCCATTGTAATGATCAATCCTTAATATGAGCTCACTTTTTAAAATGGTAAGTAAAAGCAATGTAAATCATTTAATGGTCATTTCAACAGATGGAATGACATAGAAATGAAATGATTTTGTGATAACAAAAAAGGATAAATGATTCAAAAATGAAGATTCTTCTGCTTCAGCTACAGTTTAATACTTATATATCTAAAATTCCTTCATTTTTAAAAAGCACACAATGTTATATAAATCAGTTTTCCTAAAATTGTATAATTTTTAATAATGACAAAACTTCATCAATAAATTTTACAATTACGATGGTTTCAACATCAGATGCTCACTCTTTATATTGATGAATGTATTGGGTTTTTTTCAAACACTTTTCGAGTTTTATATCAACAGTCATTGTTTCTTTAAAAAAGAATATTTAAGGTCTTGTGTAAGAATTAGATTAAATACTATTTTACCTACACCTTTGCCCCCTTTTGAATTCTTTTTGTTTGTGGTTCTATATATGTACCATTATATAACGTTAATAAGATTGAAATCTCAACTTAAATGCTTTTATAGTTCTAGTCTCCTGTTTTCATTTATAATACTTATTAGATAAACAACAGTACTCTTGATTTTTTTCTTTTGCTCTTTTCCAACGGAAATTGCCTTGGGGGATTGTACACTTCGTTAGTGCAGTTTTTAAGAGTTCACTTTTATAATTAATCTACAATGAAAAGTCATTCATGTATAACATTTTATAGTGCATGGAAAGTCATGTTCTATGAAAAATAGAAGGGAAAATACTGATTTTCTATTGGACGAGAATGGGTGAGTATGTTCTAAAAGATGATTCTTATACATAATAAATTGTTTAGATCTGATTTATTTATATTCATATAACAAACCAATTGTAACAGTTACTTTTATTCATTAAAATATTTTCTATAAATTCTATATCAATGTTTTTTTTTAATCCATTGAAATATTTAGTTTTCTTTTTACATTTTTTAAGCAAAATAATGATTTCAGTATTAAAAAAAAACTATAGCAGAAACAATAAATACTATCAGATGAACTGAAACGACCTGTCGGAATATGAAAACCTCGATCGTTCTTCGATTTAAGCAATTATTCATTATTTTTGTGTGTGGTAATGGAGTATTATGGCGTTCAGACATTTTAAAGATTTTCCCAACCCTTTCTGCTTGTTTTTGAACACAGACAAAGTGAAATCATGTTCTTCATAATTGTTATTTATGTTCCCGAAAATTCTCTAATCTACATCTTGCATTGAACTATAATTTTCTGGAACAAAAAGTCTAAGAAATGAATATGCGTATAACAGTCACTGGAAGTTTGGTAATAACTCAATCAACCAGTCGTGCTTGTTAAAGGGGGAAACACGTTTTACGATTGTTTTTTTGTTTTTGTGTTTAACGTTTCTCAGGAACAGGGTTAAGTTAACAATATAACTGAGTTGACTGTTAAAAAGAGCAATAGCAATGCTTCATGCAATCAAAAGCTAGTAGATCTAAATTAATAACATAAACGTAAGACGACAGTAATTTACGGATTTTCAAATCTCGTAAATCAATTAAGGAGAAACAAATCAAGGTAACAACCAAACACTGAAGGAATCGCCTGAACTCAATGAGGAGCGAGACCGGGTGCGTCGAAAGGGTAAGCGTCTCCTGCTATGCATTCATCACCCGCTATGCAAATCCACACTCAGACAAAATATAAACAATCTGGAATAAAATGCAATCGGGAAAATCACAGATCAGACGACTATACTGAATTCCATATAGTGTAAACATGCCCGAGCGTAACGTATGTGCCTGTCCCAAGTCAGGGGCCTGTAGTTCAGGTGTTGTCGTTGGTTCATGTTTGTCATATTTGTTTTTCGTAAATTGTTTTGTTATAAATTAGGCCGTCAGTTTTCTCAATTGAATTGTTTCATATTTTTCTGGTAGGGGTCTTTTATAGCCGACTATACGGTATGGATTTTTCTCATTGTTGAAGGTCGTACGGTTGTCTATAATTGCTTACATCCACTTTATTTGAACTTTTGTGGATAGTTGTCTCATTGGCAAATATACCACATCTCCTTATTTTTATATAGATAAATAGACCCCTCCTTCTAATTCCTATAGGGAAAATAAGACATCAATTAAAATGTAAGTAACATGAAGTATCTTCAAAAGACAATGAATTAAGTTTCGTTTGAAGTCTATTCAAAAGAGTAAAATGCTTGTCTAAATAGTATATTTCATTTATATATAGTTTTGTCATAATCTTTTAATTACTACAAAACAAAGTCCTTTAAATCGACACTAGTTATTTAACTTATGAAATTATATGATCTTATATGTACCATGTTGAAAAAATAAACATAACCTTAGAATCGACCTTGATAAAACTAAATATAGAATGTTTGGAATTTCAATCCCGGAAGTATCTTCAAAAGACAATAATAATAAATTCTTTATTTTCAGACGGTTACACAGTTTACAAAACAGTTAATCCGCCCCGTGTCATTCTTATCTACATATATGAATACACAATTTTTAAAAGATAATAATACATAAATAAAAGGGTAATAAAGCAAAAACAGACTACACTGCATACAAGAGCACATATATAGTACAGGTAGACAATTACAATTGACTTAAATAAAAAGTATATTTATAGTAAAATTGTTACATTAAAACTGCGAGAAGTTCTCTTCTTGTATTTTCAAGAGATAAGCTTGACATTTTGTTTTAAAAACATTTATACTTTTACTTTCTTTCAAAGTCAAAGGCAAGGAATTCCACAACAAGGTTCCAGAATGCATAAATTTTCTTTTTCCATAATTAGTTTCATATCATTTAACAAATATATCATTTTGGGAAGATAATCTTAACGCATATTTATTAACAACTGAACAACTTGAAGATAGCGCAGGTAAATATTCAGGTGCTAGATTATTCATACACTTATATACCATCACTGTCATAAAATATTTAATTCTATAATAAATGGTAAGCCATCCTAACTTTTTAAACATAACTGATGAAGAGATATCAAAACCTGCATTCAAAATGATCCTTGCTGCCCTCTTTTGTAGCTTGTATAATTTGTCAATATTGGTTTTTGAAGCATTTCCCCATACGGTACAGCAGTAGTCCATAATTGAAAGTATATATCCATTATAATAAAGTTTGAGAACACTTACTGGAAGATATGCATTCAGTCGGCCCATAAGATGCAGTCTGCTTACAATTACTGCACAAAGTTTGTCAATTTGATTTTCCCACGAGAGAGATTTGTCAATATGGGTTCCTAGCAGTTTTTGATTATGAACGACGTCTATTATATATTCATCATCAAATTTGATACTAAATTCTGTTTCAAAAACATTTTGTCTATTAGAACGAATTAAAAAAGAGGGTCGAAAGATACCAGAGGGACAGTCAAACTCATAGATCGAAAACAAACTGACAACGCCATGGCCAAAAATAAAAAGACAAACAGACAAATTATAGTACAGATGACACAACATAGAAAACTAAAGACTCAGCAACACGAACCCCACCAAAAACTGGGGGTGATCTCAGGTGCTCCGGAAGGGAAAGCAGATCCTGCTCCACATGTGGCACCCGTCGTGTTGCTTATGTTATTACAAATCCGGTAAGTCACATTCGTGAAAAGGGAAGGGTATTGTAGTTACGACATAAGGAACATATCCGATATCATCTGTGTAACGGTTATTCCATAACGGTCAACCAACTCGTGATGGCGTCCGTAAAATTTACGAAGGGATGATTTCAACTTCACCATTTGGAACTCTTGGATTAATAGCTTCCTTGTCAGTAGCAATCCTCTATCAAGGAAATCATGATAGGAAACACAAGCCCGGGAATATCGTATCAATTGGGAGATATATACTCCGTATGCAGGCGCTGCTGGAATGTTGCTACATACGGAAAATTCACAATTGGGAAGCTGAAATCATCTCTTTTGTCGTAAAGTTTTGTTTTCAACCAACCCTCATTGTCAATTTCTAGATGTAAGTCAAGATATGAGGCAGACTTAACTGTATCTGTAGTATCCTTTATCTCTAGTTCGATGGGATAGATTCGTTCAACATAGTCACCAAATTTTGTATTATTTAGTGAGAGAACATCATCTATATAGCGGAACGTAGAGTTAAAGGATATTGCTAACTTCTTATCTTTCTTCCTAAGAAGTTCCCATGACCTAAGTCTTATCTCTATTCAATATCATATCATTATCATTACACCAATTCATAACATTACAAAAATATACATTCATAAAGGCATTTAAATCTGTTACTGATGGAGATGACTTATATACTGTTGTATCATCAGCATAAAGTTCAGAAGAAACGTTTTGAAGCACAAGAGATAAATCATTGATAAATATTATAAAAAGTAAAGGTCCTAGTATGGAACCCTGTGGAACTCCTGACTGAACTTCTCTGAAATGAGATTTAATATCATTGATTATTACCTTTTGAAATCTTCCTAATAAATAAGATTTAAACCAATCAATAGCATGATCATCACAGTGATACATTTGTAATTTGCTCAGTAAAATATGATGATTAACAATATCAAATGCTTTTCTAAAGTCTGGAAAAAGAGCACAAGCTAATTCCCTTTATTCATTTCGCTTAGCCATGCATCAATTAATTTAAGGAGGGCAGTTTTAAATGAATGCCCAGATCTAAAGCCCGATTGCTGCCTTAAAAGGAGCTTTAATTTTACGAAATATGCATATAGTTGCTTAAATACCAATGAATTAAGTTTCGTTTCAAGTCTATTCAAAAGAGTAAAATGTTTGTCTAAATGGTATATTTTATTTATATATAGTTTTATCATAATCTTTTAATTATTACAAAACAAAGTCCTTTAAATCGACACTAGTCATTTAACTTATGAAATTATATGTATCATGTTGAAAAATAAACATAACCTTTAAATCGACCTTGATAAAACTATATATAGAATGTCCGGAATTTCAATCCCGGAAATTCTTTATTTCGGTTTCATGAATTTTGATTGGCCGAACAGTTTTCCGACAATAGAAACTGTCTGTTTAGCCAAAGAAGTGAGGAATGCCCATACTATATTATTCCCTACCCACAAGACCTTTCTTAAATATTTGCCTTGAAAATTACTTTGATGTAATGTTTGTGAAGACTGAATATATAGACACATAAAGAGTTAAAAAATAAAGCTGAAACAGTTTACATAGATTTAAACCAAGTACATACTTACATTTTTTCTATAAATGCTTTGTTTTATTGTCAAAAATAAAAATGATATACTGTCTGAAGTTAGTTTATACATGCATATTTTGAGTCTGTGCACAAAAAAAGGATAGAAGTATGTTAAGTAGTGATTTGGTCCAGTTAAAAAAGGTCAAAAATTAGAATGTCGATAGCTGTCAAACTGAATTTTAGCCCCCCTTAACACAGAATTGTCAATATTTTTAGTTAGAGCTGGTAGAAGTTTCTATAATTTTGATATTATTTGTATCAATAGTAGTACACTACACTGTAAAAATCTTTTTGAGATAGAGCAGGTGCGATTTTTTTAATTTGAATTTATTGTCTAAAAGAAATGCACTACGAAATAACTGTGTTCTCGGGCCTAAGAGATGAATTCCGTAAATGTAGATTCTGTACTTTGGCAACTTTCCTGAATGGTTTTCTGGTTTCAATTTGTCAAACTCAATAAAAGTAAAGGATTTACATCTTTGTTTGACAGAAATTCTGTTAAAATGTCCCATTTTGGCATTATACGGCTAAAATAAGCATGTTAAAGCAGTTTCCATTTTATGCCTAAGAGCCATGCTGACTTTCTATCTGACAGCTTTTTATGTTCCTGATATTTGTGTTTCTATGCTTAAATCAAATTTAATTAACCATTTGTGAACTCGGAATCTAGAGAAAAGTAGATTATTACAGAAAAAATGTGCAGAATATTTGTATTTATGTCCCTGGTTAAATGGCCTGTTTGATGTATGTGAAATGTGAAGAGCTTTGTACATAAAATCTGTAGTCCGTCACAAATATTTCACTAAATCTGTAAAAAAAACACTTTACAATGATCAGTTCACCCTATTCATTTCATATGCTACCATAATTTTCTTCTTTAGGATAGTAAGTGGTTCAAATATATGCCAAATGAGACTAAAACTACATGCAAGTTTTCCATTGAAAAGTGAAAAACTGGTCATCAGACCATACTGTCTGCAAAAAAAAGTTGAATTCAAGAGTCCTTTTGCAATTAGACTTCTTGTATCATGACATCTTAGCATAGAAATGAGCAAAAAGTAACAAATTTCACTTCCTTATAGCCTCTGTGTGCATTTTTATATGTAAATATGGGCTACGGCCTAAATCGACTCTAAATAATTCTCAGTCTTACATGGCCTAAGACCATTTTATACTCATGTGGTATGCTTTTTGTAACTTTTCTTTACATTTAAAGTACATTTAATATATATGGAAGAATAATGTATGGTTAAAAACCTTCAAAAACTTCAAATTGGTTGAAAAAAATGCATGGTTATGTAAGGCTTCCCTTAATTCGAAAATCTCTATTTTCAGGCACAGGCTCATATAAATTTGACTTTTGAATAACTGTAATAAATCTGATAAATCAAATGAGTGTTCCGTTGCTTTTAATACCTATTATATTAAATTCAAGAGTATTTAAAAAGCAAATTTTTGCAATATATAAATTTTTAAGGCCAAAATCTTGACAGTTGAAAATATCTGATTTAAACGTCAAAAATAAACATCCAAATTTCAATATTAAAATGGCCCTAGTTTCTATAATATATATTCTATGGCCATGAAACTTGGCCAACTATCTTAAAATTGCCTAAGCTTAGGTCATGCAAAGTTTTATAAAAATTGGTCAAGCCTTTCTATCCTATTAGGTCCAAGGACACAGTTATCGTCCTTTGGTTTTCGTTGTCTACGAATATAGTCCCTAGTGTGAACAGTGTATAACTTGCATTTTTTTTTTTGATACACTTTCCCAATTTATTTCTTGATATTTTATGCATGAAATATTAAGTAAGGGGATGAAATTACATGTCAAAAAAATTTGGGTGCTGAATCTTTATGTTAAGTAGTGATTTGGTCCAGTTAAAAAAGGTCAAAAATTAGAATGTCGATAGCTGTCAAACTGAATTTTAGCCCCCCTTAACACAGAATTGTCAATATTTTTAGTTAGAGCTGGTAGAAGTTTCTATAATTTTGATATTATTTGTATCAATAGTAGTACACTACACTGTAAAAATCTTTTTGAGATAGAGCAGGTGCGATTTTTTTAATTTGAATTTATTGTCTAAAAGAAATGCACTACGAAATAACTGTGTTCTCGGGCCTAAGAGATGAATTCCGTAAATGTAGATTCTGTACTTTGGCAACTTTCCTGAATGGTTTTCTGGTTTCAATTTGTCAAACTCAATAAAAGTAAAGGATTTACATCTTTGTTTGACAGAAATTCTGTTAAAATGTCCCATTTTGGCATTATACGGCTAAAATAAGCATGTTAAAGCAGTTTCCATTTTATGCCTAAGAGCCATGCTGACTTTCTATCTGACAGCTTTTTATGTTCCTGATATTTGTGTTTCTATGCTTAAATCAAATTTAATTAACCATTTGTGAACTCGGAATCTAGAGAAAAGTAGATTATTACAGAAAAAATGTGCAGAATATTTGTATTTATGTCCCTGGTTAAATGGCCTGTTTGATGTATGTGAAATGTGAAGAGCTTTGTACATAAAATCTGTAGTCCGTCACAAATATTTCACTAAATCTGTAAAAAAAAACACTTTACAATGATCAGTACACCCTATTCATTTCATATGCTACCATAATTTTGAAGCATCTTATGGTTCATTATGCGTGATGTACAAAATTTTGAAAGGATCAAGCTTTTCAAAAATCAATCAAAATGACTGCTTTTTCGTTATATCTGACGTTGCAATTCGTATCTCAAAGACCTCATTTTTCTTTTTTTGATTTTTATGATCAATAATTTACCAAATGAAAAACATTGATCTTGAAGCTAGTTAAAAGATTCAAATTAATAAGTAAGTCTATATCTTGTGGCTTAAAGTAGTACGATGTTTTAAAGAACACAAAAGTAGCTGATAACGTTTCTATACAATTTTTATCCGAGACATTATCTATTTGCTGTTTAAGTATATGAATACGTGACTAAAATAATGATTAATCGCGGTTTACAGAAAATAAATATTACTTTACCCGATTTCAAATAACTTTAAATAACAGGTATTTAAATCTCATACTAACAACAAAGGTGAAGGTCCTAGGTATTTACCTTTGTTGACGCCTACAACATTAAGAAACTTGAGTTATCAAAACATTACTGGTATTTAAAAAATGTTCTCTACCGAATAATAAAAAATTATATAGCAGAACCAGAAAAATCGGAATTCTTCATAATGATAATTGCAACACGAATAACAAACCATTTTTCAACCTTATAACTCCCCAGTTTCAGTGCTGTGTGTGAATTAAGCTGATTCTATGCGAGACCAGTATGTGCATTAATGCATTATTATCATAATTTCCAGGATTAAAATTTCGTCAACAAAAGACTCACCAGTGACGCTCGAATCTAAAAAATGAAAAGGCATAATACCGCTTCAAGATGATGGAATGACCTATTTATTCTCTAATCAGTATATACATGTTCGAAGTTATCACCGATTTAGCCAGTGCTAAAAGATAGACGAAGTATTTTTAAGGGACATTCAAACTCATAAGTCGAAAATAAACTGACAACGCCATTGCAAAAAACGAAAAATACCAAAAGACAAACAACAGTTCCAGTTCACAAAACATAACACAGAAAACCTAAGCCTTAGAAACTCGAACCCCACCAAAAACCGGCAGTGATCTCAGGTGCTCAGGAAGGATAAGCAGATCTTGAACCACATGTGGACTTGGTTTATAACCATAATGTAATAGCTGTTGGATATTTATATATGTTACAGTAAATGTGTATAACTAGGGATTATGTATAATTACTGGTAAATTGAGTGATTATATACAATCATTTAAATTTACAGGAACTATGCATAATCACTAGAAAAAAGTCAGGGGTTATACATAATAACTGGAATGAAGAGACAATGAATAAAAGTTGAATAATTTTATCAATAAAATCGTGTTTAAACATCTTTAGAAACATGAATATGTTTTTTTTATCTTTATATTTATTAAATCCATTATTATTTACAACAAGTTTTACATATTATCACAGAAATCATAGAGCCCATATACTTCCATTCTGCAGCATTCTTTCATCTTTCAACCAATATCAAGCATACAAATCCTATATTAACTTCATTATATTAATATTAAAATGTTAAGCACAATACTCTAATACAAACCATGTATTTTCACAAAACTACATTGTAAATTTGGATGACATTCACCATTGCACATTTACCAAATAACTATTTTCAAATGCTCTGTTTTTCGTTTTTTTGCAACAACATCCACTTTAAAAACATTGCCCTTCACATATAAGGCTTGCAAGGTCAGAAGGATTAATGCAAACATGTTACATTTACCGGATAATTTACGAGATATGAATAAAACGACATTTTGGTACATCCACAGATCAATATAAAAATAAGGAGATAAAGCTATCAATGATTCTATTTCATATTATACCTTAAATGGCCTCGAGTCTTAACAAGTTAAAAAGAGTGCAACAGATAACCAAACATCTTTCATCAACAGAATATACAAGCAGCAAAATAAAAATATTCTATATAGTTGTAGTCATGTACGACTTTGGCAAACACACTAACACGTTTATGGATTCAACGAGATTGGGAAGATCAGGGGAGCAAATAAAAAAACGCAAGTTAAGGAAAAACAGACAACACTAACACAAAATAAAAAGATTAACAAAAAAGTAAAAAAAAATACTACATAGAAAACAAAAGAAAGAGAATCATGATACTCCACAAAATCCGGGATGAACTGCTGTGATTCGGAAAGTATAAACTGTAACGATTTCACTAGCCATGTAGCTCATTGGAAGTAAAAATCCAATAATAATTTGCATTCAGTTATCAATCGCATTATATAGGACGGAACATATATATCAGTGGTCATCTTTAATACATATATACAGTAACGACCAACAAAATCCTGATGGAGTCCATATCATATGAAGAAATGGTTCCCCATTTACCATTAAGAACACTTGGATTCCATGGCTTCCATTAAACAGTAAACCCCTTGGTATATCTTCCTCTTGTTATAAGCAAATATTCAGGGAAAACGCAAATCTTGAGTTACAGTATCTTTACCATTGATAGATATATTTACTCAATATGCAGGTGCTTTTATATGTCAACCTATCCTCACTGTCAATTTCTACATGTCAGTAAATGTATAAAGCATGGCAAACGAAACTGAATATGTGGTATGCTTTAAATAAAAAAAAAAGTATTAAAAAAATACCAAACTCCGAGTTAAAACAAGGGGAAGTCCATAAAACCTGACAAAACCAAATGCTCGACTAAATCAACCATAGGAACGAATGGAAAACAACTGTCATATTTATGACTTGGTACAGGCAAAGGGGTTTTAGATTAAACATGGTTTTATATATAGCTCAAACTTCCACTTGTATGACAGTTGTTTAGAGTCATATTGACAACATTTTATGAGTTTACGAGACAATAATTGGGACCCAGCAGCAAAAATTATGTTAACAAGTTCAATTGGATAGATGCGATCAACATATTCACCAAACTTTGAATTATTCTGTGAGAAGACTTCATCTACATGGCAGAAAGTGAAGCTGAATGATAATGCTTACTTAACATTAAACAATATATGTACATTGTCGGAAAATATAAAATGTATATGTACGAGCTTTAAAAACAGTACGAAAAGCGATGCTTTTCTAATGTTTCGTAGCGAGTACAAATTTATCTAATGTTTCCGACAATGTACACTATATTCGGTTCCTTCAGTCTTAAAACTACAACTTTCGACATATTTTAATTCTAAATATATATAAGCGACGAGAGAGTGTAAAAGAGAGGCGAAAGATACCAGAGGGACATTCAAACTCATAAGTCGAAAGTAAACTAACAACGACATGGCTAAAAAAGAAAAAGACCAACAGAAAAACAATAGTACACAAAACTCAACATAGAAAACTAAAGACTGAGCAACACGAACCCCACCAAAGGGTGATCTCAGGTGCTCCGAAAGTGTAAGCAGATCCTGCTCCACATGTGGCACCCGTCGTGTTGCTCATGTTAGTACGAACCCGGTAATTAGTCTAATTCGGTAGGTCACATTCGGGAAAAGGGGACGGGATTGTAATTACGACATTAGGAACATATCCGCTATCATCTGTAAATGGATATTCCATAACGGTCAACCAACTCGTGATGGCGCACGTAAAACTTACGAAGGGATGATTTCAACTTCTGAAGATGCTCAGCATGCACGTTGTACCTAATTTTGAAAATTTCAGGCAAATAAAAAAAAACAATAAACTAAACTTTTCTTGGTCTGTTTTTCCAAATGATCATAAGCTTTTTGGGGATAATAACTTGCAGATAGTTTGTCAGCATCTAAAAAAACTTCACTAAAGGGTAAACAATATAAAAATTGTAATACATTATCGTTTTTAAGAAACTATATATACATACTCAACGATGAGACAAAAAAAAAAACTGACCAAAAAAGAGCCATTCCATTTTTTATTTCAGATTTTCTGATGCATGTTTTATTAGTGTATTTAAGGGTGACTGGTATATGTTTTGGCATTTCATTTTATACCATTCAATCGGAGAAATCATTTATTCAAATATTGAATAATATTTATGTGTTTATTTGACCTATAGATCAAAAGCGATTTTCAGAAAATATATTCTACCAGCAATGCTACTCTCAAATATTGACCTATATATTCAAGTTATGCTAGGTATTTCAATTCTTTCATACTTTTCATTAGTGAAGGTTTTTATTTATTAAGCTTTGCAGACGCCTACTGATTATAAGAAACCTATGCCATCATAACAATATTTTAAAACATTTTGTACTGACTAAGTAAAAAGCGATGTGGTATAACCAGCAATCAAGAATTAATCATGATGTTTCTTTTAACAGCAAAATACAGAAAACACGTTCAAATGTCTCGGTCTAGTGTATTGAATAATTTACATAGGGTCTATACGAAGCTAACATGTAGATTCTATAAATCTAAAGTACTAATGATAAATATTCGTCAATTTCATGCCAAGACTCATGGCCTCAAGTTAAGAAATGTTGTGGACCAATATTAAGAGAAACTACACAATACGTACATTTAAAACAAAATCCAAAATGGATAGCTTAACAGAAACAAACAATTGTAATAATCTACGAAGTACTTGACTTCCGTCAGGCACATTTTCATGCTTAACCTTCCGGGAACCCTGAGATTAAATTAAATTTAATTTTACTTGCTTATACATAGTCTGGCTGGTCACGTTATAACATATGAACATACCAATGTAAACAACATTAATACGAGATTTTTGTTAACCAAATGACTCAAATAAGTCGAGCCTAAATTCATAGTAAAGATTTCAAGTCGACTAAAATGACAACACCATTGCCAAAATGAAAAAGACGATCGTACAAACCTCAGTCAAAAACATTACACAGAAAATTAAAGTTTGAGGGGAAAGAACCCAACCAAAAATCATGGTTCAAATCAAGTGGTCCAGTAAGGGAAGATATTTCCCGTTCAACTATTAAAAATAATTCTAAAAATGATAATGAGACTATTTTGTTGCGTCGTCAGAGCTCTTCGAATTTAACCTTCATCTGGAACTGTCATGCTATTGCTTTTAAAATAATAACTAGTAATAAATTACTTTGGATTCTGTCGCGAATTATTTCAGACAATGGGCAAAATGTGAGAACGAGTCCATGATATAAAAAAAACTTTGTGGGTCCATGAGCACGTATGCTTAATTTATTTGTATCGACCTAAATGTTGTTAGACACTTGTTTTGACAAATACGTTGCTATCCCCGTAGAAAGAGCCATAATCAATATCTTTTTGAATGGTAAACCAGATAAAACTGTATTTAACAGATATTCAAATCTCGTAAATCAATCGAATAAAACACAAAACAGGAGGGAATTGCATGAAATTCAAATGCAGCGTGACCGGATGGATCGATAGAGTAAGCGTCTCCTCCTTGCAATATTTTAACATAGCATATGTATGACACTAGATATAGATTGACAAAGAAAGGATATGGCTTAAACATACTAGAATAATATTTGGTATTCAAGTACAAAGAAAGCTAACTCTGATACTTGTTTTCTTGAATAAACCATGCGTAGAATTGAACTGTTTACAATCATTCATTACATTATAAATATTTGATACTGACCATTTAAAAATTAGTTTTACTTTTAAAAGGTGGATTGCCATTGACATTTGTTAAGACACTTTTTTTTTTTAGATTTCGTGCATTGTTTATGTTTCAAAATCATGTAACTTTTGTAATTTTGTGTTTATTATGTTTTAAGTCGAACTTGAGAGTTTGAGTCGATTCGGTGAACATGAGTTTGGCAGACATTGTCCCTAAATGATATTGTGTCTAGAACTTATAACTTATTTTAATATATAATAAAAAGTACTTAATTTTCTGCCACTACTTTTTCTAATAAAAAATATATTGTATTTTTTGCATCAAAGTGCATCTCCATTGTCTTTTTCATGCATATGCATTGTACTTATACATTTTTTGGCACTATCACTTCCAGCCAAAATAAAATATGTCATTTTAAATGCCCAATCATCTAAAGAGCTTTTCTACCCTTGCTTGAAATAGCAAGACGATACAATAATACATGTGTAGCTTCTTCCATTGTGAGTTTTATATGAAGACGTTGATTATCTCTCTTTTGCCACATGTTATATTAGCAAAAGCGACATTTCTTTCAAAAGTCAAGGTACAGTAAACGGCTATGTCACAGATTTTGGTAAAATTTTGCATGCAATTTTGGCTCGTTGAACTTAAACTCAAAATCGAAAAATAATGCATTTATCTATTTTTTTATTTTCTGAAACATTACTTAATGAATTTTTGTAACTGTGAAAATAAGTTCTGCATTATCATCGACATGTGAAACGTATGCAGATATATTGTGACACTTATATTTATTTAAAATTTCAGGGAAGGGTGGAGAGGGGATGCAATGTTTTAATGTTGTGTTTGATGTGAACTCTGCTGACTGTTAAAGATTTCAAAGTAACTATAAAAAAGGTATTAGTATAGTATCTTAGATATTAGTCTCAATCCATCTTGGCTGTCTGCTTTTTGTTATTTTATGACATAAGCGATTTCATCATTTATCAATGGAGGATATAAAGCTGTGTGCTAATAGTGTTGGTGGTGATTAAATGTTGTTTAAAATGAAGATGCATTTATTTACTCATAAACTATAAATCTTAAACAATATTTGGTTAATGAAGTCAATTTTTTGAAAATAAAGTTGAAAATCGAAACGAACAGCTTTCTTGCACTTTAATATCTGCCGCTGTACTTCTATGTGTTTTTTTTTATACTGCAATGTCACGAACAGTGCAAAGAAACAAGAAACTTATGAAACTCCGACAGTAATTTGAATCAGAATTTTAATACGATAAAGAAAACAATTGAAAGTCCATTACCGTGTTTTAAACTGTATTTCCTTCAAATGTATTTTTTTTATCTTAGTCTTGCTTGTTTGCTGTGTGTGACGTATACCCCATATTTCCTTTTATTGATATGTAAATACGCATTTTGATGATAGTAGATATAAAGAATTGATGCAATGCTTTCTCAACAGGTGTATATATGTAACCTTAATCAATAAATGTATCAACTTACAATGAATGATTTGAAGGACAATTCCTTTACTAGTTTGCTTTGTGAAAGATACAATTATATACAAACCGGGTTTAAAACACTATTTTTGTATTGATAGAGTGCACGTTGAATCACACTTCAACAATAAATCCTCATATATATGTGATGAAATTTAGGTTAGCTTCTACTAAATTGATATCTTATACCCTGTTGTACGATTTCTAGTGATAGAAAATTTACTTAAATATTAACTGAAGATGTCACTGCAAGCTAACACGCTTATCACTTCTCTTCACTTGCTAGTGAACTAATTTTGATATGAAACGGTTATTTTGATCTGAACAGCTCTTATATGACTTAACAATAAATCATTTTCCACTTCGGATGGTTCCGACTTTCCTTTTGTTAACAATTGTTAACCTGGGAAGATAGCCTTAAGCAGTTTTTAACAGCAATGTAGTCCCAAATTATATAAGTTTTTTTCACCGAACCCTAGCGCTCACTTTGGCAGAGCGGGTTGGCGTAACGCAAGTTATGAACAATGTTTTGTTAATTTTTATCTACAGTTGACTTACAAATAGTTCTATGATTTGTCAATTGGTTTTATATTTTCAATGCAAACTTATTAAGAAAAGGAAAAATTGTATAATCTCAAGAAAGGTAGTCTTTGACGATATCGATATAACAAAACACAGCTGGTAAGATGTATTCCCCTTTTCAAAACTTATGTTAGTTCTTAAATTGTTTGGTTTTATTTTAATGTTCCTGAATTGTATAGTTATCTTTTTATTAAAGAGATTTGGATATGATAAAAACTCAGGGTTGATTGATTGATTTATTGATTGGTGGTTGTTTAACGCCGTTTCAGAAAAAAGGCTATATCGCGGCGACTCATAAAAGATATAACGCTTATAATTTGGTACGCTTGGTTTTTCAATGACAATGCGCTCTCCTTTTTTTTTTTTTTTTCTTTGTTGACATAGTTGTCTGTTTTTATAGTGATTAAGATAATAATACAATGTTGACTGCTGTATCCCAATTTTTGACATTTTTTTCTATCATAGATATAGGAAGATGTGGTATGAGTGCCAATGAGACAACTCTCCATCCAAGTTACAATTTATAAAAGTAAACCATTATAGGTCAAGGTACGGCCTTCAACACGGAGCATTGGCTCACACCGAACAGCAAGCTATAAAGGGCCCCAAAAAATTACTAGTGTAAAACCATTCAAACGGAAAAAACCGTCAGTTTGTTTTGTTCACACATTATTATCACTATAATGGAATTTTATGCGACTGTCATACAAGTGAGAGATTTAGCTAGCTATAAAACCAGGTTTAATCCACCATTTTCTACATAAGGAAATGCCTGTACCAAGTCAGGAATATGACAGTTGTTTCCCATTCGTTTGATGTGTTTGAGCTTTTGATTTTGCCATTTGATAAGGGACTTTCCGTTTTGAATTTTCCTTGGACTTCGGTAATTTTGTTATTTGACTTTCTCCTCAAATCCATTAAAAATCGACCATTTGATATTTTATTAAATTATTATTATGGTTAGTATGCATGACATGTTTTGCACCAGATAAAATATCTTATACAGTAACGGACATCCCTTCAATTCCTTAAAAAAATACAATTATAAATACATGTATATTTAAGTAACGCAAAGCTTTGCCAATTTTTCTTGCCTGATTTTTCAATTATCGATACACATATTTGTGTAAAATATGTTTATTTTTTTTCTGATGGTATAGAATCCGTTTGATTATAGCATAATTTAATGACAGCAACAATTATGTTAATCAATTTCTGTATTTTCCAACTTGATATTAGTATGCAGATAACGTAAGCTTAGCGCATTCGCTTTCCCAGTGATGGTTGTTGCCTGCCAATAAGATACAATCAAGTTGGATGAGAGTTTGTAATAGCATATTCTCTCGTGCTACATATTTGTACATGTACGCATCTTTTTGTTGTGTGTCAATGATTAAGGGGTTTTCTAAAGCAGTGCTGGAAATCACTGACAAATTTGGAAATAAAAAGTGGGGGTACAGAGCAATACGAGTGACAATAATCTTAAAATGCTAAAAATGTGGCGTCCAGTGCTGAAAATCACTTACAGATTTGGAAAAAGAATAGTGGGGGTCCATGCGAATGCACATTAACGACATGACTAAGAGTTCTCAGAAAATACATCTATGAAATATATGGGAATATTTAATTGTTGTTTATGAGATGCACCGCACAATTCTATTTCAAACATTCATGCATAGATGTGCAATGAAGCAGAAACAATAACAATATGCATCTTTACCTATAACAAGGGTTGCATTTTAAATAAGAAATATGATACATAAAACTATTAATGATTTGTAACCATAACATAGGTCAATGTTTCGCCCGTTTGGCTTAGTGAATATCAGTTTTTCAAAAGTATACTGAGGGACTTTATAAACGCACCTCACATTTTGTTGATTTTTAATCATGTCATGACCAATCGTCATGTTATTGCTGTTCATGCTTACCATATATCTTTCTGATTATAAAAATCTAATACTGACTTACCTGAGATGATTGGACATATCGGATTATTGACGTCGCACGAATTTCTTGACGCTTGATTTGAAACCCTTTCATGCTTTTTTTTTAGATTTTTTCCTTCGTGAAACATTTCTTTGAATCCATACCCACACTTAACTCAGTAAAACAATGTTGTGTTTCCGTATTACCGACACTGAGGATAGAAAATCGGAACCAGGCTATAAGAATGTTGCGGGCAGGAATAAGTCAACGTGCTGTTGCTATACAAATTAACGTCAGAAATTGCCCTTTCAGTCCTAACAAAAACGATACAGGCAGACCGGATTTGTAAATGACCACCCATGACCATGTCAACCTGTAGTTAAAACGATACGCCATTAATATTTAATTACGCAACGCCATTTGCGAAAGAAGTTTACGACTGCTTGGTTATCTATCTGCTAACCAAGTCGCCAAGTGCCATTGGAGACAGATCCACGCCAAAACTGTTCCACATCAACTGAAATTCCACAGAATTCAGTGCCATAATTGCCAAAATCAGTGCAATAGGCTAAACAGATGCAAATTCACCAAGGACAAAGCTGAACTCAATACCGAGCGTTATCACCGTTCTCCCAAATCACCATGGATCAAACGTTGAATTTGTTGATGTGGAAGTCTGTGCCATTGCTGATGCAAAGCTTCAGTTAATTCAGCGGGATTCTGAACTTATGGTATTTTCTCACGCGTACACGGCGACTAATTATGTCCCAGCAATGCTCCATGGGGTTCATATCTCGGCTCCTGGCGGGCATTGGAATAGTAATGGATACCTGGTGCAAGTAGTCGATCTCTACACAGGCACGGTGATTTTTGGCTTTCTCATTCATAAATATAGGTCTGTCCTGCAGAGTATGGTTGTCAAAATGAGGTGCTACGGCTGTGTGAAGGATTTCTCTTTGGTACTTTTGACCAATAAGGTTGCCTACTATCGTAATGATATTAAGCTTACAGTGTTATCCCACGCATCACTATACCATTACCAACCCACCACCGAAAGGAACTGTCTGCAGTATATTTTTTTCTGCATATCCAGTATTATGTCGTCGCCATATCCGAACTCGTCATCTGTAACAATCAACAGAAGCGGCTCTCGTCAGACTAGTGTACTTTTTACATGACGCCAAGATTCAGCGACGACGTGCTTGGTGCCATGCCAAATGGGTGACCCTGTGTCTGTTAGTTAGCAACGGCCTATGAATTGGCTTTTTATGTCGATATCCAACTTCTTTCAGATAATTTCGATTTCGTATGGTTCTGCTCGACAATACACGGCAGGGCAACCACAGACAAATATACTGTTTGAGAACGGGTTTCGATTTACTAGTCTTCCTAAAGCAGCATCTTCTCGAGCAGATATTTTTCGGGGTCTCCCAGTCCTTTGATTGTCTTAACCAGCATTCGAGAGTTGATGCTTTCTAGAGTGTCTATATGCCATTTTGTTTTTCTTTGTTGACATATAGGTTTGTATTTATAGTGATTAAGATTATAATACAATGTTGACTGCTGTACCCCAATTTTGACATTTTCGCCTATTATAACTGTTTGTTTTTGCTCACATATTGTTGTCAATATAATGGAATTATATGCGACTGTCATACAAGTAAGAGGTTAAGCTAGCTATAAAATCAGGTTTAATCCAGAATTTTCTACCTAAGGAAATGCCTGTACCAAGTCGGGAATATGACAGTTGTTTTCCATTCTCTTGATGTGTTTGAGCTTTTGATTTTGCCATTTGATAAGAGCCTTTCCGTTTTGAATTTTCCTTGGAGTTTGGTATTTTTGTTAAGACGACTGATGGATGTTTGATGATGTCCTATCTGCCGGGCCATCTGTCGCAGTGACATAGCATCATTTATCATCCTTATAATATGCCATCTTAACTCATTTGAGAGTTGTGGTGGACTTTTATTTCGTAATTCAAATTGTAAAACTGTATAAGTTATAACAAATTAAAAATGTGGTAACACTAGTGAGTTTTCTCCTATTTGTAGATTCAATCATGCACGTGCAAGGTATGATTTTTACAATAGACAAAAAGTGATATAACAATGGGAAAAAAAAACAATGTTCATATATTTAAAAAAAAAAAAAAAAAAAAAAAAAATATTTCCCGGAGAAGTTTTTTAAGGAATTTGTACAAGTTGGTGCGGTACTTTTTTTCCATGTATATATATATATGTAATTTACAAGTTACATAATTGCAAAAGAAAATAAAAAAAAATCTAGTGTTCCCTTCCGTTTTCAAAAGTCCGTCAGTATAAATAACACAACACTTTGACATTTTTATGTATTGTATAAAACTAATTATGAAATTCTTTAGAAATACAATGGCCGATATAAGAGTTTTAAGAGCTTTTTTGTCATACAATTACTACCAAGATACACTATTTCTTGTGGTTGTGTTTGTGTTTTTTTTTAATTTGGTAGTACCAATACCGATATGTTAAAATCAATATCTTTTAAAGATTAATTTTTGTTCTAACATGAAGCTTTTGGTTTTTAATACATTTGCCTAGTACGTAAAGAGTTTGCCAAACAGTGTGGAGAGTTATCAGTCGCAAAGGACCGTAAAAAGGTGAGGTAGTATATTAAAAGGTTTCTCGTGTTTGCTTACCAATATCGCCTTTCATTTATACACGTAGTCTGATATTTTTATCGTTATTTATGTTGAGAAAAAAAACAAGACTTCTGGTCAACTAGCTACAAGAAATTTCGTCGACCACTCTGACCGTCCATAGATCGATGACAATAGTGATATTAATCGAATATAAGTTATAAGAAATAAGTTATAAATGAGAAAACATTCTAGTCAACCTTTAAGATGGTTCCGATGCATTTATCTAGTAAGAGTAGAGTAAGTAAACTACTAAAAAATTAGTTTAACTCCGTATAATGCAGAGATCGTTGACCATTCTGACATAGATACGAAAAAAGTAGTAAATGAAACAGATGATGTAGACACTTTGTTCTTTTCATCATTTGAAATATCGTATTATACAGTAACGGCCATCCCTGCAATTCCTTAAAAATTTACACTTTTCACTTCATGTATATTCAATTTACGCGTATCTTTGCTAATTTTTTGGCTTGATTTTTCAATTATTGAGATAAATCTTCGTGCAAAATATTGTTCTTTTTTTCTGATGGATTGGAACCTGATATACCCCATTTTTTTAAGGATTTTATCCCCCTCGAATGGGAGCATAATTTAATGGAAGCAAAAATTAGATTCATCAATTTCTATATTTTCCATCTAGAGATAACGATAAGTAAACGCAAGCTCACATAAACGCTTTCCAAGTGATGGTTGATGCCTGCCAATCAGATACAATTTCTCTCTTGGAACACGTCCTATTTTTGATGAGAGTTTGTAATTCCAATTCGTTCATGCTTCATATTTGTACATGAATGCATCTTTTTGTTGTGTGTCATTTTCATAGGGTTTTTCGCAAGCATTGCTGGAAATCACTTACACATTTGGAAATACAAAGTGGGGTACAGAGCAATGTGAGTGACAATAATCTTACATGACTCGGAATGTTGCATCCAGTGCTGGAAATCGCTTACATATTTGGAAAATGAATAGTGGTGGTACAATATTTATGCGAATGAAAATAAACTTTAATGAGTTTTTACATGACTAAGAGTTCTTGGAAACGGCATCCATTCAATATATGGGATATTTAACTGTTGTTAATGAGATGCAAAGCACATTCTTGCAAAGTTGTGCAATGAAGCAGATAAACAATTACAAAATGCATTTTTTACCTATAGCAAGGGTTACATTTAACATAAGAAATTCGATTAAGTACAACTGTTTGTGTCTTGTTTCCATAACGTAGGTCAAGGTTAACTGGGTTTTTTTTCGAAAGTAAATAACACAACACATTCACCTTTCAAAAGAGAATAATAGTATAAATATCAAAAATTTCGTTAAATCAATTTACATTCATCGCCGGCCGTATGCATATTTTGATTTGAGCAATGAATAAAAATGCATACAGTAAAATTTACTATTATTTACTTTTTTTTTTATCACGTTGATTTTTCTTGTTCATAATGAAATAAACAAATAGTCGAATATCATTTACCCCCCGCTCAATTATAAAATGAATGAGAATTTTATCCATCTTTGCAATGTTTTTTGAATTAATTCAATTTAAACATATATTCGGCATTTTTTGCACTAATTTAAATGTTTTTTCTGTTGGTCGTTTTCTTTTTTTTACCCATGGCGTTGTCAGTTTATTTTCGACTTATATGAGTTTGAATGTCCCTTTGGTATCTTTCGCCTCTCTTTTATATATATACCATATACATTTTATTGTATTGTATAAAAGTAATAACGACAGTTTATTAGAAGTAAAGTGTCGGAAAATAGAGAATAAAGTAAGAACTTGTTTTTTTTAACTTCAAGTAATGTATGATACACTATTTTCCTGCTGTAGTGTACTTTTCACTTCATGTATATATAATTTACGCGTATCTTTGCTAATTTTTTGGCTTGATTTTTCAATTATTGAGACAAATCTTTGTGCAAAATATTGTTTTTTTTTTTCTGATGGATTGGAACCTGATATACCCCATTTTTTCCCCTCGAATGGGACAATATTTAATGGAAGCAAAAATTAGATTCATCAATTTCTATATTTTCCATCTAGAGATAACGATAAGTAAAAGCAAGCTCACATACAAGCTTTCCAAGTGATGGTTGTTGCCTACCAATCAGATACAATTTCCCTCTTGGAACACGTCCTATTTTTGATGAGAGTTTGTAATTCCAATTCGTTCATGCTTCATATTTGTACATGAATGCATCTTTTTGTTGTGTGTCATTTTTATAGGGTTTTTTCGCAAGCAGTGCTGGAAATGAAAAGTGGGGGTACAGAACAATGTGAGTGACAATAATCTAACATGACTCGGAATGTTGCATCTAGTGCTGGAAATCACTTACATATCTGGAAAATGAATAGTGGGGGTACAATATTTATGCGAATTGAAATGAACTTTAATGAGTTTTTACATGACTAAGAGTTCTTGGAAACGGCATCCATTCATTATATGGGATATTTAACTGTTTTTAATAAGATGAAAAGCACATTCTTGCAAGGATGTGCAATGAAGCAGATAAACAATTACAAAATTCATCCTTTACCTATAGCCAGGGCATTTAACATAAGAAATTTGATTAAGTACAACCTTCTTGTCTTGTTTCCATAACGTAGGTCAAGGTCAACTGTTCGAAAGTAAATTACACAACACATTCATCTTTTCAAAAGAGAATAATAGTATAAATATTAAAAATTGCAATAAATTAATTTACATTCATCGCCGGCCCTATACATATTTTGATTTCAACAATGAATAAAATGCATACGTTACAATTTATTATTATTTACTTTTTATTTGGATTATTTACGTGGATTTTTCTTTTTCATAAAGCAATGTTTTTTTTAAATTTATTCAATTTAAACATACATGTATATTCAGCATTTTTTGCACTAATTTAATTGTTTGAATGTCCCTTTGATATATTTCGCCTCTCTTTTATATATATATACCATATAAATTTTATTGTATTGTATAAAAGTACTAACGACGGTTTGTTAGGAATACAGTGTCGGATAATAGAGTATTAAGTACTAAGAACTTGTTTTTTTTTTTATTCCAAGTAATGTATGATACACTTTTTTCCTGCGGTAGTGTTTGTGGATTTTTGTTTTCATTTTGAAGTACTAGCACCGACATATTTCAATCAAATAACTTTTTTCGATAATTTTCGTTTAAACATGAAGATTTTGGGTTTCTCGTAAATCAATTTAGTATGAAAAGAGCTTGTCAAAAGGTATGGATATTTATTCCTTTCAAAGGACCGTAACAAGGTGAGGTTGTATGTTAAACTGTTTTCATGTCCGTTTACCAATATCTCCTTCCATTTATATTATGATATTTGTATCGATAAGTATTAAAAAAACGACTTAGTGCCAACTAGCTACAATACATTTACTTTAGCAGTTTCCCTGTCCATAGAATGATGACAATTCTGATATTAGATAAGAAAATACGTTATAAATGAAAAAGATATTCTAATCATCCTTTACAATGGTTCCGATACATATATCTAGTAAGGGTAGAGTAAAGTACTTAAAAACTAGTTTAACCCCATAAAATTCTTATGTTCCTATCCAGATTCAGTGGTTGCCCTTTTGTCTTGCTGATCATCTATTTAGTAAGGATAGAGTAAACTACTTATAAACTAGTGTAAATCCGTAAACTCTAATGTTCGTATCCAAATTCAGTGGTTGCCCTTTTGTCTTGTTGATGTCAGATATTTGATTGACTGCCGTTAACAACTTGATGACTCTGGAAATGATCCGATAATGCCAAACGGTAAGGACATTTATCCACTGCAAATGACTGCAACAGGTGGGATAGTATGTTAAACGGTTTCTAGTGTCCACTTTCAAGCATCTCCTTTTATTTATATTTTCTCTTTGTATCGATAAGTTTGGAAGAAAAACCTGACTTAGTGCCAACTTCATATGTAGTTACAATGTTTCTATGTGACCACTTTGTCACCGCCCAGAGATCGATGACCATTATGACATTTGATACGAAAAAATAAACCATAGTAAATGACAAAGACGATGTAGACACTATGTTCTTTTGATGTTTACGATTGTTCACTGAGAGGAGGTTACCAGCATCTTAACATTGCAGACGCTGGAATTGGTGCATATTACATTTCATCATTTTGTTAATTGGGAACGGCTAATACCTTATTTAGTTGTGTATTTTTTTTTTGTGTAAGATTGACAGTGCAAAGCGAAATTTTGCTATTTCTACAAAAAAAAAAATTTGAATATGCTATGATCTCCTTATCTAAAATTTATGTTTTCTCATGCGCTACTGAATTATGGAGATGTTCGTAACTGTACTTGGATGTTTAAAAAACACCTTTATTCACCTCGGTTAATTCCGGTTTTCTTTTTGTTAACAGTTGGTACCTTGGTACCGCTGTTGGTAGTATATCATTCCCGAGGAAATCATCAGCTTATCAGCTCAGTAGTCAGCGTTTCGGTACTGTCATGATTTATAAGAAGTCCGTTTATAAATTTATGAATTATTAAGAAACAAAGGTTTCAACTCCCTCACGCAAAAGTGTCTCTCGATAGATTTGGCTATTATTTTAAGGTCCTTTTATGTCATATAGCTCTTCAAATGTTTCGATTGTTATACATCATTGGCTTTCAAATACTCGGCTTTGAGCATTCCTGATAAAAATAAATCCAGAAAAGCGCTTCGGACGCATAAAAAAGAGAGGCGAAAGATACCAAAGGGACATTTAACTCATAAGTCGAAAATAAACTGACAACGCCATTGCCAAAAAAAAATGAAAAGGACCAAAGGACAAACTACAGTATACAAAACACAACATTAAAACATTAAAAACTTAAGACTGAGCAACACGGACCCATAAAAAAAGCGGGGGTGATCGCAGGTTCTCTGAAAAGGTAAGCAGATCCTGCTCCACATGTGGCATCCGTCGTGTTGGTATATTTGGTAGATCACATTAGGGGTAAAGGAGGACGGGATAGTGGTTACGACGACTGGAACATATCCTTCATCATCTGTAAAACAGATATTCCATAATAGTCAACCTACTCGTGATGACGTCCGTAAAATTGTCGAAGGGGCGATTTCAACTTCACCTCTTGGAACCCTTCTGAGCAACAATCCTCTATCAAGGAAATCTTGATAGGAAACCTCTAGCCCTGAAATATCGTATCAACTGGGAGATATTTACCGTGTTTACTCCATAAAAATAAAATTAAGGAGATGTGGTATGATTGCCAATAAGACAACTATCCACCAAAGAAGTTCAATGAAGTGGGTGTAAGCAATTATAGGCAACTGTACGGCCTTCGCAAATGAGAAAAACCCATACCTTATTGTCGGTTATAAAAAGGCTCCGATATGAAAAATATGAAACAATTCATTTGAGAAAGCTAACGGCCTTATTCATAACAAAACAATTAACGAAAAACAAATATGACAGACATGAACCAACGACAACCACTGAACTATAGGCTCCAAACTTGGGACAGATACATAAAATATGTGGCGGCGTTTAACATTATTGTGAGCGCTCAACCCTCTCCTAATCTGGGACATTGGTGTAACAGCACAACATAAGAACAAACAATAAAAATCAGTTGAAAAAGGCTTAATTCATCAGATCGATACAAAGCAGAAAAACATCAAACAAAAACACAGACCGGACATGGCAGGGTATTTATCCATCCCTCATCCCTAACAAAAAAAAAGACACTAAGTACAGATCTGAGAGTACTCGCAGTTACTGACAGCTAGTTCAAAACCAATAACAACTAATACAAAATTCATGTATCTAAGACTAACATAACAATCAGTACACATCCCATGGATTTAGTGTAAAGACGTCATTATAGCTGTTAGTCTCCGAGTATAGGCTAATATCGAAGGGGTTGTAGTCAACACTTTAACACTAACATTATTACAAACATTCCATATGGACTAAGAATAATAAGGCAAAGTTTGGTCTGGAAGGTTTAGGATTTTCAATTTTATGTTATACATAAATGTCTTTACAAAATAGATAAATATTCACATTGTAAGGATAAAACATACAAAAATTACTCAAGAAATTTCACAGTTTTGAAAAAGGAGCACATCTGATCAACTATGGAGGTTTGACTTCGGCCAAGGCCACATTTTCTTTAAATTAAACATTTTTTTTCGCGTAGTCAATAATTCTGCATTGTAATATAAAATCATGACAAATTAGCACATAATGAATTAATTTGTAAGTCGACTGTAAGATAAAAATCAGCAAAAGTTTACATTTGTCTATTTCCGTATTTGCCATATCAAGATACTCATAACTTATGTTACGCCTAATCGCTTTCCCAAAATGAACGCTAGCGTTTCAGTGAATTAGCATGAAAACATAATTTGGGTCTGCATCACTGTTCAACACTGTTCAAGACTACTTTACCAAAAATGGAAACAACACTTAAATAAGTTTGTGGTGACTATGTTGACCGCATCTAACCCATCGAACTTAAAAATAAAGGATACAACAGTTAAATCTGCCTCATATCTTGACTTACTTCTAGAAATTGACAATGAGGGTTGGTTGAGAACAAAAACTTTACGACAGAAGAGATGATTTCAGCTTCCAAATTGTGAACTTTCAATACTATGCAGGAACTTACTTTACATATATCAAATAATAACAGCAATAACTGTCCTTTCCTAGATTTAGATATTTCAGTGTTGCACCAGAAACGCTACACAAAAATTTACGACAAAAGGGATGATTTTTGTTTCCCTATTATGATTTATACATGATTTTTATTAGTTGTAATGGGCTTTGAACTAGCTGTCAGTAACTGTTGGTACTCTCAGATCTGTGCTTAGTGTCTTTTTTGTTGTGGGAATGTAGAAATACCTTGCCAAGTCCGGTCTGTGTTTTTGTTAGTTGTTTTTCTGCTTTGTATCGATCTAATGAGTTAAGCCCTTTTATACAGTTTTTTATAGTTTGTTCTTATGTTGCACTGTTACACCACTGTCCCTAATTCAGTGGTTGTCGTTTGTTGCTGTATATCATATTTGTTTTTCGTTCATTGTATTGTACATAAATCAGGCCGTTAGTTTTCTCGTTTGAATTGTTTCTCATTTGTAACCATACCACATCTCCTTAATTTTATACCAGCAGTTTCTCTACCTATTGGAAGTAAATGAAACAATACAATTAGAAGTGTTTTCAAAACATTTTTTCGAAAGCGTAGCATCTAGCACGTTTCAAGATGAAAAACAGCAATCAAAGCCTATATGTACAAATGTAGTTACAAAGGGTCATGTAAGATCTATTTGTATGACCATCATTATAAGATTTGGTATGACTGTCAATGAGACAACTCAATAGCACATTTTTAAAGAATGATCAGCTCCGCTTTTTAGAAACATATGCACCAACCCTTATCTTTGCCAATTTTTCTGGCTTGATTGTTCCATTATAGGAACACATCTTCGTCAAGGATATCGTTTTTCTGAAGGATAGAACCCTTATATACACAATGTTTAAAAATGTTTTCACTCGGATGGGAACATAATTTAATAGAGCCTAAATTATGATAATCAGTTTCAGTGATTGAAACAAGGATTCAGGTAATTTCGCGCATCCGTTTCCCCACTGATGGTTGTCGCATGTAAAGCAGGATTCAATTACCCTCTTGGAACACGCTCGGTTTTTGATGGTAGGTTGTATTACCAATATTTTAAATTCGTTCGAACTAGAAAATTGTACACGTATGCATCTTTTTCACGTGTCGACTTTTGTGATGGTGTCTTGGAAGAAATTGTTATATCACTTACAAATTTGGAAATGAAAAGTTGGGATAAAAAGCTTTACGATTCACAATAATCTTACATGACTGATTAAAATTTGACAATCAATAGTGTAGGTACAAATCTGTGCGGATGAAAATATACTTACATGACTAAGAGTTCTTGGAAAAAAGATTCATACAACTTCGGGGATATTTAATTGCTGTTTATGACATACAATGCACATCTTATTTCAAATAGTATTGCATTGATGTGCAATGAAGCAGAAACAATACCAATATGCATCATTTTCTATCGCAAGATTGCATTTAAAGTAAGAAATACGATTACGTACAACAGTTCTTGTCTTGCTAACATGACGTAGGTCAAGGTTTCACCCGTTTAGATCAATGTTTATCAGTTTTTAAAGTAAATAACAAAACACATTTACCTTATCAAAACGTAATACTAGAATAAGATATCAGGAACTAGAATTACATTTCTTTACTTTTAATGCCTGTCCTATAAATGATTAGTTTTAAAAAGTAAATACAAATGCACACAATACAATTTATTTATTTTCTAATTTGTATTTCACGTTGACTATTCATGTTCATAACCACATGATTGTGCATCAAAAAAAATATTCTGGTATCATTAATATCTCATTTAAAGACATTATAAATGCATTACTTTTAAAACCTAGCTTTTTTGGTATATTGATTCAATTTCAACAAACATTTGGTAATCAAATTATTTCTATATACTATAATAGTTTAACTCCATTGAATGCTTATGTTGCTTTCAAAATCAGGGGTTGCCATACTATGGGTAACGACTTGTTGACTCTGGAAAAAAAAGTAAAATCACAAAAATACTGAACTCCGAGGAAAATTCAAAAAGGAAAGTCCCCAATCAAAAGGCAAAATCAAAAGTTCAAACACATCAAACGAATGGATAACAACTGTCATATTCCTGACTTGGTACAGGCATTTTCTTATGTAGAAAATGGTGGATTGAACCTGGTTTTATAGCTAGCTAAACCTCTCACTTGTATGACAGTCGCATCAAATTCCATAATATTGACAACGATGCGTGAACAAAACAAACAGACACAATAGGTAAAAATGTCAAAAATAGGGGTACAGCAGTCAACATTGTGTTATCATCTTAATCACTATAAAAACAAACAAATGTAACGAAGAAGCACAAAAAGGCATACATCAAATTTAACATCCTCATTTTGCTTATATTATACGATTTTATTTATCTATGTAAAATCCACCCATAAAGGATGGAAGGTTTTAAGTACTGGCGTAAAATCGCGCGTTTGAAATTCGCACAGGTAGACATAAAATAATTTTGTCGTTCAAAGTATGACGGGATACATAAATACAGAGTCACGTAAAATGGATATCACAAAAAACAGACTTAACAGTAAAAGTAATATTAATAAATAAAATAATTGTGTGGTTCAAAGTACGACGGGATACATAAGTACAGAGTCACGTCCAATGTATATCACAAAAACAGACTTCATAGTAAAAGTAATATTAATAAATAAAATAATTTTGTCGTTCAAAGTATGACGGGATACATAAGCACAGAGTCACGTCAAATGGATATCTAAAAAAAAACAGACTTAACAGTAAAAGTTATATTAATAAAGACAAATAAAACAATACTATAACACGTTATTAAGATGATAAACAACGTCAGTACGCAAAATCTATACTTCAAGACCATCGTGTATTATTTGGGAAGTTGATACGGAATATTTATCAACAAGATCTTGGTACTTCCGATGAACTTTTTTAGAAAAACGATTTTAGCTTGCCGAACGTTATTTATCGATCTTAAAGGACCGTAACAAAGTGAGGTAGTAGATCGATGAAAATTCTGATATAAGATACGTTATAAATGACAAAGACATTCTTGTCAACCTTTACGATAGTTCCGAAGAATCTATCTAGTAAAGGTAAAGTAATCTGCTAAAAAAACTAGTTTAACTTTATGCTTATGTTCCTATCCAAATTCAGTGGTTGCCTTTCTGTCATGTTAGTGTCAGATATTTGGTTGACTGCAGTTTATAACTTGATAACTCTGAAAAGCAATGAAGATGATGCAGACGCTTCAATCTATACGAATTTTACGATGTTTCGTAATGCATTTGTTTTAGTCAATAAATCAAATTTAAAAAAATCACATCTGCGATTTCGCAAAAGGATTATTACAGTATTGTACTACGTTGGGACAAATCATAGAAAAGTCTCCCATTTCTAACTCAAAATATGGACAATTCTGTGTTAAAAGGGTCTACAATACAGTTTGACAGCTTCAGACATACTAATTTGTGACCATTTTTAACTGGACCAAATTACTACTTTACCTAAAAATTCATCACCCAAATTTTTTAACATGTAATCTCATCCCCTGCTTAGTATTCTATGCCTAAAATATAAAGAAATAATTTGGAAGGTGTATTAAAACATTTTGCAAGTTATACACTGTCCACAATATGGACTAAGGATGATAACTACATGTCTTGGGACTATTATATTGTATTAAACAAACATTTATTCAAGAACTTTCCTATTTTTGAAAAAAAAGAACCACATCTGAACTTTTTTGGATTCCAGCAATTCAAAATGGTGGTAATACTATACGAATTTTACAATGTTTCACTTAGGGGAAGCAAATACGCGTAGCTTAAATTCACAGCATCTTAACATGGAAGACTCTGGAATTGATGAATATAATATAAGATCAATTTACGTATTCGGAATGTTTAATACCTTATTTTTTTGTTTGTTGAATGTGTAGGATTTTTAATACCTAAACTTTCGAATAGCGAGAAATTATGTTATTTCTACGAAAAAGCCGAATTCGTCAATTTGCTATGATCTCCGTAACTGAAATTTACTTTTTCTCAAGGATAAGCTAAACTTAATTTCGCAGATGCTCCAACTGTACTTTATAAAAATGATCTTCTTTTTAGTTCGGGTGATGTCGATTTTCTATTTGTAAACAGTTGGTACCCTCTGAAGGTTGACTTCGAAAGTGTTGAAGAGCGACGTAGTCCTCAGGTTCTCCGCTTTGTCATTGAAACTCAAGCGTTCACTTTTTTGTTGTTGGATTCCTTATTAAATTCGACTTACAGATAATTTCGTTATTAGCTAATTGGTAATAATTTCAACATTTACAATATCTATTTTCTTTGATTTCTGAAATTCCTTGTTGCTAAATTACGAAAAAACTATGAAACTAAGATTCAAACTCCTTCAAGCTTTTTGGCATTAGCTGAATTTGGCTATTTGTATGTCCCTTTAGACCATGTAGCACCTAAGTTTTATACGTATTTATACATGGATTAAAATGTTTTGGTTTCAGTATTCATGATGAAGGGTAAATTAAGAAAAGAGCTTTGACATTTCCAAACTTTTATTTTCATTTTCACATTTTATAATTATAATTTATAAAATTGACAAACCGAAAAATATTACAATTCAAAATAAGGTAGTCTTGAACGATATCAAGATACCACAATATATCATGTATTTTCTTTTTCAAAATATATGAAAGTGCTTGAATTACTTGGTTTTGTTTTAATATTTCAAACAAGTATATTAATTTATCTAAAAACGACATTTTAAATTGAAAATCCTAATAATTCAAGACCAAATATATATCTAATTGTTCCAAGTCGTCCATACCCAAACATATATAATAATGTAAGAGTAAAGATACTGACTATAAGAAAACTTATCCATACTGACACCTTACACCTATGCCTATGATGAGAAGTAACCTTTTGATAAGGGGTCATCTTAAAGTTACAATGACCACAGACAATTATATTTTACTTATTTACTTCACATTCTTAAATACTGTATACATTTTTTATTTAAAGGATTTGTTATTTTATTGACTGTCTGTTCAGTAGATGAGAATTGACCAATCTTCATATCGTACTGTCTGAAAAAGGGAAAAAGGGGAGGGGGCTTTGTGTTAATTAGTAGAACTTTCCACAGAAACTATTCCTGGGAAAGAAAGCATTTTTGTAACAGGAACATAGCGTAATATTATAGAACTTATTTAACTGGACCAAATCATCACCTAAAAATTCATCACCCAAAATAGCGTTATGTTGCGCTTTTTCATTCTATTGTGTTTTTCAATTGCGCTAAAAAACAAGTAACCAGAAATCGATCAACCGGAAAATGATCATGTGACGTACTTGCAGACCAAGATAATGACTTTTTAAAATCACATTTAAGTTGAAAACTGTATCTTTATTGTTGTTGATATAAATATGTTACAGCATGTAAATATTTTCGAACATTTCAACTAATACAATATAAGTACAGCCAAGATTCAAAAACAGATTGACGTAGTATGCTGACTGGTTTCCTCCTTATTCAAATCAATTTTACTCAATTTAAGCCTTTATTATTTGGTTTACCTTGGTAAAGCTCAGTCTAAATAGCCATTAAAGCTGCAGTTAATTATGCATAGAATGGCTCTTTTTTTATTGGCATTTATTTAAGAAGCAAGCTCATGTCGTATATCTTCCCACCAAACATGAAAAATTAAAGTAAAGTATGTAACAAATGCATTTACGTAGAATTCCATATTGTGAAAACCCCATAATAACGTCCAAAGGAAATGGGCTTCGTACTTAAAATATGTCATATCTGCTGTGTTTTGATCGTGAAATAATTGAATGTCAAAAGTATGTTAAAGTCATATAAAGCGAGGTTCTTGTAATTATAACAAGAAGGAAATTTGTAAACCAATGCATGTATATATATTGAACCAAGTCTTCTATGCACGTTATTTTACATTTATTAGTTATCCATAACGTATAATCGACCATAAATCATTCATTCAGTGATTGTTTATCGGAAATGTTTGCTCCTAATTAGGACTCAGGTTTTGACGAAGTTGACAGATAGCGACCTCAATGAACACAATCGTAACTATTATTGTATTCGTATCGAAAATGGCCGAGTAATTATGATTGTGAAAACAATAAAAACAGAATCCTGCAACACGTGCAAAATAAATGAGATGATAGCATGGATATAGCATTATTTGTTTGTTAATATTTATATAATTGCAATGCTTTCCCATTTGTTAATAACAGTTGTTACATGTTAAATATTTCTTTCATGGACGACTAATTCTATCTTCCTAGCATCCACGTTTGTTTACCTTTTCTTTCATCACAATTTTCCCTCGCACTTGCGCAGTGCAGTTGTCAATTTCGAAAGAGTGGGGTAACGGTTAAGGTCACTGCATACGAAAAAGCTGTCGACGAATACGTGTACGGGAAGACAATAATTCAAACTTAGCAGTACAAGATTTGTAGAAGATAAAGGATTTTTTTTAAATGAAAGTCCATGTACACGTGTTTTATAGTAACACTTAGTCATTCAATTAAAAAATATATTCAACTTTTTTTTAAATTAGACTGAGTTTCATATGACTCTAAATGGTTGAAACAAAAACGTAATTTCACACACATTTACAAGTATTTATAGTTTATGAGTCTGCTAAAACTCATTTATAGTTATCATTAAGCAAATTGAATAGTAGACGTTCAATTTTTGTACTACTAAATAATAAGAATTGATGTCATTGACAACACATAATCAGTGAAATCGTGTTTCTAAAAGGTGACCCGATTTTGGGTAATGACCGATTTTAAGGGACGGAAGGATTAATTTATGTGCACAACAAATCACTTCGAGCATTATTTCCCGTTCATTCACTTATTAGATTGATAAATGTATTTTTATAGAAATAAACCTTGTCCAGAAGAATGAAATATTTTTGAATGAAAATATCTAAGCGACTGATTATATATCAATTTGAAACCTGGTATTTTGTGTACTTTTCGGATTTCTGTTTGTCTCATTTAATTTCATTTATCAATGCGTGCTTAAGATTATTTAATTTTGTAATGGAAATTTCTAGACATTAAAACTTGTTTCTGAAGTATTGAAATATCATGATCAGATTACCCATATTGAAAAATTACCGTGACACTAAAACCATGAAATGTTTGATGTGTTAGACATAATATTTTTTTTATTTTGGCATCATTTAAAAAAAATTGCACCCTTTAATACTATAAATAATAATTAAATTTCCCCGATGATGATCGACTTTCCGTTTTGAATTTTACTTGGAGTTCGTTATTTTTGTTATTTTACTGTTTTCAACGATAATTCCCGGAATATTCATACATCGTTTTAGAACACTTTGGATCTTTCCAATCCTTTCCTAGTCATAACATTTTATTGTTTCCAGTGTTTTTGAAATACAGGGAATTGAGCGTTGTTGAAAAGCCCGTCACTGCTGGCTGCAACTTTTTTGATCGGATTTATAGCCTTGAAATAACAATCATTTCTGAAAATGACAAAGTATACAAAATCTTAATTGTAAGCTACACATGTTGAGGAGTCATACAGAGCAAAAAACCCTATCTAAAGATATGTTCATACAGAAAATATTTGTTATGTCATTTTCTATTCGTTGATATGAAAAAAATGTTTGATGTATGTGCTGTTTGTTAATTTACGAAAAATGTTCCTGAAATCTAACTATCTTCGCATTTCGATGACGTCACAGTCAAATTAATTCATTCTGCTCACCCACACGGATTCTTACATTTTCTGAAAGCTTGTATTACGAATTTCTTGCTGATGGGGTTGATAGTGATTATAAATACATATAATTTTCAGGAAATATCAGGGCAAATAAGCCTCAAAATCAGTAGATCTAAAATAAATAAAAACGCAAAGAATAGATTTATAGGTGATAAAACCCAGACTATATTTCGTACTTGCAAAAAACAATAAAGACTTTCTCCCAAATATGTCATGTAAGCATTATATACTATACATAGCATTACGGTACTGGGAAATTGTAACACCACATTCAATACGACGCCGCTTAATTAAACCTTGATTTAATGACAAGGGTTCTTGTTACCTTGAAATGTTTTTATTTCATCACTGTATTGTATTACATCACTCATGAAAAATGTAACAGAATAAAAATATATCCATTGAACCTTTAAATGATGTATAGTAATGTACAATGTATCAAAAAGTGCAATTACCACTAAATAGTACCAAAATGTATAATATGAACACTTTTTTAGATAATCACTCAGCTGAAAATCATTAAACACCAAGAAAGTATTAAAACCTCAATTCAATGAATAAATTAAAATACAAAGTATCTAATTCAAATTTGAAGCTATATGTCATTAAGTGAGTCTATCTGCAGTATCAGTAGCAACTGTAAATTATATTTTCGCTATATTGACGTCTAGAAAAAAAATGGTATAAATTTGGAAAAATAAACCTCATTGCAAACACTTTGGACATTGACGGAGTTTAATCATTTAAATCGAATACATGTAATTAAGATTCTTTTTAGATCTGAAAAAGTTGGTAGTATGATTAATTGTCACATTCCATTCATAACAACCTGCCTTTACACTATAACGGGAAATGTGTATATTTTAGAAATCGGAAAAGGCTTCAGGGTTTTGTTTTATTTCCGTATATTTGCAATGTGGTATATTTTGTTTTATTTTGAAGGAAAAACACGTTTGCTATGCAATGAGGTAATTTCCTTCTAGAGGAGATAGCAAGAGACATATTTGGCTCTGTAAATTTACCTAAAATAGAATGCTGTAATAGAATAAAGGATACAACAGATACACTTAAGTCTGCCTCATATCTTGACTTACATCTAGAAATTGACAATGAGGGTCGGTTGAAAAAAAACTTTAAGAAAAAAGAGATGATTTCAGCTTCCCAATTGTGAACTTTCCATTTCTATGTAGCAACATTCCAGCAGCGCCTGCATACGGAGTATATATCTCCCAGTTGATACGATGTTCCAGGGTTTGTATTTCCTTTCATGATTTCCTTGATAGAGGGTTGCTGCTCACAAGGTAGCTATTAAACTAAAAGTTCCAAGTGGTGAAGTTGATATCATCCCTTTGTAAGTTTTACGGACGCCATCACGAGTTGCTTGACAGTTATGGAATATCCGTTTCACAGATAATAGCGGATATGTTCCTAATGTCGTAACTGCAATCCCGTCCCCTTTTCCCGAATATGACCTACCGAAATAGACTTATTACCGGGTTTGTACTATCATGAGCAACACGACGGTTGCCATATGTGGAACAGGATCTGCTTACCCTTCCGGAGTACCTTAGATCGTCCCAAGTTTTGGTGGGGTTCGTGTTACTCAGTCTTTAGTCTTCTATGTTGTGTTTTGTGTACTATTGTTTGTCTGTTGGTCTTTTTCTTTTTTTAGCCATGGCGTTGTCAATTTATTTTCGACTTATGAGTTTGAATGTCCCTCTGGTATCTTTCGCCCCCCTTGTATTGTACTGTTATAGTCACAGTTTTCCAAAACATCACCTTAATAGATGTCATGACATTGGACGTTTTGTATTTCAGTGAGGAATCTCCAGGCGTTTTCTGACCACTGAGTGGTACAATACATGTAATCAAGCGGATCTAAACTATGCTGCCTCATATCACAAGTATTAGCTGTATTCTAAAGACTTATTTAAGTTATTAAACACAACACAGACTAGATTAAACAATAAATAATCTAACCAACATTAAATTCCTCTTTAACATTTTAACCAACTTGACAATTCCAATGTTTCGATGAGAGACAGGACTGTAGAAAAAAGTTATCATTCAACAACAAAAAATCCCATATTGACTACTCCAAACTGCTTTAAAGAGAAAATTTCTGGATTCGAGTGACAGTTTTTCAGCTCCAAGGCACCTAAGATAGCCATAATAGGAGTCCTGGCACTCCCAAATACACATACGTGTTGTACAATTATTGTGGATACTGTTCAACCCATGACATGAACTTAAAAAAGGGAGATTAAAATGTTGTTTGTTTGAACAAATATTTGTTGAGAAAGGGTTGGATGCTATTGCTCTTACAAATTATCCAACCCAAAAAATTAAAACGCACAGAAAACACTTCATAAATAAACAAAAATACAGATTGAATAATTAGGAACTCCCTTTTTTGTGGGGCAATCCAGGGATGGAGGTCCTGATGTTCGAATCTCTGTTTATTTAAAGATCAATGCTTAGAGACATATGACCGGGATCAGTGGCGGATCTAGGGGAGGGGGGGGATTCCGGGGGTTGGAACCTCCCTTTTTTGTGACGATCAATGCATTTGAATGGGGAAACATGGTTGGAACCCTCTTTTTATCCTGGGTTGGGACCCCCCCTTTTTAAAAGTGGCTGAATCCGCCCCTGGGGATCAAAAGTTTTATCTTCAAGCAAAGGAGTATTTAAAGGATTTTTTTTTATTCAAAATAGGTGCTTAATACTTTTTTCGCTACACAATATAGCGAAACAATTTAAAAAAAAAAAACACTTTTTAGGAAATTCAAATTGAATTTCCTAAAATGTGGGTTTTTTTTTAATATCTTGAAACAACTTGTAGTGAACACTATTAGTAATTTCTTTTATTCATGCCATTTAAAAAAATAATCAATTTCTATGGTTATGATTAACAATGGACTGTGTTTTCGGGACGTAGAAGCAGATACCCCGCTCGTCACACCCTGTGGTCAAAATCCATTGTTCTTCGTTACAACAGATCTATTCAATGTACACTTGTTTCAGAAATAGAAACTATGAAACTATGAAGTATAACAATAGAACTGGGGTGTAACTAAAATGATGAAATCTGTGCAGTCATGCATTTAAAGGCTAATGCAAAAAACTGGATCATGATTGTGTAGAGTGGACAATGCATGCTGGGTGGTAACTCTACACGAAACCATAACAATTGCAATCATGACTTCTAATTCTTCGGGATTTGTACATTGAGCAAAAAATTAACACCTTCTCTTCCCTGTTAACGCAGATATTAAAAATATACAAGTTGCTCTATGCGAGGTTTTAAACAGTTGTGTGATTAAAAAACATTTCAAAGGAATTGCATTATGTGAAATTCGAGTTAGTTGCGGATACTCTCTTTTGTAAAATTGATGAAAAACTATTGTCGGAATGTCTGATAAAACTTAAAGTACTGCCTTAAGTTACCGATGAAATAATAATTATAATTCTAATGATTTTTCATATGCTGACAAGTATTTATACCGAATCGTCGTATTTTCACTTGTCCTTTGTAGTAAAATAAATTGAAATGCGCAACCAAACGATGATTATATAAAATATGTTGCAACGTACGAAAGGTTGTTAGATTTTGTGAGGATAACATGATAAACATATAAAATAAAGTTGACTGTAATTTACAAAAATGGTTTATTTTGTAGATTTATAAATAAAATTTTAACCAAACACATATTTGTCTTTATAAAACACGTATAAAATATGGATTTGAAATTGTTTCCGTTTGATGATACTGTGAGATATTTTCTGTGGAATCCCTAGGTACTGCTCAAAACCCCAAAATTACCAGATAAGCGATAGTTGTACGATCTGATGTGACATTTTTACTGCGTATGGATTCGCCCATCGGATGAATACATGCATAACAGGAGACGTTTAGCCTATAGACGCAACCGGAGGCTCATTTTATAAGTGCATGCGATTCCCTCAGTTTTTATTTTTGTGCCCCGCGCAACGCATTGTGGGGGACATAGAAATATCGGGCGTTCGTATGTCTGTCCGACTGGTCTCGTATGTACTCTTACGTGTATGCGACTTGAGTATTTTAATTATATTGAAACTTTCGTTGTATCACGTGTTCAATTGTTGCTAGATTTTTTATGAAATTGATGTCAAAGGGTGCAATGACAGCATTATAATATTAAACATATCAGCAATGTCTCCGACAATTCACAAATCAGTGCCGATCAACTATTTTTCAAGAGTTATATCCCTTGAAAATGTAATTCTATAGAAAATTGCATTGTGTTCAATTCTTGCCAGATATTTATGAAATTTATATGAAAGGTTTATATCAGCAATGTCTCAGACAAAATTGAAAATAAGTGCCGATGAACTATATTAAGTTTGACGCCTTGCAAGTATTAATTAAATTGAAAACTGCATTGTACGCGCTCTCAAGCCTACATTTTGCCGAGTTATTTATCAAAATGTTTTAGTTATTGCCCTTGGACAGATAAAATATTTGCAACGCGGGGACATGGGAACTTATTTTACCTTGATTTGTATTTTAAGGTATTTGTGAGATTTGCACATCGGTAAACTACTTTTGCCCCAGATTTATCACTGTATTTTATTACATTAAGAAAATGTAAAAAATCTACTATTTAATTCATGGACCTTTCAAATGTGATAATAAGATACAATGTATCAAAAAGTGCAATGACCTCATGAAGCGTTTTGGATTTGCATTCAACCGAAGATCAGAAAATATTAAAACAATCATTCGATGCATTAAATAAAATATTAAGTATCAAATTCAAATGTTGAAGTTTTGTGTCGTTAAGTGATTCATCTACGTATCTTTAGAATGACCCTTGTATAAAAATCGTTCCTCATATTACTTAACAAGTAACGTCTTTAAAATGGAATGCACTACCTTTAAGACATTGAAGACGGCTTATCAAAGAAATCACATTATTTATTCAAATCACATATTTGAAATTTTTCAAGCCCTAAAAAATTCATTCATAAAATTAACTGTCACATTCCATTTATTACAATCTATGTATTTTTACTACAAGAGGAAAAACGGTAGATCTTTATTAAAAAGCGGAAAATGATTCAGGGTTTTTCTTGAATTTGGTAAACATACAAATGTTTTATATATTGTGGGAGTATATTCTGGAAAAAAATATTGCCATTAAAGAAGAATGTATCTTTCTTTCGACGGGAAATGACATATTTGGAATGTAAAATTACTTAAAAAGATAGCTGCATTGTTTTCGTCGTAGTTACCAAAAGCATCATCTTAAACAATGTCAATGATAATCCAATGAATGAAATAAAAACTAAAATAGCAAAAATACCGAAATGCAAGGAAAATTCAAAACGAAAATTCCTTTTTCAAATGCAAAATCAAAAGCACAAACACATCAAACGAATGGAAAACAACTGTCATATTCCTGACTTGGTACAGGCATATCCTTATGTAGAAAATGGTGGATTAAACCTGGTTTTATAGCTAGCTAAACCACTCACTCGTATGACAGTCGCATAGAATTCCATTATATTGACAACAATGTGGGAAATACGGTCTCAAATTTTTAAATCTGTATGTCATTCAGTGAGTCCATCTACAGTATCAGTAACATATGTAAAATGGAATGCACTGCCGTTCAAATATTAGCGACGGCTTATCATTGAAATAACATTGATTATGCATATCAACAATTTTTTTTTTATCTCTGGCTCATTTAATTAGTTGTCACATATCATTCATTATATTTTCTCTATCTTGACTTCCAGAGAATAAAAACGATATAAATTTGAATCATTTAAATCAAACAAATGTAATTTTGATTGTTTTAGCTATGAAAAAGTTAGTAATATGATTAATTGTCACATTCCATTCATTACAATCTGTCTTTTCATCATGAGGGGAAATGTGGATATTTCAAAAATTGGAAAAGGCTTCAGGGTTTTATTTTATTTCCGTATATTTGCAATGTGGTATGTTGTGTTTTATTTTGAGGAAAATAAACCCGATCGTATGAAAGAAGGTAATTTTCTTCTAGAGGAGATAGCAGGAAACATATTTAGCTCTGTAAAATTACCAAAAAATAAAATGTTGTATTGTACTATCATAGTCACAGTTTTCCAAAACACAACATTAAAAGATGTCATGACATCGGACGTTTTGTATTTCAGTGAGGAATGTCAATGCGTTTTCTGACCACTGAGTGACTGATATAAGTTATTTAGCACGACACAGACTAGATTAAACAATAAATAGTCTAACCAACAATAAAGTCCTTTTTAACATGTTTACCAACTTGAACATTCCAATGTTTCGATGAGAGACAGGACAATAGAAAACATTTATCATTCGACAAAAAATACCCTCATATTGAGTACTCAATACCGTTTTCAAAGAGAAAATTTCTGGATTCGAGTTTTTCCTTTAGAATACACGCCAAAATTGATTATAGATACTTTCCAGGTCAAAGGCAGCTAAGATATCAACATATTGAAAATATTTAACACCTGTGTACGCCATAATAGGAGTCCTGGCACTCTCAAGTACACAGGCGTGTTGCACAATTATTGTATATACTGTTCGACCCATGCCATGAACTTAAAAAAAGAGATAAAAACCAAGTTTGTTTGAACAAATATTTGTGAACAAAGGATTGGATGCTATTGCTGTTACAAATTATCCAACCAAAAAGACCGCACAGAAAACACTTCATGGATAAAATTATACCTACATAAAATAAATAGTATCACAAAAGTGTATTAAAGAGATTTCCCCTCAATTATTTAAAATCCAAACCTCCGGTTACTCTTGTTTATCGTCACCGTGCAAGTAAAGTCCTGCTTGCCATGTTACAACCGAGAACTTTAACATCGTAAAGCATGAACCATGCGGAGAAGTGTTAACAAAAGACCCGAAATCTAGAACATTTCTACCTATCTGAAAAACAAAATTGTTGATCAAGCACGAGTAAGACAAACCTAAATCAAAATTCAATCACTTTATCTAAAATGATGAAATCTGTGCAGTCATGCATTTAAAGGCTAATTCAAAAACTACGATACGCTATTAAACCACAGGTTTCAAACGATTTCAAGAAGCCTGAGGTTGTGGATGTTTTTCTCGTTTGTTTCAGTAGACAAAGCCTCAAACAATAAAAGTTTTGAATGCAAATAAGCATCAAATGAGTCGCTAAACGAAGACACACTTGCAATTCCTTATTTATAATTGTTAACTTCCAATTTCTCGATAGTAACATGCTAACACTATACCTTTCAATGACAATCTTTTATTTTTAATAATTTCTTTTTCCCATGTTTTAAAATATACAAAATTATTTTTCGGAAATAAACCTTGTCCAAAAGAATGGAACATTTCTCCATGAATGTTACTTAACAACTGACTATATTCCTTTCGATACCAGATACTTCGTAAATTTTTCATCTAATTTAATTTCATAAATGCTTCCTTCAGTGAATTTTATTAAAGTACATTTCTAGAAATTAAACGTGTTAAAATATCTAAAGTATTGATATCATATGATCAGGTTACCATATTGAAAAATCAACGAGAAAAAAATCCCATGATCAGATTACCAAATGAAAAAATCAACGTGTGAAACTAAAATTATAAAGCTTTTGATGTCTTTATATTTCTTCACTTTGGCATTACTTTAAACATTTGCAATGCAACTATAATACTATTATTAAAAGTTACTGATCGTTCCAACACTTCATTCATTTGTGTTGTTTCCAATATTGTTATATACCGAGGGGGCGCTAATAATTGAATGCGCAGATCTGCCAAATTAGCGGCAAGTAGCAAACAATTGGACCATGATTGAGTAGTGTGGACAATGCATGCTAGTTGGTAACTCTACGCGAAACCATAACAATTGCACTTATGATGACTTCTAATACTTCGGGATTTCTACATTTATAAATGGGGTGAAGAAATGAAACGAACAAACTTGGACATGAGCAAAATGTTAACACATTCTCTTCCCTGTTTGAGAGGTTTTAAACAGTTATGCGATTAAAAAAAATAAAAGGAGATGCATTATGTGAAATTCGAATTAGTTGCGGATATTCCCTTTTGTAAATTTGGTAGATACATCAAATGTTATTAGCAAACTCTATATTTAGTGTACATTAAATAAAATAAAATAAATAAGGGATTTAATTACATTCATAGATATTTTGGAAGATTTTTCGAAATCCATTATTGCTGTAAGAGATATAAAGTTCGGATGGACGGACAAAACGATAACTGTATATACATGTATGCTACATTAATTTCATCTTAGTGCAAATTGATGAAAAACTATAATCGGAAGGCTGATAGAACTTAAAGTACTGCCTTAAGTAACCGATGAAATAATAATTATAACTCTAACGATTTTTCATATGCTGATAGGTATTTATACCGAATCGTCGTATTTCCACTTGTCCTTTGTAGTAAAATAAATTGAAATGCTAAATCAAACGATGATTATATAAATATGTTGCAACGTACTAAATAGTGTTACATCTGGTAAAGATAACATGATAAATATATTAAAAAGTTGACTGTAATTTACAAAAATGTTTTATATGGTAGATGTATGAATAAATTTAATCCAAGCACATATTTGTCTTTATAACAAAAGTATAAGATAAGGATTTGAAATTGTTTCCGTTTAATTATATTGTGAGACATTTTCTATTGAATCCCTAGGTATTGCTCGCCACCCAAAATTTACCAAATAAGCGATAGTCGTGTGATCTGATGAGACATTTTGACTGAATGGGATTCTCACGTCGGGTGATCCATGCTTAGCAGGAGACGCTTATCCTGTATCAAGATACTTCTTTTTAAGTTCATGCAAATCCCTTAGTTTCTGTTTTAGTCCCCCGCGAGACGCGTTCTGGAGGACATAGAAAAACCGGGCGTTTGTCTAACCGTCCGTGCGTCCGTCCGGTCTTGTATGCGCTCTCACGTGTTAACTTCTTGCTTGATATTTTAGGAAACTTATGTCAAAGAATTATATCAGCACTGTCTCAAACAATTTCGAAAGTTAGTGCCGATCAACTATTTTTAAAGAGTTAAGTCCCTCACAAATGTAAATTCTATAGAAAATTACATTGTAAGCGCTCTTACATGTTCAATTCTTGTCAGATCTTTATGAACTTTATAACAAAGGTTTATAAGATAATGTATTAAACAAGTTTGAAAATCAGGACCGATGAACTATTTTTAAAAGGGTGCACCGCCTGGCAAATATTAGTTATATGAAAAGTTTTTAGTTATTGCCCTTGGGCATATAACATATTTGCAAAGCGTGGACATTGGAAGTCCGTTCTTTTCTTTATCCTAGATTTGTATTTTAAGGTATTTTTTTAGGTTTGAACATCGGTAAAAAGTAAAATCACAAAAATACTGAACTCCGAGGAAAATACAAAAAGGAAAGTCCCTAATCAAATGGCAAAATCAAAAGCTCAAACACATCAAACGAATAGATAACAACTGTCATATTCCTGACTTGGTACAGGCATTTTCTTATGTAGAAAATGGTGGATTATTTCTGGTTTTAAAGCTAGCTAAACCTCTCACTTGTATGACAGTCGCATCAAATTCCATTATATTAACAACGGTGTGTGAACAAAACAAACAGACATTATAAGTATATACACCAAGCATATTAGCAAAAATTAAAGACAAGAATACACAAATTTACCATAGTACTACGTTTGTCCCTTATGTATCACTGTATTTTATAATATTAAGTCAAATGGGACAAATAGACTATTTCATTCCGGTACAATGTATCAAAAAGTGCAAGGACCGCATTATAATATTAAATTGTAAGGTAAAACGAGGCTTTTTGGATATGCACTCAACCGAAGATATGAAAAAAACAAGAAAATATTAAAACGATCGTTCAATGCATTAAATAAAATACTAAGTATCAAATTCAAATGGTGAAGTTTTGTGTCGTTAAGTGATACATCTACAGCATCTATATAATGAGCGTTGTATAAAAATCGTAACTTCATATGACTTAACAAGGAACGTCTGTAAATGGAATGCATTGCCTTTAAGACATCGAAGACGGCTTATCATAGATAGAAATCACATTAGTTATTCAAATCACATATTAAAAATTTTTCTAGCCATAACAAATTCATTCATAAAATTAATTGTCACATTCCATTCATTACAATCTATGAATTTTTCTACAAGAGGAAAACGGTAGATCTTTATTAAAAAGCGGAAAATATTCAGGGCTTTTCTTGAATTTAGTATGCATACAAATGTTATATATTTTGTGGGATTATATTCTGGAAAAAAAATATTGCCATTTAAGAAGAATGTAACTCTCTTTCGGGGGAGATGACATATTTGGAATGTAAAATTACTTTAAAAAAGATAGCTGCAATGTTCTAGTCACAGTTTCCAAAAGCATCATCTTAAACGATGTCAAGAACACGTATTATTAATATCTTTTAAGACATAGGAAGTTGTGAAGTTCAGAGAAATATCTCAAGATGTCCTTTGGTAATTTCTTCATATTCACATTGTTATACAAATTTTTATTTGTTTGCATTCAGCCATATATTGTCAAACTTTCGGCTATACAGTATAAAATTTCAATGACAAAACACAAAATTATCTAACTTCTAATTTATGTACAGTCTCTTGACCAAAAATCTTACAATGCACGTCATCACAAAGATCTCAACTTGACTGCCTCCAATATAGTGTACTTTTACTCTTTGCGAACTGATCTTTGTCTGGGAAGCACGACATAGTTTAGATGAAAGAATAAATGATTGCCGTTCTATGTTAATTATCTTATAAAAACAACGAATTCTCGAAAAGAAATATATTAAGCAACCCAACCATTCCAATCTATCGATGAAAGTCAGGATTATATAAAAAATATATTATTAATCAAATGACTCATATTAAAAATTCTGGATACGAATAACATATATTCGTTTAGAATGCAACGATGAAATTGACGTGTAGGTAAAGTCTTAGGCGAAGTGGTTTTAACAAATTAGATATAAGAAATATTGTATTACTTCTCTGTACGCCGTAATAGAGGTGAAGGTGCGCGTAAATACACACCACTTCAAAAGGCTTATCTTCTGTTTAATAAAGGCAACAGTAGTATACCGCTGTGCAATAGTCATAAATCGATTTAACTGAAACAAATCCGGGTCACAAACCAACGGGAAACACATCAACTATAAGAGGAAAACAACGGATCAACATAAACACTGAACTGCTACAAAATCAAACGCCAACATACATAGAAACAGACTATTTGATAACAACTGCCATATTCCTGACTTGGTACAGGACATTTTAAGAACAAATAGTGGGTTGAACCTGGTTTTATGGCTAGCCAAACCTCCCGCTTATATGGTAATGTTAAACATATGGTCAGATCATATGTTTTCGTACGTCATATGAATTCGTACTATGCATGATTTTTTCAATGGAAATTGTGACGTCACAATGCATTCTTAATAGCACGAAAACCCATGAGACGAGGATACCGCTAAAATGACAACATTACGTGACAGGAATACATTACAACTAAACGCAAGAACACTCAGGACAGAGACATACATAAATAAATAATAAAATAGTAAATTACAACAAGTAAACAACAGAATAACAAAGGACACCTCCCATTTACACCACAATAGAATTCTGAACTGTGTGTCACACGAATGTATCAACGCCACAAAAAGTGACGTCACAGGTAAATTTCTTAAAATAGAATATAAAATTGGGATTGAGTTTGTAATGGTGTTATTTTATGTATTTTCTAACCATTTTAAGAATATTGATATAGAATTGTGTTAGTAATGGTGTAATTATTTGTATTTTCTAACCATGTCGGTTTTTCTTCTAAATCAAAACTGTAAAAACAAATAAATCCTGTGCATATAGTAACTTTAAACTAAAAATCGTATAAATGAACTAGCTGATTAATTATCTTAACTTTTACATACATTCAAATCACAAACGATAAGACATAACACAATATCTAACCAGATTTACAAACGAAACATCATAACTAAATACATGAATGTTGGATGTATAAATACCGAGACACGTCTAATAGCAATGCGAATTCACTCTCGGCAAAACAGTCATATTCGGGAATAGGTCACGTCGTTACTTTGCACACCAGACGACGTAGATGGTAAACCACAATCTAAGACGTGGTAAAAATGTCGTTAGTTAGTTTAGACACAGACACATCGTATAGATCAATCAATTCGTGATGGTGTCCATAAAATTTACGGAGTGTCATTTTTAATCTTTTCTCCTCATAACTCTGTTTGAGCAGTTTCTGCGTAAGGAGCACACTCCTGTTTATGAAGTCCTTATAGGGTGAACATGCACGAGCATAACGTATCAACTGAGTTCTGTAAACACCATACGATGGGGCAGAAGGTATGTTACTGCTGAGAAATGGGAAATTGATAATTGGGAAGTAGAAATCGTCCCGTTTGTCATAGATTTTAGTGTGAAGTCGAACATCTGTGTCAATATTGAGGAAAAGATCAAGGTATGAAGCAGTAGTATCCTTAATTTCAAGTTCACTGGGATATATGAGATGTAAGTTCTGACTGAAATATGGGTTATTCAGTTAAAGGACATCATCAATATATCTGAAAGTAAAATTAAAGACTTTCGCAAGGTGCTTTTTCTTTTTGTCTTTTAGAAGGTTCTGAATGAATTCTGCTTCTACGAGTACAAAAACAAATCGGCCAGTAGGGGTGCTCAATTAGTACCCATTGGAATACCGACTGTCTGTTGAAATATCAGTCCTCCAAACTCAACAAATATATTGTCGATCAAAAAGTCCAGCATTTTGATAATATCATCTTCAGTATATTTTCTGATAGAATCAGTGTGGTTCTTCACAAAATAAGAATTATAATAACCCAAAACATAAGGAATTACACCACATTCCATAGTTTTTCCATAGGATCTTCCAAGGCCATTTAACTATTTAAGTAGATTTAGCTACGTGTTAGTCAGTCTAGTTATCTAAATAGCGTTTTTTCGTAATAAAAGTTCAGAAACAGACGTCATCAAGGACGCACCTGACATGATTCAGAATCAGATTATCATATTAATGACAAAAACAATAATCTTCGTACACGACCGTGTACTACTCAGGTACAAGACATTTTTGACTTTAATGTCAACATTGTTCCATTTCTAAATTAAAAACAAAAAACTGCTAAATCTGTAAACAGATGCTTAATTAACTAGTTATATAACTTAATGCATCTTACTTACTAATCTTATCAGAATTGTTAATAAATAATTCTTGTCTACAGGTTATAGTATAGCCTTTGCGGATTGGTATATGTCAGTGAAATTAAAGGGAGAGAAACAAACCTATGTGTGGCCAAACATATATTTAAGAACAATGACAATGAATATCAACGTCTAAATCAGTTCAATCAGTCAATCCTTTCAATGCGTGTTCATATCAAAACAGTATACCACAGGACTAATAATCTTCACCTTGCAAAACCTCTCAATAGAAAGGAGAATGAATGCTGGATTCGGGAACTTGGAACATTGACACCTTGTGATTACAATGACAAAATTGATTGTATAGGTATTTTATCTAGACCCTCCTGCAGATTGTTGAATGTTATTAATATATTCAACTCTGCTCCTCGTCGTAGACGAAGCAATTATCATCACCATTATACATCACGTACTCTTGAATTTAGTATGCATACAAATGTTATATATTTTGTGGGATTATATTCTGGAAAAAAAATATTGCCATTTAAGAAGAATGTAACTCTCTTTCGGGGGAGATGACATATTTGGAATGTAAAATTACTTTAAAAAAGATAGCTGCAATGTTCTAGTCACAGTTTCCAAAAGCATCATCTTAAACGATGTCAAGAACACGTATTATTAATATCTTTTAAGACATAGGAAGTTGTGAAGTTCAGAGAAATATCTCAAGATGTCCTTTGGTAATTTCTTCATATTCACATTGTTATACAAATTTTTATTTGTTTGCATTCAGCCATATATTGTCAAACTTTCGGCTATACAGTATAAAATTTCAATGACAAAACACAAAATTATCTAACTTCTAATTTATGTACAGTCTCTTGACCAAAAATCTTACAATGCACGTCATCACAAAGATCTCAACTTGACTGCCTCCAATATAGTGTACTTTTACTCTTTGCGAACTGATCTTTGTCTGGGAAGCACGACATAGTTTAGATGAAAGAATAAATGATTGCCGTTCTATGTTAATTATCTTATAAAAACAACGAATTCTCGAAAAGAAATATATTAAGCAACCCAACCATTCCAATCTATCGATGAAAGTCAGGATTATATAAAAAATATATTATTAATCAAATGACTCATATTAAAAATTCTGGATACGAATAACATATATTCGTTTAGAATGCAACGATGAAATTGACGTGTAGGTAAAGTCTTAGGCGAAGTGGTTTTAACAAATTAGATATAAGAAATATTGTATTACTTCTCTGTACGCCGTAATAGCGGTGACGGTGCGCGTAAATACACATCACTTCAAAAGGCTTATCTTCTGTTTAATAAAGGCAACAGTAGTATACCGCTGTGCAATAGTCATAAATCGATTTAACTGAAACAAATCCGGGTCACAAACCAACGGGAAACACATCAACTATAAGAGGAAAACAACGGATCAACATAAACACTGAACTGCTACAAAATCAAACGCCAACATACATAGAAACAGACTATTTGATAACAACTGCCATATTCCTGACTTGGTACAGGACATTTTAAGAACAAATAGTGGGTTGAACCTGGTTTTATGGCTAGCCAAACCTCCCGCTTATATGGTAATGTTAAACATATGGTCAGATCATATGTTTTCGTACGTCATATGAATTCGTACTATGCATGATTTTTTCAATGGAAATTGTGACGTCACAATGCATTCTTAATAGCACGAAAACCCATGAGACGAGGATACCGCTAAAATGACAACATTACGTGACAGGAATACATTACAACTAAACGCAAGAACACTCAGGACAGAGACATACATAAATAAATAATAAAATAGTAAATTACAACAAGTAAACAACAGAATAACAAAGGACACCTCCCATTTACACCACAATAGAATTCTGAACTGTGTGTCACACGAATGTATCAACGCCACAAAAAGTGACGTCACAGGTAAATTTCTTAAAATAGAATATAAAATTGGGATTGAGTTTGTAATGGTGTTATTTTATGTATTTTCTAACCATTTTAAGAATATTGATATAGAATTGTGTTAGTAATGGTGTAATTATTTGTATTTTCTAACCATGTCGGTTTTTCTTCTAAATCAAAACTGTAAAAACAAATAAATCCTGTGCATATAGTAACTTTAAACTAAAAATCGTATAAATGAACTAGCTGATTAATTATCTTAACTTTTACATACATTCAAATCACAAACGATAAGACATAACACAATATCTAACCAGATTTACAAACGAAACATCATAACTAAATACATGAATGTTGGATGTATAAATACCGAGACACGTCTAATAGCAATGCGAATTCACTCTCGGCAAAACAGTCATATTCGGGAATAGGTCACGTCGTTACTTTGCACACCAGACGACGTAGATGGTAAACCACAATCTAAGACGTGGTAAAAATGTCGTTAGTTAGTTTAGACACAGACACATCGTATAGATCAATCAATTCGTGATGGTGTCCATAAAATTTACGGAGTGTCATTTTTAATCTTTTCTCCTCATAACTCTGTTTGAGCAGTTTCTGCGTAAGGAGCACACTCCTGTTTATGAAGTCCTTATAGGGTGAACATGCACGAGCATAACGTATCAACTGAGTTCTGTAAACACCATACGATGGGGCAGAAGGTATGTTACTGCTGAGAAATGGGAAATTGATAATTGGGAAGTAGAAATCGTCCCGTTTGTCATAGATTTTAGTGTGAAGTCGAACATCTGTGTCAATATTGAGGAAAAGATCAAGGTATGAAGCAGTAGTATCCTTAATTTCAAGTTCACTGGGATATATGAGATGTAAGTTCTGACTGAAATATGGGTTATTCAGTTAAAGGACATCATCAATATATCTGAAAGTAAAATTAAAGACTTTCGCAAGGTGCTTTTTCTTTTTGTCTTTTAGAAGGTTCTGAATGAATTCTGCTTCTACGAGTACAAAAACAAATCGGCCAGTAGGGGTGCTCAATTAGTACCCATTGGAATACCGACTGTCTGTTGAAATATCAGTCCTCCAAACTCAACAAATATATTGTCGATCAAAAAGTCCAGCATTTTGATAATATCATCTTCAGTATATTTTCTGATAGAATCAGTGTGGTTCTTCACAAAATAAGAATTATAATAACCCAAAACATAAGGAATTACACCACATTCATAGTTTTTCCATAGGATCTTCCAAGGCCATTTAACTATTTAAGTAGATTTAGCTACGTGTTAGTCAGTCTAGTTATCTAAATAGCGTTTTTTCGTAATAAAAGTTCAGAAACAGACGTCATCAAGGACGCACCTGACATGATTCAGAATCAGATTATCATATTAATGACAAAAACAATAATCTTCGTACACGACCGTGTACTACTCAGGTACAAGACATTTTTGACTTTAATGTCAACATTGTTCCATTTCTAAATTAAAAACAAAAAACTGCTAAATCTGTAAACAGATGCTTAATTAACTAGTTATATAACTTAATGCATCTTACTTACTAATCTTATCAGAATTGTTAATAAATAATTCTTGTCTACAGGTTATAGTATAGCCTTTGCGGATTGGTATATGTCAGTGAAATTAAAGGGAGAGAAACAAACCTATGTGTGGCCAAACATATATTTAAGAACAATGACAATGAATATCAACGTCTAAATCAGTTCAATCAGTCAATCCTTTCAATGCGTGTTCATATCAAAACAGTATACCACAGGACTAATAATCTTCACCTTGCAAAACCTCTCAATAGAAAGGAGAATGAATGCTGGATTCGGGAACTTGGAACATTGACACCTTGTGATTACAATGACAAAATTGATTGTATAGGTATTTTATCTAGACCCTCCTGCAGATTGTTGAATGTTATTAATATATTCAACTCTGCTCCTCGTCGTAGACGAAGCAATTATCATCACCATTATACATCACGTACTCTTGAATTTAGTATGCATACAAATGTTATATATTTTGTGGGATTATATTCTGGAAAAAAAATATTGCCATTTAAGAAGAATGTAACTCTCTTTCGGGGGAGATGACATATTTGGAATGTAAAATTACTTTAAAAAAGATAGCTGCAATGTTCTAGTCACAGTTTCCAAAAGCATCATCTTAAACGATGTCAAGAACACGTATTATTAATATCTTTTAAGACATAGGAAGTTGTGAAGTTCAGAGAAATATCTCAAGATGTCCTTTGGTAATTTCTTCATATTCACATTGTTATACAAATTTTTATTTGTTTGCATTCAGCCATATATTGTCAAACTTTCGGCTATACAGTATAAAATTTCAATGACAAAACACAAAATTATCTAACTTCTAATTTATGTACAGTCTCTTGACCAAAAATCTTACAATGCACGTCATCACAAAGATCTCAACTTGACTGCCTCCAATATAGTGTACTTTTACTCTTTGCGAACTGATCTTTGTCTGGGAAGCACGACATAGTTTAGATGAAAGAATAAATGATTGCCGTTCTATGTTAATTATCTTATAAAAACAACGAATTCTCGAAAAGAAATATATTAAGCAACCCAACCATTCCAATCTATCGATGAAAGTCAGGATTATATAAAAAATATATTATTAATCAAATGACTCATATTAAAAATTCTGGATACGAATAACATATATTCGTTTAGAATGCAACGATGAAATTGACGTGTAGGTAAAGTCTTAGGCGAAGTGGTTTTAACAAATTAGATATAAGAAATATTGTATTACTTCTCTGTACGCCGTAATAGCGGTGACGGTGCGCGTAAATACACATCACTTCAAAAGGCTTATCTTCTGTTTAATAAAGGCAACAGTAGTATACCGCTGTGCAATAGTCATAAATCGATTTAACTGAAACAAATCCGGGTCACAAACCAACGGGAAACACATCAACTATAAGAGGAAAACAACGGATCAACATAAACACTGAACTGCTACAAAATCAAACGCCAACATACATAGAAACAGACTATTTGATAACAACTGCCATATTCCTGACTTGGTACAGGACATTTTAAGAACAAATAGTGGGTTGAACCTGGTTTTATGGCTAGCCAAACCTCCCGCTTATATGGTAATGTTAAACATATGGTCAGATCATATGTTTTCGTACGTCATATGAATTCGTACTATGCATGATTTTTTCAATGGAAATTGTGACGTCACAATGCATTCTTAATAGCACGAAAACCCATGAGACGAGGATACCGCTAAAATGACAACATTACGTGACAGGAATACATTACAACTAAACGCAAGAACACTCAGGACAGAGACATACATAAATAAATAATAAAATAGTAAATTACAACAAGTAAACAACAGAATAACAAAGGACACCTCCCATTTACACCACAATAGAATTCTGAACTTGTGTCACACGAATGTATCAACGCCACAAAAAGTGACGTCACAGGTAAATTTCTTAAAATAGAATATAAAATTGGGATTGAGTTTGTAATGGTGTTATTTTATGTATTTTCTAACCATTTTAAGAATATTGATATAGAATTGTGTTAGTAATGGTGTAATTATTTGTATTTTCTAACCATGTCGGTTTTTCTTCTAAATCAAAACTGTAAAAACAAATAAATCCTGTGCATATAGTAACTTTAAACTAAAAATCGTATAAATGAACTAGCTGATTAATTATCTTAACTTTTACATACATTCAAATCACAAACGATAAGACATAACACAATATCTAACCAGATTTACAAACGAAACATCATAACTAAATACATGAATGTTGGATGTATAAATACCGAGACACGTCTAATAGCAATGCGAATTCACTCTCGGCAAAACAGTCATATTCGGGAATAGGTCACGTCGTTACTTTGCACACCAGACGACGTAGATGGTAAACCACAATCTAAGACGTGGTAAAAATGTCGTTAGTTAGTTTAGACACAGACACATCGTATAGATCAATCAATTCGTGATGGTGTCCATAAAATTTACGGAGTGTCATTTTTAATCTTTTCTCCTCATAACTCTGTTTGAGCAGTTTCTGCGTAAGGAGCACACTCCTGTTTATGAAGTCCTTATAGGGTGAACATGCACGAGCATAACGTATCAACTGAGTTCTGTAAACACCATACGATGGGGCAGAAGGTATGTTACTGCTGAGAAATGGGAAATTGATAATTGGGAAGTAGAAATCGTCCCGTTTGTCATAGATTTTAGTGTGAAGTCGAACATCTGTGTCAATATTGAGGAAAAGATCAAGGTATGAAGCAGTAGTATCCTTAATTTCAAGTTCACTGGGATATATGAGATGTAAGTTCTGACTGAAATATGGGTTATTCAGTTAAAGGACATCATCAATATATCTGAAAGTAAAATTAAAGACTTTCGCAAGGTGCTTTTTCTTTTTGTCTTTTAGAAGGTTCTGAATGAATTCTGCTTCTACGAGTACAAAAACAAATCGGCCAGTAGGGGTGCTCAATTAGTACCCATTGGAATACCGACTGTCTGTTGAAATATCAGTCCTCCAAACTCAACAAATATATTGTCGATCAAAAAGTCCAGCATTTTGATAATATCATCTTCAGTATATTTTCTGATAGAATCAGTGTGGTTCTTCACAAAATAAGAATTATAATAACCCAAAACATAAGGAATTACACCACATTCCATAGTTTTTCCATAGGATCTTCCAAGGCCATTTAACTATTTAAGTAGATTTAGCTACGTGTTAGTCAGTCTAGTTATCTAAATAGCGTTTTTTCGTAATAAAAGTTCAGAAACAGACGTCATCAAGGACGCACCTGACATGATTCAGAATCAGATTATCATATTAATGACAAAAACAATAATCTTCGTACACGACCGTGTACTACTCAGGTACAAGACATTTTTGACTTTAATGTCAACATTGTTCCATTTCTAAATTAAAAACAAAAAACTGCTAAATCTGTAAACAGATGCTTAATTAACTAGTTATATAACTTAATGCATCTTACTTACTAATCTTATCAGAATTGTTAATAAATAATTCTTGTCTACAGGTTATAGTATAGCCTTTGCGGATTGGTATATGTCAGTGAAATTAAAGGGAGAGAAACAAACCTATGTGTGGCCAAACATATATTTAAGAACAATGACAATGAATATCAACGTCTAAATCAGTTCAATCAGTCAATCCTTTCAATGCGTGTTCATATCAAAACAGTATACCACAGGACTAATAATCTTCACCTTGCAAAACCTCTCAATAGAAAGGAGAATGAATGCTGGATTCGGGAACTTGGAACATTGACACCTTGTGATTACAATGACAAAATTGATTGTATAGGTATTTTATCTAGACCCTCCTGCAGATTGTTGAATGTTATTAATATATTCAACTCTGCTCCTCGTCGTAGACGAAGCAATTATCATCACCATTATACATCACGTACTCTTGAATTTAGTATGCATACAAATGTTATATATTTTGTGGGATTATATTCTGGAAAAAAAATATTGCCATTTAAGAAGAATGTAACTCTCTTTCGGGGGAGATGACATATTTGGAATGTAAAATTACTTTAAAAAAGATAGCTGCAATGTTCTAGTCACAGTTTCCAAAAGCATCATCTTAAACGATGTCAAGAACACGTATTATTAATATCTTTTAAGACATAGGAAGTTGTGAAGTTCAGAGAAATATCTCAAGATGTCCTTTGGTAATTTCTTCATATTCACATTGTTATACAAATTTTTATTTGTTTGCATTCAGCCATATATTGTCAAACTTTCGGCTATACAGTATAAAATTTCAATGACAAAACACAAAATTATCTAACTTCTAATTTATGTACAGTCTCTTGACCAAAAATCTTACAATGCACGTCATCACAAAGATCTCAACTTGACTGCCTCCAATATAGTGTACTTTTACTCTTTGCGAACTGATCTTTGTCTGGGAAGCACGACATAGTTTAGATGAAAGAATAAATGATTGCCGTTCTATGTTAATTATCTTATAAAAACAACGAATTCTCGAAAAGAAATATATTAAGCAACCCAACCATTCCAATCTATCGATGAAAGTCAGGATTATATAAAAAATATATTATTAATCAAATGACTCATATTAAAAATTCTGGATACGAATAACATATATTCGTTTAGAATGCAACGATGAAATTGACGTGTAGGTAAAGTCTTAGGCGAAGTGGTTTTAACAAATTAGATATAAGAAATATTGTATTACTTCTCTGTACGCCGTAATAGCGGTGACGGTGCGCGTAAATACACATCACTTCAAAAGGCTTATCTTCTGTTTAATAAAGGCAACAGTAGTATACCGCTGTGCAATAGTCATAAATCGATTTAACTGAAACAAATCCGGGTCACAAACCAACGGGAAACACATCAACTATAAGAGGAAAACAACGGATCAACATAAACACTGAACTGCTACAAAATCAAACGCCAACATACATAGAAACAGACTATTTGATAACAACTGCCATATTCCTGACTTGGTACAGGACATTTTAAGAACAAATAGTGGGTTGAACCTGGTTTTATGGCTAGCCAAACCTCCCGCTTATATGGTAATGTTAAACATATGGTCAGATCATATGTTTTCGTACGTCATATGAATTCGTACTATGCATGATTTTTTCAATGGAAATTGTGACGTCACAATGCATTCTTAATAGCACGAAAACCCATGAGACGAGGATACCGCTAAAATGACAACATTACGTGACAGGAATACATTACAACTAAACGCAAGAACACTCAGGACAGAGACATACATAAATAAATAATAAAATAGTAAATTACAACAAGTAAACAACAGAATAACAAAGGACACCTCCCATTTACACCACAATAGAATTCTGAACTGTGTGTCACACGAATGTATCAACGCCACAAAAAGTGACGTCACAGGTAAATTTCTTAAAATAGAATATAAAATTGGGATTGAGTTTGTAATGGTGTTATTTTATGTATTTTCTAACCATTTTAAGAATATTGATATAGAATTGTGTTAGTAATGGTGTAATTATTTGTATTTTCTAACCATGTCGGTTTTTCTTCTAAATCAAAACTGTAAAAACAAATAAATCCTGTGCATATAGTAACTTTAAACTAAAAATCGTATAAATGAACTAGCTGATTAATTATCTTAACTTTTACATACATTCAAATCACAAACGATAAGACATAACACAATATCTAACCAGATTTACAAACGAAACATCATAACTAAATACATGAATGTTGGATGTATAAATACCGAGACACGTCTAATAGCAATGCGAATTCACTCTCGGCAAAACAGTCATATTCGGGAATAGGTCACGTCGTTACTTTGCACACCAGACGACGTAGATGGTAAACCACAATCTAAGACGTGGTAAAAATGTCGTTAGTTAGTTTAGACACAGACACATCGTATAGATCAATCAATTCGTGATGGTGTCCATAAAATTTACGGAGTGTCATTTTTAATCTTTTCTCCTCATAACTCTGTTTGAGCAGTTTCTGCGTAAGGAGCACACTCCTGTTTATGAAGTCCTTATAGGGTGAACATGCACGAGCATAACGTATCAACTGAGTTCTGTAAACACCATACGATGGGGCAGAAGGTATGTTACTGCTGAGAAATGGGAAATTGATAATTGGGAAGTAGAAATCGTCCCGTTTGTCATAGATTTTAGTGTGAAGTCGAACATCTGTGTCAATATTGAGGAAAAGATCAAGGTATGAAGCAGTAGTATCCTTAATTTCAAGTTCACTGGGATATATGAGATGTAAGTTCTGACTGAAATATGGGTTATTCAGTTAAAGGACATCATCAATATATCTGAAAGTAAAATTAAAGACTTTCGCAAGGTGCTTTTTCTTTTTGTCTTTTAGAAGGTTCTGAATGAATTCTGCTTCTACGAGTACAAAAACAAATCGGCCAGTAGGGGTGCTCAATTAGTACCCATTGGAATACCGACTGTCTGTTGAAATATCAGTCCTCCAAACTCAACAAATATATTGTCGATCAAAAAGTCCAGCATTTTGATAATATCATCTTCAGTATATTTTCTGATAGAATCAGTGTGGTTCTTCACAAAATAAGAATTATAATAACCCAAAACATAAGGAATTACACCACATTCCATAGTTTTTCCATAGGATCTTCCAAGGCCATTTAACTATTTAAGTAGATTTAGCTACGTGTTAGTCAGTCTAGTTATCTAAATAGCGTTTTTTCGTAATAAAAGTTCAGAAACAGACGTCATCAAGGACGCACCTGACATGATTCAGAATCAGATTATCATATTAATGACAAAAACAATAATCTTCGTACACGACCGTGTACTACTCAGGTACAAGACATTTTTGACTTTAATGTCAACATTGTTCCATTTCTAAATTAAAAACAAAAAACTGCTAAATCTGTAAACAGATGCTTAATTAACTAGTTATATAACTTAATGCATCTTACTTACTAATCTTATCAGAATTGTTAATAAATAATTCTTGTCTACAGGTTATAGTATAGCCTTTGCGGATTGGTATATGTCAGTGAAATTAAAGGGAGAGAATCAAACCTATGTGTGGCCAAACATATATTTAAGAACAATGACAATGAATATCAACGTCTAAATCAGTTCAATCAGTCAATCCTTTCAATGCGTGTTCATATCAAAACAGTATACCACAGGACTAATAATCTTCACCTTGCAAAACCTCTCAATAGAAAGGAGAATGAATGCTGGATTCGGGAACTTGGAACATTGACACCTTGTGATTACAATGACAAAATTGATTGTATAGGTATTTTATCTAGACCCTCCTGCAGATTGTTGCATGTTATTAATATATTCAACTCTGCTCCTCGTCGTAGACGAAGCAATTATCATCACCATTATACATCACGTACTCTTAATCATGTTTCTATTAATGACCGTCATTTATTTATTAAGAACACTACGAAGCTATAGTCATTACCTTTTCCTAAACTGAATTTTTGTACAATTTTTCCAAAGGAATAGGTTCACGAAGGGTTAAATTAGCCCAAAGATTTAGATTTTTTTTTAAACAGGCAAAAATAGTACAAATTTCACATAAGAAATAGTTGTGATATTACTATTAATACAAAATAACTTCATTTTGGCACATCACATTAAAAATGACGAAGTATTGAATCCTTAGGTATGCATTATTTGTGTTGTAACGTCAGGTTGGTATGAGTTTGACTGTCCCTCTGGTATCTTTCGTCCCTCTTTGGTAAAATTTTCAATAATTCTTAACAGTTTTTTGCATAATTAACTTTGGCCGCCACCAATGATCCAGAAAGTTTTTGTGTCTAGGGATTCAATATTATCATTGGCAACTTTTGGTTACTAAACATTTTGGACCCTAGGTTGCGGCCAAGGGTTTTCTCAAGCTTTAAGGTCTGAAAAATGCACAAAACCATCGTATTTAGACAATATATCCAAAATGTGCTGATTCTGAACCAAAAATGTACTCTCATATAAAGATTTCTTTTAACAAAGAAGTAAGGCTTTTGAAATAGTTCCATTTAATAACCAAATTATAGCAATTTTGAAATTTTATGATAAAGTTGAAATTCAAGGCCATACCAGTACAAACTTTTAGCTGTCATCTCGAATATTTTCTATGACTTTTCATACAGGGAAAAATGTAAGTACAAATACATGTTTCAAACATTACTGACGACTTCAAGTCTTAACCTCCTGATTGCACTCGTACAACTACCCTATTCAAATATAATCCGGGTGTCCATGTTATACATCGTGAGCTGAATAATGAAATAAAAAACTCTTCCAAAACTTGTTCACCAAAGGGCCGATATACGGTGAGTCGTAATCCATATACTGGAAACAAACTAAACCCTACTAATGAATTCAGTCGAAGATTGTGAAAGAATATGGGCAAAACGTGGAAAAGAAGACGTAGCTACTCTTTACTATTGGGTCAAGGCTGTGAAGTCGTTGATATAAATCAGAAATAAAATTATAAATGGTCTTCCACACTTATGCTACATCTGACATCTATCTTCAAAGACCCAAATGTTGCTAAGCAACTATCCTATGTATTCAATAAATACTCTCACTATAATTGCTATAGAGTTACGAAAGATTCCAAAGGGATATTAAATCTCATAAATTGATGACAAACTGACAACCACTAAAAGACAAACAAAAGTATAAAAACACAACATAAAAGACTAGACTGAGCAACACGAACCACACAAAAAGGAGTGATCTCATGTGCTCCAGAAGGGTAAGCAGATCCTGCTACACATGTGGCACCTGTTGTGTTACTAATGTATGTCAAATTTGGTGATGTCACATTCGAAGAATTGACAGGATAGTGGTTACGGCAATTGTGATATATCTGTCGTCATCTGTCGACGACGATTGGAACATATCAGTCAACGACAATTGCTAAAGGGAAATCTAGTTCAATTATAGGTTTGATATATGTTCCGTAGGAATTTCAACCAACGGCTATCTTCCTTCACTATACTGTATACCAAAATTACATAATTGTTGCCGGCAATATAATGGTGTTTCATCCCACTCGAAAGACATCATCGAATGCGACTTATCACCTAATAGTTACTTGCCATGAAAAATATGACGGGTGCTACCCACTAATGGATCTGAAGGATCTGCTTACCCTTCCGGTCCTTCAGCACCATGAGATCACCCCTAGTTTGCTTTAAATTGTTTCGTGTTGCATTTTTTAAGTTTTTAGTGTTGTATTTTGTCTGTGTTTTGTCTTCTTGTAACAGTCTTATATATCCTCCGTCATGACACCTTTTTTATTTTCAAATTTCACATTCAGTAAAGTTAAGGGTTAGAAATTTTTCTTCTGCCGATAATTAATAAATTGGCGATGTCTTAGAGTTAGACAATGATTCAATCCTGCAATATGATATTGATGCATAGTCACTTGATATGAGTCCTTAACGCGTTGTTACACGGCGGCAGTCACGGTTGGAGCAGGATCTGCTGACTCTTATAGATCGACCCCTGTTTTGGTGGGATTCAGTCTTATTTGTACTTTTTGGCAATGATATATTATCTTTTTTTCGTCAACTTATAATTTTGTTTTTATTTCCCCACTGGCATTTTTCGCCTCTTTTTATCTTTAAAAAACGCAAAAAAAGCCTGGTAATGAATACAATCATGAATTAAATTTCTGCAAATAAAATCATACTTCCTAAATTCAATTCTGTGCTTCTGATTAAATGATGCATTAAAACTTTATAGAAGTAAAAATATCACATTCGTTGAAATATCAGACGCCACTTTAAATAACTCATGAAAGATACCAGGCTTATAAGTTGGAACGAGTGTTTAGTCTACATAAAGACTCATTAGCATGAACATATCAGAAATTCCAAAATGTTGTGCCAAATTCGGCTTGGTCAATATATGCATGATGTAGAAATACCTTTGTGTTTCGCATAATTCCAAATTTTCCAAACAGTAAATTTACAGATAATGAACAAATTAAAGACATTTCATGACAACACAAAAGTGCTGACAACAAACCCGTTCATATAAAATAAACTGATAAAAAATACATTTCAGAAGAAGAATTGATGGAACATAAATCGAAGAAACTACAAAATGGGATTCATAATAGTTAAACTCTTACTAGTCATACAAGTGAGAGGTTTAGCTAGCTTTAAAACCAGTTTTAATCCACCATTTTGTAAATAAGGAAATGCCTGTACCAAGTCAGACAGTTGTTTTCCATTCGTTTGATCTTTTGAGCTTTAAATGTTGCCATTTGATTAGGGACTTCCCGTTTTGAATTTTCCTTGGAGTTCGGTATTTTTGTTATTTTACTTTTTACAGAGGTAGAAATCTGCTTGCCTTAATTGTTGCTTATGTCCAATCAGTGTTGTTTGTAAGTTTTATCACTTGACAGTGATTTTGATTTTAAACAAAACATATAATGAAACTTTGAAAAAACCCACATAATCAATGATACCAGGCATTTCATTTTGGTACGCTAGACACCCATTTCGTCTACATCAGATTCATATATGACGTTCGAATCAGTTCGAACGCAAAATCAAATACGAAGTTGAAAAGCATTAACAACCGAAAATATGAGGAGTTGTGCTAAATACGACTAAGGTCATATATGCCTGGGAAACGAAACACCTTAGTGTTACGAATAATACAACATTTTATAAACAGTAATTTACTGAAAATAAACATAGCAATCATAGTTCATGTCAACACAAAAGTGGTGACTACTAAATAAACTTAATATAATAAAAAAAATGGATATGAATTTACAAGCATGTCGTATAAAGAGCAGACCAACAAAGCCAACCTAATAACACATTCAGCTTATCTAACTACAAAAATGTATTTAACTTTTTTTCCTTTTTGACATTTACCTAACATTGTTTATTCATGTTCTCTTTCATGTTTAACGTATTTAACAAATTACACAGTGTAGTAGATCGTATTTTAATGCGTTTAAAGTAGGACAGTTCTGATATACATGTACTGTGTTTAAATGGTCACTACCACGGACTTAAAACATCGTCAACTAAACTCCCTCGATATGTTTTTGCGGGATCCTTTACATTTTTGTATTACAAAATATATAGTCTGATATGATTATATGATAAAAAAAATCATGCAAATTTACCAATTAGGAAAATGAAACAATAAAATTTAAAGACTGAACATTTTAATAAAGTAAATGGACTATTCCATTCTCTGACACCTGATATCAGGAAAAAACTCGCATCGAAACGGTATACATTATATTCAAAACACTCATGAAAATTATGGATCAAAGACTTATGATTGAAATCATTTAAGCATGTCCAATTGAAATACACATTTAAAAATAATTATCATAATAAAGGATTTGTAACGACTTCAACAGATAGGTACACGACGATTTGTTAACACACCAATTGATTACATTTCTGTTTGACAAGATAACGTCATGTGGATGAGTCGTATGAGGAGAAAAATTAAAGATCAACGGAGACAAACTGAACCTTGTCTAACACTTCTAAAGAGATTTTTACATTTAATTGCTATTCTATCAAATACAGACTAGAAGATAAAAGACACAATTGTATCATTAAGTAAAATCTAGCTAAACTAAAATTACAAACAAATAATAAAAAGATCAAAATACGGAAAAGTTTGTGTTAATGACAACGGAATCGACAAAAAATGAACACAAATGGAAACATCAGTATGCTTGAAGACACAAGCTTTGTGATTACTAACTTCAGTAGAGAACATAAGTGAGGAAAGTCAGTATATTGGTGATATGACCTTACCAATTCCAAAGCATTAAAATAGACTCCATTCCTTAAATCTGTTTGCCTTGCCCCTGGAAGCCCTCTTTTCATTCGAAATAATCCTTTGAAATGTAAACAAGTTCTAACAATAGCATGATCAGCCATAACTTTGATATTCACCAACCGTTGTCGATGATATACATAGTATTATACTGAGTTGTACCTACTAAAGGGGAAAAAAAGCAGTATTTAATTTTCCTAGGTTGGGCTTTTGTGACCTAATCAGGTAAAGGAAGCCAGCTTTGGAGCTCTGTGTATAATATATATTTGTTATTTAACTCACGAATAACTGCAGTGTGTACATTTACAACTATATAAATATTGAAACGCGTTGAAATATTTTTTGAGGATTATTGTAAAGGATATCTGAATTTTCATTACTTTGATGTTAGATTACGTTTGCTATGGATACTATAAACAAGCTCAAAAGGAAGATGGTCATGCCACGATTTGACTTCAATTTCTAAAACAGAGTTCTAATATCAGACATAACTGTCTTCTACTGGTTTGAATTTATAAAAGTATAAAAGAAAATTCAATAAATGTTAGTAAAGTCGCCTATGGAGGAAAACATACTGCCGTTTTCCTTATAAATAATATGACATTCCACATCACCTACGTTCGCTAAAATGTTAAAAATACGTACTGAAAAGGAGAAATTATAGTGAAATCTAATGAAATTGGATGAAACAAGCATATATACGATATGTGACATGTATCTTTTTTTCTTCTGAAAATTTCAAACTTCGTAACGGAAGGAGTGCAAGTTCGTCTTGTATAATTGTATCAGATGAAACAGAGAGGTTAAAACCTGTGACCTGCAGTAGTATGTTTATTATTTTGTCAAACGTAATCATTGGACAACTGTTAAAACTATGAGCAAATGAAATATTTACCACATACCTCTGCTCAAGCATTCAATGAAGACGATGAAGTTACAGTTTGCGTTATCGAAATTAAAATATGATACTTAAATGGAGGAGTGAAAACAATCATATGGAAGTTAATACCCCATGAGACATTCATTTGATACATTATTGATACATTAAAAGAGGAATTTCGGCTCATGTTCACGAAATTGATGAAATTGTTAACACTTGTTATATATCATGTTAAAATGTGAATCCCTTTGACCTGTCCATCAATATACAGTCAAAAGTATGACAGTAAATGTCTCCTGGAACATAGGAAGCTTAAATTTTCCGTTTCGAAAAAGGGCTTTACAAATTTTAGATATATACTTTTTTTGGAAAGTCTGGAAAAGAAGGCTATAAAATCAAAAATGTATTTGAAAAAAATATATTTAATATGAAATACAACAGCATGGAACTTATATGTATGTATAATTTGGTATATTGCTAAAATGCTCTTTTTCTGTTTTAATGTAAATCAAACCAAAGAACGTCGCAATATCACGGAATTCATTTTTTTTTAATATTTATAAAGTCAATTATAAATGTAAGTAAGAATTTAATTAAAAGTTCTAATTGTCACAAATTGATTGGTAATTTCTCAATACCAAAGGATCTTTGAAAGTCTTTAAATTAATAAGTTTTTACTTACTAGATTCAGGATTATATCTTAGAGGTTTTTTCTATTGTTTATTTTTGTTACTGTTTACAAAATTATACTCTTTGCACCTTTGAGTTGTGGATACAAAATAAATACCCCGATAAACCAATGACAAAAGTCCATGAATTGCTAAGGTAGATCCTCAAAATAATATGGAGGCCCACAATGAGATTTATATAGAGAAGACTTTAAAAAAAAGTTTATAAATACAATTAAGGGGTAAATGGGAGTTAAGGATACAAAATTGATACCCCTTCCAGAAAAAGCAATGGTAGATTTTATGATTTTACCATAAGAAAACCCGAAAATAATAACAAAACAAAATTAGAGGTGCAAAATTGCATAATTTGGTGAAGATTCTGAGAAAGTTTTATTTCATTATGATGCGGGGTTTTGTATGAGAAGCGGATACATATGGACTGTAGTGTTATTACAGTCTATGTTTGACACAAAAAAAAAACCAAAACCAACCCAAAATCATTGGAATGGAGAAACAGAAAAGTAAATGCAAAAGTGCTAGTGAGAATGGTTCGTGAAAGTTTCACAAAATTCTCTTTAGCAGTTAAGATTCAGTTGTGGATACAGATGTGGGACAGACTAACGAAAGAACGAATAAACGAATGTACAGACTGATGGACTTTCCCATCAGTATATACCATCCATTTTAGAAGTTGGGTATAAAAGACTACAAAAAGACACTCGGAAGTCAACGAAAAATTAATTTTTTTACTTGGATTTAGTCATATATATCTTAGACATATCGGTTTTTAAAATCTTTTGTGTACATTATTCTGTTTAACAGCTAAAAATCGCGATATTCGAAGTGATTTTTCTTTATTAAGTTATAAAGTCAGTTACAAATGTAAGAAATAATGAAATTAAGCGTACTATTTTTGAACGAATTGATTTGTAAGTTCGTAATACCAAAAAAAAGTAAAATAACAAAAATACCGAACTCCAAGGAAAATTCAAAACGGAAAGTCCCTTATCAAATGGCAAAATCAAAAGCTCAAGCACATCAAACGAATGGAAAACAACTGTCATATTCTTGACTTAGTACAGGCTTTTCCTTATGTAGAAAATGGTGGATTAAACGTGGTTTTATTGCTAGCAAAACCTCTCACTTGTATGACAGTCGCAAAAAACAAACAGACATAACAGGTAAAAATGTCAAAAATTAGGGTACAGCAGTCAACATTGTGTTATAATCTTAAATACTATTAAACCAAATAACTATTTGTTTTATACAAGATGTTAGTCCAATTTTAATTCATCGATTAATGTCTAATTTGATTAAATTAAAGAACTCTTTAGTATGTTATAATTCTGAACTGTTTTGTTTGTCATAAGGTCGAATGTCTACAGGTGTTTGTACGAAAACTGCATGTACGGAGTATAGCGATTTTGTTTACACTGCATCATAATACGATAGTTTATATGTTTCCAAAGGGTCATTTTAAAGAAGGATTAAGTTCTCGTCGAATTATACGGTGAACTAGATCTTATCTATTACGTTTCGCTAGACAAAACTTTAAATATCGTTTTAGTTTGATACGTTGTGGTGCGTTGTTGTTTGACCTCCTTTTTTTTTTAGTTTGCTTTACTTCCTTAATGAAATTACGGTCAACTCAGCAACATGTTAGACATTGGTGTCAACATTGAATAATTTTCATTCTGTGACTGATAAGAAGTCAAAATGAAAAGAATTTTTATTGATTGTTAGTTTCCGATATTTTTTCTAATACAGATATAGTGTTGTCAGTTATTATTCCAATTGGTAACGGATTTGGCATACGGGAACAGTGTTTACCTCAAAACATTAGAGCTATGCTACTTAACCCATGTAGAACTTTAGATATAGGAGAACCGCCTCTTCCAGATTTTAATTTATCATATAACATGAGAATGGTTGTGAAAGCGATGATTGAACAAACTAAAGAAATAAAAAGAAAATATGTAAGTATTTCTAACTTATATACTAAAAAGAAATAGTTTACGTGTTTTAAAATAGTAATACATATTATTGCATATTGGTATACTTTTAGTGTTCTTTTTATTCGAATTGGAGTTTTATTAAAACAAAATATTCACTGAAGAAAGTTGTTATTCATCGCGCTTAACTTCACGTGCTTTTACATGTATAATTAGTTAATTTATTTGATATCAATAGGTGTTGCTATATAATTCTCATAGAATATTGAATAAAACAGTAACTGTCTTTTGTTCCGATTAATATGTGGTCTAATTGACCATGAAAAAAGTTTTAATGAAACCAGCAAAAGACATTACTTGTATAGTTTTACAATGACTTAGTTATTAGAATCGGCTCTTAATGTATTAATCGTAAAATGTATGCAATTTTTATATTAATAATAACAATATTTATTATTTTATGTTTCTACGTCATTAGTTATGCTATTGTTAATTACTGTTGTTGTAATTTACTATTTTTTATTTTGTTATTATTGGGATATATAATTAATAATAAAATAAAATGATATAATAGTGTAACATATTGATCAAATTCATAAGTAAAATAATCAAGACACTGGCAGATAGATCAATACAAATCCTAAGCAGACTTAAAAGAAACTTAAAACACTATCTACACAAAAAACGTATTCTTGAGACAAGCAATAAAATTTCAAAAATAATTTGAACTGTACTAAATTTCAAAATGTTTTCAATACATATCTGATATTATAAGACAATCTTCTTTTTAACAAGTTTTCATGAAACGGTATATTTAAAGATAAAACTATACAAATTAAAATATATCGCTAAAAATCTCAAAAACTAGCTAAAATTAAAATTCTTAATAAAAGTACTAAATAGCTGGTTATTAGCCTTCACAGTAAGATTATATTTTTCAAAAATAATGTACCAAAAAATATACACATTGAATATTTTACGCCTAGTTTAAAATTAATGGCGGGTAAATACGAAAATGAATGAATGAGAACTCTACCCGTCATATGTTTCTCATATGACGACGGATATGTTCCAACTGCCGTAACCATAAATCCGTCCTCGTTTCCTCTAATGTGACCTGCCGAATTAGACTTATCACCGGGTTTGTACTTTCATGAGGTTCAGGATTGGGGATCCTTCATTTCTGTATTCCTTATTTTTTTAGGAAATGTTTCTCTATTCTTTATAATTTTTGCCCATTATCCTCTATTCTTTATATTTGAGCACCTCATTATTCTCTATTCTTTATTTTTTGGGTCCATTTTTCTCTATTCTTTATATTTTTTGTCCATTATTCTCTATTCTGTAAACCCCCATCCACGCCCTCTTTCATGAGCAACACGACGGATGCCTCATGTTCAGCAGGATATGCTCACCCTTCCGGAGCACCTGATATCAACCCCGGGTTTTGAACTCGACTTATGAGTTTGAATATCCCTTTGGTATCTTTCGCCACTGTTTCATAATGTGAATAAATTTCGTATCGATTTCAAGATATACAAAATCATCAATGAATTCACAACATTTTAAGAAAGGTTTGTTTCGAATGTCGCCATAATTAGGACTTGTCATCAACAAGTGTTTCCGTCTTCAATCGGCTTTTCGTTACAAAACTAAACAAACGATTATGCAGTGGTATTTGCAGTGAAGCATATCGTCCTGTCTCTATGGATAACGGCAAAGACTCCCTACAAAATAAAGAAACTGTCGAACGATCTGTCCTTGGTAGCTACTGTAAATTCAGAAAGTTTTGTGAGGTTTTTATTAATGCGAATAATGCGACTAGGCGAGTATCGCAATAATAAGAACTCGCATTTTGATAACTAAAACATAGATCTGTATGTAAATTTTTCTGAAATCGCAATAATTAAAATCGCATTCTCGTCCATTTTTGAAAAATCGCAATAATAAATGCACGCAATAATTTCTGAATTTACAGTATTGAAACATATGGTTCGGTGCTCAAATCGTAGTTTTTACAGGATTGACTTGCATTTTCCAGTGCTCGCACCATTCGGATATAACACCCAGAAGTTACTGTAGATTTATCTCGTGTGGGTGCAAAAAGAGCAATGTCATCCGCGTAAAGTAAAATGCATAACGAAAAATTATTAACTTTCACACCATAATTTAGACTGTTAATTCGATCTGTCAACTCATTAATGTACATCGCAAAAAGCAAGGAGGGCGAGAGAAAACACCCCTGTCTAACACCAATGGAAAAACTAAGTAAAAGAGTTATACTTATACTATACTTAACATCCTGATATAATGACTGTATAGCTGATAAAAACTTTCAAGGTCCTCCAGTTCGCCGTATTTTGAGCCATAGTTGATTGCGAGGTACAGTGTAAAAGATTTTTGCAGGTCTATAAAAATGACCAAGGTTGCCTTTCTTGAATGCTTTCAATCGTCATACAGAATATTGTTCTCTTCGAGTAGTTTGTTGAGATAATGTACAACAGTTCTACTTATGCTTCATTCTTTACAACTTCATGGAAACCCCACGCTTTACGTAACTTAAATGCTTGCACTTTTTCGTCTCGTGTTATTTGTTCATTTAGATCACTCGAATCCATAGAAGACTGTTCATGAAGTTTGACGTCGTGAATTGGTGAGAAGATATCGTTGTCCGCAGTGAATCATGACAAGCATATTCTCCTTAACACTAAGCACACAGTCCTTAGTTCCATCACAATCGATTACTCCCCAGTGAATCATTTCTTTCCTTTCATTTGTAATACCTATACGCTCGATCGGTTTCCAAAATTCTTGCGGATTTGCAAGTTGAAGATTTTTGCGCAGTTCTGATTCTATTTAACATAAATGGCTTTTTTCGGGGTTTTTTCTATCAAACTTCTCAAAAACGTTCTTTCAGTTCAGTATGATTCATTCAACACCTTTTTTGAAACGGCGACCCCTTAAATATCAGATGTTGCTTCCCAAGTGAACACCTTTTGTCCCATTGAGGCTGTAAGAAGTCATTCCAATAAAGTGTGTATAAAGTTTTGATCGTTTGTTTGGCTCATTACATGCAGCAATCGTCATTTCGTCGTGCAAGTTCTTTTGAAAATCGTCGTAAGCCATTTGAATATCTCGAATAAAGTTTAGGGAGTGCTGAATCCTAACACCCTAATTCTAACATCTTCATTTGAAATAAAATTGTCTGGAATTTTCTTGATATTTCGCGTTCAAACTTGTGTGATTACATTCTTGATCACCTTGTGTTGTTAGCCGTAATCGGGATAAATCATATAGCGCATCAACATAAAGTGATCCGGTATTTTCTCTGGGTTATAATTTAACTCTTTAATCACATTTCTTCGCCATATAATCTTAAATAATGTTCTTGTGGGACGCAAATGTAATGAACAACAGATTTAACATTAGGAGAGATATACATGAAGTCGTTCACATCTGTACGTCCGTTCAGCATAGCAAAGTTCAACAATCTTTCATTGATATTATTGTTGTTAGTGGTTGTGTTATTGTTATTATAAAATGGTAAACGAACAAAACCAAAATACTATGTGTGTAGATAGATATAAGAAGATGTGGTATGAGTGCCAATGAGACAACTCTCCATCCAAATCAAAATTTATAAAAGTAAACCATTATAGGTCAAAGTACGGTCTTTGTTAAAAATGATTTAAATCTAAAAGAAGAATTCTTCATTTTAAGAGTTTTGATTCTTTCGCAATGCATGTTGAATTAAGAAAGAACGCTATCACAATGCTGGGTACAACTTTCGTATGAAGATGTGGATTAGATTTGTTGCCACACTCTTTAAGTTATTTATTTATGTCAATGGTTGACAAATGCATGCCCTTGTTACTTTGTATATGAAAAGCGACCATTTGTGTTTAATTCCTAGACTTAAATATAGTAATACGAAAAACTGTATCAGAATGTCTATGTAAAAGTTTAAACTCTGAAAGGAATGTGTATTTTTGTTCCCAGTCTTCATTTGACTGTATTAATCTGGTAGGATCTATATAGCATTCTTAAATAAAAGTTTGCAACTGCGTCAGTAAAAAGGTTTCCCGATGACAATTTTGACCGTCTTTTTTAGATTATTTTGTATGTTATAATTTTCGTTGGAAGATGCTATACTGTTTGGAAGCCTCCTTAGTTTAAAAAAAAATATTGTATTGGCCTACTAAAATTATAGTTTGAATGTACTTAATATTAAAGTTGTTTTAGAAACATGCGTTCTGCAGACAATTATTGTCACTCAAAAATCCACATTTCAATGAGTGCTTACATCTCATATATCCCAGTGAACATGAGATTAAGGATACTACCGAAAGTAGAAATTCTGCTTCATATCTTGTTTTCCCCCTTGATATTGACACAGATGGACGACTTCAAACTAGAATCGATGACAGCCGAGATTATTTCAACTTTCCAATTGTCAACTTCCAATTTCTCAGCAGTAAAACTCCCTCTACTTTATAATATGGCGTTTACATATCTCAGCTAATACATTGCGCTCGTGTATGTTCACACTATACGGACGTCATTAACAGGGGTGTGCTCCTTACACAAAAACTGTTCTAACAGAGTTGTAAGGGAGAACGATCAAAATCGACAAAAAAAACATTTACGGTCACCATCGCGAATTGGTTGACCGATACGGTGTGTCGGTATCTCAACATGCAACATGTATTTGCTGAAAATTTTTATATACCAGTTAAGACTTCGATCTGTATTTTACCGATTGTGTCCTGTTTCCGATTGTGACAGTTTGACTGAGTGTGAATTGGCATGTCGTGTGAAGCATACATAAAAGTAGACGCTCATCATGTCGACGCACCCGGTCTCGTTCCTTTTGGGGTTGATGTGATTCCCTCAGTTTTTGTTTCTTATCTTGAATAGTCTCTTTTAATCGATTTACAAGATTTGAACATTTGTAAACTTCTGTCAATACCAGTGCTTTCTGGCTGTAAATTTTAGCCGTCAATTAGCCAAACTGCTTCGGGACTGTTCTTATTCTAATTATTCATTTTGACTGTGGGTTGTCCGATTGAGAATTTTGTAGCCGGATGAAACAACTCTTAACATCATTGTTTCGGTTGTACCGTTTAGCCCTTTTTTGCTTCGAGTGAACCCAAAAAACGTTATTTCAGAAACAAATGTTGTGCAATCTAAATAAATCATAACTTAATATTAATTGTAAATTTATATTTCCTCTTATAAAAGGTTGCACTTTGTAAATACAGCTATTTCACAAGCCACGCCTCTTTATGGGGAGATATATAATATTCATAGATATGTTAATTTGTTAACGTACTGGTTCCCAGATATGATCTCTGTGTTTCATCTCATAGAGACATAACTTGGGAATGTAACGAGTATAGAAAAACATGGTAGCACCTAAAATTTAATTCTGTGGTGGTCTAAAAATGAAGATAGGGCTAGTATAGAATTTAAGTATAAGTTTAAACTCTTAGAAGACTTCAAGTTCAGGGCAGATAAATGTTGAAAATATGCCGCACAGTCCTATATTTTGACCTTTGAATAAACTAGTAGTGCATATCAACTTTCCGTTCTGAGATACAATTTTTCACGAAACTTCACAGTAAAAGTGGCACAGTTTTAGCCGCAAAGGGAGTTTCTATTGGAAATTGCATTGTCTATATTTACAGAATTGCAACCTAAAGGCCATATTTTGAAAGGATTTGTATGACCATCTTGAATAATTCCAGGTATGAAAAAAGTAGTTCATATGGAATTCTATGCGACTGTCATACAAGTTAGAGGTTTGGCTAGCTATAAAACCAGATTTAATCCACCATTTTCTACATGAGGAGATGCCTGTACCAAGTCAGGAATATGACAGTTGTTTTCCATTCGTTTGATGTGTTTAAGCTTTTGATTTTGCCATTTGATTTTCCGTTTTGAATTTTCCTTGGAGTTCGGTATTTTAGCTATTTTACTTTTCACAAACAAATTGATTGATATCCAAACATATGCATGTGAAAACATTAAAAATTTTTGGTTTACTCCATTTTTTAACCAATGAATCGTATTTTCTTGCAGAATTTAAGATCTGTTGTTTCTCATGGAAGCAGAGTCAACATTTATCTACCAGTTAAACCACCGGTTAGTAAAATTAATCCAGATAAAGATTTAAACACAGTTATAAACTTTGTTTTCCTATTTTGGGTGTAGAACAGTTCTAGTACCGTTTTTGGTATCCGTATATGTTTATTTTTGTGGTATGAATAAACTCATCATAGATACGAGGACTAAAATATCCTAGTTCTTTATTTCTTTGTAACTTTTAATTTGTTTTGATCATCAAATTAAAAACTACCTTACTTTAATACTGAATTAATTTGTCTGTTTTAGAAAGAAAAATACAAAGGCAAAATGACATTTTAATTTTCATATTATAGCATAAATTTCTTTAAATATACATTGTGAAGTATCAATAAACAGAATGATACTGATTTTAACGCGAATGACCAATTATTCTTAAAGAATAACTTTCATTATGTACGCTTGAATAAGACTTACTATGTACACTCAATACCAACTGTTTGTGAGGCCATATCCATACTAGAGTATCAGCTAACTGGCCTATCACAGATTTTGAAATTTTGACAGTGTGAATTCGTATGACTTGTGATGAATACATAGCAGGAGACGTTTCCCCTGTCGAAGTACCTTCTTCTGAGTTCATACGATTCCCTCAGTTTTTGTATGTTACCTTGATGTGCCTCTTCCAAATCGATTAACGAAATTTATTTTGTTTTTTACCTTCAGGTGCCTCTTCCTAATCGATTTACGAAATTTAAACATCGGTAAACTACTGTCGCCTTAATCTAACTATTTTAAGATCATAGTTACAAATTTATGTAAAAAGAAGCGTTAACCGAAGATTGGTTTTTTGTCATATGACCAAGCGCCGATTGGTCTTTGCCTTCCATTTGTTTTTATCTGATGTCGTACACAATAAGAGATTCTTTCCGGAACAAATATGATATTGAGATCAAAATAAAACTAAATGTTTCTTCTTTCAATATTGTCCGATGGAATAACAACATTGCTCATACACGATTGGTTTGAACAGCTGAGCCAACTAAATATAAACCAATTATAACAGAAAGATTCATAATGTTTTATTTCCAGGGTATGGTAAGGTTGACAATCTACTTGTTAACCACCATTGGTAAATTAACTGCCCACAGATTGAGGGGCATTCAGTGTGCCTAAAAAAGAAATAAATGTCAAATTAGAATATCATGTTAGTCTATATTGTGTTACAGAAATTATACTTAAATACAGTTCTTCCTAAGGACCATTCAGGCATACAACAAAGGGTGGTAAATGATAAATTTTCAAGTTTCTTTATTTTTGGTAATTGACTTCATTTATAATTTTAAGTAATAAACCCAAAAGGTTTTTTTCTTAAAAATTAGGATTGTGTCATTTCTTGGTCGAAAAATGGATAAGTTTGATTGAATATATTATCTATTGTCTGTACGATACCTTTTGACTTGTTAAAACAATTCTTAGAATACCATATGTTTTTTTCGAAAAGTGTTGAATAAGATCATTTTTAATAATTATTCATTACTGCATTCTGTAATGATATGTTTATTTCTTCAATTTGTCGAAAGCCTTTTAGCTGAACATCAGCAATTACCTGATTTAATGTTATGTGACTGTGCTTAATTAATCAATTTTCTCAACCAATATTGAAAATCAAGAAAACATATATTTTACACTCTTCTTTTCAATGCTTTTGTGGTAGGAAATCAAATCCCCCACCATTTTCATATATTTGGAATAGTGACTAACAAAGCAGTTCACATTGCTAATTGGACTTTCTTCCTTATTTACAAATATCTATCACCTAAAACAGTCTATTTAAGTAAAATGAATTTAAAAAAAAAGCTGGGTGATGAAATTAGTCAACTTCATATTTCTGTTTTTGCATCTAAGTTGAATTCAATTTGATGGTTTTTGTAAGAAATATGAACATGTTATAAAGAATTTGTTTGACAATAATACAGACACTATTTCGAACTTTAATGTGAATAAAAACACCCTTCTATTGGTACAATACTTTGTAGCATGATCATTTTCCGGTTGGCCGTTTTTAGGTCACGTGGGAATGGCGCCATTAAAAGAAATACTAATGAACGAAAACGCGCGATGAGTCAGTAGTACACTTGGAATACGAATTTAGTTTCGGTCTTTGGTAACTTTTGTAATAATCTGCAAAATCTAGGTGAATTTGCTCACTTTTGAGTAAAATAAATGTGAAAATGCATCATGTGAACAATTTATGATTACGAGCGGATACACATTTCTATTAACTGAAAATTTGCAATACTGAGAACGAATACTTTAACACATGTACATTTATACTTTTCGTAACGTTTTGGTGTTTGACTGATCAAGTTTCTAAAAGATAAGGAAATAATCGTCGACATTTTTTTTTTAATGTTTACATATAGAACTTTTTTATAACATTTTATAGTTTCCATAATTGTGACTAAGTTTAAGGAAATAATTCTCTATAATTTCATTTGTAAATCAAATATAAACTTTTAAATGTACGATGCAGAACAAATAAACACAGTCGAAAATCGATAGTTTCATGAAACTTGGGGTATTTTAATATTCTTTAATATATTTTTAGGTAATAACAGATGCTGGATTGGCGGATATGATGTTATCGTTCAAGGCTTATTTCGTACAGATAATTTCCATGGAAATCCAAGAACAGAATTTGCAGCGTACAGAAATTAACACTTTTGAAGATGACTTGCGATTGTTAAAGAATTATTTATTATCTGGAATGTGTTTTATATCAAGACGAATTACAGCCCAGTCGGATACAATGACACCGTTATGCATCAATACATTACAGCTGTTACCAACATATCAAGCAACGTCTATGTTTGTTTTAAGTCATTTGAAGTATTTCCTAGGAGACGTTGATAGAGCATTTGAATAAACGTTTAGTTTTTAATAAACTATTTGGCATGTTTTTGATATATCTGTGATAATCAGGCAGCACATAAATTATTTTCTTACTTTACCATGTTTACATGTTTTTCCATTGTCTATGTATACCTACGTGATTGTTATTAAAATAAATATGAATTATCTTAATGTTTTTCTTTCCTAATGTATTACCTCCCTCTCCCCAACACATATGTTTATGTTATAAAAAAAAATTAAATAAAAAATCATCTTTGTTCGATTTAGTTTGCTTTTTTTTTTCTCAGAGAAATGAATATTGGCATTATAATCAATTGTTTTCTCCGATTAAACTTTTTTTGTTTAATTAAATCATAAACAAACAATTTTTGTCAATGATATATAGGAACAAGAAATGTTCCCCATATTTTCAATATAAGCAATATCTTCCCTTTTCAAACAATCCATCTATATAAAAAAAATCATATTCCTCATTCCAAAATACACTGACAAACACAAAGGACGAATCGTCTGTTAAATAGTTGTTTGTTCTACAATTGTGTTGTATTTTCCAACCTGCAGATTTTAGATTTTTGTTCCTATTGAAACGAATTCAAAAAATAAACCAAAGATAAATTACACATTATTATTTTCAAAAGTATGTTATTCAGGAAAGTCCAAATTCTTAATCCATGTACTTGTTTATTTTATACATTGTTGCCCTAGAAACTATTTGAACAAATAAAATAAACAAATACCTAAATTAAAATAGGCTATTTCATTAGTGTTCGCAAACTAAGACAGGAAACATTTTATGTATACAGTTTTCCTATGGAAAATTTCCCATTTACATTTTATTCAAAATGTATCATCCTGATTTATTCTTTTTCTATTTTAAAACTTTAAAGTGAACATTTGTGTTTAATATTAAGAAATCACTATCTTTCAAAAGTTGCATAAAAATCAATACTTTCGATCCAAATGTGTTTAAGGTATTTCATTACTTTTGTGAATTACATTATCAATCACAAATGACGGAATTTAATTTTACTGCAATGTTTGTCTATTTTTATCATTTGGACTTCGATAACTATCAAATATTTACTATATATAAATTTATTCAATGTATTGACGTACTGATTATTCGGGTGACCGACATATCTGATGATTTATAAGAGATTTTATTTACTGTAGAACCGTTTGAACCAACTTGTAGTATGGTTGTATGATTATTTTTTTAAAACACTTCATTGGCAATTTTTTTATGCGTTTACAGGTCGATGAAATAGTTAAACAATTCATTGACAAAAAAGACATTGAAGAAAGAAGAGGGGATGCGGTATTGAGTCAACCTTGCAGCAAGTTACCTAAGGACCCCGAGAACTTGTGATAAGGGTTTTGTTAGGTACACCCTATGTTATACATTGAACTTACCCCCCTTTCTTCCCCAAAATTCTTTAAGTTGTATTTATCTTGCCGTTCGCTCATAAAAGAACGATAATTCGTTCATTTTAAACAATGTTTTAATATTACTTGTTCTAGTTGTCCTAGATAAATTGCTTGAACTAAAGAGGTAACACACAGTAACCAATTGCTTTACGATAAGAATATCAAGAAACCGTCGAATGAGAAAATGGAGATAAGATATGAGAAAAAGTGATTGGTCAAACCATAATTTGATTCAAATGCTAATATAACATTCAAACGCAGGGCTTCTTATCCCATATCTCCAGATCCCATTGGATAAAACATAAAAAAACATTAACTCTGAAAATAAGTTTTCAATATCATATCATTGAACATTTTCGACTTTAAATTTAATATGAAATAATCTTTTTGACATTTATTTTTTTTCTCATCAGTGTATCATATGATTCTCCTTAGGTCGTCTGCTATAGGTTTTCATTCTTGGCTGCTATATGCATAGTCAAAGCTAAAGACTACGTTATTCTATAAATAAGGAGAGTTTGAGATTACCGTCACCGGCTGAGCACCACAACAACATAAAATTAACTAAAAAAATCATTAGTTTGCTAAGTTTTCTTTTTGTTGGTTGTTCTTGTGCTAAAAATCGGTCTTTTGAGTCAATCCATATTCATCTGATTTTTACAGTTTGGTCTTTTATTGTACTACTTCACAATTGCCCTAGGTAAAACACTCACAAACCTTTTTAACCCAGCCGTATACATGATATCCCTGTCCTAAGTCAGTAACATGTAATCTAGCGATTGTCGTTTGTAGGTGTTTTAGTATAGATAAATCCGGTTGATCTTGTTTTCGGGCATTTCAATCGTATCTAAGACAGGGTTACCCTTGAAAAATCTATTTCACCATTGTAAGATTAATTTCAAAATAGACAAAAATGAGTTTTTCTTGCTAACTGTTGCATTTACTGACCCATCGAAGCAATTAACTTCATTGACCAAACATACAGGTACAAAATCGAATGATATTTGTCATCGGAATTTTTGTTCTACATGTACATACTAGTATAATATCTCAAGAGGAGACATTGCAACTTCAAGAAGAATGGTTGAATCTCCTCATTAGGTTTTTCCCAAACCGTAACAAAGTACTCATTTGTGCTTTGGGTTTATGCGCAAACCTTTGTCTGAAAAAAATACTATCGAGACATTTTGAGTGAATGAAACATTGCCTAGACTAAAGAATAGATTTTCTAACTTTTCAAGTATTTTTTTCTTCTACGAAATATACTTGTTTATCAAGAATTCATGACTATGAGAAAAACGAAAAGCCCATCGACATCTTGCTTTTGTCTTTAATAAAAATAAAATTTGCTACACACTTTCAGGCTTGCTGATCCAATAGAAAGGTGTTACGTTTATATTTTGTTAACAACTCATGTTCGTCTGCATGAAGTAAAACATACATGAACATAAAGCATTATAAATTTCGTGCGCGTCCGCAGCGTTTTTCAGGATTTACCTTCATTTGGAACGCTCAAACTAAAAAAACGTAAAAGACAAGGATGCATGGATACCTGAATATGTATGGAGGTATATGACCAAAAGGGACACAAATTTTTTTTAAAAATCACTGGTAGACTGAATAGGCTGTTTGGTTTTTTATACCCTGTGGTATTCCAAGTAGTCTGACATCGGCTATTATTTGTATATACGTCACCATGAACGAACTCAACATTGATCTTTAAATAATCAAACTATGGTCTTCAGTAATTAAGTGTATTGATTTGAACTTATATCCGCGTACTGTCTGATATGTATATTGATTAACACTATTTATTAGGATAAAGGTCACTTGTTTCCTAATATTACTGGTCTTAAATTGTAATGGGTATTTACATTATCTGTAACTAAGAAGAAATCAGTAAAAAAAAATTATTATTGTCATTAATAACACTTCTTAGAGTTCTTCTGGGTTAACCTTCATCAGGAACTCTAAAAACAAATGAAAGCCATGGATTAATTAATACGAATTTTGTTTTAAAAAATTTGAAAACATCGAGATACTTGATGCTAAATTGTTTCTTGTGGTCATATTCAGATACTAATATGTCAGTCACACTTGCATTTAAAAAAACGTGTATTTAAAGTTTTCCTGGTCATTTATTCATTTGTAAATAACTTTATATGCTTATATTCAATTGTTTGATTCATGACTGATCGGGGGCGAGTAGTACCGCAAAAGAAATTAACCTAAATATATTTAAATCATTATGACTACGATTTCCGAGTACAGTTCTACGAAATTGAAATCGCAGTTTAAATTCTTTATTAAGTCAAGAGATTAGTTATGTGTAGGTTGTTATCTGACAAAACAAATCATCATTCATTTTTTACAAAGCTTTAAAAAGTTTAAAAAATTTATACATTTAAATCCTATATTATGTAACCTTATACCTATCACGTGATACCTATTATTCCCGGTTGAAATCAGGGCCATTTAAAGTTGTTATTCACATGACAATTGAACTGTTGAAGTCGGTTGTATGAATGAATAACATCAAATTACTATATAGGACATATTTTAAACTCAAATGCACAAGAGAATATAAAATTATAAACAAATTCTTGAATTCAAAAACACATACTGCATTTTCAATTTTCCCCTTTTGCAGAATTTAAAGTCTTTGTGGGTTAAATATAACAATTTTTGATACCGTAGCTTTTACTGCACGATGCTGTCATATTGCGTTAAAGATTTCGTGCAATAAAAGTTGCACAACTTATTCCTAAAAATAGACTTGTATACACGTAGAAAGCAACGAAGAGACGTCAGTCGGCAAACTTTGGAAAAAGTATGAAATAAGTGTATTACAATAAAAGATCAGGATATGAAAAAATATCAAATGATGTTTGTATTCACCATTCAACATTTAAGATACTTTTAGCATTTACTACGATCAACAATTTAGTTTTAAAATAAAAATGAAATTAATGACAAAACACAGAAAATAACTAAATAAACTTAATTACCGTGACTACCACAGTCACAGAGAGTGATTTCTGTACTCGGGTCGAGTAAGCCTATTATGCATGAATGCGGTACACATTTCTGTTGATATAATAGAATTACTAAATAGAATAAATTTAGATAAAGTATATACAATTTTTGTTATAAAAAGAGTATGTTTAGAAAAAAATCTGTTTGACCATACAGACTTGTAATGCACATTTTATAAAGATTTAACACCTCCTGAAGACAAGCTTCTCTGTAGTAATTGTCATTTAATCAGTATTCATTGACAACAAACGTGGCCCATATCAAAACAGTCAATTTCAGAGAATTAACATTTGTGATAGCTCAATGAATAAAATCCCATTGTTTCGCCGAATTTTTCCGTTACTTTATTTTATCAAAGTGTAAGACCAAACTTCAGAAAGACCAAACAAAAATATTTCCTGCAACACCTGCATATAAATGTATTTATCAGTATCGTTGTTTAAGAACGTCAGACGCACGTTTCGTCATAATATACCTCGTTAATGGTGCTCGAACCAGATGTCAGACCAAAAAAAAATAACGAAGTTAAAGACATTAAAACCAAAAACATAGTGACAATATAAAAAAGAAGATGTGGTATGATTGCCAATGAGACAACTCTTCACAAGAGACCTAATAACACAGAAATTAACAACTATAGGTCATCGTACGGACTTCAACAATGAGCAAAGCCCCGAAATGACAAATGTAAAACAATTCAAACGAGAAAACTAACGGCCTAATTAATGTACAAAACAATTAACGAAAAACAAATATGTAACACAGCAACAAACGACAACCACTGAATTACAGGCTCCTGACTTGGGACAGGCACAAACATACAGAATGTGGCGGGGTCAGTTAAACATGTAAGAGGGGTCCTAACCCTCCCCCTAACCTGGGACAGTGGTGTAACAGTACAACATAAGAACGAACTATAAAAATCAGTTGAAAAAGGCTTAACTCATCAGATAGATACAAATAGAAATAAAGAATGGTTCAGATACAGTGGTGGGTGGCTAATTGAGGGATTATAAAGACAATTATAAGAGTTTCAAACTATAAGGCAAAGACTGATGGACAATTAATCTGTCTATTGTTGAATACTTTATGTTGCCCTTTGTATGCCTCTTGATTATTTATTTAGTTGAAGGCTGTCTTATTGAGGTATACATGCATCTCATATCTTAAAAAATATACATAACATCGTGACCAAAAAGATAAAAATAAAAAAATCAAGTAATCTACAAAGCATTACACAGAAAACATAAGATTAAGCAACACGAACCCCACAAAGATGATCAAGATAGGGAAGCAGTAAGCAGTTCCAGTTCCACAAGTATCACGAAAGCTCATTCTTTTCAAATAGAACAATAATGATATTTCACCTTTCAACTTATATAACTGTCTTCGTTAATAATTTTGATATACAAATTTGTGTTTGATAAAAAAAAACAGTTTAAGTCAAACATGTCACGAATGATCAAAAGTGTGTCTTTTTAAATACAAGAACTAGTCCAGTGGCATAAATCCAATATGTTCGCACAATTAATCACTGTATGGTAAAGTATGAACTTTGCACAGTGCAAGTTATATTGCTCTGCAATACACATTTTTGGATATAGAGCCATCTAAAAAAATCTATAATGGCCGCTACATTTTAAATGCCAGCCAATAACTATGTAACCTTTCGATGAAGAACTTATAAAATTAATATAAATAATATACTCAAATGAATATAAACTCCAGAAGAGCAATTCAGATTCATGATGTCTTTTGTTTACATTTTTTCGTTATGATTCTGTCTCATTAGCATGTATTTAATGTATACCACGCATTATCTAGTTCCGTGATTTTAAAGTTTGTTTTTTTTTTTTTTTTTTTTTGTGTTTTGGTCTAAACCGGACACGTAGTGTCATCAGGGATTACCGGATATATATATATAAAATCTGTGGGAATTGGGAAAATTCATTGTTTATTGTCTTTAGGGTATATATATAATAAAATTCAAAATTGATGATATTATATAATTCAGAAAGAAAATTGAAGTAACATGAAGATCTCCTGTACGTTATAAGTCTTAACAAGCCTAATTTATACACTGATATTTACGTAAAGCATTTTTTTAAATAAGATATTTTTGCTACAAATTTTCATTTCTATCAGTAACATTTATATTTACTATGAAACCAATGTCTAAAATTGAGAACAATTTATTACACAGTAGAACAGTTTGAAATGTTTTTACGTTTAAACGTCCACAGGGTATTATATCTTTTAAATGCTTAAATGCAATCGACTAAAAATAGGTGATGTGTTTACTCAACGATATCATGACATTGATATCATATTATTTCTTATTTGAACAGATTTTACAACTGCTGTGATGGTATTTTCAACCTATTGTCAATACGCGACAACGTGTAAGTGTAAAAGATTTCCAAAGAAGACAGTGTTAGAGTTAAGAAAGCCATGCAAACAGAAACCAGCAAAAGAATATTCTAACAACGTAAATTATAATAGATCGATTGCTGATAAAATGGTTGACAGTCTTATCCTTAAAACTGAAAATCTACTCAAAAACTACGTAAGTAAATTCAAATTGTGTTTCAGTTATTAACAGAGGTGTTGATTTTATTTTTATATCATTGATTCTGTTGGGTTGGTTTTGAAAGGTTTCAGTGCTCAATAAAAAATTGAAGAAATGCATGAAAACCCAAATATTCTCTCGATTGTTAGAGTTTAGGGAGGGATGTTGGAGGTTAATTATAGAAATATGCCTACCTGGATTTCCGGTCAAGCATGATTCGTGCTGATTTGGCTAATTAATGAGTCCTAATATTAGTGAACACACGACTCTTGCTGAAGTTAACTAATCAATTTTGAGGGGAACTTTGATAACATGTATTAATGTGAAACGATAATGACATAGAACTATTGAATTTCTATTTTTGTTTTCTTTGGGAAACATGATTGAGCGGAATCCAGTTCTGTTATTTTCCTCGTTCTTATCTAGATAAGCTACATGCGGAAAAATTATTTGATATAAAAAAATGTTTAGTTGGGTTTGATTCCGGTTTCATATTTTTACGGTGTATTTTCTTTCATCGTTTTTTTACTGAAATGAATTCATTATGACATAACATAAACATGAATAATTTTTTTTCAGGACGACCGTCCAGTAACCGCGGTCTCAAAAAACCATCGTTCTTCTAGTCAATCAAAACTTCCAGTATTTAAAAAAGTAAGTAAAGCATATTACATTTTGTGACATAATTACGACAATTATAAAAAGATATAAATCTATTATTAATAATAATAGTTAAAATATTCAGTTTATTCTTGAAACTCTAATGTTGACCCCCAGTATATTGGTATTGGCATTGTAGTCTGTGTGTTGTTGGTTTATTGTCTCGCAGATGTTTACCAAACATTCAATAACATTTGTTCGATGCACGGAATAATACAAATCACAATGAGAAATACATTTAAAAAAAAAACACCTGCGAACTCTAATACGATTTTATGATCATTTTACTATTTGTTTTTTTTTGTATTTTCAGGGGAAAAGATTAAACTCTCTTCAAAAGAATGTTGCAGAAGGTCTGAAAGTTTTCTATTACAGCCTTACTTCAATGGAGTTAAAAGAAGCTAAGTTGAAAAAGTCTCAAAAACAAACTTATGCTAGAGAAATTAGAGTTATGAAAAATGACATACTTTTTGGATTATGTTTATTATCGCCAAAAGTAAAAGTATCAAGAAAGAAATCCTGGTTGACTACATGGAAGAAACTACCCGAATACCAGGCAGAATCAATAAAGAATCTTAATAGCCTCAAAGGTTTTCTTATACAGGTTAAAAAGCACAGTAAAAGCGTGTGGTAAAACACGAATAGAGCATACTAAAATTTTTTCCGAATGATCTCAATATTGCATTTCGATTTATTTACGGATGTTTTGGAATAAAAGTTGTGACATCATCATTTTTGTCTTTAGTGTCAAACAATTGTGTGTAAATGTTTTTATATGTAGTGGCAGAAAAGGTACAGTGAAATAGTCGTCGTGCAATACTCACAGTATTTGTAAGTCATATCAATTATCATGTTATATATTATAAAGGGTAGTATGTTTTGTTAAAATTTTATTTCTACTATTTTTTTTGTTTTTTATGCAATTTTTTATGGTATAAATATTTATATTCTATTATGTATTTACAATAAAATAGTTATTTAAAAAAAAAAAATGCGTTTATTTTTTCATGCATAAAATTATAAGTTTTAAAAACTTATAGGTGTATGTGGAAGCAATCTACCGAATAAAAATATATTTTGCAGGGTATTCTTAGTATTACACTTTGATATTTGCCAAAAAGGACTTTCGCTTGCAACATGCAATCAAACATTTTAACTTCAGAGTACTGAAAAATATAATATTTATGATGGAATGTTGAACGGTTTAAATACTTCTAAATTATTGTTCTACTTCATGGCAATACCAATATAATCTGTTCTTTACACTACAGATTTAAAGGGGCATTACGGCTACGGTTGTGACAAAAGAAAGTTTGATTTTGTTTTGTTTTAAACATCTACAAAAGGGGGATATTGAAATCGGTATTCAGCACTTCTATGTTGGCATAAATTATCATTGATATGGTCATAATTACAAATTAAATGTGTACAAATCATTGATTTTTTTTCGAAATACTATTAGGTATCTACTACAGAAATATATTCCCTTCATTGTATTTGGTAAAACCTTTCGGAATTTTGGTTCTTAATGCTATTCAACTTCACACTTTATTTGGATTTTTTAACTTTTTTCATTGGTGAGTCTTTTGTAGACGAAACGCGCGTCTGGCGTACAAAATTTGAATCCTGGTACCTATGATAAGTTTATTAGCAGCCAGTCTTTTAGTTTTATTTTGTAAATATAAGATCTAAAGACAATAATTCGACCTCATTTGGGTCTGTTTTCATGCAACCTTTTATTTGAACGTTAGTTCCAGATGATATGTGCATGACTGTGTTCAGCATTTTCTTAATTATTTATTAAAAAAAATGTCCAAATTTAAAAGTGAAAGAAGGACGCCATCAGGAAGAACAATTTGGATGACTGATTCAGCCTCAGAAAATAGTTCTGATACAGAGGCAAATCTTATTTGTCTTCCTTCCATTAATGGTTTTTAGTTGTTCCGTTGATATCTTCCAACTTTTATGGGTACTTTAGGGGTACTTTGGTTCTCTGCAGTTTTGTTACTCCACTGATCATTGAAGGTAGGGAAAGAGTGACAACTCTGAACCTTAGGTAACCCCTGCGACATGTTAATGTCCTGTCCTAAAACAGAAACCTCGCCGATGCTTCATATATTAGTGATTTTTAGAATTGCAGTTTGATCAATGAAATGATATTTTTTTTAATTATTGAAGATAAGTGTTGAGCTATAGATAGTTTTTATGTTTGACTTTTCTTTTGCTTTGCAATGTAACTTACAAATGTCAGCCTTATTCATATGCATTCACTTGTTGAGTGATGGTCCTTTAGATTACAGATGGATTTAAGAGATAACTGTATTGTATTTGAAGTTTTGCGGACGTCCATCAGTAGTTTAACTGTCGCAAATTTAGTTTACCTGGCGACGCGTAGCGGAGACAGGTAAACGGGTATTTGCGACAGTAAAACTACCGATGGACGTCCGCAAAGCTTCAAATACAATACAGTTATCTCTATTCTAATGCAAAACAAGTACATAATTCAATTTCAATCATTATTTCAGTGTAAAATTTTCATTAAAGAAAATTCCGCGAAAAGATGTTATCTTCTTTGGTCCCTAAACTAGGTGACGTCATAGGTATGCTTCCGTCGTCAAACGTAAACACCGGGTGTTTTCTGGCTTCTTGACCGCTTCAGAATGTAATAAAATTTGATAAAAAGAAGATTTCTAGGTGCAACATGTGAGTTTTTTGCTTATTATTGTAGAAATTACATGTCAATACATTCCGCAATTCAAAATGTCGGCTTCCTTAGTAACTGACAAGGAGATAGAGAATTTTACGCTTACTGTCATCCAATCAGAACCATTGATACAAAATAATTGCATTAGAAATACCATTTAGCGTCTTATAGAAAACAACTGATAAAATATGTAAGGCAGTGTCTTTTTCTGTCAAAAGTACTTTTTTAAAAGAAAATTATATGTAGGAAAAAATGTTATTTTTAATTCACATTTATATCATTCAGAATTCCACGTTATACTTCAAAAACCGGCTGTCATACAATTTACAGTGTTAAATTCATGCACGGATTTGTTGTTATCTTACTATGCAAATATTTAATACCTGGCATAAAGATTTCGACTTTTAGGGTAAAATTAATGCTTGACGATCAAAATTATGCGTAAATTCGCGTTTTTCAGCCAGTTTATTTTAGAACTGATTGTTTTTCCACGTTTTTCAAAATAAAATAAGGAGATGTGGTATGATTGCCAATGAGACAACTCTCCACAAAAGTCCAGGTAGCGACGTTGATGCAAGCAATTATAAAGTACGGCCTTCAACAACGAGTAAAACCTATGCCGTATAGTCGGCTATCATAAAATGTCCTGACATGACATAATGTGAAATAATAAGTAATTCAAACACGAAAATCAACACCCTAGCCGTTTTATAATAGAACAATCAACGAAAAACAAATTTAACAGACAGCAAACAACGAAAACCACTAAACAATTTACATTCTTTTATTGCGAAGTTTTCGTAAGATACAAAGGAGCAGGGCCAATTTCCCCTGAATGTATTTTACACAAGGAGAATTTTCAAAAATTCTTCCAATGTTTACTTGTTTTCGTATTATCACAGCCCAATGTATCTTTTTTAAAATTCTAACAATAGTTTGGCTTATTTCTGAACAGGTCATCAAATTATAAACGCTGAAGATATCCCAAAACCGGAATTTTGACTTTGTTTGCCAGTTTAAGCACTTGTCTCAAAACTTTAAAAGGACAACGTTAACTAGAACCAAAAGTATGTTTCAAGTAATGCTATGTATTGTCCTTCTGCTACACATTAATTTATTTTGGTAAGCGATGTTCTCCGATGACACACTTGGTAAAAAACATGTAAAATTTGTACTTTTCTATCATAATGCCCCAAACAGCAACATGTAGCGCTGTGCAATTTTCTGATTTTATGGAATTATTTAAAATTGTGAAAATTATTTTAAGCCGATATGATATAGACTCTTAATATTTAAATTACAATTAGAATTTGATAACGTTTAAATTTCCCATTGAGTGCAACAAATATACAGGGGAAATTGGTCCTGCTCATTTACAGTGATAAGTTAACACAACATAAATTTGTGATATATCGCGATACTAGAAAGAAAATTAAACCAATAGGATACTTAAATCAAGTTTCTCAGAAATTTGTCATAATAAATCCAAATTGAATGGAAAGACATTATTCTTAAAAGAATACCTTAAAATAAATGGATTTGTCAACCATTATCGATTTGATTGTTTAGCAATGGTCAATCTTGTAGCCTTATGTTTTTACATAACTATGTGAGTGAAACACCAAAACCAAATGCAAAATAATAATAGAGAAGTATAAGCAACAAACGATACTTTTGATATTGCTGATCTGTTACAGAATCTTATCAAGTTGAGCAAAAACAATGATCAAATGGAAATTCCCGTGCGTTAGTTGTCTCATTGAAAATTTTAATATTCGCCTTGCTAAGGTCCTATTTTGTAGCTTACCTTGCGTTGGATTCTGTTATATAGCTGACCTTGCGTCGGGTTCTATTATGTAGAAAGTACAATAGCAAAAATACCGAACTCGAAGGAAAATTCAAATCGGAAAGTCCTTTATCAAATGGCAAAATCAAAAGCTCAAACACATCGAACGAACGGAAAACAACTGTCATATTTATGACTTGGTTGGGCATTTACTTATGTAGAAAATGGTGGATTAAACCTGGTTTTATAGCTATCTAAACCTCTCACTCTGTATGACAGTCGCATAGAATTCCATAATATTGACAACAATGTGTAGCTGACCTTGCTTCGGGTGCTATTATGTAGCTGACCTTGCGTCGGATCCTATTATGAACCTGACCTTGCGTAATGGGCTTAACTTCTATGTCATTTGGTCTCCGGTGGAGAGTTGTTTCATTGGCAATCATACCACATCTTCTTATTTTTATATTTACGCACTTTATTTAAATGCATATGAAATTTCCGTCATATCCATTGGTAAAACGTGTAAACAATTAAACCACTTTCATGGTAATGTATTGTAAAATTATTGTCGGAATTGCGCTAATAAATATTCGTTTTGGTCACATCACCATTTTACAAAACTAACATAAAAGAGAAACTTAATCCTTCCATAAAATGTATGACTTATTTACACAGTCTCACAGAGTACACGTTTCCATGTAAATGCGGTTTATTTGATCCAATTTTGGATGCGATCGTAACGGAAGCTGTTGATACGCTTATACAAAAAACCATTATGTATGCATTAAAACTCATATAACGTTTGTAGTATATCCATATATCCAAAATTATTGTTTAATACATTATTTTGATCTCTTTGTTTTCTCTTTGTCTTATGTTTTTTTTTTATAAGGTTGCAATTCTCATTGACATATACTTTACCCTACATCTCCTTTTATTCATATTATGAGAATTCACAAGCATGTACTAGTAAATGAACGTGCACGTGTCAACTGGGATCCTTATCATACGTTTATTATGAGAACATACTAAAAATATTCAATAAATACAAAACAAAACAAAACAAAACAACTAATTACTGGGCTATCATACATTTGCTCTATTTACAGTTTTAAAAAATATCAACAGCGCAATTTTCTAAAAACAAAATGTATGTATCAAAAGCGACATTTTACCTGGTCAATTGGTATAACTGCAGGTATATGTATCTAAATCCTGAGTGAAACGTTGGACCACTTCCATGAAGTCGAACCCAAAAAGCTTAAGCAACAAAGTGTTAGGACTGCATGCAAAGGAAAAGTAATAGACAAAATTCGGAAATAAATAAGCAATATTTACAAAATGGTGTCATTACATGTGTTCGTCCATGCTGCAATAAAAAAATGCATTAAACTTGGAAGTACCATAGAAGCTGTGCGTAGAAGAAAAAAAAGTTGACAGAAAATATTGAATTTGGCGCAAATAAATTGTTTCATTGTTGACGCATTGTATTCATTTCATAAAATTTATTATAATTTCAAAAGTAACATTTAAGCAAATGAATTATGGCGCAAATAAAAGATTAATTGGCTCAAACGTAGATACACCTACGCTATGAATGAGTAAGTTTTATTCCTAAAAATATACTGTTTTTAAATGGGTTTTCACCTTATATTTATAACTGCATATTTCATTGATATATGCATACTACATTACTTTATAGGTGACACTTTCTCTCACGAGCTCACCTTTCTTAAGAAATATACAATAGAAAGTATTTGAAATATTCAGATTCCATTATGTATTCTTTTCAGAATTTCACAGTGAATTGATCAACTGTGATAAAGAATGTCATTGAAATCTACTCACATCGAAAGCAGAGCAATTATAAATTTGCTATTACTCAGTTTATATTCTATGAAATGTACCAACATATTCTATTATTGTAATTTAAGTATACTGCTTATCTCTGTATATTAAAATATCTAGACATACATTAGTTTATGAACTTTACCTATGTACAGGTTCTATGCTTTTAGAAACATACAAATCTAGTGATGTTGACACTGAAAGTTATAATTTGCTATTTACTTTATAAGACTAATACAAGCAATAACATGACTGATATGATTCAAAAGTATATAGAATTTAACAGTAGGGGAACCAAACTGTTCCTTGTACGCCCAGTACACATCGAAAACCTCGATAAATTCTCTAAAAAAGATGACCCACAAAAATGTTTAATACCGTATATAACATGTAAATAGCGAAACAATAAGAAACCAGCCAATATCTCTATTTCTTCATATTATGAAATAAAATGAAAATTCGAAAGTACGTGCTAGTAAATGAATTTACCAAAATGCTCCGTGATCGACTGATTATTCAACATTAACAATTATAAAATTTTTAATTTTTCGAATTATTTTATGGATGGTTCACAATTTTCCCTTTTTTTTTACTGAAGTCAACACGTCAACTCGTATCCTCGTTATTCGATTATTAAAGAAAATATTGTCGTAAGTCTTGCAAAACATTAAAAAAAAATACACACAAAAACTATAGAACACCTACACTATAAAAGGATAGAGTTATTGCTTTTAAAGTTGGCTAAAAACAAAGTTTGTTTATAATAGGGTTTTTTCCTTACATCTAAAACTATGCAAAGTAAATTGATATATACTATATATAACATTTTCCATCACGAGATCACGTTTTTTATACAATAGAAAGCATTTGAGATATACTCATTTCATTCTGTATTCTTTCCAAATTCAATGGTAAATCGAACAACTAAAGTAAATAGACAATAATAGTGTATTGACTTAACATAACAAGGAAATAGGGATGAGGCATAGTAAAGGGGAAAATGCGAGGCTATGCCGAAGTTCACGTTAATGCTAACACGTATTCTAACTTTTGTATACTGCTTATATCTCTGTATATATACGCATTTATAGAGTTGAACTTTTTTAGAATCATTCAACATGTACATTTGTACTTGACACTAAACAAAAAATTATAATCAAAATACTTTATTTATTATTCTATTACAAAAAAATACACATGTACTACATTTACCATGTTCATTGCTGCAATTATTCATATGCTCCACCAGTTAAAATTATTATTAGCTAAAGCATGGCTTTCTCGTGGCTCACAGGACACTGATATAAATATGTATTTAAAAACTGTAAGATTGTAAAGAATAAATCCAGCTTTAAACTTATTTATGCTATCTTCCTACAACCGTAACAAACCATCTGATATGATGTAAGGTCAGAATTCGACGAAAAGTTCTTTTTGATATCGTATGGGCAATGTATAAATGAATGGAGAAACTAGAAAGAAAATTGCAAAATTTTTACTTATTCGTAAAAAATTCTTTCATATCAAAATACACAATATATATACATCTGTACAACACGATAATAATGAATGAAAATACATAAAAACACTAATAACATATTACATAACATATTACATAATACAATAGCTTGGCCTAGAAAAGGGGTCAACTAAGCCAAGCCAAAAATGTCATAGTTAGACAAAACAACAAATTTCTAAGTTAAGAAAAGGAGTTGAAAAAAATGGGATGGAGGGAGTGAAAATTGATAAAATCCCAAATAAAATCTTGTTTACATAAATATCGATCGTGTTGATTATCAAGCATGTGTAAAACTGTGACGTGTAGTGTAAATACTGCAACACAAGATCTAGTGCAGGGGCTCCCCAAAGGGAAAGGCAAAAATTAAATTAGAATAAAACTAAAGATTTCCGTCATCTGCATAAAATAAGTTATTAAAATAACTTGCCTTTATGCTATCTTCCTACAACCGTAACAAACCATCTGATATGATGTAAGGTCAGAATTCGACGAAAAGTTCTTTTTGATATCGTATGGGCAATGTATAAATGAATGGAGAAACTAGAAAGTAAATTGCAAAATTTTTACTTATTCGTAAAAAATTCTTTCATATCAAAATACACAATATATATACATCTGTACAACACGATAATAATGAATGAAAATACATAAAAACACTAATAACATATTACATAACATATTACATAGTACAATAGCTTGGCCTAGAAAAGGGGTCAACTAAGCCACCAGGAAAGATGCAATAAAATAAATCTTTCCTACCCCACAAAGGCCAAGCACTTGGCAGAAAATAAAGCTTTGAGCTTAATGCCTGATCATAATTAGTTCCAATTGAACCATACAAGTATAAATACAATACCGGCCCAAGCAAGTACTGTTATGTTAACAGACAAAGTCCTTGTAAGCAAATAATGACAATAAAAACTTCCACAACAATCTGTCGTGCATAACTAAATAGATATTAGAGCCACAGACAAACATCTATGTATTAATGTTAATGTATGCATCATAGTTAAGTATGCATAAATATAGCATGCAATTGGCATTGCAAACGGCATACGATACAGTTACAGGAGAGGTAGTGACGTTGCTAACGTAAATTGTTATTTTCACGACGTCAAACTGAGACTTATCGGTAAAAGATGCAATTTTCGACTGTTTGTTATCATTCAAACTGATTTATCTTGAATACGAGTTCATGGACCCCTCTTTTTTAAAATGACATTTGGTTTGATGTTGTATGAAGATTATGTGTACCAATTTTCATGAAAAAGTCAATAAGCAATTTCTTTAAATTTGATAAATATACAGCAAAAAATGACGGTTTTTTCTACATTCATGAACATCTGATAAATATGAGTTATTTGTAAAAATAAAATGCCCAAATTTATAGTACATTTATATAAAACAGAATTTACAAATAATTTAACAAAAAACAGCTTGTGTTTATCTTTTAAAACAAAAAAGTTATGAATTTCTGTCGAAAGGAAAAATACGTCCACAAATCCGAATTTTGAGCAAATATCTGAAATTTCGACCTCAATTTACTCAAAAAGTAGCACATGAAGGTATATTTTTTATTACATATTTGATTAAATCAGGAAAAAAATAGCCTATATGCAAATTTTCATTAAAATTTCATCATGGGATCAAAACTGTATCGTATGCCCTTAACGGCCCAAGCAGTTAAGTATTGTTAAAATAACATAGATTCATGCGTTGAAACCTTTTATCTTTTATAATTGCTATTGCATAAAATGATATGTTTATTATATGATGACACACTAACTGGAGATTTACCAAAAATAAAATTCGTATTGATTGCCAATTACCAGCCCAAGCAAGTAACGCAGAGATGCTGAAAAATTTGTATATATTCCTATAAAAATAATTGTACCGGCCCAAGCAGGTACCAAAAATGCCTATCAATTTAAATGGGATCTTATGTATTTTTGAAATGCGTTAGACTTCCATAGAGCGTATTTGTGAATCAGGGGCTCCCCAAAGAGAAAGGCAAAAATTAAATTAGAATAAAACTAAAGATGTCCGTCATCTGCATAAAATAAGTTATTAAAATAACTTGCCTATAAGATTAATCGTTTGAGGAAACCACAGTAATTAGTGTGTTCAGAAAACGACCAAAATCTCGATAATTTCAATCTCTTTTGCAGAATTCTTTAAATAAAAAAAATACTGACCACCAAAAGTGTTTACTACTTGTACCGTGAATAACATATATTGTACTGTAACAAAGCTCTTGAAAAAAAAACTCTTGAAAAAAAGCTTGACTCGGATAGCAAACAAAAACGATTTATCATATATGTTTCAAATGAAGAAAAAAGGAGGAAAAATCAATCGATCTTCACAAAACGTCACAATGCTTAACCTATGAAGGGCCGTTCGGGTCATAATTCATTTTGTTACACGTACGCTATAGGTACGCGTAACAGGTCGTTCACGTACCCTAGAGGTACATGTACCGTTTTGTTCACGAATCCTAGAGGTACGCGTAACATGTCGTTCACGTACCCTAGAGGTACACGTAACACTTTGTTTACGTACCCTAGAGGTACACGTAACACTTTGTTCACGTACCCTAGAGGTACACGTAACAGTTTGTTCACGTTTCTAGAGGTGCGCGTAACAGTTTGTTAACGTACCCTGGAGGTACGTGTAACTGTTTGTTCGTGCAGCTAACCGCAACAGAAAACCTGTCATCCCTTTCCCTGAATAATGGATTATCTGTGTCAACATCATTTCATTATCCCCCCAACCTCAAACTACTTGCAACAGAAGAATAACTGTTTTGTGTCAGGAAAAGTATAAGTATTCACCAGGAAAAAATCCCCATGAAATGAATGCAGATATCTAAAATTATAACGGAAAGAAATTAATTATATCCTTTAAGGGGTAAATTCAGTAAATAAACATACGTCACCAGGGACCACCCATTTGGGGGAGAGCTTTCTGTATAATACTGAAATCCTGTGCTCTTCTGATTGGTAGATAATGTTTGTAATAAATATTTTTTGATAGATGGATCAAAACTAGAGTAAAAAAAAAAAATGAATGCTGAATGCACTTAATTTTTTTACTACAGGGTTGAAAAGTAATGAGGGTCAGTATAGGAATTAAGTGCGAATCTACAGTGTTTGTAAACAAGACCATGTGAATGCCCAAAAATGCCGCATGACCGTATGTTTTTATTGTTGCAAAAGATAGGGCTACATTTTTACTTAAATAAATGATATATGAAAGCTTCTGATTTCTAGAGGTAAACCAGGTATAAATTTAATTCAAGACATAGATTTGTATTGGGTAAGGGAGATAACTATGTAAAAACTGCTTGAAATTTGGCATCAACCGACAACAAAACGAAGAATACTGTTTTCCATGTACACAATCTGTTGCAAAAATTAAGGTTTAATATAAATATAGGTTTAAATCAATAATTTTAACCGAGTTTTAAAACTTTAAATCAAGTAATTAAAATGTTGTAAAAAGGCCTGATTTAATTGGTCAATTAGTATTCTCCAGCAGACGAGTTCATTGTGCTGAGGGTATAAAGGTTATTCCGCATACGTGAACAAACAGTTACGTGTACCTCTAGGGTACGTGAACAAATAGTTACGCGTAACTCTAGGGTACGTGAACAAAATGTTACGTGTACCTCTAGGATACGTGAACGACCTGCTACGCGTAAGATGTACGTGTAACAAAATGAATTATGACCCGAACGGCCCTTCATATTAACCATACATGTTAGGTAACGATTCCATTAATTTTAAACAGCTCAAATGAAAACTGCTGTAAATAATTTTGAGAAATTTCCGCATATAAGTACAAGAGACAAAGTCCAGTTTTGTTTAACGAAACAAACAAAAATAACCCGGAAAAAAATAATGTGCTATAGTTAGTATGACGCAGTTAAGTCAGTTCTCATTCAATTTCAGTGTAACGTTTTGGAGATTTTACATCTACAAAATTTCTCATATGTAGAAACTGGAAACTATCAAATTTGATCTGACTGAAAATAAAATCTGTTTCGTTACACATAACTTAATATGCCAATCACCTCTCTTTCTCAATTCAAACTATAGCGGATACTTTCCTATATATAAATTATCAAGAGCAAAGTTTTTGCTGTGGAAAAACCTAAAAGTCGATCTTATAAGAAATATTTTTTTTACACAGTTTCAAAATTGTTAAGATTTTGGCGAACTTTCGTTTATTTCCGAAGGATTTCCCGTTCACAAACGTTTATATTTTTTTTAACTTGGAACAGGCACAAAATCTGAAGGTGTGAAAACAATATATGTGTTCACAAAGCCCATCCCTGTACCCTTTCCTTTTGCCGTAAATCTGAAGCACAAAATAAAAAATTAAGCTACCATCAAAATGATTACTAGCTATAACAAGAGAGTAAAAAAACGGAACATAATGTGGAAAGCAGGAACAAGACATGCATCCTAGGTATTACAGGAAGTTAGCTCAAGTAGCTAGAGCTGATTTTTAGTTTAAACCTATTTTATTCGCTCAAAGCAAAAATGATCAGACACAAGTAAAACATACTTATAAAGTCTTCTCCACGATACAATATATATAACAATACAAATTGAATGTGAGCATGCATTATATAATATAAATGACATAAATATTACTAAACTATATTAAAAAAGGAAAGGTGATAAAGAAAGAACGACAGAGATTAGGATGATGATAATAATGATGATTATGTGCGTTTTACCTATGTTGATATATTATACCAAGAGAAATCTTATTGATCTCTTCATAAAATTTAAGACTTTTAACAATTTGCACATTTTAATCATAGAAAAGAGTATCTTTAAAAACAAACAGTTTTATGTCCAAATTACAGCTAGAGCTTATAACTGGATACTGCTTCTTCAGAAGAAAAAAAAAAATCAAAAACAACACTTTTAACAGATTTCATGAAGTCTAATCATAACATTTAACTGAAATTCGCAGTATTTGTGCGAGACCAGTAATTATTCTATTTCAAACAATCCTAAGATGTGACATTTTTCGCTGACACGAGCCATGTAGCTCTTGCTGTTGAAAGATTACAGAACTTTCCCGCGTTTTGATATATAAGATTTCAGTGTTTAAGTTTTATTAACAACATTACTGTTATAAAAAAAAAGGCTGATATGTGTTTTTTTCATATATTATACTATAAACGAGAAACACAATATTTATAGAAAAGATGCCAAGAGACAGTTCCTCTTACCAGATATTACATATTTGATTATACCTGATTTTAGGCAATCACCAGTCAGTTTCCTTGATATGTATTTAATACATATTGGTTAGTTTACACACACACATGCATTTGTTAATGAATATGTAGGTATTTATAAAACGTCGTAAGAAACGATTCGTGTTCTGGCTTAAACGAAAATTATGGCACTATCGCATGAATATGAATTCCAAACGGATTGAGATAAGACAAGAATACGTATACGCATCTCCATCTTTGACCAGCCTTACTGTGCTGACATGAAATGTCATAGACATGGTCATTTTCTTTATATTAATTGATTATTAAGCTATCCGACTATTTCGACTCGAATGACACAGACAAGTCTTATGAAGACGAACGCGTGATTGACGTATTAAATTATATTGTATCTTTTATAAGTATTTGCACACATCATCCGTGGTAGAATCCAAAGTCATGTCCAGTAGTAAGTTTTACTTCTGTGCAAAACCGGGAACTATGTCAGATAATGTTTGATATACAGGCTTTATGCTATAGTAAAAATGTAGTAAAGTTTAATGATTTAAAAATGGTATTCCGAAGTCTTTTGAATAAGACTATTAGTCTAGATTTAAACAAAATTGAATGAAATCAATAAGAATTTTTGCAACCACTAGATTGGTACCGTCGATGCTGGACTGAAAGTTACTGTGATACTGACAGGATGAAAATGATAAATGGTGATTGTAGATTTTAATTCTATAAATGTCAATCTAAAGCAACTGAAATTAGGTTTATGTACTTTAAACTAAGGTTCAAACTCCTTGGCCATGTTTGGCTATTAATTTGATATGCCAGACGTTCTTTTCATCTACACAAGACTCATGTGTTTCGAATGCCGAGATTTAAAATGCATGAATAAAACGACAATTTTGATTCTGATAGAGATCTTTGTAGATTAAAATAACGCAAATATATATTTCGCGCGTCCGAAACGTCTTTTACGATTAACCTACGTTCAAACCTAAAAATTTGAAAAACAAGGATGTATAGATAACTAAAATTGTTAATCAATATTTTCCAATAATACGAGTAAGAATTAACAACCGAAAACTGATAACACTATAGACGCTGACTTTAATGGATTACAATTTTAATTACATTGAAAGGTATTTCGTTCAATATCAAAATATTATTGAAGATTGCGTTGTAGGCATTAAAGTTGTAGAAGAGTCGAAACAAAATCGAAAAAAAAACCATTATTCTTTGTTCCTCCCCCGTCAACAATCCGGGTATAAACATTTAAAATCATTTCTTAGTATCTTCCCTTGTTTGTTTTTAATAACAATTTGAAAAATCAACATTAAATATGAAACAAATTTCCCTATAGAGAATAGAATGAATCATTCTGATAAAAGAAATAACATCGTATAAACTGTGTACGATTGTATTTCTTAAGAATTTTCCAGGTCGTATTATATGCTTCAGTTAATTTAAATCTTATTCTTATCTAAAATAATTATACCTGATATATTATAAAGGACACTGGGTTTTTCTTTGATAGCAATTACCATTTATACGAATTTGATGGTGTTAATTACCTCATCTTATAGTCTTATCATTATAAACAATAGTGTCACCTATCATAGTTGCTTACATCCATATCGTTTGGTCTCTGGTTGAGAGTTGTCTCATTGGCAATGATACCACATCTTATTTTTGAATATAATATATGTACATCAAATTTTCCCTCTGCCTATAATGCATTGATAGTAAATGTATGAATTGAAATGATTAAACGCCTTACTATGGAGATCGGGTAATATTACTACTAAGGGAGCTACCATTTGATTTTTATGGGGGGCTAGGATGAAATTTGAAAAAAAGGCAGGACAGGAGTTTTGAGTAAAAAAAAAGGCAGGATGAGCAGCTTGGCAAAAAAAAAGGCAGGATGACAATTTATGTAAAAAAAGTCAGGATAAACTAATAAAAACTGAAAAATTGAAATCGTATCGATTGTCATACTAGTGGATGCTTGTTCGACGACGTCCATCGGTGTCAATTAAAAGCAAACTGTACTTATGTTGAATATGTTATTTCAGACGAGTGCCACATGTGGAGCAGGATCTGCTTACCCTTCCGGGGCACTTGAGATCCCCCCGGTTTTTGGTGGGGTTCGTGTTACTCAGTCCTTAGTTTTCTGTGTTGTGTTCTGAGTACCGGTACTGTTGTTTGTCTTTTTGTCTTTTTTTTTTTTGCCATAGCGTTGTCAGTTTATTTTCGACTTATGAGTTTAAATGTCCCTTTGGTATCTTTCGCCTCTCTTTCACTAATATACGCCAGAAACTTTCAAATGCAGAACTGTTGTTTTCAGCCCACATTGGACCGATGGTTCATTTGAGCCATTATCATCACTTGGCGTCTGTAGTCTAAGTCGTCGTTCGTCGTAATCGAACTTACAAAATTTCCTCTGAAGCAACTGAGAAAAATCTTAAACAAACTGAACAAATCGTTCTTGTGGTATTTTGTTTAAAAATTTGACGCATTTGCTCATAAAGCAAAAGTCATGGCATGTTCATTTTTACTGAAATAGAACATAGGGCTAAATCATGTTTTGTTTTTTTTTTCTTATCGCAAAAATTATAACAGATAGAGAACAAAAAACCCCAAAATGCTCAAAGGGACATGATTTATCATCCTTTCAATAAGTATGAAATACTAGTAGTCAAAAGACTCCTTATAGAAGTTTTTCTTCTAAATCGTAAAATATGTCATCTTGGAGACAATTTACTGTAATCAGCAAAAATGATCAGCAAGTCAGAGAAGATTTGTAAATAACTTGATTGATTGAGTCATCTAACTCAATATCTGAAATGACTCCACGGATTTTTTTTAATGTTCTCGTAGAAAATCTGGTCACACTCATGTTAGTGGGTAAACGATAGTTTCAATGTTGTTAAAGGTCTAAACGTTGCGCATTTTTTTTTATAGGTAAGTGTTTTTTTAAGTATAAAAAATAATTAGCAGCTGCTTATTCATAGTAACATGTTACTTCTTCATTGGCATATAAATATTTTCTGTGTTATTGCACATGATAGTTTACTTATGTCCAAAATGACTGTCTATGTTTATGAAAAAAACACATCCTTATTTTGTTATATCTGTTTTCACTGAAAATACATTCAATAGTTTCTAAACTTTGTTGCCAGGTGTATAAAGATAATTTTTTATACAAACTTAGATGACAGACGCAGTTAGTCTTTGTCGTTGCTAGAACTACAAACACTAATAAAATTCAAAAGTGTTATACAAATGAATTGTGTGCGCTTATCTCAATTTTTACATAAAATGCCATGTAATCTTCAACATAGACATACATTATTGATATATAAAATGCAACTGTTTCAATACACTATCGTATCTCAGGATCTAATTATAAAAACGCATCAAAGCTACCAGGCATTATAAGCCAGATTATCGGTAAATTTTCAGTATAATGTAAATAAAGATGACCAACCGATCCTCCGTCCATCCAAATCAACCTCAAACACTTTTTTTTTAGGTAAGTGTAACTTACATATGCATGTTTATGCGATGAATCCCACTTGCTTACCTTGTTTACTACTAATAAACAAGGACAAGAAAGTCATTTTGTGGTAGAAGCAGTATGTTAATTAATTTTAAAATTTATGTTATATTAAAAAAATACCCTCTTAGGATTTAGGAATGTGTGAAGCTTAATATGAAGCTTAATGCTAGAAAAACGTAACATGTAAAGGGATTCCTATAAGTGGTGAAGTTGAAGTCATCCCTTGAAAAAAATTACGGACGTCATCACGAGTTGGTTAGCCGTTATGGAATATCTGTTTCACAGATGGATACGGATATGTTTCAATTGCGTAACCACAATCCCGACTCTTTTCCTCGAATGTGACCAACCGAATTAGACTTATCAATACTTACATGAGCAAGACGACGGGCGCCGCATGTGGATCCGGATAGGCTTACCCTTCAGGAGCACATGAGATCACCCCCGGTTTATGGTTGGGTTTGTGTTGCTGAGTTTTCTATGTTGTGTTTTGTGTACTGTTGTTTTGTCTTTGGGTCGTTTTTCGTTATTTGTCATGTCGTTGTCAGTTTGATTTCAACGGATCAATAAATACAACAATTGAATCAATATTTTGTAGATCTACGTCTTTACAATTATAGGTTCAGACTTTTTTCATTTTCAGTTGATTTGAATATAAAGGTATTTTATTACATTGTTTCTCGTAATTTATAACTCTAAAAATAAGAAGATATGGTAAGATTGCCAATGAGACAACTCTCCACAAGAGACCAAATGACACAGAAATTAACAGCTATAGGTCACCGTACGGCCTTCAACAATGAGTAAAACCCATACCGCATAGTCAGCTATAAAAGGCCCCGAAATGACAAATGTAAATCAATTCAAACGAGAAAACTAACGGCCTGATTTATATACAAAATAATGAACGAAAATCAAATATGATATACAGCAAAAACGACAACCACTGAATTACAGGCTCCTGACTTGGGAAGCCATTGTTTACAAAAATGCAATCTAAATATACTGTTTATAAAATAAACTCATCATAGATATTATATTTCAAAAACACGTTCCAATTGCTCACACCATTGAAAAAGTTGCCATATTCAAAAAGTGTTGTCGAATCATTTTATTCAACTGATCTTAATCTGCTGTTACAGGATAAGTCTTTTACTCCACCCGCGAACAAGGTATGCATTGTTTTCCCAGAAGGATTCAATTGACAATTTCGGTCATGCTGACGTATATGCAGATCTTGTCTTGTTTATTATATGTATCATTCTATCTAAAGTAAAAGATGTCCTTCAGAAATATTGTGTTTATGTTTATGGTATTTACTAAACGAGACCAAATTTCATTACTCATAAAATAGAATTTGGCATTTTAAAATTGCTTTAGAATGATTTCATTCGATTGAAACTTTAATTTGTCTATCGTTATTAAAAAATACGGGTTCTATCTTCCCCGACCAAAATAATCGTAAGGCCGTACAGTTGCCTATAATTGTTTACATCCACTTCATTTGAACTTTGGTAGATAGTTGTCTCATTGGTAATCATACCATATCTCCTTATTTTTATACATGTATACATTGCATTTCAAGAAGTTTAGTTGTTTTTTTAAATAACTGCAATGATTAGGACGTTAATTTTTGCTAACTGACTGCTTTGGAAAAACGATTTACAGTCTTTAGCCGAGTAATCCATCACAGTTTTTTACGTTTAATCCAGCATGAACTACTAAAACGTTGTCTTATAAACCAAGAGTGTTTTGTGTGCATCTTTTCTTCTGCGTTAACCTTTGGATTAAGTAGAACATTACAGTTTTGGGTGTGACTGGTTTAAGCGACGTGTTTTAATAAAATCCAAATTATCATTCCATAAGGCTCGCCTACTTTCTATCTCAAAAAAACATATTTATGAAATACCAATACATCCTTGGCTTTCAAATATACAGCTTTAAACGATCCTGACGAAGGTTAATTCAAAAATTCTAAATAAGTTATCGTACTACTGTTCAAAATTTTTTTATTTTTTTATTTTCGTCACTTACTACCATGGTTAGAATGAACAAGTTCTATTCTTCTTAATTCATTAACTCATATTCTGATCAAATGATCTCGACAAAACAGTTGCCAATCAAATGTTGAAAATGAAAGTTGTTGGACGATTCATACAGGAGAGTAAACCCAGCCCAGTTGTAAGCACTTGTATGCTGACATGACATATCATTAATACCGCGATTTTCTGTTCATAGAACATTAAAATCACTCAAAACACTAAGATTTTTCTACTCCAAGACATCGATAGCTTAAGCTAGATCTGGCACAACTTTACGATCCTCTGCTAAAGGCTTTTCCAATATCCCTGGTTTTTATTTAAAATAAAGTCAAACTGAAGTCTTATGTAGACAACAAGCGCGTCTGGTGCACTAAATTGTAAGCCTGGAATTAAAAAAGAGGCAAAAGATACCAAAGGGACATTCAGTCGAAAATAAACTGACAACGCAATGGCAAAAATAAAAAGACCAAAATACGAAACGTTTACAAAACACCACATAGAAACTAAAGACTGAGCAACACAAACCCAACAAACAACCGGGTGTGATCTCAGGTATTCTGGAAGGGTAAGCAGATCCTGCTCCCGTCGTGTTGCTCGTGAAAAAACTCGCCATTAGATCGACCGGCAAACGTTACTACAAAAAGGGAGAAGATACCAATGTGCAAACAAAAAGCAGAAGTTAAATGATCAACAGATGATAGCATTGCAAAATAGTAAAATACTTCGCCATAATTATTTACCTTCGACACTGGACTAACCGTGACGTCACAATATGAAGATGTCATGTGTGTTTAACTTGACAGTATGCATAATAGCTCATATATGGTCAGTTAAAAAAAATGGATCCCAAATGCGGTGGATTTCATCTTGCTAAATGGTTTTCTTTCAACAAAATGATCAAATATAAACGATGTCTCGAGTCTGTGTTAGAATCTGGTCATCCAGTTTTTCAAAAGTATAAAACAGATAAACGTGTACATGATTTATTGTCTTGAGCATTGACAGATGAGCAATATATTATATAAAACATTTTTGTAAGTCGTGACTAGTATTCATACAAAATAAAATAATATTTTAACATTGAAAAATATATAAAACATATTTCTATACAAAACAACCCAATAAATACCTATAAATTTAGCACCAAGTGGCCTTCGCACTGACAACAGATTAGTTTATACTATTAATGTTACGTGTACATAAAAACAAAATGCCTAATTGAACATAAAAAGACTCCAATCGAGATCAAGTTACCGGATACCACCAATCAAAACATCAATTGCAAATGCTTTTCTAGATTTTCAAGATATATATGCAAACTTTCTAAAACTTTAAGAGATCGTGCTTGATAATGTGACTTTTGGTTCCAGCTTCGTCTGCAAGGCATATTCCTGCGATGTCTACGATTATTATTAGATGTGATACACATTGTCATCAGAATGTCCCTGCTTAATTCTCTTAGTTGTTTATGTATACTTGATTTTCCATTCAACAATGTTGGATCTTGTTCTGCAATTTCCATGGAAGAAATGCTTAAAAAATAATTTCTGAAATCTCTGTGCAAGTTCTTTATAAAAAGAACAAAGTTGTTGACCTGAAATTTAAAAAAAATAAATTTCAAATGCGTTTTGTCCAACAAAAAAAAGGCGTCCTTGTTTTAAAAATTTATAAACACCACAGTAGCACAGTAAAATGATCGTTCCAGAATTAATTGTAAAACATGGTTATATTTTCCAAAAAAAAATCCACCAAAACGATGATGCGATTGGTTAACAGCTTGCCAAACATTGGATATCTGACAATTTGTGTAACATTATTTTTTGTTTTTTCAATCTTGAGATTTTGAAACGATAAAAAATAATCGACGAAAGATTCTATGGACAAATCAGAATGATATCGCATTAAAAAAACGTAAAAAAAACCTCTTATTTAAAATCCTTTACGCGGGCGATTTTTTCTAATGTATAACGTAATGAACGAAATGAAAATGCAAGTTTTTAGAAATTATGTTAGATAACGTTTGCAGTTACTAAACTAAGTAAATGTACTGAAGCTACAAAGACTTTCTCTTAAAATTTAGATGAATATTCTCCCTAGCATTACTTTCATGCCTCAATGACATTTGTTTGTTTCTGGTTTAAAAAAACACTGACTGAAATATAATATTAACTCCTTCGTCACCAAAATTGTGTGTTATAGAAGTAAATTACGAAAACAACATGCCGAATAATTTATGTTTACATGGTAATGTTTTATGGATAAGGTACGTTGTGGGGTCAAATTGGCCCTAAAATCAAATGTTTTTCATATTGTCTCTAATTTGTACAGTCAAAATATTGAATCGACATACTTTTAAACAAAAGAGTCTTGGAAAATATTCACAATTTTTGAAAGCAGTTCATTTGAAGGTTAAAGAATTTGATTGATAAAGCAATCATACAATTTTAATTTTCCGTGAATTTACAATAGAAATAAGAAGATGTGGTATGAGTGCCAATGAGACAACTCCCCATCCAAGTCACAATGTGTAAAAAGCAAAACCTTTCAAAATTTTGGGTCTTAAATGCTCTTCGACTTCGTACTTTATTTGGCCGTTTTAACTTTTTCGATTCGAGCGTCACTGATGAGTCTTTTGTAGATGAAACGCGCGTCTGGCTTACAAAATTTTAATCCTGGTTTCTATAATGAGTTTATCTACTACACGCGTGCCTAAATTCGCAATATTAGTTAACAGAGTGTAAAATGGTACTCACCTTTTTTGAAACTGGCAAGCTGGACCTTCGGTTTAATGATGGTGTAATATGTCTGGTATTCTGTATTAAAAAAAAGTGCTATTAATGACTTTATGTTATAACTGCGTTACATGGAACATGCAGACTTTTCACGCATATTTTAAATGGTTCCAACGATTAGATTGGTTATATTTCATTTAATGCCACGTCTCGGTGGTGCATAACGTTCTATGCACGAAATCATGTTAATAACTCCATTACGGGTACATGGATGACCTTTTCAAGGCAAAATTACAAGCATAATCGATTTTCTATTGGTTGTGATTTCTTCCCGTTCATTCATTTTGAAGAATTAACCTAAAGTAATTTTTGTTCTTTCTAAATATTCATAAAATATTTTCCACTGGACTCATCTGGTTCTTTTTTTCTATTTCATACTTTTATTTCAATTTCCATTTAATTAGAAGCAAATTTTTTCACATAACAAATAATTTAATTTAATATTAAGACGATCATCTCTTATAAGAGTACCTTAAGAACAATTCCAGCGGATTTTGCCGTAGCAATGCTAACAGATCGTGTTCATTTTGCTGTTACATGTGAGATCACCTAATTATTCATATTTACAGTAGTTGTGCAATTTATACAAATGCAAATCTTTTATTGGCTAAAAGACGAATCATTTGATTTGGTCATATGCTTTTGTTTCGCATGAAAACAACCCGTATCGTATAAAAGCAAGCCTAGTTTATAAGATTATTATATCCGTCTACCTAATTAATCAACACGACGCTTTAAATGAATCGCAAATTCTATTTCATTTGAAAAAGGTAGTTGAGCTTCATGAAATGTGGATAATTGATATAAATATGTAACAATAATTTTGTATCTAAATGATACACATTTTATCAAGACGCGCTTTATGCAAAATGTGATGGTCTCTTTTTGGCTATACGTTTTTCTTATAAAAATCAATATCGACGAGATGGAGGTATACTTTTCGTAGGCGAGACAACTCGGAAACACATACGATTCGCATATTTTAATTGATAATGTAACATTTTTTATCGTAATTTTTCTTTGTTTTAGCAGTAAAAGTCAAATACATAATGTTATGTTCATTGAGAAGATTAAATATAACAAGTCTTGACCTAAAATACAAAAAGCAAAAAAAAATTCAGCAGCGGAGACGTCTTTCCATTATAAGGTTATCTAAAAATTTATCAATGACAAAATGTTATTTTCATAATTCTTAATGTTTACCTAAATTTGTGCAAACATTATTATATCATTCTTTCAACGAGAGAGGAAATTCGATTTGGTTTTTTCTTTGGCAACTGCGGGTATTTAGTCCTTAAATGAACTTTAAAGATTGAATTAAATAAACGAAGCAAGTACTTGATTGCATGATACAAACATTTATTTGATCAAATAAAAATAAACCGTAACAGTTTTTTCATGACAAAAATTCAAGTGTTTAAATACTTACGTATTGGTAAAAAAGACTTTCAATTTTCAATCGCATACTTTCAATAAGCGTTTTAAACGTTGCCGAATAAAATTCACCACTGACCATTCCCTCATCGTTTCCTATATGGAAACAAGGACTCCGAAGTTCTGATAAAATTCTTTCTGAGAATGGATGACAATCATGGGAATACACAGCTGATCCTTTCCAGCAAATACAGACAGAGAAAACGAACACCATTTTATCTTAAATGGAATGAAATATTTTAATTTGTATTTCAATAATATAGACATTATAAAATTATAAATGAAAGATGGCATTCCATAAAAACAACATGTCTTTAAAATGAGAACAAAAAAAGAAATCCAAAATAGTGCATTTTTCCTTAAAAGGATTCACCACCATTAGATTGTTTTACTATAGGATACACATTGAACGTTTTACGTTTTATAGCTATATATGACATTACGGGGTTTTTTTCAGCCATGCTCTGCTCAGAATACGTTTGGGCGAATACTAATAATAATAATAATAATAATAATGATAATGGTAATAATAATAATTGAATATTAATTGATATTTCTTTTGACTACCTGACTACAAAATTACGGGTAAACTTTCGATTTTATAGTATGGAACTACATCTACGAAAACTATAACCGTTCGTTGTTTATGTGTTGCTTTTATTTAAGTGTATTATAAAAGCAGCTTGTTAACCAATCCTGATAATAATTCTCATTTGTGAACGTCTGGTTATTGTGAATTGGTCGATAAAGTGTAAATGTACCTACATTAATAATTCAAAATTATAAAAATAAATATTGCAACGCGTTAAAATTTACGCCATTGGAAAATAAATTTACATGTATAATTATGCATTTTTTGCCGCGAAAATTTAGGGAGCAGCTTCTGATTGTAATAGAATGGAAACTAGATATTCAAATACTGTACTAAAAAAGAGGAAGAAGATGGGACAACCTAAAAAATAGATACTACCATTACAAAAACGTAAAACGACGAAAAGACAACCAACAGTATACAGCACATTTAGAAAAAAAAACTAAATACTGATCAATTATATCATTTGCTTTTATTCAAGTGCGTTGTTAAAGTGCCCTCACCATCTAGTAAATGAATTTAAGTTTCAATAGGTCAATTTTATCTTAAAAGCATCTGAAAATTCTGAACATATCTTTTGTGAACTGTTTAGAACAAAATGATTGTTTCAGTTCAAAGTTTGTTTACAAGTGTCAGTTTGCAAATGTAAACGTCAGATTGTAGTGAATGGTGCAAAAATGTTAATATTCACCTGAATGAAGGAATCAATTATTTAGAAAATTGTTATATCCTCCGTGTTATAACATGTATGAAACGTTAAAAACATTTAAAGGGAAGATGATTTATTATTTTCTATTTCATAACATGTGAAAATCTGTTATGAATATGACACGCTTTGTTAGTAATTGAAAAGATTGCAAGATTTTCAGCATAATAAGATTAATTTTTATGTTCAATATTTATATATAATCAATGTATAAACATTCAATTTGTTTTGTTATGTGAAAATTGGACAAAATAAATAAGTTCAAGAATGCTAAAAAGTATCATTATATACATACATAAGATTCCCATCTTGTTATACTTCAATTTAACTATAAGGCTTAATACTAATTTTCAATTTTATTTATGCTGTACAATTTGGAGATTTCCGTTTTTCTTTTTCGAAGAAAACTCTAGGAAACTTTTTGAACGAAATTAAGAATAGATCACTATTGTGTATGCTGAATTTTTTTACTCCTCATATCCGGACGCCCCCTTTAATTTAGTCCTCAATTTTCGTTGTGATTTGAATATATTTTTAGCTTTAATTTTTTTTGGCTGCGAACTTTTACTGATGTCGTGTCGTTCTATAGTTAATTACAGCATCGTAAGATATATTTTTCTATCAATGTATTTAAAAAAAACGTTTTATCAAAAATACTCAACTCCAAGACAAATAGGTTGAAGTCCCTAAAACCTGACAAAATCAAAATCGAGACTATATATATCAAAGGAATGAATTTAGAATAACTGTAAAAATCCTGACTTGGTACAGGCATTCTTAAAGATTTTTTAACTACCCCTGAAATGTATAAATGACATGTCTTAAGTAACCATAAACTAATTCCTATCCCCAATAACAAAATAAAAAATAGAAAGCAATTTTAATACGACGAAAACAAAACTGCGAAAAAAATGGAAACAACACGTTATAAATTGTATGCGTCATAAGCGCTTCTCTTGATTTCATCAGGAAAAGCGTTACTTAATAGGTATACATCAGACTAACCAGTAACTCAGTTTGAAACTATATGTTATTATGATAATATTATAAACTTAAGTTTTTAACTCATGTCTTAAGCACATGCATATGCAACAGATTGTAATTCAGAATCTTATTATATCTTCTGGAACAAACTATATATCCCGCCTTATCAACTTTACAACGGGGCAACAAAAAAAGATAGAGAAAACAAAGTGGCCTTTTTTATTCAAAAGTATCAACCAAAATTAAATGGGGCATATACCTAAATATTCGTTATCTGTACGATAACTTTATTACGCCACGTCACTGTTGGCAGCGTTATTTAATTGCATTCATATGACTATCTTTACAGATGGAAACCGGTTGGAGTGCTATATGATTATTTGTAAGGACATTGTGATTTTATGTGAGTTTTTAAGATGTAGCTTTACACAGTATAAGTGTTTCTGCATTTTCGACTAATATTTTCTTAAATTTCCGTATTTCTATTCAAGTATCATATTACTGACTACTGTGCTAGTAATATCCCCAGAAATTAACAGTCCACCAGCAAAGGTTTCGAACCAGTGGAATTAACAAAATTAACGGCACCAATTTTACTAAACCACATGCGAATTTTGACAATTAATGTCTCTTAGGTGAAGTTCAAGACCAAAATATTTGAATACCATCAGCCTATACAAATGTTCAATAGCTTATAAAAAAGCGCCAAAAGTTAGCCAAAGCGGGACTGAAAATTCGATATGCAAGAGTGAGATATATTGCTTGATTTAACACAGTTTTACTAAAAAAAATTAACAGAAAATTTCAGTAAAATTATATCCGTGTGTAAATGCTGGTACAAACGTACTAGCTGTTGATTGGGTGCCTCCCTCGAGGACTCATAGTCTACCAGCACAGGTACCGACCAAGTAAAAGTGATAACACTAATGGTACCAATGTTACATGCATTTTACATTTAATGTTTCTACAGTGATGCAAGAGGCCAAAATATCTGAAAATCCAAAACCTAATTCAAGAATAGTTTAAATGAGTTTTCATTCAAATCTGAAGCATGCAAGTAATGAAATGAAGTTGGGTGGACGTTTGTAAACATGTTTGTTGTGACAATAATGCGCCAAAATCATTAACAATATTTCATTGAATATTATTTCATTTAGATTTCTTTCTTTCAAAGCTTACTGGTACTTTTTTATGAAGCATTAACTAGAAATTAAAATAAAAACTCTATTTGATAAGCTCCGCATTTTTGCGCCTGTCCCAAGTCAGGAGCCTCTGGCCTTTGTTAGTCTTGTATCATTTTTAATTTTAATTTCTTGTGTATAATTTGGAGTTTAGTTTGACGTCCATTATCACTGAACTAGTATACATATTTGTTTAGGGGCCAGCTGAAGGACGCCTCCGGGTGCGGGAGTTTCTCACTGCATTGAAGACCCATTGGTGGCCTTCGGCTGTTGTCTGCTCTATGGTCGGGTTGTTGTCTCTTTGACACATTCCCCATTTCCATTCTCAATTTTATTTTGGAGGATTTGGCTGTCGCTAAGGCCGTCGCTGGTTAAATTTCATATTATATCATTAATTATCAAATTGACAGCAACTCTAAAAATCGCTGCCTTCTGGTGGCCTATAGTTAAGTAGCAATCGGAGATATGTCGTGCCTTAAACATAAGTGAAAATGAAATATTTTGTCACTAATGATTCATACCATCCTATTAAACAACAAAATCTTAAAGTTTTCTCTAAAACATAACTTTTTCATATTTGATTTCCGGGGTCTTTCTTGAGTCTTTAAATAGTTCATTCGGTTTTTTTTTTCAATGAACTATAAAGACCATAGTGTTACATTGACATTGCCACTACGTTTTTTTTTATACTATGTTACCTCAACCTTAGCATATTGATATTTTATATGGCCGCGGCGTAAGATAGTTTGTGTTTGTCTCAAATTACTATCTTAGCCTTGAAACACATAAACATCTGATGATGAACGTTTACTCCTACAATGCGATCACTTCGTTTGGTGGTTAAATGCACTGCTTCAACAAGATTAATAAAATCTTTATAATTGACTGACAAGTTTGTCTTCGTCAGTTAAAAAATTAAAACAATACACAGAGAACTAAGTATTGAGCAACACAATCCCACCAAAAGCAGTGGATGGACTCGGGATCTCCGGAAGAATAAGGAGTTCCTGTTCAACATGTGCTACCAAAGTTAACTCTAGATTTATTTAGCAGACAAGCAAGATAATGTTATCGTTGGCAGACCAGATCTCGGTTTGCTTTAATAACTGCTCCAGTCCTGTTGACATATCTGCTAAAGTCCAGACCCGTGGTTCAGTCTGATTTATCCGGTCCAATTATCAGGTACGGTTGTGACCTAGCCCCAAAACACTGCAGTCATTTACATATACAAATTCTGCTAGGTACAGACTTATTTTTTACATTGCTTACGACAAGCTGTTCAAACTCGTGACAACCACTTCAAAAGTTGATGAAAAAAGTGATTACTTTATTATATAATTCGCAAATAAGTCTTTGGATGCTTTCAATTTTAGCAATATTTTCCATTAAAAATCTGTACAGGAGGAATACCTGACTATTTAACAGATCAAACTACACCTGTCATATACATTTGTACCTCCAACAATCACATTGCATCCGATATTTTCAACCGCAAGAGGTAGTTAGATATCTTCACCCTCAAGTGTGTAAAATTCAAACATCCTAACTGCTCTTGTGCATCAAACCCATACAAATACCGTCCCACTGGTCATATTATAACCGCAGATCTTGGCATCGTACATAATAACCAACTAAAAGAATTGTAGGTTGAAGGTCATGAGTTATCAAATACCCAAGCACATCAACTGGAAGAAGAACTCTGGGTTACTGATAGATTTAGTTTATCACTATGCCAGAAAACTGGGTATTTTATCCCAATGGATCAAAGTAGTTTGGTCATGCATTCAGAAACACTTCAAAACTGCGATGTACCCTTAGCACACGAGTTTCTTACCATTCAAGAAGACTGATGTTGTGGATGCTTTATCTTCCTTCCACGACAAAAATGCTTTGTTCCAGCAACCAAAACTTCAAACAATGTTGTTTTTACATGCAACAAGTATTATTTGGAATGTATAATAATGGAATATCAGTGTCACATATGACTACGGATATGTTCCACTTGTCGTAACAACAATTCCGTCTAGTTTTTCTCGATTGTGAAAGCGACTTATTGTCGGATATTTACTTGCTTGAGCAACACATAGGGTGCCCCAATTTGAGCAGGAAATGTTTACCATTCCGGGGCTGCTTAATTCAACCCCAGTTGTGGTGTAGTTCGTGTTGCTTACTTTTTAGTTTTTTAAAGTAAGCTGGTTATTGTTGTTTCTCCTTTCGTCGTTTTTATTTTTGGCCAAGGTATTGCCTTTTTTAATTGGAGTCATGATTTTCGAATGTCTCCTGGGTATCTTCTCTCTCTCTCTCTCTTCTTGCTAACCTAAGAACTTGGAATTCATAGCAAATCTGTAAATGCTATATATACCCTTACATCATTCACAAGAGAGGAGATTTTAGAAAATCTCAAATCCCTCCTTCTCTTTTTTTGTATTTACAGAAAAAGGACGATGAAAATCTCCCGTCTTTATATTGAATACCTAAACTTCACAAAAAAAAAAAACCTTTTCCCCGAATGTGACCTACCAAATTAAACTTATCACCGGGGTTGAACTTGCAACACGACGGGTGCCATATGTGGAGCAGGATCTGCTTACCCTGAGCACCATCATATATGTAGCTGCAAAGTTATATTATAAATTGGGTTTTTCTTAACGTTCAATGGCGGATTCCGTCAAAATTAGAAATGGCAATTTCATTGAAAAAAGTTTTTTTACTAGGCACTGATTTTTCCAGATAATGCTGTTAATATTCGGATTTATGTATCAATAGAATTGAGAATGGAAACGGGGAATGTGTAAAAGACACAAACACCCGACCAAAGAGCAGAAAACAGCACAAAGCCACCAATGGGTCTTCAACGCAGCGAGAAAATCCCGCGTCCGGAGGCTGGCTCCAGCTGGCCCCTAAAGCATATATTTGGAATTGAAACACAGTTACGTTGACTTATTTTGGGCTACTTCTGATCTGGTTGTTAAATCACAGGCACAAGCTAATAAAGAACCTTTTTTGTAATAATTTTTCTAAGAGCCATAACCATAATGATATGAACTTGTCAGTATATCCGCCTTTAAAAATCCTTTGTTCTAAGAGACTGTGAAATTATAATAGTCCCTCTTGTTTTCACAACAATTCAACAGTTGATTATTCTTTTTTGTTCTAAATTTCGAAATTCTACATTTGCAACGAGCTATCAACAATAATCTATCCCCTATTTAATGGCCATATCTAAGTTCTATTTTTGTGCTAATGTAGATTATCTTTAAGCATCAGCGTGTACTCGTAGTGTTGGTCACACCTCTAGACTACTGCCGTTTGTATTTGAAAACCAAAGACATACATTCTCATAACCAACTGTAAACTAAATAAATGTTTGGTAAAACTGTTACAATAACTACTCAGTTAAAACGCACAAATGACCAAAACTTTGTAATAGTTATCTTCCATACCACAGGTCTGTCCCCTTATAAACATCGTTATCGTATTACACGTGTGATTTAATTTTTCGTAACCAAGATTCCAACTGCAACAGACAAAGAGTGCCTTACATGGATATGACTTTTCTTTTTAAGTCCCGAATGGTCATATAGCTCTCGTCAAGTATACAGCCTTTGGCGGGGGGAGGGGGTGATCATTGATTATTAAGGTAAATCCATAAAACCGCTTCGATCGCACCAAATTGATAAAGTGTTTTATTCATTTAATGACACGAGTTTAACAGGTCCTATTAGTATACATTACATATTAAATAATTATTTCTATTGGGTTATACATAATCACGTGACATGAAACAATCAAGGTTATTTTTTTATTTATGACTTTATAGAGTAAATATATACCGTTAATAAAAATAGTAAAAGGTCATATATGGAGTTGTTCACGTCCTGTGAAATGGCGAGTTTTTTGTCATCAGCAAGACAATATAACACATTGTCACATGATATGAGAACAAAATTATCATCTAGGTTTGCACAAAAATAAATAAATAAACGTGTACATTATTTATTGTCTAAAGCATTAACAAAATGAGCAATATATAATACAAAATATCAGGACTAGTTTTCACAACATATAAAACAATTTCTTAACGTTTAAATATATATAAAAATAACAAATGCCTATAATTAGAGCACCAAAAATGTCATGGCTATGTTCACAGATAAATTCATAGTATTGATATTTAACGTAAATCCAAAATGCCATCTTAAAAATAGTATGACCGCAATCGAGATCAAGTTACCGGATACCAACAATTAAAAGAGAAATTGCAAATGTTCTTCTAGATTTTCAAGATATATATGCAAATGTTCTAATACTTTAAGAGATCTTGCTTGATAGTGTGACATTTGGTTCCAGCTTCTTCTGCAAGGCATATTCCTGCGATGTCTTTGGTGATTTGGTGTCATGTTATTAGATGTGATACACATTGTCATCAGAATATACCTGTTTAGTTCTGTAAGTTCACTATATATACTTGATGTTCCATTAAGCAATGTCGGATCTTGTTCGGCCACTTCCATAGAAGAAATGCTTAAAAAATAATTTCTAAAATCTCTATGCAAGTTCTTCGTAAAAAGCAAAATGTTGTTAATCTGAAATAAATAAAACGATTTTCAATTGCATCTTCGCAAAAATCAACTGTAACGTGCTTTGTTTTTTGTGTGTACCAAGTATATATAATAGTGTATTTATCTATTTAAAGCTTACAACGAACTATGTGATTGGTAAGAAACGTCCTAAACAACGGTTATCCAAATAATTAGGTTACGCGATTTTTATTTTTTGTACGAAGTTAAAACATGAAATTTTATACAATCCTTTATGTTCTTAATGGTGGTCGAAATAGTATATACTTAGAATATAGTTTATATATTTTATATATATCATATAACAAAAGAGGAAAATATTTGAATAAGTCAAGTATAAAAATTGAGTTGACAAAAATATCAGTGAGCCAAATTAATAATGATAATGCACTACTAGAAAGTAAAAAAATGTCATATTTATAAATTTCTAGCCTAATATGTTTTGTCGATTTCAGTCGTTATTCCTCATACCTCTGTTGGGATTAAACAAAGGGCGAAAAGTATTCACCTTTTTTAAAACTGGTAAGCTGGATCTTTTATTTAGTGATGGCGTTATATGTCTTGCATTCTGAAAAAAACCTTGCTATTAATGGCTATTTTAATCACTCTATTATATTAGTACAATAATTTAAGTCCTAACCACTGTGGTAAATTCGATACTGTTCAGACAATTTGCTTGCAGTCAATTTAGTACTGTTTAGTAGCGTGTCAGACAAATCAGTATAATTGTAATGTGTACAGGTAAATAACAACTACTGAACAGTCAAACCATAGACTCAGCAGTACTGAACAGTCTAACCATAGACTCAACAGTACTGAACAGTCTAACCATAGACTCGACAGTACTGAATTTAACGCAGTGGATAAGTTTGACAATTGACTGAAAGACTGAAAATGACCGAATGATTTAATGTTCATTCTTTTTAAGAGCTGTTAAGGTCAAAATAACCGTTTCAAATAAAAATTGGTTAACTAACTGGAATGGCAGATCTTAGGAGAACCTTTTAAAGCGTATTAAATTGTTCGAAATGGAAGGTTAAATCTGATGCCACGTACATGAAGTGCATAAATCTTGCTGTATCTTACGGCACCATGGTAATAAATTTTTGAGGGGTTCATAAACGGATTTAAGCTAAAGAAAATTATAAGCACCATCGATTTCACCAGTGCTGTGATTTTCCCAAATCGACCAATTCTGAAAAATCTATATACAGCAGTTGTTTTTTTTTATATTTTTGTATTGTATATATGTATATATTGTTCACTAGACGTTAACATAAAATTGTCACTTTTTAATGCCAGTATACTTTTCATCAGAAGCTAATTTTTTTTTACATATAATTGAATTTGATTTCAAATATAGATGAAAGCATCATCTCTCCAGGAGCGTACCTTAAGAGCTATTGTAGTGGTTTTCTTGATTCTCAATGAGAACATCTTATGCTAATGCTAACAGGCCTTATTCATTTTGTACATGTAATATATTTTATTATTCCTAGTGTTCCTATTAGGAATTTTGTCTATTGAACATCTTCCCTATATCCCTTTTTTAAACAATTATATCCACGAGATGGAGATAAAAGTAGTCAAAAATATAGTGGCAATCAAATCCCTCCCCACTTACACACTCAAAAATGCCAACTCTCCAATGTTTGACACGTTCTTAACTGCCGGATTCCAATGGTTAAAAGTTCACAAGTAGGAATAAAAACTTTTTTGATTGGAACGATCTCGATAAATCTTATGTAAACGAAAAGCGCGTCTGGCGTAAAAGCCTGGTATCTATGATGAGTTTATCTACTTACCCTTCCGGGGCTCTTAAGATGAACCCCATGGTGGGGTTCGTGATGCTCAGTTTTTTTGTGTTTTTGTACTTTCATGTTTTTTCCGTCGTCTTTTTATTTTGTGCTATGGCATTTTCAGTTTCTCCCGATTTATGAGTTTTGAATGTCGCCTTTTTGTTTCATTATAGAAAACAGATAATTTTAAAAAATGACATTATTCTTTCAGCGTGCGTGGAAATGTTTTTGTTAAACAGTGGATATTTAGTCCAATAAAAGATCTTTAAAAATGGTCTGAAAGTTCAAAACAAGCACTTGATAATGACTAATACAAATATCAAACTAAAATATTGAATAAGGTTTTTCTTAATAGATAAGATTTCTGTATTTGGATACTTACATATTGGTAATCTAGACTTTCGATTTTTATTCGCATACTTCCGATAATATTTGCAAACGTTGCCAAATAAAATTCATCAGAGACCATTCCCCTGTTTTGTTCTCTATGGAAACAAGGACTTTGAAGTTCCGATAAAATTCTGTCAGGAAATCTATGACAGTTTTGGCAATACACAGTTGATCCTTTCCAGTAAATACATACGGAGAAAACGTACACCATTTTATCTAATCAAAAATTCAAATGAAATATATGTGTTATAAAAAGGATGATGGTCTTATAAAAATTGTCATTTACAAAACAGAAACAATAGATCATTCTTATTTATAAAATAATGCAAAAAGAGAACTTTTTCTACGACAAGATACACTACTAGTGGACTTTTACACAAGTTTAACATTTTATAACAAGAAATGAAAATAATGTTTTATTACACCCAGGTTTTGTTCAGAATACGTATGAGCAAATAATAATAATAATAATAATAATAATAATAATAATAATATAATTTTTTTTTTATAGAAATATAATTCGAATTTTTGTATATACCCTACGGAGAAATACGCGTTATCTTTTCATTCTGCTAAACGGAACTATATTTTCGAAAACTGAAGCCGTTCGCTGTGTACATTTTGCTTTTATTTAAGTATAATTTAATTTTGGATGTAACACGTCTTCTGATTGGCTGAAAGTTTTTTGTCTATCAGCTCATAGTCATAATTTTGTCATGTGACCGTAACGGCATCAACATTTTTTTCATGATTTACTCCTTAAAAATGGAATTTAGAATTAAATTATAAGGAATGACTGTAATAGTTTTTCTGTCTATTCGAAATAACCTAAAAAATGTGGTGCACACTTTTAAATAAACCGCTACGCGGGTTATTCAGTATGCACCACATTTTTTATGTTATTTCTTCATAGACAGAAAAAATATTACACTCATTCCTTAATTATTGTAAATGAACTTTCCAAACACATGCTGACAATATTTTCATGTATGAACGTTTAAGTAAGTGCATGGGGTGAAACAGTAGAATTTTACCTCGAAGTATTGTTTAAACTTTTATAAACATTATCATTCTTTGTGCAATATTTGTTGTTTTCTTTTAACATATCCGTCACTCGTTTAAGGATAGGGCATGATGATACAGAAGTGTTGTGAAAAGATTAATAGGTATACAGCATATTTATTTAGGATGTATTTAAAGTCTGTTTTGATTTTGATATAACATAATTCGAATTTTCATTGAAGAAATATACAAATCCTTAAGGGGATAATTAAATATGTTCATATATAAAAACAGTAGAAAACATTCTATGTTATTATCATGTACATATTTAAATCATCCTTTTTCATATACGGCGATCGATTAATTGTATAGATACTTATATTTCCTTTCTATTTATGATGCAAATTGTTGAAATTTTCTTTTTGTTTTTGAAGCAAGAACACTTAATTGATGGCGAACCCCCTTATTTTTTCCAGCTTCCATCTTAAAATCAGCAAAAACATTCATGAATATTCTAGACACTGCAGAGACAGCTATTTCCAAATGATTTGTGACGGAAAAATTTTACGGTTTTAATGTCTTCATATTATAAATTAAATATGACCAATGACACTGACATTGTTGTGTCTTTTTTTCTAATGCAAATGCTATACAGAGAGTCACAACTTACTGGTTTTTTTAATATGATAAAGAATAAATGTGTATTCATTATTATGAAAATATGATTTACCAACTCGTTTTCTGTTCAAAATATGTACGAGATAATGATGAGCAGGAGGAGGGGAGGAAGATAATAAATTGAAAAATTAAAGCAGATGAAATTCACATAATTTGAAGAAAATTTATTTTTTTATAATTCTGCGTTTTTCATATAGACGTGGAAAATAGAGATATGCTTCTGATTTTGATAGACTGGGAATAACAGCTTCTAATAGTAAACTAACCACTAGGCCAATGTCACTGCTGATTGTTGTTTTGTCCTCGATGGTATCACTGACTCAGTGGTCAGTGCTCATGTACTGACATCAATAATCTTTTATACGGTGAAATTACTGTTAATAAAGCGTTAAAACTTTAAACTGTACCCCATACATAGATGTTCTGAATAAAATTTGGCACCACTTTTATTAAATGTTATGGTTTTCAATGCTTTTCAACTCTGTAACTGAGTAAACATTCCACTTTTCTATTTCGATTGTAAGTAACTGATGAATCTTTTGAAGACGTAGGCGAAACCTTCGCCTGGCGTCTTAAATAAAAAGCCTATCATTGTTTTCTTATTTGTTTTTTATTCTGACCAATGAGAATAGTTTGACCTTATTTAATTGTCTTGCAAAAATGACCTTGACAATAATAAATCCTTGTCTGAATTTATGAATCAAATATACGAAAATATTGTAATGTTCTCTATGTTTATTAAGTGTGTGGAACTTTCAAAACAGTTAGAAGGAAGATGCGTTATTATTATTTCATACCATCAGATAAACATTTATTAATATGACACGGGATTGTTGGTATTTGAAAAGATCTCTTGGTTTACAAGATTAATAGATCTATTGCAATACATTCTTCAAATTTATTCTGATCTTCAATAGATTATATAGTTTCATTGTATAAGCATTCATTGGTTTTTTTTTAATGTTAGATGTAAGAAAAGTTAACATATATAGAATAAAAAAAGGATTAAAATATTATCAAATACATACATATAATTAAAATGTCCATCTTGGTATACTGTGATTTGTCAATTGAACTAAATTGTGAATTGTCCATTTTTATTAATGCTGTCAATATTGGAGATTTCCATTTTTACTTTTTTCGGAGAAAAATCTAGGAAGCTTTTTGGACGAAATTTAGTAAGGATCGCTATTGTGTTTGCTTCAATTTGTAAACTCCTCGTATCCGGACTGCCCGTTTATTTCAATCAGTCCGTCAAAAAATGTTACTTGCGCCAAATATGTAAATTATTTTAGGTATTTTATCTGACTAAGACTTTTCAAATTAAAATGTTTGATTTATTATAACTGCCTACTTTGTAAAAATGTTTCATTAAAAAATACATAAGATTCATCTCTTCTCGCACGTCTTTCAACAATTAAACTTATTCGTTCAGCTAATTGATTTATAAATTCTAGAATATAATCAACACCCATATCTTTTACAACGAAACCTCAGACTACCAATGGTCAAGTTCCTCGCTTTTTTGTTTTTGTTAATTTGATGCGTTTACTCTTATTTTTATAACTTAATTTTTTATTCTTTCAGCATTCGAATTTGGTTTTTTACATTTTGGGCTGTGAAAGTTCACTGCTGTAGTGTCGTTCTAGTCAAATAAACCACTGCATTTAATATTTTGTGCTTATTCGTTTAACTAATTAATTTGAAAAGAGGGGAAGCAAAATCGCTAAAGCCTTAGTTAATTTATTCTTTTAAAATATCGCTATTTTATAGTGTGTCTTTTTATGTTGTAATGTGACACTACTGTTTCAGGTTAGGGTGAAGGTTGGCGCCTGTTAAAACGTTTGAACCCGCTGCATTTTTATGCACCTGTCCTAAGTCAAGGCCTGTTGTTCAGTGGTTGTCGTTTGTTAGTGTGGTTCATAAGTGTTTCTTGTTTTTTTTTATAGATTAAACCGTTGGTTTTCCTGTTTTAATTCTTTTACACTACTCATTTTGGGGCCCTTTATAGCTTGCTGTTCGGTATGAGCCAAGGCTCCATGTTGAAGGCCGTACTTTGACCTATAATTGTTTACTTTTTACACATTTGGATGACTTGGATGGAGAGTTGTCTCATTGGCACTCATACCTCATCTTCTTATTTATATTAATAGAATGTTCGTTTGAGCACATGCATATGGTTTATTTTTCTATATTGTTTTAGGGAGGTGTAAGGGGTAGCTATAGGGTGGACGTTTTGTTATGTTTCACTTTTGATTCTGTTTTATTCTTGTTTGTTTTTTTAATTTTTTAATTGTTTGGCGGTGTATCTTTGAAGATTTTCCATTATCAAAGTTGGACACAATTTATTATCAATTTGATGACTTTCTAGACGGTATTTGACTGCTTCAACGTAATTTTTTAGCTGGAATCGTCAGACATTTAACTAATTTGAAAAATAATCAATCAAATCTATTAACTTTGAAAGATTACGATATATTTTGTAAGATTAAGACTACATTGTACTTGCAAATCAAGTGTTACACACAGCAGTTGTTTCAATAACGTGGTAAAAATCTCTGGCATAGTTGTAGGGGTCGAAATTAAGTTTAATCTTCAAATCCTCACACCTCTCCATATATTTCCGGAGGCAGTCAACATGCGTTCACCTTCTTTTCATTCCAGGTTCATTGTATATTATGTATTACATGCAAGTAACCTCGATATAGTTTTCTGTCCAGCTGGGGAGAAAACACCATCAAACAACCAAGCAATCAATCAGTATTCTTCACTTATTATGTCAAATCAATAAACATATCATCCTTCATGTGCATTAAATATGTGCCACTTGACGTTAACCAATCAACAATCAATTGATAAATCAAGAAACATGCATATATAAAAATCGACTGTGGAAGGTGATTACTGCAATTTTTGTTTTCTCTTCCAAATTCTCTTTCATGTCATTCTGTTTTTATGACATTCAAATTCTATTTATTTCATGTCATTCTGTTTTTTATGACATTCAAATTCTATTTATTTTCGCGAGTTTCAATTCGTGTTTTGTTTAAATGTATAGGGTCTGTTTTACTTTTTACGACAAATGACTTTAAAATTTTTAATTAAACGTGTATTTAACAATTCGTAGTATTTACAAGAGTTTCATAGTTGGAGAGTTAATGCAAGTTATCTACGTCAAATCAAATACTGCGTGTCTTTAAACTATACAGTGCACTATATCAACATAAAATACTAATTACAATAATGAAATCTTGAGGTACATAAGCTAATATTAACGGCCACTTGTCCTCAGTTATGCTTTTAAATCTATATAAAATTATCAACAGAGTAAAAACGGTTTCTGTCGTAATGAGTTTAACTGGGAATCGTTCTTCGCGTGATACTTCAAAACATCATACTTTTTCAATAAATCATTATAACTTTAATTTAAAGTCTTCTATACTCAATAAAGGGATAAAACAAGTGTTCATATAGAAATCGTAAATTCTTGTCTATCTAATTACCCTATGGCTCTGTTCGATTATTGAACTTTTCGGACTGAAACAAATATGTCTTTGTTTGTTGCAGGAGCGTTGTTTTAACTAGGTTTTGCAACCATTTGTAAAATAACATGAACATATGAAATGGATGAATGCTTTTCATATTCTAAAAAAATAGTACATATAATGATATTTTATTAATAACCATGATAACGGGAGGAGCATGTAGTAATTTGCAATCGAAAGGGATTATCATAAGTTTCTTCAGAAAAAAACACTCAGTGCGGGGCATAACATGTAGATCAAGATAGTAAGTGATGACGTTTCTTTGAATTGTTAAAAAAATGTTTTAACAGTTGATAAGAAAATCCTAAAATGCAAAGTGCTTTCAAAACTTTTAAATAACTTCAGCAGGTTTACTGTATATTTCGTCAGTTGTATACTGTTATTTGTTTTTTGCTCGATTTTTGTTTTTTACCATGGCATTCACCTTATTATTTTCGACTAATGAGTTTGAATTTCTCTTTGGTATCAATCGTCTCTATTTCAAAATAATGTAAATATACTTTCTTTCTTTTTTTATTCTAAAAGTTTGTATTCCGCCAATCAACAATATGTGTGTCACAAATTATTTAACAAACATCTATTTAATTTGTTTTCATATATGTGCTTAAAACATTTTAAAAATTTGTATTCCGCCAATCAACAATATGTGTGTCACAAATTATTTAACAAACATCTATTTAATTTGTTTTCATATATGTGCTTAAAACATTTTGCTTTAAAATAAGTAAAAACGATAGGTCTTTTTTTTTTTTATATTATTGACGGTTTTTGTATTTCGATAGTAAACAGGGAAAATAAAAACTACCTAGAAAATTTTTTGACGATATCCGGAAAGATGTCACTGTATATTAAATACAATGAAATGAGACTCTTTCTTTCAATATCACATATCATTTAAATTCCTAGTGTCAGTTCGTCAATGTTTACATAATGTAAAATGTGAATCTGTAAAACCAATAAATTACTTTTTATGCATAACTTAAGTGTTGGAAAGTTGGTAGTGTGGATAAATATAATAAAGGAAATGGAGTTTTGTCGGAAACGGACATTATCTACGCCGTTACTCATGAAGTTTCGGCATCTATGTTATTCCAGAGACTAATATAACTGTGTAAAGGTAGTTTCAGATTATGCAGATACATTTGTATGTATTCATCTAATAACTATGATTTTAATTTTCACATACGATATTTTGAGCAAGACTCAATATTCGAATGGAACTATAAAAAGCAACAACAAAAAAACAAACTTTCTGTTTAAGTTCATTCCATTTTTTTATAAAACAAAACAAAAACTCGCTTTTCTTGTTGAGTAATCTGCATTTCCGTAATGTTTTACATTTCAGTTTTAGAAGAGAGTCGAAAGATACCAAAGGGACAATCAAACTCACAAGTCGAAAACGATCTGACAACGCCATGGCAAAAAAAAACGAAAATCGATCAAATGAATAACAACAGTATACAAAACACAACATAGAAAACTAAAGACTAAGCAACATGAACCCCATTTAAAACCGGGTGTAGCTATCAATAAAACGAGCGGTCGGGTTAACTTCAGTGAGACATCAAACCAAATAATTATTTATAGTAAGGTGGGAATTTATTACACGACCGACATCTCCTAACACTGGAAAAAATATAAAAGCATTATCTCTAGCACGTGAGGACACTACCATATAGACCTTATCGCTATTTAGGAATCTGCGATACTTGACCTGAGAATCTACGACACATGAACTATCGACGTCATACAACAACCACTTTTCCTTTGTGGAGTCAGACATTTTCTATTGTGACGTCAAAATTTTATGGGAACCTTTGTGATGTCCAGTAATGGCGGACAAATACACAATTGCAGATCTATGGAGCTGACAGAAATCGAAAGTAATATCATGGTAACTACAATGGAAAAAAATGACACAAGAAGGGAGGGAATTCTTCACTTCAATAATAAAGTCTTCCAAGCAACAACAAAAAAAAACCAAAAGGAATCGCATGAACTCAAAAAATGAGGGATATCGGCTGTGTTGTAAGCGTATTTATTCCTGTCTCACTAAAGCTGTTCATACCGTAATCATTCTTGCATTAAAGGAGAATTGGGGAGCTGCATAGGTCTGCAATGATACATCGAGATATAATCAACATCTTAGAAGATCAGTGCTTTTGTTGATATGGTACATTTCCACGACAATTAAGGATAATTGGGTTTCTGATATGCTGCAAGAAGATAAACTCATCATTGATACCAGGCTTAAAATTGTGTACGCCAGACGCGCGTATCTATTCAGCAAATCTGAATGATACTTGCTTGTTGTTGACATGTTTGGTTTTTTTTATCGGAGGACCTGTCCAGTGTTTTGTTGATTAATTTTTTATTTACTGCTTTGCAACACGTTTTTTTTTGCCAAAACCTTCCGATTTGATATTAACTTATTAAGAATTATAAGCGTTATGTACAAATACAGTATTCATCAAGGATAAATATAAGAAGGTGCCATGATAATATTTGCTTGTTACAAAATCACCTGCAATGATTACTTAAAGGTCTGAGTTGTGTGTTTCAGTGCACTCCATAGCAGTAACCAGTGACATGTACTACTCATATTTGTATAATTTTATTAACAAACTGGTCCTGATTTTTAATCTAGGTTTGTTTCAAAGTTCTAAGGTACATTATACATAACAAGTTCAGTTGGCAAGCAAAGAAGAAGGATGATATATTTGTAAAGATAAGAACATGTGGTATGATAGACCACTTTTTAGATTCAAGTAAACAAAAGTATTATATTTATCATTTATATTTAATTAACTTCTCTCAGATGTTCACAAGACATCAGTTTACCAGATACCAGTCTTTATAAATTTTGTCTAAAAAATATTTCGTTTGATTTTCAAACTTCTTTCATTTAATTGATAACTTGCAAAAACTGCCAAGACAACATCAATTCGAGAACTTGTCATTAATATTTAGATTCAGACTCAAAGACCTTACCCACCGCCAAAACAAACTTGCTACAAAATGTCTTATATAAAGATGTTAACGAGGGTAAGCTATTTATAAGGGTAATGTCGTAGCTTAATACTTTTTTTTTACCAATACCTTATGTGTAAATGTTCATTATAGGTAAAACAAAGTTACGTCCCTTTTCATATGTGAATTGAGTCATAATGATTTCGCAACCGACATTTTGAACTTAAGACTACACAACCATTTTCATTTATCAATAAAACTAACAAAAATTTCAAAAATTTGGAAGATTTGAAGAATTTTACTATTTTTTGTAATTTTGAGAGCCAAATAATGACTCATGTCATTCCTCCTCAATCAATAACGCAATTTAAAGGCATGTTAATGCGACACCTCTGTAATAATACATTGTTTGATACCCTGATTTTGAATTTCAGCAGAGTAATTATGATCTCACGATGACTTCTTGATGACAAGTTGTACTTCTTATTTTAGTTAATGTCTTTGGTTAAAATTAATATGAAATCAAATGTTATAACAAAATACGACGTTTACATCATTCATATTGAACCAATTGAACAATAATGCCATTTGTGAAATTCAGGAAACAAAGACAAAATTCGTGTTAATGAAGGAATAAGAACAAGGGCTAACACAGCAACAACAAAGTAAAACACAACGTTAAACAATTATAACATCTAGAGTAAAAATAAGAACATGAGTAACACAAACTCAGCTACTGGTCCGGCGTTGAACTAGCCAAACCAGTTATGGACGAGTGGACAGATCATTTTTAAATTTGGTTGCCAAAAATCAATTGATTAAGGTAACGGTCATTTTGACCTTTTTATCAATGCTGAACCATTGTATATACAAATGTTTTATTATTCTGATCAAGCAAAAGATAACAAATTGTTTTCTTTAGTTATATATAATAAACAGTAGTAAATCTCCGCTGACAAGTGTTAGCCAAAAAGAATTTTTGGATGTCAAAACCCAATTAACAGCAGCCCCATGCTTTAAATGTGCATACTTATCAGGTTGGTGTGCCTGTATTACCAAAAAAAAACGGCGAGTGCAAAGCAGTAAAATGAAATACAAGTACCGTTATTAATTTTCCGATTTTACCAACAAAAAAGAATTTAAAAGTAATAAATGTTTACCTAAATTAAAATTATATTCCTTAAATCTCTAGAAAAATGTTCTAATGAAACTTGGAAGAACGCAAAATTGATATATAGCATTGGTCACATAGGACCTTTTACAATGTAACTTTATACTTCTACACCAAAATACATGTAACTTACTTTTTCTACAACAAAATAATTTCAGAAATGATGAGTTCAATTGTAATAGCTGCTAATGCAGTGTACAATATTTGGCAAGAATGGACTCAAAAGAATCCGTATCCGTTTTGAAAGAGTGAAATACAGTTGAATATGAACAACCACCACCTATTAAGCAACTAAGATGGTAAAACAGGGAAAAAAAATATACTTTTCTTAATGGATTTGGTCACCGAATTGGAATATTTTGCTGTATCTATTTTAAACGAAAACTGTGTACATACTCACGTTACTACAGTTTCTGTGGCGTTCTATAAGTGCTGCCATCTACTGTGCTTTTCAACCACCCACCACTTTACTTGTCTCTGGCAACTTCCAGAAATCCAGTCATTTTTTTATATAAATTAAGTTAACGACTATTGAATGGATATCGAAAGATATTTAACATATTGAAATTTTTTCACGCCAAAATTCATAAAAATAACTGTTACGATAATTTTGAAATGGTTGTTTCCAGTAGTACTACAAAGTTTAGCCCCATTTCAACTATTCTTTTTCAGTGATGAAATTAGTACAGTTGATGATAAACTGTTATTAGGTAAGTAGTTTAAATCTTGTATATTCTTTTTTGTTTTGTGTCTTCAATGTGGCATTTATTTAGATTCCTTTTAGTTCAAACAATATTTATTTTTTTCGAAAAAAGCACAAATTACGATTACACAATAGAAATACAGGGCTTCGAAAACAAGAAGAACATATATCAATCCGCTTTCCTTGATGAAATCTACAAAATTCCTTTTGGACAGATTATCTTCACGTGTTTAGGTCTTATACATATTTGTGTTCGAGCGTTCCTGATGAATGTATATCCAGAAAAGCGCTTTGGACGCCCGAAAGTGTTATTTTCATTTTTACATGTACATGTAACTAAATCCTGTATTGACATATTGTAGTGATTTTCTCTCCTTGTATAATACTGTAACGAAAACCGAGCGGTCGGGCCTTAGTGTTAATATGCTATAAATGTGTATCCCTTAGTGCGTTGCTATAAGAATGTGTTTTTGTAAGAATGTACAAATATATAGGAAATAAAAGTTATAACCAGTAACTCTTCTTTGGTAGCGTGGTACTCTGGTATTCTGTATACACCCTGGTAAGGTTGGTTCCTCTGGAAATTAATGCCTCCGATATAAAAGGGTAGATTGGGCTATAGGTTTTTGGCCTGTGAAAGTGTCAGTGTGTTTTGTATGGTAACTCTCCGTATTTATATTTGTATGAATAACAGACTCGTTAAATAAAATCAACTTATATTAACTTTAAGATGCATTAAATATCAATAATACATATAAATATTAAATAACTTAACAGTGTTCAAGTCCAGTAAATAGACATATTATTAACCTTCTTTCATAAATTAAAGAAAATGGTTACCGGAAATAAAAATGTACCCAGAAAGTTTACTTATTGTAGTTCGCAAATGGTAAAATTCAAGTCCAAATAATATAGTTTAACTTAAGAAATTGTTTCCGTAATTGTAATTCGTAAAGGAACTAACAAACCCAAATATTACGGAGCTAGTCTCCTCAGACATGGTAATCTGTCGTCTGCTTGGTAACTGGTTCTACTTGGTCTGGTAACTGGTACTTAATTCTTTCAAAACGCTTGAAATTAGCGAGAGTTAAACTTTTCTAGGAGTTTCCCTTCTACAGTGTTCTAGAAGTTTCCGTGACAACTATAAACATACAGACACCGAAATTAGACACACAGACATTTTTATACTTGGATTCTCAGAAGATCTCTGGAGTTGTTGGATTGACACTTTTATTTACGAACAACATCAGACTAGATTGTGAACTTATTGGACATATATATTACCATTGGATTCCGTACAGTTAAGAGAAGAATTCTGGATAAAGAAAAGACAAAGGATCAGACATATATTTTTACAGTTAAGTTGACATTTCAATTTGTATAATATTTCTTGTAAAATTGTATAATAAATCTTGTTAAATTTTATTATTGATTTGTGTCTTTTGTTGGCTACAATTTAAAGGTGATTTCTGGCCGTAACACATTCGACAACGTAGATCGATTGGATTAGTTTCTATCAAGATAAATATGCATGTATATGTAATAAGATGTCGGTGGTTGTCTTGTTGTCATTTATCGATGTTAGTCCTTTTATTTTGCTTTAGTTGATTCTTTGGGAAGAGATGTAACTGACTGTGTTGTTCCTTCTCATACGTCTACCAAGTAATTACGATTTGTAATGTATAAAGACAATAAGTTTCTTAAAACAGCTTTGCATAAAGACAAAACGATAGAGATGATATAAATAGAGATCAATCTAATATCAATAATGCTGCGTCGGATAGAAATCGACCTTATGCAAATGAATATCAATACATCTGTTACCTATTTCGGGTTGAACAAATCTCTATGGAAAGTCTGTAACTGTTTGAAAATTGGGTTGTTATAAAAAAACAAACAGACCAAAATTCATCTTTTGTTTCGTATTTGAATGTTCCAAAATCAATGAAAGTCTTATACATGTATATGTATACGTGCAGTAATTTATTATTTATTGGTATTGGACATCAATTAGAGAAACTACAATCGATCTGACGTCGTTTTTGGCAATACATGACGTCACATTGGACGTCGATTAGAGAATCAAAATATTGGACATTGATTTGAGAATGTGAAATCAGATTTGGACGTCGATTTGAGGAACGGACGTCGATTTTGAGACCGGACGTCGATCTGAGTCTAACACATATAATAAACATATTTTCTTTGGAAATTCCCTATTTGCAATACATAAGTCATCAAAACATGTGTAAACCCTCTTTGTCTTGTATCCCAAAGAGTGACTGTGGTAAAGAAATATGGTCATCATGGTCTTTTACCGACCGGCAGTAAAATCTTTGCCAAATTTTGGCGTCCGTTTGGTTATGCGTGAAATATAAATTCGCTGACACGTCCGGTGAGAATGGGGGCCATTCAACCGTGTCCGCATCCGTTCTCCAAAACCACTAGTCAGATTAACTTAGTGTTCCACAATATGTTAGACTAACATGTCTAGTAGTGCAATCAGGGATTTGTTTTTGCAATAGGGCTAATAAAGGGGTAGTTTGAGGGGCCAAAAGAAAGGAGGGGTTTACTATAGGTCCCTATGGGATTTTTTTTAATTTTCAAATGATTATAACTTGAGAACAGTTAGCGATAGACACTTGGGGTCTTCAGTAATAACCATGGGAACATATGGCCTACTGAAAGGTCAAAAGGTCAATGGTCAATTATGAACTTTGACCTTGAACTTCTTTTTCAATTAATTAAAAAAGGGAGAGTCATTAGGGGTTTATACTTATGGGGATTTGTTGGGGAGACTTAGTTACAGCATCCGGTTACAATCATTTCTTGTTTGTTAATTGATTTTTTTGTCCTGTCTTGAATTTGCATGAAATAATTGCAACTGGACGATAAGCAAATAATAATAAAGCAACACAATTTTGCCTCATTGATAGATGTATCGTGGAAAAGTAAAATATTTTCAGATAATTGAATGTTATGATATTTAAGAAACGCCAATTTTTTAACCTTATAGTGAAAACAGGCAGATATGAGGTAGCCTTTTTTGGTTTGAGCGTTCCTAATGAAGGTAAAATCTAGAAAAACGCTTTGCACGCACTTAATTTATCAAGTGTTATTATCATGAATGAGCATAAAAGCTAAGAATGGCTTAGAAAGGAAAGCCAAGGTCGTCAAGTATCAATTTTACTAGTGCAATCTTTTATTAGGTAAAGCCATAATTCCAAGTTTTGTGACTATTTTGAACGCATCTACAATAAATTCTGCCTCATATCTTGACTTACATCTAGAAGAAATTGACAATGAGGATCGGTTGAGAACAAAACTTTACGACAAAAGAGATGATTTCAGCTTCTCAATTGTGAACTTTCCGTTTCTGTGTAAAGCAACATTCCAGCAGCGCCTGCATATATATACATGTAGTATAGATCTCCCATCATCCAGATGATACGCCATTTCAGGGCTTGCATTTCTTATCATGATTTACTTAATAGAGGGTTTCTGCTTACAAGGAAGCTATTAAACCAAGGGTTCCACGCGATGGAATTGAAGTCGTCCCTTCGAAAAAATTACGGACGTCATTACGAGTTGGTTGATTGTTTCGGAATCTCTGTTTCAGATGCCGACGAATATGCTCCAATTGTGACCACAATCCCGTCCTCTTTTCCTCGAATGTAAAGTCACCGAATTAGACGTATCACAGAGTTTGTACTTGCATAAGCAATCGGTGGGTACGTGTCACATGGGAAGCAGGATGTGCTTACCCTTCCGGAGCACCAGAGATCACACTCGGTTTTTGGTTGAGTTCGTGTTGCTCAGTCTATGTTGTATTATGTATACTTTTTTTTTTGCCATGCCGTTGTCTATTTTTCGTCGACATATACGTTGAAATATTCCTCTGCTACATCCAGCTTCTCTTTTACAGACAATTCTTTTTAACAATAACACCGATGCACTCCTGAGCATTTGCAAAATGGCATTATGAAAAAGCATTTCTATGAAAGAACACATAATTTATTCCCCCCATGTGTTCATTGGAAAGCCCAAAATTATTGAACAAAAGCGTCAGGGAAATGGGTTTCACCATCTTTCAGACATGACTGTATTGTACGAAACCTGTTCTTCTTGTAAACGATTATTTATTGTAAGGTTAAAGTGAAGTGGATTATCACATTTTATTATCTGACAAACACCTGACTGAAGTAGATTATCACATTTTATTATCTTGATTTGATATAGCGTTGTCTGATTGTAAAGCTACCAAAGTTGAATTGTTTATTTTTCATTGGTTCGGTTTCTTTGGTATGAAAGTCGTGGGCCTTATAAAGTATGGATATGAAATATACAGTTCAAATTATTCCATGTCTTCTTTGATTCATATATTTTTCTAACCGTCATGTTATGACAAAAAAAAAACTCCCTGTATGATAAAAGGAACTATTTTTACAAAGAAAAGATAAAAAATATTTTTATAATTTTCCTTTACCTGACTAATATAAAAATGGCTCTTTCTCCAGTAAACAACGTGTCTAAAATTTATTTTAATACAATTGTTTATAACTATGTAATTTTACCTCTTACACATAAAACAAAGTTACAATATGCAAAATGGAGTGATATGTTAAGTGTGTTCTATAACTTATCAACAGATTAATGTTGTCATCATACTTTGTCGTCTTATCATCGGTTAGACATTTAGAAGGTTGGAAAATCAAAAGACATGTAGTTTGAATAAGCACTTCCAGTGTGCTGTCTGTTTTTTTTCAAATGTTGTAAATTAAAAAGAAAATGCTGAAGATTTGATATAGCTTTAATAAGTATGTAATTCTTTAGCATTGCCAATAAGTATAAGCTGTTGAGGCTTCGAACGTTTCATTTTAGTTCCAAGCTTTGATTTTAGTTAGCGTTCACTAAATATAAATATAAGGAGATGCGGTATGCTTACTAATGAATTAATTATCCACCAGATATCAAAGGGTTAATGAGCTATATGTCATATAAGACCCTCGACAATAAGACAATAAGCAAAATGCATCTACATTGGCTAGAGGTATAGGGGAGGGTTGAGATCTCACAAACAGGTTTAACCCCGCCGCATTTTTGCGCCTGTCCCAAGTCAGGAGCCTCTGTCCTTTGTTAGTCTTGTATGTTTTTTTTTAATTTTAGTTCATTTATATGTTTTGGAGTTTAGTGTGACCTACATTTTCACTGAACTAGTACACAATTTTATTTAGGGGCCAGCTGAGGACCACCTCCGGGTGTGGGATTTTCTCGCTGTGTTGAAGACCCATTGGTGGCCTTCGGCTGTTGTCTGCTCTTTGGTCGGGTTGTTGTCTCTTTGACATAATCCCCATTTCCATTCTCAATTTTATACCGTATAAGCTATAAAAGGCCCTAGAATTACAAAATATAAGAATTCAAACGAGAAAACCAACGGCCAGATTAATGATTCAGCAATAAACGAAAAACAAATATGGCACAAAGCAACCAACGTCAACCACTGAATTACAATCTGCTGACTTGGGGACAGGCACATAAAGAATGTGACGGGGTTAAACATGTTTTTGTGCACTCAACCGTCCCCTAACCAGTTATGTTATAGCTGGATTTTGCATTATGATATATGAAATGCATAATGAAAATGAAGCTGTATGGTATATGCGAAGTAGACAGATATTCAACAACCCAAAAAGACAGCTCTTATTCTCCCCGTATCTAGATCATGAAAATTACGCTTTATAGACTTGGTTCGCCGGATGAATTCTATTGATTTACTTTTACCAGAAACGCAAACCCACAGATCTGAAAGCCAAGGATGAATAAAGACATATACTTGAAAATGTGAGGAGCTATGTGACCAAAAGAGACATAAATAGCAGTGAATACAGACACGATAAAATGTGAGGAGCTATGTGACCAAAAGAGACATAAAAAGAATAGCAGTGAATACAGACACGATAAAATGTGAGGAGCTATGTGACCAAAAGAGACATAAAAAGAATAGCAGTGAATACAGACACGATAAAATGTGAGGAGCTATGTGACCAAAAGAGACATAAAAAGAATAGCAGTGAATACAGACACGATAAAATGTGAGGAGCTATGTGACCAAAAGAGACATAAAAAGAATAGCAGTGAATACAGACACTATAAAATGTGAGGAGCTATGTGACCAAAAGAGACATAAAAAGAATAGCAGTGAATACAGACACGATAAAATGTGAGGAGCTATGTGACCAAAAGAGACACAAAAAGAATAGCAGTGAATACAGACACGATAAAATGTGAGGAGCTATGTGACCAAAAGAGACATAAAGAGAATAGCAGTGAATACAGACACGATAAAAAAATCTGCACTCAACAGCTAATCCCCAAACGACAAAATATACAACTGCAGACAATCCTTAACTTATTATGCATGTGTAATGAATTTCCCAAAAATGCCGATGAATTATCACATTGTTATGTTTACGGGGTCACAAAAGTGGACACTGGTCTTCACAGGTAAATTAAAAATTCCCAGCATAAAGTTTCAGTGAATTAAATATAGATGCTAGAATATATCAAAAGTTCATCAAGTGTTATAACTATCACAAATATATAAGGTATATATTAGACGTATTATTAAATGTTTTATTTTTTTGTTAATATTATAGAGACGCAAAGAGAAGTGACATGCGTTTTATTTTACTGAAGTGTAGGACTACCCAGGTTTAACCCATTATTTTATGGGCAATGGCACATGTATGACATTGGCGGTTTTTTTAATGGTAAATTGGTATTAATCAAAGTTTGAAACACGCTTCATCGTCTTTCATAAATGCGTTTTAAGTGTACATATATATATAATAATATATTATTAAAAGAGGCTTATTTATCAATTAAAGATTTTAATATAAGAAGAGCTATATTTAAAATGAGAATAAGTGCACATGATCTTAAAATTGAGAAAGATAGATATAGTAAAAAATACATAGAGAGAACTCAGCGTCTATGTCATCACTGCCTATCACATGGATCAAATTCTATTAGTATTATATAAGGATCTAGTTTTTCTTTTTTCCAATCATATTGTGCATAATATTGTTGTAAATGATGCCCTTTATGTGTTCTTGATTAGATTAATAAAATTCTTCTTCTTCTTCTTCTTCTTCTTCTTCTTCTTCTTCTTCTTCTTCTTCTTCTTCTTCTTCTTCTTCTTCTTCTTCTTCTTCTTCTTCTATATAATTTCTATAACCAGGTATTACTTTGGTGTAACTTATGTCGTTTCTCCGAACGTAATAAGTAACAGGAAGAAATTAGTGATCCAACTAGTGTTAAAACAGATATCAATAATCGAAACCAAACCATAGAAAATGAACAATAAAAATCAAATGTAAAACTTGTTCGTATTAACATGGAAAAACGTGTACAAAATAAAAAAATTACGAGCTCCGACCATCTCCTGAAATGTTTATAAAAAGATTGTTACAATATTCCTCTCTCTATGAAACTTGTATAGCTCAAAGATTAGTGGTGGCTGCTTTACATCCAGCGGCAAATAATACATGCATATGCATCATTATTGCTATAAAGTGTTTATCAATGAATATACCGATCTGCACTGGAACGTACGACTCGCCATGTTGATATTATAAAGTGTTTATAAAGTAACCGACAACTTGGGAAATATGCTATAACCGATTTCAACATCCATCAACTCATGGATCGAAAACAAACTGACAACGCCATGGCCAAAAAATAAAAAGACAAACAGACAAATAATAGTACAGATGACACAACATAGAAAACTAAAGACTAAGCAACACGAACCCCACCAAAAACTTGGGGTGATATCAGGTGCTCCGGAAGGGTAAGCAGATCCTGCTCCACATGTGGCACCCGTCGTGTTGCTTATGTTATTACAAATCCGGTAAATAGTCTAATTCGGTTGGTCACATTCGTGAAAAGGGAAGGGTATTGTAGTAACGACATAAGGAACATATCCGATATCATCTGTGAAACGGTTATTTCATAACGGTCAACCAACTCGTGATGGCGTCCGTAAAATTTACGAAGGGATGATTTCAACTTCACCATTTGGAACTCTTGGTTTAATAGTTTTTTTGTGAGCAGCAATCCTCTATCAAGGAAATCATGATAGGAAATACTAGCCCGGGAATATGGTATCAATTGGGAGATATATACTCCGTATGCAGGCGCTGCTGGAATGTTGCTACATAGAAATGGAAAGTTCACAATTGGGAAGCTGAAATCATCTCTTTTGTCGTAAAGTTTTGTTTTCAGCCGACCCTCATTGTCAATTTCTAGATGTAAGTTAAGATATGAGGCAGACTTAACTGTATCTGTAGTATCCTTTATCTCTAGTTCGATGGGATAGATTCGTTCTAACCTTCAATCATTCGTATTTTCATCCTAAATTGTATTAGCCAACCTTTGTCCATTTCAAAGCGTCGGTGCAAACTTTTTTTTTTGTTTTTTTGTTTTGTTTTTGTTTTTTGTCTCTTCTCACTTTTGACAATAAACACAATTGACTGTCATTGATTATAGATAGTAGTTAATGTTTAAAGCAAGTGACAGCCATCACTCTTTGTGAAAGTAGATTTTGTTTGTTTTTGTTAATATAAAATTATGATAATGATAATAATAGATATGTGTTATATACATAGTAAATACCTGCGAAGAGTGAAACTGATTTAATTGATAATTTTTCAATACGTGAAACTATCTTAAAATAAATTGGGTAACTCCATAATTATTTTGATATAAGCAATAATTATTTTACTGAAATTAATTATCTGGTTTAGACAATGTATACGATCAGCATGCCCAAATATTTGACCGACGGTAGGGTTTTGTTTGTTGTTGTTTTTCGGGGGGGAGGATACATCACTATTGTATATTATACATAAAATGCAGATTTCTTTTCTCGAGAAGATATTTCTTTCCTCTTAAGAATAATTTTTAAAAATCAACTCAGTTTTGCATTTCTAGTGCAATTCTGTTGCATTTATTTATTATGATGAATCGGAATGTATTTTGACCAACAATTTACATGTTTATTGGTCATTTTCATTTGTAGACCATCAACAATTCGTCAAATGTTTAAGAGATCTACATTGGACAAATATAAAAAACAAACTTAAATCTTCTTTTTCGATAATACGATGAAAATAAACAATGTTGTGTTAATTAAATATGAAAAAAATAAAATTTAAGAAAGTTATACAAAATTTGTTTTTGTGAATATTCGATTTGATTTTATTACAATATTTTAAGGTATTTTATATACAATATCTCAAAAATATTTTTTTTTAAATATTTGCTTATTGAGACAATGCCAAGCCCATATACGCTTTCGTAATGATTCAGGGGGATCTTTTTAACTCTTTCTGTGAAGTTAGGTATGCTGGGCTGTCCTTTCCATACCTATTTCTAAAATAAGCATTTGGAATTTCTAATCTGATTTTGCTTAAAAGTACATTTATAATAATTTAAAGGCATATTTCTTATCATTTTTGGATGATTTATTCAATTCTTTCCGTGGAGATATGTTGGATTAACACTTTAAAGAACTTACTTTTAATTAAGTTTGTGTTATTCTTAATCTAATTTTGCTTAAAAGTCAAGATATTGTAAAACATATCTCTAATTATTTTGGGATGATAATGTTATTCTTTCGAGGAAGTAAGGTCTGTTGAATTTGTCCTTTCCAATAACGAATTTTTAATTACTATGATTAGTATTTTTTAAACTAGTTTTGCTTAAAAGTTAAGTTATTGTAAAACATTTTTATAGTCATTTTTGGATAATGTTTTAATTCTTTTCGTGAAGAAAGGTATGTTCGGTTTCCCATTTCTTGAAAAAAATTTAATTAAGTATGTTTTTTTTTTTTAATCTGAATTTGCATAAAAGTAAAGTTATTGTAAAACACTTAACAAGGATAGCTAGATTATCAAACAGATCCTTAGTATATCACACTGCAATGTTTAACCAACGATAACTTAAGCTACTCTGCTGATACGGGTATCTTTCAAAAACTGAACTCTGATTGGTTTATAATTTTAGGTACAGCGTGGGATTCCGAATACTTCGGAAATAAAATTTTCTAATTAATAATATTTGCATGTGTATATAAATACGTTTGTGTGTGTATAAATTAAATGTTGAAACTAAAGCTCTTTCATCTGATGCATCTGTCTGAAATAATAGCGAAGATGAAACGTATGTCATGAAGTAGTTTTTTTTTTTAACAATTGCTCTGTATTGTACAATATGTACACACTATTACTACCAGATAGAGAAAGAGAATATTATAATCGTTTCTTTATTCAGAATTGGTCTAACTTCATTACTTAAATGGATATCAACAGCATCGTTAATATGCAATTTAAACAGATGTTTACGGCTGATCTAAATTAATAGACAAAATTAAGTTAAATAATACACGGAGTAATTCATGATTGTAAAACATCATGTAAAAAATATTTATTCAATTAATCTATGTAACAATTGAGAAACTTTATACACACTTAATAGTGACTACTACGGAACACCCGCTTTTTTTAACAATACAGATATTATACCAACTACGTTCTACTTTAATAACAAACACTGTTTGTGTCATTGGATTGATTCTTCATTAATGTATTCCAAACATCTCTTCTTATGCACACGTGAAACTTAAGCTTACTACAATTTATTCTGTAATGGAACATTTCACAATCTATTTTTTTTTCATTTTAAAGTATTTTTTTGGTATATTCAAACTAGATTTTTTTTTCTTTCAGGTACATACATTTTCGCAACAATCTTCGTTGCATTACTACACATGACACAAGGGTTTATCTTACAGAACATACCCACCAGTCAGTACAAAGCTACAAAGCATGGTCAAACCACTGCTTCTATAACATTGAAGTTATCACATGACAGCGTTGGCGTCAGTGGACCAAATCCTCATTACAGGGTCAGTCAATCATCAAAGCTAATGGATGATTTAGTATTAGATCTTGACAATTTTATTCAGTCTATTGTAAGTAATTTTTGTTTCTCATCTAGTGTATTCTTATTTTAATAACGTGTCAATTTTACATTCGCAGATTTCTTCATTTATTCTCATAGTTTTATTGGAAGTTTTTACTGCATCAGTTACATTTTTATTTCGGTATGCTTAAATCCAATTACACTTTAAAGCAAACTATGAATATTCGTTTCGGATTCAGATACGAAATTGTCGTTACTCAAAATTACTACACACGGACTTAAATAAAAAAAAAACGTTTGGACGTATGAATATGAAGTATCGCATACACGTCCACAAGACAGCACATTAAAGCATGCGTTCACCACTATAAACAAAAGAAGAAACCAGATGGCCTGCTACGACAGACAATCTTTATGACCATCTATCAAATGCTAAGGCTGCCTGTAGTAGTTTCAAACAACATATTGAAAATAGAAAATACCAAGGATCTTACTTCTATACCTAATTTTAGAACACTAAAAGCAAAATATGCATTAGTTAATGTTGAGCAGGAACACATGAAGCGTTCCACCGACTCGTCCAGTAACTGACAATACATACATGTGAAAGTATTAACGGGTGTTGATATATTTTTACAGAAAAATGGAGATGTGACAATTACTGAAAATGTAAAACAGCTACCAAATATTCCTTTATTTGATTCTATGAGATACCGAGAACAAACGGAAGGCGATTTTTTCGTATTTCTGCGATACTTAAATGCTATACAACAATCCGGAGCAGAAACCAGAATTGTAAGATCACTAAAACTGGCCATCTGTGATATGGGGAAGAATAACTTAATTAGCACCGCTTATGACTGGTGTGGACCTGGTTTTATGAACATACCAGATAACGTACCATCAGTTACAAAAATACCGACTCAAAAGGCGAGTACCTATCTAGCTGAAGTATCTGTTATTCTGACAGATCTGAAAAATTATATCACTGAGTTACATGCAAAAATTTCAAAAATGTAGAAGAATGCAGGAGATATGTTAGAGAATGTTAGAGAATGTTTTCTATACTCCTAAACCAATACTCAACGTGCTATACTTTTGTGCAATAAAATACCGTGTTATATACTATATGTTATAGTATACAACTTTTACTTATGTTAAACCTATGTTAGGTTTAATTGTTATGACCTTACAACATTTTCCAAGTTACGGAAATTTTGTATTTCATATTGAGATTACTTTATTGTAGATAAATTTGTTTAAATATAGATTAAATGTATTATGTATGTATTTTTGTACTTGTGTACGACTGTTAAATGTATTATGTTTGTATTTTTGTACTTGTGTAAGACTGTTAAATGTATTATGTTTGTATTTTTGTACTTGTGTAAGACTGTTAAATGTATTATGTTTGTATTTTTGTACTTGTGTAAGACTGTTAAATGTATTATGTTTGTATTTTTGTACTTGTGTAAGACTGTTAAATGTATTATGTTTGTATATTTGTACTTATGTACGACTGTTAAATGTATTTTATATTAAATGTTGTCATCGTATTCTTTAATAAAAAAAAACATATGTCATATTTGATATTATCTTTATTAAGTTTGCAAATGAAGCTTATCTGGGTTTTCTTGGGAGTTCCTAATACAACCTCTTTTTTCATACACAAGAATTGCGGACAGCTCAGCTGGATGGCTTTATCAGCTACCACACAGAGAACCGTAATCATTGAAATTTTTTTAACGTTATTGTCTATGGGGAATTATGACCACTAGCTAAATAAATGAATACTATGTCTATTTTATAAATCTCATATAAAATTAATAAATTATAGAGATCTCACCAATTTTTTAGCTTTGAAATGGTGTAATAAAATCCACTTTATCTTGATATTTAATGGTGTCCCTATCATGTTGAACGTCGGGTTCTCTTTTGGTTGAGATATGTTAAATTACGAGGTATACATATTTTATAAAAATTCATATTAAATTCATTTTTTATTGTAAATCAAATTAACAAATTATACAGTATTGGCAAATAATTTTCCTATCAAATGGTATAAGAATCGTCATTTTAAAATAATGTTTACTGTTGTCCCTAAGCATTTGAAAGTGAAACTTCGTTATTTATGAATACGATGTATATTCATTCAACTAAGATTGACCGTATTCAAAGACAAATTGGGTCTTGTTTTTTAGTTGAATTCTCATTTTTATGATGTGAACTTCTTTTCTAATTACATCCATCATTTTAAATATCTAGTTAGGTTTTAAACAATATATTAATTTCTATTATACCAAAGAGTTCTTTAAACATAAAAATTTTAAAAGTAGTGTGGTTTTGTTGACATCTTGAAGAAAAATATGCAAAAAGTGTTGTTTTTTTTTTTCGTTTTTTTTAAAGGCTCTGTTTAATTAATCTTATTTTGATTTGAGTAATTATATTATTATTATCAAATATTTGAATACACAATTGCATGATTGTATTATTGAAAAAAATGTCTACGAAATCTGAAAAACTAAATTGAAATAGAAAAGATGACAACGTGCAATTTTTAATGTTATTCAAAACATACAAAATTTTATACAAGTTTTGTATAATGAAAATTCTATCTTATCATTATAAGAAATGATCAGAGAAGTAAATGCAAGTATTTTGATTGTATACAGTAAGATATCATAGCATCAAAATCATTGTTAGGATATGCTATCTTTATGTTCTCCTTCATACATTAATCTTATTGTTTAGTACAAGGATTTGTATAGTACTATACAAATCCTTGTTTAGTATATTCATAAAATGTCGTTTAATAATACAAATGACGAAAAACATCGAGGTCCTTTTTAAGAAAAGCTCCATAATTATCGATCTCAGCTAACATATAAACACGAATGTGTCAATATTTACATAGTATATTGTTTAAGCGTCCCATGGTGCCACGGCAAATCCTTTCCGGTGCGGTATCACTATTCAATACCATATGTTACTATTTTATCTGATCATTGAAGTATTATTATAATATAGTAGCCCATGCAAAAGAGATTGTTGGGAGACCCCCTTTTTTATTTTTCGCAGTTAATTTATAATTTGAAAATACAATGTAGTCTTTTCACATCAACTTTTTTACCTTGTCTTAAGTGTTCAAACTCTTATCAATGCGATTTAACAATAATAATTTATGTATGTTGCCCTCTATTTGTATGTTTAAACGTTTAAGAGTATTTTACACATAAGAATATAGGGTAACACATATAAACTAATTTTATGAAGTAAAAAAAAATTGAGATACGGCTGAAATATGAACGAATATTTTCAAATAAGATTAATTACAACAACAAAAATAATTATAAAATTAACTAGACAAAGTGATGCCCCGCACTTCACTCTGAAGTAACTGTATCATAACAAAGATAATGTAGAACTTTATCTGAGATTTAATTGTGTCTGGGAGAAACAAATGATGCCCCCGCAGATGCAAAGTGTTATTTTAAAATAACTTCAACTATCTCCCAAAAGATCAAATATTAAACCCTGACCACATGCACACCTTCAATATATGTACAAACCACTAAACTTTAAGGAGAAAGTCTGCGGTTTTATTTACTGATATCTATGTCTAATTAAGGGTAGTGAATTATGTAAGTTTTATGTTCCTAGAGGACAGGAAAGTATTACAATTTAATCCACAGGTGTTAATGAGTTTACGTGTTACATAGATCAAATAAAATTCAGCATGGAGTATACATCTGGCTTATACAATGTCAATGTCGAATACATGTGACCTACCCATATCAAATAAAATCTAAAATTGACAGTAAAAAAATGTACATCTTGTCATATTTATGATATTGCCTTCTGTAGCTTTTATTTATATGTTTATGAGATTTCAACCCTCCCTCTATACCTCTAGCCTATGTAGAATAAACAAAACACAGCAATACGCACAGTAAAACTCAGTTTAAAAGAAGTCCGAGTCCGATGTCAGAATAGATAACAAAAGTCTTTTAAGACACTAAGCAAAATGGCAATGATACATGATAAATTAACTAAAGGACTACTACAGCAATAACTGACATGCCAGCTCCACACTTCAATTAAACTGATTGAAAGATTATGTATTCGTCATATTCATAAATTGTCTATCCTTTTCCAGAATCACGTTGAAGAGTTAAATGCTATTTTTCTTTTATATAAAACATAATCTAGATAATACTCAAGCCTGCTTGAAAGCCTGCTTGATGTTGAAAGGATTTGTATATTGGATTTTTATCTAGCCCAATTAAAAAGAAATTTACAAGGATAGATCAGTTTGCCTGCGGCTTTTATTGAACTTGTTAAAATCAGAAACACCGATGATAAATTAATTGGACTATCTTAAAGCTTCCGAAAAGGTCGTGTGTAGTATAAACAGGGTTACAAATTTCATACAATAAAAAAATTTACTAGATTAAGAAAAAAAATTAAAAAAGTATTGCCATGATCAAGAGATATACATATATTATAAATATAGGAAATAATATAACATGTAAACGTATCTCTTTTGAACCATCGTTAACAGAAAATATTCTTTCTACATCATAGGGCATGCAAAACTTTTCTTTTTTTAATTATTTCTTTCCTATCGGCAATTTCTTCATCATTCATCTGTGTATAGTGTACGCGGGGTTTCTTTCTTTAATCCAACTGCGTTCGGAAATATCGTATAACAACTAATATCATAAATTACCCTATAGGCATAACGTCAAAGTGACATCTATTGGCGGGGTGTTCGTTTAGGGGAGTTATCTATTCTTATCTACTGGTCACCAGACGATGAGAACAAGATGGGAACCAGAATAGAAAAGTAACACGAGTTATCTCGCCTTGAAATGTCCGTAATTCTTGTACATGATCTTTTCATATTAAAAAAAACCGGAGCGATGCAAGATGTATGAGCGGACTTTCGCATACTATATATCCGTTATCATTACAAGGCAATGCAATTCACTATAGCGTTGTTAGAAAATAATCTCCAATTTACAACAGTTTGGAATCATTACATCAAATAGCATTTTTTTCATCAGCTGAACAGATAAAAGAGTAACAAGTGGTACGCCAAACGCACAATCAATTAAATGACTCATCTTTAAACAAATCTCAGTCAGACTGCATAAAAAGAATTGCATAGTTACCTAGTATCGTCTAAAACGCTGTCCAAAAAATAACATCCAAAGTAGCAACTGCATGTATGGCTGACTTTGCATAGGTAACCTGTATTTACAACGTTATTCGAGGACCAAAATTGATGTATAAACATATAAGCGCTGCTAAGACTAATAATGACCCCCTGGGTAATGACCAAAGGTTGACACTACACGTGACGGGTCTTCCCTATATCTAATTATAAACGTTTACACAATGCATGTAGATAACTTGAAAACTATATAAAAATCACAATGAACACTATCTTCAATAAAGGGTAACCAACACCGTTACTTTTAATACATTATTTGACCCAATATTTTATTCGGAAAGTCTCGAAAATCAGGAAATTAATGGATAAAATAGAAAATTGGATAAGTTATTCGTAGAATTATTCTGAAAATTCTGTTAATGGTTAGTTGCTTATAACAGACTAGTGAAGACCGTACTTTGACCTATAATTGTTTACTTTTTACACATTGTGACTTGGATGGAGAGTTGTCTCATTGGCACTCATACCACATCTTCTTATTTCTAGTTGTTAACTTCTATATCGTTTGGTCTGTGGTGGAGAGTTGTCTCAATGGCAATCATACCACATCTTCTTATTTTTTCATTTTTATACTATTACAAGACTTTCCATTCGAAATGATCGCCGATCGGAATAGAAATAAAACATGTAACCAACATCGTAGGGGGAAATCTGAAATGTCATGTGGAGGGGTGGTACCTTACAAAAAGGAACTTAACTCTCTGTATTTTATTGAATGATAGTCATTATACGAAGAACAAAATACATTCATGTATGAATGAATGGCATTCACAGTGAAAGTAATAATAATCTACAAGAAACCACCTTTAAAAACTTAAACAGTATAAAAATACAAAATACTGTGTTGGTACTATAAAAAAAAGTCAGGTGGTACGAAGGGGAATACAAAAATCAATTGAAGAAGAACCAAAAAATTAAGCACCCTTTTCAAAAGAAAGAGAAGAAAAATACAAACTAACATGTTAATATACTGTAACAATATATGTACATTGTCGGAAAATATAAAATTTATTTGTATGAGATTTAGAAACAGGATGAAAAGCGAGGCTCGCCGAGCTTTACTCCTGTTTCGTAACGAGAATAAATAAATATCATACGGGTTTCTCGTTTCTCGTTTTTATATAGATTAGACCGTTGGTTTTTCCGTTTGAATGGTTTTACACTAGTAATTTTTTGGGGCCCTTTATAGCTTGCTGTTCGGTGTGAGCCAATGCTCCGTGTTGAAGGCCGTACCTTGGCCTATAATGGTTTACTTTTATAAATTGTAACTTGGATGGAGAGTTGTCTCATTGGCACTCATACCACATCTTCCTATATCTAAATATTATATTTTTAATTATGTACATTACATTGTTTTTTTATCTCGTAATTTACACCCGGTACTTTAAGGTTTAGTTGTTTAAATCCAGTTGTTTCTGACTTTTCAAAGATATCAACATAGTTTAAACGCGGACCGCGAAGAAAACCCCAAAATGAACTGTTATCCAAAAAGAAATATTCGCATAAACGTTTGCTCAACGTGGAAGCTGAGTAACAGGAAACTTACTTTTTACAAGTACAAGTAAAGTAACAATTTATTTGTGTGTACATGTTTAATTTGTAATAGTTGGCTGATTGCAGGATAAAAAACTAAAAGATGAATACCGAGGGATAAAATCAAATATGACGAAGGACAGACAACCCCATTTAAAAACGCAACAATACACAGCAAAACGTCTGTAGGAAATACCTAGAGGGAACCTGGACGCATTGGGATGGTAAGCAGTTGCTGCTCCACTAGTGACAAAGAAGTGTTATAAAAAAGAATATGTGGTATGATTGCCAATGAGACAACTCTCCACAAGAGACCAAATGACACAGAAATTAACAACTATAGGTCACCGTACGGCCTTCAACAATGAGCAAAGCCCATACCGCACAGTAAGCTTTAAAAGGCGCGAAATGACAATGTAAAACAATTCAAACGAGAAAAACTAACTGCCTAACTTATGTACAAAAAATGAACGAAAAACAAATATGTAACACATAAACAAACGACAACCACTGAATTACAGGCTCCTGACTTGGGATAGGCACATACATACAGAATGTGGCGGGGTTAAACATGTTAGCGGGATCCCAACCCTCCCCCTAACCTGGGACAGTGGTGTAACAGTACGAACTATAAAAATCAGTTGAAAGATGGATAAAAATACAAATACTACAAATACAAGTGGACGTGGCCGGGTACTTGTACATCCAAACAACAAAAAGACACTAAGAACAGATCTGAGAGTACTCGCAGTTACTGACAGCTAGTCCAAAGCCACTAACAACTAATTAAAAAAATCATGCATCCAAGACTAAATTATCAATCCGTACACATCCAACATCCAATGGATTTAGTGTAAAGACGTCATAAACAGTCAGAGAAAAACATGACCTTGTGCAATGCCAAGATACAGGTATCGACAGATTGTAGATCCATGAATGTGTATATGTATATAACAATAATATTTAGTTTGCTTTTAATTTACTGATAACAAAATCAATATTAGTACCAATAAAAACAATATATAATGATCTAATTACAGTGTTGAATTGGTAACATTTTAGAATACGTTTATTTAAAGGATCGATAAGTTTACCAGGATCGTTTCTAAACTTCCGAGCTCCTTGCCGTAAAAATGAGGAGGTGCAATCCCGTTTGAAATAAGTTTTCTACAGGTACAACCAAACTTCAAAACCAAATCTTTATATCTGTGGAAGAATTTAGTAAAGGATTTAAGTAATTTGTGGTAACGAAATCCCTGGCTTAATAATTTACCAGTAATACATAGATTACGGTCGTTAAAATCAAAAACGTCACAACAGACACGGGCATAGCGAACGAGTTGTGAAATATATACACCGTAAGATGGTGCCAATGGAACATCACCATCCAAAAAGGGAAAATTAACAATAGGGAACGAAAAATCGTCCCTTTTGTCGTAAATTTTAGTGTGGAGTTTCCCGTGTAAAACCGAAATATCTAAATCTAGGAAAGGACAGTTGTTACCGTTTAAATTTGATTTATTTAAAGTGAGTTCCTTTGGGTAAATTTCGGCAGTATATTGAGAAAATTCTTGATTATTAAATGAAAAATATCATCAAGATAACGGTAAGTTTTGTTGAATTTATCAATTAAATACAATTTAGACGGGTCTTTACTGAGTTTGGTCATAAACTGTGATTCATAACAGTACAAAAACAAGTCTGCTATTAAAGGGGCGCAATTAGTGCCCATAGGAATACCTACAACCTGTCGATAAACTTTGATGCCTACGTACATAAATATTATCAAGGAGAAAATTAACAGCTTCAATCATCTCTTCACACCTCCAGTAAGTATATCTAGCATATTTACCTTTCTCATTAGAGAAGAAGGCTTTAAATGAGTTGCAGCAAATATGTTTGCATTCAGATTTACCAAACGACCATTTAATTAAATAGTCAAATTTTGGTTTGATAAGATTGTGTGGAAGTTTAGTGTAAAGAGTAGAAAAGTCAAAACTGTCAACAGAATCAAAAGGACCATCAAAAGCAAGTAATAGTTTATGATAAGCTCTTTGATAGTAGTTAAGGAACATGTTAAAAGCACTGAAAGATTAGATATAGAACACTTACTAGAGGCCGAGATGAAACGATATTTTACTGGTTTTTTGCGTAGTTTAGGTAACCAGTTTTGTTCTCTTTAAAGATTTTTAAAATACCACAAATTGTAGTGGTTTGTAATACAACTATTTAGATACATTATTGTTAGATTAGGTGATTGATTGTATAATTGTGTATTATTTACACGTGGCTTTTGTTATTTATAGCATGGTAATTTCCAGTATATTTTATAACAGTGTCTAAATACGAATGGACTTTTCTAGAAATAATTGATGTAGAAGAAGGTTCCAGAAATTACTCATAGTCGGTCATTTAAGATCATTAATACGTCATTCGATGAGTTGATTTAGAGTTCAACTGTGATATTAGTTAATCATTTCACGAAGTTAGTAACTATTACACGTGTTGATTTTTGTTTTCATTTTGGACAAGTCAAGTATTCTGTTAAGAAATGCATAATTCAAGAACAAAGTTTTGAGGAGGATTGATATTTTTGTGACGAAATAACGAAGCAAATCAAATTGAAATCACGACTGCGGCCATTTTAGATTTAGACATAAAAAGAGGAGAAGATACCAAAGGCACTTGTCTCAGAAAAAAAATCCTATATACCTTAATGTGGTAAAAAATTCTGAGACAAGTGCCTGTGGAAGATACCAAGGGGACATTTAAAACTCATAAGTCGATGGTAAACTGACAATGCAATGACAAAATAACGATGACAAACAAGTCCATATAATACTACATAGAACACTAAACACTGAACAACACTAACCAAACCAATAACTAGACATTGTCAAAACATGTAAACAAAATTGTACATTATTTCGAACTTTGAACAGGTAGAATGCAAGACGTAGTCGAGCATTTCTGCTATATAAAAAAGGCAGAGGATACCAAATGTGTAATAAAAAAATTATAAGTTTTAAAAATCAGACAATGCCATTGCCAAAAAGGAAAACGACGAATACAGACAAACAGCAGTCTACTAAAACTAAAGAATGAACACAAACTTAATGAAAACCAGGTGTGATCTCAGGTGCTCTGGAAGGACTAGCAGATCTTGCTCCATTTATTGGACCCGTCATGTTGCTCATGGTTAATAACCATTCAGTGTTGATTAATCGTATTGATTTCGAGGCAAATAAATTGAAACTACGACAATTGAAACAATTCTGTGGTCATCCCTGACAGGGATATGTCTTAACGGTCAATCAAATGAATATTGTGTCCGTTAAACTTTTGTGGGGTGACTACTACACCACCACTGGGACCTTTCTTCAAATATCTTTCTTGTTAGAAATAACCCTATATCAAAGAAATCATGACAGGAAATGCAAGCTCTGGAATATCGTTTCGAGATATATACTCCATATGGGTGCCCTACATGAATGTATACTTTTGTAAACAGTCAGTTGCAAAGTGCCTAAATTTAAAAAAAAAATGTATCATTTCACGGTGATAGCTATAATCCCACTGAAACCAAAATTATATGGTTGCTAGATACTTTTATCAACTGGAATTGAATTTTCAAAACCGTTAGTGCCCTATTGTGAGTTTTGTACGACTTACTTCCCTTGAGGTTCATGCGATTCCCTCAGTATTTTTTTTTTCTCACTTGATACTGACCTTGGCATCGCCTCAGTTGACAATGTTTTCTAGGGGTAACAATCTGCTCTATCACCCTCTCAGCTATGTGTTATTTATATAATGAAATATACACGGTTTCCGCGCGGTTGCTATTAACCAATCATATTCCTAGAAATGTATAGGAGGTAAGATAAGTATACATAGCCTGATTTTTTTTTAAATTTATGAAGATAAATACATTTAAAACAAAGTAGTTTTCTCTTATATATCGTCAAAAATGTTTTCTTCGTGCATGCTTTTGAGCGACAATTCCTTTCCTTCTTTCATACAGATATAGTTTTATGATTTTCTCTAACTTGGTTAGATACTTATTGTATTATCTTTAGTTTGTTGAATATTAATATCATGTGATAACTGCAATTTACTTAACAAGATATCAAAAAAAATTTAATGAGATATGAAGCAGTGAAAGTATCCTAAATACTCCCTGTTAGTTATAATTAGTTCTAGGTATTTTATAGTTTAAATATATACAACAATTTATGCACAGAATTGAAGTAAGCATTGCGATATGCAATGATAGATATAGATATTTACCACTGCATCAAGTGCGGCACGATATTTCTCAACTCGAGCCAGTTAAATTTTAAAATTAAAAAAAAAAAGATACTTTTTCCAGCGTTTTAAATATTAAAGTGTCGAGAGAGGAGAAATGTCGTATTGCATTAGAGTCGATGGTGGCCTCTATTTCGTCAATGATGTTTAGACGATACTTGGAAAACACAATGATCCCTCTTTTTCACATATCTGCAAAAAAGATTTGTTCTTTTTGTTGAGGTCATATGGCATGGTTGCCTCTTTTTTCTTACTTCACTATGTGAGAATGCAAAACAATGTGACTTCATAGTTTTTACCAGTTAAGAATTGAGCCCCACATATTAATTATGAAAAAAAAATAATAATTAAGCAATCGGGGAAAGTATAAATCGGTTAGGACTTAGAGAAAAGGTAATTTTGGTAATTAAATTGAATTTTTAGAAAAAGAGATATGATATATTGCAAAATAAACTTATTAACAATCTTATGTTGCTTATAAATATCGATTAACTTCGATATTCTTTATAGCTAGATATGGAATTTTATATTAGCTTGATACCTTGTGAATATACTAACATACATTTCTCAAAATATTATTGTGCATATTGGTTTTGATGATACCGTGTGCAGTCTATTCTGAATTAGTGCTGCTGTTCCACGAGTCAAACAAGGAATTCTTTACATATGTTTTTCCCAGATTAGAGTTTTCATGACATATATTCAATTAGTCGAATCATTAAAACACTTGTGGTTTTTCTTTTTGTCTTTGGTATTTTTTTTAAAATTTATTCTCCCCTTTCATTACGTTGGTTAATATATATTTAATCGGTGGTTCTCTTCGGGTATATTGAATTCCTTCACCAATAAAATCTATCTACCATGATATAGCCAAAAGTAAAATAACAAAAATACCGAACGCCAAGGAAAATTCAAAACGGAAAGTCCTTTAACAATTGGCAAAATCAAAAGCTTGAACACACCAAACAACTGTCATATTCCTCACTTTACACAGGCATTTCCTTGTGTAGAAAATGGTGGGTTAAACCTGGTTTTACAGCTAGCTAATACTCTCACTTGTATGATAGTCGCATACAATACCATTATATTGACAACAATATGTGAGCAAAACAAACTGACATAATAGGTAGAAATGTCAAAAATTGGGTACAGCAGTCAAGTGGTCTGAAAGTGTCGTTAAATGAAAACCAACAATCAATCACTTATACTCGAATTGTAGTAAATTAAATGATGTACAATATCTTGGCCTGGAAAACAAAATTATGAATTATAATTGAACCTACTGCATAATTGTTATCATTTCATTCACTTTTTAATATCAGTAACGATATCATAAAATCAAATATTTACATAATTTACATAATGTAAAGTCTCCAATCAAGTGTTGATTGGCTACTTTATACCACTAGAAGTCTCTTGCGGTTTTCCATTAACTATAATTACTTTCAATTATTATATATAAACATAAGTAACACATCAGTTAACTTCATTCCAATTTAAGCTTGATCACAGATACGTGTAAGTTAACATTGTTATTTTCTTCTAATTTCATTCAAGCGAATTTGAATGAAAAAAAACTATGTATTGAATTAACATGTACTAGTTTGAGCTGAAAAAATTTAAGCATCATTTTTAAGTAAATAGCAAATTGGCGATAACTTATACCGCTATCATATTTTGATGAGTTGTTCTGGACCAGTAAAAAAAACTGTCACCTTGTTTCTAAAGTGGATCCATTCTTGTTTTCTTGTTTGTTAGCCGGAACACACTTTGTATTTGGAAACTCTATTCAAACTTGTGACTGGATTTTAATAAAACTTTTAAATTTGTTGTTACCTAGAGGAAGTGTGCACCTTATATTTAGTATTAGCCAAATATTTATTAAGTTTCCCCATAGCAAAATATTGCCTTCATCTCTACAATTATGGAAAGGAGTATGATAGTATGTGCATACATTTTTCTAGTTCTTATAAACACTGTATTCAAGCAATGACATGACTAAAAGAGGCATTTTTCTATCAAAGACATGGTTATAATTATAACAATGACCTTGATAGAATGTGTTATAAATCAACTTCGTTTTCTTTCTTTCAGATTTAAAAAAAATATATCACAAGAAATGGAAAATCTACTGCAATTGGCACACAGCTTTATCATACCACCCCAACATAGAACTATAGATACATCAGCTTTTATTCCAACAACATTACATTTTGACGACATACGCACTAAGTCTGCTAAGCAATCAGAATTTACTTCACCACTTGATGTTTCTGTTGAGGATTCAACTAAAGATCATAACAGGCTTTGTTTACTACTAAGAGATTTGATACTGAAGACACAGACTACACTCAATCATTTTGTAAGTTTTTACTAACCCAATATTATCTTTTAAGATACGCTCTTAAGTTAAGCGGAAGTCGAAAATAATCGATCCCTCTTTCGCGCCCATATTGCAATTCAATAGGTCGGATTTTTCGAGTTTCACTTATATTCTTTCCGTTCCCCTACTTCTTTTAATTAGTGAAGATACAAATTTAGGCTGGATAAAAATCTGAGATTGAGGAGTTTTAACTACAAAATTTGTGCTTTGTTGCCCTATATATTGATATTTAAAGGTGAAATGTATAATTTTCCAAAGTGACTATTACATCCATATTGTTTCATGGTGTTTAAGCCCACGTATGCTCAGAAGATGATGCGAATTTATATCCAAGTGCGTTAGAGTCTTTTTTCAGAATTTTTATCCATTTGCAATTGCATGGCACAGAACATAAACGTTTCTTTTTTGTCATTAATATTGATGAATTACCTTTTTGTTTCAGAAATCTCGGCCTGTCACACCAACGGTACAACATATACAGCTGCCATCTTACAGACCGTCTACAACTATAAGGGATCTAAAAGTCTATTATGAGTATTTATCAGCTATAGAAAAATCGGAAGATGGTGTAAAGATAAAAAACTTTTTCATACAGATTTACAGTGACGACATGCGCGAGATGAAGCAGATTTTACTGAACATCTTTGTAGTTATATCGAAAGATTCTTATACTGGATCGGATTTGCAAAACCAGTCTGATCCAAGTTTACCAGAAAATTTGAGTAAATATCAAGCCTCCGTCCTAAAGATTTTGACTGACTTGAAGCAATATGTTGACAGTATGTTGAAATAGCGTGTGGCGATCCACAAACGATAGTCTGAAAACATTCCGAGTGATGGAAACTTCCTGTATTTCATATTGAAATTTACTGTTAAAAACTAGTTAGTAACAATTGTCCATATTCGTATACCAAACATGCTGTGATAAATATTGAGATATAACTTTCTTTTATTTGTAGTTTTTTTAGTCATTTTAATATAGAAGTTAAATTACAGTCTGCTGCATCTGCTTGATTAGCATTGTTTTTGAAGAAACAACCGATTAATCAACCAAAAAAGTTTTTAATTCGAAAGTGGTCATCTCTGGTGTATAGTTGTCTCATTGCCAACCATACCACATCTTCTTTTTTTTATAAGTCGTGACTTAACAAGCCTTTTTTCGAAGGAACGAACATATAAATGATTAACTTAACGCTGATAATGACGTTGAACAAAAAAATATATGTATGTAGAAGCTCTATTCTGGATTTACCTTCATCAGGAACGCTCAAAGACGAATATTTAAAAGCCAAGGATGTATAATAACAGAAACAGTTGAAGAGTTATATGATAAAAAATATTAATATCTTATACACAAAATATGTGTTGCGTAAGTATAAGAGCTATATAAATATCACATTATATGCATGTAGATTATTTAAATATGAAATTAGTATATCAATGCCGGTTCATAAGTCCGTCCACACTGTTTGATACGTAAAATTACCGATCGTGTCATATTCCCGATTGTAACTTTTTACTGAGTGCGCATGGCGGGAGATGCATGCATAGAAGGAGACGGTTATCCTGTCGACGCACCAGGTCTCTCTCCTTTTCGAGTTGATGCGATTCCCTCAGCTTTTGGTTTATACCTGGATTTGTACCATCTTGGTGTATTTATGGAACAACGGTAAATTACTGGTGGCACGGAATTACACACATATGTAGTAGTGAAAAAGTCAGAATCATAGGAATGGCTAGGATAACTAGTGAGAACTTGTTTACTGAACAAGTTAGCATGATAGAGACGTTTTACTGAACAAGTTAGCATGATAGTGACGTTTTACTGAACAAGTTAGAATGATAGAGACGTCTGGAAAGCGACACATGTTATACATAAAATATATTCAATGTAGGTATAAAAAGCGTGTGAAAATAGTCCAAATATGATTATCCCCCTTTTATTAAGCCAAACACTCATGTTAAATTGAAGATGGCAATTCGATGGTATGTAAATGGTTATTTCATATTCAATTAAAGCCTAATATATTGTAACGCTGCCTCTCTGACGTTAGAGTCGGCCACCAGAGATCACAGGATCACGTAAAAAGGGATCTATTAGAGGTCGAGAAAGGTGTCTTAATAAAAACCACCGATCTAAACCCGAAATAGGACGAAGGAAAAATATATAAATATATATATTTATATCAGTGTGCTAGTATAATTCGGTTTTCGTGAGGTTTATTAAAGTAAAAGATAATAATTTATAAAGTTCAACATTTTATTAACGAAATAAAATACTGGGGGAAGGCTGGACTCTCGGTTCTGTCACTGGTCAGTGGCCCCTGGTATGGTTGGTCTAACAACAATTAACACGAATGTGAATACTACTCATAACATAGCATTTCTTTACAACTAGTCCTTTATACAAAGGTAACTATCATATCCATAACTAATTTTAACCAAACAAGATAAAAAGCCTGACCTTTGCCAAACTGTTCATAAAACATACATATGCTTCTCCATAAACTATTTATGTCACTACCTCAATAACTATAGCTTTATCAACAGTAACTTACACACGTGAATTCATCAACTCCAAATCTGGTGACAAAATTATTTAGTCACCGTCACCGACAGTTATAGTCACCGTCACCGACAGTTTTTAGTCACCGTCACCGTCACCGAGATTAGTCACCGTCACCGAGATTTAATCACCGGGACTTATATTAGTCACCGTCACCTTTTACTTATTAAAATAATATTATTATTTCACAATACTAACTTTTATACTCATAACATCAGACATAATTCTATTTAGTTTCTACTTCCAGTGCTCTATCTCTTTGATTTTACTATCTCAACTAATGCGAGCTATCTCCCTTGATGCAGCCAACCACACGTATTTATATTCCAAATTGACCAATGAGAGTTGCGCTTATATAATGACATCCAATCACAAGCCATCACTCTTATTAGGGAAATTCCCTTAACGGTGATGCAATTGTAAACAATGCAATGTTCTTCACGAATAAATATAATTTATGTGTTTAAAATGCAACTAAAAGCTTTGAAAACGTTTGTGATGGGTAAAAACAGATACAAACTACTGTATCTTGCAATCGATAGTGAACAGATAACGAACATTTTAACTAAAACACATCAAACAAGTAAGTATCACCTGTATCGGTGACAAACCTTAAAAATCGGAACGAGAGTTATTTAAAGTCTCCAAATGCTCCGTGCAATTAGCAATCATAATCAAACGAAACCCAAACAGGAAAAATAATAAGATGTAAAAAATAGAACAACATGAATCACAATATTATTATTATTTACAACCGTAAATAAAAATCTATGGCCTACTTTCACTTTCCAACAGTTCGAAAATAAACGTTACATGTCTCAAAAACAATACTCCACAGGTTTAAAAGTCATCCGAGATAATAGTTTTATAAGTACAAGCATAAGCATCTCCTGACTTATCAAACACTTTTGACAACCAACTTCTGGTTATGGATCATAACAACGACGAAAAAATGCATATCAAAACATCACTGAATAAATACGGGGAGCCGGCATAACATTGCCCCCTTCCTTAAGGATTTGGTCCCCAAATATATTAGCTTGGTGAGCTGATTTATACTGTTTAGGAAATACTGATTAAAAAAAAAACAAACTCTACTATTCTTGGTCATTCTTCATCGAGCTCACAGTATGTCAGTACTATGTGGGTTTAACAACAAAGATATTTTTCATTCACAAGATAAATTTTACTAATTATATCACCAACAAACGTCAAAATCTATCCAAAATCAACAACAAAGTTTAGAAGTTACTCAGTCTACATGCACACAAATCATTTAGTCTCTCCTGTACTGTTGTAACAAGTCCAGACAGTTTATAGAATTTTGCCTCCTGGAGCAGCTCGTACAAATAGACATGCTCCCTAGGGAGATATCTTTTTTCCACGGTACAATTGTTCCTCAAATAGTTAAGGATTATCTTGAAGTGAGCAGGGTCTCGATCGAAGAAGTAGACGTTATTAGAAGGACGGAACGGACTTAAAGGCTGCAACATCAAGGCGAACACACAAGAAGGGTCGGCTCTAAGGGTGTTTTTACTTGTCTCTACCTTCATCCCTCCAACGTTGAGAGTAAGTGTGTTTTCCTGTGTGTCCTGTAGGGATTGTAGGAAGGTTTCCACCAATTCTGTCTTAGCTGAAAACTCAACATTTCTTATTGGTTCAATTTCAGTATCAAGAGGTTTTACCACGACGTTCTCTGCCTTTTGTGACATACTAGCTGGAGTTGATTTCTTGACTGTCCCTGATGAGCTTGACGAGCTAGACGACGATCCGGATGAGGTTGTTGATGAGGATGAACTCATGTGAGATTTATCTGCTCTTTCTAATGTGCTCACTTCTTTTTCTGATACATGCAGTTCGACTTCCTCTAAGATTTGACTCTTTCCTTCTGTTTTATCTGCTTCCGGTTCTAAACAAATTGTTATTGTCTCACCACTCTCACTCATTAGATCTTGAATAACATCTTTGATTTTCTACAGTTTTTGTTCTTTTGTCTCTGAGGGCTTACTAACTTTTGCAGGAGTTGGCCCTGAGATGTTGTTATTTTCTTTGTTCTCTATATCTGTCCTTTTTCTGGATGTTTCTTTCAACGAACTTCCTCTCTTACTATTACATGTACTTTTATTGCTGGTGTCACCTATCTCGGATCTAGCATATCTGTTACGTCTAGATACCACTTCAACCTCATTCCCATTATTATCAACCAACCTTATTTTCTTCGGCATTTCATCTCTTTTAAATTTCTCCAGGTCTTCTTCGGCATCTTTTCCCCTACGTCCGGTGCTGTTTTGAAAACAGATCATTTGATTTTCATGCACCTTGCACCCATGGTTGGTATTGCGTCTTTGGAACAGTTTTTTACATTCTGGACACTTCCAGGCAAAGTCTGAGTGCCTTTCTAATATGTGTCGCTCCAGAAACCACCTCTTTTCAAATGTCATGTCTTCACATATAACACACATCCATTTACTCTATAAAAGAATAGAATAACAATCATAAGAAAGGGATAAATAATTATGGACCTATCATTATAATTATTAATATTTTTACAACTCAACACATATACAAAGAGTCGTAAAACTTAGTTAATTAGTAATACATGTCATACCTATACATGGTAGGACAGTTTTAGTATTCAATATTTTCATCATATGTCTTAAATATAAAAAAATCATTCGATCAAAGTTCAACTAAATTTGATAAGTTATCAACTATGAAAACCAGGTTGGACCATGATCTCCCAAATAAGGTTTAAGTTTATCATGGTGAACCACTTTCGGTTTCATTCTTGGACCCAGCTGAATTCTATATAAGACGTCATTCAGTCGATGGGTAACAACAAATGGACCATGCCAAGGTCTCTGAAATTTAGGATTTACACCAACCTTCCGTTGGTATTGGTAATACCAGACTGGATCACCAGGATTGAACAGCTTTAAGTGAATGTTATGGTCATAGTTTTTCTTCATAACATCACTAGCAAAATCTAAATTGGTTCTTGCAAATTCATGAACAGTCAACAATGTATGTTCAAGATCATTAACAAAGTCCGAAATAGAACTTTTAGGACCGTCCGGAGATTTACCAAACAATAAATCTACCGGTAGATTGATTTCACGTCCATACATCATTCTTTCGTGTTCAGCGGATTGATATGCCATCATTAGAATGGGCACAAATTTGTCCCAATCCTTTTGATGGTTCGATACAAACGAAGACAACATATTTTCCAGTGTTCTCATAAACCGCTCAGCCATTCCATCAGACTGGGGTCTCATAACCGTTGTTCTAGTCTTGTCAATATCTATCAATTTGCAAAGTTCTTGAAATAAATGGGACTCAAAATTAGCCCCTTGGTCCGTATGTATTTGTAAGGGAACTCCAAAGATTGATATAAAATTATCTACTAATGTTCGGGCTACAACCTCTGCCTCTTGGGATTTCAGGGGAATAGTATGAACAAACTTAGTGAAGTAATCACCAATTACTAGTAAATAATTATTTCCCTGAATTGACCTAGGCAAAGGCCCCATTATGTCCATAGCAACTCTTTCTAAGGGGGCACCGGCATTGTATTGTCTCATAGGTGCTTTTGGTTTTCTATTTGGTCGCTTTCGTGAAGCACATACATCACATTTGCTACACCAATTTTCAATATACTTTCGTACCCCAAACCAAAAGAATCTTTGTCTAACTTTGCTTAAGGTTTTCTTGATACCTAAATGGCCACCAGTGACACTATTGTGTAACTGCTTGAGCACACATTCTTTCAAATTATCTGGAATTGCTTTTTGCCACGTGACATTATCCCCTCTTTCACTTTCCCATTTTCGACATAAAATACCGTCTCTTATCTCAAATGATTCAATTCTATTCCAGAAGTATTTGATAATTGGACTGAATTTAGATATTTCCGACCAAATGGGTTTCAAATTGTTTAGTAGCCAATCCCTAATTATCTTTAGTACGGGGGTCATTTTCTTGTTCACTTTCTAAATCGAAATCTATCTCAACAAATTGTTCATCGTGCATCGGAGATGACGAGCTCGGTTTTTGTTGATCCAACTGAGGAGATTTCATGCTTCGAGTTTTAACTACTCCTATGCGTTGGTTTATAATGTTTTCATTGGTCTTAAATTTGCAAACATCAACTGATGTTTCTCTTGCAAATCTATTTTTCCCTTTCCTTTCCTCAGACCTTTTCAAATTGGGAACATTAAAAGTTTCGGAACTACTTGATTTGCCAACATCATATGATGCCTTTAAAGCAAATCCACTTTCATCCTTCACTTTATCAGATATGTTCATACTTTCCTTGTCAAGTTTTGTACAAGATTTAGAAGCGTTTAAATCGTCTGACCTATAGCTAGCATATACTTGTGTTGCTTCGTTTTTCTTTCTAGTCTCTAGACGTTGACTACCTTCAACCTTAACGGCGCCTGTTAAAGTATTCGTATCATCAACTACTACTGACTTTACCACTTCTTTAGTTGAAATCTCGTTATTTATTTCAACCTCTCCTAAACCTACGTTTGAAAATTTATCCTCAACTTTAGAGCAATAAGAACAATCATCCGGACAGGGTCTACGACTCAATGCATCAGCATTCGAATGAATGCGACCAGGGCGATGTATTATTTGGAAGTCATATGCACCAAGTGTTTCCAACCAGCGGGCAAGCTGACCCTCTGGATTTTTGAAATTTACTAACCACCTAAGAGACCCGTGATCGGTACGAACTGTAAAAGATCGACCATAAAGATAGTGATGGAAATTTTTAACTGCACTGATAATAGCCAGCAGTTCTTTTCGGGTGACACAATAATTTCTTTCACTTTTCGAAAACGTTTTACTAAAATAGCCAATCACTCGTTCTTCCCCATCTTGAATTTGAGATAGAACGGCCCCCATTCCCACATTGCTAGCATCTGTATCAAGAATAAAGCCGCCATCATTAATTGGATAACCTAAGATAGGTGCAGATATTAACAACTTTTTCAGATGCTCAAATGAGCAATTACAAGCTTCTGTCCATTCAAATTTCTTACACTTCTCGGTTAATTGATGTAAAGGCTTTGCAATAGTAGAGAAATTTTCTACAAATCGACGATAATATGAACAAAGTCCGATAAAGCTACGTACATCTTTTACATTCTTGGGAGTGGGCTAATTTTGCACGGCCTTAATTTTTTCATCGTCAGTACTTATGCCTTCGTGACTAACTTTATGTCCTAAAAAGGTTACTTCCTTTTGAAGAAGGAAGCACTTCTTAGGATGTAATTTTAAATTTGCTGATCTTAGCCTGTCACAAACTTCACTTAAATTTTTGAGGTGTTCATCAAAAGTTTTGGAGAACACAATGATATCATCAAGATACACTAAGCATATTCTCCAAGTTAAACCAGAAAATATTTTCTCGACCAACCGCTCGAAAGTTGCTGGAGCACCACATAGCCCAAAACAAAGCACTTTAAATTGCCACAAGCCACTACCAGGTATTGCAAAAGCGGTTTTCTCTCGATCCTTCTCATCTAAACCACATTGCCAGTAACCACTGCGCATGTCCAGTGTGGAGAACCATTTACTGCCGCTTAAAGCGTCCAGCGTGTCCTCTATACGAGGGATCGGTTGACAATCTTTTTCAGTTATATCATTAATTTTTCTAAAATCAATACAGAATCGAATACTTTGGTCTTTCTTTTTCGTGACCATGACAACCGGTGAACACCAAGCACTACTTGAAGGTTCTATGATGCCCCTTGATGCCATGTCTTGTATCTCTTTCTCTGCAACCTCTCTCTTTGCCAAAGGAAGTCTATATGGTTTAAGTTTAATGGGTTTTGCATTCCCCGTATTTATTTTATGGTTAACAATTTCAGTATGCCCAATATCAGATGGGGATTTTGAAAAAACATCTTGATAAGAACATAAAAACTCTTTTAACTTCTTGACTTCAATGTTATCCAAATCTTTGGAACTTTTCTCAAATACACACTTTAAATGATCAGGGATGCCTACTTCAGTCTTAATCTCTGCACAATTGACCCGACTCACAGTACTCACTTCAAACGTTTCTATGTCAACAGGTTCAAAAGTACCAACTATTGTGTTTTTATAGACTTTGACAGGCTCTGTGCTAAAATTAGCTACCCTTAAAGGTATGATATTTGAATTTGGCTGGACCACTACTCTGGCTAATAACAAACCAGTTTTCTCAATAAAAGACTTGTTCGTCTCTACAAGACCTACTTCATTAAATATAACAGGGCCACATGGCATCCCTTTTATTAACATTTCACTATCAGGCGGAATATCAACAGTTTCCGCAATTGAAATTCGACAACATGAGCTATCACCTTTATTTGTAAAACAGGTAATATACTCATCCTTAATTCTCAGGCAACCTTTGCTAAAAAGAACATCAAAAAGTCCATACCCAGTATGGCCATATCTTTGATTTCAGTCAACAAAAATTCGTGTTTGAAAATATGTGTCCCTAATTTTATTTCTAAGTTAACTTTCCCAATAAACTGTGAAGCTTCTCCAGTTGCTGTTAATAAATTCATTCTGACTGGCATAACTTGAGGTCTATTCTCAAGTACAAGACTATCAAAGAAATCTTTTCTCAAAATGGAGACGCTCGCCCCAGAATCAACCAACATATTTACAGACATAGAATTTATATTAGCAACTACAAAATATCCATTATCTTTCCCCCAAGAAACATTTGAAATAACCGTGTTGGGTCTTTTTATTGTGGTCGAGCCGCGACCTCCGCACTCGACGCTTGGTAGTTTTCCGAGCTGTTATAATTTTGGTTGAAATTTCTATTACCAAAATTATTTGATCCTCTTTGTTGACGTGAACCATTGTTGTTATTATGGTTATAACGTTGACCATTATTATTTTTTTTCTTAATGGCCCCTACATCATTTTGTAGATTTCTTATGCCTAATTTTATTTCTTTTATTTCACTGACTATTTTACTATCATCAGTGTCACATGCATCAGCTGTTCTCACCGATCGCCCTTTTTGTCTGTCTGCCAGTCTTAAAGCTTCAAGACGAACAGCAATATTTTCTGCTTCATAAATTGTTTTTGGCCCTACTTCTCTCAACCTTAGACGAATGTCAGTTTCAGTTATAGCATCAATAAAATAATCAAGCGCCAGTGTATCTCTGACAATAGGGGAAGTACCAGGATATGCTCGCCTTGTAAGTTTTTTAATTGCCTGGGCCAGTTCAGGCAAACTTTCGTTCCTTAACCGAACCCTAGTCTGTAGCTCAGCTCTGAAAACTTCTGACCGATTTATGGAACCAAATCTGCTTTTAAGCATTGTTACTAAACATTCAAAGTCATGCCTTTCACCCTCTGTCATTTCATTTAAAAGAGCACGAGCACTGCCTGTTAAGCTACTTGCCAACAATAAATGTTTAGATCTTAAGTCCCAATCATTAAGTTCTGCCAGAAGATAAAATTGTGTGAGATACTCTTCTAGATCGTCTGACCCGTCATACAGCTAAGGTTTAATTTTACATTTTATGTCAGGTTTAGCTCTGATGTTCTCAGTGAAATGGCTATTATTTAAGTCTTGTTTACTTTGTTTGGCTTCCCCACTCGCACTTATAGACGAACTATCATACCCCCTTCCTAAAATAGGGGTGATTTTATTTGTTATATGATGGTCAAATTTTGCCAACATACTGTCCATTCTCTCAGAAAAATCTGAAAAACATTTGTCTACCATAAATTTCATTTCCACTTTAGCGTCAGAAACCATTCTCTCTGCGTTTAGATTCTTTTCACTACTAGAAGCTATTACTTCATTCGATAGTGTTTCATCTACCTCGTCTCTATTCCCAGTGTTGGGACCGAACATAACTACATTTGAATCGTCCATATCTATTTTTACAACAACTTTAAATTTGTATATACAAACAATAGACTCTAATATATTGAAAGTGGTATCCCACCGCTGCCACCAATTGTAACGCTGCCTCTCTGACGTTAGAGTCGGCCACCAGAGATCACAGGATCACGTAAAAAGGGATCTATTAGAGGTCGAGAAAGGTGTCTTAATAAAAACCACCGATCTAAACCCGAAATAGGACGAAGGAAAAATATATAAATATATATATTTATATCAGTGTGCTAGTATAATTCGGTTTTCGTGAGGTTTATTAAAGTAAAAGATAATAATTTATAAAGTTCAACATTTTATTAACGAAATAAAATACTGGGGGAAGGCTGGACTCTCGGTTCTGTCACTGGTCAGTGGCCCCTGGTATGGTTGGTTTAACAACAATTAACACGAATGTGAATACTACTCATAACATAGCATTTCTTTACAACTAGTCCTTTATACAAAGGTAACTATCATATCCATAACTAATTTTAACCAAACAAGATAAAAAGCCTGACCTTTGCCAAACTGTTCATAAAACATACATATGCTTCTCCATAAATTATTTATGTCACTACCTCAATAACTATAGCTATATCAACAGTAACTTACACACGTGAATTCATCAACTCCAAATCTGGTGACAAAATTATTTAGTCACCATCACCGACAGTTATAGTCACCGTCACCGACAGTTTTTAGTCACCGTCACCGTCACCGAGATTAGTCACCGTCACCGAGATTTAATCACCGGGACTTATATTAGTCACCGTCACCTTTTACTTATTAAAATAATATTATTATTTCACAATACTAACTTTTATACTCATAACATCAGACATAATTCTATTTAGTTTCTACTTCCAGTGCTCTATCTCTTTGATTTTACCATCTCAACTAATGCGAGCTATCTCCCTTGATGCAGCCAACCACACGTATTTATATTCCAAATTGACCAATGAGAGTTGCGCTTATATAATGACATCCAATCACAAGCCATCACTCTTATTAGGGAAATTCCCTTAACGGTGATGCAATTGTAAACAATGCAATGTTCTTCACGAATAAATATAATTTATGTGTTTAAAATGCAACTAAAAGCTTTGAAAACGTTTGTGATGGGTAAAAACAGATACAAACTACTGTATCTTGCAATCGATAGTGAACAGATAACGAACATTTTAACTAAAACACATCAAACAAGTAAGTATCACCTATATCGGTGACAAACCTTAAAAATCGGAACGAGAGTTATTTAAAGTCTCCAAATGCTCCGTGCAATTAGCAATCATAATCAAACGAAACCCAAACAGGAAAAATAATAAGATGTAAAAAATAGAACAACATGAATCACAATATTATTATTATTTACAACCGTAAATAAAAATCTATGGCCTACTTTCACTTTCCAACAGTTCGAAAATAAACGTTACATGTCTCAAAAACAATACTCCACAGGTTTAAAAGTCATCCGAGATAATAGTTTTATAAGTACAAGCATAAGCATCTCCTGACTTATCAAACACTTTTGACAACCAACTTCTGGTTATGGATCATAACAACGACGAAAAAATGCATATCAAAACAACACTGAATAAATACGGGGAGCCGGCATAACAATATAATGTGTTTTCCAGTTATATTATAAGTATCATATCATAATTACGATTACATCTACTGGCATAACGGGTAACTATCCGGATAAACACATAATGGTAACACCTTATGTTCCGGCCACTGAGTTTTGAAGAAATAAATCTTTCAGAAGGCCTTTCACGGTTTTATATTTCTCATTTGGAAAGAAACACCGACAATAACGAAACCATTTGTTGAAAGCGCAATCATGAAATTACGAGTTATATCAAGCTTTCCTGTGCATTGTAGGAATTCACATGCAGTCGTGAAGGTTACATTTTTTATTGGGAAATAAAATATAATTTTGGAATGCCTCAATACTGTTGTCTTCCAATCAAAATTACGGATTCTTATGGAATATACTGTAAATGTAATGTTATTGTTGTGAAATAAAAAAAATAACTAAGGATTGAGATAAACCTTGTTCTCAAGTCTTTTCTAGAAGGGGAAAATATAAGAACCTTCTACAAGTTCATTGTCATTTACATGACATTCCGGTACTTTATTTGGAAAATCTCATTTTATTAATAGAAAGTTCACATAAAGTTATACAAATGACTTATCCATAAATAGATATTAGTAATTATGAAATGATTTACGAATTATACCTGTTTAGTATTTAATAAAAATAGACGGAAGATAAATAAAGGACATTCATCAGTTGAAGAGAAACTGACAACGCCGTGGCGAATAATCTTAAGATGATGAAAAGACAATTAAGTCCACCAAACACTACATAGAAAACTAAAGACCCCAACAGAAACTAAGGGTGATCTCACATGTTCCATAAGGGTATGCAGATCCTGTTCCAACATGTGGCATCCGTCATGTTGGTCGTGTACAGCTTCTGTGGTAAGTCTCATTCAGTGATGTAAAAATCGAAGGAAAGAGGACTGGATTATGGTTTTGACAATTTGAACGCATCCGTAGTAATCTATGACACAGGTATTCCATGACGGTCAAAAGATCTGGTACAAAATGACCATCCAAAGGACACATTAATTGTCATTCCTTTATCTTAATATGCATGTCTTATTCAACGTTTAAAATATTAACAGATTTCAGTGCAGCATTAAATTTTGAACATAGTGAATAGTGAATGTTTTTTTTTTTTCGTGTATTTCATGCATACAGTTTTTAAATGACGTGGTACAACATACCTAAAAATACTTGCTTCGTACATACCTCAAATTACTCTTGTAATTCATACTTTATTCCCCTTTGTTGTTATAATGAATTATCATTTAAAACAATAAGATTCGTCATCAATTTTGCTTGAATGAGATGCAATTTTACGGATTTTGCATGCAGATTTGTACAAGTTGCACATTCCGTACATTTAAAATCATTCCTCATAGATTTATTTCAACTTAAACTTGTTTAAAGTTTGGGTTCAAATGCATGTACTTAATTTTCTAAAATATTAGATAAAGATTAGGGTTAATTAAATAAATGATAGTTTGTATAGATAAATAGTAAATATTTTAGATACAAATTGTGTTTGCTGATTATGTTAGCTAATCAAATATGGAGGTTATCTTACAGCGAGTACAAAGAACAATGAAGAAAAAACTCATCAAAGATACCAGGCTTACATGTATAATTGAATACGCCAGACGCATGTTTCGTCTACATTAGACTCGTCAGTGGCGCTCGAATCAAAACATTTGGAAGGCCAAATCAAATACGAAGTCGAAGAGCTTCAAAAACCGAAAATTCTAAAAAGTTATGCTAAATAAGGTTAAGGCAATCTATATCTGTAAAGTTTTCTTGCTTACTAGGTGAGCCATATAATCAACATTATCTCTTTCTACTAACTATTATACTAGTAACAATAGTCATTTCTATTCAATCACATCATAGGCCGGGTAAGAAAAGACTAAGGATGACTGAAACCTGTAAATTACCAGTTAGTTTCTACATTAACAACAACGAATCACTTAGTAAACAAACAAACCTAAATACATGTATAATTATGCTTAAAGTACTCGATCAATGATTTTGTCATAATGCTATAATTCTAGGTTGATAGAGTCACTTCCCATTCCAAATTCTCTAAGTTCGTCTAACCGATGAGCAACAAATATAATTTGACTCTGGAACTCAAGATTTTTCAGTAAGGGTCAAATGAAATAAGCGGTTTTCTTAAGTGTCTTAACTTAATTTTCAAAAAGACGGGAAGTGAAGCTCATCTCTCTCTTAATACCTTCTGACAATTCATCAAGTCTGCTATTGACTCGTAGTAAATTCACATATTACAGATTTAATGACGGAAAAGTAGTGTAAGGGAGTTAACTCGAGAGTTGTTTTATAATAAAATGCCAGTTGAGTCTACATTAAATATTGGATGTTTCTGAAAGGAAATATGGAAGGGAGTGAATTTTTAATAGAAATAAAGATAATATTCCCTTGGCTTTTAAACAATTTCACAGGGAAATTGAAATGGCAAGGTATTGATTTTGTCCTATGTTTTTCTAAATGTACTCTGTCCTGTATATTATTATCTCAGCCAGGTGTGGCAATAATACTCTCTTTTTCTGTGTTTGCTACTCTATGAAATAAGAATTTGAACAAGGAAGTAATTAATGATAACAGGACTGTATTCCCCAATTTAAGACATCTTCCAATTTAGCTTGCCATAGTATAGATGGCGCCATCATTTTATCAGATTAGAAACTCCGTTGAAGAAGTCTTAAAATAAGAGTTAAATGTGTATCAAGATTTCATCTGTTCATTTACACAATGCAGTTGTTTATAAATACAGAAAAATATTCTATTTCTATATCAAAGCACAGTGCTTCAAATGATAAAACGTCCCTCAATATGTGCATTTTAACCTAAAAATAAAGGGAAATGGATTTATGTAAGATAATTATTGTTTACTACTCCAATATGTGAAAAGAAAGTTAAATCACAAAAATACTGAACTCCGAGGAAAATTCAAAACGGAAAGTCCTTAATCAAATGGCAAAATCAAAAGCACGAACACATCAAACGAATGGACAACAACTGTCATATTCCTGACTTGGTACAGGCATTTTCTAATGTCGAAAATGGTGGATTGAACCTGGTTTTATAGCGCTAAACCTCTCACTTGTACGACAGTCGCATCAAATTCCATTATATTGACAACGATGCGTGAACAAAATGTCACAAATAGGGTACAACAACAACACGAACCCTACCAAAAACTGGGGTTGATTTCAGGTGCTCCGGAAATTATACCATCCAAGGCTCCGTGTTGAAGGCGTACTTTGACCTATAATGGTTTACTTTTACAAATTGTGACTTAGATGGAGAGTTGTCTCATTGGCACTCATATTACATCTTCTTATATCTATATACACTTCGTATTTATTTATTCTTGTAGTTACACATGTCGATTCCATTAAAAACATGTTTACACTGAAATCAAAGCGACCTACAGTTAGGAAAATTACAATTTCTCCCTAGCTTTGACGAACGTACAAAATTGAAAACAACACGTTTAATAATTTCATTCGTCCGAAGCGCTTTTCTGGATTTACCTTCATCAGGAACGCTCAAAGCCAAACATTTGAAAGCCAAGGATGTATAAAAACCGAAACAGTTGAAGAGCTATATGACAAAAAAACCTAGAACAAATAGCCAAATTCATCTAAGGTCAACTTTCCCTGAGGGAGTTGAAACCTTAGTTTCTTTATAATTTCAAAATTTATAAACATACAATTTTAGAAAGGTTTGTTATAAATCATGTCAGTACCGAAGTACTGACTACTGAGCTGATGATACCCTCGGGGACTGATAGTCTGTTCTATATATATATTATCTTTTAAAAAAGCATGCTTCAAATCTAACACATTGACTTACTAAAATGGTGTCTAACGTGTATGTTACTGACTTCTGCATTTTTCCGGTTTTATTATCATATAGTCTTCGAATGCATTATCACAATTATAACAGATTTATTATAATGACGGAAAAGTAGTGTAAGGGAGTTAACTCAAGAGTTTTTTTGAAATAAAATGCCAGTTCTCTTGTAACAACCTTCATTCTGTATTAAACTTCACTACATAATACTAGTCTCATGTACGTCACCCCATGATAATGTATGCCTTTTAAAAACCATTTAAAAGGAAATAGCATACTGTGAAAGTATGAAGAATACAAAAACTCATAATTAAAGTGCAAAGCTACACGACAACGCCGCTGCTATGTTTATTAAATATGTTACACATGAACATTCAAAAACACATATGTATATATTATACACAACTATATACTTCACAAAACATAATACCAAAAAGAAAAAACAACCGTCCAGTCCTATCAATCTTATCTTATAAATAATAAAAAAGGGGGGACCTATTGAATAAATTAAAATTTACCAAGTGATTAAATGAGAACCGCTCGCTTTGGCGCTGTCGTGCTGAATGACCGAAACCCCAGTTTCGGCGGGAAACTGACCACACGATAGGTACGACACATATATACATCATGAAACGACAAGAGAAAATAATTTCCCTCTAATTCACTACGTTCAACCGTATGAAATTATATTTATAAGAACGAGAATTCTGTCAAGGACTCTGTCTTTAATCATTTTTCCTCATCTTTGCTAACATGGCATGTATTTGGGCATATCTAAAAAAAAAAAGGGGGGTCATATTTTAGCTGACGTTTGGCGAAATTTTTGTATTTTCTATTGCTAATTGTTGCCAAAATACCCCTAAAATATTAAAATGATGTAAAAAAAAAAAAAAAGGCAGTACCTTTTTCTTCATTGTACCGTTGAATGTAATATTCTGTAAACGGCCACATAAAACACATAACAGCAATGAAAAATCTTAACTTCAGCATTTTAATAGTCTATTTCACAAAATTTTGTTCCGCTCATGCAACTGTTCGTGACAAAAACATATAAATTGGACATAGTAATCAAATAATCAGCCTCAAGTCTTTAATAGGCGTTAATCTAACATAATCAAATAAACACCTCTATAGAAACACAGCCAAACAGTCAAAATATGCTGGTCAATGCCCCCAAGTCTTTAAAAAGTAACGTTTTCTGCAAAGGGGGTACCTATGAAGTACCTGTGAAGCAAGTCATTTTAAATGGAAACTCTGTGATTAGCAACATTTTCTGTGAAAAATTAAGCAAGGGGTGTTCTTCATTCATACTATTTCGAAAATTCTTGAACCATAGAGTACCCTTAAAAATGCCATTTTTCTATCAAAAAAGCTGCGGCACCATGTGTGTTTTTCAATTTTATTCACACCCAAAGGTGTTGAAAATTCAGAATCTGAGAGTTTTATCAACGGATCTTCTATAGTGAAAACGCAGAACCAAAAAGGCTACCATTGTCGCCTATGTAAATAATTACTTCATTTTAACCTAAAATATTGGATGTTTTTGAAAAGAAATGTGGAAGGGAGTGAATTGAAATCTTATTCCGTTGCAGAGCAGATGAAGAAGAATGAATTTGTTAATTCATCTAAAAGATAGACATAAGCAATGCGTATATTTTTTCCAACAGAATGTTAAAGCATATATTCATAATTTCCTTTAAATGAAGGCATTTTTTAAAATTGTTTTAAAAGGCTGATTGTCTGTATTTGTTAAAACGTGTATTAAATTAGAGTTACAATTACATCATATATTGACTTTTCCTGAAAAGTAGTATAAAAAAATAGAAGCTGTAATATAATTGCTTATGCGACAACTATCCGTAAAGATGACAGCAAAACCCATATAGTATAGTAAGTAAAATAAACGATCCCGGTATGGCAACATGAGAAAAAAAATCAAAAGAGAAAACAAATGACCTGATTTTTATTACAAGAATACGCGGCAGTGCGCTACCAACGACAACCACTGGAATTACAGGTTACTGGATCGGGACAGACACATAAAGAATGTGACTCATAGCCAGAAATGAGCTACGGTTTTGCTCATAAATATTCATAAGTTTCAAGAGTAGCGGAATCACCCGAAGATTGCCGATTAAAGTTTCAAGGGCGGTATTTTTAAAATCGAATCCATCCCGGAACAGCCCAGTTTAACCTTATAAATGCAGACACGAAAGGTGAAGCTAGATTTTTCGAAGTTATATAGTTATATACCATACCAGAAAAGATATAGACCTGCAGAAAGAAACCTTTTAGATGGGTATTTTGAAGTGGAAAGACTGATTTCTTCAAGAAAAATAGATAGGGTAGGTTTATTCACCGAAATGAGTCCAACATATATTTGTTCCACATGTCCACATGTCCATGAGTGCATATATTTTCCGGTATCTTAAGTCTTCAACTAATAGAAAACACACTAAAAATCATGATTATCTTACGTAGATACCCCGATTATGTTCTTCTATAACTCATTTTAAAACTTTCCAGTCATTTTAACGAAATAAATCGACTTTCTTACAGACCTAGAATGAATGAAAGCTTGAGAGGCGCATAAGGGGGCCGGATTGAAAACGGTGGCATAAAGAAAAACACACATAAATATATTACAATAACAAACGCCCAAATGTGTAATAATATTACGAATTCGAATTTCCCATCTTAAAGATGCACGCTAAAGCAAATTGATGTCAGCAATTTTTTTTTTTTCAAAAAGGGGGGGGGGGGGCGACCAAAACTTGACGATAATAAGACATATATATATATATATGACCAAATGTTTAATATTATGGTCATGCAAATGAAATCGACCAAGACAATTCGTTTTTTTTTTTGGTTGATCAAGATTTATGCTATCAATTTTGCCCCCCCCCCCCCCCTTTTCACAAAGTCGATTAATTCTGTTTAAGAGGTAACGTTATTTAGTCAAATATATTAAACATTATATAATATTTCTATACACATTATATTGGATATTCGTTAAATAATAAAACTTTTATGAGGCAATAAGTATGTAGTACAATGCAAAAGGAGAATGAAAGTAGTGTATTTTTTATGTAGAAATTCCACAGTGATTTTTAAACAGGTTCAATATATATGCAATGATCCAAAAACTTCGATTTTTCAAGTATAGAGACATGTTCAGTTGATACATTGTGTTTATCATCCGTTTTATTTCAGGAAACAGAATATCTAGTGAAGTGGGAGAATTATTCCGCGTACAGCTGTACATGGGAACCCGAGCAAAATCTACCAAATAACATTATTCACGAGTTCAAGTTCCCCTCATCTCCACCGCCTGGCATTGCCGTTACAAGAGACGATTTTACATCAGCTTGTCACTCAAGATTAGCACAAAGGACGGCAAATCATTTCTATATTCCATTCCATCACGACATTTTCAGGTTTTTATTTGGAGGAAAGGGTATTGTTAGTAAAGGCAGAGATACTTTATATACCAGAATTGACTTTGAAACTTTTGATTTACCTCAAAATTGGGACAAGCTCGTATACACAGAAAAGGGAGAAGGCCGACAAATAGTTTTTCCAATTGCATTGCGTCCCGTTTTAAGGTGGTCGAGAAAACACTTTGTTTTTGATTGTGAAGGAAGTTTGAAAGAAGCACCAAGAATGCCTATTGAACTTTTAAAAGTGGATTTTACAACAGACAGATTTTAAAACAACTTAGATAACAATGAATTATTAAATCAAATATAGTCACATAAAAGTGCTTATTATTGTATCATTTATTACATGTTTATTCAGTTAATTTAAGAACATGAGTGATCATTTGTCTCAAGCTAACAAAAATAAAATTCAGTTTAAGTTGGAACATAGTACCGAAGGTTTTGAAAGTAAAAACAAAATCTCGGGGTCAGAGTCAAAAGTATGTTTTAAGATTGTTTTACCTAAGGGTACTTTAAAGTACATGTCGGAAATATGTCAACTAAATAATCTGACTAACATACAATTAATTAATTTGAATTTGCCAAAAGGTGTGTTGCCTTTAAAAGAAAACAATGATCGCTTAGAAGGTAGAATAAGGCGAAAAGTTTCTGAAACCATCAACAAATTTACAGCATTAAAAGGTAGACGTAAATATGATTTTCTCCTAGAAAAAGCTTTTTTTATCATTTTTAAAAATGAAGTATGTTCTCTTAGTGATATGATAGAAACTGAAAAACAAACACAAAATAAGAGAATTATGAGTTTGTTTGGAGACATACAAAGACTTCAAGCAAAAGTGAATTATCTTACTGAAGAGGCTCACGAGAGAAATATTTGTCTGTCTGAATATGAAAACAAAAATGAAATTTTAAATGCATACATCGAAGGTATTCGAAATCAGTTCATAAATATAGGTAAGCCTATTCCAGATTTAAAAAGCACTCAAGCACCAAAAAAAGTTTCCATTCTAAAAGAACGTGTCCAAAAAGCACTTTGGTTTGCAAAATCATTCGGCATAACATTTTCAAACATAACAGGCACCGACAAAAATGGCAAAATGTATGATCTGCCTAATAACACAAACAACACAAACTATACAGACATGGTCAATGATGAAAAAGAAAAGGTTAAAAACATTCTTTTCCTTCTTGATTCATTTTGCATCTCGGATGAGGCATATCATGAACTTACAGTACATAACAAAGACATGGTGAAATCTTATTTAATCAAACAATGTAGGGAAAACATAAATAACACATTTTCAATCCTTAAAACACCAGGTCCACATCCAGGTGCACAACTTCATCTTTTTGAGACATTAGATAGGTTATTGGACACTATTACAAATATAGATGGCTCCACTGAGATCCAAACAGTACAACTCAAGTTCGCCGCAGATGGCGCAAAAGTGTCGAGGATATCAAGTTTTCTGGTATTGTCTCTAGCGGTCTTAAATGACGGAGAGGAGGTGATGTCAAGTGCAAATCAGCACACTCTCGCAATAGTAAGCTCGGACGAGAAATATTTTACCCTTAAAGAATGTTTTGGTACAATATTTAATCAAATTAACGAACTACTTTCACAAGAAAATGGAAAAATAATGTACGAGACCAAGTCTAAAAAAAAGTTCAACTTGGAAATATTTTTGGGGGGAGATATGAAGTTCTTGCTTACTGTTCTGGGTTTAAATTCAGCAAATTCCAACTATGCATGTTTATATTGTAAAATAGAAAAAAAACATCGGTCAGATATGTCGAAAGCTGAAATGTTTTACTGGTCAGAAGGTCTTATTAGAACAAATAAGGAGATGGTTGAATTGAGTAAAAAGACCAAGTTGAATTATGGGTGTATTCACCCCCCTTTACTCAATATAGAATTGACCCATGTGATTGTGGATGAATTACATTTACTGATGAGAATTGGTGATGTACTGCTCAGAAATTTGATTGAAGACTCAGTAAACCTCGACCATAGAAATAACATTGGTAAAAATGGTAAGAAAAATGATTCTGTTAACGAGTTGGTTACATGCATCAGAAATTGTAGTGTCTCGTTTTCAATATGGGAAAACAAGATTAAGGATGGTCGAGGAGATTTTTTGAAAAATCTTGAATGGACAAGTTTAACGGGGTCAGACTACAAAAAACTTTTGCATTCACTGCCTACACAGTTACAATCTGCAGACTGCATAAAATCCATTTCAAGAGAAAGGGTTATTAATCTATGGAAAGACTTTAAAATTGTGTACCATATTATAAGCTCTTGGTCTCCATCACAGACAGATGTGGATGGCTTTTTTTCCCTGACCTTGAAATGGATCACAGACTTTAGAAGTTTAAGTGAGCACCTTGAAGGGTATGATAGCAAAAGTATAACCCCTTACATGCACGTGCTTATATACCATGTGCCAAAAATGTTAAAAACCTACGGAAGTATTAAACAGTTCACAGGTCAAGGGGTCGAGAAGTCTAATGATGATATCAAAATCATTTATCATAGAAAGACACACAAGCATTCTGCAACTGCTGAAGCATTAAGAGTTCGGCAAAGGAAGTACATGCTTAAACAGTATGCTAGAATAAAACGAAAGTATGGAAAATTAAATACAGCTTTCTGGAGAGATGGCGGTAAACAAATTGTAGTTGCCCGATCTAAACTTACTTCGTATCGACAGGTCAACGATACGATAAATTGATTTGATATTTCATTGTACTAAATAGTAGTGATGTCTGATAAGGCAGCAACTATCTGATTTTCTGGGGAGGGGGGGCTATGGATTTTTTTCTGAGACAATTTTTTTTTACATTGAGCCAAAATAACTACTCTTGTAATTTTTTCCAGGGCCAATCAAAAGCAAATATTTTTTTTTCACCATCTATTGAAAACACGACAGGAAATGGACTTAAAACAAATTTTTTTCTATCTCTTCAGTGATGATTCAAATTATTTTTTTCCACGTTTTCCACAAACACTTTTTTTTTCCAAAAAAAAATCCATAGCAACGCTCCCCCCCCCCCCCCCCCCCCCCCCACACCCCCAGGATATAAAAAGATTGCTGCCTAAGGCATTCCAAGTCAGTTCAAAAGTAGTACACAAAGTTCTGTAAAAATATAGAATTTTTTCTCAAGTATTGTAATGAAGCCGATAAGTCGTGGTGTTAGCGTTTCCAAAATCTTTTGTCGTCAACACTCTGCGTACATATCTTATTTAACTTTGTATGTATAGACAAATTAGATAAAATTAGTAATATATATATTGTTGTTTACAAAATGCAGTGAAGTTAGTATAGATATATATATTTCATAATGTTCTCTGTATATGTACATATGTTTGATATATGCAGTTCATGTTCAAACGATTCCAGTATTGTTATTGAAGAATTATATTCTATATTAAAATTATTTTTTAAATCATTTTGTATTCATTTAATTTTTAGAGAATAAAATAGTTCTCCTTTATGGAGCCTTAATGTGTCTTGTCAACATTGGAATTCGGTGTTGTTACAAATTACGCCATGTCTAGCAGAATCCACTTTTAAAAAGTTTTTTTTTTTTTCGTTAATCCTCTTGGAGCCTCTTTCATTATGTGCATTTTATTGGAAAACTCAATTTTATTCTTTCCTAGGAACCTACATTTTTTTACTGAGGCATTTTTGTCCTGAAAAGTTTAATTGCGTGTTTTCTGTTCTTCCGGAATCCGGCCCGGCAATTAAAATACACTTCACTTGAAAGCGTACAAAATCTCTTGAAAACCAACGATGGAGCATTTTTGCCATATTCTGTAGTACAAACATACAGGGCTCTCGCTTCGAAATTTATTTTATCGTGGGAACCTTAATTATTTAACGTACAACTTCAAATTTTTGACACAAGTGTTAAACCGGTGTATATTTAAATTATCAACCCTGGCAAATGGTTCCGGTCAAGTCATACAGATTTTTACTTAAGAAGTATATATTAAATCACGAAAATCTAATACGCCGCCATTTTGAATATGTAAATTAGCAAACTGTGTCTCATTTCTGGATATGTTCATTGTTTTGATTTTGACCGCCTGACAACTTTACGGAAATATCAGAGTGATTATAAACAAGGACTTTGTGACGGGCAACTTATAATATCCGTGTTTGAAAGATTTTAATGATATCAAGCCAGTCCAGTTCAAACTATTATCACGTGGTACAATTCTCATTTACATATTATGAATATTAATTAGCAAAAGTACTTCTAATTTCTGGCTATGCTATGTTTTTATTGTTGCAAAAGATTGGGCTACATTTGTACTTTAATGAATGCTATATGAAAGCTTCTGATTTCTAAAGGTTAACCAGGTATAAATTTAATTCAAGACATAGATTTGCATTAAAATCAATGGGAGATTTTTTACTGAATTTACCCCTTAAGGATGCGTTTTGGGTAAGGGAGATAACTCTGTAAAAACTGCTTGAAATTTGGCAGACGAAGAATATTTTTCCAAGTACACAATCTGTTGCCACGTCTTTCAACCTTTGCCTGCTTTATTGACCTGAAGAAGGCGTTCGACAATGTGAATCGGGACTGTTTATGGTTCAAACTACAAACGTTTGGTGTTAACGGAAAAATCTTTAATGCTGTTAAATCTTTGTATGACAACACAACATGTTCTGTGCGTGTTAACAACGTCTTTACGTCAATGTTTCCGGTTTCGTGTGGAGTGAAACAAGGGTGTTTGATTTCTCCGACGCTTTTTGCTCTGTATATCAATGACTTAGCTACAGAAATTAAGTCTTTAAATAAGGGTATTGATATTGATAGTATAAATGTAAGCATCTTACTATATGCAGACGATATCGTTTTACTAGGTCCAAATGAGGCTAGTTTACAATGTATGCTTGATTGTGTTAATGCATGGTGCCATAAATGGAGATTAAGTATTAATTGTAGTAAATCAAATGTCATACATTTTAGGCCTAGCTCTGTTCAGCGTTCTACTTTCAGTTTTTTCTGTGGTAGTCATAGTTTAGTCTATGTAGACTCATACAAATATTTAGGTATATGGTTCACTGAACATGTAACATGGAATAAAGCCGTTAAAGAACTCTCTAAATCTGCCAGTCGAGCTTTGAGCTGTTTGACTGTGAAATTTTACGCTTGTGGTGGTATGACGTATCAAGTGTTCACAAAACTGTATGAAAGTTTGGTACAACCAATATTGTTATATGGTGCGTCGATATGGGGACTTACGGAACATAGACTCATTAATAACGTTCAAAACAGGGCAAGTAAAATATTCCTTGGAGTGACTAAATTGACTAGCAATACTGCAGTACAGGGTGACTTAGGATGGCTGTCATGTCATGCTAAACAAAGACTGGAAGTTTTAAGATTCTTTTATAAACTCGAAAATTCAGATGATTCTCGTATTTTGTATAAGATACATCTATGGTCGAAACGAAAACAGAGATCCTGGAACTTTAATGTGGTTAAATTATTTCGCAACATGTCTGTAGAATACTTAATGCAGCCCGGAATTAGTAAAGAACTATTTTTTAAGTGATTAAAAGTAAATTACGAATATTAGATGAACAGTTGTGGTTTACCAAACTTTGGAATGACAATTCGAATGTGAATGGAAACAAGTTGAGACTATATAGACGTTACAAGAAGGACATTCAACCTGAACACTATGTTATTAACGCAATGCCACGCCACTTACGAAGTTATTTACCCTAAACGTTTGTGAACGCGAAATCCTTCGGAAATAAACGAAAGTTCGCCTAAATCTTAACAATGTTTGAAGCTGTGAAAAAAAATATTTCTTATAAGATCGACTTTTAGGTTTTTCCAAAGCAAAAAAGTTTGCTCTTGATAGTTTATATATAGGAAAGTATCCGCTATAGTTTAAATTGAGAAAGAGAGGTGATTGGCATATTAAGGTATGTGTAACGAAACAGATTTTATTTTTAATCAGATCAAATTTGACAGTTTCCAGTTTCTACGTATGAAAAATTTTGTAGATGTAAAATCTCCAAAACGTTACATTGAAATTGAATAAGAACTGACTTAACTGCGTCATATTAAGTATAGCACATTATTTTTTCCGGGTTATTTTTGTGTGTTTCGTTAAACAAAACTGGACTTTGTCTCTTGTATTTATATGCGGAAATTTCTCAAAAATATTTACAGCAGTTTTCATTTGAGCGGTTCAAAATTAATGAAATCATTACCTAACATGTATAGTTAATATGAAGGGCCGTTCGGGTCATAATTTATTTTGTTACACGTACCTCTTACGCGTAACAGGTCGTTCACATACCCTAGAGGTACACGTAACACTTTGTTCGCGTACCCTAGAGGTACACGTTACACTTTGTTCACGTACCCTAAAGGTACACGTAACACTTTGTTCACATTACCTTCAGTTACGCGTAACTATTTGTTCACGAACCATAGAGGTACACGTAGCTGTTTGTTCACGTATGCGGAATAATCTTTATACCCTCAGCACAATGAACTCGCCGTCTGCTGGATAATACCAATTGACTAATTAAATCAGGCCTTTCTACAACATTTTAATTACTTGATTTAAAGTTTTAAAACTCGGTTAAAATTATTGATTTAAACCTATATATATATATATATATATATATATATATATATAACTGTCAAATTTGATCTGATTGAAAATAAAATCTGTTTCGTTACACATACCTTAATATGCCAATCATCTCTCTTTCTCAATTTAAACTATAGCGGATACTTTCCAATATATAAATTATCAAGAGCAAAGTTTTTGCTTTGGAAAAACCTAAAAGTCGATCTTATAAGAAATATTTTTTTTCACAGCTTCAAACATTGTTAAGATTTAGGCGAACTTTCGTTTATTTCCGAAGGATTTCGCGTTCACAAACGTTTAGGTTTTTTTTTTTAACTTGGAACAGGCACAAAATCTGAAGGTGTGAAAACAATATATGTGTTCACAAAGCCCATCTCTCTACCCTTTCCTTTTGCCGTAAATCTGAAGCACAAAATAAAAAATATAAAAAATTAAGCTACCATCAAAATGATTACTAAAAATGTAGCTATAACAAGGGAGTAAAAAACGGAACATAATGTGGAAAGCAGGAACAAGACATGCATCTTAGGTACTACAGGAAGGTAGCTCAAGTAGCTACAGCTGATTTTTTAGTTTAAACATATTTTTATTCGCTCAAAGCAAAACGGATCAGACACAAGTAAAACATACTTTTAAAGTCTTCTCCACGATACAATATATATAACAATACAAATTGAATGTGAGCATGCATTATGTAATATAAATGACATAAATATTACTAAACTATATTAAAAAAGGAAAGGGGATAAAGAAAGAACGACAGAGATTAGGATGATGATAATAATGATGATTGTGGGTGTTTTAACTATGTTGATATATTATACCACGAGGAATCGTTATGATTTCTTCATAAAATTTTAGACTTGTTTAACAATTTGCACATTTTAATCATAGGAAAGAGTGTCTTTTCAAAAAACTAAGTTTTATGTCCAAATTACAGCTAGAGCGATAACTGGATACTGCTTCTGAGGAAGAAAAAAATCAGAAACAACACTTTCAACAGATTTCATGATGTTTAATCATAAAATTTAACTGAAATCCGCAGCATTTGTGTGAGACTAGAAAATATTCAATTTCAAACAGTCCTAAGATGTGACAATTTTCGCTGACACGAGCCATGTAGCTCTTGCTGTTGAAAGATTACAGAACTTTCCCGCGTTTTGATATATAAGATTCCAGTGTTTCAGTTTTATTATTAACATTACTGTTATAAAAAAGGCTGATACGTGTTTTTTATATATATTATACTATAAACGAGAAATACAATATTTATAGATAAGATGCCAAGAGACAGTTCCTCTCACCAGATTGATATTACATGTTTGATTATACCTGATTTTAGGCAATCATCAGTCAGTTTCCTTGATATGTATTTAATACATATTGGGTAGTTTACACGCACATATGCATTTGTTAATGAATATGTAGGTATTTATAAAACGTCGTAAGAAACGGTTCGTGTTCTGTCTCAAACGGACATTATGGCTCAATCGCATGAATATGAATCCCAAATCGATTGAGATAAGGCAAGAAGACGTATACGCATCTCCATATTTGACCAGCCTTACTGTGCTGACATGAAATGTCATAGACATGGTCATTTCTTTATATTCATTGATTATTAAGCTATACGACTATTTCGACTCGAATGACACAGACAAGTCTTATAGAGACGAACGCGTGACTGACGTACTAGATTATATTGTATCTTTTATAAGTATTTGCACACATCATCCGTGGTAGAATCCCAAGTCATGTCCAGTAGTAAGTTTCACTTATCTGCAAAACCGAGAACAATGTCAGATATTCAGGTTTATGCTGTAGTAACAATGTAGTGAGTTTAATGATTTAAAAACGGTATTCCGAAATCTGTTAGTCTAGATTTAAACAAAATTGAATGAAATCAATAAGAACGTTTGCAACCACTGGGTTGGTACTGTCGATGCTGGACTGAAAGTCACTGTGATACTAACAGGATGAAAATGATACATGGTGATTGTAGATTTTAATTCTATAATTGTTAATTTTAAGCAAGTGAAATTTGGTTAATGTACTTTAAACTGAGGTTCTTACTCCTTGGTTATGTTGGCTTATAATTTGATATGCCAGACGTTCGTTTCATCTACATAAGACTCGTGTGTTTCAAATACCGCGATTTAAAATGCATGAATAAAACGACAAGTATGATTTTGATAGAGATCTTTGTAGATTCAAATAACGGAAATATATATTTCGTGCGTCCGAAACGTCTTTTACGATAAACCTCCACCAGGAACGCTAAAACCTAAACATTTGAAAAACAAGGATGTATAGATAATAAATTGAAAGATATTTCGTTTAATATCAAAATATTATTGAAGGTTGCGTTGTAGGCATTAAAGTTGTAAAGAGTCAAAACAAAATCGAAAAAACATATTATTCTTTGTTCCTCCCCCGTCAACAATCCGGGTATAAACATTTAAAATCATTTTCTTAGTATCTTCCCTTGTTTGTTTTTAATTACAATTTGAAAAATCAACATTAACTATAAAACAAAATTTCCCTATAGAAAATTGAATGAATCATTCTGATAAAAGAAATAACATCGTGTAAACTGTGTACGATTGTATTTCATAAGAATTTTCCAGGTCGTATTATATGCTTCAGTTAATTTAAATCTTATTCTTATATAAAATAATAATACTTGATATATTATAAAGGACACTGGTTTTTTCTTTCATAGCAATTACCATTTATACGAATTTGATGGTGTTAATTACTACTTCGTATAGTCTTATCATTATAAACAATATTTATGTCACCTATAGTTGCTTACATCCATATCGTTTGGTCTCTGGTTGATAGTTGTCTCATTGGCAATAATACCACATCTTATTTTTGAATATGATATTTGTACATCAAATTTTCCCTTGGATGGATAGTTGTCTCATTGGCACTCATGCCACATCTTCTTATTTCTTTGATAGTAAATGTGTGAATTGAAATGATTAAACGCCTTACTATGGAGATCGGGTAATATTACTACTAACAAAATATAAAGTGTTTTTTAAAATAATTAGCAGCTGCTTATTCATAGTAACATGTTACTTCTTCATTGGCATATAAACATTTTCTGTGTTATTGCACATGATAGTTTACTTATTTCCAAAATGACTGTCTATGTTTATGAAAAAAAGCATCCTTATTTTGTTATACATTCATTCGTTTCTTAACTTTGTTGCCAGGTGTATAAAGATATACAAACTTATATGACAGACACAATTAGTCTTTGTCGTTGCCAGAACTACAAACACTAATAAAATTCAAAAGTGTTATACAAATGAACTGTGTGCGCTTACCTAGAATATTTTTTTTTACATGAAATGCCATGTAATCTTCAAAATAGACATAAATTATTGATAAACAAACTGCTTCAGTACACTATCGGATCTGAGGATACAATTATAAAAAATCATCAAGGCTACCAGGCATTATAAGCCAGGTTATCGGTAAATTTTCAGTATAAGAAAAATAAAGATGACCAACCGATCCTCCGTCCATCCAAATCGACCTCAAACACTTTTTTTAGGCAAGTGTAACTTACATATGCATGTTTATGCGATAAATCCCACTTGCTTACCTTGTTTACAACCAAGAAACAAGGACAAGAAAGTCATTTTGTGGTAGAAGCAGTATATTAATTGATTTTAAAATTAATGTTATATTAAAAAAATACCCTCTTAGGATTTAGGAATGTGTGAAGCTTAATGTGAAGCTTAATGCTAGAAAAACGTAACATTCCTATAAGTGGTGAAGTTGAAGTCATCCTTTGAAAAAAATTACGGACGCCATCACGAGTTGGTTAGCCGTTATGGAATATCTGTTTCACAGATGGATACGGATAAGTTTCAATTGCGTAACCACAATCCCGACTCTTTTCCTCGAATGTGACTAACCGAATTAGACTTATCAATACTTACATGAGCAAGACGACGGGCGCCACATGTGGATTCGGATCAGCTTACCCTTCAGGAGCACATGATATCACCCCCGGTTTATGGTGGGGTTTGTGTTGCTCAGTTTTCTATGTTGTGTTTTGTGTACTGTTGTTTTGTCTTTGGGTCGTTTTTCGTTATTTGTTATGGCGTTGTCAGTTTGATTTCAACGGATCAATAAATACAACAATTGAATCAATATTTTGTACGTCTTTACAATTATAGGTTCAGACTTTTTTCATTTTCAGTTGATTCGAATATAAAGGTATTTTATTACAATGGTTCTAGTAATTTATAACTCTAAAAATAAGAAGATGTGGTATGATTGCCAATGAGACAACTCTCCACAAGAGACCAAATGACACAGAAACTAACAGCCATAGGTCACTGTACGGCCTTCAACAATGAGCAAAACCCATACCACATAATCAGCTATAAAAGGCCCCGAATGACAAATGTAAAACAATTCAAACGAGAAAACTAACGGCCTGATTTATGTACAAAATAATGAACGAAAAACAAATATGATATACAGCAAAAACGACAACCACTGAATTACAGGCTCCTGAGTTGGGACAGCCATTGTTTACAAAAATGCAATTTAAATATACTGTTTATGAAATAAACTCATCATAGATATTATATTTCAAAAACACGTTCCAATTCCTAACACCATTGAAAAAGTTGCCACATTCAAAAAGTGTTGTTGAATCTTTTTATTCAATTGATCTTAATCTGCTGTAATAGGATAAGTCTTTTACTCCACCCGCCAACAAGGTTATGCATTGTTTTCCCAGAAGGATTAAATTGACAATTTCGGTCATGTTGACGTATATGCAGATCTTGTCTTGTTTATTATATTCATCATTCTATTTAAAGTAAAAGATGGCCTTCAGAAATATTGTGTTTATGTTTATAGTATTCACTAAACGAGAACAAATTTCATTACTCATAAAATAGAATTTGGCATTTCAAAATTGCTTTAGAATGATTTCATTCAATTGAAACTTTAATTTGTCCATCGTTATTCAAAAATACGGGTTCTATCTTCCCCGAACAAAATAATCGTAAGGCCGTACGGTTGTCTATAATTGCTTACATCCACTTCATTTGAACTTTGGTGGATAGTTGTCTCATTGGCAATCATACCACATCTCCTTATTTCTATTTACATTGCATTTCAAGAAGTTAAGTTGTTTTTTTTAATAACCGCAATAATTAGGATGTTATCAGACCCCCACAAGAAACATGCAAGGGTTAATCTTATATTAGAAAACATCTCAAGTAATTTACACATACTTGCCTACCTTCTTGTTGTCTTGATAGCTCTTGATATATAAAAGACATAGCTTCTGCAGAAGTGCAGCAACTGGGTAATCTTATGCGTTTCAAAAATACATTAAATGACTTTAAAATTAATATACTTTCGACGCGCATGTAAAATGTTTTATAGAAAAAAAGGAGACAGAAGATACCAAGGAGACATTCAAAACTCACAAGTCGAAGAGAAACTGATAACGTCATGGCAAAAACAGATAAACAGCAAAACGCTACATAATAACTAAAGACTGAGCATCATGCGTCCGCTTAAAAGCCGGGCATGATATTCAACTGAAGATGTTAATTATTTATTGTTAGTGCAAAAAAGCAGCCTCTTCAGTTATAGGAGCCCACAATTTATATTTTTTAATATCGTTTCCGCACACCTGCTTTTCCGGTAATAAGTGATATTTAAATGATGTTTATGTTCCGTAATGTTCAATAAAATATGTCATCATTTATAAAAAAGAATAATTGTGTGCATAAGTTATGAATGGGTAAAAGCAGTAAGCTGTCGTGTTCATTTTAACTAAAACCTAATTGTTTGGGCCGTTAGCCTTTTACTGACAAATACATGCTGAATTTAACATCTTAACAGTTCCCATGCACCAGTTTATATTGTCTGCGCAACTACTTTGTTTTATTCATAAGAAAGCAGCTTTTCATTAAATGTTAATATTGCCATACTGTTAAAAAAAATGCTGACAAGAACATTGTCTTAGTGTTAATGTTGCAGTACTTGCTTGGGCCGGTATTGTATCACTACTTAGAACTAACATGGCACATTGTACATATTGTACATACTGTGGTAGCATCAATCACTTTCAAACGGCAGTGATGACTGAGCTTTGCATTCTAAACATGCATTAAACTTACAGTTTATTTTTATTGGTAATGTTCATGGTCTTTTTGGGATATGAAAGATTTATTCTATTGCATCTTTCTTCGTGGTTTAGTGGACTCCTCTCTAGTATAAACTAATGCATTAAGTCATAATCTATTATTGTTTGCATGTTGTTGGTTTTTTTTCGTTCATTATTATCTTGTACAAATGTATAGATATTGTACTTTTGTATAAAAAAATGTTTACTTTGAATAAGTAAAACTATAACAATTTACTCTCTTGTTTTTCTATTCATTTATGAATTGGCCTACAGAATGTAGAACATACGAGATTCACAGATAAGTGTGCGTAAAACCTCTGTTTTTTTTATATTATATTACTAGGAAAGCATAAAGACTTATGCAAACGTGTCTTTTGTTCCTACAGTAACCGGAAATTCAGGTTTTACATAGCATACAGCAAACAAAACTCTAGAAAATAAAAAAATTCAGAGTCATATTAACCAGTCAACAAATTTTGTAATATTAAGGGAAACAAACTCTTCAAATATACCAGGCTATGATTTTGTATGCCAGACGCTTGAAATGTTCAATGTTGAATGTAAATAATTGCGTTTTTTTGCGGAATTAAACACCATATTATGAAGAATTAGTAACATAATTCACCTTAGCAACACTCACAATTATATTATGTACATACATCTTGTCATTTTCATGACATACAACCTTTACACTTTTATTATGTGATTCAGACACACTGGATTGATTTGAATGTGCCTGTATAGCTACCGTAAGTTCATTTCTAGTTTTGTCTTTACTACATACAGTTTGAGGCACCTCGATAACTTGTTATATTGTATGTATATACCTTTACTATCAGTTTGTGTTCCCTTGTCAACTGTAAGATCATTCTTTATAATACATGTATTGTCTGTCTGTGTTGCCACGGTGACTGTTTCTACATAAGTTGAATAACCCCATGTTTTGCTTTATTATCTATATGCCGGAAATTCTCGATCCTAGCTGGACAAAGCCATTTTAACCTCGACCTTTTATTAACCGACTGCTTTGGAAAAACGATTTACAGTCTTTAGCCGAGTAATGCATCACAGTTTTTTTCGTTTAATCCAGCATGAACTACTAAAACGTTGTCGTATAAACCAAGAGTGTTTTGTGTGCATCTTTTCTTCTGCGTTAACCTTTGGACTAAGTAGAACATTACAGTTTTAGGTGTGACTGGTTTAAGCGACGTGTTTTAATAAAATCCAAATTATCATTCCATAAAGCTCGCCTACTTTCCATCTCACGAAAAACATATTTATGAAATACCAATACATCCTTGGCTTTCAAATATACAGCTTTAAGCGATCCTGATGAAGGTTAATCCAAAACTTCTAAATAAGTTATCGTACTACTGTTCAAAATATATTTTTTTTCGTCACTTACTACCATGGTTAGATTGAACAAATTCTATTCTTCTTAATTCATTAACTCATATTCTGATCAAATGAGCTCGATAAAACAGTTGCCAATCAAATGTTGAAAATAAAAGTTGTTGGACGATTCATACAGGAGAATAAACCCATCCCAGTTCAAAGCACTTGTATGCTGACATGACATATCATTAATACGGCGATTTTTCTGTATTTTTACTGTTCATAGAATATTAAAATCACTCAAAACACTAAGATTTGTCTACCCCAAGACATCGATAGCTTAAGCCAGATCTGGCACAATTTTTGGATCCTTTTTTAAAGGCTTTCCAAATTTCCCTGTTTTTTTATTTAAAGTAAGACTGAAGAGTCTTATGTAGACAACATTACGTCTGGTGCACTAAATTGTAAGCCTGGAATTAAAAGAGAGGCAAACGATACCAAAGGGAGATTCAGTCGAAAATAAACTGACAACGCAATGGCAAAAAAAAAGACCAGAAGAAGAACAAAAGTTTACAAAACACCACAAAGAAAACTAAAGACTGAGCAACACGAACCCCACAAAAAACCGGGTGTGATCTCGGGTGCTCTGGAAGGGTAAGCAGAAGTTAAATGATCAACAGATGATAGCATTGCAAAATAGTAAAATACTTCGCCATAATTATTTACAATCGACAATGACCTATACCGTGACGTCACAATATGAAGATGTCATGTGTGTTTAACTTGACAGTATGCATAATAGCTCATATATTGTCAGTAAAAAAAAAATATAGATCCCAAATGCGGTGGATTTCATCTTGCTAAATGGTTTTCTTTCAACAAAATGATCAAAAATAAACGATGTTTCGAGTCTGTGTTAGAATCTGGTCATCCAGTTTTTCAAAAGTATAAAACAGATAAACGTGTACATGATTTATTGTCTTGAGCATTGACAGATGAGCAATATATTATATAAAACATTTTTGTAAGTCATGACTAGTATTCATACAAAATAAAATAATATTTTAACATTGAAAAATATTAAAAAACATATTTCTATACAAAACAACCCAATAAATACCTATAAATTTAGCACCAAGTGGCCTTCGCACTGACAACAGATTAGTTTATACTATTAATGTTACGTGTACATAAAAAAAATGCCTATAATTGAACATAAAATGACTCCAATCGAGATCAAGTTACCGGATACCACCAATCAAAACACCAATTGCAAATGCTTTTCTAGATTTTCAAGATATGTATGCAAACTTTCTAAAACTTTAAGAGATCGTGCTTGATAATGTGACTTTTGGTTCCAGCTTCGTCTGCAAGGCATATTCCTGCGATGTCTACGATTATTATTAGATGTGATACACATTGTCATCAGAATGTCCCTGCTTAATTCTCTTAGTTGTTTATGTATACTTGATTTTCCATTCAACAATGTTGGATCTTGTTCTGCAATTTCCATGGAAGAAATGCTTAAAAAATAATTTCTGAAATCTCTGTGCAAGTTCTTTATAAAAAGAACAAAGTTGTTGATCTGAAATTTAAAAAAAAATATTTTCGAATGCGTTTTGTCCAACAAAAAAAGGCGTCCTTGTTTTAAAAATTTATAAACACCACGGCAGAACAGTAAAATGATCGTTCCAGAATTAATTGTAAAACATGGTTATATTTTACAAAAAAAAATCCACCAAAACGATGATGCGATTGGTTAACAGCTTGCCAAACATTGGATATCTGACAATTTGTGTAACATTATTTTTTGTTCTTTCAATCTTGAGATTTTGAAACGATGAAAAATAATCGACGAAAGATTCTATGGACAAATCAGAATGATATCGCATTACAAAAACGTCATAAAAAACCTCTTATTTAAAATCCTTTACGTAATGAACGAAATGAAAATGCAAGTTTTTAAAGATTATGTTAGATAACGTTTGCAGTTACTAAACTAAGTAAATGTACTGAAGCTACAAAGACTTTCTCTTAGAAATTTAGATGAATATTCTCCCTAGCATTAATTTCATGCCTCAATAACATTTGTTTGTTTCTGGTTTAAAAAAACACTGACTGAAATATAATATTAACTCCTTCGTCACCATAATTGTGTGTTATAGAAGTAAATTACGAAAACAACATGCCGAATAATTCATGTTTATTTGGTAATGTTTTATGGATAAGGTAAGTTGTGGAGTCAAATTGGCTCTAAAATCAAATGTTTTTCATATTGTCTCTAACTTGTACAATCAAAATGTTGAATCGACATACTTTTAAACAAAAGAGTCTTGGCAAATATTCACAATTTGTGAAAGCAGTTCATTTGAAGGTGAAAGAATTTGATTGACAACGCAATCATACAATTTTAATTTTCTGTGAATTTACAATAGAAATTATAAGATGTGGTATGAGTGCCAATGAGATAACTCCCCATCAAAGTCACAATGTGTAAAAAGCAAAACCTTTTGGGTCTTAAATGCTCTTTGACTTCGTACTTTATTTGGCCGTTTTAACATTTTCGATTCGAGCGTCACTGATGAGTCTTTTGTAAATGAAACGCGCGTCTGGCTAACAAAGTTTTAATCCTGGTATCTATAATGAGTTTATCTACTACACGCGTGTCTAAATTCGCAATATTTGTTAACAGAGTGTAAAATGGTACTCACCTTTTTTGAAACTGGCAAGTTGGACCTTCGGTTTAATGATGGTGTAATATGTCTGGTATTCTGAATAAAAAAAAATGCTATTAATGACCTTTGCTTATAACTGCGTTACATGGAACTTGCAGACCTTCGGAGAACCTTTTAACGCATATTTTAAATGGTTCCAACGATTAGATTGGGTATGTTTCATTTAATGCCACGTCTCGGTAGTGTATAACGTTCTATGCACGAAACAAAAAATCATGTTAATAACTCCATTACGGGTACATGGCTGACCTTTTTCAAGGCAAAATTACAAGCATATTCGATTTTCTATTGGTTGTGATTTCTTCCCGTCCATCCATTTTGAAGAATTAACCTACAGTAATTTTTGTTCTTTCTAAATATTCATAAAATATTTTCCACTGGACTCATCTGGGTTTTTTTTCTATTTCATACTCTTTGTTTCAATTGCCATTTAATTAGAAGCAAATTTTTTCACATAAAAAATAATTTAATTTTTTATTAATATTAAGACGATCATCTCTTATAAGAGTACCTTAAGAACATTTCCAGCGGATTTCGCCGTAGTAATGCTAACAGATCGTGTTCATTTTGCTGTTACATGTGAGATCACCTTATTATTCATATTTACAGTTGTTGTGCAATTTATACAAATGCAAATCTTTTATTGGCTAAAAGACGAATCATTTGATTTGGTCATATGCTTTTGTTTCGCATGAAAACAACCCGTATCGTATAAAAGCAAGCCTAGTTTATAAGATTATTAGCTCCGTCTACTTAATTAATCAACACGACGCTTTAAATGAATCGCAAATTCTATTTCATTTGAAAAAAGTAGTTGAGCTTCATGAAATGTGGATAATTGATATAAATATGTAACAATAATTTTGTATCTAATGATACACATTTTATCAAGTCGCTTTATGCAAAATGTGATGGTCTCTTTTTGGCTATACGTTTTTCTTATAGCCCTTTTAAAAATCAATATCGGCGAGATGGAGGTATACTTTTCGTAGGCGAGACAACTCGGAAACACATACGATTCACATATATTAATTGATAATGTAACATTTTTTATCGTAAATTTGTCTTTGTTTTAGCAGTAAAAGTCAAATACATAATGTTATGTTCATTGCGAAGATTAAATATAACAAGTCTTGACCTAAAATACAAAAAGCAAAAAAAATTCAGCAGCGGAGACGTCTTTCCATTATAAGGTTATCTAAAAATTTATCAATGACAAAATGTTAAATTTCATAATTCTTAATGTTTACCTAAATTTGTGCAAACATTATTATATCATTCTTTCAACGAGAGAGGAAATTCGATTTGGTTTTTTTGTTTGGCAACTGCGGGTATTTAGTCCTTAAATGAACTTTAAAGATTGAATTAAATAAACGAAGCAAGTACTTGATTGCATGATACAAACTTTTATTTGATCAAATAAAAATAAACCGTAACATTTTTTCATGACAAAAATTCAAGTGTTTAATACTTACGTATTGGTAAAAAAGACTTTCAATTTTCAATCGCATACTTTCAATAAGAGTTTTAAACGTTGCCAAATAAAATTCACCACTGACCATTCCCTCATCGTTTCCTATATGGAAACAAGGACTCTAAAGTTCTGATAAAATTCTTTCTGAGAATGGATGACAATCATGGGAATACACAGCTGATCCTTTCCAGCAAATACAGACAGAGAAAACGAACACCATTTTATCTTAAATGGAATGAAATATTTCAAATTGTATTTTTGTTAAATAATATAGACATTATAAAATTATCAATAAAAGATGGCATTCCATAAAAACAACATGTCTTTCAAAAGAGAAAAAAAAAAGAAATCCAACATAGTGCATTTTTCCTTAACAGGATTCACCACCATTAAATTGTTTTACTATAGGATACACGTTGAACGTTTTATAGCTATATATGACATTACGAGTTTTTTCCAGCCATGCTTTACTCAGAATACGTTTGGGCGAATACTAATAATAATAAAAATGATAATAATAATGATAATAATAATAATAAATTGAATATTAATTAATATTTCTTTTGAAATACCTGACGACAATATTACGGGTAAACTTTCAATTTTATAGTATGGAACTACATCTACGAAAACTTTAACCGTTCGTTGTTTTTATGTTGTTTCTATTTAAGTGCATTGTAAAAGCAGCTTGTTAACCAATGCTGATAATAATTCTCATTTGTGAACGTCTGATTATTGTGAATTTGTCGATAAAGTGTAAATGTACCTACATTAATAATTCAAACTTATAAAAAATAATGTATCTCTTTTGTAATAAAATAAGTTTAACGTTTGTCAAAATTGTGAAAGTCAGTCTCAAACTGTTTAGCTTTGTCAAACTTTAAAGGGACATCGAGTCAATAAATATGAATATGAAGCACTTTATAAGTGTTTGAAAAGATAAATAGGTTAACAGTATATCCAACAGCGTTGTATTACAAGACTTTTTATATCAAATATTAATATTTTCATTGTAGATACAAACAACTTTTTAAAGAGAAAAATGAAATATGTCCATAGATATAGAATAGGAAAAATATTCCCTGGATTTATAATCCTATACAATACTTCCTTCTTGATTTACGACAAAATCCGAAACAGTGATGACGTCGTCCTTGTTACGCTACGTTGACTTATTTAAAAGTTTAGCAAAGCTATTGTTTCGGAGTTTGGATTTACGACAATCGAATAATTGTGCTAGTTACTTATGATTACGTTTCAATTATGGTGCAAATTGTTGAGATTTTGATATTGCTTCGGAAGAATATTCTTTAACAAATCTGAATGCAGATTTCAATCGATAATTGGAGTATATTCAATACTTGTAGACAGTTTTAAAACACGAATACGAGTTAACAATTTGACGATTTACCTTGGCAATACGTAGATTATGGACAAATTTCAAATCTCTTATACATGTTATAGGTTAAAACTATTAAAAGGTGTTCTGGGGTAGAGCTGTCATAATCTGTTCGAGTGAAGAACTGTCCAAAACTAGTCTTTGACGCCAAACCACTGTTCCAGAGACTTTCTAACAGTTCGATTGACATTTTATGACAGATTTTTATAGAGATAAGAACTGATTTAAACCATAAGTTGAGAAGAACGCGTTGAAATTTACGCCATTGGAAAATAAATATACATGTATAACTATGCATTTTTTGCCGCGAAAATTTAAGGACTAGCTTCTGATTGTAATAGAATGGAAACAAGAACTTCAAATATTGTTTTTAAGAAGAGGAAGAAGATACTTGAAAGAAGATGGGACAATACAAAATCATAAGCTAAAAAGACAGATACTACCATTATAAAATCATAAGCTAAAAAAACAGATACTGCCATTACAAATTCATGAGCTAAAAAACAGATACTACCATTATAAAATCATAAGCTAAAAAAACAGATACTACTATTACAAAATCATAAGCTTAAAAACAGTTACTATCATTACAAAAACGTAAAACGACGAAAAGACAAACAACAGTCTACAGCACATTTACCAAAAAACTATAGACTGGTCAATTATATCATTTGCCTTTATTTAAGTGCGTTGTAAAAAGTGCCCTCACCCTCTAGTAAATGAATTTAAGTTTTAATCGGTCATTTTCATCTTAAAAGCGTCTTAAAATTCTGAACATATCTTTTAAGAGCTGTTTAGAACAAAATGATTGTTTCAGTTCAAAGTTTGTTTACAAGTGTCAGTTTGCAAATGTATACGTCAGATTATAGTGAATGGTGCAAAATGTTAATATTTACCTGAATGTAGGAATCAATTATTTAGAAAATTGTTATATCCTCCGTGTTATAACATGTATGAAACGTTAAAAACATTTAAAGGGAAGATGATTTATTATTTTCTATCTCATAACATGTGAAAATCTTTTATGAATATGACACGCTTTGTTGGTAATTGAAAAGATTACAAGATTTTCAGCATAATAAGATTAATTTTTATGTTCAATATTTATATATAATCAATGTATAAACATTCAATTTGTTTTGTTATGTGAAAATTGGACAAAATAAATAAGTTCAAGAATGCTAAAAAGTATCATTCTATACATACATAGGATTCCCATCTTGTTATACTGCAATTTTACAATAAGGCTTAATACTAATTTTCAATTTTATTTATGCTGTACAATTTGGAGATTTCCGTTTTTCTTTTTCGAAGAAAACTCTAGGAAACTTTTTGAACGAAATTAAGAATAGATCACTATTGTGCATGCTGAATTTCTTTACTCCTCATATCCGGACGCCCCCTTTAATTTAGTCCTCAATTCTCGTTGTGACTTAAATATATTTTAGCTTCATTTTTTTTTGGCTGCAAACTTTTACTGATGTCGTGTCGTTCTATAGCTAATCACAGCATCGTAAGATATATTTTCTATAAATTTATTAAAAAAAACACGTGTTATCAAAAATACTCAACTCCAAGACAAGTTTTATCAAAAATACTCAACTCCAAGATAAAAAGATGGAAGTACATAAAACCTGACAAAATCAAAAGCACGACTATATCTATCAACGGAATGAATTTAAAATAACTGTAAAAATCCTGACTTGGTACAGGCATTCTTAAAGATTTGTCAACTACCCCTGACATATATAAATGACATGTCTTAAGTAACCACAAACTAATTCTTATCCCCAATAACAAAATAAAAAATAGAAAGCAATTTTAATACGACGAAAACAAAACTGAAAAAAAAAATGGAAACAACACGCTATAAATTTTATGCGTCTGAAGCGCTTTTCTGGATTTACCTTCATCAGGAAAAGCGTTACTTTATAGGTATAAATCAGACTAACCAGTAACCCAGTTTGAAACTATATGTTATTATGATAATATTATAAACTTAAGTTTTTAACTCATGTCTTAAGCACATGCATATGCAACAGATTGTAATTCAGAATCTTATTATATCTTCTGGAACAAACTATGTATCCCGCCTTATCAACTTTACAACGGGGCAACAAAAAAAGATAGAGAAAACAAAGTGGCTTTTTTTTATTCAAAAGTATCAACCAAAATTAAATGGGGCACATACCTAAATATTCGTTATCTGTACGATAACTTTATTATGCCACGTCACTGTTGGCAACGTTATTTAATTGCATCCATATGACTGTCTTTAAAGATGGAAACCGGTTGGAGTGCTATATGATTATTTGTAAGGACATTGTGATTTTATGTGAGTTTTTAAGATGTAGCTTTACACAGTATAAGTGTTTCTGCATTTTCGACTAATGTTTTCTTAAATTTCCGTATTTCTATTCAAGTATCATATTACTGACTACTGTGCTAGTAATATCCCCAGAAATTAACAGTCCACCAGCAAAGGTTTCGAACCAGTGGAATTAACAAAATTAACGGCACCAATTTTACTAAACCACATGCGCATTTTGACAATTAATGTCTCTTAGGTGAAGCTCAAGACCAAAATATTTGAAAACCATCAGCCTATACAAATGCTCAATAGCTTATAAAAAAGAGCCAAAAGTAAGCCAAAGCGGGACTGAAAATTCGATATGCAACAGTGAGATATTTTGCTTGATTTAACACAGTTTTTTTTACTAAAAATATTTTACAGAAAATTTCAGTAAAATTATATCCGTGTGTAAATGCTGGTACAAACGTACTAGCTGCTGAGTGGGTGCCTCTCTCGAGGACTCATAGTCTACCAGCACAGGTACCGACCAAGTAAAAGTGATAACATTAATGGTCCAATGTTACTGCACCAGATGTGCATTTTACATTTAATGTTTCTACAGTGATGCAAGAGGCCAAAATATCTGAAAATCCAAAACCTAATTCAAAAATAGTTTAAATGAGTTTTCATTCAAATCTGAAGCTTGCAAGTAATGACATGAAGTTGTGTGGACGTTTGTAAACATTTGACGCCATGTTTGTTGTGACAATAATGCGCCAAAATCATTAACAATATTTCATTGAATATTATTTCATATAGATTTCTTTCTTTCAAAGCTTACTGGTACTTTTTTATGAAGCATTAACTAGAAATTAAAATAAAAACTGTATTTGATAAGCTTTTGGAGGTTTTGGCTGTCGCTAAGGCCGTCGCTTGTTAAATTTCATATTATATCATTAATTATCAAATTGACAGCAACTCTAAAAATCGCTGCCTTCTGGTGGTCTATAGTTAAGTAGCAATCGGAGATATGTCGTGCCTTAAACATAAGTGAAAAAGAAATATTTTGTCACTAATGATTCATACCATCCTATTAAACAACAAAATCTTAAAGTTTTCTCTAAAACATAACTTTTTCATATTTGATTTCCGGGGTCTTTCTTGAGTCTTTAAATAGCTTATTCGTTTTTTTTTTCCAATGAACTATAAAGACCATAGTTTTACATTGACATTGCCACTACGTTTTTTTATACTATGTTACCTCAACCTTAGCATATTAATATTTTATATGGCCGCGGCGTAAGATAGTTTGTGTTTGTCTCAAATTACTATCTTAGCCTTGAAACACATAAACATCTGATGATGAACGTTTACTCCTACAATGCGATCAATTCGTTTGGTGGTTAAATGCACTGCTTCACCAAGATTAATATAATCTTTATAATTGACTGACGAGTTTGTCTTCGTCAGTTAAAAAAATAAAACAGTACACAGAGAACTAAGTATTGAGCAACACAATCCCACCAAAAGCAGTGGATGGACTCGGGATCTCCGGAAGAATAAGGAGTTCCTGTTCAACATGTGCTACCAAAATTAACTCTAGATTTTTTTAGCAGACAAGCAAAATAATGTTATCGGTGGCAGACCAGATCTCGGTTTGCTTTAATAACTGCTCCAGTCCTGTTGACATATCTGCTAAAGTCCAGAGGTGGTTCAGTCTGTTTTTATCCGGTCCAATTATCAGGTATGGTTGTGAACTAGCCCCAAAACACTGCAGTCATTTACATATACAAATTCTGCTAGGTACAGACTTATTTTTTACATTGCTTACGACAAGCTGTTCAAACTCGTGACAACCACTTCAAAAGATGATGAAAAACGTGATTACTTTATTATATAATTCTCAAATAAGTCTTTGGATGCTTTCAATTCTAGCAATATTTTCCATTAAAAATCTGTACAGGAGGAATACCTGACTATTTAACAGATCAAACTATACCTGTCATTTCATATACATTTTTACCTCCAACAATCACATTGCATCCGATATTTTCAACCGCAAGAGGTAATTAGATATCTTTACCTTCAAGTGTGTAAAATTCAAACATCCTAACTGCTCGTGTGCATCAAACCCATACAAATACCGTCCCACTGGTCATATTATACCCGCAGATCTTGGCATCGTACATAATAACAAACTAAAAGAATTGTAGGTTGAAGGTCATGAGTTATCAAATACCCAAGCACATAAACTGGAAGAAGAACTCTGGGTTACTGAAAGATGTAGTGTATCACTATGCCAGAAAACAGGGTATTTTATCCCAATGGATCAAAGCAGTTTGGTCATGCATTCAGAAAAACTTCAAAACTGCGATGTACCCTTAGCACACGGGTTTCTTACCATTCAAGAAGACTGATGTTGTGGATGCTGTATCTTCCTTCCACGACAAAAATGCTTTGTTCCAGCAACCAAAACTTCAAACAATGTTTTTTTTTACATGTAACAAGTATTATTTGGAATGTATAATAATGGAATATCAGTGTCACATATGACTACGGATATGTTCCACTGGTCGTAACAACAATTCCGTCTACTTTTTCTCGATTGTGAAAGCGACTTATTGTCGGATATTTACTTGCTTGAGCAAAACATAGGGTGCCCCAATTTAAGCAGGAAATGTTTACCATTCCGGGGCTGCTTAATTCAACCCAGTTGTGGTGTAGTTCGTGTTGCTAACTTTTTAGTTTTTTAAGGTAAGCTGGTTATTGTTGTTTGTCCTTTCGTCGTTTTTATTTTTGGCCAAGGTATTGCCTTTTTCAATTGGAGTCATGATTTTCGATTGTCTCCTTGCTATCTTCTCTTTCTATCTCTCTTTGCTAACCTAAGAACCCTTACATCATTCACAACAGAGGAGATTTTAGAAAATCTCAAATCCCTCCTTCTCTTCTTTTGTATTTACAGAAAAAGGACAATGAAAATCTCCCGTCTTTATATTGAATACCTAAACTTCACAAAAAAAAAACCTTTTCCCCGAATGTGACCTACCAAATTAAACTTATCACCGGGTTTGAACTTGCAACACGACGGGTGCCATATGTGGAGCAGGATCTGCTTACCCTGAGCACCATCATATATGTAGCTGCAAAGTTATATTATAAATTGGGGTTTTCTTAACGTTCAATGCCGGATTCCGTCAAAATTAGAAATGACAATTTCATTGAAAAAAGTTTTTTTTTTACTAGGCACTGATTTTTCCAGATAATGCTGTTAATATTCGGATTTATGTATCATAGAATTGAGAATGGCAACGGGGAATGTGTAAAAGACACAAACACCCGACCAAAGAGCAGAAAACAGCACAAAGCCACCAATGGGTCTTCAACGCAGCGAGAAAATCCCGCGCCCGGAGGCGGGCTTCAGGTGACCCCTAAAGCATATATTTGGAATTGAAACACAGTTACGTTGACTTATTTTGGGCTACTTCTGACTGGTTGTTAAATCACATGCACCTGCCAATAGAGAACCTTTTTTGTAGTACTTTTTCTAAGAGCCATAACCATAATGATATGAACTTGTCAGTATATCCGCCTTTAAAAATCCTTTGTTCTAAGAGACTGTGAAATTATAATAGTCCTTCTTGTTTTCACAACAATTCAACAGTTGATTATTCTTTTTTGTTCTAAATTTCGAAATTCTACATTTGCAAACAGCTATCAACAATAATCCATCCCCTATATAATGGCCATATCTAAGTTCTATTGTTGTGCTAATGTAGGTTATCTTTAAGCATCAGCGTGTACTCGTAGTGTTGGTCACACCTCTAGACTACTGCCGTTTGTATTTTAAAACCAAAGACATACATTCTCATAACCAACTGTAAACTACATAAATGTTTGGTAAAACTGTTACAATAACTACTCAGTTAAAACGCACAAATGATCTAAACTTTGTAATAGTTATTTTCCATACCACAGGTCTGTCCCCTTATAAACATCGTTATCGTATTACACGTGTGATTTAATTTTTCGTAACTAAGATTCCAACTGCAACAGACAAAGAGTGCCTTACATGGATATGACTTTTTTTTTAAGTCCCGATTGGTCATATAGCTCTCGTCAAGTACAGCCTTTGGCGGGGGGAGGGGGTGATCATTGATTATTAAGGTAAATCCATAAAACCGCTTCGAACGCACCAAATTGATAAAGTGTTTTATTCATTTAATGACACGAGTTTAACAGGTCCTATTAGTATACATTACATATTATATAGTTATTTCTATTGGGTTATACATAATCACGTGACATGAAACAATCAAGGTTATTTTTTTATTTATGACTTTATAGAGTAAATATATACCGTTAATCAAAATAGTAAAAGGTCATATATGGGGTTGTTTACGTCCTGTGAAATGGCGAGTTTTTTGTCATCAGCAAGACAAATTAACACATTGTCACATGATATGAGAAAAAAATTATCATCTAGGTTTACACAAAAATAAATAGATAAACGTGTACATTATTTATTGTCTTGAGCATTAACAAAATGAGCAATATATAATACGAAATATCAGGACTAGTTTTCACAACATATAAAACAATTTCTTAACGTTTAAATATATATAAAAATAACAAATGCCTATAATTAGAGCACCAAAAATGTCATGGCTATGTTCACAGATAAGTTCATAGTATTGATATTTAACGTAAATCCAAAATGCCATCTTAAAAATAGTATGACCGCAATCGAGATCAAGTTACCGGATACCAACAATTAAAAGAGAAATTGCAAATGTTCTTCTAGATTTTCAAGATATATATGCAAATGTTCTAATACTTTAAGAGATCTTGCTTGATAGTGTGACATTTGGGTCCAGCTTCTTCTGCAAGGCTTATTTCTGCGATGTCTTTGGTGATTTGGTGTCATGTTATTAGATGTGATACACATTGTCATCAGAATATACCTGTTTAGTTCTGTAAGTTCACTATATATACTTGATGTTCCATTAAGCAATGTCGGATCTTGTTCGGCCACTTCCATAGAAGAAATGCTTAAAAAATAATTTCTAAAATCTCTATGCAAGTTCTTCGTAAAAAGCAAAATGTTGTTAATCTGAAATAAATTAAACGATTTTCAATTGCATCTTCGCAAAAATCAACTGTAACGTGCTTTGTTTTTTGTGTGTACCAAGTATATATAATAGTGTATTTATCTATTTAAAGCTTACAACGAACTATGTGATTGGTAAGAAACGTCCTATACAACGGTTATCCAAATAATTAGGTTACGCGATTTTCATTTTTTGTACGAAGTTAAAACATGAAATTTTATACAATCCTTTATGTTCTTAATGGTGGTTGAAATAGTATATACTTAGAATATAGTTTATATATTTTATATATCATATAACAAAAGAGGAAAATATATGAATAAGTCAAGTATAAAAGGTGAGTTGACAAAAATATCAGTGAGCCGAATTAATAATGATAATGCATTACTAGAAAGTAAGAAATGTCATATTTATAAATTTCTAGCTTTATATGTTTTGTCGATTACAGTCGTTATTCCTCATACCTCTGTTGGGATTAAACAAAGGGCGAAAAAGTATTCACCTTTTTTAAAACTGGTAAGCTGGATCTTTTATTTAGTGATGGCGTTATATGTCTTGCATTCTGAAATAAACCTTGCTATTAATGGCTATTTTTAATCACTCTATTATACTAGTACATGAATTTAAGTCTTAACCACTGTGGTAAATTCGGTACTGTTCAGACAATTTGCTTGCAGTCAATTTAGTACTGTTTAGTAGCGTGTCAGGCAAATCAGTATATTTGTAATGTGCATAGGTAAATAACAACTACTGAACAGTCTAACCATAGACTCAACAGTACTGAATTTAACGCAGTGGATAAGTATGACAATTGACTGAAAGACTGAAAATGACCGAACAATTTCATGTTCAGTCTTTTTTAGAGCTGTTAAGATCAAATTAACCGTTTCAAATCAAAATCGGTTAACTAGCTGGAATGGCATATTTTAGGAGAACCTTTTAACGCGTATTAAATTGTTCGAAATGGAAGGTTTAATCTGATGACACGTACATGAAGTGCATAAAGCTTGCTGCATCTTACGGCACCATGGTAAGAACGTTTTGAGGGGTTCATAAATGGATTTAGGCTAAAGAAAATTATAAGCACCATCGATTTCACCAGTGCTGTGATTTTCCCAAATCGACCAATTCTGAAGAATCTATATACAGCAGTTGTTTTTTTTTTATATTTTTGTTTTGTATATATGTATATATTTTTCACTAGACGTTAAACATAAAATTCTCACTTTTCAATACCGTTTTTTAATATCAGTTTACATTTCATCAGAAGCTATATATAATTGAATTTGATTTCAAATATAGATGAAAGCATCATCTCTTCAGGAGCGTACCTTAAGAGTTATTGTAGTGGTTTTCCTCGATTCTCAATGAGAACATCTTATGCTAGTGATAACAGGCCTTATTCATTTTGTATATGTAATATATTTTATTATTCCTAGTGTTCCTATTAGGAATTTTGTCTATTGAACGTCTTCCCTATATCCCTTTTTCAAACGAGATGGAGATAAAAGAAGTCAAAAATATAGTGGCAATCAAACCCCCCCCCCCCCCCCCCCCCCGCACACATTCAAAAATGCGAACTCTCCAATGTTTGACACGTTCTTAACGGGGATTCCAATGGTTAAAAGTTCACATGTAGGAATAAAAACTTTTTTGATTGGAACGACCTCGATAAATCTTTTGTAAACGAAAAGCGCGTCTGGCGTAAAAGCCTGGTATCTATGATGAGTTTATCTACTTACCCTTCCGGGGCTCCTAAGATGAACCCCATGGTGGGGTTCAGTGATGCTCAGTTTTTTTGTGTTTTTGTACTTTCATGTTTTTCCGTCGTCTTTTTATTTTGTGCTATGGCATTTTCAGTTTCTCCCGATTTATGAGTTTTGAATGTCGCCTCTTTTTTCATTATAGAAAACAGATAATTTTTAAAAATGACATTATTCTTTCAGCGTGCGTGGAATAAAAGATCTTTAAAAATGGACATTATTCTTTCAGCGTGCGTGGAATAAAAGATCTTTAAAAATGGATTGAAAGTTCAAAACAAGCACTTGATAATGACTAATACAAATATCAAACTAAAATATTGAATAAGGTTTTTCTTAATAGATAAGATTTCTGTATTTGAATACTTACATATTGGTAATCTAGACTTTCGATTTTTATTCGCATACTTCCGATAATATTTGCAAACGTTGCCAAATAAAATTCATCAGAGACCATTCCCCTGTTTTGTTCTCTATGGAAACAAGGATTTTGAAGTTCCGATACAATACACAGTTGATCCTTTCCAGTAAATACATACGGAGAAAACGAACACCATTTTATCTAATCAAAAATTCAAATGGAATATATGTGTTATAAAAAGGATGATGGTCTTATAAAAATTGTCATTTACAAAACAGAAACAATAGATCATTCTTATTTATAAAATAATGCAAAAAGAGAACTTTTTCTACGGCAGGATACACTACTAGTCGACTTTTACAAGTTTAATATTTTATAACAAGAAATGAAAATATTGTTTTATTACACCCAGGTTTTGTTTAGAATACGTATGAACAAATAATAATAATAATAATAATAATAATAATTTTTTTTTGTAAAAATATAATTCGAATTTTTGTATATACCCTTTGGAGAAATACGCGTTATCTTTTCATTATGTTAAACGGAACTATATCTTCGAAAACTGAAACCGTTCGCTGTGTATATTTTGCTTTGATTTAAGTATAATTTAATTTTGGATGTAACACGTCTTCTGATTGGCTGAAAGTTTTTTGTCTATCAGCTCATAGACATAATTTTGTCGTGTGACCGTAACGTCATCAACATTTTTTTCATGATTTACTCCTTAAAAATGGAATTTAGAATTACATTATAAGGAATGACTGTAATAGTTTTTCTGTCTATTCGAAATAACCTAAAAAAATGTGGTGCACACTTTTAAATAACCCGCTACGCTACGCGGGTTATTCAGTGTGCACCACATTTTTGATGTTATTTCTTCATAGACAGAAAAAATATTACAGTCATTTCTTAATTATTGTAAATGAACTTTCCAAACACATGCTGCCAATATTTTTCATGTATGAACGTTTAAGTAAGTGCATAGGGTGAAACAGTAGAATTTTACCTCGAAGTATTGTTTAAACTTTTAAAAACATTATCATTCTTTGTGCAATATTGCTTGTGTGTCAAAATTATCAAATTCATTCTACAATTTTCAAGCTGTGTCGGTTTTTAAAGGGAAGAACATTTGTTATTTTCTTTTAACATATCCGTCAATCGTTTAAGAATAGGGCATGATGATACATAAGTGTTGTGAAAAGATTAATAGGTTTACAGCATATTTATTTAGGATATTTTGATTTTGATATAACATAATTCGAATTTTCATTGAAGAAATATACAAATCCTTAAGGGGATAATTAAATATGTCCATATATAAAAACAGTAGAAAACATGCTATATTATTATCATGTACATATTTAAATCATCCTTTTTCATATACGGCGATCGAATAATTGTATAGCTACTTATATTTCCTTTCTATATATGATGCAAATTGTTGAAATTTTCTTTTTGTTTTGAAGAAAGAACACTTAATTGATGGCGAACCCCCGTGTTTTTTCCAGCTTCCATCTTAAAATCTGCAAAAACATTCATGAATATTCTAGACACTGTAGAGACAGCTATTTCCAAATGATTTGTGACGGAAAAATTTTACGGTTTTAATGTCTTCATATTTTTAATTAAATAATTCTAATGCAAATGCTATACAGAGAGTCACAACTTACTGGTTTTTTAATATGATAAAGGATAAATGTGTATTCATTATTATGAAAATATGATTTACCAACTCGTTTTCTGTTCAAAATATGTATGAGATAATGATGAGCAGGAGGAGGGGAGGAAGATAATAAATTGAAAAATTAAAGCAGATGAAATTCACATAATTTGAAGAAAGTTTATTTTTTTTTATAATTCTGCATTTTTCATATAGACGTGGAAAATAGAGATATGCGTCTGATTTTGATAGACTGGGAATAACAGCTTCTAATAGTGAACTAACCACTAGGCCAATGTCACTGCTGATTGTTGTTTTGTCCTCGATGGTATCACTGACTCAGTGGTCAGTGCTCATGTACTGACATCAATAATCTTTTATACGGTGAAATTACTGTTAATAAAGCATTAAAACTTTAAACTGTACCCCATACATAGATGTTCTGAATAAAATTTGGCACCACTTTTATTAAATGTTTTGGTTTTCAATGCTTTTCAACTCTGTAACTGATTAAACATTCCACTTTTCTATTTCGATTGTAAGTAACTGATGAATCTTTTGAAGACGTAGGCGAAACCTTCGCCTGGCGTCTTAAATAAAAAGCCTATCATTGTTTTCTTATTTGTTTTTTATTCTGATCAATGAGAATAGTTTGACCTTATTTAATTGTCTTGCAAAAATGACCTTGACAATAATAAATCCTTGTCTGAATTTATGAATCAAATATACGAAAATATTGTAATGTTCTCTATGTTATTAATTGTGTGGAACTTTCAAAACAGTTAGAAGGAAGATGCGTTATTATTATTTCATACCATCAGATAAACATTTATTAATATGACACGGGATTGTTGGTATTTGAAAAGATCTCTTGGTTTACAAGATTAATAGATCTATTGCAATACATTCTTCAAATTTATTCTGATCTTCAATAGATTATATAGTTTCATTGTATAAGCATTCAATTTGGTTTTTTTTTAATGTTAGATGTAAGAAAAGTTAACATATATAGAATAAAAAAAGGATTAAAATATTATCAAATACATACATATAATTAAAATGTCCATCTTGGTATACTGTGATTTGTCAATTGAACTAAATTGTGAATTGTCCATTTTTATTAATGCTGTCAATATTGGAGATTTCCATTTTTACTTTTTTCGGAGAAAAATCTAGGAAGCTTTTTGGACGAAATTTTGAAAGGATCGCTATTGTGTTTGCTTCAATTTGTAAACTCCTCGTATCCGGACTGCCCGTTTATTTCAATCAGTCCGTCAAAAAATGTTACTTGCGCCAAATATGTAAAATTATTTTAGGTATTTTATCTGACTAAGACTTTTCAAATTAAAATGTTTGATTTATTATAACTGCCTACTTTGTAAAAATGTTTCATTAAAAAATACATAAGATTCATCTCTTCTCGCACGTCTTTCAACAATTAAACTTATTCGTTCAGCTAATTGATTTATAAATTCTAGAATATAATCAACACCCATATCTTTTACAACGAAACCTCAGACTACCAATCATCACGTTCCTCGCTTTTTTGTTTTTGTTAATTTGATGCGTTTACTCTTATTTTTATAACTTAATTTTTTATTCTTTCAGCATTCGAATTTGGTTTTTTACATTTTGGGCTGTAATAGTTCACTGCTGTAGTGTCGTTCTAGTCAAATAAACCACTGCATTTAATATTTTGTGCTAATTCGTTTAACTAATTAATTTGAAAAGAGGGGAAGCAAAATCGCTAAAGCCTTAGTTAATTTATTCTTTTAAAATATCGCTATTTTATAGTGTGTCTTTTTATGTTGTAATGTGACACTACTGTTTCAGGTTAGGGTGAAGGTTGGCGCCTGTTAAAACGTTTGAACCCGCTGAATTTTTATGCACCTGTCCTAAGTCAAGGCCTGTTGTTCAGTGGTTGTCGTTTGTTAGTGTGGTTCATAAGTGTTTCTTGTTTTTTTTTATAGATTAAACCGTTAGTTTTCCTGTTTTAATTCTTTTATACTACTCATTTTGGGGCCCTTTATAGCTTGCTGTTCGGTATGAGCCAAGGCTCCGTGTTGAAGGCCGTACTTTGACCTATAATTGTTTACTTTTTACACATTGTGACTTGGATGGAGAGTTGTCTCATTGGCACTCATGCCTCATCTTCTTATTTATATTAATAGAATGTTCGTTTGAGCACATGCATATGGTTTATTTTTCTATATTGTTTTAGGGAGGTGTAAGGGGTAGCTATAGGGTGGACGTTTTGTTATGTTTCACTTTTGATTCTGTTTTATTCTTGTTTGTTTTTTTTATTTTTTAATTGTTTGGCGGTGTATCTTTGAAGATTTTCCATTATCAAAGTTGGACACAATTTATTATCAATTTGATGACTTTCTAGACGGTATTTGACTGCTTGAACGTAATTTTTTAGCTGGAATCGTCAGACATTTAACTAATTTGAAAAAAAAACAATCAAATCTATTAACTTTGAAAGATTACGATATATTTTGTAAGATTAAGACTACATTGTACTTGCAAATCAAGTGTTACACACAGCAGTTGTTTCAATAACGTGGTAAAAATCTCTGGCATAGTTGTAGGGGTCGAACTTAAGTTTAATCTTCAAATCCTCACACCTCTCCATATATTTCCGGAGGCAGTCAACATGCGTTCACCTTCTTTTCATTCCAGGTTCATTGTATATTATGTATTACATGCAAGTAACCTCGATATAGTTTTCTGTCCAGCTGGGGAGAAAACACCATCAAACAATCAAGCAATCAATCAGTATTCTTCACTTATTATGTCAAATCAATAAACATATCATCCTTCATGTGCATTAAATATGTGCCACTTGACGTTAACCAATCAACAATCAATTGATAAATCAAGAAACATGCATATATAAAAATCGACTGTGGAATGTGATTACTGCAATTTTTGTTTTCTCTTCCAAATTCTCTTTCATGTCATTCTGTTTTTTATGACATTTAATTTCTATTTATTTTCGCGAGTTTCAATTCGTGTTTTGTTTAAATGTATAGGGTCTGTTTTACTTTTTACGACAAATGACTTTAAAATTTTAATTTAACGTGTATTTAACAATTCGTAGTATTTACAAGAGTTTCATAGTTGGAGAGTTAATGCAAGTTATCTACGTCAAATCAAATACTGCGTGTCTTTAAACTATACAGTGCACTATATCAACATAAAATACCAATTACAATAATGAAATCTTGAGGTACATAAGCTAATATTAACGGCCACTTGTCTTCAGTTATGCTTTTAAATCTATATAAAATTATCAACAGAGTAAAAACGGTTTCTGTCGTAAAGAGTTTAACTGTGGGTCTTTCTTCGCGTGATACTTCAAAACATCAAATTTTTTCAATAAATCATTATAACTTTAATTTAAAGTCTTCTATATTCAATAAAGGGATAAAACAAGTGTTCATATAGAAATCGTAAATTCTTGTCTATCTAATTACCCTATGGCTCTGTTCGATTATTGAACTTTTCGGACTGAAACAAATATGTCTTTGTTTGTTGCAGGAGCGTTGTTTTATCTAGGTTTTGCAACCATTTGTAAAATAACATGAACATATGAAATGGATGAATGCTTTTCATATTCTAAAAAAATAGTACATATAATGATATTTTATTAATAACCATGATAACGGGAGGAGCATGTAGTAATTTGCAATCGAAAGGGATTATCATAAGTTTCTTCAGAAAAAAACACTCAGTGCGGGGCATAACATGTAGATCAAGATAGTAAGTGATGACGTTTCTTTGAATTGTTAAAAAAATGTTTTAACAGTTGATAAGAAAATCCTAAAATGCAAAGTGCTTTCAAAACTTTTAAATAACTTCAGCAGGTTTACTGTATATTTCGTCAGTTGTATACTGTTATTTGTTTTTTGCTCGATTTTTGTTTTTTACCATGGCATTCACCTTATTATTTTCGACTAATGAGTTTGAATTTCTCTTTGGTATCAATCGTCTCTTTTTCAAAATAATGTAAATATACTTTTTTTTTTTTTTTTTTTTTAAATTTGTTTTCCGCCAATCAACAATATGTGTGTCACAAATTATTTAACAAACATCTATTTAATTTGTTTTCATATATGTGCTTAAAACATTTAAAAAATTTGTATTCCGCCAATCAACAATATGTGTGTCACAAATTATTTAACAAACATCTATTTAATTTGTTTTCATATATGTGCTTATAACATTTTGCTTTAAAATAAGTAAAAACGATAGGTCTTTTTTTTTTTATATTATTGACGGTTTTTGTATTTCGATAGTAAACAGGGAAAATAAAAACTACCTAGAAAATTTTTTGACGATATCCGGAAAGATGTCACTGTATATTAAATACAATGAAATGAGACTCTTTCTTTCAATATCACATATCATTTAAATTCCTAGTGTCATTTCGTCAATGTTTACATAATGTAAAATGTGAATCTGTAAAACCAATAAATTACTTTTTATGCATAACTTAAGTGTTGGAAAGTTGGTAGTGTGGATAAATATAATAAAGGAAATGGAGTTTTGTCGGAAACGGACATTATCTACGCCGTTACTCATGAAGTTTCGGCATCTATGTTATTCCAGAGACTTATATAACTGTGTAAAGGTAGTTTCAGATTATGCAGATACATTTGCATGTATTCATCTAATAACTATGATTTTAATTTTCACATACGATATTTTGAGCAAGACTCAATATTCGAATGGAACTATAAAAAGCAACAACAAAAAAACAAACTTTCTGTTTAAGTTCATTCCATTTTTTTATAAAACAAAACAAAAACTCGCTTTTCTTGTTGAGTAATCTGCATTTCCGTAATATTTTACATTTCAGTTTTAGAAGAGAGTCGAAAGATACCAGAGGGACAATCAAACTCACAAGTCGAAAACGATCTGACAACGCCATGGCAAAAAAAACGAAAATCGATCAAATGAATAACAACAGTATACAAAACACAACATAGAAAACTAAAGACTAAGCAACATGAACCCCATTTAAAACCGGGTGTAGCTAACAATAAAACGAGCGGTCGGGTTAACTTCAGTGAGACATCAAACCAAATAATTATTTATAGTAAGGTGGGAATTTATTACACGACCGACATCTCCTAACACTGGAAAAAATATAAAAGCATTATCTCTAGCACGTGAGGACACTACCATATAGACCTTATCGCTATTTAGGAATCTGCGATACTTGACCCGAGAATCTGCGACACATGAACTATCGACGTCATACAACAACCACTTTTCCTTTGTGGAGTCAGACATTTTCTATTGTGACGTCAAAATTTTATGGGAACCTTTGTGATGTCCAGTAATGGCGGACAAATAGCGATAAGGTGTAAACACAATTGCAGATCTATGGAGCTGACAGAAATCGAAAGTAATATCATGGTAACTACAATGGAAAAAAATGACACAAGAAGGGAGGGAATTCTTCACTTCAATAATAAAGTCCTCCAAGCAACAACAAAAAAAACCAAAAGGAATCGCATGAACTCAAAAAATGAGGGATATCGGCTGTGTTGTAAGCGTATTTATTCCTGTCTCACTAAAGCTGTTCATACCGTAATCATTCTTGCATTAAAGGAGAATTGGGGAGCTGCATAGGTCTGCAATGATACATCGAGATATATTCAACATCTTAGAAGATCAGTGCTTTTGTTGATATGGTACATTTCCACGACAATTAAGGATAATTGGGTTTTTGATATGCTGCAAGAATATAAACTCATCATTGATACCAGGCTTAAAATTGTGTACGCCAGATGCGCGTATCTATTCAGCAAATCTGAATGATACTTGCTTGTTGTTGACATGTTTGGTTTTTTTTATCGGAGGACCTGTCCAGTGTTTTGTTGCTTAATTTTTTATTTACTGCTTTGCAACACGTTTTTTTTTGCCAAAACCTTCCGATTTGATATTAACTTATTAAGAATTATAAGCGTTATGTACAAATACAGTATTCATCAAGGATAAATATAAGAGGGTGCCATGATAATATTTGCTTGTTACAAAATCACCTGCAATGATTACTTAAAGGTCTGAATTGTGTGTTTCAGTGCACTCCATAGCAGTAATCAGTGACATGTACTACTCATATTTGTATAATTTTATTAACAAACTGGTCCTGATTTTTAATCTAGGTTTGTTTCAAAGTTCTAAGGTACATTATACATAATAAGTTCAGTTGGCAAGCAAAGAAGAAATATGATATATTTGTAAAGATAAGAACATGTGGTATGATAGACCATTTTTTAGATTCAAGTAGACAAAAGTATTATATTTATCATTTATATTTAATTAACTTCTCTCAGATGTTCACAAGACATCAGTTTACCAGATACCAGTCTTTATAAATTTTGTCTAAAAAATATTTCGTTTGATTTTCAAACTTCTTTCATTTAATTGATAACTTGCAAAAACTGCCAAGACAACATCAATTCGAGAACTTGTCATTAATATTTAGATTCAGACTCAAAGACCTTACCCACCGCCAAAACAAACTTGCTACAAAATGTCTTATATAAAGATGTTAACGGGGGTAAGCTATTTATAAGGGTAATGTCGGAGCTTAATACTTTTTTTTTACCAATACCTTATGTGTAAATGTTCATTACAGGTAAAACAAAGTTACGTCCCTTTTCATATGTGAATTGAGTCATAATGATTTCGCAACCGACATTTTGAACTTAAGACTACACAACCATTTTCATTTATCAATAAAACTAACAAAAATTTCAAAAATTTGGAAGATTTGAAGAATTTTACTATTTTTTGTAATTTTGAGAGCCAAATAATGACTCATGTCATTCCTCCTCAATCAATAACGCAGTTTAAAGGCATGTTTAAATGCGACACCTCTGTAATAATACATTGTTTGATACCCTGATTTTGAAATTCAGCAGAGTTATTTATGATCTCACGATGACTTCTTGATGACAAGTTGTACTTCTTATTTTAGTTAATGTCTTTGGTTAAAATTAATATGAAATCAAATGTTATAACAAAATACGACGTTTACATCATTCATATTGAACCAATTGAACAATAATGCCATTTGTGAAATTCAGGAAACAAAGACAAAATTCGTGTTAATGAAGGAATAAGAACAAGGGCTAACACAGCAACAACAAAGTAAAACACAACGTTAAACAATTATAACATCTAGAGTAAAATAAGAACATGAGTAACACAAACTCAGCTACTGGTCCGGCGTTGAACTAGCCAAACCAGTTATGGACGAGTGGACAGATCATTTTTAAATTTGGTTGCCAAAAATCAATTGATTAAGGTAACGGTCATTTTGACCTTTTTATCAATGCTGAACCATTGTATATACAAATGTTTTATTATTCTGATCAAGCAATAGATAACAAATTGTTTTCTTTAGTTATATATAATAAACAGTAGTAAATCTCCGCTGACAAGTGTTAGCCAAAAAGAATTTTTGGATGTCAAAACCCAGTTAACAGCAGCCCCATGCTTTAAATGTGCATACTTATCAGGTTGGTGTGCCTGTATTACCAAAAAAAAAAAAAAAACGGCGAGTGCAAAGCAGTAAAATGAAATACAAGTTTCGTTATTAATTTTCCGATTTTACCACCAAAATGAATTTAAAAGTAATAAATGTTTACCTAAATTAAAGTTATATTCCATTAAATCTCTAGAAAAATGTTCTAATGAAACTTGGAAGAACGCAAAATTGATATATAGCATTGGTCACATAGGACCTTTTACAATGTAACTTTATATTTCTACACCAAAATACATGTAACTTACTTTTTCTACAACAAAATAATTTCAGAAATGATGAGTTCAATTGTAATAGCTGCTAATGCAGTGTACAATATTTGACAAGAATGGACTCAAAAGAATCCGTAGCCGTTTTGAAAGAGTGAAATACAGTTGAATATGAACAACCACCACCTATTAAGCAACTAAGATGGTAAAACAGGAAAAAAAACATACTTTTCTTAATGGATTTGGTCACCGAATTGGAATATTTTGCTGTATCTATTTTAAACGAAAACTGTATACACACTCACGTTACTACAGTTTCTGTGGCGTTCTATAAGTGCTGCCATCTACTGTGCTTTTCAACCACCCACCACTTTACTTGTCTCTGGCAACTCCCTGAAATCCAGTCATTTTTTTTATATAAATTAAGTTAACGACTATTGAATGGATATCGAAAGATATTTAACATATTGAAATTCATAAAAATAACTGTTACGATAATTTTGAAATGGTTGTTTCCAGTAGTACTACAAAGTTTAGCCCCATTTCAACTATTCTTTTTCAGTGATGAAATTAGTACAGTTGATGATAAACTGTTATTAGGTAAGTAGTTTAAATCTTGTATATTCTTTTTTGTTTTGTGTCTTCAATGTGGCATTTATTTAGATTCCTTTTAGTTCAAACAATATTTATTTTTTCGAAAAAAGCACAAATTACGATTACACAATAGAAATACAGGGCTTCGAAAACAAGAAGAACATATATCAATCCGCTTTCCTTGATGAAATCTACAAAATTCCTTTTGGACAGATTATCTTCACGTGTTTAGGTCTTATACATATTTGTGTTCGAGCGTTCCTGATGAATGTATATCCAGAAAAGCGCTTTGGACGCCCGAAAGTGTTATTTTCATTTTCACATGTACATGTAACTAAATCCTGTATTGACATATTGTAGTGATTTTCTCTCCTTGTATAATACTGTAACGAAAACCGAGCGGTCGGGCCTTAGTGTTAATATGCTATAAATGTGTATCCTTAGTGCGTTGCTATAAGAATGTGTTTTTGTAAGAATGTACAAATATATAGGAAATAAAAGTTATAACCAGTAACTCTTCTTTGGTAGCGTGGTACTCTGGTATTCTGTATACACCCTGGTAAGGTTGGTTCCTCTGGTAAGGTAATGCCTCCGATATAAAAGGGTAGATTGGGGTATAGGTTTTTGGCCTGTGAAAGTGTCAGTGTGTTTTGTATGGTAACTCTCCGTATTTATGTTTCATTTGTATGAATAACAGACTCGTCAAATAAAATCAACTTATATTAACTTTAAGATGCATTAAATATCAATAATACATATAAATATTAAATAACTTAACAGTGTTCAAGTCCAGTAAATAGACATATTATTAACCTTCTTTCATAAATTAAAGAAAATGGTTACCGGAAATAAAAATGTACCCAGAAAGTTTACTTATTGTAGTTTAGAAATCGGCAAATGGTAAAATTCAAGTCCAAAAGATATAGTTTAACTTAAGAAATTGTTTCCGTAATTGTAATTCGTAAAGGAACTAACAAACCCAAATATTACGGAGCTAGTCTCCTCAGACATGGTAATCTGTCGTCTGCTTGGTAACTGGTTCTACTTGGTCTGGTAACTGGTACTTAATTCTTTCAAAACGCTTGAAATTAGCAAGAGTTAAACTTTTCTAGGAGTTTCCCTTCTACAGTGTTCTAGAAGTTTCCGTGACAACTATAAACATACAGACACCGAAATTAGACACACAGACATTTTTATACTTGGATTCTCAGAAGATCTCTGGAGTTGTTGGATTGACACTTTTATTTACGAACAACATCAGACTAGATTGTGAACTTATTGGACATATATATTACCATTGGATTCCGTACAGTTAAGAGAAGAATTCTGGATAAAGAAAAGACAAAGGATCGGACATATATTTTTACAGTTAAGTTGACATTTCAATTTGTATAATATTTCTTGTAAAATTGTATAATAAATCTTGTTAAATTTTATTATTGATTTGTGTCTTTTGTTGGCTACAATTTAAAGGTGATTTCTGGCCGTAACACATTCGACAACGTAGATCGATTGGATTAATTTCTATCAAGATAAATTGTAATATACATGTATATGTTATAAGATGTCGGTGGTTGTCTTGTTGTCATTTATTGATGTTAGTCCTATTATTTTGTTTTAGTTGATTCTTTGGGAAGAGATGTAAATGACTGTGATGTTCCTTCTCATATGTCTACTAAGTCATTACGATTTGTAATGTATAAAGACAATAAGTTTCTTAAAACAGCTTTACATAAAGACAAAACGATAGAGATGATATAAATAGAGATCAATCTAATATCAATAATGCTGCGTCGGATAGAAATCGACCTTATGCAAATGAATATCAATACATCTGTTACCTATTTCGGGTTGAACAAATCTCTATGGAAAGTCTGTAACTGTTTGAAAATTGGGTTGTTATAAAAAAACAAACAGACCAAAATTCATCTTTTATTTCGTATTTGAATGTTCCAAAATCAATGAAAGTCTTATACATGTATATGTATACGTGCAGTAATTTATTATTTATTGGTATTGGACATCAATTAGAGAAACTACAATCGATCTGACGTCGTTTTTGGCAATACATGACGTCACATTGGACGTCGATTAGAGGGTCAAAATATTGGACACTGATTTGAGAATGTGAAATCAGATTTGGACGTCGATTTGAGGAATGGACGTCGATTTTGAGACCGGACGTCGATCTGAGTTTAACACATATAATAAACATATTTTCTTTGGAAATTCCCTATTTGCAATACATAAGTCATCAAAACATGTGTAAACCCTCTTTGTCTTGTATCCCAAAGAGTGATGGTGGTAAAGTAATATGGTCATCATGGTCTTTTACCGACCGGCAGTAAAATCTTTGCCAAATTTTGGCGTCCGTTTGGTTATGCGTGAAATATAAATTCGCTGACACGTCCGGTGAGAATGGGGGCCATTCAACCGTGTCCGCATCCGTTCTCCAAAACCACTTTCAGATTAACTTAGTGTTCCACAATATGTTAGACTAACATGTTTAGTGGTGCAATCAGGGATTTGTTTTTGCAATAGGGTAAATAAAGGGGTAGTTTGAGGGGCCAAAAGAAAGGAGGGGTTTACTATAGGTCCCTATGGGATTTTTTTTAATTTTCAAATGATTATAACTTGAGAACAGTTAGCGATAGACAATTGGGGTCTTCAGTAATAACCATGGGAACATATGGCCTACTGAAAGGTCAAAAGGTCAATGGTCAATTATGAACTTTGACCTTGAACTTCTTTTTCAAGTAATTAAAAAAGGGAGAGTCATTAGGGGTTTATACTTATGGGGATTTGTTGGGGAGACTTAGTTACAGCATCCGGTTACAATCATTTCTTGTTTGTTAATTGATTTTTTTGTCCTGTCTTGAATTTGCATGAAATAATTGCAACTGGACGATAAGCAAATAATAATAAAACAACACAATTTTGCCTCCTTGATAGATGTATCGTGGAAAAGTCAAATATTTTCAGATTATTGAATGTTATGATATTTAAGAAACGCCAATTTTTTAACCTTGTAGTGAAAACAGGCAGATATGAGGTAGCCTTTTTTGGTTTGAGCGTTCCTAATGAAGGTAAAATCTAAAAAAACGCTTTGAACGCACTTAATTTATCAAGTGTTATTATCATGAATGAGCATAAAAGCTAAGAATGGCTTAGAAAGGAAAGCCAAGGTCGTCAAGTATCAATTTTACTAGTGCAATCTTTTATTAGGTAAAGCCATATTTCCAAGTTTGGTGACTATTTTGAACACATCTACAATAAAGTCTGCCTCATATCTTGACTTACATCTAGAAGAAATTGACAATGAGGATCGGTTGAGAACAAAACTTTACGACAAAAGAGATGATTTCAACTTCTCAATTGTGAACTTTCCGTTTCTGTGTAAAGCAACATTCCAGCAGCGCCTGCATATATAATCATGTAGTACAGATCTCCCATCATCCAGATGATACGCTATTTCAGGGCTTGCATTTCTTATCATGATTTACTTAGTAGAGGGTTTCTGCTTACAAGGAAGCTATTAAACCAAGGGTTCCACGCGATGGAGTTGAAGTCTACCCTTCGGAAAAAAATTACGGACGTCATTACGAGTTGGTTGATCGTTTCGGAATCTCTGTTTCAGATGCCGACGAATATGCTCCAATTGTAACCACAATCCTGCCCTCTTTTCCTCGAATGTAAAGTCACCGAATTAGACGTATCACAGAGTTTGTACTTGCATGAGCAACTCGGTGTGTACGTGTCACATGGGGAGCAGGATGTGCTTACCCTTCCGGAGCACAAGAGATCACACTCGGTTTTTGGTTGAGTTCGTGTTGGTCAGTCTATGTTGTATCATGTATACTTTTTTTTTTGCCATGCTTTTTTCTATTTTTCGTTGACATATACGTTGGAATATTCCTCTGCTACATCCTGCTTCTCTTTTACAGACAATTCTTTTTAACAATAACACCGATGCACTCCTGAGCATTTGCAAAATAGCATTATGAAAAAGCATTTCTATGAAAGAACACATAATTTATTCCCCCATGTGTACATTGGAAAGCCCAAAATTATTGAACAAAAGCGTCAGGGAAATGGGTTTCACCATCTTTCAGACATGACTGTATTGTACGAAACCTTTTCTTCTTGTAAACGATTATTTATTGTAAGGTTAAAGTGAAGTGGATTATCACATTTTATTATCTGACAAACACCTGACTGAAGTAGATTATCACATTATATTATCTTGATTTGATAAAGCGTTGTCTGATTGTAAAGCTACCAAAGTTGAATTGTTTATTTTTCATTGGTTCGGTTTCTTTGGTATGAAAGTCGTGGGCTTTATAAAGTATGGATATGAAATATACAGTTCAAATTATTTCATGTCTTCTTTGATTCATATATTTTTCTAACCGTCATATTATGACAAAAAAAAAGACTCCCTGTATGATAAAAGGAACTATTTTTACAAAAAAAAAGATAAAAAACATTTTTATAATTTTCCTTTACCTGACTAATATAAAAATGGCTCTTTCTCCAGTAAACAACGTGTCCAAAATTTATTTTAATACAATTGTTTATAATTATGTAATTTTACCTCTTACACATAAAACAAAGTTACAATATGCAAAATGGAGTGATATGTTAAGTGTGTTCTATAACTTATCATACTTTGACGTCTTATCATCGGTTAGACATTTAAAAGGTTAGAAAATCAAAAGAAATAAGCACTTCCAGTGTGCTGTCTGTTTTTTTTTTTTCAAATGTTGTAAATTAAAAAGAAAATGCTGAAGATTTGATATAGCTTTAATAAGTATGTACTTCTTTAGCATTGCCAATAAGTATAAGCGTTGAAGCTTCGAACCTTTCATTTTAGTTCCAAGGTTTGATTTTAGTTAGCGTTCACTAAATATAAAAATAAGGAGATGCGGTATGCTTACTAATGAATTAATTATCCACCAGATATCAAAGGGTTAAGGAACTATATGTCATATAAGACCTTCGACAATAAGACAATAAGCAAAATGCATCTACATTGGCTAGAGGTATAGGGGAGGGTTGAGATCTCACAAAACATGTTTAACCCCGCCGCATTTTTGCGCCTGTCCCAAGTCAGGAGCCTCTGTCCTTTGTTAGTCTTGTATGTTTTTTAATTTTAGTTCATTTATATGTTTTGGAGTTTAGTGTGACCTCCATTTTCACTGAACTAGTACAAAATTTTATTTAGGGGCCATCTGAGGACCTAATCCGGGTGCGGGATTTTCTCGCTGTGTTGAAGACCCATTGGTGGCCTTCGGCTGTTATCTGCTCTTTGTTCGGGTTGTTGTCTCTTTGACATATTCCCCATTTCCATTCTCAATTTTATACCGTATAAGCTATAAAAGGTCCTAGAATTACAAAATATAAGAATTCAAACGAGAAAACCAACGGCCAGATTAATGATTCAGCAATAAACGAAAAACAAATATGGCACAAAGCAACCAACGTCAACCACTGAATTACAATCTGCTGACTTGGGGACAGGCACATAAAGAATGTGACGGGGTTAAACATGTTTTTGTGCACTCAACCGTCCCCTAGCCAGTTATGTTATAGCTGAATTTTGCATTATGATATATGAAATGCATAATGAAAATGAACCTGTATGGTATATGCGAAGTAGACAGAAATTCAACAACCCAATAAGACAGCTCTTATTCTCCCCGTATCTAGATCATGAAAATTACGCTTTATAGATTTGGTTCGCCGGAAGAATTCTATTGATTTACTCTTACCAGAAACGCAAACCCACAGATCTGAAAGCCAAGGATGAATAAAGACATATACTTGAAAATGTGAGGAGCTATGTGACCAAAAGAGACATAAAAAGAATAGCAGTGAATACAGACACGATAAAATGTGAGGAGCTATGTGACCAAAAGAGACATAAAGAGAATAGCAGTGAATACAGACACGATAAAATGTGAGGAGCTATGTGACCAAAAGAGACATAAAGAGAATAGCAGTGAATACAGACACGATAAAATGTGAGGAGCTATGTGACCAAAAGAGACATAAAAAGAATAGCAGTGAATACAGACACGATAAAATGTGAGGAGCTATGTGACCAAAAGAGACATAAAAAGAATAGCAGTGAATACAGACACGATAAAATGTGAGGAGCTATGTGACCAAAAGAGACATAAAAAGAATAGCAGTGAATACAGACACGAAAAAATGTGAGGAGCTATGTGACCAAAAGAGACATAAAAAGAATAGCAGTGAATACAGACACGATAAAATGTGAGGAGCTATGTGACCAAAAGAGACATAAAAAGAATAGCAGTGAATACAGACACGATAAAATGTGAGGAGCTATGTGACCAAAAGAGACATAAAAAGAATAGCAGTGAATACAGACACGATAAAATGTGAGGAGCTATGTGACCAAAAGAGACATAAAGAGAATAGCAGTGAATACAGACACGATAAAAAAATCTGCACTCAACAGCTAATCCCCAAACGACAAAATATACAACTGCAGACAATCCTTAACTTATTATGCATGTGTAATGAATTTCCCAAAAATGCCGATGAATTATCACATTGTTATGTTTACGGGGTCACAAAAGTGGACACTGGTCTTCACAGGTAAATTAAAAATTCCCAGCATAAAGTTTCAGTGAATTAAATATAGATGCTAGAATATATCAAAAGTTCATCAAGTGTTATAACTATCACAAATATATAAGGTATATATTAGACGTATTATCAAATGTTTTATTTTTTTGTTAATATTATAGAGACGCAAAGAGAAGTGACATGCGTTTTATTTTACTGAAGTGTAGGACTTACCCAGGTTTAACCCATTATTTTATGGGCAATGGCACATGTATGACATTGGCGTTTTTTTTAATGGTAAATTGGTATTAATCAAAGTTTGAAACACGCTTCATCGTCTTTCATAAATGCGTTTTAAGTGTACATATATATATAATAATATATTATTAAAAGAGGCTTATTTATCAATTAAAGATTTTAATATAAGAAGAGCTATATTTAAAATGAGAATAAGTGCACATGATCTTAAAATTGAGAAAGATAGATATAGTAAAAAATACATAGAGAGAACTCAGCGTCTATGTCATCACTGCCTATCACATGGATCAAATTCTATTAGTATTATATAAGGATCTAGTTTATTTTTTTCCAATCATATTGTGCATAATATTGTTGTAAATGATGTCCTTTATGTGTTCTTGATTAGATTAATAAAATTCTTCTTCTTCTTCTTCTTCTTCTTCTATATAATTTCTATAACCAGGTATTACTTTGGTGTAACTTATGTCGTTTCTCCGAACGTAATAAGTAACAGGAAGAAATTAGTGACCCAACTAGTGTTAAAACAGATATCAATAATCGAAACCAAACCATAGAAAATGAACAATAAAAATCAAATGTAAAACTTGTTCGTATTAACATGGAAAAACGTGTACAAAATAAAAAAAATACGAGCTCCGACCATCTCCTGAAATGTTTATAAAAAGATTGTTACAATATTCCTCTCTCTATGAAACTTGTATAGCTCAAAGATTATTGGTGGCTGTTTTACATCCAGCGGCAAACAATACATGCATATGCATCATTATTGCTATAAAGTGTTTATCAATGAATATACCGATCTGCACTGGAACGTACGACTCGCCATGTTGATATTATAAAGTGTTTATAAAGTAACCGACAACTTGGGAAATATGCTATAACCGATTTCAACATCCATCTGAGGACGAACCTCTTCAAGATTTACTACATTGGCACACGCCACTATCATTGAACTTTATTGTACCAACTCATTTAAGCAATCAGTTCGTAACATAATTCTAAAAGAGGGACGAAAGATACCAGAGGGACAGTCAAACTCATGGATCGAAAACAAACTGACAACGCCATGGCCAAAAATAAAAAGACAAACAGACAAATAATAGTACAGATGACACAACATAGAAAACTAAAGACTAAGCAACACGAACCCCACCAAAAACTGGGGGTGATATCAGGTGCTCCGGAAGGGTAAGCAGATCCTGCTCCACATGTGGCACCCGTCGTGTTGCTTATGTTATTACAAATCCGGTAAATAGTCTAATTCGGTAGGTCTCATTCGTGAAAAGGGAAGGGTATTGTAGTTACGACATAAGGAACATATCCGATATCATCTGTGAAACGGTTATTTCATAACGGTCAACCAACTCGTGATGGCGTCCGTAAAATTTACGAAGGGATGATTTCAACTTCACCATTTGGAACTCTTGGTTTAATAGTTTTTTTGTGAGCAGCAATCCTCTATCAAGGAAATCATGATAGGAAATACTAGCCCGGGAATATGGTATCAATTGGGAGATATATACTCCGTATGCAGGCGCTGCTGGAATGTTGCTACATAGAAATGGAAAGTTCACAATTGGGAAGCTGAAATCATCTCTTTTGTCGTAAAGTTTTGTTTTCAGCCGACCCTCATTGTCAATTTCTAGATGTAAGTTAAGATATGAGGCAGACTTAACTGTATCTGTAGTATCCTTTATCTCTAGTTCGATGGGATAGATTCGTTCTAACCTTCAATCATTCGGATTTTCATCCTAAATTGTATTAGCCAACCTTTGTCCATTTCAAGGATCAAGCGTCGGTGCAAACTTTTTTTTTTTTTTTTTTTTTTTTTTTTTTTTTTTTTTTTTTTTTTTTTTTTTTTTGTCTCTTCTCACTTTTGACAATAAACACAATTGACTGTCATTGATTATAGATAGTAGTGTTAATGTTTAAAGCATCACTCTTTGTGAAAGTAGATTTTGTTTGTTTTTTTTAATATAAAATTATGATAATGATAATAATAGATATGTGTTATATACATAGTAAATACCTGCGAAGAGTGAAACTGATTTAATTGATAATTTTTCAATACGTGAAACTATCTTAAAATAAATTGGGTAACTCCATAATTATTTTGATATAAGCAATAATTATTTTACTGAAATTAATTATCTGGTTTAGACAATGTATACGATCAGCATGCCCAAATATTTGACAGACGGTAGGGTTTTGTGTGTTGTTGTTTTTCGGGAGGGAGGATACATCACTATTGTATATTAAACATAAAATGCAGATTTCTTTTCTCGAGAAGATATTTCTTTCCTCTTAAGAATAATTTTAAAAAATCAACTCAGTTTTGCATTTCTAGTGCAATTCTGTTGCATTTATTTATTATGATGAATCGGAATGAATTTTGACCAACAATTTACATGTTTATTGGTCATTTTCATTTGTAGACCATCAACAATTCGTCAAATGTTTAAGAGATCTACATTGGACAAATATTAAAAACAAACTTAAATCTTCTTTTTTGATAATACGATGAAAATAAACAATGTTGTGTTAATTAAAGATAAAAAAAATAAAATTTAAGTAAGTTATACAAAATTTGTTTTTGTGAATATTCGATTTGATTTTATTACAATATTTTAAGGTATTAATATACAATATTTCAAAAAAATTTGTTTTTTAAATATTTGCTTATTGAGACAATGCCAAGCCCATATACGCTTTCGTAATGATTCAGGGGGATCTTTTTAACTCTTTCTGTGAAGTTAGGTATGCTGGGCTGTCCTTTCCATACCTATTTCTAAAATAAGCATTTGGAATTTCTAATCTGATTTTGCTTAAAAGTACATTTATAATAATTTAAAGGCATATTTCTTATCATTTTTGGATGATTTATTCAATTCTTTCCGTGGAGATATGTTGGATTAACACTTTAAAGAACTTACTTTTAATTAAGTTTGTGTTATTCTTAATCTAATTTTGCTTAAAAGTCAAGATATTGTAAAACATATCTCTAATTATTTTGGGATGATAATGTTATTCTTTCGAGGAAGTAAGGTCTGTTAAATTTGTCCTTTCCAATAACGAATTTTTAATTACTATGATTAATATTTTTTAAACTAGTTTTGCTTAAAAGTTAAGTTATTGTAAAACATTTTTATAGTCATTTAATTCTTTTCGTGAAGTAAGGTATGTTCGGTTTCCCATTTCTTGAAAAAATTTTAATTAAGTATGTTTTTTTTTTAATCTGAATTTGCATAAAAGTAAAGTTATTGTAAAACACTTAACAAGGATAGCTAGATTATCAAACAGATCCTTAGTATATCACACTGCAATGTTTAACCAACGATAACCTAAGCTACTCTGCTGATACTGGTATCTTTCAAAAACTGAACTCTGATTGGTTTATAATTTTAGGTACAGCGTGGGATTCCGAATACTTCGGAAATAAAATTTTTCTAATTAATAATATTTGTATGTGTATATAAATACGTTTGTGTGTGTATAAATTAAATGTTGAAACTAAAGCTCTTTCATCTGATGCATCTGTCTGAAATAATAGCGAAGATGAAACGTATGTCATGAAGTTGTTTGTTTTTTTAACAATTGCTCTGTATTGTACAATATGTACACACTATTACTACCAGATAGAGAAAGAGAATATTATAATCGTTTCTTTATTCAGAATTGGTCTAACTTCATTACTTAAATGGATATCAACAGCATCGTTAATATGCAATTTAAACAGATGTTTACGGCTGATCTAAATTAATAGACAAAATTAAGTTAAATAATACACGGAGTAATTCATGATTGTAAAACATCATGTAAAAAATATTTATTCAATTAATCAATGTAACAATTGAGAAACTTTATACACACTTAATAGTGACTACTACGGAACACCCGCTTTTTTTAACAATAGTGTTATTATACCAACTACGTTCTGGGAGGAACCAGGAATATAGAGGGGTGATACAGAGCGTTTGACATGAAAGCAACGAGACATATACCGAAAGACGTACTTTAATAACAAACACTGTTTGTGTCATTGGATTGATTCTTCATTAATGTATTCCAAACATCTCTTCTTATGCGCACGTGAAACTTAAGCTTACTACAATTTATTCTGTAATGGAACATTTCACAATCTATTTTTTTTTTTCATTTTAAAGTATTTTTTTGGTATATTCAAACTAGATTTTTTTTCCTTTCAGGTACATACATTTTCGCAACAATCTTCGTTGCATTACTACACATGACACAAGGGTTTATCTTACAGAACATACCCACCAGTCAGTACAAAGCTACAAAGCATGGTCAAACCACTGCTTCTATAATATTGAAGTTATCACATGACAGCGTTGGCGTCAGTGGACCAAATCCTCATTACAGGGTCAGTCAATCATCAAAGCTAATGGATGATTTAGTATTAGATCTTGACAATTTTATTCAGTCTATTGTAAGTAATTTTTGTTTCTCATCTAGTGTATTCTTATTTTAATAACGTGTCAATTTTACATTCGCAGATTTCTTCATTTATTCTCATAGTTTTATTGGAAGTTTTTACTGCATCAGTTACATTTTTATTTCGGTATGCTTAAATCCAATTACACTTTAAAGCAAACTATGAATATTCGTTTCGGATTCAGATACGAAATTGTCGTTACTCAAAATTACTACACACGGACTTGAATAAAAAAAAAACGTTTGGACGTATGAATATGAAGTATCGCATACACGTCCACAAGACAGCACATTAAAGCATGCGTTCACCACTATAAACAAAAGAAGAAACCAGATGGCCTGCTACAACAGACAATCTTTATGACCATCTATCAAATGCTAAGGCTGCCTGTAGTAGTTTCAAACAACATATTGAAAATAGAAAATACCAAGGATCTTACTTCTATACCTAATTTTAGAACACTAAAAGCAAAATATGCATAAGTTAATGTTGAGCAGGAACACATGAAGCGTTCCACCGACTCGTCCAGTAACTGACAATACATACATGTGAAAGTATTAACGGGTGTTGATATATTTTTACAGAAAAATGGAGATGTGACAATTACTGAAAATGTAAAACAGCTACCAAATATTCCTTTATTTGATTCTATGAGATACCGAGAACAAACGGAAGGCGATTTTTTCGTATTTCTGCGATACTTAAATGCTATACAACAATCCGGAGCAGAAACCAGAATTGTAAGATCACTAAAACTGGCCATTTGTGATATGGGGAAGAATAACTTAATTAGCACCGCTTATGACTGGTGTGGACCTGGTTTTATGAACATACCAGATAACGTACCATCAGTTACAAAAATACCGACTCAAAAGGCGAGTACCTATCTAGCCGAAGTATCTGTTATTCTGACAGATCTGAAAAATTATATCACTGAGTTACATGCAAAAATTTCAAAAATGTAGAAGAATGCAGGAGATATGTTAGAGATGTTAGAGATGTTAGAGATGTTAGAGAATGTTTTCTATACTCCTACACCAATACTCAACGTGCTATACTTTTGTGCAATAAAATACCGTGTTATATACTATATGTTATAGTATACAACTTTTACTTATGTTAAACCTATGTTAGGTTTAATTTTTATGACCTTACAACATTTTCCAAGTTACGGAAATTTTGTATTTCATATTGAGATTACTTTATTGTAGATAAATTTGTTTAAATATAGATTAAATGTATTATGTATGTATTTTTGTACTTGTGTACGACTGTTAAATGTATTATGTTTGTATTTTTGTACTTGTGTAAGACTGTTAAATGTATTATGTTTGTATTTTTGTACTTGTGTAAGACTGTTAAATGTATTATGTTTGTATTTTTGTACTTGTGTAAGACTGTTAAATGTATTATGTTTGTATTTTTGTACTTGTGTAAGACTGTTAAATGTATTATGTTTGTATATTTGTACTTATGTACGACTGTTAAATGTATTTTATATTAAATGTTGTCATCGTATTCTTTAATAAAAAAAAAACATATGTCATATTTGATATTATCTTTATTAAGTTTGCAAATTAAGCTTATCTGGGTTTTCTTGGGAGTTCCTAATACAACCTCTTTTTTATTTTTTTATATTAAAAAAAAACGAAGCGATGCAAGATGTATGAGCGGACTTTCGCATACTATATATCCGTTATCATTACAAGGCAATGTAATTCACTATAGCGTTGTTAGAAAATAATCTCCAATTTACAACAGTTTGGAATCATTACATCAAATAGCATTTTTTTCATCAGCTGAACAGATAAAAGAGTAACAAGTGGTACGCCAAACGCACAATCAATTAAATGACTCATCTTTAAACAAATCTCAGTCAGACTGCATAAAAAGAATTGCATAGTTACCTAGTATCGTCTAAAACACTGTCCAAAAAATAACATCCAAAGTAGCAACTGCATGTATGGCTGACTTTGCATAGGTTACCTGTATTTACAACGTTATTCGAGGACCAAAATTGATGTATAAACATAAAGCGCTGCTAAGACTAATAATGACCCCCGGGTAATGACCAAAGATTGACACTACACGTGACGGGTCTTCCCTATATCTAATTATAAACGTTTACACAATGCATGTAGATAACTTGAAAACTGAATGAAAATCACAATGAACACTATCTGCAATAAAGGGTAACCACCACCGTTAATACATTATTTGACCCAATATTTTATTCGGAAAGTCTTGAAAATCAGGAAATTAATGGATAAAATAGAAAATTGGATAAGTTATTCATAGAATTATTCTGAAAATTCTGTCAATGGTTAGTTGCTTATAACAGACTAGTGAAGGCCGTACTTTGACCTATAATTGTTTACTTTTTACACATTGTGACTTGGATGGAGAGTTGTCTCATTGGCACGCATACCACATCTTCTTATTTCTAGTTGTTAACTTCTATATCGTTTGGTCTGTGGTGGAAAGTTGTCTCAATGGCAATCATACCACATCTTCTTATTTTTTTTCATTTTTATACTATTACAAGACTTTCCATTCGAAATGATCGCCGATCGGAATAGAAATAAAACATGTAACCAACATCGTAGGGGGAAATCTGAAATGTCATGTGGAGGGGTGGTTCCTTACAAAAAGGAACTTAACTCTCTGTATTGTATTGAATGATAGTCATTATACGAAGAACAAAATACATTCATGTATGAATGAATGGCATTCACAGTGAAAGTAATAATAATCTACAAGAAACCACCTTTAAAAAATTAAACAGTATAAAAATACAAAAATACTGTGTTGGTACTATAAAAAAAAAGTCAGGTGGTACGAAGGGGAATACAAAAATCAATTGAAGAAGAACCAAAAAATTAAGCACCATTTTCAAAAGAAAAAGAAGAAAAATACAAACTAACATGTTAATATACTGTAACAATATATGTACATTGTCGGAAAATATAAAATTTATTTGTATGAGATTTAGAAACAGGATGAAAAGCGAGGCTCGCCGAGCTTTACTCCTGTTTCGTATTGAGAATAAATAAATATTATATCTTTAACTATGTACATTACATTGTTTTTTATCTCGTAATTTACACTCGGCACTTTAAGGTTTAGTTGTTTAAATCCAGTTGTTTCTGACTTTTCAAAGATATCAACATAGTTTAAACGCGGACCGCGAAGGAAACCCCAAAATGAACTGTTATCCAAAAAGAAATATTCACATAAACGTTTGCTCAACGTGGAAGCTGAGTAACAGGAAACTTACTTTTTACAAGTACAAGTAAAGTAACAATTTATTTGTGTGTACACGTTTAATTTGTAATAGTTGGCTGATTGCAGGATAAAAGACTACAAGATGCATACCGAGGGATAAATCAAATATGACGAAGGACAGACAACCTCATGTAAAAACGCAACAATACAAAGCAAAACGTCTGTAGGAAAAACCTAGAGGGAATCCGGACGCATTGGGATGGTAAGCAGTTGCTCCTCCACTAGTGACAAAGAAGTGTTATAAAAAAGAAGATGTGGTATGATTGCCAATGAGACAACTCTCCACAAGAGGCCAAATGACACAGAAATTAACAACTATAGGTCACCGTACGGCCTTCAACAATGAGCAAAGCCCATACCGCACAGTCAGCTATAAAAGGCCCCGAAATGACAATGTAAAACAATTCAAAAGAGAAAACTAACGGCCTAATTTATGTACTAAAAATGAACGAAAAACAAATATGTAACACATAAACAAACGACAACCACTGAATTACAGGCTCCTGACTTGGGACAGGCACATACATACAGAATGTGGCGGGGTTAAACATATTAGCGGGATCCCAACCCTCCCCCTAACCTGAGACAGTGGTGTAACAGTACAACATAAGAACGAACTATAAAAATCAGTTGAAAGATGGATAAAAATACAAATACTACAAATACAAGTGGACGTGGCCGGGAACTTGTACATCCAAACAACAAAAAGACACTAAGTACAGATCTGAGAGTACTCGCTGTTACTGACAGCTAGTTCAAAGCCACTAACAACTAATAAAAAAAATCATGCATCTAAGATTAAATTATCAATCCGTACACATCCAACATTCAATGGATTTAGTGTAAAGACGTCATAAACAATCAGAGAAAAACATGAGCTTGTGCAATGCCAAGATACAGGTATCGACAGATTGTAGATCCATGAATGTGTATATGTATATAGCAATAATATTTAGTTTGCTTTTAATTTACTGTTATCGAAGGTCGGTGGTTTTCTCCGGGCACTCCGGCTTCCTCCACCAATAAAAACTGGCCGCCACGAAGTAGCCCAAAAGCGGTGCTTAAAAGTGGCGTTAAAAACACAAAAAATCAAAAATCAAATTTAATTTACTGATAACAAAATCAATATTAGTACCAATAAAAACAATATTTAATGATCTAATTATAGTGTTGAATTGGTAACATTTTAGAATAAGTTTATTTAAAGGATCGATAAGTTTACCAGGATCGTTTCTAAACTTCCGGGCACGGTAAACAATATTGCCGTAAAAATGAGGATGTGCAATCCCGTTTGAAATAAGTTTTCTACAGGTACAACCAAACTTCAAAACCAAATCTTTATATCTGTTGAAGAATTTAGTAAAGGTTTTAAGTAATTTGTGGTAACGAAATCCCTGGCTTAATAATTTACCAGTAATACATAGATTACGTTCGTTAAAATCAAAAACGTCACAACAGACACGGGCATAGCGAACGAGTTGTGAAATATAAACACCGTGAGATGGTGCCAAAGGAACATCACCATCCAAAAAGGGAAAATTAACAATAGGGAACGAAAAATCGTCCCTTTTGTTGTAAATTTTAGTGTGGAGTTTCCCGTGTAAAACCGAAATATCTAAATCTAGGAAAGGACAGTTGTTACCGTTTAAATTTGATTTATTTAAAGTAAGTTCCTTTGGGTAAATTTCGGCAGTATATTGAGAAAATTCTTGATTATTAAACGAAAAAATCAAGATAACGGTAAGTTTTGTTGAATTTATCAATTAAATGGAAATTAGACGGGTCTTTACTGAGTTTGGTCAAAATTGTGATTCATAACAGTACAAAAACAAGTCTGCTATTAAAGGGGCGCAATTAGTGCCCATAGGAATACCTACAACCTGTCGATAAACTTTGCTGCCGAAACGTACATAAATATTATCAAGGAGAACATTAACAGCTTCAATCATATCTTCACACCTCCAGTAAGTATATCTAGCATATTTACCTTTCTCATTAGAGAAGAAGGCTTTAAATGAGTTGCAGCAAATATATTTGCATTCAGATTTACCAAACGACCATTTAATTAAATAGTCAAATTTTTGTTTGATAAGATTGTGCGGAAGTGTAGTGTAAAGAGTAGAAAAGTCAAAACTGTCAACAGAATCAAAAGGACCATCAAAAGCACGTAATTTATCTAAAACATCCAAAGAATTTTTTACACTCCGAAAAAAGTTAATTCCACTATTTTCATATATTTTATTACAATAGTTTATGATAAGCTCTTTGGTAGTAGTTAATGAACTTGTTAAAAGCACTGAAAGATTAGTTGTAGAACACTTACTAGAGGCCGAGATGAAACGATATTTTACTGGTTTTTTGTGTAGTTTAGGTTACCAGTTTTGTTCTCTTTAAAGATTTTAAAATACCACAAATTGTAGTGGTTTGTAATACAACTATTTAGATACATTATTGTTAGATTAGGTGATTGATTGTATAATTGTGTATTATTTACACGTGGCTTGTGTTATTTATAGCATGGTAATTTCCAGTATATTGTATGACAGTGTCTAAATACGAATGGACTTTTCTAGAAATAATTGATGTAGAAGAAGGTTCCAGAAATTACTCATAGTCGGTCATTTAAGATCATTAATACGTCATTCGATGAGTTGATTTAGAGTTCAACTGTGATATTAGTTAATCATTTCACGAAGTTAGTAACTATTACACGTGTTGATTTTTGTTTTCATTTTGGACAAGTGCAAGTATCCTGTTAAGAAATGCATAATTTAAGAACAAAGTTTTGAGGAGGATTGATATTTTTGTGACGAAATAACGAAGCAAATCAAATAGTGGAAATCACGAGTGCGGCCATTTTAGAAGACATAAAAAGAGGAGAAGATACCACAGGCACTTGTCTCAGAAAAAAAATTCCTATATACCTTAATGTTAAATTAAGGTACAGTATATAGGGGGAAAAAATTTCTGAGACAAATGCCTGTGGAAGATACCAAGGGGACATTTAAAACTCTAAGTCGATGGTAAACTGACAATGCAATGACAAAATAACGATAACAAACAAGTCCATATAATACTACATAGAACACTAAAGACTGAGCAACACTAACCAAACCAATAACTAGACATTGTCAAAACATGTAAACAAAATTGTACATTATTTCGAACTTTGAACATGTAGAATGCAAGACGTAGTCGAGCATTTCTGCTATATAAAAAAGGCAGATGATGCCAAATGTGCAATAAAAAAATTATAAGTTTTAAAAAATAGGTCAATCCCATGGCCAAAAAGCCGGGAAACGACGAATACAGACAAACAGCAGTCTACTAAAACTAAAGAATGAACACAAACTTAATGAAAACCAGATGTGATCTCAGGTGCTCTGGAAGGACTAGCAGATCTTGCTCCATTTATTGGACCCGTCATGTTGCTCATGGTTAATAACCATTCAGTGTTGATTAATCGTATTTATTTCGAGGCAAATAAATTGAAACTACGACAATTGAAACAATTCTGTGGTCATCCCTGACAGGGATATGCCTTAACGGTCAATCAAATGAATATTGTGTCCGTTAAACTTTTGTGGGGTGACTACTACACCACCACTGGGACCTTTCTTCAAATATCTTTCTGGTTAGAAATAACCCTATATCAAAGAAATCATGACAGGAAATGCAAGCTCTGGAATATCGTTTCGAGATATATACTCCATATGGGTGCCCTGCATGAATGTATACTTTTGTAAACAGTCAGTTGCAAAGTGCCTAAATTTTAAAAAAAATGTATCATTTCACGGTGATAGCTATAATCCCACTGAAACCAAAATTATATGGTTGCTAGATACTTTTATCAACTGGAATTGAATTTTCAAAACCGTTAGTGCCCTATTGTGAGTTTTGTACGACTTACTTCCCTTGAGGTTCATGCGATTCCCTCAGTATTTTTTTTTTCTCACTTGAATCATCTCTTCCTGATCGATTTACGAGATTAAACAATCGGTAAACTACTGTCGCATGAACGGTATTCGAGTATCTTATCGTTCGTAAATTGCGCTGTTATCGCTCATACGAATTGGTCAAATTTTTTAGTCAAATGGTATAAAACAGCGTCAGGAATCTCATCAGTTGCAGTAACGAGTTCACAATTATGTTTCTTCCCAAGCCTTTTTGTCCGAATCTATATCGAACCACAAAGTAGTTGAAATTTTTAATGGCTTTTCAAAATAAATTGTAAAAGAGTGTAAGATCGTTTTACCATGCAAATGAATCGAAGACATTGTGATACTTGGGTAGTCCTACCGTAATATTAGTGTGTGTTAATATTGAAAGAGAATGAGGAAAATATGGGATAGCACAATAATATTAGTTACATAGTGTGCTAGTGACCTAAAGCGAAGCTCGAATCCCCATATGGAATTTACTGACCCCATATATATCGTATTAGGTCACTAGCACACTGTGTAACGAATTTATCTTACCGACTATTTTAACATGTGGTATTTAGACTAGGGATCAAGTCTTCAATGCTTAGTATTAAGAACATACTTCCATTGGTCTATACAACAACAAATGCCAACAATAACAACTTCTTTGCTTTAAATGTGCTTTATAAATTTATTTCAATCGTTCATCATCAATTTTTTCGTCTGTTGAAACCTTTCAGATTTTCCCTCAACACCGTGTTGTTTTTACAAAGGGAGTCCCGACGTAACACAATTACTAACCGCGTATTGAAGTAAACCACGCGTACTAACCCCATTTATTATACTTCACGTAAATATGCAATATTTTGGTTGGCTTATACGAGGGTGTTAATTTACTCTATTCTATGGTAAATACTCTATTACCCTTCACGGAGACGCTTGATCAAGTGTGCGCTTTATTAATTACGACTTTATCCTATGGCAAATACTCTCTTACCCTTCACGGAGACGCTTGATCAAGTGTGCGCTTTATTAAATACGGATGGTTGTTATGTACAAGATGTCATAGTTTATTACTTTGAATTTGAAATTTAATCGACAGTAATAACAGAACATTCAGTATAATAAATTAAATAACACATATCTGAGAGGGTGATAGAGCAGATTGTTACCCCTCGAAAAGACATTGTTAACCTTGGCATCGCCTCATTTGACAATGTTTTCTAGGGGTAACAATCTGCTATGATCACCCTCTCAGCTATGTGTTATTTATATAATGAAATATACACGGTTTCCGCGCGGTTGCTATTAACCAATCATATTCCTAGAAATGTATAGGAGGTAAGATAAGTATGCATAGCCTGATTTTGTTTTAAATTTATGAAGATAAATACATTTAAAACAAAGTAGTTTTCTCTTATATATCGTCAGAAATGTTTCTCCGTGCATGCTTTTGAGCGACAATTCCTTTCCTTCTTTCATACAGATATAGTTTTATGAATTTCTCTAACTTGGTTAGATACTTATTGTATTATCTTTAGTTTGTTGAATATAAATATCATGTGATAACTGCAATTTACTTAACAAGATATCAAAAAAAAATTTAATGAGATATGAAGCAGTGAAAGTATCCTAAATACTCCCTGTTAGTTATAATTAGTTCTAGGTATTTTATAGTTTAAATATATACAACAATTTATGCACAGAATCGAAGTAAGCATTGCGATATGCTATGATAGATATAGATATTTACCACTGCATCAAGTGCGGCACGATATTTCTCAACTCGAGCCAGTTAAATTTTAAAATTAAAAAAAAAAAAGATACTTTTTCCAGCGTTTTAAATATTAAAGTGTCGAGAGAGGAGAAATGTCGTATTGCATTAGAGTCGATGGTGGCCTCTATTTCGTCAATGATGTTTAGACGATACTTGGAAAACACAATGATCCCTCTTTTTCACATATCTGCAAAAAAGATTTGTTCTTTTTGTTGAGGTCATATGGCATGGTTGCCTCTTTTTTCTTACTTCACTATGTGAGAATGCAAAACAATTTGACTTCATAATTTTTACCAGTTAAGAATTGAGCCCCACATATTAATTATGAAAAAAAAAAATAATTAAGCAATCGGGGAAAGTATAAATCGGTTAGGACTTAGAGAAAAGGTAATTTTGGTAATTAAATTGAAATTTTAGAAAAAGAGATATGATATATTGCAAAATAAACTTATTAACAATCTTATGTTGCTTATAAATATCGATTAACTTCGATATTCTTTATAGCTAGATATGGAATTTTATATTAGCTTGATACCTTGTGAATATACTAACATACATTTCTCAAAATATTATTGTGCATATTGGTTTTGATGATACCGTGTGCAGTCTATTCTGAATTAGTGCTGCTGTTCCACGAGTCAAACAAGGAATTCTTTACATATGTTTTTCCCAGATTAGAGTTTTCATGACATATATTCAATTAGTCGAATCATTAAAACACTTGTGGTTTTTCTTTTTGTCTTTGGTATTTTTTTTTTAATTTATTCTCCCCTTTCATTACGTTGGTTAATATATATTTAATCGGTGGTTCTCTTCGGGTATATTGAATTCCTTCACCAATAAAAGCTATCTACCATGATATAGTCAAAAGTAAAATAACAAAAATACCGAACGCCAAGGAAAATTCAAAACGGAAAGTCCTTTAACAATTGGCAAAATCAAAAGCTTGAACACACCAAACAACTGTCATATTCCTCACTTTACACAGGCATTTCCTTGTGTAGAAAATGGTGGGTTAAACCTGGTTTTACAGCTAGCTAATACTCTCACTTGTATGATAGTCGCATACAATACCATTATATTGACAACAATATGTGAGCAAAACAAACTGACATAATAGGTAAAAATGTCAAAAATTGGGTACAGCAGTCAAGTGGTCTGAAAGTGTCGTTAAATGAAAACCAACAATCAATCACTTATACTCGAATTGTAGTAAATTAAATGATGTACAATATCTTGGCCTGGAAAACAAAAGTATGAATTATAATTGAACCTACTGCATAATTGTTATCATTTCATTCACTTTTTAATATCAGTAACGATATCATAAAATCAAATATTTACATAATTTACATAATGTAAAGTCTCCAATCAAGTGTTGATTGGCTACTTTATACCACTAGAAGTCTCTTGCGGTTTTCCATTAATTATAATTACTTTCAATTATTGTATATAAACATAAGTAACACATCAGTTAACTTCATTCCAATTTAAGCTTGATCACAGATACGTGTAAGTTAACATTGTTATTTTCTTCTAATTTCATTCAAGCGAATTTGAATGAAAAAAAACTATGTATTGAATTAACATGTACTAGTTTGAGCTGAAAAAATTTAAGCATCATTTTTAAGTAAATAGCAAATTGGCGATAACTTATACCGCTATCATATTTTGATGAGTTGTTCTGGACCAGTAAAAAAAACTGTCACCTTGTTTCTAAAGTGGATCCATTCTTGTTTTCTTGTTTGTTAGCCGGAACACACTTTGTATTTGGAAACTCTATTCAAACTTGTGACTGGATTTTAATAAAACTTTTAACTTTGTTGTTACCTAGAGGAAGTGTGCACCTTATATTTAGTATTAGCCAAATATTTATTAAGTTTCCCCATAGCAAAATATTGCCTTCATCTCTACAATTATGGAAAGGAGTATGATAGTATGTGCATACATTTTTCTAGTTCTTATAAACACTGTATTCAAGCAATGACATGACTAAAAGAGGCATTTCTCTATCAAAGACATGGTTATAATTATATCATCACTGAACAATGACCTTGATAGAATGTGTTATAAATCAACTTCGTTTTCTTTCTTTCAGATTTAAAAAAAATATATCACAAGAAATGGAAAATCTACTGCAGTTGGCACACAGCTTTATCATACCACCCCAACATAGAACTATGGATACATCAGCTTTTATTCCAACAACATTACATTTTGACGACATACGCACTAAGTCTGCTAAGCAATCAGAATTTACTTCACCACTTGATGTTTCTGTTGAGGATTCAACTGATGATCATAACAGGCTTTGTTTACTACTAAGAGATTTGATACTGAAGACACAGACTACACTCAATCATTTTGTAAGTTTTTACTTTTTAGATACGCTCTTAAGTTAAGCGGAAGTCGAAAATAATCGATCCCTCTTTCGCGCCCATATTGCAATTCAATAGGTCGGATTTTTCGAGTTTCACTTATATTCTTTCCGTTCCCCTACTTCTTTTAATTAGTGAAGATACAAATTTAGGCTGGATAAAAATCTGAGATTGAGGAGTTTTAACTACAAAATTTGTGCTTTGTTGCCCTATATATTGATATTTAAAGGTGAAATGTATAATTTTCCAAAGTGACTATTACATCCATATTGTTTCATGGTGTTTAAGCCCACGTATGCTCAGAAGATGATGCGAATTTATATCCAAGTGCGTTAGAGTCTTTTTTCAGAATTTTTATCCATTTGCAATTGCATGGCACAGAACATAAACGTTTCTTTTTTGTCATTAATATTGATGAATTACCTTTTTGTTTCAGAAATCTCGGCCTGTCACACCAACGGTACAACATATACAGCTGCCATCTTACAGACCGTCTACAACTATAAGGGATCTAAAAGTCTATTATAAGTATTTATCAGCTATAGAAAAATCGGAAGATGGTGTAAAGATAAAAAACTTTTTCATACAGATTTACAGTGACGACATGCGCGAGATGAAGCAGATTTTACTGAACATCTTTGTAGTTATATCGAAAGATTCTTATACTGGATCGGATTTGCAAAACCAGTCTGATCCAAGTTTACCAGAAAATTTGAGTAAATATCAAGCCTCCGTCCTAAAGATTTTGACTGACTTGAAGCAATATGTTGACAGTATGTTGAAATAGCGTGTGGCGATCCACAGACGATAGTCTGAAAACATTCCGAGTGATGGAAACTTCCTGTATTTCATATTGAAATTTATTGTTAAAAACTAGTTTGTAACAATTGTCCATATTCGTATACCAAACATGCTGTGATAAATATTGAGATATAACTTTCTTTTATTTGTAGTTTTTTTAGTCATTTTAATATAGAAGTTAAATTACAGTCTGCTGCATCTGCTGTGATTAGCATTGTTTTTGAAGAAACAACCGATTAATCAACCAAAAAAGTTTTTAATTCGAAAGTGGTCATCTCTGGTGTATAGTTGTCTCATTGCCAACCATACCACATCTTCTTTTTTATATAAGTCGTGACTTAACAAGCCTTTTTTCGAAGGAACGAACATATAAATGATTAACTTAACGCTGATAATGACGTTGAACAAAAAAATATATGTATGTAGAAGCTCTATTCTGGATTTACCTTCATCAGGAACGCTCAAAGACGAATATTTAAAAGCCAAGGATGTATAATAACAGAAACAGTTGAAGAGTTATATGATAAAAAATATTAATATCTTATACACAAAATATGTGTTGCGTAAGTATAAGAGCTATATAAATATCACATTATATGCATGTAGATTATTTAAATATGAAATTAGTATATCAATGCCGGTTCATAAGTCCGTCCACACTGTTTGATACGTAAAATTACCGATCGTGTCATATTCCCGATTGTAACTTTTTACTGAGTGCGCATGGCGGGAGATGCATGCATAGAAGGAGACGGTTATCCTGTCGACGCACCAGGTCTCTCTCCTTTTCGAGTTGATGCGATTCCCTCAGCTTTTGGTTTATACCTGGATTTGTACCATATTGGTGTATTTATGGAACAACGGTAAATTACTGTTGGCACGGAATTACACACATATGTAGTAGTGAAAAAGTCAGAATCATAGGAATGGCTAGGATAACTAGTGAGAACTTGTTTACTGAACAAGTTAGCATGATAGAGACGTTTTACTGAACAAGTTAGCATGATAGTGACGTTTTACTGAACAAGTTAGAATGATAGAGACGACTGGAAAGCGACACATGTTATACATAAAATATATTCAATGTAGGTATAAAAAACGTGTGAAAATAGTCCAAATATGATTATCCCCCTTTTATTAAGCCAAACACTCATGTTAAATTGAAGATGGCAATTCGATGGTATGTAAATGGTTATTTCATATTCAATTAAAGCCTAATATATAATGTGTGTTCCAGTTATATTATAAGTATCATATCATAATTACGATTACATCAAACATCTACTGGCATAACGGGTAACTATCCGGATAAACACATAATGGTAACACCTTATGTTCCGGCCACTGAGTTTTGAAGAAAAAAATCTTTCAGAAGGCCTTTCACGGTTTTATATTTCTCATTTGGATAGAAACACCGACAATAACGAAACCATTTGTTGAAAGCGCAATCATGAAATTACGAGTTATATCAAGCTTTCCTGTGCATTGTAGGAATTCACATGCAGTCGTGAAGGTTACATTTTTTATTGGGAAATAAAATATAATTTTGGAATGCCTCAATACTGTTGTCTTCCAATCAAAATTACGGATTCTTATGGAATATACTGTAAATGTAATGTTATTGTTGTGAAATAAAAAAAATAACTAAGGATTGAGATAAACCTTGTTCTCAAGTCTTTTCTAGAAGGGGAAAATATAAGAACCTTCTACAAGTTCATTGTCATTTACATGACATTCCGGTACTTTATTTGGAAAATCTCATTTTATTAATAGAAAGTTCACATAAAGTTATACAAATGACTTATCCATAAATAGATATTAGTAATTATGAAATGATTTACGAATTATACCTGTTTAGTATTTAATAAAAATAGACGGAAGATAAATAAGGGACATTCATCAGTTGAAGAGAAACTGACAACGCCGTGGCGAATAATCTTAAGATGATGAAAAGACAATTAAGTCCACCAAACACTACATAGAAAACTAAAGACCCCAACAGAAACTAAGGGTGATCTCACATGTTCCATAAGGGTATGCAGATCCTGTTCCAACATGTGGCATCCGTCATGTTGGTCGTGTACAGCTTCTGTGGTAAGTCTCATTCAGTGATGTAAAAATCGAAGGAAAGAGGACTGGATTATGGTTTTGACAATTTGAACGCATCCGTAGTAATCTATGACACAGGTATTCCATGACGGTCAAAAGATCTGGTACAAAATGACCATCCAAAGGACACATTAATTGTCATTCCTTTATCTTAATATGCATGTCTTATTCAACGTTTAAAATATTAACAGATTTCAGTGCAGCATTAAATTTTGAACATAGTGAATAGTGAATGGTTTTTTTTTCGTGTATTTCATGCATACAGTTTTTAAATGACGTGGTACAACATACCTAAAAATACTTGCTTCGTACATACCTCAAATTACTCTTGTAATTCATACTTTATTCCCCTTTGTTGTTATAATGAATTATCATTTAAAACAATAAGATTCGTCATCAATTTTGCTTGAATGAGATGCAATTTTACGGATTTTGCATGCAGATTTGTACAAGTTGCACATTCCGTACATTTAAAATCATTCCTCATAGATTTATTTCAACTTAAACTTGTTTAAAGTTTGGGTTCAAATGCATGTACTTAATTTTCTAAAATATTAGATAAAGATTAGGGTTAATTAAATAAATGATAGTTTGTATAGATAAATAGTAAATATTTTAGATACAAATTGTGTTTGCTGATTATGTTAGCTAATCAAATATGGAGGTTATCTTACAGCGAGTACAAAGAACAATGAAGAAAAAACTCATCAAAGATACCAGGCTTACATGTATAATTGAATACGCCAGACGCATGTTTCGTCTACATTAGACTCGTCAGTGGCGCTCGAATCAAAACATTTGGAAGGCGAAATCAAATACGAAGTCGAAGAGCTTCAAAAACCGAAAATTCTAAAAAGTTATGCTAAATAAGTTTAAGGCAATCTATATCTGTAAAGTTTTCTTGCTTACTAGGTGAGCCATATAATCAACATTATCTCTTTCTACTAACTATTAAACTAGTAACAATAGTCATTTCTATTCAATCACATCATAGGCCGGGTAAGAAAAGACTAAGGATGACTGAAACCTGTAAATTACCAGTTAGTTTCTACATTAACAACAACGAATCACTTAGTAAACAAACAAACCTAAATACATGTATAATTATGCTTAAAGTACTCGATCAATGATTTTGTCATAATGCTATAATTCTAGGTTGATAGAGTCACTTCCCAATTCCAAATTCTCTAAGTTCGTCTAACCGATGAGCAACAAATATAATTTGACTCTGGAACTCAAGATTTTTCAGTAAGGGTCAAATGAAATAAGCGGTTTTCTTAAGTGTCTTAACTTAATTTTCAAAAAGACGGGAAGTGAAGCTCATCTCTCTCTTAATACCTTCTGACAATTCATCAAGTCTGCTATTGACTCGTAGTAAATTCGCATATTACAGATTTAATGACGGAAAAGTAGTGTAAGGGAGTTAACTCGAGAGTTGTTTTATAATAAAATGCCAGTTGAGTCTACATTAAATATTGGATGTTTCTGAAAGGAAATATGGAAGGGAGTGAATTTTTAATAGAAATAAAGATAATATTCCCTTGGCTTTTAAACAATTTCACAGGGAAATTGAAATGGCAAGGTATTGATTTTGTCCTATGTTTTTCTAAATGTACTCTGTCCTGTATATTATTATCTCAGCCAGGTGTGGCAATAATACTCTCTTTTTCTGTGTTTGCTACTCTATGAAATAAGAATTTGAACAAGGAAGTAATTAATGATAACAGGACTTTATTCCCCAATTTAAGACATCTTCCAATTTAGCTTGCCATAGTATAGATGGCGCCATCATTTTATCAGATTAGAAACTCCGTTGAAGAAGTCTTAAAATAAGAGTTAAATGTGTATCAAGATTTCATCTGTTCATTTACACAATGCAGTTGTTTATAAATACAGAAAAATATTCTATTTCTATATCAAAGCACAGTGCTTCAAATGATAAAACGTCCCTCAATATGTGCATTTTAACCTAAAAATAAAGGGAAATGGATTTATGTAAGATAATTATTGTTTACTACTCCAATATGTGAAAAGAAAGTTAAATCACAAAAATACTGAACTCCGAGGAAAATTCAAAACGGAAAGTCCTTAATCAAATGGCAAAATCAAAAGCACGAACACATCAAACGAATGGACAACAACTGTCATATTCCTGACTTGGTACAGGCATTTTCTAATGTCGAAAATGGTGGATTGAACCTGGTTTTATAGCACTAAACCTCTCACTTGTACGACAGTCGCATCAAATTCCATTATATTGACAACGATGCGTGAACAAAATGTCACAAATAGGGTACAACAACAACACGAACCCTACCAAAAACTGGGGTTGATTTCAGGTGCTCCGGAAATTATACCATCCAAGGCTCCGTGTTGAAGGCGTACTTTGACCTATAATGGTTTACTTTTACAAATTGTGACTTAGATGGAGAGTTGTCTCATTGGCACTCATACTACATCTTCTTATATCTATATACACTTCGTATTTATTTATTCTTGTAGTTACACATGTCGATTCCATTAAAAACATGTTTACACTGAAATCAAAGCGACCTACAGTTAGGAAAATTACAATTTCTCCCTAGCTTTGACGAACGTACAAAATTGAAAACAACACGTTTAATAATTTCATTCGTCCGAAGCGCTTTTCTGGATTTACCTTCATCAGGAACGCTCAAAGCCAAACATTTGAAAGCCAAGGATGTATAAAAACCGAAACAGTTGAAGAGCTATATGACAAAAAAACCTAGAACAAATAGTCAAATTCATCTAAGGTCAACTTTCCCTGAGGGAGTTGAAACCTTAGTTTCTTTATAATTTCAAAATTTATACACATACAATTTTAGAAAGGTTTGTTATAAATCATGTCAGTACCGAAGTACTGACTACTGAGCTGATGATACCCTCGGGGACTGATAGTCTGTGCTATATATATATTATCTTTTAAAAAAGCATGCTTCAAATCTAACACATTGACTTACTAAAATGGTGTCTAACGTGTATGTTACTGACTTCTGCATTTTTCCGGTTTTATTATCATATAGTCTTCGAATGCATTATCACAATTATAACAGATTTATTATAATGACGGAAAAGTAGTGTAAGGGAGTTAACTCAAGAGTTGTTTTGAAATAAAATGCCAGTTCTCTTGTAACAACCTTCATTCTGTATTAAACTTCACTACATAATACTAGTCTCATGTACGTCACCCCATGATAATGTATGCCTTTTAAAAACCATTTAAAAGGAAATAGCATACTGTGAAAGTATGAAGAATACAAAAACTCATAATTAAAGTGCAAAGCTACACGACAACGCCGCTGCTATGTTTATTAAATATGTTACACATGAACATTCAAAAACACATATGTATATATTATACACAACTATATACTTCACAAAACATAATACCAAAAAGAAAAAACAACCGTCCAGTCCTATCAATCTTATCTTATAAATAATAAAAAAGGGGGGACCTATTGAATAAATTAAAATTTACCAAGTGATTAAATGAGAACCGCTCGCTTTGGCGCTGTCGTGCTGAATGACCGAAACCCCAGTTTCGGCGGGAAACTGACCACACGATAGGTACGACACATATATACATCATGAAACGACAAGAGAAAATAATTTCACTCTAATTCACTACGTTCAACCGTATGAAATTATATTTATAAGAACGAGAATTCTGTCAAGGACTCTGTCTTTAATCATTTTTCCTCATCTTTGCTAACATGGCATGTATTTGGGCATATCTAAAAAAAAAAGGGGGGTCATATTTTAGCTGACGTTAGGCGAAATTTTTGTATTTTCTATTGCTAATTGTTGCCAAAATATGCTGGTCAATGCCCCCAAGTCTTTAAAAAGTAACGTTTTCTGCAAAGGGGGGTACCTATGAAGTACCTGTGAAGCAAGTCATTTTAAATGGAAACTCTGTGATTAGCAACATTTTCTGTGAAAAATTAAGCAAGGGGTGTTCTTCATTCATACTATTTCGAAAATTCCGGAACCATAGAGTACCCTTAAAAATGCCATTTTCTATCAAAAAAGCTGCGGCACCATGTGTGTTTTCCAGTTTTATTCACACCCAAAGGTGTTGAAAATTCAGAATCTGAGAGTTTTATCAACGGATCTTCTATAGTGAAAACGCAGAACCAAAAAGGCTACCATTGTCGCCTATGTAAATAATTACTTCATTTTAACCTAAAATATTGGATGTTTTTGAAAAGAAATGTGGAAGGGAGTGAATTGAAATCTTATTCCGTTGAGAGCAGATGAAAAAGAATGAATTTGTTAATTCATCTAAAAGATAGACCTAAGCAATGCGTATATTTTTTCCAACAGAATGTTAAAGCATATATTCATAATTTCCTTTAAATGAAGGCAGTTTTTAAAATTGTTTTAAAAGGCTGATTGTCTGTATTTGTTAAAACGTGTATTAAATTAAAGTTACAATTACATCATATAGTGACTTTTCCTGAAAAGTAGTATAAAAAAATAGAAGCTGTAATATAATTGCTTATGCGACAACTATCCGTAAAGATGACAGCAAAACCCATATAGTATAGTAAGTAAAATAAACGATCCCGGTATGGCAACATGAGAAAAAAAATCAAAAGAGAAAACAAATGACCTGATTTTTATTACAAGAATACGCGGCAGTGCGCTACCAACGACAACCACTGGAATTACAGGTTACTGGATCGGGACAGACACATAAAGAATGTGACTGGGTTAGTGTGTGTTTGTGTGCGCTTTACCCTCCCCTTACCAGGGACAGTGGTGTAACATTTCATTAGAAGAACAAACAGTAAAAATCAGAAGCAAAGGCATAGATTGCTATACGGCAGATTAAAAATAAAACAGTGAACTGCACAGATTTGCCATCTCCGTTCTACTAAACACCATGTACTGTACATGTGAGAGCGATGTCGCTTTTCGTGAGTTATAAATTCAGGGCCAAGCCCAGTTGCAAGAACATTATACATTTGATAGTGCACAAATGCAATTCTAACTTCTAACCATGTTGGAATTAATTCAAAATTTAATGTATATGTTCTGGACCGTATGAGTATTTGGACCATACGCGTATGGTCATTACCATATGAGTATAATACTCGTTTGGTTATTAACGGCCCGGACCATATGAGTATTTAGACCATAAGGTATTTTTCGAATAAATTCTTATTTCCTTGGCAGGAACACACAGTTCATTCTCCGAATCCAAAACAGCACAAGTTTATAACTTATATCCTCCATCTTTTACATCTTGTCTGAATCTTACTATATATGTTGTATTGCCTTCGCTAGAGTCCATTCAAAGCGCCTTTATCCTGTTGACTTTTCCGTCCGTAAGTGAAATCACAGGCGTTTGGGGCATGGACTATAATATTGTTTCCTTTTTTCGTAATGTTCCGTAATGTTTAAATCATTATTTCAGAAACAAAATGATTATACTGTTAGTAAAATTCACTATATTTTATTAATCATGTAACAATGATTACGGCCATATGATTGAATCAATCGAAATTTAATTTTTAGAAACTCTTATTTTATGGGACATCTTTTCAATGTTTATCGTGTTAATTACCCGGACCATATGCGTATGGTTGGACCATATGAGTATATACGCATATGGTCATGACCGTACGCGTATTGTCCGGAACATATATACTATCTTATTATGGTGTAATATCCTAATGAGAAGTGAAAGAAACTATTTATTATAAATATGTCAAACCAACGTGTAATTTGACTGTTATGTGTAAATTTAGTTGATTTTACAGGGGAATAATCACAGGGTTGCCTTAGTTTGATTATTTTATCCGTCTTAACTAACAATTTTAATCTCTGTTTGTATTTTCGTTTGATAGAAAACCTTGTCACTGCCATTAAGAAGTGGTCAATCGAAAATATGCGTAAAACTAGCAGAAAAGTCTTCGTTCGATGTTTTATTGTATATGAAAGCATTTATTGTCCTTTCAGTATTTATGTTATTTTCTTTATGTGCTTTAAAGAATCAGATATTTTATATGATTTTAGAAAAAGCCGGTGAACTGTATATTTTAAAATAATTTTTATATACCATTTTCTTATAACTGTATAAAAATAAGAAGATGTGGTATGATTGCTAATGAGACAACTATCCACCAAAGTTCAAATGAAGTGGATGTAATCAATTATTGGCAACCGTACGACCTTTAACAATGAGAAAATCCATACCGTATAGTCGGCTATAAAAGGCCCCGACATGATAAATATGAAACAATTCAATTGAGAAACTTAACGGCCTAATTAATAGCAAAATAATTTACGAAAAACAAATTTGACAGACATGACTAGTTTAACCCCGCCACATTCTGTATGTGGCTGTCCCAAGTCAGGAGCCTGTAATTCAGTGGTTGCCGTTTATTGCTGTGTTACATATTTTTTTTTCTTTCATTGTTTTGTATATAGATTAGGCTGTTTGTTTTCTCGTTTGAATTCTTTTACATTTTTCATTTCGGGGCCTTTTATAGCTGACTATGCGGTAAGTGCTTTGCTCATTGTTGAAGGCCGAACGGTGACCTATAGTTATTAATTTCTGTGTAATTTGGTCTCTTGTGGAGATTTGCCTCATTGGCAATCAAACCACATCTTCTTATTTTTATATGAACCAACGACAACCGCTGAACTACAGGCTCCTGACTTGGAACAGGCACATAAAGACTGTTTAATTGCATATTTTAAATACAATTTTGTATACATTTTCTTATTACTGTGTTTATTTTTGTATATGAACTGGCTGCAGAAAATAGAATGTATAAACAAACATGTGTGTTATATTTATTATTAACTATAGATCTTCTGTTAGTCCATCTTTTCCAAACCTAACAAACCTTTAAAAATAACATGTTAAGATTTTTCTTTTGAAGCGTATGTTTCCGTACAGAAGATTTCATGAGTTTTGTCTGACCACGGTTGTGTAAGTGTTACTTTATATAAGCTTCACTTTATTCCATTTAAACACGTGAATATGTATATTAGAACTAATAGATGAACTGCTATAATGCACTTTCTGTTGTAAAGACGCGTATTAAACTGTTAAATCTAGTGCAAGGGAAATAACTCCAATTTATTTCAAAAGAACTGTTCGTGTCTTGTGAACCTGTTGATGCATTCTAAAGATAGAGTACAGCAATTGGTCAGTGTTTTGTAGGAAAGAATTTCAACATTGGATTCACCAATTCTTTCTAAAAGAGACATTTTATGGTAATTACAAATCACTTTGGCTATTTTCATTGTTTCGATATCAAATTGTTAGTTTCTTTCTTATATTTGATGGTTTTCTGAAATTGGAATAAAAATTATGATTTTTAATTACCAACACTTCATGTAAGTTGGTTTTAAAGCTAAACAACTGGAAAAATTCGGAACCAATGTCGAACTATGGGAACTTCACTTTATTGACGTTCTGATAGATCTGTAAATAATTATTTTTTAAGCTTTGCATAAGTGGAATGTTGTCTGAATTTGTGTTTGTTTTCTTTTGAACGAAATGCTGTTATCCAGTCCCTTTTATTCATGTTTTTCCGTTTTATGACCCCAGGAATTGACTGAGGTTAAGAAATATGGGCATCCCCAGCTGTAAAACTCAAGCTAATGGTGGGCGTCTCGAAGGCTGTACGGGATAAATACGCAGCCACATCCGGTCGGAATGGTTCGTTAAGGGAAAGTGCCGTACTCTCTGTAGATTAAAGAACCCGTGTAACAATTATTTGAGGGGTCGATGCGTTGTCTTTTGCAAGGCAAAATGTTTGCAGAATCTACTAATCTACATATTACATTTATTGTTATTCTTTTCTCACCCTGAATATGCATGAAATATTTGCCACTGAACGTAAAGCAAACAAGTCTCAATCACCAATTTGTTTGCAAGGCAAACGTATGTGTCTTAATCTGAAACTTGTATGTTTAATATTGGAAATGAATAACCTGACCCGGTAAGAACTTAAAATAAATTCAAATTTATTGAGCATGGATATGAAATTGAACACTTGCGATCCCAATTAATTGGAATAATATTCAAATTACCTGCAATACAGTTTGAAGATTTTAATGAGGTTTCCACTAAAACCAAGTTCTATATACGCTACTGAACCATGTTCTAATGGTAAGGCTCCCTCTGGAGAGTTTTAAGAACTGGATTTGGCGCTTATTTTTAGATCTCTTTTGGTCATATGGCTCTTCAACTGTTTTGGTTTTAATACATCATTGGCTTTAAAACATTCGGCTTTGAGCGTTCCTGGTGAAGGTAAATTCAGAAAAGCGCCTCGGAAGCATGAACTTCAGAAAGTATTGTTTTCATTTTTTTACAGAATTACCATGAATACGTTCTATTTTTTCGTACCCACAATCCTCATTCATAACCCACTGGTACGGATTTACCTACTACCAAATACGAGATCTCATCAGGTTTTTCAGTTGTCATAACCAACACGCTAAGTACCACAAGTGGAATAAGATCTGCTTACTTATCCAAAACACCCATGATTTAAGTGAGATTAGTGTTGCCTTTGCTTAGATTGTATGTTATTCTCATTGTGATATTTTTTCAGTGTTTCTACATATCAATCATGACTTTTTCTATTCTTCGTTTTGAAAAAAAAATATTATTGTTTTCATTTTCTTTGTGTATTTTAATAATATCGGATATAGATCAATAAAAAGGTATAGAAATTTCGGAATAATTATGCATACTCTAAGCATAAGCTTTTAAACTCTTGACTACTCCTACGATGTGACCAACAGCGGTTTGAATGCAGTCAGTATATTAACAATATCTTCAATCAAAGATCTGTACTGTGAAATTAAAGACGTGCTAAAAAGAAAGGCACATCCGTCTTATTTCTTATACCTATTTTTTGTAGCTAAGATCTTTTATCACACAATATTTTTATTTGAGCCTTAAAGATCTTAAACCAAAATATCCTGAGTAATTTTGAAAAAAAATATGATAGTCTTGCAGAGCATGCAGTAACTGGTGACCATGACTTTGTTAAAAATTGTTTGCTTCGAGAATGCTTTGCTTAAGGCACAAATATTGCATGGTCCAGCCCATCAATTGGTAAAGAAAGTTAAAACTCGGTTTTGAACTAGACCAGAAAATGGGCGAAACACGTAATCTGAGTTACTAGATTCTTATTCGAAAAGGATTAAAGCAGATAGATTATTCATTCATATAGAAACGGTCAACTACAAATTTTGATGAGCACCAAAGGTTCAAACTTTTTTTCGTTTTTTATGAATATGAAAGAAGAGAATGTCTTCCTTTTTATTTTGGATATATATATACCTAAATTAAACCTGCGTGAACATATATAAAAAGCCGATACACCAAGATGTTCTACTAAAGCCTTTATCAAGATTCTCACGTATATGTCGTAAACAAGTTGCGATTTTGTACATGTTATAACATGTACAGAAATATTGTACATGTTATAACATGTACAGAAATATTGTACATCTTATAACATATACAAAATCGCAACTTGTACAGAACATATACATAACTGCCTCTGTGGTATCATGGTAGCATGCTCGCTTTGAGTGCGAGAGATTATTTAATTGATCCCGGGCAGGTCAAACCAAAGACTTTAAAATTGGTATTTGATGCTTTTTCATGTAAGCAAGTGAACTTTAGGAGTAAGAGCAAAAGATAAGTCGGCTCGTAGTCAGAATTATGTGTGCGGGTAAGTTTATAAAGTCTCCCGTAATGTTCTCGTTATGGATATTTCATTAACAAAGATGTACTGTTACATAAAAAACTACCCTACTAGACTGTGAGAAAGAACGATTAAAATTAGCACTAAGTCTTCATTAGTTCCCCGGGTGCCATCAACAACTGTTTTATAATTATGTGTTTCAGTTTATCAAATAACTAGAGACATTTCAACACTTTCAGAAATCCCAAGTGTTCATTTCTAAACATCTGACATTCTTTACGCTTTCGTCATGCTTATGATTTTAACACTGTAGTAATTAGCAAAGAATGGAATTTGACGATTTTTTAAAGTACTTTCAATAACAAAGTTAGAAGCAAGGCCAATTCATATTGATATTTTTCTTCTCGGGGCCTTTTTTAAATTACACTTTTTTTCTTATTATCAAGTTCACAATATCGTAACTAGCTTAATGTGTGTACTTTAAGGTTCTAAACATATATGGCGATCTAAATAAATAAATGCCTAAAGTTGGCTCAAAATGGTAATTTTGAGCAAGTTGCTAGTATTTATCTGGATATTTAACGCAAAGAACTTCTTAACCCAATCAAATGTTCTGCCAGAAGTGAAGTTATGTGTTGTGTAACATACACATAAATTTATTTTGGTTAAGGATGTCCGTCGATGCAAAATTTCTATAACCATACTTGTCAAGAAAACTAGTTTATTGAAAAGTATGTACATGAATCGGATCTGAATAGAATAGCCATTAAATGTAATATTGAAGTTGGATTTATCTTCCATTTGACAATAAAGTCTTTAAAAACATTGAAATTTGAAAAACTGTACCAATACTCATGAATATGTGAATTCCAACAGTTTGCATTAATTTTCAAATTTTTGACACCGTAAGTGAAACAAATACAGGGGATATTGGTCATAGTTCTTTAAAGATCCACCTATAAGTGATAGAACAAACGTTTTCAAAAATTAAATTAATCACACAAGACGTATTTTAAAAATTAAGATAAAATATGGGAGTGTATTGAAATATAATCAAAATATATATAGATAGATATATATAATAACATTTATTTCCGTTGTTGCAGTTGTGGTCTATCTTGTTTCTCTTTGTTTCATTTTTTTTTATTATTTTTTAGTATCAGATAGATGACAAATTAACTTCCTTATTTCTGAAAATCATTTGTTAATACTTAAGGTATCTCATTAAACGATATTAATAATTTGTACATCTAGATTATTCATAGGTAATAATTGGGATTTAAATCTTTTGTTCTAATTAAACCTATCAGAGTAGAAGACGGACGGTGCATGACCTGACCTTTCAATTACGTTATGTGTTATTATAAAGTGTCCACTGTACATGTAAGTAGCTTATTATTTGTCTATTTATTGCATTAGAATGAAGCTGCATTTATCGAAGATTGAAACGTGAAAAGCGACACAGACAAGGGATAAAAGTTTTTTTGGAATGTGCCATCAATAGGTTCCATCAGAGAACTTCGCCTGTCATTCTGTCATTTTAGTTTTGATTCATTCTATAAAATTAATCATCAAATACCCTCGGTTTAAAATTTTTTTTGCTGAAGTCTCCCAGAAATATGCTGTAGTTAAATTACTAATGTTGTCAGTATATTCCATTATTTTTAGTATTTTCGTTTTTATTATATTCAAAATATGGCAAAGCATATAAAAGAGATGCTAGAATGTAAGTTTAGTAATTGAAAAAAACAGTGGATGAAATAGTGTTTATAGAAGATGAATAAAACATTCCAGCTGTTAACTATAAGTATGCACTAATTTTTGCTAACAAATTATCCAACCCAAATTGCATTTGTCTTCAGTGTGAAACTGTATGTTTCTCTTGGACCATTTAATGAGTATTGGACAGTTGTCACTTTGAGTTATAAGTTGTTTAAAATGTAATTTTATATGCGTATTGCAGTTAGAGTTGGTTTCGGGTAATTGGTGTATTGAAGAAGCAGTGCTTTGGGAATGCTAATGTAGTGCTGGTTCCCGGTTTAACCTGGCCCTAATCCGGATGTCCAGAAATATCGGCACATGCGCAGTCTCTCAACGTCGACAACCTAAAGAAAACAGACAGCCTTGTAAGTGCAAATAATAAATCCGTTCTATCTAAGAGAATCCTTAGTTCGGAACAGCCATCGTTGATAGCCACACTCGGAAAACAGTAACACATTCTATCATTGGCGCTGCGGCAAAAATCGGGCCTTGATAAAAACGTATTTTTCGGGTTTTTTTCTGAGAAAGTTGTCTGCATCAGGGGATCGGGTTTTGATTCAGGGATGAGACAGTTTTGACTCAGGGGAGGAAAAGGGACAATTGGGTAGTTTTCGGGGTAGAAAGCTATTCAAGGGTCAGATCGATTGGCGGTTTGTCAATTTTAAGATTGTTTTTTTATTTGAATTTCCACTTTGAGTTTGTACTGGTTCCCGGGCCAAGAATTACCTCCCGCGGATCCAGTTTTTGTCCCGAAGTGCATCACCGGAAGTTCATTCCCGGTAAACAACATTGATTTTTTCAACAAATTTTTTTGAATTTGCCAAGTGTACGCGAAACTGAGGCCATATTAAACTTATTTAACATCACCGATAGTAACATCAGGTACTTGTAGCCGCCATCCACTTGTCAAACAAGGCGGATTTTGCAGAAACAACAACCAACTGCAAATTGTCTTTGTGTATAATTGTTGTTATTTATTTTGAAATAGAATAAAGTTGTCCAAACAATTGCCCACCCATACACACCAAAAGGTAAGCAATTGTATTTGTGTATTGTTATTTATTTTGAAATAAAATAAATTTGTCATAACACTTGCCCACCCATATACACCGAAAGGTAAACAATGGCACGGGTAAATATAAACCAGTGCTCCTACCAAGAGTTGTTGACACTCCCAGGGGTTGGCCCCGCATAGCGGAACAGATATTGGATATTAGAGAGGGGAAAGGGTTCATCACAGAGGGTGACCTGTCGGGTATTAGTTGAGTAGAGTTGGTTTCGGGTAATTGGTGTATTGAAGAAGCAGTGCTTTGGGAATGCTAATGTAGTGCTGGTTCCCGGTTTAACCTGGCCCTAATCCGGATGTCCAGAAATATCGGCACATGCGCAGTCTCTCAACGTCGACAACCTAAAGAAAACAGACAGCCTTGTAAGTGCAAATAATAAATCCGTTCTATCTAAGAGAATCCTTAGTTCGGAACAGCCATCGTTGATAGCCACACTCGGAAAACAGTAACACATTCTATCATTGGCGCTGCGGCAAAAATCGGGCCTTGATAAAAACGTATTTTTCGGGTTTTTTTCTGAGAAAGTTGTCTGCATCAGGGGATCGGGTTTTGATTCAGGGATGAGACAGTTTTGACTCAGGGGAGGAAAAGGGACAATTGGGTAGTTTTCGGGGTAGAAAGCTATTCAAGGGTCAGATCGATTGGCGGTTTGTCAAATTTAAGATTGTTTTTTTATTTGAATTTCCACTTTGAGTTTGTACTGGTTCCCGGGCCAAGAATTACCTCCCGCGGATCCAGTTTTTGTCCCGAAGTGCATCACCGGAAGTTCATTCCCGGTAAACAACATTGATTTTTTCAACAAATTTTTTTGAATTTGCCAAGTGTACGCGAAACTGAGGCCATATTAAACTTATTTAACATCACCGATAGTAACATCAGGTACTTGTAGCCGCCATCCACTTGTCAAACAAGGCGGATTTTGCAGAAACAACAACCAACTGCAAATTGTCTTTGTGTATAATTGTTGTTATTTATTTTGAAATAGAATAAAGTTGTCCAAACAATTGCCCACCCATACACACCAAAAGGTAAGCAATTGTATTTGTGTATTGTTATTTATTTTGAAATAAAATAAATTTGTCATAACACTTGCCCACCCATATACACCGAAAGGTAAACAATGGCACGGGTAAATATAAACCAGTGCTCCTACCAAGAGTTGTTGACACTCCCAGGGGTTGGCCCCGCATAGCGGAACAGATATTAGATATTAGAGAGGGGAAAGGGTTCATCACAGAGGGTGACCTGTCGGGTATTAGTTATTTGAGGATAACATTCAACCTCCTAGACAGGGTAGACTTTTCCCGGCCTGTTGATTACCATACAGGCCCCCTTCCCACGGCCCGACCACTCATGACCGTAGGGAGTATGATGAAATGTTGCAGAGGGTATACAGGGTGGTCAGGGCGAGAACACCATCAATGAGGGGAGTCCCCTTCCTAGTAAAACAGGAACAAGGGTGGTCAGACATACAGACCCCAGGGGACCCTGGTCTTATGAATTCCGCCTTTTTAGGGGAATCGGATGATGACAGTGTGCCATGGGATACTGAGCCCAAGGGGGCGTATGGCGGGCAGGATACCCCATACACATGTAAGTCTCAATTAAACCCCGCCCAGAGGGACAATAGGTACAGGTCCCAGGCTCATGATTATGAGAAGGGGCACACAGGTAATGTAAAAGGGGAGTGGTATCCACCATCCCAAAATTCAAATACTGGATACCAACAACAACGTTATGGGGGTCCATCTCAGCCCGGGGCTAATCTTGATGAGTCCAAGGGCTTCTCCCAAGCACCATACCACCAAGATGGTGGGGATCAGAACTCGTGGAAACCCGGTGAGACACCAAGAAGTAGGTATGAAAAACACCAACAAGGGAGGGCCAGCCAAAGATCAAAAGGACCCAGGGATCGGAATAATTCAAGGCCCCCCCTCCCACACTTAAACGAAGCCCAACCCTCAAACCATTATGATGTGGGTCAGATGAATACACAGGTAAGTGGCAGAACTACAACACCTTACCGTGTAGGGCCACAGCCCATGCGGGCAAGGGTACAGTATTCAGGTACCACATATGAGGAAGGCTTAGTCCAAGTAAGGTCCAATACAGCCCCACATTCAGGACAAAATGGCAGGGGGCAAGATTACAGGTATGGCATAGATCATAACCAGACACATCCAAATGCAACGCAAAACCAGGTACAGGTAGGTTTCACACCGTACAATCAAGGGCCACCATCAGGAAATCAAACAAGGTCAAGGGTGAAGGGGTCCCAGCCACATAAAAAAGTTGACCATGCACCCAAAACTTTAAAGTATGATGGAAAATCAAATTGGAAAGCCTTTTATGTGAAATTTTCACGGTATGCGGAGGTATATGAATGGTCCCCACAGGAGTGTAAGGATCAAATTTGTTGGTGCTTAGAGGGTAAGGCCAGTGAATATTACGCAATGTTGACCGACAGAAATAAACACATGTCATTCACGGATATGATCGAAAAGTTTGAAAAGCGTTTCGGATATAAAGAGTTACCAGAAACCGCTCTGGTCCAATTTCAGATTGCCCGTCAACAAGCAGACGAAAGTCTGGAAGACTGGGCTGACAGGTACTATCCCTTGCTACAAAGGCATTCAGGGACCTACACGAGGAACACATGTACCAGCAGGCGGTCCTCAGGTTGTGTCAGGGGTGTCTGACAAGGAGGCGGGGACTGCAGCCTCAAATGTCCGTCCAAAAAGTAGAAGCCATTGATAAAATGAAATGGTTCCAACACAACCAACAGGCCATCTATGGTAGGGGTCCTAAAAAGGAAGTGAGACAGGCAAACCTTAATAGGGGGTACTCGTATGAACCGGAAGTCATGACCCCCACTGTTTCAGCTACCACTTTACCATCCAAGAGGGAATCAGAGACCCCTTGGAAAGTAGACATAGAGAGGGTAGAAGACAAGATTGATAAGATGCAGTCAGACTTACTGTCTGAACTTAAAAAGATTGTAATTCCAGTCCCTGCTCCTAGCCAACCAGCTGGGAGAAATCAATCTCCAGCGAAGATGGAATGTTACAGCTGTGGTTCCCAAAACATTTTAAGCGGGATTGCCCCAAATTTCGGAGGTACCCTTCCCGCAGTCCATCCCCCGGGTCCCGGGCTAATTGCTTTCATTGTGACCGCCCTGGGCATATGAAGAGGGACTGTCCCATGAGGAATAGGGAAAAAGCTGTGACCTTCGCAGACCAGGTTAGAGCTGCCTCAAAGGAGGCTTTAAACATGAACGGAGCTGCTCGAGAGGCCAGAGCCAGTTCCCAATAGATACAGGTCTCACTAAGGGCGAAACCACCGAGATTGGGGTAAGGGAAGTAGTAGAGAACCCGACAGACCAGGGTGTTCCAGCCATGGATGTAACATCCAGAAGCAACATTGTTGATTGTGGGACTGAACCTTTATCTGACGTAGGGTTACCGGAACCAATGCTTCTTACATGTATGCCCCCCAAAGCTAAAAGAAACATCACAGGGGAGGGAGATGATTTTGAAAGTAGTAGGGAGGAAGGAAGTCTAGGGGGTAATGTGTGATCTGACTCAACCTCAACAGAGAGTGAGGGAGCGGGCATTGACCCTCGTCAGGCGGATCGCCACTTGTCAAAGACTTTGGCCTATATCTTAAGATATGGGGCCCAGAAATACAATTATGAGGTCCAATCGGGAGGGTACCTTATTGTTGATGAAATCTTGAGTTGTCAACCTGGTCTAAAGGGGTACTCGATTGAAGATATTTGTAGGGTGGTAAGATTGGAAGACAATAAAAGGTTTGGGTTGTCAACTGATGATAAAACAGGCCGACTAAAGATTAAGGCAAATCATGGTCACTCCATTCCCATACATGAGTCTGACCTGGTATTGATTAAGCAGGGTAAGGTAACAAAAGCATACCACTGCACCAGTATGTTTGGATGGGACGGGATAGTTGGCATGGGAATGAATAGGATGGGCCGGGTTCACATTCATTTCAGTACCCGGGTCCCAGATAGTCTGAAGCCGCATTGGGAAGTAATTATTCAAGTCGATATAAAGGAGGCTCAGCAGGACGGTTACAAGTTTTTTCGGTCCCCCAGTGGACTTATTTTGTGTTCAGGGAATGAGGAGGGTATTCTTCCAGCAAAGTACATTTCATATGCCCAACATTTGGATTCAGGGGAATACATGAATTTGGACCCCCCTGTCAGTCTTCGTTATGACGAGGAATCAGTTGAAGCTAAAAAGTCAGATTTGATTTGTGAAATAGGTTCTTCGTGTGATAGTGTGAGCGAGGTCAGGTGTGTCCGTCAGGATACACCACAGGTTTCAGAGCAGGTCAAGGGGTCATATGATTTCGGGGCACATGAGCCAGAGTCTACTCGAAGTGAAGACCCCGAGAAACATTTTTTTGACAACTCATGCAAGTCGATTGAATGGGGAAAAGTTGGTCCAAATACTGAACAGTCGGGAAATTGGTCAGACTCGACAGGGGACGGGATTTCCGAGATTGAAGATGACCCTCCCCCCGGTTATAGTGAAGCAACTAGGGAACCTGGTGACGAGATCTCGGGTAGTGAACTAGATAACACTCGGGTGACAGGCATGCAATACAGTGAAGGTGATCCTGAGAATGTAGAGGGCGTTGTTACAGTCTGTCGACTTCGTTCGGGTTCAGTTTTTAGGGTACCTGTGAAGGTTCAAAGGCAGAGTTTGTTTGCAGTTGTAGACACTGCTGCAGAGGTGACACTTATTTCAGAGGAAGTGTACAAGTCCCTGAAGGCTGTCCCACCCGTTCTTAAGGAGGTTATAATGCACACGGCGGGTAGGGGTATGCAAATGAATGGATTCATTGTGGGACCCACTGAAATTCAGTTGGGTGCACGAGTGATGGAAGCAAATATCTATGTAGCTCCCATCTCAGATGACATGCTTTTGGGCTTTGATCTGTTGAGAGAAAGGGGAGTGGCATTGGATGTGTTAGAAGGGCATTTGAAAATTGGAGATGATGTTATACCCATGACATCTGGCGCGGTGGGACAAGTCCCTCGTGAAGCTAATGTAGTCTTGGATAGGACGGTCACTGTTCCCCCGAATTCAGTTATGAGGGTATCATGTCATCTCAGTGAGGAGTTGTCAGGGTATGTGGTTGAGGCCTTTACCCATGACGAACTGTTAGTCCCCAGAACTTTACAGGCCCCGGGGCGTAGCCCTATTATTTGTTTGATGAATGTTTCGGATAAGCACGTGACGATCCCAGAGAATGAGATGATAGCTCGGGCGGTTGAAGTTGAAATACTACCGGGCAAGGAGATTGAGTTGGCCCAAGGGAATGACCCCTGGGTTTGCAAGGTTCAAGGGGAGGATAACTCTTTGGTTGAGGAGGGTGTGCCCAATCATCTGAAAGATCTATTCAACAAGTCAAAAGCCAATCTAGATTCAGATGGTCAAAAGCAGTTAGCTTCTCTGTTGTCGCACTTTGGCGATGTTTTTGCGGCCAATGAATTTGACTTGGGCAACTTCTCCCTCATTGAACACCACATTGATACAGGTGACCACCCACCCATTAAGCAGCGAATGAGGCGAACGCCTGTGGGGTTTGCCCAAGAGGAGGAAGCCCACTTGAAGCGAATGCTCGAGGCGGGGGTGATCCAACCTTCAGTGTCGGAGTGGTGCTCTGCTCCGGTCTGGGTTCGAAAGAAAGATGGTGGGGTCAGGTGGTGCATTGATTACAGCGCCGTTAATTCCTGTACGGTTAAGGACGTGTACCCTTGCCCCTGATCGGGGAGTGTCTGGATACTTTGGCGGGAAACCAGTGGTATTCGAAACTTGACGCTAATTCTGCGTATTGGCAGGTTAAGATTGGTCTAAGACAGCGTTCAGTTCAAAGTACGGGCTGTTTGAATTCGCCAGGATGGCGTTTGGTTTGTGTAACAGTCCGGCCACGTACGCAAGATTTGTGAATCTGGTCCTACGGGGCTCACGTGGGACATAGTCTTGGCGTTCTTAGATGATATCTTGGTATTAGGCCAAACTCTAGAGGCCCACTTCACCAATCTGAGGGCGGTGTTGCAAAGATCCAGGGAATATGGGCTCAAACTCAAACCGAAAAAGTGTGAGTTGTTTCAACAGAAAGTGGAGTTTCTAGGGAGGGTAGTAGGAGAAGGTGGTATGGAGATAGGTCCAGGCTATATCGAGGATGTTAAAAATTGGACTACCCCTAACAATAGTAAAGATATCGAGAGGTTCTTGGGCTTTGCCAATTACCATCGATCCTTTATTCAGGCATATTCAAAAATAGATGTCTCCCTCCAAGAGGTCACAGGTAAAAGACTATTCAGGTGGGAAACTGAACAGCAAGAGTCCTTCGAAAAATTGAAAATGGCTTTGACCTCAGCCCCGTACTCGCCCTACCGAATGCCACGGATCCCTTTATCTTGGACTGTGATGCCTCCGATAAAAGTTTGGGAGCGAGCGGAGCTAACACAGGTCCAGGAAGGGAAAGAGAGGGTTGTGGCGTATTCAAGATTAACACTGGCCCCAGAGCAGCAACGTTACTGTACAACCCGCAAGGAACTATTGGCTATTGTGAGGTTCACCCGCCAGATTCGTCATTATTTGGCGGGTCGTCTATTCGAAGTGAGGACTGATCATTCGAGTCTCACATGGCTCCTTAGGTTCAAGAACCCAGAGGGGCAATTGGCTAGGTGGATGGAGGAACTTAGCCAGTACCATATGTCCGATCTCCCATGTAAAGGTTGTAAATACTGTGCAAAGGCCCATAGGCAGTGGTCTGGGTTTGCGGAGGATGTAGATTATGTTGTGCCCCTCGCTTCCAAGGTAACACCCAAACCGGAAGTCAGGAGGGTTCAGGGCCAGGCCAGTAGCCGAGGTCAAGATTTGGATAAAATTCATGTTTCAAGGGTAATGATACTTGTGGCAGACGGGAATGTGATTGTTTCTCCAGATACAGGGGAGATGTCCATTCAGGTCGTTCAGGATGAATATGGTGTTGGTTTGGGGAAATATGCAGTAGATGAGATTTGTGAGAATCAGGGTAAGGACCCGGAATTAAAGTGGTTGGTAAAAGGGCTGAAGGGTGAAGGTGACCCGCCGCAAGGAGAAATTTTCCGTAGTAGTCCACATGCAAAGTTTTATTGGGTGAATAGGTCTAGATTCACGATGACAGACCGAGGAGAGGTGATTCTCATTCCTACGAAAGGGGAAAACCCTCGTTTAGTTGTTCCAATGGAATGGAGGAATGAGATTCTGGAGTTGTGTCATGACATTCCGTCCGCGGGCCACCAAGGTGCCGAGCGGACTAGGGAAAAAATAAAACAGAGTAACTATTGGCACGGGGTTGGGGCAGATGTTGAGAGATATGTAGCAAGTTGTAAACATTGTAGCCAGAACAAGAAGGCTACTAGGTCTGCTATGTGTCCCCAAACCCTTTACCACTCTGGTTATCCGATGGGGAGAGTCCATCTGGATTTTATCGGACCCCTCCCCAGGACGGAGAGAGGGAATGAGAATGTGCTCATGATGGTAGACCAATTTAGAAAATGGGTTGAGTGTGTCCCCCTTCCGTCCCAGACTGCCAAAGTGACTGCAAGGGCAGCGGTCAATGAGTTTTTCTGTCGCTTTGGATACCCGTTTGAAATCTTTACCGATCAGGGTAGAAATTTTGAAAGCCAACTCTTCAGGGCTGTGTGTGAAGTACTGCACATTCATAAGGCCCGAACAACCCCATATCGTCCTTGTGCAAATGGGCAGGTGGAGCGGTTCAACCGAACCCTAATGGCCGCAGTTAGGTGCTTTGTGGGAACCACTCAAAAGGCATGGGACGAGAACATTGCCCAATTGTCGGGAGCAACAGGGTTTACGGCTAATAAGCTTATGCTAGGGAGGGAAGTTAACACCCCTGCCGAGTTAATGTTAAGACCCCCCCCCCCCCCCCCAGGGATGGGAGCCCGCCAGACTTGGATGGGTATGTGGCAGAATTAGTCGAGGCTATGCGGGCAGCTCATAAAGTTGCCAGACAAAACATAAAGACTAGCCAACTTAGGAGGATCTGGTGTACCAATTAGATACCGCCACAACCCCAGGGAAATGCAAGAAACTCTGTCCTGTATGGAAGGGCCCCGGGAGTGTGTTGCAGAAGGTTTTCGCCTACTTGTACAAGGTGATAATGAAAAAATTGTTGGTAACAGCCAATCACGATAGGTTAAAGATCTGTAAAGATCGGGTACTCCCTCCTTGGTTGGTTAAGGAAAAGAAGAGACTGGAACAGGGGAACGAATGGGTAGAAAAGTATACCTTAAATAACCCAGAACAAACTCCTAAACAGACCCGGGATGACAATCCACCCACACCAGATCTTTTACAAGATTCAGGCGTAGGGAAGGGTGAAGAGGGCTCTGAAATAAGTAGGCCCACTCACAACATAGAGGGAACACAGTCAGGGGTAGAAGATTTTGAACCCGGCCTTGCAAGCTCTCAGGAAGAATTGTACTGCATCTGCAGGGGTCCAGATATAGGGGATTTTATGGTTGGGTGCGATGGATGCAGAGAATGGTTCCATGGGAGGTGTGTGGGGATTTCACCACAAGAGGCTGAAGAACTAGGGGAGTACCTATGCCAAACTTGCAAAGAGGCCAAGGAAACAAAGGTGCGACCTCAACGCCCATTAAACTTCGTACGTAACCGGCGTCCTACAAAAGAGTGAGGTGTTAGTTGATGAGAAAAAAGGGGGGGAGGTTGGGTAAGGGAACTTGCTCACTCATTTGAAGTGATGAGTAAGGTTGGGTACACCTGTATTTTTCAGAACTTCAAGCAAGATGAGCAGTGCAAGCGACGAAGGGAGTTCTAAAAGAAACAATGATTGGAAGTTTGGGAGTTAGCAGGCTGAGAAGAAGAAGAAAGACAAAGATGCAGGGCACAGAGGGGCAGGGTCCAGACGACCAGCCTTAACGAAGAGACTCTCCAGGAGAGACCTTGACCGTTCAGGTAGGAGGGAGAGGACCTTTAGAGAACAGTCCCAAAGCCCTCAAGAGACCAGCCGGGGAAGGAAAAGGGGCAAAGCTCCTGGAAGATGGTCCGAGGCACGTTTGGCCAGGACCTCGCCCCGTAGCGAGTGGACAGACACTCAAAGTAATTTGGAGGGAGACAGATCACCCCCAAGAAGGGTCGTGATGAAATCCGTTTGTATCCCCAAGGGTCCAGAGGCAACGGCCAGACAGGCAGAATCAAGGCCCAAGTCCCCTGCCCAGCGTTGGGTAACAGTTGATCATGACCCTACACGGACAGTGGGACCTGCAGGTGGTACCTCCAAAGCACGCTCTAACTCCAGCAAGCAAATGGCCAAGGATCCAGAGAAAAGGGCAAAAGAGAACTGGAAACGGGCTGAGCGAAGGCGAAGGGCATTTCTTAGAGAAATGCAAGAAAATAGACTAAGCTAGAGGTCTCAGAAAAACAGTTGGGAAACCAGACGGACCCTTGGGCAGTCTTGTGGAAATAGTAGGCCGTCAATTGGCCCCAGAACACAGTTATTTCGTAGTGCATTTCTTTTAGACAATAAATTCAAATTAAAAATATCGCACCTGCCCTATCTCAAAAAGATGTTTACAGTGTAGTGTACTACTATTGATACAAATAATATCAAAATTATAGAAACTTCTACCAGCTCTAACTCAAAATATTGACAATTCTGTGTTAAGGGGGGCTAAAATTCAGTTTGACAGCTTCAGACATTCTAATTTTTGACCTTTTTTAACTGGACCAAATCACTACTTAACATAAAGATTCAGCATGTAATTTCATCCCCTTACTTAATATTTCATGCATAAAATATCAAGAAATAAATTGGGAAAGTGTATAAAAAAAAATGCAAGTTATACACTGTTCACACTAGGGAATATATTCGTAGACAACGAAAACCAAAGGACGATAACTGTGTCCTTGGACCAATTCCACGTCCAGCGCTGTCCCGTAGAGGTGAGGACAAACCATCTAGCCCAGTTGCATTCCAGTCTCCTAAGGACGAGGAGGATGGGTATATATTGTGTCCTGTAGATGGTTGTAATGTTAGGGGCATCAATATAGAACCACACATCAGGGGAGAACATCTTGTGGAAATTTTCCAGAAACCATCGGGAGGGCTCAGATCTAACCTTTTGGTTAAAGCCCGGTTTGAGGCCCTCCAGACCCAGTCAAAAATGATTTTGGGAAGAGTTGACATTTTGGGTTTAGCTGCCTGGGTCAATCGACAGATGAAAAACTGGCCCAAGATTGTTGAGCAAGTGGAGATGGGACCAATGAGAGAAGTATGTGCTGCTGGTGGATGGTCTTTACCATCTTAATTTACTCTGGTCCCCGTTAATTCTCCAGGGGTATAAATTCACTGTAGGGTACATATCTTAATTATGTCCTGGATTGGAGAGAGGAGAGGTCAGGAACTTCGTGAGATGTACCCTGTGGACCCTCTCTTGTCACAGGGGAGAATTGGTCAAGTTAAGAGCCACAGGCAAGCTTCTGCTAGCTGGGGAGCATCCCCAAGGTTGGAAACCGTAGTGTCAAGGCCAAGGCCCATTACTGTTGACGCCCACTTCCACCTGGATAGGGCTTGGGCTAAAACCAATCTTCCGGGTAGGCCAAATCTTAGACAGTACATGGAGATGAGGTTGCCAAGTAGCCAACTATATGACGTTGATGTAAGAGGAGGGGTCATCAATTTCTGCGACCCCTTAACATGGCCATCAGACAAGGAGCTCGAGGTACAAGACCAGAGCTGGGTGGTTGCTATGGGGTGCACCCGCAGAAGGCACGGGAACTGGATGATGAGAGAGCCTATAGACTTGAAACCCTACTCAAGGCTGGGAAATTACGGGTCCTTGGAGAGGTTGGTCTAGACTTCTCGATGGGAGCCCCTCGGCCTCAGATCCAGATTAGCACCCTAAGATGGGTCCTAGCAATAGCATCGCCAGGAGGAGTTCCCGTGGTACTCCATGTGAGAGGGGGTAAGGATGATGTCCATAGTGCCAGGCCCACATTCAGTGTATGAGGCAGTGTAGGGCTAGTCTAAAAAGCGGTCACCCTATCCACCTACATTGTTTCGATGGAGGCTGGGAGCAAGCAAAACTATGGTTGGACAATTTTCCAGGGGTTCACTTTGGATTCACAGGATCGGTGAAAGCCTTCAGTGATGAGCAGAAGTTGGCGGTAGCCAGGATACCCCGGGACCGCCTCCTTCTTGAATCGGGTGCCCCCTACTTCAGGCCTGCGTGGGTTTCACAGGCCGGGTATGGTCACCCCAAGTACCTGGCAGAGGTGGCAAAAGGTATAGCTGCGATCAGACAGGGAGCGACTGTGGATGGAGTCCTTCAAGAGGGTGGGATGAATGCCCTTAGGTTTTATGGCCTAAGGGTGTAGAGAGGGAAGGACTATAATAATAGACAGTGTGTACAAACTGTAAATACGTTAATTGTTAATACAGACGTTTCACAGTATTATTGTTTGATGTGTGCCATTGTCCTTTTAGTTCAGTGCTGGGTATTTTTTGAAATATGGGATTCAGACTTAATCAGATGGGTGGGGGTGGTTTTTAATTTTCATGTCAGATGTGAGAGGATTTAAATCATAGAACTGGCGCCAGCACCACCCTGAGCATTGAATTTTGTTGAGCCCAGCCAAACAGGATGGCGGTATGTCACCTCTTGATCTTGGTTGGGGCCTTTCAAACAAAACAGGGGGGAGTGTAGTGCTGGTTCCCGGTTTAACCTGGCCCTAATCCGGATGTCCAGAAATATCGGCACATGCGCAGTCTCTCAACGTCGACAACCTAAAGAAAACAGACAGCCTTTTAAGTGCATATAACAAATCCGTTCTATCTAAGAGAATCCTTAGGTCGGAACATCCATCGTTGATAGCCACACTCGGAAAACAGTAACACATTCTATCACTAATTTACATATTTTTCCTAATCCCTTTAAGAAATTAAGAAATTATGAAGAAACTAAGGTTCCAACTCCCTCAGGCAAAATGGAACTTTTGATTTCAAATGTGTCTAATTTAAGGTCCCTTTGGTAATATAACTCCTAATGCTCCTACGTATTTAGACATCCCTGACTTATAAGCCGGATATCTTTGATGAATTTATTCTCAAATATTCGGGTTTGAGCGTTCTTAATGAAGGTAAACCCAGAAAAGCGCTTAGGACGCACGAAATTTATCAAGTGTTATTTTCATCTACAAACAAACTTCTAAAAACCTACCATAACCCTAGCTTAATATATTCTAGGCTTAATCTGCAATGAGTACAGGGAAATAAGTACAAGTATTATATATGAACAGATTTTGAAATTGGTCTTTTTTAAGGTGACTTATGTTGTTGCAATTCCGATGCTTTATTGTATTATTAAAGTATGGGTAGCCAAAATGATGGAAAAAAAGCTTAAATCACGAATGTATATAGTTCAAACCTCGAAACTCAAACAATCATTACCCTAACTGTTATTCAAAAATTAAACTTACTACATTTGAACACCACCATTACTACTTCATATAGGATTTTTATGCCCCCGCCGCAACGGAGGGGGCAAAAGTGTTACCCGAGATTGGTTTCCGTTTTCTAATTTTAACTTGCCTCACCCTTTGTTATGAAACTTATACACAAGGCTTATTACTACAAAACACAGATCAAGTTTGAATTTGGGTGGCGTCACTTTTATCGTTCTAGAGTTATGCCCCTTTATTATGCCTCTTTACAATTAATGAAAAAAAAATTCGTTTCCGTCTCTAACTTTTGTTTGCCTCAACCAAATGTTATTAAACTTATACACAATGCTTATTACCAAAAAACTCAGATTAAGTTTGAATTTAGTCAGCGTCTCTTGAGTTATGTCCCTTTATCATGTAATTTATAAGCGGGGCATCATCTGTGTCCCATGGACACATTCTCCTTCTTTTTTTTTTTTTGGCGTTTATGCTTCATTTATGGGATAATCGCACATGGTGTATTCCTTCATAACAAAATATTCTACAAGGATAAGATTATTGATTGATTGCTTGATGTTTGCTTTACGTCCATTGACAAATATTTCATTCGTGTTTATGACGAAAACAAATTAATATTAATACTAAAGAGGTACGTTCTGCAAGTTAGAATTTATTGTGATGAAGGATGGAAAATTTGGTCTGCCACTGGAAAATGAGGATCTATTGTCAAAGGACAGAAATTTTGGCTTGCAACAGGCCACCAAATATCTGCATAATAATAAATCTTTTTAGATCATACAGCTATAGTGATCGTTAAAAACATTCCCTAATATATCCAAGTTGTTTTTGAAAAGAATAGACAATATGATAACTTTTAATACCAATAGATGACTACAAGATATTTATTCTAGTGTCCCGTGTCAGTACGTTTTTGTTATGTTTTTTTTATGTATGAAAGAAATTCTCAGGAGAATAATAATTTCTTATGTTTTCCGAACTTCGATAATTAAACCGGCATTTGATGATAGGTTACCGCTTTCAATGCCCATGGCAGTTGTATTTGGAAAATCTTCATCAGGTACGGTCATGACCAATAGTTAAGGAAATCAAAAAGTGTCTAAGGTCGACTGGAACAAGTTCCAGGTGTGAGTTAAGAAAACAAATCCAGTAGAAATATTTACTGGGCTGTTTTCAAATAAAATGTCTGAAGCTTTACTGCCAAGCTGTCTAGGTTTATGATTTTTGATTTTTCACCCTGTTGACAGGTCAAACAGAGCAGTGTTACCAACAGTTAGATGATATCCCAGTCTACTACTAATATGGCAATATCCCTAATTAGGGTGTTGTCCCATTACTTTAACAAGACCAAATAATGTAAAGTGAAGAAACAATTACATGAGTACTCACTTAAATTGATTGAGTGTTATTTGCTTACCGTCAAGTTCCAAATATTTAATGCATATCAGGACTAGAACAATTTAATAATAACTGCAATAAATATGTTTTGTAAAGTATATCGACCGGGATGAAGGGCTAGAATTTCTATTGGTACTGACAAATGAGGCCGTGCTGAATAGGTAGAAGAAATTTGTCTTGAAACAGGTTGCAAGAGTTCTATAAAACGTAGAGAGAGCGCGGCCGGAGAAGTTTCGAATTTATTGTCCCAATTCCAACAGGACGTGGTTACGTATTTATACATTCCGTAAAGCCAAAAAATAAACGTCCCACTTTAGATAGGGTTTTCTGGCGGTTGGGAGAGTCCGTGTAATAACCCTATTCAACCTTTGGGGTTCACTGAATGAGAAAAGAAATTCTTTATTACAGTCAATCTACTTGTTTAGATTTTACCTTTATGTTGACTTTTTTTAGTTGTAATTTAATTAAGCCTTTTAATAATTGAATAACCGTTTACATTTTCTTCTTTTCTTTACAGAATGACTTCCTCTTTTGCATCTTTGAATCTGTTTCTTCAATTTCTTTAAATTTGACAATTATCAACTGCCACAGACGTTCACAGGCACTGGTACTGGATGTTTATAGTGATTCATTTACTATATTGTGCTATCTTAGACAATTATTGTACCGTGTTCCAGTCGATCGTTCTCTGTGTAATTCGCTTTTAACTCTCCCAACTAATCTGTCAGAAAACAACCTTCTTCCATTCAGATGTAAAAATATTCATCGAGCAATATCCTTGTATCGGGAGAATAAGCTTCAGGAGTTGTGGGATGCGGAAATATCTTTGCATTGTTAATTGGACTATATATTAAAAAAAATTCACACAGACAGATTTTTGTGTTTTTTTATATTCAATTTATTTATCGTGAATATTTTAATTTATTATCCGTCCTCACAAAATGTATTGAGTGTATTTACTATTCTGCTTTTATTTACATACATTAAATATTAAAAATATACCTAAACCTGAATTTGTTTTCATGTAGTCTATTTATTAGAAAAAGACAAGTAAATTGTAGTGGGTGATTGATTTCTTAATATCCAGAGGTAAATTATTCATGCATCTCAGGACAAGAGCATTTTATAAACAATTTATACAATGGTTGGGTCCTGCAAAGTGGGTCTACTTAGAAGATGGGAGAGAGGCGAAAGATACTAAACTCATAAGTCGAAAATAAACTGAAGACGCCATGGAAAAAAGACCAAAAGACAAACAACAGTAGACAAAACAAAACATAGAAAACTAAAGACTGAGCAACACAAATCCCATCAAAAACTCGGGGTAATCTCAGGTGAAACGGAAGGGTAACCAGATCCTGCTCCACATGTGGCCCTCGTGGTGTTGCTCATGTAAGTACAAACCCGAGGATAAGTCTAATTCGGTAGGTCACATTCGGGGAAAAGAGGACGGGATTGTGGTTACTACAATTGGAACATATCCGTCGGCATATGTGAAACAGATATCCCATAACGGTCAACCAACTCGTCATTGCGTCCGTAAAATTTTCCAAGGGATGAAATCATGATAGGAAATACAAGATTATCATATCAACTGGGAGATAAATACTCCATATGCAGGCGCAGCTGGAATGTTGCTACATAGAAATGAAAAGTTCACTATTGGGCAGCTAAATTTATCTTTTTTGTCGCAAAGTCTTGTTTTCAACTACCCTCATTGTCAATTTCTAGATGTAAGATATGAGGCAGACTTAACTGTATCTGTTGTATCCTGTATCTCAAGTTCGATGGGACAAATGCGTTTAACAAAGTAACCAAACTTTTAATTATTTAGTGAGAAATTTAGATTGCCACTGAAAAGAGGGGAGAGAAATTTGCATAAGGGCTGATATTTTGCCTTGTTACAGGTCTTCTAAAGACCACCAAAGAGTTGTTGAAAGGGTCCTTTAAAGTAAAAAAAAAATGAGGCAAATATGGCTATATATATAGTATTTCAACGGAAGTACTTGTGATCAAGTCAACTGGGTGTCAATGTTGATGAGAGTAATATTACAACCTTGATAAGTTTGAAATGAATTCATAAGGAAAATAGGGAAATCTTCAACAAAATAAAGTTATCTCGAAATGTATAGAATGGAACGAAGGGAAATTAGGTGGAAATTGTCTTCAAATTGAAGGCATCACATCTTAATTTTAGAACAGTACCAGTATATGTTCCTGTCACTTCTATAGTAGCATCAGTCGCATGAAAACTTAAATTGCTTTCCCTATTCAAATGCCAATCTTAACTAAAAGAGCTTTTACTTTGCATTGTACAAAAGGTTACCAATAAGAAAAGGCGCATTTTAATATGCAGCTTGCGATATCTGTTTCCTTTTAATGTCTATGGTGTTCTTTATAGAACAGTTCTTGCTATCCTTTTTTATTGAAATGAATCTGCGATACTGTCAAATTTTCACCCGTTAATGTTGCAGTACTTGCATGAACCGAGGGTTTATAAATCTTGCAATGCCAGACGGAAAAAAACTTCTACCTATCTGATATTGTATGATGTCTTACTACTGATAATGATAGAACTGGTGTCACTTGTTGAGCACGAACTGTTCGACCTTCCTTGAAATAAGATTTCAAATCTTGGTTTAATATGTTTCAGTGCTCTATCTTGAGTGTCGTTTACTACCCGGTATTGTTTTTTTTTTTTGTCTTATGTTTCAAATTTATTTTTAAAATAAAGTTATCAAAAATTTTCACCGGAATTCCGTAAATGAAAATAACAACAAGAATTAACTCACGACAACTACTGTCATTGTTCTTGACTTGCAACAGACACAAATAAACTTCTTGGCATTACTTAATCATCATTATTATTATTATTATTATTATTATTATTGTTATTATTGTTGTTTATTATTTGCTATTGTTCAATTTGAACATGATTACAAATTGCTGGTCAAGTTGAAAAAAACATAATTTCGATAGCACGAATGCAAAAATGTTTACGAAATAGTTATTAACTTAAATGTCAACTAGAAGTTCAATATTTACAAATTAACTAATTATCTTGTGCTATTGTGGTTCAATTTCATAGCGTTAATCTTGTTTTAATCTCCAGGTGCTTTTTTTAAAAATTGAAAGTTATCCAACATTTTTTATTCTACTCAAAGTATGCGGAAAAATATAGATTATTTAAGATACCGAATAATCATAGCATATACTGATAGTACTTTTATAATTAGTTATTAATTATTAATATGAGTAGTCATGCTTGAAATACGTCCATTCATATATTTATATATCTTCGGCTTGGAAATTAGAACCAACTGTTACCCATGTGAAACCAACTGGTCTTTAAGATGAAAGACACAAAAATGCGCATTTCTTTGCTTTTGGTTTATTTAAGTGCGAATAAGAACTTCGTGTCACAAATTGATATAGCATTTTTCTTTTTCTTATATACAATTAAGAAACCCAAAACATTGTACAAAAATATAAGAAAGAAATGGAAAATCTATAAAATAGTATATATATGGACATGAACTTATAAAGAACAAACAAATGGTACTACTATCTTTTATTGTAAAGCGTTCTCATTTTCTGATGAAATGAACACTAGTATAATTTTTTGTCCGACGATTTGCTACAAATTTCAACCAAATCAAATTGTTGATATATAGATATAAGAAGATGTGGTATGAGTGCCAATGAGACAACTCTCCATCCAAGTCAAAATTTATAAGGGTAAACCATTATAGGTCACAGTACGGTCTTTAACACGGAGCCTTGGCTCACACCGAACAGTAAGCTATAAAGGGCCCTAAAAATTACTAGTGTAAAACCATTCAAACGGGAAAACCCAACGGTCTAATATGTTCACATCAGGAGATACAAAAACAACTGTGAAGACAAAATTATGACAAAATAAACAAATATAATTCAGACAATTCTGCGTTTTTCGAAACATTGTTTTTATGAAAAAGTTTTTTTTTATATAAAAGTACTTCTTGCAAAACGCTATTTATATAATTAAGCATAAGATATTGTTCTTTAAAAAAAAAATAAAGAAAAAAGTAATTTTCAAAGTTATAAAATAGATTGTTGCAGCAATTTAATTGATTGAAAATACGAGAGAGAGCAAAAAAATTGTTACTTCAATCGTTGTTATTTTATTTTATTTCATTCTATTTTCTATCATCCTTTTAATTATCTGAGTGAAATTTCAAAAACTCTGAAACAAAGTAAATATTCTAACACAATAACTATTAAACTGAGTTAAGAAAGTTGGCAATAGCAAAGATACATCTAAGGTCAGAAATACAATTATGTCCGTACCACACCCGTCGCTGTTTATTTATTTATCATCATTGATGTTGTAATAAATAGATTTTCAACCTAAAACCGATTTTGAATATAGCAAAAGTTTTAATAATATTAAATGTACCAATTTTTCTGCACCAGGTGCGCATTTCGACAATAAATGTCTCTTCAGTGATGCTCGAGGCCAAAATATTAAAAATCCAAAATTTATTAAAATCATAAAGAGCTTATAAACCAAAAAAACAAAAAGTATTACCAAAGCCAAACAAGGAATCAGAGCTTTGAATGAGGGAGATATATTCCCTAATTTAGAATAATCAATAACATTAAGTGTGTACTTAATCATTAAAATATGCAGCCTGGTATATTCGTTGACTTTTCTACGTATTTCCTGCTTTGTTCCTGTTAACAAGTGACATATAGGAGAAAGAGCAAATATTAGTCGGCTCGTAGCCAGAATTATGAGCCCGGAAGGGGTGAAATATCTTCCAGTAGAATGTTACCTTGTGTTCTAGCACGTTAACAATCCAGCTCAGCGTGTTGGTCTAGTAAAGGGTTAATATTCATATCCAACATTTTTTTGGCCTAATATGCATGTGATATCTGCCACTGGATGTTAAATACCAACCTTATCTTACTTGAAAGCTTCCAATAAGAAATAAAAAAAGAATGCATTCTACCAACGGCGTCAATCAGATACGGATCCTTAACAAAATCGAAAGTTCTAAAAATTTGATTAACAATGGTCACACTTACATGTAAGCGACCATGAAATTAGTATACTATAAGCACAATTTTTATAAACCTTTTTATGTATTACATAAAAAATGAGGCTAAAAATGATATATTTATATGTTTTATATTGTTTGATTTTGATTAACAATGGCAATCCTCCACCGATTTTTTCCTTACATGCAAAGAGTTACACAATGTTGTCACGTTTGACACGTTTAAAACGTGTCATATTTGATATATGATAAGCCTAATGATTCAAGGTTTCCTATTGTCAACTTTCCATATTTTGTTTTGTAACATTTCATCTGTCCCATCCCTGGCGTTCATGTATCTAAGCTAATACAGTCTCCCAGAACATGTTCCTATTAGCACTAAATCTTCACTAGTTATTGGGTTGCCATCAACTATTCTTTACAAAATAAGTGTTTAAGTTTCTCAAATAACCAGATACATTTTAAAAGAGAGGCGAAAGATACCAAAGGAATATTCAAACTCATAAGTCGAAAACAAACTGAAAATACCATGGCAAAAATCGAAAAACGACGAAAAGACAAACAACAGTACACAAAACACAACATAGAAAACTAAAGACTGATCAACATGAACCCCAACAAAAACCGAGGACGATTTTAAGTGCTCGGGAAGGGTAAGCAGATCCTCCTCCATAATACAGTGGACCAAGATGATGCACTCACGATGAGCGTTGAGCGATACACGGAGGATTAACGCATATTGAGTGACGAGCGTTACACGAACGATGAATGCTCGATGAGACAGTCGAATCTAAACAGTAGGAATGCCTAATCAAATACGAAGTTGAAGTGCATTAACAATCGAAATTCCATAAAGTTATGCCAAATAATATAAGGTTAAGGAAAATGACAAAATTATTTTATGCCTACCTGTGCGAATTTCAAACGCGCGATTTTGAGCCAGTACTTAAAACCTTCCATCCTTTATGGGTGGATTTTACATAGATAAATAAAATCGTATAATATAAGCAAAATGAGGATGTTAAATTTGATGTATGCCTTTTTGTGCTTCTTCGTTACATTTGTTTGTTTTTATAGTGATTAAGATGATTACACAATGTTGACTGCTGTACCCCTATTTTTGACATTTTTACCTATTGTGTCTGTTTGTTTTGTTCACGCATCGTTGTCAATATAATGGAATTTGATGCAACTGTCATACAAGTGAGAGGTTTAGCTAGCTATAAAACCAGGTTCAATCTACATAATAAAATGCCTCTACCAAGTCAGTAATATGACAGTTGTTATCCATTCGTTTGATGTGTTTGAACTTTTGATTTTGCAATTTGATTGGGGACTTTCCTTTTTGAATTTTCCTCGGAGATCAGTATTTTTGTGATTTTACTTTTTTCTATATCTGTAAACCAAATTTGTTTTCTAGGCGGGCCATATAATCAACATAATCTATTTCTATTACCTATTGAACAAGAAACAATAGCCTTTCTATTCAGTCACATCATAGGGCGGGTAAGAAAAGACTACGGATACCTGAAACCTGTCAATGACCAGTGAAATAAACGGTTTTCTTAAGTGTCTTAATTTTTAAAAAGACTTGAAGTGATGCTTATCTCTATCTTAACACCTTCTGACATTTCATCAAGTATGCTATTTGATCAGTAGTAAATTCACATCTTAAAGAAATAAAATTGACATTTCCTTCGAATTTAAACAGTTTAACTGGGGAAGTTAAATTGTAAGGTATTAATTTTGCCCTCTGGAAATGCTGTTTTTATAAATGTACTCTGTCCTGTAGTATTATCTCAGCCATTTGTGGCGATAATACGCCCTTTTTCTGTATTTGCTACTCTATTAAATAAACATTTCAACAAGGAAAGAATTAATACTAGCAGTACTTTATTCACCAGCTTAAAGAATTTAAGTGAAATGAGAGAATTATCATCCCGTTTAGCTAGCCGTAGTATAGATAGCAACCATCATTTTATCATATAAGAAACCTCGTTGAAAAATTCTTAAAGTAAGAGTTAAATGTATTTCAAGATGTTCATTTACACAGTGCAGTTGTTCATAAATACAGAAAAAAATAGTTCAATTACTCGATTCATTTGTCAAAGCATAATGCTTTAAAAGATAAAACTTCCGTCCAAACGTACATGTTAACCCATATAAAAGAAAAATGGACTTATGTAAGAGAACTGTTGTTTACTAATCCTATTTGTGAATTATACAAGCGTACAAACTATGTGCTATATCTTTCTTATCTTTTTAATTAATTGAATGATTGTTGGTTGCTAAACGTCCAGTGGTAAATATTTCATGCATGTTCAGGACGATTATCTTTTAAAAAGCATGCTACAAACCTAACACACTGACTTACCAACATGGTGTCTTACATGTTTGTTCCTGACTTCTGCATTTTTTCCGGTTTCATTATAATATAGTCTTCGCATGCATTTTAACACGTATTACAGATTTGATGACGGAAAAGAAGTGTAAGGGAGTAAACTCAAGAATTACTTGAAATAAAATGCCAGTTGAGTCTACATTAAATGTTGGATAATTCTGAAAACAAATGCAGAAGAGAGTGAATTGAAAACCGTATTCCACTGCAGTGTAGATGAAGTAGAATGAATCAGTCAGTTCATCTAAAAGATATACCTAAGCAGTGTGTCTTTTTATGTTTTAACGAATTTTAACGCATATATTCGTAATTTCCTTAAGATGGAGGCAGTTTTTAAAATTGTTTTAAAAAGCTGATGGTCAGTATTTGCTAGTTATTCTAAGTAAACTTCAAAATCATAAGAACACTTCGAAACGTGTATTAAATTAAAGTTACAATTATGTCATATAGTGACTTTCCTTGAAAAGTGGTGTAATAGAAAATTAGAGGTTCTAAAGAGCCTGTGTCGCTCACATTGGTCTATGTGCATAATCAACAAAGGACACTCTCCAACATTGTAGATGAGAGTAGAATTCATGACATAAATCTCTGTTTTGTTGATCTTGTATTGCTGATCATTCATTCTGTTTAATTTCTCTCTATCTTCTTTAGTTTTTGCTCAAAACACAAAAGAGGGTAAAAAAATCATTTAAGGGCAATCACTACTTTAAAGAGTGACATTCTACTAACTATATCAGCAAAATTTGACTTGTTAGTAGATCTTGATTTGCTGATCATTTTGGTGATTTAAAGTGTCTATTTATCTATTATAATTTTAATCATATAAGGCAAAACGCAAAATAAATGGTGAAAATCGTCATTAAAGGGCAATAACTCTAATTAGGAGTCGGCGGAGGATTTCCTCTTTATTATCTTAATTGTAGATCTGGTCTTGCAGATCATTTCTGCTTATTTAAGTTTCTATCTATCTATTATAATTTTTAAGATATAAGTCAAAAACGCAAATAAAAATGATAAAATTTGTCATTTAAGGGCAATAACTCCTATAAGAAGTCTTCTGACAGTTTTGACTCATATGGACAATTGGTAGATCTCAACATACGGTTTTCAAAATAATAGACAAAACTTGTATTTTACCCTTATGTTCAATTTTTAGCCATGTCGGCCATCTAGGTTGACAGTCGGGGTCATCAGACACATTTTTAAAACAAAATACCCCAATGATGATTGTGGCCACGTTTGGTTGAATTTGGCCTAGTGGTTTCAGAAGAGAGATTTTTGTAAAGGTTAACAGACAATGGAAAATCGTCATTTAAGGGCAGTAACTCCAATAAGAAGTTGTCGGACGATTTCCTCCATAAATGTCATTTAAGGGCAATAACTCCTATAAGAAGTCGTCTGACAGTTTTCACGTATATTGACAATTGGTAGATCTCAACATTCTGAAAATTTTTGTACCTGTCAGATTTTCTCTATTTATAACGGTTTTCAAAATAATAGACAAATCTTGCATTTAACCCCTATGTTCTATTTTTAGCCATGTCGGCCATCTTGGTTGGCAATCGGGGTCATCGGACACATTTTTTAAACTAGATACCCCAATGATGATTGTGGCCACGTTTGCTTTAATTTGGCCCAGTAGTTTCAAAGGAGAAGATTTTTGAAACAGACGACGACGGACGACAGACGACGGACGCCAAGTGATGAAAAAAAACTCCCTTGCCCCTTCGGGCCATGTGAGCTAAAAACATAGAAGCTGTGATATGATTGCTTATGAGACAACTCTTCGTAAAGATGTGAGCAAAACCGATATGGTATAGTAATTAAGTAACATATATGACAACATGAGAACAAAATCAAAAGAGAAAACAAATGACCTGATTTTTATTAATTGAATGGCAGACCGCTACCAACGACACCCACTGGAATTACAGGTTACTGGATTGGGACAGACACCAAAAGAATGTGACCGGGGGTATTATAATTATGTTTGTGAGCGCTTTATCCTCCCCTTACAAGGGACAGTGGTGTAACATTACATCAGAAGAACAAAAAGTAAAAATCAGATCCAAAGGGATAGATTGTTATAAGGCAGAGTAAAAATAAAACATCTCCGTTCTACTAGACATCATGCACTGTATATGTGGGGGCGATGTCGCTGTTCATGTGTTGTAATTTGCTAGTGCACCAATGCAATTCTAACTTCTTACCATGTTGGAATTAATTCAAAATTTAATTTATATACTATCTTATTATGGTGTTTTTAGAATTTAACCCCGTGGAATATATATGTGTATGAAGACGAACTGTCAGTTAAAAAGATAAAGTTATGATAAACCCAATATGATAGACCAAAACAAGTACGCACCGATTGACGTGCTAAGCATACCCTCTCCTGTACATATCAAGAGAAAACAAAAATCGAAGTATCGGCACACGGGAATTAGGTATCTGACATACCAGAAAAGTGTTCACATGTTACAACTCATTTGTGTCAAGCCGCTGACCAAATATGAAGTCATTCTGTAAGGTAATAACGAAATATTTGTTGGACCACCGGACGGAAGGACTAACAATGTGTTTGCAATATTGCCCTACTCTTAGATTGGAGGTATAATGCAGACAAGTAAGTCAATAATCATATGTACCGTAATAAAGAAAACCACGAGGACAAGCTTATGTAACTTATCTATTGATATAATCATGCAATGTCATGCTCTAATATCGACTGATGTACTTCCTATGAAATGTTATACTACACCGTAATGGACTATTGAGGCAATTATGACATGAATTTGCACGAAACAACTCTAAATATTCACTTTTTAAACATGTTCAAAGTAGTTTCTAAGCTAACTCGAGTTAAAGTGGGTATGGTTGCGCATACATGAAATGCCTATAGAGTAGTCTGTTAGTTTTCTCGTTTGAATTGTTTCACATTTTTCATGTCGGAGCCTTTTGTAGCTGACTATATACGGTGTGGGTTTTTTTATTATTGAAATCCGTACGGTGACTTTTGCTATAATGTACTTTCTGTTGTAAAAACGCGTATTGAATTTTTAAATCTAGTACAAGGGAAATAACTCAAATTTATTTCATCAGAACTGTTCGTGTCTTGCTGTTGATGCATTCAGATCTAAAGATAGAGTACAGCAATTGGTCAATATTTGAAGGAAAGAATTTTAATATTGGATTCACCGATTCTTTCTAAAAGAGACATTTTTTAGTTAGTAAAAAATCACTTTGGCTATTTGTATTGGTTAGTTATCGATTTGTTAGTGTTTTTTTTTTCTTATATATGATGGTATTCAGAAATTGGAATAAAAATTCTATTATTTATGATTTTTAATTACCAATCACTTCATATAAGTTGGTTGTAAAGCTAAAAGACTGAAATAATTCGAAAACAATGTTGAACTATGGGAACTTCAATTTATTGACGTACTGATAGATCTATAAATAATTATTTATTTGCTTTGCATAAGTGGATTGTTGTCTGAATTTGTGTTTGTTTTCTCTTGAACGAAATGCTGTTATCCAGTCCCTTTTATTCGTGTTTTTTCGTTTTATGAAAGAATTGAAATTAATACTAAGTATTCACTATTTCTTGGGTTACCATCAACAACTGTTTGATAATTATGTGTTTCAGTTTATCAAATAACTAGAGATATTTCAACACTTTCAGAAATCCCAAGTGTACACTTCTAACCATCTGACATTCTTTTGTCATGTGTTCTGTCTTTAACACTGTAATTTTTACAAAAAATGGAATTGGACGGTTTTTTAAAGTACTTTAAATAACAAGTTAGAAGCAGGGCCAATTTTTTTTGATATTTTTCTCAGTGGGGCCTTTTTTAAATAACACGTTTATTTTCTTATTACTAACTTAAGTTCATAATATCATAACTAGCTTAATGTGTGTACTTTAAGGTTCTAACCATATATGGCGATCTGAATAAATAATAAATGCCTAAAGTTGACTCAAAATGGTAATTTTGAGATTTGAGCAACTTGTTAGTATTTATCTGGATATTTTACGCAAAGAACTTCTTAACCCAATTAAAAGTTCTGCCAGAAGTAAAGTTATGTGTTGCTTAACAAGCAGATCAATTTATTTGGTAAAGGATGTCTGTCGATGCAAAGTCTTTCAAAAATATTGAAATTTTGCAAAACTGTATCAATACTCATGAATATTTGAATTCCAGTATTTTTCATCAATTTTCAAATTTTGACAACGTAAGTAAAACAAATACAGGGGATATTTGTCATAACTCTTTAAAGACCATCAATAAATGTGTAAAAAAAAATAAACAGAAGCGAACATGCTAAAACAAGCAGTTTACTATTTTTGCTGGTCAGTGCTCTAACGCATATATAGGTCTTTCATTTTTTGTAAACCGTTATCCGCAGAACATTAGAAAATAATAAAACCTGTGTGATTCAACTACGTATGTGACAATTATGAATATGATTTTACCAACGAATATTTCTGTCGACCTCATCACATTTTCAAAAATTGAATTAATCACACAAGACGTATTTTAAAAAAATTAAGTTAAAATACGTGGGTGGGTATTGAAATATAATCAAAATATAGGTATATGTATTAACATTAATTTCCGTTGTTGCAGTTGTGTTCTTTCTTGTTTCTCTTATCAGTTACAGAAATAAGGAAGTTAAGTTGTCACCTGACTGATACTAAAAAATAATCAACATTATCTATTTCTATTTCTATTACCTATTGAAAAAGAAACAACAGCCTTTCTATCCAGTCACATCATAGGGCGGGTTAGAAAAGACTACGGATACCTGAAACCTGTCAATGACCAGTGAAATAAACGGTTTTCTTAAGTGTCTTAATTTTTAAAAAGACTTGAAGTGATGCTTATCTCTATTTTAACACCTTCTGACATTTCATCAAGTATGCTATTGGATCAGTAGTAAATTCACATCTTAAAGAAATAAAATTGACATTTCCTTCGAATTTAAACAGTTTAACTGGGGAAGTTAAATTGTAAGGTATTAATTTTGCCCTCTGGAAATGCTGTTTTTATAAATGTACTCTGTCCTGTAGTATTATCTCAGCCATTTGTGGCGATAATACTCTCTTTTTCTGTATTTGCTACTCTATTAAATAAACATTTCAACAAGGAAAGAATTAATACTAGCAGTACTTTATTCACCAGCTTAAAGAATTTAAGTGAAATGAGAGAATTATCATCCCGTTTAGCTAGCCGTAGTATAGATAGCAACCATCATTTTATCATATAAGAAACCTCGTTGAAAAATTCTTAAAGTAAGAGTTAAATGTATTTCAAGATGTTCATTTACACAGTGCAGTTGTTCATAAATACAGAAAAAAATAGTTCAATTACTCGATTCATTTGTCAAAGCATAATGCTTTAAAAGATAAAACTTCCGTCCAAACGTGCATGTTAACCCATATAAAAGAAAAATGGACTTATGTAAGAGAACTGTTGTTTACTAATCCTATTTGTGAATTATACAAGCGTACAAACTATGTGCTATATCTTTCTTATCTTTTTAATTAATTGAACGATTGTTGGTTGCTAAACGTCCAGTGGTAAATATTTCATGCATGTTCAGGACGATTATCTTTTAAAAAGCATGCTACAAACCTAACACACTGACTTACCAACATGGTGTCTTACATGTTTGTTCCTGACTTCTGCATTTTTTCCGGTTTCATTATAATATAGTCTTCGCATGCATTATAACACGTATTACAGATTTGATGACGGAAAAGAAGTGTAAGGGAGTAAACTCAAGAATTACTTGAAATAAAATGCCAGTTGAGTCTACATTAAATGTTGGATAATTCTGAAAACAAATGCAGAAGAGAGTGAATTGAAAACCGTATTCCACTGCAGTGTAGATGAAGTAGAATGAATCAGTCAGTTCATCTAAAAGATATACCTAAGCAGTGTGTCTTTTTTTGTTTTAACGAATTTTAACGCATATATTCGTAATTTCCTTAAGATGGAGGCAGTTTTTAAAATTGTTTTAAAAAGCTGATGGTCAGTATTTGCTAGTTATTCTAAGTAAACTTCAAAATCATAAGAACACTTCGAAACGTGTATTAAATTAAAGTTACAATTATGTCATATAGTGACTTTCCTTGAAAAGTGGTGTAATAGAAAACTAGAGGCTCTAAAGAGCCTGTGTCGCTCACATTGGTCTATGTGCATAATCAACAAAGGACACTCTCCAACATTGTAGATGAGAGTAGAATTCATGACATAAATCTCTGTTATGTTGATCTTGTATTGCTGATCATTCATTCTGTTTAATTTCTCTCTATCTTCTTTAGTTTTTGCTCAAAACACAAAAGAGGGTAAAAAAATCATTTAAGGGCAATCACTACTTTAAAGAGTGACATTCTACTAACTATATCAGCAAAATTTGACTTGTTAGTAGATCTTGATTTGCTGATCATTTTGGTGATTTAAAGTGTCTATTTATCTATTATAATTTTAATCATATAAGGCAAAACGCAAAATAAATGGTGAAAATCGTCATTAAAGGGCAATAACTCTAATTAGGAGTCGGCGGACGATTTCCTCTATATTATCTTAATTGTAGATCTGGTCTTGCAGATCATTTCTGCTTATTTAAGTTTCTATCTATCTATTATAATTTTTAAGATATAAGTCAAAAACGCAAATAAAAATGATAAAATTTGTCATTTAAGGGCAATAACTCCTATAAGAAGTCTTCTGACAGTTTTGACTCATATGGACAATTGGTAGATCTCAACATACGGTTTTCAAAATAATAGACAAAACTTGTATTTTACCCTTATGTTCAATTTTTAGCCATGTCGGCCATCTAGGTTGACAGTCGGGGTCATCAGACACATTTTTAAAACAAAATACCCCAATGATGATTGTGGCCACGTTTGGTTGAATTTGGCCTAGTGGTTTCAGAAGAGAGATTTTTGTAAAGGTTAACAGACAATGGAAAATCGTCATTTAAGGGCAGTAACTCCAATAAGAAGTTGTCGGACGATTTCCTCCATAAATGTCATTTAAGGGCAATAACTCCTATAAGAAGTCGTCTGACAGTTTTCACGTATATTGACAATTGGTAGATCTCAACATTCTGAAAATTTTTGCACCTGTCAGATTTTCTCTATTTATAACGGTTTTCAAAATAATAGACAAATCTTGCATTTAACCCCTATGTTCTATTTTTAGCCATGTCGGCCATCTTGGTTGGCAATCGGGATCATCGGACACATTTTTTAAACTAGATACCCCAATGATGATTGTGGCCACGTTTGCTTTAATTTGGCCCAGTAGTTTCAAAGGAGAAGATTTTTGAAACAGACGACGACGGACGACAGACGACGGACGCCAAGTGATGAAAAAAAACTCCCTTGCCCCTTCGGGCCATGTGAGCTAAAAACATAGAAGCTGTGATATGATTGCTTATGAGACAACTCTTCGTAAAGATGTGAGCAAAACCGATATGGTATAGTAATTAAGTAACATATATGACAACATGAGAACAAAATCAAAAGAGAAAACAAATGACCTGATTTTTATTAATTGAATGGCAGACCGCTACCAACGACACCCACTGGAATTACAGGTTACTGGATTGGGACAGACACCAAAAGAATGTGACCGGGGGTATTATAATTATGTTTGTGAGCGCTTTATCCTCCCCTTACAAGGGACAGTGGTGTAACATTACATCAGAAGAACAAAAAGTAAAAATCAGATCCAAAGGGATAGATTGTTATAAGGCAGAGTAAAAATAAAACATCTCCGTTCTACTAGACATCATGCACTGTACATGTGGGGGCGATGTCGCTGTTCATGTGTTGTAATTTGCTAGTGCACCAATGCAATTCTAACTTCTAACCATGTTGGAATTAATTCAAAATTTAATTTATATACTATCTTATTATGGTGTTTTTAGAATTTAACCCCGTGGAATATATATGTGTATGAAGACGAACTGTCAGTTAAAAAGATAAAGTTATGATAAACCCAATATGATAGACCAAAACAAGTACGCACCCGTTGACGTGCTAAGCATACCCCCTCCTGTACATATCAAGAGAAAACAAAAATCGAAGTATCGGCACACGGGAATTAGGTGACTGACATACCAGAAAAGTGTTCACATGTTACAACTCATTTGTGTCAAGCCGCTGACCAAATATGAAGTCATTCTGTAAGGTAATAACGAAATATTTGTTGGACCACCGGACGGAAGGACTAACAATGTGTTTGCAATATTGCCCCACTCTTAGATTGGAGGTATAATGCAGACAAGTAAGTCAATAATCATATGTACCGTAATAAAGAAAACCACGAGGACAAGCTTATGTAACTTATCTATTGATATAATCATGCAATGTCATGCTCTAATATCGACTGATGTACTTCCTATGAAATGTTATACTACACCGTAATGGACTATTGAGGCAATTATGACATGAATTTGCACGAAACAACTCTAAATATTCACTTTTAAAACATGTTCAAAGTAGTTTCTAAGCTAACTCGAGTTAATGTGGGTATGGTTGCGCATACATGAAATGCCTATAGAGTAGTCTGTTAGTTTTCTCGTTTGAATTGTTTCACATTTTTCATGTCGGAGCCTTTTGTAGCTGACTATATACGGTGTGGGTTTTTTTATTATTGAAATCCGTACGGTGACTTTTGCTATAATGTACTTTCTGTTGTAAAAACGCGTATTGAATTTTTAAATCTAGTACAAGGGAAATAACTCAAATTTATTTCATCAGAACTGTTCGTGTCTTGCTGTTGATGCATTCGGATCTAAAGATAGAGTACAGCAATTGGTCAATATTTGAAGGAAAGAATTTTAATATTGGATTCACCGATTCTTTCTAAAAGAGACATTTTTTAGTTAGTAAAAAATCACTTTGGTTATTTGTATTGGTTAGTTATCGATTTGTTAGTGTTTTTTTTCTTATATATGATGGTATTCAGAAATTGGAATAAAAATTCTATCATTTATGATTTTTAATTACCAATCACTTCATATAAGTTGGTTGTAAAGCTAAAAGACTGAAATAATTCGAAAACAATGTTGAACTATGGGAACTTCAATTTATTGACGTACTGATAGATCTATAAATAATTATTTATTTGCTTTGCATAAGTGGATTGTTGTCTGAATTTGTGTTTGTTTTCTCTTGAACGAAATGCTGTTATCCAGTCCCTTTTATTCGTGTTTTTTCGTTTTATGAAAGAATTGAAATTAATACTAAGTATTCACTAGTTCTTGGGTTGCCATCAACAACTGTTTGATAATTATGTGTTTCAGTTTATCAAATAACTAGAGATATTTCAACACTTTCAGAAATACCAAGTGTACACTTCTAACCATCTGACATTCTTTCGTCATGTGTTCTGTCTTTAACACTGTAATTTTTACAAAAAATGGAATTGGACGGTTTTTTAAAGTACTTTAAATAACAAGTTAGAAGCAGGGCCAATTTTTTTTTATATTTTTCTCAGTGGGGCCTTTTTTAAATAACACGTTTATTTTCTTCTTACTAACTTAAGTTCATAATATCATAACTAGCTTAATGTGTGTACTTTAAGGTTCTAACCATATATGGCGATCTGAATAAATAATAAATGCCTAAAGTTGACTCAAAATGGTAATTTTGAGATTTGAGCAACTTGTTAGTATTTATCTGGATATTTTACGCAAAGAACTTCTTAACCCAATTAAAAGTTCTGCCAGAAGTAAAGTTATGTGTTGCTTAACAAGCAGATCAATTTATTTGGTAAAGGATGTCTGTCGATGCAAAGTCTTTCAAAAATATTGAAATTTTGCAAAACTGTATCAATACTCATGAATATTTGAATTCCAGTATTTTTCATCAATTTTCAAATTTTGACAACGTAAGTAAAACAAATACAGGGGATATTTGTCATAACTCTTTAAAGACCATCAATAAATGTGTAAAAAAAAATAAACAGAAGCGAACATGCTAAAACAAGCAGTTTACTATTTTTGCTAGTCAGTGCTCTAACGCATATAAAGGTCTTTCATTTTTTGTAAACCGTTATCCGCAGAACATTAGAAAATAATGGGTTATTTATATAGGTTCACTTAAATAAATTGTTTTTATACACACAAACCTAATTTTCCACGTGCACCTTAGGGTGCCTCATGCATGAAGAGTGAAGTCATATAGCACGTGACCTATGCCATTATTAATTTGCAATGGAGTAGTGTTGTCGATTCTATATAGACTAAACTTAATATCATTTCTTATTCATTCATGATTAACTTTATACATAATATTCATATTAACTGGATTATCAAATTCGTTTCATAATGAGTAGCCGAAAACGGCCAGCGCAGCATGATCCAAATGATCCAATGCATTGGAACAAGGAACAATATGTTACCCATTTGAAAAGTATGGGAATTACAGTCAAATCTACTTGGAGATTAGACATGATTCGACAACTGTATTTTGTCAATCAAAAAGACATTGCAAATTCAACACAAAGTGGTCCGGTTGTTTCTCCGGAACCAAATAGTAGCAATATTGATGAAATGACAGTCGCTGCCGATGAGCAACCTTCCGTGGACACTGATCAACACACAAATGAAAACAGTACAATTTCACGTACAGAAGAAATGCTGAAGGACTCGACTTCCGTGCTAAAGTCGGCAAATGAAGCTATGTCGGCGATGTCATCTATGGTGGTAGGACTTCTAGCCAATAAAGATTCTTCATCAAGCAGTAGCAATAGTCTGTCGAATCCAAAGTCAAACTTCGACTTTGCCTCAGCATATCAGGCTACCTATGGAAACAATACCCAGATCTCTTCTGCTAATGCTGAACAAACCTTCCATAGACAAGTAGACACTTCAAAAGGGATTGTATTTGCGGAGGATTTGCCAAAATTGGACTACGTGTCTACTTCCTTGCGCAAGCAAATTTTAGAAGGTAAGGACATAAACCTTTCTTTATTACTTTATCCAAAGAACGAGGTTCCCCAAACACGCTCTGTCTTTTCTGAAGGGCTAACTGTAGAGTTATCAGCTCCTAAGGATCCTCGTCTAGAGAAAAGTTTGACCCTTGATGAGTTCAACAAGGCCTTCAGGAAATTAAGGAACATCATTTGTAAAGTATATCCTCAACGGCGAGATGAACTTGATCAATACGAGGCCGATATAAATGATATAGCCTATAACTACGGGCAAAGATTTTATAAATATCACAAATTGTTTTCTGCTAAGGCCGCCAATGCTATCATAGAACATAATATCGCAATTAACTGGGGAAAGGTAGACGACCGTCTATTGCATTTGGTAATGAATGGTTTACAAAGTAGAGAATGCGAACTCTGTGGAGATTACGACCACACAACGAAGTTCTGCCAAAAACAAGTTTATCAAGAAACTCCTCCATGCGCCCCACTAAACACGACGAACGGTCGTGTTGTAGATAGATCAAAAGATAGGCATGGGAGAAATATCTTTCAAGCAGAGGGTTATGATCTTTGTAACAATTTCAATTATGGAACATGCAAGTGGAAAGAATGCAAATTTACACATGCGTGTCTTAAGTGTAAAAGTAGAGGTCATGGCTTTAAGACCTGTGGTAACAACAAGGATACCAGTACTAGTAATCAAAACAAAACTGCTGATAAGCAGAAAGTAAAAACATCTAGGTGACTCGAAATGAATGATGATTATCAACTTTCTCACATCAACGTAAACAACCTTGAAAAAGAATTAACAAAACATCCGGATAGGCATTTTGTAAAATATTTATTAGACGGTATAAAAAACGGTTTTGATACCATGGTGTCGAAAACAGAATTACCAACAGTTGAATGTAAAAATCTACAATCAGCTTTCCGAAATCCAGAAAGCGTTGATATTATAATTAAACAAGAGGTCGATAAAGGTTATCTAATTGGGCCATTTAAAAAGCTCCCTTTTGATAGGTATCGTGTGAGCCCAATAGGTATAGTGGAAGGCAAATATTCAGGGAAAAAGAGGCTAATAGTTGATCTGTCGTCTCCACACGAAAGTCAAGATCATTCTAGTATTAACGATTTAATCGATAAAGATCAATGCTCGCTGTCATACGTTAAAATAGATGATGCAATCAACGCAATTAAAGAATTCGGACGATTATCAATATTAAATAAGGCGGACATTGCCGATGCATTCAAACAATTAGGGATCAAAAGGGAGCAGCATCATTTATATTGTATTAAATGGAGAAATTTATATTACTATTATGTGCGTCTTTGTTTTGGCTCACGATCATCACCTAAAATATTTGACAATTTGTCAGTGGCAATTTGTTGGATAGCCAAGAACAATTACAATATTCCAGTTATACTTCATCTGCTTGATGATTTTTTAACTGTTCAAGCATCTGACACTTCAGGAGACAGAAGTATGGCAATTATCACCTTAATTTTTAATAGATTGAATATACCATTATCTAAGAAAAAGACTGTAGGTCCACATGCCTAAAGTTGACTCAAAATGGTAATTTTGAGATTTGAGCAACTTGTTAGTATTTATCTGGATATTTTACGCAAAGAACTTCTTAACCCAATTAAAAGTTCTGCCAGAAGTAAAGTTATGTGTTGCTTAACAAGCAGATCAATTTATTTGGTAAAGGATGTCTGTCGATGCAAAGTCTTTCAAAAATATTGAAATTTTGCAAAACTGTATCAATACTCATGAATATTTGAATTCCAGTATTTTTCATCAATTTTCAAATTTTGACAACGTAAGTAAAACAAATACAGGGGATATTTGTCATAACTCTTTAAAGACCATCAATAAATGTGTAAAAAAAAATAAACAGAAGCGAACATGCTAAAACAAGCAGTTTACTATTTTTGCTAGTCAGTGCTCTAACGCATATAAAGGTCTTTCATTTTTTGTAAACCGTTATCCGCAGAACATTAGAAAATAATGGGTTATTTATATAGGTTCACTTAAATAAATTGTTTTTATACACACAAAACCAAATATGAAGTCATTCTGTAAGGTAATAACGAAATATTTGTTGGACCACCGGACGGAAGGACTAACAATGTGTTTGCAATATTGCCCCACTCTTAGATTGGAGGTATAATGCAGACAAGTAAGTCAATAATCATATGTACCGTAATAAAGAAAACCACGAGGACAAGCTTATGTAACTTATCTATTGATATAATCATGCAATGTCATGCTCTAATATCGACTGATGTACTTCCTATGAAATGTTATACTACACCGTAATGGACTATTGAGGCAATTATGACATGAATTTGCACGAAACAACTCTAAATATTCACTTTTAAAACATGTTCAAAGTAGTTTCTAAGCTAACTCGAGTTAATGTGGGTATGGTTGCGCATACATGAAATGCCTATAGAGTAGTCTGTTAGTTTTCTCGTTTGAATTGTTTCACATTTTTCATGTCGGAGCCTTTTGTAGCTGACTATATACGGTGTGGGTTTTTTTATTATTGAAATCCGTACGGTGACTTTTGCTATAATGTACTTTCTGTTGTAAAAACGCGTATTGAATTTTTAAATCTAGTACAAGGGAAATAACTCAAATTTATTTCATCAGAACTGTTCGTGTCTTGCTGTTGATGCATTCAGATCTAAAGATAGAGTACAGCAATTGGTCAATATTTGAAGGAAAGAATTTTAATATTGGATTCACCGATTCTTTCTAAAAGAGACATTTTTTAGTTAGTAAAAAATCACTTTGGCTATTTGTATTGGTTAGTTATCGATTTGTTAGTGTTTTTTTTCTTATATATGATGGTATTCAGAAATTGGAATAAAAATTCTATTATTTATGATTTTTAATTACCAATCACTTCATATAAGTTGGTTGTAAAGCTAAAAGACTGAAATAATTCGAAAACAATGTTGAACTATGGGAACTTCAATTTATTGACGTACTGATAGATCTATAAATAATTATTTATTTGCTTTGCATAAGTGGATTGTTGTCTGAATTTGTGTTTGTTTTCTCTTGAACGAAATGCTGTTATCCAGTCCCTTTTATTCGTGTTTTTTCGTTTTATGAAAGAATTGAAATTAATACTAAGTATTCACTAGTTCTTGGGTTGCCATCAACAACTGTTTGATAATTATGTGTTTCAGTTTATCAAATAACTAGAGATATTTCAACACTTTCAGAAATACCAAGTGTAAACTTCTAACCATCTGACATTCTTTCGTCATGTGTTCTGTCTTTAACACTGTAATTTTTACAAAAAATGGAATTGGACGGTTTTTTAAAGTACTTTAAATAACAAGTTAGAAGCAGGGCCAATTTTTTTTTATATTTTTCTCAGTGGGGCCTTTTTTAAATAACACGTTTATTTTCTTCTTACTAACTTAAGTTCATAATATCATAACTAGCTTAATGTGTGTACTTTAAGGTTCTAACCATATATGGCGATCTGAATAAATAATAAATGCCTAAAGTTGACTCAAAATGGTAATTTTGAGATTTGAGCAACTTGTTAGTATTTATCTGGATATTTTACGCAAAGAACTTCTTAACCCAATTAAAAGTTCTGCCAGAAGTAAAGTTATGTGTTGCTTAACAAGCAGATTAATTTATTTGGTAAAGGATGTCTGTCGATGCAAAGTCTTTCAAAAATATTGAAATTTTGCAAAACTGTATCAATACTCATGAATATTTGAATTCCAGTATTTTTCATCAATTTTCAAATTTTGACAACGTAAGTAAAACAAATACAGGGGATATTTGTCATAACTCTTTAAAGACCATCAATAAATGTGTAAAAAAAAATAAACAGAAGCGAACATGCTAAAACAAGCAGTTTACTATTTTTGCTGGTCAGTGCTCTAACGCATATAAAGGTCTTTCATTTTTTGTAAACCGTTATCCGCAGAACATTAGAAAATAATAAAACCTGTGTGATTCAACTACGTACATTTGTATGTGACAATTATGAATATGATTTTACCAACGAATATTTCTGTCGACCTCATCACATTTTCAAAAATTAAATTAATCACACAAGACGTATTTTAAAAAAATTAAGTTAAAATACGTGGGTGGGTATTGAAATATAATCAAAATATAGGTATATGTATTAACATTAATTTCCGTTGTTGCAGTTGTGTTCTTTCTTGTTTCTCTTTGTTTTATTTTTTAGTATCAGTCAGGTGACAACTTAACTTCCTTATTTCTGTAACTGATTTGTTAATACTAAAGGTATCTCATTAAACGATATTGAAAGAAGATAAATAATTGGTATATCTTATTCATAAGTAATATAATTGGGTTTTAAATCTTTTGTTCTTATTAAACCTATCAGTGTAGAATATGGTGCTTAAGTCCCTGCATGACCTGGTCTTTTAAAATTACGTTATGTGTAATTATAAAATGTCCGCTGTACATGTAAGTAGATTTTTATTTTTCTGTTTATTGCATTAGAATGCAACTGCATTTATTTTGTAGATTGAAATGTGCGAAGCAATACAGACAAGGGATAAAAGGAAAAAAAAGTTTAAGTTTTGTTTTTTGGGAATGTGTCATCAAAAGGTACCAGCGGAGCACATCGCATATTCATTTTAGTTTTGATTCTTTCTGAAAATTTTATCATCAAACTCCCTCGGTTTGGAAATTTTTTGGACGATGTCTCAAGGCAAAATGCTATGGTTAAATTACCAATGTGGTCAGTATATTCCATTATTTTTATAGTTTTGGTTTCTATCATATTCAAAATATAAAAGAGATGCTAAAAATGTAAGTTTAGTAGTTGAAAAAATAGTGGATGAAATCATTTAAAAGAAGATGAACAAAATATTCCAGCTGTTAACCTTAAGTATGCACTAATTTTTGCTAACAAATTATCGAACCCAAATTGCATTTTTCTTCAGTGTGAAAATGTTTGTATCCCTTATACCATGTAATGAGTATTGGACAGTCGTCACTTTAATTTTTAAAATGTCATTGTATACGCATATTGCAGTTAGAGTTGGTTTCGGGTTATTGGGGCATTGTAGACTGGGCTTGAGGAATACTGTTTTACATATTTTTCCTAAATTCCTCTTTAAGAAATTATGAAGAAACTAAGGTTCCAACTCCCTCAGACAAAGTTGACCTTTGATTAATTTGACTAATTTAAGGTCCCTTTCGATCATATAACTACTAATTCTCCTACGTATTTAGACATCCCTGGCTTCTATAAGCCAGTTATCTTTGTTGATTTTTGTTTTAAATATTTATGTTTGAGCGTTCCTAATGAAGATATAATTACATGTGTTATACATATATGAACATACTATAAATTTGGTCTTTTTAAGGTGACTTATGTTGTTGCAATTAAGATGCTTTATTGTATTATTTAATCCCTGTCTTGGTCGAATCGAGTCAAAATGTGTATTGTTCTATTAACCGTAAGGTATTTTGCATGATTATTTTGAATAAGTGGCTAAAATTATATTTTTCATGCATTTATGACAAAAAGTTTTAATTCAATCAAAAGAAAATATAGTTCGTACCTCGAAACTCTAAAATAAACCTTCCCCACATTTTTATTCATAAAGTAAACTTACTACATTAGAACAACACTATAGGATTTTTTATTTGCGTTTATGCTTCTTTTATGGGAAGATCGACATGCTGTATTCCTTCATAACACAATGTTCTACAAGGAAGAGAATATTTTGATTGATTGATTGATTGATTGTTGTTGTTTGCTTTGCGTCCAATAATAAATATTTCATACATGTTCATGACGAGAACAAATTTACAATAAACCTATAGGCATGTTGCAATGTAAAATCGACCGCGATCAAATTTGGACTGCCACATAATAGTAAGGATCTGTTGAAAAGAGGCAGAATTATAGCTTTCACTAACGGACCGAATAGAGAGTTGTTACAGGGGTTCTTCAAACTGCAGAGTGTTTTACACTCTCTGTACACGGACATCGGATTCAGATCATGTACGTTCAAGGCATGTCATACAAAAAGTGTTAAAGGTCGACTCTGTATGATAGAACTATAACTTTAGTATCAACACAACCACATAATTTATAAAATTAAAATTTTCGATAATTTTTCATCAGGCAAAATGAACCATTTATCATGCAAAAGTACTGGCTGCTAAGCGTGTATGACGCCGCCTTCTATGCGTACGACAAGTGTTTCTAGAAATTTCTTCAGGTTCGCTCAGTACCAAAAGTAAAGGGGGCCAAAATGATAAAAAAAAGATTGAGAACATCAAAACCGAGGAGATTTAAACAAATCAATCCTATGTATCCAAGTTAATTATGCCGACAATGTTACTACTTTAAGTCAGTACTACATCAATTTATAAACTGGCATTTAGAGGCAAAATGTATCCAGTGTCGAAGCAATGGTTACCGGATGTTACACTCAAGTACCTGACAGTCCAATAGCAGCAGCTCCTGCTTGGTGCTAATCAATAACAAATATTAGACTGAATTGAGTGCTCACGACAAGTTTTAGAAGTAGTTAATTAGCATTTGTCTATTTTTATCTAATCTTTTTTTTAAGATAGAAACGACCATTTAGATTCATCCTATTGGAAAATTTCTTATATCTTTAAAGGCTTTGTGATTGGGTTGGTGTTATCTCGGCGAACCTTCTGTAATACAGATTTGCAGACGAAATATATTACTCGTGAACAAGTACAGTACTCTTTAGATTCATGCTCATCTCGAAACATTATACACAGCCGATCTCACTATCTGCCTCATACTTTGCTGAATCGTCTTCAAAGACAACTGCATAGAACAAGGTGCAATTTAAGTCAAACCTTACTGTCTCTGGTAAGTATGGTGTAGCTAACAATCATTTGTCAACTAGTGATTTTATGTGACAAAATTCAAAATAGAATTTGTATTACAATACAGTTTATATAGTTCCCTATTTAAAAAAAGGGAATATAGAGAACAAAAATGATTAACTAAATCGCCCACGTCTAAAAAAAGTTGAAAAACAAAAATTAAAACAGACTACCACAGATCTGCAATCAACGTAATGTCCTCTAAGGCATAAACCATATTCAGATGTACATGTAACTAAAGACAATCACTATAAGATTCATGCATGACTTATAGGAACCTTGTGCTCATGTTAAACTTGTATTGAGCGTTCAATATTCACCCTGTTTAATATTGATCAGTTGAATAACAATAGTACATAGAAGAACGCACAATAATTCTATACTTGTAAAATCTTCGGACACGATGTAAACATTTATTTTTGTACGGCAAAAGATAGCTTCATAAATACGGTTTGAAACAGACAAAGAAAGATAAATCAGAAAATACAAAGAAATAAATCCAAACATTTAAAAAAACTTATCTGTAACTTTACATTTTGTACTCATATGATTCACATCCTAATTCGCGCGGATATTTAAAGTTCCAGGCGTGAGTTCAGAAAACAAATCGCTTCCAAATTTTCAATGGGTTGTTTTTAAATAAAATGTCTGAAGGTTTACTTCCAAGCTGTCTAGGTTTTTGATTTTTCTACCCTGTTGCAGACAAATAGTATGACAGGTCAAATAGAGCAGTGTTACCAACAGTCAGATGATATCCCAAAGATACAGTCTGCTACTAATATGGTAAGTTCATAATTTAGCTGAATTCACAGTATTTTAAACGGAGACAAAATAATACACAGTCATGGTAACTGAATTAAATTAATTGATTGATTGTTATTCTCTTATTGTCAAGTTACAAATATTGCATGCATATTCAGGGCGAGAACAAATTAACAATAACTGCTATAAATAGGTTTTGTAAAATATGTCGACCGGGATGATGGTCTATAATTTCTACAGACACTGGAAATGAGGGTGTGCTGAAAAGGTAGAAGAAAGTTTGCCACAGTTGTTGCAAGAATTCTATAAAACGTGCAGAGAGCGCGGCTGCAGAGGTTTCGAATTTATTGTCCAAATTCCGACCGGATGTGTGTACAGCCAAACAAACGCCCCATTTTAGCAAGGATTTTCTGGCAGATGGGGGAGTCTATGTGATAAACCTATTTAACCTTTGTGGTTAACTGAATGAGAAAAGAAATTCTTTATTACAGTCAATCTACTTGTTAACGTTTTACCAGTTTGTTGCCTATCTTTCAGTTGTGATTTAGTTAAGGCTTTTTAGAATTGAATAACGATTTACATTTTCTTCTTTTTTTACAGAATGACTTCTTATTATCCTCATTTGAAGCTGTTTCTTCAATTTCTTTAAATTTGACAATTGTCAACTGTCACAGACGTTCACAGTCACTGGTACCTGATGTTTACAGTGATTCATCTAATATATTGTGCTATCTAAGACAGCTATTGTACCGTGTTCCAGTCGAGCGTTCTCTGTGTAATCCGCATTTTACTCTCCCAACTAATCTTTCGGAAAACAACCTTCTTCCATTCACATGCAAAAATATTCATCGTGCAATATCCTTGTATCGGGAAATGGAGAGTAAGCTTCAGGAGCTGTGGGCTGCGGAAACATCTTCGCTTTGTTAATTGGACAATAAAGAAACTAATTCCCACGGACAGACTTTTGTGTTCTTTAATATTCAATTTATTTAATATGAATACTAGTATTTTAATTCATTATCCGTCCTTACAAAACGTATTGAGTGTATTTTCTATTCTGTTTTATTTACATACATTTTTATATTAAAAATATATCTAAAACAGTGTTTGTTTCCATGTAGACTATTTATTTAAAATTAGACAATCAATATTGCCACTAGAAAGAGAGAGCAATGTAAATAGGGGCCGATATTTTGCCTTGCAAAAGATTGTCTGCAGACCCCACTTAAAGAGTTGTTGCAAGGGTTCTTTAAAGTGAAAAAAAGCTGCACATTCCGTGCACGATATATAGTATATCAACGGACGCTCTTTTTAGCATGGTTTTACTTGGAGAAGTCCATGTGAACAAGTCAACTCTTGGGTTGTTAATGTTGATAAAACCAATATAACAACCTTGATAGGGTTTTAAATAAATTCATTAGAAAAATGGTGATATCTTCAACAAAATAACGAAATTCTTATTTTTATCTCGAAATGTATAGAATGGTAAGAACGGAAATTATGTGGAAATTTTTCCCCAAGTTGAAGGCATCCCATCTTAATTTAGGACACAAATGGTACCAGTATATGTGCCTGTCACTACTATAGTGGCATCAGTCGCATGAAAATTTAACTTGCTTTCCCCAATCAAATGACCATCTTAACTAAAAGAGCTTTCACTTTGCATTGTACAAAACGTTAACCATTAGAAAAGGCACATCTTATATGCAGCATGCGATATTTTTTTTCTTTTCATGTCTATGCTGTTCTTTAGAGAACGGTTATTGCTATTCTTTTCTATTGAAATTAATATGCGATACTTTCAAATTTTCACTCGTAAATGTTGCAGTATTTGCATGAAACGAGGGTTTATAAATCTTGCAATGCCGTACGGAAAAAAATCTTCTACCTATCTGATATTGTATGATGTCTTACTACTGATAATGATAGAACGGGTCACACTTGTTGAGCACGAACTGTTCAATGTTCCTGGAAATAAGATTCCAAACCTTTGTTTCAATGGATTTGATTGGTAAATCTTAAGTCTGATACTATTATAGTTTTCTTTTTGTTTTATGCTATATATTTATTTTAAAAAATAAAGGTTATGAAAAATTTACACCGGAATTCCATAAATAAAAAAAACATTAAGAAATAACTTAAGACAAAGTTCTTGACTTGCATCAGACACAAATAAACTTTTTAGCATACTAAATCATTATTATTATTGATTATTATTTGTTGGTGTTCAAATTACTTGACAAGGAAAAATAACATAACTTTAATATCTTGCATGTAATAAATGTCTACAAAATAGTCATTTACTTCAATGTAAACTGAAAGTTCAATATTAACACATTTACTAAATATCTAATGATATATAGTAGTTTAATTATTTCATAGCGTTTATCTTGTTTTAATCTCCAGGTGCTTGTTCAAAAATTGAAAGTTATCCAATATTTTTAATTCTTCTCAAAGTATGCGTATATAGTTTATTTAAGACACCGCATAAAATAGTACTTATATCATTATTTAGTAATTATCAATACGCGAAGTCTTGCTCGAAATACCTCCTTTAATATATTTCTATTTCTTCAGCTTGGATACTAGGACCAACTGTTCTCCATGGAAAACCAACTAGTCTTTGAGATGACGGACGCAAACAAGCGCTGTTTCAAAAATTGATATACAATATTCCTTTTTTTTATTCAAGAACTCAAAGAATTGTATAAAAATAGCAGAAAGAAATAGAAGATCTACAAAATGGTTTACATATGCGCAGTAGCTTGTAAAGAACCAACAAAATGGTACCACTATATTTTATTGTGAAGCGTTCTCATTTTCTGATGATATAAAAACTAGTATTGTTGTTTGTCCGGAAATTTGCTACAAATTTCAACCAAATTAAATTGTAAAAATGTTGATATATGTTCACATCAGGAGAAACAAAAACAACTGTGAAGACAGAATTATTTCAAAATTGAAAAATATACTTTAGACAATTCTGCGTCTTTCGATACTTTTTTTGTTAATATCCAAACAATTGTCGTTATAAAATATGTTTTTGAAAAAACGTGTTATTATATGACATGAATAGCAAAAAACTGTAGGTGGCATCACTTATTGCAAAACGCTGTTTATCAAATTAAGCATTACATATATATACATAGATTTTTTTTTAAAGGTAAGGAAAATCAAGAACAAAATATCAGAGAAAAAAACCATTTTCAAATTTAGAAAATAGGTTAGTTCCGTGATACGTAACACTATTGCACCTTAGTGTATATCAAAAATAAATTAAAAATGCCAGAAAGAGCATACTGTCTTCTGAAAAATAGTTCTAAAATCGTCGACCATTACTCATGTTTACTTCAATCGTTTAAGTATGTTTTATTTTGTTCTATTTTCAATCATCAATATTATTATTTCGCTGAAATTTCTAAACTCTGAAACCGAGAAAGGAAATATTCTAATGCTGCGTTCACACGTTATTCGAATTCGATTCGTATTAACTAATTCGAATTAGTTTAATTCGCATTCGAAACGTTTTACGTCCAAACGTAAATTCGAATTCGAATTGCAATGCGCGTCAAATTCGCTTTACTGTCCGAACGACGTTAACTTTTAACTCGTATTAACAAAAACGCATTTCTAATGCGAATTGGATAATGCGATTTAGCCAATTCGAATCAATTCGAATTAAAAAGAAGAGTGTGTGAACGCGATTAGCGAATTCGATTCGCATTCGATTCGAATTCAATTCGAATTAAATGTACGTGTGAACGAGGCATAACATAATGAACGTTAAACTGAGTTAAGAGAGTTGGTCACAGTACAGACACATATAAGGCCAGAAATAAACTTATGTCAGTAACACCTCCATCGCTATCTATTCATTTATTTATCATTGTTGATGTTTTAATAAATAAAACTTCAACATAAAACCGGTTTTTGAATATAGCAAAAGTTTTAATAATATTAAAAGTACCAACTTTTCTGCACCAGATGCGTATTTCGACAAAAAATGTCTCTTCAGTAATGCTCGAGGCTAAAATATTTTAAAATATAAAACTTATTAAGAAAGATGAAGAGCTTTTATACCAAGGAGGACTAAAAGTATTGCAAAAACCAGGCAAGGAATCAAAACTTTAATTTGCATGAGGGAGATGTATTCCTTGATTTAAAATGATTTCTGAAATTAAGTGTGTACTTAATCATTGAATATGCAGCCTGGTATATTCGTTGAATATTCTTGACCAAGAATTCGCATATGTGACAAAGGTTTTCCAATTTATGAATCTGTGACCTTAAATAAATTATCTTTTTAAAGTTTTCCCTAAAATTTTGATCTGTCAAATTATTGTATCATGTATCATATCATATTTAATTTATTAAATAATACATGATATTATATTGTATAATGACAGATAGTTCTACCATGTACACAATAGTCTATTACAGAAAATGACTTTGCTAACACATTTATTTTCCCTGTTTTGAAAGTTTGAATTCAATAAAAATTTCTGACAGATGTCACATTGCGCAGTAGCTAAACAATTCTAATTCCCGGGCGGGATGCGGACCCGTAATTATCCGGTATTAATCAGAAAGAGTGAAGTCAGTACTAACATTTGTATAATGGATTAGTATTTTATCTGTGTGAAATACATAGCGTTTCTTATAAAGGTAATAAGTCTTGTTGTTCCCTAACAACTATCATGGATCGTATTGTCAGCCATGTTTGTATAGGATCTATCTGGAGCCAACAGTCTCATTACTTCACATTAAGAATCTATAATGTTTCTTCTTGGACCAACACTATTTACTCTCTCTTTTCTTCGTCCTATAATTTATCAGAAATAACTCAATTGATATAATGTATATTCTCAGTTATTTGACGGGATTAAATTTTGCAATTACCCTAATCTTCTTTAAGAATAAGACGTGAATTAAACCTGAGGCCGTCAAATACCCACATTGACGGGAGCGTTATCTCGGCTTTCCTGGGTTATCATATGAAACGTCAAATAAATGACTGAAAACAATATTCTAACAAACGTGGATTGATCAATGAGTTTGAATTTCTAGCGAAATGACAGATTAAAATGTATTTCTTAATCTGTTGAGTGCTTGGATTAGTCATCAATTGAGTAATTATCTCAAATCAATGATAAAAACGGCTGCCATTCAATTACTTTAATGAAAAATCTTTCCATTATAAATCTGTCCGTATAATGGTAGGATGATTGTACTTATTCCTTATATTGGCAGAATTTCAGTTTTAAATGACAATTTTGATAGTTGGATATGGTTTATATCCGTAGTAATTGAAAAAGCTTAGACAACCTACGTTTTGTGGGTAGTGTGATTACTGTTACGATAGATTAGAAGTTGTACATTATGCTTAATTTTAAAACGAATATACCTTTTGTTGTTAAATCATTTCATATGCAATCGCCCATATATGATTTTTACTAACTGTTTTGATTTTGCTACCGTAGATATTGTTGGCGGTGTTTGTTACATATAAAGTAAAGACATATTCAGACCAACACGACCGTAAAAAAGTAGAGATTTTATAATAATAAGAGTAAATTAGTACTAGTAAATTGATTCTATACAGTGCATACATAGTGCGTTGTTTTCCCATTAACCAAAAAAACACAGAAGATCGGTGTTTGAAACTTTCAATATCTTCAATTATTTATTAAATTTGTAATGAAATTTGAAAAATAAATAGTCTTAGTCGTCTAAGGTCTACTCTAGGGAGCCGCGACTTTATTTTAGTACATTCAAGCGTATATATGTTCCCCATGTTGATTTTTTTTTTTATTTTAAACTTCAAGTGCATGTTGTTTGCACGCAAATCATTGCCATGATATAACGAACAGGTTCTTCTGCTATCACAGGATCGATACTGCTAATGGTTAACTCCTGAGGATACCATTGCACACTTCTTTCGGTACAGCATTTAGGTGATATATTTTTTCTATTATTTTCTAGCATAAATGTATCAACTCCTCCCTCAGACATAGTTGACCTTTGAGCTCTAGATCTTGCAAAAAAAAACTTTATTTTTTTTATTTCCTGTCTTCAGCGTAAGATTAATCTATATATAAGCATGTGTCATATGCACAGGAATAATATTGTACCCTGAGCTGAGGTTTTACAACAACATATACACAGACAGCATTTAAGCGCTGCTCATTTTGCACTAGTTGGTCTTTAGTGTTGGTTAGTTCACGGACGCATGCCCATTGTTTTATACTTGCCACAGTATAAAACGTTCTGGCAGTTTGGAAACGTAACCGAAAAAATCAACAATGTGAAAAAAACAACTGTTAATGCAATTAATTTGTTTGCTGCAATATTAAGTATTACTTTTATAGTGCTGAAAGCAATAGCGATTCCAATCACGTTGACGCGTACTACAAAATCATGTTTATATTATAGCATCGGCGAATAATCCAGACATAGAAATAGTAGTCTAGACAATACCCCTGCTTGGTTTTAAAAGTAGATGCAAGAAACATTCACCATTACCATTAGATTTTAAAAGTTCCTCATCTTCTTCATTCTTCAAAAATCATAAAATACTGATTTCTGGTCTACAACACGTGTTTCTGTAATACGATAGGACGCAAAAGATTGAAAAGAAAAAATTGTAAAAGATTTGAGAGCATTAAAATCAAAAAGGCCACAATAGAACAGCCAAAACGATGAGATCTTTGATTGATAGCATAATTAGGATGATTTTATGTACTGGGTTTGATATGTCCCAGCATTATATCAGTGAAGCTGTATTTGAAAATATGAATCATATTAACGAGTTATCTCTCTCATTTCTCATATTTATTCTTTTGTTGATTTTTATACTAATGTTCAGTAGACATGTCAGTACAGACAAACAATTAATGTTTACCAAACCAATTTGATAAATCATCTCCTTCCTAAAAGGGGAATTTTTTTTCCACTCAAAAATGCAAGCATGTGTTGAAAAGGGTTTATCACGTTTATTGACAATCTAGATAACCATTCAAGGCTTGAAGGAAATATGTATTATAAAAACACCAGTTCTTAGCCGAAGAGTTCCCCTTGCATTTGCAAGTGTTTTTGGGTGCCTTTCAGTTCAATGTATGTAAACTGCAAGTTCACAAGTTCCGCGCGATGTAATCGGGTGTATTGGCACTAGCCATGATTTATTACAAACAATTTCAGAAATTCTCAGTTTCCCTAGAACGTTTTTTGCTTATAAGATCCTTTATAATTATTTTTGAATTTCCAAACTTTTGGCACTGAACTTTCTTGAATATTTTTTTCTTCCCGTTCCAATTTCGTTTTGAACATGCATGAAATATTTGCCACTGGACATAAAGCAAAGTGCAATCAATCAATCCCTTTCCATTAAAAATTTCTTCGGGAACGTTTAAGCGAAAATCCACGTCGTCCCATAAGTCATACCATGGAAGTATTATATTGACATTACTTCCATGGTCATACTGACCTAGCCTAGTTGACCAATATTGAAGCATTCCACTGGACATGTATGGTAATCTGTATCGGTAATTGTGTTATCTTTGTTGTCTTAATGATGTGTAATTGATACCTTTAGATGTCCACACACAGATAGCCAAGACAAACATCACAGCCACGTGTGTAAAGGAATCTCTTAGCGGAATAGGCTGTCCAGATCTCCGGAAAATTAATTGAAGTTAAGATAACGAGACAATCCTATAATGACGATTTAATGATGTTTGCGACGCCAGAGGGCTATCAGAAGGACGCACGTCCGACAACGCCGATATTTACACAGAGGTAATAAAAACCCCAATATTGGTACAAGATCTATATACAATGAGATAAACAAGTGAAATTGACCCGATATCTTCAAGTAATTCCGTTATTTAATCAGCATACTTCATTTCATAGATACATTGATGTTTGTGATATTTCTCAGTAAAAGAGTGTCATTAATTTTCAGCCATTCAAAAAAAAACGAAACAAAACTTGAAATATTTGGTGTTATTAATTAACAAACAAACAAACGAGCAGACAACTATTTTATTATCATATAAATCTATAAAATTTGTGACAATAGAGTTTAAAAAAAGCACAAGCGCTTACAAACATATTTAATCCCTTTACATTTTTTATGTGCAAGTCTCAAGCAAGGACCCTGCAAACCAGTGGGTGTTTTTTACTTCAAGATGTGTTTGTCGGTCATTATTGTAATATAAATCAAGCCGTTGATTTTTCTCTTTTGAACATGATTATGTTATACTGAGGCCTTTTAAAGCTTACTATTAGAATATGATATGGGGTTTTACTCATCATTGAAGGCCATTGTTATTGTTCAAATCTTTGTCCTTCAGTGTTTATTGATAATTGTCTCATTGGCAATCGTACATCTCCTGATTTTTACATATATATGGCGAACATTTGTCTCTGATTTTTATTGAATAATGTACGTTCAGCGGGAAATATTACATTACTTAATTTAATAATAAATCAAATAACGATAAAAGATGATAGTTGATTGAATAATTTGTCATCTCACCATTACGGTAGTCAGCAAAGCGATGTGTGATATAATTGATCTTAGCATGGCATGAACATGTAACACTTTCAAAAATAAATTATTGCCTTATAAAAGCACTTACCTCCCGGACAGGTTGTTAGACAAGTATATGATAATTTAGGGTGGATTCTACGGGACATTAAAATGCCAAACAATCTTAGTAAAAGAAAACATAAACCCTAACAAGCATGTGAAACCCCACCATAACCTTAACTTTGATAATTTTTAAGCATTGTAACTCAGCAATCGCATGTGTTCGTTTTCATGATTAAGAGAGTAGTTTTTTTTCTTTTTTTTTTTTACCAATAGTTCCACATTATCAGCTTTGGTTTATTCATAATTTCGGTTATACGAATAAGCCGTGATGGGAGATCTTGTTATAAGCGTAGTAGTGATCAGTAATTTGATACAAACAAGGAGAAAACAAATAGCCTAAGGTACATTTGAGTCTGTTCTCAAACATGATTTTTCTGTACCGCGATAACATATGACTGCGATAATACGTAAAATTAAAAGCACTAGCAACAGTAGCAGCCATGTTACACAACGTAAGATTGTGACCAGGTTTGATACAGATCCACTTTGAGAATACTAAAAAAGGGTTACTAATAAGTCATTTAATGACAACAGTCCCAATAAGAAGTCAATTGACGATTTCCATCACTTCATTTTCTAATAGATCTTGTATTTTTGATTATTTATACTGTTTTCAAGCTAATTGCAAAAATCCTTTAAATGAGGTAAAAATCGTCATCTAGTGGCGATGACTCTTCAAAGATGTCGATTGACAATTTCATTCACATCACCTATTTTGTCGATCTTATCTTTCTCATTTTTTTCTCTATGGCTTTTAAGATTTTTTTTAATTTTCCATTAAGTATAGTTTGATGAGTCCTTTAAAGCTTTGTCAAAACCCGCATTCAAAAACAACAAAGTAGTTAGCCCGAAACAAGAGGACTAAAGTCAGTTCCTATCGGAATACCAGTCTTTGTTTACTCCTCCAAAACAAGAACAAACATCAACATACAAAACCCAATCGTTCAAATCACACCCTTCCCCGCGCGTCTAAAAGACATAGACTTACCAAGACCTATCGAAAGAACATCTCATTAAATATGAGAAAATATCTTTAATAAGATTATATGATAGTGTACCAAACAGATCAGAGAAATCACAACTTCCAACATAGAAAAGCGGATCCTCCAAGGTGCATCGATCCAAGACCTCCAAAAAACCACCCAAACCCCAAAAACAATTAATACCTCCATTATCACGAGTTTTTTAACAATATTCTACAAGGAGCCCAAAACAATTGTAGAGACTCAAGTCAGAAGTACCAGAACATGCGTTTTGAAACTATTTTCGACAGCAAATATAAAATGATGTATTCCAGTTCTTTTGGAATTTAGGAGCAAGTGCAAAATGGGAACCTTAATTGTAGCAGCTTTCAGATTAGCCGTTGCTGATGCGTGTTCATTAGGATCTTATCTTTCGTGTAGATGCTGTAGGTATGAACGTATTTAAATTTGTTATCTCAATTTTAAGTATTACAATATATGATATAGCCCGTTCAAGTTCTATAATATATTTGATAGATGATTTTATATCCCATTATTTTCTTATTGATATACGATCTGTCATGGCTTGTCATCCTAATTGTTGATCTTCAACTGAAAAAAAGTTATCAGTAGGGGTTCTATAGTACATTTCCTATTTCACAGGTTGTCTTAATATAAAGAGGGAGTTATACATTTTATGATCACAACATCCATGCCAGTGTCACTTATAGTTTCCTTCTTGAAACACAAATGGTAGACATTTGACCAGGACGGATATATTCAAATAATGTTATATATATATATTGCTAGAACAACTGACTAGTTGCTGTCAGGTTCAATCTATTCACACCATTGCCTTTTATTACCGCTTGACCTTTTCTTCTAATATTAGACCAATGAACAACTTTTTAATTATACTTGAGCAAAATTTCAGAAATTAATTGCTAAAGTTCGTATACTATATAGATCAAAAACAAAACTGAAAAGAAAGAACCTTTTTTTAAATCTGTTTTTTAATATTCGGATTTTTAAGATCTATAAAACTCAAAAGGACTATACCGACATCAAACCACGTCAACGTTGTTGTATACTTTGTCAGCTTTCCGATTTGTTATTATTCTAGATATCGTTTAAATAGAACAATTTTGTATAAAGATGCTTTTAAAACGTTTTAAAAAATTATCAATAAGATTTGAACGATGAACCCAATAATTTGTATAAGCTTTCTATCTTCTGCACCAAGTTTACAGTAATAGAAACGAGGGTATCTGCTAAGTTTGTGTCATTCCATTCAATTAGTTTCAGAAGGTGGACGCTAATTTGGTACCTTCTTTAACAAAATTCATCTTGGTCATATCTACTTGTCTAAAAATCATTAGAGAAAACGAATCTCGTGCAAAGCGATATTTCTCCACACTAAACAGTAACATTTTTAAAAATCAAAACGCTCGGCAAGCCTCGCCTTTAAAATTTGAACTTTGAACCTTCTCGAGGGCAGAAATTTTGTATCACAATCGATGCAATGGTAGAATCTATGTATCTGCAACTATTTTTTGAAACGGTAATATATATTTTTTATACCTATGTCTTGTTGTCCGAAATATTTGTTTTCTGAACGGATTTTTAATGTAAATTTGTCTTATTGTTATTGCGCACTCCTTAAATGGATATTACATAAATTCCAGGAGAGGCTTCCCCTGTCGAAATACCTGGTTCAATTCCTTTTATACGAATGTAACATAAAAACCAGGAGATGCTTACTCTGTCAACACATCTGGTCTAATTCCTTTGACGGATGTTACATGAAAACCAGGAGAATCTTACCCGGTAGACACATCGGATCAACTCCTTTAATGGATTTTACACGAAAACCAGGAGAATCTTACCCGGTAGACACATCGGATCAACTCCTTTAATGGATTTTACATGAAAACCTGGTCTTATTCTGTTGACAGTTTTTACATAAAACCAAGGAGATGCTTACCCTGTAGACACACCTGGTATCACTCTTTGGTGGATGTAACATGAAAGCCAGGAGGTGCTTACCCTGTTGACACATCTGATATCATTCTTTGAAGGATGAACATGAAAACAAGGACATGCTTACCCTGTCGATACAAATGGTCTCATTCCTTTGACGGATGTTACATCAAAACCAGGAGAAGCGTACCCTGTCGACACATATGGTCTCATTCCTTTAAATGATGTTACATAAAAACCAGGAGATGGTTACCTGGTTTTGTTCCTTTGTAGATTTTAAATGAAAATCAGGAGATGCTTACCCTATCGACACACTTCTCACTCTTTTTACGGATGTTACATGAAAACCAAAAGATGCTTACCATATCAACACACCTAGATTCATTCCTTTGACGGATGTTACATGGAAACCAGAAGATCTTTACCATGTCGACTCACCTGGTCTCATTTTTTGGTAGATGTAACATAAAAACCAGGAGATGCTTACCCTGTCAACACATCTGGTCTAATTCCTTTGAAGGATGTAACACAAAACCAGGAGATGCTTACCCTGTCAACACATCTGGTCTAATTCCTTTGACGGATGTTACATGAAAACCAGGAGATGCTTACCCTATCGACACACCTGGACTCATTCCGTTGACAGATGTTACATGAAAACCAGGAGATGCTTACCCTGTCAACACATCTGGTCTAATTCCTTTGACGGATGTAACACAAAACCAGGAGATGCTTACCCTGTCGACACATCTGGTCTCATTCCTTTAAATGATGTTACATAAAAACCAGGAGATGGTTACCTGGTTTTGTTCCTTTGTAGATTGAAAATGAAAATCAGGAGATGCTTACCCTATCGACACACTTCTCACTCTTTTAACGGATGTTACATGAAAAAACAAAAGATGCTTACCATATCAACACACCTAGATTCATTCCTTTGACGGATATTACATGGAAACCAGATTGAAGGTCTTTACCATGTCGACTCACCTGGTCTCATTTTTTGGTAGATGTAACATAAAAACCAGGAGATGCTTACCCTGTCAACACATCTGGTCTTATTCCTTTGACGGATGTTACATGAAAACCAGGAGATGCTTACCCTATCGACACACCTGGACTCATTTTTTGGTTGATGTAACATAAAAACCAGGAGATGCTTACCCTGTCAACACATCTGGTCTAATTCTTTTGACGGATGTAACACAAAACCAGGAGATGCTTACCCTGTCAACACATCTGGTCTAATTCCTTTGACGGATGTTACATGAAAACCAGGAGATGCTTACCCTATCGACACACCTGGACTCATTCCGTTGACAGATGTTACATGAAAATCAGGAGATGCTTACCCTGTCGACACACCTGGACTCATACCTTTGACGGATGTTACATGAAAGCCAGGGCCCTCGGTCGTAAAAATTTACTCAGTTATCGGAGTGCAGAATTTGTTTTCGAAACACCAAATCCAATAATTTGATTGGTTGATTTCTGAGTTTGAGTATAGGATAATCGTGCTCGAAAGTTTTATGATTGAAAGACCGGGTCTCACACTTTTTGGAGTTCCAAACAATTCCAACTAGTTTCCTATCAGTGTTGCCTGAATATACCTTCAACTGGTAGGCTTTCTTTATATTTTGCATACAATTTTATAGGTTTTAGGAAATTTCCCATTTACTATTTCCTATTCATATGTAACATTGCATTTTTTTTAACTGAAACTACTCCAAAAAAGAAGAGTGGTTTCGTGATATTTATTTATATTTGAAGTCACGATTCATACAAACTTATATGAACTTCCCGCTACTTGACCATTTGTCATTGGATGCGGAAGATTTAAGTGATTCAGAAGTTTTGAATATGTTTAATTTTGTTGGGTTTTTTTCCAAGTAAACAATGCATTTATATTTTATCTGTACAATCATTTGAGTTTTATTATGTCCCAAAACTAAGTCAAGTGGGATACTTTTATTCTACGACTATCTTAATGTGCAGTTGTTAGTTATGGTATAATGTTTTTCAAAATGGCAGCCGTTTTTATGAAAAGCACAAAGCTATTTTATAGACTTTACACACATTTTACATTTTTCAAGAAATTAGTGTGGCTTTTTCAAAATGGTGCATTTAACGAACTTTTTTTTACAATTTACTTTTGCTAAAAAAAAATATTTGGTCAAGTTTGATATAACTCTGCAGACAGTACGAATGGACGGTCCTTCACATTACCGACGATTTTAATGCAGATGTAAGATTTATTTAGACGAAATTTGCTATTGATTTCGACCCTTGGCTCACACCGAGCAGCAAGCTATAAAGGGCCCCAAAATGACTAGTGTAAAACAATTCAAACAGGAAAACCAACGGTCTAATCTATAAAAAAAAGACGACAAACACTTATGAACCACACCATCAAACAACAACCACTGAACAATAGGCTCCTGACTTAGGACAGGTGCATAAAAATGCATAGGATTTTAAAATCTTTATAATGAATTTCATGTATTTGGGTTTTTGTGATGCTTTCTGTCTCTTTATTATTTTCATGTTTTTCCCGTGTAAATCATCGTCTTTAATTCAGTGAACACTTTGGAATTAATATTAATATAATATATCTTTAATAAACAACTCATACATTTACAGCAATCATTCAAGACAAACATTTAACATGGTAGTAAGCATTGCATCTTAAGTGTTTTATCAACATTCAAAAGTAACAATATTGCATAATATGTCTATATAGAGCAGTCCAGAGAAAGATTTATTGCCATTAATCAAATATTTCGATGTACAGATATGCACCAATTGAACATTGTTATAAAAAAAATAATAACATATCACAGTTTAAAAGTACCATAATTAGCACTTAGATGGCGAAATTCGTAGTCAATTTATAAAATACTGTTTGTCAACTTCATTTGACGCCATTCAGATTGTAAGCTGCCATTTTGATTTTAAGGAAAATCATTTTGCACTTTCTTCTTTTTCGACGTCTATTTCAATATCTGAATCTTCGTCAAATTCTTCGTCAGAAGTATGTTGTTTATCTTCGTCATCATGAAGATCTGTTGGAGAACCATCTCCTTTTTCGTGTGTAGGAGACTCCTAGAAAAACAATTTTGTAACATTAATTTTGTTTATTCATCTTTTATAACAATTTCTAGTGTAATTTGTAGTATATCATATACTACTTCTCTCTATTGTATATCTATTATAAACTATTTCTGAGCAAAACTATTTAGAGAAACTTTACAGAACCACACTTTTCAACTGTTTAACCAACAGTAATCTCAGCTGGCCTTTCGCTATATTTGATGAAAACATGTTTATTAACGTAATGTCCACAATTGCTTTCTTTCTTCTCAAAACAAAAAGTACTTCAAATGGTACATAATGCAAGAATTCAATAGCAGCAAAATTTGGCTACCAAGAGATGAAAAACATATTATTTGTATGAAATTAATAGGTTAAGGACAATCACTTTGCCAAAAGAAAGTCAACTGCAGAGAAATTTACAAGTAATCTCAGTATTTACAAAACTATAATCCAAAATTATAATAATAATATTCACAGATTTAGTTATAAAAGTATATCGCTATATTCTTTATTGTCACCGTCATCATAATTGAATATCAGACAAAAGTCTTAATAAGAATGACGGTGTAACCAGGTTTTGTCTTTAATAGGTCAAGGGGTTTCCAAGTAAAATATTTTTTAAATAATTCACAGACGGACAACGACGGACGGACGCCAGATGCAAAGTGATCATGATATCTCACACTGGTATTTTGGGGCTAGATGAATTAAAAGTATACGAACTCTACTCTTTAATTAAATCGTATATTTGACATGAAAAAGAAATACAAAATTGTCTTAATCTTTTCAAAATAGAACTATGATAGGAAAAGTAAGAGTTTGTTTGATATTAACATCCCAACCTACCTGCTTCAATCTGCGCCATTTTGCCCTTCGGTTTTGAAACCATGTCTTCACCTGTAAAATAAGATGAATATTTGTATAATCTTTAAATAAACAGTAAAAAATGTATGAAATCTAATTTGATGAATAAATTAAATGAGCAAATTTTATGTGTTTATTTTTTCTCTACAACATTGCTTTAAAACGATCTAAATGAATACACGAACGTCATTCAAAAACTATACATTTGTAAAGAGCTTTTTCGATTTGGAGGCAGCTTCTTACTTATACTACAAGGTTTTGGGAAATACTGGTCTAATTCAGACACGGTTTATGACTTTAGTATATAAAGTTGATATTTTAATTCATTTACTTAATGAATGATTTTTACCTGTCGTTCTGTGAGCTGGAGAATTTTGGCTAGACGTTTTCTTTCGGGAGGAGATAAATACTTCTGTGATTCGAACTTTTTCTCCAGTTCTAACGTTTGGTCGTTTGAGAATCGAACTTGACCTCCTTTTCTTTTATGCATTGGTCTTTGTAAAAATGGTGGCCAAAAGAATGGTCTGTGTCCCACTGAAAAACAGAGTAACATATACTTAACAGATATTCATTTTTTAATCATGTATTTTAGCTATGAAGGCATATTGAAATATCTTGCATTCGTCAAAACGTTCAAAAATGTCTTAAATCAACAACTATATTATATAGTACTATTAGAATCGTTTTATTGTGTTAAAAAATCATTTGTGAATTAAACATTGTAAATGAACTTATACCTAGAAACTGGATTATATTGCAGAAAAATTAAAATATAATAAAAGTACTTGACAAGCCTCTGAGGTGGAAACGACGATTCACACTTTATGCTGCAGTAGAATATAAATAAACATATGAGTTGTAATTTATTTAATGATATAATAGCTTGAAGACTTGTAGATTAGGATACTACAACACGTTATAAAATATTATTGATCCTTTTAAAGGGGTATTCGTGCAAAATTCTACATATCTGAAAATAAAAGTCGAGAACAGTAAAATGCAAGATACATGTTACTAGGTGTGTGAATTAAATTGGTATTATAAAATATTTTAATCCCGTCAAGTGCCCATTTTAAAGTTGGTACATTCAGTACTAAAGGACGTAGACCGCAACATAAGCAGATTTTGCATCAAAATAACACAATTTTAACCGGTAATGTCACATTAAAAAAAATAATCTCTTAAAGAAAAGGAAGTAAATTTACTGGAAATTTTTATAGTAATTTAAATTTTATATTTGAATTGCCGTATTGTGATTAAAACAAGTTAACAATAAGGATGTTGTTTTAGCATATTAATCCCAAAAGTAGTTACTCAGCCACCAGCTTATATTATGTTCCAGATAACGAGGGATTAGTCATTTCTTACCAGCACTTATGTTTGATATCTTTTTGTAACATAAGAGGCTGCATACCACCAACACAAAAAGTGTAAATAAAGTTCATTGGGTTTTTCTTCATTGCAAAATACGTTTGTAATATCTTGAACAAGTACAGATCACATTTCAGAATGCGATATGAATATATCATTCTAGATTTTGACCAGGACAGTAGCAGTATCATTCTATTGCTGAACAAAAAAAAAAGGTTGAGCACAGTATCGCTTATAATTGTTTGTTATTCAACATTTTTTTAATGGTTTAATCTTTGAAAATTGTTAACCGAAGCAATTTCATACATTTAAATATTAGAAATATATGTGATTAATTAATCTCGATTTTTGCTTGCTCTTTTAATTTTTTCCTCCGAATTTATTGTACTTGATTTCCTATCGCAAACTCACATCCTGCTCAATTCAAATGGTTTCTCTCTTGTGTATTTGTGAAAATTCGAGGATTCCAAAAACCCATATGGGTCACATATAAATGTTATAAACACCTACTAAAAGAAAAATTATAACTCTTACCGTATGTGCTGAACGCTGCACTATAACGTGTTTCTGTTTTTTTTTTCTTTTTTGCACTCTTTTCAAAGTATCAAAATATTTTTTTAAATATTTAGATGAAAACGGTGCCTTAAGAAAAAAATACTCTCGTCTAGCACCAGATCATTAAGGTATGATCTATAGCAAGAATGATACTGAAGTGGGTCTTTTACAAAAAAATAAATAAAACTCATAAAAATAAAGGACAAAATTTTATTTTCATATTCTACTTCATGTTTTATTTAAGACTTTTTCATTGCTTCTTTCTACGTCTTCAAGAGTACTTTTTGACATTTCGTCTAGGTCCTTACATAAAAATTAAAATGATGCTTGATAACACATATTTGTTCTCTAAAAATCGAATAAAACACTTCTTTTAAGATTAAATATCTTTTAAATATTAAGATTGATATTTATCACTGACATATGCTAAAGTTCAATTTTTTTATTTTACTTATTTTATTGTTTATGCATAGATAAATCTTTATTAGGAGTATGATTCGTAGCAAGCTCTTTAAGGCGGACTTCAAATGTTTACATATATTTATTGAATAGACTTGTAATTTGTAATACACACTTTACTAGTATTATATAATTATTTTCTGTAAAAACAGTAGCCAAAAGTGAGTACTTTAGAAGTCTACTTGGTCGACTACATTTTTGTAGCATCTTGGAGGTGTAACTTGTCCATGGTGCCAGACACAATTAGAAACAATTGAAATTTATTGTTTGTCATGTCGTATCATTGACATGCATCTGTATAACAGGCGACAAACTTATCTAATTATCCTCAAGATAAGAAATTAACCTTTTCCGATTACTTTTATATTGGAAAGGTTGTTCCGGTATTAAAACAATTTGTATTGTAATCACTTCCGGTCTACGAAAAACCGCAGCATATCGCTGTTGAACAATAATGTTGTTTATTCCTAAGACACACGACACCCATCGAACGATAGGAAACGCGTGTCTAATAGATTGCTAGTTTCCTTCAAGTTTGTTAAAATATTTTATCGGGACAGGAACCTTTGACAATTCTTGATAAAGCCGCAGGTACTTCACCTTTAAGATGTCTCTGTTAATACTTGACCCGGGTTATATAGAAATTACCTACGATGAAATCGTGTGATTTTAAAAGTGAAATAACTCCAAAGTTATGCTAAATATTCTCGGCGAAAAAAAATTTCGGAACCCTATTGGAATTATGAACGGATTCGTCATACTTAGATAATGGTGGAAAGTATTTCAAGTGGCAATTTTCACAGCGCATTTTGTTGGCGTTCCAAATGGATTTCTGATGTGCTTATAATTTTACTGAAAGTGGTCACTATTAACTTAAGGTGCTTACAATAAATATTTTAAATATATAGCAAAAATAGGGCCTTGTCTGCTCGGCTCGACTTAATGATGAAAATGATCAATCGTTTATGTTATCATAGAAAGAACTATCGCTATTGATGATCATCAAGTTAAGGGTGTCTCTTAAAATTAAAAACTAAAAATATGTTGCTGTCCATTACAGTAGGTTTTTTTTTTTAAATATATATACAGTAATTGTTCTTTTTTTTTACATTTACGTTTGAACATTAAACAGCAATTTAATTTATATTGATTTACTAATGTTGATTAAAAAAGAAATGCGGAATCACAGACCATACGTTGAAGAAAGACAAGAAAGAGTCCACAGAAAATTAAAAATTGGGCAACACGAATAGGAGAAAAAACAACAAAAATTGAGTTATTTCCGAGACTGTTACATGAACTGTCATGACTCACATCCTTTATTTGTCTGAGAGTGTTTGCAACTTTCGCTTTGGCATTTACTTTGCGAATAATCAGAAGATGATATATGGTTTAAGTTTGTGTTCTATTCACAGCTAATATTTTAAGTAAAACGAAACAGTTGAATAGCAATTGACTATTATATTGTATATCTACATAATCCAATAAGTAAAGACAGAAATCATTTGATGTGATTAACTAGTTATACCTTTTCATATTTGATTAAGTATTCATATTACAACGTCCATCAACTATCTTTAAGTTAAGACATTTCCTCCAATTCAAATAGACACTAGATATTAATATCACTTATTTCTAAATACTGGTGAAATTATAAAAACTATAAAGACCCTTTAATATGACTATCATTAAAGAGAGAATGTTTGCTCAAGTCGGCCTACTGCGAGATTTTAACGCGATACATGTACCCACCACAGGCACTAGTGGAATGCAGTAATGTTAGGGTCATTTGATATTCTAATTCATTAGGAAAAAATCTTGTTTGATGATTATTTTCCTTTTAATTTTTAATCCACAACAGCATTCATTTTATATTACTCATAAGTGTATATTTGCATATCATGTTTTATCTTTGATTGTTTGATTGTAGTTTCCTTTGCGAAACATATGATAATGAAATTTAGTCACATGTACTAATACTAAAATGTAATGAAGTCTAAAATTAGTAATTTTTGTTTATAGTTTCGTTCTTAGATCTGTATAAATATATGTATTTTTAAAAAATGTAACCTATGTCATACCGTGAATATTCTTGACAGTACCTTTGAGAAGGTACATAATTGTACAGATATATGAAAGTTTATTAAAAAAATTTCTTTGTCTCTCTTTCTTTTATATTTGTTTTGTTTCTCTTTTTTGTCCGTAATGTTTCATAAGTCTTTTATGTTAAATGAAATTGCGCTGTGATAGTTTTAACCTCAGAATAAACAGTCTTCTGTAGGGTCTTTTATACCTTATATGTACTACGCGGTAATGGTTTGGTTCATTGTTGAAGGCAGTATGGTGACCTATAGTTATTTACATCCATGCCCTTTGACCTCTGGTGAAAACTTGTATCACGAGTTATCATACGACATCTCTTTACTTTTGTTTGGAAATTCATTCTCTTCTTTTCTAAACTCGGACATCGTATATATTTTAAGGTTTTATCATGTTTTGATCCCAAACTACCAGACTAGTTTCAAGAGCAGATTTATTTAGTTTTTTAAATGGTTATGAATTAATAAATAATCATTGCAATGAAAGTAAATCATTTATGTAATCATTTATAAAATGAAATAATTAATGTATTCATTTTTTCTGTGATCATGTGCATGTAATCAAAATAGTATTGTATTAATTTTTACTAATAACCATAGAAAAAAAACTTTATATATATATAAAAATAGCCAACGATAAATCTTACGGGGCGATGGATCATAAAATTATGATACAGTACACTACAAAATATAATATATAACAAGTCTAAAAGGGTACAACATCACCAAAAAATAATAAAATCATGAACAAAACCTGGGCACGCCTAAGATGATCTCAAAAACCTTACCATCACTATCATAGACCACAACGAGGGTTGGTCAAGGGCCGACAGACTTGCTCGGGAAAGGTTTTGGATAAGAAAGCTTAGGACAGTTTCCCCAGAGGGCATAAATGAAAAAACATGAATGTGTCACTCATTTTCCCTACCATTACTTGTTTCCAGTAACCAAGGCTTCCGTTTTGGACTCTTACAGTTTTAAGAAATTTATTTCTACTCCCAAATATCAATATTAAAAAAAAATTACCAGCGTATTTATTATTGATAATTTGTATAGTATTCAAGATTTTTATTTCAGTTTGACTACCACATGTCAAGATAAGATTCATTTTACATCTTACTGATGAAGGATATTAGTTATCCAAAATATTTAAAATTTGTTCATGATTTAATTATTTTTTGGTGATGTTGTACCCTTTTAGACTTGTTATATATATATCACCAAAAAATAATTAAATCATGAACAAATTTTAGATATATATAACAAGTCTAAAAGGGTACAACATCACCAAAAAATAATTAAATCATGAACAAATTTTAGATATTTTTGTAACGTATACAAATTATCAAAAATCAATACGCTGGTAATTTTTTATCAATATTGATGTTTGGGAGGAGGAATAAATTTCTTAAAACTTTATATACATTTATACTGGAAGCAGGCTTATTTTCAAATGGTATAAAATAACACGAATATAATTCTTTCTTTACCCCTTACACTTGTTATATCGTTTTGAAAATCAATTTCAACAAAGTAAATAAATTCCTGAATAACAAATTATTTTCTGATGCCATGGAAATCAGGATTTTAACTTATTGTTTTTAATTCAAGACTATTCTGTAAAGATAGTCTATTTCAAAATCCATTATTAAAATGAACTCGTTTATCGGTTCCACAGTTCTGACTGGACAGGGAAAAATAATAGCAATTGTTCTCCTAGCCCACAACCTTCCGCCACTTATGTTTTATAAACTACACATTTCAAGGATAATAAACCTTATTGTCATGATAGTTGTCTCTGGTTGTCTCTCACCAAGACAAATAATTCTATAATTTTGCTGATTTCGAATATAAGTTTGAAGTAGCCTTCACAGAATATCGGGTGTGACTTCCGAAGAGTTACGAAATTAAAAACAAAGTTCCGGATAAAGTTGTATTTACTTCCCTCTTTTGTTAATAATTAGAAATTTATGGACGAAACGAAGATTTCATTGAATTCTATCAGATAAAATCAGACGGATGAAACACTATGAAAATACTTAATAATGTTATTGTCTTAATTGCCGTTCATTGAAGACAGGAAATCTCAAGTATATCTAGACAAGAGGATAGGGGTTTGAACTCCATTGTCCAGAGTGGATATTGTCATTTCTGTACTTTCATGTGCCACCGATTCAAGACAATAGGTTTTTGCGATTATCGCACATTTTGTTCCGCAAAATGTTGTTAAATTTCTCAGAAAAGTTATTCTAATACTACGTTTTCGTTAAAATCAACATAATTCTGAATAAGTAAATGTCACCATGGTTTCTTTTTACTCAGTTTTTGAAATTATTTAAATTTTCAAAAGAGGAATTTTACACTAAAAAAAGATATGATTCTCTTTAAGCGAAAAAAAAACCGAAAGACAAACTGTATATAAGGTATGTACCTATACTTAAAATGCAAGAGGTTAATAATGAGTTTATTCCTGATCGCCAGGGTCAGTTGAAGCAAAACGATTGGTGCCACATGTGGAGCAGGATCTGCTTACCCTTCCGGAGTACATACAATAAGCCCCGGTTTTTTGTTGGGGTTAATGTTGCTCAGTCTTTAGTTTTCTATGTTGTGTTTTGTGTGCTGTTGTTTGTCGTTTTTCGTTTTTTTGCCATGGCATTGACAATTTGTTTTCGACTTATGAATATCCCTTTAGTATCTTTTGCCTATCTTTATCAAACCATATAAATGGCCGTAGTGTTAGATTAAATTTATACACTTAAAATTTTCCAATTTACAGAGACGCTACGACCCAACATCAGTTTATCAAGACAAAGATGACGAAACAGACAAGAGGAAACTGAAGTACACGATAAAGTATCCATGCTTGAGAAGATCGAAAACTTATTTTCTTTTAAAAATTCAACTAACATTACTGTTTTTATTAGACCTCTTCTACGTTTTTTATGCTGGTGGTACATTCAAGTGCTGCCTAAAGTATTGCTTACAACTGCTTGCAATACACTACCTACATTAAACATTTTGTAGTGAAACCGAAGAAGCAGACATTATTGGGAGAAAAGGGAAATATTTGTCGTTAAAATTGAAATTCCAGAAATTTAAAAAGATGACTAAAACCTTTTTGTTTGTTAGCTATACATTAAGTTTTTAATCTGAATATGTCATCTGACCGTAAATAGTTTAATGCTTTATTTGCGTTATTGGTTATATAAAAATAAGTTTAAACGAATTCTTAGACTTAATTTTTGGCGCTAATGATTCAAGGTATTTAGAAAACTAAAGGCGCAAAAAAAGTTAGAGGCATGATGACGCATTTTTGCGCTAACGATTATCGGCTTTAGAGTTTAAAAAAATTACTGTTCAAAGGACAAAATTCCATTTGTCTCACTTTATTTTACATGTATTTATTCATGTACGAATGTACATAGAAGGATTTTGTTTTCTGATCTTTACTTATGATTTCCATTTGTTACCTCGCGCACCATAGGCGAGAAACATGTACGAAATTCGCTTGCGGTGCATCAAATTAATTTAGGTGTCTTTCTATCTTGTTTACTTATCTGAAAAATTTTGTAGTATTTAACCTCTTTTGACATATTTTAAATAATATTTGTGATTGCTAATTTTCCGACAAATCTAAATAATCAAATTTTTATAAATAGATTTGCACTACATGTAACATCTCAGAATTTATAAAAAAAAATGTGACCACATATAATTTGTGAGATTTTGAAATTTTACATAACTTTTATGTGTATATGTGACGTGAAGCAATATTTTTTAATTTATTTTATTGTGGGATTTTTTATTCAAATTTACATTAAACCGTACGGGATTTTCATTACCGTTAAATTTCTTCCTAAAAAGATTCGTTTTAATTTGTTTAATGTCCATGGCAAAAACAATGAACTATCCAACTAGATATATGTGTGTGGTATTCATGCAAGTTAAAAATGGCTAAGAAAATGTATTAGTCTTTTGGCACATTTTGAATAATATTTTCATGGGTTTTTCTGTAAAAAACAATAATCATAAGCTTTATACTATTCATTAGATTTGCATAAATTATTAAAACTGTCTATTTTTAACAAATACATTTTTTAAATATATATTGATCCAGATTATCAGTAAAACGCGTAATATTAGTTCTATGTATAACCACGAACTATCGTTCGACGTGTATGGATAGAAAAAAATGTTTTGCTTTTATTATTTCATATATATCGGATATCACAATTTTCAAATATAGCAATTATTTTGTTCTATATACTCAATACAGTCTAAATGAAATTCTTCGACAGTTGAGACTACGTTGTGAAAAATTGTGCAGTATGGATAGTCAATGTTAATTTTTTGCTTTAATATTATAAAGCATCAAATTTAACACAAAGAATATCATATAAATGTATGAATATGTTTTAGGTTTGAAATAAGCTCTTCCTTTTTTTCACCGAAGAGACATTTATTTGTTTAAAATGCCATTCTGGTGCAGAAGAATTAGTACCGTTAATGTTATTGCATAAAGTTTCATTTTATTTCTCATAAACATCATGGAAAATTACTTTCGCTTTTTCCTGTGTACAACGAAGTCCGACTAAGCAGCATGTAATTTTGCAATAACTAACCTTAAAAAAACATTAAAAATACTCTTTCTTTAGAAAACGAATACATTTGATAACCAAAAATGGCATAGACAAATTGCAATCAATGTGGCATATTTGAGGTAGCAGTTGGAATATATTAAAGAATATTATCTGTCAAAATTGCTATCAATTTATACTCATTAGAAAGAACTTTTAGGAAGAAAATGTGTTAACAGTTATTTTACTTATTCGCAATAACAAAGAATGCTATACACTTAAATTGGTCGAATCCCACGTGTCTTCCATAGTTGGGATCTCATTATTCTAAAAAATATGAAAACAAACTTTGCCGCTATGAATATCGCAAAAACAAAACAAAAATGAGTTCATTTTGTATATGTGAAAGCTTACCTCTTGCGGCTAAAGCATGTCTGTCTGCCATGAATGGATAGTCTGCCCTCATGTATGGCACAGAGTACATATGGCTCATTAGAGCATTAGTATATGTGAAACCGGGCGACAAGTAACTGGAAGGATCATACATTGGTTTGCACATGGCACTTGATACTGTAAGTTGCGATGGCGGCAGCGCTGCTGGATGGATTGGTGTAGGTTTTGGAAGTCCAGCTGCTGAATTTCCTAATATATCGTCTATAAGAAATGATGAATGTCCAGAACTTGATGACGATGATGATGGATACATTGACGCTAAATCCGCTGTGACGGTATGTGGTCCAAATTGATGTAACATTGTCAACTGTTATTATCACCTCTATGCACTTATTACTTGTATGGTAATTAGCAATACAATCAAAGACTGTTTGCGAAGTCCTCCTATACTAAATTACTTTGTTTGTTCCTTATTTTGTCAATTTGTGTACGTTGGAAATATTATATCCATAATTTTGCGGTAATACTTATGATATAACTAACCTAATCGACAGTTTAAAAGTTGTGTATCAATTTAAATTGGCTACTTATATGGTCAAATTATAACATGATATCCCGTTAGATAAAACTTCTGGTTTCACCTCTATGCTACTAGTAGGCGGGGCTTCCGGAGGTCTTGTCGTCTGATAGTTCTAACTAATTTTTAAGTAAGAGTAATTTTTAAAAGGTTAAGGGTCGTTCAATTGTGACAAACATTGCAGTGATAAGTAAAATGATCCTTCCCAAGTTTTCGGTTGGCAAACAGTTCATTCTTATGCAAACAATCCAATCTTGATAAATGGTATTCAAATAAGACATAAATTTGTGGGCGGTACCAAATATCACAGTTTTGAGTGTTTTGTTTTGTTTTACAATTTTCGTGGAAATTAAACTTTAAAATTTTTTGAAGAAGAAATAAAGTTTGGTAGACATTTTTTACAACATTTGACATTTGCTGTTCTCGCATTGAACTTTCCGATAAACAACTAATCCGTGTATGGTGAATGATTTTCTCCCTCACATTTCTGAGGGAATTCTTCCAAATAAATTTTGTTGGACAGAAACTTTTTTTTGCGTAAAGCTTGATTATTGCATATAAAAATGTTCAGCACATGTAAAAAAAATGCATCATTATTTTAGAGAAGTATATATCTAGCAGTAATGTATAGAAATAGAAATATATTTACTGAAACAACTTATCAATATTTTGTCTTTGCATTGTTCAATAAAAAATAAAAGATTTTGAAAATGTTCCTAATAAAACATTTTGTTATATTGGTTATTTTGCAATATTTAATGAAAATTTTTGTTTCATGCGAACACACACACCATATAAGGAGATGTTGTATGACTGCCAAGACAAAACTTTCTGTCAGAGACCAACAGACGTTGATGTAACCAACTTTATAAGCAACTCATGTCCTTTCACTCTAGTATATGACATAAAAAAATAATGACATATTTTGTAGGACCATTTAACCAGTTTATATGAATGAAAAAGTACATTGAACAAAAAGTAAAAAGTCTCATAAAATGTCTGCTCAAATTTCTATGCTACCATATGTAGACGCTAAGGTATATCTTGGTCATGTTGTTAGGTCGGTCTTATTGTTAGGTCAGTCGGTAGTGGATGAATGATTTCAAAAGGGGAGAGCACTTAAAAAAAGTGCCTTAAAGATGGGGCAGTCAAATATCGGAATAAATTTACCAATAGAACAAACAAATTCGGTAATAAGGGCCTGAATTACTTTGGTCCACCTGGATTCCCATCTGTGTGCATACTTTATATCATCACTAAAGTCCCAAAATAACTGCTACGACCCAGAACAGTACTTAAAGCACTGTTTCTTCGTTATTATACTGGTTATTCTTTTTGCAAATATTGAGAGTCTTGAATCAAACACATTTACTCCTTTTCTTTTTTTCTCAGATAAGCTGTGTATTTTATGATTGATGGTGCATTTCTCGAAAGTTCAGCTCTTCATTTTTTAAAATGAAGTTTATAGTAAATGAGTCATATCTCAGATTCTCAATAGATATTGCATACTAAACTTAAACAAAAAATATTAAAAAAATAATACATAATTTTATATCTTTTATTTTCTGATATACTAATGAGTGAAATTTTAAAATAGATGTAGTTTTGGATAGACTGTTCGTAAAATCAGTGAAAATGTTTTAAAATTGTCATGAATCATCAAATATCTATAATCAATACATTGATTTTTATTAAAAATAACAATTCTGATGCCTGGGTGAAGTTGTAATAGATTGACCGAATGTATTTCATAAATTCTTATTACTTAAAAAACAGCAGTTTGAAGTATATATTAGCAAATAACAAATCTCACAGGAGTGAAGTGTGCGTGTATGTATTTTTTTTAGATAATTTATTACTTTCACAGAAAAATCTAAAGTCTTATTGTGTTGATTTTTCTTCTCATTCTAAGTCTATATTATTTACTTCCTTCCTAAGGAGTATTTTCTATCATCATACTTCAATAGATTTCTTTTTTTTTTTCTTCTTTCTAACAACTGAATATCCAAATAAATCACTAGGCCATTTCTTTAAAAAAAAATATAGATGGCGTACTACACAAAAACTTTCTAATTGGTAATTGGTGATGTTGCAAACACTAAGCTATTTAGAGCTCTGGTAATTGTTGTACTTCTGATTTGTTGAACACTTGGTTACCATACTGCTTAATTTTTTTTTTTTTTACATTTCTTTAACACGTCAAATATCTACATAAAATGATACAAAACGCTTTTCATTGATATCATTATTATATTATTTATTATTATATTATTGGCGCATCAGTAGACTCTCAGTGGTTTATTAACAAAACACAAGAACAAACTAAAAATCAGTTGGAAAGATCTTGACTCATCAGAGGAGTACATATTCATTTATCTATAAAGTTTACATTCTTTCTTCTTCCTTATACTGCCCACATTCGCCTTATTGAATATGTTGGCAAGTTGCGCATGACTGATAACTTGTTAAATAATATTGTTGATATGGCTAGTTAGTGGTGTTGGTCAGTAGGAGATGAATATCTCAAGTGTTTTGAAAAGTCTATAAAATCTTAATATTTTCCGATGTAATGCAGAAGCAGGGTGTTGTGGAGCTTTGATTTTGATTTCCCTTACACGAATTGGATTCATAGAAAAATATAATTATTCATGCATTTTCTATAAAACCAACACGTTAGAGAATTCTCCTTGAAATCTTTCTTTTTAAATTAACGTCTTTATAGCAATACGTAAAATAGACGAAAGTATACTGAAAAGTTAAATCATATCTTCTGGTTTTTTGGAGGGATAACTACATCTTATATAAGTCCAACGGACTGAATCTTTCCTTTTTTGTTTCTTGTTTCTTTCCTTTTTTGTCTTGAAATTCTGTTTTCAGCATTTGGAAATCTCAAAATATAAGTATAAACTTCAGAGAAAAATAAGGGCCAACATTGCTTTTACCCAACACCCATACTGTTCACATAAATATTGAGGATTACGAACCATACTCTATGATACAGGTCAGCTCAGAAATGGTTCGATCTTAATGCAATGGGGTTTTTGGTTTTTTAATGTGCGACTGCCTGATATTCCTAAATTTCGTCTAGCCTTCATCTTTGTTCTGTGTTGCTACTAATTAAACGTTTCTAAATTTGGAGCAGGTGGACGATCTCCAATCAATGGGGTCTATATGAGAAGGAAATCTATGGGTGAATCGTAGATCATCAATCTCAAAGGCTTCAGAGTACTTGTTATACCCGCTTTGTAACGTATTTCTATACATTTGCTGTTTGGTATATACGGACTGTCTACTAAATTGATACTTTCGTTAATCTACTTTTTTTCTTATAATTTGTCGGCGTTATATCATATACGCCTCGGATATCTTTTTGGTATTGCGTAGACTGCTCCCTAGATGGTTTGACTCTTTGTCTGGTGATGGTTCTACCTGCTTCCTTTGGCGTGTCCAGTGCAGCTGTTCGTATTGCTGATTCTACAATTTGAATTCCTATTGTGGCAGTACTGGCTTCTTGTGGGCTTAAATTATCTTAATTGAAAGTTACTTTCAAGCAATTTATATCACGTTAGTTTTAAGAAAAAAACAATCGAATCTATAAGATTATCCAACCGGTCAACGGTCAATGTTTTGTTGCATGGAAAGGTGTGACAGTAAACTACTACAAACAATCTTTAAAAAATATATATACCATTCCTAACGTTACTTCCATTTTTATACATGATTCCATTGTCATCATTCTACAAAATACTTTTGACTTTCTTGGTATTCATTGTTAATAAATGTAGAGCCAGATATATTTATATTTAATACATGTATTATAAGAGGGTAGGAATGCCCTTTACCGTCAGGCGTCAAACGGTCATTTTCGGCTACCGTTAGCGTCAAATTGGTTAAAATTTTACCGTGATTCGTCAAAATATCCTTACCGTGATTCGTCAGAGGTCTCAAATAGTTATCTTTACCGTTATTTTTGGAAAAAAATTAACGTGATTCGTCAAAATCAGTCGATTTTTTTATCGTCTTAAAGAAAGTGTACATTTTATCGTCATGCACCAAAAATTACCGTTAACGTCATTTGGCAAGCTTTTTACCGTGATTCGTCATGAAGGTACTCCCATTACGACCCTCTTATAAGTATTTAGTATCTGGTATAACAAACAAAAAATCATATAAACCACGGCTAAACATACTTAATTTATAAAAGTATTTACACTTTCGGTATCTAGCTGAATTTTGTCTCCGAATGACCTTAGATCTGCTCCGAATAACCTTATGACGTCAAGCAACACTCACTTTTTTTAATTGTGACGTCAATTTTTTTAAATAGTGATGTCAAATTTTACGGGAACTTGTGTGATTTTATGTAATGGCGAACAAATTTGCATACATGTGTACATGCGTCTATTCTGTAGGAAACTGTACTTCGGATGAACGTCATTTTTGTTTAGTGTGCTTAAATGCAGCAAAAAGATCATACTTAGTTTAACTAAAGTACAATAAAACAGAACAATTCGCAATCAGAAATACTGTGTTGACACAACTACTTACTTTCAATCGGTATCTGTCCGTAATTACTGAACTTTACAGACGTTCCAGTAAAATTTGACGTATTAATAGAAAATATCTGTGACGCCACAACGCAAACGTGATTTTTTTTTGTGACGTCAATAGTTCAAGTGTTGCAAACCATCAGGTCAAGTGTCGCTGATTCCCAAATAGCGATAAGGCCCATCGTTGTGTCCCCTAAATGTTAAAATTGTCTTTGATATTTTATTAATTGTGTTATAGTACATTTTTAAAATGAAAGTAAAACTTGCAGATTTACAAATTCTTTTTACTGAATCTCTAAAAATTGATGAAAATTTTAATAATTTTTACAGATTGCAGAAAATGGTATTTTGATTCACAGATCAAGATATAACAATTAGATTATGTGCCAACACCTGTAACTCTGAAGAGAACCGTGAGTAATTTTACATTGTAAATAATCTTAGAATTATATATGCTGTATATTTTTATCATTCATGTTTAGTTTTTAATGTATATAACGTCACAGTACCCAAATTGCACCGAGTACCCATTCAACTAAAATCGCTGCGGAAATCTTACAAGTTTTCTTTGAGACTAAATAATTTGTAGTTTTGTGATTTGACATTTTACACGTCTTTCAACAAAGGTAAATATATTCAAATATACACAAAACGTTCACAGTATGTACATCAACAGATGAAGCATTCACTGGAAAAAGTAAATCTACGAAAACGTCGCCATGCGATGTTCACAAAAAGTCATCTTTTAAAAATGAGCAAATTAAATTTGTTACAAGCATCCATTTCGTAAAAAATAATTAGTAAGCATAGACTAATGTCAAATTGTTCTAAATATTTGAAGAAATAAAACAAAACATCTTTTATTCGATTTTTAAGGATGTGAATTTAAGCATGGATTCAATTTGGGTACTCCTCATTACAGAATCATGGATCGTTTGGAGGTCGGTTCAAACCCATTTTTCTATGATTCAATATGGATTCAAAAATAAATTGGTGGAACCATATAGTGAATAATGACACATCTACAAAATAAACACAGAATGGAAACTTTTGTCTAGATCATAAATAAACGTGGGTGAAAAAAATGTCAAAATAGGTGCAATTTGGGTACCGTCACGTTAGGCCTACATGTTGTTTTAGTTGTAATCTGTACAGATTGGCATGTGTATTAAAAAAGTTTTTAGAATAGTATTGTATATTTGTATGATAAAGATAAATAAAGTATTGAATTGAATTCTGAAGGATTATTAATTAAATTTTATTTTGCTTCTATTATTAATTTTGTCAATTTAAAGTGTGTCTGACTTGGCAGGATAATATGAAACGGGTGTTACCTATGAAAGAGGACGAAGTCTATTAGCTTGCTATATTTAAAACTAAATTGTTAAAATAATTTTGATTAATATTACTAAGGAACTCTTGTTTTTTACTTTGTGCAATGACATTACAAAAATAGTATACACACAGTAGAAAGTTGAAATACCATTTGTCATATATAGCCTTCATGATTTAGGGGATCTTTTGCATAATTTTTGTTAAAATGTTTAAGTAAGATGAAATACGGAATTGCCCCCGATATTGATCATATATATATATATATATATATTTACTCATAGCCATTTATATTTGACGGCGTGTTTCAGAAATCTTTTTTATTTGTCCTGTGAGTTTTTCCTGAAACGCATTTTTTATATTGTTGCAATCTTATAAAATCGTATGTTGAATCAGTATTAAAGATTTGTCTTTATGTAAACAAGAGGAATTTAAAATATTCGACTTCTTTTGCGGGTAACACTTGCCTTATATTATACTGGTTGGTAATTAGATTTCCAAATGGCGGGAAATTTGTATGCTCCTTTATGATGGAAAATTGCGTGAAATTGTATTCCAATTTACGGTGTTTTATGAAATAACATATGTGCAAAAAACTTAGATTGACAGGTTTGGGATTCATTGGTATATAGATTTTCAAATAGATTTGTTTGTGTTTGTTGATTCTCTCTCTCTCTCTCTCTCTCTCTCTCTCTCTCTCTCTCTCTCTCTCTCTCTCTCTCTCTATTTTAAGTATATGAATTTAAAATGTGTTCGGCATATAAGAAATATAAGGAACTCGCCACACATTATATCTACAGTAGAGATTTAAAATTTTTGCACAAGCCGTCTAGAGTCATTCTTCATGACACAACAGAACAAGTGGAAATATTTAGTCTCACGTCGTTTTCCTTTCAAATGTAAAAAAAAAACTTTCTATAAACGTAGGTTTAAATTATTTTTTTAAGATCTAGGTAATGACCAACTGTAAGTTACAACTTGAAAAGCGTGGGATAACCAATGTTTGCTTAGAAAATGAAGTGAATGAAAATTACCATTGAGATCACAGTGAGAAAAATATGAATTGTTTTGGAATTATAAGTGCGAAAGATTTTCAACTAAATGTTTGAATGACATTAAGAAATTATCGTGAAATATGACAAATATTCCTAATAATAATACTCGGGTTAGAAGGCTTAGAATCGTGATTCAAAGGATAGCTTACACTTTGGACATATTTGACATTATGCACTTTTTTATTTGTTCTACATCGATCGTAAATGGCGCCATGTGATTTTGACAGTCAATATATTTAGGCACTTTTATAATGTCGAGAGCTCAACTTTTCTACTAAAATGTCACTTTGTCACAATCTTTAATTCATTATATGGAGAAGATGGCTTAAAATTTCTACGTGATAACGAAAAATCTTGGCATTTAACGAATGAACAGACCTTGCGATTAACCAGCCTTTTCTTTATTCGTTATCCCTAAATCGAAATTAAGTTAATTTACAACTCTAATCCCGCTTTTAAATTGAAGCAAAATTTAATGTTTTAATAACGGATTTAGTTACTTAGTGTATTAAATATTTGAATATCATAATAGCTAACGAGCTGCAGTTCTCACCGACCGGTCGGATATACTAAATATTGAACGTTACTGTTATTTGTTGACAATTATTTAGTGACAACAAAACGTTCAATAGACCTAGCTGAACAAACCGTCCGACTGACTGCTTCTCCGGAAATTGTTCCTTTATCCGCAGATTGGCAGTAAACAAGCAGATCCTTTCTTCCATGAGTAAATATTGTCCCAATTCAACGAATTGAGTGCTTGTTAGTCTTTTTATTTGGACTTTCACAAATAAGTGATGGTTAATCACCTATTTTCTATCAATTATAATAGTATCCGATTTAAACCTGTTACTATCAGACTTCAAACAAAACGGATTGAACCAATACTAAATTAAATATTACACTAAGGTGTCTTTAGTCAATAAATATTATTGTTAAATATTTGAAAACTATTTTCTCTAAAATGTGTTGCCTTGATAAGGTTAAAGACGCTTACAAATTTGACGTAATTGAAAATTTAATAAAGTTCAAACTCATTAATTCCTTCGAAAAGGATTTTGCAAAATTTGTCAAGAATTTTTTAATTAGTGTAATTGTAATGTTTACCTGTATTTATTATCTTATGTATGGTTTAGTCAAAAAGATAAGAAAAACTTAAAGAAATGAAGAAAAAAAATCTGATATAAATCTCGATTTTGATATGTATGTGCGACAATTTGTAATATTGGTAGTTTTGCCGACAGAAATGTGATGAGATGTGTCGCACAGTACCTGTATTATAATGTTTTTTAAAAGAAGTGCGCTCCAGAACGATATTCAATAAGAAATAAATATAACTTTAGGAAAAAAGGCTGAAAACTAGATTTTCAAATTATGCAATTGTATTTCTCATTCCCACGACTTGGGCAAAGATAAAAGTCCAAACGGAAACGTGCTCATCTCAAATCTCATCCTGATAGGAAGTCAGGATGACAACTCTGCTTCTGATAACGCTTCAAAGAATAGGGAAATAATGTATGAAACAAAACATTTCAGTGAACACTTGTACATTTCAATTACTACTTTATTAAGTTTATTTCCTCATTTAATTGAAATTGCAGTATACAGATATGATATGAAAGTAAAAGATAAGAATTTCGATTTGTAATAATAGAATGAGGAAATTTTTGCTCATTTGTTTAAAATTGAACAAATTGATGAAAAAGAGATAACACAATATAACATTTTGAACACAATACTCCCTTGTTCATTAAAAATATGAGTGGAGAACAAAAAAGATTCATGAGATAGATAAGATACGCAGTACAAAATATGAAATTTGTTTGTGGGATGTTAATATAACTGATAAACTCACGAATATTCGGAATTCGTCGTTTTTGATTTTTGTCGAGCCTACGACATTTGTCGCAGAAAGCTCGACAAAGGGATAGTGATCCGGCGGTGGCGGCGGCGGCGGCATTAATTAACTTCTTAAAAGCTTAATATTTCAGAAGGTAGAAGACCTGGATGCTTCATACTTTGTATATAGATGCCTTATGATATGAATTTTCCGTCTGTCATATGCCCATTGTCCTTGACCTCATTTTCATGGTTCAGTGACTACTTAAAAAAAATGTTACGTTTTTTGTAATGTTAATTTCTCTTTTATTATGAGTAATATGATAACTATATTTGGTATGTGCGTACCTTGCAAGGTCCTCATGACTGTCAGGTAGTTTTCACTTGACCTCGACCTCATTTCATGGATCAGTGAACAAGGTTAAGTTTTCGTGGTCAAGTCTATATCTTAGATACTATGAGAAATAGGTCTACCATATTTGGTGTATGTTATGATTGTAAGGTGTACATGTCCAACTGGCAGGTGTCATCTGACCTTGACCTCATTTTCATGGTTCAGTGGTTATAGTTTAGTTTTTGTGTTTTGGTCTGTTTTTCTAATACTGTATGTAATAGGTCAACTATAATTGGTGTATGGAAATATTTTACGATGTACATGTCAGTCTGGCAGGTTTTATTTGACCTTGACCTCATTTTCACGGTTCATTGCTCAATGTTAAGTTTTGTGTTTTGGTCTGTTTTTCTAATACTGTATGCAGTAGGTCAACTATATTTGGTGTATGGAAACATTTTACGATGTAGATGTCAGTCTGGCAGGTTTTATTTGACCTTGACCTCATTTTCACGGTTCATTGCTCAATGTTAAGTTTTGTGTTTTTGGTCTGTTTTTCTAATACTGTATGCAGTAGGTCAACTATATTTGGTGTATGGAAATATTTTACGATGTAAGTGTCAGTCTGGCAGGTTTTATTTGACCTTAACCTTCTTTTCATGGTTCATTGCTTATGTTAAGTTTATGTGTTTTGGTCTGTTTTTCTTAAACGTTAAGCAATAGGTCAACTATATTTGTTGTATGGAATGATTGTAAGGTGTATATGTCTGTCTGGCAGGTTTTATTTGACCTTCACCTCATTTTCATGGTTCATTGGTCAATGTTCAGTTTTCCTGGTTAGCTTTGTTTCTTAGATACTATAAGCAATATGTCAACTATATTTGAAGCATGGAATGATTTTAAGGTGTACATGTCTGTCTGGCAGGGTTCATCTGACCTTGACTTCATTTTCATGGTTTATTGGTCAATATAGAATTTCCATGGTATGGTCTGTTTCTTTTATACTATAAGCAATGATATAATATTCTGTGTATGGAATGATTGTATTAAAGTTGTACATGTATTTCCGGCTTGGTTAATCTGACCTTGACCTCATTTTCTTGGATCATAGATGTTAATGTGATACTTGTAAAACGTTATATGTAGGACTATCAACATGAAATCAATGGTCAGTATAGTAGGCGAGACATTTCAGCGTGTGCACTCTTGTTTTTTATTTTATTTACTATGATCGTAGTACATCATTTTATACATGTCATGACTGAAAGCAAATAAAGCACTGAATCTCACGTTCAATTTCACCTTTTACAACTCTCCCAAAGTGCTTTTCCAAAATCACCCGATACAACCCGCTATCAATAGACTACAATACACGAACGATTTATACCACCCAATAATAAAACTCTTGTGTCAAAACATTAAAAATGCCATTATTAGGCTTATAAATTGTTCTTAACTATTGAGATTTGGAATAAAACTTTCAAGTAGAACAATTAGGGAAGAAAAGAAGTATAATAATTATCTATGTACATTTCTTGTTATCAAGAAAGCTATTACGATGTTTGGTTTAGAATAAACGGAATAGTAAATCATCTATTGACTATTGACTTTATCTATCAGGTAAGTAATACATAAATCTATTAGTGTTATCTACCAGCTGAGTGCCCTCTAGTCAGTGGTCCCCATACTATTATAATTAATCTATAACGCCCAAAAATTTGAATTACATTATTATGTATGTATTTCAATTTGATTGTTAGAGTACTGTAAAATTATACATTGGTCTACTTACCCATGATTCCGTCTCCATATTCAACAGAACGTTATAGAAACTGAATATATGTGTCAGCTGTAAACACAATATAGATGAGAGACATGTAAAATTTCAACAATAACCTGCTACGAAAGTTCACTACACTAAGGCGTCTCTAAGTTAGTCAGGAAAGTTCACCACACTTACGCGTCTTTAAGTCAGTCAGGAAAGTTCACTACAGTAAGGCATCTTTAAGGTAGTCAGGAAAGTCCAACGACATTTGCTCTCCATCGGATAACCTATGATTATACGGGGCTAACACCATGATTTATATAGGCTAAGTTTGAAATTTGGACCAACAATTTTAGATCTTCAAATTTGCTTACGTTCTTACCAGCTGGATTCGAACGCTTGCTTATGTGTCCAACGCCCTAGAACACTCCACCAACTAGGCTATATAAAATATAGCTTTCGTTAGTCAAGTAATGCCTTTTGATGTCGGATATTTACTCTGAATACCGATTCGGGTCATACCGAAATAGTTTGCCGATGATTACTTACAGTATCATTCGATTGAAACATACCCTATTAGATTCCACAAGTTTTTGACATAAATTAAAAATAAATCAATAAATGTTAGAATAAAAATTGCGATTGAGATTGAATTTTAACAGAATATTAATGAAAACAGTATTAAGTATGGACGACAAAACATTCCGCGAGGGTGTTGCTTCATGACGACATAGTCACCAGTGTAATGTCATTTTATAAACACAACCTATATGCATATGTTTAATGGAACACGCAAATCGACATGTTTGTGTAAGTTTCAATTAAGTATAACGACTACTATAATTTAATTTTTGAATTTTCAAATTACAACAATTTTTGCAGAAATGTATCAAAAGGTTTTCTTTGCTATATTAAGTTAACCTTACGCTTGTGTTATTAACTGAAAAAGAGACTAGTATATAGGGGAATGCATTTAAGTTGTTTTTTGTTGTTATGGTTTGTTTTGTTTTTTTGGTCTCGGAACTGGTTCGATATGATAAGTCTTAACACGAACTACATATCAATAAATTTTCAATTTGAAAGCAACTGTAACTTGTTTGTTCTTAAACTTGGAGAATCACGTCAAAAGAAAGTTGGCCAAAACCACCGCGTTACTCTTTGGGGACTTCCGGGATAGAGTACTATATTCAAATTAAAAAATCAGAATAATGTTAATATTGATTAAAGTTTGTTATGCAAAATTCTGACTTCAACAAGAAAGATTTTCAACACAGTGGAGTCGAAGATAAAGCGGCTTTTCGGTACTTTAATCCGATTAACTTTTTGCAAGTCAGCACAGATACAGACCACATACATTTAATTATGAACACAAAACACACAAAAAACCACCGCTAATAGGATGCTAAATAAAAAGAAAAGAACATGATATTTACAATTGTATGAAGTTGAATCGTACCGTTTTATATGCCACTTTGAACAAGTGGACAGAAAGAAATATTGATGAGAACAGGAATAAAACCTGCACAACTGTCAATTTGAAACATAGAAGTAATAAATAATTGTGTAATTCAGAACCCATTAAAATCACTGTATAATATCTCAATTACAATGTTATAATAACATAAATACAGCCGGAAGATTTTGGATACAAAAAACATTTATTTTTTCAAATATTCAATGCTTGGCTTGAAATCAAAATTAACTGCTTCTTACGGGGGACCAGGAATCGATAGCACATGATCCACAACAACACATTTTTTTAAATAAAACGATCTGGACTTGAGGATAAGTGTCTACCCAAAAGGAAAAATAAGGATGTGAAATGAAACAATGACAACAATTACTTTTTTTCAGCTCTATGAAGTTATTGCTTGATTACTAATGTTGAAGCTGTAAGGTTCAAAGTTCACATGCCAATTGACATTTGATCTGTATCGACTTTAAACTTTTGATGAAATGAAATCCTCATAATCTAACTTAGCTGATTTAACTTCATTATTTACCACCGCAGATACTGTACCTTTACCAGCATGCATTCACAGAAATCAAATTTCCGATGAATTTTAGGGGCTTGTTTTGTAAATCCTGTAAATCCTGTTGTTGTCGCAGATTTAGGTGGATGTCCAGCGTATACATGGATTTGTTTCTCTTCTTCTATTTATGAGATTGTAATTGAAACTGACAAAGGAATGTAAAGTACTAATAAAATTGAAATTAAAAATTAACTGTTTGGAGTTATTGATTTGGTTAAAGGTTGTGACCATCCTTAAACAATAAACAATAAGGTAAAGATGGTAGCACTGCAACCCGTCCATGTGTACCATGGTAAACTAACGGAAAGGTGGCAGCACTGCAACCAGTCCATGTGTACCATGCTAAACTAAAGGAAAGGTGGCAGCACTGCAACCCGTCCATGTGTACCATGGTAAACTAACGGAAAGGTGGCAGCACTGCAACCCGTCCATGTGTACCATGGTAAACTAACGGAAAGGTGGCAGCACTGCAACCAGTCCATGTGTACCATGCTAAACTAAAGGAAAGGTGGCAGCACTGCAACCAGTCCATATGTACCATGGTAAACTAACGGAAAGGTGGCAGCACTGCAACCAGTCCATGTGTACCATGGTAAACTAACGGAAAGGTGGCAGCACTGCAACCAGTCCATGTGTACCATGTTAAACTAAAGGAAAGGTGGCAGCACTGCAACCCGTCCATGTGTACCATGTTAAACTAAAGGAAAGGTGACAGCACTGCAACCCGTCCAAGTGTACCATGTTAAACTAAAGGAAAGGTGGCAGAACTGCACCCAGTCCAAAAGGTTGTACCATATTAAACTTGATCTCCAGATTTAAACCAAAAGGTGATATAAGATCTTCAGTCTTTAGACACAAACAAGGGGATACATTCGTACTCTAACCACACGAACTTCTGCTACTGGAAAATGCTTCCCAAGAGCTAATCACGAAAAAAAGACCAGAACTGGCCTTGTTCATATCAATAATCTGACATTTTAAATGGGTTCGACGGTACGGTTGGTAATACTACACTGGTAGATGACAAACATGATAGGGGAGTCACAAAGCTTTGTCGGGCTGTTCCCTAAGCGGTTACCACTTACAATTTCGAAAAACCGTACAAAAAAATCGAAAAAATGCTATTTCAAAAAAAGAATAGATCCAATTTCCTCTGAATTTATTTCACAGCAGGCCATTTCCAAAAAAAGTATTTCAATCTTATGCAAACTTTGTAGTATCATAGATTCAAATGTGTACTTTAAGATTTAAACAACATTTTGGTGTATTTCGGAACATGTGAACAAATTATAAATGCCTAAAGATGGCTCAAAACTGTAATATTGACAATTTTAGCCAATGATGATACATCATTATCTTTCGCTTTTGATAATAAGAAACACATAGAAATCGTTTTTAATTCTGATTTATTAAAAAAAACCTTAGTTGGGGTAATAAGTGGTTGGTTAATTTAAATCCACAAAAAATAAATATTTGATATTTTTTAAATGAATAAATTTATCAGCAAATGGGTCAACCTTTTGTTTTATTTAATAATCAAGACGTTCAGTATGTTGAAAAACATGAATATCTCGGTGTGACTTTCAGCAATCATTCAAAATATTTTTGAAGCTCATTCAAAATGTTGTAAACAGCACATCCAATCAGCTATCAATGTTACGTGAACTAAAATTCACAATCAGCAGAAGGGCGCAGGACATTGTAGCGAAGATTCGAAACTACAAGTTTTAGCGTCGACATTATATCCCAAGGAAAGACAAGTGCTATATAAAGGATGCCGTCATGTGATCGACAAAGCATTTATAGACCAGGAAAAAACGGCGGAGATGATCGGTAAATCACGGAAGCCGGTTAGTGTCACGGTGTAATTTTATTTTCAAGTTGTTATAACAACTTAGCTAACTCGTTATAAAGACTTAGCTAACTCGTTATAACGACTTATCTTACTTGTTATAACGACTTATCTTACTTGTTTTAACGACTTATCTAACTCGTTATAAAGACTTATCTAACTCGTTATAACGACTTAGCTAACTTGTTATAACAACTTAGCTTATTTAACTCGGTAAAACGACTTAGTAACTTGTCATAACACCTTAGCCCACTCATTATAACAACTAGGCTAACTCGTTTCGACGACTTAGCTAACTCGTTATAACAACTAAGCTAACTCGTTATAATAACTTAGCTAACTCGTTATAACGACTTAACTAACTCGTTATAACAAGTTACTAAGTCTTTATAACGAGTTAAATAAGTAAAGTCGTTATAACAAGTAAGCCGAAGTCGTTATAACAAGTTAGATAAGTCGTTATAACAAGTAAGGTAAGTCGTTATAACGAGCTAGCTAAGTCGTTTTAACGAGTTAGCTAAGCTGTTATAACGAGTTAGATGAGCTAAGTCGTTATAACAAGTTAGCTATGTCGTTTTAACGAGTTAGCTAAGTCGTTATAACGACTTAAAAATTAAACTACACCCTGACACTAACCGGCTTTCGTAGTAAATAACCTAAACTGCACAAAAATATGTTCATCGATAAAATAATTCGTTTATATAAGTGAACATTTCCAAAGTATTGTTGACTTTATTCGATGATAGAACGGATTTTAACAGTTGAGTTAAAAAACGGAACTTAAATATGAGATTATTGGATTAGGTTTTATCAGTATTCAGACTTTTGGAAGGTGCGTTGTAATGGAAACGACATATGTCTTATATTGTGATGACTTGATTTTAACATTGATTATTCTATTTTTTATGAATTAAAGAAGCAAAAAGTAAAATAACAAAAATACCGAACTCCAATGAAAATTCAAAACGGAAAGTCATTTATCAAATGGCAAAATCAAAAGCTCAAACACATCAAACGAATGGAAAACAACTGTCACCTTCCTAAAAATTCTAGATAATTTCTGTTTCTAGGCGGAAAAAAATCCTCCTCGACAGCAGACAGAATCTGAAAATTGTTTTTTTTTATTTTACCAATGTTTTACACTTGTTAAAATGTTTATGTGCATGAATTATTTGAGGGCGTATTCAAGAAGATATTGATAAAATTGAACGTGTGCAACACGAGGCAGTAAGAATAGTAACGGGTCTACAAAACATTGCAATACTAGAATCACTATGTTTTGAGACTGGGCGGTTGGGAGACAAAGAAGAAAATTCAATCTTTTTTTATAATATCCATAGTCAGTCAACAGCGGCATAGCTAGGCCATTTTTACGTGTACGCACGAACCTCGGCGAGGGGTCTGAGGGCCCCAGCGGGTCCAGGGCAGAGGACATCTTAGTAGGGGACGAACCCCCTGAATCTCACGCGTTATGGAGAAAGAGATACCATTTCTGCCATAAAAAACTCGTCAATAGCAACATTTTTGGTCGGTTGAGAACAAAACTTTACGACAAAAGAGATGATTTTAGCTTTCCAATTGTGAACTTTCCATTTCTATGTAGCAACATACCAGCATCAACTGCATATGGAGTATACATGTATATATATATCCCACCTGATATGATATTCCAGAGCTTGCATTTCAAGGAAGCTATTGAACCAAGAGTTCCTAATGGTGGAGTTTAAATCTTTCCTTCCAAAAATGTACGGTCGTCATCACGAGTTGGTTGACCGTAATGGAATATCTGTTTCACAGATGACGACGGATATGTTCCAATTTGCTGTAACCACAATTCCGCACTCTTTTCCTTGAATGTGACCTACCGAATTAGAATTATTAGCGGGTTTGTACTTATATGAGCAACACGACGGGTGACACATGTGGATCAGGATCTGCTTACCCTTCCGGAGCACCTGAGATCACCTCCGGTTTTTGATGGGGTACGTGTTACTCAGTCTTTAGTTTTCAATGTTGTGTTTTTGTACTGTTGTTTGTCTTTTCTCTTTTTTTCATTTTAGTCATGGCTTTGTCAGTTTGTTTTTCGACTGATGAGTTTATATACTAGTATCCCTTTGACATCTTTCGCCTCTCTTTTTCTAGTTTGTTTTATTTTAGTAATTTTTTTTCATTGTATGGATTTAGAATTTAATGGTCATTTGTTTTAGAGAAAAAAATCCAAACCAGATACTTTAAAATATGTTTAAAGGAGATGTGGGGTAAAACAATCAATCGACATAATATTCAAAACTTTATAGAGATAGTGAAAAAAAGTATGTATCCATTTCAATGTTGTCGTTCTATCAATTATTTTGAATTCATCTAATTTTCTCATCCTTTTTACGCGCAAATTTTGTTAATGGACACATGCAATAATTAATTTTCATTGATGGTCAGGTGTAACATAAAAACGCAAGCCACTTATCGTATTTCAGTAGATAATGAATTGCTTTAAACAATAGTAAACTGAGTAGAATTCACAGTAGATTCAGACTTTGACAGAAAATGAACAAATATATAATATGATACCATTTGATTAAAAAGTAAAATTTCGTCACTTTTGTCTTCAATTACAAGTCGTTGAAGAAAGCATTATAAAGCTCATGTTTGTTTAACCAGTTCTTTTAATCTATTTGGATTGAAATATATTTTCTTCAAAATTCATGTGCACGCCCGGGCGTGTTGACGTAAACGTAGCTACGCGCCTGTTCAAAATTATTTTATTCTATTTTTATTTTTTTCTACCATCCGTTCGCTTTGTTTGGTCTCTTTCCTCTTTTATTGTTATTTTTCTTGTTTTTCTTTTTCTAAAATATACTTCAGTAAACCACTCCATTCTGAAGTATAATTGTTCATTTCCCTTTTTTCTACCACCCTTATAATCTGTTTTGATCTCTTTCCTCTTTGACTGTCACTTTTCTTGGGATTTCTTTTCTTTTTCTCGAATATACTTCAGTAAACAACTCCATCCTGCAGTATAATTGTTAATTTCCTTTTTATATTATACAACTGGTTATGTTTGCATTCACATCTATGATATTTCTTTATATAATTATTGCTGATGCATGTGTGTTATAATGTTTGTTTATTGACTGAAGGAGATCTTTGTCAATTGGAATAACTTGTGTGTGCGATTCTTCTGTGTATTTCGCAACAAAATAGGTGGCCGTACTTTGACCTATGATTGTTTACTTTTTACACATTGTGACTTGGATGGATAGTTGTCTCATTGGCATCATACCACATCTTCTTATTTATATTAAACTAAAGGCTGGAATACTTTTAAAGGTTCAATTTCATTGCTGATTTATTAGATTTGTTTTATATGTAGTATAATAATCTATAGCATATCACTGTAGTACACTTATCGCTAGTTATTATGAAATGTTACCATTTTAAAGGGGTTTGTGCTGCTTCTGTTTTAAATTTCCTGTTTAGTATTGTGTTCTGTGATAATTTTCAATGTCTGTGTTGATTCTGTTTGTATTTGTCTTGTCCGTCCTTGTCCTGTAAAACTGTTTCCAATTCAAAATTTCATATTTGGTCACGTGTTAGGTTTATCGTATTTATATGCAATATATGTAATATTGATAGTGTGTTAGGGTTAGACACGAATAATTTACCTTAATAGATTACCTTAAATGTATTGGCAAAAACCTTTTGGAATTTTAAGGGTCCTCAATGCTCTTCAATTTCGTACTTTATTTGGCCTTAAATCTTTTTTTGATTCGAGCGTCACTGGTGAGTCATTTGTAGACAAAAAGCGCGTACACAATTACAAGCCAGATTTAAACAGGGTATAGTGGTGCATTCAGATATGTGGAAACAATATGAAAATAACAATCTATAACTTGATGGATCGACCAAAGCGCTTTTCCTGGATAATCAGGAACGTTTAAACCGAAAGATTTGAAGGTCAAGGACGTATGAATACATGAATACCTGAGGACCTATATGTCCAAAAGGAACATAAAAAGAATAGCCAAACCCCCTCAGGTCAAATTTGCCTTAAGGATAATTAACATCAATTATATAAACCTTTCTTTTTATCTTCTTATATTCTTATGAACATATTTTATAATAAACAGGATTGTAAATATAAGGAAGGTAGTAAAAATATAATTTTAATACAAAAAACAGTTAAACCATATCATATCCTTTTACAATTGCATTTAGATTTTCTGAAAACCTTAATATTTTCTCGAAAATCTATTACACAAGGTGGGTAGTTTTAAAATATCACTTGATTTGACGGTGTTTTTTTTACAAAAAGGGAGAGAAGATACAACTAAAGATTGAACAACTCAAACCCCATCAAAAACCATAGATAAACTTATGTTCTCCGGAAGGGTCAGCAGTTCCTGCTTACTTTGTGAAGAACCTCCGACAACAAATATACACCGAAGACGATATCATCAAAATGCTGGACTTTTTGAACGACAACAATTTGTCGAGTTTGGTTTATATATATTTTAGCAAACAGTCGATATTCAAATGGAGACTAATTGTGCACCAAGAATTGCAGTAATTCTCTAGACTCAGAAATTGTATTTAGACAGTTAAACCGGAAGTTGTCAATTTGTAAACAAATACGACCAGATGAAGGGAAGGATTTTTATCTGAACACTACGTTTTATTAACTCCAGCTACTTATATTAAGCGGGGATATTGCAAAAAATATAGGGCCAGTTAAGTATCCATGTCTTACATGTACTAAACCAGTAAAATCAAACCAAAGAGCAATCCAATGTGGCTTTTGTGATGTATGGACACACCAAAAATGTACGTCTATATCGTGAGATCAATATCGAAAGGTGGAGTCCACTAATGATACCTATTTTTGTAAAGTCTTCAAAGATAGATTACCAGACTTCAGCGACCCATCCTTTTGTAGTACATCAGATGGGCATCCTTTTAATCATCTAGCCAGTTGCATCGACAAAATCAATACCTCACTTGGATCATCGTCATCTGATAGCAGTTCTGATGAAAACCATTATAATATTTTCAAAGAACTATTTGAAGTCAGAAGTAGAAATCCAAAAGGTGTACTTTGTGCCTAGTTGAACATAAACAGCCTTCGGTATAAAAGAGGCGAAATATATTTTTCGGTATAAGGTACTAGTATGCCATATTACAAAACTGTTGCATAAAGGTGTTGTGGACTCGTTATTTTTTGCCGAGACAAAGATATAGACCAATCCTTTGTTGACGTCCAGTTTAAAGTTAACCCGAATAATCCAGTCGTTATATTACGCTCACTATCGATCACTACATTAAGGCGGAGAGAATCAGAGACGGTAAGGGCTTGAATTATTCGAGTTATTTTAAAGTAGATAATTATACGTTATGGAGAGCTTATATTACATCAATTTGTAGCGATCATTGCAGGAGACAGGAAAAAACATTTAGAATTTGATAAAATCGAATCAATTGGTATCGAATTAATCTTAAATGATAAGAAATTGTTTATTTCTCTAGCTTATACCTCATCTATGCACGAAAGTAACTTTTCACAAGATTTTACAAAATACTTATATAAAATTACTTGTAATTATGATAATTTCATGGTATTTGGTGATTTAAATTTTGATGTTTTAGTTGAAGAGAAAAGTGTCATCTCATAAATTTTTGTTGTAATATAAGTAATTTTGATTGCGGAATATGTGATGTGAAATTCAACCCAAATCAAGGGTGGAGAGAAGAAGCTACTAAAATTTTAAAGGTGAAAATTTCATTGACGGGAGCTGGAAAAAGTCGATCTTCAACATATTACGCAGTAGTGAAGATCTAGATTTCTCCTACAACCGACCGCTTAACTATTTAAATACAGGTTGACAGATAACATGAAGTGATAAACGTATAGTGTACGTACGTTTATAGTCTCCTGGTATCCCGCTTCTGTTGTAAGCCATCGTTTATGTTCAAATTACTGTTCACATTATAACAGTTCAGTTTGGGGTCCGCGTTTTAGTCATGTCGATTTCATTCAAAAACAAATTCAACGATTTGAATGGAATAAAAAAAACTACGCATACGTTTAGGTTCATTGTTAAATTGTATGAAAAAAAAACAATATTCGTACAGTGTAAGAAAATATAAAATTTATTTGTACTCGCTACGAAACAGGAGAAAAGCTCAGCGAGCCTCGCTTTTCTCTCTGTTTCTAAAGCTCGTCAACTAAGTTAATTTTAAAATTACACTGTACGAATATTGAATATATAAATCAATTATACAAAAAAAAATAAAACTCTTCTTTTATTGATATTTATAACAAACATGTACCTATGAGAGAGAGAAGATTGGTAAATAAACCAGCACCATTTATTAACAGTAAATAAAGAAAAGCTGTCTATAAAAAAATGAATGTTACACAATAAAAAGACAGCGAGACTCCAGTTCATAAGAGCATTATCGGACTCGGAGTAACTACAATTAAAAGAGACTCTATAAACAATTATTTTATAGAAAGATGTGTTGGTGGATCAAAAAGCAAAGATTTTTTGCCAACTATAAAACCATACCTTATTAATAAAGGAAGTCATTTTCAAAATGATATCGTTTTACCGGAAGGTGACAATTTTCTCACAAATCAGAAAGATATGTGTAATGTTATCAATAGGTTTTTTTCACAAATGTAGCGAAAAGGTAAAATAACAAAAATTCCGAACTCCAAGGAAAATTCAAAACGGAAAGTCCCTTATCAAATGGCAAAATCAAAAGTTCAAACACATCAAACGAATGAATAACAACTGTCATATTCTGACTTGGTACAGGCATTTTCTTAGGTAGAAAAATGGTGGATTAAACCTGGTTTTATAGCTAGCTAAACCTCTCACTTGTATGACAGTCATATAGAATTCCATTATATTGACAACAATGTGTGGGCAAAACAAACAGACTTAATAGGTAAATATGCCAAAAATTAGGGTACAGCAGTCAACATTGTGTTATTATCTTAATCACTATAAAAACAAATAACTATTTCAACAAAGATAAATCAAAATAGCATATAGGCTCTCTATAGAAAAGTACATAAGCAAAAATGAAAGACAAGAATACAAAAATGACCAAAGCACAATAACACAATAGCGGGATGTATAAATACCTAGCCACACCAAAAGTATATACCAAAAATGGACTGAACAATAAAGGTTGAAAATATACAAAGACCATTAAAAGGAACACTATAACACGTAATTAAGATGACAAACAACTTCAGTACCTATAGAATCTATACTTAAACACCATCATGTATTATTTGTGAAGTTGATACGGAATATTTATCAACAAGGTCTTGTATCTTCCGATGAACTTTTTTTATTTTTTTAAAGGACGAGACGTTATTTGACATAACCCTGTTTCATCAACTTTCTGCTCTGACACTGGTGACGTTTTAAGAAGTCTGAGTAGCAGCTGCAAGCTCTTGCAAACCGAATGAGTTGGAAATGTATATCCCATATGCAGGTGAAGTTGGTATATTGCATCTAAGGTGGGGAACATTTATAATTTCAAAATTAAAATCGTCTTGTTTGTCATAGATTCTGGTACTGAGATGACCACTTATGTCAAATTCGAGGTACAAGTTCTAAAAATGAGTTCTGGAACCCAATCAGAAAAGTTCGGATTGTTAATGGAAAGAACGTCATCAATATATCTAAATGTAAAATTAAATGATCTGTCTTCTTTGATCTTCTTGTTTTTGGTAAAAACTCTACTAAAGTCAATGGTTAAATTGGTAAAAACTCTACTTAAGTCAATGAGCAGCATCCAAGTATTGATAAATCAAAAAATGTCTAAAACTATTATCTTCGACGAACTAAATTTTAAGCCAATTTCGGAAGGTTTTTTTTGAAAAACAGACACATAAACTTAGTGTAAAAAAAGGCAACATGTGTTGAAATATCACTGAAAATATTTTAAATTGCAAACCATGTGGTTAAAAAAAACCATAACAAATCTTTTCAACAAGACTTTCGGAACTTCTGTCTTCCCAGGTGATTTGAAAAAAAGCTCAAGTAGTGCCAGTATACAAAATAACAGCACTCTGAGCAAGCAAATTATAGACCGGGAATTGTTTTGCCTGCTATATCAAAGTTCTTTGAGAGGACGATTGGTGGTCAGTTAGTGGAGTTTTTATGTCTTTCTGTCTGCTTTTAGACCGGGGTATAGTTGTCAAGACACACTCCTCAGGATTAAAGAGGAATGGCGAAAATCATTAGATAAAAATGAATACATTGCTGCTATACTAATGGATTTGTTAAAGCATATGACTGTTTGCCACATGATCTTCTTTTATTAAAACTAAAACATTATGACTTATCAACTGAAGCTCTGGAACTTATGAGAAGTTACCTTTGTAACAGAAAACAGTGTGTCAAAATTGGACATGTTTGCAGATCCTTTCTTAGTATATACAAAGGAGTACCGCAAGGCTCCATTTTGGGTCCAGTCTTATTTGATACATTTATTAATGACAATTTTTTGTTTTATTTCAAAAAGTAATCTTTATCATTTTGCTGATTACAATACTCTTTAACATAATTAACATAAGCAACACGACGGGTGCCACATGTGGAGCAGGATCTGCTTATCCTTCCGGAGCACCTGAGATCACCCCCATTTTTTGTTGGGGTTCGTGTTGCTTATTCTTCAGTTTTCTGTTGTGTCATCTATACTTTTATTTGTCTGTTTGTCTTTTTATTATTGGCCATGGCGTTGTCAGTTTGTTTTCGATTTATGAGTTTGACTGTCCCGCTGGTATCTTTTGTCTCTCTTTCATATGGTAGCAAAAAATAGATGATGTTGTGAATACTTTGAAGGCTAAAAGCTCAAAATTAATTGAGTGGTTTACAGATAATCATATGCAAACCAACCTTGATAAATATTAGGCTATATCTATAGGTAAACAAAATATCATATTTAATTTAGATGGTTATAATATAGAATTTGAAGATGAAGTAAAACCTTTGGGTGTCGCTTTTGACTTTAAATTTAATGTTAACAGTCATATATCTGATTTTTGTAGAAGGCATCACAACAGCATTGGTAAACATTTAAATAAGCTGGACAAACTTATCATATACTATTCTTTCATTTTGTCATATTTTAATTATTGCCTTTTGGTTTGTCATTTTTGTGGTGAGACAAACACTAGAAAAAATACAAGAGAAAGCTTTAAAATTTATGTATGACGATGAAAATAGCTCATATGATCAGCTAATTGATAAGTCTAAATCACCTTCTTTAAAATTAATAAAAGAAGATCAATATAATTGATGACCGATATACGAGTTTTGAACATTGGTTATTTACTTATTATCCGATCTCTGTAGCAGAGTTAATATCCGCTCCGTAAATTCCGTTGTTATTTTAATTGATGCTATTTATTGATGCTGATATTTTTAACTATTGGAGTATTTGAAATTATATATAAGCATGATAAGAAGACACCTGCTTATCTACATGATCTAATTGTTATAAACCAAAACTCTTATTGTTTTTAAATAAAGTAATACTGCTGATAATCCAAGTGTGAAGGCAAGTAGGTATGGCTTACATTCTGTGAGGTACGCTGCTTCTAAATTGTGTTGGGCATTTGTCGGCCGAGTGGTATAAGTAACCGAACTAATGTATCAGTAGCCTGTCAACACTGAGGTTGGCGGTTAAAAAATCCCGCACGTAACAGGTGCATTCGACTCCAATCTTAATTGACTAGGTTTTCAGGTTTCCAAACTAAGGTCGGTGGTTCTCTCTGGGCACTCCGGCTTCCTCAACCAATAAAAACTGGCCGCGACGAAATCGCTCAATAGTCCTGAAGGTGTCGTTAAACAATTAATCAATCTAAATTGTGGAATGACTTACCAATTGATGTACGGGGCGTTACTACTTTAAACCAGTTTAAAGGATATATTGATAAATGGGAAGGGAGGGCACAGGGATCTACTTGTTCTCTTTTGTTCATCGATCAATGTCTTCCGATGTTTCTGGAGCGCCGTGCCTGACAAGTAAACATATAAGTTTTCTACTTACTTACGCTTGGTTTGATTAATTTCTAGATGCAGACCAAATTTATATTTATATATATCTATACTTATGGTGTCAAATCTTTTTAAATTTAAAATTTCCTTGTTTTGGGATCCTGAACAGGACTCCAACGCGGCATCGACACATGGACCCCTGTTCGGGTCCCTTTACAGAATAGTTTAAATAGTTAGATAATTCTATTATTAGTATGTTAAAATATGCCCTACTAGTGCTTTCATTTTATATCACCTAATATTCTGCAGAATTTTGTAGAACAATATGAGATTAGTTAGCATCTGTGCTTTTTACAAACGTGTGCTTATTAGTTTTTAGCTTTGCTAATTTAAGTTTAAATTCTGCTATTATTGATTGCTAGACATGTGTATGTGTTGATAAACTTATGTCTTTATTCTTGCATGTTTGTCCGGTGTTATTTATTATGTTTGTACTCTGAAGTACATCAGGTTAAAAAGCTCTAAAGAGCTTATGTTTTTCTGTATTGTAAGCTTTTTACCGACGTTAAATAAGTTTAATTTGATTTTATTTTATTTAACCCCTACTGGTCAACTGGATATTTTGTATTCCAACGAAGAAAAATGCATACAAAATCTTTTTTAAAACAAATATACATTTTGCAAAGTTATTTAGGTTAACGTTCAAAACCACACATAATAGGGATATCATGTCACCCAATAACCCACATCTCAAATCATGCAGGATTACGAGATAAAATGTCTGAAATCGACACTACACAAGTTTAAAGGTCACCGTCACAAATTGATGACCAATACGATGGGTCATTGTGTCAACTAACCAGACACATGTTTTTGTGTGAATCATCGTCTGAAATGTAGAATTGCAGATTGTGTTATATTCCATATCGTGACCGTGCATTTTTTGCCTGAGTCTTCATTCGCATGAAGGTTGATGTATGTATAGCAGGAGACGCCTATCCTGTTGCTTTTGTCCCACCGGTCATTTGGAGTTCGGAATTACATTTTTTTCTGGTCTGTTCCCTTGGTTTATGTGCTAGTATTCCAAATGGATTTACGAGTTTTGAACATTGGTTATTTACTTAATATCCAATCTCCGTCGTAGAGTTCATATCCGTTCCGTAGATGCTTTGCAATACTGCACTTTTAAAATATGGTCATTGAGTGTAGTGTTACGTAGTATTGAACGGATGGGATATGATCTCTGCGCCGGAGATTGCTTATTATCTAGATATGGCAATTAACATGTTGTTTTCTTTTTTTTTAAAGTTATTTTATTTTTTCGGCTTCATGTTCTAGCTGATGTTATTGGAAGATATGTTTGTCAATATGGAACAACAAAGTACTAAAACATCAATCGGAATGGATAAATGTACATTACTTGAAATACTACAAAGTTATTCTTGTTCTATCATACGTCAATTTTGGAACTATGAGCTATGTGCTGTACAAATATTTGTACATATATGTGTTCAGTCATTCCGATAACTACTTTGTCTGCATACAAGTCTATAGAAAATTTGTACTTCGTTGAACATTTAAATTCGTGGTTCCCCTTTACCCACGAAATCCACGAAAATTGGTATCCCACGAATAATAATGATTCCACAGTATTCATTATTGATTGCTAGACATGTGTATGTGTTGATAAACTTATGTCTTTATTCTTGCATGTTTGTCCGGTGTTATTTATTATGTTTGTACTCTGAAGTACATCAGGTTAAAAAGCTCTAAAGAGCTTATGTTTTTCTGTATTGTAAGCTTTTTACCGACGTTAAATAAGTTTAATTTGATTTTATTTTATTTAACCCCTACTGGTCAACTGGATATTTTGTATTCCAACGAAGAAAAATGCATACAAAATCTTTTTTAAAACAAATATACATTTTGCAAAGTTATTTAGGTTAACGTTCAAAACCACACATAATAGGGATATCATGTCACCCAATAACCCACATCTCAACAAGTGCTTACATCTCTTATTTCTCAGTGACTAAACATTAAGAACACTAACATAACTAGTAGGTCTGCTTTATATTTGCCTCTTTTGACACAAATGGGAGACCTCAAGCTAGGGTCTTAGACAAACGTGACGATTTCAGTTTTCTGGTGTCAACTTCCAATTTTTTCAATAGTAATATACCCTCTTTTAATTCAAAAAATGAAAAAAAAACACTTTGTAAATTGTTTGCGTCTAAGGCGCTTTTCTGGATTTACCTTCATCCAGAACGCTCAATTCCAAGTATTTGAAAGCCAAGGATGTATAAGTACCGAAACAGTTGAAGAGCTATATGAACAAAAGGGACCTAAAACAACAGCCTAATCAATATGAGGTCAACTTTGCCTGAGGGAGTTTGAGCCTTAGTTTCTTAGTAATTTAAAAATTAAAAAAAGGACAATTTAAGAAATGTTTGTTCTTAATTCTATCAAATGACGTCTACATATCTCAAATCACCTCTTTTGACACACATGGAAGACTTCAAACTAGGATCTTTGACAAACGTGACGATTTTAGTTTACTAGTGTCAACTTCCCATTTCAATAGTAATATACCCTCTTCCCTTTCAAATGACGTTTACATATATCTCAACTGATACGTTATGCTCGTGACATTATACAGACTGTAATAACAGTAGTATGCTTCTAACGGGGGGGGGGGGGGGGGGAAATCATGCAGGATTACGAGATAAAATGTCTGAAATCGACACTACACAAGTTTAAAGGTCACCGTCACAAATTGATGACCAATGGGTCATTGTGTCAACTAACCAGACACATGTTTTTGTGTGAATCATCGTCTGAAATGTAGAATTGCAGATTGTGTTATATTCCATATCGTGACCGTGCATTTTTTGCCTGAGTCTTCATTCGCATGAAGGTTGATGTATGTATAGCAGGAGACGCCTATCCTGTTGCTTTTGTCCCACCGGTCATTTGGAGTTCGGAATTACATTTTTTTCTGGTCTGTTCCCTTGGTTTATGTGCTAGTATTCCAAATGGATTTACGAGTTTTGAACATTGGTTATTTACTTAATATCCAATCTCCGTCGTAGAGTTCATATCCGTTCCGTAGATGCTTTGCAATACTGCACTTTTAAAATATGGTCATTGAGTGTAGTGTTACGTAGTATTGAACGGATGGGATATGATCTCTGCGCCGGAGATTGCTTATTATCTAGATATGGCAATTAACATGTTGTTTTCTTTTTTTTTAAAGTTATTTTATTTTTTCGGCTTCATGTTCTAGCTGATGTTATTGGAAGATATGTTTGTCAATATGGAACAACAAAGTACTAAAACATCAATCGGAATGGATAAATGTACATTACTTGAAATACTACAAAGTTATTCTTGTTCTATCATACGTCAATTTTGGAACTATGAGCTATGTGCTGTACAAATATTTGTACATATATGTGTTCAGTCATTCCGATAACTACTTTGTCTGCATACAAGTCTATAGAAAATTTGTACTTCGTTGAACATTTAAATTCGTGGTTCCCCTTTACCCACGAAATCCACGAAAATTGGTATTCCACGAATAATAATGATTCCACAGTATTCAGTTCCTCTTGTGTACCCAAAGGTTGACGACTGGGGTATAAACATATGGTTCTTTGAATATCTCCCGTATGGCAATAAAACCAATCTGTTTTGGTTGTGTGGGATGTATAAATACGCAGCAACGTCCGATCAGAACTAGGCGTTAAATCAACTGTCATGTTAAGGGAGAGTGCCACTTGCTATGCACGTTAACGAACAACTTCTTTTAGGTGTCCTGTTGCAAGGGAACATTTTTGTTCCTATCTGATAAACTTTCTTTTACAGTGGCAGTCTATGTTTCTCGCCCTTCATCCCGGTTGACCTATTTTACAGAACATTTCTATTTGATTTTATTGTTAATTTGCTTTCGTCATGAATATGCATGAAATACATCCACTTGGACGTTATGCAAACAACAATCAATAATTTCCACTTGTTAAGGGCAGTCCTAACCATGGTCATGTTTATCATTTGAAGAAAGTTACCTGATAGTGTAATTGGCCTTTCGTATATAGTAATCGCTGCAAAACTAAAAAAAAATCATTTAGTTCTACATTGTATCAAGACTTTTTACTCACTATGTAAGTACAAGATTACAATTCTTTTAATCAGGATGCCGATTTAATTACATGAAGATGGAAATTTTTATTACTCTTGTATGATCAAACTAATATTTTCGATGGAAAATGGAGTATCGGATGAATAGATGAAATTGTTGAAATTCTTAAAATTGACCATTATCGGTATCCAGCTTGAATAATATTTGTCTGAACTTTCAGCTTATGAAAAATAAACGTACAATTCCGATTTTTTTGTGTTTCTAGAATACAAGTAACCTTTACCAAGGCCAAAAGTTTAGAAATCCAAATCTGTAAAACGTTCTCAATAGAGCATAAAAATCAAAAGACCCTAAACAGAATTCTAAAACCGTGTATGGTCAACTTTCTCTTATGGAGCAATCTTAATTATACTTCAATGAAGTAACTTATGAACTGGACATTTATGTAGAAAATGTATCATTTTGATCAAGTCATAACCGAAGCACTGACTATTGGGTGAATGGTACACTATGGGGATTGATAGTCTACCAGTTGCGGTACAGAAGCACCGACTATTGAGTAAATAGTACACTATGGGATAGATAGTCTACCAGTTGCGGTACCGAAGCACCGACTATTGAGTAAATAGTACACTATGTGATAGATAGTCTACCAGTTGCAGTACTGAAGCACCGACTATTGAGTAAATAGTACACTATGGGATATATAGTCTACCAGTTGCGGTACCGAAGCACCGAATATTGAGTAAATATAGTACACTATGTGATAGATAGTCTACCAGTTGCGGTACCGAAGCACCGACTGTTGAGTAAATAGTACACTATGGGATAGATAGTCTACCAGTTGCAGTACTGAAGCACCGACTATTGAGTAAATAGTACACTATGGGATAGATAGTCTACCAGTTGCGGTACCGAAGCACCGACTATTGAGTAAATATAGTACACTATGGGATAGATAGTCTACCAGTTGCGATACCAAAGCACCGACTATTGCAAGGGTGAATGGTACACTTAAAGATTGTTCGTCTACCAGTTGTGGTACCGACCCAGTGGTAGTAAAAACTGTTTCAGCTCGGAAGACACTTTTCTAGAAATACCTTTATCAGGTTTAACGTTTGGAACATATAAAACGTGTGAGGGCTTAAAACCAGACGGTCTAAATAGAACAGCTTGAACTGTCTAATGTCAGATCTATCTGAGGGAATTGCTACTTTGGTTTTATAACAATTGCAAAACAGTGATTTACAGATGAATGTAATATTCAAATCATGCCAATACTAAGTCACTGTAGCTTCTGGTACCCTGGTCAATTTGTCACTCTGAAATTTTTCAATGACAAACGCTCTTTCTCCTGGCTAATCCTTTTAAATATTCCATTATTTGCTAACCATTCTGAATATATAAAAAAGAAGATGTGGTATGATTGCCAATGAGACAACTCTCCACAAGAGACCAAATGACACAGAAATTTACAACTTTAGGTCACCGTACGGCCTTCAACAATGAGCAAAGCCCATACCGCATAGTCAGCTATAAAAGGCCCCGGAATGACAAATGTAAAATAAAACAATTCAAACGAGAAAACTAACGGCATAATTTATGTACAAAATAATGAACGAAAAACAAATATGTAACAAACGACAACCACTGAATTACAGGCTCTGACTTGGCACCTACAGAAAAAAATCCAACAACAATAGTTACTTATAAAATGAGATATTGGCTAAGGAATGCTCTATTGTCGTTTTTACATTACATTTGTAAGTATAAACCGTTTAGTATTAATTTTATTCTTTTTTAAAGACTTTTTTGTGTAAATTCTTTATTTACAACATACTTCACTGTTACCTTTTATCGTTTAATAGATCATGAAAAAATCAAAGTCCATTGGTTCAGGTTTTTATATGATAGATGAAAATTCCACTTATGAAAACTTGTTAGCGGTTTATGAATATTCATATAAAGTTTTCTAAGCTAGTCTTTTTTTATAAAGACAAGGATTAACAGAATTACTGCAATTCATATTACATTTCAAATTTTGATAAAATTATGAGGTTTTAATATTTACCTAGATTTATTGAACAGACTTTCAGTCTTTTTTCGGAATCCTTTGAAACCGATTTAATCTCTAACCTAACGGTGGTATCAGTAAAAGTTCTCAGCTTTGGCTGACAACTATCTTAACTTATCTTAATATAATAGAAATTTAATTTAATACTCTAATATTTATGAAAACATTCGGTTATACAATTGTATGTCACACGCCTTGAAGTTGATACCTAGCGGTTTGCTTGTTTGTTCTTAAACGGTAATTGCACTGGCTAGACGACGGTGTTAGTCATAACTTCTCTCAGATCACTTCACTTTGAACATGAAACTGACAAAAGGACTGCGGGGGATACGACCTGTATTTTGACAAGAAATTCCAATTTTTGTTTAATTTTAAAAGTTTTTTTTTTTTAATTTTGAAACTCATTTTCACTTCGATTCTACGATACTTATATACACTGGTCCTGATTTAAAAAAAATATTTTAAAATTGTTGCATAAATAAGCAGTAAAATTAACTAAAATGTGGACATTTTTAAAAACATGCTGATATAGTTGTTATTTTTCTGTTAATAGTTCTCGTATATTTATATATGATTCTTAGCTTTCCCACAGCATTACTTATTGTTCAGCTTTGTATTGATTGGCCTAATCCATTTGTTTAATAAAGATATACTTTTACTATTTGAAAGCAATCTCGGAATTATATTAAATTTTGTGAAACCAGTTAAATATGATATCTCCTATTTCATTTCTTCATCTGAATATGGTTTTTGTATTATTATTTCTGCATGACATGGACTCTGTCATATAAAACAGAAGTGCTAAGATAAAAATAAGAAGATGTGGTATGATTGGCAACGAGACAACTCTCCACCAGAGATCAATTGACGTAGAAGTGAGCGACTGTATGTCACCGTACAGTCTTCAACAATGAGCAAAACCCAAACCGTATAGTAAGCTATAAAAGGCCCCGACACGACAAATGTAAAACAAATCAAACGAGAATACTTACGGCCTGATTTATGTACAAAATTTTAAACAATAATTATTACGAAAAACAAATATGATATACAGCAATAAACGAAAACAGGCTATATATTCAAGAAAACTTAGATTTTTTAAAAAGTTACAAGAACTTACATAAAAACTTATTTTAACTCAGAAAATCATGAAGATCGTACATGTAATATGAAAATAAGGAGATTTTGTATGATTATCTCCACCAAAGTTCAAATGAAGTGGATGTAAGCAGTATAGGCAACCATACTGAAAGTACAGAAATGTATTTATCATAGCCCATTAATGCTATTTGCCGTAATCTTATGATGTTGCTTCGGTCTGGCTGCGGTTTCAGATCAACCTGTAAACTGATTATATATTTATTATAGGATTGTCATTTTTTTTTGTATTTTTTCCCTCTAAATTATGTAAATCATTGTCGTAGATTCGTTGTAATTTGGTCCCTTTAATTGGAATAAAAGTATCATCTTATCTTATCCCTTACTACAATACACACTTGTATCTGCTTCCTTCCTCAACCACTTATCACAATTTCATGTAATTTTCTCGGAATTTTGACCATTTAATACTATTGTCCACCAACTATTTTTTCTTTATCCTTATTATTTTGGGATTTCTCATAGCAAATCGTGGATTTTGCCATTGAGGTATCTTGTGGGACCCATTTTTTTTATACGCAACTTCTCCTTAACAACTTTTTAAATTTAATTGAAAATTATCTAAGAATCTTCAATATGTAATGTCATTGTGTGCTTCTTTTCTTTTCTTTTCTAATTCGAATCATTTTTGGGGTTACCCTTAGCAAATCAAATCACTTTGCAATTACTGTATCTGCAAATCAACCTAAACCCCTTATTAGAATTTACTGATACTTTCTAAGAATGCCATATTGCACCTACTATTTTTTTTAATTATAATTATATATTGTTCGGTTTTCCTGACCAAATCATTGACTTTGCAAGGAGTTGTAGGTTTCCTTTTGTGGACTTTTTATTGAAGTACCACTAGTTTGACTTGTTTTTATGATAATGTTTATAACAATACTAACAAGTTTGACTGGTTTTTTTCTATTTTTCATTTGATTTGCCAACCAAACCGATTGACAAAGTTAACGGTTATATTTTAGTATCTTGCATGTTTTAAGTACATAGGTTGTTAATAATTAGAAAATTTGGAGAGAAAAAAATGTAACTCCTTTTGTTTATATTTTAATTAATATATGATTTTGTAAATATTACACTAATAAGTGTGTTTTCCTACAATGCAAGACATCATACAGCGGTCAATATTTGAGTAAGACAGCACAATTTCACTGTCTTTAAATATGATATGAATTAAAGGGGGTTGGTATACGCCAATGATTCACTAAACCAGTGTAACTATACAACTAGACATTACATTATTAAAATAATATATAACAGATAGTGGTTGCTTTCAGTATTTGTGATCAATATTTCTTAACATGGTATTGTCAGTTAATTGTTTTACATACAGCTTTTTATTGGTGTGTGTGTTTTGTTGTTTATTTTCCATATACGATTTCTTCATCTGTTGATCAACTTGATTGATGAACAAAATACAAAGCGTACAACATTCATTTGAAATCAAGTATGTTTGTATGGTCGGGTTGTTGTCTCTTTGACACATTCCCCATTTTTATTCTCAATTTTATGTCTGATTTTAAACTTTCGGTATTGAATTAATTCCGAAATTCATAGCTGGTCTAGATTCTGGCTGAAGTGGGGATTTTCCTATGTATATGGTAAATTCATTTGTTAATCGTTGACGGCCGTATGGTGACCTTTGGTGTCAATATATTGTGAAATATTTCTCGTTTCGTTCACCAAATACAAAAACCGAAAGAACAAACAAATGATAAAAGCAATACATGGTATATAACTATTCTGAATATGTTTTGCTTCTCGGTATTTTAGTCTCGCTCGTACCTAATCATATTTTTATACTTTAATATATACATAGAAATAATTTGTTAGCCATTTTACCTTAAATAAAGAATGTTATGTCATAGGAAAATAATTGTTATCAGTATTCTAACTTGTTGGTTTCTACTATTAAGCCCCATGTTTGTAGAATACCATGGTCAAATGTGTTTGTTTATGGTTATTAGTTTGCTGACCTTCCCTGGATAGAACTATTTGGTTTATCTAACGATGTACTGTATTACCCTATTTAGTCGATAACTGTTGCAACAGCCACCCTTGAAGGCTTAAATCTTAACAGTTTAGAAGTCATTTTGCGGTTCCATTTTCTCAATTTTTAAATGTAAAATTTTAAACAAAGTACAATTACAATCACATGAAATGTCTATAAAAACACTTTTGACAATTTGTTGAGGCAGACATGTTTGTCGTATCAGCAATTAACAGACCACTTGTTTCTAGTTAAGTGTTTTATTGGCCCCAATAAGACTTAGTATTAAAACTTTTGTTTATGTTAAAATGTCACTACGCAATCAAATTACTAGAACACCCGATAGTGAAGAAAAACTCTAAGCCCTAGATTCCCTTTCATTGGCAAAATATTTCGTTGTTTGACATCAACACCATTATCTTAAACAGTTACCTTAAACTGGCAGATTTGTGCATCAATGAGGCTCTAACGTGTTGTGCAAAGTTTGGTGACCCTATTATAAGGTCAACGATGACAGTTTGGACCTTTCATACCTGTAGCGGTACCATGTTACCACCTAAAAAACAGGTATTTCATACAAACGGCGACAATTTAAGTGCAGAAAGTGAAAACATTAAACTTATTTCAGTATAACTTGACTTGTGTTTTATTGTTAACGTAACAACGGTTTGTTTGTATACTTTTTTAATACTGCCAATCTTAGAAACGTTAAAACACAATTGTTGTTGTACCTGGCACCAGAAAAAAAATAGATCTTATACAAATTGCACATACTAAGTCTTTTATATCACGTTGATTTAGAAAGATATAATGCTACACCAACTCATTTTAGTGTTTGTGTTTACTTCTATCACCTTTTACAGACAAAGTTTATCCTGCATTTTAATGCTACTTACAGTTGTAAACTGTCGCACATTTTTTGTATATTTATAACGAAACAATATAAATATGCCGGCTTCCATAATCAAGTTAAGATTGAGATTGTTCATTGCAGAAAACTGAATATTTATTCATATAAAAATTCAGGACGTTAAGTTAGTTATCGAATTACCAATAGCTATATACGACCGAAAGTATATTTTGAGAACGTTAAATAATTTGTTATGTCATATCATTAAATAATATACAAAAATATAATATAAAGCAAGGAAAATCAGAATCACATTAATATTATTTCAGATATTTAAGTTCAAGGTTATAAGTATGAAATGAATTGTTCGGGATAATGTGAAACACACATATAATACCTCCGATTTCCATTTTTTTTTTTTTCGATTTAGGATGAGACGCAAGTTATTAAAAAGTGACATTATTTTGGAATTCTATTTTCCTAGAGATTGGGTCATGTGTATATAAAAAAGAAGATGTAGTATTACTGCCAATGGGACACCTATCCATCAGAGACAGATAACTAGTATGCATATCATATTGAATTATGTTTAATTGTCTTCAATATTACTCACCTTTGTAAGAGTAAACATAAAAGTATATTGCTCATTGTTGAAGGCCGAACGGTAACCTATAGTTGCTAACATCTACGTCAATAGGTCTCTGGTGGATATTTGTCTCAATGGCAATCACAAACATGTATCACTTCTCCTTATTTTGCAATACAGAAACGCTTATTGTATAAGAGTTATCAATCGACCTCCATGGAGGTTTAAAAAAAGGTGTAAGAGAAAAAAAACCAAAATAACACTTTTCACATTATGTATAGATAAAAATAAAATATCAAAAGTATAAGTAAAATAGTAAAATGAACATAAGGCTAAAGTTAATCGTAACAAAGGCAGGAGAGATTAAAAATAATTTTGTAATGAATGTAACTGTTTCCAGAATAATGAAAGAAAGAATTGCTGAATATCTAAAGTATTTTTTTTTTATCTAAATCAGCATTATATATCAACATCAAACAATAAAAATTAAAACACAACAAAAACTACCAACCGCAACAGAGAACATTATGAAAAATTTAAGGAATTGACAACATTTTAAAAGTTTCTAAAAAAAATATTTAAACGTCAACAGCTTTTTAAATGCAAATTGTGACTGATTGATTGATCATTGCTTAACGTCGCATCAGCGCGAAACAGATACAAAACCTCGATGATGGTAGATGGCTGTTTAAGCTACAAAACCTCGAAATGCTTCGCTGCTTCATTTGGTCGATTACTACGTTCTTTATTGGTTTGAAATAAATATCAGACGATAACATAGCTTAATAAATAGTCTCTTCCAAAAATATATTCCATTGGTATTTCTTGTTGTCATGAATGGTAAATATTTATAGAAAATTTCACACATTAATCAAAAACGGTCATAAACGGTGCTTCCCAAGATTTATAATCTCCTCCATTAGCTGTGTTAGAGAACTATTAGCTGTGTTAGAGTACTCCCTATAGAACTGTTGGTAGAGTTGAAAGCAGTTATTATAAATGGTAAATTATCAACATAAGGTGCCCGGATGGCTTGAAACGCAACTTAAAATTAATTTGAATACAGCATTAGAAAATCTAATAATAAAAGATTGTATGGCTTTCATTCTAATTATAAAGATTTGAAACACAGTCCTCTTCTGTTCACCGTTTCCTTGTTAAGGTTTTCGTTGAAATTACAATTGAGGTGTGGGGGTTCTGAAGATGAACAGTGCTATTTTGAGTTTTTTTAGATAATATTATATATGCGTTTGTTTAAACATTTACTTGCTCAACAGAAGTTTTTGGGAACTCCCTGTGGATTTTTTATCTGGGAAAGATTTTTGTGTTCTCTGTGGAAAAAATCATTAATGGGTCCTTATCTTATTTTACTTTTTAAAATCAATATGTAGAACAAAAGTCATGTGTCTAAGGAGAGATATAGATTTTGATTGCTAAAATATAAACCATACGTTTTATTAGTGGGATCTACTGTATAAAAAAAAAGTGAGAAAGAATTCAAAAGTAGCTTGTTAGCCTTTTATTTTCACGAATCCAAATGAATATAAAACGGATCATTGAATTTGTGTTATATGCAACCTTTTCTCAGACTGCTAAAACATAGGTGTAAAAATGTCAAATTGTTCCCATAATTTTCTCATAAAAAAATTTGATACTCGCTTGAAATCTTTTAATTTTCTAACGTAACTCAAGTTTAAACAGAAAATAAAATTTAATGTTTCACAATTTGACGCCAAAATTCGAAGGGTATTTTAATAAAATTTAGATGAAACAAAACGCAAAAGTGTCAATTTTGAAGAGGCTATTGAATAAGATTTTATTAACATCTTGAAAAACAATGACTAGGCAATAATATCTATAATTCTCATTGACAAGACCATAAAGATACCGCGGAGAGATTTATACGTCATTATCAACGGCAAATATAGTCCAGGGTTAATTGGAGAGCCAAGACTCTCGAGGTAAGCATCTCTTTAACAATGATCAACGTTCCACGAAGGCGTTTGAGAATATCTGTTTATTTGTAGTTTACTCTTGAACGTGTCAGCAAATAAGAAGATACAATAAGCATCAATAAAAGCACTTAAGTGGAGAAGAATGGAGCCAATGCTTGGTCCTATCATAGGCTATAAATCCCATTGTTGACTATATTATCACTTATTCATTTACAACGAGTATCAAATCGCTTTATAATAGTTTAACTTTAGTTGAGGTATTAAATTGTTTTATAAGATGCATTAATCGTGAAAAGAGATAAAATTAAGTCACAAATAAACTAAACCGTCTTATGGGGCGCCATAGCCTATCATAAGAACTTAAGTATGCCAAGTATTTGCATATAAAATTTTGGAAAAGTACTTTTCCTTACATGGCTCTTTCGATATCGTCTCGATTGTTTTGATAAAATGGGTTTATTGCTTTCTATTCTGGGTATAAGATTGGGACTGATTATTTAGTTCAACATTTTAGGAGATGTTCGTATAAAATGGGATGTGAAATAATGAATAGATACATATTTGCATCATGATGACTTGTGAATATTACACTAGATGATCAAAAGATTTCAAATAAAAAATTCTGTTATCTTTTTAATGTTTCTGTAAACAGAGAAACAAAGTTATATACGGAGTACTTAAAGAAACGCAATCCCTACATGTATTTTCCATTTAATAAAAAAAAAAATCAAATTAACATATATTCTTTGGAAGATGACCAATCGTTCTAAGATTTAAAAGACTTCTTGGGATATACACACAGAACATTTCTAAAAACTTTCAGATCATTTTGATTTTCAGGTTTTAACGTTTACAAATTCCACATTTAAAAAAATGAAATTTACACTTCAGATGGCAAATTAAAGCTGTTATTGGTAGATCGTGACAAAACCAAATTAAAGAACAACAGTGAGCAAGGTCACATGCCCCACGCGGAAACGTCTTTCGAGGAGCAAAATGTACTGATAAAATAACATCAGTGCAATAATAATATTAGCCCCCACAAAAGACACTTTACCGAAGCGAAATAAGCATAGTCTGACCTTGTTCAATTCCACGATTTATTTATATTGACAGGATGTAATATCATAAGTGTTCGTGACTGTATAACAATACATATTAATTAAGTTATGTTTTAATTTTAAAAAACCAAATCGGTGTATCTAGTATGAAATGATTTAGTAACGGTTTTAAGTAATTTATGGCAACGAAATCCCCGACTAAATAAATTTCAGTTATATAATACATAGATTATGTTCATTGAAATCTACACCGTCACGTAGCAGACACGAGCATAGCGAACATGTAGGGAAATATACACACCTAAAGAAAGGTTCAAGATGACATCACCGTCATTAATTGAATATTAACAATATAGGGAACGTAAAAAAGGTTTTTTTGTCGTGCTTTTATGTAAAACAAATTAACATTAGAATCTAGAACAGGTCAATTATTGCTGTAAATATTAGAATTTGCTAAAGTCAGTTCCCATTGGCTAAATTTCTGCTGTATAATTAGAGCAGTTTTTATTATTTAAAGCAAAATTGCCATCAAGGTAACGGTAAGTGAGGTTTATATGGATCTTTACTGGGTTGGCCATGGAATGTGATTCATAACTATACAGGAAAAATATGTTCAATTTGTCTACCCAGAATCCGTCCTCATCTTCTCGATTGTGATTTTTCCGAAAGGAACTTCTTACCGGAGTTTAACTTTCTCGAGCAACACGGCGGTGCCACACGTTGAACTTCTTACCCGAGTTTTACTTTATCGAGAAACACGGCGATGCCACACCAGGAACTGATTAACTTCCGGAGCACGTGAGTTCACCGCCGGTATTGTGTGGGTTCATGTTGTTCAGTCTTTAGTTTTCTATGTAATATTTTGTTAATATTGTTTTTCCTTGCGTCGGTTTATCTATATTTGGACATGGTATTGTCTATTTTTAGAATGTCTATTGGACTTCTGATTTGTTAAAAGCCATGGTTGGCCACGGTATTATCTGTTTTTAGAATGTCTATTGGACTTGTGATTTGTTTAAAGCCATGTTTGACCATTGTATTGTCTATTTTTAGAATGTCTATTGCACTTGTGATTTGTTTAAAGCTTTGTTTGGCCATGGTATTGTCTGTTTTTAGAATGTCTATTGGACTTGTGATTTGTTTAAAGCCATGTTTGGCCATGGTATTGTCTGTTTTAAGAATGTCTATTGGAGTTGTGATTTGTTTAAAGCCATGTTTGACCATTGTATTGTCTATTTTTAAAGCCATGTTTTGCCATGGTATTGTCTATTTTTAGAATGTCTATTGGACTTGTGATTTGTTTAAAGCCATGTTTGACCATGGTATTGTCTGTTTTTAGAATGTCTATTGGACTTGTGATTTGTTTAAAGCCATGTTTGACCATGGTATTGTCTGTTTTTAGAATGTCTATTGGCCTTGTGATTTGTTTAAAGCCATGTTTGACCATGATACTGTCTGTTTTTAGAATGTCTATTGGACTTGTGATTTGTTTAAAGCCATGTTTGACCATGGTATTGTCTGTTTTTAGAATGTCTATTGGACTTGTGATTTGTTTAAAGCCATGTTTGACCATGGTATTGTCTGTTTTTAGAATGTCTATTGGACTTGTGATTTGTTTAAAGCCATGTTTGACCATGATATTGTCTGTTTTTAGAATGTCTATTGGACTTGTGATTTGTTTAAAGCCATGTTTGACCATAATATTGTCTGTTTTTAGAATGTCTATTGGACTTGTGATTTGTTTAAAGCCATGTTTTACCATGGTATTGTCTGTTTTTAGAATGTCTTTTGGACTTGTGATTTGTTTAAAGCCATGTTTGGCCATGGTATTGTCTATTTTTAGAATGTCTATTGGACTTGTGATTTGTTTAAAGCCATGTTTGGCCATGGTATTGTCTATTTTTAGAATGTCTATTGAACTTGTGATTTGTTTAAAGCCATGTTTGGCCATGGTATTGTCTGTTTTAAGAATGTCTATTGGAGTTGTGATTTGTTTAAAGCCATGTTTGACCATTGTATTGTCTATTTTTAAAGCCATGTTTTGCCATGGTATTGTCTATTTTTAGAATGTCTATTGGACTTGTGATTTGTTTAAAGCCATGTTTGACCATGGTATTGTCTGTTTTTAGAATGTCTATTGGACTTGTGATTTGTTTAAAGCCATGTTTGACCATGGTATTGTCTGTTTTTAGAATGTCTATTGGCCTTGTGATTTGTTTAAAGCCATGTTTGACCATGATACTGTCTGTTTTTAGAATGTCTATTGGACTTGTGATTTGTTTAAAGCCATGTTTGACCATGGTATTGTCTGTTTTTAGAATGTCTATTGGACTTGTGATTTGTTTAAAGCCATGTTTGACCATGGTATTGTCTGTTTTTAGAATGTCTATTGGACTTGTGATTTGTTTAAAGCCATGTTTGACCATGATATTGTCTGTTTTTAGAATGTCTATTGGACTTGTGATTTGTTTAAAGCCATGTTTGACCATTGTATTGTCTGTTTTTAGAATGTCTATTGGACTTGTGATTTGTTTAAAGTCATGTTTGGCCATGGTATTGTCTGTTTTTAGAATGTCTATTGGACTTGTGATTTGTTTAAAGCCATGTTTGGCCATGGTATTGTCTATTTTTAGAATGTCTATTGGACTTGTGATTTGTTTAAAGCCATGTTTGGCCATGGTATTGTCTATTTTTAGAATGTCTATTGGACTTGTGATTTGTTTAAAGCCATGTTTGACCATTGTATTGTCTGTTTTTAGAATGTCTATTGGACTTGTGATTTGTTTAAAGTCATGTTTGGTCATGGTATTGTCTGTTTTTAGAATGTCTATTGGACTTGTGATTTGTTTAAAGCCATGTTTGGCCATTGTATTGTCTGTTTTTAGAATGTCTATTGGACTTGTGATTTGTTTAAAGTCAATATTTGGCCATGGTATTGTCTGTTTTTAGAATGTCTATTGGACTTGTGATTTGTTTAAAGCCATGTTTGACCATTGTATTGTCTATTTTTAGAATGTCTATTGCACTTGTGATTTGTTTAAAGCCATGTTTGGCCATGGTATTGTCTGTTTTTAGAATGTCTATTGGACTTGTGATTTGTTTAAAGCCATGTTTGGCCATGGTATTGTCTATTTTTAGAATGTCTATTGGACTTGTGATTTGCTTAAAGCCATGTTTGGCCATGGTATTGTCTATTTTTAGAATGTCTATTGGACTTTTGATTTGTTTAAAGCCATGTTTGGCCATTGTATTGTCTGTTTTTAGAATGTCTATTGGACTTGTGATTTGTTTAAAGTCATGTTTGGCCATGGTATTGTCTGTTTTTAGAATGTCTATTGGACTTGTGATTTGTTTAAAGCCATGTTTGGCCATTGTATTGTCTGTTTTAGAATGTCTATTGGACTTGTGATTTGTTTAAAGTCATGTTTGGCCATGGTATTGTCTGTTTTTAGAATTGTCTATTTTTAGAATGTCTATTGGACTTGTGATTTGTTTAAAGCCATGTTTGGCCATGGTATTGTCTGTTTTAAGAATGTCTATTGGACTTGTGATTTGTTTAAAGCCATGTTTGACCATGGTATTGTCTATTTTTAGAATGTCTATTGGACTTGTGATTTGTTTAAAGCCATGTTTGGCCATGGTATTGTCTATTTTTAGAATGTCTATTGGACTTGTGATTTGTTTAAAGCCATGTTTGACCATGGTATTGTCTGTTTTTAGAATGTCTATTGGCCTTGTGATTTGTTTAAAGCCATGTTTGACCATGATACTGTCTGTTTTTAGAATGTCTATTGGACTTGTGATTTGTTTAAAGCCATGTTTGACCATGGTATTGTCTGTTTTTAGAATGTCTATTGGACTTGTGATTTGTTTAAAGCCATGTTTGACCATGGTATTGTCTGTTTTTAGAATGTCTATTGGACTTGTGATTTGTTTAAAGCCATGTTTGACCATGATATTGTCTGTTTTTAGAATGTCTATTGGACTTGTGATTTGTTTAAAGCCATGTTTGACCATTGTATTGTCTGTTTTTAGAATGTCTATTGGACTTGTGATTTGTTTAAAGTCATGTTTGGCCATGGTATTGTCTGTTTTTAGAATGTCTATTGGACTTGTGATTTGTTTAAAGCCATGTTTGGCCATGGTATTGTCTATTTTTAGAATGTCTATTGGACTTGTGATTTGTTTAAAGCCATGTTTGGCCATGGTATTGTCTATTTTTAGAATGTCTATTGGACTTGTGATTTGTTTAAAGCCATGTTTGACCATTGTATTGTCTGTTTTTAGAATGTCTATTGGACTTGTGATTTGTTTAAAGTCATGTTTGGTCATGGTATTGTCTGTTTTTAGAATGTCTATTGGACTTGTGATTTGTTTAAAGCCATGTTTGGCCATTGTATTGTCTGTTTTTAGAATGTCTATTGGACTTGTGATTTGTTTAAAGTCAATATTTGGCCATGGTATTGTCTGTTTTTAGAATGTCTATTGGACTTGTGATTTGTTTAAAGCCATGTTTGACCATTGTATTGTCTATTTTTAGAATGTCTATTGCACTTGTGATTTGTTTAAAGCCATGTTTGGCCATGGTATTGTCTGTTTTTAGAATGTCTATTGGACTTGTGATTTGTTTAAAGCCATGTTTGGCCATGGTATTGTCTATTTTTAGAATGTCTATTGGACTTTTGATTTGTTTAAAGCCATGTTTGGCCATTGTATTGTCTGTTTTTAGAATGTCTATTGGACTTGTGATTTGTTTAAAGTCATGTTTGGCCATGGTATTGTCTGTTTTTAGAATGTCTATTGGACTTGTGATTTGTTTAAAGCCATGTTTGGCCATTGTATTGTCTGTTTTTAGAATGTCTATTGGACTTGTGATTTGTTTAAAGTCATGTTTGGCCATGGTATTGTCTGTTTTTAGAATTGTCTATTTTTAGAATGTCTATTGGACTTGTGATTTGTTTAAAGCCATGTTTGGCCATGGTATTGTCTGTTTTAAGAATGTCTATTGGACTTGTGATTTGTTTAAAGCCATGTTTGACCATGGTATTGTCTATTTTTAGAATGTCTATTGGACTTTTGATTTGTTTAAAGCCATGTTTGACCATGGTATTGTCTATTTTTAGAATGTCTATTGGACTTGTGATTTGTTTAAAGCCATGTTTGGCCAAGGTATTGTCTGTTTTAGAATGTCTATTGGACTTGTGATTTGTTTAAAGTCATGTTTGGCCATGGTATTGTCTGTTTTTAGAATGTCTATTGGACTTGTGATTTGTTTAAAGCCATGTTTGGCCATTGTATTGTCTGTTTTTAGAATGTCTATTGGACTTGTGATTTGTTTAAAGTCATGTTTGGCCATGGTATTGTCTGTTTTTAGAATTGTCTATTTTTAGAATGTCTATTGGACTTGTGATTTGTTTAAAGCCATGTTTGGCCATGGTATTGTCTGTTTTAAGAATGTCTATTGGACTTGTGATTTGTTTAAAGCCATGTTTGACCATGGTATTGTCTATTTTTAGAATGTCTATTGGACTTTTGATTTGTTTAAAGCCATGTTTGACCATGGTATTGTCTATTTTTAGAATGTCTATTGGACTTGTGATTTGTTTAAAGCCATGTTTGGCCAAGGTATTGTCTGTTTTAGAATGTCTATTGGACTTGTGATTTGTTTAAAGCCATGTTTGGCCATGGTATTGTCTATTTTTAGAATGTCTATTGGACTTGTGATTTGTTTGAAGCCATGTTTGACCATGGTATTGTCTGTTTTTAGATTGTCTATTGGACTTGTGATTTGTTTAAAGCCATGTTTGACCATGGTATTGTCTGTTTTTAGAATGTCTATTGGACTTGTGTTTTGTTTAAAGCCATGTTTGGCCATGGTATTGTCTGTTTTTTTGAATGTCTATTGGACTTGTGATTTGTTTAAAGCCCCCTTGGTATGTACTATCCCTCGTTTATAAACAAATGTTACCTTCTCGATATGATTCTAACGAACTTCAATAACTCAAATAAATAATAGGTTTTGTTTGATTTTATCACAGTATTTTAAGACTCGGGACTATTTAGGGCTGTCCATATAGAAGTTTGTCTATACGTAAGACTGTTTGTTACGGAAGCGTATTAGCGCCACACAATTCTTTTTAATATTTCTTCCTATGTTTGAGTTATAACGCAAACCTTTACGAAATAACGCAAACATTTGCATTATAACATAAAACGTTTTGATTTTAATTATTCATTAAGTTTGTATATTTTATAATCCAAAACTATTTTGGAATTACATTTTACATTTATGATATAATTTGAAAGCAGTGTTTTGTAAATGTCGGTATTTGCATGTCCGTTTGTCTGTTAAGTTTGGTTGTGATTTAGTTAAGAGGAGGACCATGAGCACAAGGCCAAATCATTTTAAAAATATTCATAGGAACAAGGGAATACTTTTATTGCAATTATACATAAAATAAGAATGGTTTTTGTATCAGAAAAATTACATAAATTTAACGTGAAAATAGATATGGTATAGGCAAATTTCGATTGAAAGGCCAATATTTTGAAAATTTTGATTTACGGAAAGTGGTAAAGTAGAAAAGAGCAAAAACAATTTTATACAATGTGAAACTATAATAGACACACGATCTTTCAGCTTAAAAATCAATTGTTTAGAATAAAAATATGGCATAGATTCTTAGCTAAAAAAAAATATGGGGTTTTAATTTTCTCTCTAGTAAGGTAGCTATTAAAGATGCTTTTCAAATTCAAAAAGCTTCATTTATCTGAGACAACAAAATCTTCATCTTAAACATTTATTTCAATATAGTAGCTTGTTTGGATCTTACAAATCTTTCACAGTGCCAATAGGAGCGCTAATTTTTGAAGTATATTAAAATTCGGCTACATTAACAGAGTTGATTTTTTATTTTCTTCGGTATAACTTCAATTCACTCAATTTTCTTTGGAATATTCTATTACTTTGCCATGCTATGTGCTAAACACCCCAACATTATTTTTTTAATTTAATACTCCATTTATAACAGCTACTTCCCTTGAAACTTAAATAAGATAAAACAAATGTTTGCGTTATTTCGCAAATGTTTGCGTTATTTCGTGGCGCTTAAACGCTTCCGTAATTTGTTGCTTCTATATGTCTATTTGATGATTTTTCGTTGGTTTGCTATATCGCTACCGTATCTCACACCTCTTATTATTCATAATCAAAAAATTATTGAAAATCGAAAGACAACATTTGTTTTTCTATTTTAATGCTCGTACTTAATCATGAAGAAAAGAATTATCATCCTCTTACATATAGATAGATTGACAGACACGCTTGTGTAGTCGTATAATGACATTTTTTGTTTGATTTCATATTATAGATTATGTATATCATCATCGTTGTACCTGTATAAGAATATTTTTGTGGATAATAATACCAGTCAACGAAATGCTTATTTCTGGCGTCTTCCTTGTTTCCCTTTTCAATATTGACATTCTTTTCCTTTTAATGTTTAAACCACATGCTGAACACATGCGCAACCCATCTTCACTTAAGGTCAAATTAAAGATTGCGTGAATACGGATTCAAATAAGGTGAATTATTGAATTGCAAGCCAATAATTCATCAGCGATGTTATAAGCTTATTTTGACGAAATTGAACCAAACAGACTAAAGGCGAAATATTATTTCTATATTCAACTTTTGAAACAAACAAAATCATTTTTTATTTTTGTCTAATTCGTAGCTCATGACATTTTAAACATAACAAAAAAAAATAGAAATAGAAATAGAAATTCTTTATTTGACCAATCATGGACCCCTTGCAGGGGAACTATAATGAGGTTGAACGTGATAACTCTTTCATTTATTAAACTGAATTAAGGTAGACAGTGGTTTTATAAACTTACAATGTTGTTTGTAGTCTTGTCTATTTCCTATATGGTACAGAATAAATATATCAATTAAGTTTATAATTGTTAGAAACTTGTATGGAATTATATGTTCATATAATCATATTACCACTGAACAAATGTGCTTATGAAATTGATTGAGACATCTATCATATTTAATGCAAACATAACCACCAATGAGAAATGTTCCCCCAGACAAAACTAATATCAGTAAACAATTTATCAATGAATGACAGAAGTCGTGAGCTTTAATTTGCTCTTGTTTTCTGTTTAACTGAGATATTGAATTGTGATATTAATGTCAACTTTTTTATAGTGTGTGCGCAGAATAAAATAAAATTGAATCATCGACGAAGCAATTGTTTTTCAAAAGTTTAAGTATAGGCTGTTTTGCTCTTCTTAATTGGCACCTTGTATTGACGACATAAGAGGACAAAAATAGACTCTTGCTAAAATATACTTACTATTAAAACTACTGTAAAATACACATCCTACATTGAGCTGTCCAATATTTTTCTTGTCCTGTGAGACCATAACTCCTTAATCTGATAACAATTTTCACATTTGCATTATAAGCGAAAATCATAAGACTTTTTTTAAATGATAAACTGAAACACATGTCAAGAACCATTTAAGAATATTCGCAGCAGTTTCGGCTATGGAATTTGAATATCGTTGAATTTAACTTGTAGTTACGTAAAACAAATAAATAAGAACGTTTTAGCAGTTTGGAAAAGGGTGAAAATTAAAAATTTCCACACTCACAAAAAACGCTTTTTAAGAATCCTTTAAATGTGGTGCTTGAGTTTTATATGAAATAAAATAGCCATGATACTAGTCAAGAATAGAATTTATTTTTTAGTATGTATTTTTGAAAAAGAGGAACAAAAATTTAAAAAAGAATTGAATAAATCTCATTTATTAACTAAATATATTATTTGCTCTGAATAAAAATATGTTTTAGTTTCAAAAACCACTTAAGATATTCTTCTTAATTACTGGGACTACAAGTATAATAGTCCAAGTTAATTACAAGAATTTTAAGCAATATTTAGGTAGGAGGATTAATTTAAATAATTTTGATTTTAAGATATATATATACTTTTTTATTGCTTTTTGCTGTGTGCATGTCATTAAATCTCATAAAATCAAAAGATGATTTATAAGTACCTCGGATGACAAGGTTTACACCTTTAATCCGGATTTCTAGCTTTCAGTCAAAATCCTTAAAATCATACATTTCTTAAGAAATGCATTTAAAAATAACTTTTCTACACATTTAATCCATGGCACTATATTTCCAGGTGACATAAATGATTTTTATCCCTTGAGAGCTAATAGCAGCCTAATACAAATACTATTTCATTAATATTAATTTTTAATAATATTAACACTTTTTGTTGAAACAGATTAATTTTTCATTTTTCAAAAGAGAAATTAGATATTTGTGTAGTGATTACTCCATGTCTGTTGTGGGTTGTCCTAGGGACATTTTTCAAAATAGATTTGTGGGGAAAAGGTTCTTAACATGTGTTATATATTGTGTGTTTCTATAATGTGCATTGGAGTCTGAACATTTTGTCATGGCATACTATTTGAAATTTAGAAATTATGTTTTACTTTTATTTGTTTTTGAATTTTACAGATTCTCAGAATCCAGAAGTATGGTAAGTAAACTTTTCTATGTTATTGTAAGTTTAAGAACTTTCAAATTATAATCTTTTCACGTACCAAGTCAGGAATATGACACTGCTGTTTCCAAGTCAATTGGTATACTAGTAGTTTAGTGTTTGATTTCGTCAGTTTTTAATAAAAATGACTTTCCCCTTTTTGAATTTACCTTGAAGTTCTGTTTTTTTTTTTATTATTATATTTTCTTCCTTCAAAGTCGACCTCAAATTAATCATTGTATTAAAATCATTTTTAAAGTAAATATTTTCGGAATTATTTTTTGGAATATTAAAACAGTAATCTTGAGCGCTGGTGAAAACGATCAAAGACCGTGTCAGAATCAACCTTTCTTTGAATAAGGTGTAAACAGTCATCCTTTTAGTGTGTAAAAACTTTGCCGTTTAGTATGGCAGTGTAGTTAAAATTGTAAATATAATTATTCTATTTTTTTTTATTTCATTGTACAATATTGTTTCATTGTTAGTTTTTCTGTTCACTCCGGGACTAATGTGAATATCATACCTAATAATTTCCAATATTATCTATTCTATAACAGAAAAGAGAACGAATCAAAGTAAATTTTGTGTCTATTTAAAACAAATAAAAGAATCGAAGCTGAAACATGTTAGTCTTTCAATTTACATCAAATAAATCAGTTTTTAATTTGTTCGCAAATAAACATAGCATTATGGTATCAAATTATAAAGAGCAATACAAAAAATAAACTATTTTAACCCTGCCACATATTGATGTGCCTGTCCCAAGTCAGTAACCTCGTCGATGGTTATCTTATGTCATAACTTTTTGTTTTATTTGGAGAATTTGGTATTGGTGATAAATGCTTCAAACTTACTGTTATTTGTTCACATTTTTAAGGCTTTGAACCATTTACAGCTTGACATATTGTATAGACACTTGTCTATTGTTGAAGGCTGCATATTTCGTCAGACATATTGTATAGACACATGTCTATTGTTGAAGGCTGCATATTTCGTCAGACATGTTTTATAGACACTTGTCTATTGTTGAAGGCTGCATATTTCGTCAAACATATTGTATAGACACTTGTCTATTGTTGAAGGCTGTATATTTCGTCAGATATCTGGTGGCTTTCTCTTTTTTATATCCACTTCTCGTTTTATTCACGATTAAAAGTATGCCATTTTATTGTTTAAGAAACCAATTGCATAAAAGGAAAAGTTTCTATAAATTCAACACATTATTCAAAATTAAGATTCAAAGAACGTACTTAAAAAAAGGTTTGAATGAATTTTATACAAACTTCTATGTTTGGTTGATGTTTATCATGTTTGTGTTTCGTATATTGTTTTGTATATTAATCAGGCCGATGGTTTCCTCGTTTGAATTGGGGTTTTTCTTATTTGTAATATCGGGGCCTATTATAGCTTACTATACGGTATGGCGGATTTTGCTCATTGTTGAAGGCCGTGCGGTGACCTTTAGTTGCCTACTTTTACGTCATTTGGCAATCATACTTCACCTTCTTGTTTTGGGGTAACTGAAGCACGCCTCCGGGTGCGGGATTTTCTCGCTGTGTTGAAGACCCATTTGTGGCCGTCGGCTGTTTTCTGCTGTTTTGTCGGGTTGTTGTCTCTTTGACACATTCCCCATTTCCATTCTCAATTTTATTAATGAAAGCGAAATTTTTTCTAGATGTACAAGATTGAAATTTAGATCCTTGGTTAAAAAGTTTTTTGAATGGTATTTTAGAACTTCAGATTTAAAGATACGCAATTAAAGATATTTGTAAAAATGTCCATCTCATGTTCCATGCCCTACCTAGTATTATTTCCTGTTAATTAAATATTAAACTATCAGCCTGAACAGTTGAAACACATAAATAATCCACACCTTAATCTTAGGTCTATTATGAATAATTTACATTGTACTTGGTGATTTTCTTTTATTTGTTTTTGAATGATCATCGTCGTATTTGACCAAACTTATCCATTGATTTATCACTTATCTTGGCTGCTTTAAATTAAGATAATTAGGTTCTACCAACGTCTACGGTGGAAATAAGTCATTATGCCATTTTCACATTTTTTAATCACTTGTAAAATTAAAGATGTGCAGAAAAGACTGAAATAAAAGTACTACTATATTTTGTTCATTTACCAATTCAGACTATATGAACCATATGGTGTGAAATGTTGTTTTTCTTTGTTTGTACGTTTGCTTGTGTGTTTTTCGAGTTGGATGTTGGTGGTTAGTGTTGTCTGGTGTAAAGTCTAATTCTTTTGGTTATTCCTGCTATCCTTTTTATGTATTGTTAATAACGAAGGCATCACAGGCAGGTTGAATCTTATATCATTAATTAGAAATGCAAATATTGGAAACAATCTTAGAATTGTATGATTAACTGGTCGTTTGTTGCTTTCACAATTTCGATAGATCTTTAATACTTTATTATTTTTCCACCCATTTCGGTTCTTCTACGCGAGCCAGTGCATAGAAACCATTAACAATAGACTTTGGTGATTACTGCCTTTGTTCATACATGTGTATAATAAAAATTGTACAAAAATATAATTTGAAATTGAAAAAGACATCTTGGTGATTTCCTAGGATAAAGGATCGATTTATTCGCAAAAACAACAATTAATATTTTCTCTATTATTATTAAAACGACACATTACAGTATCTGCCAAAATATGTGGTGGATGAGTCAATAACTCGGCGAAGGGGCTGGTTTCCTTCACAAATACGACGTTAACTCACCACCATGAAACTAATAACTATGTAGGAATTGGCATCAAATCCCATTATACAAACAAACATTCCGTTGATGAAATACATATGGAAAAAAGAGTACCAATATTAAATTACCTTTCCAACGAAAATTTTCTGATTTATCGCATCAGGTTGTTTCACAAAGCCTCTTTTAAGCTCTTAATATCTGTTCTTATAGCAGTGAGGGGAATTTCCGAGATATTTTATTATATAGTCTACATAAGAAGCGACTATGGCGTAAATAAGAAACATAACAAATCAGTTATCCATTGAAACGCCTTAAGCAAGGTAGTATTATTTCGTCCAGTCTGTCATTATGCCTTTCCCTTTAGCAAAAGTAATTATTTCTTCTGGTTTGTAATTCCTTCTGATAAACCGTATACCAGATTGCGAAAATTCAATTATTTTACATTATCATTTTCAGAATAAAAAAAAACTACCAATGTTTTGCACTTCGAAAGAAAGGTATGAAAAAAGCACGAAGGAAAAAACTCTGATTAAAATAATTAACCTTTTACAAGTCAAATAAGTGGAATCAATAAACAAAGTATATCACAGTAACTATTTCATAATTTTGACCAAAAATGAATTTCATATTTTGTGTAGAAGTCTAAGGAAAGGAGAAGGTCCGGTAAGGTATAATTTTGGCCTAAAATTTGAAGTACATCTGATGAAAGATTTTTGACTTTTTTTAAACACTTAAGTGTCTATTTCAGTCGATTCAATAAACATATATAGTTTATGTAAACGATTTGAACTGATTTGGTCATTAAAGGCGCAAATATGAAAAATCTATCAAATATGCCATAAAACGTCACTTTTCAGATGGTTTTTGTCTAAAATGAAAGTGGCCGCATTCGTGTTCAGTCTCAACCTTTATATATGTTATTAATTATTATCAAATACAACATATGTTTAATATTAGGACTGAACACAAATGCAAAAATTGTGAAGATTTTTAGTAATTTTGCATGTGCATTGTATTGTCAAAAACAGCCCATATTTACGTAAGAAAAGTATTCTACTTTCCAATAAATAGCTAAAAAAATTCATTTTTGTAAACATGCTATAAAGGGGTCTTACCGGGCCTACTCCTTTTATTAATATCTCACCTAAAACTAATGTCTCAAGGTATCTTTAATATGTAAATTAAAAGAAATATATTTTAAATTAATCTCTGTACTTCCTCTTGTCAACCTGTCATATATGTACAGTTTTCAGCAGTACTTACGGGGATTGGTATTATACGGTTTTTTTATAGAAATAAGTAGCATGAAAATTGCCATTAACCCTTCCACAGCATTTGATTTCAGCTCTGAATTTTGGAGTATTTCGTACAATCTTTATTTTTTTTGTTAAATGTTTTGTGGACTTATTTGTCCATTCATCTTTTTTTTTCTTAGCCATGTTGTCGTCAGTGGTTCTTCTTCATAGTAAGGTGTTTTAGGAGGAGTGGCGGATAAAAAATGGGCACTCCCAGATGAATAACTGGTAAAGCCCGTGAGTTTCGATGGGAAATGCACAATGACATTATGTGGTTGAAATACTTAGAAAGGTTCAGTAAATTCTGAATTTGGGGTTAGAACGAGATATTGAAGCGGACACAAATGTGTACTCTAATTTTCGGATGGATATGACAAAGTCCATCTAATGCCAAATTTAACCCCAACTATCATTCAAATGAAGAAATAATTAAATGAGGTCCAAAAGTACATCATGTGAACAAGGTTCTGTGAAAGTTATACAAAATTCTGTGCAGGAGCAATAGTGGACATAAAATTGAGACAGAAGAACAAATGAACTTACGAACACGTTCATCACTACAGTTATGTCACCCGCTTCAGGAAGCCGGGTTAATTTAATGAACTCTAAAAGGAATAACATCAAATGCATGTATATATGCTTAGCATTTCCTGCTATGAAATCATGATTCCCAACTCTTGTTTAATTGTCAAAACTTTTAATAAACTAGTTTGGACAATCACTGACAAATTGGATGTACATGCATGTTTTCGCATGGAAAATTAGATGTATTAGTACAAAGTATTCTGTAAACTATAATTCCATCTTACAATGAAATTAGAACGTGTGGAAAAATTTCCGTCAAACCACTACAATTATTCTTTTTATTTAATGCTTTTTATTTTGGTATATCTCTAACTATCTGTTCCAAAGGCAGAAAATGTGAAAATGGAAGCCATAGTATATTCTGTATTTATTTATACACATATATATCTTATTTATTATCATAAAATTTCAATGCCAACGAATCATTATTTTGGTGTGATCTTCTAAATTTCGGGATATCCATAATCTATATGATTTTCATTCTGTTTGATACTTTAAAATATTAATGACAATACAAAAGTTTACATTTGGCATATTGTTATTGTGGACTCGTTGAAATATTGAAATATCAATTGTAAAAGGAGATGTTTTAGCATACGTCAATTTGACAACAACCCAACGACATAATAACCAAATTTTAGACATGTAGACGTCATCAAACGGTCTTTAACAATATATCAATTTTAAGCTGTAAATAAGTCACTCCGAGTTTAGAAAAGTAATAATACATTTTGTAGCTTTTCAATTTAACTTTCTTGTTTATATCTATCCAATATGATTTCTTTTCAAACGAAAGTTAAAATATGATATGAAGATGAGGATATCGGTACTAAAATACCCCTTTATTTTTATTTTTTAATATTAGCATCCATTAAGGAATCTTTAAAAAAAAAAGAGAAATTTAAGAAGATACAAAAATGGCATTAAAAAAATCAATCAGACAACACCATGGCAAACAAAACAACAGGCAAACAACAGCCTACAAAACAGGCAAACAACAGCCTACAAAACAGGCAAACAACAGCCTACAAAACACTACACAGAACACTTAAGTTTGACTAGTCACACTTTTTTAGTAACTTTTGGATTTATTTTGTATTTAAGCAAATTTGAGACATCTTGGACTGTTTATCTATTGAACTGTTTGGTTATCTAAACTTTTCTTCAGAAAGGCTGCCTCAAACACACGACTGTTCTCATTCAACCTTTATATAATTTAGAAAATAGTACTAGGCAATTAATAACAATTAGATAGTACTAAGTCAACTCATACATCAGGTAATAAATTAGAATCAATTGCTTTATTTCCTGGTAAACAAACTGATAGAAAATCGACGCAACCGAACAGAAATGATTGAAAGACCGGAATCAGTTTGATAATGATCATTTATTGTGATTTGTCAATAAAACAAACAGAGGATGATGCTTGTTTTATAATTGAAAACGTATGACTTATTGCACTTCCGGAAGTTCATACAATAGGTTCATCTCCTCTAGCCTAGGGTAACGATCCGGCCCCTACTATAATCATCATCGCTAGTCAATGGTTACGAGGAGGCCGGATTGTAACCATTGGCTAGCAAAGATAATAAAAGGCATGTAGGTGATAAGAGCAAATGCAAATCTGTTCTTTTCATTTTTTTCAAATTCAAGATTGAATTGAATTATTGAAAGTTTGGAACTCTGTGTGATTTATAGACTATATCCATTGTTAGAAAGAATTCAAGTTATTAACATTCGATCTCGTTTGCTGGCTGGCTCTAGTGAAAGTAAAAAAATAAATATCAATATGAACTGAATCTACAAATGAACGACACAATTAGATAAGCAATATTTTATTTATCTGAAAAGACTACTACTAGTAGTCTGTCCTAATGTCATAAATTTGTGGAACCCTTACAGGTATCTAGTTATTGAAAAGTGACAACCGCTACGGCACTTGTTGAGAGGCACGTGTTTTAGTGTGCGAAGTCTATACACACGCAGATACGTCTGACATGATCAAACACGTTAAATCTAAGCACTTATTGGGAGAATGTAATGCTAACTGCACGTAGAAGAGCCCTGGCTACAGCTTTTCAAAGTGGCCCATAGGTTAGCTGTTATGAGGGGAAATTTCTACTTAATTGTCTGCCCTTACTTATGTCCTACCCACGTGTCAGATCGTGCCAATTGGTTCGAAGCAATCAACTATCATCTTTTATTTTATCAATTTGGGGGATTCCAGCCAGTGCAGCATGCATCTTTGCTAATTGATGACGATGGACTGTCTGTTGATGTTTTGATATTTGTCATCTCGCTTTTTAGTCTATGGTTGCTCGATGTGTGACACACACACACACCACATCTCCTTAAACTTTTTAGCTGTGCAAGGACCTCGCGAAATACATTGAATGTTATGTCATCATTCTAAATAGTTAAATTGTATTATAAAGAATTTCAAAAGTTTCTGTTATTGTTAAACAATTCTCCAAAAATTTTCGATAAATTTATTGCAATCTGGGAAAATTACCTTTGTTAAAAGTTATAAAAAAGAAATTATAACTTATTGCTACCATTTTCACATGCTTAATACCACTTTCATCATTCTAATATTAAATTTTATAGTTTATAGAGTTTTTTAATTGTTGTTTTCTGTACAAAAAAAATAGGGTATTTTGTCCTAATATTCATACAATTAATAGAAATGTGAGTTTTTAAGTTCAAATATCTGAAATGATGAAATATCAAATGAAGACTTTCCAGTTGCAAATATTTTCAGAGTAAAACAGCGATTTTACTCCCGAAATCACACTATGGGCCAGTTCAATGGCGGTATATGTTTTTATGTGTGTTGCGTTGTTGTTAAAACAATAGCAATACCATCTCTAGCAGTTTTCCTATGTTAAGCGATTGTAGGTGTAGTTAGACTAGACTAGGCAAAAGCATGCTTTCCGCTTCTAACAAAAAAATACTTTCTGTCTATGCCAACATGACTTCCATTTATTCATTGAAACTCATTGTTTTATTTATCTATGTACACACTGAATTTATTGAAATGATTAAAGCATCATTTAATGTAGCTCATCGTATGTTATGCCAAAGAAAGATAACCCATATTCATTTTGATATGCATAATCATAGGTAAATAATTACAAATACATGTATGATTGACTGATAACAACCGAGATATATTCCAATATTATTAATGTGACATGATTCCCATCCCGTTATCAGAAACGGGCGTCTAAAATCAGCGTATAAACCCAGCGCCTTACCTGCACGAAGTGACCGCTAAAAACAGACCGACACCATCTGCACGTACATGTATTTCATATTAAATCGACTCAGAGGTTGTCTGTAGGACTACTTCCGAAGCAAGTATGGCTCGTACTAAAGGGGTCTTTATTTGGGTTCTCAGAATGTATAAATGCGAACTCAGTATAAAAACGAGACAATTATTCACCAGAGTTCAAATGAAGTGAATGTAAGTAACTATAGGCAACTGTACGGCCTTCAACAATGAGTAAAACCCATACCGTATAGTCTGCTTTAAATGGCCCCCCGACATGAAAAATGTGAAACAATTCAAACGAGGAAACTAACGGCTTGATTTATAACAAAACAATTTACGAAAAACAAACATGTCAGACATGAACCAACGACAACCATGCACTGAACTGCAGGCTCCTGACTTGGGACACGCACATCAAGTCCGGCCAAAACAATGATGTTTTATCGATGTCTTGTGTTTGGAGAGTGCTAACCTTTCTGCACATAACAGACCCACTTGTAATAATTCTTTGAGAGGTTCGTTGATGATAAATTGCAGGGGGGAATTTCTTCCACCGATCAAACCTACTTTTTAAAGTGACAGTCCAAATTTCTGCATCTCGACCTAATGTGCAGAACATATCAATCTGACTTCTTGTTTATTTGTCCTCTCCCTGAATATACTTGAAATATTTGCCTCTGGTTCTTCTCTTTCTGAATATGCATGAAATAGTTGCCTCTGGACGCTTAGCAAACAACAGTCATCAACTAATTCAAATTACTCTGTAATCAGCATGTGATATATCGAAAAATTACTAATACAAAATGCATCACTTGCAGTCCTATAGAAGGCAATTAAATATGCGTCATCAACTTTGATGCATCAAAGATCAAACATCATGGATTAGCAATGCATTGGTTTTCACAGCTATTTTTCTATGAATAATGCACTTTATATCTAAAGAATAATAATTATTCGTTTGCTTTAGCACGGATCATATTGGTAATTAAACAACTATTATACCTAAATTATGGGTATGAATTGAAAAAAAGGATGTGTCAGTGAAACAGGAGTGTAATTTACTAGAGTTTAGTTACTGATACATTCTGACTTCAGGAAATATTTAGCTATTGCAAGATTTAAGCATATTGGTTATGGCATTAGTTCTTTAACCTTTTTTTCAGGGTACATTCGACAGCGTTCAACTTGGTGATATTTTGAGACAATCAGATTTAACGTCGATGTCTGATAATGAAAATGGAAGAGATGATGCGGAATGGCCAAACTATACGGATAATGGTGATCTCAAAATTGACCTATCTTTGAACCAATTAGTGAATTTAATGAGAAAATTAAAAAGTCAGAATAAGATAGACCGTCAAGATAGAATTAAAAAACAAATATGCTACGTTCAAGAGCTGTGCTAATGTAAAGTCATATTCAGTTTTTGTTTTGCAATCTAAATTCATTTTCAGGAGCATTGAACAACTTTCCCTGCTTTTCAATATTACAATTTTACTGTTCCATAGTGAGTTCTTCATCTTAAACATAATAACGTCTTTTGATGAATTGTGTAGTTCAATATGACAGTATTTGTCTGGTCAAAGTCAAAATCAAAGGAACGCAAAAGGAAGACATCCAATCACCAGTAACTCATGAACGTGGGAACTTGTCATTACAGATTTATGGAATTTCTTCTGTCGACTTTTAATAAAATCAACTGTATGAAACCTTTCACAATGTTTTATTTGTTACCATGCTATTCTAATTATGTATTTTATAAATTAAAAAGCAAGACTATATTTTTTCTGACTAAAAAATACACCGCAGTTATTCAATAGTATTGTTGTTGTATGGAGTTGTTGTATGGCCTTTATTTGATCTTGTATCGTGTAAACACTGAAGATTGCCATTGTTCTGTTATCTAATATTCCTGTATTTTTTGTAGAATGCTTTCAGTTTGTAACTGAACTATGTCAAAAAGGAGAGGGGTATGACTATCATATATAAGTCGTGAACATATTACGGCATATGAGGTTTGGTTTGTATAAAGAGCATTGATGGTTAAATTGTTTGTTTGCTAGCTAGACATCAATATCATATTTGTTTACAACCTTTTGAAAGAGTAAACATTGTTCATTAGCCAAATAAAAAACGAAACAAGTAAATATGGATGAATGAAACCCCTGTTTGACCAACTTGTTTGTATATCTCCACAATTGGTAATGGAGAATTCATGCATCAACGAACAAGCAAGAAAACAACTTACAATCAGTACTGTATAAAAATAATGATTCAAAGATATACAGAAAACCATCAAGTTATGAAAATCTACATGTCGAATGGCGTCTTTCAATCTCCTCATTCTTCTATGTGTGTATAAGTCTCATCGTTGACGATACATGTACTACGGGGGTGTTTTATGACCTTTACTATCACGGTCGGTCGTTGAATGTCAAACGTTTACCATCGCGAAATAAAAACCCTCTGCTTTTCATTAAGATTAAATTTAGTGGCGGTCTCAGTTACAACACGAATTGCCAAGGCAGAGGATAGCACTGTGAATAAGCAGCATACATTTATAGTATTGTGTAATTTAACAAGTGTGGACACAGATCAGTGTGGATAGTTTGATTGGATGTTTGACAGTGTTTTATATGACAAAAGGAGTTCTATGTTTTATGTTTTCTATGTATTAACTGTGTTGCACAATGACAACCAACATGAGCATTAGGGGTGTTGTTTATGTAATATTTAGTTTTTTATGTTCAACACGGGCATGGAAGAGATACTAATTGCATTAATTACCAAATGATTACGATAGAATATATATGTTCCACATCTTTGATTTTGGATACATTTTGTAGCTAGGAGAGGAACACATAATAGGTTCATTTTTTTCTTAATGTGATTTTTTTATATGGGAGATGGTATCTGAGAACATGTATTTGCTTACTATTTGTATGGTTCTATTTATATTACTTTGTGGGGGATTGTCAGTATCATAAGTAAAAGATTTCGGTTAAATGTGGAAATTGTTTCTCAGTTTAGAAGACATTTAATGTTTTTTTAGTAATGACAATGCCTGACATGATGATTGGGGCTAGATGAGCTAGAAAGTGAATTTCTGTGTTATTTTTTATTAATTCTTTGAAAATATCTCCTCCAAAGCTGGTCAAAGCAAAAAAAAGTTTTGACCAGTATGAAAATGATATCAACAAAAGAACCTTTGTGAGCATGCTTCAAAGACTCATAACTAACTACTGAAGTCATATGATAAAATGTCAAGTGGATATTATGAACATCTACTTAATATGTCTAAATATCTAAAAAGTTTTAGTATTCAATATGAAAAAGCTATTGCAAAAGTATTCTCTTTTCAGTTTTTTTTGTTATATGGACACAAATATAAGTGATACCAATACAGTAAGACAGTTTTGTTATGGTATGAAAGTGTAGTAATTAGCATTTACTGTTAATTCACACAAATTAAGAAATAAACAAATGAATGATAAATGTTGAACATGTACAATGAAATTTATTTTAGAAATCAATTAGGCCAGATAGGACTTATAAATTTTGGTCTTTTTCTTAACATACTGAATGACCATTTACACTCAGGACTGAGTCGCCAGTAGGCAGTACAGATGTAAACAAATATGGATAGTGTCCACATGTGAACACAGATGATGCCCCCGCTTGCATATCATATAGTTATAAAGGGACATAACTGAAGAACGGTTAAAGTGACGCTACCCAAATTTGAACTTGATCTGAGTTTTGTGGTAATAAGCATTGTGTGTAAGTCTCATAACATTTGGTTGAGGCTAACTTAAGTAGAGAACAGAAACTCAAAATTCAGCAATTTTTCTATTTGTAAACACGCATAACTCTAGAACGGTTGTGTATAAGTTTTATAATATTTGGTTGAAACAAACTAAAGTTAGAGAACGGAAACGAAAAATTCAGCAATTTTTATGTTTATAAAGGGACATAACTCAAGAATGGTAAAAGTGTCGCCACCAAATTTCGTACTTAATCTGTATTATGTAGTAATAAGCATTGTGTATAAGTTTCATAACATTTGGTTGTGGCAAACTAAAGTTAGAAAACGGAAACAAAAAATTTGTACTTGATCTTAGTTTTGTGGTAATGAATCTTGTGTATAGGTTTCATAATGTTTGGTTGGAGCCAACTTAAGTTACAGAATGGAAACTAAAAATTTAGCAATCTTTCGATTTATAAAGGGGCATAACTCAATAATGGTTAAAGTGACCCTACCCAAATTCAACTTGATCTGTATTTTATCAGTGGAAGTCAAAATTAAACATTGCATTGTATAAAGCATTGATTGTAGTTGATTCAACTATAATCATGGACAAAGGAAAATAACTCCAATTTTAAAATTACTTGATATTTAGAAGAAAATAAAAATTTAGCAATTTTTCCATTTATAAAGGGGCATAACTCAAGAACGGTTAAAGTGACGCCACCAAAATTCAAACTTGATCTGTGTTTTGTGGTAATAAGCATTGTGTATAAGTTCATAACATTTGGTTGAGGCATACTAAAATTAGAGAACGGAAACGAAAAATTCAACAATTTTTCCATTTGTAAAGGGGCATAACTCTAGAACGGTAAAAGTGACGCTACCAAAATTCAAACTTGATCTGTGTTTTGTGGTTATAAGCATTGTGTATAAGTTTCATAACATTTGGTTGAGGCAAACTAAAGTTAGAGAACGGAAACCAATTTTGGGACGTACGTACGTAATGCCCCCTCCACTACGGCAGGGGCATAATAGCGGAGGGGGCATAAAAATAAAGTGTAACAAAAGAACCTATCATCATATTGCTAGTAGCGCCAGTAGCATTGTTTGGTGAATTTGTGCTTTTTTTTTAGTTTGGCTAATGGACAAAAAATGTTTGGTTCAAATCTAAATAAAATGCTTTTATTTCCCTATTACTTACATTGTACATAGAATGAATACTACTTTGACAATTCCTTGTACACGAGAGTTGTCTGTCAAATCTTTATTTCACAAAGAATGAATTGCATAACAATGAAATGAGCTCAAAGCAAAGCACTTTAATAATACACTTAGACAATGAGCTAAATCCAGTGATATACTTTGTACTACAGGTCCTTCATGAACATCCTACTGGTCAAAACCATATCTCACAAACATGCCATACTACATGGTTGGATCAGAAGTCCTGAAAAAGACATGAACTTTATCAACATATTTTAAGTATATACACTGGTTAAAACTTTCACAAATTTGTGGTAAAATTATTCAGTATCTAGCAACTATCAATCGCTTCATGCACAAATTGATATAGGTTAAGTACCCCTGTGTCAGAAATAAGAACATACCTCCACCTAATTTTAGTTAGAAACGTAAAATCTAAAATTCATAAAAAACAAAAGGGAGCTCATGTCAATAGATATAAACAATTCACCAAAGTTTTATGCAAATTAGTTAAAGCGGTTTTGAGTTAATGTTCGACATGTTGACGACGGACAGACAGACGGACAACGGTATACCATAGTACGTCCCGTAAACGGGCGTATAAAAATGACAGGGTGTCATACCACACCAAAACCTTCTGAAGGAAACACTAAGTTGGCAAACAAATTTTTTTTTTTCATTGACAACCCTGTATAACTTTGCAGCAGTATCGAGTCTACATGCATTACCTTGTATATTTCATGTACATTGAACTTAAAAATATGTGGTCATTGTCAAAGTTAGTTATGTCAGTTATAATTTACACATTTACTGAAACATGCCAGAGAAGTGCAAGTACAAACTTTTGAATTTGATCTGCAAACTGGGAAAGCCATCCTTTTATATGAATAAAATTCCACAATTTATTAAATTGAAAGGGAGCTTGCATCAATAGATATATATAAACAATTAACCAAAGTTTCATGACAAATGACAACTGCTTAAAGCATTTTCGAGTTAATGTCCGAAAACATGGAAATCCCCCTTTTTGAATGAATAAAACCCCTTACATTGTAACTGGATAATGTAAATTCTAAAATTCCAAAACAATCTAAAGGGAGCTCACATTAATACATGTCAGAATATAATCCCATATAACTCTGAAACGGGAAACCTAAAATTTATAAAATAATCAATTCACAACAGTTTCATGCAAATTGGTGAAAGCGTTGAAGAGTTAGTGAACAAAGCATTTTTAGAGTTAATGGGCGTTAACATGAAAATCCCCCTTTTTTAATGAATAAAACCTCACATTTTGAAAATGTATATTATAAAATTCTTAAAAATCTAAAAGGGAGCTCACGTCAGTAGATATAATCAATTCACCAGAGTTTCATGCAAATTGGTAAAAAATATTACTGAGTTAGTGAACAACATGCTAGAAACAGACAGATCAGGGCAGACAGACAAAGGCATACCATAATATTTCTCATGAACAGGCGTATGAAAACTGCAGGGTACCATTCCAGGCCAACACCCTCTGAAGGAAACACCATAAGGGAGCTTCCTTTCCATTTTTATGGGGGAAAAGAGGGGGGGGGGCTAGGATGAAAAATTTTGTCCTGCATTTTTTTTTTAGTTCGAGATGTAATCTGTCCTGCCTTTTTATTTTTCACTCTTTTTTTCTATTAGTTTATCCAGACTTGTTTTTACATAAATTGTCATCCTGCCTTTTTTTTCATATTGTCTCATCCTGCCTTTTTTTCAAATTTCATCCTAGACCCCCCCCCCCCCCCCCCCCCCCCCCCCCACTTAAAAACCAAATGGTAGCTCCCTAAGTTAGCAAACAAATTATTTAATATTTACATTGACAAACCTGTATAACCTTGAAGCAGTATTAAGTTCATGTATTATCCCGCATATTATTACATGTACATTTAACTAAAACAAATTGTGGTCATTGTCAAAATTATAATTTACAGTTTACTTTTCCAATGCTTTCAATTTAAGATTAGGGCATTTTTGTCATTGGAATTGAGTTTTGTAGTCGGAGATTACTCTAATCTCCAACGACTGTTTTGCGACATCAGTTAGGGCAGTGGGACTTCAGCTAGTCCCATATCAGATAGATGATATTTGCCCGTCCAAAGTGGATGTGCTGCTTCGTTGCTTCTGGAGGCGACTGGATCCATATAAATCAAGCCTCAATTTATTCATTTTTCTCTTCATTTAAGTAAGTTTGATCAACCTGCCACCTGTTATCTTCTCATATTTGGACAGTTTTCACATTGACCCATCCAGTGGCGGATCCAGAAATTTTCATAAGAGGGGACCCACTGACTGCCTAAGAGGGGGCCCGCTTCAGTCATGCTTCAGTGATTCCCTATATATAATCAACCAAATTGTTCCCACAAAAGTGGGGGCCCGGCCCCCCCCCCCCCCCCCCCCCCCCCCCCCTTAATCCGCCTCTGCCTTCAATACGGACATTTTAGAGGGTATGAATGCCCTTTACCGTCAGGCGTCTAACGGTCATTTTCGGCTACCGTTAGCATCAAATATGTTAACATTTTACCGTGATTCGTCAACATATCCTTATCGTGATTCGTCAGAGGTCTCAAATAATTATCGTTATCGTAATTTTTGGCAAAAAATTAACGTGTTCGTCAAAATCTGTTGATTTTTTTATCGTCTTGAAGAAAGTCTTCATTTTATCGTCATGCACCAAAAATTACCGTTAACGTCATTTGGCAAGATTTTTTACCGTTATTCGTCATGAAGGTACCCCCATTACCACCCTCATTTTAACTTTCACTTTATAAGAATGTCACATGACCAACATTATAGGAACTAATTTATGCAAATGACCCTTATTCAATAGGAAAACATAATCTTTATAAATCGAGCCTCAATTAGTTCATTTTTCTCTTCATTTAAGTAAGTTTAATCGACCTGCCACCCGCTATTTTCTCATATTTGGACAGTTTGCACATTGACACATCAATACTGGCATTTTTACTTTAACTTTAAAAGATTGTGACATGACCAACAGAAAAAGTAATTTACAATGCATTATGAGAGCTGATTTATGAAAATGACCCTTATTCAATAGGAAAACATAATCTAACACCTCGTTCATTTATGATGCAAATAAACTGAATGGCTGAGTGTGTTCAATTTGAAAATAAAGAGTTAAAATGCCGGAATTGCAAAAACAGATGTTGGACATCAGAGTAATCTCGGACTATTGAGTATGAGTTTTAGGCAATTTGTAGGGGAGAGGGTTCAAGGGAAGCAAATGCTCTTTAAATTATGCATGTTTCAAAAATTGGGGAAAAATTACACAGAGAGTTGAGTCATTTTTTCAGACTTAATTTAAATAATGACTAATGTAGACTTACTTTCTAATTCTATAAAAAAAATTCACAACTACTGAACAGGAACAATCATGGTACTTTTTTGTGTATGAAACTACACTATGACATCTGATCTGCAAAACCTACAAACAGACACAGAAATATCATCAAATAGTGAAATATAAGATTGATTGCACCTTGTGTGGATAGTTCCGACACGTGTTACATGGGGAGCCCGTTTGTTTACAAATAATAATGTCACGTGATCACGCACTGACCGTCACATTTTTATCCTCCGCCATTATTCTTATTAAACTGGTCCGCCGTTCCATCTATAGCTTGGCCAGTGTAGCGATAAGTGAACACAACAGGGGGTCCAGTTTATATTCTTATCAGCTTATTACACAATATTACTGTACTTGCACAATTCACAAATGCATAACCCATTTATCTTGCGGACATGCAATGGGAATGAGCACGGTTATCAAAAACTTCAAAAATATTGCATGTACAGTTAATGAAGAAGTTATTTCATCAAATAGATAATTTCACTCATGACACAAATTTGACTGGGTGTCATCGCCATCGGGGATAATTGATAAATGGGATTAAATTGACCACCAAGAAGGTGAGGAGACCCACCTCTGGAGAACCTTAACATTAATAAGTAATACTCACCAAAATTTCTCTATAATTAACGCTATTTTCTGTTGGAAAATTTGAGAAAGATGCTGATAAACATATTTGGTGACACAGATTATTTTCTTCTTTAGGCGCGAAATATATTCTTACTCTTAATGCTTGACGTAACACAAATTTGTATAGAATTATATTTTACTAAAGCTCAGCGTAAATATGCAGAAGCATGACAATACATTAATGATAAAATGTGTAAATATTTCTGTAAAAGAATATAATTTTACTTTACCAGTACACTTCACTTAGAATTACATTTGAGCGCAAGAAAATCTCTATGTGAATCGGCTGAATCCCGGGGTCGAAGTTCAACATATCACGGAAATTTTTGCGTGTGCTTGCGTTGCTTTAGATCAAGGCCACAGCTTTTCAACCAATCGGGGAATGTTTACTTGGGGCATACATCTATTTTTACTGCAGGTTTCGACATGTTTAAATCGGGATTATAGAAAAATGGAATGTTGTTGGTAGATACAAAACAGAAAATGATGAATACTTTTAGCAAAAGATAAATTGGATCGGGGGTCTGTGAATTCACATTATTTGTACAACTCTCCTTACTCTTGGGAAGCGTGTGCTTTACATCGAGGCTTGCGTTGCTTTACATTGACGCCATAGTAGTTCAACCAATCGGGGAATGTTTATTTGGGGCATACATCTATTTTTACTGCAGGTTTTGGCATATTTTAATCGAAATTAGAGAAAAATGGAATGATGTTAGAAGATATAAAACAGAAAATGATAAATATTTTTAGCAAAAGATGAATTGGATCGGGGTTCTGTGTATGCACATTATTTGTACAACTCTCCTTACTGATGGCAAAAAATGGAATTTCCGTGACCTAAATGGTTCGCGAAATTAATATTTTTATATATATATAGTAACAAGGGAGTTCCTTTTACAATTAAAAGAATAAAACTAGCATTGATGTGAGTGAAGAAATTAAAAAAGATTATGTATGTATATTTAAGGTAATTCGTCAAGCTGAACTCCAGGATCATGCGTTCATGAACCGATAGCGGAAAATGTTTGTAAAGTTTGTCGCATATCAAATCTCGAACCATATCTTGACCAATCAGAAACGGACAAAACTTGACCTATTAAATAAAATTTCTAAACCGGTTCATACAAAGATACAAAACACATTTACCTCGGTATCAAAAATGTTCATATACAAAACGTGTATTTTGAACTAGATTTAACCGAAAAGTTCACATACAAAGGATAAACACTTTATTGGGATATCATTGATGCATAAAAAGTTCATCCATTCGATGAGTTAGACTATGATACGTCGCGTTTCTGAGTAAAGCTAAATATAACCAAAAGACATAAAGAGGGCAACATAGAGTCGTCAACAGAAAAGTATCAAGCTTTTGATTGTCTCCTCGAGTCTACAAAAGTTGTGGATAAATTTAACAGAACAAAAAATTCCAAGGTCTGTCACTATTACCTTGTGCAATTCTCCAAATTACGATAAACATGATATGTAATACCAGAACTACTGACAAAGTTCCTGACTTGGGACAGGCAATTTAAAATGTGGCGGGGTTACACTACACTCCCCTTTTTAATCTCAATCCGTAGGGTAAAAAAACTTCCATAAAAGAACGTACTATAAAAATCAGTACAGGACAAAACAAGTATTCACCTCTTCTGTTACGATATAACAGTTAACAAAACCATCAAGAAATAACAAATTATACCATATCAAAGAATGTTCCAATTACTCGAAGCTAGCCAGCTGTATAAAGACAGCTCCAAGTACTTAGTTTGGAGTTTACCCTACCAAGCAAACAAGATGAGAAGGGCTTCGGTGGCCAAGTGGTCTAAGTAGTTCAACTACTGTATCACTAGCCTGTCAACGCTGAAGTTGCGAATTTGAGTTCCGCACGTGGCAGGTGAGTTCGACTCTAATCCTAATTGACTAGGAATATAAATGTTCCTACCGAAGATCAGTGGTTCTCTCCGGGCACTCCGGCTTTCTCCGCCAATAAAAAACTGACCGCCAACAGTACTGAAAGTGGCATAAAACATTAATCAATCAAAAAATATAAGAGTTTTAATTATAATCTAATAAGACAACGAAAAAAGAAGAACAAATTTTACAAACAGTATTTTATAACATATTCAAGGCAACACTATAAACTTGAAGCATTTTGTTCTTCAATGCAAACTTCAACAGAATAAACCATCTGAAATTATTTCACTTGAATTTCAAATTTGCTGTCGGGAAAGTTGTCAACCCATAAGGTATTTCTCTATTGTTGGTGGGTGTACATTGAAAAATACCCCTGTTTCACTACCATAGAGACTAGTATGACAGTTTGTCAAAAAAACTGCTACCTTGTTCATGGACAGAAGGAATATTTTTTGGTTTTTCTTGTAGTACAAAAATGCAAATAGCGACAACACTTTTCCAAAGGCCCACTCCACACAGATGCGTACTGCAGACATTCGTTTGTTAAAAATCCTCTGATTCCGGGAGATAACACCTCCTCTGAATGGTGCTGTTATATATCCATCAGTCACGGGATATGCTGGATCACCATAAATACAAAATATTCTTCCCTGTGGATTTGTCATGTGGACTCGCATTTGTGCTAACATACTTGTACGTGTATGTGTAAAAGCCACAATGCAACGTCAATTTTAATTGGCGGAAAGCAAATTAATATTGCTAATAAATGTCTAATAAGTATTCGGCTGTTTTCTGCTGTTTGGTCGGGTTGTTGTCTCTTTGACACATTCCCCGTTTCCATTCTCAATTTCATTTACATGTAGTATTACCATTAAAGAGTTTTAATGTCCATGGTTGCACATATTTCAATCTGTCTAAGGGCAATAACTCTTTTCATAAAATATACATTTGTGTACTACAGAAATATAGACATGAGATTGCTAACAAAGTTATTTTCTATATAATTTCTATTTTTCAAGGGGAATAACTCCTGTAAAAATAATTGGTCGACACTGTTCCAAGACCTTTTTAGTATAAACCTTTGAACTGAATTTTTTAATAAAAATCCGACAGAAATGAAGACGTGAGAGTACTTACAATGCAATTTCAATCTAAATTATATATCCGATGACATAACTTCTTTAAAAATCAGCGCTGGTTTTCGAACTCTTCCTCAACATTGCTGATATAAACCTTTGATGTTCATCCTAAAAATCCTACAAAAAATATATGTGAGAGAGTGCTTACAATGCAATTTTCCATATGATTTACTTGGGGCACAACTCCTTTAAGAATAGTTGATTAGCACTGATTTTAATATCAACCTTTGAAAATCTGGCAATAATTCTACACTTGAGAGTGCTTACAATGCAATTTCCAACAAAATTTACATTTCCAAGGGACATTATTCGATCAGCGCTGATTTTCGAGCTCGTCCAAAATATTGCTGATACGAAGCTTGATTTAATTTCATAACATTCCTTCAACAAATGTACGCTTGACGGCGTTAACAATGCAATTTTCCATATAATTCATATTTCCAAGGAACGTAACTCCTTTACAAATAGTTTTTTTTTGGCGCTGATTTTCGAACATTGATGGTATAAACCTATGATATAAATTTCATTTGTCATCATGACTGAAATGTGCTCTTCCTTCTTGGGGTAAGGGGAGAAGTGAATTCTAGCTAGAAATGGCAATTTATTATATGCTATACTTTACAACAAAAGAAAGATAACCATAAGTGAACTTAACAGCAATGGAAAATCAAAGTACTGAAGTACTGAACATCGGATGACCGCACTGGTGGATGGTCACAAGCACTTGTCTCAGAAAAAAAATCACATCTCTATACCTGAAAGTAAGGTTAATAGATATATTTTTTTACTGAGACTAGTTCCTGTATGGATGATGAATAAATGACAGGGAATTCAACCTCACCGTAATAACTATTATATTGTAGTGATATAATCATTTTTTATCAGTATACTCTGGTTTGTTGTTATATATTATATTAATATTCGTATAACAGTTATATATAATTTTCATCCATCATTTGTATATCATTCTATTCTACTATTCTAATGATAGTGCAGTGCAAGTGCATGGTGGACACTCTTCTGTAATAATTCTTTTTTCTAATAGATTGGATTTGAGTAGGCATTCATATTTTCCCGCGTTTGTTGCAAAACGTTCTTGAGATATTCTTCCGCATGCGTTAACACAAATTTTCGGTATTCTTGATTTGTTATTGATATATATCTTTCTCACGACAAAACATTTTCATATCATTTATCTATGTTCTTAAAAATTATTTTCATGAATATTTATTGATGAAATTAATATATAACAAGCGATAAGGAATGTTATTTTGCACTCGATAATATCCGTGTAATTATACGAAATACGTTCGGTTATCAGTCAAAAACGCAAGTCACGTGGGTAGAAATGTCTGTGACAACATAACACCGGAATCCCCTCACGGTTATCCGCTGTAAAAATGATATGAAATAAAAACTGCCTTTTATTCCCATAGTATTCAGAATAAAAAGTATTTTAGTTTCCTATTATAAGGAATGAATTATCAAGCATATGAATCTACTGTTATTGCAAACTATGCTATGGTCTATGCACGTAACCGACTTTTTATCATATTAAACATTAGAAGCTAAACCTTTAAAAAAAATGCACAAAACTTACAAGTAAGTTTAGATTATAATGTGTTACAATTGCGCTTTTGAAGATACCCGATGATGCTCAACTTTAGACGACGGATTTTTAATGGTTCTTGAGCACATGCTCAATTTCGAATTTTCGTGCACAAACAATTGTTGTGTCAGTGTTTTGTGGAATAAAGTGTAAAACATTTCTTAAATTTCTTATTAACGAGACAACAATTTTTATTTTAAGGACAGACCCCCTTTCACGCAGTCTTGCGCGAATCAAAATGAGTCTATGCTTACAGAGATCTGAGGTCTAGAGTTGCACATAACTTTGCTAGGGGATACTGCAGACAAGACAGAACATTATTCTATTTTTGTGGTGAAGTGGTCATCGGAAATCGATTCATTCAATTGCTTATTCTAGCGACGATACAGAATCCATACATCAAATCTCACTGAGCCTCTGGTATCAAGATCGACCGAATAAAATATCGCTTTTTGATGAATCTATTTCATAATTAAAAACAAATGACGAAAATAATGCAAATTGCTCCTGAACTGTTATATCAGTGGTAATATGGCACTCCAATGTCCAACTGAGGAACAATAGAGTGTGTTCATGAACTATGGCGAGGTTTGAAAAGATGAATAATTGTATACCTTCCAACATTCTCAAAAGATAATAACAAAATTAAGAATGGAAACGGGGAATGTGGCAAAGAAACAACAATCCAACCAAATAGCAGAAAACAAAACAGCCCAAGGCCACCAATGGGTCTTCAACACAGCGAGAAATTCCCGGACCTGGAGGCGAGCTTCAGCTGGCCCCTAAACAATAATGTATACTAAATCAGCGAAAATGGACGTTGAACTAAACTCCGAAACATAGGAATGAACCAAAATTAAAAAACATACAAGACTAACAAAGGTCGTAGGTTCATGACTTGGGACAGGCACAATAATGCGACGGGATTAAATATGTTTTGTGAGATCTCAACCCTCCCCAATCCTCTAGCCAATATGGATTAGGAATAAACAAACATACAGCAATACGCACAGTAAAACTCAGTTTAAAAGGAGTCCGAGTCCAATGTTAGAAAAGGTAACAGAAGAAACTAAGTAAAATGACAATGATCAACAGAAATTAACAACGGACTACTAGCAGTTACTGACATGCCAGCTCCAGACCTCAATTAAACTGATAGAAAGATTATCTCTTCTTCATATGAAAATCAAGCACAATACCTCCCGTTAAGGGTTTAGTATCATATCATCATAAAATATATATTATAGGAAATAAACTCATCATAGATATCAGGATTAAAATTTTGTATGCCAGACACGCGTTTCGTCTACAAAATACTCATCAGTGACGATTGAATCAAAATAGTTAAAAAGGCCAAATAAACTACGAAGTTAAAGAGCATTCAGGACCCAAAATTCCGAAAGAAAAGATTATACCAGTTTCCATTCATCAAATTCCCTAGCGGTTTTACTCCTTTTCACAGGTCGGAATGTGTAACTTAAAGCGTGAATACTTCATTGTCGGGTCTCTTTTCTTTGTCTGCATTATTATAGTATGGCAAGTACGGTGTAAAGCAAACGTTAATCAAGAAATCAATCGTATAAGGTAAAGTTTAAGGACTATTTCAGAGGCAGTAAAAGAAGAATGATTTTACATTAGCATCATCTACCAACAATATTTAATATCTATATTAATAGTTGGTTAAGGGTTAACTTAACTAAAGAGTAAATATCGTACAACCCCGCTTTAATTGGAGTTCATATTGCCTATGCTCAATAAAAAAAATAAGGAGATGTGGTATGGCTGTCAATGAGACGACTATCCACCAGAGATCAAATGAAGTATATTTTAGCAATAATCGGCAACCGTATGGCCCAAACAATGAGAAAAACCCTTACCATAAAGTCAAGTTCGTTTGTTAACATCCCAAGATTGCAACTTCCTGAGGTAAAGTAAACCAGTTTGGTTAAGATAAGATCTTTCACTTTGCTGCGTTAGATTTGTATGTCGCTCGTGTAAAACACAATTGCAAAGTTAACCTTCGTCAATTCCATACAAAAAACCTTTTATCTTAGTCGTTTGTAAGTGTACTGTCAACGGTTGTATCGGTTTCTATCCCAAGGACCGTTCCCTACATATAGAATATTAGAGTATTTTACAGCAACTCTTATATATGTGCTTCGGAAAGCTAATAAAATCTTGCTGAACTTTCGACATGATACTCCTAGCTAAAACGTCAGAGAAAAGTAACATCCGGCCTCCTCAACGAAGAAGGAAGGACGAATCGAGATTGATGATATCGTAATACATGTTGTAATAACACACAAATCATGATTTTGATTGTATATTTTACATATTGTGTTTTTTAATCGATCTGGTTAAAAATATTCACCGACCCAAATACGTTAAAGCAAAACGCGCAAGGCTTGTTATCAATTTCCAAAAGTGTAAAATTTACAGTTCTAACAACCAATTGCCTCATGTTGTTCACAGTCTATATCGTTATCGATCAATTTATGTAAGGTTATATTTACATTCACTGTTATCTTGAAATTCGACAGTAAATCACAAAAATATCAGGACTTCCGGGATGACGTGAGACACTTTGTTTTTGTTTAATTCGGATCAGGATAACCGCCTATAAATTTCATTCTACAAGAAAACTAATTTGGAGATGATGAGATGGCACGCAGGCGGGAAAAATCGGAAATTAATCCAATCGTTAAATACTTATTGTTCTCTCTAAATTTCGTTTTCTGGGTAAGAGTAATTTATCAACTATTTGTATTATTAGTATTATAGGTTCAATAGTACCAGGTTACACAGTTATGTAAATGATCATACTGTCGAGACAAAATATATATATATATATATATCTAAAGCAAGCCTAAAATTGTTGTTCTTACAGAGACTAATAGTCGGTATTGGGTAGTGTTTTTGATATAATACCCTCAAAATGAAAGCAAGTTGAGCATAAGGCGTTAATGCAGAAATATGAAACCAATAATACATCATGATAAAAACATTTGTCAGAGTGAAATTTCATTTGCCAGTCATCTCGTTTTACTACATTTATTGAGCCCTCTTGAGCGGTCTAAGACCTGCCTCCAATTTATTAATGAGTCTCATAAAAAAACAATTAGTCAAATGTCTAGGACATACAATCAGGCTAAAATATGAAACAGGTCTTCAATCTTGCCAAATTTAATAAAGTGGAGAAATAACGAAGAGTTGAACTTTGTCATGTCGGGTCCTTTTAAAGCAGACTATGCGCGTCATTTGGACTCTGTTGGATATTTGTCTCCTTGGCTGTCAATCCTACCACATCTCCTTATTCTATGTCTAAATCTGTCCCATTAGAGACACCAGTCTACGCTAGAGTCAACAGTTAATTTAGAAGTGTCTTCAACATTTCTATGTTGACATGAATCATTGAATGGTCAAACTTATAAGTTAACTGTTTACAAAACTTTTAATTTTTCAAATAGTAATGATGTTCTTCCCAGGAATGGATTACTTTAGCTGTATTTTGCAAAACCTTTCCGTAAATTCGGACTGCTTGATCCTCTATGCTCTTCAACTTCGGACTTTATTTTGGGCTATTTAACTTCTTTGATTCGAGCGTCACTGACGAGTCTTTTGTAGACGAAACGCGTGTCTGGCGTACACAATTTTAAGCCTGGTATTTGTGATGAATTACTTGATCTGTTGTTTGATGTGCATTAACAAGAAATATGTTATTTTTGTCTCGATGTTTTCTCGTACATCTCACTCAATCATAATCATTAGAGGAAGGTAATGCTAATAAATTAAACAAAGGTGAACAAAAACTAGATATTTGTAAAAACAATTAGTAATTAAGAGCAACATGTACATGTATTGTAAAATGATGACTATAACGTTCAATAAAGGGCAATCGAATTTAATAAAGAAAATTATATACTAGTACACAGAATAGGATGCTTGATTAATTGGCAAGATAAAATAAAAATCGTCTGTTGCGTCATGATCCTCGCTTTAAAATTAATCCAACAACGCATAGTTAGGACAATGGACAGCCAAAAATTATCTTATTGGGGATGTTAAAAAAAATGACTCGATTTTCATTTTTATACAAGAGATCTGTATTTCCTTCTTCTCAATTGTATATTTATATTTTGATTTTTTTAGATTCTTGGTCTCGCCTTTACAATTCTTGGAACGTACATTCTTATTCTGAAACATAAAGTTGTGAAAGATACGTTTGATTTCTTCTTGGATCCGTCCACTATTATGTGTACTGCGGGAGCAGTCATTGTATTTGTAGCATTCTTTGGTTGTATGGGTGCTTTGAGAGAGAATACATGTTTTTTACAGTTTGTAAGTAACTTAATTATGTATACAAGAAGAAAACACACCAGTTTTATAACAAAAACTGCAATAAAACTTTGACATTAACATCAGTTTAAATAGTTTGAAACCACGATGAAAATAGTAAGTTAATAATTTGAAAATATACTCGTTAAGTGTGAACAGTATAAAAATCATCCAAAAAAGATTCCATTCAAATCAAAATGAAAACCAATACTTTAAAACTGTTTACGTTTGCACCGGTAAAATATGTTTGAATGGTTTGAAACCATGTCAAATAGATTACAGATGAAATTGTTATCTTCTTAAAGTTTGAATAAAAAGAGATTCGAAGCATACGTCCATGCCGAGACAACAAGCTAACGACACAAATTACCAAATTATATCCCAAAATGACTACATAGTGTCTTCAACCATTGGTGGGTGTCTACGAAAATAACATTAAGATATGAGACAATATACAATATGACTAAAAGACATTGACATTTTTAAATCAAGACCATTTCGAAAAGGTAGACCAAAAAATCAATGTAGTCATAAATACAAAACATAAGAACAGTGTATTGAAAATAACCATAAAGCGATTATTTATTGTGTGCAATTCAAACTATCAGGTACTGAACTTCAAATTTATTTATTTTTTATTGTTTATTTCAGTTTAACTATTTGGTAACATTCATGTTCGTTGGAGAAATTGTCTTTGTGATATTTGTGTTTGTATTTTATTTTGTACCGGATGCTCGAGAACAACTTGGTTTATTTCCTGAAAAGTCTATGCATGAGGCAATTATAAAATATGGTGTAGTAGACGATGATGATATGGTCAACTTCATAGATAATATACAGCAAACGGTTAGTTCTTCTCTGCTTTCTTGATAGTAGACATTGATAAATGTAAGCAGTGTTTACACTTTGCCCCTGAAATTGGTCAAGTTAGACGGATTCTCATTCGAATGAGCTTTGAACTGACAGTCGACTAAAGTAAGTTGTGACTGAAGTATGTTTGTTAATTTTTAATTTAGACTTTCCATACAACAAAGTAAGTTTAAGCCTTTTGCCCGGCCTTAGAGTGTATAATGTCAATTTGTTGTCTGTCCATCTACTAATTTGTCTGCCCATCTATCGATCTGTATGTCCATCTATTAATTTGTCTGCCCATCTATCGATTTGTCTGTCCATCTATTAATTTGTATGCCAATCTATCGATTTGTCTGTCCATCTATTAATTTGTCTGTCCATCTTTTAATTTGTCTGTCCATCTATCAATTTGTCTGTACATCTATTAATTTGTCTGTCCATCTATTCTTTTGACTATCTCGTAATCAGGTTAAAGTTTTGATTTAAGCTAGTTTACCATGAATTTTTGGTCACCTCAACTTGAAAATTGTTACACGTTATGATGTAAACGTTTTTGAATATATGCAAAACTAGGATTTCAACTTATAATTCACAGTTCACATTACATGGAAATGTGATAGTGTAAGCAAGGCATGGTGTTATATGGAAACATAGTCTTTTTTTTTTGTGTTAATTTTGAAAGGAACTAGAGGTTCTAAAGAGCCTGTGTCAACCTTGGTCTATGTTCATATTCAACAAAGGACACTCTCCAACATTGAAGACATGAATAGAATTCATGAGAAAAATCTCTGTTTTGTTGATCTTGTATTGCTGATCATTTAGCTGTTTAGTTTCTCTCTATCTTCTTTAGTTTTTGCTCAAAACACAAAAGGGGGTTAAAACAATCCTTATTTAAGAGGCTGGGCAATCACTCCTATAAAGAGTGACAGCCTACTACCTTTATCAGCAAAATGTGACTTGTTAGTAGATCGGACGATTTCCTCTTTATTGTCTTAATTGTAGCTATTGTTTTGCTGATCATTTTTGCCTGTTTAAGTTTCTATCTATCTATTATAATTTTTAAGAAATAGGGCAAAAACGCAAAATATTGTAAAAATCATCATCAAAGGGCAATTACTCTCATAAAGAGTAGGCTGACGATTTTGACAAAGAAACTTATTTGTAGAACTTATCTTGCTGATCATTTTTGCAATTTAATGTTTCTATGTATCTATTATAGTTTTCAAGATAATAGGCAAAAATGAAAAAAGGTAAAATATAGGGCAATAATTCCTATAAGAAGTCGTCTGACAATTTTGACGTAAATAGACAGTTGGTAGAGCTCAAATGTTCTATTTTTAGCCATGTCGGCCATGTTGGTTGGCAGGCGGGGTCATCGGACACATCTTTTAAACAAGATATCCTAATGATAATTGTGGCCAAGTTTGGTTAAATTTGTCTCAGTAGTTTTAGAGGAGAAGATTTTTGTAAAAGATAACAGAAATTGACGAAAAAATGTGAAAAATTTAATTTAAAGGGCAATAACGCCTTATGGGGTCAATTGACAATTTTGGTCATGTTTGACTTATTTGTAGATCTTACTTTGCTGAACATGCTGTTTACAGTTTATCTCTATCTATAATAATATTCAAGATAACCAAAAACTGCAAAACTTCCTAAAATTACCAATTCAGGGGCAGCAACCCAACTACGGGTTGTCTAATTTGTCTGAAAATTTCAGGGCAGATAAATCTAAACCTGATGAACATTTTTAATCCATGTCAGATTTGCTCTAAATGCTTTAGTTTCAGAGATATAAGCCAAAATCTGCATTTTACCCCTATGTTCTATTTTTAACCATGTCAGCCATGTTGGTTGGTAAGCGGGGTCATCGAACACATTTTTTAAACTAGATACCCTTATGATGATTGTGGCCAAGTTTGGTTAAATTTGTCTCAGTAGTTTCAGAGGAGAAGATTTTTGTAAAAGATTACAAAAATTTACAAAAAATTGTTAAAAATTGACTACAAAGGGCAATAACTCCTTAAGGGGCCAATTGACCACTTGGTCATGTTGACATATTTGTAGATCTTACTTTGCTGTACATTATTGCTGTTAACAGTTTATCTCTATCTATAATGATATTCAAGATAATAACCAAAAACTGCAAAATTTTCTTAAAATTACCAATTCAGGGGCATCAACCTAACAACAGGTTGTCTGATTTGTCTGAAAATTTCAGGGCAGATAGATATTGACATGATAAACAATTTTAACCCATTTCAGATTTCCTCTAAATGCTTTGGTTTCAGAGATACAAGCCAAAATCTACATTTTACCCCTATGTTTTATTTTTAGCCATGGCGGCCATCTTGGTTGGTGGGCAGGGTCATCGGACACATTTTTAAAACTAGATACCACAATGATGATTTTGGCCAAGTTTGGTTAAATTTGGCCCAGTAGTTTCAGAGCAGAAGATTTTTGTAAAAGTTAACGGACGACGGACGCCAGGTGATGAGAAAAGCTCACTTGGCCCTTTTGGGCCAGGTGAGCAAAAAATGCTGAAAATGTGTAGTTCTCTAGTAAAGAAATGCTAAACATTATTACCATGAATTCATGTACATGTATTCTCAAACTGTAATTTAAAATAATGCCTTCTTGCTCAACGTGTAGTGGCAATAATGAATTATTATATCATAAATACCTTTTGAACTTTTACTTGTAGTTGAAATGTTGTGGACTTGGAGACAAGGAAGACGGATTCCTTGACTGGAACGACAACATGTATTACAATTGTACCACTACCAGTAAATCTCCAGAAAGATGTTCCGTTCCAGCATCGTGTTGTAAGATCAAAGCGGTATGTACAGTTATAAATAGTATAAAGTGACTGATTTACAAACGCGACCATTGCAAACAGAAAAAAACGAGAATATGTCAAATTTCTTCGAGTACGTTAAAAATCTCGAAAATAAATAGCCTCGACGTCGACAAGAGAGGGATATAAGTGAACATAACTTGGTTAACAATATTGATACATGTATAAGATATTTCTCGGTTAGACAATATTGTAGGAACTATTAAAATTCGGACATCAAAATGAAATGTTAAAGCGACTGTATAAGATAGTTAAGTTTTTAGAAATATGTATGATTGCATATCGAACACTTACTATTATAATAGATTATCAGATATTTATTTCGGTAGCATTTTGTATTTCAATTCTGAAAAAATCATATTGTTGGTTGATAAGAGAGATCCATCAGACATATTTCATCGTGATTCCAAAATATGTATAAACTTTGTTCAAAAACCATCAGTATACGGCAACGTCTAAGTTAATTAAATGACTCTCTGTTGCATTTGTCATATTACAATGTTTGCAAATCAATCAACTCTTGAAAAAAATATTTAAACAGTCACTGTGTAATTTCATCTTGGTTGCCTAATTTGCCAAAAAGAGTGTTACATCGTGCTTTTTTCTGAAGTTATTTGTGATGTTTCAGTATTTTTAGAAAAAAGATAGGTAATTTGATGAGTATAAAATCATTAACAAAAATCCCACCAAAACGACTAGCTGTATAATGTTTAAGGCTACTATTGGTAACAATTAAAAATAATATGCCTAACTTAATATGTAATTGAAATTAAAAATTTTGTAATTTTATTTAGGGTGATATTAGGAATATATTGTGTGGAAAAAATGTCATGGATCCAAAGGTAAGTCTAATATATTTTTTCTTCGTAGCTGAAATGTTAAAAAATTGTAAAGTTAAAGGTCATCTGATTGACATAGCTTGAAACGTTGAATAATTGTTAAGTTAAAGGTTATCTGATTGACATAGTCTGAAACTTTAAATAATTGTAAGGTTAAAGGTTATCTGATTGACATAGTCTGAAACGTTGAATAATTGTACCAAGTGTATCTGATGGATATAGTCAGAAACGTTGAATAATTGTACCAAGTGTATCTGATGGATATAGTCAGAAACGTTGAATAATTGTACCAAGTGTATCTGATTGACATAGTCTGAAACGTTGAATAATTGTACCAAGTGTATCTGATTGACATAGTCTGAAACGTTGAATAATTGTACCAAGTGTATCTGATTTGATATAGTCTGAAACGTTGAATAATTGTACCAAGTGTATCTGATTGATATAGTCTGAAACGTTGAATAATTGTTCCGAGTGTATCTGATTGACATAGTCTGAAACGTTAGATAATTGTACCAAGTGTATCTGATTTGATATAGTCTGAAACGTTGAATAATTGTACCAAGTGTATCTGATTGATATAGTCTGAAACGTTGAATAATTGTACCAAGTGTATCTGATTGACATAGTCTGAAACGTTAGATAATTGTACCAAGTGTATCTGATTGACATAGTCAGAAACGTTGAATAATTGTTAAGTTAAAGGTTATCTGATTGACATAGTCTAAAACGTTAAATAATTGTTAAGTTAAAGGTTATCTGATTGACATAGTCTTAAACGTTAAATAATTGTTAAGTTAAAGGTTATCTGATTGACATAGTCTGAAACGTTAAATAATTGTTAAGTTAAAGGTTATCTAATTGACATAGTCTGAAACGTTGAATAATTGTACCAAGTGTATCTGATTGACATAGTATGAAACGTTGAATAATTGTACCAAGTGTATCTGATTGACATAGTCTGAAACATTGAAAAATTGTACCAAGTGAATCTGATTTGATATAGTCTGAAACGTTGAATAATTGTTAAGTTAAAGGTTATCTGATTGAAATAGTCTTAAACGTTGAACAATTGTAAAGTTAAAGGTTATCTAGTTAACATAGTCCGAAACGTTGAATAATTGTACCAAGTGTATCTGAATGACATAGTAAAAAAACGTTGAATAACTGTACCAAAATGTATCTGATTGACATAGTATGAAACGTTGAATAATTGTACCAAGTGTATCTGATTGACATAGTCAGAAACGTTGAATAATTGTACCAAGTGTATCTGATTGACATAGTCTGAAACGTTGAATAATTGTACCAAGTGTATCTGATGGACATAGTCAGAAACGTTGAATAATTGTACCAAGTGTATATGATGGACATAGTCTGAAACGTTGAATAATTGTACCAAGTGTATATGATGGACATAGTCTGAAACGTTGAATAATTGTACCAAGTGTATCTGATTGACATTGTCTAAAACGTTGAATATTTGTACCAAGTGTATTTGATTGACATAGTCTGAAACGTTAAATAATTGTACCAAGTGTATCTGATTGACATAGTCTGAAACGTTGAATAATTGTACCAAGTGTATCTGATGGACATAGTCAGAAACGTTGAATAATTGTACCAAGTGTATCTGAATGACATAGTAAAAAAACGTTGAATAACTGTACCAAAATGTATCTGATTGACATAGTATGAAACGTTGAATAATTGTACCAAGTGTATCTGATTGACATAGTCAGAAACGTTGAATAATTGTACCAAGTGTATCTGATTGACATAGTCTGAAACGTTGAATAATTGTACCAAGTGTATCTGATGGACATAGTCAGAAACGTTGAATAATTGTACCAAGTGTATATGATGGACATAGTCTGAAACGTTGAATAATTGTACCAAGTGTATATGATGGACATAGTCTGAAACGTTGAATAATTGTACCAAGTGTATCTGATTGACATTGTCTAAAACGTTGAATATTTGTACCAAGTGTATTTGATTGACATAGTCTGAAACGTTGAATAATTGTACCAAGTGTATCTGATGGACATAGTCTGAAACGTTAAATAATTGTACCAAGTGTATCTGATGGACAAAGTCTGAAACGTTGAATAATTGCAGCAAGTGTATCTGATTTGATATGGTCTGAAACGTTGAATTATTGTACCAAGTGTATCTGATTTGCTATAGTCTGAAACGTTGAATAATTGTACCAAGTCTATCTGAAGGACATAGTCGGAAACGTTGAATAATTGTACCGTGTATCTGATTGACATAGTCTGAAACGTTAGATAATTGTACCAAGTGTATATGATTTGATATAGTCTGATACGTTGAATAATTGTACCAAGTGTATCTGATTTGATATGGTCTGAAACGTTGAATAATTGTACAGTGTATCTGATGGACATAGTCTGAAACGTTGAATAATTGTACCAAGTGTATCTGATTGACATAGTCTGAAACGTTAAATAAGTGTACCAAGTGTATCTGATTTGATATAGTCTGAAACGTTGAATAATTGTTCCGAGTGTATCTGATTTGATATAGTCTGAAACGTTGATTGTACCAAGTGTATCTGATTTGATATTGTCTGAAACGTTGAATAATTGTACCAAGTGTATCTGATTTGATATTGTCTGAAACGTTGAATAATTGTACCAAGTGTATCTGATTTGATATAGTCTGAAACGTTGAATAATTGTACCAAGTGTATCTGATTTGATATAGTCTGAAACGTTGAATAATTGTTCCGAGTGTATCTGATTTGATATAGTCTGAAACGTTGATTGTACCAAGTGTATCTGATTTGATATTGTCTGAAACGTTGAATAATTGTACCAAGTGTATCTGATTTGATATAGTCTGAAACGTTGAATATTTGTACCAAGTGAATCTGATTGGCATAGTCTGAAACGTTGAATAATTGTACCAAGTGTATCTGATTGACATAGTCGGAAACGTTGAATAATTGTACCAAGGTTATCTGATTGACATAGTCTGAAACGTTGAATAATTGTACCAGGGTTTCTGATTGACATAGTATAAAACGTTGAATAATTGTACCAAATGTATCTGATTGACATAGTCAACTTGCAACTTTTGTCCAACCTATAACAAGTTGCAGAATATACCAAGAATCAAAAGAAAGACAAAACCATGGTAAAAAGAGACGGAAAAATTTTCAACAACATTACACATAACCCTACAGAAAAAGCTAAAGATTGAAACAAACTTAAGATTCAGCAACATGAAACCTAGGTCATCATGAAGGGCCAGCAGCTCCTGCTCTGTTAGTGACAATTGGCGTGGTGTAATAGGTTCCGGAGTTTTCAACAAACGCTTCAAAAGCAAAAATTAATATGTTAAAAGTTAAAAATAATGCGTATAATCATATATATTTCTTATTCATATATACGCTTTTGAACAATATAATCAAATTATTTAAATATTATTTCAGCCAGATGGTTCTGTTTCCCCTGGAGCAAATGTGGATAAGATTTACACAGTTGGTTGTCTGAAGGCTCTTGGCAACTGGATTAATTCTAATGCTTTAGTAGCAGGTGGTGTTTTGTTAGGAATTCTGGTACCTCAGGTTAGGAATAGCAAAGGATGAATGCACGTGATATAAACCAACTTCGTTAAAAATAAAATATTCTTCAAAAGCAATAGCGAAGGGAGTGCAAATAAAAGCACTTGAAAACAATCATTAATATGGTCGGTCGGTCGAATGAATTTCATAATCTCTTATTTCCTTGATAATCAAACTGTTATCATACTTTGATTTACTGTATCAGTGTTTGACAAAATATACAAACACAATTTAGCAATTTCAATGACGGATCCAGGTTTTTTAATAAAGTAGCTTACTTTTTTCAAGAAATGTTACGAGTCAAGATTCAATATATTTATATAAAGAGATAAAATGAAAGTAATGAGAAAAACACCTGAAACAGGATTTGTATCCGCTTTCTTTTAATTGACATAAAAGAGTTCCTTCTTCATCAGCCTCCCATCCCTTATTGTGTTGTCTTTTTATATTTACTTTCAATAGATTATAATACATGTTGACATCAAATCGCGTAGGGTATCACTTTTATTTGGGAATTCATATATAAAATTAAGTGATCCCTCTAACGCGAAATCATTACCAATATTTTTCTAAGGAATATATAGAAATGGTTAACTCTTATGACTGTTTCAACAAAACGAACGGTGCCAAATGACAGCTTTTAGATTTAACTAAAACAAAAGTTTTTTTTTTTTTTTGTTTTTTTTTTTTTTTAATTAATCTTTTTTGACATTAACTCTGAAAAAAAACTTTTCTTAAAAGTATTTTACATGTCCATGTAAAACCTTTGACAACATTCTTGATAACACAAGTGTCATTGATTAAGTTCTCAAAATTATATAACAGATGACGTGGGTATAATTGTGTAACAAATGTTATAAAATATTTCTTTAACAGATGTTCATCATGTGTGTTTCGCGAACATTGCGGTACCAAATAAAGGCACAGAAGGCAAAATGGGATCGTCCAGAAAACAGACCTAATAAATTTCAGGGTGATGGACCATACTATATAAATGTTCCAAAAGACAGAAATCAAAGAGCGGGAAGATATCATGGAGTGAACAATCCAACTTTTGAACATCATGCTTAAGTTTTTTGCAATATTTGATCTTTTTTCTTCTTTTATCCCTAAAAAGATATAATCCTATCTCAAACAAATAAGGTTTGTACATGTATATGGATTAGATATACTTGTAATACAACAGTGTTCCCCTTCTACATCTCCTTCCCTTTACCCGGTAAACGTAAGTTATAGGTTAACAGGAATTATCCTGACTTCTGTCCATTAACAATCTTTTCAAATCTAGTTAGATGGATTTACCGTATTTTTTAATGAAAATTTACAAAGATGGTAGTAAACAAGGTGCTTATAGACGGCCGTATGGTGACATATAGTTGCTAACTTCTACGTCATTTGATCTAGGGTAAAAAAGTTGTCTCAATAGCAATCATACCACATCGCCTTATCTTATATGCGCAAAGGCATGAGTTGGCGATATAAAAAGATTTTAGATGCAAAAAAGGGATGTTGTATGATTGCCAATTAGACAACTTTCCACCGAAGACCAAATGGCAAGGGTGTGAACAACTACAGGTACCCGTACGACCTTCAAAGATGAGCAAAAGTGTTTACTCTTCTTTGTCTACATGTTGTTTCAACAAAGGTGATCATGATGCCCTGTGGTTTTGTGTTTAATTATACTAAGCTGCACTTAAAGAATGACTGTAAGAAGAATTTGTCAGTCTTATATGCAATTTCAAAATTTGAGCGAACTAGAGTCAGTTTTATATATTTAAGATCTTTGCATGCATTCTATCAAGTCAAGCACTGCACTGTTAGATGCATAATTGAGGTTTACTGTCTTTGTTTCTAGTTTTTTGTTACTGGAAACAGTAACTCGGTTATTTATGTGTTACTTATATTAATTTATGTGTTTATAGATTCTGAAAAAATATTGTGTCAATAAAATTGTATTTGCATTTTAATTGTTGTTATTAAAGAGTGATATTTTATGAGATCTTATAATTGTGGAATGGAAATAACACTTAATATTGATTGTGTGCATCCGTAGCGTGTTTCTGTATTTAACTTCTAACTAAACATTCAAAAGCCAATGGTGTATAAGACCAAAAGGGAACTGAATTTCAGTAGTTACAGATTTGCCAGAATTCACAATGTATAAACCATATATTGTTTTGAATAAACGGACACATTTTTTGCCGACGAACAGGAGAAAATTGAATCAAGAAAGCTTAGAGTGGTGGCTTTTTTATTTCGATGGTGCCAAATCTTCACACATAATTATATCGAAAAACTGCGGTTTTACTGCTGTAGTTTTCAAAATTTCTCCAACATGAATTCAACATATCAAATTTTATGAAAAGATATCATATTGTCGTAAATAAATAAAGCTATTCTAATCAATACATTTGAAGCTGAACATAATTCAATTAATATTCGTTGAGACCATTGTAAATTCCTAAGAGATTCTCTCATATCCTACTTTTCAATAGAGTTCACAAGAAAAGGAACTGTTCATGTCGGCCTACGGTCATGCATTTCAGATTGATTAAAGATTGTTTTCCTTACATTATTTCACAGAACAAACATGTTTTGAGCCACAATTACGTCCTCTTTTGCTCGATTGTGACATCAACGGATCCGACATACCACCGGATATTTACTTGCCATGCAACACGACTGGTGTCACTAGTGGATCAGAAACTGTTTACTCTTTTACAGCACGTTAGTTACCCTAGTTTTTTCCATGTTACTCGATTTTTCGTTTTCTGTATTGATTTTAATTTTTATTGGTGTTTATAAAAATAAGAAGATGTGGTATGAGTGCCAATGAGACAACTCTCCATCCAAGTCACAATCTGTTTGTCTTTTCCTTTTTTTACCAGAGTTGTTGTAACCTTTTTTTTATACACCCTTTATATCTGTAAGCCTCAAATCTATGTCCAGCCTCAAATCTATGTCTTTTCCGCAAATCTATGTCCTTTTTAATATTGCGTCATAGACGTTCCAAATTTATGTCCTTTATTGTCTCAAATCTATGTCTTTTATTGTCTCAAATCTATGTTCTATATTGTCTCAAATCTATGTCCTTTTTAATATTGCGTCATAGACGTTCCAAATTTATGTCCTTTATTGTCTCAAATCTATGTCTTTTATTGTCTCAAATCTATGTTCTATATTGTCTCAAATCTATGTCCTTTATTAACTCAAATCTATGGCTATTTTTGTCACAAATCTATGTCCTTTATCGAAATGTGGTGACGTAAGACATAGCAAGACGTAATCAAGTAAAACAATATGTGTAGTTTCATTCTTGAAGGCACATTAATAAAGTAACATGTATGCTCGTTTGGCCAATAATGTGTACACAGAACTATGTTGTGGTTGTTGAATGTTGATGTCATGGTACACAATGGATTTTAAAAAATACATAGATTCGAATCCGAAATAGTTTCACCAGAAAAAAACTTTTTTAATAAGATAGTGGCACAAAATGTCGTTGTTAAACCGGCAATAAATTATACCCTAAACATTTTTATGTGGTACCTATACATTGAGACATTGAACAAATAGTTGTATGTGTTTACAGATTACGATACAGAATAGGTTCAATTCATTGTTGAAGGCCATACATGTATCTTTAGTTGCTTGTATACAGATGTGGTTTTGTCTCAGGTTGTTTATTATAGGAATGACTGTAATATTTTTTCTGTCTATGAAGAAATAACATAAAAAATGTGGTGCACACTGAATAATTTTAAAGTGTGCACCACATTTTTTATGTTATTTCGAATAGACAGAAAAAATATTACAGTCATTTCTTATAATTTAATTGTTTTAAACCGTAGTAAACCATGAAAAAACGTTGATGACGTCACGGTCACATGACAAAATTATGTCTATGAGCTGATAAACAAAACAACGTCAGCCAATCAGAAGACGCGTTACATCCAAAATTAAATTATTAACTTATATTTCGTATTTGTTACCAAGACATAATGAGTAAAGGGAAGTAACGATAATTACTACAGAACAATTAAACACGGGATCAAGAAAAGCAAACAATTTGAAAATGTTGTAGTTTTACAATAACATGTAGATCATACAATAATTACACACGCATGTAAAATTTTGAAGCACACACATGGAGAACACATCCCAACTTAACCTTGAATTATGGGAAATGACTTAATAAAACAAAAATCCTTTAAGGCCGTACTTATTAGACTGGCATAAATTTGCGCATGGCAAAACAAACTGGAAAAAAAATTAAGAAAAGAACACAGATTTGAGGCCGTATCTTTTAAACGAACATAGATTTGCGAATGACGTCACGATTGAAAACGAATTTGAAAATAGGACACAGATTTGAGGCCGTATCTTTTTTAACGGACATAAATTAGCGATTGACGTCACGATGGGGCACAGATTTGAGAAACGGACACAGATTTGAGAAACGGACACAGATTTGAGGCCGTACACAGATCTGAGGTTTACATATCTTCTTCCCGTTTGAAGAGGCAATGATTGTATCGGAAAATCCCATTTCAAATCTATTCTAAAGTTCCATCACATAGGTTATCACTGTAATCTAGGTCATTTTACGTTTGGTGTATATCTTATCATAGATATCAACTTATAAAAATATGGCGGCTTTGTGCTTATTGCTTTCGTTGCCAGTTGCGCAGGCTTTCTTGGTAAACGATAAATTACCTCAATATAATTCTTATGGTAAAAGCTTGGTTTTGGTTGGCGGCCATCTGGATGAAAACAACACAGAAATCTATAGCAGCATCGTTAAACTTGCTGTAAGTTCTTTAAATGTTTTTGTGATAGAACTTGTCTGGATAATGACATTTGGCGATTTTACACTTTGAGAGTACAGAAGACACCTCAGTGAATGAACAAAATCCAGAGACAAAACACAAGATCGTTGTAATATTTGACCTCTAAAAATGTCTTTTGTCTTTTGTTTGTTTGTTTTCAGTGTTGTCGGGTTGCTGTCTGATTGACGTATACCGCCCACAGATATTTCATAAAACAGATAAAACACAAAATATAAATAAACTATGAGAATTAAACAATATTTCACAACAACAGAATATGTGGTTCCAAAACTTTTTTTTTTCATCAAAGAAGTCTATTGGTTTATTACTCAATAAGTCTCTGTTTCATGGACGTATACCCAACATCTCCGTTTATTTATAATTGATATGTATCTGCTCAATTCATTTTTTGTGAGTATAAGCTCTAATTATAATTACAAAAATAAATGAACATTAAAATATTCCATATATATATATATATAATGACAGCAATACGTGAACATTAGATTTACTCCATATTAAACAAGCCATCCATTGGCTAGAGCCAATAATTTCATTTTTATATGTTTGTATAAAAATAAGAAGAAGATGTGGTATGATTGACTACTCTCCACAAGAGACCAAAAGACCAAGCAGAAATACATCTAACAAAAACTCACAGAAATTAACAACTATAGGTCACCGTTCGACCTTCAACAATGAGTAAAACCCATACCGCATAGTCAGCTATAAAAGGTCCCGAAATGAATTCAAACAAGAAAACTAACGGCCTGACTAGTACAAAATAATGAACGAAAAACAAATATGATATACAACAACAAACGACAACCACTGAGTCACAGGCTCCTGACTTGGGACAGGCACATACAGAATGTGACGGGGTTAAATTAATTTCAAGGCGAGCCAACCCTTCCCCTAACCTGGGACAGTGGTGTAACAGTACAACATAAGAACAAACTATAAAAGTCAGTTGAAAAGGGCTTTACTCATCAGATCGATCCAAAGCAGAAATTCATCTAACAAAAACACAGAGTTGACGTGACGGGGTACTACATACTATTGTCCACGTATGTAAAACTATATAAATCAGCTTTTGATTTTGCACCTTTTAACATTTTAGGGAGGAGTAACGCGTGCCAAGATTGGGATCGTCACTGCGGCCTCTGCTGATCCCGCGGACAGCTGTTATTATTATTCCGACTTATTTCTGCATCGTTATAAGGCCCTTTCTGTCTATTGTATACCAATAGACGTCAATCATATTTCCAAAAATTCGAATCAGAGTATTGTGGGCAAAATAAAACAACAAACAGGATTCTTCTTTGGAGGTGGAGACCAACAGAGAATTATTGATACGTAAGACGGATATTTTTACTCTTTACAAATGTTTTTCTCCTGGTAAAAGAGATTTCAATTACTAAGTAATAGTTTTGATTTGTATAATACAATACGTTTACGGTACCAATTTAAGTGCATATAACAAGTGTTTGATATCATAGGTACATGGGGACAGAACATTTTTTTAGCCCTATTATATCTATATAATATATCAGTGACCGCTGTGGATAGTAAACTTGGAATTGATAGTAAATAGCAAATACTAGTTATTTCTAGCATATTTATGTTCATATGATACCAAACAAACAAAAAACGCGAAAATAATTGAAATTGATAGAAAACAAAAAATAACGGATTTTGGAAAAAAAGGCGGAGGGCTAAAATAAATTGTCCTGTCCCCAAGTACCTATGTTTGATACAATAACCTCCGTAGGGCCAGATTACTGAAAAAAATACACAAACCTTGTGGGAGGATCAAACAGATAAAAAACAGTCTTTTGTCAAATTAGCATGCAATTGTCATGCACCGTGTATCATTTAAATCATGCTATTATTCCCACAATTTACAATTTAGGCATTGACTACTTAACAAATTGTATTCTCGGAGACTGACAATTTACCAGAATCGGCATTAGTCGGTAATCGATTCTGCTGTATGATTTGAAAAAGAGGGGCGAAAGCTATACCTAAGCAAAAAATCAAACTCATAAGTCGAAATGGAACTTACAATGCCATGGCAAAAACGGGGTGATCACAGGTGCTCCGGAAGGGTAAGCAGATCCTTGGTAACGGAACATTTTTTTACTTTTTGTAAAAAATGATCTATGCTTTATTTGCCGAATCGCATCATTATAGGTTTTTTCTAAGTGGTCACGTAGAATCTCCAGCAATGACAGCGATCAAGGAGCAATTTGATGCTGGCGCCGTTATAGCTGGCACAAGTGCAGGTACTGCTTGCCAACCGTCAGCTATTATGATCAGAGGTCAGTTTGAAATTATTTACATCATTTCTTCCATATAGGTCTTCGATAAAGGTCGATCATGTTTTGTGCTAAAGCGTAATGAGAGACGATATAAGTCCATCAATACAATGACGTATGTGTTAGTTATACGTCCTTGATCAAGACAAGTCGTAACTAAATAGAGAGCTGGACAAGTGTACAAATTACTGTATGTTTTAAAATGATCCCCGAGTCTCATTCACTCAAGAGGATGACCAAACAATAAAAAAACAAGTGTTTAAAACAGCCAGTGACCACCAGTGACGATATTCATACCTAGGAAAGGCACATAAACATACGGTGGGTACTATCTAACTATTTTCACCAGCAAAAATTAATCATGTGAACTACGTACTACCATCGTGTGTATATGTAATCTGTATTCGGTACCCGGACAACAAAATAAGTTCCATGATGCATTGTTCCTTTAAAGTTTTCGTAATTTCTGAAAGTGTTCAAGTCCCATATCAGACGACAAAAAGTGATACAAACCTAAGTTTTCGTGTTCTGTCTTAACAGTAAATAAGTTCTGATTCTCTCCATCTCTCACTGATTAGCTAAATCAGTTCTCGTTTAAGCCTATATCTTTTATATTAAAGGTGGGATGAGTTGGGATGGTTTGCGATATGGGGCTTTTCAATCTGAAAGCAAAGATCATCCTGATAATTTGATATACAACAAAGATGGCGGAACTGGTATGTTGGATGGTTTTATCTTTGACACACATTTCAGGTTTGTTCTAACTATTGTTGGCATAACATTTTATATTTTCGATATGCAATGTATCTAGAGGAACATTTCTAGACAGTACCAATCCTCATTCGGGTTAAAGAAAATGAAGTTTCTGATAAGCATTAGTGTATTTTGTTGAAAAAAATATGTAACACGGTTGATCGAGTAGTGAATCAAAGATGCAATTTCCTATTCTTCCCCATGGCGACAAAACGATTGTTGTAGCTTGAAAAAGACAGCAATCCAACAAAAAAACTTTATCTAAATGCACATCGAGAGAACAAAGCTAGAAAATAACTTTATAGAAATACACATTACGTACTTACATAAATCATGTTCTGAATAAATAAACTTTGGATATCATGGAACTATATTTATCAATTATGGACTTTTGACGAGGTCAATACGTTATATATGGACATGTTCGGACTTGTCCTCGGTCAATTTAATCCGAACAGGTCCATATCTAACGTATTGACCTCGTCAAAAGTCCATAATTGTTAAATACCCTCCGAATCACGTGATCGTTATAACCAATGAAAAAAGAAGAACGCTACACCTTATGTAATTATACGTAAACAATGCATTACTCTTGAAAATTATATCTACAATCACTATAGGAAAGACCTTACTGTATTATTTCTTCTGGTTATTATTCTTTTTTCTGCCAAACTTTAACGACATTTCCCATAAAAAGTACGCGACATGTTGAAATGATATTAGGTATCAAGTATCGGTTGACCAAAAGCTAGCTTGTGGTTATAGCACCACGTCGTAACATTTCCTTTATCAATAGCGGTGTTCTCCCCTAACACCGAAAACTATGTTATCATTCAAACACAGTAACCATAGTAGGTAGAAAAAAAACTGAAGATTGGAATTTGTTCAGGACCAAACCCTGGTTCTTCGTTACATTTGGATCAACAAGATTCAACGACTCATTGGTAAGGTTATGCCCTTTGAAAATTAACCGATGTCAGTTGGCCACTTAAACTCAGAAACCGTAAGTCGTAGCCTAGGATCTTCACCAATGATCATCAATTCATGTGGCCTTAAAAATACCACAAGGTCAAATTGTTACGTTGACCTTGACCTTTGACCTTAAACCTTGTTGGGTCTTTTGTAATGATATCATGGACTAATGACCTTGACAAAGGTCATAAGGTAAAAAATCAAGGTCATTTCCCAAATTGCAAATTATATGTGTTTTTTACCATATTTTGAGGGTTTTATGTGTGTTTTGGAGCTTTTCAATGCATTCTACGCCTATTTAAGCATATATATTACATTACGAAAAGGAAAGACCTCTCAATTGTTCACCAACAATTGACATTTTAATGTTTCCTTTTTTTATTCCTTAAATTTTAGTCAGCGTGGACGAGAAGGTCGTCTCATCAGGTTGTTGTCAGACACCCGTAGTTTAAAGCATGGTGTAGCCTGGGGTATTGGTGTGGATGAAAATACTGCACTCGTAATAATGCATGCTGGAACTATTCAAGCTAAAGGAGAGGTAAAGAAGTTACATTTATTAGTATGGATATCGATTCTATATAGCATTTTTAGATAACATGAAAACATTTTACAAAACTATGAATAAAAAAGTGTCATCTTAAACATTTCAACAATGAACATTGGAAGCATGCAATATTGTGTGAAGCGCATATAATGACTAATCTCGCAATCCCTTTTACGTTTTATTGTGTTGTTAAGGTTTCTCTCTTATTAACGTTTACCCAATATATCTAGGTTTGCTTTAAATTTTAACATTAAGCCTTTATAAAAAATTATTCTAATGATTTAAATGATAACGTCTGACAATAAAAATATACACACACATATATATATATATATCAAAACGAAATTAATGAATTATTTTATCGATTGTGATTGGTATTTTGAAAATCGTTACCTATGTTTGTCTTACTATCTACTCAGATTATAGGGGAGAATGGTGTATTTGTTGCAGACGTTTCTAGATCCCATATAGACACCAGCACCAAATATTTCAACATTGACAATGTAATGGTACATTTTCTCACTCACGGAGATAAAATGTTCCTTCAAAATAAAACCATCAAGTTTTCCCCGACCAAGACCCGAATGAAGGGTCATGAAAATTACGATCATGCGTTAACAACACATAATATATTTGGCGGGAACAGACGTCACCCGACACAGAAGTCTGAATTTACAAGAGTCGCTACCAGTATCTTCGATTCTCGATTGGAAACAAGTAGTTATGGTGATACTTATGAAAATAATCCAAGATTCAGTGTTACAATGTCACGAGCAGTGGCTGGAGCGGAGGGATTTGTCGAAAGAAAACATAGTTTTCACACAGACATTACGTCTTACACCAATCTTTATGTAGAATTAAACTCTGTGACATAGCGTTAGTCTGTTTAATAAACACTGCAGAGCTCTGTTTTTTTTTATTTGTGTGCGTTAAAGGAGAAGGTCCATTTGTTATGTATACTGTAGTATTTGCGTTATATTATGAGGTAGGGTGTCGATAATATATTTTTTTCATCTTGGTTTAGAAATGCTTGGTATTACTATTATAGATTTTATTCGTACTAAAAAGTGTTTATGATCATTAACTCTCACGTTCTGAAATAAGCAGAGAAATTGTCACTAAGAAATCTTTTAAAAACATCTATATATAAAATTGATGTATAAATGTTTATCAGTCCTACACATTGCTTTTAAAGACAGTAATTTGGTTTCATGTAAATACATTGCTGGAAATCTGAAACCAAAATGAGCTAATTTGTATTTAACGCATAGTTCCAATTTACACGAAATCTTGCCAATGGTTTTTCGAATGTTGTCTCTATCATATTTCGAGATTAGTGTTCAAAATATGCCCATATCCATCAAAATTGCAGTGTTTGCCATCTGTAAGCATTTTTGTTAGTTCACCTGGCCCAAAGGGTCAATCAAATCAGCCTTTTTCATTTGTCGTCCGTCAAGTTTTACAAAAATCTTCCCCTCTGAAACTACTGGGCCAACTTTAACCAAACATGGTGACAATCATCATTAGGGTATCTAGTTTAAAAAAAATAGTTCGATGAACCCGCCTGCCAACCAACATGGCTGACATCGCTAATAATAAATCATTGGGGTATAGTGCAAGTTTTGTATATTATCTTGAAAACCGCTATAGATAGAGAAAAACTGACAAAGGAAAAAAATCCGTAGAGCTACATATTGTCAATTTATATCAAAACTGCCCTTGAATGACGAATTTTACCATTTTATTTTTCATTGTTGTCTATTACCTTCAAAGCTATGATAGATTCAAAAAACTTAAATTATGCAAAAATGATCAGCAACACAAGATCTACAAATAAGTCAAAGTGTCGAATTCGTCAGTTGACTTCTGATTTGAGTTATTGCCCTTTTATGAAGATTTAATCATTTTTGGCATGTTTGCCTATTATCTTGAAAACTATAATAAATAGATAAAAACTTTAAAAGCAAACATAATCAGCAAGATAAGATCTACAAATATGTTAATATTGCTGAAATCGATAGATGACTCCTTGTATGATTGTTTTGAATATTATTATAAAAAAGCAAAAATATCAACAAGATCTGCAAATAGGTCAGCATACTAGTAGATGAAATTGACATTTGTCTTCTTATAGGAGTTATTGCCCTTAAATGACGATTTGTTTTACCCTTTTTGTGTTTTAAGCAAAAACTATGGAAGATAAAGATAAATTAAATAGAAAAAATGATCAGCAATACAAAATCAACAAACGAGAGATTTCAGTCATTTCTAATCTACAATGTTGGAGAGTGTTCATTGTTGAAGATGAACACAGACCTAAATGAGCGACACAGGCTCTTAAGAGTCTCTACGGTTTGCAACTTATTTCATATATATGTCAGATCATCAAATAAAATATTTGGTTGATTCTTCTCTCTCTTATCTATTTGTTGTGTTTTTCTCTCAAATTGTTGTGAACAAGCTTCTTCTTCTTTGAAAGTTTAGGAAGCGTCTTTCCTGGTGTTTTGAACCTTTGACCTACTAATCACGTGTCGCTTGTTTTTTTAGTTGTGAGCTGGTTTTGGTCATTGGTATGTTTGCTAAGTAAAACTTTACAGATTATTGAGACATTTTGAACAAGCAGTGAATGAAATCTAAATTAGGTGGTAACATATATGCAGTCCGAATAAGTAACTAATAATAATTATAATGTATATTTAAAGGCAATATATGCAAATACATAATAAGATATAGAAACTTAGCTAAATACAACCTTAAGATATAGTAATGGTTGTGACTTTAGGTACAACTTATGCCTTAACCCAAGGATGACCCATGAAAGCAAAAAACTTATTTCCAACCGGGTCCTTCTGGGAATATTATATGTTGGTATAATAGTCCCAGGGTCCTTATAGTGTGCATAATAAAAAAAAAATATTCTCATTCAATTTTATAGCAATAAAAAGTATTTATGAATCTCAGCTTAAAACAGTCGTATAAAAAAAAACCAATCGAATAAAATATAAAAGCTGCATCTGACATTGACCTGAGATTACTCATTAGGTTTATCTTTACTTTCAAACTGAAACTTTATTTTTGAATTCACATGATACCTTTTACATGATCTGGCAAAACATTCCAGGTTTTTAATACCACTGAAAAAGAAAGAAGATTCTATACCTTTTACATTTGGAACCTAAAAATTATAAGCAGTTGCTCTAGTATTCCTATTGGTGGAAGTTCTTGAAAACCCATGAGTTTAAGAAAGTAATTTATTAAACAAAATTAACCAACGGTTTATTATGTTGTCGTTTATTAAAAAGCTATCTTAGTTTGCTACGTGGGTGCAACAATTCTTACATTTTCTGTGTATTCAAAAATTTTATTAATAAATTAATTTCTTTGATTATTTAATTGGGATTGCACAATATTATAATATGTAAAATTATGACAACTCAAAAACTATCCACGCCGAAAACATCAAAGAACTTTTTGATTGATCAAAGCTCATCTTTGATCAGAGTGTTAAAGACATTGTTAATTAATAATGAAACCATTAAAACAACTCAAAAGGTGTTAAATAATTTCTCAGAGTGGCTTCTAGGAGGAGGTGCATAACGGTATCTTGTAAAAACAAATTGAAAGTAATTGACCAATAGCAAATTGTTTTATTCAGAAAAAGTGAAAAATATTTAATAAATCTGCATTTTTTCAAAATTTGAACATATTAGTTGGAAGCCATTCGGACTGAAAGCAATTGTTACTCAAAAACGTTTCTGTTACAAACAAATTTCTCAGATCATATAGGTAAGTTGTCTTTTTTATTTTTCTTTCTTACACTAATGCAGACTGTTGTGAAATAGCTATTCTTAAAAAATAACTAAAATAAAATATATTGAAATTTATTTACATACCTAAGTTGTTGATGACTGTTAGTTTGGGAGTGATACATATGCTTTTATAGCGAAAGTAAATAATGTCTTATAAATAATGTATCAGCAATTTATTAAACCTGTTAACATTTTACTGACAGCCCTTATAACAATGATAATGGTGTAATAACTCAAAATTTGTTTGCTGATTATTTAAAAAAATGGGAATTTTGATACAATCAAGGACTTATATTTGTTAGTTATACGTCCTAGATACAATGTATTACACTTTTTTAATTCAAGTTTTATATGGATAATATCATTTTGGAATAAAAACCACATATGGAAGCTCGACTACATACCAAATTTGATCTCGGAGGATGCGTGTTTAAAATGTCTACAATTTAATTCGGTTTCGTTTAAACTTATAACTCCATCGAAAACTCAAAAACATCTTATGGTAAGTATATTTGTATAGGCTTTCTTGAAATACATATTGGTTGTAATTTATTCTATTTGTTGTTTTTTTTTCAGATATGGAACTACCATACATGCCATTTTATTACCCGACATTTCCAGTCCAAGAACAAAGGTATGTGCATTAAAATACTTGGTACTGATCTAACAAACATCAACAAATACAAATTAAAATGTATGAACAAATCAAAAAGACCGTTCTGTGTGATAATCGGTGTCATATAAGAGTCGTTATACATGTATGCTATCTGTTTTGACTAAATTTCGCAAAATATAAAGAAAAAAAAACATTGATAATGTATAAGTTCCACAATTGCCTTTTAGTAACCTTAATGTGAACATTTTTTTTGTTCACCGTTGACTGAAACAAATGTGAATGGTATACGTCAATAAGAAAGCAATCTTACGACAAAAATAACCAAAAGACATCTAAAGGGCAACATACATATTCAACATTAAGCACGTGTCTATACAATACGTCAAGATCTAAATTGTTTAAGTCTACAAATGCCGTCGATAAACTTGGTGATGTGAAATAAGTTGAATTTATACCAACAATATTTTTAACTTGACAAATCATGACATTTATCAATTTGTCTAAATTTCATAAACATGCATGCGTTGTAACATTTATTTTATCCATTTTCAGACCAGCAGACATGTCCTCCCAGTATCTGCATCCAAGTGGAATGTTCTTTCCGTCACCAACCTACATACCATACGTTCAACCTACAATACTACCAAAGCCATTGACAGACGACAACAAACCACTATCATACAACAAGAATGAACTCAGGTCATCCATCTTTAGTCAGATTCTTGGTACCTTTCCAGAGCTCAGCAACATGATTGGCAACAACCAACAACAGAAACCACAACTCAGCTCTTGTTTGTACGATTCTAAAGCTATTAATAGTTACTCCGAACGTCAACCATACGAGACCAACATCGCTTCTGATATCATGCAAGAAGAATTTGACACCAGGTGTCCTTCATCATTGCAGCAACCCGTCTCTACACTTCATAACCCAGAACAGTCTCCATTGCAATGTTCATCTACACCAGTTGCTTATGACCGTGTGTCCGACTTACTGGAGCAAGCCTTGTCGTCTGCAGCTACACGTTCCAAGTCAACACAGAAACCAAAAGAGCCTATTGTATGTACCTACTGCAACAAGATTTTCAGCTCGAAACCAAACTTGAAAGTTCACCTTCAGTCTCACCAGGAGAACAAGCGTCCACATCAGTGCAATTACTGCGGAAAGCGTTTTACCCAGAAGTCAACACTCCGTACACACGTCCGTATCCATACTGGGGAGAAGCCATACAGTTGTACCTACTGTCCGAAAAGTTTTGCAGACTTCTCAACTTTCACCAAGCATTCCAGAATCCACACCGGTGAGCGTCCGTACGTCTGTTCGTTCTGTGGTAAATCCTTTGCACAGTCTGGTAACATGCTTCGTCACAAGGCATCGCACGGCTAGACTTTCATTCCTCTGATATTATTCGCTATACAGTGGCAATAAAAACTCATAAATATTGACAATATGATTGTAAACAGCTGAAAATATATGATAGTGCTACATTGTGTTTGTATAAAGCTAATTATTGTTAAATTGTTATGTCTGTAGAGTGAATGAAATATGCTTATAAAAGGTTTCATTCTAGTATTTTGATTTTGTTCAATTTCTTTGTACCCGTAGTTACTACATCTACACGAGATTATAAAACATGATTTGTATAATGTATGATAGTTAAAACAGTTTGACCAACATGACAGGTTTGGGATATACTTCGTTTTTTGATGCATTATGATATATGAATAAAAAGACAGGGTTTACGTCAATGATATAGCAACCCGACTATAAAAAAAACAAGAATGTGTCTATAGTACACGGATGCCCCACTCGCACTATCATTTTCTATGTTCAGTGGACCGTGAAATTGGGGTCAAAACTCTAATTTGGTATTAAAATTAGACAGATCATATCATAGGGAACATGTGTACCAAGTTTTAAGTTGATTGGATTTCAACTTCATTAAAAACTACCTTGACCAAAAACTTTAACCCATAGCGGGACAGACGAACGGACGTACAGACCGAAAAACATAATGGTCATAAATGGGGCATAAAAACATAGAGAGCACCATACAGTTTTCAACAATAAACATGTGTCCACACAATATGTCAAGCCCCAATCGTCCCGATTCTACATTTAAAAGTTATGAATAAAAACAGAAACAACCAAATATTTGCCATCAACACCCAAAAATATTGTTTCTCCATATTCCTCGTGTACGCTCAAGACATTTTATATCAAACAATACTAGAAAACTTTGACAGAGATCAATTCAAACAATGGTCAAAACACACATTACAAAATGATTTTTGGTGTTGTTATTGGTCAAAGTTCGGAAGCAAAGTTTGTGTTGCATCACAACTGCCACTGTCTGGTATCAACTATTCTACGTCTCCTATCCTCCATGTTGTAGTTATAGTAAAACTTCTTTCACATGTTTTTTTTTCTTTCTGTAATCAACACTTAGATAGCCTGAAATCATGACTCGGTGCTTACATGATATGATATGATATGATTATAACATGTACTTATTTAAAATAATCCGCTCATAAATGAAGAACTCCCTAAGGAAAAGTTGACCTTAAACGAATTTGGTCCTGTTTCCTCATAGCTCCTAACGTTGCAGCGTATTTACGCATCCCTGGCTTTCAAATGTTTTAACTGATCGTTCCCAATGAGGGTAAATACTAAATGCACTTGTGACGCACGGCATTTATAAAGTGTTAATTTCATTTTTCACACACTGACACATATTGAATTAGCATAAAATCCCTAACCCCACACGAGATAATAATCCCGACTAAAATAGATCACAATCTAATTGAAATATAGAACTCGGATTTCGTTATACTACATATATCCGAGTTCTATATTTTAATTAGATTGAATAGATCATATCCTTTCCGAATCCCTGTCTTTTAAAAATATGTTTGTGAATCATACTTCATGAGAACAATTATTTAAACTAACTGTTTAACGTATAACAATACAATCTAGGAAAACAAATATGATAGACCGAAAAACAAATATGACAGACATGAACCAACGACAACCACTGAATTATTGGCTTCTGACTTGGGACAGGTACACAATGAATGTGGAAGGGTTGACTTTGTTTGTGAGAGCACGACCATCCCCTAACCTCACTACAAAAGTCTAAAAGTCTGAAAAGACCAGTTTTTGTCTTAATTTGCATGAACTTTTACTCGACATTCTCCAAAAGTATGACTTGTGTCTTAATTTTTCTTGACAAATTCTCATTTATATTAAATTTGTATGAAATTTACTCGACATATTCTCGACATTCTGAATATGTTCTTAAAATTTCTTGACAAATTCTTGACATTTGAATACTGTCTTGAAATTTCTCGACATATTCTCGACATTCTTATTTTTTCTCAGTATGGCTTGACATATTCTGAACATTTTGAATCGTGTCTTAAATTTACTTGACAGTTCTGAGTTTTACAAATCATGACCAATATTCATGATATAACTTTAATCTTTATTTCTCTTTATATGATATACTGTTGTTTCAAGTTACACTTCTTTACAACAAAAATAAAAGTTGGGCATGTAAAATAATTGAAAATTTGGGTATATAAATATTTTTACAAATGCAAATATGGCTATGAAATCTAAAGTATAAAATAATTCAAATGTGGGTGTGTTGATATAAAACAATTTCAATGTGGGTTTTTAAATAATCACAAATTTTGATTCCTAAATCTTATAAATTAAATGATTCAAACCAATCATACTGTAGACATATTTCATTCTACATTCATAATATTCAATTGATATGGTAAATAATTATTATACCAAAATGTGGTTTATATAAATAGCAAATTATGATGATATACAAATCATTCATTTAACAGAAGAAAAATTTGTGTAATGTCATCTGTTGGAATATATTAAGTATTACACATGGACAGGATGTTCCCCATAAAATTAAGGTATTCCACACCCCAGAGTACACGCAACTGTCAAATAGAAGTTATTGCTTTACCTGTAATCAGCCATACAACTTCTAAGTTGACCGACCATGCCACTACAATTTAAAAAGTTTGTTGATAGATGAAAATGAAAATCATCATTTTGATGAAAAAAAATTTAATTGAAATGGATTTTCTTCATCAAAATTATGAAGTTAATTATTTTAACATAAAAACAAATTGAATAATTCCCAAAGATTAAAAGAAAATTATTATCTACTCAAGGAATAATAAAAAAAATGTATTTATAATGGGTCCCATCAATGATTTCTATAGAAATCATCAGTCTTATGAAATGGTTCTCAAACAGACATGCATAATATAGATCTTAACAATTTTTTCTTTTCAGGAAGGAGTTATCACAAATATTTATTTTTGATAAAAAATTATAAAATTCAACACTCAAATTTGAATAAAAAATGTTTTTGGGTTGTTCTAAAAAATGAATAAGGGTTTTGAATCAAGATGGGAACAAATTCTTTGACCTAAGCGAAAGCCCCCCCCCCCTCTTTTTTTAGCCACACAAACCCAAAAGATGAATTGTGGGGTCAAAAAGAGATACAAGACACCTATTTTAGTAAAGCCAATTTGACTGGCAGTTTTTTCAAACGGCAAAAATCTAAATGCTGTTTGTCAATACCTTCGACTTATATTCCAAGTGAAAACAATTACTTAAATGTTTAATAAAAATAAATCAAAATTAAACTACATGGGGGATTATTCAGGGTATTCCAACTTAGTTGCACCAAAAGGGTATCTTACTATACCAAATTACTCCTTGATTCTTCAAAGTTTAGTTTAGCCATAATAAAAAGGAGTATATAACAGCAATAGAATGTCATAAACAGTGCAGAATAAGTTCACATTTCAGGCGAAATTTATACTGTTGAGATAGTGTCAAGACATATTTAAGACTGTCAAGAATGTGTAGAGACATATTCAGACATTATTTAGAATGTCAAGAATATGTCGAGACATATTCAGACATTATTAAGAATGTCAAGAATATGTCAAGACAGATCGAGACAAATTTAAGACAGTCAAGAATTGGTCGAGACTAATCCAGACTCTTATCAGATGACACAGGAAGTGTCGAGAAATTTTAAGACAATGTTCATACTGTCAAGACACTTGTCAAGAAAAATCAAGAACCTTATTAGACAAATTCATACTATGTCAAGAATTTTTAAAAATTATTCAGACAAATTAAGAATGTCGAGTAAAAATTCATGCAAATTCAGACAAAAACTGGTCTTTTCAGACTTTTTGACTTTTGTAGTGCCTGCGACAGTGATGAACAGTACAACGCAAGAATAACAGTAAAAATCAGTTGCAAATGGCTTAACTCAATAGATCAATACGAAGCACCACCAAAAAAAAAACACCAAAAAAATAACTAACATAAAAACAAAATGCACAAAGAACCGATATAAGAATACTTGCAGTTAATAAAATCTAGCGCAAAGCCAATAACAACTAATAAACCATTTTCTCCTAGACTAAACGGTATCAATCAGTACACATCCAACGAATGTAAAGACGTCATAAACAGTCGGAGAAACACATGACCTTGTGTAAGTTTTGCTCCAGACTGGCCTTACAGTTTAAGAGAAAAAGATAAAAATGTGTATTGCAATAAAATGCAGCTGAATCTATAATTGATGCATGCTTTTCATAGCAAAAAAAGTAATGGGGGATTCCAACACGGTCCTATGGTAATCTATGCGAAATCATCGCTGCCACATATGTCACCTAATCAACATCAAATAGGGAATCTTTGTCGAATTTAGTATATTTTACTTAAAATGTCCACTATCTACAGAATTTTCGGACAAATTAGATACATTAACATCTTTTAATAAAACACTGTGTAGCAAAAATATCTTTTTGGGTAAGGCCTTTGTTCATGACATGAACTCAAAATGAGACTGTTTTTCAGGAGTAAATGCCACATAGTTTGAAGCCCTAATGCAAATAAATAAATACTGATATCCCACAGACTAATGTCTTGTAATATCTGAGGGACACTTCTTGGTAGATTAATGAAACTTGTTGATGTTTAAATTCAAGGGGGCAAACATGTGGCTTTATTATACCTGCATACCCTCTGTTTATATTAATAATGATTATCTTGGATGGCATGCATAAGAATTCTGACTAATTGCTTGCCATCAAGTGGCAAACAATAGCTTAAAAAGACCACAACTGTAGAGAAAACTATTATTATTTTGGATCTGATTTGGCTCTACAACTGTAGAGAAAACTATAATTATTTGGGATCTGATTTGGCTCTACAACTGTAGAGAAAACTATTATTATTTGGGATCTGATTTGGCTCTACAACTGTAGAGAAAACTATAATTATTTGGGATCTGATTTGGCTCTACAACTGTAGAGAAAACTATTATTATTTGGGATCTGATTTGGCTCTACAACTGTTTTGATAAGAGGACCACTGATGAGTCTTATGTAGATGACTGTGCATCTGGCATATCAACCATAAACCTGGTATCTTTGATGATTCTTATGTAGATGACTGTGCACCTGGCATATCAACCATAAACCTGGTATCTTTGATGATTCTTATGTAGATGACTGTGCATCTGGCATATCAACCATAAACCTGGTATCTTTGATGAGTCTTATGTAGATGACAGGCATCTGGCATATCAACCATAAACCTGGTATCTTTGATGAGTCTTATGTAGATGACAGGCATCTGGCATATCAACCATAAACCTGGTATCTTTGATGAGTCTTATGTAGATGACAGGCATCTGGCATATCAACCATAAACCTGGTATCTTTGATGAGTCTTATGTAGATGATTGTGCACCTGGCATATCAACCATAAACCTGGTATCTTTGATGAGTCTTATGTAGATGACTGTGCACCTGGCATATCAACCATAAACCTGGTATCTTTGATGAGTCTTATGTAGATGACTGTGCACCTGGCATATCAACCATAAACCTGGTATCTTTGATGAGTCTTATGTAGATGACTGTGCACCTGGCATATCAACCATAAACCTGGTATCTTTGATGAGTCTTATGTAGATGACTGTGCATCTGGCATATCAACCATAAACCTGGTATCTTTGATGAGTCTTATGTAGATGACTGTGCACCTGGCATATCAACCATAAACCTGGTATCTTTGATGAGTCTTATGTAGATGACTGTGCACCTGGCATATCAACCATAAACCTGGTATCTTTGATGAGTCTTATGTAGATGACTGTGCATCTGGCATATCAACCATAAACCTGGTATCTTTGATGAGTCTTATGTAGATGACTGTGCATCTGGCATATCAACCATAAACCTGGTATCTTTGATGAGTCTTATGTAGATGATTGTGCATCTGGCATATCAACCATAAACCTGGTATCTTTGATGATTCTTATGTAGATGACTGTGCATCTGGCATATCAACCATAAACTTGGTATCTTTGATGAGTCTTATGTAGATGACTGTGCATCTGGCATATCAACCATAAACCTGGTATCTTTGATGAGTCTTATGTAGATGACTGTGTATCTGGCATATCAACCATAAACCTGGTATCTTTGATGAGTCTTATGTAGATGACTGTGCACCTGGCATATCAACCATAAACCTGGTATCTTTGATGAGTCTTATGTAGATGACTGTGCATCTGGCATATCAACCATAAACCTGGTATCTTTGATGAGTCTTATGTAGATGACTGTGCACCTGGCATATCAACCATAAACCTGGTATCTTTGATGAGTCTTATGTAGATGACTGTGCACCTGGCATATCAACCATAAACCTGGTATCTTTGATGAGTCTTATGTAGATGACAGGCATCTGGCATATCAACCATAAACCTGGTATCTTTGATGAGTTTTTACCATGTTTTATTTAAGTGTTATGGCCATATGTTGTTTTGATATAATGTTGAAACTAAATACCAACTTTATTGGTTGTAAAAAAATCTGGTTCCAAGTGTCATAGTATTTTAAGAGGAAACGATTTTTTAAATAAATAACAAATTGTGAAGAAATGGCAAAAGTTCACACTGGTATTTCATGCCAGGTGATCAAACTAGTGGCTCCAAGGAGACAGTAAAGCTTGCCATTTTTTTTAATTTGTAATGGTGGCCATATTGATTTGTCATATGGAAGTATCCATAGCAATTCTGAAAGGGACTACCAAAGGGCTAACTAACTGTGACTCATAATCTACATAAGTTTCAGAAAATGTAGGGCAAGTTAAGCCTTATATATGTTTTATTTATAGTACATGCTGGTTGTTCAGCAACATCATGGAATATATTTATTTGAAGTAGATACCTTTAATATGGATGAAGTTGTTGAGTTTGGTTTGAATGGTTTGAACTGATTTTGTGACATCAGAAAGCTCACAAAATCTCCAACTCTTTTTTCAAATATTTTTCATTTCAACCTTTTTATACACATTTACAACAATATGTCATCAAGACACCATGCCCCACTCACACTTTCACATTACCAGCTTCTATGAAATCCAAATTCTAGGTCAAAACCTTAATCTGGCAGATATTTTAAAATGTTCACACTAAATTAAAATGATCATGTGTACTAAGTTTAAAGTTGATGTGATCAGGCCTTGACGTTTACTACCTTAACTAAAACTTTACCCGATACTTGATGGACAAACCAACAGACTAACAAACAGATTGATGGATGCAAAGACCAGAAAACATAATAACTTCATAATATTGGGGAAATAAAATGATACATGTATTACATATGTAATAATTGAATAGCAGAAAATTGAATAAGCAAGATCAAATACAAATTCATCCAATAACAGCAAATCAACTAATGTAACAGTTCTTAAATGTAATCAATTAGAATATACTCAGTTAATGTTATTTCAGTTTTATAAAATTTAGGGCAGAAATTTCACCCAAATCCTATTATCTTTTTTGGTTTTAAATGATAAATTTTCTTTCTGTCAAGTCTTCTGATATAAGAAATATTCATACCAAATAAATCCAAAGCAAGAACAAAATAAAATTTAGAATGGAAATGGGGAAAATGTCAAAGAGACAACAACCCGACCAAAGAGCAGACAACAGCCGAAGGCCACCAATGGGTCTTCAACGCAGCGAGAAAATCCCGCACCCGGAGGTGGTCCTCAGCTGGCCCCTAAATAAAAAAAGCTCATATTTGGCAAAAAGAGCTTAAGAATTTGGATGATTACAATGCAATCCTTCCGTTAATACTCTTTATAGACAAAAAAATGTCACTACCTGCAACCAAAATAAATATCAAGAAAAGTTTGAAAGGCATTGACAGATTTATGCAATAACATTGTGAATTGCCTCTATCTTTTCAATAAATACAATGAATATCTTTAGCAGATTTTATTATTGTTATTGAATAACAACTTCTATTTTTTTTTTGGTGAATCTATTAAATAAGAGTAACTCTTGTCTTCTTTAAATGAAAATTTTTAATCAATATGCCCTCATAAACAAGAAATAACAAATTAAAAATTATAAAAATAGTTTTATATTCATTTTCAAAACATTTTTCTATTAAAAAATTCAGAATCAGACAACAAGCACATATTTGAAGACATTTTTACATACTATTAGTATTATAGATCCATTAAAAAGTCAACAAATTCTCATTTATATATTCATTTTAACTTCTATTATGCACCCAATTACACACAGCACTGAAACTGAAAGAAATTTTACATAATTATGCATATTCAAAGATCTATGAATCCAAATGTGATAAGTGTTGTAAATGCTTGAACATATTTTTGTAAGAAAAGATGCCAAATGACTGAAATTAAATTTTGTAATAAACGTTTAGACTGTGGAGATAATGAAATTGATATCAAAATGCACTTAAAATATACTGTCTTGTAAACTTTGATTGTTTAGGGAATATACAGACAAAAAGGTTGATAAGTATTTGTTTAGGCTTACAATAACCCCATCCTGAGCCAATATTTTCGAACAAACATTTAAAAATTCTTTTTTTTTAGTAGCTTAATGTTTACATCTGAATATCAGTAAAAAGTGAATATCCTGACGTTACTAACATTATATCTGTTTCTCACAATTAAATAGAAGAAAAATTCATTAAAATTGAATTTTTACACACACATAAATGTAAAATTAGATAAATGAAGCAAAAACTATGCCTGCAATGACATCATTTGTAGAAATCCATTAAAGACCATACAGTGATATCTAGACATTTCAGTTTTTTGTTTCATTGTGATGTCTTCTTACCCATATTTCCCTTTATTTAAATTTGAAATGATACAACATATTCTTAGACATTTACATTGAAATCTCGATCAGCAAGCCTATAACAATGATACTGTTTGATTAAAGCTTTGTTTGAATAAAGTATATAAATACATGTGCATATATAAATTCAGATCTGGCAAATAAATAGAAATCCAAACATTAAATTCCAACTTACAAATGTGTTTACTTTGTCTTTCAACTGGTTAATTCCTAACTAAGAAGATCTGCATTTAAAAAAAAATTGCTCAAGTACTCAAGTAGAAATTCTTTAATAAAACTCCTGAATCACCTGAAACAAGCTATTTTACCATATATGAATATCAATGTTAATACCTGACATTTGTAAAAACTAAAATTTGACTGACCAATTGCAAGGATATCAGTAAACACCTGTATAATTTGGATGCAAGATATTCATTAAAATGATTAAACAAATAACATTAGTTACATAGTGCACTAGTGACCTATATCGTATTAGGTCACTAGAACACTATGTAACGAATTTATCTTACCGACTATCTTAACATGTGGTATTTAGACTAGTGGCCTATCAAAGTGATCAAGTCTTCAATACCGTTAGTATTCAGAACCTACTTCCATTGGCCTATACAAAAAACAAATGCCAGCAATAACAACTTGTTAGCTTTAAATGCGTCTTATGAATTTATTTCAATCGTTCATCCTCAATTTCTTCGTCTGTTGAAACCTATAAGATTGTCCCCAACACCGTGTTGTTTTTATAAAGGACGTAACACCACTACTAACCATATATTGAAATAAGCCCCGCCTACTAACCCAATATGGAATATACACAGTCTCTACAAGGTTGCTTTTAACCAATCATATTCCTAGAAATGTATAGGAGGTAAGATAATACTTCATAACAAAGGGATTGTCTTTATTTCAGTAAATGTCTAAATATTGGCAAGTTGAAAAAAGAGAGTCAAAGTAAAAAAAAAACTAAACTAAATGCCTCACAATATGAAATAAATATGAATTATAATTTATTAGACTATAATAAACAATTATTACAAATTAATAATAAGTAACAATAATTCAATAAAAAAACAAATAAATCCAGATCATAAAAGACTAGCAGATCATTTATTTGGTATAGATTATATAAAGCAACTGTATATATTATACACATGTAAAAAAAGCATCAAAGTTAATTTATAAATTGTGCATGTAATATCAATTATTCATATTAAACCAGGATTATGTCAATTAGGGACCAGCAATAACATAACTTTTTAGGAATCTATTTGAACAAAGAGCTACATCCCCTTCCCTTTTCCCTTTCACAAAAAAAACTAAAGATAAGTATATATAATGAATATAACAACGAATTCTCAATGCATTACCGTTTCCAACAAATGAAAATAACTCCATGTTCACATCTGAATGTTTTTGATACAGTTTTAGCTTTTAAAAAATCACAAAAGAATTTGGAGTTTTCCTTCAAATATCCACATTATCTTCTTTCACACTGTTCCTTGATGAGATGGATATGTGGGTAAAATATAAGTTGGAAAAGTAATAAACATTTCTTTTGTGTTTTTTTTTCCAATCTAAATATCCATAGAACAATGTAAATGAAATGACATAATTGTGTCCCATTCACCTGCAATACCATAACTAAGTTATTGTTGTAATGATAAGACAATTTTCTAAAACTTTTAAACTTAGTTCAATTTCACTCAATTAAAAAGAAAACTAAGTGTAGTATTTCTGCTATATTCAAATAAGTTCATTTTAGTTCAACAGAGAGAGGATAAAATGTAAGATTTCTATTTATATATTCAACTTGGTTCATTTAAGGTCAAAAGAAAAAGGGTAAAATATAGGATTTGTGTTTATATATTTAACTAAGTTTAATTCATTTTAACTATTACAGAATAAAATATAGTATTTATAAAAATAGATTGTTTCATTCTTTGTGATAAAATGTAAGATTTGTGTTTATATATCTAACTAAGTTTAATTCATTTTAACTATTATAGAATAAAATGTAGTATTTATAAAAATGGATTGATTCATTCTTTGGTAATAAAATGTAGAACATATAAATACAGATTGTTTCATCTTTGGTAAGTAGATATTATAGTAATGTAAAGAAGTTCACAATGAAGATAAAATTGAGCAAATATCCCCTTGTGTTATACAATTTGATCTTTGAGGAAGTTCTGAATCAGGGGAGGGGATGTGAAAACAAAACCTTGCGAGCAGGACGTACAGCAGATTCAGTCTTAGAAATTATGAATTTAAAACTCTGAGAAAATAATCACTTTACAGAAACGAGTTATCCTGACAATATGAGAAAACTGTGAATCACAACTTGGCTTGACGGTTGGATTGTTTATATCCCCATAGCCTCATCCTACTGATACCACCGTCTGGTGCCATTGAAAGTCGAACATGGGAGATTACTCCACAATTATTTAAATCTTTTCCTGAGAAAAACTGTCTATGGTGAGCTTTCAATTTTTTTGGTGCCAATAAAGTTTTCCAAGGCTGACTATTGAAAATTTGTTTTATTTCATTTTCTTTGTCATCATTTACATAACATGCTGAAATATAAAAAGAAAAATGATTAATTTCCTGTCCAGACTTAAAATGTTACATATTGTAAATGTTTTGTTGGAAGGATGACCGTTAAACATCCAGTAGCAACAATTTAAGAACATTGTAATGTAATATGAATATGAAGTAAGCTTTGTACTAGATACAGTAAATTCAGAAATTATTGCGATTTTGTCATTTTAGACTTAAATGCGATTTTAATTTTTTGCGGTATTGAGAAAAATCCTGTTTAATTCATATGAAAAATTTCAAAATGCGAGTTTAAATTATTGCGATTATAACCCTGTTGCATTTTTCGCAATAATAAAAACATCGCAATAATTTCTGAATTTACAGTATACATGTTCAATCTGACTTTTCATGAGCTAGTTCACAAGGTAACATAGAAAACATGTCACTCTCGCAAGATATATTAGTTGATCTCCAAGCCAAACAGTCTTTGCTCTTGTTCCTAATTGCCACATGCTTGGTTGAGAAACAGCAAATATCAATTTTCAATTCTTTTGTTTAAGTCAGCTTTGAGTCAACCCAACCCCTCTTGCACTCAAGGCAAGCACACAACCAAAAGACCTGTAAAATGTTTGTCATGAATTATAACTATTATTAGGATAATTCATCAACTCAATTTGAAAATTTGTCTAGTTGTCTTGTAAAAAGTTATTTGTTTGAACAAGTACACCAATATTTTTAACATTTTGACATCAGGCTGTTACTTTTCTCATAATTACAATTACATGATATAAACATTCTTAAAATGAAGAGTTGTTTTGTTAACATACGTTTATTTTTCAATATTAAAACGTTAAAGGCAGTTCCTCTTTATGAGCTTCAAAATAAAACATGAACTAACTACAGAAAAGGAAGGACAATTTTTACCTTCAATAGAGCAGGAGTCTGGATAATTTCCTTTGAAGTGGTTTGTGTCAATTTCAATCTGAAAAGAAACATCAAAGGGCCTTTATCTAATACATTAAAATACAAAGCATATATTGTGAAACATTCCTCTAGAAGATCACAGGTAAGAAATGGATTCCTTGCTCTCAACAGCTATGTTTTTAAAAATCAAAATTTTATCAATTTGAGAAAAGTAATCGACATTGAATGTTTTGTATTGATAGAAATATGTCAAAATAAATTATTATCTTATTTTATACATGTTTACTAATCCTTGAAATTGAATAAATATCTTACCAGCTATGATGAACATCTTCATTATGCAAATTTTAGCTATATAACATATAAGTAATGTCAAGAGGATTGCACTGATTTCAACTCACTAGACAATTCTAGTCGAAGTTTGTGTAAAAAGTTTTACTCTTATATTCAAAATGTTAATAACATACATGTCTTAACTGGAAGATCTGTATATATAATCAAAGCACCAAAGGCGCTATAGGCAGTTAATTAAAAAAATCAAAGGTAAACTTGGCAGAAGTTAAGATGAATATAGCGGAAGAATGGATGAAAATAATTTTCTCTAATTCTTCGTCAATTTATCCCTTTCTGCACCCATTGTATACAAAAAATTTAATCAACGTGTGGTTCGTTTGATGTCAGTTCTTCATTGGTTAAAATCCGATTATGACGTCGAATTTACTTGCTTTCCTCTGAATTTCCTATTGTGACGGCATGAAAAAAGGCGACCATGTCTGATGACGTCACATAGAAAGAACACATCTTTTTACAGATCATTCGAAAAAACGGAATAAGTTTGCCTGAATATTGTTTGAAAATCATTAGAGAAACAGATTCCACCACCAAATCTCGTGTAATACGATATTTATCCACTCTCGACAGTTAAATTTTAAATATTTAAAACGCTCGGCGAGCCTCGCGTTTTAAATTTGAAAATTTAACTGTCATTGACTGTCTCGAGTGGATAAATATCGTATCACACTCGATGCAGTGGTAGAATCTATATATCTCAGCTATTTCTCAAGTATCAAATAATGTTTGTACCGTAATGTTTCTGCTATCCAATCCTACCACTTTCAAAAGTTATTTCCAATTTATTTTTTAAAGATTCAATGTCTGAGATTAAGCACATACACTGTCCCATGTTAGGGGAGAGTTTTGTGCCAGCTAACATGTTTAACCCGCCACATTCTGTATGTACCTGTCCATAGTGAGGACCCAGTAATTTGGTGATTGTTGATTGTTGCTGTATATCATATTTATTTTTCATAATTGTTTTGTACATAAATCAGGCTGCTTTAGTTTTATTGTTTTACATTTGTCATTTCGTGGTCGTTTATATCTTACTATGCAGTATAGGTTTTGCTAATTGTTGCAGGCTGCATGGAGGAATATTCTTTTCAGAATAATAATTTCAATTATGGTGTCCAACAGTGGTGTATGGTTTAATTCCACTATGTTCTAGAGTTTGAATATGCCATATTAGCGCTTTTAGTTGGATCAGCTGGTGCCACTATGCACAATTATCAAATCATACCTGAAACTATCTGAAATGGTGTAATTTTCTTGTATACTAGTATTACAAGAAATGCTGATGTTGTTATAATGGCCTAGCAATGATGCAACATATATTTTTGAAGGCTGTACGGTTGCCTGTAATTGCTTACATCCACTTCATTTGAATTTTGGTGGATAGTTGTCTCATTGGCAATCATACCAATCTCCTTATTTTTATAATAATTACACATGTCTAATCTATAATAAGCTATTAACACAACGTAATGTTTTGCCTATTTGTTATTTTGATAATGCAAATGTTACACTTAAAATAGTAATACTTTAACATGTAAGTGATATTCAAAGTCAATGAACCATGACTGAAGGTACAAGGCTAAACAATCTCTATGGAAATGAAAGGTGCCAATGCTTGTTCAACTGCAAACCAAATACCATTGACTTTTCATAAGTCGTTCCCTTTAAACAAACCTTAACACAAATTCAATTTCTAAGTCAATGAACCATAATGAGGGGGTGGGGTTATATAATATCCATTGAAATGAAACTTTTGAATACCAATACGTTCGCATAACAAATAGCTTTGACTTAAGATTACTGGTAATTTTAAACTGACATAATCATAATAATCACAAACTCATTCATGTAAACTAAGTAAAAGTTTCAAAGTCAATAGATCATGCATATGACTGAGGGGTGAGGACCAAATATCCTCTATGGAAATGAGACGTACTAATGCTTCTACACCTACATGCCAATTATCATTGACCTACCACTATTGGTTTCCCTAATACTAACCTAATCGAAAACTAATAAATGAAATTTCAAAGTAACATAAGTTTTCAAGTAAAAAGAGCATGATTGAGGGGGCGGGGCCAAATAATCTCAATGGAAATTAGAAATGAAAAAGTTTATACAACTGCACACCAAATATCATTGACCTACCACTAGTGGTTCCCCCTAAACTGACCTAATCACAAACATATACATGTAAACTATGCAAAGTGTCAAAGTCAATAGACCATGACTCAGGGAGTGGGGCCAAATATTCTCTATGGTAATGAGATGTGCCTATGCTAACACAACTACTTACAAAATGTCATTGACCTACCAGAAACCAGACCTTACCACAAAATCACAAACTAATACATTGTTGATTCCGCCAAAACAGCATGCCTATATATATATATATGTCTCACTTTTTGACTCTGTCAAGGCAAGACAAAAATTGCAACAAAATTAATACAAATATTTTGTCCATCTTTTTTTAATATTCTTCATTTCTTAGATATATCAATGCTGCGTTCACACATAATTCGAATTCGATTCACATTATTAACTGATTTGAATTAGTTTAATACGCATTCGAAACGTTTAATGTCCAAAAGTAAATTCTACTTGGAATTGCAATACACGTCAAAATCGCTTTACTGTGAATGCAGGGGTTAAAATTAACATTTGGTACTGGACAGTCCAGGACCTTTGACACTCCAAACTGAAAGGTCCACAACCTAAATTCCAGGTCCTGCTTTTACTTGAAATAGTTCATAACTCAGTAAGATACTTTAATGTGCTTTTGGTGTTAAGTTAGCTTGTTTCATTGTCAGTGTCACTGTCGTTTAATTTGTTTAATAATAAATGTAATTGTCTTGTATATTAATTTATGAATTCAAATAATCTTTTTTTTTGTATTAGGAAGGCTGAGGGAGGCTGAGGGTATCACTGTGGGTGGATGTGTTGTCTCAACAATTGATTATTTATTACTAATTATACCATTATATTAAACAGTTCAAATTCAAAACTGTTTAAGTGTATCATATCTAGTTGCACTATATATTATATTAGCTAGTTCCTCTGTGAAAATAAAGTAAGAAACTTCCAGATTTTTATAGGCCCTTCAAAATTGAGAACAAATTACCTCATGGAATTGTAGTAATATGTTTAAACAATAAAAACATCTACATGTAATATCAATATTTATTAATGATAAGGAAAATACTGTCACATTTTATTGGTTTTTGACATGAAAATTTGTGAACTAAAAGTAATTTTGAGTTTCTGTATAAAATATTTCCTGCTTTTTCTTTCTTTTCAATATATCTTTGGTTTTCAATTCTAGAGTTTATATTTCATCATGATAGATGTATTTTGTCTCATGCCTGGAATTATTATATTTTTATTGTATTTGATCGGCAAACCCGGATTTTCCCTTATCCTCCCCCGGAATTAGATCCGGTATTATAATTGTCTTCATTTCCGGTTTATGGCATCCATTGTTTTTCGATGTTGTTTTTGTCAGTCAGATACGATTTACTCGGATTTACACATAACATGTTGGCGATTTTCGGTATAAAGCTAGCGGTTGAACAAAATGATTATTATCAGAAATCACCAAATTTAAAACGTCCTTGATTTACGTATTGTCGACGAAGTTAAAATTACCGCCAACTGAGACTTCAACTCCGTGTCATATTAGTCACAGCCGTTATACAATATTCCTGCGCTTTGTGCCATTTGGCAACTGTAAACGACTTGTAATTAGAGATTTTCGGCGATGAAATAATTCATGCAATTGTTCTTTGACATCTTGGCCAAAAGCACAGGGGATAATAAACTACATAAGGATTTCTATTGAGCACTACTTCCTATGTGCAACTTCAAAACTTTTGGGTGGTTCGACGATCATTTAAGGTTTTTCTAGTCATATTTTTTGTATTCCAGAATTAAAAGTATGAAAAAAGTGTTCAATTAGTTATAAATAACATAATAGCCAGCCAGATAATAACAATGGCACATATTTCAGCATTTATTGGGTAGAACACAAATCTAGGGTGCTCGCATAAAGCAGCTTAACTGCTTAAAAATTGTATGCTGCCATTTTGAATGTTTATACAAAATGAAAGCAAGTGATGATAAAATTTTAAACAGGAAGCACTTCTGCACTTCATCCAAAATGTAAAGTTTTTGAGAAAAATTGACAGAAAATAATTCTGTAGTAAACTTAAAAAGATGTTACCCTGTTAAACTTTTGTGATGGACAGTGCAAAACAATGTCCCCTCTCATACATTTGTTGAACACACAATATTCAAATCCTCAGACCTTACTTCACAAGTTACTGTTTTTTAAAGTATTTAATACTATATATTGATTGTGACTTATGAATATAAATTTTTACATGTGTGCTTTAACTGACCTTTGTGATTACTCCAGGATGTCCCAGTCGAAACATACTCCAATCCTGACCTAAAAGTAGCAAAATGACAGATAATTGATCATATACTTCAAATATTGAGAATGGAAATAAGAACATTCTATTTCTTTTCTTTTAAACTTAGCTTAAGCTTATATATTCAAAACTTTTTTTACAATATTGTTCTTCTGGAAACTATAACTGTTTCTGTACTTATACAATATTATGTTAATTCTTTATTTTTATCATTGACTGCTTACAGATTTCTTGTATTTTAACTATCTTTGATTTACAAGTAACATCAGATTCACAGAAAACAACTCATCAAACGATGATAGGAAACAAACATGTTGGTGAATATAAAAACCATAGGAGAGTTCAGAGTAATTGTTGGTTCAATTTAGAGGTTGAAAAAGTTGTATGATGTAACATTTTTCTATGCATCTTTCTAGTTTTCCAAAAGGTCAATTAAGCAAATGGATTCGACCCTCACTCTAATGAAAACCTACTGCACATATAAGTTGATGTTTTCATGAAAGACGACATTGTATTGATTTCTGACTTCATCACGTCACTTTTGTGTGAAAAATGAAATAAGACATGGCTAAACTGACTATCTCGGAACTAAAAGTATTGTATTTTGTACAGACCTGGAACCTGAAGAATTCCCTGAGAATCAGCCTCTAATATTGCTGGTCTTCCTGGCTGTAATATACAAAACCAAGAATCAAATGCAGATAAAGGACAATTATAATAAACACCCATTAAACAATTTCACAAGAAATCAAACTAGAGTGGAGGGAGGCAAATTTTTGACTAATTATGCTAAAAAATCATATATTTTCCAATTAAAGGGTGACTTACACCCTCTACGCCTCACCCTGAATGCACCACTAACAACAATGCATTTAATTTTTATTTGTCTGGAATTTGGTTTACCACTCTTTCTATAGTATGTTTTAAGATAATGAAATAATAAAATTGTCATATAAACCAGTTCAAATACAGGAAAAAATTAAGTATTCTTTCATCAATACTGTTGTAAAAATATAAATTATCCAACCTTTCTAGCAGTTTCCCATCCATCAGCCATGGTGTCTGCTCTTCCTGGTTGTATTAGATTTCTTGCATGGCCAAAATGAACATTGCTATAACCTACACAGATGCCACCATTCTCCATAGCAGCTAAGTCTACCATCTACAAAGAAAATAACTCATGTAAGGTTTTATGCTTTACCTTACACATACTTGTCAAATAAAGATAGTAAATCTGAAACTAAAATTGGTTCCTTAATCATTAAATCAATGTAGAAACATATCTTTCAGTGCAGTATCCGTGTTAACTGCAAATCAAATACCATAATGCATTTCAAAAATGTCCACCCTACGCTAAAAGTTAATTTTTCACATAAGCTCCATAATTCTGAAATATTTGTACCAGCCCTTACTTTTTTCTTCATTTGAAGGTTATTGGTCAGTTTTGTAGCTAATATTGACTGGAATTATGACAGTATTACCTGTTGATATGATATTTTTTTCCAGTCTGGAGATGCCCTTCCATAAACTCGTAATCTTGCTATTCCACCATCTGTAATAGAAGAATTAAAAGCTTATAGTGACCCAATGGCATAGCTTTTTTTTTGTTCCATTATACTGTCTTAAACAAATAAATTTTTAAACCAAGTAACCTCAAATATACAGGGATTTTTCTTTTATAAATATGTCCTTATATCCAAACAAGGTTGCAATAGCATATATGTTGCATTTCATTAAGCATTCTGAAACTTCAGTAACTTTGACCTTGACCTTGACATAAACATAGTAACCTAAAAATTGATATGGATCTTCCTCTCATTATATCTGACCATATATCCAAGAAAAGTTGCAATGGCATATGTAGTATTTGATTGGGCATCAGGAAACGACTTTTCTGCACAAACTTCAGTTTACCTTGAACTTTGACCTAATGAACTCAAAATCAATAGGGATCCTCCTCTCATTATATGTGACCATATATCCAGGTATAGCTACAATCCAATATAAAGTATTGGAGTAAGCATCCAAAAAAATTAAAATGACTGACATACTGACAAGTTAAAAACTATATACCCCCCCTTTACAACCTACCAAGCTAATTGGAAGTATAATTACCTGGAAACATATTTAGTCTGATATGAGTAATTCTTTTGTTGTATTTGATATCAAAGAAGTTATGACATGATGTTTTGTAGCCAGGTCTTAATGCTGTACTTGGTAGAATTTCATCCCAGTTCTGAAATAAAAATTCATCTAAAATGTATGATAAGTTCTCATAATTCAGTATTTCAATTTTATATAAGAACACATTAAACTATTATCTATTATCTTTTGAATTTCTAATTAAACATAATTCTTTTTGTATTTATTTTCCTATAAAAAGCATCTATTACCTATTTAGTATGTATTTATATTGATTTAGGGACTTGAGTAATGGGCCAATTTTTCTTCTTTAAGTTTAAAACCACTACAACCACTTTGTGTCAAAGTGGCGATAAACTATAGGGATTGCATAATCAACCATCAAAACCAACCACTATGGCCTAAGAGCATTTTTGTTCTCAGGGTGAGTCAATTGTGTGATATAACACATTAAGTCATGACATTTTCATTCATCATGGTTACTGTGCAGATATGCAAATAAATCAGGGAAGCCATAATAAACCATAGTTGTTACTAAAAAATTCCTCAACTGCTCCAATATTTTAAAAATTAATATAAAGTGATAAACAAAACTTATAGAAAGAGAAAAGAATTCATCAATCTAAATTTAGTTTGAAATGAGTACTGATGATAATGCATTACCCTTATCTTTTACCCTTCTGTTTATTTTAAAAAGAAAAACCATGTCTATATCATGAGTAAAACTTTTTTAACTGCATAAAAAAACATACCTGAGATCCCAGTCTACTAATCAGTTTAAGTTGACTTTCCGTTGCTGCAGTGCCCATCTTCCCCTTTCTGTCCGGCAATGATGGAAGATCTATACAGTGAGATAAAAATAGAACTGTGAGTGAACTCAAAAAAGGATACCCACCCTCCAATAACATTAGTATATTGAAGTAAGTAATTCGATTATCTCCCCTTTAACATGTTGGACTGGGATTATGTCCCTTTATGCACATCCTCAGGTAGTGTTCTATATTTTATAACTGTGTACAGTTTCAACAATATCCATCTAGCCTAATAACGCACATGGACCATGGGCAGATAGAGAGAACTTTTGGGTGGACAGGGTGATTACTATATATACATGTATATTCACCCTCTCCACTAAAAAAATAAATGGTTGCATGGGTATCATAATTAGATCAAAATACTCTTTGAAAGTTTTATATTTTATAACAAGATATTTTTTTCTCATACGCTGTGAACAATTGAGGCAAACTAACTTTATTACTACCTTGAAGGGACTATATATTTTGCACTCTGCCAAGAATTATAAAAGCTTAAAGACCTATATTTTTACCTTATAAATTAACAAATATCTTTTTCTTGAGTGTTCTTATCAAAATATATTTTGACCTTTGAGAGAAGGGGCTCATTGATCCCCCCTCCAATCCCTAATGTCATATGAGTAAAAATATCTTGTCATGTAGATTTGGTTAATTTTGCTTGCATGAAATTTCATTATTTGGAAGATTTAGAAGATACAACATATTTTAACATTTTTTAAAGCTTGCAAACATGTTTAAGTATTTTGTTTCCTAAAATACAATTACTAACAAGAGGCTCTCAAGAGCCTGAATCCTTACCTGAATTTTTTTGCTCAATTCATTCATCAATCATGATTTATATTGGTGTTTGCTTAAAAATGCCACTTAAAAATTCTTTGTTTTGGTCGTCTCCAATTGGCCTGAAAATTTCATAGCAGATAGATCTTGACCTATTCATCACTTTAACTCCCCTTCACATTTGCTGTAACTGCTTTAGTTTTTGAGATATCAGCCAAAAACTGCATTTGACCCCTATGTTCTAATTTTAGCAACAGTGGCCATGTTTGTTGATAGATCAAAACTTAAGATACAATTTATAAACTAGATACACTAAGGAACATTCAGTTAAAGTTTGAAGGTATTTTGCCCAGTAGTTTCAGAGGAGAAGATTTTTTAAATAGTTTACGACAGACAATGGACGCCAAGTGATGGCATAAGCTCACATGGCCCTTTGGGCCAGGTGAGCTGAAAAAGCATGTGTTATGTGTACTTAAAATGGTATCATACATTTGTTTAAAACAGAATCAGTCATTTTATCTCTTATTACTTAAATACATGTACCATCATAATTTTTACGATTATAAAAAACATTGCAAAAAAAATATTAATTTAACATAATGGAAAAAAAAAATTTAATGATTTTTGTTCCAAAGTTAAAATAGACATCTTAGGAAAATAGTTTGCTAAATGGTATTTTCATCATCAATAAATTTGTAGAAAGAATATCTAAAACAAACAACCTATTAAAGAACAAAATGACATACTTTCTAAACAAGCTGCCTGTATTGAGGCTTTTGGAGTGTAGTTCCCTGTAAAAAATGATGTGTCAATATCAACTCCTACTATTACACCAGGGACACCTGAAAGTATAAAAATACAATTTGATAATTACTGCAAATAATTTATTGTTATTTTTTACTATATTTAAATCTATAACAACTTTAAAGAAGGTTTTTTAAAATAAAATATAAAAGTAGTACCGGTAGTTGTTATTCTTATTGCATCAACAGCATTTACATCCAAATAGTTCATAGAGTAGAATTCCAATGATAGGAAGTAAAAATTCAACTTGAAGAAAGTCACTTGTCTTGATACTATAAATATTTCATAATCTTTTTTTGTATTTAATTCCACATCACATTTAAAAGATGAGTATCTGTATTACATTGTATTTATATGGTTTTTACATAAGAGACATGAGCTTTACAGATAAATAATGAGTAATTTTTTTTTAAATGGGCCAAAATATGAATACCGGTATAAAATGCTAGGGTGCTGAAATATAAAGAAAAGATAATAATGGGCGAAAAAATAAAGAAAAGAGAAAAATTAAAAATTAATGAACACAAAAACGAAGACCCCTTCCCCCATCCAGACCCTTATTTGTTGGAAAACAGGAACAATACTTTTATAACTGTTCCTTCATCTTGACAATTACTGATGAGCTTTAAGAAAAAACACCATACAAATAGATACAGACCACCTTTATAGTCAAGTTTAGCAAATTATTGTAACTTTATTGCTGATTTTTAAATTTGGAGTCATGCGACAGGTTTCACCAGTGGAGCAGGAACTATTAACACCTTTGGAGCATCTGAGTTCACTCAAGTTTTTATAGGGTTTGCATTGCTCAATCTTTAGCTGTCTGTGTAGGATTTTGATGACTGTTGTTTGTCTTTTTCTCTTATTTTGTTGGTCAATGGTGGTGTCTTACTTCCACTTTTAGTTTATTGCCCCTCTGTATCTTCTTTTATTTCTATGCAGTACACACTGATTACTGAGGCACACATTTTCTTGAAGGTACATGCCTATGTTTGTATACATGAAAATTAACATTAATTAATTGGTGAGGATTGTTTCTATGTAAATACCATGGCAGAAATTTTATATAAATCAACTTAAAAGGAGATTGAGGTTATTACAAGTTACAATGAAACAGAAATAGATGACACAAAATCTCAAAGGACATACCCTATACCTTTTTGAATTAATATGGATAAGTTTGCACCTTCCTCGGGACTGTGCATAACAACAAATTGTTATTTCTATAGTTTAAAAGACATACCAAGTTGTATAATGCACCAATCATGGCCTGGGATTCTCTTCCTTCTAGTTTCCCAACCATCCATCCATTTGCCATACTCTGTAAACACACCAACTTTGAATACCGGCTCATCTGCCTGTAAATAGATTGCATAACTAAAGGTAGGGAAAATCCCAAACTCACTTTCACGTTCTCTTAAAAAAGCAGAAAGCATGACGAGGTCAATTGTTGGCCCCTTGAATTGTGTAATCTAAATAAATGGAGAATGTGTCCATGGGACACAGATGATGCCACCGCTTGCATATAACGTTATAAAGGGCATAATTCCAGAACGGTATAAGTTACCCCACCCAAATTTGAACTTGACCTTAGTTTTGTGGTAAATTCATTGTGTATAAGTTTCATAACATTTGGGAGGGGCAAACTAAAGTTAGATAACAGAAACCAATTTCAGGACGTACATACGGACGGACGGACGAGACGAGACAAAGGGACATACAGACAAGGGTAAACCTTAATGCCCCCTCTGCTAAAGCGGGGGTAGTAAAATATCAAAATTCTATCAGACAGCACCTTTCAGAGGTTCACAAGAAATATACATGTATGGCTGTCAAATGTCAAAATTTATATTTCATATTTTGTTCAGTCCTTCAAAATTCGTATGTTAAGAAAAAACTGCCCAAGTAGCGATCTAGTTTAGCCCATTGCAATCATTGGGGGGTGGGGGGGGGGAAGAGTTTTAAAACTTTAAGGGGACTCTGAGTAGTTTATCTACAGTAATCACTAGCCTGTCACTGAGGTTGTCAGTTAGAACCTCATTTATGGCAGGGGCAGATTGCCAGTTTCCCTGCTTAAGGTCTACATTTCTAGTAATCTGGCTTCCTCAACCAAAAACAAAAAAGGCTTGTGATATAACCAATAGGGCTGAAAGTGGTGTTTAACTCCAACAATCAATCAATCTAAAACTTTATGTTTGCATCCTGTCTAACAGATTTTGACAGCTGAGTTAAGAAATTCGTAATTCATTTTTTCCATTAAACTAGATTTCTTTTGGTTGCTGTCTCATTGGTGTCTACCTCACATTCCCTTTTATTCATTTTAGTTGGATTTTTCCCTGAAGTTTCTATTTTAGTTTTCAGTTTCAGACCAATAATTAATAATGATATGTTATTAGAATGAAAAGGTTGAGTTTGTGAATTCTGATTAATAAGAACAGGGGCGTAGCTACCCGGAGGCATGGCAGCACGTGCATCCACGTCGTTTTCACAAAAAAAAAAAAAAAAAAAAACAGAGAGAGAGAGAGAGAGTGAGGGACAAAGTTAACATATAGGAATTGGTCTTTCTATGTATGCATTTTAAAAACTACACAAAGAATAAAAGCATGTTGCGGAATTTTTTAATCCTGTAAGACATGTATGTGTACGATAAATACATACAACTGGTGTAAACTTAGAGGAACTTTTTATATTACGGGTATTGTTTAGAAAATACCAGCTACATAGTTGTTGGTACCACAACCATACCGTATACTCGCTTTGAGTGCAAAAAAAAACATAATCCCTTTAAGGTTAACAAAAAAACTTGAAAATTATTATTTTCCTCTTCGCCCAAAAGCACACATCTTACTAGAATGAAGACTCTTCAACTCGTATTGATCCGGGAATAATGACTGTTACCTTGTGAACTAGTTCAATATTGACTAAGTATGTAGGTCTTGACAACACGAATACTGTAAATTCAGAAATTATTGCGATGTTTCTATTATTGCGAAAAATGCGACAGGGTAATAATCGCAATAATTTAAACTCGCATTTTGAAAATTTTATATGAATTAAACAGGATTTTTCTCAATATCGCAAAAATTAAAATCGCATTTTAGTCTAAAATAACAAAATTACAATAATAAATGCACGCAATAATTTCTGAATTTACAGTAGTTCATTTCCACATCACGTCAACGTATCTCGTCCTGTGTGCATGTAATATTTGCTACCGGACATTAATAACCATTCAATCAATCAATAGTTTCCGTATACTAGTAGATGAGAAGTTGGAACTGCTGTTATTATAAAAAAAAGTACACATTTTCCAGTACTTGTTTTACTTTTTTATTTATTTTACAAAAAAAATCTTTTATATAGATTCGATAATTCGAAGTCATTTCTATATGGACCAGCTATACGAATGGTTGATTGTAAAACCATTTAAATAAATTGTTAATTCTAACTCGTTTTACTGGACTATTAGGTCATTCAATTTTAAAAAGAACTGTCTGTCCTAGTAGGACACTAAACTGCTGATTCTTGTTCGAAAGATACACCAAACTTTTATTACACGTATCTTCACTGTTATCATCTAGATATTGCCATACAACTGGTCGAATGCATATGCATTTGTTAAGTAGCATAGCTGGCTAATTAAAAACGCAGATCATGAAAAAGATTGTGATCAAAGTACCATTTCCTCTGAAAAAGATCATTAATTTCAACTTCCAATATTCCTAACTACGTAAAAATTCAAAATTTCCATCTCTCTCTTGTAGAGTTTACCCACAAAAGTTTTAAACATATAAATACATATGTTAAGCAAAATATATGAGAATGTGTCCACCAAGTATTTGGTATCTATGATGTTTATGCTAACAGAAACTCCACATATAGTATTGTGTTTATGTTTATTGTGTGTTTTTTAAAATCTACTTTGCTCAATACAAATACTAGCATATGGAACAAATCTCCATGATTTTAAAAGCTTTCACGTAAAAAAAAAACGCAAGCGACAATGTTAAGTCTTCATTCGACTCGAAGTTAAACAAATAGTTGACCAAAAAACCACAACAAAAATGTCCAAGTTTTATTTCGGTTGTGATTGTTTTGAAACGCTATATATGTGGAGCTTCCGGGGGGCTTCGACCCCTGGCCCCCCTACCAGGGCTTTGCCCTGGACCTACTGGGGGCCTTACGCGGCCCCCAGACCCCTCGCCCTTTAGTTTGTGATTCCACTTCATTAAGAAGGTAGCTACGCCCCTGAAGAACATTGAATTCAATATGTAATACTAGCATCACAATTTATTTCCCAAGAAAGCATTCAGAAACAATAAAAATAAGCAAGGTTATCTCAGATATTTATATTTACTTTTAATAGATTTTCAGTTACAGCAAACCAATCATCTGTGGCAAATACGACTTTAGCACCAGTCTGAAAATAGAAAATAATTGATATGTGAACTAACATAAAATGCTGTAGAAGTTAATCTTCATGTATTTCAGGATAATAACAAATGTTTCATTATTGCAAAATGTTTGTCAGTTTTCCTGATGAAGGTCATGGTTCTCTCTCAAGACTCCACCTTCCTCCACCAATAAAAACTGACCACCAACTTATAGCCAATAGTGCTGAAAGTGGGGTTAAACACCAACAATCAATCAATCAATGTTATTCAAGACGTCATAGAAGACCATCTGTTGACCTCTTTGTGTTTTTTTTTGTCTTATTAATTTTTTTTTACTTTGACACTAGTCCACATCTCCTTTTATTCATATGTAATATCTATCAAGCCCCAAGATGCCAAAACTCATTTTATGAACAATTAAGCCTCATTATTTTAACTGTGTGGCACCATTCAGTCAATTCACTGAATTTGTGGATAAAAAATATAGACTGACATTAACTATTTGATATCTGATACTACTGGTAATTAATTGGATACCATTTCCGGATATGGAATTTTCAAATTAATAGATTAACATAAAATCAAAAATACCTGTTCTGCAACAAGATTGTTTAGATCTGTAAACTGTGGGAAATCCTGTAACTGGCTAGATGGTGGGTCAGCCATCTTTTAAAATCTGTAAGTAAATTTTTTTTGTAGGAATATACTGTTGTTTCTGTGGATAAGATTACTTTCATGGGTGTCAATTTTATCGATTAAGAAAAATTGTACTTTCATAGATAATTAATGTCATGGTTTGAAGAAATTCTGCATGCCAGTCTACTTGAAATTTGTTTTCGTCAAACACTTTAATCTGCGGTTGACCTTCACCTAATAAAACAAGTGGAACTATGAGCTATTTCTCAATAATGATACCCCTTTTTAAGCATGTTAAGTATTAGTTTGATAGGAAAGTGATAAATGATGAATGTAAAAACACATCACACAGTATACATATAGCATGTCACATGAAGGTTCTGTAATAGCACAATAGTGTTGAAAGTGGCGTTAAACACCAATCAATCAATCAATCACATGAAGGTTTTTCCAACTTTGAGAAAGCTTTGATTTGTTCCCGAGAAAAAGGTGACAAAAATTTCAAACATGGTCATTATGTGTTAAAATATAGAAGTATCGGTAAACAAGAACCAGATGAGCAATAGATCTAAAAATGCATTACACAGTATAACATGCTCACATGAAGCTTAATACAAAAATATCCGGAAGATCTGTTTGGAAGTTCCTTTGAAAAGAGTGACCAACATTTTATGGGACGGACTGCTGATAGACATATGGAGGGAAGGATGGACAGACGTAAACCAGTATACCCCCTCTCCTTTGAGAGCAGGAATATACATTTTTAATTAGTGCATTGTGCTCAATAATTATGAATCCATAGTATACTGTGGTTTCATTTATTTTCGTGGGTATCAATTTTCGAGGATTGAGGAAATATAGTATTTTCGTGGACATTTGATTTCGTGGTTTTGCCAAAGTCTGCATACAAGCCTTTAGGAATTTATACTTCGTCGAACCTTGAAATTCGTGGTTCACCTATACCCAAGAAATCAACGAAAATTGGTACCCCACGAATAATAATGAATCCACAGTATACATGTATGTATACAGATAAAGCTCATTTATGTTTTAGTAGATCACAAACATGACAAAGTGCTGTTGTACATGCATGAGGTATATATCGAAACAAATTGATTAACTGGTTACAGTTTTTTTTTTAATCACATCAATGTTATTCAATATCATACATATATCTGTCACATTATATGATACTGTAGAATGTATCATCAAATGCAGATCCAGGATTTTGAAAAAGGGGGCCTGGGACCCCAAACTAGGCATCGTTTGGAGTGGGATATGTAAAAATTCTATGCATTGACCATATATGTAGCTCCAAATGGAGGGGGGGCAGCCCCTCCCCTAAAAACGCCTCTGCTCATGTTTGTTGCTTATATTGTGTATGCATCTAATTACAATTGTTGCTTGTAAATGTCCACTGTTGGAATAATAAATATTTGATTTATATCACTTTCAACTTTGAAAAAATATCTTATATATAAAATGTATAACATTCTTTTTACAAATGAACTATTTAATTGTGCTTTAAGAGCATAAAATAACTTATTGAGTAAAAAGTGGCTACATATATATGATTTGCAATATGAAAAGTCAATAACATTAAGTTTTGTCAAAAGTTAAACAATGAAAAAAACTGTGCTTTTCTGGAAATTAATATCTTAAGTTTACATTGCAGCAGATTTCAATAGGGTCTGTGAAAATTATAACATAATTTAAACATATTGCAATATTAAATGTTAGTTCAATTATCTCCCCTGTAACATGAAGTGAAGGGATTATCTTTTAGAAAGTACTGTGCAAAGTTTATCAATGTCTGTCTAATCGTTACGCAAGGGTTGCACTTAATAGGCACATAGACAGATAGATAAAAAGACCAACAGACGGAGAGGACTGATCCTTAATATCACCCAAAACTTTATATTTGTGGTGGAGGGGAAAATGAAAAAAAAATAGCCTCCCAAAGTTTTATTTGTATTATCTTCATGTCCCCTCAAATCAGGTTACAAGTACAGAGACATATGTAATACGACATGAATAGAGATAAAAATAGTACTATTACATATATGGTGTAATAAATATTCGATTAATTTATGCAACAACCCCCTGGGCACAGTCTTGTTTACCTGAAAGCTTTGAAATGACAGAGATTTGATTATCAATGAAAACTCAATATTCTAAACATTCAAATGACTTAGAGATAGAAAAGAAGAGTACATCCGGTAGCAGCCGATATTTTATTTTCAGAAAAAAGCCGGCTTATAATGGATAGTTATAGCCTTCATCACGCAGAATTTTATGTCAGTGACGGCGAAAAATTAACTCGAGATCTTACAAGCAAATACAAATTTGCTTTGATTGCAAAACGTTCAATCAAATCGCATAATCAGTGGGTACTTTGTTCTGGAAATGCAAAATTTTTGATTACACAACCCAAGACATTTGACGTTTCTGATGCAATTACATGTACAGAAGATCACTTAGTAGATCCATATATTTCAAACCAGTATCTATCATTAGGCATAAACAGTGCTGTCAACATTGCAAATGCTCCAAAGACATTTGTGAACACAATTAGCAACATAGCCTTGAAGGTCAAAGATGTCAAGCATTGTGTACATAGAGTATGTCAGGCAGGTGGAGAGGTATTGAAGCCCCCAAATGTGATCTCAGACATTAACGGTTCAGTAGAAACAGCCATTATTAAGTCTTGTATCGGAAATGTTATACATACTATTGTTGATGACAGTAAATATAAGGGAAGCTTTTTACCAGGTTTTGAAGATGTGGACAATCCATGCAGTAGCTGTGAAAATCCTTTAGTCACTCATATTGATCATGTAACATTTGCATGTGCTCTTGGTGCTTCAGGAAAAGTATTAAAATGGTATGAGAACAATCTTGGAATGAACAGATTTTATATTAACAGGTAATTTTAGAATAACAATAAAAATCAAGGGGACTATGCTATACAAATCAAAGGTTGAAGAAAGCCAATCAACACAATTGCCAATAGAAAAAAGACAAACACAACACAGATAAGCATTAGAAAAGACAGATAACGCCATGCAAAAATATCTTGTATCGTAATAATTTATCAAAATATGTCAAACAAGTTTTTTTCAAGAATTTCAAAAATTTTTCTCCACACTGTGTGAATTGTCATGGCAAAAATTGTGAGTTCCTGGATTCCCCCTGGACAAAAATGGTGAGTCCCTGGACTTGCTGCCTACAAAAATCCTTGTGAGAACCCTAATTCTTCAGGGAGGTGTAAAATCAAAACATACAATGACACACATTTGTATAATTTACTGTCCAAGTCTTTAAAAGTACATTTTAAATCTTATAAACATGTATGTTATACATGTATTTGCCACCATGAAATTGTATGAGCCCCTCTGCAGTCAATATGGCAAGTTAAATGCCTTTTTCATTACACATGTTGCAAAAAAGAATAAATATGTGCTTTTCAAAGCTAGATGAAATGTTACAATACAGTTGTAATATAGAAGAACTTAGAATTTTAACTTATAATTAAGTTGAGTTACTAGATGGCTCACATACGTACATGACAGTTGAAATCATTGATTGATTGTTGCTTGCTGAAAAATATACGTTCAGAACAAGAACAATTTAAACAATTCATTAAGCTACAATGTAAGACTGGTAATTTGGAATACCACTGAGGCAATAGGGTATGTTGGATAGGAGCAGAAATTAAACCTTATAACAGGCAACCTGCAAATGTACAGATCTCTCTCAGAGTTTTTTCAAGGGTTCTTTAACATGCAGAGGGTATTGGACTCTCTCAACATACTATTTTTTTGTACATTATGTGGTGGAAAGTTGTCTTATTGGCAATTAAACCACATCTTCTTTTTTTCATATATAACAGATGCACTTTTATACCTATGCTCGACAGAATCAGGAGTATATAAGAATCATTGTATCCGTCTGTCCGTCCATCCATCACACTTTTCCAGATAATTAATAGAAAACCCATCTGAAATTAATTAATTAAAATCGAAGGTTTTTTACCACTAACTAAAGACAAGTTAAGTTTGATTTTTATTATTTTTACCTGTCCAGAGTTATGGAACTTGATTGTTAGAATTTTTTTTTTTATCCCAGATGATAAATTGAGAACCCCTTTTTCATGTTTTTATACGCCCGTTTACGGGACGTATTATGGTAAACCGTTGTCCGTCCGTCCGTCTGTCGTCAACATGTCGGACAATAACTCAAAAACGCTTTAACCAATTCGCATGAAACTTTAATGAAATGTTTATATCTATTGACATGAGCTCCCTTTCGTTTTTTGTAAATTTCGGTCTGTCCGTCCATCCATCACACTTTTCCAGATAATTAATAGAAAACCCATCTGAAATTAATTAATTAAAATGGAAGGTTTTTTACCACTAACTAAAGACAAGTTAAGTTTGATTTTTATTATTTTTACCTGTCCAGAGTTATGGAACTTGATTGTTGGAATTTTTTTTTTTATCCCAGATAATAAATTGAGAACCCCTTTTTCATGTTTTTATACGCCCGTTTACAGGACGTGTTATGGTATACCGTTGGCCATCCGTCCGTCTGTCGTCAACATGTCGGACAATAACTCAAAAATGCTTTAACCAATTCGCATGAAACTTTAATGAAATGTTTATATCTATTGACATGAGCTCCCTTTCGTTTTTTGTAAATTTCGGATTTATTGTTTCGGAGTTTTGGGGTTTTATTCATTAAAAAAGGGGTGATTTTCCAGTTTTCGGACAATAACTTAAAAACAATTTCACCAATTTGCAAGAAACTTTGGTGGATTGTTTATTTCTATTGACGTGAGCTCCCTTTCGTTTTTTATAAATTTCTGATGTACCGTTTCAGAGTTTTGGGGTTTTATTCATCAAAAAAGGGGGGATTTTCCAGTTTTCGGACAATAACTCAAAAACAATTTCACCAATTTGCAAGAAACTTTGGTGAATTGTTTATTTCTATCGACATGAGCTCCCTTTTGATTTTTATAAATTTTAGACTATAAGTTTACGATTTATGGGGTTTTATTCATTACAAAAAGGGGATTTATCAGTTTTTGGACAATATCCTTTAAGTGCTTAGAGCAGTTTTCATTAAACTTTGATGACTGATTTATATCTATTAAGATAACCTCCCTTTAGTTTTTTATAAATTTCTGATATAACATTGAGAAGTTATTAAACCTTATTTGTTTATAATATAGTCTGACAACAGATTTACTAAGTATTGAGCAACAGCACAGTGTATTGCACAAGAAGAAGAAATCTTAATTTGAATATAAACTCAATTCATATAACCAATTTCAAGTTCTTTGACTACATTTATTCAGAAACCTATAATATGTCAAGTATTTAATTACAATCCAAATTCAGACCTGTATCAAGCTTGAATATTGTGTCCATTTTTGCCCCAACTGTTCAGGGTTGGACCTCTGCGGGCGTATCCAGCTGCACTCAGCGAGGCAGTTTATTCAAAATTGAAATGAAATTTTAATGGAATGTTTTGGACCACTAAAGACAGGTTAATTATGATTTATGTCTTTTTAATTATTACTTTTCCAGAGTTATGGTATTTGATTGTTGGAAAAATTCAATTTTTTTGGTTTCTAGGTATTGAAATTGATTGAAAGAATTTGATTGCAATTTTAATAAAATATTTTGACCACTTAACAAAATCATGATCTCTGAGTTGCTGGGACGAGGTATCTGTGATCACTAAATCACCTTTCTAACTATTAATTGTAATACCTAATGAATTTGACAAAAAAAAAGTTTATCCACCATTAGATTATACTATATTTTTTTAGAAGAATAAGACATTAAGACACTGTATCTAAGTTTACATCATAAAGTGTGGATAAGTGGTAGATGTAAAAAAAATGAAATCAGAGCAAGCTGCTTTTGTAATTATATGCATTACATCATTTACATGTATGGGGTTTCTGAATATACAAATGTATTACATGTACAACCATATACATGTATACATGTATTAATCATTAATTTTTTTTTTTTTTTTTTTTTTGGAAAGCAGCATCTGTTATGATTGTTCACTGTGTATTTTAAATAGTACACATGGTAAATGTTTGCTTTGCATAAGTTATTGCCTTGGATAAGTTGATATACTTGTACTCATCAATTAAGGGAGATAAATGGTATGTGTTAATGAAACACATTACCAAATGACATACAGAGGGCAACATACAATCTACAACAATAGACAGGTGTGAGATGTAAATATAATACCACTTCAAATTTAAAAAGTTGTGAATAAATTAAACAGACTCGAAGATCTGCAATCAACACCTAATCCTCTAAATAAAAAAACATAAAACAACCATATCATTTTTTTTTTATTATAAGTTCAATTTCCTGGGCATATTGTTTCATAAAACGTATGTGATGTAAAATGAAAATCAATATTTTCCATTGAAATGAATTAATTGATTTAAGATCAAGAGATTGTCCGCATTTAGCAATATATGAATCAGGAATAAACGTTTAAATTAGAAAAAACCCTGTATTATTTCTCTTGTTTGCTTCATGTACACATGTTTTTTGTCCCCTACCGACGAAGTCGAAGGGGACTTTAGGTTTGCACTCTGTCCGTCTGTCTGTCCATCTGTCAGTCTGGCAAATCAGTTTTCCAGACGTTTTTTCTTCATGCTTGAAGATATTGATTTGATATTTGGTTTATAGATTTATCATGACAAGTTACAGGTCAAGTTCAATTTTCACGATTTTAGCTTTTCTCTTTGTTCAGTTAAAGCCCTTTCCCTAGAATTAAATTTTTGATAAAATACTTATTAATTAGAAGATTTCTGTTCAAAGGGAAATAACTAATTTTTTAAAAGACAAAATGACATTTTGGATTTTTTTCCTTTTCTTTGGTAAATTGTTTGAAGAATTTAGTGGTAGGTTTGTTTGTCATTCTTGAAGATATTGATTTGATAATTAGTATATAGTTTTATCATGACAAGTTACAGATCAAGTTGGAATTTTGTTCCAGTCTGATAATTTGTGCAAAGTTATGGTCTTTTGACATAGAAAATTCACTTAATTAATCAGTTTTCAACAGTTTTTTTCGTCATGATTGAAGATTTTGACTTGATATTTTTATGTAGTTTACACCATGACAAGTTATAGATTAAGTTAGAATTTCGTTCCATTACAATGAATTTATAACTGGTAGGGGACTATGTATTGCCATGCAATACTCACAGAATGCTTGTTATTTTAAGTTAAGATACATTTGTTTATTAGCAGTAAACATTTGTTGATACATGTTAACATCTTACTTGTACCGGTTTGTTTTTTTAGTGATGAAGATATAGATGACGGCTTTGTCATTGACACTGAGGATATTGGAATACGCTTGAAAGCCTTTGAGTACTGGAAATGTGCTGAAACAGGTCTATATTCGCAGGGTCCAGATAACAGTCTTAAATTTGTAATAGCTGAAGCACTTGAAGGACAAGGTAAAGTACAAATGTACAATGCAATAGTCAACGTACAAATGTACAATGCAATAGTCAACGTACAAATTCTTATTAGTACAAATGTACGATGCAATAGTCAATGTACAAATTCTCATTTAAAATATTCCAATATTTTTTGTCAAACTGCATGTATTTATGTATTATTTAGACATAAAATTTAGGATTTGTTTTTGGTCTCACAAGTAAAAAACATTCCATCCAACCCCTTTATCAATTGATTTCAGAAACTTTGGAAAATGGTTCACTCTAAATGAGTATTTTTAATATTTCTAGGGCCAAATCAGATTGACACTTTCTTAGAAGAACACAGGGGAGATGGTATACAACATATTGGTTTACATACAGAAAGTATTGTTAATGCTGTTTCAACATTACAAGAACAAGGTGTCAATTTTGTTGAACCACCATATACTTACTACACAGAGGTGAGATTTTGATAGAGTCATTATCTTGAACTCTTTTATTTTAGCTGAAAAGAGGGGGAGGGGTAAACTAAAGCTGCAGGTCTGTACCCCATCTCCTGGTGAAAATTCTATATGTAATTTGATTGTTTGATATTAAGATGGTTGGTCATCATTATCATTATTTGAAGAGTTATTGAGAAAAAAATTCTATAATTTATGTTGGTAAAGACTAACAATATCATTCTTCTTTTGTTAAAAATAGTCTATTTACAATATTCTAACATGCTTGCCAATACAAAAATTTAAATATTGGATTGTTCATTGATGAATATTTTACTCATTCTTCACAGCAATGATAACTGTGTCACAATACCTCTGAATATTTGATGAATATTGTATAGAACTAATACATATACATTTATTGCCATTTGATAATAGCCAGAACCTGGTCAAAATGCAAAGATAAAATAGTGAAATATTAGTATAATTGTATTTATTACATACTGACAACTTGTTGGTGAACATGGTGAACATATTATTCTTGTCAAAAACAGATTAAAGCATTAAAATAGATTAATAGATTTTAAACCAAATGTAGAACACCGTTTCTTTCCATTCATTAAAACAGGTTGGAAAACTGAAGGAAATGGAAGAAATAAATGAGGATGTAGAAGTACTTAAAAAGTATGGAATATTAGTTGACAATGAAGCTGATCCAGATACTGATTCCTCTGAACAAAGGTCAGTGTTTGTATGTAGCTGTATGCCCAGATATTTCAAAAATTTAATTTAGCCAGCCCTACATTTTTTCAACCCCTTTATATATAGATTCCCTAAACTGACATTTACTTGTATACTGACAGTGAATTATTTTATGTGAGGAATGTCAACGGATTAACATTTGCATAATACTCTTTACTATCGCAATAATAAACTGAGAAGAAAATTTACTTTTGTTTTAAAGCACATTTTCTGATATGGAATGTTGTCTTGATAGCCATAAAGCTTGGAACAGAAACGGATACCTGACTTGACAGAAATCCTTGTACTTTTGTCAAGCATCTTCAAGTTTAAGTAGTTTCTCAATTTTATTTCTTCAAGTATGAATGAATGAATGAATGAATGAAGATTTTATTGCTTAAGCAAACATAATGTTATAGCAAAACATAATATACAATGACAATAATGACAGAAGACAGAGAACAACACAATAAAGGCATAGCACAGAAATACAACTGTTATATAATTATAATTTTTGATCTTAGCATTCATGATGCATTTAGAATTTTAGATAAGTAAATACTTGAGATCAACACAAGATTATTGTTATAAATTATTTAGAATTATGATTTTTCGGCGACAGCGGCGTCGGCGTGGTCAACAATGTATTAGTTTGTGATTAGGTCTAGTTCATGGTGAACCACTAGTGGTAGGTCAATGATATTTGGTATGCAGTTGTATTAGCATTGGCACATCTCATTACCATGGAGGATATTTGGCCCTGTCCCCTCAGTCAAGGTCTATTGACTTTGAAACTTATCATAGTTTACATGTATTAGTTTGTGATTAGGTCAATTTATGGGGAACCACTAGTGGTAGGTCATTGATATTTGGTATGCAGTTGTATAAGCATTGGCATATCTCATTTCCATGGAGATTATTTGGCTCCGTCCCCTTAGTCATGGTCTATAGACTTTGAAAATTTTGCTAAGTTAACATGTATTAGTTTGTGATTAGGTCAGTTCAAGGGGAACCATTAGTGGTAGGCAAATGTTACTTGGTGTTCAGTTGTATAAGCATTAGCACATCTCATTTCCATGGAGAATATTTGGTCCCGCCCCCTCAGTCATGGTCTATCTACTTTGAAACTTTTGCTTAGTTTACATGTAGTAGTTTGTGATTATATCAGTTTAAGATGAACTGCTAATGTTAAGTCAATGATATTTGGTATGCAAATTTATTGGCATTTGCAATTTGGCTGGCAAGTATCGTTTCCATGGAAATTATATAGCCCCACCCCTGATCATGGTTCAATGACTTTGAAACTTTTACATAGTTTACAAGTTAATGTTTGTGTTAAGGTTTGTTTAAAGGGAACGACTTATAATAAGTCAATGGTATTTGGTATGCAGTTGTATTAGCATTGGCACATCTCATTTCCATGGAGATTTTTTAGCCATGTACCTTCAGTCATGGTTCATCGACTTTGAATATTTGCATAACTTACATGTGAAAGTATTGCCTTTTTTAATTTCAACATTTGCATTATCAAAATTACAAAAAGGCGAGACATATCTCTGTGATAACAGTTTATTTGATTTTACACCTGTGCACAATTTAAAATGAATACCATTTATCTTGGTATCTTTTTATTCATATTGCACCACATGAATATTTCTGATGTCATGAAGACAACTTCAGACATTGGTACCAGAATATATTAGATTTTTAATCAATTTGACTGACTGGACCTAATTTTTGATTATTAGTTACAGATCAAGTTCACATTTGTTTCCACTTCACCGATTTTTGTGGAAATTACGGGCTTTGGACTTTGAAAATTTCGTGAAAGTAACAGTTATACAGACTTTTTTTTCTAAACACCTTCACATATTGAGCTGATTTTTAGTATGTGAGTCTACTATGATGAGTTACAGATCAAGTTTATGTTTGGTTTCACTCAGCTAATTTTTGCCAAAATAATGGGCTTTGGACTTTGAAAATTTGCGAGCAGGGGCCATGTGTGTCATTTCAACACGTCTAGTTTAAAATAAAAACCCAACACAATGTGTATGTTGAAAATGAAAGTTTACTGATGAGTTCTTTTGAATTTTAAACATGTATTTTAATTATGATATTAAAACTTGTGTGTACAATGTACATTCTAAGTTCTGCAATAAGAAAATCAGCCTGGGTAGATTAATAACTCTTCAAAAAGTTAATGCTGATTGGTCTTTGATATTTAATGATTAATACAGAGTATAGAAAAATTACAGCTTAGCTCTATTGATTGGTTTTTAGTAATTGACTACAAAACTTGACAGGTAAAAGTACTTACAATGAAAAATCTACAGAAATACTGCTACAGTTAGTCCTGCTTCAAAATAAATTAAACGACTAGTTATGACATGTACATGTAAATGGTAGGTTTTAACACATTCTATCAATTACCCAAATGTATATATTTGAGTTAAGATGACACCGACATAAAAATCACATAAAACAAAGATAAGTCAGGTGAATGTTAAAAAATTTATAAATTGTTGACACAATGGGAGCTTGTAATCATTTGTCTCTAAATTACATGGATACTACTTTAAACATATTTTGATGTCAGAAAAAGAAAAATTAGAAAAGATAAGACATAAGTTTTCAACTTACAAAGTCTTCTCTACTTACATTGATTGACATACTAATTTTTTACTATTTCAGATATTTAATGCAAAAGTTTACACAGCCATTGTTTGATGAAAAGACATTTTTCCTTGAGATCATTCAAAGATTTGGAGCCAGAGGATTTGGATCAGGAAATATAACAGCATTATGGAGATCCATGCAAGCTTATTTATCTGAGGAAAAGAGTTGATGATGATCTAGTTTTAGGCTACTGGAATCTCAATCTTTTGTGATAAAAGTATTATAAATATTAAATGTTACCAGTGATTTTTGTAAAAAAATGTTTATTTTTACTAAAGTTTTGTTTCTTTATTTAAAGCTGAGGGATTCATACACATAATGAATCAGTCCTCTAGAAAAATACATTACAAAATCTTCTCTTCTAACATTACTGACCAAGTTACACAAAATTCAGCCACAATATTCTAAGTATATTTATATTTAACATGATGTCCAGTAGTGTGGCTGGTTGTCCAACATCACACAATTATTAGTTATTAGAACATGTTAAATCAACTTAAATGGGCTGTTTTTTTTAATTGTCAACTGACTCTTTTTCATACACCTATAAGCTGTATTGCTTCCGATCTGAAATAAACTTAAATAAAACAAACACTTTATAGCAGTTATTGACTCTAGTGGTAGGTCAATGATATTTGGTATGCAGTTGTATTAGCATTAAGTCATTTAACACATCTTATTTCCATGGAGAAAATTTGAACCAGCCCCCTTTGTCTTGGTCTATTGACTTTGAAACTTTTGCATAGTTGAGGGTGTGGATGGGGGTTTACATGATAGAGAATAATTGGCCAAAAATATAAAGAATAGAAAAAAATGGACTAAAAAATAAAGAATAGAGAATAATGAGGTGCAAAAATATAATGAATAGAAAATAATGGGCAAAAAGTATAAAGAATCGAGAAGAATGGCCAAAAAATTAAAGAATACAGAAATGAAGGACCCCATCCAGACCCTCATAGCTTACATGTTAAAAGTTTGAAATTAGGCAACTAAAGGTGAGGCAGTGATATTTGGAATGCAGTTGCATTAGCATTTGCAGGCTGATTTCTAGTTGAATTAAACAATAGAAATGGAACTCATTATTATAGAAAGAAAAATTGCCAAGTTGGTATATTTGAATTGTTTATATCTGTTTCTGTAGGCTTTAAAAATTTAACGTAGGTGCATAATTTAGGATTTTATGCATCTTATATGCTTGTTTATATGTAAATTATAGTATGGAGCTTCAAGATATTTGTTAACTTTTTAATTAAAAACAAATTTTGACAATATAATAGATTATGGTAGGTGCAAATACATGTGAATCTTTTTTTGTGCATAAGCATAAATTCCATTGAAAAAAATTCCAAAGAAAGATAAAAGATTGATCTTTTTAAAGCATTTATTTGCATCTCGGCCCCTGGCAACAGTTTCTTGGGAAAAAATCCTAAAAATTTGATGTTCGAGGCGAAAATATTTGTAAATCTAAATTTAGTACAAATGTTGAATTGCTAGTGTAACCGAAATTTTTATATTTTCTTTTTTATTAAATGGCAAAGGTGAAATTTGTCATATTTTGGACAGAATCTGTGTTTAATGGCCCCTTACATTTCCCAGATGCTTTAGTGGAGGCTTTATTCTTATGTTATTGTGCGGAAACCAACAACATAACCATTTTTCCTTTTAATTTCTCAAAGCAATTAATTCTAGATGGACAATAGGAAAATTTGTTGGAGTTTGGTCGATTGATATTTCAGCAGACAGCCTGTATTCCAAAGGGTACTATAATGTGCACCACTATATGCCGACTTGTTTGTGTATCCATATAAAGCAGATTTCATACAAAACCTTCTCGAACACAAAAAGAATAAAACTTACCAAAGGGTCAAGGCTTATGATTTTGTATGCCAGAATTGCGTATCGTCTACAAGACTCACCAGTGACGCTCGAATCAAAATAGTTAAAAGGCTAAATAAAGAACGAAGTTGAAGAGCATCTTGCAAAGTTCTTTTATTTCACTTTTAGATATATTGATGATGTTCTGTCACTTAGAACCCACATTTCAATGAGTTCTTACTTCTCATACAACTAAGTGAACTTGAGATAAAGGATACTACCGAAATTATGTCTGCTTCATATCTTGATCTTTCCTCCGATATTGACACAGATGAACGTCTTCAAACTAGAATCCATGACAAACGTGATGGTTTCAACTTTCAACTGTCAACTTTTCATTTCTCAGCAGTAACATACCTTGAATTCCATTGTATGGCGTTTACATATCTCGGACTTCATAAATTAACAAGGGTCTGTCCCACCAACAGCGTTATGAGGAAGAACGACTGAAATCGACACGACATAAGTTATACGGTCACCATCACGAATTGGTTGACCGATACTATGTGTAGATTTATCAACTCAGTAGCGACATGTTTTTGCGGTCTTAGATCTTTAGATACCAGTATACTAGTAGTCGTCTGATCTGTAATTTTACCAAATGTGTCTATTCACGATTTTGACGTTTTGGATGGGAGTGAATTTGTATGGCGTGTACAGGTGAAGCATGCATATCAAGAGATGCATGCTTGTTAACACATCCTGTCTTTTTTCCTTTTGGAGTTCATGCGATTCCTTTGGATTTGGTTTACCTTGATTTGTCAGGCTCTTCCTAATCGATTTACACGAGATTTGAACATCGATTAACGTAATATCGCCTTAATTAAGTGGTCCATAAATTACGACTATCCAAATTTCAAATGATTTAGTATAAGTGGGGTACTCAAGTTACTGTCTGGGTTCTTGGCACATTAATATTTATTTCTTTAGGGAGGGGCATTATTTATTTTTTAGCCTGATCATCAACGAAAGAAAGTCTGTCTATAGCAAGCTACATCTGAGACTACTATATGTGTTATAGTAGTCTCAGGCTACATCAATGAGACTGCTACATTCATTCGATCTAATTTGCATATAGGTTATCACTCAGTCTTCAATTAACGTTGCGAAAAAAAATGAACAAGTATATGTAGTTTCTACTACAGTGCAAATTCTGCTTCTATATGTAGAGCTGTATATCAAATGATCCTGCCAGGTATAAAAGCTAATAATATGATATGCACATCAAAAAAGGTTAAAGATTACTTGTTTTATTTTCGTGGTATTAAATTTTCTCTCTGGAAATCACTTTAGCTGCCATGGACTCTTGAGTAGCACCGTAATATCTTCTTGACTGATTATTGACAACTGCTATCAACTCGGTGAAAGGTTTATGAAGTCGAAATTCTAGGTGGTATCATTTCCTGGAAATAATCAGATTTCTGAAATTCGATTTCAGAGTCCTTGCATTAATATTTGCTTGGATAAGACTCATTCTGTTCGAAAGAGTTCTGTTTTTAACTGTTTGTTATTGAAGAGAATAATGAACGCTAACTTGCAAAACACGTGTGCAATATTATTCGTAGCCTTTGATGAAAATATGATATTATTATTTCAAATAGAAGTGGTCCTTACCTTTTTTGTTGAGTATATGAATTTGATCCAACACAAGTGAATAGATTACCACCAATACATAAGATGTATATATGTAACTGGCACATGGCATGTTATTTGAAAACAATGAATAATAATCAAGTAACTTTGAATTATGAGTCAAGTATACAAAGGTTAACTGTTCATACATGTATATACATGTATGCATAAAACAACTTGAAAATGAATAGAGGACTTATTTTCAAACTAGTATACTGAAGACATTAATCGAAAGAAACTTATGATATTTTGTACTTTGAATTAATCTTATCAGTATAGACAACAATAATCGTCTGTTCCTAGATTTAGAAATTTCAGTTTTACATGGGAAACTATACAAACAATTTCGACAAAACGGACATGTTTTCCCCTATTATTATTTTTTTTATTTTTGAAAGGTGATATAAAATAAGGAGATGTGGTATGAATGCCAATGCCAACAACTATCCAACAGGGTCCAAATAACGTGAATATAAGCAATTATAGGTGACCATACGGCCTTCAACAATGAGTGAAACCTATACCATATAGTCAGCTATTAAAGGCCCGATATGACGAAGTGTAAAACAATTGGAACGGGAAACATTATAAGGCCTGATAAAATGTGTCTAGCCAGGTTGGCAATGTTTTCTCGGGGTAACAATTTGCTCTGTCACCTTCTCAGCTGTGTGTTATGTATATAATGGCTAACTTGATAAAATTTTCGGTGAGTTTTTACTGCATTTGAAATATTTCCCCCTGAATATTGTAAAAATCTATTAAAATCAAATATATGTAAATGTCTCGAGAAATATTTTACCATTTTGTTAAAATGGTCATGGTGAGAAAAAGGGGTAATTTTTAGTAACAGTAAAGACATAAGTTCTTTTTTAAAGGAAAGGTTTTCAAGAATTATTGAACGATATTGAAATATATTTTGAGCTTGCATATACTTAATGTAATCAAGGATTTTAATAATAAAACTATACTATAAAAATCCTTGATGTTATTATATATATATATATCAGGTACTTAAAATCATACTTTTGAATGTGTGTCTATTAACCTCAGACGACAAACTAACTAAACAAACATTTCATCAAAATATGCATTTATCGTGTCTGAATAAGATATCTAAATCATACGGAGTATTATATATATCTCCTAGTTGATACGATATTCCAGAGTTCGCATTTACTATCGTGAGTTCCTTGATAGATGGTTGCTGCTTACATGGAAGCTATTATACCAAGATTTCCTAGTGGTGAAATTGAAATATCATCCCTTCGAAAATTTTACGGACGCCATCACAAGTTGGTTGAATATTTGTTTCACGTTGACGACGGACATGTTTCAAAATCAATCCCGTCCCATCTTTCTCGAATGTGACCTACCGAATTAGAATTATCACAGTCTTTAGCTTTCTATGTTCTGTTTTGTATACTGTTGTTTGTATTTTGGTCGTTTCAACCATGGATTGGTCAGTTTGTTTTTGATTTATGAGTGTGAGTATCACTTTGGTATCTTTCGCCTCTCTTCTACAGCAACTGATATTTTTGCGATATTTGGAAAGGCCTATCAGTATTTTATTAATCGGTTTTGTAATTATTTGAAATAAATGTAAGGTTTTGTACACCACCAATGTCATTTGCTGTTACAGTACAATAAACGTAAATTGTGTTGAACACAATCTCTTTGAAAAATAAAATGTGTAAGAAAATTTCACGAAATATGAAGTCACACTGTGATATTCTTATAAATTCATCTGAAAAAAACGAGAGTTGAATGTTTGGCCTGCGTTGCTGCGGATTATCTTACTCAAAATTTTCGGGTACACTGAGGTGCACAATGTTGTCAGTACAATACAAAATATTGTCTGTATGAAAATAAGAAGATGGAGTATGATTGCCAACGAGACAACTTTCCACAAACTTTGTTTGGTATTTGTTGACATAAAGAATTAAATCAACATACACAAGAAAAAAACAATTCCATAGCGTTAAACCCCATCAAATGAATATGGAAATGGAATGGTTTAAATTAATGAAAATTTTACCTTGCTTTGTACTATCTTTACCTCTTTGGTATCCAATTCCCGATACACTGGAGAGAATGAAAATTTAACTGGTTTTTAATTTCAAACATTTGTTATATTTTTATGTTAAAACCACCATTTATACACTAAGTTCTGCATTAACAATTCAGCCTGGTCAGACTAGTTACTTTCCAAAACGTTTATGCTGATACATACGGAATAAAGAAAAATATAGCTTAATTAGCTCTATTGCTTGTTTTTTCTTATTTAATTGAAAAAGTTACAAGCAAAAGTACTTCCAATGTAAAGTTTATTTAAATACTGATACAGTTCGTCCTTCTTAAGAATAAGTGATACCACTACTTATGATAGTTGAATTGTTGGTTTTTAACATATCCCATCAGTTATCCAAATGTATGTGTGTGGTAAAGGTGACACTGAGGTACAAATCTCATTAAAAAGACGAGTTACGTAATTGTTCAAATGTTTTAACATGTTGATAGAATGGTAGCGTTTAATCATTTGTCTCTAGATAACATGGATTGAAGTACTGTTTTTCTGCTTTTAATATTCAATGCTACAGTTTACACAACCTCTGTTTTATGAGAAGACATTTTTCGTGACGATAACTAAAAAAATGGAGCCAAGGATTAGGGTCAGAAAGAAATGTGAGCATTATGAAGATCTTTGTAAGCTCATTTATCTTTGGCAAATATTTTACAATCGACTTGTTTTGCTAAAAGAAAGTTTATTTCAAAATAAATAGTATTTCTTATTTAAGTTTGCGGAGGGATTATATGAAAAGTAGCTCCGTAACAAAAATATACACAACAAAATCTTCTCTAACACTACTGGCCCTATTTACACATAACACGCCGCCACAATCACTATTTATATTTTTATATTGCATTAATATGATGTGCAATAATGTGACTGACTGACCAACATATTACTTTAACTAAATATAAAACAGGGTAGAAAGTAAAATCACAAAAATACCGAACTCCTAGGAAAATTCTAAACGTTTGTAAAAATGTGATTGATGACGCCAATCATATTTAAAACTGCTGCTAAGAATTGATAAATAATTAAAAAATTACAATCATACTGAATGGAAATGATACTCTTAAAATCATTTTTAAGAGAAAAAAAATAATTGACGTTCCTTTTATTAATTAAATATCTACCATTCCTCAAACTAGAAAAGTTCACAAAAATTACGAAAATTCATATATAATGACTTTAAAAAAAATTATGGAAATGATAAAGTGTGATGACACGAACTACCATTAGACATTGGTTTTACTGTAACGCAAAAGAGAGAATTTAAAAAGTAAAATAACAAAAATACCGAACTCCAAGGAAATTTCAAAACGGAACATTTAAAAAGAAATCACAATAGACCATGCGACGATCCTATTGAAACCAAAGATATGACATCAAATGTGTTCAACACCACGGATATACATACTGAATATAACATTTATCTACGAAGTGATAAACAAAACTAAAAATGCTACAATAAAATGAATGGTTATCTTTTAAAATTGTTGTTGATAACCTTGACTGGTATAGATATGGCTTAAGCGAGGAAAATTTATCCAGTGTACATGTACTAACTTGAGCCAAAATGGTTGAGATCTTTCCTGTAAATTTCGCCAGCAAATATATATCTATCCTTCCAAATTCAAACTAACTGTCAAGGGGTCTGACTGACTAACACAATTAAAATTTATTTTCGAAATCATTAAACTAAAATTAACTTTAATTTTTTGGGGGGAATGTTCAGATTAATTGTACTATACCAAAACGGGCTTGAAGACATCACATGATTTTCAAAATACTAGTAGTTTAACTGCTTCTGTTGGCTAACACATTTCCAAATTGTGTACTGAAACTACGAGTTCACTTGAAAGCAACGCCATCAATCCTTTTAAAAATTCAATATGTTGTTTTTCGTGACAAAAGGAGGTAAGATTTTATTTTGACAACATCGACAATTTCCGTTTAGGGGTTTTAGATTAGTTCAGTAAAACTGGTTTGCTGTCAATTTGACAGAATAAAACTGGGGACCAAAATACTACGAATGGAATGTCCTTACTGCAGGTGGACGTTAATACTTCCAACATTAAATTGGCACTGGGTTCTGTTGCTTGAATGTCATTTTACACTATAACATGCACAATGGTGGGATGTTATTTTCAAAGAATCATATTAGGCTGATTTATCTAATTCCATGCAATATCTGTTTTCTCTCAATGAATAATACATGTTGATTAAAGGGTTATTTTCCCAATTATCAAGCATTTTCTATCCAGTCATTTCGGAAATCATATCATATTATAACTGTGTGACGAATTGAATGTTCCTGACAAGAATTCCGAAATGTTTTCCTGATACATAATTAATGACAAAAGAAACTTACTGAACATCTCATTCAAACAATTGGTATTGAAGAATACACAATGCGCCCGACCCCCCCCCCCCCCCCCCCAAAAAATAAAATAAAAACACACACACACACAGAATGTGTCCATGGGACTCAAATAATTATAATGAAGGTAGGAGCTACATCCGTACTTTCTTCAGTTTTTCTTAAACAAAAAAAAAAGAAAAAAAACTTTATGTGTGCATTACCATTCTCTGTATAAGCTACTATGGATTTGCAACTCCATCTCTGTAACCTGTAAACTATCAGCGAATTTTTTCACATTATCAAGTATTAGCCAAGAACAACAAGAAGGAAACCCGTCAAATTTGAAATTGATCAGTGTATAAGAAAACCCTCAAAACATTCCCAAATTTCAAATGATTTGGTCCATAATTTCCCCAGAAATTGTCGAAAACCAAAAAAGAAGCTTTTTTTCCTATTTATCAAGGGTCCTGATTATTGAAAACCTCAAATTGAAATCGGTCAATATCGAGCTGAATTTGAGTCTAGTGGTCCCAACATCAATTCCAAATTTTAAATGATTTGGAGAAGGTCTTTTAAAGATATTTTCTACTTTATGAAAGGACACAACTTTTGGAAGACAAGTGAAATGGATCATATTTGAACTGGATCTATGTTCAGTATTTCCTTACAACTTTTTTGGTGGAAGTTTAAACAGGTTGTCGTTCGGAATCCAAAAGGAAATGTGTTTTACTTCTTCTTTATCGAAGGCAAAACATAAGAAAGCCAAAATGAAATCACCACTTGGATGCGACATAAGTCTACCATCCAGACATCTGCTGTATGAAGTTGGTGCATAGCATGTTTTTGTTTTAGACAAGGGTACACAAAAATAATGAATGATACTCAAAAGATGAATGATCTCTGAATTTAAGTCAAGCATACCAAGGTTACCTTTACATACATGTATATGTGCATAAAACAAATTGTAAACAGATATAGGACTTATCCTTTTTAAACCAACCAACCAATTGATATGAGTAATCAAGATCATTTATACCAATGCAATGATCATATTGGGCCATTGATTCTTAATGATGAAGTTGAAGTCAATTCGAAAGTTTTACTGGTACTTTTATGTTTCGTTGATCTTTATGGAATATCATAGATGACCAGGAATATATGTTGCACTCGTCGTGTACACATTCCGATGTCTTTTTCGCGTTTGTGACATCACGGAATGCAACATCAAAAGAATTTTTACAATTGATCGCTAAATGTTTCATAAAAAAAGAATGGCCAATATCTTGTCTTTTGGAGTGATAAGTCGTATTTTGTAAAAGATTCCAACAAAAAATGCTCTGACAATGACACTATCAAGATGCTTGATTTTTTTTATTTATAATACGTTTGTTTCGCTTAGAGGACGTGTTTTTTCAACACAGTCGATATAGGATCCGACTGTACTTATCGTCTTGCCGACTTGTTCCTTTATTCGTACGAGGCTGAAATCATACAGGGGCTTCTTAGGAAGACCCAAAAGATAATAGAAGTATCCTTTAACTGCACGTTCCGCTATATTGATGATGTCCTCTCACTAAACAAATCAAAGTTTGGTTACTATGTTGAACGCATCTACCCAATCGCACTTGAAATTAAGGATACAATAGATACAGATAAGCCTGCCTCATATCTTGACTCACATCTAAAAATTGACAATAAGGGTCTATTGAGATCAAAACTTTACGACAAAAGAGATGACTTCAGCTTCCCAATTCTGAACTTTCCATGTCTATGTAGCAACATACCATCAGCGCCTGCATATGGAGTATATATCTCCCAGTTGATACTATATTCCAGAGATTGCATTTCCCTTTATGATTTCCTTGATAGAGTGTTGCTGCTTACAATGAAGCTTTTAAACCAAATTATTCCAAGTGTTGAAGTTGAAGTCATCCCTTTGAAAATTTTACGGACGCCATCACGAGTTGGTTTACCGTTATGGAATATCTGTTTCATAGATCGACCGACATGTTCTAATCTGGAATTCAGTTAAGTGTTTGCCTTTTTTCTTATAATCATGGTTTTCTCTGACTCTTTTTTTTTCTCTTTTGGTAGTTGATTGTCCCTTAAATTGTTGCATGTATATTTTGAATTTTGATTACGTCACAAGGCCAACGTTGGGTAAGAATCTCAGGTATTTGGTTTAGCAGTGTCAAGGAACCATTTGTGCATCGTATTGTAAACTTTATTGTCTCGCTTGCGACGAATGATACAGAAATAGATACATTAGGGATGTTAATATGGATGTAAACCATGTGTATATAGCTTTTATTCCAGAAGGTATGAAAGCTTGGTAATTCATATCTTGTATAAGGATGTCTTATGGTCTGAATTTTCCGTCTGGAGTATTACCTTTGTCCTTAACCTAATTTTCATGTTTAAACGACTGCTGAATAACAGGATAGGTTTTTTTTATCATGTGATAAATTCAGTTATTTTAGTACAGTAGTTTCATGGTTCCTAAACGTTAAGTTTTCGCAATTAGGTCTGTTTCTTAGATACTACTGGTAAACTATATTCGGTATTGAAGACTGCAATGTGTGCATGTCAGTCCGACAGGATTCATATCACCTTGACCTCATTGTGCTAAGACCTTGATTTAAAAGAGTTTCATAATCACAATGATCATTTAACCGTTTATTAAACATTGTGAAATGACTTTTTTATTACATTTTCAAACTTTAAAATTATAAGAATAACAAACAAGATGCACCCATTCTTGATACTTTTGGAGTTCATGTGGTTCCCTCGGTATGTGTTTGAATTTTCCTTGGAGTTCGGTATTTTTTGTTATTTTATTTTTTTCAAAACATTGAATTTTATCTTCGTAATCGGTTAATGAGATTTGAACATCGGTAAACTAATGTTGCCTCAATTTAAAAGACATTATAGTTACCGTTTAAATTTCTTAAGAACTATGTGACTGTTGACCATAACGTTACAAGAACATCATTCAGTGCAACTGTAAAATCGGGCAGTGGTTCACAAAGTTGAACTCATATCTACAACTGCTCTGGTATGAAACTTATAAAAAGAATCAGTACATGTATATGTAACGTTTTTAAAAGTCATAGAACATGTGTAGGACACAAGTTCCACCACTTAATCTGCAGATAACACTACATGTTTGGTTTAATTCAGGTGACAATGGAACAAATGAAAATGAGAGAGACAATGTCACATTCAAAAGATGCAACTTCATGAAAAGAGATGGACGTAGAATGTGAATGTAAGCTAAAAGCAATAGATATCTGTAAGCGATAACCAAATGAAAACAAAGATCAAGTCAGCCTTTTGAATATTAAAACTTATATAATATATACTGCTATTGAATGAGGCTTTTTGTACCGTTTTGCAGTGAACTGTCTATGGGAGATCTTCATCTGTTGCATTTCAATATTGAACTGTTTTTGAGTACTGTTTTGAATTAACTATTTATATGAGATCTTCATCAGTTGTATTTCTATATTATTGAACTGTTTTTTTTGTGTACCGTTTTCCATGAGCTGTCTATGCGAGATCTTCATTCGTTACATTTCTGTATTGAACTGTTTTGTGTACCGTTTTGCATTGAGCTGTTTAAGCAAGATCTTCATCCGTCACATTTCTATATTGAACCGGATTTTTGTGTACCATTTTGCATAAGAGATGTCTATGGGAGATCTTCATCTGTTACATTTCTATATTGAACTGTTTTTGTTTACCGTTTTGCATTGAGCTGTTTAAGCAAGATCTTCATCCATCACATTTCTATATTGAACCTATTTTTTGTGTACCATTTTGCATAGAGATGTCTATGGGAGATCTTCATCTGTTACACTTCTATATTAAAGTTTTTGTGTACCGTTTTGCATTGAGCTGCCTATGCAAGATCTTTATCCGTTGCATTTCTATATTGAACTGTTTTTTGTGTTCCGTTTGGCATTGAACTGTGTCCTGTGAGAGATCTAGATCTGCATCTTGTATTTTTACATTTAACCCTGCTTTGTGTACCTTGTGGCATTCAATTGTCGCATGCATGATCTTCATTTGAAAAAATTCTATATTGAACTGTGTTTTGTGTATTGTTTAGCTTTTAACTATGTCTAAGAGAGATCTTCATCTGTGATATTTCTACTTTGAATTTTGTTTTGTGTTATGTACCGTTTTACATTAAACTGTAATGTGTGTATTATTCTATTTATATTGTAGAAAATATTGTTTTATGGAAAAATGTGGCAAGTGTGTACTATGAAGAAATCTGTTAATGAAGCATAATAACAAGATATGAGTTTTAATCGGATTCACATTTAATGACAATAGATAATTTAGTTTACATTATATACAATGTATACAATTGTAACAAAGACTGGTTAACTAATATGTACAATTAAATACATGGCAAGCTCTAAAACATTAACCCAACAACTGGATAATTTGGTTTTCTATACATAAAAACATGGTTCAAGCAATATCTATGCTTGTCTGACATATCAAACTCACTTTTCAGAAGAAATGTTTGCTTTTTTAAACAAGTGAACTTTTAAGGTTTGATAGTATCATATCCACTCATTAGTATTATATGAGTAAAGCATTAAATAATTTTTTTTGTGACTGTTTAGTTTGTTTCAATTTCTTTTATTGTAGGCACATGAATTTTATCTGTTTTTAAAAATGGTTTCAATATATCTGAAAATAAAATGCTCCGCAGGGCGCAGCTTGATACGACCGCAGAGGTCGAACCCTGAACAGTTGGGCCAAGTATGGACACAACATTCAAGCTTGATACAGCTTTGCATTTGGATTGTGATTAAATATTTGACACAGCATAGGTTTCTAACACAGATTGAATGTGGTCTAAGAACTTAAAAATTTTAAATTGGACATTCACCTATTATGGTCCAATATCCAAAATCTAAATAATGGTTAGATTCAGCATATCAAAGAACCCCAAGAATTCAATTTTTGATGAAATCAAACAAAGTTTAATTTTGGACCCTTTTGACCTCAATGTGGACAAAGTTGATAACGGGGCCCAAAAATCAAAAATCTAAATACATGGTTAGATTCAGCATATCAAACAACCCCATATATTCAATTTTTGTTGAAATCAAACAAAGTTTAATTTTGGACCCCGATTTGGACCAGCTTGAAAACTGGGCCCATAATCAAAAATCTAAATACATTTTTAGATTCAGCATATCAAAGAACCCTAAGAATTCAATTTTTGTTAAAATCAAACTAAGTTTAATTTTGGACCCTTTGGACCTTAATGTAGACCAATTTGAAAATGGAACCAAAAATTAAGAATCTAAATACACGGTTAGATTCGGCATATCAAAGAACCCCAATAATTCAATTTTTGATGAAATCAAACAAAGTTTAATTTTGGACCCTTTGGACCTCAATGTGGACCAATTTAAAAACGGGGCCCAAAATCCAAAAACTAAATACACGGTTAGATTCAGCATATTATAGAACCCCAAGAATTCAAGAATAAAACCCCATTGAAATTGGTCAAGAAATAAGCAATTATACGAAGTTCTTTTGCACAATACTGTGCAATTAAATATTTCTTGCTATTGCGCAATACTGTACAATTGACAATTTCTTGCTATTGCGCAATATTGTGCTATTGAATATTTCTTGCTATTGCGCAATACTGTGCAATTGAAAATTTCTTGCTATTGCGCAATACTGTGCAATTGAAGATTTCTTGCTATTGTGCAATACTGTGCAATTGAAAATTTCTTGCTATTGCACAATACTTACTATATAATAATTTACACATCCTGTTTGGTGTGTATCTCCTACCATATTATTATTATTTGCTTTTAAATATAAATCAGAAATAACCAACTTTAAAGGAAAATTTTAAAAGAAAAAAAAAAGGAAAAAAAGAAAAAAAAGGAAAAAAAAAAAATCCCCCCCCCAAATTTTTTGAACCCCCTTATGATTCATCACCCCCAAACTCAATCCCAGCCTTCCCTTTGTGGTATGGTACCTTGCAGTACAATTTCAGAGAGATCCATACACTTGAACACAAGTTATTGTCTGGAATTTAGAAAAATGTGTTTTTTGGGCCCTTTTTGGCCCCAAATTCCTAAACATTTAGGGCAATTACCCCCAAACTCAAACCCAGCTTTCCCTTTGTGATATGGAACCTTGCAGTACAATTTCAGAAAGATCCATACACTTACACACAAGTTATTGTCCTGAAACTAGAAAAATGCTTATTTTTGGCCCCTTTTTGGCCCCCAATTCCTAAACGTTTCGGCAATTACCCCCAAACTCAATTCCAGCTTTCCTTTTGTGATATGGAACCTTGTAGTACAATTTCAGAAAGATCCATATACTTACACACAAGTTATTGTCATGAAACTAGAAAAATGCTTGTTTTTTGCCCCTTTTTTGGCCCCTAATTCCTAAAATGTTGAGGCAATTACCCCCAAAATCAATCCCAGCATTCCTTTTGTGATATGGAACCTTGTGGTACAATGTCAGAGAGATCCATACACTAACACACAAGTTATGTCTGGAAGTTACAAAAATGCTTATTTTTGGCCCCTTTTTGGCCCCTAATTCCTTTACTGTTAGTACCATAACCCCCAAAATCAATCCCAACCTTCCTTTTGTGGTATTGAACCTTGTGGTAAAATTTCATAGAGATCCATTCACTTAAACTAAAGTTAGAGTGCGAAAACCAATGTGTCTTCGGACGACGCCGGACGACGCCAGACGACGACGACGACGACGCCAACGTCATACCAATATACGACCACAAAAATTTTTTTGCGGTCGTATAAAAAAAACCAGCTGTCAAACTGATCATCTTTCAAAAGTGTTGTAATTTCTCTTCATCTTTAATTAAAATCTTTAATTTACGTTGAAAACTTATAAATTAAATAAATGACAAATAAAAAAAAAAAAAAATAACTGAGCTAAAACACATGTAAAACTTGATTCAACAGAAAATGAGTTAAAAACAGCCGTGTAGTTCTCTTATAACTTTTGTGTATTCAAACATTTTGTTAACACAACTAACCCATGAAATTGCCACTGAAGTTTTTGTTGTAAAATTATCTGTTTAAAATACAACCTTTTGCAGTAATAAGTTTTGTTTTTGTTGTTCTGTTTGAAATATCAAACAGCAAATCTCTTTATTCACTCTCAGTAAAAAAGGCAAGAAAATTTAATATTGATTGAAAATAAAAACCATTACTTAAAACAGTAACAAGAACAATTGTTTCCATTTCCAATCTGTATTTTTTGTAATATATATAATTGTTTTTCTAACTAAATGTTCAATTAGATCAACCAAGAAAACTAGTGAAAAATCTATGCATTATCTTACTGTTATTCTTAAAGTTTTCTTAAATTTGTCCTTATTTTAATTTTGTACCAAGGTTTTGACTCAAAGACAATGTAACACATTGTGCACACTTTATCATCATGAAATATTACAGATGGTTAATGGATATGTATAATAGTATTGCAAGTTGATATGAAATTTTTGAAAATGTTAAAATACTTTCTCTCATTTCAGTTTCACTCTTTTATTCAAACATGAAATACACAGATTAAACACAAAAAATATTGGGAATAACATTCAGAGCAAATAGGAAATAGAAAATAAGAGACAGAAATAAAGGCAAGATAATTATAAACAATGGATACAACACATATATTTTTGTTAAAACACCAAGACTTAGAGGGAAGTTAATAATACAATGTATCCCAAAACCAATATTTCAGCAATGTTATTTGGCATTTCTGAATAACCCATGAGAAACTGGTGTTGAACTTAAAATTCATACATTTTTTCACATGTTTGATATACAAAATAAATATGATGGTATGAAATTGCTAAAAAATATTGAAGATGAATTATATTTTTGTTATTTTTTTCACCATTTTTAGCAACAATGAAAACACCCCCTTAAATGTTGAAATATGGATTTGTAATCATGCATTAAGGCTTATGTGTCAGGGCTGTTGCAGAATTAAATGCATGGGGACACTTTTTTTTCGACACCCAAACATTCATAAAATAAAATTTTCATTTTACTTCAAATTCTTGCAAAATTATAAGAAAATGCAACCACCTACAAATTATTGATTTCAGTGTCCCCCATCCCTCCCACAACAACCAATTTTGGAACAGCTCTCAGGAACCATGACAGTTAATTTCCCTACATGATCAGAACTTTGGTATGTTTCCTATTTTTTTTTTGTCATGCATTTAATGGATTTCTAAATAAAATGTCACATAACACAATCTTTGATTTATTCAAAGTTAACTACGAACTCTACTTTTATAAAAACCATATTAGTACAGATTTATTCAATTTTTTGGACCCTTACTTTTATGGTCTTAAAAAATTTTGTTTCATTACATTGAGTTTAAAAAAAATCTTACAAAAAGGACAAATACTGCTTTTTTGTAGAGTTTCTTTTGATAGTTTGTTTATCCCTATTAACTCCATGAAAATGAATAGCTTTTGAACAAGAAACTTCCAGAATACCAATCTGATCTTTCACAAGTTATATTAAAATTAATATTAGACATGGCTTTCATATTTTTCCATTAAATTTCACACATATCTTATTTATAGCTGCTCAATGGCTTGGGAAAAATTAAAGATTGCAAAACAAAGATGATCCAGTATGAAGAACCCCCCCTTTAATAAGACAGTTATGAATAACATGGCCCAATGAATAAATGATCCACAGCCTAGGCAACAAAACTCATGAACCAATAGTATTAGACCCTCCTTATTTTAAGTGTGGGTACACAACAATGACTTACTAAAAATTTGATTTGGATAACAACCATAACATGAATGATAAAACAAATGGTTTGTCAATTAAAATACTGTTATGTCTAACAAATTAAAGCAGATCTACAAGGTTTTGTCAACAGTAAATGTCTCCTGCTATGACTTCTTGGCACTATCTTCTGTGTTGTCTGGCTTTACTATTTTAAATGTTATCAAATACTCTGGATAGGCCTGGAATGTAAAAAAAATACATGCATTTAAAAGCATTAAAATTGATAAAAAAGATAAAGGGTTTACATTTTCAATACATACATACATATTCCTTATATCTATACTGGAGAGACTGAATACAATTTTTCCACATACTTTGAGATATAGTTCAATATCATATTTTCCTATCTTCATCACAGAACTCATCTCTTAAAATAAAATTGCATTTTTTTTACAATGTACTCCAGAGATAGAGTTCATCATTACATTTTCAGTAATCAAAACAAAAATCAGAAACCTGGAACCACTTAAGAGTATAATAAAGGTAAAGGTAACCATATTTGAGTATAGATTTTTATTTTCAGAAAAGACATGTAAAAAGAGTATCATCCTACTATGACTGGTCATGGCTTATAACTTGATTTTAGTGCAAATGCTTATCATGACAAACATAGATGAATACAAAAAATATGAAGAACATAGATGAACACTAACATCATGACAAAAATAGATGAACAGGAGGACTTGTCCACTGTTACAAGATAATAAATTGACATGTCAATACTCTACACACCTGCTCTCCTCGGTATACAACATACTCTGGAAACATCAGACCTCCACTACTGGGTCGCCCTATAATGGAATGATGGCCTGGTGGTGAATGGGCCATCTTTATTGCACTAAACTGTAAGAAGGATTTTCCCAACGTCACTCGACACAGTAATAATTGTCTGAAAAAATAAAAAGTATTCAATCAACTCTTAAATCTACAGACTTACTTAACAGTCTCTTCCAATACATATGTTGCAGAATATATTTCATGGAGGCTTACTTGCCCAGGATATTTTCTATTTGGTTTGTGTTATTCATTTAATATCCATCCTTTATACCAAGTATATTTTATGTTTTAATATACAGTCTAACCTTGTTGTGTCGAAGTCGAAGGGACCTGACCAAAGTATTCGCAGAACGAAATAAGTTCTGAATGGTCTCTGATGAGGTCGTCTGCTTTACATTAAATTATTATGAATTTATCATAATTGTCTTAATCCTTTTATTTATTGTAATTAACAAGTTTTAATTCTGAGATTCATTTAATCTCGGCTTGGGTCATTTAAATTTGTTTCATTTTTATGTCAAGTCAAATATGTTCAACACACTACTTTACACTTGAATGATCAACTAATTAATTACCAGTCACCATAAACATGTCATTGTTAACTGTTATACAAACAAGTATGTTTACTCCGCTTTAATTTTTTTTGAAAATGATTAGGTTACATAAGAAATACTTCCGTCTTGAATTTTTATCATTAGATTATCTTTCGAAAATTCTTACTTTCGAACTTAGAGACATCCGGGTCAATTTACATTAATTTTAACATCAATATAAAATTTACTCAACTTAACCGAGTATATGAATCAACTGAGTTCGACTCATCAGAAGTAATTATGCATAGATTAAACAGGAATTTTATCGGGACTGAGCAATTACTTCGCCTCATCAAAGTTTTCGACACAATGAGGTTCGACTGTACTCCACATTTTGTCAGAACAGGGCTTTTTACAGCTGTAATGCGGTATGAGTTTTGCTCATTGTTGAAAGCAGTTCAGTGACCTACAGTTGTTTACATCCATATCATTTGGCATATGGTGGATAGCTGTCTCATTGGCAACCATACCAAATCTTATTTTATTTTAAATCATTTTGCAGCTCTGCATTAATTTCATATGTAAGGATATTTTGAAAATTCATCTAACTGATAAGTGACCATGCTCCTGTTCCATACATAGCCCAAACTACATAACATATTCGATTCTCAGGCCAATTACCAACTAAAATTTCAACTTCTATCATATAATTCATTTAAGTGTTATGTTCAAGTCCTCCATCCAGTAAGAAATCATTCTGAATATGCAGTCTCACTTCAGTGCACCAGCAGGTGTCTGAGAACACGAATGTTCCCAATCAAGCTCTGAAAATGGAACAGACGGAAAGACGGAAGGACGGAAGATCAAGGGTAGTGCCCCTAACGCCTACAGCAGAGGAAAAAAAAATTCAAATTTCCCAACCTATATGAATAAGAAGATGTGGTATGAGTACCAATGAGACAACTCTACCCTTCTTATATATCTTTGGTGACAATGTACTGAGTAAGTTCACTAGGCTTGTGTTTTCTTACCTCTGACATATATAACATGATCTGTCTTTATGAGCAGGACACCCTGTCCCCCCACCAATACCATACACATACTGATTACTTTTGGACGAATTTTCAGCAAAATAAATTCCTGAAATAAATAAAATAAGAGTATGATTAGAATGAATAGTAAGCTTTAACACCCCTATTAAAGCATTCTATATTTAATTTTCTTAAAATATATTCGATTGATTGTTTGTTCATTCACAGACGCGTCGCGTCCTCTTATAATACCTCTATCTGACTTCCTTTTGTTTGCTTTTTTCACATTTTTGAAACAATATTCATTTTGTTCAATCAATATCATAATTATTTTTTTTTTTGCTATTGCTGTCAATAAAGGAAAATAAAACTCAAGCAAATATTTCTAAAGAATGTAAAATATACCTAGTAAAATAGTAAAAAATAACCATTTAAATGTGCCATATTGTTAATCTAATTTCCAGAAATTTAATTCAAAGCCATTTTTTTTTAATCTAACAAGTTCATTGTCATCTATAAGAGGATTTAAGAAGGAATGGGTGCTGAATTAACACATACCTGCTCCAAACATTCCCCCAATGTAAGCATGTCTTTCGTCGAATCCTTTCTGAACTATCGCATTAAGGAATGGAGAACCATGAAACAAGAGCCTCTCATTTTCATGTCCATGATTCTCCTCAGCTACTTCCTTCCGTCTATGGCAGTATCTAGCCCATAATCTTTTATTACTGATCTTCTGTATCTGTTGGAATACAATGCATTGTTTAATATGAATGTCTACAATATCTCATACAAATATGTAGAAATTAATGAAAAGCCTTTAACAAAATTTGAGATTACACATTTAAAAATATATTTCCTTTAATTAATGTGCCTTTTAATTCTAATGTATTTATTTTGGTGTAAGATTGTAACTGCCTGTGTCACACCTATTCTACTGATATTTATTAATTTGTGTACATGTGTATGTGACTTTCCCTATGAAAAGGAGAAGGTCTGAATTTCATATTGATTGAAATCACTGTTTGTTTCACATGCATTCTGACAGCAAGACATGGGATTTTCTTATACAAAAAGATAATGTGAGACTATTTAAAGGCATTTGTTCCATGCAAGTAAGAAATGTATTGAGAATCTCTATGCAGAAGTGTCCTATCTTGTAAAATCTCATGGTACATTTTCTCAATCATATATACCTTTAAAAGGACAGAATTTACTTACTTTTAACATATTGTATTTGTTGTAAGTACCACCCACATTGTCTTTATGTTCTCTCAATGTACTCTCCATCTGTAATATATAATAATATATAGAATACCTTCAACATGTTAAAAATGAAATTTTCTTTACTCATACCAATGGTAAAACAAAGCTCAAATTTTCTTTCAATTAAAAAATTTACTCTTTTTGAATTCTGAAAAGCAGATAGCAGGGGATATTAATAGATGTGAAACTAAGTGCTTGTTCCTTTCAAGGCACAAAAATATGACTTTTCTCCAAGGGCTTTTCCAGAATTAATTGTATGGGTGGGTCTGGAGGCACTTTTATTAAAATCTGATGGGTGGTGGTTATTTAAGACAGATAGCCTTAACAATTATATGAAATAATCAATGAATATAAATGGCGGGTTAAATAAAAGTGCCATCTGACCCCCCCCCCCCCCCCCTTTTACATTTATTTCTGGAATAGCCCTATCAATTTTTTGGTGAACTTGATATTCTGAGTTAAAAATGACAATAATGTAATTAATAAATAACAGGAACGCATTATAAAGCTTAGCAATTAGATATTCAAAATCCTTACCTGTTCATCAACAGAAATATATTCAGGATCATCTGTAGTCAGATCTACAAGAACTGTACCTTGGTGTGGTACTGGTGTTAGAATGGAACTTCCTGAATTAAAAGGACAAAATCCTTAGTGATGGTTTATACATCAAACTTTTTTAGAAACACAAAAGAAGTTTTGCTTGTCTTTATGGATTCATAATCAAAATGCTATTTAGAACTTTTTTAAAAAACAATATATCTTTTAAAACTATGAAAAATACACAAATAGTATAACCAACTGTTTTATGTTTTTAGAAGGTATTTAAATATATAATACAACTGTTTGTACAGATTTTAAATTTACTTCCTGGTTCCACGACCTGCAGCAGACAATGTTTGCATTCAAAGCATGTGCCTTGGAAATGAAAATGTTTACATGAGCCTAACCATGCTAACATCTGTAACTAAATATCAACAAAATCTCAAAAACTTCAATTTTCTTTAATACATCATGTATAGTTTTAAGCATAAAATTTCACTGCAATTAAAAAATCATTTAAATTCAGTAATTTGCACTGCACTATTTTTTAAAAAGTGTTCGACATGCTGTATACAATTGATAGGATACCCACCTTTTCCTGACACCATTTTTTCTAATCCTTTTAGAATCTTATGTCGATGTCCATAAGCATTTATACCAATGTCTTTTAATTCATCATGTCCCATTTCAACTAAAATATCCATAGTAATTTGTTCTTTTTCAAAAATATCTCTTAACTGTTCCAGTCCAATACTAGTTAAGAATGACGAAACACTAATATTGTCCACAGTTCTTTCTCCTTCAGCCATTGTGCGTTCCATTTGGGCCCCATCCCCTCCTTGAGGACTAGATGGCATACCACCAGAGGCTACAGATGCCCCTGCAGCAGCTCCTAAATCTGTACTGGTAAACATTGTACTGAAATTAACAGAAAATCAAATTTTTTCAGCCCACTTTTATACCAACAAGAATTTTTTTGTTGAAAAAATATGCTACATTATTGAATATAAGCATACACTTAGTGAAAAAGATAAAAGTATGTTTGTTTGATTTCACACCTTTTTATTAAGTAAATTACCTTGGTGTACTACTGACGAACATCTTGGGTAGAACTACTTTTATCAATCATTGTTGTCCTCAGTCAAGTTTCTTGTAATGTTGGTTGTTTTGAGTGATTAATTGATAGAGGTCTACCATCGTTAGGCCAATATTACATGCATATTTAGGACAATAACATTTTAATGTGATATGATCATCAATGCTGCTTTGTACTAGATCCCAATGAAGGATTGATGTTGATCAATCTTGTTGTTAATGGTATTTGTACTGTATCGTGATTTCTATTCTTTTTCTTCTGACAATAGCTTTGTCTGATCCTTCTCCACTTATGACTTTTAAATGCACCTTTTTTGACAGATATTCAGAGTTGCTAATGTTTATTTAAAAGTAAAATACTGTCATTTTACAAGGTGATGAGCTGAAATTTCTATGTTGTTTAAAATTGTGAGAAAAAGGGTATCAGACATTTATTATTACTAAATGATATCATTAGTTAAAGTTTCTGTAATGTAACATGTTGTGAGTTTGAACAGTGGGTTGTGATAGAACAGAGTTAAGACTTACCTGTTACCAGACGATGAACTGGTATTATCAGCAACTGATGTCATTAACTGGGATTTTTGTAATGTTGGTGGTTGGGAGACAGGTGGCATGGCATCTTGTATTAAAGCTCTGACATCATCAGCCTGAAATGAAAACAGTCAGTGTTTATCTCAAAATTTTTGGTTTGTATTCACAATTTATTTTCTAAACATTATTGAATATATTTAATTAATATCTCTTGATATTAAATTTGTATCTTCAACAAATATTTATGAATTTAGAAACTTTCTATTCAACAGTGAAGAAAAGTAAATCAAATATATTTCTAAATTTCTACACTTTCAAAACAATCCTTTTTACAGGTTATAGACTTCAAATAATAGTATATACTGCAATACAATAAAATAACATTATATAAATAACACATAGCTGAGAGGGTGATAGAGCAGATTGCTACCCCGAGAAAACATTGTCAACTGAGGCGAAGTCAAGGTTGACAATGTCTTTTTGAGGGGTAAAAATCTGCGCTATCACTCTCTCAGATATGTGTTATTTAATTTATTATACTGAATGATCTGTTATTACTGTCGATTAAATTTCAAATTCAAAGTAATAAACTATGACGTCTTGTACATAACAACCATCAGTATTTAATAAAGCGCACACTTGATCAAGCGTCTCCGTGAAGGGTAATAAGAGTATTTACCATAGAATAGAGTAAATTGTCTCCCTCGTATTAACCAATCAAAATCTGGCATTTTGACATGAAGTATAATAATAAATAATGACATTTAGATTCACAGATGTAATGAAATAACTTCAAAATATTTGTTGTTCACAAAATGTCTGGATTGTTCAGGGTCTTATTTACATATACCAGACATCTCTTTTAATTCACACATCAAAACTCTTGAACAGTAAATGTTCATTGTCAATATTGAACATGACCTGTCTAGTACAGACCACAATATTGTGTTTTTAATTCAAAAAATTTCTGTCAAGTGGAACTGTTGCTATATTTCAGAATAAAAACCAACATTGTTTGTAAAGAAAACTAAGGCGCAATACATACCTCACTTTTTAAATAGCCTTAATGAGACTGGGGTATAATAAAACATAAAACTTACTGTTGCTAAGTCAAGTGGTGTCTGACCTTCCTGGTTCTTCATGGATGAATCTGCACCATGAGCCAGCTAAAAAAAAGTTAAAGTTGAATATTTATTTTAGATGTTAATTCAAAGATAACAAATGTATATTAAAGTTAAGAGTAATAAATTCTGATTTATAAAATTGACCAAGTGGATCAAATGCAAAAACCTTAATCACACAATTAAGTCACTCTGTTCATATCAAAAGTAACTTATCTTCTGTGATGTGATATTTTTCCACACTTGAGAGTTACAACTTTAAGCACTCTTCAAACCTATTTTAATTAAAAAATTGAACTGTCTTAAGGAGAGAGAAATATTGTATCAAACCCAATGCAGTGTAAGAATCTATATATTTATGTTCTGAACTTAATATATACATTAAAACTTGTCAACCCTGACAGGAAACTTGTCTGAACCAAACATGCTCCAATGTCTCTTTACACCAACTTCAATGCTTTTTAACTTGTATGAATCAAAACACCTGTCTAAAGAGAACAAATTCAAGAGTCCCCAAGGGTTTCGTCGTTGAGACAGGTTAACGATACATACCAATAAAGCACAGAGCTGAGTTCTTCCTTTTTGTGCTGCCTCGTGGAGAGGTGTAAATCCCCATCTATCTACAGCATTCACACAGGTATTAAACTTGATCAATAGGGCTGCTATATCTACATGCTATAAATAGATGAACCAGAATAAAATCATAATTCAATAGGAATTATAAATGTGCAGTATACATTCAACTTAATGAAATTCATGATGTAAAACATTGACTAGAATATCATTATTAACAAGATTGAAATTAACAAATAATCTTAACTGACCTAAAATATGACATACATTTAAGATGGAATGTGTAAGGATTGTACCATTTCTCACAAATATCAAAAAATAAAGATCACAAATGCAAAATTAAAGTTTTGTTTGCATCACTTCTTAGGCCATGAAAATCCACCATTTATTAAAACTTTGATGTTTTCTAAAGTATCTTTTTAAAGAAAAAAATCAAACTTTTCTGTGCCACAAGAGGTTGAACAAGTGAAACTGCGAGCTACTGCTCACTGATGATACCACCAGCCCAAATACTTGACAGTAAACAGGAAGTTGCTGAGTGATGAATCTGAAAACGCATCACATGGTATAGCTGACTTATATAAACACTGAAACCAAATTTCAGAAATCCTTGTATCAAATGTAGTTCCTGTGAAAAATGTGACGAAAATTTTCAACTTGGATGTCATGTGTAAAATGATATAAGTGTTCGGTAAACAGGAAGTTGTTAAGTGGTGAATCTGAAAACGCATCACATGGTATAGCTGACTCATATAACCCCTGAAACCAAATTTCAGAAATCCTTGTAATGTAGTTCCTGAGAAAGATGCGATGAAAAATATTCATGGGACGGACAGACGGACTGATGGATGGATGGAGGGACGGACAGACAGAAAGAGGTAAAACAGTATACCCCACCTTTTTTAAAGCGGGGGTATAAAAATGTTAAAAATGCTAAAATGAAATATTCTAGAATGCTAAAATAGCCATAAATCTTCTTGAATCAGTTGCTAAAATGAAGTTTAAATAGACACAAAGATGAAAATGTAGATCTTCAACGGAAAAAACTTTGGTGCTTGGCTTAATTACATAACATTTTTAAAGTAAATGAATGTCAGAGGTATTTATTGAAAATATCACTTTATTTACGATTTTAAAATCTGGAATATTTTAAGCTTAACGAAAAGATGCAGCCTGACAATTTGAATTCTGCAGTCAAACATACATACAATATTATTTTTAGTATATCCATCAACCAAAGTGTTGTTCTGTGTATGTTATTACTCAAAGGAAGATTGGCCTGAACAATGGAAGAATATAAGTTTGATGATGATGATGAATGGCTGCTTAATGTCCAGCGGCAAATTAATATGCATATTCAGGACGAGAAAAATTTAATGTAATATGAATATTAACCCTGCTTTGTACTAGACCGACACGCTAAGTCGGATTTTCAACATGCTAGTTCACAAGGTAACAGTCCGCAGGAAGACATGTCACCTTAACCGGACACATTATTCTGAATTTTGAGCCTACCAGTCTTTGCTCTCACTCCTAAATAATGCATGCTTAGCACAGATGCAGCAAATATCAATTTTTAAGTCTTTGGTTTGACCCGGCTGGGGTTCGAACCCATAACCTCCTCCGCACTCAAGGAGAACACTATACCACGAAACCACCGAGGCGGTATATAAGTTTGAAGAGCACTAGACATTGATACATACCCCATATGATGAAGCATTGTGTAGTGGTATTAATCCTCCTTTGTCTTGTGCATTTACATCTGCTCCGTTCTCTAATAAAAATTCTGCTACTTCAACATTGTTATATCCAGCTGAAATGAGAAAAAGAAGGTTAATCAAGGTTAATCAACACATTGTTTACTGTATTTGCTGATTCCATTTACTATTGCAAATCTTCAACAACACACATTATGATAAGAGGATAATTACTGTGATTCATGTACTTGTCGCAGTAGAATATTACTAACAAAATATAATATACAACTTTTGGTTATTGCTATCTACATTTTTTATTGCATAATTTTGTTTACATTAGTTCTGAATTTACAGTATTTTTTAAAGCATTTTTTAATCTGAATAAAGAAGAAGCAACTTTTTATATTTCTGGCCTGTAAAAAATCTTTTTAGTTTACTCTATTTACCAAAGATTCAAATATATAGATTTTTTTATGGTGCATTTTCCAGTAATTTACCTGCTAAATGCAGTGGAGTAGAATTTCTTCCTTGGTTATCTCTACAATTGATATTTTCTTGTGTTGACAATTTCTGTACTCGAGACAAGTTTCCTTTTTTGGCAGCTTCCAGCAATGCAGCATCACCTCTAAGTAAATCAGCAACATCATGATCACCTTCTTTGACAAGGTCTAATGGTGTGTTTCCATCCCTATTCTTTTTGGTTGCATCTGCACCATGCTGAAAGCAATAAATAAAACATGAAACTAAAGGTCTACTGTGGATTCATTTATTTTTGTGTATTAAGAAAACTTGTATTTTCCTTGAACTTGAAACAAATTTTCCATACAACACTAAAGATTTATTTTATTTCATTGTACATTTTAATTTGTGGTTTATAACAATTACCGACTAAATCCATAAAATTGATACCCGATAAATAATATTAAATCATTTTACTTTCTCCAAATAAATGTTTGAAATAATGGTATTCTTATTACTAGCCATTCCATTCAAACCATGCTCTCTCTTGTCAGAATGTGTTATTCTATGAACAACTTAGTCCCAAGAGGGTTAAATATTAAAAGTCTGATTACCCAAAAAGAAATTTTGAGGATTTGAAGTCTAAGCTGTTATATACTCAACAATTGCACCAATACTTTTTCCTCTAAACATTCAGCAGATTAAAATTCGAATTTGCCTTCTACGCAAATGTATGAAAAACAATTACCGGTACATATGACATTTTGACCCTTGCTGTATTGAATGTGAATCATACCTTCAGCAATAATTTACATATTTCAAATTTTCCTTTTGCAGCAGCTTCATGTAAAGGAGTAAACTTCCATAGATCTGCCACATTAACACATGCTCCATGCTGAAAATACAAAGAATCAATGCAATCATTTAAGGGCAATATCAGTGCATGAAAATAAAAGCTTAAATCTTTCCAAAAAACTTAAGCTTTAACTATCAGTTTTGAGTTAAAATTACTCGGTTAACATACTAATATATTAAAGGCTGTTTAGAAATAAATGTATGGGGGGATGAGAGTCAAATTTTACATTACTTTGCAATGTATACCATTTTAATTGATTATTTCCTTCAATTGTTCAGGCTATCTTTACAAAATAACAATCACCCACTAAATTTTAATTGAAGTGTACCTACACAATTATAATTCTGGAACAGTCATAAGAGAGGCTTTAATACAAACATATAACTTTACCCGTCCTAATGTCCCATTCATATAATATTTCATCAAGAAATTTCTTAAGTTTGCTAAATCCCACAAAAATTAGAGCTTTTATTCAAAAAAAAATTCTACCAAGGTTAGAGTACTTAATAACATGATGGATTTAGGAATTTCCACTATTATATCACGGCAGTATAATCCTTTACAAAAATTTGTCATAGTGGTGATTCATGATAAAATGTCAAGGCAAGTGTTAAATGTAATGATGGCACAAACAGAATGTTTAATGTATCAATATAAACTGACAAGAGATAAAGTGGCCAGCTACTACAATGCATCACACATGTGTTTGGCTTTTACCACATTAAACATTAAATAAAGTGTCAAATCCTTAATGCACTATGCTATACCTGTAGTTATATATATCTTATGTACACTAACATTATTTCTTATCTTGGTAACTTTCTAGTATTTCATAAGCTTTATGTCTCATGTACATCACCACATCACTTTTCTTCTCCAACTAAATTTCCTGAAGTAGGTCTCCCAATGCATCAAACAATTGATTAAAATATCTAAAACTTACCTTTATCAATAGTTCTGTAACTTCATAATGTCCATAACTACACGCATTGTGTAAAGGAACCAGTCCTCTGAAAGATAAAAAATAAGTTCAATTATACTTTAAAATATTGTAGAAAGCAAGTACTTAAAGAGTTTATAATTATTCAGTTTGTACTTATTTTCGTGAATGTTCAATTAGGTTAACAACTAATTTTGGAGTTCAACAAATTACAAATTTTCTATAGAAACTCAAACCATCATTCAGTCTAATGTATGTCAGGTCCTTTTGACAATGACTTCATGATAGCATACTTAACTTTCTGTTGCACAGCAATACTCTCTATATTGGTGTAAATATAATTACCCTTTATCTTTAGCATGCACATCTGCACCATGCTGTAGTAAATATTCAACGACAGTAACTCTGTTATATCCAGCAGCAAAATGTAAAGGTGTTGAATGTCTTCCATCCAGGTCGCGACAGTTCACAGAGTGTGGGTTAGCTGATATTAATTTCTGAAAATGTATGTTGTGTGTGAAGTAACGTCTAATACTTAAATACTGACTATCTTTGCAAAGGAGTTCATTATTCTTCTAAAGAAATAAATAATTTTTAAAAAGACACTGAGTGATCTATGGATTTTTTAAAACTGTGAACAAAACAAGCTATAAACAGGTTATTAACAATCAATAGCATTTAAAGCATTACCCAGGATCCAAAGAACCAAATCATTACTAATAAGAAATATTTCAAAATCATGAAAATTTTCCAAACTATCAAATAACCCAATAAAAACAGGTTTTTGTGACAATAATTCCCCCCAAAAGACATAAAATAACTTCATTGTAAATAAACCTAAACCTTTATTTGATGACATTGTTTTACTTATTCCTTTTCATGTCAACATATGTTGAGTAAACCTACTTTAACTACCTCCATATCCCCAGCCTTTGCTGCTTCCAGTAACTGTATATCTACATCTGTACCTCCTACAGGGGGGTCTTCTGTAATAAACGAAAAATATAATTAATGATGATTTGTGGTAAACTTTATGAAAAAGCAAAAAAAATTTGCCTTCAAAACATTTACATGCTTGAATGGAGTACACTTTCTAATTTGATGTCTTCTATTTAAAGTCAATGAAAAAAAAAAAATGCCATCATAACATCGGAGGTTCATTTATATTGCTGCTATGGTTGTAAATAAAACATATGTGCTTTGTTATGAAGTGAATTTGATGTGTTGTGATTTGAACACACGTCTTGTTGTAAATGGAACATGTGTGTTTTGCTGTGAATTGAACATATGTGTTTTGTTGTAAATTGAACAAAAGTGTTTTGTTGTGAATTGAACAAATGTGTTTTTGTTGTGAATTGAACATACAGTCAAACCTGATAAATAAAAAGGTCACATCTACATTTAGCTAATAATAAAATGCTTCGCTGGGGCGCAGCTTGATACGACCGCAGAGGTCGAACCCTGAACAGTTGGGGCAAGTATGGACACAACATTCAAGCTTGATACAGCTCAGAATTTGGATTGTTATTAAATATTTGACACAGCATAGGTTTCTGACACAGAAAGAATATGGTCTAAGAACTTGAATTTTTTTAATTTACCTATTATGGTCCAATGTCCAAAATCAAAATACATGGTTAGATTCAGCATATCAAAGAACCCCATATATTCAATTTTTGTTAAAATCAAACAAAGTTTAATTTTGGAACCCAACTTGGACAAACCTGAAAACTGGGCCCATAATCAAAAATCTAAACACATGTTTAGATTCAGCATATCAAAGAACCCCAAGAATTCAATTTTTGCTAAAATCAAACTAAGTTTAATTTTGGACCCTTTGGACCTTAATGTAGACCAATTTAAAAAACGGGACATAAAATTAAAAATCTAAATATACGGTTAGATTTGGAATATCAAAGAACCCCAATAATTCAATTTTTGATGAAATCAAACAAAGTTTAATTTTGGACCCTTTTGACCTCAATATGAACCAATTTGATAGCGGGGCCCACAAATAAAAAATCTAAATTCATGGTTAGATTCAGCATAACAAAGAACCCCATATATTCAATTTTTGTTGAAATCAAAAAAAGTATAATTTTGGACCCCAACTTGGACCAACTTGAAAACTGGGCCCATAATCAAAAATCTAAACACATGTTTAGATTCAGCATATCAAAGAACCCCAAGAATTCAATTTTTGTTAAAATCAAACTAAGTTTAATTTTGGACCCTTTGGACCTCAATGAAGACCAATTTAAAAAACGGGACCCAAATTAAAAATCTAAAAACACGGTTAGATTTGGCATATCAAAGAACCCCAATAATTCAATTTTCGATGAAATCAAACAAAGTTTAATTTTGGACCCTTTTGACCTCAATATGAACCAATTTGATAGCGGGGCCTACAAATAAAAAATCTAAATACATGGTTAGATTCAGCATATCAAAGAACCTCATATTTTCAATTTTTGTTGAAATCAAACAAAGTTTAATTTTGGACCCCAATTTGGACCAACTTGAAAACTGGGCCCATAATCAAAAATCTAAATACATGTTTAGATTCAGCATATCAAAGAACCCCATATATTCAATTTTTGTTGAAATCAAACAAAGTTTAAATACTGGACCCTATCTTGGACCAACTTGAAAACTGGGCCCATAATCAATAAAATGCTTCGCTGGGCGCAGCTTGATACGACCGCAGAGGTCGAACCCTGAACAGTTGGGGCAAGTATGGACACAACATTCAAGCTTGATACAGCTCTGAATTTGGATTGTGATTAAATATTTGACACAGCATAGGTTTCTGACACAGAAAGAATGTGGTCTAAGAACTTCAATTTTTTTAATTTACCTATTATGGTCCAATGTCCAAAATCAAAATACATGGTTAGATTCAGCATATCAAAGAACCCCATATATTCAATTTTTGTTGAAATCAAACAAAGTTTAATTTTGGACCCCAACTTGGACCAACTTGAAAACTGGTCCCATAATCAAAAATCTAAACACATGTTTAGATTCAGCATATCAAAGTACCCGAAGAATTCAATTTTTGTTAAAATCAAACTAAGTTTAATTTTGGACCCTTTGGACCTTAATGTAGACAAATTTAAAAAACGGGACCCAAAATTAAAAATCTAAAAACACGGTTAGATTTGGCATATCAAAGAACCCCAATAATTAAATTTTTGATGAAATCAAACAAAGTTTAAATTTGGACCCTTTTGACCTCAATATGAACCAATTTGATAGCGGGCCCACAAATAAAAAATCTAAATACATGGTAAGATTCAGCATATCAAAGAACCCCATATATTCAATTTTTGTTGAAATCAAACAAAGTTTAATTTTGGACCCCAATTTGGACCAACTTGAAAACTGGGCCAAAAATCTAAAATCTAAATACATGGTTAGATTCAGCATATCAAAGAACCCCATATATTCAATTTTTGTTGAAATCAAACAAAGTTTAATTTTGGACCCCAACTTGGACCAACTTGAAAACTGGTCCCATAATCAAAAATCTAAACACATGTTTAGATTCAGCATATCAAAGAACCCCAAGAATTCAATTTTTGTTAAAATCAAACTAAGTTTAATTTTGGACCCTTTGGACCTTAATGTAGACCAATTTAAAAAACGGGACCCAAAATTAAAAATCTAAATACACGGTTAGATTCGGCATATCAAAGAACCCCAATAATTCAATTTTTGATGAAATCAAACAAAGTTAAATTTTGGATCTTTTGGACCTCAATGTGGATCAATTTAAAAACGGGGCCCAAAATCCAAAAACTTAATACACGGTTAGATTCAGCATATTAAAGAACCCCAAGAATTCAAGAATAAAACCCCATTGAAATTGATCAAGAAATAAGCAATTTATACGAAGTATCTTCTTTTGCACAATACTGTGCAATAGAATATTTCTTGCTATTGCGCAATACTGTACAATTGACAATTTCTTGCTATTGCGCAATATTGTGCTATTGGATATTTCTTGCTATTGCGCAATACTGTGCAATTGAAGATTTCTTGCTATTGCGCAATACTGTGCAATTGAAGATTTCTTGCTATTGTGCAATACTGTGCAATTGAAAATTTCTTGCTATTGCACAATACTTATTATATAATAATTTACACATCCTGTTTGGTGTGTATCTCCTACCATATCATTATTATTTGCTTTTAAATATAAATCAGAAATAACCAACTTAAAATGGAAAATTTTAAAAGAAAAAAAAAAGGAAAAAAAGAAAAAAAAAAAAAAAAAAAATCCCCCCCCAAATTTTTTGAACCCCCTTATGATTCATCACCCCCAAACTCAATCCCAGCCTTCCCTTTGTGGTATGGTACCTTGCAGTACAATTTCAGAGAGATCCATACACTTGAACACAAGTTATTGTCTGGAAACTAGAAAAATGCTTATTTTTGGCCCCTTTTTGGCCCCCAATTCCTAAACGTTTCGGGCAATTACCCCCAAACTCAATTCCAGCTTTCCCTTTGTGATATGAAACCTTGTAGTACAATTTCAGAAATATCCAAACACTTACACACAAGTTATTGTCATGAAACTAGAAAAATGCTTGTTTTTTGCCCCTTTTTTGGCCCCTAATTCCGAAAATTTTGAGGCAATTACCCCCAAAATCAATTACAGCCTTCCCTTTGTGATATGGAACCTTGTGGTACAATGTCAGAGAGATCCATACACTTACACACAAATTATTGTCTGAAAGTTACAAAAATGCTTATTTTTGGCCCCTAATTCCTTAACTGTTGGTACCATAACCCCCAAAATCAATCCCAACCTTCCTTTTGTGGTATTGAACCTTATGGTGAAATTTCATGGAGATCCATTCACTTAAACTAAAGTTAGAGTGCGAAAACCAATGTGTCTTCGGACGACGCCGGACGACGCCGACGACGACGACGACGACGACGCCAACGTCATACCAATATACGACCAAAAAATTTTTAATTTTTGCGGTCGTATAAAAATCTAAACACATGTTTAGATTCAGCAAATCAAAGAACCCCAAGAATTCAATTTTTGTTAAAATCAAACTAAGTTTAATTTGGACCCTTTGGACCTCAATGTAGACCAATTTAAAAAACAGGACCCAAAATTAAAAACCTAAATACACGGTTAGATTTGGAATATCAAAGAACCCCAATAATTCAATTTTAGATGAAATCAAACAAAGTTTAATTTTGGACCCTTTTGACCTCAATATGAACCAATTAGATAACGGGGTCCACAAATAAAAAATCTAAATACATGGTTAGATTCAGCATATCAAAGAACCCCATATATTCAATTTTTGTTGAAATCAAACAAAGTTTAATTTTGGACCCCAATTTGAACCAACTTGAAAACTGGGCCAAAAATCAAAAATCTAAATACATGTTTAGATTCAGCATATCAAAGAACCTCATATATTCAATTTTTGCTAAAATCAAACAAAGTTTAATTTTGGACCCTTTGGACATTAATGTAGACCAATTTGAAAACTGGACCCAAAATTAAAAATCTAAATACACTGTTAGATTCGGCATAACAAATAAATAAATGTGATCAAAGATTTTACAAATCTAATGCGCCATACTGTGCAATTAAAGATTACTTCTTGAAATTTTTCAATATTTGAAATTTGAAAAAAAAAAATAATATTTGAAGAATAATTCTTTTTAATTTCTGAAATCTGAAATGAGAAAAAATTGGCCCCCCACAATTTCTTTTTATCCCCCCCCCCCCCCCTTTTTCCCCCCAAAAAATTCTTTCCCTCAAGATATGGTCATAATCTCAATTCAAATTTCCAATGGAGTTGGCAACCATAATTACCCATTTAAATTTACCATAGTGCTAACTTAATCTATTTTATAATAGAATTAATAAAAATATAGTGTCAAATCTTTCATATGGATTTTTTTGTAAAAAAAAAAGATGAAAACATTTGCAGATATTTTTACTGGTCTTCCTTTATAAATATACATTTCTTTAAACATAATTTAAAAGCAGTGTAAGGGAAGTAACCAAAACGTTGTATTTGGATTACCTCCCTTACACTGTTTTAGATTATCTTTATTGTTCATTAACCATTACTTTATACATAATTTAAAAGCAGTGTAAGGGAGATAATTTCAATGATGTATTTGATTTATCTCCCTTACACTGCTTTAAATTATGTTTTGTACTAAAGTATTTGTCCATTAACCAGGACAACCTTGTTTTTCCCCCTTTTTTGCCCCTAATTCCTAAACGGTTTGAGCCATAAACCCCCAAAGCAAATCCTAACCATCCCTTTGTGGTTTGGAAACTTGTAGTATAATTTCAGAGAGATCCATACACCGTTCCACAGTTATTGTCTGGAAACTAGAAAATGCTCATTTTTGGCCCCTAATTCCTTAACTGTTGGTACCATAACCCCCAAAATCAATCCCAACCTTCCTTTTGTGGTATTTAACCTTATGGTCAAATTTCAAAAAGATCCATTAACTTAAACTAAAGTTAGAGTGCGAAAACCAATATGTATTCGGACGACGACGACGCCGGACAACAACGACGCCAACGTCATACCAATATACGACCACAAAATTTTTTTGCGGTCGTATAAAAACCTGCCTTGGCAGTTTACCTTCTTTTCCACACTGAAGTAATACCTATTCATTTTGAACCTCAACTCAAAGGTCAAGTCTCTTGTACGATCATGTCCCCATGGGTGACCTTTATATAACAGTTTGACTGAATGTATTTTGATAGTAGGAGAAAAACTATTCATTCAGTTGTCAGAAGCTATCAAATTCTTAAACTTTTGAAACAAACCTTTCAACATTTTCTGTATGTTTTCTGTAGCTAATTGTGCAGCAGTGTAACCATGTAAAGAGACAATGGAAGCATCAACACCGTACGACATCAGGAGTCGACATGCTTGCATGTTACCCTGCTGAGCTACACGATGCAATGCTGTCTGACCAAGTCCATCTATTGCATTTACCTGAAAGCAGAAACAAATATGAAAATTCAGCTTCTGATAATGAATGTGATAGAAAACCTTTTTTTTATTGCAACATTACCTGTAATTACCTAATTTTTCATAAAATTCAAATTTTATCCATTGGTTAGGTATTGAAATCAATATTGCTACAGTAAAACAGTTTGATTTAGGTGACCTTTACTTATATATAACCTTAACTCATAAATAAAAAAGTTCAATCCTAGAAACTTTTGTTTCATCACCTGACATTTTTTTGTATCTATAGACCACCACAAAATTACATTACAATTTACCACTTGTAAGATACAAGGTAATCATATGAACAGTACATGCTTTAACACATCACTCTTACATTTGAATTTTTTCATTTAACACAATCACTTACAATATTCCCCAACCAAAAAAAAAACAACATAAGCCATTTATGTCTCCTGTACAATACAATTTGTTATACCTATTCAATATTAACTAATATACTGTATTGTGTACAATATTGGGATATTTCAGAAGTAATAAAATCATATTTGAAGACACTTTTTAAAGTGAAAGGGCAGCAGTTTTTTTACAAGAAAAAATATATTGATTGCCTACTTAAATCAGACTGGTGATAAACATCTCACCAGTGTTATGCTGACTGCCTGCTTGTGTCTGATTGGACATTAAAGTCACTCTCACTAACACTGGGTTTTAAGAAAACAGTAATAGACTGAGTTGTAACAACATTTTTTTTGTTAGTCCCAATGACTTAATTCATTGGGTTAAAAAACAGCTGTTGTTGCCTTTTCCATATGAGTGTGTTTGTGTGTGTGTGTATTAAATTTAATTCTGTAAAACTGAATTCAAGACAGCACAAAAAATTATAACTGCTTCAACATCTATCTAACATAATAATTAGATATCTTGTAAGTGACCTGATAGATGGCAATCTGGAAATGCAATTTTAATATTTTTTTCAGAGCTTGCCATTCAAATATATATCATTCTACAACATTCTGTATCAATGAAATCCTACATTCATATGCCATTTTATAATAAAACTTACTTTAGCACCATGTTTTAGTAATACATCCATCACATCGTAATGAGCTTTATCTGCCGCTACGTGCAGGGGAGATAATAACCTGAAAATTTCAAATTCAAATTAATAAACTTGCATGGTATATCTTAAGCTAATTTTCAAGCAATCATAACAATAAAAGAATTGTAAAATGACCATAGGAACCATGTGTCTTGCCTTGGATTGCTTCTGTCAGTGTAAAAGTGTAATGTTGACAAAAATTAAAGAACCTTAGTGAGCGCGCTCACATACCCCACGTCCCCACATTGTCATTGGAGAAATAAAATAAGTGTAAGAAAAAAAAATTGTATAAGAAAAATAAATTGAATCATAATTTCCTGTCAATATGCAAATCTACATAGTATGTCCTTATTATCTACAAAGTTTCATGAAATTCTGTTGTGTGGTTTCAGAGGAGTTGCGATGACAAATTGTTGCAAAAGTACATTGAAGCAAATAAGTTCAAAGGGGCGTAACTCCTAGAAAAAAAATTGAATCATAATTTCCTGTCGATATGCACATCTACGTAGTATGTCCTTATTATCTACAAAGTATCATGAAATTCTGTTGTGTGGTTTCAGAAGAGTTGCAATGACAAACTGTTGCAGTAGTACATTGAAGCAAATAAGTTCAAAGGGGCGTAACACTAAGAAAAAAAAATGAATCGTAATTTCCTGTCGATATGCACAACTACATAGTATGTCCTTATTATCTAAAAAGGTTTCATGAAATTCTGTTGTGTGGTTTCAGAGGAGTCGCAATGACAAACTGTTGCAGTAGTACATTAAAGCAAATAAGTTCAAAGGGGCGTAACTCCTGGAAAAAAAATTGAATCTTAATTTCCTGTCGATATGCACATCTACGTAGAATGTCCTTATTATTTGAAAAGGTTTCATGAAATTCTGTTGTGTGGTTTGAGAGGAGTTGCGATGACAAAAGGTTGCAGTAGTATATTGGGCAAATAAGTTCAAAGGGGCGCAACTCCTGGGAAAAAAATGAATCGTAATTTCCTGTCGATATGCACATCTACGTAGTATGTCCTTATTATCTGAAAAGGTTTCATGAAATTCTGTTGTGTGGTTTGAGAGGAGTTGCGATGACAAAAGGTTGCAGTAGTATATTTGGCAAATAAGTTCAAAGGGGCGTAACTCCTGGAAAAAAATTTGAATCGTAATTTCCTGTCGATATGCACATCTACGTTGTATGTCCTTATTATCTGAAAAGGTTTCATGAAATTCTGTTGTGTGGTTTGAGAGGAGTTGCGATGACAAACTGTTGCAGTAGTACATTAAAGTAAATAAGTTTAAAGGGGCGTAACTCCTAGAAAAAAAATTGAATGGTAATTTCCTGTCGATATGCACAACTACATAGTATGTCATTATCTAAAAAGGTTTTCGTGAAATTCTGTTGTGTGGTTTGAGAGGAGTTGCGATGACAAGAAATAGGACTGATGGACTGACGGACGGACGGACGGACAGACGGGTCAAAAACATTATACCCTCCGCAACTCGTTGCGTGGGGTATAATAAGTACATTTACCAGTAAAACACAGAATCCAAAAAATAAATAAAAATTTTTAGATACTATTTCTTGATTATGAAGAAGCTTCATTCTAAGTTTCATAACATGACAAAGTTATAGATGTCTTAAAACACTTTCATTAGACTGTATCTAAATGCTGATGATCCTGAATATGAAATAAAGGATTGCTATGTCTTCTTTTCCACCTGAATTTTGTTTTAGGCAAGACAATAAAACAATCTGTTGTGTGTTTCTTACTTTATCAACATAACTTTGTACAGTTTGGTGGATAAATAAAAATCTTTCAACACCTTCTCATTTTAAATGTTTTGGATTGTTCTTAAATATTTAAGAAAAACATGATCTAAAACAACAAGACAAAGTATTTTTTTAAAGATGCTGTTACTTCATTTTCAGAAAGACAACTACAAGAAATGATTTTTTAAATGAGTCATAATCTCTCAAGTTATAAATAAAACTTACTCTTTGTTTTTATCGTTTAAGTTGGCACCTTTCCTTATCAATGCCTCCATAACTTGTTTCCTCTTAGGAAAAGGTGAAGCTGCAGTACAATGCTGTGGAATAAATAAAACTTGTAAGGCCATATGAATTAAATCTTATGTTCTTTGCAAACATTTAAATATTAAATGATACATGTAGGATTTTTTTTTTCTGAACTGGAACCAACAAACCTAATTTTCTACATGAATGTTTTTCTTTTATAATAAAAGGAAATGTTAGGCAGGTTTTGATTGATTTGTTTTTGCTTGCTTAACATCCAGTTTTGAATGTACTAGTAAGTGTAAATGCTCTTTTGTTCCGACGTTGGAAAGTTCCAGGCGGAAAGAACTAACTAGCCGAAAAGTTCCGGAGGAACTTATTAACTAGTTACTTTGTTCTTCCTCTGGTTTAAAAGTTCCACCGGAACAAAGTGACTAGTTGAAAAGTTCCAACAGAACATATCAACTAGTTATAAAGTTCCTTTTTGCCAAATTAGTCAAAACCGGAACTAACAAACTAGCCCAAAAGTTCCAAGGGAACTTATCAACCAGTCACAAAGTTCCATTTGGAGAAGTGATGCAAAGTAAAAGCGCAACATATTATATTTGAACATTTCAAAGGGAAACCAATATACTGATTACAAAAGTCAAAAAGGAACTTATCAACTAGCCACAAAGTCCCTCTTTGACAAATAAGTCAAAACCGGAACTAACAAACTAGCCCAAAAGTTCCAACGGAACTTATCAACCAGTCACAAAGTTCCATTTGGAGAATTGATGCAAAGTAAAAGCGCAACATATTATCTTTGAACCTTTTCAAAGGGGAACAAAAGTGTCTTATATACTGATCCTCATTCTTCCCCCACTTCATTATTATGGTACTTAATTCAGTCAGAATGTTACCTTCATAACGGATTAAGTTCTAATTTATTGTTATACATTAATCTGAAATTGATATTTTTAAAAGTACCAACATGAGGAGGGGGTATTCTTCCCTCTCTTGAGGGTACTATGAATACTAAATTTGCATGATAATGCAACTTATTCCGTTTGCTACATTGTTCTGGGACTTTTCAACTAGCTACTTTTTTCCGGAACTTTTCGACTGCACTCGGAATAAAACAACTAGTTGAAAAGTTCCGCCGGAACAAAGTAACTGACGGAACATAGTGGCTGTTACATAAGTACCTGAACTATAAATAAACTGTTATCACAGAGATATGACTCGCCTTTTTGTAATTTTGATAATGCAAATGTTGAAATTAAAATAGCAATACTTTAACATGTAAGTTATGCAAATATTCAAAGTCGATGAACCATGAGTGAAGGTACATGGCTTATCAATCCCCATGAAATGAGATGTGCCAATGCTAATACAACTGCATACCAAATACCACTGACTTATTATAAGTCGTTCCCTTTAAACAAACCTAAACACAAACATTAACTTGTAAACTATGTAAAATTTTCAAAGTCAATGAACCATGATCAGGGGTGGGGCTATATAATCTCCATGGAAATGATAATTGCAAATGCTAATACATTTGCATACCAAATATCATTGACTCAACATTAGCGGTTCATCTTAAACTGATCTAATCACAAACTAATACATGTAAACTAAGCAAAAGTTTCAAAGTCAATAGACTGACTGAGGGGGCGGGGCCAAATATTATACATGGAAATGAGATGTGCTAATGCTTATACAACTGAACACCAATTAACATTGGCCTACCACTAATGGTTCCCCTTGAACTGACCTAATCACAAACTAATACATGTTAACTTAGCAAAATTTTCAAAGTCTATAGACCATGACTAAGGGGGCAGAGCCAAATAATCTCCATGGAAATGAGATATGCCAATGCTTATACAACTGCATATCAAATATCATTGACCTACCACTAGTGGTTCCCCATAAATTGACCTAATCACAAACTAATACATGTAAACTATGAAAAGTTTCAAAGTCAATAGACCTTGACTGAGGGGGCGGGGCCAAATAATCTCCATGGTAATGAGATGTGCCAATGCTAATACAACTGCATACCAAATATCATTGACCTACCACTAGTGGTTCACCATGAACTAGACGTAATCACAAACTAATACATTGTTGACGCCGCCGCCGGAAACAGCACACCTATGTCTCGCTTTTTGACTCCGTCAAGGCGAGACAAAAAACCATTTAACTTCTGTTTATAACTCGTATTACCTATGTCTCATCTTAATTTTCTGTTTTTTTTAAATATTGATTTAACTGGATAATTTATCATTTTATTTCAAAATTTGTGTAAATTTTCTTAATGTTTTTTTTTTTTTAAAGATTAAAGATCTTATTCTCATGATTTCATATTTGAATCAATAAATTGCATGACACTTTGTGAGCTAAACCTTAGAACATGTTTAAATCTTCTATCACCAAATTTAATTATACTGTCTTAGTTTTTATAAAGAAATATTTTCCTCAAAACTTCAGTGGACAAAACAAAATTAATCATAAATAATTCGTAAGGGTTCCGCGGAACCCAGTGTCTCGCCTACTTTTTCTGTTAATCGCAGGCTCAACAAAAATGAGGAAGTAAATCAATAAAAATATTCCTCTTGATACTATCTTTTGATTGTAAGAAGCTTCTGTCCAAGTTTGGTAAAAATCCAGGATAACTTATGAATCTAATAAATGTTTAAAAATTTTAACTGCAGACTGAATGTAATGTTAACTGGAAGAAAACAAAAATTTCCTTCTAGATACTAGCATTTGATCATAAACAAGCTTCTGTCCAAGTTTGGTACAAATCCAAAATAGTATAAGAAAGTTATTAAAAGTTTTAAAAACTTTAACCACAGAGTGAATGTGTTGTTTCCTGGCAGAAAATCTAAGTCCATTTAAAAGTAAAATACGGAAAAAATGGATTTATTTTTTTACAAAATTTCCTTCTAGATACTACCTTTTGATCATAAACAAGCTTCTGTTCAAGTTTGGTACAAATCCAAAATAGTATAAGAAAGTTATTAAAATTTTAAAAACTTTAACCACAGAGTGAATGTGTTGTTTCCTGGCAGAAAATCTAAGTCCATTTAAAAGTAAAATAAGGAAAAAATGGATTTTTTTTTTTACAAAATTTACTTATGGATACTATCTTATGATCATAAACAAGCTTCTGTCCAAGTTTGGTAGAAACCCAGGATAGTTTAAGAAAGTTATTAAAATTTTAAAAACTTTAACCACAGAGTGAATGTAATATTTCCCGGCAGAAAAACTAAGTCCATTTATAAGTAAAATACGGAAAAAATGGAATTTTATTTTTACAAAATTTCCTTCTAGATACTATCTTATGATCATAAACAAGCTTCTGTCCAAGTTTGGTAGAAATCCAGGATAGTTTAAGAAAGTTATTAAAATTTCAAAAACTTTAACCACAGAGTGAATATTTGTGGACGCCGCCGCCGACGACGCCGACGGAATGTAGGATCGCTATGTCTCGCTTTTTCGACTAAAGTCGAAGGCTCGACAAAAATGTTTCTGTCTTTACTAAACATACCAATGCAGTTTCTCCTGTATAAGGATGCTTGAAGTTCACAACTTCTAAATATTTCTTCACTCGAGCAAGATCAGCTTGTCTACAACCTTCCAGTAATGAATGTCCTTTGAATTCATCTGTAAATATATTGTTAATGTCTAATAATAGTAATGTAAAATATATATCGTTAATTCCTTAGAATAAGGAGAGTAGGATATGAATTGCACTTATTCAGGGATAATCCAGAAATGTATTTTGGGGGTAGAAACTTTTTATATTTAATTCCCATCCATGTTTGAAATGTTAAATGTTATATCCTATACTTCTAAAGAAACATAACTCCAAACTAATTCTAGAGGAGGTGCTTACTCCTTTCCAAACCCAATAATATTTCTAAATACAAAACCTCATTCATTCGGGAACCTAAATCTTTTGTTTTCTGTGTAAAAATTGTGTGGACTAAAAAAATTATAAATACTTCTTTAACTTACATTTTAATCTTTCTTGAAGTTCTCTTGTAGGAGAAACATCTATAGCACTTTTAGATTTACAATTAACTAAGGTAGGATCAGATACTTCTGTAACTTACATTGTAATCTTTCTTGAAGTTCTCTTGTAGGAGAAACATCTATAGCACTTTTAGAATGACAATTAACTAAGGTAGGATCAGATACTTCTGTAACTTACATTGTAATCTTTCTTGAAGTTCTCTGGTAGGAGAAACATCGATAGCACTTTTAGAATGACAATTAACTAAGGTAGGATCAGATACTTCTGTAACTTACATTGTAATCTTTCTTGAAGTTCTCTGGTAGGAGAAACATCTATAGCACTTTCAGAATGACAATTAACTAAGGTAGGATCAGATACTTCTGTAACTTACATTGTAATCTTTCTTGAAGTTCTCTGGTAGGAGAAACATCTATAGCACTTTTAGAATGACAATTAACTAAGGTAGGATCAGCTCCATGAGCCAGCAGTAACGAACAAACTTCTACACGCGATTTAGATGCAGCTTCATGTAGTGGTGTAAACTGCCACAAGTCCATAGCATTAACACTTGCACCAGCCTGAAATATGACATTAATTGACCTGTTTAATGTTTAACATTGACATGTGATAGCATTTAAATTAGCAAAAGGTTGATATATTAATGGAATAACTAGTGATGAAAACTGACTGTAAAAGTCATGACATATACAAATACATCAACCAAATCTTGAAATCTACATGATCTAAGGCAATTCAGTTCAATGAAGTGCAATGTTTTACATTTTTACTTATATCTATTACAGCTGATTTAAAGCCAATTCAGATCTCTAATACATATTTTTTTTCTTTTGACACAAGTCAGGTGTATGTAATTAATAGTTTTTATTTACATTTACAGTTAGTCGTGTAATTATTGACAACAGACTGAACAACTGTAATGGTAATACCATTTTCATCTTGTTTCAGTTTATATTTTATATTTTAATATTTTGAATTTTTGCAATCAAACAAAAAATATCTGTCATTACATTACCAATAAACTTGGCATTAGAGGACGATATAAATAATGTTTCTATTGACTTTTATTCTACTTTTTGAACACCCCAAATATTACTTACTTTAAGCAGCATTTCTGTAACTTCAAAATGACCATAGGAACATGCATTGTGTAAAGGCACCAGTCCACTAAAAGACAAAAGTAACTAACATAAAGTTCTCATATTAGCATGTGAACATTGCATTATTTTCTGTGTTGGTAACATTTATTGATAACTTGATGTGTTTCTTCACTGACACATTGGTATGAAGGATAAGGAGATTCACTGTTGATCATATGACAAATCATTTGCTACTGAGTATGAATGTTTGAACTGCCAAGAATATTTTAATGTTCTGTTCATCATGTTAATAACTGAGTTTCTTTTAAACATTGAAATCTGACAAAAAAAATGGTGGTTTCTGTCAGATGTTATAAAATGTTGTTCCATCATGAGATAAAATTAGGGACAGTGTGACAAATAATGTGACATGGTTCTGCATCTGAAGTCTTGATGATAAATTTGACTTCAGCACTTACCAATGTAATAATACAGGGATTTAGTTACCTGAGGATAGACAAAAGTTTTGAGAGATCAAAATGAAATACTAGATTTGGTTTTTCCTTTATATTTGTCGTGATAAGATATTCTCACCCTTTGTCTTTAGCATGTACATCAGCTCCATGTTGGATCAATAACTGTACAATTCTCGTTCTGTTGTACCCAGCTGCAAGGTGTAATGGGGTTGACTGAAAATGTTTATTGAAAAAGTTTAACTATAAAATATTAAATCCATTTCATCATGTAAATAAGTACAGCTATTTCTAGAAAATTCATTTCTTTGCTTTGATAGTCAACTACATGATAGCAAACAGTTCTGTAGTTTTCCCTTTTGCTAAAATATTATCATGAAATGTTTTACAATGTTTCTGCTTTTTGTTCAATCCGAAATACATGTATTTTTAATGACAGACAGAATTGACCTTCAGGAAATAGATTAAGAAACATCAAAAACTGCTACTAGCTAAAGATATTATCAGTCTCTTAAACAGCATGAACAATAGATTCAACACACACTTCAAGGCAAAAATTCTTTTAACATGTACTAAAAGGTTGATTGATTGGAGCAATATCATCCAATAAAAAAACATATTTACAAACACAGTTTGCAAAAAAGACAGAATAGAGTCAATTTGTTCTTTATTTTTTTATTTATGTTGTTACATTTTTTTGCTTTTAATTTTTTAGTCTTGTGATCTGTTTCTTAATCTATGTCTATTTCCCTTTATTTGTTGAAATGCATTTTCAACTTAATTTTGTAGTAAGTTCTATAACAAACCTTCCTTCCATCACTAGCATGACAATTAACATTCAATGGGGTCAGTAAGGACATCAATTTTTCTTCATTTCCACTCCTAGCAGCTTCCAGTAGCTCATCTTTTTTGTACTCTCCTGAAAATTATCATTTCCTTTTAATTTAGCATCAACAGTATAAAGAAACTGTCATGTGTTTTGAATTTGCATATCTTTTATTCTTTTAATTATTAAAACACCATGCAATGTCTTGGACAGCTTTTTATTCAATAAATAAATGGAGAATGTGGCCCCATGGACACAGATGATGCCTCCTCTTGCATACAACATTATAAAGGGACATAACTCAAGAACAATAAAAGTGATGCTACCCAAATTTGTACTTGATCTTAGTTTTGTGGTAATAAGTATAGTGTATAGGTTTCATGTTTGGTTGGGGCAAACTTAAGTTACTGAACTGAAACTAAAAATTTTGCAATTTTTCGATTTATAAAGGGGCAGAACTCAATAATGGTTAAATTGACACTACTCTAATTCAATTTGATCTGTATTTTATCAGTGGAAGGCAAAATTAAACATTGCATTGTATAAAGCATTGATTGTGGTTGATTCAATTTTAATCATGGACAAAGGAAGATAACTCTAATTTTAATAAAATGCTCTGCTGGGCGCAGCTTGATACGACCGCAGAGGTCGAACCCTGAACAGTTGGGGCAAGTAAAGACACACCATTCAAGCTTGATACAGCACTGAATTTGGATTGTGATTAAATATTTGACACATCATAGGTTTCTGACACAGAATGAATGTGGTCTAAGAACTTAAAAATTTTTAATTTACCTATTCAAACCATATCATTATTATTTGCTTTTATATTAAAATCAGAAATAACCAATTTAAAACGGAAAATTTTAAAGCAAAAAAAAGTCCCTACCCCAAATTTTTTGAACCCCCTTATAAATCATCACCCCAAACTCAATCCCAGCCTTCCCTTTGTGGTATGGTACCTTGCAGTACAATTTCAGAGAGATCCATACACTTGAACACAAGTTATTGTCTGGAAACTAGAAAAATGCTTGTTTTTAGGCCCCAAATTCCTAAACGTTTAGGGCAATTACCCCCAAACTCAAACCCAGCTTTCCCTTTGAGATATGGAACCTTGTAGTACAATTTCATAAAAATCCATACACTTAAACACAAGTTATTGTCATGAAACTAGAAAAATGCTTTTTTTTTTTCCTTTTTGGCCCCTAATTCCTAAAATTTTGAGGCAATTACCCCCAAAATCAATCCAAGCCTTCCCTTTGTGGTATGGTACCTTGCAGTACAATTTCAGAGAGATCCATACACTTGAAAACAAGTTATTGTCTGGAAACTAGAACAATGCTTATTTTTGGCCCCTTATTCCTAAACGTTTTGGGCAATTACCCCCAAACTCAATGCCAGCTTTCCCTTTGAGATATGGAACCTTGAAGTACAATTTCAGAAAGATCCATACACTTACACACAAGTTATTATCATGAAACTAGAAAAATGCTTGTTTTTTGCCCCTTTTTTGGCCACATAAAATTTTTTGCGATCGTATAAAAATTACTTGAACAATGACATCATTGATATTTTTAGAAAAAAAAATGAAAAATTTAGCAATTTTTCCATTTGTAAAGGGGCATAACTCTAAACAGTAAAAGTGACGCCACCAAATTTCTGCAAACTAGATCTGTGTATTGTGGTAATAAGCATTGTGTATAAGTTTCATAACATTTGGTTGAGGCAAACTTGTTAGAGAACGGAAACCAATTTTGGGACGCAAGGATGTACGTACTACGGACAGACAGACAAGGTAAAACTTAATGCCCCCTATGCTTCGGCGGGGCATAAAAATGGTTTTATTTGTTTCAGTCACATGTACTATATATTTTGGGCATTCTAAAACATTTCATTGGTATTCATATATTGAAAAAATTGCTTACTTTAGAACAACACAACATAATACATATTCATGTCTTCATACATTTTTGTAATTTAAACTTTTTGTGTTTTTTTTTCCATCTAAATTTAGTGGTTGTGTCTTCAAACTGTTCTTTATATTTATGCTGATAATTTAAATAAGTAATTAATGCAGAGGATGTGATCATTCTGTACATCTGTAAATGTTACCATAAAAAGAACATGGCAGAATTTTATACGTTTCCATATATATTTTCAATTAAGATGAATTATTCACTATCTGTCTTGTATATCATTACTGACAGAACTTTATGATATAAGAAACAGATTTCTTCTATTAAATCAAGATAATGGACGATTATAAGAACCATTAGTTATGACACCCTTATCAATAATATCAGATAATAGTAGATAAACACCTATGTTTATTTACTTTACTTCCTCAGTGTATTGTTGGTCTTCATACAACTGTTGTCCAGCAAACATCTCTGATTAGGATGTTTGATAGACATCCTGTATGAAATCTTGTTGTATACATTCCACAAATGAATTTTCACTTTCCCTTTGAACCTCCTGTCATGTATTCTATCAATAAGCATGATAAGAGGGGATCATTTCTGAATTCTTTCCCTTATTTTTAATGAGGAAATTAATATTGCAGTGTTTTGCTCAATGTTTGAACTCTGTGAATGACAGGCTACACAGACCTGAAAAGAATTTTACAAACCTGGGCTGCTGGGCTTGTGGTTAAGCGTGAAGACTGCAGGTTACAGAAGATGCATACATACGATAATTTAATCCTTCCAAATTTGTTCAACCATAAATATTTGTCCCATTTAAGTACTTTTCATACCTGTTAATACAGCTTTTGCAGAAGGATCAGCCAGGTCCAGTGCTGTTTTTCCATCTGTATTTCTGATGTTGGCATCAGCACAATGTTGTAACAAAACTGAAGGAGAAGGTGGACAATTTACAGAATTATCTGGATAAATACTAGAAATGTCAGATAAATTAAAGTCATACATGCTATAACCCTGTGTACCAGGCCGTAGTTTCCCCTTCACTTTCATTTTCGATTTCACAGTTTCAATGATGAATAAGGTTACAAATTAATTTTCCATTTAAAATAAGGACAGTGAATACTAAATAAATCCATAAATATATTCGATACAAATATCACTTTTAATTCCTCTTTACAGAACACACTATGGAAAGATATTCACAGTACAAATAAATTCCATTTTTGCATGTATTTACTGCAGTTTAACACTGTCATAATCTACTTTACATCTTGAAATTCACTCATAATTTGTCTTGTTCAAAATCTGACCACTGGTCAAACACTGAACACCTTGAAGTGACAAACACCACTCAAAGACATTGGGTGACATGTGTCAGCAGGGCCATAAAACTGATCTGACATGCTTCAATGAACATGAATTGATTAATTCTTATCACCTTATATAACTCAATTATTAACCAATGATTGCAATAAAAACAACTGGTCTGTGACAAGTGAAATAAACGTTTAACTACTGATTTATAAATAGATGTCTTGCTGTCATCCCTTTCATTAACTAGCTGTTAGCATATGGTTTTATTTTGACAATTATTACTATTATTTTACCTTCTTAAGAAATGCCATTCACTATTATTTCTCTTAAAAATATTGAATCATTTCAGTTTAAAATACTCACTAAACTATTATTTTTTAAAACCATTTTAAAACAAATTATTTCTATGACAGATTTAATTGTTATATTTATTGGGAGACACAGGTCATTTCATTTATTATTTAATAAAACTTGTATTTTAAATTTCTATCATTAATATTTAATATAAAATTGTTTGGCCTCTTAAACATTTTCAATATTTTTATTTGAAGGATTTTATGTAAATGATATTCAAATAAAAATTAAACTTTGTCTAGTTGTTTGTTACTGATTTCATTAAACTTTTTGAAAAATGCAATTAATTAATAAATAAATGTACAAATTCAATGTAACATTGAAAAATAAAGTTTATTTTTTTTGTTTTATATATGATCATGTCAACTTTTAAGGCAATAATTTTGTATTGATGACAATTGTATTATTTAATTCAGAAACCTAGCCAGAGGGAAATCATGTATGACACTACTGTTGCCACTCACTATGTGTTAATCCAATAAAACATCTTCACAATCCAGACATTAATCAAATGAATGGACTGCTGGCATCCAAACATGTATATACTTGTATTTAAATTTTGGATTGTAACTCAATATATATTTCATATTTGTTTTAAGCAGATTTAAAATTCACTTTGAAACCAAAAAGTCTGCTATAAGTTTCATTAAAAACTTCCAACTAACTGAAAATGAAATTCCTTTTTGTCGAACCTGCGACTTTTGTCGCAAAGGCCAGACATAGCGATCCTACATTCCGTTGGCGGCGGCGGCCACAAATATTCACTCTGTGGTTAAAGTTTTTTTAAATTTTGATAACTTTCTTAAACTATCCTGCATTTCAACCAAACTTGGACTGAAGCTTGTTTATGATCATAAGATAGTATCTAGAAATAAATTTTGTAAAAAAAAAATCCTGTTTATCCGTATTTTACTCATAAATGGACTTAGTTTTTCTGCCAGTTAACATTACATTCACTCTGTGGTTAAAGTTTTTCAAATTTTAATAACTTTCTTAAACTATCCTGGATTTGTACCAAACTTGGACAGAAGCTTGTTTATGATCAAAAGCTAGTATCTAGAAGGAAATTTAGTAAAAATTTATTTCTTGTTTTTTCATATATTACTAATAAATGGACTTAAAATTACGTACAGTCTGCAGTTAAAGTTTTTAAAACATTTATTAGATTCATAAATTTTCTTGGATTTTTACCAAACTTGAACAGAACTTCTTACAATCAAAATATAGTATCTAGAGGAAAATTTTTAAGAATTTTTTTCCCCATTTTTGTTGAGCCTGCGACTAACAGCAAAAGTAGGCGAGACACTGGGTTCCGGGGAACCCTTACGAATTTATAGTCAAAGAAAAGGAATGAGGGAGATTTAAGGAATAAAGGTACTTTATTTGAAGATACAAATTTTACATGGACTGCGATTACGCAATGTTCTTGCCCATGACTTCAACAGTGGAATTGATATAAGACGCCATCCAATCAAAATTGGTGTTACATGCTTAATTGCATTAGAATATAAAATATCACATAAATTTCAAGAAAACAGATATTCTTTAAACCCATTTGACAATGTATTCCCATGAATTTTTCGAGATAAATAAGGGCATAACTCTTGAAAAGTGAATACCAAAGCCATCAAAAACAAACTTCGCTAGCATTTTTTGGTTTTCCTTGAGAGAGGTTCTGATTTAACTTAATGAATCTGGTATACCGTATTTAGTGCATACAAGGCAGAATAAACACAAAATGTTTTTAAGAATTTCTTATTTTTTAATGTATAAATAGCAGTCAATTGTTAATTTTAACAAAAAAATTAGTGGGTACAACATTTATGGATTAATTATATGATGTTGGCACCAAAAATCATACTGAAATAAGTTTTTATTTCTATTTTGGCACCTGAAATTATCTGGGGCAGACATTTGGACCATGAATGCCAAAATATTTGTCTGATCCACAGTATATTTGTTGGATTTGTCGGACAATCCAGGCATATTATGAGTTCAAAAAATTGTCAAATGGTACTTTAATACTTAAAAGATGCTATTCCAAAGATTTTTTAACTAAGGGACATCACTCTTTAACAGTAAACAGTGGCGTAGATAGGCCATTTTTAAGTGTTTGCCTGAACCTCGGCAAGGGGTCTGAGGGTCCCAGCAGGTCGAGGTCAAAACACCTCCTGGTAGTGGGTTTCGAGGGGGCTAAGCCCCTGGAAGCTAACAAGTTATCGAGAATGAGATACCATTTCGGTCATCAAAAGCAACATACTTTAGACTCTTAAGAGTCTTATTTGTTTATTTTTTATGTTTAATTTATTCATTGTGTTGATTTGGAATCAAATGGTCATTGGTTTTAGTAAAACATATACATGTTCAAATCTTTTACTGTAAAATGTGTTAAAATGGAGCTGTTGGGTAAAGCAATCAATCGACAAAAAATCTAAAACTTTAGAAATAGTAAAAAACTCCTTTTAACAGTAAAATATGGGGAAATTAAAAATATATTTTCATCTTTATGCTCTGGATACTCTTTTGATCATAAAAAGCCTCAGTCCAACTTCTGAAAAATTTTATGAAGGTTTGACAAAGTTATTGATATTTAAAAAAAAACTTTAACCACATTATGAACCTAAATGTTGATGTCGCCGTTGAATCTAGGATCGCTATGTCTCGCTTTTGCGGGCTCAACAAAAAATACAAACAACATATTGAAACTAAATAAAAGGAAAGTGAGTAGAATCCACAGTAGATTCAGACTTTGACAAAAAATGAACAAATATATAGTATGATACCATTTGACTGAAAAGTAAAGTTTGTCACTTAAACTGCAATTACAAGCCATTGAACTGTTGAAGAAAGAATTACAAGGCCGATGTGCTTTTAACCAGTTCTTTTTATTTTTACAAAAGTTCAAGTGCACGCCTGAGCGTTTAGACCAGACGTAGCTATGCTTCTGCTAAATGCTAAAAACATCAAAACTTGACCTATATTAAATAATTATAAATATGGTCCATGATATTGTGTTTAAACTAGGACCAATAGATAATTCAATGTTTTAGTCCTAGGTTTAAATTTCAAAAACATTTGGGCAAGCTGTACTTTAATTACCATTAAGAAAAGAATAAAAAAAAATGCTGTTTATAAAAGAAGAGGACATTTTGGTGTTGGTCATCAACTGAAAATTATTACTCACATAAAAAGTTTGAAACTTTACATTTGTATTTAAATAATTGAAATTAAGGATAAATAATTAAGAAAAGAGCTTGCTGCTAAAATAAAAGCCATTAGAAAAATGTATAAAAAATATCAGAAATAACAACTCACCTATACAAACATCAATTTTCCCTTTGATAGCAGCTTCATGAAGAGGTGTGTAATTCCAATTGTCTCTTGCATTAGCATCTCCGCCACTTCTTAGCAATAGCTGAACAACCTCAGCATGTCCAAAGGAGCAGGCGTTATGAAGGGGAATCAATCCACCATCATCTTTAGCATGGACACTAGCACCACATTCAAGAAGATGCTCTACTACATCCTTTCTACCAAACCCTGTAATGTATAAAAATGATAATTTTTATCTACATGTACTCATTCTAAAATAATTATTTATAATATTGCATGTGACTGGTAAAGTGGTAAATTCAAAGGTTTACTGAATACAGTTTTGTTATTTGATTGTTTTAGAAAGAGGGAGGGGTCTTTTACCATCAAACAAAACAAGTGGCCTGTGATATGCAAAATTATATTAGAACACATTTAGTTGGTTTTCAATATTTTCAGTTTTCTACCATTTTTTAAGGAGAAAGTCTGTTTTTAACTCCAGTATTAAATTTAAGTCTTATTACTGTAAGGAGCTTGAAAAGGGTATGGTGGTTAAAGGTGGGGGCGATTTCCAAAATTCAAATGTTGAAACGAAAACAAACCTGCAGCGAAATGGAGAGGAGACGACTTCCGCCCTGCTGTATCTTTTGAGTTCACATTGTGACAATTGACTAGCTTCTTTACTTTGTTCAAATCTCCATTTCTGCAAGCTTCGAAAAGTTCTCTTCCAGGATCATTATGAGACGGAGAACCTCCTATTTCACTCTGAAGAAGCGAGCGACGGGTTGTCGCCATCTCCAATTTTCATAATTCTCGCAAGCTATCGCCAGATGCGAGACAAATTGAATAAAGGAGAGATTTCATTTATCATAAAAATTCCCTACATTTCACTAATTTCAGATTTGAAAATACGATATTGTTAAATATAAATCAATATTTATTTAAAATTAAACATTTTCAAACGTTTTACATCAATGGATTTATCTGAAAATAAAAATTGATCCTTACATATTCAAAATGAAATCTTACTGATGTTCCAATTTACTGATTGATAACACATAACAGGTGCAAGTGCATTATCCAGGAGCTCTTATCCAGCCACTGTGAATACATAGCTATATTTCTTTGTTATTACAGGTCTGATGAAAAAAAAACTGGAATGTGTACGAAACAAAAACACTTGATAAGCAACCAAACTTTTCGTGAATGACATTGTGTATTATAAATCTTGTCACCTCTTGGCCTTGGAATAACCATTTGTTTATCTAAAGGTTTATTACTATTAGTCAAGTGCAGGTGTAAAAAAACAGTGAACCTCTAGAAATTTTGTATAATATGTTAGTTGAACCCAATGTCATATTAAATTTGCGCTGTGGTATAGATAAGTAAAGAGACATTTATTTTTAAGATTTATTTTTGGCGTGAAAGTATGGCTGAAGACAAGGTTTTAAATTGGGGTATATGTGGTGCTGGGAAAATCAGCAACGATTTCTGTTCTGCAATGATGACATTGAGCAGATACGAAAGGGAACATAAGGTATTGTATTAATGTTTCATAACATACATGTTATACAAGTGCAACTTGAACATCAGATGTTTGCTTGATTGACTTAATATACCATATGATTTTTATACGACCGCAAAAATTAAAAATTTTTTGGTCGTATATTGGTATGATGTTGGCGTCGTCGTCGTCCGGCGTCGTCCGAAGACACATTGGTTTTCGCACTCTAACTTTAGTTTAAGTGAATGGATCTCCATGAAATTTCACCTTAAGGTTCAATACCACGAAAGGAAGGTTGGGATTGATTTTGGGGGTTATGGTACCAACAGTTAAGGAATAAGGGGCCAAAAAGGGGCCAAAAATAAGCATTTTTGTAACTTTCAGACAATAACTTGTGTGTAAGTGTATGGATCTCTCTGACATTGTACCACAAGGTTCCATATCACAAAGGGAAGGCTGTAATTGATTTTGGGGGTAATTGCCTCAAAATTTTAGGAATTAGGGGCCAAAAAAGGGGCAAAAAACAAGCATTTTTCTAGTTTCATGACAATAACTTGTGTGTAAGTGTTTGGATATTTCTGAAATTGTACTACACGGTTCCATATCACAAAGGGAAAGCTGGAATTGAGTTTGGGGGTAATTGCCCGAAACGATTAGGAATTGGGGGCCAAAAAGGGGCCAAAAATAAGCATTTTTCTAGTTTCCAGACAATAACTTGTGTTCAAGTGTATGGATCTCTCTGAAATTGTACTGCAAGGTACCATACCACAAAGGGAAGGCTGGGATTGAGTTTGGGGGTGATGAATCATAAGGGGGTTCAAAAAATTTGGGGGGGGGGGATTTTTTTTTTTTTTTTTTTTTCTTTTAAAATTTTCCATTTTAAGTTGGTTATTTCTGATTTATATTTAAAAGCAAATAATAATGATATGGTAGGAGATACACACCAAACAGGATGTTTAAATTATTATATAATAAGTATTGTGCAATAGCAAGAAATTTTCAATTGCACAGTATTGCACAATAGCAAGAAATCTTCAATTGCACAGTATTGCGCAATAGCAAGAAATCTTCAATTGCACAGTATTGCGCAATAGCAAGAAATATCCAATAGCACAATATTGCGCAATAGCAAGAAATTGTCAATTGTACAGTATTGCGCAATAGCAAGAAATATTCAATCGCACAGTATTGTGCAAAAGAAGATACTTCGTATAAATTGCTTATTTCTTGATCAATTTCAATGGGGTTTTATTCTTGAATTCTTGGGGTTCTTTAATATGCTGAATCTAACCGTGTATTAAGTTTTTGGATTTTGGGCCCCGTTTTTAAATTGGTCCACATTGAGGTCCAAAGGGTCCAAAATTTAACTTTGTTTGATTTCATCAAAAATTGAATTATTGGGGTTCTTTGATATGCCGAATCTAACCGTGTATTTAGATTTTTAATTTTGGGTCCTGTTTTTTAAATTGGTCTACATTAAGGTCCAAAGGGTCCAAAATTAAACTTAGTTTGATTTTAACAAAAATTGAATTCTTGGGGTTCTTTGATATGCTGAATCTAAACATGTATTTAGATTTTAGATTTTTGGCCCAGTTTTCAAGTTGGTCCAAATTGGGGTCCAAAATTAAACTTTGTTTGATTTCAACAAAAATTGAATATATGGGGTTCTTTGATATGCTGAATCTTACCATGTATTTAGATTTTTTATTTGTGGGCCCGCTATCAAATTGGTTCATATTGAGGTCAAAAGGGTCCAAAATTAAACTTTGTTTGATTTCATCAAAAATTGAATTATTGGGATTCTTTGATATGCCAAATCTAACTGTGTATTTAGATTTTTAATTTTGGGTCCTGTTTTTTAAATTGGTCTACATTAAGGTCCAAAGGGTCCAAAATTAAACTTAGTTTAATTTTAACAAAAATTGAATTTTTGGGGTTCTTTGATATGCTGAATCTAAACATGAATTTAGATTTTAGATTTTTGGCCCAGTTTTCAAGTTGGTCCAAATTGGGGTCCAAAATTAAACTTTGTTTGGTTTCAACAAAAATTGAATATATGGGGTTCTTTGATATGCTGAATCTTACCATGTATTTAGATTTTTTATTTGTGGGCCCGCTATCAAATTGGTTCATATTGAGGTCAAAAGGGTCCAAAATTAAACTTTGTTTGATTTCATCAAAAATTGAATAATTGGGGTTCTTTGATATGCCAAATCTAACCGTGTTTTTAGATTTTTAATTTTGGGTCCCGTTTTTTAAATTTGTCTACATTAAGGTCCAAAGGGTCCAAAATTAAACTTAGTTTGATTTTAACAAAAATTGAATTCTTCGGGTACTTTGATATGCTGAATCTAAACATGTGTTTAGATTTTTGATTATGGGACCAGTTTTCAAGTTTGTCCAAGTTGGGGTCCAAAATTAAACTTTGTTTGATTTCAACAAAAATTGAATATATGGGGTTCTTTGATATGCTGAATCTAACCATGTATTTTGATTTTGGACATTGGACCATAATAGGTAAATTAAAAAAATTGAAGTTCTTAGACCACATTCTTTCTGTGTCAGAAACCTATGCTGTGTCAAATATTTAATCACAATCCAAATTCAGAGCTGTATCAAGCTTGAATGTTGTGTCCATACTTGCCCCAACTGTTCAGGGTTCGACCTCTGCGGTCGTATCAAGCTGCGCCCAGCGAAGCATTTTATTAATAATTGTTAAGGAAAATACAGTGTTCTTATTGGACATATACATGAGTGAATCCAAGTTTGACATATACATGGGTGAATCCAAGTCTATATTTCAAAATTTTGGTGAGTCGATGAGTGTTTAAAACAGTAAATTTGAATTTACCAAATCCACTTTTTTCTTCAATCTTGGTAAATAAACCATCAGGTATAGTTGAGACCAAAAGTTTGGAAAACCGATAAACCCTTTTGAGAGCTTAAAAAACAACTCATTCTAAGGTTAACAGTTGGGGGAATTACTTAAATGAATGATTTCTAAATCACTGATTCAAGTAACATTTTGTCCAGAAATGTTCGAAGTAAGAGTTGTCTTTCTTTAATAATCGGGAGCGTCTTTTTACCACAGAACACCACAGAATACCACAGAACACCAAAAATATACCACAGAACTTCGAAATATAAATACTTCAGACATTATACTATTGTTATTGTTAATTCTTTTTATAATTCGACATTTATTATTCAAATAAATTTTATTTTTCTATTTAGGGTCGACTCACTATCGTTACGCCCCCAACTGAATTAACCTATTATTGGGTCTATACCAAAAACACCTACCGGTATTAAAACCAAAATATACAAAAAATATTTAAAGTCACAAGTCACCAATTCTGGGGTATATTTGTGACATTTACTTTTTTTAAAATACATTTTAATTTTTTCTTATTATTTTTTCTTCCATTTTTATACGACCGCAAAAAAATTTTGAGGTCGTATATTGGTATGACGTTGGCGTCGTCGGCGTCGTCGTCCGAATACACAATGGTTTTCGCACTCTAACTTTAGTTTAAGTGAATGGATCTCTATGAAGTCGTTGTCGTCGTCGTCCGGCGTCATCGTCCGAATACACAATGGTTTTCGCACTCTAACTTTAGTTTAAGTGAATGGATCTCTATGAAATTTTACCATAAGGTTCAATACCACAATAGGAAGGTGGGGATTGATTTTGGGGGTTATGGTACCAACAGTTAAGGAATAAGGGGGCCAAAAAGGGGCCGAAAATAAGCATTTTTATACGACCGCAAAAAAATTTTGTGGTCGTATATTGTTATGACGTTGGCGTCGTTGTCGTCGTCGTCGTCGTCCGGCATCGTCGTCCGAAGACACATTGGTTTTCGCACTCTAACTTTAGTTTAAGTGAATCGATCTTTTTGAAATTTGACCATAAGGTTAAATACCACAAAAGGAAGGTTGGGATTGATTTTAGGGGTTATGGTACCAACAGTTAAGGAATTTAGGGGCCAAAAAGGGGCCAAAAATAAGCATTTTCTAGTTTCCAGACTATAACTGTGGAACGGTGTATGGATCTCTCTGAAATTATACTACAAGTTTCCATACCACAAAGGGATGGTTAGGATTTGCTTTGGGGGGTTATGGCTCAAACCGTTTAGGAATTAGGGGCAAAAAAGGGGGAAAAACAAGGTTGTCCTGGTTAATGGACAAATACTTTAGTACAAAACATAATTTAAAGCAGTGTAAGGGAGATAAATCAAATACATCATTGAAATTATCTCCCTTACACTGCTTTTAAATTATGTATAAAGTAATGGTTAATGAACAATAAAGATAATTTAAAACAGTGTAAGGGAGGTAATCCAAATACAACGATTTGGTTACTTCCCTTACACTGCTTTTAAATTATGTTTAAAGAAATGCATATTTATAAAGGAAAACCAGTAAAAATATCTGCAAATGTTGCATCTTTTTTTTTTACAAAAAAATCCATATGAAAGATTTGACACTATATTTTTAATTCTATTATAAAATAGATTAAGTTAGCACTATGGTAAATTTAATTGGGTAATTATGGTTGCCAACTCCATTGGAAATTTGAATTGAGATTATGACCATATCTTGAGGGAAAGAATTTTTTGGGGGAAAAAAAGAAATTGTGGGGGGTCAATTTTTTCTCATTTCAGATTTCAGAAATTAAAAAGAATTATTCTTCAAATATTTTTTTTTTTTCAAATTTCAAATATTGAAAAATTTCAAGAAGTAATCTTTAATTGCACAGTATGGCGCATTAGATTTGTAAAATCTTTGATCACATTTATTTATTTGTTATGCCAAATCTAACAGTGTATTCAGATTTTTAATTTTGGGTCCAGTTTTCAAATTGGTCTACATTAAGGTCCAAAGGGTCCAAAATTAAACTTTGTTTGATTTTAGCAAAAATTGAATATATGAGGTTCTTTGATATGCTGAATCTAAACATGCATTTAGATTTTTTATTTTTGGCCCAGTTTTCAAGTTGGTCCAAATTGGGGTCCAAAATTAAACTTTGTTTGATTTCAACAAAAATTGAATATATGGGGTTCTTTGATATGCTGAATCTAACCATGTATTTAGATTTTTTATTTGTGGACCCCGTTATCAAATTGGTTCATATTGAGGTCAAAAGGGTCCAAAATTAAACTTTGTTTGATTTCATCAAAAATTTAATTATTGGGGTTCTTCGATATGCCAAATCTAACGGTGTTTTTAGATTTATAATTTGGGTCCCGTTTTTTAAATTGGTCTTCATAGAGGTCCAAAGGGTCCAAAATTAAACTTAGTTTGATTTTAACAAAAATTGAATTCTTGGGGTTCTTTGATATGCTGAATCTAAACATGTGTTTAGATTTTTGATTATGGGCCCAGTTTTCAAGTTGGTCCAAGTTGGGGTCCAAAATTAAACTTTTTTTGATTTCAACAAAAATTGAATATATGGGGTTCTTTGATATGCTGAATCTAACCATGAATTTAGATTTTTTATTTGTGGGCCCCGCTATCAAATTGGTTCATATTGAGGTCAAAAGGGTCCAAAATTAAACTTTGTTTGATTTCATCTAAAATTGAATTATTGGGGTTCTTTGATATTCCAAATCTAACCGTGTATTTAGATTTTTAATTTTGGGTCCTGTTTTTTAAATTGGTCTACATTAAGGTACAAAGGGTCCAAAATTAAACTTAGTTTGATTTTAACAAAAATTGAATTCTTGGGTTTCTTTGATATGCTGAATCTAAACATGTGTTTAGATTTTTGATTATGGGCCCAGTTTTCAAGTTGGTCCAAGATAGGGTCCAGTATTTAAACTTTGTTTGATTTCAACAAAAATTGAATATATGGGGTTCTTTGATATGCTGAATCTAAACATGAATTTAGATTTTTGATTATGGGCCCAGTTTTCAAGTTGGTCCAAATTGGGGTCCAAAATTAAACTTTGTTTGATTTCAACAAAAATTGAATATATGAGGTTCTTTGATATGCTGAATCTAACCATGTATTTAGATTTTTTATTTGTGGGCCCCGCTATCAAATTGGTTCATATTGAGGTCAAAAGGGTCCAAAATTAAACTTTGTTTGATTTCATCAAAAATTTAATTATTGGGGTTCTTCGATATGCCAAATCTAACGGTGTTTTTAGATTTATAATTTGGGTCCCGTTTTTTAAATTGGTCTTCATTGAGGTCCAAAGGGTCAAAAATTAAACTTAGTTTGATTTTAACAAAAATTGAATTCTTGGGGTTCTTTGATATGCTGAATCTAAACATGTGTTTAGATTTTTGATTATGGGCCCAGTTTTCAAGTTGGTCCAAGTTGGGGTCCAAAATTAACCTTTTTTTGATTTCAACAAAAATTGAATATATGGGGTTCTTTGATATGCTGATCCTAACCATGAATTTAGATTTTTTATTTGTGGGCCCCGCTATCAAATTGGTTCATATTGAGGTCAAAAGGGTCCAAAATTAAACTTTGTTTGATTTCATCCAAAATTGAATTATTGGGGTTCTTTGATATTCCAAATCTAACCGTGTATTTAGATTTTTAATTTTAAGTCCCGTTTTTTAAATTGGTCTACATTAAGGTCCAAAGGGTCCAAAATTAAACTTAGTTTGATTTTAGCAAAAATTGAATTCTTGGGGTTCTTTGATATGCTGAATCTAAACATGTGTTTAGATTTTTGATTATGGGCCCAGTTTTCAAGTTTGTCCAAGTTGGGGTCCAAAATTAAACTTTGTTTGATTTTAACAAAAATTGAATATATGGGGTTCTTTGATATGCTGAATCTAACCATGTATTTTGATTTTGGACATTGGACCATAATAGGTAAATTAAAAAAAATCAAGTTCTTAGACCACATTCTTTCTGTGTCAGAAACCTATGCTGTGTCAAATATTTAATAACAATCCAAATTCAGAGCTGTATCAAGCTTGAATGTTGTGTCCATACTTGCCCCAACTGTTCAGGGTTCGACCTCTGCGGTCGTATCAAGCTGCGCCCCAGCGAAGCATTTTATTGTAACTTCCAGACATAACTTGTGTGTTAGCATATGGATCTCTTTGACATTGTACCACAAGATTCCATATCACAAAGGGTCAATGCTGGGATTGATTTTGGGGTTATTTGCCTCAAAATTTTAGGAATAAGGGGCCAAAAGGGGGCAAAAAACAAGCATTTTTCTAGTTTCATGACAATAACTTGTGTGTAAGTGTATGGATCTTTCTGAAATTTTACTACAAGGTTCCATTTTACAAAGGGAAAGCTGGAATTGAGTGTTGTGGTAATTGCCCAAAACGTTTAGTAATAAGGGGCCTAAAAAGGGGTTTAATATAAGCATTTTTTAGTTTCTAGACAATAACTTGTGTTCAAGTGTATGGATCTCTCTAAAATTGTATTACAAGGTACCATACCACAAAGGCAAGGCTGTTATTGAGCTTGGTTTGGGGGGAAAGGGGGGTGGGGGTGATGAATCATAAGGGGGGCGGGGGTAAAAAAAGGGGTAATTTTTTTTTTTCCTTTTTTTTTTGTTTAAAATTTACATTTTAAGTTAGTTATTTTTTATCACGAAGGGAAAGTAGGAATTGAGTTTAGGGGTTAATTGCTCAAACATTTATGAATAAGGGGCCAAATATTGGTCGAAAATAAGGAATTTTTTTAGTTTGCAACAAAAACTTGTGTTCAAGTGTATGGATCTCTGTGAAATTGTATTGCAATGTACCATACCACAAATTGAAGGTTGTGATTGAGGTGGGGGATGATGAATCAAAAGGGGGTTGAAAAAATGTGTGGGGGGTAGGATTTTTTTTTTTTCCTTTTTTTTTCTTTAAAATTTTCCATTTAAAGATGGTTGTTTCAGATTTATATATGAAAGAAAATAATAATGATACGGTTATATATCATGAGGAATTGAAATTTAAAATTATGTATATTGGAAATTTAGGTTACATTGGAAAGTAATAATTGGCTTTGGGGGGGGGGTTATGGCTCTAATGTTTAAAGAATAAGGGGGGAAAAGGTTAAAAAACAAGGGTTTCCATTTTAATAGACAAATAATTGAGTAAAGAACATTATTTAAAAGCAGTGTAAGGTTGGTAATTCAAACTCATTTAAATATCTCATCTACACTGCTTTTAAATTATGTAAATTGGAAATTTGCCAATAACTTTATTGTTAATAAATGCATTGGAAATTTGCCAACAATTTTAGTGTAATAAACTTCATTGGAAATTTGCCAATATAAAATTTTGCTGATGAAGGTTTTTTGTTTACCTTTAGCCTTGACTATGAAGTCATTTTCTATTTTTATAGCCTTATGATGTAGTTGAATTATTTAATACTTTTATGATGTGTTTAAATGGGGTTTTATCATGTTTATGGTTGCAAATTTATTGTTTTAGTATAATAAACTCCATTTAAAATTTGCCAATAAAAAAAATTTTTGTTTATTTCTAGCTATGATTATGATGTCATTTTCTATTTTACTTTTATGGTTGCAAAGAAATTTTTATTTTTAGATATTACTGATAAATGATGCTGATTAAGGTTTTTGCTATGTTTAGCCATGACTATGATGTCATTTTCTATTTTAATATCTGTTATGATGTATTTAAATGGGCTTTTATGGTTACAAAGGAATTTTATTTTTAGATATTACTATAAAATGTTGCTGATGCTGATTAAGGATTTTGTTTATTTTTAGCCATGACTATGATGTCATTTTCTATTTTAATACCTTTATGATGTAATTTCCATTTTTAGATATTACTGTTAAATGATGCTGATTAAGGGTTTTTTGCTATGTTTAGCCATGACTATGATGTCATTTTCTATTTTAATATCTTTATGATGTATTTAAATGGGCTTTTATGGTTACAAAGGAATTTTATTTTTAGATATTACTTTAAATGTTGCTGATGAAGGATTTTTGTTTATTTTTAGCCATGACTATGATGTCACTTTCTATTTTAATACCTTTATGATGTATTTAAATGGGCTCTCATGTATTTAGATTTTTGATTATTTATACATGTTACCAAATTGGTCCACATTGAACAAAAACGGTCCAAATTTCAACTTTATTACATTACATCAAACATTGAATTCTACATATTCTTTGATATATTGAAATTAACGAACAATTTAGTTTATGGATATTCCACCATAATAGGTAAATTAAATTTTTTCCAGTTCTTACACCACATTCATCCTGTGTCAGAAACCTATGCTGTGTCAAATATTTAATGACAATCCAAAGTCATAGCTGTATCAAGCAAGCTTGAATTTTGTGTCCATACTTGCCCCAACTGTTCAGGGTTCGACCTCTGCGGTCGTATCAAGCTGCGCCCCAGCGAAGCATTTTATTTAGAATGTTTAGATGCATAACGTAATTATATCTTAAATCTATTTTGTATATACCAGAATTTATCGTTTTTGTAGTAGTCATTTTTGTTTAATTTCATGTTAAGAGTTGTTACAATAAGTACATGTATATTATTAAATATTGAATAATATATAAAGCAGTCCTTTAAGGGCTACCAAATACTTTCAAAAAGATATTTGAAGTAGTTGTTGGACAGTTATTTGAGTTGACTAATAAAATATTATAAGTGTGTCTTTATAATAGTCAAAAATTTCAAATTTGATGATTTGGGACTTTTCTTTTGATGTGTGTGTATCTTCTCCAATTTATGTATAGAATTTATGCAGGGCCTTAAATTGTGTAGAGGCATGTTGGTGTTTTGTCTCCAGCATGGTCCAGGGAAAAGTTCTCTGACAACACTAGCGGCAACTCAGATGGACATCACAAACTAGTACATTGGTTTGGCTTTTGAAACACTGAATAGATTCTTGATACACTTGATGCAGTTCAAAACCAAATACTGTCGGCAAGTCAGATGATACATTGTATACACATACTTTACTTGAGATGAAATAAAAGTCATTGGACAATATTTCAGATTTTTACGAAATTTTGTATGCATTTAGAAATAGTTGAACTGCATCTAAATAATTGAAAACTGGCATATGTAGCATTACTATATAGATTCTATATTTTGAGTCCAAAATGATGATCTGAGCGAGTTCACCGGCACATTAAAAATACCAAAATTTAATAAGATTATCTAATTTTAACACTCGTCGTAATCACCAATTCATCAAGCCAATTAACATGTCATTTAAGTTTTCACACCTGAGACATCAAATACATTTAATTTGGTGTCTTCCTGCTATTCCTACATTTTGAAAATAAATATTCCTTCTATTCCTATCTTTCAAAAACAATGGCAATGCTTAATTCGACTATGGTGCCGTTTGAACAATATGATTTCTAATCGGTTATCCAGAAAAGTTTTCATATGGGCAGACATTATGAGTAAAAAACACAACTGTATAAAAATTGGATTTTTTATGAAACGAAAATATTTTCAAAAATTTGAATATGAAGAATATCTGAATATTTTAAGTGATAAAGATAGAATAACATATTGTAGATTTAGAACGGGAAACCACAAGTTACCCATCAAAACTGGTAGATGGAATAAAATTGAACGTAACTATAGATATTGTAATTTATGTCATTGTAACGAGATTGGGGATGAATTTCATTACATTTTGCAGTGTAGTTCTTTGACAAACTTTCGAGCACAATATTTGGATACTTTTTTCTTGCACATTAGTAATATACTAAAATTTGGAAAACTATTTCAGTTAAAATTAAAAAATAAGTTTAAAAAGCTGTGCAAATTTATCAGGGTTATAACTTTTCAAGCAAGTCTTCCTGGTAAATCACCACTCTTCGCCACTACTGTGTTATTTTGTGTTTTTTTTTATAGAAAAAAGCTCTTTTTTTTTACAGAAAAACTTTTTTTTTTATAGAAAAAACATTTTTTTTTATAGAAAAAGCATTTCTTTTATAGAAAAAACAATTTTTATAGAAAAACATTTATTTATAGAAAATATTTTTTTTTATAGAAAAAACATTCATTTATGGAAAATAATTTTTATACGCCCGTTTACGGGACGTATTATGGTATACCTCTGTCCGTCCGTCCGTCTGTCCGTCCGTCTGTCCGTCGTCAACATGTCGGACATAAACTAAAAAATGCTTTCACCAATTTTTATAAAACTTTGGTGAATTGTTTATATCTATTGACGTGAGCTCCCTTTCATTTTTTATAAAATTTAGATTTTAAGTTTCCGAGTTATGGGGTTTTATTCATTAAAAAAAGGGGGATTTTCCAGTTTTCGGACAATAAGTCAAGAATGCTTTCACCAACTTGCAAGAAATTGTGGTGAATTGTTTATATCTATTGACATGAGCTCCCTTTTGATTTTTATAAATTTTAGATTTTTACGTTTCCGAGTTACAGGGTTTTATTCATAAAAAAAAGGGGGGATTTTCCAGTTTACGGACAAAATCAAAAATGCTTTTAGCAATTCTTATGAAACTTTGGTGAATTGTTTGTATGTATTGATGTAAGCTCCCTTTAGATTTTTATAAATTTTACATTTTATATTTCTGAGTTATGGGGTTTTATTCATTAAAAAAAGGGGTGATTTTCCAGTTTTCTGACAATAACTCAAAAATGCTGTCACCAATTCTCATGAAACTTTGGTGAATTGTTTATATCTATTGATGTAAGCTCCCTTAATATTTTCATAAATTTCTGATATGACATTGAGAATTAATTGAACTTTATTTGTTTATAGTCTGACAACAAATATACTAAGTATTGCACAACAGCAAGAAATATTTAATTGAATATAAATTCAATTCATATAACCAATTTCAAGTTCTTTGACTACATTTATTCAGAAACCTATAATATGTCAAATATTTAATTACAATCCAAATTCATACCTGAATCAAGCTTGAATATTGTGTCCATTTTTGCCCCAACTGTTCAGGGTTGGACCTCTGCGGGCGTATCTAGCTGTGCTCAGCGAAGCAGTTTATTTTTTTTTATAGAAAAACTTTTTTTTTTAAATAAATTGTTCTTAATAAAAGATTTTTATAAAATAAAGTTAGTATTTCAAAGGTCTCCAAATATGAAAAAAATCTACCAAATAACAAAAAAGTTATGATCATTAAAGAAATTTATATCTCATCCGGTCAATCGTCCTATCATTATTGTAGCCCGAATTATAAAAAATAATATAATTCTGAATGATTAGTTTTGCATTTTGTAAAGTAATTTAATGTTCTATGGTATATTTTAGTAGTTTTATTGTATTTTGTGTAGTTCTGTGGTATATTTTGGGTGTTCTGTGGTATTCTGTGGTGTTCTGTGGTAAAAAGACGTTCCGTTAATAATCACCTATTTAAGTAGTACAAATAAATCACTAGACTAAGTGATTTAATTTTATTGTAGCTTTAAATATACAATACTATAAATGATCCAGGGACTAATTATGTTGCTAAAATTATCAGAACAAACATCTGTGTTCAGAGGATGACCGGTCATGTCAGGTGATGACCTTGTACTGAATCTGGGATAATGATATGAAAATCACTTGTTTAAGTATCATACCTCTATTTTCTTCCAAAAAATTACTTCTTTAAGTATTATTATTTTAATTACCCCCACTAATTTCAACACCCCGGAACAGTGAAATTTTGATAGCGAACAGTAAAATTTTATTACATAATCTGTAAGATGAAACCTTGAATTTTACAGTTAAAATACTCCCACTGCTGGGAAAAATCTGTTAAGAAAGTATTAGTTTATTATGTAAAGCCTTCATTATAGCATTTTTTCAACAAATATAGAATTTACAGATGAATGATTGCATCAAAGGCACAAACCTTGCTACTTAAAAGAAGCAAAAGGTTAATTTTTTTCAATTTTACTAATTAATAAGATATAATCTAAACCTGTATGTTTAAAATTTTGGTAAAACAACAAAATCATAGAATTTCTAATTTGCTAATTAAATAAGTGATTTTAGAAATCACTTATTTCAGTAATTCCCCTGACTGGTTAACTTTGCCTGAATTTTAACTTTTCTTTCAGTACAAATACAGGGCTCACGCAAGCAAGTGACTGGGGTGACAAAGTCGCTTTCCCATCCATCACTTCGCTTTGCCTGACCGTCAAAAGCGATATCTAGTCGCCCTGGTGTTCACAATAGTCGCTTGCAGTCGCTTTCGTCATCGACGATTTCCCATTTTTACCAAGTCAATGATACAGCATATTTTTCATTTAAAAGTGAAGAAATTAAAAGACATAAAAATGTATTTCTTTAGAAAAGATGTGAAAGTATTGACTTAACAGATCGGTCGTATGTTATTTCAAAGAAACAACTTTTATGAAGTACTATCTTTCACTTCCGGTACTTGTTACTTGAGATCGTATATCCAAACATTCTGATTTCCGCAAAATAAGTTTGTTACTTCTTTAGGAATTTATAAAAATTGCCTTTAGTTAATGTTTGATCCATTTATTGCATTAAAAGCGTCATATTCCTTTCCGAATCGCTTGTCAAACATTGTTTATTTTGGTAAATTTTCTTCGTCCACCATTGAAATATTTGTACGAACCACGGATTGGAGGAAGGATTCATCGGAAGCGGACCAGCTATGACCGAAATCTGTATTCTTATGATAATAACTACAGACACCTGAATTGAACAGCTGACAAAAGAATAATGATCCCAAAAGTGAAAATTACTTATTCCACACGCATTAACAGACTTTTGGTTAGATCTCCTTGCTAAATGTATATATTTTCATGTAAATACACTGTTTCAATTTATTGATTAAAGTTGCTTCACGTTGTTTAATTTATATATCTTTTTAATGAGAAGCAATGAATTTTATTAACATGATAAACAGAATAGTTTTTTAATTGCATTTTAATTGATATAATATTATGATACTTTCTTTTCCTTTTTGATATGAAAAAGTTCTTTTTAGTGCTAGATATTTAGTTGGTAGATTCTGACAACTATTCTAACTGTAAATGACTATTTAAGACATAAATTGAAACAACTGTTACTTTAATTGACTCAGGTATGGATTGATAAAAAAAGAAATAGGTAACATATAGCCCTTTATATTATTGTAAAAACCAAACATTGAAGTGCAGCGAGTGAACGAGCACTTCTCTTTCAAATCTCACCACTTCTCCCTACCAGTTTCAAAAAGAGAAGTCACTTCTCCCTATGATTTTCAAGTAGTGTGGGACCTGCAAGTACATACTTTGATTGACAAAAAAATTACAGACAAAAAATATAATTAAAATCATGCCAATACTCAAAATACTGCATGCTTCTGTGCAGATGATACTCTCAGGGTATGATAGTCCACTAGCAGCAGTGCTATTTTTTTTTCATCATATAATCATTTATAAAACTTTATGCTACATCAGCAGATTTTTTGTGTTTTGTTAGTTTTATGCACAGTATCCCTGCATCTTTTTCAGTTGGTTATTTTTAATTTTTAGATAACTGCTATTGCTGCCAGGTCCCAAGAAAAAGCCAAAAAGTTTGCAGATATATTTGAAGCACCAAAAGCTTATGGTTCTTATAAAGATGTAGCTAATGACCCAGATATTGGTTTGTATTTATAACACTTAAATATTCAATTTAATTGTAGTATTTAATCTTTCACAGTGTTAAAGTATAAGATAAGATGATCATAGAAAATTTATTGATTCAGTGTATCAGAGGGTTTATGTATTATGTCTAGATTTGGAATCTTTTGCCATTATTGTCATATTTTGATGGGATAAAAAGAGCTGAGTGGGACGGAACTACAAACTTACCATGCATTTCTCCTCTGTAAACTACATTGTCAAGTGTTTTGATACTTGAGAATTGTTGAGGATATATTTGAAGCTTAGGTAGCTTCAGAGAAGTTGGCTAAAAAGCAGTGAACAAGTACAAAATAACACAAAATGAAAATAATACTTTGTAAATTTTGTGCGTCCTATGCGCCTTTATGGATTTACCTTCATTAAGATAGCCCAAACCCCAACATTTGACAGCCAGGGATGTATAAATACCTAAATATGTGAGGAGCTATATGACCAAAAGGGACATAAAAAAGAATCCCTTTTTATACGACTGCAAAATTTGCGGCCGTATAATGGTTGGCGATATTGTTGTCTGAAGATATTTGGTTTCCAGACAATAACTTGAGTATAAGTTTATGGATCTCTATGAAATTGTACCACAAGGTTCCATACCACAAAAGGAAGGTTGAGATTGATTTTTGGGGTTGAGGCCCTAACTTTTTAAGAATTTTGGGCCCAAAAGGGTCCAAAAGTAAACATTTTTCTGGTTTCGAGTCAATAACTTGAGTTTAAGTGTTTAGATTTGTATGAAATTTTACCACAAGATTCCATACCACATAAGGAAGGTTGGATTGAATTTTGGGGTTATGGTCGTATCGGCTTAGGAATAAGTGGCCAAAAAGGGATAAAAAACAAGCAATGTTTTAAACTTTATTTGAATTGCTTATTTCTGACTAATTTCAATGGCGTTTAAATAATCTTGAAATATTGGGGTTGTTTGATATGCTTTAACTTGTCGTGTATTTAGAATTTTGATTTTGGGTCGTGATTTCAAGTGGGTCCAAATTAGGGTGCTAAACATTTCCCACATATACTTTAATAAAAACAATGTCCTCCAAATTGACCATTCTGTTCAAAGGGAAATATCTCAAACCACAATTTAATGATAATCCACTAAAACACGCAACTTTAATGTCACGTTTTGATATCACTTTTCAGAACAATTCTAACCACAAATTCACAAATCTGATTAAAATAACATCCCAACCACTTAGAATTACAATCCCATAAACCACAATTACCAATTCATACTCAATTTAATGCCACATTTTTATCCCATGTTATTATCCTATTTTTGTCTCGCCTTGACGGAGTCAAAAAACGAGACATAGGTATGCTGTTTCCGGAGGCGGCGACTTTGAAACTTTTGCTAAGTTTACATGTACTAGTTTGTGATTAGGTCAGTTTATGGGGAACCACTAGTGGTAGGTCAATGATATTTAGTATGCAGTTGTATAAGCATTGGCATATCTTATTTCCATGGAGATTATTTGGCCCCATCCCCTCAGTCATGGTCTATTGACTTTTAAACTTTTACTTAGTTTACATGTATTAGTTTCTGATCAGATCAGTTTAAGATGAACCGCTAATGTTAAGTCAATGATATTTAGTATGCAACTGTATTGGCATTTGCAAGTCTCGTTTCCATGGAGATTATATAGCCCCACCCCCTCATCATGGTTCATTGACTTTGAAACTTTTACATAGTTTACAAGTCAATTTATGCACACAAAAAAAATAAAATTTTCAGTTCATTATAATATAATTCTATTATCCTTTTAACTTAGATATAATTACATTCTGCATTTCATTTCCACTACATCATTCATTCCTAAAATTGATAAATTATGAATATTATTTTCTAAATGCTAACAGTTTAACAATGCCAAGAAAAATGAATTTCCTCCCCTTTCCCATTACACAAAGTCACAATATGTTTAAAAACTTCAATCATTGCCTGATGACAAATAAACCTCAACTACCATACACATCCATCTGTACCCCACTTGTAGCAATATTCAAACACCAAACAATAGTTAATTAATTTAATAAAAGGTTTCCTACCAATTACAGCTTAACTAAATTCCTTTATGGAACATTTTAAAAACTTTGCTTATATTGTCCATTAATAAATAAATGAATTAAATTCTTATTGTACTTGGATATGCTGAATAAAACCGTGTATTTAGATTTTGGATATTGGACAATAATAGGTAAAAGTCCAATTTCATATTTTTCAGTTATTTGACCACATTTATTCTGTGTCAGAAACCTATGCTGTGTCAAATATTTAATCACAATCCAAATTCAGAGCTGAATCAAGCTTGAATGTAGTGTCCATACTTGCCCTAACTGTTTGGGGTTCGACCTCTGCGGTCATATCAAGCTGTGCCCATTTTGTTTAGTACTGACAAAATATTCTTAGAACTGTTCCAAAATTAAACACATGGGGGCATGGGAGGCACTTTTTTAGACCCCAATCAGCAATAATATAAAATTTTCAGTTTACAGTACTTTTAATTCTTACAAAATTTTAAGGAAAAAGCAACCACCCACATTGTCACAATTAATCAATTTGAGGGCCCCCATCAGGATAAATTTTGGAACAGCTCTTACTGTTTGATAATTTATTTACAGAAATTGTTTACATTGGAGTGATACATACAGAACATGTCAGATTGAGCATGATGATGTTAGAGGCTGGAAAACATGTGGTATGTGAGAAACCATTGGCAGCAACCTGGCAAGAATGTAAAAAGGTCCTAGATTATGCAAAAGAGAAAAAATTACTGTTCCTTGAGGTATACTTATTGAGCTAGTTGTAAAGTATATGTATATGTACACAATAATTAAATCAGACGATGTGGTATGAGTGCCAATGAGACAACTCTCCATCCAAGTCACAATGTGTAAAAAGTAAACAATTATAGGTTAAAGTACGGCCTTCAACACGAAGCCTTGGCTCATACCGAACAGCAAGCTATAAAGGGCCCCAAAATGACTAGTGTAAAACAATTTCAAACAGGAAAACCAACTGTCTAATCTAAATAAAAAACAAGAAACACTTATGAACCACATCAACAAACGACAACCACTGAACAACAGGCTGACTTCGGACAGGTGCATACAAATGCAGCAGGTTTAAACCTTTTAACAGGCGCCAACCTTCACCCTAACCTGAAACAGTAGTGTAACATTACAACATAAAAAGACATACTCTATTAATCATTAGAAAGTTGTGCATGATAAAGGCCAATGCAAAGTGCAAATGATAAATCCATTTCAATTTATTATATGATTACCATATTTAGGATATAACAGATCCAATGATTTCAGCTGAAATGGTTATTATAATGTCACAGTATATTTGCAACCTCATTTTTCCTAGTTTTTGGGATACGATTGCTGTCAAGCAATCTGTAGACTTTTAGGATTGACTCCTTTCCAAGGCTCTCACGTCAACCGTTGTGTGCTTTATATTAAGGAATAACTCAGATTCTTAAGATTATTCTGTTTTAAAGAGTAAAACAAACAAACAGATTGAATTTAAAAAACTTTCCGTTAATGTTCTTCTCATAATCCTCATGTTTTGATATCTCCCTTTTTTATTTGCGTTTATTTTACAATACGGAAAATCAGTATTAAGCAGTATCTATATTTAGGGTTTTATATATTTAGCAACATGTCAGAGTGGGAATTCTGCTGTTGTTGTTTTCTTAAAATGTGAAAGTGGTTCCGAAATAAAACTATTTCCGTCAGACAAGTACTGAAGTGGTGTTGTTCCTATTATGTTACCTTTATGAAACTTTGATATTGAACTTCCATAAAGAAACGGAGAACCACAATTGGCATGTTTTCCTCAATCAAAACATAATTCTAACGGTTTGTTTATGCAATTAGGCGCATGCGTAGTTTTCTTGACCTTGAGAGGCATCAGAATAAATGGTTGCTCTGGATTCTTCATGTCATTGATTGATTTTCAACTCAAGAGATCCTTGTCTGCTATTTAGGGTTATTGCTGTTGCATTATTAACTCAAAACATGTAGTTAACAGCGTAATGATAGAAGTAGAAGTAGAACACCCCCCTCAGCCCAAATGGAGTCTTCCATATTATCAACGCTATTAAGAAACTTACATGCCACTTGTTGCTCACTGTTGATCAAAAGTTTTTTAAAAAAAAGTCAAACTCATTTAACATGTTTTAATAAACAAGTTATCAGGTAACTATTCGCTGTTATTTCTGTTTTGTTAAAAATTGGGGTAGATCAACAATGAACTCAGCCATCAATAGATTACCTGTGGATAGACTATTCCATTCAAGTCAGGGGTATACTTGTTGATAGACTATTCCATTTAAGTCAAGGGTTAAAATCTGTTAAAACTTCATGAAACAGAAGACTTGTAATAATCAAAAGACAGTGTCCAGAGCAAAATTTATGCATTTGTCTGTGTATTACTAGTAATTGGACTAGTTGGTGTTTTTTTACTGTTAACTTTTAGATATTTTGGCAATTTTCTAAAGTGAAAAACTATATTCAGATTGAATCAAATAGGGAATACATGTCATTGTGCAGTTGAATTATTTTTGAGAAAGAATACTAATATCAATGGAGACAATGGCAATCATATCCCTCAGAGCGATCAAGCTCTTTGATTATAATTTTGCTGCCAACGTCCCATTATAAGATTGTTTTGTTTTGTATTGTTAAAGTAAATGTAACAAATGAAAGGGGTCATTTTGTGAAAAAATTCAATTTTGGAAACAAAATTCCATAAAATATCAATTTTGAAATGATGATAACCATTTTAATGGAAATATATATAAAAATATCTGACAAATATAAATTCACAAGCTGGATTTACATACAGGAGAAGGCACAATAAGGCCACTTTTTTGGTCCTTTGACTTCCAAAACAGTAAAAGTATTATCAATCCTCCAGACAGTGCTTGACAATAACGCTTGTCCGATTGTCCGGTACCAGAGGAAAAAAAGGTCGGACAAGTAAAAGCCATATCAAGCTTGTCCGACAGGACAAGTTAAATCATTCTGTAGAAAATAAATTAAATCCAACTTTGATGATCTAACTAATAAACAAAAAATAAGAAAAGAAGATAAAAACAAATATCAATTTGACATGTTTTACTTGTGATCGATAATTACTGGTTCTTTGTCAGATGCTTTATAACAGATAAAACACATACTATTCTCAGAAACCAGTCTTACTGATCGGAATCAGCAATGCCCTTTGTAGGTAACAAGGCAGTTAGGCACCGGCACGAAAACGAATCGGCTCCATGTTTAATAGACAGTTTGGCTCCGTAGGAGACATTTTGGGCCCAAGACAAACCAGTACCTCGTTTCCCTACCTTATTCTGTTGCTTTAAAATGAATAATATAAATTTTATTTAACAAAAATATTTTAAAAATAAAGATGAAGAAATAATTGACCATAAAATTCATAAAATCATATTTGATCATATGTAGACAAAACAATACTTAATTGCGTTTGAATAAACATTTTAATATATTAAAAACAAAGGCTTAAGCTGATTGTAGTAAGGCATTAATCATAATAATCAATATTTTATCAACATAAAAGACCAGGATACATACCAAATGATTGAGACTGACAGGCCTACCAGATTGTGCCTAATGTGCAGAGTCTGATGAGCCTTTGGCATTGATGAAAACTAGAAATGAAGTCCTGTGTCATGACTAGATTTAGTTGTTCTCGACCCATATTTTGGAAAAGGATATCAAGAGTTATATAGTAAATCCTGTTCTATTGTTTTTTATTCTCTTTGTTCATTGAATTAACTTAAAATGCAAAAAAGGTTAATATAAAGTTGTTTTTTTGGACAAGTTACAATTCCATTTGGACAAGTAAGTTTTGGTATGTACTTGTCCTATTGGACAAGTTAAAATAAAAGTTATTGTAGAGGCCTGCCAGATAACATCCTTCAGATGTTGATAAGACATAATTTTGACAGATATAAGCATTTAAAGTATTGATTTTTGTCTTACATATTTGCATTAAAGCTCCAAACTTTTTAGTGCAAAACTTATGAAATAGTCTCATTTTGAGATCATATTATTAATATTTAGATATGAGCCAAGGCTTTACCCAAAAAGATATTTTACAGCAAAATGAATTTTTTAAAGATGTTAATGTGTGTAAAATATCTTTTTGGGTAAGGTCTTGGCTCTTGTCTATTTTGTCCGAAATCTATGTGTGAAATTCATTTTGGTCAAATATGTCAATTTCAACATGTTTATGATGTCATAGTGACATCACAGGTAATATCATGATGTTTTCAGTGTTATGTCTTCCCTATTTAAGGCAGCTTGGAGTAGATTTTTCCCAGTCTATGATGCAATCAAGGAAGAAGCAAATTCTGGGAATCTTGGAGACATTTCTATGGTAACCACACAGTTTTGTATACCTATCATGTCAGTAGAACGTTTACACAGGAAGGATTTAATGGGTGGTGTACTTCTAGATATAGGAATCTACTGTATACAGTTTGCATGTCATGTATATGGAGAGATGCCAGAAAAGATTATTGCAACTGGTAGCCTAAATGAGGAAGGTAATCACATGAGTCTCGAACTACTTTATTTTGTTCAATATTCTGCTGTAGAGTGTGGATTATATATTTAGTTTATTTTCTGTAATGTTTATCACAGAGAAGCTTATTCTTGTTAACATATATGACATAAAGCACAACAGAAATAGTCTTTAAAGACCGCATTATTTCTAGAGAGGTACAAGAGTTGCATTAAAGAATTGAATGTAAGAGAAAATGTAAATGGCCTAGCTAATTAGTCCCCTACCGATGAAGTCGTGGGGACTTTAGGTTTGCACTCTGTCTGTCTGTCCGTCTGTCCATCCGTCAGTCCGGCAATTCATTTTTTCAGACTTTTTTCTTCATGCTTGAAGATATTGATTTGATATTTGGTGTATTGTTTTATCATGACAAGTTACAGGTCAAGTTCGATTTTCACGATTTTAGCTTTTCTCCTTGTTCAGTTAAAGCCCTTTCCCTAGAATTAAATTTTTGATGAAATACTTATTAATTACTAGATTTCTGTTCAAAGGGAGATAACTCATTTTTTTTAACTTTCCCTAGAATTAAATTTTTGATGAAATACTTATTAGATTTCTGGTCAAAGGGAAATAACTCATTTGTTTAAAAAATTTGTAAAGGACATTGTATTAAGATAAATGACATTTTGGATTTTTTTTCCTTTTCTTTAGTAAATTGTTTGAAGAATTTAGTGGTAGGTTTGTTTTTTGGTTATGACAAGTTATAGATCAAGTTAGAATTTCGTTCCATTACAATGAATTTTTAACCGGTAAGGGACTATGTATTGCCATGCAATACTCACAGAATGCTTGTTTTAATGAACTTTTGAAGATTCTTTAACATTGCTTTCTTATTAAGAAAACCTAAAATAAATTAAAACACTATGAGTTATCTCCCCTTATAGGGTAAATTTAATAATTTTAAATCGATCAAAAAATATTCTGCATTTATAGAAAAGTGTTACAAATTTAACTGCATTTCTGCCTTAAATTTGCTTTTTCATTTAAAAGTTTAGACGGATTGTGTTCTGCTATTTTATTTTCCAAGATGGTGGAAGACCCACATACTACCGTTAGCTCTTATCCCATGTGAATTATGTCAAACAGAAATACCGGTAGAAAAAAAATATGAATTATCAAGTATGAGGAAAATTCTCTTTTTTTCCCGTTTTCCAGAGGAATTTAGGGAGAAAAAATTGGCTTGATAAATCTGTCTTAAAATAGAAATATTGCAAGTATGAGTAAATTACAACCAAAGCTTCTTGAATATTTCATTTACAGGTGTGGATGAAGATGGATGTGTAATATTATTATACAGTGGTAATAGGAAAGCTAGTTTGGTATATAGTGGTAAAACTGCCTCTGGAAACAATACAGCTACTATCATGGGATCAAAAGGTCAAATTTTTGTAAGTTTTTATGGCAACTGTGTTACTGTGTACATCTCCAGATAATTGGTTTCAGAGTTCTAATAGAATTTTAATTGTAAAAATCTATGAAATATTTATATTCTATGTTGTTAGTTGATTGTTTATTTTTAGCTCACCTGCCTCAAAGGGCCAAGTGAGCTTTTCTCATCACTTGGCGTCCGTGGTCCGTCGTCTGTTAACTTTTACAAAAATCTTCTCCTCTGAAACTACTTGGCCAAATTTAACCAGACATGGCCACAATCATCATTGGGGTATCTAGTTTTAAAAATGAATCTGATGACCAACCAAGATGGCTGACATGGCTAAAAATAGAACATAGGGGTAAAATGCAAGTTTTGTCTATTATTTTCAAATCGTTATAAATAGAGAAAATCTGACAGGTCAAAAATGTTCAGTATGTTGAGCTCTACCAATTGTTCATTGGCGTCAAAACTGTCAGGCGACTTCTTATAGGAGTTATTGGCCTTAAATGACAAATTTAACCATGTGTTTTCATTTTTTCCTTTGATCTTGAAAACTATAATAGATAGAGAGAAACTTTAAGTTGCAAAAATGATCAGCAAGACAAGTTCTACAAAAAAGTCGACTCCTTATTATAGTTATTGCCCTTTAATGACAATTTTTACCAATTTTTTGCGTTTTTATATGCCCGTTTACGGAACGTATTATGGTATACCGTTGTCCGTCCGTCCGTCCGTCCGTCCGTCCGTCAATTTGTCGGACATTTATTCAAAAACGCTTTAACCAATATGCATGAAACTTTGGTGAATTGTTTATATCTATTGACGTGAGCTCCCTTTCGTTTTTTTTATAAATTTCGGATTTACCGTTTCCGAGTTTTGGGATTTTATTCATTAAAAAAGGGGGGATTTTCCAGTTTTCAGACAATAACTCCAAAACAATTTCACCAATTTGCAAGAAACTTTGGTGAATTGTTTATGTCTATCGACATGAGCTCCCTTTTGATTTTTATAAATTTCAGACTATACGTTTCCGATTTATGGGGTTTTATTCATCACAAAAATGGGGATTTTCCAGTTTTTGGACAATAACTCAAAAATGCTTTTAGCATTTTTTATGAAACTTTGGTAAATTGTTTATATCTATTTTTGTAAGTTCCCTTTTGATTTTTATAAATTTTAGATTTTATGTTTCCGAGTTATAAGATTTTATTTGTTTATAGTCATAAGATTTTATTTGTTTATAGTCATAAGATTTTATTTGTTTATAGTCTGACAACAGATTTACTAAGTATTACACAACAGCACAGTGTATTGCACAACAGCAAGAAATCTTTCATATAACCAATTTCAAGTTCTTTTACTACATTTATTCAGAAACCTATAATATATCAAATATTTAATTACAATCCAAATTCAGACCTGTATCTAGCTTTAATATTGTGTCCATTTTTGCCCCAACTGTTCAGGGTTGGACCTCTGCGGGCGTATCCAGCTGCGCTCAAGCGAAGCAGTTTATTGCCTTATATCTTAAAAATTATAATAGATAGATAGAAACTTGAATAAGCAAAAATGATCTACAATTAAGAAAATATGGAGGAAATCTTCTGACGACTCCTTATTGGAGTTGTTGCCCTTTAATGACGATTTTTACCATTTTTTTGCATTTTGCCTTATTTGATAAAAATTATAATAGATAAATAGACACTTTAAATAACAAAAAGCAAGGCAAGATCTATTAACAAGTCAAATTTTGTTGATATTGTTAGTAGACTGTCACTATTTATTGGAGTGTTTGCCCTTAAATGAGGATTTGTTTTACCCTCTTTTGTGTTTTGAGCAAAAACTTAAGAAGATAGAGAGAAACTAAACAGACTAAATGATTAGCAATATAAGATAAAAAAAAACGAGATTTTTGTCATGAATTCTATTCTTGTCTACAATGTTGGAGAGTGGCCTTTGTGGAATATGCTCATAGACCAAGTTGAGCGACACAGGCTCTTTAGAGCCTCTAGTTCTTAAATTTTATGTGTAGAGGCTATTTAACATGAATTATGTACATAGTGAATTATAAATTTATAGTTTCATGGATAGAAGAAGATTGTTAAACCATGACATAAATCACTCTTTTAAGAGGATTGTTTTGCTAACCTATGGCGTGAAAATATGTAACCATAAAGTTAAATTGTTGAAGCATTCAAAATAAATGCAGTGCAAAAGGGATCTTGACAGCAAATTATTTAAACATGGTGCAACAATATTCTGGTATACAGTTCATCCTTGTATCTTTTGCTGAAGCATCAGAAAAAGAAATAAAAACTAAAATTTTATATTTGAAATAAAATTAATATAAAAAAGATAGATGCAATTTAGACAGCTTTACTCAAACACAAAAGATAATGGAAAAATTAAATAAAAGAGGTGCAAAAGGGCTGCCTAACATAGTAAAGGTTTTATGTGTACAGTTACACTGATCTTAGCACTAAAAGATTATCTGATATCCCTAAAAGTAAAGCAAAAGTTAATAAAAATAAAACGTAAAATTGGCAGGAAACCAGTTGAATTCTTTATTTAAGGTAGATCATAGGTATATATTTCTTGAGATAGAATTTTCTTATACTTTGCCAAAATGAAGATTTTACTATGCTTTTTTCAAAAATATAATGAAAAGTATGGGTCACCGTGCTTTTTTCCAAGCTATGAGTCGTTGAAAATAGCCTAAATTTGGTTAGATTGTTCATGAAAAAACACATATGTGTGCATAAAAAAAAATCTATGAGATAGAATTTTGAAATAAATTGTGAGAAGATAGGTTTTATAATATGCTTTAAGAAAACAAAAAGAAAAAATGGTGTCACCGAATTTGTTTTCTTGCTACAAGTAAAAATTAAAAATTTCCCTATCTGTCCAGTATATATTTTTTACTAAAAGAGTTATCTTCCCTGAAATGGTTTATTTGAAAAAATTTATTCGAAAAACACAAAATTTGATATTTGTTTAAATATTTTGAGTTATACAATAAATCACTAATTTTTATTTACATAAATAAACAGTCTAACCAATAAATTGTAAATCTGTTTCCAAATTGGCAGATTTAGGCGAATAAATAGACCGATTTTGTACTGGGATTGTACAATCCAAGATGGCGGTATACCATGAATCTACCTTAAATAATGTGACAGAAAATCAGAAAAAGTTTTTATTATTTCACAGATTGATGATTGTTTCTGGTGTCCAAAGTCTGTAAAGCTGACAGATACAACTGTGGAAAATAAAATACCTGAAGGTCCCTCACCATATAACTTTATGAACAGTGGTGGACTACGATATGAAGCTGACCATGCATTTAAATTAATCAGAAGTGGTAAGGTTAACTATACACAAGTTTAAATTAGCATTTAAATGTGAAACTTTTCTTTCATTTTGTAAAGCTATGTTCAAATTCCGGCAAAACATGAGCTACACTTGCTTGAGGTAACATTTGAATTTGCAATGTCATTTAAATTTGAACAAAACCAGAGATGAAAATTTTTTTTTTCAAGGTTCTGTGATCAATGTTTAATTTATTCATTAGTCATTTACTCCTGTTACAGTATGTAATAAGTGAACACTAATTGGTCTTTAAAATATAGCATACTTTTTATGAAGTATACACTTGTTGATTTTATTGTAGGTGAACTAGATAGTCCTAAGTACGGATACAAAGATGTTGAGATGGTTCACACAATAATTGATGAGATATCCAAGCAGATTGGATTAAAATATTGAAGAGACCTGAAGGATTAAAGGCAGACAATGGAATTGGAAATATTTGATTGTTTGAAGGTAAACTTGACCTTTTCTGAAGTTTATGGTTTTTAAAATATATGACATTTTTGTTAATTTCAAAGAGAAAATAAGTTTTTCAAAAGGTATTATGAATTTATATGCAAGAGTTTTTAAAGACATTGAATGAATTAAAATTTTTAATTGTAAATGGTTTAATCAAAGAAAATTCATACACAGCATATGTTCAGTTTTCATTAAACTTAAAGTTACAATTTATAGTCTTTCTGTCATAGGTGGAATAAGTGGGTCAATAAAAAAAAAAAAATCAGAATTTGTATAAAATGGTTGATGAGAAACATTGAAGAGCTATTAGTTCCTGAATGGTAAATAAGCATTAAATGTATAAAGGTTGTTCAATAGTTTTTATACGCTCATCAATTAATTTAAATGTTGATCTGCATACTTTTCAACAATTTTCACTTTGTCATTCCAGAGTTATGGGACTTTAATCTTCATGTATCATGCATTAAAACAGTAATGCCTTGAGCAATTTACTTCAAACGTTTTCAAATAATTTAGATTGGTCATTTGAGGGTCTAGATTTTTTGATGTTATCTTTTATTTTTCAAATTCTTCACAATACTTTTTATAATGATTGCTTGTGAAAGCATTATACATGGTTCACCAGTTAATTTCATGACATTTTATAATTGTTTTAATTGTTTTATTTGTCACACAATTAAGGCTGATTATTGCTTGTAATTTATATTACTTTTTCTAGTACTTTTTTAGAATTTTAGTATAGGAATAGTATCCAAGAATTCCATTTTGTTATAATTTATTGTAATTGCATGAAAAAGAAAGATAGATACCTTTTAAAACAGCATAATACTGTTGAAAAACAGACTGCTTTCGAGCAAAGATTTCAAATACTTTTTGTTAAACTTTTGTTATGTCTGTATACCAATATACACATGTACTAACAAAATTCATCTTGAATCTAAAACTATATTGATGAAAATAGCCTGAATTATGCACATCTTACAACCAGTCTATTACTGTTCTTGAGTATCCGTTTGATAGTGCTTGTCTAAAGTGTAAATAAAAAAACATGTTTTCTCTTTTTTGACATTATTGAGAACATATAAGAGTGTGCCATATTCGTTTTTTTGTAAAAATAAGGTTTTCATTTAAGACAAGATATATCACTTTCATTAATGATTGAACAAAAGAAATCATACTTTAGATTTTTTATATATCTCGTAGCTAGTGCCCCTTTAAGAGTTAAAAAATTGTTATGGTGTTAGATGTAAAAAGTGAAAATGTTATAAAAATCTAGTGCTAATTATATATTTTTATAATTGAATAAATATTGTTAATTTTTATACAATTGTTGAAATTAAATAGATTACAACTGCAATCAAAAATAGTTGTTTTTTTTTCAATTAAGACAAGATATATTGTTTTATCTGTTAGTGATTTTTATATGAAATACAATATTATGTTTGATTATTTTTTTATATATAATTGTATAATTTGAAGCTTACATTTTATTGTATGTACATGCTAAACTGTTGGACATGTTAGTCCATATTGTGCATGGTTTGTTGTTATCATTAAGGAGGGACATATTAAAATAGTGATTTATTCCTACCTCAACAACTGCACTTTTTGACATTTTTTTATTTGTTTATGATCTCCTAGATTCCATTTCAGTTCAATTTTACATTAAATGTGCTTAATTCGAGAGTTCTAACTACTCTGAATAATAAATGGAAAAGAGAACTCGTCAGGACTTATAAAAAAGTAGTTAAATTATCTGGTTGTTATAATTTGATTCATTTGACAAATTTATTATGTTCTTGTTTCAAATTTCCAATAGGGAACATTTATAACATTATTGTAGTAAATAAACCATTTTTTAAAATGGTTTATTGACTACAATAAATTTATAATGAACAAAATAAAAGCTTTTTTAATGCATCACAGACAGAAATATTTGCTTATTAAATGATTCATTTGATTTAACATACTAGTAGATTATTGCAGAAGTTGTTCACTCATATTGTATAATGGAAATGTAAGAAGTAACATCATTTTGACCAGGATCAATGTATCTTAAAAAAAATATGTCCTGTCTTTTATTAATTACTGCAATGACATTTTGGATAAGTTTAGATGTTTGGTATTTGCAGCTCAGACACTTATATCTAAACCAAAGAATATAATCTTCACACACTTTGCACTTTGGAAATTTTATAACTTGAATGAGTACATGAAACACTTGCAGAAAAAAATATTTCTGAATCTTTATATGAAATAAAAAAAACAATATTATCATCTGGTTTATTCATTAAGCATTTGAATGCATAATATCTTTTATCAACCTTTGAATTAAGCACATCTACAATTTGTTTATTTAAATTTTTAAAAAAGATTGTTTGACATCTATATTTTGATACACATATATACATACTTGAATTCCAAATACATTATATTGCCTTTCTATTATAAAGATATCATGTCAGTATTTGTCCAGTGTGTGTCTGATGAGTGTAAAAGCTTTATCTATAATGTAGTTAATTTATATATTTCCTTATAGGCAGTGACAGCCATTTTGTTTTAAAAAGCATGCTCAGATTTGATATGCCAGTTGTAGAATTATTATTGTATCAGAAAAGGAAGTTGAATAATTCAGGGTTGGTGCAATTTTTTCCATAATAAGTTCTATAGTACAAAAAGTCTATGTTAAAAACAAATTTACTAAAATGTTTCGGTAATTATATGATTGTTATACATGGACATTCAGAATGAGAAGAATATTTGTTTGGGAGTTAAAAATTGTTATAGTGTTAGATGTAATAAGTGAAAATGTTATATAAATCTAGTGTTGATTATATATTTTTATAATTAAATAAATATTGTTAATTTTATACAATTGTTGAAATTAAATAAATTACAGCTGCAATCAAAAATAGTGTGTTTTTCATCCTGCTTATACGAAATATGAATAATGTTGTGTCCTTCCAGTCTTTCAAATGTGGTTAGATACTCATATTATATTCTGTAAACTATATACTAACTGACAAATGTAATTTATGAATTGTCCTTCACAAACAGTCCTCATTTTATTTGATTAAACTAAATAAAAACATGAGAACCAATTCTGACAAGTCAATTTTCCATTTCCATGTCCTCTGAAACATCTGTTAAACATTGAGTTAATATGCAAAAACTTCGAAACAAGTCTAAATCATTATTTGTGAATTTTTTATAGCTGATTATTTTAACTGTTCACATTTTCTATTATCTATTTCAGTTTTCAAGATAATAGTCTCAAACAAAAAATGAGTAAAAAAAAATCTTCTTTTAAGGACAATAACTCCTACAAGGAGTCATCAGATGGTTTGGGTGATTATGGTATTTTTATAGATCTTGTAATGCTGATCATTTTTGCTGGGTACAGTGTCTACTTGTCTATTATCATTTTTATTTTAATAGGGCAAAATTATGGAAATTTATTAAAAAATTGTACTTTAAGGGCAATGACTCCAACAAGAAATTATCTGATAATTTTTATGGAATAGGAAGGATCTTGACATTCTGAGCATTATGTTTTTCTGTCTGTGCGTCCATTCTTTCGTCCGTCTGTTCGTCCTTCCATCCGTCTGTCCCGCTTCAAGTTACTGTTGTTGGTCATGGTAGTTTTTGATGAAGTTGAAGTCCAATCAACTTGAAACTTAGTACACATGTTCCCTATGATATGATCTTTATAATTTTAATGCCAAATTAGAGTTTTGACCCCAATTTCACAGTCCACTGAACAAAGAAAATGATAGTGCCGCTTCAGGTTAAAGTTTTTGGTCAAGGTAGTTTTTGATGAAGTTGAAGTTCAATCAACTTGAAACTTAGTACACATGTTCCCTTTGATATGATCTTACTAATTTTAATGCCAAATTAGAGTTTTGACCCCAATTTCACTGTCCATTGAACATAGAAAATGATAGTGTGAGTGGGGCATCAGTGTACTATGGACACATTCTTATTTTGCTATAATTTTGAAACTATACTAAAGAGGAACAGTATAGCAATAATGATCAGCAAAATAAGATCCACTCATTTATTACCTCCTTAAAGAAGTTATTGCCCTTGAATGAGGATTTTTACCCATTTTGGTTATAATTTTGAACAGTGAAATAGAAACTTTTAGCAAGACAAGATCTACAAATCTATAATGATGATGATTATGAATTGGTGTTATGTCAAGTGGCAAATATGACATGTACACCCACATCAGGATCAGAAATGTCAATATGATATGAAAAAAGTAAAATAACAAAATACATAAATCCAAGGAAAATTCAAAACGGGAAGTCCCTTATCAAATGGCAAAATCAAAAGCTCAAACACATCAAACGAATGGGAAACAACTGTCATATTCCTGACTTGGTACAGGCATTTCCTTATGTAGAAAATGTTGGAATAAACCTGGTTTTATAGGAAGCTAAACCTCTCACTTGTATGACAGTCGCATAAAATTCCATTATATTGACAACAATTTGTGAACAAAACAAACAGACATAATAGGTAAAAATGTCAAAAATAGGGGTAAGCAGTCAACATTGTGTTATTATCTTAATCACTATAAAAACAAACAAATATGTCAACAAAGAAAAACAAAATAGCATATAGACAAAGCACATATGCAAAAATGAAAGACAAGAATACAAAAAATGACAATAGCAGAATAACACAATGGCGGGATGTATAAGTACCGAGCCACACCAAAAGGATATTACCAAAAATGGACTAAACAGTAAAGGTTAATAATTTACAAAGACAGATACAAGAACACTTTAACTCTTAATCAAGATGATAAACAATGTCAGTACCTAGAATCTATACTTCAAGACCATGATGTATTATTTGTGAAGTTGATACTGAATATTTATCAAGAAGGTCTTCGTATCTTACTATGAACTTTTTAAGAAAAAGGACGAGACATTCTTTGACATAACCCTGGTTCATCAACTTTCTGCTCAGACACTGATGATGTTTTATAAAGTCAGTAGCAGCTGCAAGCTCTTGAATACCCAATGAGTTTGGAAATGTATATCCCATATGCACATGAAGTTGGTATATTGCTACTAAGGTGGGGGAAATTGATAATTTCAAAATTAAAATCTTTTTGTTTGTCATAGAATCTGGTACTGAGATGACCACTTATGTCAAATTTGAGGTATAAGTCTAAATATGAGGCGGAGGAAGCTGTGTCTGTTGTTTCTTCAATTTCTAGTTGTGGAGGATATGTTAATGGAACCCAATCAGAAAAGTTTGGATTGTTAACGGAAAGAACATTAATATATCTGAATGTGAAATTAAATGATCTGGCTTCTATGATCTTTTTGTTTTTGACAAGTGTCTGAAGGAACTCATATTAAAATAAGATGAGGTTGGCAAGGAGAGGCTCACAGTTCGTTCCCATAGGACATTCATGTCCAGTGTACAAAGTAGTAACGATATTGTACAACGTTGTCGATATTGTTTCATACTTTTGCCTACATCAATGACATTGACGATATCGTGAAGTAGACAATGTCAACACTATATTGTACAACATTGTTGATATCGTTTCATACTCTTGTCTACATCGTTGACACTGACGATATCACGAAGTAGACAATGTCGACACGATATTGTACAACGTTGTCGATATCGTTTCATACTTTTGTCTACATCGTTGACATTGACGATCTCGTGAAGTAGACAATGTCAACACGATAGTGTACAACGTTGTCGATATCGTTTCATACTCTTGTCTACATTGTTGACATTGCCGATATCGCTAACACATTACTCGTGTTTACATTGTTAATTTTGAATACTACGATGTCGACATGGTGATGTACTACTTTGTCAATATCCTTTCATCATTTTGTTTCTGCATGGTTGGCATTGCAGACATCGCTAACAAGACAATGTCAAAACACCTTTTTACAACGTAATCTATAATGTCAACATTGCAAAGATGATGAGGAGGAGGAGAAGGAGGAGGATAGAGATTTGAAAACATTAAAAAACTGTCCAAATAATACTATTAAGAACATCGACACAGGCGTTATATAAATACATTATTTGAAATTGAAATTGATAAACTTCTGGTCTCTACATGGTTGGCATTGCTGACATTGTAGACGATGTCGTCATGATGTTGTCAACATTACGATGACGGCGATGTCAACGATGTAGACAGGAAAGGGGGACAATGTAGACAATATTGTCACGATGTTGTCAACATTACGATGTCGGCGATGTCAACGATGTAGACAGGAAAGGGGACAATGTAGACGATGTCGTCACGATGTGGGTGATGTCAATGATGTAGAAAGGAAAGGGGGACGATGTAAAGGATGTCGTCACGATATTGTCAACATCACGATGTCGGTGATGTCAACGATGTAGACAGGAAAGGGGACGTAGACAATGTTGCGAGCAGGTTTAAAATCATAGACGAAGTTGACAATATTGGCAATATCGTCACTACATCGTGCACTGGACATACCTCCCATAGGAATGCTACCAATGTGTTGATAAAGTCCACCTCCATATTCAACAAATATGTTGTCAATAAGAAACTCCAGCATACTGATCACTTTTTCCTCTGTGGAGCATGTTTTACTTTTTTTTTCACTATTTACAAAATATACCGTATGGTATCCCAAAGTAATAAATCTATAGTGTATGCTAACATTTTTATATCAAAAAGCATTGTGGATTATTTCTTTTAGACAATTTTTCAATTTCACATGGGGAATGGTGGTATATTGGGTTGAAAAATCAAAAGTGCTGATAGAATTAATTTCAGAGAAAGAATATGCCTGTACTAGACTGAAAAGTAGAGCTGGATTTTTAATATGTTAGTTTACCAGTTAACAGTATGCAGGAAGACAAGTCATCCTTCCAAAACACATTATTCTGACACCTAAATTCCTGGAGCTAGGGTGAAAAATAGCAAATACTTATTTTCAAATCTTTGGTTTGAACCCACAGCTTCTAGTACTCTCTATGTATACCACGTCTCCTCTATTGTGACATTAAATGCTTTTCAGTTACAAGTATCATTGCAAGCAGACTTCTTTGTTACTTAGCCTTAATTTGTGTCAGATATAACCACTCTAAGATATTGGTGCAGTGACCAGGATTTTTACAGTCACATCTAACCAGAAACAGAAACCATATTATTGTAACAGGGCATTTGAATTGAGCATGTCTCTGTATTTTTTTTGTATTACAGGTATTGTAATCTTTGTTATAGTAATGCATTGTTTCACATTCACATAAACCAGAAGCACAAATAAGGGGAGCGTAACAACTGTGTACTGCTGTTGAACAAGGTTCTTTGTAGCTTCCAAGTGTGTTACAGGTATTTTCAGTTTCAACAATTAAATTTGTATGGGACAATATGGAAGTTTATTCCAAAACCGGCACCACGATAAGGCGTCTGGTGGGAAAGATTAATAGGTTTGACTAAAAACTGTATTAAATAAAAGAAGAATGTGTCCGAGGACACGAATGCCCCCCGCTCAAGCTTTGCAATTTTCCAAGTTAAAAAGGGGCATAATTTTAAAACAGTAAATGACTAACAACCCAAATTCGAACTTTGTCTGCATGTTGTCATTATCGGCATTCTGTATGAGTTTCATAAAATGGATAAGACAAACTTAAGTTAGTGCGGAAATGAAAAAAATTGCAATTTTCCAAGTTATAAAGGGGCATACCTCTAGAACCTTAAGTGACTCACTGCCCAAATTTGAACTCCGTCTGAAAGTTTTTGGTTCTTAGCATTGTGTATGAGTTTCATAAAATTTTGCAGGAGGCAAACTTATGTTAGACTGCAGAAACAAAAATTGGACGGACAGACGAATGGACGGACGGAACCAGGGTAACACTTAATGCCCCAGTTGCCTATGGCAGGGGCATAAAAAGTTCAGGAAAGGCATTTATGAGTTTATGTGTACTTGAAACTTTTAATGATTGTTTTTTTATTAATTTTAGAGTTTAGAGTATCTTGAAAACTATTATTGAAAGATTAAAACTTTGAACAGCAAATATGATCAGTAAGACAAGATAATGGCCAACAGAGTCCCAATTCACTAGAAATGTTCTTGTGTATCAATTTTATTTGAAAATCCAAGGTGAATGATACAGGCTCCTTGGAGTATCTAGTTTTTCCAGTTAACATGAATTTTCATTTGAAAACCATTTATTTTATACCTTCTCCACTTTTTTAAGACAATTAAATGGGCATATCTGTTACTGTAAAAGTTATAGCAATTTAATTAAAGCTGAACTGCATTTCATGGTAGAATGTTATACCGGTAATTTAAAATTAATATGATCCTCACACACATATCAGGCTAATATTATCTAGAGGAACACAACTTCCAAACAAGGACCGACACTCATAAACTCCGCAATGATACACAAGACTTCCACAACCTCCTGCACCTGAAGCAAGCACACAACAAACCAAGCTGTCTGGGAACAGATAAAATTGAACTTATTACATTTTAAGTTGTAAACGTCTCAGTTAATATATGTTACTGTAAAAAAAACCTTCCATTTCATCTTATGTTTCATTTGTTCTGGACAAACCGACAATGCAGTAACTAAATGCTCAGCACAAATAATTTCAGGGGATATAATAAAAGCAAAACAAACTTGGGCAAGATTGTATGAAGATTTTCACTTTCATTCCATTAGACAAAGAGCATGGCAGCCAAAGCCTGTCATGCTTCCTGCAAAATTTACTGCTTCACTTGCATTCATAAAGCATTAATTCACAAAATCAGCTTTCTATTATACAAAACAAAGAATAATTTGGCTTGAAATACTCTGCCAAAGGCATAAAGAAAGTTGTTGAATGCATTCATTTTCACCTTTATGATAAAAAATGTATAACAATAAAATGGAATAATCTATCACATAGAAACAGAATCAACTTATTTTTCACTTTATGTATAGTCACTGGATGTGCAATATATGCACAGTAATCTTAATAATCTTGAAAACTCGGAATATTGGGTATCACAGTTATTTTCTTCTTTGAAAAATTTATTGTCTTATCTATTTAATTTTCACTTTTTCTTCCCATCTTTCTTTGCTTCTTCCTCAGGTTGTGCATTGCCCTCTCCTTCCTCTGGTTCAGGCAGAGGTGGAGGGGCTATGTGAGGAAATGCATTAGGTTCTAATGGTTTTAATTTGTCTTTCATTTCTAATTGTTCTTCAATTTGCAAAAGTCTGTTTATTTGCACAGTTCTCTCCCCTCTTACTGGTGCCCCAACTTTGATAAATCTTGCATTTACACCTACTGCCTACAAAATAAATTCAGTAATATTATGAATAATGGGTTACTTCAATAAAAAAAAACATGTTCATGAACTGCTGTAAACCATGGATTCACATTTTGTCTTTATCCAAGAAAATCTTGGTACAAAATAATGAAATATTTCCTTTTATAGAATTACTGGTATTAATTGGTCGTCAACTGTTTACAGCAAACCATTTTATTTTTATTTTCTATATCTCTTTTTTGAGATCAGTTATGTTTTTCATATAATGTGTTCAGAAAACTATTTTGATGACTATTAATATTGTCATCTATATAAGGAGTCTTATTTATATTAATCTCATACAGAGACATGGTTTAGACTAAGGCAAACAGATTATCTGGGCTGACATTCATAAAACTTTCAAGTACGATAATTGTACTCAGACTCAAAAATCAACCAAACAAAATACTGTATTTGGTGTTTCAAGCACAAATTATGTACCCAGGGTACTGAGTAAAGTTTTGAAAGGCCTGGACTTTTGGCAAATTAGAATTCACATAATATAAGGAGGATAGTTGTCTGTTTTTTTAGGAAAAGGTATAGTAGCATCTGTTTATCTTTTTTTAATTTTATTGTGTTGATGGGTTTCTGTCTCTTTAAAAGTTACCCACAACTGCTTTTATTTAAGAACTGAATGTTTCTTTTTGTAGTTTTATTGGGGTGTATTTGTGATGACTGCAGCAAATTGATTATTTGTACCCGCAAAAAAACTTTTCTAAAATTTTGTTTTAAGGATTTCTAAAAAATGTGTCTAATGTTGTCATGGAAAGAATATGCAGATTATCTAGTTATGTTTCAATGGGACATAAAACAATGCTTTAAAACATCATGTGATTGTTCTCTGCCAATCAAAATGATAGAATCTTTATGAAACATTTATTCAATGTAATTATTCATAATATATCTTTGCTTCAATAAAAGAGTTGGTATATATTTTTTCAAACTTACAAAATCTGCCAGGAAGGTGTCAGTTGTCTCCCCCTGACATGAAGACATAACTATCTGATTATCATCCTCTGAAATAAAAAACAAAAAACAAACATTAAAATTAACACCATTTCAAAACATTTGTTCACAATTAAAGTGAGTAAATTGGTCTTATTTAAATATACTGGTGCCTATTAAGAAAAATGTGGTGTAATACCACCATTGATTTTCACCTATTAGTCTTTGTTAAATTTGCACTTTTCAAAAACTTGTGCAGAATTTATCTTTGTTTAAAATAAAGAAATACTTGGCATGAGTAAAGTTTTATCCTATCCAGTAGTAAAAAAAATTTCACATAACATTTCATTGCATATAAGAAAATAACCATCACTGGAAGTTAACCAATCAAATTTTCATCTCTTTTTTACCTGTGTACAAGCTTTAGTAACCATGTAACCTCAAGTTTCCAAAATATTCTATAGAAACCCCAAATAAAAATATAATGGTGCTTTGAAATACCCAAGATATATGTTTATGACCCAGAATTTGTTTACTGCAATGAAATGTAGGATTAATTACCTACAACTGTCAAATTCAAGGGAATATTTTTTTCGACCCTTTTTCGTATGCAACTGGATGTGACGTACTATGATTTGGTGGTATTACACCTTAAGATTCTCATGACAGACTAACATATTTTTTTTTTGCAGTTCACAAAAACAAGAAATGAAAATATTTAAGAATATACTGGTAGGTACACTTTTCATTGATTTGACATGATCAATATTTTTCTGAGATGCATTATACCACTATGGATTGGTTTATTTTTCTTGGGAAAAATTGTAATTTCGTGGATGCTTGATATGGTGGTGTTGCCCAAGTCTGCATACAAGCCTATAGAAAATTTAAACTTAATTGGACATTTATGGTCAGATCATATGTTTTTGTACGTCATATGAATTTATTCTGTGTGTGCTTTTTCAATGGAAATTGTGACGTCACAATGCATTTTTAAAAGAATGAAAACCCATAATATGAGGATAAATCTGTGGTTCACCGTTCATGTATATAAATATCCACACAAATTGGTATCCCACAAATTATAAAGGGTCCATAGTATAATACAAGATGATTGTACAATCTATAAGTTAAATGTTACTGTTTTACAGTTATTGGTTTCCCAGATATGGAACTTAATGGAAAACATAACTAATGGTATATCAGTATAAAATGTAGGTCATTGTGACCGAAAAAGTTGTTCCAAGTTGAGAAATAAACCCACAAATTCAAGAATTCAAGATACATAGTAGATAAGTTTTTACTGATTATACTGATGAACTTCTGCATGATATTTGTTTTTTTTTTTTTTTTTACAATTTGAGTGTAAAACTGTAAAATTAAAAACATATTTTATTGTATGGTAAGATTATTCCAAAAGTATGCCCCTTAATTACATATAAAAATGTTTATTATAGGTAACCCTTAACTTAACAATCTAATCACTTTAACAATAATAATAGTATATAGCCCATTGGTGGATAATCAAACTATCAAAGTTTGACCATATTCATACAAAATGATACAGTGATGTTTTATAGAAATTATTCCAAGTCTTTTAGGTAACTTCAATTCATCCAGCCTAGTTAAATTAATCAGAAACACTTTATCATTTTTAAATATCCGTCATCTTAACAAACCCAGAGTGTGCTATATCACAACCATTTATGGTTTTTACCTTCCATTTTTTTAACACAAGTAAGAATATCAGATACAGTATTTAACTGTTCTAATTTAAATGCAATTCCACTGGATTTGAAATTATCTGTTAGTTCCTCGTCTTTCAGTAACCCTGGTCGATGGTATGCTCGACTACCAATAACTAAACATCTGTCACTGATTTTATCACATAATCTCATCCAATGTTCTTCTTCCTTTAGAAAAGTAGCAAGAAAATATATGTTCTTAAATTGTGATTTGTTTCTTTAATATATATTATTCGCATCTTTTCAGCAATAGTAATTTTGGCTTTTTTTTTTAGTTTATTAGCTCACTAAAGTTTGTATTAGAATTTAGATTTTCAATCAGTTTGGCCTTGAGCATCATGAAACGAGTACATGAACTTCTAATCTTTTGTCTTGAAGCGATGAATTTTGACAATCACATATTTTCACTTCATAGTTATCAATATAATTAATGTATCAGCAGCTTGGTATAGCTCATTTGTATTAAGAAAAATAAAAAGGAATAGAATTTCGCTATAATTTCCAATCCACTTTGAAGCTTGTGCAGCTAAGGCGAAATAGAGTTTAAAAATGTGGCTGCATAACCTTATCTCTGAAAAAAAAAATTCAACAAAATTATCATGAATGTAGTAATCATACCTGTTTCCTCATTGGATCAATTATGGCTATAATGGAAGGATATCTAGTTAACAAGTCACACCAGAACTCCACCAGATCATCAGCAACCTTGGCAATTCCAACCATAACCTCATATTTTCCTTTTTCCTGCAAGGAAGAAAAAAGACGATTGTATATAACATGAAGTATTTCATAACATTTACTTTTTTCATTCAAAGAAATTCAGCTTTAACACAAGACAAAAGAAGTCATTGACTTATAGATCATATGGCACATATCCAGGCATCCAGGTATAAATAAGAACAGAAAACAAATCGCTTTAGCTAGTATATGTATCTTCAGTTTATGTAAATCATGGTATTATACTTGAAAAATATGATTATCTCACTTATTTAATCTGTCACTGATGCACAATCTATCCCTAATTAAAGGAGATGCACAAATATGTAAATAATGTACATAATAGGCCGTCATGTTAGATTTATACTAATCTTCAAATTGCAGCAAGTAGATGTCTGTCAACAATATTTCTATGACACATAAAAACTCTCAGCCAGACATTAATATATCCTTCCAACACATTTGCGGATTAAATGCTGAGAGCTTACCATCTCAGGAATTGAAACACATTGTTTGTGCAAAAATCCATTGACAAAATATTAAAAGGTAAAACTATATATTGAATCTAGCAAATGATGACCCAAGTAGGTTGGTACTTGAAACAATAAGAATAACATGTGTGTGTTACCCCCAAAGAGATAGCCATAAGGACCAATTTGCCCTATTTGCTTATTCTCTTCAAGAAGGTCTTACTTTTATGATGACACGTATATCAGACAATAACAATTAGCTCACACAGTGGCCTTGGGCAATATTAGCTAATATAACACATAAAATGTTAGCATATTTCAACATAAAGTCACAGCAATCTAAAGCCAAATATTTCTGGCTGATATATAATTAAACACACATGTATATATTTACACTTCAAGCATTTTTTTTCAATTGAAATTATAAATATTGTCAAAATCTGCAGTAACAATTTCTTTAGAAAATATGTATTCCATCAAGCAACATCATATTACATTCAAAATTTTAAAGCAAGCTTATTTTTCTATATTCTTTTTATTAATTCCTGAGATTTTATCAAATAAACTCAAATAATTTAAAAGATAAACTTTATCTGGGTTTTTTTTTCTAGTTCACGGAAACTATGTATTTGAGCTAAAACTTCAATGCTGCAATAATTTCAGGCAAAGTTCAGTTTTTATGCTCTCAAATATTGTAAAGTTAAGGGCTTTTTAAACCTTTGGTCATAAGCTTCCCTGATGAAGTTTATTCAAGTGTTGTACATTTGATAAAAAATAAACAGCAATAGACAAATTAAAGTAAAATATTGGCATTTTTTAAACAAAACATCCAGACTATCTAGCCTCTAAGTAATACAGGTATATCATACCACAGTGTCTGGTGAAGGTGGGAACTAAATGAAATTATACCGACATATTAAAGTTCGAAAAAATTCTATAAAATTGTACATCAATATTTTATCAGCAAGTAAAATGGTTCAAACAGAGAACACAACATAAAGTTGGACTCTCTGTACACTAATTATGAAGTTAATTCTAAAAATGTACCTATTCAAACCCACTGTACCAATCTACAAAATCTACAAATTGTTAAATTGTTAAATTCTTGAACTACACACTTTATCATTGTTGATTTTTAAAAATGTTATTTTTTTACTAAGATTTTATAAATATATCCATAAACAATGTTGTATGCATGTTTTTACTAAGTTTAACAAACTACGTAAAAACTAAAAAAAACTTATCATCAATACAGCAAATATGCAATTATTTGTAAAAAAAAATAGGAGAAAAAAAAGCAAGCCTCATTTTACTTTTTTCTTTTTCTTTTAGTGAGTACAAATGATTTACTTACATTATAATTTATAGTGATAACTTTCAATTTTTTCTTTCCATTTATTTACCAATACTAAAACTCCAATGGAAATTTCTTAAAAAATGGTCAAGATAAACTGGATCCTTTTCATTTTTATTTTTTTTCTTCATTTTTGTATGTTTTGTTTTTTTATTGCTATTTTTTTTCTTGGGGGGAGTGTGGTAAGAGGGGGAAAATACCAGTTCAAGTACTATAATTTTTCAATGGCTAAATTGAAAATTTACAGAATTGTATTATTTGAAATGGCAATGAAAATAGTGCATGCATATTAGAATGAGAACATGCTAATCTGATTTGAAAATGAAAACTTTTTTGTACTAGGCAGACATGCTGAGTCAATTTTTTTTAAAAAGAACGTAAGGTCACAGTCCCTGGGAGAACATTTCACCCTACCAAGACACATTATTCTGACTCCGACCAGTTTTTGCTCCTTCTCCTAAATGCTGTGTTCTTAATGGAAAAGCAAAAAATACATGTGTTTAAGTCTTTGGTTTGACCCTTATGTGGACACTTGAAAACAGAAAAATATGAACCTGCCCAGAGCACCATTCAATAAACAGCTGCGCCATGAGCGCATGATACGCCTGTTGCGTTTTTAAAGAATAAAGTTCAATAACTTCTCAATGTCATATCAGAAATTTATTAAAAACTAAAGGGAGGTTATCTTAATAGATATAAACCAGTCACCAAAGTTTCATGAAAACTGCTCAAAGCACTTTAAAGATATTGTCTGAAAGCTGGATAATCACCCCTTTTTTATGAATAAAATCCCATAACTCTAAACTCTAACTCATAAAATCTAAAATTTATAATAAACTGTTAACACAGAGATATGTCTCGCCTATTTGTTATTTTGATAATGCAAATGTTGAAATTAAAATAGCAATACTTTAACATGTAAGTTATGCAAATATTCAAAGTCAATGAACCATGACTGAAGGTACAGGGCTAAACAATCTCCATGGAAATGAGATATGACAATGCTAATACAACTGCAAACCAAATACTATTGACTTTTCATAAGTCGTTCCCTTTAAACAAACCTAAACACAAACATTAACTTGTAAACTATGTAAAAGTTTCAAAGTCAATGAACCATAATTAGGGGGTGGGGTTATATAATCTCCATGGAAATGAAACTTGCAAATGCCAATACATTTGCATACCAAATATCATTAACTTAACATAAGTGGTTCGTCTTAAACTGACCTAATCACTAACTAATACATGTAAACTAAGCAAAAGTTTCAAAGTCAATAGACCATGACTGAGGGGTAAGGACCAAATATTCTCCATGGAAATGAGATGTGCTAATGCTTATACAACTGCAAACCAATTATCATTGACCTACCACTAACAGTTCCCCTTAAACGTACCTAATCACAAACTAATACATGAAAACTAAGCAAAAGTTTCAAAGTCAATAGACCATGAATGAGGGGGCAGGGCCAAATAATCTCCATGGAAATGAGATATGCCAATGCTTATACAACTGCATACCAAATATCATTAACCTACCACTTGTGGTTCACCATAAACTAGACCTAATCACAAACTTAAGTCTAATACATTGTTGAAGCCGCTGCCTACACCAGAAACAGCATACTTTTGTCTCGCTTTTTGACTCCGTTAAGGCGAGACAATAAAACCCCGTAACTTGGAAGCGTAAAATCTAAAATTTATAAAAATCAAAAGGGAAGTCATGTCAATAGATATAAACAATTCACCAAAGTTTCTTGCAAATTGGTGAAAGTGTTTTTGAGTTATTGTCCGAAAACTGGAAAATCACCCTTTTTTAATGAATAAAACCCATAACTCGGAAACGTAAAATCTAAAATTTATAAAAAATGAAAGGGAGCTCACGTCAATAGATATAAACAATTCACCAAAGTTTCATGCAAATTGGTTAAAGTGTTTTTGAGTTATTGTCCGACATGTTGACGACGGACGGACAACGGTTTACCATAATAGTCGCGTATAAAAATGAATTATGATGTATTTTTTATAACAGTACTGTCTTCAAAGAGATATTATAAACTACAAAGTGAAAAAATAATTCTACCAGACCTCATTTCATTACTCAATCTACTAGTTCTGAAAAAAAATCTGAAACTTGCAAAGCACATCAGTGAAATGTTAAGACCTCTCTTTCATACAACTGTAAATCTATGAATGATGGTAGTTGTTAATAAAACAAACACATGTTAGGTTGACATGGTTACCAGTTACTACCTTGTGCATGTCCTGACCAGGGAAGTTTGCTACTTTATCACTTTTACCAGCCATGGGAACTGGATCCTGTTTTATAATATATATTATTTACCTTATACACAATAGTGGCAATGTGTCTCATGTAAAAAACTGACTCTATATATCACATCTCCGGATATAACACTTTGATAACTTGAAATTTGGAAAGTTTAGAATTCGATCTATATGCATCTTTTAAGTTCAGTTTTCAAAAGAGGATGCTATAAATATGACAAATCAAATATGAACAATATTGAAGGAATATTGCTTGTTTAACGTCCAGTGGCAATTTTTTTAATAATATTAGAAGCAACCAAAATACAAACCATATAAGTGTTCAGACCATATTTAACAGCATTAAAAACAAATAAATAAATAAATAAACAGTAAATAATCAAGAACAGAAATATCAAATTATCAAATGTTATCAGAGGAGGTGGAGACTAAAGTCAGTCATGTGACACTATCAAGTATAATCTTGGACATTACAACACATGAGCAAATATTAGCACATGTGTTATATGTGTCAGGCATCGGATTTACACAAGATACACACATATATAAATGTATGGCTTTAATCCCATGTGTGTTATCTGACTGTGATGTGATAGCATCATGTCCCATAAAATAGTGCAAAAATCATTACAAAACTCTAAAAGAGTGGTTCAATTATACACACAGGCAAAAAGTTTAGTATCTATACTCTTCAATCAAAAATAGCTTATCATAGTAAAAAAAACTAAACAATTTTATGATACTTCAATAAATAAATATGCTCAAAAGATTGTCTTTATAACAACATGATTGCAATTTAGTAATTGAAAATATGATGAACTTTTTTTCCTTTCAAACTTCAGGTTAACAGTACTTACATAGTCAAACATTTCTGGTCCAGCACAATTTAAACCAATAAAGAAGTCTTCTCCCACTGTTAATCCACAGTTAGTAATAGCCTCTTGAAGTAAGTCTAGTCCTTGTTCTGCTTTGTCAAATGTTGGACACATGGCACCAATGTCATTTACTAACTTTGTAGCTGTCTAATAATAATATAATGTACTAATATATATAATACTCATAATAATAATACATGTTATAGTAATATTTTCCCTGTATTCAGTAAGTAGCATACACAAATTTAGCCCAAACAATTTAATATGGTAATACAAGTAGTTATTTTTCTAAGATTAATCACCTTGCAATGACAAATACACTTCATCATCTAAAATACTGGAACATAAATCTTTTTGAAAAAAAAGATAACAATTCAATTTTACTATATAGTATTTAATTTTGTAATTCATATCAGAAATAACAACAATAAAAAACTAATATATAAAATAGGTATGTAAAAATTAAGTGAATCAAACTCCATAGTGAAATCCCATTGAAAAATAGTCTTGGTGTCTACAAATCCAGGAACCAATGTGCTACTTCTAATCTTATATACCATGTTCCTTGACTATCTCAATCTACCTTCACCTAGCATAAATCTTAAATATACAATCAATATCTCCATATAAGGTCAAACTGCAGGGGACAAGCAATATCTTTCCTCAGATACTAACATTATTTTGTTTTCCTACATTATACAATCTACCTATACTTTCTGTACAGCATTAAAAAAAAATCTTTGAAAAAGAAAAATAATTTCAACAATTACTCTTCATAAATCCTTAAAAATAATATCTTGAAAATAAGTTACACTTTATGAAATGTGGGGAAAAAAAATGTTTATGAATAATTATATAGCTATTAAATGGGCGAAATGAGAAAATCTGTATGTCTAAATATCATATATATCTTATAACTACTAGCAGGTAGGGGAGATAACTCTACTACAATTCTGAGGAAGGACCTCCCATTTTCAATACCTAACTTACTTCTTTAGCTCGCTGAAAGAAATAGATCTCAACTATTAATCTTGATTTAAATATTATTGGAATTATGACTTTCCTCTCAATAAGAATTTCATTTTGGAAAACAATACCTAAAAAAAGCTACGCAATCAAATGGCATGTCTTAATTTCTTGCTAGTATTTATTTATTTCAAGCACTGATTAGGCAGCAGTAAGAAAAGCATCTTTCAATTTGATAACTGTTATCTTTGAATAACTTGCTAATCACAGATTTAAAGTTTTGAAAGACATAGGTATAGCTAAGAAACAACACTACAATTCTCTTTCTGATTAAATAAAAACTGAAACTCGGAGGATAGAGATGAGAGCGATCAGAAAGGGCCCCACCTGTAAGAAAAGTTGAAGTTATATCAAAACATGATCAGGTATTATTAACAGGTGATTACAATGCATGCTTTTGTAATCTGGTGTTTGATCATCTCTCTATTGTTGACAGTCATCAATATTTCAGCATGTGGTTGGTTGGGTAATATTACTTAAAGCAATTGATTAGAACAATTTTTGTGATCTAAATTTAAATGCAATCACTTGTAGTATGGTATAATAGAATAGAGAATGGAAACAGGGAATGTGTCAAAGAGACAACAATCTGATCAAAGAGCAGAAACCAGTCCAAGGCCACCAATGGGTCTTCAACACAGCGAGAAAATCTTTAAACGGGAAAAAGGTTACAGAGTACAAAGGAACAGTGCAGATGGATGAATGATTTCTTCTGTTAAATTATATTTGTGACCTGGACCTTCAAGATATAAATTCCAATGTTGTTACCCCTTCTGGTGTTTAGAAACAATCATATCATGCATAATGATCTATTTCAAGGTAAATTAAAGTGAGGCAAAAGTAGAAGACTTTAAAACATTTGTAGCATACTGTCCAGCTATTGTTTGGCAAGGGCCTAAAACAGATATATTAGGTGAGGTCCTAAAAAGATATGTTCGGCAAGGCACTATAAATCCTTCTATCACCAGTAACTTAAAAAGCATCCATTTATCTATCTTAAAAGATAAGAGTAGATTTCATTTCATTCAGTACTACATTAACAAAAAGTTTTATACCACAGGAGACTGATCTGAAATACTGTCATCTTGATCCTGAAAATTTGACTTCTAAAGGAAGGGAAGAATTTTTAATAACAAACAGTGTATAATTAAATAATATACAAAATTGTACAGAATCATTATTATTAAGTCATATTTTGTTTTATTTATCAATATCTATATAACAAGTTGTATAGAATTATTAATTTATGAAGTCTTATTACTTCTTGATTGTGATCTTTCAAAATTACAAAAAGTACCTACCCCACCTTTAGCAAAGAACTGTTTGGCAACATAATTATATATCTGTTGAATGTAGGTCATACTCTGAAAGAAAGTAAAAAAAAATAATTTTACTGCAGAAACAGATTTTAGAGTGAGCAACAGTAAGTTTTTTACTCTTTGGACAATTAGGTAAATACAGCTGAAAGAATCTATATTACTAAATGAATAGAGTTGAAATTGGGTGTCGCGCTTTCTTCTTTCACATAAAATCCATGAATATTGTTTTATACCACAAAGGGGTAATGACCAGGGTAGTTTATTATGTGTTCATTTCAAGATCTTTTGGGGGGTATTTGGGGGTTAAAATCGGAAAAAAAACAGTTCGGATCGACCGTCCTTCACGAGGTTCAGCTCTGAAATTTAAGTGCCGTCATCATTTCCGTCATTGCACATCTGCCCGGCAAAATTAAATTTTATTTTGTAGCAGATACGATCAATATTGACCTTACACTGAAACACTTTGTGATACACATTCCCTTGACGCTCTCAGCAATTTAACAACAGATTTTTACACGTCAAGAGCTTTCCCTTCCGAGGAACCGCAGCAATTTAACATGAAAAGGTGGGGGGGATTACTTCAGTTTTCGAATAAAAATGGGTACAGAAGTGCGGCTGGAAAGTGACCCACCCCACCCCCCATTCATATTAATGCATAAAATTTTCAGCCCACTCATATATAGGGGTGGTTCTGAGTACGGAAACATTTGAAATCAGGTGCGGATCAAAACTATATATCTTCAAATTATGAACCAAAGTATATTTCACTGGTATTTTCTAGTAATATTTATATGAACAGTAGCATTTAACCAAAACATCATTCAAAGAATTATTAAATGGCAAATCCATTTTAGTCAAATGTTTGAGTAAGATCAAATAAGGTCCTAATATTGCACTGTGTCCTTTAGATTCAAAATACATCATATGTTGAATATAGAATACCTTTTTGAGAGGCATATCATGCTTAGGAATAACCATGAACTCCTTTACACAATTCAGTTTTCCTGGTGCAGCTCTACCACTTTGAATAATAGTCACCATGGGTAAGGGTACTGAAAACTTTTCTGGAATCTGTCAAATTGAAAATAACTGTCTAAACAATAAATAAACACCAGACCTCAACAGTATTGTTACATGTATTCCTAACTATTATTATAGATCATCCATCACTATAGCTGTTTCATGGAGCTGTTCTATGGTGTTTTTCAGTGCAAAACAATTTTGATTTCCTACTTTTGAATTAAAGTCATATCTATTTCCTTGTATTTCTTGTGCTGCATTTCCTAAAATTTATATTTTTTTAAAACTGATAGTATTTTACAGTAAAGTTAATTAAATTTTGTATACTATCTAATTGATTTTTAAATGGTGTAGTTCTAATTCTTTGCTTAAAATTTGCCAATCTTTTATTCCTACCTCACCATGTCTAAGGCAAGCAACATGCTCATATATATCTATATGCTTGACCTGAGCTGCTGCACAACAAGTAGCTTGACTGATAGCTGTGAAGGCATTACTACCACATATTAACTTTTCTTTAGGTTCATCTGGAACATATACAGCAGTCTGACTCTTCCCCTTCCTACAAACAAATACATTCAACAATTGTATTGGACAATAAAATTTGTGTTGTACTGTCTCTCTTAGCTAAATGACTCAAATGGACAAGTTTCAATACTTATGCTTTGTAATTTGAAATGCCATTAACAGTAATGATGCCAACATTCTATATGCCTTAGTGAGTATTAGGTATTTGCTACTACTGGCCAACAGCTAGTAAAGAGATGATTTCTACTGATCTATAGCAATACTAAAGAAAATTACATTATTCCAGGGCATAGTATATATGTAGCTAAAACAGCATGAATTTATTGTTCAAAGAAAAAATTAGCACCCTCCATTTTAACTATTTCCATTGTAACTGGTCCTCTACACTGATTAAGTTTCACAAAGTTAGAGGCACATCTTTAATATATAAGCAGGCATTTTAGAAAACTTGAAGGCTCTTGGTAGAAAACAGTAGGAGTATTTTACAGGAAATAAAATGGATACATGCAGTTTCATCCTCTGGATATTCTTAAAAAATTCTTTGAATTTGTTTACATAAAGTGAGGTGCACATATTTAATAAATTTTATGTATACAAACATGCTAGAGATTTCAAGACTCTATGTTGAAAACTAAAGCATTAATGCAATAGGTACCCTCTTTTTAATTTTCAATGAAATCATCATTATCTTAAAAGGATTAAAGAACTTTACTATTCAAGCAAAAAATATTCCTATCTTCCTGACTCTACTCCTTCAAAATATCAAAAATGTTCTATACAAAAATTTTCTGGGAAAGTGTACTATTTTTACCCCAAAACTTGAAGGAATCTACTTGTACTTGTTGTCTCAAGCACATACATTTAATTTACTATTACTTTCTGAACAATAACACAGTAATATAACATATATTAAATACTACACTAACATGCATATGTAGTAAGAATAACAGGTTATAAAAAATACAAACAATTTGAATATCTTTTGCAAATTCACAGAAATTTTATAAATGAAAATAACATACTGCTGCATTATGCATTGTAACATTTATATAAGATGATAAAGTGCTTTCTATAATTTTGAGAAAATTTAAATCTAAAACCAAAGTTAAACCAAAAGCTTCATATAGATGCATGCACACTCAGGTAATGCTTCTAAAGATTCATTTATCATTTAATTTGAACTTTGATGCTAACATTTGAGATTTTTTCAAAAGCTGAAATTTCTGAGGAAAAAAAAGAATTTAAAATTTGAGGCAATTAGATAAAGATAACCTAAAAAGTTATTAACAAGAGTTTTTGAGGAAATTCAATTTCATGGATTGCTGAAAAATTAGTTTTCGAGGATATCTAATTTCACGGTTTTGCCAAATGCTGCCAGAATATCTTTTGCAAATTCACAGAAATTTTATAAATGAATTAATATGCTACTGCATTATGCATTGTAACAATTATATAAGATAATAAAGTGCTTTCTATAATTTTGAGAAAATCTAAATCTAAAACCAAAGTTAAACCAAAAGCTTCATAGATACAGGCACACTCAGTTAATGGTTCTAAAGATTCATTTATGATTTAATTTGAACTTCAATGCAAACATTTGAGAATTGTCCAAAAACTGAAAATTTCTGAGGAAATTTTTTTTTTAGTTTGAGGCAATTAGATATAGATTACCTAAAAAGTTATTAACAAGATGTTTTTACTGTGGATTCATTAATTTTCGTGGGTACAAATGTACCAATTTTTGTGGATTGTGGGAAAAAAGGAGTTGTTGAGGATATTTAATTTTGTGGATTGTGGAAAAAATGAGTTTTCCAGGATAATTAATATGGAAATTTTCCCAAAGTCTGCAAACAAGCCTTTACAAAATTTATACTTCATTGAACATTTAAATTCTTGGTTTACTTATACCCAAGAAATCCAAGGAAACTGGTATCCCTCGAATAATAATGAATCCAGAGTTATAAAGATTTCATATATTTGATTGATTTAAGTAAAGATTTTTTAAAATAAAGACTGAAATAACATCACATACACATGAGAAAAATAGGCTGACACCACTGAAATTGGATACAATGTGATACTGTGGATTCATTTTTATTCGTGGTATACCAATTTTCGTGGGTTTCGTGGGTCACAGCGAACCACGAATTTAAGAATTCAACGAAAAATAATCCCGAGAAATGTGTATGGAGTCGGATGTTTATTTCCAGTTATGTTATGCAGTTCTAGTATAGTGTTGACTAACGATAAACATTGTCACATAACACGTGTTTTTCTTGAAAGAAGATACAAGTATTTTGATTAAATCAATAATAAATATATCGAATATCAGTGACAATTTACTTTTTAAAATTGATTTAAACTGTTCATGGAAAATAAATGCAAGTTGTTAATTACCGTGTCATAGTTTGGTTTACTGGTGATTAAAAATCAATAGGATTAACGGTGCGGGGATATTGCCCGTAGGTAATATTATTTATGACAGGAACATTTATTTTCACACCTTTTACTTATACTTATATATTATATCGTGATTAAGGAAATGAGCTTTTGATCATAGAGTTTTAAATGCCTTATAAAATTCCGACAAGAATTTATAAATTGTAAAACAAACAAATAATTAGTTGTCTCTGTCCATTATTGTAATAGAAGTTTTCAATGAACACTTTAACCTAGAATGACCAAGCGAGGATTTTGACAATTCAAAACCTTTTCAATGAATTCTTTCTTTTTTGTTTGTTTTATTATTGATCAAACCAAGGAGGGTATATGATCTCCTAAATTAAAAAGAAATCCACGAATTACGTATCGGATTTTTTTTTTTTTTGTTATCAGCGATCCACGAATTTACGTATACCACGAAACGTCTTTTTTTCTCTATCCACGAAAATTAATACCCATGAAAATAAATGAATCCACAGTAATAGAAATTTGAGTAGAAAATGTCGTAGATACATTTACAGTTTGCAGATATAAAAGTATAACAGAGAGAAAAAAATTCTACATTGGTTCCATTAAACACCATCCTATAAGCTAAAATGTGCTTGTAGTCATCATTATACATTTTCTCAGTATAAATAAGTATATTTTGATTGATTTTTGCACCAAAACCTAATATAAATAACTCACTTCTTTGGACTTGCACTGAAATAAAGCATTCAGTATGAACAATTTGTATGTTTCATTCTGATTAACAACAGAAGCTAAGACATTACGTCTCTAACATTAAAATATGCTTTTTACAGTGAAACCTGTCAATACCAAAACCTTTTTGGGACTGTCTGATGATTTTTTCTAGATTCGACAAGTGTTTACTTAACACAAGTTAAATTACTAAAGAATACTGATACAAGAGTTCAGTTCTGGTTTATATAGGTTTGGTTTTTAACAGGTTTCCTTGTACTGACCCTATTAACATTATCCCCAAAAGCAGGTTTATTCTTTTAAATGTTAACTATCTTCTATTTTATAGTGTTACTTCTACTCTTGATGAAAAGGAAAAGGTTTTGTGCAGGAAAAAGTTAATATCAAAATATCAAATATTAACCAAATTATGCAATTAAATAAAATAACTTATTCATGTAATTTTTTTAGTGTTTCATATATACACACCAATATTAAATCTGTAAATAATTCTTTTTTGAAAGACATTTTTTTAAAAGCTTGTTAAGTGAAAAATTTATTATGCATTATTCAACAAAATAGTTTATACATCACTTTTGATGAACTGAAAGCAAGCTAACTAAATATTACAATTTTGCCAAATTTCCAGCTTCTAACACTGATAAAGCTTTACACAATAACAAATCCAGAATGATTTTCTTTCAATGATTGTTGTTTTTTCACGAAAAATTATGACGACTGCTAAGGGACCATTTGAGGCCTTATGAAAATTTTGGCAGGAAGATAATTAAGTTTAAGGTAAGGTAAGGGACCACTGGGTATTTTTCTATGTAGATTTTTATAGATCCTTGTTTTGGCAAGAAGATGGACAAGCAAAAACAAAATGAAATAGATTTCAAAGACATAAAGACGTCATAATTGTTTGGACTAGCTGTGACTTGCCTTTTTTGATAAAAACACCAACTGGAACTACTTTTTTCAAAATGATCTGGATCTGAACATGTTAATAGTTTTATCTACCTAGCATAACATACTTAGCAGAATTTTTGCCTTTTTTCCCACTAGCTACACTAGCTTTATCATCTTCCCTGTGTGAGGATTCACCATCTTCTTTTATCATTTCTTCTGCTTCTTTTGCCAACCTCTCATCTTCAATTACTTTTAATTCTTCATACAATTTCCTGGTAGAGAAAGTATAGGTAACTTTGTTTTATTCAAATCAAAACTACAGTCCTTTGTTTTGTTGATGTCAATGAAGGCATTCCCTTTCAAACAGATGATTGCTTATTTTAATCACAGGCTAAAGTTAATATGACATTTATGTTATTATCTTACCTCTTAGTAGACTACTGTTTTGTTTATGAACATTTAAGAGTAATTTCATAGATATGACTGCAAACAAATGTATCATTCTTTAGGTGCCTGTCCCACATGAGTGGTTGCTTTCTGCCATCTAGTTTTTTGTTTTGTCATTAATCAGGTTGTTGGTTTTTCTCGATTGAATTAAAATTGTTTCACATTTTGTCATGTTGGGGCCTTTTATAGCTGACTATGAATGCCATAGTGACATATAGTTGCTTAAATCCACATCATTTGGTCTCTAGTGGATAGTTGACTTATTGGGAATCATAGCACAACACCTTTTTCTTATAAATTTAGGCAATTGGCACTAGGAATTGAGCTTTAATACTGACCATTAATGAAAATGAAAATAGGACAATACCAACACAAAGTGGATAAACAGACAAATTCAACAAAATAATTATAAATACCCTCTGGTTGCCTTATTTTAAAAAGGTCAAAAATCTGTTTTAGAAAATCTACTTTAAGCTTCTATATCATATCTTACATGATAACTCTATCAACTTCATCTTGTTGTGTTGGGTCTGTGGCATGAATTCTGTTGTTAATATCACTGTTCAATATGTTAATAGCAGCACTGATGTTCTCCTGTCTCTGTTGGTCATCCACTTCTCTCTCTTCTACTCTGACATTATCCAGGAGGGAACTGTTGGTTGTGGAACTAACATGGGTATACAGCAACTGTAAATAAAAGAAAAAACTTCTTGTTATGAATAACATAGTTGACATTTAATAATATTCTGATATGACTCTCCTTTGTCAGGCATCATTCTTTCAAAACTCTCCACTTCCTTTCTGTAAGATTATAATCTTTTATGACACTCCTTTCTTTTTGTAAGGTAATATTATTCACTTATTGACTAGTTATGAGGTGAAGAGCAAGTTTGTTGTCCTTCAGATGCCAACCATTCCTTGAGGCCAAGCTGAGGGCAAACTTGATAGTAATCTATCTACTTCAATATAGGAAGATGTGGTATGAGTGCCAATGAGACAACTCTCCATCCAAGTAACAATTTATAAAAGTAAACCATTATAGGTCAAGGTACAGCCTTCAACATGGAGCATTGGCTCACACCGAATATGCAAGCTATAAAGGCCCCAAAAATTACTAGTGTAAAACCATTCAAACGGGAAAACCAACAGTCTAACCTATATAAAAACGAGAAACACGTATGAATTACATTGTACATAAACAGACGACAACTACTGTACATCAGATTCCTGACTTAGGACAGGTGCAAACATTTGCAGCGGGATTAAATGTTTAAATGGTACCAAACCTTCTCCCTTTTCTGAAACAATAGTATAACATCACAACATAGAAAGACATACTATAAAGTATCAATTGGAAGGCTTAACTCAATCAAAAAACGTAAATTAACACACAATGAACGAATAAATTGATCTGTGATACCTGAATGCAAATACATACGGTAGTTAATAAAAATTATAAGGGATAAATAATTAAGGTCAAAAGTAAATAAACAGGTTTAAACAAAGTTAAAGTATGATACCACTGTGAAATGTTAAACAATATTTAGAAAATCACCTGGCAAAAAAGAGTCACATATTGATATCCCCACAATGTATGATAAAGAATGTTTTGTCCTTGAGTAATTTGTAAATATCTGCTTAAATTTTCATGCATATGGTTGTCAATAACATAAAAAAAAAAAATTACCATACACCAAAGTATTCACAGGCCAGGAAAAAGATGACAGACCTATATTATATATTTGTTACTTTGAAGTTTGATTAAAATTTCCTTTTTCATATATGTTTTTCTTTTTTTTTTGCTAGTATGTATATTGCTTTTATGGGAAGTCAATATAGTATATGGGTGATAACTATTTAAGTGATAATGAACTTTCAAAGTCAAATTTTACCAAATTTGTTTATGATGATGCCATAATAACAGAATGCTATAAAAAATAATTAAAATCTGAGAATTAAAATATGTTGCAAAATTATCATTGAATTATATTCAAATGAAAAGGAAAATAAATATTTGCATTTTGTCCTTAATTTCTTCATACTTCTTACCTACATTTTGTCATAGTCATTACCTACATTTTGCCATAGTTCTTCAATACATGTCATAATTCTTAAGTACATTTTGTCATAGTTCTTATCTACATTTTGCCATAGTTCTTCCATACATGTCATAGTTCTTACCTACATTTTGTCATAGTTCTTATCTACATTTTGTCATAACTCTACATTTTGTCATAGTTCTTACCTACATTTTATCATAGTTCTTATCTGCTTTTGGTCAAACTTCTTACCTACATTTGGTCATAGTTATTACCTAAATTTTGTCATAGTTCTTACCTACATTTGTCATAGTTCTTACCTACATTTTGTCATTGTTTTACCTATATTTTGTCATTTGTCTTACCTACATTTTGTCAAAGATCTAACCTACATTTGACATAGTTCTTACCTACATTTTGTCATAGTTCTTACCTACATTTTGTCAAAGTTCTAACCTACATTTGTCATACGTCTTACCTACATTTGTCATACGTCTTACCTACATTTTGTCATAGTTCTTAAAATATTGGATTCATCTTATGAAAGATATTGAACCTTCAAATATTATCCTATGGGAGGCCATAAATCTATCCCATTCTATGAACAAACCTAACCAGGAATCTTGGATAGGAAACATTAAACATATATATAAATTCCTAGGTTTAGACTATCTATTTGTAAACCAGTCAAATTTTAAGCAAAACCATATATTAAAAAAAGTAAAAAATTCTCTAACAATAAAATTTAAAGAAATTTGGGTAGCTAGTTTAGAAAGCAATTCTGGGAAGTGCACCAATATAGTCTGGCAATAAATTAAGAACTTACAGAGAATTAAAAAATATTTTTATGTTTGAACCATATTTAACAATAAATTAAAAAAAAGACAGACATATAATTACAAGATTAAGAACTAGCTGTCATGATCTTGAAATCGAAAGAGGGAGATATATTGGTATTAAAGCTGAAGACAGAAAGTGTAAGCTATGTAAGAATGCAGTTGAAGACAAACTTTCATTTTCTTTTAAAATGTCCTGTTCTAAAAGATACTAGATCTCAACATCTGTCTAATTTAAATTCTAAATTCAAAAATTTTTCAAAGTTATCTGATGAAATTAAATTTGTTTGGATTCTCAACTGAAGATTTGTTTGTTACTTCAAACTTATCTAAACAATTACACTCCCTTTTTGAAGAACGAAAGAAACTCTTAGAAAATATCAATGTACCGGTAGTCTGAAAAAAGAGAAAGAAAAAAATATATAATAAAATCGATCAGGAGTTGTCTCCCATAGACGTAGGACTATAAAATTATGGAATTTTTCCAGGTCACAGTGGCTTCCAAAATAACTTTATGTTTTATCAATAACATGGTTTCTAATCATGCTACTATGTTCGAATGTGTATTCATGTGTTTAGTTTAAATGTACTTTAATCATTCTAATCATTTACGGTGCTTTATTTTGTAATTCATTTGATTGTATAGCTCAAATTTTGGGCACCATGATTGGTTAATAAAATTATCTTATCTTATCTTGTCATTGTTTTCACCTACATGTTGTCATAGTCCTTACCTACATTTTCAATGCATTTCAAATTTAGAGGGAGATGTCATATTTAACCTTACAAAATGTTGGAAAGTGAATTTCCACGAAATATGAGGCAACAATTGTAAAGTTCTTACTTTTTGGTGTTGTGAGTACTTGAAATTTGTTATCAAATTTCACGTGAGCATGCTATACCATGTGAATCCATTGCTCATCAACTTCCTGCTTACCAAATACTTATAGGGGTATCATTTATGAGCAATAGTTCATAGTTCTTAATTTTCTGTTATGAGTCAACATACTTTTTTTAAGAGCTCTAAATACAATCAAAATAGAATGAACCACCTATAAGAAAATAAGTAAAAAAGTGAATGATTTCTGTTTTATGTATATTATCACTAGTACCTTGTCTTCATTTTTTACTGTGCCATAGACTTCTGTCTGAACAGTTGGCTGTCCTTTACTGTCATAAGCTTGTCTTGCAGTAATCTAATAGAAATTATTAAAATATTAAAATTAAGATAAAAAAAAACAAATAATACTTTGTCAACAACATCTATAATGCAAAACAAACAAAAAGACATCACAAAACTTCGCATTAAATAATAATTTTACAGTTTTTTTTATAATAACATAGTTTACCATTGTAAAAGAAAATATTTGTATCTAACTCGGGAACCTCTAAAAAAGAAGGAAAAATTTTACGATACTTGACATTTAGAATACATGTAAGTAATTACTTACTAAGGAAAAAGACATGTTTTCTAAGTTTTAGTATAAATTTTATGTCAATTGCACCATATAAATGATTAGCTCAGTAAAAGACCTGAGCACCAGATTTGATAGATGTGAAAGCTCCAGGTATTTTTATGAGACTATGTGTCAAACTTTCATTTGAAGTTTCCTTGAAATGATGATTATCTCATATAAAACAGAGAAATTGTTGTTTCATCATTTGTCTGACATATGTAAATTCATTTAGGCTTACTGATAGGTTACATGTTTTTTTCTTTCATAACCATTAAAGTTAACAAATAAATTTCTTCCATTTCAAACTAAGTTATAAAAAAATACTTGTAAATAATAAGTACAAAAATATTTAAGATAATCAGTGTATATATATGTTTGTATGTATTAATTGATCAGAAATTCAAAGAGCAGTCAATTTTTAGCTGATCTCACTAAAATTGAATGCCAAACCTCAGACATCCTTCAAGTTTGATTGTTGGTTGTAACCAAAATCAATCAATCAATCAATCAGACATCCTAATCTGAGCAATAAACTCATCATATGTCTACACGTACACCAACACATGCAATCTTGGCATACATTGTGTAAGAAGGAGCTGCATGATACACTTAGTAGGAATACACCAATTAAATGTTCTCAAAAGCTTAATTTTATTAAAGACATTCACTGACTTTCTTTACTTCTTAAGTTTTTTATATTTACCTTTGAAACTGTTGGTGGCTTTGCCAAAGATTCAAAATACTTTGACTGAAAAAGAGAAAAAAAAAATTCAATGATGGCCACCGGTTTGATGGAAATAACAAACACTTTAAAGGAGTAGGCCAGGAAGGCTTTAATATGGCCTTAAAGATTGGACTTCATATAAAAAAACATGGAACTAGATCATAGTGATGAATCAAGCAAGGCTAGGTAAAAGGTAAAAACATTTAGGAATCAATGTTTTACTGTGCGTATTGCTGTGTGTTTGTTTATTTTACATTGGCTAGAGGTATAGGGGAGGGTTGAGATCTCACAAAACATGTTTAACCCGCCGCATTTTTGCACCTGTCCCAAGTCAGGAGCCTCTGGCCTTTGTTAGCCTTGTATGTTTTTTAATTTTAGTTCATTTATATGTTTTGGAGTTTAGTGTGACGTCCATTTTCAAAGAACCAGTACACATTTTTGTTTAGGGACCAGGTGGAGCCCGCCTCTTGTGTTGAAGACCCATTGGTGGCCTTTGGCTGTTTTCTGCTCTTTGGTCGGGTTGTTGTTTCTTTGACACATTCCCCATTTCCATTCTCAATTTTATTAAAATAAGAGTAACTAAAAATATGAAATAAAACAAATATGGTAAGGCTAAAATGCACTCTTAAGTTGATATCCTTCCAAGGATAACACATGAAAGCATTTCCACTTATTTTCAATGGGGTCCTTAAAGTGTATATGGCTTATATTAAAAAAATCATAAATTAAGAGGAGGCATGGCATTAATTGAATTTTATTTACAAGTAAATATATATCAAATTTACTTATTTTTCAAATGTTGCTTTACTGCAGCTTTGAATGCGTCCCGGTCATGTATTGATTTTATATTATTTGGAAGCACAATTTGCAATCTTTAATAGTATTAGAGAAAAAATATGTTATGTCCACTTTGTTAACTTTAGGAACAACAAAATTAAAATGGCATGATCTAGTGTTATATATCTGCTGTACTTCGACTTTACTAAAATTTTCTTTTCAATATGTTGTTATAGATCAAATATGTGTGTCCTAATCTTAATTGCTTGTTTATTTTCAATGTTAAAAAAAAAAAAAACACTTGATAATTCCAGTTGGCTGACACTAGACCTTGGTCCAAAATTTTTTATGAATCTAACAGTTTTATTTTTTTGGCAATTTGATGTTTGTGTTACTCCGGTATTCCAAGAGGTTTTGTCAGAGTGCTTGCATGCTCGTGCGGTCTTTGATGAATCTTGCAGGAATGTTATCTATTCCTGTGCTCTTGAAAGAGTTTAAATTGAAAAGCTCTTGTTTCGAAGGAAAAAGGCTAAAAGATATTAATATTGTTCAGAAAATAAACTTTTTCAAAAGTCTAGCAGTCAGTATAACAAGTTGTTTAGGTTGATTTAAAAAAGAATTTGTGCATGTAGACCTCCAACATGGCAACCAAATGGAAGTAACTCTTGCTCAAATTGTGCCAATATAAACCTATCTATCATAGTATCTAACATTATGATTCTTACCAAATAACCATAAACATCTGGAGGATTATCATAAAACATGGAATTCATTATTTCTTCTATTTTCTTTGGGACACCGTTTTCGTTGTAATATTTCACAGCCCTCTGCTTAGCTTCGTATAACTCTCTTTTTTCCCGTGTTGACGACATTGTCTAGGTTTTAACACGGATTTATATATAAATATTTGGTTTTAACAGTTAGAAATGGAATTGCACGTCAGAAACACCTTATTTGAAAATAAACCTAGAAAGAGTTATAAAATCCTTCTTAATTCTTATCAAATGACATTGAAATTTGTCATATATTTGTGGAAAGGGGTTTCATCTGCGAAATTGTTTGGACAAATTACTGTTTGACGTCCATCTTGAATGTTGTCTAGGTTACTTTGGTGTCGCCGTTTCGCATTCACAAAATTTTCCACCAAAACACATAAGCTTATACATATAATACATTTAATACCTTTAAACTTATTTGATTCAATTCAACTGAAACAGATTAAATTTATTTTCATTTTTTTAAGTATTTACGAAACAAATTAATGCAGGTGCGAAAACTATCTAACTACCAACTGTAGAAAGAGTAAAAATCAGACACCAATGGCTTAAAATACAGTTTACACAATTAGTATTTTAAATATTTTTATATCCTATATTCCAAAAGATTTGAAAATACATTTTGATATTTGTCTTTCCTTTATTGCAATCAGTTATGTTTGCCTATGTGTAGATCTTATTTAGTAATTTAATTTTTATTGTATAATTGTATAGACTATTACAGTTTTTGAGATAAAAAAAAAAACGTCACTAAAGGATGTAGTTTATAATAGGTGAAATTTAAAAAAAATCTTATATTTAAAATTGATATTATAAGTCAGAAGAGCATTAGTTAAGGAACAAAATAAGCTTAAAATAATGATAGGTTATGGAACTCCTTTTTGAGATATTTGATTTTTTTAAAACGGCAGGTAAAGGCTGACCCAGACATTTACCTTACATTTAGCATTGGCATTATTTGGGTCTCAAATCGTAAGAATAAAATCTAGAATGTGCTTAAATTTTGGTAATGACCTTCTTATGAGCTATTGAAGTCTTCTATGAAAAGAAAAGTGGGTGATATGGAGCAAAATATTTTACCCTGTATTGTAGGAAAAAACCTAAGGAGTCCGAACATCTGACAAAAATTCCTAAACCTGACCTGACTACATCCTTAATTGCAAAACATCCAACAACTAGTGTGACAATTTGGTCATGTTGACTTACTTGTAGATTATATTTCTGATCTTTAATTTGCTTTTAAAAGGCCATTTCTGGAATCATGTGTCTTTCACCGGAAAAGATCTTCAATTTCGCACACCTTTATGATGTCATTTACTAGATAGAAGGCGCGTCTGTATCCCTGCTCTATTAAAGTTTCAAGCACTTTCAGAATCGTCATTCTGCAGGGTAGACTAGAAATAATTTATGTTCCGTAAGTATGAAATCTTAATTCCCGTACGACTGAAGGGAGGGTGACCAACTGATTAGATTTTAATTTCCCAAATAATTTGTGCAGTATAAGATGAAACTTTTTCACCCGTTTGCTCAACATGTGTTGGAAGTGACGATGTCTACATTTTGGTCACGTGGTGATGGAAGTCACATGACAGATTTAACTACCTACCGTATCCCGGGAACTGGCATAATGTTTCTCTCTAACTCATATATATAGGTTTTGACAAAAATGCCAAAAATGGATAAAAATCATCATTCAGGGGAAAGGAGACTGCTGATGAGAAAATGTCACTTGGCCTTTTGGGCCAGGTGAGCTAAAACAGTGCATACGGTGAAATGTCTTGCCTGCTTTACTATTTATGATTTATTTTATGTTGATTAGCCTAAAGATAGTTTTACTTCAAGTATCACATAAACTTAACATTATCAATGATCTATGGAAATAAGGTCAAGGTCACAAAAACCAAGAAAGACAGACATGTACACCTTACAATATACCAATATACCAAATATAGTGACCTACCAGGGGCGGATTCAGGCGGGGGTGTGGCGAGCGTGCACCCCCCTAAAATTTGCAAAGCATGGGTTGTCCTCAGCTTAATAAAGAATATGAAGATAATTTTACCTCAAAAAAATTTTGCCTCGCTCCGCAAGGTGAAAATTTAAGTTTGCACCCCCCTAACCTAAAATCCTGGAACCGCCGCTGCAAATGCTTACAGTATCTGAGAATCAGACCTAATCATGTAATGAGGAAGAGGTCAGATGAATCCTGTCTGACGGACATTTAGACCGTGGGAGGGGCCAATGTACCAAATATAGTTATCCTATTACTCATAATAAGTGAGAAATTCACATTATAAAAAAGCTACTTTATTTTCAAGAAATGGCTGAACCATGAAAATGAGGTCAGGGACAATGGACGTTTGAGTATGGTACGACAGACGGAAACATCGTAAAATCAGGCATCTGTATACAAGGTGTGAAGCCTCCAGGTCGGCTACTCTCTGAAATATAAAGCTTTATACAAATAGTTTACAACAAAGCCACCAGATTGAAATCCCTATGTCTTGCATTCTGCAACGAAAGTCACAGGCAAGACAAAAAAACCCCCTTAAGATTCATTAAAATTGTCATTCAGGGGCAGTATAAACTTCTTTTGAAGAAGTTAATCAACAAGTTCAGTTATGTTCACCTATTAAAGTTTTTTTTTTTTTCATTTATCTTGCTGATCATTTTTTATGTTCACAGTTTTTCTCTATCTATTAAAGTTCTAAAAAATAAAAGGAAAATTGATTTAAATTTGCAGTTTTAGAAAAGATCTTTGAAAGACAGCCGCTGGTCAATAGAAGACGACCAACACCAGGACCGATATGCTAGAAGGGACTTAATAACAAACACTGTTCATCAAACACCACATAGAAAATCAAAGATTGAGAAAAACAGTCTTTAAAAAAAGGTGCCAAAAACCATACCCCCCCCCCCTTGAAGTTAAATGGTTGCTCCCTAAGCTAAGAGCTTTGAAATGTACTAAAAATTGACAATTCTGGGGCAATAACTCCAAAATAGTCTGTTAGATTTTTCTAAAAATTCTGCTGGATATACACCTTGAACTGTTGATCATTTTTATTCTTTCAAATTTGCTCTAACTGCTAAGGAAAATTGATTTAAATTGGCAGTTTTAGAAAAGATCTTTGAAAGACAGCTGCTGGTCAATAGATGACGATCAACACCAGGACCGATATGCTAAAAGGGACTTAATAACAAACACTGTCCATCAAACACTACACAGAAAATCAAAGATTGAGAAAAACGAAGTCTTTAAAAAAAGATGCCTCTCTGGACAAGTGGTCACAGTAGTTCATCTTCAGTGATCTTTAGCCTGTCAAATTTAAGGTTCGAACCATGCTGGTGGTGAGGTGTGTTCAGCTCTGATTTGACCATTATAATACAGCCAAGTTCCCTGAAAGGGGCATTAAACACCAACAAACAAAAGTAATTTACAATAGACAGTGATGATATAGGTGCAAAGCAAGAGTCAGCAGTTTATGTTTCACTAGTGACATCTGTCATGTTACTCCAATGACCCATATCTGGTCACATGGCAGATTGATAAATATCTCTTGTCTAACCCCAACACAATTCCAAATTTATAAACCCGCCATATACATAATTTCTCTAACCCTAAAATATGACAGAATACAAAAGTTTAAAATGAAAACACAGCATAATTTTCTTGACCAAGGATAGACAAGACAGTTAACATCAGAAACAAGACATAGCATAATTAACACAAAACCCTCTTAAAGAAACTAAGTGGTGCTCGCAAATGGTAAGCAGTCTCTGCACCACTAGTGGCATTCTTTGTTTTGATTATAACAAGTAAAAGGTGGTGAAGGTTTCCGCTGCTGTCAGAGTAAAATTATAATGTTGACTTGGAATCCTTTTTATTCTTTAGAAACCCAAGTACCATGTCTTGCTTGGATGAATAAAGAAACAAGTTGGTTAGAAGAGGAGAAAGTTTGTTTTCACATTTAAATGCTGTTTGTCTGGTGAAAAACACATCCATCAATTTTAACTAATATGTTGTCAATGAAAAATAATTATCTTGATGATGCCAGTTTAAGAGATCTTTTCATTAAAATCAGGACACCAGGCAGTTGTAGAGTTATAAGATAATTTCCAGTTCAATGAACCCTCAATAAGTCAAAGTAGAACAGACATTACAACTATTCAACTAATCCAAGGTTAGATTGATTGATTGTTGATTGCTTAAAGTACAGTAACAAATATGTCATGTATATTCTTGATGATCCAAGGTTAGAGACATATGGTCATGAGTAACATCATGTTTTTCCATATCATTATTGTACCTTATATTGTCAACCACATATGATTATGTTAAATACATGCTTTATATTCCAATCATTCTGCATTGATGTGAATCAAATAAACAAAATATGTGGTTGGATGAACAGATAGACAAAGACATGTGATAGGTTATTAACCTATTTCTATAATAACCAACTCTCATGAAACTAACAAAACAAGTTTTCAAAAAACATTTTATTTTCATTTTTGGAAAATAATCAATGAAGTTTAACAAATACAGGCTGACATTGTATCCAAAATACATATTGATATACTGTTAAGATACAATTATAAAGGTATATTTGATTATTCAAGGTATACTAATTTGTGGAAGTCATAAGATGTTGTAATACAATATGTAAAATAATTTTCATACACTTTTAAACACTTTAAAACAGGACAGAAATTTTCTAAAAATTTATAAATAATCAATCTTTGTTTTAAAAGGATGTTTTTTTTATTTTTTTTTGCCAGTTCCATTTTAGACTTTTACCATGTAATTTTTAAGTGAAAAATGACCAAAGCATCTTTGCCTCATTATGGCCTGTAAGTCCCTATTTCAACTACCACTTAAATATTCCATTTTATAATTTATTTTTATTAAAAAGAGCCTGTATCCTTCATCTGGTATCTAAAGATAACACTGATTTCTATTCCCTTAGAAGTTAAAGAGCATCTTGCATTGGCAGCTGAAAATACCTTTGAAAGTTCATTACAAAAACACAAGTTTCCCTATACCTTGCCTAACATTTTACTCAGATATTCAACAAATAAAACTGTTTGAAAAAAATCATGTTAGCCCTCAAACTGAAATAAAATCTGTCAGAAATCTTATGAAGAAACAAAATCAGACAAAACATTTAGAAATGAGGCCAATTAGAATCATTGATTGCCTCTAGTAGTCATGTATTTCAATCTGATTGAGAGAAATTAAAGTAAGTTTGAAAAGACTCTTCTCTATACCATTCCTGACAAGGTAGGGAAAAATTGACTGAAGTACATTCAGAGAAGAAGAAAAGTCGACCTTCAATAGGATTTTAATGGGAACAATGTGCTATCAATGGATCAACATTTAATTGTTTTTTTTTTGTAGAGCATCTTCCTCTCATCAATCCTCTTATGTTTTAAAATTGTTTCCGGTAGTTTCGGAAGGAAAAGATTTTTGAATGTTGACCAATCAGAATCAAAGATTGCCTCTGGTAGCCATGTTTTTGATTCAATAGGAACAGATTGAAAATAGTTTGTACAGGCTTTTCCATACATCCTTTGTTTGTTTGAAGTTAAGTTAAAATTGAGGAGATGATGAATATTTGATTTTTCATAGGGTTTAATCTGAATTCTGTGCCGTCAATACCACCATGTTTGTCAACCAATTAAAACAAGTTGAGGATCGGTCATAAATCTCCAAAGTTCCACACTGATTTTCTTGAAATTTTCAAAGATTTAAAAATAAAAATGCCAATTGAAAGATTGCCTCTGGCAGCCATGTTTTTTATTCCATGGTATCAAAATTAGGAATTCTCATAAAGGGTGTTCCATATATTATTTCTAACAAGTTTGATTTCAGAGGAGATACTGAAACATGTAAATTGTCAGACAATGGATGCAAAGCGATGACTGTAGATCACTTGGCCATATGATCTTAAAAAACAAGATTAAAAATATAAATTCACCATCACATAGTTTCATGAATATAAAGTGTTTTTTTCTGAAGTTCAAATACCATGTTTCTATAGCTAAAATGGTAACATTCCAAAAAAAAGAATATTAATAGTTTTATTTCTGGAAAGTTAAATAGTAAATCATTTGATGATATTAATATGCAATACAACTTGTACAATTTTATTTTTAGAATATAAATGTCAACAAATTAATAAATGCCTGTATGTTCTATAAATGCATATTTATAAAAGTATGTCAGCAGAATATAAAATTATAAAATAAACAATAAATAAATATACTATAATATACAATATCACAGTTTAGTATTAGCAGATCTATGGGCAAGCAAACAACCCTGTTTAACAACTTTGTAAGTATATAAATATAATAAATATATATATATATAATTTTAATATGACAATTGATTTACACTAATTTTTTTAAATTATAAGTACCAGTCCTTATAAGAAACATACAAAATGTGATTCATGGGTGGAAAGCATACACAAATTAATTCTTATTTAGGATGCTGATATTCATATACAATTTTTTATATGGACCCTTAAGAGATGACATATAAGTTCTATAGAATGCATTATAAAACTCATTTTGAGGGAGATAACTCCAATAATATCATATAAAATATATTTTAAACAGTATGACATTTATCTGTCCTGGTAAGACAGTGAATAGAAAATACTACTCATTCCATTCATCTAAATCCACTGAACTGATTGATAAAAAATAAACATTTGTAGCCAACATAAAGTGTATGATAAAATTTGGATTTTGCATGATTCTTATATGGACTACTTCTTCAGTTAACATTTTTCATACACACAGATAATATAAGAAATAAAATTGCCAAATCTCAATCTGTTTGATTAAAATACTGAAAATATCATAAAATATATCTGATTTCGGAAATGCTTTCGAATAGATATATTTCAAATTGAATTCATACTTGTTTTCAAAAGAAACTATCAAAATAAAATGATACACTCATAATAAACACATTTTTGTGCAGAAAAGATCATTTTGTTATGAAAAAGGTTATTGGAATGATATAAGATCATAAAAAATTATAAAAATAATATCATAAAAACTCTTTATAATAAAATATATATGTAAACATAAACGTGTAAAAAGTATATACAGTGTATCACAAACTTCTATATTGCAATAATAAAATGGATTTTTGTACAAAATATGTTTCTTTTAAAACACAACTTAAAATATCACTGCTGAAATCTTCATCAGCATATCATAGTCTTATCAAAGTGACTCATCCCCCTTCTGGCATTACACTGTACATTGAAATAAATACCTTTGAAATAATTCTTTAAGGGGCAGGTTGTGAAAAGCATTAAAAATTAAAAAAATAAGATGGCAACAACTGAAAAGGCTTTTCTAAGGCCATGAAATATATTCCTTTTTTTTTTTTTTTTTTGTAAAAGGCCATTAAAAAATAGTGGTTGCACAGTAAAACAGCCTAAATTACAATACGATCATTCCACAATAAAGGGAAAATAAAGCTCCATGATTAACCAATGGGTCTTTAAATCGCAATAGTCAATGCTATTTGGAAAACATGTTTTATTTTGATATAAATAACAATATTAAAGATGAAGCCATTTTGATCTTGTTGAATTCAAGGAAGACAATTATAACATCTTATAATGCTTAAAGTCATGAAAGTGCTTTTTAAATTTTTCAACTATTAATCTCTGTAAAGTTTTGGACCTCAGGAACACTAATAATTATTTTCTGAACTACACAATTTATTTTTCTAATATTTATATAATACATTGTTAATAATAGCCTATATCTTCATGCATTATATATCTAAAATACTGTTAACTGATTTGTTAAGAGTTAATAATATCTAAATAATCAGCACTGCGTGATCTTCACAGGAATTTGGCACATTTTTTTTCCTCAGGACAAATATATCAGTGGTCCTAGATTTTAATTATGAAAAGTTCATTCATGTTATAATGTTTCTAATAATAAAATAATTGTTTCATCTCCTTTGACGTGTTCAGAAGTATTTTTGATAAGGCAGTCTCAATTTTTCAGCAATTTATTTCGATTGCAGTTTTCCTTTCATTTTACGGAAGGCACCAACAATTCCACCACTAGACATTCTATGATAATTTGTATCATGCTGGGCAGCAATCTGATGGACATCCTGGTCACAGAACTCCTTCATTCTTTGAACAAGAACTTCCTGTAGGTCAATTTCTGGGTCAAATCCATATAAATGGTTCTTAAATATCCTTACTTGATCAATAGCATTGCAAATAGATCTGAAAAATAGAGGGAAAAAAAGGCATTAAAATACCTTCTAAACTACTGAAGTAGCCCTGAAATTTAAATAATACTTTGTTATATAAGCCTATATCTCCATTTTACATCTAAAATAATGTTCAAATAACTTTTCTTCCATTAAAAAATGTTTAAGCTATCTTTAAAGAAAAAAAATAATTCATGCACTTTTTATTATATTTTGAAATCTCTGTGAATGGTTTAAGATTGAAAAACCTGGCAGTTAAGACTTTCAAATACCTATAAATTAGTTTAATTCAAAGTTCCTATCAATTTTTTTTTGGTTTTCTAAAGGTTTGTCTCTATCTCCCCATTTAAATAGGACCCCTGGACATCATATGTCTAGTTTAAATATATTTTTTTTTTTTTTGTAAAAAAAAAACCAAATACTTCTCCAAATAATATATTTGAAAAAGGGGCAAAGTAAATTAAACAATTTGTTTTTCTTGTGTAATGTGAACTGTAAATAGTAAAATTGAGAATGGAAATTGGGAATATGTCAAAGAGACAACAACCCGACCAAAGAGCAGACTGTAGTATATTAAAACTCCCTAAATGACACATGTAAATGAGCTGTTTATTGCTGTTTTTATTTATTCACCTCATTTTACTCCATTTATACATTCCATTTGCCAGTTTAAATCCTCCGATTTCACACTGCTGTATATGTAACAGTAGAAGTACCACTGATGGAATTGTGGGATACATGTGACTGTCCTTGTTACTCAACAATGCTCCAACATCACTTTTGAGAAAGATCTATAAAAGGTTAATAAGGTTTTATTATTTCTTATTTCTATAGAAAATTATTCATTAATTTTTTTTATTATTATAATATAATGTTAAAAACAATTTTTAAATTAATAACTGTCTTGACTGTGTATGAAATTTAAAATTGAATAGAATCAATATTTATAGAAATGAAATTTGAATTTTTAAAGAACTGATTTTAATTAAAATGAATATGAGTATGGTGAAGAAAACTAAATCATCTAATTATAGAATAAAATATTTTCAAATGTTGGTAAATGAAGTGCTTCTGGCCTTTTTTTCCCCAAATAAATGGAGCAACACCACAATCTAGTACATGAATATCAAATAAACAGCTGCGCCATGAGCGCATGATACGCCCTTTGTCTTGTGTGTGAATTTTTATGCAATAAGCATAAATAGTTTCTGACATATGGCGTGACATGTGAAAACCCCCCTTTTTTTTTACAAAAAACTCAATATCTCTAAAATAAAATTTTGAATCAAAACCAAAAAGTATACAGATCTTTAGATTAATATAACTAAAAAGTGTGTAAAATTTAAAGCAATAATTATAAATCGTTTTTGAGATACAGCTCGACATGTGAAAACCCCCCCTTTTAAAAAAAAAAAAAAATCAATATCTCAAATATAAAATTTTGAATCAAAACCAAAAAGTATACAGATCTTTAGATTAACATAACTAAGAAGTGTGTAAAATTTTAAGCAATAATCATAAATCGTTTTAGAGATACGGCGCGACATGTGAAAAACCCCTCCCCCTTTTTTTACAAAATACTCAATAACTCAAAAATTAAATTTGAATCATCACCAAAAAGAATACAGATCTTAAGGTTAATATAACTAAGAAGTGTGTAAAGTTTTAAGCAATAATCATAAATTGTTTTTGAGATACGGCGCGACATGTGAAAAACCCCTCCCCCTTTTTTAACAAAATACTCAATATCTCTAAAATAAAATTTTGAATCATCACCAAAAAGTATACAGATCTCAAGATTAATATAACTAAGAAGTGTGTAAAGTTTTAAGCAATAATCATAAATTGTTTTTGAGATACGGCGCGACATGTGAAAAAAAAACACACACCTGTTTTAGTTACTAAGTCCCGTAACTCAAAAAGTTTTAATCTTATTTTCACCAAAAAGTATACAGATCTTTTGACCATCATAAGAAACAACTATGTTAAGTTTCATGAAATTTGGATAAGTCATTCTCAAGTTACGGTGCAACATGTTGACGCCGGACAGACAGACGGACGGACAGACAGACAGACAGACAGACAGACGGACGGACGCCGGACATTTGTATAACATAATATGTCCCGTCAAAAATTTGACGGGCGTATAAAAAATGAAAACAGATCATTTTCATTCCAAATATTGAGTATATAAGAAAATGTAAATGACAGACAAAAGCCATATTCCTCCTTACAACTGTATTTAAAGAATGACAAATTTATGTCCAAAAGATGATAGACAAAAAACTTTCAGCCAATCAGAAGATGTGTTACATCCAAAATTAAATTATTGGAGGATAACTACCCTAATAAGCTACAAAGATATTTACCCTTGTAGAGGTCAGATCTTCCATTACTGTAACACACTTGGCAGACAGATTTTTCCAGATTGGTAACTGTTTGATGACTAAGTTTTCCAAACCTTCTAAGATTGACATGCATGTGGCATAGTTTCTCATATCCTTACAAGTCTGGGCTGTAAATAACAGCTTACTTAGTACTGCTGTCTGGCTCTGCAAGGAAAAGGTAGATTAGAGCTGTAGATCGATGCCTCATAATTTTCTATTCATATTTATAAAAAAAATCATGTTATTGCAAATTACTTTATTTGCTTTACATTTACTGTCTAAGTCATCTAATATCCTAAAATTCAAAAGTATTAGAATACACAAGACAGTCCATTGAGTCATTTATTATCACATAAAAGCAATTCATTCATTTTGTAATTTATTTCACGTACAGAGGCAAACGTTTGTTTCTTTATCACCAAAGCAACTAGTAAAAAAAATACTTAAATCTAAATGCTTGATGTAATTTCCATTTAAAAACATATATATATTCAATTGAAATGAGCATAAACAAATAAATGTTAAAATGTATACTATCTCCTGTCTTCAATTAATATTTTTCATAAAAGTTCTAAAGGTTCATACTGTCAATTTCATTATGAACTTGAATCTGCAGACCAATGGCTATAGAAATTAAGTAGCAACCAAGAATGGCATTTGTTTATAAATACCGCTGTAAAAGAAAGGCTAACAATATAAGCAGCCCTAGCTTGATACTAAGATAAAAACTAACATTACGACTGATCAATTTTTTACTTACCTTCACAGAGGAACAGCTGACTATTTCAGCAGCCACCCAGTGAGATACTTGGTTAGAAAACTCAATCATCTGCTGCATGTTTGATTCATTTCTGATGTCGCATACAAACAAGTTATACTCTGACTGGTTTTCACTATCAGGACTGTTCAACCTGGAATATAATTTTAAATGATTCAATTTTGGATGCAATTCCCTATAATACAAGTTTAAAAATGTTTTAATGTTTTACCAACACATGTACAAGAATATGTATCCATAGGAAACCATGCTCTACTCATTTGATCACATTACCATGTTAAGTTAACAGCAAAATCTGGGTCCTAACCCTAATTTGGCATATATTTCAAAATCAAAATAAACAGATGTACTAAGTTTTATGTGGTTAACATCATCCAACTTTTAATAGTTAGACCTTCTTGGATTGGTTGATTGGTGTTTGCATTATGTCGTATCAGCGCGAATAGACTAAAAATGCTAAAATTGTTTCCATAAGCAACATAAATATTTAAATGAAAAGAGCATAAATAAAATTTATATTATCTTCTGTCTACAATATTCTGGCAACCTTGTTGTTGAAAGTCAAAATAAAAGTTTCTTGAATGAATCCGTAAACTTAAAAACTTCAATACTAAATATAACTTACTTGAAAGTAGACGGTGCTCTAGACTTAGCTAATGTTAGAGATACACCAACTCCCTGAGACTTGGAGTTCAAATAATGAACTGGATGAGTTTGCTGGAACAGTCCCTATAACATAATAGAAAACAAACATATAGGTAAGTACCAAAACATATGTGATAAATCACTTCATGATTTGAAAACAACATTATTGGAATGTAAAATTTTTCAAATACACTGTATAACACTGTTTTGGAAATTTCAAGCTGAGTCAAATTTGCACTACTTTTACTTTTTTTCATTTCTGTGTGCAGAATGATTCTACTGAATTCAGACTTGTATAGTCTGCGGTATTATTCTCCAAAATGAAAGCTGCCAGGCAGGATTGCGATTTATAGAGTACGATAAGCAAGAAAAAAGAGAAAAACTCGATTTGGAAAGGTTTGTTTAAGTTCCGCCATGTTTGTTATTGAAAGTGTAGAGGGCCCCCAATCCATATTAATGTGCAATATCAATCCATTATAAAGTGATTACTTTCAAAATTAAATGCTTCATTACAAATTTCTCGTTTCTTTTCACAGCATTGCATGACATAAACTGGAAATCGTTTGTATTTAACGGAATGAAAAAAGTGTATAAGTCAGCAGGGAACCAGCTTATACATAATGATGTATAAACTACAAAACGCAATCAGTTATTCGTTCTGTTTTGGTGATTCATACTGATGCATGTGTTTTGTTTTAGCTTAAGATCCTGCAAACATTAAAAAGATGAATATGTTTTACTTTTAAAGTCGTATTCTAGTGGTATAAATATTTCTCCATTACAGAAGGTAATATTACTTACAAAATAAAAACATGTATTCATCTTAGCCTTTGTATCTTGTTTTAAAATATTTGAACATATAAATTGAAACAACTCATTGCAAGTTATTTATTGTACTTTCTTTACCTGTTCTATCAATGTCAGCTGTTCTGCCAATTTCTGAGGAGTATAGTCTGCTAATGTAAAATTTTCTGTCCTTCGAGATAATTTCAAATCCAGACCAATACTTCCACGTCTCTGTGGCTTTACTGGCCCTGGTTTTACATGAGGTAGTACAGACTTGTTAGATTTTGGCTTCACCACTGATTTAAGGGTGTCCCACTGAAATTAAGGTAAACTGTCATTAAAAAATGTAAATTCTTTTTCAATTGAAAAATCTAACCTTTAATATTTCTATTTAAAGCCATATGTTGTAGATCTTAAGCCTTGTAAAATAGGGAGATCTGTCCCTGTCAATATCACGGCTAACAGAGATCTGTCCCTGTCAATATCATGGCTAACGAAGATCTGTCCCTTTCAATATCACGGCTAACAAGACAAGCAAGTACATGTAAAACTTCTGAGAATTATTTTTGAATGTATATTCACTTGGACAGACCAAAACATCTTGTCAACCACCTACCTGTAGATAATTTCTAGAAAAAAAAAACAACATTTTATTTCTAAGAGGGGTTTTGCTTATGAACTAGTTAAATCTGAACAATCCCTCTTTTAAGCATTTCAGTATGTACACATCTTTGGCTTTCCCAACTTTTTGGGTAAATCAATACAGCATGTTTTTTACTTTTTACTTTGACTAACCCTCCACAGACTTTCATGTTCCCATTTATTTATTTTACCAATGAGTTATATTGACCACTTTAATATAAATATATTAACAACCTTTATGCATAAACCAATTAATTTTAAATTTAAATTGATTAATAATAAGAGCTAAGCCAGGAAGAGAAATAAATGATAAAGAAAGATAAAGAAAACAAGTGAAACTGCGAGCTTCTACTCACTGGTGATACCCCCGCCCAAATGAAAATGTTCGGTAAACATGAAGTTGTTGAGTGATGAATCTGAAAAGGTATCACACGGTATAGCTGACTCATATAAACCCTGAAACCAAATTTCAGAAATCCTTGTAATGTAGTTCCTGAGATAATGTGACGAAAATTTTCAACTACTTGGATGTCATGTGTAAAATGATGTAAGTGTTCGGTAAACAGGAAGTTGTTGAGTGATGAATCTGAAAACGCATCACACGGTATAGCTGACTTATATAAACCCTGAAACCAAATTTCAGAAATCCTTATGATGTAGTTCCTGAGAAAGATGCGACGAAAAATATTCATGGGACAGACAGAGGTAAAACAGTATACCCCCACTTTTTGAAAGCGGGGATATAATTATAATGCATGTTATTTAATTATTACTCAATACCTTGAACACCAATTACTTCATATGTCTAGGAACCCCACTCAATAAATTACTACAATATCTATATATATAGGTATCTGTGCAAATACTTGTGCTAGGATTGTATTTAACAAAGTATTTGGAAAAATCCGCACATATGTTATTACTTTTTAATTAGTAAACAATTTTTAAAAAATTACTATATACAGAAAGACTTTTAATTTGATGTTAATAGAATTACAATTTAACAAACTTTTAATTTTTTTTCACTAATAGAGGAATACAAAAAGGATGTGAGTAATATGTTTTGTGCACAAGAAATTTGTATCCCAAAAATAACTGAAAGTAAGACATAACTAAAGGTAAATGTTATTTTTTATTCTCACCATCTACATGCAAATTACCTGAGGTTCTTCGCTATTGTCCTAAATAAAACAATCCTTAAAGCTTAAATGCTTGTTTGCAATAATGTAGGTACACTTGAACAACAGAACTTGTTTTAAATTTATACATCAATCTTATTTTCTTCTTTATTTTTTATATTAACTAATAACTATTAAAAAACAAGATTTCACAATTTTGTCTGGATTTGTTTATACACAAACTTTAGGATAGGTAAATAAAACAGCAACCCAACAACAAAAATAATAAAACGACGTACAGAGACAAGATAGTCTTCAACAATAGACCGGTGTCTGTACAATTTGTCAAGCTTTAAATCTTCCCGAGTCTGTAAAAGGTGTGAATAAATGTAAGTTTATTTCTAATTGAAAATTGATTCCTACCTGAAAATAAGCATGATAAAGGTCAAAGCTAAATTATTAAAAGTGTACCTTTTTCTGTGTCCCTGGTTTATAGACATGGATATTATCTTCTGTGGCTGTTGAAGAAAGGTCTATGTTCTGTCCAATTAAACAGCTGTTCAGTAAATCTTGTAAGGAGGGCTCCTCATATTCTGATGATGGCTTGATGCCCTTAAAAATTAAATAAAGGTTAGGATACATACACTCGAATCCTACCTAATATAACATAAGAATATTGCTAGTGCACCTGAAAAGCTGGAAATCAATAATGTAAAGTTGTCACTATATCCATTTTTTTATTGTGTGTAGAAGTTCCAAAAGGAAACATACTTTACATTGCTGTAGTATATATACCCCTTTTAAGATGTTTTGATCTTCAGTTCCTCTATTAACTTTATAAACTACATGGTAAATAAGTCACCTTTCACAAAGCATACCTTTTTTTATATTCCTGTTTATTTTTTATTGTAAAAATCTATATTGAATACTACAATTAAAAATCTCAATCAATACTAAATATATAACTTACAGCTTCTTCCAGAAAATTTTGCAGTGTATCAATCAGGTCAGAGTTATCATCAAAATCCACGGAATAAAATCCTTCCACCCAGAAGTACAGTAAATCTAACACTCTCTGTCTCAACCTGGTTAAATTGGATTCTCCTGATTTATTGTTCCTGAAAATAAAAATCACCAATATGATTTGTCTGCTATTCTTAAAAAAAACAAACCACTAAAATTTCAAGCAGAGCTAGATTGAAGTAAAAAGATATTTCTTTGACAGATTATATAGACTTCTAAATAGGGTGCACTTCAACAAATATCTGATGCATTTAGACTGGTTTTAATTGCATCCATGAAAAAAAATCAACATTTGATTAGTTTCAGATATTTATTCAATCAGTAACCTTGTCATTTATTTCATCTAAAATTCCTGACCTTTTCCAAATCATGAAGCTTGAAAAAGTGACTTATTTCAGCACCTCATCCCTACCACACATTACATAGTAAGCAGTCCCCACAAGGTTCTATAAGAATTAGACTTGATTAGATCAGATTTTTTCAAAACTGATCATACAAATTTTAATAAAGCTTTATTGGGTGGCATGAAGTTCCCATTTTAATAAAGTTTTGAAGATTAGCATAAATAAATGCATGCATACTTTTCTGAAATTTTAACGAGGTCATGGTTTAGTTTTCCTTTTGAAAGAAAGTGAAAAAAATTGTTTTGATGTTTGCTTCTCCATTTAATGGGTGGTGGGCTTGGAAAGTACTTTCTTAAAATCCTAACCACACAATATAAAATTTCTAAATACAGTTCTTGTTGAAAGATATCATCAGGAAAATACAAGCACACACCAATTATTTATTTTTAGTGCCTCCCTCAACACCCAGCCCTCTTAAAAGTTGTGACTAAATTTACTATTTGTTTAAAATGATAGAATAACTGGGAATTTGAGAACATATAAAACCTTTGTTTGTCACTAATTTGTTCATAATAATTGTACACTTCCAATTGTCAAAATAGAGTACACTCTTTCATGTTCATGTCTGTTTTTACCTATGTCCATCTTTATCAGATGTTTAGTACACAACAATCACAACAAATTTCTATCAGAAAGTGAGCAATTGACCACATTGACGAATACCTTACATTTTCTTTTATTCATATCTTTTGTCATTCTGTGCACTGCTATAAAAAAAATGAAAAATGAAAATAACTGGTTCTCTGAAGGTTATGGTTATAACAAGTGACAACCTTTCACAGAGTTATCTAATTTTATATGTCATGTTATAGCCGAAGGATCTGTTTTTTTGAAAACTTACCCTTTTGCACTTTTATATTTCGTAATAAGAAAGTTCATAACATCTGTCTGTGATACAAAATATCGGAAACAATATAAATACTGGTGGATGTATCCAAAACTTAAAGCAGTTCTGTAAAAAAGTAAAATAACAATATTTTAAAATCAAAGATTTTTGTTAGCATTTTAACAGTTACTATAAATTCATTTAATTTTAAGGATACTAATTTTCTTAGATTAAAAAAAAAAATAATTTGTGGATATTTTTAAAAACATAACTTTATAAAATTAATTTCATATATGCAATTTAATTAAACTGTTTTTTCAAATGGCTAAAACATATGTCACAAGCCCTTAAGGTATTGTAAGATACTGTAATATTGTATAAAATCAAGTGTATACTATTTTACAGCACATATGTGGTATTGAATCATTAATATCTATTATAATTATCAAAAATTTATTGCAATGTTATCTCAGATCAAACTTTAAATATAAGAACAAAATGCAAATATTTTGAAAGTTTTAAATATTAAAAGGCAGACATATAGTTTCTTACATCCACATCATTTGGACTTTGGATGATAGTTGTCTCATAAACAATCATACCACATCTCCTTGGTCTCTGGTGGATAGTTGTCTCATAAACAATCATACCACATCTCCTTGGTCTCTGGTGGATAGTTGTCTCATAAACAATCATACCACATCTCCTTGGTCTCTGGTGGATAGTTGTCTCATAAACAATCATACCACATCTCCTTGGTCTCTGGTGGATAGTTGTCTCATAAACAATCATACCACATCTCCTTGGTCTCTGGTGGATAGTTGTCTCATAAACAATCATACCACATCTCCTTGGTCTCTGGTGGATAGTTGTCTCATAAACAATCATACCACATCTCCTTGGTCTCTGGTGGATAGTTGTCTCATAAACAATCATGCCACATCTCCTTATTTTTTAAGCGACAAAGCACATTTTAAACAGAAAAAAATTCTAAAAAATGAGCCGTCACTTTGTTTCTTATTGCTTATAACTATTGCTATTGTTATTGAACAAACTTTCATATTACTGATAAAGACAGAACTCAACTCCCAAATATAAAAGGAAACTATGAAACTCATTGGCAGTCATACATCTCCTTTTTTATATAAAGGGAAAACGGAAAGCAAACTTACGATGAGAAAAGATAAGACATGAGGCCATCTGTCATTCCTGCATGTAAAGCCTGTATCTCACAGCCAGTCTGTGGCTCCCGTAGGATCTGGAACTCCAGTAAGGGGTTATCCTGGCAAGGTTTCAGTTTAAGAGGCTGATCAGGATCACATGTTACCACTGAGTATAAATAGGTGGGATGAATACTCGATAACTCAGTTACTGACATCTGAAAAATTAAAATATAAAACTTGTTACTGTATACTGAAACTAAAATGAATGAATGGGTTTGTCTCCATGAAATTAAACATTGTGTAATAATTATAAAAATATCTAATAAATTAAACTCAAGTTAGCATAAGAAATGATACAAATGTTCAATTTTTTACAACTAAGGTCCCATAACTCTGGAATGAAAAATTTGAAAATGGTCAAAATCAGTGAAATTTTGTCTTTATGAAATCAAACATTTAAAAAGACCAGTATGGGGTCTGGACCTGTCTCGCTGCATGCAATTGCTTGAGGTAACATGTATACATGAACATAACTGATCATTTCCAGACCAAATATCATAATCATTCACTTCAATTGGAGCCAAGAAAAGTTTGACAAAAAATTTCCTTGTACAATGAGTGTTGTAAAATTTCAAACTATCGGCAAACAGGAAGTTGCTTCACGGCAGATGTAAAAACTGCTTAGTCACTACAACTCAATATTATCAAGCTGCACAACAAATATCAAATCATTCCCTTTCATAGAAGCCAAGAAAACTTTGATGAAAATTTTCCTTGTACAATGAGTGTTTTAAAATTTTTAACTATTGGCAAACAGGAAAAAGTTACACTGTAGATGTAACAATTGCTTACTTGCTACAACTCAATATAATCAAGCTGCAGACCAAATATTAAATCATTCCATTTAATAGAAGACGAGAAAACTTTGACGAAAACTTTCCTTGCACAATGCGTGCTGTAAAATTTCAAACTATTGCCAAACAGTAAGTGGCTACACGACAGATTGCTTACTCACTACAACTCAACATTATTAAGCAGCAGACCAAATATTAAATCATTCCCTTTCATAGAAGCATCAACGTTTTCTTTCAGACAGACTGAAAGATGGACAAAAGGAGTCAAGCAGTTACTAGTCCTGCTTCCGCCTTCGGTGAATCAGGTAAAAATAATTAAAGATCGTTTAAATAAATTGAGTAAATGCAAGATCAGTTAGGTCAGTCGAATTAAGAGACAGACAGACAATAGCTACCGTAGAAAGGCTTGTATAGTCAGTGGTTTTATTCTCCAAAATTGGACCTTTCAGACGGGGTGCGGACTATAGAGTACAATAAGCAAGAAATAAGACAAAAATTTCAATTTCGCGGGGGAGGTGGTTTGTTTACGTTCCGCCATCTTTGTTATTTATATTGTAGAGGGCGCTCTTATCATTTTTCAAACTAATAATTTTAACTCATCCATATTAATAAGTTATTTCTATTCATCAAATTAATACTGATAAATATAAAAACTAAACCTTTCATTACAAATTTCTCGTTTCTTTTCAATGCATTGGTTGAAATAAACTAGTATCTGCTTGATTGAAACGATACAAACATAGTGAAAAAGACAACCGTAAACCAGCTTAGAATTTGTAAACTACAAAACGTAATCGGTTATTGTTCGTTCCGTTTTGGTGTTTCATACTGACTAATATGGTTTGTATTAGCTTAAGACCCTTCAAACACTAATGTGATAGATATATTAAAGACTGTTTTACAAAAGGATGGAACTGTTTTACTTTCAAAGTCGTATTATAGTGATATCTGTTATGTACGGATTTCGACTCTCACTGGTTAATTTCTTCTTTTACACGTGCTTTTTAAACTTCCTGTTTAAACATACACAAGTTTCTAAATTGTTTTTTAAGTGAATTAAACTTATTTTAACAATCATGAAGCGTTCTCGAATCATTTACAAGCAGTTTCAGCTTCTGTTTGATGATGGAAAACAGGTTGTTCCAAGAAAATACCGCAAATGACCGCACAGGATTTGAAATTACCGGAGTTTCATAAGACCTTTTCTAACAGTTACAAAAAGTTTTTTTACCTAAAATTTCATGGGGAGAAGGGGGTGCGAACTATACAAGCCTTTCTACAGTAACCATAATACAGGCATTTTAAACTAATTACTTTACCTGCAGATGTGTTTGACAAAGTTGCAGGAAGTGTATTTTTGCTGCCATTTCATCTAAATCTTTACAAACTTGCAGTAATGTTGATTTCTGTTCACCTGTAAAAAGATTATATAAAGCTTATAAAAAAATATATAAACAATTTACAGCTCCCCCTTTATCAAGGCCAACTTCAGACAACCTTGAGTACAACTTTTGGACAGGTCAACATTTTGGTGATTAGTTATAAGTGAATCAACTGAAAATTCAATACAGAAATTTTGGCTCAACTGTAATATACGGTAGAAGTAGTTCCTAACCCAATTACATATTCATACATCTACAATAATATGAATGTTGTATTAAATATTGTATCGATTCCTGAAACGTAGTCTCAAATGACAGACACATAGACACCTCGACACATAGACACCTCGACACCTCGACACATAGACACATCGACACATAGACACATCGACACATCGACACATCGACACATCGACACATAGACACATCGACACATCGACACATCGACACATCGACAAATCGACATTTTAAATGACTATTAATTGTATATTAGACAATACTTCAGAGAGTTGAAGAAATACGGTGGATTCTTTAATATTCGTTGGATACCAATTTTCGTGAATTTCGTGGGTACAGTGGAACCACGAATTTAACTGTTCAACGAATTACAAATTTTCTAAAGGAATGTATGCAGACTTTGCCAAAACTACGAAATTAAATATCTACGAAAAAAGCTAGTTTTCCTCAATGCACGAGAATTGGTATCCACGAAAATAAATGAATCAACAGTAATACATCTTTATTTTTTCTGTTAACCATGCATACATTTGCATTACTCATTGAGCAACTGGAATGTCCGACTAATTAATGTTTTTGTTAATCTCAATCTGATGGAATGACTGTAACTGGCGAAAAGGTAGCAACGTCTTCAATAAAATTATAAAAAATGTCACCATTTGAAAATCCAAATTTGTATCGGTACATGAATTCATCTAAATACATTGGGATTTTCGATGGTAATATTCCTTTCATCTTTTTCATCCTAAGCTTAGCCAGTCCCCACAGACCTTCTATTGCGTTGGTACAACACCCCTCATCGCTCTTGAACTCTTCACTATGGTTAACAGACAAATGTTTATAACCCTCTTGTGATAGAGTATCGTACGCTGCCCATTTGTCGAAGAAAATGGTTGATCCAGGTTTTACATAGCGCTTTATGATAGGAAGCAATGTATTACGATCTCTTCTTTCCACTAATTGAAGAACACTGTTTCTTGTACCGCGCTCGGTTATTCCAAATACCCAATACTTTTGGTTTCCTGTTCCCCTATGATACTTCCGCTTCTTTCCGAATAAACTCTCATCTATCTCAACTATGTTGGTGTCAAACCCATCTGTTGCCTCACCAAGGACAATCGGTTTCCTCAACATTGCTGATGAACATACATCTCTAAATAAACAGTACCATTCTATAACGGTTTTTTCATCCAGCTCTGGAACCAGTTTTAAGCATTGATAGACTTGAAAATCCAGACTAAAGGCATATAAGACTTGCATTATATTGATGAGAGAGAGTTTACTTTTCTGGAAAAAAAAATGGAAATCAAATTTATGATAAATGGGAAAAGATGTATTTAAAAAAAAAGAAATTTTCTGTAATGTCAAGAAATGCCATCAGATAAACATATTAAATAAATCTTACACTGTAGAGGGACTTATTTTCGTCAAGATAAAATTTTGCAAATTGAGGAAAAAATGTTTTCGCAAGTTTTTCATTTCTCGTTTTCAATGTTTATGCCCGTATTTCACATGATTATTGCATTTTTTCGCAGTGGTGTGTTTTCGCGTATTTATTGTAGTTGCGGAAGTAGACTCTTGACAGTAATCGTATTTCGGCTAAGTATATTTATAATCTTCAAAGATTATAAGTGAGTGTGTATATCTTTAACATATAGGTTATAAAGAGAATAACATTTACTGTAATTTTATATTTCAAAAGTTCCTTTATAATCTACGAAATCAATATTTGCTTAATGATGACACGTGGGTTAATACAAGGTTTTTACACTTGGTAGTTTAAAACACATTGCCAATTTCATTCTGTATTTGCTCATATTGTTGTGGGCTTTATGTAAAAAAAAATGTTGTACAGTTATAGTACCTCAAAAAAGCTTCCAGTCCGTATAGATTTTCTTTTAAGGCAGGTGTTGCAATTCCAAACTTGTCCATCACTGATGTCTTTACGTTTGTTGGTTGTCATCTTGTTTCCGCATTCACAAGTAATTTCTGGCTTTAACAACCCATATTCCCTCATAAATGATATACAAGTCTCTGTTGTAAGTAAAATGGTGCTGATAAATATCCTCATCCCCGGTGCCGCTTCACCCTTCATTTTCTACAGTTTTGAATCAAAGCAAAACGTCATTGACAGCATTGTCTTCAAATAGTACTGTCTGATTTTCCCAGAAAAAAACGACGTCATAAGGCTTTGTAATAACAACGTTCATTTGAATCGTGTTTGAATTTACCGTCATGGCGTGTTCAAAGCTTTCACAGTGCGATGCATTTGAAACATACAGATCTGCTTATTCGTCTAGAATTGATTGGTCTGAAATATTTGAAGAGGACGTTCTGAACTGGCTAAGATTATTTGAAAAAGGAAAAAATTGTTCTTTGTTTCTAACTGTTCCAGCCCTTCTGTCCATGACAGCAGCTCTTCTAGGACCGAAGACAAGAATAAAAGGACAATCCAATGGTTTTACAACTAGCACGAATTTATACCTTTTAGCCGTTTGTGATCCTGGAGGTGGCAAAAGTATAACATATGAAAATGTAATAGAGCCGGTAATGAATAATATCTTGGAAAAAACTGGAAAAAAGTTATCAACAGAGTCATATACGACAGCAGGCCTTCAAAGGCACCAAATAGCCTCTGGAGGTGTAGGTTTAATTACAACAGATGAAGGTCACAGATTCCTGGCATCTGTGAATGCTAAGCAACTGAAAGGGGAATCCGAAAGATCCTATCTTTGTAAATTATGGAGCGGTAAAGGAGATTTTGTTGATTTGTCAAATGGGAGTCGAGGATTCAAGAGAACTTCTATGTCCTTGTGTCTTTTCATACAGCCTCACCCTTTGTTGTCTGAAATGGCTTGTTTCACAGGGATGGATGGTTTCCTGGACAGATTTCTTTTCATGGTGTCAAGGCCATTACTGTTCCCCACAAAAGTTGTAAAAGAGAATTTTGCAGAACTAAGTAAAAGTGGAATGAAAGATTTTGATGAGGTGTATTACAAAATGTACCTCAATCATCAAGACGGGAAAGAGTACTACTTGTCGGAAGATGCACAAAAGGAATATGATGAAATGGTTGATTCGTATGCAGATTTATTAAACGACAAGTACATGGAGGTGTCAGGTAAATATGTTATATGTGTTTATTAAGAGTAACTTCTGTAAAATGTTTATATTTTCCAGGGGCGTTTCTAGTATATTTGAAAGCGGTAGAATGAAATCTTTCGCCTCGCTACGCTCAGAGAAAAAATTTCTGGACTTTTTTTTGCTAAAAAAACATAAAAAAAAATTTTTTGAAAAGGAGGGGGGGCGTAGGACCATTACGCCCTCACCTGGACCCGCCCCTGTTTTAGGACTGCTAACTTGACTGCACAAACGGATACCGGTTATGTCCTTCAAAATTTCAAATACCTACTTTTTTCAATAAATGTGCATTGTCGGAAAATATAAAATTTATTTGTAACAGCTTTAGAAACAGAGCAAAAATGAGGCTCTTTATTTATTTGTCAGATCTTTAGAAATAGAGCAAAAACGAGGCTTGCCGATCTTTTTTCCTACATGTATGTTGTTTAGACTACAGTAAAAATAAATTTTATATTTTCCGTCAATGTACATATAAATTGTTTTTATTCAGAAATTTACTCCCAACACCTGAATATGTATTCTAAATAATTGTCTCTTATTTCTTTAAGAATTCTACATAGTTTGAACGCGTACCGCGAAGAGAACCACAAAATGAACTGTTACTGATAAAAAAAAATATACACATTACCGCTTGCTTAACATTGAAGCGGGGTAACAGGAGACTTTATTTGTAATAAAAGTAAATATAAAGCAAACATATATGTGTATACCTGTATTTTGTACACTATGTAGCTAATTCCATGATACAAATAAATGCATGCCTTTTTAAAGGAAAAAAAAAAATAATTTAAATGTAAATTATGTTGTTCATGTTGTTAATTGGAATAAGATATAAATGTAAAAGGATTATAATGTTACTTTTATAGAGAAGATGTGGCCTTTTTACATTAAATGTTATAAAATATTGTTTCAGAATTAGATGAAGAGGAAAAAGAGAATCATAACTTATCAGCTACACAGACTAATTTATGCATGACCACTAGCAAAGACACAATACATGTTATAAGACTGGCAGCCGCCCTACAGATTACGTCATCTTATATCAGAGCTACCTTAACTAAAACTGAAGTTGTAAACGATACTAAAATAACTGTTGAATCGTTGAGGTGTGGAAGGAAGCTGTATTGTTTCATGGCTGGCCAGAAAGCAGTATTCGCACAGGTATATATTCTCTAAAAATGTCCCAAATATAAAACATACAAAATGTACAAATACTTTTGCGGTTTAGTTCTTTAATGTCAGTAAAAAGGAACCAAACACACGTCCATCGTATGCTTGTTGTTTAGTCATATTAATTTCCATGGTTAACGATGTTATGTAATTAGCGATTTTAACAAAAGTTCTATAAACATGTATGTAACTATTGTGAGCTTAAAGCCAAACCGTAACACTAAACACCCACCCTAATCTATGTCGCTAGATGGCCTGAAACACAGCCTACGATTTATGTAGATCCCTCCAACGTTGGAGCACACACAGCTAGATGTGTTCCCATAACTGATTTGTTTTTAATAATGTTAAAGTATTCACAAGTTATTCCAATTTAAAATGTTGAAAAGTATCTTCACCGGAACGTTGCACAGGCACAAAATTTATTTACAGAAATGTACATGTTATATACACGGAGAACCTATACGTTCTCCAGGATGTAGGTTCAATGATAAAAGCAATGTCTAGTTTTGTGTTATTTAATGTAGTACGGTTTAATAGTATGTATAAATTAATGAATGTTGCGTACATGAATATATTTCAGGCATTGAACACGCTTCAGCAGACTGATTCAGTGAAATTAAAGAAAGTGATGTCTTTCAAGATCAGAGTGATTAAGGCTATTGTTTCCAGTGAGGGACCTGTGATTTCTTTGAGGTGCTTACAAAGAAAACTGTATGGATCGTTGAAGGATAGTGTTATTCGTAAGTGTTGTATATTATTTTTTTTTAATTGTAGTCATGCATATAGAAAAAGGTAAAAATAATATGAACAATCCTGTATAACAAATGATTTAATGTTAATAAATTGCTGATTCTGTACCAAATCGTACGTATTACACGTTTGGTTAATATGAGTAGATGTATTTAATTCCTAATTACGGTCAAGCTAATTTTAGCATATTATAGGTCATCTAAAACATATCATTTAGTAATCAAAAACCTTTGTAACTGAATTAAATATGATACTAAATAACCTAAAAATTACAATTGGAAAACTGCGGAGTACATCCTGACTGTAACAAAAATGTAGGAGAATGTGTTACAAATAAAGAAAAAAAAAAAAAAAAAAAATATTGGAAGTAGTTTATACCATAAATTTCTACTGTTTTTTTTTTTTTGAGATAATAAAATAATCTAAGTTCGAGTTATTTCTGTGTTTTTCAAAGTCAACCTATTACATGTTAAATTTGTACAAACATTTGTAGATGAACTTGAAGAATTGGAAAGAGAAGGTGCTGGTATGCTGCATAAAGTTGGAAAACCTAGGAAAGAAATTTTCTTAAAAGCATCCCCAGGACAAATGCCAAATGAAATTCTTAAAAAGGTAGACATTTCCGTAGATGATTATATGATTCGTTTTAAGTCTAAGAAGGAAACTGATGGAAATCTTATAATGATGTCTCTTCCTAGTCATCCACAGCACGATGAAATTGTTGACTGGTTTTGTTAAAAAATTTCACGAGGAATGAATGCAACTTGTATGTCATATATGTACTGAAACCAGAATGTAATCATTAGAAATAATGTAAAATAAATATTGGAATGTGACAAGGCAATGTGTTTTCAAATCACATTGGTGATATTATGTAACATGTGTAATAAAAGATTTGTATTGCCTTTTATTTGTTGCAGTTTTCCATATATAATTCGTCGTACAGCCTGTGGTGCTAGATTGATGTGTGATACAGCATATGTTGATACATTGCTCTTTAAATCAGCCGACGCCTTTAAATTGATGTTTGACGTTGATACAGCCTACGGCGTAAGAATACCTATTGACACAGTATACATTGTTAAGATATCTTTTCATAACATTAATCCTAAATTGTAATCATAAACATATCTTAACCATAACCTTTACCAGTAACCGAAATCGTAACCCTTACCTCAAACCGTTACATTAACTATATTTCTCTTTGACACAGCCCAAGGCGTTAGATTACCATTTGACACAACCGACCTAATTGTATGTAGCCTACTGTGGTACATTGCTATTTAAAGCAGACTACGGCTTACGGTTGATGTTTGACACAGCCTACGGCGATAGTTTGCGAATTGACACTACCTACGTAGCAAAACAAAACAAACAAACAAACAAATATTTGAGATATAGCTGTAGTACACTTTGAAAAAAACAATGATACAAAATAATGCTAAACCCTAACATGAACACTAACCCTAACCCTAACCCTAACCTGAACCCTATCTAAGATTGCTCTTATACACAGCATACGGCGCTAGCTTGCTCTTTGGCACAGCCTACTGCGATAGATTGGTTTTTGACATAGACTACGGCGTTAGATTGCCATTTGACACAACCAACGTAGTTGTATGTAGCCTACGGCGTTAGAATGCCATTTGACACAACCAACGTAGTTGTATGTAGCCTACAGCGTTAAATTGCCATTTGACACAAACAACGTAATTGTATGTAGCTTATATGGCCATAGATTGCTAATTAACACAGCCTACGGCGTAAGATTGATGTTTGTCACAGCCAACGTCAATAGTTTGCCAACTGACACTACCTACGTAGCAAAACTAAACAAACAAACAAATAAATATTTGAGATATAGCTGTAGTACACTTTGAACAAACCTATAGTACAATATAATGCTAAACCCTAACATAAACCCTAACCCTAACCCTAACTCTAACTTGAACCCTAACTAAGAGTGCTCTTATACACAGCCTACGGCGCTAGAGTGCTCTTTGACACAGCCTACGACGCTAGATTGGTTTTAGACATAGCCTACGGCGTTAAATTGCCATTTGACACAACCAACGTAGTTTTATGTAGCCTACGGCGTTAGAATGCCATTTGACACAACCAACGTAGTTGTATGTAGCCTACAGCGTTAGAATGACATTTGACACAAACAACGTAATTGTATGTAGCTTATACGGCGATAGATTGCTAACTAACACAGCCTACGGCGTAAGATTGGTGTTTGTCACAGCCTACGGTGAAAGTTTACCAATTGACACTAACTACGTAGCAAAAGAAAACAAACAAACTAACAAATATTTGAGATAAAGCTGTAGTACACTTTGAAGAAACCTGTGGTACAAGATAATGCTAAACCCTAACATAAACTATAACCTAACCCTAATCCTAACATAAACCCTAACCCTAACCCTAACCCAAACCCTTTCTTTAACCCTAACCTTAACCCTAGCTAGGATGGCTCTTATACACAGCCTACGGCGCTATATTGCTCTTTGGCACAGCATATGGCGCTAGATTGCTTTTTGACGTAGCCTTCGGCGTTAGATTGCCCTTACATTAACCTTAACTAAGATTGCTCTTATACACAGCGTACGGCGCTAGATTGCTCTTTGACACAGCCTACGGCGCTAGATTGCTCTTTGACACAGCCTACGGCGCCAGATTGCTCTTTGACATAGTCTACGGCTTTAAATTGCCATTTGAAACAACCAACGTAGTTGTATGTAGCTTACGTCGATAGATTGCTAATTAACACAGCTTACAGCGTAAGATTGATGTAAGTCACAGCCTACGGTGCTAGTTTGCCAATTGACACTACCTACGTAGCAAAACAAAACAAACAAACAAACAAATATTTGAGATATAGCTGTAGTACACTTTGAACAAACCTATGGTACAAGATAATGCTAAACCATAACATAAACCCTAACCCTAACCCTGACCCTAACCCTTAACTTGAACCCTAACTAAGAGTGCTCTTATACACAGCCTACGGCGCTAGATTGCTCTTTGACACAGCCTACAGCGCTAGATTGGTTTTTGACATAGCCTACAGCGTTAGGTTGCCATTTGACACAACCAACGTAGTTGTATGTAACCTACGGCGTTAGATTGCCATTTGACACAACCAACGTAGTTGTATGTAGCCTACAGCGTTAGATTGCCATTTGAAACAAACAACGTAATTGTATGTAGCTTATACGGCGACAGATTGCTAATTAACTCAGCCTACGGCGTAAGATTGACGTTTGTCACAGCCTACGGCGATAGTTTACTAATTGACACTACCTACGTAGCAAAACAAAAAAAACAAACAAAGACATATTTGAGATAAAGATGTAATACACTTTGAAGAAACCTATGGTACAAGATAACGCTAAACCCTAACATAAACCATAACCTAACCCTAATCCTACCATAAACCCTAGCCCTAACCCTTACCCTAACCCTTTCTTTAACCCTAACCTTAACCCTAACTAGGATGGCTCTTATACACAGCCTACGGCGCTATATTGCTCTTTGACACAGCCTATGGCGCTAGATTGCTTTTTGACATAGCCTACGGCGTTAGATTGCCCTAACATTAACCTTAACTTAGATTGCTCTTATACACAGCCTACGGCGCTAGATTGCTCTTTGACACAGCCTATGGCGCTAGATTGCTCTTTGACACAGCCTACGGCGCCATATTGCTCTTTGACATAGTCTACGGCGTTAAATTGCCATTTGAAACAACCAACGTAGTTGTATGTAGCCTACGGCGTTAGAATGCCTTTTGACACAACCAACATAGTTGTATGTAGCCTACGGCGTTAGAATGCCTTTTGACACAACCAAAGTAGTTGTATGTAGCTTACGTCGATAGATTGCTAATTAACACAGCTTACAGCGTAAGATTGATGTAAGTCACAGCCTACGGTGCTAGTTTGCCTATTGCCACTACCTACGTAGCTATAGTACTATTTGCAAAAACCTACGGTGCAGGATAAGGCTAAACCCTAATATGAACCCTAACCCTTACCCTTACCCTTACCCTAACCCTTACCCTTACCCTCACCTTTACCCTTACCCTTACCCTTACCCTTACCCTTACCCTAACCCTAGCCCTAACCCTAGCCCTAACCCTAACCCTTACTCTAACCTTAACCCTAACTTTGATTGCTCTTATACACAGCCTACGGCGCTATATTGCTCTTTGACATAGCCTACGGCGTTAGTTTGCCAATTGACACTACCTACGTAGCAAAACAAAACAAACAAACAAACAAATATTTGAGATACTAGTAATTCAAAATGTCAATGTGTCGATGTGTCGATGTGTCTATATGTCGATGTGTCGATGTGTCTATATGGCGATGTGTCGAAGTGTCTATATGTCGATGTGTCGATATGTCTATATGTCGATATATTTGAGATACTAGTAATTCAAAATGTCTATATGTCGATGTGTCTATATGTCGATATATTTGAGATACTAGTAATTCAAAATGTCAATGTGTCGATGTGTCGATGTGTCTATATGTCGATGTGTTGATGTGTCTATATGTCAATGTGTCGATGTGTCTATATGTCGATGTGTCGATGTGTCTATATGTCGATGTGTCTATATGTCGATGTGTCTATATGTCGATGTGTCGATGTGTCAATGTGTCCATGTGTCCATGTGTCCGTATTAGCCATTAAATGGAACGCCGATTCACTCATAATAATCCGCTGATGAGAACTATTTCTTCCGTATACTCCAGTTGATCCGAAATTTTATAGTTTTTGAAAATTTCAATCTTATAAATTGAGGAATTACCATAAATTAATACTTTTATAAACTCATACCTTATCAAATGAGCACCACAATAGAATAAAAATAATTAAACAATGGGGCACTGTAGTTGCAATTCATAAAGTGTTGTCGGATAGCTGTATTAATATGCTTTGTTATACATCGATAAATAGTGGTGTGTGTAAAATGTATAGGACTCCAGTCATTTAGTAATGTTTTGCCTAAAGATTTTGTTGTTAAATCAAAACTTACGTCTTATACTGAGTTTTTTTAGTAAGAAATAATTATTCTAAAGTAACTTTTACACATGTGTCATCCTAAAATAACATTTAATTTAATAAAACTTAGTTCACAATGCTTTTACTGCAATATCCATTATAGTATTGAAATAAATGAAAACAATGTCATCTGCCGCAGAACATATAAAGGTGCATAACTTCTGAAAAAATAGTTGATCAATGCCAATTTTATAACTCTTTTGAAAAAATTTCAGATATAAACCTAGATTTATTATAAAAATGACAAGAAATATTGGCCTAAGATAAACGTGAAGGCTTTTAATGCAATTTTCCATAAAAATTACATTTCCTAGGAACATAAATCCTATAAAACCAGTTGACATAACTGATTTTAAAACTTGATGTAAGGACATCACTGATATAAACCTTTTGATATAAATTTCATAAAAATCTGCTAAGAATTTCAGTAATTTGAACTTCTTAAATGAAGAGTATACACCTCAAAATAACCTACATTTGTCTTGATATTCAATCTGTGGATATCACTTAATCAAAGAATAATAACCCAGGCTTGTCAGAGGAGTTTAAAAAGAAGAAAGAAAAGAAAAGAAAAGGGCATTACCTTTATCCGATTTTGAACTTTCTGTCAGTTTAAAGTAAAAATTTTGTGTTTTCTTCTTCTGTCTTTTCTCCATCATTACTTGCTGTTCAAGAGCAGATAACTCTGACTGCAATGAACTGGCATTTTCTTCATCCTATAAAGGTAAGTCATAAGTCATGTAAGTCAATATCTGTAATTTGCTTTTATTTCAGCAGAAACCACTGTTTAATGGAAGAATTTGATAAATATGAAACACAGACACAGTGTATATTTTTTAAACTAGCTAACTATCAAAAATCAAACTTAACATTAAACAAGAGTGCACACACTGAAATGTCTCGCCTTCTTTACTAATCATTGATATTATGTTGATAGTCCTAAATATAAAGCTTTATTACAACTGTCACATAAACTTAACATTAACCAAGTAAACTAAACATTGACCAATGAACCATGAAAATGAGGTCAAGGTCAGATGAACCATGCTAGGCAGGCATGTACAGCTAACAATTCTTCCATACAACAAATATAGTTGACCTATTGCTTATAGTTAAAGAAAAACAGACGAAAACACAAAAACTTAACACTGAGCAATGAACCTTGAAAATGAGGTCAAGGTCAAATAAAACCTGCGTGACTGACATATAGATCATAAAATATTTCCATACACCAAATATAGTTGAACTATTGCATATAGTATTAGAAAAAAAGACCAAAACTCAAAAACTTAACTTTGACCACTGAACCATGAAAATGAGGTCAAGGTAAGATGACACCTGCCAGCTAGACATGTACACCTTACAATCATTCCATACACCAAATATAGCTGACCTATTGCATGCAGTATTAGAAAAAAAGACCAAAACTCAAAAACTTAACTTTGACCACTGAACCATGAAAATGAGGTCAAGGTCAGATGACACCTGCCAGCTAGACATGTACACCTTACAATCATTCCATACACCAAATATAGTAGACCTATTGCATACAGTATAAGAAAAACAGACCAAAACACAAAAACTTAACTATAACCACTGAACCATGAAAATGAGGTCAAGGTCAGATGACACCTGCCAGTTGGACATGTACACCTTACAGTCCTTCCATACACCGAATATACTAGACCTATTGCTTATAGTATCTGAGATATGGACTTGACCACAAAAACTTAACCTTGTTCACTGATCCATGAAATGAGGTCGAGGTAAAGTGAAAACTGTCTGACGGGCATGAGGACCTTGCAAGGTACGCACATACCAAATATAGTTATCCTATTACTTATAATAAGAGAGAATTTAACATTACAAAAAATCTGAACTTTTTTTTCAAGTAGTCACTGAACCATGAAAATGAGGTCAAGGACATTGGACATGTGACTGACGGAAACTTCGTAACATGAGGCATCCATATACAAAGTATGAAGCATCCAGGTCTTCCATTTTCTAAAATATAAAGCTTTTAAGAAGTTAGCTAACGCCGCCGCCGCCGCCGGATCGCTATCCCTATGTCGAGCTTTCTGCGACAAAAGTCGCAGGCTCGACAAAAATGCTAAAAAGCGTTTAATACATTTAGTGATTATCGTTGTTTTTAGTATTGTTATGTTTAAAAAATCTCATCAAAATTGTAGATTTCATTAACTTTCTATACATGGTAAGAAAAAAATCTCAACCTTCCAAGCATCTTATTAATAATATTCTTCATAATAATGCAAATGGCCACTCATATAACATATTTTTCTAAGGACAGTATTTTCAGAAAATATCAACTTCTGCTGAGTGATGTTGAATTTAATTAATGTTAATTTTGTTTGATATATACAACTTTGAATCAAGTATTTCTGTAATAAAAACCCACAATGAACTGGCTATTGGTAATTAATATATCTGTTAAATTATGGATTGCTGAAAAATTGAAAACAAGTGATTTTATTTCCCTTAAATATCAGATACTTTTCTCACTATTTAAATATTTAAACTTGGACTGTTATCTTAAAAATCATTGGATTAAGGACTGTGATGATATATAAAAGTGCCAGTTAATTTTTATATGAAACACCACTTTCCTTATTACCTAAAAATATATATGGAAAAAATATATATCTAGCAGCTATACAATATTAAATAATTCCCTGCTGCATAAACTTTTTGAACCTTATTGGTTCTGATATGGGCCATCTGGGCTGAAAAAATTAGTTTTAATACATTAAATTATGAATTAAAAATATCCCTACATGCAACAAAAAAAACACAACATGCAATTTTTAGCTTTTGCAAAATGTTTGTTGAACTGTCTGCCCAATGGCCCACATCCTTGATTCCAATATTTCTTGATTATATCATGCTAATGTCTTCCTGTACATGCATAATTTACCTCAAGATCTTCATTTATTACCTTCAAATACATTTTTTTCTAGTTTTAACTTAATTCAGAAAAGCCAATTCTGCTGCAGCCATCGAAGAAATTTATAAGTGGCACAAGTTTGGTTTTTGAATAATTAATTTGTTTTAACTACAAGCAGCTGAATGACATCATACGTAGCTAGAAAAATTCAAGTAATTATACCCATGTACCTCGAAAAGAACAATTTCAACCACAATATTTTATAAAGGAATATATATAGGGGCAAAAAGTGTTTAGTAGGGAGAAATGGCAAATTCTTGAAAATTTCCTGCATGCTGAATTAACATTTTAGGACTTGACAATAACATGACAGATCATAAAATCTCACTAACAATTTTACCATGAGACCACTGAGGCGGTTTCGCAAGAAATAGATGCCTCAGACATATTTTTTATTGCTCATTTTTAAAGTTGACTTTTTGTGGACGTCGCATTTGACGTTTCCATCAATTTTACTTTATTCTAGAGATACTTCATCTGTTGATATATATTATGACCGTTTTGTGCAAATCTAAATATATCTAGCTATGTTGAAAGACATGCATGATGGCAAATTATAAAAATACAAATTATTTTGTCTGTATGAAAACTTTCAAGATTTCCACTGCTTTTTTGGCAAAATGGGTACAATTTGGGTACTGTGATGTTTATTAAAAGTTTATACATAATACACTTACTATACTCTGAACAAATTTTTCCATCTCTGATGAAAAATTTAACTGCATTGTAGCATAATGGTATACAACATTACATTTCCTTGTATGCAGTGGAATCTCTGTTCGTACATTATCCACTAATGATAGCTGAGAAAGATGACAAGTCAAATTACTTCCCTTACTTAACATTCCACTATCAGCAGAAAACACACGATTTTGATTTGTTTTCTTATTTTTACGATAAATCCCATGTTCAGATTTTTCAGTTTGACTATCTGATTTGTTGCTTTCCTCTGTTGAATCATGTGAACGATAACTCCGTTGACTATCAGAATTATTTCCCAATGTTCGCACATGATTATTTTCTGTTGGAATATTACTCTTGCTAACATCCCTGTTCGGAGTTATCTCCCTTTCCATTAGTTTATCATTAGAATTATCCGACACTAAGGTATCATCACTAAGCCTATCGATATTATTTGGCACATTTTGTTCCGACACATTATTAAATGATGAACTTTTAGATTTGTCGTGGTGATGTTTACGTCGAGGTCTACGCCTCCTTTCGTAATTTTCATTGTCTGTTGAATCTGATGTTTCAGGTTGATGTAACCGTTGATGAAGTGACATTGTTCTTTGACTAGGAAGATCTCTTTGGTTTTGAACCTGAACAGAAGGTTCTAAGACAGTAGGCGGAACCTGAGGTGATCTATAAAAGAGAAAAGTTCATGACATATCTGAAGAAATATATTATATATACAATGTACTTCCTTAGATACCTTACTTGTTTTTAAATCTTGTACATGTCAAATAATTATTTAATGTTTTATTAATATGGTTAATTTACCAAATATATTTTATTTGTATGTACAGTTAATTACTTGTGGTGAAATTCAGCCTCATTTATATTAGTATGACTTTTTGTGGTAACAAAGCATTATTTCTGAACATACCAAGTCAGGTACAACAACTCTTGCTATGTGGAACTAGTTTGGCTGTGCAAGATGAATAAATTCAAAGTCACAACTAAATAAAAATGGTAATGCAAAATATTCATAGTAGGAATCAAAATGAATGTACCAAGTCAGGAATATGACTTCATCACAAATTGTTCATGAAGACTGTAAATTCATAATTTTTTATTATTACAAAATTGTAATGAAATAGATTTTGCAAAAATAAAACCTCACATTTTAATTTTGACTGCAGTATTCCCTGAATTTTTAATAATTAATCTCACTTTTTTGCACATTGTTGAACAGTAACAAATATAAAAGCAGGCAAAAATTGCCTGATTTGACAGTTATGAAGACATCAAATATTTAATACAGGGTATATCTTAAAGTTTAATGCACTAGTTATTCTTACTTGTAAGTACTTATTATTTTGCATGATCAATATGATGCTTAACCCACATCTTTTTTAAATCATATGTGTTAACAAGTGGTTAAATTCCAAGTGTGACCCCAAAGAGGGGTTAACAGGTAAAAATCAATCTTACAAACAACCTTACCTGTTAGATGCATTGACTGAATCATACAGACTCATCAACAAATCTGGGGCCCAATAAATGTCACAGTATTTCTCAGTTATTGCACTAGCAAAGGTTTCCCACTTAAGGTTTCCTAAAGAAGCTATATATTCAGCAGTTGCTAAATCCTCCACACCATTTTCCATATAACCATCAAATGCAAATTCCTCCCTTAACAAGTGAATAACACGTCCCAATTTCTCCTGTTGAGAACTATGGACGTTATTCAATAATCGTTCAACCATACTTCCTGCGGCAGGAGGTTTATAAGCACCATTCACGCTACTGATACCGCTATCTTTAGAAGCAGACGGGGAAGATGACTGGGATTCAGAAATAGGTGGCTGCATAGACACCTGATTATCTGCCCCTGATTGTTTATGAGGTATGTGTTGATTGCTAGAACGTTGTAACGAGTCAAACTGAATGTTTTGATGATTGTTCCTGTGAAGAACAGTATCATCATAGGAAGATCCTGGTTTGATCTCAAATGCTGACAGATGACTAGAATGTCTTTTCATAGCTTCACCATCAGAATGAAAATGTTCATCATTTAAAATATGTGCAGATTTAGATCTCCATAGATTGCTAGTTTCTGCTGAATGATCTACATGTCGAGCACTATGCACTCTCCCTGTGTTCTTAGCTCTCATGTTAGCAGTTTTTTGTAAAAGATTTTTAGCTGCTCTGCCAGGTCTTCCTGACCTACTAGCATTTGGTGAACTATCCAAATCACCACTAGTATTTAGAGGAGATTGATTTAACACAGTAAAGTTTCCATGCATTTTCTGACTTTTTGCAGAATCTGATAAATATCCATAATCATTTACCGTTGGCTGTGGAAATGGTACAGGCATTCCAACAGGTACCAACTGCACAAACCCTGTTCTTGGATCTTGTTGTAACTGAACTTGCATGGGATAACCTGGTACCATTCCACCTCCATACTGTGGTAACGTCACAGTTTGTCCTACAATATGTTGCTGAAATTGTGATGGAATATTTAAATTTGGCCACATCTGTGGTGGCGGCATTTGTGGAGTCATAAACTGATTATTCTGATTCTGAACCCAGTCAGCTGTATCTACCTGTGAAGGTTTTTGTTCTGATTTACCCATATAATTTTGTAAATGCTGAGCAATAGCAGACGCCAAAGTATCAGTATCCACTTGTGTGCCTCTTTTCTGAACTTCTGACAATAAATTTTCCAAAGCTCCCATCCCATCTTTCTTATTGGATTTATCTTCATGACTATCATCATTTGACAATTTCTGTGTTGACGATTTTTTCGGACTATGATACTGTTTAGATTTTGGCTTTGGTGAACGAGGTGGTGTCCCAGGCTCAGCTTCATCATCTTTTCCACCAGACGGTTGTCTATGCTTCATCAAATTCTTTTTCAATTCTTTTAATTTTTTCACAACCTCTTTGTCCTTTTCACTTGGTTGACAATCATTGGTAGGACTTTTTTCCCTTTTGACTTCTTTCTTTTCGACTGGTGTTTCAGTTCTATGTAAAACAATAGGTTTGAAATGTGTAGCTGTTGATCTGTAAGCGGTTGGAATGGTCTTGGCAGGTTCATCCGGTTTAACTGGGACAGGTTTTTTTGGAACAAAAGCTGACTCAACAGTAGTTTTGATGGGTCTGAAAGCTGATCCCATGTCAATCTCCTGCGTCTCATCATGTTTGTTAGAATTTTCTTCTTGTTCTATCTATAAATATACAGATAGGTATTAAGTAGTGAATGAAAATTTTAGTTAGAATCAAAATTAGTAGCTTATGTAGCAGAGTTTATATTTCAGAAACCTTGATTACTTTATTTTCCAAATTATCTGCTTTATCAAACTGCATTTAATATCATCAAACAGATATCTAGCATAGAAGCATCATTGTGAAATAAGTAACTATGTTTACACAAATTTTATTCGTATACATCTACTTTGTTGTTAATTTGCTTAAATGTACCAATATTGTTATTAATATAGTTATTCAATAGTTCATGATTTTATCATTATTTGACTATCCAAATTAATTTTTTAGCTTGACCATGGACATTTGATCTTACAATCTCTTACTTACATTTGAAAAATTGACCTACATGTACAATAAAATCTGTTTTCCTATAGCTGGCAGAAATTATTTTTTGGATAATGCTTGTGCTCAATGTTAATATATCGAAAAAAAATTCATGAACTAAGCCTTTTTTGGGGGGACTGGATTAAAATCTGACAAATATGAAGTATGAAGTCCTTTCAATTTTGTAACATCTCAGAAAAAGCCCCAGCATAAATTTATATTTCTTGAAGCCTTTATTTCAATTTTTAATAAATGTGGTCATACAGTATTCTATTTTCCATAAATTAACATGACAAAATAAGCCATTTCATGTACCTTCTCCTTTGCAATCAATGTTATTTAGAGTATTTGTTTCAACATGTAGATATTTAGACATTTAGATATTTAGACATTTAGTGGTTGTACTTGTATTAAAGAATATCAAATTTTTTATCTCAAGATTATAGGTGTCCAAAGTCTGCTTTAATCAGCTGAAGTTTACAAGTCAGTTAAAATATATTTTCCGCTATACTGTGGATTATTTATTTTTGTGTGTAACCATTTTCGTGGATTAGGGAAAAATTGTATTTTTGTTGATATTTGATTTTGTGGTTTTACTCAAGTCTATACACAAGACTATAGAAAATTTGTACTTCCATGAACGTTGAAATTCATGGTTCACCTGGCCCGAGAACACAGTTATTTCGTAGTGCATTTCTTTTAGACAATAAATTCAAATTAAAAAAATCGCACCTGCTCTATCTCAAAAAGATTTTTACAGTGTAGTGTACTACTATTGATACAAATAATATCAAAATTATAGAAACTTCTACCAGCTCTAACTCAAAATATTGACAATTCTGTGTTAAGGGGGGCTAAAATTCAGTTTGACAGCTTCAGACATTCTAATTTTTGACCTTTTTTAACTGGACCAAATCACTACTTAACATAAAGATTCAGCACCCAAATTTTTTTAACATGTAATTTTATCCCCTTACTTAATATTTCATGCATAAAATATCAAGAAATAAATTGGGAAAGTGTATCAAAAAAAAATGCAAGTTAAACACTGTTCACACTAGGGACTATATTCGTAGACAACGAAAACCAAAGGACGATAACTGTGTCCTTGGACCTAATAGGATAGAAAGACTTGACCAATTTTAATAAAACTTTGCATGACCTAAGCTTAGGAAATTATAAGATAGTTGGCCAAGTTTCATGGCCATAGAATCTATATTATAGAAACTAGGGCCATTTTAATATTGAAATTTGGATGTTTATTTTTGACGTTTAAATCAAATATTTTCAACTGTCAAGATTTTGGCCTAAAAAATTTAAATATTACAAAAATTTGCTTTTTAAATACTCTTGAATATAATGTAATAAGTATTAAAAGCAACAGAACACTCAGTTGATTTATCAGATCTATTACAGCTATTCAAATGTCAAATTTATATGAGCCTGTGCCTGAAAATAGAGATTTTCGAATTAAGGGAAGCCTTACATAAACATGCATTTTTTTCAACCAAGTTGAAGTTTTTGAAGTTTTTTAACCATACATTATTCTTCCATATATATTAAATGTACTTTAAATGTAAAGAAAAGTTACAAAAAGCATACCACATGAGTATAAAATGGTCTTAGGCCATGTAAGACTGAAAATTATTTAGAGTCGATTTAGGCCGTAGCCCATATTTACATATTAAAATGCACACAGAGGCTATAAGAAATGGAAATTTGTTACTTTTTGCTCATTTCTATGCTGAGATGTCATGATACAAGAAGTCTAATTGCAAAAGGACTCTTGAATTCAACTTTTTTTTGCAGACAGTATGGTCTGATGACCAGTTTTTCACTTTTCAATGGAAAACTTGCATGTAGTTTTAGTCTCAATTGGCATATATTTGAACCACTTACTATCCTAAAGAAGAAAATTATGGTAGCATATGAAATGAATAGGGTGTACTGATCATTGTAAAGTGTTTTTTTTACAGATTTAATGAAATATTTGTGATGGACTACAGATTTTATGTACAAAGCTCTTCACATTTCACATACATCAAACAGGCCGTTTAACCAGGGACATAAATACAAATATTCTGCACATTTTTTCTGTGATAATCTACTTTTCTTTAGATTCAGAGTTCACAAATAGTTAATTAAATTTGATTTAAGCATAGAAACACAAATATCAGGAACATAAAAAGCTGTCAGATAGAAAGTCAGCATTGCTCTTAGGCATAAAATGAAAACTGCTTTAAAATGCTTATTTGAGCCGTATAATGGCAAAATGGGACATTTTAACAGAATTTCTGTCAAACAAAGATGTAAATCCTTTACTTTTATTGAGTTTGACAAATTGAAACCAGCAAACCATTCAGGAAAGTTGCCAAAGTACAGAATCTACATTTACGGAATTCATCTCTTAGGCCCGAGAACACAGTTATTTCGTAGTGCATTTCTTTTAGACAATAAATTCAAATTAAAAAAATCGCACCTGCTCTATCTCAAAAAGATTTTTACAGTGTAGTGTACTACTATTGATACAAATAATATCAAAATTATAGAAACTTCTACCAGCTCTAACTCAAAATATTGACAATTCTGTGTTAAGGGGGGCTAAAATTCAGTTTGACAGCTTCAGACATTCTAATTTTTGACCTTTTTTAACTGGACCAAATCACTACTTAACATAAAGATTCAGCACCCAAATTTTTTTAACATGTAATTTCATCCCCTTACTTAATATTTCATGCATAAAATATCAAGAAATAAATTGGGAAAGTGTATCAAAAAAAAATGCAAGTTAAACACTGTTCACACTAGGGACTATATTCGTAGACAACGAAAACCAAAGGACGATAACTGTGTCCTTGGACCTAATAGGATAGAAAGACTTGACCAATTTTAATAAAACTTTGCATGACCTAAGCTTAGGAAATTATAAGATAGTTGGCCAAGTTTCATGGCCATAGAATCTATATTATAGAAACTAGGGCCATTTTAATATTGAAATTTGGATGTTTATTTTTGACGTTTAAATCAAATATTTTCAACTGTCAAGATTTTGGCCTAAAAAATTTAAATATTGCAAAAATTTGCTTTTTAAATACTCTTGAATATAATGTAATAAGTATTAAAAGCAACAGAACACTCAGTTGATTTATCAGATCTATTACAGCTATTCAAATGTCAAATTTATATGAGCCTGTGCCTGAAAATAGAGATTTTCGAATTAAGGGAAGCCTTACATAAACATGCATTTTTTTCAACCAAGTTGAAGTTTTTGAAGTTTTTTAACCATACATTATTCTTCCATATATATTAAATGTACTTTAAATGTAAAGAAAAGTTACAAAAAGCATACCACATGAGTATAAAATGGTCTTAGGCCATGTAAGACTGAGAATTATTTAGAGTGGATTTAGGCCGTAGCCCATATTTACATATTAAAATGCACACAGAGGCTATAAGAAATGGAAATTTGTTACTTTTTGCTCATTTCTATGCTGAGATGTCATGATACAAGAAGTCTAATTGCAAAAGGACTCTTGAATTCAACTTTTTTTTGCAGACAGTATGGTCTGATGACCAGTTTTTCACTTTTCAATGGAAAACTTGCATGTAGTTTTAGTCTCAATTGGCATATATTTGAACCACTTACTATCCTAAAGAAGAAAATTATGGTAGCATATGAAATGAATAGGGTGTACTGATCATTGTAAAGTGTTTTTTTTACAGATTTAATGAAATATTTGTGATGGACTACAGATTTTATGTACAAAGCTCTTCACATTTCACATACATCAAACAGGCCGTTTAACCAGGGACATAAATACAAATATTCTGCACATTTTTTCTGTGATAATCTACTTTTCTTTAGATTCAGAGTTCACAAATAGTTAATTAAATTTGATTTAAGCATAGAAACACAAATATCAGGAACATAAAAAGCTGTCAGATAGAAAGTCAGCATGGCTCTTAGGCATAAAATGAAAACTGCTTTAAAATGCTTATTTGAGCCGTATAATGGCAAAATGGGACATTTTAACAGAATTTCTGTCAAACAAAGATGTAAATCCTTTACTTTTATTGAGTTTGACAAATTGAAACCAGCAAACCATTCAGGAAAGTTGCCAAAGTACAGAATCTACATTTACGGAATTCATCTCTTAGGCCCGAGAACACAGTTATTTCGTAGTGCATTTCTTTTAGACAATAAATTCAAATTAAAAAAATCGCACCTGCTCTATCTCAAAAAGATTTTTACAGTGTAGTGTACTACTATTGATACAAATAATATCAAAATTATAGGAACTTCTACCAGCTCTAACTCAAAATATTGACAATTCTGTGTTAAGGGGGGCTAAAATTCAGTGTGACAGCTTCAGACATTCTAATTTTTGACCTTTTTTAACTGGACCAAATCACTACTTAACATAAAGATTCAGCACCCAAATTTTTTTTAACATGTAATTTCATCCCCTTACTTAATATTTCATGCATAAAATATCAAGAAATAAATTGGGAAAGTGTATCAAAAAAAAATGCAAGTTAAACACTGTTCACACTAGGGACTATATTCGTAGACAACGAAAACCAAAGGACGATAACTGTGTCCTTGGACCTAATATTACCACCTGTACCAAAGAAATCAACGGAAATTGGTATCTTATGAAGAATATAAAGAATCCACAGTATTGTATCTTAGTTTATACCATACCAGTCTAAGTTGTGTATCCTGGAAGAGTTGTTGTAGAATCAATGCAGATGATTCCCCAGTTCTACCATCATGTATGCCACATATCTAAAACAAATATATTATCTATAATTTATATGTGATTTTTGGTTTATATATAGATTGGTTTGTTAATTGTTTGGGATTATAATACATCCTTAAATCATTTATCACCGTGGTCTATTTTGATGGAAGAGTAAATTGAAAAGCATATACAAAGCAATCAACTTTTAATTGTCATCTTTGAATTTTAAATTACCATTAAATCTAGAATCTCAAGCCTTAAGAGTGAAATTAAACAAAATAGAATATGAAATTAAAGCAATATCCCATGTGAGAATTAAAATTCATATTGTAGAGGGGATTCAATTCCACAATACAAATCCTCGTGTTTAATTTCTCTGTTTCATATTTATTATGATTGCTATAATCCCAGCTATTTGCAAAGAGTATTTGACATATTTCAGCACATTAAAAGAAACTGAGCATCTAAATTAAATTGTCAATACCTCTAAAGTATCCTCTATACTGGGCCTCTGTGTCATGTCTGGATGAACTAACTGAGATAGTAACTCCTTTAATTCTGAAGAAATACCAAGGGAGGCTACTGATGAATATTTGGCACCTCCTGTACACCTCAAGGTTGTTCCAAGTCCATACAAACAAGCCTGTAACATAGACAGTATCAGAATATGTATATAACTCATTGAATGCATACTTCTAGTAATACATAAAAGAGGATAAGAAAAGAAGCCTCCAAGACAGTATGCAACATCAGAACAGACTAATGCTGTTTATTTTTAAGAATGATTTTTGCCTTGAAATAGATTTACCTGAAAGCACCCCCACCCCTTTCAAAAGTGTCATGTTCTACTGTCAATATATAATTTTTCCTCCTAACAGAAGTTCCTCTGGAAACTTTTGATATAATTAATTCTATAAAACATATTTTGATTTTTCAGGTGCCACTTGGGTTCTGCATAATCCTGTGTCTTGCCTGCAATTGCTGATGTCAGAGTAAAAGTGAAGTGTTGACTGTTAAGTAGGAGTCCATTTATCAGTCAAATATTATCAAAATTTTGCTCTCGATACTGTCTTTTGGTCATAAAAAAAGCTTCTGTCCAAATTTCATAAAATTCCATGAAAGTTTGACAATTATTGATGTCTAAAAAAAACTTTCACCACAGACTGAACCAATATGTTGACAACACCAATGACACTGATTAAATCTAGGACAGCTATGTCCCGCTTTCGCGAAAATAAATGTACTCAACAAAACAAAGGGCTTGATTTACAGAAGTAAATACTCCCAATAACAAAATTAATTCACTTTAATACCTTCTCAGAAAGTTCTCCTTTCTGTTGTAATTCAGGTGACATAAACATAACCTCCAGTGGTTTATCCTCAGGTATGGCTCTAAAGGAAATACTTCCATTATCTCGAACAAGAAGTGTGTCTAAAGACAGGTATGCAGCTGTAATTAAAAACAAAAATTGACAATAATCCTTATATCTTCATTCACAAGTCCTATCCCTTTACAATCATTTCAAACCACTTCCACCTGTAAAACCATAAACTGGAAATGTTTGATCATTTAAAATGGTTGTTTAAAAAACAAGAGGCTCCAAAGAACCTCAATAGTTCACCTGCAAAAATATTCCATTTTGATATTATTTTACTTTTATTGTAATCAGTTATATTTGCTTATTTATAAGTCTCCAACAAATGACCGAAATTACAAGAAAAATTTCCATACCCTTGTATTTTTTCTGTCATATATATTTTTCCTTTACTGTTTCTTCACAAATCAGGCTGTTGATTTTCTCATTTGAATTGCTTTACATTTTTCATTGTTGACTGCAGTGTGGTGACATATAGCTGCTTACATCCACATCATTCAAACTCTGGTGTTTAATTGTCTCATTGGTAACCATACCATATCTCCTTATTTTTATATTGGCAACTCACTTCATAAATTTCAGGTAATTAAATTAAACTTACGTAGATGTTTCTTTTTTCTCTGTAGAGAATAAGCACCCTCTTTACAAATAGCCCACAATTCCTCTTCTGTTATATTTCTATCTATTGTCTCTAAGATCTCACTAATTGTATAACCCTGAAATTAAATTGTTCATATATATTAAGCAAATGCAAAAATTTCAACGAAGGAAAATGTACTGAAGCACTTTGTTTAAAATATAAGCAAATTTTACTACATACTGTGATTGATCTAATTCTTTAAATTGAAGTTGCCAATTACCCAAAAGTCAAGGAACCATATGTCCTGTAAGGTCCAAAATGATTCAGATAAAGTACTTGTTTGAAATAGTGAAAGAAGTCATGACTTTAACATGTTAAGATTGATTGATTGCTGCTTAATGTCAAGCAGCAAATATTACACTTATATTCAAGTCAATAACATGTTAATGAATTATGAATATACCCTGTTTGTATATTAAGGCCTACACACTGATTTGAATGTGCTAGCTCACAAGGTAACAATCTACTGGTAGACCTTACTCAAACATATGATCTGGACCAGTAGTAGGCCAGTCTTTGCTTTTACTTTCGAGTTCTTGTCCTAGAAGCATCAAATTGTTTTGACCAATGTGAGGATCAAACCAATGACCGTCTGCACTCAAGGCTACCATACTACCACAAGACTGTGGGTACCCGGTATATTTAAATATTGCAATATTAACTCTGAATTTTCAATTTGACTTCTGCAGATTATTTTACATCTGTTGTTCTGTGGTTCTGTCTCCTAACCTTGAAAATGTTTAGCATCTTTTTCTATGAAAAAAATCTTTCCTCATTATTTAGTATTGTATTTTTGAGGTTGTTTGTTTGCATGCTTTCTGAGGTCCTTCTTTCTTTAAAGTGTCACTCAAGATTAAATTTAATTCCTCAGATTTAGCACTGTATAGGCTGTTCACCTGTAACTATCACTCCAAGCAGTAAAGTACATTGACATACAAACTGATGAATGAAAATGTCTACACATTGTGTCTGTTTAAATTTCATTTTAAACACACTAATTACAAAGCAAAATAATCTTTCCCCTAAGCATAACAGATTATCCCAGCTTCCAGAAAATCTATTATCCACAAAAATACAATTGTTCCTCAATCCATGAAAATAAATGAATCCACAGTAGTCAATATTATTTTACTTGTGGTAGAATGTTGACTGTAAAAATGGAAGCTAAATAATAGAAACAAATTGTCTAACTTTACCCTTAATTTTATTAAGTATTATAGTTTCTCAATAGCTTCCATGAGTATATACCCAGAATTGACCACTTGCTAGAAATATATCAGACAACTGCATGAACATTGCCAATTTTCGGTAACAGTATAATTAGTTTCATAACCCATTGAATTATTCAATAAATACATATTCCTGGGATTTTTACTCAAATTATGTTCATATGAACATGGTAAGTGAAATCTTTCAGACATCAAACTACACTTTGGCATTATTAGATACATATGTATTAAATTGAATATACTAGGATCTAAATTAAAAGAGCACTTACAGTTCATGATATTTTTACAACAGAAAACTAGGGCTCCAGTTTGAATAAAAACATTTTTTTTCTGAATTTGTGCCTTTTTCCTCAACTTTGGGTATTTTTTTTGGGGGAAAAACCTTAACAAATACCAGCATATAAAATATTTCAATAAAAGCATTAATTATAGCATTTTCTCTTACCTGACGTTTCTTTGTCCTATTTGTCTTCTCAGACTTATTGGAATCTGACTTTTCTTTGTTGGTTTGAACAGAATCAGAATGTTTACGTTTTTGAGGCACAGGTTTAAATTTTGTCATATTTTCATTATTATTATCATTATTATTTGATAAATCCATATCAATTACTCCAGAATCATTATCCAGCTGTTTTTTAAGATCTGGCTTTCTAGGAATTGGTGGTTTAAATCCCATATTGTCACTCTCATTTTCACCACTTAAAGTTCTATTTTTATTTTTCCTGTTATGTGGAGATGACTGTTTCAAGTTTCCAGTTGCCGTTGGTATCCCTGTGTAATTTCCTCGAAGTGCCATGTCTTCTTCTGCATTAGCAGACGACACTATTTCAGGTGACACAGCAGGTGTAGAATGCTGCTGTGGATCGGTTATGTTTAATCCTGATGAATCTGGTAACAATTTTGACTGGCTTTGTAAATAGTTTGCTAAACCTGCAGTTACGTCAGCTAAACTTGACGAATGACCATCAGGTGCTGGAGAAAAATGTGCTGTAAATGATCCAATCTTACAACAAATATCTGCTGATGATTTGCCAACAAGTTCCTCCTCACATTGATTTATAAGAGATTCTAAATCAGGTCTGTCACTTGGTTTTTCAGATGTCATATAACCAAATAACTGTCTTAGTTCTGCAGTGATTTCTGGACGACCTGGTTCCCCATTATATTCTGCTGCATACAGTAGTGTCATCCCAAGAGAAAACAGATGCGACTGAAAATAGAATTTTTTTTTTTAACACTTTAACTACTAGTAATCAACATAATGTGACACTGATAGAATTCTAACAGTTCTATATTTCAAAACTCCAACTATTTAGAAGGTTTTTCTTTTCCAAAAATTCAAAACACCAAAAACTGTCATAAATCTTCTATCTACCTTATAATTCTGACTGTAAAAATATCAATTTCAACAGGGAAAATAATTGGACATACTTACTTATTGTTAAAAATTACTTTAATTGCTTACTGTGAATAAGTAAAGACAGCAAAGTAATAACGTCTTCATTCAAACTTTAAAATGAAACAAAACAAATTGAAAATTTTCTGTAATTAAAACAAAATAAAGCTGAAATGAAATTTTTACAAAGACTTATTTCTTTATGGTACACGAAATGTATTTCAATAGTGAAATATAATACTAATTTACTGGCTTTTGTTTGGTTGACATATTAGAAAAATAAACATATTTTTATAGAATATCTTTTAGTACAAGAACTTTTGAAAAATAAGGAGACAGTAATCTCTTGGTTAGTTGTTCATCTGAACTGAGATATAAAACTGCTTGGTAAGTTGTTCATCTGAACTGAGATATAAAACTGCTAGTTCCAATACTATAGTTCTAGCATCATCAGAATGGATTATCACACCTTCTTTCATCTAAAATCTATTCCAATTTTCTATTCACTTTAATCAAGCAAGTGTTCTCAAAATAGAACGTTTAACTATTATATAATGTTATCTTGTCAAGTCCAAAACTGAGATGCATGTGACTTCCAACGATCAAAAAAATGTATTAAAAACTTTTATTCTGTATTCACTTTTAATACAATCTAACACAATATTGATCTATAAGTAAAAAAAATGCATAAAGAAAGAACTAAATTGCTTTTTGATTTCATTGAAAACATTTCTGATAAGTCAACTGTTATGTGGACTGATCTTCATGCTGATTGTTTTAAAAATATTGAATTTATGGCTAGATGACAATTATCTCAAAACAATAGAATTGACAGGGTTTTACTATCTGGCAAAAAGAAGGGTGTGCCCATACTTTTTATCTTTTATCTAAAGAAATATTTGTATTTTTTTTTTGTTTCTGAATTCATGCAGAGGCTTCTTTTCAACATTCAGTTTTGTATTTACGATTAAACCTCAAAGGAAACTTTTGCTAGACTCAAGCAACATTTGAAACATTTTAAATTTTTTTAATTCAATTATATGAATACACAAGTTTTTATATTTAAATTATTTGGAAAAAGGGAGTATAATTTTTCACTCTCTTGGAGCGTTCGTTACATTCAACTAGAGGCTATATAGAATTGACTAAAAGTATGTTATTGCATAACTTCAAAGCAAGGTTATTGTTTTCTATACATAAGAGATTTATAATAGTAAAATCACAGCTTACAAAGGTTAAATTATCTGTTCTATTACCCAGGACAATTTCAACCATGCAGACTTATTTGTAGATCTTGTCTTGCTGATTATTTTTGCTTATTTAAAGTTTCTGTCCATCTATTATAATTTTCAAGATAATAGGCAAAACTCCTATAAGATGTCGTCTGACAGTTTTGATGAAAATGGACAATAGTTGGACCTCATCATTTTGAACATTTCTGCAACTATTAGAATTTCTCTATTCCTATCAGTTTTCAAGAAAATAGGCAAAACTTGCATTTTACCCCTATGTTATGTTTTTAGCCATGTCTGCCATGTTGGTTGGCAGGTGGGGTCACCAGACACATTTTTAAAACTAGATACCCTAATGATAATTGTGGCCAAGTTTGGTCAAATTTGGCACATTAGTATCAGAGGAGAAGATTTTTATAAAAGTTAATGACGACAAAGGACAGCCGATGCCAAATGATGAGAAAAGCTCACTTGGAACTTTGGGCCAGGTGAGCTAATAATTAAGACTCTCACAAATCAAAATTTCCTTACCTTGTAAGACTGCTCATTGTGTTCATATTCTGGGGGTATATACAACTGTTCTGGTTCTGTAAATATAAACATGTAAATAAGTAAGTTATGACCAAACAAACTATTTGTGCCCCAAATTATGTACTAAATTCGATTATAGTATCCAACTTTAAGGAACATAAGTACAATAGAAAATGTCATTTTTTTGCTTTTGCATACATTCTCTTCATTCTATATCAATTAAAAACAAAATTGATTTCTTTGTGTTTGTGTGCGCTTTATATAGATATAAGAAGATGTGGTATGAGTGCGAATGAGATAACTCTCCATCCAAGTCAAAATTTATAAAAGTAAACCATTATAGGTCAAAGTACGGTCTTCAACACGGAGCCTTGGCTCACACTGAACAGCAAGGGCCCCAAAAATTACTAGTCTAAAACCATTCAAACAGGAAAACCAACGGTCTAATCTATATAAAAAACAAGAAAGGAGAAACACTTATGAACCACATCAACAAACAACAACTACTGAACATCAGATTCCTGCATGTCAAAACACAAACTTTTTTCCTTTACATAGTTTTTTCCTCCATCTGATCTCAGTTCCATGATTACAAAGTTAACCATCTATTTGTGTGTGCAAAAACACCATTGTTTTTTTTCTTTAACACAAAGTTGTTAGGATACACAGTATTTCATTTATTGAAGCTCAAAGCCTTTGAACCAAGCTATTAAATACGATTTTGGTATTGAAGCTTAGTGGCAAAAGAAAAAGAAAAATATTGACATTATTTTAATGTTACCGATACCTGAAAAACTGACTGTAATATTTTGTTTTTTCCCATAACTTCTATAGTCAATGATTTAACAGTTTTAAAAACAGCTTCTGAAAATGTGGATACACAAAACACTCAATTTAAATCAAATTACTGTTCTCGAAACCTTTTATAAATATGTATATTACTTGTAATAAATTTCATATCGTTAAAATTACTATTTTATTAAGGAAGTCAACACAATGAGAATTTGGCTTTATTATATACTGTTTCTTTGTGAGAGAAAAAAAACATTAATTTCACATTTAAAATTATTAAAATTGCCATCATTTTTAAATCAATTTAATAATATATATTTTTAATTTTACTCCCAATTCATTTATAGTCTAGCATTAGTAATCCAATCACCTAATTGATTTTAAATGTTAAATTTATGTATCAAGAATGTGGATTCCAATAATTGTACAATGAATTGATCCTATATTTTCACACACCTTCTTTTCTTTACTTTGAGTCAGAACAAAATAAAATAAAAATGGAATATAGGGGAAGACCAAGTATAAAAAGGTGAGAACTTGTATCAATGTTCTTCATCTTCAAAGTTGAAGAATCTTTAAATGTTTATACATAGTTCACAGGGCTGTAGCCAGGACATGTCAATGGGGGTGCAATATCATTGGTGAGGGGAGGGGGGGTCTTAAACCCCAATACCACCCCTGGCAGCTCTTGGGATTTGAGAACATTTAAATAAGCCAATAAGCAAATCAGTCACTTGAATTAGGAGTTTACAGCAATAAAAAGGGAGTATGATCGAACCCCCCTTCACCTCACTGGCTACAATTTGGGTCCTATACAAAACAAAAAACTGAAGATGGCCCTGCTATCTAATTAATGTTATGGACAGCCCTACATAAAATATGTAAATGAAATAAGTAAATTATGAAATCTTAATACAATCATTTATTATCTTACAATGAACAGTTTAAAAACAGTTGCAGCAAAAATTTTCAATAAATCTATTCAAATTTTTTAATATACAGCATAATTATCAGATTCTAAGCTAAATTCTAATGTGATATAAAATATATACCTTTGTACCTTAGTCTTCCTATGTGAATATTAGTACCAAGGGATATTCTATTCAGGTTAAAAGCTTATCAAATAAATCAGGAAAATTCATTTACCATTCCAATTACTATATTTTTAACAAGGGTTTGTTAATCGGAGAATAAGCATACAATAGTTTTTATGAATTTAAGATTTCAAAGACTACTTACAATAATTTGTCATGTTTTCTGTTAGTATGATTAACCTAAATGGTATTTATGTTTCAGGCCCGTTCCAAGTCTTTCAAGTTCAGCCATTTCAATAGGGACTATGCAAATGTTTTTAAACTTTGTAAAAACAAAAGTGTAAAAACATTGACTTTTATAACCAATTCCTACCTTTAAAACTTCTTAATATATCCCAATTAAAATTTCTCTCATGGCAGAATTTTTATTACACATAAATCCTTATTTTGACGATAAAGCCATACACCTTACAAAAACAATTCCATGTGACAACAGACCGCAACGTCACATTCTATATCATAAGGTATCTATTACTCTCTCTTTTGGCAGAATTCCGCAGACTTATTCAAAGAAGAAAGGTCAATGCATAAAACAGTAACAAATCTTGTCCTACCATATGACCTATGTAAATTGTTTAAAGGATACTGTTACATTTGCTTTTTTCATAAATGATTTTTTTAATTGAGGCTTTTATTAGTTATGGTCGTAAATATTCTTATAATAGATCATATAAGTATAAATTTTTCCAATTAGTCAAAATCATTCTGAAAAGTTTAACTGAAAAACTACGGTACCTACATCAAATGGAAAGATCTTATATTAAATAATATAAAACATAATCATCAGTTATGAAAGATTTGAACTATGATTTTTACCATATAAACCAGTATATCTGATTTCACATTGAATTCTTACGACGAGTCACAATAAATTAAAGGTTTGACAAATAGTTATAACAGAACCAAGCAGTGAACAACAATAGCTGTAAATCTTAAACTGTATATCAATCTTATTAAATAAACAATCAGCAAATTTAATATCATAGAGATTTTATAAATAATTAATTTTCCGAATAGTTAAATGCTTGAAATAAAATACAAAAGTTGTCTAAATTATGTTTATTATAGCATACTCTATCACTCTCTCTCAATGAACCCAGAAGAGATTTTTCTCTTTGTTTTCATGAATGTTATAGTATTTTAGAAGCTGCAGTTTTTTCCATGAAATTTGACCTGCTTTTGAAATAATATGCAAACTTTGAATAAAAATCTGCTTTTTTAAAACTTATTTTTTGTCTCCATATTACGAACATAGAAGACAACAAAAAATAGTCCTAAATTTAAAGTTTTCCATGAAAAATATTCCCTTTAAAATTTCGACACAAAATATTTTACAAAATCAATTTCTGCTACTTACCTTAACCTTGCAATTATCAAAAAAAAATTAATACAAATTTCGGTGACAAAGCTTTCACAGAGATTTCATTAATCTTTATTGACCCAGGAGTTTAACTAAGATGATAAATAAATATTGTGAAAACAACGTCACTTATTATTTTATCGAAGGCTCTCATAATGTATCGATCTTTAATAATAAGAAGAAAAGATCATATCATTTCAGTGTGTATCATACAAAGACACCTGAACTCTTTCCTTGGTTGTAACGTTATGTTGTGTTTACAAAGATTACTACTGAAAAGATAACCCTTATTGAAATAAACACCAAAGGCTTGATTAATTCCCTTACATTCTACCCTTATCAAAACCATGACAAGCTCTATGTGTCCTGAATGCTATTGATGAAAATCTGACAATCAATCAAAAATAAAATTTTGTATCATTCATAATTAAAATTAATTTGACCTCTATATTTAATAATAAATAGACCTTTACAGAAGTGTTTTTGTTCAACATATGGTTCGTTCAACCAAGTCATATGTGCATGTGTCTGTCCAAAGATAGGAACCTCAACAGTGTTTGTCTTTTATCTTGCTTTTTTGTCATTCGAAGATTTGGTGTTGATGACCATTCTTTGATAGATTCTGTTAAAATTAATCACATCTTATTCAGACTTGAGGGGAGACAACTGTTCATAGTTGAAGATTGTATGTTGACCTCTAGATAGCTTTTTTTTTTGGGGGGGGGGGGGGGGGTGTTGTTGGGTAACTGTGTAAATTGATGAATAAACAACATTTCCTTTAATTCATATCTGAAAATCCTAATAATCTAACATGAATGGAGAATTTAAAACTTCAAGATTCAAAGGAAGTCTACAGAAGGTCAGATACTGATATTTTAGCTTTTGAGTTTATCTTGTTTGTCTTTCAACATTCCATGACTTCATAAACAGCTGAGTCATGTGCATTTGTCATGGAGGCATGCTATGTTTGTCCTGCATCATTTACCAAATAAGTCATTGAATGAAATATGAAAAATCTAGGACCAAATTGATTAAGGAAACAAGGTTAAAAAAATCTGAAATGATTAAAAAGAAAATCTAGGCTTACTACACTGTGTATAAATTCAGTAAGATTCTAAAGTTGTCATATATGATAATTATAATTTGAAAATTGTTAGAAATATTTTTTTTGGGTGAATAAAGTTAATGAACATACAGTGACCTATAGTTGCTTACATCTATGTAGTTTGGTCTCTGGATGATTGTTGTCTCATTGGCTATCATACATGACATCTCCTTATAATTATATACATGCATAAAGTATGATTTGTATCACCTTTTACATAATTTTTGCAATGCAGGCATCTGGATAAAAAGACCCCCCTTGACTTTTCAATGCATGTTAAGAATTATTTCAGTTATAGTTATATACATAATAAACTAAACAGTAATCTATAGTGTATATAAAAACCAAATGAACTTAAGTTATTCAACAGTTAACAATGCATCGATTTTTTTCTTTACAAATCAAAGATTAAAATGTACATTCATACAACTAGCTATGTTAAGGTCATTTATGTGCTTATTGTATTTCAGTGAAGTTCATTATTAACAAAAATCATTATGATTTGTTCTGTCATTCAAACAGATTCAAAGAAAGATAACTGTTTTACACCTATATACCAAGAATTTAATAATCAAAGGATAAAATATTTATGTTTAATTCTTTGGTAAAGGTAAAATTTCCTAAAATAAATTCATAAATAAATTCATGTTTTGGATGCTCACATTAGAGAAATACATGTTGCTTTTGTCTAAGAAAAATATGTTTTTGGTTGCGGTAATCTAAGAACTACATGTACATATTTTGGTTGCTTCTATCAGAAATGATGATTTGATTTCTTGATAGAAACCACAGTAACATTTGTTATTGGTGTAATACAAGCCTGTTATCAATTCATGCCTAATAGCAACTCCAACTCCCCCCTTCAAACAAAAAATAAAGAAGAAAAAATTAACTTTATGTTGAACCTTACATCAATAAATTAAATTTGAATATAAATCTAAAATTAATCTGAATATATCTTACATACAATTTGAAAATTCTGTAATATATACTTTACAAATAATCTTGATTACACAAAAAAAATGTTGTTTACAGATTTAATTAGTGTGTCATTCTCCCTGAAGCTTCCATCACCAGTCCAGCATTATTCTTCATTAAGATATATATAACTGATACATGGTCCCAATTTACCACTGTACAAATTTAACAAGTGCTCCAAGCATAAAAACACAACATGTTTTATATTTATACAGTATAAACATGCTATTATATGATAAAGAGATTTTTCTAATAGATTTATCACTTAGCTAGCTTCAAAAACATATTTTTTTCTAATAATATAAATAGAAACATGCACAAATTGATTATGAGAAGAAATTTTCAGAAATTAATGAACATTATTGTATTTTAATACTTATTCATAGTGTACAGTTAAGACTTTAGGTGTCTGAAAATGCAATATAACAACTTCAAAGCAAAATTGCCAGAATTTGACTGAAGGTCAGTAAACAAATAATCAGCCTTTCACTTCAGCAGAGGTATTTTGACATGAAAAATTAAAAAACAGAGAACAATGCATGCATAAAAGTAAAAAAATCTGAAAAAAAGAGTTGTCTCCCTGTATTGAAAACAAATTTTATCAATACTGAGGCTGTTTCAATCATACACTTTTTATCCACATGATTTTTTTTTTTCATATAGTATAACGACCATGCTGCCATTTGTTATAGTGCAAAATTTCATGTTTATTATAAATAAAAATACAAATTGTATGGCTGTTTTATTCCAGTGCTGCAAACAATTGTATATTCTACCATTAAATTCCTCTACCTTTAATGAGGTGTTTTCTTAAGTAAGAGCTACACATTGGTTTAATTTTCAAACAAGAAACTACTTTTTATAAAATATCTGGCATATTATTATTATCATAAGTATATTAGATGACCTAAGATTTATCTAGTTTTATCATTTCTACTGATGTGAATTTTTAAAGTTAAAGCTATGGTTTAAAAAATTATTTGATGCTGAGACAGACGAGGAAAGAAACTTCTACAAAGGAAACGTGTTAGACTCTACCATGTCAAAGAAAACAAAATAAAACTCAAAAAGTGCCAAATAGATTTCAAAATTAACTATCAAGGCAAGTTTTGGCAAATAATGACTTAATTAAAGCAACTCAACCTGCAGTGCCTCGAATTTAAAGAATCAAATATCTAAATTTGAAAGATATTTCCAGCGTCTAGAAAAGGTTTTCCATGTGTCTAAACTGAATAGGTTTTTGTATCTATACAAGAAGGTTGTGTTTCTACACATGCATCACACATTCATACATATACATTATTACAGCAAACTTTATAATTGGAAACTTACGATCTTCATATGGTTTCCATCCTGTCAATTTCCAAAAAGAAATTATTTGAATTATTTCAAAATCTTCATTAATGAATACATTAAGTTAATTTTTCACCAAATCTTTGCTACATCATCTTTTTTTGTTGTTGCAGTCCCCTGTTTAATTTCACAGATGTTCTGTTTTCCTTCGATTTATTGCCTTTCTTGTGTTTAGGTGTCATACCACCATTGTTTTTCCCCTATTAGTCTTTGTTAAATTGGAAATTTTCAAAAAATTGTGCAGAATTTATCTTTGTTTCAAATAAAGAAACACTTGGCATGAGTAAAGTTTTATCCTGTCCAGTTCTACAGTGAAAATTTCACATACATTTTATTGCATATAAGATAATAACCATCACTGGAAGTAAACCAATCAAATTTTCACCCCTTTTTTTCTGTTAACAAGCTTTAGTAACCATGTCATCTCAAGTTTCCAAAATATTTTATAGAAGAACCAAATAAAAAAAGAATTGTGTTTTGAAACACCCAAGATATATGTTTATGACTCAGAATTTTTTTTCTGCAATGAAATGCAAGGTTAATTTCCTACAACTGTCAACTTCAAGGGAATATTTTTTTCAACCCTTTTTCGTATGAAACCCAGATGTGACGTACTATGATTTGATGGTTCTCGACCTTCATACTACCAAGTTGCATTTCGATGAAAAGAAATAAAAGCTGTAGCACCACAGCCTCCCAAAAGTGTCTATAATGACAATAAAAATTCTGATCCATTCGGTAATGAATGATTGACTGTCAAACGGCAGCGAGAAATCAAAAGTTACAGTCTTGCACCTGCTTCCGACAATCAAAGTCTTGATTTCAGGTTGTTTCACAAATATCCTTATCACAACTCCAAAATATGCATACATTTATTACTTTTGTACAAGTTCAATGACTTTCATGACCGCAGGTTAAGTTTTCTAAATGTTTTAACTCGAAATGAAATGCATGTCACAGCGATTGTTTTCAATTCCGCCATTTTGTTTCGTCACAAGTTTTTTTCTTTCAACATTCTTTGAAGAAAAAAATTGTGTTTGACAGCGTATTCATGCCAGATATGAATATATCGAATGCATTTAGTGTTTATTTAACTATTTATGGATCAACTAGGTCAAGAAACTCGTTAAAACATTATTTTTTCTGTTTTCATTGTGACCATCTAAAAATAGAAATTTAGGTATCCTTAAGGATAATTTCTGCCTCAGCTCCCCAGTGCAAAAAGTATAATTTCGGCTTGTGCTCCATGGTGCCAAGAGGATCATTTTTGTACGAAAGGGTTGAGGAATAGGTTGATACATGTATATGTAATGGCAGAACTTAAGTTGTTGCTGCAAAATTTAATTAAAAAAAATTTAAGAACTCTGTGTGAGGTTGACATACTGTATTGACACTTGTTAATTATTTTGAGACCAAAGTTGATCTAAATATTTTAATTCTTGTTTTATTGTGATGTTTGGTTTTTGTCTCCTGTAACCAACACCTTTTCTTTACATAAACAACAGAAATATTTGAACAATATTTACAATGTTTGAAGTCACTACAACATGACAACTTAAATGTATAGACATTTACACTAATATCCAATTGGAAGCTGTTTCCGTTGTTTATTGACCTAATCTAATTGATAAATTGTAGATTTGATTCTTTAATTAGTATTTTACAAGTTAAACCATTGGGACAGTTAGAGCTTTATTAATCAAGGACAAATTTGTCTGTATATTTTACGGCTGGTAAAAAATGTTTGACTGAAGTATTTTTTCTTATTGTATTTTAAATTAGTAATATGAAATTCTACTTCTGGATATTTTTTTTTAAAAAGGAACGTTAACAAAACCAAACCTTAGTCCACTCCCCCCTCAATCATACATAGCCTTTGTTAACCAGTCATATTCAAACCATGGTCCAATCCTTCAAACCGAATGATTTAAACTTTAATAACGAGTCATTAAAGCACCTTTTAAACTTTGTAAAAAGAATTTTCGTTTATAAAATTTACAATTTCAAAAGGCATATCCTAATAGTATTCAATAAATGCTGATCAATTGCCTTAGTGTTGAATGTGTCTCCTTTTATAACTTTTGAAATTAATTTGAGCTACAAATATTTGATAAAGATCATTTGTACTTAAAGCATGAACTAAGTAAAGGAAAATAAGCTTCTGTTAAGTTTAAATACAGACGTAAAGGCATTTAAAAGAATAGGTCATATATATAGATAAATTAAAAACAATTCATTGACCCATTTTACAGCTTCTAAAAACTTTGATACACATTTTCTGACGGAAAGAAAAATTAGGTTTCAATGCAAAAATCAAGAACCTATTAACAAATAGACAGCAAAGCAATCTGATGCTAAAAAAAGAAAGAAAAGAAACAAAGAAACTTCTGGATCAAAGAACACTCTTTCCTTAAAGGGGAGAGTAAGAAAAAAACTTAACGTTTATAATAAAGCATTTATGGTCAAGCTATGATGTACTGATACACTGACTGTGTACCCTTTTTACTAGAAACAGATTATAAAAATAAACTTCCATCAGCACAAAATTATCCAAACAACAAAATAAACAAGATATGATAAATATGATTTGATATGATAAGACAACCACTTATGATGTTCCTGACTTGGGACAGGTACATGAATATGTGGCAAGGTTAACCATCTTTCTCTTGTTAACTAAATGTCTGTCACAACAAATAAGCTATACATCCTCTCCTATTCCTTCTTGTCAAATCTGTCTAAAAATATTGTCAAACGTAAAAATCTATCTAAAAAAAACTATTCTCTAAATTATCTAGTCTTATCAGTTAACAACTTTTAACGAACTATGTGGTAATTAAAACTGAAGGGATAATAGCTGGACACCAGTCATATTAAGAGGGTACAGAAAACATAAAAATCATCTTAATGTTTTAATCACATACTATATAGTAAGGAGAAATCAAGCTTCTCTAATCAAAATTAGTGTTTATCAGACAGATATATCTCCAATGAAATTATTCCAGTAAATTGTGTGGTTCAAATTTCTTGAAATATTTATATTTTTGTCAACAGGTCGAAGTAAATATTTCTCAAAATTTTATGAAAATTAAACAAGCCAACCTATTTAAGTCAAAGTGTTGGGTACCCCCTAAAACATCTACTTGCTGAACATCCAAGGCTACCCTATTGACAAGAATAGTGATAATATTAAATAAAATAATCGAACATATGAAATTACCCACAATTTCTCACTTCTACTTTTTACCCCCCGATCCCACCCGCCTCCCCTTCCGCCTTGAAAATGGATGAATTGGCCCATAATCTGTCTATTCAAACTGTCCTCTTTACATATGATCAAATCCTCTTTACTGATCATCAAAAACTTCATTAACACAAAATAAAATGCTTCGCTGAGTGCAGCCTGATGCGACCGCAGAGGTCGAACCCTGAACAGTTGGTACAAATTTGGACACAATATTCAAGCTTGATACTGTCTGAATTTGGATTGCGATCAAATTTTTGACACAAAATAAATGTGGTCAAAGATCTTACAAATCTATTGTGCAATACTGTGCAATTGAAGATTTCTTCTTGAAACTTTTCAAAAATTCAAAATTTGAAAAATTTTGAAAAAAAATATGAATCCTCTAAAAAAGTTGGATAAAAAAATCCCCCCCCCCCCCCCCCCCCCAACTTTTTGAAACCCCCCTTGGAACTCGATCCCAGCCTTTCCTTTGTAGTATTGAACCTTGTAGTACAATTTCAGAGAGATCCATACACTTAAACACAAGTTATTGTCTGGAAACCAGAAAAATTTTGGTTTTGGCCCTTAATTCCTACATATTTGGGCAATTAACCCCATACTCAATCCTAGCCTTCCCTTTGTGATATGGAACCTTGTGGTACAATGTCAGAGAGATCCACACACTTACACACAAGTTATTGTCTGGAAACTAGAAAAATGCTTGTTTTTGGCCTCTTTTTGGCCCTTAATTCTTAAACTGTTGGCCCCATAACCCCTAAAATAAATCCCAACTTTCTACTTGTGGTATTAACTCATTCGCCCCCAAGAGATTTCTGGAAAATCAGGCATTTTCGAAAATTTGCAATCATATGCAAATTATATGCAAATTAGCAGACTCTTGATGCTGTAACTGATGCTCATCTATTAAACTATGTATTGAGATTTGGGGGCAGATGGCATGGGTGGGGGGTGGGGTGGGAGGTGGAATATTTTCTCGTGGGTTTGAACCCACCCCCACTGAAAAATGTTAACAAAAGATGCCCACCCCCACCTGATTTTGGCTACTTTTCACGTTTTTCCGATTTTGAACTCTTAAACGGCTTTTAAAGTGCCATATTTTCATGAACAGACATCTGAGAAGAGTTTATGGACCATGAACTGCTTGGTTGAAGTCCCTGCTATCATGAAAGTTCAGCTGGGGCAGTTAAAAAAAAGGTATGGAGGGTCATACGGGCCATCAAAGAATGGTTGTCGCCATCACGCCTACAGGCGGGATTGGGGGCTAAAGGGTTAAACATTGTCGTACAATTTCAGAGCAATCGAAATACTTATACACAAGTTATTATCCTGAAACTAGAAAAATGCTTGTTTTGGGCCCCTTTTGGGCCCCTAATTCCTAAACGGTTGGGACCATCATCCCCAAAATCAATCCCAACCTTACTTTTGTGGTATTGAACCTTCTTAAAAAATATCATAGAGATCCATTCACTTCAACTAAAGTTATTGTCAGGAAACCAATTTGTCTTCGGACGACGACGACGACATCATACCATTATACGATCACAAAAAATTTTTTGCGGTCGTATAAAAAAACGTGAAGAGCAAACGCACACATATTTAGACAATTTGAAGTACATAATATATTAAGTTTGAAATATATTCAATTAAGTTTAAAAATACATATCACAATGTGTAATCAAATGATAAAGCCTCTTGATTTGGTAAGTAAGTCAAAAAAAGATTAGGTGAAACCTAATCGAGATTTCAGTTTTAAGGATAACCTTTTATTATGGAATTTTAAACTTGGCATTTGTCCAGCTAACTTTGATACATTTGTTACTTATAATCTGAGATATAAATTATTTCACAATTTTAAACAGCTTATGTATTCTTTAAAGGATATTTCATGTTTTTCTTCAATGTTTAACTGTGACTCAAAGCATTTAAATTCCAGTCCAGAAATCGACATTGATAAACAATATATTTTGAATTTGTCAATTTAAGAAGTTCAATAAAACATCAGATAAACAACAATTAATTTTATAACACTTTACATAGTAGCCTAAAAATGTTATTTGTCAGAAAGTGGAATTGATATTTTTGGCATATTGTTCATTACAATTTACATAATTTCATAGATAGGAGATAGGAGATATATTTTATTGTGGGAGATACTTAATTCAGTTGATTTTGAAGTGAAAAAGCAAACCATAATCTCAAAGCTTAAAGGAAATACTCTGTAGATGCTTTAATGAGGGGTGGACAGTGGTAAGGGAACATGGGAATGAGGGGCTGGAATCGGGATTCAGGATGAGGGAAACAGGAGTCAGGGGGCCAGAAACGAGGAAGATGGAGAGTAAAAATTGAGATATCAGCCTGGGAAATTATTTTTTACCATTTTTCATTTAGGAGTAAGGGGAGGGAAATGGGAGGTGGGGGTAGGAAAGTGGGAATCAGGGACCCCCTGTCCACTCCTTCTTTAATAAACGATACCACTCAATGCTTGTACATTGAATATAATATAAAACATACATTTGATAAATTTTCAATTATTAGATTATTCAGTTTGAATTTAAAATTGCGTAAATGGACTGTATTTACATTATACAGAAGCATAAAGCATCACCTTCACTGCCAAAAGAGATGGCTATTCTTCTTTTGCATGACATAGAGATCTCTTGACTTGTTTTTTCTTGAATAAAAAAAGGCATAACTTATTTGGAATTTAGAGCTTCCTGTTAGTGACAGTGTTTGACAAGACTACAACAAAAGCCATTTAGTACAAAAAATTGTCAATATCCATTGTAAAAATCATATCAATTTACAAAACATAACAATAAACATTATGTAAAATCACCTTTACAAAAATATACTGTGAAATATGATCTGATATTGTCAGTTTGTTGTATATCACGTTACAAGGTAATAGTCATAGCAAGTGTGACAAATAAATAGAAATGCAATTCATGCATATGTCTTGATAAAACCAGATATGCTAGGACATACTTTGTGACCTTGTCAGAGGAATAATGACGCCCCTCTATTCTTCCTACAAACAAAGGTCACCTGGAAGGCAATGCCAAGTCAAAATGTAACTCGCCATTATACACGATTGATTCAAAGTTATACTAAATATCTGTAGGCATGTTAAAAAAAGTTGAACTGGGAGTTATTGCTCATTACTGACATCCCCATTGTATTTGTTTTAACAAGATTTTGGTGAGAGATGGATGTCAAAATGCATCTCACTGTATAACATGCTCACATGAAGCTTATTACCCAATTTAAAAAAACTCTGATTTGTAGTTTCTGAGAAAAAAGCAACGAAAACTTCATGGAACGGGTAGACACACTTAACCAGTATACCCCACTCCGTCTGACTGGGGGTACATAAAAGTCTGGAAATGTACTGCTTTCAAGAAAATTTTATAAGTGCAAGAGGTGTAATTCCCTTAAAAGTAGATCCTCAATAACTAAACTTCAATTTGTAACTCACCAATATATACTTATAAACCAAACAAAAATGTGTCCATAGTATTAGTACACGGATGCCCCACTCGCACTATCATTTTCTATGTTCAGTGGACCGTGAAATTTGGGTCAAAACTCTAATTTGGCATTCAAATTAGAAAGATCATAACATAGGGAACATGTGTACTAAGTTTCAAGTTGATTGGACTTCAACTTCATCAAAAACTACCATGACCAAAAACTTTAACCTGAAGCAGGACAGATGGACGGACAGATGATAGGACGGACGAACAGACGCACAGACCGAAAAACATAATGCCCCTTGCCCCTAGGTAGGGCATGAAAACAATTATTTACACTGCATCTACAGGCATACTGACAAAAGTCTGGACAACTATTGGATTATGGAATGACGGGATGACAGAAGGATCAATATGGGTGATACAATATGCAATGGCTTTTGAGCGACTTGAACATTAAAATGGGTGTTGATGAGGGAATGTTTGTTTCTGCTAGCTTTCAGTATTTCAAATTTTTGTTACAGTGTGTCTTTTTCACATATTTGTCAAAATCAATGTGTCCATTGTGTTTTAACAATTGGAAACTATTCTTTAATATTGATATTAGCCATTTCTTTTCTAAATTTTAAGAAACCTAAAAAAGAAATTCTTTCCAAATAAAGCAGAAAATATATAGACAAATTGGCATCAACTTTTTGCGATAAGAATTGAATAAGCAACAAAAACTAAATGTAATTGAAATTAGATTTTGAGCTTCTAACTATATATCAAAATTCCTAACAGAATAAATGAAAAATATAGGATATTAATAACTCAAGTCCTTGTATTTAATTGTACACATAGTAAAATGAGATGGCAAGAGACTTAGCCAAATCCACTTTTGGGTTGTATGGAATAAAAGCTTACTGATTTTATCTGCTCAGGGGGAAGATTTAAGAGTTTAAAAAAATGACATGATTTACTGCTACAAACCAAGTCTCCTATCAAAAAGCTAACTGACATTTGTTACACAGTGTTACTGCAGTGTATGGATGCTAAAGTAAAATATTATGAATTTATAAGACTATTAAAATAAAACTTTTAAAGAAATTTACAAAGTGAAAAAATTTACAGGTAAGAATGTGAACAGCTGATTCTCAACAGGTGTGCTACTGAAATAAATTCTTACTCCAGAGATTTTTACAAGCTAGATAAACTTAAATGTATCTCCCCTTTTATGTTTCCAGGATAATAACAAATTAAACCTGTTTGATGTCTATAGCTGGAAAAATTAACAATAAAACTTTTTTAAAGAGGTCGAAATTTTGCAAATCATTGTCACATTGTGTGTTTCAACGAAGACATCCATTTTATAACAGATACATTGTACAAGTTTTGTACACATCAGATTTTTTTCTATTTAAATTTTTTTACACTACCTCAAGCTGAATAATACATGCTCATGAATGCAAATATCATGTTTGTTAAATCAAGAACACTTAATAATGAACAATCACGATTGTATTTAGATTTCAGAGCAATAAGTTCTTTTCCAGTCAACTGCCATCGGAAATTCTAGGGCTCTCAGTTTTTCTTTCAATGCAATGTTCTGGATTTTCTTATTTACATGCCATTTCTTTGTTACCTTTCATCTGTTTCCAATCTCAATTAAGTGTAGCATAGTTCAAACACAAAATACAGTTTTATTCATAATTTAAACAAACAAAGGATTCCAAAAATTCCATCAGACTTTACAAGCAAAATCATGAAGGGCTTCAATAAAACATTAAAAATCGCAGATCTTAGACCATACTTCTAGACCCCTGCTTCAAACCTCAAACAAAATTGGTCATTATAATGTAAAAAACCATCAAAATACATTGTACTTTCAAATGTTCTGAATCTCAGTTGACTGTCTTGGAAGCAAATAACTTAATACCATAAGAACATGTAGGTTTGGCTTTGTATCACAGATCAAGCCTTGTGGTCATAAAAATTGTGGAGTAGCATTATTAACCAATCAAAGTACTGGCCTTGTCGTCATAAAACTTTCGAGCACGAATATCGTACTCAAACTCAGAAATCAACCCATCAAAATACTGGATTTTGTGTTTCAAGCACAAATCTTATGCTCTGAGAACAAATGTCGTACTCCAAGTACTGAGTAAAGTTTGATGACCGAAACCTCTGATTTTCTATTTTTATATTTTATAGATTTGTTGCATTGATCAGCAATGACTTCATTCTAATACCAATATTAATCATTGGCCGGCCTTTTGTACTCAGTAATTCACAACTTATCTGAAGGGACAATCAAGAGCTCATTCCTATACCTATATCAATCATTATGTCCGGCCTTTTGTAGTCAGTAATTCACTACTTATCTGAAGGGACAATCAAGAGCTTGAAAGACATATGGTATAAGCAAGAGTCTATTGCAGAAAATATATTTGTGCCCTCTAGATGTCTTTTATGATTGAATTGTGTTGTTGAGTTACTGTCTTATTAAAAACTACCACACAAATCCTTTTATTTAAATGGTCAGCATTATTCTTCTATTAGTACTTTTTAAAACAGTATGGTATAATGATATTAGAGAGCAATGTATGTACCAAAATAAAACCTGTATTAGGGGGGAAATTTTTTTTACAAGTTACTATTTCTTTTCTTTATACCAGAAAGTTTTATCTGCCTTGTAATCGGCTAGAATTTTGAATAACTTCTTGTAATTTCCCTTTTTAGTGGTCAATTATCCCTTTGGCATGACAATTTATTACAAAATCTGATCTTGACACTGTACATAAAAACTTTTAATGATATTTACTTACACAATAACTTATGTTATAAAAGTCAGGCTATTTAAACACAGAACATTCAAACTTTTACCTATCAGAATCAACAGTAGGGTCAAACAAACATCGCTGAATGGATACCAAAATATTCAGTACATGTGAATTGATAGCCTAGGAGTCAATACTAATTTATTCTAAACTTTGTCTGACTTTCTAAAAAAAAACATCATCAAATCATCCCTTGATAGCAAATGATGAAATAGTAACTACACATCATTTTAAATTTGGCAAATTTTAAAGAATAAAAAACTGATGGCAAGAACTTTTAGTGATGATGCTGGTTGAAGGTTGTTATGAATATAAAGACAATATTTGGAAAAGCCAAGCTTCCTCTTTAATTTGAATCAATATTCTTTATCAAGAATAAGATTTTCACGAATAATTTGCAAGTTGATAATGGCTCTTTATTCTATTGCAAATATGTATGTTGCAAAAACTTCATAGAAAACTAGAAGCAATATTTGAAATATGAATTCTGACATCAAGATATCGTTCAAAAAGGTATGAAGAATATATGTATATGTATGTTTTATGATTATCTATAAAAATTTAAGATCCAAATGTTAAGTGTAAATTGTTATACTTCAAAGAAATTTAGTTTGTATTTTCCAACTTCTTCTTTCTTGAATATTTGGCTATTCCTTGTGATATAACTTTATAATGATACAATTCAATGCAAGTTTGATGGGTTGTCAAGTAAATTAATTTAAATCATGTTTCGGTCATACTAATAAACCCAAAATCCATTCTTTCAAATTAGTAAAAAATAGAAAACTCATAATTTTTTTTAAGCATATTTTACAAATCATATCCATAATCTACATTTATATATATTATTAAACCGCGAATTTGATGCAGCCATCAACAGTTTATACAAAATCTACTTTAAAGCTTATCAGTAATATGACCCAACTACTCTGGTAATATGACCTAACGACATTGAGTAGCTTACTATTACAAAACAAGAGCCTTAATTGTATTACAATCACCATTTTAATTAAACAGCATTGATTAAAATTTAAAATAGTGTTATCCTTCTTAAGATCCATCAGATTTTCATACCCTGTAAACACATTATCTTGTAGACATTTAATCGGATTTTCGCTGACAATAGGGACACAAGTTCGTCTACAAACTAATGATGTCTGGGACAATAGAGACCTATTCTATGAAGGATCAATTCACTTTCATTCAAAATACTTCATGCAGCTTATATTTGAAATGATTCGTAATTTTTCAGTGAGAAAAAAGGAAAATTTGAAAGAAACTGAAATCTATGTTAGTATTGGTTTTTAAATAGCGGAGCAAGTGTTTTGATTCTTCTTTAACCTTTACCCTATAATTCCTTAATAGTGACCATTCCAATTCCTCCCCTTTACCAAAATGTTAGTGAAGATAAACTTTATCAAAAGGTGCTGATGTAACAAATTTTACAAAATCTTTGTTCACTTTAAGAACAAATTTGGATCTTACTTTTAAGATATAAACCAAGGGCTTTTCAAATTTTCTAACAATACAGTGACATCACATGTGTAAAAAAAGTTTATACCTATCGTTCAAATTTTTATACATGAATTGAAAAACATGATTAACCTAAACCATAATAAAAGAAACAGGACATAAATTAAATATTCAAAAAATTCTTTAGGTTGGTTGCATGTAATTCTAATGGTATTAGCCCACACAGCAAAAAGATAGTCGACTAAAATTTGAAACTCCTTAAACATAATTTAACTTTGAATATGTGCACATTGAATATTGAAAACATTTGTCACCTTTGAATTAGCTTTACATTTATTTCATCAATACACAAATTTTCAAATTACATTTTAACATGCAAACTTGATGAGCATGTTTCACTCAATCAAAATAGAATGGCGGTAAAAATATATTTTACATTATCTGTTAGATAAAGGTCGTAAAAGACACAGTTTGAAATTAGACTTAAAATGAAATTTAAAACCATATATTCCAACGAGTTGCCAAGCTCAACTTTATAAATGGCAGTTGATGATTTATAACAATAGCAGATATAACATGACATCCAATTCAAGCTTTTTAATGAATGGTTTTGATATAAAATTTTCAGACACAACACTTAGAGCAAATCATTTTAACTTTATATACACAAATCTGATATGATTATTTGGTTAATGAATATCATGCAAAATTGAAAATGTTTTTGTCATTAATTTTCTAAAATCAGGAAAAATGTTGCAACAAACTAATCTCTCTACAATATATTATAACCACTACAAACATTGAATGAAAGCAACCATCTTGGTACCATACCTGTTTCCAAGTCCAAAAAGCAGACATTACCAGAACCATCAAAAGCTACTGTGTCCGGTGTAATGCACAATGTTTGGAACATTTCTGGTGAACTCTTCACAACATCCAATACAAGGCAACATTCACGACACAAGGCCCATAACTCTTCCTCAGACAAGCAAAAATCTCTAGATGACAGAATGTCTGAAAGACTAATGGTTTCATCTCCTTCAAACTCAGGACTAGCATCTTGTTCATCTACTTCTCCTTCAGCAAACTCCATATTTGATGGAAGAAATTCTGTTTCCATGGTTATTAATCCATTATGAAATTAAAAAACTACACTTTAGCTGACCTGAAAATTAAACAATATTTGAATAATAGTCCATTAAAGTACATAAATATAATTGTATTGTCTGGTATTATTAAATGTAAAATAAATATCAATATACTTATATCTGTTAAAAGTTAAATAGACACAAGGCATTAAATCTGATTAGTTTGCTAGTTGTCTGATTCAGACAAATTCTTAAACAAAAAGAGTTGTTTTCCCATACTATAAACTAGTGATCATATATGTATTTCCATAGCTGCTTTCAAACTAAGAAAAAGATCCAGTATCCACTTTTCATTTGCATATATTTTTAGTACTGTAAAAAAATATCAAAGTTTTTCCAAATAAATTTACTCGTTCTGTAATTTGCTTAATTAAGAACTGGTTAGTTTGGCATAGCATTCCATTTCTGTATTATCTTCACAGCTTATTCTTTTAGTGAACTTTGTGCACTTGATGACCTCAACATGGGAAAGCATGTCTTAACAATGTATGTAGACAAGGGAAGTCATGTTAGATTATCATTCACTTAGTAACAAAAGGTATATATGTACAATGTAATGTCATTAAATTTCTGTATCAAATATAGGTGGTCTGCATATATTATTTGACAACTGGAATTCCAAATTTTGTCATTTCACTATGGACAATTGACCTTGTTTCCTTTGGTTATTTTATTATTAAGCCACTTTATAAGGACTAAGGACATAATCAATATAATTACTACAAAACTTCAGAAAAAGTAAATAACAGTAACTGGAAGCAGAGTTTGCTTATTTTCTCTTCATAAGAAAGCTGTGTGATCACTCTCCATTCATTGCATGTTAAAATTAAGCTGTATTGAATAAATATACTATGATTAAAAATAACATCTTTTCATTTTTAAAATAAGGTCAAGTACTGGTGTCTTTATCATAAATAGGCCCAATTGCATGCATGTTTAGCACAACCAAAGGTTCAAACGTTATAATTGTGAAGAAAAAAAATTAATGTACAAAATTTTGATCCATCATTTGCTAGAAGCCAATTGGTATATTTATCATACTAGATGTATCAAAATCCATAGAGCCTTTCTTAGTATTTCTGCAAATTAGTAAAACTATTCTATGAAAACAAAATGATTCAAACAAGAAGTTTTTTTTTAAAGTTCTTGTTACTTTGCTATCTCAATGACATTTATCAGAGCAACATCTACGTGGGTCTAGCGGATCAAGGGCTTTAATGAACATTCTCCAACTGACCTATAGCAAATATATTATATGCAGCCATTTCAGGACTAGCTAAATCATAAAATAAATTACCGGTCTACTGGGCCAGTAAAATATATATTTTCTATCATTAACAAATATTTTGGAGGGAAGCATGTTCACTTTGCCAATTAGACTGTCTTATATCTGCCCAACAAGTTTACACCTTTGTACACATATGAAAGTATATTTGTTGTATATTTGACAGAGTAAGTTGTGCTTAAAGCTTAAATTCGTTATGTATGAAACAAACAAAGACATTTGTTAAATATTTATCCAAATATTAAATTCTTTTGAAATATAACAATAAATAAATATTTTCCTATTAGAAAAGTATCGTCTGTTTTTGTGATTCTAATCCATAAATCTATAAATCTACAAAATGTTAAACAATAAAGTCAATATAATGCTTATGCCTCTATGCCAATCTTTGATAATTTTAATGTAATTGTTATTAAAATTACTGATATAGGGTATCTTCTAATGTTTGAATACCCCAACTGGCAAAAGCTGGGGAATACATTTGTCTGTGAGTCCATATACACTTTGTACATCTCATATCCGCAACTCCTCTTAACATGTGACTCGATTTCCAGAAAACTCTCAAAGATCATTCTGTATGTAATGCATTGTGAGCATCCTATTGCATTCATTTATCAAAATATTTTGGTTGATTTTTAATTGCAAAAATATATTTTTTTATTGAAAGGGGGGTTGAGCTTATGAGCTTACAGCATATTATGTTATTTTGCTTTAAGACAGTAGATACCAATTCTTCCATTGATCACAACAGAGAATGTAAATTGATATAAAAGCAGCCTGATGACATTTTCTGTCATTTTCAGTGTGTTGACATGCAAGCAGACAGAGAACGCTTTTTGATTATTTATAAATTTCAATCAGAAATGTTTAACCAATGTAGGAAAACTTTTCTTAGACTATAAACCCTAGATCATCTCTTAATACTTTTATTAATGATAATTTTGCTCAATCCATGAACACCATCACAAGTAAATAAATTGGGGTCCTACATGAAAAAGTCATTTGAACTGAGGACAGAGGACTCTGGACTATTTACTGTAAATGATTGTGTATATATATGTGAATTTCAAGTTATATTGTATACTTATTTTGTATTTGTCACAAACTTATTGTTTAAAGTTTACATGGCAATAAACATATGAATTTGAATTTTGATAATGCAGAAGCAATTTCATGTATGATTCAATTGAAATAAATATTACTGACTTGCTGCACTAAAACATAAATGGATTTAAATTCTCTTGACCATCCCTACTTAATTCTTACATACATGTATAATAATCCTCTTAGTACAACTGTTTCAGAATTTCTTGTTATATTAGCGACCCTCCAGTTATTTTCAATCTCATTTGCTTTTTTTTTTACAGGTTTCAAATAGAACACCCCCACCCCCCTTTTTTTCCTCCTTAAAAAACCTTCACATGCTTCTTCTTTTATCATAAAGAACCTTACATTCAAAGCACAAATTTAATCTTTTCTGCTTACAAACAAATTTTTAAGTTCAAATGACGATGCAAAACTGTACAAATAAAAATAAAACGTACCTTAACATGTTGAACAATATCCTAGTAAAATGTGTATTGACACAACTTTGTTGGAGTTATGTATTTAATGGTAAACTTTTATCTGCAGAAATCAATAAAACAAATGAATTGACCAATTTATTACTTACCTGAATTTTTACCTGTCCAGGTGTAAATTACAGGTATAAATCCTCCATACTCTTCAAAATCAGCTGAAATTTCAAAACTGTGCACTGATCAATATGTCAAATTGGATAAAAAATTGAAATAATGCCAGAAATATCATACAATATGTAATAGCCTAGTTAATGTGTTAATCATTTCAATATTGATGGTCTTGGTTGGACGATTACGGTACAGTAGTATACTACCCGTTAACTCATGCATGTCGAGACAAGTTTGTCAACAATCCTTTTAAAGTTCTATTCATTTAGAGGATGGCGTCAACAAACATAACACTTGATAAAAAAAGAAAGTTGTTAATTGCAAATAAATAGCATTATTTTTTCCTTTGACGAGTAATTTATTAAAATGCTTAATGAACTTGGAATTCTCCTGGCAAACTGATTTGGCAGCTTAAGATCCCCGAAAAAATTTAAGTAATTAAAATATTTAGGTAGATGGGTTCGAATATCAACTTTAAACATTTATGAATTGGATTTTAAATTATGTTAATCATTAAGTACACAATGTTATTGAATTCCAAAATTAATCTACATATTAATCCTGTCATAAGGAAAATCAACTCTCTGTTCCAAAATTGAACAAATTGGATCCCATTCAACTCAACAACAAGATTACTTATTGAATGAATCATAATTCAATTATTATGATTTAAATTTTTTAATGATATATGGTGGATTAAAGCTAAAATAAGACTTTTGTGTATTCATTTTTCAAGCTAAAATTTTGAAAGGCTATGATACAAGTTTTCTATTTCAATGAGATTTGTAAACAAATTATAATAAATTTGCTGAAGAAATTTAATTTTGAAGTGCAAAATATCTAACTTTCATAAATACCAGACACTTCCACTGATCAATAGAATGGTTCAAAGTCTTTGTAAAAACACAATTAACTTTTACAAAATCTGTATCATTAACCCATTCATTAAATGATATATGATAATAGTACGCAGTGGCTGGATCAGAAAACTATGTGACAGCAAAGTAAAGCAAATCAGAACATGGAAGCTTTACTCAAATTATTACCTTAGTTCAAGGATACATCAATGCTGATCATATTTCAGGTATTTTAGATGTAGGTAACATCCAGTCAAAGTAGTTTTCATGGATTAAATTTTTGGCTCCATGATTTATTATACCATTTATACTTAATAGCGAACAGTAGGTTAATATGACCTATTTTTCATGGATGACCAACTCACTAAAGTACACCTCCATGTAAGGTTTCCATGATGTAATATGAACAATGATGTAAAATATACTCAAATATAGACAGTAGCTAATAAATTTTCAGGATGTTAATCAACTTTTGACAATGAAAATGCCAAAAAACATAATTTTTTCTCACCAAAGTCAATCTGTTGTAGAGTAATTAAGGCAAGATAATGCGATCAATTCTTTAACAGCAATCTGAAATTTGTTCTCTTAAACCTACAGACAAACTGTAAAAACCTGTTATTTACACCTCTCTGTCATATCATGGGGAAATTATAAAAAACAAATAAAGTAAATAACAAATAAAGTGGACAACACATAAAATTCAACTTTGCACAGAAATTAATGGACATTATACACATCAAAGAGTACTAATTTGTAGGGTCTATTTGTCATCTCACCTCAGGTTAAAATGGAGGCTTATCTTAATTGACCAATAAATCTTATCAATTATTCATATAAAATTACTTATTATATTGCAATTGTCCGTATTTAGTCAACTACTTACATAAATATTCTCTTAAGGGTATGATAAACTTTTATTATCCAATAAATTGCAGGAAAATGATCTTCATCTTAATCTAAGGGGAATAATCCCAGTTAATACTCTGAAAGCATTCACGGACTCAGTATTTATTGGAGACTTTATTTCTGTTTTCATCAATTCAAATCAACAGACAACTGATTGAAATTTATCCTTTATACTGTTTATTTTTCGATGTGAAGACAACTTAATATTATATAAAGATCAAATACAAGAGTGCACACGCTGAAATGTCTCGCCTTCTTTACTAATCATTGATATTATGTTGATAGTCCTAAATATAAAGCTTTATTACAACTGTCACATAAACTTAACATTAACCAAGTAAACTAAACATTGACCAATGAACCATGAAAATGAGGTCAAGGTCAGATGAACCATGCTAGGCAGGCATGTACAGCTAACAATTCTTCCATACAACAAATATAGTTGACCTATTGCTTATAGTTTAAGAAAAACAGACGAAAACACAAAAACTTAACACTGAGCAATGAACCTTGAAAATGAGGTCAAGGTCAAATAAAACCTGCGTGACTGACATATAGATCATAAAATATTTCCATACACCAAATATAGTTGAACTATTGCATATAGTATTAGAAAAAGAGACCAAAACTCAAAAACTTAACTTTGACCACTGAACCATGAAAATGAGGTCAAGGTAAGATGACACCTGCCAGCTAGACATGTACACCTTACAATCATTCCATACACCAAATATAGCTGACCTATTGCATGCAGTATTAGAAAAAAAGACCAAAACTCAAAAACTTAACTTTGACCACTGAACCATGAAATGAGGTCAAGGTCAGATGACACCTGCCAGCTAGACATGTACACCTTACAATCATTCCATACACCAAATATAGTAGACCTATTGCATACAGAATAAGAAAAACAGACCAAAACACAAAAACTTAACTATAACCACTGAACCATGAAAATGAGGTCAAGGTCAGATGACACCTGCCAGCTAGACATGTACACCTTACAATCATTCCATACACCAAATATAGTAGACCTATTGCATACAGTATAAGAAAAACAGACCAAAACACAAAAACTTAACTATAACCACTGAACCATGAAAATGAGGTCAAGGTCAGATGACACCTGCCAGTTGGACATGTACACCTTACAGTCCTTCCATACACCGAATATACTAGACCTATTGCTTATAGTATCTGAGATATGGACTTGACCACGAAAACTTAACCTTGTTCACTGATCCATGAAATGAGGTCGAGGTCAAGTGAAAACTGTCTGACAGGCATGAGGACCTTGCAAGGTACGCACATACCAAATATAGTTATCCTATTACTTATAATAAGAGAGAATTTAACATTACAAAAAATCTGAACTTTTTTTTCAAGTAGTCACTGAACCATGAAAATGAGGTCAAGGATATTGGACATGTGACTGACGGAAACTTCGTAACATGAGGCATCCATATACAAAGTATGAAGCATCCAGGTCTTCCATCTTCTGAAATATAAAGCTTTTAAGAAGTTAGCTAACGCCGCCGGTAGCCGCCGGATCACTATCCCCATGTCTAGCTTTCTGCGACAAAAGTTGCAGGCTCGACAATAATTAAAAACCTTAGCAAACCATTGTTTATGCATTATATATACTAATTTTTCATAATATAGGCAACTTTTTCAATATAACATTTTAATTTTGTGGAATTAAAAATTTGTGCACCATCTGTCCTTTTTCTTTCTAAATATTCATTACCATGGCAACCACTTGTAAAGTTCCTTATTCAGACTCCCATGGTAACTGCTGATTTCTTGCTGTAATTGTCTACTTGTCGAGTTAATAACCTTTTCTCTTATCTTGATAAATTATGTCATGGCCTCCTTAAAACAAAATAAATCTAAATAATATATTATTTCACACTGATTAAACTTACATCTATTGTATTGTAATTTACATAACTACAGTATAATACATATTAATTTCTACAGTGTATTGTATCCAAACAATAGCTTAAAGGAAGAATGTAATTAATCCATTGTAAAACTATTTGACATGGTTCAAAATATAAACATGTATTAGCCTTCTATAGAAATATGAAATATTTGGCTTATATATCTATAACAAAAACAAAATAAACAATTTTTAAATTAATATCAAGTACATTTGTTTGTAATCACATGGCAGTTTGGTTGTATATCAGGACTTAACTTAACACTAGACAGCTGGCAAATTGCTAGTTGAAATTTAGATTTTTTTTTAGGTTTTACTAGTTTGAAAAGATTTTACCAGCAAACCTTTCATAGTTTAATGTAATAAATAATGAGATACTTAACTACAACAAAATACTGAGAATTTTAGATCTTATTGTAACCTTAATACAATGTTACTAGAAAAAACCAGCGTGAGTGCGGCTTGAAGACTACTTGAAATGTTTATGGTGATACAGTTTTGGTTTGTGTTTCTCAAACTGTTTTTATGCACTGGTGCATTATGTTGATAGTTTTGATTAGTTTGTCAGTTCTTCTTCTATACGTGTTTGAATGTCCAATTAGCAGCTTCCGTCTAGGTGTTACACAGGTGCTCCTAGAACGGAGGAAATAACTCACAGAAGAAGAGGACAACCTAGAACACTGATGATTAAAACATTTCTCAGTGGTGCTAGTTTGTAGTATTTCTTTCTTTATTTTCGAAAGGTGTGGGTCAAGTTCTGTCTCTGTGTGATACAGGTGCTCTAAGAACGGAGGAAATAACTAAGACAAGACAATTTTTTTTCGAGTTGTGCGAGTTCTGTCTCTGTTTGACACGGGTGCTCTGAGAAAGGAGGAATTTACGAAGAGAAGAAGATAACAATCTAATGATTAAACACATTTCTTAAAGTTTGTTATATTTCTTTTTCTTTTTTTTTTTTTTGAATGGTGCGAGTTTGATAAAGTGATGCAAGTTGTAATAATAAGTGAGAGTGTTTGAGTTGGGCGAGTTGGCCATGGGCCGAGTTGAGTCATAAATTCAAGACAGATTGAATACAAAACCATTTCCGCCTGCTTACAAAATGTAGACGGTAAGGAACCAGCTACGGAACTTTATTTGGGGTTTGATTAATTAAGCTTCGCTAATTAAAGCAATTACTATATGAAGTTATAAAGTACATTACATACACTAACTATTTATTATCATATACTGGTAATACTTCAATCGTCGGCTCGAAGACAAACCGGCTAAAAAATTTTGGTCTCCAAATTTAATAGTATAGATAATTGAAAGAACCCTAAGTGAGTAATCTCAAATACCATGAGAAATATAAGCTCTATTATGGCAGTAAGAATTAATAGCAATTAAATTTTACAAGTCCTGAAAACATTGTTCCACAATTTCAGATTTTTCTGATTATCAAAACTCAGTCAGATTTTTTTAATGACTGGAAATCCTTTATACAAATTTGCAGATGTTTTGATGAAAATGGAAGGTGCTATCGAGGAGACAAGAACTAATGTGGGATTTTTACAATCCCCTCCTAAAGAGTTTCAGAATTGTGCAATTATCGGAAAAATCTTAGATTTTGATCAGATAAAACCTTCATCCAAATTTGAAGAGGATACAAAAATGTATCAAAGACACAAATGGCTGAATTGGGCAGAACATTTCTTAATATTGGAGAACTTAATATTGGAGAATGGTCTATACTAAATATTTACATGTATGGAAATATAAAATGGGAAAAAAAACAACTAATAAATGATGGTAGTAGGTGCACAACCTCAATAGGTTTGCAAACTTTTTTGAAATTCCAAAGATCTGGGTTAAACATGTTAAAAAAAAAATGATACCATCTTTTGAAAATTTTGCTAAAGAAATGCCCAAGTCTGGAAAAATTTCCTCGTACAATTCCATTTTAGCAGGCGCAAAACTGCAATATATACATCTTTATGCAATCAATCTGTGAAGTTTCAAGCATCTTGGATGAAAATTGTAGTAGGTGCACAGCTTCAACATTTTGCAATCTTTCTGTAAAGTTTCAGGAGTTGCTAGACTTCACCATACCTATAATCCTGTTTTGGATATATTTGAATTACTGAGGGAATGACAGAAGGATGGACGGATGGGCAGCCAGACTCACTATCTAATGGACAGGTCAAAAACATTATAAACTCTGGATCTTTGTTTGTTCAAGGTATAACTCAATTATTCATAACACAGAGATATGTCTTGCCTTTTTGTAATTTTGATAATGCAAATGTTGAATTTAAAATAGCAATACTTTAACATGTAAGTAATGCAAATATTCAAAGTCAATGAACCATAACTGAAGGTAAATGGCTAAACAATCTCCATGGAAATGAGATGTGCCAATGCTAATACAACTGCATACCAAATACCATTGACTTATCATAAGTCGTTTCCTTTAAATAAACCTAAACACAAACATTCACTTTTAAACTATGTAAAAGTTTCAAAGTCAATGAAACATGATGAGGGGGTGGGGCTATATAATCTCCATGGCAACAAAACTTGCAAATGCCAATAAATTTGCATACATAATATCATTGACTTAACATAATAGCGGTTCATCTTAAACTGATCTAATCACAAACTAGTACATTATTGATGCTGCCGCTGGAAGCAGCATACCTATGTCTGGCTTTTTGACTCTGTCAAGGCGAGACAAAAACTAGTCTCTTTATTTTTATTCAACTTTTGCCTGCTTCAACTTTTGTATAAAGTTCCATAACTCCGCAATGTCATATCAGAAATTTATAAAAAAAAAACAAAAGGGAGCATATTTCAATAGATATAAACAAGTCACCCAAGACCAAGTTTAATGATAACTGCTAAAAGCGTTTTTGAGTTGTTGTCCGAAATACTGGAAAATCCCCCTTTTTTATGAATTAAGTCCTAATACTCATTCAAAGAGCTGAAAGCTCTAAGTAAAAATGACGCCATTGTCTCTCATATTGGGATATTTTTGATGAAAGTCTTGATAGGTAGGGTGACTGATAGAATAGATATGAATTGTTTCCACAATCTATAGCGGTTTTATTTGCTTGTCAAGATATATATATATGTGTGTGTGAAGTGAAGATAACTACTAGTTGTTCTGCTGTACAAAGAAATAGCTCAAGACTACCTGAACAATCTACAATATTCAAAGTAATATGTGAATTTGTTTCCCTTATTTGTAGAATTATTTAACAAAATGATTATGAAGAGCCTGTAGTAAGAAAGCTCTTATACCCAACATAGTCCTCATTCAAGAGATAATTTAATGGTTTACTTTTATAAATTTTGACTTGGATGGAGAGTTGTCTCATTGGCACTCATACCACATCTTCTTATATCTATAAGTTACAGGTGACCTAGTGACATAATCACATTGTTATTTCTGTTACCTAAACATGATCAATTTCTGTAGATTTAGACAATAGTATTGTTATACTAGTTTCACAATTACAAACAAAGTGACACCATTTATACAACTTAATTTCATTGTGAAGAGCCTGTAGTAAGCAAGCTTAAACTGAAATCTTAAAATGACAACATAAATTATTGCAATTTTTTTCAACTGATTTAATGTTTAGTACTGTAGTCATTTATTTCAAATAATTGACCCGTAATAAAATAAGGAGATGGGGTGTGATTGCCAATGAGATAACAGTCTGATGTACTATCTACCAGAGCTACTGTTTATTATGTTTATGGTTGAACTGTATCTTTGAAAATTTTAAAAATGTACATTTGCAACGCTGGAGTTGTCTTTCTTTTACCAATGTATGAGAATACTAACATTCACTTTAAGTATGTAAAATAAGGAACCGAGTTCGGAATGCGGGTTGGAAGTCTGGTCAATGGTAAAAGAAAATTGACTGCGTCATTTTCTAAAAATGTAAAATCAGAAATTTTTTAAATCGAAAGGGAAATTATGTCAATATATATGAACAGTTCTTAAGTTTAATGAAAATTGTTCAAAGCATTTTTGAGTTATTGTCAGAAAACTGGAAAATCCACCATTTTTTAAGAATAAAATCCCATAAATCTGAAATTTATAGAATAAAAAGGGAGCTTACGTCAATAGATGTAAACAATTCACCAAAGTTTCATGATAATTGGTGAAAGCGTTTTAGAGTTACTTTCCGACATGTTGACAACGGACAGACAACAGTATACCATAAAACGTCCCGTAAAAGGGCTTATAAAAATGGAAAAAAAATGGTAAAATTTGAGGGCAAGAACTTTAAGAAGTCGTCTGACGGTTTTGACGTATATGGACAATTGGTAGAGCTCAACATTCTGAACATTTCTGCTCCTGTCAGATTTTCTCTATTTAGAAAGGTTTTCGAAATATTATAGACAAAAACTGCATTTTACCCCTATGTTCTATTCTTAGCCATGTCAGCCATCTTGGTTGGCAGGCCGGGGTCATCAGACACAATTAATAAACTAGATATACCAATGATGATTGTGGACAAGTTTGGTTAAATTTTGCCCAGTAGATTCAGAGAAGATTTTTGTAAAAGTTAAATGACGACGACAGACGCCAAGTGATGAGAAAAGTTCACTTGGCCCTTTGGGCTAGGTGAGCTAAAAACAAATATGACAAATACATGTCACAACCAAGGATCATCACAGACCTCGGACTTATATACAGAAAAAGGTGGGGTTACTCATCATGCTCATGTTTGTGAGTGCTCAACCCTCCACCTTACAAGATAATCAGAGTCAGTGATGTTACAAAACAATCCATAAGAACAAACAACAGGCACTTGTTTCTATCCATTTGAAGGTTGACAATCCATATATAATACAAGTATTATACAAGTATTATATATGGTCATTATGGATAGTCGACCTTCCCATGGATAGAAACCGTGAAGTGCCTGTGAATTGACCCTCTTTTTAAGGGAGCAACTCTAGTTATCAGTTCTAATTGATTTAAAATAGGGGAAGAGTTTTTTTTTTGTTTTGATTGATTGCTGTAACTTGGTCAGGGGCATTTGTTGTAAGGTCTACAGTTGCTAGTATAATTTTTTCTATATATGTACAATATAGGCACGTCTCTGTTCTTTTGTATAGATAGATAGATATTTAAGTCTATGGTTGCACAGGCACTTGTTTCTATCCATGGGAAGGTCAACTATCCATATATGATTGAAGTATATATGGATAGTCGACCTTCCCATGGATAGAAGCAAGTGCCTGTGTATGGTTGTACTAAAAATACAAACTTGATATCTTTGATATTTTTTTGCAAACTGTTCACTGGTCTAAACTGCTGACTATTTGAAGCTGACCTTTAAGTGTGACCTGTTAACTAACTTTAATACTTGTGGCCATCGCCATTTTCACATCAACATGTAGACAAATTTTAAGAACAAATCAAGTCTTTGGGAGATGCCACAAGTAGATTATTTTTCCCGCCAAATTTTAATTCAATGTCGTCCTAGCACCATTTAACAATTTTTAAATAAAAGTGAATGATTACGGACCTTTTAGTTACCAGACGCAATATAATAACAGAGACATATAAATACTTAAATATTTAGTATATATGTCTCTGATAATAAATATATTTATTATTATAGTGCGGTCTTATGTTTTGCTGTTACACCACTGTCCCAGGTTAGGGAATGGTTCACAGGCACTTGTCTCCAAAAAAAATTTCCTATATACCTTAATATAACACAAGGTACTTAACTCACATTTTTATACGACCGCAAAAATTTTTACCATAAGGTTTATGACAACAAAAGGAAGAGTGGGATTGATTTTTGGGGTTATGGTCCTAACAGTTCAGGAATTAGGGGCCAAAATGGGGCCAAAATAAGCATTTTTCTAGTTTCCAGACAATAACTTGTGAAATGGCGTATGGATCTCTCTGAAATTATACCACAAGTTACCATGTCACAAAGGGATGGTAAGAATTTGCTTTGGGGGTTATGGCTCAAACCGTTTAGGAATTAGGGGCAAAAAAGGGGGAAAAAACAAGGGTTTCCAGGTTAATGGACAATTACTTAAGTACAAAACATAATTTTAAAGCAGTGTAAGGGAGGTAATTCAAACACATATTGTCAAATTACCTCCTTTACACTGCTTGTAAATTATTTATATTTGATTTTTTTTTTGTGTTTGAACGCCACTTTTAAGCACCGCTTTTGGGCTATTTCGTGGCGGCCAGTTTTTATTGGTGGAGGAAGCCGGAGTGCCCGGAGAAAACCACCGACCTTCGATAGGAAAACTGACAATCCTAGTCAATTAAGATTGGAGTCGAGTGCACCCGCAGTGTTGACTGGCTAGTGATTACAGTAGTAACTACTTAGACCACTCGGCCACCGAGGCCCCTAAATTATTTATAAAGAAATGTATTGTCTTTAGGTGATTAGCTGTCAATTTATTTTTAGAAGTTAATTACTATTTTTAAAATGTTTAATTAAGGTGATTTAATTATAGCCATGATTATGTATGTGAAGGAATTTTGTTTTTAGATATTACTTTTTAATGTTGTTGATGGAGGCTTTTTAATTTTAGGCATAATTATGATGTCATTTTCTATTTTAAAAATTATTTAATTTTAGCCATGATTATGTGTGTGAAGGAATTTTATTTTTAGATATTACTATTTAATGTTGCTGATGAAAGTGTTTTAATTTTAGGCAAGATTATGATGTCATTTTCTATTTTAATACTTTTATGATATATTTAAATGGGTTTTTATGGTTGCAGAGTCCTAGCTGTCAATTTATTTTTAGAAGTTACTTTTAAATGCTGATGAAGGAATTTTATTTTTAGATATAACTATTAAAAGTTGCTGATGACGGTTTTTTAATTTTAGCCATGACTACGATGTCATTTTCTATTTTAATACTTTTATGATGTATTTAAATGGGGTTTTATGGTTAAAAAAAAAGCATTTTCTAGTTTCCAGACAGTAACTTGTGATTAAGTGTATGGATTTCTCTAAAATTGAACTACAAGGTTCCATACTACAAAGAAAAGACTGCAATTGAGTTTGATGGTCAATGCTAAAAGAGGGATTCAAAAAGTTTGGGGGGAGGGTTGGGATGGTTCCAATTTTTTTTTTTAAAGGGTTCATTTTTTTTCTCAAAATTTTCAAAATTTCAAATTTTTGAAAAGTTTCAAGAAGAAATCTTCAATTGCACAGTATTGCGCATTAGATTTGAAAGATCTTTGACCACATTTATTGAATTCTAGACAGTTCGGCACCCAGACATGTCGGCATCCGGACAAATCGGCACCCGAAAAAGACTCTTCGGCCTCCAGACAAATCGGCACCTAGACAAATCGGCACCTAACATAGACAAATCGGCACCTCATAAAGATAAAATCAATTATTAAATTCTTGATCAAAATATATGAACCAAAAATTAAAGTTACCTGGCACTGATATAGGTATGTGGGCATGAACTCAAATTGCAACTGTAGTGTTAATATAGCAATTATTTTCGACTGTTTTCACAAATTACCAATTTGACTCCTGCACTATTTATGACATTATTGTATATGGTATCTTCGAAGAAGTATCTTATGAAGTGGTTTCTTCTTTTTGTTGTTTATTTGTGAAGACTGTATTGCAGCTTAGTCATTTGGGTAGCTGTCTTATTGGTGTGTTTTCTTTTTCCTGATGCATGAAAATTGATTTTATAGATTTCACCATTCATGTACTAGTTTTAATTTATGCATAGTTCTATTCCGATAGTATTCTAAATCAATAAAACACATGTAGCATACTTATAATATTTATTTTATTAATATTTATTATAATTATATTCAACAGTTTATAGATGCATTAACAGCACTAGATTTGCATAAAAGGTGAACATATGATAGTAATGAAATATTCAAAATACTGTAAATATAACATATAGCATATATACAGGCAGCACTATAAGTTCTATCAAAGTCACTTTGGTGGTGGTCCGTACACACTGGCACATTCCTTTAGCATAGCAGTCTGATCTAGGATTATACTATTACTGTAACAATTCTTTTATTTTTCTTTATATATAGAGAGAGAAAAATGAGGTGCCGAATTGTCTTGGTTCCGAAATGTGCTGATCCCGAAATGTCCAAAACGGATGTCGAAATGTCTTCAGACCTGGGTGCCGAAATGTCTTGTTACCATTCAGTGGTTATCGTCGGTTCATTTCTGTCATATTTGTTTTTCGGAAATTGTTTTGTTATAAATTAGGCCGTAAGTTTCTCAGTTGAATTGTTTTTCATGTCGGGGCCTTTTATAACAAACTATACGGTATAGGTTTTTCTCATTGTTGAAGGCCGTACGGTTACCTATAATTGTTTACTTTTGTATAACTTTTGATTTTGCCATTTAATTGGGGACTTTCCTTTTTGAATTTTCCTCGGTTGGTGGATAGTTGTCTCATTGGCAATCATACCGCAGCTCCTTATTTTTATAATGTTGGATCTACTGTATTGACCAATAGGAACATTATCTTATATCTTGAGAAGAGGTGTTTACGCTGGCTATACTTGGATGTGGTGTGATCAGCAACAGGTTATTCGTTGATAAGAAGCGTAGTGATGAATAAAGCTGAACAGAAGATGCGGTTTGAGCTTTGAATGAATTGTCTACTGTTTTTTTGTGCTATTGACTTCCAACAGTCCTTGCTGTGTGGATTATCAAAAATGTCCTGCGGCTGATGGGAGATTATAAATGGCAAGGAGATTACGAATCTTTCCGAACCAACTTGGTGTTGATAATCCAGCAAGAGCAAGTTGTCTTACGGCCAGGTCTTTCTCCACAGATGAATCCATAGCACAAAAAAAATGAAAGTGTTTAAAGCGGATTTTTGGATTGTCCCAATTATATTACAAGAATAACTCCAGCAAGTGTATAAATAGCAACATCTGCTGTATTATTTGGTATGGATAGAATTTGTTTCAATGATTTTCGATAGGATACCTCTATCTGATCCAGTTGTTTCTTGTCTGTAAGAAGAACTTCCAAGCCATATGTTAATACTGGTAGAACATAAGTATGGAATATATGAAGACTTTTTGTAGGATTAAGGCCATATTTACCATGGAGTCCTGTGCCTATTAGGCTATACAGACTACGTCTTGCTTTGGAAATGTTTTCATTAATATGTGTGGAAATTGTCTTTTTGAAATTGGCTTTATGCTTCACACCGAAGTGTACAGCTGAATCTGGTTGAATAATTTCCTGGTCATTAATTGAAATTTTGGAGTGAACTGGTGTTACTACCTTCGTTTATCAGGACAACACTTTTAGTTGGTTGGAGAATATAATTGTTTGTGTTTGCTGTAATTTTCCACCGTCGAGATCATTACTTGGAGTTATGTTGGTGAATTTGCTATCAAGGCAATATCGTCAGCACATGTTGGTGCTCCAAAGTAAATATAATCTCCGATATATTTTTCTAAACTGGTGTCCTCCCGTTGTTCCAGTATATCATTCACACAAAGCTTGTACAATTCATTACTTAAAATCCCACCCTGTCTGACCCCTCGTTGTATAGCGAATGGTTCACATGTAAGATTATCCCATTCTATTGAGGTGTAGGCATTGGTACTTAGCTGTCGTATTAATAGCCAGAGTGTACCTCCCACGCCTGACCGGAATACGTTTCGGTACAAACTGTTATGGTCCACGACACCTTCAATTTAACCCCTTAGCTAGAGATGGGTTACGCATAAACTATGTAGGCGTGTTCAGCTATTAAAAGGAAAAGAAAGTCAACATTGAAAGTGAAGCAAGGGAAACCATTTGGTTGACTATTTCGATTCACAAATACTCAAACTTATACAGGTAGAAACGATTAACATATTTTGTAACCTATAATATGAAATCAAACAGACCTAGAAAAATCCAATTGCACGTGTTCGCCATTTATATCTACATTTATGTGTATATAGGGTTATATGACCGTCGAGAGTCTTCGGAGGTCACCTCGAGGTTAATTAGATAGTGTCTAGACTAAAATACACACGAAATGCTGATACATGTTATCGAGTCCAAGCATCATAAATTGTTTATTTTAGACTTTTTATGATTTGGATATACATTTTAGTATGTTATAAATCAAATATTAGAATTTGAGTCAAATCGGTGAACATCAATTTGACAGCTATTGCCCCTTTAATCGAATGAAAGGGGGTTTTTTTCCCCATTCCGGGTAACAGCTAACGTCGTTTTTTTCTATTTAATAAACAAAAAATAAGAAATTAAGTTCGTTATTTAGTTTTCTCTTTTGTAAAAACAACCTAATTATAGTAATAACAAATTCATATATATATAACAGCCTGGTGTCACAATATTTTGAACACGTTTACCCACAGGGTTAATGTAATTATGACATGTGTATATTTAACGGATTCTAATGATAACATGTCAACTTTCTAAGAATTTCACTGGAAAAAAATTTGAAAGAAATGATATGTAAATAACTTTTTATTAATGGTTCACAATTCTACACTCCAAGATTATTTTCGACTTTCGAACGTTTCCCAGCTCCATACCCCGACCAAAGAATACCATGTATACGCCACTGTGGAAGATTCGGAAATGAAACCAAATAGGTTATAAATTTCAAGCATCCCAAGCGCTTTTCTGTACTTACCTCCACCAGGAATGCTCAAACCTCCCAAAATTCACGGGAAGCCAATCATATGCTTGAGAAGCTACATGACCAAAAGGGACATACAAAAATAGCCAAATCATCTATCCAAGGTCAACTCTGGAACCTTATGCCGAAGTACTGACTTCTATACTGATGACCGTGACCGTTTTGCCAGAAATAGCATTACGCCAGCAATGGTAGTACATATAAATATAACTGTAAATTTTGTGTGTATGATGCGCTCCTCTGGAGTTACATTTATCAAGAGCGCCAAAACTAAAAAAAAAAAGAGCCAGTTTGTAAATAATTGAATACTTAAGGAGCTATTTGACCAAAAGGGGAAAAAAAGAACAGCCAAGTCCACTTAAGGGCAACTTTCAACTTTGTCTGAGAGAGTTGGAACATTAGTTTCCTACTAATTTCTGAATTTATCAATTTGAACATCTGGTGCGGTAAAAATAAAATAAGAACTTCTGGCTGTATTGAAACCAGAAAAATACAATATTATACAATTATAGACTTTGTATGAGGTCGATACAAGGATATATTGACCTGAAAGAAGTATATTGACTGAGGACGAAGTCCGAGGTCGATATACTTCTTTGGGTCGATATATCCTGTATTGACCTCATCAATAGGCTATAATTGTTATATTATTAATTTCCGACCATATTTGTATCAAAATCCTGATTTGAATTTTTGATTTTGTTGGAATTTTATAGATTTCATATTGTCTCCTAGACAATAACAACATATAAGTTGTTATATCATTTACTTTTTTTTACATCTTATGTTTATGAAGATTTTTTTTCTTCAAATAATCGATCATAGATATTTTTTTATAAAACTTTTAACAATATCATGAAATTCATAACATGACGTCACAAAGTATATCGGTGTTTAGATATTCTAAAAATAACCGTGCAATATGTTTTTTGCTGTGCAATATGATTTTTACTATCCGTCGTTTTCTCTCTACATTCGAAAATATAGTTTAACATGTGACTATCTCTGAACGAATCAAATTAATTAAGAAATACGAATTAATAATATTTTATTTTGTCAGTTATTTTTAAATCTTCAGAAAAGATATCAGGACTGGGTAAGGAGGCATATAATTGTACGTTCTAAAGAGACCATGGACAACGATTCATTCTCATGATTGTCCCCTGAGGTATGGATAGTCATAATTACATACCGGTCATCAGCAGATTTTTTAAACAGCCCAGTCAGACTTAAGTTTAACGGGGGTGGTAAAGGGTAATTTTCGTGCGTGTTTGCCGGTTTTTTTTGGTTTCTTTTTTAATTGACGATCAACGTGTTTTTACTTTTTTTTATTTTTACGCTCGGATGTGCAAGACGGGTGCCTAGTTCAAAGTGTTCCCCCAACTTAATTATACGTGCTTCGAGATTAAAAGTGCTTATTTTCCATGTTTCGAGATTTAAAGTGTTTGCTTTCCGTGCTTGGTAAAATTAAAAGACTGTCGTTTTGGAAGTTAATGAAAAGAAATCAGAAATAATTTGATGATTTTCCTTATAGATTTCGGGACTTCAAACGTATATATTATATACTTGCCAGTTAAAGGTTTCCAACCTTTGATATGCGTTCGTTATAGTACTTTTTTTCACGTTCATTGACGAAATTATTTCACGTTCACCGTGAAATTGTTATTCCTTCTTTGTATTCGACGTTTTTTTCCCGTGCAAGTACCACCCTTTACCACCCTTTTAACCTAGACTCTCTTAACTAACTAGTAACGGATTTTATTTTTAATTTAATTTAATCAAGCTCAACCCACTACACATTAGAAAATCCAAATTCCTAAGCCAACATGCAGTACTCTAATCAATATTTTTTTTTTCAAAAGTTGACTTGTTACTCATGAAAATAAGATTTCAAGTCCCAGGAAATTGGGAGAATGCAGGATTTTGCACCATTTACCCCAGAGCTTCTGGGGGCCTTAAGACCCCAGACCCCCTGCCGTTTTACATTCTCCTCCGGCATTGAGTACACATCATATTGGCCTAGCTACGCCCCTGGATGCTTACAACAAAAATACTCTATCTATTAATTGATGAGGTGTACATATTTCATGTTAAATATATCACTGTGAGAACAGATAGCTATAATAAGGTGATTAATTATAAATTAAATAAATATCTTCCAAGAGATTGATGTGCGTTATGATATTTCTATATTTAACATGGGAATAGTATACTACCAACTTACATGACATACTATGTCCAGACTTCAGATTGGACATATTCCGGAAATCAGGTTGACAGATACTGAGATAGTTCATAAATTATCCTCCGGAGGCAAAATGCAGTCGATTAATTGCCAAACTGTCGTGAACCTTTGACCAAGTGACATAACAAAATCTTTACCCATGGAGCATTCTCAAACCTTGAGGACTAAAGGTCTTGTTTATGCCTTAAAGTATTTTTGCGATGGCATTATCAGTTTGTTTTCGACTAATGAGTCTGATTATCCCTTTGGTATCTTTCGCCTTTCTATTATTAGCTTTTGTAGTAAAGCATATGAACATATAGCGGAATAATGGATTTATCTATTTTTGGAATGTTAAAACTCTATGGACGTTTTTTGATATAAAATTACACACTGTTGGTGGTCCTTTCGATTCGATTGACGGTTATTTACTTTTCTACTCTCTACACTACATTTCCACATAATCTTATCAGTTCTTTGACAAATTTTCTGGACAAATAAAAACTATCTTTTGTAATGAAAAAGGTATATATATACTATATATACTTACTAGATCTATGATGATTATTATTGATAGCTATCTATCTGATAGAAAACAAAGTGTCAGATTATGTGTACGTTTTAGTTCTTGGACAAAAAATATATAAAGAAGTCCCATAAGGATCCCTTCTGGGACCATGCAGTATTATTTAACTTTTTACTTAATTATTTTATTAATTTTGTAAAGGAAGGTGGTCTCTTTAATTATGCTGGTGATAATACATTGTCATACTCAAGACTAGACTTAGATAAACTGATTAAAACTCTGGAGAAGGAAAGTCCAGAACTTTTAAATACAAATTGGTTTTCGGACAATCAGATGGAAGCGAAGTCAGAAAAATTTCAGGTTATTGCCTTTAGAAGAATACACATAATCAAAATTTAAAATTTAATTTGGATTGGAATGAAACTGAGTGTTAAAATATGAAGCCAAATTTATGGGTGTAGCAATTGATTATTAACTTAATTAAACATTGTTACTCATATTTCTGTTGTATATAAGAAAGCATCAAAGCAACTGAATGCATTGAAATGTATTGGGAAACAATTATCAACATTGGAAGAAGTATCTATTATTCAATTAGTATTTCGAGTTTTAATTATTGTCCGATAGTTTGGCATTGTTGTGGAGAAAATAATACTAACAAAATGTGGAAAAATACATTAACTTTTTGCGCTTTATCTCTGATGAATATAAAAGTACTTATGAAAATTTACTTATAAAATCAGGTTTACCATTATTAAGAATTAAAAGATTAAGAAATATGATTTTAGAAATCTTTAAGATTTTACATAAACAATGTCCATTATATCTTCACGAAAATGTACAACTAAAGTAGTTGGTTTCATTATCCACATGCACTTAGTCCTGAAAATATATACATATCTAAAGCCATGATTATAAGTACTGATTTTACTTTTCGTAACGTTCTGAATATTTGAAACCCACTTCTTAAAGAAAACACAAAGCACAAAAATACTATTAAGACATGGATGTGCGCAAATGTAATGCGTCCGTATTTCTATGGGCACCAATTACGCCCCTTTAAGGGCATACGATACAGTAGCCAATTTTCTTCATATGTTTTGTGTTTTTTAATTTGCATTGGGTAATGTATAAAAGTAAGGAGATATACTATCTTGCCGACGCGACAACTATATCCATTTAAAACAAAAGGAAAAGGGTGTGAAGAACAGCAGGTCTCCGAATGATATTCACCAATGAGCAAACACAATCCTGTGAGGTAAACTATAAAAAGCCTGGGATGCGGTAGTTTAAAAGAGAAAATCGCCGAGATTTACTAAAACAATGAAAAACAAATAATAAGACGGACAACAAACAACGACAACTGAACAATAGGCTATTGTTAGGGACACAAAAAGTATGTACCTGGATTTAACATGCCTTCGAGTGTTCAATTTCATCCTTCGCGGCCACTTTACCTTGGACAGGGGTATAATATGTACAATTATGAATGCTTATGATCCTACAAGCTGTCGATACTGTTTATTTATATTTTGGCATTGCACAAGGTCATTTTGTTCTCAGACTGTTTACGACGTCTTTACACTAAATCCGTCGGATGTGTACTGATTAGTCTGGGAGAACCTGATTTATTTATTAGCTGTAATTGCATGGCTTTGAACTAGCTTCCCGAAGCTGCGATTATCGGTGATTTGTATCAATTGTTTTTTATGTAAGTTGTTTTTTTTGTGCTATGTGCCGATCTATTGAGTCGAGTCATTTGCAACTGATTTTTACAGTTTGTTCATATGTTGTGCTGTTACGCCAGTGTCCCGGGTTAGGCGCTCACAAACATGTTTAACAACATAACATTCTTTATGTGCCTATCTTTATGATCATGTATCTTTTTCATAAACTGAATTGTTATGTTTAGGCCGCTAGTGTTCTCGTTTGAATTGCTTCACATTTTTCTTGGCGATGTCTGTTATTGCTGCCTGAATATACGGTATGGGTTTTTCACATTGTTAAATGACGTACAGTGACCTAATATATTACTTCCACGTCATTTGAACTCTGATGGATAGTTGTCTCATTGGCAATCTTACCAATCTCTTTTTTTTTATATTGAATAAGAAGAGTACATAGCATAAAACAAATCCAAAAGACACAAAGTACAGATCACAACTGTCACCTATTTAGTCGCCACTTAATAAATTGTCTTCACATTCTACACCGTGTTTAAAACACAATTGCAAGTTTTTGATTAAATGGAGTTAAGACAGCCATGTTTTGTAAAAATAAATGTTTGAGAAGCAAGAAATGATTTATCTATATGTTCACTAAAATTATCAATATTCAATCAAAACGATAGATGTCTGCTGCTCACGTTTTCAACCTTTCCTTAACATTGTGTTACTCCTCTGACTTTTTCCTTGGATATGCATTTAAAAAATCCCAACTAACTTCTTGATTTCTTAATACTGTTTTCGTATTTGACTATGACTAAATTGAGATGATGGGAACAGGTCAACGAGACAGTAACCTAATGACAAAAATAACCAAAAAGACATTTAAAGGGCAACATACAGTGTTACAATAGACTGGTGTAATTATAATATGTCAAGCTCAAAATCGTTCCGAGTTTGTAAAAATTGTGAATGAATTAAACAGAAACAACCTAAGTTGTGGTATCAACATCCAATTCTCTAAAAAACGAAAAACGTCAGTTATGGAATAAGACATCTACTGACGATATCATTGACTTGGAAATTAGAACCCCGCACGGGCAGGTGCGTTCGACTCTAATCTTAATTGACTAGAATTGTCAGTTTTCCTGCCGAAGGTCGGGGGTTATCTCCGGGAACTCCGGCTTCCTCCATCAATAAAAACTGACATCCACGAACTAGCAAATTGTGCTAAACACCAACAATTCAATCAATCAATCACTGACTTGGAAAAGGGCGGGGTTAAACTCATTTTGTGATTAATAATAATTAAAAATTAGCTCGTATTAAATAATCAAAAATACACATAGAATTATTCTGAAGATCTTGATATTTCTGGTATATTTTTCATGCAGTTAAACATCAATTTCTCCTGATGCATTTCATATGAAAAATCAAGTGACAATTTTATCGATAAATATTCTATTTTTTACAAATGCTGATTTCTCAACAACAAAAAATCACCCAGACCTCTTTTTTCACCGAGACCTCTCATTATTGTTAATATAATTTAGATGCATCACATACATTGTCTATTGAAAAAGACGTTAGTTAATGTTGTTAATTTGACTTTAGCAGCTAACAATACATTTAAGTTAACAGAACTCTTGTAATGGGTCACGGTGTATCTGGAATATTCGCAAAAGTCAAATTAATTTCCGGAAACCTATATTCATGTCTCACAGAACTATAGTTTGCGACAAATAAAAACTGTTGAATGCTGGTAAGTTTATCCAAACATAATGCAAAAGTGTTCAGTCAGTAACCAGTCAAATTAAAAATACCATGGACCTGTTCCTTTAGATTCTTTCATATATGTTTTGACTGTACTGTCAAGTGTCTGGTCAGTATTTTCTCCTTTTCCGATATTTTGGGCATCAATGTGGGTATATTCATCAAAGGCAGATGAAGAAAGCGGCGGCGGTGCTCCTCTTAAAAACGTGTCCTGTTGTTTAAAATTTGGATTATTTTGTGTCTGTACAAACGGAGTACCGTCAGCTATGAATTCGCTTAATTTAGGAATTTTATTCAAAATATGTGAAGAGCTAAATTCGGGTAATACTTCTGTCTGCTGAAAGGAAGACGGCGTATTAAATTGGCTAAGTCTGCGTTTATTTTTAATTTTAGTCCTCTGGTCCGGAGAAAAATCGGCGATATTCTGTTGTTTAAATAATTGTGAATTATCGGCGATACTTTGTTGTTGAAATAGTTGTGAATCATCGGCGATACTTTGTTGTTGAGAAAATTGTGAATTATCGGCGATATTTTGTTGTTGAGAAAATAGTGAATCGAATAGCGAAGGTTTCTGGGACATTGCCTTTGGCTCAGTCGATAAACGTTCGAACTGATTAAACTCATTTTTGTTAAAAAGGTCAGTCAAATTTTGATCGAAATTAGGATGATCTGTTAGAGAGTTGATTCGCTGTATTCCAATAACTGGATCGACTGAGTTAAATTCTCCAAAACTTGGTCTCCATCTTGGTTTTCGTCTAGGCTTCTTTGCAGTCACCACGATATCTTGAGCTTTTATCATATCAGCCTTTATCATGTCAGCTTGTAATCTGTCTGCCCTCATACTGTCTGTTTTGATATAGTTTGCCTGAAGTTCTTTTGCCCTCAACAGTCCATCTGGAGGTTGTCGTCGTCGTCTTTTTGTTTTACGACGACGGGTCACCGACCCAGCACCATCTGCATCCATCATAGCTTGGACTGCGTTACGTTTCAGTAGGACGTGATTTCTCCCACCATTCGGATAAAAGTCCTTCAAGTTGTTGAATTTTTCAATAATAGTTGTTTCCTCCGGACTTGCACTAAGCTTAATTTTCCTTAGTAGTTTTTCTTCATAATGCCTCGGTAGGCTGTTTAACTTCTGGCTATCGGCTTCTGAAATGACAAAAAGGGAATATCAACCTTCAGCAAAGAAATAAAATGTAATCATTTATATAGATTTCATGTTTAAAAAGATATGAAGTTATTACATACAAATTATCTTTCATAAAAACTTGCCATACATTGATTTTGTTGTTATCAAACCAGTCAGAAAAATTCAAACGAAATAAAATGAATCCACAGTATGTAGATAAGAAAAGAAGACGTGGAGCATATCATGCTCGTGACAGTAACCCAGCAACATAGCGATACAAGATAATTCTCTATGAATTGCTTTTGAATAATTGAGTTTGTTAATAAACAAAAAGCCCCGTTCACATGATGACAATAAATTTGCCTATGTATGTAAATGCAAATGTGTAATGGGTTCACGTGTTTTATATGATAAAGGTGTATTTACGTTAAATGCACATAGGCAATAAAAGAATTAATATTTTTTCGAAGATTGAACTTGAAAGTCGACCCATAAAGTAGGGGCTTAATCCGTCTGTGTCTTGTTCCAAAAATTTCGTAAAGATTTCTTACTGTATATAAGACCCAAAGGGACCCAAAGGCCCGGGATGAGAACTTGTGAAACGTTATAAAAGTGAAAACCGACGTTATGATTTATGCTGAAAACATATATATAATGAGAAAAATTATTGCAGACAGCAACCTACAAAACACAATAGATAATAGTCTCATGGTTTTGGACAGCACATAAAGTATGTGTGGCGGGATAAAACTCAAACTGGTAAAAGTTGTTTTGGGCGTTCAACTTGGGACAGTCTTGTAACAGTTGAAAATAGGCTACACTCAATTCGGTGTGTATGTCAACGGTAAATGTGTTTCTCTAATAGAAGTTCCTCTGGAAACTGTTATAAAGACTGCTATGGTATATGTTCCTGTTTTAACAACTGTTCCATGTCCTTTTTTTCACTGGACAAATTCTGATATATTTCTTCCAGTGGAAATGATATTCAAGAATATTTCTTCCATTTTGAGCCAATATTTTAAAAGAGCATTTATCCAATTATGTGCAGCACTGAATGTTTCGCTGCAAATCCCATTTAAGACTATGCATTTTACTCTAGAGACCAGATTTCTGAATCTCATTTTAGTCTGTTAGTAAATATGTACTTGCTCGGACACAAAGACCTCGAAATAGAACCTCAGGGGTTAACTGGATGTAGTTAAACCCTTGCTAAAGTGGGTGTCCGATTAGTTGTGCGAGATGTATACGCAGTCACGTTCGATCGGAGTGGGGATGTTAAATCCAAGGTATCGCGTAGAGTGAGTGCCACACTCTCCACGCGTTACACAGACTAATTTCACTCACATGTATTCAACGTGAATTCAAATTCATGTGAATCTTACGTGAAGTTCACGTGAATTTCACCCCAAACGAGCTTATAGAAAAATAAGCTTATTCAAATAACATTTAAATTTCAAATTTAATCAAAATAATAAAAAATACCATTTTTTTTACTGTTCACGTGAGAATTTTCATGTGAGATTCATGTGGATCTGAACATCTTCATGTGAGTTTCATGTATAAGCTCGTTTGAGGTGAATTTCACGTGAAATTTTTTCACGTGAATTACACGTGAGATTCATGTAAAATTCACGAGAGCAAAATTTTCCTGTGTAAATCACTCTTGCAATAACTCTTATATCGGTCTGCAGGTGGCCAGTTACAGGTCTATTTTTTTTATTTGTAAATTTCTAGAGTTATAATTTCCTTTCCGGCTAAACTAATTTCGGTCTATTTATAGTTACTATTATCGCAAACGTAGCGACTTGAAAATCAGAGGTATATTTCTTTCATGTGTGACCATACATTGAAGTAAGGTGACCTTGCATTTCAATATAAAGTATTTGATTTATGTTGCGGAACCAAAATGACTTACAGACGGACGCAGGACACATATCAACATTTTAATGAACTAACAGAAGGACGGTCGATCGGGTCTATGATAACTATAATATCCTCGCTTCTTCGTAGCTTTGGATATACATATATTTTGCGTTCATAAGCACAAAATACAGTGTAAATTTACATGTGTAAAATTTGACTTTTGCATCAAGTGAGTGGTTCGGTCATGCAAATTTACCATCATTGTAATCTGACTCAAAACGCGCGCATTTGCGTTCATATATGAACATAAGAAGATGTTGTATGAATGCCAGTAAGATGTACTCTCCACCAGGGTTCAAATGGCGTATAGAAGTTAACGTTAAATATGAAAATAAGAAGATGTGGTATGATTGCCAATGAGACAACTCTTCACCAGAGACCAAATGAAATAGAAGTTTACAATTTTTGCACGTTTCACACCCATATACATTTCTACATTTATATTGTTATAAGCATACGACACTGTTTCCAATCTATTTTAGATGGAGGACGATATTTCGGTCCTTTCTTAAGAAAAGTTCTGACCTCACGGTCTTCGACGATGTTGAGGTCTCCTGTAAGGACATGTCGTCAGGTCATTAAAGACGCTCTGTCTGTCGACTGTAAAAATTGGTGTAAACGTGAAAAATCTGATAAAAAATCTTTAGATAGTTATTTGAATAGAATTATGAATACTGTTAATATTCGTATATCTCATTTTGAAAACAATTCTGAAATTAGTAATAGGGTCCATGATATTCCCATTTCTAGAATAAAAAATAAACTCCAAGTACTCGCAAAGCGGTTTGTGTTCGTACCGGCAGAAAAAGCAGCAAATAATGTAGTGGTGGTGTGACGCATATTCTACACGGAAGTTCTCCAAAACGAAATTACAAATTCTTCTACTTTCAGGTCCGTACGCTCCACAGAGAGTCAAATTGTAAACAAGCATATCACTGGCACTACCCAGCTTAAAGCCTCTTCCGAACACCCTACTATGTACTGGTTACCTAAATTGCACAAAAAAACATTTAAATTCCGTTTCATCTCCGCGTCTAGTAAGTGTTCTACTACCAATCTATCAGTGCTTCTAACTACCTCCCTTACTACTATCAAAGAACTTGTTATTAACTTTTGTTATAAAGCTTATGAAAATAATGGTATTAATTATTTTTGGAGTGTTAAAAATTCTTTAGAGGTTTTAGATAAAATACATGCTTCTGACGGTCCTTTTAATTCTGTTGACAGTTATGATTTTTCTACTCTCTATACTACACTTCCACACAATCTTATCAAGAAAAAGTTTTCATATTTAATTAAATGGTCTTTTGAAAAAATTTTCTCCTGGACAACATATATGTACGTATCGGCGATAAAGTGTATCGACAAGTAGTAGGTATACCTAAGGGCACTAACTGCGCCCCTTTAATAGCAGATTTATTCCTGTATTGCTATGAATCTCAGTTTATGACCAAACTCAGTAAAGACACGTCATTGTTACATTTGGTTGATACATTCAACAATATCTTCCGTTATCTGGATGATATTTTTTCGTTAAATAATCCAGAGTTCTCTAAATATACTACCGAAATTTACCCAAAAGAACTTACTTTATCTAAATCTAACATAAACAGCAGTAGTTGTCCTTTTCTAGATTTGGACATTTCAATCTCTAAAGGAAAACTCCATCCTTAATTACGACAAAAGAGACGACTTTTCATTCCCTATTGTTAATTTTCCTTTTTTAGACGGCGATGTTCCTTTGGCTCCATCATACGGTGTTTATATATCCCAACTCGTTATGCCCGTGTGTGTAGTGATGGCATAGATTCTAACGAACGTAATCAATGCATCACTGGTAAATTATTAAGTCAGGGATTTCGTTACCATAAATTACGTAAAACTTTTACTAAATTATTTCATAGATACAAAGATTTGATTTGTAAATTTGGCTGTACATGTAGAAAACTGATTAAAAACGGTATTTCACATCCTAAATTTTACGGTAATATTGTACTTAAAGACCCATTGGTGGCCTTCGGCTGTTGTCTGCTCTATGGTCGGGTTGTTGTCTCTTTGACACATTCCCCATTTCCATTCTCAATTTTATTAAAGCGTGGAAATCACTATGTGATCCGTGTAAACTCATGGAACCTTTAAACAAACTTATTAGTAAAGGTTATCTTACCAATGTTGTAATTAGATCTTTGAATATAGTTTACATTGGCACTAATATCGATATTTTGGTCATCAGCAAATTAAAACATAACTAAATTTGTATTCTTTTCAAACGGGATGCATAAAGACAGACCCAGGTTCATTTTGATTTATAAAGAGGTTAACTCCTAACTATCCTACTGCCTGTCGATACATTTATTTTTGGCATTGCACAAGTCATGTCTTCTTTGACTGTCCATGGCGTTAAAATACTAAATCCCTGGGATGTGTTTTAGTTGATTTTATTCTCTGATGCATGATTTTTTAGTATTAATTGTTTCTGGCTTTTAACTGAGCTGTCAGTAACTGCGAGTACTCTCAAATCGTACTTTCTTGTTAATTTGACCTGTTGATACTAATTGTAATGCTTTTTTGTTACTTAATGTTTACTTATTCAGGGTAATATCTGGTCTATATACCAGCTTTGATAAGTGTTTGGTATCACTAATAATTTTCACTTCTTCGTACTATGAACATCAAAATTATTTATTTTGTAAAATATTCCCCTTCTCCATTTTGAACTGTACACGTATACCTAACAACAAAATTATTTTCATTTACCTGTGTTTATAGTAATTGCAAATGGCTGATATTTTTGTTCAAGCATATTGTTTTTCTTAAATTGTTTAACATTTCACAGCGGTATAACATGTTACTTTAATTATTTTTCCCTTAGTTTATTTATTTTGTATTTACATTGTATGATAAATCAAATTTATTTGTTCAGTGTATGTTCACTGGTGTTAATATGTCTTTTGATTGAGTTAAGCCATTTCAAATGATATTGTATAGTGTGTCTTTCTATGTTGTGATGTTACAATATTGTTTCAGATAAGGGTGAAGGTTTGGTACCATTTAAACGTTTAAACCCGCTGCAATTGTTTGCACCTGTCCTAAGTCAGGAATCTGATGTTCGTTTGTTGATGTGGTTCATAAGTGTTTCTCGTTTCTCGTTTTTTAAATAGATAAGCCCGTTGGTTTTCCCGTTTGAATGGTTTTACACTAGTAATTATTTGGGCCCTTTATAGCTTGCTGTTCGGTGTCAGCCAAGGCTCCGTGTTGAAGACCGTACTTTGACCTATAATGGTTTACTTTTATAAATTTTGACTTGGATGGAGAGTTGTCTCATTGGCACTCATACCACATCTTCTTATATCTATATATATGCAAATTTGTACATGTGAACGGGGATAGAGAGAGTAAGCAATTGTATGCTTGTCCAAAGCAAAGTTTGTTCTCTGAAACAAAAAAAAGGATGCATCACAGAACTTCAAGCTTCTTAACGCTACTAATGACTTAAAATAATAAGGGGCGGTACTTTGAGTACGTCATGAGGATACATGTTTCATTTTGTTTCAAACAAGAAATTGCAGTATGTTTAACCTTACTTAGGTTACTCTTGCTCTTCTATCTTTCGACTCGGTAGAATAAGGTGCTGTGCTGTAATTTCAAGTTATTCTGAGACTATTGAACCTGATTTTATGCATGGTAGAAAACTCAATAGCCAATGAAATATGTTACGGTACTGTTCGACCTGTAGTATAACCCTTGCCAAAGCTGGGTGTCCGTTTCGCTGTGAAGGATGCACGTATATACATTTGTAGCAACGTCCGGTTCTCTCTGCATGTTAAAGAATCCTCGCGACAACTATTCGAAGGGTCCTTAAGTGGCCTGTTGCCTGTCCCAATCAGGTGTAATACCTCCATTGATTTTCCTCTATTAGTCTTTGTTAAATTTGCACTTTTCAAAAAATTGTGCAGAATTTATCTTTGTTTCAAATAAAGAAATACTTGGCATGAGTAAAGTTTTATCCTGTCCAGTACTATAGAAAAAATTTCAGATAACATTTCATTGCATATAAGAAAATAACCATCACTGGAAGTTTACCAATCAAATGTTCACCTTTTATTAACCTGTGTACAAGCTTTAGTAACCATGTAACCTCAAGTTTCCAAAATCTTCTAAAGAAACCCCAAATAAAAAAAATATGGTGCTTTAAATACCCAAGATATATGTTTATGACCCAGAAATGATTTACTGCAATAAAATGTAGGATTATTTACCTACAACTGCCAAATTCAAGGGAATAGTTTGTTCGACCTATTTTCCTATGCAAATGCAACCGGATGTGACGTACTATGATTTGGTGGTATTACCCTATCAAATAAACCCAGTTAATAAATTCCAGTGGCATTCCAAATTTCCCGCCTTTCACCCATGTCGACAACCATTGCAGGCAATTGTTTTAATAGATAATTTGTTCTCGTCCGTCCTGAACATGCATGAAATATTTGTCATAGGACATAAATCAAGCAAAACAACAAATGAATCAATCTGTACGGTGTTACTAATGAAGATGAATAAAACAGACTGTTTAATTTTTCAAGCATGTACAAACATTTATTAAATTTATTCATGTTATATTAAAAGGTCATTACGGGTTTGCATTTGGTTCATTTCTTTTTTCTATGAATGACTTTGTAAAGTAATAATAGATGATGATGGTGATGGATCTGGTATTATTTAGTGTTAAATTAATCAGGCACCTGTTATAAGTGCTACTACTTAAAATAGAACATAATTTGCATTCATAAAGTAACATTATACCACTAGGGAAGGCAATGACCATATCACAGCACTCAAATGTTCTACAGAGCGAGTGTATAACTACACAAGGATTTAAAAAAATATGAAAATCGACCAATCAGCTTTAGACATCGCCAAATGGGGAATTTTCTATAAAAAAACATAAAAAAACCACCATCTAATCAATCAGTGTATACATCTTTAAAAGATGTTTTGTTTCACAATACAAGACACTTGAAACTTAATCAAGCAATATTAAGAATTTGCTCTGGTTACCTTCTTTATTGGAAAGATGAAAATCATTGTGAAACCAGTTGAACTATATTATATTTGGCTGTTATTTAAGAATTGAATGCTTCTTTTGTAAATTTATTGGGGTGTAAAAGCGTTGACCGAAGTACATTTTGTATGAAGCGCGGAAGCGCTTCATTCTAAAAATGTGCGCACGGTCGATGTTTTTTTTTCAACCCTATAAAATTACTAAAAGAAGCATTCAATACTTATAATTACATGTTTTTGCTAGGATCAGGAAACACAATTTCTATCAAGTTTTTCTTTTATTTACCTGTGCACTTTATTGTTAAAGATCGTGTTTTCATGAATGTTACATTTCATTTTGAAATCAAGGTTAATTTTAGAATGACGCGAGATTGCTGTTAGCCAATCAAAATAACGTATTAAAATGAAACATACATGTAATGTAATTATAATGAATTGAAGGTGCTGTATGATAATTCCTAATTATTGATTTCACACCCGATGAAAATCATGCCCTGTCCCATTTCCATATTTTTATAGACTCAAATAGGTGAATTTAAGATTAAAAAGAATGAAACACCAAAGATTGATAACAATAATAAACTGGCAAATAAAACTAATCAAAGTGACGTGCTGTTAACTCGGATGACCCCTAGATCTGATGACTGGAGAATAAATCATACAAATTTCCATCTCCCTGTAGACGTAGACGGCTGTCATACTTTGAGTGTCGAACATTTAAGCCACGTTTACATGTAAGATGATGACAAATTTACCAGTTTATCAAATGAGTAGGTTATGTGGACACAGAGGATCGAAAGGGACAATTGAAAAAGTGAAATGTGTTATACACTGTCTGAAAGCCGGATAATGCATTCAATAAATTCGCATTCCGATGACATGTGATTGTGTATAAAACCAAAACGTAAAACAGATTTCCCCCAATACGAGACTGGATAAGTTTAATAGAGTCAGGAATCTGATGTTCAGTTGTTGTCGTTTGTTGATGTGGTTCATAAGTGTTTCTCGTTTCTCGTTTTTTTTATATAGATTAGACCGTTGGTTTTCCCGTTTGAATGGTTTTACACTAGTAATTTTTGGGGCCCTTTATAGCTTGCTGTTCGGTGTGAGCCAAGGCTCCGTGTTGAAACCGTACTTTGACCTATAATGGTTTACTTTTATAAATTTTGACTTGGATGGAGAGTTGTCTCATTGGCACTCATACCACATCTTCTTATATCTATATAATTCTATACTCATTTGACCCTTCCTTGTGTAAATAGTATGCGGTGTCTGTTTTTCTTATTTTCAGCATTGTCTTTTTTGTTCTTTGATTAGTTTGCATAGTTTCAATTTTAAAGGCAAGACCTCATCAATTTCTTAATCATGCCATGATTAAACTCATGCATAAAATATTAAATGCATGTACTTTATTAAATTTTTATAACAGCAATTGACATTGTTTAAGTTAAATAAATAAATTGTTCTAACGGAAGAGGTAACTCACAGAAGCCTATTTTGGCTTAATCAATAGTGGTTCCGGGAACTTTCAAAAAGAGGGAGTGGTAACATGTGAATAAGGGGAGGAGGAAGGAGGCAAACCTTAGTTTACTATCATTATAATGTTTACTTGATTTCCAAACAGTTTAAATACATTGGAACTTGTGAACCCCATATCTTTTTACTGGTCCATTTTCCTTACAACTAAAAATCATGTTTTAACATTTCTTTGATTTTTCGTTGATATTATCAGTATAAATGGGCATTGATTTTTGTAATATACCTGAAGTTATGAACATTTTTCTCTTTTCTCAATCGGTTGATATGAATAAGGAGATATTCAGTAAAAGCTTGGAATAGTCAATGTATTATGTCCCAGGTAAAAGTCAGAAGGGCAGCTACGCATAAGATTAACACGCATAGCCATCTATTGACTTTTTTGCGATATTGTTGGAAACAACTGTTCGGCTGTTTGTTGGGCTTCAGACATTGGAATAAAGTGTCTGCATTAAAGTCAAGGGTGTAGGAGCCGGGAGTGGGGCAAGGAGGACAAACTATGTTAATGCCCATCAAACTTTTTGGCAAAAAAAATATTGAACACAAAAAAACGAAAACGAAAAAGGACCATGACTTACTTCTAGACTATTTATAGAATACAGAAAAGGTATTTATTTATTTTTCCTTTTTTATTTTCACTTTCAGAAGTTTGTCCCCCTCTCCCATTTTTCAGTTTTATCCTACACCGTTGAAAGTTGTTACACGGACTCGAGTGCACGAACATATATGACTGATACCTTATTATTAATTCATATATTGTTATTTTGTTATCGAAATCATTAAAATTCGCTAAACCTGGTCCAATATTCCGCTAAAAGCTTTAATTATTCGGTTTTTTGTTTGTCTCTTTCAATAAATTAAATTTTGGAGGAAACAAATCATATATAACTAAAGAGACGGAAGATACGACCAAGAGAACATCTAAAACTCATGTCGAAGAGACAACGTCTTGGCAAAAAACGGAAGACACCGAAAAGTCGGTAAATTTTGATGGAAAATATTTGTTTTCCGATGATTTTGTCGTGTATAGATAACATAAAACAGTTGTTTTTTTCCAAATTGCAGATTGAAAGCTTGATTTTACTTCTTTTAATTCTTTCGGTTGCTCATACTTGAATGAGTACCAGAATGAAGATAACCTGTTGATAAATATAATCCGGGATCGAAAGTCGGTAATATCAAATAGTGATACCTGATCAAATGTAACTTATAACTGTGACGCTTCTCTACTATTTAACCTTTGACTGGTATACGTCATCAAATCAAGAATCAACCGGCGTGCACAGATATTCATGATTGTTTGAGTAATTTTTCTCACCACAAAACATTATAGTGTTGATATCATAAATAAATGCTCTTAACAAAATTATTGTCATGAAATGAAAAGCATCACACTCAGAGAAATCAATAAGCCATTCGGAACAGCATAATTCTTCCCCTTCGCTTAATTGTTCAGTAAAACTAATACAGTTTTCAAATAACTGAAATTGGGAGATTTCACTACAGATTTCATTGGAGTAATAATTAAAAAGCACTGCCGTACTGTAAACTCGGGTGACTCCAAGACCTTATGGCTGGCAAATAAATTCTGCAGATATCAATCTCCCTGTAGACTGTTAGAAGTAACTTTCAGTTGTTTTCTTACGTCCAGTCTCAAATAAAATTGAGGACAAAATAAAATATTTAACATATGACACATAGAAACTTTGTAACATAAGGTATCGGCATACAAGGTACGAAGAATCCAGGAGAGTTGTCTCATTGGCACTCATGTCACATCTTCTTATTTATACATGTACTAACAGGTACCAATTTGGTAAGTTTTATGGGCACAAATGGTTGACATCGAAAAGGACAACTGAAAGAGAAAATATTTAAAAATCTATCATGTGTGTTTTGTCTTCTCTATTTTGTATACGTGACATATCATTTATATAAGATTGTCCTTTCTCATAATAAAACCCAGTGATCTCATAAACTTTCTTACCTGCAATAAAGAAAATTATTTGAAAAGTAATGATTGAAATAATCAGCTCCTTCATAATTACTATCCGAACACTTCCCGTTCTAAAACGCTGACGTTCCAGTCAAATACTTTCCAATAGTCTCTAAACAAAAGAACATTTTATATCTTGTTTGATATAATTTATTGCACAGATGTAATGACCTTTTGTGACAGGTGACGAATACAACCGTCAGGTTAACGAAATATCATGATCATCACGGTATGTATAGTGTCTGGCTGAGATCGTGTTTTTTTTCGAGTGAATCGGTACCCTTTTTCGAGTGTAGACCAGCTTTTTTTCGAGTAATGTTACATGCGATCAGATCGACTTACTGCTATTTCCCGAGTATAATAATTTTATTCATGACTGTTCATCTTATTCTGAATACTATAATGCTTTGAGCACAATTGACGCACAATTTCCTTGTATAAAAATAAGAAGATGTGGTATAATTGCCAATGAGACAACACTCCTTGATGCTTCATACCTAATATGCAGATACCTTATGTTACGAAGTTTCCGTCTGTCATATGTCCATTGTCCTTGACCTCATTTTCGTTGTTCAGCGACTCTTGAAAAAAATAAAGTTTTTTTGACATGTGAATTGCTCACATATTATGAGTAATAGGATAACATATCAGCGTGTGCACTCCTGTTTAATAAATTGTCCTGTTTTTTTTAAAGAAAATGTGAGTAAGAAAGACGGCATTGTTGGGCTTAAAACAGACTTTTCTAGTTTGTAAATGTAGCGAATGAAAATATTATATACCAGTCAAAAAAAAAAAGAAACGTCACATCAGTTTTTATTAATATTTTCGAAAACTTCGTGCAAAATTAAGTATCTTGTGTCTGAACATTGAAAGTTATTTTGTACTCTTATTAGTTTTTGTCGATTAAATATGTACTGGAATGTTGTAACTTCGTTTGTCGAAATTGACGTTTTTTATTGTTTTTTTAGGTCTTTCCACTTTTCGGTGGAAAGACCTATTGTATTTGTTCTGATTATTAGGTCTTTCCACTTTTCTGTGGAAAGACCTATTGGTTTTCTTCTGATTATTATTATTATTTTTTTCTTCTTCCGCCACTTTTTTCTGACGGTGCTTTTTTGTTTCGCAAGATGTCGCTTAGATTTTTTGCATATGATATCGAATAGTTATTACGATTTTGAAACTGACCCTGTTAAGCCGAACACTTTTTATTGTAAGAGTTATCTCCCCAAACACTGTTTTTCTTGTGTACAAATCTCCTTCGCAACCGTTAAAGATTACGACAAAATTATTTCACCAATTTGCTTGTTATATCTTCAGGATCTTACAAATAATTTTGACCGAAGCGGTCCTGAGACTACATATGAGAGTTATTTCCCCTTTTGTATTTTTAATAAGAAAAATGTAGTTGTAGCTGGTAAACCATAAGTGATAAAGACCTAGCGTCTTTTGATTTGAGATCCTTGGTCCAAAAGAAAGAAAATAGGGTCAAGGTCAAAGGTCAAGGTCATTTCTAAATTTGGATTTTGGCTTATTTTCACCATTTTTCAAACACGATATAGGATATCGACAGCATATTTTTACTTAATTGTTAGTTGTGACATGTCGTAACACATACATGTTGGTTTAAAGGGTGCGCCTACATCAAATTAGAGTTTTCTCCCCTCTTTATTTAAAAATATGCATATGGTGATATAACTCATGAACCAAATATAATTAAGATCTAGGGTCTTTTGATTTGAGGTCCTTGGTTGATGACCTTGAAATTGAGCTCAAGGTCATAGATTAAATTGACGTTCTAGATTTTGACCTTTGCTTTGACCTCGTTTGTATACATGATAAAGCCATGGGACTTTTTGCATTTAGTTGCAAGCCATATGACCTTGAAAAAGGAACCGGAAGTGACCCTGTGTAAACCGGAAGTAGCTATTTTTTGTACTTTTTGAATGTAAAAGTATATAGAACCATATATTTTTGGAATCAGTGTCAATTAAACAGTTAAATAATACCGGAAGTAACCTTTTTCAAGCCGGAAGTAACAAATTATCTCCCTTATTTAAAAAATATTGTATAGAAACCATATATTTTTGGAATCAGCGTACTATCAGTTATCATTTGAAGCTGTTAATGACATTTTAAACCGAATTTTTAGTATTTTCATATCAAAATATTTGTTTTTTTTGTGGAAAGACCTTCAATTGTTCAGAGAACAATTGGTTTTTAATTATTATTTATTTTTTTTTCTTCTTCCGCCACTTTTATTTCTTGCGTATAAATTTTGTTTCGCAAGATGTCGCTTAGATGTTTGGTATATGATATCGAACAGTTTATGCGCCTTTGGAATTCACCCAGCGTAACCGAATACTTTTCTTTGTAGGAGTTATCTCCCCGAACACTGTTTTCCTTGTGACTGCATCTCCTCTGAAACCGTAAAAGAAAGCGACAAATTTATTTTATAAAATTGCTCGTTATATCCTTCGCATGATTTGTCCTATTTTGACCGAAGCAATATGAACACTCCATATGAGAGTTATTTCCCCTTATGCGTTTGTTTTTAGTGATATGCATTTCTATCTTGTAAAACATAAGTGATAGAGACCTAGGATCTTTTGATTTGAGGTCCTTGATCCAAAAAAAAAGAAAATAAGGTCAAGGTCAGAGGTCAAGGTCATATTTTAAATTTTGATTTTGGCTTATTTTCACTTCTTTTCAAAAACCGTATAAGATATCGACAAGATATTTTTACTAAATTGTAAGTTGCGACATGTCGTAACACATAAATTTTGGTTGAAATGGTACGCTAACATTAAATTGGAGTTTTCTCCCCTCTTATGTTAAAAATTAGGCGTAAAGTGATATAACTCATTAACCATATATAATTAAGACCTATGGTCTTTTGATTTGAAGCCCTCGGTTTATGACCTTGAAATTGAGCTAAAGGTCATAGGTAAATTTGACGTTCTAGATTTTGATCTTTGCTTTTTCCTCGTTAGTATACGTGATAAAGCCATAGGACTTTTTGCATTACGTTGCAAGCCACTTGACCATGGAAAAGCCAACCGGAAATGACCTTGTGTAAACCGTAAGTAGCTATTTTGTGTACTTATTTAATGTAAAAGTATATTAAACCATATATTTTTGGAATCAGTATCAAGTAAACTATCAAATAAAACCGGAAGTGACATCTTTCAAACCGGAAGTAACAATTTATCTTCCTTATTTTGAAAAAAATGTATAGAAATCATGTATTTTTGGAATCAGTGTACAATAAACTATCATTAAACGCTGAATATGATATTTTAAACCAAATTTTAATAGTTCTATTTCAAAATAGATCTTTATGAGTGGAAAGACCTTCAATTGTTCTCTGAACAATTGGTTTTTAATTGTTTTTGTTTTTGTTTTTACTTATTTCTTTAAGCTTCATCCCGGTGTGTTTGAAGTGTTATGATTGTCACAAATTGTGTCATTGAAATCTGTAAACCATTTGAATTACACGAAATTCAACGTCCCCTTCTGAAACGACGTCACAGAGTTTCCCTGCTTCAATGATGTCTTTATCTTTATAGAGGTTGATTCTTGAAATATTTGTTCATTATTATCAAATAATGATGTTATCTTATAAATTAAATGATATTTTTTATTACTAGTATATATGTAAATGCTCCGACTTTGTTCCGACGTTGGAAAGTTCCGGGCGGAAAGAACCAACTAGCCGAAAAGTTCCGGAGGAACTTATTAACTAGTTACTTTGTTCTTCCTCTGGTTTAAAAGTTCCACCGGAACAAAGTGACTAGTTGAAAAGTTCCAACGGAACATATCAACTAGTTAGAAAGTTCCTTTTTGCCAAATTAGTCAAAACCGGAACGAACAAACTAGCCCAAAAGTTCCAACGGAACTTATCAACCAGGCAGAAAGTTCCATTTGGAGAATTGATGCAAAGTAAAAGCGCAACATATTATATTTGAACCTTTCAAAGGGAAACCAAGATACTGATTACAAAAGTCAAATGGAACTTATCAACTAGCCACAAAGTTCCTCTTTGGCAAATAAGTCAAAACCGGAACTAACAAACTAGCCCAAAAGTTCCAATGGAACTTATCAACCAATCACAAAGTTCCATTTGGAGAATTGATGCAAAGAACCACATGAGGAGGGGGTATTCTTCCCTCTCTTGAGGGTACTATGAATACTAAATTTGCATGATAATGCAACTTATTCCGTTTTATGTGAGCTATGAAATACAACTTAAATTTTGCATATTTGTCCCCAAAGAAACCCCTTTCAGTGCGTTGGGTAATCTTGTAAATTAATGATTTGCTCTTATATATACCGATACTCATTCTTCCCCCTCTTTCTACAAAAAGGACGAAATATGGTATATTCGGAACGATGTAACTAGTTGTTCTGTTCCGCCAGAACTATTCAACTAGCTACATTGTTCCGGGACTTTTCGACTAGCTACTTTTTTCCGAAACTTTTCGACTGCAAGTAGAATAAAACAACTAGTTGGAAAGTTCCATCGGAACGAAATAACTAGTTGAAAAGTTCCGCCGGAACAAAGTAACTGACGGAACATAGTGGCTGTTACATATATTCTTGATAAATTATCACAAAAACATATTACTAAGCTGATCATATTTAACCCTTTTCAATCAAATGATAATTTTCTGCTCTGAAAACATTTTACTATAACCTTGCAGTATTTAAATATATTAGAAATAACTGGATCCTTTATAAAACTGTCTTTATAACCGACGGAACAGGGGATTCATAATCTTTTATAATTTATTTCATGCTACATTTTGTTTTTACAGTGAATAACATTTTATGATTTATATATTATATTACATTGGCGAATCCTGGAGTTATGGGTAAGAAAACTAATGGACAGCAGTAATAAATCAGTAAAAAGCAATATAAACACACATTCTACTATGAGAGCCCTGGGGTCAGCTCCCCCCCCCCCCCCCCCAAAAAAAACCAAACTTAAACCGCCCCTGTACCCGTTGACAATAAATATGGAATCGAATGGAATATATAATAAAAAATGAAATAAATAATCGATAAGCTTTGATATGATCCTTTTGAAATAATAATAAGAAAAAAATATGTATATAAGAGCGTACACCTCGTGTACTTAATTCATGTCTTTTGCAGCTAGAGTTCCGTAGATATACATTGTTAATTGTAATGTCTAGATAGAAATCCGTATTTTCTATTTTTATAGGCACTACTATCTGATGGAAAGAAAGCTTTATGGTGCTTTATTGCTGTGTGATCAATTATAACCACTCAGTTTCTCCAAGAAGGTATACAGTAAATTACACTGTGACATATTTTAGAACACATTGATTATCGTCTGAACTTCGTATGCACTTGTAATTGACCTTAATGACCTGTACCAAGTTAAGAAACACTGTCTGTAATTAAGTGGCTTGTGGTACTATAACAGAGACAAAATGTCTGACTGAAAACGAATAATTTCAACAGAGAAAAACTGACAAATATACAATAAATATAAAATTTATTACCAAAAAAATAAAAATAATATAGTATTGCCCTTGGGAAATCATCTCAGCTACTTTTGAAAATATTTTAGCTAATTTTGAAAATATTTCTCCGTCGAATTCCCTGAATCCTGATCTGTTGCAAAGCGTTTAGTTTTGCGCGAACTATGGATGCTTGCGAAACAGTGGTTGACAGGAAATTCGACGTGACCTGTCCTATCAACTGTAGTATAACTACAAATGTAATGAATTGTGAGTTGTAAGTTGATAGAACTTGGGGGATAAAAATTGTCATTTAAAAGACTGACCGTTGATAAAAAATGCAATGAATGGCAGTGCAGAGGTATTGCTGCGTAGCTGAGATGTACCCGTCACATGCGGAATGAAGGCTGGCTGATTGGGGGCGGCGGAGGGAATATTTTTGGTTAGACAAGACTTCTAACAAAATGAATGAATACAAGAAGACTGAGCGTTATCTATCCAAATAATTTCAATATTAATTATTTTTACGGCTATGGTCTGACCGCTAAGCTACAAATTCCTGACGAGACAACGAAACAAAAACAAACTCCCGAAAGTCGTTATAGATCATTAAGAGAAGACATCTCTACCGAGCAATAAAATGCAGCTGTCGAAACAATTATAAACCAAATTATATGCTATATATCCAAATAATTTAAAATTTATAATCACTCAGTTTCTCCAAGAAGGTATACCGTAAATTACACTGTGACATATTTTAGAACACATTGATTATCGTCTGAACTTCGTATGCACTTGTAATTGACCTTAATGACCTGTACCAAGTTAAGAAACACTGTCTGTAATTAAGTGGCTTGTGGTACTATAACAGAGACAAAATGTCTGACTGAAAACGAATAATTTCAACAGAGAAAAACTGACAAATATACAATAAATATAAAATTTATTACCAAAAAAATAAAAATAATATAGTATTGCCCTTGGGAAATCATCTCAGCTACTTTTGAAAATATTTTAGCTAATTTTGAAAATATTTCTCCGTCGAATTCCCTGAATCCTGATCTGTTGTAAAGCGTTTAGTTTTGCGCGAACTATGGATGCTTGCGAAACAGTGGTTGACAGGAAATTCGACGTGACCTGTCCTATCAACTGTAGTATAACTACAAATGTAATGAATTGTGAGTTGTAAGTTGATAGAACTTGGGGGATAAAAATTGTCATTTAAAAGACTGACCGTTGATAAAAAATGCAATGAATGGCCATTGCTCAGATTATAAAAAAAAAAATGATATGAGCTGAGTAATCCCCCAAGTTGTAAGAATTTTTTAAAAAGGGGGTATATGGGAGCCTTCAAATCGCATGTGAGAAAAATATATATATATACATACAAAATATGATGCACAATAACATAACGATAAAGTGCGAATGTATCTTGAAATAAACCCCAAAAAACAGAAACTCGTCACATGGCTGAATATTAGAAAAACTATTAAGTTCACATTTGTTAATTTTCACGTTTGCTTGCAGGCTCTAAATTGAAATACACATTTCTCGGCAAAAAAAAAAAAACCCCAAAAAAAACGAATAATACGAATTCAGTAAATTATTGTAAAAGATAAGTCCACGTGTATCAAGGAAAAACAGCAACTCTTCACACGACTGAATATTCTAAAAAACAGGTTAATCCGATTCAGATAATTGTCACTATGAATTAGACTTAAAGTTAAAATACATTGTTTCTTCTGCTAAAACGATTATATATATATATAGATGTGTCCAAATGTATCGCGAAAAAACAGCAACGCTTCGAAATGGCTGAATACTTCATAACAAGTAAAGTTTACTAATATAAAAGTTCAATTATGGTCACAAGTTCACAGGTAAAGTACATTTGTTGTTTGGAAAAGAACATACATTCAAGTTCGATTATGTCCACATATCTATAATGACTCAGATATTGTGAAAGACTTTTAACTTTCCGAATCGTGTCCTCGAAAATCTGAATATAATGGCAAAAACTGGCCGATGTCCACCGACCAAGTATTTGATAAGATGGTCTTGAATATTAACGGATCCTGCCGAAGTACTAGATCCAACTCTAAAGGAATGACCATTGTATAAGCTGGAGTTGTACCCACCCTAATCTAGTACATTTTTTAAACTTCTGACGAAAAAGTCCCGGTCCAAAAGCGCTACCATTCTCTTTGACAAACAATGGATCTGAAAAACAAAAAGATGCTTCTCTACCCTTCCTGATTGCGATATACGTTTTGATAGCAGAGAAGGAACAAATAGTATGATTAGATTTGTGAAGCTGTATACTGACACCTTTTTGAAAATGGTCTGTCGTAGAGGATTTAAGGTGTAGAATAGCATACGAACCAAGAATCTCAACATCTGTTACACTTAAATTTACAGTAGAATCAAAATGTTTTGAAACTGTAAATTCGCCACATCTAATTATTTAAAAAAACAAAACAAAAAAAAACAAAAAAAAAAACAAGCCGTTTCTAGCACACAATCAGTAAAGGTAGAGAAACACCTGCTCTAAGAGAATTGCAAATTCTCCCAAGTACCTGTAAAGTAATGAGAAGGCGTGGTTTTGGGATATGCTCTCCTTGTATACGTTTGACAGCGCGCATTATCATATTGAGAATGAGTCTATGGAGTGTCGACTCATTTGTATAGTCAAACGGATGTAAGTAGTATTTCATATTCCAATCAATCAAAGTTCCAACGGAACTTATCAACCAGGCAGAAAGTTCCATTTGGAGAATTGATGCAAAGTAAAAGCGCAACATATTATATTTGAACCTTTCAAAGGGAAACCAAGATACTGATTACAAAAGTCAAATGGAACTTATCAACTAGCCACAAAGTTCCTCTTTGGCAAATAAGTCAAAACCGGAACTAACAAACTAGCCCAAAAGTTCCAATGGAACTTATCAACCAATCACAAAGTTCCATTTGGAGAATTGATGCAAAGAACCACATGAGGAGGGGGGTATTCTTCCCTCTCTTGAGGGTACTATGAATACTAAATTTGCATGATAATGCAACTTATTCCGTTTTATGTGAGCTATGAAATACAACTTAAATTTTGCATATTTGTCCCCAAAGAAACCCCTTTCAGTGCGTTGGGTATTCTTGTAAATTAATGATTTGCTCTTATATATACTGATACTCATTCTTCCCCCTCTTTCTACAAAAAGGACGAAATATGGTATATTCGGAACGATGTAACTAGTTGTTCTGTTCCGCCAGAACTATTCAACTAGCTACATTGTTCCGGGACTTTTCAACTAGCTACTTTTTTCCGAAACTTTTCGACTGCAAGTAGAATAAAACAACTAGTTGGAAAGTTCCATCGGAACGAAATAACTAGTTGAAAAGTTCCGCCGGAACAAAGTAACTGACGGAACATAGTGGCTGTTACATATATTCTTGATAAATTATCACAAAAACATATTACTAAGCTGATCATATTTAACCCTTTTCAATCAAATGATAATTTTCTGCTCTGAAAACATTTTACTATAACCTTGCAGAATTTAAATATATTAGAAATAACTGGATCCTTTATAAAACTGTCTTTATAACCGACGGAACAGGGGATTCATAATCTTTTATAATTTATTTCATGCTACATTTTGTTTTTACAGTGAATAACATTTTATGATTTATATATTATATTACATTGGCGAATCCTGGAGTTATGGGTAAGAAAACTAATGGACAGCAGTAATAAATCAGTAAAAAGCAATATAAACACACATTCTACTATGAGAGCCCTGGGGTCAGCCCCCCCCCCCAAAAAAAAAAACCAAACTTAAACCGCCCCTATACCCGTTGACAATAAATATGGAATCGAATGGAATATATAATAAAAAATGAAATAAATAATCGATAAGCTTTGATATGATCCTTTTGAAATAATAATAAGAAAAAAATATGTATATAAGAGCGTACACCTCGTGAACTTAATTCATGTCTTTCGCAGCTAGAGTTCCGTAGATATACGTTGTTAATTGTAATGTCTAGATAGAAATCCGTATTTTCTATTTTTATAGGCACTACTATCTGATGGAAAGAAAGCTTTATGGTGCTTTATTGCTGTGTGATCAAGTAAAACATACGTTTGATTAACTTCTCGTCACAGTAGAGATTTCCAATAAAATGACTTTATTCGACATAACCGACCTAACTCAACGTATTTCGTCCTATTGCATTGAATCATGACGGAGGGGAACATACACTGCATGCACTTTTTGCTTTTTGAACACGCATTTTTTGCTGATATAGACTTAATGTAAAAATCAATTCCAACTACTTTTTTTAATCTTTAAATATTTTGTTATTAAATTTTGAATGATTTTATTGACAAAAACATTTTAATGGAATACTTAAGCTAACAACTTGTAATCAAATACACCCATCATTTCTTGTCATTTCACTTGACCCATATTTCAGTTCTTCTCAAAATGTGAATTTTAAAAACTACCAAATAAAAATTTAGCATGAAAATATTAAAATAATGAAATTCGAAGCGAGAAGTTTATCTCTTTTTTTGTTTTTATAAGTTTTAACGTTTAAAAAGTAGATTCCAACACACCCGAATGTAAAAGGTGTACGCGATTAACTTTAAAAAAAAAATTTCTATAATTTAATTCAAGATAATTTGACAGAAATTTATATCATTGATACATTTGTCAAATAGTATTTTTTAGTCTTCAACTATAATAATGCATGGGACGAGGTTTTTGTCCATGTATACCTAAATGTGCATTCGCAGATACAGGGGTAGAGGGCGTACTTCCCCCTTTCGATCGCCAAATAATTTTGAAAATCTCACGTTTTCCACGTTATCTATACAAATGTTTAGTATAAAATCGTCTAATTTTTTTCGCGTTGCTCCACTCGGCAGTATAAATTCAATTATCGGGAACTATGCCCTCTTTCAAATATCTTGGATCCGGCTATAATCACAAATTGTATGGCACAAAAATAAATTAAATGATTGTCGTTTGACTTTGATAAATACGTTTTGAAAACAACAATGTTTGAACATTAATTTAGACATCTCGCACGAGATTTAAAAGTTGAAGACTACAAACTGAATTGGATTTTTCCCTGGATTTAGGGCTCACTTAACACGGAAATGTGATACTGGCGTGTAATCTAATGGACACATATTCTCGTTTCTGATGTTTCTTTTAATATAAATATTCATTTATTTAGCTATATATAATTTCACTAACAAATAATCATGTGTCTTTTACTGATAAATTATCATTACATTTTATAGAAACTACATATAAGCTGCTATACAGTTATGAACACTAATGGTCCTACAGACACTCTGTGCTTTTGACATGACACAAGGTCTTGCTTTTCTAGTGTTTATGTACTTTTTTACTTAATTTGTGATATGTACAAAAAAGAAGATGTAGTATGATTGCCAATTCGACAACTCTTCACAAGAGACCAAATGACAGAGAAACTAACAACTATAGGCCACCGTACGACCTTCAACAATGAGCAAAACCCATACCGAATAGTCAGCTATAAGAGGTCACAAAATGACAAATGTAAAACAACTACAACTATAAAACTAACGGCCTAAATAATGTACAAAAAAATGAACGAAAGCACAGCAACAAACGATAACCACTGAATTACAGGCTCCTTACTTGGGACAGTCACATCCATACATAATGTGGCAGGGTTAAACATGTTAACGGGCCCACTTACCTAATACAGTGGTGTAACAGTACGAAATAATTGATTAATATTCTAGACTGGATAATTATTCTGTATTTATTAGTTGTAGTTGTTTTTAAGATAGTGTTCAGTAGCTGTGAATATTCTAAGATCGGTACATGGAGTTTATTTGGAAATACTAGTAATTGCTGTTTTTATGCTTCGTTTTAGTCGGACGAGTCAATCCCTTTCTAACTGTTTTAATTGTGAGTAGACATGATCATTTGATAAACATACTTCTATGATCTCTATTAGCTTTAACTTGGACATTTATAAAAGCTATGTAGAAAAGAGATGCATGCGTAAAATAAGTTCTCGACATAAATTGGCTTAAATATCAGATAAGAATTTAGCCTCAACATAGGCGGATCCAGGGGGGGGGGGCCTGGGGGGCCCGGGCCCCCCTTTCGTGGGAAAAAATTGGTTGATTATATAGGGAATCACTGAAGCATGACTGGAGCGGGCCCCCCCTTAGGTCAGTCAGCGCCCCCCCCCCCCCCCCCCCTTTATGAAAAGTTCTGGATCCGCCACTGCTCAAGCTATGATACTTACAAGCTATAATAAATACGACGAATATTTAGCCTCAAGCTATAATACTTATGATGATGATGATACTGATGTTTGTCTTATATCCAGCGACAAATATTACATATATATTAAGGATGATGAAATGATAATGATAAATGATTATACCTTTTTGTACATGACAAACACTTACAGTCGCATTTTTATATGCTAGGTAAATTAGCGTACCCGATACAAAGACACACTTGTCTTTCTTCGATTAAACCAACACCTGCTCTTACTCGTGAATGCATCATGCATGGTGGTGAAGCCGAAAAATCCAGTCTTAAAATCATTCGATCAGGGGGTCCAACTAAATAATTGAACCCGTAATCGAGGCTAATCTGCTACCAGTCAATCTCATATTTAATAAAACCCTGTTTATATATTTCATGCTTTATGTGCATATATTACTATTGTAGCAACACTGGTTTTGTTGCATAATTTGTTTAGTTTTTCTCCTTGTTTCTTTGTATCAAAAAGCTTAGTTTTTATTGTAAAATGGTGTTTCACAGCTTCCATTATCCTTGTGACTTGCTATTGTATTAATATCCATTAGGCATGCAATTATTATTCTAAATAGTATAAAACATTTTTTTAAAAGTAAAGATTACCCCGTTTTGATCCAGACTTCCTTACCACTAGCATCTAAGATACATACACTAATAAAATATTGTACTTGCACTCATATTGCAAGCACTCTGTCTGTCCGTCCGCCAGTCTGTCCCGGTTCAACAAATATTTTCAATTTTCTCTTCAAAAGCATTAGTATGCTTAGCATGCATTCTTTTTTCGATTTATTCCTTACACTCCGACATGTATATACCTGGATCCGTTTGGAGCGTCAAACTATCAAACAGAGTCCAAATGGCGTGAATTACGACTACAGTGGCTCGTGCTGTCGTCAACAATAAGCAAATACTCATACCGTATCATCAGATACTATAGTATATAAGGCATTGACTTTGAAAAATGTAAACAGTTCAAACGAAAATAAACATTTTTACAAGATTAAAATTAACCCAAAAATGACAGAATGTATACAACGACATCCACTGAATTGAAAGCTCCTGACTTGGGAAAGCCAATATAGAATTTGGCCTGATTAAACGCGTTTACCAGCGCTCAACACTCTGGTGTAACAGCACAATATAAGAAGAAAAAAACCTGTAAAATTCAGTTGGAAACAGCCCAACTAATCGATATTAAATCAAGCCTAAAACAATTACATTTTTATAATGAAAGACAAAGAGTACCGATCTTAAAGTACCCACAGGTACTAAAAGCTAATCCTTACATGTTAAATTACCTGAGAATATTAAACGTATTTAGTAATAAGGAGATATGGTATAATTGCCAATAAGAAATGAAGTGAATGTAACCAATGATAGGCAACCGTACGGCCTTCATCAATGAGAAAAATCCATACCGTATAGTCGACTTTAAAAGGAACCAACTTGAAAAATATGAACAATTCAATTGAGAAAACTACCGGCCTGATTTAAAACAAAATAATTGACGGAAAACAAATATAACAGATATGAACTATCGTCAAGAAGTGAACCACAGGCTCCTGATATGGGACAGGCTCATAAGGAATGAGTGTTCAACCCCCTACCCGTAAGCCTGGGACAGTGGTGCAACAGCACGACATAAGAACAACCTGGAAAAACCTTCCTTCATAGAGCTTGGTTTACATATGGAATTTTTGGTCCTCAATGCTCTTCAATTTTATACTTGTTTGGCTTTCTAACTATTTTGATCTGATCGTCACTGATGAGTCTTATGTAGACGGAACGCGCGTCTGGCGTAATAATTATAAGCCTAATACCTTTGATAACTATATACATATTTAAAGTAATTATTAATATAAAATGTGTTTTCAGCCGTGTATCACCTTTACTAATGATCCTATGCATGGATATGTCGTAGAGTTTAACTTTTATATATAAATATATACCTCTAAGGCGAGACAAAAATTGAAACTCAAATATTTTGCTTAATTCAATCAATGTGTGATAGTTTTAGAATCCACTTCTTATTGGATTAGTTAATGTTGTCTTAATCCAAAAACAACTATGACAATATCAAGCCTTACTAATTAAAAGTACATTTTAAAAAGAAAATTACTGTAAAGACTGAAGTGGCATTATAGTTGTCTTAAAAATGCAACAAGTATATAAATTGGCGTTCTCGTCCACTTTTAATCAGAGATACTTGGGGACAGGACATTTTTTAGCCAATTACTATGTACTATAAATTGATAGTTTACTATCCACAGCGGTCAATGTTTATATGCAGATTAGTCATCAATTGCTAATCAAGTACACCTTCCAAATTACAATCTATATAACGAATTGGTGTACATATTTATTTACATATATCATTATTAATTACAATTTTTTTTTAATGTTGACTTTCATTTGAACGAAAAGTGTATGTCAACTATTTAAATTTAAAGAAGTACAAGAACTGTATTAATATTTTTATAAATATACACTTTAACAGAGACAAATTCTGACTAACACTTTGAATTCGATATTTCTGAAATTGCTAGAAAAATCTCTGTCTAATAACAAATACCCACGGAAATTAAATATTATAAAACATTAAGAGACGAAAGGAAACAGGCACACCAATCTGATAACGAAAAATAAAAGCATGTCAAATATTAAATAATTAAAGGTTCATTTGCAAAGTATATCGAAAAACAAAGTCATGGTCAAAACCATGATAGACGACCAATTGTATGATAGGTAAAGATACGTGTATATACGTGGTTTTATGACAGTGAAGTTTTGGCGGGAATCTCAATAATCACGTGATATATAAAAAATCATGATTTCTTTCGTTTTTCATCATCTTAGAAATACTTGATATTGATAAAATTTATCATAAATGGGTTTAATAGTTTAGATATACTTAGTTGAAACTTAAGTGACGCATTTAACAAAATTAATAGGTTAGCAATAACCGGTCCCGTTACGTGCGTACGTCGAGTTAAGTACGTATGTCATTTTATTGGAAATCTCTAGTAGTACGCATTTGAACATTGTTCTTGTTTTCCATTTCAAGAACGATAAGTATAGATTATTACATGGCATTTTTCATATCAGACACTTTATCGGCAATTGGTCATGATATCAGCCCAAGAACCGAAAGGCTCGAGGGAAGATACCATGAACAAGGGCCGATGAAGGGTTTGATATGAAAAATGACATGTTATGATCTTTTTATCATATGTTTGATATGAAAAATGACATGTTATGATCTTTTTATCATATACTTTAACAGAAGACATACAGACAAGAACTATTTTTAAAACTTTGAAAAATTGCTTTATTGTATTTTTTGTTTTGCATTTTTCATAATATATTTTCCTGTTTCCTAATATTTGTTTTTTTATCCTACTTTGTTATGTTTTTCAGAAAAAACGTACGATTGAGGTGTATTTTCCGGAATTTGCCGAGTGACGTCGAAATGCCATGCGATAACGTTACAGAAAGGCATGCAATAATAACTGGAAGCAGTTGATACAAACCGGAAGCAGTTGATAACGAAAGTCATATCATACGGCTAAGACAGTTCTTCAGATTTAATGAATAGGTATATGTACAAATTACAATTTTATCAAGGGGTACAATTATACCATTATTTTCTATAAGTATATGATAAAACAAATTATAATCAAGGAAAAAAGTATATATATATCGTTTCAAAACAATCACAACCGTAATAAAACTTGTACATTTTTGTTGTGGTTTTTTGGTCAACTATTTGTTTACCTTCGAGTCGAATGAAGACTAAACATTGTTGTTTGCGTTTTTTCACGATACGCCGTGAGAGCTTTTAAAATAACTGAGATTTGTTCCATATGCTAGTATTTGTATTGAGCAAAGTAGATGTATAAAAACAAACAGTAAACATAATCACAATACAATACTGTATGTGGAGTTTCTGTAAGCATAAACATATTAAAACAATCAATCTTTTGAAGTTCAAACTTGAAGTATATCAATTCTGGTTAGAAAAAAAGGAACCTCAAACGACATTTCTTCCTAACAGCAAATGCGTCAATAACTTTCTCAATGTCAATTTCCCAATGTTTACGGATAGACAAATAAAAATGTCTAGACGGAAAAATACATATGTCCATTGTCCATGAAGGTATGACATTTTTAATACTGTAAAAATGACATATGAGAAGCTTCGCCGTCTTCATACAAAACTTCAACTTTTTTTTGCTATATTTTTTGTTTTTGTTATTTTGTTTTGTTTTGTTTTGTTTTGTTTTGTTTTGTTTTGTTTTTTGTTTTTTTTAGGGGGGGCTTTTTTTATAGAGTTTTGAATACCAAGGGAATTCTGTAGGAGATGATTGTTGTATTTTCAATGTATGAAGCATAATACTTAAGCCTGTCAACCAATGAGATGAGTCTTTTTTTACTTAACACAAAACCGACAACTGTGAGCAATTGCTAACTAGTTACGACTAGGAAACCCTACATTACAAAGTAGAATCAGTTGGTAGACAAGAAAGAGGGAGGGAACTGACAGTTAAAAAAATCATGAAGCTTGTTACTAAATATAAGATTTCTGCCAGAAATAGTTCCTGAGAAAATGCCACGAAAACTTCCATGTATGACGAAAATAAAAAGGTCGGGAAACAGTAAGTAGGAAACTGTGGAGTATTTTGTTGTGATGAATAGTTGCCGAGAAAAAACTTGTTACAGACGGACGCACGGACAGAGATACATAGTAACCAATATACCCCGTACTCCTTTAGGCAAAAAACGGGAGGGAAAAAAATTAATAAATGTTATTTACAATTAGTGCATTATGTGGGAACCAAACCAGCCGTTTAACAGGTGGTGTCCTCAGATTGCACGACTAATCTATTAATGTAGAAAATACATTCTGTTTATATTGTTTGATTACTTTCTAATTGCCCGAACCAACTCATGGTTCAGTCTGTGAACGTTAAGCAAACATCCCGTTCCATACTAGATAATAGATGCATCACGTTAATACCCCTCTCACTCTGTCCAATTGACCAATTCCTATATGTTAACTTTGTCCGTCTCTCTTTCTCTGTTTTTTTTTTCATTTAAACGACGTGGATGCACGTGCTGTCGTGCCTCCGGGTAGCTACGCCCCTGCATGCTTTCAGAAACCTGTTGTTCAGTGGTTGTCGTTTGTTGATGTGGTTCTTAAGTGTTTCTCGTTTCACGTTTTTTATACAGAATATACCGTTGGTTTTCCTGTTTGAATTGTTTTACACTTGTCATTTTGGGGCCCTTTATAGCTTGCTGTTCGGTGTGAGCCAAGGTTCCGTTTTGAAGGCCGTACTTTGACCTATAATTGTTTACTTTTTACACATTGTGACTTGGATGGAGAGTTTTCTCATTGACACTCATACCACATCTTCTTATTTCTATTTATTTATTAGTTATAATCGGCTTTGAACTAGGTTCCAGCCTTATATTGTCGGTACTTTGTGTCTATTGTTTTTATGTTAGTTGGTTTGTTTGTGCTTCGTTCCGATCTATTGACCGAGTTAAGCCATTTGCAACTCATTTTTACAGTTTGTTCTTATGTTATGCTGTCACGAATACCACAGTATAAAGTAAGGGGAGGATTGAGCGCTTAAAAGCATGTTTAATCCTCGCCACGTTCTTAATGCTCAAGTCAAGGTCCTGTAATTGAGTGGTTGTCGTTGGTTCACGTCTGTCATATTTGGGTTTTTTTCCCCGTAAATTGTATTGTGTAAACTAGACCGTTAGTTATCTTATTAAATTGTTTCATATTTTATGTCGGGGTCTTTTATAGCTGACTATAAGGAATGTTTTTTTTTCTTATTGTTGAAGGCATGTGTTCCTGTGTGTTCTTTGTTAGATAGCTCCAACATGTTTACATGGTTGTGGATCGATCCAAACAATACGCAAACCTGTGTTGGTTGAATACAGTGGACGTGCATAATGTGAACAGTATTTTCTTGCGCACAGGCATGTTTGATCTATCCAAATAAACGTATGCCAGTGTCCATGTAATTTATAAGATGTGGCATACAATATTATATACAAATGAACGATGTTCGTTCATGAAATGCACGTGTTACGTAATATTTTTAGCATTATAATTTTTTTTTAAACGTAAATGCACTGACATATAATATTTTAAGCCATTCAAATTTTATTTATTCACTCGATAAAAATCTGGACCACACTAAAAAAAAACCTGACTGCTCTCGTAAAAATACATACATATAAAAATAAAATTATTCTGAAAATCTCCCTCTCAGGGCAATAACAAGAATTTTTATGAAGTGTTTGTACATCTAAGGATATATAGATTCCAAATATAGATAGCTCCAACATGTTTACATGGTTGTGGATCGATCCAAACAATACGCAAACCTGTGTTGGTTGAATACAGTGGACGTGCATAATGTGAACAGTATTTTCTTGCGCACAGGCATGTTTGATCTATCCAAATAAACGTATGCCAGTGTCCATGTAATTTATAAGATGTGGCATACAATATTATATACAAATGAACGATGTTCGTTCATGAAATGCACGTGTTACGTAATATTTTTAGCATTATAATTTTTTTTTAAACGTAAATGCACTGACATATAATATTTTAAGCCATTCAAATTTTATTTATTCACTCGATAAAAATCTGGACCACACTAAAAAAAAAACTGACTGCTCTCGTAAAAATACATACATATAAAAATAAAATTATTCTGAAAATCTCCCTCTCAGGGCAATAACAAGAATTTTTATGAAGTGTTTGTACATCTAAGGATAGATAGATTCCAAATATACATTTCTTTTGACCTTGTATTAATTTGGTATGTGTATACTAGTAAATAACTTTATTCTATATTTTGGAATAAAAGTATTGTGAAACTAAATTAAACTTTTATAACAAAAACATGTAGGGTTAATGATATCTTTTTGTCCGAAATACTATTTTACCTTGTATGATCTTGTATATTAAGTTCAAGCAAAAAAGAAAAAACACGATCCCAGCTGGACACTATACCTACTGTGATTGTTTACTTACAAATAAATTTAAAAAAAAATAAGACACTAACTGTATTACAACTATGAGGGTAGGAATGCCCTTTACCGTCAGGCGTCACACGGTCATTTTTGGCTACCGTTAGCGTCAAATTGGTTAAAATTTAACCGTGATTCGTCAAAATATCCTTATCGTGATTTGTCAGAGGTCTCAAATAATTATCGATACCGTTATTTTTGGAAAAAAATTAACGTGATTCGTCAAAATCAGTCGATTTTTTTATCGTCTTAAAGAAACTGTACATTTGATCGTCATGCACCAAAAATTACTGTTAACGTCATTTGGCAGGAATTTTTACCGTTATTCGTCATGAAGGTACCCCCCATTACGACCCTCAACTATGTAATTATTAAAATCTGATTACCTGCATAACTGAAATTCAAAACATAATCAATTTTATCGTCATTAAAAAAAGACATACATTGTATTTGACGGTTGAAGTGTATACATTTCCCGTATTATTCTCTAGAAATTTTCATAGAAATATTTTCAAAACATAATTTGAACTCCTTTGCAACGATTTTCTTATGTTGACGATCGTCCTGAACGTGCATAAAATTTTGCCACTGGACGTAAAGCAGGCAAAAATCGATAATCTTATGTAGGCGAAACGCACGTCTAGGGCACGAACTTATTAAAGAAATGTGGACGCCACAATGTCCATTTTTTTAATACACAACAGATATGTTGTCAATTAAACAAAATCAAGCCGGAGTTCAGTTTGAATCAGAGTGGTTTTTTTTTTTATCATAAATGATTTATCCTTTCCTCCAAGAAGATATTTGTATTTACGTTGGTCTTTCTTTTTTATGAAACTAAGTTGGACTAATTCTCTAATATGTCTTTAAGTTTAGAATGAGTATACTAGTGTCAATGGTAGAGACGTCAACTGTTTGTTTTGTTATTGCAAATAGACCTAGATTGTATGTATTCTAACAGATCTTTGGGATTATTTGGTATCCACAGCTTATTTACACCTCCCCTTGAGTAAATGTAAGTTTATAGCATTAAATCATGAATCATTATTAAAAAATTACATGACAGTTACCCTCCGATTAATGATGATAATTTGATTTCAAAAATAGTGTAAGAAATGATTTCTTATATCTAAATAAAAATATGTAATTACATAAAATATACAGAGGGAAAAAGGATGACTTTTGTCCATATTCTCTATGTGATACAGATTCATGTATTCCGTTACGTGTGTGTGACTGTCATAGTCACTATATGTCAATTTTTTTCAGTGTTGGGTTTTAAACTTCTCACAGAGCGTTCAGCAACCGACCAGCATTATCAGTCAGACCATTATAAAGCTTCTCTTACATGAAATATAGACCGATATACTCTTAAAACCTTAGATATGTATTCATAGCAATAGTAATTAAAAAGTTAAATTTGTGTTTTTTATGTGCACATTCCCGTCGGCCAAATTAATGAAAACAGGGCTCGTCGTATACTTGATGCCTTTTCAGATCAAAATACTTGGGCTCGGTAATTATTGTGTTCCAAGTGTGATTTGTAAGCCTCCTCTCGAGCATTATCAGAATTTGTCGTTCTTTAGCTGAGTAGTAGGTGTTGATATTTAATAAGTTCAACTAAAAGTAATAGAAACTGGTTGATATACAAAAATACCAAGAAATGTAAGAAAATGAAAAATTTGTAATATCTTAGATGATGAATTCTATTTTTCTTTAACTGTAAAATTAATAAAAATAATAGAGAAACCTTTTTAAAAAATTGTATCGAAAAATATGTCAATTTTAATACACTTAACGTAAATGATAAACTCGCGATTATACTAAATCCATCAACACCCAATGATATAAAAGCAGTCGTTGCTGTTATTAAAGAGTCATTAGAACTGAGGAAAGGAGACCAATAACTGTTTTTAACATGTATCTTATTATTGCTGAGTTTTTCTTATGTTTGTTTCGTGTCTGTATTGATATGACCAAAATTGGTTTTTGTTTGTTTTGCAATAAAGAATAAAAGTATATTAATAATATGATCCTTTCGGATTTAGGATTCATTATGATTTTGTGAAAAACTAGTATAAAATGAGGACGGCAGAGACCAACAGCCGTAAGATTGAAATTCGTTAATATAATATGGTGTTTAGCAGCGTTTATGCTAGTATGATAGTACTCTGAACGAAAACTACACAAACATGATGTGGCTGATCTGTCAAACAAAGTGGTTGTTAACAAGTTCAGAACATAATTGTAAATTATTGCTCTGCATACCTACTAAATGTGTAATTTACAATTTTGTCTCTAACTTGTCAACAACCACTTTGTTTGACAGAACAGCCTCATCTTGTTTGTGTAGTTTTCGTTATCAGTTTGACATCTACAAGTGTAATTTGAAAGTGACCTCGGGTTATAGTATCCATCTTTTAATTTGTCGGACATCTTCAATTAACGGAGGGTTGACATGTCAGATAAAATCAAACACCGCAATAGTTGGGGAATATTATGTACATCAGACAGATTCTTTGCATATTAACAATTGGTTATCTGACCAATCAAGCACACCCCCGGGTTACTAAAACACGTGGTCCGAATAGACAATTTTGACCACTGCTGTGTGTTGCCTTTAATTGAATGTTGACAATCATATAAGGATCTACACTAAATATGTAAGTACTTTTAATTTTATTTTTCATACAATGTATTTTGTTTTCCTTAAAAGTCAATTACCTTTATCATAACACGTATCATGATAAGAAAATTCATGTTAGTTGTATAATTATATGGCTGTAAAATGAATAAAAGGCCAGCGTGTCGGGTGGACATTGTGTCTGATGTCATTTTAAAAGACAAGTATGTAACAGGCACACATTGGGGTGGGAGCAACTGAAAACGGAGCGAGACAAGTGAGTGGACAGGTCGAGTAAGTATATTTTTTGCTTGCAGCAAAATTTGCATGCATCACCCGTTTTACTATTTTTAGTTTCAATTTGTCATTTAGTAAGTATCCAAATGTCCAACCAAGCAATGACGAAACAAGAAATAAACAGATAAAGTCAGTTGTACAACAGTGTACACTACAATAGTGTAAACGAGAGATCTATAACAATGTAAACGACAGTAGAACTTATGATTTAGTGGTAATTTCAGCCGTTCTCCGTATTTCATAGTCTTGCTGAGATATATTCTTTTGTTGTGAAATCGCCGTGACGAATACGGAATACTTGCTCTTGCGTATCGTATAAATATGGATGTCATGGATGGATACCCCATATCCTTTGTTTTTCTATTATGAATGATTAGACGATACAGATAGTGAGTTGAACTTGTGAAGTTGTTTGTTTTAATAGTCACTGTGGTTCTTCATAGCCAGGCTGGAATATATTCTATGAGTGAAATCGCAATATAAAGTAATTGCTCTTGTGTATCGTGTCAATTGAGATGCATGACTAGATGATTAAGGTTCATCATAACAAATGAAAAAAAAAATGGCTGTATTTACACCTCAAAAAGTACTCTGTACAGACTAACCTGTGCAGTTGGAAAAGTTTTAAGGCCTGGCATCCACTAGATATATAAAAGTTAAATGCATTTTGTGTTTCAGAAAGATAAAATCTTTTTTTGGATTTTGATGGACATTTTTTTTCTGTTCCTACAGAAGGTGTAAAAATACACTAAGTTGGGTTAAATCTTTGAGATGCACTCTTTCAGGTAACAACTGTATTGTATTGTACTGATTGTCCTTGATTGGCATGGACAATAGAGGACAATAGATATCTACACAACAATAGGTGAGTTAAAGGGTGTAACTGAGTGGACAGTATCAAATATTATTCAGGTGTTTGTTTATTTTTACACCAACAAAAGAAATGAAAAAAATGCCCTTCATAATCCAAAAAAAATTTACACAAAATGCACTTAAATTTTATATATCTAGTGGATGCCAGGCCTTAAAATGTTTCCAACTGCACAGGTTAGTCTGTACTCAGAGTACTTTATGAGGTGTAAATACAGCCATGTTTGTCCATTTGTTATGATGAACCTTAATAACAGTACAACTTTTGTAACAGTTCAGATGCATGATAAGTAAAACGCCATATGATTTAGATAATTGATAATTTGTCACCAAAAGGTTCCGTGGAAACAGAGTATCAAGATACGGATTCAGAGGGGGCATAGGGCCCTGCACCTCTTATGGAGCTATATATATGATAAATATATAGACTTGTTACAAGAATGACTCCAAACGTTTGCTTTCTATAGACCCTCCCTCCTTTTTCAAAGTCCTGGATCCGCACCCGGTATCGCGTGCGATTGCTGATGCCATTGTCAAAGTGTAACAGTGTGATGTTCGACTGCCAAAATCCAATTCCATTTATTAGTAACAAACAGCAAAATAAATTTTGTAAATCAAAATTTTGCTCATGGTGCTATCACGTGGTTATGAAGTTTTCAGTGTTTAAAATATTTGACGGTATTGTCAAAATTTGGCCTTGATATTATTTGTTGATCACGAAGTAATCTCTGTTCAAATTCAGTAAAATTGCAAAAGGATTTGACAATGTCTAAAAACATTGGGATCCTAAATGTTGACATGCACCACGACGACGACGGAATGTATGATCACTATGTCTCGCCTTCGCATCTTTTGTAATACTTGAGACAAAAATGAGTTTTAAACAGGGCAACTGAAAATACAACGTTTATCATCGATTCTAGTTTTGAATTTTCGAACAGGATAATTTAAATTTTTAACAGTGCTGCAGTTACAAACAGTTTAAGTTCATAGCGATAAACGAGATCAAGGACTAGCAAATAAAAAGAGATAATTGAATGAAATGATAGAGGAATGGTATAAAGGGTTTTCATGTCGACTTTAAAAGAAGATTCTATAGAATTCTGATATTTATGTATGTTATACGCACAAAAACAACTCGGCTGGCATTGGCGCATAATAAGTCCTGACTGTAATAGTGACTCTTTTCATGTTCGAATTTGGTTAAGAGGATAGATAGAAACTGTAAACAGAAAAAATTATCAGCAATACAAGATCAACAAAACAGTTTTTTTGTCATGAATTATATTCTAGTCTACAATGTTGGAGAGTGTCCATTGTCGAAGACGCACATAGACCAGGACATATAGGTGAGCGACACGGGCTCTTTTGAGCCTTATGTTCTTTTGGGGTTCGAAATAACTTTTAATCAGTTTGGTTATTGACGTAAACACACTTGATTTTGTTACCTTTATTGTTTAAGTAAATTACATTTTTTCATTGTTCCCGCTTTTACAGTTTAAACACTGCAGACGAAATATCATCCTACTCCGACAGAGTAATGAGTATTTTGACTAAGAGCTGCAAAATCATGATTTTACTCTTAAATGCTTTATACTCGGCATAGATGCAGCAATATATATTCATTGGGATTGGTTTGACCTTGCTGGGGATCGTGCACACACCATCAAACGAACAGAAGCGAGCAGGGGCGTAGCTAGGTATCCAATAAACTGTAGGCACAAATTGCGGCAGGGGGGTCTGGGGCCGCTTAAGTTCCCTAGCAGGTCCAGGGCTCTCCCTGGTAGGGGGTTCAGGGGGGCTTGCCCCCGACGGAAAACGGTTTTCAGCATTTTAAGTTGCAAAATTTTGTGTACAAAAATCTTAAAATTTACTGGTCATTTTATCATGATAATATACATGAAGAAAAGTTCAAAGGATTATACATAATTTTACAATAACATCTGGCTGATGAATTAACGCAGAACAACGTGAAATTGAAAAAAAAATATTTACAATATGCATTGCCCAGCGTACATCAGCGTAGCCCTCTAATTAAACAGTACATCCTGTTTAGTAGATTCATATCTATTCCTTTCTGATTGAGGATAACTGATACATATACGTCAATTGATAGTACATGTTGACGAATCTTCATTATAGAAATAGGCACGTAAACACTGAGATTACTATATAATATACTTTCCTTTGGGCTAGGCATCGACAATTCATCTTTTTTTCTTAAACCTTCACCCTTCCCGGCCACAGAAAACACATACACACACACAGTCGATGGCATCATGCATAACGCATAAGTTCGATTCTGTTCATACTATCTAGCAAAGTTCAAGAAATTCTTATTTTCTGATATCCTGTACTGTAAAATCCCTACCTGCTTAGGAATTGGAATAATTATGGTCATTACACGTAGATCTAAGAGTACCCGAAGTTACTGAAAGCTAGTTAACTGATTGATTGGTTGTTAAACGTCCAGTGGCAAATATATATAGTGCATACATGTTCAGGACAAAAATAAATTTATAATTAATACAACAGGTAGGTCCTTGATAGGGGTCATCCAGGACGAAGGTCTGATATTTGGAAATACTATTGGAAAATGAGGGTTTATTGGATAAGGACAGAAATTTTGCCTTTCAGCAGACCACCTACGGACCCCTCAAAGAGTTGTTGCAAGTGTTCTTAACGTGCAGAGAGAGTGGCATTCTCTCTACACTAAGCATCGGATTTAACGTTACCATTCTGATCAGACGGGCTTGCGTATTTATACATCCCACACAGCCAAACGAACGCCACACTTTGGCAAGGGTTTTATTGTAGGTTGGATGAAGACCAAGTGGAAAGCTAGTTGAAAGCCAACAACAACTAATAAAAAAAATGATGTATCTAAGAATAAAGTGTCAGGGTTTTGAGCATGTTGAGTTTCATTCAAGTATTTGTTGATAGAAGTGAAATGATCTGAACCAAAGTTCTATAGTTTTTAGTTTCTATCTAAGGTGGAATATAATGTACCTACAGTTCTATCCAATACTCCATTCACTAAGGATGATAGACTAGTGTACACATGACATTTGATTATTAAAGAGTTTTGACGACTTCACGTGCATCTACAGATAACGTTGCCATTATTTTTTTTAATACAAAAAAATATTTGTGAAAAAACTATGTGTAGGCACGTGCCCCTGGCTAGCACGCTACCTCGCATTCACAGAGGTGGTTCTTTCCCGAGCAATAATCCTAAAATGAAAGCATTAAATGAGCTGTCTCTACAGAAAAAAAGCGAAAACAATACTAATAGGAATATGTGTAATATGAATATGTCCTGAATTACAATAGTCTTTTGTTGATTGTTAGACCTCTCGATCTCTTTATGTGGGTTTTTGTGTCGTTGGTTTGCTGTTTCATTGACGCATATCTTTAACCTCCCCTTTTCATATCAAATAGCTTCATTGTGATTTTGAAGAGTAGTGAGGCAAACAAATCTACGTGGTCTTATGATAATTTGATGAACAGTTACCCTTTAAACTTCCTACGTAACACGCAAACTGGTAGAAAGTATGCTGGCACCTGCGTGTGTAGTTGTAATGCAAGGCATCGTATTCGGATTTTTAATAAACTTTCGTTTTTTAAAAAATCAATTTTTACTTTAAACCAAGGAGAATATTTATACAGTTTTAATTACTTCTAAGAAATTTCTGGCTGGTTTCTAATAAAAAATTTCCACGAAATTCATTGTACTTAGTTAACCAACATTTGTTGTTTTAGTAAGAAGGAATAAAAGCATAAGGATTGCTTCTTACAAGAAGTTACAGCTTCATTATTTTATGTTGGCAAATTTCATAGTTATTGGTTAAATGCACACAAAAATACTGTCCAAATACTTTTAGAATAAGTTTTACAGCCGCTTAAGATTTAGATATTTCACACAGCACATGTTTGTTGTATTTCAGTAGTATTATTTTCCAAAAGTCCCGGGACCAGCTTATATAGGGACGTTTATCCATTTATTTTTTAACTGATTCTAATGGGTGATGAAAATGTATTTAAGGGTAATAGGTTGCAGATTAAATAACATTCCATGTTTAAGGTTTATTTTTCTGAAGTATTTTTTAAAAACCGTCTACCAATTTGAACTCAACTTGACCTAAATGGAAAATAATGTTATATTGCAAAAACAAATTGTGCGACTCAGGCCCTAGACGTCCCTATTATGTTAACCGAGTTTGACACATGTCAATGAAACGAAGAATAAAAGATAGAATGCATCTCTTTTTTTATCTCTAAATCTTTCTGCATTATAATAAGTATAATTCTCAATAGGTTTTTATTCAAGCTGACCTACAAACATTTGTTTTGGTCCACTGATATTGCATTTCGTAATCCATTCAAAAATTTAAACTGATCATCAGTCTGTGTGGTTATAATCTATGTGGGCCAACCTGCCGTATGTAATAAAAGTGCTAATTAGCTGCCAAATTGTAGCATTTAGAGACACATTTTTCGTAATTTGGATAGCTAAATGTCAAAAGGAGTAATACTGACAAATATTTACTCAAATTAAGATTTATAATAAAACAACGACCGGACATTTATTTTGTATGTGGGAAATTAAACACGTGAAAGGATAGAAGTGAGTATTCTTCATTTTCGTATGTTTTTACTTTGAACGTTCATAGAAGGTAAGGTTTAAAAAAAAAATACTTATCTTAAATATTTATCTCTCTTAATTTGATAATAAAACAAAATAGTCGGAATCGAATAAAAAAAAGCGTCAATTTGTTTTTAAACCTAATTGCAAGTCATAGTTTATTTTTAAATTTATGTTAATATTTTATGAAATATACGAGTATAAAAACAGACATTTTCTCGTCTACTTCCATGTGTAGACCAATCCATGTTCTTGATTCTACTTTTAGACAGCTTCATCTTAAACTAAAACTATAAAAAAAAATAGATAAAACGTACGCTGTTTCCTGGTATACATATATATACGTTTCTATTATTCGGTGACAATATTCTATCCCACCGCCTCGCCAAAAATTTAGAAATATAATAAATTAATGATATGAGGAAATAAATCATAATGATGAAAATTAGAGATTTTTCTTCATGCTTCGTTAGATGGTGTTGAGAAAATGCCAATACCATTGTTAAGTCAAAAGGGAATTAACTGCATGTATGTATAATTGGTTAATGTATATCATTATTTCACACATGCACTGTATATTATATTATATTGTTGTATATACTTATTGTCTCTATAACTATGTCATTAGTTGATGAGAATAAAATTCATTCAGTCAGCATGTATGTATAATTGGGACCGGTTAGTAACAAAATTTCGAATTAGGTGGAATATTAATGACGGTTTTTCTTTCAATTTCAACTTGAATAGGCTGACACCCGTTGAATGTAAGTGTAACATTTTTGTGGTCATTAGAATAACTGATTAAATTTCATTGACATATAGTAGGTTTCAGTTTAAAAATATGAGATTCTAGTCATTTGAATTTAAGGAAAATGCTTAACTCTAAGATTAAAACAAAAATAATTTTAAAATTATTTCAAATTACGACTGTTATCCCAAAATACCATGGAATTTATTATCTTTCCAATCGTAATGAAAACCCACATTTTAAACATATTTCTCTAGTTAAGTCTATTGCTTTATATTTAAGACAAAAACATATCCACAGGCTCTAAAAAAAATCCGGACACGTAGGTTTAACCGGCGATTTCTACTGGCTTTTCTTCAGGAAAATAATAGCCCGAACAGTAAAAAGATTAAGCTTTTAATAAAAACAGAAATCTTTCATCAGATCCGCTTCAAATGTTTTTATTTCAAATAATTTGCCTTAAGAAATACGATTTATTTTCCCACACAATGCTGGTATTGTAATGTTTTCTCGGTAGTTGGGTACCTGGTATCAGGTTCAGAAACTCTCATTAGTATACATGCTCTTGATCTTTACTGTATTTTAACTACTTTAGATGAAGAATGTACTTTAAATTCAGGTAGGTGGAATCTTAATTATATGACGGTAGTAAATATTCATCGTGTGAAGACTTTATTCTTTTGCTTGTCATTTCCCTATTCCTCAAAGTTTCAAGTTGGAAAGTCAACATGAACCTTAAATGAATTGTGTCTCCTGTGGTCGAGTATCAATTTCTTGCCCTCGGCATACCAAAACATCATCATAAATTGATTTAATTGTAATCTTGCTTTATAATGCTGCGTGCCCTTCCGAATAAATTTTGTCAGATACACCCAAGACTAAAATCGGATGTAGATAGTTTGGAGTATGATCTAGTGTTTTTTGTAAGCAAAGCGTAGACCAATGATCTGTATTTTAATCGAGTAATCAGATTGATTTCCTCATCACTTGAAAAGTTGTCCCATTCAATTGGTTTTGAATTCTTTATGCATATCAACTAAGATAATTCTGGAATAGAATTAAGGTCACGGTGATCCAGTTTGTCCATTGAAAATTGATCATGACTTGTATCAAACAATTCATGCAAATTTTAAATTAAGTCATTCATACATGAAATGAATGAAGGTTAATGTGGCTAAATTTTTTTTATGTGAATCTTCAATAATTCAAATACAAGATTATGTTCGTTGCTAAATATCAGGGTTTTTTTTTTATTTTTTTGTTCCCACAATAGTCCTGCTTGCGTAAAATGTAGTCAAAGAATTCCGCTCAAACCAGTGCTAGGGGCCGCCTTAAAACTGCAGTGAGGTGAGAGTTTTGCTCCGTGTAGAAGGCATCACTGTAACTTTTAGATGAAGAACAGAAATATAGCTCTGTTTCTTTGCTTTTTGTGTTTTTTTTTTGCTGTGCATGTACTGATTGGGCTTCTTGGTTGGATAACCAATATCCTTTCTTTTTTATCTTCAAAATCATGATATTTTGTGTATGGTCGTTTGTTGTTATCCCACTCTATTTCAATTACAAAACGGGTCAGGTTGACCTTTTTTTCTATTAGCCTACATAATTAAGACGTATCAATAGATAATGTCATTCATGGAAGACTTTACTAATGAAAAGCTTAGCCACCCAATCGTGAAATTATAGGTGAAACAGGCTTAATTTTTGTTCGGACTATTTGGTACCAAAGATGTGTGCGCATGACAATATACTCCTCTCGACATTCACGTTATTCTTTTAATATGATAGTCTTATCCTAATACGTTTACAAAAAACCAAGTGATTTTGTCGGTTATTTTCTTAAAAAGAAATGATGAAACGCATATAAATGTGAACTGTAAATGATACAGCAACCCAACAACAAAAAAACAAACACTAACACCCAGAAGATGTCCAGAAAAGTTGTACTATTACCACTTTATAAAAAGCCGATTTTCTATAGATACCTTGAATTGGTAATTGCAAGTTTTAAAGGGGGCATTAGCTGTCAAATTCATGTTCACCGATTTGACTCAAATTCTCATATTTGATTTATAACACACTAAAACGTATATCCAAATTATAAAAAGTCTAAAATAAACAATTAACAATGACTGCGCTCGATAGTATTTATCAGGATTTCGTATGTATTTTAGTCTAGACGCCATCTAATTAACCATTGCGGTGACCTCCGAAGACTGCCGACGGTCGACCCGATATAAACATAAATATAGATATAAATAGATAGCGAACTCGTGCAATTGAATTTTTCTAGGTCTGTTTGATTTCATATTATAGGTTAAAAATATATGTTAATCATCGTTTTTATACGACCGCATATTGGTATCACGTCGTCGTCGGCGTCAGCGTCGTCCGAAAACAATTGGTTTCCGGACAATAACTTTTGTTCAAGTGTATGGATGTATTAATTTGTACTGCATTTTACAAAAAGAATTTCTTCAAAATTATGTTTTTTGGAAGTGGGGTAAATTATAAATTTTTTTTTTGGAAAAAGGGGGGGGGGGGGCATTTTTTTTTTCCTCAAAAGAAAATTCTCTTCAAATGTTATGTCAATTTTCCAAAGAAAAATTTTTAATTGGGGGTCACAATTTATTTTGCTAATTCTTTGTTTATAGTCTGAAAACAGATTCACTAAGTATTGCACAACAGCACAGTGTATTCCACAACAGCAAAAAATCTTCAATTGAATATAAATTCAAATCATACATTTGGATTCCGGACAATTACTTTAGTTCTCTTCAAATATTATTTTTTAGAAGGGGGGAAACAATTTATGTTTGGGGGGGGGGGGGGGGGGTCAATTTTTGTTTCTCAAGATTTAAGAAACTGTCAATTTCTTTAACTACATTTATTCTGTGGCAGAAACCTAAATGTGTCAAATATTTAATTACAATCCAAATTCAGACCTGTATCAAGCTTGAATGTTGTGTCCATTTTTGCCCCAACTGTTCAGGGTTGGACCTCTGCGGCCGTATCCAGCTGCGCTCGGCGAATCAGTTTATTATCTGCATAAGAATGAGTTTTTGTGGATCGAATCGGTCAGTCAAATGGTTTACCCTTGTTTCATTTTCAATATTGACATTCTTTTCCTTTTTGATAACTGAACACGCATATTTCGTGCGTAATCCATCTCTAGCTAAGGGGTTAAATTGAAGGTCACATGAGTACGGATTCAATGAGGTCGAATTATTCACTTGCGATGTTTCTTAGCTTATTTTGACAAAATTGAACCAAACTGGCTGCTAAAAGGGAATTATTATTTCACTATTTTACTTTCATTAATGATTGAACAAAAAAAAATCATATTTTATTTTACATCTCGTAGCTAATGCCCCTTTAAGGTGAACATTTATACTGATAGCTATTTTGTATTTTTGATATTTATATGATTGTTTTCCTTTTGTAAATCATAAAAAAACAGACGCATATACATACTAGTATATCTATTTTTAAATACGAAATAAATTAACCTGAAAATTTCTCAAGAAGAAAGTTTTACTTGGTCAATGGACCTTAGCTCCGATAAACAAAATTGTGTTCCACCTTGGGGTAAAATGTAACCGATGAATGAAACTAAAGCGACAAATGGGCGAGTGGACAAAGCGTTTTGAACAATTATCAACTGAAAATACAGTACAGCTGGAAACAATGGATACATGTGATTCCGAACAAATAATAGTAAATAAATAAATATATATTTATATATATATATATATATAAATAAGAAGATGTGGCATGAATGCCAATGAGACAACTATCCATCCAAGTCACAATGTGTAAAAAGTAAACAATTATAGGTCAAAGTACGGCCTTCAAAACGGGACCTTGGCTCACACCGAACAGCAAGCTATAAAGGGCCCCAAAATGACTAGTGTAAAACAATTCAAACAGGAAAACCAACGGTCTAATCTATATAAAAAACGAGAAACGAGAAACACTTATGAACCATACCAACAAACGACAACCACTGAACAACAGGCTCCTGACTTTAGGACAGGTGCATAAAAATGCAGAGGGTTTAAACGTTTTAACAACATTTTCAGCTCACCGGGCCCGATGGGCCCCATGTGAGCTTATGCCATCACTTGGCGTCCGTCGTCGTCCGTCATCGTAAACTATTTCAAGAATCTTCTCCTCTGAAACTACTAGGCCAAATACCATCAAACTTTAACTGAATGTTCCTGAGGGTATGTAGTTTATAAATTGTATCCGAAGTTTTGATCCATCAAAAAACATGGCCGCCATGGCTAAAAATAGAACATAGGGGTCAAATGCAGTTTTTGGCCTATAACTTAAAACCTTAAGCATTTAGAGCAAATCAGACATGAGCTAAACATGTTCAACAGGTCAAGATCTATCAGCCCTGAAATTTTCAGACGAACCGAACAACTCATTGTTGGGTTGCTTCCACTAAATTGGTAATTTTAAGGAAATTTTGTATTTTATCTTGAATATTATTGAAGATAAAGATAAACTGCAAACAGCAAACATGTTCAGCAAAGTAAGATCTACAAAAAAGTTACATGACCAAAATTGTCAGTTGACCCCTTAAGGAGTTATTGCTCTTTAAAGACAAATTTACACAATTTGTTCATCATGTTTGCTAACATTTAAAAATCTCCTCTGAAACTACTGGGCCTAATACTTCTAAACTTTAACTGAATGTTCCTTTGGGTAACTGGTTTATAAATTGTATCCGAAGTTTTGATCCATTAACAAACATGGCCGCCATGGCTAAAAATAGAACATAGGGGTCAAATGCAGTTTTTGGCTTTTATCTCAAAAACTATAGCAGTTAGAGCAAAAGTGACATGGAGTTTAAGTGATGAATAAGTATAAAATTATCAGCTATGAAATTTGATTTTGATTTTTGGTGTTTTAACGCCACTTTCAAGCACCGCTTATGGGCTAATTCGTTGCGGTCAGTTTTTATTGGTGGAGGAAGCCGGAGTGCCCGGAGAAAACCACCAACCTTCGATAGGAAAACTGACAATCCTAGTCAATTAAAATTGGAGTCGAGTGCACCCGCACGAGCGGGGTTCGAACTCACAACCTCAGTGTTGTATTACGATAGATAGAGAGAAAGTGTAAATGGCAAAATATTTCAGCTAAGTAGGATCTACAAATAAGTCAAATGATCAAAATAGTCAATTGACGCCTTAAGGAGTAATTGCCCTTGAAACGCTTATTTTTTTACATTTTTTCGTGCGAGTCTATTACTTTTTCAAAAATCTTCTTCTCTGAAACTGCTGGGCCAAATACTTCCAAATTTTAACTGAATGTTCCTTATAGTATCTAGTTTGTAAATTATATCCGAAGTTTTGATCCATCAACAAATATGGCCGCCATGGCTAAAAATAGAACACATGAGGACAAAAGCAGTTTTAGGCTTATATCTCAAAAACTACAGCAGTTAGAACAAAAGTGAAAGAGAGTTAAAGTGATAAATAGGTCATGATCTATCTGTTACGAAATTTTCAGACAAGTTCGACAACCCATTGTTGAGTTACTGTTGGAAATAGTTTATTTTTATTAAATTTTACTGTTTTTGGTTATTTTCTTTAATATTATAATAGATAGAGAGAAAGTATAAATGGCAATAATGTTCAGCTCAGTAAGATCTACAAATAAGTCAAATGCCTGAAACTGAAATAACAGGTGAGCGATATCAGGCTCTCATGAGCCTCTTGTTTGTGTCTGCTTGCTGTTTTAATGTAATTATACAATAAAAATACCACTGTAACGTAAACCCATGTTCTAAATCAGAGCTTGTTTTTTAATCAAATTTCTCGCAAGTTGAATGGTGACATTTCTTGAATTCTATAAAAAAATCATCTATTTAATATTCTTTAGTAAACATTGAGATGCACAACTGCTATTTTAAAGCAGTTCTATTAAACGTTCATCCTACTTCTTGTTTATGTGATTTATATCAGTATTTAACTTATGTTTTTGTTTCAGATCCAAAAACAAGTCATGCAAACCCAAAAGACGACACGTGGATTTTCGGTTCGAGCGTTTTCAGAAGGTCTAAAGAGAAGGCTGTCTCCAAAGGGAAAGGAACAACAACAACCGAAAGGAATACTTCGGAACAACTCTACTGAATCTATAACATGCGTCCACTGTGATCAAAACAATAACAATAGATCTTACACAGGGACAGATACTCTTCGGAGCAGGATTGGAAATATACCGGGTTGTCAGATGTGTGCAGCAATGAATACAGATAATTTTGCTAAAAAGAGCGTTAGATTTAGCACCGTTGTACGGGAGAGGAACTACATAAGATCGGATGAGGAAAATCCCACAAACAGGAAGTACAGAAAAATTTCGTCGGACTATAATAGTGCAAAAACCACAAAACCTTGCTTTCAAGCAGCAATGTTTGCATGTAGTATATGTCATATAACAATGAAAACTGAGAGTGAATTTATTGCACACCAAAGAAAACATGGAATGAATAACACACAAGTTTTCCAATATCAGATGCCACACCAGTACCAGGATTATAGACCAATATCGCCACACATGTTTGTTCGACAGTAGGCCAATTTCGCCATATATGTTCGACAGTAATGCACTATTTGTGATTTTTGAAAATCTAGTCGTTATAAAAAAATTCATGTTCAAAGTAGAATGTATAAATAGCTGAAAGAAAACAGCAGGGTTTAGTTTGAAATTAATGAAAGTAAACTGTGATTGTCGTCAAAACTATGCAACTATGTCGTGTTATGCACCTTTAGCATCGTGCATAACTTTTAAAAATAAATCATTTTATCAAATTTTTAAAGTGACGTTTATGCAGGTAAAAAAGAAGACAGCATGACTATCGAGACATCTGCGTTCTTCAAAGATTATCTATTTTAAAAGTATCACAAATTTTAATGCATATTTTATATACCAATGTATTAAATATTAAAATAACGAGTTCCTCTTATTGAAAATTTAAATATCTCGCAAATGACAAATTTGACACACTAAAATAACTTTCATTGCATTAACTTTATTTGTGATCACACTAAAGAACTGTAGGTGAATATACGGTTGTAACCGCCTACGGAAATTTATTTGGTTAGTATTGAAGAAACACTTAAATATGAACCTGTTCTTTTGATATGAACATGTATCAATCCATTAGCTGCCATTTGTGTTGAAGAATATCCCGATTCTAAATTACATTGCAGATTATTTTCTTTAAAAACAATGATTTCACTATAAAAACGGAAATAATAGTGCACTTCTGAATTGTATTTTGCTTCATGTCCAGTGGGAAATAGTTGAAGCATATAGAGGACAAGGACAAATTAACAATAGATATATTTCTATACCGTCAGTCAAACCTTGAGATTGGTATACTTACAGTTCGTTTGGGTGATAAAATTCATATTAACTACAACAGATGAAGTTACTTCTGCAGTCGCAACATGATGATTCTTTAAGCTCCTATATTAAATGAAGCCCAGTGTTGTGGTCATATAGTTTATAGGATCGACAAAAATTTCTAGAGCCTGTAAATACAAAACAAAAAACAAGAAACCTGTGATGATTTTCGTTGTTAGGTTTTCGTCTCATTAATGTATATCCACATATATTAAAATATCTTTATATAAAAATAAGGAGATGAGGTAAGATTGCAAATGAGACAACTATCCAATAAAGTTCAAATAAAGTGGATGTAAGCAATTATAGGCAACCGTATATACGGCCTTCAACAATGAGAAAAACCCATACCGTAAAGTCGACTATAAAAGACCCCGACATGAAAAATATGAAACAATTCAATTGAGAAAACTAACGGCCTGATTTATAACAAAACAATTAACGACATACAAATATGACAGACATGAACCAACGACAACCACGAACTACATGCTCCTGACTTTGGGACAGGCACATAAAAAATGTGGCGGGGTTAAACATGTTTGTGAGCGCTCAACCCTCCCCTAACCTGGGACAGTGGTGTAACAGCACAACATAAGAACCAACTATAAAATCAGTTGAAAGAAGGCTTAACTCATCAGATCGATACAAAGCAGAAAAACACCAAACATAAACACAGACCGGACGTGGCAGGGTATGTTTCCATCCCTCATTCCTAACATCAAAAGAGGCACTTCAGTACAGATCTGAGAGTACTCGCAGTTACTGACGGCTAGTTCAAAGCCAATAACAACTAATAAAAAAATCATGTATCAAAGACTAAAATACCAATCACACATCCAACATCCATTATAGTTTATCTTGTGAAGAGATGCGTAATTCCAATAGATGCCAGTCTGAGTCCGAGAGAACATAATATATGTATAAGTTGTAATTGGCTTTGCTCTAGCTTTCAGTAGCTGTGAGTACTCTTATGTCGGTGCTTTGTGTCTATTGTGTTTATTGTTTTTGTGCCTTGTGCTTATCTTTTGAGTTGAGCTAAATGTTCTTCTGTTGTGCTGTTACTAGTACATCACTGTCCCAGGTTAGCCGGAGGGTTGGGCGGCAATCAGATTAAAATATAGATCTCTAATTTCGCTATCCTTATATGTTGTGATAGATCTGAATTTTAATCAGATTGTTTAGCCCAGCCCCATTCTCTATATGCCTTTCCCAACTCAGGAGCCTGTAGCTAGTGGTTGTCGTTTAAATGAGACCGTTGGGTTTCTCGTCAACGAAAAATGTCCCAATCTCTGTTGACTTCTCTAGTTTTTTCAGATGAAATTTTTTCCAATAACTGAACATGATAAGCACATGCACAAACGAGGTCACACATAAAATACGCATACATATGGGTCGATATAAGGACGAATTATTGTTTCGAAGACAATAAGGTATCGACGAAGTTTGGTTTTTTTTTTGGACAAAATTGACCCAAACGGACATCTACTGATGGTAACGAATTAATATTCCCTACTCCGTTCTTGTAAATGTTTGAAAAAAAAATAGTAAAGGGTTCCACGAAACCCAGTGTCTAGTCAATGGTTACTGCTGACAGTTTAAAATTATAACGTTGACTGAAAAAACGAAGTCCATTTATCAGTAAAATATGGAAAATAAAAAAAAAACAATTTTTTTTTTAATTTAGATGCTATTTCTTGAAGCTCCTCTCTTAAGTTTCTTAACATTGCATGAAGGCTTGACATAGTTATTGAAGTATACAAAATTTACTCTCAGACTGTGTAAAATGTAAACACTAGGTCCATCTATCAGTAAAATACTGAAAATGGAAATATATATATATATATATATATATATATAAGTGCCTATAAATAGCAGCACATGACATACAAATCTATGGGAGTGTGGATTAATCAGTACAGAGATTAATTCAATTACACAAATAAAATTATAGATTGCCTAACAATGTAATTTTAACACACTATTTAGTATGTAAATATAAGAATGTTTTAAATATTTACAAAATGATGAAAATAAACGCAATATTTCGCTAGACTAACTAGCTTTATCAAGCGTGCATCTATCCAGGTGAAATCGGATGTAGATGATAAGAAACTTTTGCAGCTCAATGTATATGTTGCACTTGAATTTAGCTGCCTTGAAAAAAATACATAATTTGGATGAAGTTCAAGATTTTTACAAAATTGGTAGTAGAAGTTAGCAACGTCCATTGGCCAATATTACAGGATAAAAAGGACGATGCTGTGTACTAAATTATTCTTTATCTTTCCTGTATCTTTTCTCATCTTTTTCGTTAAGACCATCAGGTTCTAAAGTGTGGAGTTGGTGGATCCAAAAATTTTCTCTTCTCCTTCTCGCCGTGGTGTCCCACTCGGTGTTGACTTCTATGATTTGGAAGGTAACATTATCAAAAGAATGTTTCGTTGAACGAAGATGTCTTGTGAGAGGACAGTTTTTGTTGGTTTTGTACCATGAACGATGGTTATTGAGCCGAATATTAAATTTGTCCATTGTTTCTCCCACATACTGAATGCCACATGTGTCACATGTTAATATATAAATTGAGTTCTCCGTTTTACAGTTGGAATTTGAGTAGATGGTATAATTTTGTTTAGTAACGGAGCTGATGAAAGAACTGCTTGTATTGGCAGCTTTACAACACAAGCAGTTCCTTCGACCACATTGTTTGTAGCAACCGGGAGATGGAGTAGGCTGCTTTGCTAATACAGATGTCATTAATTTGTCACGGATGTTTTTAGGTCTTCTGAAGGCCATGACTGGTGGTGAGGAAAATACTTTTTTAAGATTTGAATCATTTTCTATAATTTTCCAATGCTTCTGAACAATGGAAGACACATTTTTTAAATCAGGATGGTAAGTGAGTACAAGGGGTGTTCTGTTAGCTGCTTTATTCTTATCTTTGTACTCTAGACGTTCTTGGCGACTAGTTTTGTTTGCTCTTTCGAAAGCGCTATCAATGATGTTGTTATTGTATCCTCGAACAACTAGATGTTTACGTAGTTGTCCAAGTCTAGCATTTTGCGTATTTTCAGTAGAGCATATTCTCTTGTTTCGCAATGCCTGGCTGAATGGGATGCCACGGGAGCAGTGTTTAGGATGGCAACTTTTAGGAGAAAGGAATTGATGTTTGTCCGTTTGTTTGGTATGAAGGTCCGTTATAATAGTTCCGTTCTTGATGTAACTCGTAGTGTCGAGGAAGTTTATTTTCTCCATAGATGATTCATATGTAAATTTTATTGAATGGTGGAAAGAGTTACAGTGTCCTAGAAATTCATTAAGATGTTCTTGTGAATCTGTCCATTTGAAATCAATATCGTCAATGAATCGGAACCATGATAAGGGCTGGTATGGAGCACTAGCCAAGAGGCGTTTTTCAAGTTGGCCCATAAATATGTTGGCATATGACGGGGCCATTTTTGTGCCCATACTAGTACCGTCTATCTGGAGATAATGTTTTTCATTAAAAGAGAAGTTGTTGTTCTCTAGCACTAGTTTCAGAAGTGTAACAAGGCACTCAGTTGGAGGATTTTTTTCACTACGAGTGTTCCATACCTCTTCACACGCTGCTATTCCTTCGTCTTGTGGAATGTTGGTATATAAAGAAGACACGTCCATGGATGCAAGTATAGTATTGCTTGGTAGAGGATTGAGGCTTTCCATTTTCTTTAAATAATCAGTCGTATCTTGGATGTAAGAGGGTAGTTCTTTCACATGAGGTCTTAGATGATGGTCTAAAAATTCTGATATCTTTTCAGTTGGATGACTATTTGCTGAAACAATTGGTCGACCTGGATTGCCCGTTTTATGTATTTTAGGCAACATATAGAATCTTCCGGCCTTTGCTTCGTTCTCAAGAGGTCGGAGATAATCAAAGGTGTCATTGTCTATATGCTTTTTGTCGAACATCTCTTGAAGGATGGTGTTGATCCTTCGTATATTATTTAGTGTTGGATCTGTGGTTAATTGTTTATAAAAAATGGAGTTTGAAAGTTGGCGATTTCCCTCTGCTATGTAATCTGTTTTATTCATGACAACCACAGCGCCCCCTTTGTCGGCAGGTTTTATTACGATATCCTCTTGATCTTTTAACGCTTTCAAAGCAATGCTTTCTGACTTGGATAAATTATAATTTCTTGTATTTGTTATACAGGACTTTATATCAGACCTCACGTAGTTAATGAATGACTCCAAGTTATCATTTTTACTCTTAGGTGGTTTCCATGAACTTTTTTTCTTAAATTTTGGGATGGGCGTGACTTCTTCATTGGTGTCAGTATCTGAATCTGTTAATCCAGCTTCTTCAAGGTTTTTCTTGCCCCTATTGTAGAAAAAATCTTTCAAGCGTAAACGTCTAGCGAATTGGTCTAAGTCCTCGTCTAGCTGAAAGTTATTTACATTTGATGGGATAGGACAGAAGTTTAAACCTTTACTTAAAAGAGATTCTTCAGCACGTGTAAGTTCTTTAGATGACAAATTTACAACAATGCTTTCAGTTTTTTGTTTCCGTCTTTTGAATTTTCTTTTTCTAGGGACCTTATGGTTTGTTGTATTGATATCATTCATATCCTGATTTAAATAGACAGTGTGAATTTTATCTCTTTGAAATTTATTCCTTTGTTTTTCTTTATGTTTGGATAGTTCAATTTTTTCAATATCTGCGAGGCGACGTTTAATTATTGGTAAATCGTCACGTGAAATGTTACTATTGTTGATGATATCTGATATTTCATTTACAATTTGTTTGTAATTTGTGGTTGTAAAAGAAAGTAACAGTTGAAGTAGCTGGATTGAACAGTTAAACAGAATTTCATTCCAACGGCTCATGAATCTTTTGGATTTATGTCCCGGTGCCTGGGGACTCACTTTGATGTTTAAACCTTTTGGTACAGTTCTACTTTGAATATATTTTTTTAAGTTTGATAAATGATGTTCAGTTTGTAGTTTCTTTTTAGTTAAATATCTTAATTTCTTGAAATGCAGTGCGCTATCCATGTTGTAAAGATAGCGATAGATTTGAATGGATTACACAAACATTTGTGAAATGCGTGCTACTGAAGATAATAATATAAGTGCCTATAAATAGCAGCACATGACATACAAATCTATGGGAGTGTGGATTAATCAGTACAGAGATTAATTCAATTACACAAATAAAATTATAGATTGCCTAACAATGTAATTTTAACACACTATTTAGTATGTAAATATAAGAATGTTTTAAATATTTACAAAATGATGAAAATAAACTGCATGTCTATTTAAATCAGGATATGAATGATATCAATACAACAAACCATAAGGTCCCTAGAAAAAGAAAATTCAAAAGACGGAAACAAAAAACTGAAAGCATTGTTGTAAATTTGTCATCTAAAGAACTTACACGTGCTGAAGAATCTCTTTTAAGTAAAGGTTTAAACTTCTGTCCTATCCCATCAAATGTAAATAACTTTCAGCTAGACGAGGACTTAGACCAATTCGCTAGACGTTTACGCTTGAAAGATTTTTTCTACAATAGGGGCAAGAAAAACCTTGAAGAAGCTGGATTAACAGATTCAGATACTGACACCAATGAAGAAGTCACGCCCATCCCAAAATTTAAGAAAAAAATGTTCATGGAAACCACCTAAGAGTAAAAATGATAACTTGGAGTCATTCATTAACTACGTGAGGTCTGATATAAAGTCCTGTATAACAAATACAAGAAATTATAATTTATCCAAGTCAGAAAGCATTGCTTTGAAAGCGTTAAAAGATCAAGAGGATATCGTAATAAAACCTGCCGACAAAGGGGGCGCTGTGGTTGTCATGAATAAAACAGATTACATAGCAGAGGGAAATCGCCAACTTTCAAACTCCATTTTTTATAAACAATTAACCACAGATCCAACACTAAATAATATACGAAGGATCAACACCATCCTTCAAGAGATGTTCGACAAAAAACATATAGACAATGACACCTTTGATTATCTCCGACCTCTTGAGAACGAAGCAAAGGCCGGAAGATTCTATATGTTGCCTAAAATACATAAAACGGGCAATCCAGGTCGACCAATTGTTTCAGCAAATAGTCATCCAACTGAAAAGATATCAGAATTTTTAGACCATCATCTAAGACCTCATGTGAAAGAACTACCCTCTTACATCCAAGATACGACTGATTATTTAAAGAAAATGGAAAGCCTCAATCCTCTACCAAGCAATACTATACTTGCATCCATGGACGTGTCTTCTTTATATACCAACATTCCACAAGACGAAGGAATAGCAGCGTGTGAAGAGGTATGGAACACTCGTAGTGAAAAAAATCCTCCAACTGGGTGCCTTGTTACACTTCTGAAACTAGTGCTAGAGAACAACAACTTCTCTTTCAATGAAAAACATTATCTCCAGATAGACGGTACTAGTATGGGCACAAAAATGGCCCCGTCATTTGCCAACATATTTATGGGCCAACTTGAAAAACGCCTCTTGGCTAGTGCTCCATACCAGCCCTTATCATGGTTCCGATTCATTGACGATATTGATTTCAAATGGACAGATTCACAAGAACATCTTAATGAATTTCTAGGACACTGTAACTCTTTCCACCATTCAATAAAATTTACATATGAATCATCTATGGAGAAAATAAACTTCCTCGACACTACGAGTTACATCAAGAACGGAACTATTATAACGGACCTTCATACCAAACAAACGGACAAACATCAATTCCTTTCTCCTAAAAGTTGCCATCCTAAACACTGCTCCCGTGGCATCCCATTCAGCCAGGCATTGCGAATCAAGAGAATATGCTCTACTGAAAATACGCAAAATGCTAGACTTGGACAACTACGTAAACATCTAGTTGTTCGAGGATACAATAACAACATCATTGATAGCGCTTTCGAAAGAGCAAACAAAACTAGTCGCCAAGAACTTCTAGAGTACAAAGATAAGAATAAAGCAGCTAACAGAACACCCCTTGTACTCACTTACCATCCTGATTTAAAAAATGTGTCTTCCATTGTTCAGAAGCATTGGAAAATTATAGAAAATGATTCAAATCTTAAAAAAGTATTTTCCTCACCACCAGTCATGGCCTTCAGAAGACCTAAAAACATCCGTGACAAATTAGTGACATCTGTATTAGCAAAGCAGCCTACTCCATCTCCCGGTTGCTACAAACAATGTGGTCGAAGGAACTGCTTGTGTTGTAAAGCTGCCAATACAAGCAGTTCTTTCATCAGCTCCGTTACTAAACAAAATTATACCATCTACTCAAATTCCAACTGTAAAACGGAGAACTCAATTTATATATTAACATGTGACACATGTGGCATTCAGTATGTGGGAGAAACAATGGACAAATTTAATATTCGGCTCAATAACCATCGTTCATGGTACAAAACCAACAAAAACTGTCCTCTCACAAGACATCTTCGTTCAACGAAACATTCTTTTGATAATGTTACCTTCCAAATCATAGAAGTCAACACCGAGTGGGACACCACGGCGAGAAGGAGAAGAGAAAATTTTTGGATCCACCAACTCCACACTTTAGAACCTGATGGTCTTAACGAAAAAGATGAGAAAAGATACAGGAAAGATAAAGAATAATTTAGTACACAGCATCGTCCTTTTTATCCTGTAATATTGGCCAATGGACGTTGCTAACTTCTACTACCAATTTTGTAAAAATCTTGAACTTCATCCAAATTATGTATTTTTTTCAAGGCAGCTAAATTCAAGTGCAACATATACATTGAGCTGCAAAAGTTTCTTATCACCTACATCCGATTTCACCTGGATAGATGCACGCTTGATAAAGCTAGTTAGTCTAGCGAAATATTGCGTTTATTTTCATCATTTTGTAAATATTTAAAACATTCTTATATTTACATACTAAATAGTGTGTTAAAATTACATTGTTAGGCAATCTATATATATATATATATATATATATATATATATTGCATTTTACATACTAATATTGTCTATTAACCCCTCAAATAGCTTTTGTTAAAGTTTCATTAAATTCTTTGAAAGCTTGACAGAGTTATTAATGTGTAAAAAAAAAACTTTAACCACAGACTGTATGTAAACGTTAACCACAAAAACGTTTTTCATCCATTTACGAGCAAAATACGGCAAAAATGAAAACGAATATATTTTAAATTTTTTTCTCTGGATACTGATTAATCAAAAGGTTAGCTGCAATTCTAATATGACGTTCTTCAAACGCTTTGAGTACACACCCGTGTTAAAACATGAATATATTGACATGTCAGCTGATCGTCAACGTCATGGATTGTTTGTTGGGCTGTTCTTACTCCCACGTCGTTTGCTTTTTATGAATGAATTACCCGAGGTCAGATGGTGTAAGTGATGTCATTGAACGATGACGAAAGATTATAAGCGTTTTACGGGAAAATGCACGGAATTTGAAACTGAAAGTCGTCAAAACATGAAAACATAAACAAACAATGATAAGAATTTGTTGAAAGTCCATTTTCTTGAATAAAAGTAAGATTATCAATCAACTTCGTCCAAATCTGTCTTAGTATGTTATTGTAAATCATTTAAGCATGTCACTTATTCAGTTTTCTTCGTATTTTACGTCAATATTAATAGTGCGTTCAATTACGGGAACAGCAAACAATTCCCTTCACCTAGAGCGCTTCGAAACAAGAGAATTGCGTCCCCTATGGGCTTCCGTAAATTGCTGTATTTGTCCTATTTGAATAGAAATTATTCATGAATCATTCATTCGGGCTTGCATTTATATTGATTTTATCATGGGTTGTCCCTTTATGCTGATATTTTACCACGAGCGATAGCCAATGGGTCTTCAACACAGTGAGAAAATCCCGCTACCGGCGGCGGGCTTCGGCTGGCCCCTTAACAATAATGTTTAATATAAATTTCTTAAAATTCGTAAATATAAGAAACAATTCCTCGGAATTCTGTGTTTATAGTCGTAATACTATAACGGGAACCACACTGGAGTGTATCGCCGTTTATTTAAGAAATCAACTGTTAAAAAACGAGACGATGTTCGTACTTTTTGTACCAGTCTTTCTCGTTATTATAATAACTATTTAGAATTAAGCTTCATATTTGTTTTAAACAACATTACAAGTAAGTTTACATGGTTCTCATCAAGGAAATAACAATATGCATGTAAAAACTTTTGATGGCTTGTGTTTTATTTCCACTTGGGAGATGTCTCCATTGTACACAATTTCATAAATCATTTATATTGATGTGATAAATAGGACTCTAAAAAATGCACCAGAACCAGATGTATTTGTAGAACTAGATGTATTTGTGATGTTATGATGCTGTTAATTTGATATCCATCTTATGATATTTTTAGAACGTGTCATTCACCTCTGTTCATCATGGTATCATTAATGTTTATGTCAAAAGTAATGTCATAAATAGAACGTACAGTTCATAGACACTACGGGGAAAGGCTCACTTGCATTGTAATACATAATAAAATATTAAAACACCGGGCTGAACTTGTACGTTCACTATTCACTTTTCACTATTCAAAATTCATGAATAGTGAACTGTGTTTTTTTGCACTATTCACTATTCAAGTTTATTCAAATTGAATAACTTTGATATCACTTGTATATATAAAAAAGAAGATGTGGTATGATTGTCAATGAGACAACTCTCCACAAGAGACCAAATGACACAGAAATTAACAGATATAGGTCACCGTACGGCCTTACACAATGAGCAAAGCCCATACCGCATAGTGCAGCACTAAAAGGCCCCGAAATCACGAATGTAAAATTAATTCAAACTAGAATACTAACGGCCTAATTAATGTACAAAAAAATTAACGAAAAACAAATATGTAACACAGAAAAAAACGACAACCACTGAATTACAGGCTCCTGACTTGGGACAGGCGCATACATACAGAATGTGGCGGGGTTAAACATGTTAGCGGGATTCCCCTAACCTGGAACAGTGGTGTAACAGTACAACACAAGAACGAACGATAAAAATCAGTTGAAAAAGGCTTAACTCATCAGATGGATACAAATAGAAATACAGATAACAAAAACATAGAGTGAACGCGGCCGGGTATTTGTACATCCCAACAACAACAACAAAAAAAACACTACTGAGAGTACTTGCAGTTATTGACAGTTAGTTTAAAGCCAATAACAACTAATAAGAAAATCATGCATCTAAGAATAAACTGATTATCAAACAGTACACATGAAACATGGATTTAATGTTAAGACGTCATAAACAGTCAGAGAAAAACATGACATTGTGCAATGCCAGGATACAGGAATCGACAGCTTGAAGATCCATACAAGAGGGTAGAAAGATACCAGAGGGACAGTCAAATTATGTATATGTATATAACAATAATATTTAGTTTGCTTTTAATTTACTGATAACAAAATCAATGTTAATACACACAAAAAAAAATTCAAAGATCTATTGACAATGTTGAATTTTTTATCTTTTAGAATAAGTTTATTTAAAGGATCGATAGGTTGGTCTTTTTTTTTGTAATAATTTTTAGAATTCGATTAAAATTCTATCAGCTTAAAACGTTGAGGCCTAGTATTATATAGTATTATGGTTTAAAGAGATAGGCTATTTGTTAGCCCTGCCCCTTTTACCTAGAATTATTTATTTTTGACGTAAAATTGCACTTGATCATTATCAATTGCATCTGAAATCAACTTCGGTCAATGATACATAATACATTTGATGTATATCTAGAAGCTTACGGTACAATTGTCGCACTCAATGTGTTACATATATTTCAAGGGGGTGGGGTCCAACTTTTATTCATCAAGCTTTAAAGTGAGCATTCATTTCTTCAAGCATTCCTATATCGGGATGTCCCTACTAAATGAAATCCGCCGGCTAAACGGTACACGTTGTGCCAGGGGAGGGCAAAAGAACTATTTTGTTTCAAATTGGCAATAATTCTTTTCTAAATCTCATTTTCCAATTAATAATACTCACATATTTACACACTTAAACATAAAAAAACATAGAAAAATATGAAAAGGCTATTAGAATTGATATACACTAGTAATGAAAGTTTCGTATAAAAAACTAGGGGTGTTTTCCTCCAGAAAAATCTAAAAAAAGCACTAGCCTAGCATATATAAAAGATCTATGTTATAGAGCGCCCGAATACCAAAAACGGCCGAACCTAAGAAAAAATACTTCAACAAGCACGTTACGATCGATTTTTGAACCCTTGAATCCCCTAATTACGGGTATATCCTATATATCATAAGAAAGCTAATAGAATGGGGAACAAAACCTATATAGTGAATATAGGGCACAGATCCGGTTTAAGGGGTAATGGAGCACCCGAATACCAAAAACGGCCGGACCTAAGAAAAAATACTTCAACAAGCACGTTACGATCGATTTTTGAACCCTTGAATCCCCTAATTACGGGTATATCCTATATATCATAAGAAAGCTAATAGAATGGGGAACAAAACCTATATAGTGAATATAGGGCACAGATCCGGTTTAAGGGGTAATGGAGCACCCGAATACCAAAAACGGCCGGACCTAAGAAAAAATACTTCAACAAGCACGTTACGATCGATTTTTGAACCCTTGAATCCCCTAATTACGGGTATATCCTATATATCATAAGAAAGCTAATAGAATGGGGAACAAAACCTATATAGTGAATATAGGGCACAGATCCGGTTTAAGGGGTAATGGAGCACCCGAATACCAAAAACGGCCGGACCTAAGAAAAAATACTTCAACAAGCACGTTACGATCGATTTTTGAACCCTTGAATCCCCTAATTACGGGTATATCCTATATATCATAAGAAAGCTAATAGAATGGGGAACAAAACCTATATAGTGAATATAGGGCACAGATCCGGTTTAAGGGGTAATGGAGCACCCGAATACAAAAACGGCCGGACCTAAGAAAAAATATTTCAACAATCACGTTACGATCTATTTTTTAACCCTTGAATCCCCTAATTAAGGGTATATCCTATATATCCCAAGAAAGGTAATAGAATGGGGAACAAAACCTATATAGTGAATAGAGGGCACAGATCCGGTTTAAGGGGTAATAGAGCACCCGAATACCAAAAACGGCCGGACCTAAGAAAAAATACTTCAACAAGCACGTTACGATCGATTTTTGAACCCTTGAATCTCCTAATTACGGGTATATCCTATATATCCTAAGAAAGCTTATAGAATGGGGAACAAAACCTATATAGTGAATATAGGGCACAGATCCGGTTTAAGGGGTAATGGAGCACCCGAATACCAAAAACGGCCGAACCTAAGAAAAAATACTCCAACAAGCACGTTACGATCGGTTCGGCCGTTTTCAGTTTTCGGTCGCTCGTTACCCTTTAAATCGCATCTGTGCCACATATTCACTCTATAGCTTTTGTTCCTCATTTTATTACCTTTCTTGTGATATATAGGATATACCTGTAATTAGGGGATACGGGGGTTCAAAACTCGATCGTAACGTGATCTTTGGTGTATTTTTTCTTAAGTTCGGTTCGTCGTTGTTGGAGATGTTTTTGGTATTCGGGCGTAGTATAACATAGATCTCCTATTAGTGCTATTATTAGATTTTTCTTTAGGGAAACACCCTAGTTTTTTTATATAAAACTTTCATTACTTGTGTATATATCCTCTTCTAGACTTTTCATATTGATAATATTTTTTATATATATATGTGTAAATTTTTGAGAATTTGAAAAGAATTATTGGCACTCAAAGACGTATTTTTTTTCACTCCCCTGACACAAGGTGTACTGTTCAGTCGGTAGATTACGTTAAGTGTGGACATTCTTGATAGTGAAATGAGTCGGAAACGAATGCTCACTTTAATGCTTTATGAATAAAAGTAGACCCCACCCCTAGAAATATACGTAACAAACTGAGTGCGACAATTGTACCGTAAACTTCTATATATATGCATAAGTGGGTTTTAGATGCATGATCAAATGTAATGTTACGTAAAAAATAAATAATTCAGTCTAAATATTAAAAAGGGATAGGCCTAACTTTTTGCTAACAAATATCTTTTCTCTTTATTCCTTAATACTATATAATTCTATAGAGATTTCTACTTACGTTACTTTCGTTTTTGACTGCAAACCTATCTAAATTATCGTTTGCAAAATAATATTTATTTATTAATGATTACTCATAAAAATATTTTATTTTATGATATAGATTGATAATATGAAAATATTGTGTCGTTAGAAATATATATATATAATATAAGTAAAAAATCATGGATATTTTTGCACTCGTTTAGAAGATTAACAATTATCCCGTTAGTTTTCTCTTTTGAATTCCTTTTACATTTATGATTTATGCGGTATGGGATTTTCACATTGCTGAAGGCCGTACGGTGACCTAAAGCTTGTAATGTCTGTGTCATTGGCAATCATACCAATTTTTTCTAATTTTTATATATACAAGTAGATAGGTACAAGACGAGATTTAAAAAAATATATGTATATATACTGAATACATTTAGTGTATGCAGTTACAGTATTTAACTGAGTTTTACTGTGCATATTGCTGTGTATTTGTTTATTCCACATTGGCTAGAGGTATAGGGGAAGGGTTGATATCTCACAAAACATGTTTAACCCCGACGCATTTTTGCGACTGTCCCAAGACAGGAACCTCTAGCATTTGTTAGTATTGTGTTTTTTTTTTGTTTTTTTTTTCATTTGTGTGTTTCAATACATGTATGACATTACATACAATTATGCTTTGAATCTTTGTAATTTTATTCATTTGACCTTGATTTGATATTTTGTCATATATAATATATATTTATTTATCTGAGGTAATATCATGTTAATATGGGGGGGGGGGGGGGGGGAGACATCATTATACTTTGTATTGATTTTCCCGATTTGATAAAAACTTGAAGCTTGTAACTTGTGTCAGAGTTTAGTGTGGCGTCCATTTCGCTGCGTTTGTTTTTCGTTTATTGGTTTGTACATAAATCAGCCCGTTCGTTTTCTCGTTTAAATTGTTTTACATTTGTCATTTCGGAACTTTTTATAGCTTGCTATGCGGTATGGGTTTTGCTCATTGTTGATGGCAGTACTGTGACCTTTAGTTGTTTAATTCTATGTCATTTGGTCTCTAGTGGAGAGTTGTCTCTTAGGCAATCATACCATATCTCCTTATTTTTATATAGTATACATCAATGTAAAACCAGCGGTTTAATGTTTAATGTAACTCATCAAAGAAGACTCACAAAAAAATGCTCAATACTGTAAGGCGTTTTGAAAAAAAACTGTATAATTGTTATTTTCACAGATTTTTCAATTCTAAAGCATGTAATCTCGTCAAAAATCAGTGAAGCAAAACCAAACGTAATCTCGATCTGTAACTCATCATAGTAGACTTACATACTTAAAATCAGCTCAATATGTAAAGGCGTTTAGAAAAAAGTCCATATTACTGTTATTTTCACGAAATTTCAAAGTCTAAAAACCAGCCATGTGGAACCAAAAGTAAACTTGATATGTAACTTATCATAGCAGACTCACATACTAAGAATCAGCTCAATATGTGAAGGCGTTTAGAAAAAAAGTCAGTGTAACTGTTCACAGATTTTTCAAAGTCCAAAATCCAGGAAGTTTGGCAAAAATCAGCGGAGCAGAACCCATTTAATCATATTCCATCAATACGATCCTCTTGTACTGTACAAATCTGATTAAAATATAGATCTCTGATTTCGCTATCCTCATGTGAGCTTACATATATGAGCACGCGAGTTAAGATAGATCTGAATTTTAATCAGATTGGTATTGTAGAGAAAGGTTCAGCAACATTTTTGTAACTATCTCCCTTGTGACTGTTTTATTCATTTCTCAAAAAAAAAAACTGTTAGTAACTTGTAAGGACTGTATTTCGCCCGTACGTCAGTAAGCCGTGTGCTGAATGGTCGCCCGCTTCTCTGCCGGCCGTATAAATACCAATGCAGCCATTTCCTAACGGGCAGGGGTGGATTCAGGCGGGGGCGTGGCGGGCGTGCGCCCGTAAAATTTCAAAGCATTGGTTGACCTCAGCTTAATAAAAAATGTTTCGATAATTTTACCTTAAAAAAAAAATCAACTCGCTCCGCTCGGCGAAAATGTAAGTTTGCACCCCCTAACCTAAAATCCTGGTTCCGCCTCTATTCGAGTTTTCTGCCTTACACACCAGCCCCAACCATTTACAGAATTATTTTGTGTGCATTTATTTGTTTGGATATACATCAAATAATTGTCCCTAGATTTTAACCAAACAACAATCATAATTACCTTGGTCATTCACGTGACAAGTGAACGCGAAAATCAAGGAAAATGAAAAAAACATAGCTTGCTATGCTGTATGGGTTTTGCTCATTGTTGAAGGCCTTACGCTGACCTATAGTTGTTAACTTATACATCATTATGTCTTTGGTGGAGAGTTCTCACATTGGCAATCATACCAAATCTTCTTATCTTTATATAGTCAAATAGTGACATGTAAAATAACACTGAAAAACCGCACCAATATATATACTTTCTTAATATTATCTCACGATTACCACACCTATCACCTTTTTATTAAATTTAAGTCGAACCTGGCGGAACGAGACATAACGATCCTACATTCCGTCGTCGACATCGGCAGCGTCAACATTTAGGTTCATCTGTTGTGAAAGTTTTTCTTTAGATATCAATATCTTTGCCAAACCTCCATTGAATTTTACGAAACTTGGGCAGAAGCTTGTTTATGATCAAGTATCGAGAGCAAAATTTGGAAGATATTTTTTTTTCATTTTTCCTTATTGTTTCTGATAAATGAACATAGTTTTTTGGCACTAAACATTAAGATACAGTCTACGGTTAAAGGGATTTTTCAAAGTTACATCGAGAAGTGTTTTTCTGATAAAAAAAGGAAATCCAGAGCAAAATTTGAAGAACATTTTTTTTCTTCATTTTCCGTATTTTACTGATAAAAGGACTTATAATTTGTTTTAGCGTTTGTGTTGATTTCATTATTCCATATCTTACTGATAAGTCACACCGGTTATCCCGATCCGAAATCTACAGACGGACCAGAACCCAGAGGAGCATTTAATGAAAAGTTTGTAGCGGTGGGTAGGTAAAGCCTGGATCCGATTCCCACGGAGCATAATTCCTCCGTGGGAATCGGATCCAGATTTTACTTACTTAACGTTACAAATGGACTTTATTTTGCAGATACTTGAAGCGTTTTCAAGTTAAAGAAATAGCATATGAATAAAAAAAAGTAGATTTCTTTTATATTTTTTGCGTATTTTACTCATTGATGGACTCAGTTTATGGTCGTCAACGTTACATGCACGTTCACGCTTTCACACATAGATCCGTGGAAAACAACTGAAAATTTTGTATCTAATAGTTCCTTAGAAAAAATGAAAACAACACGTTATTAATACCATGTGTCCGAAGCGCTTCTCTCGATTTACCTTCATCAAAGCCGAATATTTGAAAGCATGCAGAGAGAGAATGTATAAGAACCGAATCAGTTGAAGAGTTACATGACCAAAAAAGTACCTAAAAAAATAGCAAAATTCATCTAAGGTCAACTATGCCAGTTTTGGTGGGGTTCTTGTTGCTCAGTCTATGTTGTGTTTTGTGTACTGTTATTTGTTTGTTTGTCTTTTTCTTTTTTAGCCATGGCGTTGTCAGTTTAATTTCGACTTATGCGTTTGAATGTCCCATTGGTATCATTTACCTCTCTTTTGACTGAGGAAGTTGAAACCATTTCAAAACGTATAAACGGACAATTTTAGTAAGGATTGTTATAAATCAGAAAGTAATGTGTTAAATAATTTGATGTGATCAATTCCTGTCTCACTATTTCCACTTTTCTTTAAACCTTAAAAGTAAGAACTGCACATCGAATATTGTAAACCTCGTGCATGCTGTTGTACTTTTTAGGACCCCTTGTGGAGTATACATGTATGTTGGTAAGAAAGTAACTTGGAAATTTAAGAAAAAAGCTTTTTATTTAGTAATACATGAGAAAAAACATCAAAGATTACTAAAATGAAAGTTCAGTTTTATCGTATGTAAAGAATTTCCCGGTGTCTTCTACACTCATCGAGTCAATAACTTCAAGCATCATTCTTACGGATTCTTCAGTACTAAACAGTTTGGGAACACCTTTGTGATATGGACGAGACAGGTCGGTATCTACAGTCCCCGGATGCAGAGATATACATGTGATTTTATTTTTTCCACGCCCAAGCTCTATGCTAAGATTTTTAGTAGCCATGTTCAAGGCAGCTTTAGACAGCCTGTAACTGTACCAGCCACCAAGACCTGAAATGAAAGCCAAGTAGATTATTAAGGTTCACACGACACGAAACACTCAAGGTTTATACCTAAGTAAAACTTGAGTAGATGATAAACTGCTAAATATTAGACATTTTTTCTGCGAAGTGGTTCAATAATAATGTTCAGATTGCCATTTACAGAATATATTTTCTGAATGAGAGGTCCAATCTTCCTTTGGGTCATATCTTAATTTCAACGGTTTTTTTTCTTCTTCTCTTGCTTGATCAGCTTACAGTCCTAGACAGCGATAATGTTAAAACTGTCGTGTCAAAATGTACATCACTACTTATAATTTTTAAACTGTACAAGTTGAATACTTTTGTAAATGATGATCTCAGTAGGGGTGTATTTCTTTAGTCACGATCATTATGACCAGGTACACTCTTACAGACACAAATAAGTAACAAGCGTGCACACGCTGAAATGTCTCGCCTGCTTTAATAATCATGAGTTATTTTGTGTTGATACTCCTAAAGATAACGTTTTATTACAAGTATCACATAAACTTAACTTTATCAATGATCCCTGAAAATGAGATTAATATATGGGTACAATTACATGTGAAACTTTGAAATGTTGTTTTGTATATCAATTATCATATGATTTGTAATGGAGAACACTAATGTAATATTAGTTATCTTATTAAAGAATCTGAATCTGAATCTGAATCTGAATCTGAATCTGAATCTGAATCTGATTAAGGTCAGATGAACCAAGCCAAAAAGACATGTACACCTGCCACATGTGGAGCAGGATCTGCTTACCCTTCCGGAGCACCTGAGATCACCCCCAGTTTTTGGTGGGGTTCGTGTTGCTTAGTCTTTAGTTTTCTATGTTGTGTCATCTGTACTATTATTTGTCTGTTTGTCTTTTTATTTTTGGCCATGGCGTTGTCAGTTTGTTTTCGATCTATGAGTTTGACTGTCCCTCTGGTATCTTTCGTCCCTCTTTTTTAATCATTAAACTTTAATTTTTATGTCGATTTAGATGTTGAAACTTTATAATTTAACTTTTTTTTTTTAAACATTTACATATTTTCACAGCTACATGTGAGACCACAATTAGAAATGAGTTGATCACATCTGTCGATCAAACTGACTTCTGAGTAACGGGCAAACCACAGAATAAACATGTAATGTAAATTGAAAATTATATTATAGCGGGTTTCTTTACACTATGTTCCCAATGTTGTTATTTTTTTAAGAGAGAGGGATTTATATAAGTTCTACTTGTTTCCGAATCCCTGTATTTATATTGTATAATTGTAATTTGTGCACTTTTGAAAAATAAAATATTGTTTGTTAAAACTAAACAAGAATGAAATAAATATCATCAGAATAAAACATCAAAAAGACATCTTCTTAATTGGAGGCGACTTCAAACTACCAGATATTAACCATAAAAAAAAAACAATATCCTATCTGGACCAACCAAACTTTCCTGGAGATTGAAGCTGACAATAAATTGGAACAAATTGTAGACTTCACACCACGCAAAGACAATAATCTGGATCTAATACTAACCTCTCATCCAGCATTTAAACTACGATGCAAACCATTACCACCAATAGGAAACAGTGACCATGATATCGTCCTACTAGATTTGGCAAACCATTACCACCAATAGGAAACAGTGACCATGATATCGTCCTACTAGATTTGGCAAACCATTACCACCAATAGGAAACAGTGACCATGATATCGTCCTACTAGATTTGGCATGCAAACCATTTAAACCAAAGCCAGTGAGAAGGAAAATATATTTATGGCAGAAAGCAGAAATACACAAGATAAAGGAAGACTTGACCCTATTCAACGCAACTTTCATAAACACCATAGACAGAAATGTTGAATTCATGTGGCAAGCATTCAAAAAAGCTATCCAAAACACTATATACAAGAGAGTACCAACTAAAATGAGCCAACGAAGACACACATAGCTATGGATAAACACCACCATTAGATGGAAAATAAATCAGAAACAAAAAGCCCACAAGAAGGCCAGGAAAACAAAAAAGAAAAGAGACAAGGATAGATAGACTCAAACAAGTGGCACAATGGGAAGTCAGGCAAGCCAATAAAAAATATATGGAAGAAGTAAGCGCCAATTATAAAGACAACTCAAAATAATTTTGGTCATATATAAAGATCAAAGGTCAACAATGGACAGGAGTAGCACCATCAAAGAATAGATTGGGATTTCTACAAAGGAATAATAAGAGCAAAGTTGAGATACTCAATGGACAATTCCAGTCAGTATCGGTATTTACATATTTACAAAGGAATACCTAAATAACTTTCCCAACAAAGGAAAAAGTCCATATTCCACCGTGGAAGATATTAAAATTAGCACCTAAGGAGTACACAAATTACTTAAAACCTCAAACCACACAAAGTTACTGGTCCAGACTCAATTCCATTCTTCATACTAATTGCAGCGGCAGACCAACTTTCTCCTTTTCTTACAGAACTGTACCAAATATCACTTAACACCGGTGAAGTCCCAAAAGATTGGAGAGATGATGTGGTATCCCTATTCAAGAAAGACGAAAGACGAAAGGCATTTAGCTTCCAACTACAGACCTGAGTCACTTACCTCCATCACATGCAAGGTCTTGGAACACATAGTCCATGGCAGCATAATAGACCATTTTGACAAACATAAAATACTAACTAATGCACAACATGGATTCCGCAAAAACGATCACGTGAATCACAACTAATCATAATCATCAACATTGCCAAAAACAAAGTGGAAAAAGGATCCCAAGTCGACATCGTTCATCAGACTTCTTGACTTTGCAAAGGCATTCGACAAAGTACAACACCATCGCCTATGACACAAACTAGAATACTATGGAGTTAATCCTAAAACTTACCAATGGATTCGTAGTTTCCTCGAAAATAGAATGCAGAGCGTAATATTAGAAGGAGCTGTCTCCTCTCAAGTCCCCGTACTCTGTTTCGTACCTCAAGGCACAGTTCTTGGACCTCTATTGTTTCTGACCTACATAAATGACATGCCAGAAACATCAACGTCATCTGAAACTAAACTATTTGCAGACGATAGCCTTCTCTTTAGAACAATCAACAACCAGGTAGAAAGTGACCTTTTGCAAAAAGACCTAACATTATTCGAAGAATGGGAGAATAAATGGCAAATGAGCTTTAACGTCAAAAAATGCATAGAAATAGAATAACACAGAAGAACAAAGAAGTTATAGATACTTAATACAAACTTCATGGACATACACTCGACAATGTTGATGCCAGCAAAAACCTAGGCGTAACCATCAGCAATAACTTATATTGGGATAGACACATTGACGACATTGTAGACAAAAGAAATAACACATTGGGATTTATCCGACGAAACCTAAAAGATTGCACTAAACCAGTAAAAGCGACAGCAGATACAGCCATGGTAAGACCTACAGTGGAATCTGCCTGCACAGTTTGGGATCCATCAAGCCAAACAATATCAAATCGATAGAACAAGTAGCAGCGAGATTTGTCCAACACAACTACACAGACCGAACACCTACAGTGGGAAAACCTGGAAGAACGAAGAAAAACCAACAGACTACAATGTATGTATGTTATTTAAGTTCCAGCATGGGCTAATAGATATCGACAGACAAAAATATCCAAATCCCAAAACGACAGCCGGACCAGAGGTAATGGCCGCTTTCTTCCCAAAGACCATCAGGGGTTGGAATCAACTACCATCTTAAGTCACCAACGGAGACTAACAGTCCACCAGGAGTGGTTTCACCGACCCAGTGCAAATAAATGAAAATTTACTCACCATTATCTGTAATAGACCCAACTTTAGCAGACATGTTAACAAGAACACCTGCATGTTTAATTTTTGAAATTTGTCTCCCAATGTCACCATTTCCCTTTCGTAGAAGGGGAGAAAAATATTTAGCCATTATCAATGGTCCTATTGTATTTGTTGCGAATGTCTGTCTCAGTCCCTGTAGAAAGAAAACCACAGTCCAGAAAATCTAAATGGTGGTTATTTTGTAAGTAGGAGTATATGGTCATATAAGGTAAACTAAGAGATAATCACTATCATACTATTAAATATTAAAGATAGGTCGGAGCAATTGCTTAGAAGCAAACAGCGAGGAGAACACTTTATAAGCTGTGATGCAAAAAGTGCCTTGATGAAGTAATTACCTCTTCGTATATAGAGTGTCTATAGTATAGCTCATTTGTACATCTGTATTTGTATAGTAAAATGATAGGCTCATTTGTACATCTGTATTTGTATAGTAAAATGATAGGCTCATTTGTAAATCTGTATTTGTATAGTAAAATGATAGGCTCATTTGTACATCTGTATTTGTATAGTAAAATTATAGTCTTATTAAAAAAGGGATCGGATGGCTATATTTACTCAAGTTATCTTTTATTTTTTATTTTTTTTTATTTTCATGATTTTACTATATTCATTATTTGAGTGTACTACTGTCTTTGCCATCAGCTGCGGCCCTAATTGCATTGAACAAAATCAAAATATCAACATAAAAACGTTGACTATTGAATAAAAATTGCGAAGGCATATTATAAAGGTCAAAGTAAAATGGTTGTTGCAGACTAAAAGCTTATATATTCCGTTTTTGTTATTGAACTTTTAAAGTTTCCATTTGGAGTTGTTTTGGGATATTGCAGATGAAGTAAGCCTTATTTCTTAGACGTGGCAAAGCAGGTTAGTGATAAGAAACGTTTTATATCTTTACCTCTGCCGTTACATCTCTCAAACTGGTTTCCCCTTTCCCTGAAGGATGAAGCATTCCAGCTGAATTAATCAACAAATCGAGTCTTCCATAACTTTCAGTTGTCTTGTTGCATACGTTTTCTATGTCTGTTGTCTTGGTGACATCCAACTGATGTATGTGTAATCTGTTGGGTACATCACTTTGTAGTTGTAACAATTCGTTGGCTTTGTCTGGAGATCTACATGTAGCGATAACCACTGACTGTGGATCCCTTGATAATAAAGACTTACAAAACTGCAAACCAATTCCTTTACTTGCTCCTTGTATCAGTGATATGGTGGTCATGATTCCTGAAAGACGAATATATAGATTAATGACTAAGGGCCATTTTTAAAGAGACACAGACATTTGGGCATGGATCCACTTTTCATTATTTTCTGTGTCACAGAATGATTTTTCAATAGCATTTCTATATATTTCTGACAGCTTACTTGCCTTGATTTAAAGTATTTTGTCTCATATCAAAAGAGTATATTATAACGGAGGCAGTTAATATAAATTGCCCCTCTACTCTAATGGAAAAAAAGGCGGAGAGGTGAGGCACATACAAGGGTGTTCTAATCAATGTACGCAAGGGTTGAATAAAGACAAACGGAGCAGTTCAGTGTCAAGAGGAAAGTCTGTCTGAACCATTAAACCATGAACTCAGTCCATAAACGTTCAGATTTATACTAGACTTGGCAGGGACAAAAAAAAAATATAGAAAGGAAAAGACGATTTCAATAAAGATGAAAAGAAGTCTATCAACTGATGGGCTAAGGAAATTCATTTTGACCTCATCAATCGTACTGGTATTAAAGAGTTCGTGACACTGTTGATTGATTGCTCTTGTTTAATATCAAGTGGCTCGTAACAAGAGATATTTAATGTAACCGGATTTTAGTACGAGGATAACGACAGTTGCTACTAGTGGTGCAGGACCAGTTTGCCCTTATATATATAACACACGTGTCCACAACCGATTGTGTGGTGGTTCGTGTTTATCGATCAAGTTTATTTTGAAATGCTTTGTGGAATGTTTCCTCGTTTGAAATGTTTTAGATTTTGTCATGTCGGTGTCTTTTATAGCTAACTATACGATATGGATTGTGCTCATTGTTGATAGCAGATCTGGAATAAAAATAAGAAGATGTGATTTATTTGTCGAACAGATGACTAAAATCTAATTAAAATACAGATTCTGTGTCCAAGATCTGCTGACAAGGCTCTGAAAACGCTCCGTTCTACTTTCTGGTTTAAAAGACCTTGTAAGCAAAGCTTGGACAGATGAGATGACTTTAAACTAATGGCAAAACTCAGGCCAACAAATAAAAAGTCAGCCATGATATATAGCAAAGGTCGCTGAAATTGGTGTTAAACACTAACAAACAAAAAAACAAGCGAGAAAATGATGAACTGAATGACATCCTACGATATTCAACAAATAGAGACTTCTGATTTTAAACGAGGTTAAACATGGTTGTGACCGCTTAACCCGCTCCGCTTTCCCCACAAAACCATAAGGACAGAATTATACAAATCGATTCAAGAATAATTCAGCTCAATATTTCAGCACTTTACAACAAAATCGTCGGAAATAACAAAGACGAAGTGTCGACCAAACAGTTTCAATTTGACCAAGAAAGAACATTTATGCACCCGAGCACTAACTTTTGTTTTAAAATATTTCAAAAGAGATATACATATTTACCCCGTTATTAAGACGGACAAAATTATAGGAAAGGTTTAGACTCATTGAAACCCAACTCTGGTTCAAAAATGTAAGCTACAGATAAAATTACAAAAGTTCTTTATTTATAACAAAAATGCCAAATACTGATAATGCTTATTACTGGATTCGAACTCACAACTCCAGTTTTATAAGGCTACTGACCCTATACTTCAATGAGGCAGCAACCAAACAACTAAAAAAACATATAGAGACTATAAGTCAAAATATTGTGGTCTTCAACATTAGATCGGGTCCTATACAATATGTCAAGCTCTTTTATTCAGCAAGAGCCTACAAAAAACACATAATCTTGCCGTTAGTTTTCTCGTTTGAATTGTTTTACATTTGTCATTTCGGGGCCTTTTAAAGCTGACTATGCGGTATGGGTTTTACTCATTGTTGAAGGCCGTACGGTTACCTATAGTTGTTAATTTCTGTGTCATTTGGTCTCTTGTGGAGAGTTGTCTCATTGGCAATCATACCACATCTTCTTATTTTTATACATTAAGATATGACATAAAACAACAAAAATCAATTCACTGCTGAAAAAATCACGAGTTACAATATATCAGTGTAAAGTTGAAAACGTGAGCGGTTATAATCTCAATGTCATGATTTATCATCACAGTATCTATTTTACGTTATTTCATTGGTTGGATCATGGAAGTAAAATGAGATATAATACTGCCATGGATGAATTTAGAAAGAAAACTAAGCTTAAGATGTCGGCACTTACAGTAAACGGACGAGACACCAAAGAAACCAAGTTTGGTCAACAGTTTCAATAACAGTGTTCATCAGGTTCTGGATCCAGGAATTTGCGCAGGTGGGGACAATAGTAGAGGCATCTGGAAGTTAATGACAAATCAGGATTTACATGCTGTTTTCTGATCGTTTTTTTTTTCTTTGCTTTTCTGTCTGTCTCTATCTCTCTCTTGTACTTGCAACCCATGGTTATGGTAGTTTTAGGGGCACACGTGCTCCCCGCCAGTGGCGTAGCTAGACAAATGTCGAAGGTGAAGCGGAAATCGGCAGGGGGCCTGGGGGCCGCTTAAATCTCCCCTGAAGCTCGTGGATTTTAGGGTTTTAGACCCACAAATATGAACTGAAAATATTGTGAATATTAAGGTGTAGTCAAAAGAATTTTTGTTTGATACAAGTCGGATAATTTTGTGAAAAAATATATTTTTTTCCTCAAAGAAACTGTAAAAACCAGGAGATTCCAGAGGGGTAAAAAAGTTATATTTACTGAGACCAGTATAATAAAAACCACAACATAATAAATTGTTTGGAGATTAAATGTAAACAATATATCCAGTTATAGTGAGTACCCAGGTTAGGGCAGGGTTGGCGCCTTCAAATTAGTTTAACCACGCCACATTCTGTATGTGCATGTCCCAAGTCAGGATCATGTCATTCAATGTACTGGTTGTCGTTTGTTGCTGTATATCATATTTGTTTTTCTTTCATTATTTTGTACATAAATCACGGCCGTTAGTTTTTCTCGTTTGAATTGTTTTACTTTGGTATTTCGGGCTTTTCGTAGCTGACTTAGCTGTATGGGTTTTACTCATTGTCGCAGGCCGTACGGTGACCTATAGTTGTTAATTTCTGTGTCATTTGGTCTCTTGTGAACAGTTGTCTCATTGGCATTCATTACCACATCTTATTTTTATACCAACCGATGGTCAGCGGAAAACAACTTACGAGGTCACCTAATGGAAAAAGACGAACAAATGGATATATAATTGATGGCTCGCCCTTGCCTTTGGCTGTATTAAGCAAACATCGTGTAAAAGCTGAGCAATATTTAGGACACATCATTATGCATGATTCTAAGTTTCCTGCCATGTTTTTCAGTGAATAAACTAAAAAATCTGTCTTTTTTTATTTAAAAAATACAAACTCAGTAAGGTAATTGTACGAGGAATATTTCACTTTGTAGATAGCCAGTCAAAACCTTATGCGTTGATATGAATTATTATAGAGTCACGAGTCAATCTCTCTCACCAGTGACTTTAAACAAAAAAGCAAGCCTCCTGTCCTTTTTGGTTGCAAAACAGTCAATAACTTTATCAATGTCAATGGGCGTCTCCTTGTATGTGTGAAGTATACATAGCCCCGAATGTCGTTCTGTTGTCATCGTAGAAGGAAGATATGTTTTAACCCGGTGCATGACACTGAAACTGCGTTCCAGCGGTGACAGTGGTCACTGGCATTGTCAAAAGAATAAGCAAACAAATGTAAATGTTTGGATACAGGTCAACGTTGGTCAAATTCAAGCTTTCTGCAAGAGTACCAGGGATTTCTTTACTCTTTCTCTCTCTCTCCTTTTCATTATTTTTTTTTATTATTATTTTTTATTATTTTTTTTTTTGTTGTCAAAACGATGTTGAAGTCTTGGCTTCCGAGCATCCGACTAGCTACGCCACTGCCCGCCCCGCTAAAATCCACCCCTGATGATACAGAAACCGTGTACAGGCAGTCTTTGATAAATATTTCTAATTAGTTAAAAGCATAGACATATAACTGCTAAAACTTAACGGTTAATTGTTTGTTTCAACAAAACTATAACATGTATAAGTTTGATAATTCGTTTTGTATCCGGATAGAAGAGAGATTTTCAATCTAATTTACCAACGAATTACCGGAAACACAAGATTTAAACATTTATTATCGATAATACAAGATTTCTTAGAATACGGATGTGGATATATGTGACAAATATTATCATATATATAAATCGTACATTGATAAACAAAAAACCGTACAGTAAATCTTTTTGTTACGGGTAATATATTTTTAATTGTTAAAAATAGACTGAAAAAAGTATCCAGTTGCCGAGTCCATGTGTTCCAAGTTTATCATTACAATAACGAGAAATAGATCAGTCTGTTCAGTAATGTTTTATTTAAAAATTCCGGCGGGAAAAAAAGTTGTCTCCCCGTTACAAAATAAACAGCTTATATAATGAAAAACTTAAAAGCTAATTATTGCAGCACAGTATGGAAAATTATACATACCTTTACCTTCAAAGATGCATAGAAGTAGTTACAAAATACTGAATATTCAAACTGATCCCCTGAACACAACAAACATCGGTTAACCAGTATTTTCAGCTAATGTGTATTTTGCTGCAAACTGTGACAAGGGAGATAACTCAAAATATTACTAAGTACTTTATGTAATTTATTATTTCGCAGACGGAATAGGACAGAACAAAATGTGTTGGATTCACTTCCCAAAGACCAAACTGAAAATATTAAATCATTATACCCGGGAATCCTATATATGGACAGTGCCTGTGAGAGAGCTTTCACATGTTTATTATATCTTTGTTCTTAATTGTTAATTATATATTATGGTGTTTGGATGTATAAATACTCATCCACGCCTGCTATTTTTATTTTATAAATGTTGACTTGGATGGAGAGTTGTCTCATTGGCACTCATAACACATCTTCTTATATCTAAGAACATTTGAATCGGCATTTTTTAAGCCGTCATCAGTGGCGGATCCAGAAATTTTCATAAGTGGAGGCCCACTGACTGCTTTAAGACTGAGGGGGGCCTCTCCAGTCATGCTTCAGTTATTCCCTATATAATCAACCAATTTTTTTCCCACAAAAGGGGGGGCGGGCCCCCTGTCCCCCTAAATCCGCCTCTGGTCATTATAACCGGTAGATCATACTGTATGATATCAGTATAATATACGGGTTTATGTGTCTCTTTTAGAAATGAGGACAGAAGCAGCTTATTTTTCATGTTTTTGTTTTATTATACAGTGTAATCTATATTTCTTGATTGCATCTGAGATTACTATAACCAGAGACATTATATTATAGGCCGATATGTCTTTGCTTTATCACATTTGTGTTAGTAATATTGCAATATGTGGTTCACGTTTGCTATTGCATTCCATTGATATATTGTTTTCTATTTGGTATTAAATCAATAGTTAAGATCCATTTTGTTACATCTGGTGATCCATTAATTTGGCAATCGCCAATGGCAGTCAGCAGGGTTTAAGGTAACACGATACCGAATGGCATATATCCCGATTTCTAAAATTTTTGGCACACTTGTACTTTGATTCGAGTTACATCGGAATATGAAATAAAAAATGGGGGTCACCATTCTTGTTTTTTTGTAATTTTGATAAGTAAATGTCAATTATGGCGCCAAATTTACATAGATATAAAGGGAAAATGCCTTTTTTTCGACTCTCTTTTCTAGATTTTTCAATGGATGACTATTTTCTCATACACGGAGAAAGACTAAAAACTAACATAATATCCAGGATTGTATACCAAATCCATACATGTATAAAAAAAACATATGTCACCATCCTTGTTTTTTAGATAAATCGCTTCAAAGATGAACGATACGCTTAGAAATTGACAAAAATATGTTACGTTACGGAATACAAAATAACGTTATTTTTATTCAGAGGGAGTGAAAAAAAAAAAATATGTAACGGGATCTGAATGGTGTTTGTTATTTTATTGTAATTCCCCCTGTCGGAAATTTCCTTATAATTCAATATAACATTCGACTGAGTTAAATTTATTTCGTCCTAACTGTGTGCACTTTTAGCTTTCAAAACTGAATCTTCAAAATAACCCTTCCAAACTAGACAATGCTGATGACACCGATGTATCCATGCATGAATGAAATAAAGTGCTTCAGAAATTTGATTTGGTAAACAGTGATGTTGAAGTACAATTTGAATTGATTGATTGATGGTTGCTTAACGTCCAGTGGCAAATATTTCATGAATTTTCAGGACAATACAATACAATTTGAAAAGTTATGTCTAAAAGATACATTTGATGCAGCCGTCAAAAAAGGTTGCACATTCTGTTAGTTGTGAAAATTATAAAGAAAATCAACATCCTGATAAAATACGTGTTCTATAAATATAAAATTAAAATTGAGAATGGAAATGGGGAATGTGTCAAAGAGACAACAACCCGACCATAGAGCAGACAACAGCCGAAGGCCACCAATGGGTCTTCAATGCAGCGAGAAACTCCCGCACCCGGAGGCGTCCTTCAGCTGGCCCCCTTAACAAATATGTATACTAGTTCAGTGATAATGGACGTCATACTAAACTCCAAATTATACACAAGAAACTAAAATTAAAAATGATACAAGACTAACAAAGGCCAGAGGCTCCTGACTTGGGACAGGCGCAAAAATGCGGCGGGGTTAAACATGTTTTTTGAGATATAGTATACTCTGTATGATGTAAACGTGTGGGTTGTGCGCGTTGTTAGTCGGACAAACGCTGCAAACTGTATGTAAAATTTCACTTGAATAGACAAAGTTCAGCATTCTGTCATTCGTGGAAAATTATTATAAAAAGTGATCCTGAGAATATATGCACCCTCAATATAGGTTAAAAAAAAGACTTGGTGCAATATATTATCAAAATGCCATATTCAGCAACCTGTCATAAAAAAATTAAAAACTGACAAGATGCGCGTATTGTCACCAAGTACATAATTTAAAAGTTAAAGCTTCAAACTGTAATCCTAAAAAAATCTGCCTTATTGGCAATCATACCACATCTCTTTATTTCATAAGCGATTGGGTTTTCTCCTGAAATACAAGAATTTTAAAGACTAACAAATACGTACTAGAAGACTGAAATATGTTGCTGTTATAGTTAAAATCTGACTTTTGCTGTGAACATGTGATTTTATAATTTGATAGATTTGATACTTGCCATACTAAATATACTTATTAATTAATTCAAGGGACCAACGAATCTTTACTAATGTCCGCTCCTCTTGTTTTTGAATTTTTGCCAGATATTCGGAATCCTCTGGTTTTATCCATGTAGTACCATTAAACAATTTTGCCCGCTAACCCCTTCTTTTCTTTTCATAATTTTATAACATCTAGTTTAAAATGCCATCTTTGAACTTATAAAATCCTTGTTATTTTTTCATTGTTTTTTAAAGAAAAAAGGTGCCAATGTTAAATGTATGAAGAATCATTTCCCGCCAAATTTTCAATGGCTTATATCTCGAAAACAAGCACAAGGACCCTTCATTTTTGTTCTGCTTTTTTAGTTTCTTCATTTATAAACTATCAATTTATTACAGTCTTTTAAAAAGCTTGTTATTTTGAAACAGAGTAGCGAACATCCTTAAGAACATCCGTTGTTCGACCCGCTAATCAAATGCGTTTTGTTAAGATATACTTTTTCACTTTTTTTGGTCTTTTGGAAAATGTTGTTAGTGCTGTATCTAGACCCCTCTACCAAGTAATTTGTTTTGCATCAGTTCTGCCAACTTTTAATAATGCAAATGCGTGAGATTTGGCCAAAATCGTAAACATCAAAGGAAAATGCCGCCAAATAAGCATGAAAATGCGCGAATGCGTGAGACTTGGCATCCCTGTTGCATGCACACGTAAAAAAATTGCGGTTTTTAGCCAACACAATCATAGGTTTGAACGTTGTTTTCAATTTATACTTATTTATATATATATATATATATATATATAAATCATTCTGTCACCCGTTTAGATCAAATAAGGACGTATTCCTTGGATCAATTGATAAAAATCTTCAGAATCGAAACGACAAGACCAAATTTGGTCAGATTTTAAATGCGCATGTCTAATTCAAAACTTCCGTTCTGCCAAAATCACTTCCGGGGTTTGCCGGGTTCTGAATCACACCTTTGCTAAAGTTAACTGATATAAACTGAAATTTCAAGCATACCAGACATTCTGAAACATGACAGATACAATTCCTAGTAAGACTATGTATATTTCTTTCTAATTTTCATTTAAATTGTAAGGCAATGAACGAAAATGTTTACTAATCTGATGTTTTCCGGTTTGTTTACATTTTAAAATATTTTATTGCTATAGTATGTCTTGTATAGGAAGGATTGCATATAATACTCATACAATTGTGTTTTTTCTTAATGAAAACAATTTGAAAATCGTCTGGACGCACTAAGTTTCCTGTTTTACACGCGTATTGATTGAAAAGGTGTTCAACTAGTCTAACAGAACAGAAGCCCCTCACCTACCCCAACACACAACATGCAGATCCATACAGTTTTACCAATGTGATGTTTAGAAAGTAAATTTTATTCATGTGATGAGTTTAAAATGGATTTGGTTGAGATTACTTCACATGTAAATTACAATTTCAGCATCTTATGATTACTTAAAATGCTTACATTTTAGAAAAGGGAAATACAGTAAAATGTGATTATGTGGTTTGCTCACAACCTGATTTATGTGTAGCAGATCACCGCCCTGAGGAAGGGGGGACTACTGTAGTTAAAGAACACCTTTTCAAGCAGGTACCAAATGGATATTCAAACTCTTTAGTCGAAAACAAACTGACAATGCCATGGCAAAAACTGAAATACATTAAAAAAAACAAGTGTACAAAACACAAAATAGAAAAATAAAAGCCTGAGCAACACAAACCCCATCAATAACCAGGGGTGATCTCAGGTGTTCTGGAAGGGCAAGCATATCCTGTGCCACAGTTGTCACCCTTCATGCTGCTAGTTGCAGTACAAAGTCGGTGATGAGTCTAATTCAGTAGGTCACATTTGTGGAAAAGAAGACAGGATTGTGGTTACGACAGTTGGAAGATATCAGTCCTTATCTGTGAAACAGTAATTCCATAACAGTCAAGCAACATGTGCGGGTACATAAAAATACTGGGCATCCGTCCAGTAGTGTTAGCACTCTCAAATAATCAATTCTTGTCAGATTTTTATGAAACTTATATCAAAGGTTTATATCAGCAATGTCTTGGATAGTTTTAAAAAGTCAGTTCTGATTAATTATTTTTAAAAGAGTTATGCCCCTTGGAAACATTAATTATATGGAAAATTGCATCGCTAGTGCTCTCATTTGTACAATTCTTGTCAGATTTTTATGAAACTTATTTCATAGATTTATATTAGCAATGTCTTGGACGAGTTCGAATGTCAGTGCCGATCAATTATTTTTAAAAGAGTCATGTCCCTTGGAAACATTAATTACATGGAAAATTGCATTGTTAGTGCTCTCAAGTGTACAATTCTTGTCAGAATTTATGAAACTTAAATCATAGGTTTATATTAGCAATGTATTTGATCAGTGTTGATCAATTATTTTTAAAAGAATTATGCCCTTGGAAATATTAATTATATGGAAAATTGCCTTATGGGCGCTCTAATCAGGCCATAATCTTGCCGGCGAAATGACGATTTAAGTCGCCAAAGAATTTTGAAAATCGCTAAATCTCGCCGGCCGACTGACTTCATAGCGAAGTCAAATCGCTATCAAAATCGGTATAAGGGAGACAACTTGTGATTGACAAGTCTCACAGGTAAAAAAAATGGCGGCTGACAAGGAAAATCGAGATTTTCAAAACGACCCAGGACTAATACTGTAAACGATCAAATTAGATAAATACAACGGCGACTTTGAACATCCTCGGATATAACTTTCAAGACTGTTCAAACGGAATACTGACCGCCTGTTTAAGTTATCGTATTACGATGATTTTCATCTGAGGATGTTGCGTAATCACTCAGCTGATTTGTTTTATTTTTATTACCTACACGAGTCGATCAATTTTACTATTCGGTAGATAAAGGATGGGAACTAACGGTAGATTTATTATATTCATTGAATAAAAATTGAAATATAAAAGGTAGAAAGACAGCTGATGGATAATGTGATTGCAAATGTACGACACTCGACCAGATTGTAATCAGCAGTGGATTTTTTCTCATTACCACTTCGTTGATATGGATGATATTTTTTAAAAAATGATAGAAATTAGCTCTTTATCGGATAATTATTTTGCGATTGAAAGATATTTTTATTTATAGACTTACAATCTTTAACGATAATCTTAATTTACAACTAACATAAATGTGCTGGACATTCAATAATGTTTTACAAAATAATGACAAGTGGTGATATAAATTAAATTCCCAGTCATGTGAAATTCATCAGGTAAACTGAGAGTCATATTTTTCTGGAGTTTTAAAAATAAATTGAGGCAGATGCACATGAATTTAATACATCATAATCTTGATAATATTATATTACTAGGCTACTCCCTCATATCTCAATCAACAAATTTTATTTAGAACACATTATGGTATCAATAAATAAATAACAACTATATATTGTCTAAACCTTTTTATTAAGAACTTTCTATATATACATTGTGTACAATAACATATGAAAAAACTGCAAGTATATCTTTTATTGAATATAAAACAATTTCCTTAGTGATACATGTGATAAGCATGAAAACACGATGCAACCGAAACAATAATGGAATCTCACTTCTCCCTTCTCTCTCATGGAAGGAGAAGTCACTTCTCCCTCTTAAAAATCCTAGATTAGGCCCTGGCTCTAATGTGTACAATTCTTGCCAGATTTTTATGAAATTTATATTACAGGTTTATGTCATCAATGTCTTTGATGAGTTCAAAAATCAGTGTCAATCAATTATTTGTAAAAGAGTTATGCCCCTTGGAAATATTGATTATATGAAAAATTGCATTGTCAGCGCTCTCATGTGTACAATTATTGCCAGTATTTTATGAAACTTATATTAGAGGTTTAAATCAGCAATATATTTGACACTTTTTAGAATAAGTGATGAACAAATATTTTTAACAAGTTATGCCCCTTGGAAATATTAATTATAATGGAAATCACATTGCATTTGCTCTGAAGCCTTCATTTCTCTAAGATATTTATAAAAGTGTTAAAGAACAAAAAAAGTGCTTTTTTTGGTTATTGCCCTTGTACCTTGGAAAGATAAAATATATGCAACGCGGGGGACATTGGAACTCTGTTCTTTTATTGATTCTTGATATACCATAGTACTTTCAAAGAATTATTTTTCAAATGTCAGTCATATTTATAATCTTACTCAAATTGGGTAAGGGGACCTATTTTTTAAAAATGAGACACAAAAAATAGAATTTCTGAAAAACATTTTAGATGGTCAAGGAAGTAAATTACACTAGTTTTGAAAGAGGATTTTTTTGGTTGCATTTTATAAAAGTACTGCTGATATGGTAAAAGGTCTTGCTTTTGGGGAATTTCAAACTTCCATGTGAATTTACAACAAAGGAAAAGTGATTCTTAAAATAATATATAAATGATATTGAAAATTAAAACCGGTTCTGTTTATCCATTTTTTACAAAGATATAAAGTGTACTTAAAGATACTGGATTCCCAATCTCTTAATGCATAGGAAATTATCAATGTTAAACTAAAATCCTAGGGTATGCCACTTTAAATCAATATTGCAATCTCTGAAAAACTGTGAAAGTACTTTTATTTGTGGGTATCAATTTTCGTGGTGTGAGCAAAAGTTGCATGTTCTTGGGTTCTTAAATTCGTGGATTTTAGTTTTCTGAAGAAGAAAAAATCAAGTGAAGAATATGAAATCATCACCAACGATTTTTGTTTGTTAAAAAACATAAGTTCAACAGTTGTTTTATAATGATTTGTGGGAGATTGCAAAATAAGGTGTTCATTTTTACTTACTTGATTGTCTTTTATTACTGACAACATGCATCAAATTTTTAATAAAATAATTGCTGTTTCATCATTTCATCTACATGTATGCTTACAAATAGTCTTGGTTGACAGAAATTGCAAAGTAAACATTTTAATTGTTGCACATGTGTACATGGTGTAATCAGAAGTGATGACACTTGTTAATTAGATATTGAATGGTCAACAGATTAACGATCATCAAAGGTGTTAATTGGGCCATAAAAATGTCACATAAGGAATAAAGTTACATAAAAAAATTCTACAAATGTACTTTGAAATGTACAGTTAAATCTTGTAAATAAAAAGAAAGCCCAATATCATTTTTTTTTTCATACGAAAATTATGAGGAGATAAAATGAACACTTCACCATCGCACATCATCACCAGAAGTCTGACTTTTGTAATTTTATATGAGAATTACAGATTAAATTTTTTAAAGATTAAATTGGTAAAATCTGTCTGAAGGTGTACATGTATCACATGTGTATATATAGTTCATAGTGCATTTGCTGATATTCAATGTATTCTCTAGATTATATGCCTGTATCTATGTAGTCAAACCTACATGGAGATCTTTGCATGTCTTGATTTGTACAACAGTTGTTATATTTCATTGGACACTTAAATTGGTGGATAAAGCCATCCACAAAACCATGAAAATTTGTACTCCATGAATAAAAGTACTTTCACAGTAAGTTTTTTAGAGGAGGGAGGATGTAACATGAGGTGATTTATCTGTTTTGGATATATTGTTCTGGTTATATCCTGTTGGAATAAAACCTTGTTTTACATGTAGCTTCAGTAGAATTTATAGAGCACCTGGATACAGTAGCTGGACAAACTGATAAATTATACTTTAATAGCTTGCATTAATGAACAATTCTGCCAACGACAAACAAAACTTAAAATACTATATATATCTTTGTCTAGTTCACAAGAAAAAAAAAGAAGTCATTTCAATTTTTTTTTCTTTAATAGGATGTGTTTTTGCTTCACTGCCAAGGACAACAAGAGGTGTGCCAATAGTGTTAGGAGGAGATCCTAAAGGCAAAAACTTTCTGTACACAAATAACAACAGTGTTTTTATTAGGGATATTTCAGTAAGTAAAAGAAAACAATTTATTATACCCCTCATTTTTTGAAGTGAGTGTGGTACAATGTATATAGTAATGTCAATGTAATTTAAAAAATCTTCTCCTTTGAAACTGCTGAATCAATTTCAGCCAAACTTGGGCTGAATGAGGTTCAGAGTATCTAGTATAAATTTTGTATTTTATTTTCTTGTACGTCAAGAAACATAGCCACTATGGCTAAAATGAAACATAGGGGTAAAATGCATTTCTTTGATTTTGAAGAAAATATGACAGATACAAAGAACATTTCAATGGAAGTTTTAAGCTATTCGTTAATATATATTGAAAAGTAAAAATAATCATTGATGAAAGATTTAAGCAAAAAATTACAGGTGAGCGATTCAGGCTGTTGAGAGCCTCTTGTTTGGTGTAAAGGTTCAAGTGTAAACAATTCTAATAGCCAATGGCTGGTAAGCTACATGTATATATTAGCCTTTTTTCAACTTTTGTTTTGAGAGTACACACAATGTAGTGCACTGTGTACATCCATTAAATTCTAACCATGTTCATATCATACAAATTATTGATGATAAATTCTAACCATGTTCATATCAAACAAATTATTGATGATAAATTCTAACCATGTTCATATCAAACAAATTATTGATGATAAATTCTAACCATGTTCATATCAAACAAATTATTGATGATAAATTCTAACCATGTTCATATCAAACAAATTATTGATGATAAATGCTCCAATATCAAATTTACATAGGGAAATGTGTTTATTTGCATATTTTTCATTGTAAAAATAAGGAGATGTGGAATGACTGTCAATGAGACAACTATCCACCAGAGTTCAAATGAAGTGGATGTAAGCAATTGTCAATTTACCAAATGGCCAAAATATCATGCATGTTTCTTCACAGTGATTAATTTTTAAAAGTTCAATATATGCAAAATGAAAGCAATCCCGGTGATACCAAGCACTATGATTGAATTCTGTTTCTGTGATAATAAATATATTATAAATTTTAGGACCCAGCAGTAGCTGACATTTATACACAGCATTCACTCAATGCTATTTCAGCTAAATATTCTCCAAGTGGATTCTATATTTGTAGTGGAGGTTAGTAGCAAGTTTTATCAAAAGAAATAAATTAGAGCATGAACATAATGGACAAACAAAACAAATATATATATTTTTTAGACATTAGCAAACATTTTTGTGTAATTGGCTTTACATACTGTTCATAATAAACTTCCAAAAAAATTGAAAAAATCTAAAAAAAGTTGTTGATTTAATGTCTCATTAAGAGCTGACTTGGTCAGATGTATTGATATCAACATCTAACAAAGCAATCTATTCAAACTTGACCAAGGACCTGACACGTCTCATTAAGAGCTGACTTGGTCAGATGTATTGATATCAACATCTAACAAAGCAATCTATTCAAACTTGACCAAGGACCTGACACGTCTCATTAAGAGCTGACTTGGTCAGATGTATTGATATCAACATCTAACAAAGCAATCTATTCAAACTTGACCAAGGACCTGACACGTCTCATTAAGAGCTGACTTGCTCAGATGTATTGATATCAACATCTAACAAAGCAATTTATTCAAACTTGACCAAGGACCTGACACGTCTCATTAAGAGCTGACTTGGTCAGATGTATTGATATCAACATCTAACAAAGCAATCTATTCAAACTTGACTAAGGGACCTGACACGTCTCATTAAGAGCTGACTTGCTCAGATGTATTGATATCAACATCTAACAAAGCAATCTATTCAAACTTGACTAAGGGACCTGACACGTCTCATTAAGAGCTGACTTGCTCAGATGTATTGATATCAACATCTAACAAAGCAATCTATTCAAACTTGACCAAGGGACCTGACACGTCTCATTAAGAGCTGACTTGGTCAGATGTATTGATATCAACATCTAACAAAGCAATCTATTCAAACTTGACCAAGGACCTGACACGTCTCATTAAGAGCTGACTTGCTCAGATGTATTGATATCAACAACTAACAAAGCAATCTATTCAAACTTGACCAAGGGACCTGACACAAGCTTGACGATGTACAAATGCCTTCACCTAAAGTGGTGTTAGGGACTGTCTTGACCTTGCAGAGAGGTGTGAGGCTCAGAGCTATTACTCCATGTTGAAGGCCCCAATCTTAATGTATGATTTATTCACTTGGAAGTGCCATCATTAATCATGAAAATTTGATAAAAAAAAAATAATACCATAAAACAACTGTGAAAAGTTTCAAATTGAAGTTCCTATATTGTACTATACTTGATTCTGTATGTTAAGCTATAAAAATGTACACACATATAAAAAACTTCTAAATATTTACCAGTATCTATTTTTTTCAATGAAAAAGTACAGACGTAGATGAAAATCTGATCATTAATGTCCACAAGTTGTGAGGTTGAACCATGCTCATGGCCAGATGTGATTGACTAGGATATTAATTGACAAGTATTTCTAGTTTTCTTGCCAAAGGGTACTTCACCTTCCTACACCAATAAAAACTTACCACCATGATATCACCAACTAAGATGAAATTGGTGTTTAACACAAACAAACAAACAACCAAATGTTACTACGAATAATAACATGTTTTCTCATATTGCTGTTTATATATTTGGTAGATGCTGCAGGAAAGGTCAGAATTTGGGACACAGTTAACAGGGAGCATATATTAAAGGCAGAATACCAGCCTTTAGGTGGCTGTGTCAAGGACATTGCATGGTCAGGTGACAGTACAAAGATTGCAGTATGTGGCGAAGGACGAGAAAAGTATATATTTTGAAATTTTAGGTTTTGTAAAGTTTTTGGCTATTTCTTTAAATAATTAATTGCTTTCTATAAAACACAAGAAAAAAAAATTACTTCTTATTCTTCACATAAATTAAATAATGAATTTTAACATTATCTTATAAATTAATATAGTATTTTGTCTGTGGAATACTAGAAATTAATTATCAATTTTCAATGTAAAGTTTTCTGCTCAAGTTAGTTTGATAGGAACTACTTATGATAGTCAATGATATTTTCTATAAAGTTGCATATATGCTGTTAACAGGCTGCCCTCTATGTCATGGTCCAGCAACTTTGAATTAGTAAGCAATGTTGCTGTCCATCAGATTGTCTTTTTCTGAATTTTCTGCCAACAAGCAAGACATATATCTCTGTGTGAACAGTTTATTATTTCAACAAAGCCCTCTAGGTTACACAGAAAAATGACACTCTGTTGGGTAAATGGAAACATAATCTTTTATGAACCAAATAACATCTTTATACTTTTTGAATAATTGGAATACAAATACCTCGGTATTACAATGTACCTTAGAATGACACAGAAAATTCATATAACCTTTGTTATTTTATGAATTTTTTTTTTTTTAGAGAATTTGAGGTTATAAAAAAATTAAATCATATTTTATTTTTATGCCCCACCTACGATAGTAGTAGGGACATTATGTTTTCTGGTCTGTGCGTCTGTTCGTCAGTTCGTTCGTCTGTCCGTCTGTCCCACTTCAGGTTAAAGTTTTTGGTCAAGGTAGTTTTTGATGTAGTTGAAGTACAATCAACTTGAAATATACACATGTTCCCTATGATATGATCTTTCTAATTTTAATGCCAAATTAGAGTTTTGACCCCAATTTCACGGTCCACTGAACATAGAAAATGATAGTGCGAGTGGGGCATCCGTATACTATGTACACATTCTTGTTCAATTTTAGGTATGCCCATGTGTTTAATATGGACTCAGGAACTTCAGTTGGAGAACTAAGTGGTGTTGGTAAATGTTGTCTTACAATTGCATTTAAAGAACAGAGGCCATTTAAAATAGCTATTGGTTGTGAAGATAAGAGTGCTGCATTTTATGAAGGCCCACCATTTAAGTTCAAAACATCATTTAAGGTACAGTACATAGATTTTATAAACTTTCCTTAGGATTTGGTATTAAAATCCAATCTAAAAGCAATAACCCAATTTTTCCCTAACTTTTGCCTTATAATTCCCAATCAGATGTCATTTTCCCTGAAAAAGAGGTAATACAATACCAAGCAGGGACTAAACAATCCTCTTGTCCAATTTCTAAGTGTTCTGTATGGTAGATAAAACATCTGACTTTGTCCGAGCATCATTTTCTAGTGGACAAATAAGTAGAAAGGGGAATGAATTGACATTTGACATGGTTAATGATTCTCAATCTACTAAAACAAGGAATACAACCCTAATCTTGCATCATTTGGTTCATTTACTGAGTATACAATATGTTTTGAACATCTAAAATATGAATACTTTCTGTACTGTCTAGATATTCTGAAAAGTACATTAAATAAGGATAGTACAGTCATCTTATCTACTGTTTCTTGAAGCTTATGATTAAACAGATGCAAAGAACAATAAAACTAGATGAGTGATACCATCGGGTATTAGTATAAAATTGTGTCTGACAGTTACATACAGTTTGTCAGAAATCGAAACTAGAAGGTATTTGCAAATAGGATCATAAAGTACATTATATTTATTGTTTTTTTTCAGGACCATACCAATTTTGTAAACTCAGTTAGATATGCACCAGATGGAAGTGTATTTATAACAGGAGGTGCAGATTGTAAGGTAAGTGATGAGTTTTATGATGTGTGCCTGCTGTGTATTTATAACAGGAGGTGCAGATTGTAAGGTAAGTGATGAGTTGTATCATGTGTACCTGCTGTGTTTTTTTAACAGGAGATGCAGATTGTATGGTAAGTGATGAGTTGTATCATGTGTGCCTGCTGTGTATTTATAACAGGAGGTGCAGATTGTAAGGTAAGTGATGAGTTGTAACATGTGTGCCTGCTGTGTATTTATAACATGAGGTGCAGATTGTGTGGTAAGTGATGAGTTTTTACATGTGTGTGCACGCTTTTTCAAATTGATCACACACCTACCTCCGGTATCAGATACTTTGAATTTTTCAACACCTTGTTTTGTTGAATGAACTTATAAATTTTTTTCACACATTTCTTAAGTACTGTGGAACAGAATTACTTCATATTCGGTCAGCAGCTTGACAGTGATGAGCTTTTCAGATATGTCTGACACCTACTTCCTGTTTACTGATACTTTACATTTTTTAATACGCGGATTGAACTTAAAATTTCTTTCACACTTTTTTCCAGAAGTACTGAACATAATGACTTCAGATTCATCAAGCAACTTTGTTCTGATGAGTTGCAATGTGCTTTTCAGAATTGTCAGATACAAACTTCTTGTTTTTCCATACTTTGAATTTAGAGTGGGGTTATGTTTGGCGTACAATCATTATGCCTGGCCGTCACTGGAGGGGGCATTAAGTGTTACCCTTGTCCATATGTACATCCCAAAATTGGTTTTCTTGCTTTAACTTTAGTTTGCCTCAACCAAATGTTATGAAACTTATACACAATGCTTATTACCACAAAAAAATAGATCAAGTTCAAATTTGGGTGGCGTCACTTTTACCGTTCTAGAGCTTTGTCCTTTACAAATGGAAAAATTGCTGAATTTTTCGTTTCCGTTCTATATAGTTTGCCTCAACCAAATGTTATGAAACTTATACACAATTCTTATTACCACAAAACTCAGATCAAGTACGAATTTGGGTGGCGTCACTTTTGTAGGTTGAGTTATAGCCCTTTATAGCGCTATATGCAAGTGGGGGCATCATCTGTGTCCCATGGACACATTCTCCATTTATTTTTTATAAAGTATTCAGTTTATACTGTTAGACAAATTTTGACAACACTGTTTAGATAAAAGCTGGTAGACCACTGGAACAACTGAATGAGAATTATGATTTTTTTTCATGAAAAATCAAACATTCAGCCAAATGAAAATATGATTGGCTGTCTTTAAATGGTAGAATTTAATAGGTGAAGAGCATGCAAACTTTAGAATGAACTGGTTTTTGGCATACCTTTATTTTTTTCAGGCTTTTGTGTATGATGGTAAAACAGGAGAAATGATTGGAGAATTGGGTATGCCTGCACATAAAGGTGGTATTTATGGTGTAAGTAGACTAAAATCCTATGAGACATGGTTCATTCAGGTTTTATTAATTGCATGAAAAGACTTTTATGTCATGATGTAGACTATGAATTTAAAATTTAATGTGTGTGATTATTGCACAGGAAATAAAACCTTTCCGCAGTATCAAGTGGTGTTTATCAGGATATTTAAATTTATGCAAGGTGAACTGTCCCATTGAATAAATATAATCACTATTGTTCTTTGTGGAGTTCATTTAATGGAAGCTTTAAATTTCTCCAATCCTTAGTAAACTTTTACTGATTATTTTGATGAAATTTTGTAATATACCATCCCCCCTCCCCTAAAAAAAGAGAAAAAGGAAATTAAAAAAAATGCAAATCACTAAAATGTTTACAGTATAAATTCATTGGAGAAGTGGATTCACCCATTGCATCTTCTGCATCTTTCTTTTTTCACTTTACAGTTACATTTTAAATATTTACCAATTATTGGATTTTAAAATTTGTAAATATACTGGCTTGGATGAAGAAATATTGTATGTTACTTGATGCAATGCATGAATCTATTTATATAATTCTGTTCTACCAGTTATATGCTGTGTTGAAGACCCATTGGTGGCCTTAGGCTGTTTTCTGCTCTTTTGTTGGGTTGTTGTCTCTTTGACACATTCCCCTTTTCCATTCTCATTCTAATACAGCAGACTTTTATATACCAGTATTAAAAACATAATTGCTGTATGATGTTCAAGATTATAACTAAGCATCTCGTATACTTTCATTTGATATTAAAAAAAACACTGTAATTTTACATTTAATCCCTACCAAATGATAAAAAGAAAAGAGAACCATAGAAAAGAATAGAACTGAAATATTTCATAAAAGAAGTTTATTAAAATGTATACAGGACCATAAACTGGTTTCTGAAAGTATTATTTCATTACTTTGTTACAGATGTGTTTTAGTCCAGACAGTTCTGAAGTTTTAACAGTATCTGCTGATAAAACTGCCAAAATATGGAATGTAGCTAGTAGGGAATTAGTTGTGTAAGTAGATGGTAGTGAAATAGCTTACATATAAGAACCACAAAACTTTTAAGTGATTTATCAAGGGAATAATAAAGACAGGTCCTAAAGACATATATATATCTGTTAACTTGGTGTTCTACATTATTTTCTATTTATAAACTTAATTATTGGTCTTACAATTACCTTATGTCCAGCTATCCAACCTCATAGGCAACTTGGAAATTTAAGTTTCAAAAAAGTTCTAGTGTAATAAACATTTTTCCTTTTTGGTTGCGCTTTGTCCTGCTTTACAAAACACACATCAAGGTCAAATTTGACTCATTTAAGATTGTAGTTCCTGAAACTGTAGTTCATGTTTTATGTAATGTAAGGGAAGTCTGATGTTTAGCTTGTAAAAAGGGTGAATGTTTAGAGCTAATTTCCTATTGCTTATAGAATGAGACTTTGGTTGGCTTGCTTGCTTTTTTTTTGTATAAATGTTTGCTCAAGCATTGTAATTAAGATTAACATCTGCAAACAATATAAATAGGCAGTGTTAAACCTGTATACATTATATATTTAGATTCCTAACCTCCAGGATAACATCCAATCAAATTTAAGTATAATGTATACGGGTTTAACTCTGCCTTTTTATATTGTTTGCAGATGTCAATCTTAATTACAATGCTTGAGCAAATATTTATACAAACAATGCAAGCAAGCCAACAAAAGTCTCATTCTACAAGCATTAGGAAATCAGCTCTAAACTCTTGTTAGAATTTATGTTTAAATTAACATTTGTATCATTGTTTGATTACAGATCATTTGAAGTGGGGAAGACTATAGATGAAATGTTGGTTGGTTGTCTATGGCAAGGAGACAATATAATGGCTGTAGCTCTTTCTGGTTACATATATTACTTCAACAAAAATGATCCATCTACACCACTAAAAGTTACCAAGGTATTATTAGGTTCATTTGATATAAGCTATAATGAAGTGTGTTTGTTTTAAATGGTACTGTATTTTGATACACAAAAGTCCAACTTTTAAGCCTTAGGAATTCAAAGAAATACCTGCCCTGTATGCTGTATTTTTTCAAGACCTTCAATAAGTGTTTGAAATAGAAAAAGGTTCTATTAAGTTTACAAAAGTCTCTGTTGTGGCATATTTGTTTTGTTACCAGTAATGTCAACTCTTTACAGGAAAAGCTTGACATAAATTGTTCTTTTTAATTTTTTCACATGTTTGTGCATCAAATTTAAACACTTTTCGCATTGAAATTATATTCTTAGTATTGGGGCCAAATTAGGGCCCTTACCTACTACTTATTTCAATTTGTTAACACCATATTCAACAAAAACAAAAACAGGATGCACAAATTCTTTCAGGCTTTTGAATAGTTCAGGATTTCAGACAGAACAAATAAACAAATTAACGAAGCTTTTAAAAAGTTTTTTGAGTACTGTGCCCACTTTCTTTAACTATTATTGGTGGTAGGATAAGTAAATTCAATTTAAGTTAATTAAAGAAATATAACTAAAGCTGACAATGGGATGTACTTACAGGGATACTTTTATCAGTTAAGGAAAAAATTGAGATGTGGTATCATATTAATTGAAAATATCAAAATATCAGTTTTATTGAGATATGGTATCTTATTAATTGAAAATATCATAATTTCAGTTTTAACAGGATTAAATTCTTTAATGCTGATAGATTGGTGGTTGTTAAACATCCGTTTTCATATATATCTTTCATCATAACTTTGATTTTGAACATTCTAAATGTTACTTATGTGTATTTGAACAACCTTTAAAGAAGATAGATATTTGGAGAGCTACCTGCCTTGAATTCCCTTCTAAGAAAACCCTCTAAAAGGTCTGTTCTCTTGCTGTTTCAATGACTGCCAAATCAGAACCAAACACTTGACAATTGCATCAGATTTATCTTACTTTCAGGGACACAACAAACCAGTTACAGCTATGGCAGTCAGTGAAGACTGTTCTACTATTTATACAGGGGATCAGTCTGCAAGAGTTGATATCCTTGCATTTTATCTTTGACATCCATCACATGAAATCAAGTTGTTGTACAAAGCCATATTACGAAGACAAAACATCTTTGTACAGCACTGAAGATCCAGGACTTAGAACAACAACGGAAGAGCTTTTTCATTTATATATTGATTATTTCTGAGTATAGTGTATGTGGCTATTTTTAGATCAGGTTTTGTTCTTGGTTTAGGCCAAAGAAGAGCTGTTAAATCTTTGCTATGTTTATTGTATATGTGTAACAGCAGTGTACAATGCATGTAAATAAACAGTGAAATATGTTGGTATGGTAATTTTTGGAATAAACTGCCAACTAGGAACATAACAAAAATTAGACACATGCAGAAATTTCCCAACATATGGTATGACATGGGATCTCAGGTTTATCAATTCCATATCTTTTTTTTTCCCAGGGAATCTTGTTATAGCCCTGAGTAATTAAGTTAGAATATATTCAAGGGACAGAGTGATTCTGTGCAACACTGTATGAATTGAAATCATTGAAAAACTTGACAAAACAAAGGTATTTTCTAATAATAGTAATCAATAGGAGTCCCATTCAAGTTATTAAGGATTACTGATAAAATGGCTTAACAATTTTTTATTATACAAAATATTCCTTAACTTTTGCTTACTTCTATGGAATGCTGCATCTGGTGAAAATGATGTTTTTAATGGTAAAGGTCATAGTAACCAAATACAAGACATGGTTGTTGCTGATGGTAATCTGATCTCAGTTTCCATGGATGACACAATACGATTTACAGATCTTAGTCAAAATCAATTTGGGTAAGTTTTTTTAACAAGATTTAAAATTCAATAATTAATGTTATTGAAACAGAATAATTGTTAATGAAAAAAATCAGTTGGAACCTTTGAAAAGAAATCTAGAAGGTAAATTCTAACCAGTCAAATTTTGAGTCTTTTCTTGATATTTTTTAAAATGTGTTTTTATAGATGTATCTTATTCTTGCCAGTAGGGTCATTTATATAAAACCAATTCATAATATACTTAGGATTACCAATAATTACACTTTTCCGAGAGGTAAATGATGATGTAAAGACTGTGAGTCAGCTCAAGAAAAAATGTGTTTAATCCTTATATTTCTAAATCAAGTATTTGTTGTTTTTTAAGTTAAGACTTTTTTTAGCTCACCTGGCCAATAGGGCCAAGTGAGCTTTTCTCATCACTTGTCTTCCCGCGTCCGTCGTCCGTAAACTTTTACAAAAATCTTTTCCTCTGAAACTACTGGGCCAAATTTACCCAAACTTGGCCACAATCATCATTAGGGTATTTAGTTTAAAAAATGTGTCTGGTGACCCGGCCAACCAACCAAGATGGCCGCAATGGCTTAAAATAGAACATAGGGGTAAAATGTAGATTTTGGCTTATATCTCTGAAACCAAAGCATTTAGAGCAAATCTGACATGAGGCAAAAATGTTTATCAGGTCAAGATCTATCTGCCCTGAAATTTTCAGATGAATCGGACAACCCGTTGTTAGGTTGCTGCCCCTGAATTAGTAATTTTAAGGAAATTTTGCCGTATTTGGTTATTATCTTGAATGTTATTATAGATAGAGATAAACTGTAAACAGCAATAATGTTCAGCAAAGTAAGTTCTACAAATAAGTCAACATGACCAAAATGGTCAGTTGACCCCTTAAGGAGTTATTGCCCTTTTATAGTCAATTTTTAACAATTTTCATAAATTTTGTAAATTTTTAAAAAATAATTTCCACTGAAACTACTGGGCCAAGTTCATTATAGATAGAGATAATTGTAAGCATCAAGAATGTTCAGTAAAGTAAGATCTACAAACACATCACCATCACCAAAACAAAATTTTGTCATGAATCCATCTGTGTCCTTTGTTTAATATGCACATAGACCAAGGTGAGCGACACAGGCTCTTTAGAGCCTCTAGTTATAATTCCATTCATCTTCTTACCTTAAAGCATTCTTTGAATGATTATCATACATTTTAACCTGAAATTGTGGAATTACACACAGAAACCATGTCAATCATGCAACACCTTTGACCTTATAAACAAATTATCTAATAGTGAGTGTTATAATGCAAAAGTTCAGAATCATCTGTCATTATATGAGCTGACAGTTGACAAATTTAATATAGTCATGGATGTGAAATACCAAGATGTTATCTAAAAATCTGATTGCTTTTCAAAAAATGATAATAATTTAATAGGCATTGAACACTTTTTTTATTCCTCATTCCTGACTTAATATATAGAACAAAAGAACAAGAAATAAGAAATGTTTATTTACAGAGATAACAGTATAAAATTAGATTCTATGCCAAGAGCAATAGCAGCTAGTGGTTCAGGGCTGGTAGCAGTAGCGTGTATTAACCATGTGAGTAGTGTCTAGTCTTTTACAACCTTTGTTTCTATTTCTGTGCACTTTATATGCAGGGTCTTCTTGAATATGTGTGTAATGGATGTAATTACAGGTTTGGGTTCACATTTGAGATAAGTGCACTCCAATATTTATTTAATTAATTAACAACTGACAACATTGCAGAAATAGTTGAAACTGCTTTTCTGACTTTAACATGAGAAAAATTTGTCTAGCTTTGAATCTTGATTGAAATTGGTTGAAAAGGAATTAAACTGTCTGTTCCAGGGTCCACACTAAAAAAATTGAAGTCAAAATAATGTGTTTTGATAAGCAATGATGGTGTAGGATATGTGAGGAATTTCTTCATCTCTTTTCTATATTACAACAGTTACCCTGGGATTCCTTGTTTATAATAAATTAACAACTGAAATTGCTGTTTAATGTCATATGCAACTTTTTTCAAAGATACATACATGTTAGGAAACAGAGCATTTCACTTTGTGTCTTTCTTTTCTCACACAATTAAAATTTGTTTCAAAGATTTTTCTCCACCAAATTTAGTCTTCAAATGAGTAAAACATTCAGTTCAAAAAGCATTGTACATAGCCTTAAAAAAATTCCTGTTCATTAGTTTTGTTTGATTTTCTGCATAAATACTGCCTTTTTTTTAAAAAAGAGCATTTTTATTAAGAAATATAACTTATTTCAAATAAGTTTTATATATTAAGCTGAATTTGAAAATAAAATATTTTTATTTATAAATTAAAACTGCTCAACTTTAACCTTCATTTCAGATCATAGTGTTCAAAAATGGAACCAAGATAATATCTCAGGGAGTAAGTTTCGAACCTGTCAGTGTAGATGTTTTGAAGGGAGGTTCAATGATAGCAGTTGGAGCTCAAAAGGTGAGAAATAAAAAAGAAAATAGATCTTGTGGTTGTAACTCTTAAAAGCAGTTTATCTTACAATTTGATAAGAATATCTCAAAGCTTTTGGTTTTGTATATTAATTGTTGCTTTATGCTAGGTAAACTTAACTTCTGTTTTCTATTCGGATTTGTGAACTTTGAAACCCTGTATTGGACTTAGTTAAACTTTCTCAATATCTTAATCATTTAATTCAATTGTATACTTTGTTTTTAATGGGGTCTCCAAAAAAAAAAAGGGTGAAGTAAATGGAGCAGGTGGGAATCTGCCAACAGTTTCTGTGCAATAACTAAGAACCCTTCAACCAATGTTTTTTGAATTTTAATAAGTTATTAATAATGACAAAATAGAGATCAAGTTTGAAATGGACTATTTTCATTTTTACTGTTCAAGACGTGATCCTTGATAAATTGAAAAAAAATCATAGAATGTGGAAGGTCAACAAGCCTGAAAGTGCCTTCCTTTAGAATACTTCAATTTCAATTGTACAAGCTGCCCTTTTAAGTTCAACGATGGTTACCTTCAAACTACAGAAAACCTTGTTTGCTGTCAATCCGACAGCTTATTTCTTATACCTTCATTATTTTAGGGGTTTCTCTAAGCAGTTCAAAGACTGCTTTATGTGGGGACAAGGGGAATCAATTTGTGTGATTTGCTTAAAGTACCTCTGTCAGTAGTTTGAAAATATCATGATGGACATATAAGTTCAAGTTAATAAATAATCCTAATATTAAAGCATGGATATGGTAAAATTGAGAAAGGGTTATATTTTTGTATCTATTTGACAAATCAATTAACAACCCATGTCTATGAGAAAGTATAATTTCTTTTTGATTTCAGGGCAACAAAGTACATTTGTACGATGTTTCAAGTGGTGGACTGTCAGAAGTACATGTTTTAGATAACACAGGTGTTGCATCAGATGTTCAATTTTCTCCTGATGGACAGTATATAGCGACAGGTGGTGCAGATAAATATGTTAGACTGTTTTCAATGGCCAATTATGAGGTAAGTGTTAGAAACGGGAAAAACAGGGAAACAGGTGCGCATACTGTGGATTCATTATTATTCGTGGGATACCAATTTACATAGATTTCATGGATATAGATGAACCACGAACTTCAATGTTTGACAAATTACAACTTACTAAAGGCATATATGCAGAATTGGTAACAACCACAAAATCAAATATCCCAATAAATGCAAGTTTTACTGAATCGACGAAAATTGGTGCCCACAAAAATAAATGAGTTTACAGTATCCTCTAGTCAAAATCTTGCTATTTAGGAATTGAGTAATATTTTTAAAGAATTTCCTGATTATCTGTGCCCATTTTTAGTGAAGGAGAACAAAGGTCAAGAATAAACTTGATGGCAACAAAAGGAAAAGAACATTCTTATGAGGAAAATTTCACAACTGCATAAAGTAACATATATATTCAATAATTAGATATACAGATTTATATATTACTAAGAGTATTACAGTTTAAGTTGAGACCAGTATTTAAATGTTACAATAAACAGACAAAAAAACAAGTAGTCATTGAATGTAAGTGATGTGTATATTCTTGATTGTGTCATCTCTCATTCATCACTTACATGAAATTTTGATTATAGTATTTTTTTATCTAAGATTTGTTATAAAGTTTCAACAATTCTCTCTTAAATTATCTATCAAAAGATGCAATCTGTGATCTGTAATATACTGTGTCTTTAGGTTGCTGTCTCGTTTACATACATGTATGCTCCAAATATCCTGTTAGTATTTATATGAAGTATTGGGAATTCACAAAAAGGTGGGCCATGAATAAAAACTTCATCCAGAAAGATTTTTTTCATAATTAATGATAATGTAACGCTTATCAAGTGCAATGACAAGTGTATATCAACATTCTTGTTATAAAATTACAGGGGCTATGGGCATGAACCACACCTATTATTTTCTGTCAAAATACATATATTTTCAATAAAATGGAAACTTTTCCTGAACCATTATAACACTGAAATCAGTACGCTACTTTAATTTTTAAATGTTTTAAAAACATTATGTTTCAGAATCTAATTAATTTCCCAGCACACACAGCTAAAGTAACTTGTCTTGCGTGGAGTCCGGACTCATCAAAGTTTGCTACTGGTAGCATAGATACTAATATAGTAATTTGGAAACCAAGTGAAGGAATGTCACCAAAAATTATTAAAGGTAGGTTAGGCATATTTGTTGTGGTTTATACTAAAGTTACATCAACAATTGATATCTTTTATATTGAGAATAACACTGGTTTGTCAAACAGTTCTCATTTAACACATTTGAATTTAAAAATAATGAATATCAAAATGTGGAGATGTGGTTCTCATTTGACACATTTGAATTTAAAAATAACGAATATCAAAATGAGAAGTGGTGGGAATGCCAATGAGACAATTATACAATAGAGTTCAAAGGACAAGGAGGTAAGCAACTATAGGTCACCTTACTGTCTTTAACTATGAACAGAACCAATTGGGTATGATTTAAGAAAACAATTAAGGAAAACAAATATGACAGACAGCAACCAATGGCAATCACTGAATAATGAGTACCTTACTTGCAACAGGCACATTAAGAATATGGCAGATTCAAACATGTTTGTGAGCACTTAATCTTCTCCTTAACCTGGAACAGTAGTGTAACAACATCAGAATTAAGTTTGTTCTTGTAACCCAGGTTTTAAAATTTACCTATGCATCACATTTCCCCTGTTGATATTATTATCTTACACTTGTCTTATTTTGATGTTAATGTGCTAGAACTATTATCAGACTAAAAAAAAAAAAATTGGGCAAGGTTTAAAATTCGTTATAATACCTGGGTTTATGTAAGCTTACACCTGTGGGGTGGGTGGGCAGGAATATGCCCCAAAGTTGGTCATCAGGTGCAAAAAGTGTTGATTTTGACGATTTTTTGTCATTTCTTGACCGAGGGCTGCTGATAGATGTATCCAACTGTAGGCTGCATGTAGAGTGGACCCCAGTGAACACATTAACCACAACAGTGCTTAGGTCAGAGTGAAACTGATCTGGGCACAGCAGTCTAATAATTAACACGATCAGTAGTTATATGCCCGCGTGTTTACACTATTTTTGGTAGTTTTAGGCCTTTGAACTGGGTGTGTCAGACACCGAGGGAAGCACACCCCTCCAGAAAAAAACAGTTTTATCCAATTTCAATTTTAGAAGTTTGTATTTGAGCTTAAAATGAACCTTAAACCTGTGAAAAAAACAATACATAACCTTAGGTCAAGATTTTGAGCAAGCCAGCGTATTTGGAGGCCTTGGTAACCAATTCTGGTGCCAAAACAGATGAAAGAGCTTAAACTGGAAAATTTGATTTCTACCACCCCCTATATTAACTCTTACTTTACTGAATTGTTTTCAGAAAATGTCTAATTTTCATTTATTTGCAAAAATATGCAAATGAGCTATACCCTGCTGCTGATGCATATTGATTCCAATAAAGCTAAGACAGGGGATCACGGGGCTGGGTGGTTGGGGTGAGGAGGTTTGTAACCTGCCCCAAAGTTGGTCATCTGGTGCAAAAAACGTTAATTTTGATAATTGTTCGTCCTATTTCTTAACCTGGAAGACATTATGATGCTGATAGATGTATCCAACTGTAGTCTGCATGTATGGTGGATCCCAGTGAACCACAACAGTGCTTAGGTTGGAGTGAAACTGATCTGGGCACAGCAGTCTAAAGAAGGTCATCTGCACAAAAAATCCAGAATTTCCTGATTAATTCCCCGATTTTGGCTTCTACTGGATCTGCAACCTGAAGTATTCATTCCCTAAGGGTATCTCAATATAAACACAATCAGTTGTTATATGCCTACGGGTTTTAGGCCTCTGAACTACGTGTGTCAGAAGCAGAAAAATAAAAACAGTTTTACTTCAATTTTCGAACTTAGTATTTGAGATCAAAATGCACCTTAAACCTGAGAAACAACAATAAATAGCCTTAGGTTGAGGGAACATGCATCAAATTCGAAATTATTGTCATACAGTTGACCTCTAAAAGTATGGAGAGCCAATGGAGCCAAAAAACAGTGTTTTTGGTAGAGGCCTTCATGTTATGGCCCCCAAAGGATAAGGGTTAAAGATATTAAAATTTATACTTATAACTTAACCAGTTGAAGATGTTTTAGTGATCATTGATCAAACAGTACATTAATGAAAGCTTTATATACCAGTTGATTCTCAAAAGATATATATCTATATTTGTATTTTCAGGAGCCCATCAAATGAGTGTAGTGAACAAATTAGCTTGGTTAAATGACAAAGTGCTAGTATCTGCAGGTCAAGATAGCAATGTTAAACAGTGGGATAATGCATAAACCAAAAGACATTTGGAATCATGTGATTTGGTGCAGGAACTACATTTGTATCATGTGATAATCATGTGACCAATAAATCTTATGTTGATACTTAACAGACTTCATGATCAGCTGAGGATTGTTGGTTAAGCCATTCCCTAGATACTTTTAAAATTATATTTATTGTCATTTTTATCAGTATCTTAAACTCAATAATGACAATATTTTGTACCATAAGTTTCCAAATGACACAAATGAACTTTAATAATACAAAGGTTTCACATACAACTTTACACCAAAAGAAAAAGTAAACAGTAGATCCTTAGACTTAATACTGCTGTAGGTTCATATTTAACCATGGCGTACTAATTTTCATGGAATTTTGTGGGAAAAGGCAAACCATGATTTTAATTATCCTTACTCAACATAATGAAACCTTCCTTAAGACTTACAGAATTTGTTCAAGCCACTAAATCAAATCCATACCTGCCAACATTTCAAAATGCCCAAGGGGGTTTAGCATGCAAGATGGCTCTCATTGTCCCACAAAACCTTTAAAGGGGCCTTCAAATTTATTTTAATGATGTTTATTGCTTCTTCATTTCATACTTTTACAATCATATACCCATGGTAAAATTGATTGTTTTGTTTTAAATTGTGGACATAATTGCTCTTTTAAAATTTCCAATTGGGAGCCTCCATGGGGGAAATCCCCCACAAATAGTGGCAGGTATGCAAATCTCCTGTAAAAAATATTTGTTTTCCTTTAATGCACGAAAAAATTGAAATAAATACCAGTGGAAAATATATGAATCCACAGCAGGAAATCAGAAAAACAAATTTTTGACCTCTTTTGACCTCCTTTTGACGATATATATAAACATAAATAATATCGAAATTTTCATTTAAACATAATCTTCAATGTTATGTTTGGCAGTGATTATGTGTGTAAAAAAATAACTAAAATTTCTCATAAGCTTTTGTGGCAGTATTAAGGTGTGTAAAAAATTAGCTAAAGTTGCATTTCTAGCTTTAATTACAGCATAGTTTCACAATCATACACACAATGACTATCAGTTTGAATATTTTCCAAGGTAATTGATTGACCAATAACCAATACAGATGGCTAAGGTGCAATTTATAAATCATGATGAACAATTTACATTTCCTGTTATTCATATAAATCTTACTTTGTACTTGAAGTATGTTTTGATTGTAAAAAACCAATAGATTATATTTTTTATGTTTTCATTGAATGTATGAGTGATCAAAAAGGCCAAAATTTTATGCTATTCACATATGTATTAAGTTAAATATCTAGGAAATCCAAGGAGTCTTCTTTTTCATACCATATATATAACTAATATACTTTTTTGTTTAGGGGCCAGCTGAAGCCCGCCTCCAGGTGCAGTATTTTCTCGCTGTGTTGAAGACCCATTGGTGGCCTTGGGCTGTTTTCTGCTCTTTGGTCGGGTTATTGTCTCTTTGACACATCCCCCGTTTCCATTCTCAATTTCATATCTCAATGGGTCTTTTCAAGAAAAAAATTATTCTATATTTAGAATACATAGAATTCCTTTCAAGGTTATATAAGCCACAATTATTTGTCCTAATACTGCTACTCTGGATAGAATATGAGTAATCAAACAATAAATTACTTTATGAATAAACATACTGTTTAAAAAAAAACAGAATCAGCTAAAATAAAATGCATAGCACAAATGCCTAAAATAAATGTTTTCTGCTATACTTGTTATCTGATATTGTTTACCTTAGTTATTTGTGTAACCATAGTTACGGCAATATTATTTTAGTTGCTTACCAGTATGTTTTAATTGTATTAGCTACGACACTGATATTTGTTTTTGTTTGTTTGATAATTATAGATTATCGTTGGTCATCTCAACGAGATTGATTTTCTCGCTTGAGCCGGTACGGCGAAAGTGAGAAAAGCAATCGAGTTGAGATGACCAATGATAATCTGTTTATCACTATTTTACCTATGAAGACGTTGTTAATTTCCTTGACAACGGCATGTGTTCCCTCAGTTTCTAGCGATAATTTTCATATCACTCGACTCCGTTTTCATATCACTCGACTCCGCTGAGAACGGAAATTATCAGTCAACAAGATCAAAGGAAAAATTCGTAAAAAAGCGATAATAAGTTTTCTTGACATCCAGACATTATAGTGAAAAGAGAGAAAAAAAAAAATTAAACATGAAGTGTACTTAAACATAAGATTAACAAGAACAGTTCTAAGCTAGAAAAGAAAAAAAAATTATTGGTTACAGCAGCAACTATATTTTGCATGACTTGTCAAGGAATTTAATAAATTCTTGTAATTTTGTATTTACTTATTAAGGTCAAAACAGAAGTCCATGTGTCTATACATACAATTTAAAATTACCAAAATGAAAATTAAGGACAGTTGTGTGAGAAATTTTTGAGTCTATAAAAGTTCACAAAATATGGGAGAATTTAGGTATCTTTCTAATAATTAGAGGTAAATTGATAATCATGTATTCTTTAATGTAAATGTCATATCTTTGTTATTATTATTATTTTCTTTATTTGTATAAATGTCTACCATTTGTGATTTTTTTAAAGAACAAACTATGCAAATTATTGTTGGAAGGTTAAGCTTTTTGGTAGATAGATTTGCTGCCATGGTCTGAATGTATGCATGTATTGTCTTTCTTTTATTATAAAAAAACAATAAATATATTTATATAACTTTAAATCATTAATTCAGTTACCAAATATATGACTTTCTTATTTACACAATGAAAGAAAAACCTTTATCTAAGCTACTACAGGATGTTACAATCTTTATGCTGAAATTTTTACAGCAACAAGCCAGACACTATTTGCAAAATTCTGTATATATGCTATTAGCCTGTAGTAGAAATTCTTTTAGGCACGATGTTTTTCAGAGACGGATTTAGGAGGGGGAGCCCTGTTTTTATCAAGCCTGGGCTGATGAGCCTGTGGTCAAGCCTGAAGACTAGCATAAATAAAAAGTTCTTGGTTATTTCACTTTTTAGATCATATCAATGTACAATATATTTTCTTTCAGAAGGAATTGAATTTTCATCAATAACTTGTTATTTTCATCAGAGATTGATTTGATTTGATTTTTGGTGTTTTAACGCCACTTTTAAGCACGGCTTTTGGGCTATTTCGTGGCGGCCAGTTTTTATTGGTGGAGGAAGCCGGAGTGCCCGGAGAAAACCATGACCTTTGATAGGAAAACTGACAATCCTAGTCAATTAAGATTGCAGTCGAGTGCACCCGCACGAGCGGGGTTCGAACTCACAACCTCAGTGTTGACTGGCTAGTGATTACATTTTCATCAGAGAAGAATCCCATATAAAAATATGGAGATGTGTAATGATTGCCAATGAGACAACTATCCATCAAAGACCAAAGGATAAGCCTTCAACAATGAGTAAAAACTATACATTGTAGTAAGTTATCAAAGGCCACCAGAGTGAAACAATTGAAAAGATAATACCAACACCCTGATTTCTACTACAATAAACGATACAACAGTTATGGTAGACAGCAACAAATGGCAACCACTTGACCACAGATTACCTGCATGAGACAAGCACATAAAGAATGCGGCAGGGTTAAACATGTTTGAGAGCGCTAAATCCTTTGCACAACTTGAGACAGTGGTGCATTAACACAACATTGTAAACAGTAAAAATCAGCTGGATAGGGCTGGAATCAACAGATTGGTACTAAGCACACAAAAAAAAATTGACTTGTGAAAAACAGAAATATACATCTTTATAATGATTGATTGTCCTATTTTACTGGCCGCTTTTTTAACCCTAGTTCTCTATCAAGTTCATGTCTTGGGTATTATAATTACATTGAATTATCAACCTAAAAGAGTTTTGAAGCTTAGATTGGTGAACAGACGATAAGGGAATGATTAGATGTAAGCAAGAACATGTTTTAAGCAGAAACTTGAAAGTAAAAAAATTGTAATATAGAAAATATATTTAAAAAAATAAATGAATTAAAAAAAGGGGGTCCATGCCAAAGTGTCTGTGAGATCTATGTGATTAGGCCAAAAGTGAGCTTTCATTGGTTGCTGTCTGTCATAATTGTTTTTGGTTTGTTGTTTTTTACTTACAATATTGAAAAAAAGGTTCAAATATTGGATTATCATCAAATACATAAGAAACACAAAAAAACAAAAACAACAATATGGTGAGATATAAAGGCAAATCATGAAAACAAAATCATATTACTGTGACTTGACTGTTAGTGTTGCTCTCCACCTATTGCAACTTATTCAAAATTCTGCCCAAATTGCAATTTGTTTTATAAAACCAAACTGTTCAACTGGTCAGAAATTTGAACAAACTGCTGTAGAAAACCACAGTCAAGTCGTGAAAGTGCAAGGTGATAAAATATAGCATACTTACAATCCTATAAGGCTTTAAATCCACTTCAATGTTATTATGAAAAATCAGTCTAACAGTTTGTATAGAAATTTTATTGCTATTGTCATGCTAAAGGTGATGGATAGAAATTTTGAATTGCTATAAAAATGTCCAGGCTAAGGTTTCATACAATTTTTCTTTCTAAAAGTCTTCTATATTCATAAGAATCAGACATCATTTGAATTAAAACATTTTATATTCAGTAAAATATGTGTGAAATTACAATACAATGTTAGGAAGTTTCCTTTTTTATAGCAATTCAAAATTTCTATCCATCACCTTTAGCATGACAATAACAATAAAATTTCTATACAAACTGTTAGACTGATTTTTCATAATAACATTGAAGTGGAATTAAAGTCTGATAGGATTGTAAGTATGCTTTATTTTATCACCTTGCACAGTAAGAAAAATTTGACTCCTTTAATATTGAACAGTTCTATCACAGAAGATGTTTTCACTAGTGATTACCTCCCTTTGACCACTGAAAAGTAATATACATGTGTTCAGTTGACACTAGCATAAACATCTTGTTTTAACATTTATTTAGTTTATACATATTATACATTCCAATGAAACTAATTTAACAAATGTCTAAATAATTACTACTTAGTATGTTTTTTTTTTCCAAATTAGATAGCTCAGAAAAGGATGGAACCACAGACATGATATTGTTAAATAATTCTTGATCATGATGACATTAGCATTTTTCTTCAAATATGAGACTTGATTTTAAAAAATTCAAATTCAAACATTTTCTATGTTGTGTGTTTGTTTCCCATGTATATATATAAAAATACTTTCCAACTTTTTTAAAATGAAATAATTTTATTTGGTGATAGTTATGCAGTACAGGCACTTTTCATAGGTAAAAAAAATGACAAGTGTCTGTGGTTTGACTCATTGTTGAAGGTGGTGCTGTGACCTATAGTTGTTTTTATCCTAGATTTTTTGTCTTTGGTGGATAGTTGTCTCATTTGCAATCATATCACATATCTTTGTTTTTACTTTTCTTTTTTTAGTTTAGTATTAATATAATCGTGTTGTGTCATTGTCATACTTAAGGTCAAGGAACAGTAAATGGGCTATGTCAAAGATTTTGCTAAAATTTTGCAAACAACCTTGGCTCGTTGAACTATAACTGAAAATCGAAAAAAAAAATAATGCATTTATCTCTTATTATCTGAAATATTACATGGATTTTTCTGAAAAAGCTATACGTTGTTGATACATAACTTTCCATTTTAATGATATTAAATAATCATATGGTTACCGACTTCGTTTTTTTGTCTAATAATCAATCTGTTACCTAGTTGGTAGCAGACATGGGGTCAATTACTTTTGAAAGTAATTAATTACATTCAATTACAATTACAAAATCTTCAATTAAATTACACATTACATTTGACTTTTTTTGACAATGTAATTAATTACTTTCAAATTACTTGGCAAATGTAATTAATTACTTCAATTACTTTTGAAAGGAAAATTTAGAACATGCATTTATTCTATCATATGTACATAATTATCATACATTGCTTTATAGTAATAACAAATGAGATCTACAGTGACTATTTTCAAATTCAGCCAGTATCAAAGAAGAGTAAAAGTTAAATATCTGGTGTGTTACGGGAATAAAGAAAAAACAAACATAAATCTGAAGTGCACAAAATACTTTGTCTATCAGGAATCGTTAGGACTAGATGTCTGGTTTGATTTAATGCGCAAAATGATAAAAAGCCTTATTCAATATTTGCAAAATATTAAATTTTGTTTAATTACCTATTGAAATTTTATGTTTTAATGTATTTCATTGAAAATGATACAAGAAGAGAGCCGTAAAGATAAAATTTTCAATTACAATTACAAAATCATTTTTTAATTTGATCACAATTTTTTAAAATTATTTTTCCTAAAGAAATGATTTAGAAAGTCTGACTTTTTTATTAAAAATATAATGTAGTTTTAATCACAATTAATTAATTTTAAAAAAAAATCATGTACCTAGGGGTATATTTATCCCTCTCTAATTGGCTTAACACCTGTTTAACATGCAAACATAACTGTTGTAAAAACAGTTATTATATAGTTTATGATAAAACAAATAGCCAGAGGTTATATTTATTGATTGACTTATGACCTTTCAAATTGATTATGTTAAATCAATGTCTAACAATATCCATCTGAATATACATGTAGGTAACAAGCTAATTAAGGTATAAGACAGTGACTTACTAATGGTTTCTTTTAAATACAAATTATGGCATGTTTCTACAATATTTTTTTTCTTTTTAATTTTTTGTTCATTCATTACAAAAAAAAAAAGAATCTTCCATGGTTGTGTAGAAGGTATACTGTGTAGGCTTTGATTTGTCAGCTAACTACATTTGCTAAGGTCATGGCTTTTCATAATTTTTTGAGAAAACACAAGATTCAATCTTTCTGATCCCAAATTTCAAATGTAATTGAGTTGTAATTGAAAAGTAATTGTCAATTACAGACAATTTTGGCTTTGTAATTCATTACTTTCAATTACTTGTAATTAAAAAAATGCTCAATTACACATTACATTCAATTACTTGAGAAATTGTAATTAATTACAGCCAATTACAATTACATATTTCAATTACCCCATGTCTGGTTGGTAGTGAAAAACGTAAAAAAAATAACATTATACGGCCTGCAACACGATGATGTTACGATTATTTCGATGTTTTGTGGTATTTTTTTCTCACAGAGAACACCACTTTGAGTGATGTAAACCGTAAAAAAGAAGTTGGTGACCCTACCATTATTTTACATCATTAAAAAGGAAATTTATGTATCAACAACATATAGTTTTTCAAGAAAAATCGATGTATTAGAAATCAGAGATTTGATGATTTTAAGACAAATTTAAGAAGACTTTTTGCTGATTTTATGTGCTTTCTATACAAATATTAACTTATTTTGAAAATTCAATCAGTAATATTTCAGATGATAAAAGAGATTAATGCATTATTTTTTCCAGTTTCAGTTATAGTTCAATGAGCCAAAGTTGTGTGCAAAATTCAACCAAAATCTCTCACATAGCCCATTTCCTGTAACTTGACCTTAATTAGAGTTTAGTGGGTTTTTAAAATCTGATTCTATGCATCCTCTCTCCTTATATATCGAGATCAAAATAGGAGGTGTTGAATACTAAAAAAACTAGATTAACTCTACCACATGCAACATATAACTTCCTCACTGAGATGGAAAATTACAGGGATTCAAAGACAATTACTGTTATAATTTAAATAGTGGGTATAAATCTTTGTTGATACATGTACTACAAGTGAAATAATCCAATTAAATTTTTTTTTTGAATCGTAAAGGTGAAAGTTACCAAAGGGACATTCAAGCTCATACGTTGAAAAAAACAAATTGACAAGGCCATGGCAAAAAACAAAAAATGACCAAAAGACAGACAACAGTTGACAAAATACAACATAGAAAAATTAAAGACTGAGCGACACAAACCCCACAAAAAACTCTGGGTAATCTCAGGTGCTCTGGAAGGGTAAGCCTATTCAGCTCAACATGAGGCACCCTTTGTGAGGCTCATGTGATTACAAACTGGTGATAAGCCTAATTTCATAGGTCACATTCAAGAGGATGGGATTGTGATTACGTCAATTGGATTCAAACATTTTTGTCGTCATATATTGAAACGGATATTCCATAATGGACGACTAATTTGTGATGGCGTAAGTAAAATTTCAAAGGGATGATTTCTAATTCATCATTGGAACTCTTAGTTCAATAGCTTCATTGTGATCAGCAACCCTCTATCAAGTAAAAAATCATGATTTTAAATGCAAGCTCTTGAATATGGTATAAACTGGGACATTATACTCCATATGCAGGCACTGCTGGAAAGTTGCTACATAGAAATGGAAAGTTCACAATTTGCAAGCTGAAATCATCTCTTGTCAAAGTTTTGTTCTCAACCGACCCTCATTGTCAATTTCCAGATGTAAGTCAATATATGAGGCAGACTTAAATGTATCTATTGTATCTATTATTTCAAATTTGATGAGATGAAGATGTGTTCAACATAGTCATAAAACTTTGAATTATTTAGTGAGAGGACATGTAACATGTATTAGTGTAATGTGAAGCTAAAGGACAATGATCATTTTCTTACTAGACTTGCTACATGTCCCTTCCTAATTTTCTTTTTTTTTTCAATTTTATCCCTTTAACAATTTTACTGCTATAACTAAGAGATTGTTATTATATTGACATCTGCAAAGGCAATCAGTGTACTGGGGCATCCGTTTCATGGCAGATTTCAGTAAACATATAAATTAGTAAGAAATAAATAAAAGAAAGGTATAAATAGTAGCAAGCCTATTTTCTTACCTCTTTTCCTAAATTTGGGATATTGAGTGAAAAGATTTTTTCAGTAGAGCTTATCATCAGGAATGAATGTATTTGAAAAGAACACCTAATAAGAACATAGCAGGTGAAATTTTCAACAATAATATAATTATTATATGAACTCAGTTATGCTAAAGCTGGGACATAATATATAAGTATTATTTCCTATTCCCAGGCTAAAGACAAGCCCTTTGTGTGTGTGTGTGTGTTTTTCTTCCATTTTTTAAATTGTGTGTTTTGTTTCTATTAGGAAACGGAAAAGATTTATCTGTAATAAACAATGTATTTCATGTATTTAAAGGTATTTTATTTTTGAACTTTATCATGTTTCCAGTTCTAATCCGGAAAAATATCCCCACCAACCGTTGTTGACTTCAGCTTTTCTGATGCATTCTGGGAGGCCAACCTGTTAGGTCAGATTTTGCATCTCTGGGAGTGCCTATGACAAAAGACTCAGTGTAATCGACTTCTTTGTTCTATCCTTAGTTAAAACTAAACAAGATCTACCATTACCCGATCCTTGCAATGCTAAAACTGCCCTTACGATACACCCCCTAATTTACATATCGCACAAACATGGCGGACCTTGATCTGTCAAAAATGGGAGGAACAACAAAAACATCTGAATATAACAACAAAACATGGACTTTATAAAGAAAATCGAGTGTCACAGACACTGTATTTATATCATATTTTTAAGCGTGAGTTTAAATAAGATATTTTGGCACTACTCTGTCGCAAGTTGTAAAGATTCTGAAGCATACCCGACAACCGTTGGCATTTCTTAAGGAAAGAGGAATGTTTATTTTAGCGTGATGTTCTTTGAGCAAACCACAAACAACTATGAATTACCTTTGTAAAACGTTTGATTATAATGGGAATTTTCCAAAATTCTTTTGACCATCTCGAAAATAGAACAAAAATGCGCATTGGAATGTCTGAGAACACAGATTCAACATCTAGTTTTCATTTAGTTAATTCAAAAGTAGATATGGGGCCAACTGATTCAGTGTCATTTGTGAATTCAAATCCGAACAAACTAATTCACAAGGAGGTTGAAAAGGGGAAATTCAGTTTATCTCTCCGCAATGACTATGAAAGAGATCTTTTAATAAAACGCTTAGATGAAAGTGCAGACATTTCCAGTGGTGATGATAGTTCTCCTTCCAAAAGTCTATGTCCAATAGATGCTCAAAACATAGATGATTCGCAGGGGTCATTTGACAAAATGGAAATTTATAATGATGATGAAAAAGAAGCATATGATAATACAGACGATTGTGACAGTGATGGGAAAGAAGCAAAGTCCACTTTGAAACCTGTTGATTCAGGATTAATTATTTCACCCATTAGATTAACAGAGGATATGCCTATCAATATCAATGAAGATGAAACAAAATTTTCCTCAGTGACTAGTAATATGCAGCAAAAATTGGTATATATTCCAACAACAAAACAACTTGTAGCAGAAAGCTCAAGTCATGCAAATTATTCTAATACTCAAAATGCACAAAATACAAGTAGACCTGATCATGACCATTTGAATGAACAAGATAGCCATGATTTAAGTTCTTCAACAGAAACAATTTTGAATGAAAATGGTGGTGTTAAATTCAGTATACAAGTGAATGACACATCTAGTCTTGGTGGAGAAAGTGACTCCTTGTTGTATCTCAGTTTAGGCAAGAATAAAGACCAAGATCAATTATCATTGAATAATTCTGAAAATGATACGTGTATGCCTCGTTTAAATACTGGAGATTCCTTACTTCGGACATTCAATGATACTACAAGTCTTTCTAGTCTTAGTACATGTACAGATTTTTCAATATCAGCAGCCTCTATGGATGAAGGTTGTGATGGAACTGGACTTTGCATTGATACTGGGGATGGGGAATTTATGGAGATCAGTTTACATTCCAGAAATTCTTTTGAAAGAAAAAAGAACCCATCTCAGGATAGTGGGTTTGAAGACAGAGGTTCTAAATCTAAAAAGAAAGGATTATCTGTGTCAGATTTTTTAACCAGGTATGATTGTTTTTCTTCAATTTCTATGTATATTTTCTTTCTCTAATTAAGTTGTTAAAAAGAAAGATTTTATAGGAATTAAAGGAGATGCGGGCAATGAGTATAAGTCAATGATACAGCAACCAAATACAAACACTCAAAAATTCTTACGGTCAATATACAGCTTTCAACAATAGACAAATGTCTTAACAACATGCCAAGCTCTAATTCTAAAAACGGGGTGTTTTTTAACCATCTGTATGTAAAATGTACATACATGTATATACATGTACATGTATGTGTATAAGTATGCAGCCATGTTTGGTCTGAAGTAGGACATTAAATTAAAAGCTGTGTAGAGAGAGAGAGACCCCCTTAAGGTCATTACATGTAGGTAGTCGGTTGTAGAGCAAAATTTTTGATCCCTTTCCAACATACATTTGTACACATACATGTACATTCATTTCCGGTCATGCCAGTGGCAGTCAAATTCTCATCTTCATCCTGTTCGACTTACATGTATATATACCTATTGCAAAATAATTGCATTAATTGTTAATTTTTTCTCATCCTGAATAGTGAATATTCATGAAATATTGGCCACTGGACGTTGAGCAAACTATAACAATCTTTCAAGAAACAGTATATGTGTCTTAACTTATGCTACTCGTACATGTACATGCACATTTATCAAAGACAGTTCTCAACCATAAAATAAGTAAATGCAAACTTCCATCATGGTTCTGTACATGTAAATTGTCCATGTTAGCAATATAAATGATGTGCTTGTACATTTTATGTATTATTCTTTTATACAAGAGAAATCTGTTAACATGAATACAGTTGTATGCATTTTACTGTTTAAACCCTTAGAATTAACCCCCCCCCCCCCCCCCCCCCCCCCCCTATAAAAAAGAAATTAAAACCAATTGTCATACATTTCACAGTTTATCCCAATTGTGAGATTTTGTTCTCAGTATGTTCAAACAATTCACAATTGATGATTCAAATGACAAAATGTGCACAGAACAGGTTACATTTAGGCATGGCATTTTTCATTAATACAGTGAGTTTATGCCTATTGTAAAAGTACATGTACATGATGTACATGTATAAATCTTTCACCTGTATGTTGCTGTTGAACTCATAAAGTTAAAGTTCACTGGGAATGGATGGTACATGTACATTGTAGATATAGCTTGGGATGACTGGTCAGTGAAGATTTACTGTATTGTGTGTAAACCCTGTTACATGTACATGCACACTTTATAAGGAAGGAAAACTTGTAGTTGTTTCCTGTTTTAAAAACACTTGTATACATGTTAAGTTGTGTACAATGTCATATTTTAGTAATGTCATGAATGTTCAGCAGAAGGATCCTTTTATTATCTACATGTATTTCTCAAATATTTCTTAGTTAAAATTGTAAGTCATTATGGATTCAATGATACAAAAATTTGAAGGAATGAAGAAGTTAACAGGTTGAGGTAAATATTATTTTAGGATTTTATTTTCATTTCAGAGTTTTGAATTTTTGTTTATCATCATTTATCATGTTCATACAATGTTTGCAAACATTTTCACTAAAAGTGGCACCCCATGTTTGGGATGAAAATAATGGTTATTTGGGATTTGTGAAATTTGAAGGGCATTTGACATTTCTTCATGAACAACATGAAGAATGCTACAAATGTACAAAGTACATGTTGTATGTGTCATGTTTAGATTCAAAACAATGAAATACATTTACAAGCCAGGTACAAATGTAGATTGGCTCCTCCAGAATCCTTTGAAATGTGTCATTCAAAACTCAAAACACAAGACTTTGGACTATTTATATTACATGTACATGTATATTGAGGTCATGTGAAAGATTTTCTGAATTACAAATTTCTGCCATCTAATGAAGTCATTCTCTGCTTCAATCCTCAACCCCCAGATTTGTCAATGCTTCAGAGATATACATTTTATAGAAACTACCAACTAAACAGGACTACAAAATTCCATTGATATCTGCTACTGGTGATTGAAATGTCTACTTTAGTGAAATTTTAATTACTTTTTATGTATTGATGATGTGCATGCATGTGGGCCAATTAACCAAATGTCCAAGACTATCCTCCCATAAAGAAATAGTTTTAACAGGTATTTTACCATATAGGCGCAAAAGGAAAAAAAGTGTTTCTGCTTTTTATCCTCATACATGTAAGGGTTGTAATAAGCCCCACCATTCAGGATTGATGTACTAGTACATGTACACACATAAATATTATAATGTTACTGATTTGTGTTACAATATATACAAGTACAATTTTATTACAAGAAGATAAGAAAATTTATGCTCTATCACACATAATGTGATATTAAGTCTGATATATAATTATTTTTAACATACAGTCTTACATGTACTTGAACTTCATAATTCATTATTTAAGTAATTTTTATATTCTCAGTATAAAACATTATACATGTACATGTAGTACATTTATACATGGATTTGAATTTTGGAATGGACAAAGAAAGGTAACTCTTAAACAAAATTTGTTTATAAGTTTTGGTTTTATTAAGCAGTTAAGCTGCTTTATGCGAGCACCCTAGATTTGTGTTCTACCCAATAAATGCTGAAATATGTGCCATTGTTATTATCTGACTGGCTATTATGTTATTTATAACTAATTGAACACTTTTTTCATACTTTTAATTCTGGAATACAAAAAATATGACCAGAAAAACCTTAAATGATCGTCGAACCACCCAAAAGTTTTGAAGTTGCACATAGGAAGTAGTGCTCAATAGAAATCCTTATGTAGTTTATTATCCCCTGTGCTTTTGGCCAAGATGTCAAAGAACAATTGCATGAATTATTTCATCGCCGAAAATCTCTAATTACAAGTCGTTTACAGTTGCCAAATGGCACAAAGCGCAGGAATATTGTATAACGGCTGTGACTAATATGACACGGAGTTGAAGTCTCAGTTGGCGGTAATTTTAACTTCATCGACAAAACGTAAATCAAGGACGTTTTAAATTTGGTGATTTCTGATAATAATCATTTTGTTCAACCGCTAGCTTTATACCGAAAATCGCCAACATGTTATGTGTAAATCCGAGTAAATCGTATCTGACTGACAAAAACAACATTGAAAAACAATGGATGCCATAAACCGGAAATGAAGACAATTATAATACCGGATCTAATTCCGGGGGCGGATAAGGGTAATTCCGGGTTTGCCGATCAAATACAATAAAAATATAATAATTCCAGGCATGAGACAAAAAACATCTATCATGATGAAATATAAACTCTAGAATTGAAAACCAAAGATATATTGAAAAGAAAGAAAAAGCAGGAAATATTTTATACAGAAACTCAAAATTACTTTTAGTTCACAAATTTTCATGTCAAAAACCAATAAAATGTGACAGTATTTTCCTTATCATTAATAAATATTGATATTACATGTAGATGTTTTTATTGTTTTAACATATTACTACAATTCCATGAGGTAATTTCTTCTCAATTTTGAAGGGCCTATACAAATCTGGAAGTTTCTTACTTTATTTTCACAGAGGAACTAGCTAATATAATATATAGTGCAACTAGATATGATACACTTAAACAGTTTTGAATTTGAACTGTTTAATATAATGGTATAATTAGTAATAAATAATCAATTGTTGAGACAACACACCCACCCACAGTGATACCCTCAACCTCCCTCAGCCTTCCTAATACAAAAAAAAAGATTATTTGAATTCATAAATTAATATACAAGACAATTACATTTATTATTAAACATGTTAAACGACAGTGACACTGACAATGAAACAAGCTAACTTAACACCAAAAGCACATTAAATTATCTTACTGAGTTATGAACTATTTCAAGTAAAAGCAGGACCTGGAATTTAGGTTGTGGACCTTTAATCAGTTTGGAGTGTCAAAGGTCTTGGACTGTCCAGTACCAAATGTTAATTTGAACCCCTGCATTCACAGTAAAGCGATTTTGACGTGTATTGCAATTCCAAGTAGAATTTACTTTTGGACATTAAACGTTTCGAATGCGTATTAAACTAATTCAAATCAGTTAATAATGTGAATCGAATTCGAATTATGTGTGAACGCAGCATTGATATATCTAAGAAATGAAGAATATTAAAAAGATGGACAAAATATTTGTATTAAATTTGTTGCAATTTTTGTCATGCCTTGACAGAGTCAAAAAGTGAGACATATATATATATATAGGCATGCTGTTTTGGCGGAATCAACAATGTATTAGTTTGTGATTTTGTGATAAGGTCTGGTTTCTGGTAGGTCAATGACATTTTGTAAGTAGTTGTGTTAGCATAGGCACATCTCATTACCATAGAGAATATTTGGCCCCACCCCCTTAGTCATGGTCTATTGACTTTGAAACTTTGCATAGTTTACATGTATATGTTTGTGATTAGGTCAGTTTAGGGGGAACCACTAGTGGTAGGTCAATGATATTTGGTGTGCAGTTGTATAAACTTTTTCATTTCTAATTTCCATTGAGATTATTTGGCCCCGCCCCCTCAATCATGCTCTTTTTACTTGGAAACTTATGTTACTTTGAAATTTCATTTATTAGTTTTCGATTAGGTTAGTATTAGGGAAACCAATAGTGGTAGGTCAATGATAATTGGCATGTAGGTGTAGAAGCATTAGTACGTCTCATTTCCATAGAGGATATTTGGTCCTCACCCCTCAGTCATATGCATGATCTATTGACTTTGAAACTTTTACTTAGTTTACATGAATGAGTTTGTGATTATTATGATTATGTCAGTTTAAAATTACCAGTAATCTTAAGTCAAAGCTATTTGGTATGCGAACGTATTGGTATTCAAAAGTTTCATTTCCATGGATATTATATAACCCCACCCCCTCATTATGGTTCATTGACTTAGAAATTGAATTTGTGTTAAGGTTTGTTTAAAGGGAACGACTTATGAAAAGTCAATGGTATTTGGTTTGCAGTTGAACAAGCATTGGCACCTTTCATTTCCATAGAGATTGTTTAGCCTTGTACCTTCAGTCATGGTTCATTGACTTTGAATATCACTTACATGTTAAAGTATTACTATTTTAATTGAACATTTGCATTATCAAAATAACAAATAGGCAAAACATTACGTTGTGTTAATAGCTTATTATAGATTAGACATGTGTAATTATTATAAAAATAAGGAGATGTGGTATGATTGCCAATGAGACAACTATCCACCAAAATTCAAATGAAGTGGATGTAAGCAATTACAGGCAACCGTACAGCCTTCAAAAATATATGTTGCATCATTGCTAGGCCATTATAATAACATCAGCATTTCTTGTAATACTAGTATACAAGGAAATTACACCATTTCAGATAGTTTCAGGTATGATTTGATAATTGTGCATAGTGGCACCAGCTGATCCAACTAAAAGCGCTAATATGGCATATTCAAACTCTAGTACATAGTGGAATTAAACCATACACCACTGTTGGACACCATAATTGAAATTATTATTCTGAAAAGAATATTCCTCCATGCAGCCTGCAACAATTAGCAAAACCTATACTGCATAGTAAGATATAAACGACCACGAAATGACAAATGTAAAACAATAAAACTAAAGCAGCCTGATTTATGTACAAAACAATTATGAAAAATAAATATGATATACAGCAACAATCAACAATCACCAAATTACTGGGTCCTCACTATGGACAGGTACATACAGAAATTCGACGTCATAATCGGATTTTAACCAATGAAGAACTGAGATCAAATGAACCACACGTTGATTAAATTTTTTTATACAATGGGTGCAGAAAGGGATAAATTGACGAAGAATTAGAGAAAAATATTTTCATCCATTCTTCCACTATATTCATCTTAACTTCTGCCAAGTTTACCTTTGATTTTTTTAATTAACTGCCTATAGCGCCTTTGGTGCTTTGATTCAACATGCAAGTGCATGATTTGTCTTGTAATTAAAATAAACATGGAAACATTAATGCTTCATGGACATGCTGATGCATAAGTATTTTGTACATGTTCATTTCTTTCAATTTTTTAAAAGTTAAAAACAAACTTGGAGGAAAGAACCATTTTGAAAGGATGTGTACAGTTGTACATGTATATTTGTTGTCAAAAAAATTGGTTCAATGTCATTTGTAGAAATGAATCGCATAAAAAGAGGAGGAACAAATTGTAGGCATTGTTACTGTCTTTTATATTATTGTGTACCTTGAAATGAAAATAACACTATAAATGTTGTGAGTGTGAGATGCGTTTTTGGATTTACCTCCATCAGGAAAGCTCCAAGTCAAACATTTGAAGGTCAAGGATGCATTAAAACAAAAGAATTGAATAATTGTGATAGGCCTTTTTTTTTAGTCACCTACCGACGAAGTCGAAGGGGGCTTTAGATTTGCACTCCGTCCGTCTGTCTGTCCATCCGTCAGTCCGGCAATTCAGTTCTCCACACTTTTTTACTTCGTGCTTTCCACACTTTTTTACTTCGTGCTTGAAGATATTGATTTGATATTTGGTGTATTGTTTAATCATGACAAGTTACAGATCAAGTTCAAATTTTGTTCCGGTCTGACGATTTTGTGAAGAGTTATGCTCTTTGAACTTAGAAAATTCACTCAAATAATCAATTTTCCTCACTTTTTATTGTCATCTTGTTATATTTAAGAAGTATTTAATTTGCAAGTCCTTGTTGAATTCTGATTTTTCATGGTCCCAAATCTACACATATTTGTAAATTAGAATAAGATCAAATTGTTGGTTAGACTAACATATCTTGTGATATCTCTGAGATGGAATACACATGTACATTGAAAGTCAGTACAACAGTTACACATTTGTTAAATAACTGGCTGAATAGTGAATTAGACAGCCGAAGGCTTTTGAATGTCCACAAGAAGTTTAAGATTTTAATTTGGTTATATATGACCAGTTTAATTTTATATAGGCTAGCTTGTGTAAAATAGATATTTAAAAGCTGACTTAAATTTACAAAAGTTAGTAATATTTGAATACATGCACGTACACAAGGAAACTGCAGAAATAGACTGATGGAAGTATTGTCATGCTCAAGAAAATCTTTAGAAAATAAGGAAATAGGTAAAAACGAAGACAAATAATTGAGTCCAATATTTGTCTGTAATTACATGTTCAACAAATTGATGTTTGGTAAACATGCAATACATTAAGATGGATTATTTGCCATCATAGATATAACAAAAGTTGGGGAAGTAATAATTCTTGTGGTTTTCTTACCAGTCTTACCAAATAAATTGTTTGAAACAAGTTTTAAAATTTAAAGTAAATACTTATTGGACCTTTTATTATTGCAAAAAAGTTCTTTCAGTTTTAGTTACAATTTAAAATTGCTTATAGATTCTGATGGTTTATGCACTTTCAATTTCTAGGATCAAAACTGATTAGATCTAAGGTGTATTTGAAATTTTCTTGCACCTGCTTGATAGATTTACATAGATGTTTCATCATTTTGAGACAAATTTTGGCACAATTAAATACAAAAATAAATACAGTTTCATATAATGTTTTAATATTCACCCTTAAGACACTTTAAATTACAGATAAGTTCTGATTAAAGATGCTTAAAATTATGTAAAAAGCCCTATAAACATCAATGAAGAGACATTGTTTCCCAAATAAAAGTTACACTATAGCACTGTCTCTAGTCCATGTGGAAATGTAAGGGACCACTATTTACAGATAAAGATTGAGTTTGACCCATTTAACTTTTGTTGTTCAAGAATTATGCCCCTTTAACATGTTTAAAATTAGGAAATTAGCTAATTTTTTTAGTAAGCATGAATTAAATCATTTAAGATTGTAGGATTTTTTTTAGGTTTTACTGTATACCTCTTTATGTCTGTTTTCTCTATAACTTTTACTTAACTCAGGTTAATTTGAAGTTTGACTACTTTTTTAATGCATTCACTGCCCAAATATCAAGTTTTATTAAGTCCTAACCATTCCTTTCACAAATGACTGAAGCCACTCCTGCCTGCATTATACAGACATGGGGAATTTGTGCCGGACTTTTACTTGCATTATGAACACATTATGCTTTTATTAATAGCAAATAAATAATTTAATTAAAGGTTGTAAATTTTCATACTTTAGTAAAAGATGCGCATATAAATTTTCATCATGATTATTATTAGTCCCAAACCCCTACCGACGAAGTCGAAGAGGACTTTAGGTTTGCACTCCGTCCATCTGTCCATCCGTCAGTACGGCAAATCAGTTTTCCACACTTTTTTCTTCATGCTTGAAGATATTGATTTGATATTTGTTGTATTGTTTAATCATGACAAGTTACAGATAAAGTTCGAATTTTGTTCTGGTCTGATGATTTTGTGCAGAGTTATGGTCCTTTGACTTAGAAAAATCACTAAAATAATCAGTTTTCCGCACTTTTTTTGGTCATTCTTGAAGATATTGATTTGATAATTGGTATATTGTTTAATCACGACAAGTTACAGATCAAGTTTGAATTTTGTTCCGGTCTGATGATTTTGTGCAGAGTTATGGTCCTTGGACTTAGAAAATTCACTCAAATATAAATAAGTTTTCCGCACTTTTTTTCATCATACTTGAAGATATGAAAGGGGCACTAGCTGTCAAATTTATGTTCACTGATTTGACTCAAATTCTCATATTTGAATTATAACAATGTAAAACATTCATCCAAATCATAAAAAGTCTACAATAAACAATATACTGGACATGGGCTCGATAATATGTAGCTTCGTTTCGTGTGTATTTTAGTCTAGACGCCATCTAATTAACTGTCGCATTGACCTCTGATTGCCATATAAGCAATATAAACATAAATAAAGATATAAATAGATAGCAGACTCGTGCAATTGGATTTTTCTAGGTCAGTTTAATTTCATATTAAAGATTAAAAATATATGTTAATCATCGTTTTTACCTGTATAAGAATGATTTTTGGTGGGTCAATCAAATGATTTACTTTTGTTTCACTTTCAATGTTGACATTCTTTTCCTTTAAATAATTGAACACTCACAATGCATGCGGTATCCATCTCTAGCTAAGGGGTTAAATTGAAGTTCACATTAATACAGATTCAATGAGGTCAAATTATTCACTTGCAAGTGAATAATTCATCGTCAATGTTTCTTAGCTTATTTTGACAAAATTGAACCATACTGGCTGCTAAAAGCGATATATAATTTCACTATGTCACTTTCATTCATGATTGAACAAAAATAAATCATATTTTATATTTTTTATATATCTCGTAGCTAGTGCCCCTTTAATTTGAAAATTAGTATATAGTTTTATCATGACAAGTTACAAATTAAGTTCGAATTTTGTTCCAGTCTGATGATTTTGTGCAGAGTTATGGTCCTTGGACTCAAAAAATTCACTCAAATAATAAGTTTTCCGCACTTTTTTTCGTCATGCTTGAAGATATTGATTCGAAAATTGTTATATAGTTTCATCCTGACAAGTTACAGATAAAATTGTTACAGATAAAATTTGAATTTTGTTTCGGTCTGATGATTTTGTGCAAAGTTATGGTCCTTGGACTTGAAAAAATCACTTAAATAATCAGTTTTCAACACTTTTTTTCGTCATGCTTGAAGATATTGACTTGATATTTGTTGTATAGTTTACACCATGACAAGTTATAGATTAAGTTAGAATATTGTTCCAATGCAATGAATTTTTAACCAGTAGGGGACTATGTATTACCATGCAATACTCACAGAATTCTTGTTTAAAAAAATATGTGTATTTTAAAAAAAAATTTCAAGTAGAAAAAGGGTTCTGAGTAGCAATCTAACCATCTCATATTATCTCATGATGATAGATAAAATATTGATTTTACCAAATTATCATATAGATCAGTATTTCTTTTTCCTTTTCAAATAGAGACACCTTCCCCTTCTCTTTTACTGGGATTGAAGTTCTAGGTTAAGCTCTCAATACTGATCATTCATTTCAAAATAGAAAATTACAGTGCAGTTGGTTACCTCAAGTGTTCAAATTCGCCTTAAGGATGTAGAGCTATTTACTTAGTCATTTCTGTTACATATATATATGATTGTCATAAATAACTAATGACCTTAAACAATGACTATGAGGCTTCTTTTAAAATATATTTTAATCACATTTTATGTTGCAGAATGTTTTGAAAATCCTTTAGTTAAAAAAATGAGTCTTGATGAGAAGTTTAGCTGTATTAAACCTAACTAAATTTTACACCTTTTAAAGATGAAAACAGAAGGTTCATTTTAGCATGATTAAAATGTTGAACAAACTATTTGGATGAAATTGATAAATCTATGAATTCCGTTAGTGTGAATCTTAATAAAACAGGATGCAAATTCACAGTCTTGTTTTCATAATAGGTATCATAAAAGATTGTACCAATTTAAATTAGGAAATTGACAATCATAAAAGGAAATTGAATTTTACTTGTATATATATATATATATATATATATATATATATATATAAGTCTTAATTGAAAACAACGTTCAAACCTATGATTGGGTTGGTATATATGTATTTGATATGGATGATATAGATGCACTAAGTTATAAATAGCCTAATGAATCTTAAACACATGACTAGTAGTGAATAGTTTATAATGATATATTAACAGGGTAAACAGACAGAAAGTAACAAAATTTATAATACAAAATAGTCACAGCTAATTAGTTTACATGTTCAACTGTTGAATATATTAGAAAAAAATCTTGACAAAATATCTTTTTATATATTAGTTTGTGAAGAGGGCAATTTAAGGGGAACCACTAGTGGTAGGTCAGTGATATTTGGTATGCTGTTGTATTTTTATTGAAACATTTCATTTCCATGGAGATTATTTTGCCCAGCCCCCTCAGTCATGGCCCATTGACTCTGAAACTTTTCCTTAGGTTTACATGTTAAAGTTTGTGATTAGGTCAGGGGAACCACTAGTGTTAGGTCAATGGTATTTGGTATGCAGTTGACTAAGCATTGGCAAGTCCTATTTCCATAGAGATTATATGGTCTAGACTCCTCATCATGGTTCATTGACATGAATGTTTTGCATAGTTTACATATTTATTTCAACAATTGCATTATACTATAAAAATTACATAAAAGCTTGACATATCTCTGTGTCAACAGTTTAAAAGGGATTAAGAGATAATGTTTATTCAAAATTCTGATTTTTTCTTCTTCTCATTTTTCCAGCATTTTACTGATAGATGGACTTAGTTTTTAAAGGCAGTTAACATTTGAATTCAGTCTGGGATTCAATTTTAAGACATTAAAAGTTTTGTCAAACTTTGATGAAATGTTATGAAACTTGGAACAGATGTTTCTTCTAGAAAAAGTATATGAAGAAAAAGTTTCAAGATTTTTCATTGTTTCTGTCATTTAATGACAAATGAACTAAGTGTTTGGTAGTCAACATTATACTTTTGTCTGACATATCTGACAACATCAATAGCAAACAAAACACAGGGTTCAAAGAAACCCTTTAAGGATTTTTAAAATGTTATTTTTGTCTACAAGTATTTCTCCGACAGATCCCGATTTCACTTTAGACAAAAATTACTATTTTAAATATGTATTTATGGTATGCAGCAAACTCTAATGAAAGAGAGACAACATTTACAAACTAGAGAAGAGACAAATTTTGAATTACAAAACACTGAAATGTCAAAATTTAAGAATGTCTGCATTTTTAGGCTAGAGAATATTGTATGTACATTGTATACTCTTGGTTAAAATTTGAATGTTATAGATAATAATCAAGATTCATGCCTGAGGCTTTCATACATAGAAAATGCATTTACAGTTAAATAAACCATAAAGTTATTCATGAAAGTCAAACAATTTACATGCATTTAAAAACAGTTAAAATAAGAGAGATAATATGACCATGTAAAAGTTGCAAAAAGGGAGAGAATTAAGGAATGGGTTGGGATGAACAAGAATAACCTTCTCTAAAAAAAATACACAAACAGTATATTGTTTGTGCTGTAGTGCACTCAATTACTTGATCTTCTTAAAAATCACTGTTCCTGGTTTCAAGGGATTAATTGTGATACAGGGTTATTTCTGGTACCCTGGGGTGATAGCTCTCTGATTTATTTATGCCTCGGTCATATGATATTTATGCATATTCAGAAATATTTTAGAGTGATTCACCCATGCACTAGCATGCAATATGGAAAATCACCACCAAATGGATTTTAAACTGAATCACTTTGTGCACACTATGCATACAAATAACATCAGTATACTTCTTTTTGTTTAATGGAGCGAAAATTGTTAACCACAGATATCTTTAAAGATATATATATATATATATATATATATATATATACACGATGTCACTTTGGCCAAAAATCTAGCAACAGGAAGACGCGTTACTGTTTATAACAGAAGTTACTGTTGCAGTGAAACTAAATGCTCAAACTTCAAAATTCATAGCTCACTTTCTTCTGTATTCATAATCAATAATGTTATTTTAGAAAAAAATTTAGAAAATCATATAATAAGATACAATTGGTCATTATTTTCAGAAATCTGTTTTCAAGAAAAGCTAAAGAATCTGAAGATGATGCTGAACAAGGATGGAAATTATTTGGGAGAATCCCACCAAAGCAAGCTCCTGATAAAGATCCTCAGCAGATAACCGAGGAATTCCAAAACAAACTCCGATCAGTAGCTCAACCAAAGAATAGTAAAAAATCTGATATTGAAGTCATGTCTACCACTGCTCTGATTCTAGAGAATAGACCACAGTAAGTCTAATACAGACAGTTACAAAATGTCTATGTACTTAACCAATTATTTGTGAAGTTAAAATTATTGTGGTTAATCATAGAAAATTCTTCAGGAGTTTTAGTACTGAATTTCTAATTCCAGAAAGTGCACATTTCAAATAAATAAAAAATATTAACTTAGTTGAACATTTTCTAAAATTTGTTGTTTGGATTAACCATGAACTAATGAAAATTGTTTCTCCAAAAATAAAAATACTTTCACAATAATTCTTTGTCATAAAGTCAATGACTGTTAAGCCTTGATGTATACAAGTCTTTATGGAAACTGCTACACAGTCTCGTGAATATAGCACTTGATAATGTCTAATTAATGTTGCTAATGTTTATATTTTCAATATTTGATTTTCCTAACCTGAAATTATGTGAACAAATTAACCAGAAACCATACATTTAAATAAATGATAATTACAGTATATATAAGGCAGAAATGAAAATAATTAATGATGATGATGATAATTTGAAAGTTGTTAATGAATAAAAACATGGCATTGTAAATTTGTGTTATTAGAGTCACAGGAATGAAAATAATTGATTTTTTTCTCTTCAGTTGCATTTATTACTATATGTTGTGTGCAATAGAATGCACAGCCCTGACAATTATGGAGAAAGTGGAATGATAAAAGATTTTAAAATCTAAGATAGTATAATTAATATCTTCCATGTCTTAAACATTCCATCTTGGGTATTGATTTTTCCTTAAGAATAATGTTGATGCTCTCTTTGATGATTGTACTTGATTAAAATTCCAGAAAAGCAGAGAACGAAGTAATATAATAGCTAATCAAGCTTTTGTTTGATAGGAATCTACCAACCGAAGAACAAAGTAATATGATTGCTAATTAAGCTTTTAATTGATAGGAATCTACCAACCAAAGATCCAGAGGAGGCAGAGAAACATAGACAACAATATGAAGCAATGGTAGAGGCTGCTAGGAAAAAGGGTAGGGGAGAAAAATACTTGCCAAAGCTACTATAATTGGGCTTGGCCCTTAAATTTCAGCTTCAGATGTCTGTAGTGCTTGATATGTTAAACTCATTGTGGCAAGTTGGGCCCCTAGGTAGAAAATGTTTTGTCTTTTACCCTGAGTGTATATAAGTTTATAAAATATACCTTATCTGTTGCAAGGAATGGTAATTATGGCCATCTAATATGACCAATGTTGATGTTAAATCAGCGCAGTCAGACAGACTTATCAGACAAACAAAAAGTCTTGACCGTATATACTATTTGTAATTACATGAAATCCTTATCTTTTGATCAACCAATTTCAGATGGTAAAAAGAAATAGTTGATATTGGATACAAACTGTATTTTATATTATCTAGATTTAGTCCTCATTTAGATATTAACATAAGAAGATGTGGTATGATTGCCAATGAGACAACTTTCCACAAGAGACCAAATGATACAGAAATTAACAACTATAGGTCACTGTAGGGACTTCAGCAATGAGTAAAATACATACTGCATAGAGCCTTAAGATTTTTGTAATTTCTTTACTTAAATGCAGCTGTATACATTCTTTTCATGTTTACTTTATATCAAAATCCCCTTTTGGGACACACGATAATTTGCAATTAAACATATTTTTGGACAAAAATGTTAAGAGGTTATATGCATTAATGGTTGTTTGAAGTTTTTATTGCTAGAAAACATCTTTTTCCATCATTCTAGGTAATGAATGTGTTCAGGTTGTTGCTTTATAATACAAAAAAATATTCCCTCATGAAAATCCTGAATCAAGGATTGTTTTAGCCTAAATAAATACCCACAACACTTTGAACAAGTGAATTTACATGTATGCATAATGGAATCATTTATTTTAACAGATTATTTTATAGTTTCTATATTTTCTAATTTTATTTTAAATGCCATGCATTATTATGTCACTTTGTATGATTTTTTTCTTGTGTAAGATCAGATTTGGCAAGATGATCATGAGATTCACAGCAGTTATCAAACTTGCCAGACACTGACAAAACAAAGTGGTTTTAATAGGCAATTGATTGATGTTTTGATTACATTGCTCAGCCCTGGGTTACTAAATTTTTATGAAATGAAGGTTGGAGGGTGTTATTTTTTATGCCCCACCTAGAGGCATTATGTATTTCGGTCTGTGCATTTGTCAGTCTGTCCGTTCGTCCGGCATCTGTCCTGCTTCAGGTTAAAGTTTTTGGTCAAGGTAGTTTTTGATGAAGTTGAAGTCCAATCAACTTGAAACTTAGTACACATATTCCCTATGATATGATCTTTTTAATTTTAATGCCAAATTAGAGTTTTGACCCAAATTTCAAGGTCCACTGAACATAGAAAATGATACTTTCCCGTTTCAGGTTAAAGTTTTTGGTCAAGGTAGTTTTTGATGAAGTTGAAGTCCAATCAACTTGAAACTTAGTACACATGTTCCCTTTGGTATGATCTTTCTAATTTTAATGCCAAATTAGAGTTTTGACCCCAATTTCACGGTCCACTGAACATAGAAAATGATAGTGCGAGTGGGGCATCCGTGTACTATGGACACATTCTTGTTTTGTCTGTTCGTTCATCCCATATAAGGGTAAAGATTTTTTAAGGTAGTATGCAGTTGTTTTCAAATCAAATTGAAACAAAGTACATGCGTTCATTATGATGTGAACTTTTAAAATTATATGCCAAACTAGGGGTTTGACCCAAATTTCATGGTTCTCTGAACATGGAAAAATTATAGTATGAGTGGGATGTTATGTTTTATAGACACATACTCTTGATTTTATGTAAATACAGTCAAGGTGGGTTTTTTCATCAACAGTTAAAATGGTAATTTTGATCCAATAGACACTGTGGTTTTGCTTATTGTTGAAGGCCCTAAGGCGGTCTTTAATGAATTTAAACTTTCCACAAAGTAAGTAGATTATAATGAAAAGCAATTGGATATATATCATTACAAAAGTGTAAAAATATATTATACAAGAGATGAAACAGGCTGCTGGAATATCTATCTTTGTTAAAATGTTGTGAATGAAATGTTTAGGATTGTTTTGTTTTTTTTACTTTTTTTATTACAATTTAAATTTATTCTACTTTATGACAACGATGCTTGTTATTAATTTTTAGTACTTTAATTAATCATCATGTAAATTGATATTTTTATTGGTTGTTATTTTAGAATTGAAGGATATGAAGATGAAGAAAAAACAAAAGCAACAACAATTGAAAAATGAGGACAAAGTCGTTTGTGCAGCTAAAAGATGGACAGATGAAATATTACCAAATTGGGAAACTATGTATGTTAAAAGCATTTTGTTGTTAACAACATGTATTCATTATGTCATAATTAAAATCATATATTGTACACTTATATTACATAATAGTGTATGTTCTCTAATAAGGGAATTTGTACTTCAAAAGTTTAATTTAAAACCTACTAAATGTATTCTTTAAAAACAAGGAGTAAGTTATTAAGAATCACCAAAACATTTCTGTTTGATTTTGTAGTTATTTTTTTATAAAGGGCTATTCCATCAAAATAGATGTGGGAGGGCAGGTAGAGAAGATTTTTTTTTGACATTTAATGTTGTATGTCAATTTGATGTATGCAAATTACTCAATGAAAGTATGGAAGTTAAGAGAGATTTTTTGAAATCCTTTCCTACTCTCCCATATTTTCATTAAATAACCCTGCCATCTGTTATTATCTATGTGGGACTTGCATGATAAGATGGCTCTTTTGCTTATCCACATTAATAACAATCATCCAAACTTAATATAATCTGCAACAAATTGTGCAGTATTGCAGATCATATACTTCATTTTGTTGACAACCTTTTTTGAATGTTTTTGAAAGATACAAAATAAACAAGGAAAGTGAAAGTAAAAAGATAGGTTAGTCAGTTTGATTCAGAATTAATTTTCTAAAAATACCACTGCTTTAATTATTGAACACTTATGAAATATTTTTACAATATATTTCCTGCATGAGAATAAGGCGATGTGGTATAATTGCCAATGAGACAAAGTTCAAATAAAGTGGATGTAAACAATTGTTTCTTTTTTGAGTCAGCATAGGTTAAGCTGCATTAGATACATAAGTTATTTACTCAGCCATTATCCTCATGTAATTTGATTGATTTCTAAGGATAGGAGAATTAAGTACATATCAAATGCAAAGATATATTAGTAATTACTTAACTTATAATACTGAATAATAGGATTTCTGAATTAAGGAAACTGGTACGGATGTATTTTGAAAAACATGTACCATAAGATTTTGAACTTTTAAATTGTGAATATTTTAAGAAAACAGAAAAAAACTTTGTAATGGACACTTCATGATGATTTATATATAGATTTTTTAACTTGGAAATATGAAGTCTTTTCTGCTTCATCTTAAGCAATCGACACCTACAAGACTAAATCACATTTTTTTTTAAATGTAAAGAAACTTCTTACAGGATTTATTTTAAAAAAAGGTGAATTATGGCTAAAGTATTGATTAATGTTGCTTTCAATTTCTCATACAAATTTATATATATGAGGAGATGTGGTATAATTTCCAATGAGATAACTAACCACGAAACTCCAAAGGATGAGGATGTAAAACATTTATAATGCACTGAATAGCCTTCAACAATGAGCAAAACCCATACTGAATAGTATTAAGCTATAAAAGGCACTGGCATGTCAAAATGTGAAACAATTCAAACCCAGGGCTTACACAATAGGTGTTTTTGTACATTTTTCTCAGGAAATCACAAAAGAAAACAAGAGAGTTATGGTGGCATGGAATACCAACTAATGTTCGAGGAAGAGTGTGGCAGCTAGCATTTGGAAATGATCTCAATGTTACTAAAGGTAATGTTTAAATACAAATGGTCAGATGCAAAGAGTCATTAAAAAGTAACTTATACTAAATCCATTTATAAGTGCCTATAAATTTCTTTTTTGGGTTCTATGGTTTCTAAAATTTTTGATATCAAATCCATAGAAAATTTATGTTTTGTTGGTCAGTTTTTATGGACTAAACAGAACATCTGTAAAAGTTGAAACCTCTGTTTTACAGAACTAATTATTGATGATTGTTTCTTAATTTAAAGCAGATACCTTTTCTGACCATGATGATCAATGTGTTGTTTGTATTTAGGGATGTTCCAGAATTAAATACATGGTGGGCATGGGAGGGAGGCACTTTTTTAGACCCAAATCATGCATGATATATAATTTTAATTTTTTAAATTGTACAAAATTCTAAGGAAAATGCAACCACCCACAATATATAAAGGAGTCATAATGTTGGCCTAAGAATCTTAAATTTTTTAACTGCGATGATGATGTGAAAATTATATTAAAACATATGTTAAAATGTCCAATTGTTTCCACTATAAAATATTTTTCACCAATTACATCATTAGTGATGTATTTGTGACGTCATGAATGTAGGTGAATTTGTGAATGCCTGATTTTTGGCATAGTTTGGTGAAATTTATGTCAGTTTTCTGAAAATTATCAGTGGCGCCACCCCTTGCCCACAATTATTTTTGCTAAAATATTTTAAATGTGCCATACTCTTTACTTTTTAACCAAAATGTCAATGGGTGAGTGGTAGCTACACATACACAATCATGAAATAAGGTTGAAAAAGATGATGAATTTCTAGGAAAATGGACTAAAATGAAATCTATACCTTTTTTAGGCTAAAATATTTATAACATATGAGGCAGATATACATTTTTTCTTATTATACTTTCAAAAATTATACATTTAGCAATACAAACATAGTGAATTTACTTGAACAATTGAATTAAAAAAAAATGTACATTTACAGGGCCGTTTATTGGGGTTACTGGCTCTACTCCTTTGAGTGCCTGCTATTACCCCCACCCCAAACCACCCCCACCACCCCCACCACCACCACCACCATCAATTTTGGAACAGCCAAAAGCTCTTTATTCAATTATTGATAAGAATTCAATAATGACATCAAATTCAATACTGCTTTCTTGGGTTGCTATTTCATGACATTACATAGAAGGATATAATTTTGTGCAGATCATTAGAAAAAAAAATATCAAAGTTTGCCTATATATAATTAGAAAATAGTTTAGGGAATGAGAACTACTTAGACCACTTAGGCCACCAAGACCCTTAAAAAATGACCACTGTATGACACAAATTGATCAAGGCATGATCTAAAATCCTGTAAAGCTCCAAAACACAAAACATTTCTAAAGGAAATACCAATAAAACAAACACTATAGGTTTGGTCTGTTTTTACTTCAGACATTTTGGAACAGTAGTTTAGGGTATCTTTATGTATTTAGATCAAATAAAGTCTGCATCAGATATTGCTGAAAATAAGTCCAAATAATCAATTCTCTTTGAACTAATGTAAATATCATTTATCCCTAAAAATAATGTCATATCCTTGAAAAGTATTAAATCTCTCAAATTCCAATATTAACTAGTGTAAATATGCTTTATCCCTTAAAACCATATGAAAAACTCCTTTAAATTATTTGATAAAAAATTTCTTATTGTCTTTATAGAGAAGATGCATGTTAAGTTTTTCAGTTTATTAATTTTTAGCTCACCTGGCCCTCAGGGCCAAGTCAGATTTTCTCATCACTTTGGCATCCGTCGTTGGTCGTTGTCATCCGTTAACTTTTACAAAAATCTTCTCCTCTGAAACTACTGGACCAAATTTAACCAAACTTGGCCACAATCATCATTGGGGAATCTTATAAGATAACATGGAGGAAATCGTCTGACAAATCCCTATTGGAGTTATTGCCCTTTAATGACTATTTTTACCATTTTTTTTTGCATTTTGCCTTAAATGATAAAAATAAGAATCAATAAATAGAAACTTTACATAGCAAAAATAATCAGCAAGGCAAGATCTACAAACAAGTCAAATTTTGGTGATATAGTTAGTAGACTGTCATTCTTTTTAGGAGTGATTGTCCCTAAATAAGGATTTTTTTTTAACCTCTTTTGTGTTTTGAGCAAAAAATAAAGAAGACAGAGAGAAACTAAACAGACAAAATGATCAGCATTACAAGATCAACAATAAAAGAGATTTTTGTCATGAATTCTTTTAATGTTTTAATTACACCTATATTTAAAAATTTTATTTAAAAATTACACTAGATTAAACTATATCTGTATGTATTCTGCTTTTTATACGACCGCAAAAAAATTTTTGTGGTCGTAGATAGGTATGACGTTGGCGTCGTCGTCGTCGTCGTCGTCGTCCGGCGTCTTCGTCCGAATACACATTAGTTTTCGCACTCTAACTTTAGTTTAAGTAAATGGATCTCATTGAAATTTTACCATAAGGTTCAATACCACAAAAGGAAGGTGGGGATTGATTTTGGGGGTTATGGTACTAACAGTTAAGGAATTAGGGGCCAAAAGGGGCCAAAAATAAGCATTTTTGTAACTTCCAGACATAACTTGTGTGTAAGTGTATGGATCTCTCTGACATTGTTCCACAAGGTTCCATATCACAAAGGGAATGCTGGGATTGATTTTGGGGGTAATTGTCTCCAAATTTTAGGAATTAGGGGCCAAAAAGGGGCAAAAAACAAGCATTTTTCTAGTTTCATGACAATAACTTGTTTGTAAGTGTATGGATCTTTATGAAATTGTACTACAAGGTTCCATATCACAAAGGGAATACTGGGATTGATTTTTGGGGTAATTTCCTCCAAATATTAGGAATTAGGGGCCAAAAAGGGGCAAAAAACAAGCATTTTTCTAGTTTCATGACAATAACTTGTTTGTAAGTGTATGGATCTTTATGAAATTGTACTACAAGGTTCCATATCACAAAGGGAAGGCTGGGATTGATTTTGGGGGTTTTCCCTCAAAATTTTAGTAATTAGGGGCCATAAAAGGGCAAAAAAAACATGCATTTTTCTAGTTTCAGGACAATAACTTGTGTGTAAGTGTATGGATCTTTATGAAATTGTACTGCAAGGTTCCATATCACAAAGGGAAAGCTGGAATTGAGTTTGGGGGTAATTGCCCTAAACGTTTAGGAATTTGGGGCCAAAAAGGGGCCAAAAAACAAGCATTTTTCTAGTTTCCAGACAATAACTTGTGTTCAAGTGTATGAATCTCTCTGAAATTGTACTGCAAGGTACCATACCACAAAGGGAAAGCTGGGATTGAGTTTGGGGGCGATGAATCATAAGGGGGTTCAAAAAATTGGGGGGGGGGGGGATTTTTTTTTTCCTTTTTTTTCTTTAACATTTTCCATTTTAAATTGGTTATTTCTGATTTATATATAAAAGCAAATAATAATGATATGGTTTGAATAGGCATACATGTGAACCTCCCGATGGGAGTACAATAATCCCGTTTTCAGGGGTCTCCTCCCGACCTCCCGTTGAAAAAATCCCGTGTATGAAATTTTTCATGAATGAAAAATTTCTGCCCAACATAACATCTCAGGCATCTGGTGTAACTGACATTACCTGAAGTTATATTTTACCTGTAAATCAATTAACATGCATAATTATATGGCTTCACTTGTCAGCTTGGGTGTCAAACATACTGGTAAGCAACGATTTTTACCTCAGGCTAACTGCCGTTGTGTAACAAAAACTGTGTATTTATTGGGTTACTTCCCTTGATTTGTCCTGTTTTAAGTTACTTTCCTTTTAATAATGAAAATTTTTAAAAGAATATAAATAAAATATAAATTGAACAAATAATCATAAAAGGATGGTTATTAAATGATTTTAAATGTCTTAGGACAAATAAAAAAATAATAATTTGAAAATTATTTGAGGATTCTATACTTCCTTTTAAGGCTTAAATTGAAATTTATATAATAACTATGACCCTAACTTTACAGATAGAATGAATTTCTGAGTTTGCAAATAAAAACTATTTGCAAGAGAAAAAAATAAAAAATAAAAACTATTTGCAGACAGCTAAACAAATGTTCTGGTTGCAATGATTGTTTTATAGAATATGAAGTAAAAAATTTAAAGAACATACTGGAAAAAAACAATGTTAAATTGAACATGTAGAATATAAAGATGGAGAAACTTTATAAGTACAAGGGTACTATAAACATAATAAATTGGTTGGAAAGTTGAAGAAAACACACTTTAAAAGACCATTTTTACAGCACACGGTTACATTTACAACAAAATTAATGTCGATTAAAAACCTCCTGATCTGAGTCCTAATCTCCTGACCAAAATTTCCCAATCTCCTGATCTGAGTTTCACAGTCCATCACATGTATGAATAGGTAAATTGAAAATTTTTAAGTTCTTAGACCACTTTCATTCTGTGTCAGAAACCTATGCTGTGTCAAATATTTAATTACAATCCAAATTCAGTGCTGTATCAAGCTTGAATGTTGTGTCCATACTTGCCCCAACTGTTCAGGGTTCGACCTCTGCGGTCGTATCAAGCTGCGCCCCAGCGGAGCATTTTATTTACATGTGCTGTTGTCAACTTAAGCTTTTTGTTATTTTCAGAATTATATGAAATTTGTTGCAGTAGAGCTGAGGATAGAATTAGACAGACTATTGAAAGCTCTGAAATCTATGGCAATTCTGAAAGTAAGTTTTAGTAACAGAACATATTTTAAGATAAGCAAGTCCTGGAATATAAAGTAATTTTTTTATAACTGTAAAAATGTGTTTGAATTTGCATTTAAAATTTTGAAAATGGTAGTCTACTACAACACGTACAGAATCACTATATAAAAATAAGAAGATGTGGTATGATTGCCAATGAGACAACTCTCCACAAGAGACCAAATGACATAGAAATTAACAACTATAGGTCACCATACAGCATTCAACAATCAGCAAAACTTATACTGCATAGTCAGCTATAAAAAGCCCTGAAACAATTCAAACGTGAAAACTAACTACCTGATTTATGTATAAATTATGAACGAAAAACAAATATGATATACAGCAACAACACAACCACTGAATTACAGGCTCTTGACTTGGGACAGGCACATACAGAATGTGGCAGGGTAAAAGTAGTATTGATAATATTGTTTGTTTAAAGATTTGCACTAACAAATGCACAGAATGGGCCTTCTGAAGCCCATATCCGGGTGCGGGATTTTCTTGCTGTGTTTAAGACCCATTGGTGGCCGGGTGTTTTCTGCTCTTTGGTCGGGTTGTTGTCTCTGTGACATATTCCCCATTTCCATTCTCAATTTTTACACATTAAATTTTAAATTTACAGGTTCAATGAACTGTCCTCATTTGGGGATTTTTTTTTTTTTCAATATTTCATCATTTCAATTAATTTCACCAACATTTGTACCTATTTCAATGTGACTGTTTTGTGATTGAGTGGTTTTCGAAAATTTGTTTCATTTGATATGTGGTCTATGAAATTGAAGAATCAGCTTTTTGGGACGACAATCACCGATTTATATGTGTGTTAGTTGAAAGAATGAATGAAAGGAATAAGGCCAATATTCAAGATTTTTAAATGACAGTCTTTATTTCAGCATCCTCAGAGCCTCCGTCCAGTAAGGAGTCCAGTGTAGAACTCATCAAATTAGATGTTTCCAGAACATTCCCACAACTTTGTATTTTCCAAAAAGTAAGTTTAATTATAAAAGTATTCATGCTAATATCAGAATAGTACTTTCAAACATGTAATAAAAAGTAAAATATGATAATATCAAAGAAATTAAATGATTGTTGGTATTTGTAGTAATTTAGATAGGTAATATATTATAGCTGATTATATTGTTAATTTCATTTAAGTTTATTGGTCTTTGATTTTTAGCGGTCGTATATTGGTATGACGTTGGCATCGTCGTCGTCGTCATCCGAAGACACATTGGTTTTCGCATAATAACTTTAGTTTAAGTGAATGGATCTCAATGAAATTTTACCATAAGGTTCAATACCACAAAAGGAAGGTTGGGATTGATTGTGGGGGTTATGGTACCAACAGTTAAGGAATTAGGGACCAAAAAGGGGCCAAAAATAAGCAATTATGTAACTTCCAGACAATAACTTGTGTTTTAGTGTATGGATCTCTCTGAAATTATACCACAAGTTTCCATACCACAAAGGGATGGTTACGATTGGCTTTGGGGGGCTATGGCTCAAACCATTTAGGAATTAGGGGCAAAAAAGGGGGAAAAACAAGGGTTTCCTGGTTAATGGACAATTTAAAAGCAGTGTAAGGGAGGTTATCCAAAAACAAAATAGTACAATGTTGGATTACCTCCCTTACACTGCTTTTAAATTATCTATTTAAGACTTTTATGATGTATTTAAATGGGTAATTATGGTTGCAAACTCCATTGGTAATTTGAATTGAGATTATGACCATATCTTGAGGGAAAGATTTTTTTTTTTTTTTTTTAAAAGAGGTGGGGGGGGGGGGGGAGGCAATTATTTCTCATTTCAGATTTCAGAAATTAAATATAATAAATCAATACGCAACAGCATAGTGTATTGCACAAAAGCAAAAAAAAAATGGGTTAATTTTTATTTTTTTGGGGGGGGATGGGGTCAATTCGCACAGGCACAGTGTATTGCACAAAAGCAAAAAATTGAATATAAATTCAAATCATATAACCAATTCTAAGTTCTTTGACTACAGTTATTCTGTTTCAGAAACCTATTATGTGTCAAATATTTAATTACAATCCAAATTCAGACCTGTATCAAGCGCGAATATTGTGTCCATTTTTGCCCCAGCTGCGCCCGGCGAAGCAATGTTTTTTTTTGTCAGATCTAAGAACCTTGTTTTATAGAAATATGAAAAATATATATATATAAACACACACAGAAAAGCAATAGAATTCCAGTTTTCAACAACTTATTAAACAAATAGAAAGAAGACACGAAGGGGCCAATTGAAAATCATGAGTCCAATATAAACAGGCAATACCATGGCAAGAAATATGAAGAAAAAAGAATTATGAAATATTCTTGACTTGAATATGATATAAAAAAAATCTAACTGTCTGTTGTCATTGAGAAACACTGTTGAAGGAGAAAAGATGGAACTGAAATATAATTTACTTGGTACAAACACTTTCAAAGGTAATTATAGACCCTACCATGTTATATGGTATCAAATCATTCTATAACAACCTTGAGGGTCTTGATCTTCACTTTGAGTCGGTGGTTTTGGATACACTTTGGTAAATAGTTATTATTTGACTTTTTCAGGGAGGTCCATATTATGATTTACTTCATAGTTTACTTGGTGCCTATGCATGCTACAGACCAGATGTTGGCTATGTATGTATATAGATAGTATTAGATTCTATGAATTATGTGTATAGTATTTACAAGAGATTGTTATTACAGTATTTATTGGAGACTGTTTACTGTGACTCAAGAGGAATCAGTACAGTTTTAATTGCATTGTCATTTTTCTACTTTGAGAATATTTTTTTATAAAATCACACAAAACGGATGGATAAAAACTAATTCTCACACATTTTTGCTGATTCTAAACTAATAAAGAGAACAATAGATTATATATTTTACTACAATAATTACTTCAGTGAGCAATGACGACTTTATTCATCATGATACTGCACAGACTTCTCCATTTCTTCGACAGATATTTTAATGAACCTTTTGCATATTTGTAAACAGGACTCCAGGTGTTGTAATTTATATCAGCTAACACCATGAGGTTACCATATTATCACTGACCAGTAGACGCTATGAATAATGTGCTTTAAGCACATCAAAACTAGACCTAAAACCCCTACAAAATAAATATTGAACCCAAAAATTTTGTATTTTTTTTATACATTTGAATGATATAGCAATTATCCTGACATTTTGGACTGTGACCAAGAAATATTATCTTGACAACAATTTGGCCTCAATGTACAATATAAATAAGTAAAAATGTCTAACCCTGAGTGTTGTTTTCATTAGCCTTTGGATATCCATGTCCTGAACTGACAATTATAATACCCAACTGCTCCAACAATCTCCAACTCGCACAAGCGTGTGCTATACTCAATGGCCACATGTCGACTGATTTGAAAATCACCTTGTGAAATTTCAATAGGTGCCTAACCATGTGACGCTCGTGAAAGGTCTACTTGACTATATTGACCGATGTTAGTGAAAATAAGCATAACGTGAGGGTACCCAAATTGCACCTATTTTGACAGTTTTTTCACCTACGTTTTTTAACGATCCAGACAAAAGTTACCATTCTGTGTTTATTTTGTAGATGTATCCTTTTTTAATGTAAAGTTACACCAATTTAATTTTGAATCCATAGTGCATAGTGAATCATAGAAAAATGGGTTTGAACCGACCTCTAAACGATCCATGATTCTGTAATGAGGAGTACCCAAATTGCAACCATGCTTTAATTCACATCCTTAAAAATCGAATAACAGTTGTTTTGTTTTATTTCTTCAAATATTTAGAACAATTTGACATTAGTCCATGCTTAGTATTCATTTTTTAAGAAATAGATGCTTGTAACATATTTTATTAGCTCATTTTTAAAAGATAACTTTTTGTGAACGTCCCATGGCTACGTTCAGTAGATTTTACTTTTTCCAGTGTGCTTCATCTGTTGAAATATTTACTGTGAATGTTTTTTGTATATTTGAATATAGTTACCTATGTTAAAAGACGTCTATAATGTCAAATCATAAAAATACAAATTATTTAGTCTCAAAGAAAACTTGTTAGATTTTCGCAGCTATTTTTGTTGAATAGGTGCAATTTGGGTACTGTGACGTTAAACATAAAATAAAGTCTTGTGTGCAAAAAAAAAATGTATAGATAGATAACTGGAGTTCATTATAGAAATGTTTGAAACAATTATGTCCCCAAAGTGCAACACTGTTTCTGTATTAATCCATTTATATTTCATTTTATCCACAGAATATTGGTATCCATGGATCTAGAGTAATATTATTTCCACTTTCAGGTCCAAGGTATGTCTTTCATTGCTGCTGTATTACTCCTCAATATGGATGTAGCCGATGCCTTTGTTTGCTTTGCTAACCTACTGAATCGTCCTTGTCAAGTCGCCTTCTTCAGGGTAGATGAGGAATTGGTAAGTCTGAATTTAGAAACACTATTGATTTGGTAAAATTACCATTTCAATTAGATTTTATCAGTATGACACCAAATTTAGAAAATTTTTAAAATCAAAGATAGCAATTGCTCAGAAATGACAAAGTTTTGATTTAATATAGGGGCTTCAGTAAGTGATCCTTTTAGATAGTTTAACATATCAGATAGGATCACTTCTGTCTATCCCACTATAATATGTTAAAGTGGCCTTGTTCATGTTATATACTACTAAGAAAAAATTCCAATACCAAACTCTATTTCAAAACTGAAAATTTGCAATATCTGTATACTAAATGGATTATAAATTTCTTATTTTTAATGATAAAGTTCATATGAATAAATATCTTACAGCTTGATGTTAAAAAGTTTATAGGATCATACAGAGTTTAGACGGATAATGTTGTGATTTTGTATGTGTTTTCATTTTTATAGAAGAGAAGTTTTAAAGATAAGTTTGTCAGTAATTGTATAAAGGATAGATTTCTTTTAAACTTTGATCTCTGTTTTCTTTTATTTATTCCTATCACATATCAAGATATTATTTGGAATATCTCTGTTGAGATTAATTCAAAATTCTTGGCAAATGTGATTTATTATGTAGGGTTATATCAGACTCTTTGTAATTGTTTGTTTGTATATTTCAGATGAAGGTTTATTTTCATACTTTTGAAGAATTTTTTGACGAGAATATGCCTGGATTATACTCACATTTTAAAAAACACAAAGTCACTCCAGATCTGTATATTACTGAATGGTATGCATTTTGTTTAATATTTTACATAAAAAAATTTAGGGCAAAATATCTTTGATAGAATGCAGTTTTCTGTTTTGCTGCATGATTTCAACAGACATTCCTTTATGGCCCATATGGCCCTCTATACTTTTTTATACATCATGCTTACAAAGTAGCAGGGGTTATATAGTTTTTAACCTGTTTGTCATTTTTGTTTCTGGATGCTTAATCAAATACTGCTATGGGATTACAACTTCCCTTTGATTTTTGGTCACAATTAATGAGAGGAAGATCCCATTTGATTTTGAGGTAACTTTGTCTTTGGTCAAGGTCATAGTTACAAAAATAGACTGCAATTTGTACAGAAATGTTGTTTTCGTATGTAAATCAAATACTACATATGGGATTGCAACCTTATTTGGATGTATGCTCACACATAATGAGAGGAATATCCCTATTGATTTTGAGGTGACTATGTCTAAGGTCAATGTCAAAGTCAGATCTACTAAAAATAGACTGAAATTTGTGCAGAGAAGTGGTTTGAGGATGATAAATCAAATACTACTTATTGGACTGCAATCATATGTAATGTGTGGTTACATATAATAAGAGGAAGATCCTTCTTAATTTTGAAGCCACTTGGTCAATGGTCAAGGACATAGTTACTAAAAACAGATTGTGTAAGAAAATATATTGTCAAAAACCATAACAGAAATGAATCATGCCGTATGTAATCAGAAAAAAAAAACTATGCTATCAGGTCACTATAAGCTACCCAGGGAAAGTAGTGTAACAGCACAACGTAAGAACGAACTATGAAAATCAGTTGCAAATGGCTTTACTTAATAGATCATGTATGAAGCACCAAAAAAACTTCCCAAAACAACAGTCACAAAGCACAGATATAATAGTACTCTCAGTTACTGGAAGCTGTATATCAAAACTAATAAAAGAATCATGTTCTCACCAACTAAAGTATCATCAGTACACATCCAACAGATTTAGTGTAAAGACATTATAAACAGTTTGAGAAGTGAATGATCATGTTCTTATAATATACATTTATACACTGACAATTTACAAATTTTGTCTTACCAAACTTATATAGCACAATGATCAGCATCTTCTTTACTTATAATATTTATTTTCCTTTTGCAGGATATTTGCTTTATTTAGTAAATCACTGCCTTTAGATATTGCCTGCAGAGTTTGGGATGTATTTTGTAGAGATGGTGAGGAGTTTCTGTTCAGAACAGCTTTAGGTATGATTTAAGATTAAATAACAAATGTTATGAAATCAGAGTTATTTTAACAGAATGGTATGCAGTAAACTCTTTTGCTTTGTAATATAATATTACGGGAAGGGTTTATTGGTAGGAATATTTGAGGCATTGTAAATAAAATAGGATTAGAAGAAGTAATTACAAGGAAGACAGATAGTTGAAACATCAAATTGCCTTAATTTGAGCAATTTGCTTATAATAAATTTTATCCATTCGCTGTTCTAAACTTAGTGAAACATACTAAAATCTGCAACAATATGTTGATGTTTTTCATGTAAAAATCACCATAAAGAATTCTTAAACACTCTTATTTGTGTGTTTTTTATGCAATATATATTACTTGCTTTTCCGATCTCATTCAGAAATTTTTCTGCTTGTTTGTCTGTCATGACAGTGTCAAACTTAATTTTGTGAGAACTCATTCTCTCACTATCATCTCAAACAGTGCAAAATTAAAAGATTCATAGAATGATGTAAATATGCTAATGCTTATGTTGCAAATTTAAATGACAGTGTTAAACTTACACAGTTGACTGCTCTGTTAAGTCCCTTTTGATATATTTTTCTATGTTCTATATTGTTGTCCATCTTTTGGTTCCTGGTGACAAAAGGTATTATAGAAACGTGTGCTGTGCACGGAAATCATCACACATTTTATGGGGTTAAGATGATTTTGATGACTTTACCACAGATACATGTAAATGAAAAGCAGTAGTTTATTATACCATGTCAAATAATGTCTATATTTTTAAAGTAAGGGCCTTGTAACTAATCTGTTGTTAATCTATACAATCTTTTGTTTACAGGTATATTAAAGATGCATGAAGATTTGTTATCACACATGGACTTCTGTAACTCAGTGCAATTGTTGACAAAAATACCAGAAGATATATCTGGGGATACTCTTTTTAAACATATAGACACAATACGAATGAATATAGACAAGAAACGGTTCAATCAAGTGTTGGCTTTTAATAAGGAGTCGTGATGATAATTGTGTGTTAGATTTCCAAGTCATTTCTGGAGTCATGATGATAATTGTATGTTAGATTTCCAAGTCATTTCTGGAGTCGTGATGATAACTGTATGTTAGATATCCAAGTCATTTCCTCACATGTGCATTGGATGTCAAAATGTGTATTTTGCGTGATATCAAAATTATTGCTTTATCCCAAATGGAAGTAGTATTATGATGGTGTGATGTGTTAGCATTGGGAATGTATGCATGTAATATTTTAAAAGGGTTGATGGTCAGTAGTTTTTTCTATAGTATACCAGGGATATGACACTTTTTTTTTTAAAGAGGAAACAAGTTAAGAAAGAAATTGACATGGAGAATATTTGAAAGCTAGATATTTTGGTTTTTGAATTTGTGAAAAGAAAATAACTTCTTTAAAGAATTACAATATGCTATTTAAAATCTGGTGCAAAAAATTTGAATTGTTTATCAGTAAAAAGAATGAATGTATTACATGATATTATATTCACATTTTAACCTTCATTTGACATTGAAAGTCTTTCACTGATTTGTTAATTATTTATTATTATGTATAAGTTGTTATCTGTTCACACATTATTTCCTACCACTCTATGTGCAATTCTATTGAGATATTATGTATAAAAAGATAAAAGCCATAATTTATACAATTTGTACATTAAACAAATGTGAAAATAGGTATTTTGCATGTCAATATTGTATATTACCATTTTACCAAATTTTTTTTATCTTTGATCTTTCTATGATGTATACAAATGAAATCAAGTTTTGAAAATGACTGTTGAAATAGAATTTATCACCAACTGATTTAGGTACTTCTTCTCCTGTGTCTTGCTTTCTGGTATTGATATGTTAGGAAAATTAAGTGGCAATTGTGACAATTAGAAATTGGGAATGTAACTGTTTAAGATAGGTATTTGCAGTGAAACTTAGATGAGTATTTCTAATGGATTGTAGTTGTGGCATTGTTATGCTAGATTTTTTTAGCATGATAAAATTTCCTTTGTCCTCTTACAAACAGTAAACATTTTGAGATCAGAAATTTGACTTACAAATGATTAGGGCTATTCCAGAAGAAGATGTCTCCTGGGGGCAAAACACCCATGAAATTAAGGGGTACCAATTGCAGGGGTGCAATATTTGTTTTCCATAGAAAATTTTGAACTTTTACCCCCACCAACATAATAATTAATCAATGGCGTTCTGCCCCTTAGTGACACTTTTTTTCTGGAATAGCCCTTAAGATATTGATAAAAAAAACCAGTTGAGAAATTGTCTGACAAATAAGATAAGAATTTTGATACGTTGCAAAAACTGATGAGAAAGAAGGTATGATAAGGTCACTTTTTTTACCCTTTGAGCTTGGAAACTAAAATGTTATATAAATCTATCAAATAACATCCTTCAGATCATGCAGATATTAACAAGAAAATCTGTCAAACAATAGTTTTTTTTTCATTTTGTCTTGCATATTTGATAAGCCTTTCAAAATTTCTTGCATTTAAGGAAAACTTCCAAAAAAGCATCATTTTGAGATCTTTTCCTTAAAGTTTAGACATGAGTAACAGCCTTGACTTAAAAGATGTTTTGCTACAAGCTGTCTTGTAAAAAGATACTTAAGTGAGTAAAGAAATTTTTTAAGTAAGCCAAATATGTTAAATTTTGACAAAATTATAACTCAGTGACATTAGTATGAATATTTCAACATTAAAGTGACCAGACTATTTTTTTATTCAGTTATAAATAAAATTATTAGTTTTAAAGGAATGTACATTTTTTCTATATTTGCAATTTCAGGGGCAATATAATGACTGATCATACCTCCTCTTATAATGATTCTGATTATAATTGTGCTATTTTGTTAAGTAAACTTTTTATCATGTTGGATTAATTATTGATTATCATCAAAATAGTTGAGCCAGAAATCTGTGCCATATTAGTAGTAAAATGAGTTTGATAATTCTATAAGAGCATAAAGCTCTGGTTTACTAAATGATTGAAGAATAAGAACAGTGAAGCTCTGGCTTCTGTTAATCTTGGTTATAATACGAATGTTTAAAAATCATTGAAAGTCAACTTCTATTTTTCAGTTATTTATTTATGAGTATTGTTCAAAATTTTTATCAAGAATTATGCCAAGCATAATATTGTCTTTCATTAATTATGAGATTATTTGTGAAGAACAATGTATATATATATATGTATAATTTACTAACCAGGTCTAGGTTCGTTTTGAAAATCTCACTGTTAAGATATATAGCTGACCCTGTTAACCAGTCTGCAATGGAGACGCTATAACATTTCTACCAGTTGTGACAATGAAATTTTATGTAATTTGAAACAATGATCTTTAACAGTAAACCTGTTAATATATTATAAAGCTTAGATAAGTTTGAGGCGATATTTTTGTGGTCTTATATATTAAGACAAAGGAATATTCATCTGGTCTGAAAATTTACCGATTTTGTCCTATTCCCTTTTCTTACTGAGTATGAATTTCCATGGTTTGCCAGGCTTATACTCCATGGATTCACCCTGTCTTGTATGTTTGGAGTTTTTGAAATTTACCCAATTATGGTTGGTTGGTTGGTTGTTATATTCCAAATAGAATTAGTTTAGAACATTAGTATGCAAACAATTGTCTCTTCTTATTTAGTCTTCTAGAAATATGAATCAAAACCTTTTTGACAATTAAAAAGGCAAAAGTTGCTCAGGCAAATATTGACCTTATATGAATTTGGCTTTTCATTGTTTTTCCCTTTGGGTCATTAAAGCTTATCACATGTTCAGGTATTTATACATCCTTAGCTTTAAAATTTTGGGATTTGAGCGTTCCTGATGAAGGTAAATCCAGAAAAACACTTTAGACACACCAAATTAAGTGTTATTTTCATTTTCAATTTAAAAGTTAATGATGGCTAATTTTTAAGCTGCAGAAAATTGACATCTGTTTTTTATGATACATGGACAAGTTGACTAAGTTTATAATGCTTGAAGGGAAATAGTTAATAGACTTATTTAATCCTGCCATATATTAGGAATTGTGTCTTTCGTTGTCTTTTGCTGTATTAAGGTTTTTTTATTCTTTTCAAATAATGAAATGCTGTCTTCGGTAGTTTCCTTTGAATTTATTTACACCTTGACTGTAGACTATGGGTGATTAAGAGTTTAACATATGGTAAAGAACTCTAAACATCTTATTTGGATTTTTAGGTTATTGGATAGCTGTGTCATTTAGGCATACTCCAAATCTGTTATTATTTTATTCAAGTAGTAGAGTTAGATTGTTCAAAAAGATAATGCATCATTGTTTTTTATATAAAAAAACCCACTATAACTTACCATGAAAAAATGGCCTTTCAACTTTTTTAGTTATATTGTAATGTTTCTTAATATTTAAATAAAAAATTTATATGATAAAATACTGATTCAAGAACTAGACTTGCGTCAGTTGCCAGACAAAATTTATACTTTTTAGATATCAAAAGCAATTACAAAGTATTTACATTACAACGCATACCTTCACTGTCCAATGGTGGCAAAAAGGGTAGTAACATGATGTTGAAACCCATCTACAGGGAAAATATTGGGGAGAAAAAAGGAATTTCTCTGATAAATTTCAAAAATTGTAGCCATAATGATCTGTATTATTTGTTCTCAACAACTTATCAGAATGAAACTTTTTCAATTAAAATTAACAAATTATTTTTTTTGATTAATATATCAATTTAGATTTTATCATTTCAAACTGGCCTCTTATTCAAGTTTGGCTGCTTGCATCTTTTATCAAACCCTAGTTTTAGCCATGGTTAAACTTGTCAAACAAAGCAAAATCAATATATATGAAGATCAGGATAACAAGTTGAGGGTTACTAGAGGTAGAGTTTGTATTGTTAGTTTCAAGTGAACTCATCCTACTAAACTCCTAATAGATCATAAAACATGTTCTTGATTTTACCAGTTATCATACTTTAAGATTTGAACAAATAGTGCTGACTTGTTTAAGTCATTTAGAATGGGACCATGTGTATTTTATGTAAATAGTCAGATGGGCATTATATTTCATCAACATGTGATATTTACAATGCAATATTGAAGTCTTTCCAATGACATCTGTCAAAACTATTCTATAGGTGTAAAATATTAACATTACAGAAGCAAAACCATAAATTATTAATATATATTGCAATGTTTGTAAATATTTGGTGGATTGAAACAGAAATCAACTTTTTCTGTTATCTGATCAATAGTTCTGTTATCTGATCAATCGTTTGTAAGGATGTTTTACAATTGATGTCTTTATGATCGAAGCAAATGTTCACATTACAATCGTTTGAGTTCGACAATGTTTTTACTACTTTTTGAGGTTTTAAATTAAGAGATTACTGCTTTTTGATTTAAAATTAGTTCTGTTACTACTTTGAAGATCTTTCAAGTCATTTAGATATCATTGTAAAGATTGGTATAGATTGTTCTTTTTGTGATATGTAATCATTTAAACATTTTTTTACTTATACAGAATGCATTTTTTTACATAAATTTATCAAATTAACATAAATAAAAAGCAGGCTTAAAATAAGAAAAATCCCTGAAAATCTGACAAGATAAAAAAAAAAATAACTGGTGGAAAGTCTCTCATATTTCAGTGTCATTTATATTTTAGGATCTAATGGTAACTATTAGTAGTAATAAAACCTAGCTATATATAAAGGTAAAATTTAAAGGGCATTTGAAAAATGGCATCAACACTTCCTTTATCAGAAGTTAAAATGTTTATTTTTATTTCATGTAAAAAATTAATTCTTGTCCTAGATGGGACTTATTATTGTATACAGTTGTTCATCTTTCAAAAAGTAGCTAGCATGAAAGCTAGAGTTTGCTTTGCTCATGAACTTTATGGAATATTTGAATTTATAGAAGAAATCACCTTTGGAATTTTAAAATTATGTTTGTCTTTCAAGATCTAGAGTTATGGGACTTTAACCATTTGATTTAAGCCAATTTTTCACATATTGATCGGACTTACCTCAAACATGCTTGAATCACTTTACCCTGTTATATGGGATTGGTAAAGGAAAGCGCTCTTATGATTTTGAAAATTTTCTGGTTTTGTCTTTCCAGAATCAAAATTAAGTAAATTTTCACGTATTACACACTAACTCAGTATGCTGTGATCAATTTACACGAAACTAAATAGAAGTGTTAAGAGTGGTCAAAGTAAGCTCCCTTTTGATTTGAAAAAAAATTAGTTATGGAACTTCAACCTTCAGATTTAAGGCAACTTTTATAGGCTAGAGGATATCCTGCAAGTTTTTCTGCTAGGCCATTATTGATTGCCATCTACAATATTCCATTTTATCTTTGCAACAACTTTAATATAAAGAATAAGGGTCTATCTTGTCATTCTGGCACAGCTGTTTATTAGTTTATCTTTTCAATTTTGACAGACTATTAAAGTACCCTGGGCAACCATCCACATGTATAATTTCATATATCTATGCATATATACTGTGTGTCCTAGGGTCACTCCAAAGTAATCTTGTTGGGGAAATTTTCTATAATAATAAAAAAAAAAAACATAAGTAAAGATTGTAATGAACCTTTAATTTTTGCCAAGTCATCAATATTTATCCACTTGGATAGCATCATTCTATCTGCAATAATTTTTCACAAACTATTTTTGGTTCTCAACATCTACAACTTCAATGTTAATTAAAAGCTTTTGAGGTTTATAGATATAGAAATAGACATTATCTACTGCTCATGTTTTATATATATGTTGATATTTTTTACTCTGCTTATTTTTGATAAATTTTGTATGTGTTTCCTTAGGCTTGTTGAGAAGCTAAAAAAATCACCATCCTTAGCGAAAATCATTTGACAGCAGAATGGCATTGTCATGATGATATGATTATCAGGAAGAGTCTTTCAAGAAAGATAGAGTTTACCTTCTAACCTTTATTAGCTTGTAATGTACTGTGGATTCATTTATTTTCTTGGGTACCAAATATATGGATTTAGGAAAAAATTGAAGTTTGTGGATATTTGATTTAGTGGTTTAACAAAAGTCTGCATACAAGCCTATAGAAAATGTATACTTCGTTGAACATTTAAATTCCTGGTTCACCTAGGCCTGTACCCATGAAATTAATGAAAATTGGTATCTCACAAATAATAATGATTGCATAGTATGTTCATGGCAAAAGGTTAAAACCTCTTGACTTTTAACTTCAATGTCTTAGAATGGCGCATTGTAAAAAGCTTGTAGACACAATACCAAATAGAATATAAGAGTTACAGCTCTTCTTTATAAAGATTACCATTATCCTATTTGGTTTTAAATTCAGACTCCCAGATCTATACAGTTCATAATATAACTGGATAGGAATCATTCTTTTTTGAAAAAAGGTTTTGTTTGCAAATGTCACTTTTTTGTAATTTGCCTTTAAACACCTTATCATAACATGGCGAAGAAAAAACAGCAATTCTGCATGCACAAACTGAAGTTATTCATCTAGTTGTACAGAAGTCACAAAAGTATTGTTACAAATATAAGATAATAAAATTCTCTGAAATTTGTTTTTACATATGTATGAAATAAGAAATGAATTTTCATGTTCACTCAATTAGATATACAAATCATTAATGTTTTCTTCTTACATTCTTACAAAAGTTTTTTTCTGTCATTTTTTCAATAGTATTTAATTTTGAATGTGTCATTTGTACATACGATTTTTTTGTAAATCTGTAATATTTAAAAAAAATGCAATGCAATATTTATATTTTGCATTATTAAAATTTGTATAGAACCATTCAGTCTTGGCTTCATTATAGTTATTTTCATTTCTCTAATAGAACTTAAGCACCAGGTAAAAGATTCCTTCTGCCAGTGGATAAAACCATGGTTTCCACCAATTTATTTTTTTCACAGAGAAAACCTTTGATGTTACAATGAAGGAACTCTCTAAGGCAGTCATTGAATTGGTCAAAGTTAAACCTTTGGTTTAGTGTCATTAATGTCCTTTTGTATGATTTATCTTATGGAGACATTCTGTCACACAGGTGTTTGTCTTTTTTATTCCCTGTATCCTATGAATGATTCATAATAGCTTGGGATATACTGTGATGTAAAAGAAAGTTTTATTAATGATTTTGGTTCCTAGTATTGATGGCAACATATAACAGGGATTTTCAAATTAGGTCAAACCTCTTGTTGTATAAATTTTACACAATGTTAGTCCTTCAAGAAGAGATATGACAAGTTGTTTCGAACAACTGTTACTGTTCATTTTTGATCCAGCAATGCTGGGACTACTAGTATGTGATCACTACGGATTATAAGATGGTGTAGAATTCTGAATTGAAGACATAGCATGAAACCAAAGACGTGTTAATTGAATTGCAGAAAGTATAAACACTGTTTTAATTATGTACTACCAACTATGACATGATTTATTTATTGAATGATCGGTGTTTAGCGCCACTTTCAGCACTGCTGGCTATTTTGTGGTGGCCAATTTTAATTAGTGGATAAAACCTGAGAGAACCACTACCTTCGGTAGGAAAACTGACAATTCTAGTCAATTAAGATTGGAGTCGATCCCACCTGCCCCGTGCAGGACTAGAACTCACAACCTGAGTGTTGACAGGCTAGTGATACAGTAGTTGAACTACTTAGACCACTCGGCCACCAAGTCCCTTAACTTTGACATGTAATTTGCCCTTGAATAAAGAAAAAAAAAAAAAAGATTTTGAACAGCAACTAAACTTTAAATATACACTTGAATACAGTTCCTTTGTAAATCAAAATTTATAAAATATCACTGTTAAAGTGAAAGTTAATTAAGGAGAAACGGTAACAAAAGGTAACATATCAAATTAAAGCAGTTGAAAAGATTATAACAGCATTTTATTAGTATTTTAATGTTTATGTGTAAGTCATATAAATAATTGAATAAAATTTGGTACAAGTTGTGTATAAATATCAAAGGGGATTCCCAAACTTTTATTTACTTCCACTGTTTCATTTCTTTCCCGAGGCATCTGCCTCATCAACGATGTTGCTAGAAAAAGTATAAAAAATACTGAATAGGTAGTACCTGTCCATACCTGACAAAACAAAATGCTTGACTAAATCAACCAAAGGAAGGAATGGAAAACAACTGATATACTCCTAGATTTGTACAGGCATTTCCCAAAGTAAATGGTGCATTAAAACTGGTTTTAAAGCTAGCTAAAGTATGTTCCATCATATCAACAAAATTGTATAAGCAGCTGGATTAGTCATAATTGGTTTACTTAACAATAATTTGGATCCAGCAGACAAAATTGTGTTTACATACATCTTAGATATACAACACTGAAAACAATCCAAACAAACATACATATAAATCTGACAAAGACGGCTAAAGTTTTTCTTGTTGATTGTACAATATAGTATAACATGATGGCATATACACTTTCATAATTAAGTTCAATTAAAGTAAAATGAAAATACAAGGGTATACAACAGTGATCCAAACTTGGTTTAGTAATGCACCATTGGTTGAAGAGGATCCCTATTGATTTTGAGGTCACTAAAGTCAAGGTCAAAGTAACAGCAGATGTTGATAGACTGAACCTGAAACTTGCAATTGACTTTCTGGATTATTTCGTTTGAACCAAATGTCCAAGTGATGCCAAACTTGGTTTGATCATGTTAAAGAATACGTAATTGGGCAATATTTCAGATTTTCATGAAATTTGGATGCATTTAGAGCTCGTTCAACTGCATCTGACTATTAAAAACAAAATGAATTATGTATAGCTTATCTCAGATGTAGATTCAGGATTTTGAAAAAGAAGGCCCCCAAACTAGGAAATGTGGAGTGGGACAGGTAAAAAGTCTATGCATTAACCATATCATATGTAGCTCCTTAAAGGGGAGGGGGCTCCTAAATCCACCTCTGTATACAATACAATGCAATGCAATACAGTACAGTACAGGACAGGACAGTACAGGACAGGACAGGACAGGACAGGACATATAAATCAGATATTTTGATTTTTTGATTTTTTGGTGTTTTAACTCCACTTTTAAGCACCGCTTTTGGGCTATTTCGTGGCGGCCAGTTTTTATTGGTGGAGGAAGCCGGAGTGCCCGGAGAAAACCACCGACCTTCGATAGGAAAACTGACAATCCTAGTCAATTAAGATTGGAGTCGAGTGCACCCGCACGAGCGGGGTTCGAACTCATAACCTCAGTGTTGACTGGCTAGTGATTACAGTAGTAACTACTTAGACCACTTGGCCACCGAGGCCCCTATAAATCAGATATAATGTATATATAGATTAAGAACACTTATAACAATATAAGGTCCTCTTGCGCTTAAAATCCTGCATGGAGATGTTGCCAAAGTTGGCAAGTATGCAATATAGTTAATTAAAGATTAGTGTATATAAAATGTATGTAAAAAGAGATGAAAAATGCATTTTTTTTTACTTTAAATTACGATATGTATGGAGTGATTGTAAGGTATACATGTTCGTCTAGCAGGGTTGATGTGAGGACTTGGCCTCGTTTTCGTAGTTCAGTTAATGAAAAGTTTTTTAGTGGTTATATAAAAATAAAAATAAGTGGTATGATTGCAAATGAGACAATTCTCCACCAGAGACCAAATGACATAGAAGTTTACAAATATAGGTCACCATACGGCCTTCAACAATCAGCAAAACCCATATCGCAAAGTCGGCTATAAAAGGCCCCGAAATGACAAATGTAAAACAATTCAAACGAGGAACTAACGGCCTGATTCATGTATATAACAATGAACGAAAAACAACACACAAATATATGATATACAGCAACAAACGACAACTACTGAATTACAGCAAGGATTTGTATAATGACACTGTACAAATCCTTGATTTCAGGCTCTATGCATGTCCTTTCTTCATACTGTAAGCATAGGTGATGTACGGAGGCGAGGTAAGCATAGGTGATGTAAGGAGACGAAACCAGTGCTTGACACTAAACAAAATAGTGACTAACCAGGTAGCCATCCTCATTGAACATCATATATCACTATCAAGAACTTCAAATAAAAAACAACTGAGAATTTCATTAGCAAATACCGACATTTGCAAACATTCTTTTTTCCCCACAAACTTTAAACGACTGGAACTCATTGTAATACATAAATGCAAAGTAGTGGAAAGTTTTAAGGAAGTTATTTGAGCTAAATTTTCACTCCATGACTGAGTTGCTCAAAACGTTGGATAAAGTTATCCACTGGATAGCATTTAATTTTCTTACCATTTCAGTACTATTTTCGTTATCTTTAAATGAAATAGAAGACAATTATGCGTAGTTAATGTTCAAAACTTGAATATTATTGAAAATAAGTTGGGGAGTATTGAATAAAAGTGATATACTTGCAGAATAAAAGTAAATTTATTTTATCATATGTAATTTCACTCGAAAAAACAAGGTCTACTTTCGAAAAAGTGGAACTATTCACTCCAAAAACACAATCTCAACCGGACACCATGCCTACTGTGTAGCTAGTGAGTGTTTACTAGCTGTGTAAGCATGTTTATGGAGCAATCTACCAACCAAAATGTAATCAATTTTGAGAGTCACTAAAATATTATCAATTTTAACAAACGAAGAATTTTTACTTAATTTAGGGTTAGTAACCGCAGGATAGAAACTGGGAGACAAGAACACAAACTAAATGGTGTCTCAGGTCAGGAAATCTTTAGCTTAGTGCTGTCCACATGTGAAATGCTATATGTCAACATTGGTCGCATAACTAAACAGAATGTGTTCTAGGATGCAATCTTTAGTTTATGATTCACCAAGATTATAACTCTTATAACATCCATTTCAAAAGTTTCCAAACCTGGGGTCTGTTTCACAAAAAAACTTACGACTAAGATTGGTCGTAAGTCATGAACAATTCAGTATACTTACGATCAATCTTAGTCGTAAGTTTTTTGGTGAAACCGACTCCTGAGAAACATGAATAAACATCTCCTGACTTGGATCATGACAAATAAAGATTTAGATTTTAATCAATCATTGAGTCTTATAAAAAAAATCCAGATGAGACAGAAAAAAAAGAGATATAAGTTACATTAACCAAAAAAAAAAAAGGCAAACAACTCTAGTAAACACTTCATCAAACGACTGAGCAACACGAACCCCACAAAAACAGGGTGTAATATCAGGTGCTCAGAAAGCCGGGGTTAATAGATCCTGCTCCTCCAGTGGCACACGTCAATCATGTTGCTCATGGTAAGCAGAAATTCGGTGATAGAGGGACTTTGAAAGATTAGTTTCAAGCAGAAAAACAGCTAACTGAGATACCCTCTTATCAAATGTTACTTAATTACCTACTTTCTTAATAACGACTAACCCGATAAAAACAAAAAGGACAAACAACACATGGTCTAATAGGTAGCCGTATTTAGTATAATTTATGGTGCCACATGTGGAGCAGGGTCTCCTTACCCTTCCGGAGCACCTGAGATTACCCAAAGTTTTTGGTGGGGTTCGTGTTGCTCAGTCTTTAGTTTTCTATGTTGTGTTTTTGTATTGTTTGTCTGTTTGTCTTTTTCTTTTTTATCCATTGCGTTGTCAGTTTATTTTCCACTTATGAGTTTGAATGTCCCTTTGATATCTTTCGCCTCTCTTTTAGGACAGATGCAAACAGGGGAGGGGATTTCAAGCTTGGAGTACCACCAGGATGACCCCTAACTTAAACAAAGATATAAAAGACGGCTTATAATTTAGAGAGCAAAATATCATGGTATTCGCTACTACTGACCTTGGTCTATTTGTTTTGTACTGTTCCGACGTTGAGGCTTATACATTTGTTATTATGCCTCAAATGAAATGTACATTGGCTGATGATAACCTTACAATTGTTTATCCTCAAAAAAGAATGAGCTGAAAATATTTCATGATTGTTACAATGACATACTTTTAAATATTTTAATGAGTTCCGGTAAACTACATTTGCACTACTAACACTATAACAATGCACATGTAAAGAGCCCCAGCGGAGCGAGGCGAAATTTTTTTTAGACCATTTTATGCAGAAAATTATATTTTTTTTTCACATTTTCCCTGAATGCATGTGTACTACCCCCAGAATCCGACACTAGTTAGATTTTTATTTCAATTCCATAAATAATTGCCTTGAAAATATTGAATATGCTTCCAATGATAATTTTTTTACAAAATTAACAATTCAGATTATTTACAACAAAAAGTTCAGCTTTCTTCCCTTAACAGATGCAAATTTTGTAATAACAGTCCCTCTTTTTCGTGACGAGTAACATATCTAAAAGATTGACCCAATAGTTACCAGATTAAAGAACAGTTTGTCTTTGGCACCTTTATCTGCGAAGACAGTACAACTTCCGAAATAGAGTGCGTCAGTAAACATCGAAAGTCTTAGCCGTGGGTTCTCTTTAAACCAAAATGCATCCAGTTTTCTCTCCCGACCATAGATAACCCTACAATTTAACCAAAACTTTAAATCATGGATTGTGCCATTATATATTCCATATTTTTAAATACAAACAAAAAGAAGACTGGAAATTGAAAGCAAAGCTCAATACATGATACTCACATTCCCCCTAAGTATATATAAGCATGGGGTCACTTATATATATTTGGCATATCTGAGGCTGTGTAGCTTTGAATTTCAATATAACCACTAATTCATATATTTCCAATAGAATTTTATTGTTTTCTTGAAACTACCATCATTCAATTAATAAATATATAATGTAAAAGCATCCCTTTTATATTTGACAGCTCAAAAACGGACCCATTACAGTGGCACTTCTGTTTATGGAACTTTGGAATATAAGAACCAGTGACCCCCTTTTCAAGGAATTTGAGCCTCCCCATGGGGGTTTTTGATTTATGAATACTTAGCCTTTTTAGGGAGCTACCATTTGATTTTTATGGGGGGGGGGGGGGGGGGGTTGGGGGGTTGGGCTAGGATGAAATTTGAAAAAAATAGGCAGAACAGGATTTTTGAGTTAAAAAAAAAAAGGCAGGATGAGACACTTGCAAAAAAAAAAGTCAGGATGACACAATTTAGGTAAAAAAAATTCAGGATAAACTTTAAAAAAAAAAAGCAGGACCGAATTGAGTGAAAAATAAAACGACAGGACAGATATTACAACTAAAAAAAAAATGCAGGACAAAATTTTTCATCCTAGCCCCCCCCCCCCCATAAAAATCAAATGGTAGCTCCCTTAGTAGTGATATTGCCAAAACATGTGAAAATGAAATTAATATTTGTACCTAGATGGAAACGGGTATTTATAAGCCCAGGAATTATCGCACTCTGTCACAAATTGAGTTTTGATCAATTCGTCTTTCATGTCAGATCACAGGAAGCGATATCAGGATATGGTGGTTTATTTGGTGGTAACGTTGTTGCTTCGTCAGATGTTGAAGCCATTGCTCCACTTGCACTTGGCTCAATTTCAGACGAAACTTGTCCGCGGGTCTGTGTATCATCATCCTCTGCCGCTTGCAGTAGCCCATGACGTAGACTTTTTACGAAAAAAGTCGAGAACACTTTTCTGTTTTTCCATCTTGTTTACATAAACTAAATGAAGAACACATGCTGCGGAAATGATTTGGCGTTGTTCTCATATCCTTACACCTGTAACATTCGGAGACCTACGCGTTTACAGGGGCGTTTCCAGGATATTTGAAAGAGGGGGCGTAGAATACAATCTTTTGCCGAGCGGAGCGAGACGAAAATTTTTTTGGACCTTTTTTTGGCTAAAAAACATAAAATAAATGTGAAATGCACTAATGTAACGGTTCCTGACTTGGAGCATGTATATTTTATAGTTAAAGTGTCAGGGTTTGATATTTTTTATGCCGAATTCTCTCCATTAATTGTCTATGGTATATTAAAATGATTGGATGGATCTTAACAGCAGTAGACCAATATCGAGAAATTCCAAATTCTAGGGTATATGGCGTTACTTTACATTTCAATAGTACTAGGCCAGGATTTTATGAACGGGAGGCGTAATTCCGGTTGCCCTGGAATAGGGTTCATGGGGAAGGTCAGAAGCTCCTGGATTTCAACAATTTAGCATCAAATTGTGAAGTATTATAACAGACTCCATGATAGACAAATTGGTGAAAATAGTCTGCCTTCAGATCATTCAAATTATGTATTGATGAACATGTGGATATCAAATCTTTGGAAGAAGTTGTAAATTCAGTTAAAAGGTTATATGAAATGGGCTTGAAAAATGAAAAATAAATCTTTAACGATAGCTTTTTCTGAACTTTTGATATACCCGTTTTGTTAAAATATACCTTTTCACTGTTTTGGTCTTTTGGAAAATGTTGTTTGTGCTGTATTTAGTCCCCTTTACCAAGAAATTTGTTTTGCATGCACACGTATAAAAAATTGCGGTTTTTATCCAACGCAATCATAGGTTTGAACGTTGTTTTCAATTTAGTAGATATAAAAAGATGTGGTATGAGTGCCAATGAGACAACTCTCCATCCAAGTCACAATTTATAAAAGTAAACCATTATAGGTCAAAGTACGGTCTTCAACACGGAGCCTTGGCTCACACCGAACAGCAAGCTATAAAGGGCCCCAAAAATTACTAGTGTAAAACCATTCAAACGGGAAAACCAACGGTCTAATCTATATAAGAAACGAGAAACACTTATGAACCACATCAACAAACGACAACTACTGAACATCAGATTCCTGACTTAGGACAGGTGCAAACAGTTGCAGCGGGTTTAAACGTTTTAATGGTACCAAACATTCACCCTTATCTGAAACAATAGTGTAACATTGTATTTATAATTATGATACCCCGTTCTAGATAGTCAAATCTGACCCCTTCCAATGCAAGGCGAAAAAACCTAATCCCATTTCAGACAATTTAGCTGAAAATGCAACCCCGTTTGGCGGAACATACCCGATATCATATATATAGCGAGTATCCCCCGGGTAGATGTAGAATGGCCATTGGGGAAGTGTCACACAAAACAACCATTTCATGTATAGATTTACTTACCGCTTTGGTTGTTTAAAAAAGGTGTCCAAGTCACCTATCGGATGGGGGAATCAGTATAAAAAGAAATCAGAGTATGTGTTTAATTAATGAATATGATAAATTGCCATATTCAATACAATATAAGCAGATAACGATAGTTTGTTTGGTTTTTATTTTTTTGAAAAGGGGGGGCGTACGCCCATTACGCCCTTACCTGGACCCGCCCCTGGTTTATCTGCTGCGAACATATGCGATTATATGGAATTATATATCATATATTTTTTTCATTTTTTTAATTTTTTTGTCGAAATGATGTGGATGCTTGAGCATCTGAGCATACATGCAAGCTACGCCACTGTCGTACGTCTTTTTTCCCGATTCACGGTTCATCAAGCCGCTATCCATTTATTGGTCAATATATTTGGCGGGTAAATTCTATTGTTCTATTTTTTCTTATGAGGGAAGTCATGCTTTTGAAGTTAACACCTTACACTGAACTGGTTGTTTGAAAATTAACAACTATTTAATATCTTGACTTTGTGGTTGGAAATTTATTATCAGTCAGGTCAGTCTTATTCTTTCTTTACTGACATCACAAAAATGGCCCTGTAACTGTGTAATTTAATGTTTACACATTATGAATGTTTAGCTTGAATGTCGAGAACGAGTTAAAACACATGAAGACTTTATATGTTACGACCACTTTTAAATATATTTAGGGGACAACCATTGTTTTCTGGTGAGGTATTTTTTTCTCGGACGAAAGTTTCATTTTTGCCTCCTGCTGGGCCTTTTGTTCAAAATTGTTTATTAGCCTGTATTTTGTTTCGGAAGAAAATTCATATCCTTCCTGTTTATGGCTAAATTATGTCTTTTATTGTAACCAGTCCAGGATATTCATTTCGAGTCCAAAATCATCCTGCCAATAAAAGTTGACACATTTAAATGAGCGAATATGCAGATCGAGTAGACCGGTATGAATGCTGTAATTTAAGTGTAATTCGATTAGTGTAAAAAATTAAAGAACGCAGAAGTTACCGCCCCGCCACTCTGTTGTTGAATTATTTTTTTTAATCAACTGATCAATACAAATGGCAATTACTAGATCCTAAAGACTGCTGCAATTTTTATAAAAAAAAAATAATTGAAAAGATATATGAGCCATGAATGTGTACCATTTGCAATAAGAAAGTAGGTTGATACTTTTAAAATATCTTCCATTTGAGGAAATTATTTACTGTTTGAGGAATTTTTTCCCATTTGTTGTATTTTCTGAATTTAATCCAATTGAAAACCTTGTAACATAGGTTCATGTAACTTCACCCCAAAATGTAATGTATTGAAATGCAGCAAGGTGAGTAATATATTTCCTCCTTAAACAGATCATTCTAACTTAATTTTCAACAACACTGACTTTTATGATATACATCTCATTCAAGTTCAGTTTTTGGATTCTAAGTTTATGAGAGTTGAAGTCATCTTATATAATGGTGACTTTTATGATATACATCTCATTCAAGTTCAGTTTTTGGATTCTAAGTTTATGAGAGTTGAGGTCATCTTATATAATGGTGTTATTATATGTATCTGGGGAGTACGGAGTGAGGATATATCGATTTCTCCCCAATGGAAGGCTGGCAAATAGAGCTGAGTGACAGTATAACAACTTCCCCCATGGTAGCCCTAGTGAAAAGGATATCTGAGAAACAGTATAGAAACTTATCCAATGGTAGCTCCCATTAATACAGCATTTTTTTTTAAATATAAAATATCAGAAAGTAGGGGCTGTGGTACTTTGGATTTCTCTACCATTAAAAACTGGCCAGAGATATAGCCAAGAGTCCTGAAAGTGGCTTTAAATATTAGTGTTCAATCAATCATTAGAAATTAGTGAAACACATATGGATTGGTGTTTCTGTCTATTACACACATATTCAGGACGAGAACATGGAAGTTAACCTGCATGTACTAGACTCACAATTGACTTTTAGCTTGCAAAGTTCACAAGTCAACAGTCTGAAGGAAGACCTTGGACACGTAACCAGAAACACTCCGACTCCAAACAACTATTTTTTTATCACTGAAATTGCCTTTTTACCTTGTTGAGAATTGATCCTACAACCTCTTGCACACTGCCAGGTTGTGTTTACTGAACAGTGAAGATGTGGTGATGATGACTCATCAGTGTCTTAATTAAATTGGATAACATTCTTAAAAAAAAAAGTTGAATAAAACATAAACTTTATATGATTTTTATAGAAAAACATACTTTAGTTGAAAAAAAACATAAAATTGTCACAGTTTTAAACATTAACTATAAAACCAATATTTTAGAGAAACCCAACAACGTGGCAGAGTAAGCAATGTTTGTACATGTGTTACACAGCTCTTGCAGTTTCTGAGAGATATGGTAAGACTACGGTTATAATTGAACATGGTAAGTAATTTTTTGTGGCATTATTGATACTACAAGTAAATACAAAGTACAGAAGTACTGAACATCGGATGACTGCAAGTTTTTGTGGATGGTCACAAGCACTTGTCTCACAAAAAAAAATTACATCTCTATACCTGAAAGTGAGGTTAATGTACAGATAGATTTTTTTTTCTTAGACAAGTTCATGCGTGGATGATAAATAAATGACAGGGAATTCAACTTCACCGTAATAAATATGATATTGAAGTGATACAAATCAGTATACTCTGGTTTGTTGTTATATATTATATAAATAATTGTATATTATAGTTGCATGTATATATAATTTTCATCCATTTGTATATCATTCTATTCTACTATATTAATAATAGTGCAGTGCAAGTGCATGGTGGACACTTCTGTAATAATTCGATTTTTCTAATTGATTGGATTTGAGTAGGCATTCTGTACAAAACTATAAAATTTTTATCACATGATTTTGATACACCTGTTTATGGGACGTATTATGGTATACTGTTGTCCGTCTGTCCGTTGTCAACGTGTCTGACAATAACTAAAAAACGCTTTAACCAATTGTAATGAAACTTTGGTGAATTGTTTATATCTATTCAAGTAAGCTCTCATTTGATTTTTCGGGCTTATCATATTTGCACTCATGACGCAGCTCATTAATTTAATATGCATCTAATTAGAAACCTTCTCATTGGCCTATAATATTTCAGATTGTTTCTTTTTCAGTTCCTAAGGTACTTTAATTTTTTTTTACAAGTTGACATTTAATTAATGGGAGATAATTCTGACCACAAGATGTTTATTTTTATTTATGTGTGATAAACAGATTGATTCTTCCAGATTAATTTGTAAACTTTTATTTCAATTGATAGTTTTCGTATAGCTATTTCTGTAAATTCAGAAATTATTGTGTACATTTATTATTTCGATTTTTGAAGAATGGACAAAAATGTGGGATTAATGAAAAACCACATACAGATTTATGAATCAGATATCAGAATGCGAGTTCTTATTATAGGGATACTCACCTAGTTGCATTATTCGCATTAAAGGGGCATAAGCTGTCAAATTCATGTTCACCGATTTGACTCAAATTCTTATATTCGACTTATAACATACTAAAATGCATGTCCAAACAAACAGAAATTGAAATTATTGCATTACCCTTAGCCATGCTTACATCAATGAAAGATTTTGTTTGCATTTTTCCAGAACATGAAGTATATGATGTAGGATGTCATTGTTAAAACACAAGTCATTATGAGTAACAGCATGGAGACTCCCTATTAGAGCACGTACTAACATGTCCAAAGTGTATCCTACATCATACAACATCTTGCTTAGAATGTAATGTTCTTATATTCATATTTTCAAAGAAGGACTTTTATTTTAAAAGATTTTTATAATACTCATTTCTTCTCTAAACAACTACCACACAAAAAACTGCACCTTGACTGATACATGGACTAATGACAAAATATATAAATGATATGTAACTAATGACCACAGTTAGAAGGTCCACCAGTGGTAGCATCTCTAAAGGGAGGTTGCAGGATGAAATCACATGTTTGTTAGTTGCATTGAACTATTCAGTTCATTAAAACATCTGACTGACTTTGACTGAAGACATCCAGAGTATAAATGAGTTTGTTTCAAACAGATATTTTAAGTGTTAACAAGATTTTAGTTCAATATTTATTAAAGGTTTCATTTAAAAATTTTCATTATTGAAAAGGCAAGCAGAGTACATTTTTTTTTTTCAGTATAACTTTTTATTGAATCAGTAATCTGTTTGTTTACTTGTAAACATTTGAAAAGTACCACAGCGACTGAAAAAGAACCAATCATTGTCAAAATGTTGGAAAATATTTTAAAAAAATGTGCAACTTGAAAGTTGTGTAAGAAATGTTAATACGGTACCAATAATTTTATTTATTTTGTATAATCAGTCTCTAAAGATACTGAACAGATGACTTCATATTTGGTCTGCAGCTCAACAATGACTAGTTGTAAAGTGTGAGCATGTTTTGATCTGTCATTCCCCTACTTCCTGTACGCCTATACTTTGAATTTTTCAATATATATGGTATGAACTAAATAAAATGTCTCGCCCTCAATCTTTTTTCAAAGACTACACAACTAAAGCATGTATATATATCCAACTACAATTTTAACTATAATCTATATGGTGGATTTTTTTTTTAAATTATCAATAAAAATTGGGTGGTTTCTGTAGAATCGGATTCTGAATAATAATGACTTTTTTTAATTTCCAATTATACCAAGGATGGCAGAAGAACCAACAGAAAGTGAAAAGACTTGAAAAAAATGTAGGCAGTGTAAGTAATATAAAGTAATTTTGCTGTTTGTGGTGTTTCCTTTAATTAGCTTGTTACCTCCAAATGGGATGACAGTCATCGATGTTGAGATGGCCTCCGTCGCTGCCTCTGATGTCTGTAGATTCTGAAGAATAATAACTTTCTTTTATTAATAGATAAGAGAGCGAAAATGTCAACTATACTTTGTGTATACAACAAAGAAACCCTTAAGAGCTATTTTCCTAATGCTTGTAGTTTAAAGATTTAGATGGCTTGCTTGCTTTGCTTGTATAAATGTTTGCTCAAGCATTGTAGTTAAGATTGACATCTGCAATCAATAGATAGGCGGGGCTTCAGCTTGTATACATTATACTCTGCATTATACTTAACATCCAATAACATTTAAGTATGAGTATAATGTATACAAGCTGAAGCCCCACCTTATAATCTATTGATTGCAGATGTCAATCCTAATTACAATGCTTGAGCAAACATTTATACAAAATGCTTTAAATTGTGTATATCTAATGAAAACTTTCAACTATTGTCTATATGGTTGATTTTTTGGTAAATTATGTATAAAAATGTTGTGATTTCTGTAGATTCTGAATAATAATAACTTTCTTTTATTTCAATTATACCAAGGAGAGCAGAAAAACCAGCAGAAAGTGAAAGACTTGAAGAAATTTAGGCAAGTAGATTGTTTAATTGATTGTTTCTTTCTGACTTCCCCATTAAAGAAGAAGAAAAATAGATAAGAGAGCGAAAATGTCAAATATACTTTGTGTATACAACAAAGAAACCCTTAAGAGCTATTTTCCTAATGCTTGTAGTTTAAAGATTTAGTTGGCTTGCTTGCTTTACTTGTATAAATGTTTGCTCAAGCATTGTTAAGATTGACATCTGCAATCAATAGATAGGCGGGGCTTCAGCTTGTATACATTATACTCTGCATTATACTTAACATCCAATAACATTTAAGTATGAGTATAATGTATACAAGCTGAAACCCCACCTATCTATTGATTGCAGATGTCAATCTTAATTATAATGCTTGAGCAAACGTTTATACAAAATGCTTTAAATTGTGTATATCTAATGAAAACTTTCAACTATTGTCTATATGGTTGATTTTTTGGTAAATTATGTATAAAAATGTTGTGGTTTCTGTAGATTCTGAATAATAATAACTTTCTTTTATTTCCAATTATACCATGGAGAGCAGAAAAACCAGCAGAAAGTGAAAGACTTGAAGAAATTTAGGCAAGTAGATTGTTTAAATGATTGTTTCTTTCTGACTTCCCCATTAAAGAAGAAAAATAGATAAGAGAGCGAAAATGTCAAATATACTTTGTATACAACAAAGAAACCCTTAAGAGCTATTTTCCTAATGCTTGTAGTTTAAAGATTTAGTTGGCTTGCTTGCTTTACTTGTATAAATGTTTGCTCAAGCATTGTAATTATGATTGACATCTGCAATCAATAGATAGGCGGGGCTTCAGCTTGTATACATTATACTCTGCATTATACTTAACATCCAATAACATTTAAGTATGAGTATAATGTATACAAGCTGAAGCCAACCTATCTATTGATTGCAGATGTCAATCATAATTACAATGCTTGAGCAAACATTTATACAAAATGCTTTAAATTGTGTATATCTAATGAAAACTTTCAACTATTGTCTATATGGTTGATTTTTTGGTAAATTATGTATAAAAATGTTGTGAGTTCTGTAGATTCTGAATAATAATAACTTTCTTTTATTTCCAATTATACCAAGGAGAGCAGAAAAACCAGCAGAAAGTGAAAGACTTGAAGAAATTTAGGCAAGTAGATTGTTTAATTGATTGTTTCTTTCTGACTTCCCCATTAAAGAAGAAGAAAAATAGATGAGAGCGAAAATGTCAAATACACTTTGTATACAACAAAGAAACCCTTAAGAGCTTTTTTCCTAATGCTTGTAGTTTAAAGATTTAGTTGGCTTGCTTGCTTTACTTGTATAAATGTTTGCTGAAGCATTGTAGTTAAGATTGACATCTGCAATCAATAGATAGGCGGGCGTTCAGCTTGTATACATTATACTCTGCATTATACTTAACATCCAATAACATTTAAGTATGAGTATAATGTATACAAGCTGAAACCCCACCTATCTATTGATTGCAGATGTCAATCTTAATTACAATGCTTGAGCAAACATTTATACAAAATGCTTTAAATTGTGTATATCTAATGAAAACTTTCAACTATTGTCTATATGGTTGATTTTTTGGTAAATTATGTATAAAAATGTTGTGATTTCTGTAGATTCTGAATAATAATAACTTTTTCTTTTATTTCCAATTATACCAAGGAGAGCAGAAAAACCAGCAGAAAGTGAAAGACTTGAAATTTAGGCAAGTAGATTGTTTAATTGATTGTTTCTTTCTGACTTCCCCATTAAAGAAGAAGAAAAATAGATAAGAGAGCGAAAATGTCAAATATACTTTGTGTATACAACAAAGAAACCCTTAAGAGCTATTTTCCTAATGCTTGTAGTTTAAAGATTTAGTTGGCTTGCTTGCTTTACTTGTATAAATGTTTCCTCAAGCATTGTAGTTAAGATTGACATCTGCAATCAATAGATAGGCGGGGCTTCAGCTTGTATACATTATACTCTGCATTATACTTAACATCCAATAACATTTAAGTATGAGTATAATGTATACAAGCTGAAACCCCACCTATCTATTGATTGCAGATGTCAATCTTAATTACAATGCTTGCGCAAACATTTATACAAAATGCTTTAAATTGTGTATATCTAATGAAAACTTTCAACTATTGTCTATATGGTTGATTTTTTGGTAAATTATGTATAAAAATGTTGTGATTTCTGTAGATTCTGAATAATAATAACTTTCTTTTATTTCCAATTATACCAAGGAGAGCAGAAAAACCAGCAGAAAGTGAAAGACTTGAAGAAATTTAGGCAAGTAGATTGTTTAATTGATTGTTTCTTTCTGACTTCCCAATTAAAGAAGAAGAAAAATAGATAAGAGAGCGAAAATGTCAAATATACTTTGTATACAACAAAGAAACCCTTAAGAGCTATTTTCCTAATGCTTGTAGTTTAAAGATTTAGTTGGCTTGCTTGCTTTGCTTGTATAAATGTTTGCTCAAGCATTGTAGTTAAGATTGACATCTGCAATCAATAGATAGGCGGGGCTTCAGCTTGTATACATTATACTCTGCATTATACTTAACATCCAATAACATTTAAGTATGAGTATAATGTATACAAGCTGAAGCCCCACCTATCTATTGATTGCAGATGTCAATCTTAATTACAATGCTTGAGCAAACATTTATACAAAATGCTTTAAATTGTGTATATCTAATGAAAACTTTCAACTATTGTCTATATGGTTGATTTTTTGGTAAATTATGTATAAAAATGTTGTGATTTCTGTTGATTCTGAATAATAATAACTTTCTTTTATTTCCAATTATACCAAGGAGAGCAGAAAAACCATCAGAAAGTGAAAGACTTGAAGAAATTTAGGCAAGTAGATTGTTTAATTGATTGTTTCTTTCTGACTTCCCCATTAAAGAAGAGGAAAAATAGAAAAGAGAGCGAAAATGTCAAATATACTTTGTATACAACAAAGAAACCCTTAAGAGCTATTTTCCTAATGCTTGTAGTTTAAGATTTAGTTGGCTTGCTTGCTTTGCTTGTATAAATGTTTGCTCAAGCATTGTAGTTAAGATTGACATCTGCAATCAATAGATAGGCTGGGCTTCAGCTTGTATACATTATACTCTGCATTATACTTAACATCCATTAACATTTAAGTATGAGTATAATGTATACAAGCTGAAGCCCCACCTATCTATTGATTGCAGATGTCAATCTTAATTACAATGCTTGAGCAAACATTTATACAAAATGCTTTAAATTGTGTATATCTAATGAAAACTTTCAACTATTGTCTATATGGTTGATTTTTTGGTAAATTATGTATAAAAATGTTGTGATTTCTGTAGATTCTGAATAATAATAACTTTCTTTTATTTCCAATTATACCAAGGAGAGCAGAAAAACCAGCAGAAAGTGAAAGACTTGAAGAAATTTAGGCAAGTAGATTGTTTAATTGATTGTTTCTTTCTGACTTCCCCATTAAAGAAGAGGAAAAATAGATAAGAGAGCGAAAATGTCAAATATACTTTGTATACAACAAAGAAACCCTTAAGAGCTATTTTCCTAATGCTTGTAGTTTAAAGATTTAGTTGGCTTGCTTGCTTTGCTTGTATAAATGTTTGCTCAAGCATTGTAGTTAAGATTGACATCTGCAATCAATAGATAGGTGGGGCTTCAGCTTGTATACATTATACTCTGCATTATACTTAACATCCAATAACATTTAAGTATGAGTATAATGTATACAAGCTGAAGCCCCACCTATCTATTGATTGCAGATGTCAATCCTAATTACAATGCTTGAGCAAACATTTATACAAAATGCTTTAAATTGTGTATATCTAATGAAAACTTTCAACTATTGTCTATATGGTTGATTTTTTGGTAAATTATGTATAAAAATGTTGTGATTTCTGTAGATTCTGAATAATAATAACTTTCTTTTATTTCCAATTATACCAAGGAGAGCAGAAAAACCAGCAGAAAGTGAAAGACTTGAAGAAATTTAGGCAAGTAGATTGTTTAATTGATTGTTTCTTTCTGACTTCCCCATTAAAGAAGAAGAAAATTGATAAGAGAGCGAAAATGTCAAATATACTTTGTATACAACAAAGAAACCCTTAAGAGCTATTTTCCTAATGCTTGTAGTTTAAAGATTTAGTTGGCTTGCTTGCTTTGCTTGTATAAATGTTTGCTCAAGCATTGTAGTTAAGATTGACATCTGCAATCAATAGATAGGCGGGGCTTCAGCTTGTATACATTATACTCTGCATTATACTTAACATCCAATAACATTTAAGTATGAGTATAATGTATACAAGCTGAAGCCCCACCTATCTATTGATTGCAGATGTCAATCTTAATTACAATGCTTGAGCAAACATTTATACAAAATGCTTTAAATTGTGTATATCTAATGAAAACTTTCAACTATTGTCTATATGGTTGATTTTTTGGTAAATTATGTATAAAAATGTTGTGATTTCTGTAGATTCTGAATAATAATAACTTTCTTTTATTTCCAATTATACCAAGGAGAGCAGAAAAACCAGCAGAAAGTGAAAGACTTGAAGAAATTTAGGCAAGTAGATTGTTTAATTGATTGTTTCTTTCTGACTTCCCCATTAAAGAAGAGGAAAAATAGAAAAGAGAGCGAAAATGTCAAATATACTTTGTATACAACAAAGAAACCCTTAAGAGCTATTTTCCTAATGCTTGTAGTTTAAAGATTTAGTTGGCTTGCTTGCTTTGCTTGTATAAATGTTTGCTCAAGCATTGTAGTTAAGATTGACATCTGCAATCAATAGATAGGCGGGGCTTCAGCTTGTATACATTATACTCTGCATTATACTTAACATCCAATAACATTTAAGTATGAGTATAATGTATACAAGCTGAAGCCCCACCTATCTATTGATTGCAGATGTCAATCCTAATTACAATGCTTGAGCAAACATTTATACAAAATGCTTTAAATTGTGTATATCTAATGAAAACTTTCAACTATTGTCTATATGGTTGATTTTTTGGTAAATTATGTATAAAAATGTTGTGATTTCTGTAGATTCTGAATAATAATAACTTTCTTTTATTTCCAATTATACCAAGGAGAGCAGAAAAACCAGCAGAAAGTGAAAGACTTGAAGAAATTTAGGCAAGTAGATTGTTTAATTGATTGTTTCTTTCTGACTTCCCCATTAGAGAAGAAGAAAAATAGATAAGAGAGCGAAAATGTCAAATATACTTTGTATACAACAAAGAAACCCTTAAGGGCTATTTTCCTAATGCTTGTAGTTTAAAGATTTAGTTGGCTTGCTTGCTTTGCTTGTATAAATGTTTGCTCAAGCATTGTAGTTAAGATTGACATCTGCAATCAATAGATAGGCGGGGCTTCAGCTTGTATACATTATACTCTGCATTATACTTAACATCCAATAACATTTAAGTACGAGTATAATGTATACAAGCTGAAGCCCCACCTATCTATTGATTGCAGATGTCAATCTTAATTACAATGCTTGAGCAAACATTTATACAAAATGCTTTAAATTGTGTATATCTAATGAAAACTTTCAACTATTGTCTATATGGTTGATTTTTTGGTAAATTATGTATAAAAATGTTGTGATTTCTGTAGATTCTGAATAATAATAACTTTCTTTTATTTCCAATTATACCAAGGAGAGCAGAAAAACCAGCAGAAAGTGAAAGACTTGAAGAAATTTAGGCAAGTAGCTTGTTTAATTGATTGTTTCTTTCTGACTTCCCCATTAAAGAAGAGGAAAAATAGATAAGAGAGCGAAAATGTCAAATATACTTTGTATACAACAAAGAAACCCTTAAGAGCTATTTTCCTAATGCTTGTAGTTTAAAGATTTAGTTGGCTTGCTTGCTTTGCTTGTATAAATGTTTGCTCAAGCATTGTAGTTAAGATTGACATCTGCAATCAATAGATAGGCGGGGCTTCAGCTTGTATACATTATACTCTGCATTATACTTAACATCCAATAACATTTAAGTATGAGTATAATGTATACAAGCTGAAGCCCCACCTATCTATTGATTGCAGATGTCAATCCTAATTACAATGCTTGAGCAAACATTTATACAAAATGCTTTAAATTGTGTATATCTAATGAAAACTTTCAACTATTGTCTATATGGTTGATTTTTTGGTAAATTATGTATAAAAATGTTGTGATTTCTGTAGATTCTGAATAATAATAACTTTCTTTTATTTCCAATTATACCAAGGAGAGCAGAAAAACCAGCAGAAAGTGAAAGACTTGAAGAAATTTAGGCAAGTAGATTGTTTAATTGATTGTTTCTTTCTGACTTCCCCATTAAAGAAGAGGAAAAATAGATAAGAGAGTGAAAATGTCAAATATACTTTGTATACAACAAAGAAACCCTTAAGAGCTATTTTCCTAATGCTTGTAGTTTAAGGATTTAGTTGGCTTGCTTGCTTTGCTTGTATAAATGTTTGCTCAAGCATTGTAGTTAAGATTGACATCTGCAATCAATAGATAGGCGGGGCTTCAGCTTGTATACATTATACTCTGCATTATACTTAACATCCAATAACATTTAAGTATGAGTATAATGTATACAAGCTGAAGCCCCACCTATCTATTGATTGCAGATGTCAATCCTAATTACAATGCTTGAGCAAACATTTATACAAAATGCTTTAAATTGTGTATATCTAATGAAAACTTTCAACTATTGTCTATATGGTTGATTTTTTGGTAAATTATGTATGAAAATGTTGTGATTTCTGTAGATTCTGAATAATAATAACTTTCTTTTATTTCCAATTATACCAAGGAGAGCAGAAAAACCAGCAGAAAGTGAAAGACTTGAAGAAATTTAGGCAAGTAGATTGTTTAATTGATTGTTTCTTTCTGACTTCCCCATTAAAGAAGAAGAAAAATAGATAAGAGAGCGAAAATGTCAAATATACTTTGTATACAACAAAGAAACCCTTAAGAGCTATTTTCCTAATGCTTGTAGTTTAAAGATTTAGTTGGCTTGCTTGCTTTGCTTGTATAAATGTTTGCTCAAGCATTGTAGTTAAGATTGACATCTGCAATCAATAGATAGGCGGGGCTTCAGCTTGTATACATTATACTCTGCATTATACTTAACATCCAATAACATTTAAGTATGAGTATAATGTATACAAGCTGAAGCCCCACCTATCTATTGATTGCAGATGTCAATCTTAATTACAATGCTTGAGCAAACATTTATACAAAATGCTTTAAATTGTGTATATCTAATGAAAACTTTCAACTATTGTCTATATGGTTGATTTTTTGGTAAATTATGTATAAAAATGTTGTGATTTCTGTAGATTCTGAATAATAATAACTTTCTTTTATTTCCAATTATACCAAGGAGAGCAGAAAAACCAGCAGAAAGTGAAAGACTTGAAGAAATTTAGGCAAGTAGATTGTTTAATTGATTGTTTCTTTCTGACTTCCCCATTAAAGAAGAAGAAAAATAGAAAAGAGAGCGAAAATGTCAAATATACTTTGTATACAACAAAGAAACCCTTAAGAGCTATTTTCCTAATGCTTGTAGTTTAAAGATTTAGTTGGCTTGCTTGCTTTGCTTGTATAAATGTTTGCTCAAGCATTGTAGTTAAGATTGACATCTGCAATCAATAGATAGGCGGGGCTTCAGCTTGTATACATTATACTCTGCATTATACTTAACATCCAATAATATTTAAGTATGAGTATAATGTATACAAGCTGAAGCCCCGCCTATCTATTGATTGCAGATGTCAATCTTAATTACAATGCTTGAGCAAACATTTATACAAAATGCTTTAAATTGTGTATATCTAATGAAAACTTTCAACTATTGTCTATATGGTTGATTTTTTGGTAAATTATGTATAAAAATGTTGTGATTTCTGTAGATTCTGAATAATAATAACTTTCTTTTATTTCCAATTATACCAAGGAGAGCAGAAAAACCAGCAGAAAGTGAAAGACTTGAAGAAATTTAGGCAAGTAGATTGTTTAATTGATTGTTTCTTTCTGACTTCCCCATTAAAGAAGAAGAAAAATAGATAAGAGAGCGAAAATGTCAAATATACTTTGTATACAACAAAGAAACCCTTAAGAGCTATTTTTCTAATGCTTGTAGTTTAAAGATTTAGATGGCTTGCTTGCTTTGCTTGTATAAATGTTTGCTCAAGCATTGTAGTTAAGATTGACATCTGCAATCAATAGATAGGCGGGGCTTCAGCTTGTATACATTATACTCTGCATTATACTTAACATCCAATAACATTTAAGTATGAGTATAATGTATACAAGCTGAAGCCCCACCTATCTATTGATTGCAGATGTCAATCTTAATTACAATGCTTGAGCAAACATTTATACAAAATGCTTTAAATTGTGTATATCTAATGAAAACTTTCAACTATTGTCTATATGGTTGATTTTTTGGTAAATTATGTATAAAAATGTTGTGATTTCTGTAGATTCTGAATAATAATAACTTTCTTTTATTTCCAATTATACCAAGGAGAGCAGAAAAACCAGCAGAAAGTGAAAGACTTGAAGAAATTTAGGCAAGTAGATTGTTTAATTGATTGTTTCTTTCTGACTTCCCCATTAAAGAAGAGGAAAAATAGATAAGAGAGCGAAAATGTCAAATATTCTTTGTATACAACAAAGAAACCCTTAAGAGCTATTTTCCATATGCTTGTAGTTTAAAGATTTAGTTGGTTTGCTTGCTTTGCTTGTATAAATGTTTGCTCAAGCATTGTAGTTAAGATTGACATCTGCAATCAATAGATAGGCGGGGCTTCAGCTTGTATACATTATACTCTGCATTATACTTAACATCCAATAACATTTAAGTATGAGTATAATGTATACAAGCTGAAGCCCCACCTATCTATTGATTGCAGATGTCAATCTTAATTACAATGCTTGAGCAAACATTTATACAAAATGCTTTAAATTGTGTATATCTAATGAAAACTTTCAACTATTGTCTATATGGTTGATTTTTTGGTAAATTATGTATAAAAATGTTGTGATTTCTGTAGATTCTGAATAATAATAACTTTCTTTTATTTCCAATTATACCAAGGAGAGCAGAAAAACCAGCAGAAAGTGAAAGACTTGAAGAAATTTAGGCAAGTAGATTGTTTAATTGATTGTTTCTTTCTGACTTCCCCATTAAAGAAGAAGAAAAATAGATAAGAGAGCGAAAATGTCAAATATACTTTGTATACAACAAAGAAACCCTTAAGAGCTATTTTCCTAATGCTTGTAGTTTAAAGATTTAGTTGGCTTGCTTGCTTTGCTTGTATAAATGTTTGCTCAAGCATTGTAGTTAAGATTGACATCTGCAATCAATAGATAGGCGGGGCTTCAGCTTGTATACATTATACTCTGCATTATACTTAACATCCAATAACATTTAAGTATGAGTATAATGTATACAAGCTGAAGCCCCACCTATCTATTGATTGCAGATGTCAATCTTAATTACAATGCTTGAGCAAACATTTATAAAAAATGCTTTAAATTGTGTATATCTAATGAAAACTTTCAACTATTGTCTATATGGTTGATTTTTTGGTACATTATGTATAAAAATGTTGTGATTTCTGTAGATTTTGAATAATAATAACTTTCTTTTATTTCCAATTATACCAAGGAGAGCAGAAAAACCAGCAGAAAGTGAAAGACTTGAAGAAATTTAGGCAAGTAGATTGTTTCTTTCTGACTTCCCCATTAAAGAAGAGGAAAAATAGATAAGAGAGCGAAAATGTCAAATATACTTTGTATACAACAAAGAAACCCTTAAGAGCTATTTTCCTAATGCTTGTAGTTTAAAGATTTAGTTGGCTTGCTTGCTTTGCTTGTATAAATGTTTGCTCAAGCATTGTAGTTAAGATTGACATCTGCAATCAATAGATAGGCGGGGCTTCAGCTTGTATACATTATACTCTGCATTATACTTAACATCCAATAACATTTAAGTATGAGTATAATGTATACAAGCTGAAGCCCCACCTATCTATTGATTGCAGATGTCAATCTTAATTACAATGCTTGAGCAAACATTTATAAAAAATGCTTTAAATTGTGTATATCTAATGAAAACTTTCAACTATTGTCTATATGGTTGATTTTTTGGTAAATTATGTATAAAAATGTTGTGATTTCTGTAGATTTTGAATAATAATAACTTTCTTTTATTTCCAATTATACCAAGGAGAGCAGAAAAACCAGCAGAAAGTGAAAGACTTGAAGAAATTTAGGCAAGTAGATTGTTTCTTTCTGACTTCCCCATTAAAGAAGAGGAAAAATAGATAAGAGAGCGAAAATGTCAAATATACTTTGTATACAACAAAGAAACCCTTAAGAGCTATTTTCCTAATGCTTGTAGTTTAAAGATTTAGTTGGCTTGCTTGCTTTGCTTGTATAAATGTTTGCTCAAGCATTGTAGTTAAGATTGACATCTGCAATCAATAGATAGGCGGGGCTTCAGCTTGTATACATTATACTCTGCATTATACTTAACATCCAATAACATTTAAGTATGAGTATAATGTATACAAGCTGAAGCCCCACCTATCTATTGATTGCAGATGTCAATCCTAAATACAATCTTTGAGCAAACATTTATACAAAATGCTTTAAATTGTGTATATCTAATGAAAACTTTCAACTATTGTCTATATGGTTGATTTTTTGGTAAATTATGTATAAAAATGTTGTGATTTCTGTAGATTCTGAATAATAATAACTTTCTTTTATTTCCAATTATACCAAGGAGAGCAGAAAAACCAGCAGAAAGTGAAAGACTTGAAGAAATTTAGGCAAGAAGATTGTTTAATTGATTGTTTCTTTCTGACTTCCCCATTAAAGAAGAAGAAAAATAGATAAGAGAGCGAAAATGTCAAATATACTTTGTATACAACAAAGAAACCCTTAAGAGCTATTTTCCTAATGCTTGTAGTTTAAAGATTTAGTTGGCTTGCTTGCTTTGCTTGTATAAATGTTTGCTCAAGCATTGTAGTTAAGATTGACATCTGCAATCAATAGATAGGCGGGGCTTCAGCTTGTATACATTATACTCTGCATTATACTTAACATCCAATAACATTTAAGTATGAGTATAATGTATACAAGCTGAAGCCCCACCTATCTATTGATTGCAGATGTCAATCTTAATTACAATGCTTGAGCAAACATTTATACAAAATGCTTTAAATTGTGTATATCTAATGAAAACTTTCAACTATTGTCTATATGGTTGATTTTTTGGTAAATTATGTATAAAAATGTTGTGATTTCTGTAGATTCTGAATAATAATAACTTTCTTTTATTTCCAATTATACCAAGGAGAGCAGAAAAACCAGCAGAAAGTGAAAGACTTGAAGAAATTTAGGCAAGTAGATTGTTTAATTGATTGTTTCTTTCTGACTTCCCCATTAAAGAAGAGGAAAAATAGATAAGAGAGCGAAAATGTCAAATATACTTTGTATACAACAAAGAAACCCTTAAGAGCTATTTTCCTAATGCTTGTAGTTTAAAGATTTAGTTGGCTTGCTTGCTTTGCTTGTATAAATGTTTGCTCAAGCATTGTAGTTAAGATTGACATCTGCAATCAATAGATAGGAGGGGCTTCAGCTTGTATACATTATACTCTGCATTATACTTAACATCCAATAACATTTAAGTATGAGTATAATGTATACAAGCTGAAGCCCCACCTATCTATTGATTGCAGATGTCAATCCTAATTACAATGCTTGAGCAAACATTTATACAAAATGCTTTAAATTGTGTATATCTAATGAAAACTTTCAACTATTGTCTATATGGTTGATTTTTTGGTAAATTATGTATAAAAATGTTGTGATTTCTGTAGATTCTGAATAATAATAACTTTCTTTTATTTCCAATTATACCAAGGAGAGCAGAAAAACCAGCAGAAAGTGAAAGACTTGAAGAAATTTAGGCAAGTAGATTGTTTAATTGATTGTTTCTTTCTGACTTCCCCATTAAAGAAGAAGAAAAATAGATAAGAGAGCGAAAATGTCAAATATACTTTGTATACAACAAAGAAACTCTTAAGAGCTATTTTCCTAATGCTTGTAGTTTAAAGATTTAGTTGGCTTGCTTGCTTTGCTTGTATAAATGTTTGCTCAAGCATTGTAGTTAAGATTGACATCTGCAATCAATAGATAGGAGGGGCTTCAGCTTGTATACATTATACTCTGCATTATACTTAACATCCAATAACATTTAAGTATGAGTATAATGTATACAAGCTGAAGCCCCACCTATCTATTGATTGCAGATGTCAATCCTAATTACAATGCTTGAGCAAACATTTATACAAAATGCTTTAAATTGTGTATATCTAATGAAAACTTTCAACTATTGTCTATATGGTTGATTTTTTGGTAAATTATGTATAAAAATGTTGTGATTTCTGTAGATTCTGAATAATAATAACTTTCTTTTATTTCCAATTATACCAAGGAGAGCAGAAAAACCAGCAGAAAGTGAAAGACTTGAAGAAATTTAGGCAAGTAGATTGTTTAATTGATTGTTTCTTTCTGACTTCCCCATTAAAGAAGAGGAAAAATAGATAAGAGAGCGAAAATGTCAAATATACTTTGTATACAACAAAGAAACCCTTAAGAGCTATTTTCCTAATGCTTGTAGTTTAAAGATTTAGTTGGCTTGCTTGCTTTGCTTGTATAAATGTTTGCTCAAGCATTGTAGTTCAGATTGACATCTGCAATCAATAGATAGGCGGGGCTTCAGCTTGTATACATTATACTCTGCATTATACTTAACATCCAATAACATTTAAGTATGAGTATAATGTATACAAGCTGAAGCCCCACCTATCTATTGATTGCAGATGTCAATCCTAATTACAATGCTTGAGCAAACATTTATACAAAATGCTTTAAATTGTGTATATCTAATGAAAACTTTCAACTATTGTCTATATGGTTGATTTTTTGGTAAATTATGTATAAAAATGTTGTGATTTCTGTAGATTCTGAATAATAATAACTTTCTTTTATTTCCAATTATACCAAGGAGAGCAGAAAAACCAGCAGAAAGTGAAAGACTTGAAGAAATTTAGGCAAGTAGATTGTTTAATTGATTGTTTCTTTCTGACTTCCCCATTAAAGAAGAAGAAAAATAGATAAGAGAGCGAAAATGTCAAATATACTTTGTATACAACAAAGAAACCCTTAAGAGCTATTTTCCTAATGCTTGTAGTTTAAAGATTTAGTTGGCTTGCTTGCTTTGCTTGTATAAATGTTTGCTCAAGCATTGTAGTTAAGATTGACATCTGCAATCAATAGATAGGCGGGGCTTCAGCTTGTATACATTATACTCTGCATTATACTTAACATCCAATAACATTTAAGTATGAGTATAATGTATACAAGCTGAAGCCCCACCTATCTATTGATTGCAGATGTCAATCTTAATTACAATGCTTGAGCAAACATTTATACAAAATGCTTTAAATTGTGTATATCTAATGAAAACTTTCAACTATTGTCTATATGGTTGATTTTTTGGTAAATTATGTATAAAAATGTTGTGATTTCTGTAGATTCTGAATAATAATAACTTTCTTTTATTTCCAATTATACCAAGGAGAGCAGAAAAACCAGCAGAAAGTGAAAGACTTGAAGAAATTTAGGCAAGAAGATTGTTTAATTGATTGTTTCTTTCTGACTTCCCCATTAAAGAAGAAGAAAAATAGATAAGAGAGCGAAAATGTCAAATATACTTTGTATACAACAAAGAAACCCTTAAGAGCTATTTTCCTAATGCTTGTAGTTTAAAGATTTAGTTGGCTTGCTTGCTTTGCTTGTATAAATGTTTGCTCAAGCATTGTAGTTAAGATTGACATCTGCAATCAATAGATAGGCGGGGCTTCAGCTTGTATACATTATACTCTGCATTATACTTAACATCCAATAACATTTAAGTATGAGTATAATGTATACAAGCTGAAGCCCCACCTATCTATTGATTGCAGATGTCAATCTTAATTACAATGCTTGAGCAAACATTTATACAAAATGCTTTAAATTGTGTATATCTAATGAAAACTTTCAACTATTGTCTATATGGTTGATTTTTTGGTAAATTATGTATAAAAATGTTGTGATTTCTGTAGATTCTGAATAATAATAACTTTCTTTTATTTCCAATTATACCAAGGAGAGCAGAAAAACCAGCAGAAAGTGAAAGACTTGAAGAAATTTAGGCAAGTAGATTGTTTAATTGATTGTTTCTTTCTGACTTCCCCATTAAAGAAGAGGAAAAATAGATAAGAGAGCGAAAATGTCAAATATACTTTGTATACAACAAAGAAACCCTTAAGAGCTATTTTCCTAATGCTTGTAGTTTAAAGATTTAGTTGGCTTGCTTGCTTTGCTTGTATAAATGTTTGCTCAAGCATTGTAGTTAAGATTGACATCTGCAATCAATAGATAGGAGGGGCTTCAGCTTGTATACATTATACTCTGCATTATACTTAACATCCAATAACATTTAAGTATGAGTATAATGTATACAAGCTGAAGCCCCACCTATCTATTGATTGCAGATGTCAATCCTAATTACAATGCTTGAGCAAACATTTATACAAAATGCTTTAAATTGTGTATATCTAATGAAAACTTTCAACTATTGTCTATATGGTTGATTTTTTGGTAAATTATGTATAAAAATGTTGTGATTTCTGTAGATTCTGAATAATAATAACTTTCTTTTATTTCCAATTATACCAAGGAGAGCAGAAAAACCAGCAGAAAGTGAAAGACTTGAAGAAATTTAGGCAAGTAGATTGTTTAATTGATTGTTTCTTTCTGACTTCCCCATTAAAGAAGAAGAAAAATAGATAAGAGAGCGAAAATGTCAAATATACTTTGTATACAACAAAGAAACTCTTAAGAGCTATTTTCCTAATGCTTGTAGTTTAAAGATTTAGTTGGCTTGCTTGCTTTGCTTGTATAAATGTTTGCTCAAGCATTGTAGTTAAGATTGACATCTGCAATCAATAGATAGGAGGGGCTTCAGCTTGTATACATTATACTCTGCATTATACTTAACATCCAATAACATTTAAGTATGAGTATAATGTATACAAGCTGAAGCCCCACCTATCTATTGATTGCAGATGTCAATCCTAATTACAATGCTTGAGCAAACATTTATACAAAATGCTTTAAATTGTGTATATCTAATGAAAACTTTCAACTATTGTCTATATGGTTGATTTTTTGGTAAATTATGTATAAAAATGTTGTGATTTCTGTAGATTCTGAATAATAATAACTTTCTTTTATTTCCAATTATACCAAGGAGAGCAGAAAAACCAGCAGAAAGTGAAAGACTTGAAGAAATTTAGGCAAGTAGATTGTTTAATTGATTGTTTCTTTCTGACTTCCCCATTAAAGAAGAGGAAAAATAGATAAGAGAGCGAAAATGTCAAATATACTTTGTATACAACAAAGAAACCCTTAAGAGCTATTTTCCTAATGCTTGTAGTTTAAAGATTTAGTTGGCTTGCTTGCTTTGCTTGTATAAATGTTTGCTCAAGCATTGTAGTTCAGATTGACATCTGCAATCAATAGATAGGCGGGGCTTCAGCTTGTATACATTATACTCTGCATTATACTTAACATCCAATAACATTTAAGTATGAGTATAATGTATACAAGCTGAAGCCCCACCTATCTATTGATTGCAGATGTCAATCCTAATTACAATGCTTGAGCAAACATTTATACAAAATGCTTTAAATTGTGTATATCTAATGAAAACTTTCAACTATTGTCTATATGGTTGATTTTTTGGTAAATTATGTATAAAAATGTTGTGATTTCTGTAGATTCTGAATAATAATAACTTTCTTTTATTTCCAATTATACCAAGGAGAGCAGAAAAACCAGCAGAAAGTGAAAGACTTGAAGAAATTTAGGCAAGTAGATTGTTTAATTGATTGTTTCTTTCTGACTTCCCCATTAAAGAAGAAGAAAAATAGATAAGAGAGCGAAAATGTCAAATATACTTTGTATACAACAAAGAAACCCTTAAGAGCTATTTTCCTAATGCTTGTAGTTTAAAGATTTAGTTGGCTTGCTTGCTTTGCTTGTATAAATGTTTGCTCAAGCATTGTAGTTAAGATTGACATCTGCAATCAATAGATAGGCGGGGCTTCAGCTTGTATACATTATACTCTGCATTATACTTAACATCCAATAACATTTAAGTATGAGTATAATGTATACAAGCTGAAGCCCCACCTATCTATTGATTGCAGATGTCAATCTTAATTACAATGCTTGAGCAAACATTTATACAAAATGCTTTAAATTGTGTATATCTAATGAAAACTTTCAACTATTGTCTATATGGTTGATTTTTTGGTAAATTATGTATAAAAATGTTGTGATTTCTGTAGATTCTGAATAATAATAACTTTCTTTTATTTCCAATTATACCAAGGAGAGCAGAAAAACCAGCAGAAAGTGAAAGACTTGAAGAAATTTAGGCAAGTAGATTGTTTAATTGATTGTTTCTTTCTGACTTCCCCATTAAAGAAGAGGAAAAATAGATAAGAGAGCGAAAATGTCAAATATACTTTGTATACAACAAAGAAACCCTTAAGAGCTATTTTCCTAATGCTTGTAGTTTAAAGATTTAGTTGGCTTGCTTGCTTTGCTTGTATAAATGTTTGCTCAAGCATTGTAGTTAAGATTGACATCTGCAATCAATAGATAGGCGGGGCTTCAGCTTGTATACATTATACTCTGCATTATACTTAACATCCAATAACATTTAAGTATGAGTATAATGTATACAAGCTGAAGCCCCACCTATCTATTGATTGCAGATGTCAATCCTAATTACAATGCTTGAGCAAACATTTATACAAAATGCTTTAAATTGTGTATATCTAATGAAAACTTTCAACTATTGTCTATATGGTTGATTTTTTGGTAAATTATGTATAAAAATGTTGTGATTTCTGTAGATTCTGAATAATAATAACTTTCTTTTATTTCCAATTATACCAAGGAGAGCAGAAAAACCAGCAGAAAGTGAAAGACTTGAAGAAATTTAGGCAAGTAGATTGTTTAATTGATTGTTTCTTTCTGACTTCCCCATTAAAGAAGAGGAAAAATAGATAAGAGAGCGAAAATGTCAAATATACTTTGTATACAACAAAGAAACCCTTAAGAGCTATTTTCCTAATGCTTGTAGTTTAAAGATTTAGTTGGCTTGCTTGCTTTGCTTGTATAAATGTTTGCTCAAGCATTGTAGTTCAGATTGACATCTGCAATCAATAGATAGGCGGGGCTTCAGCTTGTATACATTATACTCTGCATTATACTTAACATCCAATAACATTTAAGTATGAGTATAATGTATACAAGCTGAAGCCCCACCTATCTATTGATTGCAGATGTCAATCCTAATTACAATGCTTGAGCAAACATTTATACAAAATGCTTTAAATTGTGTATATCTAATGAAAACTTTCAACTATTGTCTATATGGTTGATTTTTTGGTAAATTATGTATAAAAATGTTGTGATTTCTGTAGATTCTGAATAATAATAACTTTCTTTTATTTCCAATTATACCAAGGAGAGCAGAAAAACCAGCAGAAAGTGAAAGACTTGAAGAAATTTAGGCAAGTAGATTGTTTAATTGATTGTTTCTTTCTGACTTCCCCATTAAAGAAGAGGAAAAATAGATAAGAGAGCGAAAATGTCAAATATACTTTGTATACAACAAAGAAACCCTTAAGAGCTATTTTCCTAATGCTTGTAGTTTAAAGATTTAGTTGGCTTGCTTGCTTTGCTTGTATAAATGTTTGCTCAAGCATTGTAGTTCAGATTGACATCTGCAATCAATAGATAGGCGGGGCTTCAGCTTGTATACATTATACTCTGCATTATACTTAACATCCAATAACATTTAAGTATGAGTATAATGTATACAAGCTGAAGCCCCACCTATCTATTGATTGCAGATGTCAATCCTAATTACAATGCTTGAGCAAACATTTATACAAAATGCTTTAAATTGTGTATATCTAATGAAAACTTTCAACTATTGTCTATATGGTTGATTTTTTGGTAAATTATGTATAAAAATGTTGTGATTTCTGTAGATTCTGAATAATAATAACTTTCTTTTATTTCCAATTATACCAAGGAGAGCAGAAAAACCAGCAGAAAGTGAAAGACTTGAAGAAATTTAGGCAAGTAGATTGTTTAATTGATTGTTTCTTTCTGACTTCCCCATTAAAGAAGAAGAAAAATAGATAAGAGAGCGAAAATGTCAAATATACTTTGTATACAACAAAGAAACCCTTAAGAGCTATTTTCCTAATGCTTGTAGTTTAAAGATTTAGTTGGCTTGCTTGCTTTGCTTGTATAAATGTTTGCTCAAGCATTGTAGTTAAGATTGACATCTGCAATCAATAGATAGGCGGGGCTTCAGCTTGTATACATTATACTCTGCATTATACTTAACATCCAATAACATTTAAGTATGAGTATAATGTATACAAGCTGAAGCCCCACCTATCTATTGATTGCAGATGTCAATCCTAATTACAATGCTTGAGCAAACATTTATACAAAATGCTTTAAATTGTGTATATCTAATGAAAACTTTCAACTATTGTCTATATGGTTGATTTTTTGGTAAATTATGTATAAAAATGTTGTGATTTCTGTAGATTCTGAATAATAATAACTTTCTTTTATTTCCAATTATACCAAGGAGAGCAGAAAAACCAGCAGAAAGTGAAAGACTTGAAGAAATTTAGGCAAGTAGATTGTTAAATTGATTGTTTCTTTCTGACTTCCCCATTAAAGAAGAAGAAAAATAGATAAGAGAGCGAAAATGTCAAATATACTTTGTATACAACAAAGAAACCCTTAAGAGCTATTTTCCTAATGCTTGTAGTTTAAAGATTTAGTTGGCTTGCTTGCTTTGCTTGTATAAATGTTTGCTCAAGCATTGTAGTTAAGATTGACATCTGCAATCAATAGATAGGCGGGGCTTCAGCTTGTATACATTATACTCTGCATTATACTTAACATCCAATAACATTTAAGTATGAGTATAATGTATACAAGCTGAAGCCCCACCTATCTATTGATTGCAGATGTCAATCTTAATTACAATGCTTGAGCAAACATTTATACAAAATGCTTTAAATTGTGTATATCTAATGAAAACTTTCAACTATTGTCTATATGGTTGATTTTTTGGTAAATTATGTATAAAAATGTTGTGATTTCTGTAGATTCTGAATAATAATAACTTTCTTTTATTTCCAATTATACCAAGGAGAGCAGAAAAACCAGCAGAAAGTGAAAGACTTGAAGAAATTTAGGCAAGTAGATTGTTTAATTGATTGTTTCTTTCTGACTTCCCCATTAAAGAAGAGGAAAAATAGATAAGAGAGCGAAAATGTCAAATATACTTTGTATACAACAAAGAAACCCTTAAGAGCTATTTTCCTAATGCTTGTAGTTTAAAGATTTAGTTGGCTTGCTTGCTTTGCTTGTATAAATGTTTGCTCAAGCATTGTAGTTAAGATTGACATCTGCAATCAATAGATAGGCGGGGCTTCAGCTTGTATACATTATACTCTGCATTATACTTAACATCCAATAACATTTAAGTATGAGTATAATGTATACAAGCTGAAGCCCCACCTATCTATTGATTGCAGATGTCAATCCTAATTACAATGCTTGAGCAAACATTTATACAAAATGCTTTAAATTGTGTATATCTAATGAAAACTTTCAACTATTGTCTATATGGTTGATTTTTTGGTAAATTATGTATAAAAATGTTGTGATTTCTGTAGATTCTGAATAATAATAACTTTCTTTTATTTCCAATTATACCAAGGAGAGCAGAAAAACCAGCAGAAAGTGAAAGACTTGAAGAAATTTAGGCAAGTAGATTGTTTAATTGATTGTTTCTTTCTGACTTCCCCATTAAAGAAGAGGAAAAATAGATAAGAGAGCGAAAATGTCAAATATACTTTGTATACAACAAAGAAACCCTTAAGAGCTATTTTCCTAATGCTTGTAGTTTAAAGATTTAGTTGGCTTGCTTGCTTTGCTTGTATAAATGTTTGCTCAAGCATTGTAGTTCAGATTGACATCTGCAATCAATAGATAGGCGGGGCTTCAGCTTGTATACATTATACTCTGCATTATACTTAACATCCAATAACATTTAAGTATGAGTATAATGTATACAAGCTGAAGCCCCACCTATCTATTGATTGCAGATGTCAATCCTAATTACAATGCTTGAGCAAACATTTATACAAAATGCTTTAAATTGTGTATATCTAATGAAAACTTTCAACTATTGTCTATATGGTTGATTTTTTGGTAAATTATGTATAAAAATGTTGTGATTTCTGTAGATTCTGAATAATAATAACTTTCTTTTATTTCCAATTATACCAAGGAGAGCAGAAAAACCAGCAGAAAGTGAAAGACTTGAAGAAATTTAGGCAAGTAGATTGTTTAATTGATTGTTTCTTTCTGACTTCCCCATTAAAGAAGAAGAAAAATAGATAAGAGAGCGAAAATGTCAAATATACTTTGTATACAACAAAGAAACCCTTAAGAGCTATTTTCCTAATGCTTGTAGTTTAAAGATTTAGTTGGCTTGCTTGCTTTGCTTGTATAAATGTTTGCTCAAGCATTGTAGTTAAGATTGACATCTGCAATCAATAGATAGGCGGGGCTTCAGCTTGTATACATTATACTCTGCATTATACTTAACATCCAATAACATTTAAGTATGAGTATAATGTATACAAGCTGAAGCCCCACCTATCTATTGATTGCAGATGTCAATCCTAATTACAATGCTTGAGCAAACATTTATACAAAATGCTTTAAATTGTGTATATCTAATGAAAACTTTCAGCTATTGTCTATATGGTTGATTTTTTGGTAAATTATGTATAAAAATGTTGTGATTTCTGTAGATTCTGAATAATAATAACTTTCTTTTATTTCCAATTATACCAAGGAGAGCAGAAAAACCAGCAGAAAGTGAAAGACTTGAAGAAATTTAGGCAAGTAGATTGTTTAATTGATTGTTTCTTTCTGACTTCCCCATTAAAGAAGAGGAAAAATAGATAAGAGAGTGAAAATGTCAAATATACTTTGTATACAACAAAGAAACCCTTAAGAGCTATTTTCCTAATGCTTGTAGTTTAAAGATTTAGTTGGTTTGCTTGCTTTGCTTGTATAAATGTTTGCTCAAGCATTGTAGTTAAGATTGACATCTGCAATCAATAGATAGGCGGGGCTTCAGCTTGTATACATTATACTCTGCATTATACTTAACATCCAATAACATTTAAGTATGAGTATAATGTATACAAGCTGAAGCCCCACCTATCTATTGATTGCAGATGTCAATCTTAATTACAATGCTTGAGCAAACATTTATACAAAATGCTTTAAATTGTGTATATCTAATGAAAACTTTCAGCTATTGTCTATATGGTTGATTTTTTGGTAAATTATGTATAAAAATGTTGTGATTTCTGTAGATTCTGAATAATAATAACTTTCTTTTATTTCCAATTATACCAAGGAGAGCAGAAAAACCAGCAGAAAGTGAAAGTGCTTTAAATTGTGTATATCTAATGAAAACTTTCAACTATTGTCTATATGGTTGATTTTTTGGTAAATTATGTATAAAAATGTTGTGATTTCTGTAGATTCTGAATAATAATAACTTTCTTTTATTTCCAATTATACCAAGGAGAGCAAAAAAACCAGCAGAAAGTGAAAGACTTGAAGAAATTTAGGCAAGTAGATTGTTTAATTGATTGTTTCTTTCTGACTTCCCCATTAAAGAAGAAGAAAAATAGATAAGAGAGCGAAAATGTCAAATATACTTTGTATACAACAAAGAAACCCTTAACAGCTATTTTCCTAATGCTTGTAGTTTAAAGATTTAGTTGGCTTGCTTGCTTTGCTTGTATAAATGTTTGCTCAAGCATTGTAGTTAAGATTGACATCTGCAATCAATAGATAGGCGGGGCTTCAGCTTGTATACATTATACTCTGCATTATACTTAACATCCAATAACATTTAAGTATGAGTATAATGTATACAAGCTGAAACCCCACCTATCTATTGATTGCAGTTGTCAATCTTAATTAAATGCTTGAGCAAACATTTATACAAAATGCTATAAATTGTGTATATCTAATGAAAACTTTCAACTATTGTCTATTTGGTTGATTTTTTGGTAAATTATGTATGAAAATGTTGTGATTTGTGTAGATTCTGAATAATAATAACTTTCTTTTATTTCCAATTATACCAAGGAGAGCAGAAAAACCAGCAGAAAGTGAAAGACTTGAAGAAATTTAGGCAAGTAGATTGTTTAATTGATTGTTTCTTTCTGACTTCCCCATTAAAGAAGAGGAAAAATAGATAAGAGAGCGAAAATGTCAAATATACTTTGTATACAACAAAGAAACCCTTAAGAGCTATTTTCCTAATGCTTGTAGTTTAAAGATTCAGTTGGTTTGCTTGCTTTGCTTGTATAAATGTTTGCTCAAGCATTGTAGTTAAGATTGACATCTGCAATCAATAGATAGGCGGGGCTTCAGCTTGTATACATTATACTCTGCATTATACTTAACATCCAATAACATTTAAGTATGAGTATAATGTATACAAGCTGAAGCCCCACCTATCTATTGATTGCAGATGTCAATCTTAATTACAATGCTTGAGCAAACATTTATACAAAATGCTTTAAATTGTGTATATCTAATGAAAACTTTCAGCTATTGTCTATATGGTTGATTTTTTGGTAAATTATGTATAAAAATGTTGTGATTTCTGTAGATTCTGAATAATAATAACTTTCTTTTATTTCCAATTATACCAAGGAGAGCAGAAAAACCAGCAGAAAGTGAAAGTGCTTTAAATTGTGTATATCTAATGAAAACTTTCAACTATTGTCTATATGGTTGATTTTTTGGTAAATTATGTATAAAAATGTTGTGATTTCTGTAGATTCTGAATAATAATAACTTTCTTTTATTTCCAATTATACCAAGGAGAGCAGAAAAACCAGCAGAAAGTGAAAGACTTGAAGAAATTTAGGCAAGTAGATTGTTTAATTGATTGTTTCTTTCTGACTTCCCCATTAAAGAAGAAGAAAAATAGATAAGAGGGCGAAAATGTCAAATATACTTTGTATACAACAAAGAAACCCTTAAGAGCTATTTTCCTAATGCTTGTAGTTTAAAGATTTAGTTGGCTTGCTTGCTTTGCTTGTATAAATGTTTGCTCAAGCATTGTAGTTAAGATTGACATCTGCAATCAATAGATAGGCGGGGCTTCAGCTTGTATACATTATACTCTGCATTATACTTAACATCCAATAACATTTAAGTATGAGTATAATGTATACAAGCTGAAACCCCACCTATCTATTGATTGCAGATGTCAATCTTAATTAAATGCTTGAGCAAACATTTATACAAAATGCTTTAAATTGTGTATATCTAATGAAAACTTTCAACTATTGTCTATTTGGTTGAATTTTTGGTAAATTATGTATGAAAATGTTGTGATTTGTGTAAATTCTGAATAATAATAACTTTCTTTTATTTCCAATTATACCAAGGAGAGCAGAAAAACCAGCAGAAAGTGAAAGACTTGAAGAAATTTAGGCAAGTAGATTGTTTAATTGATTGTTTCTTTCTGACTTCCCCATTAAAGAAGAGGAAAAATAGATAAGAGAGCGAAAATGTCAAATATACTTTGTATACAACAAAGAAACCCTTAAGAGCTATTTTCCTAATGCTTGTAGTTTAAAGATTTAGTTGGCTTGCTTGCTTTGCTTGTATAAATGTTTGCTCAAGCATTGTAGTTCAGATTGACATCTGCAATCAATAGATAGGCGGGGCTTCAGCTTGTATACATTATACTCTGCATTATACTTAACATCCAATAACATTTAAGTATGAGTATAATGTATACAAGCTGAAGCCCCACCTATCTATTGATTGCAGATGTCAATCCTAATTACAATGCTTGAGCAAACATTTATACAAAATGCTTTAAATTGTGTATATCTAATGAAAACTTTCAACTATTGTCTATATGGTTGATTTTTTGGTAAATTATGTATAAAAATGTTGTGATTTCTGTAGATTCTGAATAATAATAACTTTCTTTTATTTCCAATTATACCAAGGAGAGCAGAAAAACCAGCAGAAAGTGAAAGACTTGAAGAAATTTAGGCAAGTAGATTGTTTAATTGATTGTTTCTTTCTGACTTCCCCATTAAAGAAGAAGAAAAATAGATAAGAGAGCGAAAATGTCAAATATACTTTGTATACAACAAAGAAACCCTTAAGAGCTATTTTCCTAATGCTTGTAGTTTAAAGATTTAGTTGGCTTGCTTGCTTTGCTTGTATAAATGTTTGCTCAAGCATTGTAGTTAAGATTGACATCTGCAATCAATAGATAGGCGGGGCTTCAGCTTGTATACATTATACTCTGCATTATACTTAACATCCAATAACATTTAAGTATGAGTATAATGTATACAAGCTGAAGCCCCACCTATCTATTGATTGCAGATGTCAATCCTAATTACAATGCTTGAGCAAACATTTATACAAAATGCTTTAAATTGTGTATATCTAATGAAAACTTTCAGCTATTGTCTATATGGTTGATTTTTTGGTAAATTATGTATAAAAATGTTGTGATTTCTGTAGATTCTGAATAATAATAACTTTCTTTTATTTCCAATTATACCAAGGAGAGCAGAAAAACCAGCAGAAAGTGAAAGACTTGAAGAAATTTAGGCAAGTAGATTGTTTAATTGATTGTTTCTTTCTGACTTCCCCATTAAAGAAGAGGAAAAATAGATAAGAGAGCGAAAATGTCAAATATACTTTGTATACAACAAAGAAACCCTTAAGAGCTATTTTCCTAATGCTTGTAGTTTAAAGATTTAGTTGGTTTGCTTGCTTTGCTTGTATAAATGTTTGCTCAAGCATTGTAGTTAAGATTGACATCTGCAATCAATAGATAGGCGGGGCTTCAGCTTGTATACATTATACTCTGCATTATACTTAACATCCAATAACATTTAAGTATGAGTATAATGTATACAAGCTGAAGCCCCACCTATCTATTGATTGCAGATGTCAATCTTAATTACAATGCTTGAGCAAACATTTATACAAAATGCTTTAAATTGTGTATATCTAATGAAAACTTTCAGCTATTGTCTATATGGTTGATTTTTTGGTAAATTATGTATAAAAATGTTGTGATTTCTGTAGATTCTGAATAATAATAACTTTCTTTTATTTCCAATTATACCAAGGAGAGCAGAAAAACCAGCAGAAAGTGAAAGTGCTTTAAATTGTGTATATCTAATGAAAACTTTCAACTATTGTCTATATGGTTGATTTTTTGGTAAATTATGTATAAAAATGTTGTGATTTCTGTAGATTCTGAATAATAATAACTTTCTTTTATTTCCAATTATACCAAGGAGAGCAAAAAAACCAGCAGAAAGTGAAAGACTTGAAGAAATTTAGGCAAGTAGATTGTTTAATTGATTGTTTCTTTCTGACTTCCCCATTAAAGAAGAAGAAAAATAGATAAGAGAGCGAAAATGTCAAATATACTTTGTATACAACAAAGAAACCCTTAAGAGCTATTTTCCTAATGCTTGTAGTTTAAAGATTTAGTTGGCTTGCTTGCTTTGCTTGTATAAATGTTTGCTCAAGCATTGTAGTTAAGATTGACATCTGCAATCAATAGATAGGCGGGGCTTCAGCTTGTATACATTATACTCTGCATTATACTTAACATCCAATAACATTTAAGTATGAGTATAATGTATACAAGCTGAAACCCCACCTATCTATTGATTGCAGATGTCAATCTTAATTAAATGCTTGAGCAAACATTTATACAAAATGCTTTAAATTGTGTATATCTAATGAAAACTTTCAACTATTGTCTATTTGGTTGATTTTTTGGTAAATTATGTATGAAAATGTTGTGATTTGTGTAGATTCTGAATAATAATAACTTTCTTTTATTTCCAATTATACCAAGGAGAGCAGAAAAACCAGCAGAAAGTGAAAGACTTGAAGAAATTTAGGCAAGTAGATTGTTTAATTGATTGTTTCTTTCTGACTTCCCCATTAAAGAAGAGGAAAAATAGATAAGAGAGCGAAAATGTCAAATATACTTTGTATACAACAAAGAAACCCTTAAGAGCTATTTTCCTAATGCTTGTAGTTTAAAGATTCAGTTGGTTTGCTTGCTTTGCTTGTATAAATGTTTGCTCAAGCATTGTAGTTAAGATTGACATCTGCAATCAATAGATAGGCGGGGCTTCAGCTTGTATACATTATACTCTGCATTATACTTAACATCCAATAACATTTAAGTATGAGTATAATGTATACAAGCTGAAGCCCCACCTATCTATTGATTGCAGATGTCAATCTTAATTACAATGCTTGAGCAAACATTTATACAAAATGCTTTAAATTGTGTATATCTAATGAAAACTTTCAGCTATTGTCTATATGGTTGATTTTTTGGTAAATTATGTATAAAAATGTTGTGATTTCTGTAGATTCTGAATAATAATAACTTTCTTTTATTTCCAATTATACCAAGGAGAGCAGAAAAACCAGCAGAAAGTGAAAGTGCTTTAAATTGTGTATATCTAATGAAAACTTTCAACTATTGTCTATATGGTTGATTTTTTGGTAAATTATGTATAAAAATGTTGTGATTTCTGTAGATTCTGAATAATAATAACTTTCTTTTATTTCCAATTATACCAAGGAGAGCAGAAAAACCAGCAGAAAGTGAAAGACTTGAAGAAATTTAGGCAAGTAGATTGTTTAATTGATTGTTTCTTTCTGACTTCCCCATTAAAGAAGAAGAAAAATAGATAAGAGGGCGAAAATGTCAAATATACTTTGTATACAACAAAGAAACCCTTAAGAGCTATTTTCCTAATGCTTGTAGTTTAAAGATTTAGTTGGCTTGCTTGCTTTGCTTGTATAAATGTTTGCTCAAGCATTGTAGTTAAGATTGACATCTGCAATCAATAGATAGGCGGGGCTTCAGCTTGTATACATTATACTCTGCATTATACTTAACATCCAATAACATTTAAGTATGAGTATAATGTATACAAGCTGAAACCCCACCTATCTATTGATTGCAGATGTCAATCTTAATTAAATGCTTGAGCAAACATTTATACAAAATGCTTTAAATTGTGTATATCTAATGAAAACTTTCAACTATTGTCTATTTGGTTGATTTTTTGGTAAATTATGTATGAAAATGTTGTGATTTGTGTAGATTCTGAATAATAATAACTTTCTTTTATTTCCAATTATACCAAGGAGAGCAGAAAAACCAGCAGAAAGTGAAAGACTTGAAGAAATTTAGGCAAGTAGATTGTTTAATTGATTGTTTCTTTCTGACTTCCCCATTAAAGAAGAGGAAAAATAGATAAGAGAGCGAAAATGTCAAATATACTTTGTATACAACAAAGAAACCCTTAAGAGCTATTTTCCTAATGCTTGTAGTTTAAAGATTTAGTTGGTTTGCTTGCTTTGCTTGTATAAATGTTTGCTCAAGCATTGTAGTTAAGATTGACATCTGCAATCAATAGATAGGCGGGGCTTCAGCTTGTATACATTATACTCTGCATTATACTTAACATCCAATAACATTTAAGTATGAGTATAATGTATACAAGCTGAAGCCCCACCTATCTATTGATTGCAGATGTCAATCTTAATTACAATGCTTGAGCAAACATTTATACAAAATGCTTTAAATTGTGTATATCTAATGAAAACTTTCAACTATTGTCTATATGGTTGATTTTTTGGTAAATTATGTATAAAAATGTTGTGATTTCTGTAGATTCTGAATAATAATAACTTTCTTTTATTTCCAATTATACCAAGGAGAGCAGAAAAACCAGCAGAAAGTGAAAGACTTGAAGAAATTTAGGCAAGTAGATTGTTTAATTGATTGTTTCTTTCTGACTTCCCCATTAAAGAAGAGGAAAAATAGAAAAGAGAGCGAAAATGTCAAATATACTTTGTATACAACAAAGAAACCCTTAAGAGCTATTTTCCTAATGCTTGTAGTTTAAAGATTTAGTTGGCTTGCTTGCTTTGCTTGTATAAATGTTTGCTCAAGCATTGTAGTTAAGATTGACATCTGCAATCAATAGATAGGCGGGGCTTCAGCTTGTATACATTATACTCTGCATTATACTTAACATCCAATAACATTTAAGTATGAGTATAATGTATACAAGCTGAAGCCCCACCTATCTATTGATTGCAGATGTCAATCTTAATTACAATGCTTGAGCAAACATTTATACAAAATGCTTTAAATTGTGTATATCTAATGAAAACTTTCAACTATTGTCTATATGGTTGATTTTTTGGTAAATTATGTATAAAAATGTTGTGATTTCTGTAGATTCTGAATAATAATAACTTTCTTTTATTTCCAATTATACCAAGGAGAGCAGAAAAACCAGCAGAAAGTGAAAGACTTGAAGAAATTTAGGCAAGTAGATTGTTTAATTGATTGTTTCTTTCTGACTTCCCCATTAAAGAAGAGGAAAAATAGATAAGAGAGCGAAAATGTCAAATATACTTTGTATACAACAAAGAAACCCTTAAGAGCTATTTTCCTAATGCTTGTAGTTTAAAGATTTAGTTGGCTTGCTTGCTTTGCTTGTATAAATGTTTGCTCAAGCATTGTAGTTAAGATTGACATCTGCAATCAATAGATAGGCGGGGCTTCAGCTTGTATACATTATACTCTGCATTATACTTAACATCCAATAACATTTAAGTATGAGTATAATGTATACAAGCTGAAGCCCCACCTATCTATTGATTGCAGATGTCAATCTTAATTACAATGCTTGAGCAAACATTTATACAAAATGCTTTAAATTGTGTATATCTAATGAAAACTTTCAACTATTGTCTATATGGTTGATTTTTTGGTAAATTATGTATAAAAATGTTGTGATTTCTGTAGATTCTGAATAATAATAACTTTCTTTTATTTCCAATTATACCAAGGAGAGCAGAAAAACCAGCAGAAAGTGAAAGACTTGAAGAAATTTAGGCAAGTAGATTGTTTAATTGATTGTTTCTTTCTGACTTCCCCATTAAAGAAGAGGAAAAATAGAAAAGAGAGCGAAAATGTCAAATATACTTTGTATACAACAAAGAAACCCTTAAGAGCTATTTTCCTAATGCTTGTAGTTTAAAGATTTAGTTGGCTTGCTTGCTTTGCTTGTATAAATGTTTGCTCAAGCATTGTAGTTAAGATTGACATCTGCAATCAATAGATAGGCGGGGCTTCAGCTTGTATACATTATACTCTGCATTATACTTAACATCCAATAACATTTAAGTATGAGTATAATGTATACAAGCTGAAGCCCCACCTATCTATTGATTGCAGATGTCAATCTTAATTACAATGCTTGAGCAAACATTTATACAAAATGCTTTAAATTGTGTATATCTAATGAAAACTTTCAACTATTGTCTATATGGTTGATTTTTTGGTAAATTATGTATAAAAATGTTGTGATTTCTGTAGATTCTGAATAATAATAACTTTCTTTTATTTCCAATTATACCAAGGAGAGCAGAAAAACCAGCAGAAAGTGAAAGTGCTTTAAATTGTGTATATCTAATGAAAACTTTCAACTATTGTCTATATGGTTGATTTTTTGGTAAATTATGTATAAAAATGTTGTGATTTCTGTAGATTCTGAATAATAATAACTTTCTTTTATTTCCAATTATACCAAGGAGAGCAGAAAAACCAGCAGAAAGTGAAAGACTTGAAGAAATTTAGGCAAGTAGATTGTTTAATTGATTGTTTCTTTCTGACTTCCCCATTAAAGAAGAAGAAAAATAGATAAGAGAGCGAAAATGTCAAATATACTTTGTATACAACAAAGAAACCCTTAAGAGCTATTTTCCTAATGCTTGTAGTTTAAAGATTTAGTTGGCTTGCTTGCTTTGCTTGTATAAATGTTTGCTCAAGCATTGTAGTTAAGATTGACATCTGCAATCAATAGATAGGCGGGGCTTCAGCTTGTATACATTATACTCTGCATTATACTTAACATCCAATAACATTTAAGTATGAGTATAATGTATACAAGCTGAAACCCCACCTATCTATTGATTGCAGATGTCAATCTTAATTAAATGCTTGAGCAAACATTTATACAAAATGCTTTAAATTGTGTATATCTAATGAAAACTTTCAACTATTGTCTATTCGGTTGATTTTTTGGTAAATTATGTATGAAAATGTTGTGATTTCTGTAGATTCTGAATAATAATAACTTTCTTTTATTTCCAATTATACCAAGGAGAGCAGAAAAACCAGCAGAAAGTGAAAGACTTGAAGAAATTTAGGCAAGTATATTGTTTAATTGATTGTTTCTTTCTGACTTCCCCATTAAAGAAGAGGAAAAATAGATAAGAGAGCGAAAATGTCAAATATACTTTGTATACAACAAAGAAACCCTTAAGAGCTATTTTCCTAATGCTTGTAGTTTAAAGATTTAGTTGGCTTGCTTGCTTTACTTGTATAAATGTTTGCTCAAGCATTGTAGTTAAGATTGACATCTGCAATCAATAGACAGGCGGGGCTTCAGCTTGTATACATTATACTCTGCATTATACTTAACATCCAATAACATTTAAGTATGAGTATAATGTATACAAGCTGAAACCCTACCTATCTATTGATTGCAGATGTCAATCTTAATTACAATGCTTGAGCAAACATTTATACAAAATGCTTTAAATTGTGTATATCTAATGAAAACTTTCAACTATTGTCTATATGGTTGATTTTTTGGTAAATTATGTATAAAAATGTTGTGATTTCTGTAGATTCTGAATAATAATAACTTTCTTTTATTTCCAATTATACCAAGGAGAGCAGAAAAACCAGCAGAAAGTGAAAGTGCTTTAAATTGTGTATATCTAATGAAAACTTTCAACTATTGTCTATATGGTTGATTTTTTGGTAAATTATGTATAAAAATGTTGTGATTTCTGTAGATTCTGAATAATAATAACTTTCTTTTATTTCCAATTATACCAAGGAGAGCAGAAAAACCAGCAGAAAGTGAAAGACTTGAAGAAATTTAGGCAAGTAGATTGTTTAATTGATTGTTTCTTTCTGACTTCCCCATTAAAGAAGAAGAAAAATAGATAAGAGAGCGAAAATGTCAAATATACTTTGTATACAACAAAGAAACCCTTAAGAGCTATTTTCCTAATGCTTGTAGTTTAAAGATTTAGTTGGCTTGCTTGCTTTGCTTGTATAAATGTTTGCTCAAGCATTGTAGTTAAGATTGACATCTGCAATCAATAGATAGGCGGGGCTTCAGCTTGTATACATTATACTCTGCATTATACTTAACATCCAATAACATTTAAGTATGAGTATAATGTATACAAGCTGAAACCCCACCTATCTATTGATTGCAGATGTCAATCTTAATTAAATGCTTGAGCAAACATTTATACAAAATGCTTTAAATTGTGTATATCTAATGAAAACTTTCAACTATTGTCTATTCGGTTGATTTTTTGGTAAATTATGTATGAAAATGTTGTGATTTCTGTAGATTCTGAATAATAATAACTTTCTTTTATTTCCAATTATACCAAGGAGAGCAGAAAAACCAGCAGAAAGTGAAAGACTTGAAGAAATTTAGGCAAGTATATTGTTTAATTGATTGTTTCTTTCTGACTTCCCCATTAAAGAAGAGGAAAAATAGATAAGAGAGCGAAAATGTCAAATATACTTTGTATACAACAAAGAAACCCTTAAGAGCTATTTTCCTAATGCTTGTAGTTTAAAGATTTAGTTGGCTTGCTTGCTTTACTTGTATAAATGTTTGCTCAAGCATTGTAGTTAAGATTGACATCTGCAATCAATAGACAGGCGGGGCTTCAGCTTGTATACATTATACTCTGCATTATACTTAACATCCAATAACATTTAAGTATGAGTATAATGTATACAAGCTGAAACCCTACCTATCTATTGATTGCAGATGTCAATCTTAATTACAATGCTTGAGCAAACATTTATACAAAATGCTTTAAATTGTGTATATCTAATGAAAACTTTCAACTATTGTCTATATGGTTGATTTTTTGGTAAATTATGTATAAAAATGTTGTGATTTCTGTAGATTCTGAATAATAATAACTTTCTTTTATTTCCAATTATACCAAGGAGAGCAGAAAAACCAGCAGAAAGTGAAAGACTTTGAAGAAATTTAGGCAAGTAGATTGTTTAATTGATTGTTTCTTTCTGACTTCCTCATTAAAGAAGAAGAAAAATAGATAAGAGAGCGAAAATGTCAAATATACTTTGTATACAACAAAGAAACCCTTAAGAGCTATTTTCCTAATGCTTGTAGTTTAAAGATTTAGTTGGCTTGCTTGCTTTGCTTGTATAAATGTTTGCTCAAGCATTGTAGTTAAGATTGACATCTGCAATCAATAGATAGGCGGGGCTTCAGCTTGTATACATTATACTCTGCATTATACTTAACATCCAATAACATTTAAGTATGAGTATAATGTATACAAGCTGAAGCCCCACCTATCTATTGATTGCAGATGTCAATCCTAATTACAATGCTTGAGCAAACATTTATACAAAATGCTTTATATTGTGTATATCTAATGAAAACTTTCAACTATTGTCTATATGGTTGATTTTTTGGTAAATTATGTATAAAAATGTTGTGATTTCTGTAGATTCTGAATAATAATAACTTTCTTTTATTTCCAATTATACCAAGGAGAGCAGAAAAACCAGCAGAAAGTGAAAGACTTGAAGAAATTTAGGCAAGTAGATTGTTTAATTGATTGTTTCTTTCTGACTTCCCCATTAAAGAAGAGGAAAAATAGATTAGAGAGCGAAAATGTCAAATATACTTTGTATACAACAAAGAAACCCTTAAGAGCTATTTTCCTAATGCTTGTAGTTTAAAGATTTAGTTGGCTTGCTTGCTTTGCTTGTATAAATGTTTGCTCAAGCATTGTAGTTAAGATTGACATCTGCAATCAATAGATAGGCGGGGCTTCAGCTTGTATACATTATACTCTGCATTATACTTAACATCCAATAACATTTAAGTATGAGTATAATGTATACAAGCTGAAGCCCCACCTATCTATTGATTGCAGATGTCAATCTTAATTACAATGCTTGAGCAAACATTTATACAAAATGCTTTAAATTGTGTATATCTAATGAAAACTTTCAACTATTGTCTATATGGTTGATTTTTTGGTAAATTATGTATAAAAATGTTGTGATTTCTGTAGATTCTGAATAATAATAACTTTCTTTTATTTCCAATTATACCAAGGAGAGCAGAAAAACCAGCAGAAAGTGAAAGACTTGAAGAAATTTAGGCAAGTAGATTGTTTAATTGATTGTTTCTTTCTGACTTCCCCATTAAAGAAGAGGAAAAATAGATAAGAGAGCGAAAATGTCAAATATACTTTGTATACAACAAAGAAACCCTTAAGAGCTATTTTCCTAATGCTTGTAGTTTAAAGATTTAGTTGGCTTGCTTGCTTTGCTTGTATAAATGTTTGCTCAAGCATTGTAGTTAAGATTGACATCTGCAATCAATAGATAGGCGGGGCTTCAGCTTGTATACATTATACTCTGCATTATACTTAACATCCAATAACATTTAAGTATGAGTATAATGTATACAAGCTGAAGCCCCACCTATCTATTGATTGCAGATGTCAATCCTAATTACAATGCTTGAGCAAACATTTATACAAAATGCTTTAAATTGTGTATATCTAATGAAAACTTTCAACTATTGTCTATATGGTTGATTTTTTGGTAAATTATGTATAAAAATGTTGTGATTTCTGTAGATTCTGAATAATAATAACTTTCTTTTATTTCCAATTATACCAAGGAGAGCAGAAAAACCAGCAGAAAGTGAAAGACTTGAAGAAATTTAGGCAAGTAGATTGTTTAATTGATTGTTTCTTTCTGACTTCCCCATTAAAGAAGAGGAAAAATAGAAAAGAGAGCGAAAATGTCAAATATACTTTGTATACAACAAAGAAACCCTTAAGAGCTATTTTCCTAATGCTTGTAGTTTAAAGATTTAGTTGGCTTGCTTGCTTTGCTTGTATAAATGTTTGCTCAAGCATTGTAGTTAAGATTGACATCTGCAATCAATAGATAGGCGGGGCTTCAGCTTGTATACATTATACTCTGCATTATACTTAACATCCAATAACATTTAAGTATGAGTATAATGTATACAAGCTGAAGCCCCACCTATCTATTAATTGCAGATGTCAATCTTAATTACAATGCTTGAGCAAACATTTATACAAAATGCTTTAAATTGTGTATATCTAATGAAAACTTTCAACTATTGTCTATATGGTTGATTTTTTGGTAAATTATGTATAAAAATGTTGTGATTTCTGTAGATTCTGAATAATAATAACTTTCTTTTATTTCCAATTATACCAAGGAGAGCAGAAAAACCAGCAGAAAGTGAAAGACTTGAAGAAATTTAGGCAAGTAGATTGTTTAATTGATTGTTTCTTTCTGACTTCCCCATTAAAGAAGAGGAAAAATAGATAAGAGAGCGAAAATGTCAAATATACTTTGTATACAACAAAGAAACCCTTAAGAGCTATTTTCCTAATGCTTGTAGTTTAAAGATTTAGTTGGCTTGCTTGCTTTGCTTGTATAAATGTTTGCTCAAGCATTGTAGTTAAGATTGACATCTGCAATCAATAGATAGGCGGGGCTTCAGCTTGTATACATTATACTCTGCATTATACTTAACATCCAATAACATTTAAGTATGAGTATAATGTATACAAGCTGAAGCCCCACCTATCTATTGATTGCAGATGTCAATCCTAATTACAATGCTTGAGCAAACATTTATACAAAATGCTTTAAATTGTGTATATCTAATGAAAACTTTCAACTATTGTCTATATGGTTGATTTTTTGGTAAATTATGTATAAAAATGTTGTGATTTCTGTAGATTCTGAATAATAATAACTTTCTTTTATTTCCAATTATACCAAGGAGAGCAGAAAAACCAGCAGAAAGTGAAAGTGCTTTAAATTGTGTATATCTAATGAAAACTTTCAACTATTGTCTATATGGTTGATTTTTTGGTAAATTATGTATAAAAATGTTGTGATTTCTGTAGATTCTGAATAATAATAACTTTCTTTTATTTCCAATTATACCAAGGAGAGCAGAAAAACCAGCAGAAAGTGAAAGACTTGAAGAAATTTAGGCAAGTAGATTGTTTAATTGATTGTTTCTTTCTGACTTCCCCATTAAAGAAGAAGAAAAATAGATAAGAGAGCGAAAATGTCAAATATACTTTGTATACAACAAAGAAACCCTTCAGAGCTATTTTCCTAATGCTTGTAGTTTAAAGATTTAGTTGGCTTGCTTGCTTTGCTTGTATAAATGTTTGCTCAAGCATTGTAGTTAAGATTGACATCTGCAATCAATAGATAGGCGGGGCTTCAGCTTGTATACATTATACTCTGCATTATACTTAACATCCAATAACATTTAAGTATGAGTATAATGTATACAAGCTGAAACCCCACCTATCTATTGATTGCAGATGTCAATCTTAATTAAATGCTTGAGCAAACATTTATACAAAATGCTTTAAATTGTGTATATCTAATGAAAACTTTCAACTATTGTCTATTTGGTTGATTTTTTGGTAAATTATGTATGAAAATGTTGTGATTTCTGTAGATTCTGAATAATAATAACTTTCTTTTATTTCCAATTATACCAAGGAGAGCAGAAAAACCAGCAGAAAGTGAAAGACTTGAAGAAATTTAGGCAAGTATATTGTTTAATTGATTGTTTCTTTCTGACTTCCCCATTAAAGAAGAGGAAAAATAGATAAGAGAGCGAAAATGTCAAATATACTTTGTATACAACAAAGAAACCCTTAAGAGCTATTTTCCTAATGCTTGTAGTTTAAAGATTTAGTTGGCTTGCTTGCTTTGCTTGTATAAATGTTTGCTCAAGCATTGTAGTTAAGATTGACATCTGCAATCAATAGATAGGCGGGGCTTCAGCTTGTATACATTATACTCTGCATTATACTTAACATCCAATAACATTTAAGTATGAGTATAATGTATACAAGCTGAAACCCTACCTATCTATTGATTGCAGATGTCAATCTTAATTACAATGCTTGAGCAAACATTTATACAAAATGCTTTAAATTGTGTATATCTAATGAAAACTTTCAACTATTGTCTATATGGTTGATTTTTTGGTAAATTATGTATAAAAATGTTGTGATTTCTGTAGATTCTGAATAATAATAACTTTCTTTTATTTCCAATTATACCAAGGAGAGCAGAAAAACCAGCAGAAAGTGAAAGACTTTGAAGAAATTTAGGCAAGTAGATTGTTTAATTGATTGTTTCTTTCTGACTTCCTCATTAAAGAAGAAGAAAAATAGATAAGAGAGCGAAAATGTCAAATATACTTTGTATACAACAAAGAAACCCTTAAGAGCTATTTTCCTAATGCTTGTAGTTTAAAGATTTAGTTGGCTTGCTTGCTTTGCTTGTATAAATGTTTGCTCAAGCATTGTAGTTAAGATTGACATCTGCAATCAATAGATAGGCGGGGCTTCAGCTTGTATACATTATACTCTGCATTATACTTAACATCCAATAACATTTAAGTATGAGTATAATGTATACAAGCTGAAGCCCCACCTATCTATTGATTGCAGATGTCAATCCTAATTACAATGCTTGAGCAAACATTTATACAAAATGCTTTATATTGTGTATATCTAATGAAAACTTCCAACTATTGTCTATATGGTTGATTTTTTGGTAAATTATGTATAAAAATGTTGTGATTTCTGTAGATTCTGAATAATAATAACTTTCTTTTATTTCCAATTATACCAAGGAGAGCAGAAAAACCAGCAGAAAGTGAAAGACTTGAAGAAATTTAGGCAAGTAGATTGTTTAATTGATTGTTTCTTTCTGACTTCCCCATTAAAGAAGAGGAAAAATAGATTAGAGAGCGAAAATGTCAAATATACTTTGTATACAACAAAGAAACCCTTAAGAGCTATTTTCCTAATGCTTGTAGTTTAAAGATTTAGTTGGCTTGCTTGCTTTGCTTGTATAAATGTTTGCTCAAGCATTGTAGTTAAGATTGACATCTGCAATCAATAGATAGGCGGGGCTTCAGCTTGTATACATTATACTCTGCATTATACTTAACATCCAATAACATTTAAGTATGAGTATAATGTATACAAGCTGAAGCCCCACCTATCTATTGATTGCAGATGTCAATCCTAATTACAATGCTTGAGCAAACATTTATACAAAATGCTTTATATTGTGTATATCTAATGAAAACTTTCAACTATTGTCTATATGGTTGATATTTTGGTAAATTATGTATAAAAATGTTGTGATTTCTGTAGATTCTGAATAATAATAACTTTCTTTTATTTCCAATTATACCAAGGAGAGCAGAAAAACCAGCAGAAAGTGAAAGACTTGAAGAAATTTAGGCAAGTAGATTGTTTAATTGATTGTTTCTTTCTGACTTCCCCATTAAAGAAGAGGAAAAATAGATTAGAGAGCGAAAATGTCAAATATACTTTGTATACAACAAAGAAACCCTTAAGAGCTATTTTCCTAATGCTTGTAGTTTAAAGATTTAGTTGGCTTGCTTGCTTTGCTTGTATAAATGTTTGCTCAAGCATTGTAGTTAAGATTGACATCTGCAATCAATAGATAGGCGGGGCTTCAGCTTGTATACATTATACTCTGCATTATACTTAACATCCAATAACATTTAAGTATGAGTATAATGTATACAAGCTGAAGCCCCACCTATCTATTGATTGCAGATGTCAATCTTAATTACAATGCTTGAGCAAACATTTATACAAAATGCTTTAAATTGTGTATATCTAATGAAAACTTTCAACTATTGTCTATATGGTTGATTTTTTGGTAAATTATGTATAAAAATGTTGTGATTTCTGTAGATTCTGAATAATAATAACTTTCTTTTATTTCCAATTATACCAAGGAGAGCAGAAAAACCAGCAGAAAGTGAAAGACTTGAAGAAATTTAGGCAAGTAGATTGTTTAATTGATTGTTTCTTTCTGACTTCCCCATTAAAGAAGAGGAAAAATAGATAAGAGAGCGAAAATGTCAAATATACTTTGTATACAACAAAGAAACCCTTAAGAGCTATTTTCCTAATGCTTGTAGTTTAAAGATTTAGTTGGCTTGCTTGCTTTGCTTGTATAAATGTTTGCTCAAGCATTGTAGTTAAGATTGACATCTGCAATCAATAGATAGGCGGGGCTTCAGCTTGTATACATTATACTCTGCATTATACTTAACATCCAATAACATTTAAGTATGAGTATAATGTATACAAGCTGAAGCCCCACCTATCTATTGATTGCAGATGTCAATCCTAATTACAATGCTTGAGCAAACATTTATACAAAATGCTTTAAATTGTGTATATCTAATGAAAACTTTCAACTATTGTCTATATGGTTGATTTTTTGGTAAATTATGTATAAAAATGTTGTGATTTCTGTAGATTCTGAATAATAATAACTTTCTTTTATTTCCAATTATACCAAGGAGAGCAGAAAAACCAGCAGAAAGTGAAAGACTTGAAGAAATTTAGGCAAGTAGATTGTTTAATTGATTGTTTCTTTCTGACTTCCTCATTAAAGAAGAGGAAAAATAGAAAAGAGAGCGAAAATGTCAAATATACTTTGTATACAACAAAGAAACCCTTAAGAGCTATTTTCCTAATGCTTGTAGTTTAAAGATTTAGTTGGCTTGCTTGCTTTGCTTGTATAAATGTTTGCTCAAGCATTGTAGTTAAGATTGACATCTGCAATCAATAGATAGGCGGGGCTTCAGCTTGTATACATTATACTCTGCATTATACTTAACATCCAATAACATTTAAGTATGAGTATAATGTATACAAGCTGAAGCCCCACCTATCTATTGATTGCAGATGTCAATCTTAATTACAATGCTTGAGCAAACATTTATACAAAATGCTTTAAATTGTGTATATCTAATGAAAACTTTCAACTATTGTCTATATGGTTGATTTTTTGGTAAATTATGTATAAAAATGTTGTGATTTCTGTAGATTCTGAATAATAATAACTTTCTTTTATTTCCAATTATACCAAGGAGAGCAGAAAAACCAGCAGAAAGTGAAAGACTTGAAGAAATTTAGGCAAGTAGATTGTTTAATTGATTGTTTCTTTCTGACTTCCCCATTAAAGAAGAGGAAAAATAGATAAGAGAGCGAAAATGTCAAATATACTTTGTATACAACAAAGAAACCCTTAAGAGCTATTTTCCTAATGCTTGTAGTTTAAAGATTTAGTTGGCTTGCTTGCTTTGCTTGTATAAATGTTTGCTCAAGCATTGTAGTTAAGATTGACATCTGCAATCAATAGATAGGCGGGGCTTCAGCTTGTATACATTATACTCTGCATTATACTTAACATCCAATAACATTTAAGTATGAGTATAATGTATACAAGCTGAAGCCCCACCTATCTATTGATTGCAGATGTCAATCTTAATTACAATGCTTGAGCAAACATTTATACAAAATGCTTTAAATTGTGTATATCTAATGAAAACTTTCAACTATTGTCTATATGGTTGATTTTTTGGTAAATTATGTATAAAAATGTTGTGATTTCTGTAGATTCTGAATAATAATAACTTTCTTTTATTTCCAATTATACCAAGGAGAGCAGAAAAACCAGCAGAAAGTGAAAGACTTGAAGAAATTTAGGCAAGTAGATTGTTTAATTGATTGTTTCTTTCTGACTTCCCCATTAAAGAAGAGGAAAAATAGAAAAGAGAGCGAAAATGTCAAATATACTTTGTATACAACAAAGAAACCCTTAAGAGCTATTTTCCTAATGCTTGTAGTTTAAAGATTTAGTTGGCTTGCTTGCTTTGCTTGTATAAATGTTTGCTCAAGCATTGTAGTTAAGATTGACATCTGCAATCAATAGATAGGCGGGGCTTCAGCTTGTATACATTATACTCTGCATTATACTTAACATCCAATAACATTTAAGTATGAGTATAATGTATACAAGCTGAAGCCCCACCTATCTATTGATTGCAGGTGTCAATCTTAATTACAATGCTTGAGCAAACATTTATACAAAATGCTTTAAATTGTGTATATCTAATGAAAACTTTCAACTATTGTCTATATTGTTGATTTTTTGGTAAATTATGTATAAAAATGTTGTGATTTCTGTAGATTCTGAATAATAATAACTTTCTTTTATTTCCAATTATACCAAGGAGAGCAGAAAAACCAGCAGAAAGTGAAAGACTTGAAGAAATTTAGGCAAGTAGATTGTTTAATTGATTGTTTCTTTCTGACTTCCCCATTAAAGAAGAGGAAAAATAGATAAGAGAGCGAAAATGTCAAATATACTTTGTATACAACAAAGAAACCCTTAAGAGCTATTTTCCTAATGCTTGTAGTTTAAAGATTTAGTTGGCTTGCTTGCTTTGCTTGTATAAATGTTTGCTCTAGCATTGTAGTTAAGATTGACATCTGCAATCAATAGATAGGCGGGGCTTCAGCTTGTATACATTATACTCTGCATTATACTTAACATCCAATAACATTTAAGTATGAGTATAATGTATACAAGCTGAAACCCCACCTATCTATTGATTGCAGATGTCAATCTTAATTAAATGCTTGAGCAAACATTTATACAAAATGCTTTAAATTGTGTATATCTAATGAAAACTTTCAACTATTGTCTATTTGGTTGATTTTTTGGTAAATTATGTATGAAAATGTTGTGATTTCTGTAGATTCTGAATAATAATAACTTTCTTTTATTTCCAATTATACCAAAGAGAGCAGAAAAACCAGCAGAAAGTGAAAGACTTGAAGAAATTTAGGCAAGTATATTGTTTAATTGATTGTTTCTTTCTGACTTCCCCATTAAAGAAGAGGAAAAATAGATAAGAGAGCGAAAATGTCAAATATACTTTGTATACAACAAAGAAACCCTTAAGAGCTATTTTCCTAATGCTTGTAGTTTAAAGATTTAGTTGGCTTGCTTGCTTTACTTGTATAAATGTTTGCTCAAGCATTGTAGTTAAGATTGACATCTGCAATCAATAGACAGGCGGGGCTTCAGCTTGTATACATTATACTCTGCATTATACTTAACATCCAATAACATTTAAGTATGAGTATAATGTATACAAGCTGAAACCCTACCTATCTATTGATTGCAGATGTCAATCTTAATTACAATGCTTGAGCAAACATTTATACAAAATGCTTTAAATTGTGTATATCTAATGAAAACTTTCAACTATTGTCTATATGGTTGATTTTTTGGTAAATTATGTATAAAAATGTTGTGATTTCTGTAGATTCTGAATAATAATAACTTTCTTTTATTTCCAATTATACCAAGGAGAGCAGAAAAACCAGCAGAAAGTGAAAGACTTTGAAGAAATTTAGGCAAGTAGATTGTTTAATTGATTGTTTCTTTCTGACTTCCTCATTAAAGAAGAAGAAAAATAGATAAGAGAGCGAAAATGTCAAATATACTTTGTATACAACAAAGAAACCCTTAAGAGCTATTTTCCTAATGCTTGTAGTTTAAAGATTTAGTTGGCTTGCTTGCTTTGCTTGTATAAATGTTTGCTCAAGCATTGTAGTTAAGATTGACATCTGCAATCAATAGATAGGCGGGGCTTCAGCTTGTATACATTATACTCTGCATTATACTTAACATCCAATAACATTTAAGTATGAGTATAATGTATACAAGCTGAAGCCCCACCTATCTATTGATTGCAGATGTCAATCCTAATTACAATGCTTGAGCAAACATTTATACAAAATGCTTTAAATTGTGTATATCTAATGAAAACTTTCAACTATTGTCTATATGGTTGATTTTTTGGTAAATTATGTATAAAAATGTTGTGATTTCTGTAGATTCTGAATAATAATAACTTTCTTTTATTTCCAATTATACCAAGGAGAGCAGAAAAACCAGCAGAAAGTGAAAGACTTTGAAGAAATTTAGGCAAGTAGATTGTTTAATTGATTGTTTCTTTCTGACTTCCTCATTAAAGAAGAAGAAAAATAGATAAGAGAGCGAAAATGTCAAATATACTTTGTATACAACAAAGAAACCCTTAAGAGCTATTTTCCTAATGCTTGTAGTTTAAAGATTTAGTTGGCTTGCTTGCTTTGCTTGTATAAATGTTTGCTCAAGCATTGTAGTTAAGATTGACATCTGCAATCAATAGATAGGCGGGGCTTCAGCTTGTATACATTATACTCTGCATTATACTTAACATCCAATAACATTTAAGTATGAGTATAATGTATACAAGCTGAAGCCCCACCTATCTATTGATTGCAGATGTCAATCCTAATTACAATGCTTGAGCAAACATTTATACAAAATGCTTTAAATTGTGTATATCTAATGAAAACTTTCAACTATTGTCTATATGGTTGATTTTTTGGTAAATTATGTATAAAAATGTTGTGATTTCTGTAGATTCTGAATAATAATAACTTTCTTTTATTTCCAATTATACCAAGGAGAGCTGAAAAACCAGCAGAAAGTGAAAGACTTGAAGAAATTTAGGCAAGTAGATTGTTTAATTGATTGTTTCTTTCTGACTTCCCCATTAAAGAAGAAGAAAAATATATAAGAGAGCGAAAATGTCAAATATACTTTGTATACAACAAAGAAACCCTTAAGAGCTATTTTCCTAATGCTTGTAGTTAAAAGATTTAGTTGGCTTGCTTGCTTTACTTGTATAAATGTTTGCTCAAGCATTGTAGTTAAGATTGACATCTGCAATCAATAGATAGGCGGTGCTTCAGCTTGTATACATTATACTCTGCATTATACTTAACATCCAATAACATTTAAGTATGAGTATAATGTATACAAGCTGAAGCCCCACCTATCTAGTGATTGCAGATGTCAATCTTAATTACAATGCTTGAGCAAACATTTATACAAAATGCTTTAAATTGTGTATATCTAATGAAAACTTTCAACTATTGTCTATATGGTTGATTTTTTGGTAAATTATGTATAAAAATGTTGTGATTTCTGTAGATTCTGAATAATAATAACTTTCTTTTATTTCCAATTATACCAAGGAGAGCTGAAAAACCAGCAGAAAGTGAAAGACTTGAAGAAATTTAGGCAAGTAGATTGTTTCTTTCTGACTTGCCCATTAAAGAAGAAGAAAAATAGATAAGAGAGCGAAAATTGTCAAATATACTTTGTATACAACAAAGAAACCCTTAAGAGCTATTTTCCTAATGCTTGTAGTTAAAAGATTTAGTTGGCTTGCTTGCTTTACTTGTATAAATGTTTGCTCAAGCATTGTAGTTAAGATTGACATCTGCAATCAATAGATAGGCGGGGCTTCAGCTTGTATTCATTATACTCTGCATTATACTTAACATCCAATAACATTTAAGTATGAGTATAATGTATACAAGCTGAAACCCTACCTATCTATTGATTGCAGATGTCAATCTTAATTACAATGCTTGAGCAAACATTTATACAAAATGCTTTAAATTGTGTATATCTAATGAAAACTTTCAACTATTGTCTATATGGTTGATTTTTTGGTAAATTATGTATAAAAATGTTGTGATTTCTGTAGATTCTGAATAATAATAACTTTCTTTTATTTCCAATTATACCAAGGAGAGCTGAAAAACCAGCAGAAAGTGAAAGACTTGAAGAAATTTAGGCAAGTAGATTGTTTCTTTCTGACTTGCCCATTAAAGAAGAAGAAAAATAGATAAGAGAGCGAAAATTGTCAAATATACTTTGTATACAACAAAGAAACCCTTAAGAGCTATTTTCCTAATGCTTGTAGTTAAAAGATTTAGTTGGCTTGCTTGCTTTACTTGTATAAATGTTTGCTCAAGCATTGTAGTTAAGATTGACATCTGCAATCAATAGATAGGCGGGGCTTCAGCTTGTATTCATTATACTCTGCATTATACTTAACATCCAATAACATTTAAGTATGAGTATAATGTATACAAGCTGAAACCCTACCTATCTATTGATTGCAGATGTCAATCTTAATTACAATGCTTGAGCAAACATTTATACAAAATGCTTTAAATTGTGTATATCTAATGAAAACTTTCAACTATTGTCTATATGGTTGATTTTTTGGTAAATTATGTATAAAAATGTTGTGATTTCTGTAGATTCTGAATAATAATAACTTTCTTTTATTTCCAATTATACCAAGGATAGCAGAAAAACCAGCAGAAAGTGAAAGACTTTGAAGAAATTTAGGCAAGTAGATTGTTTAATTGATTGTTTCTTTCTGACTTCCTCATTAAAGAAGAAGAAAAATAGATAAGAGAGCGAAAATATCAAATATACTTTGTATACAACAAAGAAACCCTTAAGAGCTATTTTCCTAATGCTTGTAGTTTAAAGATTTAGTTGGCTTGCTTGCTTTGCTTGTATAAATGTTTGCTCAAGCATTGTAGTTAAGATTGACATCTGCAATCAATAGATAGGCGGGGCTTCAGCTTGTATACATTATACTCTGCATTATACTTAACATCCAATAACATTTAAGTATGAGTATAATGTATACAAGCTGAAGCCCCACCTATCTATTGATTGCAGATGTCAATCCTAATTACAATGCTTGAGCAAACATTTATACAAAATGCTTTAAATTGTGTATATCTAATGAAAACTTTCAACTATTGTCTATATGGTTGATTTTTTGGTAAATTATGTATAAAAATGTTGTGATTTCTGTAGATTCTGAATAATAATAACTTTCTTTTATTTCCAATTATACCAAGGAGAGCTGAAAAACCAGCAGAAAGTGAAAGACTTGAAGAAATTTAGGCAAGTAGATTGTTTAATTGATTGTTTCTTTCTGACTTCCCCATTAAAGAAGAAGAAAAATATATAAGAGAGCGAAAATGTCAAATATACTTTGTATACAACAAAGAAACCCTTAAGAGCTATTTTCCTAATGCTTGTAGTTAAAAGATTTAGTTGGCTTGCTTGCTTTACTTGTATAAATGTTTGCTCAAGCATTGTAGTTAAGATTGACATCTGCAATCAATAGATAGGCGGTGCTTCAGGTTGTATACATTATACTCTGCATTATACTTAACATCCAATAACATTTAAGTATGAGTATAATGTATACAAGCTGAAGCCCCACCTATCTAGTGATTGCAGATGTCAATCTTAATTACAATGCTTGAGCAAACATTTATACAAAATGCTTTAAATTGTGTATATCTAATGAAAACTTTCAACTATTGTCTATATGGTTGATTTTTTGGTAAATTATGTATAAAAATGTTGTGATTTCTGTAGATTCTGAATAATAATAACTTTCTTTTATTTCCAATTATACCAAGGAGAGCTGAAAAACCAGCAGAAAGTGAAAGACTTGAAGAAATTTAGGCAAGTAGATTGTTTAATTGATTGTTTCTTTCTGACTTCCCCATTAAAGAAGAAGAAAAATAGATAAGAGAGCGAAAATGTCAAATATACTTTGTATACAACAAAGAAACCCTTAAGAGCTATTTTCCTAATGCTTGTAGTTAAAAGATTTAGTTGGCTTGCTTGCTTTACTTGTATAAATGTTTGCTCAAGCATTGTAGTTAAGATTGACATCTGCAATCAATAGATAGGCGGGGCTTCAGCTTGTATTCATTATACTCTGCATTATACTTAACATCCAATAACATTTAAGTATGAGTATAATGTATACAAGCTGAAACCCTACCTATCTATTGATTGCAGATGTCAATCTTAATTACAATGCTTGAGCAAACATTTATACAAAATGCTTTAAATTGTGTATATCTAATGAAAACTTTCAACTATTGTCTATATGGTTGATTTTTTGGTAAATTATGTATAAAAATGTTGTGATTTCTGTAGATTCTGAATAATAATAACTTTCTTTTATTTCCAATTATACCAAGGAGAGCAGAAAAACCAGCAGAAAGTGAAAGACTTTGAAGAAATTTAGGCAAGTAGATTGTTTAATTGATTGTTTCTTTCTGACTTCCTCATTAAAGAAGAAGAAAAATAGATAAGAGAGCGAAAATGTCAAATATACTTTGTATACAACAAAGAAACCCTTAAGAGCTATTTTCCTAATGCTTGTAGTTTAAAGATTTAGTTGGCTTGCTTGCTTTGCTTGTATAAATGTTTGCTCAAGCATTGTAGTTAAGATTGACATCTGCAATCAATAGATAGGCGGGGCTTCAGCTTGTATACATTATACTCTGCATTATACTTAACATCCAATAACATTTAAGTATGAGTATAATGTATACAAGCTGAAGCCCCACCTATCTATTGATTGCAGATGTCAATCCTAATTACAATGCTTGAGCAAACATTTATACAAAATGCTTTAAATTGTGTATATCTAATGAAAACTTTCAACTATTGTCTATATGGTTGATTTTTTGGTAAATTATGTATAAAAATGTTGTGATTTCTGTAGATTCTGAATAATAATAATTTTCTTTTATTTCCAATTATACCAAGGAGAGCTGAAAAACCAGCAGAAAGTGAAAGACTTGAAGAAATTTAGGCAAGTAGATTGTTTAATTGATTGTTTCTTTCTGACTTCCCCATTAAAGAAGAAGAAAAATATATAAGAGAGCGAAAATGTCAAATATACTTTGTATACAACAAAGAAACCCTTAAGAGCTATTTTCCTAATGCTTGTAGTTAAAAGATTTAGTTGGCTTGCTTGCTTTACTTGTATAAATGTTTGCTCAAGCATTGTAGTTAAGATTGACATCTGCAATCAATAGATAGGCGGTGCTTCAGCTTGTATACATTATACTCTGCATTATACTTAACATCCAATAACATTTAAGTATGAGTATAATGTATACAAGCTGAAGCCCCACCTATCTAGTGATTGCAGATGTCAATCTTAATTACAATGCTTGAGCAAACATTTATACAAAATGCTTTAAATTGTGTATATCTAATGAAAACTTTCAACTATTGTCTATATGGTTGATTTTTTGGTAAATTATGTATAAAAATGTTGTGATTTCTGTAGATTCTGAATAATAATAACTTTCTTTTATTTCCAATTATACCAAGGAGAGCTGAAAAACCAGCAGAAAGTGAAAGACTTGAAGAAATTTAGGCAAGTAGATTGTTTAATTGATTGTTTCTTTCTGACTTCCCCATTAAAGAAGAAGAAAAATAGATAAGAGAGCGAAAATGTCAAATATACTTTGTATACAACAAAGAAACCCTTAAGAGCTATTTTCCTAATGCTTGTAGTTAAAAGATTTAGTTGGCTTGCTTGCTTTACTTGTATAAATGTTTGCTCAAGCATTGTAGTTAAGATTGACATCTGCAATCAATAGATAGGCGGGGCTTCAGCTTGTATTCATTATACTCTGCATTATACTTAACATCCAATAACATTTAAGTATGAGTATAATGTATACAAGCTGAAACCCTACCTATCTATTGATTGCAGATGTCAATCTTAATTACAATGCTTGAGCAAACATTTATACAAAATGCTTTAAATTGTGTATATCTAATGAAAACTTTCAACTATTGTCTATATGGTTGATTTTTTGGTAAATTATGTATAAAAATGTTGTGATTTCTGTAGATTCTGAATAATAATAACTTTCTTTTATTTCCAATTATACCAAGGAGAGCAGAAAAACCAGCAGAAAGTGAAAGACTTTGAAGAAATTTAGGCAAGTAGATTGTTTAATTGATTGTTTCTTTCTGACTTCCTCATTAAAGAAGAAGAAAAATAGATAAGAGAGCGAAAATGTCAAATATACTTTGTATACAACAAAGAAACCCTTAAGAGCTATTTTCCTAATGCTTGTAGTTTAAAGATTTAGTTGGCTTGCTTGCTTTGCTTGTATAAATGTTTGCTCAAGCATTGTAGTTAAGATTGACATCTGCAATCAATAGATAGGCGGGGCTTCAGCTTGTATACATTATACTCTGCATTATACTTAACATCCAATAACATTTAAGTATGAGTATAATGTATACAAGCTGAAGCCCCACCTATCTATTGATTGCAGATGTCAATCCTAATTACAATGCTTGAGCAAACATTTATACAAAATGCTTTAAATTGTGTATATCTAATGAAAACTTTCAACTATTGTCTATATGGTTGATTTTTTGGTAAATTATGTATAAAAATGTTGTGATTTCTGTAGATTCTGAATAATAATAATTTTCTTTTATTTCCAATTATACCAAGGAGAGCTGAAAAACCAGCAGAAAGTGAAAGACTTGAAGAAATTTAGGCAAGTAGATTGTTTAATTGATTGTTTCTTTCTGACTTCCCCATTAAAGAAGAAGAAAAATATATAAGAGAGCGAAAATGTCAAATATACTTTGTATACAACAAAGAAACCCTTAAGAGCTATTTTCCTAATGCTTGTAGTTAAAAGATTTAGTTGGCTTGCTTGCTTTACTTGTATAAATGTTTGCTCAAGCATTGTAGTTAAGATTGACATCTGCAATCAATAGATAGGCGGGGCTTCAGCTTGTATTCATTATACTCTGCATTATACTTAACATCCAATAACATTTAAGTATGAGTATAATGTATACAAGCTGAAACCCTACCTATCTATTGATTGCAGATGTCAATCTTAATTACAATGCTTGAGCAAACATTTATACAAAATGCTTTAAATTGTGTATATCTAATGAAAACTTTCAACTATTGTCTATATGGTTGATTTTTTGGTAAATTATGTATAAAAATGTTGTGATTTCTGTAGATTCTGAATAATAATAACTTTCTTTTATTTCCAATTATACCAAGGAGAGCAGAAAAACCAGCAGAAAGTGAAAGACTTTGAAGAAATTTAGGCAAGTAGATTGTTTAATTGATTGTTTCTTTCTGACTTCCTCATTAAAGAAGAAGAAAAATAGATAAGAGAGCGAAAATGTCAAATATACTTTGTATACAACAAAGAAACCCTTAAGAGCTATTTTCCTAATGCTTGTAGTTTAAAGATTTAGTTGGCTTGCTTGCTTTGCTTGTATAAATGTTTGCTCAAGCATTGTAGTTAAGATTGACATCTGCAATCAATAGATAGGCGGGGCTTCAGCTTGTATACATTATACTCTGCATTATACTTAACATCCAATAACATTTAAGTATGAGTATAATGTATACAAGCTGAAGCCCCACCTATCTAGTGATTGCAGATGTCAATCTTAATTACAATGCTTGAGCAAACATTTATACAAAATGCTTTAAATTGTGTATATCTAATGAAAACTTTCAACTATTGTCTATATGGTTGAGTTTTTGGTAAATTATGTATAAAAATGTTGTGATTTCTGTAGATTCTGAATAATAATAACTTTCTTTTATTTCCAATTATACCAAGGAGAACTGAAAAACCAGCAGAAAGTGAAAGACTTGAAGAAATTTAGGCAAGTAGATTGTTTAATTGATTGTTTCTTTCTGACTTCCCCATTAAAGAAGAAGAAAAATAGATAAGAGAGCGAAAATGTCAAATATACTTTGTATACAACAAAGAAACCCTTAAGAGCTATTTTCCTAATGCTTGTAGTTAAAAGATTTAGTTGGCTTGCTTGCTTTACTTGTATAAATGTTTGCTCAAGCATTGTAGTTAAGATTGACATCTGCAATCAATAGATAGGCGGGGCTTCAGCTTGTATTCATTATACTCTGCATTATACTTAACATCCAATAACATTTAAGTATGAGTATAATGTATACAAGCTGAAGCCCCACCTATCTATTGATTGCAGATGTCAATCTTAATTACAATGCTTGAGCAAACATTTATACAAAATGCTTTAAATTGTGTATATCTAATGAAAACTTTCAACTATTGTCTATATGGTTGATTTTTTGGTAAATTATGTATAAAAATGTTGTGATTTCTGTAGATTCTGAATAATAATAACTTTCTTTTATTTCCAATTATACCAAGGAGAGCAGAAAAACCAGCAGAAAGTGAAAGACTTGAAGAAATTTAGGCAAGTAGATTGTTTAATTGATTGTTTCTTTCTGACTTCCCCATTAAAGAAGAAGAAAAATAGATAAGAGAGCGAAAATGTCAAATATACTTTGTATACAACAAAGAAACCCTTAAGAGCTATTTTCCTAATGCTTATAGTTTAAAGATTTAGTTGGCTTGCTTGCTTTGCTTGCTTTGCTTGTATAAATGTTTGCTCAAGCATTGTAGTTAAGATTGACATCTGCAATCAATAGATAGGCGGGGCTTCAGCTTGTATACATTATACTCTGCATTATACTTAACATCCAATAACATTTAAGTATGAGTATAATGTATACAAGCTGAAGCCCCACCTATCTATTGATTGCAGATGTCAATCTTAATTACAATGCTTGAGCAAACATTTATACAAAATGCTTTAAATTGTGTATATCTAATGAAAACTTTCAACTATTGTCTATATGGTTGATTTTTTGGTAAATTATGTATAAAAATGTTGTGATTTCTGTAGATTCTGAATAATAATAATTTTCTTTTATTTCCAATTATACCAAGGAGAGCTGAAAAACCAGCAGAAAGTGAAAGACTTGAAGAAATTTAGGCAAGTAGATTGTTTAATTGATTGTTTCTTTCTGACTTCCCCATTAAAGAAGAAGAAAAATATATAAGAGAGCGAAAATGTCAAATATACTTTGTATACAACAAAGAAACCCTTAAGAGCTATTTTCCTAATGCTTGTAGTTAAAAGATTTAGTTGGCTTGCTTGCTTTACTTGTATAAATGTTTGCTCAAGCATTGTAGTTAAGATTGACATCTGCAATCAATAGATAGGCGGGGCTTCAGCTTGTATTCATTATACTCTGCATTATACTTAACATCCAATAACATTTAAGTATGAGTATAATGTATACAAGCTGAAACCCTACCTATCTATTGATTGCAGATGTCAATCTTAATTACAATGCTTGAGCAAACATTTATACAAAATGCTTTAAATTGTGTATATCTAATGAAAACTTTCAACTATTGTCTATATGGTTGATTTTTTGGTAAATTATGTATAAAAATGTTGTGATTTCTGTAGATTCTGAATAATAATAACTTTCTTTTATTTCCAATTATACCAAGGAGAGCAGAAAAACCAGCAGAAAGTGAAAGACTTTGAAGAAATTTAGGCAAGTAGATTGTTTAATTGATTGTTTCTTTCTGACTTCCTCATTAAAGAAGAAGAAAAATAGATAAGAGAGCGAAAATGTCAAATATACTTTGTATACAACAAAGAAACCCTTAAGAGCTATTTTCCTAATGCTTGTAGTTTAAAGATTTAGTTGGCTTGCTTGCTTTGCTTGTATAAATGTTTGCTCAAGCATTGTAGTTAAGATTGACATCTGCAATCAATAGATAGGCGGGGCTTCAGCTTGTATACATTATACTCTGCATTATACTTAACATCCAATAACATTTAAGTATGAGTATAATGTATACAAGCTGAAGCCCCACCTATCTAGTGATTGCAGATGTCAATCTTAATTACAATGCTTGAGCAAACATTTATACAAAATGCTTTAAATTGTGTATATCTAATGAAAACTTTCAACTATTGTCTATATGGTTGAGTTTTTGGTAAATTATGTATAAAAATGTTGTGATTTCTGTAGATTCTGAATAATAATAACTTTCTTTTATTTCCAATTATACCAAGGAGAACTGAAAAACCAGCAGAAAGTGAAAGACTTGAAGAAATTTAGGCAAGTAGATTGTTTAATTGATTGTTTCTTTCTGACTTCCCCATTAAAGAAGAAGAAAAATAGATAAGAGAGCGAAAATGTCAAATATACTTTGTATACAACAAAGAAACCCTTAAGAGCTATTTTCCTAATGCTTGTAGTTAAAAGATTTAGTTGGCTTGCTTGCTTTACTTGTATAAATGTTTGCTCAAGCATTGTAGTTAAGATTGACATCTGCAATCAATAGATAGGCGGGGCTTCAGCTTGTATTCATTATACTCTGCATTATACTTAACATCCAATAACATTTAAGTATGAGTATAATGTATACAAGCTGAAGCCCCACCTATCTATTGATTGCAGATGTCAATCTTAATTACAATGCTTGAGCAAACATTTATACAAAATGCTTTAAATTGTGTATATCTAATGAAAACTTTCAACTATTGTCTATATGGTTGATTTTTTGGTAAATTATGTATAAAAATGTTGTGATTTCTGTAGATTCTGAATAATAATAACTTTCTTTTATTTCCAATTATACCAAGGAGAGCAGAAAAACCAGCAGAAAGTGAAAGACTTGAAGAAATTTAGGCAAGTAGATTGTTTAATTGATTGTTTCTTTCTGACTTCCCCATTAAAGAAGAAGAAAAATAGATAAGAGAGCGAAAATGTCAAATATACTTTGTATACAACAAAGAAACCCTTAAGAGCTATTTTCCTAATGCTTATAGTTTAAAGATTTAGTTGGCTTGCTTGCTTTGCTTGCTTTGCTTGTATAAATGTTTGCTCAAGCATTGTAGTTAAGATTGACATCTGCAATCAATAGATAGGCGGGGCTTCAGCTTGTATACATTATACTCTGCATTATACTTAACATCCAATAACATTTAAGTATGAGTATAATGTATACAAGCTGAAGCCCCACCTATCTATTGATTGCAGATGTCAATCTTAATTACAATGCTTGAGCAAACATTTATACAAAATGCTTTAAATTGTGTATATCTAATGAAAACTTTCAGCTATTGTCTATATGGTTGATTTTTTGGTAAATTATGTATAAAAATGTTGTGATTTCTGTAGATTCTGAATAATAATAACTTTCTTTTATTTCCAATTATACCAAGGAGAGCAGAAAAACCAGCAGAAAGTGAAAGACTTGAAGAAATTTAGGCAAGTAGATTGTTTAATTGATTGTTTCTTTCTGACTTCCCCATTAAAGAAGAAGAAAAATAGATAAGAGAGCGAAAATGTCAAATATACTTTGTATACAACAAAGAAACCCTTAAGAGCTATTTTCCTAATGCTTGTAGTTTAAAGATTTAGTTGGCTTGCTTGCTTTACTTGTATAAATGTTTGCTCAAGCATTGTAGTTAAGATTGACATCTGCAATCAATAGATAGGCGGGGCTTCAGCTTGTATTCATTATACTCTGCATTATACTTAACATCCAATAACATTTAAGTATGAGTATAATGTATACAAGCTGAAACCCTACCTATCTATTGATTGCAGATGTCAATCTTAATTACAATGCTTGAGCAAACATTTATACAAAATGCTTTAAATTGTGTATATCTAATGAAAACTTTCAACTATTGTCTATATGGTTGATTTTTTGGTAAATTATGTATAAAAATGTTGTGATTTCTGTAGATTCTGAATAATAATAACTTTCTTTTATTTCCAATTATACCAAGGAGAGCAGAAAAACCAGCAGAAAGTGAAAGACTTTGAAGAAATTTAGGCAAGTAGATTGTTTAATTGATTGTTTCTTTCTGACTTCCTCATTAAAGAAGAAGAAAAATAGATAAGAGAGCGAAAATGTCAAATATACTTTGTATACAACAAAGAAACCCTTAAGAGCTATTTTCCTAATGCTTGTAGTTTAAAGATTTAGTTGGCTTGCTTGCTTTGCTTGTATAAATGTTTGCTCAAGCATTGTAGTTAAGATTGACATCTGCAATCAATAGATAGGCGGGGCTTCAGCTTGTATACATTATACTCTGCATTATACTTAACATCCAATAACATTTAAGTATGAGTATAATGTATACAAGCTGAAGCCCCGCCTATCTATTGATTGCAGATGTCAATCCTAATTACAATGCTTGAGCAAACATTTATACAAAATGCTTTAAATTGTGTATATCTAATGAAAACTTTCAACTATTGTCTATATGGTTGATTTTTTGGTAAATTATGTATAAAAATGTTGTGATTTCTGTAGATTCTGAATAATAATAACTTTCTTTTATTTCCAATTATACCAAGGAGAGCTGAAAAACCAGCAGAAAGTGAAAGACTTGAAGAAATTTAGGCAAGTAGATTGTTTAATTGATTGTTTCTTTCTGACTTCCCCATTAAAGAAGAAGAAAAATAGATAAGAGAGCGAAAATGTCAAATATACTTTGTATACAACAAAGAAACCCTTAAGAGCTATTTTCCTAATGCTTGTAGTTAAAAGATTTAGTTGGCTTGCTTGCTTTACTTGTATAAATGTTTGCTCAAGCATTGTAGTTAAGATTGACATCTGCAATCAATAGATAGGCGGGGCTTCAGCTTGTATACATTATACTCTGCATTATACTTAACATCCAATAACATTTAAGTATGAGTATAATGTATACAAGCTGAAGCCCCACCTATCTAGTGATTGCAGATGTCAATCTTAATTACAATGCTTGAGCAAACATTTATACAAAATGCTTTAAATTGTGTATATCTAATGAAAACTTTCAACTATTGTCTATATGGTTGATTTTTTGGTAAATTATGTATAAAAATGTTGTGATTTCTGTAGATTCTGAATAATAATAACTTTCTTTTATTTCCAATTATACCAAGGAGAACTGAAAAACCAGCAGAAAGTGAAAGACTTGAAGAAATTTAGGCAAGTAGATTGTTTAATTGATTGTTTCTTTCTGACTCCCCCATTAAAGAAGAAGAAAAATAGATAAGAGAGCGAAAATGTCAAATATACTTTGTATACAACAAAGAAACCCTTAAGAGCTATTTTCCTAATGCTTGTAGTTAAAAGATTTAGTTGGCTTGCTTGCTTTACTTGTATAAATGTTTGCTCAAGCATTGTAGTTAAGATTGACATCTGCAATCAATAGATAGGCGGGGCTTCAGCTTGTATTCATTATACTCTGCATTATACTTAACATCCAATAACATTTAAGTATGAGTATAATGTATACAAGCTGAAGCCCCACCTATCTATTGATTGCAGATGTCAATCTTAATTACAATGCTTGAGCAAACATTTATACAAAATGCTTTAAATTGTGTATATCTAATGAAAACTTTCAACTATTGTCTATATGGTTGATTTTTTGGTAAATTATGTATAAAAATGTTGTGATTTCTGTAGATTCTGAATAATAATAACTTTCTTTTATTTCCAATTATACCAAGGAGAGCAGAAAAACCAGCAGAAAGTGAAAGACTTGAAGAAATTTAGGCAAGTAGATTGTTTAATTGATTGTTTCTTTCTGACTTCCCCATTAAAGAAGAGGAAAAATAGATAAGAGAGCGAAAATGTCAAATATACTTTGTATACAACAAAGAAACCCTTAAGAGCTATTTTCCTAATGCTTGTAGTTTAAAGATTTAGTTGGCTTGCTTGCTTTGCTTGTATAAATGTTTGCTCAAGCATTGTAGTTAAGATTGACATCTGCAATCAATAGATAGGCGGGGCTTCAGCTTGTATACATTATACTCTGCATTATACTTAACATCCAATAACATTTAAGTATGAGTATAATGTATACAAGCTGAAGCCCCACCTATCTATTGATTGCAGATGTCAATCCTAATTACAATGCTTGAGCAAACATTTATACAAAATGCTTTAAATTGTGTATATCTAATGAAAACTTTCAACTATTGTCTATATGGTTGATTTTTTGGTAAATTATGTATAAAAATGTTGTGATTTCTGTAGATTCTGAATAATAATAACTTTCTTTTATTTCCAATTATACCAAGGAGAGCAGAAAAACCAGCAGAAAGTGAAAGACTTGAAGAAATTTAGGCAAGTAGATTGTTTAATTGATTGTTTCTTTCTGACTTCCCCATTAAAGAAGAAGAAAAATAGATAAGAGAGCGAAAATGTCAAATATACTTTGTATACAACAAAGAAACCCTTAAGAGCTATTTTCCTAATGCTTGTAGTTTAAAGATTTAGTTGGCTTGCTTGCTTTGCTTGTATAAATGTTTGCTCAAGCATTGTAGTTAAGATTGACATCTGCAATCAATAGATAGGCGGGGCTTCAGCTTGTATACATTATACTCTGCATTATACTTAACATCCAATAACATTTAAGTATGAGTATAATGTATACAAGCTGAAGCCCCACCTATCTATTGATTGCAGATGTCAATCTTAATTACAATGCTTGAGCAAACATTTATACAAAATGCTTTAAATTGTGTATATCTAATGAAAACTTTCAGCTATTGTCTATATGGTTGATTTTTTGGTAAATTATGTATAAAAATGTTGTGATTTCTGTAGATTCTGAATAATAATAACTTTCTTTTATTTCCAATTATACCAAGGAGAGCAGAAAAACCAGCAGAAAGTGAAAGACTTGAAGAAATTTAGGCAAGTAGATTGTTTAATTGATTGTTTCTTTCTGACTTCCCCATTAAAGAAGAGGAAAAATAGATAAGAGAGCGAAAATGTCAAATATACTTTGTATACAACAAAGAAACCCTTAAGAGCTATTTTCCTAATGCTTGTAGTTTAAAGATTTAGTTGGCTTGCTTGCTTTGCTTGTATAAATGTTTGCTCAAGCATTGTAGTTAAGATTGACATCTGCAATCAATAGATAGGCGGGGCTTCAGCTTGTATACATTATACTCTGCATTATACTTAACATCCAATAACATTTAAGTATGAGTATAATGTATACAAGCTGAAGCCCCACCTATCTATTGATTGCAGATGTCAATCCTTATTACAATGCTTGAGCAAACATTTATACAAAATGCTTTAAATTGTGTATATCTAATGAAAACTTTCAACTATTGTCTATATGGTTGATTTTTTGGTAAATTATGTATAAAAATGTTGTGATTTCTGTAGATTCTGAATAATAATAATAACTTTCTTTTATTTCCAATTATACCAAGGAGAGCAGAAAAACCAGCAGAAAGTTAAAGACTTGAAGAAATTTAGGCAAGTAGATTGTTTAATTGATTGTTTCTTTCTGACTTCCCCATTAAAGAAGAAGAAAAATAGATAAGAGAGCGAAAATGTCAAATATACTTTGTATACAACAAAGAAACCCTTAAGAGCTATTTTCCTAATGCTTGTAGTTTAAAGATTTAGTTGGCTTGCTTGCTTTGCTTGTATAAATGTTTGCTCAAGCATTGTAGTTAAGATTGACATCTGCAATCAATAGATAGGCGGGGCTTCAGCTTGTATACATTATACTCTGCATTATACTTAACATCCAATAACATTTAAGTACGAGTATAATGTATACAAGCTGAAGCCCCACCTATCTATTGATTGCAGATGTCAATCCTAATTACAATGCTTGAGCAAACATTTATACAAAATGCTTTAAATTGTGTATATCTAATGAAAACTTTCAACTATTGTCTATATGGTTGATTTTTTGGTAAATTATGTATAAAAATGTTGTGATTTCTGTAGATTCTGAATAATAATAACTTTCTTTTATTTCCAATTATACCAAGGAGAGCAGAAAAACCAGCAGAAAGTGAAAGACTTGAAGAAATTTAGGCAAGTAGATTGTTTAATTGATTGTTTCTTTCTGACTTCCCCATTAAAGAAGAAGAAAAATAGATAAAGAGAGCGAAAATGTCAAATATACTTTGTATACAACAAAGAAACCCTTAAGAGCTATTTTCCTAATGCTTGTAGTTTAAAGATTTAGTTGGCTTGCTTGCTTTGCTTGCTTTGCTTGTATAAATGTTTGCTCAAGCATTGTAGTTAAGATTGACATCTGCAATCAATAGATAGGCGGGGCTTCAGCTTGTATACATTATACTCTGCATTATACTTAACATCCAATAACATTTAAGTATGAGTATAATGTATACAAGCTGAAGCCCCACCTATCTAGTGATTGCAGATGTCAATCTTAATTACAATGCTTGAGCAAACATTTATACAAAATGCTTTAAATTGTGTATATCTAATGAAAACTTTCAACTATTGTCTATATGGTTGATTTTTTGGTAAATTATGTATAAAAATGTTGTGATTTCTGTAGATTCTGAATAATAATAACTTTCTTTTATTTCCAATTATACCAAGGAGAACTGAAAAACCAGCAGAAAGTGAAAGACTTGAAGAAATTTAGGCAAGTAGATTGTTTAATTGATTGTTTCTTTCTGACTCCCCCATTAAAGAAGAAGAAAAATAGATAAGAGAGCGAAAATGTCAAATATACTTTGTATACAACAAAGAAACCCTTAAGAGCTATTTTCCTAATGCTTGTAGTTAAAAGATTTAGTTGGCTTGCTTGCTTTACTTGTATAAATGTTTGCTCAAGCATTGTAGTTAAGATTGACATCTGCAATCAATAGATAGGCGGGGCTTCAGCTTGTATTCATTATACTCTGCATTATACTTAACATCCAATAACATTTAAGTATGAGTATAATGTATACAAGCTGAAGCCCCACCTATCTATTGATTGCAGATGTCAATCTTAATTACAATGCTTGAGCAAACATTTATACAAAATGCTTTAAATTGTGTATATCTAATGAAAACTTTCAACTATTGTCTATATGGTTGATTTTTTGGTAAATTATGTATAAAAATGTTGTGATTTCTGTAGATTCTGAATAATAATAACTTTCTTTTATTTCCAATTATACCAAGGAGAGCAGAAAAACCAGCAGAAAGTGAAAGACTTGAAGAAATTTAGGCAAGTAGATTGTTTAATTGATTGTTTCTTTCTGACTTCCCCATTAAAGAAGAGGAAAAATAGATAAGAGAGCGAAAATGTCAAATATACTTTGTATACAACAAAGAAACCCTTAAGAGCTATTTTCCTAATGCTTGTAGTTTAAAGATTTAGTTGGCTTGCTTGCTTTGCTTGTATAAATGTTTGCTCAAGCATTGTAGTTAAGATTGACATCTGCAATCAATAGATAGGCGGGGCTTCAGCTTGTATACATTATACTCTGCATTATACTTAACATCCAATAACATTTAAGTATGAGTATAATGTATACAAGCTGAAGCCCCACCTATCTATTGATTGCAGATGTCAATCCTAATTACAATGCTTGAGCAAACATTTATACAAAATGCTTTAAATTGTGTATATCTAATGAAAACTTTCAACTATTGTCTATATGGTTGATTTTTTGGTAAATTATGTATAAAAATGTTGTGATTTCTGTAGATTCTGAATAATAATAACTTTCTTTTATTTCCAATTATACCAAGGAGAGCAGAAAAACCAGCAGAAAGTGAAAGACTTGAAGAAATTTAGGCAAGTAGATTGTTTAATTGATTGTTTCTTTCTGACTTCCCCATTAAAGAAGAAGAAAAATAGATAAGAGAGCGAAAATGTCAAATATACTTTGTATACAACAAAGAAACCCTTAAGAGCTATTTTCCTAATGCTTGTAGTTTAAAGATTTAGTTGGCTTGCTTGCTTTGCTTGTATAAATGTTTGCTCAAGCATTGTAGTTAAGATTGACATCTGCAATCAATAGATAGGCGGGGCTTCAGCTTGTATACATTATACTCTGCATTATACTTAACATCCAATAACATTTAAGTATGAGTATAATGTATACAAGCTGAAGCCCCACCTATCTATTGATTGCAGATGTCAATCTTAATTACAATGCTTGAGCAAACATTTATACAAAATGCTTTAAATTGTGTATATCTAATGAAAACTTTCAGCTATTGTCTATATGGTTGATTTTTTGGTAAATTATGTATAAAAATGTTGTGATTTCTGTAGATTCTGAATAATAATAACTTTCTTTTATTTCCAATTATACCAAGGAGAGCAGAAAAACCAGCAGAAAGTGAAAGACTTGAAGAAATTTAGGCAAGTAGATTGTTTAATTGATTGTTTCTTTCTGACTTCCCCATTAAAGAAGAGGAAAAATAGATAAGAGAGCGAAAATGTCAAATATACTTTGTATACAACAAAGAAACCCTTAAGAGCTATTTTCCTAATGCTTGTAGTTTAAAGATTTAGTTGGCTTGCTTGCTTTGCTTGTATAAATGTTTGCTCAAGCATTGTAGTTAAGATTGACATCTGCAATCAATAGATAGGCGGGGCTTCAGCTTGTATACATTATACTCTGCATTATACTTAACATCCAATAACATTTAAGTATGAGTATAATGTATACAAGCTGAAGCCCCACCTATCTATTGATTGCAGATGTCAATCCTTATTACAATGCTTGAGCAAACATTTATACAAAATGCTTTAAATTGTGTATATCTAATGAAAACTTTCAACTATTGTCTATATGGTTGATTTTTTGGTAAATTATGTATAAAAATGTTGTGATTTCTGTAGATTCTGAATAATAATAATAACTTTCTTTTATTTCCAATTATACCAAGGAGAGCAGAAAAACCAGCAGAAAGTTAAAGACTTGAAGAAATTTAGGCAAGTAGATTGTTTAATTGATTGTTTCTTTCTGACTTCCCCATTAAAGAAGAAGAAAAATAGATAAGAGAGCGAAAATGTCAAATATACTTTGTATACAACAAAGAAACCCTTAAGAGCTATTTTCCTAATGCTTGTAGTTTAAAGATTTAGTTGGCTTGCTTGCTTTGCTTGTATAAATGTTTGCTCAAGCATTGTAGTTAAGATTGACATCTGCAATCAATAGATAGGCGGGGCTTCAGCTTGTATACATTATACTCTGCATTATACTTAACATCCAATAACATTTAAGTACGAGTATAATGTATACAAGCTGAAGCCCCACCTATCTATTGATTGCAGATGTCAATCCTAATTACAATGCTTGAGCAAACATTTATACAAAATGCTTTAAATTGTGTATATCTAATGAAAACTTTCAACTATTGTCTATATGGTTGATTTTTTGGTAAATTATGTATAAAAATGTTGTGATTTCTGTAGATTCTGAATAATAATAACTTTCTTTTATTTCCAATTATACCAAGGAGAGCAGAAAAACCAGCAGAAAGTGAAAGACTTGAAGAAATTTAGGCAAGTAGATTGTTTAATTGATTGTTTCTTTCTGACTTCCCCATTAAAGAAGAAGAAAAATAGATAAAGAGAGCGAAAATGTCAAATATACTTTGTATACAACAAAGAAACCCTTAAGAGCTATTTTCCTAATGCTTGTAGTTTAAAGATTTAGTTGGCTTGCTTGCTTTGCTTGCTTTGCTTGTATAAATGTTTGCTCAAGCATTGTAGTTAAGATTGACATCTGCAATCAATAGATAGGCGGGGCTTCAGCTTGTATACATTATACTCTGCATTATACTTAACATCCAATAACATTTAAGTATGAGTATAATGTATACAAGCTGAAGCCCCACCTTATAATCTATTGATTGCAGATGTCAATCCTAATTACAATGCTTGAGCAAACATTTATACAAAATGCTTTAAATTGTGTATATCTAATGAAAACTTTCAACTATTGTCTATATGGTTGATTTTTTGGTAAATTATGTATAAAAATGTTGTGATTTCTGTAGATTCTGAATAATAATAACTTTCTTTTATTTCCAATTATACCAAGGAGAGCAGAAAAACCAGCAGAAAGTGAAAGACTTGAAGAAATTTAGGCAAGTAGATTGTTTAATTGATTGTTTCTTTCTGACTTCCCCATTAAAGAAGAAGAAAAATAGATAAGAGAGCGAAAATGTCAAATATACTTTGTATACAACAAAGAAACCCTTAAGAGCTATTTTCCTAATGCTTGTAGTTTAAAGATTTAGTTGGCTTGCTTGCTTTGCTTGTATAAATGTTTGCTCAAGCATTGTAGTTAAGATTGACATCTGCAATCAATAGATAGGCGGGGCTTCAGCTTGTATACATTATACTCTGCATTATACTTAACATCCAATAACATTTAAGTATGAGTATAATGTATACAAGCTGAAGCCCCACCTATCTATTGATTGCAGATGTCAATCTTAATTACAATGCTTGAGCAAACATTTATACAAAATGCTTTAAATTGTGTATATCTAATGAAAACTTTCAACTATTGTCTATATGGTTGATTTTTTGGTAAATTATGTATAAAAATGTTGTGATTTCTGTAGATTCTGAATAATAATAACTTTCTTTTATTTCCAATTATACCAAGGAGAGCAGAAAAACCAGCAGAAAGTGAAAGACTTGAAGAAATTTAGGCAAGTAGATTGTTTAATTGATTGTTTCTTTCTGACTTCCCCATTAAAGAAGAGGAAAAATAGATTAGAGAGCGAAAATGTCAAATATACTTTGTATACAACAAAGAAACCCTTAAGAGCTATTTTCCTAATGCTTGTAGTTTAAAGATTTAGTTGGCTTGCTTGCTTTGCTTGTATAAATGTTTCCTCAAGCATTGTAGTAAAGATTGACATCTGCAATCAATAGATAGGCGGGGCTTCAGCTTGTATACATTATACTCTGCATTATACTTAACATCCAATAACATTTAAGTATGAGTATAATGTATACAAGCTGAAGCCCCACCTATCTATTGATTGCAGATGTCAATCCTAATTACAATGCTTGAGCAAACATTTATACAAAATGCTTTATATTGTGTATATCTAATGAAAACTTTCAACTATTGTCTATATGGTTGATTTTTTGGTAAATTATGTATAAAAATGTTGTGATTTCTGTAGATTCTGAATAATAATAACTTTCTTTTATTTCCAATTATACCAAGGAGAGCAGAAAAACCAGCAGAAAGTGAAAGACTTGAAGAAATTTAGGCAAGTAGATTGTTTAATTGATTGTTTCTTTCTGACTTCCCCATTAAAGAAGAAGAAAAATAGATGAGAGCGAAAATGTCAAATATACTTTGTATACAACAAAGAAACCCTTAAGAGCTATTTTCCTAATGCTTGTAGTTTAAAGATTTAGTTGGCTTGCTTGCTTTGCTTGTATAAATGTTTGCTCAAGCATTGTAGTGAAGATTGACATCTGCAATCAATAGATAGGCGGGGCTTCAGCTTGTATACATTATACTCTGCATTATACTTAACATCCAATAACATTTAAGTATGAGTATAATGTATACAAGCTGAAGCCCCACCTATCTATTGATTGCAGATGTCAATCTTAATTACAATGCTTGAGCAAACATTTATACAAAATGCTTTAAATTGTGTATATCTAATGAAAACTTTCAGCTATTGTCTATATGGTTGATTTTTTGGTAAATTATGTATAAAAATGTTGTGATTTCTGTAGATTCTGAATAATAATAACTTTCTTTTATTTCCAATTATACCAAGGAGAGCAGAAAAACCAGCAGAAAGTGAAAGACTTGAAGAAATTTAGGCAAGTAGATTGTTTAATTGATTGTTTCTTTCTGACTTCCCCATTAAAGAAGAGGAAAAATAGATAAGAGAGCGAAAATGTCAAATATACTTTGTATACAACAAAGAAACCCTTAAGAGCTATTTTCCTAATGCTTGTAGTTTAAAGATTTAGTTGGCTTGCTTGCTTTGCTTGTATAAATGTTTGCTCAAGCATTGTAGTTAAGATTGACATCTGCAATCAATAGATAGGCGGGGCTTCAGCTTGTATACATTATACTCTGCATTATACTTAACATCCAATAACATTTAAGTATGAGTATAATGTATACAAGCTGAAGCCCCACCTATCTATTGATTGCAGATGTCAATCTTAATTACAATGCTTGAGCAAACATTTATACAAAATGCTTTAAATTGTGTATATCTAATGAAAACTTTCAACTATTGTCTATATGGTTGATTTTTTGGTAAATTATGTATAAAAATGTTGTGATTTCTGTAGATTCTGAATAATAATAACTTTCTTTTATTTCCAATTATACCAAGGAGAGCAGAAAAACCAGCAGAAAGTGAAAGACTTGAAGAAATTTAGGCAAGTAGATTGTTTAATTGATTGTTTCTTTCTGACTTCCCCATTAAAGAAGAGGAAAAATAGAAAAGAGAGCGAAAATGTCAAATATACTTTGTATACAACAAAGAAACCCTTAAGAGCTATTTTCCTAATGCTTGTAGTTTAAAGATTTAGTTGGCTTGCTTGCTTTGCTTGTATAAATGTTTGCTCAAGCATTGTAGTTAAGATTGACATCTGCAATCAATAGATAGGCGGGGCTTCAGCTTGTATACATTATACTCTGCATTATACTTAACATCCAATAACATTTAAGTATGAGTATAATGTATACAAGCTGAAGCCCCACCTATCTATTGATTGCAGATGTCAATCCTAATTACAATGCTTGAGCAAACATTTATACAAAATGCTTTAAATTGTGTATATCTAATAAAAACTTTCAACTATTGTCTATATGGTTGATTTTTTGGTAAATTATGTATAAAAATGTTGTGATTTCTGTAGATTCTGAATAATAATAACTTTCTTTTATTTCCAATTATACCAAGGAGAGCAGAAAAACCAGCAGAAAGTGAAAGACTTGAAGAAATTTAGGCAAGTAGATTGTTTAATTGATTGTTTCTTTCTGACTTCCCCATTAAAGAAGAAGAAAAATAGATAAGAGAGCGAAAATGTCAAATATACTTTGTATACAACAAAGAAACCCTTAAGAGCTATTTTCCTAATGCTTGTAGTTTAAAGATTTAGTTGGCTTGCTTGCTTTGCTTGTATAAATGTTTGCTCAAGCATTGTAGTTAAGATTGACATCTGCAATCAATAGATAGGCGGGGCTTCAGCTTGTATACATTATACTCTGCATTATACTTAACATCCAATAACATTTAAGTATGAGTATAATGTATACAAGCTGAAACCCCACCTATCTATTGATTGCAGATGTCAATCTTAATTACAATGCTTGAGCAAACATTTATACAAAATGCTTTAAATTGTGTATATCTAATGAAAACTTTCAACTATTGTCTATTTGGTTGATTTTTTGGTAAATTATGTATGAAAATGTTGTGATTTCTGTAGATTCTGAATAATAATAACTTTCTTTTATTTCCAATTATACCAAGGAGAGCAGAAAAACCAGCAGAAAGTGAAAGACTTGAAGAAATTTAGGCAAGTAGATTGTTTACTGTAAATTCAGAAATTATTGCGATGTTTTTATTATTGCGAAAAATGCGACAGGGTTATAATCGCAATAATTTAAACTCGCATTTTGAAATATGTTATATGAATTAAACAGGATTTTTCCCAATATCGCAAAAATTAAAATCGCATTTTAGTCTAAAATGACAAAATCGCAATAATAAATGCACGCAATAATTTCTGAATTTACAGTAATTGATTGTTTCTTTCTGACTTCCCCATTAAAGAAGAAGAAAAATAGATAAGAGAGCGAAAATGTCAAATATACTTTGTATACAACAAAGAAACCCTTAAGAGCTATTTTCCTAATGCTTGTAGTTTAAAGATTTAGTTGGCTTGCTTGCTTTACTTGTATAAATGTTTGCTCAAGCATTGTAGTTAAGATTGACATCTGCAATCAATAGATAGACGGGGCTTCAGCTTGTATACATTATACTCTGCATTATACTTAACATCCAATAACATTTAAGTATGAGTATGAAAATGTTGATTTCCGGATTTTGAATAAGTTTGCAAGGGAGTCAATTGTGATCATAGAAAATAAGTCAATCAAAAGCAGTCAGAATTTTTCTAGATACTTGATTTCATATTCCATAATTTTGAGGGGCTTCGGTGGCCGAGTGGTGTAATTAGTTACTAATGTAATAACTAGCCAGTCAACACTGAGGTTGTGAGTTCGAACCCCGCTCATGCAGGTGCACTCGACTCCAATCTTAATTGACTAGGATTGTCAGTTTTCCTTAGGGAGGGGGGGGGCCAGACCATTTTCGGGACGCCGGGATCGGCCGATTTTAGCAACGGGATTGCCTTGTTTAAAGATCGGTAATTTGGGATAGAAAAACATCGGGATACGGGAAAGCCACGTTTTTAGCCACGGGAAATCGGGATTCTTATGTTGAAATATAAGGGGATTGACAAAAACTGTACCTTGGACAGATAAAAGTGCCATTTTCATTATACTTCAATCAGAATCGCATCTAGAAACAGAGTAGATCCAGATCAGAGTACATGTAACAGTAAGTTTAGAGATAAGCTTTGAGCTCAGATCAGGTCCTCAATTATACCGTTTTGCTTCAAAAAATGAGCTAAGTCTCTTACACACATGGAAAATGTGTTAGACAAAGAACTGTTCGACTTAAAACCACGGCATACAAGTGTGGCACGCTTCCCTTAAATATGTATGAATCTAATTAAACAACTCCGGGCACTCCAATCTCTTTCAAAGACGATTATACGAATATTTCAGATCAATATTCCTCAGAAAGCGATGATGAGAGTGATAAAGATGATGAACAAAGTGGTGAAGACTTGCAAACACAGAATACGTTTTCTCGCAGTAAAACATCTTCAGGCACAACAATCACTTTCAAAGACGATGATGCAAATATTTCGGACCAATACTCCTCAGAAAGCGACGATGAGAGTGATAACGATGATGAACAAAGTGGTGTAGACTTGCAAACACAGAATACGTCTTCTCGTAGTAATTACACATCCCGAGATCTTTAGACTATCACCAGTCAGACCGTTTCCCGATCTGGGAGGACTTTACGAATATCATCAAGACTGGCTGATTATTGATAGCACTAACACTGTACATTTTGAAATCTCTAATGGACCAAAAAATAAAGAAATTTCACAAAATTGTTAAAGTCAAGGACTATCTTGATTATTTTTATTTTTAAAACATGTTTTCTACATAAAATAAGCTTAACTTTCTACTTTTCTGAATTGTGTCCCCACAAGAGCCTCAACATTAATTCATACCTGTCAATCACTACTAGAAAATTGACCCATTATTCATCATTATTGATTTTCCCAAGGTCGGTCATCAGCTTCTTGTTGGTGATCAGTTGTGTAGTTGCATACAGCCCTAAGCATAATCATTTATCCTAACAAGTGTCTTAAAATCTGGAATTTTTTTTTAATTTTATAATGTAAAGCAGCGTTTCGACTACTTTATAAATCTCTCAAGTGACATTTGTAGTTCTGTTTATGTCTGTAACTTGGTTGATCCTTGGTTCAGTGGTTTTTCGAATGGTGACTCAATAGATTCAAATTTCTCTCCATTACAAAACGATTCCAGTGCTTGTCATATAGGTTCTTGTATTGACTTGAACTGGAATTTTGGCCAATTTTCTGACTGGCTACTGAAGATTTATGAGAACAAAAATGCATATATGCAGCTTGACGTTACAGTAATAAGGGGACGAAGTCCCCTATTACAGTAGAAAAATCAATAAAAAAAATTTTAAAAAAAAATCGGGAAAATTTCCCGAAATTTTCATTGTACAAATGAACTCGAAATCGTTAACTTTTTTTTGGTCACTTTTTTTAATTCCCGCATTTGCGCAGAAATCTACTTCCTTCTTCCGGTCTCGTTTGTCATGAGACTTTGAGTGAAATATATATTTATCAGTCCAGTAAAATATAGGAAGGAACACAATAACAATTTCATTTCTAATTATTCTTTGATATGAAAAAACGTTAATTGATGATAGCGTTTCTTTGTTTACATTGAATATGACGTCATAACTAAAATAACGTCACAACTAAAATCCCTAACAACAGAACCAAAATCGGAAACGTTACAGTATTTCCGTTTCTTTTTTAACAGATTTAGAACTTAAAATATGTTTGAGAATTAAAAAAAAAAAATTTATATAGACTTGGTCCCTTTTCACAGGTAATGCCTGCCTCATATTATTGATAATACATATTCGGATTGGTTACGCTGAAAGACTTTGAACATGACATCAATCATACCCGAGACGTTTAAATTGTAAGCATTGAAACTTTAAACTTTAAAATTGGGGAACAAATTTATCGGGATCGGGATTATTAACAAAATATGTCCGGGATTTCGGGATTTTCTGATATTAAAACTGGGAAATCGGGATGAGACCCCCTCTCGCCCCCCTCTCCTATCGATGGTCGGTGTTTTTTTCCAGGCACTCTGGCTTCCTCCACCAATAAAAACTGGCCGCCACGAAATAGCCCAAAAGTGGTGCTTAAAAGTGGCATTGAAACACCAAAAATCGAAATCAAATCATAATTTTGACAATTTCTGCATACAAAAAAACAAAAACAAAAAGGCAATTTTTATTTTGTTAAATTCATAGTTCACCTATATCCACAAAATCTGTAAAACTCGAGTACACTAAAACAAAAGTGAATCCAAAGTATTGTTTTTGCTTCAAACATACTTGCAATCAGTTTATTTTAAATCTGGAAAATTTAATACATTAATTTTTATGCCCCCGCCGTAACTGAGGAGGCATTAAGGTTTACCCTTGTCCGTCTGTCCCAAAATTGGTTTCCATTCTCTCTCAACCAAATGTTATGAAACTTATACACATGCTTATTACCACAAAAAAACACATCAAGTTAGATTTTGAGTGGCGTCACTTTACAGTTCTCTGGTTATGTCCCTTTATAACGTTATATGCAAGCTGGGGCATCATCTTTGTCCCATGGACACATTCTCCATTTATTTGTTTATTTTTTTAAGTAGCTTAGACTGTTGTTAATCATTACTATGTAGTAAGGAAGATAACTTGCTCTTCATGCAACTAAGTTGACCACAACAATCAGGAAATGTGTTTAATTACCATATGAACCATCTTAAGTTTGTTGAAATTTAGAATAAGAAATTTGTAAGTTTTGAATACGTTTGGTACTTTGATCTTTTTAAGAAAGCATATTTTTCTCAGAGCCTTAATAATTTCCAACTTTGAATCCAAACCAATTTTTAAAAGTCTTTTTCATATTATTGCAATTTCAATTTTATTAACATTTTATCCCTATATTTGTAGAAGAGACAATTTATTCAGGACTATACCATGAGTATTCAGCACAAATTCATATCAAAGTGCAATATTTATCAATCAATGTTTATAGTACGACTGAAAGGAAGAGGTACTGTATTTAACTATGCTTCCAAATTTAAGAAATGGTCGATGATTTATTTTAAACAATTCGATTTTGCTGTGCATTTTTTTGTCTAGTCTTGAAAATTAAAGAAACATATAGAAAGACTGTCGACAAAGTTAATTGATTTTTAATTTTTTATTTCATACTATCACCGACATGTTACTGACTAAATGTATCATACAAAAGCCTTTCACTACAGATACTGTGTTTTTCAGTTGTGATGGAAGTGGAGTCCAAACAGGCTGAAATTAAGGGCAAGGGGAGGTAATACCCCTGTTTTACTCCTCGTACTGGAAGTTCCTTTAGTGTAGGCAATTTTTTTAATTATGTCTATTATATGTGTATAAGTATTTATATATCAGATGTCTGCTAACTAGTCTATTGCTATTATATAGAGCTTTGTAAATAAACATTACTGTAAGGAGAGTTCTAGATAATAGTTTTAAAGGGTGGAAGAAATTGTGGGTTACAACCAACTTTTTGGAAATTTTCAAAATATTGGATATATTTAAACACACTTCTGGTACTTAATACATTATGTTATAATAATCCAGTAAATCATCATGATTGGGAAAAAAAAATTATTGTGAGAAAAAAAATAGAAAATTTTGTGACAAACTGTATATTTTTATATATTGTGAATGAAGCATACATTTCAGTCATTCAAGTGGACAGTGGATTTTTATATCATAAAAACCAATGTTGAAAAACACTTAACAGCAGTAAGGAATCAATAGCAGTTCCAAGGAAGATGGTTAAATAGATCTTGAACCAATTTGGAGGCTGTACCATGAATGAAATCAGGCAAGTTTATTTAAGCCATACAATTTTTATAGATTCTATAGAAATGAACATCAGTACATAAAAGTACACAAGACAACAAACAATATGATTATTTTTATCTTTCTCATTCATAACACCAATAGCAAGTTCATTTACCATTTTCATATATTTTAGTTTACGAGGTATATGAAAACAATTATATATCAAATTATTTTGTCCAGGAACACAGTTATCGTCCTTTGATTTGCGCTGTCTACAAATACAGTCTAGTGTGGACAGTGTGTTACTTGCATTTTTTTTTAATTCCCTTTCCAAATTTATTTCTTCATGTTTTATGCCTCAAATAGCAAGTAGGGGGATGAAATTACACTAAAAAAATTTGGGTCATGAATTTTAAAATAAAATAGTGATTTGGTCCAGCTAAAAAAGGTTAAAAATTAGTATTTCGGAAGCTGTCAAAAGAATTCAAGGCCCCTTAACATAAAATTGTCCATATATTGAGTTAGAGCTGATGAAATTTTCTATAATTTTGATATAATTTGTCCCAAAAGTAGTACACCACACTATAAAAATATTATTGAGAAAGCAATAACAGGTGGGATTTTTTTAGTATTCATTTATTGTCCAAAAGAAATGCACTACGAAATAACTGTGTTCATGGGCCATTTTATCTTTACGGGGAGACAAGTACAACAAACAACAATAATGTTTCATTCAATGGGAGATTACTCTGATAATTTTTGTGCAGTTGGAAAATCAAACCTTTTTCCAGCTCTTAAATTCCTACACAGACAGGACTGATGCTATATTATTGGGTAGTAAGAAATGGAAAAACTTTTATAAAGTTTAAGGATGATAGTTTAGTTAAATTGGAAAAATATATATGATTTGTGTCAATTTTAATTAGGGCCCCGCCGAATGGCGGATGCCCAATAGTGATCAGTCTGTCCGTATGTCGGTAACAAATTGTGTTAGCTCTATATCTAGAGAACTGTTATGATTTCAAAGTTTATACTTGACATGTATATTAACCAACACCAGAGGGTGTGTCATAATGTATGTACAACTTCCTAGGTCAAAGGTCAAGGTCAAAGACTTTGGTTTTAGTTGACAGCCCCATGTCCTATGGTAAAGATCGTGTCCGCTCTATATCTTGAGAACCGTTATGATTTCAAAATTTATACTTGACATGTATATAAACCGACACCAGAGGGTGTGTCATAATTTATGTACAACTTCCTAGGTCAAAGGTCAAGGTCAAAAACTTTGGTTTCAGTTGACAACCCCATGTCCAATGATAAAGATACAAATTTTTTACCACACATTATTCACAGTGGGCCCACAGAGATGGCTCCCATATCAATGATATCTAGTTCCTTTTAGGTTATTTCTTGGACATGTTTCATGGTATTGGGAGTAAGGCTTGGTGGCCTACTACGGCTTAGATATAAGTAGGTTTATAATTCTGTTTTTGAATTAAATGATATGTTAATTATACTTTTAAAAAAATATAGGAAAAATAATGTGACCTGAGGATTGAAAAAATATGTAATCAGTATATATCGTTATAGGTTACAATAAACCTTTATAAATAGGAGATGTCGTATGATTGCCAATGAGACAACTATCCACCAAAGTTTAAATGAAGCAGTACTGCCAAGTTTTCATGAAGCAACTGCGTGAGATTTGGCCAAAATTGTAAAGATCAAAGAGAAAAAACAATAGATCAAAGGAAAATGCCGCCAAATATGCATGAAAATGCGCGAGTCTCACGCTAATTGTGTGAGACTTGGCAGCCCTGAATGAAGTGGATGACATAAATTATAGACACTACCAAACAGCTTCAACAATGAGAAAAACCCATACCGTATAGTCCGCTGTAAAAGGCCCCGACATGAAAAAATGTGAAACAATTCAATAGAAGAAACGAATGGCCTAATTTATAACAACAATTTATGAAAAACAAATATGACATACATGAACCAAATACAACCACTGAACTACAGGCTCCTGACTGGGGGCAGGCGCATAAAGAATGTGGCGATGTTAAACATGTTTGTGAGTGCTCAACCCTGCCCTAACCTGGGACAGTGGTGTTCAGCACAACATAAGATCATTGGTTTACAATTTTATATTCTCACAGCTATAATGCCATATTGCTGTGAAAATATAACAGATCAATTGAAGCACCGATAGTTTTCTTAAACAAGTATGTGTTATTAATATACTGTTTTGTTAAAGAAATCTATCATGCTTGGATTGATATGTAAAAGGAATAAATCAAACAAGTATATTTTTATGCCTCTGCTGTATCGGAGGGGGCATTAAGTGTTACCCTTGTCCGTCTGTCTGTCCCGTCCATCCCAAAAATTTGTTACCGTTCTCTAACTTTAGTTTGCCTCAACCAAATGTTTTGAAACTTATACACAATGCTCATAACCACAAAACACAGATCATGTTTGAAATTGGTTGGTGTCACTTTTACCGTTCATGAGTTATGCCCCTTTATAAACATAAAAATTGCTGAATTTTTCGTTTCCATTCTCTAACTTTAGTATGACTCAACCAAATATTATAAAACTTATACACAATGCTTATTACCACAAAACACAGATCAAGTTCGAAATTGGGTGGCTTCAGTTCTTGAGTTATGCCCTTTATAAATGGAAAAATTGCTAAATCTGTTGTTTCCGTTCTCTAATTTTAGTTTGCCTCAACCAAATGTTATGAAACTTATACACAATGCTTATGATCACAAAACGGTCTTAACGATGTGAATCCTACATCTATATGTGGAAGTGGACTCGTGCATATTTACAAGAGGGGGCATCTGTGGCCCATAGACACATTCTCCATTTATTTTATTATTTGTTTATAGGCTGATGTAATGACAATGATTTCATGGTGTTGGGAGTAAGAATTGGAGATCTGATACTGCTAACATGTTGGTAGGTATACAAACTTGTTTTAATCTAAAAGTGTTTGATGTCAATTTAATAATGGTTCAGGTATCAGAAAAGATTGAATTACATGGAGATATTCAGCTCCAGAGGAAGGAGGGTATATGATTGTCCAAAATGGTAAAAATACTGCCAAGGTTAGAAAGAAAAATTGTTTTTGACTTTTTTTTCTATTTGTCAAGTTTTAAACTGAATACCCACTAGATTTCGTGAGTAATAGTGAACCACAAATTTAAATGTTTAACAACGAAGTACCAATTATCTATCAATCGACTTTCAATCAATTATCCACAGAATCCAATTTTTCCTCAATCCCCATGACTGTTGAATATTAAATGAATCCACAGAAATTCGATTTTCCCTCAATGCCCATGAAAATATCTGAATCCACAATAGATTATTTTGAGGAGTTTAAATAACTGATTCAACTTTGTATTACAGGTTAGCATCACAGCTTGTCAATAGGGATACTGGCTGGGGTAGCATTTGGATCTGTTTCAAGGTGAGAATATATTTATTCATCCACATACAAATTTAATCAATTGATGAAATCTTATGGACAGTTTAAATTTCTATAATTCTTTATTGTTTGCAATTTATATTGTCTTGATATTTTCTACTGTAACCTTAATAGATGTAAACAGATATTTTTATAGTTGAGAAGGTTTATAGTCCTTTTTTACTAATTTCACTTATTCCATCTTTAAACTTTTGCCAAATGACCATGTACTGAATCATAAAGAAAGAGAATCATTGTTTTATGATAATAGAGAATTGTGTTTACTTGTAAAGGGGAGATACCCTCACATTCATTTGCAAGTGCTGTCACAAAGATAAGATGTCTTAATTATATTAAACTTTGCTTCTTATTCAGTTTTGTGTTTCTCTCAATACAAATTTCCAAAGAATTTATTTCTTCAGTCAATATATGGAGAAAACAAATTAAATGTCATAAAACTGGAACTAAACAATGAAAGTTTATCAAAATAGCCTGAATAATTTTACCATGTATGTACATTTTTCAAATTTTCAGCTTAATAACTTCTGCAATTGTCTGAAACTCAATGAATGATTAATGCAATACCGGTAATAGTGATTTTAACACCTTGAAAATCAAAATTGGTATATTAAGATGGCTTTCCATTTTATAACAAATTTAGCTGCACGATTTCTATGCAATATTTTTTGGTAAATCAATAAATTTGAATAGAAAACAAGTATTTTTACATACATATTTAAAATAAAAAATGCCACTCAAATATTTAAACATTACCTAATTCATATATTTTAACACTACTTAATTACTATGAATTGTCAACAAATGAAATATTATTTTATTCCTTTTACAGGTGTGTTCCTGCTGCTGCCTTGTGTGGTCAATCCTGTGGACAATAATAATCATGCAAACCACATATATGTTGCATTTTTGTTTACTAAAATCCTTAAATGATAATTCTGAAAGCCAAATGATTAATTTTTTAATGCTGTTATTTATTTTCCATTTACTGTAAACTCACAAATTTTTGATATATTTTTTTTACTGAAAATTGCTACACCGAGATAGATTTTGCAAAAATAAAATTATATTTCAAATTTTGATAGCATTATTTATTTGCAACATGTCCTTAATGACAATAATTAATTTAAATAAATGCTTGCAAATTTTTTTTGAATTTACAGTATAAATATGTTTTCATTATTTATATATGCATGATATGATTGTACAATGTATTTTGCCTTATAATAAACAAAATTGTATAATACTTGTTATTTGAGAAGTACCAGTGTACTGTTTTACAAAGCATCCATTAGACTTTCATCAGTTTACAGACGTCATTATTGTGAACCAAATGATACTTTCCACAGATTCACTTGAAAGTTACCTGTCGATTTAAACTTTTGTAAGTTCTTTTGTCCCATCTAATAAATATAATAGCTTTGTTCTCTGTGGAGTTATTTCACTTGGACCTTTAAATTTCTTCTAAGAGAAATCTATCACTCATTGATTAATTTACCTGAACAAAAAATCAAACTTTCAATGATGAAAATACATGTACCAATACTAAATAAGGACTCACAAAAATGCATGTGATGTTGTATTTATTCAATATCAATAATACATTTTCAATTTTTTCAATATAATTAACACTGATTCAAAATTTAAAAGTTGATTTCTGACAAAATTTTCAACATTGTTCCTATTAAAATTGGGTCTTTTTGTGTGTTTTTGACAAATAAAAACTAGAAAATGACGATGTTTAGATCAAGGCCTTCTTAAATGTATTCTATAACTAAATAAACAGCTGCGCCAAGAGCGCATGATACGCCCGTCGTCTTGTGTGTGAGGTTTTATGCAATAATCATAAATCGTTTCTGAGATAAGGTGCGACATGTGAAAACTCCCCTTTTTTTTAATAAAAAAATCAATAACTCTAAAATAAAATTTTGAATCATCACCAAAAAGTGTATACAGATCTTTAGATTTATATAATTAAGAAGTGTGTAAAGTTTTAAGCAATAATCATAAATCGTTTTTGAGATACGGCGTGACATGTGAACACCCCCCCCCCCCCCTTTTTTTACAAAAAACTCATTAACTCTAAAATAAAACTTTGAATCATCACCAAAAAGTATACAGATTTTTAGATTAATATAAATAAGAAGTGTGTTAAGTTTTAAGCAATAGTTTTAGTTACAAAGTCCTGTAACTCAAAAAATTTTAATCTTATTTTCAACAAAAAGTATACAGATGGTTTGACCATCATAAGAAACAACTATATTAAGTTTCATGAAATTTGGATGAGTTGTTCTCAAGTTGAGGGGGCGACATGTGGACGCCGGACATTTGTATACCATAATACATGTATTTTCATCATTTAGAAGATCACTTTTTAACTCGGGTAAATTAATCAATGAGTGATAGATTTCTCTTAGAAGAAATTTAAAGGTCCCAGTGAATAAACTACACAGAGAACAATAGCTATTGTTTTTATTAGATGGGACAAAAGAACTTACAAAAGTTTAAATCGACAGGTAACTTTCGAGTGAATCTGTGGAAAAGTATCCTTTGGTTCGCAATAAAAGTTTTGCATGTTGGCACAGTGAAACACAGTGTGTCTGTTGAAGATGATGATGTTTGATATGGATAGGCTTGTTTTAAAATAATATGTTCCACAGGGCTCAGCTTGATACGACCTGAACACTTGGGACACTAGTATGATACAGCTCAGAATTTTGATTGTGATGAAATATTTGACACAGCATACATAGGTTTCTGACATAGAATGAATGTGGTCTAAGAACTTAAAAATTTGAAATTGGACATTTATTTATTATGGTCCAATATCCAGATTCAGCATATCAAAGAATTCAATTATTGATGAAATCAAACAAAGTTTAATTTTGGACCCCTTGGACCTCAATGTGAACCAATTTGATATTGAGCCCAAAATCCAAAATCTAAAGACGTGGTTAGATTCAGCATTATAAAGACCCCAAGAATTCAAGACTTGGAATTAAACCTGGGGTACCCATTCAAATTGGTCAAGAAATACTGTAAATTCAGAAATTATTGCAATTTTTTTTAAAATGGACAAGAATGCGAGATTTATTATTGTTATTTCATGAAAATCGGCATACATATCTTTGTATCAGATATAAGAATACAAGTTATTATTGTGATACTCAATCAGTTGGATTATTTGCATTAATAAAAAGTTCGCAATTATTTCTGAATTGACAGTAAGCAATTTATACAAAGTACTAGAAAAGTATTATTTTTGGTCCTTTATTCATAAACGGTCAGGGCCATAATCCCCAAAATTAATCCCAACTTTTCAGTTTTGGAATGGAACCTAGTGGTACAATTTCATAGAGGTCCATAGACTTATACTTAAGTTATTGTCTGGATACCAGAAAATCCTTGTTTTTTACCCCTTAATTCCTTTATTCCTATGTTGTGTTTTGTGTACTATTGTTTGTCTGTTGGTCTTTTTCTTTTTTAGCCATGGCGTTGTCAGTTTATGAGTTTGAATGTCCCTCTGGTATCTTTCGCCTCTCTTTTTCAACGGTTTGGGCCATTACCCTCAAAATCAATCCCAACCTTCCTTTTGAGGAATAGAACCATGTGGTACAATTTCATAGAGCGTCCTATTGTGTACGCACTAACCTTTGAACAGTTCTATATTTGAAGATTATTTTAGGTCAAAAGTTACCAAAGCTATAGTTCGTCAAAGTCACATTTTAACGTGGCCTACTCTTCACCTTCCTCAAATTTCATTTAAACCTCACTTTGAATTTATATGTTGTGCTGGATGTATAGATACGAGACTAGTCCTATCGGAATGGAAACGTAAAATCCAATGCCTCATGCAGGCGAAGCCACACACTGCACGTTAAAGAATCCTAATGTAATATCTCCTTAAGATGTCTGAAATTATTGGTGGCCTGTTGTAAGGTAAAATTTCTGCCCTATCTCACACATCCTCTTTCAAAAGAGGCAGTTTATATTTGTGGTAACAAGCCTTGGAGAATTGACGTATTTTGTTTTCGTCCTGAGTATGCAAGAAATACTGCCACTATGTATTCAACAAGAAACATTTGTTCTTTTATGCATAGATGTACTGTGATCCACAAAATTTGAAAAGTAAAATAACAAATATACTGCCCTCCAAGGAAAATTCAAAATGGAAACTCCCTTAATATATATCAAATGGCAAAAATCAAAAGCTCAAACAATACAAGTATATTACGGGAAATATACATGGGATCCCTTTTATTTAAATAAAAGTAAAATAACCATGACAATAACTTTTAAAAATATTTTAGTGAATCTGTTTAAAGAGGGTCGTAATGGACCTTCATGACAAATAACGATAAAAAATCTGGCCAAATGACGTTAACGATAGTTTTAGGTGCATGATGATAAAATGTACACTTTCTTTATGACGATAAAGCAATCTACTGATTTTGACGAATCATGTTAAATTCTTTCCAAAAAAAATGGTAACAATAAAATTATTTGAGATCACTGATAAATCACGATAAAATTTTAACCAATTTGATGCTAACGGTAGCCGAATATGACCGTTTGACGCCTGACAGTAAAGGGCATCCCTACCCTCTTTAAATAAGGGCAGTAGCGTAGCTAGACCTTTTTTAAGTGTACGCCCGAACTTCCTCGAGGGGTTTGAGGTCCAGAACAGAAGACCTCCTGATTGGGGGCGAACCCCCCCGGATGTTCACGTGTTATTGAGAAAGAGATACCAATATCTGTCATTAAAAACTCATCAATAGCAACATACTTGGTCGGTTAAGAACAAAACTTTACGACAAAGGAGATGATTTCAGCCTCCAATTGTGAACTTTTCTATGTAGCAACATTCCAGCAGCACCTGCATATGGAGTATATACATGCCAGTTGATAAGATATTCCAGAGCTTGCATTTCCTATCATCATTTCCTTGATAGATAGTGGATGCTTACAAGGAAGCTACTGAACCAAGAGTTCCAAGTGGTAATGTTGAAATCATCCCGGCCTTCGGAACTTTTACGTTCGACATAACGAGTAGGTTAATGACGACGGATATGTTCCAATTGATGATATTACCACTATCCTGTCCTCTTTTCCTCTAATGTGATCTACCGAATTAGACTTATCACTGGGTTTGCACACGTGGAGTAGAATTTGCTTACCCTTCCGAAGCACCTGAGAAGATCACCCCCAGGTTTTGGTGGGGTCCGTGTTGTTAAGTCTTATGTTTCTATGTTGTGTTTTGTATACTGTTGTTTGCCTTTTCATAGTTTTTTGTTTTTTGCCATGGTATTGTCAGTTTGTTTTCAACTGATGAGTTTGAATATCCCTTTCGCGTCTCTTTTAGTCTAATTTGTTTTTTTACAGTTAAATTTATTCATTGTATTGATTTGGAATATAATGGTAATGTATTTAAGAGAAAAAATGCTCAAAACAGTTGCTTAAAAATATGTTTAAAAGCGATCTAAAATTTATATCTATATTTACTTGCATGCTCGTATCTATAGTAGAGTAAATTTACATTACATTTTAAAAGTATCATTTTAAACAATTTTCAGTATTTCGATTATTTCATATTGAAGATAAAAGAATTTGCATGCTTGGTTTTATAAGAAAACAACAGATGTTGATTTTAGTGTCTTTAGTAGTAGTAGTTCAGAAAAGTAATTAATTGTAATTAATTGTTTATTTCACATATTATTGACCACTACTTGAGACATTAAAGATTCTTAGATAAATATGTTTTGTCTAATTCAGCATTTCTATTTGGTAATTTAAAGGTCAGAGGTTTGATGCATAAGATAAATTTAGAATATAAGTAATAGGCTAATTTAGGGTCAGTTAATTTAGATATAGAGTTAAGTCTGATAGTTTTAAGTCACTTTGAGAATTGTATTTGTCATAGAAACATCCATTTCTGGAATTATATGTATTATCATGATTATTGTAAACCTTTATCATATGAACTATTATGGATGACAGAAAATGAAAAAAATATATAATATAAAATATGAAAACAACACATTATTAATTTCATGAGTTTGGAGCGCTTTTCTTGATTTACCTTCATCAGGAACGCTCAAAGCCGAATATTTTAAAGCCAAAGATGTGTAAGAACCGAAACAGTTACAGAGCTACAATTGTATATGACATAAAAGTACCTAATAAATCATATGATACCATTTGATTAAAAAGTATATTTCGTCAGTTTGTCTTTTATCTTCAATTACAAGTCATTTAAGAAAAAAAATACAAGGCTCATGTGCTTTTAATCAGTTCTTATAATTTATTTGGGTTCAAATATTTTTTTCTTCAAAATTTATGTGTACTCCCGGGCGTTTTGACGTAAACGTAGCTACGCGCATGTCTCTTTCTCAATAACGCGTGAACATCCGGGGGGTTTCGCCCCCCAATCAGGAGGTCGTCTGTTCTGGACCTCAAACCCCTCGAGGAGGTTCGGGCGTACACTTAAAAATGGCCTAGCTACGCCACTGACTATCCAACGATTTGAGCAACCCAATCCACTGGGGACCAACTGACAAAATGTGAAAATTTTGTATTGACAATATATGGGAATGTTCAGTAGTATTGGCTACTGCGCCCCTGTAACGCTCATTCCATGAAACTTACTGAGTTACTCTGGTACCAAAGACTACAGATGAATTTATAATTTTCCCGCCATAAAACTTTTTTACTTTCGGAATGCCTCATGACTAAACCAAACTTGTTGAAAGAAACCCGAAAGATGAGATGGGCTTGTATGGATATTGTATGGTAAGCACAAGACTATCATGTTTAAGACAAAATACAGATTTGTAACGATATGGCATCATCCAAAGAGAGATTCGGAAATCAATCACACTTAGTAGAGTCTCTGTGATGCTGACAACGACTCTGAAGCACCAGTCGCCACTTTTCTGATACAAGATCCACACACTCGCTGCCTTTAGCTTTACAGGGGTCCGCAACAGGGGCTTCAGAAGTGTTGATCTGTTTAAAGCTTGATTATGTTCAATATAACGCATGGACATAATATGCCAAGTCTCTAGAACATTTTCTTAAATAATTTCAAGTACTAAAACATATTTTAATTAAAACTACAAGACAACAATAAATATAAACCCAATTCTTTGAACTCTGTGCACTGAGACAGTGGGTCATCAACAGAATCATGCAGGTACCAATATATCCATTACTGATCTCTAAGCATTTCTTTTTATTCTTTGCTTAAAATATGTAGTTTTCTAGTCGAGCAAACATAGGTTTGCAATCTCCAGTTGTTTTTTATAACTCAGAGTTGCGCTGGTGGACCTCGAGGTCAATCGACGTAAATGACATCATTGAATAATCAGTTCTTACTGCGACTTAGTAACATAAGATATGTATGGGAAAAAGCAAGAATTTGAAAGTTGTCTACAGAGCAGAGGCGAAAGATACCAAAGGGACATTCAGGTCTGTTGAAAATAAACTGGACAACATGTCCATGGCATAAAACAAAAAGACTAAAAGACAAACATGATATACAATACACAACACAGAAAACTAAAGACTGAGCGACACAAACCCCACAAAAATTAGGGGTGATGACTCAGGTGCTCTGGAAGGGTTTGCTTATCCTGCTCCACTAGTGGCACCTTTCCTGTTGCCCATGCAAGTACAAATCCAGTGAAAAGTCTAATGAGGAAAAGAGGACTGGATTGTGGTTACGACAATCGAAACATATGCATTGTGATCTGTGAAACATATATTCCATAACAGTATACCAACTTGTGATGGCGTCCGTAAAAAGATAACTGCTATGGAAGCTGCAGAATTATAGCTCTTATGGTCCTAGTAATTTTGGGGGTAATTGTCCAAAACGTTTAGGAATAAGGGCCAAAAGGGGGCCAAAAATAAGCATTTTTCTAGTTTCCAGACAATAACTTGTGTTCTAGTGAATGGATTTCTCTGAAATTATACTGCAAGGTACCATACCACAAAAGATAGGCTGGGATTGATTTTGGAGGTAATTGCCTCAAAATATTAGGAATTAGGGGCAAAAAACAAGCATTTTCTAGTTTCATATCAATAACTTGTGTGTAAGTGTATGGATCTTTCTGAAATTGTACTACAAGGTTCCATATCACAAAGGGAAAGCTGGAATTGAGTTTGGGGGTAATTGTCCAAAACGTTTAGGAATAAGGGCCAAAAGGGGGCCAAAAATAAGCATTTTTCTAGTTTCCAGACAATAACTTGTGTTCTAGTGAATGGATTTCTCTGAAATTATACTGCAAGGTACCATACCACAAAAGATAGGCTGGGATTGATTTTGGAGGTAATTGCCTCAAAATATTAGGAATTAGGGGCAAAAAACAAGCATTTTCTAGTTTCATATCAATAACTTGTGTGTAAGTGTATGGATCTTTCTGAAATTGTACTACAAGGTTCCATATCACAAAGGGAAAGCTGGAATTGAGTTTGGGGGTAATTGTCCAAAACGTTTAGGAATAAGGGGCCAAAAATAAGCATTTTTCTAGTTTCCAGACAATAACTTGTGTTCTAGTGTATGGATCTCTCTGAAATTATACTGCAAGGTACCATACCACAAAGGATAGGCTGGGATTGATTTTGGAGGTAATTGCCTCAAAATTTTAGGAAAAAGGGCCAGAAAGGGGCAAAAAAACAAGCATTTTTCAGTTTCAGGACAATAACTTGTGTGTAAGTGTATGGATCTTTATGAAATTGTACAACAAGGTTCCATATCACAAGGGGAAAGCTGGGTTTGAGTTTGGGGGTAATTGCCATAAAAGTTTAGGAATTTGGGGCCAAAAAGGGGCAAAAAAACAAGCATTTTTCTAGTTTCCAGACAATAACTTGTGTTCAAGTGTACGGATCTCTCTGAAATTGTACTGCAAGGCACCATACATTGTAACACAAAGGGAAGGCTGGGATTGAGTTTGGGGTGATGAATCATAAGGGGGTTAAAAAAATTTGAGGTTTTTTTTTTAGCTCACCTGGCCCAAAGGACCAAGTGAGCTTTTCTCATCAATTGGCGTCCGTCGTCCATCGTCGGCGTTCACTTTTTACATTTTGAACTTCTTCTAGAGAACCACTGAATGGAATGAAACCAAACATGGCATGAATGTTCCTTATGAGGTGCTGACCAAGTGTTGTTTCTTCGTAGCGGATCCATCATCAAAGATGGCCGCCAGTGGGGGACGTAGTTGAACATAGGACCCTATGGGAAATACATACAAATGTCTTCTTTAAGAGAACCACTGAATGGAATGAAACCAAACATGGCATGTATGTTTCTTATGAGGTGCTGACCGAGTGTTGTTACTTTGAAGCCGATCCATAATCCAAGATGGCCGCCAGCTGGGGACTTAGTATAACATAGGACCCTATGGGAAATACATACAAATGTCTTCTTTTAGAGAACCACTGAATGGAATAAAACCAAACATGGCATGAATGTTCCTTATGAGGTGCTGACCAAGTGTTGTTACTTTGAAGCGGATCCATAATCCAAGATGGCCGCCTGCGGGGGACTTAGTTTAACATAGGACCCTATGGGAAATACATACAAATGTCTTCTTTTAGAAAACCACTGAATAGAATGAAACCAAACATGGCATGAATGTTCCTTATGAGGTGCTGACCAAGCGTTGTTACTTTGAAACCGATCCATCATCTAAGATGGCCGCCATCGGGGGACTTATTTTAACATAGGACCCTATGGGAAATACATACAAATGTCTTCTTTTAGAAAACCATTGAATGGAATGAAACCAAACATGGCATGAATGTTCCTTATGAGGTGCTGACTAAGTCTTGTTACTTTGAAGCTGATCCTTCATCCATGATGGCTGCCAGCGGGAGGACTTCCTTTAACATAAGACCATATTGGAAATACATACAAATGCTTCTCCTAGAGGTGCACTGAATGGAATGAAACCAAACATGGCATGAATGTTTCTTATGAGGTGCTGACCAAGTGTTGTTACTTTGAAGCCGATCCATAATCCAAGATGGCCGCCAGCTGGGGACTTAGTATAACAGGACCCTATGGGAAATACATACAAATGTCTTCTTTTTGAGAACCACTGAATGGAATGAAACCAAACATGGCATGCATGTTCCTTATGAGGTGCTGACCAAGTGTTGTTACTTTGAAGCGGATCCATAATCCAAGATGGCCGCCTGCGGGGGACTTAGTTTAACATAGGACCCTAAGGGAAATACATACAAATGTCTTCTTTTAGAGAACCACTGTATGGAATGAAACCAAACATGGCATGAATGTTCCTTATGAGTTGCTGACCAAGTGTTGTTACTTTGAAGCGGATCCATAATCCAAGATGGCCGCCTGCGGGGGACTTAGTTTAACATAGGTCCCTATGCAAAATATTTACGAATGTTTTCTTTTAGAGAACCACTGAATGGAATGAAACCAAACATGGCATGAATGTTCCTTATGAAGGGCTGACCAAGTGTTGTTACTTTGAAGCCGATCCATCATCCAAGATGGCCACCAGCTGGGGACAGTGTTTAACAAAGGACCCTACGGACAATACATACAAATGTCTTCTTTTACAGAACCACTGAATGGATTGAAACCAATCATGGCATGAATGTTCCTTATGAGGTGCTGACTAAGTGTTGTTACTTTGAAGCTGATCCTTCATCCATTATGGCTGCCAGCGGGGGGACTTCCTTTAACATAAGACCATATTGGAAATACATACAAATGCTTCTTCTAGAGGTGCACTGAATGGAATGAAACCAAACATGGCATAATAGTTTCTTATGAGGTACTGATGAAGTGTTGCTACTTTGTTGCTGATATACTGTTCAAGATGGCCACCAGGATTTTTTATTAACTTACAGGGCCAATATTAAACCAAATTTGGCCTCACTCATTATTAGGGTATCTGTTATGATTTTAATCTATTTTAACATGATTTCCAAAACCAAAGTAGAATCAGGTGAGCAACACAGGCTCTTGAGAGCCTCTAGTTTTTTTTTTCTTTAAAAGAAAATTTTCCATTTTAAATTGGTTATTTCTGATTTATATATAAAAGCAAATAATAATGATATGGTTTGAATAGGTAAATTAAAAATTTTTAAGTTCTTAGACCACATTCATTCTGTGTCAGAAACCTATGCTGTGTCAAATATTTAATCACAATCCAAATTCAGTGCTGTATCAAGCTTGAATGTTGTGTCCATACTTGCCCCAACTGTTCAGGGTTCGACCTCTGCGGTCGTATCAAGCTGCGCCCAGCGGAGCATTTTATTTTCTATTTGATGTTGTTTTTTGAGTTGCTATCCCATATGACACCATCATGACTCTTTGATATTATACAGAATTAATTTATTTAATAGAATGAAAAAATTCTTTTAATCTACAAGCTCTCCTAAAAAATTTCAAATACTTTGCTGGCACAAAGGTTAAATCAGCATTTATGGGTATCCCATATTTTATAAAATAATTAGTTTAAGATCCAAAAATACCATTTACTACTTTTTGAATACCACTTCACACACATGCATATTTGTGTCCTCATTTACATACCATAGACTATTGGACCCACAATCATGTAATTTGGTAGACAGGTATGTTTTGAAGAGTTTCAGTTCCTAGAATATACCTCATTATAGTCATATGTTTTATTGTTCATAAAATTTGTAAATGTAAATCTATGTAAAACATACAAAATTTTGGTTTCTGAAGTGTCAGTGGCGGATCAGAACTTTTCATAAGGGGGGGCCCGCTCCAGTCATGCTTCAGTGATTCCCTATATAATCAACCAAATTTTTCCCACGAAAGGGGGGGCCCGGGCCCCCCAGGACCCCCCCTGGATCCGCCTATGAGTGTGCTTTGCTAGATTAGATTGATAAGGAAAGCTCAAAGCCATAAGTTTGAAATGTAAAACCAGTGGCGTATCCAGGGGGTTTGGGGGTTGGAAACCCCCCCCCCCCCCCCCCCCTTTTTTTGATAATCAATGCATTTGAATGGGGACACATAGTTGGAACCCCCTTTTAAAAATGGCTGGATCCACCCCTGAAAACATACAAGATCTTTGCATTAGCAAAAGGTTGTAGTCACACCTTGGCTAGTGTTCCTCTTATGCTTCTCACCTGTATTATTTTATTGTTATTGAGGATATATTTATTCTGCTATAGGCATTATGATGTGAGTTATTCGACAAGCCACAAGGTAATCGTTTTAAATACAGTCCTAACACAATGTGAGAAGGTCAAGTATTTCAGATATTTTAACAGAAATTCAAAGACTTTTTGACGTGACACTTGTGACGTTGTGTATTGGGCAATGTAAGTCAAGTTCAATTTATTGTATATTGAACTTCTTTTTCATTTCTTCACGTATCAACATTTTGTGAGCAGAATTTTCAGCAGTAATTATATGTTGTTGGTGATATGTTGCACTTTTCTTATATCTTATTTTGAATTTTTCAGAAAAACAGAATTATATTTAAGGGTTCATTTAGGAGATTAACTTGTGATGGAAAAGATTATAATTTCAATTTGAAATTGAACATTTTTATAAAACTGCTACTTGATCATGAAGAACTGATAATAATATATAATTTTAATGACAGTCCACTATCATGTCACTCACAAGTATTCAAACAAATGGTACCACCAGGTATGTGTAAATGAGAAGTGTGAAATCAATGACTAAAGGGAAATCGGATCATTGCATATAACTGACTAATTTTACCACTTATTTTCTGTTTCATTGTTGTTTTAAGGGCATTTGTTCTAACCCAGTATCATATTATCTACTTTAAATTGGTAACAAAATGTTTTATGTGGAAAGCAGGTATGTTCCTGCACATGTACATTGTTATTATTTGCACCTGTATGATAATTGTAATACTGTAAATGTCTTTTTCTATCATAAAGTTAACAGGTACATAGTCATTTTTTATAGCACATCTGTACTGCTTACCACAAGTATTAAAGATTAGTGAAATAAGTCTCATCCCCAAACAATGGAAAAAACAGAATTTTATCTTATCAGATAGACAGAAAAGTAAATTCGTTTTTGTCTTGTGCCCATAGTAAAAACTTTCTACAAGATAATTTTATCTGACATTGCTGTTATATGTTTTTTGGATTTTTCCTGCATTCGTTTGAACATAATTGGACTGGTTATAAAACTTTTCCATTATGTTTTGAAGTATTTAAACTAATAGAAAATCAGTCCATCATAATATGAATTTGACAAATTTTGCTAAGGTAGTGAAAATTCAAAATAGAAAAGCTGCTCTCTGGGATTTTTTTTTATGAAAAAGTGCTGCTTCCTGGGTACTTAGAAATGGACCATAAGTAACTTCCTGTTGACACAGAAATTGACTATAGTCACAACAAAATCAGCTGTTATTGATTTGATGAGGGGCTTTAATAAGCCTTATCTTCTGTTATAAAATTTAATATTGATTACATCCATGTTATATTTACATAGTGATAATATTTTGTTACAGATTTCTGATGGAGCAGTATTGGACATTAGTAGTTAAAGACCTTGAAGGTAATATTGTATAATTGTGTATTGACTATACATAAAAGCTCTGATTAAATACAGAAAAAAATGGGTTTTCCAATAGCTGCAAAATATTTGATTTGGCTATTTGTTCACATATAAACATAATACACCTAAGTTCTAAGGTTCAGATTCAGCAACCTACCATTATTTAGATTCAGGTAAGGTACCTAAGGTAAGTCTATGCATTAACCATATACGAAGCTCCACAAGGAAGGGAGGGGGGTGGGCTCCCTGCCCTCCCCACCCTATGTTTACCTCTGAGGTGTTATCTTTTTATACCCCACGCAACGAGTTGCAGAGGGTATAATGTTTTTGACCTGTCCGTCTGTCCGTCCGTCAGTCTGTCAGTCCTGTTTCTTGTCATCACAACTCCTCTCAAACCACACAACAGAATTTCACGAAACCTTTTTAGATAATAAGAACATACTATGTAGTTGTGCATATTGACAGGAAATTACGATTCAATTCTTTTTCTAGGAGTTGCGCCCCTTTGAACTTATTTACTTTAATGTACTACTGCAACAGTTTGTCATCGCAACTCCTCTCAAACCACACAACAGAATTTCATGAAACCTTTTCAGATAATAAGGACATACTACGTAGATGTGCATATCGACAGGAAATTACGATTCAATTTTTTTTCCAGGAGTTACGCCCCTTTGAACTTATTTGCCCAATATACTACTGCAACCTTTTGTCATCGCAACTCCTCTCAAACCACACAACAGAATTTCATGAAACCTTTTCAGATAATAAGGACATACTATGTAGATGTGCATATTGACAGGAAATTATGATTCAATTTTTTTTCTGATACAATTTTTTTTTCTTACACTTATTTTATTTCTCCAATGACAATGTGGGGACGTGGGGTATGTGAGCGCGCTCACTAAGGTTCTTTCATTAGATATATATATATATCAAGTTTCAGACATACATTTTAAGCTTTTCATTTTCTAAAGGACCAAAGGACAAAAGTGAACTTTTATTAGTACTTTTCATCTATCATTGAACTTTTGCACTTTCATACACATTTTTCTTCTATGACATCAAGTATTGTGTATTGTTATCAATTACTGTGAAAGTACTTTTATTCGTGGGAAATGAATTTTCGTGGGTGACTTTATACACGAATTTAAGTGTCCAACGCCTTTGTTTCTAAATCTAATGGCTTCAATGCTTCATTTTTTTTTTTTTTAGAAAACTAAAATCCACTAATTTTAAAACCCACGAACATGTAAATTTTGCTCAAACCACGAAAATTGACACCCACGAATTAAGTACTTTCACAGTATTGTTTTATAAAAGTAACTGTTTTTGTCACCTACATGAATAATTTATTAACTTATACTAGGTGTATTAATGAGGACAAATAATTTTCATTTGCAATAATGTTCAAGCATTTCAAATCCCTATCAGCCATGGATAAAGTGACTTAAGATTTTTAAGTTTTTCACAAGAAATCTAGAGGTTGATATACAGTCTGCAACAATGGAAAGTATCTATATTATATGTCAAGCTCTTTAAAATCACATTGTCTAAGGAAAAATGGAGCTCAGTGTGACCATGTACAGTTATCTTATCACATTGAGTTTTCATTCTTAAAATCATAGGACACTGGTTGCTTACTTGTCATCCAACTACTATTCATCCTGGATCCCAAATATATGATGATATGTACTAATGACTGCCTATATGGAGACTTAGGTCAGTCTAAGGCAACTGGCAAGGAACTTATAACCTTATAGTTGTCTATATTGTTTGGCCAGGGCAATGGCCCTGTATTCCAATAATTGTTTACCAAAGTATTGCCATTACCAAGCTATCAACAAGATAAGTCAGTGTCTATGGATATGTAGTTTTGTGTTGTTTATGCTGGAAAAGAATCTATAGTCAAGTTAGTAATATATCCAGCTTTCTGAATCCGATTGTATATATATATAGTGCTTTTGGTGGTGGTCCTTTTCACACTTTTGTATCAGCTTAAGAAACTTTTTTCAGAATCTTCACATAGAATGGTACTGTGCACCTATTTTCTTTATTGATCCAAATTAGTTTAGGGATACCAATTCTGTATCCCCACTCCTACTAAAACTCTTAGAATCCACTAATCTTTCTCATAACCATAACCGTATAATACCATTGCTGTGGCATCAACAATTGTTAAAAGTTTTCTGCTCAAGTCAGTTTGAAAGGAACAACTTGTGATTGATCAATGATATTTTCTATAAAGTTGCATTACTGTCAGTACATATCAGTCAACTATTTCGGGCCCTGACCCCTAGGTCATGATCCAGCGACTTTCAACTTTTAAGTTGTTTAAAAGAAACCGACAGTATATATATATAGTGATGTGCAATTTTCAAAGTTAAGTTTTCTTTTTAAATCAGTTTGATAGGAACTACATGTGATAGATCAATGATATTTCCTATAGAATTGTATTGCTATCAGTACATATCAGTTTGATGACTATTTTAAAGCCCTGACGTCGTAGGTCATGGTCCAGTGACTTTCAATTGATTACATGTACCAATTTTCAATGTCAAGTTTTCTGCCTAAGTTAGTTTGATAGGGACTACCTATGATAGAAAATGATATTTTCTATCAAGTTGCATTACTATCAGTACATATTATATAAGAATAAGAAGATGTGGTATGATTGCCAATGAGACAACTCTCCACCAGAGACCAAATTACATAGAAATTTACAACTATAGGTCCCCATATGGCCTTCAACAATGAGCAAAACCCATACCGCATAGTCAGCTGTAAAAAGGCCATGAAATGAACATGCAAAACAATTCAAACGAGAAAATTAATGGCCTTATTTATATACAAAACAATGAACTAAAACAAATGTGATGTTCAGGAACAAAGGACAACCACTGAATTACAGGCTTCTGACTTGAGACAGGCACATACAGAATATGGCAAGGTTTAACTAGTTTGTTGGCGCCAAACCCTCACCCTAACCTGGGACAATGGTTTAAAATTACAAAATAAGAACACACTATAAAAATCAGTTGAAAGGGCTTAACTCATCAGATCGATATAAAGCAGAAAAACATCTAACAAAAACACAGACTGGATGTGGCAGGGTATTTATACATCCTCTGCCTCATATCTTGACTTACATCTAGAAATTGACAATGATGGTCGGTTAAAAACTAAATTTTACGACAAAAGAGATAATTTCAGCATTTCCATTTCTATGTAGCAATATTCCAGCAGTGCCTGCATTCGGAGTATATATCTCTCAGTTGATACAGTATTCCAGGGCTTGTATTTCCTATCATGATTTCCTTGATAGAGGGTTGCTGCTCACAATGAAGCTATTAAACCAAGAGTTCCAAGTGGTGAAATTGAAATCGTCCCTTCATAAATTTTACGGACACCATCACGAATTGGTTGACCTTTATGGAATATCTGTTTCACAGATGACAATGGATAAGTTCCAATTATACGTAACTACAATCCCTTCCCCTTTTCCCAGAAAGTGACTTACTGAATTAGACTTATCATCAGGGTTTTTTCTAACATGAGCAAAACGACGGGTACCACATGTGAAGCAGGATCTGCTTACCCTTCCAGAACGTCACAACAGACACGGGCATAGCGAACAAGTTGTGATATTTAAACACCATAAGATGGGGCCAAAGGAACATCACCGTCCAGAAAAGGAAAATAAACAATAGGGAACGAAAAATCGTCCTGTTTGTCATAAATTTTTGTGTAGAGTTTTCTGTGTAAAACTGAAATATCTTAATCTAGGAAAGGACAGTTATTACTGTTTATATTTAATTTATTTAAATAAGTTCATATCAGTTTGTTGACCATTTTGATGTCCTGCCACTAGTTCATGGTCCAGAGACTGGAATTAATTAGAAATGTTGCTGTCCATCAGATTGTCTTTTTCTAAATTTTCTACGACAGGCAAGACATATCTCTGTGTCTACAGTTTATTTTTTAAAGTTTTTTGACTGGTTTCAACAGGGCAAACAATCTTACTGTAATAGTGCTAGTTCAAAACTACCAAAAAATCTTTATTGTATGTAGGGTAGAGGAAACATAAAAATTTTTGTAGGCCTTTTTGTTCGAGACTAAATATTGAATATTTTTACATACAGCTTCATGACTTTTAATGGTCATTGTTGACATCTGTATCAATTGTAATTCCACCAAAACTCACCTTATTAGCTAATTATATAACCAACCATGTTAATATTTTGAACAGAAATAGGTTTGATTGGTGGCCTTTGACTGTTTTCTGCTCTTTGGTCAGGTTGTTGTCTCTTTGACACATTCCCCATTTCCATTCTCAATTTTATTGATGTTGTGATAGTTTGTATTGATTGTCTCTTTTGATTTTATCAACTATGTCTCTAAACAATGTGTTAAACTCATCAAGTCATTACAAGTATTCAGAGATTTGTTAGTGTCAGCATTTTATATTTCCAACTGGTATTGAATTAGAAAAATGCCATTTGCAGACAATAACAGTCTGTAAGTTTTCTGATTAATATGCGGTTGTGCAGTTTTTGCTTGGAACAAATGCATTGTTCAATATTTGGTCTTCCAGGTGAATAATATAGATCTTCAATATATATATACAATGTTTGACTCCATAGCACCTACAAGTACATTGTATATACATGATATATGGAAAAGCAGATAAATGTGTGTGAAGGCGTTGTGTTGAAATTTTAACCCAATTTCAATATTATGCAGGTAGATAGCATTTGTTTTTCTAACTTGAATAACAATTGGACTTAATACAAATACCAGTTTGGATGCAACGATTCAATAATAATCTATTGGAAAAACCAGTAAGCTTGTATAAAAAAAAGAAGACATTTACAAAAAAGAAGACATTATTTTTTTTTTTAATATTTTGTGTCAAGAAGATATTATTCTTTTTTTTAAGACTTTTTGTTAGAAACCAGTGTCATGTTTACTTAAATCTGTATCAAATTATATTAATCCTTCAGATAATTGTAAAAATACATGAATTTAATTGTATTCTCGTTCTCAAAAACATCAATTTCTTCAATATGTAATCTTTAAAAGCACTAATCAGCTAAAGAAGTGTTATAATTGCTAATTTGGCTGAACTCGTTTATTTATGTTCAGTGACCATTTTAAACTTGAATCATTTTATAAATTGGTGATGACCATGATTTATAAAACTGAATAATGACATTGATGTATCAAAAATAGCCTTTGGTCATCTCCACTTTGTCATGTAATCAGTAAAATTGGACATAATTATACTTCTTAAGGTCTTACATGTAATACATGTAGTTGTTTTGTTGGTGTCAGAAAATTTGTCTGTTTGCAACTTTTCTGATGATAATGTTAGTCTTGATTTGTGGTGAGTTGTCAATTTTTATTCTGGTACATGTATGATAAAATAATGGTAACCTGTTGAAATATTATGCATTCTGTTAATCTTTATGTTGAAAAATTGAGATTCTTTTGCTTATGATTTAAGCATACAGATATGCTTTAGAATACCGGTATTGTAAATTCTGAAATGAGTGCAATCTTTTTATTAATGCCAAAATGGGACAGCATCAGGTTTGCAAGAATAAAATCTTGCATTCACAATTTCATTAGTGATTTTCCTTCATAACATTTTAATTAGATTTTGCATTTTTGCTAGTGGTCAAGGATTCGCAATAATTAATGTTCTGTATTTATTGGAAAGATTTTTGTTGTATTTTTGGTATGTTCAAATGTGATTGCTTCAAATCAATTTTTGTATTTCCATTTGTTTGTAATGATTGTTGTACTACTGTGTATATATAACGTGTATAAATGCAGTTCAAAACAAAGCAGTCCGTTTTTTCATGGGCGTTGGTGGTTATACGCCTAATGTTGCAGTTAATGGAGATTTAGGATGGACACCACTGTTTGTAAAACAGTGGCGGGTTATCATAAATTACTGGAATCGGTCACGATATATGGATGAGAATAGACTTAACAAGAAAATCAACTATTGGGCAGAGCAGAATTTCAGACGACAACTCTTAACTTTAGAATCTATTGACAATTTAAATTATGTGGGATACCAAACTGGTTTAACGACATTGACATTGATAAGCTGGGAGTTACCAATGTGATACATGTAAAACTTATGTCCGACTTCAAACAGAAATGGCATGAAAAGTTGCATAGTGACACTACTAGGCGAAATGGACCTGGGGGTAACAAACTACGTACATATAGAACATTTAAACAGTATGTATATACAGAGCTTTACCTAAACAAACTTATTATACCGTCACACCGAAGAGCTTATTCTCAGTTTTGCTGAGGTGTTGCCCCAATAGGGGTGGAGACAGGAGGCTAATAGAGTCTCCCAATAGATCAAATAACTTGTTTTGTTTGTGAAGATAAAATTGTAACGGAGGAGCATGTACAGACTGAATGTCCCTTGTACGGCGATCTTTGAGACGAACTGTATAAGATTTTAAATTTTGAAAACAAAAATTTCAGTCTAAGGCCGAATTCCTTGAAACTTTCTTTTATTTTAGCCAATGACACCATTAATGTGATACAAAAATGTGCCAAGACCTGCAAACTTATTTTAGACCGTAGAAGATGTTTTTTATACCGATAATAGATGTAATTATGTTTTATGGTTTAACCTTTTTTATAATAGCTTTTTGAGAATGTGTAAATATACTAGTTCCTTTTTAATCCGTCTCTCATAATTCTTTTTAGAATGGCATTAATAATTTTTACTTTTACAATATGAAATGTGTATACTGTATTATTGATGGTGAGACGTTAATAAATCATTATTGTTGTATTGTATATAATAATTAAATGATAGTTTCATAATTCAGTTCAGGAATAATTCCATAGCTGCTCTATCATGTGTTTTATGAAAAATACAAATCTTTAACCTTGTCAGTGATTGTCGTAAGGATGTAGTCAGGTGAAATTAAAAAAATCTGGAATTTAAAATTGATACTATAAATCAGAAGAGCATTAGTTAAGGAACAAAATAAGCTAAAAATATTGATAGGTGATGGAACTCCTTTATGAGATATATAATTTTTTTTAAATGGCTGGAAAAGGCTGACTGAGACTTTTACCCTATATTTAGCATTGACATTATTAGGGTCTCAAATTGTAAGAAAAGAAATCTAGAATCTGCTTAAATTTTCATAAATGACCTTTTATGATCTATTGAAGTCTAAAAGTGGGTGATATTGGGCAAAATATTTACCCTGTATTGTAAGAAAAAACCAAAGGAGTCCTAACATCTGACAAAAATTCCTAAACCTGACATGAATACATCCGTTATATCGTAAAGTTTTTGGTCCTATATGGAATTACATGTTTTAATGGCAGATCTTAAGTAGTTTCTGATTCAATTTAGTCACAGCCTTTCTAGACTTGAGAGTTTTAAGAGTGTGGTATACTGTATAATTGTCTATTGTTTTAGACAGGAAGTGGACTTCTCAGATGCCTGTTGCTGTCCAATTTAGCAAACTTGTATGGAGTTATTATCATTTTTTAATTGATTGAAGACATCCCTTACAAAAAGTAATATATTATATGTAACTGTATAAATCCTTTTTAATATAGATTTGGTAAAACTCTTTGGAAATATATTCTTAACCTGGTTTATAATTATTAATTTTAATACAAGAAAGTATGGGGGCTAAATATGAAAAATGAAAATTGCATTTTTTGTATTTAAAGTTCAAGTGTAGTCCTTTCAAATTAGGATTCATTTTGATACTGTATATATCTCTTAAAAATATAAATTATTACTGTAATTATCAGCATTTTTTTTATGTTCCAAAATTTGTAGGAAATTAATGGCTTGAAAGTCATTAGATGTATATCTATAGTGAGGCCATCGATAATTAGTTTAGTTTTAATTTTTTAAAGAGTTATAAATCGTTAATATATGCAACATGTTTTTCATTTTATTGCACTTTTTCATATTAAAAGATTTTTTATTACTTGGGTTTTCTGATGGAAAATCCAGTTATAAATGTGAGGTAAACCCTCATTGTAGTATAGAAGGCAGAAGGCTTAAACAGTTTCCGTAAATTATATAAGAAACATTCAACCAATCCTTTTCAAATATGAATATTTTGTATGTCATTACAAGATGTGGGTCAAGTATGATTTTGCTGATTTTCATTTCTACCATTTAGGATGATGATGATGGATGGCTGCTTAATGTCCAGTGGCAAATTAATATGCATATTCAGGACGAGAGCATGTTAATGTAATATGAATATTAACCCTGCTTTGTACTAGACTGACAGGCTGAGCCGGATTTTCAAAGTGCTAGTTCTCAAGGTAACAGTGCGCAGGAAGACATGTCACCTTACCGGAACACATTATTCTGACTCCGAGTCGATCAGATCAGTCTTTGGTCTTACTCCTTAATGCCACGTGCTTAGCGGAGAAGCAGCAAATACCAATTTTAAAGTCTTTGGTTTGACCTGCCCAGGGTTCCAACCCACGACCTCCAGTTTTTAAGGCGAACACACTAACATGAGACCACCCAGGTGGTTTACTATTTAGGAGTTATTTGTATCATTGTATATGTGTAACTTTCATCCTATTTCTTTTGTAACTTTCATCATGTTATATATATATATGTGTAAATTACATCTTATTTTTGTGTAAATTACATCTTATATTTGTGTAACTTACATATCATTGTTTATGGTCTGTGGTTCTCTCCTGCTTCTTCCACCAATAAAAACTGACTGCCACTATATAGTCAATAATGGTGATAGTAGTGTTAAACACCAATAATCAATCAATCATTCATTGTTTGTGTAACAGACATCTCATCTCCTTTCATATGTAAAACTTTAGCATTGAAGATTGAAATTTACTCAAAGTTGTTGGTATTACCCTGTAATTAGGGAAACATATCATTTGATCAGCTTGCTGATTTGGCAAATATGGGTTTCATAAATGTTTCTTCTTCTGGAATAAAAAAAAGAAAAAGAAAAGCAGCTAGTATACCTATTCTTAACATAATTTTTGCTGAATTTGAAGGTGTAATACCACCAAATCATTATAGTACGTCACATTCGGTTGCATACGAAAAAAGGTCGAAAAAAAATATTCCCCTGAATTTGATAGTTTTAGGTAATTAATCCTACATTTCATTGCAGTAAAATATTTCTTGGTCATAAACATATATCTTGGGTATTTCAAAGCACCATTATTTTTTTATTTGGGGTTTCTATAGAATATTTTGGAAACTTGAGGTTACATGGTTACTAAACCTTGTACACAGGTAAAAAAGAGGTGAAAATTTGATTGGTTAACTTCCAGTCATGGTTATTTTCTTATATGCAATGAAATGTTATGTGGAATTTTGTCCATAGTACTAGACAGGATAAAACTTTACTCATGCCTAGTATTTCTTTATTTGAAACAAAGATAAATTCTGCACAATTTTTTGAAAAGTGCAAATGTAACAAAGACTTAATAGGGGAAAATCAATGGTGGTATTACACCTGAAAGGATAAAAATGCAAACTTTGACCCTATAATATTCATTTGATTATAGTTATAATTTGATATTCATGACACTTTAGAATATTACAATGTTAAATTATTATCTATAGTTATCATAGTTCATCTCTTTCTTCATACTAAATTAATATCTTTATGCCTGCAGCTAATTAGGTTTATTAATAATTTACAAAGCAATAATCATTCGTTTTGTGCATGTAGGATTACTTAAGGTCATTATATGCTAATCGGTAGGTCACTATGGGATAATTAACCTTATTGGGACAAATAGGATTTGGATATACTGGAGATTGAATAGTTAGGTAAGGCATTTAATAATTTCAATATTGTAAAACATTTCAACTTGTGTTCTTGTGTTTTAAATATATTTTATTTTTGAAATTGAAGTGAAAATGGTTATAGGTTCTTTTTATTAACATTTAATTTGAAAGGAAGTTTTCTTCGTGATTGTGAGTACAGTTGTTTTTAGTTAAACATAAAAAAAAATTGTAAAATTGTCTTCCTCTAGCTTTGAGATATAGATATTTAGAACCATTCATATTTAGGTATACATTTATCACATTCCATATAATTTTATCTGATATTAGTATTTGTTATATTTATTTTGTACAAATAAGAGTTAAGTGTTAATGACAAGTTTTCATATGCAGATCATATAAAATGATCATGTGCACATAAATTTCAGAAATGCTAAGATCGTCTCATTAGGTTTGATAAAAGAGTTTTATTGTCATACTTTATTTGGCCTTTTTAACTTTTTTGATATGATCGTGACTGATGAGTCTTTTGTAGAAGAAACGCGCGTCTGGCATACAAAATTTTAATCCTGGTATCTATGATGAGTTTATTTACTCTATTTTTAGTGCCTCATGTCTGCCTTATATATTTGTTAACATGGTACTAATGTTATTCATTTCAAACACTCACAAAGAAAAGCATACAACTTTAAACCTTAAAACATTTATTTTCATTTTCTTCTTAAGTCAGATCTCAGAACTGTAGTAATTAAGAATTTAACCACCATGGGTTTATACTTTTATACAGAAATAAAAATGATTTTACTAAGTAAAAAGTTTGGTTCAAATTATGCAAATGTTTATAAAATATACACAGACAAGGTTGTTCGGTAACTTTTATTAAATTCTGCAACCAACAGCTGACTCTAATTCATAAACATAACAGTTGTTGCTACTACTTATTTTATACCCATCCTTGTATGTTTTATTGAACAACAGTTTTTAATCTGCTTTCTGACATGTTAGATGAGTTTTAAATGCTTCTTTGAACTGGCTTTGACATTGATCAGAATGTTTTTAATATTTCAATCAACTTTTTTAAATAATAAATCAACAAAAATGCTTTGAATAGAGAAACAAATTGATTCAGTACAAGTATTGGTAAACATGTTATGAACATAGCATGATAAATGGAAAAGAGTACTTTTTGAGGAACATCTTCTTTGACAAGAAATTTTTTGTATAGGATTTAATTCTACAGACAACCCCCATTACACCAGAATGATAAATATTATTTTTTTTATCAATGAAAGTAAAATATAGCAAAGGTAAGACTTTCAATATATACTTATATGTTTTTGAAATAGAATATTACCTATGAAGTATAAGATAGATGGGTTTTTAATATTTCCAATCCATGCTGTAATGAAGAGAAGAAAAAAGAACATATTGAGGTTAAGGTTTCCTACTTAGTTATATGAAGAAAGTATTCCATGAACTTTCCCAGCACTTTTAGTGTTAATTAGTATGTTGTTAAGAATATCTTTGGCTTTCAACTGGATACTGTACTTAATGGCTGACTTTCTTTAGATAAGTAATTGTTTAGATGGTGAAATAGTAATATAAGCATTTTTGTCATGTGGAGGCCTGTTATAGCTGACTATATGTTATGGGTTTTGTTCATTGTTGAAGGTTGTGCGGTATCCTATAGTTGTTTACATCCATATCATTTCGATTCAAATTGGAATACTGTGTCTCCTTATTTTCATATTATATGCAAAATTGCCATGAAAAAAATGATTTTTATAATTAATATGGATATTTTTATCTGTGTTTTTTTTCTGTGTTGATTTATAAGGTAACAGTTGAAGTACAATGGTACCAAGTAAAAAACAAGGTAATTTAGGGTCAATAATATATTTCCTAGAAATCCCTGGGTTCCTTTATTATTGGTACTTTGTCATTAGTTGTTGCATCAAGTTGATAATTTTTCTTCAACCTGCTACTGTTTAGTGTTAGTAATATTTGATAGTACATTTGAATAAATGGGTTTCTTTGAAGAATTGTAGTTTATTATTGCAGAAAATCTGTGGTTTTCTTCTGAGCAGTGAATTTGGTAACATTTTGTAATTGTGTTTAGGAAATTTCCTTTTCTCTGAGTAATTTATTTGATGATTGGCAGCTGTTTCCTGAAATCCTGAAAGTCCATTGCTTTCCTCTGAGAACTGATTTGGATTTATTTGCATTTGTTGTTTGTTTGATAAAAAAATATGATTATCTTCCAAAATATGAATTATAAAAGGAAATGTGGGGTATATGTCAGTGAGATACCCAACAACATTGGCAAAAAACCTCATTTAGTAACAGTAGATAACAATTCCTTTCTATTTTTTACAATAACACTAGTTTTTACATAGTTTTATGCCCCACCTAGGGGCATTATGTTTTTCGGTCTGTGCGTCCGTTCGTCCATCCATTCATCCGTCTGTTTGTCCCGCTTCAGGTTAAAGTTTTTGGTCAAGGTAGTTTTTGATGAAGTTGAAGTCCAATCAACTTGAAACTTAGTACACATGTTCCCTATGATATGATCTTTCTAATTTTAATGCCAAATTAGAGTTTTGACCCCAATTTCATGGTCTACTGAACATAGTGCGAGTGGGGCATCCGTGTACTATGGACACATTCTTGTTAGGACTGTTATGCTTTAAATGAGATACTTTGTTACATGTCTTTCACTTGTCAATACATTTTTTACACATTTTTAGACAAGCTCCCCTTCAATCAATGCCAAGGTTGCAAGAATTATATTCATTTTTACACATTGTTTGGGCCAATGAAAAATTCCCTTTCGATTGTGATAATTTTAGATTTATCACTTATTCACGAGATTTTTATTGCCCCTTTGGTTACTTCTTCCCTCCAAATGACATTCTTTAATTTTTGAGACCATGAATTAGGAAAATTATGCATAAGTTGTGATATTTGACCATAAGTTATGTTTTGTAAAAAGTTGTTTAATTATATTTATATAATAGAAAGCACCGTTGGTATATTTCCACTTAAAAAAAGAAAAAAGTTTGACTTCCAATCAAACTTGACGTTCATAGGCCCAGTGGGAGTGAACAAAATTATATATGTACCGTTAGTAATTACATTTTGAAACCATAACAATTAAGTTTATAATGTTTGCGTGTCTTGGGTTCTTGTGGAGAATAAGGACATTTTAACAGCACGTTTGTGGGTATGGTTTATCTGAAGTAATCACACATTCTATCGTTACCCAAATAAATAGGACCTCCTTAGTTATTTTCATATCTTAAATTTACAATTAAAATATTTGTAAAAAAATAAGAATGCTGGTAGTATTGATTTGGTGCCAAAGAATAATCTTAGCCTTTTATGTTTATCTATATACTTAGTATTTATAAAGGTCAAAGGCTAACACAATAAAGGTCTAGATCTTGGAGTTTTGCCAACATTTCTAAACACCACAAAATATTAAAATCACACATGATTGTATTGTTAGCTTAAGTACTTCTCTATTTCTTATTCTATTTATTTGATGAAAAGTAAAAATATTCATCTAATATATAAATAATTTTGATAAGTCTGTATTTGGACCTCGTCTCGATTTTCTGCATGAATAATTCTTTATGTAATCATTAAAATTTAATCTTTTCAACCCTTTAGGTTACTAAGCATCATAGTTTGTGAGAAAGTGCAAACTCTTAAGGCATCTTTTCTCTGGCATTGATAGATTTATATGTCCCTCTAACCTTGGTTTCATGAATGGCTGTTACAGTATGTATATAATAACTTTATTGCAAAAAGTGAAACCCTGACGGGTTAAAATGCAAACATAATAGAACAATGTAAATATCTTGAGAAAAAAAGAGGTGTTTTTAGAATTGCTAGACCTGCAGGCTCTTTACTTTGAATTTACAAGAAATATTTTTAGAATACATTTGTTACTTGAAATTAATATTGGAATAAAATCAGATGTTTGGTATATGTGAATGAGACAGCTACCCAAGACTAACTTTTAAAGTTTTAGTAAATGGAGATACAAATACTTACAGGTACAGGTTTTTTTTTATTGGTTTTAAGGTTTTTGGTAAACTTTACATCTATACATTATTATCATTTAACCACCTCCAAAGAAATTGGGGGTCAGAACTTAAAAGAGTTGTGGTCTGGAAATCAAATTTATAGAAAAGAAGGAGGTAGGATACGGTCTTTTTTTTCCTTGGTCCTTGAATTCAAGATCAGATGTTCACAACACTGCCATTTTTATCAGTATTAATTTTATTCTACTATTTTTGCCTCACAAATAGGTGACAGGCATATAGTTTTACATGTACATACTTCTGCCATTCCTTCCCAAATTGGTCTTCAGATACTAACATTTGAAATTTAAATATTTTGTTCAAAATCACATAACACAGACCCAGTTCGAAATTGACTGATTTCACTATAGTTATATGTCACTCCATAGTTATATGTGCCACTTTATAAAGTGGACAGCAGACAAATTTTGGGTTTCTGAATAATAACTTGAGAAAGCCTACATCAAATCAATTTGATGCTTGAAATTTGGAATTTTTATTTGGTTGTACATGTTTATAATTATGAATATTGAGTTTTGAGGTTTTCTTTTCATGTGAAAATTAAAAGATTCTTGTAAGGAAGGATTTCAGCTGTTTGAAGATTGACTCAATAGTGAAATAGATTTATTAAGATTTTATTTCAGCCTTTGCTTTCTTGTTTTAAAATTTTGGCTTCATAAGCATCTGTTTTTGATTTTCCATATTCAAATATGTTCATAGATCTTGCCATCACTATTGCTATCACATGTCAGGATAACAATTGAATTTGTTCACTGGAATACTGGACAGACTATACCTATTCATGTTTTTGACCTGGTTTGAACTTAATTATCAGGCCAAACTATTTTTGTTTTTCGACCAAAGTTGGAAATAACAGAAGCATGTTGAAGAAGGGTGTAGTATTACAAGACAGGCAATCAAACGTGTAATTAAATCAATTGCCGTAATGAAATTACAATGGATTAATACCTACAAGCCGAATTGTCACATTGCCAAGTATGTAATGGACCCAAAAATCCAATTAGGCTATAAAAAAATCTATCAATAGATTATAGAACAGGTAAAAAAGCTGTAACTGTAGGAGAAATATATTACATTTTAATTTAGATTATTGCTGATGAATGAGCTCGTATTGGAATATTGACAGAATTTCATAGAATCAATATGCCAACAGTGTAAATTTAAAAAACACAGTACTTGAAAATATATTATTTTGCCTATTACAGAGTATATATATTACACACCTTCAGTTTGTAACATAAAACTTTTGATATAATTTTAATAAAGTGTTGAAATATATACCGAAATTAGGAAAAGGTTTTAAAAGTCATTTAGATGAATTCTATATCTATTTGAGATTTACCAGGCGTTAGTTCACTGTCGTTTATAATATCGAATATTTGTACATTTCATACATGTATAAACTCAATGTCAACTGGAAAAGAAAGGATAGATCGGGGAAATTCCCTGAATAAACTTAGGAGATTACCAATAAGAACACACTTTTATTGCTGTTCTTTATCTCAACATTCACTGAAGGGTCTTAGAGCTTACAACAAGATTGAGATTCTTTTTAGCAATGACTTCTGTGTACTCTTTTACAGTCATCTAAATCTATGTTCTAAATTTACATACCTTGTTTTAATAAGATATTTTACATAATCATGCCAAGGATAAGCGTAGATGAGTTGCACCTAAGAAACTTATTACTACTGACCCAATTACATCTTTCACTTAATTTCTAACTGAATTCAAATTTGTTCTAATGGATGATAAAAATTATAGGACATGAAATATATCTATCATGGGTTAGTTTATTTTTCTTCATTACTTATATCAGAATTCGAAGTTTGAATCACTATTGCAATGCAGCTGATTGCATGTCCATGTATGGAGAAATTGCTGTAACATTAAAGTTACATTTATGTTTATTTGAAAGAAAACACATTCCCTTAATATTCTGCTCCAGCAATATATTTTTATTTGATTAATGGTGGTATTCTTAGCTGTTAACCACTTAACAATAATAGGTAAAATGCAATGCCAAAATATATTGCACTATACATTGTATGTACGATTTGTAAACGGATAAAATAGGATACATATTATGATTCATTAATGGGAAAGAAAACCACACAATTTAGATGTCATTTAATAACACAGCAAATATACAACTAATTAAATTCTGCTCCAGTTTAAAATAATTCAAAACTAAGATTTATTTTTGAGATTAATGTTGACAATATAGGTAGGCCTTAATTTCTCATTAGTTAACATTTTTGTGTGTGTGTAAGTAACACTTTCCTTTCTTCTGAGTCAGTAAATGGTAGTCTAGTAAGAGATAGCTGGCAAAAGTGACATATAAAGGATTCAATTTTTGATCCAAATTTCTACTCCAATATATGTAGGTGTGTTTGAGTACTTTATTAGGAAATAGGAACAAAATATTTATTACAAGAAAATTTATGATTTGCTAGTCAAAGTAACACTTTTTCTCAATTTCCATGAAAATGTACCTTTGAAACAATTTAAACAGTGACAAACTGATAGTAATGAGAGCTATTGATTTGAAGAAAACGTTTTCTATCAGCTGCTAAATAAACCGGAATAGAATTGTAAAAGGTGTAAATATTTGTTTATTATAGGGTGAGTAGTTAAGCTTTGTACACACCTGTGTATTTGCTTTTGATTGCACTCTTCATTTATTTCAAGTACAATATCATATTTACATATTTGACTGATAGTACCTATTGGCAGGGTAAAATACTCCCGTTATATTTGGCGTTTATAAGATTATCTGCATGAGTGGATCTGTATTACAAGTAGTTCACAGTGAGTTGGTAATCTGAAAGAACTTATTTATTTTGGTGTCATAGATGTATTAATATTTGTCGTCAAAAGGTCTTGTGTTACAATTATATTTTTTCTAAACGCTTGGACTAAAGTTCATTGGATTTGAGTTCTGTTGATTGTGTATTAGATGTTTATTTCTATGCCATTTGTACTTTTTGTTGAATTGAAAGCTGAAAATTGAATGGAAAACATCTCAATACTTTTTTTTTTGAATTAAGCAAACTAAATCACAGAACATTGAATTAAAAATATTAAACTTTTTGTAGGTTTAATGAATTAAAAATGTTGATAAGGACTTTATAATGTGAATTGTGTGGATGGCGTGATTCACCATGGAAAATATTGTTATGTGGAATTGAATCCATTGTGGATTACAAGATGATTGCAGTGGATATACTGGCTGATAAGCTTAAGGACCAGAAACTTGAAGAATGTGCCAAAACTAAGGGGAAATCTCCGATTACATTTGTAAGTCACTTATAAGTTACTAATATGTATTTAAAAATGAATAGAATGTTGTTTTTTTATAATTTTATACATGTATTAGTTAATATTACATAATGTTGTTCATTCAATATCAAGTGTATGAGGAAGTTTTGAAATATATGTCAAAATACTTTGCTTACTACCGCTTGTACTAGCTTCAAAGGTATGTACTTGCTGATGAAGGAATTTAATGCATATGATGTGAAGGAAGTATGAAGCTTAGTTGGTTAACATCCAGTGGCAAATATTTCATTTACAATTATAACTGAACAAGTAAATAATATATCAACTGGAGAAAGGGTATGTTATGATTACCAGAGGAAATTAAACCAAGGCCATATTTGGATCACTAAATTAATCCTCAGATGATGTCATTAATTGATGTTTCTGAAGAGATTTTATTCAGTTTTTTATGTGCCTGAGAATTTTTAAAATCTATTCTTGGCAAACTTTAGCAATTTTTATTGCTTCACTATTTTCACTTTTTTTTTTAAGAGTTGTAGATTCTTTCAGCTGGAAGACAAAACAATATACTTCATGAAAAACAACAACGTAAAAATTAAAAGTGACTTTTCTGTGGCCCCTTTTTTTAATCTTTTTCTCCCTTTGAGCAAAAAGTTGAAAATTTTGGTTGGTCTGTTAACATTTAGTTTTATTTAAAAGTTTACAAAAACAGGCAAGTTCTATGTATATATAATGTGTGTCTGTATCTATATATAAAGTCAAATAAGATTACTTATAGGTTATTTTATGTGGCTGAAAATATTTGCAGTCATCAAATGAGATCCCTATCATACATAAGATGTATTCATAACTGTCTAACAGATATCGGTCAGATATCGGTCAGCTATCAGATAAAAATCCCCATAAAAATATATGTCATGTTGGTCAGTTATTGTATATCATGAGGACGTGAAAAACAAATACACTGAAATAATAAGGATCTTGAGGGTTGAAAGACAAGGGCTAGAGGGTGGGGTTGGGTAAAGGACAGACTAGGACAACCAAATGACTTGGCAAAATGTAAATTCCAAATACTGTTGAACTATGCTAACCATTTATCACACTGCAAAATATATCAGTTATTTTTTTATATTATAAAATTTAGGTATGATAGGACAAATTCTCAAGTATTTTATGAGCTAGACAAGTATTTATGGAGTGTTCAAAGATAACTTCTACAGTGATTCTCACAATGTCAACAACTTTTATCAGAGTAATTTTAACTTAATTGCCCTGTTATTATTTGTTTGTCATCATAAAAGAAAAGAAGGTCACAGTGATCTACTTTTGTACTTATTGTTATAAAATTAATTTTTCCTGTGTGATGTTTGAATTAGTTTAGTATGAAAAGAAACATTTATTCTAGCTTTTTAATATTTTATGAAGATTTAACGGTCATCCTGTTGCTTTTGTTATAAGTAAATATATTTTGTCCTTTTCAATAAGACGCTTTTAAAATCATAATTGCATTTACCTTTGGGCATTGGTTATTAAAAACATGTACTAAAATTTATGTTGTTTCATATAACTTAGCCATATTATTACCAAAGAACTTAAGTAAGAGATTTTAGTTGTTTGTTAAAGGTGGATACCAATTTCATAATGAAGCTATGACTGGACATTTACATTGTAAAGTTGTAGTAAAGACTTAACATAAGTGTTTTGTAATTGTAGATACAGCCAGGAGAAGGGTTTAAATTGTCCAAGAATGCTGAGGCAGCCATTAAAGGCTCAGGTAAAGTAATGCCATTATCTATTTATGGAAAACCTCAGTTTGTAAATATTTCCTTTGGGCCAACACAATAATCTTTTCTGTTGAGCACTATATTAAACTGGCTGTGGACAAGTATTCAGAAATCATGGCAGTAGCATACCAAAAAATATCATATCTGGCTATTTTACAAGAAACATTGGCAAAGGAGAGTGTGAAAGATTGTTTAGTATTTAATAGGACCCTCTACTTTAGTTATGGACCAAGATTTTTATTGATTTTTATGAGAATTAGGTGATTTGGGGTAATTCAAAACACATTTTGACTGTCGCTTTCATGTAATATTATTAGAAAAGAAGTAATACTCATTTGAATACATTTTTAATGATAATATTCATATTTGTGGGTCAGGATATTGAATGATTATTTTTGGAAGGTATTTATCATCTTGATATGAAATTCAATAGACACATATCTATATTTACACGGTTAGATTGGGAATATTTCACTCTACTTAATTCTCCTCAGGATTTATATTTTGCATAATTATTTTTCTGAAAAGGGTCAGCAAGACTGAATAATCCTTTTAACATTTGATGTCAGACTTCCATTTAAAAGACATTGAATTTCATTCAGAATATAAAACCATGTTTATTTGCTTGCCACGATTTTTATTGTGGGCAAGAAATTAAGTACTTATTTTGAATTATTTTATAAAGCTTAATGCACCTATCTCTGTTAAACTCTAAAAAGTTCTGTCATTCTTGTTATAATCACTATTCAAAAAAGTGTCCTCCCCAAATCATAAAAAGCCTAGGTAAGGTCGCTCATTTAAAAATATATATATTATCAAATTATTCCTTGCAGGGATTTATCGCCAATGAGACCTTTTATGTTTCTTTATCTAGTTCATCAGAGCGAAAATTGACGTAACAACAAATTTGATCTTCTATAGTAATGCCTTGAAGGGGTATTATTAGAAGTTGAATATAAAATAGAATTAATATCCCCTTTTGATCACACTGAAGTTGTCAATTCATTTACGTCTATTTCAAATTTGTGTTTAGTCATTTGTCATTGCACAGCGATAAAATTTTAATTTGAATGCATAGAGATAAAAAATTAAATAGGTATTTAGTCAGTTCCAGTTAACAAAATGCATTTTTATCTATTATATAAGACCAAAAGACTTTAAGATATAAGTTTACCAGATTTATTTTTTGGGGGTTATCTAAGTTTTCTCTGTAATTTAATGAATTTAAAAGCATTCCATCAAATTAAAATTTGTAGATAGTGCTTTTTTATAATTGTGTACATGTCGAGCTAAATGAAAGATTTTAAAAGAACTAATATAAAGTCAATTAAAATGATTTTTTGAAGAAAAAAAACAAATACTTTTATTGTTGTTCTTCATCCTGAAGGTTGGTATTTATCAATGAGTGAAAACCAACACCTTTATAGCAATGAAAATAAATCCTTTAATTTTTTTTTTTATTAAGTGCTGGCTTTGAATATCAATTTTTCTTCCAGCTAGTCATCTGGAAACTAGTTTAGCTATTACAATCCTAGAATTCTGTATTAATCCTATTTGAATGTTTCTAAATAGGCTTGACCTATATTGTATTTGAATTAATTGATATTGACAATAAAGACAATTTCCTGTTAATTTCATGTTCACACATAACATTACAAATTAAACCTGAAATCTATTATTTTTTCAAATGAAAGTAACCTTGATTAATGTGTTCTGTTAAAATCATATCTATTGAATGTAAAGTACCATAAAACCTTTTCGCTGACATTGAACTTTTTTTAATGGACCTGATGTGGGCATTATAAAGATGAGAGTTTTAAATGTTGATTTTTTTTGTAAAAAAATGTTATTATGAGCAAATAAGATGCAAATCAGTCAAATCCTTGTATTTTGACTATTTAAAGCCTTTTCCTTTTTGAAAAAACCAAAATTACACTTAAAAATGAATTTTAATCCATTTATGTTTAAATGATAAATTTCATTTTACAGGGAAAAAAGTGTGGACAGTTAAATTAAATTCTGGTGACAGAATTTCTGGTCTTACAAAAACAGAACCTCATTCCATTCGTAAAAAATCTGATGAGAGTCATCATAGGACAGATGGCCGTCGTTCATATCACGATGACATTTTATCAAGAAAAGAGACTAGAAGATCAAGCCAAGATTTACAGAGGAGTAAACTGTCTCCACGTAAACAAACAAGTCAGGATATTTGTGAGGATAAATTGTCTCAGATCTCAACAGCCTGTGATAACGGGAATTCCGTAGACCCACCCACCAAAAGACATTGTACTGATGTGACATCAAAATGGCAGCCAAAAGAAACGTTAGTTTGGAAGCCTATTCCTGTAATTGATAAGGAACATCATTTTAGTCCAGCATTTAGTGATCATTTAAACTGTGATATTTTTACACCACCGGAATCTCCCGTACCTCGTCCGCTTTCAGCATCTACATATCCCGGTTGTTATGACAACATGTATAGTCCCATTGGTGCATCATGGCTTGAACAAACAACTTTTAACAAATTCAATGCTTTTAAAAACCGTAGTCTTTCTTTTGAGGATGAGATTTCGTGTAGTAACGCCTCAGGATCAACTTCATCTGTACAGTTAGCACATCATCATTACAATCACCATCATCGTAATAAAATACCTCGGTGTCGATCACAACCTTCAGTTCTCTATGACAGAAAATGTGGTATTAAACGTCGCAGAGATTATGAACATCGACCAAAATTAAACTTTCACAAAATGACTGAGGTAATTGTGTAGATTTACTTATTTTTTAGTCTATCTTAAGTATTGAATATCTATATTGGGTAATTGTCAATGAGACAGAAAACCATCAATACACCAAATATCTATCTAAGTTGAATATGTTCTTTCAATTAGTTATTGCTTTATAGTTTATAAATTTAATATTTATAAATGTTAGATAATTCTGTTGAAATACTGCAATTAAATAATGTCCTACATGTACTGTCAATGCTGCACTTGTCAGTAATTTGTTAAAAATAGTCCCAAAACATTTTGGGGGTTAAAGTCATTAATCATTTAAATAGGAGTAAGATTCTCAAGAATTGCTATGTTTTAACATGACTTCATACATAATTCATAGGTTATAGATGTATTTTTCCTCCATGTATGACAGTGTCATTTTTCAAATCAGTTTAAGCTCAAACTGATTTTTACAGTTTGTTGTTTTGTTCAATATTTATTTGCTGAATTGAAAGTTCAGGAACCTTTTATAGATAAATTAACTAACAGCCAGATTTTTGTTAAGCCTTTGTATATTGCAAACATAATCTTGGTTTACTTGATCTTTTAAGATAGTACAGGTAAGGGAGATTGACAAAAAAAACAGATTTTTTGAAAGGGATTTATTCAAAGAAAATTTACTATTTAAAGACGTACTTGTGTAATTGGTAATGTTCAGGTTTCAAGAGTTGTACTTGGCTTTACCACAAAATTTTACAAATCGTTATCGTTTGTTATATCTGGGACAGAAAATTCATGTTTTACAGTCTAGCATTATTGTAGCCCCTAGTCTAATATAAAATTAAGAAGATGTGGTATGATTGCCAATGAGGCAACTCTCCACAAGAGACCAAATGATACAGAAATTAACAACTATAGGTCACTGTACGGCTTTCAACAATGAGCAAAGGCCATTCGCATAGTCAGCTCTAAAAGGCCCCGAAATGACAAATGTAAAACAATTCAAACTAGAAAACTAACGGCCTAATTTATGTACAAAGTAATGAACCAAAAACAAATATGTTACACAGCAACAAACGACAAACACTGAATTACAGACTCCTGACTTGGGACAGGCACATGCAGAATGTCACATTGTGGCAGGGTTCAACTAGTTTGTTGGCGCTAAACACTCCCACTAACTTGGGACATGCTCGTTTTAAAGTAGTGTATGGTTTGAAAAGTTGCCCTTTGGACATGTTAAATGTTTTATAGAAACAGACATCTGATCTTGGTATTTTTAGCGGAAGTGTCAACTTACTTGTTAGTACCATGCTCTGAATAAAATTTACTCACTCTTTAAACCAGCCTTTTAAATGATTTACCTGCCATTCAGATAATTTACCTGCTCTTAAGATAATTTACCTGCCCTTTATATAATTTACCTGTCCTTTAAATAATTGTAACTTCAATGGATCAAGAAACAAGATATATATCTTTGAGCTTTGCCACAGACGAAATAGAGACTGCAGCATCACACACAAATTTAAGTGACTCCCAAATTTGATTAAAAGGAGATGAGGAGACAGCAATGCAACACATTAAAAAAAGACTTCTAGTCTTTGACAGTAAACAGGTTTATAGTCAATAGATGTCCCTTTTTGTTGAGTGTAGTTAGTTTGCTGTCTCATTGATGTTAACCTGATATAATTGAGTATTATTCTTTCTAGTCCCAGGGTGAATTATATTATTAAACTTTTCACCTTTTAGATGTGTAGCATTCTTTGTAAAGACCTCTTTGTAAAGACCTCTATTTTGACCTTTGTGAAATAACTCTATTCTGTCGGTTCACAAGATTGAGTCATAATATAGATATTATGTGGGAGAGATTTTCACACTTTACCAAACAAAGACTTTATTAATTTGATCCATTTTCACACTTTTTGATTAAAGTTAAGTTTTGAGTCTTTTATAATTGATGAATTCTTACACATAACAAAGTAAGCAGCCAATGTCTAATGTGTCATAATTTGGCAATTTGCAAAATTTTGATGTGGCAAAACTATTCTGTTGGTAATATATATAATAACAATGAAAGTTGTAGTTGTTTGTGCTGCATATTGATTCTAGAATTGTTTTAAATTAAAATATTTTAACCACACACTTTCCTATATACATATTTATTTATTTTGAAACAAATTCATAATATCAAATTTTTACAAGATTTTTGGAAAAGGATAAGCGCTAGGAATTGAAATGTCAAAAGAGATTTTGCAATGATAAATTATTTTGTTGATTCATTGTTGAAAAAAAAAATGCACAAACAATGCAAGATCTAAATGATAAAATAAAGTTAAAAAAGGTGTGCATTATATAAGGTATGGATTAAAACAAAGCTAATGCATTCTAAAGCATAAATTACATTCATGTATAAAGCTTATTGTGCAGTTGACAATCAGGAATATTTCCTTGTTCAAAATATAATAAAAAACAAAGGGATCTTTTTATCATTACAAATCAAATTAACAATTAAAATATCGGTGAACTGTTTTAAAACAGGTAATTGAATTCATTACATGATAATGATAAGTCACCATAAAGTTGATTATAATTTCATCTTGAATAAAGCTATTTTAACAGAATAAAAAAAAATTTATAGTTCAATAAATATTTTCTATTCAAAACATTTAAATTTATTGTTAATTGACTTGTAATACATTGAAAAACAGAGAACCCATAAATAGCTTCTGATCAATAAACTTTGTCCTATTTTCAAACTTGAAATCACATGATATAAATATATAATGTTTTTTGTCGAACCTTTGACTTGGCTTTTATTTGTATTACTTGAAAGAATATTGATGATTTTCGCTATAAGACTGTGTCTTTTGTAAATATAAAGCACTAGTATTGAATATCTAAATTGATTGTTTTCTGCTTGATTTCACATTTGTGTATATAAACCTTTACATTGAGAAAAATATATAATTTGATCTCACAAAAAATTGTCCAAGAACGTTTTTACGTATTATCGTCTTTATATCTGTTTAAAAGATCTTTAAAACATAGGTGACACCCAATATGTTTTTGTAAATAATTAATAATGTTTTGTTCTTAAAGTTGAAAAGGATCATTTACTTTTTACGAGTTTTGTACTATCTGGGGGATTTTTACTATTCTTTTCATTGGTTTTTTAGTCACTGGTTAAAATGTCAACATGCAATAACAGCATGCTAATAGGTAACATATAATTATTGCATGCTTCCAACAAATAGCTTACTGGTAATATTTAAAATCTAATACAAGATCTTATGTTTAAAATTGTTTGACTTTCAGCCAAATTTTGTAGCTAAATGTCCATATAATAATGTAAAAAAAAGATGCAAATTTAAAATACCTGAAGATCTTGTTATTTGAAAGGAAACTTGTGAGCACATCTAAGACTTCAAATAAATCACCATTGTTATTAGTGCAGAAATATGGTTGAAATTTTTGCCAAAATTGTTGACAAATTTGTCCAAGGTTATAGTTATGTGATTAAAGTACAGAAGGTATTTTATACAAAAATACCATTAATAATACTCATAGTGTCTCTTTAGTCTGCTCAGGAGATTTTGCTTGCAGAAATGGGTCATATTTCTTTATTAGTAGGGGCCTCGGTGGCCGAGTGGTCTAAGTAGTTACTACTGTAATCACTAGCCAGTCAACACTGAGGTTGTGAGTTCGAACCCCGCTCGTGTGGGTGCACTCAACTCCAATCTTAATTGACTAGGATTGTCAGTTTTCCTATCGAAGGTCGGTGGTTTTCTCTGGGTACTCCGGCTTCCTCCACCAATAAAAACTGGCCGCCACGAAATAGCCCAAAAGCGATGCTTAAAAGTGGCGTTAAAAACACAAAAATCAAAAAATCAAAAAATCAAATCTTTATTAGTATACAACCAGAATTTGAAAATTCAGACTTGACTCTGTTATGTTGAGTTCAGAGTGAAACCTTTGGCATTCATGTTGTCAATCCTTTAACAATTTATACGTCTTACATAACAGCCCAGATAAAATTATGATAGAATGTGGATTTGGATAGGTGGCAGCTAGGTTTATAGAATAATTATAATATTGTTTAACAATATTTGGTTGGTTCTAGGGCAGTGTGGTAGCCTTTATCAATGAGCAAAACCTAACTGTATAATAAGCTATGAAAAGCCTAGAGAGAACAAAATATGAAAATCCTGATTTATATTGAAACAATGAATGAAAACTAATTATGGTAGACATCAAGCGTCCACAACCTCTGGACTATAGGCTCTTGTTTAAAACTCTTAAAGTATCCCAAATAATCTTTGATTTATAAAGAAATTTGAAAATAAGTGAGAGAAAGAGCAAGGGAGGTCTTACACCACCTTTTTCTAGATCTGCCGATACTCTTAACTTAGCTAGACTTCTAGCTTGAAACTTGGCCTTGCCTTGTGTGCCATCAGGCATAGTAAGGACTGAGTAAGTAAGTAAGCTAGACTTCCATTCAAGGACAGACTGACTTTGCTTATACATTTTGTAATCGTAAATGTCTGAAGCTCATGTTAATGTGGATAAGATAGAGCCAATATTAACAAGTATATCACAATGTTTGGTATGATGATAAATCTGGTCAAGTAAAACGCTTTGACATGTTTATCCACTTTTAATGGTGTATTTAACATATGAACATTGGTCATTTTATTTGAAGAATAAATATTATCTTATCATTTTAAGGCACCATTTAAACTTAAAAGGGCTTAGTTTGTACACATTATATTGACAATAAGAGTCCAGAAGGTTAACTTTATATGTCAAGATATACTTTTAATCGGTCTGCCTTATAAATAAGTGATGTGGTTATTTAACTACTTTTACAAGTGCTTGACTGTTAAGATTGTTCTGTGCTAAATATTTAAGATTAGGTTATAGTCAAGGGGTTTTATTATTGTATACCTCAATAAAAAAAAATACCATTAATTCAAGTTTCATATTATTCAGGTCTTAATATATTGTTCCTTATTACATTTTTAAAATTAAGTGAGCAGTGTATTATTTCTTTGTTAGCTCATATTTGAAAAGAAGAAGTATAAACAAATATTTAACACACCTGTCTAGCTGAAAACAGGTTGATATTAATGCAGAAAATATAATATTACACTAATCTGTGAATATCCCTTTGTTGAGATTCAAAATTATTTTGAATCGATTACAACCCCCAAAAATGGGTTGATATAAATAAATTTTTTGATTGTTGTTACAAAAAAAACTATGAAATCTCTGAAAATATTATATCGGTTTTTCAGACAGCATATGAGAAGTTTCCAAAATCAACACCAGTATCTACCTTGGGCAAGGAGGTTTGTATTTTATAACAGTCTGTTTTAGTGAGATGGATATGAAACATATAGTCCTTAGCCTGTGGACTCAGTCGATATTTCTACTTTAGTGTATGTAGGTGCATATTGACTTCTTCAAGAATCTGCCATGTGTACTATATGTTTGATTGTCAGCAATTTTATAACTGATTCATTAAGAAAGATTGAAGTAGAAATTCATTAAAAAAAACAATTCATATTGCTATTGAAAATTGTTCAGCAAAGGCTATTTGATATCTCCTTTTCCTCATTAATTGAATTTGGTATTTTAGATTAAATTACTGCTGATCAGTGTGAAATAAAAGAAAGCTGTCAGTTATTGTAACTGTCTACTTAATTGATCTTTGGGAAATATTTAAAAGTTGTAAACATAACACTATAAGCTACTATCATGCTTAAATCTTAAGGCATACCAAGAGCACTTATAGTGATTTAGTTAATTTGGTTCCAGTGTTATTTCAAGGATTCATTTATTCAATTACAAATTTTGGAGTTGAATGTCAACACGAACTTGTAATTATACAAACTCTGATACCATATAAAAACTTAAACAAACACACCTACACTTTGGTTATTTCCACTTATAGAAGACGTTTTTGTGATGTTATTATGGAAATTAGTATATTTTAGATTTTTTTTTATCTTTTGAAATCTTTGCATAAATTAAGTATTTAAAGGTTTCATAGATTAAATGTACTGGTACAGAAAATAATTTTGATGATGACTTAACAGTTTTTGTAGTCTTAACTGTAAATTTATAACATGACAGCTGTATAGAAAAAAATGTCATTATACAACTATCAGTAAATTACGAATTATGTTCTCGACACAGCTTAATCAACTATTAGTTCAAATATAAATAGATCAGTCTAAGCTTACATACTAAAAACTAAAATTACTTCTGTGAATATAAATACTTTCCCCATGTTGTGTGCTTGTTGTCATAATCTGTTATTGTTTATTTTGGAATTTTATTATTGATTATAAAATCAATTGTCATAAAATTTGAACTTTTTTCTTCACGTGTCAGAGTGATGACTTATTATAGAGATTGTATGGTTTTAAACAAGATGTCCGTGTTAGGCATGTGCTGTTTGGTTGTTGTCTTATTTCATCACACACTTGAGAAAAAACAAAGTAAAGGAACAGCCCTTTTAATGTTGTTCTAAAGTAAAGGTGAAGTCTTCAACATTGAGCAAAAGCTGACATCTCACTTTTAGTTCAATGTGACCCACAGTTGTGAGCAAAATGTTTTGCTTAATGTTGATAACAGTACATCTGTAAATTGAGAAATATTGATGTACAGTAACAAATTACAGACAAATTGGCAAAAAAATCTAGAATTTTTTAATATTGTAGGACAAACTCACTGTTAATTCTGTGTATCTGTGTAGCAGTAATTAGCTTTAATAGGTAGATGTAAAATCTATCTATCATAATCTGCATATACACTTGTAGATGGAAATGCTAATTTTTCCCTAGAGTGTCATTTTATAATATCACAATATAATATTGATTCATTGTACTTTGCAGTATAACAATTGTAGATTTCATTGTTGAAAAAAAAGGATGTTTTTAGAAACTAAGATATTCATCGATAGCAGTGTACTTGTATGGAACAAGAAAACTGAAATTGATTTTTATTATACGCACATTTACGGGACATATTATGGTACCGGTATACCGTTGTCTGTCTGTGTCCGTCTGTCTGTCGTCAACATGTCTTACATATAATTAAAAAAAAAAATTAAACCAATTTGCATGAAACTTTGGTGAATTTTTTATATCTATTGACGTGAGCTCCCTTTCGATTTTTATAAATTTTAGATTTTATGTTTCCGAGTTATGGGGCTTTATTCATTTACGGGCATATCATGTGCTCATGCCGCAGCTCTTTATTTTTCAGTGACATGAATTCTGTGCAGTTTTTAATGAAATTTTGAACATATATTTCAGAAATCAAGATTTCATGAAGAATTAGAGTCTGTGATGAGTTTAATGCCAATTGCTAGTTCCCCATTAGACAATGATTTTCCGTTGAAAGCTGCTATGGAATCACGAACAAGTCCCATAACAGAGATGGAACATTGTCGCAGTGATAGTACAGAGTTTATTGACTGTGAAAATTATTATGATTCTGTTGTCAAAGGTCCAGTGAAACTGGTTGGTGAAGATGATGAAGATGAAGAAATTTTCAAGCTTCAGGAAGACCTTGATTTAGAACAAATTGAAAATCACTAAGAAAATTTATGAATGATTTTTATTTGGTTGTTTTTGTTGATATTCTGCTGTGATTAAGCCTAATATTGTTTAGCTTTAAATAATGTTTTAAAACTTTCAGTATTTCTTTTTATTAATTTAAGATGTTAGATAATACAATGTACTGGAAATGTTATTGATATTGGTATTAATTTCAAAAATGTACTGTTCATTTAAATTCAAATCTTCTTCTTGTGTAAGAAACAATAGATCTCATTCAGTGTCTTTGAATTCTTAGTCAGCTTGTTCATTAAAAAATAAACAAACCTTATGGGTTGTAATTGCAAACTCATTCACACCTGTACATACATAATCACTTGAGAGGTTAAAATGACCAATAATTACATAGTAATTAGTGTTTTCTTCAGAAGATTTTGTATTTTGTATTCATTATGAGTCACAATATATAATTTGAGTGATTATATTATAGCTACATGATAATTTCTGTAGAAATGAATGGTTATTTGTCAAACAAATGAAGGTTAAGATTACACTATAATGATTATGTGAAATTCAGCCTATCCTTGTTATATGTATAGTTATCCTTTAGAAGGAGAAATAAAGGTTTTATTGAAGAGGTTGTAATCAGTTAAGTGTTTTCGAAGCTGCATAATGAATATCAAACTTATGAAAATTATTTGTCATAATTTACGGCAAGATCAAGGGAGGTTACTATAACAAAGAAACTTTATCAGGATGAATGTAATTACTGTATTAAGAACTTCAGGCAACAAAAAAGTTAAATAGATGATGATGTCAAAGTACTGTATTGTAGAAATTTACTTATATTCAAATCATTATATCAATACAATGTTATAGGCCAGGTTCCAGTATAAACACATAAAATATTCAGGTCACCAATAGTTGATTGAGTATATTACTACTATGGATGTGTTATTTGACCTTCACTACCCATAAGGGTCTCATACGGTTGACTAAGGGAGTATACCTGGGTGAAGGGAGATAAGCCATTAACCGGTAATGCGTTTGCAATAAGCTATTTCATAGGTGCTTTTTATGGTTTTCTTTGAAACAGATTTTAAAAATCTGTCATTTAGAGGAGGCACACCACTAATTCTTGGCCCATAAACCTTATGGCTATATGGGAATTTGCGACACTTGACCTGAGAATTTACGACACTTTATTGTAAGAAGACTTATTGACGTCATACAACAATCACTATTCCTTTGTTGTGTCAGACATTTTATTTGTGATATCAAAATTTTACTGGAACCTCTGTACTATTATTTGCCTATTTGTCTTTTTATTTTTGGCCATGGCGTTGTCAGTTTTTTTTTTTCGATCTATGAGTTTGACTGTCCCTCTGGTATCTTTCGTCCCTCTTTTGTGATGCCCAGTAAGGGGGACAAATAGCGATAAGGTGTATTACTTTCTATGTTCTTCAATTTCAAGCATTCATAGCTATTTTGTCATAAGCTCAAATCGCTACCGTAACTTGTTTTGCAATGATAAAATCAACGTGCTTTTAATACCATAAAAGAGCATACTGGTTCCCAGAACTCAGATCTGAGAAACTGGCACAATATATGCCCTCCTTTTTAAAGTTTGTGCAATTATTAAATAAGTGATAACAATAAAATAAGTCTTCAGTTGAAAAGTATTCAACAATGATCACAATAAAATAAGTCTTCAGTTGAAAAGTATTCAACAATGATCACAAGTCCTTTAGCTTTCATTTGATACTGAAATTACTTAAATATTCTACATATTATTTTGAAAGTGACACCTATACATATGAACTATTTTGTTTAAAATATTTACTATTTTCTGTTATGTTCTTTATACCTGGACCTGAATTAGTGGTGTTACACCTTAGAAGCTGAAAATATATGTAATTTCAAAAGGATAGTAAAAAGAGTTCCAAGGATTTTTAAAGGCAATATCCCATACCCTAAGTCTCCCTCCTTAGATGTGTTAAATTTACAGGTCATTATTTACAATCACTGTGATCATTAAGTTACAGAAATTTTTCCATACTTTTGTCATTTGACGTTAGTAAATAGTTAAATATTCCAATGTATGGTAGCTAGTGTCACATTAGTTAGGAGATAAAAATATTTTACATTATTTGACATAATACAACTGTCATGGGCCCGTTTTTAAGATATTGCCTCTGTTTTAATTGAAACAACTTTTATTATTAAATGAAAAATAACTATTTGCAAGAAAATTGGTCATCACTAAGTCATGCTGTAATAGCTTATATTACATTTGTCATCAGTTGTTTCAATTCAGGGTATTTTTTATTAGATATTAAAATAACATACATCATAAAAATCATCGATGTTTTTTCTAAAGGTTATGATAAAATTGAAGTCTGGGGATCTTTTAAATTTTGGTTGAACAGTAGATTTTTAAGTCATCATAAATTTTGAGGATGATCTATGAATGTGAAGAAAAAAAGAATTTTTTACTTCTGTTGTGAAAGGTTAATTCACTTAACATTCCAACTTTTGAGAAACTGCTAATGACTTCTATCATTTAATTTTCTAATAATAATTTTGCAAAATGCATCATTATGTCAACCTGACCTTTTTCTGAATCAAAAATGAAAATAAATGTTTTAAAAAACAATTAATTTTTCAATCTCATTTATTTTGATGACTATATATTTTTATTACTCTTTAAAATCAGATTAGTGACAGAAAATTTGTAGAGATTAAGCAGATTATGAATGGATTAATACTGTTAAAAGGTCAAGGTTGAGTGTTGACAATACTATGAACAAATCATGTTTTAATTAAAGAGTACAACAGCTTATTATTGTTTAATCTGTTAGTACTTAAAGTTATTTGTTTACCTTTTTTAAGATTGAAAATGAACACTTTGTGGTTTTTTATTTATAATTTAAAATCTGTTTTGTTTGAATAGTTTTAAAATCTGTCTGATTATGTATGCATTATTAAGCTCGAAAAGCCTGTGGTCAAGGTACATGTAATACTATTTCTTGTCCAGTTTACAATTTTTTTAAATACTTTCAGATTTCTTTTTTAAACTACAAATAATCGTACACTTATCACAGTTACTTCTACAACTTACATAGGAAGCACTGAATAATGACAATGTAAATTGTTATATTTTTGTAATAGTACCTTCTGTGTATACTATTTTAACTTTGTTTATAGATGTTTATTTTCAAGTTCAAGTTCAAAAGCTTTACTTGTAGACAAAAATAAGTATACAGAAAACATAAGCTTTAGCTTTTATATCGTCTTATTACAAACAAAACATTTTACATTAAGCTTAACTTTCCAAATTGAAAGAAAGATCAAAAATTTAAATGGAATATATTTGATCCCATGTAATATGTTGGTACACTTATAGACTTTTCCATCTGTTGTTTTATGTAATTAAGTTCAACATATATCCAAAGATCCATGATTTTCCTTAAATTGGTGAAAATAATGAGATTTTATACATGAGTGAGTTTACCATTACAACACAATGTCCACTTATTGGGTTTTAATGGTATGTTTTGCTAACTACTTACACTATTTAACAGTAATCAATCGTCAAAACAGCCAAATATTGACTTATATTAAACTGCATGGTGAAAAAGCTGAAAATCTCTTCAAGTGCTATGGATGTTTAAAATTAGTTTTGTCAAGAGCACCATTGGCTTGTTTAGAGAGTTGCTGAGCATTTGAAAAGGGCATTAAGAAAAGCGGTCTCATTCTGTTATGAATTTCTAATGTTGTCTGCTCTATTACCAATACATTGACAAAACTTTAGGTATAATGTGATAACCAGCACACAAAACAGGGGACCATTATATGGTAGCTATATATAGTGCTCCGTAGAAAGAAGCTTTTACAGAGCCTACAATAAATATATTCTTTCAATTACAGATTGCACACACCCTATGTTTTGAATATGCAAGGTGATGATGGTGTTTGTGCTTTCAATGAAAGTTTTATTTATTTATGAAAAAGATTTTTTTTTTATTAAATTATTTAATAGAGAGATTATATAATTATCTTTTATCTTGCATGATAAAGTGAGATTGTTATTAATTATAAATTATGAATATAAGATAGGTTTATTTTTAATTTATTTTTTGCACAGAATATTAGTGTTAATTATAGTTGTGACCCCAAAGTTATACATTGAATTTCAATATTTATGCAAATTATCTTAGTTGAATAGTATGCACGAAGAAATTTGGTACATGCCACCTTTGCCGCATGTAAAATAGCAACAATAAACTTGAAATATAAAATGTCTATAGTTGCTGACAAGTACAATATCTATAGGCAGAATTTTTTTTTTATTTGAATGTGGTATATTTTTTGAAAATATGAATTGAGAAGAAAGATTGTTTTATTTTTGTCTATAATTACATACAAAGTTTTATATTTTTACAATCTGTTGTATTTCTTAAGAATTCTAGAGTTGTACTTCTGACAAGGTTAATGAATTGAAAGAGAAACAAATAAAAGAAGCTTAATAAGTTTTATTTGTCCAAAATGTATTTTCAAAATGGCAGTTGTAATGCATTTATATTCCAAGGGGAATTTTCCCCCATTGTTTCTTGTATAAATCCAGAACATTGTTAAAATCCATTTCATTTCCGACATAAATCCATCTGTTGTTTACCATTTCATGTTGATATTGTTGATGTAAATATACAGCAGATTTTTGTGTTACTATGGTGACCATATTTATTACTTTTTGTGTTGACACAATGTTAGAGTTTAATAAATAATTTAAATTTGTTTTCTTCTCTTCTTAAAAGATCACTCGACCCTGGATATTCAACGATTTTTAATCCATTAAAAATTTGCAAAGTACATGTTTAACCTATAGTTTGAGCAATTGTTGTTTGCTTAACATCTTGTGGCAAATATTCCATGCATATTGTTGACAATTACATAATGATTATTTAAACTACTTCCATGACGAACACACCTTAACTACAACAAGCATTTGATACAGAAAAAGATTGTACAATATCTCCTTGTTTTCAGTGTACCAGTATTCCAAAAAATGCCGATGGTACAAGTCTAACCTTTGAAAAAATAGTTTGTTAATCAGCTTTTTGGACAGAAAAATTGAGGTTTTAATTTTGGGATATTATAGCAGACAGGTTGGCTGCTCAACCTGCTTCCATGCAATAACCTGAGAACTGTTCTACAATGTCTTTCAATTTTGATATGTTGATACTGATGACAAATGGGAGTTAAGGTGTTATTGAAGATTATCAATTTTACCATTTTTTATTGATTGATTGATTTGTGTTTAATGCCACTTTAAGCACTAATGGCAATTTTGTGGCGATCAGTGTTTTATTGGTGGAGAAAGACGGTGTGGCCGTAGAAAACCACAACCTTCGGCAGGAAAACTAACAATCCTTGTCAATTAAGATTGGAGTCCAGCACACCTGTTTTGTGAGTGATTTGAACTCCTAACCTCTAGTGGTACAGGAGTTGAACTACTTAGACCATTCAGCCATCCAGGCCCCTCCCTTTTTTAGTTATGGTTTATGATTTGCTTGAAAATGACACTTTTTTCCATGAAATAACTTAAGAGCTATTTATTAATTGCTTATCAGATTTTATACAGTGGATTCATTTATTTTTTGTGGATTGAGGAAAAAATATATTTTTGTTGATATTTTATTTTATGGTTTTGCCAAAGTCTGCACACAAGCTTATAGAAAATATTTACTTCTTTGAACATTTAATTTTATGTTACCATTTACCCACGAAATCCACAAAAATTGATATCACACGAATAAAAATGAATCCACAGTCTGTTGTTACTGATGTAGTATTAAATGGATGTCAAGTTTGATACAAAAGATTTTCACTTTTACTGTTCTGGAGTTATGGTCCATGGTCGATGTGGAAATAACACTTTATGTTGTTTTCATGCAATTACTTGAGAACTAGTTCAACTAATGCAGATTATAATATACTGCTACTGATGAAAAAATGTTTGATATTAACAATTTCACCAGTTCCACTTTTGAGTTATGGTCCTAGTCCATTGTCAATTCCGTGTGATTACTTGATACAATCCTTTTCAAGTTTTAATATCAGATAAAATGGAGGTCAAGATTGATTTTGAAGATTTACACTTTTGACATTCAGGAGTAAAAGGTATTAATTTCTCTAACAATAACACTAATAAATGTAAGAAAAACCTAGTTTGCTGTCATTTTGATATAACGAAAGAGACCACATTGTTAGCCTTAGTTGCTCAAATTGATAGTGTAAAATCATCTAAGAACACACTAAAATTTTCTTTGTACAGACAGATTGGTCTGCAGTTAAATCTCATTCCTTGGTTCATATTAAACTCACTTCATTCTACACCAGTTATTTAAAGGGAGACAAATCAAATAAACTATGGGGAAAAATAAGTGAGGCATGTTTATTCAACAGAACTTTGAATAAATTCCTCATTTGCTTCTTGGCATAACTACAAATAGCAATTTTATGGACTGTGTCAGTTTGATTATAAAACAACAAAAAAACATGACAATATAATCATGAAGATTTAACCAGTAAATGAGTGATGAGTCCAGTATATTTCGAAAATAAATATAAATGGGGAATGTCTTCATGAGACACAGATGTTGCCCCGGTTGCATATCATATAAATTTATGAAGGGACATAACTGAAGAACAGTAAAAGTGATGCTACCCAAATTTGCACTTGATCTGAGTTTTGTAGTAATAAGTATTATGTATAAGTTTCATACATTTGGTTGAGGCAAACTTAAGTTAGAGAACAGAAACGAAAAATTCAGCATTTTTTCCATTTGTAAAGGGGCATATCTCTAGAACAGTAAAAGTGACACCACCACAATTTAAACTTGATTTGTATTTTTTGTTAATAAGCATTGTGTATAAGTTTCATAATATTTGGTTGAGGCTAACTTAAGTTAGAGAACAGAAACAAAAAATTCAGCAATTTTTCCATTTGTAAAGGGGCATAACTCTACAACGGTTAAAGTGACACCACCAAAATTCAAACTTGATCTGTATTTTGTGGTAATAAGCATTGTGTATAAGTTTCATAACATTTGGTTGAGGCAAACTAAAGTTAGAGAACAGAAATGAAACATTCAGCAATTTTTCCATTTGTAAAGGGCCATTATTCTAGAACGATTAAAGTGATGCCACCAAAATTCAAACTAGATCTGTGTTTTGTGGTAATGAGTATTTTGTATAAGTTTCATAACATTTGGTCAAGGCAAACTAAAGTTAGAGAACAGAAACCAACTTTTGGACGAACATATGTACGGACGGACAAGGGTAAAACGACAAGAGTACGGCGGGGCATAAATATTCAGTTGCAAATGGCAACAACATACCAAATATAGGCTTAAACTTGTACAAGTCTGCATATAGGATGCTGATGGCAACACCAATACTTTTACATGTGCAACAATATACCAATATCTGGCTTGTTTGATAGAGACGTGACTTTTTCTAAGGAGAAAAGATGAAAATGTGATTTCACATACAAGTCTAAAATCATCCAATCAGAATCAATAACTGCTTCTAGAGGACACGTTTTACATTCTATTCACACACACCAGAGGTAGTTTAATAGAGGATCTTAAAACATTATTCTTTCAAAATTTGGGGCACATTAAACTAATTGATAAATAACACAAAGTGATGTTAATGACTCAAACTGTCCATGTGAGCTAATAATTTCTAACAATAAACAAATAAACTGTTATCACAGAGATATGTCTCGCCTTTATGTAATTTTGATAATGCAAATGTTGAAATTAAATTAACAATACTTTAACATGTAAGTTATGCAAATATTCAAAGTCAATGAACCATGACTGAAGGTACATTGCTAAACAATCACCATGGAATGAGATGTGCCAATGATATTACAACTGCATACCAAATACCATCAAAGTCAATGAACCATGATCAGGGGTGGGGCTATATAATCTCCATGGAAACGATACTTGCAAATGCCAATAAATTTGCATACCAAATATCATTGACTTAACATTAGCAGTTCATCTTAAACTGATCTAATCACAAACTAATACATGCAAACTGAGCAAAACTTTCAAAGTAAATAGACCATGACCGAGGGGTGGGGCCAAATATTCTCCATGGAAATGAGATGTGTTAATGCTTATACAACTAAAAACCAATTAACATTGGCCTACCACTTATGGTTCCCCTTGAACTGACCTTATCACAAACTAATACATGTTAACTTAGCAAAATTTTCAAAGTCTATAGACCATGACTAAGGGGGCAGGGCCAAATAATCTCTATGGTAATGAGATGTGCCAATGCTTATTCAACTGCATACCAAATATCATTGACCTACCACTAGTGGTTCCCCATAAACTGACCTAATCACAAACTAATACATGTAAACTATGAAAAGTTTCAAAGTCAATAGACCTTGACTGAGGGGGCAGGGCCAAATAATCTCTATGGTAATGAGATGTGCCAATGCTTATTCAACTGCATACCAAATATCATTGACCTACCACTAGTGGTTCACAATGAACTAGACCTAATCACAAACTAATACATTGTTGACGCCGCCGCCAGAAACAGCATACCTATGTCTCGCTTTTTGACTCTGTCAAAGCGAGACAAAAATCATAAACATAAAAAATTATGTCCTATCAGAAACAAATGAACTGACTACTTGTTACTGTAAGGGAGCTAACCCCAAACTTCCAAATCAATCTTGTGAATATTTGAGAGGTGAAAGATACCAATGGGATATTTAAACTCATAAGTCAAAATAAACTGACTATGCCATGGCAAAAAACAAAAACAACAAAAAGACAAACAACAGTCCATAAACAAAGAAAACTAAAAACTGAGCAACACCAACCCCACCAAAAACCGGGGGTAATCTCAGGTCCTCTAAAAGGGTAAGCAGATACTGCTCCACTGGTGGCACCCATCGTGATAGATAAAGAAACAGGAATAAAATGGAATCTCTTTATTTCTGATACATGACAATAAGGAAGCGTCACATGGTGATCACATTATAATAGTTGACAAAATCATGCATATTCATGTTTTATAATATCACATGATATAGACAATGAAATGTTTTGAATATTATTTAAGTGATAAATCATCTATCAATATTTATACACAAATAAAAATGTTTAATACCAGTATTCATTGCATTATTCATAATTTTTAGTTCCTATTCAGTTCATCAAAATTGTTTCTTTCAAGAACAATCAGAACAATTAGGTGTTAATCATTTTGTTCTAAAAAAAGAATGAAATATAGAAATTACAAAGTGACTGAAAATGGACACCATAAGTCAATATACATATAATAAATGCATTTTTTGTGTGTAAATATAATCTATGTTCAACTGGTATTACTGCATGAGTTTTGATTTGATATGTTGAAATTGTTGGTTAAAATTGTGAAATAATAGTCAATATAAAATTATCTGTTTTGTAATATGGACTTATGATATTTCATTAGGATGAAGTTGTACAACCCTGAAGAAAAACAGTTTGTTGAAAAGGAGGAAAAAATTAAGATAAGTGAAGCAACTATGTTATAAAACATTATGTATATTTTTGAACAAAAAGGAGTCATAGATCAAAACTATTTTTTACATCACAATCTTTCTATGTTTAATGCAGTATACATAACAGGACATAAAGCATTGGAAAGCATATTTAAAAGTGATTTGTCAAAAAAAATTCCTAATAATATACATACAAATACATAAATATCATCAATATATATTTTATTTGGACCCAAGACATCACATCACATGGAAAAAATGTGATTACAAATAAATTAAAACAATTACATTTGACATTTTTTGGAAGAAAAGAAAATCATCATATGATGACAAAAGCTTGTAAAATGATTTTTACTTGAATGCAATCCACACAACCTTTTAATTTAAACAAATCTATGTTAAATAAAATATTTGCATTCTGTTCAAAAAAATGATCTGTTTGTATTTCATAGTTCCTATCTGTTTCTCTTTACATTTTATAGTTCCTTTCTGTTTCTCTTTACATTGGTTTATCAGGATGATTGAAAATGGTTCTTTTAATGCCATTTTCTGAATTTTTAAAGCCATAATCAGGTCATTTGGGAAATAAATTAGTGGGGAAAGTTGATATTTTTTTTGATTTTGATTAAAAAATCTGTTCATTAAGAATTGATCCTTTTATCATATCTTGATGAATTCTATGAAAAAAAATCATGACTGGATTGTTTATTATTTCCTTAATGTTTAAATCGGCAAATATTTCATGCATAATCAGGTTAATCTCTTTCTCATTTTTGTTTCAAGTTTCATTTCTCACAATTTTGACAGAGCAGTTCTTTTTGTAACAGGCCATGAACATGACATGTCAACAGAAGTGTTTAAACCATAAACCCATGCACAGTCAGAACATGACATGTCAACAGAAGTGTTTAAACCATAAACACATGCACAGTCATCTTTACAACTGTTCCATTAAGATAAATCATTCTCATTTCATCCAAAGAACCTAAAACGGTTTCCAAAATGACAAAAATGTTGCATTTCTGTTTAGGAAAGAGAACTTTGATTGTTATCATGAAGTGCTAAAGATGTAAACAAGAATGTGTCCATAGTACATGGATGCCCCACTCGCACTATAATTTTCTATGTTAAGTGGACCGTGAAATTGGGGTCAAAACTCTAATTTGGCATTAAAATTAGAAAGATCCATCAAAGGTAACAAGTGTACTAAGTTTCAAGTTGATTGGACTTCAACTTCATCAAAAACTACCTTGACCAAAAACTTTAACCTGAAGCGGGACAGATGGACAAAAGAACGGATGGACGAACGAACGAATGAACAGACGCACAGACCGAAAAAACATAATGCCCCTCTACTATCGTATGTGGGGCATAAAAAAAAACTTAAAACTTTTTAAACAGCATATAAATTAACTTACTGATATTTCTTAATAATATAAAAATAAATGTACTTAATGAATGCCATAAAATATTTATATTCAACAGACTGGTAAAATAAGTAGTCTTTTTAACATTTTTCCTTCATATCAGAAGAAAATACATGATTCTAAATATACATGAATCTATTATATGACATTCATATTCAACAAGATTATATAATTTTTACAGAAATTTTCACATGAAAATTTTTGTCACAATATAGCACAGGTAGATACTTGAACAGCATGAAATTAAAAGTTTTTTGCAATATAAATCAAAAGGAATGGAAAAATAGATATATGTGAAAGTGACCTCTCAAGTTGCTCATTTCATTTTTACTGACAACATAAAGAGCAGACTAATTACCCACCTGTTATTATATATGTACAATTATAATCTCACAACATATAATGCACCATTGAAAAATCACAAGTGCACATTAAATACAATGTCATAAAAAATTTTTATAATGTAAAATACTTTGGGAATCTGTTACTTATATGATAGCACAATAAGTATAAATTAAAACTTTATCACCAGTATTTCATTTTAATAAGGTTGTTTGGGGATACTTTCAGTAAAATAAATGTAAAATTTTGGTTCTATTTCTAGCCAGCTATTTCAGTTCAGGATAATGTGCTATTAAAAATAAATAAATTGCTTCGCCAAGCGCAGCAGGATACGACTGCAGAGGTCCAACCCTGAACAGTTGGGGCAAATATGGACACAATATTCGTGCTTGATACAGGTCTGAATTTGGATTGTAATTAAATATTTGACACATTATAGGTTTCTGACACAGAATAACTTAGAATTGGTTATATGATTTGAATTTATATTCAATTTTTTGCTTTTGTGCAATACACTATGCTGTTGCAAATTGACAGCTAATCACCTCAAGACAATACAACATTTCTTTATACATAATTTAAAAGCAGTGTAATGGAGGTAATCCAAACATAACATTGTACTTTTAAGTAATTGTCCATTAACCAGGAAACCCTTGTTTTTCCCCCTTTTTTGCCCCTTATTCCTAAACGGTTTGAGCCATAACCCCCCAAAGCCAATTCTTACCATCCCGTTGCGGTATGGAAACTTGTGGTCTAATTTCAGAGAGATCCATACACCTTTCCACAAGTCATTGTCTGGAATCTAGAAAAATAATTATTTGGGCCCTTTTTTGGCCCCTAATTCCTAAACTGTTAGGACCATAACCCCCAAAATCCTTTAATGGTTATAAACCTTGTGTTTAAATTTCATGGAAACTTGTGGTCTAATTTCAGAGAGATCCATACACCTTTCCACAAGTCATTGTCTGGAAACTAGAAAAATGTTTATTTGGGCCCCTTTTTGGCCCCTAATCCCTTAACTGTTAGGACCATAACCCCCAAAATCCTTTTGTGGTTATAAACCATGTGTTTAAATTTCATAGATTTCTATTTACATATACTTAAGTTATTGTCCGGAAACCAAATGTCTTCGGATAACGCAGACGACGACGTGATACCAATATACAACCGCAAATTTTTTGGTCATATAAAAAATAAAGTCCTATAAAATCAATATTTTGTGTGAAATATAAGGAAAGAGCAAATGGTGTTCACATGATGTCCATATCATTTGATACAATTTCAACACTGGACCATATTTTTCTTTTTACATATATTTTTGGGACAAAGATGTAATGTGACAACAATAAGTGTAACTATGTTTGTTATTATAATAAAATGGACCAGTATATTTCAAACATTTTCTATATGCAAAATGATTATTTTTCCCATATTTTGATACATTGAAAAATCTTGTATTATTGCCAAATGGAAACAAAACTTCAACTGAGGAAGGTAGGTAGGTTGGTGGTCTTATAAGAAATGTTAAATTTCTACTGTCTCTACAACATGGTATGTGTTAATGGATAAAAATATTTTTGACATTAAACTGTTATCGTATATTCTTTAAAACTGTTTCTTGGTACACTTACAATCCATGAAGAGACGTCTGGTATATATTACAGAATCACATCATAATATAACACAACAAGAATTTGTCTTCTTTGCCTAAAATTACAAAATGAACATATAAACAAATAACAAATAAGTAATGCCTTGAAAAAAGATCAAATTAATTTTCCCCCCAGTACTAGCCAATGACAGTACAGTCAAACCTGCCTTAACAGTCACCTTGTTTCATACATTAAACTAAAATCAGTAACTGCAATAATTTGTCAATCGATGTGGTTATACTTATCCATAATAAACAGCTGCGCCATGAGCGCATGATACACCCGTCGTCTTGTGTGTGAATTTTTATGCAATAAGCATAAATAGTTTCTGACATAAGGCGTGACATGCGAAAACCCCCTTTTTTTTTTACAAAAAACTCAATATCTCTAAAATAAAATTTTGAATCAAAACCAAAAAGTATACAGATCTTTAGATTAATATAACTAAGAAGTGTGCAAAATTTTAAGCAATAATCATAAATCGTTTTTGAGATACGGCGCGACATGTGAAAACCCCCCTTTTGAAAAAAAAAAAATCAATATCTCAAAAATAAACCTGCCTTAACAGTCACCTTGTTTCATACATTAAACTAAAAATCAGTAACTGCAATAATTTGTCAATCGTTGTGGTTATACTTATCCATAATAAACAGCTGCGCCATGAGCGCATGATACACCCGTCATCTTGTGTGTGAATTTTTATGCAATAAGCATAAATAGTTTCTGACATACGGCGTGACATGCGAAAACCCCCTTTTTTTTTAACAAAAAACTCAATATCTCTAAAATAAAATTTTGAATCAAAACCAAAAAGTATACAGATCTTTAGATTAATATAACTAAGAAGTGTGTAAAATTTTAAGCAATAATCTTATATCGTTTTTGAAATACGGCGAGACATGTGAAAAACCCCTCCCCCTTTTTTTTACAAAATACTCAATAACTCAAAAATAAAATTTTGAATCCTCACCAAAAAGTATACAGATCTTAAGGTTAATATAACAAAGAAGTGTGTAAAGTTTTAAGCAATAATCATAAACTGTTTTTGAGATACGGCGCGACATGTGAAAAACCCCTCCCCCTTTTTTAACAAAATACTCAATATCTCTAAAATAAAATTTTGAATCATCACCAAAAAGTATACAGATCTGAAGATTAATATAACTAAGAAGTGTGTAAAGTTTTAAGCAATAATCATAAATTGTTTTTGAGATACGGCGCGACATGTGAAAAAAAACACACACCTGTTTTAGTTACTAAGTCCCGTAACTCAAAAAGTTTTTATCTTATTTTCACCAAAAAGTATACAGATCGTTTGACCATCATAAGAAACAACTATATTAAGTTTCATGAAATTTGGATAAGTCATTCTCAAGTTACGGTGCGACATGTTTACGCCGGACAGACAGACGGAAGGACACCGGACATTTGTATACCATAATACCAAAAATTGACGGGCGTATAAAAACTATGAAAATCAATGTAAGAAAAAAAAGATTGTTACACCATAGCAAAAAATATCAGATCAAAGTGAACATAATGTGTTGTGCACTTTATTTTACTCTCTGCACTTAAAAAAAAAAATACTTACCGTTTTATAAAATGCTTTGGACTGCATACTTAATCCATCAGATTTTTCTATCAGATTATCCAATTTTTCATGTCTATCTAAAACAGCTTCTATTGTGTTATGCTGGAAAAACAAATTTAAAAAGTATCTGACATATATATGTATTTATTCAACCTTTTAAAGAATGTCTTAGCTTAGCTGTAAAGCAGGTTTTGTCAATCAAATTTTACATACAAATTTTAGCCTCTGTTAGTTCCTTCTTCAAACAAGAATGAAATGCTACATGCCTTCTTAAGTAATCATGATTGAATTTATATTAAAAGTCAAAGAGAAAAAGGTCATACAACGAGTATTACATAAAATTAACATTATCAAACATTTTACAAACCCCGTCAGCCTGTCCTGTATGCCTTACAATCATTCCATACACCAAATATAGTTAACCTATTGCTTATAGAATCTATGAAACAGACTAAAACACAAAAACTTACCATTGACCAATGAACCATGAAAATGAGGTCAGGGTCTAATGAAACATGCCAGACAGACATATAGACCTTACAATCATTCCATACACCAAATATATTTGATCTACTCCTTATAGTATCTGAGAAACAGACTTGACCATGAAAACTTAACTTTGATCACTGATCCATGAAATGAGATCAAGGTCAAGTGAACCCTGTCTGACAGACCTGTAGACCTTGCAAGGATCCCATCTACCAAATAAAGTTATCCTATGAGAATGAGGTCAAGGACAATGGAAATAATTTGTAACCTTACACATCTGTATGCAAGATATGATTCATCCAGGTCTTATACCCCCTGAAATATCAAGCTTTATACAAATAGCTGACTCCGTTGCCAACACTGGATTGTTATCCCTTTGTCTGGCATTATGCAACTATCCTCACAGGCGAGACAACATGGATTGATTTGTGTGTCACCTAATTAAGGGGTTAAGAGGGGGATCATATATCCTCTATTTTCAAAGTTTATGCAGCTCTAGAATCATAGTCATTTCACAATTCTTCAATAAAAACTTTAATAAACTGTTGACACAGAGATCTGAGATGTCTCGCCCATTGGCATAAAATTCAGAAAAAGACAATCTGATGGACATTAACATTGTTTATTAATTCAGTCATTGGACCATGATCTAGTGGACAGGGCCTAAAAATGGTAGACAAACTGAGATGTACAGACAGTAATGTAACTTTATAGAAAATATTGTTGTTTATTGTAAGTAGTTCCTATCAATATAACTTAAGCATAAAAACTTAACATTGAAAATTGCTAATTACCGTAATTCACAGTCACTGGACCATGCCCAAAATAGTCGTTAAACTGATATGTACTGATAGTAATGCAGGGGCAGATCCAGCCATTTTTATAAGGGGTTTCCAACCATATGTCCCCATTCAAAAGTATTGATCGTCAAAAACAAGATAGCAAACTTGATGAACAATTTGTGTAAAATTGTCTTTAAAGGCAATAACTCCTTAAGGGGTCAATTGACAATTTTGGTCATATTAACTTTTTTGTAGATCTTACTTTGCTGAACATTATTGCTGCTTACAGTTTATATATATCTATAATAATATTCAAAATAATAACAAAAAACTGCAAAATTTTGTTTAAACTGCTAATTTGGTGGCAGTAACCCAACTATGGGTTGTTCGATTCATCTGATAATTTCAGGGCCGATAGATCTTGACCAATTAAACAATTTTACGCCATGTCACATTTGCTCTAAAAGATTTAGTTTTTGAGATATAAGCCAAAAACTGCATTTGACCCCTATGTTCTATTTTTAGCCATGGCGGCCATGTTTGTCGATGGATCAAAACTTCGGATACAATTTATAAACTAGATACCCTAAGGAACATTTAGTTAAAGTTTGAAGGTATTTGGCCCAGTAGTTTCAGTGGAGAAGATTTTTGAAATAGTTTACGATGACAGACTACGACAACAGACGACGACAGACAACGGACGACGACGGACGCCAAGTGATGGCATAAGCTCACATGGGGTCCTTCGGGCCCCATTGAGCTAAAAAGAGGGGATTCCAAGCCCCTCCCCCCCCCCCCCTCCCCCCCCTGAAGCCCCCACTGTTAAATGCAACTTTATACAAAATATCGTTGATCTATCACAAGTAGTTCTTATCAACCTGACTTATGCAGAAAAATTTAAAATCGAAAATTGCTAATTAATTCAGTGACTGGACCATGACCTAGGGAGTAAGGCCTCAAAATAGTCATCAAACTGATAGCAATGCAACTTCTTACAAAATATCATTGATCTATCACAAATAGATACTATCAAACTAACTTAAGCAGAAAACTTAACATTGAAAATTGCTAATTAATTAAAAGTTACTGGACCATGTCCTAGGGGGCAGGGCCTCAAAATAGTCTTCAAACTGATATGTACTGGTAGTAATGCGACTTCATACAAAATATCATTGATCTATCACAAGTAGATCCTATCAAACTAACTTAAGCAGAAAACTTAACATTGAAAATTACTCATTAATTCAAAGTCACTGGACCATGTCTTATGGGGAAGGGCCTCGAAATAGTCGTCAAACTGATATGTACTGATACTAATGCAACTTCATACAAAATATCATTGATCTATCACAAGTAGATCCTATCAAACTGACCAGGTGAGACAAAAATGGGCAGGAGAAAGATAAAGGCCAGTACAACAAAGGGCACAATAATTTTCCCTTAAACTTGGTATGTATGGTTTTTTGTTGTGTTGGGTACGAACTTTAACAAACACTGTAGGCCATTTTGATCACGATACCTTTACATAAGGAAATTAGAAGTTTAGCTATTCTCTCTAACTGCCCAAACTGAAATCTCATTAAAATGAAATATCCTAGAAGAAATGTTTGGATTGTTTTGTCTTTCTTTAATCACCAAGTGACAAATACAAAATATAATGTTAATGGTTATTCTAGGCTAGTAAAAACAAAATTGTCAATTGCATATTTATTAATCTGAGTAAATAAATTTAAGAATATTGCCTTCACTCTACCTAAACAGAACAAAGAAGTAAAAACTTCCAATACATACCAGTATAATCTTTGTCTCATCTAGTTCTGACTGTATTTTAGTCATGGCATCAGCCGATTTAGGATCCTGGTACTTTGATAAATATTCATCTAACTCTTTAAATGGTATATCTCTGTTGTAATTAAAAAATTTACAAATAAAAATGAATCTTGATAAAACACTCATAAATTTTATTTAAAGAATGGAAAATTTTTGAGAAACTTAAGTCTCTTCATTTACCACAATAAAAATTTCTCTACCTCTATGGTTAAAAGTTTTGTTTACCGGTAATTAGAAAATTTGTTTGTGCAAAGAAAAAGTCTTCAGATATATTAACATTTTTTACTATGACAATACATCATTTAAATCCCATTATTGTTTTTTACTATTCATGTATGATACTGTGTAAGACCATATAAAATATCATTTAACTTCTTAAATGTGATGTAATTTCTATAAAGCATTATGCAACTACACATGAACTTTTTCTATAATCAGTGTTGTCAGGTTTATTCTATTTGTATTTTACTATACCCTTGAAAATTGATATTTTAATATTCAATTTATCATCAATTTATAGTTCAAATTTTAATTTAGAGGTGTTTCGAATTCTTAATGACCTTTACCATACTGCAATTTAAGCACCTCAGATAGTATTCAATTACATCTGTATAATACAGGAATAAAGCATGTCAAAGATATGTAAGCATGTGAAAAAGTCAAGAGGTGTAAATTGCAACATTTTTTCCATAAAAATAAACAAATAACCCATTCAAATCTGTATTCAAAAGGTTATGTAAATTCAGAAATGTTTCCAATGTTTTTTATTATTATGAAAATTGTGATAGGATATGTTTCACAATAAATCAAAACTTGTAGACTTAATTTTGATAGCATTACTTGAATGCAGCATTTCCTGAAATCACAATAATTAATCAATAAAATAGAGAATGGAAATGAGGAATGTGTCAAAGAGACAACAACCCGACCAAAGAGTAAAAAACACAGCCGAAGGCCACCAATGGGTCTTCAACACAGCGAGAAAATCCCGCACCCGGAGGCGGACTTCAGCTGGCCCCTAAACAAAAATGTGTACCGGTACTAGTTCCGTGAAAATGGACGTCATACTAAACTCCTAAACATATAAATGAACTAAAATTAAAAACCATACAAGACTAACAAAGGCCAGAGGCTCCTGACTCGGGACAGACGCAAAAATGCGGCAGGGTTAAACATGTTTAGTGAGATCTCAACCCTCCCCCTATACCTCTAGCCAATGTAGATTAAACAAACACATTTTTTGTCAATAGCTCAAAATTCGCAATAAAAAATGCACTAAAAAATTTTTGAACAGTTTCTGATTCTGAGCATGTTAACATTTCATCAATAAAATGCTCCGCTGGGCGCATCTTGATACGACCGCAGAGGTCGAACCCTGAACAGTTGGGGCAAGTATGGACACAACATTCAAGCTTGATACAGCACTGAATTTGGATTGTGATTAAATATTTGACACAGCATAGGTTTCTGACACAGAATGAATGTCGTCTAAGAACTTAAAAATTTTTAATTTACCTATTCAAACCACATCATTATTATTTGCTTTTATATATAAATCAGAAATAACCAATTTAAAATGGAAAATTTTAAAGAAAAAAAAAAAAACCCTCCCCCAAATTTTTTGAACCCCCTAATGATTCATCACCCCCAAATTCAATCCCAGCCTTCCCTTTGAGGTATGGTACCTTGCAGTACAATTTCAGAGAGATCCATACACTTGAACACAAGTTATTGTCTGGAAACTAGAAAAATACTTGTTTTTTGCCCCTTTTTTGGCCCCTAATTCCTAAAATTTTGAGGCAATTACCCCCAAAGTCAATCCCAGCATTCCCTTTGTGATATGGAACCTTGTGGTACAATGTCAGAGAGATCCATACACTAACACACAAGTTATGTCTGGAAGTTACAAAAATGCTTATTTTTTGCCCCTTTTTGGCCCCTTATTCCTTAACTGTTAGTACCATAACCCTCAAAATCAATCCCAACCTTCCTTTTGTGGTATTGAACCTTATGGTAAAATTTCATAGAGATCCGTTCACTTAAACTAAAGTTAGAGTGTGAAAACCAATGTGTCTTTGGACGACGACAACGCCAACGTCATACCAATATTCAACCGCAAATTTTTTTTGCGGTCGTATAAAAAAGGGGTGTATTGGTTAGATCATGACATACCCAGGATTACTTATAGACCACTGTGCCTTTGGCCCTTTATTTGTAAAATCATCTAAAACCTGAAACAAATACCAAGACATTATCAATGATTGAAAGAATTCATACAATTTCAATACAACATAAAAATAGCAGATTTAATCAAATACCGGGGTATTATATAAAAATTTAAAAAAAAACAAAAATTTTTCATTTAAATTGAAATATTGAACATGTCTAGTTCTTATACAATGGCAAAATAGTACAATGAAAGTAAACTTTAAAATACAAATGAATTAAGATATCAGACTTTGAACGCTGAATTATTCAACACTCTAAGGTTTTTCTACCCCCTGGAATAGATTGCATCAGCCGTATTTGGCACAATTTTTTGGAATTTTTGGTCTTAAATGCTCAACTTCCTATTTGATTTGGCCATCCATCTGTTTTGAATAAAGCACTACTGATAAGTCTTATGTAGACAAAATGCATGTCAGCCGTACCAAATTATAAGACTGGTATGTTTGAATTGTTAGAATCATTTTTAACTTACCTTTAAAAAAAATTGAATAAAAATAGCCATATGCATCTGTCAGATCATTGGTAGTAAGTCTCTTATTTCAATCAATACTTAAGGTGATTTAGAACTTGAAATATATGGCACAAACAATTGTCCATTGTTAAAAATTTCGTTTTTTTGGGTTTTTTTTTTCTTTTTTGCATTGATGTTTCATTGACCTCGACCAACATTTCATTTAAGATAATATTTACTGTCCCTATACAAAAGTTTTGTTGCAATGAATTTTTTTGCTCAATGCTTTTAGTATTTATACTAAAAACAAATTGGTAATTTCTGTATTTTGACTTATATTTGCCATGTTTTTTTGCTTCGACATATCTGGTCTGGCAGAAGTTTAACCCATATCAGAAATTCCTTTATGTTTAACGGATTCAAATCTTGATGAGAGAAAAAAAGTTTGTTACAAAATAGTTAATTCAAAGTATACTGCTTCCACTACTGAAAGGCTTAAACAAACATTTACCTTATTTAATAAAGTATGAGCCACCCTGTTTGGGTATTCATGGTCACCTATTACAACACCAGCCAGTGAATCAGATCTAACATACACATGACATATGTATTCTGAAAAGAAGAAACAATATTCATTGATGAACACCAAAATCTGTCCATGTTTTTTTTTAAATTTTTAATATATCTTCAAATGCAAATAAAATCGAAATGCTTGTGAGCACTGAATAGTTAAGATTGCTTTCATTTTGCAATTTTGTTAATTTTTAAATAAAACATTGAATTGTATTTTGACAGGCAAGTTAAAAATTTGAGTTGGGAGTTATCTTCCTGTGTTCATGATTGTGCATTTGTTGTTGAACGTATTTTTATAATAACAGATGCATACACCATGCATTACTTATGTAATTTTTAAAGTGAAAATGTTTTCATGACAAGTATGGTAATTCAAATACACATCATATTGTAACTTAAATATCAAAGTATAACATATCATCAATAAATTGCACGACATTGACTGGATAGGATCTAAATAATGATCACTTCACTGCACTATTATGTTTGAAGTATCAAAGGTAGTCTTCAACCTTGGAAGACATAGAAATACCTGTATCTTGGCATTGCACAAGGTCATGTTTTACTCTGACTGTTAATGACGTCTTTCCACTAAATCCATTGGATGTTGGATGTGTACTGATTGATATTTTAGTCTTAGATGCATGATTTTTTTTAGTAGTCGTTATTGGCTTTGAACTAGCTGTCAGTAACTGTAACTCTCAGATCTGTACTTAGTGTCTTTTTGTTGTGGGGATGTATAAGTACCCTGCCAAGTCCACTCTGTATTTTTGCTAGATGTATTTCTATTTGTATTCATCTGATGGGTTAAGCCTTTTTCAACTGATTTTTATAGTTTGTTCTTATTTTCTACTGTTACACCACTGTCCCAGGTTATGGACCTTCAAGCTAGTTTAACCCTGCCACATTCTGTATATGCGTGTCCCAGGTCAAGAGCCTGTAATTCAGTGGTTGTCGATTGTTGCTGCGTATCATATTTGTTTTTTGTTCATTGTTTTGTACATAAATTCTGCCATTGGTTTTGTCGTTTGAATTGTTTTACATTTGTCATATTGGGGCCTTTTAGAGCTGACTATGCGGTATGGGTTTTGCTCATTGTTGAAGGTGGTATGGTGACCTATAGTTGTTAATTTCAGTGTCATTTGGTCTCTTGTGGAGAGTTTTTTCATTGGTAATCATACCACATTTTCTTATTTCTATATCAAGTCAGTACCATAGGGTTTTGATTGCATTTTTGGAGGCAGGTGCTATCTCTGTGTTGAATTGAATACCAAAAAGGTGATTTCTTTTCACTAGACCAATATTAGCAAGTTGATACAGAAGTTCATGGTTACATTTCTACATGTATATGCTGTTTTTAATGTTTACATTTTTAATATGTTTATGGTGAACTGTAATGTTTTAATGCCCAGAATCTAGAGTTTACCTTGTTCTTTGACAGATGACCTTGAACAAATTGCTGTCCTTTCTACAATGATTTTACTGGTGAAATCCATAAACTCTTTGACACTAAAAAAGACACACACTAAATAATTGTAACAACAATGTACATGTAACATTATCACATTAATTAATCTTAGCAATGACCGTGAGAATTGCACAATGTAAACATGACCATGACTAAGACAGATTCAATGAATTAACAATATGTTTACTGTATATTTCAAAAGATACAGTAGCATCAGTTATTAACAATAGAAAACAAAGGTATCTTGATTACTTTTATTAAGGTTGCATTTAATGCATGTACCATCTTTTTATATATTACACTCATTTCATCCCTCTGAACTTCTCTCCTACCATATAAAAAATAAAACAACTTTATACAGATTGTGCAGTAATTCAAAAAAAATTATGAACTTTTGAAAATAACCAAGTCTAAAGCAATCTTGTTTTTATTATGATATTCTTGTGTTTTCCTGTCTTCTTTACTATTACTTGGGGGAGAAATTTTCCTGGGGTTTTCATCATGTTTATGGTTCCATGAATGCTAACTAGTAAAATAAAATTTTAGTACAATATTTATATATGAAATTCTTCCTTCAAATTTCAAGTAACTAAATTTTATGAAACTTTGGAGAACAGGAATGTACAGGTTATCCTACTTAATAAAAATTGGCATGATGTAGTGAGAATTAAAATAAACTGACTGATATCTAATTCACTTACCTTGACCTTTGAAAATATCCAAAAGATTGAAGGTCATGTGTAGCAGCAAGAAGCCTAACTTTGCCATTGGAATCTTTGAATAGCACTTCTATACAATAAAGCTTCATTGTTCTAGATATTTTTTCTGAAAAATTGTCAATTTATTTATCAAGTATATTTGTTAAAATATAGGTTTGTACTCAACTTTGTAGGGAAATTTACTGTACATGTGTAGTATTGATAAAAGGATATGTTCTCTTCATATACATTTTATATTTGTAATTGGTCCTTTAAATCAGACCTGTACTAATTATGTGATTTCATGCAAATACACATGTACTTACAATAGTATTAAATAAAATGCTTCACTGAGCGCAGCTGGATACGACCGCAGATGTCCAACCCTGAAAAGTTGGGGCCAAAATGGACACAATATTCACGCTTGATACAGGTCTGAATTTGGATTATAATTAAATTTTTGACACATAATAGGTTTCTGACACAGAATAACTGTAGTCAAAATGGTTAAATGATTTGAATTTATATTCAATTTTTTGCTTTTGTGCAATACACTATGCAAATTGACCCCCCACTCCAAAAAAAAAAATTTAACCTGTTTTTTTGTGTTTGTGCAATACACTATGCTGTTGAATATAACCCCCCCATAAAAAAATATTCAAAGAAATTTTCTTTTAATTTCTGAAATCTGAAATGAGAAAAATTGTCCCCCTCCAATTTTTTTCACCTCTCCCTTTTCCCTCATTCAAAAAAATAATTCTTTCCCTCAAGTTATGGTCAGTATTTCAGACAATCATCATTTCTTAATACATAATTTACAAGCAGTGTAAGGGAGGTAATCAAACATTGTTATTTAAATTGATTTTGATTTGGATTACCTCCCTTACACTGCTTTTAAATAGTCCCAATTGTCCTTTAACCAGAAAAACCCTTGTTTTTCCCCTTTTTTTGCCCCTAATTCCTAAATGGTTTGAGCCATAACCCCCCAAAGTCAATCCTAATCATCCCTTTGAAGTATACTTGTGGTATAATTTCAGAGAGATTCATACACTTTAACACAAGTTATTGTCTGGAAACTACAAAAATGCTTATTTGGGCCCACTTTTTTTTGGCCCCTCATTCCTAAACAGTTGGGACCATAACCCCCAAAATCAATCCCAACCTTCCTTCAGTGGTTATAAACCTTGTGTTAAAATTTTGATTTCTATTCACTTATACTAAAGTTTTTATCCGGAAAACATCTGTCTTCTGACGACGACAACCTGATACCAATATACAATAAAATGCTCCGCTGGGGCGCAGCTTGATACGACCGCAGAGGTCGAACCCTGAACAGTTGGGGCAAGTATGGACACAACATTCAAGCTTGATACAGCACTGAATTTGGATTGTAATTAAATATTTGACACAGCATAGGTTTCTGACACAGAATGAATGTGGTCTAAGAACTTAAAATTTTTTAATTTACCTTTTCAAACCATATCATTATTATTTGCTTTTATATATAAATCAGAAATAACCAATTTAAAATGGAAAATTTTAAAGAAAAAAAATGAAAAAAAAATCCCCCCCCCCCCCAAATTTTTTGAACCCCCTTATGATTCATCACCCCCAAACTCAATCCCAGTCTTCCCTTTGTGGTATGGTACCTTGCAGTACAATTTTAGAGAGATCCATACACTTGAACACAAGTTATTGTCTGGAAACTAGAAAAATGCTTGTTTTTTGGCCCCAAATTCCTAAATGTTTAGGGCAATTACCCCCAAACTCAAACCCAGCTTTCTCTTTGTGATATGGAACCTTGCAGTACAATTTCATAAAGATCCATACACTTACACACAAGTTATTGTCCTGAAACTAGAAAAATGCTTGTTTTTTTAACCCTTTATGGCCCCTAATTCCTCAAATTTTGTGGCACTTACCCCAAAAATCAATCCCAGCCTTCCCTTTGTGGTATGGTACCTTGCAGTACAATTTCAGAGAGATCCATACACTTGAACTCAAGTTATTGTCTGGAAACTAGAAAAATGCTTATTTTTGGCCCCTAATTCCTAAACGTTTTGGGCAATTACCCCCAAACTCAATTCCAGCTTTCCCTTTGTGATATGGAACCTTGTAGTACAATTTCATAAAGATCCATACACTTACACACAAGTTATTGTCATGAAACTAGAAAAATGCTTGCTTTTTGCCCCTTTTTGGCCCCTAATTCCTAAAATTTGGAGGCAATTACCCCCAAAATCAATCCCAGCATTCCCTTTGTGATATGGAACATTGTGGTACAATGTCAGAGAGATCCATACACTTACACACAAGTTATTGTCATGAAACTAGAAAAATGCTTGTTTTTTGCCCCTTTTTGGCCCCTAATTCCTAAAATTTGGAGGCAATTACCCCCAAAATCAATCCCAGCATTCCCTTAGTGATATGGAACCTTGTGGTACAATGTCAGAGAGATCCATACACTAACACACAAGTAATGTCTGGAAGTTACAAAAATGCTTATTTTTGGCCCCTAATTCCTTAACTGTTGGTACCATAACCCCCAAAATCAATCCCCACCTTCTTTTTGTGGTATTGAACCTTATGGTAAAATTTCATAGAGATCCATTCACTTTAACTAAAGTTAGAGTGGGAAAACTAATGTGTCTTCGGATGACGACGATGCCGCCGCCAACGTCATACCAATATACGACTGCAAATTTTTTTTGCAGTCGTATAAAAATGTAGATATATTTTTACAGCTAGACAGCTGCTTTCATTTTTATAGTATAATAACATGTATATGTACCTAACAAATGTGAATAACAAATTCACTCTGATGTTACATATAATTGTACATGTAACATTGAAGCTTGCCAAGGTCGTGGATTGTTTCTTAACAAAGAATTATATTAGGTGTATTAGAGTATCACATGGTCTGGTCAAGGAAAATTATGGAAAATAAAAGACAAACTATATTTAAAATGTACATGTATAGAAACAAGTCTTCAGTTGACAGACCATACCTGCAGATCATGATCATGAAAGTCTTGAACAATTTATCTCCATGTTTAGGAGATGCAATGCAAGTCAATTGATAAGGCCAACTAAACCTAATCAGTAGATTTTCATCCAAATTTTTTATAAAATGGGGCGGGTGGGAGGATTTATTTTTTTTAATTTTTTATTTCCTCTGAAACCCTTTTGTGACGTGTTCTTCATATGCAAGGGTAATAATAAGCTTTTATCATGTATATATAAGGAATTCTACATATTTTTTCGAATTCTTAAAAAAATATTTCTGATTGACAACCACTGTTCTACATGTAATTACCGCTTTAGAAACCTTTTTTTAGTAAATAGCACAAACGTGGAGAAACGCCTCTTTTAGACTACCTACCGGTACATCAAATTTATTTTGCTTTCTAAGCTATGGTTTGTAGTGCCCATACAATGAAGCATATGCATCGGCATGCAACACAAGTACATGTATTATGAGTACAGAGTGAAATGAAAACTCAAACTGAGTTGAAAATACTGGGGTTGATACTTTAAGATCTTATGCAAGGTATATATATAATAACAATGTAAAGCATGAACTTAACCAAAAAGAAGAAGTTGTCTAATGTCTCTATTGAGGGCTGGGGACAGAGGGTGTTTGCTGTTTTAAAAAAAAAACCTACAGCCTTGGGGTACATCTAAGGGCATGTTATAATACATTTTGTTTGTAGCCAACTTTTTGTAACCAATATACGGTCATAAATCACACAAGTTGGTGCTTTGTACCAAAGTGTTCCACGATTCTTGTGCTTTGGATAACATTCAGTCTAAATTTCCTGACACAAAGTCAGTGTGTAAATAAAAAATCCATAGTTTTCTAATCACTGTCTGAAATTTATGACATACCAAGATTTGCGTTCTTGGACACCGTCTATTACTCGTAACCTGAATATTTCCTACCCTCCTCGTAATCAATCTTTATTCTCAGAAGATACAGTCTGTGCCAAACTCTTTTGTTTTCTGTCTGACATTCAATCAGACAGTGTTGTAGGTTTTGTCTGACCTACCTGATTTTTTGTCTGTCCGAAAAAAAATCGATTAATTTAGCTTATTATGTTGTTTATGTTTTTAAATATACTGTGTTGTTTTAGGATGATATTCATGGTAAAAATTGCATTTCAGTCATGTTGCGTTTCAAGGCCTTACCGGGGATAGCCCTTTGAACATACTTCAGAGTAAACATTTTACCCAAAAGTTTTCATTTCTATCGATCTGTGGGTACGCATATCAAAATACAATAATAAGTCATAGAACCAAGACGGTGAAAACACTGGACATACAATTTGGTGGACCTGCCTCTATTTCATCGGTCAGGACCATCTCACCAACAGCATTTGGCACAGACTGAAGATAATGTTGTCATCATAGAGCAGCAGAATATGTCGACTTAATCATTTTGGTAAAATTACTCGAAGAAATATGAAAACCAAAATTGGCAACAGGAAGTAATGAATGAAAGGAAATTATTGGCGCTTACCAGTAACAGAAATGAACAAAATCTGGACAATTGTAAATTTTTATAAATAAACAAAATCGGGGAAGGACGATTTTAGAGGGACAGGCAGGCATGAAAATCTATCAATTAATTTTAATTGGCCTAACAGGAAATGCTTGGTCTCAAGCTTAAATGCCTTGTGATTGGATGTAAAGAAGCAACCATTGTTTTGAAGTCTCTTTTTGGTTTGAACTGGCAATGGTCCAACCCCAAAACTACCAAAGCGGTATTGACACATACACGACATATAGCATTAGCAGATATAGTTTTTCTGAACAGGACATTGGACAGATAGACTGTAAAAAATGATGGTTTATGTAGAAAAAAAACATCTTTTTGCCGCAACAGACCAATATTCTATCTCGCATGCTGGACTTTAGTAATCTGAATATATTTATCTGTACATACAAATTTTTTACATGTAGACTTTGTTTAGAATTTTGTCATCTGTTGTTCATTAGTTTTGAACTACTGTACTTTTGTTTCCAACTAATGTAATAAACTTACACTTACTGTATCTACACTGTACCTATTATTTCAAATAAATATTTGAATTTCTCAGATTTTTCAAGTCAAAAGACAAAATATGTTGCACAAAATAAGTTCCAATATTTTGTCATAAAACTATGATTTCTTTTAACAGAAATCGAAATCTCCTTTTCAAAAATGCTGTTAAGTTATAAACAAACAACTCAAAATAGTAGCAGGGTCATTCTGATTTGGTAAAATACTATAAATGTCACATGAATCACGGACACTGCTATTTGGCAAGTTTGACAACACAGGAAATGACGTTTAACAGAGTTACCTTTTCTTGATAGAATTGTAAAACACAAAACTTGCCGGATGCGTGGATCCGTATTACAAACTAAAACATTTTAAATGTGTAAAAATGCACAATAAATGCTCGATTTTATTGTAATTTATGTATCTTTTTCATTCAATCATTATCTATTTATGTATTCAAACGAAATGTAAACAAAAAAACCTAAACTTATCTATTAAATGTAATTTTTGGGGTTTAAAAAACTAGAAGAGTGACTGCCTTAGTATATCTGGAACCATGTAACCAATATATAAATGTATTAGTCCCAGATCATATGGATCAGAAATCTTGTAATTTGAAAACTTAAATTTTCTTGCAAGTAAACAATTACGACTTTGTATAACTATAATATTTTGAAGCAACTCAAGAGGGTCTGCGGGATGGGGGTCAAGTGAATCTCTTTGAGAAATATTTGCAGTTCTTTAAATGCAGATCTGCACCGTGTTTAAACTAAACCCAATCCCGCACACAACTATGGCCATCCTGTTGAGGATTGTATTCACTATTTTTTGAATATTAATAAAAGGGTGGTAAAATATAAGGAATAGAGAATCATGGACAAAAAATATAAAGAATAGAGAACAATGACCAAACGTGTATGAATAATATTAAGTCTTCTATCACCACAACTAAAGTAGGATGGTGGCTGTATTAATTTAGTTTACATCTTTCGTTTGAATATTTTTATATTTCGGGAAGTCCGTATGTCGGGGTTTACACAACCTAGGCTATTTCATATAAAAGTAGTAGATGAAAAAAGGATTTTCTAGTTACATCTATAACGTGGTACTGCATAATTGTTACTATTTAGCAAATCATAATCAGCTATTTGACCAACAAGTGGGGGCATTAAATCGCAGAGATAATCTGGGGCAGTCCCATTTTGTAAAGAATAAAACATATTGAGCTTTCTTTACTTTTTATGTATTGTATATTCTTATACTAAATATTTTTTTATAGAATAAAAACAGAGCCAACCGAAAGCCTCATACCGGATTTGTAGTCTGCATAGTCAAGTTATCGTTATAAGTGAGCTACAATAACTCGTAAGTCTGTTTATCGTACGTGCGTTGGCATTTGCCTTAAACTGACAGAACAGGTCGATCGATTCTCAAAAAAGAAACGAGTTTGTTCTTGTTTTGTAGCAAAGTTCCAGCAGCACTGGTATATATCAAATGCACATTTTCACTTTACAGTAAGTTTGTGTCGTTTGTAGCTATATTTTTTTTTTACTTTGCCGGTGGTATTTTGCAAACCAATATTATTGCTAAGGGCGGTCTTAATTTTCCATTTGAGGCTATGTATGATCATGTATAGTAAAAAAGAATTCGTTTGAAAAAAGGCTATAATAACAAATAGCCTCATTGTGCGGTACTTACTGAGTAGTATTGCTTTGATGCAGATCGGCAACCAGCGGGTCACATCGACCGTGATACGAAACAACAAAACTATAACTGCACACGCATGTTCAGTACAAACAAACGTGATGGGAGCAATGTATAATGTCAAATATATACATGGACATCTAACTATGATAAACACATTTTATGTTTGTCGGTCAAAATATAATATGTGTAAATTAATATTTAAAAATCAATGTAAAACATCAGTTAACTTTACCTACGATAAAGGTTTATGCATGCATTAGAAAATGTTTAGTTTAAGCTTGAATTTTTAAGCATTAGTGCTCTCTTGAAATTAAGGGTTATACTGCGGAGTAAGTTTATAAACAATTTGTCTAGAAATAGAATGTTCAATGTTTCATCAGTGTTCAGTCTAAAGAAAACACTTTGCATCTAAATGATGAAGAATTTCAACTGTTAGTCATATTTTTGTTTGACATGGCATTCAGCAACTCGAGTCATTCTGATGATTTTTTTTTTTTTACAGAATGGGCAAGAGTCCGGCTCATTTTATCCATGTTGTACATGCGACAAGGATTTGTATAGTAGGACATACGATACAAATCCATGGCGCGAAGGAAACTTAAAAAAGACCAGTTTCCGTAGTAGCAAACAAATTCATACAGTATCATTACTATCATGGTATTTATATTAAATAAATCAAGGATTTGTATAGTAAGACTTACTATACAAATCCTTGAATAAATAAAAAAAACAATTTCCTAGCTTCATAACTATCACGGTGTATGTCTCTGCACTGCAGGTAGAACCGTCTCCTCTTGTCACGTATACACATATATAAATATATAAAAAGTCTTCGTCATATCAAATAACGGGTTCTATTACCGTTCGATTTCACGATTTTTTTTTATAAAATTAACTTATTATTAACAGGCCAAAGTTTCGCAAATTGTTTAAAGGTACATATTTTAAGGGGACATTTTTATATATTTTACCATATATCACGCAGTTATATTACTATTTAAAGACAAATTAAACCCCAATTTTGACACCTAATTATGATTTTTGTTAATAAATCAAACTCACTATGTAATTATATTTTGATGTGAATTTAAATCTAGACTATACATACAGTATATTGTGCCGGTTTAGTGGCTCAGTTTTTTTATATTGTGCTTATTCGAAAGCCCTTTCACAGTATCAATTAGCTCAAACTAATAATAAACGAAACATTCAGTATCGTGAAAGGGAAAAGACTATTGAATAAGCACAGTAACTGCCCGCGAAAGCCTTAAGTCTCAAGCTCCAGAAAAACACTTCCTGGTGCGCAGTGAAATCCATGTTAGTTTAACACCTCTTGGTCGATTCATTGCGACTCTGGTAGTATGTAATTCCTGGAGAGAACTATCCAATCTGTAGTCAGAGCTCCTGTATTGACATGATTTAAGCGATACATTACAATTTTCAGTGCAAAACTCGGTTACGTTGTCGAATTGTACTAAAACTATGCAAATCTCTGTTGAAATTGGACGGCTTTTTTCGTTCTATAAATTGTCTTTGTTTAAGCGGCTCTCGACTGTTATTTGTGCTTTACTTTTACAAAACCTGGGGTAAACCATGCGGTTCGGTTCACAGTTGTGCGTTCTTTGGACGTGATTTGTAAAAACCTCAGGACAAGGATCTTCTGTACCGCTTTTGGAGATATAAAAAAGTTTAAATGTTAAGTTCATCGAAGATGATAATACATTTCTAAAAAATAAATTTTCTCTCTTCATTCTAAATTACCATTTATCTAATTTAAAAAAACTAAACTCATAGTCACCATAACAGGATCTAGTTATTATTTTTTCATGTTATAACTAGATTTGACAAGACATTAAGTGTCATTAAATAACAATAATTTTACGAAACATTAATTCAAAATTATCATGTTGTGATACAAAAAAAAATCTCATTTTACGGAATTGGTAGATGAATTTAATGCAGAACCATGTACATTTATCAAGTTTATTGCCTCTTAATGTTATAGATCTACCAAATTTAAATTCAATTTAATTTACCTTTTGCTCATTGAAATTTTCGTCGATGAAATTTGTTAGATTGGAAAAAAAGTAAATACCTCCATTGAAGGTTGTAACATTTTTAACTAGAATAACTCCAACATAAAAAAAAATTTAAAAAAAAGGTATGAACAAAAATACAACGGAACAGATATTCCTGTGACCTTATGAATATGCCGTTAAAACTTGACACTGTTAAGTTAGGTTAAATACATCCACTTCTTCAGAATTTCATATTTTGATCATCAGTTCAACCTTAATTTAAACTATAACAAAAACGAATACACGTGCATACTTGTAATTTTCTATTAAAAATCGGATACGTATGGTTAACTTGAAAAAATATGCATGTTTTACTGAAACAAAATCATAAAATTAGGCATACACAATATAACATGCAATCAACCTTCTAAGAAAACACTTTACAGAAACATTTTTGTTGTTATTGCTCTGCTGTTTACATCCGCCAAAGGAAGATGTAGAGATAAAACAAAATACATGCCGTCTGTCAAAAAAATTGTATCTGTAATATAATTAATTTGTAGCGTGACCACCAAACAATGAAGCATGTAACTAATTACATCATATTAACTAAAGTAATTACGTGTAAAACATTGATAACATGTATTTCAATAATTAATGTATGACCACGAAATGCCTAACGGCAAACAAGTGCGATTTCTAAAATATTTCCCCAGCATAAAACTTAGTACAGAAGTACTATCCTTCCCAGTAAACCATTCTGTTTTAATGTATTGTAAAATTTGGATTGTTCATTAAAAGATTAAGTTTGACTACCAGCAGGTACATTACAATAAATGTAACTTTTTGGCAAATTCCTAAAGTACGTGTCTAGCCAATTATTAAATTAAATGTTGACTGACATTGGAAAATTATGATGTCATAGGAGAAAATTTGCCATGCAACATGTCACAATCAAGATAGCAGCCAATTTTTTCCAGCAGCCAATTTTTATGATAAGTCTTAAAACCAAAAAAACTGTATAAGACTCAAACGTTCCAAAAATCTCAAAATCTTATTTAAATATAATTTGACTGCGCAATTCGACATTTCCACGGATTCTCGTGATCCTTAAAAGATGACAGTCCGTTTTAACTACCACTGATAGCAGCTACTTTTTTTCGGAGGACACTGCTCGTTTAAATAAAAAAAATATACAATTTGAAATCGTTTGTTCCGTTCTTTTTCTCGGTTTTGTATTCCTTATGATAAAGAGGTACAGAAACAATGTAGGAATAGAAAATAAAATTAAAAAAAATAATAATAAAAGTACTACCACCATTGTTAATGGATTCAAGTAAGTTGGGAATCGTGTTATATATATATAATTCCAACCAATTTGGATTGAATAAAAAAGATGCAATGTACGATAGAAAAATTACATACATGCTTTCCATACACTCGGCATCCTCAAATATCAAGTATTTTAGTTGAAACCATTTTCAAAAACTGCTTTATTTTTGTCCTATATTATTTTCGGGTTATACCTGTTTCGTTATGTCGATTTTACTGTAACCTGCAAGAGTGCAATTGGCATTTAATCTTGGTCTTCTTGATCAGTTTTAGCTGTAAATATCAAATTAAACATCAGCTAAAAATCGAACTCTCTGCATGTCTATAGACATTAATATACTATGGGAATGTAATGATTTGGCGAAACTCTGTTTTGTACTAAAGTAAAGTACATATGCCTTACATTGATAAACTCTTAAAATATGTTACCTTGTACTAAGCAATACAAGACATTAGAATCGAAACACATGTAAAAGTTTATTGTTTTATGTTTGCTAATTTTTTATTATTTTAGATAATAATTCATAGCATGTCACCCTAGAAACCCTTCTTAGACAATATGAATTATTCGTGATAGCGTACAAAATGGCTGATGAGAAGATTTATTTCTTTTCTTGACTGTAAAAATGTAAATGAAATAAAACATATATAGGCTCGGTTTTGTTTGTTGATTGTTTAACGTCCAGTGGCAAATATCTCATGCATGTTAAGACGTATTTGTATAGGTTCTGTGTAAATTCTTCCACTGGTAGTATTATACTGTGCTGCATACGGCCGGTTATATGCCATTGACTGATAGATGTTTGAACTACATCCAGATGATATTATACACGGCGCTTTTCGTGACAAAAAGGAAAGTTTATTCATCGCCTTTAACACATGAAAGTACTGTACAACTGTCAAAAGAAAAGAAAAAAAAAACAAATTCTATTAAACATAAGCCTTCTGAGTTCCCTAAATAATTTTTGCGCCATACTTTTATTTAGATGTAGTAAATGTAAGATATTTAACTTAACACTTGAAAGACAGCAGTGTTTACATTTATATTTGACTTTTACAAATGTATCACGTTTTATTATTTACGCCAAGATGTCGTTAAATGAAATTGGATACCCTGCATTTATCATGCCTTTTAATAACATGGTGAAATCGCTGAAAGACCCCCTCCTAAAGTATAGAAAACTATCATTCTGCATTGACAATAATATCTTGGTGTAAATAAGATATACACCCAATTGGGCTAACGCCTTCATTTGTGTATTTAATACAAGTAACATAAAAATGATCGAACATACTGATATGAGATGCAGCAAACTGTAAGTCATCTTAGCTAAAAAAGCATTAGTAAAGATACATTTGCACCAAGACTGCATCCAAAAAGAAGATTGTGAGTTCGAACAAATGTAATTTCGAACTGAAACCAAAGTCGTGTTGTGGACTTTATTTTCATAATTTGTAACGTAATTACGCATAGATTAACATAAATTGCAAAGATAACATTATATTTACTCCACTTGACCAAGTCGCTATTCGCCTTTGTTTTCTCAAATCGGACTTGACTTATTTCTAGATTTTTACCAGAATAAGGCGACATGTGTTTCTTGACCTTATTATCCTTCACAAATACCAAAATTCATCTTTTATCTTAATTGACTTTTGATTGCTCAAGTATAATGTTTCAGTATATATGTATTCCTTCTTTTTTTTTACTATGCACTTGTCTGTTTTCTTTGACTTGGGAGTTTCTGGTAGTCTCTTTGTATCTTCAAAATAACCTTGCATTGACGCAAAATTTTTGTAATATCACATTTCAAACTACACTATGAAAGATTTATTACTGTGCTGCTCACATGCTGACATACGAAATTCAGCTTCCCATAGAAAGACAGCTTGGCATATCTTGTCGGTATACGATGTTATTGTTCAGAATGTAAATATGAATTCTGAAGAAAATCTACCCTGGAATGGCAATCACCTTTAAACAAAGTGGAATACCAGTTATAATGTTGCTGTAAAAATATCACAAACTAAATTTTATTCATTGCTGATTGCTGATTTTTTTTTTAATTACACTAATTGGAACTTGGCGTATAAATTCAACGTATCTTCCATATAACAATATGAAAGACTAACAATTATGCACGGTATGGGTTCAATACAAATATGAATTTATTTCAAGTAAATGTGATCAAATATTGACTTCATTTGTAAATCTGATGTAACAGCTCATAATGTAATTTAATAACCATTCATAACACAGTGTCTAATTAGATATTTGAGACATCTTATTTGATATTACAACCTAAAGAAGGGCATATTAAAAAAAATTGCGACTGGCTATAACTAAGTTAAAGTAATTTTGGTTATCGCCATTAAAGCCTTTTTTGCTAAAATGTTTATACAAAATTTAACAAAAGATGATTGTTACGCTTTTTACACGTTTAAGAGCTCTTGCAACAACTCTCTGAGGGATCCGTTTGTTGCGCTTTTACACGTTTAAGAGCCCTTGCAACAACTCTCTGAGGGATCCGTTTGTTACGCTTTTTACACGTTTAAGAGCCCTTGCAACAACTTTCCGAGGGATCCGTTTGTTACGCTTTTTACACGTTTAAGAGCTCTTGCAACAACAGTCTCTGATGGATCCGTTTGTTACCGTCTTTTTACACGTTTAAGAGCCCTTGCAACAACTTTCCGAGGGATCCGTTTCTTACGCTTTTTACACGTTTAAGAGCCCTTGCAACAACTCTCTGAGGGATCCGTTTATTACGCTTTTTATACGTTTAAGAGCCATTGCAACGACTTTTCGAGGGATCCGTTTGTTACTCTTTTAACACGTTTAAGAGCTTTTCCAACAACTCTCTGAGGGATCCGTTTATTACGCTTTTTACACGTTTATGAGCCCTTGCAAAAACTTTCCGAGGGATCCGTTTGTTACGCTTTTTACACGTTTAAGAGCTCTTGCAACAACTCTCTGAGGGATTGTTTCTTACGCTTTTTACACGTTTAAGAGCTCTTGCAACAACTCTCTGAGGGATCCGTTTGTTACGCTTTTTACACGTTTCAGAGCCCTTGCAACAACTTTCCGAGGGATCATTTGTTACGCTTTTTACACGTTTAAGAGTCTAGCAACAACTCTCTGAGGGATCCGTTTGCTACGCTTTTTACACGTTTAGGAGCCCTTGCAACAACTCTCTGAGAGATCCGTTTGTTACGCTTTTTACACGTTTAAGAGCCCTTGCATCAACTCTCTGAGGGATCCATTTGTTACGCTTTTTACACGTTTAAGAGCCCTTGCAACAACTCTCTGAGGGATCCGTTTGTTACGCTTTTTACACGTTTAAGAGCCCTTGTAACTACTCTCTGATGGATCCGTTTGTGGCCCGTTGCAAGGCAACAAATTTACAGTGAACAATCGAACCTTAATTATTCGTTGTAGAAATACTTGATATAAATCATAATATCTCAAGTTGATGAGGAAAACTGATGCACATTTCTCAGTAGATAATTTATAATAATTTCAAGTCATAGAGAGTTTTTTTAGGAAATAATTTCAAATGCTTATTCATCATCATCATACGTTATTTTAGGCAAAGTTGTGGATTAAAAACCCATCCGTTTTCATTGCTCATTTCATCCTTCCTTTTATTAAGATTTTCTATAAATATCCGAATGATGTCTTTTCATAATTCTCTGTCTGTTAATTATTTTTCATAAGTCTATTGTTGTGCATATAAAGACGGAATGTATAACCCTTTCGAATTACAAATAGAAGCATTCAATTCTAAACTTACATTTTTATGATTTCAAATTAAATGGTCAATCATATATAAATGTATCAAGCAGCTATTTAAGTGGCAAGTTGCTTATCTACTGAGCAATCCAATATGAATCATTCATATATATGACAGACATAACATGAAACAATGATTGAACTTTAAAATCAGACATGATCAGCGTGGGAGGTTTATATATAAATACATGTTAAGCACGATACTTCCTGGATGCATTTGGCTAACATTACATGTGCAACTGTACCAATAGAATTAAGCTTTAGCTCACCAGACTTTTGTAATGATTTAGAAATTTTGCTCACAATAAGACTGATGGGTGATAACATCATGCATGTTCTTATAACAAACAACCATGGAAGACTAACTCAACTAGCGGATAAGAACTGTATAGCAAACATGAATAAACGTATAAATTCCATTTTAATTGATAAATTCAACAACACTTACCGCTATCTTGATGATATTGTTTCCGAAATAATCAAGAATTCTCTGAATATACTGCTGAAATTTACCCAAAGAAACTTTAAATAAATCAAATATTAACAGCAATAACTGTCCTTTCCTAGATTTAGTTATTTCAGTGTTACACTAGAAACTCTAAACTAAAATTTACGACAAACGGGATGATTTTTCATTCCCTATTGTTAGTTTTCCTTTTTTGGAAGGTGATGTTCCTTTGGCACCATCTTACGATGTTTATATATCCCAGCTAGTTCGCTATGTCTGTGTCTGTAGTGACGTTTTGGATTTCAATGAGTGTATAATCTATGTATTATTAGTAAATTAATAAGTCAGGGATTTCGTTACCACAAATTACTTAAAACCTTTACTAAATTCTTCCATAGATACAAAGATTTGGTTTGCAAGTTTGGGTGTACCTGAAGAAAACTTATTTCAATAGCACATCCTAAATTTTACGGTGATGTTGTGAACCGAGCCTGGAAATTTAGATACGATCCGGGTAAACTTATCAATCCTTTAAATAAACTTATTCTAAAAGGTTACCAATTCAACACTGTAATTAAATCTCTTAATATTGTTTTTATTGGAATAAATATTGATTTCGTTATCAATAAATTAAATCCATACTAAATATTACACATATGTACTTTCACGGTACTACCGAATCAGTCGATACCTATATTTTGGCATTTCACAAGGTCATGTTTTTTCTCTGACTGCAAATGACGTCTTTACACTAAGTCCATTGGATGTTGGATGTGTACTGATTGATATTTAAGTCTTAGATCATGATTTTTTTTAAACATTTGTGTGTTATTGGCTTTGAACTAGCTGTCAGTAACTGCGAGTACTCTCAGGTCCATATACTTAGTGTCTTTTTTGTTGCTAGGGATGAGGGATGGATATATACCCTGCACCGTCCTGTCTGTGTTTTTGTTTGATGTTTTTCTTTGTATCGATATGATGAGTTAAGCCTTTTCAACTGATTTTATAGTTTGTTGTTATGATGTGCTGTTACACCACTGTCCTATGTTAGGGGGAGGGTTGAGCGTTCACAAACATGATTAACCCTGCCACATTCGTTATGTGCCTGTCCCAAGTCAGGAGCCTGTAGTTCAGTGGTTTTCGTTGGTTTATGTCTGTCGTATTTGTTGTTCGCAAATTGTTTTGTTATAAATTATGCCGTTAGTTTTCTCAGTTGATTCATATTTTTTATGTCGGGGCCTTTTATAGCCGACTATACGGTATGGTTTTTTTCTCATTGTTGAAGGCCGTACGGTTGCCAAAAATTGCTTTCATCCACTTCATTTGAACTTTGGTGGAAAGTTGTCTCATTGGCAATCATACCGCATCTTCTTGTCTTTATATTGTTAACCAGCCCAGTATATAACACCCGAATGTTATTAACGTCTGCTGTAGGTTCTTTGACAAATTGTAACTGCAAGTAGTAGAGATGGCTTTACCAAACTTGTGTTATCCTGCTACATCACTATACACAACGGAAATTGTTGTACAGTGTCAGGAATATTACAGTCATTTTCGCATTTTTCCATCCGGTGTTTCCCGTTGATGCTAGTTATTATTAACTTTCATGTTTATAAGAACTGGGAACTGATTGTTTTTATTTTATAAATATGTTCATTTACCATTTTAATTTTTTGCTGGGGGGGGGACTACGTTTTTTCTGTGAATTGTATTGATGGTCAATATATTATATCCAAGGTATTATATATATTAATGCAAGTCTTTATCAAGCTTCACTAGAAGGTTCCTGTTACAACAATTTTCTTCTACGAAATACTAGTCACAACTCAAGGAATGAACAATTGATTTTGAAGTAAATGAATAACATGCAGTTAATATGGTAAAGTTTTACGGACGTTATTATGATTTTGTTGACCGTTTTGCAATATGTGTGACACTGCTGACAAGCAAAACAGGTGGTCATCCTTCGGGGGACATATTTTGAGATTATCATCCCTCGAGACGAATTCGATTTGGTACAATTCGTTTCTGGTTACTTTGATGTAAATTGGTTTTTCATATACGATGTCCGCGATATCTTCGTTCAAAACCCCTGCCGACTGAAGTAGTGACAGAGACATTTCCCAGGCGTACGTGCGAGGACTCTCTTTCGCTTTTTGAATATAATAACGGTACATCATTTAGGTTTCAACTTCACAAAAGAAGATGAATATTTAATCCGAAAAAAATCCTTCTGACCTCCCCCATAATATCAAATGATCGTCCTTTTCCATTAACTGTATGTAGAAAAGGGTTTTTGTTTTTTTTCAATTGTCACCGGGTGAGATTGTACAAGGTAAAACGAGGATTCCACATGGCTAAGGTGTTAATTGACTTCTTAATTTATGGCCTAATATACGGATATGAAGTGACCCCCGCATGTTTTATCAAATTTATTTTTCCCGCTAAGGAAACGACATCAGCGTGAATCCAAGCATTTCTTCTTGACAATTAAAGGTACAAAGTCAGACGGCACATCAGATGGTGTCTTCCCGATTGTCCCACTTTTTGAAATTACAGGTAAAAAAGTAATGAAATTTTGTGGGACAATCGGGAATATGTTTGTGGGACAATTGGGAAGTTTAAATGTGGGACAATTGGGAATTGTTTTGATAGTGATTAATTTGTTTTTATAGTCTGTATCAGTTAATTACAGGTTACTAATCACTGTAACTTATAAAATATAAAAAAAAAATGAACAAATAATAATACTTACATATTATATTTTGCACATGTAGTAGGTACAATTGAAGTATCATCAAACATGGAATATAATATGAAATCATAAAATTTTAGTCTTAGATGCATGATTTTTTTAATTAGTTTTTATTGGCTTTGAACTAGCTGTCAGTAACTGCGAGTACTCTAAGATCTGTACTTAGTGTCTTTGTTGTGGGGATGTATAAGTAGCCGTCCACGTCCATGTCCACTCTGTGATTTGTTAGATGTATTTCTGTCTGTACCCATCTGATGAGATAAGCCTTCTTCAACTTATTTTTTTTAGTTTATTCTTATGTTGTACTGTTACAACACTGTCCCAGGTTAGTGGGAGGATTGGCGCCTTCAAATAAGTTTAACCCCGCCACGTTCTGTATGTGTCTGTCCCAAGTCAGGAGCCTGTAATTCAGTGGTTGTCGTTTGTTACTGTGTAACACATTTGTTTTTCGTTCATTATTTTGTACATAAATTAGGTCGTTAGTTTTTCTAGTTTGAATGTTTTTACATTTTTCATATGGGACCTTTAAAGCTGACTCTGCTGTATTGGCTTTGCTCATTGTTGAAGGCCGTATTGTGACCTATAGTTGTAAATTTCTGTGTCATTTAGTCTTTTTTGGAGAGTTGTCTCATTGGCAATCATACCACATCTTTTTTTTTATGGAAGTCTGGTTCTTCTTTATAGTTGGTGACGAGTCCTGTTGACTGCACTTTATGGCAAAGACACTGGGAATATTGGAAAAACAACCTTTGATATTGATTCTTAGAAAGGCTGATCTGGCAGAATTCTAGACAACAGCTTCGTTATAAAAAAAAGGAAGATGTTGGGTTCAGGTGAATCTGACGTTGGGTGTTAGCAGTCTTCAATAGTGCAGAGAATGTTGTATTAATGTCCTCTGACTTCCCTAGTAAAATTGTAAAGACTTCTGGAAAAATCTCTCCATCAACAAGTTCGTGTAAAGTGTAGAATGTAAATGAGTTTATACCTTTTTTTTAAAGAATTGCATGCATTATTTATTCAAAAACTTTATAGAGAAAATGTAATTAAAATTACGGTATTGAAATTTGTTTTATAAATAAAGTTACATTGTATATATATTTCATAAATCAGAAATACATTTTTTTTAATCAAAAGTGCATTAATCTTATGATTTAAAAAACATTTTTTTTATACTTCTATAAAATTAATATTAAATGTGCAATAAATTAATTCTTGTTTATTTAGCAAAACAAACAACAGTTACATTGTTTATCTAAGAACATTTTACTTCATAAAATAATGTGGGACAATCAGAACTTTTCATGTGGGACAATCAGAACTCTAAAATTTTAAAAAGTGGGACAATCGGGAATAAACCCATCAGATCGTCTATTGCTACAACCAACAACACGTGTTATAATCTTTTAATGTGTCAGTGTTATTAAAGTTCTCTCGTCAATAAATATTTTGATTAAAGTGCTCGTCGCGTTGCATGTACATTGTACATGTAAACGCAAACACTTAATCAGGTGTTTTTTTTTCAAGCCTGCATGGTCAATGCTTATCAACCGTAAGCCCCAAGTTGATGAGTTCTCGGGAAATATCGCGTGATTTCATGGTTTAGTTAATTAGGTTAGACATGCGCAGTTAATCGTGAAACTGGTGTATTTGTTAAGAATATAATAAACGGATGAATGAACAAACGAGCAAATAAAATCAACCAAGACTAAGTCTTCATTATTTTTAGACGTATTACAGAAAATTTTATAAGCCTAACTACGGGGAAATTAAACTGACATCGCGTAATTACATTATTTTGATAAAAATGTAAATATTCATTTTTTTTTACTGTATTTGTCCAGTTGATTTATAAACCAATTAAAACACCCGACACATCAATTATGTCTTGTTTGCATACTAACGCACCCGTTAATTTAGAGATAACTGTTTTGTATTTGAACCTGGAGTTATCTCTATTCTAATGCAAAATAAACAAATCATTCAATTTTAGGCGTTATTTCAGTGTTAAATTTTCATTAAACGAAAATTCCGCGAAATGATGTTATCTTCTTTGTCGTTAATAGCGCATCCTTTGTTACAATGTTTACGGAACGTTGTGAATACCACGTTAAATTTTAACGGACATACCCGTTAACGTCTCCGTTCAGTTAACGGGTCTGTTATTTAACGGTTGCTTTGTGAATAAGCTCCCCGATATGTTCCAATTATGATACACATAATCTCGTCCTCTTTTCCTTCATTTTTTTATCTTATTTTCTTCACAAATCGTAAAACGCAGTAAAACTGAAAAAAGCAGTTCGGCTTTTTTATTTCAAATTAAATGGTCTAAAATATATTGCATCAAGCAGCTATTTAAATGCCACGATGAATTATCATGAAATTAAAAGAACATAATAAATTGTAGTTTTTCCTCATTAAAATTCAATCAATATTTATCTATGTAAAGTATGCAGGGGGTCTTTCACAAATAACTTCAACACCATTAAGTGTCGTCATAGCATGAATTTTATCTAACAAATATTTACATAAATCTGTAAATCCGGTAATAATTCGTTATCTGACAGTATTTGTTTTATATTTTCCATTGTTTGTTTATTTCTGTTTGTCAATTCGGTAAATATATTTAACTTTATTATCAATACATTTAGATTCTATGTGATGCTAAGAACTCGGAATAGACTGAAGGTCTTGACATAATTTGCACGAATGAGCCAAATATGCTTGTATGGCGATATGACTTTAAGAATTCTTTGCTAAGTTGCATATTCATTGAAAGTTGGCAAACAAATTATGAAATGAAATAAAATAAAATAAAACCTTTTACATTGTATAATGTATACAATTTTTTAATCGTCCTGAATATGTATGAACTATTTGCGACTGGACGTTCAGCGAAAAACAGTAAATTAATCATTCATTGCTTTAAACAAAAAACTAAAGAGAACCCGGGTTAGGATTTCAAAATGGTGTTCGTGTTTAATGTTTTAATGAGTGACTATATGTCAGCATGGATCGGGAAAAATCCGATTTTCTTTTAAAGGTTAATAATTGAAAACTTGTTAGTATTGTTTAGATTTATGAAATATAATAATGAAAATGCACTTTTGCACTTTCAAAATTTATTATGATTTTACATGGTCATATAGTTCTGTGTTTTGACCAGTTACCAAGATACCAACAAAATTTGAGCCATTATAAATGTATTTTTGCATGTGTACACCTGGTATTTGTATATAATATTTACAACAAAGAGAAACATAAACGGCAACTAAATGAAGGTCTGGATAGGATTTATAGAAAAGAGAAAATAAAGAATAAAAAGTGTTAAGCTAAAAAATAAAGCGTAATGAATCATTGGGTGCTATAATATAAAAGAGAATAGTGAACACAGGAAATAAGGAATGGAGAAAAATGGCCTCAGAGATAACAGAATATAGAAATAGAAACCCCCACCCCATATCCAGACTCTCGTGAAAATTAATAAATAATGATTTAAAGTATACGTAAATGATAGAGCAAGCACATGAAACAAATAGCCAAAATACATATAAAGGCAAATAAACAATCGTATAAGCCTGAATTCTATCTTTGGAGATTTTTTCTGAAAAACAGACACTCATCCAAACAATATATCAAGCCCTAACTCTCCCAGAGGCAACAAAAAAAAAGATTAGATGCTGATAAATTAAACAGGAGGTATGGAATAACTACCATCAATACCAAATTCTACAATAAACAAATACATGAAAATGTGACAACAAAAATCGTAAGGGGTTCCACGGAACCCTGTGTCTCGCCTACGATTGATGATGTCAGTGTATAAGTGTAATGATTTAAAGAAAAAATTCAAACTTTTTCTTTAGATGCTATTTTTTGGTCTTGAAAATTAGTTTCTGTTCAAGTTTCAGAACAATCCATGAAGTTTTACAAATTTATCATGTCAAAACAATTTAATCCTAGACTGTCTGTAAATGTCACTTGTAAAAACTAAGTCCATCAATCAGAAAAATACTGAAAATGAAAATATATTTTCAAAAGTTTGCTTCAGACATTATCTCTTAATCATAAAAAAGCTTCTGCCAAAGTTTCATAAAATACTATGAAGGTTTGACAAAGTAATTGATGTGTAACAAACTTTAACCCCAGATTGTATCTACTTGTTAACTGTAAAAAAACCTAAGTCCATTTATTACTAAAATACGGAAAAAATGAAAATAAATATTTTCAAAATTTTACTCTAGATACTGTATGTTGGTCATAAAAAAGCTTCTGTCAAAATTTCATAAAATTCCATGAAGGTTTGACAAAGTTATTGACGACTGAAAAACTTAAACCTCGGACTGAATCTGAATGCTAATAGTAAAAAAGACTAAGTCCATTTATCAGTAAAATACGGAAAATGAAAATAAACATTTTCAAAATTTTGCTCTGGATACTGTATGTTGGTCATCAGCTTCTGTCCTAATTTCCTAAAATTCCATGAAGGTTTGACAAAGTTATTGATATCTAAAAAAAATTTAACCACAGACTGAACCTATAGATGTTGAAACTCCGCCGGAATCTAAGATCGCTATGTCTCGCTTTCGCGACATAAATGTCGCAGGCTAGACAAAAACGCTGGACCAGGGTCCTGACTTCATCTGACTTGGAACATGCAGACACATGGAAATATTGCATAATAATTTAGTTTTGTTTTAGTCTTAACCACCCCGTAAAAAATCGCTCAGTGGCAAAGGGTACATAAAAGAAAATACAATAAAAAACAGTGCCTTAAAAGCATTTAAGTCGAATATATTATAGATATAAAAAACAGAAGCACAAACAGAATAACAATAGAGAATACCGTATCAAATAATGCTCGTATGTTACTGAAAGCAAGCTTAACATGCTACTATGAAATAAAGCCGTTCTATTTCTACTATCACTAAGAATAGTCTTTTTCTTTTTTGAATGTGAGAATCTACTGTATGTGTGTCATCTCATTCTTAATCTATTTCAAATGTTATTAAAAGAAGATACTGTATAACTTATACATAATTAAAAGATACCAGCTTTCAATCCAATACCCATAGGTCTAAAGAAAAACAAAACAAAAATTTTGATTGTTAATCATTCCTTTTTAATTTTGTAATGCCTATCTGTACAATGAATGAATTTCATGGCTTACTACTTAACGTCACATTTTATATAATCTGTAAGCAGTACTTCATCGAACGAATGAAATTTAATCTATATGCATTATAGCAATCTATACTAATATTGAGCATATTCAATTTTGTCTCCATTAAAGTGAATTGAAAAATATTAATAAGAGTATTTGATTAATGAAAATATAGAACTTGAAATTATCTCATTGAATGTCGTCATCTAAAATTGATTATACCTACTAAATATTTACATTCATTCGTAAGTCTGGTAATTATTTCTTTGTTATATTTGTCCTTTCAATTAAACACCATCAAATCTCGTTAAATATTAAAACCTTTGGTCATTTCAGATGCCCGACAATGCAGCTAATTGATATCGACACATAAACACAAAATATTAACAATAAACTTTGCGCGGCCTGCTGTCATTTTTATGACTTATTTCTCGTAAATCAGTTTTATTTTGATACTGTTAAAATAAGCAATATCGGACCAAATGTGAAAGTTTAATAAGCATGATAAGAGCGGTTTGAAATTTCTCTGTCTCTGAATCTTTTAGGTGCTGGTCGTAAATATCTACAATCTTTTAATTCTTCCCATTCTTCGTCGGTAATCGGTGCTGGAGGGGGTCTATACGAGAGGTCTGGTTTGCCCAGAGGATATGTTTTAGTACTATAGACAGACGGCAGCATGATTGGTGGAAGTTTTAGCGGTCTTCTGTAAAACTTTGGTTCTGGGCTCTGAAGTCCAAAAGCATCGGAGTCGTCTTTCTCCATACCGTTCTCTTGTGACAAGACTGGTAAAACTGATTTACTCGAAAGCACATTAGATCCGATATCATCATTTTGCGAGCTCTGTCTTGACAATTGCTTTTTTGTTTTATCTAATGAATAAATTGTTCCTATTTCACCGTTTGGTAATACAATAGAAGCTTGAAGTCCGTTTTCACTTTGTGTTCTTTTGAATATTGATGCTGTCTTTAAATCCTGTTTATTGGATTCCACAGACACTAGACGTTTTAAAAGTCGCATTTTGAATTTTGTTGGTGAAAGGTAGACTATATTTTCTGAGCTGTCTGAATAATTTTCGTTAGACATAGCTGGCATAGGGGATAGAACTTGGTTTGAAGCCATCACCATTCAATCCGTCTTCAGATTTTATCACTTTATTCCTAAGGTCAAGAGTTTTATATCTCTAAATGTTTATATAATTAAAATTGTAAAAGTACAACTTTTAAAGATTATCACAAATGTGTCACGAGTCCTCAATATAATTTTCAATAAAACAATCCAATTTATCAACCATAAATGTTATATCCTGAATTTTTATTGATGTCTCACGGGCTCATGGGGTCTAAGCACTTAAAAATTCCTTATGTAACTAACTAAAAGTTCACATTATTCAAATACATACTATGATGAAACCGTTGCTATTTCACTACGTCGTTGTTGATTTACAGTCTACTAGCAACAGTAACAGTAAATCTAAATGTTCCTCCCTACTAACGTCTTCATTGTTAGCGGTTCAAATGGTTACAATTAAAGTACTGTAGAAATCGGTAGAGCGTCTTTATCGTAAAATTTCTTCTGCCTTACCCTGATACAATCCTTTACTTATATCAATATATATTATTGTTCCGTGCTTTATATAGCCCTCCAGGATCGCTAATTTCACCAATAAACCGATCACATCACAGTGCGTCCTTGTTTAGAAACACAGGTGCCCGAATTAAATCATATTAAAATTGATACGTCAGTCATCGTTGCTCAATTTAACTTTATGACACATTTAATCAGTTTTAAAACTTTAATATTATTTTACAACTGTTTTTAAAAACCCAATCTATATTTGAGATTTATTGACTTTTTCTTTTAAATTAAACTCAAAATATCACGCTGCATGAAAATTATCAAGGCAAATTAATGATTTCGAATAGTAAACAGTGAATGTGTTGTCACAGAAGAGAGGCGAAAGATACCAAAGGGATATTCAAAGTCTAGTCTTGAATTGTTTATTATTACCTTGTCAAATATTGATCAAGAAAGTTTGCTGGCCGTAATTGGGTTATATTTTATATTTATGTATTTTCCGAAATTTGTTGACCCTGTAATCAATAATACTACTAACATATCTGTTGTTTTCTCATTAAAAATTCATCCTCTTTTATACTGCAATATTATATTCATTGCACCATCGAAGCAACATTTACGTCAAAGCAAAATCAATTTACAGACTCCAACATATGAAATTAAATGCAGTCTGAACATTATCCAAATACAGGCATTCTAGAAGTAAATATTGTATCTATGAAGAGACAAGTTGTTCCAATTTCAGTGCAGCTCCAAGTTCGTACATGTCGTCGGGGAAAAAACGAGGTGGAATAAGATTATGCTCGACTATGACAATGTACTTTCGAGTATACCTTAATTCGAATCGATTGATCATAGTGGCGTAGCTTGACCCTTATTTCTAGTACGACAAAGGAAATCAAGGACCGCAATGCTGCTTAGGAGGGGATGATTCAAGGGCAGATATCGTGTCTAAAAAGAATTATCAGACGCAAAAAGATGATTTTTTGTATGCTTTCTTGACGTTCAGTGGCAAATATTTCATGCATATTAAGGACTAGAACAAATCAACAAAACATCGAGCAGGAGGTGATTCTAGAAAAAAATGTTGACCTGGGTAAATTCGACTGCCAAAGAAAAGAGGACATGGTAGATAGTGGCAGTAATACTGTCCTGCAACATGCAAACTATAGGCACACGCCGATGAGCTGTCGCAAGGGTTCTTTAGCTTACAGATAGTTTATCCCACTCCCAATACGATGCATTGGATTTAATGTCGCATTCTGACAATAAATATATGCCTTTGTATAAGGACATGTCCCATAGCCCTGCAAACGTCATGCACCCCACGGTATGACGGACGTCGAAGAAGAAGAAACATTACAACAAAAATTATTCAGCAACATGAACCACACAAAAAAAAACGGAATCCAAGCAGATGCTTCGGTTGGGTAAGCAGTCCTCGCTCAACTAGTAAAAGCCATCATTTTGCTCAATGTAATAATAAAATTAAATCTAGTTTACAAGTATGATTCGGTGATGTCATACATTTTGGAAAGAAGACAGAGTTTGGCCACGACAATTTAAACATTATTGACCATATGTGACATAAATAATCAAATTATGATGTCGCAAGTAAAAAAAAATTGATGACTACAACTTTATCATTAAGAACCATTGGTTCAGCAGCTTCACTGGAAGCAGCAATTTTTTATGACGATAATCATTATAAGAAAAACAAGCTGTGGATTATTGTTTCAACTGGGAGGTATATCCTCTATATTCAGGTGCCTACAAATTTGTTTAATCTAAAAACGAAAGGATTACAAAAGGAAACGTTTAATCTTCTCTTCTTGTCGAATTTCTTCAATTAATGCAAGTTAAGGTGTTATGCAGATCCGACTGTATATGTGGTATCCTTTAATTCAAGTTAAAAAATACAGATACTCTCAACATTGTCATTAAAATTCAGTTATTCAGTGAGATAACAGATACATAGGGGAACGTGAAGACTAATGCTAGCTTCTTTACCAGTCTTTTCGTAAAGCCTCTGTATGATTTATAAAAATTCAATTGTATCAAGCGTGCATCATACGAATAAAAGAATGAGTGGATGGGAATAGGAGCACAGATGTTCCATTAGGAATGCTTACTTTCTGTTACATAACACGCTCACCAAAAGTAACATATATGTTGTCAATAAATACTAGCATCTAAGTGATGCCAGTTTAACAGAATTGTTGTTTGGTATGTATTATTAAAGACTTTTTCCTTGCTAAAACAGGATAGTTATATCTATGTTGATAAAATCAAACTAACTAAGAGTAGTCAAATGTTTAGAACTATCCTAATCTACGAAATATAAATAGCACATTTCTTCTTCCTTTTTTCTTGATAAAAAAGTTGGCGAGGCAGTTGCCTCATTGCCAATGGCCTCACAACATTTTTTTTTATTTCTGTGAAATCTGAGTTAAAATCCTAATTTGGCATATATTTTAAAAAATCAAAGTATCACATCATAGTGATTGATTAATTGTTTGGTGTTTAATGCCACTTTCAACACTATTGTGCTATTTCGCGGCGACCAGTTTTTATTGGTGGAGGAAGCCGTAGTGCCCGGAGAGAACCATATGAACTAAGTTTCCAGTTGATGTGACCACAACCTCGTGAGTTTTCCTATTATTTGTCTTCGTGCTATTGTGTTTCTTTTGGTCGTATGACTTTTGACGTGACTCGGTAGTTGACTTTGACTTTTGACGTGACTCGGTAGTTGACTTTGACTTTTGACGTGACTCGGTAGTTGACTATGACTTTTGACGTGACTCGGTAGTTGACTTTGACTTTTCGCATTCCTGGTGCATGTGGGTCCTGATATGCGATTAGGACACATGAGGTTTTTACAGTGGAGTTTCCATTTTGTTTACATTGTATTTGTGTTTTACTTGGTTTGAACTTTATCAAGTGTATACTATGATATGGTATGTACTATCAAATACAAAAACTTTTTTATCGACGTCTTTGTCAATATATCACCAGCTACACAAACTGTTTTGTTGGGGTCTTTGTCAAATTTGCTATCAACTAAAGCAGCGTTTTTGTTGGCGTCTTTGTTGGATTAGTTGTTACCTTTTTTTACCTTTTTTAGTCAGTGTTGTATGACAGATGTATTTTTACAAGGTTTTGGATGCTGGATCCCAGTTGTTGTCGCAACGGCTTATTGTGTCTATATGAGTTGCTCACCAAATTTTGTCGGTATAGCGAGACTACATTTGTATATACAACTGTCAAACAAGTGGGAGGTTTAATGAGCTGTAAAACCAGGTTTAACCAAGTCAGGAACATAACTGTTGTTTTTCACTCATTCCGTTGGTTGATAACGTTTTATTTTGTCAGTTTTTATTGACTTCCCTCTTTTTTAATTTACCTTGGAGTTCGGTATTTTAAATCACTCACGTCATAAATAACATGTTAACTAAAATTTACAAATATGTGTTCCTTAAATTCATGATAAACTACCTTGAACAAAAAAAAAATTTGCTCCGGGATGGACGAGCAAACGGACGCAAACTGGAATATTACATTATAAGAAAGAAGAATATACAATATTTATATTTCTTTTATTTATCTTCCCACGACATTAAATACAATAACAATGTTCAAATTACAATATTTGGCACTTTGGAAACCTTAACGAATAGCACTATAGTTCACATGAGATACAGAAAAAATCAAAACGAATGATGTCCAAGTTGTGAAGAACTTCTGTCGAATTTGGTACTGTATGGAGAGTTGTAGTATCCTGGACCAATGGCAGACGGTGATTTACGAGCTGAGAAGGTGGACATCTGATGTGGCGATATCATGTGTGGTGCTCCAATAAAACCTGGAAGTTGTAACATATTTGTTCCGCTGATGTTGTGTGGAGGAGGACATGGCATTCCCATAGCAACAAGTTGAGCAATGTCGACGCCACCTGTTGGTAACAAAAATGATCTTGACTGGTCGTCATCTCTTTGTTGCCGCTTTTCCTTCATTCGCCTGTTTTGAAACCAGGTTTTTACCTAAAACAGAAAACAATAATAAATACTATGTACAAAGATATCATAAAATACAAAAATTGAATCTGTGACGTTTTTTAAAAATCTAAATCTAAATCTTATTCGATCTTAATTGATCGCTTATTTTAATTGCTACAAACAATACTAATTGTTTGTTTCGTTTTGTTCGTCTAGACAGTGATACTAGTAATTGAATAATATACAAACATCATATATCTTAGTAAATAAGTCATTCGATATTTATATACATGTCTCGATTACATTTTTTAAACCGTACAAAACAAGATCTGATACATGAAGCGCATGGAGAGGGCACGGCTGATATAGGCTAAGTCTATTGTCCGATCCAATTCAATATGAATAAAATTGCGCTACAAATAAACTATTCTTGAAGCTACTTACTTGTTGATCTGAAAGTTTAAGCTTTTCAGCAAGAACACTGCGCTCGTTGGCTGGAAGGTACTTCTGTGTATGGTATCTCTTTTCCAAATCACAAATTTGCTCTGTTGTGAAGGCTGTACGAGCTTTCTTTCTCCTTCCAGATGTGTCCGATCCATCTTCAGAATCTACAAAAAGCAATGACATTAAAATAATTTTAGTTGAGTTTACTGATGTGGCTTTTAGTAGTGTATAAATCATTTTACATTGTGTTTCATTGGTTTGCAGTAAATAACATATGCAATAATATGTTCTCTTCAACCGGATAACTACTTCCCAGATTATAATGCAAATTTTGCGTTACAAGTCTATTTCAATCTTACATCATTTCACTTATTTTCTCCTTTGATGATATTTTCAGACTTAGCACGTGAGAATTTCAATTGTACAATGTATATTAAAACTCGCAGGTAAATAATGTCAAATAGGCGTATGTTACAAGGTGAAAAATACTCTGTTCATATTTGACTGTCTAAAGCCCCCATTTTATAATAAAGTATATGTCATTTTATGGCGATGGTTCTTGTGTGCTTTATCAATGTTTCAAATTGATTTAAACATGATGGTGTTATTCTCAAACAACCACACACATTTTCTATATAATAAAATTATGTTTTTATAACAAGTAATCTGCCAATTACAAATATTTTAAATTCCATGTGCAGATTCCTACTTTGAGGCTTGCACATACGGACAATTGTAGTGTACTTTTGAAAAAATGAATTTTCAAGTGAAACTAACTGGGTTTTTTTTATAACAATGAAAATGTTGTGATACATACCAGAAATAGATGCACTAAATGATTCAGAACTCTCTTCACTTGTTGATTTAGATCTGCTTGAAGTGGTACTTTCTGTATCTGAGACTTCAGAATGGTTCCGTTTTCTCTTGGAATTAGTCTTTGGTGTGCTCATGGATGGAATAACAGTTGCTTGCAACTTGATTGGAGTGCAGTTATCCAGAAGATGAAGTCGTGGTGCAAAACCAATTGGCGGCAAGTTTGGAAAGGTTAACGGTACTTCTGGAAAACTCTCATCTCGGCTGCTTTTTGCCAGATTCTCAATGGTAAACGCCATTCTCTGTGGTTTCTGATTTCCCAACATTTTTTTCAATTCTCTTACTTTAGTGTGTAGCTTTTCATATACCAATTTGGAATGTGAGTGAACTATGTCAAATCGGGTATATATACCGGGACTAATTAATCTGATCACTTTTATAAACACCGTTTAGGTGAATTTGACACATATGTATTTTCTATTAGTCCCTAATGAGAGGGGTGTTAATCTATCTATTGTTCACCCTGCGAGGACAAGTTGGCTGTCATCAGTCACCCGAGACGTGTTGTTTTTGCTAAATACCATGCTATTCATTAATTATCGAAACTGCATAATAATTATTTACAATTATAGGAATGTTTTCTCAGTTGGGATTAAGTTTGACTGATAATACCAAGCTATCATCTGTTCCCCCAAGCCTTAACACAATACTATAATTAGTAATTTTATTGTACACATTTTCGTATCACATGTTAAAATTTAATCAGAATTATCAAATTTATTGGATTATCTGCAAATTTTTATGTTTGATGTTTTTGTTGTAGATTCTAATCGCATTTTGTCTACAATGTATTTTAAAAATGTATTTAATTGATGAAAAGATTCAAATTAAAATTCATTGAAAAGAAAAGTTGATTTTAAAAGATTTAGAAAATTAGATAATTTCTCTATTGTATATCAATTTTCAAATTACACCTAAATAGTTTCGTTCAACCCCTTTGTTATGTAATAAGTATAATGATTATATTGTTCTTACAGTATGTATAATAGTGTAATGCACTAAAAACAATTTATATTGAACGCCCATTTTTTAAAAATTTAATCCATAAAAAGTACATAGTGAACCATTTTCTAAGGAGAGACACCATGCCAACAGTTGATCAATCGAAAGAAACTCGCACTCATCAAAAGCTAATCATTAATCAAGTTCATATAAAACGGAAATTACAAAAAAGGTTCTGACAAATACAATTTCCATGATCTCTAGCAAAACCAGGAGTGATTTAAACTGTTCTGAATTTAAACCCTGATATAAAGGTTTGATAAAATTCAGAACTATGGATGATAAAAGTGTAGCAAAAAGTTTTTATTGACAGGCTTTGTTGTAAAAGGTTTTATCGGCAGGCTTTGTTGTAAAAGGTTTTATTGACAGGCTTTGTTGTAAAAGGTTTTATTGACAGGCTTTGTTGTAAAAGGTTTTATTGACAGGCTTTGTTGTAAAAGAGAAGCAAAAGAAACCAAAGGGACATTCAAACTCGTAAGTCGAAAATAAACGACAACGCCATGGCAATACAAGAAAAAAACAAAAGACAAACAACAGTATACAAAACACAACATAGAAAACTCAAGACTGAGCAACACAAACTCATTTCGGGTGCTCCGGAGGGGTAAACAGAATCTGCTCTATATGTTGCACCCGTCTTGTTGTTCATGTAAGTACACACTCCGTGATAAGTCTAATTCGGAAGGTCACATTCGGGGAAAAGAAGGGCGGGATTGTGGTTAGGACCAATTTTTCAATTTGTCTTTTAGTTTGGAATGGAGAATACTTGTGTCTTGTAATGTTGGTTTATTTTTGAGTCGATTCTGGTGGCTAATGTAGTCCGTCCAATACGTTTGTTCCTGTTATTCTTTTGATTTTTTTTTTAAATTGTGTTAGTATCCAAGATTATAATATTGTCTCGTTATGTATATTTTAACACGCACGGTTCATCCAGACGACCGAAGGGGTATTCTGGATGTATAAAGCAACAGTTGAATCCGAGGTCTCTGAATATCAGCAATATTTTAAATGATTAGAAAAAGCATTTCGTACATTTTATAGAAAAAATAAGATAGAATGGCGCGAAATGCAAATTAATTTTAAATTTATGTGTGTGTGTGTGTGTGAGGGAGCGCTGTCATCATGGAAAATAAGTTTGTAGTAATTCAAGTGTTGTATACATTTTGATAGCAATTAAAATTCAGACAGAAAATTGCAATTAACAATATGATATATTAATCAAGGTGTGAAGGCCATAATGCATGCTTATAATATTAATTATGTAATTCAATTAAAACAATGGGTAAATGCAGCAAATTACTCGGGGTAAAATATGTCACAGTTTATTATCGGTCAATCAATTAGCATTTCTGCCTGAGAATATCATTACTGAATGTAAATTAAAGGCAAGAATGCAACCTGTGCGATATAATTTTACACACAGACAGAATATAATGTATGCAGGTAAACATCGATATGCAATATATGTAGTGGGGTCTTTATTAGGCATTATTAGACTTTTATCGCGTTAGTATAATAAAAATATGATAATGATGGGAGTTTTTAACGACATTGACTGGCTATAAAAATATGTATGAAATTTTTAAAAAATACAGCAAAGTTATAACAATATAAAAAATATTTATGTTTAAAAAGCATAAAACTATAAATAAAACAAGAACAACTGGTTTCTCAAAATGGATAGCTGATAATTTCGCTTTATATAATACAAGTACTTAATTCTTTAGGCATTGGGCTTACCAAGCTCGGAAAATTGAAATATAGAAAATTAAGCATACAATCTTGTATCCTTTTTTGAGTTCATTTCTAGTTCTTTTTATATTATGATAATTGTAAATGAATGTATTGGAATATTCTGGTGGACCAAGGATCTTTTAAGTCCTATTTTAAACATACTTGGACGCACGATCAGTTTTCATTGGTGAAGTGCATGAAGTCAAGCAGGGAAACTGTCTGCACTAAAAAGATGGCGAAGCTTAAAAGAGATATTCTAACTCAACACGTGCTGATAACTAGACACGTATGCATTACAGGAAAACAAAGTCGTGTTTAAACTAGTCAAACTTTCAATACTGTATACACTTTATTTTTCAAAATTACTTAGTATGTTAAGTTTAATCTCATCATAGAAGAATAACCATCAAATAGGATTAATGAGTGTGCTACTATTTTAGCAGATTAAGATAAACCCAAGTTGGATTACACTTAGCTCTATTTTTGTTGTTATAGTTGATCAAATAAGATTTGAATTTTAAAGACGAGGTGCTAACTTGTATATCGAGTATTCCTTTCTATCGCTACATTCCTTGTAAACGAGGATTAACAACTTTGGCCATAGTCAAAGGTAATAATGAAAGAATTATTTGTAAAAGTGTCAAGTTTCTTATAAACAATCTAATTTCTGCCACGCGTTTTATCTACTAAGCTATTCTGGTCTTTTAATTCATAATAAGCCGATGTTTATACGTAATTTGGTGGTATTTATGATGTTTATGAATTTTGTATGCATTAAACTCGTAAAACTACATCTAATATATCGGAAAATAATGTTACACTATCAAATACATCAACATCAAATTTATCCAAAAAGATATATGCATGTATAGAAAATAGAAAGTACATTAGAAGGGGCGAACAAATGCATTTTTCACTTAAACACATAAAACGGTACCAATTTCATTGCACAAGATGTCTGTTCAGTGATGCTCGAGGTCAAAATAGTTGAAACCCAAACCTTATAAAATGTTGAAGAGCTGATATAATCGAAAAGGACCAATCAGTATTGCCGAAACCGGACAAGAAATCAGAGCAATGCATGAGGGAGACAAATTCCTTCATTTCAAATAATTTCTTATTTTAACAACAGTAAATTTCAATTAAACAATATCCGTGCCATTACCGAAATACTGAGCTACAGGAATTGTAATATCCTCGGGGACTAACAGTCCACCAGCAGAGGTATCGACCCAGTAGTAGTAATACATTAAACGGTACCAATTTTACTGCACAAAATGCGCATTTCGACAAGTCATGTCTCTTCAGTTATGCTCGATACAAAATAGTTAAAACTCAAACCGCAACAGAGACGTTGAAGAGCTGATATAATAAAAAATGGACCTAATGTATTGCCAAATCCGGACATTGAGGAATCAGAGCTATGCATGAGGGAGACGCATTCCTTAATATCAAATAGTTCCCTAGTTTTACAACAGCAAGTTATAACTAAACAATATCAGTATTATCATGCCAGTACCGAATTACCGAGATACTGGGTTGGGAATACCATTGGAGACTAACTGTTCACCAACAGAGCTTTCGACCCAGTCGCTGTAAAATTGTAGTTTTCATGTTTATTCAAAGACCTATCAAACTTAAATGATCTAGACAGCAAATACGAATCCGGTAACTCCTATAATTGTCATTACTTTAAAACGAATACTTTAATTATTATTTGTCTCTGGATGTATACATTTTAAATGCCTGACTTATCCCACATTCAGATGCACCTTAACGAGTTCTAAATGCATACAAAATTTCATAAAAATCCGAACTTCCGCCTAAGTAAGTACTTCGCCTTAAAATGTCTTACAATCAAAAGATGAACTATCTCTATTAAAGTACATGTAAAACGCCATTCAATGCACCAACGCTTGTTTGTTTTGAGTAAGGTTTCAATGGCATGCGGTGGTGATCTTTGAAAGAATAACAAAAATTGTTAATTTAATATACATCAATCAATCTCTTGATAAAGAGATTACGGTCTGCGTTTTGTAGTTTTTCTTTTTCTTTTTGTATAGTTGATTTGAATCACATTATTTTTGGAGTTATCCCTTTTCCTTTGAATAAAAAGGAAATAAAGATAAAAGATTGTTAGATTCACTTTAAATGGGGGAAAAATTGAAACGAACACAGTATTCATTTAGGTTTTTAAGATTTGTAATTATAAAGAACTAACCAAAAGTACAAGTTTGAAACACAAACCAATAAAATATAAAAGCCAAATATTGTTATCTAGAAAGTCTTTGTCAAAGGACATAGTTTTTCGAAATTTCTATAGTTTTCCATCTATCCAGAAGACTCAGCAATGTCCCTTTTACGTATATAATTATGATCCGTGCAATGATCTTAAAGGTTCAGTTAACGTTATTCAAATTCAATGATAGTAGCTGTGTTGTAGCCAGCGACAAATAATACAAGCATGTTCAAGTGAAAACATGTCAAGCAAATGAATCCATATACAAACACAGAGAACAATAGAAATGAAGGCAACAAAGACTGTGAATTATTCAGTGATTCGTGCACACGTGGTTCTCTACGTTAACTTCGGCTTCCTCTGCCAATAAAAAAACTTACGACCATAATATAGCAAAGTGTGTTGAAAGTGGCGTCAAAACAACAACAATCAATCAACCAATGAAAGACTCCTCAAAACAAGCTCAAGGACACGTTTTCCTGGCTTTATATTAATTTTTCATCGAATTTCCAATCAATTTTTTATAACAACTTCATTGGAACTTTTTTATCTTTGGAAATCACCGTGGAAGTTCCTTCATACGTCCTAATGTATTTCATTCAACATGACAAAATATACATGCCCTTTAGGATAAACTTGTATAGTAAGGTTCTAAAGTACGAAGAGCGAAGTCAGGGCTTCGATACTTAGAATAAAGCTGTCAACTTTATCCTTAGGGTAAAGCTCCTTTAAAGCAACTGAACAAACTGGTAACGTTTATGCAATAGCCTTTACTTGAAAATTTGCTGACGGGGTTCATGAAACGACTGAAATTATAGAGTCATAATTTGATTTGACTTATATTTCGTTGACCTTTATACTATATAGTAAGTATTTTAACGCTTTACTACCATGTTGTTTTCTTAATCCAAAACTTTATTTCTTTAAGTAGCATGCCATAAACTATAAATAAACATATAGAAAATAAATTACTGCACATAACATCGTCTTTGATGTCATTTATAGCCAAAAACTTTACATTAGATATCAATGCAAGACTTGTATATAATATCTCAATTGCAACACAAACACTTGGACGGTCAAAGTAATTTGTTGTTGTTTAAATCCCCCTTGATAAGCACTTGAGATCACCCCCAGTTTTTGTTGGGGTTCGTGATGCTCAGTCTTTAGTTTCTATGCAGATCACTTGAGATCATCCCCGATTTTGGTTCGGTTCGTGTTGCTAGGTTTTTATTTCTCTGAGTAATGTTTTGTAAACTAATTTGCCTTTTCGTCGTCTTTCGTTTTTTTTTGCCACGATGTTGTCGGTTTCTCTCGACTTGATGAGTTTTGAATGTCCCCGTGGTATCTTCCACCTTTTTTTTATATAAACAAATAGGGGTGGTAGATATACGGCCTATCTAGTTTATTACTATATATATTTATTTTCCTTTGCCACAAAATTGACAAAATTAGTTCATCAGCAAACATTTGCTATCCACGACACATATACTGATTTAGGATATCCTTTTAGTGCTTTACGTTTCATCGGATGTACCTTTGTGTACCTGAAAGATGAACATTTTAATCTTAATTGTAGAATTTAATTTTGCGTTAAGGTCCAGCAATATTTAAAATAGAGGCGCTAAAGAGCCTGTGTCGGCCATTTTGGTCTATGTGCATATTCAACAAAGGACACTCTCCAACATAGTAGATGAGAATAGAATTCAAGAAAAAATTGTCTTTTTTGTTGCTCTTTTGTATTGCTGATCATTTAGTCTGAATAGTTTCTCTGTATCTTCTTTAGTTTTTTTTGCTCTAAACACCAAAGAGGGTAAAAAAAATCCTCAGTTAAAGGACAATCACTCCTATGAAGAGTGACAGTCTACTAACTATATCATTTTGACTTGTTAGTACATTTCCCTTACTGATTATTTTTGTTATTTAAAGTGTCTATTTATCTATTATAATTTGCATCATGCAAGGTAAAACGCAAAAAAAAATGGTAAAAATCGTCATTTAAGGGCAATAACTCCAATTAGGGGTCGTCGGACAATTTCCTCCATTTGTCTTAATTTTAGAGCTTGATTTGCTGATCATTTTTGCTTATTTAAGTTTCTATATATCTATAATAACTTTTAAGATATAAGGAAAAAACGCTAAACATTGGTAAAAATCGTCATCAAGGGCAATAACTCTGATAAGGAGTCGACTGACGATTTCGACCATGAGAATTATTTGTGAACTTATCTTGCAAATCTTTTTTGCTTTTTAAAGTTTCTCTCTATCTATTATAGTTTTCAAGATAATAGATTTTTTTACAGTTTGTTCTTATGGCACTGTCACTGGTTAGCGGAGGATTGAGCGCTCACAAACATGTTTAACCCCGCCAAATCAATATATGCCTATCCAATGTCAGGAGACTGCAATTCAGTGGTTATCGTAGGTTGATGTCTGATATATTTGTTTTTTGTTTATTGTTTTGTGATAAATTATGTCTTTTTTTGTTTGAATTGTTTCACATCATATCAGTTTTTCATGTTGGAGTCCTTTATAGCGGGCTATAGGTTATGGGTTTTTCTCATTGTTGAAGGCCATACCGTGACCTATAGTTGATCAAATACACGACATCTGGACTCTATGCGATAGCTGTTTCATTTGCAATCATACCACATTTCCTTATTTTATAATAAACAATTCTAAAAGAATTTGATCTAAGGAGGTATATGACAAGACTTTCCAGTGCCTGTATAAATCTGCTCAATTCTTCATATTGCACAGATCACGGCTTTGTGACGACAAATACTTTGACCATTCTTTAATAATTTTGACATTGCCTTTATAATGTTTTTAGAACAGAAATGTCAGTTGTGGTGTCAACATTTTGAAACTGACACATATTTGACCACAAATGGCCATTTACACGTAATATCTTTAGCAAAATATAAATATGAGCTAACACCTTATACCGCGAAAAGATATTTTACACACATTAACATGTTTGTATAAAATATCTTTTTGGATAAGACCTTGGCTAAATTAAGATATCAATGCCAATTACTATTTGTATCTGGAAGTTAAACATGTCGTGTGCAGAAGAACATCAGGAAATATTTGAAATATCCTAAATATCAACAGAAAACTTACTGAAGATTTTTGAAAAAGTACAAGTAACCGTTCTTGTATGCAATGGCACCAGGGCCTTCCGGAACTCCCCTCCAGTATTTGCTTATACGAAGTCGATGTCTTGTTTGTACATTATCGTTCCAAAAACTCCATTCCCAATAGAAAGTTTCCTGAAATTTCAAAAATCAAAGCCTAAATACTTGATATATATATTAAATATTCGAGAAAATAACTAGAAGTTTCTCCGTACTTTATGTATCATAGCACGAATACGTTACAAAAAAAATAAATTTTTAATGCCTTTCAGTATACTAATTAATACGCATGTGTTCACCTGCACGTCCATATCACTGTTGATGTATATAGTATATGCCATATCGCTTTGAGCTAAAGCACCGTTAATGTTTTTTAAATTTCAATCTTTCAATCAATTCAAGATATAAAAAGATAGATAAGTGGGACTTTTCTAAGAGCTTATTCTAGTTTTTTAGTTTAGATAAAATTATTTGATGGTAATCTAAGGGGCGACCATCATTTGAGCGAATTTGAATATGACAAGCATTACGTCTGCGCGATGAAATGGTATTACGTTTGCGCGATTTCTGTATTACCTATGATTTAATCCTGATAATTACCTGAATTTTACGTGTTTTTTTTTTTGGAAAATGAGTCATCTCGCTGGTTGTTGTCTATCATATTTGTTCTTCGTTTATTGTTTTGAACATACACTGGTAATCATACCACATTATTTCTTTTATTGAAAAATATATATAAGTATATCATTCGTTTATATAAACATTAAAAAGCACCAGAGTGGATTTTTTTTCGCGCAAACTTAGGACGAATTCGCGCAAACGTAACGCGCCGAATCTAAGGGGGATCATTCTGAATTTGAAAACTAACACCAAATAAGAAAAGTCTTTCCTTTCTACCCCAGTTTGGTATCATTACAGCTGCTCTTGGTGGTCCGTGTTTCCTATGGTATGGAACTTCTGTCTTGGAAACGGAAGATGGGTCATCAACATCACATTTCCATAATATATCATCTAAAATATATACATTACATTGTATCAACTGTAACTAAAAGTGACCGAAAAAGACAGAATGAGAAGGGTGTATCTCAAAGGAGTATTGGAGACTCAGGTAGAACTAAGACCAATACAGTGCTTACAGAAGAATTCACATCATATTTCTATGCTCTCTTTTCCCGATCAAACCATCGACACATTTTGACTGGAATTGTTGTTTATTATGTTCTTAGCTATTATGATGGTGATGAATTATTCCAAAGGCTACTTCAGTTAAATAGTTAATGCACTTTATAAGTAGTATATATAAATCTAAGTAAGTATAAATAAGAAGATGTGGTATGAGTGCCTATGAGACAACTCTCCATCCAAGTCACAATGTATAAAAAGTTAACAATTATAGGCCAAAGTACGGCCTATAACACGGAGCCTTATCTGAATTTGAATGTTTATATAAAAAAATCCCTGAAAGCTCATTTCAAATTAAGGAAAGATCTTTTATCACTTAATCCTGATGTAAAAACAAGTATTCATGTTTTTGACCACACTGTAAAACCTATTTTATTATATGGTAGCGAAATATGGGGGATGTTTAATTCTCTTTCCTCTAAATGTAAGAAGGAAGATATATCTTTTGAAAAATTATATTCAGGTTTACCCTGTGAGAAACTTCATATAAAATTTTGTAAATTTATACTTGGGGTACACAAGAAAACAACAAATGCTGCAGTGTTATCTGAACTTGGAAGATTTCCAATATATTTTAATATTATAAAAGGAATGTTATTGTACTGGTATAGATTAGAGAATTTAGGTAATAATTTTCCTCTATTAAAAGAGGCATATACACAATCAAAGACACTACATCACATGAATATAACATCATGGTATGGTTCAATAAATGTTGTTTTTAAAATACTTGGTATTGACTATACAAATGCCATAAATGCTCCATTTTGTGAATCCTTATACAAATTTAAGAAATATATACAAACCAAGCTATCAATATTGTTTATTAGCTGTTGGAAAAAACAAATAGATAAATTTTCAGACAGTAAACTGAAAACCTACCTTTTATATAAAACAAATTTTGGTTTTGAAAAATATCTAACATTGATCAAGAATTTTGAACTTAGAAGAAGTTTTACTAAATTACGTGTATCTTCTCATAGATTACAAATAGAATTAGGTAGATATCAGGGTATTCCCCGAATTAACAGAATATGTAATAAATGTTCTTCCAATACTGTCGAAGATGAGGCTCATTTTCTATTTGATTCACGGTAACAAATTTGAGGATGATAGAAATTGTATGTTGGCTAGTATTGCAAAATATAATTCTTATTTTAATCATATGAGCAGTCAAAGCAAAATTATCTGGTTATTTAGTGTAGAAAATGTTGAGTTACTTAAAATAATATGTAATTTTATATACAAACATCTTCCTTAGTGAAGATTAGTTAAAGGAAATCTATGTGTGTATATACATTTGATTGGACATAGAAAATTATATTCATCTGAATATCACAAACAAACAAGCCGATTAAAAAAAAAAAAATAATTGTTAAGATATATTATTTATTCAAATGTTCTCTTATATCCTTGAGGCATCGTCCCCTGGTATCAACTGCATTCAAGTTACCTATGATGCTTCCTTGTTTGCTTTTGATACAGGTAGGAAAGAGACATTTACACACATTTTACATGCCTATGGCCCATAAGGTATCGCCCCCTGGTGTCAGCTGCCTTTAGGAAACCATAATGCTTTCCTATTTGCTGCTGACACAGGATGAGTCATGGACATGCTTAATTTCTACTTTCTTTTTGGCTAATTATTATATATTTAATTGATCCAACTTTTTGTGTACTATACATATGTGGATATCTATTTTTCTTTTTTTCTTTTTGGGCTGCTTGTTTGTTATCTATATCAACCACACTTGCAATAAAATGCATTAGTATTAAAAAAAAAAAACATACTATAGATTCTTTATCTACGTATTCTTTAAGAACTTAAATAGTTCTCGTTTAAATTTTTTTTTTATCTCATTGTTTGTATTGTATTATGAAAAATTATTGATGTTGTAATGTTTATGCCCTTTGGGGCCCATAATTGGAAATAAAATATCTTATCTTATCTTATCTTATTGTTAGCTACCCCACATTTTTAACACATATTATGCACTAGGAAGTCATAACATGTTTTTGTTTTGTTTTAGATAATGATTTTTGTATGAAAAGGAAACGTTAATAAGGTAAATATTCAGGAGCATTCGACGTGAGTAAAAAATGACATAGCCTCCTTGACAAAGGGTTGCTGCTCACAGTGAAACGATTTAACCAAGAGGAGTTCCAAGTGGTGAAGTTGAAATCATCCCATCGAAAATTTTACGGACGCCATCACGAGTAAGTTGTCCTTTATGAAATATCTGTTTCACAAATGACGACGAGTATGTTCCAATCGTTTTAACCACAATCCCGTCCTCCTTTTTCCCGAATATAACCAACCAAATTAGATTTATCACCGGGTTTGTATTTACATGAGCAACAAGACGGGTGCCACATGTGGAGCAGGATGTGCTTCCAGAGCACCTGATATCAACCCGGCTTTTGGTGGGGTTCGTGTTTTTGTATAGTGTTGTATGTCTTTTGGTCTTTTTCTTTTTTTTTTGCATGGCATTGTTAGTTTATTTTCGAATTAAGATTTTGAATGTTCCTTTGGTATCTTTCGCCTCTCTTTTAACGATTTTAAACTCTCTTTTGCATTTGAAGTCGATTTATCACTCTTTTGTGTTTCATACCTAGCCCCAATAATTGACTGGGTTATAGAAATATGGTCTTCTTGTGAACGTCTCCAATATGGCAGTAAAATCCATGCTAAAAAGGAATGGTCATCTGGTTGTGAGGGATGTATAAATACTCTTTGAAATTGGAGTGTTTAATCCGATGCCTTGTAAAGGGATAGTGCCACATTCTCTGTACGTTTAAGAACTCTTGCTACAACTCTCTGAGAGCTACGTAGATGGCCTGCTGTAAGGCAAAATTACTGACCCTATCCAAACACACCATATCAAGAGGCTGTTTAAATTTGCCGTCGTTCATCTCCGTTGACAAACATAACAGCTCCTACCTATCGAATGTATTTGTAATTTGTCTACGTCCGGAATATACATGAAGTATTTTCCACATGACATTCAGAAACAACAATCAATCAATCGATGATTCCAAACCATGGTTGTATAGCAAAGAGAATATTTCTATGATATATATTAATTGGTTGTTGCTTATACTAAGCATTCAGTGGCAAATGTTTCATGCATAACTTGGCCGGGACAGATCTTTTATTTAGGCATTTCATGGTATTAACTGTTTTCATTGTAATACTTGCTAAATAAAAAATATCCATTATTTTAAGCGACATGTATTCACCTTTGAAAAAATAATATTTCTTTTCGTTTGGTACGTATACTGCAGCATCGACATTGGATTGGACACCTTCACAAAAGTCAGACAAGGAATGAACTTTGACCTGATCCGTATGTTTATTTCCAGTTTGATCTAATGGAACAGTTAAGTTACTGCTAACAATAAACTCCTTACCACTGCCATCTTACATAACATAAACAAATAAATTATTATAAAAACAATAATGATAATAATTAATGGTAGTAATAAATGAGCTGCGTCGGATAGAAATTGACCTTATGCAAATGAATATCAATACATTTGATAAACTATTTCGGGTTGAAAAAATCTCTACGAAGAGTCTGTAACTGTTTGGAAATTGAGTTGTTATAAGAATCCTACAAAACAGACAAAAAAATCATATTTTATTTCGTTTTTAAATTTCCAAAATCAACCAAAGTCTCATACATGTACATGAATACGTGCATTTGCATAAGGTCGATTTCTATCGGACTTATAAAATAATAAAGTTGATAAAAGATAAAAACAGTTGTTATTTCTATCCTTTTATTCTTCGTTTTTATAACTAAGGTATTTATGATCTTTTGCGAAATATTTTACACGTGCTTTTTGGGTTTTTGAAAATGACCCTGCACAATATTGCGTGTGTTGGAGTCATATTTTCAACAACAAAAAATACCGATCTTTGCAGGTGGTAATTTTAGTATAAACTTGTGTAACACATTTTGAATCACTAAAACATACCACTTGTAACTCTAAAACTCTTTAAGACGTTTTATATATTTGAAGTGGCCAATTATGGCAAATAAATTAGTTTAAATGATTTATAAAATGTTATTTATCGAAATCAAGACATAAAATTTACAACTCAATAGATTCTTCAAAAGAAACCTGAAAGTAATATTTAATACTTTACCTACGATAATATCATCAAGATTTCCACATAGTTCCGGTGTCTTTGTCATAAATTGTGCTCGGAGGACGTGCTTCCTACGCATGATTTTCTTCATATACTTTAAATATCTAATATTATGACTTTTCTTCTTTAAACCTGAAATTAGTTTAAGGAGGTTGTTGCTGAAATTCAAAACAACATAATTTTCAAAGTTAAAAAGGTTGTTTTCAATAATGAAGAATTATACATCAATATGTTAGCGTTTTTTTATATCATGTATGGGAAATATCAATTTGCGAGAGAAATATGTATAAATAATATCCATGTACTCAACAACGAGAAATATTCTTCTGAAATACATAAAATTGATACTGACAAGGTCAATTGAAGTTAAAGTAAGATGCAGTTTATACTTTCTTGTGTGTGTATATAATGCACACAACTATTTGATGGTTAAAAAATAATGATTTCGCATTTTCGATGTACATGTTCAAATATTCATGCAGTTTGGTGTTCTATATAAATCTTAATAACGAGGATTTTTGGAAGTATAAAATTTTACCGTATATAGCTTGAGCTCTGCGTTTATCGTTTAGTTGAAGTTCATGATGAATCTTGTCAAAATATGGTGCCATGACGTCATTTTTGTCAGAGGAATGAGATAAGCCAATGGCATGACCGAGTTCATGGATGGCAACAGATAAAAGATTTATTCCAGAATCTTTAAATACACTCCAGGGTTCTGATTCATCAAAATGAGTGTCGCCAGAGATGTCGTGATCTTCTCCCGGTTCAAAAGCGTGTGCTAACACGTCACCTAAACAATTTCACAGAGATAAATACTACATGACTGTATAAAATAAGGATAAGAAGCACTAAGTTTTAAAGCCAATTAAAATCAATTAGTGTTATGTTTGTTGATCTTTCTTCCCTTGTGTTGTTTTTAATTTGCTTCTGCGTATAATCCTTCATAGGACTTCATACATGGAAAATATAAACAAAATTATTATAAAAATAAGGACAGACGTAACTGTATTTGTGGTACCCTTTATTTTAAGTCCGATAGGATAGATAGATGCTTTCTACATGGTCACCCAACTTGGAATTACATACATTTAGTGAGAGGACATCATTTAGTGGCGAAACGTGAAATTAAAGGACAATGCTTGCTTCTCTTCCTTAATCAGGCTGTTTGTTTTTTTTCGTTTACATTGTTTGTCTTTTGGTCGTGTCAATGCCTTCTATAGCTGACTATACGGTATTGGTTTTGCTCGAGTTTGAAGGCTATATGGTGACCTGTAGTGGCTTATATCCACGTCATTTGAACTTTGGTGTTAAGTTGTCTCATTTGCATCATACCACATCTCTTTATTTTTATAAAACATTCAGTCAGCAAATTCTATGCTAAATCTGGCATGAAACTGTCGATCGATCAGTTTCTCGTTTTGCTACAAAGATTACTTAGTCTAAGGAAGCTGAATGTTACCTTTCCCATCAAAGGGATTGTTATCGCCGTGATCTCCACTGACAAACCGGATGTTTATCACAGGATTTTTCGTAACATAGTAGAATTTTAACGGGATTACTTTTGACCATATCCTTAATGCTCTGTCAAATATTTTTCTGGAAAAAGTAACAAAACTAAAAGATATATAGATATATATTACTGGTGTATACTTTTATAAAAATAAAGATTATAATACAAAAAGCATGCAAAAGTATGGTCTGATGTATAAAAAATGTCCTATTTACAAATCTATGTGGAAATAAACGTTTGTCATGAATCATTATGGTTATTTTGTGTTAGTTTTGTATGTTTATTTCACACTAGCTCCTTTTCGGCGATGAACTTAACTAAAATAAAAAGAAAAAAGAAGAACCAACTGGATAATCAAATGCAAAAAAACCACGACCAAAAGCAAAAAGATACCGGAAAGACAAACTATGGTCAACAAAATATAACAAAAAAATAAAGATCGAGCAAAGCGAGTCCCTGTTTTAACGAAAAAAAATCTCCCAACAGGGATAAAAGGTTTCTGCTGAACCTTTCGCGTTGCTCATGCCATGTTATAACCCATAGTAATCAGCTTCAGGCTTCCACTGAACATTTGAAGGACCCTAAAATGTTCTTCTAATCTGTTTGTGATTTTAACTAGTTCCCTCACTACTAGTAAAGAACTTGTTAAACTTTTTATTAGCTTTTGTATAGGGCAAATGCAAATAATGGAATTCAATTATTTTGGAGTGAAACATAATCTTTGGATGTTTTAGAAAAAAAGCATGCTTTTGATGGTTCTTTCGATTCGCTTTACAGTTGTGACTTTACACTGCACTACCACACGTCAACCTTATCAAACGAAAGGTCTCTTTTTTAATTTAATGATTCTTTGAAAAATCTTATTATTGATTTACTTGCTTCAACTCAGTTTACTGCCGGTCGTAAGAAGACCAACAAGACTAAATTTCTATTCCCCAGTCACATTTTGGGTATAATTGCCGATGAGGCAACTATCCGTTAAGACCATTGGGCAATACTATGAACAATTACGACCTTCAACAATGAGCAAAACCCATACCGTTTATAGCATAAAACAATTATAGCAGACATTAACAAACAGCAACCACTGAATTACAGGATCATGGCTTGGGACAGACAAGTAAAGAATATAGCCGGGTAAAACATGTTTGTGAACGCACAACCCTTCTCAAAAAGTTATTTATTTAGAACGGCTAAGGGGACGACCATTTGAAATTCTGGGGGAGGGGGGGGGGGGGGGGGCAGGAGGATTTGTTTTGGATCGGTTATTTATTTTTGTAAACTAAGAGGACAGATTATTTATTTTCTGCACTGTTGAAGCAAGATTTTTCATTTTCATTAAAACAAGGGACTGATTATTTATTTTCATAACTATATTAATAATATTTGAAAACATACAATTTTTAAATTAATTTTTTATCATAAATAATACATGTACAGTCAAGTCATTAATGTGCCATTTAATCAGAATTAATCATTATCCTCTGCGGAAATGAATCTTCTGAATTCGAAACTGCATATACATGTATTGCATACATACACAGGATTAGAGTTGGGCTGTGACTAGCCTCTTTTAAAAGTAATGCCAAATATATTAACGCCGAGCGGAGCGAGGCAAAAAATTTTTGAAGGGGTTTGAAGCCGCTGAAGGCCCAAAGAAACTATAGAACAAACGATGCAAAATCGTGCTTTCTGGGCGTTCCAAGACCCTTTCTTATTCTGAAAACGCAAGTTCTGTTTTAACAATTTTTTGACAATATTTTGGTCTCAAAGCAAAATGTAAAGATTCAGCGTAAGACTTAAGTTTTTATGGACAACATCAAAAGACCAATATGAAGAATAAAGTAAAAATGTAATTCACATAGTTTAGTATGTGGCTGCTGGTTTTTTTTTTTGTTTTTTTTTTTTGTTTTTGTTTCGGCATGCAGAATTTAAATCTTTTATACCTGTAAATTATATGGGGTTTTATTCAAATTAAGTTAAGAGGGGGCTGATTATCAGTGATATAACTATGTCAAGCAATTTTTAATAACACATTTCAATTACAACTTGATGTAGCTCTTAACTGGGATACAATTTAAAGTAGTTAAGTTGTAAAATTAGCTAAAAAGTCTTAAATAAAATAAAACTCATGATCAAGTTGAAAACAAAATTACTAAATCACAAAAGGAATGCAACACTAAGAGAATACAGAAGGGCAATCAATGAACAAAAGACAAATTTAAAGAAACATTGATCCCGAAAAAACAGGTGCTACGTCCAAGGGAGAACAGAACTTGCTTCTTGCAAACACTCGCTGTGAAAACAATTTGATATGAAGACAAGCTTTTGGTTTTAAAATTTCCTACATAAAGGCATTTGCCTCAATGTAGTTACAGCCCTGTAATAAAAGTGAGGTAAGTGTTCCTGAGCCAATATACCTCAAGTTAAATGAAACCCATTTTCAGACATTTCAAGTATATTTAAATAATATTTATACCTTTATTATTAAAAGATTTGGGAAGTGTTTCCCGAATTTTTTTTGAAAAAAAGATGAATTTTATGAAGAATCTGGTGCCACCTCATACTTTCGAATAGCATTTATAAAATGGCTTAAAGACCTGCCGAGTTATTCATTTTCAATACATTGTAAGTCAGGTTATTTATTTTCGAACTACCACAGAACAAACCATTTATTTTTGTGATTATCAAGGCTGAGTTATTTATTTTCAAAATCCTCCAACCCCCCCACCCAGAATATCAAATGGTCGTCCCCTAATTTGGAAGACAATTTAGCTATAATAAAACCCGGTCTAGGAAAATTGTATTATATTATATAACAAAGACAAATATGGCAGACAACAGGCAACGACAGTTTCTGGATTACATGTTCCTGACTTGGGACAGGTACATATAGAATAAGACGGTGTTTAACATGTTTGTGTCCGCTCAATCCTCTCCTAACATGGGGCAGTGTCGTACACACAGCATAAAACAAAATGTAAAAATCAGTTGGAGAGGACTTGACTCATCAGATAAGTACTAAACATAAAAAACAAATATGCAAAAAAAAGACACAAAATGCTAAGATTATTCCCAGTGACTAAAATTTATTTCAACTACCAAATAACCCATGTCCTGATAGACTAAAATTTTCAATTAGTACACCTACAGTTTAAAGACATAATACTTATTTTGAATTATATTCATATTGTAATATTCATAATAATGTTCAGATGACTATAAATATTCTTACATTTGCTGTAATTTTGTCATGTGACTTGATAACTGCGTCACTCCCCAAGTAATAACAGTTTTCTGCCAGCCTAAAAGAATCTATAAACGATAATAACATCTTCTATGCTATCAAATTCAAGTGACTGGGTTCTACCATGATTGGATCCACTTTTTTTAATATATGTCATATTTTTAAAATAACATTCACAATAAAGTTCAATCTTGATCTTAAATTTACGATGACATATTAATATGGCGACATACTAAAAAAAGAGTGGTTATAATTTCATTTAGAAATATAGACAAAAAAAAAATACAATACTTCATTTTGATATTTCCATCTACCAGAAACCTTTCAAGATATGGATTTATTTTTTAATATCCACGTGCATTCTGTGTGTTGAGTCGAAATATATAACCTGTTTTGCACATACCTTTAGTAGATCTTGTCCGTCTAGTTTTTTTTATGTCTGAAATTCCACATCTTGGTTTTTTCATCATCCTTATCGTTCTTTTGTTTAGTTTTCCTGTAGGCATTATTCCATAATGATTCTGAAAGGACCTACAAAAAAAAATGAATTTTAAACATTTTGTATATCATAATCTGTAGCATTCTTACGTATAATGGAATAATGAGAACTGACACTTATTGGAAACTTTTAAATTTCCTCTGAAATGGTTATCACATTTCTGTGATCTATCTCTAAATTTTCTCAAATGTCATTTGTAACGTACTATTAATTAGAAATAAGCCAAAATGTATGCGATGTCTTTACTTCTTTTGATCTGTTGGTCAAAATGACTTTCACATACTCACATACTCAAAGAAGATTAACTCGCCATATTTGTGCCACAGGTGCGAGACGAGATTTTTTTTATACGTAAATATATTCAGTCAGTATATATACATACATTGTATATTAAATAAAATTTCATCTCGCACATGTCATATGGAGAATGTTTTTGTCACGATAAATTAGTCAACTCATGCTGGTTTTGGCCCATTTGATTTTCAAGTAATTTTGACCATAAGCTGTGAAGGAAAATGCCTTTATATAGATTCTAATTGGTAAGATTTGGTAGAACTGTTTTTAAAAACAGAGGCTCACATGAGCCTAAACTGCTCAACTTGCATAACTGTTCAATATCAAAATGGGTCTCACTAATTAGCGACAAGAAGCGTCAAGAAGCAACAAACTATCTAGCGACAAGAAAACTTAAAAAAAATATTATTAGAATAAATATATAAACAAAAACATGCATTGACAGCAATAAAGAGATTTTCATTTTTTTTATTATATTGATAGATGAAGAAATAAATGAGTCAAGACAGGAACATATATATTGATATACTGTTCCCAGGTCAAGATAACATTTGGAGGTTTGCCCGTGATCTGAACAATTTCTTTCAAAGAATTAATATTGATGACAGCTTGCATATATCATCAGCAATATTTTGTTTGTTTAATAGGATAGGTACCTATGTATTCTGCTATTGCCTTATTCATGGTTTCAAGAGAATGGCCAGGCATTTTTTTTCGAACCAGCTGATTATTTTCTTGTAAGAATTACTTCTTTTCATAGAAGCATAATGACGCTTAAGGATGACCAAATTAGAATCATGGTTTGGAGTAAAGGACGTGTGTCCCTTATTGTATTGCTACAACAGTGAGCAACTGTTGAACACTCAACATTGTCTTTAATTACCTTTAATCTTCAATCAACTTTAAACTGTGCATAAACATCATACATATTGTTTGATAAGTCAATACCCAAATAAAATATTCACGTTTTAGTAACATTATCTTTTCTGGACACTGATTCACGTATAATGCATTTTGCATGCAGTCAGTTTATTATATTTTAGACAAAGAGAGTGTTAAAAAATTTATAAAATAAATATATTATTGTTCTAAAACACAAGAACATGTAAAAATTAATATCATACTATGACAGGGAAGTTTCTATATTTATCAATATCTATCAATATATTTAAAAAAAAAATGAAAATCACTTTACTTTCCGTATATTAAAATGAAAATGTCAATGCATATTTTTTTAATATATTTATTTTAATAATATTTTTATTAAGTTTTCTTGTCGCTAAATAGTCTTTTTGTCGCTTCTTGTCGCTAAATTTATTCTTCTTGTCGCTAAAATTCTTCTTGTCGCTAATTAGTGAGACCAATCAAAATCATCAACAACATCGACAGCCATCTTTCTTACGTTAGTAAAATTGTGACCAGGTTTGATCAAGCAGCAGTTGGAGAATATTTTTAGTGATGGTTTCAGAGGAGAACATGAAACGGACTACGAGAACGAGCGCCTAGTGATGGCATAAGCTTACATTTGACATTAACCTGACTCCTTTTTTTTGTAGAAAAAAACAGGTTTTCATACTTAATAACAATTAAACTTAACATTATCCTTTGTGTCACCAGTATTGATGTAGATTAACAAGATTTGTAACAGTTAAGCAAGTATTATATGTACCTAATTGCCGTTTTCAGTCTACCTCGACTAGGTATATCATCTGTTAGTGAAGACAAATATCCAAATGTCTTCAAAAATTTCTGGAAAAAAAAACAACATCACTGATCAAACATTATTTTAAATGTAGTGTTTTAACAGTTTTTTATAATACTTTAATAAAAAGTGCACAACTTCAATAACTTTGCAAACATTCTACATCTACATCTACATCGTACGTTGATCTGTCAATCCTGGCCAACACATTCTGTGAAAGTTCAACGTTTATGGTTGAAACTGCATGATGCTTTTAGTACACAGAATTGGAACTGCTTTTGAAAATTAGCTGGATTAGGACTAAGTTATAAAGTTTGGAAACTTGGAACAAAAAGATCCGCAAACAACACCATAATAGCCGCTGCACAACTGTTATATAACTATGTATAATTTCTTGAGGTAATGATCTTGGTTGAAAACTGTAGAAGGAGTTAATATTACACAAAACAGGTACCGTCGTTTGTAATTTTGCTGAAAAATGTCTGAGTTCCCGAGTATGGAAAAAAACCTCAAACAATTCCATAATACCAGGTTCACATCTGCAATATCTGATCGATCTATCTGTGAAGTTTCAAGGAAATATGGGAGTTGATTACACAAAATAAGTTCCAGCTTTTCTCTAATATCAACCTACCCGACATCACCATAATATAAGCAGGTTTGGCACTTCGAGCTATTCGGCTAAAAGGGAAGTTAAAAGAAACTGCTAAATTTATCATATCAAGTTGTGTGTAAAAGTCATTACTATTCTTGGGCGCTGTTTGTTGCGGTTGCCTAAAAAAGATCGTCAGTTTCATTGTCCACATGAAAAAAAGTCAGGATTCAAGCTCCAAATGATAGATCTACACTTAAATAAAGGAGTAGGTAAAGTAAGACTGACTTTTTGTCCTTGAATACTTGAAAAAATCTATCAAATGCAACCCTTCTTCAGATGTTTTCAAGTCTTAAGTTATTCAAATTTGATCTGGAGGCTCCATGCTGTACCACACCGTGACCAAACAAAAAAGTTGGCAAATACAGGGATCTTACTTTAATTAGACTGTAACTGTAGTCTGTCACACATCAGTATCTATATATCATATTAATTCCTTCAAAACTAAAAAAATCTTGATACATTTAATAAAAAAGGTTCGGTTGAATTATATGTAGGTATTCGGGCCGTTAACATTTCTAATCATTCGGAATAAGTATTCTCTATTCAAAATTATAGAGTGTTGAAAAATGTCACATATATCATGGAAGTATTATATTCACTTGACTTCCATGCATATATTAACTTATATTATAAAATCTTACAAATTTGTTTCAGTTTGAAAAGTTTAAAAACTTAAAACACAAGTCGCGTTACCATTATATTTTTACACTAACGCATACACCACGACCACGGCTGTCATTTGGTATATCGATATTAATGGTCGTAAAACAATAAGTAAGTGTTTCAAGTATTGTAAATGCATCGAGAAATATCTGGTATCGGTTAGGGTATGCAATTATATAAAATGGAAAATGAAACAGCAGTAATTTCCCGTTGATAGAGGGTTGCTGCTTACAAGGAAACTATTGAACCAAGAGTTCCAAGTGGTGAAGTTGAAAGCATCCCTTCGAAAGTTTTACAGACGCCATCACAAGTTGTTTGACCGCTTTGGAATAGCTGTTTCACTGATGACGATGGATACATATGTTCCAATTGTCGTTACCACAATCCCGTCCTCTTTTCCTCGAATCTGACCTACTAAGCATCGGATCTGTACTTACATGTACATGAACAACACGATGGGTGCCACATGTGTAGCAGAAAATGCTTACCCTTCCGGAGCACCTGAGATCAACCCCGTAATTTAATGGGGTTCGTGTTGCTCAGTATTTTGTTTTCTATTTTGTGTTTTGTGTACTGTTATTTGTCTTTTCGTCTTTTTTTTTTTCGTTTTTTGCCATTGCATTGTCAGTTTGTTTTGAACTTATGAGTGTGAATATACCTTTGGTATCTTTCGCCTCTCTTTGTAAGAAAACCCCCAAAAAAGGAGAGTCGATCCACAATCATATGCAAATCATTAAAGAAGAATCACTTTTTGAATCTATAATGGTCACATACAAATATATCATGACTTGTACAGTAAAATGTAAAGTTTACCTTTCTTTGAAAAGATCCAGAATGCTTTTAAAAAAGTAGGATTTTGAATTTTTAAATCAAAATTTATCGTGAAAGATCAGGCAACGCTTTTTTTTTTTTTTTTACTTTTAATTAGTTAAAGTGTTAATGGATTAAAGAAACTAACACAGTGACTTTATAGAGTTTATTCGTAAGAAGTGTTTTTCTATAATTACGTAAATTTAATAATTTCCAAGAGGTACCATTGAAAACCTGTCTTAAACTTTTTGATAGTCTAATTAAACCTATTTTCACATATGGTAGTGAAATATGGTTATCCGATTATAACATAAATTTAAATAATTTTAACAATCTACCAATTGATAGATTACAACACAAGATGTTGAAATCTATTCTGGGGGTCAAAAGACAGTCATCAAATATGGCTAGTAGACTTGAATGTAACAGGAATCCAATGTTGATTTTATCATTATGTTTAATGTATAATTATTATATGAGACTACTTAAAATAAATAGAGGTAGACTATTATATAGTGCATTTACTGCAGATCAAGAATTATCTAATGAAAACTCAAAATGCTGGTTTTCTACACTAAATAAAGTATTTAAAGTACTTAAACTTGATACAAAAAATTTGACAAATAATAGTGTTTTTAAAAATAGTCTGATAAGATACTATAGTCAGCAATCTGACTTACAACTACAAAAAATCAAATCTGGAGCTGTGGACAGTAAACTGGTGCTTTTCAGTAATATTTTTGTTCCAAATTTTGTTCCCTTATCTTCAAACCAATCTTACCAAAAATATAAAAAGTAAAATTACACAACTATGTATCAGTGCTCATTGTTTAAATATAGAACAGGGTAGATATAATAAACCCAAAATTCCAAGAGAACAACGTTTTTGCAAATTTTGCACTGAAGTAGAGACTGAAGAACATTTTTTTATATCTTGTGATAAATATAAAGATATAAGGCAAACTTTTTTCCAATCTTATGGTTTAGATTTAAAAGATTTGTGTAATGATTATTTTTCAGTTTCTAAACTTTTAAATCCACAAAATATTACTGAATGTAATTATTTATACAAATTTATTAGAGATGCATTAGAAATAAGAAACAATTCTTAAAAATATGGGTACAATTGTATTATTTTATATATATATATATTTATATATACAAGTCTAAATTGAAAAAACGTTCAAACCTATGATTGCGTTGGATAAAAACCGCAATTTTTATACGTGTGCATGCAAAACAAATTTCTTTGTAGAGGGGTCTAAATACAGCACAAACAACATTTTCCAAAAGACCAAAAAAGTGAAAAAGTATATTTTAACAAAACGCATTTGACTAGCAGGTCGAACAACGGATGTTCTTAAACACTGCGGACAGCCATGGCGATTGCCAAATAAACGGATCACAGATGTAACACAATGGATCTTAATTATATTAATTTAATACCAAACAGAAAACAATAAACTCGCGGAAAAGATGGTATATCGCAAACATGAGGTGCAAAAATTTGTACACCATATCCGGATTTCGACAATTAATGTCTCTTCAGTGATGTTAGGAATCAAAACGGTATTTGGAAGGCCATATAATTTACCTCAATTTAGATTGACTCTTGAATTTTGAAGAGTCGAAATAGGATGAACGGATCATATAAACCCGAAGGCAAATATATTACAAGCCCAAACGAAAAAATATAAACAAGTCTAAATTGAAAACAACGTTCAAACCTATGATTGCGTTGGATAAAACCCGCAATTTTTATACGTGTGCATGCAAAACAAATTTCTTTGTAGAGGGGTCTAAATACAGCACAAACAACATTTTCCAAAAGACCAAAAAAGTGAAAAAGTATATTTTAACAAAACGCATTTGACTAGCAGGTCGAACAACGGATGTTCTTAAACCCTGCGGACAGCCATGGCGATTGCCAAGTAAACGGATCACAGATGTAACACAATGGATCTTAATTATATTAATTTAATACCAAACAGAAAACAATAAACTTGCGGAAAAGATGGTATATCGCAAACATGAGGTGCAAAAATTTGTACACCATATCCGGATTTCGACAATTAATGTCTCTTCAGTGATGTTAGGAATCAAAACGGTAATTGGAAGGCCATATAATTTACCTCAATTTGGGATTGACTCTTGAATTTTGAAGAGTCGAAATAGGATGAACGGATCATATAAACCCGAAGGTAAATATAATACAAGCCCAAACGAAAAAATAAACAAGTCTAAATTGAAAACAACGTTCAAACCTATGATTGCGTTGGATAAAAACCGCAATTTTTATACGTGTGCATGCAAAACAAATTTCTTTGTAGAGGGGTCTAAATATATATATATATATTACATGTGAAACTTTGAAATGTTGTTTTGTATATTATTATATGATTTGTAATGGAGAACACTAATGTAACATTAGTTATCTTAATAATAAAGAATCTGAATACACCAAGGAATGCTCCAACACAAACTTGTGGTGAAAATCAAGGATGTAAAAGAACGAAAACGGATGTCTTCGTTGCTGTTTTTTGTGGTGTAATTGACCACCACATCCTTTTCTACAAAAGCTTTCAAAATAACTCAATGAAAAATAATATCTATATCTATCAATAAATAGTTCGTCTATAGTCATTCACAGAGGAAAATATTGTAATGTAGGAAATACGTGAAAGTTTCTATGGCACAGATCTACAAACATACATATTGAAATCTAACTCAAATATCATGTACACTTAAACTTACTGTGGCTGTTGTTATTTTGTCAGATCTTTCACAATTAGTAGCTTTATAAACATAAGCAACAAGCAAATATTGCAGGTGTAAAAATTCCGTCCTCATCATTCCGTAAGAACTTGAATAAGCATACTTTCAACTATATGTCATACACTTTTTGCTCTTATTTTGACCATACGAGTGGAAAAGCACAGCGAGTTAAATTAAATAATTATACGGGTCGCGAACCTTTAAGAAAGTTAAATCAAACAGAACTATTTTAATTCAAGTTTTTGGTGTTAATATTTTGTATTCTTACACGTCAAAAGGTTCGAATATGTTTTTCTCGAAGAAGCATGAATGGTTTCTTTTCAAGTATATTATACGATTAACTAATAGCAATAAATATAAGACGTGTACAATAAAAATAGTTTACATTTCAGAAAATGTCAAAGACCTTAGTCTTTACAAGTTAATAAAAAAATCAAATAGTTGGTTATTTGTGTAACTCAGTATTCTATAAAAGTAAATGTAAGAAAATAAATAGAGCTTGATTTTCACCTAATAAATACTTTTATTCATGCAAATGAATTCCAGCAATGTCATTTGTACTGAAATGTCGTTCGTTCTGTCCTTTATCCATTTACTGGAACAATAATTACATCGATAATTATTCAGATATTTATTATTAAATATTGTTAAACCATGGAAGTTTTATATTGACATGTCGGAATTTTCGGACCTTAAATCTTCAACTGCGTACTTTCTTTGGCCTTTTAACGTTTGTTTTTTATTTGAGCGTACTGGTGAGTCTTTGAAAACGGAACGCGTGTCTTGTATACGAAATTTAACTCTGGTATCTATGATGAGTTTATATACTTACACGATTAATCGAAACACACATGTATGCAATTTCACGTTATTTTACGTTCAGTTTAAACAAACCATGGTCCATATAAAGAATCACTCTCATATTTCGGGAAAGTAAACGAGGTCTTCTTATGAAAATTTAAAATGGATAGATACAACTTCTCGTTATTTTTCTACGAGAGAGAGGGTGAGTGAGAGAGCGAGAGAGAGAGAGAGAGAGAGAGAGAGAGAGAGAGAGATACACAACGGGAATGTAAACGAAGTCTACGTAAGAAAATTTAAAATGGATAGATATAATTTCTTGTTATTTTTATACGAGAGAGAGAGAGAGAGAGAGAGAGAGAGAGAGAGAGAGAGAGAGAGATACACATGCGAATCATATTCATTATTTTATTCTATGTCGAAATATTAATTTGTAAAGTATATGTCATTAACTTTAATTCAATACTAAAAAGTATTTTGAGCGTTTTTTTACAGGGTAAACAATAAACTTATAATCAGACTATTTCATATTTCAGTGGAATGGATGTAAGATGATAAGAATGATAAAATTGATTAGATTTTTTTTTAGGATGGGTCTGATGGAATACTTGTACATCAATATACACCTAAAAAGGAATTTTATTATATGTCAAAAATAACACAATATACTCAAATAGAAGAAAATAAAACAATATACTCAAATAGAAGAAATTATTGCTCATTTTCCCTTAGTATCTATCTTTATAGTTGTCTCTATTATCTTAAATATTTTATCGTTATTTTATCTAGGATATAACATTCATAAAAAAATCATTAAAGAAAAAGAACCAAAACTTTAAACGTCTTTGGGTTGCTGTCCCAATCACATTTGCCCACACTTCCTTTTATTCATAATAAAAAAAAAAACACAAATAACGTAACCCCCCCCCCTCCCCAAAAAAAAATAAATAAAAATGCACACACCATCATCAGGATTTTTCTCAACAATAACAGGTAAATACATCAAAGATAATAAGTTACATAATAATATTGTAAAACATAAACAGATTACGGCTAATAATACGTCCCTAAATGGACAACCTTGTATACTTGCATAATACACATTAAAATCATAACATTATCCTTGTTAATTGAAAGAAATATCTGTAAACTAGCCACATGGACACAGGCGGTCCAGACTCAGAAAATGTTTATGGTAATGGAAATTTTCTTTTTTCATGCCGCCCTATATAACCATTATTTGTATTTTTTTTACCAGTTTATAGAAATCTGTTGATAACCAGTAGGTCTTAGTTTATAGTGATGAAATTTTATATTGTATTTTGTGTTTGTTTTATTCTTGCTACAGCTTACGAGGATGATTATTTCAAATTCGAAAAATCAGGTAAGAATGAGTAAAAGAAATTCAAAAATTTATTTTTAACCAGTATAATCATTTTGTTGTATACTTTAAATATTAACACAATAAGGTATGCTATTAACTGCGTGCTCACGACGCGTGTTTCTGGATTGACTATTAGCAGGTACTGTTTTACATTTCAAACATTTCAATATCTGTAATATAAAGTCATTAAACTTAATTATTATAAATGATGAAACCTATCTTATTCTATAAACGCCGTTTGTGGATAGACACAGTTTTCATAATCAATAATGATATTCGTTTCATATTCAACAAGCATCAAAACACATTCTTCTTCAATGAACGTTATTTTTCAACTGTACATATAGACTTTCAATAATGATCAAAATGGTAAATGTGTTGGAGCTATACCTTTATATTTTATATTTTGTATTACATAATACAATTGAATCAGGCGTTCAGGGTTTTTGAAGTGAAATGATCACTCTTATCATATTTCAGAAAAGTTTGGAGGAATTTGTGACAAAAGGACAATATATAATGGATGGGCTTATAAACCTACTCCCGGAACTTGCGACCAATTTTATCAGTGCGACGAAGAAGGTGTTCCACATCAACAAAGCTGTGCAGCAGGAGCATTCTACGACGGAAATGAATGTCGACATGCAGAAAAAGTGCACTGTCCTTATGGTATTATTTGACCTTTTTTAGACATGAATTTTTTTATAAAAAATGTTTTTTCGTCCATAACTTTGTTCTAAAGTCTAAAATAAGTATATTAATTTTCATTAATTATTTCAATTACTACTATAACATATCAAAAAGTATTTACACACTTTTTAGAAATGTCTCAGACTGAATGTTACGACTTATGCATGAATAGTTTCATATACTACATAGTACCCATATAAAACAATAAGATAGTAGCATAACTATTCAATGCGATCTATATATATTCAATTCTACCTTTACATTTCTGCATTATTTTATACAGATTTTCTTTCATTATAGATCCTTGCCAGAGGAAACCACATGGCTACAGTTATGCTGATGGCCAGAGTTGCTATGGCTACTATGTTTGTATAAATGGACGGTCAAAGTACTTGACATGTCCGAATGGGTTTTACTACAATGCTCACAAAAAGTCGTGCCACTCTGATCCTACCTGCTTTAAAGATAACCTAAAGCATCGTAAGTGTTGCTTTATAAGTAAATATACATTTCAAAGAGAAAAGTTGATCACTTATTTGTGTCCCTTCATATCCAAAATTTACAAAGCTATGTGGTATTTTTTACAGACAAGCACATGTAAAGGTTATCCTTTTTAATTCATTAAATAAGTATTTAATTTCTCTCTTACATGATACTAGATGTCTTACAAATGATTGATGAATTTTTACATGTTTATTGCATCTGCAAATTAAGCTTTTATTATGCACTAAGCTTAGTTTTGGGTACATCTTTCGTTCAGTTGAAAGAGTCTTTCCAACCATCAGCTGACTTATCACGAAACCATTTAAATCTGTTAGAGCAGTAGCCAATATTTTGCATAGCTATGAAACCGAATTGTACACTTGCAATACTTGTGACTTAACCATGATTTTTCACATAATTATCTTTTTTTTTTATTTTGTTTCTCGATCACTTCAGCTTGCTCATTCGGAACAACATACCCTTGTCCTGGAAAGCCAGATCAGTTCTATCTATATGACGGTCGATCAACCTTGACTACCATGAGATGTCCAAGGGGATTGTGGTATCGACCTGACTTGTGTACTTGTGATTGGATAATTCCAGGGAAAATTCAGAAGCACGGTAATATTTCATGAATATTTCTAACGTTTTAATGATAGAGACAATTGATCGGCTAAACGATGGATCTCGATTCCCATTGCATGAATAAATATCAAACTTTCTGTTTTCAAATGTGAATTCATAAGCAAATTATTTCTGTATCGGCAATATCTTTGAATTTTTGGGATTTTACATCTGAATTCACTAACAATTCACATCATCTTCCCTTTCCTAACCGCCTCGATGGTTTTACAAATATAACGGTAGCGTGTGTGGGATGTCGTGGGTTTGATCCCTGACAAAATACTTACAGATTGGTATTTACTGCATGCCTGCTAAGCAATAAGAGGAAAGACTGGTCGCTTTGGAATCAAAATAATGATTTCAGGTTGGATGAAATGTCTAGCACGTCAACTTAGCGTGACGATTACTATAGTACAAAGCAGGATTCATAATCATATTACATTTACATATTCCTATCCTGAATACTAGGTCAGCCATCCAAACACTCATCGTTTTGTTACATTATCCTAAATTATTAGGAGCACACAACTTATGTGGTCATTGAATGTGTAAATGGATCAATTGAAAACAGTTCTGAATTGTTATTTTGATTAGAAACCAATATCTCCATCAGCACAGTTGAAAAATAAATAGAAGTAGTGTATACTTTTTTTCAGATATTTGCTATGTAAACGATAGAATTCTCGAAAATACACATTAGCCAGTGTTATAGTATTGCCATAATTTAAATTATAATTATTGTCTGTAAATATACAATACACACTTGTAACTTAGTTGTCGATAGTTCGTGGTCTTTACAAGAAAGATTCCAAAAGCGTCTCAAATCAAAATCTATAAGTATGTTGATATAACATGTAAATCATATCATCTTTAATGGGTAGGTACTGCTGCTGATAGACTATCCCTTCTCGAGGGTACCATAATCGAGCAGCCAGTACTGTGGTATAAACATAATTGAAATGTATATTTGCCGTTCATAACATAGTTAAATTATACTAAAACTAAGTTTGCAACTATCCATCAAGCAAACGTATCTATTCTGTTAATATTTTTTCATGCTCTCTAACGTATTATATATCGTTGTCTTTCAAAACGGGTTACCAGCATACCTGATGAAGGTTTGCTAAAAATACGTGCTGTGAGAACGGAAATTACATCGAAAAAGATAATGATATAAGAAATACCACGGACATATATTGTAGATAAAAATCCTTGAAAATAAATAGGACTATTTAATCAATGCAAATTCTTCAAATGAAGAGAACCACATCGATGGTGTCGTGTTAACGTATGCGCGTGTGCAGGGGTCGGGAGTCGATCCACGGCCTGGTCAAATCAAAGACTTGAATATTGGTATTTGCTGCTTCTCCGCTGAGCACGCGATATTAACATGTTAGAATAAAGACTAGTCGGCTCGGAGTCCGGGATAGGTTAGGATAAAAAAGTCTTCGTGTGGATGTTACCTTGTGAAATAACACGTTAAAAATATCCTACTAAATGTGTCGGTCTATAATACAAAGCAGGATGTAAATTCATAGCGCATCAACATGTTCTTGTCCTTTTATGCGTGTAATATTTGCCATTGGACGTTAACCACTAATCCGTTATGAACATCATCATCAAATGAAGAGCAATATACGTTGTCATAGATGTTTTCATTGACATAAACTCATTCATTTCAGTCTAAGAAATGTTAAGATTTATATAAAAGATTCCATACTTAATCATTATCAAATGTTTTCAGGTTGTTCTCCAATGTTTCACTTCACATACAATGGAAATTTTCTGGAAAAGTATAACAGAGTACAGCAAGTTCCAAACAACAACGTTGCCATTTACCGGAAATCAGCTCTCTTCAATAAAGGAGGGAAAATAATCATATGGGCCATGAACAACATTGATTTGGACAATGAATTTTCTCTGTGCTTTGAGTTCATGGCAAAAACATACAAAGGAGAAGTCGCTTTGATGTCGAATGATCAAAATGGATATGGCGCTACCTATAAAATATCGTACATTCCTGCGCTTGGTGTCGTAAAGGCTTATATTTTACAGAAAAATAAGCGACTGATACAGATGCAAGTATTTGGTGTTGTAAGTATTAGCCACCCTAATACATTGTTCATCGTTTTGATTTTATACATACAGTAAAAACTGTGTAAATAACGGAGCAGAAAGGAAATAAATGATTTAATAACGTAAGTTGATTTACAAACGAATAATTTCACTTTCTGTAAGAGTTGTCTACCTTAACAACGCACACATTATATTGATAACTTTTCTATTTTTAGAACCCAAGCAGAGCACATTTTGTCCGTTTTGCGAGATCAGACGATAAGCTGACACTTAGAGTTAACAACATGGCACCAGCTTCAGTAGAATGTGGTGAGTTTGTATCAGGCTAAAATTTAAATATGGAAAACCGATTTTCTGTGAAAACATTGATAAGCAAATGTAGATGCATATTGGTCAATTGATTATAAGTTTATAGCTATGTCATGGATTTAAAATATATTGGTATAGTTGCCTGTTTAAGTTAATTCCTATAGACGATATGGGACATAGTAAGAAAATCCAGAAATCTCAATTAAAAGTAGTAAACATGCGTGTTTTTGCTAATTTGTTGTCTAAATGTAGAGCTAAGATCTTGTATACCAATTACACGTGATGTCGGCCCCAAACAATTCAAATACAAATAATGTGAAGATGTTTCTTAATTCGCGAAAGAGAGCAAGTTTTCTCGTTAAAAGTATATGTTAATATACACAAAGCAACTCGCAAATGACTAGAACAACAAAAATACAAAAGAAGAGACAATGTCCCTAACCATTCATAACTTAAAGCTAAAGTTCATATTTAATTTTTACAGATGATGGTATTGCAAAGAATGGAAATCCTATGGTGATAGGTCAAGCAGGAGGGTGCACAGATTTTCAAGGATTTATCGACGAGGTAACTGATGTTAATTTGATGCTGATGCACACTTCCGAAATTAATTTTTATATACCAATTATAATTGATTCTTATCTGTTATGGCAGTCATTAGAAAAAGCAACACAAATGAAGCAAGATGTTATTTATAGATTTTGAATTTTGGCCGTAACTTTGGACTTGAGCTAGATAATTATAATAATTTGGGAAATAAATTCCCTTCGGGAAAATGACTTTTGAATAATTATCCTCTACGAGCAATGTGGTATTCGTGTATTTATGCAAAACAATCGTGTATATTAAAAGTGTAACACTGTTCAGAGTTTGATATACATTCTTAGCGCCTACTCACTATGAATATCTAAATCATTCTTCAGTTGTGGCACCTTCATATTTTTAGTTTGCGGACTAATTTTTGTTTACATTGAGTGATTGGTTGGTTGGTTTAAACGCCAGGACTTTTAGAACATATGCACACTTGGTAAACGTATTTTTGTTAGAGGAACAATGTTAATAGCCATGCTACCGATGCACAACTGTTTCTCTTACACCAGTTATTCATTAATTAATTGGTGGTCGTGTGCGGACTGTATTTATTTAGAGAATGCATTTCAAAATATAACGGCAGTTTCAGTATTCTTCTCTGTAACTCGATGATTTAGATAAACTAGACAGCATTTTTTATTAGTGTTCAATATTTTTTCTAGGTGAAGTTTTATAACTGTGTTCCAAAAGGATTTCTTGACGTATATGATGACTTGGATTCTGATAACCGCCATCACCATGAAAGAGACAGCGATGTTGAAGACTTTCATTAATAACTGTTAGCTGTGAAGTTTGACAATGAAAACTTTCTGATCTTACCATTAAAATTTTATGTAAACTTCACTAAAGATTTAAATTAAAATTGTGTATCGCAGAATAAACAATCAGTGTCGATCTAAGAACAACATATAGCCCAAGATCAAACTTCGTATGATCTCTATTACATATAATTGTAATAATTTTCAATAAAGAAAATAGAGATTTTAAATTTGTATGTATTTTTTTATTTCATTTTGTTCATTTTTTTCTTTTTAATGGCAAGGCTTGAGTTAAATATACTTTCTAATGGCAGGGTTGATATAATTATACTTATGTTGTATTTAAATATATTTTGTACTTGTTGACGTTTGTTGAGTTTTTGTTTGTTGAAAAATAAAACTTTAGATATCTATAATATAAACGAATATCTTAATAAGTTGATTTTAACTCTAAAATTTCTTTCATTTCTATACTGTACATATTGTAAAAATCTAGGTCGAAGATAAACGCTACAAATTTCTGTGGTGTATAAATGAAGGTTGTTCAGATCTCCAAATTAATACGATATTCAAGGGCTTACGTTTCCTATTATAATTTCCTTGATAGAGGGCTGCTGCTAAAAATGAAGCTTTCGAAGAAGTGTCCTTAATGGTAAAGTTGAAGTTATCCCTTCGAAAATTGACGGTCGCCATCAAGATTTGGTTAACAGAAATATTATATATATGTTACAGTTGACCACGTGTATGTTCACTTGTTGCCATAATACCGCCCATTTTTCTTCGATTGTGACATCATCCAATGAGAAATACCACCAATTTTGACTTATCATGAGCAATAGACTGGTGCCCTAGTGAAGCAGGAACAATTAACCCTTCGAAAGCGGGCTGAGTCTAATATTATCAGTTTAAGGTGGGTTAATGTTGCTATATCTTTAGTTTTCTGTGTAGTGTTTACGGACTGCTTGCCTTTCCGTTATTTTATCTTCAACCATGGTCATTTTTCTTCGACTGACTGTTTTTGGTTGTCCTCTTTGTATCTACGCACATAATTAACATCCTTTCTTAGGCAATATATAGGGCGGCCCAACTGTTATTATTTAAGAATATGATTATCATAGCGAATATCTCGTGTATGAAGTTAATTAGATTTTTTTTTTATCTTCAGTGATATTATGAGGTCATGCGTACTGAAATTCGTTCCGCTTCAATGATTTTGCCAGAAGGAGGCGTAGGCTCATGCAATTGGAGCCTGGAGGTAACTAAAATACTGAAATTTTAGTTATTTTCGTTTATAGATAGGGTCTACGGTAAAACAGCTGTATGATGCTAGGTCATTGTTGATAATACGCTATAAGTCAATTTTAAAATTGGTGTAGGTGGTAAATTTGGCAAAAATCAGTGGAGCGGAACCAAACGTTAACTCGATTTGCAACTCATTATAGTAGATTAGCATACCAAAAATCAGCTCAATACGTGAAGGCGTTAGAAAAAAAGTATGTATAACTGTTATTTTCATGAAATTTTCAAATTCCAAAGCCTGTAATTTTGGCAAAAATCAATGGAGCAGAGCCAAACGCAAACTAGATCTATAATTCATCATAGTAGACTCACTTACTAAAAATCAGCTCAATATGTGAAGGCGTTTAGAAAAAAATCCGTATAACTTATTTTCACAAAAATTTCGAAGTCCAAAGTCCATTTTTTCGGCAAAAATCAGCGGAGCGGAACCAAACATAAACTCGATTTTTAACTCGTCATAGTTGACTCACATACTAAAAATCAGATCAATATGTGAAGGCGTTTAGAAAAAAAATCCGTATAACTGTTATTTTCACGAAATTTTCGAAGTCCAAAGCCCATAATTTCGACAAAAAATCAGCGGAGCAAAACCAAACGTAAACTCGATCTTTAATTTGTCATAGTTGACTCACATACTAAAAATCAGATCAATATGTGAAGGCGTTTAGAAAAAAAATCCGTATAACTGTTATTTTCACGAAATTTTCGAAGTCCAAAGCCCATAACTTCGACAAAAATCAGTGGAGCGGAACCAAACGTAAACTCGATCTTTAACTCGTCATAGTGGTCTCACATACTAAAAATCCGCTCAATATGTGAAGGCGTTTAGAAACAAAATCCGTATAACTTTTATTTTTCACGAAATTTTCGAAGTCCAAAGCCCATAATTTCGGCAAAAATTAGCGGAGCGAAACCAAACGTAAACTCGGTCTTTAACTCTTCATAGTAGACTCATGTACTAAAAATCAGCTCAATATGTGAAGGCGTTTAGAAAAAAGTCCGTATAACTGTTCGTTGCGAAATGATGGAATGACGGATAAGAGTAACACAATATGGCCCGATCACTTTGTGGCGGGGCCATACAGATAGGATGAGGTTCAGTGACAACAATACCTGTAATAATTTCCATTTATCTATTCTATAGTCATTTAAAATCACTTAAAGTATAATATATAAACCTACAGTAATAATGCAAAAATATATAGTTAATATATTGAAAGACATTTGTTTGAAAGATTTCACTTAAAGTATAACATATACACTAACAGTAATATATAATGCAAAAATACAAAGTTGATATATTGAAAGACATTTGTTTGAAAGATTTCACTTAAAGTATAACATATACACTAACAGTAATATGCAAAAATACAAAGTTAATATATTGAAAGACATTTGTTTGAAAGACTTCACTTAAAGTATAACATATACACTAACAGTAATAATGCAAAAATTCAAAGTTAATATATCGAAAGACATTTGTTTGAAAGACTTATGGTGGTGTATGTCATAATTAATTGAAAGACTTTGGTAGCGCATCCAACATTAATTTTCAATGAAGACTTCTTGTAATACATTTTACAGTTCATAGAAAGACGTGTGGTGTAAATGAATTTTCCGTAATATTCCTGTCTGTCGTATATATTACCGTTTTCATTGACAGATTGACAGGTTAGGAAGAACGATTGGTTTAATTTAAAACATCTAGGATTTTCAAAAAGGGTGCTATGCAAAGTTCATAAATAAACTTTCATACTTCTATAATCACTAGAAAAAGGAATACCATTTGTTTTCATAATTCCAAATTTACAAAAAGGAACAGGAAAGACAGACAAAAAATAAAAGACTTCCGGCAAAAGGGGGAATCTGTCTACATACATCGGCGTCTGAATACAATTCGTTTAATTTAGAACTATAGATCACTGTCGATAATATGAATTCACGGTGTTGTAAGTTATCCGTCGGATGTCTATAGTAATTATGACATCAAGACGTTTTCTCAATCATAAGAATCTTCTGCATAAAGACTGTCAAAGCCTCTGAAAGAAAAAAAAACGTTATTATTATTTTTGAATATTTCAAAATCACAGAAATCAAACCTAAGTTGAAAATTGAAATACAACAGATATATTTAAAAAGGCACATCGATTCTAAAAGATTTCAAAGTTTTCTGTCTCAAACTTACCTGTAACAAGTATCAGATTTTTTACGATTGGTAAATTTTGTTTTCAAAAGTTAAAGGAACATATTTTAGTAATTACAAAACGTTTCCCCCTTTTTCAGATTCTAAAACGGCTTTCATGTTTATCGTTTACGATTGAACTGAGATTTTTTTTGTAAAATTGAAATGATGATAAAATTACCTGTTAGTTCTTTGAAAGGCAATGGTTTAGGATTCCAAAGCACGCCAAACCAGTAGATTGGTATTCCAGAAAATAAGATCGCTAGTCCTATGCCCATCTTATGAGGTTTTTGATATATAGCTAGTACAAGCACAGCAATGTTGACGATGAACATGGAAACAGGCACAAACAACATGGTCTAAAATTTACAGATAAAATCTCCAATTAGAAGATTAGAATGTTCTTCTGTTTATATGAAATACGAAATACGAAATATTTTATTAAAGAAAGCTCAATTATGAACATAATCATTAATAGCATAGATACAACAAAGAATAACATTTAAACTATCTAACTAAAATTAATACTACACAAGTATCAAAATATTATGTGTTATGTGTTCCAGGGGGATTAACTCTAGTGTAAAAAGACAAGTACATTATAAATAGCAAACAAAAATTTCACACTTTTATTCTAAGTAAAAAACACATGTTTAGGTACTTAGCTATACTTTTGCATACATCAGTGTCTTCATTACTTAACAACCACATAAACTGAGAATTAATATTTGTAGTATTAGTAATGTTTTTATTTAAACAGTTGTAGACTAACTCCTTCCTTAAATGAGAAAATTTTGGACAGTCTAATAAAAAATGTAACTCATCTTCAACCAAATTTATATTACAGCTCTTACAGATCCTGTCATCTATAGGAGTTTTTGGTATAGTGTATCTACCAATTTCAATATGAAGTTTATGACTGCTGGTTCTTAACCTTGTCATACTTACTCTATCATTATCTTTAGTTACAGCGGATAAATATTTTTCAAATTTAAAAATATTCTTAAATAATCTATATTTTCTCAATTTATCACTAGTTTGTAGTTGCTGAGGCCACTGTTTTTCAAATTTACACTGAAGACACTTTCTTAATACTAACAAAAAATAATTTTTAATAGATTTTGGATTCTTATAAAAGTGTGACAATCCACATTCATTTAAAATACATTTTATACAACTAAGCCAACATTGTTGGTTATTATCTATCATAGTAATATTTTCAGCTAATGCTTCTGACAGTAAAGCATCTTTAGGTTTATCATTATACAATCTAATCCAGTACTTAACCATTGACATAATAATATCAATATACAATTGAAAACGGCCTAGCTCACCATACAATGCCAGTTTACATGTTTTTCTATTTACTTTCAGCAAATATCTGCACATATTGAGATTTATCTTTTCAGTTGGTACAGTATTAAAAATCTGGTCAAATATATTTTCACTGTTATATCTATTACATTTTCTGGTGTCAAATATGCCCAGAATTTCAGAAGCATACAGTACAACTGGTTTCACAGTATGGTCAAATATAAATGTAAAATTTTGAATGTCACAAGGAGTGTTTTTTAATATATTAGTCAATTTAAAAAATGCCTCCTGACCTCTAGAATTTAGGTCATTGAGGGCACGTTTGAAACTCCCATTCAAACTAAATAGAACACCCAAATATTTATATTGATAAACAGACTCAATACTCTTGTCGTTTATAAAAAACTTTCTAGATATCATCCGTCCACTTTTATTAAATAGCATCACTTTAGATTTATCATAATTTATTTCAAGCCCCCAATTTTCACAATAGTTATGAACCTTGTTCATACAATTCCGTAACCCTTCAGCTGATTCTGATACAAGAAGTAAATCATCTGCATACAATAAACTATTTAGTAACTGTGATCAAAGTGATACAGGACAGCATGAAGCATCAAATAACTTAGTAATGTCATTAATAAATACATTAAAAAGACTTGGACTAAGATTGTCCCCCTGGAACACACCAACACTAGATGAAAAAACCTCTGAGAGTGAAGAATTATCTAATTTAACTCTAAGCTCTATATTGCTATACATGGATTTCAGTAAGGATAAAAACTTTCCACCCACCCCTGCTTTTATTAATTTGAATAGGAGTGCAGGGTGCAGAACAGAATCATATATATATATGTTATTTCCAGTCGTTGCATCTCAGTTTTGTCTTCATTTATAAACTATGTTAAAAAAAACAAGAGGCAACACATTTAAGTTATATATCTAGATTTCTACATAAACAAAAAAATACTTCTTTTTATTTGGTCTCTGGTGGACAGTTGTCTCATTGGCAATCATACCGCATCTCCCAATTTTTATATTTAAGAGGAAATAAAATAAATTTGGTTTGAAAATGAATAATTTCAATATCATACCCAAACTACTTGTAATGCTATTTGTAATCTGTTTTCAAAGTTTAAAAAAAATGTTGTGGCATACATGATGTGTGTAAATGTTGAAAACTACACAATATATACAGTATATATTACCTGATACGGTCTTGGTAGTTTGGGTTTTGTGATTCTTAAGTATAACAGTGAGGATACAACAGCTATTCCCATTATCGTTGAAAATAAACTGATAAACTCCATCATATCGGTAACTCCTCCTGTGTATAGCATTGCCAATCCCCATGCCAACTGAAATGTAAAAAATCGAGTAATTTGAATTAAAAGCAGGGTACCACACAGACACTATCATTGTGACATGCAGAGGATTTATTTCTACATTTTAATGGCAGCAAATAAATCATATATCCAGGAGACTGCCAAAACAGAGACTTCTCAAAACAAGTTCACATACTATATATACTACCTTTTTTTAGAGATCTACAAGTAGTAAACTACTTTTATTATAATTGATACTGAAAAAAACCTCATCAAATATATCAGGCTTATAATTTTGTACGCTAGACGCGCGTTTCGTCTACAAAAGACTCATCAGTGACGCTCGAATCAAAAGAGTTAACAGGCCAAACAAAGAAGGAAGTTGATAAGCGTTGAGGGTAAACAATTTCGAAAGGTTAGCTAAGGTAATATTTTCCTTGGAAAGAAAATCCTTAGTGTTTGGAACAATTCAAAATTTTGTAAACAGTTAATTTATAAATATGACAATTCCAGTGATAATTCATGTCAACACATAAGTGCTGGCAACTGGGTGTACCTTAATGCAGTTTACATGATCCAACAATGTACTCACACAAAAAATTGAAACATGCAAGTACCTATAATCTCGGACTATTGTTGTGTCATTTTTATCATACCTCAAACAACTCCCATTAAAATTCATAAAATAACATGTAAAGTCAAAACAAGTTAAGCACACATTTTAATAAGTACTGCACATTTGCACCCATTATGATGTGTTTTGTCAATAAATTGTTCTCAATACGAACATACAATTTTCAACGTTTGCTATGTTATATCAAAATCCCGGCATATCTTGTAATTTGGAGTTGACTGCGTAACATTCAAATGGTAAAAATCTTTAAGCGCATTTTTTCTACTTTTGTTGCAATTTTTTCTTTTTTCATATTCAACTGTAAGTAAAATTATTTTATAAGTTTACTTACAAGCACTATAATGGCTGGCCATGGAGTCAAATATTTCCGATGTATCATACCTAAGATAGTAGGCATATGTCCCACACGTGCACCCGCGAATATCAGCCTGTAAGTAAGGGATTTCTGTTAGTTTCAAGCGTTCGTGAAAAAATTTCTGTCTCAATCACTTCTTGTGTTTGTGTCTCTACGTGGCTTGTAAACATTGTACATACATGTATGATTCTATCCCACCCTATGGTATTATATTGTATCGGTCACACGGGAAAAGGAGGATATTCATATATTTGATTACGATGCCGCAAATTATAATGAACTAGAACACACCGGCGACATCGCGGATCCGTGACTGAATTAAAGTATCTAATTATGTATAAGCCTTATGTTTAGCCTGGATTTTCAGTATTGGTATTGTCATCTGATAAAGTCATGCTGTTTATAAGATGCACGGCTTTCTCTGCTTTCAAAATCTTCTGTTTGAACCCGTCAACCTGGAACTAATTTTTATTTCGAAAACAAAAGGGCCTGGAATGGTGTAAGTTTTAATCAACGCCATTGTCCTATATATATATATATAAGTTATATATAAAGTTGAATTTTTTTACTCGCCGTTTTTACGTCATGCCGGCTAACAAATAGGAAACTATGCCTACCCTTATTTTAAGTCTGTATTTTTAGTATTCGTATTGTCATCTTATAAAGTCATGCTGATTAAAATACTACAATAGGAAACAATGATTATGACCCGTGTATATAGATAGCCAATCCCAAATACACCGTTTGGTGGTGCGCCTAATTAACATGCATATGCGGAACGTACATATTAGGTAATAGGTAACAGATGACATATACTATTGGTATCGGTATCCACCCGGAACTTGTTAATTTTTGGTAATATTAATGATGTGGAAAACAAAAGGGCCGGGAATGGTGTAATTTTTAATCAACACTATTGTCCTATATTAGTTATATATAAAGTTGAATTCTTTGATTCGTCGTTTTTACCCCATGCCGTCTAACAAATTGGACCTCGTTATTTTAGTATTACAGATTCGCTGAAAGCTTTGTTCTAAACTTGATAATGCCAAGTTTAATCTTTAGATACACACAACAAATCCGCGATACGAAGTTTTTGCGAGATGTGGAGCAGTTTGATACTGAGAGTATTTGATATTTAATATGAAGATAACTTTATCTAAATGATGTAGAATAAACAAAAACAATAGGTAGAGATATGAGTTTGTGTCAGCTATGATGTCCTACAGTCTTATCGTTTTTGAAATAGAAAAAGGATCTAGGGATCAATACATGTAATTATATTCTAGTGACGTGTACTTCTACTTCCTTGTATTCGTACATCATTTCATAACCCAATGAAATCAATGTATTAGGGATGGTCAACATTTAGAACGTGTCCTTTATTTTCCCAGGTAAAAATAGGTTCTTCCGGGATGTGAAGAAATAATATTTGTATACACCTAACAGTAGCATACCACAGTGATTATTAGTAGCTAAACAAACTTTTTTTTTTATATCGTCTCATTCTGCATTTTTGAAAGAAGATATTGTGTTAATCAGTAAAAATGTTAAGATTGAGTTCTATTTTTATGTCGAAATTTTGGTCATATATCTCGGATTGTCAACTTTATCAAGATACAAAATTCAACATATTTCATAAGACATTTTTAACTATTTCGGAATGACTGGTATTTTCACATGCACGTTAAACTTTTTAAATCAATATTTGATATAAATTTAGATATTGAGATCGATTTATCATGTTTAGAATTTTGTATAATAATTTTATTTGAGAAAATCTAAATTCCTGTTACTGGAGATAATACAATACTTATAAGGAAGTGAAAATTGCTGTTGTTTAGTAAATATTTTTGTTTGTTTGAAAAAGCTACAATTTTCTTGTTAAACGTCAAACTATATAGAAATTAATCCCCTTATAAATGCAATTAAAACCCATTATCCTAATTTTAACCTGCTTGACTCAAACTCTAAACCTAAAACTATTTTAGATCCCAATAATGATATTATATTTTGTCTAGTGTAGAGGGCTATATAAAGCAATCCATGAAGTTGCGAAAACAAGGTCCACATTAGGCAATTATCTATATACTTATATATATATATTATTGATATTAACTTGACTTGTTAAGAACTTTTTTCATGTACATGTATTGTATGTTTCTTGTGTACATGTCTGTTATGTTTGCATTTTTTTAAACACGTCAGGGTTTTACTTTTTGCAATAAAGTTATATTATTTCGTATTAAAAAAATGAAAAAAAAGAAGACAAAAGAAACATATTTGAATTAAAAATTGAAAAAATAAGAGGAAATTGCTGTTGCTAAGTAATATTTTTCTGATTGAAAAAGTCGCAATTTCCTTATTGATAGTCCTAGACTCCTAGTCATGTTTCATATTAAAAACATTGGAAAGAATAAAAGGCAAGAAAATATGAGAGTTATACATTTAAAAATCAGAAAACTCGAATTAAGATAACATTATGATAAATGCGTTAAACTCTTCTTCCGCGTTTAAAGGTTATTCAGTACCTACTTGAAGTTTTCTAAGTAAACAACTTACCTCGAGTGTCCCATTATGGAGGCATTGAGTGCACCAATGGATGTCAGAGCTACAAAGACGGATATCACGGCAGTCAGTGGTTTGTAAAAACGCTGGATATACACCTGTAACGTAAAATTGCGTGTACATGTCTCATAATGATGACACTGCAATGTTTCGTTTTGAGAAAGCATAAGTCAAATTAAATATTATTTAAACCAATAAATTAAACGTCTGGTTGTAACTAAACAAATACAATCAACTATTTTTTTGTTTAGAATGACTGCAAGACTCGAAATTGTTGTTAAAGCATAGAATTAAGTGTTTTAACTTTTCTTCGTCTTAACTCGCCTTTAACTCCCTGAGACAGCAGATACCAAAGGGAAAAAAATCATTATAGTAGAATAAAACCGACAAAACAATGGACAGAAAGAAAACACAACCAAAGACCACCAACATTCAGTTTACAAAACACCACCGTGACAGAGTACTAAAGATTAATAACCCCATCAAAAGTCGGGGTGATCTCACGTGCTTGCTCCAGAATCGCATGCAGATCCTGCTCCAATAGTGACCCCATCTGTGTTACTAAGGTAAAATACGTTTTTGAGTCATCAGGTGATTATGCATTATATAATATCAGATTGGTGAATGTCTCTTGTCTTACCATAAGAAATTCCCTGTTCATAAACCATCGGCATAATACATTCTCTAACCGTAAGCGTAACCAATGTGAAAACGAGGTTTATCAGGACAAAGCTGACACAAGACAGTCAGCGGTAGAAACAATACAGACATCTTAAATACAATAGAGCAAAAACAATACTGAAAACTAGAGCAAAAGCAACACAAACCCCTTTAAAACATAACATAGGGGCGATAGTTTTTCGGTATTCTTTTGGGTTTTCTTGTACATGGCTAATTCAAAGATATGAAGCATATTGCTAACGAACGACTTACCAATGCAACAGCGTTAGATGCTACAACTTCCGACGGTGACATGAGCGTAAAATAAGCCACATTAGTCAGGACATATTTCATGATAACGGCTATCATAGCAATGAAAACTGATCTGGGCAAATCTCTGAAAAATACAAATTGAGAATTAATGCGGATTGAGACGTACGTCTTCAATTTTTGCACCCGTATTAAAGGCTATATTATGAAACAGCCGAAGAAAAATTAATATCAGGGTTTTTTATCAGTGATCTTAAAAATGATAATTAAGATGCTTACTTTTCTGGCTTTTTCACTTCTTCCATTAGACTTGTCATTACCTGCCTGTAAAATATCCAAAAATGTGTCAGGATTACAGTCGGTAGAGTACATTACAAAAAGCAAGCGGTCTAAGAAAATGTTTTTTAGTGTGATGAGTGTAGATATTTTGACCTTAACCCCAGACAAGAACCCTTTTTAACAACGTCCAAAATATCACATTCACATTCAGAATGACAACATGTAAGTATTATATAATGAACAAAAATAATCGGACTCGAACCGACTAGCATTTCTGTTACTCCTAAATGCCACGTGCTTTGTGTGAAGAAGCAGCAAATGGAAGTATTTAAGACTATGATGATTCGGCTGGGGATCGAACCCATGAGCTCTTGCACTCGAGGCAAGTACACTACCACGAGACCGACATATTGTTGTTATTGTCCTTATTAAGATATAACCGTTTCTCTGTAAGTGTCATTTAAATATAATACATAATACACTAACCATCCGCCGTAGGAGAAGATTGAATAAAATATTGCAACTGCAAATTCTCCTGGTTCTTTAGTTGTTCCTTCAAAAATATGCTCGAAGCTTTCAGTTTCCCCTAAAATAAAGAGATTATGAAAGTGTTCATTCACACATTTACTTTAAACGGTAGAAATTGATACAACGTTTGCTTTTAGAGGCATTAAAAAGACACATATACACACAAAATCTTCTCGTTTAAAATGCGACGAGAATCGGGGGGAAATCATTATGATTATTCTTGTCATCGCGTTATATTTAATACCCAGACTCTATTTCTCTTTCTTTTTGCATATTTATGTTAATTCTCGATCACATTTATAACTACATATATTCTATAGGTGGTTTTGCACAGTATTTATTGCTATCGGCATTTTGAGCTAACGACTAAGCATAAATAATTTGATAATATATTTCATACATACATACAACTTTTAGTGATTAACATACCTTTTGTGAAGTTAACTATCCCTGATGCTATGATTATCAATAAAGCTAAAACTTTTGTACTGGAAAGCAGTGTCTGTACTTTGGTTACATACTTCATGTAAACACAGTTGATGACCACAAATGTTACTATGAAACGAAAACAATAATTTGAGTCTAAATTTAAATCTAGTACAACACATCAGAACTTTGATCACAAGTAAAATTTACTTACTTACTCGCATAGATGTTATGAAATATTTATAGCGGTAGTTAGCTGATACCAAAGACTACTGAAGTCGAAACTAGGGTCATCTTGATCTTGCTGTAAGGAGTAGTGACATATTAAACACAACATTGAAGACCTTCCAACAATGACTATATACAGAATTAATATATAACAGCAATAGAGACGTTTTCTTATATCATACAGTTATAGTTGTTTATATTCTCGTCCTTTGGTCCCTAGTGGATAGTTATCCCATTTGCAATCAACCACACCTCTTTATTTTCATACTATTTCTAAGTACAACCTCCTTGGGAATTCTAGATATGTCGTATGCATTTCAACTTTTTTGTCAATGTAAAATTGATTAATAAAAAAAAGTATGACATACGCTAAAGAAATTGAGAGAATAAACAAATAAATTCTTACTCATTATCCATCCTGCTAAAAGTTTCACTGCATTTTCTGGAGCCTCACAATCGGGAAAAAATGGTTGGAAAATATACAAAGCTGCGGTGTATGCTAAAAAGGCCCAAAACGGACCAGATATTAAAACAACGTATCCCCACAGAATTAAAAAGCCTGGCAAAGGACCAAACGTCCTCATAACATAGGCATACGGACCACCAGCTTTTGGTAGCATAGTACCGAGTTCAGCAAAACACAACGCCAACATCATATTAATAAGTCCGCCAACCAGCCATACAATTAACGATGCGCCTACAGACCCTGCAGACTTCAATATTGCTGCAGGAGATATAAAAATTGAGGAATGTCCCGTCACAGCAATCATTATAGCAACGCAGTGAACAAGATTCAATGATTTCTTCATTTGAAAGTCTGAATGTTTATCTTTTCTCTCAATTTCGACCACTGGTGGCGTTCCATTATCTTTCTTGGATTCTTCGATGCTAGAAACCCCACTACTGTCCGATATATTATCATATGAATTGTCATTCACATATGCCTTATTTTCATGTCCTGATATTGAAACTAAATTCACTGGATTTTCTTTGCTTTCTGGTGTAGCAAAAATCTCTATCTTTTTTTTTGATCTTGTCATTCTGTTATTTTTTCTTTCAATTGTAGAGTTTCCTTTGCTTCGATATTATACGTTTAAAGTCTTAAATGTTACTGAAAGACCTTTTCACAAGTACACACAAAGGTAAGAAATATAAATTGAATCCGGTTCATCGTTTGTGAATCTATACTGTACAAATAATTATTAACCAATGGGGAGTCCGTTTCAAATCCGGTTATTCTATCTAATTATTGAAAGTCCAGCCCTTCGTTACTTGGTCACGTATTTAGTTTCATAATTTAAAATTTCTCCGAAACAGTATAAATCGTTTTTCTCATTACACAATCTTATAATTTAATAATTGTTTTTTTTTATATCCATACAACTTAACATGTCGATGCATTTAGTCAGTTAAACTACTTCTCGCTATTTTCATTAGGTTAGTATAATTCAGACTTGAGAGAAAATCCAGGTACATTGATCTCAATCTAATACCCAAGCAATATCACGGGTGTCATTCGGTGTATCGAGAGAAATGAACAATTAAGTGAAATTCTACTTCAAAATCTGTGAAAAATCGGCTATATTTTCAAAAGGTGGAACAAATAAAAAAAAAAAGTCTTTCAAAATGATTCAACTTCCTTAATAATACTGTGCACTAAGTTAAAGAAAAAATGCAGTACCTTTTAAGAAAACACAAAAGGCGATACACAATCCTATGAGAATCATTAGGAAAAAATCACGTCAGGATATATTTGAAACTTAATCTTTATTGTGTCATATAGTCCAGTAAAATGAAAGTATGTTATTACTTTAAAAAGTTCATATTATTTTTGAAAAAGCTGATTTTTGTTGATTTTTAATCAAAATTGATCGTGAAAGACAAGGCGTGACCAGACTTAATGATCAGAAAACAGCATTTCTTTTACCAATTGATATACTTGTAATTGGTTGAAGCATGTAATTACGTACTAAGAACGTAAATTAATGCTTTAATTTTTTTTTGTGATATATGTACATAGATCCCCTTACGGAGTCCATTAAGTGCCAAGTAAATAGAAATATTTTCGTTTGCCAGAGATGTAATCTGGTGCGCACTAGTTTGAAAAATCGTGCGCATGACTTTTAATATCTAGACGACATTAGAAAAATTATGCGCATTACTTTCAAAAACTGGTACTAGTGCCCACTTTTCATTTACTGTTATCAAATGAATATCGGTTCATTTTTTAACGCCGCCGGGGTATATGCAAAAAGGATATGCCTTTTTTACCCTCTCTGCCATGGTATTTGCCAAAAAATACTCTATCCGACTGGACGCTTGTAACGTCACGATCATCAATGCGTTTTGGAACGTTAACATTCGGTGTAATTAAACAGATATAGCATGTTCTTGAGGGGTATTTGCGAAAAATACCAGTCTTGAGAATGAATTTCCCTCGCCTTACGGCTCGCGAAATTTAACATTCTCTCGACTGGTATTTTTCGCAAATACCCCTCCTTAACATGATATATCTGTTCAAAATTAGGTTTTGTTGTATGTCTGTGATGTATGTTTACACAGTTTTGGCTGCTGGGTCCCATATATGGCCACGTTAACCAATTATGTCTGTATGGGTTTCCCAACCAATTTGGCAATATTACGGAACATTAAACAACTGTCATACAAGTGGGCGTATTAGCTAGCTAGAAGACAGGAATATGACAGTTTTTTTAAACAATGCTTTTTTCCAATTTTTACAAAGATCAACAAGGATCTTCGTTTTATAGATATGACTGCGCATAAAAATTAATGGAACTCAGATGAGACAATTTTAACTTTTCAAACGACATAAACTTATGCAGGACGAATAGACAGACTTATATTGTTATAAGAAAACTAGTCGGTGTGGTATTATCAAATAATCAGATCCAATGGCATTGAACCATAATAGCTCTATTCACAAACAAAAGTGAAGCGGAATAAGTCTTGCAAATTCAATCTTTTGATACACCAATTACAAATATAAAAAAAATCATTTGATCGTTTTCGTGAATTTTTTTCAATAACGAATAAGCGGCAACAGATCTTTCACGATCCTTTTCACGATCATCAAAATGTGGTACCTGATCTTTCACGATCCGAAATATCAATTTTTTACAAATATTACTGTTTTTGCAAATTTTCTGATTAAACTAAATCAAAATAACTTTAAGAACTATTTTAAACAGTAATATTGAACGATATTTTTAGGAGAAAAGTAGTGTGTGCATTAAGAATTTGAAAAAATCATGTTTGTTTACATTTTTATTTCATTGAAATTTCGAAGAGCAATCAGCCTTTTGTAGTTTGTAGAAACTGTGTACTTTTAAGCCTTGATTTTTCTCGGATACTGATCCTAATGTTGAACCATTTTAACAGACAGTTTTATTTTTCAAATATTTGTCATTATAATTGATTTAATTATATCATTTACTGACGTTGTATGCGTCTTCTCGATTAGATTTCCTTCAAGATCCTATACCAGATCTTTCACGATCCAATCGCAATACTTGACCACCGTTACTCATTCTTTCACGATCATTTCTCTCGATAAAACGAATGATAGCCGTGAATATATTATTGAATGACTTTTATGTAACGAAACAAGGAAAATCTTATTTATCTGTAAAAGCCAATCTCCAAATAACAACTACAGGTAACTAGAAATGGTTCTAAACGATCACCAAAAATCTTATTTATATGAACTAGAAATGGTTCTAAACGATCACTAAAAATCTTCTGTATAATTATGACAATCTCCTAATAACATCTACAGGTAACTAGAAATAGTTATTTATATGACATTCTCCAAATAACAGCTGGTCTAACTAACTAGAGAATGAATTCGGCAGCTGAAAATTATATAAACAGATGACAATAAATAGAATACTGTCGTGATGCCTACTTGGGACAGATGCGTTACAAATAATAATATTATCGTGCATTCCAACCCCGAGTGATTTAACGTGTATTCCTTCAGAAGAGTCCACAAAGGATGAATGTGGAATATAAATATGGTCACTTTGGTCTTCATCCGACCGGTAATAAAACCCTTGTCAAAGTGATGCGTCCGTTTGGCTCTGCGGTATGTACAATTAAGTACGCAGCTACGTCCGGTCAGAATGGGGACGTTAAATCCGATGCATCGTGTAAATTTAATGTACCAATATCTGCATGTGAAGAACCCTTGCAACCACTCTTTGAGGGGTCCGTAGGTGGTCTGTTGCAAGGCAAAATTTCAGTCCTAATCCAAAATATCCTGATTTTCCAGTAGCAGTCAAATTTTCAACGACCTTCATCCAGGACGGCCTATATTACAGGACCTACCTATTGTATTTATTGTTAATTTGTTCTAGTTCTGAACATGCATGGATTATTTGCAACTGGACGTTAAGCACCCAACAATCAATCAATCAATCCTTCACTAGAAAGAACGAACACAAAAGAAATACAAATGAGTAACCAAATGCCTGTTTTATTTGTTTGGGGCTCATATGTTTATTAGTTTTAATCTTTATATATTACATTTTGTTAATACATGGTTAATTGATTGATTGATTGATTGATGCTTGCTTTCCGTCGCATCAGCGCAAATGTTAAATCGTGGCGAGATCTTTTTGGTATAAAAAAGAGGCGGAAGATACCAAAAGATAAATAAAAACTTGTGTAAGTCGAAAAGTGATCCACAAAATCATAACAAAAAAACGGAAAACAACGAAAATACAAAGAACAGTCTACAAAACACTTATAAAGATAAAGTCCGAGCAACACGAATCCCACGATAAACCGGAAGTGATATAAGGTGGAACTCGTCGTCTTGCTCATGGTAATAAATAAACAGTATGAAAAATATGATATTTTTTTTAATTCAGACAACAGGTGCTTCACCATACTTAAACTAACATTGTAATAAAAAATAGTTAGATACAAATAAAATTCAATTAAAGCTATGTGATAAAAACAGTTGACGTAACAAAAATAGTTTAGATCTTAGCAGAAAAAAAGTATTAACAAAAATACCTAACTTGAAGTTAAATTTTAAAAAGAGGAAGTCCATAAAACTGACAAAATCAAACGTTAGACTATATCAACCAACGGAGCATATCAAACAATTTCTTTTTTAAATGAAACTATTTTATAGCTTGGAGTATTTTTGAATAAATAACAGAAATAAAAGTTTTGTTCCTTTTTATTTTTGTTTACATGCACATAATGATTTAATTTTTTGAATCGATACAGCATATCCTTTCTTTTCCAAAATGAAATCAACCCCTTATTAAATGTCATGCGTCGGAAGCGCTTTTCATGACTCACCTTCACCAGGAACGCCCAAAGCCGAATATTTGAAGCCAAGCATGTATAAGAACCGAAACAGTTGAAGCGCTATATGACCAAAAAGGACATAAAGATAATAGCTAAATCAATCTAAGGTCAACTTTGTCTGAGGGAGTTGAAACCTTAGTTTAACTTTATTTTATCCTGCACCACTTGTACAGATAGCACTTCACAGTTCAAGTTTCACTATTTCTTTTGTTTTTAGATAAATTTATTTTCCAACTTAACCTGAATGATTCCTTGCGCATACATATTACATCAACAAGTATTGAATACTCAGAAAACAATCTTAATAACTAAAAGAAGTTCGTTTTAGTTTCACTTATGGGGAGTACATATTTATAGTTGTGAAAGTGTTGTAGAATTTGTGATTGGGTATCTGCATACTTATTTTTTGTTTTGGAATCGTATTTACATATATATGTGCATGTATAATATTGACATTGATTAAATTAGAAAGAGTACACTATATGACAGTACTTTGATTTTGTATGCAACTCTTTTTTTTTTATTTTGTTATTTCTTAATACTGGCTAGTACTTCTTTGTTTAAGAGGCACTTTTCGATTTTGATAGACAAATTAAAGAACGAATTGTTGTGTTCATCAGTAGTATAGGAGGGACTAAATTAAGGCGACAGTAGTTTACCGATATTCAAATCTCAGAAATCCATTAGGAAGAGACAAATCAAGGAAACAAACAAAAACTGACAGAATTGCATAAACGGAGGTGACGTCGTTCATCAAGAAATATAGGATTGCTGTTCTGTGTATGCGAGAGCAAAAAAGGTGTATTGCGCAGGCATTAAAACCAGATACGTGACTGGAAGAAACTTGTGAAGGCCGTGATCTTTAATGTCCTCGATTGTTAAGGTAATGTGTATGTATATCGGTTTTCCAGAAGGTTTTACGTACAAAAAGTCACTAAAATTCTGTATATATATATGTATTTGTTCTCTGTGATGTCCGCGTTCTAAAGTTCAGTTACGGAAAGAGAAACTGCTGGTGCTTTCTTTGAGGTATCTCCAAGTCCACAAAGTAAGACACGTTCAAATTCCCAAGGGAGTGTTAGGACACAAGGAAGTTTGTTATTGTGGTGGAGAAAGCCGAAGTACTCAGAAAGAAACCCCCGGGCTCCTCAGAGGGAACAGACACGAAAGAGATATCTGCAGATTGATCTCCAGGTCAAAGTCGGGGGTCACTTTGTCCAACCGAGGCTCCCAAAGTACAAATTCTAGTTTAAACTTCGGTATAGGTACCAGAGATGTGTTTGGGAGAGTAAAAATCACTCTTCTAATGTACTGAAATTTCCAGCGCATCGAGTCAGGATCGAACCCGAAACCTTCAGCACTGTAACCATCGTTCTTTACCACACGGCCACGAACTCACATTTCTGAGGTTTCTGTGATGAGTTCAGAAGGATTACGAATGATATTTTCCTGCGGCTTTCATTTTTCCTTTAAAATGTTTACAACGGTAGATAAATGCTTTTCTCCGTTTTTCTTTTCTATATTTTTGTATAATATTTCCAACAGAGGTTTGGTTAGAGGGACTGATAAGGCTATTTACGCTGTTGTATTAAGAGCTTTACTCTTTTGAGGACCTTTGCTGCTGCTGCTTGAGTATGGGGTATTGCTGCTGCTCGTGTATAGGGTAATGCTGCTGCTCCCGAGTGTGTGGTTTTGCAGCAGCTGATAGGGGATTTGTTGTTTGGCTTTTGATTTTTTAGTAAATGAAGAATAAATAGCGTGAAGTAGTAGTGTTAAGGGCATACGATACAGTTTTAATCCCACGGTGAATTTTTGACGAAAGTTTGCATACCAGCTATTTTTCACCTAATCATTTCAAATATGTAATAAAACATATACCTTCATGTGCTACTTATAGAGATAAATGGGGTCGAAATTTTAGACATTTACTGGACATTTCGGTTTCTTGGACATTTCTATCCTATGACATACTTAACTTTTTTGTTTCAAAAGATAAACACAAGCGGAGTTTCGTAAAAACATCTTGAATATCTTCTCTTCAAAAGTGTGTTTTGAGTTTGTGTAACAATTTTTTGGAAATAACTCATTTTTATCAACTTGTCATGATTTTAGTAAAAAAAACCGGCATTTTTGGCTGTATATTAATTTATCTAATTAAAAAAAAATCATCGATGATTTGTTCCTAAAAATTGGCACAAATAATATTCATACATATTCAAGCCTAATGTCATTTTTTCACAGTTTGACGTCGCGAAAAATATCATTTTACGTTAACGACGTCATTACCTCCCCTGTAACTGTATCGTATGCCCTAAAGTGAGGAGAAGTCGGGAATTTATAATAAGGAATTAGATTTGAACATATGTTAACTAATGTTGCCAATTTAGTGGATGGTCATCTGTATTCTCAACTTGTGAGATTTCCCTACTTGATAAAGGCTTCGGCAAAAAACACTAACAAGTTGACAATCCTGGATGTCTACCTCTTGAGAAGATCGATCGTAATCGCATACTGATGAAAAGAAAAATGTATAACAATATAGTCGATTCGAATGTTAACTAGAATGATTTGATATTAAATTCTGTCTTTTAAAGTGTGTGTATTATACAAGGCATAGGGTAACTTAATTTCTAAACGTACTGGAAAACAGAATAGTCCGAACAGGTATATAAATTAAAAAGCAAGACAAAGGAATTTAGTCAAATATCATGACCGTAGTAATGTAAAAAAGCACTCGGATACATTTCTACAGGGTAATACATCCATGTTTAAAAGTTGATACATGTATACATTTTCTTGATTTGTGGATTGAAGAGCAAAAATTCGGGGAAATAGAAACAAATTGCAGACCATATAGAAATCTAGCAAGTGATACTTTGTAATTTGCCCGACAATTATGACTTTTAGTAGAGACGAATATCCCAAAAGGGACAATCAAACTCCTAAGTCGAAAATAAACTACAACGCCATGGCAAAAACCGAAAATACAAAAAGACAAACAAGGGTATACAAAACACAACATAGAAAACTCAAGACAGAGCAATATGAACAGCACCAAAAACCGGGGGTGATCTTATGTGCTCCAAAAGGGTAAGCAGATCCGGCTCCACATGAATCTATTGGTAAGTAAAAACGGCAAAAAGTAATTGGAAGCTAAGTTTTGCCAAAATTAAAAGTACTTCCCGACAGATAATGATATATTACTTTTCAAAACTATTTTTGAAATATTAACTTCAAAATATTCTATAAATGATTTATTTGATATATATTGTAAAACAAAATTCAAAAATAACAACATTATAAACTTTTAATTTTAACAGCAAACAGGATAAAATATACATCATGAAATGATACTGAATATGAAAGACATAATAAATAAATCGATGCAAAATGAAATGTAATTTTTGTTGTTATTATTTCATAATTTTGTCCGTTGATATCCCATATGTCCACTACCATTTTTGTTTTTTTTTGTACAGTAGAGTTTTTCCGACAATGATAAGATATGTTTGATACAGATATCCATAGAATTTCAATACATGGTACTGTGTTGTACTATTAAGCTTACTGCATTGTTTTTGTAACACCAAATGTTAGCTGATATACCGTACTTGAAGAATAAACATGATTTAATTGACTATTTTGTTTATGAACATGTCTGCGTTAAGTAAGGATACATGGCAGTTGCCCTGTGAGTGTATAAAAGTCCACTTTCATAATATCTATTCAATATAATAATTTATTTTCAATAATAAAATTTCTAACATACTGGATAAATCAATATATAATGAAAGTTCCCACCGAAACTTTTGTTACACAATAAAATTCTCTTGAACAAATATAATGTTGGAACTTTAGCAACAAATATGATTCCTACATGTATATAACACTTTGAGAGAAACCATTACATAGGAATATAAAAACTATAAAATTTGATTGTGAAATTGCAAGTATTTGTATTTGTGACAATACTCGTTTCAAAACAACATTACAAGATTTACAAAATATATAGTTATCACCGTTTTTAATTATAAAATAAAGGGGAATATTTATCATGTTACATAATTTCTAGGAATAGTTATATGTAAGAGAAGTTTTGTATATATTAACCTTCATGTACAGATGATTACAAAATGTACTTATCAAAATGCACTTGGTTGTAAACAATCACGTGATATACATGTGTATTTTTGCTGACATTAAAAAATCTGTCTATTGTACAATTTCCAGTCATCCTACGGTATGAACAAATTTTATGGGGCTTTATGTTCCAGGAAATAATTTTATGAAGAAGGATTAAATATCATTTGATTTTAGTTCTCAAGAACTTTTGTTATCTACTATCTACCATTTTGTTCCACGTGGAACATGTATTATGCGGAACAAATATGCAGACACAGCCCTTTCCCTGTATTATGTACAATCTAGAATAGTCTAGAGACAGAAAGTTGGATGGCCGATTTATTGATATCTAACTTTTAATCAGTGTAAAATGTAACATTCATTCACTGATTAATATCCTTGTTTGAACATTCCCATAGTTTACCCACGTCTGAAAGTTCGCTAATTAGAATAGTATAATTTATTAAAACTGCTTGTCAGATAATCTATATATTAGTATACTAAGATGCGAGCACTAGTAAAAAGTACTTTCGACATTGATAAAAACAGAAACAAAATGCTAAAATGAAAAATTAATAAATATTAATCAAATTGCTATACATGCAATAAATTGTTCATGTTAGGAAATTAAGTATTTTCTTTTTAATATTGAAGGCCGTACTTTGACCTATAATGGTTTACTTTTACAAATTGTGACTTGGATGGAGAGTTGACTCATTGGTTTTCATGCCACATCTTCTTATATCTATTAAGACAATATTTAAAACATTTTGTTTATGCATTTAGTGCAATACTTGTAAATAAAATAACTATATTTCTATACAAACTATGACAAGGAGAATGACATTCTTAATAAAGAAAATCAAGTTCAATGAATATCACATTTTTCAACACAACACTATATGTTAAATTTTTAAGTAATATTACAAAACCAAACGGATGGATTTTTAACCGTTTTTATAAGTCAAGATAATTTAGAAGTAAAGTAAACTAAGTCACTGTCTACAATACAAAACACACTACTCAAGCCAATGAACAAGTTGAGTTAGAGAATAAGCTTCCACAGACATCTTTAGCAACGATGTATGAAGTAACTGATTTGTAAAAGCATATTCAAAGCTTTTAAATGTTTCTATATCCCTTTTCGTCTGTCTTGAAGGCATCTATTTCATTTACAGATGTTAATGTTTTATTCGCATATGATGAAGCGCTATTTTATAGCTGTCCATTTAGTTCAAAATGAACCATGCCGTTATTTCTTGTCTCTTCTTCCGGTACAAAATCTGGAGCATTGTTAGCCCAGAGAGATGAACCATTACCATTGGACAAGTTAGTCGTTGCTGTTGCGCTGGTCGTTAATGATGCTTTTGATTGGTTCCTCTTGACATTATATCTCATTCCATCTTGTTGAGGTCGATATTTATACCAGTAGAATTCAAACGCCAGACAAATCAACGAAAGTGCAGTTCCAACAGCAATCACGAGGAAGACACCGCCAATATTTTTTATGCTTATACCATCACTTTCATTTTCAATGTCTGGACATGTTTTCTTCTTTTGGTTATTCGTCCACCATTTATGTTTCAACGTTTCCAACTTCCTTTGATTCAATAACTTTAATATCCTATAAAAGTATAAATTCAAAAGTAACATATATTCTTGGTTCCGCATGAGATGTTCAGAAAAGTAGAACATAATTCAACTGAATAAGAATCTATACAAAGAATAATTTTGTTATGTTGTTCCCAAACCAAATGAATATAAAAAAGGCAACTTGTGAATCGATTTGGAATGAAAATAAAAAACAAAAACCTAAAGGAAAGGCATGAACTGAAAATAGAAAGATCGTGTGGTCGACAGGGTAAGCGTATCCTATATGATTAAAATAACACTTTATAAATTACGTTCGTCGGGAGCGATTTTCTACATGCGTCGGGAGAGAGTTTCTTGATGAGCCTTATCAGGTATGCTCAATCCTAAATATTTGAAAGCTATAGATGTATTTATGCGTAGAAATTTTATATTTGAAAGCTATAGATGTATTTATGCGTAGAAATTTTATATTTAAAAGCTATAATAGATGTATTTATGCGTAGACATTTTAGAAGCTATATATAGAAAAAAAGAATAGCCAAATTTATCTAAGGTGAACTTTGAATGAGGGAGTTGAAATTTTAGTTTCTTAATAACTTCTTAATTTATCAACGGAAAGTTTCTGCAAATTACATTATAAGTCATGTCAGCAGCGACGCATTAAATACTGAGCTGGTGATGCCCCTGGGGACTAACAGACCGCCAGCAACAATATCGACCCAGTGCTAGTAAATAAAAATAACTTTTGAAGAAGAAGAATGAAAAGGATGAATGAGTTATAAGTGTAAATAATAAAAGACAAGCAATGAGAAAAGTATGTTACAAAGACGACGTGGTAGTGGTATGATGTTCCTTAGACAATCAATTACTTCTACATTCAAGGCAGTGCGTTCCTAAGAGAATATATTAGACATGTAGAAGACAATTGTTTCATTAGAACATCCCAGCTTAATATCTCTTCCGACCCTTTGTATTTACTACCTAAATTACACCAAAAAACCTTCAAATATCGTTTTCTCTTGCCATGGTTTCTAATAAATGTTTTACAACTACTATTTCTGTCCTTTATTTAGTTTGCTGATTTCTATCAAATAACTTATTATCAAATGTCCTAATAAAGCTATTAAAAATATGAAATAGAATAGTTCGGGAGTGTAAAAACTCTTGGGTGATCTAATTATATTAGCTGCGTTTGAAGATCCTTTCAATTCGGTTAACAATTAGAACGGTTGACTATCTACACTTCACTTCCACACAATATCATCAAGCAGAAGTTTTCATATTAACTTAGTAATGAAATAGCCCTTTGTAAAATTATAGTGCCAACTTATTTGCTGTGAGTCATATATAGGCACCAATTGCACCCCTTACATAGCGCACTTGATCCTGTATTGGTATGAATCACAGTTTAAGGCTAAACTCAGTATTCATCTAAATTTCCAATGATAGAGTTTTTGTTTAGAAAAGTACAATATTTGCGGTTGTTTTACAATTATGACGTTATGGATAGGTTAGAGATTAAAATGAATTGTACGTATGAAATTAATGTTCATTAGATAATAAGAAAGTTGATACAAAGTTATAAAACAATAGTTATTCTTTGGATTTTGTAAATATTCCATATATGGTGTTGTGGTAGTGCTCCATTCGGCAATCGAATTAGTCAAGGTAAATTGCGGCGACACCCTCTTCAGAACTAATTACTATTTGCGTTGTTATTGTATTATTCTAGTCCTACATGACCGGCATATTTAGTCAGTTTTATATCGATTACGTGGTCTTGATCTTGATCTTCATGTGAAGTTGTAATTTTGTTTTTTTTACTTCTTGCTTCGGAAAGCGGGAGGGGGCGGTATCTATTGTTGATTTTTTCAATACTGTAGAAAGATTTTTTTTATGCTTTCATTTATTTTGTTTTCAATTAATTAAAACATGAATAAATATGTAAGGCTATAAATTTCTGAAAAATTCTTAGAAACTGGTCGATAGTCAGTCATAGTTTGACATTGCACACTATCATGCTTTTGTCAGATTGTTTATGATACCTTTAAAACAGCAGTTGCAAAAGTACTGATTAATACTCTAGTCTTGAAAACAAGGTTTATTTAATAGTTGAACTTGATTTTGAACTAGATTTCAGTAACCAGAGTGCTCTCAGATCTGCACTTTTTGTATTTCTATTAATTATTTTTGTGCTATAGAAAATGAAAGGATATGGAGTAAATGTTCATAGGACAAAATCGCACACAATACATAGAAAACATAGAAAATTATCAATGAACAGGGCATTTATTCCTGTATGCATCGATCTAATGAGTTTTTCAAAAGAGATTTACAGTTTGTTCTTATGTTGTGCTGTTACACTATGCATGGGATGGTTGAGCGCTCACAAGCATGTTTAACCCCGCTACATTCTTTATGTGCCCGAAGTAGTCATGGTTGCTAGCAATTAGGGTTTCGTCAATCAACAATAAACTGTATGAGATTGTGTCCTTAAAAACTTTCGCAATTGAGTGAGTGAGTGGTAGACAAGGAGCAAATGAAAGCAATTAATTCATCTGTTCCATTGAAAGGTGGTGTATAACAAGATGAAAGAACTAACCCAACCATAAGATAATGATCCTGGAAAATTCAGATAACAAGTTTGAACGAGACGACAAAATCCTAAGAAACCAAATCATAAAACAGACGGACAAGCGTTCTTTAATAAAAGCTATGAAAAATAGCTAGTGAAACTACATATAAAGTGATCTAGACCGGTAATGTTAGTCCAAGTCTGTTCTGAGTAAACACCTGTAAAAAATGCTGTAAATGTCTAACATCATTTCTGACTACTTACGCATTGGACAGAATATTCCTCAGTGGTGAGCCTTCTTGTACAGCAAACGCAAATGGTTTACGGCTGAATTCTTCTCCAACTTCCCATAAGTCACATTTTGTCAACGTTTGAAATTTATTCTCCGCAGCATCGCCTATCATGATTGTAAAAATATGAGTTATAATAAACGGCATATAATAAACGTTGTATTTCATTAGAAAAACATTTAAATCTGAGTGAAATCCGTGGATTTCCATATTTGAAGATAATACAGTCTACAGTCTGAGTGTGTAACAAAAATAAGACGTTGGAATCAGCTAAATGTTTTTTATAGATCGAAATGCAGGAATGAATGTATTATTAAAAAAGAAGAAAATGTTAGTGCCTATATATATCTACAAGTGTATGTTCTTTCTTTGCGATTTTATCGACATACTGATTATTTATACATAGTGTGTTTCATCGAATCTATGTATCCTATATATACAGACTGAAACTCCATCTATGTCCTTATCTGCAAGTTAACATTTTAATCGTAATGCTTATGCAAACTTCGAAAGCAAACATTGCAAGGAAAATAAACAATCGTTAGTTGAACGTACTGTTGTGGAATAGCTTAAAATACTGCTTAAAGTGGCCTTTCTTATTCATTTAACTGTCGCTGTCTGTCAAGTTCATTTTGTTTATTTCATTTTAAATCAGTTGCTTTAAGCAAAAAAGTTAATATAACGTGCATATTTTCTGATTAACATTTCTAAGTGTATTGATGTAAAATGTAACAAAAAGAACAAAGACTTCTCACCAATATACGCAAAATCTCCCGAAATGACTCTCGTAGTGGCCTCTTCTAGAGTGTTGGGAAATCCTGTATCTTGCATGGTTTCCCACAGCTTTGTGTACTTGTTACTAACTGGATAATCCCAAACAGCAAGTTTAGCCCTTTGCACAGCATCCAAGCTGTCATTCAAACTCATCTGCTTCCAAATTCTGAAACGATCATATGTGGTTGTGCAGACTAAACTAGTGCATTAATGGATGGCTTCTTAACGCACAGTGGAAAATAAAAACATGTATACATATTCAGGAGGATTTCATGTTAGTTTGGTTTATTTCAAAACACGGAAGCAATACAGCTTATATTTTTATCATTAATATATACATCCACTTTATTTGAACTTAATTGATTACATCCACTTTATTTGAACCTTGGTGGATAGTTGTCTCATTGGCAATCATACCTCATCTCCTTATTTTTATATGTATATCATAACAGAACATTTTTTTTTAAATACAATCGGAGGCAAGAATACAAAAAATAAATCATTCAAAGAATTGTCCTGAAAATTTTATATCTGTGGCGTATTTTATATATTTTCCTGAATTAGACAATTTCTGTACCTTCTTTGTTGACAATAACTGAACTAATTTAAAAACGGATGCATTTGTATAATAATTGTTAATATTACATTCACATGAGACCTGCTTATATTCTAGCCGTTTGGTCTCTGGTGGTAAGCAACAAATCAAAACCAACAAAAAACACAAAGAAATGAAAAATCATAACCATACACAAACATTTATTTAAAAGACATTACGATAAAGACAAAGAAGGATAACGTTAGACATAAGAAATAACTACAACTAAAGCTTGTACGACATTATTGCCAACAAGACGAGGTCACAGTTTTGATGTGAAAATAAAAATACCACTTTGTAGATTTCGTGCGTCCAAATTTGTTTTTTGATTTATTTCTATCAGGAATACTCAAACCAAAACATTAAAAAGCAAAGGATAAATAAATACAAAGAAAATTATTATACAAACGAAAAATTGGCAATATGATAAGTCATGCTTAATATTTAAAATTACACACTTTCAGATATGGATAAACATTGTAACAACAACTAGAATAAAAATATGAGCATAAAATTAGAAAATATATAATCTTTATAACTTATTTTAATTGTGGGTTTCATTTTTTATATAAGGAATAGGAAAGTCTGCTTACGTGTAGAATTTCTGTTCAATTTCTGCCATTCTTTTAAAGTAAACAAGGCCAGTACTTCCATTCATTGGCGCATATTGAATCTTGTACTGAGACGATAGATCATCTAAGGATTTTATTGGCTCATCCATTCTTGAAACCGTCAAGAAAGCAGCCAGATTTGCTGTGTATGTTGCAATAACAATGAAACCAAACAACCACCAAGTGGCAGCAATAAGTCTACCTGATAATGCTCTAGGTGCTTCACCACCGCCTGAAATTATAATTGAATGTTTGTTTGTATTTTAAAAATAAGTCGTGAAAATAATAAAATGACACTTATCCTGTCTATTAAAACTTTTATTATATAAAACTTTTTTTTCTATTTTGAATTAGAAAATTAAATGAAACCTTAAGTTAAGCCATATGAACTAAAAAGTGTTACCTTGTGGTGTTAGTGACATCATACAAAACCAAATTCCTTCTTTGAAAGAGAAAACCCTAGGCTCTGGTCCTTGTCCATCCCAAAGCGTTTTATCATTCTGGTAACTATAGGGGCTAAATTTATCAAAGGCCCACAGTAGTCCACTAAATAAGAAAAACGCAGCGATGATACACAGCCACACATAATTGTCTAAAACTTCAATAAATTTTGTAATTTTGTAATCAAACTTAGGTTTCTTCATGAGTATAGTCAATCCTACGAGGTCATAATATGGAACAGTAAAGTCGACAACGTTTTCTCTCTCGGCCATCACTGAAATTGGTCCAACTGCAATATCAGCCTTCTGGAGAAAAAAAAAGATCAGAGGTGAGGTAGAGAACATTTCACACTGAGATTTTTCCATAGTCTTTCAATCTTTCTACAATTCGCAGTATCACAACTATTTGTGTATACTTGGAGGTTTTAACGCCGTATTTCGAATGTCTAGATACTGCAAAGTCCTAAATATTGCTCAAAACTGCAATTTTGATAGATTATTATGGAAAGCCTCAGCTGTCATATATTAGAGATTTACAAAACGTTATAATGAAGCTTAAAATGTAAAGTTAAGACAGCGTAATGTTGAATTGAGTCATCAAAATGCTAACTCAAAATTACAATATGCTAAGTTGAATCTGCGCAATGTTGACTTGCAATGACAAGTGCTTTAGTCGTGATAGTATAATGATAAGTCACGATGTTGTGATGATATGCCAAACACACGTAACGTTGAGTTTAATATACATGATGTGAAGTTGACGTTGCATGGTGGTAGCTTGCAGATGGATACTGCTCAGTCATCCACTTCGATAGCTATGATAACAAATAAAATGAATAGCTAAAATGTATGGTGCTGACTTGTTATTAATAAATGTTGAGCTGAGATAGTACGATGTTATATTATTGTGATATTACGATAGGTCTAACATGCAATCTGTTGATTTAAAACACCATGATGCACAGTTGAAAGTACATGATGTTAAGGTAAGATAACACGATGCTACACCACTATATTGAAACGAAAGGCTTACCATACACTTTGTTGACTTAAAACAACACGATGCAACGTGTTAAGCTAAGATGCTCACTTGAAACTACACGACGTACAGTTGAAATTTTGTAATGTTAAGCTACGATAGCACGTTGTTATATCATTATAATGTCACAATAGGCTTATTATACAATTTACTCATTTAAAACTCACAACGTACAGTTGAAACTAGGTGATGTTAAGCTAAGATAGCACGTTGTTATATCATTAGAATGTCACGATAGGCTTACCATACAATATGCTCATTTAAAACTACACGACGTACAGTTGAAAGTACGTGATGTTGAGCTATGATAGCACTATCTTATATCATAATAATATCACGATAGGCTTGCCATACAATATGCTCATTTAAAACTACACGATGTACAGTTAAAAGTACGTGTTGTTCAGCTAAGATAGCATGATGTTTTATCATTATGACGTCACGAGAGGCTTATCTTACAATGTGTTGACTTGAAACTACACGATGTAAATTTGAAGTAGTTCGGTCTTGACTTGAAACAGTATAAAAACATAACGTAAAGTCAAAATAAAACAATGATAGGATGACATATATTTGTGCAGAATTGAAGATTTTTGGTGTTGACTTCTATTATAGTACAAAGTTTAGATCGTTTGATGTTAAATTGAAAGACAATAATGATGCGTCAACATAACAGAGTTATGTGAATTGAAACTGCAATTCTATGGAAAAGAGCGAGGGACAGGTTTTTTTTTTCATTTGCAAATTAATAAATATTAATGAAATTTAACGCAAGAAGCAAAATGATATACAAAGAACGTTTTCCACATATTCATAAAGCAAAAGAATTACTCATCGCTATACAGTACACTTGAATACAATTTTGCATATTCTACATGTTTTGTTAGGATTTTATGCAAATTTTTGGATAAAAAAAAACAAAATCTGTCAGAATTTTTTTGATGAACCATATTTAAGAATATATCTATCTATGTTGTTTCTTTAAGGAATTACTGTAACATTTTTTCTGTCTATGAAGAAATAACATCAAAAATGTGGTGCACACTGAATAACCCGCGTAGCGGGTTATTTAAAAGTGTGCACCACATTTTTTAGGTTATTTCGAATAGACAGAAAAAATATTACAGTCATTCCTTATAATTTAATTCTAAAGAGGCGTAAATCATGATAAAAACGTTGATGACGTCACGGTCACATGACAAAATTATGTCTATGAGCTGATAGACAAAACACTTTCAGCCAATCAGAAGACGTGTTACATCCAAAATTAAATTATTAATATATACAACATAATATTGTGGCAATCATATTTCCGTGTATCTGTTCAGGAACCTCGTCGGTAATTGTCATAACTTAATGTTTTTCGTTATTTTTAAGAATTCAATTTTAATGACAATTCTTTGATGAATTCTGTTTAATGTGTTACCCTCACTATGTCTTTTGATTTTTTTTTTGTCGTTGGATTGCTGTCCCAGTTATGCATAACCCACATTCCCGTTTATTCATGCAGCGTTTACATAATAAGCTTTGTTACTGTTCATTTTTGTAAAGATTAAACAACTTTTTATAATAATCCTCATGTGATTAGTTTTTTTTCTCTCGTATAAATTCCTTTTACACGATAAAAAAAATATATCACTGACAGGAAATACAAAGTCTTATGCCTTAATCTGTGTTATCTCCTCTAACAAAATTCAAATGCTCTGGGAAATGATCTACTAAAATTAAAGCTTATTACACCACATCCGTGTCAGAGTTATCGGATAATTTTAATTTTATACCGCCCCTTTTCTCCGAAATAAAGGAAAATAATATGGACTTAATCTAAAAAATGAAACCCAACAGTTCTGATAAATGATACGCTAAAGAGTAGAACTGTAAAATAATGTGACCTCTCCCCCTTCAAAAAAAAAAAAAAACCAAACAAAATAATGAAATTATTGATTGAATAATAATCTATAAAATTCGAATGTATCCATATGGATGAATTGATAGGTGGAAGAATCCTATTACATGGGGCCAACCCAAACATAAAGTATGGTATATTCTGTTGTATACTTTTCGCTCATACATGAAGTCTATGAAACCTAATGAAATTTGACCTAGAGCCTCCAGCCTAAATCGTCAACTTTCTAAAAAAAAAATACATCATTTACAGCAGTGCCAACCAGCACCAAGTAAGATAGTGCCCAGGTTTATCCATATATCCACTCGGAGAATATTTTATTTTTTTAAATTGGTAAAGTCATTCATGGACAATGACCCCTATAACTTATAATAAGAAGCCAATTAATGATTTCCGTCACTTATTTTCTTGTTCATAGTGATTTTTATTGGTTCTTTGCAGTTTCTCTCTATCTATATGTGTTTTCAAAGAAAAAGAAAAAAATCAAAAATCTGTGAAAATTGTTTAAGTGCATGAATTATTTTGGTATTGCTTTGATTAATTTGTAGATATGTTTTTTTTTATGTCAACAGTTTCTCTCTCTCTTATAGTTTTCATGAGTGTGGTCTAAACTAAAATCGGTATATTTTTTTTTAATTATTTGCCAAAATGTAGTTTATTCTTTTTTGAAAAACATAATAAAAAGTTTGGGCCATAGAACATTTTGCAAGCTACAGGTTATGCAGTATTGTCAGATTTTGTATAAACTATACATGTATGGAAAACTCAATTTTAGAAAATAAAAATAAAAATTGGGATCACGAGACTTGTTTTCTGTCTACAAAACAAAATAGATAAAGTCCCTACACATTCCATCATTAGAGACGAAATATGCCAAAGGGATTTCAAACTCATAAGTCGAAAACAGACTGACAATGCTATGGCAAAAAATTAAAAAAAATATAAAACGACAAAAAATAATGTTATCCGAGTTATCTCCCCTTAAATGGAAAAGTTGGAAAAAAATATGCAAAAAACGTTCTGTATTCAAAAACAAATAGTCGTTTTAATCAGATAAATCACATAATTTTCTTCATCAAGATGAAAAGTACTACATATGAATAACATTCCTCTCTCAAAATTTGTATATTTTTTAGATCTATACTGATTGTGTTGTGCTATATGAGAATCTAAGATGGCGGAAGACACCCGATCTACCCTAAGGGCAATATCCCTAATGAGGAAGAAATTTACAATTTCGGTCACGTCGAGTTACTTGTAGATCAACTTTTGTTGAAAAGGGTTTCTAATTTCATTTATCTAACTATTATACTGTTCAGGGGACGGGAGAATCGAAAAAAAAAAACTGAATAAAAATACAAAAAAATGGATAAAAGAAGGCGAAAGATACAAAAGGGATAGTAAAACTCTTAACCAAACTGACAATGTCATGACAAAAACTCATCAGCCGAAATAAAAGAGAGAAAAAAGATCAAAAGCCAAACAAGAGTATATTAGGCGCAACATAGAAAACCAAAGACTGAGCAAAACGAAACCCTCAAAAAAGGGGTGATCTCAGGTGCTCCAGAAGGGTAAGCAGATCCTGTTTGATATATGGCATCCGTCATTTGAATTTGTGTTTAGTGTTCAGTGGCAAATATTACATGCATATTAGGACGAGAATATGTAAGAGTGATATGAATATGAATAAATCTTGGTTCTGTACAAGACATATTTTGCTTGCTTAGCCGAATTTTTAACAAACTAGTTGACAAACCGTCTCTGACAATCTGGAAATCCAAATAGCATCGGTTTTGATTAAGTCAAGATTTTTTGGTTTTATTTCGGGGAAAAGCGGTGCGTTTTACGTACAGTGGCAAATATTACATGCATATCAGGACGAGAACATGTAAGAGTGATATGAATATGAATAAACCCTGCTTTGTTACAAGACATACTTTAATTGCCTAGCCGAATTTTCAACGAACAAGTCGACACACCGTCAAAATTCAAATTTTCCGAATACTTCTAACGGGGGGGGGGGGGGGGGGGAAGGGGGTCACATTGTCAAATAGCTCTAACCCTCTCAGTCCTAAGCTTTAGCGTATTATTTGTCATATCAGTTGATCTTTGTTTTTTAAGATTAAGACTTCAGATTCTTATGTTTTATTTCGGGGAAAAGGGGAGTGGTAAATACAAATTCTCTGATAACTCTTACATAGATGTGATTTTATATGAGTAAAAATTAATTTGACCCTCACAGTCATAAGTCTTATAAAGCCACAATATTATGTTGTATATATTAACACACAACATAGATAAATATTTTCTTAAATATTGTTCATAAAAAACAGTCTGGTTTTTAATCATAAAAAAAATCCAAACAAAACATGTAAAATATACGGCAAAACTGTATTCAAGTGTAATATATAGCGATGAGTAATTCTTTTGCTTCATGAATTTATGGAAAACTTTCTTTGTATATCATTTTGCCTCTTGAGTTAAATTTCATTAATATTCATCAACTTGCAAATGAAGAAGAAAAAATCCTGGGGATTTGTCCCTCATTCTTTTCCATAGAATTGCAGTTTCAATTCACATAATTCTGTAATGTTTTACGCATCATAATCGTCTTTCAATTTAACATAAAACGATCTCATATTTGTACTATATTCGAAGTCAACACCAAAAATCTTCAATTCTGCACAAGTATATGTCATCCTATCATTGTTTTATTTTGACTTTACGTTCTGTTTTTATAACTTAACATTTTACTGTTTCAAGTGAAGACCAAACTACTTCAAATTTACATCGTGTGATTTCAAGTCAACACATTGTATGACAAGCATTCTGAGAGTATTGCATGGCAATACATAGTCCCCTACCAGGTAAAAATTCATTTTACTGGAACACGCTAACTTGTTCTATAACTTGTCATGGTGTAAAGAAAAGTAAATATCATGTCAATATCTTCAAGCATGAATAAAAACAGTGTGGAAAACTGATTATATGAGTGAAAAAAACATAAGATATGATTAATAGTTCTCTAAAATTAGATATGATGTAATACAGTGTATATCTATTTTCAAATTATAATCAAATATAATTAATAGTTCCAAATATTTTTTCTTTCATTTGTCACAAACTAATATAGATATGTAACTTATCTATAAAATGTCAACAACTTTTATCTACACAATGTAATGTATTGAAATATATACATTAATAAAAAAAGATTATTATCTAATTAAAGGATTTCTCTTCATATTTTAAAAAAAAAATATATATAGCATTTAGAAAAATTAGTTTATACTAAATAACAAACAAACTTGCCAAAAAATTCTTCAAATGATTTATCAAAGAATGTCTTTTGAAAAATTAGTTATCTCCCTTTGTACAGAAATAATGGTTTAACATAGTACTCTAACATTAGATATGGTCCAGAGATATGGTTCATAACTCTGGACTAAATCATCAGACCAGAACAAAATTCGAACTTGATCTATAACTTGTCATGATAAAACTATATACCAAATATCAAATCAATATCTTCAAGAACGAAGAAAAAAAGTGTGGAAAGCTGATTTGCCGGACTGACGGATGGACAGACGGACGGAGTGAAAACCTAAAGTCCCCTTTGACTTCGTCGGTAGGGGACTAATAAGCCTCTCGTGACGTCATAATGGTATATCATCGTGCTATCTTAGCTGAACAACACGTACTTTCAACTGTACGTCGTGTAGTTTTGAATGAGCATATTGTATGGCAAGCCTATCGTGATATTATTATGATATAACATCGTGCTATCATAGCTCAACATCTCATACTTTCAACTGTACGTTGTGTAGTTTTAAATGATCATATTGTATGGTAAGCCTATCGTGACATTCAAATGATATAACAACATGCTATCTTAGCTTAACATCACCTAGTTTCAACTGTAAGTCATGTAGTTTTAAATGAGCATATCGTGTGGTAAGCCTATCGTGACATTCTAATGCTATAACAACGTGCTATCTTAGCTTGATATCACGTACTTTCAGCTGTACGTGGTGTAGTTTTAAATGAGCAAATTGTATAAAAAGCCTATCGTGACATTATAATGATATTACATCATGCGATCTGAGCTTATCATTATAAAATTTCAACTGTACGTCGTGTAGTTTCAAGTGAGCATATTGTATGGTAAGCCTATCGTGACATTATACTGATAAACCATCGTGATATCTTAGCTTAACATCATGTACTTTCAACGTTGCATAGTGTTGTTTTAAGTCAACACATTGTATGGTTGGCCTTTCGTTTCAATATAGTGGTGTAGCATCGTGTTATCTTAACTTAACATAATGTACTTTCAACTGTGCATCATGGTGTATTAAATCAACAGATTGCATGATAGACCTATCGTAATATCACAATGATATAACATCGTACTATCTCAGCTCAACATTTATTAATAACAAGTCAGCACCTTACATTTGAGCTATTCATTTTATTTGTTATCACAGCAATCGAAGTGGATGGCTGAGCATTATCCATCTGCAAGCTAACACCATGCAACATCAACTTCACATCATGTACTTTAAACTCAACGTAACGTGTGTTTGGCATATCATCACAACATCGCAACTTATCATTATATTATCACAACTAAAGCACTTGTCATTGCAAGTCAACATTGCGCAGATTCAACTTAGCATATTGTAATTTAGAGTTGGCATTTTGATGACTTAATTCAACATCACGCTTTCTTAAGTTTACATTTTAAGCTTCAGCATAATGTTTTGTAAATCTCTAATATATGACAGCTGAGGCTTTCCATAAATTTTAATGAAATTTAACCCAAGAGGCAAAATGATATACCGGTACAAAGAAAATTTCCATAAATTCATAAAGCAAAAGAATTACCCATCGCTATATATTACACTGGAATACAGTTTTGCCGTATATTTTACATGTTTTGTTTGGATTTTTTTTTATGATTAAAAACCAGACTTTTTTTTATGAACAATATTTAAGAAAATATTTACCTATGTTGTGTGTTAATATATACAACATAATATTGTGGCTTTATAAGACTTATGACTGTGAGGGTCAAATTTTACTCATATAAAATCACATCTATGTAAGAGTTATCAGAGAATTTGTATTTACCACTCCCCTTTTCCCCGAAATAAAACATAAAAATCTGGAGTCGAAATCTTAAAAAGAAAAGATCAACTGATATGACAAATAATACGCTAAAACGTAGGACTGAGAGGGTCAGAGCTATATGAGAATGTGAAACACCCCCCCCCCCCCTGGCCTTGTTAGAGGTATCTGAAAATTGAATTTTCTTTTCCACGAAATAAAACAAAAGAATCTGGATTTAATCAAAAGTGATGCGGTTACGATTTCCATAGAATGTCAGAGACAATTTGTCGACTAGTTCGTTGAAAATTCGTCTAGGCAAGTAAAGTATGTCTTGTAACAAAGCAGGGTTTATTCATATTCATATCACACTTACATGTTCACGTCTTAATAAGCATGTAATATTTGCCACTGTACGCAAAACGCACGCAAGTTGTATTCTACTATGATTGAACCATGGTTGAATCTGGATTTAATCAAAACCGATGCTATTTGGATTTCCATAGATTGTCAGAGACGGTTTGTCAACTAGTTTGTTAAAAATTCGGCTAAGCAAGCAAAATATGTCTTGTACAGAGCCAAAATTTATTCATATTCATATCACACTAACATATTCTCGTCCTTATATGCATGTAATATTTGCCACTGTACACTAAACACAAATATATTATCATCAATTTTTTTTTATGAAAAGGAGCCTATTTTAAGCACGTTTATCGATTTGACACCCTGTAATTCATGTTTTTTGGGAGTTCTTCGAAAATTATAATATATTCCTTCTTTATTTGCAAAATCGCCAAGTGACAGGTGCCACATATGAAACAGGATCTGCTTACCCTTCTGGAGCACATGAGATCACCCCTTTTTTGAGGGTTTCGTGTTGCTCAGTCTTTGGTTTTTTATGTTGCGCTTAATATACTCTTGTTTGGCTTTTGATCTTTTTTCTCTCGTTTATTTCGGCTGATGAGTTTTTATCATGATATTGTCAGTTTGGTTAAGAGTTTTACTAGCCTTTTTGTATCTTTCGCCTTCTTTTATCCATTTTTGTGTATTTTTATTTAGTTTTTTTTTCGATTCTCCCCTCCCCCTGAACAGTATAATAGATAGATAAATGAAATTAGAAACCCTTTTCAACAAAAGGTGATCTACAAGTAACTCGACGTGACCGAAATTGTAAATTTCGTCTTCATTAGAGATATTGCCCTTAGGGTAGATCGGGTGTCTTCCGCCATCTTAGATTCTCATATAGCACAACACAATCGGTCTAGATCTAAAAAAATATACAAATTTTGAGAGACAAATGTTATTCATATGTAGTACTTTTCATCTTGATGAAGAGAATTATGTGATTTATCTGATTAAATTTGTTTTTGAATACAGAACGTTTTTTGCATATTTATTTTCAACTTTTCCATATAAGGGGAGATAACTCGGATAACATTATTTTTTGTCGTTTTTTATTTTTTTTATTTTTTGCCATAGCATTGTCAGTCTGTTTTCGACTTATGAGTTTGAAATCCCTTTGGCATATTTCGTCTCTAATGATGGAATGTGTAGGGACTTTATCTGTTTTGTTTTGTAGACAGAAAACGAGTCTCGTGTTCCCAATTTTTATTTCTATTTTCTAACATTGAGTTTTCCATGTATAGTTTATACAAAATCTGACAATACTGCATAACCTGTAGCTTGTGAAATGCTCTGTGACCCAAACTTTTTATTATGTTTTTCAAAAAAGAATAAACTACATTTTGGCAAATAATTTTAAAAAATCTACCGATTTTAATTTAGACCACACTCATGAAAACTATAAGAGAGAGAGAAACTGTTGACATAAAAAAAAACATATCTACAAATTAATCAAAGCAATACCAAAATAATTCATGCACTTAAACAATTTTCACAGATTTTTGATTTTTTTCTTTTTCTTTGAAAACACATATAGATAGAGAGAAGCTGCAAAGAACCAAGAAAATCACTATGGACAAGAAAATAAGTGACGGAAATCATTAATTGGCTTCTTATTATAAGTTATAGGGGTCATTGTCCATTAATGACTTTACCAATTAAAAAAAATTAAATATTCTCCGAGTGGATATATACATAAACTGGGCACTATCTTACTTGGTTCTGGAAAAATTGTTGACACTGCTGTAAATGATGTATTTTTTTTTTAGAAAGTTGACGATTTAGACTGGAGGCTTTAGGTCAAATTTCATTAGGTTTCATAGAGTTCATGTATGAGCGAAAAGTATACAACAGAATCTACCATACTTTATGTTTGGGTTGGCCCCATGCAGTAGGATTCTTCCACCTATCAATTCATCCATATGGATACATTCGAATTTTATAGATTATTATTCAATCAATAATTTTTTGTTTGTTTTTTTTTTTTGGTGGGGAGAGAGGTCACATTCTTTTACAGTTCTATTCTTTAGCGTATCATTTATCAGAACTGTTGGGTTTCATTTTTTAGATTAAGTCCATATTATTTTCCTTTATTCCGGAGAAAAGGGGGCGGTATAAAATTAAAATTATCCGATAACTCTGACACGGATGTGGTGTAATAAGCTTTAATTTTAGTAGATCATTTCCCAGAGCATTTGAATTTTGTTAGAGGAGATAACACAGATTAAGGCATAAGACTTTGTATTTCCTGTCAGTGATATATTTTTTTTTATCGTGTAAAAGGAATTTATACGAGAGAAAAAAAACTAATCACATGAGGATTATTATAGAAATCGTTTAATCTTTTACAAAAATTAAGAGTTACAAAGCTTATTATGTAAACGCTGTATGAATAAACGGGAATGTGGGTTATGCATAACTGGGACAGCAATCCAACGACAAAAAAAAAATCAAAAGACATAGTGAGGGTAACACATTAAACAGAATTCATCAAAGAATTGTCATTAAAATTGAATTCTTATAAATAACGAAAAACATTAAGTTATGACAATTACCGACGAGGTTCCTGACTTGGAACAGATACACGGAAATATGATTGCCACAATATTATGTTGTATATATTAAGAAACAACATAGATAGATATATTCTTAAATATGGTTCATCAAAAAAATTCTGACAGATTTCGTTTTTTTATCCAAACATTTGCATAAAATCCTAACAAAACATGTAGAATATGCAAAACTGTATTCAAGTGTACTGTATAGCGATGAGTAATTCTTTTGCTTTATGAATTTATGGAAAACGTTCTTTGTATATCATTTTGCCTCTTGAGTTAAATTTCATAAATATTTATTAACTTGCAAATGAAAAACAAATTCCTGGGGATTTGTCCCTCGCTCTTTTCCATAGAATTGCAGTTTCAATTCACATAATTCTGTTAAGTTGACGCATCGTTATTGTCTTTCAATTTAACATAAAACGATCTAAACTTTGTACTATATTAGAAGTCAACACCAAAAATCTTCAATTCTGCACAAATATATACTTTCAATTGTACATCATGGTGTTTTAAATCAACAGATTACATGATAGACCTATCGTAATATCACAATGATATAACATCATACTATCTCAGCTCAACATTTATTAATAACAAGTCAGCACCATACATTTTAGCTATTCATTTTATTTGTTATCATAGCTATCGAAGTGGATGACTGAGCAGTATCCATCTGCAAGCTAACATCATGCAACGTCAACTTCACATCATGTACTTAAAACCTAACGTTACGTGTGTTTGGCATATCATCACAACATCGTGACTAATACAGTCACGACTGAAGCACTTGTCATTGCAAGTCAACATTGCGCAGATTCAACTTAGCATATTGTAATTTAGAGTTAGCATTTTGATGACTCAATTCAACAACACGCTGTCTTAACTTTACATTTTAAGCTTCGGCATAACATTTTGTAAATCTCTTATATATGACAGCTGAGGCTTTCCTTAGATTTTGACAGATTCTGAAAATTTGTAATAAATATTGAGTCAAATTGCACCCAATGGCAATATAATGTTTGATTGTTGGTTGCTTGACGTTCAGTGTTTTATGCATGTTCAGGACGACTATAACAATATAAATAGTTGTTGTTCTTATAGTTTAACCCTGCTATACCAGACAAAACGTACAATGCATGCTGTCTGCATGTCTATACGAATATAACTTTTAATCAGTCGGCATTAAAATATAAGAATAGGTAAAGATAAAGTTTTTGTTTTAAAGATTTGATCAAATTACTAAACAATCGATTGTATCATACACCAGTTTGGACCCATGACACTTTTAAAAAAAAATCTAATGTATTCAGCATTTTCACAAGGTTTATCCAACTAAGAGACTTATTGTTCTAGCTGGATTAGGTTACAAATTTGGTGGTACTGGCTTAAACAATAAAATCACTTTGATTTGTTTTCTTAATCATGAATTCGATGCACATCAACGTTAATCCAGTATTTTCAACAACAACAGCAAATGTTTTATTATACTTAGACAAAACAGTGAACCAGAAGTTACTTGTCAATTTTCAAGTTAGAGTTCAACTTTTGTTTATCACCATTTTCATTCTCTTTCTTGCTTTCTTACGTTTCAATTTCAACACTGTCGCTAAAATTCGAAAATTTGTCTCAAAATGTTGTTCTATGTACAATTTTGTTTATCTTATCTTTTAATAATAAAAAAAAATACATACCCTATCCATTAGATGTTTAATAACACCATCCCACGAACCATCATCTGACATAGCGCCAACCAAGCCATCTGGTGACTCTTCAATCTCGTATTCAAAATCTGCTGTTTCAGCAATAGCGTCTAGTAGATCTAAGCAATATCCATCGTAGTCGGCTCTTGTGACATTTTTCTTGGAATTATCAGTCAACTTTATCACAAAAGGCTCATACTAAGAATTTAAAACAAAATTCATTAATAATGAGAAACCTTATGAACACTAAAATTTCAAATTGTACATGTATAGAAATAACTCCTTTTCATGCGGTTATACTGAACGTCGGCAAAATAGCTGCGATGTGCACGTAGTAAAAACTAGGAAGGTGATCCTGTGATATCCCCATCCAAAGCAACTGAGATATTACGATTGTATTTCTTTAAGAAACTGAGAATTTTATAAGATAATTTGATACTTTTGCCATAGTTCAAAGCAGTGTATACATTTTTTTCTGTATGCACATTGAAGAAATAACTTGGGATAGTCTGGTGAAAATGGATGTGGCCACAAAATTCGGTTGCAGTTTTTATTTTGACATAGGAAATATTATACAACAAAAAGACTTTCAAACATCAAAACAGGAGATAAAGTAGCACTACTTTATATTTAGTTTATTATTATAATACTATTATGGCCTTTATCAAAATTATTGATTATTCCAGACTTTTGGAAAATAACCTTCATTCGATTTAAAAAAAAAACATATTAACTTATGATGAAGGCTGTCATTGTATATTATTGTTTCCCCTTTTAGAGATTACATAGTCTTTGATGTTTAAAATCATTTGATCTAAGACTAAAAAATAACTTTATTTCTTCTTATTATTTAAATTACCTTCGGAACAATGACTACCCTATATTTCTTCTTTCCAACTTCTTTTGTTAGTTTCCCTTTGACAGATATACGGTCTACTTCGTTCCACGTTCCTAACTGTAAATAAAAGAAAAATAAGGAAACATGGTAGGACAAAAAAGAGAATATCTAAACAAATACAAGCCACAGTGCGACTTTCAACAACAGATTAAGATCAATACCATAAGAAATGCTATACAAGAACTTATGTAGACCAAATTGATAAAGATGAATAAAACGACAACCAAATATAAATAGAAAACTCACAATGTGAAAATTTAAAACTCAATAATGATGATTATGGCTGAACTATCACAAGCTAAATCTATTATTTCATTGCGTCAAATACAAATACTGAAAATAAAAATATTCATGAACATAATTTTGACATTTCAACCAGAAATAACAGTCATTTATTCTGATAGAGGTATCGTTAACCAACCATTACAACATATTGATGAATTATAACAAGCATGTGAAAATATCACACAAGATGAAAATTGTATAAAATCACTTTTACATAAATTACTAGATAAACCCAAAAGTTTAGCTGAACTCGTTAAACATTAATAGATATACAACGCATCGAGGACAAAAAGGATTTTAACAATAAAATAAATCGGGTAAATGACAGGATAGCGGCTTTTTTAAAACAAATTTGTACCAATGACGAACACCAGACGGAAACGTGAAACCAGTGTCAAGCATGAAAAAACTGAACAAGACAAAAAATTGTCCGAAAACTGGAAAATCCCCCTTTTTTAATGAATAAAACCCCATAACTCGGAAACGTCAAATCTCAAATTTATAAAAATCGAAAGGGAGCTTACGTCAATAGATATAAACAATTCACCAAAGTTTCATGCAAAATGGTTAAAGCGTTTTTGAGTTAGTGTACGACATGTTGACGACGGACGGACAGACGGACGGACGGACAACGGTATACCATAATACGTCCCGTAAACGGGCGTGTAAAAACCTTGTCCTCAACATATTAAATTATGATTTTACATTACGTTGAAGAGAAAAAAAATTGCATTTGAGCAGGCTGAAGGTGCCAGAAAAGTTAATCAGCCTGTTTAAATTGATTTCTTGTATGGGATTGGAACAAAATGTAATGTTTTGTAGCTAAGCAATATCCTTTTCAGACCGTTCATGAAAAATGACCATTATATTTTTGGGGTTTCACTTTCCGCGATCAACATGCGGAATCGTTACCAAAACACTACAGCCAATGTTTGAGGCCTCCAAAATTAAATTGTGTTCAATCTGTCAAACATGTGTTCTGTCTGTTTTTCAGTACGATTAGTTGCTTTAGTTTGCCAAGTTTGAATTCCTTGTTCATTGGAACAAAGACAACATTCATTAATCTTCATCGCCATGTGATTGACAGCAAATTATATGTCATTTGTTTATGAGTTAATGTGGTTCAACACAGTTAAATACCATATCACATATTAGTGGGTTCATATATGAAGGCCTTAAACATATATCAGTTGTAATATTATAAGTCCAGTAAAGAACTATAATTGCAACAGCAAGTGTCTGAGACAGAAACACGCCAAAACAAACCGCTAATAATATCAAACGAAGGATGGCGGACATATTGAATCTATGACAGATTCAAAATGTCTCTTATAATAAGTTGAGACAATAAAATGCAGGGTGATTGTAGACTTTTTAAAGTCATATTTTCGGACACCACCTTGCTAGAGAATTTGTTTAAGTTTAGGGTGGGATACCATTGCATGAGAAAAAACGGCATGCTTTGGCATATCGTATCAGCTGACATACATAATCACACTGTGGAACTACTCAAGAATGGTAATTTGACTATATGAAAACTGAAATCATCAAGTTTGAAAATATTGATTTAAATGACAAATGCCAATCTTACCGTATTTTTATTTAAGTTATCAAGTATGACACGATTGATCGTTAACTGGACATCCTGTCTCAGCATGCCTTTCCTGTATGATATGTTTCCATAAACACCAGTCCGTTTTGCCTAAAACAATTTGTAAAATATTTTATATATACTGAGTGCCAATAGAAACGCAAAATATCATGTTCTACGCACCTTTTGGTCCTTTTTTGAAAACCAATACAAGCTTTTTTTTCAATACTTTCCTCAAACATTTGGCGACATGTTACTTTAACAGTTTGTTCTTGCATTGACAATTTTCTAGTTCAGATTTTGCGATGTGTCCAATAGGAGTCAAAATCAAAACTCACTAATGTTTATTCAACTGTGAACACACTTGACCCAATGCAAATGAAATTTTTACATGTAATCTGCACTACTTTCTGGTTACCTTTGTCATATGGATTCATCTTGGTGAAAATTTGCCATACAAAGTGTAAATTTTATTTTTAATGTTAAGAATTAGGAATTTGTTAAAATCTGAAAATTACTGTTATCGATCTGTAGGCATATCCAAAGAAGCCGACAAAAATCTAGGAACGATTAACTAACTTTCTAAGAAGATAAGAGTTTGAATTTTTATTAAATGAAATATTATACATGAAAAAATGAAGGGGCTGTGTTTCTATTGGTACTTGTATATTAAAAAATCAGACTTCTTAGTGGTAGCACAGTTGGTCAGATAACAGTACAAGGAAGGAGGTGGGGTAATGCCACTGTTTTTGCCCATTCCATTCGAAAATCGCATGATAGTATTATCCTAGAACATCCACTAAATTGATGGATTGAATGATTGATGATTGATCAATTTACGAAGCATCAGCGGAAAAGACTATATCGCTCAAGAAGCTCACAAACCATAACATTTTCCCTTACTTATTTACTTTAAGCTTTCAAACTTCTTTCATTTAACAGAAAATTACCAAATTGCCTAATGTCCTATGAATCGTCTCATTAAACAATAACCTCATCTAAAGCTATTTTGTCAGAAAGTGTCTTATACAAAGATGTTTGATATTTTGTAGCTGATAAGACTTTTGATCACTTTTGGTCATATATAATGCAACATAAATGTGTTGGATCTAGAGATTTTAACATCTGGTAGTATAAATCTGACAAAAGAGCAAAATGAAGAAATATTTAGAAATGATTTTAATTATATAAAAAAGACCAAAAGGTTCCTTGTTTAATAATGTGTATAAGCTGAATGTAGTGATTCACACACACACACACACACACACACTCACACACACACATGCATATATATTTTTTTTTATTCCTATCTTTCCCCTTTTCTATACTGTTTCTTAATATGTCATTTAAATTACAGATGTTTGATTATATATTGTGTAATTATAAATTTGATATTTGCATGCTATGAAATTCTATTGTCTAATATTGTATTTAAGGAGAAGACGATCTAAGTTAGTCTAACTTGTGTTTAATCCTTTTTGTGAGTTTTTTTTTGCATATAAAATGTGTTTAAACTAAACATAAATGTGCATTTCTTTTCATATAACTCAGTTATGAGATTTTAAAGACGTGACAATGACATCGCAAGAGTCTCTCAAGAGCCTAAATCGCTCTCCTGTATAATTTTTGCTTAAATCTTTCATCAATGATTATTTTTGCTTTTCAAAATATATTAATGAGTGGCTAAAAAATGCCATTTAAATGTTCTTTGTATCTGTCATATTTTCTTCAAAAGCAAAAAAATGCATTTTACCCCTATGTTCCATTTTAGCCATAGTGGCTATGTTTCTTGACTACAAGGAAATAAAATACAAAATTTATACTAGATTCATGTACTCTGAAACTCACTCAGTCCAAGTTTGGCTGAAATTGATTCAGCAGTTTCAAAGGAGAATATTTTTTAAAGTAAGCAAACTAGATGAACAAATTGTGAAAAAATTGTCTTTAAAGGGCAATAACTCCTTAAGGGGTCAATTGACAATTTTGGTCATACAATAACTTATTTGTAGATCTTCCTTTGCTGATCATTTTTGCTGTTTACAGTTTATCTTTATCTATAAAAATATTCAAGATAATAACCGAAAACTGCAAAATTTCCTTAAAATCATCAATTCAGGAACAATAACCTAACTAGAGGCTCTAAAGAGCCTGTGTCGCTCACCTTGGTCTATGTGCATATTAAACAAAGGACACAGATGGATTCATGACAAAATTGTGTTTTGGTGATGGTGATGTGTTTGTAGATCTTACTTTACTGAACATTCTTGCTCCTTACCATTATCTCTATCTATAATGAACTTGGCCCAGTAGTTACAGTGGAAAATATTTTGTAAAAATTTACAAAAATTTACAAAATTTATGAAAATTGGTTAAAAATTGACTATAAAGGGCAATAACTCCTTAAGGGGTCAATTGACAATTTTGGTCATGTTGACTTATTTGTAGATCTAACTTTGCTGTACATTATTGCTGTTTACAGTTTATCTCTATCTATAATAATATTCAAGATAATAACCAAAAGCTGCAAAATTTTCTTAAAATTACCAATACAGGGGCAGCAACCCAACAACCCAGGGCAGATAGATCTTGACCTTATGAACAATTTTATCCTCATCAGATTTGCTCTATATGCTTTGGTTTCAGAGATGTGAGCCAAAAACTGCATTTTACCCTATTTACTATTTTTTAGCCATGTCGGCCATCTTGGTTCGCGGGCGGGGTCACCGGACACATTTTTTAAACTAGATACCCTAATGATGATTGTGGACAAGTTTGGTTAAATTTGTCTTAGTAGTTTCAGAGGAGAAGATTTTTGTAAAAGATTACAAAAATTTACGAAAAATGGTTAAAAATTAACTATAAAGGGCAATAACTCCTTAAGGGGTCAACTGACCATTTTAGTCAAGTTGACTTATTTGTAGATCTTACTTTGCTGAACATTATTGCTGTTTACAGTTTATCTCTATCTGTAATAATATTCAAGATAATAACCAAAAACGGCAAAATTTCCTTAAAATTACCAATTCAGGGGCAGCAACCCAACAACGGGTTGTCCGATTCATCTGAAAATTTTAGGGCAGATAGATCTAGACCTGATAAACAATTTTACCCTCTGTCAGATTTGCTCTAAATGCTTTGGTTTCAGAGATATAAGCCAAAATCTACATTTTACCCCTATGTTCTATTTTTAGCCATGGCGGCCATCTTGGTTGATTGGCCGGATCACCGGACACATTTTTTAAACTAGATACCCCAATGATGATTGTGGCCAAGTTTGGTCAAATTTGGCCCAGTAGTTTCAGAGGAGAAGATTTTTGTAAAAGTTAACGACGACGGACGACGACGACGGACGACGACGACGACGACGGACGACGGACGCCAAGTGATGAGAAAAGCTCACTTGGTCCTTTTGGCCAGGTGAGCTTAAAATCAGATACCGGATTTGGCTCATAATTTCAGGGCAGGTAGACCTTGACCTAATGAATACTTTAACTTCTTGTCTGATTTGCTCTAAATGCTAGAGTTTTTGAGATAAAAGTAAAAAACTGCATTTTACCCTATGTTCTATTTTTAGCCATGGCGGCCATGTTTTCTGAGGAAACAGAAAATAAAACACAAAATTTATTCTAGATATCCTAAGAATCATTCAGCTTAAGTTTGGTTTAATTTGGTTCAGTAGTTTCAGAGAAGAAGATTTTTTAAAGTTAGAAAACATGACAAACAAATTGGCTAAAATTGTCCTTAAAGGGCAATAACTCCTTAAGGGGTCAATTGACAATTTTGGTTATTTAATTTATTTGTAGATCTTATTTTGCTGAACATTTTTGCTGTTTACAGTTTATCTTTATCTATAATAATATTCAAGATAATAACCAAAAACTGCAAAATTTCCTTAAAATTACCAATTTAGTGGTTGCAACCCACCAATGGGTTGTTAAATTCATCTGAACATTTCAGTCCTGATAGAACTTGACCTAATGAACATTCTAACACCATGTCTGATTTGTTCTAAATGCTTTAGTTTTAGAGATATAAGCAAAAAACTGCATTTTACCCCTATGTTCTATTTTTAGCCATGGCGGCCATGTTTTTTGACGAAACAGAAAATAAAACACTAATTTATTCTAGATACTATCAGGATCATTCAGCTTAAGTTTAGTTGGAATTGATTCAGTAGTTTTAGAGGAGAAGATTTTTTAAAGTTAGAAAACATGATAAACGAATTGGGTAAAATTGTTCTTAAAGGGCAATAACTTCTTAATGGGTCAATTGACAATTTTGGTCATATAAAAACTTACTTGCAGATCTTACTTTGCTGAACATTTTTGCTGTTTACAGTTTATCTTTATCTATAAAAATATTCAAGATAATAACCGAAAACTGCAAAATTTCCTTAACATCATCAATTCAGGAACAATAACCTAAAAATCAGATACCGGATTTGGCTCATAATTTCAGGGCAGGTAGACCTTGACCTAATGAATACTTTAACTTCTTGTCTGATTTGCTCTAAATGCTAGAGTTTTTGAGATAAAAGTAAAAAACTGCATTTTACCCTATGTTCTATTTTTAGCCATGGCGGCCATGTTTTCTAAGGAAACAAAAAATAAAACACAAAATTTATTTGAGATATCCTAGGAATCATTCAGCTTAAGTTTGGTTTAATTTTGTTCAGTAGTTTCAGAGAAGAAGATTTTTTAAAGTTAGAAAACATGACAAACAAATTGGCTAAAATTGTCCTTAAAGGGCAATAACTCCTTAAGGGGTCAATTGACAATTTTGGTCATTAAATTAATTTGTAGATCTTATTTTGCTGAACATTGTTCTGTTTACAGTTTATCTTTATCTATAAAAATATTCAAGATAATAACCAAAAACTGCAAAATTTCCTTAAAATTACCAATTTAGTGGCAGCAACCCAACAATGGGTTATTAGATTCATCTGAAAATTTCAGGGCTGATAGAACTTCACCTAATGAACACTTTCACCATATGTCAGATTTGCTCTAAATGATTTAGTTTTTGAGATATAAGCCAAAAACTGCATTTTACCCCTATGTTCTATTTTTAGCCATGGCGGCCATGTTTTTTTGACGAAACAGAAAATAAAACACAAAGTTTATTCTAGATACTATAAGGATCATTCCGCTTAAGTTTGGTTGGAATTGAAGTAGTTTCAGAGGAGAAGATGTTTGAAATAGTTTACACCGGACGGACGACGGACGACGACGGACGACGACGGGCGACGACGGGCGCCAAGTGATGGCAAAAGCTCACATTTCCTTCGGAAAGGCGAGCTAAAAATGTAATACCAGAATTAATACACTTTTAAAAGATCTTAGGAATTAAAAATACTGTTCAATGTTCAAGAGGCATAATAATGATCTTTATGAATGTCAACAATATAACTAACTGATAACAACATATATTTCTGAGTCATTATGATTCACACAAGACATCTGATCAGATACTTACAAAAGATAAGAGTTTTAAAAACAAACGTTGTCATCCTTTTAACACAACGTTAACATTTCCCTCACTTTTGTATTCTAAAATGTGAGACATTCATGTTTTGGTCACTGCCTAATCCTTAGACAGACTGGCACTTAAGTAGTCCAAAAGGTTTTCCTTTTTACCTAATTGAAATTTTTTTCTTTCTTATTCTTGTTGACTATATTGCTTATTGGACGATTGATTTTAAATAACAAATCATTTGCTAAAAAATGCTTAGTTCTTTATGATTTGGCAACATGTGTTATATTCGTGACTAACAGAATTTAGTAAACAGACATCTGGTCAGACACTTACAAAAGACAGCCACATTTTATGAAACTTTGCCCAACAAATCACTTAAATTCAGATGTATGTCTAGAACATTCAGAATCAGTTTGTCCTCCTTTTAAATAGACAACAACGCTGAATATATATATGAGAATTGCATTGGTAAAAACCAAGGTAGTAAAAAATCTTCAATTATTGTAAATAGGAAATGTGAAATACACCAATCATACATATTTTTTAAAGGACTAGTAGTAATCATAATAGAAGCAATCAACAGTTCTACAAGGAACAAACTTTGCAAACACTATTTTTTTCTAAAATGACAAGACATTATTGCGATCTGTCTAACATTGTTTTCTTTGACTGTGTAATTGACAATCACGTGGCATGGTGATAAGTATATCTGGTATCACAATGATACCGTTATAGAACTATTACAAAAACATTTGTCACAATTTGACAATCATTTTCTTTTGTCTAAGTACAAGAAAAATGATGAGCAAATATAAATTTTACCGTTTTGAAAGGTTCCACGATTTTCTTTGATTCGTCGACTCGCGATTGGTTCCTTACAAGAGAAACTGTATTGCAATCAGGGATGATGACTGGTGTAGCGTTTATGAAACGATCTGATACATCGTCCAGAATCATTCGCAAATCATACATAAAAGCTGCGTCGATCTATAACAGAAAACCCTCTTTGATTGTTCAAATTTATCTTAATGGTACATAAGAACAGAAACTTTAGGCGGTTGTATCATAGACATGCAATCACGAATTTGAATTGTTTGATAGCTAAATCACTGTTTGTTTGCTGATTTTTAATACAAGCAAACACAAAAAGAGCCATTTATCATTTACTAAAATATTTTAATGAAATAAAATTTGTCTTTATAAAGAACTAAGGTAGAAAAAACATCTAAAACTTTAATAAAAAGGGAATGTAAAATACAACAATAATATATGCTAATTTTTTTAATTATTAATCATAACAGGAGCATATAATTTTGATGGACATGTAAGTAATCTTCTTAACCAAAAATAATCCCAATGTACTTCATTGATTCAAAAGTAACATACCGGTTATTATACAAAAGTAAATTACCAGCTTTAATACAAAAGTAACATGCAAGCTACTTACATTGAATCCGTATATGGTGAAAAAGTTTTCTCTGAGTTGTATTTTGACAAAGTCTAAATAAGCATCCCTTGACGTGTAGTTGTATGATTCGTTACCGTTGATATGTATAACAGACTCCGACTTCCCTGATCTACACTTCGAGCATAATTCATGTCCCTGATAAACATAAACGGTAGAATAGCATATTTAATTTACATAATATAACGTCATTCATTTGCCTGATACAAATATTGTGAACTTATCTGACAATACTCCAATCTAATTAAAATATAGAACTCGGATTTACGAGTATGTAGTATAACGAAATCCGAGTTCTATATTTTAATTAGATTGATCAATATTCGTAGGTTACTAATTTTTATGGATTTTGTGGGTAAAGTTGAACAACCACGAATTTCAATCTTCAACAAAAATACCAGTTTTTATAGACTAGAATTTGTCAAATTCACGAAATCATGTATCCACGGAAATAGAATTTTGCCTTAATCCATGAATATTGGTACCCACGAAAATAACTGAATCCACGAATATTTTTCATATTTTATGAAAAACCTTTGAATTCATTTTTATGCTAATTTTATGGGCGCCTCTCTTGATCCCGTCACCACACATGGTTAAAAAAAATGTTTGCTTTCCTCTTTTTTTGTGACTGCAAAGAACGTAGAAATAATACCCCAAAAAAATAGTAAGTTACTAAAGACCATGGTAAGATGAATACCAAAATTTATGATAAAAGAGATGATTTTTCATTTCCTATTGTTAATTATCCATTTTTAGATGGTGACGTTCCCTAGTCACCATCTTATGGTGTTTATATATCTCAACTTGTTCGGTTCGCTCGTGTATGTAACAACGTATTTGATTTTAACGAAAGAAATCTCTGTATTACTGAAAAATTATTACACCTTGGTTTTCGATATCACAAACTAGTCAAAACATTTACTAAATTTTATCATCGGTAAAAGGACATCATTTGTAAATATAAATCAACATGCAAACATCTTATACGTTCAGGTATTTCACATCCAATCTTTTATGGTAATATTCTTTACAAAGCACAAAAATGTCGGATTTTACCTCAAAAGGTAACCAAACCTTTAAACAGACTTACTCGGAAGGGATATAGTTACGATACTGTTGTCAGGTCATTAAGAATTGCATATTTTGGTATTAATATTGATTCACTCATAGGGTCTTTGCATCGGAAATAACACATTTATTCTAAAACCAGTTGTTGGCATGATACGGGTTATGTTCTTCTCATATATTTTATTATGGTATGATACTAAACCCCTAACGGGAGGGATTGTACTTGATTTTCATATGATGAAGACATAATCTTTCAATCAGTTTAATTGAGGTCTTGAGCTGGCATGTCAGTAACTGCTAGTAGTCCTTTGTTAATTTAAGCATCATTGCCATTTTGATTAGTTTCTTTTGTTACCTATTCTGACATCGGACTTGGGCTTCTTTTAAACTGAGTTTTACTGTGCGTATTGTTGTGCGTTTCTTTATTCTACATTGGCTAGAGGTATAGGGGGAGGGTTGAGATCTCACAAAACATGTTTAACCCCGCCGCATTTTTGCGCCTGTCCCAAGTCAGGATCCTCTGGCCTTTGTTAGTCTTGTATGTTTTTTTTAATTTTAGTTCATTTATATGTTTTGGAGTTTAGTATGACGTCAATTTTCACTGAACTAGTACACATTTTTATTTAGGGGCCAGGTGAGGACCACCTCAGGGTGCGGGATTTTCTCGCTGTTTTGAAGACCCGTTGGTGGCCTTCGGCTGTTATCTGCTCTTTGGTCGGGTTGTTGTCTCTTTGACATATTCCCCATTTCCATTCTCAATTGCAATAAAATTTGTTTAAAGTTATCCCTCTTTAAATAATTTGTATTAGATTTAACATGAATCAATAATGTAAAAATGTATTGAAAATTTTCTAAATAATTAAATAATAACGCCAGCACATCATTTGGTCATTTGTTTACTCGTTATTGTAATATTTAAGCAAGTTTAGTTTTCCATCCAGCCTAGTTTAACAAAAAAAAAAACAACAACAAATAAAACAACAAGGACAAACAAGGTCTCATATATAGCAGATATGTTTAGCGGATTTTATGGCTAAATGTAAAATAGTTGCATTTGTATTAAAAAAAGAAGGTTATACCGATTCTTTTCATTCTAGTTACCTACGAATGAAATAACTACAAGAGAAATTGACCATACTTATAGTTATATTGATCATGTTTATTCAGACCAGGGTTATAAGCTAGTCTGTTATAAAAAGTAAAATAACAAACCTACCGAACTAATATATAATGTAATCACTCTGTTTCTATTCACACATTTTCTAATTATAATCGTGTTCCCTCCAATTTCTTGGAGAAAGTATTGGAGGGGGTAATGTTGATTAGAGCGTTAAACAAGAATAAATGAAGTTCTTGGGTATATCTCAGTGAGATAGCAACCAAACATTAAAATAAAATAAAAATAATAAGACATATTTACGCACTGTTTTGTAGAAAAACAAATATTTTTTAAAAATCTAAAGTACTATACTCTGCATAATCCAAGGATGCATATCACCAACAATAGCATGAATAGGATAGTTCAAAATAAATAGCAAACTGACCTTTTGACATTGGGAAAGCAGAGGTAAACTATTTTTGATCCTCTGTTATGGGGGATGATCTCAATTGCATCATCTGTTTAAATAAAAGTACCTTCGTTATAACAAACCAGTTGTAAGCTTCATCCATAAGTTCTTGCTTTCTTGCCTGAAACAAAATGTTGACATTATTTAATGCAACGTTCGTTGCATATACAAATTGTGAACAAACGATGCTGATGAATTGTATTTTGATTTAATGCAACTATGTAAAATTGTGGCAAAATATTTAAAGTTTATGATGTAGACTCTTAATATGTTATTTCCGGTAGGATTGATACCTTTGAATTTTAAACCTGTGAGCGAAACAAGTACAGGGCAAATCGGTCCTACCTCTTTTGTGCGTTTGATGCGCTTTTTGGATTTACCTTCAGTTGTTATGATCAAACAAAAAACAAACAAGTGAAACTGCGAGCTACTGCTCACTGATGATACCGCCGCCGCAACTGGATAATTTTAATAGTGTATAAATATGTAAGTGTTCGGTAAACAGGAAGTTGTTGAGTGATGAATCTGAAAACGCATCACACGGTATAGCTGACTTATATAAACCCTGAAACCAAATTTCAGAAATCCTTATGATGTAGTTCCTGAGAAAGATGCGACGAAAAATATTCATGGGACGGACGGACGGACAGACAGAGGTAAAACAGTATACCCCCACTTTTTTAAAGCGAGGGTATAAAAAGCCAAGGGTGCATAAATACTTGAATACGAGAGGCGCTATATAACCAAAAGGGGTATGAAGATAATAGCCAAATCATTTAAGATCAACCTTACATGGAGAAGAGCTATGTAACCAAAAAGGGAATGAAGATAATAGCCAAATCATTTAAGGTCAACCTTATATGGAGAGGAGCTATGTGACCAAAAGGGGTATGAAGGTAATAGCCAAATCATTTAAGGTCAGCCTTGCATGGAGAGGAGCTATGTGACCAAAAGGGGTATGGGAGGAGCTATGTGACCAAAAGGGATATGAAGGTAATAGCCAAATTATTTAAGGTCAACCTTACACGGAGAGGAGCTATGTGACCAAAAGGGGTATTAAGATAATAGCCAAATCATTTAAGGTCAACCTTGCATGGAGAGGAGCTATGTGACCAAAAGGGGTATGAAGATAATAGCCAAATCATTTAAGGTCAACCTTGCATGGAGAAGCGCTATATAACCAAAAGGGGAATGAAGATAATAGCCAAATCATTTAAGGTCAACCTTACATGGAGAGGAGCTATGTGACCAAAAAGGGTATGAATATAATAGCCAAATCATTTAAGGTCAATCTTACATGGAGAGGAGCTATATAACCAAAAGGGGTATGAAGATAATAGCCAAATCATTTAAAGTCAACCTTGCATGGAGAGGAGCTATATAATCAAAATGGGTGTAAAGATAACAGCCAAATCATTTAAGGTCAACCTTGCATGGAGATGAGCTATATAACAAAAAGAGATATGAAGATAACAGCCAAATCATTTAAGGTCAACCTTGCATGAGGCTGTGACACACCCAAGTTTCTTAATCATTTCTTTATTTATCAGCGGGCATTTTAAGAAAGTACATTAAAAAATAACGTGCATATTGAAGAACTGACTACTGAGCTGTGTTGGTTGTCGCTTACTGTTGTCTTATTTATAACACCCGACACCAATATGTGACCCAATAATGTCAATATTTGTGGGTCATTAGGAGTACCAAATACATTACAATTTTTTAAATTATGATTTTTATCCGATGTTATTTCGAGGGGCGGAGTACTTTTAGATACGATTTCAGAATATATTTTTCAATAAGGTCATATGTAAAACTCTTTTATGTTATGGTGGCCAACTTAAATTTTGTCATGGTCATAAGATAAAAATTTGAGAGAAAATTATATGAAGAATTAAGAACGTTCTCGAAAAACTATTTTAAGTGATGTACAAGTAAGTAAAATCTATCAGACGTTTTTACAAAATTTCTTATGGCAATACGATATAGCAGTATAGTTATCATGGATCGATTTTCCACCATATTTGGAAGCAGCCAATAATGAACCAAATCTAAAACAAATTGCCCCATATTGCAGAGAAAATATTCATCATTGTCTTTTTTTTGTTATTTTGTTTGCAGGATTATCGTATATTACATTGATTTCGATATCATGAATGTGACTGTGGCTTAGAGGGTGGGAATGTTTAGCTCATATTGAGCATTGAGGAAAAGGTTTTGAAAAAAAATAATGGGTATGAAATAGCACTGTGCGATTACTTTTGGTCATGTGAGCCAAAAGTACGATATGTTTACGCTTTAATTTCTAACATGATTCGGTAAAGGAAAAAGTTAAGAATGTAATAGTCTACAGCTTTCGTGGATTTAAATATTGATATAAAAGAACAAAACAGGCAACTACCTCGCCTAAAACACTCTCTGCACTGTTCTTATCACTAACAAGAATGAAAATTTTTGTCCCTATATCTTTCAGCTTTTTCATCTGTTCGGCAAGACCCTCTCCTATGGCAATTTCCTGGTATAAGTGCTGTGCTGGAACACCAGTTAAAATTCTCTTGGCTATGGTATGAAGATCTTAAAGTAAAATAAAATGAATAAGGCGTTTAGTTTTTATCTGATAATTCATATTTGGAGGTCATTATGCTCATCCCAATATTTATCAATTTGTCATAATAGTTCGTTCATAATATTTAAACCACTTCAATTGAACAAATTTTTAGTTTTAGATATAAATAAACTTCACCCAATACATTTTGTGTTTCTATGACTCGCACTGCTGGTAGAAACTTAAACTAGAGGCTCTGTGTCTGTGTCGCTCGCTTGGATATATGAACATTTTGAACAAAGGCCACTCTCCAATACTATGTGTTTATCTTTTGAAACAAAAAGTTGGGATCTGTCTAAAGGATAGAAATGTCAAAAAAATCAAAATTTTCAGTAAATGTATAAAATTTCGACCCGCTGTATCTCTTAAAGTATAGCACATGAAGGTATATTTTTATTACATATTTGAATTGAGCAGGTGAAAAAAAGCTTGTATGCAAATTTTCGTCAAAAATTCACCGTCGATTGAAAACTGTATCGTATGCCCTTAAACATACCAAGTCGTCAAATTTCATGAGCGACACACGACTATGCTGCTTAATACTGATTAAGTTATGACATCAGGAAAATGTGTGCACAATGAGATGCACATTTTCAATGTGTACATTATACAAAGATTCTATAAACTCAGGGTCTGTTAAAGGAGGAAGAGTTGATAACACCTAACGAGCATCAAGAATGTTTCAGAAAATTTACCAAGTTTCAAAATCATGAAAATCCTTTAAAACTTCTTTCCAAAAGTTTGGTGTATCGTTTTAAATACACATACTCAATCTAAAGGTGCTTCTGTATTGCAAACTGTAGGAAGAGTTCATAACACAAAATAAGTACACCATTTCTCTTCTCTCTCTCTCTCTCTCTCTCTCTCTCTCTCTCTCTCTCTCTATATATATATTATATATATATATATATATATATGAACAAGTCTAAATTGAAAACAACGTTCAAACCTATGATTGCGTTGGATAAAAACCGCAATTTTTATACGTGTGCTTGCAAAGCAAATTTCTTGGTAGAGGGGTCTAAATACAGCACAAACAACATTTTCCAAAATACCTACAAGATTCAGGCATTTTACATAATGACTAATTTTTCTAGGTATTTTACAAAATGCCTGGAAAAATTGAAAGGCATTTTACAAAATGCCAGATTTTTTTATAGAATGAAATGTTAAAAAAAACGATTGAAAGCTTTGATAATTACTGAATGTTAAAGCTTGCATTTTAGGAGTTTTAATTATCAAAAATAAATTTTACTGAATTATTCCAAATTCACTCAAGCAGAAAACTCGGCAATTATTTGTTATTTATTGGGTTTCGCAATAAGCACACACGTCACAAATGAATATCTTCTTTTTCATACGTTCCCAAAAGATTCAAAGTACATTATCATGATTAGTTTGACTTGTATCTCTTGGATTATATCGTTTAACGGACTGAAGCAGATCTGCCCACGACGGGTGGTGCATCTATAGCAGGAGACGCTTACTCTGTCAATGCACCATTATTTGTCTCTTCTTGGTCCATTTTCGAGATTTTAACCACATTTAAATACTGTCTCATTAATTCGTCAGATTGAAAAGACCCAGGAATTCCTTTGAGGTAGTTGTGACGTAATAAATATTCGCTCAAAAATAAAATATAAGAATATTTATAAATGAATGTATTGAAATAAAACAAAGTAAAGAATTGTCAAATTTACAAAGAAAGTTAGAATAGTAATTTAAAATAGAAATGTTCATATCTTCGTGAAACAAAGTTGAATTGGTTTGAGAAGTTATAAGTTCAATTATATTTTTCTTTGAAAATTAAAAAGGATTTATAGAAATGGCAGGTGTCTGATCTATAAAAATTTGAATAAAGTACAACACAATATTATGTAACAGGAAATTTTATAAAAACTTATCAAAAAGAGTGGGACATGTTAATCCCTCCCCCCCCCCGAAATGAATTAAGCTTAAGTAATTATGAAAAAGGGGCACGTTTTAGACAATACATCATTATCAATAGAGATAGCGTCCCTTATAAAAAAATATCTTCTACTGTCAAATAGTTCAAGGGAGGAGTAACTCAAATTAGTTGTTAATTTTGGAAAAAAAAACTTTTGATTGGGCAATTAATCTCAGGTTGATCCTGGCGTGGCCACGTGAGGAAAACGTTTTAAGAGATAAATTTTGATAATAAAACTTCCCTTGGCAACTTGATATCGTACAATAAAGATCTAGCCTAAATTTGTGTCCATTATATTTAAGGTCCAGTTATCAAAACACAAGACGATACAAAAACACCACAAGTATCGACACAACAGATACCAACAGATTGATCGAAGATGAAGATACTCATATCTTTACCTCACAACCAAACACGGCCTTTTATGGCGAACCCCATGCTATAGAGGGGAATTTGTTTGGATGTCAATCCACTGCAGAAATAACACATATTAATTATAACCAAATTGTTCTCGTCTTAAAAATGCATGAATTATTTGCTACTGAAAATTACTCAATTAAAACAAACTTCTTTTTCTCTGCTTCATATGTTTCACTTCACTGTTTTGAATCTGGATTTTTCCAAAAAAATCTAAAAATTCGTTTGTAAAGTTTGTTCTATTGAAAGAACAAGTTGTCCTTCTGCTATTTTGACAAAGTAATCATAACTTTAATATATGAAATACAGAGTGAGTACATACTTAACGTAGTTTCACTAAAAAGAACATATCATATGACATACAAACTTTCCCAGCTGGTTTTTGAAGAATAAATTAATTATACTGAAACCATTAGTTATTTTCTTTGCAAGATGTTGTGTTTTTGTCCACTTTTTGTCATATGCATCTCAATGATATCATTTTTCTACAAATTGCCTGAAAGTGAACAGGCAATTTGTTGAATTTTGTTTCAAAATTTCAGTCATTTTACAAAATGACTAGGTATTTTTAGTCATTTTATATAATGCCTGTCAAGGTTAGGCATTTTATGAATTGCCTGAAAATTCAGTCATTTTACAAAATGCCTATAAATATATATATATATATATATTCAAACATTCTTGGACGTTTGAAGGCGTCTGTTCGAGTTGAACACTTCAGAAAGAGTCGATTACACAATGACACGTCTCCTAAATCGAAATCATATGCTACTATAATTTGACTTAGCTTAACCATTTGAAAAAATAAAAAATAATTATCAAATTGTTTACAAAATGTTTTGTATCGAAATAAAGTTAAAAGGTTAAAAATGAATTCAAATCAAATCATCATTTATTTAGATCGTACAAAATGTTAGCTTAATTCATATGAGTCTGGATGGGGGTTCCTCAATTCTGCATTCTTTAATCTTTACGCCATTTTTTCTCTATTCTTTATATTATTTGCCCATTATTCTCTGTTCTTTACACATCAACACCCCATTGTTCTCTTTCCTTTATTTTTGTTGGCCTATTTTTTTCTATTCTGTTAAACCAATCCAAACCCTCCTAATATCAATTTTTTTCTATTCTGTTAAACTAACCCAAACCCTCCTAATATCGACAAAGACGACTGTGGTACTTGTACTAATAACTTTGAATATAACTGTGTTAGAATAGTGGTACTTGTCGATTGATCGGGGATATTTAATGTGTTTGAAAACACGAAAATAACTAGCTCATTATAAGAAAAGTAAATATGCATAGTCCAGTTTACCAAAAACAGTAAATGTACTTGTTAGAACATTGCGAATAGATTAGCCTAAAACAAGCAAAACCAATAATGTTGCGATTGTTTCGTTTATCTTAACTATGTTTGTTAATGCATTTTAAGATTATGAAAATTTGCTTATTTTTTGTGAAAAGGTCAACGTGACTTTAACGCGTACGTCATGACAGTTGTGAAATGATCACTTTAGTGTGTTTAATCTTACAGGACTTAGTTAGGACTGGTTAGATAAATTTTCACTGAGTGAAACCATTGAAGGATCTTTCAATACTTAATCATGGTGGATATGCAATGCAGCTTTTGTTAAATTGAATTATTGTTATACTAGTCCAGCTCGGGTCTCGGTGACTTATCTTATTTTTTTGCTGAATTAGTTTTTTTTATACACGACGTAGATGATAAAAGATGTCTACGGTAACGAGAATAAAGATAACTCAGTTTTAATCCGTATCATTCATTTGAAAAAATTATTTGTTAGTCTTTTTATCAGAAAAATGTTTTTAAAAGCTTCTTTGATAAAAAAAAAAAGAAAAAGAAACAACAAATGCTTACTTGACATTTGAAAAAAAAAACATTTACAAATCAGATGGGCAATGATGAATCACAAGTCGATGAAGGATAGACAAACAACATTTAAAAAAACTTAACAGAAAATTAAAGATTCCATACCCCCCCTCCCCCGGTGTTTCGTGTTCTATTTTCCGGTGAACTCAATTGGAAAAGCAAGATAAAACTAAGATAATAGCAATCAAGTGCTTTGGAACGATAAGCCTTTCCTACTCCTACAAGTGGCATCCATCGTGTTGTTTAAAATGATTCAATGTTAACACAGATGTTTCGTAAAGTGACACGTCTGTTAGATCAAACAGATTTGATTGACACAGCAAGAACAGCACGATAAAGAAAAATAAGGGACAATACTTACCAAATGACTGATCGTTAATTACTTGCCAAATGACTGATCATGAAGTTTTAATACTTACCAAATGACTGATCATAAAGTTCTTACCAAATGACTGATCATAAAATACTTACCAGACACTGATCATACAGCACTTACCAGATGACTGATCATAAAGTATTTACCAAATGACTGATCATAAAGTATTAATACTTACCAGACACTGATCATAAAATACTTACCAGATGACTGATCATACAGTACTTACCAGATGACTGATCATAAAGTACTTACCAGATGACTGATCAGAAAGTACTTACCAAATGACTGATCATAAATGACTTACCAAATGAATGACCATAAAGTACTTACCAAATGACTGACCATGAAGTACTTACCAAATGATTGAACATAAAGTGTTAATACTAACCAAATTACTGATCAGAAAGTGATTATACTTACCAAATGACTGATCATAAAGTTTTAATACTTACCAAATGACTAATCATAAAGTAATCACCAAATGACTGTTTATAAAGTACTCATCAAATGACTGATCATAAAGTACTTACCAGATGACTGATCAGAAAGTACTTACCAAATCACTGATCATAAATGACTTACCAAATGAATGACCATAAAGAACTTACCAAATGACTGACCATGAAGTACTTACCAAATGATTGAACATAAAGTGTTAATACTAACCAAATTACTGATCAGAAAGTGATTATACTTACCAAATGACTGATCATAAAGTTTTAATACTTACCAAATGACTAATCATAAAGTAATCACCAAATGACTGTTTATAAAGTACTCACCAAATGACTGATCATAAAGTACTTACCAAATAACTGATCATGAAGTACTTACCAGATAAATGATCATAAAGTATTAATACTTACCAAGTTACTGATCATAAAGTGTTAATACTTACAAAATGACTGATCATAAAGTGCTTACCAAATGACTGATCATAAAGTACTTACCAAATGATTGAACATAAAGTGTAAATTCTTACCAAATGACTAATCATAAAGTAAATACCAAAATGAATGATCATAAAGTACTAACCAAATGACTGATCATAAAGTACTTACCAAATGACTGATCATAAAGTACTTACCAAATGACTGATCATAAAGTACTTACCAACTGACTGATCATAAAGTACTTACCAGATAACTGATAATAAAGTACTTACCAGATAACTGATCATAAAGTACTTACCAAATGACTGATCATGAAGTACTTACCAAATGATTGAACATAAAGTGTTAATAATTACCAAATAACTGATTAGAAAGTGATTATACTTACCAAATGATTGATCATAAAGTTTTAATACTTACCAAAAGACTTATCATAAAGTACTCACAAAATGACTGATCATCAAGTACTTACCAGATAACTGATCATAAAGTACTTACCAAATGACTGATCATAAAGTATTGCAATCTTAGTGAGATTCGCATATCTAACAATGTCTGGTATGACTCGAAACATCGTCGACCCAGGCGGCTCCACGCCTATGTGCAGATCAGGGTCAAAGTCCTTTGACTGTAATGTTGAAGTGTCCACAACAGTAATATATGGCAGACCAACAGTACGTGCAAATGATCGTATCAATAAGCCCACGTTTGGGGCAGCCATGTCGATAATTGCATTTGCTCCAGTTTTTAGCTGTTCGCAGACTGAAAAAAAGTAAACATACAATAAGGCTCTGGGTGTTTTTGTTTGTCGTGGGTAGACACCTTAAATCAGTGATGCGTTTGTAAAAGAAATGTTCATCATTGACTTTTCAGAACTCAAGTAAAACAAATATAAAATATATGTGTTTCTTGGAAGCTTAACTTGAACGTACTTATCAAAATGGCTGACACAAACAAATCAGAGATGTTTAGAATATATGTCTTTGACCTTAGGGTCTACCTCAAGGACATTTTAATACCGTTAGCACCAGTGATGTTTAATCAATATGTCCCTGACATTAGGGTCTACCTGATGGACATTTTTAATATTAATCTTGTCAACACACAATAAAGTTAGAATAATTAATGTGATTCCTTGTCATGTTTAAGACTGTTAGTAGGAGCATGGAAGTAATATTCAATATTACTTCCATGGTAGGAGCTAATATTTTCGAGTTTTAATAGTCAATGTTTAAAATGTTGCATTTTCGCGTTTAGAATTCATTGCATCAATTTCTGGTTGCCGGGTAACGAGTTAGTATATTGCTGAAGAAACAATAGCCCTTCTTGACGGCGGATACATATCGATAAGGCCCGATTCTTGAAATTGCAGCCGAAATGTTGACCTAAAATATTTTTTATATATGTTTTAAGTTAGTTTATCGTATATGATGTAAATCATGAAAAACCAGGAATGGACTCAAACAGGAATCCAATAAATGATAGAATCTCTAATTTACTCGTAGATCTCACCTATAGCAACCAGAAGAAACATTTACTCGCGGTTCTCTATAGCAATCAAAAGAGACATTTACTCGCGGTTCTCAATAGAAACCAAAGGAATAGTTAAGAATTCAAAAGAATTATGCAGTGCTAATACAAAAAGTAATATTTCAAACTGAACTACACTGCGGGAAAAACAGTCAAATATAAAAATGGTATGATTGTCAATGAGACAACTTTCCATCAAAGACCAAATGACGTAGAAGTTAGAATCTATAGGTCACCTCAGGGCCTTTGACAGTGCACAAAACCCATACCATACCGCATAGCAAGCTATAAAAGGCCCCGACATGAAAAATATAAGTTCAAATATTCAAACGAGAAAACTAACGGTCTGGTGTATTGTGAAAAAACAAGGCAAAGATGATGCCCTGTTGGTTTTAGTAACAGTGATGTTGAAGGACAACTTGAGATGGTCGTGATTTTTCAGACACATTTGATGCATCCGCAATGATTGTGATTTAATCCATTTATATGACCAAAAAATTCAACAACCCATCATTTGTGGAAAATTTAAAGAAAATAAAAATCCTGACAAGACGCACACTTAATTATATATATACTAACATCTTTAATAATAAAGTTCTGGCTTGAAATCCGTAGGAAGAGTAAGCCAGACAAACAATACACTCTGTAAGCCTCATATTGCTAAAAAAAGTTAAAAAACACGACATTTGTTGAAAATCTAAAGAAAAGAAAATCCATAGAGCAAATGAACACCTTTAGATGATATACTATCATCCTACATAATATGATAGCTCTTGCTTGAAACTGTAGTAGAAGTTAGTCCTATGAAGCGTTTACCATAAAATTGAGAATAGAAATGGGGAATGTGTCAAAGAGACAACAACCCGCCCAAAGAGCAGAAAACAGCCCAAGGCCACCAACACAGCGATAAAATCCCACACCCGGAGGCGGGCTTCAGCTGGCCCCTAAACAAAAATGTGTACTAGTTCAGTGAAAATGGACGTCACACTAAACTCCGAAACATATAAATGAACTAAAATTTTAAAAACATACAAGAGTAACAAAGGCCAGAGGCTCCTGACTTGGGACAGGCGCAAAAATGCGGGGGGGTTAAACATGTTTTGTGAGATCTCAACCCTCCCCTAGCCATGTATGCCTTATATAACAATAAAATGACAATTTTATGGAAATTTAAAGAAAATAAAAGATTCTGACAATATGCGCATCTTTGATATTAAAATCACACCTTACATAATATAAATTGGTTTGCTTGAAAACAGTAGAAGTTAGCGATCCAACCCACATACCCGATGTGGGACGGACGCACAGGGGCCAAACAATTGGTCCAATAATTTGTTCTCGTGGGCATAACAATAAACGATAAAAAATATGATATACATAAACAAACGACAATCACGACAATGTTTGCGGGTGCCCCCATTAACTTGGGGCAGTGTTGTAACATCACAACATGTTTAATCTTCAATAATTTCTATAAATTAAAAATCTTACCTTCAGCTAAAGTTTGGTTCTGGTCATGTGATTTGATTACTTTTATCTTCCCTTCCCATTCTAAAGTTCTTCCTATTAACTTATTTTGCTTAAGTTTTGCGTCTTCTACTACAGCAACTGCAAAATTGGATTAATAAGGATAAATGGATAAATGTGATAATAAGTAAATTAATCGTGGCTATAAGATATCGTGGTTAATTGTAAAGACACTCTCCGTGAAAATTTCTTACGATTTCAAAAAATTTTAATGTACGCCACTACAACTCAGTGAAGCAACCATAGCACAATGGCACATTTCACGGAGGAGGACGAAATACCTTTAGTCATAGTTCGCCATGGACATCCTTTCCAACCACAGGCACTTGTCTCTGACAAAAATATCTTTAAGATATGTAAACAATTTTTTTTCAGAGACAAGTGTCTGTGTTTGCCACAACGAAATCACAAGACACGTCGTTTTCAACTCCCGTTCCTGGAGATTCAACTTTTTTGTTACCTATGAGATTTTTGCATTATAAAGATAATAGAGTACCAATCTTTGAACAAATTTTAAAAATGAAATTTTAATCCTACCAAAAAACTGCGATCTAGCTCCTATACACAAACACACAAGCAGAAAACCCCGATACACAATATCAATCGCCATTTTGTTTGTTCGTCTGGTAATCGATGGCTTACCTTATTGTTAATTGGAAATATCAATTAATTGTCAGGTAGACGACCTAAATGGAAAAATAGTTGATAAATCAATACAGAAAATTAAAATTTGTATTTGTAGTTTTGCTGTTTATTTCATGACCTATCAAATATTCATTATAAAAGTATGTAGGATAAAGTTACTAATTTCCTACCAAATGCAAGAAGGACGAGACAATAGACAACTCTCTATTCTGTAATATCATGCATCAAAATACGCTTCCATACATTCGACTAGTAACAACTTATTACATCACCCCAGTTTCCCAAAATCTGAAGCTAGCGCCTTTTATGTACATTGGTATGAATGGCGTTAGTCGATTTCAAAGTAAAGAGAAAATGAACCGCTCACAGATGTTACTGACATATTATCATATACTTATAGTAAATAACTTATAATTTTTACAGTATGTTAATAACAATAAATTAACGTGAATTCCATATTTACCGAAAGGGGGCTTATCGGGGGGATATTAAGAAAAATTTATCAACCGCTTTCGGCTATTCAGTATCGCATGGCATTCCGGCGGTAATCGGCAAATTCCGGAAAATACACCTCAATGGTACGTTTTCAGTGAAAAACATAACAAAACAGGGTACAAAACAAATATTAGGAAACAGGAAAATACATTATGTAAAATGCAAAAAGAATGATCAATAAATGCATTTTCAAAGTTTCCAGCATAATTCAGCAAGTTACTTTACAAATGTTGACTTTTCCAAATAGTGTTATTTTTGTTTTATGTTTTGTTGATTTTTTTTATCGTCAATATAAAAATGTATTATCTGTTGTTTTTCTCCTCTTTTGTGGCATATGATAGAAAGATTTCATATCGGGTGTATTACATTTGGCGTCCGTCGTCCGTAAACTTTTCACTTTTTTAACTTCTACTTGAGAACCACTTAAAAGGATCAATATATTAAACTGTTAATTTTCTCCACTGTTGAAGCATATGATAAAAAGATCATAACATGTCATTCATCATATCAGATGTATTATCAACCCTCGGACAATATCAGCCATCGATCTTTCGGCGTCATCGAGTAATTATATATAATTCTGTTCATGTTCATTTTCATCGTGAAAATAAATAATAAATAACATTGACTCATGTTAAACAACTATTTAAGTAACTTTAAAATGACGCTTAATCAAACTCCTGTCTACTGAGTGTTTTATGACGATAAACCTCAGTCTACAAAAATACACCATCTATGTCAAATAAGTGACACATATATATAGGCATCATTTACGTCAGAATTCACAATAGCAATATAGCAAAACGGGCGCAACACTGGTTCCAACTACATCATATAAAAACGCTACATTGACTATCATGTTGACTAACAGACACACAAAGGTTGTACATCAGCGTTACATAAGAACCATAGAAGAGTCATATGAGCAACACAAGCCCATCTGTTTCATTTAAAAAAAAAACTCTTCAAATCTGAGAAACATATTAAAAATGTATGTGGGAAATACGAGTATTGATCTTAAAAATGTGAGCAAGTGACGAATGCGCGAGGCAAGCATTCGGGTATAATAGATCGAAAAATATTATATATACACAGAAACCCATTTACTAATTGGAGTTATAAAACAGATATTTTACAAAAAGAAAACCAATTCGTTAATGGTGCGTCACATAAAATAAAACTCTTTCAAATCTAGTGAATTCATATTGTAAGGTCATATAAAATTGAGAATGGAAATGGGGAATGTGTCAAAGAGACAACAACCCGACCAAAGAGCAGAAAACAGCCGAAGGCCACCAAAGGGTCTTCAATACAGCGAGAAAATCCAGCATCCGGATGCGTGCTTCAGCTGGCCCCTAAACAAAAATATGTACTTGTTCAGTAATAATGGACGTCACACTAAACTCCGAAATATATAAAAGAAACTAAAATTAAAAATCATACAAGACTAACAAAGGCCAGAGGTTCCTGACAGGCGCAAAAATGCGGCGGGGTTAAACATGTTTTTTGAGATCTCAACCCTCCCCTATACCTCTAGCCAATGTAGAAAAAACAAACACACAGCAATACGCACAGTAAAACTCAGTTTAAAAAAATCCCGAGTCCGAAGTCAGAAAAGGTAACAAAAGAAACTAAACAAAATGTCAATGATACACATATTAACAAAGGACATATTCATACTGCAATGACAAATCCCTTCGTACATATAATGTAGGTTCAACAAGTTTGCACCAACAAAATTTGAATGTTTTCACTCGTGAAGGTTTATTTGTTCGAAACTGGTCCAAGTAGCCATTGCGGCACATTTTTGTCCTATCTTAAGTACAAGATTGTTCCATGTAATCCTTGTATTTACTTTTCGTTTTCTCTAGATCAGCATGTCTACAATATCGAGATATATATATAATATTTAATAAAATTAGTATTTGATGTGGCGGTATCTTTTACGACAGACAAAACATAGCTGATCTGAAAGGTACACATCTACTTGCATACATCATGTACTGTGTTACAACCCTAGATAAAGCCGACAGGAAATGCATTACTCGACTAACGAAAGCTATATTTTTATATAGCCTAGTTGGTCGAGTGATCTAGTGCGCTCGACACAGTACCTGCGGTGTTGCCATTGTGTCCCAAAAGCAAGGGTTCGAATCCCGCTGAGGGAAGAACAATAATTTGCTAATGCAAATTTGCAGATCTAACATTGTTGGGTTAAATTTGAGACGAATTATATTGATAGAACATGAAATTATTGTATGATTTACAACGAGAAAACTTTCCATGGAGAACAAACGACACATCTCAAAAACCACTTCCGTATTGTAAGCTATAAAAGGCTTCAGGATATAATGATAACAAAATGTGGCACAATTCAAAAGAAAAACAACGGCCTGATTTATATTACAATTAACGAAAAAGAGTAAACAGCAAAAATTAACAATCATAAGATTACAGTGTCATTGCTGTATACTAGTACTTCTTTCTAATTGAATTCGGGCCAGTTTATTCCTGCTCGTGGTCGTAAGACGCAATTACGGTTTGTGAATTTTAAACTCTCGAAAATGTATAAGATTTTGAATTTGAATTACATAAAACGTCTTCCTGATTCTTTTTGTCCTACGGCATCATGTTGTTGGAATGATACGATGGTAATTTTATTCAAAGAGGAACCACGTAAAGAGGGATTGCGTTGCGTTGCTTTAGGCACTCAGTATATAAGTTTTGTTTTGTGTTGTACAAAGTTTGTAATTATGTGTTATTTCCAGTCTGTCATGTCGTCTTAATATTCCTAATTTCCTTAATCGCTTCACTAAATTATTACAAACTGCATTAAAAAATATGAGCCATAAAGTGTCCTGCATATTACCCTTATTTAGCAGTCATATACAATAAGACATTGGTTAAAAGTATACCTGGTGATGCTTCAATTAGACAGTAACCCCAAAAATAAATAAATAGAATAAAAAACCAAAACAATAGAAAAAAAACAGCTTTTAGATGTCAACACAATTTCTTCACTGATAAGTTTCCAACCTAAAAATTGTGAATGAATTCTATCTAAGATCTGCCATCAACGTGCAGTATCATATTATTTTATGCTTCGCTTTTGATCACAGCTGCCATCAACGTGCAGTATCATATTATTTTATGCTTCCGGCTTTTGATCACAGCTGCCATCAACGTGCAGTATCATATTATTTTATGCTTCGCTTTTGATCACAGCAGCCATCAACGTGCAGTATCATATTATTTTATGCTTTGCTTTTGATCACAGCTGCCATCAACGTGCAGTATTATATTGTTTTATGCTTCGCTTTTGATCACAACTGCCATCAGCGTGCAGTATCATATTGTTTTATGCTTCGCTTTTGGTCACAGCTGCCATCAGCGTGCAGTATCATATTATTTTATGCTTCGCTACTGATCACAGCTGCCATCAGCGTGCAGTATCATATTGTTTTATATGCTTCGCTTTTGGTCACAGCTGCCATCAGCGTGCAGTATCGTATTATTTTATTCTTCGCTTTTGATCACAGCTGCCATCAACGTGCAGTATTATATCGTTTTATGCTTCGCTTTTGATCACAGCTGCCATCAGCGTGCAGTATCATATTATTTTATGCTTCGCTTTTGATCACAGTTGCCATCAACGTGCAGTATTATATTGTTTTATGCTTCGCTTTTGATCACAGCTGCCATCAGCGTGAAGTATCATATTGTTTTATGCTTCGCTTTTGGTCACAGCTGCCATCAGCGTGCAGTATCATATTATTTTATTCTTCGCTTTTGATCACAGCTGCCATCAACGTGCAGTATCATATTGTTTTATGCTTCGCTTTTGGTCACAGCTGCCATCAGCGTGCAGTATCAAATTATTTTATTCTTCGCTTTTGATCACAGCTGCCATCAACGTGCAGTATCATATTATTTTATGCTTCGCTTTTGATCACAGCTGCCATCAACGTGCAGTATCATATTATTTTATGCTTCGCTTTTGATCATAGCTGCCATCAACGTGCAGTATCATATTATTTTATGCTTCGCTTTTCGCACAGCACTTATTATTATATCCTTATACTACTGATTATAATTTTGATTCTATTGGTACAATTAATCAATTTATATATACATGTATAATTCATTGTTGATGTTAATAAATCATGTAGAAAGCGGAATATGTTTCTTAAAAGTATCCTAATATATCAGTTGTTTATTTTATTTAAATTATGATAATTGCGTTATTTACTGAAAAAATATATGTCTATCCAGGTACAATAAAAAGTCAATATTTCAAAATGTGTCTTGATATCATACTATTTACTAATGTTGCCAGGTAACGCATGCCAACATATAATACATTTCTCCTGTAAATGTACATAGAATCGATGGGTTTGATGGCTATTTAGTTGTAATAGAAGTCGATTTGATGCTATTATATGCACTGGAATACACAAGGCAGTTCAACCATGAAAGGTTTTTTCTGATAAGACAATGATTTTATAACTGGAGTGGTTACAGTTATTGGCTTTGGTGGACGACTCACCACCTGGTAATTGCGCCCTGGTAACTTACTTATTTGAATAATCCGTTGTATTTTTCGAATTAAGTACTTTTAGATTATTTAATTTAATCATGTAAGTGAGAGTATATAGAAAAAAAATACACGGATTTACTGCTTGTCTAAGGGTGCGTATGTTTCTATAGATTGATTGATTGGTGTTTAACGCCCCTTTTAGCACTACTTAGACCGCTAGGCCACCGAGGCCCCTTGTTTCTGTAGAACATATAACTGAGGTTTTATATTTTTACAAACTATTGTACTTACATTTATGATGATTAAGTGAGATTAGTGGTCCGAGTCAGAGGTACCGTGGGAATCGTGTTGTGTATATGTTACAGTGATTTTGTATAACCAGGGATTATGTAGAATCCCTGATTTTTCAGGGATTCTGCATAATCACTAAAATCATTAGTGATTATATATAATCCCTGAAAATGACCAGTGATTTTACACATCACTAAAAATTTTAAGAATTATTTTACAAATTCCCTGGAATGTTTTCAGGGTTTATCAACAATACAAAGATTCTCTGTTTGGTAAAAAATAATTCAAATACAGACAAATAAATTGTATGTATAGCCTCTTTATGGTTTAAGTGGATAGTTGTCATTCCCTGACCATTTATCAAATCTTATTAAAGTGGACATTTTTTTCTGGTGATATTATATTTACCTGTGTTAAATCACATTTACTCATAAACAAATAAGTATTTTAAATTGAAATTAATAAAACCAACATAAATGCACATATCATGTAATTTGCCGTGAAACAAAGGGGATGAAAGTTTACGAACAAGGAATTCGAACTAAGCGATGAAATGCAACTAAACGTCCAGAATCACAAACAGAACACATGCTTGACAGATTGAACACAATTTTGAGGAGGCTGTGATGCCGATTCCGCATGTTGATCGTGGAAAAGGAGACCCCCAAAAACATAATGGCCATCGTTCTTAAAAGGGCTGAAAAAAAGGATAATGCCCGACTACGAAAAATGAACTTATGCCCTGATGATACAGAAGGAAACAATTTTATGTGTCTGATTGACCTTTTTAGCACCTTTAGATATTTCAAATGAACACTTTATTTCTCTTCAAAGTGCAGTAAAATCAGATTCAATATGTAACGGCTTTTTTTTCTTTTTTTTTAAAGGGGGATAAGCAGAGGAAATGTTCAATAGTAGAGGGTCTGGATGGGGTTTTCAGAATAGAGAATAATAGACAAACAGTGCAAAATAAAGGTTCTAAAAAAGAATAGACAAAAATATACAACAAAATAAGAATAGACAAAAATATACAAAAAAAATGAGAATAGAGAATAATAGTGTGCTAAAACATACAGGATAGAGAAAAATGATATAAAAAAATTAAAGAATAACAAAATGAGGCACCCCCATCCTCACCCTCATAGTAGATGTCATCCAAATTTACAATGTAGATAGTAGTTTGTAAAAATTAATGATATGTATTAGAATACTGTGCTTAAGATTTTGATATTTATGTTTCTAAAGATGTTTAAATATGATTTTATAGAATAAATTATTTTACTTTTATTCATCGTCTCTTCATTCCAGTTATTATGTATAATCCCTGACATTTTTTCTAGTGATACTGTATAATTCCTGAACATTTTAGTAATTATATATAATCACTAAAGTTACCAGTGATTAAACATAATCCTTATTTCTACAAATCACTGTAACATGTAGTATAGTATACCTTGGTAAGCATGCATTTTATTGTTCGCTATTCTCTAATCTGGTTATAATATTGTCTGACCAGATTACAGAATCGGAGGTGATTGTTCTCCTTGATTCGAAATTGTTTCTGCTACATTGGAAGATAAGTTTCTTCTGTAAAAATTAAATCGACTGAGATTAGCTGTTAACAACCTGTTATGAATTCAATAAACACAAGTAGTCCTTTATCTTTTTTCTTGGTTGGCTCATAGACTTTATACTGTCATTTAACACGTCATTTGTGTAATATTTCATTTCTATATTAAACTAACCGACAAAAATACTTGCAGAACATATCACTCTTATCGAATGAAACTGGTCATGATGGCAGAATTTGATGGGAATACTAAGAAAACCGAAAGATGCATAAGAACTTAGTTACATTTTCATAGAGATATACAACTGTAGAAGTTTTCTCTTAAAACATTGAGCAAATTCAACAAAGCATGGCGTTTACTTTTAGTGTAGGTTAATTAGTTCCTCTACATGGACCCCCTAAATCAGACTTAGTGGTTTAAAACCGCCAATATCACAAACTGGAACTTATACGTAAAAGTCAACGAATCATGAAACCACAATGGGTTAGAATGACCTGATGTCGTAAGGAAGCTGAAATTTTATCCTAGCTGTATAATCATGGTTTTTTATTGCACCTTTATACTTTCGATTTCCTTTTTACATGGACGTTTTAAAAGACATGCCTGGTAATATAAAATTAGTTGAGACTTTAAAAAATAATCTAACCTGTCAAAGTTCATACGCTTGACCAAAGCAAGAAACCGCGCCAAGGTTCATGTGCTTGACCCAAGTCAGGAATCGCTTCAAGGGTTATCTTTTTTTAAATCAACAAATTGTTTTTGTCATTTGGCAAATTTGGTGTTGATAGAAGATTTTTGTAGGTCTCAGTTAGATATGTACTACTGTTTTATACTCTGGGCTATTTAGAGCTTGACACATTGTATAAACTCTTGTTGACCGGTAGATGTTGTTTAATTTCCGTTGTTCGTTGAGTCTTATCATATGCACACAATTTCTTTATTCAAATAGCTATTCGTGAAAAAAAGACCTTTATAATCTTTCGTCATAGTTCAATCACTGTCAAGTTGTTCTTATCTGAAAACGGTTTTGGTTGAGGGCCGTACGGTGACCTATATTTGTTAACTTCTATGTCATTTGGTCTCTGGCGGAGTGGTGTCTCATTGGCAATTAAACAAAATACAATGTATATCAGAACAGACATCCAGTATTGATAGTAGATGAAGTGTAGAAAATTAAATAGACTTATTACACACTATATTGTAGTATAGAGGTCGAACACGCCACCGGAGAAAGGTATGGGGTATTTGTGACGACATCCAAGGCAGCGATTCAAATATGCATTAGTGTGTCGCCGGATAGACTTATTTACATAATAAAAAAATCATTTGGTTTTACTATGTATCTCTGAAATAAAAATATTGTTTTTTTTTTAATTTTAAGATGACACAAAATAGTACAGCTTATAATCTGCATGATCTGTAAAGGTCATAAAATGTGTTTGTCTAATAAATATGAACTTATATGATGACAAAATAAACGTTACCCACAAAAATATTTTAAACACCACGAAGAAAATGAACAGGCAATTGAGTTGGCAGGCAATGGGGTTGGCATTCACGACACTTTTTTTTGTTAGAAAAACTTAAAATGTTATGAAATTATTTTAAATCACAACAGGTGCAAATAATTGATATTGTGTCGAAGAAATTTGGTGGGGTGATAATGTTATAATGTTGCAAAATAAAAATATCTAACATAGTAATAAATAATTACCATAAGGGAACACCGAGTTTTAATTTTTCAATTTTGCTTACCATCGAAAGTTATGTCATTTGGTAAATGCCTTTTCTCTTTCGGTATATAAAAGACCAAACATTTAAGAGAGAGGCGAAAGATACCAAATGGACATTCAAACTCATAAAGTCGAAAATAAACTGACAACGCAATGGCTAAAATAGAAAAAGACCAACAGACAAACAATAGTTCACAAAACACAACATAGAAAACTAAAGACTGATCAACACGAACCCCACCAAATACTCAGGTGCTCCAGAAGGGTAGGCAGATCTTGCCCCACAGGTGGCACCCGTCGTGTTGCTCATGTTATATATCAATGCATTGATTTACAAATATATCAATGCATTGATTTAGTTTTGGTCATCAACGGTGCTCTCAAAGTTATCTATAAATATTTGATTACTTTTTATATTCCCCTTTGACAAGTAAATTACAATATATATTTAATGATATGCAGCAATTGTATGAGTTTCATCTTTCTTTATATGATTGAAAATTTCACTTGGAAATTTTTTATTTTGCAAATGTTCAAATTCTACGATTCCTTCTTCAAAAAGTGGCCATTCTTGCTCAATAACAGCATGTGTTTTTCATCTTTCAAATATCCAACACCACGAGAATGAGGTCCCATGTCTTTGTTAAAAATGAAATCCCACAAGACTTTTAACCATGATGTATGATAAGGTTGGTCGTAATATTCCGCGGCAATTCTTTTCACTTCCGGTAATTTATGGTATGGTATGTATGGGAAGTCGTGGTGTTCGATATGGTATCCAACATTAAACAGAATAAAATTTAAAGGCCCATAGTATGAATGTGTTGCTTGTCCTTTATTGAACAAATAGTGTTCGGAAATAAAATGTCCAGCAAGCGGATGGAAGCCTAGTCCAAAAAGAGTGCCACTTAAAAGGTAAACGATTGATTTAACGCCCAAATATTTCAAGATAATTAAGTTGAAGGTCATTTGTATAGCGCTATTTATCATTTCCCATGCAGTCAAAGGTTTTGGACTTTTATAGAATGGACGAATTCCGTGAATTGCAGGATGAATAAGTAGCCATAACACTTTTGTTATGGGGTGGCGAAAAAGATATCCTTCTAAGCGCGTAGGAATATCAACATCTTGATTCTCTTCTCCGAGGTATTTATGGTGGTCTGCGTGGTATTTCTTATAACTTATAGCCATTGGTACTATTATGGGAATGTTACACCAAATACTAAGCAATCTATTAGCCCAGGGTCTTGCATGACCAAAGGCTAAGTTATGTCCTATTTCGTGTATTGCACTTCCGAGCGAATGATTCAATACTCCACCTAAGCAGTAGGCTAGAATAAAAATTGAACTCCAATTAGCCCCTTGTAGCAACCAACACATAAACAGTTGAACAATGACTTCTGCTGTAACAATATAAGCAATTGATGGATCATATCCCATTAGTTTCTTAATTTCTGGGTATTTTCTTAAAATCTCTTTCCTACGAGCAGTGTGTGGCTCTTCTTGGTAAATCCAGTCTTCGTCAGTTGAGTTTATCCGAAAGTCTAAGCTCGCACAACTTTGGAAGAATTCCATTTTGCCTGAAATAAATATATTCTATATTCATATATAAATATTATATCTAATATAGGAACGATTTATAATTTATATCGGACATGGTTTTAGTATATAGATTTCCATTTTGTTTTCATGTGTAGCAACAATCGCATGGTTTTCAAAATCTCTTCCAACAAAATACCAATAGGCCAGTGAAAATTAACTTGTGTTGCTAATCCAGCTTAATAATTACATAATGACAAAACCAATCAGCTTTTGCTTTATCATGACTCTATTCGGGTACTATAAACAATTAACATAACTGTTATCACATTCATTGACATGTCATATTGCTAAACGCGTTATCATTAAATATTATTGTTTGTGTTTAAAGCTTTTAAAAAGTCATTATATATAATGGTAAATAAATGATCGAAAACCAGGTATTCATGTAGTTCCAATCATGTCTTCTTTATCTACCAACTCCATTTTATAAGTAAATATTGTTGTTTGTGTTTAAAGCTTTCAAAAAGTCAATATATAATGGTCAATAAATTATCGAAAGCGGGTATTCATGTAGTTCCAATCATTTCTTCTTTAATTACCAATTCCGTTTAAGATAGGCATGTGTTTTTGTTTTCTAAATAGAATCAATTAATTTGAGATTCAGAAAGCATAAGCAACTTGTCTTAAAATTAAGGAATATACCGAAGTTCCAATAATGTCAGAAAAGTAACTGAAAGGCTCCTGGGGCCAGTTTCACGAAGATATCCTAAGACCTGTCATAAGATTGATCTCAGGACATGTCTTATGGTCCTCTTGTGACTATCTTGGGACATACATCAGACCTCGCCTCGAAGCTGTCTTAGGATGATCTTAGCAAAGATATCCTAAACCTGTCGCAAGTTCTTTAAATTTTTAAATATCAACATGTATTTATGGAAAATTCATGAAATGTAGAATGTCTTTCCCAATTAACTAAACGTATTGTTTAATATTCCATAATATGATAATTTGCAAAATTAATACAAAAAAATAAGTGTATTTTATAAATAAACTTGTGACTATCCTAAGACCGTCATAAGACACCTCTCGTATAGTCCTAACTTTATGAACAACATTATGAGAGATCCTAAGTTAGGACCACTTTGTGAAACCCACTTAGGACTAAGATATGTCGTAAGACCATCCTTACACAGCTTTGTGAAAATTGGCCCCAGGCATATGACTTTTCTAACTTTTTCGAGCATTTCAATTGAAAATGCGTTCACTATTCAAAGAGAACTACCAAGATATGTATCTCAGAAAGATATAAACAAATAAAAGGCTGAATAAATATACTATATGCATATAATTGTCTGGTCAAAACGAATGGATCCGTTGGTTTATTCCCCTTTTCTTCGGATTTTTTCTTTAAATCCCCCCCCTAAAAAAAATAGACATAAAAAGTCAGAGAATCTCATACAACCTCTATCGTAAAAAAAAATCAAGATCCGCGCCGCATAATATATTCCGAAGTTATCAAATAGGACAAATCATCCTTTTCAGTAGTGACTATATATGTTAACCACCTATCCTTATTTTCCACGAAATATATAAACTATTGTTATTGTAACATCGTAAGGATGAGAGCAAGAACACATTAAACAACTGAAAAAAAGAAAGTAAAAATATAAAAGAATATTTACTAAAAAAAAATTAAAACAATAAAATAGGAAAACGCCTGTGCAACTAATTGCAAACTCATAAATAAAACATTTTTTTTCTTTGAAAAATTATTAATTTCGTGTTTTTTTATATAATCTTCTATTTTATAAATTTAAACTTAAATCTTACCTTCTAGTAGATTCCGTTTTTAGAAATCAATGAAGTCACGCACCAACTAATCACCGTGTGAAAGGTGTTGATTTGTTATGACAACTCGTTGAAGGTAAACCAATGGTCAAAAAGATGAAATTATTTAAACCTAGTTATTGAACCAGTTATGATTAAAATGTCTTACCAGCAAAAAACTTTCATGTTAAAACTAGATTGTGATTCTGGTGCATTAAAATCTAGTCTATTTTACGGCAAATCTACAACACAACTTTCCTATCATGCAGAATTTAGACGAAATATACCAGCCACTTGGCGTTACATAAACAACATTAAAAATCAACTTGACTAAGAATTATCTTCAAGTTTTACATTTATTCATTATGAACCATTATATACATACATTAACGCGTTCACTCAATAAAACATTTGTAATTTCAATTAAAAATGTGTTCACTATTCAAAGAGAACTACCAAGATATGTATCTCAGAAAGATATAAACAAATAAAATATAAATATACTATATGTATATAATTGTCTGGTCAAAACGAATGGATCCATTGGTTCATTCCCCTTTTCTTCGGATTTTTTCTTTAAATCCCCCCCCCCCCCCCAAAAAAAAAAATAGACAAAAAGTCAGAGAATCTTAAGCATTATAATACTTTCTAAAGCTCAAGCACTCTCTGTTATATTAGATCATTTGACCATTTGTAAATTCACACCAAGCTCTTTACACCACTTGCAAAGAAACAGATTGGCGGTGCCAACCAGTGGACGCTTCCATACCTGGCAGTCAGGGTATGACATTATGCTTTAGTTAAAGTTTTAACCAGATTGTCTAATATGAACCCCTTTGGACAGTGACGTCAATGCATAGTAAATTGACTGTTTTTGATGGTAAAGGGACTACAACTCAAACTAGAATCCTGGCAAGGGGGAATTTAACTTTTTTTTTAGAACAAGAATGTCCCGAATATTTACAATGTTGATAAGGTAATAGTTATTTTTAAATTTTTTTATTGTATTTCAACAATTTAGCATTTATAACATTTTTTGGGAGGGTGGTGTATATCATGAAACAGGTTTGCATTTCGGGACTTATAGGCAGGGTCATGTTTACCCAATGTCTGACCTGCAGAAAGAAAACACGTCCAGCATGTTTGGGTCGAGAGTGTAAATAACCCACACTACCATGGTTTGTATGTTCCGTGGGATAGTGCGTGTATGTTACGGTGGCTTTGTAGAATTAGGGATTATGTGTAAACCCTGAAATTTTTAGGGATTATGTATAATCACTGGTGACTTTAGTGATTATATATAATTACTAAAATGTTCAGGAATTATACATTATTCATTCATTGTCTCTTCATTCCAGTTATAATGTATAATCCCTGACTAGAAAAAATGTCAGGGATTATACATAATAACTGGAATGAAGAGACAATGAATAATAGTAAATAATTAATTCTATAAAATCATATCTAAACATCTTTAGAAACATAAATATCAAAATCTTAAGCACAATATTCTAATACAAATCATTAATTTTTACAAACTATTGTCTACATTGCAAATTTGGATGACATCTACTATGAGTGTGTGGATGGGGGTCCCTCATTTTGTTATTCTTTAATTCTTTATATCATTTTTCTCTATACTGTAATTTTAGCACACTATTATTCTCTATTCTCATTTTTTTGTATATTTTTGTCCATTCTTATTTTTTTTGTATATTTTTGTCCATTCTTATTTTTTTGTATATTTTTGTCTATTCTTATTTTGTTGTATATTTTTGTCTATTTTTTTTAGACCTTTATTTTGCACTGTTTGCCTATTATTCTCTATTCTGGAAACCCCATCCAGACCCTCTACTATTGAACATTTCCTCTGCTTATCCCCTTTAACGAAAACTTAAAACTTAATGATAAAACAATATTAAATACCAGAAGAAATTCAAGGAATTATCTGAAAACATTTTTTAATTTGTAAGCGTTTGATTTACTTTCAAAATATATTTTTAATCTACTATGCTAACATAACTACGACCTCTTTGGACTTCTATGATAAATGTCTAATATTGTTTCTGATCTTTCTGTTTGGTTATATGTGGATATTTCGAGGATTTGGACTCCTAACAATTCAATTCAGTATGTTTACAAAACGTTACGTAATATTCTAGTTATCCCCCTTGCTACCAAAGGGACATTTATATCTTCTAAACACAAAACTCGGCAGCAAGATGGTTAACGGCGTTTTTCTATCAATGACGTTATACCTCCAAAAGTTGGAAATCAAGTTCATGGCGGGTCACATTTATTGTCTCCATTTTCTAATGTTGTTGTTTTGTTTCCATACGAGTAGATCTAAGCTTTACATATTTACGTTGATTTCCTTCTCGGGAAAATATATCGCTCGAGAAAATAACTTGTCATTATAGTTATATTATAGAACACATGTATAAAGAAATCAGGAGGATAACATATATAAAATGCATTTCAAAGTCAATTTTCTTAAAAAGTATTTTAATTTGGAATACAAAAGGACCTAAGAAAGCACATAGTAGTATATAATAAGTAGATGCGATATGATTGCCAATGAGACAACTTTCCACCCGAGACCAAATGACGTAGATGTTAGCAAGTATAGGTCGCCGTACGGTCATCAACAACAAACAAAACCCATACCTCTTAGAAAGCCATAAAAGGCTCCGACAAATAAAAAAATAAAACAATTCAAATGAGAAAACCAACGGCCAGATTTATGTTCTAAACAATAAGCGAAAAACAAATATGATATACAGTAACAAACGACAGCCACTGCATTACAGACCGTGGACTTGGGACATGCAGGCACATACAGAATATGACGAGGTTAAACATGTTTGCGAGCTCCAAACCCTCTCCTCGCCTTAACCTGGGCAGTGGTGTAACAAAATAACAAAGAAGAACAAACTATAAAAATCAGTTGAAAAGGACTTGACTCATCAAATAGATACAAAGCAAAAATAATCAAATAACAGAAACACCAAAGACACAAAGAACCGATCTGGGAGTACTCGCATTTACTGGAAGCTAGTTCCAAGTCAGTAACATCTAAAAATTATGAATCCAAGACAAAACGTTACTTTTTCTTAATTTCAGAATGGTTTTCTGCTGCCAATATCCATCTTTATATTCTCTGCTATTAAGAACGATGATTTCTTGTCTTGGGTCAAAAATAAGGTCGTACACAGTTTAAATGTACCAAACAAAATAACACGTGCATCTTGGAATTACATTTTTTTTTCAATCACATTTAATAATGTACAATTTCTCATATTAAATACTAGATCGACAGAGCTTTTCTGATATTATCGAAACTTTATTGCATAAAAGAAAAAAAAAGCTTAAACGGGTTAAGTGATGCTACACAATGCATTTATACAATATGACAAAACATAATCATTTTTATTCATTCGTAATAATACTAGTCATTGATAAAAATAGACATTATATCGACCTAATTCTAATTCGAAACTATGATCTTTCATATATTTACATTTGGAACTTTGAAAATAGACTAGTGACGCCACTCATAATATTCCCGACAAAGTCAATCATGGATATACGGAGAAAAGATTCTAGGTGAAACAGAAGCAACGCTTTCTGTTTTTGTAATTTATTTGATCGAATGCCAGTTAAATAGAGCAATGGCTATATTAATTCTATCAACACACGACAAGCAAAAATGTATAATGTACGGTTTACCGATTACGCCTACCAAATTTGTTAAAAAAGGCTTTTTCTCTTGGTAATTGGTAAATTGTGTAACTTCTTTTTTTCACAAGCGCCTTTTAACAAACTATCAATATTAATGTGAAACAAATACATTTAATATGTATGTATTAATTTGGATCTAAACCATGACAAATATGATCAAAACCATGACGATTTTCTAGGCACTTAACCGAGCCATGTCAATCGCTTAACCAAACCATATCAATTTCGATATTTTGGTTATCCTGTGTTAATTTCTTAAAAACAACAATTCCAATGTAGATCGTTTGACTTTCAATATAGATTCAAACATCTTATTTGCTTTTTATTTGCTCATTTGAAAATAACTGGGGCAATCGTTCTGGAAAGTAACCTAACTAAACCATGACCACCTTAACCAAACTATGACAAAATCATTGTATAAAACGCTCCTCAATATTACGACGTTACTTCCCGTGGACAAGCTACCTGAACAGGCTATGGTCGCCTCTGTGTAAGCAATTAATTCTCAGTTCATGTATAACCATAGTCCGTTAAAGAGCTCAACTGAGGCTAATTCTTTGTTTTGTGATTTTTATGTATAAAAATAAGCAGATGTGATATGATTGCCAATGAGACAACTTTTCACCATAAACCAAATAACGTGGGTGTTAGCAGCAAAAGGTCGCCGTACGGCTTTCAGCAATGAGCAAAACCATACGGCATAGAAAGCTATAAAATGCCCAGACATAACAAAATGTATTTAACAATGTAAATGTGAAAACCAACGGCCTGATTTATGAATAAGAATGTGGTAGGGTTAAACTTGCCCACGCTAAACCTTGGACAATGGTGTAAAAGCAAAACACTAAAGACACAAAGTACCGACATGAGAGTACTCGCAGTTACAGAAGGCTAGTTCGAAGCCAATAACAACTAATAAAACACCATGAACATGTATCCAAGACTTTTAATTTATTGATAAGAAAATTAATGTTAGTACCGATGAAAACAACATTCAAAGATCTATTTACAATGTAAATTGCTAACCTTTGAGAATAAGTTTATTCAGAGGATCGATAACCTACATAGATCGTATCTAAATTTACGACTCTAAAACGATATCTCAATAAAAGAACAGAGTTCCAATGTCCCCCGCGTTGAACATATTTTATATTTCCAAGGGGTATTACTCTTTTTTAAAAAGTCGATCGTCCACCATTATAGAACTTGTCCGAGATATTGCTGATATTAACCTATAGTATAAGTTTGATAAAAATCTGGCAAGAATTGTACCTGTGAGAGCGCTAACGAGGCCATTTTCCATAAATTTAATATTTCCATGGGGCATAACTCTTTTAAAAAAAGTCGATCGGCCATTATTATAGAACTTGTCCGAGATTTTGCTGATTTTAATCTATAGTATAAGTTTTATAAAAATCTGGCAAGAATTGTACCCAAGAGAGTCCGTCCGTCCGTCCGTCCGGTCTTGTCATCGCTCTCACAGGTACAATTATTGCCAGATTTTTATAAAACTTATAATATAGGTTAATATCAGCAATATCTCGGACAAGTTCTATAATGGTGGCCGATCGACTTTTTTTAAAAGAGTTATGCCCCTTGGAAAATATTAAATTTATGGAAAATGGCCTCGTTAGATCGGACGGACGGACGAACGCCCGGTATTTCCATGTCCCCTGCAACGCGATACGCGGGGGACAATAAAGATAAGGATGTGTGTGATATCTCGTTAGTTATAAGTTTTCTACATGTACAACCAAACTTCCGAACTAAATTTTTGTATACATAAATGAATTGGGTAACAGTTTTATGTAATTTGTGGAAACAAATCCTTGAATTAATAATTTACCATTGATACACACATTACGATCATTAAAATCTATAACTTATAACGTACCTACAGACACGGGAATAGCGAACGAGTGGGGATATATATATACAGTAAGATGGTATCAAAGGAAAATCACTATTCAAAAAAGGAAAATTAACCATAGGGAACGAAAAAATCGTCCCTTTTGTAGTAAATTTTGGTAATGAGTTTCCCGTATAAAACTGAAAAATATAAATACAGGATAGGGCAGTTATTGCTGTTTACATTAGATTTATTTCCTTTGGGTAACTATCAGTACATTGAGACAATTCTTGATTAGTTAAATATGATCAAGGTAACGGTAAGTATGGTAGAATATCTCAATTAAATGAAATTTAGACGGATCTTTACTAAGTTTGGCCATAAAATGTGATTAAGAAAAATACAGGAACAATTCTGTTATTAAAAGGGTGCAATTGGTACCCATAGGAATAACTACATGTTGTCATGGAGAAAATAGACAGCTTTAATAATCTCATTACACTTCCAGTAAGTTTATCTAGCATATTTCCTTTTTCGTTACAGAAGAAAGTTTATATAAGTTACAGCAATTAAATTTGGAATCAGATTTTTTCAAAGGATCATTATCTAAATAGGAAACCTTTCGTTTAATAAGATTGTTTGGAAGTGTAATGTAGAGAGTCGAATAGTCAAACTGTCAATCGAAGTAAAAGGACTATCAAAAGCACGTAATTTATCTTAAACATCCAAAGCATTTCTTGCACTCCAGACATGATAAATCCCATTATTTTCATATGCTTTATTTCATAAGTTAATGATACATTATTTGATGATAGTAAGGTAGGGAGCTAGTTAAAATCACAGAAAGATTAGCTGGAGAACACTTACTACAGATGGAAACGATTTTTGACTGTGTTTTTTTTTTGTATAGTTTAAAAGAGAAAGATATCAAAGGGACATTCAAACTCATAAGTCGAAAAACTGACAACGCCATGGCTAAAAAAGAAAAAAGACCAACAGACAAACAATAGTACACAAAACACAACATAGAAAACTAAAGACTGAGCAACCACACGAATCCCATCAAAAACTGGTGGTGATCTCAGGTAGCCAATACAAAATGGGGACCTTCAAATGTTCAGAAGAGTCATTAAGCTATGCCTAGTTTAAATTTACCTACGTACTTCTTTCTTTCCTTTCTACAGCTTTCGTCATAAAGTGTATATTCAAAGTAAATATTTAAGGTAGATCGGGTGTCTTCCGCCATCTTGGATTGTTAAATAGCAGAAAACAATCGGTCTAGATCTTTAATGAAATGTGCAAATTTTGAGAGAGGAATGTAATACATTTGTAATAATGTTTATCTAAATGAAGAAAATTGTGTGTTTTTGCAAATTTAGAATCTTTGGGACAGGGACGAACATGTTGCGCGTTAAAACTAGTTTTTCAGTAGAGCATTTCATCAAATCACACTGTAAAACTGGTAAGAAATGTTATCAAACTGCTCTAGAATACCCTCTTAAGTCAACAATATAAGACATTAGGAGTGCATGTGAAATTGAAGGCATACTCAATATAAATATGTCAATTGTAAAAGTTATAAATTTATATGAAAAGTTAAGGTAGCCATTTTTTTATTGCTATGTAACTGTAAATTTTGAGGTTTGGATTTTGAACGAATTATAGGAGTGTCAACAAATTTTCTTCCGACATTGGTTTGATGGGACCAACTGCGTGCATGTTCCTTTTTTAGTCTCTACACAAGTCAGAGCATACATTGTAATGTCATTCTGTTATCGCACTGCTATCTCTAAATTTTGATTTTTCGTGGGAGATGAACCCCATGTACTTTTAGGATATCCGTTTTATCAAGATTTTAGAGAAGTTCTATCTCAAGAAGTTAAAATTTGAACCAAATTTTTAGAGTTTTGAAAATTGTTTAAAATTGGCATTCTTATTTTTATAGCTATCAATGTATTTAGATTTTGTGTCAATACCTGCAACCTTATTTTTTAAATATCAGAGTTTGTAAATTGTATATAAACCTGCTAGTTTTAGTACTTTGATATCTTTTAATATATCTTCTGTAGCATTTATCGTGTCTCATAAATCTGTCTTAACTGGACTTTTGTATTTTGTAGTGTGATGTTATATTTATGTTATCCACAAAACCCAATTCGGAAATTAAATTGAAGTAAATTTATTTTGAATTTTAATTTTTAACAACTATGTAAATGGTTCAGAGGTCGTTATCACCGAAAAATCATTTAAGCCACAACAAAGAAGTCCGACACTGTTTTACAGAGCATTTATTGTTTAGAAGCTTCAAAAGGAAAATTGATATGTTATAGACAAAAAGAGATAAAAAAGAACCAAACGGTAATATAAGCCAAGGAATCATTCGATTAACTTTAAATGAAATGACATGCTCCAAGGCTTTAATATTGGGAAAACCGTTTTGATCGTAGTTTATGCTCTCATGATTAAAGTCAAAAGATCGCATCATGAAATATTGGACAAACAATTGTTGACCCACCTAGACATAAAACATAAAAAACCAGCTTAAAATATTGGAAATAAACGAATATAATATTTTCATGTTGGCAAACCAAGATGATTACATTTATTCAAATAAATATAAAATTAAAGACGAGATAGCATTTTAAAATCATGAAAAGTATTAAGAGCTTAAAGGGGCATTAGCTACGAGAATTAAAAAAAATAAAATATGATTTTTTTTTCAATCAGATATGAAAGTGAAATAGTGAAATACTAATTCGCTTTCAGCAGCCAGTTTAGTTCAATTTTGTCAAAATAAGTTAACAAGTGAATAATTCGACCTCATTGAATCCGTATTCGTGTGACCTGCAATTTAACCCATTAGCTAGAGTTTGTTTACTTATGTATTAGTCATGTACAGCCATTAAAGGGAAAAGAATGTCAATATCGAAAGTGAACCATTTCGTTGACTGCCTCGATCCACAAAAACTCATTCTTATACAGTTAAAAACGATGATTAAATTATGTTTTTAACCTATAACATGAACTAAAAAAAACCTAGAAAAGTCCAATTGCACAGATCGCTATCTATTCATATTTATGTGTATGTTTAAATCGGGTTATGTGACCGTCGGCAGTTTTCGGAGGTCATCTCGATGGTTAATTAGATGGCGTCTAGACTAAAATACACATGAAATGCTGATATATATTATCGAGTCAATGCATTGTTAATTTCAGACTTATTGTAATTTGGATAAACGTTTTAGTATGTTATAAATCAAATATGAGAATTTGAGTCAAATCGGTGAACATGAATTTGACAGCTAATGCCCCTTTAAAGCAAAAGAAGGAATGCTGTGTCCGTAGTTTCGTTAATATTTAGCAAATCTAAAATGGTCAAATTTCGATTGCCGTGTTTTGAGAATCTGTTTCTCTCATGCTTATCCCTTTTTTGATATCATATTTCCTATTTTAGAATTTGAAAATTTATAACTCTTATTTTGTAAATTGAAAATTGAAAATATATCTATAACTCTTATTTTGTAAATTGAAAATTTCAAAATATATCTATAACTCTTATTTGTAAATTTAAAATTCAAAATATATGTTATGGTTATAGAATCAAGTCGGTATTACTAATTATTGTGCACATCTTAGGTGACCCTACTTGACCCGAACGACATCATGAGTTCGGGTCAACGGGTTACCGTTCTGTGCGGTATAACTAACATATACCGATTTGATTGGTCAATAACTGTTTTAAAACATGACGTCATCAATTTTTTAAAACGTTTTGGAGAGAACTGTTTTAAAACATGACGTCATCAATTTTTTTAAACGTTTTGGAGAGAAAAAAAATTCCAGCCAACATGATTTTAAATGCAGACGACAGTGTCCATGGCCATTCAATTGGGACAGTTCTCCTGTACACAGAAAGGGGGAACATAAACAGTATATAAGGTTTGTTACTTATAAATTATGAATCTTTTATTTTATTTTGGGGCTTACTCTTTAACGGCAGCGTTATTTGGAGAATTGGGTTTTAGTGACAGATCTATTATTGTTTTGGTGGAATTTCATCACAGTTTTTATAAAGATTTGGGACGATTCAGAGCTAAACACAATGTGTAAACACCTCTCTATTATTAAAAGCTGAATATTGGTGTCGTTTGGTTATTTTGTTGTTGTTGAGTTGCTGTCTCACTGATGTATACCGCTCATCTCCTTTTATTTATACAGTTTAAATTCCGTTTGGTGTACCGTTCAAACTCGGTTCACGACAAAACTTACTAAAAGGGCGATAGAGAATAGATCAAGTGATTTTCTGTCTTTCAAAACTATGTGCAGAGGAGAGGTGTGCGCAAACTTATTTGGCAAAGTAGAACTAAGAAAACGTAATATTTTTCATTATGTTTCAAGTGTATTCTGCGACCAATTTCTATTCGAAGACATGTCGCATCTAAACGTAGTCATGATCAATTGATTTATAATAACGGTTTTATTTTTCCTGATTAGGCATATACTTAAAATATGCTACTCATTAAATTTAGTCCAGAATTGGCCCTGAACAGGATTAAATATTGAAAAAGGTCCTTTCGCGCAAAACTGATTCAAATTAAATCTTTAAGTTCATAACTGAAAAATTACAAGACATAATTATCTAGTTTGACATTGGGACACTTGAGAATTTACCTTGTACAATTTTTGTTAAAATTCCATAGATTTAGGAAAGAGCCTTTCTCCCGTTCCTGACACGTTTACAATCTTGTATTTTATATTTTTTCATATGTCGAAACTATGAAGTTTGTATAAAGTTGTTAATAGTTCACTTAATTGACAACTATGTCTTAATTGTAAGGAAAGAGTACATTTGAACATTTGGTCGATTAACAGAATATAGAGTAATGGGTAAATACTAAAGAAAATGGACCAACAAATAAAGAATAGAGAAAAATTTTCCAAAAAATACAGAATACAGAATGAGGGGTGCTAAAATATAAAGAAAAGAGAATAACAGGCAAAATTTATGCAGAATAGAGAAAAATGAACCTAAAATCTTATAGAATACAGAAAAATAAAGAACCCCCAATCCAGACTATCATTATATAAGGACACTATTCAACTATAGCTATTCTTTTTTATTTTCAATTTATTTATTTTTACGTCATACTCCATTGTGTTGTTTTTATTTATAGTCTTACTTTTTTCTCTTTTTTTATGTGAAAAATTCTAATAATTAACATTATTGACATTTTACTATGTTCCACCAAGGATTTGTATAGTTCCACCATTTGTATTTTAGTTTTTTAAATAGTTTATATAATGTATATAAAGTGTCTCATAAGCCAACTTTGGCTGGGTATTTGTCTTATTTTATTTTATTACTGTACAATGTATAATATTACTAGTATATAATATGTATATAAATTTATAAACAAATATGTGACACTTTAGTTTAATGAATACAAAAATACAGACCTTTATTTAATAGGTACAAAATTAAATAGTAGTTATACTGTTTGCAATAACAATGAATTTAATATATCATGATTTATCATGTAAACACTTTCCACCTCAAACAAATAATTACTGTCAATTAAATGTACATAAACAGGGATTTTTTTTCATTAAAAGTTTAAGCAAGGTCGATTTTTTTTCATTTATGATTTACATAGCATTATACGGTAGGAATTTTTAAAATGAAAGAAACTATTTTAATAAGTTTTAACGAGTTATTAAGTCCTGTACAAAAAATGGCTTAATTGCAAAGCATTATTAATCTCCAAACCAAACGAACGAAACAGACAGCTTCTAATGAAATATAGTATATTCATTTTAGTACTTGTAATCTGAGATCTGAGAGTATTACAAGTCAGCGTTCGAAATTCAAACATAAAACACATTGACTTAACGTGTCCTAATAAATAAATTGTGTTAAATAAATATCTAAACCGACTATAGTCTGTTTACGGTGCTTTCCTGCCCATTATTGGAGTAGTCACTGCTTACCTTTCAGGAACACCAATCCTCATTTAGTTATAAGTATTCGTTTATATATTAATGAAAAACGGGGTTTATTGGCCATATTTACTTTTTGTGTATGGTTTATGTAAATTGTATGATCAAAATAAATCTACCATAATATTCAAAAGCTTTTGATAATTGTCCATCGATCATAAAAAACAAAAAAAATAATGTTTTCCTTGTAAGTATAATATTTGACATGAACGAATGCTTTGATCCGGGTATCACGATTGAACTTCGTCTTTAAAGATTAATGTACTAATATCTGTTTTTTTTAATTTAATTTTCATCTGGCATGCTTGAATTCAAACTCATGCCTTAAAGTCCAAACTTTATAATCTGTTGTAGGATTTTAAAATTAATTTCCATTCAGTTTTTTTTTTTGCCATGTTAAAGACAAATATTTAACTTGAATTTTTTTTTATCTTCTGTATTAATAATTTACTGGTCTTTGAAATATAAAGAGTGAAAAAATATGACCACTTGATATCAGTCACGATTAACTATATTACCGCGCTTTTTGCTTAAAATGTGATGCTCACTTGCTTTCATTTTGTATAAACAACACACCATCCAATTCTTATATTTAGAATTTCGAAATGGAAAAAATAATTATATTTACTTTTGAATCTGAAAGTTTAAACACAAAACTGCGGCAGTAACTGTCTACTGAGATGAAAGCAGTTTCACTAAATCTCACTTTAAATTAATTATTATACGTTATGTAGCTGCAATTGGCATAATAAAGATGTCAATTTCAAAGTTGATAGCTCTCAAAATATAATAAAATTCATTAAATTTCAATCATTATTTTACATGTAGATCATTATCATATGATAATAATTTATTGATATAAATTTATATCGATTTATATTTACAGTATATTGTCAACTATTTTTTTCAAATTAATACCATTTGTGTATTTTTAAGCATAACCGTTTGCAAGAAGTACTCGAACAATTAGATATGATGTTATCGTACAAATTGAAAACATATGACGGAATCAAAAGATTCGTCTTTCAGCCAAGAAAAGATTAGCTTTTGTATGAATTGAATACCTACTATCAATATATCAAATAAAATTTAGCCTTTTGTCGAGTTGGAACACTTCCAAACAAGAAAACTTCTTATGTAACCTTTGTGTATGTTGTAATACTTTGTTGTTTTTAAAAATGCTTCACTAGTTCAACATTGCAAATATTTACTCAAATACGCCGAAAGACACCAGATGATTTTGAAAAACGACACCTACTGGACAATAAAATGTAAATAGGCATTGGAATTTGGTCTTTAATTTTCACATTTTGTTACTACTAACTTAATTCAAATATTTAAACAATATTCACGGATTACTTCTGGTTTCATATGTAAACAATATTATTGTTATGTTTCTGTATAATGGTTGTTGAAAATGTTCTAATCTTACTAAATGGTCAATTATTCTCACGATGTCCAGTTGTACAGAACAGTACAGCTGATCTACTTTTGAGTGAGTTTAATAATGATTTTGTTCATATCTACCGATTAGATCTGAAACAGACATTTTTTCTCATCTTGCAATAGTATTAAAACATTTGATTTTTCTACACTTTACACAAGTATTCCCCATTCCAAACTAAAAGACAAATTGAAAGAGTTGGTATTACTTTGTTTCATTAAAAAGAATGGCGAACGTAGATACAAGTATCTTAATTGTCTTGGGGAGGGATAAATCCTACTTTGTAAAGAATCACTCCGATTCAAACAAAAAATTCTCTGAAACTGACATAACCAAAATGCTTGATTTCTTGATTGACAACATATTTGTTACGTTTGGAGGACGTGTTTTTCAACAGACTGTCGGAATTCCAATGGGAACCAATTGTGCCCCTCTTCTTGCCGACTTGTTTCTTTATTATTATGAGGCTGACTTCATACAGGAACTTCTTAGGAAGAAAGATAAGAAGTTAGCAATATCCTTTAACTTTGCGTTCCGCTATATAGACGATGTTCTCTCACTAAATAATACAAAATTTGGTGACTATGTTGAACGAATCTATCCCATCGAACTAGAGATAAAGGATACTACAGATACAGTTAAGTCTGCCTCATATCTTGACTTACATCTAGAAATTGACAATGAGGGTCGGTTGAAAACAAAACTTTACGACAAAAGAGATGATTTCAGCTTCCCAATTGTGAACTTTCCATTTCTATATAGCAACATTCCAGCAGCGCCTGCTTATGGAGTATATATCTCCCAATTGATACGATATTATCGGGCTTGTATTTCCTATCATGATTTCCTTATTAGAGGATTGCTGCTCACAAGGAAGCTATTAAACCAAGAGTTCCAAATGGTGAAGTTGAAATCATCCCTTCGTAAATTTTACGGACGCCATCACGAGTTGGTTGACCGTTATGGAATAACCGTTTCACAGATGATATCGGATATGTTCCTTATGTCGTAACTACAATATCCTTCCTTTTTCACGAATGTGACCTACCGAATTAGACTATTTACCGGATTTGTAATAACATAAGCAACACGACGGGTGCCACATGTGGAGCAGGATCTGCTTACCCTTCCGGAGCACCTGAGATCACCCCCAGTTTTTGGTGGGGTTCGTGTTGCCTAGTCTTTAGTTTTCTATGTTGTGTCATCTGTACTATTATTTGTCTGTTTGTCTTTTTATTTTTGGCCATGGCGTTGTCAGTTTGTTTTCGATCTATGAGTTTGACTGTCCCTCTGGTATCTTTCGTCCCTCTTTTTCTTTCCTGCCATGTCCGATTTTACAGTACCTGTTCTAAGTAAACTCGTTTGCCCTCTTAAAATGAAGACTAACTTTCGATCAAGAACTGACTGTGAGGTAGACTGATATCTGTATTGTATACTACATTTAACTTTATGTGCACATTCACTGATCTGCACCGCCTGCTTCTACCAGATAATGGCCACAATCAACGAAACTGATTATTCTGCTATGACTTTTATGCGCATACGGACCCTCCCCTCCGCCGAATGTGTTTTGAATTTAGTTCAGCTTTGTCACCGAGGCTTTGAAAGTTGCAATCTCTGATGGCTCGTGAAAAAAAAAGAATAATTCCGGTAATCACTTGATGCTGAAATTTGGAAGCTTCTGTCATGCATGTTTCTTGAATGTCGTTTCGGTGGCATCAGACGACCTTCCTTTATTACTGCAACCTTATCGTTTATAACTTTAAAGAGCATGGTAAGTCTTGCATCTTTTCGTCTTTGTTCCAACGATTTCCATTCTAAGAAATTAGCATCTTGCTTATACTTGCTTATGTATACATTTGATTGATTGTGGTGTTTAATCATCACATATCATGCTATCCCGTTCTGGACCATCTCTAGTCGGTCAAAGGACTGACATATTCTGTTATAGGTCTTGCGAGTGTTTTATGCACATTTTTCTTTACAGAAGTTGATCCAATGTTTAGATTTCGTTTTAGGAAGCCGATTGTGGTAAAAGTACATTGCACTTGTCTGGGTGGAAGGACATTTTCCATTTGGTTTCCATGTTGCAAGTTTTATGCAGCCTAGGTATTTGGCGCTTTTAACAGGTTCTAGAGTGTGACCATGTAGATTGTAGGATGTTTCAATGGTATTGTTTTTTTCCGGCTGGTGGTAAAAGTACATTGCACTTGTCTGGGTGGAAGGACATTTTCCATTTGGTTTCCCATGTTGCAAGTTTATCAAGATTTTTGTGTAGGTCGTTCGAGTCTGTGTTTGATAATATAGTAAGGTATGTTATATTCTAATTCGACAGCTCAAACGAATATAAATTATTTAATAAATAAAACAACACATAAATAGGATAAGTGTGCCTACAGGTGTAGCAGCCTTTAATATTAATTACATTCACAATTCTTCAAACTAAAGTCCTTCACTATAAATTCAGGCAAGCACACTACCAATCCAATCATATAATAGAATATACAGTAACACAATCAAAAACTATCTACAAAAGAGGAAAAATTCATATTAATATAGTGTAATATTTGTATATGCCCACATTAACAATAACCAACTCATAAAAGGGGTGGGTGGGTGGGTGGGTAAACATAATAACGAACTGCTGCTACGTTAACTATAGGCAAACTTCGAATAACTTTATTTTCTCAAACGAACCCTTAAGTAATACTTAATCATGCTTTTCACGAATCGCATGAGCGCATATACCCGTAAAACCGCATTGCGGGTATATACCATCCAATCAAATAGAACATAAACACACACCATGTGCTTGATGTAAACACACACACGTGTTTATAGTAAACAATCACTTGACCGTTACTACGTCATGTGACCAATACCTTTAATAAATATATCTATTGTGTCGTCTACAAATAGTCGGATAGTGGATTTAATTTATCGGGCATGTGGTTGATGTAGAACAGGAATAATGAAGGCACAAGGGCTGAGCCTTGGGGTAACCCAGACTAAACATCAATATGTGATGAACGCTCTTCATCCACTACTACTGCTTGTGTCCGATGCAACAGAAAGCTAGCAATCCATCTTTTGACATTTCCTCTGTTTCCATAGTGTTCGAGTTACTTTATGTTCGAGGAGACTATGAATGACCTTGTCGAACACTTTAGAGAAATCCATAAGCAGTACGTCGATCTGTTTATCTGTACTCAAGTTAATGGTGATGTCTCCCAAAAATTTGGGTCTCGCAAGATCGTTTAGAACGAAAGCCGTGTTGTAATGGGTAGAGAATTTCGTGGCTTTCTACATGGTTCATGATGTGGCTTGTGACTATGTGTTCTAAGAGTGTGCAGTAGATGCAGGTCAGACATATTGATCGATAGTTCTCTGCTCTATACATCTCCCCTTTCATGAAGACTTGACATGCCAAGAAATCCTCGCTAAAAATTCCGGTCGACCTCCCACGGCATCCATTAGTAGTTAAAGATTTGATTTCATTCAATAAATTAATTTATGACCCGCGTGTATGTCTCACTTAAAACACAGCCATATACCAAATGGTCAAAATTAATCATCCATGTAATTTGCTCTATGGGATGTTTGCAAAATTTCAACGGAGGCAATTTCTTGGCATGGGAGAAAGGAAGAAAAGACCATTCACAATTTGTCTTACATATTTTTTTCTCTCTTTCAATTAAATAAAAAAAATATATAAACCTTTCAGATGTAGAGTTCATAAGAAGGAAATATTCCCTGTGGAACACCCCCCCCCCCTTTTTGTGCTCTCTATTTTCAACCCTCTAATCTAATTAAAAGTAAAACTTTGATTTCTAACCGATCTATTCATGTACCGGACCGGCAACTTTTTTTATTTAATAAGAAAATCTACAGTGCCGTTATACACATGCATGTTGATTGCTTGGAATCCCCGCCCGAAAAGAAAGAAATAGTCTAAATCCAAGATACTATATTCCTGAATCACGTGATTTTTACTACGTGGAGCTTAAATTAGAATAAATACCGAATATGGAAAGTGAAACTACAATTCATAACAGAAAGTTCGTTGGCAAATAGAAGAAAAAAAAATTATGTTTGGCAAAGGGTACCGGGGTAATCCTCTTTGTGTTCAAAATATACATGAAATATTTGCCACTGCCCCTTGTCTCGGTTCTATGAATGTTTACCCTGAGTTTTCTATCTGTTACATGCCAAGAAATCCTCGCTAAAAATTCCGGTCGACCTCCCACGGCATCCATTAGTAGTTAAAGATTTGATTTCATTCAATAAATTAATTTATGACCCGCGTGTACGTCTCACTTAAAACACAGCCATATACCAAATGGTTAAAATTAATCATCCATGTAATTTGCTCTATGGGATGTTTGCAAAATTTCAACGGAGGCAATTTCTTGGCATGGGAGAAAGGAAGAAAAGACCATTCACAATTTGTCTTACATTTGTTTTTCCCTCTTTCAATTAAATAAAAAAAATATATAAACCTTTCAGATGTAGAGTTCATAAGAAGGAAATATTCCCTGTGGAACACCCCCAACCCCCCTTTTTTGTGCTCTCTATTTTCAACCCTCTAATCTAATTAAAAGTAAAACTTTGATTTCTAACCGATCTATTCATGTACCGGACCGGCAACTTTTTTTATTTAATAAGAAAATCTACAGTGCCGTAATACACATGCATGTTGATTGCTTGGAGTCCCCGCCCGAAAAGAAAGAAATAGTCTAAATCAAAGATACTATATTCCTGAATCACGTGATTTTTACTACGTGGAGCTTAAATTAGAATAAATACCGAATATGGAAAGTGAAACTACAATTCATAACAGAAAGTCCGTTGGCAAATAGAAGAAAAAAAAAGATTATGTTTGGCAAAGGGTACCGGGGTAATCCTCTTTGTGTTCAAAATATACATGAAATATTTGCCACTGCCCCTTGTCTCGGTTCTATGAATGTTTACCCTGAGTTTTCTATCTGTTACTATCTCTGTACATTAACCTCAGTTTCAGGTATAGAGATGTGATTTTTTTCTGTGACAAGTGCTTTTGACCATCCACAAGAACTTGCGGTCATCCGATGTTCAGTACTTCAGTACTTTGATTTTTTATAGTTATGCAAAATTTTCTCATATTTTTTAGTGAAACCATTTTGTAAATAAACGCATCGTTGTCGGAATAAAATTAAAAATATATCTTTTCCATTTGTCTTGGTACCTCTTTAATAAATAAACATTTTTACAAGCTGACAACACTCTAACTTAATAGTTGACGCACACCAAAGCCATGCACCTATAGCAAATAACTTTGTCAGAAGATAAATAAAACAAATCAAAGCAAAATGATTTGTCCTTTTAATCATTGTAAATAAGAACAAAACATTTGATTATACATATTTAGCACTAGTCTTTACAATTGTTAATTACTTTAAATAAAAAGATTATGATTGAATTTGTTTATTGTTTAATCGGTTGTTATGTGAGTTGGCTCGTGTCGATCGTTTCACTGATATTCGGCAATATCAAAGAAAAACCGGCACGTGCTTAAACATTGTTCAATTACTCATTTATTTGTTGGTTCAGTCTTTTTTTTTAATGAAATTTGGAATTTATGCATTAAATATCAATCTCTACCATAATATAAAAACGATGTACATGAAACAGCACCCCTTCTAGTCCTTAGTGGCATATTATAAGTCTTTAGTGGTTTTTAGACGTATCGCCTGTTTTGCAGCACGCTGAGATAATTTTCCCGGGACATGTTTTTCAAGAGCGTGAACGACTATTTAAATTTGAGGGAGGGGGTTCAATCTGATTTTTGGTGGTACATGTACCACGCAAGCATCAAATAAAGGCAAAAAAACCTACTCAGAATTTGTTTCATTTCTCCCTGATCAAAATATTTTTCTTCTATGTTGGGAATTTCCGAGTTTATTCTTAAAAAAAGGGGGATTTTCCAGTGTTCAGACTATAACTCAAAAATGCTTTCAGCAGTTCTCATGAAACATTGGTGAATTGTTTATATCTAGTGATGTAAGCTGCTGCCTTTAGAATTTTATAAATTTTACATTTTACATTTCCAAGTTACGGGGTTTTATATATTAAAAAGGGGGGATTTTCCAGTTTTGGACAATGTTTTCAGCAATTCTCATTAAACTTTGGTGAATTGTTTATATCTATTGATGTAAGCTCCCTTTTTGATTTTCATAAATTTTCTTATATGACATTTAGAAGTAATTGAACTTTATTCTTTGTAAATGTGACGCGCATATCATGCGCTCATGGCGCAGCTGTTTATTGAAGGTGGTATGCATATGGTTGCCTATAATTTCTTATTTACATCTATTTTATTTGAATTTAAGGGAATAGTTGTTATTTATATAAACAAATCCCACGTCGATATATAACATGTACAACAATCAAACATCAACCCACGCCAAACTGGATGTAATTGAAAGACATCTAGAGGTCAATATAAAGTCTCGAACAAAAGACAAAATAAGGAAAAATATAGCGAATTTTTTAGAAGAATTATTATTACATGTATTTTCAATATTTAAAATATATCGTTTAAATTTTTTTGAGTTTTAGGTTCCACCTACCATTTTAGAAAACTGGGATTTCATTGCGGCTAGTCTATTATATATATATAGAGGGGTATTTCATTGGTTGTAGATATGGAATCTTATTTTATCATAAAGTCAGATTTGAACACGACTTGAGGAATGAAGGTGGAGTAAAAGACCAAATGTCAGTTTTAGTCTTATATATGTACGTCAATTTTAGTCTTATATGTGTATACATATATTATTGATTCAGTGGTGATGGTAAATAGACACTGACAAGTCTTAGATAACATTTTATAGTTTTGAATGTTTCTTCATCAGTTAACTAAAATTAGGTGGAGGTATGTTCTTATTTCCGACAGAGGGGCACTCAACCTATTTCCGACAGAGGGGCACTCAACCTATATCAATTTGTGCATGAAGCGATTGATAGTTGCTAGATACTGAATGATTTCAGTACCACAAATTTGTGAAAGTTTTAACCGGTGTATATATACTTAAAATAAGATAATAAAATTCATGTCTTTTTCAGGACTTCTGATCCAACCATGTAGTATGGCATGTTTGTGAGATATGGTTTTGGCCGATAGGATGTTCATGAAGGACCTGTAGTACAAAGTATATCACTGGATTGAGCTCTTTGTCTAAGTGTATTATTAAAGTGCTTTGCTTTGAGCTCAGTTCATTGTTATGCAATTCATTCTTTGTGAAATAAAGATTTGACAGACAACTCTCATGTACAAGGAATTGTCAAAGTAGTATCCATTCTATGTACAATGTAAGTAATAGGGAGATAAAAGCATTTTATTTAGATTTGAACCAAACATTTTTTGTCCATAAGCCAAATTTAAAAAAAAGCACAAGTTTACCAAACAATGCTACTCGCGCTACTAGCAATATGATGCTAGGTTGTTTTGTTACACTTTATTTTTATACGACCGCAAAAACATTTTGCGGTCGTAAATTGGTATGACGTTGGCGTCGTCGTCGTCGTCGTCGTCCGGCGTCGTCGTCGTCCGAAGACACATTGGTTTTCGCACTTTAACTTTAGTTTAAGTGAATGGATCTCTATGAAATTTTACCATAAGGTTCAATACCACAAAAGGAAGGTGGGGATTGATTTTGGGGGTTATGGTACCAACAGTTAAGGAATTAGGGGCCAAAAAGGGGCCAAAAATAAGCATTTTTGTAACTTCCAGACATAACTTGTGTGTTAGTGTATAGATCCCTCTGACATTGTACCACAAGGTTCCATATCACAAAGGGAATGCTGGGATTGATTTTGGGGGTAATTGCCTCCAAATCTTAGGAATTGGGGGCCAAAAAGGGGCAAAAAACAAGCATTTTTCTAGTTTCATGACAATAACTTGTGTGTAAGTTTATGGATCTCCCTGACATTGTACCACAAGGTTCCATATCACAAAGGGAATGCTGGGATTGATTTTGGGGGTAATTGCCTCCAAATTTTAGGAATTAGGGGCCAAAAAGGGGCAAAAAACAAGCATTTTTCTAGTTTCATGACAATAACTTGTGTGTAAGTGTATGGATCTTTATGAAATGGTACTATAAGGTTCCATATCACAAAGGGAAATCTGGAATTGAGTTAAAGGGTGATTGCCCAAAACGTTTAGGAATAAGGGGCCAAAAATAAGCATTTTTCTAGTTTCCAGACAATAACTTGTGTTCAAGTTAAATTGAGAATGGAAATGGGGAATGTGTCAAAGAGATAACAACCCGACCATAGAACAGACAACAGCAGATGGTCACCAAGTGTATGGATCTCTCTGAAATTGTACTGCAAGGTACCATACCACAAAGGGAAGGCTAGGATTGATTTTGGGGGTAATTGCCTCAAAATTTTAGGAATTAGGGGCCATAAAAGGGCAAAAAAACAAGCATTTTTCTAGTTTCAGGACAATAACTTGTGTTCAAATGTATGGATCTCTCTGAAATTGTACTGCAAGGTACCATACCACAAAGGGAAGGTTGGGATTGAGTTTGGGGGTGATGAATCATAAGGGGGTTCAAAAAATTTGGGGGGGTTTCCTTTTTTTTCTTTAAAATTTTCCATTTTAAATTGGTTATTTCTGATTTATATATAAAAGCAAATAATAATGATATGGTTTGAATAGGTTAATTAAAATTTTTTAAGTTCTTAGACCACATTCATTCTGTGTCAGAAACCTATGCTGTGTCAAATATTTAATTACAATCCAAATTCAGTGCTGTATCAAGCTTGAATGTTGTGTCCATACTTGCCCCAACTTTTCAGGGTTCGACCTCTGCGGTCGTATCAAGCTGCGCCCCAGCGGAGCATTTTATTATACATCTGTACTGCGCCTACTGACGAATCAGTCCTGAGTGTAAATGGTCATTCAGTATGTTAAAAAAAAGACCAAAATTTATAAGGCCTATGTGGACTAATTGATTTCTAAAACTATATTTCATTGTAAATGTTCAACATTTATTATTCATTTGTTTATTTCTTAATTTGTGTGAATTAACAGTAAATGTTAATTACTACACTTTCATACCACAACAAAACTGCCTTACTGTATTGCCAGGTATCACTTATATTTGTATCCATATAACAAAAAAAATTGAAAAGAGAATATTTTTGCAATACCTTTTTAGCTCACCGGGGCCCAAAGGGCCCCATGTGAGCTTATGCCATCACTTGGCGTCCGTCGTCTGTCGTCGTCGTCGTAAACTATTTCAAAAATCTTCTCCTTTGAAACTACTGGGCCAAATACCTTCAAACTTTAACTAAATGTTCCTTAGGGTGTCTAGTTTATAAATTGTATCCAAAGTTTTGATCCATCGACAATCATTGCTGCCATGGCTAAAAATAGAACATAGGGGTCAAATGCAGTTTTTGGCTTATATCTATCAGCTCTGAAATTTTCAGACAAATCGAACAACCCATTATTGGGTTGCTGCCACCGAATTGGTAGTTTTAACAAAATTTTGCAGTTTTTTGTTATTATTTTGAATATTATTATAGATATATTTAAACTGTAAGCAGCAATAATGTTCAGCAGAGTAAGATCTACAAAAAAGATTATTTGACCATAATTGTCAATTAACCCCTTAAGGAGTTATTGCCCTTTAAAGACAATTTTACACAATTTGTTCATCAAGTTTGCTAACATTTAAAAATATTCTCCTCTGAAACTACTCTGCCAATTACCTTCAAACTTTAACTAAATGTTCCTTAGGGTATCTTGTTTATAAATTGTATCCGAAGTTTGTATCCATCGACAAACATGGCCGCCATGGCTAAAAATAGAACATAAGGGTCAAATGCAGTTTTTGCCTTTTATCTCAAAAACTAAATCTTTTAGAGCAAATGTGACATGGGGTAAAATTGTTTAATTCTTAAGCATCAGTGGCCAAGTCTTTCTAAACTAGATACTCTAAGAAGCATTCAGATAAAGTCTGGTAAATTTGGCCTTGTAATTTCACAGGAGATTTTTTTTAAGGTTAGGATGGAGGATGTTAAGTGTTGGTATTAAGCTACTTTTCAGCATTTTTTGTGTATTTTGTATGAAAATGAATGTTGTTTTTTTTGTTCAACTGATACACAAAACACAATCAATAGGCAATACATAATCTGTTCCTTGAACTGCTTTTTCAAATCAACATGTGACACAAGTCCCACAACATACATGTACACATACTGGCCTCTAAAAACACTGCAAAGGATCTCATTTGTGTAGAGAGCACAATGTAGCACAAAAGTGAATAAAAAAACCATGAAGGACCAAAACAACGTGTTTTTATCCCATATGTATGCAGTGTGCAACTTTCGAAATATTAACTTGAATCCATTTATACAATTTCTACAAGTTCATAAGTTGTGGCTATCCCTTTTGTCTCGATCAGAAATAAAATAGTCATAAACTAAACTTAACTGAGTGATTGAAATAAAATCATGTGAAACACTCCTAATTTCAGAAACCTCTTTCCTGTTACTGGCATTGGCCGTCCAGATTTAATCTAGATTTTTAGATCTAATACCAGGTAATTGAGCAGATACATCTGCATGCAGAAAAAAAAACAGTAAATGAAATACCAAAATTAAAAATGAATGAGTGAATGATTTCAGAGGAGTTGCGATGACAAGAACAGGACTGACTGACGAACGGACAGACAGACGGACGGACAGATGGGTCAAAAACATTATACCCTCCACAACTTTGTTGCGTGGGGTATAAAAATCAAAATCTAACTTGACCTGTACTTTTATGGTCCATGACATTCTCAAATAAATTTCATTAACGAGACTTATAATTCATATAATATTACTATAACTTCTATAATCCCTTAAATATTTAGGCTTAAACAAAACTAACAATATATTCATGTTCCTGATAACCCAGACAGCTCATCTGGACACCAGATTTTAATGATTTTTAAAACAATATCCATGTATACAAATTGTAAGCATATATACATAAAAGATAATCATAAAAATTATAATTGATGAAATGCTTCTATGCTGTATTTCAAGTTAAATACTAAATAATGACAAAATCTCTATCATCAACAATCTCCCTGCCAGGAACAACCATGACAACCAACTAAAACGAGTGAACTTGGTCAAACTTCTTTAAAAACTGAATTTGTAGTGGGAAAATGTTGGAAACCTGAGTCCAAAACCTAATGCTCTAAAGACCGTCTCAGGAAGTATACTTTAGACAGTATAAAAAAATGTATAATTATTAAGAACAAAACAATTGATAAAAATATAAATTATATTAAACTCAGCTAAAAAATAAAAGAATGTGTCTGAGGACACAATGCCCTTGCTCAAGCTTTGCAATTTTAAAAATTGAAAAAGGAGCATAACTCTAGAAAAGTAAGTGACTCACTGCCCAAATTTGCAACTTTCCAACTGATAAAGGGGCATACCTCTTAAAATTTAGTGCAGAAACAAAAATGGGACAAAAGGAACAACAAAAGGACAGAAGGACGTCCTTTCCCTATGGCAGGGGCATAAAAAAAGGAAAAAAGTCGGAAAAGATATATATTTAACAACGGTGAAAGCCAAAATATACATTTCATTTTTTCTTTTTTTTTTAAGATTCTCCATCCTTAACTTCTGGAAGTGTTTTGACTAGACACGGACCATTATTAATATATCTAAAAGAGTAGGTCTTCAAATAAAATTGGTCCATTTCAATTCATTTTCAAAGTACCAATTAAATCTAGCCACAGGGGAAAAAAAATAATGAATACATGATTGAATCTGAACTATGAACTCAAAACAAAACTATACATACCAAAAACCAATTCAGTATCAATATGCATGACAAAAAAATTGTCAAGAATGGACATGAGTAGAGCTACCTGAATATATCCTTTGGTTTTAATGGTAAAAAAAAGAGGATTTTAAAATTCAAAATAAGTTATCTATAACTTACAATCTTGTTGAAAATGGAGAATCTTTACACTATTTGTTTTTTTGTAAAAAATTATAAACATTTTCTCAAACATACACAAAAATTGTCTAAATTACATTCTTTACTGGTACAGTCACCCAATCATTTTCATGCAGCCACAGTTAAAGTAACCTGAAAAAGAAATATTCATTCTTAAACATATCTGTCAAAACTATGTGAAAATAATTGAAACAATATTTAATGCAAAAGAATAATTACCTGGGCATTACAATTATGATGCATATAACATTTCTTTACTTAGCTTTAAAGTGCCTTGTGGACATAACTTTTAGACTACCAGTCTTTGTTGGCAAAAAAAGATGAAAAACAAGTCGTTGTTTGTTGTCTATCATATTTGTTTTGTTTATTGTTTTATCCTATATCAAGTCATTGGTTTTCTCATATGAATTATTTCACATTTTGTCATGTTGGGGCCTTATATAGCTTACAATACAGAATAGGTTTTGCTCATTGTTGAAGACCATAAAATGGCATTCTATAGTTGCTAACATCCTTGTCATGTGGTTATTGGTTGATTAATATCTCGTTGGCAATCATACTACATTTCTTAATTTCTATATAGTGGGATTAATTTAGATAAAAAAAAAACAGAGAGAAGATATCCAAAATTCAAATCTTTGACTTCCCTTACTTGTATCTTGATACCCCCTTCCGAATTATACATACACTTAAAACATGAATAAACTGTTATCACAGAGATACGTCTCAATTTTTTGTAATTTTGATTATGCAAATGTTGAAATAAAAATGGCAATACTTAACAAGTTAGGCTAATATTCAAAGTCAATGAACCATGACTGAGGTACATGGCTAAACCATCTTCATGTAAATGAGATGCGCCAATGCTAATACAACTGCACACCAAATATCATTGACTTATTATAAGTTGTTCCCTTTAAACAAACCTAAACACAATCATTAACTTGTAAACTATGTAAAAGTTTCAAAGTCAATGAACCATGAAGAGCGGGTGGAGCTATATAATCTCCATGGAAACGATACTTATAAATGCCAATAAATTTGCATACCAAATATCATTAACTTAACATTAGCAGTTCATCTTAAACTGATCTTATCACAAACTAATATATGTAAACTAAGCAAGTTTCAAAGTCAATAGGCCATGACTGAGGGGATGGGGCCAAATATTCTCCATTGAAGTGAGATGTGCTAATGCTTATACAACTGAATACCAATTAACATTGGCCTACCACTAATGGTTCCTCTTGAACTGACCTAATCACAAACTAATACATGTTAACTAAGCAAAATTTTCAAAGTCAATAGACCATGACTGAGGGGGCTGAGCCAAATAATCTACATGGAAATGAGATGTGCCAATGCTTATACAACTGCATACCAAATATCATTGACCTACCCAGGGACTTTCTATACTAACGGGACTGGTCACTTATAACGATGTCTATACAAATTATCAGACTGATCTCGGCCGTAGCTGATGTCACGTGACTTTATAGCAAATCATTTCCCATTTACGGAGTGTTCTTCATAACTATATGTTCAAGTTTAACAAAAACTCGTTTTTATGAAATTTTATACATTTTGTCATTGCAAAATGTTGTTTTTCAAAAGATTTCTCGGATCATTTTTTAAATATTGATCTTTGAACTTTGAGGTATTTGTTCGTTGAATTTTCAGTAGCCGCCATCTTGTTTGATACGGTAAACCATTTTACACACGTGGGATGTTCTTTAAAACGATACGTCTAAGTTTAATAATTCATCATTCTTTCAAAATCTTATATTTTTTGTCATCGTAAATGGCTATTAATCAGATTTTATATTAACAACTAATAATAATTATATAATTACAATGAACTGTGAAATACCCAAATAACTACTAGCATCGTATATCAGAGATACGAAACTAAGTTTATTGTTGGGTGGTAGCTTTAAACAGGCGGCTTAGTAATCAGTTAAAATCAATTGAGACGAGTCCCGTTAGTATAGAAAGTCCCTGACCTACCGCTAACGGTTGCTCATAAACTGACCTAATCACAAACTAATACATGTAAAATAAGCAAAAGTTTCAAAGTCAATAGACCATGACTGAGGGGGCAGGGCCAAATAATCTCCATGGAATTGAGATGTGCCAATGCTAATACAACTGTATACCAAATATGATTGACCTACAACTTGTGGTTCACCACAAACTAGACCTAATCACAAACTAATACATTGTTGACACTGCCGCCGCCACCGGAAACAGCATACCTAAGTCTCGCTTTTTGACTCTGTCAAGCGAGACAAAAATCTAGTGACATGCTCTAAGTTGAATAGTTCATAAATCTATGTACTAATTCTCTTACCAAAAAAGTCAGCTCCAATGGCCATTCCCAACCTCAATCCTTACGGACAAGCTGTGATGTTAACCTGAAATATAAAATGCTTCATCATCAAAAATTGTTTAAACTGATCAATGTTGGTATACTTATATATATTTAATATAAACAATGGTAGTCTATAAATGTGTAATAGATGTTGAGAACATGTGTATAAATTGTGTAATTATAAATCGTCTAAAGCTATCCAGCAACCCAGCAAACTTTTTATGTAATTACATCAGATCCTAAGATTTACTTATATAATGGTAGCTGATAAACGAAAGAGTAGACTTCTGACCAACTCCTAAAAGCCTAGAGAATTTTCCAAAGAAATTTTATAATACATTTGGTGTTTTTTTTCTCTTCAAAACTGATATAACATTCTGGTACTTACCTTCCTTTTAGATGTATTAGACCCCAAAGTTTTATAATCCAACACCATGAAAATCATGTCACAGAAAGGTTACCTAAAAAGGAATTAAAATGGATACATTATTATATATTTTATAAATCCATTTCTGTCAACATAAACATTTACTAAATATTGTTTTGATTTCTTACTACATGTTCACAATAGTATAACATCAACACCTAAGTTTGTAAAATTAATATATAAAGATGGAAAACTAAAAGGAAGTCAAAGAATAATGATTTGAATATCAACTGCATTAAAATCTGCATATTTTACAGAGTTATATCCCATTGAATTAACAAATCTTGGAAGCTCTATTCCAATCTCAGGATTTACTCTTGCTATTTTTTTAGAAAATCTTGTCAATATACTTGGTACAACTTGTTTCTTTAAATATTAAACTGGTAAAATAATTCTCGGTCGGGTAGATGTTTTCACAATTTTTAGTTTTCAGTTTTCTAACTTGGAAAATATGTTCTCATACAGTTATCTTTTAATTTTTTGTGTTTTAATTATCCTGATAAGAATTCAACTGGCCAATGTACATGTAATGGTGTATAATATCATACCATTAGTATTTGCAAAACTTTCTTAAAATGGTGTTGATACTTTATAAAGGTATTTAAGTTGATTTCTTCTGTTTGTTTTATCCCATTAAAATCAATAGTCAATACCATATTTTATTTCTTTAAAACAAACAATTACACACATAGGACATATAAAGACCATCAGAAATAATAAATACAGTATTGTAACCTATATATCTCCGTAAGAACTCTGTAATAGAAACAAATAATAAAGATAAGTGATGTTTGAAAAATTGTTGTCACTTCTATCAAAGCAGGCTCTCTTAAAAGCTTACAGTAGATTTAGCTTCATCTGTGATAAAAATAAAATATATAAGGTATTATAGAGTATAGAGTTACGGAAATCTATATGCCACTCTTCCTGGTCTGTTAGCCATATTCAAGGTCGACAACTGAAACATCCTCTCTAAGCTGAATCTGCAAAAATCCAAAATTACAAATTAAACATCTGTGAGTGAACTCTGAAATGAATTAAAGAACCTTAGTGAGCGCGCTCACATACCCCACGTCCTCACATTGTCATTGGAGAAATAAAATTGAATCATAATTTCCTGTCAATATGCACATCTACATTGTATGTCCTTATTATCTACAAAGTTTCATGAAATTATGTTGTGTGGTTTCAGAGGAGTTGCCATGAAAAACTGTTGCAGAAGACATTGAAGCAAATAAGTTCAAAGGGGCGTAACTCCTAGAAAAAATATTGAATCATAATTTCCTGTCGATATGCACATCTACATAGTATGACCTTATTATCTACAAAGTTTCATGAAATTCTGTTGTGTGGTTTCAGAGGAGTTGTGATGACAAACTTTTGCAGTAGTACATTGAAGCATATAAGTTCAAAGGGGTGTAACTCCTAGAAAAAAAATTGAACCGTAATTTCCTGTCGATATGCACATCTACATAGTATGTCCTTATTATCTAAAAAGGTTTCATGAAATTCTGTTGTGTGGTATCAGAGGAGTTGCGATGACAAACTGTTGCAGTAGTACATTAAAGTAAATAAGTTCAAAGGGGCGTAACTCCTAGAAAAAAAATTGAACCGTAGTTTCCTGTCAATATGCACATCTACATAGTATGTCCTTATTATCTAAAAAGGTTTCATGAAATTCTGTTGTGTGGTATCAGAGGAGTTGCGATGACAAACTGTTGCATAGTACATTGAAGCAAATAAGTTCAAAGGGGCGTAACTCCTAGAAAAAAAATTGAACCTTAATTTCCTGTCGATATGCACATCTACATAGTATGTCCTTATTATCTAAAAAGGTTTCATGAAATTCTGTTGTGTGGTATCAGAGGAGTTGCGATGACAAACTGTTGCAGTAGTACATTAAAGTAAATAAGTTCAAAGGGGCGTAACTCCTAGAAATAAAATTGAATCGCAATTTCCTGTCGATATGCACAACTACATAGTATGTCCTTATTATCTAAAAAGGTTTCGTGAAATTCTGTTGTGTGGTTTGAGAGGAGTTGCGATGACAAGAAACAGGACTGACGGACTGACAGACGGACAGGTCAAAAACATTATACCCTCCGCAACTCGTTGCGTGGGGTATAAATATAAATATACTAGTCAACAAAAGTAATGATACACAAGTTTGAACTCTAATTTATCATAAAATATAATAAAATAGGAAAAACAGTTTAATTATCTATTGAAAAACATTCATTTGCAAAGCAAATGCATATGATTAAAAGAATCTGACCAAAATGGAAAGTGAGAAACTACCGTGTTATATAAAACAGGGGTCAAATTTATTTTGCGGAACATAGATTTTATTACAAATTTATTTTATTGAACATAGATGTTCCTCAAATAGTCAAAAAATATCAAAGAGACTTAAGGGCTACAGTTCCGCAGCTACCTTACCATCAGTTCTTTGAAGAAACCTATATAAAAAATAAATATATATACAACAATATACATGAAAATATATAAAATGAAATAAATCAACCAATCTTACTATTAGGTGCAGAACCGTAGCTCTTAATTAGGTCCTTATGATATATTGTAAAGACCTAAGAGCTACGGTTCCACAGCTACCTTACCATCAATTCTTTGAAGAAACCTATATAAAAAATAAATATATATACAACCATATATACATGAAAATATATAAAATGAAATAAATCAACCAATCTTACTATTAGGTGCAGAAACATAGCTCTTAATTAGGTCCTTATGATATATTATAAAGACCTAAGAGCTATGGTTCTGCAGCTACCTTACCATCAATTCTGTGAAGAAACCTATATAAAAAATAAATATATATACAACAATATACATCAAAATATATAAAATGAAATAAATCAACCAATCTTACTATTAGGTGCAGAACCATAGCTCTTAATTAGGTCCTTATGATATATTATAAAGACCTAAGAGCTATGGTTCTGCAGCTACCTTACCATCAATTCTGTGAAGAAACCTATATAAAAAATAAATATATATACAACAATATACATCAAAATATATAAAATGAAATAAATCAACCAATCTTACTATTAGGTGCAGAACCATAGCTCTTAATTAGGTCCTTATGATATATTATAAAGACCTGAGAGCTATGGTTCTGCAGCTACCTTACCATCAATTCTGTGAAGAAACCTATATAAAAAATAAATATATATACAACAATATACTTGAAAATATATAAAATGAAATAAATCAACCAATCTTACTATTAGGTGCAGAACCATAGCTCTTAATTAGGTCCTTATGATATATTATAAAGACCTAAGAGCTACGGATCAGCTGCTACCTTACCATCAATTCTTTAAAGAAACCTATATAAAAATAAATAAATATACAACAATATACATGAAAATAAATAAAATGAAATAAATCTACTAATCTTACTTTTAGGTGCGGAACCATAGCTCTTAATTAAGTCCTTATGATATATTATAAAGACCTAAGGTTCCGCAGCTACCTTACCATCAATTCTTTGAAGAAACCTATATAAAAATAAATAAATATATAACAATATACATGAAAATAAATAAAATGAAATAAATCTACCAATCTTACTATTAGGTGCAGAACCATAGCTCTTAGTTAGGTCCTTATGATATATTATAAAGACCTAAGAGCTACCGTTCCGCAGCTACCTTACCATCAATTCTTTGAAGAAACCTATATAAAAAATAAATATATATACAACAATATACATGAAAATATATAAAATGAAATAAATCAACCAATCTTACTATTAGGTGCGGAATCGTAGCTCTTAATTAGGTCCTTATGATATATTATAAAGACCTAAGAGCTATGGTTCTGCAGTTACCTTACCATCAATTCTTTGAAGAGACCTATTTAAAAAATAAATATATATACAACAATATACATGAAAATATATAAAATGAAATAGATCAACCAACCATACTATTTATAGCTGTGGAACCATAGCTCTTTGGTCCTTATATTTATTGAACATAGATGGTCCTCAAATAGTCAAAAAATATCACAAGGACCTAAGAGCTAAGGTTCCGCAGCTACCTCACCATCAATTCTTTGAAGAAACCTATATGAAAAATAAATATATATATAACAATATACATGAAAATATACAAAATGAAATAAATCAACCAATCTTACTATAAGTTGCAGAACCATAGCTCTCAATTAGGTCCTTATGATATATTATAAAGACCTAAGAGCTATGGTTCCGCAGCTACCTTACCATCAATTCCTTCAAGAAACCTATATCAAAAATAAATATATATACAACAATTTACATGAAAATATTTTATGAAATAAATCAACTAATCTTACTATTAGGTGCGGAACCGTAGCTCTTAATTAGGTCCTTATGATATATTATAAAGACCTCAGAGCTACGGTTCTGCAGCTACCTTACCATCAATTCTTAGAAGAAACCTATATAAAAAATAAATATATATACAACCATATACACATGAAAATATATAAAATGAAATAAATCAACCAATCTTAATATTAGGTATAGATCCATAGCTCTTAATTAGGTCCTTATGATATATTATAAAGACCTAAGCGCTATGGTTCTGCAGTTACCTGACCATCAATTTTTTGAAGAAACCTATATAAAAAATAAATATATATACAACAATACACACATGAAAATATATAAAATGAAATAAATCAACCAATCTTACTATTAGGTGTGGAACCGTAGCTCTTAATTAGGTCGTTATGATATATTATAAAGACCTAATAGCTACGGTTCCGCAGCTACCTTACCATCAATTCTTTGAAGAAACCTATATAAAAAATAAATATATATATACAACCATATACACATGAAAATATATAAAGTGAAATAAATCAACCAATCTTAATATTAGGTATAGATCCATAGCTCTTAATTAGGTCCTTATGATATATTATAAAGACCTAAGAGCTACAGTTCTGCAGTACCTTACCATCAATTCTTTGAAGAAACCTATATAAAAAATAAATATATATACAACAATAAACATGAAAATATATAAAATGAAATAAATCAACCAATCTTACTAATAGGTGCGGACCCGTAGCTCTTAATTAGATCCTTATGATATATTATAAAGACTTAAGAGCTACGGTTCCACAGCTACCTTACCATCAATTCTTTGAAAAAACCTACCGGTATATAAAAAATAAATTTATATACAACCATATACACATGAAAATATATAAAATGAAATAAATAAAGCAATCTTACTATTAGGTGCGGATCCATAGCTCTTAATTAGGTCCTTATGATATATTATAAAGACCTAAGCGCTATGGTTCTGCAGTTACCTGACCATCAATTTTTTGAAGAAACCTATATAAAAAATAAATATATATACAACAATATACATGAAAATATATAAAATGAAATAAATCAACCAATCTTACTATTAGGTGCGGAACCATAGCTCTTAATTAGGTCCTTATGATATATCATCAAGACCTAAGAGCTACGGTTCTGCAGCTACCTTACCATCAATTCTTTGAAGAAACCTATATAAAAAATAAATATATATACAACAATATACATGAAAATATATAAAATGAAATAAATCAACTAATCTTACTATTAGGTGCGGAACCATAGCTCTTAATTAGGTCCTTATGATATATTATAAAGACTCAAGAGCTACGGTTCCACAGCTACCTTACCATCAATTCTTTGAAGAAACCTATACAAAAAATAAATATATATACAACAATATACATGAAAATATATAAAATGAAATAAATCAACTAATCTTACTATTAGGGGCGGAACCATAGCTCTTAATTAGGTCCTTATGGTATATTATAAAGACCTAAGAGCTACGGTTCCGCAGCTATCTTACCATCAATTCTTTGAAGAAACCTATATAAAAAATAAATATATATACAACCATATACACATGAAAATGTATAAAATGAAATAAATCAACCAATCTTACTATTAGGTGCGGAACTATAGCTCTTAATTAGGTCCTTATGATATATTATAAAGACTTAAGAGCTACAGTTCCACAGCTACCTAACCATCAATTCTTTGAAGAAACCTATATAAAAAATAAATATATATACAACAATATACATGAAAATATATAAAATAAAATAAATCAACTAATCTTACTATTAGGTGCGGAACCATAGCTCTTAATTAGGTCCTTATGATATATTATAAAGACCTAAGAGCTACGGTTCCGCAGCTACCTTACCATCAATTATTTGAAGAAACCTATATAAAAAATAAATATATATACAACCATATACACATGAAAATATATAAAAAGAAAAAAATCAACCAATCTTACTATTAGGTGCGGAACCATAGCTCTTAATTAGGTCCTTATGATATATTATAAAGACTTAGAGCTACGGTTCCACAGCTACCTTACCATCAATTCTTTGAAGAAACCTATATAAAAAATAAATATATATACAACAATATCCATGAAAATATATAAAATGAAAATAATCAACCAATCTTACTATTAGGTGCGGAACCGTAGCTCTTAATTAGGTCCTTATGATATATTGTAAAGACCTAAGAGCTACTGTTCCACAGCTACCTTACCATCAATTCTTTGAAGAAACCTATATTATAAATAAATATAAATACAACGATATACATGAAAATATATAAAATGAAATAAATCAACCAATCTTACTATTAGGTGCGGAACCATAGCTCTTAATTAGGTCCTTATGATATATTATAAAGACCAAAGAGCTACGGTTCCGCATTTACCTTACCATCAATTCTTTGAAGAAACCTATTTAAAAAATAAATTTATATACAACCATATACACATGAAAATATATAAAATGAAATAAATTAACCAATCTTACTATTAGGTGCGGAACCATAGCTCTTAATTAGGTCCTTATGATATATTATAAAGACCTAAGCGCTATGGTTCTGCAGTTATCTAACCATCAATTCTTTGAAGAAACCTATATAAAAAATAAATATATATACAACAATACACATAAAAATATATAAAATGAAATAAGTCAACCAATCTTACTATTAGGTGCGGAACCATAGCTCTTAATTAGGTCCTTATGATATATTATAAAGACTTAGAGCTACGGTTCCACAGCTACCTTACCATCAATTCTTTGAAGAAACCTATATAATATATATACAACAATATCCATGAAAATATATAAAATGAAAATAATCAACCAATCTTACTATTAGGTGCGGAACCGTAGCTCTTAATTAGGTCCTTATGATATATTGTAAAGACCTAAGAGCTACTGTTCCACAGCTACCTTACCATCAATTCTTTGAAGAAACCTATATTATAAATAAATATAAATACAACGATATACATGAAAATATATAAAATGAAATAAATCAACCAATCTTACTATTAGGTGCGGAACCATAGCTCTTAATTAGGTCCTTATGATATATTATAAAGACCAAAGAGCTACGGTTCCGCAGTTACCTTACCATCAATTCTTTGAAGAAACCTATTTAAAAAATAAATTTATATACAACCATATACACATGAAAATATATAAAATGAAATAAATTAACCAATCTTACTATTAGGTGCGGAACCATAGCTCTTAATTAGGTCCTTATGATATATTATAAAGACCTAAGCGCTATGGTTCTGCAGTTATCTAACCATCAATTCTTTGAAGAAACCTATATAAAAAATAAATATATATACAACAATACACATAAAAATATATAAAATGAAATAAGTCAACCAATCTTACTATTAGGTGCGGAACCATAGCTTTTAATTAGGTCCTTATGATATATTATAAAGACCTAAAAGCTACGGTTCCGCAGCTACCTTACCATCAATTCTTTGAAGAAACCTATATAAAAAATAAATATATATACAACAATATACATGAAAATATATAAAATGAAATAAATCAACTAATCTTACTATTAGGTGCGGAACCATAGCTCTTAATTAGGTCCTTATGATATATTATAAAGACCTAAGAGCTACGGTTCCGCAGCTACCTTACCATCAATTATTTGAAGAAACCTATATAAAAAATAAATATATATACAACCATATACACATGAAAATATATAAAATGAAATAAATCAACCAATCTTACTATTAGGTGCAGAACCATAGCTCTTAATTAGGTCCTTATGATATATTATAAAGACTTAGAGCTACGGTTCCACAGCTACCTTACCATCAATTCTTTGAAGAAACCTATATAAAAAATAAATATATATACAACAATATCCATGAAAATATATAAAATGAAAATAATCAACCAATCTTACTATTAGGTGCGGAACCGTAGCTCTTAATTAGGTCCTTATGATATATTGTAAAGACCTAAGAGCTACTGTTCCACAGCTACCTTACCATCAATTCTTTGAAGAAACCTATATAAAAAATAAATATATATACAACAATATACATGAAAATATATAAAATGAAATAAATCAACTAATCTTACTATTAGGTGCGGAACCATAGCTCTTAATTAGGTCCTTATGATATATTATAAAGACCTAAGAGCTACGGTTCCGCAGCTACCTTACCATTAATTCTTTGAAGAAACCTATATAAAAAATAAATTTATATACAACAATATCCATGAAAATATATAAAATGAAATAAATCCACCAATCTTACTATTAGGTGCGGAACCATAGCTCTTAATTAGGTCCTTATGATATATCATAAAGACCTAAGAGCTACAGTTCTGCAGCTACCTTACCATCAATTCTTTGAAGAAACCTATATAAAAAATAAATCAACCAATCTTACTATTAGGTGCGGAACCATAGCTCTTAATTAGGTCCTTATGATATATTATAAAGACTTAGAGCTACGGTTCCACAGCTACCTTACCATCAATTCTTTGAAGAAACCTATATAAAAAATAAATATATATACAACAATATCCATGAAAATATATAAAATGAAAATAATCAACCAATCTTACTATTAGGTGCAGAACCGTAGCTCTTAATTAGGTCCTTATGATATATTGTAAAGACCTAAGAGCTACGGTTCCACAGCTACCTTACCATCAATTCTTTGAAGAAACCTATATAAAAAATAAATATATATACAACAATATACATGAAAATATATAAAATGAAATAAATCAACCAATCTTACTATATGGTGCAGAACCATAGCTCTTAATTAGGTCCTTATGATATATTATAAAGACCTAAGAGCTACGGTTCCACAGCTACCTTACCATTAATTCTTTGAAGAAACCTATATAATCAAAGTACTGAAGTACTGAACATCAGATGACCGCAGGTTCTTGTGGATGGTCAAAAGCACATGTCACAGAAACAGATCACATCTCTATACCTTAAACTGAGGTTAATTTACAGAGATTTTTTTTTCTTATACAAGTTCGTGCTTGGATGATGAATAAATGACAGGAAATTCAACCTCACCGTAATAACTATTATATTGTTGTGATACAAATCAGTATACCTTAGACTATTATACTAATATAATAATAGTTCCAGAGAATACACTGGTTTGTTGTTATATATTATATTAATATTACGGTTGCATGTATATATAATTTTCATCTATTTGTATATCATACTATTCTACTATTATTATAGTGTAATGCAAGTGCATGGTGGACACTCTTCTGTAAAAAAAAATCAAAGTCTTAAAGGCTGTATAAGCAATTGCTGCCAAGTTAATGTTTTGTGGACTTTTATTTTTCATCCATATATATAAGAATTAAACCTGACAGGACAGGAGTGTTAACTAGTGAGAAGCAAGACGGTTTTAACTTTATATCAATATAAGACTTTAGCAGGAAATCATTTTAAATATGTTTTATATTTTACAAGGAGACAACAAGTTTACCAGGCTAAAGTTGGGGTTAATTATACATGTGCTGAAACATATAACTGAAAAAAAAATCATTATGGATTATCCCCTGGTAGTGTTTGTAACTGGGCAATAATTTCCTTTATTGATTTAATTTTAACCATTTTCATAATTAATTTAAATTAACCATTCAGTTAAAACATTTCAACTTTCCAGACGCAAATGTTGAAAAACGGGACAGAAATAAAATATCTTACAAGACATAAACATGTAAAAAATAAATATATATTTCAGCTTACTAAAAATATTTTCATAATGTTACTTTGACATCATTTCTTAAAACTAAGTCCCAAACATAATTGCTCAGTTGACATGTGTCATCCTCATGCGATACGAGATAACTATAATTCTGATGCAATCCCGAAAAGGGGGGTCATCACAAACAAACATGACATTAAATTGTCATTATACGAACTAGAACAAACAGCTCTATGTTGCTTTGATATTTATCAATTTTCAGGAAACATGTGAAATAAATTTCAGGTCCATTTCATTATAGTGCCTAACAAGATTGTGTGAGGTAGACGAAATTGACCTTAAAACGATCGTATTGTCTTTTGATGTCCAAAAATAGGCAGATCGGACATATAAGGACTTTATCTAATGACTACATAAATTTGGGATTTATTATTATTATAATATTCTAATGAAACTGAAAATTGTATTTTTTTTTAGGATAAACAACAATTTTACCTGGCGTAGCCGTTCATGTTTTTCTGCATTTATCTTCGAAAAATGGCGTATTTAATGGAATAGAAAGTTAATACAGTAAACTTTCTCTTTTTTCTCCGCAATAGGCTATCAAAAATAATTTATCTAATGTGTATGTGGAAAATTATGTGAAAAGATAAAAAGTGGCAATTGTTACCTTTCATACCTTAAGTTTCGTTCATCTGATTCTGACCAATGCTTATATACTAAATATCTTTTTATATGCCGCTATTATTGTTGTTGTTACCAATTATGTAAATCAATTGTATCTGATTTTATGCCCTTTATGGGCCCTGTAATTTGGGAAATAAAAAAAAAATCTATTCATTGATAAAACGTAATATGGACTGGTCCAGTGTCCAGTTTGCAGGTCATTTAATTTTCTGTACACATTCATGCACGCTCTGATTTAATCAATATACTCGTACGAAAAAGCATGAACAGTTTGAAGGTAATCTAATAATAACTTAATCCAATCAAATTGCATAAGATTCAATAACAATGTCAAGTCCACATCATAATGAGTAATAGAGGTAAACTGGGTAGGGAGAAAATGACAGATATTTCAAGTTAATATTTATGCAATAACGAATTAAAATTTGTCAACCAAAAGTTTTGCTACAATTTCAAAAACATGTCGTTCTGTATGGGTATAGTTTTCAGATCTTTCATTAGCGTATTAAAGGCTATAAAAAGTTTGGGCTTCAAAAGTTCACACAATTATTGACTTTATACAGAAAATTCGTCCTTGTAAAACATTTAATAGTTCACAAATGATACGCGATTTTAAAGTAAAATTATTTCTTAAAACACTGCAAAAAATTTCATTCATATTGATAAAGTGGTATCGTCATAAAGTGCGTTGAAATGAACAGTGGTATAGCAAACATCGAATTCCCTCACAAAATGTTATCACACACTACAGTAAGGGGAGTCAGTTAAGTTTGTCTATTTTTAGATACTATACAAGTAATCTTTTGACACTACGTATACAACCTGTGTGACCTGTGTAGTGATTTTGATTTTACGATAAATTCATGAATGAACGATAATTTTATGAATGAACATGAGCACCTGACCTCTTTCTTAAACACCTATTAAACATATAAAACCGTATTTAATAAGGAGATAATTCAGTCAAATTTTCAGTACTAAATCAACAACTGAAATGATTCAATTTTTTGATGAAACATCGTACGAACGGAGAACGGAATCGCAGGTATAAAAATGCACTTTTTTCCCTTGTAATGACTGCGGATCTATAATTTTTATAGATCGGTTGAAATCCCAAAACTAATTTGCATAATGGAAATTTAGGCGATAGCAATACATCGGAATGACCTCAAGGTCATCCTCTGTAAAAATAAATATATAGACAACAATATCCATGAAAATATATAAAATGAAATAAATCCACCAATCTTACTATTAGGTGCGGAACCATAGCTCTTAATTAGGTCTTTATGATATATCATAAAGACCTAAGAGCTACGATTCTGCAGCTACCTTACCATCAATTCTTTGAAGAAACCTATATAAAAAATAAATATATATACAACAATATACATGAAAATATATAAAATGAAATAAATCAACTAATCTTACTATTAGGTGCGGAACCTTAGCTCTTAATTAGGTATGATATATTATAAAGACCTAAGAGCTACGGTTCCACAGCTACCTTACCATCAATTCTTTGAAGAAACCTATATTATAAATAAATATCAATACAACAATATACATGAAAATATATAAAATGAAATAAATCAACCAATCTTACTATTAGGTGCGGAACCATAGCTCTTAATTAGGTCCTTATGATATATTATAAAGACCTAAGAGCTACGGTTCCGCAGTTACCTTACCATCAATTCTTTGAAGAAACCTATATAAAAAATAAATATATATACAACCATATACACATGAAAATATATAAAATGAAATAAATTAACCAATCTTACTATAAGGTGTCGATCCATAGCTCTTAATTAGGTCCTTATGATATATTATAAAGACCTAAGCGCTATGGTTCTGCAGTTATCTTACCATCAATTCTTTGAAGAAACCTATATAAAAAAAAAATATATATACAACAATATCCATGAAAATATATATACATGAAAATAATCAACAAATCTTACTATTAGGTGTGGAACCATAGCTCTTAATTAGGTCCTTATGATATATAACAAAGACCTAAGAGCTACGGTTCCACAGCTACCTTACCATCAATTCTTTGAAGAAACCTATATAAAAAATAAATATATATACAACAATATACATGAAAATATATAAAATGAAATAAATCAACTAATCTTACTATTAGGTGCGGAACCATAGCTCTTAATCAGGTCTTTATGATATATTATAAAGACCTAAGAGCTACGGTTCCGCAGCTACCTTACCATCAATTCTTTAAAGAAACCTATATAAAAAATAAATATATATACAACCATATACACATGAAAATATATAAAATGAAATAAATCAACCAATCTTACTATTAGGTGGGGAACCGTAGCTCTTAATTAGGTCCTTATGATATATTATAAAGACTTACAGCTACAGTTCCACAGCTACCTTACCATCAATTCTTTGAAGAAACCTATATAAAAAATAAATATATATACAACAATATCCATGAAAATATATAAAATGAAAATAATCAACCAATCTTACTATTAGGTGCGGAACCGTAGCTCTTAATTAGGTCCTTATGATATATTGTAAAGACCTAAGAGCTACTGTTCCACAGCTACCTTACCATCAATTCTTTGAAGAAACCTATATAAAAAATAAATATATATACAATATACATGAAAATATATAAAATGATATAAATCCACCAATCTTACTATAAGGTGTCGATCCATAGCTCTTAATTAGGTCCTTATGATATATTATAAAGACCTAAGAGCTACGGTTCCACAGCTACCTTACCATTAATTCTTTGAAGAAACCTATATAAAAAATAAATATATATACAACAATATCCATGAAAATATATAAAATGAAATAAATCCACCAATCTTACTATTAGGTGCGGAACCATAGCTCTTAATTAGGTCCTTATGATATATTATAAAGACTTAAGAGCTACGGTTCGACAGCTACATTACCATCAATTCTTTGAAGAAATCTATATAAAAAATAAATATATATACAACAATATACATGAAAATATATAAAATGAAATAAATCAACCAATCTTACTATTAGGTGCGGAACCTTAGCTCTTAATTAGGTCCTTATGATATATTATAAAGACCTAAGAGCTATGGTTCAGCAGCTACCTTACCATCAATTCTTTGAAGAAACCTATATAAAAAATAAATATATATACAACCATATACACATGAAAATATATAAAATGAAATAAATCAACCAATCTTACTATTAGGTGCGGAACCATAGCTCTTAATTAGGTCTTTATGATATATTATAAAGACTTAAGAGCTACGGTTCAACAGCTACCTTACCATTAATTCTTTGAAGAAACCTATATAAAAAATAAATATATATACAACAATATCCATGAAAATATATAAAATTCGTAAGGGTTCCGCGGAACCCAGTGTCTCGCCTACTTTTTCTGTTAATCGCAGGCTCAACAAAAATCAGGGAGTAAATCAATAAAAATATTCCTCTTGATACTGTCTTTTGATTGTAAGAAGCTTCTGTCCAAGTTCGGTAAAAATCCAGGATAGTTTATGAATCTAATAAATGTTTAAAAACTTTAACTGCAGACTGAATGTAATGTTAACTGGAAGAAAACAAAATTTCCTTCTGGATACTACCATTTGATCATAAACAAGCTTCTGTCCAAGTTTGGTACAAATCCAAAATAGTATAAGAAAGTTATTAAAATTTTAAAAACTTTAACCACAGAGTGAATGTGTTGTTTCCTGGCAGAAAATCTAAGTCCATTTAAAAGTAAAATACGGAAAAAATGAATTTATTTTTTTACAAAATGTCCTTCTAGATACTAGCTTTTGATCATAAACAAGCTTCTGTCCAAGTCTGGTACAAATCCAGGATAGTTTAAGAAAGTTATTAAAATTTTAAAAACTTTAACCACAGAGTGAATGTGTTGTTTCCTGACAGAAAATCTAAGTCCATTTAAAAGTAAAATAAGGAAAAAATGGATTTATTTTTTTACAAAATTTACTTCTGGATACTATCTTATGATCATAAACAAGCTTCTGTCCAAGTTTGGTACAAATCCAGGATAGTTTAAGAAAGTTATTAAAATTTTAAAAACTTTAACCACAGAGTGAATGTAATATTTCCCGGCAGAAAAACTAAGTCCATTTATAAGTAAAATACGGAAAAAATGGAATTTTATTTTTACAAAATTTACTACTGGATACTATCTTATGATCATAAACAAGCTTCTATCCAAGTTTGGTAGAAATCCAGGATAGTTTAAGAAAGTTATTAAAATTTCAAAAACTTTAACCACAGAGTGAATATTTGTGGACGCCGCCGACGACGCCGACGGAATGTAGGATCGCTATGTCTCGCTTTTTCGACTAAAGTCGAAGGCTCGACAAAAATGAAAATAATCAACCAATCTAACAATTAGGTGCGGAACCATAGCTCTTAATTAGGTCCTTATGATATATTATAAGGACCTAAGAGCTACCGTTCCGCAGTTACCGTACCATCAATTCTTTGAAGAAACCTATTTAAAAAATAAATATACCTACAACCATATACACATGAAAATATATAAAATGAAATAAATCAACCAATCTTACTATTAGGTGTGGAACCATAGCTCTTAATTAGGTCCTTATGATATATTATAAAGACCTAAGAGCTACTGTTCCGCAGCTACCTTACCATCAATTCTTTGAAGAAACCTATATAAAAAATAAATATAAATACAACAATATCCATGAAAATATATAAAATGAAAATAATCAACCAATCTTACTATTAGGTGCAGAACCGTAGCTCTTAATTAGGTCCTTATGATATATTGTAAAGACCTAAGAGCTACGGTTCCACAGCTACGTTACCATCAATTCTTTGAAGAAACCTATATAAAAAATAAATGTATATACAACAATATACATGAAAAATATATAAAATGAAATAAATCAACCAATCTTACTATATGGTGCAGAACCATAGCTCTTAATTAGGTCCTTATGATATATTATAAAGACTTAAGAGCTACGGTTCCACAGCTACCTTACCATTAATTCTTTGAAGAAACCTATATAAAAAATAAATATATATACAACAATATCCATGAAAATATATAAAATGAAATAAATCCACCAATCTTACTATTAGGTGCGGAACCATAGCTCTTAATTAGGTCCTTATGATATATCATAAAGACCTAAGAGCTACGGTTCTGCAGCTACCTTACCATCAATTCTTTGAAGAAACCTATATAAAAAATAAATATATATACAACAATATCCATGAAAATATATAAAATGAAAATAATCAACCAATCTTACTATTAGGTGCGGAACCGTAGCTCTTAATTAGGTCCTTACGATGTATTGTAAAGACCTAAGAGCTACAGTTCCACAGCTACCTTACCATCAATTCTTTGAAGAAACCTATATAAAAAATAAATATATATACAACAATATACATGAAAATATATAAAATGAAATAAATCAACCAATCTTACTATATGGTGCAGAACCATAGCTCTTAATTAGGTCCTTATGATATATTATAAAGACCTAAGAGCTACGGTTCCACAGCTACCTTACCATCAATTCTTTGAAGAAATCTATATAAAAAATAAATATATATACAACAATATACATGAAAATATATAAAATGAAATAAATCAACCAATCTTACTATATGGTGCGGAACCATAGCTCTTAATTAGGTCCTTATGATATATTATAAAGACCTAAGAGCTACGGTTCCGCAGATACCTTACCATCAATTCTTTGAAGAAACCTATATAAAAAATAAAGATATATACAATCATATACACATGAAAATATATAAAATAAAATAAATCAACCAATCTTACTATTAGGTGGGGAACCATAGCTCTTAATTAGGTCCTTGTGATATATTATAAAGACCTAAGAGCTACGGTTCCGCAGCTACCTTACCATCAATTCTTTGAAGAAACCTATATAAAAAATAAATATATATACAACCATATACACATGAAAATATATAAAATGAAATAAATCAACCAATCTTACTATTAGGTGCGGAACCATAGCTCTTAATTAGGTCCTTATGATATATCATAAAGACCTAAGAGCTACGGTTCCGCAGCTACCTTACCATCAATTCTTTGAAGAAACCTATATAAACTAGAGGCTCTAAAGAGCCTGTGTCGCTCACCTTGGTCTATGTGCATATTAAACAAAGGATATAGATGGATTCATGACAAAATTGTGTTTTGGTGATGGTGATGTGTTTGTAGATCTTCCTTTACTGAACATTCTTGCTGCTTACAATTATCTCTATCTATAATGAACTTGGCCCAGTAGGTACAGTGGAAAATATTTTGTAAAAATTTACAAAAATTTACAAAATTTATGAAAATTGTAAAAAATTTAATTTAAAGGGCAATAACTCCTTAAGGGGTCAATTGACAATTTTCGTCATGTTGACTTATTTGTAGATCTTACTTAGCTGTACATTATTGCTGTTTACAGTTTATCTCTATCTATAATAATATTCAAGATAATAACCAAAAGCTGCAAAATTTTCTTAAAATTACCAATTCAGGGGCAGCAACCCAACAATGTGTTGCCTGATTGGTCTGAAAATTTCAGGGAAGATAGATCTTGACCTAATGAACAATTTTATCCTCGTCAGATTTGCTCTAAATGCTTTGGTTTCAGAGATATGAGCCAAAAACTGCATTTTACCCTATGTACTATTTTTTAGCCATGTCGGCCATCTTGGTTCGCGGGCGGGGTCATCGGACACATTTTTTTAACTAGATACCCTAATGATGATTGTGGACAAGTTTGGTTAAATTTGTCTTAGTAGTTTCAGAGGAGAAGATTTTTGTAAAAGATTACAAAAATTTACGAAAAATGGTTAAAAATTGACAATAAAGGGCAATAACTCCTTAAGGGGTCAACTGACCATTTTGGTCAATTGACTTATTTGTAGATCTTACTTTGCTGAACATTATTGCTGTTTACAGTTTATCTCTATCTATAATAATATTCAAGATAATAAACAAAAACGGCAAAATTTCCTTTAAATTACCAATTCAAGGGCAGCAACCTAACAACGCGTTGTCCGATTCATCTGAAAATTTCAGGGCAGATAGATCTTGACCTGATAAACAATTTTACCCCATCAGATTTGCTCTAAATGCTTTGGTTTCAGAGATATAAGCCAAAATCTACATTTTACCCCTATGTTCTATTTTTAGCCATGGCGGCCATCTTGGTTGGTTGGCTGGGTCATCGGACACATTTATTAAACTAGATACCCCAATGATGATTGTGGCCAAGTTTGGTTTGATTTGGCCAAGTAGTTTCAGAGGAGAAGATTTTTGTAAAAGATTACAAAAATTTATGAAAAATGGTTAAAAATTGACTATAAAGGGCAATAACTCCTTAAGGGGTCAACTGACCATTTTGGTCAAGTTGACTTATTTGTAGATCTTACTTTGCTGAACATTATTGCTGTTTACAGTTTATCTCTATCTATAATAATATTCAAGATAATAACCAAAAACGGCAAAATTTCCATTAAATTACCAATTCAGGGGCATCAACCCAACAAAGGATTGTCCGATTCATCTGAAAATTTCAGGGCAGATAGATCTTGACCTGATAAACAATTTTACCCCATGTCAGATTTGCTCTAAATGCTTTGGTTTCAGAGATATAAGCCAAAATCTACATTTTACCCCTATGTTCTATTTTTAGCCATGGTGGCCATCTTGGTTGGTTGGCCGGGTCACCGGACACATTTTTTAAACTAGATACCCCAATGATGATTGTGGCCAAGTTTGGTTAAATTTGGCCAAGTAGTTTCAGAGGAGAAGATTTTTGTAAAAGTTAACGACAACGGACGACGGATGACGGACGCCAAGTGATGAGAAAAGCTCACTTGGCCCTTTGGGCCAGGTGAGCTAAAAATAAATATATATACAACCATATACACATGAAAATATATAAAATGAAATAAATCAACCAATCTTACTATTAGGTGCGGAACTGTAGTTCTTAATTAGGTCCTTATGATATATTATAAAGACCTAAGAGCTACGGTTCCACAGCTACCTTACCATCAATTCTTTGAAGAAACCTATATAAAAAATAAATATATATACAACAATATACATGAAAATATATAAAATGAAATAAATCCACCAATCTTACTATTAGGTGTGGAACCATAGCTCTTAATTAGGTCCTTATGATATATTATAAAGACCTAAGAGCTACAGTTCCGTAGCTACCTTACCATCAATTCTTTGAAGAAACCTATATAAAAAATAAATATATATACAACAATATACATGAAAATATATGAGGAATGATAACAGAAAAGAGTCATGCCCACTGACCTGAAGGAAATTTAATATTTTATGAATTAGATTAGGGATCTCTCAAAGAATTCAAGTAGGAAAATAGGTGATGAGGTATGAGGTGAGATACCTTCCCTCTATATAATATATATCAGTGACCGCTGTGGATAGTAAACTTGAAATTGACAGAAAATAGCAACTACAAATTATTTTTAGTATATTTATGTTCATACAACAGAAAAACGCAAAAATAATTGAAATTAATAGAAAACAAAAAAATAAGAGATTCTGGAAAAAAGGGGGAGTGTTAAAAGTAAATTGTCCTGTCCCAAGTACCTAATAGGTAAATACTCCAAGAAAAAAAATTATAGTACCCTATTGCATAATTTTTAACCAACAAAAAAATACTCACCAGATATAATTATAGATGAGGTTTTTGCCGTAACCCTTTGGTAACTACAAAGATAGCTGTTTCACTGTACACATTGCTTGCTCTTCAAGGTCATTGAATACTGTTCTGCTCTGTTCAGTTGTTCGGTTCCTCTAAAATATCAGATAAGTATAAAATATTTGAAAGGATGGAAACTTAAAACTTTATTTTATTTATAGACTTCTTTATAAAATGTTTATTTAATCTAAGACATTCATATAAAAATAAGGAGATGTGGTATGATGAGACATTACTGTCCACCAAAGTTCAAATGAAGTAGAGTCAAGTCATTATACTGGCAACTGTACGGCCTTCAACAATGAGATAAACCTAAATCATATGGTCTGGTTTAAAAGGCCCTAAGACACTAAAAATATGAAACAATTCAATTGAGAAAACTAACAGCCTAATTTATAAACAGTTTACATAAAAACAAATATGACAAAAATGAACCAAGGACAACCACTGAACTTTCAGGCTCCTGACTTGTGACAGGCACATAAAGAATGAAATGTGTCGGGGTTAAACATGCATGTTTGTAAGTGTTCAACACTCCCCCTAACCTGGGACAGAGGTGTAACAGTACAACATCAAACTATAAAAATCAGTTGAAAAAGGCTTTACCCATCAGATGGATTATTACAGTAACAAATAGAAATACATCTAACAAAAACGGGTACTTATACATCCCAAAAGCAAAAAGGCACAAAGTACAGATCTGCGAGTACTCGCAGTTACTGACAGCTAGTTCAAAGCCAATAACAACTAATAAAAAACATATCATAGGGAACATGTGTACTAAAGTAACAAGTTCAACTTCATCAAAAACTACCTTGACCAAAAACTTTAACCTAAAAACTTTAACCTGAAGCAGGAAAGACAGACGAACGAAAGAACCGACAGACGAATAACCGACAGATGAACGAACCGACAGACAAACGAACGAACAGACTAATGAACGGACAAACGAACAGACCCACAGACCGAAAAACATTATGCCCATAAATGGGCATAAAAATCATGTATCTAAGGCTTAAATATCAATCAGTTCACATCCAACATCCAATGGATTAAGGGTAAAGACGTCAATAATAGTCAGAGAAAAACATGACCTTGTGCAATGCCAAACTATAGGTATTGACAGATTGTAGAACCGTGAAAGTACACATGTGTAATATTTAGTATGGTTTTAATTCATTGATAACAAAATCAATATTTACACCAATAAAAACAATATTCAAAGATTTATTTACACTGTTGAATAGGTAACCTTTTAGAATAAGTTTATTTAAAGGATTGATAAGTGTACGTAACCCGGATTGTTTATGTTTTCTTTAGTACAAAAAATTCTCCTTTAATCAATATCATATTTCAATCAATTTCTAATATATCTATCTCAACAAGAATAAAAACATATCCAATATATAATGTTAATATTATTCTGTAAAACTTAAACCATAAAACATTTCTTTGCATGTAAATATCATTAAGTAAGATTAAGGTTATTGTTCCGTGACCTATTGCGGTTCATATGGATGTAGATGTAGATGGCTATAAATTATATAATACATGGCAAATATTTGTAAATACTGAATATCAGCTCATAACTAAAGCAAAGAAACAGACAGATATTATTATGTTGAAAAGATATGTTATAATTTATATCTGATTAATTTTTTTAGCTACAAGTATCCAAAAGGTAAAAAAAAACAGGGTTTGTAAAAGTTTTTTTGTTTTTTTTTAAACTATTATACCTGTATACACTGTGTCTACCATTGTTGAAAGTCTATATAATGGAGTTGTAAGAATGTCTGGCTATCCTAAATGCATTTGAATACAAAGTTAGACGACTGTAAGTTCATAGTACTCCAAAAACTGAAAAGAAACATTTAATATTAAAACAGGTCATAAAAATAATCACATACCGGTCGACTAGAACAATCTACTTGCTGATGAGAGAAGTCAAACTCGCTGCAATACATTTGGATTTTCATTAAGTCAAATGACCCTAGAAATATTAATAAATATAAGGTTTTCAGATCCAGGATTTTGAAAAGGGGGGCCCATAAATGTAGCTCCATAAGGGGAAGGGCACCCCCTTAAATCAGTCTCTGCTTTTGCAAAACTTGTAATTTGTAGACATGTACGGACATTTGGAAGAGTGTTTAATATATAAACTAATGTGAAGAAACTGTAATAGTCACCATTTTGTTTCACATCCAACCTTATTATGCATGAAAATTTTGTGAAATCTTTTTGATTCTATAAAAGTAATTTTCTAGAATTAAAAGCTTTTAAATCCCAAAGAGATCGCATTGAAGCAAATAATTATAACTAATTAATACCTTAAACTCCTCATAAACCTCTTTAGTGTACCAACAAAATTCTAAGGAAATAATCCATGTCTTTATTCAAGGAATTAAAGATCAAACTTATAATTTGGAGTCAACTTCTAACCTTTTGATCACATGATCATACAGGAAATAAAACTGTTCACTCACATCTACTCACTTCACACTTGAGTAACTGGCTGTGTACAAAAATAATTTAGCACATACTTACAACTTCTTGTCCAATCAAATTGCTTATATTTGCCTTCTAATTTTCATAGTACATACTTTTCCTGTGTACTAAGTAACTACGCATGAATGACCACAAGGGTAAGATTTCATTGTATCGTAATCAAGATATTTAAAACAAAAATTGCCACTGGCTATTTTGAAATAAAATGCTGTGTTCCAAATTAAAGACATTAAATTAAATAGTTTGTAATTAGTTTTCACATTGATTTTTAAATATCCTGCTATTAAAATCTTTGGATCTAAAAAATGTTTTTGACAATTGCAAATTTTATCATTAAAATAAAGGGTAATACATATGGTTCTTTATACCTTGATTAGAGTACAACGATATCTTAAAATTAGATAATGTATCATCCATGCAATTACTTTGTACACAGAAAAGTGTGTACTATGAAAACTTGTGAAGGAAAATTAAAGCAACTTGGTAATAATTTTTTAAACTTTCTTAAGGAAAGTGATCTACTTCGTCATGAATTGATTGATTTATTGATTATTGGTTGCTTAATGTCCAGTGGCAAATATTTCCTGCATGTTCAGGACGATGTCATGAATTGAAAAACTGTGATTATGTCTGAAGATAATGTGCCACCTATATATATATATATATATATAAACATATTCTGATAAATCTTTTAGTTTTTACTTTGAACTAATAAAAAAAAACACACAAAACCTATAATCTCTGATCTATTTGTAGTTGCTTTTTAATGCCTATCTGCTAGACTATATCTTTGGGGACAAACTATCTATATGTTTCAAATTTATTATAGCTTTAGTTTTACTGTGAAATTAAAAAATGTTTTCAAAACATGTAAAGCTTCCACTGCAATTTCATTATTACCTGATTTTGGTCAATTCATTTTGTCATCTTACCTAAGAAGAACATGTATAGTAAAACACCGCTTTATATCAGTATACATACTTACACCAGCAGCTACCATCTTTTCATTCTGGAGTGAAGGGCCTTTTGAAATCACATATTTTACAATGATACTGGTGAGTAGATTTACAAAATTCGTTAATGAGCTCCGTTTTACAAACACCTGTGATACAAGTAGTCAGCCAAAATAAACTATCAATAGACCAATTAAAAGATTACTCCAGTTGTAAATATGTGCTAAATTGGATAGTCTATGGAAAGGTATATACTATGAAATTAAGAGCTTGGGGCAAGCCCCTCGCTCTAAATTTCATAGTATATACCTTTCCATAGACTAACCTAGACTTAACCTGACAAAGGTATTTCACCAAATTATGTAACAGAATTTTGTTCAGATAATAAAACATTCCCCTAAAGGGAAAAGTTTTAATATAAGTTGTACAACTTTGCCCCCAGCATAGCTTAGTAAAAAACAGTACAGGGGTGTGTAACAGGACACTTTGTATGAAGATACACAGACTCTTTTTATGAATAAGTCACTGGTGCATTCATTGAGTTCACTTTTATCTTTTATCACTTTATCCTTAACGTACACCTTGTGACCTAATTACCTTGATTTATAAATATAATTTATCAGGTTGGGAACAACCCTCCAAATGAGGGATATCCCTTAAATGAAGGACTGTCCCCCAGACAAGGGGTCATTTTGCTGTTGTAGAAAAGAAAAAAGAAAATCTTAGCTTTTTTAACTTAAAAGTGGAAAAATTCATTATTTTTGGAACAACTTTTCTAAAAAAGGGGTCCACTTATTTTTAATAATAAAGAAGATATACATTCAAGTCCATCAATATTACTTCCGGTTCCGGACAAACTATGATAAACAATTCCTAAATATAGAAGGACAAAAGTTAAGGGAATGGTTCCAAGTAATATATAAAGACTCCTTATATTGATAACATCCACCACAACAGCCAATTATCACCATCCTGCCCATTATCTACATTCTTTGACCCAAAACTTGTCAAGTCATTGTAAAAACTAACAATAATATGACATCTTAATATTTGACGATCTACCTAAAATTGCCATTGAGAGTGTTACTCAATCCAATCTTTGGATGCCCGACACTGAATTTATTAAGTATAAGTTGCCTGATCAACCAAAACCTCCAACAGGCATTGCTATCAAGGCACCTTTTGAAAAACTTTATCACGATTTGTACAGGCCAGCTGCGTGTATGGTAGCATTCTATGTTGAATCAAAAGATCGGTTTCTGCTTTGGATAAAAACTTTTGCTTTTCGCTACCATTCCCTATTTGGGGCTCTTGACAACTATACTAATGCAAGTGGACAGAAAAAAAAAATACTAAAGAGGGCAACATAGGTGTCAGAAATAAATTCTGACTCAAACAAACTATATATATACTTACATTTCATTTATATATAATTAATATATATCCAACAACCTTTCTCATAACAGTTCAAGGAACACATTATTTAATTATCATGGGCAAAAACAGAGTTTTAATATCTTTAATCAATTGGTGAACACAATAGTCTTCTTGATTCATCAAACACAGAATACACTTTCTTCACAACACAATTAGACCAAAGTGAGACAAAACCTATGAAAATGTCAACCCTTAGAATTGTAACGCCAAGAACACGATACTGTGATAAATAAACAATCTACTGAAAATATTCTTGCATCATTGCAACTATTAGAGAGTAAACTATGTGAAGTGTCAAACACCTGTGCAGGCTTAAAAGATGACAACCCTACAGATAACAATAACTATAATAGCAAAATGTCAGAACTAAATCAAAATCTTGGTGACCTGAAAGAAAATCAACAAAAATTAGAAAAAGAGCTTCTTGTGTTATCATTTAATCAGATGAAGAAACAATTTGTAAGTTCAGCAGTCCTTGACAAGAAACTTGTAGACTTTGAAAAGTCAATTTTGACAAAAATAAATTTACAAAGAAACGAAGTTATACTTACACTGTCACATTAAAGGAAAATTCTGACTTAAGAAAGTGTTGACAAATTTGGATTGAGTCGTCAAACTCAAAACTATGAACACAAAACGAGGCTCTTGAGGAGCAAAATCAGTTTTTAACACGAAACTATCTGATCTTGAAAAACAACTTCATGAGATCAATAACATTTACCTGAAATTGAATACAAGGCAACCATAAGCACACACAACCGATTTACAGGTCTTACAACACAAAATGATGACATGACAGATATAAGTGAAAAAAATCAGAGATGAACAAAAAGTAAAGAAAGATGATGATAACAGTTCATGAAAAAATCAGAGATGAACAAAAGGTAAAGAAAGATGATGATAATTTTAACAGTATTCCTAAAGAAAAAACATACAGGTATGCTCAAGATCTAGAAATAATTATTGACTCTCATGGAAAGTCTATTGTCCTCAAAACTGTACAGAAACATACAATCCAAAATCAAGGTTCTTGGACCAGGAATGAAGAATATAAAAGGTGCAGGGGAGACTATTCTTTAAACAACCAACAAAGACACCAGACATATTGTATTAGGTGTGGGAAGCAATGACTTGAGTATTTAAACAACTACTGTATGTGTAAATGAAATGAAAAACCTTATAGAAAACACAAAAAACAGTCATACTCGTTCCCACATACATGTTTTACCAACATTTGATCGTGTGAAACAGCCCCATTTCAACAAAAAAGCAAAAGAATTCAATGAAGAAATAAAGAAATATTGCGAAAATCAATCAGATGTTAAATTCATTTTGAACAGTGACATAAGTGGTATTAACACGTCCATTTTTCAAGAGGATGGCATTTATTTTAATCAATCAGTCAAAAAATGCCTCGTCAGAATCTTAAAAAACACATTTGAACCCAGTATTTAGACTTAAACCTTGTAATGAGTACAAAACTTCTATTTCTACAAGTAAAACACAAAACGGAAACTTAAAACATAAACCACTACCATGGTTGACAAAACAATGAAAATCAGTCTTACAGGCAAAACTACATGTACAATGAAAACCAAAACCCCTATAACTATTATACCGGTAGTCAACAATATCATATCGCTAACAAAAAGTGAAATGAACCTACTTCTCAGTAGACTCAGTGAGTAGACTAATATTGAACTTGCACAATAATTCAGCTATAGATTTAACTGAAAAGCTATACAGTACAGTACATTTAGCCATATACTTTAATTAAGGCCAATTAGAATAATAAGCATTTATTATAGTTATTTTTATTTTTGTACAAAAATCACAATAGTATGTTTTAATTTTTTATTTATGTTGCTTGCAAATGTCATTAATTACATGTATATTGTATTATACACTCTTTAAAAGTATACTGTAGTCTAGGCACTATTACATACATATTGCTATCAATGTTTTATGATACATAAAATTAGCACACATCTCATGAAACAGAAAAATTTAGATTTACTTCCCTTGTCCCATGTTTGAAACTCATTATTGTGTTTTAAGTTAAAGTAAAAGAAACTTATATATTTATATATTATTTTGATAACTAAATGAAATAGAAAATATACACATTACACATATATATCAATGACTTATATGTCCCTGCATATATTAACAAAAAAGATCTGTAAAGTAATAATAATGGAGTTATTTCCCTTTCCCCGTGTCCTTTGTAAATAGATTTTTGACTTACTATATGAATATTGCCTATTGGAATATCCATGGTTTGAATGAAGATAAATTTCAGGATGATTTGTTTATTGAAAATGTTTGTAAATATGATATAGTTTTTTTTTGCTGAAACTATGTAATTTCTGAAATAAAACAGAACAACTTCTCAATATAGCTAAAAATAGATGGAACTTTCCTCAATTTAGAGAAAGACATATTTTTATGTTTTACTTACATCAAACCATATAATAATAAGGATTTTCTGAATTGACATTCACAAAAATGGAAAATGATATTTCCTTTTTTTCTATCTTAAGGTGAGGTGATTATAAGCGGTGATTTTAATGCACGCACAGGTGGGGTTAAATGACTTTATTCAAAATGATGGTGTTAATGACAATTTTACAGACTGTCCAGTACCTGAAGATTATACACCTGATTTACCCTTAGAGAGAAATCAATTAGATCAAAAAAGCAATTTACATGGGAATCTACTAGTTGATATTTGTAAGTCCTCTCAAGTGAGAATTGTGAACGGAAGATTTCTTGGTGACTCACTTGGCTACTTTACATTTTGTAATAGTAATGGTAAGAGCACAGTAGATTATATGCTGACATCATAGAATTTATTTTATACCATCAATAACTTTATGGTAAAACCACCTACTGATCTATCAGATCATTGTTTAATAGCATTGAATATTTTTAATTTTAAACACCCTAAAGAAATAAAGAAGGAAGAACTATGGTCCCTTCCTGGTACTTTTAATTGGACTGATCAGGGCAAGGACATTTATATTGACCCTTTATTAGAAGAAAATCGTGTAGAAGACATTCTATCTTTAAACAAACTAATTGACAATAATAGTTTTAATGATACTGACTTCTTATTGACCAAAACTAATGAAATGTATTTAGAAGCCACAAAAAAATCAGTTTCTTTCAAAGCAAATTTTAAAAAATCCATCATACTGTACAATAAACTTAAAAATAAACTAGAAAAGGTTTTTTTCAATCCTTGATAAAACAAATAAATGATAATATAAATCCAAAGAACACAAAAGAATTTTGGGGTAGCATTAATAATTTCAAAAAAAAAGAACAATAACTGTGAACCTGCTATTTCTGCCAAAGAATGGGAGATTCATTATAAAAATTTACTAAATGCTTCAAGTGAAAATGATAAAACTGATACTAATCAAAATATAGAGAACAAAGACCATAACTGTACTAATACATTCCTTAATGTCCCTATTACATGTAAAGAAATCAAAGACAGTGCATTAAGAAGTTAAAAAAGGGAAAATCTGGAGGTCCTAATCTGATAATTAATGAGTTTCTAAAGGTAGGGTCAAACACTTTAGTTTTACTTCTGACAAAACTTTTTAATAAGTCATACTTAATTCAGAAAAATATCCCAAATTTGGAACATTTCTCTATTGACATCAATTTATAAATCTGGTGACTCATCTGATTGTGGGAATTATAGAGGTATAAGCATAACAAGCTGTCTTGATAAAGTATTTACCTCCACATTACAAAAAAGACTTAAGTGATTTTCTTGAAACAAATAATTTATTATGTTCAAATCAAGGTGGTTTTAGAAAAAATTACAGAACTGTAGATCATGTCTTTATTTTAAAAACAATAATAAACAAATATTTGTTTAAATGCAAAAAGAAACTATATGTGTGTTTTGTATTTCTAATTTTAAAAAGGCTTTTGACAGTGTCTGGAGATCAGCTCTATTCTTAAAATTACAAGTAAAGACAAAGGAATCCGAGGCAAATTTTATAACATACTGCATGACATGTACTCTAATACGTTATATTCATGTAAATATCAGAATATGTTTACTAAGCCTTTTCTTGCTAATCAAGGAGTCAAACAAGGAGACAGTTTAAGTCCTACTTTATTTAATATATTTGTCGATGACATAGGAAAATACTTTGATACCAAATCAACTAGACAAGTGCAGTTAATTTACATGATCAAAAATTGAACCATTTATTGTATGCTGATGATTTGTTATTGATATCTAAATCTACAACTGGTCTCCAGAACTGTCTTGATTCTTTGCAAAAATATAGTGCTGAATGGAAACTGGATGTGAACTTTAAAAAAAACAAAAATTATAATTTTCTCAAAATAAAGTAATTCAAGAAAATTTCTACTTTTATTACAGTTCTAATGCAATCGAAATCGTTGATTATTATAAAATTAGTTGATTTTCATAGCTCTGGAAAATTTATACAGGCAGTGTCAAGCCTCTCAGATAAAGCTAAGAAAGCATATTTTGCATTGGTCTAAACTCCCATACAGTGAAAACTTGTCTGTTAAAACTTGTCTCCAGCTTTTTAACTCAATGATAATTCCTATTTTAACTAATGGATCAGAAGTATGGATATCAGAATCCAAACCAAATTTTGAAGCTTTAGACAAAAGTTAATTTTAAACACATAACTCCATATTTAAAAACATACTTAGGGTTCATGGAAAGTCTTCCAATCTAGCATTTCGGTGTGAATTGGCTACATTACTTATTAGCATTAAAAATGTTATCAACTTATGTATAAATACTATGTGCGTCTCAGTGATATTGGTGAACAGTCTGGTGGTCCACATGAAATTCTCAAGGCTGCTTTTGAAGTGGACAAAACTCTAACAAGTAGAGAAAATTCATGGTCTAATAAATTATCTGAATTATCAAAATATATTGGAATATATCCTTAAACAAGCATTGTAATATTAATTTCAAACAGAAACTAGAAGATTTCTACAAAAATAAAATTATATTTGAACTATCTAAAATAAAAGATGGAAACTGTGGCAAACTTTTATTTGTTAGTAAAATTTATACTAAATTTAAACAACAAGAATATTTAAACTATAATGTTCCTAAATATCTCAGAAAAAAAGTCCCCAAATTAAGAATAAGTGCACACTCATTAGCAATAGAAACTGGTAGGTATGCAAGACCAATAATACGCTCTAATGAGAGGTTTTGTAAATTTTGCACAGGACAAATTGAAAATGAGATACATTTCTTGATTGAATGTTCTCAATATAACAAAATTAGATCTAAATATAAAATCAATGAAATAAATTCAAATAATTCGAATGAAAATTTTATCAAAATTTTAAATCCCAATTCTGACAAGAACTAAAACCAATTTGTATGTATATTGAAGAAGCTCTTGATTTGAGAGACCACCATATGCATACTGTTTCATCGGATAATAATCCTTTATAGCCGCTTGTGCATATACACATATATCATATATATAGATGACTGTGTTTTTAAGTAAAATTATGAAAACTTAGAATAATCATGATGTATATGTGTATGGTATCATGAAGAATTCTGAATGTTAGGCCAATTAAAATTAATTGATAGATTTTCATCCCCTTACGATTTCCGGATTTTGTTCATTTCCGTTACCGGAAACCACCAAAAATTTCGTTTCATTCATAACTTCCTGTAGCAAATTTCGGTTTTTGTATTTCTTCGAGTAATTTAACCAAAATGATTAAGTTTATATTCTGCTGCTCTATGATGACAGCATTATCTTCCAAGAAAAGAGATTGCTTACGAGAAGGGCATGAAATATACGAGTAACAATCGGTGTCCAAGAACGCAAATCGCGGTCAGTGATTAGAAACCTGTGGATTTTTTAATTTATACATTGACTTTGTGTCAGGAAATTTGGACTGTGAATGATATCCAAAGCATAAGAATCGTGGAACACATTGCTGCAATAAAAAAAAATGACTGGGAGAGAAAGAAATTGACACAAGCACGAACTTGTGCGATCTAAGACCATATATTGAGTACAAAAAAGTCGGCTAACGTAATGCTATGTCTTAAAACTTTTCCAGATACACAGGGTTATCTGTACTCAGAGTAAATTTTGAGGTGAAAATGCAGCCATTTTATCCAAAGGGTCCACATGAACCTTCAAAGAATAAACCATAGTATTTGCAACACAGTTTGCAGAGGTGGATTTAGGGGGGGGCCTGGGCCCCCCCTTTTTGGGGAAAAATTTGGTTGGTTATATAGGGATTCACTGAAGCATGACTGGAGCGGGCCCCCTCTTAGGCAGTCAGTGGGCCCCCACTTGTGAAAAATTCTAGATCCGCCACTGGTTTGAGTTTTTATTTCACTCTGTACTCATAATACTTGTAATGGGCACTACAAAGTACTACTTAGAAAGCAAAATAAATTTGATGTAGGTAGTCTAAAAGAGAACATTTCTCCACCTTTTTGCTATTTACTAAAAATTGGTTTCTAAAGCCGCAATCACATGTAGAACAGTGGTTGCCAATCTGAAATCTTTATTAAGAATTTGAAAAATTATGTAGAATTCCTTATATATACATGTTATAAGCTTAATATTACCCTTGCATATGAACAGTCTGATTGAAACCAGCCCCCACTATCTACAAAGGCAAATTGATAGTGGGGGCTGGTTTTAATCAGACTGGCATATGAAAAACACGTCACAAAAGGGTTTCAGAGGAAATAAAAATAAAATCCTCCCACCCGCCCCATTTTTTTCAAAAATTTGGATGAAAATCTACTAATTAATTTTAGTTGGCCTTATATGGTATCCATAGACCATATCTAGAATTGACTTATGACTTGTTGTTACATTGATCTTTATTTCATTTATAGTAGATGTTATTGTTGAATATATATTATTGTCTGTACTTGGATCACGCCTCTATTGTGCTCTTTCCAATAAAATTTTGAATTGAATTGAATTGAATATTACAAAATTCTTGGACATGTTTTAACCATATAATACCAGATAGATGTATAGTTCTTTGGGAAAATATTCTTCAAACAATATAAATATATGCCCTTTTGTACTAAGAAGTGGTTTTTACAAAAAAATATTTTTTTATCACTTGAAAAGTACCCCTCATAAAAGGGATAGTCATTACATTGAGGGGTTGTTCCCAACCTGTTTATATGAAAAGTGTTCATACGAATTATATTTATAAAAAGCTAACTATGTACCAAAATGCTGAAATTAAATAATGTGTCAACGAAGTTACTGACTACAAGAGTACTTTAACGATAAAATATTTCCATGTACAAACCTCTGCCAGGGACGTAAAATGAAAAAAAAATGTATGTCACGTGATCAATATGTGGGTCTACTCACAAAGAATAGTAAGCTGGTTCTCGGCTGACTACTACACTTTGTTCATAGTTTGAGTGTAGCGTAATACAAGCGGATTCCAGTTTAAAAGAATAGAATCGAATAAAATCACACTCACAGGCACTTGTCTCAGAATTTTTCCGCCTATATACCTTAATATAACGTTATATTAAGGTATATAGGAAATTTTTTTTCTGAGACAAGTGCCTGTGAATAGAATAGAATATTTTTATTTCCCAAATTACAGAGCCCATAAAAAGCATAAAATCAGTTGCAATTTGTTTGTACGTATTTATGCTTTTATCTTGGTGTGGAGGGGATATATAAATTCAGGGGTGTAGGGTACCATACCAATTAAAGTGAGGGACAAAACTATACGCCCCTCTCCCATTTTGTCATTTTTTTTTTAAATATTAAGTGACTACGAAAGAAGACATTGGCTTATTTCTAGAATATTATGATATAAAATATGGATTACATGTAAAGGTCTTTTTTTTTGCTTGCCACTATAAGAAATCCCCCCCTTTTTCTCAACTTTTCTAGTCCTACTTCACTGATATGTATAAAAGGAATAAGCAAAAATTTTACTCGCACATAGCAGGAACATATATTTAGTTAGATATACTGTTCCCAGCACATAGCTGATAGAATTGAGAAGCGCTAGTGTTAACGCAAAATCCCTAATTTATTAAAGACTAAATATCTCCAAACATCGTGATACATGAACCAGTACGCATTTTTTTTTTATTTGTTTTTTGTGTTTAATCTTTTTCATTATGGTGCAATCGTCTCAAATTTGTGTAATTTTCTAATTAAAAACGTCGTACAAGTCAGATACAAAACAAAAGCAGAGACATATATACATGTATATATGTCTCTGACAAAAGTAACAAAATAAACTGGATGGTAACAAACAGCCGTTATTTTCTGCACTTGTAGTCCGGTCAAGGTCCTCGGCTATCGCCTATGACTTTCCCTGACTACTCGTGCAGAAAAAGTATACGGCAACGGTTGTTAACAGCCAGTTTTACCTTTGTTCTGTATCTAATACTAAAACCTAAAACCATGAGGCTCCAAGAACCTGCATTGTACTCTTGTAAACTATGCATGCTATTGGCAAAAGCATTTAAGTACATATCTTTGTAAGCATCATGCAGTGGGGGATACATGACAATGTCACTTAATTCATTTTTTTGGTCCTAAATTATAATGAGAACACAGGTAGCTAGATGAGTAAAATTCATTATTTTCCCTGTATAATGTGCATTGCCATGGCAACAGCTACACAACATTTTGCCTGAATTATGAGTTTTTAAAGTACGATGGAAGTAAAGTTCATCAATTAAAACAATATGGATTTTAACAAAGTTGACTAAAACACAAAACACCACAATTCAAAAATGTTAAAAATTCAAATTTACTTATATATATTAACGTTATATTAAGGTATTTAGGAAATTTTTTTTCTGAGACAAGTGCCTGTGAATAGAATAGAATATTTTTATTTCCCAAATTACAGAGCCCATAAAAAGCATAAAATCAGTTGCAATTTGTTTGTACGTATTTATGCTTTTATCTTGGTGTGGAGGGGATATATAAATTCAGGGGTGTAGGGTACCATACCAATTAAAGTGAGGGACAAAACTATACGCCCCTCTCCCATTTTGTCATTTTTTTTTTAAATATTAAGTGACTACGAAAGAAGACATTGGCTTATTTCTAGAATATTATGATATAAAATATGGATTACATGTAAAGGTCTTTTTTTTTGCTTGCCACTATAAGAAATCCCCCCCTTTTTCTCAACTTTTCTAGTCCTACTTCACTGATATGTATAAAAGGAATAAGCAAAAATTTTACTCGCACATAGCAGGAACATATATTTAGTTAGATATACTGTTCCCAGCACATAGCTGATAGAATTGAGAAGCGCTAGTGTTAACGCAAAATCCCTAATTTATTAAAGACTAAATATCTCCAAACATCGTGATACATGAACCAGTACGCATTTTTTTTTTATTTGTTTTTTGTGTTTAATCTTTTTCATTATGGTGCAATCGTCTCAAATTTGTGTAATTTTCTAATTAAAAACGTCGTACAAGTCAGATACAAAACAAAAGCAGAGACATATATACATGTATATATGTCTCTGACAAAAGTAACAAAATAAACTGGATGGTAACAAACAGCCGTTATTTTCTGCACTTGTAGTCCGGTCAAGGTCCTCGGCTATCGCCTATGACTTTCCCTGACTACTCGTGCAGAAAAAGTATACGGCAACGGTTGTTAACGGCCAGTTTTACCTTTGTTCTGTATCTAATACTAAAACCTAAAACCATGAGGCTCCAAGAACCTGCATTGTACTCTTGTAAACTATGCATGCTATTGGCAAAAGCATTTAAGTACATATCTTTGTAAGCATCATGCAGTGGGGGATACATGACAATGTCACTTAATTCATTTTTTTGGTCCTAAATTATAATGAGAACACAGGTAGCTAGATGAGTAAAATTCATTATTTTCCCTGTATAATGTGCATTGCCATGGCAACAGCTACACAACATTTTGCCTGAATTATGAGTTTTTAAAGTACGATGGAAGTAAAGTTCATCAATTAAAACAATATGGATTTTAACAAAGTTGACTAAAACACAAAACACCACAATTCAAAAATGTTAAAAATTCAAATTTACTTATAGTTTATTTCCATAGCAGCTAGCTATTTATAAATAAATTAAAATTTTATAATAAAAAACTTCAAAATCGCCAAAGGATCTTCCCAGATGTAAAAAAAATAGACTAAGTGCATGTATCTCTGACTTTAGTTTATGGAATCCAAGTCTTTGTAAACACTTACAGTAGTGTAAATATATGGCAAGAAATGAACCAAAAAATTATTACTTTAAAAATTTCCAGATTTATAATGAGATTGATTACAAGTATGTTGTTATACAGAAAAGACATAAAGACATATTGAGGGTGGGTCATAAATATCAACGAAATATATGTTAAATGAGGCATGCCAAGAAATCCTCGCTAAAAATTCCGGTCGACCTCCCACGGCATCCATTAGAAGTTAAAGATTTGATTTCATTCAATAAATTAATTTATGACCCACGTGTACGTCTCACTTAAAACACAGCCATATACCAAATGGTCAAAATTAATCATCCATGTAATTTGCTCTATGGGATGTTTGCAAAATTTCAACGGAGGCAATTTCTTGGCATGACTAACGTTGGCATTCCTACGGTCAGATGGTACGTCTCTGCTTTCAATTGATGATTTAAAAATGAATGTAAGAATTGGGACTATTTCCGTTGATAAATCTTTCAGAATCTTGGTCTTATATTGTCCGGTCCTGCTGCTTTAAAATGAAATACCAATATTGGAGGTATTTTGAATTACCATGGGCCACTAGTTGAATGGATCCCAAATCCCTCCCTCTTACTCCCACTTCTTATCCACTTACTCCCAGACAAAAATCGGTAAAAATAATTTTCCACCATATCCCTTTTTTTAATCCCCCCGGTTCCCGCTTCCCTCCTCCTGACTCCCGCCTCTAATTCCCTAGTTCTCTTACCCTTGTCCATCCCCTCCTAGTTCGCGGAAGATCTTTTAATATACAACGGGAAGCATTACCTTCGCTTATTTCAATGATGCTACCTTCACTGCAGCAGAACATCTGAAATTCAAAGGAACGATTGTTTGATAGAATATCAAAACAAGAAAAACAATTTAAGTAAGGATGGAGTATATATTCCTCTAGTAATGGACTTCTGATAATACTTTGCGGAGTTTAAACTAGCTTGTGTACTTTGGGACCCCGACTTTGACAGATATCTGTAGATATTTCTTCAAGTGTCTGTTCCCGCCGAGGAGCCCGGTGGTTCGCTCCAAGTACTTCGGCTTCTTCCGCCATAAAAGCAGACTTCCGGGTGTTCTAATGCTCTTTGGGACTGTTCTTGGTGTATATAGCTGTTAATAGAATTGAGAATGGAAACGGGGAATGGGTCAAAGAGACAACATACCGACCAAAGAGCAGAACTTGAAACAGCTATGTATATGTATATAATTTGCATTTAAGCAGTGGCGGTATCTAATCAATTTTATGGAATTACGCCCCCTTTCAAAAATCCTGGATTCACCAATGATAAATAAGCGACACATCTCCGTTAATCCTAATAAGGGGTGTACATGGATTTCCCCTGTACCCTTGCAGCTCTCAAGGGGTATTTAGAATAACGAAATGCAAATTTGAATATATACTTATGCTGTCTAATATCTCACGGATAAAGGTCATCAGGACATTATTTTCATATTGGCCAGTTGTTGGAGATACACAACAGGCAACACTAGAATATCGAATGTTCATCTGACGCATGGAATGAAGCTTTGCACAGTCTTAGTTATGATGCTAATGAACAGTTTTGGATATGGAGCCATCTACAAAAACCTATTTATAATGGTGATCAAATTTAAAACGGCTGCCAAGCTGTCTTCTGTATTACATGACAGTCTAGCGGATATCAGAACAATCACTTTATGGTAAAAGCGTGAAATTTGGCATAGGTGATACTAAAGTTCAGGGGTTCAAATTAGCGGTGGTCCGAGGTCCGTGACCTTCCACTGTTGCAATCAGACTTTCGTTTTGGTTACTAGCTACGCCCGACGGACCTTTGATTCGTAAGAAAATAAAAATTAAATTTGCCGACTTTTTTAACCATCAGTATCGTCATTTCAAAGCCATATTATTATTGAAATTGAGATAAAAAAATGTTTCATCCCTGACCTTGCCGACGAGTGATAAAAGTTATTTTTAACCTTGTATTCTTGGAAACACAAGGTTATAAATAGTTGCGATAAGTCACGTGACAAATCAGAAAAAAATGTGTCTGTTTCGTTTTGGTGTCACGTCTTCCAAGAGAAAGCCTGAAGATGATGAACGGTCTTCAACGTTTTCCTTGGAAACAAAACATGGGCGTGTTTTATTGGTCTCTTCTGCACATCTCCAGAATGTCTTCTGGTGAAGAGTCCAAAAAAATGAATCTGGACCTCTTCTGGAGATATTCTACGGAAGATCAATAAAACAAAAATTCAATTTGCCGTCAAATATAGCAGATTGTTGTTATGTTGCTAGACAAATCTGACTTAAACCCCCACAATTTGAATTTTAAAAATAATCTTAAACTGCACAAAATTTCGTCAACGGTTTGTCTCGAATATGATCAAAAAGGACATCTTGTCTATCCAATTTTTTTTTAAAGTAACCAGTTAACTGGATTATTTTTGTATAAAGCAAAGATATCGGAAAGTTCTCAAAATCATTTTTCTCTGATGGTCCTTGAAGAAAATCTTCTGGTCCTAACTGTTATTTCTATTGCAATATTTCGATGGTCAAAACCTTCGGACCACCACTTTTCAAAAAATTTCATTGTATATGTATCAATATGCAAGTATACAATGTATACCAGACATTTCTCAGACTGTTTTTTTTTCTTTTTTTTTTAATAAATCCGTTGGTTGTGTACTGATTGATACTTCAGTCTGGGAGAACAAGATTTATTTCAGTACTAGTTGTTATTAGCTTTGAACAAACTTCCAGTAATTGCAAATACTCTTATTTCGGTGCTTTGTGTCTATTGTCTTAATCACTGTGTATCATCGCCACCGGAAATTGGGTACTAACGGAGCGGAGAGAAATGGAAAAAAAAAGTAAACAAGGTAAGAATTCATTCAATTTAAAGCATTTCTACTGATTTGACGAGGGTACCGCTTAAGAAATGATTTTCTGATATATAATTCTTTAAATTATTAGGCCGATAAGTACAAAATTAAGACAAGATTTGGTGTTATACTCAAGAACTTGCCACTTAGTACCTGAAAATTTCGATGTCGAACGTCCTCTGTCGCCCCATTGGCAAGATATTCAACTGTTTTTCATTATTTTTCCAGAAACTTTTTTAGATTATTATAGTTTGGCATCATATTTAATGAAATTTGTTGTCAAAATGAACGTTTTTAAAGAATATAGACCATAAAAAATAAAGTCTAGGGTACGGCAACTTGCTCATGTTGACAAATTTACTGTATGGCAACTTGTTTTCAACTGTATGGCAACTTGCTAATTTCAAAATATTTATTTGCCGTCTTTTTAAAGAAAATAAAGTATTAGGTTCAAATATCTAATTATGCATTTTATAAAAATACAATTCGCTTGACACCATTTCAGATGTATACACAATATAAGGCTTGAACACAGTCCTATTACATCTTTTACATACCTGATGTATACAATATGAATACGGCATATACAAAAGCTGGCAAATGTTGTTACTTTCGGAAAGGCATGTCACTGTTGTTCTGCCCTGACGAAGCGTTAAATTTTACCCATGTCCGTCCGACCCGTCTCTCCCGTCCGTCCAGAAAGTCCCAATAATTGGTTTCCGTTCTCTAACTTTAGTATGCCTTAACCAAATGTTTAAAACTTACACGAAATGCTTATCACCACAAAACACAGATCAAGTTATAAATTGGGTAGCGTCACTGTTACCGTTCTTGAGTTATGCCCTTTTATAAATGAAAAAAAGCTAAAGCTGTCGTTTCTGTTCTCAAACTTTAGATTGCCTCAACCAAATGTTTTAACCATACAACATTAGTCAGCATTTGCATATAAGTGATGAACATTTCGGGGATGGGTTGTGGGTGGAGGGAAGGAAGGAGGTAATGGCAGGAGAATTTTTCCGCATTGAATATTTAGAACCATTAAGTGAATGAATTCTCTTTCAACTTTCAGATAAAATGAAATATAAATGAATTATCATTCTCTGCAAAAAAAAAATGTTGTATTGCTACACCACGGCACCATGTTAAGGGAGGTTTGAGTGCTCACAAACATGTTTAAGCCCGCCTCAATATATATGTGTCTGTCCCTGGTCAGGAACATGTAATATAGCGGCTGTCGTAAGTTTCTGCCTGACATATTTGTTTATGATTTTGTCATAAATCAGGCAATTTTGATACGGTATGGGTTTTGTTTATTGTGAAGTGTATGATAACCAATAGTTGGTCAAATCTATTTCATTTGGACTTTGTTTGAAAGTCCTCTCAGTGAAAACCATTCCACGTCTCCTTTTTCAATTAATGTTATTGTCTTATTTGTAAAAGGCAGATACAGCCAATATATTAGAATAAAGAACATTAATTTTCTAAAAAAAAACTTCATCTCTATATAGTAAGAAATGAACAAGCTCGGTGGCTAACACTGTTTAAATTTAAAAAAATATTAACCTTAGATTAATCATTTTTGGAAAGAATGAAAGAAGAATCCGATACAAGGGATACAAATCCGGCTATGGCTACGGCATAAACTATTTATATAAACTTTCTACTTGAGAATAAAGATGACCTTGTTTGAAGTTTTTTTGGTTGTCATCTTAATATTATATACTTATTAATACAATTCACAAAAGCTAGCATCTTCGACTTGTAAGTTTAAAGAATTATAATGAAATAACATCTAATAAGGACAGTTTGAAATATTTTTGAATCCTGATGGTGCATACTCATAAATTCTTTTGGAAAAATCCACGTAAATTTAAATGTTGATTTGATAGCATTCATTTATTTATTTGCCCTCGTAAACAGTTTTGTTAAAATACCGAAATCGGTAAATTCTTATCGTGAACGAATAAGTCGGGTACACCTTTTTGTCGAGCCTTCGACTTTTGTCGAAAAAGCGAGACATAGCGATCCTACATTCCGTCGGCGTCGTCGTCGTCGTCGGCGGCGTCCACAAATATTCACTCTGTGGTTAAAGTTTTTGAAATTTTAATAACTTTCTTAAACTAACCTGGATTTCTACCAAACTTGGTCAGAAGCTTGTTTATGATCATAAGATAATATTCAAAAGTAAATTTTGTAAAAAAAAAATTCCATTTTTTCCGTATTTTACTTATAAATGGACTTAGTTTTTCTGCCAGTTAATATTACATTCACTCTGTGGTTAAAGTTTTTAAAATTTTAACAACTTTCTTAAACTATCCTGGATTTGTACCAAACTTGGACAGAAGCTTGTTTATGATTAAAAGCTAGTATCTAGAAGAAAATTTTGTTAAAATTTTGTTCGATTTTTTCCGTATTTTTCTTATAAATGGACTTTGTTTTTCTTCCAGTTAACATTACATACAGTCTGCAGTTTAAGTTTTTAAAACATTTATTAGATTCATAAACTATCCTGGATTTTTACCAAACTTGGACAGAAGCTACTTACAATCAAAAGATAGTATAGAGAGGAATATTTTTATTAATTTTTTTCCTCATTTTTGTTGAGCCTGCGATTAACAGCAAAAGTAGGCGAGACACTGGGTTCCGCGGAACCCTTACGAATTTTTACATTCAGGCGTGCTTAAGTTGCACTTTTTTCTTCTTATTAAGAAACATGATTTTAATTTTAGCATCTATCTAAAGATTAGATTATTTACACACACACAAAAATAGGGCTTACTGTTGATTTTGAAACTCTATGAATTCACATTTATATTCAACCAAACAGATAGGTCGAGATCCATACCTTTATAAGTTTCAAAACAGAGAAGGTGTGTTTGAAAACAAATAATCACGTACTGCTATATCTTTTAAGGCAAATGCAAGTCTTACTTGTATTAATCATATAATTTTAATTGGCACAATATCACATTAAAATTTACTGAGAAATATTATACATAGTAATCATGAAAATGTACTACTGTAACAATGAAAATTCGGACGAATACACTCCTTTTCACTACCCCTCCATCTACTCATTTAAGTTTAGGCCAAACAGCCTTAGCAACAGTCTTTTATTATTTTTTCCCTGTAAATAAAAAGATTGATTGAATTTACTTAAACTAAAAAAAAAATACAATCTTATTTTCAATAAGAAACAAGAAAATTAATTCGAAACACAATTCATGATTTATTTCTCCTAATTTTCAATGAAAACAAAGTATTTTCTTCACTTTTCTTTTAAACAAATTATTCATTTCAGAAATTAAAAAAAATAAACAATAAACAATGTTGAAGACCGTACCTTGACTTATAATGGTTTACTTTTATAAATTGTGACTTGGATGGAGAGTTGTCTCATTGGCACTCATACCACATCTTCCTATATCTATTTAACCCAGCACATTCTTTATGTGTCTGTCCGAAGCCACGAGCCTGTAGTTTGGTGGTTGTCGTTGGTTCATCTGTATCATATTTGTTATTTTTCGTTAATTGTTTTGTTATGAGTTAGGCCGTTAGTTTTCTTGTTGAATCCTTCCACAATTTTCATGTCGGGGCTTTTTATAGCCGACTGTAAGGTACGATTTTTCGTTGTTGAAGGCCAAACGATAGCATATAATTGCTTACATACACTTTATTTAACCCTGGTGGATAGTTATCTTATTTGCAATCATACAACATCTCCACTGTTTATATTTTTAAAAAAAAAGAACAGCGCCAACAAAAGATGAATAGTCGTTTTTTTTTTATTGAACTTACAAAATTTCACCCTGACAACAAATAAGACAACAGTCGTTAGTATTATAACGATATATGAATGTATTTAGGATAATATGGTTGAAAAAAACCTTTTTGTCTTTAAAAACAAAAAGTCAAATAGAGGTACGCAACGACGACTTCTGAACGAAATTAACGGCATATATTTTATAATATTTGATGAGTAGTTTATTTTGTATATTTGTAAGCCGGTAAAACTTTGATACAACCAAAATTTCGTCACTTGATATTATCTAAACAGTGATTAATTTCATCTTTAAATTACAATATATTGCAAGACGCCGTACAGACAAAAGTTGTTAATTTGCAATTCGCCGTACAACGTCCTGCAATTCGCCGTACAATAAACAAACAATGTTTTGGTCCATATTCTTTAAAAACATCTTTATGACAACAGATTTCAGTCAATATGATGTCACACTATCATAATCTAAAAACGTGTCTGGAAAAATAATGAAAAACAGTTGAATATCTTGCCAATGGGGCGACAGAGGACAATCGACCTCGAAATTTTCAGGTACTAAGTGGCAAGCTTTGGAGTATAACACAAAATCTTGTCTTAATTTTGTACTTATCGGCCTAATAATTTAAAGAATTATATATTAGAAAATCATTTCTCAAGCGGTACCCTCGTCAAATCAGTAGAAATGCTTTAAATTGAATGAATTCTTACCTTGTTTACTTTTTTTTCCATTTCTCTCCGCTTCGTTAGTACCCAATTTCCGGTGGCGATGATACACAGTGTTAATGTAAGTTTTTTTTTGTGTGTCTCATATCGATCTTTTGAGTTAATCTAATTGCAATTGATTTGTGTAGGTTGTTCTTATATTGTACTGTTACACCACTGTCCCAGCTTCGGGAAGGGTTGAGCGCCCACAAACATGTTCTAGTACTGTTACACCACTGTCCCAGGTTAGGGGCGGGTTGGGCCAGATCCCGCTAACATGTTTAACCCCGCCACATTCTGTATGTATGTGCCTGTCCCAAGTCAGGAGCCTGTAATTTAGTGGTTGTCGTTTGTTGCTGTGTTACATATTTGTTTTTCGTTCATTTTTTTATACATTAATTAGACCGTTAGTTTTCTCGTTTGAATTGTTTTACATTTGTGATTTCGCGGCCTTTTATAGCTGACTATGCGGTATGGGCTTTGCTTATTGCTGAAGGCCGTACGGTGACCTATAGCTGTAAATTGCTGTGTCATTTGGTCTCTTGTGGAGGGTTGTCTCATTGGCATTCTTCGTTTTTATATCAACCCTGCCATATTCTTTGTGTGCCTGTCCCAAGTCAGGAGCCTATAGTTTAGTGGTTGTGGTTGGTTCATGTCTCTTTTTTCGTTTGAATTGTTTCTCACACTTTTCACGTCGGGCCTTTTATAGACGACTTTTAATACAGTATCGGGTTTTGTCATTGTTGAAGGCCTTAATTACGGTTGCCTATAATTGCTTACATCCACTTCATATTTGAACTCCGGTGGATAGTTGCCTCATTAGCAATCATACATCTCTTCGTTTTTATATTATATACCTGACTTTAAAACTCGTGTTTTCCTGAACCGAGTCCTGAACATGCATGACATATTTGTCACTGGGCGTTAAAAATTAGCAACAAACAATCAATCAATTTAAACTTGTGTTAAATAAGAAGAAAAATCATTTGATATTTATTCATTTATTGCATTTGGGGTGGGGGACAGGAGGATTTCATATATGTGTAAAAGGTGAATTTCTTTACTGTTTTTAAAACTACCACCAAACTGGGGGCAAGGCTTTATAAACCAATCAGAATACAAGAAAACCTATACACTCTTGTGAACAGTGAGTACTGATAGTAAAATCAATAATAGGTAAATGCTACAAGGTAAACAGTTAGATTTTATGGATCAATGAATAATCAATAGGCAATCAATAGAATAAAGGTAAACTTAAGTAAACTACTCTGCAAATGAAAGAATATAATTAATGGTGTCTCGGAATAACCTATAAACATAATAGATCTATAAATTTAAACTGACCACCACGGAATAGCCCAACTTAGTGTTGAAAGTAGCATTAAACACCAATCAATCAAAATCCCTTCCCTAGAATATCAAATAGTCGTCCCTTAACTGTTATTGTCCGTGTAGTTCTTATATTTATTCAGCTTATCGTCATACAGGGATGTCCTACTAAGACTGTCATACCATAAACACGTTTATAACACAGCTCACATTCTAATATATCTGCATTCATAAATTTATTAATGTCATTTAGACTAAATGACGCCATGTTTGTTATGTGCTTCTGCCGTCTAAACTACCTATCAAAAAAGAAGAGGCGGAAGAGAGCCAGAAGATGTTCCCTATTAAAAAAACAGAAGTGGACCTCTTCTGGCTCACTACCGAAGAACAAAAAAAAAACGCCCCAGAAGAAATCAAATGAAGATCTCACTAAAGACCAAAAATACGATCGTGAAAAACGGGAATGGGAATTTAAGCCCCACTGTAAAATCGATCGACCGTGGCTATATTTTGATGGTCTAATGTCGTGTACATATCGCCAGAAGTTCCCTACTCAATCAGAAAAAGAAAGTGCACTTGAAAGGGGAACACTTAAAATAGACCAAATAAAAATATACGAAGTGACACCCAAGCATTTATCTTGTTTAAAGCATTGGATCCATGAAAGTGTCCAAATTTTAAGTCTGAAGATTTATTGTCAGACACTAAACTTGGACAATGTATTCTTAAGCAGCAATGTGAGCCAGATAAAGTTAAATAGGTATATAAAGGTTCTCTTCAATAATGCATACAGTGTTGCAAAAAAGTGAAACCCTTCAGTGAACACTTTTACATCAATAACAGACTATGGTATAATTTTCAATAATTGAGACAACACACACACCCACAGTGACACCCTCCCCAATCCCCCCCCCCCAAAAAAAAAGATTATTGGAATTCATAATATACAAGACAATTACCTCTATAATTATACCACATTGACACTGACAGTTTGGTGCTATATGGTTGCCTGGCAATATATTTGTAAACTTAACAAAACATTAAATGCAGTTCAAATATGATGAAACAAGCTAACCTAACACCAAAAGCACATTAATTTTGTATTTATGAGTTATGAAATATTTCATGTAAAAGTAGGACCTGTGATTTAAAATGTGGACCTTTCAGTTTGGAGTGTCAAAGGTTCTGGACCTTCCAGTACCAAATGTTAATTTGAACCCCTGAAAGTTGAGCTATTTCATTTTTTCGCTGATAAAACTAGAGGCTCTAAAAAGCTTGTGTCGCTCAATTAGCTTTATGTGTATCTTCATTAATGGACACTCTCCAACACTAGAATATAAGCCATGATTAAAATCTCTTTTTTTGGTGAACCTGTATTGCTGATCATTTAACTGTTTTTATGGTTTTTGCCCAAAACACAAAAAAAAGTTAAAATCGTCATTTAAGAGAAATTACTCCTTTTAAAAGATAACTGACAAATTTATCTTTTTGTAGACCTTGTCTTACTGATATATTCTAGTATACCATCACTTGATTTATTTCACGGGTTGGCAAAACCTCAATAGTTCTTTTGTGTCATTCTGATCAGTGCTTACAGAAGTTGTAATTGCATGTCAAAGGCTAATCCCGGTTATAAAACGCATCAAAATCCGAAAATTCCAAAAAGTTGTGCCAAATACGACTAAAGCAATATATGAAGGAAAACGTTTGTGTTGTAAGAAAGGATGAAAAAATACATTGACAATCTTTGTCCCCTGGTTATATTTATATAATGTTGGTCAGTGTCTTACTATATCAAATAAATATAACGAATTTGTTAACTTTTCATTCCACATCGATAGTGTATATATACTGGTACTGTCAAAATTTGACAGTCTTTTTCTGTGCCACTTTGATGATTTTTTGTATCTATAAAAAATTGTTTGGCATATCTTCGTTGTATTTTCTTAAATTTGTGATATGTACTGAGCTCTTGCATATAGGTAGATTTCCTCAAGACTATTGTATAGTCTTGTATTTTCAGTACCTTATGTCGGTCATCTTTAATTTGGCGGTCATATTGGATTTTGTCGTGGCTCCATGTTTGAATTATGTCTACACCCATAAGCTGTCATTATGTCAAGGAGAGAGGCGAAAAATACCAAAGTGACATTCAAACTCATAAGTCGAAAATAAACTGACAACGCCATGGCAAAAGCAGTTTACAAAGCTCAACATAGAAAACTAACACCAAAAACCGGGGTGTCAAGTGTCATGCTTTTACAATAAAGTGATCAATTGTTCTGATATGTAATTCAAAAGACAGCTTGATGGCCATTTTGAATTTTACTGCTATAATGGATTTTTTTTTTGGGATGGCTCCATATACAAAAAAAAAAATCATTATGAGCATCATAACATTCACTATACAAAGTTTCATGCTTTTACCATTATATGTGATCAAGTATACCTATATATTGGACTTAGCCGCTGGACTAACAGACATGTATATGTTACAGACATTTTCTAAAGTCAGGCATTTTGGAAAATGACTGAATTTTCAGGCAATTTATAATTTCCTAAGCTTGACAGGCATTATATAAAAGGACTTAAAATACCTAGTCATGTTGTAAAATGACTGAAATTTTGAAACAAAATTTAACAAATTGCCTGTCCAGTTTCAGGTAATTTATTAGAAAAGGATAATTATCATTGAGATGCATATGACCAAAAACACAATATCTTGCAAAGAAAATAAGTAATGGTTTGGTAAAAATGAGTTTATTCTTCAAACATAAACAGGGAAAGTTTGTTTTCTTTTTAGTGAAACTACGTTAAGAATGTACTCACTCTGTATTTCGGATAGTAATTTCATGATCTTCTTGTCATGATGGCAGGACAAATTGTTCTTACAATAGAATACAAACGAATGTGTAGAAAATCTAGATGCAAAACAGAAGTGTGTAATATGAAGCAGAGAAAACTAGACAAAGTAATGTCACCGCACTCCACGCTGAAGTAACTGTATTATAACAAAGTCAATGTAGGACTCTCTTTGAAATACTATTGTGTCTGGGAGACACACACGATGCCCCGCAGATGCAAAGTGTTATAATAAATACTCAAGGTTGAGCATGGGAGCACATAGGTCTATGGTTCACTGTAGGAGGAGTTATCCGGAAACGCTATGCACCTCTTATGCAAGTATATACTCCCCAAAAATGACAAAGTTCAACTATCTCACAAAAGAGCAAATATAAAAATAAAAATCAAAACCCTGACCACATGCACACCTTCAATATATGTACAAACAGCCAGCAAAGTGAAAACTTCCTAGCATTCAAACAGTAGGAGGAGTTATCTGGAATAACTATTATACCCATAATGGGACGGACGGACGGACAGGGGTAAAACAATATGCTCCCAACTTTCAGTTGCGGAGGCATAAACAGCATGTTTAAATTGACTGATTGTTGTTTGTTTGCCTTCAGTAGGAAATATGTCATGCATATTTAGGACGAGAACAAATTGATAATAAATCAAACAGGTAAGTTCTGCAATGAATCGACTCGGATAAATGTCAGGAATTTTGACTGCCGCTTGAAATGAAGGTATGTTGGATGGGGAAAGAAAAATTGCCTCGAATTTATATATCCTGCACAGCAAAACAGATTCCCCGCTATATGTAGCATGGGAACGCATGAAAACGAAGATATTAATGTGTGTGATGGTTCGGATTTCACAAAAAGTGCTAAGACCAAATTTTACGCCAAACGGTGTATTTAAAAAAAAATCAGGACAAATGTGCAACAAGTCCTGCCATCCAGACATTTTATGAAATAACAAATAATTGCCGAGTTCAGTGCTTGTGGGAATTTTAGATAATTCAGTAGAATTTATTTTTAATTGATAAAACTCTTAAAATGCAAACTTTAAAATTCATTACTGTAATTATCATAGATGAAACTATACCAATCCAGACACAGTCAAATATGTAATGATATTTAAAATATATAGATCAGCTTTTCTGGTGTTAAGATCTAGCACCGCAAAAACATGTCACGTCTATCACTTGGTAATTTGAGACTCACGTGCAAGTTCTATAATATATATATGTAGTGTAGTCACTGGTAATGATGATTGTACAACCTATGTATGTCAATTTCAGCCAATTTCCCCCTTTACCTGCTAGGGGATTTTTTTTTGCGTTATGAGATACCCTTATTTGTGTATATATGTAGAAAATAAAAATAAAATAAAAAATGTATTAAATTAAAAAAAAAAAAAACATTACCAAATATCTGTAAAATGTCAATCCATCAAATTGATGTTTCTTTTACAGGTTTCAACTCTTTCGACATGTTCTTGGTCCAAGAAAATACTAACTTCAGTAATAGTCCATCAAACAAATTTTGGTCCTGCTTTTAAGAAATGTGGAAGATCAAATTGACATGCAATGTGACCGAGGGTATGTTACTACTGCTAAATGTGTAATAAGGGCTAGAAAGTACAAAGGGGGCAATCATAAACCATAATCCGAAAAAAAATCTAATTTTCATTTCCTTTGGCCAGACATATCATGTACAATATTCAATATGCCAAAGGAAATGAATATTAGATTTTTGTATTATATGTCTCTGCTTTGGCATGGCATTTTTGCAACAAAAATAATGCCACTAAATTAGAAACAAGAGTGCACATTCTGAAATGTTTCGCCTGCTTTACTTATCTTGATTTAATTTCATACCATACATTAAATATAGTTAGCCTATTGCTTAGAGTATCTGAGAAACAGACCTGATTATGAAAATCGATCATTAATTAATGAAACATAAAAATGAGGTCAAGGTCAGATGAACCCTGCTAGACAACAAGAACACCATGCAATAATTCCATACACCAAATATAGTTGACCTATTACATATAGTATCCAATAAATGTATGAAACCATGAAAACTTAACATTGACAAATGATTTATGAAAATGAGGTCTAGGTCAGATGAAATCTACCAGACAGACATGTACACCTTACAATCATTCCATTCATTAAATACAGTGGCCCAATTGCTTATAGAATCTGAGAAATAGACTAAACTGGAAAATCTTAACATTGTCCAATGAACCATAAAAAAAAGGTCAATAGAAATAAGAAGATGTGGTATGAGTGCCAACGAGACAACTCTCCGTCCAAGTCACAATGTGTAAAAGTAAACGATTATAGGTCAAAGTACGGCCTTCAACACGGAGCCTTGGCTCACACCGAACAACAAGCTAGCTATAAAGGGCCCCAAAATGACTAGTGTAAAACAATTCAAGGCCGGATGAAACCTGTCAGACAGACATGTACATCTTACAATCATTCCATATACCACATACAGCTGATACATTGCTAATTGTATCTGAGAAACCGACCAAACCACTAAAACGTAACATTGACCATTGAACCATGAAAATGAGGTCAAGGTCAGATAAACCACACAACAAATATAGTTGACCTATTGCTTACAGTATCCGAGATAGGGACTTGATCACGTAAACTTAACATTGATCACTGATCCATGAAATGAGGTTGAAGTCAGGTGAACCCTGTTTAATGGACAGGAAGACCTTGCAAGGATCACATATACCAAATAGTTTTATCCTATTACTCATAATAAGTGAGTATTTCACATGACAAATAAACTACAATTTTTTTTTCAAGCAGTCGCTGAACCATGAAAATGAGGTCAAGGTCAATGAACATATGGAAAATATATGGTAAGATAAGGCATCTGCATACAAGGTATGATGCATCCAAGTCTTCTACCTTCTGAAATATGAAGCTTTATACAAATACTAGTAGTTTATGCTGCCAGACACCAGATTGTAAATCCTATATCTCGCAATTTGTAACTGTTGCGACAAAAATTGAGGAAACAGCTTTATGATTGATTGATTGATTGGTGTTTAATGACACTTTAAGCACTATTGTCGGTAGGAAAACTGACAATCCTAGTCAATTAAGATTGGAGTCAGTCAATTAAGATTGGAGTCGAGCGGGATTCGTACTCACAACCTTAGTGTTGACAGGCTAGTGATACAGTAAATTGACTACTTAGACCACTCGGCCACCTAGGCCCTGCTTTATGATTCATATATGAAGACTAGGTCGGTAGCACAGGAGCTTGGGGAATGGACACCCCTTTTCCTATATTTCTATATTTTTTTTGGTGTTTTAATTTTTTAAAATAAATATTTGTTAATATTTAAATTTATTTAGTGTGTTCTTGCTCTAATCCATATGATATTACAATAACTGTAGCTTATTTATGATGTGTGTTTCCTGTGAATTTAGTAGTATATCAGGACTGGTGATTCTGGAACATATTTTTCACTGCATATAAAACATGCTTTTTACCCAGAAGTTTTGGAGAGTACTTTATTGAACAAATAAAAAATCACATCACTAACCCTTAGCTGAAATAAGATGAGGCTGTTTAGATATATTTAAACTGAACAGGTTTCAAGATAAACCTTCTTGAGACTAGACTAAAATGGAAATCAGATTATCAACTTATCAGATAAAAAGGTAACGATAAGCAGACAGGCATTTACCAACCAGCCTTTACTTATAGTAGGTTTTAAGCACATTGATGATCTAAAGTACCAGCTGCAAGTCACAATATGAAGCTTTTCGTCAAGTGAGCACAGTGTACAAACTGAAAAAAGCTTCACATTATGTTGAGCAGCTGATTTGATACTTCACAACATCAATATAATGAAAATCTGATAATCAATTTTTTCTGAAAGAAATAATAGTATTTCTTTGTTTTCAAACAAGAGAACTTGATAAGTTGGGGTCAAACTTATCAACTTCTTGTCAAACTTTTTGCTGTCAGTAATATTTGTGCCAAGCATATTTGAAGTCACAAAGCCCTATACACAATTTTATGGAGAGCTGAGCTGAGTGATACAGAAACAGGGTAATACATGTAGTTCAAAAGACTTAATAGGTGGATCACCAAAATATCTGTTCTCACAATTTTAAATGGTTAATTATCACACAATCTGTTTTTCAGTGATTTTAAAAGAGTTAAAAATAAACTTTGATCTCATCTTCAAGTGAGAAAGTGTATTTCATTAATGTACATCTCTGCAACACTCAAAAACAAGCGTCTTGTTTTTTTCTCATAGTGTGGGTGAATGCATGCATTTTGTATTGATAATTAGTACAAGGCATATAATGGTTTACTTTTACAAATTGTGACTTGGATGAAGAGTTGTCTCATTGGCACTCATACCACATCTTCTTATATTTATAAAAGTGACAATTCACAGGTCATTGAAATATTTATTGTCTAAAGCATTTTTGGGGGCTGAATTCTGTATTCTTGTTTCCCTCCAATTCTCTTTCCTCTGAAAGCCTTAATATTAGGCAACAATGCTGGTTCTCTAAAATAGAGTCCTCTAGCTCCTGGTGTGTAGGCTCTTAATCTTACATCATTGTGATCACTTTTAGTAACAGAAACCCAGCCTGTAAAAAGAAACAATAAACAAGGTAAACTATCATTTTATATTTCTAGAGGTGGTAAAGGCAGTATATGCATGGATGAACTTGAAATAAAATGGCCATTTCATAATACGTAAGATAAAAAAATAGCTTCGCTGAGCGCAGCTGGATACGCCAGCAGAGGTCCAATTAACCCTGAACAGTTGGGGCAAAAATGGACACAATATTCAAGGCTGACCAAAGTTGGGCGGTATTTATCGCCCCCGGTATTTAACAGTGGTATTTACCGGTATTTACCACCCCGGACAATACTCCCCAAGTGGTCAATACTGGCAAATACTGGTCAATTGAAATTTTCATGCTTCTTATGACTGACTTATCTATCAATTGTAGTAAAAAATTGGTTGATGAGGGAAAACTTTATTCCTTTGACATGATTCAGTTTATAAAAATGAATGATATTGGTATGTTATTGATTATAAAAACAATAAAAATTACTAATTTAGTTCTTGGGGGTAATGATATTGCATACTTTTGGTATACATATAAAATTGCTATATCAGTTATTTTAACATGTATAAATCAAGATATTTTTATTTTTTTCTTGAAAAGGTTTGAATTTTACAAGTAAATAGAATTACAAGTGACTAGCAATATAGATTATCAGAGCATTACCTATTATATGGCTAACAGGTGTCAAAAGTTTAATTACTATAACAACTGTCCCCTAACAAATGACATAACAGGAAAAAAGTCATAAAAGTGATTTCTGAAGATTGTTTTAAACAATGAATTAATCCTGACTATTCAACAGCATGATAAAAATCTTCTAAATGCAGGAAATGTTTTTTTTTTAATAAATATATAAAACAATTTTTTTTAATTTTTTAATTGCATCTTTCAAAATAACTGTTAAGAAATCCAAATGTTATATAGTCTCTTTATAGTGACTGACTTCATGGTGTTAATGACTATATCTGTTGTTTGATTAAATTAATATTTGATAAATCTTCATTAAACCATGTCCATGAACTAATTAATTGTGAATTTTTGTCCTAGTACAATGTAGTAAATAAGTGACTTTCTGCCTTGTGACTATATCTAGCCATTTACCAAGTAATTGACCTCAGGTAGGGACTAATTTTATAGTAAAATCCTATCAAAATTTCAATTGACCTGTATTTGCCAGTATTGACCAGTATTTGCCAGTATTTCCCGGTATTTACTGCCGGCATGGTCAATACTAGTATTGACTGCTTTTTTGCCAACCTTCAAAAAATTATTTCAAGCTTGATACAGGTCTGAATTTGGATTGTAATTAAATATTTGATATATTATAGGTTTCTGAATAAATGTAGTCAAAGAACTTGAAATTGGTTATATGAAAGATTTCTTGCTGTTGTGCAATACACTGTGCTGTTGCGTAATACTTAGTAAATCTGTTGTCAGACTATAAACAAATAAAATCTGATAACTCGGAAACTTAAAATTGAAAATTTATAAAAATCAAAAGGGAGCTAACAAAAAAAGATATAAGCAATTTACCAAAGTTTCATAAAGAGCCTGAATCGCTCACCTGTAATTTTTTGCTTAAATCTTTCATCAATGATAATTTTTGCTTTTTAATATATATTAGTGAGTGGCTTAAAAATTCCATTGAGATATTCTTTGTATCTGTCATATTTTCCCCCAAAAGCAAAGAAATACATTTTACCCCTATGTTCCATTTTAGCCATAGTGGCTATGTTTCTTGACGTACAAGAAAATAAAATACAAAATTTATACTAGATACTCTGAAACTCATTCAGCCCAAGTTTGGCTGAAATTGATTCAGCAGTTTCAAAGGAGAAGATTTTTTAAAGTTAGAAAACAAGATTAACAAATTGTGTAAAATTATCCTCAAAGGGCAATAATAGTCCTTAAGGGATCAATTGACAATTTTGGTCATATTAAACTTATTTATAGATCTTACTTTGCTGAACATATTTGCTGTTTACAGTTTATCTTTATCATTAATACTATTCAAGATAATAACCAACAAAATGCTCCGCTGGGCGCAGCTTGATAGGACCACAGAGGTCGAACCCTGAACAGTTGGGGCAAGTATGGACACAACATTCAAGCTTGATACAGCACTGAATTTGGATTGTGATTAAACATTTGACACAGCATAGGTTTCTGACACAAAATGAATGTGGTCTAAGAACTTAAAAATTTTTAATTTACCTATTCAAACCATATCATTATTATTTGCTTTTATATATAAATCAGAAATAACCAATTTAAAATGGAATATTTTAAAGAAAAAAAAAATTCCTCCACCAAATTTTTTGAACCCCCTTATGATTCATCACCCCCAAACTCAATCCCAGCCTTCCCTTTGTGGTATGGTACCTTGCATTACAATTTCAGAGAGATCCATACACTTGAACACAAGTTATTGTCTGGAAACTAGAAAAATGCTTATTTTTGGCCCCTTATTCCTAAACTTTGGGCAATTACCCTCAAACTCAATTCCAGCTTTCCCTTTGTGATATATATGGAACCTTGTAGTACAATTTCAGAAAGATCCATACACTTACACACAAGTTATTATCATGAAACTAGAAAAATGCTTGATTTTTGCCCCTTTTTGGCCCCTAATTCCTAAAATTTTGAGGCAGTTACCCCCAAAATCAATCCCAGCATTCCCTTTGTGATATGAAACCTTGTGGTACAATGTCAGAGAGATCCATACACTCACACACAAGTTATGTCTGGAAGTTACAAAAATATTATTTTTGGCCCCTTTTTGGCCCCTAATTCCTTAACTGTTGGTATCATAACCTCCAAAATCAATCCCAACCTTCTTTTTTGTGGTATTGAACCTTATGGTAAAATTTCATAGAGATCCATTCACTTAAACTAAAGTTAGAAGGCGAAAACCAATGTGTCTTCGGACGACGACGACGCCAACGTCATATCAATATACGACCACAAAATTTTTTTGCGGTCGTATAAAAATTGCAAAATTTCCTTAAAATTACCAATTTAGTGGCAGCAACCCAACAATGGGTTATTAGATTCATCTGAAAATTTCAGGGCTGATAGAATTTCACCTAATGAACATTTTTACCCCATGTCAGATTTGTTCTAACTCCTTTGAATTTTTAGATATAAGCCAAAAACTGCATTTTACCCCTATGTTCTATTTTTAGCCATGGTGGCCATGTTTTTTGACGAAACAGAAAATAAAACACAAACTTTATTCTAGATACCCTAAGGATCATTCAGCTTAAGTTTGATTGGAATTGGTTCAGTGGTTTCAGAGGAGAAGATTTTTAAAAATTAGAAAACATGATAAACAAATTGTGTAAATTTGTCCTTAAAGGGCAATAACTCTTTAAGGGGTCAATTGACAATTTTGGTCATATAAACTTATTTGTAGATCTTACTTTGCTGAACATATTTGCTGTTTACAGTTTATCTTTATCATTAATACTTTTCAAGATAATAACCAATAAAATGCTCCGCTGGGGCGCAGCTTGATACGACCGCAGTGGTCGAACCCTGAACAGTTGGGGCAAGTATGGACACAACATTTAAGCTTGATACAGCACTGAATTTGAATTGTAATTAAATATTTGACACAGCATAGGTTTCTGACACAGAATGAAAGTGGTCTAAGAACTTAAAAAAATTTTAATTTACCTATTCAAACCATATCATTATTATTTGCTTTTATATATAAATCAGAAATAACCAATTTAAAATGGAAAAATTTAAAAGAAACTAGAGGCTCTAAAGAGCCTGTGTCGCTCACCTTGGTCTATGTGCATATTAAACAAAGGACACAGATGGAATCATGACAAAATTGTGTTTTGGTGATGGTGATGTGTTTGTAGATCTTACTTTACTGAACATTATTGCTGCTTACAATTATCTCTATCTATAATGAACTTGGCCCAGTAGTTACAGTGGAAAATATTTTGTAAAAATTTACAAAAATTTACAAAAATTATGAAAATTGTAAAAAATTGACTATAAAGGGCAATAACTCCTTAAGGGGTCAATTGATAATTTTGGTCATGTTGACTTATTTGTAGATCTTACTTTGCTGTACATTATTGCTGTTTACAGTTTATCTCTATCTATAATAATATTCAAGATAATAACCAAAAGCTGCAAAATTTTCTTAAAATTACCAATTCAGGGGCAGCAACCCAACAACGTGTTGCCTGATTGGTCTGAAAATTTCAGGGCAGATAGATCTTGACCTAATGAACAATTTTATCCTTGTCAGATTTGCTCTAAAGGCTTTGGTTTCAGAGATATGAGCCAGAAACTGCCTTTTTCCCTATGTACTATTTTTCAGCCATGTCGGCCATCTTGTTTCGTGGGCGGGGTCATCGGACACATTTTTTAAACTAGATACCCTAATGATGATTGTGGACAAGTTTGGTTAAATTTGTCTTAGTAGTTTCAGAGAAGAAGATTTTTGTAAAAGATTACAAAAATTTATGAAAAATGGTTAAAAATTGACTATAAAGGGCAATAACTCCTTAAGGGGTCAACTGACCATTTTGGTCAAGTTGACTTATTTGTAGATCTTACTTTGCTGAACATTATTGCTGTTTACAGTTTATCTCTATCTATAATAATATTCAAGATAATAACCAAAAACGGCAAAATTTCCTTAAAATTACCAATTCAGGGGCAGCAACCCAACAACGGGTTGTCAGATTCATCTGAAAATTTCAGGGCAGATAGATCTTGACCTGATAAACAATTTTACCCCATGTCAGATTTGCTCTAAATGCTTTGGTTTCAGAGATATAAGCCAAAATCTACATTTTACCCCTATGTTCTATTTTTAGCCATGGCGGCCATCTTGGTTGGTTGGCCGGGTCACATTTTTTAAACTAGATACCCCAATGATGATTGTGGCCAAGTTTGGTTTAATTTGGCCAAGTAGTTTCAGAGGAGAAGATTTTTGTAAAAGTTAACGATGACGGACGACGACGACGACAGACGACCGACGCCAAGTGATGAGAAAAGCTCACTTGGCCCTTTGGGCCAGGTGAGCTAAAAAAAGGAAAACAAAATCCCCTCCCCCAAATTTTTTGAACCCCCTTATGATTCATCACCCCCAAACTCAATCCCAGCCTTCCCTTTGTGGTATGGTACCTTGCAGTACAATTTCAGAGAGATCCATACACTTGAACACAAGTTATTGTCTGGAAACTAGAAAAATGCTTGTTTTTTGGCCCCTTTTTGGCCCCAAATTCCTAAACGTTTAGGGGAATTACCCCCAAACTCAAACCCAGCTTTCCCTTTGTGATATGGAACCTTGCAGTACAATTTCATAAAGATCCATACACTTACACACAAGTTATTGTCCTGAAACTAGAAAAATGCTTGTTTTTTTGCCCTTTTATGGCCCCTTATTACTAAAATTTTGAGGGAATTACCCCCAAAATCAATCCCAGCCTTCCATTTGTAGTATGGTACCTTGCAGTACAATTTCAGAGAGGTCCATATACTTGAACACAAGTTATTGTCTGGAAGTTACAAAAATGCTTATTTTTGGCCCCTTTTTGGCCCCTTATTCCTAAAATTTTTGGGCAATTACCCCCAAACTCAATTCCAGCTTTCCCTTTGTGATATGGAACCTTGTAGTACAATTTCAGAGAGATCCATACACTTACACACAAGTAATTGTCATGAAACTAGAAAAATGCTTGTTTTTTGCCCCTTTTTGGCCCCTAATTCCTAAAATTGGAGGCAATTACCTCCAAAATCAATCCCAGCATTTCCTTTGTGATATGGAACCTTGTGATACAATGTCAGAGAGATCCATAGACTTACACACAAGTTATTGTCATGAAACTAGAAAAATGCTTGTGTTTTGCCCCTAATTCCTAAAATTTGGAGGGAATTACCCCCAAAATCAATCCCAGCATTCCCTTTGAGATATGGAACCTTGTGGTACAATGTCAGAGAGATCCATACACTTACACACAAGTTATGTCTGGAAGTTACAAAAATGCTTATTGTTGGCCCCTAATTCCTTAACTGTTGGTACCATAACCCCCAAAATCAATCCCCACCTTCCTTTTGTCGTATTGAACCTTATGGTAAAATTTCATTGAGATCCATTCACTTAAACTAAAGTTAGAGTGCGAAAACCCCATGTCAGATTTGCTCTAACTGCTTTGGTTTTTGAGATATAAGCCAAAAACTGCATTTTACCCCTATGTTCTATTTTTACCCATGGTGGCCATGTTTTTTGACAAAACAAAAAATAAAACACAAACTTTATTCTAGATACCCAAAGGATCATTCAGCTTAAGTTTGGTTGGAATTGGTTCAGTAGTTTCAGAGGAGAAGATGTTTGAAATAGTTTACACCAGACGGACGACGACAACGGACGCCAAGTGATGGCTAAAGCTCACAGTTCCTTCGGAACGGTGAGCTAAAAATGCTGAAAGCATTTTTGAGTTATTGTCCAAAAACTGGAAAATCCCCCTTTTTGTAATGAATAAAACCCCATAAATAGGAAAAGTTTAATCTGAAATTTATAAAAATCAAAAGGGAGCTCATGTCGATAGAAATAAACAATTCACCAAAGTTTCTTGCAAATTGGTGAAATTGTTTTTGAGTTTTTGTCTTAAAACTGGAAAATCCCCCCTTTTTTAATAAATGAAACCCCAAAATTCGGAAACGGTAAATCCAAAATTTTTAAAAACAAAAGGGAGCTCACGTCAATAGATATGAACAATTCACAAAAGTTTCTTGCAAATTGGTGAAATTTGTTTTGAGTTATTGTCTGAAAACTGGAAAAATCCCCCCTTTTTTAATGAATAAAACCCCAAAACTCGGAAACCGTAAATCCTAAATTTAAAAAAAACTAAAGGGAGCTCACGTCAACAGATATGAAAAATTCGCAAAAGTTTCATGCAAATTGGTGAAATTGTTTTTGAGTTATTGTCCGAAAACTGGAAAATCCCCCCTATTTTAATGAATAAAACCCCAAAACTCGGAAATGATAAATTTGAAATTTATAAAAAACAAAAGGGAGCTCACGTCAATAGATATAAACAATTCACCAAAGTTTCATGCACATTGGTTAAAGTGTTTTTGAATTAATGTCCGACTAATTGACGACGGACGGATGGACGGACAGACAGACAGACGGACAGACAGGCGGACAGACGGTCAACAGTATACCATAATAAGTCCCGTAAACGGGCGTATAAAAAAAGCTTACATGTTGCTTTTTTACAAAGAAAAACAATTGTGATTTAGTCTTTATTTTATTAAACCTTTAAACCACTGGAAACTTGGTGGAAAGTTGTCTCATTGGCAATCATACCAAATCTTCTTTTTTTTTATTGAAGGATATCCTTTGAAATATCACTAGTAATAAACTTACATCATAGATACCAGAAAAAGAGCAAAGTTAATCATTAATTCATGGATTGAAGCAGGTCATTAAAATAAAATGTAAGCATAGACTGTTGATGCTTAGATACTCGGAGCAAAACAAAATCAGGATGTTAATCAATATCCTTACTTCTAAATAAATGACAAACCAATAATCATTATCCTTAGCAGGTAGTACATCAAACGATGGGTCAAGTATTTATTGAATAATAATTGTTTCAGTTTGCATGATAAAATCTTTATTGATTATTACATGTATAATATTATAAAGTAATGTTTCCTCAACATTCTCTTAATTGTGTATTTCAAATTCTTATCCCATTTTGATAAATATGATAGTCAAAGGTCAACATGGTACTATTGCGCAAATTGAGAAATGATAAAATAAATCAAAATGATTTGAAAAACATAAAAGAGAAATATGTTCACATATTGTCTGTGTGTATTTACTGTGAAGAAAACACTTCATCCATCAGATGCTCCAAAGCAGATCTAAATATGAACTGTACTACAGAGTTTTATCTGTATGCAGCATTACTGTTCAGGAAAGTAATAAACATTTTACAGATTTCAAATGGAAGAAAAATTCTGTACAAACACAATCTAAAAAATTAAAATATCTTGTTTGATTATTGTTAATTCAGAAATTTTTGCATGCTCTTATCTAATAATGCAATAGTTAAACATTGGACAAAACTGTATGAATAATTTTTTTAAATGGTGCATACAAAAGACTAGAGGCTCTCAAGAGCCTGTGTCGCTCACCTGTATTTACTGATGCTTTGGAAATCATGTAAAATAAGGTTAAAATCATAATTAATAGTATTAGATATTAGATATTGTAATGATATCTAAGATAATAACAAAAAAATGCAAAATTTTTGTAAAATTACTAACTCAGGGGCAGCAACACAACAACGGGTTGTCGGATTCGTCTGAAAATTTCAGGGCAGATAAATCTAAATCTGATGAACATTTTTGCCACCTGTCAGATTTGCTCTAAATGCTTTAGTTTCAGAGATATAAACCAAAAACTGCATTTTACCCCTATGTTCTATTTTTAACCAAGTCGGCCATGATGGTTGGAACGCGGGGTCATCGGACAAATTTTTTAAACTAGATACCCTAATAATGATTATGGCCAAGTACGGTTAAATTTGTCTCAGTAGTTTCAGAGAAGAAGATTTTTGTAAAAGATTACAAAAATTTACAAAAAATTGTTAAAAATTGACTGTTAAGGGCAATAACTCCTAAAGGGGTCGACTGACAATTTTGGTCATGACAACTTATTTGTAGATCTTACTTTGCTGAACATTATTGCTGTTTACAGTTTATCTCTATCTATAATAATATTCAAGATAATAACCAAAAACGGCAAAATTTCCTTAAAATTACCAATTCAGGGGCAGCAACCCAACAACAGGTTGTCAGAATTGTCTGAAAATTTCAGGGCAGATAGATCTTGACCAGATAATCAGTTTTACCCTATGTCAGATTTACTCTAAATGCTTTGGTTTCAGAGATATAAGCCAAAATCTACATTTTACCCCTATGTTCTATTTTTAGCCATAGCGGCCATCTTGGTTGGTTGGCGGGGTCATCGGACACATTTTTTAAACTAGATACCCTAATGATGATTGTGGCCAAGTTTGGTTAAATTTGGTCCAGTGGTTTCGATTTTTGTAAAAAGCTAACGACGACGACCACATCGACGACGACGGACGCCAAGTGATGAGAAAAGCTCACTTGGCCCTTCGGGCTAGGTGAGCTAAAAACTATCAAAATTTAAAATGGGAACTTTTATTTTTGTAAAATCTTTCCCATGGAAATTTTCACAAAAATAAAAACATCACAAAAATTTCAGTGGCACTAAAATAAATCTCTTGAAAAAATTTTCACAAGGGGAGAGCCTCCTTTCAAAGTTTGAAAATATCTTGAGCTCAATTTATACTGATTTCATGTGTCTGGTTTCAGTTTTTGAACACAAAAAGACAAGAAACTGGTATGAACTAGATGCACCATAAAAACATTTCAAAAATTGATTACGTGCTAGTACAGCTTGACTCAAAATATACAAAATCTGATTGGATCATGCCTAACTATGTAGATTGGGTTGAAAAAAAGACTTACCTAGTGATGAAAGCTGAATGTCTGCAATGGCATGGTCACAGGACAAAAAGTTTGTCAAATGATACTCCCTTCCAACTAATGATGGTATACTGTCCAGTCTTTCTTCATCTCCAATAGGTACCTAAAAATAAAAGTAAATATAAGATTTAATATATGTACATGTAATAAGTAAAAATAAGTATACATTTTTTTTACTAAGGAAATGTTCATTCAAACTGCTCAATAGGATCAACAATAATGAGGGTCAAAATATGATCAGAATATAGAATATAATTTCTATCCCTACTACCAGTAATTCAAAATGCAAAAGCTTAATGAAATATGGAACTAAAATTCATATAACAGAAAAATAAGTGTCTGATTCAATCCAAACTATTTTTCTACCTATGAATTTTAAGCTTATTGAAGTACCAAGGCTTTTATGGGCTACAGGCATGGTTTGTATATTGAGAGCAAACAGAGCAGAATTAACTTGACACATTTTTTTCTCAATAAAAGTGGTACAAGTCTTTTTGTATTTCATCATCAATATCATTCTTGTAAACTATGTAAAAGTTTCAAAGTCAATGAACCATAATGAGGGGTGAGGTTATATAATCTCCATTGAAATGAAACTTGCAAATGCCAATACATTTGCATACCAAATATCATTGACTTAACATTAGTGGTTCATCTTAAACTGACATAGTCACAAACTACTACATGTAAACTAAGCAAAAGTTTCAAAGTCAATAGACCATGACTCAGGGGTAAGGACCGAATATTCTCCATGGAAATGAGATGTGCTTATGCTTATACAACTGCATACCAATTATCATTGACCTAACACTAACAGTTCCCCATCAACTGACCTAATCACAAACTAATACATGAAAACTAAGCAAAAGTTTCAAAGTCAATAGACCATGGCTCAGGGGGCAGGGCCAAAATTAATCTCCATGGAAACTAATACATGTAAACTAAGCAAAGTTTCAAAGTCAATAGACCATGACTGAGGGGGCAGGGCCAAATAATCAATGTGGTAATGAGATGTGCCAATGCTAATACAACTGCATACCAAATATCATTGACCTACCACTAGTGGTTCACCATAAACTAGATCTAATCACAAACTAATTCATTATTGACACTGCCGCCACCGCCGGAAACAGCATACCTATGTCTCGCTTTTTTATTCTGTCAAGGCAAGACAAAAATCTGCATTTAAGGGCAATAACTCTGATAAGGAGTCAATTGATGGTTTCAGTCATTTTTGTATTTTTGTAGATCTTGTATTGGGACTCATTTCTGCTGATTTCATTTAATGTCTATCTATAGTTATTATGAACCTTTTTGCCCTGTTAGATTTTCTGTGCCCATTATGGTTTTCAAGGAATAAGTAAATTACTTTAATTTTATCCTTATGTTCTATCTTTAGCAAAGGCCACCATATTTGTTGATGGACCAAAATATAACTCTAGACAAACCACTGATCTCAGTTTTTTTTATTTCAATTGGTTCAGTGGTTTTTGAGGAGAATATTTTTGAAAGTTATCATGCACACACAGACGATGGATGATATATGTCAAGTAGAAGCCAGATGAGCTAAAAATGAACTGTTTCCTTCATGTGGAGTAATGTTTCCTTCCTTCAATCTATCTTACAAAGTTTTGAATAGTAAGACAACAATCAAATCATTTTATTGTAAAATGAGGTAAATGTCTTGCAAAATTCTTTGATAAAATGACCAAAGACATTTTAGAGCTTAAAAATACTTCAAATATTTCAAACCATGAACTTACCTGTAATACACTTGTCCCATAGGCTTTATCATAGAAATCATCGGCCTCTTCTTTATCTTTAATGTGTAACCATGAACTTACCTGTAATACACTTGTACCATAGGCTTTATCATAGAAATCATCGGCCTCTTCTTTATCTTTAATGTGTAACCATGAACTTACCTGTAATACACTTGTCCCATAGGCTTTATCATAGAAATCATCGGCCTCTTCTTTATCTTTAATGTGTAACCATGTACTTACCTGTAATACTCTTGTCCCATAGGCTTTATCATAGAAATCATCAGCCTCTTCTTTATCTTTAATGTGTAACCATGAACTTACCTGTAATACTCTTGTCCCATAGGCTTTATCATAGAAATCATCGGCCTCTTCTTTATCTTTAATGTGTAACCATGAACTTACGGTCTTACCAGTAATACTCTTGTCCCATAGGCTTTATCATAGAAATCATCAGCCTCTTCTTTATCTTTAATGTGTAACCATGAACTTACCTGTAATACACTTGTCCCATAGGCTTTATCATAGAAATCATCAGCCTCTTCTTTATCTTTAATGTGAACCTTAATATTGGAAGTTACATGGACTGTTATAAACACTGGCCTTATCCCCTATAAAATAATAACCATGTACATTTAAACAGGGATTGGTTTAAATATCAAGAAGTTTGTTACAATAAAGGATGTTTGCTGCTCTGTTTCAAAATAACAAGCTTTTTAAAAGTCTGTTATAAATTGATGGTATATAAATAACAAAACTAAATAAATGGGGAAGGTGTCCATGGGACACAGATGATGCCCCCGCTTGCATATCATATAAAGTTATAAAGGGACAAAAATGAAGAACGTTAAAAGTGACGCTACCTAAATTTGTACTTGATCTGAGTTTTGTGGTAATAAGTATTGTCTATAAGTTTCATAACATTTGGTTGAGGTAAGCTAAAGTTAGAGAATGGAAACGAAAAATTCAGCAATTTTTCCATTTGTAAAGGGGCATAACTCCAGGAAGGTTAAAGTGACACCACCAAAATTCAAACTTGATCTGTGTTTTGTGGTAATAAGCATTGTGCATAAGTTTCATAACATTTGGTTGAGGCAAACTAAAGTTCGAGAATGGAAACGAAAAATTCAGCAATTTTTCCATTTGTAAAGGGGTATAACTCCAGGAAGGTTAAAGTGACACCACCAAAATTCAAACTTGATCTGTGTTTTGTGGTAATAAGCATTGTGTATAAGTTTCATAACATTTGGTTGAGGCAAACTAAAGTTAGAGAACGGAAACCAACTTTGGGACATACAGATGGACGTACAGACAGACAAGGGTAAAACTTAATGCCCCCTCCGCTACGTGGGGGCATAAAAAGCTGAAAAATGAAAGGTCCTTTTCTTGTTTTTGGCTGTGAATAATACTCTCTGGATATTCAATACATATAACATTGGCACCTTTTTCATTCAAAATCTAAGAAAATATAACAAGGATTTTATAAGATTTTCAATAAAATGCTCCGCTTGAAGCAGCTTGATACGACCGCAGAGGTCGAACCCTGAACAGTTGGGGCAAGTATGGACACTGTATTCAAGCTTGATATAGCTCTTAATTTTTTGGAAATATTTGACACAGCATAGCTTTCTGAGACAGAATGAATGTGGTCAAAGACCTGAAAAATTTGAAATTGGACTTTTACCTATTATGGTCCAATGTCCAAAATCTAAATACACGGTTCGATTCAGCATATCCAAGTGCACCAAGAATTGAATTGAATTATTTATTAATGGACAATATTATCTAAGTTTTTAAAGGGGTTCGCTTCATAAAAATAATATATATATATATAGCATTCTGAAAATTAACTTATACAGAATAACAAACAAACCTACCATGAAGTTTTTCAAAAAATTAACCAAAAACTGAAATAAACAATTTCAAAAATATCAATCATCAGTACTACAATGTCTTTAAACAAATGGAGAATGTGTCTATGGGACAAAGATGATGCTCCCGCTTGCATATAACGTTATAAAGGGACATAACTAGAGAACTGTAAAAGTGATGCCACCCAAATTCAAACTTGATCTGTTTTTTATGGTAATAAGCATTGTGTATAAGTTTCATAACATCTGGTTGAGGCAAACTAAAGTTGGCGAACAGAAACCAATTTTGGGATGTACTTACGTACGGAGAAGGGTAACACTTAATGCCCCCTTCACCTAGTGGCGGGGATATAAAAATCTATAAAACGGTTTGGGTCATAACCCCCAAAATCAATCCCAACCTTCCTTTTGAGGTATGGGACCTTGAGGTACAATTTCATAGAGACCCATACACTTCTACACAAGTTCTTTTCCTGAAACAAGAATAATAAAATTGAGAATGGAAATGGGGAATGTGTCAAAGAGACAACAACCCGACCATAGAACAGACAACAGCAGAAGGTCACCAACAGGTCTTCAATGCAGCGAGAAATTCCCGCACCCGGAGGCGTCCTTCAGCTGGCCCCTAAACTAATATATATACTAGTTCAGTGATAATGAACGCCATACTAAACTCCAAATTGTACACAAGAAACTAAAATTAAAAATAATACAAGACTGACAAAGGCTAGAGGCTCCTGACTTGGGACAGGCGCAAAAATGCGGCGGGGTTAAACATGTTTATGAGATCTCAACCCTACCCCTATACCTCTAGCCAATGTAGAAAAGTAAACGCATAACAATACGCACATTAAAATTCAGTTCAAGAGAAGTGCGAGTCTGATGTCAGAAGATGTAACCAAAGAAAATAAACAAAATGACAATAATACATAAATAACAACAGACTACTAGCAGTTAACTGAAATGCCAGCTAATGCTTGTTTATAGTCCCTAATTTCTTAACAGTTAGGACAATTATCCCAAAAATCAATCCTAACCTTCCTTTTGTGGTATGGAACTTTGTGGTACAGTTTCATAGAGATCCATACACCTATACTCGTTATTGTCTGGAATCCAAACGTTTTCCGATGATGATGACGCTGACAACGTCATCACAATTTATGATGCAAAAATAAAATGCTTTTTTAAACTACTCTGTATATAGATAAAACCAGAGGGTTCAGAATATCTGACAAAAAGTCAAAAATAAGCTTAAAGAACATCCTTAATATCATAGTTGTTTAATCATTCTAAATATATATATTTGTTTACAACAGGCCTTTTGATTTGACTGTTTTACAAGATCTCTTGTGATCCTTCAAACCATCTACAAAAGGCTGAAGTGTAAGACAGCTATAAAATTATTAAAACCGGGTTTTAATAAGGAGTATATATGTGGTCCAGTGGATCTTAGTCTATACACAAGGTGCTGCAATAGTCAAGAGTTGTGGATTAGAGCATTAGGTTCTGTACACGAGGTGCTGCAATAGTCAGTTGTGGATTAGAGCATCAGCTTCTATGCAGAAGGTGCTCCATTGGTCATGAGTTGTAAATTAGAGCATTAGATCTAAGCAGAAGGTGCTGCAATAGTAATGAGTTGTGGATTAGATCATTAGGTTTTATACAGGAGGTATTGCAATAGTCAGGAGTTGTGGATTAGATCATTAGGTTTTATACAGGAGGTACTGCAATAGTCAGAAGTTGTGGATAAGATCATTAGGTTTTATACAGGAGGTACTGCAATAGTCAGGAGTTGTGGATTAGATCATTAGGTTTTATACAGGAGGTACTGCAATAGTCAGGAGTTGTGGATAAGATCATTAGGTTTTATACAGGAGGCTGCAATAGTCAGGAATTGTGGATTAGATCATTAGGTTCTATACAGGAGGTACTGCAATAGTCATCATGATCATGAGTTGTGTATTAGAGCATTAGGTTCTATGCAGAAGGTGCTCCATTGGTCATGAGTTGTAAATTAGAGTATTAGATTCTATGCAGGAGGTGCTCCAAGTCATGAGGTAAAATGTGGGCAGTTGGAGATGACTTAAGGGTTCTATTTAAATTTGCCAGCTTCTAAAATCTATTTTTAACTCTGGTTAATTACAATATGTTCATATATATGTAATACTCAGATCGATATCATGGCATCGCATTCTCAAATCAGTGTCCAATATTTTTACCCTCTAATAAACGTCAAATGTGATGCAATGTATTACAAAAAATGACGTCCAATCGATTAGAGTCTCCACTCATCGATGTCCAATATCCTTTAATCATTTCTTCTGAATTTAATCTTTGTTTATTTAACTGTATCGTTTTGTCTTTGTGTAAAGCTGCTTTAAAAAACTAATTGATTTCATATATCTTTACACTTAGACGTCGATTAGAGGGGCATAGATTTGGCTGTAAAATTGCAATCTTATTTTATTATGACATCAGATATAAAATGTTGATTTGAGGAACGGATGTCGATTAGAAACCAGACGTCCTTCTGAGTCTTACATATATATACTTGAACACACACACAACATCGTGGGTCAGTGACTGAATTAAAGCACCTATGCCTTATTTTTGGCCTGGATTTTTAGTATTCGTATTGTCATCTGATAAAGTCATGCTGATTGTAAGGTGCACAGTTTTTCTCTGATTAGAAAATCTTTCTGGTTGAACCTTCCAGGTTTTCTTACTATAATAAGATTACTACCAAACTAAATATATTTTTTTAACTGATTAACCAAAATGTATAGTGGTATTGAAAAGGAAGAAAACACTTGTTAAATAGTTTACCAGTGTAACATTTACTGGAGGAATTCCAGGTTCTCCTGACAGAGGAAGTATTTACAGAGGTAACAGGAAAATACAACTGGAAACTACATGTGACATATGCTATTGGTATCAGTATTGGATTGGATCACGAATCTGTTAATTATTGGTGATATTAATCATATGGAAAAGGGCCAAGAATGATTTAATTTTTAAACAACACCATTGTCCTATATTAGTTATATATAAAGTTGAATTCTTTGATTCGTCGTTTTTACGTCATGCCAGCTAACAAATTGAACCTAGTATAGATATTTGATTCTGTGATTAGTTCTTAGCTGTCAAAATGAACTAAAAGTAAAACGATTACAGTCATAATATTGAAAACTTTAAAAGTTACACCATCTATCACATTTTATAAGAAATGCAAAGTCCTCTGCATAGTTTTTTATACGACAGCAAACAATTTTTGCAGTCGTATATTGGTATGACATTGGCGTCATCGTCCGAAGACACATTGGTTTTCGCACAATAACTCTAGTTTAAGTGAATGGATCTCTTTGAAATTTTACCATAAGGTTCAATACCACAAAAGGAAGATCAAGATTGATTTTGGGGGTTATGGTACCAACAGTTAAGGAATTAGGGGCCAAAAATAAGCATTTTTGTAACTTCCAGACAATAACTTGTGTTTAAGAGTATGGATCTCTCTGAATTTATACCACAAGTTTTCATACCACATAGAGATGGTTAGGATTGGCTTTGGGGGTTATGGCTCAAACTGTTTAGGAATTAGGGGCTAAAAAGGGGAAAAAACAAGGGTTTCCTGGTTAATGGACAATTTAAAAGCAGTGTAAAGGAGGTAATCCAAAAAAAAAAATTGTACAATGTTGTACAATGTTGGATTACCTCCCTTACACTGCTTTTAAATTATCTATTTCAGACTTTTATGATGTATTTAAATTGGTAATTATGGTTGCAAACTCCATTGGAATGAAAAAATTGAATATAAATACAAATCATAAAACCAATTCTAAGTTCTTTGACTACAGTTATTCGGTGTCAGAAACCTATTATGTGTCAAATATTTAATTACAATCCAAATTCAGACCTGTATCAAGCGCGAATATTGTGTCCATTTTTGCCCCAACAGTTCAGGGTTGGACCTCTGCGGTCGTATCAAGCTGTGCTAAGCGAAGCATTTTATCTTAACCTATTGTACACAAAATAAAAGAAATCTGAAGACCCTTTCCATTACAAAGTTACCATAAAAACATTTTATTTATGTAGAAATAAGATACAGACTGCAATCGAACAAATATCTTTACCTCAATAAAATCTACTCTCCCAAAGGCTGTAATAAACATAGACTGTCCAGGTTTTAACAAATAAACTCTAGGTGGTACCACATCAGTTGGCAGCAGTTTTATAAGCTCAGTGGGTGTCAACAAGTTGATTATCTGTAAAACATATGCACACATTTCAAATACAAAAATGACAACTCTAAGCATGTTAAAAATCAGCACCAAATATGCTAAGTTTTTTATCTTTTCAAAAAACTTCTTAATCAAACTCAGCTGTTAATTTTAATAATTATTAGAGTATCAAAGTTTTAAAGGTTTACTGTAACAAAATCATGACATGTAAATAAGTGTGTTTGCTGTCTACACACTAAGAAAGACTCTACATGCAAATCTCCAAAATGTTCTTTTCATATAACATGTGTAATAAAAACTTGAATAAACCTATAAAAAAGGAACCAATATCCCATGGATTTACAATATACAAGCCCAGATACCCCATAGTACACAATCTACAGCTACATAACTGTCAAAATAAGAGGTTTTCTAGCACTTACTTCAGTGGTAGTCTATCGAGTAATTCCTATTGCAAAAAGCAAAATCAAAATTCAATCGAAATACAAAATTTCAAATAGTTAGACATTTCAGTGCAAATATTACAGTTATTATTAATCTGCATCTTCCTTTTCAGACCTATTAACAAAGGGAATTTTAAGTTAAAAAATCATTTCAAAACTTCCTAATGTTGGGATACTCTTGTATGTATATATATATTATTCAACTGATTTACTCATTAAATTTTCAAATGATTTTTAGTAATGTGTATTCATTATTATTCGTCGGATAGCAATTTTTGTTGGTTTTGTTTGTAAAAGATGACCACAAATTCAAATGTCCAGAAAAAAACAAATTATCTATAGGCTTGTATGTAGACTTTGGCCAAACCACAAAATCAAGTATATACAAAAATACAATTGTTCCTTAATCCATGAAAATAGGTACTCACCAAAATAACTGTATAAACAGTATTAGTAACAAATAACACAAGGTGTATCTAAATGCCAATTTATCTGCTGTTCACAAATTACTGGTGTATCTAAATGCCAACTTATCTGCTGTTCACAAATAACTATGGGTGTATCTAAATGCCAACTTATCTGCTGTTCACAAATAACTACAGGTGTATCTAAATGCCAACTTACCTGCTGTTCACAAATAACACCAGGTGTATATAAATGCCAACTTACCTCCTGTTAAAAAATAACACCAGGTGTATATAAATGCCATCTTACCTCCTGTTCACAAATAACACAAAGTGTATCTAAATGCCAACTTACCTGCTGTTCACAAATAACACCAGGTGTATCTAAAAGCCATCTGTTTTGTTGCTGATATTCAACATCATCAAAGTTTATACCAGTAGGTAGATCTAAGAGATGGTCACGTCCACTCTTAGAAACCAGAGAATCATGCTTCATTTCAAAAGTAGCCAGGTCATATCTAGGAGGCTCTTGGTAGTCTTCTCTGAAGTCTGTTACACCTAAATAGCCTTGAATTAGATATAAACAGTTAGAAAAATTAATAAGGTATTGTGGATTCACATGCATTTAATTTTGAAGATGATAAATCTTTGTGAATCAAAAAATTGTACTTTTGTGGTATAAGTATAGAAAACAAATAAAATATTGTGGATTCACATTTAATTTAGAAGACAATAAATCTTTGTAAATATAAACCGTATATATGCATCAAACAGTTAGAAAAGAGAGTATTAACACTCCAATGATGTAAAATTAAACTATTCATTGATAATAACTTAAAAGGAAGCTGAAAAGAGTTTGATAAGCAATATATTCATATTAAGATATTTTCAAAATCAAAATTTAACATGTCTAAACTCATACTATTTCTAGTACTTTTACACTGCTTTTTTTATTCTTAGAACAGAAAAAAACACATTCTGAAAATTAAAGATGAGGACATGCCTATAAATGTTTTTGGTTTTATAATAAAGCTATTCCCATCATTTGTTATAAGAAATAACTTAAACAATGCTATCAAAAGTCAACTAAGGAGATTAGAATAGTTTATATATAAAAAAAAATTAAAATTGAATGGGTTAGTAATTTGAGTTACTGGCATGACTAGACTAACAGAAGACTCAAGTCAGAATCACTGTAAATTCATAAATTATTGTGTTGTTTTCATTATTGAGAAAGTTGCAACAGCAAGTTATATACCAAAAATAAAAACTAAACATTTAAAATTTTGATAGCATTATTTGACATATATATGTTTGCAACATTTCCAGAAATCACAATAATAACTGCAGGCAAAAATTTCTGAATTTACAGTAATCATGGTAAATTGGTAATACAAATTTTGAAAAACATCAAATGGTAATTTATCAATTTATTATATTTTCATACCTGACAAAGTTGAAGATTTCCATTGACTCCTTAAGTTTTCTTTTTCTTGCACTATAGATTTCTGGAGATTTCTTTCCTCAACTAAAGTCTGCTTGTCTTGTTTTAACCTTGCTTCACGCATTTGCATTCTCCAAGATTTAGGGTTCAATATTGGAAATTTTAATGTGCTGATTGTTGTTCCTAAAACAAAATTAAAGAAAACTTCATATTGTTGAATTACTTGTGGCATAAATGACATTTAAAATTATTCAAAAGATTTTTTCAAAGTTTCAGTCATCAATTCAAAAAAAAAATAATTGAGCAAAAAAATGTGTTTATTAATACAATTACAACATTTCCATTGACCCTATTATGGGTCCATCTTTAGCATGGTTACATAACATCATAGTTCACCAATAAGTATACATAATTGTCCACACATTAGATGACATGAAGAGAGGGAGAAAAATAAAACTTGTGATAATCAAAACTTTGGTTATCTCCCTTTGCACAAAAAGTCATATGCCATCAGAGACATATATACACAGAGATTGGCAACTCCGTGAAATCCCGTTAAAAAACGCGGCCCGGAATGAGATTCTCGTAGATAATTATTCTACAACATGTAGACAAGTCAGGGATGAATAACCTCGATAGCTAATCAAGAAAAGTAATGGGAAAACTTATTTCAGATCAAATAAATTCTTTTTCTAAAAAACTACTTGAAATAATATATTATATAATAATATTTTTTTAATGTATTTGATTGAGAAAATATTTTTTTCTTTTTTTCGGCATTTCTTTTAATTTAAAAAGTAAAATCTGGTAATGATCATGATATTACAAGAAACATTTCTTTGCTAAAGTTTGCTTCTAAATTACACAGTGAAATTATGTGTGTCCGATTTTCCGGTCATTATTTCCTTAGAGTTGTGACTGTGGATTCACAGGTGTGCGATTACGCAAATTTATTGCCCTCCGATCACCTGAATTTTGCCGGAGGTGAAGTTCTAAGTGGATTGTTACTTGGTAATTGTTTTTACAACTAAACAAATTCTGACATTATTTTAACCATGACCAGAACTTTATTTTAACAGAAACACTGGGCTATACTATGAATAGGGTAAACGGACAGAAAGTCACAGGACATAAAGTCACAAATTGGATAGGACAAAAAGTCACAAATAATGTATTTACAATTGTTTGATTATATAAGAGAAAGATCTTCAAATAATATATTTTTTTACATTTATTCATTTCTAAGTTCAGGAAATTGTTCATAAGCCTTGATAAATGAAAAATTATTAAATTTTAATCATGCAAATAATATATTTCTTGGCACCATGAAGCCATTTAAGTGCCAAACCACTTTGACATTTTGTTATCATAACAATTATTTGATCATCATTGATATTTATTGAATAAATTTTTAATTACAAAGTTGCTTCATATATTATAGTTCAATAAAAAATCAAAAAATTATTTTTAAAATTAGTGTTTTCTTGTTCAGAGAAAAATAATCTCAAAACTGAATTGTGACTTTTCGTCTGTGACTTTTTGTCCGTGACTTTTTGTCCTGTGACTTACTGTCCTACATTCTACTATAGTATTCAATCAGGAACAAAAATAGTCATTTAACATGTCAAAAAAAAAAGAAATCAGAAAGCAACTTTTGTATATAAATAAAATATGTAGCCAGTAGAATTTTGTCTCGTGGAAAACGGATTTAAATGTTTACTTTTTGATTGACCTACAATTACATTATTTGTGGAACCTTTGCATGAATTTCCTAAATGAACGTACATTATGTACAGTGTTGTCGAAATCACTATTTTTGCTGTCATGAAATATTGAATATGAATCTGTCATTATTTGTAGTTTTTTATAGACTTAATATCACAGACCCTGATTAAAAACAACGTGTATCATAAGTGCAGTAAAATGCTCTGCTGAACTGTAGAATTTTAATGTTCTGTTTCATAGACCACAGAAGTACTGCAACATCCTTATCTTTACTCTTTCCTATCGGGTAGTGAAACTCCAGTTTGAAATTAGAAAGATTTAAAATTGAAGACAAGTTTTATCTGATCTTTTGTGGGTTTATGTTTCGGTGCAGTGCTATGTGGGCTGTTATTTTCTTTTCATTTGTCATTTTTTTATCTGTGTTACACGACCTTGTACTTTTTGTATTGCCCCTTGACATCTCCTGCTTCTGTTTAAACCTTTACCACTAATATCTCATCTGGTTTAAATAAAATAGTGTCTCATTCCCGGAATTTGTTATACAGGAATTCATTGCAATATCAGTTTTTTTATAAGCATATAAACTGCTTGGTCTCTTCACACAATTTATGTTTAGGACGAAATGCATCAATAGGTACATACATGTACCAGGTCACCAATATATAAGTACACGTTATGTGCTTTTGACCTCCACAAGAATTCTTAAACATTCATAGATGTGCAAAGAATATTTTTGTCGTTGGGTTGTTGTCTCATTGACATATACCTCACGTTTCTGAATAGTCATAGCAGCTGTGCCTTTTCAATTTATTGCAGAAAATATTTGCATTAACATTTTTCAAAATAGGCGAGGTGAAACAGTGATCACAGAATGAGGACATGTAAAACTGAAACAACACAACACAACAGATAAATATAAACAAGCACCATTGCTAAAGGACTGAAACAAACATAGATGATGACTAATATGAGCGACTAGTAGTGTACAAGTAGAGTAAACATTTCTTGCTTCTTATTCTACACATTTTGTCATTTCATGTAAACAATTAAATATGTTATTTTCCGAGGAGAGGAAGGAATTTGTGAAACGAAATATTTTGCCTTTAGTACTGTCAAGTTATATATTCACAGGAGTGTTGTTGAATAAATGAACATTTTCCCTTTTTTACATTATGCTACCTTTATGCTACAAAGGTAGCATTTCCATTCTCATGATATACAAAGATATTATAGAGTGGCCTTCCAATGATAGTCATACATGTAAATCATTGTCTCATTGGCAATCATACTACATCATCATATTGTTATACATGTATGTAAAAATTATGTACATGTATACTTTGTAAACGTAAAGAAGACAAATGAAGTTGAACACAAGATATTTATTTTCATTTTTATCTGTATAGTCTCTGCACAACTGCCACTTCTGTTTCAAATTCAATAGATTGAATGCAGAGTCTTGTATTTATTCTTAGTTCAATGATGTCACCATCACTTGCACAAAAATCGCATACACATGTACATCAAGTTTGGCATATGAACTATGATATTTGAACTACAATAATGTGGTGTTTTCACAGTCAGGATAAGCACATGTCATTTCCTCTCTTACAAAACCATTTTTTAGTATCACATTGATAGTAGTACATGTAATCGGTCCACTACATGACTGTGCAGTAACATTTGAAAAAAGTCATCACTAATAGTTGTTCTTGTCTGCCAGGGAATCTTTTTTTTTCAATCAGAAAGGCTAGGGAGTCCTACATTCAGCACATGTATGATATTACATCTCTTGTATGCTGCACTGTTAGGTAAATTTGATGCAGGATCCTGTTAAAAAAAAAATGCTGTCAGATACTGAATGTAAATATACATGTATATAAACTTGTAAATGTCATCAAAGTGGCGGAAATAATGAAAAAAACAATTTATATACACAAAACCGGTATGACTTGGGAAAGTAATTCCTGTGATCAATGGTGATGGGTACATTTGTTCTTTAAAGATGGACAATTTTATAAACTGTAGCCATGGACAGGTGCCTGTCTTTATATTGAAGAGAATGAAAATGGCTGACAGCTTGAATGGTCATGTTTAATTGTAAATTGCATCAAAGCTGGTGAAAATATGGAAAAAACAACTGTTATACACAAATCCAGTATGTCATAAGAAAGTAATTCATGTGCTGGGAATAATTATTCTCTAAAGATGGAAAAGTTTATTGACTGTAGACATGGACAGGGACCTGTCTTTATATTGAAGAGAATGAAAATGGCCGACAGCTTGAATGGTCATTTTTAATTGTAAATTGCATCAAAGCTGGTGAAAATATGGAAAAAACAACTGTTATATACAAATCCAGTATGTCATAAGAAAGTAATTCATATGCTGGGAATAATTATTCTCTAAAGATGGAAAAGTTTATTGACTGTAGACATGGACAGGGGCCTGTCTTTATATTGAAGAGAATGAAAATGGCCGACAGCTTGAATGGTCATTTTTAATTGTAAATTGCATCAAAGTGGGTGAAAATATGTAAAAAACAACTGTTATACACAAATCCAGTATGTCATAAGAAAGTAATTCATGTGCTGGGAATAATTATTCTCTAAAGATGGAAAAGTTTATTGACTGTAGACATGGACAGGGGCCTGTCTTTATATTTTAAAAATTGAACGTGGCCGACAGCGAGAATACTGAATTTTAATTGTAAATTGCATCAAAGTGGGTGATTTAATGAAAAATTCAACATATTTACACAAAACCAGTATGTCTTGGGAAAAGTGATTCATCTCATAAATGGTTTTATTCCTTTTCGAATGAAAAGGTTTTAATAAAAAATACGTCCGTGTAAAAAATTTTCATAACGTCCAGTCGGCCAAGCTTTCCCCTTATTATTGACCACAATAAAACGTTAATCGTCACAATATTTTAACTAACAATTACTACAAACTGAATAAAACAAGGTAAATAATTTACGAAATTGAAATATATACTTACATTATGCTGTTTTGAAAAGCTTGATGTAAAATAAAAATCGAAGCGGTGGTGAACTTGTCATGATCAGATGCAAAATGGCGATCTCGTTAAAGTCTCGTGTGACGCGTGTTTTTAATTGGATTTCGCTGACCACTGTTACAGTTGCCAATCTCTGTGTATATATGTCTCTGATGCCATGTAGCATTATTTTATATAAAATGTATTCAGTCTATATATAATTACCCTATCTAGTACCTACATTGTATTCTTATTTTTTTTACTTTTCTGATCCATACCATTACAGCATGTACAGACTTTTCTGTTAATATAGATTATTTTTAAAGCCTTCTATTTTTGGTGTTTTTTTTTAAGACATTAAACAGGCATATAGGTTTTAAGCACTTCTAGTTTTACAGACATCATTTTAGTACATTTTGTTTTCGTAAATCCTTATATACATTGTTCATACATGCTAATATCACTGATACCTAGGTTAAGGGACATTTTCATACACATTATCATAGCATAAAAGCTGCATTGATGGAACTGACAATTACAAACACAATGCTGATTTAAACAGTTATCTCCCTTAACCCAGGTCAACAACCATAACTTTTTATTCCTTACCAAAATGTCTTACATGTTTTCTTACCTGGCCATACTGAAACTGTAGCTCTATGAACTATTTCCCTTGCTCTAGATTTGCAATAATCTGACTGAAGGAGTGCATTAAACAATGTAGATTTCCCAGCATTTGTATTTCCAAGTAAATACACATTCCCTGAAAGAAAAAAAAAAACCAATGTAATGTATATCAAAGCATAAAATTTTAGTATCAAATCAAATGTACAGGCAACTGAGCAACACATTAATGCCTGGAAAACATGTAAAGTTCAACATGTTCAACATACAGTCTTTAAAATCAACAGATGTAGTAAATGTACAAGTACATGTAAATGATAGTAGGTATACATTTGTATGGGTCTCCACCATAACTTAAGATCTATGTTTTTGTATCTAATCCAGTTGTAAATAAACTTGTCAGAGACTACCAACATAAAATTGACCCATGCAAAGATCTGCAATCAGCAGCAAAATATTTAAAGCACAGAAAATATATACATGTACACCACTGTCCCAGGTTATGGGGAACAAGGGGAAGGTTGGTACCTGCAAACATGTTAAACCTAGACACATTCTGTACATTTGCATGTGACTGTCCTAAGTCAGCAGCCTGTAATTCAGTGGTTGTCATATTTGTTGCTGTTTTTCATTACATGTAGTTGTTTTGTTTTGCTAACATCAACATCATTTGGTCTCTAGTAAAAAGTTGGCAATTATGCATGCATGTACATGCATATACCACATCACCTTATGTTATTTAATATGAAAAATAGAGCAAATCTCTGAACTTAATTTTCATTTTTATTTTGAAACATTTGTTATTGTGAAAAACAACAGCAAAATTAAACGTTTAAATTTTTGTAGATCTATATGTATTAAAGAATATAACTTAAAGATCATTACCATTGTGTTTCCACTGAACCATTAAATTTGATATTAGATCTTCTATTCCATACCCAGTTTTAGCACTAATTAGTCCACAGTACTTTATATTGTTACCATTAGGATTAAGACCAGCCTCTTTACATTCTTGAAATAAATAATTTTTTATTCGTTTCAAATAGCCAGATGCATCCATTGGAATTGAATCAACTTTATTTCCAATAATGAATATTGGGCGACTCTGTTTCTTTAGAAGTTTGAATAAGTTTGGCATTAAACTATTTCTGACATCAGTAACATCGACAATTAACACTAAAAGAGCCATCTCTTCATTTATTGTTTCAATAATGTTTTGAAATTCTTCCTCAGATGACCTTACATTAAGACATATATTATGATTATGCATTAAACTACATTTTTGACACAAACTTCTTCGTAATTGCTGTTTTGTAAGAGACAAAAACCTTTCACTTGGTAAGTACCCTGTTATGGAAGGATCTTTACAATGATAAAAGGCTCCACAGCCTTGACAAGAGATATTGCTCATTGGAACTCCAGGATCTGGCTTTCCCATTTTGATTTCTTCATTACTCTGTGTAAAAGCTATACTTTCAGTTTTATTTATTTGTTGACTTGCTATGACATCTTCTATATTATCTTCTAATTCTCCTTCAGCATACATCAACGGATTTTGTTCTTCGAGATCATACTCGTCATCTAATCCATCTTCCAGTTCGTAAATTAAATTATCGTTTTGCTTTGAAGAAATAACAGTTTGCTTCACTTCAAATCCTCTTTCCTTTAACATAAATTCTGTAATTGCTGACAGGATTCTTGATTTGTTAGTTTCTGTTGAATATTTCCGTGATATTTGCACTAATTTCTTTGTAACACAGTAGGATCTGTTTATTTCCTTTAATGTGCCCGACAGTTTACAAGGGAGTGAAATGCAATGACTGACATATCTTCCAAACATGTTGAAATCTTGTTTTTTATGTAAAACAAAAAAATAATCACATTTTCGTTAAAGCGGATCTATTTGATTTTCTCTAGACTTACATAAAAGTCAAAATAATAAATAAACAACGAAACGTGTCCGGAAAGGAAACGCCCATTTTCTGTTGAATAACAATTTGCCCCAGAAATGAGTGAATATGAATATTATGGAGGAGTTGAAGGGTAAATGAACACAGCACACAAATATATGTTTTATGATAAGACAATTTTTAGCCAAAAATTTCCCAAAAAGATATTTTTTTCTGCAACATATCTTCTACAAAGAAATAAATCTGGGTAAACTAGTTTTGGGTTAGGCTGTGGGGCATATCCAATTTTATTAAAAGGCGTAAAAGCTATTAGTAAAGTGGCATTGTTTATTCAAATATTTCAATTTTAACATGTCTATGACAAAATATCGACATATAAGCTGACAAGTCCCAAGTCAGTATCCTCTAGCCTTTGTTAGTCTTGTATTATTTTTAATTTTAGTTTCTTGTGTACAATTTGGAGTTTAGTATGGCGTTCGTTATCACTGAACTAGTATATATATTTGTTTAGGGGCCAGCTGAAGGACGCCTCCGGGTGCGGGAATTTCTCGCTGCATTGAAGACCTGTTGGTGACCTTCTCACAGCTGTTGTTTGTTCTATGGTCGGGTTGTTTCCTCTTTGACACATTCCCCATTTCCATTCTCAATTTTATTCCTACACTAAAGTGTCCAGATGATATTCTATTTATTTACAAATTAAAATTATACCATCATGACTAGTCAAAATAATTATGACTCTTAAACGGCTATTTTAAATTTTTTCTGTGACGCCTTCCGTCGAAGGAAGGCGTCACAGAAAATTTTTAAAATAGCCTTTCTAGACATCATAATTATTTGGAATACATCATGACCTTAGAATTCTAATTTCAGAACATGCAGAATGTTCATAACAATACACCTTATCGCTATTTGTGCCAATCTGGATAAGTTCTAAAATTACACAACTTTTTCAAACCAGTTGAAGCTATCTGGGGTCTTGTTCAAACAATATATTGTGCATAAAACTTTTCATAGAGACATGCTTAAACTATCATAAACACATCAAACAAAGCATTTTTAATGACTTTAATTTGTATTTTAAAAATTGCTTCATAAACTATCAAAACTTTAAAATGTTCACTTTCAAAACTTTTTCCTCCCTCAGCTCATTGCTGATGACCTTGTTTTTTTTCAATATTTTACCCAAACTGGAAGTTGTCTAAATGACTGTTTTTTTTCCGGAATGGACTAAATAGTGATAAGCTGTATACAATAACATATATCATTGTCCAGCTGCACGGCTCATGAAATATTTTTGCAATTTTCCCAGAATCATCAAGGTGAAGCTTCTTGAAATTTCAGGCTGGACTCTCGCTCATAAAAACCTTTCCTATCAATGTTGCCATAATTATTTTATGTTGATGCCTGACCTTTTATATACATGTATGTACATGGGTCTTGAAAATAGCCAATTTTGGTACATTATCAACTTGGAAGAAGTCAATATTTGCAACATTTTGATTAAAACAAGGAACTATTTGAACTGTTAAATATGGAACAATTTTAAGTTCTGGAAAATTGATAATAAATATGATAAAAGTATGATGAAAACTAATCCAGCTATGGAGGGTTAATTGTGTTAGTTTTCATCATACATTTCTTATCAATTTTGTTTAAGTCATATCTTTTCATAACACAATGGAGACAACATGTGAAATATACAAATTTAAACCTCTTAGAGTCAAAAGCAAAATAATACATATTTATGTCTGAGATCTCTGACACTGTAAATTTATTGAATAGTATTTGTTTGTAACAAGGTAGCAACCATTTATCAACATAATCAAGAGAAATTGTTTACATAATAAATGGCAAAAAATGGCATTTCAATGTTGGAATTAAAGCCATTTGTAAAAAAAAATGTAAAAAATGCCTGCTGTACAGTATTGAAATGCCATTTTTTCAATTAATGGCAAATAAATGTGAAGATAGGAAATGGTTTGAAAAAATTTACTAACAAAAAATTGAAATTTCATGGATTTTTAATGGTTTTTATACAACTGCAAAAAAATTTGCGGTCGTATATTGGAATGACGTTGGCGTTGTCGTTATCGGCGTCGACCGAAGACACATTGGTTTTCGCACAATAACTTTAGTTTAGGTGAATGGATCTCTATGAAATTTTACCATAAGGTTCAGTACCACAAAAAGGAAGGTTGGGATTGATTTTGGGGGTTATGGTACCAATAGCTAAGGAATTAGGGGCCAAAAATGGCCCAAATAAGCATTTTTCTAGTTTCCAGACAATAACTTGTGGAACAGTGTATGAATCTCTCTGAAATTATACCAAAAGTTTCCATACCACAAAGGAATTGTTAGGATTGATTTTGGGGGGTTATGGCTCAAACCCTTTAGGAATTGGGGGCAAAAAAGGGGGAAAAACAAGGGTTTCCTGGTTAATGGACAATTTAAAAGCAGTGTAAGGGAGGTAATCCTAATACATTTTAATCCTAATACATTTAAAGTATTAAAAAAAAAAATGTGGATTACCTCCCTTACATTGCATTGCTTTTAAATTATGTATAAAGATGTTGTATTGTCTTGAGGTGATTAGCTGTCAATTAATTTTTAGAAGTTACTATTAACATGATTAAAGGAATATTAATTTTAGCCATGATTATGTATGTCATTTTCTATTTTAAGACTTTTATGATGTATTTAAATTGGTAATTATGGTTGCAAACTCCATTGGAAATTTGAATTGAGATTATGACCATATCTTGAGGGAAAGAATTTTTTTTTGGATAAAGGGGGGGAGGTGAACCAAAAAATTTGGGGTAAAAAAGAAATTGGGGGGGGGGGGGGGGGGGGGGGGGGGGGGGGCAATTTTTTCTCATTTCAGATTTGGCAAAATAAGGGGGGGGGGGGGGCAATAGGCAACAGCATGATGTATTGCACAAAAGCAAAAAAATTGAATATAAATTCAAATCATATAACCAATTCTAAGTTCTTAGACTACAGTTATTCTGTCAGAAACCTATTATGTGTCAAATATTTAATTACAATCCAAGTTCAGACTTGTACTTGTTTGTTAACTGAATACTTATATATTCTGACACATACATCACATAACAGACATGTAATGAATTTACTTTGCATTTTTCTACGGAACAGCAACTAATCAGAGCTTTCTTAAATTTGATATCAAGCTTCATTAGAGCATGCTATACTGTGTGATTTGTTTTTATATCCAGCACTCATCATCAACTCCCTGTTTTTACTTAATACTTACATGACTTATAGGGATATCATAAGTGACGAAAGGCTTGTATATAAAAATAAGAAGATGTGGTATGATTGCCAATGAGAAAACTCTCCACCAGAGTTCAAATGACATAGAAGTTTACAACTAGAGTTCAGCTGGTTTAAAAAAAAATATTGTGGACAGTATTGTGGACAGGTTTTCAAGACATTTCAATTTAAAGTTGAAAAAAAGCATATTTATGAAGAGCTATTCATTTTTGTCTGGCCTTGTTTGAATAAAAGAAAGAAAGACTTTAGGTGTAATGTTTCTGGCAGTGGCGTCTGCTGCATCAACAACTTCTTAAAGTCAGTTCAAGGGGAAGGATTATTGGTAAATCAAAGACATTTGGTATGCAGTTGTACAGGCATTGGTACATATCATTTCCATGGAGATTATTTGGCCCTGCACCAGGGTTTACCCCTCAGTCATGATCTATTGACTTTGAAACTTTTTGCATCATTACATGTTAAAGTTTGTGATTAGGTCAGTTTTAGGGGGAACCACTTACGATAAGTCAATGCTATTTAGTACAAGGTTGTATTTGCATTGGCATATCTTATATCTCAGAAATTATTTGGCCTTGTTCCTTCAGTCATGGGTCATGGACTTTGTGTATTTTGCATAATTTACATGTTAAAGTATTGCTATTTGGATTTCAACATTTGCATTTTACTATCAAAATTATATACAGACAAGACATATATCTGTGTCAACAATTGATTGCTACTATAAATATGTTGCAATTAGGTAACAGCTGTGAAAAATAAAGTGTTAAAGGGTAAATTCCAGGGAAAATAGCAGGAAGTTGGACCAATTCAATAAGTAAAATGATCATTCTATTTTTTTTACATAGATTTATTATTATGGAAAAGAATTTAACACAAATAAATTTTTTAAAATAATTTGTATGAATATATGAAATAATAATGCTTTAGTTTCAAACCCTTTTAACTTTCAGTGGAGCCACAAAGTCTAAGATGGTTTTGATCAGATCTGATGGAAAGATTGTCGCATGGAGTGAAGGACCATGTACTAATCAGTGGGTATGTATACAAAATAATGACTAGTGAGAATTGTGTATTGTATATTGCTTGACATTAACTAGAATTATATAAATAGATTTTACTTCCATATATATTTTACAATTATATAAGACAGTTCAAAGGAACAGCTATAAAAATAAAGAATTTGTATGATTTTCCAATGAGACAGTCTATTCAGCAGAGACCAAAGGACGAGGATGTATACAACTATAGGTCACTGTATGGCCTTCAAGAATGAGCAAAGCTGGCCTTCAAGAATGAGCAAAGACCAAACTGTATAGTATTAAAGCTATAAAAGGCCTTGGTATGACAAAATGTCAAACATTAGTCAAAAGAGAAAAACAACAGCCTGATTTAATAACAACATCTGAATTACAGGCTTCTGACTCTAGACAGACATGTGGTGGGATTTAACATGTTGTGAGCTCTCAACCCTCCCCTAGACTGAGACAGTGGACAGAGACAACTTTGTAATTGTGGATTACAATTTCTTTAAAGATAAGGAGATGTGATATGATTGAAGATGAGACAACTCTCAACCAGAGACCAAATGACATAGAAAATAGCAGATAGCCTTGAACAAATGAACAAAACCCATACTGCATAGCAAGCTGTAAAATGCCCTGAAATGACAAATGTAAAATATGCTAATTTATATGTCTGAACAATATTCATTTCTTTTTCTCTTAAAGATTTTGGTTGACCACATATGATTTAAATCATTACACATTATTGTGGGATAGCTTTATATTATGTTAATTAGTAATATATATTATAAGTATACCTTTTTTATAGCTGATTGGTCAAGAGGAATGTCTAAAGCGAGTGAATGATATGACACAGGAAGCTAAGAAATCTGCTGGTTTAGATTCAGATAAGCCAATTAGATCTTTGGTGTGTATAAAAATAACAAAATTTCATTAACATACATCTCACATATATAGATGGAGTCTGACTCAAAGACAGCCCCCAGTTTTCAGCTTGTTTGAAATTTTTTGCTAGATGTTAATCCAACTAAATCTAGGCATTGAAAAACATAGCTATTTGGTAATATCAACAAATTATTAATTATAAAAATAAGAAGATGTGGTATGTTTGCCAATGAGACAACTCTCCACCAGAGACCTAATGACATAGATGTTAACAAGTTTAGATCACCATACAGCCTTCAATAATGAGCAAAACCAATAGTGCATAATCAGAATGAAAGTTTAAAAAAAGTTCTTACAAATACTGTCATAAATTACCTGAAATCTGACTGTAAAATTAAGATATACAAACATTTAGAAAAGTAAACATTGGGCCACATTGAGATATATGAAGGATAATTAGGTAGGAATTTGAAATATATAGAGGGTAAATAATTTGTTTGGGCTGCATACAAACAAAATGGCCAAAAGTAATAAAATGAAGAAGCACACAAAATTCAAGACTAAATACACCATATCTGTAAAAAATATGAACATACACCTCAAGCATACTGTTATAAAATTGCAACTGGGCATTGTATAATAATAATCCACTAAACCCTCCAAGTTTAAAAAATAAAAATATATGTTGATTATTATGTTTTAAAAAAAATTGAAATACCTTTTTTTAATAAAAAAGATAAGAAGATTAAACTGTTGCATGCCACAAATCATTCTTGAACATTTTTACAAAACAAATACTTAATTTAAGTTCAGGCTTGCTGAGACAGGTTGGAATAGCACTGATTAAGTGACACATGAAGTACAGGAGATGCTCACCCTGTTATTGCGTCTTATCATTATTATATTATTATATTACAAGGCATTTTTAAATCCCATTATATAACAATACAATTACTCTAAGCGCTTTACATGTTAAAAAATATACACAAATTCGTACATAGACGAAACTGCAAAGTAAAAAAAATACGTTTAAAAGCATACAAAATCACTTAAGACTCTAAAAACTTCACCAAATTGGATAAAAAATGGATTAAAAGAAATATCAATGAATTAGTAAAAATCTCAAAAATTATTATTTAAACTAAATAATATAAATAGACTTAGAATTTGAATAGTCATAGACTTATCTTTTGAAATTGCTAAATGCTACTACTTTGTATTCATAAAATATGCTAACAACTCATAGTAAAAAGTTCTATCCAAATATACAGAAATACAACAAATCTAATTAAAAAGTACACAATATTATTGTAGCAAATCAACATCAGTCAAACACAATCAATCACAGATCCAGGTCTATACTATTAGCGATCCACAAATGCTACTTTGAATAAATGCGTCTTTAGTCCTTTTTTAAATAGATCAAGTGATTGTTCATTTCGAAGACTTGCTGGAAGGCTATTCCAAAGAGTCCCTGCCACCAAATCGAACCTCCGCTCACCATACATTTTGGGCATGCGTTTTTTTTGCATCTCGATTAGAGCAGCATTTTAAGATCGTAAGGATCGTGCCGGTTTGTAAAAATGTATGAGTTCTCTAAGATACGTAGGAGCAAGTCCATGCAAGGCTTTGAATGCGTACAACAACAGTTTATACTGGCATCAGAATTTAAATGGTTACCAATGAAGAGTCATAAGTGTTGGAGTTTTATGTTCAAACTTCTTTTTGCGGGTTACTAGCCTGGCAGCTATGTTCTGAACACGCCGAAGCGTTCACACCATACATTAAAGCATTACCATAATCCAGTCGTGACGTAACAAGAGAGCATACTAGAGTTTTGCAAGCTTCCTCCGTTATATGTGATCGAATCCGTCCTATGTTACGAATCTGATGAAAACAGGATTTGGTAATTGCAGAGGTCTGTTACTGCATGCTGAGGGTTTGGTTGAAATAAACACCAAGATTTCGAACACAGGACAATTCACTAAGTATAGTTCCATCAAATTTCAGTTGTAACTGACCGCGACTTTTGACTTTGTGTTTTGGAGCAAAAAAAATCAATTCGGTCATGTCCTGGTTCAACTTTAACATGTTTGTACACATCCAAGTTTTGATATCTTCCAAACAAGCCTCTAGACGCTCGGAGATGTCATCCCAGTTATCTAATGGTTTGATGGCTTGGTAAATTTGTTTTGTCTTTATTCCATTGGTAGTTTACATAGTTCTCTCTGTTTTCACTCTTATATGGGATATCTTGAATGGACTGTTTAGATTATGATGGCTTCAGTACTACTCATTTCATACAACTAGCCATTTAAAACATAAAATAAGCTTAAACAACTTTATATCAGATGAACTTACTGTAGTTAGCCGATTTCTGTCTTTCATGGAATTTAAAATAGTTTATCAGACGATTTTGTTTTATTGCTAAAGGATTTTCTCAAATTTGGTATTAAGACCTTACATGTACAATGTATGTTGTATTATTTATGAAAAAAAAACTGAGATGCAAAATCTCAAATGATTGTTAAAGAAGTTTTTATAGAACTAGCTATTAAGATATTATGCATTTTTAACATTTTTCAGTTTTTGTAGGGTGATTAATTCACTGTTGACAAATGGCCATTCAGTTTAATGTTGGGAGCTTAAAATATATTAATATTATATGTTAACTTTAGTAAATTGAATAAAAAAGATTTTGGTGCTTCAAGATTTTAAACTTTCAAAAAAGAAAAATTCTATGGCCTAAGTTTAGATCCGAAAATAGTAAACTGAATTATTGATATTGTTTTTATTGCAGGGTTTATGTATGAGTGGAGCTGATCAGAAAGAAGCACAACAACAATTGATAGATGGAATGAAGTCAATATATCCAAATGCAAGTCAAGATGTGTCTGTATCTAGTGATACAACTGGTGCCATTGCAACAGCTACTGCATTAGGTTGTTATCTATACCTCATGGTCACTGAGGCTGATTGTTTCTATAATATTGAATCCAATAATATATGGTTCCATGTCCTTTCATTTAAAATAAGGGAGATAATTGACTACTTCAAATTTATAAAATGTGACATCTAATTTGGAAAGATATCTTTATACTGATTCCAAGAATATATGTTGTTCAGGTACTGGTACTTTATGTGGAAAAAGTGGTTATACAGGGTAAGCTGCAAAAGCACAATAACGGTTCAATATCATATATACGTAGGACTCGCATCCATGGGCGGGTTCCAGATGTATGGCAGATTTCAAATCTATGGTAAATATGACGTCATGCCATCCCAAATCTATGGCAGAATTCTAAGAATCCAAATCTATGGCACATTTTCTAGTTTCCTAATCTATTGCGGTTTTTTCTAGTATCTAAATCTATGACAGATTTTCTGCAAATGGGGGATAAGTCAATATATATCTGACCAAGGACTTGCCTTAAACAAATGCTTTCTCAAGAAATCTTACTCTCTCCAACGGGACAGGTATTCAACACAAATATAGGTGAAATTGATGTAATCGAAAATCTATGAGAGATTTGTATTTGTTTCCTAATCTCGAGAAAGATTATTTGCTACATAAGTACAGTTAGTTGCTGAAATAAAGCTGACAAAAGGCAACACCAGAAACACAGTGGACAAAAAACAAGGAGCTTTACTTTTATTCTTACAACACAAAAGACAAATCTTCTAATAGATTCATAAATGCTGTGATATTTTTTTTGATCTATGAAGTGATTCTTTTTCACCAGGTCAATTAATTCCTCATTTAAAAGACATTCTCTATGTGGAGTGGCTAAGCTGTTACTTTTTCGTACAAATGATTAGAATTTGAATCGAAAAAAAAAGTTTTTTCTAAATATATTCATACAATTCTATCATTTAACTATTTATTCAAAAACTTGATAATTTTTGAGTAACCCCATTTAGGATTTTTCTTTTTTAATTTGCAACTGGACAGTACCTTTGCATAGTCCCTCAAAAACAACATAATATTACGTTATTAAATTGTGATGTTGTAGTTTACTCTTTTTCCCGGAAATTACGCAATTTCAAAATCTGCCATAGATTTGGGGAAAACAAAAAAATGCCATAGATTTATGATTTTTATGGCGTTTGTGACGTCATATTTGCCATAGAATTGAAATCTGCCACAGATCTGGAACCCACCATAGATTTGAGTCCTACATATATACCAAAAATCTTATCGACATGTTTAAGTAAAATGGCATAAGAGGAAATAAATATAACAGTAATCAGAACAAAATGAAAAGGTCTTTCCAAAATGGTTGAAAGACTTAATGAATTATCATCATAATGTGATTATTATATGTAAAGAGATTTTTTCAGTTTCTTTTTTCTTACAGGTGGCATAGTACTTATTTCAGGAACTGGGTCTAATTGCCAGTTAAACAACCCAGATGGTAGCATGTATAGGTGTGGTGGTTGGGGTCATCTCCTTGGTGATGAAGGGTCAGGTAGGCTGTACAAAACATTTTTACATATGCATGAAAATATTTGGTTATATGATTCTTACATATTCATAGTTTGTCAATAATGATGATGGTTGAATATGTGGGGGTTGAACAAAGTTTACATTTGAGGACACGGTTATTGAGCACGAGGTTGGTTGTTATGATATGGCAAACAAGAGAAAAGGATATATCAATCAAGCCTTATTTAGTTGAAATCTCACATAGTTTGTCGCACCAGGGTTTTTGGTCATAAAACTAAGTACTCACAGTACAAAATTTGTGCTGGAAACACCAAATCCAGGCTGTGTTTTGATTGGTTGAATTTTTGTTCTGAGTATTATAACAAACTCCAAATTATTATCACTGCAAGCACGGGTATAATCCAGTCTTGTTTAATTTATGTTTACCTCTGATAAATTGAACTTGGTAAATTTAATCTGAGTGAACTTTGATATATTTTGCTGTCCCCTTTAAGAAAATATTACCTGAATTAACCACAATCTGTTAGAATACAAGAAAAGTTTGATACAAAAAGACATTTAAATCATTTCAATAAACCAACATTGCAATTACAAGTTGAATATTTTAAGGAGATATCTTTTTTATTATTCATCAATAAGAGTTTCCTTTAATAATATCTCAATCTATCTGTTTATATAACAATTAGAATTGTATGTTAATTGTTAGGGGACGCCTTTGAAGAAAATTGTGTTTGTTACACAAATTAAGCATGATCAAAAAAGAGGGACGAAAGATACCAGAGGGACAGTCAAACTCATAGATCGAAAACAAACTGACAACGCCATGATTATGACAAGAGGCTTGTGACGTTGATTAAGTTTACAAAAGTTTATGATTTTCAAACCTATTTATTATTTTATTCAAATTTTAATTATTTTGTTTGACCTTTATTGTAATAGATTATAAATTGGGACTTTTAATTTTTTTCTTCCATATTTTAGCTTACTGGATTGCACAGAGAGCCATAAAAACCATATTTGACCATGAGGACAATCTTTGTGTATGTCCATTTGATTGTACATTTGTATGGAATACCATCAAGACATATTTTAAGGTAAAAACTTATACAATGTTCATATACCTTTTTTAGTTTCAAATACTTATGTTGATTGATTGATTGTTGGTGTTTAACACCACTTTCAGCATATTTGCTGGCAATTTTTATTGTTGGAGGAAGCAGGAATACCTAGAGAGAATCACTAACCTTCAGCAGGAAACCAGCAATCCCAGTCAAAAACAGTCAGTAGAATGCACCCACTACGGGCAGTGTTTAGACTCAAAACCTTAGAATTGACTGACTAGAGATCATTGTAGAATTTAGAATGTGGACCCTTGCTGACAAGTCAGGTTTAATAGTTTTGACAATTTTCTTCAAAGATCCATATGTGATTAGGCCAAAAAAAATAAATGTCTGTTTAAGGTTACATCATAACAAAAAATAGATGTAGGTAGATCAGTATTTCTATTTTATTTTATTTTATTTTTTTGTGACATGATTTTGATTTGTGCGGTCTGTCTTTCCATGGTCAGAGTTGTCCATAGGCCGAGTTTATCTGCATTTTTAATGATAATTTCCCTTAGTTATTGGTTGGAGAAAAAAAAATGGCGGCAAATTTTTATTTCATCACTAGAATCACAGCTGTCATATTCACAGTTATGAACATATGGATGTATCGGGCAATTGATTAAATTTATTGGCAACTCTTAACTTCGCTTTTGAAATGAGTTCTGTTAATTTTTCACTTTACGAGGGAAAGAAAATGGCTTAGGGTCAGTGATCAAAATTAGGGTTGGTCGGGTAACCATAAAAAGACATATTTTTTTTTGGCCTTACCTTATTCTGATTAAAATTTGCCAATGATGTCAGTATTTTGCAAAAAGTCTTAATGTACATGGATTTGTACTGAAGTTTATGCCATGCACAACATGTATCTAATTCTAGGGTACATTAATATGCTTAATTCAATGGTTTTAAGTCATTTTCTTATTTACATTAGTTCTTATTTGATAATACTTATAGTTTCTGAATTTTTTATTTGTTTTAAAACCTAAAAATAGTAAACGTTTTGTATTTCAAATTTCATTTCTTTAGTAAACTACAGAATATTGACACGATGCCTTTGAAGATATTTTGAAGATAATACAGCATTTTTTACTGAGATATGTTTTTCATTTCTTAACTACACAGATACAAGACAGGAACCAAATTCTTGGAAACTTCTACACAAATTTTGACAAGTCATTCATTGCAGGGATGTGTAAAGAATTAGCAAGAGGTCAGTGGTATGTATAAAATGTCAAATGAAATTTGAAATACAGTTTTTGAAATAAAAAAGTTTTGTGTGTTCACTGTGTTGCCTTGGTATGTACTTGTCATTAGTTTGGAAACAGTATTTTTATGCCCCTCTGCTAGGTGTCTGGGGGGGGGGGTATTAAGTGTTACCCATGTCTGTCCCGAAAGTCCTGAATGTCCCGAAATTGGTTTCCATTCTCTAACTTTAGTTTGCCTCAACCAAATGAAAAAACTTAAACACAATGCTTATTACCACAAAACACAGATCAGCTTTGACATTGGGTGGCGTCACTTTTACTGTTCATGAGTTATGCTCCTTTATAAACATAAAAATTGCTGAATTTTTCGTTTCCATTCTCTCACTTTAGTTTGCCTCAACCAAATGTTATAATACATATACACAATGCTTGTTTCCACAAAACACAGATCAAGTTCGAAATTAGGTGGCATCACTTTTACAGTTCATAAGTTATGCCCCTTTATAAACATAAAAATTGCTGATTTTTTTGTTTCCGTTCTCTAACTTTAGTTTGCCTCAACCAAATATTATAAAACTTATACACAATGCTTATTACAACAAAACACAGATCGAATTTGAAATTGGGGTGGGGGGCATCACTTTTACCTTTCTTGAGTTATGCCCTTTCTAAATGGAAAAATTGCTAAATCTGTCGTTTCCGTTCTTTAACTTTAGTTTGCCTCAACCAAATCTTATGAAACTTATACACAATGCTTATATAATAAAAAAAAACGGTCTTAACAATGTGAATCCTGCATCTGTATGTGGAAGTTGACTCGTGCATATTTACAAGTGTGTAAATTTTTTTTTGTGGGAGGAGGGGGGATCAATTCGCAACAGCAAGGCAAAAAATAGAATATAAATTCAAACCAATTCTAAGTTCTTTGACTACATTTATTCTGTGTCAGAAACCTTTTATGTGTCAAATATTTAATTACAATCCAAATTCAGACCTGTATCAAGCGCGAATATTGCATCCATTTTTGCCCCAACTGTTCAGGGTTGGACTTCTGGGGTCGTATCCAGCTGCGCTCGGCGAAGCAATTTATTGAAAAATGTCACCCAATCGCGAAATTCCGTTATATTTCAATTTCTCGATTGTCAACCCCACTAAAACTTGTTATGCCTTAAATCTAAATTGATTTATCTTCACAATAGTGTGTAACACGCCTACCTTTGTTGTCGGAATCAATCGTAGCAGGCCTCCCAAAGTATGTCAACCGTAATTATTTCGTCTTCCAACAGCAGGGTGACATTTTTCAAAAATGCGAGTTAAGTACCTTGTGTTATATTAAGGTATGCCTGTGACAAATACTCAACAAAAGAATAGGACACGATGTGTTGCTTCACTCTTCACTAAGTACACGTACATTTGAGATGATGGGGAGGAAAATTATATAATAGTCAGTTATTTAAAAAACTTACAAGCACTAAAGATAGTAAAGTTAAATCACTGTTATATAACAAATACGATTTTAGTTTAGAGACTGCAGTATACACAGACCATGGTTTGATCTATTCATGGTCCTATTAGCTTACCTGTGATAAATGTAAATAATGGATATTAATTCCTTTACAAAACAAATAAAGACACAAACTATGTATGGTAGATAGTTATTCACATAAATATTTCAGGACATTTTATTTATTTTAATAAATATAGGATTTAAAAAATGAAACAAATATAAGCATTACATAACCAGCTGATAATTTTTTACACAAACATCGTGCTGATGTAACTGATAAAAATCATTCCAGCCCTTTCTTATATATAGCAGTGGTCAGGGCTAGTAACATCTCAGGATTAGGTTTACTCTTTATTGCAGAATATTCAATGAATATACATTTATTGTCTAATTGAATATATCGAATAATGGGATATTTTTTGCTGACATTTTGGGTATCCGATTTGCTGGAGTCTACTGTACATGCATTTCAGGGATTAAATGTAGAGGTATGATAATAGCCATAATTTGGCCCCTGATTTTGCAAAAATATATTATAAAAATCATGTTAATTTAATTGATAAATGAACCAGTTAATATAATCTAGACAATTTAATGCAGAAAGGTCTATTGTGATGTCATTATAATGTCATAAGTGTGTTGGAATTGACATAATTGACAAAAAAATGGCATTATACACATAGTATTTTAGGGCAAAATAGATATTAGGCAAGATCAGCCATTACCCAAAAAGATATTTTACTCACATTAAGATCTTTATAACATAGACTTTGTAGCAAAATGTCTTATTGTGTAAAGCCTTGGTTCATATCTAAATATTAGTTACAAGAATATTTTAGCAGTTTTGCACTACTTTCAAAAGTTTGAAACTTTAATGTCAATATATAAAACAAAAATCAAAACTATCAATACTGACATCTGTCAGATAAATGTCTTATGAATATCTGAATGATTTTATTTGGTAGATTTATTATAATACTATTTGATTTTCATTTCAAGGGACCAAAAAGCAGCCTTACCATACCTTCTCCTTTATCAATTACACTCAGACTGAGTTAGCACAAAAAATAAGAAAAGCAGAGCATAAATTATTAAATTTGGATAAAAAAATGGCCTATATGGAAAAAGTAAAAACTGTGACAAAGAGGAGTGAATCTTTATAGTTTTATTAATTGTCAACAGATATGAAAGCATTTAAATGAAAAGAAGAGAAAACATAATACTGTTTGTCTATCAAATTAATATTCTTATAGGTTCATACTAAATATTCAGTAAATTTTCAGGTGCTTCAGAAAAGAAGGATAAATTATGTTTACAGTTATTCTGTGATGCTGGAGATATTCTTGCCAGACATATTGTTGGCTTGGAATCAAAGATAGACCAGGTAAGATTTTTTTTCAGCTGGTCTTTGCAGGCACCTTTGCAGGCACCTTTTCAGAAACCTTAACACCTTAAACATTATAGATCTAAGTCATGAATTATATTCTAATCTTAATGTTGGAGACTGGAATACATACCATATAGTCGGCTATAAAAGGCCCTGACATGAAAAATATGAAACATTTCAATTGAGAAAACTCTCAGCCTAATTGATAACAAAACAATTTACACAAAACAAATATGACGGGCATGAACCAATGACAACCACTGAACTACAGGCTCCTGACTTGGGACAGGCACATGTAGAATGTGGCAGGGTTAAACTAGTTTGCTGGCCCCAAACCCTCCCCCTAACCTGGGACAGTGATTGATTGATTGATTGGGGTTTAAGGTTACTTTCAGTATTATTGTGCTATTTCATGGCGGTCAGTTTTTATTGGTGGAGGAAGCCGGAGTGCCTGGAGAGAACCAGAACCTTAGGTAGGAAAACTGACAAGCCTAGTCAATGCAAATTATGGCTATTATTTGAGTCGAGCCCACCTTCCACGTGTGGGATTCAAACTCACAACCTCAGTGTTGACAGGCCAGTGATACAGTAGTTTGACTACTTAGACCACTTGGCCACCTAGGCCCCTACATGGGACAGTGGTGTAACAGTACAACATAAGAACAAACGAAAACACAGACCAGACATGGCAGTGTATCTATGCAACCCACAACAAAAAAGACACCAAGTAAAGATCTGAGTGTACTCACAATTACTGAGAGCTAGTTCAAAGCCAATACCAACTAATAAAAAAATCATGTATCTAAGACTGAAATATCAATTGTTACACATCCAACATACAATGGATTGAGTGTAAATAGTTATTTTGCCCAAATTTTTTTAATTACTTTCTTAAGCTGATATATATGGCATACAGCTCAAAACCAAAAAAAAAAATATTAATATTTTCTCGCGGTTCGAAGTAAAGCGGGAAAATATTGTATTGACGTTATGGGTAATATGCGTATGGTCCAATCAGAGGGGTTGATTTAGATCCGGGTATGTAGGTATGTTTGATTTGTTTGTCACTTTCTAGCCGCCGTTCGTACGTGCATGACTTAAACTTAAGTCATATATATATATATATGTATATATGTATTCATTTCAAGAAGTTTTGTTTTTTGTCATCTCTCTCGTTATAGAAGGTGAGGTCCGACTACCTTTTTCCTGAGATAGGCTTGTGCATTGTCGTCGGATACAGGTTTCCACTTAACAAAATATGGTTTTTCCTGGACGGCCTCGACTATCCGTGAGGGAAATATATATTTTGGAAAGATTTAAGAGAGAATGTTCATTTATAATGTATAGAAGCATTGAATTACAACATGTTTGTTATTTGTTGTTTAATAGAAACAATATTGTATTTGTTATTATAAAATTACATCCGGCGTCCATCAAATACGGCGGGCTGTCGGCAAATTGATATTTGCGTTTGTGTTGTTTTCTTTATAGGCATATGTAGTATAGATAATACATGTATTTTTAATGTTAAATAGTATGTACATTATTTATTTGTTGAAGCATTTTAAAAGATGCTTCATTAAATTTTTTTTTTTATTTCCTATTGATGTTCAGTCTCTGCTGGATGGAGAAAATGGTCTGAATATTGTGTGTGTTGGTTCTGTATGGAAGAGTTGGGATCTTCTACAACAAGGTAAATGGAATCATTGATCGTCTAAACCAATTGGTTTACATGGACTTATTCTCCAATGACATTCTGTTGTTAACTTGATATTTTCTTTTATTTGCCTTACATTAATTAGTGGTTGTTTTATATCCATCAGCCTAACATCTAATGTCTGTCAAACGAATTCTAATGAATGAATATGTTCATATGTTGTGTGTATATTATCTTTTTCAGAATAATTCAGTTCTGCACAACAGAATATTTTCAGATACCAATAATATTTGTATGAGAACTTTAAATTAATTCAGTGACTAAACTAATTATTAGATTTTTAATTGAATTTGCTATTTTATGTTTCCATCATATGATTTTGGGATGTTCCAAAGCTAAGCATAAACATTACCATGAGTTTACCAAATTTAACATCAACTTTGCCATGGGTTTAATACTCAAAGCTAAACATTAACTTTTCTGTATTTACAGAAAGAGGTGTGTTTCTTGATATGCAAATCTATCTAAACCACTGACTGCATTTCAGTCAAAATTTCACAGAACCTTAAATTTGTTCTATAATACCAATGTGGACTTTATTTTTTTATTTTTTTATCTAAATGATTTTTGTGTTACCAATAGCAAAGCATGAACTATCTGTCTATGAAAAGGAAAGCATTTTTGTCGCCTCCTACATCATTTAATGGAATTCATTGAAACTTCAAGAAAGTCCCAAGACATGTTGTGCATCTCTTGTTTTAGTTTTATACAAGTTGTATTTTGGGGTTAGTTAAGCAAAAAATTTAGTAAGCCATATCTAAACATGAATCAAGCAAAATATTGAGTAAGTCATATCTAAACATGAATCAAGCAAAATATTGAGTAAGTCATATCTAAACATGAATCAAGCAAAATATTGAGTAAGCCATATCTAAACATGAATCAAGCAAAATATTGAGTAAGCCATATCTAAACATGAATCAAGCAAAATACTGAGTAAGCCATATCTAAACTAATAGGGGAAGTGAGAGATTTGAATTTATAAGCCAGGCTTGTTGCAATTCTGTTTGGTACTAGAGTCAAATAAGCAGTGATCTGCACATGACTAATTTTGTTCCTGGCCATATGCAGCAACTTATTGATCACATGTGCTCAGATATTTAATTTACAAAAGGATGTGCGGCAATCACCATACTTATCCAGAACATCATTAATAAAAATTTAAACCAGTTTTTTTCATTTGCCTCTTCCAGTAGTTGTTGTATGTAATATCTTTATTTTTTTCATATTTAGAGAGGGTGGTACAGGGTTATTTTTTGCAATTTTTATTTCACGTGTTGTTGTGCTGGAGGCTCATTTATTCACTGTTTTGCACAAATTGGTAAAAAAAGCAACATGCAACATATTTGCAATTTTTCGTTCATCTTAAAATGGCCATTTAATTTCCTGTTCTTCCATACACATACCTCTCTTTTATGGCTCTATATAGATAATTGGTGTTATTTAATAGAAAATATTTGATTGTTTCTGGGAAATTTTATTCACAACTTTTATAAACTCAGAAGGATTTAATTTGACATATTGTGTAGACATGTGTCTATTGTTGAAAACTGTGCATTATCTAAGGGATGTCTTTTGTTTATTTTGTTTGTTATGTTGCTGTCTCACTGATGTATCCCAGGCATCATCTTTGGTTCATATGCAGAAAACAGTACATGGTGTAAAAATTTCTGTTTTACCTATAATTTTATGGACAAAGGGAAATCACTCCATATAAAATATTGCTTAAACGTTTCTTTGCAATACAATGTTTAATACCATGTTCACAATACAAATTGGAATTAATCTTTATCCACTTAGTGCTCACAAGCACTTTAATTTATCTTTTCTATTTGAAGGATTTACAAACGTTTTAAAGACAAATTGTGACAGAATACAAAAATTTTGTCTCCTTGACCTCAACCAATCAGCAGCTTTAGGAGCAGCCTGTCTCGGTGCCAGAGATATTAAGTTTACACTTCCCATGGACTATAGTGCAAATGCCACAATCTTACATAAAGCAGTATTATGATGGATGACATGGAACATCAGGGTCATAAACAGTTTTCGGACCAATATACATTACCAATGGACAACAGTTTTAATGCTAGTATCACAAAATATATTATTTAATGTATTAGAGCTTCAGGGATATATTTCTCGCCATGCAGGATGAAGTAAAACTTTAAATGGTGCAGTTGTTAAATGTAGTTTTTAGTAATAAACATGATAAAGGGTTTATGATGGACCTGGAAATCCATGAAAATTCCAATTATTACAGAAAGAAAATTTGATACTGTAAATTTAGAAATTATTGCGTGCATTTATTATTGCGATTTTTGTGGAAAGGACACAAAATGAGATTAATTATTGCGATTGCAGGAAAATCTGCATACAGTTATATATATCTGATATCAGAATGCGAGTTATTATTATTGTGATACTCACTCAATCGCATTATTCGCATTAATAAAAACCTCGCAATAATTTCTGAATTTACAATATATCAAACTCACAAAAAATTGAATTATGTAAGAAAGTTTTTGCTTATAATGCCAATTTGTCATAATAATTATGTACTCCTAACTCAATTTTTTTTGTATTTACCAAATTTGGACTATTTTTAAATCATTTTTTGATTTTAGAGATATTGGCAGAATGCTCTTACCAAATTGATTTTTTTGTGATAATGTGTATCATACCTTTATACATCTTTTGTTTACAAATTAATTTTGGTCATTAAATTTTCTAAAAGTTCTCTGAAAGGACATTTTGCATATAAATTGTAAAATGGAGATGTTTTCATGATCATGATAATTATACAGTATTTGGAGACAAACTTCTGTGAATATACTTAACTTGATGAATCAAATTTGTTTACAAATATGACACTATCAATGCTTTAATTTATGTTTTTTTACTTGAAGGATTTACAAACATTTTGAAGACAAATTGCAACAGAATTAAAATGTTTTGTCTCCTTGACCTTAATCATTTGGTCTCTGTTGGAGAGTTGTCTCATTGGCAATCAGACATTTCACCTCTTCTTATTTTTATGATTATAGATACACTATAGGCTTCTTTAATCTTTAATGCTAAAAAAAAGTATGTTCTTGGACATAGTCCTTGGTGCTATTGGTTTTGCTAAGGATGTTTTACAGTTAAATGCATTATTTATTGATTTTCAGTTATAGTTCATTGAGCCTTAGTTGTATGCAAAATTTTACCAAAATCTGTGACATAGCCCATTTACTGTACCTTGTCCTTTAGGGAACTCTACCAACAAGAAATTTATAAGGGTTTCAGCAGTTATTTTTGTACATGTAATAGAATTATGTAAGATTTACAATATCATTTAAAATTATACCATGTAGAGTTATTTATAGCTTTCTGTCTATCACTTTACTAGCTTTTGCTTAAAAATGCCAATTGTAATTTAAATGAATGGTTTTTGTCTTCTGTAAGTTTTTTATGCAATTTTGTGAACATCATGAATCGTATTGGGTCATTATATTTATATATATAACCCACATGAACCTATCAGATTAAAAGTTTTCAGCTCTAAATCATATTGAGAAATCATAATTAAGTCGACTGTTTCATATTTTTTTTAAATTGTAAGCAGTATTTTGATATTATGTTTTGTTCATTGTGATGACTTTATTTTGTAGCAGGGGAAGGTGCAATGCAACTTCTGTGAAACAATACAGAAATTTAAATCATTTTTTAAATGCTGATAACATAATGTGTCTGATGCCATATTCTTTTGTTCAAAATTCCTTCTGTGAACAGATAGTTCATAAACTTTAGGAAAAGAACCTTTTAAAATTATTCTGCCTTAAAAAGTATTTAAACAATTCATCAATCAAGAAAAGCTATATAAAAAAATGGCTAACTAGTTGCTGCCACATAGCATCAGTGGCTTTCTTGGAAATTGACCTTTTAGTGTCTGCATAAGATAATAATATAATAGCTAGTATAGGTAATGGTACAGGTACATTATTCAAGGAAAAGTAGAGGCTAAAGAAGAGGAAAGAATAATTAATTTAATGTCAAATTCCATAATGATATTGCTTGATAATAAATTTACAATTTTACTTATAATATATTATGAGACTATGTTAGACATATAGTAAAGCAACTTAAAAATATACTTGTGTTTAGTTTTTTTCTTGTTGAAAAGTAGCAAAGAGATAAATTTGTGGCAGTGTGAAAAAATGATCATTTGTTTGTTTGACTTGAACACCACTTGGCATCCAGTTTAATTGATGTAGGAAGTTGGAGTACCCAGAGAGAACCATTGAACTTCAGCAGGGAAACTGGCAGTCCTTGTCAATAAGATATGTGTTAAACATACCTAGCATGGGTTCCAACTCACCTCAGACAAACTAGTGATAACTGTAGATGAAATATTAAGACCACTTGAGCTCTGTCTAGGCCCCATCATACCATTGTTGTTTAAAATATCCTACTATTAGGTGAACCAGACTTTGTATGGAGGTTACTATGATGTGTAGTTGTTAGCAAGTCATTATCACATATTTAGTCTCATTTCCATGTTATAATGATCATGTTTTTGACTCAGTTTGTCACTCAGTAAAATTAATTAGGCCAAGTAATAGTGGAAGTAAATTTAATTACTCTTTGTAACAGTCAAAAGGACCAAAAAGTACATGCCTGGAATTTGAATTTCAGAAATGAACTATGATGTAAATATGTAAGACTTGAATCTAAGAGGTGTCAGGTATAGGTCAGAGTGACATACTTTTCATTGATTTGTTATGGGATGCAGTTTGGATATACTCACAAAACTCAACTAACAAAGTTAGTTGTTTTTGAGACCCAAATCAGGATATTATTTCTGATTTGCCTCAACTGTATTTGATTAATCTAGTATTGTGTGAGACATATGGAATACATTGTTAATTAATGACAGCTTTACATGCTTCAGCAAAAATTGCATGCGTTTTCAGGTTAAGGTTCATGTGGACCCTTTGGCTAAAATGGCTGCGTTTTCACCTCAAAATTTACTCTGAGCACACTAACCTGTGCATCTGGGAAAGTGTTAAGGCATAACATGCCCTAGATAAATAAAATTCAAAAGCATTTTATGTTTTAGAAAATTTAAAACTTAACTGGATTTTGCTGTGCACTTTTTTCATCCATGCAGAAGATGATAAAATCAACAAACAGTTGAGTTTCACTTGATATGGTCCACTCAGGTACACAGTTTAATTCACTAATTATTGTCATGTATCTATTGTCTTTTTACTGCCCATGTCAATCAATACAGTTCACTTCAATTATTACCTGTGGGGATGTTCTCAAACCTCTTTCACAACTTTGTTTATTTTGGCATCTTCTGGTGGAATGAAAAAAGTGCACTGCTAAGTTTTTAATTTTCTAAAAGAGAAAATGTATTTGAATTTTATTTATCTAGAGCATGCTATGCCTTTAAATTTTTCCAGATTCTCAGGTTTGTCTGTAATCCGAGTAAATTTTGAGATGAAAATGCAGCCATTTTAGCCAAAGGGTCCACATGAACCTTAATAAAGTGATATTTAATGGAAATATTGAATTACTCTTCTTTGTACTAGACGAAAACAAAGCAATAAAACTGCTGTTCCTTTGATTTATTTTGTTTCAAGTGTATGAAGTGATTTTTTGTCACGAGTTGACAAACCATATCTTTTCATTTCCACAAAGAATTTTTAACAGAAAGGCAACCAATATTGAAGTTTTATCATCTCAAGGGGATTTAAAACCATCTGCAGTTAAGGGGAACATGCTACAATGAGTCCAAGACATTCAATATGGTTTTACAATATAGCTAGATTCATAACAATTTGAACACTTTTCAGTCCATCATTTCATACCATGTTGACCTTCAGATATTTAGTTTGCATGATTATGCCGCTGTTGTTTTCGAATCTCTTTATGTATGTATATATGTTAACCATTTTGCACTATCACTGTACAAATCCATTTTTAAATGTTATCTTGTACAAAGCAAAGTGTGACCATGTACTAAATATTTTACAAAGATGTTATATTAGGCTTTTCTGAAGAAAACTCAATCACTATATGCCAAAGTATGTTAATCATACTGTTACCCAGTAAATAAAATGCTCCACTGGGCGCAGCTTGATACGACCACAGAGGTCGAACCCTGAACAGTTGGGGCAAGTATGGACACAACATTCAAGCTTGATAAAGCACTGAATTTGGAATGTGATTAAATATTAGACACAGCATAGGTTTCTGACACAGAATGAATGTGGTCTAAGAACTTAAAATTTTTTAAATAACCTATTCAAACCATATCATTATTATTTGCTTTTATATATAAATCAGAAATAACCAATTTAAAATGGAAAATTTTAAAGACAAAAAAAGGAAAAAAAGGAAAAAAAAATCCCTCCCCCAAATTTTTTGAACCCCCTTATGATTCATCACACCCAAACTCAATCCCAGCCTTCCCTTTGTGGTATGGTACCTTGCAGTACAATTTTAGAGAGATCCATACACTTGAACACAAGTTATTGTCTGGAAACTAGAAAAATGCTTGTTTTTATGCCCCTTTTTGGCCCCAAATTCCTAAACGTTTAGGGCAATTACCCCCAAACTCAAACTCAGCTTTCCCTTTGTGATATGGAACCTTGTAGTACAATTTCATAAAGATCCATACACTTACACACAAGTTATTGTCCTGAAACTAGAAAAATGCTTGTTTTTTGCCCCTTTTTGGCCCCTAATTCCTAAAATTTTGAGGCAATTACCCCCAAAATCAATCCCAGCCTTCCCTTTGTGATATGGAACCTTGTGGTACAATGTCAGAGAGATCCATACACTAACACACAAGTTATGTCTGGAAGTTACAAAAATGCTTATTTTTGGCCCCTAATTCCTTAACTGTTGATACCATGTCCCCCAAAATCAATCCCAACCTTTCTTTTGTGGTATTGAACCTTATGGTAAAATTTCATAGAGATCCATTCTTTTAAACTAAAGTTAGAGTGCGAAAACCAATGTGTCTTCGGACGACAATACGAGGGACGACGCCGGATGCCAACGTCATACCAATATACGACTGCAAGGTCGTATAAAAAGCAAGTGAAATACCATTTTTTATGTGTTTATTATAGAATGATTTACCATCAAATAAAATTTATAACAGTGTACACATGATGATGTTTTGGCACCAGTTTAATTGTAACAAAATAACTTCAAAACTTTCACTCAAATATTTATGAATTGCCATACAAATCGATTACCATTCCAAGCTGGCATTTAGATAATTAATTATACTGAACTTTAGTATAAATTTACCCATTAATCCTTTCATATCCATTTTCAAAAAATAACATACCGGTAACCTCAACAAAATACTGTTAATTCAGAATTTATTGCAAGATTTTCATTAATGCTAATAATGAGACTGGATGAGTAACGCAATAATATGCACTTGCATTCTGATATCAGATACATTTAGGTGTATGTAGATTTTTCTGAAATCTTCTTATGGTATCCAGTTATCCATCAAATTTTTTATGATTACTAACTGCTAATTTATATGACACTAATGTCAATTGCAATAATTAATCCTGCATTTTTGTCTTTTCTTCAAAAATTGCAATACTAAATGCACACGATAATTTCTGAATTTACAGTAGACCAATTTCCATCAGTTACTTCATTGGAATTGATTTGTAAAACTTACAATGCAGGACAAAGGAAGTATTTTAATAAACATTTTTAAAAAATGTTGTTCTCGATAAGGTCAAAGGTGCATAAATATGAGATCTATTGGACTTTTCAAAATTTTGCTTTCAACAAGAGATTGTAGAACATCTAATTTTAGTTTTGTTTACAGAAATAACTTTTGTATTTTTTCCTACTCTATCGTTTGTTAAAATTAAAATAGACAATTGGAGTGTAAAGGGTAATATAATGCTTTAAATGGCTGTAGAGGTTGGATTATTTTAATTAATGCTGCATTATTCCAAAAGTAATCCTACAAGCTTTGTTTTTACTGTATAAATCCTTAGCTACGATTTTGACAAAAATTTCAAATATGATTCTTTTTGTTTCAAGTATAAATAAAAGGGGAATTTTGAAATAACATTTTGTTATAAGCAGTTAGTTTGGCCCAAATTTGTCAAAATAAGTGCAAAAACATCGCTGATGTATTATTGACTTGCAAGTGAATAATCGACCTCATGTGAATCCGTATTCATGTGAACTTCAATTTAACCCCTTAGCTGTAGATGGTTACGCATGTACTAGGTGAGTTTAGCTCTTAAAAGGAAAAGAATGTCAACATTGAAAGTGTAACAAGAGTGAACCATTTCGTTGACTGATTCTATCCACAAAAAATCCTTCTTATACAGGTAAAAACAATGATAAACATATTTTTTTAACCTATAACATAAAATCTAACAGACCTAGAAAATCCTATTGCACATGGTAACTATCTATTTATATTTATGTTTATATTGGGTTATATGACCGTTGGCAGTCTTCAGAGGTCATCTCGATGGTTAATTAGATGGCGTCTATACTAAAATACACACGAAATGCTGAGATATATTATTGAGTCCATGCATTGTTTATTGTTCATTTTAGAATTTTGTAATTTGGATATACATTTTAGTATGTTATAAATCAAATATGAGAATTGGGGTCAAATCGGTGAACATGAATTTGACAGCTAATGCCCCTTTAAAAGGGACAATACGTGTTAGGAGACAAATTTGTACTTTAAGATATCTAATTTTGTATAACCAATTAAAATACAAGAACTCTCTCTTTTAATTTTTTTTTTTTAAAGAGTTCTCACTGATAAAAATTATCTGTTTAATTTTTTTTTTTAAATGAATGGAAATTGGTCTATCTACATGGAAAGAAAACTATTCACCCATAAGCATTCCCTCAACAACCGTATTTTTATCTCTATACTACCAAATATTTATAAAACTAAAAACAAACATTGTAAACAGTGTAATATGCCTACTAAAAACAAACTATACAAAATGAGTATCTTCAAAAAGTGACTAGATATCCACACCAGTATAAAATGGATTTCTATTACAATATAATACTGATAAAAAATAATCTACAAGATCCTGTTTTCTATGTAGACCAATCATTGCATTGGTTGATTTTAACAAGATTTTAAAATGTTATAAGTATACACATGGTTAAGGTAAAATATTGTTTTGCATTGCTTAATCAAAAGATACAAGATACTTAAGATCACTTAATGTTCCAAAAGTTTTTTACTTGCCAAAGATGATTTACAGGCATATCAAATATACAGGAAAACAACTACATTACAGCACTGACACAATGCTGATGTTCCTAAAAAACAAATCAGATGACTTACGTAGTTTTATTCTTTAGACATTTCAAGTGAGAAAGGTTTTTTTTTTCTACTCAAGTAAGCAGAGGGTAAACTGATCTGAAAATAAATATCTGTTAAATATTTAAGTGTAACCCTTCAACTTTAAAGAGCAAAAGTAGGTCAACAACTATTTGCTCATGATTGTGACAAGATATTTTTCAAAGCCAAATTTGTCTTTCTTATCTAAAAATGCTGGAAAATATAAAATAGAAGCATATTTCGAGTAGTATAAGAACCCATTCTTCCAACAAAAATTAAAATATATTAGTATGAATATATTTCATTGGCATTGACAGATATTTAATACATTTTGTATGCAACTGATTTATAATACTGTTTAAATCAGCAGCATACAAAATGTCAATATCCAAGAAATAAATATTACTATACTAATATATCTACCTTTGACTTAATAATATGAAGAGATCTAAAAGCAACAACAAAAATAAATCAACAGTAGAGGATTTAATATTATAGATAGACTGACATTAGGGTCATACCAATAAGTGAACAAACTTGTGACCAATCATGTAAATTAAACATGCTTATTTTCTTATTATCAAAATATAAGACTTCCTACATCTAAGGCTTTAATACCCTTGAAAAATGTTTTGAAAAGAAAAGATTACTAAAAATATTTAAACAATTAACTAACAACTCATGTTCATCAAATGATTTTTTAAACTTATGTTTTTACACTAACATTTTGCTTCCATTACTTTATGATGAATCTAAAGTTGCCAGACTTAGCCTATATCTTGAATAATTTAGCATCGTCAGGCAATATCTATATATTATGTAGAACCAAAATCTTATATCGAAAAATGAAGTGCAAAAAATCAAGGACTAGTATTACAGCTTATACTGTTAAATAAAATAGAAAAATAACAGACAGCAATTAATATATTTGATATATTAATCAAAGTGCTCTCTTCAACAAACAAAAGTGCCCAGTACAAGAAAGAACATAAAAATTGTGCAAAATTTAGGATTACAGGTAAATGAACATGTTTACCTTCTGTGATCTCCTTCACAATGTAAGAAAAATAAAAAATAAAGATAGCAAATTAAAGACAACTTTAAACAAAAACTAAAATATCTAAAAGCACCATTTGACATAGTATATTGCACATAAAAACTATTATTCCTGCCAGAAAAAAGCAATTCATTCTACAAATTATAAACTAAAACTATTGTAAGTAAAGCACAACAATTTTTATGTAATAAGATATGACAGCTCAGATCAACTTCTGTAACCTGTGGGTTTTTTTTTAAATAAAGGAATCATTTACGGTGTCTTCCTCCTATTCCCACTTTTTAAAAATCACTATTCCTTCTATTCCCACATGCAAATAACAATAGATGTTTTGATAAATAATTTGTTTTTATAACAATCAACGTTAATTAAAAATCATCCAAGATTTATCTGTATTTTTTAAAAGAAAACATATTTTTTACTGTTTAAGTATATTATTTAAAAAAAAAAATTAACACACTGTGTATTTGTAAAAGGTTTTTTTCTTCTTCAAAGAATTGCCTTATAATAAAGAATAAGTCAGATAAACAGAAGTAATATACGATTAAAAAATCATTGAATTTATAAACCTAAAATTTTTTCATCTGAACACATAAATTGATGATAGATAATATAAAAACAAACTTTCCCATCTTGCAAGATTTCCATGTACATAAAACGCAAAACGAACCTACCAGTTTTACCCATTCTTGCTAACAGACGACAGCATAGTTTGGTGTGTAATAATCTTCAGAACTCAAAAGAATCTAACTCATTAGCAGTAGCAGATATCATATACTAGTATGGTAAATGTACATTTTACTCCTGTCCAAGGGTATTTTTCAAACTTTACACATTTCACGTAATGGTTGACGGCGCACTGTATCCATTCGTACACAGTTTACTTCCAGCCAAGAGCGAACTAGTATACACAAGATTCATGACTTACTCAAAGATGTATGCCACCAACACCAACTACAACTTCAGCCTACCACTATCTTCTTGGACTATGAAGTCGTCATCCGAAATGCAGCATATCCGTATCTTTAAACTCATAAAACTACTGAAACATGAGGAAGCTACGCCCTGACCATGATCCAGTATATGCAGCCGGTGGGAAGAGAGTAGCCCAAAAACGAAGTATGTCGAAATCAACAAAAGATTAGAAGAGATTACGGACAGATGCCCAGTGAGGAAGTCACAACAGTACAGTATGGTGATGCAGCCTTTCACCTATCTACGTTCAATAGATTAATAAAAATGCAGCCTCATAATTTGTGTTATGAAAAAAATAAAATAATTTACTATATTTGTTTCCATTTCTTTCATATTTATCTAAATTAAAAACACAGAATTCATACACATACAAAATTTACCTATTACCTATCATAAAAAACACTGGTCAATTAAAAGTTGATTAAACAATGTTTATACAGTATAATCCTTTGTTTGTACAAGTTTTCCTCCTATTCCCACATGAAATTTTAACTTTTCTTACCAGATTTATAAAAAGTGGGAATAGGAGGAATGAACCATCATTTACTTTCAAATTAAAAATGCCTGCCTTTGCATGATCATGCCTTTTTATCAAGGGTATGTTATTATTGTTTACAATGCCCAATAAACATTTGACATGCTGTATGTTGTATCAAAAGCATTTTAATTTTGTAGAATATTTGGGAGAGAAGTATGATGAAAACAGTAACCTCCACCATAACATTTTGCAACTGGAATATCATGTATTCATTTATTATTATGTATTTTGAGATGAAATCCAATTCATATACACAATAAAAAAAAATAGTTTTCCTGGTATTACCTCATTACATTTTTATATCATATATCTTTTTATTTGTAAATAAATCTCATGTTTGTGGCATTTAATATTCAATGATTGCTTTCAAATATATAGTTCATATGATAAACATTAATTTAACTTTTCATGAAACATTCTATAATTGGCAGATATAATATAAAAATTGAGACAATACACAATGTTATAACATAGACTAGTAAAAGAAAAAACACACCACAGCTGTAGTGAAATTTCAAAATAATCATTCAATATGTAAATAAAAAGGTTTAGCAATCCTAGAACTATTTCTTAAACAATAAAAAAACAAAAAACAAAATGCATCACAGTTCAATTCAGGATACAAAAAAGAGACATTTTAATATACAATGAAATCATGAAAAACTAAATTTGTTGGGACAACACAAATGCCTCTGCCTATGAAATGACAGAAAATTTGTGAAAAGTTTGTCATCTAGAACATAGCATGTAGTACTCTCTATCTGCAATTCATCAATGACATACAATAAAATCAGCTCCTACAGGCATAACTAAAAAAAGTCAGGACAACTGTTGGTTTATTAAATGACAGAAAGATTGACATAGGTACCAGTCTATGGCTTGTCCACTGAGTGGAGTAGACATACACATTATTAGAGTTTCTCCTAACTCTTCATATAAACAAATAATAATCAACAGTTCACTGGTTTTCAAGCATGATTCATAACAAACAAATTCAAACAATATGTACATTTTGAAACTTCAAAATAAAAATGATTGGTTAGAGATAAATAAGTCTGTTGTACTCAAGATCTGGACATAACAGCATGGTGTTGTACAAATACAATGGCAGCCATTTCTTTACAGAATTCTTCAAATACAATAATAGCCTCTAATCTGCTCTGACCTTCAAGCCTACAAAAGTGTACAATATATATATGTTTAAAATATAAAGTTGTACATCTGTCAAATGCCCATACTAATATCATTTTTTTTAAATTTTTGAATGGAACATAATGCACAAAAGTGGACAAAATTATAAATGCTGCAGGTTTTAATCTCATTTTGTAATAGTAAGTTTCAAAATTTTTACATTTCTAGATATTTTGTATTTTTTCCTTTAAAGTTTACTGATATATAATCTTCTTGCAACACATTTAATTGGCCTCATTTGGATCCATATGCATGTGATCTATGATGTGACCTCAATTGGAGATAGATTGTGCATGTGCTGAGCATGTCCAGTTATTTTGAAAAGGATGTCAGCTGAAAAAGTGAAATTATGGAAGAAAGCAGGAAAACTGATTCGGCTCACAACAAAATTGATTATTATACAGTTAAAATAATAAAATTTACATTATTTTTTAAACCTATGATATGAAATTAGAAAGGACTAGGAAAATTGTGAATCATGTATTGTATATATTATAATGGAAGATGTATATAATACAAATGGGTTTAATATAATTTGCGACATAATTTTTTTTTAAATGAGACAACATGCATTGACAGAAATATTACCAAAACCAAGCAAGCACTAACAGCAGCATGCAATAATACTTGTGCACAGCTCCATTCTGCTTAGCAGGAAATATTACCTTACACTCACCCAGAGTATCATAGAAAAAAATATATAGATGTTGTGATAACAGTGACACAATTATCATATTTTTGAGACATTCTGATGCATGTAAATAAATTCTATTTTGTCTTTTGATGAAAAAATGGATCAATGACTCAAATGACTGGGTTGAGCAGAGTGTTTCTAAATTAATTGAAAACCGTCTATAATTAATATTTAAATATGTAATAAATGGAGAATGTGTCCATGGGACACAGATGATGCCCCCACTTGCATATAACGTTATAAAGGGACATAACTCAAGAACGGTATAAGTGACTATACCTATATTAGTACTTGATCTTAGTTTTGTGATTATAAGCATTATGTATAAGTTGCATAACATTTGGCTGAAGCAAACTTAAGTAAGAGAGTGGGAACCAAAAATTCATCAATTTTTCCATTTGTAAAGGGTCATAACTCTAGAACGTTAAAAGTGACACCAACAAAAATCCAATTTGATCTATGTTTTGTGGTATTAAGCATTGTGTATAAGATTCATAACATTTGGTTGAGGCAAACTTAAGTTAGAGAACGGAAACAACAAATTCAGCAATTTTTCCATTTGTAAAGGGGCATAACTCTACAAAGGTAAAAGTGCACCACCCAAATTCAAACTTAATCTGTGTTTTGTGGTAATAAGCATTGTGTATAAGTTTCATAACATTTTGTTGAGGCAAACTAAAGTTAGAGAACGGAAACCAATTTCGGGACATACAGACGGACGTACAGACGGAAAGGGTAAAACTTAATGCCCCCTCCGCTACGCCGGGGGCATAAAAAAAATGGATAAAACAATTTTGTTAAACAATAATACTATGCGAGGTGCACAACATCAAAAGGTGCAAACATTTCTGTGAAGTTTCAAGGATCTAAGTTGAAAACTGCAGAAGGAGTTGATTTCAAAAAATTGTATTTTTTTTTTAATTTTGTTAAAAAATGGCTCAAACTTTTCTGTTATAGCAGGTGCTCAACCTAAATAAGTGTAAAATCAGTCCATGAAGTTTCTGGGTTGAAAACTATAGTTGATTACACAAAAATGACACTGTTCTTTGAAAATGTTGCTAAACAATGACTGTTGCCAAGTCTGGAAAAATGGGAGTTTCAAAGATCTTGGTTGAAAACTGTAGGTAGAGTTGTTTATAGAAATAGTTTCCCCATTTTCTTTACCACTTAACTATACAATAAAGGATATGTTGGCTAGAGCATCTCAGTAAACTACAGTTTGAAACTTATTTGTGATACTAATTTGCATAAAGTTTCATAAAACTTCAGTTCTAATGCATGCAGGAAAAGTAAATGTTTTGGAAATGTGACAAAACTGAAATACAGATTGATTTTAAGAAACTGTCATTATAACAAAACAAAAATAAAAATTAAAAAAAAAGATTTCTCAAGCTTAACTGGAACAGAGAACAGTATATAATATTATGGGAATGATCTATGGGATGTTATATCAGGGAAAAAAATGGAAAAGCAAACATAAAAAAAATCTTCTGGTTGACAGTATGGCTTTTCATTATATTTTTAATTTGCATAGATAAAAAAATCTCCTTCATATCTTTAGATGAACTCTGTATAATATAATTATCACATTACAATTTAAAAAACTAACATCTTTTTTGACAGACAATACAAAAGACAATTGCTTTACATATACACAAGCTCAATATCAAAGGATAAATTTTGATTCAGATAGTTGCATGATTATTTCATAAAATGATTCACAACAGTGGAAATTTAATGGTTGTCAAATAAACTGTTGAAACCCTTTATTCCTTCATGGTCATGTTTTGACAACCAAGTCGTATAACACTTTTCTTAATCTTAGGACAGCCAATCTAATCAGAGACCATGCAAAACTGAATCAACCAGAATAAAAGTTTATGAAAGGACTCAGTTAAAAATTACTTGGCATAATGGGAACAATGTCACATTTTTTTAACATACACAAGTTAAAGGTCAATTGATTTTTTTTCTTCAAAAGTGCAGCTAGTTGACAATTTCATATATAGTGATTAAGATGATAACACAATGTTGACTGCTGTACCCCTATTTTTGAAATTTTTACCTATTGTGTCTGTTTGTTTTGTTCACGCATCGTTGTCAATATAATGGAATTTGATGCGACTGTCATACAAGTGAGAGGTTTAGCTAGCTATTAAACCAGGTTCAATCCACCATTTTTTTTCATAAGAAAATGCCTGTACCAAGTCAGGAATATGACAGTTGTTATCCATTAGTTTGATGTGTTTGAGCTTTTGATTGTGCCATTTGATTATGACTTATATCTAGAAATTGACTATGAGGGCCGGTTGAAAACAAAACTTTACGACAAAAGAGATGATTTCAGCTTCCCAATTGTGGATTTAAATTTTAAATCCAAGAGTTCCAAATGGTGAAGTTGAAATCATCACTTTGTAAATTTTACGGACCCCATCACGAGTTGGTTGACCGTTATGGAATATCCGTTTCACAGATGATATGGGAAATGTTCCTTATGTCGTAACTACAATCCCGTTCCCTTTTCACGAATGTGACCTACCTAATTAGACTATTTACCCCTATTTGTGACACTTTTACCTATTGTTTTTGTTTGCTTTGTTCACACATCATTGTCAATATAATGGAATTTAATGCGACTGTCATTCAAGTGAGAGGTTTAGCTAGCTTTAAAACCAGGTTCAATCCACCATTTTCTACATAAGAAAATGCCTGTACCAAGTCACGAATATGACAGTTGTTATCCATTTTTTTGATGTGTTTGTTTTTTTGATTTTGCCATTTGATTGGGGACTTTCTTTTTTGAATTTTCCTCGGAGTTCAGTATTTTTGTGATTTTACTTTATACATCTTAGCCATCCAAGCAATAAGCACAACATCAAAATGATGGCTTCAATGCAAATCAAAATTTTCCACCTACAAATCATGCAAGTATCAGATAAGGCCATAGTGCAGAAAGGAGACAACTGTACTGTTTGTGTAGTTGTTAAAGGGAGATAATAAGCCTGCTATCCATTTTTTTTACCCATGCAAGTATCCCATAACTTAAGGCATAGTGAAGAAGGGTGACAACTGTACAGTTTGTGTAGGAGAAAAAACTTACCTGTTGTCATGCACATTCTGTCTCAAACTGTTATACATAAATGCAGTATATTACAATATTACAACTTAGTTTCTAATTTTCATGCTTTATTCACAATCTTGTCAAAATGCAATTAACTCTGACATGCATAGTTTTACTAATCAATCAAAGATAAAGTACATGCCTAAACCTGTAGGTTATCATGCAATAATTCAACTGAACAAATTCTAAAAGACAATTTCATGAACACTATCTAAATTTACAAGTCAAACAAAGTTTTAAATTCTAAAGTCTGTTATAAATGTTCAAAGGAGGAGGTGCATTAAGGGCTATATTTGGCCTAAAAAAATTGAAGTATTACAAAATTATTAGACTTTTTGAGTTAACATGATTGAAAGGTATGTGCCAAGTTTAAACAGTAAATGCTTTCAAATATTTTGAACATTCATCAAAATTTGTCAATAGATTAACATTTTTTTTTTCTTCACAAAATGGCATTAATGCTTATTTTCTTTACACATATTTGTTGGTGGAAAATATTTAGCTCATGCCAGAGCCAAATCAATATTTACATGGGATGTGTTGGTCATATCATCTAGTTGATACATACATTTGTTCAATATTTTCAAATCAAAAACCTTTTCAAAATTAATCGACCATTAATTTTCACAGTGTCATAACTGCAATTAGTTGCAATATAATGGATCTTAAACTATTTGTTTTTAGTTTTGTATTGTCTATTTCAATATACCAGTACACATAAATGTAAATATTACTCTTCAAATTTCAATGAAAAATGAGGTCAAATAATGCCATTATTGTACCATATCCTTCACTTATCTATTATTGTTTAAAATACAGTTAATTAAGAACAACTTTAGTGTAATTGATAATCAAGTACCTGCTAATTGAAGGCATTACCCCTAACAGACTCTTTCTAGCTATCACCAGTTTTTTGCCTAATTCTGGATCTCTGCCTAGCTGAGTTTTTATTTCATTAGCAACCTGTTAAAATATAATTCAACAAGGTCATTACAATAGAGATCTGAACTCTACATGTTTTATGTAGATGTAATTTTCTTAAATTTCAGAACAAATTGTATTTTTGTGGTTTTAATAATTTCTGCAAACAATACTATATAAGATTTGCATTTTGTTGGACACTAAAATTCAGATTTCCATAAAACCCCAATATATTAATAATGAATCCAAAGTATAAGTTATCTTATATAGCTTTATATAGACCCCTTATATTGGTATAAATATAAGTCAAGGCAATCTTATTTATTTTTATCTTCATTATCATAAAAATATTTCAACTGAAAAAATATCATTCCACAGACTTGATAAAAAAATGTTTGCTAGAAGTAATTTGCTATCAAAACTTGGTAAACTGATATATTGGTTTTTTTTTTAAATCCTGGACCATAAAAAAGGAAAGATTGATACAAAATATTTAGTATAAGACTAGAAATATCTCATCTGAAGACCATATCTATTTTTTTATATTGAAGTTTTAATTTGGTTCATTAGATCTGTTCCATAAAAACATACATAGGGAAAGCTCTTTGAAATCTTAATCATGGGTGGGGGTCAAATACAGTGAAAATATACTTCTATAGGTGGTTATCCCATTTGGAAATATGTGTTTGGTTTATTATCTTATGATTGTGGCCTGTTATCTATTTCTTACCTTTTGTAGTACATTAAATAGAGATTTAGCATTGTCTTTAAGACAAAGGTATGGATCCATAAAGAATTCCTGTAGGTTTGGATGTGGTATGGATGCTAATTTGGCTATCACTGATGTCAGTTGTAGATTTATAGTGTAACTCTGAAAATTACAAATGTACAGTAAATTAAAAACTATCAAAAAATTGAAGAAAAAAATATTTCCATTGTGAATGTATTAGATTTTACTGAATTTCATAAAGTGGCCTAGGTTCTGCTCAGAATTTTTAAAGAATTGGTAACAATGTTTGTCATATCTTTGGTGTGAAAAGGTTTCATGACAGGGTGAATGTATGTTGGTTTGAAGTTGCTATGATCATAAAGTTCTTTATCGAGTAACAATTGACAGAATTAACAGGCAAACTTCTTTGACTCCAGGATAGGTTTCCATACTTATTTTCATAGATATTTGTTTCCATATTCATCCAAGTCTTGATGTCTTCAAATCTATATATTTTCACAATTTGTTTTCATAATTATAATAAAGAGAAATACAATTTTTACTAATTCATAAAGATTTATAAATGGCATGATTTTTCTAATCAAGAAAGTCATTCTAATAAATCTCTGCAAAATATAAGTTAGTTTATACATGTAGTACAAAATCAGAACTTCAGGTATAAAACAGTCTAAAGCTGTCAATCCCACTGACCTGGTCTAAGAGTCTGGACAGTTTGTCTAAAATCATCCTAAGGAATGATCCCTCATAGAATGTGCTCATGTGATAAACCTCTGATGTAACTGGTTCTTTAGGCCATGACCAAGGATGGCACATTTCACACATATCACTGTACTGAAATACAGAAATATAGTATTTATTACACCCTGTGCATAAGAACATAGGAATTAACTTCAATTTCACATTTAATTTTTTTACATGTTAATGAGTTTTTGAAATTTTGTTTTCATTTAAAATTGAAGAGAAAAAGGAGAATTCATATCATAAATAGAACCTATTAGCCATTTCAGCATCTAATGCATGCTAGGTAATAGTTTCAAAAGCGTATACCGGATACCACAACTTTGTGATTGGATAACAATATCCTAAACGATGTAAATGCTATCAATAATGGGATAGTATTTCATTTTGGATTACAAACAATGAAATTCCACATGTTCCTTTAGATTCTGAAAGGCGAATTGAAGTTTTTTTATTGAAGGTTTTGAATATTCCCTCAAGTCAGTCCTAGATTTTTTTTTAATTTTCGATATAGTAACATTATCCTTACAAAAATATTCTGACCTATAGTGAAGGTTAATCAAAGGAGCATTAGCTAGGAATTCAACAAAATAATCATATATGAATATTTTTTGTTTCAAACATTTATAAAAGCAGAATATAGAAAAACATTTCCCTATATTAGCAGTCAGTTTGGTTCAATTTCAACAAAATAAGCTAAAAAATGTTACTGGTGTATTATTGACTTGCAAGTCAATAATTCAACTCATTTGAATCTGTATTCATGCAACTTTTTAATATGATCTTTAGAGGAGAAAGTTGCATGTGTGATAATCATGTTGCTCATTCATGAAAAAGAAAAGAATGTCAACATTGAAAAGTGAAACAAGGGAGCAACCAGGAATAACCATTTCGTTGACTGATCCGGCCCACAAAAAATCATTCTTAATACAGGTAAACCGATGATTTACATATATTTTTGTGCATGTGCTCACTATCTATTAATAAATATATTTATGTTTATATCTGGTTTCACAACCTATGGCAGTCTTCGGAGGTCATCTTAGATGGCCACTGCTCTAAAATATGTACGCAAGGCTGTAACACTATAGCAAGCCCATGCATTGTTAATTGTTTCTTTTGGACTTTTTGTAAATTGGATATTCATTTTAGTATGTTATAAATAAAATATAAGAATTTGGGTCAAATCGATGAACATGAATTTGGCAGCTAATGCCCCTTAAAATTGGATTTCTTGTATATTAATAAGACAAGCATAAAATATCTCTATTGTGCAACACATTTCACAAATTTAAAACCTATGTACTCAAAGTGGAACAAAACAGTTAATTATTATTTAAGACATTGCAAGCAGCATTAAGAACACAATATTATTAAAATCTTGAATTAAACACTGCTGAATTTAACGGTAATTTAAGAAATATAAGTTTTAAAGGTTTCAGTTTGACAGTGACACCAAGAATATGGTTCCCTTAAACAGAATATGATAAATCCAAACTTTGTTAACTAGAAAAAATGCAGAATATTGACAAAATAGTTATTAAAAGAGTACCTGTTTGTGGGCATCTTTGAGGTACATATCATACCCACTATCAGCTGTTTGGTAACTGGACTTCAGATCTTCTGGTAGCAATGAGAAATAACTGAAAGTAAATGTATATGTTTTGTTATCTATTCTGGTCAAAATCATTTTTTTTCTGTAGTATATAACAAAATGCTCCGCAGGGCGCAGCTTGATACGACCGCAGAGGTCGAACCCTGAACAGTTGGGGGAAGTATGGACACAACATTCAAGCTTGATACAGCTTTGGATTTGGATTGTGATTAAATATTTGACACAGCATAGGTTTCTAACACAGATTGAATGTGGTCTAAGAACTTAAAAATTTTAAATTGGACATTCACCTATTATGGTCCAATATCCAAAATCTAAATACATGGTTAGATTCAGCATATCAAAGAACCCCAAGAATTCAATTTTTGATGAAATCAAACAAAGTTTAATTTTGGACCCTTTTGACCTCAATGTGGACAAAGTTGATAACGGGGCCCAAAAATCAAAAATCTAAATACATGGTTAGATTCAGCATATCAAAGAACCCCATATATTCAATTTTTGTTGAAATCAAACAAAGTTTAATTTTGGACCCCGATTTGGACCAACTTGAAAACTGGGCCCATAATCAAAAATCTAAATACATGTTTAGATTCAGCATATCAAAGAACCCTAAGAATTCAATTTTTGTTAAAATCAAACTAAGTTTAATTTTGGACCCTTTGGACCTTAATGTAGACCAATTTGAAAACGGAACCAAAATTTAAGAATCTAAATACACAGTTAGATTCGGCATATCAAAGAACCCCAATAATTCAATTTTTGATGAAATCAAACAAAGTTTAATTTTGGACCCTTTGGACCTCAATGTGGACCAATTTAAAAACGGGCCCCAAAATCCAAAAACTAAATACACGGTTAGATTCAGCATATTAAAGAACCCCATGAAATCAAGAATAAAACCCCATTGAAATTGGTCAAGAAATAAGCAATTTATAGGAAGTATCTTCTTTTGCACAATCCTGTGCTATTAAATATTTCTTGCTATTGCGCAATACTGTACAATTGACAATTTCTTGCTATTGCGCAATATTGTGCTATTGGATATTTCTTGCTATTGCGCAATACTGTGCAATTGAAGATTTCTTGCTATTGCGCAATACTGTGCAATTGAAGATTTCTTGCTATTGTGCAATACTGTGCAATTGAAAATTTCTTGCTATTGCACAATACTTATTATATAATAATTTACACATCCTGTTTGGTGTGTATCTCCTACCATATCATTATTATTTGATTTTAAATATAAATCAGAAATAACCAACTTAAAATGGAAAATTTTAAAAGAAACAAAAAAGGAAAAAAAGAAAAAAAAGGAAAAAAAAATAAATCCCCCCCCAAAATTTTTTGAACCCCCATTATGATTCATCACCCCCAAACTCAATCCCAGCCTTCCCTTTGTGGTATGGTACCTTGCAGTACAATTTCAGAGAGATCCATACACTTGAACACAAGTTATTGTCTGGAAACTAGAAAAAAATGTGTTTTTTGGCCCCTTTTTGGCCCCAAATTCCTAAACGTTTAGGGCAATTACCCCCAAACTCAAACCCAGCTTTCCCTTTGTGATATGGAACCTTGTAGTACAATTTCAGAAAGATCCATACACTTACACACAAGTTATTGTCATGAAACTAGAAAAATGCTTGTTTTTTGCCCCTTTTTTGGCCCCTAATTCCTAAAATTTGGAGGCAATTACCCCCAAAATCAATCCCAGCATTCCTTTAGTGATATGGAACCTTGTGGTACAATGTCAGAGAGATCCATACACTTACACACAAGTTATGTCTGGAAGTTACAAAAATGCTTATTTTTGGCCCCTTTTTGGCCCCTAATTCCTTTACTGTTATTACCATAACCCCCAAAATCAATCCCAACCTTCCTTTTGTGGTATTGAACCTTGTGGTAAAATTTCATAAAGATCCATTCACTTAAACTAAAGTTAGAGTGCGAAAACCAATGTGTCTTCGGACGACGCAGGACGACGCCAACGTCATACCAATATACGACCACAAAAATTTTTTTGCGGTCGTATAAAAACTGACCACAGCATTATATCAAAGTCCTCATTTTCTTAACAAGTAAAACGAAATATTTCTTTTAAATGTTTAAATGCTACAAAGTAACAAATGATGAAAATATTGATTGCCATTCAATATTTCAATGAAAATAGCATCTATTCATTCTCTTTTTCCTAAAATTTGCTGGTAGCAAGAGGCATTTAATTTAACTTTTCTTTTTGACAGCATTTTCATTCAGACCATATTAGCCATTTTCTTTGAGAAAATAATAAAAGAACCCCAACCCCTTCATTTTAAAACTAAATTCCACAACTGAACAACAGAATTTGCAAAGTTCTGGGAAAAGGACAAAAGCTCCCCATTTATAATCACAGTATTTTAGATATTTCATGATGTAGATATTTCATGTTCTAATATTTGTATTTCTTTGTCTAGTTATTTTTTAATTTCCAAATAAAAATGAAGACACATACTTTGATGTGTTGATACAAAACTAAACTACTTGTAATGTGCCTTAATACACAATGCTTTATTAATAAATTTGTTAAATTCATATCTAGTCTATATATTGCATAAGTGAAAGGATGATATGTAATTATAACTACAGGAGCTTTTGTCCTAGGGAGAGGGGGACTTTTATTTAGGAAGCTTTTGTCTGGGGAAATATTTGGTCTGTAAATATTCCATTAGTTGTTTACACGATCTTGTCTCCTCATCAGCATTAATCACAACCGAAAATGGTATTCAGCATACTTCATTATTCCATTAGTTGGTTACACGATCTTGTCTCCTCATCAGCATTAATCACAACTGAAAACGGTATTCACCATACTTCATTATTCCATTAGTTTATTACACGATCTTGTCTCCTCATCAGCATTAATCACAACTGAAAACAGTATTCAAAAACATAATATAAATCAAACTTACCTATTAACAATTTTATGCACCTCTATCCTGTTCCTACTAGTGGAAGGCACAGGACTGGAAGATGTTGATGAAAGTGGAGTGGACTTTTCTGATGTTGAATCTAAAAATGTAAAAAGATAAATATTGTAAAAAAGAAATCTTAAGACAAAAACTAATTACTAATGTTGTCAAATAGGACATTTTTACTTCAGGATGTATTCTTCTTTCATTTCAGTCTCATTGAAATCTCGTTCTGGAATTATTTCCAAAACATGTGATACAAGTGGAAAATATCAATGAATTTAAAAAATGTTATAATCAAACTTAATTCTGTGAAAAAATTGTGTATTTACAATGAATAGTTTTTGAGTAATCAATTTTTCAAATTTTATTACCAATCAAGTCAGTCTTTTTAGCCAAAATTGTGAGAAAATGGGTGAGGGGTACAAGAAATGATTTACCAGAAACATGTACATCCCGTATCACTTTTTTCTTTTCAAATTTCTTAGATATGTATTTTTTCAATCATTTATAACAAAGAAGTTGAAATAATATGCATTTTGTTCCTTAAACAGAGAAAAATCACAAATTTACAAAATTGACAGCATGGTAAATTTAAAAAAAAAAAAGCATCAAAATATGATAAAACTTTCTTATATTAACACCTACCTATAGTTTTTTTAAGTTAAATTTATTCCGATTGGTCCACTTCATCTTTATTGAAAGTATGAAAAAAAGTTTAATTGTGGAACTGTGATTTGTTTCACGAAAATGGCCCAAAAACAGGTAAAAATTGATGAAAAATGGGAAAATCGTCAAAATTGGGTACTTTCAAAGGGCCGTAACAAAAAAAGAAGTGCACCACCATATGATTTTTTCTTCACCAATTATTTTTTTACAGTCATAGAAACCCCAAAATCAGGTTAAGAAAAAAAGTTTAATTCTAGAAATTTTTGGCTCCTCAGAGGTGTACATCCTTAACTGCCTAATCAGATAATCTTTCAATGGATTAACCAGTTAACCAGTATTAATGATGACGTTCTACAATACTTTACAAATGCGTATCATTAATTTTGATAAGATTGCAATTGTTCAAAGTGTATTTATTTTACACATAGTTTAAATTATGTTTACTTCATATTTTGCCTAATCTGATTAGTACAGATCCTATGTCCAAGCTTTGCTTACAAGGATCTAAAAATACCCTGTTCTATTTTCTGTTTTAAAGACCTTTTGGAATCCTTTGGTTTTGTTTGATTAATACACAACTTCAAAAAATTTGAAGGCTGAATAATTACCAGAACAGAAAGTAAAACAGAGTGTTATCAGGAAGATATGATACCTCAATGGGTCACTAAGAGCTGATCAGCCTTTGATTTCAGGAAGATATGATACCTCAATAGGTCACTAAGAACTGATCAGCCTTTGATTATGACTAAATGTTTAACTAAATTTTTGTTAAAAAGTAGCAAATAACTGTTTTTTATTTGACATTGTCAGGGACTAATACCTTGTTTCTCAACTCCATGCAAACACACTACAAGGAGGCCACCAATGAGAATAAATATGTAAATTGTCTTGAAGAATTCCCTCCCTTTATTAAACATACCTGAAGACTGAGATTCTATTTCTTCTTTAGTTCTGGAATCCTCAACCTTGACCATGACAGTGTCTTCTGTGTAATAATCTCGACCAATCAGATTCCTCAGCACCAGGTTATAAATAATAAATTCATTGTCTTTTTGTAACAGCATATCAAATAACTTCAGACTGGCTAAACTTAACTGAAATATACAACAAATTATTAAATTGACTTTCTTCAATGATTTTTTTCTTATAAAAAATCGTTCTGGCAATCATTACATAATATAAATGGTTCCTTGATAATATTTAAAAAAAAATGTAAATTACACCTGAATATGATTTTACATTAAAACAAAACTTTGTTATTTTTTTTCAGAAATAATATTCAGAACTATAATAATTTGACTTTTATCACAATGTAGCCTGTGTTGAAAATTAAAACAATTTGCTAGTGTAGTTTGGTTCTCTTGCATCTATGATAATCATAAACACTACCTCAAATCTGCTGGCACATTCCTCATAGAAAATTTAATGAAAAAAATACTACAGATCAGAACTGGACAAAATATGAAAAAATAAAATAATAACTTCGTTTTAAAAATTTTGTTATTCAAGTCTTTGTTATGTGCAAAGTGATATTGTTTTGAAACATTAATAAGTCAACTAAATTAGTAATGCTATTGTGAAAGGAAAATCTGATTAAGATAGACACCCGTAACATAAGATATGACTACAAATCATATAAAAAGCATTTAAATTTAATTTGGTTTTATAACTTGCTTTCAAAACAGAGTATGTGTTAAGACACTTTGAAGCTTTTTAAATACAAAAAAAAAATATTCTTAAAAGCTAACCTCTTCTGAAAGATGATCACATCTGTCTATCAAACGCCTTCTTACTCTCCATTTATCAGTTCCTTCTACTTCTGGAAGCATGTCATCTCCCAAAATAAATTTACAAAACTCTACAAATAAAATTAGCTATCAATATCAATGCATCAAAGACCCATGTGTTGAAGACCCACTGGTGCCCTCGGGCTGTTTTCTGCTCTTTGGTCAGGGGTTGTTGTCTCTTTGACGCATTCCCTGTTTCCATTCTTTCTCAATTTTATCTTAATTTAAATACTTGACAGCACACAGGTGAAACATTGCTTTTGAACATTTTCAAATGTAAAAGTATATATTTTTTTTTTATCAAAATAAATTTCCAGGGAGTTTTCTTGTTTTATGATACATAATAGATTATAAATGATAAAAGCATAATTCTTACTAAAAAGAAATGATTTGGAATGTTCTTGTCAATTTTCCATAACAAACTCATAACATTTATATCTACACAACTTTTGTAACAAATTAAAAAAGGGTGTAGTTGAACCAAATTCTATACAGACTTGTATGCAGAATTTAACAAAACCACAAAATAAAGTATCACACAAATTCATTTTTCATTGATCAACAAAAATTGGTACCCACTTCAATAAATGTATCCAGAGTATACACTTCAACACACATAAATTTTAGGAGAGCTTTGTGAAACAGTCCAACGTCAATGATGACAAGTGAAAGACACATTCAAAATAACAATCTTCCCGTAAACAACTTTTCTACAACATTCACCCCCAATAAAAACATGCAAAGTATAAGAAGGCAGTTTTAAATGCATACCTGCCAATAAGGGGTGTGAACATACTGTCCGCAGACATCTTGTAAGGTAGGCAGTTGCTAGAACAGCTCCAGTTTCTGAGGTCTGTAGCAGTGATGGTTCCATAATAACATCTAGGAATGTCTCTCGTATTGATTTTGACAAAGCTTTGGCTACGTAGGGATTAGCTACACCAATCAGTTGATCACAATAATCTAGCCATGAGAGGAAGGATATCAGATGGCGTTTCCCTAAAAATGATTGTTGGTCTTCACTTTCTGTAATAATGTCTAACCTGTAAAACAAAGGTTTTCATCAACTTCAAATGAATTGATAAGTATTTTCATCTAAACTAGAATATGTGTCAAAAAGACACCATACCCTGCTTGCACTATCCTATGTCCACGTTCAGTGAAGCATGGAATCAGGGTCAAAATTGTTAATTGTCATATAATTTAAAAAATTTAACTATAACAATGAACATGTGTTTAAAGTTTCAAGTTAATGTTACCAGAACTTCATGAAAACCACCTCAACTAAAAACTAAAACCTGTTACCGGACAGTATAATGGACACACACAGGAACAGACCAGAAAACATAATGCCCCTCTACTATCATAGGCAGGACAAAACAAAATATTATTTTAATGTTTATTTCGACCTATCGCTTTCTTGAAATCATGCAATTAACCCATACAATTCATGGATTTACTATCCATGTTGGCCTATACCAGAATTTAGTGCCAGCATAGAAAAAGTGAAATACTAGAATTGTGTTCCTGTAACTATTTATTTACATAAATGCATTAAAATTACATACCCCCATTTTGCTTCCACCATGTCTAATTCACTTGGATGGACATTTGATGGAAGTTTGAGGTAAGATTCTATCAAACGCTGACTGAGTTGTGTACAAAATTCTGTGTCATTCACCATGGTAACAGCAGCATTTTGTTCTGGAAGACTGGCACATAACATCAAACCTTCACACGATTTCACAGCTACTCGACTATCCTATAATTAAATAGCAAGCATTCTTAATTATCTTAGTGGAAATTTTTTTAATTATATTTCTGTATTTCCAAAAGCAAACTTTATAGTTTAAATTATACTGTTGCTGTTTAACCACAATTTCTAATATTTTTGGGATGTTTTATGATGCCTTTGAATCTCTGACAATTTTTAGATGATTGATCAAGCAGATAATTGCATTTGATGAATACATTTTACCAAAGACAAATAATGGTTTTACAGAACTAACTAGATATCATTGAGATGGGAGCCATCTCTGTGGTCCCGCTGTGAATAATGTGTGTTAAAAAATTTGTATCTTTATCATTGGACATGGGGTTGTCCACTGAAACCAAAGTTTTTGACCTTGACCTTTGACCTAGGAAGTTGTACAAAAATTATGACACACCCTCTGGTGTTAGTTAATATACATGTCAAGTATAAACTTTGAAATCATAACGGTTCTCTAGATATAGAGCGGACACAATTTGTTAAGGACGGACGGACGGACAGCAGACGGACGGACAGACTGATCACTAAAGGGCGTCCGCCATTCGGCGGGGCCCTAATAAAACACCATTATAATAAGTAAATATAAGTACACATGTAATTAAAAACAAAATAAACTGAATTGATACCCTTTTAGGGTCTAAGGACAAAATTGAATACTTACATCTGTGACAAAGTGTTTCCTTAAGTATATAATAGACAGAATTAGATATGAATATGAAAAAAGCTTTGAACATTTAACAGTTACTCAAGATCTCTCATGACAAGAACCTTGACTAAGTTGACCACATATATTGGGTCTCTTCTAATTATTGAGGTTTGCCTGTATTATCTAATATTATTTTTAACTCACAGCACTGTTAGATAAGGCAAGTAATGATTGAACTAAACTAAAATCACTTTTTGGCACTGGATCACTAGAATCTGTACTTGGTTTGTCTTTTGGCACCTACAATAAACAATCAATCAAATTATAAAAAGAAACTATAGAGTAATCATGATACACTTCAACAAACGCCTGCTTTTCAGGTTTTAGTCTTAATTTAGCAGAGTATTCACTTCAACAAAAACCTGCTTTTCAGGTTTTAGTCTTAATTTAGCAGAGTATTCACTTCAACAAAAGCCTGCTTTTCAGGTTTTAGTCTTAATTTAGCAAAGTATTCACTTCAACAAAAGCCTGCTTTTCAGGTTTTAGTCTTAATCTAGCAGAGTATTGTTAATTCTAAATCTGTAAGTTTTATGCATATAACAAGTCACGATAAAAGTTGACTGGTTGAATGCTCATGACTCAGGGTCGAAAATTTTTAAATCTAACTATACTGTTTTCACCGATTGTTGAAAGCGGTATGGTGACTTACAGGTACTTACATCTTCTTCATTTGGTCTATGACGGATAGTTGTTTCAATGGCAATCATACCACATCTTCTTATTTTCATTTGGTAGTGTGTATTCTTTTTCATATTTATATCAACATGACACTTTAGTTGTCTGCTGTTTGTTTTATCAGTGATGACATATTACTAGTTTTAGCCAAATTAACAAATTCTATGCATTTGTATGGTCTATCTCCTTCTGAAAATCAATGTTCGACCAAAATCAAATTGTTTAAAAAGATGTATATGGGTCAGATACACATCCTTACAAAAAATGATGGGGATTCTTGTATGTGGCCAATGTTGTTTGAAGCATAAACTTATAAAATTTAGGCAGAATTTTTGTCAAATTAAGATTTTCTTTATTAGAGTGCACAATTATAATTGTACTAATGCATCAGAGCTTGCTGAATTTGTATTTGTCATACATTTTTACATATTGTCATCAAAGTTTTATTTTTATTACTTAAATTAAATTTCACTGAATTCTAGGGCCAATATGGACCATTTGTGAACTTTTTGCTCCTAAACATAATATGACATAATCAATCTTATCTGTATATAAAAATGTTTTGGGATAAAATAGAAAATATACAACAACAAAAAACATGCAAAAGATTTATTTCTAGAGAAACTATCAGTGATATCTCCAAATATAGGTTGCTTATAAAATATTCATAATTTATGAGGGATTTTGTAAGAATTATAGGAATTAATTGCAGTCATTACTGCATTTATGACAAGCACACAGACATCTTCCCTAATATTTACCTCTATAAAAAAATTGACTAGATATGGATCTGTTTTAACGATTGCACACACAGTACATAAAAACTGGATTTCTTCCGTCTCAGATGGACCAGCTTTTACTTCACCACAGGACTTAATCAATCTCTGTAAAAAAAATAATCATGAATAAATCAGGCTAAAAAAGTATTCTCATTAGAATAACGAGATAATGAATATATCAGGTTAAAAAAGAAATATTGCTACTGGAATAACTGGATGCGTTAAAATCTATGTAATAAAAATAAGGTATAAGGGGCACATATATATACCAAAGGTACTCTCATAATCTCATTGCTAATTTGAACTGAATACATGTATACTCTCATATTTACAAATAAAAGTGACTAATCAATATATGTTATGTAAGAATCTTATTGTAACAAAATAAAATTGCATTGTAAAAGATATTATCTCACATGAATGATATCTAATCTTAAGCAACATTCATGTAAAATAAATCTTCAAAGACTCAAATATTATTATGTTGCAAGACATATTCCATACCTCAATGATAATATGTTGTATTAGGGTACCTGCAGACAAGGCCCCAAACAATAACATTTTGATATGTTTTTCATTTGGAAATCCAACATAAACCCCAATGCTACTTTAATAAAGAGGAAATCATAGATCAGATTACCTTGGGAGTTTTAATCGTTTTCCTTGTGTGATGTTTGTGGACTTCTGTTTTTGTCTTTTTTCTTTTGTTCACTTTGGTGTTGTGTCTCTTTTTATTATAGAATTTTAACTTCCCCATCCTTTTTTTAGTATCATAATCATTATTACTTACATGAACAGCTCTGTGAACACTAATGTTTGGTAGCAATGGTTGCTTCAGTCTGGATAATAATTTAGTGAAGAAAGACAGTACAAGCTGTTTCATTCCTGGAGGATGCTACAAAAAATTCAAATGCTACATTGGTATAAACTCTTCAAAGTTCAATTACTTTAATAAGCAACACACACATATGTGTGATTTCATATAAAACCCAAAACCTAATTTGTTGTTTTTCAATTTTTTAAACCCTACACTGGTAGTGATTCATTTGGGCGCCTACAACACCTGTATGTTGTACAGTTCGATGTCCTAGGTAGCCCAAATAGAGGGCATAGATCCCCTCTGTCCTATGCATTTTTTGTTTGGGAGGGAACTAAATAATTTTCAATGCAAAAAAATCTATTCAACTTTTGTAAAAGCTTTTTACAACAAAAAATTACATTAATTTCAATGTTCAATTGTTTTGATTCTTTATCTATAAACATGACCAAGTTGTAACTTTTTCAAACAAGAAAAGGGTCAACCTGACATCCATCTTAAACTTTACTCATGAAAATAATAACTAGAACATGCAGTCAATGCATTAATGTTAAACAAATTAAGCTCAAATAAAAAAGTGTCAACTTCTACATTACAGTCAACTTAAATATGTAATCCATCACACAAAAAAAAAAAGAATATGCATATATATTACATGCAGCTTCCTAAGATTAGATAATTATTCAAGAATTGTTTAACACCATAACTTACATCAGTTCTTCCAAGAGAATATAATGTTTCTAACAACTTATGCTGTAAAAGGTACTCCATACAAGGTCCTGTGCCCCCTCTTTCTACACTAGACTCTTCCTCTTGTAATAAAACAATCATCTGGTCCAAGTGAGAAGAAAGACTAGTCTGTTCTACATTTATTCTGTCACCTTAGAAACAAATAGTTCAAATTGAGTGGTAAATATTTTATGAATATTAAAAACACAAGAGAAAAATTGTATTTTAAAAACATATATTGCTAATTAATATATATGAACACAATATTTTATGTTCATCAACAAAAAGTTGTGTACATTGCTAAAGGGAAAGTATACATATTATTTAAAATGTTCATGGGGTACAAGTTCTCATGAATAAAATTATAATGTTAAAATCCTCAAAAATTGAAAATATAACACTGATTTATGATAAGTATTTTTAGTATTAGCATGATTAGATTGCAAAACCTACAAGCACACACATTTTTCACAATAAAATAAGTATGAGCTCATAAATAAAAGTAGCTTTTTGTTAATTGAATATTACTGGAACAATGCTGCAAGTTTACATATGTTCTTTTATCAGTTAAATACAAAACAATTGAAGAACTTTTTTTTAAATATTTTGCTGTGAATACTCTTTTGGTCATAAAAAAGTCTTCTGTCCAAATTTCGTTAAATTCCATTTAGATTTGACAAAATTTTGATGTCTAAAAAAAATATAACCACAGACTGATCCTAAATGTTGAAGCCGATGATAAAAATGAAGCAACATGGTTCCATAAGGTTCTAGGGAGAACCACTGTGCAGGTTTTTTTCTATTGAGTATTTACTTTCATGACTTTAACAACAAGCCTAGATAGACAAAGGGAAAGCTTTGTGCACATCTACATGTAAAACTTGTCAAATTAAACCACAACATATTGTTTACTTGTACAAAGTCAGGCTATCTGAACCCTTTAAAGTTTGTTGTCATTTGTAATTTTTTCAGGATCCAGATTTTGGTTGTTGATGTGGTCTGGTGTACTGTATTTTGGTGATTTCTTGTTTCCTCAAATATAAAACCTTTTGCACATTTACTCCTTTTTATAAAATCACCTTTGCTATCCATAAAGAATTCTGTTACAGATTTCCAATGATACATAAATTCTTCCTGCAAAGTCAGTTGAGGCGTTAACTGAAATAGATAATATACAGATTACGAGAACACATTTGGACAAAGACACTTAATTATACTTCAAGGTTTTCGATGATCATGATGATTAAATAATCCTAAATAGAGCAAGTTTAAGAAAGCCCTAATCCTGTCCTTGATTTAAAATCTAAATAGTCATATTTGAAACTATCCATACATGAATATGCATACTCTATAGCTTCATGCAAATATTTTTCTTTAATTGTTATACCTTTGGCTAATAAACTGCATTATTCTCAATTCTAAATGGTAAGTAGATTTAGCAATGTTTAGTATTATGATTGTAAATTTTTCAAATCAGCACGTTTACTTTAATTATAAAAGTTATCAATTATTTTACAACTAAATGTCACTAAATATTGCTTAAAATTCATGGGCGTATTATATATTAGCTAGAAATTGTACTTAAATACTTTTGATTCCCGTCATCTTAAACCAGGGTCTGCAAAGTTTTAAATGAGCGGGTACATGTGCTTTTTAATTAATGGTAAACACATTAGTATTCTGAAATTGTGAAAACAATTTCAAACAACAAAGAAATATTGTTAATAAATAGTAATTTTCCTTAATATATTATGTTACATATAATTAATTGTTTAATACTCTTAAAGGGACTACAATTTAGACAAAAATATAAAATATGATTCGTTTTGATACAAGTATTAATAAAAGTGGAATTTTGAAATAATATTTCTTTACAGTCAGTTTGGCCCAAATTTGTCAAGATAAGCTCAAAAACATTGCTTATGTACATGTTTGTATTACTCACTTGCACGTCAATAATTTAACCTCTTTGAAGCCGTATTTATATGACCTTGTTATCTTTGAAAATCATGTTGCGCATTAAAACCCCCATGGGAATTTTCAAAAGTTGGCAGGTACATGTATGCAATTGAATAAGTATTTTAGAAAGATTGTTAAGTATAAACTTATTTAACTTATGCTTTTGGGGAAACTTTTCCCATTTGTCTACATCCATATATTTCTTAGACCAATACTTTTTCAGACTTGTACACTTTACATGTATATTAATAAGAGTCTCAAATAAATGAACTGAAATGTCATACATATCTTCCAAGTATTGCATTTTTTATATATCACTGAACGCTATTAAAAATTCAGGTCAGTATTTCATATAACCAGGTAAAACCAATTTAAACCTGGGTTTCCCAGCATTTCCCACTGGCTGGACAATTTCATTAAAACCTAGGTTTTTTGCCAACCCTGATCTTAACCAATGTGTATTTAATTGTTTGTTTTAATAATGTCAGTTAAAATATTCTGATAACAATTCAAATCATGGCAGGATGTTGTCAAACTCCCTAACCATGCTAACCTGATGATAAAATTTTAAGGTAAAGTGATGGATAAATATTATTTCTCCAGTAGAAGTTATTTACTGAATGGGCAAATCAGAAAAGCGCTCCAGACACAGAATCACAAAAAGGATAAGCATATATGTATGTAATTACGTGGTTGATTTGATAGACAACAACTTTAGAAAAGAGTGCACACACTGAAATGTCTCGCCTGTCTTACTTATCATTGAATTTATGTTGAAAGTCTGTAACATGAAGGTTTTATTACAAGTATCACATAAACTTAACATTATTAATGTTCTATGATAATGAGGTCATGGTCAGATGAACCAGGCCAGACAGACATGTACACCTTACAATCATTCCATACACCAAATATAATTGACCTGTTGCTTATACATGTAGTATCTATCTGATAAACTGACAAAATTACGAAAACTTATCATTGACCAATGAACCATGAAAATGAGGTCAAGGACAGATAATACCTGTCAGACAGACATGTACACCTTATAATTGTCCCATACACCAAACATAGTTGACCTATTGCTATTAGTAAAAATGTATTTGGAAAACCAACCAAAACACAAAAACCTAAAATTGACCAACTAACCAGGAAAATGAGGTCAAGGTCAGATGAAACCTGCCAGACTGACATATACCCCTTATGGTCCTACTAAAAAGCGCCCGGGAAAAGAAAAAGCGCCTGGGGAAGAAAAAAGAGCGCCTGGGGAAGAAAAAAGAGCGCCTGGGGAAGAAAAAAAAGCGCCTGGGAGAATAAAATAATAATATTCTATAACAATAAATGTTTTCCTGAATAAAAAAAAAAAAATCATTGCTTGTTTTGTCCTTAATACAGTGGTCTCGTTAGCAATAGAAGGGCGCAGCGCCCTGGGTGCCCTCAGCCGCGCCCTGGGTGCCTCCCTCCGCGCCCTTCTGCCCTGACGCCTTTTCCCCAAAAAAACCCTTGTGCCGTTTTGGTAAAATTGCCTTTTGTTTCATCGATTTCTTATCACAAAGTTAAATTACATATATGACACCAGGTGATTGCCCCCAGGTTAATCATGTCATTACAATCATTTACAGTGGATAAGACTTCAAAGGTGTTAATAACTAGGTAATTTAATTAAGACAATGTACCTTTTTGTCATAAATTTGATGAATGTGTCAGCGGGTGTTTTTAGCTTGGGTCGGCATTTTCGATCTCCAAGAAGAGTGTATAAATGAAGACTTTCAAGACTTTAGAATAGAATTTAAGTCATCAAAATACAACTATGCCTTCACAGAAACCCCGTCCATCCCAACTTGTGAGCGACAAGCAAACAGTAAACCAGGGGAATATACATGTTGAAAATTAATTTTGGAGTTACTTCCCCTGTTTTAGCTTATTACAAATTTGTGCTCCTAAAATATTATCTAGTAATAAAAATAGGAATAAATAACCAATTGAATACAAAATTATATAAGAATGTTACGTTAAGGATATTAACTGTCTTTGAACATACCAAAAAAAATATATTGCAATTTATTTTTGATAATCATACTTTTAGCAATCCATGTTCTATACATTGTCAATTAAGAAATTTGTAATTACAATTGATATAATGATGTTAAGCTGCAATCTTACATCAATGGGTAGTTTGAAGTCAAACTATCATAACATCAACTTGATGAAGCTTTCCTAAATCATTCCTTAACACAAACATTGAAAAAAAGTTTAGAGGGCCAAACTCTAGCTGAAAATTTTGAAATAAGACAACTCTGTCACATGTATGCTAAACTATGAGATGTTTAGTTTATGTTGTTTTTTTTTTGGAAAAGGGGAGGGGGGGGGGGGGGGGGAGAATAGTAAGTTAATTTGCCTCTATTGGTTTATAGTGATGTGATGTATGAATGTGTATTGACATGTTTTATGAACATGTCGTATGAATTACATTTTCTAATGCAAATTCTATAGAATAAATAATCAAAACAACAACTTATGCATCTTTATTAACAACAAATACAGTAAAAAAAAAGAATGTGAACTCGTGATACACACAGAAACGTAGACAAAAGAAATGAACAGTGCCTTTTCCTTTCATAAAAAAGTGCCCTGCCCTCCACTGGCACTCTGCCCCTTTTGATTTCTAGCTGGAGCACTGTTAATATAAATGGGGATATGTACGATGCTACATCTAAAGTGTGTAGATAGTGTTGTTGCACTTTTACATTTTAGATTTCAAAATTGTATATAAGTAAGTAAGTAAATTTAAACAAGAGTATAAAGAAGAATCATGAACAATATTGTCCTCGATCAAAACGTATATGTCGTTATTTAAAAAAAAACCATAACTTAATAAGAAAGGTTTCAAACACTCCAGTGCCAATCATGCTTGGGCCATGCTACCTCCACTGGGACGGTAGCTTCCACACTTACCACCGATTTTTTAGCCACCTCCAGTGCTTTTTGGACGATATTCCTGGAATACAGATTAGTGGCAAAAGCCTTTTTTTTTGGCTCGGACGAGGAAAAGGCTTTGATGAAAGCAATACACAAGTGCTTTCCAGATTCCCAGCAAATTCTTTGCACACGTCACATTGAGGAAAATTTTAAGAGACATTTGCGGGAAGTCATTGGAGAAAAAGACCCAAATAACAACACTGTGCTCAACAATATTTTTAGGGTAGATGGTCTCCTCTCTTCTCAAGATGATGTTGAGTTTGACCTAAAGGTAATGGAGTTGGAAGCGAAGTATGAGCACAGTGTTCCCGCGTTTCAACGTTATTTTTGCAGTAATACATCATCTCTAAAGAGCTATGTCTGGGAACCAACACAAAAAGATTTTGCCCCAATTAACTGGAAGAACAATTCATTCGAATCCATGAATATTATTTTAAAACTATCAACGAATTTTATCTTTCTTAAATAATGTGTAACTCTTTTAATTTTATAAAATTAATATTTATCTGTGAAATTTAAGTTGTTTTTGAATTTTTCATTTTGATATTGTTTTTGAAAAACATGTCTTTTGATGTCTAACATTTTATAAATCTTCAGCATAAACTGTGATCCATTATTGTCTGTCTTTCGAAATAGTATTCATATATAATTGTTAAAATTGAAACATTCATACTTGTTTTTGTGCTTTATTACAAATGCCTATTATCTGAATTTGCAAAATACTTGTCTAAAATTAAAAAAAATAAAATGCTCCCCAATGGGCGCAGCTTGATACGACCGCAGAGGTCGAACCCTGAACAGTTGGGGCAAGTATGGACACAACATTCAAGCTTGATACAGCACTGAATTTGGATTGTGGTTAAATATTTGACACAGCATAGGTTTCTGACACAGAATGAATGTGGTCTAAGAACTTAAAATTTTTTAATTTACCTATTCAAACCATATCATTATTATTTGCTTTTATATATAAATCAGAAATGACCAATTTAAAATGGAAAATTTTAAAGAAAAAAAAAAGGAAAAAAAGGAAAAAAAAAATCCCTCCCCCAAATTTTTTGAACCCCCTTATGATTCATCAACCCCAAACTCAATCCCAGCCTTCCATTTGTGGTATGGTACCTTGCAGTACAATTTCAGAGAGATCTAACACTTGAACACAAGTTATTGTCTGGAAACTAGAAAAATGCTTGTTTTTTGCCCCTTTTTGGCCCCAAATTCCTAAACGTTAAGGGCAATTACCCCCAAACTCAAACCCAGCTTTCCCTTTGTGATATGGAACCTTGTAGTACAATTTCATAAAGATCCATACACTTACACACAAGTTATTGTCCTGAAACTAGAAAAATGCTTGTTTTTTGTCCCTTTTTGGCCCCTAATTCCTAAAATTTTGAGGCAATTACCCCCAAAATCAATCCCAGCCTTCCATTTGTGGTATGGTACCTTGCAGTACAATTTCAGAGAGATCCATACAATTGAACACAAGTTATTGTCTGGAAACTAGAAAAATGCTTATTTTTGGCCCCTTATACCTAAACGTTTTTGGCAACTACCCCAAAACTCAATTCAAGCTCTCCCTTTGTGATATATATGGAACCCTGTAGTACAATTTCATAAAGATCCATACACTTACACACAAGTTATTGTCATGAAACTAGAAAAATGCTTGTTTTTTGCCCCTTTTTTGGCCCCTAATTCCTAAAATTTTGAGATAATTACCCCCAAAATCAATCCCAGCATTCCCTTTGTGATATGGAACCTTGTGGTACAATGTCAGAGAGATCCATACACTAACACACAAGTTATGTCTGGAAGTTACAAAAATACTTATTTTTGGCCCCTAATTCCTTAACTGTTGGTACCATAACCCCCAAAATCAATCCTAACCTTCCTTTTGTGGTATTGAACCTTATGGTAAAATTTCATAGAGATCCATTCACTTAAACTCAAGTTAGAGTGCGAAAACCAATGTGTCTTCGGACGACGACGATGACGATGCCAACGTCATACCAATATACGACCACAAAATTTGTTTGCGGTCGTATAAAAATCAATGTGCATAACTTATTTCATCGACACAAAGTTGTCTCATGGCAATATAATATCTATATATTTTCCCCATGAGTCTTTTCTTTTCCCCAGGCGCTTTTTTTCTTCCCTGGGCGCTTTCTTTTCCCTGGGCGCTTTTTTTCTTCCCCGAGCGCTTTTTCTTTTCCCCGGGCGCTTTTTAGTAGGACCCACCCCTTACAATCATTCCATACACCACATATTCATGTAGTTGACTTACTGCTTATAGTATCTGAGAAATGACCTAATCATGTAACTTTAAGAATGATCACTGATCCATGAAATGAGGTCGAGGTCAGGTGAACCCTGTCTGACAGACATGTAGGCGTTGCAAGGAACCCATATACCAGGGACAGTCTATACTAACGGGACTGGTCACTTATAACAATGTCTATACAATTTTGCAGACAGAACTGTGCCGTTGCTGATGTCACTTGACTTCATAGCAAATCATTTTACATTTACGAAGTGTTCTTGTTAACTAAATGTTCAAGTTTAATGAACATGATGAAGTAACATTTTTATGAAATTTTATACATTTTGTCATTGCAAAATGCTGTTTTTGAAAAGATTTCACGGATAGTTTTTTAAATTTAGATCTTTGAACCTTGAGGTATTTGGTTAGTAAATGGCCCAAGACCACAATTAATGATCCTGCTTTTCGTTGTCCAAGAATATAGTTCCTTTTAATTAGAGTGTATTTTTTCTTAATTTTTTTTCTTTCCCTTCCTCACTCATTTCTTAGTTTTTTTTTGGGTGGAAATAAAAGTAGAGAGGGGAAATAAACTTTTGGATAATGTATTTTAACTGATTTTGATATGGAAGGAGTGATTAGGCCAGGTGCAAACAGGTGATATTTACAGTTTTCGGAACATCTCTTGACTTGTCCATAGGGGTATGGATGTGTATTGGCTAAATTTGTAAGAGTGATTGGTTCAATCTTTCTGAATTTTGGATATATTTTTGGACTAGTACTAAACATTACACACACAAAAGATTTGACAAAAATGCATGGTGCAATTTTTTTAATGAAACAAAACGTTATAAAGAACTAATAGGGGAATTTAATTGTGGTCTGTGGCCTAAGAGGTGAATTCAGGAAATATTGAATTTGTACTTTGACACCTTCCCTGAATGATCTATTGGTATTAATTTGTCAAACTACTTGAGAATAAATGATTTCCACTTTTATTTGATAGAAATTTTGTAAAAAAGTGACATATCGGCCTACATGCCCAAAATTGAACTTTTTCAGTTGTTTCAATATTTTTACAAAAGTAGCATGCTTATTTTCTCTCTGACAGATTTTTCTGGTTTTCTATTTGTGTTTGTGGTATCTAATGTAGATGTTTAACTCATTTTTGAACACTGAACACAAAAAAAAGTAGATAAAATCAGAATAAGAGTGCAAAATGTGCTGCTTTAATGGTCTTAGTCTAACGGTCAGTATGAAGCAAGTAAATAAACAAGAGGCTCTCAAGAGCCTGTGTCGCTCACCTGACTCTACTTTGGTTTTAGAAATCATGTAAAGATAGATAAAAATCATAACAGATACCCAAATAATAATGATTGAGGCCAAATTTGGATTAATATTGGTCCCGTTATTTAATAAAATATCCTGGTGGCCATCTTGAACAGTAAATCAGCAACAAAGTAGCAACACATGGTCAGCACCTCATAAGGAACATTCATGCCATGTTTGGTTTCATTCCATTCAGTGGTACTCTAAAAGAAGACATTTGTATGTATTTCCCATAGGGTCCTATGTTCAACTAAGCCCCCCCCCCTCTAGCGGCCATCTTGGATGATGGATCAGCTGCAAAGTAACAACACTTGGTCAGCACCTCATAAGGAACATTCATGCCATGTTTGGTTCCATTCCATTCAGTGGTTTTCTAAAAGAAGACATTTGTATGTATTTCCCATAGGGTCCTAGGTTAAACTAAGTCCCCTGCTGTCAGCCATCTTGGATGATGGACATACTGCAAAGTAACAACACTTGGTCAGCACCTCATAAGGAACATTCATGCCATGTTTAGTTTCATTCCATTCAGTGGTTCTCTAAAAGAAGACATTTGTATGTATTTCACATAGGGTCCTATGTTAAACTAAGTCCCCCGCTGGCGGCCATCTTGGATGATGGATCGGCTACAAAGAAACAACACTTGGTCAACACCTCATAAGGAACATTCATGCCATGTTTGGTTCCATTCCATTCAGTGGTTCTCTAAAAGAAGACATTTTTATGTATTTCCCATAGGGTCCTATGTTAAACTTAAGTCACCCACTGGCGGCCATCTTGGATGATGGATCGGCTGCAAAGTAACAACACTTGGTCAGCACCTTATAAGGAACATTCATGCCATGTTTTGTTTCATTCCATTCAGTGGTTTTCTAATAGAAGACATTTGTATGTATTTCCCATAGGGTCCTATGTTAAACTAAGTCCCCTGCTGTCAGCCATCTTGGATGATGGACCGACTGCAAAGTAACAACATTTGGTCAGCACCTCATAAGGAACATTCATGCCATGTTTGGTTTCATTCCATTCAGTGGTTCTCTAAAAGAAGACATTTGTACAATGTATGTATTTCCCATAGGGTCCTATGTTAAACTAAGTCCCCCGCTGGGGGCCATCTTGGATGATGGACCGACTGCAAAGTAACAACATTTGGTCAGCATCTCATAAGGAACATTCATGCCATGTTTGGTTCCATTCCATTTATTGGTTCTCTAAAAGAAGACATTTTTATGTATTTCCCATAGGGTCCTATGTTAAACTAAGTCCCCCACTAGCGGCTATCTTGGATGATGGATCGGCTACAAAGTAACAACACTTGGTCAGCACCTCATAAGGAACATTCATGCCATGTTTGGTTTCATTCCATTCAGTGGTTCTCTAAAAGAAGACATTTGTATGTATTTCCCATAGGGTCCTATGTTAAACTAAGTTCCCCGCTGGCGGCCATCTTGGATGATGGATCGGCTACAAAGTAACAACACATGGTCAGCACCTCATAAGGAACATTCATGCCATGTTTGGTTTCATTCCATTCAGTGGTTCTCTAAAAGAAGTCATTTGTATGCATTTCCCATAGGGTCCTATGTTAAACTAAGTTCCCCGCTGGCGGCCATCTTGGATGATGGATCGGCTACAAAGTAACAACACTTGGTCAGCACCTCATAAGAAACATTCATGCCATGTTTGGTTTCATTCCATTCAGTGGTTCTCTAGAAGAAGTTCAAAATGTAAAAAGTTTACGCCGACGACGGACGACGATGGACGACGCCGGACGACGGACGCCAAGTGATGAGAAAAGCTCACTTGGCCCTTCGGGCCAGGTGAGCTAAAAAATGAGGTTCTATGCACATACAAGTTGAATTCCTTTTAGTAGATTTCACTGAATCTGTATCAAAAGCACTTATTACTGGTTGTTTGGCCTTGTCTGTTTCACAGACTACCTTTATTTTCTTTTGTCTGATAGCTAGTGGTTAAAATATTGGCCTTTAGAAGCTGAAATTTCATGCTGGTTTTGAAAAGTACAGTAAATAACTTTGCATCAGACAATACGGTCTACACTTATAGTTGGAAGTGACAGTCTTGTTACATCCAGGTTCCATGTTTTATCATATCTAAGCAAAGATTTGAGCAAAAAGAAGCATATCTCCATCTCCCATATTATTAGATGCTTTTTAATATGCAAATGTGGGGAACGGCCTAAATTGACAACCTGTTTTTTTAAGCTTGACATTACAGAAGACCATTTTATCCACATGTGTTATGATATTTGAAACTTATATTTCCATTAAAAGTACATTTATAACATGTAAAAGGTTTTCTTATAACTTAACAACTTCAGAAAATTGTGGTAAGTGAAAAATATTACATTTCATATACATGTAAGGCCTCACTTCATTTGAAAACCTCTATTTTTTTGGCACATGCTCATATAAAATCAACTTCTGGCCCTTTTTTATAAGTCTGATACATGAAGTATGCTATCTGTTGCTTTTAATTGGTGATAACTTATACATAGTGACATTAAAAAGTGCAAGTTTTGGTATTTTTTGGTTTTTAGAAAGCCCAAATTTGATAGTTGAAATTGTTCTAATTCAACACCACAATTCAGCTCCCAAAGTTCTGATATAAAAAATGCCACATTTTTTATAATTGGTATCATATGTCTTTGAAACTTTGTAAACTGTTTCAAAATACACTAAGCTTAAATCATGCCAAGTTTTATTAGAATTGGTCAAGTTTTAGACCCCTAATTGGCCCAAGACCACAATTAATGATCCCGCTTTTCGTTGTCCACGAATATAGTTCCTTTTAATTAGAGTGTATTTTTTCTTAATTTTTTTTCTTTCCCTTCCTCACTCTGAGTCACTCATTTCTTAGTTTTTTTTGGGTGGAAATAAAAGTAGAGAGGTGAAATAAACTTTTGGATGTTGTACATGTATTTTAACTGATTTTGATATGGAAAGAGTGATTAGGCCAGGTGCAAAAAGGTGATATTTACAGTTTTCGGAACATCTCTTGACTTGTCCATAGGCAGTCAGGGGACTTACTTAAATAAGTGATTTTCTAAATCACTGATTCAAGTAACATTATGTCCACAAAGGTTGGAAGTAAGAGTTGTCTTTCTTTAATAATCACCTATTTAAGTAGTACAAATTAATCACTAGACTAAGTGATTTAATTTTATTGTAGCTTTAAATATAGAGTACTAATGATCCAGGGAGTAATTATGTTACTAAAATTATCAGAACCAACATCTGTGTTGATAGGATGACCGGGTCATGTCAGGTGATGACCTTGTACTAAATCTAGGATAATGACATAATAAAATGCTTCGCTGGGGCGCAGCTTGATACGACCGCAGAGGTCGAACCCTGAACAGTTGGGGCAAGTATGGACACAACATTCAAGCTTGATACAGCTCTGAATTTGGATTGTTATTAAATATTTGACACAGCATAGGTTTCTGACACAGAAAGAATGTGGTCTAAGAACTTGAATTTTTTTAATTTACCTATTATGGTCCAATGTCCAAAATCAAAATACATGGTTAGATTCAGCATATCAAAGAACCCCATATATTCAATTTTTGTTAAAATCAAACAAAGTTTAATTTTGAACCCCAACTTGGACAAACTTGAAAACTGGGCCCATAATCAAAAATCTAAACACATGTTTAGATTCAGCATATCAAAGAACCCCAAGAATTCAATTTTTGCTAAAATCAAACTAAGTTTAATTTTGGACCCTTTGGACCTTAATGTAGACCAATTTAGAAAACGGGACTTAAAATTAAAAATCTAAATACACGGTTAGATTTCGAATATCAAAGAACCCCAATAATTCAATTTTTGATGAAATCAAACAAAGTTTAATTTTGGACCCTTTTGACCTCAATATGAAGCAATTTGATAGCGGGGCCCACAAATAAAAAATCTAAATTCATGGTTAGATTCAGCATATCAAAGAACCCCATATATTCAATTTTTGTTGAAATCAAAAAAAGTTTAATTTTGGACCCCAACTTGGACCAACTTGAAAACTGGGCCCATAATCAAAAATCTAAACACATGTTTAGATTCAGCATATCAAAGAACCCCAAGAATTCAATTTTTGTTAAAATCAAACTAAGTTTAATTTTGGACCCTTTGGACCTCAATGAAGACCAATTTAAAAAACGGGACCCAAATTAAAAATACGGTTAGATTTGGCATATCAAAGAACCCCAATAATTCAATTTTCGATGAAATCAAACAAAGTTTAATTTTGGACCCTTTTGACCTCAATATGAACCAATTTGATAGCGGGGCCTACAAATAAAAAATCAAAATACATGGTTAGATTCAGCATATCAAAGAACCTCATATATTCAATTTTTGTTGAAATCAAACAAAGTTTAATTTTGGACCCCAATTTGGACCAACTTGAAAACTGGGCCCATAATCAAAAATCTAAATACATGTTTAGATTCAGCATATCAAAGAACCCCATATATTCAATTTTTGTTGAAATCAAACAAAGTTTAAATACTGGACCCTATCTTGGACCAACTTGAAAACTGGGCCCATAATCAAAAATCTAAACACATGTTTAGATTCAGCAAATCAAAGAACCCCAAGAATTCAATTTTTGTCAAAATCAAACTAAGTTTAATTTTGGACCCTTTGGACCTCAATGTAGACCAATTTAAAAAACAGGACCCAAAATTAAAAACCTAAATACACGGTTAGATTTGGAACATCAAAGAACCCCAATAATTCAATTTTAGATGAAATCAAACAAAGTTTAATTTTGGACCCTTTTGACCTCAATATGAACCAATTAGATAACGGGGTCCACAAATAAAAAATCTAAATACATGGTTAGATTCAGCATATCAAAGAACCCCATATATTCAATTTTTGTTGAAATCAAACAAAGTTTAATTTTGGACCCCAATTTGGACCAACTTGAAAACTGGGCCAAAAATCAAAAATCTAAATACATGTTTAGATTCAGCATATCAAAGAACCTCATATATTCAATTTTTGCTAAAATCAAACAAAGTTTAATTTTGGACCCTTTGGACATTAATGTAGACCAATTTGAAAACTGGACCCAAAATTAAAAATCTAAATACACTGTTAGATTCGGCATAACAAATAAATAAATGTGATCAAAGATTTTACAAATCTAATGCGCCATACTGTGCAATTAAAGATTACTTCTTGAAATTTTTCAATATTTGAAATTTGAAAAAAAAATAATATTTGAAGAATAATTCTTTTTAATTTCTGAAATCTGAAATGAGAAAAAATTGGCCCCCCACAATTTCTTTTTATCCCCCCCCCCCCCCCCCTTTTTCCCCCAAAAAAATTCTTTCCCTCAAGATATGGTCATAATCTCAATTCAAATTTCCAATGGAGTTGGCAACCATAATTACCCATTTAAATTTACCATAGTGCTAACTTAATCTATTTTATAATAGAATTAATAAAAATATAGTGTCAAATCTTTCATATGGATTTTTTTGTAAAAAAAAAAGATGAAAACATTTGCAGATATTTTTACTGGTCTTCCTTTATAAATATGCATTTCTTTAAACATAATTTAAAAGCAGTGTAAGGGAAGTAACCAAAACGTTGTATTTGGATTACCTCCCTTACACTGTTTTAGATTATCTTTATTGTTCATTAACCATTACTTTATACATAATTTAAAAGCAGTGTAAGGGAGATAATTTCAATGATGTATTTGATTTATCTCCCTTACACTGCTTTAAATTATGTTTTGTACTAAAGTATTTGTCCATTAACCAGGACAACCTTGTTTTTCCCCCTTATTTGCCCCTAATTCCTAAACGGTTTGAGCCATAACCCCCCAAAGCAAATCCTAACCATCCCTTTGTGGTATGGAAACTTGTAGTATAATTTCAGAGAGATCCATACACCGTTCCACAGTTATTGTCTGGAAACTAGAAAATGCTCATTTTTGGCCCCTTTTTGGCCCCTAATTCCTTAACTGTTGGTACCATAACCCAAAATCAATCCCAACCTTCCTTTTGTGGTATTTAACCTTATGGTCAAATTTCAAAAAGATCCATTCACTTAAACTAAAGTTAGAGTGCGAAAACCAATATGTATTCGGACGACGACGCCGGACGACGACGACGCCAGACGACGACGACGCCAACGTCATACCAATATACGACCACAAAATTTTTTTGCGGTCGTATAAAAATCACTTGTTTATGTATCATACCTCAATTTCCTTGCAAAAAAATCACTGCTTTAAGTATCATTATTTTAATAATCCCCACTAATTTCAACACCCCCCGAACAGTGAAATTTTGATCGCGAACAGTATATTTTTATTACATAATCTATAAGATGAAACCTCGAATTTTACAGGAAAAATACTCCCACTGCTGGGAAAAATCTGTTAAGAAAGTATCAGTTCATTATGTAAAGCCATTTTTATAGCATTTTTTCAACTAAAATAGAATTTTCAGCTAAATGATTGCATCAAAGGCATAAACCTTTAGCTTGCTGCTTAAAAGAAGCAAAAAGTTCATTTTTTTTCAATTTTACTAATGAAAAGATATTATCTAAACCTATGTTTTTAAAATTTTGGTAAAACTACAAAATCACAATTTGTGACAAAACTTCGAATTTGCTACTTAAATAAGTGATTTAAAAATCACTTATTTCAATAAGTCCCCTGACTGATAGGGGTATGGATGTGTATTGGCTAAATTTGTAAGAGTGATTGGTTCAATCTTTCTGAATTTTGGATATATTTTTGGACTAGTTCTATACATTACACACACATAAGATTTGACAAAAATGCATGGTGCAATTTTTTTAATGAAACAAAATGTTATAAAGAACTAATAGGGGAATTTAATTGTGGCCTGTGGCCAAATTTCGAGTGGCTGCCATCTTGTTCGATATGTAACACCCTTTGTACGACTGCAGTGTTCTTCAAAAGGATATGTCTCAGTTTAATAATTTAACATTCTTTATGATCTTTGATTTTATACATTTGTATTAACAATTATTAAATTACAATGTACTTTGAAATACTCAAATAACTACTAGCTTCGTATATCAGAGATACGAAACTAAGTTTATTGTTGGGTGATAGCTTTACACGGGAGGCTTAGTTATTTATTAAAATCAATAGAGACGAGTCCCGTTAGTATAGACTGTCCCTGCATATACCTGTAACCGGAGAGCATGATTCTACTTGCAAAATCGCATGTCTCCACCGGGACTCGAACCCGGGACCTCTGTGTTAAAAGGCAGCGTGCTAACCGACTGAGCTAAAGAAGTACTTCCTTAGCTCAACCGCTTACGGCTGGCTAAGTATCTACTAAATTTCCAAGGGAAGCAATCCCGTCACATACCAAACATAGTTACGCCGCTGCTGCCGGATAGGTAATACCTATGTTGCAGGCGAGACAAAAACCAGTTCTAATCCAAACCCCTAAATTAAAAATTTTGGGTCTCAATGCTGATACACAATGTTCATCATCTAAACGTTGGCCATCCGCAGAACTGAATTTTTCAGCAACGTAACCTGATCAGTTTACGGTAGGGTTAATTTGGTCAATGTTTACAACGACTCATTAAACTCACAGCCTCAACTGCTTGATGCAGGATATTGGAAAACTTGCTAAACATCCTTTTCTTCATCTGTGATTCATAGAAGCGTTCATAATTGTCTAGACATCAATAAGAAGTGTTATAAATATCAACATAATGCGTAGTGAAAACAGGAAGTGAAATGATAACCGGAAATTCCGGATCAAAAGCGGGCCTCTCATGAACTTATTTGCGGAAATAAGACCAGCAAAGCAAATTCAACAATTATTGGCAGCCGCATTATGGAATAACAGCCCCATTGAGGCAAATAGGCAAGTGCCTCACCAGATTTTGACTAAGAAGAATAATAAAAGAGAAGGATATAGAAAGATTGAATCACAGGAACTGACTCCGAACTTGTTTCTATCAATTTTTCAAATCATTCAGTTTGCAAAATTTTCTAATCATAGTTTTTTTTTCTTGAAACTAGAAAAATCTGGAAATCCAGAATCTCCCACAGTGTTTGAGAACAAAGATTTGTCTGGAAATTCCAGTGTCTTCCATAGGGGATGGCAGACTATATCTGGACGAACCCGTTGATTTATTGATTGAGTTAGTGTTTGCTTTACGACGCATCAGCGCAAAACGGTTACATCGCAATGAGAGCTAATGGGAGGTCGATTATCAATGTATATTATATATAGTCGACCTTCCCATTGATAGGAACAAGTGCCTGTGGATTTAATATACAACGTGTATTCGACAATAGAGCCTCCAGATAACTTTTGTCGGACTTCCGGCTCTACCCTTTCAACATGCCGTGTTTCCTCAGTATTAAATCAGTAAGGCTGAGTAAAAGAGAAGTTTGGTGAACAAGTTTTTCCAAGAGTCATTGGTTGCAAGGTTCAAGTGCAAAAGTTAGTTGGCGTGAATTTTGATACGATATTCTAGAGCTTGGGTTTCCTATGAGTAAAATGATCCAAATGGATGGGCTGGGTATAGAAATGTGGTCGTAAAGGGAGACTTACAAATTTTTTGAACGTTTAAAAAATCATTTCAAGAATTCTTAGAGGATATTGGCAATATTTCTTTCCAAATCCAACATTCGTCATTTTTTTTAAAGGCAGTCTAAATATTTCACCTAAATTTCGTTAGAACCATTTAGCCGGTAAACCTACTTACTGGTGAACTTATACCTTGTAGGTTGACTGGGATATAGAAATAAGACTGCAAGGTAATTAAATGTTTTAAACGAATTTGCAAAGATTTAAACAGACTCGCCAACATGACTATTAATATATATTAAGAACTCGCTGAAGTAATCATCCTTTATTTACTGCAAACTGCCAAGTCAAAGGGCAATAACTGAAATTTGACACAATAAATAAATGTAAGTTTCAGTTATTGCCCTTTGACTTGGCAGTTTGCAGAAAATAAAGGTTGATTACCTCATCAAGTTCTTATGTAGTTTTGTTGGATAAGCAAAAACGTGTCCTCCAGTCTGATTAAAATTCAGATCTATAGCAACAACTATAACAAATCGCGTGCTCGTACATATATAAGCTCATATGAGGAAAACGAAATCAGAGGTCTATATTTTTAGTAGATTGACTTGTCCTCTATTTACAAAGATTTGTTGGTTTACAATTTCAGTTTTGCAAAAGCTGCAGAAGTACCATTACCAAGAACTACTATAATATAGAAAATCTTGCAAGTTTGAGGCAGCAAGAGTGTGAAAATCCCTTTCAAACGAGATTAGATTCATTACCTCGTTTAGTTAGTTAATAGTTATATAAATAGAATTGTAATCATGTGAAATACTTGCAAATTTCAACCAGTGCTGCCTCATAGCCAATTTGTTTCTTGCTTCCTACTAATTTTATTCTATTTGAAATTTATTTCAATCTGTTCTGCTCTGATTTTGGCTGAGTTTTAATTTTGCTTGCTGAAATATTAGCTATAATTGACATTTTTCTATTTACAGTGCTGCTTTTGGTGGCTTGATATATATTCTATTTGTGCTTTTGTCTTTGCTATTCATATGTGTTCTTTTGTTCATGTATTTTCCCAATTATACTGCTTTTGTGGTTTTGTTTGTATGCTGTTAATTTGCGTGTATATATGCTGATGTTTTATAAAGTCGACTATAAGATCTCATCAGACCCCAATTTGCTTTTTGTGTTATGCATAAGTATGTGCCTACTTCAAACAATATTTACTTTCTTACTAAAAACGGATACAAGTTTTCTACTGGAAAGTTTACAAAACAATCCTTAAATTACTAGCTTCAACCTGCTGAAGAGAAACTACTAACTAAGGACCTAAGCACTAATTGTTAGCTTTGATTTGCACTATAGATGAGGATCTGGATCTGGGGGTTTTCATATCTGTATTCTTTTAACTCTCTGGCCATTTTTCTCTATTCTTTGTTTTTCTCCATTATTCTAAATTCATTATATTTTAGCACCCCATTTTTTCTATTCTTTACAATTTTGATCCATTTTACTCTATTCTTCATTATATTGGTCCATTCTACTCTATTCGGTTTTTTTTTCCGTTAATTTTTGCAGAGACATATATATACATCTATATAGATAGATACGTCTAGACAAGTGACAACTCTACGACAGATCCATCCATTGGATCACTAGTGCAGGTGATACACGGCTGAAAACACATATTATAATCATAATTACTCTAAATATCAGCACAACAATGTTAAATCTTCAAATTTGCGAAAGCAAATTTTTTTTCTTCCCTCGCCGGGATTCGAACTTATGCTCTATATAGATAGATATATATCTGGTTTCTTAAATGCCTATCCTGAACCTCGTTACATTTAATCACTGATTTGCACTGCTGTCAAACTTTCAATTTTAGACGTGAAAATACCACATTCTGTATCTCAAAGTATCAAGCCGAGTCAATCCTGCTTTTCAGTGGAGTGTTTGTAACTTAACTTTAAGGTATATGAAGTGCAATATATGCACTTTTTTGTCCTCATTTGACATACACTTCTTGTTGTTTTGTTCCCTTATTATCTCCCAACTGCATCTTAAAGTGTAATTAAAATGAAATCCTGCTAAATCCACCGGAACTTGTCTTCAGGTCAGATATATAGCCCGTTATCATGGACTCTATGTGCATTTCTAAAAAAAAATATATTCCTCTACTTTTGGATACCCCCACTTTTGAATAGTACAAACAATCATAAAGGGTTTCGCGGAACCCTGTGTCTACTCCTGCGATTGTTGCTGTCAGTGTAAAGGTGTAATATTTACGGTAAAAATTTAATCCATTTATTTTTAAAAAATGGGTTTGAACCGACCTCCAAACGATCCATGATTCTGTAATGAGGAGTACCCAAATTGCATCCATGCTCAGTAAATTCACATCCGTAAAAATCGAATAACTAATGTTTTGTTTTATTTCTCCAAATATTTAGAACAATTTGACAATAGTCCATGCGTACTATTCATTTTTTAAGAAATGGGTGTCTAACATATTTTCACATTATTTTAATTGCTCATTTTTAAAAGTTGACTTTTTGTGGACGTCGCATGGCGACGTTTCCTTAGATATTACTTTTTCCAGTGAATACTTCATATGTTAATATGTTAAACTGTCAACGTTTTGTGTGTATTTAAATATGTTGAAAGACGTGCTTAATGTCAAAACATAAAAATATAAGTTGTTTAGTGTCTGAGAAAACTTGTCAGATTTCCGCTGCTATATTTTGCAAAATGGGTGCAATTCGGGTACTCAGTGCAAATTGGGTACTGTAATGTTAATTGCAAAAAAAAATCCAAACAAACAAACAAACAAAGTCCATCTATCAGTAGTAAACTATACTGAAAAATGAAAGAATTTGAATTTTTGCTTCAGACATTTTCTCTAAATCATACAAATTCTTCTACCAAATTTCATCAAGTTCCAAAAAAATTGACAAATTATTGATGTCTAAATAAACTTTAACCACAGACTGAACCTAAATGTTGACGCCGACGCCGACGACGACGACGTAATGTAGGATCGATATGTCTCGCTTCCGTGACATAAATGTCGCAGGCTCGACAAAAATGCAAAAATGAAACCGTTTAGAAACAGCGAAAGATTGCATTCATTATTTTTATCCTCAAGTATAATTATATATATTGCAAAAAATTAAAATGGCCTAGGTCACTGAACCCCGTCCAACAATTGACAGTAGACTAATACAGTGTGACAATACATGTCTTAGAATATTTGTAATTACGCACATTTCACGAAGAAATTTATTGATAATTGAACATACATTTTTTTTCAAAGATTAAAATGAAATATTCATCCGTGACGGAATATAATACCGTATTCAAGAAAAGCTATAATTATAACAGGAAGAAGGCAAGTATTCACTGTGGCTTTCCATACTACAGTCATTTTACATCTACCAAACGAATTGTCAAATTACCTCCTACAGCAAGTGTGTATTTATTCACTGTGGCTCTCCATAGTAGTGTACATTCTACTAAAACAAACTGACGAATATAACCTCTTCCAACAACTAGGTATTCGCTGTGGTTTTTCATACTAATCGTACATTCTACCAAAACAAATTGACGATTATAACCTCATCCAATAACTGGGTATTTGCTGTGGTTTTTCATACTAAACATACATTCTACCAAAACAAATTGACGAACATAACCTCCTCCAAAAACTGGGTATTCACTGTGGCTCTCCTTACAAATGTACATTCTACCAAAACAAATTGACGAATATAACCTCATCCAACAACTGGGTATTCACTGTGGCTCTCCATACTAGTGTACATTCTACCAAAACAATTTGACGAATATAACCTCCTCCAACAACTGGGTATTCACTGTGGCTCTATTACGAATGCACATTCTACCAAAACGAATTGTCGAAAATGTAACCTCCTCCAAAAAAAAATAATTAAAAATTGAAACATACCTTTTGTCATGTCAAGGAATATATGATGTATTTTTCATTTTAAAAGAGAAATGTGCGCAAAAGAGCAACAAATGAAATGCAAGTAATGATAAACACCAGTGCATGTCGGTAAGATTGTGAGTTTCTTTTTTTCTCCATATAAATTATGAAATAAGAGCATTCAAGTATGAAAAGGAAGTTTTCCAAATAAAAGTATATGCAACAGCCACAGCCTCCCGTACGATGTACGACGTTGTAAGTAAAACAAAAGGCACCATTTATTAACAAATAAGTATAAACAAAAAACAAAAATATCGAGCTTCAAGGTAAATTAAAAAAGGAGGAAATTTCAACTCGACAATATTGGTAAAATCGCCAAAATCTTTTCTTCTCTAGGAGCGTGGAGCTTAGGATATTATGGGAAATAATTCCTTTACAGACAGGGTTTGTATTAAATTCTGTAAAATATTGCTGAATATAAAAAAAATCAATAAATTAATTTCAAGTAAAATAAAGAACTTTGTAGATATTCATTACATATCAATATTGCCTGACTTCCAGGTTTTAAATTATTGCACTTCTTACATGTCTGAGTAGAAAGAACAATGTCATGTTATTTTGTGTAATTATGCATATAAAAAGTACAGAGTTAATATTCTATAGTTAAATGGTGTCAAGTATATTCTGACTAGACATAGTTATGGAATGCTCACTTAGATCTACAGGGTTTTACCATGTATCAAAGATAGCCTTGTAGACAAATAAGTGTCAATAGTTCTTTTTGTATTAAATATAAACCACTTAGATATAAGAGAAGATATTTTTGAAACCTTAAATTCTACATAATAAAGATTTTACTTATTTTAAAGGAGTTTATCAATGGTTATACTCAGCCTTTCACTCACAAACATCGCATAAAAGAAGGACTTTCTGTTGAATTTTTGAGTCAGAAAGACCGAGTTTACATATCAATAAACTCCGAAAAATAATCTTTATTACTTATATTTTGCAACGAAATGGACTGCAAATTATGCCTTGTCAGATCGAATATTTAGAAGTGTTTCGACTGTGTAGGAAATAACACTCGTTACGTCATAAAATGGGTTTACACATTTGTAAACCAGAGGCGGATTTAGGAGGGCAGGGTGCCCCCCCCCCCCCCCATTTTGTGGGAAAAATTTGGTTGATTATTTAGGGACCACTGAAGCATGACTGGAGCGGGCGCCCCCGTTATGAAAGTTCTACATCCGCCACTGTAGACCTTTTAATTGCAATGACAATCACCAATGTAAAAAAGACTAAACATGTTCCATTGGAATTATTACCCACACATTTGAATTTCATGATCTAACGAATAGAAGAAATAGAACTACAGCGAACAATTTGTGTAAATTTAGCCGATTGATTGACATAAGGCTTGACTCCTCGGGGTAACATAGATATAACCTTTTACTTATACATACGCTATGTCTGTTTTAACCATTGTAGATCATACATACGTATTAATTTTGATACAGTCTGTTATATATTTGTTGATTATAATGTCTTTCGGTTTATGACAATAAATATATTATACAATTACTGTCTTATGATGAGGTAAATATGTGGTTTTATTGACTTTTGAAAAACTGATATTCACTGAGGCCAACGGCCGAGGTGAATATCATTTTTTCAAAAGTCAATTAAACCGCATATTTACCGAAACGAAAGAGATTAATTGTTTTCTTCCATATTCCCAGAGAAAAAAATGTATTTAATGACAATGATTTACCTAAACCAACAGTAAATCAAACATTTCACCATAACGTTGCATATAAAAGCCCGTGACGTTTAGCGCGGTGAATATACTTTTCCACAGGTGAATATGCTTTTTTATTTGAAATCCAAATTATATAGAAAACCCTATTTAAATAATACCAATATGGAATAAATATATATATGTGTGACTTTCATAACGTTTTACAAACTCTGAAAGTACCGAATGCTGTTGTCATGATTTCGATACCTTCCCGTTGACAACTTCATCAGTATATCATAACTCTACACAATACATAAATTGTGAGCTTTATTGCCTCTACCTTGTCCGTCTGTCCGTTCTTCCAAAAAATATTTTTGTCACAATTTTATCGAATACTAGTGAAAAAATGACTTTATATATGGCTACCCGCTTGACAGAGATGAGTTGTAACGTGTGAGCACTTTTCGGATCTGTCGAACACCAACTTCCCGTTTCCCAATTGAATTTTCCATGATGTTGAATTCACTAAAATATTTATTACATATTTCACAAGAACTACTGAATAGACTTATGTTGAATACGGTCTATGCTTAGCAAGACAATACGTGTATTCTTGTTTATTTTTGTCATCGTTTAATTTTCACGTATGTCATTATTATATAGGAGGCAACTGTTGTCAATTATTTCTCTACTAACGTTTGGCTGTTTAAAGGCAAAAAAAAAACTCGAACATATTCGTGACCTTAGCTGTATTTGGCAAAAGCCTTTCGGAATTTTAAACGTTGTACTATATTTGGCCATTTTAACTTTTTTTAATTCGTGCGTCCCTGATGAGTCTTTTGAAGACGAAACGAGCGTCTGGCATACACAGTTCTAATCCTTGAATCTATGCTGAGTTTACATATAACACAAAACCTACACAAAAGACAACGGGCGTATGAAAAGTCGTTTTCAATATTTCCCCCCGCCAAATCCTAGTCCAAACGTTACAAATAAATGCAAGTTCAATCAACTTAACAAATATACAATTAGGTATTCACGTTTAACCGCAAGTCCGTTGGCACAGGTCAGCGAAAATGTACTAGAGCCAGTAACACGTTTCTTAAAAGAGGACTCTCAAGTCTAATATATATCTAAGCATTTTTTTTTTATGAAAAACCAATTTCGTGTCAGTAATCCAAACATTTTTGCGTGAAGACTGACAATTACGAAGATACCACGGACAAAGACGAATGTTTCTCTTCAGTACTTCAAACACGTTAAACCTTTCGATATATATATCAGCAAATTTCAATGATATGCGAACAATAAATAAAGGTTATTAGTACCTGTATAGACAAGAATTTATTATATGATTTATATATAGTTAATAACACGAGTGTTAATTGCTCGGTGTCTCCTTTAATTATAAGATAAAGTTGCGCTTAATTGTATAATAAAATGTATGTTTAGTCACATCAAACACCTCATAGTTAGTATCATGCCAAAAGTTTCTCCCTGTGTACTTACATACAGAAAACCTAAGTCTTCGAGACTAACATTCAACGAATAAACTTTTAATTCATGAAATATAAGTCAAAGGTTACTAACTAAAAAAACATTAGTTGAACTACCTTACAAAGAGTGGCTAGTATTTGCCCTTATGAAATTGCAAATTAATTCAAGAAATTTGTTATATTGACCATTCTTCATCATACAGGTGCTAACTAGGTAAGTAATACATACCATTCAACTTTTTAAACGAATACGCAAAGATGTATCTTTGGTATATCAAATAGGTGCTAATGTAATGTATGGGTTTGAATCTGTCGTAAAAAGTTTAAATTAACTACGTCACACAAAAAGTGTTGGTAGGCATTACATTGTCGTTGAATGATTTGAATTGCATGGTTTGACTGTCATTTAAATTAACACAATATCTTGTACAAATTTGTAGGAAATTTATTCAATCTTTATCTACAGTTATTATTAGTTACATAGTGTGCTAGTGACCTAATAAAATATATATGGGGTCAGTAAATTTCATATGGGGTGAGAGCGAAGCTCGAATCCCCATATGAAATTTACTGACCCCATATATATCGTATTAGGTCACTAGCACACTATGTAACGAATTTATCTTACCGACTATCTTAACATATGGTATTTAGACTAGTGGCCTATCAAAGTGACCAAGTCTTCAATACCGTTTGAATTAAGAACATATACTTCCATTGGTCTATACAAAAACAAATGCCAACACTAACAACTTGTTAGCTTTAAATGTGTTTTATGAATTTATTTCAATAGTTCATCATCAATTTCTTCGTCTGTTGAAACTTTTAAGATTTTTCTCAACACCGTGTTGTTTTTATAAAGGGACGTAACACCACTACTAACCGTGTATTGAAATAAGCACCGCCTACTAACCCAATATGGAATATACACGGTCTCCACGCGGTTGCTTTTAACCAATCATATTCCTAGAAATGTATAGGAGGTAAGATAATATTACATATGTTCCATACCAAATTGGTGCTTGAAACATATATAAACGAGTGTATGAAAGTTTAGAGAATCAGACATGAAAATATTATAACAGTGCAACTAATATAAATACCGGTGTTGAAACATGAAAACAATGATCTATCGTTGGGTTGCTGTCCCAATGACCTGATCCGGAAAGAAAATTGAATTGATGTTGTAATGAAATGCACTTCAAATTATGAAGATATCTCCCTTTTTCAGGCTTTTCATAGTACATTTCATATAATTCATTTATTTCTCAAATGACAATGGCAAAAAAAAAAATATGAATAATTTTCTAATCACTTTCAAATATCAAAGACTAATGCATAGGATTGCAACCCTTAAATTACCTTTTGCAAGATTCTTAGGTGGAGTGGAAATGTTTCATGTTTATCGCTCTTAAGGCTTGTTTTAAACTGTTGAACGTAATTCCAGAAACACGCATATTGCAGAGACATATATACTACACTTATACTATACATGTATCTGCGTATCGCGCTCGAAAATCGGTACCATATATGCTTAGATTTCATCGTTTATCATAAAATTCGAACAACCGTATATCAAATGATAAAAAAACACAGAAAAAAAGCTCCGAATACAATTTTACTCGATAAACACACCAAGAGAACCTGTGTTCACCATCATATACATTAATCAGCCCATCAGTTAATAGTTCCCATACCGGTCGTTTGTGTTTTATATGAAAATAAGGAAACGTGGTATGATTGTCACTCGATTTGTTATATCTTATTTGGTCCAGACTGTACGCGCTGCTCCACATTTTCCCTTGATCTAAAATATATTCATCACATGCACTCTGATGAATCATAAATTATTATGAAAGTTTACAACCATTTCCTCAAGTTATAATTGGGATATCACGTAATCCCCTTAAATTTCATCTGATGTTTCTTTATGCGATATAAAAAATAATTTTCAATCAAAATAGATCAGATAAATTAATAACGACAAACACACTGAAAGTAAACGTAGAGTCTAAATCAAGAACAATAGGATTTTTTTTTAATTTTGCCAAAATGTAGTTTATATCATGTTATATTTATATAAAAAAATATGGATCACGGAGCCTTCTTCTAGGTACAGATTCTGAAAAATAATTGTCCGACTTTGTAAGGATTAAACATGGTAGCACTTTTTTTTTGTGGATAAGGAGATTGATTGATTGATTGATTTTTGGTGTTTTAACGCTACTTTTAAGCACCGCTTTTTGGGCTATTTCGTGGCGGCCAGTTTTTATTGGTGGAAGAAGCCGGAGTGCCCGGAGAAAACCACCGACCTTCCGGATAGGAAAACTGACAATCCTAGTCAGTTAAGATTGGAGTCGAGTACACCCGCACGAGCGGGGTTTGAACTCACAACCTCAGTGTTGACTGGCTAGTGATTACAGTAGTAACTACTTAGACCACTCGGCCACCGAGGCCCCGTGGATAAGGAGAAGACTTAACTATAGAATTTTAAAATAAAATGTAAAAAGATAGCTCGTTCGATGTGCTTTCAGAAAATGACAAGAAAGATTGGGGTCATCGTACTCGTTTTCTTGTTTAATATAACAAAATAGGTACATTTATCATAAATTTAAAAAAAAAAATCTGATATACTACTAGCACAGTTTTGAAATTTTGAATCTATGAAATAATTTTCTGTTTTTTTATTTTTTGTATTTCGTTTTTCATTTAGATAAATTTCATTTCTGTATTAATAGCTAATTTTAGTTAAAAAAAACTAGACCGATCATTTGCAACTATTTGTAATCAAAATTAAGTCCGAACCCTGCCATTCTACCTTAAATTTGTAATCAAAATTACTCATATCAGTTATAGCCTTTTCCGCTGATGTAAAAAAAATCTGTAAAATTGCATTTACTATCATGATATCCAATTAGGTTATATATAACATGGGTTCTTGTCTCATTGCTTGACAAGAGAGGCGACAAATGACACTGACGAGAGTTTTTTGTTGTTTCCGGATAATAGTACATGCTCCACTCGACAGAAACGTTTTGAATTTAAACACAATGTCAAGTATATGGTCCATAATATAAATGTCAAGTTAGATTGTTTTTAATGTTCAGTCAAAATGACGAATATAAGTGATACACAATTCCCAAAATCCCCCCAAAAAAAGACATTATAGAATGAATTTCATAACAGTGAAGACATGGACATTTGATATTTAAATGTTATCGTGTCGGTCACTGGAGACTTCACGCAATTACAGTATGTCAGGGGCCTCTCAATTGGGATATACATAATTACTATTTACACATGTCCATTCATAAAATAAAAGTTTGTGCATGAAAGTTAATGGTTTTCAAAAAAAAATCTTTTGATAGAAGGAGTATATTTAGAGATGATATCACCAAGTAATCGAGAGAAAACGTAAGACAAATTCTTTTCTGGTAATCAGTGAAAAATTAAGTAGTATGTCAGTATAATAGACAACTGCAAATGTAACAAAAAATTTGTTCCGGCTTGACATTTGTTCCGCCGGAACAAATTTCATAGGAAATATGTTCCACCGGAATTTATATTACAGAAAATATGTTCCAGCACTGTAAAATTTGTTCCGGAACTAATTTTTTGGCCAAATGTGAAATAAGTCCGGAATAAAAATCATAGCTCCATGAATTTTGTTTCAGTTAATATTTTAAAGTTTTAAATAAGTTCCTGTGACATTAGTTTTAAACGGACATGTAAATATTTCATAGAAACTAATGAATAAGTTCCGCTCAATCATTATTGCACACCGAAACATTTTCTTATTACACTTAAATTATAATGCAAGCTAAATGCTGTACTGAGTGTACTTGCATGGGATACATTTGCAATTGAAGGCATGACTGTAACTATAGGATGAAGATAAGAAATAAAAGCGATGGTAATGTATCATAATTTGTATTTATGTTTTATGCGGTATTCCTCCTTGGTTCCTGTTAACTGTCATGGCCCTTTGTTCTAGTCATACATGTACTTAGGACATGGCATAGTTTCAAAAGAGTGTCTTTTTTTTTCTACATGACTTTTGATATTTATAAATGATCAAGTCACTTTCTCCTTTTCAAACTAGTACATATGTTCCTCTTAAACTATACTTTTTTCTGAATGATTTTTCTTATTCTAATCTTTTCTGGTTCAAAAGTGTCATTTAGATATTTTTACAGAGTATATAATTAAACATTTGCTATACTCCATAGGATCCAAACTGGATGATTTACACTTTTTATCTATTATATTATTAATATAATACTTATTTTTATAATGCACTTGAATGATAACTTTAAACTCACTGATGACAAATGCTCAGTATATAAGATAACTTGTTTAACCAGTGGAACATATTTCACAGACATGGAACATATTTCACCAGGTGAGGAACAAATCTCACAAACTCAGAACTTATTTCACCATGTAAGGAACAAATCTCATAAACCCGGAACTTATTTCACTAGGTAAGGAACAAATTTCACCAACCCGGTACTTATTTCACCAGGTTAAGTGTGGAACTTATTTTATAGAGATGGAACAAGTTATATAGAAATTACCTGTGAAAAAAGTTCTCCCAGAACATATTTCATGCGATATAAGTTCCACTGGAATTTTTTCCCCAGGAACAAATTTTGGCTCACACTAACACATAGTAGTCCATCATGCATTGCAAATCCATGTCCGTATAAGGAAATGTGCCCGACCTGTTAGATGCAGCTGCTGTGACAGACACAGCTGTGTTGATTTGAAAAACGAATGGACGGATCACAGCAAATGAACTTAAAACTGTACTTACTTTTTTTGATTTGTGTTTAAGTATCTATCCATGAATTAAATATGTTCACAATACCTTTTATATTAGAATAATTAAACGAGAGCACCCAGTTTAAAGGTTAGCATTACACTGTTACGGGTAATGTTGACATAATAACCTGTACATTATCACGTGTTACAGTTGACCAGTTTAGTCTTGTGCACTTAATTGATTTATTATTCCAAAACAGATGTATTGTGAACATATCATTAAATTCATGGATAGATATTGAAACACGAGAACCGAAAACAGCGAGTACAATTTAAATTGTAAGGGGGCGACCATTCCTGATTCAGTTAAAATAAGGGAGGGTGGCTGTGTAAGAGGCTTTTGAAATCAGCATGAAAAAAAAATGAAAATAAATATTTATGCAGAATGGTCTCAAAAATGCGTCCTCAAATAACAAAAAATAGTTGAGTAAGACCAAATTAATTGCAATTACTTGCTTCATTTCTAGTAAAAGAATATAGATCCCTTAACTTTTGTTATACGTGTTCAGGTAATAACAAAATCTAAAATAAATATCATTGTTTTAACAAAAGTTACTCGGAGTAACTTATTGAAAAAAAAGTAGATTTTTCACAAGAGAAATGCTAATGAACCTTAAAAAAGTTAAATTTAGGCCAACCCAGCATCATCTACCTGTCGAAAAAACACGATGTTTGTATGGTGCGTTTGATATCTGACCTACTATAATATATGATTCCAATAAACGTAAATTTTGCACATAAGACCGGATTCATATGCTGCTTGATATTTCCACGAGTTATTTTTTGTTAGAGTGATATTTAGATGTTCACGAAAATCTGATCGTTGGAGTCTTCGATGGGAATTCAAATTTGTTACGTGCAAAAAATTATGTAGCCCAGAGGACAAAAATGATTTTTATGAAAGTCCGGAGTTCTTATTACCAACAAAAATAAACTAAGTATGAAAGTTGATCGTAGGTTACTCTACATCAACCTGTACGAATACATGTTTTCGTATTTTTTTTAATGAGCTACAGAACGTTTGTGCAAGAAAAAAAAACATAATGTTTTCGTTTTCTCGATTACTTGGTGATATCACCTCTGAATATTCTCATTCTTTCAAAAGAAACTTTTTGTTGTGAGTATATAAGTATATTCAAAACAAATTCATATAAACAACGAGGAGCAAGTGCGGAGAACTAATTTTAATTAGATTGAATTGCGTGAAATCTTTGTTGTCGGCAGCCAGTGATACACAGGATAACATTTAAGTACCAAGTGTCCATATCCACGCAGTTATGAATTTCATTCTAAAATGTCCCGTGGAAAGAAGAGTTGTTGCCACGCTTAAGATAAACATACTATTTAAACAAAATTCGATATAATCGTCAGTTACGACCAGAATTATAAGTTTGAAAAAAAGTTTTGTCAGATATTTTAGATGGGGGTTTTGACCTTTCTGCTGATCAGACATGTTCACTCTATGTACACTTTCACGCATCATGCTTTTCAATAACATATGATCAAATCGATGACAGACCCCCCTAACGCCCTCAAAGTGTATCTAATATATGCAGAAAGAAACTTTATCATTTAATGAAGACTGAATTCCATTGGAATAAAATATGTGGGAAAAGATATAAGCTTACTATAGTAATGTATTATCTGCGCCAAGAAAACACCAGAAACAGAGTGTTTCTGAATCTTGATAATCCTGTCATCAATGTATAGACTTATATTTTTATTAACTACATGTAACCAGGGATAGTCTGGTAATTTTTAAAATTAAAGTAAATAAAGACCCATTAAATATCTACATGTCACTTTCAAATGTTATACATGCATTTGAACATTTCAAAAAGAAATAATATAAAATAATTCTTTGATCGTAATGAGTGTTACTATCTGATTCAATGCATGTGATTGAACGAAAAAAATAATAAAATAAATAAACACACAGTTAAATGTTCATGCTTTGAAAATTAAAGGTACTATTAAAACACTTACAGTCACGATACTATTCTGAATGTCAAGCAACAGTCAGCATAGTAGACACAATAAAATATGTTTTTAAGTATCCAATATAGTGATAACCATGTATTCTACTTACCAAACAGCAATAGAACTAAATAAGAAACATATTGCAAAAATTTAAAGAATGGTTGTTGATTTGTCTTTGATTTCACTTTTAACTTAGAAGATTTATTTAACTGTATGTAGATGATTGAAATGGGAAAAAATGGGAAAATTATATTATGTTTAAATATTGACGTAAAGATTTATTTCTGACTGATGCACTGCAAAAAGCCTCTTTTTGTTTACAAAATAAGACATCTTTTGACATAAATATAATATTGAGGGGCGGTAGGAGGGGGTGTCATCGCGAATTTCCGAAGAAATGTAGTATTCTTTCCCGGATCCTGTAAAATTAATCAGTAATTTCCGAATCCAAATAGGTGCAAATCCCAAATTCCCGCGAAAATAAAGGCCAAATCCCGGATTCCCGCAAAAATAAAGGCCCAATCCCGAATTCCTACAAAAATAAAGGCCCAATCCCGGCCGAATTCCCACAAAAAAACAAGGCCCAATCCCGAATTCCTGCAAAAATAAAGGCCCAATCCCGAATTCCCGCAAAAATAAAGGCCCAATCCTGACGTCCAGAAAAAGGCCATTCCGCCCTTTAATATTTTCCGGATGACAATTATCGTTATGATATAAAACTATCTTCTTGTATAATATACACTTTTTCTTATTGGCAGATGTTTAGCATACGTCAATGAAATGACAACCAATAATCAAAAGACATCTATAGGTAAATCCGAAATTGCCCGAATCATGAATGACGCCAGACACATGAACATTCGATCTTTTATAAACTGAACCCTGCTTAAAAGTTTAATAAAAAAAGAGGCGTCAGATACCAAGAGGACATTCAGAACTCATCAAGTCGAGAAAAACTAACAACGCTATGGCAAAAAAGGAAAGTCGACGAAAAGACAAACAAGTTTACAAAACTCAGAGAAATAAAAACCTAGCAACACGAACCGAACCAAAATCGGGGATGATCTCAGGTGTTCCGAAAGGGTTTTCAGATCTTGCTCCACAAGTGACATTCATCGTGTTAAGTTTAATGACATAAGGCCGTTATTTTTCAATATCAATTTCTTTAAAAATTGAAGGATGGTTAAAATTATTTCTACTAAATTTTGTGTACGATAGAATAGGTATAATTCAGTATTGTAAAATTTTGAGCCGCAAGACAAATTTTTTTTTAGGTTGCCACGTAAGTATATCCATGACATTAAGCCCTTGATTGACATACTGGAGATAACGAAATGAAGTTTGTGATCTTCTATTCTTTTTTATTTGAGGGAAAAAGCGTTGATAAATTTTTTAGATTATTTGAGTTCTTCTATAAAGTGGACAGAAAAAAGTATCTACTAAAAAAAATCTAATTTTGTAAAATTTAACAGTGTACAGTATAAATGTAACAAAACAATCATTTTACTAAAAAAAATAATAAAGAATCTTGAGGATTTGAAGCAGATAATATATATATATAATCTGTCTTATCATAAGAACAAGCAGTTGGTGTTTCCAATTGATACGCAATTCTGTTTTCAACAGCAACCTTACTGTTGATAATTTCAGATCTAATTAAAAAATCTGTTTAAGATAATTATCAATGTCAAATGTCTGTACATCCACTGCTCTCTGAAACAGGTGTTGCACTGTTGAATTCACATTCAAAACCATGGCTTCAATAAAATGCTGATAGATATGTTTTTTAAATCAAGTCGGTGAAACGATTTCCTTTTTGTATACCGATGTACGCATGGTGGTACGCTGTAAGTATATACTTTAATTAAGCCTAACCTATAATTTCATATTACACGGTTAGTGAATTAAAAGATTATAAATGTAATACACCTTAAGGATGACATACCGTTGCCGATAGTAAAAAAATTCAGCGTCGACGTGTGTTGTTTTATTATTATCAAATTGCCATATATCATTTAAACTGAAAGTTGACTTTATTTAAAAAGATCCCTATACATTAGCCAGTTAAATGTGAAGATTTGTGGCAATTCATTGAGGCGTATATTTATTTATTTTCATTTATCCTGGTATGTTTTATTTGTCAATGACTTCTTATATATATTTTCTATGCTAATTCAGGATTATGTAATGCCATGTCAACTTATTTTGGAAGTGGATTCAGCATGCAGTATACTAGCTACTCTTTTGATTATTTTGGCAAACCATATGTTCAGAAGTTACATTTGTAGGTGAATATTTCTTTTTGTGTTAAATCGATAAAAAATGGAGATCCGTGTTATATTTAGTCATCTTGAAAAGTGTTTGGTTATATTGATGATTGTTTTGGACAACTTTTGTGTGAGTTACGGAAACCAGTGTTCATTTCAAAACGGGAAATGTACTTACGAGATAAACCTGTCAAATTCAAATACGGAGTGCGAATCTAAAAGAACGAAGATTTCAATGGCAAACGAAAATGATCTATATGGACAAAATGATGAAAAAATGTCTCGGATGCAGCAAGATTTTCATACCGTAACAGAACAACATAAAAACAGAATCGAGGAGTTGGAAGCTTCTGTTCAAAAACTTTTGAGATCTGCCGTGGCTGGGCCTATAAGTCAACAAGTTAAAGCGAGACGTGTAGACGAGGACCAGGTCATTATTGGAACTCTCCCCCATGGTACTATTAACCATTCTGAAAGTGGATTACTTAAGAAACTTTACGATGAATTTTCAAATTTACGGACTCGTTTGCACAAAAGAACGTCACAACTTTTAGATACAGAATCAAAGTTGAATGAAACTACACATTTATTTACTAAAGCCCAAGACGAGCTTCTCGACCAGGGAGAAAAGCTGATGATTGCTGAACACAAAGTAGCGACAATGGAACAGGAAAGGTATATATTGAAAAATCAAGTAAAGCACACAACTGAACAATTCAAAGAATTACAAATTAGATTTAATGTGACGGATGCTAAGGTATTCGATTTAGAAAACCAACTATACACATTGGTCAGATCAGAGTCAAATTTAAAAGAAGAACTTGGACTATATAAATGGAAATTGTCTCAGGTGGAAAAAGCATATGGAATACTGCAAGGAAATTATTCAGGATTACAACAGAAGTTAACCAAGACAGAACAAACACTGCAAAAAGCTGAATTTGATCTAATGGAATGTTTTACAGGTGAGTCGTTATTGCAGATAATTTATCTGTCCAAACCAACGTCCAAATATAATTCAATGTTATTATACTGAATATTTGAATCAAAATTTCACTTTTGTCTTGTTGAATGAAAGTAAAACTAATAATACCTAAAATATCGTAGACATAAGTCAAATTATTATACATCTTTTGATGAATGCCTAAAGCAGTTGTTTTACCATCTGAATGTACGTTGTTTGACCTTTTTACAGTTTTCTTCTTTGTGTCAAATTTGCATCTGCATCTATTTGTAGAGGACAGATGATAAGATTAGTAAAATCAAAAACCTATACACGTATGCATTTCCATAAAAAAACAATGAGTCAATAACGATGAAAATCTCATTTCTTTGAGAAAAGTGTCTCTTATGATATGTATACAGCAAAGCCATTTGTTCACAAAGAATAAAGGTAAATCCAGAAATTTACTTTGACCCTGACTTTTTTATATGTTGCAGTATTTTACACTTTTCATCCTTCTTCCTGTAAATCTCAAATGTTGATAAAAATCTGAAAAGTGAAACCTACTTTTCCTTTTAACTAAATAATACGTATCCATTTGTCTATGTAACCTTATTTCCAGTTGTAACCGTAAGGTTATTGAGAAAACTGGAAATTTTCGACATAAGTAATATCAGTTTAATTACGAGAGTTGTTATTAAATGTGATACAAACTTGAAAAAATCACACCAAACACTAAAATAAAACTGATTTGAAAAATCTAATTCGATTAACAATGTGTTTATAAAAATGATTTCAACTGATCTCAGGTTTATTTAAATTTGTTTGTTTAGGTGTTCAGATTAAATTGTAAAGTTTGTGGATGGTAATCCTATCTTTCTTCAAAGAAACTCAGTGGAAACTATTAAAGACTTTGAAATCATATTTGTAACAGTAATATAATGGGATAAAATGTTTTGCTCCATGAAGGATTAAAATCCCTTGTTAAAAATCAAAGTATATATAAGTAGCAGAAAACAAAGCAACAAAAAACCCAAAACAAATAAAGGAAGGAATTGATAAAAATTCGAACTGAATTAAGTAGGATGAGATTGTTTAGGTGTTTTAAGTTCAGTTTCGAATTATGACTAAAACATTTACGATACATGTCAGAAAGTAAGTAAAACTCACAGACATGAACGACATCTTTAATCTAAAAAGGAGGGTAAAGTGTAGTTTCATTTTTGATATAATACTGTCATACTTGCATCTAATTCAAAGCTTGAATAGTGTACTTAGATTTACTGTCAATTGAAGTATCATATATATACTTCCATTATTTACCCAAATGTAGTTTTAAGTTGAGTACTGACAACATCAAGTGCAGACTGACAATATCCACTTATAATTAGGCATTTGTTGCAAATTAATTAAACATTTTTATAATTATACAATCCGTAATGACGCATGTACGCTTGTTTGTTAATAATTAATGACAAACATTAATTTATATTATTTTATATGTCAGAGCTATCAACTGGGTTTTCCAAGTTTTGCACTTTGAAAACCACATGCAAATTTCCTGACCTGAAATAATTCAAATAAAACTGGATTTTACAATACGATAAAAGGAGATCTAAGACAGGAACTTGATAATACCCCAGCCCAGCCCCTAAAAGAATAAAACCCCACACATTTTGTGCCTGTCCCATGTATTGTTGTTCATTGTTGTTTGTCTTGGTTTGTATGCTGGTTTTGTTTTAGAGGAGTCGGGTGGTGTGGTTTGTTGTAGGGCCTATATTCTTTGTTATTCCTATTATCCTTTTCAAGTATTACTGAATAGAACAGTTTGCATTTATTCTGTGATAAATTTCACATCTTCATAACGTTCAGGAGGAATCGACCTCAGGTCATTCATAACTCTAGTTCATTATCACAGAAAATGTATACGTATTCTTCAGAATGAATGCCCGTTACAGTTCTAGTTTCGTTTTATAACCGCCAAATATTCAAGATATCGTCAGGCTTAGAATGCTATATGCACCAATTGACAAAATGTTTGATGACTATGATAACTGCTATATTCTCATCAGGAATATGAAAATAGCAAGACCTATCCCCTCAGATCAGGAATATGAAAATAACAAGAACTATCCCCTCACATCAGGAATATGAAAATAACAAGAACTATTCCCTCATATCAGGAATATGAAAATAGCAAGACTTCTCCCATTTGAATCAGGGTTAGGGGATAGGGAGCGGAAAATGACTTGTTTGGATTGCGTAGAAAATTACAAATCCCTAATATGTAGCGTGTATAAATCAAAGAAACCAAAGACAACCTCATTGATTTAATATTGTGTTGAACACAATAACCCCTGTCACACTCTTTGACAATTGCCCGACGTCATCCATTTTGTCCAGGATAAGTACAAAACCCAATTATCTGAGGTCATATGGGATGAATTTTACAAAATGACCTAATGTCATAGACAAAGGTCGATGATCACGGGTCTTCTATATCAGTATACAAGGAAGATGACAGAAATACCTTCAGACCATTATATTATAAACTCATCCTATACAGCTTTACAAAAAAACGGAACGACTTAAAACATTTTGCAAAACTCGTCCTTTAAATGTTAAACAAAGGATTTCAAATTTTCTACTGATTACAAACTATTTTTTCACCTCCCTCTACGAACTCCGACTCGAAAAGAAGTAAATCTCATATGTGACACCTATTTTCACAATCCTGATTCGAAGATAGCAGTAATAATCATTTTTTTTTCATACGGTTCATATCATTCTATAGTTGACGATTTGAATATGTGGCGGTAAAAAGCGAAAGTAGAATTGTCATGCGGATATTTTCTGAAGAACACATTACGTTGATATTTTCTGCAGCAATGGAAAAATATGCGGTTAATCCACCATTTTCTACATGAGAAAATGCCTGTACCAAGTCAGGAATATAACAGTTGTTTTCCATTCGTTTGATGTGTTTGAGCTTTTGTTTTTTTGTCATTTGATAAAGGACTTTCCGTTTTGAATTTTCCTTGGAGTTCGGTATTTTTGATATTATACTTTTTGTTTGTTTCATATTTTCGATGCTTTTACCGATTTAAATAAGGAGGGATATTACCGTAAAATTGGTCATTTTAATACGCCAATAAACAATTTCCATCCGAGACTAAATTTGTGTTACTGGTACCCCCCAAAAAGGTGTATTACAATAAAAAAATAAATTAAAAAAAAGAACCACCAGATATCGCATTTAAATTGATGCATACAATGCATCATTGAACAAAACCAAATATAAACTGGCACTAAGGATTTCAAAAAAATGCTTCTTCTGTGTCTTGTTTCGTTGAATTTTTGTTTTTGCATCAATTTTGCCAATTGTTAAGGGACTTTCCGTTTTGAATTTTCCTTGTGGTTTGGTATTTTTGTTGTTTTACTTTTTTTTTAAATCTGGGACAGTTCAATATTGTTTTGATATACTAGGTCGTTACTTCCACTTGTGGACTATCAGTCCCAGGGGATACCACTCGCCAAATAGCCATTGGGGTTTCGGTACTTGAATAATATTAATATATATTTTGTTTGTAAATTTCCATTTCATACTCATATGTAATTGTGCTCAGCTAAGATAGCAACTCCCTCGTGCAAAATTGAACTTAGAAATGCTTGGTTATTGTAATTAGGCACACTAGGTTTGTGACCTCTCAAACGTTATAGTCTTGGTTTTCCAAGTGTTGGTCACGAGCGTACATGTAGGTATATTGTGTTTCACACGAATTAAAGAAGTTAAAAATCATGAAAAATATTGTTGAAAATCAACGTAGGCTTGAATTAAGAAAAAAATAATATAAATATAAATTTCCTTCCACTCATTATGATTTTTGTTTGCACGGTTCAACTGTTAATCGAGTTTGATTTATGTATAGTATTTATGAAGAAAATACTCTTTAACCTCACGCTAGGTAGTTAAACCAAAATTTATTTTGACGCAATAAAAAAAAGATGTTCTTTGAGATCGCTTTTATTCTGGTAAGCGATATTTAATGATTTTTGCATGTTTGCGGTAAGTGTTAACAAGCATAACGATAGAAAAGATATCTATGTCTTGCGGTATGTTTATCTGATGTTAAGAATTTACAGTAAACTGATTACCATACTTCAAGGTTTTTATTTAGATTATTTAAATTGAATATAGTACATTAATCTAGTATATAAATTATTTCGTTTGTTATGCATGCAGATCTTATGTAAATATTAGATAGATTAGATAAAAAGTTTTCCTCTAACAGACCTGTTGTTAAATTCTGATATTGAAGTTTATCATTTAACCCCTTTAACAAATAAATGGGATTTGATATATTCCTTTTAAAAACATAAATAATTTACATATTTTATCAAGTATTAATTACAAAAAATAATTCAACATCTTGGTTTTGAAAACGACCATTTAACTTTCAGGGGAAGAATTTGTGTGGTTTTTTTTCAATCTGATATTTTTTGTAGCACTAACGCATCAAAATATTTATTTATAAGAACGTAACATTAAATTTAATGGAAAACACTCTCCAATCAGAATATATTTTTCCCTTCTCCTTGATTATAATATTTAATTCGTAGAAGAGAGAGGCGAAAGATATCAAAGGGATATGTAAACTCATAATTCGAAAAAAAAAACTGACAATACAATAGTAAAAAACGAAAAACGACCAAGAGACAAACAACAATACAAAAAACACAACATAGAGAAATAAAGACTGAACAACCCGAACCCCACCAAAAAACCAGGGAGGATCTCTGGTGCAGACTTAACTGTACCTGTTGTATCCTTTTTTTTTAAGCGCTATAGGAAAGATGCGTTCAACAAATTGTCACCAAACTTTGAATTATTTAGTGAGAGGACATCATCTTTATATCGGAACGTGAAGTTCAAAAATAGTGCTAGTTTATTTTCATTCTTCCTATGGAAACTCCTGTATGAAGTCAGCCTCATATGAATAAAGGAACAAGTCAGCAAGAAGAGGAGCACAGTTGGTTACCATGGGAACGTCGATTATTTGTTGAAAAGCACGTCTTCCAAACGTAGCAAATATGTTGTCAATCAAGACATCAAGCCTTTTGATAGTGTCAGTTTCAGAGAATTAATTGTTTGAATCAGAGATTGAAATCAGAATAGTTTTAAAGAAATAACCATAACCCCCTCTTCAAAGTACAATGGTCGTTCTCTTGTGGGTTAAAATTTATTTCACATTGTTGATTTGTCCTTATTGAGCCAGTTTTTTACTGTATTCGCATTTTGCTCAAATTTTTGTGTTCAGTCATATCTTCCGTTGTTTACATGTTATTTTAATTTCTATGGTAGATAAAGTCTCCTGTTCTTTATCTGTTTGGCCCTTGCTATATTGGCATAGAAACTCTAATGTTGTAAGAGGAGACTCCATTGTCTGTTTGGCTCTAACCAGTATGGCATAGGTACTCGAATATTTCAAAAAGAGAGTCCTTTTATCTGGATTGCTGTAACCATAATGGCCTAGAAACTCTCATGTAACAAGTAGAGAGTCCTTTTATCTAATTGGCCCTGACCAGCGTTGCCTAGAAACTCTTATTGTACCTGGAGAGAGTCTTTTGTATAGTTGACTTTAACTAGGGTGGTAAAGATACTTTAATGTTGCAAGGGGAGAGTCCTTTTTTCTGGTTGGCTTTTACTACGGTGGCATAGATACCCTAATGCTGTAAGATGAGAGTCTTTTGCATCTGGTTGGTTTTTACAAGGGTGCCATAGAAACTCTAATGTTGTAAAATGAGAGTCTTTTTATCTGATTGGCTTTAACCAGGGTGGCCTAGAATAATTAATATCGTAAGAGCAGAATCTTTGTATCTGGTTGGCTTTAACCAGGAAGGCCTATAAACTTTATTGTTGCAATAGGAGAAAGTCCTTTTATCTAGTTTGCTTTAATCAGGTCACCTAGAAACTCTTATATTGCAAGTTGAGAGTCTTTTCATCTGTTTGGTTTTTACTAAGGGTGACCTATAGAATCTCTAATGTCGCAAGAGGAAATCTTTTTATCTGGTTTGCTTTAACTATGGTGGCACAGCAACTCTTATACTGCAAGAGGATAGTCTTTTTATCTTGTTTGTTTTCACTCGAATGATCTAGAATCTCTAATGTCGCAAGAGGAAAATCTTTTTATCTGGTTGTTTTTTACTAGGGTGGCATAGAAACTCTTATAGTGCAAGAGGAGAGTCTTTTTATCACGTTGGCTTTTACAAGGTGGCCTAGAATCTCTAATGTCACAAGAGGAAAGTCCTTTTATCAGGTTGGCTTTAACCAGGATGGCATAGAAACTTTAATGCTGTACGGGGATGGTGGAGATATATGTCACATTAATTTAATTATTGAGATTTATTCAGCAGCTTGTCATAACTTAAAGATCTAAATGTATTCATGTGGTCATTTAAGGCTAATATACACCATATACAAAACAAAATCAACTGTTTGTTAGATGTGTGTAGGTCATTTTAAGATGAAATGCATTTGACAAAAATAATAATTGAAATTCGCATCGATCATCCCCTTCTTTAACAGCTCCAAATGATACGAATTAACATCGTGTATTAGTTGGATTGTTGAAAACGGTTTTCAAGTAAAGAGAATACGCAAACTAGACCCATATGGTTTTATATTGCATTCAAATGAATGACTTAATATAAAAGTAACATGAGATGTGTGTTTCATTTTAAAATGTTTTCATATTTTCAGAGCAACAAATTACCATTATCATTCTTCATTGACATTGCAACACAACATATATATTGTTCAAGCTTTTCCTTAACAAAATGTAACTGTAGAACGACAGGCAACTGTTATATATTATCACTAACATCTAATTTATATTAATTCATAAGACACATACTCAGCATACTAAACGGTGAGAGGTGTATGTCATATCTGATTTCAATGTACATACATGTCAGAAGCGATGTCGAAATAATGTTTATGAGTTACAGGTAAAGCGATTATATTAAATGCCGAGAATTGTAATATTTAACTTTTCAGGTTCAAGATTCTTTAAACCTGGATCTTTTCCCATGCATCTTTTAAGGGAAATGTATTTTCTAAATGTTGCTATACTTGTAAGTCAGAGACTCCTTAATGATGACTTCCATATGAAACCCTTGGATCAATAGCGTACTTGTAGGCAGCAATTATTAAAAAAACGCATGATAGGAAATGGAAGCCTGGACCGTATTAATAAATTAAGGAAATGTTCCTTCTCTGAATTAAAATTGATCAAGAATATATATCTCTTATGAAATCAGCAGTATGTACTGTCCTATACAGATGCCCGAATTTGATTCATGATATATCAATTTTTATTCTGACGGAGGAAGTTTATGTTTATAGGTAAGTTTGCATGCTGCGATGTGATGTGGATATGAAGTGACAATGAATGAACTTGATGAAAACGTCGCAAATCAAACTGTGTAGGACCAAACAATTCAAGTTCAAATCAAAACAAAGGTTTATATAGCACACCTAGGTTTAACCCATAATTTTCTGTACCAACAGTTGTTTTCCATTCGTTCAGTTTATTGATATAGTGTAACGTTTGAATTTGTAATTTTTTGTATGTTATCCCCCCCTCCCCACTCTTTGAACATTACCTTGGTATTTTTGTTAATACTTTTTGATGTTATCATCAGGTTAAGGAGTAATAATATGGTAATTGGGAGACAGTAGCTGGGTATAAAGGCATACATTTATATTACGTGTTTAAAGAGCATGCTGATAGAAATAACTTGAAATGCTGGGTTACTATCTTTTTAAAAACCTGCATCACTGAAAACTGCGTTTTTCCTATATTTTCATATGGCTTTATAATCGTGGTCATTGGTTTCTACACAGAAAGTGTTTTTTTGTTTGTGAAAACTAGATCTAAGACTGATACTGAGGATATTCAAATTATTATTAAATACATTTTCAAGATTATTTAGAATAAGCTTCAATTTGTAGATTTGAACAAAATATTTGACGCCTATTTGAAGTTCGTCAAAAAGGTGCAATAGGGGTTAGAAATCATCAATATATTATATACAAGAAAGCAGACATAGCTATGTGCATATTAACTTATACCAACGACTTTCAAAATATTTTGTTATATCAATATATTTGCAAATAAGCTAAAAAAAAAAATACCATACGGGGTTTTATGTACGTCCCATATTTCATTGCCATATGATACACCTTAACACATAGCTTACAAAAGTGTCAGATAGAGATGACAAATTTAGAATGTTCAACAGTAGGGATGAAATTTAACACAATTTTTCTATCTTGTGGGCATACATTGTGTTTTATACAAGAAATAGTTCAAAGTGATACTAGATCTTGTAGATATAGTAGCATTAATTTAAAGAACATCACCTGCATATGGAATATACATTTCCCAACTCATTCTATATTCAAGAGCTTGCAGCTGCTACTCCAGACTTTATAAAACGTCACGAGTGTCTTAACAGAAAGTTGATGAACCAGGGTTATGTCAAAAAACGTCTCGTCCTTTTTAAAAAAAAATCATCAGAAGATACCAAGACCTTGGTGATAAATATTCCGTATCAACTTCACAAATAATACATGATGGTCTTGAAGTATAGATTCTATGTTCTGACTTTGTTTATCATCTTAATTACGTGTTATAGTGTTCTTTTTATTTGTTTTTGTATATGTTTACCCTTTACTGTTTATTCCATTTTTGGTATATACTTTTGGCATGGCTAGGTATTTATACACCCCGCCATTGTGTTATTGTGGTATGGTCATTTTTGTATTCTCGTCTCTTCGGTCGGGTTATTGTCTCCTTGACACACTCCCCATTTCCATTCTCAATTTAATATTTCATTTTTGCTTATGTACTTTGTCTATAGAGTGTCTTTATGCCATTTTGTTTTTCTTTGTTGAAATACTTATTTGTTTTTATAGTGATCAAGATTAACACAATGTTGACTGCTGTTCCTCCAATTTTTGACATTTTTACCTTTTATATTATGTCTGTTTGTTTTGCTTACACATTGTTGTCAATATAATTGAATTCTATGTGACTGTCACACAAGTCAGAGGTTTAGCTAGCTATAAAACTAGGTTTAATCTACCATTTTCTACACAAGGAAAAGTTAGGAATATGACAGTTGTTTTCAATTCGTTTGATGTGTTTGAGCTTTTGATTTTGCCATTTTATAAAGGACTTTCCGTTGTGAAATGTCCTTGGGAGTTCGGTATTTTTGCTATATTACTTTTTAAATCCTAATTTTTAATAATGTATACCAATATTTCACTTGTTCGAATTGTTCATGTATTTTGTTGCTCTTTTTCCTTAATTTTGAGCCATACCTTTGTTACATTTTTTCTTTTCATGGTATCTAGCCACGTTTCTGGCGGTTATGTCTATCCATTATCCTGACCAAATTTTTATTTTTATCTTTAATTTCACATTTGAGCACGCATTTATGGACAGAAAAAAATACTTTATTATACTAATGGTTAGAAATTTAGTAATGTCTTTGGTTATAATGAGACATTTGACAATTGGTGATGCATTCGATAGTTTTGATCCCACGGTGATACAATCTATTTTCCATCTAATCAATTCAAATATGTAATAAAACTATACCTTCATGTGATACATTTCGAGATAAATGGGGTCGAAATTTTAGACATCTACTTAAAATTTCGGTTTCTTGGACATTTCTTTCCTTTGGACAGACACACTTAACTTTTTTGTTTCAAAAGATAAACGCATGTGGATTTTTGTAAAAAGATTTGGAATATCTGATTTCAAAAGTATGTTCTAAATTTGAGTAAAAATTTTTTGGAAATAATTCATTTTTATTTAATTTTCATGATTAAAGAAAAAACGGCATTTTTTGCCGTATATTCATCAAATTTAAAAAAAAACCTCATCGGTGATTTATTCATAAAAATTGGAACAAATAATCTTCATACATAATCAAGCCAAACATCATTTAAAAAAAGGGGTCCATTTACTCGCTTTCAAGCTAATGATTAAAATCACCCGAACAAGGCATCTTTTCCCGATATCTCACATTTTGACGTCGCGAAAAATTACATTTAACGTTAGTATCGTCGTTACCTTGCCTGCAACTGTATCGTATGCCCTTAACTTTCGGTAGCAGGATTTGCAGTCATACAAATGTTCTCAAATTACAACACAGTCTTATAGAAGTGATATCTGCAGTTTTGTTTTGATATTTTGTTACTTCCTTGAAACTGATAACTGATAAAAAGGCGGTTACCCTTTCCCTTGCATCAGTACCTTTTTGTTTTTTCTATAACTCGAAGGAAATGTCAGCAGAGATGTTTTTTCAAACCGACAGAGCGGACATGTTTGATGTTTTCATAGCTGTTGGAAATTAGTTAACGTAAACCCTAAATCACTTAATTATAATGTTCAGTTTTACTGTGTGAAACAATTTTAATAAGAATGTAAAAGAAAAAAAATACACGTTTAAACATAAACCAACTACAGTTTACCTTGTGCTTTACTTCAGGTAAAACCGTTTTAATTTTTAACGGGTTTTTTTATTTTAACACATTGGTTTTTGAAAGTTGTAACAATATGTTGGCAAGACTAGGTATTTGAAAATGACAAAAAGTATTATGGGAATTTTCAGTTATACTCTAAAAGGTTTCACAGTAACTGGCAGTTTCTGGTTCTTATTTTATTGAATGTAGGTCACAATTGCAAATAGTTTTTATTTAAAAATAACTTATTTTGATTACGGAAGTGTACCTATTGATCTGTGCTACAGCTGGTTAATTTCATATCCAATGTATGTGCACTTACGATTCTTTTCGCTTAAAATTTATGAATATTTTAACTTTAATTAAATTAATACCGCTACTGAAAGCACACTGAGTTATACTTTGAAATTTTGGAGGAATGGTTTATAACTACAACTAATCGACAACTTGAACGATTAAAAAAGATATTTAAATGAAAGAACATGAATGGGACAGCATGATAAAAAACTGACATGAATGTAAATTTTAATTAGATTTATTTTAAAGAGCAAGTAAAGAATTAATGCGACATTATTTTAACGACGTTAAATAAACAGAACTTTGCTATTTGGAACAGGTACATGTGGCTATGTAACACTTTTGTTATGAAGTACTCAACTATCTCTTTTCTTTCGGATACAAACACAAACGCGCAATTATTCTTAAAACCATATATGACACATAATTCTATTTTTCTTTACTGAGGATGTTCGCTCCTGTGTTTCAAAATAACAAGCTTTTTAAAAGACTATTATAAATTGATGATTTATAAATAACAGAACTTAAAAAAGCAGAAAAAAATGACACGTTCGTGTCCTTGTTTTTGAGATATAATTAATTTAGAATTTGATAGGAAATGATTCTCTCTAGATTTTTCATTCATTTAAAAGAGGGACGAAAGATACCAGAGGGACAGTCAAACTCTGGCACCTTTTTACTTTCAAAAACTATGAAAAATAACATGGATCTTATAAGGTTTTCAAAAATAGCTTTATAAACTATATGTAATAAAATTTTGCAAAGAAAAGTAAGGGTTAGCGGGCAAAATTTTTATTGATTGGATAAATCTAGAGGATTCAGAATATCTGACAAAAAAGTAAAAAAATAGAGTATCAAACAACCTTAAGAAGACAAAACAGAGTTAGATAACAATGCTTCAATATACTTATAACTAATGTAACAACACCATGAATAGTATAAGAGAAACAAACTACAAACTATTTATTATTATAGTTTCCTTTTTCACCACTCGCCTACTTTAGATACAAGTACATACATTTCATACATTTAGTCAGGACACTTCTATATGACTGTCATACAAGTGAAAAGTTTATCTAGTATAAAACCAGGTTTAATCAGCCATTTTCTACATAAAGAAATGCCATACCAAGTCAGGAATATGACAGTTGTTTTCCATTCGTTTAACGTGTTTTAGCTTTTGTTTTTGTCATTTGATAAAGGACTTTCCGTTTTGAATTTTCCTTGGAGAGGAAAACAAAGAACCACCAGATATCGCATTTGAATTAATGCATACAATGCATCATTGAACAAAACCAAATATAAACTGGCACTAAGGATTTCCCAAAAAAATGCTTTTTCTGTGTCTTGTTTCGTTGACGTTTTGTATTTGCATCAATTTTAATTGTGACTGTCTATCCTCAATTTTTTGTTTTTGATTAGCCCATTTGATAGCTACTCACTTTTCTTAAATGAACACCTATAAACTGTGTCATACCTTGATAATAAGCCTAACAAAGTTTTGCCAATGTGTTTGTTGGTAAATAAATTTACTCACAAACATCACCAAAATTAAAAATGTAATTATCTAATTTGTTGAAATTGTATTTTTTAATATTTCAAAGGATAGATCGAGCTAATGAACCGTAAAGTTACGAAACTTAAACTAGACCGGATCTTTATTACATGGTATAAATAGTTATCTAAGCTTGTTTATAAAACATTCCCCAAGTAAAAGTTATAACAATCTAGAAATCATTAAAATTTGTTTCCCCTCCTTCTTCAATGAGCGTAACTCGTGAATGGTAGCAGCCATGCATGTCAGTGCAAATTAAACTGCACCTGTATTTTATGATCAATACTATCATGTGGAAACCAATTGGTTTAGATGGGAGGACGATCAAAGAAGCGATTGTCTAACAATTTATTGTGTATTTAGCATTAATAATGAACAGTTGGAAAGATATGGCGAGTGTTTCGCTTTCAATCGTTCGTCGGTGACAAAAATTGTGTTTGAATTATTTTTCGGGAATCACGTTTTGTGAAGGTAGTGAGGCAAACACATAAAAGATCGAACAGAGAAAGACAACACTAGGAAAATCAAGGCCCGTGTAATGACCTGCCATTTTATAATACTTGGTAGAATCCAAATGTGCCCGTTCGTCAGACTTAAGTCAGATGATAGAAGAAATTTTGAAGAAGAATGGAATATAACGAAACAACTGTCATACAAATAGGAGGTTTAGCTTGCTATAAAACCAGGTTTAACCCACCATTTTCTTCGGAAAATGCCTGTACCAAGTCAGGAATATGGGAGTTGTTTTTCACTTGTTCTGTGGATTGATAGCGTTAGATTTTGTCAGTTTTTATGGATTCCCCCTTTTTGAATTTGCCTGAAGTTTGTTGATATTTTTGTTATACTTTTTTTTAAACACAATAAGACTGAAGTCAAATGGGATAATATGTAATTATATACTATCAACACACTTTTATATTGGTCCATTCTATTGTTGACCTTCTTATCGTTCTCGTCGTGATATTTGTTCTTTTGACGCACGAATTTGTTAAGTGTCATTTTCGTGCACTGTCGATAACTCTGCTAGTGGAATGTTGGTCACGAGGGTTTCATCAGTTCATTAGTCAGTGCTTCGGTACTGACATATTTATAATATTTCTAAAATTCACTGTTGATATAACTCCTAACCTGTCTGCGTGTTTGTATATTTCTTGTTTTTAAGTGATAAGACTTGAGCATTCCTGATACATAAAGCGCTTCGTTAGCACGACATATATATTATTTAGTATTTTGTATTTATTTTCTTTTGTATACACGGGTAGGTAGTCATAAACAACCTCAAACCACATGATAGCTGACAATGAAACAATTGGGTGGATCACAGCTAGTTAAAATGGTCTCTGAAACCTTTCAAATAAAAACATTTTATTAGTGGTTGGACAAGTCAGTTTTACTGAACATTTAATGAACATCAGTCTACAAAAATGACAGTTTATTGGCTGCCTCTCAAACCACTACTCCTTTTTTTTAAGGATAATTACTGACAAAATTATAAAATTCGAACCTATGTAATCGATCTTATTTTATTGTTTTGAATTTATTGCTTAAGTGTTAGACATGAACAATTGAATATTGCTTTTTTGAGTTTGTTTATATACCTTGTAGAATAATTTTATACCACTTTCTTTTCGTTGTTAGAAATTATAAAAGAAAAATCCGAAAGTTCAGTGACTTTAAGGTCGTTCTAACAATTTTATGGAGATATCAAGATGTTAAGAAAATTACATGTTTCGATGTATCTAATTTATGAACCGTATTATTGGCCAACAATGACCTTGCTTTTCGATGATTGATGATTTGGCAAATTATTCCAGGTTGTGTTTTCTGCATTTAGATTTCTGCTGATTTCTTTTTTTTTATGAATGATTCCCAAGGTATCAAAATCAAGAAATTGACAGTTGAATAGTTGTTGGTTGTTTAATGTGCATTGACATATATTTCGTGTATATTTAGGTTGAGCATAAAAGTAGATTCTGCAAGGTTTGGGTAACCGGAATTAAGGGTGAAAAAGGACTGCCACTCAAAAATAATGGTATTTCGGGAAAGGGACATACATGTTTCTTGCGACGGACCCATCAGAGAAATGTTGTTAAAAGTAAACAAAAATACCGAACTCAAAGAAAAATTCAAAACGTAAAGTCCTTTTTCAAATGTCAAAATCAAAATTCAAACACATAAAACGAATGGAAAACAACTGTCATATGCCTGACTTGGTACAACCATTTCCTTATGTAGAAAATGGTGGATAGAACCTGGTAAAAGTTTTTTTAACGAGCAGATAACGTGCCTGGTGTCCTACACGAGGAATCGGATTTAACGTCCTCATTCCGATCGGACAGGAGCTGCTTATATGAGATACATCTTGCATAACGAAACAGAGGCATACTTCAGCAGTTTCTAGTTTTAGTTTGCTTAACTCACATAAATAAGAAACGAGTTTAAAATTCGGTTTAGAAATACACATAATGAGTAATAATCTCGTAATACTATTCTTGTAATTCGAGTACTCAAAGGAAAACAAAAATCTTTACTTTTACATATAAAAATCAGTTAAGTGAAGTAATATGGTACCTGCCAAACGGATTCAATAGTACGGAAGTTTGGCTAAACAAGAGGATGAAATTCGGATGAAATTTATGTGCAATCAAAAACTATCACATTTAGGCTTATATTTTGTATTGATTAACTCCACACCTGGCTCAAATGAAATTTGGTGTCTTAACAGTTTATAGTAGCACTACTTAATTGGTTATTAAAAACAAATTGCGAGGACTTATTCTAAAAGTCATCTTTTTATTCAAGTATAAACACACGTTCTTTCTATTATTTGATGCATTTTATACTTCGGTACAACGTTTTTTTCTCTCAAAAGATATTTTTTTTTAAATTTGAATTCATGAAACGATTTAAAGAATGATTTAGGTGGAAATCAAATATAAAAAATTAGCGTAGTCTAAGTTCAACATCAGACAACACAAACAAATGTTGGTCAAAGTTTAGCTGGTAATGCATTTAAATGTTAATAGAAAAAAAATAATATCTCATAGATCATTGGGATAGTTTGAGAGCTTGTGAAACCTTAATGATAAAAACTTGCTTTACCCCCACCCCATTTTCCTGTTTGTATTATATATATATATATACAGTTCATTGTGGCATTAAAAAAAGTAAATGGGTAAAAATATTTACATCCATATACCAGTCTGAGATTCCTCTTAAAGTGAAACATGGTTAACCGTTGCACTTGACGACATAATTGTTTGCAGGATTTGTACTTTTATATATTCTATGTTGATATGAATAAAATATGAAATGGGATATACGTCAATGAAACAGCCATCAACTACAATAATAGCCAAAAAGCACATAAAAAGCAACATACAGTTTTCAACAGTATACAAGTGTCCATGGCATACAATAGGTCAAGCTCTAAATCGTCCATACAAGATGATAAAAAAAAAACAGAAACAATGAAAGATGTGCCATTAATGCCTAATTCGTTCTCCAAATAACGAAACAGATTAAGATTTGACATTCATGACATGGAATGGATTCCTTTCACACTTTTTTTTACAACATAATGGGTGGTCTGGTGCAGAATAAGTTAATATTTTACTGCAAGATGATGAAAGGATAATTGAGGGTGATGTATTTGATGACAGCTTTTGCATACTAGTATAGCTGTATCATACAGATTGATTAAGCTGTAAAATGAGTAATCTGATGAGATATTTTGATATGCCTATGCAGATGTATAAAAAAAAACTAAGAAAATAACTGTTATTGATAATGACATATTGTACCCAAAGACAGAAATGTTAACAAGTAAGACTCAGTGCACACTCAAAAACCTTACCGTAAGGTAACAAAAAAAAGGAACTCATTCGATCAAACGTAAAACGTGAAAAAAACAACTAATTCATGGATTTAAGGATGTTCGCTCCTTTTGTTTTTGATTTTTTGTCAGATATTCGGAATCCTCTGGTTTTATCCATGTTTTCCATTAAGAAATTTTGTCCACTAACCCCTACTTTTCTTTTCATAATTTTATTACATATAGTTTTAAAAGCCATATTTGAAAATCTTATAAAATCCTTGTTATTTTTTCAATGTTTTTGAAAGAAAAAGGGTGCCAATGTTAAATGTATGAAAAATCTAGAGAGAATCATTTCCCGCCAAATTTTCAATGGCTTATATCTCGAAAACAAGCACACGGACCCTTCATTTTTTTCTGCTTTTTTAGTTCCTTCATTAATATACTATCAATTTATGACAGTCTTTCAAAAAGCTTGTTATTTTGAAACAGAGTAGCGAACATCCTTAATTTGAGTCGAAAACATTTAACGATAAAAAAACAAAAGTTACTGAAAGACATTGACATCGGCATGCAACATAAAGCCTTTGAAAATTTGCAATGCCAGAACCAACAAAAGGACCGACAAAATGGGAAAAAATCCAAAAGAGAAAACCAATGGCCTGGTTTACGCAAAATCAATTCGTATGATCCAATTGCTGAATTGTTTACCTCTGGGTGGTCTTTGTATTGTTTTAGTGTTGTTTGGAGCCTACCTACTTTTATTTATTGTAATGATTAATTTTGCCAGAAAAAGTAATCAACTATAAAATTGACCAGGTGAGCAAAATTATTGAAAATAGAATTAAGGCAGTGACGTAACATGTAAAATTATTGAAAGATACCCTTATATATCTCATGACGATGCTGACTATACAAAGTTGTATGTCATTTGTCATTATCAGACCAGTATATCACCTTTCATATTAAATTACTCCGGTTAAATCGTCGGCTCTATCCAGACTGTGTGTTCTCAAAAGTTAAACGAACATAGTAATTTCCACTATTTTTTGTAAACCAAAGGATACAAAAAGATATCATACAATATGTGTTGTTTTTGCTGCAGAAGTAAAATCTAACAATATCGCTTTCAGTTGTGGACAATATTACTGTCTAATTGAATTGCATTGGAAGTCCATACAAACTGAAATATGTCTCGCTAAATTTCACAGAAATTTCTTTCTTAGCCCTTCACGTCTATTCTAACTGAAAGAAATGAAACGCATGGTTAGAATAATTAATAGTGGAAGAAGTATAGTACAAAAGTTGAGAATTCTCCAAATTTTCAAAATTCATCTCAAATCCTATGTTTCTTCAGCAGTACTAAACGTTAAATTGTACGTCATTTTTTTTTATTTTGCTTGATAGTTTGTTTTGCTTAAAAATTTATTTTGTAAGAGCACTTCCCGAAATACAAAACCCCTCCCACACACGTTGTAAGTAGGCTACTATCTAACTGAAAACATACTTTAGAAATAGGTACATGTGCATATTTATTTTTACCAGCAAATAGCATTGCAAAACAAAATTCTACGTTAATTTTACTATTGATTTGCAATTGAGCAGCTCGTATCAAGTACTGTTTTGGTTCCTTTACAAAGCTACATTGCTGTCTTAGAGCAAACAGGACCATGGCCAAAAGAAAAAGGACAAAAAGACAGACAAAAGATAACCAAAGCACAACTCAGAAAACTAAAGAATCTGATAAAAATCAGATGATGACCTCTGTTGTTGGTCTTTCAGCTGTTGTAATTGTGTCATGAAAGTAGGTCTCCCCACATCAAAGCCTAGATACATTCAATTAACTGTTAAATTTGGCGTTAAATGAGGCTACACGCAGTGCTTTAAGATTTAGATGTCAGTGTTCAAGCTAGCAAGGTGTGACTTTAATGATCATATTAATGATTATTCACATATCATAGATAAAATCCTACTGAACTGTCAATCAGTACGAAAAAGTAACAACTGGACGAATGAATGTCAGGAACAAATTTTATATTCTTTGAAAAAAATCGCATACAGTAATGCACTAACTCATTTGGTAGATCTGAATCCTTAACGTCACGCAAGTGGCCAAGGATAAAAAGATACATGGCAGTGATTCCTATTTACATACATACAGATCATTTGTGGGCCTTTTATAGCTTGCTATGCGGTATGGGTTTTGCTCATTGTTGAAAGCCGTATGGTGACCTATAGTTGCTAACTTTTACAACGTTATTTGGTCTATGGATGTGAGTTGTCTCATTGTCAATAATACCACATCTCCCTATTTTTATAAGTAATAACATAATCATTTCTTTTCAATGATGAAATATTTCAACAACAAATTCAGCAATTTTAGTTTCACTATTTTTAACTGTTAATTGATTGGCTTTCATTGAACTGATTTTTTTTTCATATGAGCTAAATTATACTGTATCAAACACACTATCATTAACAAGGTTAATTGACAGAACCTGAACGTTGTGTTGAAAAGCGAAAAAAATTGTTATTTTAATAGATGCAAAAACATCATTTAATTTCAATTAGAAACTTCAAGTGTCGACTGGGTATTAGAAATATGCCAAACTTACATTTCCCGTTGCATTCCGATGAAAATGACCACGTACGGTCAAAATAGAGACGTACAAAATCCTATTCATCATGCATATAGACGAAATAAACATAAGCTTATACTGTTTTATAAAATATTAAAAGGGATGACTCCTGCATACTTATATGAGTTAGTCCAGTCATATTTTTCCAGACAAACCTCTTATACTTATCCACCACTACTTGCTAGTACTAGATCTGACTTTAATATTCCATTCCTTTCACTATAAGACTTTGGAATGGTCTTCCTTTAAGTATGCAAAAATCCCCAAGTTTATGTATTTGTAGAGGTAGACTAGACAAATTTTATAGGACTGGTGATATATTTAAACCTTTCAATAATGGGATAAGGAAATATAATATTAGAGATTGTAAAATTAGAAATAATGCTAGCAACATAAAATCTCATTTGTTTAATCAATTTTTATCAGAGAACACTATTTTTTCAAACTGTAATCACCCTGTTGAGGATAATCAGCATTTCATTTTTAGTTGCCCTTAGTACAATGGTTTAAGACAGATATTACTTGATTCCATTTAATCTATTGTTGATTATAATGTTGACATAAATATTGACTTATTACTTTTTGGAAACAGATTATTTTAGTATGATATAAATATTCCTATTTTCAAATCTGCTCAGAAATATATCAATGACACTCAGCGTTTTGTTTGAACTTTTCATCTTTTTTCTTTATTTTATTTTATTTTTTTTTCTTTATTGTTTATTTTTTTCATTTCTTTCCTCCTTTTTTTCCCAACATTATTTCATTTATTCCACTTACTACGCTTAGTGTCTCTTACAAACCTTATATATATATTTCTAATGATTCATAAAGGATATTGACATGTCTCAAGGTACTTGAATAAATTATGACTAATTGCCTACACACTTATATTACGCATTTAGTATTTAACACTGTAAATATGTATTTGTTTTTGTGTGCACATAAGTAGCATGCATTTCCACTATATTATATTATTTTAAATAGAGGTTTTAATATTTGATTTACACCTTGTACATGTAATATGGAGAGAGCTCTTAAAGGCTGTGCCTATTGCTCAATCCTTTTCATACCTTAATGAATAAAATATGGTTAAAATCAAATCATATAGAGTGTCATGCACTCTTCAACTCACAGAACCCATGCTGCAACTCTAATGGTCCATGGTAGTCCTATTAAAAGGCTGAATTTCTGTACATCACCAACGTCATTTTTTTTGTAAGTTCAAATTCCAGAACTTACAAACAGGATTTATTGTTAATTTTGTTCTAGTTCTGAAAATACATACAATATTTGCCATTTGAAGTTAAGCAAACAACAGTGAATTATTCATTTATTACGAAACAGCCAAGCATATATTGGGAAAAAGTCTTGTCGAGCCATATTGAAACAGATCAAAAATCATTTTCAGCTATAAATGTGTGAAATATATCATTCGGGTTTATGTGTAGAAAAAGAAATATGTTTTTTATTGCATTTTATAGTCTATCTTTATAAGTTTATAATTGTACTAACATTATGAAATAAAAGTAAGGCGGTTTTGCAATTCACATATGACTGACACTGGGTCTTGAATGTTTCAAATTTTTTAACAGAATAGAAAAGATGATTTTACTATTTAATATCTAAATAAGTGTAATCAAATACTATGTTTTGATTGTTTTATACTTCTCTTGTTTGTATGTACATCTATCCTGGTGTCTCTTCATTATCTCTCGTTTTTGTAATGTCAGATACATTTCCTTTTTTCTTTTTAAAATAGTTTGCTCAGTTCCAAAGTTCAACCTGGGTTTTATACGGTTCGATAAACTTGTGAAAACCTTATACAAAATAATTAGATTTTATTAAGCTATATTTTAATGTAAAAGTCACATTTAAATGTAATTACCTGATCTTTATTTGATATAATAAGGTATCTGTGCAATATCTAAAACGCGAAATATGCAGTGAAGTAAAAATTATGTATTGGACTAACCACACCAATGAAGTATACAAGTTTTGTCACTTCAATACTTTATTACATTATCAACACTTGTCTTGGTAACACAGTCTATCGAAAAAATAATCCATTAGTTCATGTTTCTGTAATTTTCATTTTTTTTTATTAAAACAGCAATTTTAAAAGTAAATATTGTTCTAGATAATGAGAAGGACGTACTGTGTGTTATCTTCTGAATAACCTGAAGAGTCAATATAAATCACCACATACGTCTAGTTTTCTTCAGAATGAGGAGTTCCCTGTATTAAGCGGTTCTATGAACGATCAAGGAAAAAGATCATGTCCCAGTTTTGCTAACTTTTGCGAACAAAAAGTAGAGCAACAAATTTTTACAACAAAACTGTTGGAGCTACGTCGTTTAATATCCTGCGTTTACCACTTTTTTCTTATACCTGTATGTAAAATATTGCAACTAAATTTGCGAATAACAAATGGTTTTATGCGAAGCCGATAAATCAACTTAGCACAAAAAAAAAAAACAGAACGTTCCCTCACCCTATGAAGGTCCGTTTTGGATACTAACTTGGAACTCTTTTGTGTATTGTTGAAGAGGAATCCTGAAAATGGCAAAGCAAAAAAAAAAACCGTTCGGATCATTTCAGTAAGATGAGGTCGACGGAGTTGTGATTATACCTAGAATGGGGTTTGCTCATTGTTGAAGACCTATCTAGATGTAAAACAAACTCAACAATTCAATTGTGTGAGCCAACCATTTGTTCCTTCCCCTTTCTGTTTTAATCCGCGGAATTACAAATGGTGCAAAAACGTTCAATACAAATAAGTCCAGAAAAAAAATGGAATATATATAATATCAGTATTACAGTATTAAAGAAGACAAATTAAAACAAAGTAATACAATACTTAACAAAGCGTATAGGAGAGCTCTTGCTGTTACTGAAGGAAAGTTCAAAGTTCTTGATCTTTTGATAAAGGGATCTGGTCTTCTTACATTCATGTATGTTAAGCATACATGTTCTATAAATCTTGTCAATATAACGTAACTATAAGCAACTGTCATACAGGTGGGAGGTTTAGCTAGCTATAAAACCAGGTATAACCCACATTTTCTTCTTCAAGAATATGGCAGTTGTTTATCACTTGTTCCGTTGAGTGATAACGTTTGATTTTGTCAGGTTTTCATGGAATTCCCCTTTTTGAATTTGCCTTGGAGTTCGGAATTTGAAAAAATACATTTATTAAATGAATAAAAAGTAAAATCACAAAAATAGTGAACTCTGAGGAATATTCAAAAAGGAAAGTCCCCTATCAAATGGCAAAATCAAAAGTTCAAACACATCAAACGAATGGATAACAACTGTCATATTCCTGACTTGGTACAGGCATTTTCTTAAGTAGAAAATGGAGGATTGAACCTGGTTTTATAGCTAGCTAAACCTCTCACTTGTATGACAGTCGCATCAAACTCCATTAAAAATTAGTCATCCTTCATTGGTTTTTCTGGCGTACAAAACTATAAGTCTGGTATCTTTGATGAGTTTTTTTTCTAGGTAGAGCTTTCCCGTGTGGCGTACTGAAGTCTTAATGCAAGTGGGCTATGTATTTTTCAATGGTTCATGCAAAAAACCATCGGCTTAAACTACATATTGTATGGTTTGAACTTTATACAAACATGATATAATTTTAAAATCATTTCATTCACTTTAAATGTATTATCAGGTTATCTCTATTTATTCTTAAAACAAGTCGAGGATACAAAGTTGATATTAAAAACTTGTCAATCTGAAAAGAAATTTTTGAATAAGTTACATTCCAGTGGATAAAAATTATCAATCCGTTTTATCAATACAAATCAAACGACCATTTTGACTTGTACGACATATGGTCTATATGAGCAAATTTAAGGGGAGGATTGTGTGCACGTAAAACTGGATCAACTATACACAATATTTTGTACCTGTACCAAATCAGGTTATAAGGACAATGTGTTTATGTTATTGATTGCATGTCGAATTTTCCCTAAGGAATCGTATGGTGGTGGTTTGTGTTGCACTGTCAAAAATTAGAGATTGCTGCTATCCTTTTTTATGTATTGTTTTGAAGAGGATCAATATAAATCTTTTAGAAACAAAATTTTCAATTACATTGATTTTAAGGCACTTAATTTAAAAAAAAAAAGGTATTTAAAAAAATCCTTTTGCTTGAAAACGATTAGTATACATATTTTGCCTGTATTTAATGACGTTTTACAAAATACTAGCAGTTGAATAACTCAAACTTCTATAAAGAACTGTGAAACTGTGAACTATAAAATATCAAGTTGCATTGACTGCAGTATTGATACATTTTGTCCTTATTTTGTGCTGTTACATAACTGTTCAAGGTTATTAAAGTGTTGAGTGCTCACAAACATGTTTAACCCCGCCAAGGTTATTAAAGTGTTGAGTGCTCACAAACATGTTTAACCCCGCCAAGGTTGTCGTTGGTTGCTGGCTTCAATGATCTTTTTCATTTATTGTCTTAGAATTTAATTCGACCGGCGTTGGTTCTTGGCTTACTTTACATTATAGTTTTGCTCATTGTTGAAGGCCGTACCGTGACTTTTAATTGTTCAGATCCTTGTCCTTACGTCTTCTGTTGATAATTGTCTCAGATGCAAGCATACAATACCATCTTATTCAATATAGGAGTAACATAAGAAAACATTTTTCTAAATTGTACAATTGCATCACTATTTTTTGCCACATTTTAAAAAAAAATTTCATATTAGTTGAAATTAGCACATCATATGTTTACTTTATATTCATGGTCCACTTTGTTCGTTTTTGATATTGTTATTGATAATAGAATACATAAATCTATTAATTCAATGATTTGTCAATTTCGAGCAAAACATAATACTTAAATGGACCAAAGTAATACTTAGAATCTAATTTCTTCTACCAATTATAGTAAATATGTATATTTGTAAAACATCATCTAAAAAAGTCTTTTCTTATTGTAAAAACCTATTCTACTAGTTCTTTTGAAATACGTTCCCCTTGTTTGCTACTAAAGAAAATCAATGAATGAGCTTGATGACAATTTATGATTTAAATATTCAATCTTGGTAAAATGAAACCTTACGAATTGTACAACTAATAAGAAATAAATTTAGTAGGAAGCAAATGACTTGTCCTTTTCTGTGGATTTGGACGGTGTTGTCTAAAGTGTTCATATATTGTGATTGTCGTTTTCTTTGGATTTAGAAGGTTTTGTGTAACGTGTTCCGATATGGTGAATGTCCTTTTCTTTGGATTTAGAAGTTGTTGTCTAACGTGTTCAGATATTGTGATTGAGGAGTTGTTTTGGTTTTTTAGTAGTTTGATCAACGTTAGACAGTGAACTATTTCCGACGCAGTTATCTAGCGTTATTTGTCTATTGCAACAACATTTCTACTAGCATATAGAAATACCAAAGTAGTAATTATCTTCAGTGAGAGAGTCTTATTTAGTGCTCTCTTTCAATGCAATGTGAAAATGATTTAAATCAATACCAAACATTCCGCCCTCTGTGAACATATGGATAAATTGCAGTTTACTAACTATAATTTATACTTCTTTATGTTTAAGCGATATCATTAAGATATATCAGACTAGAAAAAACAAACCAGATGATGAGGAAAACCAAAAGTAAACAAAGAAGTATGCAAACGATGTCATGTCACCCTACTCGGACACATTATTCTGACGGCCGAGCCGACCGTTCTATACTCTAATGCATTATGCTGCGTGCTCAACGATGAAAAGTGTTGTTTTACCCGGACAGATGATCGAACCAATGAACTCCCGCGCTTAACCCGAGTTCGCTTCCATGAGACCATCGAGGAGTTTCTGCATCTTTGAAATGAGCTTAGTATTGCTTATGATGTACGATGTACCAATTGTGTTATTTGTCAAATTGATAAAAAAAATAAGAAAAAAAGCCGAATTTCAGAAAAAGAGACAACCAAAATTAAATAAAATGAAATGACGAATAATCCACCAAACACTACACAGAAACCTCAAGATTTAGCTACACGAACCTCACTAAAAGCTCAAGATTTAGCTACACGAACCTCACTAAAACCTCAAGATTTAGCTACACGAACCTCATTAAAACCTCATGATTTAGCTACACGAACCTGACTAAAACCTCAAGATTTAGCTACACGAACCTCACTAAAACCTAAAGATTAATCTACACGAACCTCACTAAAACCTCAAGATTTAGCTACACGAACCTCACTAAAACTTCAAGTTTAAGCTACACGAACCTCACTAAAACCTCAAGATTTAGCTACACGAACCTCACTAAAACCTCAAGATTTAGCTACACGAACCTCACTAAAACCGTGTATGAAGTCAATTGTCTAGTACTAAACCAACTAAAAGTTGTTAAGATATGAAAATTATGATACCCCACGGAATGACAATTAGAATACTTGAAATTAATTGTATAAATTTCGCACAAACAACTGACTGTATAAAACTGCATAAATATGCTATTGAGGCCCAAGTTAATACGAGATTTTTTCATGAATTAAGGATGCTTCGTAAGCTTTGAAATAAAACTTTATTCGTGTTTTCCGGAACATTATATATAAATACAAAGACTATTTTAATTATGCATACTGCGAGACAGTTCAATAGGCCGAAACACTTAATTTTATTCAGAAAATGCCTATACCAAGTCAAGAATATGACAGCTGTTTTCCATTCGTTCCGTTGGTTGATATAGTGGAACCTTTTGATTTTGTCAGGTTTTATGGACTTCCCACGTTTTGTTGTTTCCTTGGAGATCTGTATTTTGTTAAAATGAATTTCATGTACCAGCTAAAAGAGTAATATCTGAATGAACGTATGATACAGATGTCCGTGCTCCTTACAAGTCTTTCTGATATAACATTCATCAGGTACGCTACAGACTAAAAGTTTAGAAAAACCTAAAAAAGTATAAAAACCAAAAGGACCTAAACAGAATACTAAGAGTTTAATCTATGGTCTTAGGATATAAGAGATGACATTCAAATAAAGATAGTTCAAACGTCTTTCAAAGGATGCATACAGAAGAAATATTTTAAAGTTATATAAGTTTGATTTTACTTGATGTTTATGTGTAGTTTATAAAATAGTTCAGTACACATTATTCTGGATATTATCAGTGCAATCTATCATATCCTCTATAAAATTATAATTTCACCTAAAAGTAATCCGGTTAAAAAGAGTATAGGTATTTTTACAATATAACAAAGTAAAATATGCAGTGATTTAAATTTTATTTGAAAATCGTATAGTACAAATGCATCAATCTGACGTGACTTGCAACTCAAATGTCACTTTTACAATTTGAACACTGGAATGATTTAGAATTAACTGAAATGACCTTGAAACATATTATCAAATTGCATCATTATCTTTATCGAATTTCTGTTGTTATTTCATTGGAATTTTCCTCTCTGAAAGTCGCGATAATAGTGATTGTAGAAATCAAAATTATACAAATATACAAAAGGAAACAATAAACTCGGGTTTAATAAATACTATGGTTATTAGAAACGTAACAAAGGGTTGAGACACTTGAATAACACAATACTAACAAATGCTTTATCACATAACTTCGAACATATGGAAAATGTGTGTCCAGTCATCTTGGTGGAAGTTGCTGAATAATTGCTCATAAGCGGCCATAATTGCTTATGAAGATAGTATCTTCGAACCTTTAAGGTGGTACCAAACACCTTGACTAAAATTAATTTGGCTCGTTTAATTTTCATAAAATTTTGACAAAATATTTACTTTGACCCTTTGACAAAAATATAAAAATTTCACACACTTTATCGAAAAATTCATTGGATATATAGCAGTTTGACAAACACTAATTTTGAGTATTGAGAAGCTTAATATTTCCTTAACAATAGAACGTGATTAAAACTTTCAGCTGATTATTAAAGAGTTATCTCCCTGTAGTGTTATGTACCACCTTAAACAGTTTCCTGAAAAGACGAGGAAGTCACTGCGTTTGAAAAAAACACACGTTAAATTCGCACATCTACTCTTATGCATAGTCAAAAAACCACACGGTAAACAAAATAAAACTATGGTGTTGCAGTGACAGTCGAAAATGTGAAGGAGTATTGGGAAAAAACTAATGTCTTACTCAATTTCAATGCAAATTTATATCAGGAAGTCCGCAGTCCAGAGCATTTGAAAATAGGTAACAGATGAGCTGAATAGGGGCATCAGTCTGAGAAAAAAACTGAGAACAGCGTTGTTAAATAAAAGTGGGTCGTAGAGGAGCAAATGTAAATCTGTGTAGGAAATACTGGTCATCGGATAGCCCATCGGATAGTCCATCAGATAAGATAAATGCTAAATTATCCTTTCTTTACAGACTTAAAATAAATGAATAAGAGACATCTAAATAATGTTATCTGCATAAATACATCTACAGGCTAAACATATAGCTACTATTTATAGACCCAGTATATATCATTGTAAAGTATTATACTAATATATTACATTAAGTATTATAACACTAGTATTATAACTAGATAAAATCATTCAGTAATCGACACAGTTTTATAAATCCTGATATATAGTTCGGTGCATTAATTTATGAACTAGATTAATTTTAGGGAAAATCCGTAATTTACACAGTAAACCAATATTTGTTTAAAATGATTTAAAGGCAGCTCTTTAGGAACACTGCAGAAGTGTATTTACGACAATACTGAGATAGCAGCCAAATAACTCACACATACCAAGTAAAATGGAGTTTATTGTATAATTTATTTTGAATTTATACTTTTAAATCACCATACTTGACCTGAAGGTTATAGTATAAATTTAATTATTGCTAAATGTATATCTTTTTTTTGAAAGTTAGGGTTTATATTGTAGCGCTTTCATTTGCTAAAAAAGATTAAAAAGGATCATCCTCAGACCATATTGTACATTTTCCAATTCTGAACTTAATAACTGAGTATCCCTATGATTGGATCAGCATTTAATTTTATTGCTTACTTTAAATTATGCTGCATTTGCAGTTTCTTCAAAGGAAATAAACTGCGATTCGTCTTTTAAAAAGTACGAATATACGTCAACTTGAAGTGGATATTCCTCCAATCACTACAATACACTTCTAGAAATAAAACTTTTCCAGAGAAATAACTTTGATGGGGAATTATAAAACGAGATTCAATCTTAATAACAGAGATTAAAGTACATGTTGGTATATACATTTATTCGGGTCTTCAAGGATACAGCATGTTTATCATAGATGTTGTCAGTGTTATTTTATCTTCTCTTTTATTATAAATTGACATGCACAAATATCAACATTATGTATTTTATCTGTCTAGTAATCCGAATACTTTACCACTTATGTTTTGTGATTAACTGATAAAGCACAGTATGCATAGTTAATATCGTCGTGGTATTTATATATAACTCAAATTGTTAGTAAAACATTTATATGCTTAATTTCAAAGCCTACGAGAGAGATCATCTTTATTTTATGAAAAACATCTTAAACACATGCACCTTAAAATCATATGTTATGCAGGTTCATGCAATAAATAAAGAATTATTATTATCATTATTATTATTATTGTTATTATTGTTATTATTATTATTATTATTATTATAAGTTGTTTGTGCGAAATTTATACAGTGTTCTAATCAGTATTTCGCCAAGGTGTAATAGTTGCCGTAGGTGTAAAAGTTTTGGTCAGGTATGAACCGGACGATGAACTTCACACACGGTTTTAGTGAGGTTTGTGTTGCTATAAATTTAGAGGTTTCTGTGTAGTATTTTGTAGACTGTTTGTCATTTCGTCTATTTTGTTTTTACCATGGTGGCTTCTGTTTTTTTCTTTGACTTATGGTTTTTATTTCTTCCTTTGTATCTTATCTATCTTAAACAAAGTTCAAACCATGCAAAGACTTGGAAATTGGTATTTGATGCGTGGCATTAATTAAACAAAGAGAGCAAAGACTAGTCGGTTGTTAGTCGAAATAATGTGTCCGAGTAGGGTGACATGTCTTCTTGTGGACTCTTAACTTGTGAACTAGCACGTTAAAAATCCGGCTTAGCATGTCGGTCTTGTATAAAGCAGGGTACATATTCATATCTTATTAACGTGTTTTCGTCATGATATGCATGTAGTATTTGCAACTGGACATTGAACACAAATCCATCATTGTCATAATCAATATAGTCAGGATGTGGTTATTGATTAGACAAATACAAATAATATTGTAGGATTGTTGTTAATTAATGTTATGCTGTCTTTTTCTTAGTTTTATATTACAAATGAGTATCAATCTGATATAAACAATAGATTAGCCATGATTTATAATATTTCAGTTTGAGATTCTGATATATCTCAGAGCAATGCTCAAACTTAATTATTTCAATTGTATTCGTATCAGTGATTAGTATATTCCATTTTGTTTTTAGTTTTATGTATTTTTATTTTCGTTTTTACGAATTTTATAAAGTTCGAAATTTTTCTCATCACTTGGCGTCCGTCGTCGTCGTCGTCCGTTACATTTTAGGAAAATCTTTAAAAAAAATCTGGTCTTCAATGTCGGAGAGTGTCCACTGTTGAAGATGCAGAAAAACCTAGGTAAGCGACGCATGCTCTTTAGTGTTTTGAAATATATTTTCTAGGCACTGACGTTGTTTATCATCTTAATTACGTGTTATTGTGTCCCTTTCATTTGTCTTTGTATGCTTTTGACCTTTACTGTTTAGTCTATTTTTTGATAATATACCTTTGGCGTGGCTCGGTATTTATACATCCCGCCATTGTGTTCTTGTCTTTCGTTTTTGCTTGTGTACTTTGTCTATAGAGTGTCTATATGCCATTGGTTTTTGTCTCGCCTTGACGGAGTCAAAAAGCGAGACATAGGTATGCTGTTTCCGGCGTCGGCTGCGGCGTCAACAATGTATTAGTTTGTGATTAGGTCTAGTTCATGGGGAACCACTAGTGGTAGGTCAATGATATTTGGTATGCAGTTGTATTAGCATTGGCACATCTCATTACCATGGAAATTATTTGGCCCCTCCCCCTCAGTCAAGGTCTATTGACTTTGAAACTTTGCTTAGTTTACACTGTATTAGTTTGTGATTAGGTCAGTTTATGGGGAACCACTAGTGGTAGGTCAATGATATTTGGTATGCAGTTGTATTAGCATTGGCACATCTCATTACCATGGAGACTATTTGGCCCCGCCCCCTCAGTCAAGGTTTATTGACTTTGAAACTTTGCTTAGTTTACATGTATTAGTTTGTGATTAGGTCAGGTTATGGGGAACCACTAGTGGTAGGTCAATGATATTTGATATGCAGTTGTATAAGCATTGGCATATCTCATTTCCATGGAGATTATTTGGCCCCGCCCCCTTATTCATGGTCTGTTGACTTTGAAACTTTTGCTTAGTTTACATGTATTAGTTTGTGATTAGGTCAGTTTAAGGGGAACTGTTAGTGGTAGGTCAATGATAATTGGTATGCAGTTGTTTAAGCATTAGCACATCTCATTTCCATGGAGAATATTTGGTCCTTACCCCTCAGTACGAACTCTGACTATTAATTTCATAATTTTCTGTGTATAATTAAAAAAGTTTCCCATTAGGTCTCTATGTTAATTTTGAAGTGTTGATTACCTGATGGAGTAAGTATAAATAGTGTAACAGCCTTCCGATAAAAAAAAACAACATATATGTGCTTTGAGTGTTTCTTTCTTTGTAAACTGTACCATATGTGACATTACCTATCTAAATATATTTTCCTTGTCCTAAACTTAAACATAAAAAGTGGACAAATCCTGTTATAAGTCATGTCTACTAATATAACATATGAAGGTATAAATATAAAAGAAAATGATAAATTCATTTTCATATAATTGCCTATAAAGTACTGTTTACTAGTTTATACCATATCTAATATTTTCTAAATATAAAATGGGCAATGAAGAATCCTATAATATATAGAACAATTAAAAAAATCACATGAAATGAAATCTAATTTTGTTTGCTAGTCAGTTAAGGTCATCTTAAAATTTAAATATACAAAGTCACATGGTACACAGAAACAAACATTCAAAGCACATGTATTTTGTTTTTGTTTTGATTGGGGGCTTTTACACTATTTATACTTACTCCATCAGGTAATCATCATTTCAAAAAATCAAAATAAGCATAGGGACCTAATGGGAAACTTTTTTAATTATACACCAAGAATTTTCAAATTAATAGTCGGAGTTCGTATATATCATATATTAACATACATCAAGAAAAAAAATATTTTAATTTGAAAAAATTGATTTCTAACTAAGAATTTTTTTCTGCAAATATATAGAAGTCAAATGGGCAATTATGTCTGTTTGTCTTGCTTACACATTGTTGTCAATATAATGGAATTCTATGTGACTGTCATATAAGTGAGAGGTTTAGCTAGCTATAAAACCTGGTTTAATCCACCATTTTCTACATAAGGAAATGCCTGTACTAAGTCAGGAATATGACAGTTGTTTTCCATTCGTTTGATGTGTTTGAGCTTTCGATTTTGCCATTTGATAAAGGACGTTTTTGAATTTTCCTTGGGGTTCGATATTTTTGTTATTTTACTTTTTTAGAGCCTCCAGTTTCTTTGGACATAAGGTTGTTGAAAAACACTTATTTTTTTATCGGTATCACGTGTATCCTGTACATTTACCAGTATAAACTATATTTAATAAACTGCAATTTATCAATATGTTCAGAGGGACGAAATTTTATGTTGCCTTTAAATTCATTCCACTTTACATTGAAAACGAGTGATTATCATTTATTCTCTCTATAATGATAATTACTACATTTGCATTTCGTTATGCTGGTAGAAATACTGTTTTAATAGTCGAATAATGTAAGATTACTGCTTCACTTTCTAACTTTGATCATAATATTAAAAAACCAAGACAACTTCCCGATCACAATATCTGAACAAATTAGACAACCTTTTCTCAATTCAAAGATTAGGACCGATCATTTGCTTTGTACTGCTATATTTTCTCATTAGTTGAGCAGTTTACAAGTTTTCATTTCTTACTTAGATTGAAAAATCAATTCGTATATTGTCCACAGTCACATTGCTTTTGCTTTAGCAGCAAAAGAGGAAAAATTGTCGAGTACGTCTCTTCGCCTCTCTTTTGCGACATGTTTTCGCGGTCTTATATCTTTGATACCAGTAAAGTCGTCTGATCTGTTATTTTATCGATCAGGACATTTTAACGGAGTGTGAATTAATGCATAGCAGGGGACGTTTACCCTGCCGACACACCCGGTCTCGTTCCTTTTGGAGTTCATGCGATTCCCCCAGTTTGTGATAGATACCTTGAGGTGTCTCTCCCTAATCAATTCACGTGATTTGAACATCGGTAAACTACTGTCGCCTTATTTTAACGAGAAAAGACGTTTTTCTGAGAGGACGTATTTCACACATATATGCTTTGTAGAAGATTTTAGATTCTATGGAATCATATTCTAGATCTTCCTTTTAGAAATATATATGCTACAATTTGAAAAAACATTAAATTGATAGATGTTTTTATTCTTTATATAAAGGATTAAGAACAAAAATTAAATAAAAAGGTGATGTAAAAGTAGAATGATTTATTGCACATTAAATTTGATCAATATAGAAATAAGAAAATGCTGTAAGATTACAATTTACAACTATAACTATCGACCAGAAACCAAACGACGTGAGTGAGAACAACTATATGGCAATGTACAGCCTTTAACTATGAGCATAGTAAGCTATAAAAGGCACCGGAATGAGAAATGTACAACACTTTAATGGTCATAATCAACTCCCTAATTTATTCTAAAACAATAATTGGAGACATCAACAAACGACAACGTCTTTGCAAGCTGCTGGCTTGGGACATACCTTTAAAATAAGGTGGGGAAAAACATGTTCGTGAGCGCTCAACCCTTAACCTTTAAAAGGGACAGCTGCGGAACAACACATCAGAATCAACAGTAATGATTATTATAGTCAATGTTACTGAATATTTCCTCGAAGAAAATATCAAAGAAAATATGTCTAATCTATCTATTCTTACTATGTTGTTAAAATGTAGTTAAATACAGGACATAATGCGAATAAATCTGTAGGATAATCGTTTTCACGCGATGTATGTCTTTTTCAATTCTCCTACCGTATAAAGTGTATCTTTTTCGAAATAAGGTGCCTTTAAATCTTCTAAAGAAATTAACTTATTTGATCCTTTTCAAAAAAATACACATAGGAATAACAGGAATCTGCAATATTTCACAGTCCAATGTATCACACAAACTACTAACATCCGACTCCTACGAGAAATAAAAGTATTTATTTAACATGGACAAACAATTACGAACAACACAAGGTCAATATAACCTGACTTGGCACAGGCACACAATGTGGTGGGGTTAAACCAGTTTCATGTGCACAATCCTGTCCCCTCCCTTCTGTTGCCTATATAAACCATATGACGTAAAAGTACAAGTTAATATTTTAGTCCCATTTGTATGAATATAACTGACTTGTAATCTTTATGCATCTAACTAAAATTTTACTTGTTTATATCTTTCGCATCAGGTTGAAAACTATTAAATATCAGTTTTGCAACCTCGGCATATTTACAAGATATATAAGAAATGTAATAATTTTTCTGAAGAAAATTAATTCATTTAAATATAGGTAAAAAAAAGTATAATTGTGTGACTTCAAACCAAACCTCGTAGTTAAGTAGATGTTTTTTTAATACGAGCCGTTCAAAAGTACACATGCATTTTGACTTGAATGCGTCTCAGGGGAACGTTTTAACAAGAAAAAATCATCTAAGATACCAGGATTATTATTTTGTACGCTAGAAAAGCCCATTCATGATTGTAAGTAAGAAAACCGTATCAATTTATCAGAAGTATTTTGAACTTTCCTTTCAGTAACAGCAAGAGTTCTCCAATTCATTTTGAAAAGTATTGTTTTACTTGAAACTTTATCTTAATGTTTATGTTATAGTGACGAGTAAATATCTCAATTTAAAAATTAATAATCAACGAGATGTATGTGTGATTGACTGTTAAGTCCTTTGTGGACATGTTTGTCTTTTATATTTTTTTGTCATGATATTGTCCGTTTTTCTTTGACTTTTGGTGTGCATTGCCCGCTTGGAATCTTCTCCCCCAATTTATCCCCCACATTATTCCAACAAGAACTTGTATGAACACATAAAACGATTCCATAAAATAATGTGTCTCTGTTTTCCGTTTCGCAGCTAAAACACAGAGTTTCTGTGGTTTTGAAGATGATAAAGTATGTGGGTTCACACAAGAAGGAGAAAAGGACGATTTCGACTGGCTCAGAAATGTTGGAAAGACACCATCTAGTGGCACAGGTCCTGAAACGGATCATACATGTGCTGAAAAGAAAAGCGGTAAGAATAATTTTCTGTCCGACATATAATATTGCTGATATTAGTAAAACTGTTTGCATAAACATAAAATGTCATAAACATATTGCATATTATATTTATTTTGAATGACGTGATTTTCTGGAATGAATATCATCAAGAACTCTTAAGACGTCAAATACATAAAATGTTTTGGATACAAAATTCCACAAAAACGATGAACCAAACTGATAAATTCCTGTTAAATGTTTCCAGAGTGAGTCTCAGGTTTAGTAATCTGTCCTCTGTTTAGCTTATACAAATTGCATGTCTTATTAATGCAAACATATACCAATATAAGACGTCATACAAAACAGAATAGAGAATGGAAACGGGGAATGTGTTAAAGAGACAACAGCCTGACCTAAGAGCAGAAAACAGCCCGAAGCCACCAATGGGTTTTCAACGCAACGAGAAAGTCCCGCACCCGGAGGCGGGCTTCAGCTGGCCCCTAAACAAAAATGTGTACTAGTTCAGCGGAATGGACGCCACACTAAATTCCGAAACATGCAAATGAACCAAAATTTGAAAAGCCACAAGAATAAGAACGGCTACAGGTTTCTAACTTGGGACAGGCGCAAAAAAAAAAACAGCAGGGTTAAACTATATTTTGAGATCTCAACTCTCCCTCTTTACCTTTAGCCAATGTGGAATAAACAAACACACAGCAAAACAAGCTGTTTGTTTTGCAGTATGTGTTTAATGCCATCTTATTTTCAACCAGAATGTATTGTTACCATTGATTGTACATATATAAATACGGTCACATATTTGTTTAATGCGGTTGCTTCTTTCAGGTCATTATATGTTCGTTGAAGCCTCTGGTAAAAATAACGGGAAGAAAGCTATACTAATATCTCCAAAATACAGAGGATTGAAGTCTCAGTGCCTATCGTTTTATTATCACATGTACGGTGAACATGTTGGAACACTTAATGTCTACACAACAGTAAGTATAATGTTGATGAAACAAATTGCTACGAATTCTTACAGATTCGCTTTTGCCTAATTTCTGATTTAAGAGCAGATTTAGAAGAAAAAAAAGGAGAACATTATATTACTTTTATGATTTTGTTGGAACTTTCTTTTTTCCAGATTGTTGTTTGTTATTCGATATTGTTACGTAGATATGGTTTCTGATTTTGCGATTTACGAATGGTATTCATGTTATTTATTAAATACTAATATCCAACTCGTAAGTCTTATATTTGCTTATCTGTCACGTACCATGCTAGATATGGGACAAATGCACATTTTAAAGAAAAGGCAAATTTGAAGTCTTCTTCCTCGAAATTTGAAGCACGTTCGGTATTTGTTACACCAAAACATTCAAACCAAATTTCAAGGGTTACTTCAACTTCTTCCTTCAGCTCCTTACAAATCTTACGTTTGGGAATATATTGCGTGATATCAGCATCACGTGATATATATAAAATCTTGTTTCTAAATTACAAACTCCGATGTGATACCATTACGGGTATGGAACATATTTTGAATAGAAAAGTCACCATCTACATGTATGTGTAATGTATACACCAAGTAATATCACATACACAATGCCGAAGCTGTGGTGTCCAGGAAATTATGTAGGCACGACCTTCAAGTTAAAATCATGTGCGCCATCTTTTATTCCTTTATCAATTTTTTTTTTATCCTGTATTTAACTTTATGACATATGAACTAGGTTGGTAAAGGAGGAGGATTTTGCGATAGTAGAACTGACTGGTTTAACCCCACCATTTTTTTTCTGGATATCTGAACCGTGTGTTGTTCATGTTTTTGTTTGTATGTGTATTTTCTCGGAGGAGTCGGATGTAAGGGGTTAGGAATGTTTGTAGTAATGTTTATTTTTTGTAATTCTTTGTATCCCTTTTACGTATAACTCTTTACGTATCATTTTACTTTTATCTTCATATTATAGACTGACTTCCAGAATGAATTAAATTCTGTATGGCGAGCATATGGAAACCAAGGAGACGTTTGGATTAAGTCTACATTGGAAATACCCAAAGCTCTAGCAAGAACAGGATATCGGGTGAGAAATTTTACCAAGTAGACCTTTATTAAAATGAAGAATTGCATCATGTAAAATCAGTATGTTTCTATCAAATTACTACAAACTTTATACTGTTGTTAGGATTGGTGGGTGTTACACAATTTCAATATGCAAATAGGTTGTATCATACGCTCTTGGCGCAGCTGCTTTTTATTTTAATAATTTCATGTTCGAATTCGTTTTATGTTTTCTATTTCATATTCACCTCCCGAATTGCTTGGGCGAAACAACAATCAATCAATATTTGCAGGAAAAATAAAATAGGCCACCCGGCCATTAACTTCAAGTTTAGCATATAAAGATGAGATCAGGTTTTTATGCCTAATAAATGTTCATTGACCGTTGAACTCATACATTCCCTTTACCTCCGTAAATAAAAGATTCAACAGATATGACTAGGTCTGTTTCATATCATGCCCTCAAGATTATGTGAGCACATCTTATTCTCTTATTCAGAGCGTTGGCTAGGGGAAAAGGAATTAATGCTTACCATGACGTAACGCGCAAACACTCTCACAAAATAATCGGAAATTACAAAGCGAAAAAATAGTAAAAAGCAAACTTTATACGATATTAATTGCTACATTTATAGCTTATTTTACTATATGGTCATTCTATTGGATCTCATAACACACCAGCCTTCCTTAAATATATAGGAACCATGTAATTAAGTAATTTATGCATTCGGTTACTATAAACTACTGTTTCATATACAGGTATATCGGTCTTCATCTGATAATGGACATTCTGTGTGGTCAAATTTCTACCATATAACTTTACCGTTAACTTTGAAGTTTTAATACAAATATACCCCGAGGATTTATAACACACAAACACACATAACGTTGTTTGAAAGCTATTCATTGAAATACACCTGTTAAAGTTGTTTATGGGTGTCGCGAAGAAAAGAAAGATGCAATCTACATATTTCATTTGACCCGTCTCGAAGTTAAAAAAAGATTTTGCACTTTTTTCAAACATGAATAAGACATGCAATGATTACTTATTCAGATTTTTTAGCATCATATTAATCGTGTGAAACTCAAACATAACAATAAAACAGCGGTTTATAAAGAATTCTGGCAAGTTGATTGATGGTTGTGAGATTTCAAGTTTTCTAAAGCTCTCACTGTACAATACAGACATTATGAAATCTAGGTATAAAATATAGATGTACGATAATCATCAATGATTAATAGACCTCAATTCTACCCCCATGCGTAGATGGCCATAGTCAGACCAGCCACAACTTTTGTAGAACTTTTGTTTTTTAGTGCTCCTCAACTTCCTGATTAATTTGGATTTCCAACTGTAGTTGGATCGACACCGATAAAACTAGTGTAGACGAAACGCGCCGCGCGACTGACGTAAAAAAATATAAGCCTAGTATCTTCGATGATATTTTTGTACATACACATACATGTACATTTGTTAAGGGGCTTACATAAGTTTGGAGAAATCAATCCTCCCTATTTCATGTCACTCATAGATAAAACAAAACAATATCCTTAAATACAAAATAAAAATCAAGTAAGATATACCTTTATAACACAATGCATATATAAACACATACATATTAACAATACTTCAAACGCACCCTAAAAATGGTTGGCAATCATACCATATCTCCTTATTTGTTGTCTTTACTGAAAGCAAGCTTAAAATACGTATTAAAGGGGGTACCCAACACTTTGACTAAAATAGATTTGGCTCGATTAATTTTCATAAAATTTTGACAAAATATTTACTTTGACCTGTTGACAAAAATATAAAAAAATTAAGAAATTTGAAACATTCAATTTACAGGAATAATTTCATTGGTTATATACCAGTTTGATGAACACTAATTTTGATCATTGGAAAGCTTGATTTCTCTTTACTCATAGCATGTGATTAAAACGTTCAGCCGGTTTTGTAAGAGTTAACTCCCTAAGGTGTTCTATACCCCTTAATAAATCCATTTTTTGGATCGATAGAAATGAGAGATTAAGCAGAATTTGAACAAAAAGGGGAATTTGGAACTTAACTTCCTCCTGATTTTGAAAATCACATTCGGCTTATATACAGGTAAATAACAGGTAAATAACAGGTAAATAACATAAGATTGATTGGTTGATTGTTTGTTGTTTGCTTTATGTCCATTAAAAAATATGTCATGCATGTTCGGGACGACAACAAATTATTAATCAATACAAAGTTATGATCTGCAAGGTATGTTTCGACTTGGATGAAAGGCTAGAAATGTGTACTGTCACTAGAAAGAAAGACGAAAGATACCAAAGGGACATTCAAATTCCTAAGTAAAAAATAAATCGACAACGCCATGGCTAAAAAAAAAGATCAAGAACAAAACTGAGCATTACTAACCCCACCAAAAACCGGGGGTGATCGCAGGTGCTCCGGAATGGTAAGCAGATCCTGCTCCACATGTGGCACCCGTCGTGTTACTCATGTAAGTTCAAACCCGGTGATTAGTCTAATTCGGTAGGTCACATTCGGGGAAAAGGGGACAGGATTGTAGTAACGACAATTGGAACATATCCGTTGTCATCTGTGAAACAGATATTCAATAACGGCCAACCAACTCGTGATGGCGTCCGTAAAATTTACGAATGGATGATTTCAACTTCACAACTTGGAACTCCTGGTGTAATAGCTTCCTGTTGAGCAGCGACCCTCTATCAAGGAAATCATGATAGAAAATCAAATCGAGTTCGACAGAGAGACGATTTCATTAATATAGTCTCACTTCAATTATATTTCCATTTTTTTTTTAAAACATAGATGTTATAATTAAACAGAAGGACTACAATGTATGCATATCAAAATCACACATCATGATTTAATGGTTCTTGCTTAACGACCAGTGTCAAATATTTTATAAATATTCAGAACGAGAACAAATTACAACTTGTCAAAGTGATGGCCCTGTACTCCACTCTGAAGTAATTGTATTATAACAAGGTCAATGTAGGACTTTCTTTGAGATATTATTGTGTCTGGGAGACACAAATGATGCCCCCGCAGATGCAAAGTGTTATTTTAAAATACACAAAGTTGAGCATGGGAGCAAATAGGTTTATAGTTCACTGCAGGAGGAGTTATCCGGAAACGCTATGCACCTCTTATGCAAGTAATAAATCGTCTGTTATATCTTCTTTATAAGCGTTGCCTTATTATCTCTGAACAGCGCATCGGATGTAATGTCCCCATACGGACCGGACGTGGCTGTGTATTTCTACATCCTGCACAGCAAGACGAGCGTCTTCCGCCAGGTGATTGCTGTAATCTCTTGAGGATTCACTTTGTATTAAGTCATCAAAGATATCAGGCTTTTAATAAACACCATACAAGCTTATATCTATAAAAGACTAATAACAGTAATGCTCGAATCATACGGCCATCAATGCCTCTCGGGTAGAAAACCTTTATGTTTCGAAATATTCTAACATTTTATGAAAAGTTGATTTACAGAAAACAACCGATCAATGAAATTTCATATCAGTACTATAGGGTTGACTGCTGGGCTGGTGATACCATAGACGTACGTCAGTTGCGTCAGTTGCGTGTTTCGTCTACATACGACTCCTCGGTACATACGGTACTCAAAATAACACAACAGAAAGGACAAAACAAATAGGAAGTTGAAGAGCGTTGAAAACCCAAACTTTCATAAAGTCATGCAAATTCTGAACCATTCTTCATAGATAATGAGATAATAAAAAAAATGTGAAAACAGATATGTTAAATTTCTTATACTTATAGTTTCTACAATAATTTACCTGTAAGAAAACTTTGTCATCTAATTTAAATATCATATCAGGTTTTGGCAAATTAAAAAACAATAAAATAATACCATTTTGATATAAGAAAAAAAGAAAAAAAAAGATGTGTTATAAAAGCCAATATCTAGACCTTGAAACTGCGAAATAGTGGAATTCTTTAAATTTTCAAATTGATAAAAAAGAATGATACTTTCTACACACTTAAGATTAAACCTATAAGTTGTTATGCAACTATGTCATCATAAAATGTTGAATATTATACATTTGTCCATAAATGGCTACGTATTTTACACACGGTTTTAGGAAAATTAGATATGAGTCAATGTCTTACCCAAGAAGAAATTTTACCCACATTAACATTTCGTATTAAACATCTTGTAGCAAAATGCCGTTTTAGGTAAATATCAATAAAACTATTTTAAAATTAGGCTTTTAGCAACTTTTTGAAGTTTTGCATTAAGTTCAAAAAGTTAGTATGTAAGACATAACTTATACTTGTCAGTATTTCAGACTACTGTAATGTGAATAACTAGAGGATGGTTTATGATGTTTAAATTACTTTTTTATTTTCGAATTCAATGGTAAATACTAGCTTTATCATACCTTCTTCTTTTTTCACCATCAGTAAAACTATTTGATGTGGAAATTATGAAAAGCATAAAAAAACGTCTCTCGTATCCTCATTATAACATGATTTTACTTCAATATCTCTTTTACATCGAAACTAACATTAAAATAACACCACTAGCACGGCACTTTGGAATAGAAGTTACAAATAATTCCTATCGACCGCAATGTCTCAATTTTTCCAGAACAAAAAACAACAAAACAAACATAATTTACTACGAATGCTTTGTAACATTTTAATGGCAACAATAATCCTGAAAAAACTCCACTGGTAGAATATCAAGATCTGGAGATTTTCAATTTTTCATTTTTCATAACTTTTTTTATTTTTTTTCAAATTCTTTCTATTGCTATAGTGTTTATGATTGATTAGTATATATTTCTACTTAATAAGGTTAAATTTGAGGCAGTTACTCGGCTTGGTTATCGAGGTGACATATCGATTGATGACGTCAGTGTTGACGATGGTGAGTGTGCAGATGGCGCAATCAAAGTGCAATATGAGAAGAATAGCACGCTAACTATTGACAGCCATAACCTTAGACGATACAAAAAATTCAGAGACAGATTGAGCAGGAGAAAAGGTTAATATTGAGGATGAAGCATCTGGGGGAAATAACCAGGTGCCAACGTATAAATGTATTTCCGGTGCGTCTTTGAACCGTTTCTTCAAAGCATAAGGATGTTTTATCAGATCAACAGATTTTTGTTGAAAAACCTATGAATGTCTGACATGTGGAAGAGAATAAAGGTGGCTGTGAATGGAGTCAATGACTGTTTCAAGTATATGATGTCACTTTGCGTCTAAGTGATACTTTTTATGAGCAGAAATTCTAGAAATCATGGAATCATATTCACAAATTAAATTGAATTAGTTAAAAGTAAGGCATTGGATCTTTAATTGCGATTAATTGATTTAATATCATTTAAAGACAAGTTTCCCATGTATTTGTTTCATTCATTGAGTATTAATAAGAATGGTGTTAAAACCTACTGGAATATAAATTAATATAGGTAACAGAGTCTAATCATATAATTCCAATATATTTTTTAACAATTCATATCAAAATGTAATTCAGTGCTGCATATTGCAGTATTAGACAATTTTGTTAGAAAAAAAACTCATGATAGAATATTGTAAACTTTACCGGTTTTAAATTTTAATATCGAAAAGATAACACAAATAGTTTGTTTTTAGTTTGATTAAGAATGCCATTCTCATATATTTGTATTTAAATATACCCACAGTTGTAACAAATCTTTCAGTTTTGAGCTATCTTTAAACAACATTTATATAATGCGTTTATATATTAAGAAAATTTAATGATGCCAATAACTTGAATTACGGGTTCCTACATACCTGGTATGAATTCAACTGCACTAAAATAAATATATTTTCAAATGTGGAAATATTTACAAGAAATCCCTATACATGAAATCTGTATGTCCCGGTGAAATATTATGCACCCACACTCTGTCTTTCTCTCTAAACAAACGTTCCTCTCACAGGTACAAACTCGGGTTGTCAGTTGTAGGTGACTAGATATCACCGCCATTTTCCTTGATGTACGATGACATTTTGTATTTAAGATGTTTCATGTTATTTTGTGTATCTTAAATGTAGCATAATTAGCTATCATATCTAATACTTTACTAAAGTGCTTCTATATTGGTCAGATATAACAAGTGCAGTATCAATATGTTAATACAAAAACCTTGAAAATTAAAAAAAAAGACATATTTCTTGTGTCAATCAATGTGGACCATGTTTAACTCACTATATCTAAAATAATCAAAATACTATTTCATCATTATTATCGTTTTATACAAAAAAAAAAACAAAATAAAAAACAGGTGTACAAACTTTACTTTACTTTCTAAGGTAAAATGTACTGCAATATTTTCAATTGTTTTCGAATAATTTTATTGATAGGAACGGTTGTGAGTCATCTTTTATTGAAAAAAGGACATTCACGATGTAGAACGGTGTAACTAGAACTCCCGCTCCAGACTAACATAGTTAGAAATGTACTGAATTACAAGATTCATTTAGAATATTCTTACATAAATTTTAGTAAAATTCCAGCCGTACCTATCACGAAAAGAATGCATGTGAAAAGTAAAGATATGTAAGAGCAAATGTGTGCCAGAAAGTAAGTCATTCCTACACTCAGAGTCTGTTTCATGGCTATAATAAAGACTTAGCGTCTTACTTGCATTCATGAAGTCCTTGTATATCTCATCAGTTGAACAGTTACTGTACCTCAATACGCAAAAAAAAAAAATAATGTCTTGTCTTTAATAGTTACTTTATGGTGCTATTGATTCTATTATTTTAAACTTTTGTACTTTTTCGATGCCTTGAGACCTTTTAAAAATAAATATTAATATTTTTCATAAAAAATTCTTGAAACTTTTTTTCAAACACTACCACTAGAGGACCAACAATCAGTCTCAATTTAGCAATGTTAATCTGTAAACAAAATATATTTAATCAACGTATGTTATTTCTACGTTTGCATATTCTTCGGAAACAGCCGCTTAAATATACATAAAAATATGGCGATGTGGTATGATTGCCAATGAGACAACTATTATCCAGAGATCAAACAAGTGGAGTTAAGCAACTATAGGTCACCCTACAGCCTTTCCTGATGAGAAAAAAACCCATACCGTATAGTCGGCTTTAAAAGGCCTCGACATGAAAAATGTGAAACAATTCAAACGAGAAAACTGACGGCCTAAGTTACTACAAAACAATTTACGAAAAACAAATATAACAGACTTGAACCAACGACAACCACTGAACTACAAGCACAATATGATTGGAAAAAAGGAAAACTAGATCCTAATATAATACTATCATATTATGGACAGGATCAGAGCCTAACACATCATGTGTCTTACATAACTATAACAATAATTTCATAATAATTAAATATTATTTTATATATTTTGTATCCACCTGGATCTTATTTCTAAACACTTAATTATATAATTGCCTAGGCACATGAGAGTTGGTAAATGCTCATTTGTGAACAGCCATATATATTGTCTTCTGTGTGCCGTTGAGACAACTGTTATCCATATAAAAATAAGAAGATATGGTATATGTCAATTCTGAATAATCTTTTATTGAAAAAGTAGGTATTTATAATGTAGAATGGTACAACAAAAAACGTTAATCCAGGCTTTTTGTTTTGAGAGATGTTTTATATATACATGAATTGAGTTACAAGAATCGTTTAAAACTTTTAGAATAAAATTACATTATTATTACGGAGTTAGCAGTTGTGCGATTTTAAGTTGTGAACGACACCAACTATGGAGTTACCATTATATTCTATCTAAAAAACACTACATAAGTTTATATACATGTATGATACAAAAAAAAAAATCAAAACCAATCATCCAATGTATACCTGATGGCACTTATATCCACTGTGCATCACTTGATAATTTTGATAACTGGTGTAAAAAGCCAAAAAAAAAGCAACAACAAAATAAAAATAAAAAACCTCAATTAAAAAATTAAATAAATTAACTAGCAAATAATAAAACATACGATATATTCCATACAGATACAAAACTACAATATTCGTTTAAATCAAAACCGATCCATATAGTTAATTTTATTCATGCATCAGAAGTAGGAATAGAACGTCCAATGGTTGTTCTTGATTTATTTTCTGCATTGTTTGAGTCTTGGTATTTTGCTTTTGAGTTTCAATTTTATTTCAGCCTTTCATACTCGATTTCAAAGGGCCTTTTAAGCCCTATGCACGTGCTGTTTCGCGCTCACCGCGAAAGAGAATGAAGCGAGCATCAGTTCCTTGTTTAGCTTTGCATATGTTTGATTGGTTTAGTCACTTTAGTGTATAGCTGTCTCTATCGTCATCATTAGTTAACATTTTCTACTTAAAGGGCGAATGATATTTGAGTTTAAAACTACTAGAGATTGTTTAAGTCTTCCGTCATGCACTAATCAAGACTTTGTGCAACTCCAACAAAAATAGACCGACACCATTTTTTTTTCTCTATACAGAAATTCTTGGAATGTATATATCAAAAATATCTTACCTACATTTGAATTAAAGGGATTGATTAGATAAGGTTATCATCAAAGCAATAATAAACACTTTACAATAAAGATAATCAAATGTAAATCATGTACAAGCCATCTGACAAATTACAGTGCATGTTTTTTGGCTTCTGTTGTCATTACGTAAGATGTGAAAAGACACAGACTATACAATTAATAGCAGACATGCGTATTTGTGAACTAGTTTACATAATACAAACTTCCGTACCTGTTGAGCCAAAATTCTCTTTGGTCTCTTCAAACTTCTTATCTGTCGAATTTAATAGTTGCAGGAACTGTATGAAATCAATTTTGCTGCCTGTAGCAACTATCCACCAAACAACAAATTACAGAATAATAAATATATACACTTCAGTAGTTCATATTACGGCCTTCAACAATGGCCACCAGTGGTCTCGTGCTTGTCCCAAGTGTGGAAGGTCGTTAGTTAGATCTCCGGCAGGTCTTACCAAAGACTTGAAAATTGGCAGTAGCTACTTCTTCGCTAAGCACGCAGCATTTAGGGTCAAGAGCAAAGACTAGGTCGACCCGGAGTAAGAATAAAGTGTCCGGCTAAAGTGACATATCTTCCTGCAGACTGTTACCTTGTCAACTCAGCATGTTGGTCTAGTACAGAAAAGGGCTCATATTTATATTACATAAATAGATTCTCGTCCTGGATATGCATTTTTAACTTCCCACTGGACGTTAAAATAACCATTCACCATTCATCATCAGCAATGGACCATTAAACTGCGTTGTAAGAAAGTTCAACAGATTAAAAAAGAAATAAAATTGAGAATGGAAATGGGGAATGTGTCAAAGAGACAATAACCCGACCATAAAGCAGACAACAGCCGAAGGCCACCAATGGGTCTTCAATGCAGCGAGTAACTCCCGCACCCGGAGGCGTCCTTCAGCTGGCCCCTAAACAAATATGTATACTAGTTCAGTGATAATGGACGTCATACTAAACTCCAAATTTTGTTTGGTGCAAGATTGTGTCATTCTGAATTATATATGACGTGACTATATGAAATGGACTGTCTAATACATTCACCGATATTAGAGTGTAGGACAGTGTATATTTTCATATCAACAACTTAAGTACTTTGAGTTTGATTTCAGAACCTTCGATCAGTGTAAAATCAGATTTTGGGTATACGTCAATACCATAAGACATGCAAACATTTAGAACGCAACAGTCTTCGACAGATTTGTTTAATACGATAGTCTAGTATTTAGTGTTGTGTTGTTTGTGTTTGTATTCCCTATTTTTAGCCAATTTATACCTTACCCGAGAAGTTGATTATTTTTTTTTGATAACCAATGTGTGGTTCTCTTGATGTTATCAAACCATTGGTCAAAATTCAATTATGAAGTTTCTGAAATCGCTATTGTTACGTCCCGAAAAAAAAGACCACCATGCAAAATCTCTTTATTTTTATACGTAGGACGTCACATTTACACTTGCACAATTTTTGTTGTTGCGCCTGATTATTAAAAAGGTAATAAAAAGTCTGTCTACATATCTAAAAATCATTAGAAAAACAGATTCTACCACTGCATGTGATCCGATAATTCTCTCGAGGCAGTAATTTTTTCAAATTTAAAACGCGAGGCTTTCCGAGTTTAAAACCGTTATTATAGAGTTAAGTGCTTCTGTTTTTCTGTACGGATTTTTATTGAATCTAATTTGTTTAGCTCGTGCAAGTCCGCTCATCGAGGTCAAACAGGGAAAGGTTTAGACCTGAAGAAAAAATCTAGTTTAACCAAACCGCATGTTCGTGTGCCTGTCCAAGATCAGAAACCACGTGAATTATTGTCTTTTGTCGAAATATCTTATTTTTAGGTCTTTTTCAAAATAAAATGATGATGGCAGGTCTTGAAAGTCTTTGTTTAATGCACTTTGAGTTTTTTTTCTATTTGGTCGATTATGAAATAAAAATGTAAAAGCACCCATATTTTGTTGGATAAAAAATAAGACGTGGTATGATTGCCAATGAGACAACTCTCCAACAGAAACCAAATGATGTAGAAAGCTGTATGTTCACCTCTATGTGTCTTTTAATTATTTGTATTGTTAGATTGCTGATTCATTGATGTATACACCCTCATTCCCTTTGGTTAGTGTATAGCTAATCTTTCCTAGCTCTTGAGACAGCAATTGTAATACAGTCATTGTTTTGACACACTGTACACCAAAGTCATCTTAAATCAAATGAACGAATAAGCTTTCTAACAAACAGAATTTACAACAGACGTGGGAATATGATATCGGAAAATATTAATCTAAATTGGGAAATTATGTACCAAACATTTCGTAAATTGTCCATACAGCCGTTATAAAAAATCTTACACATGGGCATCTTATAAAACGTCTAGATATTAGTCAACGATTTTTCTTACGAGGGCGCTGGATCGTTATGTATATGTATATATAACAGTGTAAAGCCAACCTTGTAGTGTACATAGGGTATATATGTTACATGTTATATATTCTCTTTTCATTAAGCCATAACTGCACCTGTTTGCCACAATAATGAATTGTGATTTATTGCAATCTCATAAAGTTCACCACTATTGCATGAAGGAGAAGTACTGTCCTTTAGATCTAATCAAAAACATTTCGAAGTCTACAACAAGACTTGCTAAATTCTCAATCATAAAGTTGATATGGTGTAAAACGTATTATTATGGATAAGTTCACTCTTTATTTCATATTGGCAGACATTCACTCTTCATTTCATATTGGCAGACATGCAATTTTCATTTCATATTAGCAGACATTCACTCTTCATTTCATATTGGCAGACATTCACTATGCATTTCATATTGGCAGACATTCACTCTTCATTTCATATTTTTTTTAACCAAGGTAAATCGAAAATTGATACATTATTTACACGTTAATAACTCTTACATACATCTTCACATGGGAAAAAATACGTTAGTACTCTTTCGAAAATTTTCGCACATTTCCGATATTTAAAGTGATAGTTTTATGACTATTAGTGCAATTATCCATCTTTAATTTTTATTTAAGACCATTACAACCAGAAATACACATTAAATACAACAAACACGTCATATTTTAATTGATTTGTTTGGTATATTTCCTGGTTATGTATGTAATTAAGAACCCCAATGGTTGACTGGAGTTTACAAATATGGTCACACATGGACCTTGCCAATCCCGCAGTAAAATCCATGCAAAAGAAGAACGTCCGTTTGAATGCAGGATGTACAAATACTGAGCAGCCAAATCCGATCGGAATTTAGGACGTTAAAACGAAGCCTAGTGTCGGGAGAGTGTCATGCTTTCTGCATGTTAAAGATCATCTGCAGCATCTCTAGATCTCAGAGGGTTCCGTAGATGATCTATTGCAGGACGAAATGTTTGTCCATATCCAACAAGTCCTCGTCTGGTATCCGGTCGAATCATTTTGCATATCTCGTATTTATTGTTAATTTGCTCTTGAATATCCATGAAACATTTGCCACTGGACAATGAGTAAACAGCAATCAGTCAATTTGTAAATATTTAAACTACTATCAATCAATTGTAATCGTCATCACAAACAATTTTATCTGCAATACAAAGGGAGATAATTCTAACTATAAATTCTTTTCTTAGGGTAGATTAGAGTTACCTTTCTTTTCATATTGCCTGACCACAATTCAGTTGATGTTTTTGAGTTCCTAAATCATAGTCTTAAAACTTATACAATGTACAAGAAACAAGCGTCTTGGACACGATTATAGGAATCATACTTTCCTTTTTTTTTTACATGGTTTTGCAGTCGATATATCATCTCTCGGACAAAATATATATATTTTTAACAATCTTTAATGTTAGCAACTAGATTAAGTTATCAACAAATTATGTATTTCTCAGTAGATATAGTGTCAGGCTGGGATCGTGTTTTTTCAAGTGATTTGATCGGGTTTTTTTTCGGATGAATATGATAAAAAATGTAAACAAACAGACTTGTTTTTTTTTGTTTTTTTTTCTGTAAGACGTGAAATAGATGCTTGAACTTAACATACAACGCCAGACATGGTAAGTTAGTATCTGTGATAAAAAGATAGCATCACCCCTACATTATTTCGTTTTCTAAAAGTTAAATCTAACTTTACAGTGCATTTATTCCAAAATATAGAATAAAGGTGTTTTTATACAAATATCAATGCAAATGACAAATGAAATGTATATTTGGAATCTTTATATAAAATTGAGAATGGAAATGGGGAATATGTCAAAGAGACAACAACCCGACCAAAGAGCACACAACAACCGGAGGCCACCAATGGGTCTTCAACGCAGCGAGAAAATCCCGCACCCGGAGGTGGTCCTCAGTTGGCCCCTAAATAAAATTGTGTACTAGTTCAGTGAAAATGGACGTCACCTTAAACTCCAACACATATAAATGAACTAAAATTTAAAAACATACAAGACTAACAAAGGCCAGAGGCTCCTGACTTGGGACAGGCGCAAAAATGGGGTATATCCTTAGATATACAGACACTTTTTAAAAATTCTTGTTTATTGCATTGCGAATCACATTTTTAGAATAAATACTATTTTATATGTCCGTGTTTTTTCGAGAGCAGTCCGAGTTTTTTGAGTGCGGTCCAGGTTTTGATCGAGTGAATAAATAAAATTTCAATGGTTTGAAATGTTACAAGTCACTGCATTTACGTTTGAAAAACAACAAAAGGTTCAAATAAAGTACTTTTCAAAGCACGAAACCAATGCATTTAACCAGTTTGATAATTAAAATGTATTACGTTACACGTATATTCCATAAAAATCATCGGTCATTTGTATATATTATTGTTAACCACAACTTATAAATTGTAACGGCACCGCCATAGGTATATTTGGATAGATCAAACATGTCCATACCCATGTAAAAATGGTGGAACTACCCAACAAGTCAACGCCAAGGTACACATGTTGTATCGATCCAAACATATGCATATCGATGTCGATTCCACTCAGTAAATATACGTGATGTGAACAATCTTCATGTTAGTGTACCAATATAGATATCATGCAGTAAATATTCGTGATGTAAACAACATTTAAATGAGCACAGACATATATATGAAAATAAGGAAATGTGGTATGAATGCCAATGAGACAACAATCCACAAGAGTTCAAATGACGAAGATCAAAGTGAATATAGTTCACTGTACGGCCTTCAACTATGCGAAAACCTCATACCTTATAGTCAGCTTTAAAAAAAAAACACGAAAATTTGAAACAATTAAAACGAGAAAACTAATGACCTAATTTATACAATACAAAATTAAAATAAAATAATAATGACGGATATGAACCAACGACAACCACTGAATTACAAGGCAGCAGTCTTGACTTGGGACAGGCACATAAAGAATGTGGTGGGGTTAAACAGGTTTTTAAGCGCTCATTCCTCCCTTAACTTTGGAGAGTGGTGTTACAGCACAACATAAGAACAAACTGCAAACATCAGTTGCAAATGGCTTACTCAATATATAGATACGAAGCACAAACAAACCAACTATCATAAAACAATAGACACAAAGTACCGATATAAGAGTACAGGTCTCTCTTAGTAGAATATTTGTGGTATATTAAATTTTACTAATTTATTACTTCTGTCCCTTAGATTTCTTACCCCTATTTTTAAAACTCCAGGTTTCGCCACTGTGATTTATATGAACCATAAAATATTATTTACTGTAAAAACAAAATGTAGCATGAAATAATGTTGAAAAGATTATGAATCCCATCTTTTCGGTTATAAAAACAGTTTTACAAAGAATCCAGTAATTTCGAATATATCTTAATACTGCAAGGTTAGTATGGTAACGACAATGTTTTCAGATCAGAAAATTATCATTAAATTGAAAAGGGTTAAATTTGATCAGCATAGTAATATGTTTTGTGGCTTATTAGAAATATATAATATTGTCTTTTGCGAAATTACCGTTAAGAATGCATTCTTTCTTATTCACATTTTCTTTGAAAAACCCGAACCATTTGTTTAAAAACCCGGACGTTTTGAATTTGACCTCGAAAAACCACGGACAATGTAAAACACTGAATTGTAAGTGATCTACAAGGAAATGGTGCGTCGTTTGTGCTCAAAATATGTATAGTATACAGAATAAGATAAGCAGTCATGAATAATATAAAAATAAGGAGATGTGGTTTGATTGCCAATGAGACAACTATCCACCAAAGTTCAAATGAAGTTGATGCAAGCAATTATAGGCAACCGTACGGCCTTCAACCATGGGAAAAACCCATACCGTATGGTCGGCTATAAAAGGCCCCGACATGAAGAATATGAAACAATTCAATTGAGAAAACTAACGGCCTAATTTATAACAAAACAATTTACGAAAAACAAATATGACAGACATGAACCAACGACAACCACTGAACTACAGGCTCCTGATTTGGGACAGGCACATAAAGAATGTGGCGGGGTTAAACATCTTTGTGAGCGCTCAACCCTCCCCTAACATGGAACAGTTGTGTAACAGTACAACATAAGAACAAACTATAAAAATCAGTTGAAAAAGGCTTAACTCATCTGATGGTTACAAATAGAGATACATCTAACAGAGTGGACGTGGCCGGGTAATTATACATCCCAACAACAAAAAGATTTTAAGTACAGATCTTAGAGTACTCGCAGTTGCTGACAGCTAGTTCAAAGACAATAACAACTAATAGAAAAAAATCATGTATCTAAGACTAAAATATCAATCATAAAACATCCAACATCCAATGGATTTAGTGTAAAGACGTCATTAACAGTCAGAGAAAAAAAAATGACCTTGTGCAATGCCAAACTTTAGGTATCGACAGATTGTAGTACCGTGAAAGTACATATGTGTAATATTTAGTATGGTTTTAATTTAATGATAACAAAATCAATATCTATACAAATAATACAAAATTAAAAGATTTAAATACAGTGTTGAATAGGTAACTTTTTAGAATAAGTTTATTCAAAGGTTTGATAAGTTTACCCGTATTTTATCTAAATTTCCGGACTCGGTTTACAACATCATCGTAAAATTTAGGATGTGCATACACGCGAAATAGCAGTAAATTGATATGATCGCATGCAATATCACTCGAAAAAAACCTGATCTATACTTGAAAAAAGTGGACTGATTCACTCCAAAAAACACGATCTCAGCCGGACACTATACCTTCCGTGTATTTACTTGAAAACTTAATCAATTTTCATGACTAGACGTGATAGTACTAACGACTGCGTACTTGTTACTTCACATTCATCTAAATCAACAATCCGTATCACCAGTTAGCGGTTTACATAGTTCTGATTTGAATCACCCCAAGTTAAGTAATGCCATTAGTGGTACTAATTTTACTGCACCAGATGTGCATTTTGACAATTAATCTCTCTTCAGTGATGCCCGAGGACAAACTATTTGAAAGTCTAACCATACAGTACAGTTTAAAATTCAGGATTAGAATAACGTATCTAGGTAGGGCGACATGCTTTCCTGTGGACTGTTACTTATTTCCTTGTAAGCCACTACGCGCACTCAATAAGTATGACAATGAAATTCTGGACGTATATACTGGAACTTATCATATTGCTAGTCAATGATCGAGGGACAGATATACGAATTAGTTCTTCTTTTGAGATTTTTTGGTTAAATGTGAAACAACGCCCCTTTCTACACATTCGCACTTTATTAACATGTGATCTGTTTATTTTGTGTGGATGGACAGATGGGTACTTGTAACTAATGAACATAACAAGACGAGGTTAGAACAGCAGCCACAGACTAAAGTGATCAGAACTTGTAACTAATGAACATAACCAGACAAGGTTCGAACAGCAACCACAGACTAAAGTGATCAGAACTTGTAACTAATGAACATAACCAGACAAGGTTCGAACAGCAACCACAGACTAAAGTGATCAGAACTTGTAACTAATGAACATAACCAGACAAGGTTCGAACAGCAGCTACAGACTAAAGTGATCAGAACTTGTAACTAGTGAACATAACCAGACAAGGTTCGAACAGCAGCCACAGACTAAAGTGATCAGAACTTGTAACTAATGAACATAACCAGACAAGGTTCGAACAGCAACCACAGACTAAAGCGATCAGAACTTGTAACTAATGAACATAACCAGACAAGGTTCGAACAACAACCACAGACTAAAGTGATCAGAACTTATAAGTAATGAACATAACCAGACAAGGTTCGAACAGCAGCCACAGACTAAAGTGATCAGAACTTGTAACTAATGAACATAACCAGACAAGGTTCGAACAGCAGCCACAGACTAAAGTGATCAGAACTTGTAACTAATGAACATACCCAGACGAGGGTCGAACAGCAGCCACAGACTAAAGTGATCAGAACTTGTAACTAATGAACATAACCAGACAAGGTTCGAACAGCAGCCACAGACTAAAGTGATCAGAACTTGTAACTAATGAACATAACCAGACAAGGTTTGAACAGTAGCCACAGACTGAAGTGATCAGAACTATAAGATGACTTGCTACCTATGTCCTGTTTTAACTGAGATGTCTAGTACTATTCTTGAATTTCACATACTAAACATAGCTCAACCTTCATGGTTTTAGACTCCCAGTAGTATATGATAACTGCACCCCCACAGCTTTGGGGTCATAAAATATGGGCTGGTTACTTGTGGTTATAAAATATGGAATGCTTACTTGGGGTCATAAAAATATGCGGTCGTTACTGAACACCAACGCCCCCTCCCCCCCCCCCCCCCGCCCCCCCCCCAACAATAAAAACATTTGGGTCATAAAAAATGGGATGATTACTGAACACCCATAACCCTACAACTTTGGGGTCATACAATATGAGATGATTACTGAACACCCACAACATCACAACTTTGGGGTCATAACATATAAGAGGATTAACACCACAACTTTGGGGTTATAAAACTAGAGGCTCTCAAGAGCCTGTGTCGCTCCACTGTATCTACTGTGGTTTTGGAAATCATGTTTAATAAGGTCAAAATCATAATAAATAGTATTAGATACCCTAATAATGATTGAGGCCAAGTTTGGTTTAATTTGGCCCAGTAGTTAAATTAAAAGCAGAAGATTTTTGAAAAAGTTTACAAAAATTACCAAAAAATTGCAGAAAATAACTTTAAAGGACAATAATTCCAATAAGATGTCATTTGACGATTTTGGTCATGTTTGACTTATTTGTAGATCTTACTTTGCTGAACATTATTGCTGTTTACAGTTTATCTGTATCTATAATAATATTCAAGATAACTAGATATCATTGAGATGGGAGCCATCTCTGTGGGCCCCGCTGTGAATAATGTGTGGTAAAAAATTTGTATCTTTATCATTGGACATGGGGTTGTCAAATGAAACCAAAGTTTTTGACCTTGACCTTTGACCTAGGAAGTTGTACATACATTATGACACACCCTCTGGTGTATGTTAATATACATATCAAGTATAAACTTTGAAATCATAACGGTTCTCAAGATATAGAGCGGACACGATCTTTACCATAGGACATGGGGTTGTCAACTAAAACCAAAGTTTTTGACCTTGACCTTTGACCTAGGAAGTTGAACATACATTATGACACACCCTCTGGTGTTGGTTAATATACATGTCAATTATAAACTTTGAAATCATAACGGTTCTCTAGATATAGAGCGGACACAATTTGTTACGGACGGATGGACGGACGGACGGACAGACGGACGGACGGACGGACGGACGGACAGACTGATCACTATAGGGCGGCCGCCATTCGGCGGGGCCATGATTATAACCAAAAACTGCAAAATTTCCTTAAAAGTACAAATTCAGGGGCAGCAACCCAACAACGGGTTGTCTGATTCGTCTGAAAATTTCAGATAGATCTTAATCTGATGAACATATTTACCCCATGTCAGATTTGCTCTAAATGCTTTAGTTTCAGAGATAAAAGCAAAAAACTGCATTTTACCCCTATGTTCTGTTTTAGCCATGTCAGCCATGTTGGTTGTCAGGCTGTTTCATGGGACACAATTTTTTAAACTAGATACCCTAATGATGATTGTGGGCAAGTTTGGTAAAATTTGTCTCAATAGTTTCAGAGGAGAAGATTTTTGTAAAAGTTGACGACGACGGACGCCAAGTGATGAGAAAAGCTCACGTGGCCCTTCGGACCAGTTGAGCTAAACAGCATATATCGGAACACCCATAACTTTCAACGCATGTATTCTTTTCAAAAAGCAAATAATAAAACCACCACAAAACAGATGTCCGAACACCTGCAAAAACCACTCCTAAATACGATTTCAGAAACAGATACAAAAGCACTTAAGACCATAAAAACGTGACGTGTGTGTTAACATCTTTACTACCACTCCTCAAATCATGACCCCAAAGGTGATAAATCATGTTGGCAGCACACTCCTTTTCAATCATTCAACATCTGTAGGTCCCAATCTTACCACAACAAAACAGATGTCCGAACACCTGCACAAACAACTAAATACGTTTTCAAAAACAGATGTAAAAGCACACATTAAGACCACAAAACGTGAGGTGTGTGTTAACGCTTGTACCACTCCTTCAATCATGACACTACAAGTAATAAATCATCTAGGCACCACATTCCTTTTCAATGATTCAACACCTGTAGTTGCCAATTCTTAAAATGCTAAACATTATAAATAGCTGTGGGTTCTGCTTAAGAAATAAAAAGAAGCTTGAAGTCACTAGAGTATAATGTAAGTTTGATATTAATTTGTCTAGTTTTTTTCCCACTCACGATATTTTGTTGCATGAGCAAATGACTCATTGAAATTTACGCAATATATTACTTATGTAAAACAATAATAAAATACAAATTTCTACATATTTTATTGGGAAAACTTTATTGTCTTAAATAATTCCCTTCTATGGCTTTCTGTTCTCAACTGTGTTATAGTACTTTCTAACATCTCCATTTTGGTGTTGTGATCTGTTTTCATTTTCTCCTGTATGCGTTTTAGATTTTCGATCTGGGAGGAAATTTCCTCCCAGCATATTGGCTTCAGAGTTGAGCAAAATCTTGAAAAAGAAATCAAATACATATAGAAAGAGAGATAACTCGACATTTATTTTCTATACAAGTATCTATATCGTTGATGGTGATAAATGATTTTTTTGGTGCTTTTTTGTCTATGTTTTTATTCTCTGTAACCTATTACAACGTTGAAAGATAATATGTGATTATCAGTCAAAAAAGGATTTATTTTTATTCTGTACTGTATCATAAAAATTTTGGCTTTCCATATTTTTTCTTGTCATAATGATCATGGTCATTTCTCGTGTTTTAGTTGCATATCATATATGTAATAAACTACTTTACAACATTTTAATCTTTTATTGTCCTTCCAGAAAAAAACTTACATCGTTGCCTTGTTATCTTTCTCCTTTTCTCCTTCATCCGCTCTCTTTTTTATCATTGGTTTTCTAAAAAAAAAAATGCATATATGCAATATTTAAAAAAGGCTTGTTTTTTTATTTCTCAATGCTTTCTTTTTATTCTATTTCTCTTTACGCCCATTGGAAAAAAAAGAACAGTAATAACAACAAATGACTAAAATGTCGATTTTATGATTTTAATGAGTCCAAAATACTTTTCCTGAATAACCTTCATTAGGAAAGTCCATGCGACGAGCACACATTAATTATTTGAGAGTAATTGGGACTTTTGCACCAGCGAAGAGTTACATATTCGACTGGGGGTCTAAAAGAAATAAAAAATACCGACCAACAATACAAAAAAAGTCATATGATACTGGTGGTGAGAAAGTTGTCCCGAAATGAATCGGGCTACTTTCCACTCCCCTCTCCTTGTCCATGAACCACGGTATATCTTGCAGAAATCTATCCATCTTGGAGCTGTAAGGAATAAAGAGATAGATCATTCATCTTTATCTTACACACTACATGAAATATGTTATAGGTTATTGAAAAGAACTAAGTGTTTCAATCGTTCAAAATAGATTATTCATAAGACTTTAAATTGAATAAAACGAATGTATGCAAAATAATTTAAACAAAGGAAAATTTAACAGAAACCAAGTAGATACTTACTTGCTCCAGTTCGAAATTGAATCCTCATCATCAAAATTTGCCATATTTCTTCAAGCTGAAAAAGTAAAATTTATCAGAACTTCGAACATTGACACATTCATACACACGGGAACACAGATCGTTAATTCATAGATCTGAGATAGAAAGAGAAAGAAAATTATAAGAAATTACATTTATTTTTGTTTAAGTAAATCGAAGTAGTCGTGACAAGATCAATAAAAACAATCTTAGTTTCACATATGGATGTGGTTAATTTGAACCAAAACTATCTTGTCTACATTGTATCAGATTATAGTACCAACAAAAAAAAAAGAGAAAAAAGAAATTATAATTCTTAAGATTGTGAATAAGTATACGTTATCATGTAAATGAACTTACATTTCTCGGAAATAGGATTGGAAGATATGTTGAGTTATTATTTAGTTTGAAATACTTATATTTTTCAGTTGTTTTTATAGTCAAGTCAATTCAAAACCACACCTCAACCCATCTCATTATATCACCCGCCTGTCATAAGATGTCATCAAACTGTCGACTCTTGTTTAAAATGTTGGAATTTTTACATACGTCCGACACATTTTCTATCTTTGTGACAATGTGTTTAATAAATGTATGTAAGGGATACACTCAGTCGTGAAACTGCATTTATGGCAAATTTCGAATTTGAAAAAAAAACCATATTTATATGCCTAATCTGTATCCAAAGCAATAAATTAGAAGTAAAGAGCTGAAATTAAAGAGTGATTTCGAATAAACCTTGAAAAATAAATATTCTTAAAAGCAGGTAGGGGTACAGTATGACTATATGGAATATACAGAAAGGGAAAAGGTGGGGGGGGGGATAAAAGAATGTTTGTTTTGAGGGGGGAGGGGGTAAAAATTGATAAAAGAATTAAAAGATACAATACATATTTGAACAAAGATTCATAATAGGTCTTACCTCTTATCTGGCACCCAGATATCGTGATGCCATGATTTTTTTCAACTTGTAGGAGGGTAAACATGGAATGGCAGATAACATGTGTGATTGTTGAGTGAACCTCCACACAAGTGACCCCTCTCCCACATCTGAGCATTGTGTGAGAGAGCCTCAGACAACGCTTGAATCCTCTGGGGCACCCTGCTTGCATTACAACACCAATACATAGGAACACCATACAAAAACGAAAAACTAATGAGCCAGCCATCTTTTCTGTGAATGTAAAGTTTCGCTCTGGTCAGTTTAGCGCCGGTCACGGCTAATAACGAGAGACATGTTTTTTTTACTGTTATATTTAATAAGTGATTATGATTTTTAAAACAAGATGAGAATACATTATTTGTTTATAGATGATATGTTAGAAAGTTGGTAACATTTACTTACACTCTTCCTTTCTTTTGAAAGTACGTTTGACATTGCAAGTGAACAGATTTATATTACTTCAAAGGAAAGATTTTAATTCAAGACGCAATGTTTTAAACTCTGAACACCTCTGTTTTTTACCTCTTATATTTATAAACACTTGAAACTTTGTCTCCCTCCTTTTTCATATGTTATGACCCTCTTAGATGAGAGAGTTTTTTTTTTTCATTCAGAGGTTCAAAAATTACGACCCTTCATCATCTTTATAGAATTGTTGTGGTTTTATCGTGCGCTTTTTGAAGAAAAAAAATACAAGCGTTGAAAGTTGTGGGTGTTCCGATATATGCATTTTCTTTATAACCCCAAAGTTGTGGTGTTGTGGGTGTTCAGTAATCATCTCATATTTTATGACCCCAAAGTTGTGTGTGTGTGTGTTCAGTAATCATCTCATATTTCATGACCCCAAAGTTGTAAGGTTGTAGCTGTTCAGTAAGCATCCCATATTTTATGACCCCAAGTAACCATCCCATATTTTATGACCCCAAGTAACCGTCCCATATTTTATGACCCCAAAGCTGTGAGGTTCAGTAATCATATACTACTTCTCCCGATTATAAAACAAGATGAATTGTCAAAAGCTAATAAAGACATACCCTGTACATGATCATAGATGTGGATATAAAACATATATAAAAGTTGCTTACTTTATAAGTCAGATTTTGAGTACGGTTATATAAAAAACCGCTGCTGTTCATTTCTTTTTCCTTTGAACTCGACTGGATAGTATTCTGACCTCTAGCTGTTTCTCTTTTGTTTTCTTTTTTGAGTCACTGTCCTATTATAAACTTTGACATTTTCGAAATGCTAAGGATTTTCTACCCAAGGAAGAGATTACTTAACTTCGTACTTTAATTTTTCATTCTGGCGTCACTGATGATCCTTTGTATACATATAAACTTAACTCGCGCCTGCCGTACAACATTTTAATCCTGGTATCTTTTTATATCTACATAAGTTTTTATATAAGTTGGTTCTTTTGAGATTATGTTCAGTATTCATAAAACTTCTGAAAATAAGATATTCTTTAAAACGAAGTTTTCCTGTAGAATATTTAGATTGATTTAAGTAAAATCAGGAACTCCTTCAAATTTGAGATGTTTTATGAGACCAAAATAAGTCTCTATATAAGAGGTCCAAATGAAGCTGGTGTGTTACTTTCAAGAATAATATACGAAACCTTCTTATAAGTTGCATGCACAGGGTTTCACTTCACATGGAAATTGGACTTTAAATTTATCTATACAACATCTACCATAAGTACAGACAGCTTAAATAACGAGTTGAGAACAATTGAAGGCATCCAGTTAACGAAATATGAAGATATAATAGATAAAATCAATGCATCCAGATTATAAGGCAAACTGAGTGCTTAAATTTATATTGCGATTGGTTTGTGCAATTTGCATTAGACATCCGGTTTGTAGAAACTGGGATTTGCAAAAGGGTTATGAAAAAATTATGTACACTCACATGTAATAAATATAGTAGTCGAGCCTTTAAATGTATATTCAAATAGTAGCTGTATATAGATATAAAAAGATGTGGTATGAGTGCCAATGAGACAACTCTCCATCCAAGTCATAAAAGTAAACTATATAGGTCAAAGTACGGTCTTCAACATGGAGCCTTGGTTCACACCGAACAGCAAGCTATAAAGGGCCCAAAAAATTACTAGTGTAAAACCATTCAAACGGGAAAACCAACGGTCTAATCTATAAATAAAAAACGAGAAACGAGAAACACTTATCCCTTATCTTCACCCTGATCTTATATACACTATTCTATTCAGAACTATCCAACATTGCTTTCAACTGACTTGTGCAAAAATCTACACACAATTACATATTTCTAATAAAGGTGTTTAAATATCCTCATTATCTTATTCTATTCAAAGTCAATTATTTCAATTCAAAAGCAAACAAATATTCAGCAACAATTTTTTGGTGACCAGTCAGCGGTATTGGGTTCACGCATTGCTTTTCCTTTTTTATGTGGTAAGATTACTAGCGAGACATCTCTCCACTTTAGACCAAAAGACAAAGATGTGAAGAACTAAAGATTATTATATTACTGTAGTCAAACTCTGACTATTAAACCTAGCGTTCCTCATAGCTTTCTGACTGTATTATTATGGAAAAGTACAAAAATATAATTAACTTAGTTAAGTCTTTTCTTAACATATCTTTCATATGAACCTCATTAATTAAAATTGGAGTTCCGCAGTTTTTATCTCATAGAAAGAAGTAATTTGTTATATAAGACAGCTATAAATCAACACGGCACACAATTAGCAAAGGGGATTTCATCGCTTACATATGTACAGGAATTCAAATTTCCAAAAGCTAATGATTAATCTGATTGCTCCGGAAGTCGACTATTCTTATTTAGAATAGTTGCATTAACAATTTGATCACTGAAATATTAATCTCGTCTTAAATTTTAGTTATATATTGTACTACTTCAGTACAATAAGCAAGAAGGTAAAGCAAAAGAGAAAATTTAACCTTTCAATTAATGACTTAACGGTTGCAAGAAGCGTAGATGCTTCCTAAATGATGTGAAAAGAGTTTTAGAAATACAATATCCAAGACATTTAAATAGAATTATACAGGTCTTTATTTCCGTTTCAGTATCCTCAATTCGTGTTTAATAATGTGTACATAAAGGAATATGCAACACTGTGGCTTTGATTTGTTATAATTTGTTTACAATAAGAAAACAACTACTATAGTTAAATCCATATCATCATAAGCATTATCATTATTGTTTCTTTACTTATGTGTATTTGTAATCATTATGCATGTATATGTAACATGCTCTTTTTAGGGCGATGATTGGTTTAATAATGTATTCGTATAGTACTCAAACAATTTAACCAAAATCAATATACATTTCGTTACTAATTATGGCCAATCGTATGCTATACTGTGTCATAAAGAGTTAATTATTGCCATGTTTTTCTTCTCCAAATTGTCGTACTTTCGCCCGAAAATTTAAGGTTTATCATTGCTATTTCCAAGTGTGTTTGCTCACTTAAATGGTCCTAATTATGTGATGAACATGTATCAATTCTAAATTATACATGCTGCACATACACTATAACATATATTACTCCAAATAATAGCATAGTCTGTTTTTTTCATCTGAATATGTATATACATGATCTATAAGTACTTACAAACTGTATTAATTACTATACAATATAAATATTATTTGATATCTTTTCGTATTGATGCAGGTGTTTCTGTTTCAAGTTTTGTCATGTAATAACATGTCAGAGATAACCAGCAACTGGCGATAGGTACCGACAAATTACAATGTTTGACGTATATAAAACTAAATGATAATTCATCACTACGGACATTGAACTGTTTTTGTTTATTACATTTGAGAATCATTATATTAGAAACGTTTTTTTTCCTTGTTTGTTGGCGTCGTAACTACAGGGAAAAAGCCTACTTGTTTATATTGCAACTCCACAATTATCCAACACCGACTCCTTGCATATTTTCTAAGTTTCAGCAATAGGTCACTTGAGGTAGTAAAATGAAATTTTTTTTTATAAGTCTGGTATCATTGATGAGTTTTTAAATTACCTATCTTGTTTATAGTTCACAGGAAGACATTCTACCAGGACATTGTATTTTGTCTCCTTACCGACCTGTCTTTGTTCTTACTTCTAAATTCAGCCTACAATTAGCAATTCTCAATTCTTTGCTGGACCCGCCCAGAGATCGAACCCATGACACCCAAACCCAGCACTCTTGGCGACGCATGCTACCAAGATACCACAGAATCGGCTAATTTCAACAGATAAGCTCGAGACCAAACATTTGTAAAGCCAAACACAAAGAAAGTTTGACAGTATCAAAATCAAACACATTATAAAAATATGCTCTTGTAGACACAGACACTAAACCATTTCCATTTTCTAGCACCGGGTTGTTACCGCTGCTGGTGAACAACTAATCCCCGAGGTTATCATCCGCTCTATTGTCAGTTTTTCGTCACTGACATGATTTATAACATACCTTTCTGGAATTCTCCGTTTATAATTTAAGAAATGATTAAGAGACTAAGATTTTAACTCCATCAGTCAAAGTTGACATTAGATTTATTTGGCTATTGTTTTGTGTCCGTTTTGGGTTATATAGTTCTTTAAGTATTTATTCATCCCTGGTTTTCATTTTTTAGTTTCAGCGTTGTTCATGAAGGTAAGTAAATATAAATGCGTCGGGTGTACCATATTGAGAAAGTATTATTCATTGCCTGATAATTGAGCATGGAAAAACAATGGGTTACAGCATATTGATATTGAGGAAATGGAAAGGAGATGTTGGATAAGCACCTGTAACACAACAAACTAACGAAATATGTATTAAACGACATCCGTAGGGCAACACACAGTCCTCAACAATAGACGTAATATGTCAAGTTCCAAATCGACATATTTGTAATGAAGTTCATACGTAAAATAATCAATGGTCGAGAAGTCTAACGATTATATGGTCCTAAGGTTTCTATGTATTTATACATAATGATTCCTGGCCTTCAAATGTTTAGGGATGATCGTTTCTGACGCTCTAAATTTAAAAATATTTTATTTTCATTTACTGGCTCTGGGTTGAAAACCACTGATGATGGACTGTTAGTCCCCGATGGTATCATCAGCTTAGAAGTCAGTGCTTCGACGCTGACATGATTTATAACTTACATTTTCTATTCAAATTCACCGTTAATTAATTCAGAAATTATTAAGAAAGTAAGGTTCCAACTCGCTCAGGCAAAGTTGATCTTAGATGAATTTTGGCTTATCTTTTTGGGTTCCTTTGGTTATATAGGTCCTAAAGTTTCTACGTAATCATACATTCCTGGCTTTCAAATGTTGAGATCCTGATGAAGGTAAATCCAGAAAGCACTTCGGACGCACGAAATTTATAAAGTTTTACTTTCATAATATAGATCCGTATATTTCTGAATTAGTCTTGAATCTATTTAGTAAAATATATATTTTACAGGTTAATATACAAAACAGTATCGTAAAAGATATACACAAAGGTATTGTCATTGTATCTGATGGCTCATTAGTATACTGTTTATAAAGTGGAATGAATAAACTAATCGTTCGGAAGAAATCACTTGACTGTAAAATTTTAAAAAGATACCGAAATCTTCTTGCTTTCACTGGGACACATTTATTGTTTGTCCTAACGAAATTCATATTTGTTCAACGGTAATTAATGTTCACTGAAGGTGAAAATTCTATTTATGGTGGAAAATCTATCGTGCTATCACTTTGGTATGCTACTACAAAAATATCATATATTCATGAGGAATAATTAACACCTTTATAAAGTCGTTTAAAGAGTTGTTTCGCATTGTGCTTTTTGATCAAAGGCACCTGTTCTCGGTCTTTATTTATATGGTTAGTTAAAGATAATCTGAAAAAGCGTGAAATATGTATACGATAATTTACGTATTAATTTTGATAATGCCTGCTTATCACCACTTTTTGATTTACTAGAGAACAGAATTAAAATATATAGATAAAAATATTTGAATTCCTTGAGCACAACACGTGTGTTTAGAAATACCTTTATCAGGTATAATCTTCACCAAAATATTGGAAATGTGAGAGTATACATAGCCAAAAGAGCTCACATAGAACAACCAACCCTGTCTTACGTACGTCAACTTTTGAAATGTGAGAGTACACATAGCCAAAAGCGCTCACATAGAACAACCAACCCTGTCTTTTGAAATGTGAGAGTATACAGAGCCAAAAGCGCTCACATAGAACAACCAACCCTGTCTTACGTACGTCAACTTTTGAAATGTGAGAGTATACATATCCAAAAGCGCTCACATAGAACAACCAACCCTGTCTTACGTACGTCAACTTTGGAAATGTGAGAGTATACATGGCCAAAAGCGCTCACATAGAACAACCAACCCTGTCTTACAAACGTCAACTTTGATGGAGTTGCAATTAGTTTTAGCACAATGGCACAATTTTGTAAAACACATCGTTTATTTTTTTGAGTTGAACGAACTGCAGAAATTGTGATTTCAGTTTCCATCTTTCCTTCAGAACCCATAAATCGTGACGACATCATACTTTATGAGATTACCAAGATACTAACCCGATAGCTAGATCATATATTTTGTTTTCATGAATGAATTCACTGTCAATTTTTCTAGAGCTTGGAAAAAACACAATATCCGCTGACAGTTTCCCATTTTCCCACATCTAGTTTAAAATTAGACCTTACACAATAAATGTGCCATCATATATAACGTAGAATTACATGTACATGACACGATACTTGGACCACAATCTTTCTTAATAATTATCGCTATTACGCTATGTCAATCCGAATCACATATTCGGTTCATCTTGTGTTTTTATTTAGGTATTTGACTGTTAAAGGTAAAATAAGAAAATTTTCCTAACTACCTGTACAAGTAGTATTTTGAAATGTTTACATGAAAAACATCAAAGAAATTGAGCAAACTTTTTTTGTTACAAGGTAAACTGATAATTAAATGTGAAGTACAGAAAAAAAGTCTTTGAAAGTTGACATTAATTAGAACGCTCGGTGTTCAAGTGGTTGTATTTGCGTTTATACCAACATTTACATTTCTTACCCTTGGCTTGTTCTTACAATAAAAACATCTAACATTGAAATTTGAACTTTAAAAAAAAAGAAGTAAGTGCATTTAGGTATTTTTCGAATCCAGTTTATCATCATGTATTAACTGCACGTTTTCAGGCTTCTACTAAAAAAATGCCAACGGTTTTGTTTACAGTGGTTTTGGTAACACACTTACACTTGTTAAAAATGTCAAACTAAACGTTAATAGTATCAACAGTGAGTAGGATCGTAGGTATCCATACATGTATAGCAATATATATCTAGTTATGTTTGAATTTATCAGAAACAAAATCAGTGTGAGTAACAATGAACAATATATCAAAGATGTTACCACTATGTTAAATTGATTACCTGTAAGAATTAGTTTATTCAAATGATCAATGAGTTTGTATAGATCGTATCTTATTTTTTTGGGCTCTATAAACAACATCCCCGTTAGATTTGTCACTGACACATAATAATCGAATCTCCAATGGTCGTTTATTTCACAAATCAATTTTTATATGTGAAACTTTTTAAAAGATACATATATTTTGTGTTCTTTACATATCGTTCTTAGAAGCTCCATTTGATGCATCACCTTTTGTCTAGCTTGTAGCACGACGTCTTTACTGATGACGGAACACATGTGAAACGATTTGAGAGTAAGGTAATACACATCCTGAATGCATTATAAAAATCGAATCATGATCCGTGTAAATTAAAGCGTTTATAGTTTAAAAGTTTTAACATGTCAGCATGTGACACTTTTGTTTAGATATAAAAAAAAACCAAAATTTTACATGTAAAACAAATGAAGGTATGTAGTTACTCTATTAAATCTCTGCCAAGTCTCGTGAAAATAAAACTGCCAATTGCTACAGACGTTGTTGTATATTAAATTTCTGTGCACATAAATCCAAATATGAGACAAAGTAAGGCGATATCTTTTTGTTCAAGATTTCTATAATTGTATATCAATTTTTTGATAAATTATTTAATTTTTGTAAATACATAACTTTAATATGATATTTAACATGATTGCCAGGAACACCCAAGACATATTTATTTTGTAACAGATTTTGACATGTCTGAAATTGAAAAAAAGATGGAATGATATGTAAGGGGAGACTAAATTGCACAAACAACTGCTTTGAAAAGGAAAAAGTAAAAACACGTGGAAGTCATTAATAATATAGAAAAAAAACATCAAATGTCCTTGGACACCATGCCCCTCACTCACTATCACATTTCCGTGTTTAAATGAACCTTGAAATCTGGACCTAACTCTCATTTTGGCTTTTTTTTTTAAAAAAACCCACTTTTTATCATAATGAACATGTGTACAAAGCTTCACGTTGATGTTACTACACCTTCATGATAAACTACCTCAATCAAAAACCTTTAACCTAATACGGAACGAAAGAATGTCCAGACATGGAAACCTAATACCCTGTTATATTGGAGACGGGCATACTAACATGTACAATTTAATATTTCAAAGGATTAAAGACATTTGCTGACTTCATTTTTGCTAAACCTCAGATGTGGAACACTAATCAAATTAAAACAAGCAGTGAACAACAAAAGCAAGCCCAATGAAAAGAAGGTCCATAACAAGACAAGACAATATCTTATTTAAGTCTCACATCTTACAAAACATTTACATAATATTACAACTTCACATATAAAACAAGAGCCACTCTGAAAAGAGTTATGAGAGACTATAAAAATTATATATAAATTCACATATATATACACACATAAAATATAAAACATAGTAAAAATATACATTTTAAGAATATAATAAACATTTTCTTTTCAATAAAATATTATAGTAGATTTTGGCAGTATAAAAGTAAACATTTTCATAACAATCCCAGTGACAAGATGATCCATAACAAGCTCAATGACATGATCCATTACAACGGCAACGACAAGAAAACCCATAGCAATTTCAGTTCCAAAAGGAGTTAAAACAATCTCAATGACAAGATGACCATAGCAATTTCAATGCCCAAACGATCCAAAACATCCTAAATGACAATATTATCCATAACGATATCAATTACAAGATGATCCACAACACCCTCAATAACAAAATGGTCCATAACAATCTAAGTAACAAGATGATCCATAACAATCTAAATAACAAGATGATCCATAACAATCTAGATAAAAAGATGGTCCATAACAATCTAAATAAAAAGATGGTCCATAACAATCTAAATAAAATGATGTTTCATTACTATCTCAATAACAAGATGATCCATAACAATCTAAATAAAAAGATGTTTCATAACAATCTAAATAAAAAGATGGTCCATAAGAATCTAAATAAAAAGATGGTCCATAACAATCTAAATAAAAAGATGGTCCATACCAATCTAAATAAAAAGATGGTCCATAACAATCTAGATAAAAAGATGGTCCATAACAATCTAAATAAAAAGATGGTCCATACCAATCTAAATAAAAAAGATGGTCCATAACAATCTAAATAAAATGATGTTTCATTACTATCTCAATAACAAGATGATCCATAACAATCTAAATAAAAAGATGTTTCATAACAATCTAAATAAAAAGATGGTCCATAAGAATCTAAATAAAAAGATGGTCCATAACAATCTAAATAAAAAGATGGTCCATACCAATCTAAATAAAAAGATGGTCCATAACAATCTAAATAACAAGATTTCGATAACAATCTAAATAAAAGATGGTTCATAACAATCTAAATGACAATATGATCCATAACAATATTAATAACCGGATGATTCATAATAATTTCATTGACAAGATGTTTCATAACAATTTCAATGACAAAATGATGCACAAGAATTTTAATGACAAGAGGATTCATAACAAGCTGACTGATATGATGAACCACAACAATCTCAATGACAATATGATCCATAACAATATTTATGACATTGTCAAGATGATCCATCACGATCTCAATGACAAAATGGTTCATAACAACTTCAATGACAAGATGATCCACAAGAATCTTAATGACAAGATGATCCGCGATAATCTCGATAACAAGATTATCCATGACAACCTCAGTGACAAGTTGATTCATTACAACCTCAATAACAAGATGATTCACAACAATTTCAATGACAAGATGACCCATAACAATTTTAATGACAAGATGATTCATTACTATCGCAATGACAAGATGGTTCATAACAATCTCAATGACTGGATTATCCACGATAATCTGAATTGCAAGATGATCCATAGCAATTTCAATGACAAAATGCGTCTTAACAACCTAAATGACAAGATTATTTATAACAACCTCAATGACAAGAAGATCCATAACAACGGCAATGACAAGATGATTCATAACAACCTCAATTGCAAGATGATCCACGATAATATAGATAACAATTTCAATGACAAGATAATCCATAACAATTTCAATGATGAAATGCTTCATAACAACCTCAATGACAAGATGATTCATAACAACTTCAATGACAAGATGATCCATAACAACCTCAATGACAAGATGATTCATGACAACCTCAATGACAAGATGATTCATAACAATTTCGATGACTAGATGAGACTAGATGATTCATAACAACGGCAATGACAAGATGATCCATAACAACCTCAATGACAAGATGATCCCTAACAATTATAATTACATGATTCATTACTATCTCAATAACAAGATGATTCATAACAATTTCAATAAAAAGATGATCCATAACATTTTCAATGAAAAGATGATCCATAACAATTTCAATGACACAATGATTAATAACAATCTCAGTTTCAAGATGATCCAGAACAACCGCAATGACAAGATGATTCATAACAATATCAATTTTTGGAACAATAATTGTAGTTCTTTTCCATTTTTTTAAAGGGGTTCTAACTCGGATACAAGTATTTGGCGGAATGCATTACCAATAGAGCTGCAAAGGTAATTAAGAAATAATTCATGAAAGCCATAGATTTGTTGGAAATTTACACACGACCCAGGTCATGTGTAAATTTACAACAAATATATGGCTTCCATGAATTATTTCGATTCTAATAGGACACATACGGTCATTAAAAAACTGAAGCGAGGGTGGGTATGCCATGTGTGTGGCTGTTCTTTTTTACTCCCTGTTAGATAAAGCTGAAACATTCTAACAAATCTGTAGCTTGCATGAATTATTTCGTAAACAACCGCTAGAAAAAATTTGCTTAATTCTTTTAATTCTCAAACCCAACATTTGCCATTTTTAATTTACATGTTTTTCTCGTAAGCTACCGTCAAATCCAAAGTTGACATTTCGTAACTAAGGAGCCGCCATGTTGACTTGCTGAACTCAGTAAATATGCGAATAATGCAATAAAATAGAAAATAAAACAACACCTACCTCAAAAATCCATTTTAATGTAATATTATACGAATTTTGATGGTCCACGTAACGGAAAAACCTTCAGCTTTAGCGTCTTCATTTGTATGACGTCATGTTTTGAAATGACTTAAATGCGCCAAAAGCATTAATGGACTTTCGCGGAATTTTATTTGATTTTGATTTTGTAGATTTCTCCGAGCTCTTGTGCATTAATTTCTTTTTTTTAAGCATCCGAATAAGAATAAAAGTTCTGTAGTCTTTTTTCAATTGCAATTTTTAAAACAATAAAATCGGCATAGCGTTTGCAAATAGGTTCCAATACATGTGGATTTACGAGGGAGGTATATTGCAGCATCCATTATTATGTATATCTCTGAGTCTGCGCTAAGTATAGATATATCGAGAATTTTATCACGGTCGTCGGTGTTGTTTACAATGCGAAAGAAGCATGTCATATTTGAATGCTATTTAAAAGATAATAATCCTTCCTTTAAGTATTCAATGACAACAAAGGGGGCTGAGATAAAAAAAAAAACAAAAAAAACATTTAATGTTGGAAGTAGGTTCGTTTCGGGATATATGTATACGCAAATATTCTGCTCTGATTTTGTATTATAGGAGTAAATGCCTTTTTAAAGGAATTTATTGGTGTATAAACTCGACCAACTTGGTCCAGTTTATACACCAATAAATTCCTTAAAAAATGCGTTTAATCCTTATAATTCTTTAAAATCGGAGATAAGGAATTTATTTTTCCACACTCGTAACCTCTATCACACGTAAATTGTATATGTGTGTCATTGAATTGGCCTAGCGCATGAATATATTTGTTGGTTAACGCAAAAATATGTACTACTTGAAATTTGCAATCTGAAAAAAAAAACTAACTACAAAAACTCTTATTGTCATACAAATGAATGTTTTGTGTTTATTATTTAATTTAACGATTAATGCAAAATGAAAATAAATATTTTAACGTCGAACCAGATTTGAACAACTACCGGAGGTCCTCTCGACTAATCATATCAACGTTTTCTCTAATACGCAAATCATATAAAAATACTAAAAAATAAAATAACAAAAATACCGAAATCCAAGGAAAATTCAAAACGGAAAGTCTCTTATCAAATGGTAAAAATCAAAAGCTCAAACACATCAGACGAATGGAAAACAACTGTCATATTCCTGACTTGGACAAATTAGATTAAATGTATATTTTTGGAGAGTGCCATAATATCTATCTTATCCAAGCTACAACTCATCTACAATTCTTATACCCACTGTACTAGCATTCTATCTATTTTCTCTGTTCAAAAAGAATGCAAGGTGCATAATATGTTGATTACCTGTATGTGCATATGAAGTTTATGAAATTATGTAAATTGATTAGCTACATACTGTCAAAACCGAGTTTTATTTTGACCTGTTTGCCAGAAAACATGTATTTCTATGGTTAAGTAACTTAGACATTAGCTTAACTGAAGAAATTCATTGTTCCACATAGTGTGTGTAGTATCCTCATACCAATGTAAAAACAACAGTATAATAGAGCAAAAGAAAATAAAGAAAATGTTTTTTGTCTTTTAAATTTCGCAGAAATTAAAATGTAAATAAATATCACATGAACCAGAACTGTCATTGTCCTTTGGTCAGAAATCACATTAATACATGCTCCCAATAATTTCTGTATTTCCAGTAGGTTATCGAATAACCATTCATCAGATATAGGATAAAATTGATGTAAAGTCACAATGCTCCTGAAAGAACATACATTTGGGAATTCAAACATTTTTGAGAAGAGCTTTAGAAAACTTAAAATAAAAACAGAAAGACATTTGAACTCGTTTTAAGGTACAGGTTTTTTAAGTGTCCATAATTCTTTTTAAAATGAGTTGTCATCATACTATCTTCAAATAATGTGAGTTTGATTGACAATTCACCATATTACAGACACAAACACTTAATAACAAAACAACTGTAATGACAATCCTCATGCATCTGTTGATGTAACATAAACTAAAGTTTATGTCCACAGAGCTTTCTTGTTGGTAGGTAAATTTCACTTTCACCTTGTTCAGTTCTGAGATTTATCATTATATTGTGTCCTTTGATTGATGGGTAATGTCTATGTCTTGTAAAAAAATATAGTTGTGTGCATAAGGATGTCTATACTTAATGCTATAAATTTAGATATGTACACGTGCGTTATGCGTTATACACTCGGACGAAAATGATATAAGTATTATCTATAAACCTACAAGTTCAGGAGTTGTCCTCTTTATCTTTTTTTTAATTGACAGACGTGGTCATATTATACTGTTGTCGTTCAATCGCTGCGTCTGTTGTTGTTTTTTTTTGGGGGGGAAAGGGGGGGGGGGGTTACAACATCAGTTCTGTAATGTTAGTTTGAAACTTAGTTTTAGTTTAGCATCCGTTCGTCTTGTGCTAGATCGATATATATATCCGTAACTATATCTAGTCAGAATGGGGGCTAGTTCTATGCCTAATGCGTTTTAAAAGTTAATAACTTGAAAGAAATACATGTTTAGTAATGCATTAAATCATTGAAAATAACAATGTTTTGTTTGATTTATATTCTCGTCCTGAATATGCATCGACTATTTGTCACTAAACTTTAAACAAAACAATAATCAATCTATTATTTTGAATAAGAAAAAAAAATAATATTGGTATGTTATAATACTATGAATATAAAACTCTAAAATATCTTTGTTGACTTACGTTTTGTGGCTTTTAATTATTTTTAATCACAAATATCTAACAAATAATTTCAATAATATTAACCATTCAAAATATTTTTTTCTCAATAAATTTTTTTTTCTCGACAACAAATAACTTTATTCCTTCAATGGACCAATCGCCCATGTGGCAAAATAATTTCAACAGACTCGTTTTTGATGGACCTAACTGAAAGACAAGTGTAAATAACACTTTATATCCAAATAATTACATATCAAAATATTTATCTGAATTTAATAGATGGAAATTAAGTATGAACATCAATAGAAATTCAGCCCACCATGGTAGACCTACATCAAACCTGAAACTTAGCACATCAAATCAAATCGAGAACGAGGGTCTATCGAAATGTATGCAAGATACATAAGTCATCTGTCCTTTTGCCCAAAGATTTATTTCATTTAAACACAAGGTACATATTATGTATTATATTTTTGGAAAAATCAAATCATCCAGAAAAATGACAGATATAAGGTACATGTAATTTACTCCGCCAAGCACTGCTGAAAAAGGAGAACAGTTATGCGGTAGGCCAGCTACCAAGCCATGGTAAACACTTCACTACAGAAACAGAAACATAGGAAACGGTTTTTTTTTCAGAATAGACATTATATACCATGATAGAAGACATACATGGGATTGAAAAAGTGCATTAGGGAAATCAAATTTTAAAACATTTGTATAAAATATTGTAAACAAGTTTGTGTAAAGGAATGTAAACAAAATGGTGTTCATCATTGAAATAGTTACTAAATACTGGTTATTGTTTTGGAAAATTTCTTCAAAACTATCCCATAATGGGAAAAATTGGCAATGGGAGAACCGCGAAAACGACTGAAGCCGAATATTCGACAAAGTTACAGTTCAATTTTCGTATTCTTATCTTTGTAGGGATATTTGAGAGTTTTACAAATGGGGACATCTGTTTAAAAGATTTAGAGACGCCATCATGACTTGGTAGATTATTATGTAATATCAGTGTCATATGGCCATGACTATGCTCTTTGTGTAGTAGGCATACACCGATCCTCCATCATGGTTTTTGACTTATCGTAACAAATTTTTTTTTTGTCTTGAGCACGGCTTTACTTCCGAGAGCGCAGGAGTTCAACCCGGACTTTATAGGTTTGTGAGGCTCCTTTTATATTGTAATTTGTTTTTTTTTAACTTATGTTTGTCTTTTCATCGTCTTTTTATCTTTTGATAGTGTTTTTTATCTTTTGATAGTGTGTTTTTAGTTTTTTTATCTTTTGATAGTGTGTTTTTATCTTTTGATAGTGTTTTTTCATCTTTTGATAGTGTGTTTTTATCTTTTGATAGTGTGTTTTTATCTTTTGATAGTGTTTTTTTTCGGCATTTTTCCCCTTTGTATCTTCTTCTCTTTTTTCTCTGCTTGAAGTTATGATACAATGGGCGACGCCAGTTTGATACTTTTTGTCCAGAAAATATAGTTATTAAACCCATGACTCAAACATGAGCAATGTTAATTAGAGTTAAGTGATCTTGTATTCGACTACTCCTACGATTATGGCCGACGGAGCAGAGCTGGTGAGGCATTTACATTAGTACTAACATGCGCGGTAAACTTTGTCTTGAAGAATTTCTATACAGCAAATATACCTTGAAGGTTCATAGAAGGTACACTCGAACGACATGTTGAGTCGGCTCTTTAACGTGCACGTTCCCAAAATCCACATGCCAGCCCATCCGGACACATTATTGTGACTCCGAGCCGAGTCTTCTTCGTTCCGGCTTCTAAATACCACATACTTAGCGGAGAGAATCAGCAAATGCCGTTTTAAGTCTTTGGTTAAAGACTCGGTCGGAGATCGAACCCATGACCTCCCATAATCGAGGTAGTCAATTTACCACGAGACCATCGAGGCGGTTGAGCGACGTTGTTGTTCTTAGTTAATTAATTAATTTACTAGAAACGACTTGATAGAATTTTTTTGAAAATAAAAGTCAGAATTTTGGTATGAAACAAAGACTGCATTATAAATCTGACAAAAAATAAGAGAGGTCAATGATTTAAAGGACTTCCACAATCCGGTTGAACCAATTTAAATGATCCATCTGACAATTCTAAAAGCATTTTAAGATGTGCAATAAAAGTAATGGCGAACCGTTTAACTTACAAATGAGTGACTATGATTTATATGTCTTTGTGAGATATGATTGTAGGAATTTAAGGTTAATAACTTAATAATACACACTGATAAGATTATTATGACTTTGTCCGTCTCTGTTGGTACGATATAATCTTTAAAATATATGTTTTAAAGTCTGTCTTGTTACACCATCAAAAATTTGAAATTGGAAAATTTGGAAAATGTGAATATCTCAATTACCCTTGTTGTACCAAAAACAATTTTGAATACATCAGCATTTTTCATTTAATATCAAATAGAATCCCCACAAGCACAGGTATTATGGACACTTTGAATGTTTTTTATGAATACAGTGTACAGAGAGATCATTTATAGAGATGGGATGGTATTGGTTGATAGAAACACAGACGCCATATGAATAAAGTTTTCGTAATGGTTGTTGCTTGATGAATAAATGAAATAAATAAATAAATGAATAATAATTTATTTCAAGAAGATAACCCTTATTAGTAAGAACTTATCTTCTTTGAGGTCCTTACGCCATATCAAATATTAAAACCATATACAACAGAAGATTAAAATGCATTATTTACACAAATAAATACAATTGCATATTCATATAATAATTTACAAGTTACAACAAATAGTCAAATATTTCTGATTAAAAAGAAATTAGAACATTTATCTTTAAAAATAGATAAATATTCAGACGACATACGAATGGATATTTAGTAGTGGATGTTGATTTATAAATGCACAGACATCATGTCCTACGTATAAAGGTTTAGTAGAGGGTGTCTTGATAAAAACACAGACGCTATACGGATAAAGTTTCAATAGAGAGTATTGGTTGATAAAAAAGCCAAATGTCATACTGTAAAGTTTTTAGTTGTGGGCGTTGGATGATAAAAGCACAGGCGACATAAGAATTGAGTTTCATGAGAGTACAAACTGCCTTGTTTTTAAACTGTAGGCGTTACCTATGTAGCATCTCTCATTTCACAAATTAACTAAAATAATAAATCTGTCACCATAATCTGATAACACGAGATTCTGCTACTGTTGGTATTTCTACTATCTGTATACACTAAATATTCCAAATAAATCTTTCAATTCACAACAAGGTAAATGAATCATCTAGTTTTTCATGTATTCCTTTGTTTTAGTTTATCAATATAAATATGTAATTATAAAAGACAATAGAAAATTTCTAATAATATGTAGACAGTTTATATAGTGTGATACAGTCTATAAGTCATGATTGATTATTAATGAAAAAACAAGAAGAAGAAGAATTCAATGGGAAGCAGCAATTTATGACAGGCTACTATGGTAAGTTTAATTTTTTTTTTCACTTTTAAATTAAATGTTTATCAAAATCAAGGTTCAATATTGCATGGACAATTAGTTTAAAATTACATGCATAATATTTTAGTGTAATTACAATACAGTAAATCATAACTGAAACCAAGTATTGTAACCCTTTCAAATAGAAAACAATTCCATCTTAAAAAGACATGGATTTCTACAATACATAATAAATTTAAATTGCAAAGAATTATTATGCTATATAATATGTATGCCAATTTAAAGAATTTTATATGAATTATATAGCTGCATGTTATGCTAAAGAATAGTTCATGTAACTAGCTTCAACTTGCTTAAATAATGACCCGACTCTCCGCAATTACTTGTGGAAAAGTATTAAAACCGACCGTGCGAGTGCCTTTTTGGTGCCTCAAGGCCAAAATGCAATTAACACTTTTACAAAAGACAAACCAATATAAAACCTATGGGCACTTTATGTTTACATTTGCAATAGATTTGATTTTAATAAAAAAAAAAAGGGAGGGACTTTTGCAGCATACACACTTTTCCTTGATGTTCGTCAAAATAGGGAATCATTTTTTTATTCTTTACTATATTTGTCCTTTCAAAATTATTGTTGCTCCTGATTAGGGAAACTCAAGCAAAGTTTTTACTCCTTTCTTTTTCATTTCTTAGGTTCACTTTTCTGTACTTGCCTTGAATAAGTTGGGATTTGAAGTAGATGCCTATGGATTGAATATAGATGCTGAAAAGTTTTTTCAATTTTTGAAACAAAATCGCACAAATCAAGATTCCAAAATAATAAAGAAACAAAATATACTACGGGAAATTTCAACTTTTAAAAATGGCATGTTTGAAGATGATGGAGTTAAGAAACTTCGAGTAGCATCTGTATTTCGATACCTTTTTTCACATTTCGATGATTATGAAATTTGTCAGGAACTTTGTCAGGATATTATCTGTCATTCAACAGGAAATCAGACAAAGGAAAAACAAGACTTTAAAACCAACTTTAGCCTCTATCAAGAACTCATTTCCAGTTCTATCATATGTTACAATGAGCAAAGTGCTGAAATACAAGATTCTGAGCTAGAATATATCCAACTTGACCATAAAGGTTTATTCACACATAGTGAATGGAATCAAATAAAATTGTTTGAATGGAATTTTCAGAACTATACTTCAATAAGGGATGGAACAAGATATGAAACTTTATTAGAAAAGAAGTACAAGTTTTATGAATTGTGTAAGGCAACATTAGCAAGCGCTGTTGCTTTACAACCTGTGTGTGAAAAAACAATACGTACTAATCTAGCTAGAAAGGCAGTCTCTGATGTAACTTTAAATGGAATATTAGTAACTGCAAATTCAAAGCACAGACCTGAGTTAATAGAAATCGAAGTAAAACATGTTGTCAAGACTTCTTTCGGTATTGAGTTGATTAGAAATGTTTTATGCATTGGTTGTAGTAAGAAATGCTTTCATAAAGCTGGGATTCATTTGATACTTGAGCTTTCTGCAAATGTGGACCTTTCTATAATACATGACATATCGACTTTGCTTTCAAATTACATCCAACGCACACATTTTGAATTTGTCAGAGAAATGCATTTTCTAAAGGAAGGAAGTATAGAGACAAAAGCAGATGGTTTCCCACCAAGATTTTGTACAAGAGATCTGATTCAGAACAGAAAAATATACGACAAAATTGTACTCTCTATTCTGTCAAAAAGCAATGAAAATGATGACAGCTTAGGTTCACCAGAAAGTTGTTTGCATGGCACATTTTGCACAGCTTGTTTTAATGAGTATGAGAAACATTTAAACTACCCTTTGAATGTATATTCATTTGACATTACTAAGGAATGGACAATTTTTATGCCTTTGCCGTTACGGTTGTTCTTTGAAAATATTTTCCTAAAAAAGGATACAACACATGAGACAAAAGTTTCGAAATTATCTTCATTGTATTGTCTAACAGAGGCACTGTTTAACATCAAGAATAAACATTACCATGGTATTACACAAGATGCTAACACTGATGAATTGCTTATTCACTATCACAATGTGTCATCAGTTTTCGAAGTTACATCACATGTTGGCTTAACACAGTCACAAAGGACAGGGGACAGACGTCTGAAGTATAACGCAGATCCAGAACTTTGTTATTACCAAACATACTTAAGACCATATTCCCTTTATTACAAAACAGTTCATGACTCAGTTGAATGCAAACATGACGTTTCATTACAGCAATGTCATTTAGCCTTATTAATGGATAACTTAGTTCACCTAACAATTAAAACTGATCCGCTACCCGGGGAGTCAAGGACAAACCAGATATGTACCTTGCCTCTGACTATAAAAGGAATCCCTAAAGACTCATGTTTAGTAGAAAGCTGGCATGGTGAGGACTGCGATGGTACTGAACACTGCATATGCAAAAACCAAGATAAATTATCAAAGACCGATATCAACAATGTGTTTTTGGATCTTAATGATGATGAGAAGAAAATTTACAAAACTTTTAAAAGGGAATCGCTATGGACAATAGGACATATTTGGAATAAAATGGAAATTATCAATCTTATAGACAAGGATCCAACTAAACCTGGAAACATAACCAGTGCCAATGCAGCTGAGGAAGAATTGAATAAGACATTTGAATCATTGACCTTGGAGACAAGTATTGACATGGCTGCTCCTGAGGCTGACCCATTGACAGATGTGGATAACAGTATGGAATCCTTATCCTTATATGAAGACGAGGAAGAGCTTGTAAATTTCATACATGAGACAGAAGAAAGCGACAGTGATGGGGAGTTAAGCCTACCTGAAATGCCATCTCCAAATTTGTCAATGATAGAAAGTGATTCGGATACCATCAGTTTGGAAGATTATGAGTTACAACTTGAAGATGATACTGAAAACATCCTAGAAATTGAAATGCTACTCAGAGCTGTAAACAACACAGATAGTCAGAGAGGGACTGAGAGTGATGATATACAACGTCCTGAAAAAGAATCTAGTGGTGAAAATAACCAATTAGAGGAATCTGAAAACAACCATGAAAGTGTAGAGACCACATCTGTTGGTGATGGTGATGGGAACAGCCCATTTAGAATATTTTTGCCAAGGCCAATATTAACCAGACATCCACCACCTGCATCAGGTCGTGATGATGATATTAATGTCTTAAGAAGTGTATTAGATGACATTCTATTAAAACTTGAATTTTCATAGACAAATGAGAGAATTCTTTTTGCACCAGATTTCAAAATAGCTAACAATCTTTTTAAACTAATGGACAGCAACCCAAAATATCAAGCCTTTTTACCAGAATTTCCAGTTTTTCATTTACGAAAATCAAAAATTACAAATCTAATATCCGCTTACAAAGATTCAGGACTAATTCATATACTCCAGTATATGAAAGATGACGAAAATGAAAAGGACTGGGCTAAACTGTTAACAATTGCCAATATTGAGACAGCAACAAGAAACATATGGAGACTTTCAACAGCAATCCATGTAACACTTTGCATTGCTTTTTTGAAGAGTTTACCAAAAAATGAAGCTCAAACCTTACTGAGATTTTTAGAAAGTTCATCTTCCACACAGACATTTGATGACCAGTTTGGAAATAAATTTGAAGAATTTATAAAGGTGTCATGTGAACAGAATGCAACATTTTGCCTGCATCATGAGATTATGATACATTGTGATGAGATTGTTGCAATAGGCATCTCTGAGAGGATAGGAGGGAAAGATGGACATAATTTGTTGTTGGCAAGTGTTAAGTCATCGCTACCATTTTCATTTTTGAATGGTGCATCGAGCTATGCTGACTTTTGTTCAAGATTATTACTGGAGCACTATCAAGCTGGATTGTTTCATAAGAATTTTAAGCAATCATTGTACACTTTGCCCTACGATGATAGCAACGTAAATTTTGGTTTGGACACCTTGAGGGAAATTGATCACAGATCTGCAAAGAAGTGTATCCGACCTGGATCAACACTTGAAACCCTACTGCCAAAAATGTCAACTGTGGATAAACAAAAACAACTTCATGCAGTCAGGAAATCTATTGTATATGGCCAAACAGTCGGAGATGATGACATTGACAAAGTTGATAATAAGGCAGTAAAGTCTTCCGCTTCAAAATATCTAGGAAAGAGACTATCTGCATCTGACAAAGAACACATTGGAAGGACCATTAAGCTTATGCTAAGACAAAATGCATTTCATACCGAAAAAGACCTTATCCCAAGAAATATCTACCATTCAAATCTCCCAGAAGTATCAACTGTAATACTGGATAAAAACACATATGATGTAGGAAGATACCTGATAAAAAGGTTTGCATGTGACAAAAAATATCTGGATTTGACACAGGAAGATTATCCTTCTTTGGAGGAAATGAATGGACCAAAAGAGCTGATAAGCCGTGTGAAAAGAAATCAGAGTGTAACCATAAAAAGAACAACATGTAAACCAAAAAACAAACCAAAAACAGACAGAGATCGGGAAGAAAAGCAGCGAACAGCAAAAGTAAAAAAACTATCTAAAGTAATTGACTGCATGTCCTCAAGCAAGAACACATGCCAAGCTGTTTTGAAACCAGATGGGTCCAAAAATATGACAAACAAATCAGCAGGGGTAAAGAAAGCCTTAATGAATCTTATAAAAAGATGTCTGCAAAGCGATACAGCAACAAATCAGAAACTTGACAGTAGTAACACTGAACTAAACAATTTAATACTTACTGATTTCACTACACTTCCACTTGCAATACAACAGTCTGGAGTTATATCTATCGTCGAATTTGCTGGAACCAAATTCAAAGTGTTTGCAACATCTGGACAACAATACTTAAATTATATTTCCAATGGAATTGTAAAGAAGTTGTTGAATTATCTTCCCAGCTTGGAGCGCATAATAATATGTGAGGAAAAATATGCATTTACACCAAATGATTTCAAAGCCAACACCAGACAGAAACGTAAGAAGAAAGAGAAGGTCACAATATCCCACTTAAAAGAAGACCAAGAAATTGTTAGTTCAGAAAATTACAGCAAACAAGCAGTGGTTGGTACAATGGCTGGAAAAATTCTAATAAGCCGATACTTAGCAACACAAATGCAACATTTAAAGATCAAAGCAGACCTAGAGATTAATGTTGATAGCGAAGCCTATACATCAAAATGCAACTGCCAAAAAGAACATGACGAAAGCTGTTCAAGGTACACAGTACCAGTACGAGTGATGTATAACAAACAGACCGGATACGTTAAAGAGGGCTTTATAGATGAAGTAAAACAAAGAAAAGGAGAGGCTGAAATGGCCCAGGCAGACTGGTTACTGGATGCTGACATACAAAAAAGCTTAGGTAACGGCAAATGTGTAGTTAACTATGTTACATCAGCTGACATTGATACTGTAGTAATACACATATTAGCAGTTAGCCAGTTCTGGCCCAGAAATGAAGACAACACTTTTAAATATCCTGTGTATCTTATACTTCAGAAGAAGAAACCAGAATTATTTAACATTACTGGACTGTTGACACTTTTTGAAAAAACATACAACAGAAACATCGGGCTCACTATAGCATGCGTCCTGTCTATGGGTGGTAACGACTTTTTGCCAAACTTTCATGGGATTTCTCATGATCATTTATTATCAGAGGTCTTGAAAGATGAAGACTTGCGCAACAACTTAGTGACAGTGTCTAGAGAAGAACATCAACTTCATCTTAGCAAACGATTCCTTCTGAACACAAACCTGTACATCTGTCTATACAAACGAATGTATTGTCCCTCAAATCTAAAAATTGAATTACTATCACTCGAAGAAATACGCCAACTTACAATTAAACCTCCAAATAAAGACTTTAAACATCCCCAAAACTGGATGCCACCAAAGACAGCCTTACAGCAATTGGGAAAATTAGTACAATGTCAACTGGATTACTTTGAAACAATTGGACGTCATGACGCATCTTTACCCAACTTTATTTCCAAAGGTTGTTTAAGCAAACTGGACGATGGATCTATTCAGATTGAACTGGGATCGGAAACATTTATCCAAGATCAAAAATCACTTATCACAATAGAAGAAAATACACTCAAGGAGAAACTGAGAGAATGCCAACAGTCGGACAACAAAAAGAGCAGAGCAACAAAACGGAGGTTACTGGACACTCCACAGAAAGGAAAAAGTGGCAAAAGAGTACAGACACAATCTACTCCAAGGTACTTTGATTTCATGTCTGAAATCTTACAATTTTTTTTGTTTTCCTCATTATATTTTTTTTTTTTATTTATTTGGAATTATATTTAATCTAAGTCAATAGTAAGGCATGAAACATTTGTCTTTTGAGTGGCATGGGTTTTTTCAAGGACTTTATTGAAAGCAAAAAATGTTTTATGAAGCAAATAATTATTTTCTAAAACTTCCGAATCAAAACATTTATTAAAAGAATTGCCAACCACATTAGATGAATGGTAGATGCCTAATTAATATTGCTTTCTATCACTGTAAAAATAATGGTAAGATTTTTTTGATTTTTTATATGTACTCCATTTATAGTAAAATCCATCGAAAAGGAACTTTTAAAAATTTGTGAATTTTTTACTCAGGAAATTCATGATGATTAGTCTTTTGCTATATGTACATATAAATGATATATACAAGCTGTCAAATGTGAAAATTTCTCTATTTTGGAATCATAAACCAGGGACATTTTCATTCCTTTCTTTAGACTTTAAATAAATTAGTCTAAACTATTGACCATTTGAATGTAATAAGCAAAACCATTCAATGATTAGTTAAATTAGAAATATAACTATTTTGATTTATATCTATAGAGGTTATTTTTTCTTTTCAGAAAATTGAAGACTACGGATTAAAACTGACAAACAAATTAATGATGTGGACATAATCCTTCTTTGTGTATTTATCATAATTTGACTTGTGATTTGCACTTAAAAACTGAAAATGTTATTATTAAAACATCGTCTGCTACTATAAACATATTGTTTGTGTTACATGTGTTATCAGCAACAGAGGTTCAGCTTATCTCAGTATGGGTCACATTCCTAGTGCAATTAAAAATGTCAATCAAGAAGGTTGATCCTTTTGATCAACAAGCCAGAGCTTTGTCGCTGGAGTAAGAGGATGTTGGTTGATAAAACAAAAACTTCATAAGGATTGAGTTTCATGAGAGGGTGTTAATCGATGAAAAACAGCGTTAAACTGACGGACCTTTAGTAATGGTTGATAAAAACGCAAACGTCATAAGGATTGAGTTTAAAACACAAGCTTCATACATTTGTAAGAATGGAGTTTCAGTATTAGGAGCTGGTTGATAAAAGCACAGCCAACATAAGGATCGAGTTTTATGAGAGAGCTTTGGTTGATAAAAGCACAGACGACATAAGCATTGAGTTTCGTGAGAGGGCGTTGGTTGATAAAAACACAAACGTCATAAGTATGGAGTTTCATGACAGGGTGTTGGTTGATATTAAAGCACCGTCAAAATAACGGACATTTAGTAGTTGGTGGTGGTGGATAAAAGCAGACGCCATACAAATAAATGTTTAGCAAACGGATAGAGTTTTAGTAGTGGGTATTGGTTGAATACATAAAATACATGTACAGGTACGTCATACGGATGGCGATTTAGAAATAGTCGGCAAACATTAATCTTGAATCTACTGACCTTTTGTAATTTCAAAGTTGTGAATCTTATGCAGTATGAGAGTTATCGAATTATATGGTTGTTACATTAAATGCAAGGTGGTTTTTATATCAATATAAATTAATAGTTGGTTTCTTATGTATTACGGACTTTGAACAAATAATCCAAACTTTTCAACTGATTTGTAAACCGTTGCTAGGTACATATTATAGATTGAAAACTAACAATCATTAATTTTATTTTTAAGTTATACTTAAAACCTTTTCAAATCAAAATGTTTGGCATTCTAATAACTTAATGTGAGAAATGATTAGAACTTGGCACTAATTCTAGATTAACAAACAGTCAAATCACCAATAATCGATACATACTTTTAACCCCATCAACACTTTAAGCCACGATTGTCACTTGATACAAATAACTAAATCTGAAATAAATTGTTTTCTTTCTTATAACCCATACAAGCTGTTCTGTGGCTGATTAAAACTGTAAACTGGATGTCGTAAGAAATCTGTACAAACTGTAGCTACTCGTCTAGTAAAGAACCAATTCATCTTTCATATTGATATGATTGACAATCATATCAATATGAAAGATGAATTGTCTCGAGATACATGCATAAAAGTATAACAAAGATTCCAAACTCCAACGTAAATTCAAAACGTAAGTCCATAAAAACTGACAAAATCAAACGTTAGACTTTATCAACCAACATAAAGAATGGAAAACAGACTTGGTACAGGAATATTCAGAATAAAATGATGGGTTAAACCTGGTTTCATAGCTAGCAAAACACACCACTTGTGTGACAGTAGTTTAAAGTTCCATTTTATTCACAAAATTGGGTGAGCAATCCAAACAGACATAAAAGGTGAATGTGACAATAATTAGGATCCATCAGCCAAAACTGTGTAAACATACATCACTGACATGTATCACAACTTTAAGTATCACATCACATTTTAACCGTCCACAAATATCAGACAGACACACGATCTAATCTCTCGGATTGATATGAACGTTTCGGATTTACATCGGACGTAATAGGAAAATATGCAATCTCCGTATGATATCAAGTATATATGCATTGTATTATCGAACCATCATACACAAACATGTGTAAAGTAAATTCAAATGTAATTTTGTCAATTACATGTATATGTATATCAATAACTGAATGTTTAACTCGGTAATTCAGCTGGTAAATATGTAAATTAAAATAACAGTTTATAAATTTGGTGCGTCCGAAGCGTTTTTTCCTGGATTAAAAAGAATAGCCATATCAACATAAGGTGAACTTTGTCTGAGGGATTTGAAACCGTGGTTTCTTACTATTTTCTGAATTTATCAACGGAGTATTCAAACAAGAGGTTCATAAGAGCCTGTACTGCTCATCTGGCATTTTTGAAGAAGAAGAAAAAAGATACAGTGCTATAAGAATATACATGTTAAACGAATATTTGAACAAATTTTGTCTTGGTGATCATTTAAGCTGGAGCAAGTTTCTGTTTATTCATAACAGTTTAGAAGGCAATAAGCAGAAATGAAAAACATAGGTTAAAATTGTGATTTATGGGTAATAAAACCTGTAAGGAGTCGACTGGCACTTTCATTCCTTTTAGATTTATATGTAGATCTTCTGCTGCTGATCATATTTGGAGAAAATCGTCCTTCAAGGGTAAAAGCTCCTGTAAGGAGTCCACTAATGATTTTGACAATGTTGACTTATTATTAAATCTTCTCTAGCTGATTACTTTTGCTGTTTAAATTATCTAATAGAAAAGCAAAGGATATGGAGTATCCATCCATGACACAAAATCAGTACATGCACAGCAAAAAAACACACAACAAGCAAATGAACAGCGCTTTTATTGCTGTTCTTCATCTCAAGGTCACAGTGTATAGTTATTAGAATTTTAATGTTTATAGCTCAAAACATAAGAATGGGTAAAACATACTAAAATCATCATTCATCGGAAATAACTCCTAAAATAGTCAACTTACGCTTTCAGCCAAGTTGACTTATTTGTAGATCTTATTTTGCTGAACATTTTGCTATTTCCAATTTATCTCTATCTTTTATAGACTCTAAAAAAATCAAAAATACTGGGTAAAATTGTCATTCAAGGGCAATTACTCTTCTAAGAAGTCGAATGTAGATTTCTGATTATCTGGGGATTAATTTCAAAAAGAAAAGGTATTTCTTAACGTCCTTCTGTTCATTTGATTCCGATGTATGTCAATAGTTCAATATTTCATGTAAGCACATGGTCAAAGAAGATCTGACTTAACAACGCAACAACACCACCCAACACGTTACCTTAATGGCACAAAATTGGTTCAATTACCATTCAAGAATTTAGAACAACCACGCATCTCAAGGTTCTTTTTATTAAATTGGTCCAATGTTGCATAAATGTGTCCATACCAACAAGTAACTTAAATGTAACAAAATTGGTTAAAAAATCAATCAAGAATTTAAAACAATCACGCGCTATAAGGTTCTTTTATTGAATTGGTCCAATGTTGCAAAACTGAGTCCATGCCAAACCCAAATGAGCAATTGGACTTGACAAAAATCATCACTTCCTTCTTTCACCATACGTATTTACAAAATGTACTTTTAACAGTTGACAATATGAATTAAAAATCCAATTCACATGCCCGCGATTTCGCAGGTGTCTTCTAGTGAAATAGATAAACTAACAAACATGTATAACCTTTCGTATTAAAACATTTAAAAGCTATATGTCATAGTGACAAATCACTTTTGGTCGTAATACAACTGCAGAAATCATTCCATCATTTCTGTTGGTACTGACCCAAGTAATAGGATACCAGATGAGTTCTCGTAAACAGATAACGATGGTGTATTTCATAAACACAGAGTAAATTTATGTTAATTTCTTAATTTATATAAGCAATAATTGAATTTTTGTGTGGCCTAAATACTCCCTCTGCCAACTTGTGTACAATGCAATAGCTATAAATGTCAAAAGTTTATTTCACAGGTTGTCAAAGCATCAGATCATATCTACAACTACGAAGCATCGTACCATTTTACTGTTGTCAGAATACCCGTGTGTATATTATTTAATTGTCACTAAAACATCATGACGTGATATATGATAAACAAATATCTATCATGTAATTGTTAGTGTGCCTTTGACCCTCTTATGGGTGTAATTTGTGCTTAATAAAGTTAATTACCAACCAGAGAATAATATTGCTATGTAATTTACAGTAATAGGTCTATACAATTTTGTTTATATTGGCTACATACTTCTTGGGGTTTTGTTCCAAATGTTCATAACCACCTCGATTGTCTCGTGGTAGTGTGCTCGTATCGAGTGCGAGAGGTCTAGCGTTAGATCTCCGGTAGGGTCGGCCTAAAGATTTTGAAATAGGTATATGCTGCCCCTCCATTTATTTCCATATCAATTATGGACAAAACATTTATTTTCCAGCTATTTAATGACAGAATATGTATTCCCTACTTCCAAGGAAAATAGTACCTGACTGTATTTTTGGGAGTATGAACAAAGAATGGCCAGCTTGGAGTGAGAACAATGTATCGGGGTAGGGTAACAGGTCTTCCTGTAGTCTAATATCTTGTGAGCTGGAATTGTAAAATTCACATCCACTATGTTGGTCTAGTACAAAACAGAGTATTAAATCATGAAATATTTGAAAAAAAACATATAATAGTAGAATCTGATTTTGCAAGTATATGGTCACAAACTTTGGTTCGTTGCAGAATTATATCATTATAGACAAATTGTCACTACTTTGTAGTGGACACTCTTCCACTACTGAAGGAGTGTGGAGAGCGAAGCGAGACAAAGAAGAGATGGTTTGGGTCCAGGATATTTCTTGTTGCTGAAATTTTTCTATATCAATTGAATTAGCATGCAAATACTAATATTCAAGTCTTGAATTACTTTGTCGAAATTAAACGCGAACATATTTGTTATATATGTAATAACCGTTTTTATTTGGAGTGGATTGTCTAAAACTTTTAAATGAATTAGACCGGTCGAACAGCAATGGGGTGCCTACAATTAAGTTTGGAACATTGGAACAGGAATGACAAATTTCACTCACACACGGTCTTGCTAGACATCATAATTATTCATTTATTTGAGAATTATGTAATGGTTCAACTTCAGATGATAAATGGGAAGATAATATTACATGCTATATACGTACGTTTTAAATGATCAATTTTCACTCATTGTTCACTCGAGCCGAGATTTGATTTCACTGAATGTTAATTTTTGTTTGTAATGAAAGTATTGAATTCATGCTAAAAAAAGGTATATTATATCAAATAAATGCATTCCAGAATAGAAAGAGAAAAGGGGGAAAATAAACATATCCAACAGACAGTGTAATTCATGATTCGTTTATGTCACGCACTTTTTTTAAAAGTTAATATCTATTTTCATATCAATATCAATATTAATTCTTCAAAACAGTTTGAAAAAACTTTCATATTATTTTGTTTAACTTAATCATAAGTTTTAGCTATAATATATCAACCTTGTCCATGCACTATTTATTAAAGATGCAACAGAGGGCTGAAATACTGATTGAACATTTTACATATATGAATATTATTCACAAATAAAAAAACTAAAAAGTGTTGTTTCTAGCAACACGTCAGTTCGAATAAAAATATCCTGAGATTGTATATTTTTGTCTGTAACACATGAAAAAAAAATTCGCAACAGAAGTAACGTTCTCAAACGTACATCAGAAACTGTTAAAACTACATAGACGATCAATGATCAACTTTATCACTATCACAGCCATAATATTTTTCGTTAAAAAAATAATCTAATAACATACATGCTTCCAGACCTACCAACATAAGGTTTTTTCGTGACCTAAAGTTTAGAGAGCCAAACGTAGAAAAACGTTTGAGAGCAAACAAAAAGTCAAGTATGTTTATGGGGGACGCTGCAACCCTAATTTTATCCAATAAGACAAAAGAAAATATATGTTTTCACTTAATTTGAGAGCTATACATTATGCATTAATTGAGTGGAAAAAGCACCAATAAATATTGCTTTTACCATTGGGTTCCTAAATGTCAATTCCTGTTGTTTGTTTCTTCTAGTTTTGTGCCTTCATCCAATGCAGAAAAAGTTAATCGTACAATCCTTCAGAAAACACACATTTTTGACATATATAGGCATGCATATTCTATAATAATACGGTAATAAAAATGAAGAATTTTATAATAAACCTTAATTTTATCGTTGTAGGGAGTACTTGTCAATTTTGTATAATATATTTATGACAGGACTTTAGTTACATCGTAATAAATATGTATTTGAGTGTAAACTTCATATGACACTTTACGAACATGTAAAAAAGTAATTTGTAATTATGTACATATAGTTTTTAAAGCCATTTATCTAGTCTGTGCAAACTATTAGATTTCCTAAATGTCCACCCATCACCAGATGTATGCATGTGATGCATTATTAAAAGGGGACATTTGATAACGAGGCGACGAACTAGACTACTCAATCATGGTATTATTTCCAACTTAAAGAATTAAATAGATTAATGTGAAATATAACATGCTCTTTAATAAAGCCATGAAATGAAACGTTCTTCTTTTGAGTTAACTTGTTAATTGGATAAACTGATAATTGTAAACCCAACCCCTTTTTCACGATTGCATGTCAAAGAAAGTAACATTTAATTAACATTTCTCTTACGATATCAACATTTCATTTTATTTGTAAGACAACACTATTTTCCTACTTTCAGTTATAGATTGACGATGTAAACTGTTTCTAGCTATGCTAAATATATAATGATGTACCACGTGATCCCAAACCTTCAGAAAGGGTTTCACATTAAATACAAACTTCGATATAAGAATAAGAAGATGTGGCATGATTGCCAATAAGACAACTCTCCACAAAAGACCAAATGACATAAGAATTAAAAACTATATGTCACCGTACGGCCTTCAACAATGAGCTAAACCCATACCTCATAGTCAGCTATAAAAGACCCCGAAATGACAAATGTAAAACAATTCAAACGAGAAAACTAACGTACTGAATTCGATGTCTACATTTGTTGTTGAAGTTCATAAATTCTGTGTTCATATTTACCGGTATCACAAGATAGGAAAAAATCACTTCTTTTCACAGCTTGGAGTTTAATATTAACATCCCTCGAATGCTAACGTCAATTTATACATGAATGAGACAAAAATTCAATACTTTACATAAAACCCAATGCAAAACAAAAGGGAAGGAAATATCTATATATTTATTTAGTTTCCTATTATATGTACTATATTTGTCGATTAATTGATTTTTTTTATGCTATGATCGTGGTGCTTTCAGTCCTTCGATTATTGATTGTCCTACTGGTACCTTCTTATTTTTTTTTATTGAAATGATATTGACCTCCTTATTTTTGTCCCCCACGCAGCGCGTTGCGGGGGACATAGAAACACCGGGCGTCCGTCCGTCCGTCCGTCCGTCCGTCCGGTCTTGTTAGCGGCCTCACGTGTTCAATTCTTGCCAGATTTTTATAAAACTTATAGGTTTATATCAGCAATGTCTTGGACAAGTTCGAAAATAAGTGCCGATCATTAATTTTTAAAAAGAGTTATGCCCCTTGGAAACATTATTTATATGGAAAATTGCATCGTTAGCGCTCTCATTTGTACAATTCTTGCCAGATTTTTTATGAAACTTATGTCATAGGTTTATATTAGCAATGCCTTGGACGAGTTCGTAAAATCAGTGCCGATCAATTATTTTTAAAAGAGTAATGCCCCTTGGAAACATTAATTATATGGAAAATTGCATCGTTAGCGCTCACATGTGTTCAATTCTTGCCTGATTTTTACGAAGCTTATATCATAGGTTTATATCAGCAATGTCCTTGACGAGTCCGAAAAGCAGTGCCGATCAATTAGTTTTAAAAGAGTTAGGCCCCTTGGAAATATTGATTATATGGAAAACTGCATTGTCAGCGTTCTCATGTGTACAATTGATGCCAGAATTTTATGAAACTTATATCATAGGTTTATATCAGCAATGTATTTGACACTTTCGAAAATAAGTGCTGATCAAATATTTTTAACGAGTTATGCCCCTTGGAAATATTAGCTATAATGGAAATCACATTGCATTTGCTCTGAAGCCTTTATTTCTGCTTTTTTTTAGTTAATGCCCTTGTACCTTGGCTAGATAAAATATGTGCAACTTGGGGGACATTTGAACTCTGTTCTTTTATTCTTATTGAAATGATTACTTAGATTCAATATAATATGGTCTTTGCAAGATAACAATAGTTGTTAGTTAATACAATTTATTATTATGTGATATAGGAAATGATGATATTAAATAACATAAATTTTGTTTTTTGTTGTTGGGTTCCTGTATCACTGACGTACATCATTGACGTATACCCCTGATTTCTTTTTATTCCTGTGTATTTAAACTATTTCAAACTAATCATCTTTTCGTTTAAAAAATTTCAAGGTTCAACCGTTTAAGCGATTTATTAGGCGATAAATGCAAATATTCATTTAAGATGATAAATTGTCATAAAATTGCTTTTACTTCTCTCACAAATTTAAGTTAGTCTCCTATTAAGTGTCGTAATTCATTGGTTTTAAATATGTGAGGAATTCTTAATGTAAGTAATATCATTTTCAGTTATGACTGAGTTATAATAATTTAACATACAATGCAGCGACGTCTTTCTCGCGGGCTTGAAATTTATGTTTATATTCTTATATAAAAATGATTTTATTATACATACAAACAAAATTTCATGAATAACAGATATGAAATACCGAACCAAATATGTAAAAGTTTAATCCAGACAACAAAATTAACGAAACAGATGAACGTGAACGACCCACTCCCCGAAAAAAGCCGAAAACAAACCAAAACAAAACAAATTAAATAACCAATAAAAACCAAAAACCAACAAATAAAAAAAAAAAAAAACTCAACAAAAAATGGCATTTCGACCTACCATAAAACCCGGGAGTGATTTTGATGTTTTTCTGCTTTGTATCGATCTGATGAGTTAAGCCTTTTTTCAACTGATTCTTATAGTTTGTTCTTATGTTGTGCTGTTACACCACTGTCCCAGGTTAGGGGAGGGTTACGCGCTAACAAACATGTTTAACCCCGCCACATTCTTTATGCTCATGTCATAAGTCAGGAGCCTGTAGTTCAGTGGTTGTCGTTGGTTCATATCTGTCATATTTGTTTTTCGTAAATTGTTTTGTTATAAATTAGGCCGTTAGTTTTCGCAATTGAATTGTTTTATATTTTTCATGTCGGTGCCTTTTATAGCCGACTATACGATATGGGTTTTTCTCATTGTTGAAGGCCGTACGGTTGCCTATAATTGCTCACATCCACTTTATTTGAACTTTGGTGGATAGTTGTCTCATTGGCAATCATACCACATCTCCTTATTTTCATATTGAGGCTTCTTCACGAAAAACAGCCGGATAACCGACCAATTTTTTTTTATCAAAGCGTCTAAAGACTCAAATTCAGTATGGGATAAAATTTTAAAATAAGCGTCTATTTATGACACAATCCCTTGATAACCAACAAAATATTACTCTTGGCCACCGTAAAACTTTCGTAAAAATGATATATCAATTTAGGATATAAATAACCCAATTCTCTGCTTATTTAACCTTAGCCCATAGGAGAATCCGAGATCATTAGCGGATGATTATTCCATTACTTGTACGCTTCAAATTCGGATAATATCTCTTTAAAATGAAGTTTTTGAGGTTGGTGTAATTTCATTTTAGAATCTATAGCATTAAATCGAACACTTATGGATGTCACAGAGTCAATATGGCGGCTAACTCCTTAGTTACGACATGTCAATTGTGCATTTGATGGTAAATAGAAGCCAATAAACAAAACATTGTTCATTAAAAAATGCGAATGTTTGGCTTAAGAATTATAAGGATTAAACACATTTTTTCTAGAGGTTATGTATGTGTAGACTGGGTCGCTTACTCACAAACTTTACACTTTTATTTAGTTTGTGAGTTAATCTCCCCAGTTTACACATCAATAACCTCTAGAAAAAATGTGTTTAATCCTATAATAAGTAGAAAGCAAACTCATACAATCAATGTATGTATAAATGTGCAAGGAAAAAAAAACATAGGCGAGGTAATATTAAAAAGGCGTTTCCACTTTATGCTAAACCTTGAGTTGGCTTCCGTTGCAAGGGTTCTGTCTTGTGTAAATAGATATCAGGTAAGATTGACCGATGGTTACTTACGTCCAGCAGCAAATATCTATATTCAAGACTGTAACAGGTTAATGAATTATAACCTGCTTTGTTCCAGATCGTCATGCTGAGTCGGATTTTCACCAATTTATTAGGTAACAGTTCACAGCAAGACATATTATATAGACATATATTCTATACAGGAAAATTACTCCGGATACAAGTAGACATGTCCTGGCAATCACTTCTAAATGCCGATTAGGGTTAGTCTGTTATAGTTTGTATTTGCCTTCAAGATATATTGACATGATATTCTCTAGGTATGAACAAATGAAGAGTTTTCGATGTATTGAAGGAATATGTACATAACTTTTATCAACCAATAATCATATTCAAAATCTTGTTTTCAATTCATATTCAGTTTGTAACGACATCAATAAATCGCACGAGAGATGCCTCAACCTTAGATTGTTTTGGCTATAATACATCGGTTTTAGGCCCCTTTTGGTCTTAAAGATCATCACGTATTCAAGCAGTTTAATTAAGGTAAATCCAGAAAAGTGCTCCGAACGTATCAAAATAAAAAAAAAATTAATTTGGTATACTATATAAATGTATAAATCAAGTTTAAAAAAATATGGCCCAAGCAAAAATTAATGTGGACCTAACTCCGAAAATAATCACTTCTGTGACAAGGGGTTTATTTGCCTCAATTTTGACAAAATTGAAAAAAAACGGACTAGGTAACAGAGAGGCGAAATATAACAAAGGGACATTAGAACTCATTAGTCAAAAACAAACTGGCAATGTCAAAGCACAAAAAACGAAAAATTATAAACAACAGTATACAAAACATAACATAGAAAACTAAAGACTTAGCAACAGGAACGTAATGTTTTCGAAGGGATGATTTCAATTTCACCACTTGGAACTGTGGTTAAATAGCTCAATTAGAAGCAGCAACTCTCTATCAAGAAAATCGTGATAGCAAATATAAGCTCTGGAATATCGTATCAACTGGTGAGATATATACTCCATATGCAGGTGCTGCTAGAATGTTACTACATAGAAATGGAAATTTCATAATTGGGAAGCTGAAATCATCTTCGTTTGTCGTAATAAAATTTTGTAGTATAGTTGCAATAGGTCATTGGCTTATTTTTCAAGTCATTTATTAAACTTTCTTACAAAACTTGTTACATTATAACAGTGATATGATATATAATTAACAGGAGATGCAATTTTAGATATTAATTACTTTACATGTATATTACATTATCTATGGAAATAATTTGACACAAATATTTTGAACACATTTATTCAACAGATATTACATGATTGTCATGAATGTTAGATGAAAATTAAAACAAGTTTGCTGAATCAACATGACAACTTTTGATCGACAATATCAATAAAAATAAGGCATGCATGCATAAAGACAAAAATCTGCAAAGGGTGTTGACATTGTGTCTTGGGACAGAACATTCGACACCGAGAAAGGCAATACACAGATGTTAAAGTATCAACACCCGACATCGAGAAAGGCAACACACAGATGTTAAAGTATCAACACCCGACATCGAGAAAGGCAATACACAGATGTTAAAGTATCAACACCCGACATCGAGAAAGGCAATACACAGATGTTTAAGTATCAACACCCGACATCGAGAAAGGCAATAAACAGATGTTAAAGTATCAACACCCGACATCGAGAAAGTCAATACACAGATGTTAAAGTATCAACACCCGACATCGAGAAAGGCAATACACAGATGTTAGAGTATTAACACCAGACATCGAGAAAGGCAATACACAGATGTATAAGTATCAACATCAGACATATTTTTTTAACCCAAAACTACAATATAATTGATCAATGGTCATTGAATGCAGCTTGTACAAAATGATGTTGGATCAGTATGGAGCTAAATAATTGAAAATAAACGTTTTCAGAATTACATGTATTTACTGGTTATTTGAAAGTTTTTCTAGAAAATACATAAAAGGAGGGAACAATCATTATTTCAAATATCACAACTACTAGAAGAGAAAACAACCAAGACTACCAACATGGTTCCCGTTAATTGACAAGATAAAAAGATAAACATTCAAAAGTATAAAATTCTATCAACTGGATATGGAGTACCTTTATTCCTGCAGTCTTCTTTACAATACAGAAATAACGCCGAACACTAAACCTTATGAATGTACGTGATAGAGGTAGATAGGAAACAAAGTAACAAAGTATCGATATGTTGCTACATGTAACAAGTTCGCCATTTTATCAATTATGCCCTATCGATATATTAATTTGCCCTTTATTAAAACGTATTTCGTGATGATGATGAACTCTGTGAAAAATGGAAATGGATGATTCTAACATTCACAACCACTAGTGTTTTATGCTTAGCATAAACTTTTATATAATACCAATACATTTCAGATATACTTACTTCATAATAGGTTTATTCTCGTTAAAGAAGTGATAATATATATGAATAGTTATGTTAAAACATTCATACCCTGTTGTTTCATAAACAAAAATCAGATTACATTTATTATTCTAGAGTTCAATCAAATAAAGTAATAAAATCGCAATAACAAAGTCTAAAATTCAAGCACAACATGTCCAAACGAAACTTTTCTTCTATTTAAAATTGTGTTGTTCTTGATTGTTCCAAAATTTAGTTTCATGGGGTATACTATGATCCAAATGCAAAAGTGAAAAAAAAAATATATATCTGTAGAACTGTTGAACCAAATCGGATCTAAAACTATTAAACAAAGTTATGCTCGAGACTCAATTCTGCAGCTTTTCTTGTAAATTATAGGTAGAAGTGTTGTTCCAATGATTGACTGCTATTACCTATTAATTGAAAAGATGCGATCCGACCATCTAATGAACATTATTTAAAAAGGGTCTCTTGAACATATTTACTGCAGCGTTTTAGACTACAACTGGCATCCAAGAATAAGTTGTTTGAAAATCAATGAATTAGATGAAAAATCACCAAATAGAAAACTAACAGAACTCTTATTGTTATAGGAGAAATTCTCTAAACATCCATTCGGCGAACTCAGAAAAATTATACTTGACTAGATAAAGAATAATGGAAACGTAAAAAACAAAGCATGTACTAAAATAATCACTTAACGCTTCAAATAACCATAATTATACACATTACTGTACATTGTATAACATTTATAACTGCGACTGTGTAGCTACTTTCTAACCATGCATTCATAATATATCCCTACACTTTTATCAACGCATATAAAGCACTTTAAAGTGGTTTGTACACAAAATTACAACTTAAGTATTATATAATGTTTCTATCATGACTAAGCTCGGCGAGGAAAGTTTGATTACTTTTCCACATTGTAGTATTAAGTCAGCACTAGCATAGTAATATCACAACACTCATTCACAATGCTGTTTTAATCCTTGAACTAACTAGACCTTCCTCACAGTAAATGAACACTTTATGTATATCCTCATGAATGAGTTCTGTTGTAATGTGTTTTATGTTCTCGCTTCTTGCAAGATCGACAACATGCAGTCTTGTAGAATGGATAATCACAAAGTTCAATTTTTGCTTGTGGAACTAATTTACAGTTTTGTAGTTTGTCTATACAAGTTGGATCTGTAATAAAAAATAATATCAAAATTTATCATTTATACTCTGAAAGAAGGAAGACATGTTTGGTTTGATCATAAGTGTTAAAATTTTGGTCATGTTCACAACTATTTATTATTCGACAATCTCCGCGTCGCCAGTAAAACTGCATTTGCGCTACGACCGTCAAATCCCAAATTGACGGTGGCAACTCTCAAAAACAGTACTGTTATTCCTTAAATCGAATTTGCTCTTCATTAGTGAAGCAAAAATGTAAGAATTTACAAAGTTAAAGATAACACCATAGCCAAATGAAAAAAGTACGAAAAGAATAAAAAAAAAATCTCTAAATACTCTACATTGAAAACTAATGATTCAGAAACACGAGTTCAAACAAAACCTGGGACTAAACTCGTGTGCTACGAAACGGTAAACAGTCCTGTTAAACTCGTGTAGCTCGCACCAAGCATTGCTTAGAATGAATTAAATATGGATGGCAATTTCACAAATAAAGTAAGGACGATATTGTGGCTACGACCAATGAAGCATATCCATGGTCATATGTGACAAAAATTTAATCGGTCAAACAAAACAGTCAAACTTTATAGAAGAGCATTAAGAGTCCTTGGTACAGCAAGTTCTCTGCAAGCAGCATCCGCGATGACCTTCATGTATTCTCTTTACTAAATGAAAATAAATGTTACTGTTGGCATAAGTCAAATGGAATGATGATAGTTTTCTAATGAACATCATTTCAAATACCTGGAGTCAAATGCACCAGAAACAGACAGAAACATTTTAATTAAAATGTTGCTTTTGATGTTTTCCAATTCATGTATTGTTGTCGTGATATATATTTTTGATTCCACATTTAGAGAAGTTTGATAGTTCTGTATTGTCGACCTAATATTTTTCAATGTTATAAACACCATTGGTTAAATAGAGATACTAATAGGACTTACCTTCATCGAGCTGTGGAAGGTCACATGAATCAGTATTACAAACATGACGTGTAGTCGGACGGTGATCTTCAGAACAAGTAGAACTCGGACTTAAATCTTCGTCCAAACACTTCACCAACCTTGATTTTGTTCCGGCATCACATGATTTTGAACACTAAAATAAAATTTAAACATGTCAGTCATAAAAAAAGAAGATGGAAACAAAAGAGAATATTAAAGCACGATTTCTTTTGAATTAAAAAGCTTAAAATTTACCAAATTATTATTTATTTATTTATTATTTACTAATTATAATTTTGAAGTAAAAGATTAAAGTTTAACATTGGGTAGATGTCTTTATTTCAAGCAGTCGACATAATGTTTCCTCTCTTTAACTGAAGTTTTCGTACTTTTCTATGAAAAATGCAATAGATTACAATGACAATGGAACACACATTCAAAATAAGATATAAATATCTATCTTACCTTTGACCAAGAAGTCATAAACCACTCCGCTTGACAAGGCGGCAAATCTTTGCATGGTTTAGTTGTTGTTGGTTTTTGTTTTGATAAACAGTTTTCATCTCCCACCACAGTGATGAGCTTTTCTCCTAATTTTTTCATGCATATTACATCCCTTTTCTTCCTTCCATCTCCGCACGTCGCAGAGCACTGTGTAAAAGAATTTTAAGAAAAAATATTACATTATGCGTAACACATTTACCATACTGTTTTGCTGATTCACTTATTTTTTTTTTATATCAAGCAACAAATGTGTGATTTTTTCCCTCCAATTACATGTTTTTTATGAGGAAATGAGACGGTTAGATTGTTTCAATGACTATGAAAGTGATCAAAATCGTTATTTCGAATCAACTATTTAAAATAATTGTTAGTTGCTTTTAGGGGATTTTTCCTCCTTTATGAAGAAACAAATTGGTTCATGCATAGTCATTTTTATCTTAATAGTATTCACTTTTCACTTTAACCGATAGCAAAACGACCCATTTGAACCTGCCAGTGATTGTAAGTGACATTTATGCACTAATGTACCTTTGACCATGGACCCGTAAACCATATACCGCCACATGGAATCCTATTGCGACATGGCCTCTTTTCCCGCGGTTTTGACTTGGAGCATTTGCTTTCAGGAAGTGGCGCACCGTCTGCTGCTGAACAGAAAACCTTCCTTGTTACGTATCCAGTGCCACAACTAGATGAGCACTGAAAAAACACATCGTTAAAACATTGAAGCACATATCATAAAATTATATCAGTTTAATCAACAACTTAGACATTTTATACTTTATATTTTGTTACGTCACACTAATCTGTAACAGCCTACGTGAAAACATGTTATTACTCGATTAAGAATTATTGTCTGCGCATATAAACATTTCTATGTCCCTTTAGAAATTATATACATACAAAACTACTTTATAGAAAAAACCCTCATTACCTTGAGTTTCCGAAGGTACATTAGAGTAAAGTGTAGACAAGTTAAAAAAAATTCAGACTCAAGAAAATTTTTGTCATCATAAAAGTATTTGGGATGAGCCCAACAAACAAATAATCGATTTAGTTGTTGTTACTTTGTTTTTTTTTGTCAAAATCAGTTGTTTTCTAACTTTTCACTACTACTTTTTTAGAATTTCTGACCAGTAAAAGAGGCGAGGGCAAAATCATACTAGAGAAAGTGCCAATAATCTTACTTGCCTTCCTATTATACACCCCTTTCCCCGCAAAAATTGCATTATTATTTATTTCATGTATCCCATGAAAACCGCTCACCTCAAGAACGTCAAGTAATAATCACAAAAAATCAGATCGTTGCTTTTTTTCCTATTTTCATCACACTGGACCAAATGCAGAGGAATGTTGTTAATCTGCATTACTTTTTGATAACCTTTGCTATAGGGGTTCATTATGTTGAAAATTCGCCATCCAAAGTTTCAATTTCATTGGATGTATACTGATTGATACTTTAGTCTTGGAAAACATGATTTTGTTGTTTTAGTAATTGGCTTTGAACTAGCTTTAACTAGCTTTTAAAATCGGTTGTTTGTATCGTTTGTGTTCATGTTAGTTGTTTTTGTTTTGCTTCGTACCACTCTGATGAGCAGTTTTATTTTGTTGTGCTGTTATACCACTGTCCCAGGTAAGAGGAGTATTTGGTGCTCATAACTATGTTAAACCTCGCCACATTCTTTATGGGCCTTTCTCAATTCAGGAAAGCTGTAATACAGGGGTTGTTATTGGTTGCTGTTAGTCATTTTTGCTGTTTTTTGTTTATTGTTTTGTCATCAACCGGGTTGGTATGTTTTTCTTCGTTTGAATTGTTTTTCAATTTGTCATGTCTGTCCGGGCCTTTTATAGTTGACTATATGGTACGGGTTTTGCTCATTGTTGAAGGTCGTACTGTGGCCTGAAGTTACTTTAATTTACGTCATTTGGACGTTGGTGAAAAGTTGTCTCACTTGCAATCATACAGCATCTTTTTATTTTATCTACCGATAATTTTGCCTTCAAAGACTAGTCAGCAAAAAATTTACATCTGTTATATTTTTTATCAAGATATTAACATCTATAAAGTACCTCTTACTACTTTCTTTATCCTCTGGGTTTGATAAAAAATTGTCTTATTAAAAAAATTGGGGCAAGATTCATCATAGATTTATTTTAAAATTTCACCGTAAAAGCACCCTGGAGAAAATATTGTCGAAATGTATATATTTAACACACAAGTAGGTAAAATTAACAATTTAAATGGAAATCTTATTTATCATTTCGATAAATCAATTAATAAATTATAAGTTATCTTCTTTAAAATCAGATAGAAATCGCACAGAAAACATAACTTTATGACCGAGAGATAGATACATATGACACGGCGGTAATAGAGCACCTGTCTTCAAGCTTAAGGGTGTAGTGCACGCATTCTTCAGAAACAAAGATGATTTTAAATGAAAAATGATTAAAAGAGACAAGACATATTTGTATTTGTCTGATGTTTTTGTAACTTTTATGTGGTCACATTCAAAGCTATCAAATAAAAATACTTTGTCAAGTCATATTATAAAAGGAGGTATCACTATATTATATATCATAATATATCAAATATTAAACAATTTAATACTGTTTTAATCCATACCATTTTGCTATACAAAGGGTGACGTAAAGTCATTTATATCAGTTATCTTCATTTATGTATACAACCATAAGATGTAATTAAATACTTCTCAAAATTAATAAAGTACTATAGTTCAAAAAAAGATACCACAAAAAAGTATCAAAAAAGTTTTCGAGTAATACTACGACACTTTAAGATGTCATTAAATAAGTAAATATAAAATATATATAAAATAAATATCAGTGGATTTGAATATGTGTCCATTAGACCACAACCCAGCAACACAGTACAACAGAAATCTCATATTTAATGAGCAATATACGTTTCAAAAGCTTACCCGTCTTGACCACTTTGAGTAAAACCAACCAACTGCACAAACACCCATATTACAACTCTTTACCGTTTGTGGTTTAGAACCTATACAAGTTGACTCTGTAGTATTTTGGCCATCTACATGCTTGCAGTAAACCTCTCGTTCCTGCTGTCCCCGACCACAATTCACAGTACACTAAAAAACCGAACTATCATGGTAAAATATTGTTACAATGTTATTTGCAACAGCGTTGTACTTACATTTTAAAAAAACTTTCTACAAAATGGTGATTATATGTCTTTTTGTAACCAAAGTGACTTTTTTGATTTGTTTTTTTTTCGCAATGTTAAATTTGTAAAGGATACATGTTGGTTAAATGATACGTGGAACAAATATTTCTTTAAATGATTACCTTTGTTATAACGTTTGAAGTTGTATTCAATTTGCTTGTAACAAGAGGATAAAAGTTCTTTCAATTTTTTTAGCTTTTGAAATAACATGATTTGCATATTTTGTTAATTTAATTTTAAAATGTATACACACACCGGTTTCTTAAACTATTAAATGACCAAAATAAAAGATGCGGCTAAAAGACGGTTTATGCATTTTGTGTTTTCCCCTTTTTAGTAAAAACTGATTAAACTTCAATGAAAACAGTTTTGAAGGCATTGATATTTATAAAAACCTTTCCCCATTCCCCATTAGTCCATTCAGCACAAAGTCTTGTGTTGCAACTCCTTGCTGATTCCGGCCTGGTTCTTGAATCGCATCGAGAAGTTGGGACGTCTAAATGTAGCTCAGAATCTATCAACTGTTTGCACAGCACTGGTCTTGTCTGCATCCCTTGTCCACAGCTTGCACTGCAATCCGACCAGTTACCAAACTCCCAACTATCAAAACAAAAGGAAAGGAAACTAATTTTACTACACTTGCCCACAATGTATAAAGTAAAATAACAAAAATACCAAACTCCAAGGAAAATTTAAAACAGAAACTTCCTTATTAAATGGCAAAACCAAAAGCTCAAACACATCAAACGAATGGAAAACAACTGTCATATTCCTGACTTGGTACAGGCATTTCATTTCCTTGTGTAGAAAATGGTGGAGTAAACCTTATTTTATAGCTTATATATCTCTGATGCATGATTTTCATTATTAATTGTTTTTTGCTTTTAATTAGATTTCAGTAACTGCGAGTACTCTCAAATCGTACTTTCGTGTTAATTTGACCTGATGATACAATTTGTAATGTATTTTTGTTATTTAATGTCTACTTATTTATTGTTATATCTCGTCCCACTATTTTTTAATATATACCACCTTTGATAAGTGTTTGGTATGAAGATAAACTTTTCACTTCTGTTCTCGTACTATGAACAACAAAATTATTTATTTTATAAAAAATATTTTCGTACTCCATGTATACCTTACAACAAAATTATTCTATTTACCAGTATACGTTATTTTATTTGGCGGCATTTTATCCAAGGTTATGATTGTCTTTCTGATTTTGTTTTACATCTCACCCCCTTCATTTATTAATTTTGTATTTACATTGTGTCATATATCAAATTTATTCGTTCAGTGTATGTTCACTTGTTTTTGTTAATATGTCTTTTGATTGAGTTAAGCCTTTTCAATTGATATTTTATAGTGTGTCTTTCTATGTTGTGATGTTACACTATTGTTTCAGGTTAGGGTGAAGGTTGGCGCCTATTAAAACGTTTAAATCCGCTGCATTTCTTTGGACCTGTCCTAAGTCAGTAACCTGATGTTCAGTGGTTGTCGTTTGTTGATGTGGTTTATAAGTGTTTCTCGTTTCTAGTTTTTTATATAGATTAGACTGTTGGTTTTCCTGTTTGAATGGTTTTACACTAGTCATTTTTTGGGGCCCTTTATAGCTTGCTGTTTGGTGTGAACCAAGGCTCCGTGTTGAAGGGCGTACTTTGACCTATAATGGTTTACTTTTACAAATTGAGACTTGGATGGAGAGTTGTCTCATTGGCACATCTTCTTATATCTATTGTACAAACTTTGCTGGTGAGATGCGCATTTCGACTATCAATGTCTCTTCAGTGAAGCTTAAGGTCATAATATTTAATTATCCAAAACAAAATTGGAACTTTGAGGAGCTGATGTTCGTACGACTTATTATAGTTCAACAAATAAGAACGAACATTTAAGAATTGCGTGTAGTAATTTCCCAACTACACTATACTTGAACATTACTGGATAGAATACATTTTTTACGTACACAGGGAAAGTATATGCGTGCAATTAATAAGAACAGACTTCTTTCTTGTTCCAATAAATAATTACCAACCTATCCGAAAACTGAAAATGGGCTGATATATATACTTACTTTGGGGGACATATTTTGGAATTGCATTTTAGCACTTGTGACTGTGGTTTCAATCGAGGATCGCAATTTTCATTAGTAACCATAACGTTGGTATCTTTTTTCAAACATATAATCTTTGTTTCCTGTGCACCTGTTAAAAAAACAAGAAATTACCAGTCATGGTACATTGCATTTGAATCTAATATTTCATACGATGATAAGCATGGAAACAAGATATATGAATACTGGTTATTGAAATGGTTTAATTGTTCTTATTCCTGTACTACCACTTTTGTTATATAAATAAATGACTATACAACTATCACAGTTACTCTTTGAACATTCATCTTTTACATTCTAAAGACTTTCGACTTAATAAAATCCCAAATTGCGATGAAAAATCTCAAAATGTTGACTTGTAAATCTTGACTTTTTTTTTCCTTTTTGCTTGAAATGTTGACTTAAAAATACAAAGTATCAACCGGGTTGTCCAAATATTTTCTGTTAATTGAACTTTTGAACTTTGAAAAACTCCGATTTCATTACATTAACCTTGAAAAATTGGTAGTATTAAATATTTCAATATTTTTGAGAAAGCTTTTAGAATTTAAGGGAATTATTCTATCACATTCACTTTATAATAGCAAGAATTATATTTTTTAGAAGATCAATCTATGAACTAAATAGACGTATTTACACTTGTATGCAAATTTGTCCGCCATTACGTAAAATCACACAGGTTCCCGTAAACTTTGACATCATTATTCAAAACATTTGACGTCACAATTAAAAAATGATTGTTGTCTGACGTCAAAAGGTGATTCGGAGTAGATCTAAGGTCATTCGGAGGCAAAATATAGCTAAATACCAAAAGCGTAAATACGTTTATTATAGATCTGTGATTTCGCTATTATACTTAAATCTCAGACGAGTACGCGAGTCACGATAGATCTGAATTTTATTCAGATTTTTAAAAGAGCATCTTTATCCCCATTGAGATAAATGTCACAGGAAGACAAAACAAAAAATTATTTCAAGTATTGTATAAAAAAAGTCATTTGCATCTAATATATTTTATTTTAATCGCTATAATGTTTTGCATATACTTTGTAACCAAGATGCTTGATTTCTTGATTGACAACACATTTGTTACGTTTGGAGGATGTGTTTTTCAACAGACAGTCGGAATTCAAATAGGATCAATTGTGCCCCTCTTCTTGCCGACTTGTTTCTTTATTATTATGAGGCTGACTTCATACAGGAACTTCTTAGGAAGAAAGATAAGAAGTTAGCAGTATCCTTTAACTTTACGTTCCGCTATATAGATGATGTTCTCTCACTAAATAATACAAAATTTGGTGACTATGTTGAACGAATCTATCCCGTCGAACTAGAGATACAGGATACTACAGATACAGTTAAGTCTGCCTCATATCTTGACTTACATCTAGAAATTGACAATGAGGGTCGGTTGAAATTAAAACTTTACGACAAAAGGGATGATTTCAGCTTCCCAATGGTAAACTTTCCATTTCTATGTAGCAACATTCCAGCAGCGCCTGCATACGGAGTATATATCTCCCAATTGATACGATATTCCCGGGCTTGTATTTCCTATATTGATTTCCTTGATAGAGGATTGCTGCTCACAAGGAAGCTATTAAACCAAGAGTTCCAAATGGTGAAGTTGAAATCATCCCTTCGTAAATTACGAACGCCATCACGAGTTGGTTGACCGTTATGGAATAACCGTTTCACAGATGATATCGGATCTGTTCCTTATGTCGTAACTACAATACTCTTCCCTTTTCACGAATGTGACCTACCGAATTAGACTACTTACCGGATTTGTAATAACATAAGCAACACGACGGGTGCCACATGTGGAGCAGGATCTGCTTACCCTTTCGGAGCACCTGAGATCACTTCCAGTTTTTGGTGGGGTTCGTGTTGCTTAGTCTTTAGTTTTCTATGTTGTGTCATCTGTACTATTATTTGTCTGTTTGTCTTTTTATTTTTGGCCATGGCGTTGTCAGTTTGTTTTCGATCTGTGAGTTTGACTGTCCCTCTGGTATCTTTCGTCCCTCTTTTGTATAAGTGATGAAATTTCGATTAAAATGGCTTATAGAATAAATATAAAAAAGTATTTGAAAACAAATTTAAAATATTAATGAAAATGATAATTGTGATGATCCAATAGGCTGATATACCATCATTTAGATACTGGGATGAATACTATATATATATATAAAAGAAAGAAGTTTAACACATACGTCAAAATATTTGAAAATACTAATATTGATAATATTATGCTTCATAGAACATCCCGTTAATCTCCCAGTGTTATTTCAAAGATTAACTCATATTCCTAACAGGGGGTAATGAGATATATCCTTCCAACTCTGATGACCTTTCCCTGTATGTTTATGTTCACATATCAAGAAAAGAATAAGAAAAGGTGAAAAAGGTCATAGCGATCTGTTCATCTCTTGTCAAACAAGATAAAAAGATGTCCCCTATCCTGTTGCACATCTCCACAGGTGCTAAATCACCTGTCCAGCTAGTTGATTAATTACACAATATATCTTGGAACTTAAGGGAAAAATTCCGTTGACTTAATATTTCTCCATGAACCTCATTGACTAGAATTTGATTATGAAATAGGTGCGCTGTACGTATGGCCTTTTTGCATCTAAAAAATGCAGAGTTTTTAAGACTTGTGCTCCTTCCCAGATTTCACCGGTACCTCGCTGGTCATATCATCTTTTGAACGATTTTTAATAACTTAATATATTGATATTTGCACTTGCTCTTTCTCTTTTGTTACTTGCATTAGTAAATGATTGTTAATCTTAAACGGTCATTTTGATTTTAACATCAGCTGAAAAATCTAAAACTGAAAACATTAAGTCTTGTTAAAAGTTTTAGTTGTTTTAACAAAAATTTACTTGTAGTAAATTCAGTTCTGTTCATACATTTTGTGTACAGTCAATCCAGTACCGTTCAGTACCTTATCAGATAATTCAGAACCATTCAGTACCTTAACAGTCAATCCAGTACCGTTCATTACCTTATCAGACAATTCAATATGTTGTTGTTTTGTACAGGTAAATAATTGCTACTGAACATATACTGAACAAATCTTCATTGAATGCACGCGAATTGTTTAAACATTTCACTATCCGTAAGACTGAACATGACATGCAAATGAGCTGTTCTGTTCAAATTGACAGTTTCAGTTCAAAATTAGTTTACTAGTGTCTGTAATATTATAGATATTCCCGAATAAATAACTTCTGCTACATTTATTCAAGTATGTCTAAATCAAAGATGTTCGGCGCTGGTGGAATTCAATATAACAACATTTTTATTATACAGATGTTTTCACTAAAGAATTGACAATATATCAAAGCTGTTAAAAAACTGAAGGGTTACGAATTATTGAGTAAAGCAGAAAACATCAAGGATTATCGCCTCTCAAACTTTAAATTTTTCAAATATTTATTAATCACAACATGATGCAAGAAACCAATAAAATTGAGAATGGAAATGGGGAATATGTCAAAGAGATAACAACCCGGCCAAAGAGCAGATAACAGCCGAAGGCCACCAATGGGTCTTCAACGCAGCGAGAAAATCCCGCTCCCGGAGGTGGTCTTCAGCTGGCCCCTAAATAAACATGTGTACTAGTTCAGTCAAAATGGACGTCATACTAAACTCCAAAACATATAAATGAACTAAAATTAAAAAACATACAAGACTAACAAAGGCCAGAGGCTCCTGACTTGGGACAGGCGCAAAAATGCGGCGGGGTTAAACATGTTTTGTTAGATCTCAACCATCCCCCTTTACCTCTAACCAATGTACAAAAAAGAAACACACAGCGATACGCACAGTAATGAATTTCTCAATAATTTTTAAAAAAACAACTAAAATACATGTCTGCTAAAATACATGTATTATCATTTTCTTTTTTACTTTAATTCACTACTTATTGATACACTTAAAAAATCATTTCTTTCCATACATGTAACACCAATTGATTTTTTTCCAGCAGATTTTTTTTATTTTTTTCTCTCTTTCAAATAGATAAAAAATGAAAACAACACTTTATAAATTTTATGCGTCCAAAGCGCTTTTCTAGATATACGTTTATCAGGAACTCTCAAAGCCAAATATTTGAAAGCAAATGGTGTATAAGAACCTAAATAGTCGAAGAGGCCAAAAAGGATAAAGGGTTATATTTTTGCTTTGTCCTGTTGTTTATGTGTCTAGCATCCTATATTGAAAAAGACAGAGCAATACGAACCCCACCAAAAACCAAGGTTGACCTCAAGCGCTCCGAAAAGGTGAGCAGTCTACGCGTCAGAAACAAAAGATTATAAGCCAATAGTTATTTACATTTCTGTATACGAACTCTGAAAATAGCAATAGCAATATGAATTCGGGACCTCTATATTCCATATTATTTCTTCTAATAAAACTCCTTAGTATTGTGAACTACCTTATTTAAAACGTAAACATTTAAACTCAGATTCTATTCAAACTAGACAAACCTAACTGGAACCCCTCGTGGGTAATAAACTAAAATCCGACAAAAATTTAAGAACAGTGGAAAAGAATTTTTAATGTGTAATTGAGCTGCATCATTTAAAATTCCAGTTCACATGTTAGTCAATACGACCATATAAATCATCCTTAAATAGGTCTTGGAACATCATTCATCATCATAAAAAGAAATTGCCATCATCGCTACCCGCCTAGTATAAATCCCACAGTCAATTTTGTTTAAAAATAAAAAAAAATGAAATATATCTTTCTTTTTAAACTAAAATTAAATTTGGTAAAGGGTAATCATTGATTATATCAGCTGTCATTTTGACAAGCAAGAACATTCTTTTGTATAGAATGATTAAGCAGGTCTGCATTAAAGGCTGCAGTAACATATAATGTATGTGTTTGACAGCCACAAGTGTGCTGTTTAGAAGGCAATTATCAAAATGTATGAAATTTGAACTATAAATTCTACCATCGATTTAAAAAAACATATAACACCCGTTCATATAACATCAATTGAACAAATATCATATATATATATTAAAAGAAGTAAAAAGGTCAAACTTTATAATTTAAAATCAGTGCAATATCTTAAACGTACATTTGGGGTCTACACAAATATCAAACATATGCATGGTTAACATGCTTTGCATTCTTCTTTGTTTATTACGCATCTCGGTTATACGTCAGAATGGTTTACAAAAAAACTGATATTTTCTTTTTTACGAAATTCAAACATAACTGCATGGGCTAAATAAAGTGTTATCTGACCGATTAAAGCGGATATCAGAATCCATACGGTTAATGGAAAATTACATTGTTTGAACAATATATAAAGGATGGTCACCAACTTGGTGTTTTGATACCGAACCGATACACATGTGATTGGGGTATGAACCCCCTTTTTACCGTCATGCGGATGTTTTCAATAATATCTTTATTTATCGTGTTTTTATTAGACTACAGTGTAATGCTGGAGATTATGATGTCCGGCTAGTTAGAAAGTTTTATCGGGTTTTCACAGACACTGGTTTTCGTCTACATTGTAGATCTAAGTTTTTAGAATATTCAAATTTTAATTGAAAACATCTTTTGAAGTTGTAGGCAAATATAAGATCTTCCAAAGTTTTACGGCCGCCATGACATACGTGCTTTATTTTTTTGTTCGTTTGTGTAGTGTTTTCTCAATAACGCATTTGTTCGGTATTTTGTATCCAGATGCAATTTTGTAATGTGACAAAATAGACTAACTTTAATGAAAATATAAAGACCATTCTTAATTAGATTTGGCAAAACATGAACAATTAAACTAACGATTAGAATATTCTGTGTATTTCATCTGACACTAGAATATGTAATTGAAGACTAAATTAAGTCATTGCCACACACGCAGACAATACAAGGACGGTACTAAACTTGTATTGTAATTTGTTTGTTGTCATATATCATAGACTTTCAAGTTCCTAATTATATATTTATATTATGTGAAGTTCAGGTGAACGGACACCAAGGTTTTCATCACAAAGAGTTCCTTCAACTCTAATATTTCAAGTCTTAACAAACAGTTAACGAAGCGGTGACAATTCTTTTGCTAGAACCAACATAGACTAAGAGGGAAAGAGGCACACATATTGTTGAGTTTCATAACTACTTAACTGTTTAAATTATGATACTAATAAGAGGGTACTCAGATCCAATCAAAACAGACACTTAAAATGAGATGGACATTTCGAAAAAAAAAAAAACAACAACAAAAGAGTGAGAATGAATTTAGATTGAATTATGAAAAACCAATGGAAGTCATTGTTAAAAACAGGACAACAAAAGTATTTGATAAGAGGCATTTATTTTAAAATCAACAAATATTGTATTATCAAATCACCAAATAGTGTTATATTTAATGGAATCTTTGATTTCATGTAGGTCATGGGCTTGATTGGAATAGCTGTTTGTGCAACCCCACCTCTCAATTAATCCTACTTTTTATGTCGTTTTATGTATCCTCTTCATAAAAAAGATCTTTACCGTAATTATTCTCATTGCAATATCAATTTTAAAGCTTTTTTTTAATACCAACTCGAACTTTTTTGCGGCGTTTTTTTCCGCAACGAGGTTTATTTGCATTTCTTTTAAAAAATACCAACAGTTCTTAAATAGATATCAATATCAAGATAAATGTCTTATCTACAATACACAGGCTTGTTTGGATTACCCTGAAAAGACTTTTCAATGAGCAAATATTTGCTTCTACGCTACAAAAAATAGAATATTTCTTTCCTTAAATTTTGAATTTTATAGGCCTTTATTTTCAAACTCGATCTTTTTGGAAACGTTATGATTTGGTTCTCCAACTTTTATCGTGAAGTTAATACGGAAATAAGTATCGACATACACGTTTGCTGAAGATAACAGGTAGATCTAAAACTAGTTTCAATTTAAATATGAGTATAGGAAACCAGTTTTATTTTTAATTTTTAATTTTGAAGTTGAAAGTAACAAATAAACATAAAGAAAATATATAGTTACATGATGAATTCTACAAAACTGAACTATAGAAACTATAAATGTACAATGTCTGTTTACCTACCTCCTCCACAAGTTCTTGAACATTCTGTAAATCCTGATATTCTCCAAAAATAGTTTTTACTGTCGGGTATATGGTTAGCAATTACTAAACGTGGTTTGTTTACAGTTTCACCAAGAGGTACGCCATTTGCACTTCCACCGAGTGGAATTCCTCCCTGGGATACGCTATTTGCCGATCCGCCAAGCGGTACACCATCTGCAGATCCGCCTAGCGGAATGCCATTACTATATACCGGATATCCCTTTTTACCGTAGAAACTCTCTTGCCCTAATGGGACATTGTTATTTCCTGACGATTGCTGACCGTAGTCGCCAGTAGCTGCCTGGTTATACGCTCCCAATCCTCCTGAATAAGAATATCCACTTTGGTCGACTTGTTGCTGTTCAGTTTTCGTTGAACTAACACGAGTATTGCCTGTATCACTATTTGTATTCCTTATATTATCATTAGTGCTGTAAGTGTTTTCAAAACTAGGTTTAGACTGAACAGCTGCTTGAGAATTGACATTCCTGGAGTTTTGGTTATTATTTACTTGTGTTCTATGCTTATGAAGTTCATTTGGATTCGTTATCATATGAACGTCTTTTTGTTTACTAAGATGTGCATTGCGATTAGATAATTGTGCACTAGGATTTCGTCGATTTTCTCTAAGATTAGGCACCATATTTTGCATAAAATAGTCTGTTAAATTATTCGGCACGGTAAATTGATACATTATACCTGTATTTACTTGGTAAAACAGCAACTGCAAGAAAAAAATCGATAAACAATTTCACACGTCTACATAAGATAAACAAGTTTATAATGGACCTGCAAATTGATGAAGGATTTTAACATTAAATTATACGCAAGACTGACATCGAAATGACACTAAATGACAGTATTTTGATATAGGTTTGGGATGATTTTGTCATAATTTCTAGACAAATATGTTCTGATCAGATAATACGGCCAGCGTTTTCCAAATGTGGCGTATTACATTAAGCCAGAGTTAATAATTTTTGTTGGCTTCTTCTGCCACATTTGAATATCTTTCAGATTCAAATTATTTGTTATTTATTTTTGGAACGGGGTGATCTTCGAAGCAAAATGTTACAAATTATATATGTAATGTTCTAAATTAAGTGTCTCAATTGTCTTCCAAGCAATCAGCAATGTATAGTTTTGAATAACATGTAATCTAAATAGATACATTGTCTATAAAAGATTATCACAAAATTTTAAACATATCATTTTGACATTTTAAATTAAGTTTTAGATTTCACTAGGTTTCATCAACTTTCCGATTTTGACGTTCTGATTGAAATATGTACTTGTGAAATTGACCATTCCGTTTAACTATAATGTACCCGATTCTCCTTCCTGACAAAGTTATAATCGTAAAAAACACAACTGCACATGTTATGGAGGAATTTATGGAGGAATTTATTTTTTTTTACCAATTTCCTTCTAAGTATTTAGACATTTAACATAAAACCGGCAAAGTCCGCATTCTGCTTTGGGAAACGCTCAAAGAACCACTCTGTTCAAAACAAATAATAAGCTGTAATTGGTGGAAACTAATTCTGTAAAACTTTAGTTCCCTTCAAACGTAAGTTATTTGACAATATATTGAAATGGCAAGGTACATACTTCGAAAATAACATAGATTAATATGATAGATGTACAATTAAATATTGTTCAAATTAGAAGCGACAGTTGTTTCTGATGTTCAAATCTCATAAATCTAAAACAAAATACAAATCAAGGTAAAACAACAAATACTAATGGAATCGCATGAGCTCAAGAGAGAGAGAGAGAGAGAGAGAGAGAGAGAGAGAGAGAGAGAGAGAGAGAGAGAGAGACAGAGAGAGACGTCTTGCAATGCAAATCCACACTCAGTTAAAATGCCATAACCGAGAATAAGACATAATGGGTATATTTACAGATGACTTTTCTTGTATCTAAGGATATAAGGCTTCAAAAATGTGTCGCTAGCGAGTGGAGACACAGACACATCGTAACAGTCAATCGTTGTTGGGACCGTAAAACTTATGTAGTGTCGATTTCGGTCTTTTATCCTCATAACTATGTTGGAGCAGATTTTGTACAAATGAAACAATCATGTTAAAGAAGTCCGTATAGTGTGAACATCATTAAGCGTAACGTAGTAATTGAGATATGTATACTTGATACGATGGGTCAGAGGGTATTCTACTGTTTAGAAATGGAGAGTTGGCAATTTGAAATTTGAAATCAATTGAAGTTTGTGATAGATTCTAGTATGTCAATATCGAGCAAAATATAATAAAATAAGAAATAGACCTTATGGTTTTGTAGTATACTTAATCCTATGTTCCCTATGGTATATGAGATACAAGCATTCACTGAAATGTGGGTTATTGAGTGACACGACATCATCAATATATCCAAAAGTAAAACTAAAGAATGTTTCAATGTGCTTTTTCTAATGTCTTTGAGAAGATCTGTATGAGTTCTGCTTTAAATAAGTATTAAATAATTCGGCCAGTAGGGGTACACAGTTAGTACTCATTGGAATACTGACTCTACTGACATATCAATCCACCAAACTCAACAAATATGCTGTCTATAAAAAAGCCCAGCAGTTTCATGTTATCAACTTCTGTGTATTTGTTGATGGAATCGGTGTTGTTCTACACCAAGTTATATATTTCATGACCTAAAACAAGGAACTGTATCTGCGATTCCCATTTTTGTAGAGGAGGGTCTGTTTTATGTGATGATTGTTGACAAGCTTTGTTTTTTTAAATGTAAACGGTTGGTGGTTTTATATTTAGAAATTAGAGAAACCGTGTGTACTAATGCAATCAGGAAATGAAGTTGCGAGGCAGAAATTGACTAACATCCCAATATATCTCATTTCATGACGACACGGGTGTCAGTTGATTTATTTCAAGCTCCTTTGACTATTTGCATTTGTACATACGGTTCAATAATTTCATAATTCATGAGAGATATATGGGAAAATATACAATCATTAGTCGACGATGAAAACACCATGGCATAGAGGGGAAAAAAAGAATATTTTCTAAGAAAATTTGAAAAGCAACTTGCCCTACAACTTGAAATTGAGCAACTACAATCCCATTAAAAAAAAAACCGGTACATTTTTGAAAATATTTTGACTTCCAGTTTTATAATTTTCTTTCCATTGGTTAAACAAAAAAGTTTCTATCAATACAGGAGCAACATCTATCCAATAAAATAAAACCGAGGAGGGGTGACATTTTTGAAAATTTTGAGTACCGATATTATTATTTTCTTTTTACTGGTGAAAATAGTATAAATCTGTTAATCTTTTATCTGCAAAGCTGACACACATTATGGTTTTTAAGATGCGATGTCTCAATAGGACAACATAAACCATGACCTAGAGTCTCGATGGGACAACTTAAACCATGACCTAGAGTCTCGATGGGACAACCTAAAAGGCATAGAGGCCAACTATTTGATTTAAAGTCGGTCTGCGTTGGTAGGATATCTATAAGTTTAACCTTCGTACACTCTAATTTCAGACAGTAAATACTTATAGCCTATTTAAAAACAATACAAGTAATATTTTACCAAGGTCTAGATATCTTAATAATTCTGGCAGCTGAGTATATCAAATTATACTTTACATATTATAAATACTTAACTAACTGTATGTCAACAAGGTAGCATACCATGTTCTAGTTTACATAGTAAGGTGAAAAGTCAATTACATTTATATTGTTAACAACAAGAATTATGTTGTTTTATGCCAGTTATGACAAATGAACAGATATATGACAATAGTAAAAACCATAATTCACTTAACTCAACTGTTCTCATGAATGATAAGAAGTTACAACAATATATCTACTACCGTATAAACCTATCGAAATCGTTTTAAATTATCATGTGTAATTAACCACTTATAATATGTATAAATTCTGCATTTTGATGTACATGTTTATGAATACATCAATATTTTACATTTTTATATATTAGTATAACTATTGAAAAAATAGTTATTGAATATTTTCTTACTTCTCAAATATGTGTCGTATATCCACTGAATAATTAATTCAACTTACTATTTAGATGTTTCTCAATCAATGGTATTAAAAATGGTTTTGATACAAAATTTCGAATATGGGAACAAGGACATTGCACAGCATTGAAACTGTTATTATTGGAGAACAAAGTCATACTCCTTTTATGAACATCAATTTCTACATAAATCAAAATGATATACTACTCCAAAACACATTATTGTCCATTTATTCGATGATGTAAACTTTTTCTGAATATTGTTACCTATTGTAGTCATCTTGTTAAATATCCTTATTAAATCTTTCAATAAGGTTTGTAAGAGCAGGTACAGAGTTTGTCATTTCTAGGCAATGTGTATGTTTGCAAAAAATAGAAAAAATGTATCTGTTTGTTTGCTGTTTTAAATCAAGGAGGAGGGGTTACTTTTCTTTCTAAAAATAATCACTGCTTAATACTATAGTAAAATACTTTATAATAGAATTTATCTTGACAGATTTTGACATGTATAACAGAACAAGTGTTACTAGTAAAGCAATGACTACAAACCCATCTGAGTTTCTCGTCGGTTTTTTATGGGACTCTTAGTTGTTCAATCATCAGTTTTCTGTGTATTTTCAGTTAACTGCTATTGGTTTTTTCACTATTTTCTTTTTGCCATAGTGTTGTCCGGTTTTGTTCGACTTATCAATTTTCCTCTAGTATACTCCCCATTTTCAATGTGCGAGAGAGTATACGTAAGGAATTCGTTTTGATAGTTTGTCCATAGGTGCTCGAATTTAGCCAACATGATTGGTGTAATTATTATGATTTCGGCGGAACTTGTAACACCTGTATGGAAATCTGTGTTTTAATATAAGCTATTGAGATACCTCTAAGTCAATGGATTTCGTTGTTGGACCGTCGGCCATAATACACTGCGATCGGCAGCCTTCTGATCTTTTATTTCTGTGATACGTAAAAGTTGTTCCCGCTTCTCTGAACACGTTGTTTCTAGTTAGTCTATAATTTCCATTGATGATGTAATCGCCATCTGTTAATTTTAATGCTGAAAAAGTAATAAAAATGTGTTCCTTTGAAAAGTTCGATTTAATGTTTAAAAAGTCAATAATGTTTAATATAATGCGGGAACATATTCAGACATCAACTAGCAGGGCGCACAATCGTTTTCAATTAATAAAAGAGTTGATTTTTAGTCAATGAATGAAAATAAGACTTTATAAATTTTGTGCATTTCGAAAGGCTTTTCTCGATGGCACTTCATCAGGAACATTCAGCATAAAAAATGACAGCCAAGGATGTATAACTCAATATTTAAATGAAACGGTTGGAATATTTCATTAAGTTAAATTTTAAATATTATCTACATTTAGTAATAAATGACACTGCTTCACTGATGTAAACTGCCTTAAGATAAAGCTGACTGCCGTATTTGATATTAATGAAAGGAGGCTAATAGACTTCAGCCAGTCTAGTCAATGGCGAGACAAAGGGTCTGTTTATCCAATAAATTACATATTTTTGATCACAGTAAGCTTTTTATGTGCATGTACCTCTGTGTCATAAGTCAAATATTTCGACACACTACAGAAGGCCAGTAAAGGTAAAACAAAGAAATGTAAATAAAACGACTATTATGTAATAATTTCGTATCAAGATTTTTCGCTTTACCGGATATGAATTCTTTTGATGTGCCTTACAATGTGTATCTAATATGAAAAATAAAGTTAAATGTTTTTATTGTGAACTTTAAATTGTTTTTAGGTACAAACACTTCATTTACGTGACAAATAACCCACGATATTGAAAATAACGTAATGGCTTAAATGAACCATAGCAACAAAATGGCCATGGTTACAATTTCATAATAGTTTTTATATGTACTTTTTGTGTAAAGGCACATGTAGTCACACAGTTACATTTTTGAGAATGAAGAAGCTACCGGACAATATCGATAACACAAATATCGCATTAGCTATAAACAGACAAAAGACGCAAAAAAAATAATAAAATAAAATAAATAAAAAATAACAATTTAAGATTTTCGTTCCTTCGAAGTGCTTTTCTGGATTTACCTTCAACAAAACTCTAAAACCTAAACACCTGAAAGCAAACCATGTATAAACACCTAATTTAAACGTGAGGCGCTATATGAACAAAAGGGACATAACAATGTAGCCAAATTCATCCAAGTTAACTTTGCCTGAGAAAGTTGGAACCCTAGTTTCTTAATATATTCTAATTACTGTATATCAAAGGAAATTTAAGGAATTTAAAAAAAAAGTTTGGTATAATTCATGTTAGTACCGAAGCATTGACTACTGAGCTGAAGCCAAAAATGAATGTAAACGTTATGAATTGAGATTACTTTATCACATGATATTCCCAATATTTCAGTCTGTTGATTTGATTTTTCTTTTTACATAGTCCCTTTGGGTCCCTTCCAATCGCTGTTTTATTTCAAATTACAAAGTCATTGATTGTTATTTAAAAAAAAACGACACGGTTGGTATCTCTGGTGAGTTTTTAAAAACCACTAGGTCTATGCCACTCTTGGTGGATGCTTCCCCCCCCCCCCCCCCCCGAGGGATACGGTCATTTTCTGTATATTTACTGCGTATAAAATGCTTAATTATTCAATGCACTAAACTTTTTTTAGATTTTTTTTCATTTTGTCGTATGTATCGTAAGTAAAAATATTCAAAGCAACAGTAAAGTGTGTGTCAGTGTTGTTAATAAATAGATTTACAAAAAGTTAGGGCCAACTTTCCCGGTATTTGTTTCATTCCAAAGGTCAAAATCAGAAAGTTGTTAAAACCTAATGGATTTCGAATACTTACGAGTCTATGTATTAATCATACTATACTTCAAAATATTATCAACAATTTTACTTATTTCCATAGAATCATAATGATATTCACCGCCACATATCGCTATTAAAGACAATATTGCAATTTTACATGTTTTGTTAAAATTTTGCATACAAATCGCATCATTAACTAAAATGAATTCATGTGTATCTGAAAGACAATAATTATATATAATTACTTCCAATATAAATTTTTAATTTTGGTTAAGAATATAAAAATAAGGAGATGTAGTATGATTGCCAATGAGACAACTATCCACCAAAGTTCAAATGAAGTGGATGTAAGCAATTATAGGCAACCGTACGGCCTTCAACAATGAGAAAACCCAATACCGTATAGTCGGTTATAAAATGACCAGACTATATACTTTTTTGGAATAATTGTGTTATGTTTCCAATTTGCAAAATAGGAAATATAATAATGGGACATATTTTGTCAAAATCTATCAAACATTGCAGTTTTGAGCAAGCATCTTTCGGTATTTACACTTTGGTCACATGTTCGAAAATTAGCGAAAATGTTGTTAAATCTTTTAAGTATGAATCATCTGAATTTACGATACTGAGAATTTTAGTAAAGGAACGTTTAGAAAAATGGCCCTGGTGTGAAATAACTTCAGGGAATTGGCCCTTCCTCTTTGAGAAGACGACAATAGCTTTAATGTCAATTGCATGAGTTTATGGGAAATAAAATAAACAAAAACAGAAGAAGAAATGCTGGAAAATGGATCCAGCAATTATGATGCCAGAAATTATAGTTTATTAATGGCAGACACGTTTATCATTTCAAGAAAGTTTAATCATGAGAAAGATCAGATATTAATGCTTTATATAAGACCTAAGGCGCCTTTTCAAGATTTACAATAGAAATCACCACATTGCTGTAGATTTTTAATGCTGTTGATATAGTAAATACAAGACAATTTATGTCCATCGGTTTACATGTTATCGTTTAAAAAAACACTATATAAGTCATCTAATGTTCCAACTTAGACACAAATTTCAGTGTTGAAAGATATGAAATCCGGAATATCTGTAAACCTCAATAATATTGGAACAGGTCTTAAATATCCACTCATTTAAGTTGTGATTTGTACTATTTATTCGGTGATAAAACATTCATAAATTGTTAATCGAACAAACACAAGGATTCAGACTATGTTTAAAAGATATTTTATAATTTATTGCTGTCTAAACGCGACTAAACACACCTTAAGAAAATATTGAGATATCTAAATCCTTTACAGAAAGTTGTTATTTGGTACTAAGTACACATCACTTGCCCTACATTTTTTTTGTCTGGAAAGAATTGACACAACAAGACCATTTGTAAACTTTAAATATTTGTCAAATGTTATATATTGCTTCCGTATCCGTTCAAGTATTTCTAAATTGTACAAATTAATTTACCTCGCCTGACGAGTCCAATATACTTACTTATGAGACATCTATACACAGATACAGTTAAAGAAATGGTTTCAATGGAACTTGTTAGCCTATTCTATTTTTAATGTTCCTTTTAATTAACAATTAAAGTATACGTTTTCTGGTCAACTGTCTAATATAATATATTATAATACAATAATCTGTATTTTCAAAAGGATCGTTGAATATGCACTACATTATTTTGATCATCTTACTACTAAGCGCTAAAGGTGAGTTTGAAGTCAAAACTGCACTTTATGGTTACGTTCTATACGTTTGTGGCTTTTACGATCTGTGATGTACGAATTATTGGCAGTAGTTATTGCTTTTAATACCTTCTTACTATATTTATATAGACTGCGCAAGATTGTGTCAACTATTGTTTGATCAGTCCAAAAACCAAAAGCTTATTAAACCGAAACATTTATTGAGACATTTACAACAATTGAAAAGTTACTGTAACATTGTAGACATTCTAATTACAGATCTCCGGTGGTTTTCAAAACTTGCTAAGACTCGGGTTACAAAAAATTATAGAACTTGACATATGGAGTTGAAGATCGTATATTAATGTATTCGTTTGTGTGTTGTTGGTTTTCTGTCTCATTTACATTTTTCAACTATCTTCTAAATAATATCGATAGAAATCAATTTACCCATTTTAAAATTATGACCATTCCCAAAGACCAAAGTTAGTCCTGGCACAGATAAAAACGTTAAATAGGGTAACTATATATTTTTTTCAAAGTCTGAGTTTTCATTTTTCGTAAATTCATATCAGCTGAAAATGTCTTCCAGTTTGATATCGGATTGCTGCTCAAAGGGAAGTTTCCCGACCAAGGGTTTCTACACATTGTGTATCAACACCAAGTAATATGAATGACGAAAGAATGAAGAATAATTTATCTTCGTATCTAAGGAACCTGATAACATTTCGAGCAATACTAGACATAAATCTAGCTTTCTTGCACTAGAAATGATAGATTAACAACAATAAGGTGGTATAGGTGATAATTGAAGAGCATCTGAAACACTAAAGAAATTTATAATGTTAGAGAGGAAAAATGGAATATTCTAAATGTAAGTGACAAGCGAGGAATTTCCGTCGTATTCCAATAATTAAATACCTAAATCATGTCTTATTCACCGACTTTTGTTTCATCAAAATTATTTCAACGACCTCATATATATTGCTGCACAATTTATCACTCACTTTTCATATGTATAATATTGACTTAGTCAGTAGACTACCTAACAGTTCACACTAAGTAAAGAAATTATTGAAACAAGTTAAAGTCATTACTTAAAATTGTCTAGCATCATCACAACTTGGTTGATATTCAGTGATGATGAAGCTTTTACGACTCTCTAGATATCTTGTTATCACGACCGTTTGATCTTGTCGGTAAGTGTAGCTCGATTGTTTGTTAATGAAAACCTTTCAATAACTTTAAATGATAAGAACAGTAATGATGGCACTGATCTTTTAACATATTTACATCTATAATATTTTGTTGGTTATTTACTGATATATTTTTCTCATATACACATACATCCACAACACGTTTTCTTCTCCAAAAATAAGGATCGTTGTCACATCAAGAGTTAAGATATATTAGAGAGTTGAAGTCTTGTAGTAAATCCCCGCAAAACAACACCCAATCATTGGCATAAAAAGTGAGCTTTAAACCTACTGATTGATATTTTAGTCTTAGATGCATGCATTTTTTATTAGTTGTTATTGGCTTTGAACTAGCTGTCAGTAACTGCTAGTACTCTCAGATCTGTACTTAGTGTCCTTTTTGTTGTGGGGATGTATGAATACCCTACCATGTCCGGTCCTTGTTTTTATTAGATGTTTTTATTACTTTGTATCGATCTGATGAGTTAAGCCCTTTTCAACTTATTTTTATAGTTTGTTCTTAGGTTGTACTGTTCCACCACTGTCCCAGGTTAGGGGGAGGATTTGGCGCCAGCAAACTAGTTTATGTGTATGTGACTGTCCTAAGTCAGGAGGAGCCTGTAATTCAGTGGTTTTCGTTTGTTGCTGTATATCATATTCGTTTTTCATTCATTATTTTGGCCGTTAGCTTTCTCGTTTGAACTGTTTTACATTTGTCACTTCGGGGTCTTTTATAGTTGACTATGTGGTATGGGATGTGCTCATTGTTAAAGGCCGTACGGTGACCTATAGTTGTTTACTTCTATGTTGTCTCTGGTGGAAAGTTGTCTCATACCACATCTTATTTCATATGTATTGAATTCAAATACAATTAGCTCAAGGTTCATTTGTTTACATGACACTTTTCGAGCACCATTTTAAAAATAAGGGGCCGCAAAATGACAAGTAGCTCTCAAGTATTGCATCTAACTTGCAAAGTGTAAAGCTTGAATTAAATTTAATCGTCAGGTCGAAAGTTTAAAGTTCAAGGTCACCAGATGCACTATGAATGTATGAACGGATAAATATCAGTATAAAGTATCAGCACGCATTGATTTGTAACAACACAAAAAACATAAGACACGGTGAAACAAACGTAGGATTTTGTTAGTACCGGAACACTAAACAATGCATAAGTATGACAGTTATTTACACAATTTCTTTTCCTTTAATTTATAACACACATGCGATATTATGCAACATCGGGCATCTAATTTATCGTTCCCGACCCCATGAATCCCAAGACATCACTGAAACATAGTACAATTGAAATAATATAAACTAAAAGCAAACTGTTGACACAAAGATATGTCTCAATACAAATTTTGAAGCCTGAACGTTTAAACTATGCATGAATCTTGATTAGATTGACCATGACTGAGGGGGCGGGGGCAAATAATAGCCATTGAAATGACAATACTAATACAACTGTGCATTGTACCATGTTTGTTGTTAACTGCTGTTTATCATTGTTTCATTTCAGTAATAATTATAAGTTTTGATTGCTAGAGCATGTATGTGCTTTTTGCAAAAAATGCCTGCATTCAACAACATACCAATTACAATTGACCTATTAGTATTCATGTATAACTGACCCAATCGACGACACCGTCGCCGTTGCCGCACGGAAACAGCACGTCTAAATATCCGACTTCGTCTTGAGACAAAAAGATTGATGCATACATGGTATTATATGAGGACTTATATCAGTTTGTTTATTTATAGATTGAAACAAGAATAAAATGCTACTTTTATTTTTTTAGTTTTAAAACTACTACAAAGGAAGATGTATGATGATTATTTGGCCCCTGAAAATAGTTAAACTATCGAAGATTTTCAAAAATTATGTTAATTTTATAAATAAATGAACAAGTTTTATAATCTCGACACTTTAGTGCAGAAAGGACACTTGTGATGTCATAAACATGTCAAAGTTGACGTTTGACCTAAAAAGGCCAGGCATTTTCACACGTCAATATATTATGCCCCAGCATAAACATATACCCAAATCACTTTCTTTTATTTAAATGCTAAGTATTTTTTTTAAATAAAGTATTTTAGGTCCACTATAAAATTAAATTTCTTGGAAATCTTGAAATCTATGCAATAAAGTTTAACATTGTGATTAAAACAGAATTTTTGCTCTAAGACTTATCAATTTTTCCGATAGGGTTATGAGGAGGACCAAATCAAAGTGACCCAAAACAAGTTTTACTGTCACTATCACGAACAAAATATATGTCAGTGTCTCAACTGATAAGAGACGTACTTTCGCGATTGTGACCGTAAAACATGATTTTCGAGATTTGAACACCGATAAGCTACATCGGTTATTTACATCATTTAGTTTGAGTGCTTTTTCCAAATATATCAGATATCAACTTATGTCAACTTACCAAATAAATGTCCGAACACAGTTCGTTTGACAAACAGATGTTCACATACGGTCGAAATCAATTTCGTATAGAAACATACATGTATGTATAACAATGTCTATTTCGATAACTACTACTGGCCTAATATTTGTTCTTTTATATGTTAATAAGTGGTAATCTAAACTATTTAAAAATAATTCGATAATCACATTCCATGCATAAAACACATTAATCAAAACGTTCATCAAAAGTTCAATGTTCAGTTCCATAAATAAATGTTCCGGACCATATGAGTATTTGGACCGTACGCGTATGGTCATGACCATATGATTATACTCAGACCATATGAGAATATACTTGTTTGGTTATTAACGGGCCGGACCATATGAGTATTTAGATCATATAGGTATTTTTCGAACAAGTTCAAACTTCCTTAACAGGCACAGCTCGTTCTCTGAACCAAAATCGGCACAAGTTATTAATTTATTGAATCTTGGTATATTTGTTATCTTGCCTTCGCTATCTAGAGTCAATTTTAAGCACCTTTATCCTGTCGACAGTTTCCTCCGTATGTGAATCCACATGTGTTTGGGGCATGGACATTTTTTGTCCCGGCGTTTAGATTAGATTTTCTTTAATTTCTTCTAATTTTCCACTAATTTTCACTTGACCGATGTGTTCATACGCTTATTCATACGCTCTTACAATAACAGTGGTTTGTACATAAGCCGAATAGAGGACAGCATGTATAAACTACTGTAATTGTAAATCGTACAAAAAGGAGTATGAACAAATTAAATAACGAAAAATAATTAAAAATGTTTAAGAATTTTAATTTACAAAAAAAATTGAAACACCAAAATAAAGAAAAAGGAGGGTTCAATGCTCCAATTGCTAATGTGTAAAACAGTCGTCTTCTTGCTCAACAGCTCACTTAGTTATTTTCGGAGTCGACATATTGTTTCGTAAAAACAAATTAAAAATGCTTCTACTATCATTTTAACTTGTGAGTAAAAATAATTTTCTTTCATTAATCACGTTACAATAATTACCAAATTATTATCTAAGTCAAAATTTCATTTTTAGAAACTACTGATTTATGACACCTTGAAGGGTGATGCCTTCAACGTTCATCGTATTAATTACTCGGACCATACGCGTATGGTCGGACCATACGAGTATATACGCATATGGTCATGACCATACGCGTATGGTCCAAATACTCATATGGTCCGGAACATAAACACATGTAGATTAATTTTGAAAAGGAAGGATGTGGGGAGTGTTATTATACCCAGGACAACACTCAATCATAAACAGAAAAGAAGCGGTTTTTAGTTTACAAAAAATTCAAGGTATTTGCATAATTCGACACAGGGTCATCTTTTTTTAAACTTCATTCACTCGAACGATTCAATGGTTTACTAAGTATGAAGCAATCTTTGTTGTATTATTACACAATTAACGTCTCAACTGACAATCCTACCATTAGGCGGTGTAACCAAGTAGATAATTATGCACTGAATCGTACCCAAAGAAGACCCTAAATAGTCATGCACTTGCTCAAAACTGAACTATTCAGTATCATAATTATAAAAATTAAAAGGAAAGTTGCGACAACTATTCGGACAGGTATTCAAAGTTGGAAAATGAAATTTTTATAAATACATGATGTCAGATAGTAAAACAGGTTTTTTTTGCATATTGTAAAGAAATGGCTAACATTCGTTTTCAATATTTCCTTCCGGTAATATAACAGATAGAAATACTATTGAGCTGTGAAAAATCGATGTCGAAAAGATCCTTAAATAGGTGCTCATAGCATAATAATACTAAACAGGATTTTTCAAGATGAATATTGACCCCTATACGTCTCCATTTGCGTTCACTTCGTTCTTTTGATAATTGTACAACATATGACATAACTTCTAATCAGTGCGGCATTTTCTTTTAAGAAAAGAACGACGTGAAGTTTGTTAAGTCCAATTTTCAAGATGCCTTAAGTAGCTAAGGCCGATAACGGATAAAGTTCTTTTCGAAAATAAACAATGGGAATGATACTGAAACAGTTTTCAAGCGCTATATTTTAAGTAAAAGCCAATGTTCAACAAACGGATCCATCAGTTGTTAGCTTAACCGACAGCGATTGATGTGGTCAGACAAAGCTTCATTATGTGAAGTAGGTTTAGATGACCATCAAGCCTACTTAATGGTCACGTAGCTGATAAAACCCATTAACCCTACTTGTCACCTATAGTTTGTTATCTTGTTTTCGTTTAATCGTACATTAGGGAAAATCTCAATGATAACGCTGCAGTATTAATACCATACCATAGAAAGTCATCTAGACACAATGTGTCGTTTCAGAGGTCAATATATGATAAATAGTTTAGTCTTTAAAAAGTTTATTTTCTATTGAATAAGCTAAAACTGCATTAAAGGGTCTAAGTGTCACATCATACTCAGTAAATACAATGAAATATCGTCCAAATAAATAAAATCCCAAATGAATAGCAATTTTGCCTCATATACTATAAAAAGCTTCGAGTTGGTGTTACAACATTGGCATGGCAGATTTTGTAAGCAATAAGACTGTTAATAATGTCAGTAAATCGATAGATATTGAATGTATAACATTTGATATTGTTTTTTTTCACGATTTATTGTCAACTGCAATAGTCATATAATGCAATAAGCGATGCCCGAAAACTGTCAGAAAGCAGACAAAAGGTTTGATATTTGGATTTGACAAAGAGGACATTTCGTAAATAGAAATATGTTGTAACAATGTTTATTATGCAGATTTTATAGTACAACCATCTTATATGTTACTAAAAAACTCGTTGTTACATTTTGTTTTATTCAAGGTGTACGATTATGAAAAAATGCATGCTCTTTGATAGTGCCAAGGTGAGTTTTATATTTCTGACAGTTTGCCTTGAACAAAAATATTAATTTCAGAGAAATGTACTATTTATATATAATATAAGTCGGTAGTATTACCACAATGAATTTTGTTTAGTATAATTTGTCTACTCAAAACTTAAATTGCGAAAGAGATATGGAATTTTTGTTGTTCGTTCCAGTTATTTCAAGAGCATTTTCATTGATGGTAAGCAAGAAATAAAAACAATTTTTCAATATTTGAGATAAACTTTCTTATCATGTCTTATGTTTTAGTATGATGATGTCGATTATTTGAAGTGAAACCACTCAATAAAATCTAACGATAGCAAACATCAACATCAGGGTAAATACAGAATGAACTAAAATTTCTCGAAACTTATAAGAAATGTATGTGGGCAACAATACACTCTGTTCTCTAAATGAAACGATCCAAACTAAAATAAAAACATGTATAGTATTGTGAATTAAGCATTGTGTACTTGATTACTTACTCATACTATAATGCAATACGATTTTTACTATAATAAAATACATTTGTTTTTCAGTTTATCTAGAATATGATGTTTTATTACATAAATGGTAATTTTTCGTTATCTATACTATAAATATACCTAAATAATTCCTACTGCGGGACATTTCTGTTATATTGATGTTACATGCTCCGGAAGGAATACGACTTATCAAGTTATATCCATATTTTAGATATCTCCTGGTGAATATTCCTGATATTAGCTGGCATGATGAACTGTCTCCACTGCATACACCACAGTGATCTAACCTGGCATTTGACCCAGCAATACCGTCACAGCCAATAATCTGTAAAAGGAAAAATCATCGTACAGTTATGAATAGGAGGATGAATTATAACATGATGAAACAAACCCTATCACATGGTTTATTGTGGGCTTCGTGTTTCTCAATCTTTAGTTTTCTGTACAGTGCTTGGTTGATTGGTTTGTCTTTTCTGTGTTTTTCGGTTTAGCGATGGTGTTGTCTGTTTTTATTTGACATATGGGGTTTGAAAATATTATTATATTCTTTTTGATTTTGTTTAAAACAGCAGGTCAGTTGGAATTAAAGGACTCCCTCCATGTGTCAGATTGTTGGCAGCGATACATTACATTATCAAAGTTAGAAACACTTTCTTCAAAAGTATGACAACAATGTTTGATATAAAACTAAAATTTGTTAAATTTTGACAAGTGTGTTGAAAATCATAATCGTTTAGTACATAAACTAAGAGTATTTAGATTTAACTAATCTACTGCTGATAGTTAGAACAAATAAGAATTATTTAAGCTAGAAGATAAATAACTGACACTTAAATTGGTGACGCAATACACATTAACAGAGTTTTACAGTTTCTCAGCTGATCGCAACACTTCTCAACTGAAAGATGTTTTAAAAAATATCTTAAAGGAACAAGCTTCAAGAATTTAAGTGTTTATTGTAAATTCATACACAAACTGCTAAAAACAGTAAATTTATATCTGCCATAACTATTACAGCATCCTTTGAAACCAATAAAACGGTAGTCCTATTGCGTAAATGTGCCCGAGTGAATCTGCCGTATTCTGTTAAAACGCTCGATAAAAGACTTAATGACTGACATCTCAAAACTAGTGAAATATGTAACAAACCGGATGTACTGTAGATGGCGTTGTAAATTTGGTTATCGAACACAAGACATTCAAGATGATGCATATACACAGACCACAGACACTACATGAAATTATGTAGTTTATTTTAAAGTACTACATCCACCAAAACAATAATAAAGAAACAAAATGTATTACTGAACTTATTATGCCAAACTATTCAATTAAAAAATAAGATTTGAATTGATCGACAAAACGGTTAATACTGAATGGTTTATTTACTCATGGATAATGCAGGTCTTAAGGTAGATGGGGTTAAATTAAAACCCATAGAATTCTGAAATAATTTGACAAAATGTATCATGCTTTTTAAAAAAATCTAAAAAAAAAACTATGGGTCACCGGGATTTTTTTTTCGCTACAGGTTGTGTAAAATTGTCAGATTTTGTATAGATTATGCATGGAAAACCCAATTTTGTGTGATAAAAAGAAAACTATACCACAGAATTTTAAGATAAAATATGAGAAGATAGCTCTAATAATATGCTTTCAGATAAGAACACGAAAAAATGGGGTCATCGGACTCGTTTTCTTGCTACATAATAAAATAGGTAAATTCACAACACATTCAATTATAAAAATTACTTTGTCTGAGTTATCTCCCCTTGTGTAGCAAAGTTGGAAAAAAATGAATCAAACAAAAATATTCTGTTTTTTGTAAAGTACAGCCGTAAATATGATAAAACACATAATTTTCTATATTAACATGAAAAGTCTTACAAATGAATTTCATATTACTCTCGAAATTTGCACATTTCATTAAAGATCTAGACCGACTGTTGTCTGCTATTTCAAAATCCAAGAATGGTGGAAGACACCCCAGCTACCTTAAGAGGCTAAGCTGATGCACTGCAATTCTACACTGTTATGTCTATGTCATGAAAAAAAAATGCTACACTGTTATGTCTATGTCTCTCAATCGTTTCCAGTTTTTTGAATCGCAAAACTATAAAATTATATTAAATACTGGCGATGGGTTACCTTAGATTGTATCTCGTACATTTGAATAAAATATATTAACAGATTATGTAATTTTTGTAGTAACTTTAAAATATAAATAACAACTTATCAAAAGCAGTTGACGATAACCAATAGTTTTGGTTATCCAATTACATTCCAATTTCTCCAAATTTCTAAATTTTTCACCATATTGTTAGTTCAGCTGATGAATAGTCACTGTGGTTAACCATGTACGTTACATTTAGATTGTCCCGATATATTGTAATATACAATGTAGCCTACTGTTTAGCTAACTACAGATTATATATTGGAGCAGCAAAGGTAACAACATAGCATAAATACATGTTTAAAAAATATTCTCTGATTAAAGTATAGATTTTACATGCAGATTTTCTAAAGGACAACACATCTAATTAGCTCCTATGGATTATTCGTGACTTGTTATATATAAGTTAATAATTATCAAATCTGTTATAATCCAATATAATAAATCAAAACCCGTAATATTGAGTCTAAAATATAAATGAGATCATTTTGTACCATTGGCGTTCATAAAGAAAATTCACGCATCGGATATAACATGAATGCTATCATATTTAAAGCAATAGGGTCATAATTGAATTCAGTTGTAAGAGGATCACTTATAATCTTGATCTAACAATCAATTGATCAATTGGTATGTATAATATCAACATATCTATTAATATTGAAACTAAGACAACCAAAACAAATTGACACAGTAATAATACATTTGTTTTCTTTAATTACAGAGGATTACTTTTGTAGTTCGAACGGTTTCAAAAAAATCAAAACATTCTATTGCTAGCAAAACTTGCCTTTAACACAACAAACTACCTTATAACAATGCCGCATTTATAAATTGGTAAAATTTTCTCAATTTCGAAATCACTAAAGAATTAACTGTCGTAAACGAATCAAGGTAGAAGATTATCAGAGCGACTTTAGCAGAAGAGAACATTGGGGTTAAGACGGGGATAGAGTCCTGATACCCTAGATTGTGCAATTGAAAACACAACGAAATACGAATTACTTTCAATGTACATGCGTATTCATATCGATTCGTTATTTGGTTAACATTCCGTGGCAAATATTCATGTTAGATCCATGTTGAGGACGAGAATAAAGTAAACATTACATTAAATAAGTACAAATAAGTACAAATAAGTACTGTAAAATGGGTCGACCGGATGAATGGTGGTCAATTTGGATTGCAACTGGAAAAAGAGGGAAATCAATGTTGAATTTGGACATTTTGGCTTTGCAACAAGCATAGTCTAACGGTCGTCATGTAGAGGTTCTCTGTGGAGCGGAAAGCATGCCACCGTCTGAACACGGGCTGTTAGATGTAACGTCCTCTTTCAAACAGATCGAGAATACCTATTTATACATTTCCCACGAACAAACAGGCGCCCTGTCCCCTTTTTGCATGGGAGAAGTCAAGATAAACATATGTCTTTTTGATTATACCCGAAGGTTCTAAGAACAGTACTATATGTATCGTTCATGTATATAAGTATTACACATTCAGACGGGTGCACTCAGGTGAACGATAACGATGTTTTAGATGAAAAGTATTATTTCAAGTTAAAGCTGAAATTAAACGTAATAAATTTTACTCTGTAACTCATTAACCGATCTACTTTTATTGGTTTTAATTATATCTTACTTTAACTGGCGATAGAACTTTCGCATTATTTGCCCTGAAATGTCGCCTAATTATCTTTTTCTATGTATATAGTTTATGTTCTATGTAGAAAGTTTCCATGCTTACAAAATATATCGTAACGCAAATTTGTTTTATCCGAAAGTATGCTTTTATTTGAATGAAATGTTTTACTCCTTAACAAGGGATCATATATGCTTTATCACCTATGAAACAAACACACCCTTACCGGTATGAATCTTTATACAAACCTATAAAATATACACATATGCATACACACCTTCACATGTTGTTATATTTACAATAGTCAAGTTCATTGTACAAACGTTAGAGACATCTGAATCTTATTTGAGTTACCTTTCAAATAAATGATTACTGTATAATTTTTAACAAAAGTCTATAATTACAACCATATCCGCCCATGCACATAATTTTCTTCACAATGTTGACATATTAACTATAAAATATTCCGTATTTTTTTTATTCAGCGTACAAAACTGTGAATTACCTTTGGTCAAGAAGACAGCGACTATTCAGTCAATTAAATTTGGATTAAATTGCTATATTAAGGTGAAAGACAGACGATCTAGACAGGTGTCCGTGCCTTACGGCAAATGACGTTTTATCCTATAAAGATTTCTAAAGACGGACCTTCATGGTAGATTTTATCTAGCTAAATTCGAAGAACAAAAGGTTCTTTTTCAATATTCCAATGGCTGTTGAGTCAATACAAGACCATTTTTTTTTGCAACCTTTCTCCCTACATACATGTTTGTGGACCGTTGTGGCAACGCAGGACAATTCTCATTTTGTTTGCAAACAATTTACTACATTTAAGGGCTGCAGAGTCAAACTACTTCTAAACTTAAAAAGATACCAACAGGTTACTGAAATGAAACAGTGAAAAACATTATTTTTATTTCCGGAAACAAAGTTATTTCTTTGTACATCAGTCACGTTCATGTATTATAACGTGAATTTTTAAATCTGTTAATTTAGATAAAAGTAGATGAAAAACCTTGAAGTAAATTTTATCTAACATGAAATGGCTTTATTTCATATAACCAAACATCCAAATACGGGTTTTCTTGTTTTTTAACAAACACATTATAGATAAGTCAATATTTGCGATACGTCTGAAAACGATTTGTACTTTTTAAATGACCATTTCATTCATAAAACAAGTCGTTATCTTCAATTTTACGTGTTATATATCTTTTGTGTCGTTTTGAGGCTCTACAATCTTTCATTCTCGTGGATGGATGCTATAAATACAGGTTTATATACACAAAACAGCTTTAGAATCGTTAATTTAAAATTTGGGCCGTGTAACGTTATACGTTTTCGAAGTGGTAGTACCAATCCAAGATTTAATATGTCCTTAATGTTGCTTTGCCCATATTTGGTAACCATCTTTAATGATTGGAAAGAATTCGGTCGCCATTTATATCAATGATAATATCAAATGGGGGTTACCTATCCTATGTCTAGTTAATACTACCTGATATGTCTATTATCTGGGCTATGAAAAGTCCAAACTAATGACGGTTATTTATTTTTTTTACCACATTTGTAATTCATATCTTTGTCCATTTTACTTAGGATAGAGTTGTTGTGTCTATACTGACATTTCTTTAACCTTGTCAACAATTACCAGTGAATAGGACGGACCATAAATGTCACCTTCCTTCAGTTTCTTGTCTATACATTATAGAAAAACAATCAAATTATCGGTACAAAGTAGTCCTCGTCACATATTCTATTTATCATAATTTGGTCGGAATTGCAAACACGATTGTATGATTACCATTGACAGACTCTCAGGTTATTAGGAATGGAATATCATTTGTTTCATTATACTTATAAAATTGTTATTGTTTGTTGTGATTAAAACGAGATGTAGGGTGTATGTCAACGAGAAAGAAACTTAATTAAATAACGACCCAAAGGACATCTAGTGGCAACATACAGTAGACATCAATGGTTTTATTTTGGGGGAAAAAAGTGTTATCGTTGTTGGGTGAGGCTGTTCTTTCTGCACACTCTATATCTGTCGAATATTAAGAAGTTGAAAACTTTAATTCATCCATGCAACATTCTTGTTTTAATAACCTAGCAATATTTACAGCTCAGATAACAGAATAGCAGGCTTTCGTGTATAAGACTTTACCAATGGTCTATTTCATCCTTATCTTAAATTAATTTTTTTTTTTGTTTTGAAGCCCAAACTCCAATATAAATATATACTTTTTGTAAAACGGTTAAATTCATAAGCTTGTGCTGAATAAACGTCGTTTTTAGTCGCAGTAGAAAATGCGTCTTTGACTCTTTTTGCTAACCCCGTGGGAAGAACACTTTTAAGATTTAATCAAACATCTGTATGTGCAAAATCTAATTTCAAAATAAAAAGATTTTACTCTTCATGTGCAACGGACCATCTATTGCAATCGTTTTACACTACAAAAAAATATATTTTATATAAAATTTTAATACTTTAAATGAAAACAGAATATCTATTAAAGCCAATAAACTACAAAACACTTCATAGAATTAAAGCCAAAAGTCAACTTTAACGGTGCTATAATACTATAAAAACGGTATAATGTATTCATATATATGTGCATAAAGTATTCAACTTTAAGATGTTTACGTTATCTTGGAATGCTCTAGCCCTGCATATTTTAAATACAGTAACTTGCACAATTTTGTACCGGTTTTGAATAATTTAAATTAGTATACGCATTATGTATACTAAATAAGCCTTATGAGAAAGATGTTTATTCTGTTCAATACAACCAAAATAGTACAAAAAATACCTCCTGTCGTTAACAAAACAGATGCATACATTCCTTTACAGTTTTTATTAAATTTAAATTGCATAAAACTGATGGAAACAAGCCTCCGTGAAACTTGCAAACTCACATACATGGTATATACATTATGTACATTCCGAAAAATCTTTCTGATTATATTGGTTTCTTAAAGTCGTTTTCCCCCATTCAAATGATAGTTTTTGTAGTACAAATGTTTATTCTGTAAGTCAGTCAGCAAATTAAAATTGTGTAAATGTCCAATTTTCCTTTAGAGATATAAACGGTGAATACGTTCTTTTAATTCTAAAGATTAAGATGAAAAAGATACTGCTTGAAATACATTACTTTTCAACGTGTTTCTTAATTCAACTTTTTAAAATCTGGCACCTAAACTCCATCCAAATTTATTCATGAATTCCAACAACAATCATAAATAAACATTGGCTGCACTTATTCTTCAAGGTATCAAGCATAAATGCTCATATAGACAAAACATCAACGATCCAACACTCGTGGTAAAGCGCACGTGGTGCAGATCGTTGATTGTATTTATCACACATGCAGTAAGTGCTTCCAATGCATCACGATTATTGTGATCCGACATATTCTGTCATTAAAATGACACCAATAATTACATTAGTGATCTTGTTATGTTTCATGTATATAACAATTAGAATTATGGAAAGGTGTTTACAGAGAAAACAAAAAATAATTGAACAATGATAATTTCAGGATAATTGGCGATTCAAGTTCGGATATATAAAGACGTAATGACAAAAGTACGATTGAAGAAACATTTTTTTTAGAATCGTAGTTATTCTCTTTTCCATTGTTGAAGATTTAGATATTGCTACTTACCAATACTAATATTGCAAGGATAATCCAATTTAACTTCATTATAAAATAAATAAAATAATTAAAATCCCATTTCAGTATCGTGCATAGCCAAATACAAATCACTGAGTCTATATGGATATTTCAGACTTCATTGAGGTACAGTAGTCCAGCTGAGTACGCTTTGTGATGCATTAAAGTTACGACACGACCACATGTATAATAAAAAGACTGTTACACTGAAAAATCTCAGGTATATTAAGCAATACACCTTTTTACCTGAGCAGGTAAGCTAAGTATAAAAGGGACGATTGCAATTGTAGACACCCTTGATAACTTGTACAAACTGACAGTATTATAAAATTTTACCTATTCAATTAGATATTTATTTCTAAGTTGACAATATTATCCAATCGGTGGGCGACTTTTGAAAAAATAGAATATAAATCGACGACTGAAGTATAAGGAATTCAATCACATATTGTAAGCAATGGTGGATGTTACACTAATGAATAATTAATCATAGGATCAAATTAATTGTATTAAAGTGTGATTAAAATTCCTAAATTTACAATAACTACATCATTATTCACATTAATTGACACATTAGCACAGTAAAATAGATATTAGATTGGCAAATTCTTGGGACCGATATTCTTTTATCCAAGTTCATTTAAATGCTTTCAAACATATTAATGTAAATTTGTAATATTTTGTACGAAGGAAGACCTGAATAGCGTATGTTTATTAAATTTCTTTTAGAATTGCTGATTTATGATCATGAAAATTCAAGATCGAGACTACACATAGAAAGTCGCTTGCATTTTGTCTGCTCACGATAACCATTTAAATTGCTCCAAAATATATCAAAACCAAGTATGGTTCGATATATGAATTTTTATAAGTTGTTTTTGGATTTAAACTAGCTGTCAGTTCCTGCGAGTACTCTCTGTACTTTGTGCCTTTTTTGTTTTTTGTGAAGGATGTGTAAATACCCTGCCACGTCCGGTCTGTGTTTTTGTTAGATTTTTTTCTGCTTTGTATCGATCTGATGAGTTAAGCCCTTTTCAACTGATTTTTATAGTTTGTTCTTATGTTGTACTGTTACAACGGCACTGCCTAGGTTAGGGGGTGATTGGCGCCTTCATACATGTTTAACCCGGCCACATTCTATATGTGCCTGTCACAAGTCAGGAACCTGTAATTGAGTGATTGTCGTTTTTTGCTGTTTCTCATATTTGGTTTTCGTTTATTATTTTGCATGGTTACTTCTTGTGTTTTGCCGTTACACCACTGTCCCAGGTTAGGAGTATGGTTGTTGCCTTCAAACATGTTTAGCCCCACCACAATCTTTAGGAGCCTGTAGTTCAGTGGATGTCGTTGGTTCATGTCTGTCATATTTGTTTTTCATAATTATTTTTGTTATAAGTTAGGCCTTTAGTTTTATCAACTGAATTGTTTCATATTTTTCATTTCGAGGCCTTTTATAGCCGACGGTATGGTTTTTCTCATTGTTGAAAGCCGTACGGTTGCCTATACTTGCTTACACCCTCTTCATTTGAACTTTGGAAGATAGTTGTCTCATTGGCAATCATACCACGTCTCCTTAATTTTATATACGTACTCGTAACAGTGTCAAATGGTTAGATAACAGTCAGTTTAGTTATGTTTTTTCTCTCTAAAAATTGACATAGTGACGTGGATGGAGAGTTGTCTCATTGGCACTCATACCACATCTTCTTATATCTATATAGTGTTGGAAATATCCACACAGATGCAATCCCTATCAGTCTCGAAATGTATATCTAGTTTAAAAATATGTTTTACTTCACAAAATGGTGCAACTTGCATCAACATGAACATGTATACATGTATATGAGTAATATGATGCACCAAGAAAAATACATTATCATAATGACCACAAAATCAGCACTCAAGTTTATAAATTTAGACAACACATGTTATATTACAGGTTAATGTAACTGAATTATAAGTAGTGTATAGAAGTATAATCATTTCCAGCTTTCATTGTGTTTTGTGTGTACGCGTGTGTTTAACTTCATATAATGATATTCTTAAAAGTTCAATAAAATACAATATACTTAGCAATCTAATAGTACATTTTATTTTATCTATCTCCAAACTGACTCTGTTCAGTGGTATAAACATTGGATACTTCTCTTTACAACGAATGCAACCTAAGACCAGGGTAAAAAAAACTGGACACATCGAAACAGTTATACACATAAAGCTCGTAAAGATTAATTCATATAGTCAGGCATATGTTATGTTTATGTATACTAAAGTTTTAATTAAATGTAAAATATTTATATAAAGAGATTTCAAAACAAGAAAAAGTTCGAACTAGAAAAACCTTTTCACCTAAATACCAAGGAAGTATACACAAGTAAACTATTCGTTTCCTTTCTGTGTATACAAGGACGGGAATTACGCGGTTACGATTTTTTCGTTTCTAAGTTATCTGAAAATCCATAGATTATCCTTTAAAACGATACAAATTACCTCTAAGTCAGAGCGTCATTAATAGTTCATTTTTATGACCAGGGTAAAATTAATGCGATTTGAAACAGTTATAAATTTGACAAAATATCTTATCTTGCAAAGAAAAATTGATAAAAATGTTAAAGTTGAAGCGTTCTGAGACATTCATTCATAAAGTGTTTGGCATGTTTATTTTGGCAATTTCTGTACATTTAAAACGACCTTGACTATAAAGAGCACTCTTGTGCTTCATAAGCAACTTCGTAGTGATAGTGAAATGAACTACTTTTTTCAATTGGTGTCCTAGTTTTTGCTGTACTTTATGTAATTAAAACGAAATAAAACATACATGTATATTGATAAAAAAAAGTAGAAATAAAGTTTCAGTTGACCGAATTTTGAAAACTCGAAATTTACCTATCATTTCAAATAGCGGTATGTATGACCGGAAGCACTATTTCAAAACTGAATCGATTGTCTCGTAGTAATATTTTGGACACCAGGATGAAGGTCGTGGGTTCGATCCCCGGTCAGATCAAACCAAAGACTTGATGATTAGTATTTGCTGCTTCTGACATCAAGGAACTAGAGCAAAGACTAGTCGGCTAGGAAATATTTATAGGCGTATGTGACATATCTCCTTGTGAACTGTTACCTAGTAAACTAGCTTGTTAAAAATCCATCCAAATAAGCTTAAAGATCTAGTACAAAGCAGAATTAATATTTATAGACTTATTGCATCAAGATATTCTTGTTCTGAATTGAATTTAAGATCTTCCATATTTAAACATTTGTATTCAAACAATTAATTAACATAATCAGAGCGAGCGGAGTGAGAAAGATTGGTATGAAAGTGTGAATGATCGTGTTAAATTTTGTAATGCCTGAAAGGGCCCTGTGATTAGGAAAATAAAGAATTTGAATTTGAATTTGAATTTAAAAATTGATCCGTTCATCACAATTTTTCCATGCATGCATGTTGTACAATTACCTTCGATTTTGAAGAAAGTATGATCTATTTAGGTCACTTTCTTCGCCCGCAGCCATGAATTATAGTAAATCAGAAAGTGGTTCTTATCTTTCGAAAAACGTCTTTGCAATTCAACAATTATACAATAATGTTTTCTAATACATATACAAGCAGTATTTCATAATAATAATTTTTATTATTCTTCTGTTATCATATTGCCTCTTCTATACATTGTTAGTGTATCTCTGCAAGGGAACCTACACAAAACAACGTTCCAAAAGAGATAACCGTTTCACGACTTTTAAGAAGTTATTATCAACCTCAATGGTAAATTTGATTTGGCAATTTGCATTTTGATGTACGTAACATTACAGCACAGCAGTACATTCATATGGAGCCTAGGTGTTGCTGTTAATGCAATACCTCTAAGACCTATAGCAGACCTTCCTTGACAGAGGACTGCTGCTTACAAAGAGGCTACTGAACCAATTGTAATTGGAAGTAAAACATGTCCCGACAATTTTACAGACGTCATTATATTAATTTATTTGACCGTTCTGTAATATATATGTAGGACTCGGAGGTGCGATGGGTACGCTGAAGTGCGATGGTCACGCTGAAGTGCGATGGTCCATGCCGAAGTGCGATGGTCCTTTCGCTGAAGGGCGATGGTTTGGTATACCGCTTGAATATTGTGACGTTTTCAAATACAATGTTACTTTTAAAATACAACGTGGATTCTCAGGCAAAGAAAGAAAGGAATGAACAAATAAAATGTAACGAACGATTCAAGTCCCGAACAGTTTTGAGCAGTACAGGTGGAGGTTACAAAAATATGTTAAACCATTTCAGGCAGCAAATTATGGGGAGCAAAGCAGCTGAAAGATAAACTTGGTCAGCAAATATGCTAATCAGTGTTCGGAAGTATGCCGCAAAGTTTTTGCACAATAGATAAAATATATTTGTAGGACTCGGAGGTGCGATGGGGACGCTGAAGTGCGATGGTCACGCTGAAGTGCGATGGTCTTCGCAGAAGTGCGATGGTTTGTTCGCTGAAGTGCGATGGTTTGTTCGCTGAAGTGCGATGGTCTATAAATGTCATTAGTTACAGTTTCATACTGAATGAGAGATCGTTCTATTTAAATTTGCTGCATGGGGACATTATTCTGCTTTAACAGTTTGTCTTAACGTAATCTCAGCTCTAAGCTCTCATGAGTTCCACGTTTACCGTAATATCATAGTACGGAATTAAAGTCTCTCTGCGGACCCATATGTAGTTAGAGAATTCGAAGCTCTATAGTACGTAAAAAAACGAAACTTCTGTAGATTTCGAAAAAGGGTCTAATTAAATTATCTAGATTTCCCCTGTCTACTAATTATTTCCCTTTTCCGGTAGTATTAAAATCTGTTTACAAGTTATATTCATGTCATATACTAATATGCAAAAACATTCCATATTTTCTCCAGTTGCAGTAAAAACCACTGACGGTTATAAGTTTATAAGGCCCTTATTATATTGCATTTTAAACAGCTATCGTATTTTCAGTCATTGAAATTAGCACTGGTTTTTATAGAAAATAACCTTTGTATGTAGCGTCTTGAATAATTGTATGAACGTTGGCTTATTTTTGTCCAAAGTAAACTTCAACGTTACAATTAGGGCTGGAAATATTTATCATGACTGTGTTTAATTAAACGGGTTAATATTCTTGATGATTTACTTAATAAACACGAAAAGCAGCTTTTAACAAACAAATTGACTTTTTCATCGACATCGAAAATATAGTTTATGTAATCCATCGCACTTCAGATTAACCACCATCGCACTTCGGCGTAGTTACAAACAAGATAGCGTCACAATGCCAACATCGCACTTCAGCGTGATCACAAACACACTTCAGCGTCAAACCACAGCATTTCAGCGTGACCATCGCGGTTCTGAGTACCATAGCGGTTCCGAGTCCTACATCTTGATTTATATATAAATTTTGACTTCTCTTCAAGTATGCGTCACATGATTTTGTGTGGACAATTTAATGATAAAATTAATTACTATTAGCAATGTTTTTGCTATATTAAGTTGATATAAATGTTGTTTTATTCCCGAGATAAATCCTGCTTTGTAAGAACACTGGCACTCTACCATAATTTTATTGTGGTTACAGTGTTCATCTTCTACAACAAGTTTGGCCGAAGTTAACCTGACTGGTCCCTACGTGTACTTCCAAATTTCTCCTCCTCAGCGGAGAAGCAGCTAATTTTTGGTGGAATACGTGACACGTCTCGCTATAAGTCAAGCATAAATATAATTGGCTATTTTTTATACTTCTTGGACACTGCTCCGACATCAAATAAATGGATGAATGATTGTTGGGAGACATTTTTAAGTTTGTCATGACGTGAACAAATTATATTTCATAAAATGAGATGGACCCTGCTTAGTGCTATATATATAGACACAACGTTGAACCTTTTTTTTTTATCGCTCTTTAACACCAAATAAAAAGACATTTTACTCCATGCAAACCCATTATGCTTATCTGAACCATCCAATCTATTTTCTGACTCTATACTGCAACGTGCTAATCGGAGAATTGGCAACTGTAAAATTAGATTTAAAAAAATCTTTGGTTTGACCTGAACAGAAATTAAACGAGCTTCCAAATGCGAGGCTAGCAGCTACTTTGGTCAAATCTTAATGACGTTATTTCATGCAGCCCATGTACATTTTGCGTTTTACTCAATGTCACAGTCAGACCATCGCACTTCAGCGTAACCACCATCGCACTTCAGCGTAGCTATCAATAAGTTAACGTCATAATGTCACCATCGCACTTCAGCGTGTTTACCAACGCACTTCAGAGAGGACCATCGCACTATAGCGTGACCATCGCGGTTCGGAGTACCATCGCGGTTCCGAGTCCTACATATATGTAACAGATGAATACGGATATGGTCCATTTGTTTTAGCCCCAATCCTATTCTCTGAAGTTACTGTATAGTACGAGAATAACATACGACACAAATACAATTTAAACAATACTAGATTATACTGTATTTAAGAATGTTTGCAGCTTCTAAAACCAAAATGGAAGTAATTACTTTGTTGATTTAGAAATCATGTCTTATTATACTCTAATATCAGCCGCCGTACTTGCATGCAGATAACATACAGCAACGTAAGGCATGATACTGTGCAATGAACAATTACCAAAAACACCTATACACATTTACACCATAAATGGCTAGATCATAGAGGGATGTAAAAATAAAGATCTGGTTTTAGGGGAAAGTATATGTTTGATTGCCTGGTACTTACTCTACTATTATTAAAGGTGTCGAGTCTAGATGCAATTCGACTTTTTTTACATTCCTCCTTCTTTACAGATCAAAACATCAGAATCCCCCCTTTTCTCTCTATTTTAATCCGCGACTGAAAAGTTTCATACTTAGTCACGACGTTTAGTAATAGGCTGAAATCTTAGTGTTGTTTTCATCGAAACATTTGACCATCTTCCACCCAATAACCTAGAAATATCAAAACTTCAGTTTGGATGGCTGTCGGTATTGGTGTTTATAATACAAGTACTTAATTTTTGTTTCAGAAGCAGCTCGTCAGGATATTTCACTCAATGCCTCGTCCCTACATACAATATATATGTTTTAAAGTTTGCACAGTGTTGACAGTTTCCATAAACACTATAACATATCTAGCTGCCGTATTTCACGATTATCAATTTCAAAGCATAATCATTTTGAAACACGTTCAACAATAAATATTCATCAGTTCCATAATGACATTCCCACTTCACAAATATTTACATAAATTATCCAGTTTCTTCTAAAAAAAAATGAAGACAATGCTAATGGCAAAACAGTGCTATATAACTAATTGCAAATACTTTAGAAACTTTTTTCAAATACCTAAATGAAGTAATGTTCGTGTTCAAGTTGTTTTTGTTGAGCGGCTTTATGACCCCGAGTATATGAAACCCAAACTGTTGCAACACTCATCATGCATGTATGAACAAGAGGATTTAAATGATATTTATAAACAAAACTTGTACTAAAAGTTCGATCCAAATAGTAATATGTTCTTGTCCAGGTTCAATTAGTAAATTCAACAGAGAAAAGGCAACACAATAAATAATTTTATTAGCACATGAAAAAGACAAATTGACAATAATTGTGTACAATAAAACGTTTTCTCGGCTACGTTTCAGTTATAATGATTAGATGAAATTAATCATTATTTTTTACCACTGAGAGAAGGCATACAATCGTATACATTCCATCACCAGTAGTTTTTGTAATTTTTGTCTATGATTAGTTTGATAACATTGTTCAGGAGAGGATCTTATCATTATACTGTTATTTTAAAACCGACAACTTGGCGCAATATCTACACATTACCAATCGACGAAGTTTGACAAAAGCCTATACAAAGCTTAATTGAATTAAATCGAACCTGTAGAAATTGAAGATAATTAATGTTAATAACAGATTAAGAAAATATTTATGTTATTTTTACTTCTGGTTTCGATTGAAAAACTCACAGGCATTACATAATGTAAGAAATACATTCACATGTTGAGGAATTGTACCCTCGTGAAGCGTGAGGACGATATGTTTATACAACATAACTCATCTAAGATTTCAGGCTTATAATTTTGAACGCAAAAAGCGAGTTTTTTCTACATAGACTTATCAGTGGCGCTCGAATCTAAAGAGTTGGAAAACCAAATCAATTGCGAAAATGTAGATCATTGAATAAAAAATACTGTGTTAAATCTGTGCACGCTTCTGGCGTACAAAATTATTAGCCTGATATCTTTAATAAGTTTTTTCTGTACCTGGGGTATTACAAATCAACCAACCAGCAAAGCAATTTCAAAAGTAACATAATTATCTGCGTGATGCTGTTATACTTCCCAATATGCATCATTACATAAAGTTAAAATTATGATTGTCAAATGACTTATTTCTTGTACCAGAATACATAAAAAGATTAAACGCAGATCAACGGCTTTCAAATTTATAGAGGTTGTTTTCGTCTTACCGGTCTGCAACATTCAAATGCATTATCACAAATATAAACCCTTATTGGACATATATCCTCGTGCGTTACTGTAGAAAATACAATGTAAGAACATTTAAATCTTAAATTATAAAAGCTGACGTTATAAATTGACATAATTCGAGAAGGTAAAAGTGACGCCACCCAAATTCGAACTTGATCTGAGTTTTGTGGTAATAAGCATTGTGTATAAGTTTCATAATATTTAGTTGAGACAAACTTAAGTTAGAGAACGGAAACGGAAAAATCTGCATTTTTTCTCCATTCGTAAAGGTGCATAACTCTAGAACGGAAAAAGTGACGCCACCCAAATTCAAACTTGCTTGCTGTTCGGTGTGAGCCAAGGCTCCGTGTTGAAGGCCGCACTTTGACCTATAATTGTTTACCTTTTCCACATTGTGACTTGGATGGGGAGTTGTCTCATTGCCACTCATACCACATCTTCTTATTTCTATAGATCTGTGTTTTGTGGTAATAAGTACATGTATGTGTATACGTACGGACGGACGGAAATGCACGTAATGCCTCCTCCGCTGCGGCGGGGGCATAAAAAGTTTTAATGCAAGGCAGAATTTGAGTAATATTGATATCTGTACAAACAAAACGAACGTTAGAATATGTTTCTTATTTCTATTCCATTATGATATAAGACACTTCAAGCTTTCACATTGATAAAAGCAATTCCAGGAACTTACTAATATTTGTAGCTGATAATATTTTAGGCGTGTGACTATTAGTCATTTTTTCACTTATGATCTAGGTTATGATTTATGTTTTTGCATTTGTTGGTATGTATTGAAAAGCCAGTCGATTGTTACAAAAAATGTGATAAAATTCTCTTACTGTAGATAAAGCATAATCAAACATGCTGTGATTAATGATAACGCACGACTATGCAACCTTTTACCATAACTTATTTTCTCTGCATGTGTTGACGTCTTTAACGATCTTTTAATAAAACTTATGTCGCATTGACAATATTTGACAAAGTAGTTGTAAATACAACCACATTTTCATAATTTTCAAATAAAATTCTCCAGTTTTCTTTCAGACATTGTTTTATATTTCAAATAATGATTTACAAAACCATCAACGATGTCTCAACATGTCATATTACATTTGTAAAACACCAGCACTTCATAGTCCGTCTGAAAATAGGGAATGCCTGTACCTCCTTTAATAGGCAATGCATACCTAATACATGCTGGTTTATGTTACTCTTTTAGTCGTTAAAAAGCACTTTCGATGTAAAAAAAATAGAGAAAAGGTAGTTATCACCATTGAGCAATCACAAACCAATATAATGTCAAATGAGTAGGGACGATCTCAAACAATATTTTTTTTCACTCACAGGGTCAACATCTAAAAGTTTTAAGATCCTACTTGAATTTGCATTATAAGAGGGTCAATATTATACACTTGAAATAGTGTATTACAAATTACGTATTTCGATAAAATCAAAAGTTATTCAACGCAGCACTTTGATGTTGAAGGCTCTTTCTTATAAAAACAAATAGCAAATGAGGAATTGTATGCTAAAATTGAAAACAATAGTATACTTTCACAATAATATTAATTTATTGATAACTGAACCGGTTAATTTAATCTGGACACTTTTGACGTGATAAACATTTTGACAGTTTTTTTTGTTGTTGTTTTGAACTAAATTGACAAAATTAAAAAAAAAAAAAAATACTGATATCTAACAGATTTAAATGTCTTATTATTGAAGGATAACATATGGTAGATTTATAATACTTTCTGATTTGCGAATTCAAGGGCCAAATAAAATGGGGCTTATTATACCTTCCTCTTTTACATGTTTTTGTCAAATTTAGAGTGGAAGAACATAGATAACCATTCTTAATTATTCTTTATCCGAAAGATAATATATAGCTTTACATCCAGAATAATTAAGGTTTTGGTTAACGATGTCCTTCCTTTTCAGTCTGAGGATAAGTATTCAACATATGCCAAAATCTCTAAAATTATGGTTTTGGGCATGCATTATTCAGGCGATTATAATTTGATGTTTTTTTTTTTAGAAATAAGCCAAAATATTGTTCGAACCTTAAAGTGCACAATTTGGCTGTGATACTATGAATTGAAGCAATTTGAAAGATAAAAGGACAATTTGAAAATGGTCCTAGTGTGAAATTACTTTTCATTTACCAGCATTTTGTTTTAATAGCAGGAGTTGTCAAGCCCTAAAAGGAGAGGTCCTAGAAAAACCCCCATATTCACCAGACTATTTCAGTTTTTAATCAAATGTCAGAGTAATAAATGCTCTTCAAATTTGTATTTAACGTGACCTTCTTACTGTTTTGATTCGAGCTTCTGATGAAACGCACGTCTGGCATACTAGTTATTAGCTTGGCATCTATGATAGCTTTTTATCAAAAGAGATATAGGATGAACAATGGGGAATTCTTAAATGATTATTTCAGGGTTGTTGTTACTATACATTTTGTCCAATTGAACGTTTCTCTTAAAACCGATCCTGTTAATTTTTTCGAAAAATTTTCACAGAACTGAAAACTGTTCAGCTAATTAATTTTACTTTTATCTTTTGAGATGGACCTAGACATGATGTTCCAATCTTAAATTATGTAATACGCAAGTATTCAAACTACGCCAACGCATTGAGATTGAAAGTAAACAGAGCCATATGAACAAAAACAAACTTATGGAGCTCATAAATAACTACAATATGTATATGGAGAAATATTTATCAAACACAATCTAAAGTTTGAATAGGGCGTTATGTAATACCAACGTTCGAATGTTCCCGAAATGCTGACAAAAAAGAAACTATGCGCTTTATCAAAAATTAAATGGAGAATGTGTCCCCATGGACACAGATGATGCCCCCGCTTGCATACAACATTATAAAGGGACATAACTCAAGAACAATAAAAGTGACGCTACCCAAATTTGTACTTGATCTGAGTTCTGTGGTAATTAGTATTGTGTAAAGGTTTCATAATTTTTGGTTAGGGCAAACTTAAGTTACAGAACGGAAACTAAAAATTTTGCAATTTTTCGATTTATAAAGGGGCAACTCGATAATGATTAAAGTGACGCCACCAAAATTCAACTTGATCTGTGTTTTGTGGTAAAAAGCATTGTGTGTAAGTTTCATAAAATTTGGTTGAGGCAACTTAAGTTAGAGAACGGAAACTAAACATTTTGCATTTTTTCCCATTTATAAAGGGCATAACTCGAGAATGGTTCAAGTGACCCCACCAAAATTCAAACTTGATCTTTATTTTGTGGTAATAAGTATTGTGTATAAGTTTCATAACATTTGGTAGAAGCAAACTTAAGTTAGAGAACGGAAACTAAAAAAATTGTAATTTTTCCATTTATAAAGGAGCATAACTCTAGAACGGTTAAAGTGACGCTACCAAAATTCAAACTTGATCTGTATTTTGTGGAAATAAGTATTGTGTATAAGTTTCCTAATATTTGGTTGAGACAAACTTAAGTTAAGTTAATGAACGGAAACTAAAAAATTTGTAATTTTTCCATTTATAAAGGGGCATAACTCTAGAACAGTTAGAGTGACGCTACCAAAATTCAAACTTGATCTGTATTTTGTGATAATAAGAATTGTGTATAAGTTTCATAACATTTGGTTAAGGCAAACTCAAGTTAGAGAATGGAAACCAATTTTGGGACGTACGACAGACGGACAAGGGTAAAACTTAATGCCCCCTCCGCTACGGCGGGGGCATAAATATTTACAAAATTTATTATGGCTCAAATACAAAGAAATGACTATCTCTATATGCGTATGCTCAAGTCGACTTCAACCAATCGTTATCAATGATTTCTCGTAATCGGGGATACATATTAGATTTTTCCAATATCGTCAAAGATATGTATAAAGCACATCGCACATGAATGATCTGAAAAAAATAATAAACTCGTCATCTATGATGAGGACGAAACCATCTATCTGCAAGCGTGTCAATCCAGTTTTTTGGTCTGAATTGGGTTTATGTTCTGACCGGAGCTAGTGGAATTTACACCAAATTTATTAAGGACAGTGTAATAACATAAGCTGTTTCACAAAGGTGTATAATGAGATACTTGATGGTTACAAGATAACTTGTGAATACAGTGTACCTATAAAATTTTATAAGTATGTACATTAATGTCCTATTACAGGCGAAAGCTAACACCAAACAATATACAGTAAGAATGAAACGGAACAGCTGTAAACTTTGTAATGTAAAATACAAAATGAAGGATTCGTTTAAATCTAAATTCTAAAAGATTTTCATTTTATGTAAACAAAGAAAATTAGTACAGATATAAGTTTTTCTTTAGTACTTAGATACTGATTTCCTAACTTAGATACACACTGCTTTACATTTCAGTTTTTGCCGTTTTAATCGGCAACGACACTCTTGTTTATTCAACATTGTTTTTGGCATGACATGATTAATTGAAAACTAACATGTCAGACCATTAAGATAAAATAGAACATATTTGAAAAATTATTGAATAATATTGATCGTAGATATGATCAAAAATCTGGTTGTATATAGCTTTTAGGGTACATGTATTACTTCATATGAGCAACTTTTGGGGCATAGTCTGCTTACACTTTCGGAGCATTCGAGTCTCTCGAGTTTGGTCATATGGTTTTGTCCTTTTCTTTGACTTACGGATAGAAATTGCCACCTTGGTTACATATTTTATTTTTTAGTCCTTCTACCAATGTTACTTTAAGACTTATTGTTCTTTCTGCTTATACAAATGAGGTGATACATACTCCACTTTCATGAAACCCTCCGTGCAAAATATCGCGTGAAGTGTAAATTATTCCCTATACATGAAATACTTTCTACTGGACGCAAAATAAACAAATGAATATTTATGACTTTTCTCTCATTACCTGGTAAAATCTAAGGTCGACAAGTGTTAACATACATTATGCATAATTGGTTCAGGTCACATTTTTGTGATTTTAGTTAAAATTAAATCTTGAGTATCCGAAAAGCAAACTACAAGGCAGGTCTGCTTTAAAATTTGAAGCAGCTTTACTCTTGCTTATGTCGTGACAAAGTGTAGAGTTAAAATAATTGAAAACTTCATGTAAAATAAAATCCAGCACAAGTGTATTCAATGATTTAAAATTCAATTGCAGGTGTTCTAGAATGGAAAGTATTCTAAGTTTATTTGTTAATTGAAGAGCTTAAAAAAGACAAACACTTATCATAAAATATCAAAATTCTTCTTCACAATATTGACGTTTTATTTATATTCTCATCGACATTCCTTTCGCAGATTTTCTGCTCTTGAAAGTAATACGATTTCTGATCAAAAAGAGTTGATCTTAAATGTTCAATCAGATCAATTACTGATTAATAATTTCGATTCTCCCCTGCAATATTGTTCCGTACTCGTATCCCTTCTTAAATCAGGGCTACATTAAAATTAAATATCAAAAGGTGGGTGATTTGCTATATCTTACCCTCTATCAACAAAGGAGATGTTTTTGCATTCCGTATACATTAATTATTCCTCAATCGAGTCATTAGATATTTCTGATGAAGCTTGGTAAGTAGACAGTGGCAGCCGAGAAGTTAGTTATATTGAATTTAATTTGAAGTGCAAATATCGAATTATGCAAGCCTATATGCACTGTTTTTGTTGAACATGAATGAGTTAAAATACATTAGATCAAAGCATTAACATGCCTTAAACCACTTGAAACAGGATTGGTGTCACCTAGCATGGTGTGTGGTTGTTCCAAACTTAAATATTAGTCTAGAATTCTACTCTCATGTCCACTTGAAATTCATTGAAATTTCGTGTCAAGGAATTAGTTTGATCAAAATATATCCTGGTCTGTCAGCTGAAATAAATCACCACATAACTCAGATATTTGTAATCACCAAAGGTATTTCAAAACTAATTTTTGTGCGTATTTCTAATAAGCATTTTGATATTATATTTTGATATGTATATATTTTAATTGATCTCTTAATGAAAAGGACTACATGCTCGGTATCTTCCTGACTTTTCTGTTTTTCTAATTTTCAAATCCTTCAGGCTGTATGCTAGATGAGGTAACATTTGGTATAACGCATTTGCCAGCTGTATTTAAATTACATTTTTTTCTGACGTTACGTAACACTGTAAATACGAATAAAAGTAGGTGTGGGATACAATAAAGTTTTATTCAAATTTCAGTACTTTGATTTTTTTTGGTTATAATTAGGAGATAACTGTATTGTATTTGAAGATTGGCCGGCATCAATTGGTGATTTGATATTAGCAAATTGAGTTTACTGGCGATTCTGAATTGTAATTTTTCATACGTTTCTAATTTTTTAATCAGAATTAAAGATGAAGAAAATATATTTAAAGTATTGGTTGAATTATAACTTGAATCAATCTGAAAATTAATAAAGGCCAATTTGAACAGATTAAATTATATTTTGATATTCAAATATTTAATCCATACATGTATCTGGTTTCAAACAGACTTTTTCCCAAAAGTTTATATACAATCTAACATAATGTACACGAAAGAGGATAATGTCAAAATACTGGTTCTGTTTAAAATCGAAAACGCTCATGTTGAATTAGGTAGACAAATTAAAATAAAATGCTCCGCAGGTCGCAGCTTGATACGACCGCAGAGGTCGAACCCTGAACAGCTGGGACAAGTATGGACACAACATTCAAGCTTGATACAGCTTTGCATTTGGATTGTGATTAAATATTTGACACAGCATAGGTTTCTGACACAGAATGAATGTGGTCTAAGAACTTAAAAATTTTAAATTGGACATTCACCTATTATGGTCCAATATCCAAAATCTAAATACATGGTTAGATTCAGCATATCAAAGAACCCCAAGAATTCAATTTTTGATGAAATCAAACAAAGTTTAATTTTGGACCCTTTTGACCTCAATGTGGACAAAGTTGATAACGGGGCCCAAAAATCAAAAATCTAAATACATGGTTAGATTCAGCATATCAAAGAACCCCATATATTCAATTTTTGTTGAAATCAAACAAAGTTTAATTGGACCCCGATTTGGACCAACTTGAAAACTGGGCCCATAATCAAAAATCTAAATACATGTTTAGATTCAGCATATCAAAGAACCCTAAGAATTCAATTTTTGTTAAAATCAAACTAAGTTTAATTTTGGACCCTTTGGACCTTAATGTAGACCAATTTGAAAACGGAACCAAAAATTAAGAATCTAAATACACGGTTAGATTCAGCATATCAAAGAACCCTAAGAATTCAATTTTTGTTAAAATCAAACAAAGTTTAATTTTGGACCCTTTGGACCTCAATGTGGACCAATTTAAAAACGGGGCCCAAAATCCAAAAACTAAATACACGGTTAGATTCAGTATATTAAAGAACCCCAAGAATTCAAGAATAAAACCCCATTGAAATTAGTCAAGAAATAAGCAATTTATACGAAGTATCTTCTTTTGCACAATACTGTGCAATTAAATATTTCTTGCTATTGCGCAATACTGTACAATTGACAATTTCTTGCTATTGCGCAATATTGTGCTATTAGATATTTCTTGCTATTGCGCAATACTGTGCAATTGAAGATTTCTTGCTATTGCGCAATACTGTGCAATTGAAGATTTCTTGCTATTGTGCAATACTGTGCAATTGTAAATTTCTTGCTATTGCACAATACTTATTATATAATATTTTCCTGTTTGGTGTGTATCTCCTACCATATCATTATTATTTGCTTTTAAATATAAATCAGAAATAACCAACTTAAAATGGAAAATTTTAAAAGAAAAAAAAAGGAAAAAAAGAAAAAAATCCCCCCCCCAAAATTTTTTGAACCCCCTTATGATTCATCACCCCCAAACTCAATCCCAGCCTTCCCTTTGTGGTATGGTACCTTGCAGTACAATTTCAGAGAGATCCATACACTTGAACACAAGTTATTGTCTGGAAACTAGAAAAATGTGTTTTTGGCCCCTTTTTGGTCCAAAATTCCTAAATGTTTAAGGCAATTACCCCCAAACTCAAACCCAGCTTTCTTTTTGTGATATGGAACCTTGTAGTACAATTTCAGAAAGATCCATACACTTCCACACAAGTTATTGTCCTGAAACTAGAAAAATGCTTGTTTTTTTGCCCCTTTTTGGCCCCTATTTCCTAAAATATTGAGGCAATTACCCCCATCATCAATCCCAGCCTTCCCTTTGTGGTATGGTACCTTGCAGTACAATTTCAGAGAGATCCATACACTTGAACACAAGTTATTGTCTGGAAACTAGAAAAATGCTTATTTTTGGCCCCTTTTTGGCCCCCAATTCCTAAACGTTTCGGCAATTACCCCCAAACTCAATTCCAGCTTTCCCTTTGTGATATGGAACCTTGTAGTACAATTTCAGAAAGATCCATACACTTACACACAAGTTATTGTCATAAAACTAGAAAAATGCTTGTTTTTTGCCCCTTTTTTGGCCCCTAATTCCTAAAATTTTGAGGCAATTACCCCCAAAATCAATCCCAGCATTCCTTTTGTGATATGGAACCTTGTGGTACAATGTCAGAGAGATCCATACACTAACACACAAGTTATGTCTGGAAGTTACAAAAATGCTTATTTTTGGCCCCTAATTCCTTTACTGTTGGTACCATAACCCCCAAAATCAATCCCAACCTTCCTTTTGTGGTATTGAACCTTGTGGTAAAATTTCATAGAGATCCATTCACTTAAACTAAAGTTAGAGTGCGAAAACCAATGTGTCTTCGGACGACGCCGGACGACGCCGGACGACGACGACGACGACAACAACGACGCCAACGTCATACCAATATACGACCACAAAATTTTTTTTGCGGTCGTATAAAAATAGACGATGATTTTTTACGAGTAACTAAGGTGTAACTCTCCCTGTGGATTTATTTCAGTACTATATGAAGCAAATTTTTTTCCTGACTTATAAAATGAATATGTAATACTTTATAAATTTGATGCGTCCGATTTACCTTCCTCTGGAAAACTCCAAACCAAAAATTTGAAAGCCAAGGATGAATAAATACTTGCATCCATAAGGAGTCATATGACCAGAAGGGACCTAAAGAGACCAACCAAATCCACCTTATGTCAACTTTGTCACATTCATTTCTAAATTATATAACGGAGAAATCACGAAATGGATGTTATAAATCATGCCAGTACTGCATGACTACTAAGCTAATCACATACTCGGGAACCAGCAGAATCCCCAGCAGTGGTATAGGGAATGAAAGGTGTTAGCGCTGTTCCCTTTTCTAGTGCTTGTATAAGCTAATGATAAATGGTCTAAATATTCATGTTATTTTGCAGCTGGATACTGCAAAGGGAAGAAACATCATAAAATGAAACCAATTTAAATTCTCAATCTCCTTGTTCAGGAATGGATGCTTTGAAACGCGTAACTGCGAGCACCTTCGATACCGATACAATTTAATACAAACCTTAATATAGGAGCATAAAATCACACCCGTACTAACTGCCAAAATGTTTTTGGTGCTCTATTAAGCTGTCATCAAACTTTATTAAAAAGTAAGTACTGTTGTACTATGTTGTGTTTCGTGTGGTGTTGTTTGTCGTTCGTCAAATAACTTTTGTAGTTTATAATGTAAATCATAACATAGATTATTATAAATATTGGACAGGACAACAAACAGCACCAGTCACCAAATACCAACCACCAACACGCGTCACCAAATACCAACCACCAACACGCGTCAAAAGTTTACTGATTGATAAATGGATGCTATCAGTGTCAAATTATTCATCCAACAAGCAATGATATACAGCATGTAGCTAGATAAGCTGATTTGCGAAATAAAACGATTTTATTTTTGTGTTGTGGTACTGATTTCGCTACCTTATTTTAACAATAGCTACTACAATATAAAAGGCACACTTTTAATGAAAAATTATTTTGTCTAAGAAATAATACATGTATCATCCTACCACACAATTTTTAAAATTAAGTAATGTAGAAAAAAAACATTTGAAGTTTCATATAAAAGATTTAATTCCAAATTTTACATAACATTGCCGTCATTTCATTCTACATACCAACTGGTTGGATTATATAGTGGGTTTCTTCATATTCAATTTCATTTAAACGGGCCTTGGAATCACATTCTGAATACAAATTACTCAACATTTCGTCCCCCAGGAAGTGTAGAAAGAGGTGCTTCTCTCCGCAAAAAGACCAAGGGGACGAAAAATATCTAGGTCTCCAAAATGTTTGCAATTGTAGAGAAAATAATTAATAATCTGGACTTATACATTTTTGTGCTCTATCTATAGTAACTGTAACGATGTTTGCATTCTTCATTAGAACAATTTGTGTAATATGCACTTGTATAAAAATATTAAAGAACCCTTGCCCAAATTATTTCATTAGTTAATATATATCAACATTTCTTTTTCAAAAATACACAAATCTAGAATGCCACAAAAAGAAATATTTATACGATTAGATTCTTCAATTCCCTCCTGTTTTACTTGGATTTCAAATTAATCCTTTAAGGTCAAGGAACAGTAAATGGGCTATGTCACAGATTTTGCTAAACTTTTGCATACAACTTTAGCTTGTTGAACTATAACTGAAAATCGAAGCAATAATGCATTTATATCTTTTATCATTTTAATATTACATATTGAATTCTTTCAAAATAGGTGAATATTTGTATAGAAAGCACATGAAAAGCCGAATATTTGTATAGAAAGCACATAAAACAGAAGAAATTTTTTTTTATTAAATTTGTCTTAAAATCATCAAATCTCCAATTTCTAATACATAGATTTTTTTAACTGTTGTTGATACATAAATTTCTGTTTTAATGATATAAAATAATCATATGGTTAAAAACGTCAAACACTGAAGTTTTACGGCCTGCAACGCGATGACGTTACGCTTATTTCAACGTTTTGTGGTATTTTTTTCACAAAAACACCACTTCGAATGATGTATACCGTTAAAAAGAAGTCGACGACCCCATCATTAATTTACATCATTAAAACGAAAATTAATTTTATGTGCTTTCTATACAAATGTACACTTATTTTGAAAGAATTCAATCAGTAATATTTCAGATAGTAAAAGAGATAAAAGCATTATTTTTTTAGCTATAGTTTAACGAGCCACAGTTGTATGCCAAATTTTAGAAAAATCTGTGACATAGCCCATTTACTGTAACTTGACCTAAAGATTATTAATAAACTCATCATAGATACCAGGATTATACTTTTGTACTCAACATTACTAACCAGTGAGACGCTCGAACCAAACAAGTTAAAAATGGCAATTAAAGTACGAAGTTGAAGAGCATTGAGGAAAAATTTTACAGGACAATGTTTCAAAAAGAAGGCGAAAAATATATTGACTATAATAATTTGTCTATGTTTATGTACCGAACAATATGCAAAATAGTAGCTAGAAATCATTCGCAGACATGTTTATACCCAGCACTACTAAGTCAACTAGGTTGTATTAAAAAACGAAAAACGCCTTTCCTAGTCAGCTTCATCTAAGTTTGTACGTGATATATTGTGGCATGTAGATTATAATGCTTGTAGATCATCTAATTTTTAAATTAGTATAGGAAGATAATACTAACGATGCAACCTCTTCAAGATATCATTTTGACAACTTTACGACAGACGTTGTCCATTGGATAACCTATGGTTTTCTTACGGTGGCAATACTTTTGTATAGCCTATTTGGCTAAGTGCGATGGATGATGGCTGGCTTCTTAACATCCAGTAGCAAGTTAAATGCATATTTTGGACGAGAACATATGAATTTGATATGAATTTTAAATTCTGCTTTGTATAAGACCAACACACTGAAGCAGGTTTTTAACGTGCTAGTTTACAAGGTTACAGTCCACAGGAGACATGACTCCATACCCGGACACATTATTCTAACTCCGGGCCGACCAGTCTTTGCCCTTACTCCTAAGTACCGGGTGCTTAGTGGAGAAGCAGCAAATACACATTTTGAAGCCTTTGGTTTGACTCGGCCGCAGATCGAAACCACAGCCTCACGTACTCGAGACGAAGACGCTACCACGAGACCATCCAGGTGGTTAAATGGTCTTTGGCAATGGACAATGTTTGCTTTGGGTTTTCTTATGATTTTTTTGCCATGCTGATGCTTATGAAGTATACATGTGCAGTGTTGCCAGGATGTCACAGAAGCATAGGTTCAAATTCCGCGAAGGGAAAACAAATATTTGCTCCCTCTAATTTTCAAAGCTAACATTTTAGACAAAGAATACGTAAAGTAATTTGTGGTTTTTATCCTGTATAACCCCAGGTTATCAATAGAGAAAGTGTGCCTTAAAGTTTTCACATATTTAGTCGAAATATTAAATTATGAGGTTATATATATTCAGGAAAAAGTAATTAAAATTTTATAACGGTTTCAATATATCTCATTTACCAGCGCTTTTTACAGATCTTCATGTACATATGTTATATATAACACATATAAAAAGCAATCAACAAACTTCCCGGAGAAGGTAAATAATGAGCTTCCAAGTATTGCGTAATATTATAACAAATATGCAACCAAAAATATAATTAAAAATTCCCATTCTACACGCTTCAAAGTAGAAAACAACATCTATATCGAAATTTCTCCAATATGCCTAACTTTATTATTAAAGTGTGTGTGTCAATAAACTTAAGCATTACAATTTTGGGTCAATTTGTTGACCTCTTAATAAAATCGCAATATGCGAAATCTCTATGGCTTACCTCACACACACTGAAACATAATATTAAGCAAATATTTTTCATTAAAATGCGCTGAATTATATAACATCACAATAAAAATGTGTCATTTCGTCCCCAACGAATATTTATGTGTTAAACTCTATCGTTCTATTTTTTGCTATAAAATTACGCAATGTATCTTCACATTAAAGTAAGTTCAATAAAGGAAACACCGGTATTGTAGAAGTCAATTAAAATCACAATAACATGTAAAACAAAAGTAAATAATACTTTATCAAAGAATACTGTCATTAAATAAAAGCTATTTATATCAGCTGCTGCATCCCTGAATTGATTTCATACGACAAAGTATTTATTCGTGGGAAAAGACGCAATCTTGAATGTACACAATTTTGTAATGCAATTCAAATTTTGGGAATGGAGGCATAAAATGATTACTATCAAGTTTTCGCAAAAATTTAGAATAAAGAATAGAAACGGGGAATGTGTCAAAGAGACAACAGTTCGACCAAAGAGCAGAAAACAACCCAAGGCCACCAGTGGGTCTTCAACGCAGCTGGCCCCTTAACAATAATGTATACTTGTTTAGCGAAGTGGACGCCACATTAAACTATGAAGTTTAGGTGATGTTGTTAATCTCAAGAATTAAACAAGAACAGTTTCTGCGATGAAAAAACCCGTAGCTGGTAACCATATTAGCTTAATATGGGGTCCATCTGTATTGAACGTCAAGAAGAAAGAATGGTCTTACCTGTAATACGAAAAAAGTCAACAACAATATCAGCCGATCCATCGTGTTAGATCATTACAATTCTTCATGTAAGTTAAACAACAATTTCCAACCTTATCATCTTATTCCAAAGCGTCTTCGACCATTGACGTTTAATAAATAATCAAAGGTCTATATATACCTTTCAATTTAAATTTAAAAGTAAACAAGCGAATTCAGGTATCTTAAGAACGCATGTCAAGTATTCTTGAAGACATTTTTTCACTATTTGTATAACTGTCTACTGCTCGATTTAATCTTCCTAGCCAGGTGTTTTTTCCAAAGGGAAAACGTTTAGCACCAACTTGTAAAATTGCATCTCATAAACTTGAAAAGAAAATTGATAATATTATAATTCTAAAAAAAATCACAGTACAATATAAACCAGTTATAGAAATGTTTGTATCCACTGAATCATTTATGTGAACACTTCATACGTGTGAATTACGTAACTACTTAAGTTTGGTGAAATGATTACTTCCTGTATGGGGATGACATTTACTTTTTGTCTCTTCTGGTTTTGTTTAAATTGGTGTTTTGTATCGGAAACAAAATAATTACTTTTGCAGAACTGTAAACATCAACTGCACCTATTGCGACAAATCAGAATAAAAATAGATTTTGACCTTTTTGAGTATTGACAGTTTCAATGATAACCGATTTTTACAGTCTGTACTACATTTAAAGTTTCGCCGTATGATTAAAAAGATATCTGGGATATATGTCACAGCATTGACAAAGTCACCCTGAGTCTCAAGTATCAACATCAAATTTTCAGCAACAAAAAACGGCAATGACGACGTTCCAGACATGGGATATGCACATGAAGACGTTACTGGGTTTAACTAGTCCTCAAACATCCCCCTTTTTAATCTCGATCTGTCGAATTACAAAAGGTACATAAAAACACCAGTAAAGGAAAATTACTTGACTCTATCATTACGGTTAAAATAGATTACACAACAAAAATAAATTTTACCATGTAAAAGACTACTGGAATAAGTTCAAAGTACTTAATAATATCTTGATATAACTTCAAGTCGTCCTGCAGTCTATTATCGGTGGCTGTACTTACGAGGACATTTCATACAGCAACGTTATAAACATAACAGGAACACGTGATCATTTCCCAGAATAAACATGTACAGAATTTTAATGCAGAAAAACAAACAAATATTTCAGCCTTGCTTCAAACTAAAGATATGCGAAACCTGATTCGAGCTAGCAACCATTCAAGCTAGCTAACATAATGGTTCTCTAGCATGTTGTGATTTTTAGCGGTTGCTAGCTTGAGTCTGATAGATGGGAATCAATGGACAAAGAAAAACAAAAAACAACAAAAAACTCCACACGCAATGAATGAACAACAAAAGAATAATCATAGCCTATATCAATAAATCTATTAAGCCTTAAATATTTAAAATACAGCTCCTAAACTTGAAAGGTTTATAAAAGATATTAATGAAAAACCTTGGCGTGAAATAAACGTACATTGTACATTTTTATATGAAAGTCCTAAATGTGGAGTGAACAATAAATCTCTATATATTTCTGTAACATTAAGCAAAAGCTTTGACCAATGTATCATATCTATATCTCTGTTGTTATTTTTTTTCCCTGAATGCAAAAAAGTTTGATTGATTAAAGCAGATAAGTAAGCCATCGTTCTAATATATTGTTTTGGACAGTCTATGTCTAGCAAATATATAAAGAATGCTATTTGATAAATATACAATACCCTATGCTTTTCGATTTCAACTGTCCGAAAAGTTGCCTGGTCACGCCTTCTCTTTCGTTCTTGTGGTGAATAATTATGATGAATTTATTGGTTTTGAGATCCACATTATATGTTTGTTTTAATTTTTTTGCAGTTTTTTTAATGACCTTGTCTAACCTTTGTTATTTTTTGTCAGAATTTGCCGCTTGTACGCAAAATTTACTTTAAGTGTATGATCAAACACTGTAGTAATATAACATTAAGATAACTATCGATTGCAACTGGAAAAATACCAAAGGACAATCCGAAACACAAGTGGAAGGCGAACAGATATCAGTATGGCAAAAAAAACAACGAAACAAAGAAACAAAACAACCCCATAACAAGCAATAAACAAAACACTACACTGAAATATGAAAATAGAGCAACACGGTTCGCAGGTACTCCGGAAGGGAAAGCAGCTCCGTCTCCATGCGTGGCATAAAGTCGTTAAGAGTTCATATCATCTAATTTCGCTTATAAAACTTAGAAAGCTGCTTCTGTTAATATTGGCATACACGAATACAATATGGCATTTTTATTTTTACAAAACCACCAAATTATAACATGTTCAAAGGAACTTAAGGAAAAACGGCGGAGTTCTAATATGAACTTAATAAAACCATCGTACTTATGATTATTGAAGTTGATATATTTCAAAATATTACCAAACTTAAGTTTTAACACCAAAATGATACGTTTTAACAGACATACAAATTGCAAACATACATACAGTTGATATGGGCACATCAGTTTTTATTGAAGTGGTCATGCCTTCCACAGCAGTCATGTAGTTCGACTCTTATTTCTTGTGAGGCAAATGATTTGAGGCTTAGGAGTCAAGATCTCAGTGAGACTTAAAGACGATGCTGTAGTTTAAGTAAGGATGGTTCAAGGGCGAAACTGGCGTATTCAGAATTAACAATTTCAAAACGTAAAACTTTAAACGGGTTTGGCACTCATATCACATCTTTTTATATCTATTGATAGATTGATTTTGCTTGTCTAAGGTCCAGTGACAAGTATTTCATGCATATTCAAGACTAGAACAAATGAACAATAATTATTTAAAAAAATAATGACAGGAACTTCGAATGCAACTTGAAAAGGAGGATATGTGAGCCAGGGAGAGAAACTTCCTTGGTGTATCCCTGTACGAGGCATCATATTTGTGTCCCCATTCCGACTAAAAGTGTCTGCGTATTTGTAAATTCCACACGGCCAAAATGACAACTCATTGGTTTAACTGCATGTGGGATGGTCAAATGTCAGAGATGACTATATTTCTATACTCCCGACATCTTAAGGGTTTATTCAAAAAAGAGAGCAACTCAACAAAAATTCCAATAATTCGTCCGGAAATTGTGGAATCTTTAAATAATGGTGTTCAATAACAGAGGCGGAAGATACCAAAGGGATATTCTAACTTATATGCCGAATAAAAATTGACAACGCCATGGCAAGAACCGAAGATGATCTCAGGTGCTCCGGAAGGGTAAACAAATACTACTCCATATGTGGCACCTGTCGTGTTATTCATGTTAGTACAAATTCAGTCTAATACGGTGATGTCACATGATAACGAGGAATACTCTGGCCTTTGTTAGTCTTGTAGGTTTTTTTAATTTTAGTTCATTTATATGTTTTGGAGTTTAGTGTGACGCCCATTTTCACTGAACTAGTACATATTTTTGTTTAGGGGCCAGCTGAAGCCCTCCTCCGGGTGCGGGATTTTCTCGCTGTGTTGAAGACCCATTGGTGGCCTTCGACTGTGTTCTGCTCTTTGGTCGGGTTGTTGTCTCTTTGACACATTCCCCATTTCCATTCTAAATTTTATCTATACGATGAAATACACGTGGTATATTTCATCTATCTTTTTCCTTCTCTTTTTTTTTCCTTGAACAAAAGTTTAGTGAGGCAGTTGTCTCACTGTCTCAATGGAAGCTACTTAACTGCACTGGGGACTGTCATGTTAAGTAATGTACTATGAACACTCAAGAATGTAAATTCCTTTATTACACACATTACAAGTTGCATAAAGCGTTTCATAATTTATACATTTAGTTTAGTCTAAAAATGTGAAGTCCTCCACGGATGCTTTCATTCGCCACAAAGAGAATCAAGTAGAACGCACCGTTTGTACTCGAATAATTAAAATTTGATGAAGTAATTTCATTTGACAGATTTGTTTTTTTAATTCTATAAACAGTTTAAATACATCATACACGTCTCCATCCTATACCACTTACATTTGTGAAAAATTGAACATTTTAAATGCATTAAAATCCGAGTTGTCTGTCAAGTGTAAAAACGTTGTGTCGTATGACAACAAAGATAGAGAATATCTAAGCCAATGAAGAGATGAGTACTTAAGTTCATTTAGCACACTTGCAATATCTTTTTATTGACTTCAAAAGAAAACAACCTTTTATACAACACCCAGGTTATGTAAACATATATCAATATATTACAAGTCTACTTTAAGAGTCAAGAAAAGCTAGACTAACTCGAAAGCAGTTTGTCTTCACTTAATTCGTAAGTGTCTATATCAAGGCTAATTAGTTACTAAAGAACTATCTCCAACACTTTTCCAGACGTGGTACACCTTGTTTTGTTTGACAATTGGCTGTTAAAAAACCCAGTTAAAGTTATGATTGGCTTCGACAAAATGATTTCTTAGATTGATGATGTCAAATGATCGATGAAACATGAAAAACTTCAAGGTAGTCAACACAACACAATTGTGAAAGCAACATATATATAGCTTATGTCGCCTAAAAATGTGTCTCTCACGGAAGGAATAACAATAATTTTTTGTTTCATTTAGATATATATGATAATATTGATTCGAAGGAATTTATTGCTGTGTAAACTTGTCCGACTGACTAGCCATCTAGATCTATATTAAGCTTGTGAATAAAACGCCGAGGTTATATAAGTAACTTTAAAAAAGGTAATATGACAGTTGGTTGATAAAGTCGAACGTTTGGGTTTGTCAGTTTTTATTGACTTCCCCCATTCTTGAATTTAACATGGAATTCGGTAATTGTCTTATTTCATTTTTTATCACTAATAGTTCCAAGAGAAAAGATTCATTTCCATGACTTTCTAGTTATACATTCCTTTTAACCAAACGGACGACCTTCTTTGTCATAGTTTTAATTCTAAATTTGAGAATTCCTGGTGACCATATATCTATAACCCAGCAAACCGTTGGGGTGTCCAAGAGAGAAACACCTACTTAGAATGTTACATTTACAATTTACTACCTATTATCATTATCAAATGGCACAATCATGCTTTCATATATTGATGTGGGGGATACGGTAGGTCAGCATAACCGTTACATTTTGTTGCTAAATTGTTTTTTCAGAAGTTAATTGTTAACATTTTATAATTTCCTTTTTGCTAATCATTGACATGTCAATTGTTTGTTCATTTCTGGTGTAAAAGAATGTGAATATACAAATAAAACTGTTCAGAATGTCTTTTATTTGGTCTTTTAACTTTTTTGATTTGAGCATTACTGATGAGTCTTTTGTAGACGAAACGCGCGTCTGGCGTACAAAATTTTAAGCCTGGTATCTTTGTTAAGTTTATTATTAAATACTTGATAAAAAAAAAGTCGCATACCAAAAATACTTCTCTTAATGAGAAAAATATAAAAACACTTAAATATATTAACATGTTCATGAAGCAAGAAAAAAAAACGATTTCCAAAGACGAAAATCTATATGAAAATTACAATTTTACACCGGGAAGACCAATACCAAACTTATCAAAAAGATATGCGTATAACTAAACATTGAAAACTACAGCTTGAGCTTTCTGAACTTCCATATATTAATAGTATATAGTTATTTGCTCTGCCATTATACAGTAAAACAATGGTTGAAATTGTCCTGTAAAAAACGTCTGCGTACCATTTTTATGTTCAGATATTGTGTTAAGGTAAAAATAATAATTGTCATTTACCCAGGCATTTCGTCTACCTTTATTTTAGCTTTCATATTAATGTATATGCTCTAGACGTTAACCATGTATGACGCACGCACAAAGAATAAAACAAAGAATTCAGATGCAAAAAAATTGACATTTTATTCACTCAAGAAAGACAATTAAGTATTAATTAATGTTTACTTTTCAAATGCCCAATGCTGTGAAGCATCAGAATTAATGCATGATGATAGTTTAGATACCAATGATTAAATTTAAACTATATTAAACTTTTATCAGTACCTTCAGATGGTCTGTTACACTTAATTCTTGAAGTGTGCCTATTCAAGTTACAAAGTTATTTAATGCATGGATCAATCAACCGAATGCCTTAACAAATATAACAAAATGCAGATTCAACACGTTTCTAAATTTATCAGACTCGATCATCGTAATTGCATACTAGCTCTTAATTAATATAAACTCTCAGATAATGAAAGTGTAGTTATACAAGTGCATTCCTGTAAATAGATACAGGTAAATCTTTAATTAACGCATGGACACCTGGAAATCCTCAATGAAATAAAATTTATGTAATTCCAATGTTAAAAACGATATATAAATAGCTATACTATCTATCGGTAAAAATAAGATGGGAAGTTCGGTACTTTTACATATATATTACTTCAGTTGTATTTGGTAAAACCTTCCGGAATTTTGGGTCCTAAATGCTCTTCAACTTCGAACTTTATTTGTCGTTTTTCACTTTTTTGATTCGAGCGTCACTGCTGAGTCTTTTGTAGACGAAACGAGCGTCTGTCGCGCAAAATTTCAAGCCTGGTATCTATGATGAGTTTATTGTTTACAGACAGACAACTAACAACAAAGAGGAGGAATATACCAAAGGGACATTCACAAGTCTAAAGAAACGGAAAACGTCATGGAAAAAGATAATCAGCTTCACAAAAAATATATAGAAAACTGAAGACTGAGCCAGACGAACCACACCAAAAAACTGGGGTGATCTCCGGTGCTCTGAGATCCAGCTCCACTAGCAGCACCCGTCATGTTGCTCATGGTATGTACACACATTCGTTGATGAGTCTTATTCGGTGATATCACAATCGAGAAAACGTGGACGGGATGGGGGTTACGACAATTGGACCATATATTTGGTCATCTGTGACACAGATACTACATAACGGTCTATAACATGATAAAAGAACCTCGATTATTGCTATTCTAATAGTTTTGTAAATGTTTTACTTTAATATATCTCGCTTATTCCACTTTACAAACTTTACTGTTTTTTTTTTATATATTTTTTTTTAAATATGCATGAAACACTTGCCACTGAACGGTTAAAAAAGGAACAATTAATCAATCAATCACTTGATGTTTATACTTTCGTATGTTAATTTTTCTTAAATTTTCCGTTGATAAAATTATAAATCATTAAGAAATTAAGGTTATTATAGAAATTATACGACTCCAATTAGTAAAGCGTTATAAAGTCCCTTTGGCACACAAGGCTGTCTTTTAATACCATATATAATATGTATCTGTAAGTATTATAACCTGTACTTGAGATCGTGATTGCTAACTGGAATTTTTATCATGACCCATTGAATGATTCAATAAACTAATTAATAACTGGTGATGGTTAAGACACAAACTGTATCCGGAATATCAAAAATCCTTTTAGTAACATTCTAGTACAATAAAGTCATTTGTTTGAAATAACAATAAATCAATTTAGAATTTTGTATTTCTTGTTCAGCTGTGGCACAGCACATAGACACGTACAGCTGACTGCTTTTAATTTATTTGTATGCTTCCTTCCCAACAATACTGTCCAATTTGCCAAATGATAAGCACCTTAGCTGTTAGAATAAGGACAAGTTTCATTAACATCGAAGCCAATGTCAACTATAATGTTTAATATTAACATTTGTACTGTAAAATATTGTCGGCTTCGACCCTAGGCATTGTTTAATCATTTTTTCAATTCTTTCATCAACGAAAAGGATACATGTACAAAGCCTAATAATGTCAAAATGATGTACCGCATTAACTTCCCTTTTCCTATTATAATACTGTCCGATAAGAACCATAAAATATTAAACCGGTTACTTGCAATTCTATCTGAACAACCTTGCTTTTCATGTGTAATCCAGAAATTATTCTGATGAGATAGTAAACCCAACGAAAGAAAACACAGTCACAACACTTTTTAATGTTGGGTCGCTTTCACCTTGTGCCATGACGTATATTATTATTTATATATAATTATATATATATGGGACGAAATATGTATTTTATGTCTGCTGTAATAGTTAAAGATTAAAAGACACATCAAGTCTCTCATCTTATATAATTAAATTTGAAACATTTATTCTATCGGAAGTAAAATCTTTTTATTTCAAAGACGTTTCTTATTTCTCATTAAAAATTTGTGTAACTAAAGATCTGTACTATAAGAAATATCAATCCCTCGCTCATAAATTTTCTAATTTCAAAAAGGCAAGTTGTCGGATGTAAAATTTCATCAGTATTCTTGATTATTAACTGCTCGTTATTGAACTTCTTATTTCAACAATATTAAATGAATCCGCAGCTGTTTTTTACATTTAGTTGCAAATAACTTATGCAATATAGATTATCAAATAGTTTTGAATGATTCAAACGAAGTCGAAACGCTTTTCTGCAATCTTGATTGCAAGCTTTTAATATGTTTCTCTACATAAATTAGTTCCTAGTCATACAATAACAGTGAATGGTATACTCCTTACTGAAGCTAGATTTTAAAACTTTCCAAACATAGTTTACATTTTATTGGAAAGATGTTTAGCAATACACATGAATCACGATATATGAATTTAGGACATGAACATGTTTGAAGAACATATCGTAAATTTAAAAACATTTTCAAATTAAAAAAAATATTTAAGTTATGGTATTGAAAATGAGAGAAGATTGTTAACTAAATTTAGAGTAAGCTCACATAACCTCAACATTGAGAAAAGAAGATATTGTAACTTGAATATTAGTGAAAGAAAATGTAATTTATTTAAAAATTCTGTTGAAGATGAAATCCATTTTTTTAATTCAATGCCCATTCTTATCAACAGTACGCAAACCATATTTTGATCAATTAAATAATAATAATAATAGGAATTTTATTAAACTTTCTGATGAAAACAAATTAATTTGGCTTTTAAGCAATAAAGACACAGGCATCATATATATAATTCATTAGCTTTTAAAACAACTGTCCAAAGAAAGAGATGCTCTAATAAATAATTGACTTACGAACTGTCCCCCTTTATCATTATTTTAATTATTGTATGATTTTTTTGTGTTCCAAGTGGAATCCATATTGCTGGTTTTTTATTTAATAAAATTATTTGTATTTGTATTTGTATTTGTATTGTATGTTCACTTTTCACACATGTTTTTGTCTGATGTATTCTATAACTTTTTAATAATACTAATATCTTTTAGCCTCATATCGCATGAAGCTATCTGTAATCAAGTACTTACCTGACAACGCCCATTCACACAAATCCCGTCAGCGTCCGAATCTTTACATGTGGTTCCGTCCTCAACTTTATCTCCAAACTTCATATAAAATCCATAGTAAGACGCCTTACAGTATAATTCACACTGATTCCGTTCTGAAATTTAATGTTTAATTTTAAGAAAATAATCATTTCTCACATGAGAACATTCGAAATGTGTCTCCTTTTTATCTGGTAGCATGATTTGTTCAAACTGACGTCTAAATATTGAACTGAAACAAAAAGCATTGCTTGGTATTACACCCAATACATGTACCAACCCAAAAGATACAATAAAATGTAAAAGACATCTCTAGAACACAGAGAATCGCAAATTTTTTAGACTGTAGTTGGATATGCTGGTATTTACTCATATAATGTTCTTACTCTTCAATTCAAACTCCCTGGTTTCTAGAAGTAATAAGAAATAGCATATTCAGCCCTTTATGATGCATTTACACATTATTATTATGTATATAAAATAAATGTGGATAGTGTCCACATGTGGACACAGATGATGCCCCCGCTTGCATATCATATAGTTATAAAGGGACATAACTGAAGAACGGTAAAAGTGACACTACCCAAATTTGAACTTGATCTGAGTTTTGTGGTAATAAGCATTGTGTGTAAGTCTCATAACATTTGGTTGAGGCTAACTTAAGTAGAGAACAGAAACTAAAAATTCAGCAATTTTTCTATTTGTAATGATGCATAACTCTAGAACGGTTGTGTATAAGTTTTACAACATTTGGATGAGACAAACTAAAAAATTCAGCAATTTTTATGTTTATAATGGGACATAACTCTAGAATGGTAAAAGTGTTGCCACCTAATTTCGTACTTAATCTGTATTATGTAGTAATTAGCATTGTGTATAAGTTTCATAACATTTGGTTGAGGCAAACTCAAGTTAGAGAACTGAAACAAAAAAAATGTACTTGATCTTTACTGAGTTTTGTTGGAATGAATATTGTGTATAGGTTTCACAATCTTTGGCTGGGGAAAACTTCAGTTACAGAATGGAAACTAAAAAATTTTGCAATCTTTCTATTTATAAAGGGGCATAACTCAATAATGGTTAAAGTGACACTACCCAAATTCAACTTGATCTGTGTTTTATCAGTGGTAGTCAAAATTAAACATTGCATTGTATAAAGCATTGATTGTAGTTGATTCAACTATAATCATGGTCAAAGGAAGATAACTCCAATTTTAAAAATATATTATATAAACTTGATATTTAGAAGAAAATAAAAATTTTGCAATTTTTCCTTTTATAAAGGGGCATAACTCTAGATCGGTTAAAGTGACACCACCAAAATTCAAACTTGATCTGTGTTTTGTGGTAATAAGCATTGTGTATAAGTTTCATAACATTTGGTTGAGGCAAACTTAAGTTAGAGAACGGAAACTAAAAATTATGCAATATTTCCTTTTATAAAGGGGCATAACTCTAGATCGGTTAAAGTGACGCCACCAAAATTCAAACTTGATCTGTGTTTTGTGGTAATAAGCATTGTGTATAAGTTTCATTACATTTGGTTGAGGCAAACTCAAGTAAGAGAACGGAAACCAATTTCGGGACGTACGTACGTACGTACGTACGTACAGACGGACAAGGGTAAAACTTAATGCCCCCTCCGGTACGGCGGGGGCATAAAAATGTGGGAAATGCTTCAATGACATGTATCAATTCAACGATTAAAATAACCAAAAGACATCTGAATGCAACATACAATCTTCAACAATAGACAGGTGTCTTTACAGTTTGTAGAGCTCTAAATCGTTACGAGACTATAAAAGATAAGAACAGATTTGACAGAAACAATCAAGAAATCTGCCATTTAAACTAAATTCTAAAAACAACCGCCAAAAACATGAAGACATGACATACGATAACCACTGACAAGGCTCCTGACTTAGGACAGACAAAGAAAAATATGGCATGATTAAATTAGTTTTTGAGAGTTAAACCGTCCCTCTTTTTAATCGAGATTAGTAGAGTAACAAAACGTGCACAAAAGAAAAAAAATTAAATCAAAACAAAACAAAATCAAGAACATTGAATTTACTTAAATAGAAAATAACTGTACAATAGATAACAAAAAGCCTCCATAAACAATCAATTTTAAAAGTGTCTTATTTCATGGTACTGTTTATTAATAGGTGGCTACTTATTGTTGAGTTAAAATTTCTAATGTAGTCTTAGTTACATCAAAGCCCATAATATTTTCATTACTTGTAACAAACTGACAAACATGCAAATGATTTATTTATTAGTTGTAATTGGCTCTGAACTAGCTTTCAGTAACTGCGAGTACTCTTCTCTAGTATTAAATTTGGAGACCAACATTTTTAAGACGGTTTGTCTCCGAGTCGACGATCGTCTGAAGTATTAATAAATAGTTATAGTGTATGTAATGTACTTTATAACTCCATACAGTAATTGCTTTAATTAGCGTAGCTTAATTAATTAAACCCCAAATAAAGTTCCGTAGCTGGATCCTTACCGTCTACGTTTTGTAAGCAGGCGGAAATGATTTTGTATTCAATTTGTCTTGAATTTGAACTCGGCCCACGGCCAACTCGCCCAACTCAAACACTCTCACTAATTATTATACCCCCGCTTTAAAAAAGTGGGGGTATACTGTTTTACCTCGGTCTGTCCATCCGTCCGTCCGTCCATCCGTCAGTCCATCCATATGCCAGTCAATCCATCCGTCCGTCCGTCCCATGAATATTTTTTCGTCGCATCTTTCTCAGGAACTTCATTACAAGGATTTCTTAAATTTGTTTTCAGGGTTTATATAAGTCAGCTATACCGTGTGATGCGTTTTCAGATTCATCACTGAACAACTTCCTGTTTACCGAACACTTGCATAATTTTACACATGATAGCCAAGTTGAAAATTTTCGTCACATTTTTCTCAGGAACTACAAAACAAGGATTTCTGAAATTTGGTTTCAGGGTTTATATAAGTCAGCTATACCGTGTAATGCGTTTTCAGATTCATCACTCAACAACTTCATGTTTACCGAACACTTGCATCATTTTACACATGATAGCCAAGTTGAAAATTTTCGTCACATTTTTCTCAGGAACAACAATACATGGATTTCTGAAATTTGGTTTCTGGGTTTATATAAGTCACCTATACAGTGTGATGCGTTTTCAGATTCATTACTCAACAACTTCCTGTTTACCGTCAAGTATTTGGGCGGGGGTATCATCAGTGAGCAGTAGCTCGCAGTTTCACTTGTTATAACTTGCATCACTTTATCAATTTCGTACCATTCAAAAAAAAAAAGAAAAAAAAAAGAAATATATCAAACTCGAAGAAATGTGTTTAATCATAAGATTGGTTTCTTCTTCTCTTAGTAAATTCCTACTTTCTCGGAGCACCCGTGTCACACAGAGACAGAACTCGCACCTCTCGAAAAAAAAAATACTACTAACTCGCACCACTGAAGAAATATTTTAAATCATCAGAGAGTTCTAGATTATCTTCTCTTAGTTATTTCCACCGTTCTCGGAGCACCCGTATCACACAGAGACAGAACTTGACTCGCACTTTTCGAAAAAAAGAAATAAATACTACAAACTAGCACCACTGAGTAATGTTTTAATCATCAGTGTTTTAGGTTGTCTTCTTCTTCTCTGAGTTATTTCCTCCGTTCTAGGAGCACCTGTGTAACACCGAGACATAAGCTTCTAATTGGACATTCAAACTCCTATGGAAGAAGAACTGACAAACTAATATTAATTATCAACATAATGCACCAGTGCATAAAAACAATTTGAGAAACATGAACCCAAGCTGTGTATCACCATAAACATTTAAAGTAGTCTTCAACTCTTTCTAGTAGACTGGTACTTTGTTTCTTTTGTTATTATGCTAGTTGTTTGTGCTTCCCAATCTGTCACTGTCCAATGTTGGGAGGAGGGTTGAGCACTCACAAACAATCCATGTTTAACTTTTCGACACATTTGTTATGAGTCTGTTGCAAGTCAGAAGCGTGTAATTCAGTGTTTGGCAATTGTTGCTGTCTGTCATATCTGGTTTTCGTTAATTGTTTTTTTTTTTATAAATTAGGTCGATATTTTTACCTGCGTCGCCGAAGGCGGAATCGGGTCTAGTTACCGCTCGACTCCGTCCGAAAGCAAACTTTCATCAAAGTTTTATAAGGTTGAGTTGTAGCGAGTAAACAATGTTTACATCTGCCATGTAACCACTTCCTGTTTGCCGATAGTTTGAAATTTTACAACACTCATTGTACAAGGAAAATTTTCGTCAAAGTTTTATCGGCTCCTATTGAAGGAAATGATTTAATATTGGGTCTGTAGCCTGATAATGTTGAGTTGTAGTGAGCTATTTTTACATCTGCCATGTAGCCATGTCCTGTTTGCCGATAGTTTGAAATTTTACAACACTCGTTGTACAAAGAAAAGTTTCGTCAAAATTCTCTTGGCATCAGTAAAAAGGAATGATCAATTATGCTCCAGTATACGTATTACCGCAATCAATAGCATGCAGCGACACAGATCCAGACCCGGTATTGGTCTTGTTCTCGTTTGGATGATTTCCTATTTTATCATGTCGGGGTCTTTTACAGCTGACTATACAGTATGGAATTTGGTGAAGACCGTGCAGTGACCTATATTTGCTTACATCCACGTCATTTGGTCACTGGTGGATAATTGTCTTATTGGGAATCATACCGCATCTCCTTGTTTTCATATCAGCAATACTGCTTGCTTTTGGAATATTAGCAACAATATCGATAACGTCTTAATAATGTCATACCCACAGGCCATGTTTATTGCCCATGGTATTGATATGATCACGGCAATTGTCTAGTTTTTACAAAATTCAAAGTTTTGTTGACAAATATGAGATAGAAAACATTCCTCTTTTCTGCAGCACTATTTATAAAGCAAACAAAATTAATAATTCTTCTTTAATCGTTTTGTTTATCTTTATTTTTATACGAATAAGAAGATGTGGTAAGTTTGCCAGACAACTCTCTAACAGATAACGTAAAAGATAACAACTATAGGTCACCGTACGGCCTTCAACAATGAGCTAAACCCATACCGCATAGTCGGCTATTAAAAGAGCCGAAATGACAGATATAAAACAATTCAAAAGAGAAAAATAACGGCCTGATTTATATACAAAACAATAAACGAAAAACAAATATTATATACAGCAACAAACGAAAACCACGGAATTACAGGCTCCTGACTTGGGACAGGCACATACAGAATGTGGCGGGGTTAGATATGCTTGCTGGCGCCAAAGCCTAGTTAACTGAATGATAAAGATAATAATAATCCTACTGTTGTTAGTTTGTTGTGTCTTGCTTTTAAGGGTTATTATCAATCCATTCTCCGTACAATTAAGCAAACTGACACTTGAAGCAATGACGCAAAAGAAAAGGCAAGTATACTGAGTAGTCGGTATTAGGATGTTTACTTTTTGTTCCCTTTAAAAATTAAAGTGATGTAAAATATTAATTGTTGTTACTTTCATTTATCTGTTACTAACATTATTAGCTGCAATTTATAGATTTTGACGCAGAACAGACAATATACACGAACGTAAGTAATAACACAGCTGCACACATTTATCTCAATCTTTCATGATGACTTTTCTGCTACTTTGAAATTTGAAATTATTATTAATGCTAACTTAAATAATTTTCACAAGATTGTGAGAAAAAAAATTGTATTTTGCATTCTCGAAATGTTGTGTTGTGCTTAAATTTTTATTTATAGATATCTTTTGTACAATATATGTCTAGCACAATTCATATGATTGGAAAAACCGGGGAAGGAGGATACCACATTATACAATACTGTGCAGCATTGTTGTGCAATTATGATTGTCCAGTATCCCATTTTTGAATTTCAGTAAGATGAGAAAAACTCTGCAATGTCCGCATTGATTGTTCCTCTACCCTGGTATCGTACCCCCTCTTACAATACTAGATAATCCTACAGTATTAATGAAACTCACACGGGACTCTTGATTAGACATACTATAAACTAAAAAACGATTTAAAACGAATTACACTTGTTCACAATGATCTTCTGTTTAATGCATTAAAGTTTCATATTTTGCACTTGGAAATCAGTAAATTCATTTCTTGTAGTGCAAATTAAATAGGTTGAAACGTATATTATGAAATAACTTAATGTTCCGAACGTAATATGCATTTTGTAAATAACGCATAAAAAGATAATGGTGTATGATAAACTGTAAAATTAATAAACACTTTTATTATCAGACTCATGTAACTATTATATTTTATGACTTTACTTTTTTCAATTTATGTGTACAAGTTATGTAATGCAAAATTCGTATGCGCATTCATTCTGAGGAGATACAATTCCACTGAACTAAAAACCAAACAATAAGTATATGCTTAGAATTCAAGTGAGGCAATTATTTGAAAAGTATCGCCGTTATACAAATAAATTTCATATAGCAACTTCATGCAAGTGATTTCTAAGAACAACAGAAAACACTGGCTTAAAATTCTTAATGTCCAACTGATTTATATAGTTTGATCATATGTTGAGCTGTTACACTACTGTCACAGGTTAGGGGAGGGTTGGGCGCCCGCAAACATGTTTAACCCCGCCTCATTCTGTATGTGCTTGTCCCAAGTCAGGGGCCTGTTATTCAGTGGTTGTCGTTTGTTGCTGTTTATCATATTTGTTTTTCGTTTATTGTTTTGTACACAAGGCAGGCCATTAGTTCCCTCCGTGTTCGGGGCTTTTATAGCTGACTATGCTGTATGGGATTTGTTCATTGTTGAAGGCCGTACCGTGACCTATATGTGTTAACTCCTATGTCATTTGGTATCTGGTGGAGAGTTGTCACATTGGCAATCATACCACATTTTCTTATTTTTATGTTATCAAGCAGTTTTTGATTAATCTGTTTATACAGCAATAATGCTAGTTACTGACTTGGTTGGAGAGTTGTCTCATTGGCACTCATACCACATCTTGTTATATCTAAATAAATATTCGCTTGCCTTCATTGTGTCATGTATTAAACATATAATACCATTTCACTTTATTTTTATAGAATAACCAAATTATTGTAAGATTCATAAGTAATTATGTCAAATCGACACTAGGTCCCGTAAATTCATATTTCTTTAAATAAGAAGTATATGCTTTGCACAAATTGCCGAAGAGTCAAATGTATATACTTGATGACAGAACTGAAGCCGCAACCATTATGTTGTTGATACTCGTCAATCTTTGTACTATGGACTGTTTCAAGTCAGGAACCCTCATCACTAGTTGTCGTATGTCATATCGTTTTGGTTTTTCGTTATTTGGAGAATTGGGTATTGATGGCAGCTCCTAAATTTATTCACAGCTTTTAAGACTCGGATTGATTTAGGTTATGTTGAAGATGATATGATGCCATCGTTGGGTTGCTGTCTTGTGACGTATACTCTACATCTCGTTTTATTCATATCTTTTGTCTATTTCTTCTTTTGAAATTGCATATTTTATAAATGCGTTATAAAAAACATAATTATAAGTATTGCGAGTAAAGTTAATTGATACTGCAACTCAATGTCTCAATTAGTTTTACTCACAATTCTTATGATTATGTTTTTTATTACGTTTCCAAAAACCTTTTACCTTAAGTCTAAATCGTGCACCGAGTTATGATCATCGACTGGGGGTGGGAGGATCAAGGTACAAGTTAGCTTATACCCTAATGTATTCTTAAATAATAAATGTTTTATATTGATTTACGGCAAATTGACACACCTACTAAAAACAACAAGATATTTATTTATATTTAAAAAGAGATTATCAAAATTGACAAATTACATCGATAAATACATTTAAGAAGCGGTGCAGGACGGAGTAAAACGCAGTTTAGACCCAACTGATCCGGGCTTAGCCAGGCTCATTAGACATTTACTCTTTAATCCTTTTGACTCTTAGGATGTATAAATACAAAACAGCGTTCGTGTGGCTGTGCAAATACGCAAACACGCCATAATGATATTCCATAATGACTCGAATGAATGTAATAAGAATTGAAATTTCTCCAAAATTAGGTAGTATATATGGACATTAGTGTTTTAGAATAGATATTGGACGTTTACTTCATCGTGTATTCCCTGTTCTTTCTATTCTAAATGACGTCTTTATATTAATTTCAGTGTCAATGAAAAGTGTTTCTTGAGGCCAAATGTTTGGGAGGCAAATATATTAGCATTTCGTTTTTTGCCATAGCGTTGTCAGTTTCTTTTTGACTAAGAGTTTTAAATGTTCCCTTGGTATCTTCCGCCTCTTTGTGAAAGCACCAAAGAAATTGTGCCTCAAAAGCTGAGCAAAAAAGTTCATGAAAGCTAAAGGGAAAAGGGAAAAGAAACTATTGTTACAGTTACATAACTGAATACAAGACTGCAATTTCAGTTTTATTTTTCAAATATTTGGTAACGATAGTGTATGGACTTCAAGTACCTACGAACAGTTGATTTGTTTCAAGTTTCTGCGGGACTGAAATAAACAAGTTTTAAATATTTCAATTTCAACCCGATTACGTAAAATATCTGTTACATTTTAAGTACATTTCATACATTAATTTATGCAATTTTATCAACTTCATCGATAAAATAATATCTAGACATACCATGCGTATATCCATACCAATGATGCCTCCTTCTATGAACAACCTTGTTACTGAAATGTTGACATTGAAGATCTCTGGAATCTCTAACTTTTCCTTTGCATTCCTGAAATTAAAACAAATCATTTATGCAGTTAACGTGTTTACGTAGACCATCTAAATATGTACAAATGAATTTACAAAAATACCGAAATCCAAGGTAAATTCGAAAAGGGGAAGAGTCCATAAAACTTGACAATGGAAAAATCTATGTCAACGAACGGAATGGATGGAAAACAAATGTCATATTCCTGACTTGGTACAGACATTTTCCGAAGAAAAATGATGGGATCAACCTGGTTTTATAGCTAGCTAAACCTCCCACTTGTTTTTTCATATCCATCTTCAAGACAACCATATTTTAAGTTTAAAAGTTGGCATAAAAACACTATACATATACATGTTTCGGATGAAGTACACAATTTTGAAACTGAAAATATATAACCGTAGGGGGGTAGGTACCAACGGGGCAATCAAAAGCCATAAATTGAATGAAAGCAATAAACATGATTACTGTACCAAGATATATTTCAGTCTAAACAGTGCACAATTTTGAAACTGAAAATTTATAATCAAAATGTAAGGGAGTAGGTTTCAAAGGGGCGGCAATCAAAAACCATAGATTGAAGGAAAACAATCAACATAATTAACAAGATAAACTTCAGTCTAAACAGTACACGGAACAGAAAATTTTAAATCAAAACGTACGGTACCAAAGGTCAATCAAAGGCCATAAATTGAAGAAACAAATTTTACATAATTATACATTTATGTACCAAGACAAACTTCAGTCTAAAATAACAAGAAGATTTCATATTATTAATGTAAGTATAACCAGAATTAAGAGCACGCTTGCACCTTTTTGTGAGACACAGAAACAAATAATAAGATCTCATGCACGAAAAGAGAAATGTTGTATACATTAATAAATTTTGACACAGGGAATCAATTTGGAAAGAGGTCTTATCTTAATAGGTATTACCACTGTATATAAATATATAAATACATTTAGAGAAGGTATGTATGTATAAATATATATATAAAGTGCCTGGAAAATCAACCTAACAATGTTAGAGTTGATATGATTCTTTACTTCCTCCCCAACCGAGGCTGGAACCTGTATATATATATATATATATATATATATATATATATATATATATATATATATAAGTCTAAATTGAAAACAACGTTCAAACCTATGATTGCGTTGGATAAAAACCGCAATTTTTGTACGTGTGCATGCAAAACAAATTTCTTGGTAGAGGGGTCCAAATACAGCACAAACAAAATTTTCCAAAAGACCAAAAAAGTGAAAAAGTATATTTAAACAAAACGCATTTGACTAATAGGTCGAACAACGGATGTTTTTAAACCCTGCTGACTGCCATTGACGATTGCCAAATAAACAGATCACATGATGTAACAAAATGGATTTTTATTATTAATTTAATACCAAACAGAAAACAATAAACTTACGGAAAAGATGGTATACCGCAAACATGAGGTGCAAAAATTTGTATACCATATCCGGATTTCGACAATTAATGTCTCTTCAGTGATGTTAGGAATAGAAACGGTATTTGGAAGGCCATTTAATTTATCTCAATTTAGGATAGACTCTTGAATTTTGAAGAGTCGAAATAGGATGAACGGATCATATAAACCCGAAGGCAAATATAATACAAGCCCAAACGGAAAAATATAAATAAGTCTAAATTGAAAACAACGTTCAAACCTATGATTGCGTTGGATAAAAACCGCAATTTTTATACGTGTGCATGCAAAACAAATTTCTTGGTAGAGGGGTCCAAATATAGCACAAACAACATTTTCCACAAAAAGTGAAAAAGTATATTTAAACAAAACGCGTTTGACTAACAGGTCGAACAACGGATGTTCTTAAACCCTGCTGACTGCCATTGGACAGATCACATGAGATAACAAAATGGATCTTTATTATTAATTTAATACCAAACAGAAAACAATAAACTTACGGAAAAGATGGTATACCGCAATCATGAGGTGCAAAAATTTGTACACCATATCCGGATTTCGACAATTAATGTCTCTTCAGTGATGTTATGAATCGAAACGGTATTTGGAAGGCCATATAATTTACCTCTATTTAGGATAGACTCTCATTTTATAACTTTTCAATATATATATATATATAAACAATATGTAAATCGGTTAAGGCAATCTTGTCTTATCGTACGACAAAAAGTGCTGACGAACAGAATGATAGATAGAAAGAGTAATTGCTACATGACATCACCTACTGGTCGACAGCGCCCTTATTAAATGAAATGACAATTTCGGGTGAAGAATATGTCAAAAGCACATATACATGTAATATCAATATATAGTTTGGATTTTAAGCAATCATCGTTTACAGAAGATATAAAAAAATCGATGGTAGAACCGGACCTTTGTCAAAATATCTTATTACAAATGCAGATGTTCGATTGTTCAGAATATCTTTTTAGTTTTTGAGAAAAAAATGAAATTGATAGCACCTTTATTTTCCTAATTATATCCTTTCAAAGACATGGTGACAAATTTTTGCTGTATATTTTTATCTAATCTAAAAAAAAAAGTCATCGTGCATTGGTCATAAAAAATGGTACAAAAAAATCTTTATACAAAATCAAGCCAGATGTCATTTTTAAAAAGAGAGGTCCATGTACTCTTTTTTCAAGCTAATGGTTAAAATCAGTCGAAAAATGCACTTTTTTCGATATGTTACAATTTGACTCCGCGAAAATTAAAATTTTACGTTAGCAACGTCGTTACCTCTAACCATATCGTATGCCCCCAAAAGGAAAAATAAAGTAAGAACTTGAAGAACACTGAGGACCAAACATTCCAAAAGGTTTTGCCAAATACAGATAAGGTAATCCATTCTTCGGGTAGAAAAATCCTTAGTATTTCAAACAATTCAAAGTTTTGTAAGCAGTTAATTTAGTACATGTAATATTACCAAATTAGTGATAATCCATGTCAACAAGAAGTGTTGACTACATAGCACACAGACAAATTTAACTGAAGATATATGCAATAAGTTTGGATCACAATTATTACCTGCTGCTGACAAACTTTTAATTGCTTCTCAGTTTGGTTGCAGTCTTTACTTCTGTAATATAAACAATATATATCAGTTACTTATCCATCGTAATTATTTAAACATTTATGAATTAAAAGGAGTAAAAACAATACTGATGACGTTTGTATAAACTTAATCTGTATCTAAAATGTGTTTAAAGCTTCAAAGCTTTTCTCTATTATCAATATTTGGAAATGTGAACTTAAAAACAACATCATGAAATTTCGCTACGAAATCTACAATAAGTATATGAAGATATCAAAATGAAATCATGAAAACCAGAAACGTACTGACGTAATACGTGCTAGAAAAGCAAAAAAAAAAAAAAAAAAAAAAAAACACAACAAAACAAAACTAACCATTAGTTAACATTAAATGAACTTAATAAAAATTATCATATTCTGTACCCTAATTTTAAAAGAATATCTGAAAAAATGGAAACACTTTGAAAATGCGTCCAAAGCACTTTTCTTGATTTACCTTCATCAGGAACGCCCAAACCCGAATACTTGAGGGCCAATGATGTAATAGAACCGAAACATTTGAAAAGCTCTATGACGAAAACGGACCACAAAAAGCTTGGTATGGTTGCAAAACTATTCAATAATGGTTTTACAAGGTCAGGAAAACCCATAATAGTCAAATAAGGAGAGCAAAAAAGAAATAAAACCTGATGATTGTGTGCTTTCAATGGTAAGTGATATTTTATTATAATTACAACTTACGTATTGACACAATCTCTCGTCCTCATTTGTATACCTTGATTGCACGTTTTTGAACAAATTGTCCAAGGAGTCCATTCCATGAATACTGATCTCTGAGAAGTCTGAATGAAACAAGAGAATTATGATTATCACGCAAGCATACGCATATACTATGTACGTATTACGATATTGGACATGCATGTAATAAATAATCACTCTTTCATGCTTGTTTTATAATATCCCAAATAAAATGCATTTTTACTAAAATACAGGTTTAGGTAATTTTACTACCATTTCTTTGTAATTAACCTTCTGAAAAACTGAGGGTATATTGGATAGGGACCGAAATTTAGCCTTACAACAGGCTACCTACGGACCCTTAAAAAGTTGATGCTAGGATTTTCAACGTGCAATGAGCGTCGCACTCTCTCTACACGAGGCATCAGATTCAACAAATGTACCCATTCGGATCGGACGTGGCTGCAAATTTATACATCCCGCATAACCAAACGGACGCCCGATTTGCCAAGGGTTTTACTGCCTGCCGGAGGAAGACTCAAGAATATTAGCAAAATCTGATTGAAAATGTTTCTCATAGCGTTTGCAGAAGATAGGTCAACTAAATAGCAGTCATTAATGTATTAAAAGTATACACATTTTATAAATGCTGCATATTTTCATTGTGTCACGTGATGTAATTCAAAAGAGGGAAAAGGGATCATTACTGTCATATACACTGTGTTATTATTATAATGTTAAGTTCCATAAGTTTAAAAGATTCAAATCTCAACTACATGTAATCGTCATTTTCAATCCTAGTCCTAAGTACAATACGATGTTGAAATGAACCTCACCTTTTGTTCTGTTAGAACACAACTGGTCATCAGCAGTAATGTAAACCATGATGTGGACAGGCGTATCCTGAAATATTGAAAACAATAGCAACATTGTTCATGTTAAATAAGAATCGAATATATTTATGAGAACTTGATTACATGTACTTGGTCCACGACCAGGTACGCCTGGACACCCCTCATTTTTTAAAAATAAATATATGAAACTATTGGACGCTTTTATAGTGTTGGAACTTCAAGGATCGTATTTTGTTTCCAATTTACTTATTCGGGTTTGTTTGAAATTACATAACAAGTTACGAAATATATTTGACTTAATTACAATTAATGTGTTTTTTTTTTTGTTTTAATACTGGCTGACTTGCATTTTTTCAACATTGCGATTTCCACTTCAAAGAAAAGTACTTTAATGTTTACAACAATATTGGTTTACTGTCAGATTTCCATTTTCAATTCAGCCTTCCACCAAACGAGTGAATCTCGATATCTGAAAACGGGTGTAATATTGAGCTTTTGTGAAAAACAGGACATTGGAATAAGGAACCTCTTTTCATTTATAGCAACACCATCTTGAATATGAATGTTGTCAAATAAATTACTTTTATGCATACTGGCAGTCCTTAAACAAGAAATGTGTCCATTCCTCACTTGCACCTTCACATTTCCTTGTTCAGCGAACCGCGGAATCTAAGTCAAAATCAGAGTAGCAAACATCCTTAAACAAGAATATGTGTCCATTCCTCAGTTGCACTATCACATTTTCTTGTTCAGCGAACCGCGAAATCTTGGTCAAAACACTAGTTCAGCATATGTTTTGAAAGATTTACAACATAATGAACAGTTACACTAATTTTCAAATCAATATGACCCACAACTTCATGGTAAAAAAAGTATAACAAAATACCGAAATCCAAGGTAAATTCAAAAAGGGGGAATCTATAAAACCTGTAAAATCAAACATGACACTTTATCAACCAACGGAACGAATGGAAAATAACCGTCACATTTCTGACTTGGTACAGAGTTTTGTAATTTACCTTAAAACAAAACTGCACCTGATACGGGACGGACGGTTGCACACAGGAAAACTTATTGCTCCCTTCAATCGTCTGTGGGCCACAAAAAGTCATGCAATTGATAGATATGCTAACATTTCCTTCTAGACTTTCCATGTTATCTGCTTGCTTAAGAAATCACCAAAATGCAAGGTTGCATCATGGTTAATTAACTAAAATCTCGGCCGCATGACGTCCGCCCTTTTACCGACCACCATCTAGTCTATTTCAATGGATGATGTCGCAATACTCTGCGTAAATAAATATTTATTAAAAGGTAAGGAGGTACGAAGATGGCAAAAAAAAAAAAAAACAATAAAAAAAAACGAAAAAAACAAAACAAAAAAACCAAAACAAAACAAATAAAAACACCATGTTCCGAAATAAAAAGAGTGCTAGGTAAGGAACAGTCGACACAACGATGATTATGGTTACGACCAATTGAACATATCCATGGTAACAAGTGACAGACATTTCTGAACGGTAAACCAAGTTATGACTACGTCCATTCAACCTGCGAGAAGATAACTTCATCTGTACCAATAATAACCCTCGTTTCAATAGCTTCTGTGTAAGTGGTAACGATCTATCAAGGAAATGACTGGGAATACATACCATATATGCAGGTGTCAATCGAACCGTTTTTACATCGTCACCGATTAAAAGAAGTCTTACACGTTTAATACCAGATTAACATTATTGTCGGAAAAAAACAGATGATCAGAATTACTATGACACGATTTTCAGTTCTATCAATTCGAAGTTTACGGTCACTGGTTATGTATAAGAAGATATTTCCTGGTATGATGTGATTTGCAGTTTCAGCAAGATTGGAATATGTTTCCTGTTATAATGCGATTTGCATTTTAATTTTCAATAAGCTGTCTCTCATTGCTAGCAGATATTTACTAAGTACATAAGGCAGAATATAAATACTATTTAACTTTTTCTCAGTCTTATTTTATGACTGCTAATTTTTTCCTGGTGTATTTGACGAAAAATTATTGAAACCGTGTTGTTCTAGTTATTTGTGTTGTTGGATAACTGTCTCCTAAATGTATACCCCACATCAGCTTTAATTCATTTTGACTACACTTGGTACATGTGTTTACCTTTAAAGGGTTTATCAATCATGCTAAATGACTACATATCTACAAAAAACTACATGCTTATAGTGCAACATGCTGATATTTTAAGTCAAATACGAATATGTTTTGGACAATCTGTCTCGTGCTTGTAGCTGTAGTGGGCGAGTGCATTCGCTGTGTTTGATAATACAGAAATATCACATTGAACTTATAAGATTGTACAAAAACAAATATAAAGCTGCAAATCCCGAAGGCAAAGTTCGCTGTTTTGTGTATACCTCAGTTTTGAGTTGTATGCTTTTTTACATAGTTAGATTTCCGAAATGTTCAAGTGCACGTGGTATTGACACAGGTTATTCCAGACAATATACGTATTTAGTTATTCACTACAGCTGGCAGTGGGGCGGTATGGCTTCTGTATTTCAGAAAATGAATACGAATGTTGTCAAATAAATTACTTTTATGCATACTAGCAGTCCTTAAGGATGTTCGCTCCTTTTGTTTTTTGAATTTTTGCCAGGTATTTGGAATCCTCTAGGTTTATCCATGTAGTACCATTAAATTTTTTAACCTGATAACCCCTACTTTTCTTTTCATTATTTTATTAAATAAAGTTTAAAAAAGCTATATTTGAAATCTTAAAAAATCCTTGTTATTTTTTCATAGCGTTTGAAAGAAAACAAGAGCCAATGTTAAATATATGAATAATGTAGAGAGAATTATTTCCCGCCAAATTTTCAATGGTTTATATCTCGAAAAAAAGCACACGGACCCTTCATTTTTGTTTTGCTTTTTAAGTTCCTTTATTTATATACTATCAATTGATAACAGTCTTTTAAAAAGCTTGTTATTTTAAAACAGAGTAGCAAACATCCTTAAACAAGAATATGTGTCCATTCCTCAGTTGCACTATCACATTTCCTTGTTCAGCGAACCGCGAAATCTTGGTCAAAACCCTAGTTCAGCATATGTTTTGAAAGATTTACAACATAATGAACAGTTACACTAATTTTCAAATCAATATGACCCACAACTTCATGGTAAAAAAAGTATAACAAAATACCGAAATCCAAGGTAAATTCAAAAAGGGGGAAGTCCATAAAAACTGTAAGGTCAAACATGACACTTTATCAACCAACGGAACGAATGGGAAATAACCGTCACATTTCTGACTTGGTACAGAGTTTTGTAATTTACCATTAAACAAAACTGCACCTGATACGGGACAGACGGTTGCACACACAGGAACACATATTGCTCCCTGCAATCGTCTGTGGGCCACAAAGAGTCATGCAATTAATAGGAATGCTAACATTTACTTCTAGACTTTCCATGTTATCTGCTTGCTTAAGAAATTACCAAAATGCAAGGCTGCATCATGGTTAATTAACTAAAATCTCGGCCGCATGACGTCCGCCCTTTTACCAACCACCGTCTAGTCTATTTCAATAAATGATGTCGCAATACTCTGCGTAAATAAACATTTATTAAAAGGTAAGGAGGTACGAAGAGGGCACCCCCCCCCCCCAAAAAAAAAAACAAAAAACAAAAAAACAAAACAAAGCAAAACAAAACAAACATAGAAAAACACCATGTTCCGAAATAATAAGAGTGCTAGGTAAGGAACAGTCGACACACAGACGATTGTGGTTACGACCAATTGAACATATCCAGTAATATGTGACAGACATTTCTGAACGGTAAACCAAGTTATGACGACGTCCATTCAACCTGCGAGAAGATAACTTCATCTATACCATTAATAACCCTTGTTTCAATAGCTTCTGTGTAAGTGGAAACGATCTATCAAGGAAATAACTGGGAATACATACCCTATATGCAGGTGTCAATCGAACTTAAACATCGTCACCGATTAAAAGTAGTCTTACACGTTTAATACCAGATTAACATTATTGTCGGAAAAATCAGATGATCGGAATTACTAAGACACGATTTTTAGTTCTATCAATTCGAAGTTTACGGTCACTGGTTATGTATAAGAAGATATTTCCTGGTATGATGTGATTTGCAGTTTCAGCAAGATTGGAATATGTTTCCTGTTATAATGCGATTTGCAGTTTCCGTAATTTGTGATGTCAATCCTATAAATTTTTTTTTAATTTTCACTAAGCTGTCTCTCATTGCTAGCAGATATTTACTTAGTACATAAGGCAGAATATAAATACTATTTAACTATTTCTCAGTCTTATTTTATGACTGCTAATTTTTTCCTGGTGTATTTGGCGAAAAATTATTGAAACCGTGTTGTTCTAGTTATTTGTGTTGTTGGATAACTGTCCCCTTAATGTATACCCCACATCAGCTTTAATTCATTTTGACTACACTTGGTACATGTGTTTACCTTTAAAGGGTTTATCAATCATGCTAAATGACTACATATCTACATAAAACTACATGCTTATAGTGCAACATGCTGATATTTTAAGTCAAATACGAGTATGTTTTGGACAATCTGTCTCGTGCTTGTAGCTGTAGTGGGCGAGAGTGCATTCGCTGTGTTTGATAATACAGAAATATCACATTGAACTTATAAGATTGTACAAAAACAAATATAAAGCTGCAAATCCCGAAGGCAAAGTTCGCTGTTTTGTGTATACCTCAGTTTTGAGTTGTATGCTTTTTTACATAGTTAGATTTCCGAAATGTTCAAGTGCACGTGGTATTTACACAGGTTACCCCAGACAATATACGTATTTAGTTATTAACTACAACTGGCACTGGGTCGGTATGGCTGCTGGTTAGCTTGCATTCCTATATAGTACCTTCTGTATTTCAGAAAATGTTTCTCACAATAACATAGATAGAACACGTCCCCGGGCAGTACCCATCAATTTATAAAATTCTTATTCAAATATACATGATTATTTTACAATGATAGTTAACAAATGTTTAATCATTATTATTTCTTTATTGTATTGTGTAGTTTTAAGGCATAGCGAATACACTTACACGCAACACTTTGAAATTAAAAAAAATACCGTGATCTTAATTTAATCAAAAGAGAACATCATACAATTTGAAACTATTTATTTGATTAAGAACCATACTTATACATATATATGTTCCTACCTTTCCATATCTAAATCTTCAGTTACTCTATTCCTTCATATAATACTAAATCTAACTTTATTTTGTATAAATTGATGATTGCCAAGTACGTATTAATTTTCTGTTTTAATTAAATATCTCATTCTATTATTTGCTATATTGATTTATATGGCCAACCCTGTCCACTGGTCAGTTTCAGGTATTCTATGATTGATCGATCATGTCTCTAATTTGTCTTAAGGTCTGTTCCCAACGGCACGTTATTTGTATTTAAATACATTTGTTTATGGAATAGGTTATAAGATAAAACAAAATTAATAGTAATACTTGTTGAAAGATAGAAAGTAATGAGATATATGTAATTTTAATTTTGAAATTTACGAGGGCTGATCTAGAAGTTCGTTGTGAAATGTTGAAATAATTTACTATTGTCATTCCATTTCTTCGCTAAACATGTTTTTTTTTACACTTCTCCTTGTGAATTGCCGTTCAAAATTTAATAACATAGTTGTAGCAATCATTTGTCTATTAAAAAGTGCATCATTCTATACAACCCAAGGTTACGAATGCCATCGCACCAAAATTTCATCGACGAGTATTTAAAAAAAACAATGGTACTTTTTGCAAGTGGCTGTATTTATTATTTTTTTTCAAAATTATTAGCATACTGTTTTTTTAAACATACTAGATATATGGTATAATTAATTATGTGTTAGTTCTATTATTATAAGTAAAAACAAGAACAGAGATTGTTGACAAAATAACGGAAAATGTGTGTTTAATGTGTGTATTTTGTTTCTATGAAATAAAACATAAAACATGGCTGTCATAAAATGGTTTTAGATAATGAAAGGACTGGTTGACCAGTAATGATATCAAAGAAGACCTATTTATTCTTGAAATCGGATTTGTTAAGTCTGAATTTTGTTCATAGATGTATTTTGATATTCTTATCAAGAACATTATATAGACAGATCATATCAAAAGTTGTTTTTTGGGATGTTACACATACCAATATTTTTTCAGCAATAGTTGAATATAATAAAACAAATATCGATTTGTCTTATAATGTAAAGAAATTTAAACACAACAAACATCTTCTGTTACGTTACGACGTGTGTTAGTTATCACTTCAACCAATTAAACAAAACTATTGGAAAACTATCAAATATTTGATTTGAAGCAGTCATTAAAAAGATCAAAAGTAGGTGAAATTTTAATAGTGCGTCTGAATTGATATTACAAATGTAATTTGACAATCGTTGTTCACGAAAATTTAGATCAGTCATCGGACTTACAACTTTTAAGATCGCCTGGCTAAGTGTGAGCTATAGACATTATTTGGTGTCTGAAGTCTGTCGTCCGTCTGTACACTTTATTCCTTGAAACTACTGGAAAATTCAGTAATACTCTGCCTGAAAATTCTTGTGGTATCCCAAAAATATCAGACGTAATTATGGAACAACAGCAGTATTGTTTGCTGAAATCAATACTAATGACACAGAAAATTAAACGTTTTCAAACAATAAAAAATAATTTCTAATTCTATATTGAGGTTTCCCAGACTCAACAATAAACAGGATTTTCACGGATGTTTCGAATCCCGTTAGACATAAATACCTTCGATTGGTATTTATAAGAATTAAAAGTAACTTGCCTTCTGTTGAGAGTTAGTTACTCATTGGCCTTTTCCTTACATGTCAAATATAATGCATATTTAAAGTGGACGCTATTATATATTGAGAATTAGGTCAGTACATGAGCCTTGTTATATTGTATGCGTGTAGGATGACAAATTTTGTCCTGCCTTTTTATTTTTCCCTCTATTCAGTCCTGCCTTTTTATTTTTCACTCTATTCGGTCCTGCCTTTTTTTTTTAAGTTTATCCTGACTTTTTTATTTAACTAAATTGTCATCCTGCCTTTTTTTTTGCAAATAATCTCATCCTGCCTTTTTTTTTACTCAAAACAACTCTTGTCCTGCCTATTTTTTTCAAATTTCATCCTAGCCCCGCCCCCACCCCCCCCCCTTTACCCCCATAAAAATCAAATGGTAGCTCCCTAAGTGGTGAAGTCGATGAAACGGTTGCTCAAAGGTAAAGTATCATGGCTAAATATTGTTATTTTTTTTTATCATATTTACACATTACCACTTGTATATAGAAATAAAAAGATGAGGTTTGATTGCCAATGAGACACTTCTCCACTAGGGACCAAATGAAGGTTAGCAACTATAGGTAACCGTACGGCCTTCAACAATTCGCAAAACCCATTCCGTATACATTCTTTACATAAAAAAGGAAAACAATTCAAAAATTCTATCTGCTCTTATTAAAAAAGCAGTTGCAAAGTGTTGACGGTTAAAAGTATAAAAGAAAATGAAATACGACGAGTGAGTTAGGTACAATGAACCTAGGAAACGAATCAGTTAAATGGTAGCTGTTTATTTTTATTACGTATCGTTATATCGAATTAGAAGTCAAATGCTTTTAGAATTACAATGCAAAGAATGAGTCACAATGTGTTTTACAAAAAAATTATGCACACAAACATACATGAAGAAGTTTAGCCTTCATATATTCCAAGAAATGTTAAGCGGTTAAATATATCAAGGTACAGTGAGGGAAGAATAAAGGTGTTTATTAAATACGTTAGATAACTCAAACGTGAAACAATTACAATGTAAAGTTGTTTAATTGGTTGGCTTATGGTAAGATCTAGTTAGACACCAAAAAGCGCAGGATTACAACTTTAATAGATTTGCAACAAATAAACGGACTGGCCTTTTCATATATTTAGATGACTGTTCTTACATCGAAGAATTTCAAGCGACGAACGTTCAGATAAAAAAGAGATATATTATTATTTTAAATGCGTAGGGAATGTTGAAGTGCTACAGTTTTAAATGTAAGAGTTTTTTTACGTGTGGTATTAAAACTAATACATTAACTCTTTTTTCAGGATTACATCGCAAATAAGATTTAGATCTTTGTATTGGTGTTTGTATAATCATTAAACATCTGGCGGTTGTTCTAAAAAAATCATACATGTACTTATTACCACAGAAATATTTTTGTTTAGAATTTAATAACGTACAATATACCCTTTTCAACTGAAAGAATTTATGATCTCAATTACAATCAAGTATAAAAAGAGAGTATGCCTATAATGTAAAAAGTAAAGAAGATTACTCACAAACATACAACTGAATACATCCTGTCTATAAAGAAGGGTTGTAATAACTAAAATCTTAAATTGGGAATTATTTTTCAAGTGGCGAAAACGATCAGTTTACTTAAATGTTCAAATAAAACTACTGGTCATATTTATAAAATGTCTGAATGTACTAATGGTACTTAAAAAACTAAAATCTATTTTCTAAGTCAGAAATAATACGGATTATAAACATACTCAATTAACCAAATATAAGGTTACGATTGATATGTTTAAATGGAGCTACTACTAATACACTAAAACATCAACTCTGTTCTCTAAGCTGTGACCATTGTCGATCACTTGTGTCAATATACACTAGGTCTGTAATGGTAAGTCATAGGTCAACAAATGGCATATAGACCAGTATCGATACCATTTAAAGGTTTTGTGATTGTAGGCCTACGGAATATATGAATTATAAATTATCAACTGAGAGCTTTGTGCTATACTAACATATTTAATTAAAATTAAAATGCTTGCTACATTGGAAATTTCAATAATTGAAAACGAGGAAGCAAACAAATAAACATGACAGCAGATACATCAGTATCGTCAATACGATACCAACACATCAGTATCGTCAATACGATACCAACAATATATACATCACCTCATAATTTACTATGCAGACATGATAAGCTACAAACTAAAACTATTAAGTACAACTTCTATTTTCCGGGTAGATACATATATCTCTTGAGCGAATACTTGAAAGATTCTTTGCATGCCTAGTGTTCCAAGGTTATAGTAGTGTAGGTGATGTTGTTTAACCTAGACATCGTGTTTTAGTTTTCATATTTTAAGTTTTCTTGATTAAAACTCTTTTTATTATGTATCATTGTCGGAACACTCGTTTAACATGTATTTGGCTACTAATAGCTCCGCATGATACACGAACGACAATATATTTTTTGAAGTTGAGAACATGTTGAATGTAATATTAATATTTACCCTGGTTTGTACTAGAGCTGAGCTGGATTTTTTAACGCGCTAGTTTACAAGGTAAACAGTCCGCAGAAAGACATGTCACCCTCCCAGACACATTATTCCGACTCCGTACCGACCACTCTTTTCTCTTACTCCTTAATGCCGCGTGCTTTTCGAAGAAGCAGCAAATATCGATTTCAAAGTCTTTGTTTTGACCCTGCCGGGGTTTGAACCTGCGACCTCCAGCACACGAGGCGAACACACTACCACGAGACCACCTCGGTCTTCAAAATTAGAATAGCAATCAAAATAGTTTTGTTACAATGAAAAAATAAGTAATCTAAAGAATATAAAAAAATTTAAGTTAATGAGCCGATTCCACTTGAGATGAAAGAATACGTGCAAATTGTGTAATTTATTTATTACAGCAAAGGCAAATGAAAATTGCTATTAATATATAACCTAACATAATACATATTTTTACTGTTGTTTTTTTTATCCCGAGGTAACACTGGGGTATGCATGTATATAATGGTCCAGTTACCCCTTATGAAGGCTATATGTTCGACCCCAAATCCCTTTTGAATTAAGAAGAAAAGAATGTCAAGCTCATAAAAAAGGCTTTTGATGCAGCATCAATCGTTGTACAGCTAGTTTGTGATGTTGGGACTTAAAATATCAACTTATCAAATTATCCATTTTTTCTCTAAATATACTTGTTATTATTAATAAATTTCGATCAGTATATAATGGCACGACTAGCTAGAACATCAGTAAAGCAAGGTATCCTGGTACTTGATTGATCAAGAAGAACATTTGAAATTCCTGGTGAAATCGATCAGAAATTATTATTTGCCGTACACCTTTATAACACTTAGCCTCTGTACTCATACAAAACATAGCTACTATTTTAAAACTTTGTTGTATGTATCGTTACGAATAGAATTTTCGATTTACAAAAAATGAATTTTCGCACAAAAGAAACACTTTTAAATATATCAAGATTCTGAATATTAATTATAGTTCATACTGTTTTGAATTATTTAAATAACATATCATGTAAAATACTGTCCATAGTTAAAACGAGTATTTTGATAAATGTTTCGCACGATTAAAAAATTATGAATTTAAATAAACAAAATCTACATAACTAGAAACATATATATTTAGCTTGGACACCTTATACTAATACGAATGATATATATCTTAAAAATAAAGTAATCTAAAGAATAAATAAGAAGTCAATGATGGTATTTATCTTCGATGAATAAGTATATCGCTATTTAGCCAATAGTTTTCAATTTTTAAAGTGAAATAGTATAAAGGTAGGGTAGATATAGGATTGAGAAGTGAATTGCATTTTAAATAAATAGATACATATTTTTTCGTATATCGAAAGTTTGGATAACAAAAGTAGCCCATTGGCACACGCTAAACGATAAAATGGTTGACTAGCGATTGTAGAAATTTTCGAATAGATAAAGCGGTGTATTTCTGTTCATTATAGGATCATGAAAGAGAGGCTAAAGAAACCAAAGGGACATTCAAACTCATAAGTCGAAAATAAACTGATAACACCATGGCCAAAAACGAAAAAAGTAATAAACAACAGTATACAAAATACAACATAAAAAACCAAACACTGGGAACCCCATTAAAACCAGGTGTGATTTCAGGTGCTCCGGAAGGGTACGCCGATCCTGTTCCAGATGTGGCACCCGTCGTGTTGCTCATGTAAGTACAAACCCGGTGATAAATCGGTAGGTAACATTCGAGGAAAAGGGGACGGGATTTTGGTTACGATCATTAGAACATGTCCGTCGTCATCTTTGAAACAGATATTCCATCAAGGTCAACCAACCCGTGATGGCGTCCGTAAAATTTTCGAAGGGATAATTTGATCTTCACCACTTGGAACTCTTGGTTTAAAAGCTTCCTTGTGAGCAGCAACCCTTTATCAAGGACATCATCATAGGAAATGCAAGCTCTGGAATATCGTATCAACTGGGAGATATTTACACCATATGCAGGCGCTGCTGGAATGTTGCTACATAGAAATGAAAAGTTCACAATTGGGAAGCTGAGATCATCTCTTTTGTCGTTAACGTTTCCATGGAACAACAAACAACCATTTCATTATTTGCACGCACCAATCAAACATGATTCCTTGGTACTTCCCGTACATTGTTTGATAATATGTTTTATCCTTTCACACGTGGCTTACTCGTTACACACATGTACATGTATGTTACAGGTGCCCAATAATGTATAACAGCATTAAGTTTTACATGACATTCGACACATTGAATTTTACTCTATTATTTAGTCTGTGACTTTTCTTATAAACACAATGAACAAAAGAAGATTAGGTGATAGATTAGTATTAATGTGAAGCGGTTAAATAAATTTGTTAAATAATCAAATAATCTTCCCTAAGCTTTGTCAGGTATAAATGTGTAAACAACAGCTGTGTTTTACTTTCTATTTTCCTGACCTTCTTGCTTACTAAAACTATTTACCAAAATCAAAGAGAAAAAAAAAAAAAACCCAAAACAAATACAAAACAAAACTATTGCTATATTTTTTTTTCAGCTTTTTATCAAAAGATTCGGATGTCAATTTATTGATGAAATCTTCAATTATCCGGTATGAATTTTTGACAATTACGATAAACGAGAGTTGATTGTTTACCGTCAAATCTTATAAATCCAATAAGAAGATTTAATCATGTTAAAAAAACAAAAACTACAGGGAATCCCAAGCGAGATCACGTGAGTCGACAAAGTAAGCATCTCCTGCTATACATGCATCACCCGTCATACGAATTCACACTCAGTCAAAATATCACAATAGTACACAATCAGTAAATCTATATAGCAGACGACTATTCTAGTATCTAAAGAACTGAGACCGGGAAAACATGTCGTTTGTGAGTAGTACGGAATCGGTCAACCAATAAAAACCGGGAAAAATCGTTTTGTGAAAGATCGTTTAATGTGAGAATAATAACAACAAAACAGATCTATTTATAGTTTTTCGAAAATTAGTTGTGTGTTCTGTTTGCAATTGTTTATTTTAACTGCTTCTTTGTGATTCACATTCTCACGACATAGGCGTAACAATCTTTTAACTATAAAGGTTGAAACTGGGACACTTATAATGAATTTATATTGTATTTAGTGATATGAAGTGTGTTAATTGACACTCGCGTGTATTTAACAGCAGAAAAAAAGGTGTTAAAAATAGATTCTTTATAAATCATTTTTAATGAGACACACTATTTTCTTCGTCATGTAAATGTTATTTAAATATCCTACTAAATTTCTTGTGCATTTGAACCTTAAGTTATTCTGTCCTTACTGACATTTTGTCGAACATGCACCTTTCAACAAAACTTTTGAATTATTGATTTAACTACATTCTTCTTCATTCAATACACTCATTACATAATTTAAAGTATTTAAATCACAGCTCATTACGCTTATTAACTTTTTATAAACACGATCTTTGACTTAATGTGCTTTCTTAACATTAAGTAAGTGAACCAAGCGTAAGGGAGGACGCTCAAACAGTTTTCCTCATAGTCAGTATTTAGTTCTTTCTTCGAAAATGTCTTCTCCAAGGCCTGGCCTAATTCTCTAAAAAATCCGAAAGCATTCACATATATTGAAAAAATCAACTTAACACAAAGGATCACTGCTCTACATTCAACGTCAACCAAAAATCCCATTAACTCCTATACATTAGAGAGAACAGATTGACATTTTGAACTCCGGTGAATCAATTTGCACGTTAAAATCATTACACTCAGAAAAATGACATATATTTCAAGATTCATTGATTTGTTGCTTAACGTTCAGTGACAAATATTTTATGAATATTTGGGACGAAAACACATAAAAAAATGAAAACGAAAAGGAAGGTTCTGCCAGGTATGTCGACCGGAATGAAAAGCGGGAAATAAGACTACCACTGGAAATTGAGGGTATGTAGGATAGGTGTATTCATTTCGCATTGCAACATGCCGCATACTGACCCCTCATAGGGTTGTTACAAACTCGTTACAAAGGTACTTTAATGTGTGGTATTCACCATGTACAAGGCATCGGATTTAACGTCCACATTCAGAATGGACGTAGCTTTATATTCATACATCCTGCACAACCTAACGGACGACCCACATCATAAAAGAGTTTTACTGCCTGACGGGAGAAGTCCAGGTATAAATATATTTCTATACACCAGTAAACACTTAGAGAACAAAAATGTCTGGACAAACTTGCTTCTTCACTTCACGTCAATAATAATTTTCAAAAGTTCTTACACATCAATGCAGGCGAGCCTCATAACTGCGTCTTAGTTTCATATAACAAAAAAAAGTATTACATGTATATAGTCACAACACAGTTTTCCAATTAAAATTTCTGTAGTAAATGTCGGGTCTGTGTCACTGTGAGGGTAATAATCAAATTAAAACGTCGCCGTTACGTATAAAAGTCGTAGAGATGAAGATTAGATATAAAAAAAAAAATAACACTAGTGTCTGGATAATATTAGCGCCCATTCTTGTATAGAACACTTCTGCATAAAAACAGAATGATCTGGTATCTGAATTATATATGTGATGATAGGTGGTAACTCTAAAAAACAAATAAGCGTTTTGTCTATACTTCACGCAACTAACGAGGCTTAATACATATATTGTGATACAAACCCAAATGATCGAATAGTCTCAATGAAACTACAAAGTGTTTTGCATTCAAACGATGGTCTATCAGCCAAAAAGTAATATCGAGTCAATGTAATTGATCAGTCCAACTTTAACATGCTTTACTTACCACATTGTTCCTGTAGAAATCCTTTATGAATAGGTCCAATTCATATCCGAATACAAGAGGAGAACGTTAACTGCAGTGAAATTGCGACTGCATGTTATTTAGGTTAAAAATAAAATGAAATGTGTAGACGGTCATAAATTCTTATTCTATTATCCCAAGTCTTACTGGTTCAAGCATATTGTTTAATTTTTGTGACATAATTATAACAAAGTTCAAATCCGATTATTAAAGTGTGTATTACCCAGGAACAATCAGGGCATGCGTAATTCATGACATATTCTGCGTGTCGACTTTGAAAAAAGATTACATATATTAAAAGCGAGTGGAAAAATCATCATCTTTTTTTCTTATTTCTATAGATTTTCCATGATAACGAATTAAGTATACATAGTAGAAGAATGCTACAACGGCGAGGTTTATTTATTTAATGTTACATAAAATCTGCTATTGATATCTTTTCTTAAGATTTTTTCCGACTGAGTTAATCGTTTTCAAATTCAATTTCAGTCTACGCCTACATTTACTGGTAATATCTTGTAAATATTTGTGCATACATGTAGGACAATCTGGCATATAATTTCACAAAACCTTGACAGTTGATTATAATAGATTGCAGTTTTTTTAACAATTTAAATTACACTTGATCAATGATTAGCATGCTCTCTTTTATAAAGTTGGGGATTAACTAAACGATTTTCCATCTCTTATTCATCTTAACTGTACTAGTATATTCTTTACCTTTATTTTGATAAGAATAGAAACCATCGTGTTGACTTACAGTCATGAAGGATTAAAGGTCTACAGTCTCATTAAAAACGGAAGCACGTATTAACTATTAAAGCTACTGAAAATGCTAAACGTTCAAGGGGAACTTACAGCTTCAAGTAAGCTTACACCGGAAGCGACTATATTTTTATATACTCTGCCTTCTCAATCAGTATATGATGCTTGATATCACATTATTCTTTTTGGCATTTAATATAATACAAAACCAAGGACAACTGAACATTTTTAAAAATTGAGAATGGAAATGGGGAATGTGTTAAAGAGACAACAGCCCGACCATAGAGCAGACAACAGCTGAAGGCCACCAATGGGTCCTCAATGCAGCGAGAAACTCCCGCACCCGGAGGCGTCCTTCAGCTGACCCCTAAACAAATAAGTATACTAGTTCATTGATAATGGACGTCATACTAAACTCCAAATTATACACAGGAAACTAAAATTAAAAATGATACAAGACTAACAAAGGCCAGAGGCTCCTGACTTGGGACAGGCGCAAAAATGCGGCGGGGTTAAACATGTTTTTTGAGATCTCAACTATCCCCCTATACCTCTAGCCAATGTAGAAAAATCAAACGCACAACAGTACATAAGAAAAGCGAAATGCGAAAAGCGAAAAGTGCAGACAACGGAGGTATTTCATGGTACATGTACAACCAATTAACGTGGAATAATTCAGTCGTTATATTCCGCTGATCTACGATTACTACATTAAAGTAAGAAGGAGAGATCGATTACGGGGAGGGACTGAATTATTCGGGTTAACAACCATTTGTTCAGGTATTCGCGTGACAATAAAAGGACACAAATGACAGCAGCACAATCATACAAAAATCATGAGACATTTACAAATTTTCCTCAAGTCTTCAAAAATCTTTCCATAGTCTTCAAAAATAGACTGGCAACTGTGCTTAAAATAAGTCTTGGTTTAAACAGTAACTATCACTATCAATATTTTTTTTTCATATTTTAAATCAAGGTGTTAAAATTGAAATAATAGAATGATCTTTTTTCTCTCTTATTCCTACTTATCATAACATTCATTGTGCAAAGTGTAATCTTTTACATGTCTTAAAGATGCCGTGATATTCTAAATTGGGAAAGAGCGCTACCGATGAGTTGTGTTGACGACAAGCAAATCTGAAGTACAAATGCATAAAACCTGGTATTTTTGATGATTTTGTTCTTAGTTCAGATTCGAGCAAGCACTGTTGATTTTAAGTCAAACTATAGGATGAACATTTTCTGTTAAAGATTTACATTAGGAATTTATATAGTGTCTAACTTAGTTTCTATTTACTGCAGAGTCTGGTTGGTGATCACCAGTACAAGGTAAGGCATTAGTTTTCAATAAATTTTAGAATCATTTTTCAAGGGTTAATATTTCGTTGTGTGAATAAAAAGGGATTATCAAGATTTTATGATTTTCTATTGACAGTCAAACATTGGGCTTTTTAACTTTTTTGATTCGAGCGTCACTGACGAGTCTTTTGTAGACGAATCACGCGTCTGGCGAACCAAATTACAATCGTGGTATCTATGATGAGTTTATTGCTATTCATTTAAAAATTGCACGCGCTTCTTTAACTTACGAAACTTTTAAGACAGTTGATCTATAATTGTTAAAAGATAAATACAAAATGAACAAATAGAATCAATGAATCATGATAATGTAGTTTATTTGCATGACTGTCTTTAATGAAGAACGCTTATACTTGATTTTCCAAAGTAAACTTTCGACTGGTTTTATGACAGTTCCGACCTATTCTATGACCAAAGACAAGTAAACATTAAAAACATTAAAATTTTTAAGAGATTTGGCCTTAAGACTGCTTTTGAGACTGTCGAAAAGGTTAACTTTTGGCATGCCCGCTACTGAAGTTGGCTCGGGATAACATTAGGAGACAACCATTAGATTTTTAGGGGAAGAGGATTTTGAAAATGAATATCCCGACTTAGCAAGAGCTGAAAATATATAACCTTGCATAAGGCAGGATGAAAAGGAATATTCCACACAAAAAGCAGGACACAGCTGTGTACAAAAGTGAAAATAACCATGCGTAGCAACAGATGAAAATGAATGGCCAATCCGCGAAAAATCCTCCTCCCTCCCCCACATCCCCGCATAATATGAAATAATCGTCCCTTTGTAAATTATTCAGCTGAGACACTTAATTTTTGCATCAAAATTTGCACATTTGTTACCTGCATGTATAGGGAGTGTATATTTGAAAAATCAATATTAAATAAGTAAAAAGTGGTCCTTTTGTTCAGTTGAATTTATTTTGTTTCTAAAGTCTAGTGTCAAGATATAAAAAATGACAGAGTAAGCATATAGTTAAATCGACTGGCTAGTGCTGTTTGTTATTTATAATGCCTTTGGATATATGCTTATGGTACCCGGCTGTACCCATTTAGACGTTTCTTTTTAAACACTGACCAATATTTCATTTTCTTCTATTTATTTCACGTTTGTTTCGTCATCTACGTCAGCCGGTTCTTTATTCTGTTATCTTTTAAATTTGTTTTCTCCGAGACAATTACGCCGTTCTGAACAACATTTATTAACCTTTTGGATGTACATGTAATTCTTTGTTTGTTCATTTAAAAATAGTTTCTTTTCCTAGTCGAAATCAATTTCTTGTCTTACTTTACATGTAAGAATAAGAAGATGTGGTATGATTGCCAATGAGATAACTCTCCACAAGAGACCAAATGACACAGAAGTTAACAACTATAGGTCACCGTACGGCCGTTTTATATATTTTTTTTTAGATACATAGGGACATATTTCAACTTGAGTGGTACTTTTAAAAACAATCATAAGCTATAAGTGAAAATGAATTTCACTAGGGTCAGCAGAAATCATAGTATTTTAAAGCCTTAATATATTATGTGTTCATCCCATGTAGAAAACTCTAAACAGTCAGACGGGAACTACCATTTGTGAAATTATTTCATTGCAAAGGTAAATGACCTTAATATGAACTTGACATCATATTTTTGACCTTGATGAACAAAAAACAAGAGGAGATTTCAATTACTAAGATAGACATGTTCAACGACTGACGTACCAAAATATAAGCCTAGTAGGTTTGACGAGTTTTTTACTGACACTAGTGAGATGCAACATACCGACTTTGTGACACCGGGAATCTGCGATGTTACACGTCTGGCGTACACACTTGTAGCCTGGTATCTTTGACGAGTTTTTTACTGACACTAGTGAGATGCAACATACCGACTTTGTGACACCGGGAATATGCGATGTTACACGTCTGGCGTACACACTTGTAGTCTAGAATGTTTGATAAGTTTTTTACTGACACTAGTGAGATGCAACATACCGACTATGTGACACCGGGAATCTGCGATGTTACACAAACGTGTCTGGCGTACACACTTGTAGCCTGGTATCTTTGATGAGTTTTGTTTTGCATACAAGTTATAAGATGTCGCAGTTATAATTATTTAAAAATACCATACAGTGAAATAATGCAATTCCCGTAGCTGTTTTAAAGGAGTAGGTTTACGAAGGGCTAACAATGTCCCTAAAATTTTAATGTTTTTATCTTAAATCAGGTCAAAATTATACAAATTTCACAAATAAATAGTTTTGATATTACTAATAATACAAAATAACTTCTTTTTGACGCCCCACATTATAAATTACGAAGTTATGACCTTTGATTATGCATTATATGCTTTATTTGTGATGTTTGGTCAGTTTTGGTCTATTTTCCAATAATTTATAACAGTTCTCAGCATGATTTACTTTGCCCCCAATCCTTGATTCAGAAAAAGTGTTTGCCCAGGAATTCAATAATAAAATTTGCACGTAATGGTTACAAAACATTTTGGGATCGTAAATTGCGGCCAAGATTTTTCTAAAGCTTTCAGGTCCGCAAAATGCAACAAATTATTGTGTTTAGAAATAATTTCCAAAATGTGCTGACTTAAGAGCCTTTAATGTACTATAATGAAGAGATTTGTTTTACCTAGCATTAAGGCTGAACTATATTTATTAATTTCTGTGTCTTTGGTCTCTTGTGGAGAGTTGTCTCATTGGCAATCATACCACATCTTCTTATTCTTATATTTTGAAGTTAATCCATTTAAAGACTCCATAATGGCATTTTCTTTATGTTTTATGATAAAGTTGAAATTCAAGACCATCAATTTGCGTTTGTCAAAATGAAATACTCACCAATAATAATAATATTAAATTGTACCCGTATGTGTAGCAAATTATTTAAATTATCATATAACTTAATTATATCACTGCCTTATCATTTATTCTATAATGAAGGATTATTAAAATTAGGTGTGCTTAACATATCTATATAACCATAAATGTTCATACAAATGTAAAATGATTTGCAATGTTATTTTGTAATGTTAGTTAATGTTATGAAAATTGACAAATTCTATATTTTGTTTAAAGAAAGATTCACACCTTGCATTCCTGCTCTTTTTGTGTAAATGATACACCACTGTCTATGGGAGATACATATATTTTAAAACGGTGTTTTAAGATATGACAATGTAGAAAAAAGAGAGAAGAATATACCAAAGGAACAATAAAAAATCATTCGTCGAAGAAAAACAAACAACGTTAACCATGGCAACAAAAACAACAAAAAATCGACGAAATGACAACAACAGTCTACATAGAAAACTAAAGATTGAGCAACACGAACACCACAAATTCGATGGCCGAATTTGCCAGTGGACTCTTATAGGAATTATTGGCCATAAATAAGGATTTTCAAGTTACCATTTCTTTTGCGTATTAGCTTATTTACTTGAGAACTATAATAGATAGGGAAAAGCTCTATATAGCAAAAGTAACCAGCAAAACAAGATCTCCAATTAAGTCAATAAAGTAAAAATCATCAGTCAACTCCTTATATAGGGTTATTGCTCCCCCAAAAAGGATTTTCATCTATTTTTTTTGTGTTATGGGCAAACACCTTAGTACATGTAACAAAAGAGAAACATCAAGCAGCAAAAAATATCAGCAGGACAAGATCTACAAATAAGTCACATAGCTGAAATTGTCGATCCACTCCTCAAAGGATGTATCTTTGATAAAACTATAGTAGAGAGAAACTATAAACAACAAAATTTATCAGAAAATACGTGACTTATATTCTATATAGTTAATAATATTAGAGTGCCAATTGTTGAAGTTGCACATAGTTTCAGTTAAGCGAAACAGGCTTTTTAGAGCCTTTTATTAACAGTTCCTCTCTATCTCCAAGTGTAATATAATAGTTTTCAAAGAAAAACACAAATATGTTTAAAAATTCCCAGTCAAAGGCGATAAGTCTTTTAAGGAGTAGATTAAAAATTAGGTCGTGTTGAATATTTTGTAGATCGTGTCCAGCTAATTATTTTTGCTATTTACAGTTTCTCTCTTTTTGTACCTATAATTTCGACAAAAATCACAAATATGGGTAAAATCACCATTAAAGGGAAATAACTCCTATAAAGAGTCGATTGACGATTTCAACTATGTGACCTGTTTGAAGATTTTGCTCTGCTGATCATTTTAGATAGTTACAGTTTTTATCTATTTACTATAGTTTTGGCAAAATAAAAAACACACACAAATATGGATAAAATTGTCATTCAAGGGCTAGTATCTACCTATTATAAGGAGAACAATGACAATTTCGGCCGTGCTTTCGTTTTAAAGATCTTGCCCTGCTGATCGCATGTTGAAACATATTTACCTTTAAATGATGTACAACTATATTGAACCCTTTTGGGGTCAGACCTTTAACTTTCTTCCTGCGAGTGAACTGGCATGCAATCTTTTTGTTTGTTTTAATTGAAAAAAAAAATATTCAGTTATAACATGGAAAATATTTGGAAAATCCAGTCATCAGACATTAAAATCATACAGTTGATGGACGTAATTCGAACCATTCTATCAAGCTAGCTTGCTTTCAACTTGGTGAAGATAGGTTAATCACAAGCCTAATCCTAATAAAGTTAAATGGCAGGGTTAACCCTCATGATAGGACATCTTGGGTTTTAGAACTGCACAAAAATCAGACAATTTTAGAGCTGTATTAAAAAATCCGATAGACGACCACAGATGGCTCATTTTTCAAATAGACATTTGTACGAGATCCAGGATATTTCCGCCAATCAATACGCAGTAATCAACAAAGCAAGTGAAGGAGTGTCCAATGAAAGTATTCTTGCCCACTTTTCTTATTGTTGAAATATATCCAGAAAAAAGGCTAACACTGAGAAACAAACGACACACAAGAAGTCGCAAAATGACGAAGAAACCCTCGCGGTACTTTGATCGATATAACTTACCAAAGGGAATTAATTAACAAACATAAACGATTATCCAACAAGTAAGTGCGATGGAAAATCAAAAAGACAACAGGAGTGTGTTGGTGTTAGGGGAAGGTGATGGGAGATTGCTTGAGATAAAATAAAATTACTTCAGTTAATAAAACATATTCGTAAAAAGGTTAAAATATCGTTACATTATTATAGTGAAGTGTAATTTACGATTAACACTTCCTCCCTCTTTAGTCAAGAAACACTTAACAAAATACGTGAAGTATAAAGACAAAAGAAATATATACTCTGATCTAAGGAAAATGGTCAGGTTAAATGGATGTATAATGAATAATATTAGTATTTGTGTTTTTCTTTATTATTTTGAGATCGACTCCGATTTTGACCAGTCTTATTTGTATTCGGATCTGGGTCGGAGCCATACACTTAACGTAAATCTCTTATGGTCGAAAAATTCGTTGGTATAGGGGAACCATTAACATTTCTTGAGGTTCATACTTAGAATTTTCCAAAAGCATGAAGTCAAGTAAAAGATAATGTATAATATACCTTTTCTCAATCAACGGAAGTAAATGGATCCATAATATAAAGTTTGTCGTTTAAACCCATTAAGAATCAATACAATGTATACACTTTTATTCTTGACTTAACATCAGTTATAAAATATTCAAAACAGTTACATGTTTTAACAAAAATGTATTGACAATTTTAAAGATAAATAAGAAAACGTAATGAATCCATTACCCATACTTAATTGAACATATCCAATGATTGTAAACACTTCATTGGATATAAATTTGCATTCTTGTAATAACTTCAAGATAACTACGTATCATATTGAAATCCCTTTCATATATTTGTAATTATAATAGGATATATAACAATTAAATGTATCATTATTAAGGTCTATATATCATAGACCTTATATCCAACAAACACATACTATATCATAACAAATGATTAAAACACAATTATCAATAATTTTGTCTTAGTTTACATTCCACAAGGCTCATGTTACATTATCGTCTACTAGATACTCATCTTGACGTCAAATTAACATAATGCCGATCAATTAAAGGAAAATCCAAAAATAACACTTACAATATTTTAATTTAATATACAGTTCCTTTTTAGCCTTGAATCCGTTCGTCAGTATTTTATTCTACGATATTTATTATCGTTTGAGTCACTTAATACCGGTAGTATAAAACATTCGACTATTTAATTTTTCTACCCTTTACACAAGTATCTCCATTCCAATCTTATAGACAAATTGAAAAAAAATTGGTCATAAAATTGAGAATGGAAATGGGGAATGTGTCAAAGAGACAACAACCCGACCAAAGAGCAGAAAACAGTTCAAGGCCACCAATGGGTCTTCAACACTGCGAGAAAATCCCGTACCCGAAGGCGGGCTTCAGATGGCCCCTTAAACAAATATGTCTGTTTCATAAGAAATGTTGGGCAATAAAGATACAAGTATCTTGTATAAGAGAGGGATAAATCGTACTTTGTTAAAAATAACTCTGATTAAAAAAACCAAAAACAACACAGTTTAGTCTGCCTCATATCTTGACATAAATCTGGAAAGTGACAATTTGGGACGGTTGAAAACAAATCTTTACGACAAAAGACATGATTTCAGGTTCCCGATTGTGACACTTCTGTTTCTATGTAGCAACATTCCAGCAGCGCATACATATGGAATATATATCTCCAAGTTGATACGATATTCCAGAGCATGCATTTCCTATCATGATGTCATTAATAGAGGGTTGCTGCTTACAAGGAAGTTTCAAAAAAGAGTTTTAAGTGGTGCAGTTGAAATCTTCCCTTTCGAAAATTTTCACGAGTTGGTTGACCGTTATGAAACACCTGTTTCACAGATTACGACGGATGTTCCAATTGTCGAAATCACAATCCCATCCTTTTTTCCTCGAAGGTGTCCTACCAAATTAGACTTATTATCGGGTTTGTGCTTACATGAGCAACACTGCATGCTTACCCTACAGTAACACTTGAGATCACCCCGGTTTTTGATGGGGTTTCTATTGCTCAATCTTAGTTTCCTACGTTGTGGTTTGTATACTGTTGTTTGTCTTTTGTTGGTTTTTTCGTTTTTTGCCATGACATTGTCAGTTTGTTTTTCGTTTTTTGCCATGCCATTGTCAGTTTGTTTAAGACTTATAATTTTGAGTATCCCTTTGGTATCTTTTGCACCTGTTTTAACAGAATTTTGTCCAACCTTAGTTGAACTACGTCCTTAATGAAAAGATGGATTACTAAAAGTTTGAAGATAAAAACGGTAAACGAAATATACATTATAAAGAAAAAAATCTCCATTCCAATTTAATCAAGATGAAAATGGAAATAAACATGTCTAGCGAAAATCCCCGGTATATGTAGAAATTGGTAGGAAATGTACAGGAGTAGTATATTATGTTGTATTTACGTAGTATTCAGGGTTTCCGTTCGTTAAGCAACAGGCAAAAAAAAAATGAAACCGACAAGCACGCGAATCGGAAGTGGTTTCTACACTATAGAACTAAATACCCTATGACCGCACAGCACTTATCTTTGTGTCTATTGATCGGCAATAACTGTTCTTTTCATGCTTTTATGGAACCTCTACGTAACAATTAGATGGTGAATGTGGTAGACATTTTCACCTGGCCAGGACACCTTGTTATTAACCCTTACTTTTCATAAAATTTTGTCGTATTGGAAATGCGGATTTTTTATTTCCTAATACCCTGTTCACACGTATGCTTGATTCAAATCGGACATTATGAAATCCGATGTATATCGGAATTTAATCCAGTTTGCGTTCACATGTGGTTCTATAATATGGTACTCTAGATAAAATTCTGCAAAACAGTGAAATGAATATTTATACATGATTTTCTGGCGGCGCAATAAATAGTAAACAAAAATTATGCGCACTGATATATTCTGGATTAGAATAGGCTTGTCCGTTCACATGTATATTTATTATACTTAAAACCGATGTAATATGAAATCAGATACCAAACTTCCTACCTTAAATTGTTTGACTCAGGATTTACAAATATGCATTTAATCCGGAAAATGCGTGAACCCAAACTGGTATTGTTGTCAAATCGAGTTTACCACCACTTGGTCGATGCCACTGCTGGTGGAGGTTTTGACCCGATGGTATCACCAACCCAGTAGTCAGCACTTCAGTGTTGACATGCATTGTCATTGATATTGTCATAATCATAAATTAACTGTTTACAAAACTTGATGTTTTTCGAAATACTACGGATTTTCTACCCCAGGAATATATTACCTTAGCTTCATTTGACATCACCTTTCGGAATTTTTGGTCCTCAATGCTCTTCAACTTCGTACTTTATTTGGCTTTTATGACTTTTTTTATTCGAGTGTCACTGATGAATCTTTTGTAGACAAAACGCGCGTCTGGCGTGCACAATTGTAATCCTGGTATCTATAATGAGTTTATTTGTTGTGTCGTGTGAACTGAGTATAAAATATAACTGCAAATAGTTTTCACATTCTTACATTTGAAGTGCCCTTCATTGTTTTGAAAGAATTCTCGAAAGTGCATTAGCTTCAATTAATAGAGCAGTATAGTTTTGAGTATGAAAAGGATCATTTACTTCTTACATAAAATAGAAAAAAATTGATACCGTTTATTCAGATATGTCAGATTTATACAAATGTTCATTGTAAAAGTTAAATAATTAATAAATACCTTTTGAAAATACTACAGTTTAAAGCTCTTTTACATATTTTCAACTCGGTAAATTATCACATTAAAATATAATGTCATATGCATTTTTTGTAGAAGATTTTTTTGTGATTTTTGTGATTGTAGTGGTAAAAAGTAAAATAACATTATAGGACCTTCACTTGGTGATAATGGTGGTTTTTGTGATCTGCTAATGTAATATGCTCTCTGTTTTCGTGTTTTCTTTCACAGTTTGCGTTTCCTCAAGTCGCACTTGCACGGTATTAAAGTGTGCTCAATTTACTGTTTTGAAGGTATTCTTAGTTTTTATGCGTAGGAAGTGGTGGTTTAGTTGTAAAGACGGCGCTTGGATGGTGACCAAGGCTACTGGGGAGAACTGGATTTGGAATTTTATTAGTTTTATAGTGGAACCTCAAACACTATGATAAAAATATAGTCTTTGTAGCTGTTTGCAAAAAACTAGGAAAAGAAAGGTAATTTCTGGTCATATTTGTACAGTACGATTTCAAGTTAAATAGTTGTGACTTATAGTCAATTTGTCACGTATGAACAGGAACGCACTACTGGTACGGAATTGACCCCACCTTGAATTTAAGGGGAAAACCATATCATATACAACTCCTATGTTGTAAATGATCAATTTCAATATCACACGTTTTAACAATGGAATATTTCATGCTCATTTTTTTATAGACTGTAATTTGAAACAGCAATGAGTGAAGTTTTCATGTTTTTGCTTTACTTCATCATACAGGAATGTCACATAAACCGAATTAAAAACAAATCCTCTAGAAGACTATAGGAGAAAAACAGAAAAACAATTAATAAATTATAGACACTAGCCTACTGTGGTTTTACGGTCATCCCGATTACAAATTAGTCTAATGTGTTTATAACCCAACGCTCATGACATTTTTTTTCAGTCTTAGATCTGAAGATATCAGAAAAGTAGGATTTAATTATATTCTATTCATTTTGGGCACATGTCTGTTCAAGATTCGCATGACTGGTGGGTGATGTATCAGGCATAACAGCAAACGCTTACTCTGTCGACGAACCAGGTCTCACTCCCTTATGAGTTATTGCGGCTCATTCAGGTTTTTGCTTTATCTTGGTTTGTATATTAGATATGGATTAATGATTTTTTTAGCACCGGTAACTGTTTTTGCCTGTTTGCGTTGATATCATAAAGACTCTAGAACATTTAAATTTGAACTTGAAAATAAAACAAATGTTAAGCGGAACAGTACCAACCATTTTATTGTGCCATTCGATGCGGATAGATTCATGATACTGATGTACAGATGATAAAATTTGTAAGAATATTTAGAAGTGCATTAGTTTTTAAAAGAAGTACGGACCACAACCTTTTTAATGAAACAAAAAAAATGTAAAATACGGATTGTTTATTTTGCAACATCAAGAAATGTCGACAAAGATCTTTTCAGGCTTAATATCAGTCCGGCTTTTTCTGTCTCTAGCTGTCTTAGCCGATACAGTTTTGTGTATTTTTAACCTTATTGTCGGTTTTTATCTTTTAAAAGAGAAGGTATTATAAGGCCATGTTTTAGTCCCTGGAGTTTTAATATCAAAAAGTATAATTCTATCCAGAAACTTGTCAGATACCAATCATTTATATTTTTGTATTTTGTCTGACATATTACTTAAGGGCTGGAAACATTTTTTCGCAGCCATACCCCACAACAATTTAATTTTTCCTGACTATTACTATGTAAAACATCCCACCCAGATGAACTCTAATTTATCAAACATATTTTTCTCAGCCATACCCCACAACAATTTGAATTTTCCTGACTATTACTATGTAAAACATCCCACCCAGATAAACTCTAATTTAACATCCTTTCAAATGGTATTTCTGCCGGTTAAATTGATTCCGATAGATATCAGTGAATGTATATAATACCTTCATGCAAAGGCCATGGGTCATCATGATGTAGTTTCGTTTGTTTTAGATGCCAAATAAGATTTCTGTGTACATTTAGACCTACTGGTAAAGTTTGTCTGAAGTATTAATTGTAATTAAAGCATTAAAATTTTAATGTGCATATTTTGACTTATGGTGATTTTTAACATCTTCTGACGAATGTATTTCAAAGCTTAGATGCCTTTGGCATAATATATATATGATTTATCTATGTATCTTTTCATATATATAAATACATAATTTATCAGTATTGAGATGAAATTGCCTTTATCTATATTTGCACTTTTATAAATCTTTAAAAATGAAGCGAATTTTTTGAGTACAGATTAAATGTACTAGTATGTTGATATATCCTTACAGTTTGTACAAAGCAGTTACAATTCGGATTTAAAGATGTTGTAGTTCTATTCCAGACAATTCTTAGCTCATTCCAAAGAAACAACAATACTTGAGCTGATTATTTCCAATTTATATTTTGAAATTACTTCAATTAATACAAAATTTTCAGGCTTGTTTTTCAAAACTACGGGATGAGAAATGTTCGGTAGTAAACAGATTCAGCGACAAAATCGATGTTTGCTATAATTCATATACTTTTCTAGTTTTAAAATATAAATGACTTCTCATAGAGCACATACATTAAACTGTTTCATGATGTTTTTATCATTTAGCTCTTTATGATGAAATTGAATGACTTCTGTGAATGCTCATTTATATAGAAATCATTTGCTTGGAAAATCTTAAATACTGAGAGGATGCATAGGGGACAGTGCATCGCATTCCTATGACATATACAAATAATAACTGTTTCTGTTAAAAATAAAAAAATACCATGGTATTTTTGCACTTCAACGCACATTGAAAACCCTAAAACTAGATTCGGATTAATAATTAGAAAACAGGAATTGCCTATTAACAACTGGTCCGGGGTTTTGATTATGTTTTATCACTCAATAACCAAAAGTTCAATGAGTGCTTAAATTTCATATATCCCAGTGAACTTGAGATTAGATATTTGACCGAAAGTTGAAGGTCTGTTCCATATTTTGATCTTTTCCTCGATATTGACACAGATGGATGACTTCAAAATAGAATATATGTCAAACGTGATGATTTGAACTTTCCAATTGCCATCTTTCCATTTTGTAGAAATAACATACATCGGTCTCGCTCCTATTGGAAAGCGCTTCGGACGCATGAAACTTATAAAGTATTGTTTTCATTTTATGGAATTCATACCATTTCCTCGGTCAATGTAAGTTTTTGTTTGTTAACTTAATTGAATTGTCTTCTCCTAATCGATTTACGAGATTTGAACATCGGTAAACGACTGTCGCCTTACAGTATTCACCGAACCACCTATTGAGAAACCAATCTAACCTGAAAAAGCCTTTCGTGCCCATTTGAGTCGCAGAATACAAGACACCCTCTTTGGGAGTCCATTCAGGAAGTAATAAGACATAAATTTCTTTTATCGCACCTCGGATAAATAGTGACGTTGTGATTGGTTTAACGCCGTCACTTGGTGATCCCCTATGGATCCGTATAGCAGAGTTAGTAGATTTCATATTGGCTTCGTTACGTCACGTCTACTATTAATGGTGACGTCATCTATTAATTATATTGTATTTCATTGTTTATTTTTATTCAAAACTTGGTAGGAAAAGTCCCGTGTGCAATAAATTCGTTATACGGTTCATTACTGATCCCCATCGGATCCATAGAGGATCTCAACCCCTATGGATTTTACTAACCCTCTATGGATCTGTAGGGGGTCAGTAGCAAACCATATAACTTATAATGTACATCTTCACGTGTAATTTGGTAAAATAAAAGTCAACCTTCTGGTTGTTATGAAGGACTGAAACTTTTTATTACACAATATTACTTATATTGAATCCGTTCATTCTCTGTAATGAATGCTTACAACTGTTCTTTCTTGAAATTGTGTGTCCCGTGATCTTAATCAGGTAAACCTCATGCCAAATAAATCTATAATATAACTCTGCAATCAAAAGATTGCACAACACGAAAGGGTAAGCTGCGTAATTTTCACTGTAGGAACAAATAATCTAATTTTGGATGTAACACGTCTTCTGATTGGCTGAACGTGTTTTGTCTATCCGCTCATAGATATAATTTTGTCATGTGACTGTGACGGCATCAACGTTTTTTTCATGATTTACTCCTTAAAAATGGAATTTAGAATGAAATTATAAGGAATGACTGTATTTTTTCTGTCTACCCGAAATAACTTCAAAATGTGGTGCACACTTTTAAATAACCCGCGTATCAGTGTGCACCACATTTTTAATGTTATTTCTTCATAGACAGAAAAAATATTACAGTCATTCCTGAAATAAAGTTTCGATCAATCTAATTAAAATATAGATCTCTGATTTCGTTATCCTCATATTCTTCATACTGTAATTTTGATACTTTGTCTTCAAAAATGATACCACAAGGCAAACAGCAGATTTTTACCGATGTCCGTGTCGCCATTTTCATATCATTTCTTTGCAAGTTAACAAGGACGATTCTGATTGGTCGGTATAAATTCTTTGGAAGGTACGCAGTTACGTCACAAAAGTGAACTCTTTATACAGTCCATCTCAGATCTTATATGGACGAGCACGCGAGTTAATATAGATATGAATTTTAAATAGATTGAGTTCCGATAATAATAAGCATTTTATGAACAGTCATTACCATGACAATTTCGTGATTGACGAGTTTCTATTTTCGGTACACGAATTAATTACCCGTATATCTGCAATAAAAATCTTTTGCCAGATTTGGCACAACTTTTAGGAATTATGTGTTTTCCAATATAGTAAAATTTCGTTACGATTTGACCTTCTTACTATTTTGATTCGAGAACCGCCGAAGAGTCTTATTTAGACGAAACGCTCGTCTAGCGTCCTTAATTACAACTATAAGAAGCAACACACATTGGTTTTCTTTTTTCATCAGTCTAATTGGTTTACAAAATTTGTGCATTTTGTTGATCAGCATTGTTATTTACAGATGTATGGCAAAGGTGTTTAACAAAATTTAAATACGTATCTTTAAAAGACGTATATTTCATAGTTTTAATATTAATTTAAAAATATAGCGAGTGGTCAGATTTTGAGATGCAAACAAACTTTTAAGTATAATAACAAAAAGATAGAACTTTTTGTAATTGAAAAAACCGAGATCGGGTGTATTACAACTTATCTTACTGGCATGCTTTATTTATTTTGAATTAGGTGAATACATGTATTAAATATTAACATGACGCATCTCGATACAAACATTGTTGTAGAAAGGGAGATAAATCAACTTATTTGTGGTAAATGTCTATTGCAATAGAACCTATAGTAATTTGATTATGTATATAATATAAAAACAAGAACACAACCGCAAAATCGCGGCATGTAAAATATATTATGATGTATTTTTTTGAATGTAGTTATTCCTAATACTACGTTTATTAATCGACATTATTCGTAACGGCAAGTGTCAAATATTTCATGCATATTCAGGAAAAAAATAATAATAGGGGAAACTGTTTTTGTCATGTTCAATTTGTGCTTGTTGCATTTTTTTTTATCAATCTCGTTTCATTTTGGTGCGTTGTGATGCTTTATTGTTTTTGCTATTTGTTGGTATTAGCCATTTGATAAATAATCAGACCATTGTAACGTTTCTTGTAGAGTAATTTGCCCTAAATTCTTCGCCTTTTTTTAAATTATAATCAGACATTAATTATATAAATATAAGATAACAGATGTGCATGACATAATTGCCGATGAGATAACTATTATACTCCACATTTATATACTAATCTGCATAATGTGATCAGGAGTATAATGTTAAAATATACCGTTATGAGCATGATAAATGCCATTCGATTTCAATGTGTCGTTGTGATTCAAGAAGACCCTCCAAATAAAGAATTCACAAACGAGAAAGTAACTAAAAATATACTTAATATAAGAAACTTTATGACTTATTGAATAGAAAGTAGTTTGTTATAAATATTGAATTTAAATGATAGTTGAAAAAGAGAATGTAAATAAAGATAAAATAAGTAAGAAACTAAAATAGAGTATCATGCATAGAATTATTGCTACAATTCCCCTCCATTGTTTGGTTTAATAGGTGTTATTTATTAACATACTTCTTCATTTATTTTTTTAACTGCATTACAGTTTTTCTAAGACAGATCTCCTTAATTATACATGTACTTTTTTCAAACAAAAAAACATATATATATATATAGGCGCCTGTTAAAACGTTTAAACCCGCTGCATTTGTTTGCACCTGTCCTAAGTCAGGAACCTGTTGTTCAGTAGTTGTCGTTTGTTGATGTGGTTCATAGGTGTTTCTCGTTTCTCGTTTTTAATATAGATAAGACCGTTGGTTTTCCTGTTTGAATGGTTTTACACTAGTCATTTTTGGGGCCCTTTATAGCTTGCTGTTAGGTGTGAACCAAGGCTCCGTGTTGAAGGACGTACTTTGACCTATAATGGTTTACTTTTACAAATTGTGACTTGGATGGAGAGTTGTCTCATTGGCACTCATACCACATCCTCTTATATCTATGACAATCATGTGTTATGTATGTATGGTAATGCACGTCGATGCACCAACCGATATAACATTAAGAATTATCAAATTGGTCAACAATCTGTATACGTTTAAAGGATGTGTATTAACTGCGGTAATGGTTCCATTTTGGGAATGACAGTCTAGAGAAAGCGGTAACATCCAAGTGGTAGCAATATTAACGTATTATTATACACTAATTATTTCGCGTGCACGACATACATTTCAATAACAACCCTCATCATGTAAGCCTCAGTATCAAATGCTTTGGTCAAATATACAAAGCATTTGGAAGCATAACAATAACACAAAAATCAACAATTAAATTAAGTAATAATTCATGGTGGCCATGGTATTTAAGGTGTTTATATAGAAAGCATTATTGGCGTAAAATTTTAATTAAAGCGTTAATTCTGCCCAGAATAAGGTGATTCGCCTTAATCAAAAGAAACCATCTTCGGTCAAAGTTGACCTTGTATGTTTTGATTTAACCCTTTAACTCCATTACCATTCATCCGACATTATGGCTGATTTGATAGGCTCCAAAATAGGCTGCTTAAGATGTCATTGAAATCGAATTAGTTTAGTGCTGGCATAGCAGGAGATGATTACACTTTCGACACAACTTGTCACATTATTGTGCTCGTGTTTGATTTCCAGCAAATTTGTGTGCCTGGTATTTTTGAGGGGAGGAGAGGGGGGGGGTAGTAGTGACCAATAGCAATATACAGGTGTAGAGTCTCCTTACTATGAGCATTCTGCGTAATCTTTAAAAGAGATTTCAATGCTTGTTACATGATACATTGATTTATGTAATATTTATTTACTCTGTTTAAAAGGCGACGTGTTTTAGCGTTTTGGAATGAATGAAAATAATTACATGTATAAATGACAATACCAATTGCCCAATTTACTTTCAAGTAATTCACACCAAGTACATTTTACATCTTGGTTTTTAGGTTGTCCATATTTGTTCCAAAAAAGATGTTCTCAAACGCTTCACCAATCAAGATGTCATTTTTTAGTCATTATAAATATGTTTGACTTTCAGTTGGCCAGGAAAAAGAAAAAAAGTTTTAAATGTCTTCACGAGTTTAATTTCAGGTGTACACGAGTGTTCATGGTTGCTTCTTATACAGAAAAAACAAACAAACTAAAATGGCCTTGAACATATGTCATGAAATTAATAACGTTTATAACTCCGAAAATTATTTTCAATCATAGTTACATTTGTAACTACAACATTAAACATATGTCTCTGTTTGCTTATTAAAGCTTTCTCCAATTAGTTTGCTTATTGTAATCCATTTTTGATCATCGCAAACTATATTTTAATTTATCAGATACAATGTACTCTATTATCATACATACAGACAAATAAGACCATATGCCTTTCTATTTAATTAACATATAGCGAAAATAATAAGTATCTAGTATTTTACATCGCAAAGGCAGCATCCATTTTCAGTTTTGAAAAATAATGAAGTTTCATTACAAAATTCTTGTAACCACGATTCTTTGGAAAATTAACAAGATCATTGGTGAGTCGTATTTCTGATTTACAATACTAGATATAATGGTTTTGATACAGTAAAAGGGTGTTGTCATTTTTTTTAAATGTTGCGATTATTCTATTTAGATAATTTTGTTTACAGTAAAATTTGAAAATTTCGGAGTAAGAAAAATAATTAAATGCATCAAGAAAAACATATGTTCATATGGAACCATGACCCGCTCGCAGTATCACAGTATCACAAACGTCATATCCATGTTCAGAAAACCACGAAATCTAGATCCCAAACCCTTAATTGAAGGGTACAATGGCATTTATGTCGTGTGTAAAACTTAAAATCATTCTAATTTATAATAAGTGAATTCAACAAAATTTCAGAAACCTACATTTCAGGAACCAATGGCAAACAATGACAAACTACTAACACCATTGCTGATTTATACTGATATGTACACCATTGCTGATTTATACTGATATGTAAACATTTTTTATTTAGTATGGTTGCTCAATCTTTAATTTCCATTGTAGTGTTTAAAAAAAAACATGTGATTTCTTAATAATATAAAGATCAAGATTTTGTTTAAACCATAGAAAACTGCTACAGAACTAAGTCATTTGGTGATTATTTAAAAATAAAATGCCTGTGGCATGACTTTGATTAGCTTTTTTTAACGAATGAAAATCAGATTTTCTGAAGTGATGAAGTGATAACAAAAGTTATATTTGATATGCCTTTTTATGAACAAAATCCTTTCAGAGTAACATGGAGTTGTCTCTCTTTGCTTGCTACACTTTTCGTGCTTAAAATACAATCAGAACGCGATTTCCATTCGGTTAATGAAATTAATTTTGAATATAATGTTAAAATAGTTTTAGCACTTGAATAGTTATATATAAAGAACTTTACATAAAGATAGTATTTTAAATATTTTGTTGACGTTATAACAAACTTTAAGACATAAAAAGTTAACATTTTTAAAAATGTTTCTGTACTCTGATTAAACAGATGTTGCGCCTATCATCAGAATATTTTAATAAGGAAATAACAACACATGGCAATCATCAGAATATTTTAACAAGGAAATAAAAACGCATGGCATTAAGACTTTGAAATTAAAATACAAACTTTACTATTCTGCAATACAAGATTATATGTCCTTGTCGACTCAATCTAGTGTTGTATGTAACACAGTACATGTTGTAAAAGGTCACGGAGATGGTTTATATATGTAGCTCAATGTTTCTTTTAATAAATTGGCAAGTATGACACTGTTATAGAGATACCGATACCCATGTAATAGAATGGCATAGGCAATATTCAAGTTGAAATATAAACTAACGGGGTTGAATTTACACTCAAGTAAAAAAAGAATAATACTATTTTCTTTTTCCGAACTGGATTGCAAGATGTAAACAAGAAGTGACAGATGTAAAAAGTGTTTAAATCTTTTCTGTGCGTACCTTATGATTACCTACACTCGGACATATTTAATGTGTTCACGTGCGTTCGATTTCATTATCCACACTCGGACGTCAACCTAATATCAGTGTGTATATACTCAAGAATTGGCCAAACCAACCAAATTGTCTATTAAAACACGTACACGTATCGATTTTTTAATTATACAAACTCTTTTCAATTTATCTGCAGGGTTGAAGATTAATTTGACAATAGACACACCAGACAAAGGTAATGTGCATCCGTTTAATACGCCTCAGTATTTGGATTTTGTTACTCCAATAAATTTGAGCAAGTATGGTGTGGATGTTTCTCAAATACGATCACTGTACTTTGATGTTAAAGCATGCCATGATGCGATGGTTATTTTAGCAAGCACGTCAAGTATGAATTCATCAAAACCATTTTACCAGCTTATTCTTTCTGGTGATTCCAATCATGACGGTAATTGGGAGCTGAACCTGAGACGTCGTGAAGATAAGGCCTTGCAACAGAATAGATATGACTTTGCTTTCAAAACTATTAATGAAGAAAGATACCGTCTTAATTGTAATGAGTATCGTACATTCTGGGTCAGCTGGAAGGAGGGAAAAATAAAGTTGGGAAGAGGAAAACAAACAGGCAACGATGAAATTTTCTGGTATACAGACAATGACCCCTTTGTAATAAGAGAGATAGGTGTAATAAACGCTTGGGGTTCAACTGGAAAATGGAAAATACCGATTACAATAAATGGTAAGTAACAGTTTCATATTTGATAGTATGTAGAATTTATCTTGAACGAGTTTTAATGGTGTTGATGAAACATAAAAATCTGTAGGTAAAACTTCTTTAAGGGTACAATTGTTTTTAAAAAAAAGTTCTTTAAAGTCTGATAGGTTCGCTTAGATACTTTCTGACGTAGAAATATTTTGTAATGGTAGCAACAGCAAAATCTGGTATTAAGGGAAATGATAGATTTAACGATATACATGTATTACTATTGATAGTGTGTGAGACTCATGTCTACAATATACATGTATTAATATTAATAGTGTGTGTGGCTCATGTTTACCACACATAAAAAGTACCAATAGTTAATGATGTTGTCTGCTCTATTTCGATTTTCTTTTATTTAGTTTTCCCATATATCTTATTTTTTTCCGAATTTGTGTTTATTTCGTGTTAAAAAAAAGAGATATGTGATATGGTTGCTAATGAAACAACTATCCACCTGAGTACAAATGACGTAGATTTAAGGGACTATTATAGGTCACTCTAAGGTCTTCAGCAATTATCAAAACCTTTACCGTATAGTCGACTATTAAAGGACCCGGCATGACAAACTGTGAAACATTTCAAACGAAAAACCAACGGTCTTATTTATGACAAAACAATAAACGAAAACAAAATATTACAGACAGCAACCAACCACTGAAATACAGGCTCCTGACGTGGAAGGCTTACTTGTTTCTGGGAAATAGAGACCGAATAAGAGATGATAATTGATTCCTTCTTTGTGAAAAATAGATTTTTTAAGTTTCTAAGAATTAAGGAAGATCGACCATGACGGAACTTACGTTTTTCTTTTTTTTTCTTTTTTTAAGGGGAGGGGTATTTTCGGCATTTAGATGGGGGGAAAACATTTGGGGAATTTGGTGTTGATGGCATGTCCATGTAAATTTCTATTCAATTTAATCATCAGTTCGGGATGAATTAGAGCTTGACATTTTAAATAGACACTTGTGTATTCTTGAAGACCTTTAGAAGTTATTTGGTTATTTTGGTCATCAATTTGCTGTCTCATTGACATATACCCGATATTGTTTTTTTATGTAAGTACAATTACAGTGAACGATGCGGTTCATAATCGATATTTCCAGAATATTTCTAGGAAATATCACTAACCTTTTCAAATGTTCAAATAATGACTGAAACAAATACGGTTTAGATTTTTTTTCCAGATCGGTTCACTGGACAATATAACAAATGTCAACGCAATGATATTAAAGCAAATATAGAGATTGTAGATTCAGTCCAGGCGATAAGTGTAATAAGGTGTTCTGCAATATGTGATCTCATGAAAAAGTGTATTGGATTTAACTATAAAGCGCAAGGGAAAAGGTAAGTACTAACATATATATGAGCCATTTCGATGTTAAACAACGGTAGCAAAACCGCTGTATTTAATATCAGTTGTTATTGTTGACGGGACGGTAGCAATCAGTGTAGTGTATTTAGGAGACGACCATTTGATTTTCTGAGGGGACAGAGATGGCAGGATAATTTTGCAAATAACTTGACATGGAAAGAACTGAAAATAAATAAATGCGCAAGACAGGATGAAAAATAAAAATTCTGCATCACAAATTACAGGAAACAAATGTGTAATAAAATAAGCGTGCACAGCAAAAGATGAAAATAAAACTCATTTCAAGTCTCTATGACTTACGGTAAATGATTTGCAATGACTAACCATTTATATCGAAAATAAAATGGGAAAGTAACCCAATCAAATGTTACCGGATCCCTACTGTCCAAATTGAACAAATCATCATGAGAGAGCAAAACAAAAACATTTTCAGTTTCCTTGTAGAAGCGATATCAAGACAAACAGTATATGTGGAGAAAACTCCATTCTGGAAAAGTGTTCGATTGAAAAGGACGAGGTTCAAATGCGAGATAACTGTTAGCCGGAAATCATATACCAAGTATTTTTTTGACATTTTGCGAAAGCGACTTTTCAGAAATAAAGTGGCGGAAGGAAAAAGAAATTTATCAGAACAAAATAAAACGCCTTTCCACGAGAAGGTGGAAAGATCTAAAAATCTTGTTTCCAAAAACAAAATATAAAAAAGCCTGTTACTACTACCACGAATGTTGGAGTAAAATCAAGTTAACGATTCTCTGCGTAAGAAACAATTGTAAGAAGTAGTAATAGCAATTTTAAGGACCGTATAGTACATGTACGTTACACGAAAAAGAAGTCCATTGACGATGCATCTTTAAACCTTCCAATGTTTGATTGGACTTCCATAAGTTAAAGTATCAAATAAAATTCGAAACTTTCAATGTGAAGGATTTACTTTTTATGTAAGATAGTAATGATCTGTAAATCATCTATGCTGAACCATTTATAATCAGTGTCTATCTGACAAGTAATGCCAAGTGGTATGATGTTGTATATGAGCCAACTATCTACTAGAGACCAAGGGGGTAGCACGTAAACAACTATAAGACACAGTGATACCTTTAACAATGAGCAAATTCAATATCAGATATCCACAAAAAAGTACCAGAATGAAACAATTAAAAAAAAACAATGGCATGAGTTATGCTTGTTTGTTCATTTTTTTAAGATCACGTGTTCTGTCATTGATATGCTAAGCTACAACATCTGTATTGGTTTTTCTTTATAGATGTGCGTTACTGAGTGCTGGTGAAAATGTTCTGACAGAGATTCCCAAATTACATGTACCCGGTTGGCAATTTTACACGAAGTGTTTTGAGAAAAAGGAAGTGTGCTTAGGCTGCTTAATATAAATTATTATTTAATACAGCCAAAAAATCAAGATTTTAAATCTAAAAAGAAAATTCTTTTTATTGTTTTTTATTTTATATGGTAAACTCAGAAACATCTTACTGCATTAATTCATGGCACACTGATAACAAGTGCATGCATAACTAAATGACTGTCAACACTAAAACAAAACTGAGGCGCTATTATAAATAAAAATTAATAAAAGATGTGTGATATACGACAATTACACAGTAACCGAACGTCACGAATAACCAATACATTCAGATGAAAACAAACAGACCGACCAGCTATAGTAGAGAGGTGTAAAGCCCTAAATCGTCCCAAGCCTGATAGTGAAATATGATACCTATTATCATTACAAAAAATGCGGAAATACAAAGGGGGATATTCACAACTTATACATCGAAAAAACTGACAAACCATCATGGCAAAAACAAAAATGACGAAAAAGTCCACAAAACACTACATAGAAAACTAAATGATTGAGCAACACGATACCCACCAAAACAGGAGTCGAACTCAGTTGCTCTAGAATGGTAAACAGTACCTGATCCACATGTGGTACCCGCTATGTTACTCATGTTCAAACCCGATGAAAAGTCGCATTCGGTTATGACACATTCGAGGAAAAGAGGACGGGACTGTGGTAACGACAATTGTAACATTTCCGTGATCATCAGTGACAAATATATTATATAATGGTCAATCAACTCGTGAAAGCGTTCTTACGATGTAAAACTTTCGAAGGGATAACTTTAACTTCACCATTTGGAACCTTTAGTTCGATAGCTTCCTCTTTATCAGCAACCCTCTACCAATGAAAGGAAATCATTCTATGAAACGCAATCAACTATCTCGATTTTGGCGGTATTATTCCGATTTCCATGCTTCAATCCGAATTCCGATATCGTGTTCGTAAAACAAACACAAATCCTGATTTTCATAAATTCTACCAGCAAAATTTGTTGATTTCTCATTTTAAAACTTTCGAAGGGAAACAATCTTGATCAGCGATAATTAACCAATCAAAATTGGTATTTTCTATGATCACGTTTTCATCTCTTAATCTATGGGGGTATTGTTAATGAGTAAATATTCGTCTTGTATGACACTTTAGAGTTTTATTCATCTGTCTGTATGTCAGAACTGTAAAAATCCTGATCATGGTGGAAGTATTAACACTTACATGAAGGTTTTTATGCCGCCTAAGAAGTAAGGCATGCTTTAATTCAGAGGCTTGTTGACAAATTTAAGATGGGGATACCACAAGCCTTTTTGCAAAGTCTGATCACGGTGGCCTTGCATGACGTTTCAAAGCATGCGAGGATTGTTCAACTTCACCAGAAGTCCTTCACAGCTCAGAACACTACCAAGTCTTTCGGTAACTTCTTTGAACGACCAGAAGATGAGCCATGAACTCTAAAAGGTCAAGCAAGCATATTCAGATAATACAAAAAGAAGCAGATTGTTGACAATGTTAGTGTATTCAGTATATACATAATCTAAAAGATCTCTTCTCGTACCTATGTGTTCCTCAAACTCAACTTTAGATGTGCCAATCGTCTTTGTGTTACCTATTATCGCCCACAAATAACCATATTCGTTTTTCAATTCCAGTTAAAAAAAACACCCTTGGTGATTACGTGGGTCTTTTAGAAAAGATTATCTTCTACAGCATTAATCTAATTGACCATATCCCTCAATCCAAGCATAACCACTCTTCTATAAATCAACCCCGGTAAAACAATCACGTTTTGCCTTGTTTAAATACCACTTCTAGTAGACTATACAATTATCCTGGTGAGTGTTTGAATCAATTCAATTAGAAAAACCAAAATGATATGGTATACATGTACGGTAATTGGTAATCATACGTATGGATCATTATGCAATGGACAGTGTATATTAAAGGTACTTACAAAAACAAGAAGATGTGATATGATATATAGCCAATAAGACAACTCTCCACCAGAAACCACATGACGTAAAAGTTAGCAACTTTAGGTCACCGTAAGGCCTTCAACAATGAGTAAAACCCATACAGCATAGCCATTTATAAAAGTTCCCGAGATCACAAATGTAAAACAATAAACGAAAAACAAAATGATATACAGTAACAAACTACAACAATTACAGGATTATAATTTGGGACAGACACATACAGAATGTGGCGGGTTAAACATGCTTGTTTGCTCATTTTTCATGTAAACAAGTATTCATAAAAGATTCTATACAGAAACATACAAGTGATTAGGACAAATTGCAAAACAGCTTAGTCCTGAGTATCCAATATGCTGTTGAAAGTAACGGACAGTTTACTTTGATCATTGGCGATTGGAGGCCTCTGTGGCTGAGTGGTCTAAATAGTTCAACTACTGTACCACTAGCCTGTCAACGCTGAGGCTGTAAGTTCTGGCCCCGTAATTGGCAGGTACGTCCGACTCTAATCTTAATTGACCAGGATTGCCAGATTTCCTACCGAAGGTCGGTGTTTCTCTCCGGGCACTCTGGTTTCCTCCACCAATAAAAACTGACCGCCACAAATAGCGCTAAAAGTGGTATTAAAACACAAAAAAAAAATCAATCAATCAATCAATCAATCAATTATTGACGATCGATAACAATGATCTAACGCAAAAACACTCTGACTGACCTTTCAGTGTGGAAGTAAAAGTCGACGATATCACTATATACACAGATCCAATCATACTTTGGTATTTACAATAAATGTTTATAGCACTTTGTTTCAAATGTTCTTTATATAATCAAACTCAATTTTTTTTTAAAGAATATGTGCTCAGAGCTAATGTATTCTAAGCAATTTAATATATTTTAGTCGTACGCATTTTGTTAGAAGCGCCTCAGAATTTGAAAGGAAATCGTTTCGTTCTAACTATATAATTTTATGCATGGAATCAAATATGAATCATGCAGACATGTAGAAGACACGAGCGATCAGATTTTCATCGACATTCCAGTATTACGCTACACGTGGAACATCAGTCCTCTTGGAACATCATTTCTCGTGGCACATCATTCCTCGTGGAACATCATTCCTCTTCTTGCGAACGGGTAGTTAACGCGCAAAAGAATAGGGACAATTTTTCATGACTTTATTTCACAATAGGAGAAAAGTTTTTCAATCCTTTGGTTATTAAAATTACAGTTGCATAGCTTCAAGTGTATTCTTCAAAGTTCTTGTAATGATATATCTTATTTCTCAACATTTCGGAAAATGCAGAATAGTTAAAAAAAATGATACGACAGACATTCTTAACCAAAAAACATTAATATTATCGGAAGTAAAGCAATGCATTGCCTTTCAGATAAAAATCAAATCAATTTGGTAAGAGCTGTCATTCGAAGCCATATTTACAAACAAAAAAACAACATGTAAAACTGTCATTAACAGTAAGTATCTATTTCCATGTTATTTGTTTTAACATTTTACCCAGCAACTAGATATGCTATTAACCAAAAGTTCCAAGTGATGAAGTTGAAATTATCTATTTGAAAATTTTACGAATTGAAATATCTACTTCAAGATGATGACGGATATGTTCCATTTGTCATTATCATTATCCCGTCCTCTTTTACTCGAATGCGACCTACCGAACTATCATTGGTTTTGTATCTACATGAGCAACACGACGGAAGTTACATGTGGAGCAGAATCTGCTTACACAACTGGAGCACCTAAATAATCCCCTGTTTTCGGAGGGGTTCGTGTTGCCAGTCTTTAGTTTTTTATGTTGCGTTTTGAGTACTGTTGTTGGTGTTTTTGTCGTTTTGAATTGATTGCCATGGTATTGTCTTTTTGTGTGTTCGACTTTTGAGTTTGAATATCCCTTTTCGTATCTTTAACCTCTTTTTTTGCAGATTTTATCATACATTTTCAACCTAGAATAGCAATGCTGGATGATTTTGATATGGTTCGTGAATCACAACTTATTCCATTCGAAAAATTTTGTATGAAGTCCATTTTATTTCAGTTGATACGTTCGGTCGTGCATGTTCACACCATATGAACATGAGTATCAGGGGTGTGCTCCTTATACAAAAAACTGTTCCAACAGGGTTGTGAGGGAGAATGACTGAAATCAACACTATCCCGATTTGATTTACTGATACGATATTACTGAGTCTAGACTTACTAGCGACATGTTTTCGCGGCCTTAGAAATATTAGATACCAATAAAGTCTTTTGATCTTTAATTTTTCCCATTTTGTCCTTTCCCGATTTTGACATTTTGGCTGCGTTTGAATTTTCATTGTGATGATGCATGCATAGCAGGAGAAACTTGCCGGTCTTACTACTTTTAGAGTTCATGCGATTCACTTAGTTTTTTGCTGGATACCTTTATTTGTCCCTTCCTGGTCGATTTACGAGAAAAAAACATCAGTAAACTACTGTCCTCTTAATTTATGAGCTGTTACATGTTTCTCATGCCTATCAAAATACAAATGTTTCCAGAAATCCAATTGCTACTGAAGTCGTACCTCGACTTTCAAAGGAGTAGGCCCAGTAAGACCCCTTTTTGGCCCCAAAACATAGCAGTTCTACAAAATTGTTAAAATGTAAATTTTTAGCTATTTATTGGAAAGAAGAATACTTATGTTACATAAATATTGGCTGTTTTTTGATAATACAATGCACATGTATCGGGTACTAGCATCACTTAGTCATGCTAAATTACTGAAATCTTCGAAATTTTAGTATTTTGGTAAATTTTTAGACCCTTTCCGTCTGAAATGGAAGTGGCCGCATTTGTGTCCATTCTTAATATTTAAATGTAAGTTGTATTTGATGATAATACATAACATATATAAAGGTTGAGAATGAACACGGATGCGGCCACTTTCATTTTTGACAAAAAAACATCTGAAAAGTGACATATTATGGCATATTTGATAGATTTTTCATATTTAAGCTTGAATTTGAGCGTCTTTAATGACTAAATCAGTTCAAATCTTTCACATAAACTAATTGAATCGACTGAAGTAGACACTTAAGTGTTTAAAAAGTGTCCAAAATCTTTCATCAGATGAACCTGAATTTTGAGGCCGAAATCGGCCCTTACCGGACCTACTCCTTTTCTTGGAGTTCAATATGTAAGAAATCAGTGGATCTGAGACTGGGTGAGTCGACAGGGAAGTGTTTCCTGCTATGCATGCTTTAGATTTTTGACAAATCTCATACTTTTTTTATGCAATAACGTCTTAGAATTCACCTGACTAGTCGGGATATCGTAAAGTAAGTTTTATTCTAGATTTTTGCATAGCCTGTATCATTAAATTTCTGCTGACCCTAATGGTCGAAAGTACAAACATCCTAAACAAAATAAATATGGTACAGGAATTCAGCGATTATGAATATCTTTAAATTTGTTCCAATGTACGTAGATGCATAGTTCACCTCCAATAATCTAGAGCCTATCGTTGTTCCTTTTGGTTGCACTTGGATTTTGCTTTAATTAAAAAAAAAAATATTCAAAAGAACATCTTTTTTCTGTACTTCTGGCTTAAATCTGACAGGGCAAGAAATGTTCAGAATGTTGAGATCTACCTGCTGTCTATTTGCGTCAAAATTGTCAGACGACTTTTTTTTAGGAGTAATTGACCTTAAATGTCAAATTTTACCCTTTTGTTTTTCCTTTTTGCTTACTATTACAAAAGCTGTATTAAAAAGATAGAAACCTTTATCAGAAAAAATGATTTAGCAAGACAAGATCTACAAATAAGTCAACATAACCGAAATCGCCAGATGACTATTATTGGAGTTTTGCCCTATAACAGCACCAAACTTGTTATATTGACTTCTGCTTGGCTTAATTTCCTTCTATGATCTATTTCTAGCATAGAAAAACACATAAAGTTTTTGTCAAAACACTATATCACTGAATTCAAGCTCAAATTGGACTGGTAGTAACATATGCGTTAAACAAAGAAAACTACATATGGATACTAATAGTGACAGATATGACACTTTTTCAATTTTTACAAGTTCTGATTTGTTAATATCTACTCAAATAACAGTGTTCATACCTATATGTCTTATTTTAATCAGAGATTCTTCTATGAGTATAAATACAGTGGTCCAAACATAAAATATAATTGATAATTTTGTCCCCCCCCTTTTTTCTACATGTTGGAAAAGGAGAGTGATTTGGTAAAAAAAACATACTTTTATGTCTGAACATGAATCAACAAGAGCAATTTATGTATCTCCAAGCTAGACAACTTGCTAAAATGGTTATAAAATGGATTTCAAGTGAGATTTTGGAATTCCTATATAAGTATACACCAATTTTCCTTGAAATAAATAATTCACCAAGAAACACAATAAAACATGAACAGTCACTAGATAATTTGACCAAAAACAATATTTATACTATAAACTAGTCATAATATACAAGTTTCATTGGTTTCAGTGTTAGATAATCCAAAAATTTTAATTTCAGGTAAAATCTTAACTGTGTGTATGCTAAATGACTAAACAAGGCTAAAATACCTTATTGTAGCAATTTGAGGGCTGTAATTTGACACTAACATAATTGTTACACAAAAAAATAATGTAACATGATTTCTGACAACAAATGTGACCAATTTTCACTGTAAAGGGTATGATTTCTAAAAATAGAATTTCACATGCCTGTCAGTAATAGGTATAAAACCACTAATTCATAGCCCCATTGCTTTCTATGTTAAATTCTGCAATTTCAAGCAGAAATGGCTACTTTGTTTTAAGTTCAAATAAAGTGGCAGTTGTTTCATGTCAAAATGTACCTTATGCTGACTTGTGCTGAAAAAATCAACATACCTTTAATTGCATATTAGAGCGTACTGGTTGCCGGAAGTTTGATAGTACAAAAACAGGAACTTCTGATCTGAACAACAGGCCAAATGAGCCCTCCAATTCAAATTTCATATACTTCTTTATTATTCAAATAAAACTTTCAACAAGGGTTCTACAGTGATTCCGAGTCCCCAAGCTTTCATTTGATACTAAAACTACTCAAATATTCCCACTATTGACAAAGATATAGCTATGCGTAGGAACTATTTTGTTTAAAATATGTAATACTTTCTTGTATGTTCTTTCCGACCGGGCCTGAGTTAGTGGTTCTATACCTTTAATGATAATTTTTAACCTTTCTTGTTGCATTTTTGCTTAATATCTTACAAAAATTTGCTCCTCAGAAACCACTGGGCATAATTTACCAGACTTGGCCACAATCATTATTTGGGTATACTGTTTAAAATCTGTGTCCTACGACCCCGCTTGCCAACCAAGATAGCCACCATGGCTTAAAATAAAAGACAATGGTAAACTGCAAGTTTTGTCTTTTATCTCGAAAACCGCTATGAAAAGAGAAATTCTTAACAGGTCAGAAATGTTGAGATTTACCTGCTGTCTATTCACGTCAAAACTATCAGACAAATTATTATAGGAGTTATTGCCCTTAAATGTCAAATTTTATCATTTTATTTTTCGTTGTTGTCTATTATTTGGAAAATTATAATAGTTACAAAGAAATTTTAAATAGAAAAATTATTACCTTACTGTATAATTTGCTATATCCATAGAAGGGGATGGGCATTTTACAAAACATCCAGATGTTCAAAACCGAATTAATGATTTTTCTTGGTACAGTGAAATCAACAAAGGTTATTTGCTCATCAATATGTATTCCTTATACAGATTGTATGGGATTTAATTATAATCTACAAGACAGCAGGTAATTAATTTTCGCTACATACATGTACTAATTGATCTTATCTTTACTATATGCCTTTCCAATGGAACCGATGTGTACAGAAACTCTTCTTCTCGACGTCATTCTTATGTTCATAGGAGGCATTCTCTATACGTAGGTTTTTTAACAAGGCGACTTTGCATTGGATTCTAACTTTCATGTATAAAAGGTCAATTTCAACAATTGAGCAGGAAATATTTACTCCTTTGGTGCGTCATGAGTTAATTCCGGGATTTTATGGGGTTTACGTTGCGTAATTTTAACTTTTCCATGAAGTGTATTTTGTACTGTTGTCCTATAGGTTTTAGCCATGATATTGTCTTTTTTCTGTGATTTCTGTTTTTGTCCGTTAGTATCGTCTTTGTTTTAAGCCTTTAAATATGATTTAACTATTTCAACTTGAAGACTTTATGCGATATTTTAGAAGGGTTATGTTTTTTCGTGAGTTTACTCCTTTGAAACTAAACATTCCAGACGAATGGTAAAAGAGAGGCAAAAGATACCACCTGAGGGACATTCAAACTCATAAGTCGAAAATAAACCGACAACGCAATGGCAAAAAGAAAAATACAAACAGACAAACAATAGTACACAAAACACAACATAGAAAACTAAAGACTGAAAACACGAACCCCACCAAAAACTGGGGTTGATCTCAGGTGCTCCGGAAGGGTAAGCAGATCCTACTCCACATGTGTCTACCGTCGTGTTGCTAACATAATTATATGAACATTATTTAGAACAATTTATCTGTTCAAAGTTAGATAACTTATTTTAATTACAACAGTCTTTCATAGAAATCCTTTTTTTTCTGATCTCATGAATATATTGTGTTCATTCTTGAAAATTTCTTCTGTAAAAAAAACCCTATAGGTCCGAGTACACAGTTATCGTCCTTTGATTTTCGTTGTCCACAAATATAGTCCCTAGTGTGGACAGTGTGTTACTTGCCAATTTTTTTTATACCCCTTCCAAATTTATATCTCCATGTTTTATGCCTCAAATAGCATGTAGGGGGATAAAATTACACTGTAAAAAAATTTGGGTCATGAATTTTAAAGTAAAGTAGTGATTTGGTCCAGCTGAAAAAGGTTAAAAATAAGCTTTTCGGAAGCTGTCAAAAGATTTCAAGACCCCTTTAACATGAAATTGTCCATATTTTGAGTTAGAGCCGATGAAGTTTTCTATAATTTTGATATAATTTGTCCCAAAAGTAGTACAACACACTGTAAAAATATTATTTAGAAAGCGCAGGTGGGATTTTTTTTTAATTCTCATTTATTGTCTATAAGAAATGCACGACGAAATAACTGTGTACTCGGACCTAAGATGTAGGCTAAAAACTATACATTTATTAAGCAAAAGTATTTCCCTGGTTTAGACGATTACGATAAGGAAAGACAAGAATTTAGTAATGAGGCATCTTAATATGAAGATTACCATAATTCTTTGCATGCGTATTCTTCTACTGGTGTGGTGTCCATATTATGTTGTTCTTAGTTATGTTCTTTCCAAACATTCTAGTTTTGTGTTCTTCATATTCATATTCTATATTCTATGTTTCTTTAATAATGAGTACACATTTCGTGTATTTTAGTTACTTTTATCGAGTTGTTCGTCTTTTTCGAGTTATTTAAATATTTTACTATCTTCTCCATCTCGAACATATTAATTTAAGTTTGTAATAACCGTCAATATATAATAATTTGTGATGTCAAAATGCAAATGATCACAAATATGAACGCAAAATGATGCCCTTTTTCATGTGTACGTATGCAAAGAATTATGGTAATCCTCATAGTAAGATGTCGCATTACTAAGGTCTTGTCTTTCCTTATCGTAATCGTCTAAATAAAGGCAACGATAGTATACCGTTGTTCAATAGTAATAAATCGATTAAGCGAAAACAAATCCGGGTCAAAAACAAAACCGAGGGAAACACATCAATTATCAGAGGAAAACAACGGAACAACAGAAACACTGAAATGTTACTAAAACAAACGCCAACATACATAGAAACGGACTATTTGATAACAACTGCTATATTTCTTACTTGGTACAGGACATTTTAAGAAAAAATGGTGGGTTAAACCTGGTTTTATTGCTTGCCAAACCTCCTGTTTATATGGCAATGTTCAAAATACCTCTAAAATGACAACATTACGTGACAGGAATACAGTACAAATAAAGGCAAGAACACTCAGGTCAGAGATATACATAAATAAATAATATACTAGTACATTAAAACATGTAAACCACAGAGTAAGAACGGACACCTCCCATTAATTTTAACAGTACACCAGTAAACTACAATAGAATTATGAACTGAGCGTCACACGAATGTATCAACGCCACAAAAAGTGATGTCACAGGTAAATTTCTAAAAATAGAATATAAAAATTGGGATTAAGTTTGTAATGGTGTTATTTTATGTATTTTCTAACCACCACAAGAATATTTATATAGAATTGTGTTACTAATGGTGTAATTATTTGTATTTTTTAACCATGTTGGTTTTTCTTCTAAATCAATACTGTGCAAAAACAAATAAATCCTGTGCATATAGTTGCATTATACTAAAAATCATATAAATGAACTAGCTGATTAATTATCTTAACTTTTACATGCATTTTTCTGCTCTTTGGTCGGGTTGTTGTCTCTTTTACACATTCCCCACTTCCTTTCCCAATCTCTCCTCCTCATAACTCTGTTGGACCAGTTTCTGTGTAAGGAGCACACTCCTGTATATGAAATTCGTATATTGTGAACATGCACGAGCATAACGTATCAACTGAAATATGTAAACACCATGCGATGGGGCAGAGGGTATGTTACTGCTGAAAAATGGGAAATTGATAATTGGGAAGTTGAAATCGTCCCGTTTGTCATAGATTTTAGTGAGAAGTCGTCCATCTGTGTCAATATTGAGGAAAAGATCAAGGTATGAAGCAGTCCTTCTAGTATCAGTAGTAGCCTTAATTTTAAGTTCATTGAGATATATGAGATGTAAGTACTGACTGAAATATGGGTTATTCAGTGATAGGACATCATCAATATATCTGAAAGTAAAATTAAAGAATTTTGCAAGGTGCCAGGGAAATAATTTTGCTTAATAAATGTATAGTTTTTAGCCTTCATAGTTTTTTTACAGAAGCAATTTTCAAGAGTGAACACAATATATTCATGAGATCAGAAAAAAGGCTGATTTTAAAAAACGAAGAATGTCTATGTAAGACTGTTGTAATTTAAAATAAGTTGTCTAACTTTGCACAGATATATTGTGCTTTAAGATGTTCGCCTCAATATTAAGAAAAACAGTGTTCTTAGGTCATTAGAATTAGATTCTTCAAGGTGACTAAAAGTCGAACCCTGAGCATCTTTAAAGTGTTTATAAAAACAGTGAAGATTACCGAAATAACAAAAAGAAAAAGACAATCTGGAAAAAAAAAGTTCTAATAAATACGTACACATGAAAAAGTCTATCATCTTGCATTCACATTTGTGATTATTTGCATTTTGACATCACAAATTATTATATATTGACGGTAAATTCAAACTTAAATTAATTTGCCAGGAGTGGAGAAGATAGTAAAATATCTAACTAACTCGAAAAAGACGAACAACTCGATAGAAGTAACTAAAAATACACGAAATGGGAGCTCATAATTTAATAAACATAGAATATAGAATATGAATATAAAGAACACAAAACTTGAATGCGAGCAAAGAACATCATTTAGAACAACAGAATATGGACACAACACTAGTAGAAGAATACGCAAGCAAAGAATTATGGTAACTCCATAAGATGTCTCTTTACTAATGTCTTGTCTTTCCTTCTTCGACAAGGGATCATTTCAATCCCCCCTCGGTCAATTAAAAAAAAACAATTCCACGTCTAGGCTTGAAAATGTACACAACAAAGTTACGTGTGTAGGTAAATAGACAAACTTCTGAATTTTAAGAGAAAAGGTTAGTTCTGATAAAAAAAGTATATCGAAGGGAAACAAACAGCGGTGCAATATTTTATAAATGTTCGGTTATTTTCTCATGGAAAACCTATACGATCTTGATAAAAAAATAGAAAATGACGCGGTTAGTGTCTATGAACTTTTATTTTGTAATTAATATTGATAATATTTTTAAAGATGTTAATTGCTGACCTTAAAAAACCAAGCGCACGTACCAGTCGAGACATTACATGTATCTGGTTGGTTATTTTACTCGAAGTGCTTTCGAAGAAAAAAAGAATTGTGTCTTGGTTGTTTGATATAATATCAAAATTGAATGGAATTCAGATTCTGATATCAATGCGCGGAGAAAAAGATTGGAATTGAAGATTTGAAGATAAACACTTTAATTCCAAAATGTTTAAAAACCAGGAAAATTTTATCAGAAAATAAACAAAAATAAAATTAAAGAGATTCAAATTACCTGTTTACTTTGCTATATCAGATCATTGCTCTACTGCATGCTATAAATAAAATATAAATATGACACATGCAAGTTACTACTCATGACCGCATTAAATATTTTCAATTATTTAAATAACATTTTTTCCATAAGAAATAATGAAAGAGAGGCGAAAGATATCAAATGAACATTCATACTTTTAAATAGTAAACAAACTGACAACGCCGTAGCAAAAAAAAAAAAAACGAATAACGGCCTTAAAGACAAACAACAGTATACAAAACAATAAATAGAAAACAAATGACTGAGGGTCAGGAACTCCACCAAAAACCTGGGATTGTCTCAGGTGCTCTGAAATTGCTTAACTATTTGATTCATATAAAATTTGTCGAATTTATAAAGTAGATTAAGATTTAGACTTTAGTTTTTCTATATTGTGCTTTGTAGACTGTTGTTTGTCTTTTCGTGGTTTTTCGTTTTTCGCGATTGCGTTGTCAGTGTTTTCGACTTATGAGTTTGAATATCCCGTTTCGCCTCTCTCGGTGTTATCATCGGTAACAATTATGCGACCCTTATTTGCCCTATTATTCTTGTACTAATATGAAGCAAGATGTATATAAATTCTTCCTATAAAAGCAAAAAGCCTAAATTTCAGAAAAAATGATTATGTAACTTAACTTCGTATTTCTTTTTTTTCGGCGAGAGCTTGCCTCTGCTACATTTGAAATTCTGTGAACAATATATAGACAAGAACATTAACAATTGAAAACAAGTACATGACAAGTACATAACAAATGCGATGATGTCTTTTAGCCTATTGTCAAATTATCTATTCTTTAGCAAGAAAGTTTATGAGGAAGAACGACTGAAGTCATTGCTGATTGACAATTGAAAAAAGGATATATGACAAATGTGATATGCCATAAAGCCTATTGTCATATTTGCCATTATTTAGCAAGCAAGTTTACGAGAGTGATCGACTGAAGTTATCACTCAACGGCCGCCATCCAGACTTGGAATTGGTTGGTGGCTAACACATTTGTATCGGTGTCTAAGAGACTCACTATCTCTTGTGTGCCCACTCTGTTATATGAATATTTCAGTCAGTACTTGCATCTCATATATCCCAAAGAACTTGAAATTAAGGATACTACTAATACAAGAAGGACTGCTTCATACCTTGATCTTTTCCTCAATATTGACACAGAATGACAACTTCACACTAAAATCTATGACAAACGGGACGATTTCAACTTCCCAATTATCAATTTCCCATTTCTCAGCAGTAACATACCCTCTGCCCCATCGTATGGTGTTTACATATCTCAGTTGATACGTTATGATCGTGCATGTTCACACTATACTGACTTCATATACAGGAGTGTGCTCTTTACGCAAAAATTGCTCCAACAGAGTTATGAGGGGGAAAATGAAATTTGACACTCCGTAAATGTTTTGGATAATATCACGAATTGGTTGATCTATACGATGTGTCTGTGTCTAAACTAACTAATAGCATTTGACCTCGTCTTTGAGTGTGGATTAACATCTATGTCGTCTGTCTGATAAGTACCGAACGTGACCTATTCCCGAAGATGTTATACCGAGAGTGAATTTACATTGCTATACGACGTGTCTCGTGTATTTTGTACATCCAACATTCATGTATTAATTTTTGATGTTTTTGTTTTAGTTTCGGTTGAATAATGTGTTATGTTGTATCGTTTGTTGTCTAAATAATTATAAAATTGCCTTTCAATACCATCATTATAATATTGTCGAATATGACTGTTAAACTGAATGTGAATTTGCATTGCTGTGCGGCGTGTCTCTGTGTTTTGTACATCCAACATTAATCGATTTATTTTGATGTTTCTGTTATGGTTTCGGTTGGATAATCTGTTATGTCTTATCGTTTGTAGTCCAAATAATTATAAAATTGCCTTGACATACCATCATTGTCATGAAAATTGTTTGGACGAATATTGTGAAAATAATTGTATAAAGTTCGGGATTGCATGTTAGTTACGTAAGCGCGTCACTGTTTTTGTGGTGTTTTTCGTTGATGGAATATGTTCGTTGTTGTTCTGTGGTTTGTATGTTGTGTCGACTATTATATTATTTGTTTGTGCGTTTCTCTGTTATGAATGTTCTTGCGTGTGTTTGTGCTGTATTTCTGTCACGTAGTGTTTTAGCGATATTTTCTAACATTATCATAAAGCGGGAGGTCTGGCATGCCATGAAACCAGGTTCAACCCACCATTTTTTCTCAAAATGTCCAGTATCAAGTCAGGAATATGGCAGTTGTTATCAAATAGTTCGTTTCTATGTGTTGGCGTTTGTGTTTGTTGCATTTCGGTGTTCCTGTTGTTCCTTTGTTTTCCTCTTATAGTTGATGTGTTTCTCTCAGTTTTGGTTTGTAATCCGGATTTGTTTTCTCAATCGATTTATGACTTTTGAACAGCGGTATACTACTGTTGCCTTTATTTATCATACACTTCCCCATTTAAACTGTTTCGCCAGTTTTGTCATGTTTCTAGCTTTTCGACACGCCTGTTTAAATCTATATATTTTTGTATTCCAATCTTGTTAAACTTCATACATATCCAATTATTTTATTCCTATCTTTGTCTGATCTAAGTCTGGACTTGTGAGACGTGTTCTTAACATCGGCGTACTAACTTTAAATTAAAGAAAGATTAGTATAAACTTTATTTTGGTTGCAACGTGATATATCGAAATTCAAAAAATTAAAATGATAACAGTTTCAACAAGCTTTTGTTCCCACAGGAATGAACATATATCCATTTTTTCTGTTCAACATCGTCAAATGTTGATTACTTTCCAGTAATCAGTATGATATTCCCTATGGAGACATACCAGCAAAAGAATAAAACTGAATATTTTCAATGAACTACTATACGGTACGAATAAAAAAATTTTAACTGTCGTCACACGGTTTGAGGTGGGTTTGTTAAAATTGATAACAAAAATGACCACAACAAATTACAGTCTTCTCGAGCTTCAACATCAGCATAAAATACATGTCAAACTCGCAGTTTTTCTTTAGATTATGATGCATAGAGTTTATGTGTGAAATGAACCTATAACGGATTTTGCTGGTTTCATGTAAAATGGTAAATAGCACAATTATATGACTCCATTATTGTTAAAAATTCCTTTGTCTGATCAGTCCGTGAGACAAAAACAAACTACATCCTTATGTCGCCAGGAACACGGTGTCGTAAGACCCTGTAGGGGTGTATGCGAACAGATCATATACAATTATAAAATTATTTATGTATTAAAATTAAATGGGCAGCTGGACTTCTCATGTAAAATTCACGCAAAAGGGTGTTTGTTTAACTATGCAGTTTGTGTGAATACGATGCCACATGCTGTCAGGATACGAGTCTAATTAAATGCCTCGTGTAGCGACAGTGTTAAACCCTCTGCATGTTAACACTGTTTTCAGTTCGTGGCATTCTAACCAAATCATCCTTTCATCCGGTCAGTGGACCACTCTGCAGAACCTTCCAATATGTTTTTATGAAATGATTATGTAAGAAACATTTGCAACAGGACTTACAGCAAACAACAAACAAACAATCTTAGCTACGGTATTTTAAATGATTATTTGATTGAGATCGTAAATCTATTGTGCTGAATCGAAATGACGGTGTTTCTATAAGCTAATTCCTTGTTTTAATTTTCAATTCTGTTCACATCCTCCAACTTATTAGAAAGAATGATTAATATTTTTAAACTTCTTTTCATTGTGCAGTAAACTGACTTTTATCCTCAAGTTAATGACTATAACTTCTGTTTGACATTAATTTGGTAAAACTATAATGAGCGCAAACACGGTATTTTTTTTGCAAATGTAATCATTTTTAACCTCAGCATAGTGTCAGCGTAGACTTGAATGAAGGTTGTATTATCAGTAACGCTAAAAAACAAATGTTGTTTTCCTATAATACAATTAAGTCAAGTGGCTGGCTTCAATGTTGTCGTCAAATGTCTTGATATCTTAAATGCCCTCAAGGACGTAAGCATGCTTATCATTTTACCGCATTGAACTTTCTGCAAAAACCATTTAACATTTTTTTACGGAATGATATTTACTTGTACGATCGTAGTCTTAAATAAACATTATCCTGGTAATAAGAAAGGAAGTTCATTGTAACTCGTTTTGACAATCCATATTTTTTTCCCGACAATACGGTATCACTTAGTAGGAAAAGAAAATTAGTATAGACAAAATCGATGACTTTACAAACATAGGTCAATACATAATTTCTAGTTTTGGAAAGTATTATTGTTGCATATATAGTAATATCTTTGAAAAAATTATTAGTCTGTGTAGGTTCACCATATGATCTTAAGTTGAAAGGATAACTATCACTATATAATGCTTCACTTAAAGTTAATACAGCTTAAAACTTTAGGTAGGTAATTTTGCATTTATATTTTGTGTATATCTTTAAATGTTTTAGAGATGTCCCCTCAGAGTGATATTCACTGTTTTCGGTAATAAAACCTCTATTTTCTATTTTTTTTGTGTAAACGTTTCTAAACAACATTTTCAAGTATCGAAATAGACCAACTCATCCTCATGGTGGTTCAATTGGATGCAAGCTACCAAGGAACAATATACCTTGTCAATTATATTGAAGTGTGTTTTATTTAGATTATATATCTCCTTTAGTATTGATACACAAAAATAGCAAGAGAATCCCTCAGAAAAAAAGCACTCGTAAACCTTAATATTTAAAAATATCTATTTTGCAGTATCCCACCTATCCTTCAGATATTTCACGTTGAATTATAGTACATGTGGTCTTTAAATTAAACGTGGTTTCCATTTCTATTTTGATGAGTTCATCTATTTTCTTGTTGAGTGTCAAGTAATATTTTTATTAATTGATCGAAGATCGCGTTTCTATGACGCTGTTTGAAATTTAAATGAATCCATTTAAATGCTACTTGGTTCTAAGACAGTAATTTAACTAGTTGCTAGTTTTGGAAGTAATTTGAAATTATTCTCAGATGTCTTCCTTTTTAATTAAAATTCCAATGAATAGGGTTATACAGAATGCATTCTCATCCACAATGACCGTGATGTTCTTTTAATGGTCATATTATGCTTATTCGACAACTGGAAGGTTAAACGAAGTTTGCTTTAACTTGCTAATTACTTATCATCATTTTAGAATAAACAAACTTAATATATCAGCATGTACATGTTAACCTTGAGCCTTTAAGTGTTACTTTATCATAATGATTGCGCAGTTTCATAAACAAAGAAAAATTAAATAAATGTTTTGACAGTACCTGTAGATGTGTTTTAAAGTATAGAGCACATGTACAATCAGAATTCATTTCACTAGCATGCTATGTTTGCAAGTGTTAAAATTACAACTCGATCATCTTCTGTATCACCCTGCCCTATATTTTTAAGGTGTTGAAACCAGATTGCCAAGTTTAAAATGTAATGTAATGTGCACACTGAACACATTTGAGTACGCTTTTATTTTGGCCGGAGCAAGAATTCAGCCAAATTACGCAGCGAAATGGATTTGTACGTAAAGCAGCTATATGATCTTTGTATGCGCTTGCAAATGATGGCTTTTATTGTAGTTTATCCATCGAGACAGTGTTTTACAGTACTGATTTTATTAAACCAAACACATAACTATTGAAATAAATATAAACCAAAGCCATATTATATATATTCACAATAATATACGTTTAAAATCTACAGTAACTTTAGACTATATACTTTATAAACACATCGATTCTGACTTAATATTTATGACGCTTTTTTAAAAGATATTTTTTTTAAATTATCATCAGGTCACGCTTACATGCGATTACTGCATGTTTTGTTTTTTTTTTTAGATTTGTTTATGCTAAAAGGGTTAACGATATTTAATCATCGGTGAACTGCGTATACTGTTGCCTCGAATTTACAGACAGCGTTACAACCCAGACAACATGCATCCCTTTTATATCATTTGAAGTAATTTTAGACACTTTTTATTATGCTACTTACAATCAGTCAGACTTTATAACACGAACTTTAAAACTAATAATCTTTAGTTATTGCCAATGCCACAATGTTAGTACGTGTATTCTTGAAACACTTGTAGATGTTATTTATCCTTTATTGAAAAACTACTAAATTATTCTCTCCATTTCTCCTTTTGATTTTGTATGGATGGATTGCCCCCATCATATACGTATTTCTCCTCCAACATGTTTTTTTCCTTTGTAAAACTTTCCTTGACCAAATCTCCCTTCATAAAGCACTACCACAATAAGAACTGTGCCTATGGCGATAAACGTTTTTATTATGGATGACATTTTATATATGGGATTTGTGTATGGAGTAAGGTCATCAAAACGAAATTGAAGATGAACGATACAAGGAACACCGTAATACTTTTGAGAATAACATCCGTATTAAAACGATTTAATCCTTCTCAGTTAACTATTATTCCGTGTTCTTTTGTCTGACTAAGTGGCATTAGACATTTAGATTCAATTAGCGAATTAATTCAGTTTAAATTGAAGTTGGCGTCAATTGTACTGCATCTAGATAATTGCAAATTAATAGCTTTTCTTAAAACTGAACATTAAATGATTAAGTTATCCAAAAAAAAAGCGGAACAAGTAATAGCTTTTCTAAAAAGCCGAACAAGTACTAGCTTTTATCAAAAGCTTGGAATTGCAAAGTAAAAGCGTTTATAAAAAGCTTGCCGTCTCAAAATTGATTATGTAGAAAAATGTGTTTACATGTATAAAACAATCAAGACAAAAAAAAAGGCAAATTTTGAGGTTAAACATTTTCTTTTGGGTGCTGATGTATTTGATCTCTATGTTTCATCTCATAGAGACATAACTTTGGAATGTTACCAGTATATATACACATGGTTGCGGGGAATTTTGAATTCGGAGGGTCACCCAGAGTGAAGGTAGAGGTAGTACAGAATTAAAGTATAAGTTTAAACTCTTAAAAGTTCGGGGCATATAAATGTGAAAATGTGCCGCACAGCCCTATGTTTTGACCTTTGAATAAAATAGTAGTGCATATCGACTTTCCATTCTAGGATATAATTTTTCACGAAACTTCATAGTAAAAGTGGCACAGTTTTAGCCGTAAAGGGAGTTCCTATGGATAATTGCATCGTCTATATTTACAGAAATGCAACCTCAATGTGATAATTAAAACTTGTGTGTAGTTTTCAAATATAGGGACAGAGTTTGTCTGCCAAATTCTTTTTATATTCTGCAAAGCATTATCATCCACTCTTTATATAATAGTTAGAAATGTAGTAAAAAGTAAAATAACAAAATTACCTAACTCCAAGGAAAATTCAAAACGGAAAGTCCCTTATCATATGGGAAAATCAATAGCTCAAACACATCAAACGAATGGAAAACAACTGTCAGTTTCCTGACTTGGTACAGGCATTTCCTTATGCAGAAAATAGTGGTTTAAATCTGGTTTTATAGCTAGCTAAACCTCTCACTTGTATGACAGTCGCATAGAATTCCATCAGATTGACAACAATGTGTGAACAAAACAAACAAACATAATAGGAAAAAATGTCAAAGGTAAAGGTTTACATGTTTAAAAAAATTTGACTTTTCTTTACCAGGACGTTACCTTAAAATACCCCTAACTAATTCATATGTAGGAAATTTCCTACATAGGCTACAGGGTTTTTCTTTGAATTAACTTTTTGTAGCAATAGAAACTAAAACAATTGACAATCAAACCAGATCTTCTTACTTTTATATTAAACCTAATTAACTGAAGTCCATAACCTATACCAGAACTTGAGCTAACGTCAATTTTGATGAAAACAATAATTTTGAAATATTTAAAAGATATAACTATTCGGCAAGATGAATTAAAGTTTGCTACATGCATGAATAAATTATAATTTAGAAATTGGATCTGTAATGTTCATAAAAATATTTATACGGACGCTATTACGAGTTGGTTGACCGTTATCCGTTTCACAGATGACGATGGATATGTTCAAATGGTCGTAACCACAATCCCGTCCTTTTATTCCTGGAATGTGACCTACCGAATAAGACTTAGTACCGGGTTTTTCTTACATGAGTAACAAGACGGGTGCCACGTGTGGAGCAGGATCTGTTTACCCGTTTGGAGCATCTGAGGTCACCCCCGGTTTTTTGTGAGGTTCGTGTTGCTCAATCTAGTCTTCTGTGTCGTGTTTTGTATACTGTTGGTCTTTTTCTTTCTTTTTATTGACATGGCGTTGTCAGTTTACTTTCGACTTATGAGTTCGGATGCCCCTTTGGTATCTGTCGCTCTCTTTTATACCTGATAATAACAGAATATTTTAGTTTTATTTATTTTCGAAAAAAAAAATCAAGGTATGCTGATACTACGGCCTTTTTGATTTATTTCAAATTCATAAAATATGCAAAAACGAAAAAAAAGAAAAGAAAATATAGGTATATTGAAAACAATGGATGTAATGTCCATGCTGCATATCATTATTTGATACATAATCTCCCTAGCTGTTACTGAAAAATAAAATGTACTTTTGATCTAATGCGTATAGATATATTGACCATTTTTGTTTCTTTAATGACCAAGTGACATTTTTTAATAAATTTTGCAATGTTTTACAAAAAAAAATAAAAAAAAAAAAAAAATATTTACAAAAAAGAAGGTATCATATGAACACTACATTGGCCTTTTGAATTCAAAAAATAAAAAAGTAGTATTAAAAAGCAAAAAAAAAAAACATCATGCGATTAAATTGATCGTAAGTTAAACTGAAATAGCTAAGACTTCTGTTACTTCTTTTGTGAAAAGAGTCGCAGGCTATAAGCTTCTTGCATTAAGGGCAAATCTAAAGAAAAAAATGTCAACATGATATAATTTTTTTCTAAATATTATGTGTTTCACTGTCATTGATTAAGACATAATAAAACATAAGCAACATTTCTACATGAAATATACAGAAATAACCTGCCTTCCCCATAAACACTTTTTTTTTGAAGCCAAGAATCAATGGCATGTATTAGAACATTAGCAGCATGCCTACATGAGATATACAGAAATATATTACCTCCCCAAGCTTCACCGTCATCGATTAAGACTTTTGATAGAACATTACCAACATGCCTACATGAGATATACATTGCTAAGTTGGCTCCCTATTTTTGACTATCATCAATTAAGACTTATGATAGAACAAAATCAAAATGTCGAGATAAATAGAAATAATCTGCCTTCACTTTTTCGAGTATTACCCATTAAGGGTTTGTTTTTGCATTTATTAAGTAATTTGTTGATTTTTATAGAGTTGTTATTGCATCATTCATTGTGATAACCCATTGTATCTAAGAATCAATAGTATGTAACCATCTGTATCGGATGAATAATAGTTTTGAAATAGTATAATAACAAATACACGAAAATCAATCAGGCTCCATGCAGTAACAAATTATGATATTCTTGACAATAGAAGCCAGATCAATATGCAATCTTCATTTGGTACGTATAATATTTCTTACTTCGAATAAACAATTCATAACATTTCATCACAACAGTTAATAAATTCTTATTCTGCAAAAACAAATTATTATTTTTCTTTATGTCTTTATGATGACACTAGTAGAATCAGAAGTTCTATTGTATTATTGACTTTTGCGTTGATTGATCTTTGTAATTGATCATTCTCGTGATTTAAGGGAGATATTGGGTAGAAATGTACGCCAGTAAGACAGTACCAACAACACACAAAAGTCTAAAAAAATATCGAGAGGTCACCATACATTTTAAAGGTCTTTTTAAAGTACTTAAAAGTCATATGAAACGTGTTTCTTTTAATCATAATGTTAAGGAAATTATTGAACCAATGCATGCATATATACTAAACGAAGTGCTCTGTTAACCTTGTCCATCTGAACGTCCGTATAAAGGATTTGTTTCTTTTATAAGAAAGTTCTTTAACACTTGTTTTATAGTAAAACTTAGTCATTCAAGTATATAAAACATATTCATTTTTTTTTTGAAGTTTCATATGCCTTTAAGCTCTTAATAATTTCGAAAATCGTAGATTAAACACATTAGAGAATCACATAATTATCTTTCATCAATTCCCAAATTACAACAAACATCAAAATGTAACAAACGAAAAGTACTTGCGAGATTCGTGGTCACATGTTTTGTTGTTGTGGTTTCTGTCTAAAAAATGCGCCAATCTATACAAGACTGTTTATCTTTTATCAGAAAACAGTTTATTAAAAACATTCAATTCGAACATAATCATAATGCATAATATCACACACTTTTACGCAGGAATAAATTTGATCTTTTTCATGAACAATTTCAAATAGTTTGATTTCGCAAGTGAGAACTCCGAAACAATTTAAAAAATACCAAAATAAGATATGTTATGAAAAGCTTTGTAGATTTATAAATAACCTGTGTTTATAAAATTGTAATTAAATATTTTTGTTTGTTAGTTATTAAGAATTTATTATACTTAATAATATTTCTTTTCCTTATAAAATTGTTAAAATGACCACTCAAAGATGCTTAATAGTGTTGATATAAAACTTTTTGGTACAAAACCTTTATCGAAGGATTGACAAGTACTAAGATTCCAATGACTTCCGCATTATCCTTGACTAACCCCATTTAAAGATAATTCAAGATGTTTAATATACAGTTGGAACTAATTTGGCACCAGAAGAAAGGCAATATGATATTAAGCGACAGGAGTTACAGACACAATCAATTATTTTTCCAACTGGGACACAATGAACGTTCTTTGTTTGACAGGTTTGTTTATCGGTTTCTTCTCCTGTCAAAATTTATACATTATCTGTTCCTAGAAAGACAGTCTATTCCAGATTGAGCAAAAATCAGACGATTGCAAATTATTAAAGATTGTGATGGAATTTTGTCATGCGTACTCAAAGATGAATATAAAAAATTTAGACGAAATATTTGAAAAAATAAAAAAACAACTACTAGAGAAGGTTGGGAATATGAACAATAGTGATTAATTTTTACTTCTTTTTAAAACTTGCAAAAAAAAACAACCTGAGAGTGTGTATCAAATTTACTATAATGACTAACACGATGAGGTGTATAATTATAAATTCTTGAAAAATGAAATCGAATAAATCTGAACTCCGTCTTATAAAGACTGTCATCAACAAATTAAAACATAACTAAATTTGTATTCTTTTCGAATGGTTTTTTTGGATGCATATATACACATCCACGTTTATTTTCTATTTAGAAATTGTTTTATCTATACATAACATCATACATATTTATTATAAGGTTAAATCCTAACTATCCCATTGCATGTCGCTACTTTTATATTGACACAAGTCGTGTCTTCTTTGACTGTCCATGGCGTTAAAACACTAAATTCCTGCCTGGGATGTGTTTAATTGATTTTAATCTCTGATGCATGATTTTTTTATTATAAATTGTTTTTGGTTTTTAACTAGCTGTCAGTAACTGCGAGTACTCTCAAATCGTACTTTTGTGTTAATTTGACTTGTTGATACAATTTGTAATACATTTCTGTTATTGAATGTTTACTTATTTTGTGTTATATCTCGTCTTACTATTTTTAATATGTACCACCTTTGATAAGTATCTAGTATGACGAAAAAATTTTCACTTCTGTACTCGTATTATGAATAACAAATTTATTTTTAGGTTGAGTTGTATTTTTGACATTGAAAAATCTTTTTTATTTCATTTATATTGTGTCCTAAATCAAACTTATTCGTTCAGTGTATATTTACTTGTTTTGTTTATTGTCTTTTTGATCGAGTTAAGCCATTTCAATTGACATTTTATTGTGTGCCTTTTTATGTTGTAATGTTATACCACTGTTTCAGGTTAGGGTGAAGGTTGGCGCCTGTTAAAATATCTAAACCCGCTGCATTTTTATGCACCTGTCCTAAGTCAGGAGCCTGTTGTTCAGTGGTTGTCGTTTGTTGGCGTGGTTCATAAGTTTTTCTCGTTTCTCGTTTTTTATATAGATAAGACTGTTGGTTTTCCTGTTTGAATTGTTTTACACTAGTACTTATACCACATCTTCTTATTTCTATGAATCGTTTTGAGCCAAACTACTCTACGTTACATAAAACACCCATACTGTACTTTTATCAACCTTGGTCAAGCACAGTTAGAATTTAGTCCAATTTGTTTTCAGTTTAATGATAATTATTTATTTATTTAAATTTTCTGAAGATTTATGCCTTCTGCACAAGAATAAGTATCGTTTGTAAATAATTCCGTGAGAAGAAAAAAAACTAAAATAAAAAAAACCAACTAAAACCTTAGTTTTAAAAATTATGGGAAAATAAAATCACATTATCAACAAGTTTTAACAACTTTTTGTCTATTTTGTGAGTAATCAAATTATTCTGGCAAAGATGTAATATAACTAAGGGAGAAAAAATCCTACATTTGAAGAAATAATTGTATTTGAATGTAATGTAAGTTGACATATCATATTTATGCATGTCAACATGTACAAAAATTCGATTATATTTTTATTCAAAGACGGAAAAGTTATGCAATGAGATATGTTTTGCTTATGTAAAATATGTTGATTAAGGCCACTTGTTAATTGGGGAGTACATATGAGTTTTCGAAAAAATATAGACGGATAACATGGACAAACAGCAAGGTAAATGTATCCTTTTCTTATCGATTACATGTGTATGGATTTACTTTGTATTGATTTGATGGTTTATAAGAAATTTAGAGGTACATGTACTATAGATTTGTACTTTTGCATGAGCCACTGTTGAAATCATGAATCCCCGAAACATGTTAACATATAAGTAAACTATTGTAACAGTATAGTAGTACAAGGTGTCCTTCAAATGTCTTCCGAAAATCGTTATATTAACTCGTTTGTAGCTTGCACATGGTGTAAAGTAATTCAGGGTCTGACAAGAATCTCTTTACCTAAAGGTGTAGAAAAGGAAAAAAATTGAATACAAATGACGCAGAACATACCAAATGATTTTATACAATATAAGACCAGTTTTCTATGAATTCATTAGCCTTCGATTTAATGACAAGCAAAGTCTCTGTAATTATATTTTAAATCATTTAGTTATTCATTCGTCTTCAAAATTTTTAAGTTTAATAGTGTAAATGTCAGCATGAAGAAAAAAGGGGGCCTATCCAACTAGTCCTACAAAATTGGCATCATACGGCAACAATGCTTTAAGTGAAAAGGAATGCATTTTCTATATTATCTAAATAGTAGTTACAAAGATATCAGTTTGTACAAATGTATTTGACTGTTATTCTATAACACTTGGGAATTACATCAGTCATTAGATAATTATGATTAAGAAAAATCCTTATATTTAAAATTTAATTTTAAAGGAATAAAGCTATTTACAATTCACCAATGTCTCAGAAAAGTAATAACCATGCTAATATATGTAGTTTTGTTTGCAGAAGTCGCTTAAATGTGCATTAACATTATTTCAAAGTTTCAATATTCAATTAAGTCAGCACAAATCGCCCCCATCTTGACTTTAATTGCATAATATAGTTTTAATTGATATCTAGGGAATTACAATAGAGTTTAATATACAATGATGATACGTCTTAGCATAACTCCCTGTTGTCACTATCAAAAACCTAGTTAAAGATATCTTTGAACGAGAAAACTTGGTCAAAAGACATCTGTTGTCACTTACATAGAAAACATGGGAGTTCAATGTTAACAACGAGAAAATTGGCTCTCTTAAACTTTTATCAGAATGACTGCATTGCACATTTACTGTGTATTCTGTGTATTACCATTTTAAAGAGGCTAATAAAAAATGTATACAAGAGAGGAAAGAAAGGAACGATAAACTATTTGCGTTGAAGAGGACACAGAAGTACTCTTAACACTATTCTTCAAGAAGTTCCCAGTGAGGACCCAGTTAAATTCAGGAACTATTTTAGAGTTGACAAAACGACTTCAAATCTACTGCTTTGTAAAGTTGGACCACTGATCGAAAGTCAAGATTCCATACTTCAAAAGGTTATTTTCTTGATTTTTTGTTCCATATCAAGTCTTTACCCTCCATAAATTCAAAAATGTTTTCTATCATTTCATTCCACGGTAATTTTCTTTAGCTGGAACGTATCCTGCTTTTCCCGCCAATTTTACCATGTGCTTTTGTTTTGTAAAGAAAATTTACGTCATTCTTTAACTTCACTATGAATGACTAATTCCCGTCAAAGTCTACCAAAGTGTTAAGAAAAAATTGGATAAGATACTTTTCCATCAACATTTTTTATCAGAATTTTCTCTGTCAGTTTTCATTATAAAAAAATCCCTTTTAAATTTTTTTTTTGGTAAAAATAACTTTCATAGTGACAACGGGCCTTAAAGTTTTGCTTCAGGGATACATTGCAGTTGTCACCTACTTAAAACATTTGTATCAGTAATGATTGTATTTATCTCTGAAGTTAACAGATACTATACTGCAAAAATTAACTAGTCAAGTAATTGTGATCATACAGAGGAAGGTCAAACTTCTTTATATATTTTAACCTAATGCGAATTTTAAGGAGATGTCATTATATACCATAATTCATAGTATATGTAAATTACATTAATAATAATTTTCAAATTGTGTCGTTTTTCGATTTCTGAACATGAAATCCTTAAATTGTATATCGAAAGGTGGCTCATAACTGCAATTTGATTATTTTTTATTTAAAATGATTATGAAAAAGAAATTAATAAGAAGGACCAATTTTCACAATTATTGTAGATGTCCTTTAGTGATGCAAAAATGTACAAAAACATTTAAAATTTGTAATATTTCATCAAAATGTCTGTTAAAGCAATGTTCAGCACTGGGTGTCATTTTGATTTAATGAATACATGTAGAAAAGTTGAAAAATCTGTATCGTGAATTAGTTTGGCCCTTTGATATTCCTTAGGAATTCGTCAAATTTTGGATTTTGACCCCCACAAGTTAGATAAATGTCCATACGTCTTTGAACTTTGGATCTTTCATCAGGATATACAATGTATATGAGAAGTATGCTTGCATATATTGAAAAGTTGAGATGTTTTTCATGTTTGAAATTGATACAATAGAGTAAAAAACTAGTTCAAACCAGACACATTTCGTGTGTATTTCTAAAGAAAGGAACGTCATCAGTAGTTTGTTATATCTAAATGTGTATATTTTTGTTTTGGGAGGGGGTATCAATATAGGGGGTTTGATTGATTCTATTTGCATAGACTCGGGACGATGAAGAGTTCGACATTTTGTATGGACACCTACTTGTTGTTGAAGACTGTATGTTGTCCTCTAGATGTCTTTTGATAATTTTTGTTGTTTGGTTGCTGTTTCATTGACGTGTACCCGACGTTTAATTTACTCATAAGTCGTCATTGACTAATATAAACCTTGATTGTGTTGCTCAATGTATTTTTACATGTTTTGTTATGGTCGACTATAACTTCAGTACAAGTGATCAGAAGTTTATCAAATACTGCATACACAAATGAAAATAACTAAAAAAATGGAAGAATGTCAGAAATCAGTAAATATACTTACACTGTACATATAAGAATTAGTGTAAAAATATATTCATTGTTAAACCGTAATAAATTTATCTTTTTTCCTCAGCAGCATAATATGATATTATATCAACTACAAAAACATTGATGTTTTATACAACAATGACTTTTCACAAGTTGCAATTTTGACTTCACTTGTGTCCTGCATTAGGCACCGTTTTAAAAGCATAAGTACTTTTTGTTTCTAGCTGGAGCATAGTACATGGGTTTTTGATATTTCCATTCTTTGTAATTGATTCAACGGTTATGTATACTGATTTCAATATTAACAAGTATTCTGAGAGCATTGCATGGCAATACATAGTCCCTTACCGTGTAAAAATTCATTTTACTGGAACAAAATGCTAACTTGTTCTATAACTTGTCATGGTGTGAACAAAAGTAAATATTATGTCAATATCTTCAAGCATGATTAAAAACGGTGTGGAAAACTGATTATATGAGTGAAAAAAAAACATTAGATATGATTCATAGTTATAGTGTATAGTGTATATCTATTTTCAAATTATAATCAAATATAATTAATAGTTCCAAATATTTTTCTTTCATTTGTCACAAACTAATATAGATTTGTAACTTATCTATAAAATGTCAACAACTTTTATCTACACAATGTAATGTATTGAAATATATACATTAATAGAAATAGATTATTATCTAATTAAAGGATTTCTCTTCATAATTTTTTTTATATATATAGCATTCAGAAAATTTGTTTATACTAAATAACAAACAAACATGCCAAAAAAATTCTACAAATAATTTAACAAAGAATGTCTTTTAAAAAATAAGTTATCTCCCTTTGTACAGAAATATGGTTTAACATAGTACTGTAACATTAGATATGGTCCAGAGTTATGATGGTCCATAACTCTAGACTAAATCATCAAACCGGAACAAAATTCAAACTTGATCTATAACTTGTCATGATAATTATAGATTATTACATGGCATTTTCCATATTGGCCCTGGTATCAGCCCTAGACTCCCATATCAAGCCAGAGGGCTTTAGCCCGAGGGCTTGATATGGGTCGTGGGCTGATACCACGGACCATATGGAAAATGACATGTAATAATCTATTTATCACATATTTTCAAGCAAGAGAAAAAAGATAGCATATACCAAATTATGTTTGATATTTTCAACAAAAATTCAAAAAAACATTTAACGAAAAAAATTAAAAAAATGTATCACAGTGAGTTAACAAAGTTCGAATCCCAGTGAGTAAACAAAGTTTTGTGAAAAGTTTAACAAATAATTGACAATAAATATATTAATTCCCAGAATTGTAATTATTAAACGACTTTAAAAAGTGTTACATTTCCAATTAATGCTGACGAAGAATACACCATATCGCTACTATGATTTGGAAATATGTTCCGCTTGAACTTTCGATGTCATACAACAATCGCTTTTTCATTGTGACGTCATATATTTTCTAAATTCTTTATGACGTCCAAATTTTACGGGAACTTTTGTGATTTCCACTGTTGATTTTTTACATTTTTTCTACTACAGCAGATTCGTAAATTTCTAAATTTCTTTTCATTGTGTTCTCATTTTTCATTTCTTGTATGAATTTACATACATCGTCATTTGATCTCTCTTGATCGTCTAACTGCTTTGGATGACAACTTGTTTACAAATAGTTTTTGATTGACAGGTTACCGGAAGTTAAACTCGGGGGCTCGATATGGATTTCAAGGGCTGATATCGATATTGGCCCCGAGGGCTGATAACCAACCTTGACTTCCGGCTATTATTGGCCATGCAAAAACGTACATATCAGTACAAAATATGTGATAAATAGAGAATATCATATGGCTTTTTCAATATCACATCCGTATCAACCCGAGACACCAATATAATCCCAAGAGCTCTGCTCGAGGGATTATATTGGTTGAGGGTTGATACGGTGTGTGATATTGAAAAAGCCATATCATATGCACTTTATTATATACATATACCTCACGTAGATGTTTTTTTGTGTGACATGACGTCATACAGGTAAGGAGGTTTGAAATGACGTCATACAGATTATAGGTTTGACATGACGTCATACAGATTAAGGGTTTGATAAAGCCTTTGCAACAGTGACTGTAATCGATGACGTGACGTCATACAGATTAAAGGTGTGATAAAGCCTTTGCAACCGTGCTGATATCGATATCATCACGGGTGGCTGATACAGCACGCTTGCCAATGATTGTATTACACATACAATTTATCTGTATTTACTACTAAGTATATAATAAAACTATATACCAAATATCAAATCAATATCTTCAAGAACGAAGAAAAAAGTGTGGAAAGCTGATTTACCGGACTGACGGATGGACAGACGGACGGACGGACAGACGGACGGAGTGCAAACCTAAAGTCCCCTTCGACTTCGTCGGTAGGGGACTAATAAAGCCGTAAGAGATCACCTCATAATTGCTTCACATAGCTGTCATATACATGATACAATGTCGGTGTGAGAAAAGTGTGAACCTGTTTTTGTACTTACTTCAGAATGTTATAAATGATGGCAATCGATGATAAGATAGCGCTGGAATTATACTATAAAGACGATGCAATTTTACGTGATGAAATAAACGACAATGCAATTAGGACACGTGATGCTAAATTATTTAACCCCAATAGAGATCAACCGATTATATTATCAGAAATAATCGTCTGTGTCGGACATGAGCTGAACTATCTTAAAATAATACTTAGATTCATTTTATGGTCTTTCAATCTCGAGAATCCACGATTCTGATAATTGATTGATAGCAATTAAACGCCGCGTTCGCACACAACGGATTCTATCAAAAATCGTATTAATGGTCATACGTTGGAAAGAGAACTTAAATGATGGATCATAATACAAATGTTTTTCAATAACAATTTTATTATTTCTTTTTGGTAAAGTTGATCCACTGATCGAAAGACAAGATAACATACGTCGAATGCCATTTCTTTGATCTTATGTTCCATATCAATACTTTACCGTCAATAAATTAAAAAAAAATCTTTTACCATTCATTTGTCCAAAGTATTTGAACTTTAATATCATGCCTTAGAAAACATGTGATCATGCATACAATGTATGGTCACATGTGAACTTATGAAATAAACTATGGTCGTTAAAGGTATAATTTTTCATATATCTGGTTTTCGACCTAGCAAACTAGATGTATAATTGACCTTATCGTGACATACTTCTAATCATAGAAAATAACCTCTCTTTCCGTTTAATTAACGCTTATCTTAAAGTTTGTTGTCATGCCATCATTCTTAGATACATATTTTTCTTCTCTGAATTTGGACAGATAATGCAGAAATTTAATTTCTTGGTGTTGCTCGCTTTGATTATATTACATCACGACGATCACTGCATGAATAAAATTGAGAATGGAAATGGGGAATATGTCAAAGAGACAACAACCCGACCAAAGAGCAGATAACAGCCGAAGGCCACCAATGGGTCTTCAACTCAGCGAGAAAATCTCGCACCCGGAGGTGGTCCTCAGCTGGCCCCTTAATAAAATTGTGTACTGGTTCAGTGAAAGTGTTAAGATGAACCACTCATTTCATTCTCGTTTTTATGGCAATCCTGTACAATAAGTTTTAACTACTAGTGCGCACTGCTTTGTCCTTTGGTTTTTGAATAGTTGTCTCATTGGCAATTATACCGCATCATCTTTTTTTAAACATTGCATTTGGTTACCAGTCGGTCTATTTGTTTAATTCATGTATATCGGTCTTGCTCTATCTTTTAACATTGAACCACATTCGCTTGGGTACTAATCAAGTCTTTCATATAATTAAGATATGTTTGAGAATAATCTCACATCAGTAAACATTAGATAGAAATACAAATTGTCCAGAAAACAAGGTTAAAATGGTTTACGATGAGCCATACAAGCTGAAATAGTATGTCAGGACAAGTAATGGATTACGAGTAGAAAAAAGGTGACGAGTTCGGGAGAAACTGCTGCGGCAGATTAATTGTATATTGATTAGGGTTAAACAGCCTTCAAAGTCGAGAATTTATTTCAGTTAGACAAAGATAAAAATAGCATGAAATGAGATCGCGCATGGGCAATTACGTTTTATGAAGAATGTCCATAAAAACAACAACAATTTATAAATACTTTAAAAATGTTTATTTAAGATATTACCAATGTATATGATAGAGAAAACAAAAAATGGTTGCAGAATATTAAAGTAAAGTTAATAAAATGCTTCGCTGAGTGCAGCCTGATACGACCGCAGTGGTCGAACCCTGAACAGTTGGGGCAAATTTAGACACAATATTCAAGCTTGATACTATCTGAATTAGGATTGTGATTAAATTTTTGACATAATATAGGTTTCTGACACAAAATAAATGTGGTCAAAGATCTTACAAATCTAATGCGCAATACTGTGCAATTAAAGATTTCTTCTTGAAACTTTTCAAAAATTTGAAATTTTGAAAATTTGGAGAAAAAAAATATGAACCCTTTTAAAAATAAATTGGAAACCCCCCCTTCACCCCAAACTTTTTGAATCCCCCTTTTAGCATTAACCATCAAACTCAATTGCAGTCTTTCCTTTGTAGTATGGAACCTTGTAGTACAATTTTAGAGAGATCCATACACTTAATCACAAGTTACTGTTTGGAAACTAGAAAAATACTTTTTTTTAACCATAAAAGTCCATTTTAATACATCATAAAAGTATCAAAATAGAAAATGACATCATAGTAATGGCTAAAATTGAAGGACCTTCATCAGCAACTTTTAATAGTAATATCTAAAAATGAAATTCCTTCATCAGCATTTAAAAGTAACTTCTAAAAATAAATTGACAGCTAGGACTTTGGAACCATAAAACCCCATTTAAATACATCATAAAAGTATTAAAATAGAAAATGACATCATAATCATGCCTAAAATTAAAACACTTTTATCAGCAACATTAAATAGTAATATCTAAAAAATAAATTCCTTCACATACATAATCATGGCTAAAATTAAATATTTTTTAAAATAGAAAATGACATCATAATCATGCTTAAAATTAAAAAGCCTCCATCAGCAACATTAAATAGTAATATCTAAAAATAAAATTCCTTCACATACATAATCATGGCTATAATTAAATTACCTTTATTAAACATTTTTAAAATAGTAACTTCTAAAAAAAAGTTGACAGCTAATCACCTAAAGACAATACATTTCTTTGTAAATAATTTACAAGCAGTGTAAGGGAGGTAATTTGATAATATGTGTTTGAATTACCTCCCTTACACTGCTTTAAAATCATGGTTGTACTTAAGTAAGTGTCCATTAACCTGGAAACCCTTTTTTTTCCTAATTCCTAAACAGTGTGAGCCATAACCCCCAAAGCAAATTCTTACCATCCCTTTGTGATATGTTAACTTGTGGTATAATTTCAGAGTGATCCATACATCATTTCACAAGTTATGGTCTGGAAACTAGAAAAATGTTTATTTGGGCCCCATTTTGGCCCCTTATTCCTAAACTGTTAGGACCATAACCCCCAAAATCAATCCCAACCTTCCTTTTGTGGTCATAAACCTTATGGTAAAATTTCACAGAAATCCATACACTTAAACAAAAGTAATTGTCCGGAAACAAATGTGTCTTCGGACGACGACGTTATACCAATATACGACCGCAAAATTTTTGCGGTCGTATAAAAACGAGAGTACCGAATTTCATTCCGTTTGTTTTAATCTATCGATCGTTTTTTTTTGTATTAGAAGTGATAGATAATGTTTAATTTACAATTTAAAAGAAGTGCAAAGATTTATGTAATCTGTCACAAATAGTACTGCTTTGATAACCAATAATTATCAAATATCAATATTTTAGCATAGATTACCATTACAACTTCAAGTTTCTCGTTAGTTTTCATTTGAGTCAGAGTCTTACCCATACGATATACAAACTTAGAACGATTTTGATCTTGAAATATTGTATAGACATTTGGTTTTTTTCAAGACCTATTTTGACCTTCAGAGGATTTCTTATGGTTTTGCTTTTTTGTGTTGCTTAATCATCGACGAAAGCCCTAAATCTATATAAAACTATATTGATTTATGAAAAATATTTAACTATATTGTTTTCATTTAACTATATTGATATACCTTATTCAAATTAAAAACAAACCCAATCAAATACCCTATACATTTGCAAATTTGATACAATCAATGAATCTAGTTAAAGTGCTTTGTAAAATGATGTCATGATGCCTCGATCGAACCTTTTCAGTTTCCTAAATAAACTGTGCTATACTGTAACATGCCAACGAAGCAAGCGTGCAATTCTGTGGAATCAACGTAGACTAAAATGTACATTAATCGAATAAGACATAAACAATCAGCACTATTGATGTTAGAACGACAATCCTCACTAGAACTCTCGACGTAAGTTAGCGTTTTACAATGGGGTGGAATTATTTTAAGAATGCATCTGTCAATTACAACCATAATTATGTCTCCGCTTGTCTTTATATATCATAATCATTGTCTAATTGTGACTGTCCTTTTAGAATTTGTTTATAATAAAAATATATACGAGACAAAATTATTGTGGTTATGTCAATGAAGCCGTCTTCAAGAAGTACGTATGGAAGACAGTTATGAAATATGGCCATAAAATTCAAACTAAGGTACTTTTCTCTGAGAACAGTGCAAGTTGTGGGTTGGAAAGTTATGTTGTCTAGAACAATGATTTGTCTTTTTTAACTGACTTTTTTCAGCAATATTTTTTTATGATGTCCCCAGATCAGTCGGTTAGGCTGATTCAGGGGAACATCTCTCCTACATTTTTGATGCCTTGAAAGTTAATTTCGTGTATTTTATGGTTCAACAGGGGTGCAAATAGAATAAATCTGGTTAATTTTCTAGCAGAATGATTTAGAAATTGCTCCCAAGACCTACTGGGTCAAGGAAAACCTCTGCCATTTTTTTTTAAATGGCGCTCAAAATTAGATTTACTGCGTTTTTGGGTTCCGATACTCTATCAATATAAAACTAACTGACAATGGAAATTAAGAGCTTTCCAAAATTACTTAACCGGGACTATTTATCACTAATTAGTTGTGTCAAATTTACAATAATAGAAAAGGGTGTGTAGATTTTTTTAGTTAATAAAGAAAATATTAGATATACATTGAACGTCAATTGGATTAGCACCCAATGACACATACAATCATCTAGATGTTAAAATGTATGTAATAATGTTTGATAATTGTACTACTAGTAAATTTGATTGAAAAAAATTATGAAACATGCAGAAGAGTTTAAAGTATTTTTAATTTAAAAATTTTAAAGCTAATAAATAAATCATAAAACAAGTCTTCATTACTTTTCCAAAAAAGAGCTAAACATGCAACGTTTCAAAATCATTGTTTTGCTCACCGGTTTGTGTGTTTTCTGTCTAAAAATGAAAAAAGAAAGCGAAATAATGTTGTTATTACTTCACGTTGATATGGCGTCACCTGAGTCCCATTAGTTACTATAACATTGGCAACAAGCTTTTTGTAGACATTACAAACATAAAACACAAACGTCTCAAAAGATTACAAACTACAACATGGTATGACGCTATCGATAAACTTCTACAAGCTGTACGTACAACGAAAATGTTTGGAACCTATTAAATGCGCGTTTCTGGAACAATTTTCAGCAAGTAAACCTAAGACTTGAGTATGAACAACCAAGCATATCATAATCAACAATACCAACCTAAAACTGATAATAGAAGCATAGTCAAAATCATTTTTGGACAACTTTGCTCGGGGGATTTACTACCATCGTTTAAAGCAGTTATTGCTTAATTGTTGAAATTGAAAATTTACGATTCAAAAAAATTTCATTTAAAGCGATCACAACCCAATGATAACTAGTCGGATGCTTTCTGGTAGTTCACCTGCAGTTATACCAACATAGAAATGATATTGACATATCAAACTGATTTAAGTGAGAACGACACTTATTCTGTATTAATCTATCATGTATATGTTTGAAACATAAATTTAGGCACGTTAAAAATTTCTGAAACTTTACAATTAACTAAACAAGTGGAAATTGGAAGGACTTAGATTGTAAAAACAAACTCATCGAACGAGGGTCTATATTTAAAGCGAAATGTCAAGTAAATATACATTGAAAACATTGGAAAACATTTTTTTTTCAAATTATTATAGTAGAAAAAATCAATTAGTTATCTACGGGCAATCAGAAATCATAGGGACATTGCATAGGAAAAATCCAAAACCAAACCACCCCCCAAAAAGACCGAAAAGACTATCATCAACATATCAATTCACAGAAAACTAAAGATTGAGCAAAGTGAACCAGAATGGTAAGCAGTTTTTGCTCGACTTATGATAACCTTCGTGTTACTTATGCCATTAAACATCATGTGGTAAGTCCTTTTGGCAATGCTATGAGCGAGGAAAGAGGACATCTTTGTGGCTACTATAAATGAAAACATTTGCGACTCGGATCATAACGGACAATCAAATTATGAAGCTAAATATTAAAGAGAAGACCCAAATGTTAATGTCAAGAACCCTTTGTATAATAGCATATATATATATATATATATATATATTTACCATGAAAAAAGGAACACTCTATAAACAAAATCCTGGTATTGAACACAAGTCTGTCATATCGTTTCAACTGGCAAACAGGTGCAGATGGAATGTTGCTTCGTACAAACTGGAAAGCATATATAGAAATTCTTTTTTGGTCATAGTTTAGTTCGGATTCTTAACAGACCATCGCATTTGTAATTTCTTTCAAATTGTATTTATATTTTCAATGAAGAATACATGTGTTTATACTACTTCATGAGGAGGGCGATTTTTATTGCATGTTCTTTAAAGTATATTTGAATATTTTAATATCAACATTCGCTTGACATTGTCCCTAAAGTAGATAGCTACACAGTAACTCTAAAGTCAGATTTTGAATGCTGCTATTGTGAAGCAGCTTTACTAGACGTACAATACATCGGGAACAACTCGATTATCAGCAGTATAGTTCATTTTAAAAGTGCTTTCAACAAGTCGGATATATAAAGATATTTTATATATTATAGAATAGATTGGAAATGACGGATGCGTTAAAGATAACACATTTGGCGGTATAATCAGGACGTAAACATCAAATGTGCAACTATGGCGCCACCAATGTGTCTTTATATGATGATTTATTGTTAAAACATATCAAGGAATCTTGGTATTATCCAAACGTAAGTGCATGGATCAGACATAAACTGTATGAGTTGGAAAAATACTGTCGGACTAGTTATCGTGAAACCTTTGTTAAGAAATATAAGCAGACATGTAAACTATGTGTATTCGGAAGGCTTTCTGGGAAAATGTTAGACTAAAATTACAAAAAATACCAGGTAAAACGGCGTTTAAATTGTAAGTGTCAATTAAATCTGTTCAATCTTTTCATGATTTGATAGACACCATTGACGTTTATGTTACATGTACCTAGTCCTATACTCAAAACTTATTTGTATAACTTAAAATTGGTTCTACTAACCGCTACAAACGACGATATGTCAACTCTTCACACGTTTCCTACAAAACGAATAAGGATGCCTTATCAATTTAATTCTACACTTGGAATATTAATAATCCATGTTGTAAAGATAATTTGAAATATGTGACGTCATTGCAGATCTTTTAGAAGTTTGTAACATTAAGACTCATAACAACAAAAGAAAAAAAAAGATGTGCTGTTAGGGGGACACAGTTAGTTCTATCTGGAAAGACGAACATTTTACTGTATACACTTTCTCTAAAACAAGCCCCAAAAAAATTGGATTGTATCATTTCTTCAATGTTCAATCTATGTATTTTTTATAGAAAGTTATTCCCAAAATGAAATGGTTTCAAATATTACAGATATAAACACTCCATATTTATCGATTGATTATATTTTAAAATTTCTGTTGAATTAAATTGTGTGGCAATATTAATGTAGTGAAAATGATAACTGTCAGCAGCAACACAAACTGTTCCCCAAAGGAATACAGCTGATGTAATACTTCAATGAGTAAACAAAAATATTATTAAATTTTACAGCCTTTCATAGATCTTCCAAAAACACCATATTCCTTATAGAGCAAACAAGTTTAGATATGACGTTAAGTCGAGAAATTAATATATAATTATTTCCCCAAACGAATATAAAAGCATAAGAATAGAAATTCGTAAAGTAGTCCATTAATCAATTTTATTTAAAGTCAGTTCAACAGGATAGATCTCTTTAGTGTATTTACATACTAAAGTCGTCATTATTGAGAGCCAGTGTATTATCAAAATATCTAAAAGTATTATTTTTTTATCAGATGTTGTTTTGATGGGTCTTTGCTGATTTTAGTTATAAATTGTAACTCGTAAAAATACAGAAACCGGTCCGCAATAAGTGGTGCACGGTCCCCATTGGAATTCCGATAATTTGACGATATACGGAATCTCCATAGCAAACAAAAATATTATCTAGTAAAAACTCAATTGCAGTTATCGTATCAAAGCAGGTCCAATTGACATAGTTCTTTAGTTCGTTGATACTAAATAAAGGCAACAGTAGTACAACGCTGTTCAATAGTCATAAATCGATTAAGCGAAAACAAATCCGGGTTACAAACTAAAACCGAGGGACACACCTTACTTAAAAATGATCTAAAGAGTTTGAACATATATATTCGCATTGGTATGTGAATTTTTTTCTTAATGAGATTTTGAGGCAAAGTGGAATATAGGGTAGAAAAATCAAAACTTTGGACAGATTCGAAATCACCAATATGAGCATGCAACTGATCAAGTACTTCGAACGAATTTAACACTCCAAAAGTAATTAATTCCACTATTTTCAAAGGCCATTGAACAATGGCTTGAAGACGAAACAAATCTATATTTATAAGAAGTCTTGTGCAGCTTCGGAAGCCAGTACATAGTTGGAACTTTCATGTTATTCGGTTCTGTTTGTAAAAGGTAGCTAAAAGTTTATGTTTGTTACAGATGTCATTTTCCGAAAATTAAGTCAGTTGGAATGTTGGTGAATTCGTGATTTCCTTTTGCAGAAGCTCAATATAAAATTTACGTCAAACAATAATGACATTATTGGCAGTCTTATCAGCCGGGAAAAATAAAATTCCTTGGCGATTTCTGTTAGCTTGTGTTTGATACGAGAAATAGGGCTATTATGGTTGTTGTTAGGAGTAAAATGTTCTTTAAAATGTTTTATACGAATATCTGTACCATAAACATTTACTATCTGAATGTCGTACAATATTTATAACAATTGTGGCCACAAGAACTTAAAGCAAAGATAATAGACTGAAATTGACGAGAATTTAGTAAAACAAATGTTTCTTTCAAAAAATGTGACAAATCAAAGCACCCACGATCATCATTTAGAATGTTCATTCAATAATTAATTGCAACTCCTGTGCTATATCGCTGTGTTACCTACAGTTATTGCACGTGTAAATGTTTTAGAATTAGAATGATGTGATGTTATGTTTTTTTTTTTATATTTGACGAAGATGATTATCTAAGTAACAAATTTGATGTCAAATGGTTTTCTTGCTTACATAACTTACACTGCACCTATTTCTATTGATTTGTTTTCCTTTGATTATGAATTTGTTCATAGCATCACAAAGTTTTTACGCGCATTCTCATTACAAGGTAACATTAGTTTAAAATTTATAAATCCATTAAGAAGATACAAAAATAGAGGGAATCACATGACCTTCAAAAGGAGCAAGGAAGGCTCATCAACACTGTTTCCTGCTAGTAATGCACTACCAGCCATGCGAATCCAAACTCAGTAAACATTTTACAACCTGGAATATAGAAAACAATCAGTTCATTTGCAGATCACATGACTATTCTATTATCTAAAGATCTAAGACTAAAAAACATGCTGCTTGTGAGTTTAGACACAGACACATCGGATCGGTGAACCAATTCGTATAGTGATCATAAACCTTGTACAAAGTGTCAGTTTTAGCACATCTAATACTGAAGTCAGTGTAAAGTGAACATGCACGAGCGTAACGTATTTATTGATATTTGTATACACCCTACGATAGAGCAAATTGTATGTTACTGCTGAGAAATTTGGAGTTCACAATTGGATATTTGAAATTATCATGATTGTCATAGATTCTAGTTTGGAGTCGTCTATCTGTATCTATATCGAAAAAAAGTCAAATTCAAGTTTTGGTAGTTTCCTTAATCTCAATAGATATAAGAAGATGTGGTATGAGTGCCAATGAGACAACTCTCCATCCAAGTCACAATTTGTAAAAGTAAACCATTATAGGTCAAAGTACGGCCTTCAACACGGAGCCTTGGCTCAAAACGAACAGCAAGCTATAAAGGTCCCCAAAAATGACTAATGTAAAACCATTCAAACAGGAAAACCAACGGTCTAATCTATATAAAAAACGAGAAACGAGAAACACTTATGAACCACATCAACAAACGACAACCACTGAACATCAGGTTTCTGATTTAGGACAGGTGCAAACAAATGCAAGTTCATTATGATATATGGAATGCAAGCACTCACTGAAATGGGGTTTGAAGTCATCCATCTGTGTCAATATATGACAGATACATATATCATTTCATAAATTGTAAAATTTTAATTAATTGATCTGGTAAAGGGTTTTTTTTTTTAATTTTTCACACAAACAGGGAAATAGTTTATAACATCGTTTCATGTTTATAATTTTTCAAGCGAATTTTACTTTATTCGCTAAGCATGATATATCATTGTCTGTGTTAGATAACATGTAACTTATGTACAAATGGTATTGGAGATGAATTCCATATTTTGTTTATGTGTAAAAGGTTTACCGTCTTATGTAATACTGAACTATACAAAAAGCTATCCTTGTTCATCAGAAAAGTCAATGTATTTCTTTGATTTATTTCATATCGATCCATATATGTTGTGTATCTGTTTGCATAATTATTCACACTGTTTGATGGTAATGAGCTATGTATATTGACTTAAATATGTTAAATTGTTCTTCTGTCATGTTATTTACATATATTGTATTATATATTTGACCCCATGTTACACGTTTAAATGTGTCTGAGTGTTTTCCAATAAATCGAGAATCTACAACAATCCAGATTTTGGATTTTATATTCAATCAAATCCTAAAAAATGATATTAAGATTTTGGTAAATTTTCAGTCAGACCTGCAAATATAGAGCACTTGCAATTCATATTGATTAATACATCCCACTCATGAATATATGTTATAATATGCGTTTATTTTCATTATTTTAGTATGCTGTTTTTTGAACGTAACTCGCCTTCAATACGCGTATTTCAAGGTATCAATTACCTAAGTATAAGAAACCTTATTATGTAATACTTAATGTTTTAAGTTAAATAGAACCCTTTAAGCTAGTTCACTGTTCTTTGGAAGTCAATGTATGCATATGCATATGTAAACAAATTTTCTTTGCTTAAAATCCAGGATAAGCGTTTTTTTTCCATACAAAATAAGCAGTGGTAGACTTTTAAAAAAGCATTTACAAATCTGTCTTGCATCTAGTGGCAAAAACTTTACAACAGTTATGTAGTAGATGTTATAATTAATCAATAGTCCTATTTTAGTTATAGTCATCATATTCAATCACGTTTTGGTAACTGAGTAAATATATGCTACTTCATTACGTTTAGAGTTTAATTTCCACCGACAACTGCAATTTTACAAAATGTCCGAAAACAACAATAGTATAATTTGAATATTATTGAGTGAGACGATGATATATTGATACGTTTTGACTATTTACTTTAATCCATCTCCGCTCAGACAGGCTTCTATTGATGGTACTAATAGCTAATAAAGTTCATTTGTAAGATGTAAAACAAATGGATGGAATTCTGAGTATATTACACCCTCTAATGTGTCGTTACAATCATATCTTCGTGCATGAAACTGCATTTTATTTTTTTAGCAATTTCCATTTACAAGCAATAGTTCAGTTATTCATGATTTAATGGATTTTCTAAACTGTTTTTTTTTAATTCTAATTTCATTGGATTTGTATTATGTAATAACATTCACTGATTGATAGAATTCTGTGTGTGTCTGATGCATGGGAAAATGCTTCCCAACTGAGGATTCTTAAAAATAATTTATAAAATGTTATAGACGTGAATACAGATTCAGATTAAATATTTTATTATAAATATAATAAATTATTGTGAATGCATTACTTTTAAAAAATATATTAGATGGGAAAATTCTCTCACCTGATCAATTCAAGTAAAACAGAAAGTTTTGACACAAAGCAATACAATAACTAAGGAACATTTAATTGTTATAAATAAAAGAAAGTTCAATGAAACAACACAATTTTGATTCGGGCAATAAAGGGTAATTAGCTATGATTAAGTCAAAAGAATTTAACATACGATATTCTTTTGGTTTCTAATATTTATAAAAATCGACATGCTGAAATAGTATTTCGCTATAAGCAGTCAATTTGGTTAAAATTTGTCAAAATAAGCTGAAAAACACCACATGTATTATTGGCTTTTTGGGCAATAATTCAACCTCATTTGAATCCGCATTAATGCCACCAATTTTGAACCTTAGCTTAGAATGGGTTAAAGAGAACTAAAAATTAAAGAAAACAATGTCAATTTGAAAAGTGAAAACATGGAGACACCAGAAAGAAACATCTTGTTGACTGTTTTACCCAGTGTTTATTTGAAATAGGCGATTTCTATTAGAATTTCAAAGCATTCATTTGATACAGAATTAATTTCAAAATAATATGAGTTACTTTGAAGCTTAGGCTACATAAAAATGAAAATGTGATTGTTTTATAGTTGTGCTCATTTACTTAAGCCTGCCACCTTATACAGCTGCGTATTTGAAGGATTCTCTATTTAATAAAAGTTTTATTTTTGTACATTGCGAAATTATTTCTGATTTAATAAGTTCTAGCTCTTCTCTTAAAATCTGTAGCCACATCTGATCTAGTTCAATTTATATAAATTGATAAGGTCAGATGAATTCGAAGTAAAATCATACTTTAAAAGTAAAACTCATAAACCATAATGACACGGCATCTCAAAATTGGGTTTATCTATCCTTTCAATTTATTCTATATTGAAACCCCCGTGACAAAATTCATTGGGAAAATAATTGAAAAAAGTGTCTTTCATCTTGCTGTGTTACATGATTTCGAAAATCCTGTTGACAATGAGATGAATAAATGGGTAGGAAGTTAGGAAAATAGAAAAGGAATCCTTTGAAATTCATTATGCTGCTCTATATAAGTTGAATTTAATGACTTTAATTGCTAATTGCTGCATTTTTTGTACATTATATAATATAGCTACCGCTTGCGACATTAGGGGGGATTATTTAATAATGTTTCCTATTAAAGATTAATTCCTATTTTAACAGCATGTTCGGTTTTTAATGGAACAATTATCAAGAATTTAAATAAATTTTTAAAGTTTAATCAGTACAATTACAGAGCTTATATAGTATCGACACATTCTGATTTTACAGCCAGTAATCATTTTAAAAACTATAGGAATTTAGACGATCAAAAGATGAAAACTATATTTGAAACCAGTTAAAAGCTTACGCATATTAACGTTTTTTTTTTAAATAATATAATTATATTTGCATGATTATTTTCAAATACGTTTTTCAAATAATATATAATGACGATAATAGATTCTGGCTGCTGTGAAATTTATATCGTATATACATTTAATTGATGAAATGAAAACGGTCTCGTGGTAGCGTGCTTGCCACAAGTAAGTGATGTCATGCGTTCGATCAATGGTATGTCAATGCGTTCGATCAACCGTTATGTCAAACCAAAGACTGGGAAACTTGTCTGCTTCTCCGCAACGCTAGTAGTATTTAGGAGTAAGAGCATACACTGGACAGCTTGTAGGGTGACATGTCTTCATGTTGTCGTCTGTAACCTTTTGAACTTCAAATTCTGCATATCGTGTCGGTTTAGTACAAATCAGGGTTTATATGTATATGTTCTTTTCCTGATATGCATGTAATATTTGTCACCGGACGTTAATCATTAATCCATCATCATCATCTGATACAAATCACAAGCTCTACATTTCACGTACATAAGTTAATATCTAAGATGTTACCAAATTTTAAGATAAAAAAGAAAAGGGTAAATTCTTCAACACATCACCTTATTTTACTTTCATTTTTGAGCAAACTCGTGAAATAATTATTTTATACTATTAATCATTTATAAATGATTTTTTTTTTTAAATATACGCCATATCTTCAAACGATACTTTAACGCAAAACCAGAAGATAGATGACATGGTATAACTTATTTCTTTAATCACACATACATTGTAAAAAGTAAAATATCAACAATACAACACCGAAAGAAGTCCTTTATAAAATGGCAAAATCAAAAGGTCAGGCATTTCCTTATGTAGAAAATGGTGGATTAAACCTGGTTTTATAGCTAGCTGGAGCATATGTGCTTCCGATTTTCGTTGATTAAAAAGTGTATAGATTAATATTTACGGTTTAAGTAAATATTCCATGAATATTTATGTGTATAACAACAAACAGTCATGTAATTTATGAAATCTATAAAAACTACATAATCTATATGTGTGGTCTTATTTATGGTTCATACAGTATATATACACATAGAGTGCATTTGTTTCTAACCCGAAATTTTGACATCGATGACTATCGTTTAGTATAGTTATGCTGCTAGAAACAAATACATCGTTTACTTTTATCGACCCCGCGTAGTGAGACAGAAATAGATTACATACACACACTATAAACAAACAGGTAAAAGTGCGGGAAATGAATGACCAGGACTTTGCGAAAACAACACGTGCTCGTAATTATTTAAACGACAAATGCAGAAACAAATGTATCATTTACTCGTTTCAACAATAAACGATCAACGACTACGCGACTATTTTGCGCGTACATCGTTTATGTGAACGATGTCAACGTTGACCAAAAATATAAGAAACAAATGTATTAAACGACTACGCGCGTAATCGTTTATATCGTTTAGGTTAGAAACAAATGTGCTCATAGTTTGTCTCTAATGTTGTATTGATGTAGAACATTTGTTTCCCCGTTTCATTTTTGTATCTTGTGTTTATTTTTCGAGCGCATTCTATTTTCTTTTTGAACAACTCTCGATGGACTTTTTTCAGCTTGTTTATACACGTATGTTTTATATATTTGTTTGTTTTTGCTCCAGTCAAAACAAATTAGTGTTCTTGTGGCTGAAAGAAAATTCTTAAACGGAAAACTCATTATCGTTTATCAAAAAAGGTATCTGAACTAGTAAGAGTTTACAATCAATTCTGACATCGGACTCGGACTTGTTTTAAACTGAGTTTTACTGTGCGTATTGCTATGTGTTTCTTTATTCTACATTGGCTAGAGGTATAGGGGGAGGGTTGAGATCTCACAAAACATGTTTAACCCCCGCCGCATTTTTGCGCCTGTCCCAAATCAGGAGCCTCTGTCCGTTGTTAGTCTTGTATTTTTTTTTAATTTTAGTTCATTTATATGTTTTGGAGTTTAGTGTGACGTCCATTTTCACTGAACTAGTACACAATTTTATTTAGGGGCCGGCTGAGGACCACCTCCGGGTGCGGGAATTTCTTGCTGCGTTGAAGACCCATTGGTGGCCTGCGGTTGTTGTCTGCTCTTTGGTCGGGTTGTTGTCTCTTTGACATATTCCCCATTTCCATTCTCAGTTTTAAAGTATCATGATTTTACTTCATGCGGTACATATTTTGATTAGAGCGTTAATAAAGAGTCTTTAGTAGACGAAACGCGCGTCTGGCGAACAAATTTAAAATCCTGGTCTCTTTGATGAGTTTATTATGCATAGTGTGGACAAGAATTGTCAAAAAGAAGCTTATGTTCGTAGCGTTTAACCAAGTTTATGGCCTTAATCGGTGAGATTTTCAATACAATACTTGTTACAGTGTACAGCCGACATAGATTTTATGTTTTACTCAAATCTGATACTCACGATATAAAAAACACAGTTTTTGAAAGAGTCAATCGCGTTAATCTAAATTAATGACCATGAACTCCAGGCTACAGATCTCTACTTTGTTTCCGACACACTTTTAGTGACGACGAACAAATAAAGTAATAACATTCTAATTATCTCCAAGTGGTAATTAACTAAACCAGTTGAGACAAAAGTCAAAGTCAAAGTCAAAGATTTTATTGATATAAAATCCAAAATATGGATTGAGACATGATTGGTGGTAGAAGCGCGTACTGATTCCCATAAGGCTACCGCTTCTCGATTTTGTTCTTACACATACGACTAAATTGCAGTTTATGGTTTATATTAATGATGTTTATTAAAGACATTGAACGACGCAATATCATAATGAGTAGTTCATCAGGGATGTTAATAATTAGTAAATGCGACCTGAAAGCCCTACTTACTCTAATAACAATACGCGTTTAATTACAAAACTTCTATAACGAATGATTATAAACCAATCAATATCTGTACTATCATCTCAACTAAACAACACATGGAATTTGTTTTCAGAGTAAGATGCAAGTGCTCAATAATGATCCATCGAAATCAAAACCTGTTTTCACCACAAATAAGTTGATAATAGTGAAAATTCAGCTTTTAAAACGAAAATTCGTTTGTGCCAAATGTTTTTTTTAGTTTAGCAGGTTGTGTGCTGATAAGACAAATCAACAACCAAAGACAAAGGAAGGACATATCTTGTGACATACGGTTCATCTTCTTATTTTTTCATTCCCATACACAGAATAAGGGTCATCCTGCTCGTAATTGGTCCGACAACCCAAAAGTTAGGCACCCCATTTGTCCGATACCCGCTTAATTCGACACCTCAACAGTCCGACACAGGTGGTACTATAAATCTAATTCATAGAATCGGTAGACGTTGTATTTGAACTAGTGTCGACTCTATCTTCTGAGTATAAAGAAATGGAAAAGATAGCACTCCCACCTGGTTATTCTGGTATAAAAGAAATACCATGCATGATCATATAAATTTGAGGCAATCGATAACCTTGCAATATTTCGCTTTACTCATACAATGTGTGACCAAGCAATTTCACTAAAAACACTCCGTTAAAATAGGAATGTGATAAATTGATTGGTGTTTGCTTTACGTCTAATGACAAATATTTCCTGAATGTCCGGGACGAGAAGGAATTAACTATTAATACAATAAGAAGGGTCTGTAATAGAGAACCGATCGGGATGAAGGGCGAGAAGTTAGGACGACTGCCACTGGAAAATGAGGATATATTGGAAAGGGATAGAAATTTATCCTTGCAATACGCCACCTATGGACCCCTCATAGAGTGTTTGCAAGAATTTTTAACTTGCAGAGAGTGTGGCACTCTCTCTTTACGAGGCATCGTATATAACGGCCCAATTCTGACCGGACGTGGCTGCGTATCTGTACATCCTGCTGAGCCAAGAGGACACCCTACTTTGGCGAGGGTTTCAGGTAAAAATTGTGATATTTGGTTTCTTTTATTTTTAAAGAAATCAAGTATTCCGGAATTCAAAATGGTGGCTTGCCTTAGTTACAGACCGGTAGAACGTGAAAATTACCACCTGAACATCTATGTCGACGACCAATAGAAATAGTTAGCTAATACATGAAAAGGATAACAATAAGTATTAAAAATGTTAAACAGAACTTGTATTACGCCAACCCATAAACACAACGCCCACGAAGGAATAGACGGGCAAAGATAAACAACAACGATTAGCATATATTGTTTTACTTTATGTACACCAACACTCTTTTCCTCCGAAACAATAGCCACACAAAGATGCCAAACAACGATTAGCAAACATTGTATGACTTCATTGTACACCACCACTCATCTGCTCTGAAACAATAACCATGCAAAGACAAACAAAATCAATTAGCATAAATTGTATTACTTAATTACGGTATAGCAACACTCTTCTCATCCAAAACAATATCCAAACAAAGACAAACAACAATGATCAGCATAAATTGTATTACTTCACGTACAGCAACACCCTTCTCGTCCGAAACAATAGCCACACCAAGATAAACAACAACGATTAGCATGAATTGTATTACTTCATGTACACCAACACTCTTTTCCTCCGAAACAATAGCCACACAAAGATAAACAACAACGATTAGCATAAACTGTATTACTTTATTACAGTAACACTCTTCTCATCCGAAACAATAGCCACACAAAGTTAAACAACAACGATTAGCATAAATTGTATTACTTTATTACAGCAACATCCTTTTCATTCGAGACAATAGCCACACAAAGATAAATATCAACGATTAGTATAGATTGAACAATAACAATAATATTAACCTGGGTTATAGTAAAAAACATAAACCATCGGTTATTGGTCCTCAAACTGACTTTATTTATCGTAATTGGTACCATAGCTTAGGTTTATAGTATAATAAATATCACAATTTACCTCCATTCTTTATTTTAAAAACTATAATTACTCAATAAATAAGTTGTAATTTTCCCTTTAGTGTACTGTTATAGCGATTACTTAACCTGATTATCCTAATTTTGATACATATAATATTCCTTTGGAAAGAAAAAAATGTTTTATTTTGTTTTATAGGGTTGTACTTAAAGCAAAAACTCAAATGTACATATTCTGTAGCTTTCTGATAATTTAACTTGAATGTATGTGTTAAGAAACTTAAATCTTAATTATATGTACAATGATGCACCACTTTATTTGTGTATACATGTTTTCATGTCATAAATGGGGAATATAAGGAAACTTTGTCATGCACAACCATCGGTACCTCTGTAAACTATTTGGAGTATGCGTCGTCTGTGCACGTGGTTTGTAGGCGCTTCAAATATTTTTTTACCGTTTTTGTAATCGTGTGCAATGAATGATGAATCATGCGTTTACATTACAATAACTTGATTGTTTGTTTTTTTACATTGTAAACGATTGTACTAGTAAAAAAAAAAACCCCAAAAAAACCCACTTCTGTTAATTTTGAAATGCCAAGACATTGTTTTCATTTAATTGTAATATTGTTTCACGTCTTTATATTTATATTATTTTTCTGTGAACTATTTGATTAGAATCTGATTACTGTATCTAATTTACAAAACTTTGAAGATTGAGGATTCTGTTCCATGTATGTATCCTATACATAAAGTTAAAAAAAACGGAGTATCAAAAATGTTTTACTTTTCAAGATTTTCACGCATTGTTTTTTTTAAATTTTGGTATAAAAACTCTTTGTTTTAATTAAACTTACTAAATGGACAAAAACAGAAATTATTTAAATGAGTGTTTTTGATCTGCTGTCTAAAATAATTTTTCTTAAGATACTTTGCAAAAGATACGTTACGGTTTTAATAAATGTTATTCAATTTGTTATCTACCAGACCAATATTTTACGAAAGATTTACATGTTTCCTTTGAAAAATCAAATTTACTCAAATAAAAACGTTAAACAATGTCCTTAACAGTGATCGTCAATGAAAAACGTTTCAAAGAGCAGCTGTTAACTTACATAATAACATTAATGACAACGTGAAACGTATAAATCCCTCAACAAATGCTTTCAGGCTTGGTTTGAATGGCATGTAATGCCCATTTTACTACTTTTGAAATAAACCAATCATAGAACAATTAGCGACAAAGATAATATATAATAAATTCTTCAGGATGTGCCGTTATAGGTATTTGTGTGTGTGTAAATGTTGATGAAACAAAGCCTCAAGTGGCTCGTAAATACTTAGTAGTAAGCATTACGATTAATGAAAGACATAGTACCGCGCTTCAAACAATTGTTTAAGCCGTTCGGCTCTTAAATATTACAAAATGTTCTTCTTTCATTATCCATCTTGCATATAATTGCCGTCTTTATTGAAGTTTCGAATGCAAAACATTATCCATCCGGGAATTTAAGCATCTTGTACTCTACATGTTTTGGTTTTGAGTGCTCTGGGGAATATTTATCCAGAAATGTACACCAAACGAATAGAACCGAATCAAAGAAAGATTCAATCCATTAAAGACATTAAAAAAAACGACAAATTCTTTTTAAACACTTATCGATCAGCATTTTAATATGAAGACATGTCGGTGTAGATTGAATAAAAGTAACGATGGAATTGATTGAGAGTAAAGGTGGAATAACAAACACTGGTAATGACATTTACGGTACCAATTTTACATCACAGGCTGCGCATGTCGACGATAAATGTCAATTTAGTGTTGCTCTAGGTCGAAATATTTGAAAATCCAAAATTTAAACAAACGTTGAAGGGCTTATATAACAGTAAATATCCAATAGATGTAGCCAAACCCATGGACAGACAAAGAATCGAAGCTAAGAATTCAAACGAAGGAGACACACTCCTTAGTTTAAATGATTTTCTAAAATTTGGTAAGTTGTCGAACTCGTATTGTGTGTTGTAAGGACTCCTAATGAGGACATACAGAACAGATTATTTCAGTTTGTTTTGGTAATAATCTAACGTATTTGAAATATAATATTTTTATAAGAATGTCGCTGATGGAATGATAAAACGTTTAAGTGTTGTGTTATGCCATTGAGAAAATATATCGTGAAGTTGTTGAAAGTAACGAGGTTTTGACTACATAAAAACAAAATGGGTGTGATTGTACGTTAACTAATAAATGTAGTTGGTCGATTGGTGGAAAAAGTGCAATCAGTGTTGGCGTTTGATGTCTCTCGATTTCCAGAAGCTTTAATTTTATATTAACTTAGTTGGTCGATAGGTCCGATGTGATGGAAACAGCGGAACAATGCTGGTTTTTGATGTCTCCCGATTTATGGGACCTATAATTGTATAAAGTGTAGTTCGTCGATTGGTCTAAGGTGATGGAAACATCGAAAACAGTGTGTTCGTTTGTCCAAAGCGTTTTTCTGGATTTACCTTCATCATGAACTCTCAAACCTTAAAATGTTTAAGATACGTCGAAACGTTAGGAGCTATATGACCAAAGGGACATGAAGAGAATTAGTTAAATACATCTAAGTTCAACTTTGCATTAGAGTGTTTGAAGGAGAGAGACGAAGAATACCAAAGGGACATTCAAATTCATTAGTTGAAAATAAACTGACAACGCCATGGATAAAAAAGAAAAAGACAAACAACAGTACACAAAACACAACATAGAAAACCAAAAACGGAGCAACACGAACCTCACCAATAACTGGGATTGATCTCAGGTGCTCCGAAATATTGACCTTAGTTTTTAATAATTTTTGATTTTGATAATAGGGATTTGTTTTAGAAAAGTCTTTTGTTAATCATGTCATTACCAAATTACTGACTACTGAGCAGATGATACCCCTTGAAAATAGCAGTCCAAAAGCAGCGAAACTGTTAATTTCACGAGATTTTGAATGACCTTTTGATAATGTCTCTGGATAGAAATAGATTCAGAGGAAACTGGCCTATTTTTTTGTTTGTATAATAGTATCTGATGTACATTAATAACCCATTGAAACAATAAATATTGGCTTGTGTTCTTTTTATGACATAGAAATATAAACTTGTGATTAAACATCATTTACGTTACATCTTGAAGACAATTAATGCTGTGTTGACCAGATGTATCCATTATTACGCGTGTAACGAAGATCGCGCGATTGCATTATATTAGCCTTAATAATAGGTTACTTAAATCCAGCACTTTGGTATTAGACAGGATAAGTCAATAAAATAAAAAAGCATATAAGCTGTTACCGAATTACATGGATACTTAAAGATGTGATGTGTTTTCCCATATCATACACTATTTTGCGCTTTTCCCATTGTGACAGTTTTCTAGCAAAATATTTTATTTTTTTGCAACCCCTGATTCAGATAAAATTTGTGTGTAGGGATTCAAAACAATCCGACTTTGGAAACTAGAAGGTACTTTCATAAATATGTGTTTTTTCTTAGTATTAAGCCTGTTGAAATAGATCCATTTAAGAACCAAAATTAGGTGATTTTTGATAATATACAAATATTACATTATAAACCAGAACAAAATGAATCATCTATTTGACTGCAGGTGATTTGGTTATAAGGTGGAAAAATTGTCTATTGACAATTGTACAACAACTAGAGGTAATGCTACACACTGTAATTCATAAATTTAACACTTACTTCTACACGTTGAATTCATCTTTAATTTTCATTTTTAATTTTTGATCTGTAAGAGGTTGTACTCTAAATAATGAACATCAACGTCGGAATTTTTACATTACCTACTTTGCTTTGTGACACGAATGGGTACAAATGTTTTAAACGTAATTCATATACTAGTATAGAGTGAAATATATAAATCCGAAAAAAAGTTATTGTTTTAACAACACATAATTGTGATAACTCGATACAATTTTGTTAATAACCTTTTTAATATGTACTTTTTTAATGGCATGCAAATACAGATAATGTTTTATTGTTTACTGTTGAAAATTTGGAAATCATTTCAAATTAAAGAATTTATCACCCTCATGTATAGCTCTGCTTTTTAATATTTTGTATTAGATTTGGATTTTCAAATGTTTTGGTCTCAATCTCCAATGGAGAGTCATTAGTTGTCAAAATGCGAATCTGATGCAGCAAAATTCGTACCGTTAATGTCCCTAAAAGAGTAGCAATAGTTTTAACTAGCCAGTCAAATCATTGGTTGGGTAACTGAAGAAAACATTACGTTAGCCATGGTGTTTTCTGTCTTTCTCCAACTCATTGTTTTGATATTTCTAGAATGTTATCTTCTGTCTTTTCCCCACAAAATATTGTATATTAAATCTAACTGGCATATCTACAAGGCTATGCTTTAGAAAATACAATCAAAACTTACCATTTATACAATGAACAGAAAAGTCACACTGAGCCGGAACAGAACAACTTTAAATTGGTTCTGTCGATAGGGGAATTTAGTGTTAATGGCAGATTTGAGGTAGTCTCGAATATAAGGCTAGACGTGGGGCGATTTAGAGCTTGACATATAGAAAAACTAGTTTTAAAAATTAATAAAGACGACTAAAGATCTGTCATCAACATCATATCTTTTAAAGACAAAACAACAAAGGTTTTACTGGATACAACCACCATTTTGGACAGGTTCATTTACATGACATAAATATGTTGACCTATTTATATCTCTGCTGGTATTATTGTGATGCTGTCGCTTAGATGTATACACAACATCTAAGCGACAGCATCACAATAATAACAACAGTGATATAAATAGGTCAACATACATATGTTTCACACTTGGGAAAGCGGATGAGTGTTACTTATAAAAAGTTTCCAGCATCTAAAGGGGAAGACTCTGAAATTGATGAACAAAATGTTGCTTCAATTAAATCGTGTCACCATTCGAAAGAAAACAAAACCTAAAAAAGTGTCCCCCTTACTAGGTTTAATTCTATAGTACACAAAATATATTTCAGACGAAGATATATCCCTATAATAAACAAATCTGGCTTGACCAATTGTCAAAGATAAGCGCAACTGAAATATTGCGATAATGGTAATGTTTTGTTGAAATTGTGGTGATGCCCGTGATTCTTACTATACGTATAAGTTCCAAATATTTTATGCATACTTGAGCATACCAAGATGAATATAAGATAACAATATATGTTCGAGTCTAAGAACTCAATTTACCTGGAGAATACGCTTAGCCAATTGAAAAAGAATGAATATTATTATTATTATTATTTACAGTGCTTATATAGCGCTTATCTAAAAAAATTTATGTGTCAATGTTGCAATAGAATCATAATAAAAACCGTTAAAAATACAACTCAATATAGGAAAATTAAAAATTATTCATCAATGCCTGTACCGAGTCAAGAATATGACAGTTATTTTCCAATCGTTTGATATGTTTGAGCTTTTGATATTGCCATTTGATCAAGGACTTTCCGTTTTGAATTTTCCTTGGAGTTCGGTATTTTTGTTAGTTTAGTTTTCACTGGCAAACATTCTGCATCTTACTTATATACTCACGAAGATAGATTACACTTTTTAAAATACCGTATATAGATATAGGAAGATGTGTTATGAGTGCCCATGAGACAACTGATTGTATTGCTCTTCTTCATTTTGAATTTATTTGATAATTTGCAGCAATATATTACTGTTTTAACACTGTACAGAATAAACATCTCGATTTTTATATATTTTCAAACAAGGGACCCCATTGGAAATAAACTATGCTATGTAAGCTTTTATGGGATATCCCAGGCTTTTTTCTAAGCACTGTTTTTAAAATATACTATGATTCTATTTTAAAAGTATATATATATTTATTTGGCAATAGCCAATGGCAGTGAGCAGGGTTTAAGAACATCCGTTGTTCGACCTGTTAGTCAAATGCGTTTTGTTTAAATATACTTCTTCACTTTTTTGGTCTTTTGGAAAATGTTGTTTGTGCTGTATTTAGACCCCTCTACCAAGAAATTTGTTTTGCATGCACACGTATAAAAATTGCGGTTTTTATCCAACACAATCATAGGTTTGAACGTTGTTTTCAATTTAGACTTATTTATTTTTTTTCGTTTGGGCTTGTATTATATTTGCCTTCGGGTTTATATGATCCGTACATCCTATTTCGACTCTTCAAAATTCAAGAGTCTATCCTAAATTGAGGTAAATTATTTGGCCTTCCAAATACCGTTTCCATTCCTAACATCACTGAAGAGACATTAATTGTCGAAATCCGGATATGGTGTACAAATTTTTGCACCTCATGTTTGCGGTATACCGTCTTTTCCGCAAGTTTATTGTTTTCTGTTTGGTATTAAATTAATAATAAAGATCCATTTTGTTACATCTTAAGATCCGTTTATTTGGCAATCGCCAATGGCAGTCAGCAGGGTTTAAGAACATCAGTTGTTTGACCTGTTAGTCAAATGCGTTTTGTTTAAATATACTTTTTCACTTTTTTGGTCTTTTGGAAAATGTTGTTTGTGCTGTATTTAGACCCCTCTAGTCAAATGCGTTTTTTTTAATTATACTTTTTCACTTTTTTGGTCTTTTTGAAAATGTTGTTTGTGCTGTATTAAGACCCCTCTACCAAGAAATTTGTTTTGCATGCACACGTATAAAAATTGCGGTTTTTATCCAACGCAATCATAGGTTTGAACGTTGTTTTCAATTTAGACTTATATATATATATATATAGTTTTATACCATGTTTTGCTATGTAAAAATAATTGCATTGGAAAAGAGTGGTGAAAGATACCAAAGGGATATTCAAACTCATAAGTCGTAAACAAACTGACGATGCCATGACAACAAAAAAAAAAACACAAAAAAAAAAAAAAAACGACAACAGTGCACAAAACACAAGGTGTAAATATTGAAATCATTACAAATAAATAGACAATGAAATTATCTGTAAGTCGACTGGAAGAAATAAATCAACAAAACTTAAGGCTCAGCTACACCTCCGCTTTCCCCAGTGAATTTGAGGGGTTTAGTGAACTAGAATGAAATATATTTTTGAGCTACAGCGCCTTTCAACACTAGTCAGGATAACTTTCAAACGATTATAAATGTTAACAGAGGAAATAGAAACAATCTGCAGTGAACATTTCTTTTTGAAACACCCAAGTATAGTCACATGTATATGTGCAACTCCAAAATGCAGTTAGTTATCCACTTAATAACATCCTTGAAAAATCACCAATCTCAGTTAGAAGCGTCATAGCATATTCACGATTGAAACTTTATTATAACAAATAACACAATGCGGAATATTCTGCATTGTTTATCTTAGAAACATGAACATTAAACAAATATTTAATAAATAAAGGCAACAGTAGTATACCGCTGTTCAATAGTCATAAATCAATTAAGCGAAAACAAATCCGGGTTACAAACCAAAACCGAGGGAAACACATCAACTAGATAAGCGGAAAACAACGGAACAACAGAAACACTGAACTGCAACAAAAACAAACGCCAACATACATAGAAATGGACTATTGAACAACTGCCATATTCTTGACTTGGTACAGGACATTTTAAGAAAAAATGGTGGGTTGAACCTGGTTTTATGGCTAGCCAAACCTCCCGCTTATATGGCAATGTTAAAAATACCGCTAAAATGACAACATTACGTGACAGGAATACAGTACAAAAAACCTAAGAACACTCAGGACAGAGAAACACATAAATAAATAATAAGCTAGTATAATTAGTCGTTCCGAAAGAACAAATTGATGAGGTAATATATTTACAAGCACACGTGTCTTTTATGCTGATATGCTGGAAGCTGAAGTTACGTGCTTCCACTTTACCTACTGTTTTATTTTCAAATAAACGGTGAAATCATGCTTGATTTTTTGGTCAAGTCAAATTTTCAAAATCCTTCTAGCACGCTTTAGAAAACACACACACAAAATTTAATCACATTTCTTTAGCATAAACATGCCATACAGTTTAACACCATTTATAACATCAAAGTCATTCCATACATATATTGTATCAATACATATATTGAGTCGTTGAACAAACCAAACAGTGTTATATAATATTGAGATCTACACTGTCGGTATATCTTTAACCTCAGTGTCAGTGTCCTCACCAGAAGACACCAATGACGGTTAAACATGCATGGAAATCAACATTGTAACCAACTTGACCAGGATCACAATATTCAAATAAGTTGATAATCGAGTAGCCATCCGGTGCAATGTAGTTAGAAATGTAAACACGATGTAATATTTTATTTAATTTAGCATAAAGATCTTGTGTGGTAAAATAGTCTTTTTAGACACTAATCATAATCTTGTAATCAAACTTTAAAATTTATTAAATGTTATTTGAGTATGGCAATACTTTTTATAGTATAGCTTCATCAGATAAAGTATCGTAAACAGATGTCTACAGATGTAACAAACTTTGTAGTATGTTTATGAATAAAAGGATATAACGAGTAAACACTATTGAGAAAACAACCAATGCAAAATATACAAAAACACGAACGAATTCTCGAGGACAATATTAAGTGCTGAGCTATAAATCGGCCCGATTCTAAAATTAAAAAAAGTTGTGTATTATTTTAAGAGAGACTATCAAAGATTTGTCACTAATTGCACCAATTTGTTTTATAAAGGTACACAGGTCAAGTAGCATGACCTGTTTAACGAGTGTTTAAAAACGTGAAAGTAATACTAATTTCAGTCTGTTGTTTCTTACCACTGAAAGGTAAACTTGCGTTAAAATATTACTGAAATGATGCTTGCATTATGATATAATGGTTCGCGCTCTAAATTTATTTGATGCATGTTTTACATCAAGCATAGTTGTGTCATAAAATGTTTAACTTATGCAACTGAAGCATCAATGGCAACGCGTTGTCTGCATAGAACACACTGTTCTAGCCCTCAACCACCCTATTCAAATAAATCGAGTGTCTGTCCTCGAGTACCATGTATAACCAGTGATAAGGATTCATTCACGATGCATTATTAGCCTAGTGATCTTATGCTTCATCTTCTGTTTAGACAATATTAATATGACAGCAATAAAATTCTGCTTCTATGTGTCATATTTTATAGAAAGGCTGATAGTTTCCTGATTGTGTCACATTAAAATGTTTATTTACTTAATTTTCATGAATCATCATCTGCAATTTGCTTTTAATTTGCTTTCAGAAAATTCAAATCTTTGATATCAAATTAAAACCTTCATCATTGTCACAATAAACATGAAATAAATATTGTTATTGTTCCAATGTCACTGATGACATCTCATTATATAGAGCGATCAGTTAGTAAATCAAACGAGTTCTGCATCCTGGGAATTCAATTATACTTATGGCTTCTACTGAATGAAACGCGATACATATACCTTAATATAATTTTAATAGTGTCTTGCATGTCTTCTCGTTTCCTCTTGGTATTTTTTCTAGTTACAGTAAAATAGAGTGCGTATAAGTTGCTTATCATTTACAGGGATTTAGTTTAAACAAGGATTGCGCTTTCTTCTGTAGCATATTTTGCCAACAAGTTTATGAATACGAACGCGTAGATTTTATTTACATGTACATATTAACAAGTCGAATAACAAAAAACAACACTTGCCAAAAAGAGGTAGACAAAATGACAAACAATATTATAGAAAACACTACATATAAAACTTAATATTGAGCTATAACACCAATCCCACCTGCTAACACATTGTGAATTCATATAAAATAGAAGAATGAACAACAAGCAAAACTGAACAAAATCGTTAAGCCATAAAAAAAACGTTTTTCCTCGTGTTTTCTTAATACTGATAATAAGGCGCATACCACTTCAATGAAGATCACATTGTTTGCCTAATGATTTCCGCTGACAAAAACTTTCCAGGATACCAATTAATTTTCGTTCTTTGATCACTCATGTTTTGAAAATAAGTTATTGCATTGCTATGTCATCATTTAAGCACTTTGCACCAATTAAATTTTTTGCTATTAACGATTTTCGCACTTGTTTCTCTTTAAATACTGAAAAAAAGATCATCCCAATTCAAATTACATTAATAAACTTATCATACCTTACATTTCAAAAGTGCGTAACGTCCAATTTCCCAAGTAGTTGCAGAAGAATAATTATTAATATTTTAAGACGTCTAATTATTTATTAATGTTTCAAGCTAATAAACCTAGGGTTGTTCTACTCTGCAATCAGTTAGACCCCCTCATGATTTGAGCAATGAGCGTTTAAGTCTGTTCAGTTAGTAATTATTGTTAAACTATATCAAAATCACAGTAGGGTCCTCTTACCTTACACCAATTAAAAGACCCCCACTCCCTAGCACCGGTCGCTATATTTGTGTATTGCAGGTAATATCAACAAATTACGAATTATATCTTGAAAATAACTTTACCAAATACTGTCATAAATTGCCCGGCATTTTCATTTTAAAATAATGAACAATACAAGCATTATGACAATAAGACACAGTGATTAAAGGTAAAGCTATTGAAACGTATGCATATACAGGATATAGAGACATCAAAACAAAAGATAAAAAAAACCCAGATAAACAACTGCTTATGACTTTTACATACTTATGAGTTAATCTAAATTGCAAAAAAAAAAAAATTACAAACGAACTGTCAGACTGAGAAGCATTTATGCATTTGGCACTGCACTTTAAAAAAAGACTTCATTCCTTGTATCGTTTGTCCTATATAGTAATTTTCCTGTTTCAAATTAAAAAAGAATCAAATAGGACTGAAAATGTACATATACGTATATTTTGGCCTCGAGCATCACGAAGAGACATTTATTGTCAAAATGCACATCTGGTGCATAAAAAATTGGTACCGTTAAAGTTATTAATGTAAAAGGTCGATCGAATAAAAAAAGTTAATTTCTTTCTACATTCTGATATCCTCTTATCTCAATATATTTAGAACACACTCCCACATCAATCGTTTTGTAGAATAGCCAAATGTTTCAGATTCGTATTTATTAAGCATGCAATTCAAAAATTTCACATGGGAATAATGTATTTTTATTTAATATAAGAATAAAACAATGCACTTCCTTTATAGATATTGGGGACCAATTAAAGTCAAAATGTTGTAAAACTAACTTAATTATTGCACATTGCACTAATTTTACATCTGAATGATAAATCATTTTATTCCTTCTATTACTTTTGAGATATAATAGTAGTCGTAAGCATGCAATGCAATTTATAGTGACCTAAAATTATAAAGATTAACCTGGTTACCAAAAACAAAATTTAAAAAGGAAAGAAAAAATACGTTGTAATGGTGCTTTTGTGAAATCATATGTATTTGATATTTCATATTTTGCAAATCATTGACCAATGACTAAAAAACAAATAAAATTCGCCATACAAGGAATACAGTATACCTGTAAGAGAAAGCTGACTCATGCGAGTCCTTCGGATTTTATTTTGTTTTACATTGATTGGTATATTCTAAATGCTTTTATGAGATTTGAACATCGGTGAACTTTAATTTAAAGGACGTAAATGTTTCCTACGATAAGTTATTGGAAGAAAATGTATCTGAACTTATTATAGAGAATGTCAAGACAATTGAACCACGCTTTGGTACGTATAGATGATAACGCTATCATAGGAGCTTAGCAAACACAAGTCAGCTTGAATGCCCATAGGAATGCCAATGTGAGTGATGAAAATCTATCTACTATAGTTCTACAAAGTCGAACGACGTTATATTAAGAATAAATGTCTTTTCGCAATCATTAGTTGCAATGGAATACGATTTTCCTATATAAATTAAAATAAATTTGTTTTGTTTTTTTATTAAAGACTCCTTGGTGTGCTAATCTTTCAGTTGTTACTTACATTTTTAATGTGAATGAAGTGATATATTGAAAAATTATACATTTAAACTTGCAAAAAAAAAGCTTCTAGGGTGTATGTACGTGTAAATGCAGGTCATTGAGTCTATAGAACATTCTACGTGATTCACGCTATTCTATCAAGTCGGTATTGTCTCGGAACGTATGGTGCTTTTTCCAGCAGTTTGAAAAAAGACCAGTGTTGTCATTTTCATATGATAAATACTATTGTTTGAAACAGTGTATAATATTATACAAGTCACAAAAATGTTTACCCAATATTTCGTCTTCATTGCAAAGCCATTCCAAGAATTTTGTACACGGGAGAATCGGATTTTATCTCCTCCATGTCTTTCTGAGTGAAGACGACATTTACGTTGAAGTCGATTTCAAAAAGTGTTGTACAACAACATGTACATCTCAGTATGCGATGATAAAATATTAGCATGTCGAAAAGATTTACTATTACATTGTGTATGCTGTCATCGAATCAGTTTGAAATGTTAAGGGAGTTGACATAGATAATATCAAATACATTTTCCCTATTTTACACCACGGAAGAGGAATGTATGATCTGCCAAACATTTTGAACATCATTGTGTGCCAAAGGTACATTGATTATGATCAGTTTTGTGGTATTTTGTTGAATTAGGACATCTTTGATATTGAGTCATGATGATGATGTTTGACATAGGCCGAGCCAGCGAAGGTATGTTCGTTTACCTATTCGCACTTTTTATTTGTTAATTTTTTTCGACGATTTCATTGAAATATGTAGCAAATTCGTATGGAATTGCGCACTTCTTGTTTATAGGTTTTGTAATCTAGTTGATTATGATTATTTCAACACAACAGGAACTCCCAAACCATATCTGCAAGCATAGCAAATGAAAATAACACTTTATAAATTTGATGCGTCCAAAATTATGATAATGCCTTTTTCTGCATTTCTCTTCACTAGTATTTCGATAAGGCCAAAATATATTTTATCATTACATTAGCCTTTGTAGCAGTTTTAATCAAAAAGTAAAATAACAAAAATACCGAACTCCAAGGAAAATCTAATCGGAACGTCCCTTATCAAATGGCTAAATTGAAAGCTCAAACACATCAAACGAATGGAAAACAACTGTCATATTCCTGAATTGGTACAGGCCATTTCTTATGTAGAAAATGGTGGATTAAACCTGGTTTTATAGCTAGCTAAACCTCTCACTTGTATGACAATCGCACAAAATTCCATTATACTGACAACAATGTGTGAACAAAACAAACAGACATTTTAGATAAAAATGTCAAAAATAGGGGTACAGCAAATGACTAATCTATACGTATCAAAACCTGCTTCAATTGTCTTGGTGTTCTATAGAATAAGTTCAGATAAATTTCCGTATTTTTGCGTATATCAATAACCTACGCTACCTAAAGATTTGGATACAAGCCTCAATTTGAAAATACAAGCCATATAAGTACATTCAAATTACCGGGTTTGAGTGTTCCTAATGTAGGCTAATCTAGGAAGCGCTTCCGACGCACCAAATTGATCAAATGTCATTTTTGTTTGTTACCATGCTTTGTTTCTCCCTAAAATACTTATGAGATCTGAACATCGTAAACTACTGTCGCCTAAATTTAACAGTGTCCACTAAACCTCTGCATCTTTGACTCCAAATGAAGGCCTAGATAATAGCAATCTACAAAAACTAAAATATGGTTGTCAACAAATTCTGTAAGTATATCAACTGAAAATATAAAGAAACATGATAAAGTTTAATGAACAAAGAATTTTATTATTTTGTGTTTGAACATTTGAAGATCCCTTCGCAGTGGCAAAACCGATGAATGAGAACAATCGAAAATTCAATCTTATGAAAAAGTATATAAAATAAATAGTAAAACAATGGTCGTTACGATACTGATCAAAAGTTAATTCTTAACAACAATCGTACATTTTGAAAAATTATTTGATTAACATAGTTGTTAGAAATATACATGCAAATACACGATGTTTTATGATAGCTTGTGAAACTGAATCTAAAAATTGTTAATCTTTGCTGCATATTGATAAAAAAAAATTGGAAAAATCGTGTACATACAACATTTAAAGATCTTTCAGGTGACAAGTTTTCAGAGTGTCCTTAACATGGTACAATTTCCTAAAATATATAGATATAAGAAGATGTGGAATGAGTGCCAATGAGACAACTCTCCATCTAAGTCACAATTTGTAAAAGTAAACCATTATAGGTCAAAGTACAGCCTTCAACACGGAGCAATATACCTATGTTTCACAAATAAGTCTTCGAGTACACCGGTGTGTTCTTTTCAATTGAAAATTCAATATAGAAATGCTGTCTTTTCGTGAGTATAACAATTTAAAAGCCGTGTATGTGCAGGTTCAAAAATTAAAGATAATATTCTTATAAAGTAAATTATCCGTTAGAAGATTTTTACTATTTTTTTTATAGAATTTTAAGAAAGGGTCGTCTCGATTTCTTTTAATGTATTTGCGGTCTTTTCGATCTATTCACATTCAATGTTTACATCGGGATTAGGTCTGTTTGGATGTATTTGCTTAGTATCTTAGTTTCAAAAGTTTTAATCTTTTCTGCATATCGAACGATTCCTTTTGAATTTTTTCCTGAACATCTCAGATCAAGCTGCATACATATACGGATAAATGGCATGTTCCAGAGCGGTATACATCCAGAAGAAGAATAAATTGAAGTTGGTACTCCAGAAACTTGTGCGCATAGCAACATTTTAAACCAATTTTACAAAAAGCTCCTATAGCCTGCTGTACTCGTCTTTTGCTTTTAAAGGGGGAAATGATAACATTAAATACAAATTTTTTTTTTTTTTTCACTTTTGTTTAAATTTTACTTTTTACCACTACCAGAATATTTCTCTTGAATTTATAATTGATAGCGTCCTTGCTAAAACGGGGAAAAGTGAAAAGATAAAGTTTTCAGTGTTGACAGGGGATGTAATATTTTGTCACTAGATTTCTCATTGTTCGGACATTTCACGGACGCCATATCGAGTTTGACTGACCGTTTTTGAATATTTGAATATCTATGTCAAATATGACGACGGATATGTTCCAATTGTCGTAACCACAATCCCGTCCTCTTTTCCTCGATTGTGACATCACCGTATGAGACTTGCATAAGCAACAAGTCGGGTGCCAAATGAAGAGTAGGACCTGCTTACCCTTCCGAGGCACCTGAGATCACCCCAGAGTTTTTGGTTTGATTCGTGTTGCTCAGTGTAGAGATAAATGTAGTGTTTTGTAGACTAATGTTTTCTTTTGTCGTTTCATAAATTAAATTCTAAATAATGAAATGCAAGTACAAATTCATATACTTTCAACTTCCAAGATTTCAGCAGATTTATATTTAGAAAAAAACTAATTTAAAGGAAATTCATAAAAAAGAAAAATGCTCATGGATATTGATTTATTTATCTCTATCCTTCGTAAAAATTGTCATTTCATGGCTTGATGAAGAAACTTGGGATAGCATGTTAAAATTTTTTAAAAAATCAGCAATTGCATAAAATATGCATTTAATATCAAACTATTCAGACGACCTGTAATTGTTTGCTGTGAATCATAACAAAGCTGGTTTATAGAAAAATGAATATTGATTTAATAGAGATTTTAATGTCTTTTCCTCTGTCAAAATTGCCATTTCCTGACTAGACAAAGACATTTTGAATAGCATGTTAGAAACAAACAAAGTGCAGCAATTGCATAAAATATGCATTTAATATCAAACTAAAGACGACCTGTAATTCTTTGCTATGAATCATGCCAAAGCTGACTAGTGTCTACAAAAGTGTGCATCTATTTTAATGCTTACTATGCGGCATGGGTTTTGTTCATTGTTTAAGGTCATACATTGATCTTTAGTTGTTATTCGAGGCTCTACGTCATTTGGTCTCATGTGGATAGTTATGACATTGACAATCATACCACATCTTATTATTATATATAACATGTGCCTACACAAGCTCTATCTTGAACACTTACTACAATTTGAAACATTTCAAAATAAAATTTAGAATAGCTAAAGGACAAAATACTTCAGTCTGAAGTTTGAACGTAAGGGAATACATGAAATTGAAGAGAGATAAGGGAAGATTCAGTATCCTAATAATTCAACCGTTCTGTAAACAAAGTACTATAAGTGTTATCATATTCTTCCTGTATAAACCTATATCATGTGAAATATGTATTGCATTCACTTTGGTTTAAAGCTCTTGCAAATATTACTTAATTATATATTTTCATGTTTAATGTAGCACATAAGGAACCTACCGTAGTACTATGAAATATAAAGGAAGTTACAAATTTTTACAGTTATTTTTTATAGTTCCAGACTAGACGGAAATGTATAGTATGTGGATTACAGCATCTATACGTTCTCATTGTCTCATTGGCACTCATACCACATCTTCTTATATCTATCATGTAAACATATGTAACAATGTTTTCCTCGTATTAAGATACTTCTGATAAAATCCCGTAAACATTTAATGTCAATGCATCTTGAACTAGGGCATTAAAGAGAATCGGAAGATACCAAGTGGGTTATCAAAACTCATAAGCCGAAAACGAACTACAATGCCGTTGAAAAAACTACCAAATAAAGGCAACAATAGTATACCGCTGTTCAATAGTCATAAATCGATTAAGCGAAACCAAATCCGGTCTACAAATCACAACATAAACCCCACTTAAAAACTGGGTGTGATCTATGGTGCTCCAGAAGGATAAGCAGATCCGACTGAATATGGAATGGTAACTGAAGCACGTGTCGTAGGCACTTAAATCGAGTTAATTAGTTTGTATTTAGAATAGGACTTGATATTTTTAAGCTTGATGTAGCATGGTGAAAACAGGCCGAAGAAAAACACGTCTAAAAAGTTCCATAAAAAGAATGACATAATTTTTACTTAAATTCATAGTAAAAGTGGCACACTTTTAGCCGTAAAAGGATTTCCTTTGGGAAATTGCATTGTCTATATTTACAGAAGTGCAGCATACAGATCGCTGCCAGTGAGTTGAGACACATATACATCGTATCGGTTAAACGATTTGTGATGGTGACCTTATAACGTACGTAGTGTCGATTTCAGTCATTCTTTCTCATATCTCCGTTGGAGCAGTTATGTGTAAGTAACACCTCTTTGTCAATGAAGTCCGTATAGTGTTAAAAATGCACGTACGTAACGTATTGAGGACCACATAAGATAGGACAGAGGGTATATTACTGCTGAGAAATGGAAAGTTAACAAGTTAAAAATATCACGTTTGTCTTAGATTCTAGTTTGAATTCGTCCATCTGTGTCAATATCAAGAAAAGATCCAGATATGGAACAGACTATCTAGTTTCGGTATTATCGCTAATTTCAAAAGAGAGGCGAACGATACCAAAGGGACATTCAAACTCAAAGTCGAAAATAAACTGACCACGCCAACGGCTAAAAAAGAAAAAGACCGACAGACAAACAATAGTACACAAAACACAACATAGAAAACTAAAGACTGAGCAACACGAACCCCACCATAAACTAGGGGTGATGTCAGGTGTTCCGGAAGGGTAATCAGATCCTGCTCCACATGTGGCACCCGTCATGTTGCTCATGTTAGTACAAACCCGGTAATAAGTCTAATTCGGTCACATTCTGGAAAAGGGGACGGGATTGTAGTTACTACATTAGGAACATATCCGCTATCATCTGTAAAACGGATATTCCGTTACGGTCAACCAACTCGTGATGGCGTCCGTAAAATTTACTAAGGGATGATTTCAACCCACCACTTGGAACTCTTGGTTTAATAGCTTCCTTGTGAGCAGCAACCCTCTATCAAGTTCACTTGGGTATGAGATGCAAGCACTCACTCACTGCAATGTGTTTTTTGAGTGACATAACATCATCAATATATCTGAAAACGAACTTAAAGAACCTTGCAAGATGCTCTTTCCTTTTGTTTTGCGAAGGTTCTGTAAGAAATCTGCCTCACATGAGTACATAAACAAGTCGGCCAACATGGATGCACAAATATGTCGTTCATTTCTACATGGAAGCCGGTAGTCATCTCAGTGTATGGTATATCCGTAGATCATAGTCTCCTGTACAAATAAAACATATTTTACTTTTGTACAGTAAACGGCAATTTACATAACCTTTCATTTGCATACTTAAAGTTGACAGCATGTTTTGTATACTTAATCTATAATGTTTCAAATTTTAACATTGTTTTTGCATAATTAAAATCAATCGTTTATGCTTAACATCAAATCGCAGGTGTTCAAAATCTTATCGAAAAGATTGAACGTTGATGCTCATAATGAAATCATGTATTATATGTGCTCAGTTATATATCAATAAACTTTAGGTCTCGTCATACAGTATATTTTCTGTGGATTAGAATACCTGATGAATTCAAACAAAACGGTCGCAAGTTTTTACGAGGAATTATTCACAATTTTGTATTTTGTAATTTCATTTTATTTTTAAATGAAATAGAAATAGAAATATAAGATTAAAACTAATGCTTACAACATGGAATTTCCCCAAAAATGATAATAAAAATTATTGTTTTAAGTGTTTAAGTAAACACAATCTTACATGTATCAATTCTTTTTTGTCAATGACGAGAACGACACGCCGTTTGGAACTGTAATAGTATACTGCAAGTTGCTTATTGTCTAATGATAACCGATAGTCGACCCAATATACAAATTGTGATTAATACAGGAGCAGATGTTTTGGTATTATAATTGTCAATACTTATAATTTGAAGTCTTAGTCACATTAGTTAATATTGATATTCGTTTTTCTTTTACTGACGTCATTTACTTAGTAATATAATTGTAGCTTAATAATAAAATTTTGCGGAATGTCATTTAAAATACACTAACCAAAATCTTCGAAAATTTCTCATCAGTAAATATCCTTTTTAAAAAGCATTGTTAGGAAAATATTGCAAAACTCACTCCCAAATTTTTCAAAGTTCCAAACTAGTTTATTAAACTGTTCTTGAAGTATCTGGTTAAAAGTTTACTGTGCTATTTCAGTGGATATTAAGGAATACTTGACTTTTTTGATAAACCAAAAACCTTGCTTCAACATATGTTCGAAGACGCATCACTGGCGTAATAAAACTTACATTAAAAGTCTAACCGAACAGATCAAAATCATTAAAATGCATTGTCTCAAGTGCGAAACATTCTCTTTCCAAAATTTATGTGTTTTTCTTTTCAATTGTAAACCATTCTTCTCTTTCGTTTGCCATATTCATACAATATGTCCTCCAACGTTATCTAACAAATATCTTGGTGCAATCCGTGGTTGTCAATATTTTTAAATAAAGGCAATAGTTATATACCGCTGTTCAATAGTCATAATTCGATTTATCTGAAACATATCCGCGTCACAAACCAAAACTGATGGAAACACATCAACTTTAAGAGGAAACAAAACGGAACAACAGAAACACTGAACTGCTACAAAAACAAACGCCAACATACATAGAAACGGACTATGTAATAACAACTGTCATACTCCTGACTTGGTACAGGACATTTTAAGAAAAAATGGTGGGTTGAACCTGGTTTTATGGCTAGCCAAACCTCCCGCTTATATGACAATGTTAAAAATACCGCTAAAAAGACATATTACGTGACAGGAATACAGTACAAATAAATGTAAGAACATTCAGGACAGAGAAATACATAAGTAAATAAAATAATAGTACATTTCAACATGTAAACCATATGATAACAACGAACACCTAAAATTAATTTACAATACAAATACAGCACAATAATATAATGAACTGTCCGTCACACGAATGTATCAACGCCACAAAAAGTGACGTCACAGGTAAATTTCTAAAAATAGAATATAAAATCGGAATTAAGTTTGTAATGGTGTTATTTGATGTATTTTCTAACCATTACAAGAATATTAATATAGAATTGTGTTAGTAATGGTATAATTATTTGTATTTTATAACCATGTCTGTATTTCTTCTAAACCAAACTTTGTAAAAACAAATAAATCCTGTGCATATAGTTGCTTTAAACTAAAAATCATATCAATGAACTAAGTGATTAATATCTTTACTTTTACATACATATAGAAAATAAAAATAGAATTAAAACCACATACGGTAAGACATAAAACAACATCCAACCAGAACTACACATGAAACATCATAATAAACATCATTCCCGTATTTTACAATGGGATCACCGGGGAAATGTTTGTGCAATGTAATTGTTAGCCTTCTTTGCCACTTAAATGCACTAGATATTACCCCAGTGTGTTTCAATTGCCAGTTGCACCAAATTAAAATGTAGCGTTATGGACATCTAGCAAACAATCCACTCAAACCGGTGCTAGTGGCCGCCAGCAATTAAAACACTGAACGTTTGTTTAGTGTTTTTGTCTGTAATCATTGTAGGGATTTCTATATAAATAAGAAGATGTGGTATCCAAGGCACAATGTATAAAAGTTAACAATTATAGGTCAAAGTACGGCCTTCAACACGGAGCCTTGGCTCACACCGAACAGCAAGCTTTAAAAGGGCCCCAAAATGACTAGTGTAAAACAATTCAAACAGGAAAACCAATTGTCTAATCTATATAAAAAACGAGAAACGAGAAACACCTATGAACCACACCATTAAACGACAACCACCGAACAACAGGCTCCTAACTTAGGACAGATGCATAAAAATGCAGCGGGTTTAAACGTTTCAACCTTCAACCTAACCTGAGACAGTATTGTAACATTACAACATAAAAAGACACTATAAAATATCAATTGCAATGGCTTAACTCGATCAAAAAGACATTTAAACAAAAACAAGTAAATATACACTGACCGAATAAGTTTGATCTATGACACAATATAAGTACTATATGAAAACATAGGTGCCTATATAACATAGACGTTACAGGTAGTAATAACAAGATTTCTAGTCATCAATAAATTCTCCATATCTCTTTTTTCTTGGTATTGGTCTGCAATAGAGTTGGAAATAAACATTTTAGAGAAAAGAAATAGAGGACTGAGGGAGTTTTCCAAAAGAAAGTGATATTCGCCTTATTTTAATCCGATTTGAAGCTGGTATGCGCAAAGTGAAAAACAGGTTTATATTATGATTATGTTGTTAACAGAGCGGATTAAAAAGATGGGTTCTTATATTGTGAAATCAGATCCTTGAAAATTCACAGAAAGATTGAACATATATCGAAATTGTAAACCTTTTATTTGGAACTGTTAGAAGAGTATGTTCAAGACTTGAAACTTTGTCATCATATATCATTTAATTTTTAAAAGACTGTAATAACATTAACGGTACTAATTTATCTGCACCAGATGCGTATTTTGACAATAAATGCCTCTTCAGTGATGCTCGAGACCAAAATATTTGAAAATCCAAAACTTATAAAAAAATGTGAAGAGCCTATAAACCAAAAAAGGACAAAAAGTATAGCCAAAGCCGGACAAGGAATCAGAGCTTTGCATGCAAGAATTATGTTTCTTAACTTAAGATAATTTTCTAAATTTGTGAAACAGCAAACTAAATAAGACAACACCATATTTTCAAGTCAGTACCGAAGTACTGGCAACTAATTTAGTGCATATCAATTCTAAGTGCAGATTTCAATCCAGATTCTGCGTACTTGGCAAAAAATTTGCACAGGTATTGAATGGTGTGCCACTTATCAATGAATTATCTAGAAAAAAAATCCAAATTGTCAAATAAATTTTTCCATAAATTTTAGTGTTCATTTAATACCAATCACCATCGAATAAACACATTTTGTGCCACTCCTTTTGCATGCTTCAATTTTTTATTTACCTATCATTCGCCTCCCATTAAAACTCACCTTATACCAATGGAAACCGGCCATGTAATATTCCAATTAACGTTAGCACATTGAACTCCAGTTCTGGATTCAAAAATAGAAATAGATTGAACTCGATTATAACTTAACAAAAGAACAAAAAATGTGTTCGCCTGTACTGGTGAACAATTTTTTTTTTTTAAAGTAAGAGACCTTTTTGAATTTCGATGAAACCAATCATTTAAAAACATATGGTATGCATACATAGGGGAAGATGCTCATTATAACATTTCTAACACAAATTATCTATAAAGAATCTCGTATATTTTATTGAATATGTCAGAGTAATGTATAATTTCTATAAATATTCATTCTTTAAGAAATGTTCTTATCTTTACTATAGAAAAGCGTTATTCAACATGATGCGTTATTCCGGTTTTTACTCTTTATCTTGTTCTTTGTAGATTGATATGTGATGAACGGATGATTTGAAAATTATGTGACTATAATAGACTATTTGTTACCACCTGTGTGATTACTTCTGAAGATAGATCTAGATCTGATTCGAGCAAGGTAGGCCATATCTATATTGTATTTCAATTTTCTTATCTTGATGTTACTGCTTTATACATTATTATATTCTTGTTGAACAGCATAAAACACTTGTATTGATCTTCACACTCCCATCTTGTTTCTCTTTTCTACTTTCTTTGTATTTATTGATATAGATAATAGGAACACCACACTACGAAAACAGCATAGTTCCAAACAAGTGCTCAAATCTTTACTTATGTATTTATGTTCCACAAATGCTTATATGCACCAATATAAACAGAAAGACGTCTGTCTGCAGTTTACATGAACTGAGCTCTTTCTAATATGAGCTTAAGAGATAAGAAGTAATATTGGGTAAGACTGAATCTGTTGTGTTTTTTATTTAATTTGTTTCAAGCCAAAACCTACTAGCCAGCAAGGAAGAAAAACACTAAAATAAAAACCCATTTATTATTAACTGAACAGGAGGTAAGTGTGGGATGACGTACTGTCCATTTTTTTGTGATTCATGTAAACTTTTGACATCAAAATAATTTTTGTGAAACAAATTTATCTCACAAAACTCATAGCCATATATGTGTCCAGATTTTATTTTGATCAAATATTCATGTATACGACTATTGTTCAAATATTACCTAAAATTTTTTTTTTTCAAAAAGATTTTCAAAAATAGTTTTTTTTAGATTGGTTTGACCGTAGGTCTACATAAACCAACATGCAACAGGGCACACAACAAAGAAATCACACTTTTGGCCTTATTTTGCATAACGGATTCTTGCCAAGCTTCCACGGAAATTACAACGATGCTACGCATGTAACAATGCATGTTTCTCATAGCGAATAAAAAAAAAACCGAAAAGTTTAAGTAATTCAGGTGTGTGTGTGCAAAAAAACTTTTATTTAAAAGACTTCATCATCCTACATTGTCAGATTAAACAAAAAATAAAACCAAAAATTGAAGCTTCATTTGTTTCCCTTTAATACTAGTTCGTTGTTTTGTAATTGAATTACGTGTACTTCCTAACAGTAAATATATCATTACAGTGAGCGTTAGCGAGGTGTTAAATGTTATCAAAATATAATACCTACCCATGTTAAGTTTAGCATACATCACGACATGAACAAAAAATTAATTGTGTAAAAATTCAGAATTTTTGTACTTCGAAGCAGACCTATAGGTCACGTAGAAAAACAGCCATTTTGATTTGACGAAGCAATAACGTTTTACAAAACCAACCGTTCCAGGAATTAAAGGTGCACAAATACATGTAGACTTTTAGAACGTTTTTATTAAATTTCCTACACGACACCTCCAGATGTTTCCACTTTGATCTCCTGCGTCTTTCAAAATTAAACTAACGTTTCAATTTTAATTGTGATTTCACGCACGTGTAGCTCATGTTTTTATTTTATCCTGCAATCAGCTTAACTATTGTACAAATAACAGGTACACAAATAATGTTTTGCTTTATTTGTAATTGTACAAATAAAGTCTCCTGTTACCCCGCTTCCATGTTGAGCAAGCGGTAATGTGGATGTTTCTTTTTGCGTACCAGTTTGTTTTGGGGTCCTCTTCGCGGTCTACGTTTAAACTATGTTGATTTCTTTGAAAAATTACAGACAATGAATTAGACTTTAACAACTAAAGTTTCAAGTGTTGGATGTAAATTTCAGGATAAAAACAATATATGTACATTGTCGGAAAATATAAAATTTATTTGTACTCGCTACGAAACAGGAGAAAAGCTCGGAAAGCCTCGCTTTTCGTCCTGTTTCTAACGCTCATACAAATAAATTTTATATTTTCCGACAATGTACATATATTGTATATGTAATTAGAGCAAAGCTTGGTTTATAACACGAAAGAAGAACATCATATTCGAGTAACAGTCAAACTGATGTACTATTCATGTAGTATGTGATTTTGTTTACGGTACTACAGATTATTGCTTTTATCTGAATTTTTCTCTAGCCCAATTTAGCAGGATTCTTCCTCAAGATACAAAACAATCAAGTTGTTAATACAAACGCTTTCTATTACTTGTAACGAAAAGGTTAAAACTATATATATTATTCATACTGTAATTTGTGTTAAACGAAGTGAATAGCTTAAAAATCTATCAAATTCGAAGGCGGCAAAAAAGTTTTGATGAGCATAATATTAGAATATCAAATTACTATACTACGTTTCCTTTTACATAAAAGGGAGTTTTTTTCAAATCGGTTGATCTTCTCTATTTTTTCAAATCAACTATATGCACGCACTATTTAGATTAATGCAATGATATAATTGAAGAGATATATCATAATGACTTACTTTTATTTTGAATTAAAAGGTAGTACTGTGTAACAGAAAAACATAAACAAAAGTATCTGTTTTCCATATTCGATAAATACTCTTTTTAACAAAATTAAACCCTATCCAAACACTATAGGTATATGCATATGTCTGTCCATTAGACGTTGGTTTTATGAAGAAGACCATCTCTATTCAATGAATTGACTTTTAAAGTATGTTACGGCAATGAAATACATCGAATTCGTCTTTTTTCTTCAACAGTTTCGTACCTTTTGCCCTTGATTTATAAAAAAAAAAGTTGGATTTCTGGGTGATAAATAGAGAACCCCTCAAATAAATGTATGACAATGTACTGGTTAGAAATGGAAAATGAAATGATGATCCAGTTTAGTTAGTCGATCCCTTTTTGCTTACGAGATACGATTATTGATATCCCACAAACTGTTTATCTTGAGGTTACTTGGTGATTCATGATTTCAGGTGTACCACAAACTATAAATGTTTGGGTTTCTATGTGATTCTTGATACGGACAGTCCAAATTGTCTAATCCCAAAGAGTATCATCTCCTCGGTAGTCAGTATTTCTATGTGATTCTTGATACGGATAGTCCAAATTGTCTAATCCCAAAGAGTATCATCTCCTCGGTAGTCAGTGTTTCTATGTGATTCTTGATACAGATAGTCCAAATTGTCTAATCCCAAAGAGTATCATCTCCTCGGTAGTCAGTGTTTCTATGTGATTCTTGATACGGATAGTCCAAATTGTCTAATCCCAAAGAGTAGCATCTCCTCGGTAGTCAGTATTTCGGTACTGACATCGATTTGTTACATACTATTCTAAAATGTCTAGTTGATAGGTGTTTGTAACTTTTTTGTTCTATTAGCTCTTCAATGTTTGTATGAAGTTTTGGATGTTTAATTATTTTGGTCTCGGATCCCCACTTAGCAGGCCATTGTCGAAATGCAATCTAGGGCAGTAAATTGGTAATATATTGTTATTTAGAAATTATAAAGAAAATTTGTTAGGTTCGTATCGCTCAGGCAAAGTTGAACTATGATAAATTTGGCCATTATTTCAAGGTCCCGTTTTGGTCATATGGCCAAGAACATTTCTGCGTATTGCACATCCTTTGCATTCAAATGTTTAGGTTTGGTCGTTCTTAATGAAGGTAAATCGAGGAAACCTCGAAAGTTATGAATTATCATTTTCATTGTCCTATGCGTTTATGTTAAAGTCACTTTGAAATTGTGTAATAGGAAAAATCAGAATTTTTGTACTTCGAAGCAGACCTATAGGTCACGTAGAAAAACAGCCATTTTGATTTGACGAAGCAATAACGTTTTACAAAACCAACCGTTCCAGGAATAAAAGTTTCACAAATACATGTAGACTTTTAGAACGTTTTCATTAAATTTCCTACATGACACCTCCAGATGTTTCCACTTTGATCTCCTGCGTCTTTCAAAATTAAACTAACGTTTCAATTTTAATTGTGATGTCACGCACGTGCAGCTCATGTTTTTATTTTATCCTGCAATCAGCTTAACTATTGTACAAATAACAGGTACACAAATAATTTTTTGCTTTATTTGTACTTGTACAAATAAAGTCTCCTGTTACCCCGCTTCCATGTTGAGCAAGCGGTAATGTGGATATTTCTTTTTGCGTACCAGTTTATTTTTGGGTCCTCTTCGCGGTCCGCGTTTAAACTATGTTGATTTCTTTGAAAAATTACAGACAATGATTTAGATTTTAACAACTAAAGTTTCAAGTGTTGGGTGTAAATTTCAGGATTAAAACAATATATGTACATTGTCGGAAAATATAAAATTAATTTGTACTCGCTACGAAACAGGAGAAAAGCTCGAAAAGCCTCGCTTTTCGTCCTGTTTCTAACGCTCATACAAATAAATTTTATATTTTCCGACAATGTACATATATTGTATATGTAATTAGAGCATAGCTTGGTTTATAACACAAAAGAAGAACATCATATTCGAGTAACAGTCAAACTGATGTACTATTCATGTAGTATGTGATTTTGTTTACGGTACTACAGATTATTGCTTTTATCTGAATTTTTCTCTAACCCAATTTACCAGGATTCTTCCTCAAGATACAAAACAATCAAGTTGTTAATACAAACGCTTTCTATTACTTGTAACGAAAAGGTTAAAACTATATATATATTATTCATACTGTAATTTGTGTTAAACGCAGTGAATAGCTTAAAAATCTATCAAATTCGAAGGCGGCAAAAAAGTTTTGATGAGCATAATATTAGAATATAAAATTACTATCATACTACTTTTCCTTTTACATAAAAGGGAGTTTTTTTTCCAATCGGTTGATCTTTTCTTTTTTTTCAAATCAACTATATGCACGCACTATTTAGATTAATGCAATGATATAATTGAAGAGATATATCATAATGACTTACCTTTATTTTGAATTAAAAGGTAGTACTGTGTAACAGAAAAACATAAACAAAAGTATCTGTTTTCCATATTCGATAAATACTCTTTTTAACAAAATTAAACCCTATCCAAACACTATAGGTATATGCATATGTCTGTCCATTAGACGTTGGTTTTATGAAGAAGACCATCTTTATTCAATGAATTGACTTTTAAAGTATGTTACGGCAATGAAATACATCGAATTCGTCTTTTTTCTTCAACAGTTTCGTACCTTTTGCCCTTGATTTATAAAAAAAAGTTGGATTTCTGGGTGATAAATAGAGAGCCCTCAAATAAATGTATGACAATGTAATGGTTAGAAATGGAAAATGAAATGATGATCCAGTTTAGTTAGTCGATCCCTTTTTGCTTACGAGATACGATTATTGATATCCCACAAACTGTTTATCTCGAGGTTCCTTGGTGATTCATGATTTCAGGTGTACCACACACTATAAATTTTTGGGTTTCTATGTGATTCTTGATACGGATAGTCCAAATTGTCTAATCCCAAAGAGTAGCATCTGCTCGGTAGTCAGTATTTCGGTACTGACATCGATTTGTTACATACTATTCTAAAATGTCTAGTTGATAGATGTTTGTAATTTTTTTGTTCTATTAGCTCTTCAATGTTTGTATGAAGTTTTGGATGTTTAATTATTTTGGTCTCGGAACATCACTTAGCAGGCGATTGTCGAAATGCGAATCTAGTGCAGTAAATTGGTTATATATTGTTATTTAGAAATTACAAAGAAAATTTGTTCCTTTCCCTCAGGCAAGTTGAACTATGTTGAATTTGGCCATTATTCCAAGGTCCCGTTTTGGTCATATGGTCAAGAACATTTCTGCTTAATGCACATCCTTTGCATTCAAATGTTTAGGTTTGGTCGTTCTTAATGAAGGTAAATCGAGGAAACCTCGAAAGTTATGAATTATCATTTTCATTGTCCTATGCGTTTATGTTAAAGTCACTTTGAAATGCTGACGAGTTATAAAAACAATATGACAAATACATTTTTCTAATGCCAATCCAGTGTCCGCAAACAGCATATCTTATGCAACACTTAAAATGAATATATGTTATTTTTGCGAGTCATTTATTTATGGTTAGCTCTAAATACTGTACACGGAAGTTAAAATGGCAAGCGTAGCTTTGATGACGAGATTTTGTTATGCTTTTTTTGCTTTTACACAACTTAGGTGTTCCAAAATCCATAGAGAGTAGAAAAATGGACCAGTATTTATAATGACATTTATTTAGTACGGTATATAAAGGAAACTAATAATTAACCGTTGTCTTGTACTTCCTCAATTTCCTTTTATTACTTGAAATTGCACCAAATAGCAACAGGATCAAAAGTTAATAAAGGTTCTCAGTTACATAACATAATTAAATCTTATCATGAGGACATCTAACGTTTCTTTAAACGTATAAATTCATCCTTCAAACTCCCAACTGACGATTGAAAATACCGATCAAATATAATAGTTGTAAACTCAGAGGAAGGAGGAAGTGAAGCACAAACAGTTGCAAAAATAATGCTGACAGCGCTGTTATGACCGATTTTCTTCAGAAAAAATTGACAATGGATGTTGCAATTATCTGTGAAAATGAAAATAAATTCAGCTGGGAGATCAAATAAAATGTTTGTGTACAATTTGGTGCTTCTGTTTTGCTTCCTAAATTTGCTTTTATTTGTTATAATAAAATATTAAAAAAAACAATACAAAGCATTACATGATCAGTACTTGATAATAATATACAAAAAGTAAGGAGATGTGGTATGATTGCGCATGACACGACCACAAACCAGAGTCTAAAGTAACTTGAGCTCGACTTTTTTTTTACCTTAAATTGGATTAGGAATTATAATGTAATTTCATATTTGCTGATTGAATCGTTGCCTTATATTTGAGTACAAATGAAGTGAACTTTGACGTCCATTGGATGTTGGATGTGTACTGATTGATATTTTAGTCTTAGATGCATGATTTTTTTATTAGTTGTTATTGGCTTTGAACTAGCTGTTAGTAACTGCGAGTACTCTAAGATCTGTACTTAGTGTCTTTTTATTCGGGATGTATAAGTACCCGTCCACGTCCACTCGGTGTTTTTGTTATATGTATTTCTATTTGTATTCATCTGATGAGTTTAGCCTTTTCAACTGATTTTTATAGTTTGTTCTTATGTAACTTTTAGTTTGTACTGTTACACCACTGTCCAAGGTTAGGGGAGGGTTGGCGCCTTCAAGCGAATTTACCCCCGCCACGTTCTGTATGTGCCTGTCCCAAGTCAGGAGCCTGTAATCCAGTGGTTGTCGTTTGTTGTTGTGTAACATATTTGTTTTTTGTTCATTTTTTTTACATAAATTAGGCCGTTAGTTTTCTCGTTTGAATTGTTTTACATTTGTCATTTCGGGACCTTTTATAGCAGACTATGCGGTATGGGCTTTGCTCATTTTTGAAGGCCGTACGGTGACCTATAGTTGTTAATTTCTGTGTCATTTGGTCTCTGGTGGAGAGTTGTCTTATTGGCAATCATACCACATCTTTTTATATTTGAACTTGCTATAATGTACTGATGAGTCTTATGTAGATGTTCTGGACCATATGAGTATTTGGACTATATGTATATATACTTATATGGTCCGACCATACGCGTCGTTCTGTCATTCCGCAACGAACAGTTATACGGACTTCTCTAAACGCATTCACATATTGAGCTGATTTATAGTATGTGAGTCTACTATGATGGGAAACAGATTTAGTTTACGTTTGATTTTGTCAGCTGATTGGTTATGAAATTACGGGCTTTGGACATTAAAATTAAATAGTTTAAATTTGGATAAATTTTACACAGTTACTTAAGTATAAGCAGTCTTAATGTACATGCATTTATTTTGATGAATATAAAAATAAAGTTTACATTTGTAAAGATGTATATAATCTGTACATCTCTAAATATACGGTTTATAAACATACATCTGGAAAGCTGTATTTAAAATGTACATTCGTTGAGATGCATATACACTGTACAACTGTAAAGATTTATTAAGCAGTTCGTTAATCAATATCTTTACAAATATACAGTTTCTATGTATCTTTACAAATGTGGTTTATAAGCATATTAGCAGATGTACATCAAGATTGCGCGTACTAAAGAAGCGTTGTAAGTGTTGTGATTTTGTTATTCAATATAATTATCTTATCTTGCATAAAATAATGCTGAGTACAATGTCGAACAGTGTGGACCCCTCATAAATATGCATGATTACAAGGACGCTATTCAGAACATTTTAAAGGCGTTTAGATGAATTTTCATATATATTCGACCTTTAAAAGAAATGAAGAAAGTAAAATAACAAAAAAACCGAGCTCCAAGGAAAATTCAAAACGGAAAGTCCTTTATCAAATGGCAAAATCAAAAGCTCAAACACATCAAACGATTGGCAAACAACTGTCATATTCCTGACTTAGTACAGGCATTTCCTTATGCAGAAACTGATGGACTAAACCTGATTTAATAGCTAGCTAAACATCTTACTTGTACGACAGTCGCGTAGAATTCCATTATATGGACAACTATGTGTGAACAAAACCAATAGACATAATAGGTCAAAATGTCAAAAATTAGGGTACAGCAGTCAACATTGTGTTATAATCTTAATCACTAATGGTTAAAAATATGCAAAAACAAATAAAAAGAACACTATGACACGTAATTAAGATGATAAACAAAGTCAGTACGTAGAATCGTAGTTGATTCGATTAACAAAAATACCATTCTCTGTTAAATTACATCTTTTATCGGACAAATATGTTAGGTAAAACAGGTTGCACTTTCTTAGTTGAATCGTTTTCAATTTTCGTATTAATGATAGAATCAGTTGTCTGTGAATTGTTTCTCACCATTGATCTCTTTGAAATAAACAGCCATAATTATTTCCTCACCATTTTGACAGGCTATTAGTAGTTTTACATCAATTCACACATGTTTTTGTAAACATATATGAACATTTACGTTATAGTTCTTGTGATGAGAGGGGAAAGTTTCCACAAATATTTCTTTAAACTATATACGGTAACTTTCCCCTTATTTTCAATCTTTAATTTTTGGTTGAACTGATGCGAATAAATTTTGCAATCATGCTTTTTAGCTTGATAAAATCTATTTTGCTCTTTTTTGATAGGAGGAAAGTAATGCATGCAAGAATATATAAAATATTTATATAAAAAAAGGCGTAAGACGATGACAGGCAAACGAAAAGAACACCACAACATGAACCGCCGTCTAACAAAACCGACACACTAGATATTTTTGGATGGATAAATCTCAATTTAATCTCATCATAGATACATGTACAATGATTAATATTTTGTACGCCAGACGCGCGTTTCGTCTACAAAAGACTAATCAGTGACGATCGAATAAAAACAGTTAAAATGGCAATACAAAGTACGAATTTGAAGAACATTAAGAACCCTACATTCCGAAAAGTTTGGCAAATACAGATGTAATATAAAACGTTTAATGTATGGTCTCGGATTAATGTTGAAGGGAAAGGTGGGTTTTCACTTATCTTCAAAAACCTTCACAAGGGATCATTACTCAGGAACAAGCTCTTTATATTATATAATATATCCACAAAAAGTTTCCGTTATATTATATGATGCAAATAAAATTATATGCACCTCAAGCATGACTGCACTTTACGATCGTTCTCGTTTCACGAGTAACATTTATTCAACTCTTTTTTTTATACAACTCAGCAGACTGTTCCTATCATGTAAATCGTTTTATGATTTACGGTAGTTTAAATTGTTATTTCCGTTCAAACGCTGAATCAGATTTTTTTAAAATTGTATGCATGTGTACACGTTTCTGGAAAACAAAAATTGTGCATGGGTCAAACAGAAAATGGAAAAAGTTAAAATAAAAAATAACATTTTGTTCAGAAGATCGTTAGTTGTGAAAAAAGCATAGTTCACACCATATTTTTGTATAAACGTTTTTACTATAAATGCGATCAGAAGTTGAAAAGAAATGTTTTGTAAGTGAAATCAAATGAGAATCGCCCTTTACGTCAGTCATAAAAAAAGTAAAAATATGTATACAGAGACAAAATGTTCACCGATTTTCTATTCTCTTTTTCAAGATAGTTTTGATTTCAAAATATTTAAGTTATATATTTAGACTGAAAATTACACCTTTTACTTCTTTTTAATCACTTTTAATGTCTCATAATAGTATTGAAATCGATAAAACAATCCTATCTCTTTTGTTTAATCGTGCAAACGTCCTTGAAAAACCGAAATGGTAGTAAAATGTCGATCTTTTCCATTCGGACGTGGTATTCTATTTAAATATATCTAAATTTATTATTTTTTTTTATTTTTAATAATTCTTTAAATTATGATTATAATGCATTTTTGAATTAAAATTATTACAAATTGTCCAGTCAATCACATTTATCGAATAAAAATAAAACCTTTTTGTAAGGTATCTACCGATAATATTAGCTATGGTGCAGGGAGGAAAAAACAAGTCGGAGCAGAAAATGCAGCAAAAAATTAACCTTTCAACAGGAAAGCTACGATCTCCTTTAATGTTTGTTACAGGGGTTCTTAAATGTGAAGAGAGCATGACACTCTGCCAACACACTGAGTCGGCTGCTTACACTTTAGCGCCCTCCTCTCCCATTGAGAGGTCAATGTTGTTTAGTCTTTAGATTTTCAATCGGATTTTATGAACTCTTGGTTTCTTGCTTGTGCTTTCTTCATTTGTTATGGTATGTTCTTCGACCTATTTCCTTATTGTGTGGTTGAAATGTTCAATTTTCCATTTAAATAGTAACAATGCTTCTTCTTATAAAACATGTTTTCGTGATGAAATGGTGTTTCAAGAACATTTGCATCATTTTACAAGAATAGTATTTAAAATCGTAGATAATAATATCTGAAATCATATACAGGTTTTAAGAAAACATAAGACTGTCCAAGTAAATATTCCGCTGAAAGAATTGAATACATTAGGGTATAATATATATGTTTGGTTAGAAACATGGAAAAAGAAACAAAATGGCTATACTGTGTGAATTGAAGGGGATGACGTCACAACAGTGGTTTCAAGTAATATTATTTTGCATAAAGTTCTGAAACATTTGCTTGTTTGTTAATTTCAGAATTAGAGAAACATCGCCATACAATTAAGCTTGCAAATTATTTTCCAAAGACAACTGTTAAGTTTATTATTATAATGTGATATGTTTTTATCTTCATACAAATATCAAATAAATCTTAATTATATCATTAAGCCTTTTCCAATTTTAGCAAAACACTGTCGTTACCGAAAAGTTTTATTTTGGAACATACTTGCAAGTAGTTCACATTTGTAATAAAACTACACATTTCATTTCATTTAGTTCTTATTATCTAAGCATGATAAAAAGATATTTTTGTCGATCAATTTCAATACAGTCATTATTCATGAAGATATGAATTTTGAAACTCTCGTAAATAAAGTTTATATGCAATTATGAAAATTAAACTGAGGTTTAAGTTATATTTAAGCTATTTTCATAATTGTATAAAAATGAGGTGCGATATTTTTAATTGTGTTTACAAACAATGTAATTGAATAATCAGACACTATAAAAGAAAATCTTTATAATTCTCTTTGCAAAGAATTTCAGGAGTCATACATTTTATGAACCGTATTGTATTGTTTCAAATAGACCTTACACTATTTGTATGGTGACTTATTAGTCTTATGTAGACGAAACGAGCGTCTGGTGTACTAAATAATATGAACATGGCATCTTTGATAATTTTATACATTATTTGCGAGATACCAATGCTGGCGGACTTTTCGTCCCGGGGAAACACCAACCCAATAGTCCGTACTTCTACGTTGACATGAAATATCATTGATACGGTCATTTTCTCTAAATTTACTGTTTAGGTTATAAAGCGTTCAAATATTCGGAACACTTAGATTTGTTTACCCTTAGCAAAGAATGCTTTAGCCAAAGTTCTCATAAATATTTGGAATTTTAGTTTAAACCCCGGCTCCTCAGTCTCGTTTTAGTTTTGAAATTCCAACAATTTTGATTCTGCGCCACTGATGAGTCTTTAGAAGACTAAACGGTGTCGTTTGTACCGAATATTAAGCCTGGTATCCATGATGATTTTAAATTCTGTTTTTGGCATAGATCTATTTCCTAGCTTTTCTTAGCTTGCATTTTCTCATAATTAAATATATTAATGGAGGTATTGATTGAATCCGCTAATTTAGTTTATTCAATGACTGTACGATTCAAAACTTTATGTCTCCCTATTATGATAAAAAAGAATCACATGCTATTTAAATTGATACGATATTCCCGGGCTTGTGTTTCCTATCATGATTTCCTTTATAGAGGATTGCTGCTCACAAGGAAGCTATTAAACCAAGAGTTCCAAATGGTGAAGTTGAAGTCATCCCTTCGTAAATTTTACGGACGCCATCACGAGTTGGTTGACCGTTATGGAATAACCGTTTCACAGATGATATCGGATATGTTCCTTATGTCGTAACTACAATACCCTCCCTTTTCACGAATGTGACTTAACGAATTAGACTATTCACCGGATTTGTAATAACATAAGCAACACGACGGGTGCCACATGTGGAGCAGGATCTGCTTACCCTTCCGGAGCACCTGAGATAACCCCCAGTTTTTGGTGGGGTTCGTGTTGCTTAGTCTTTGGTTTTCTATGTTGTGTCATCTGTACTATTATTTGTCTGTTTGTCTTTTTATTTTTGGCCATGGCGTTGTCAGTTTGTTTTCGATCTATGAGTTTGACTGTCCCTCTGGTATCTTTCGTCCCTCTTTTAGTATACATTCAGGAACCCCAGTAAATGTTTTTGGTTATTTATAATTATTTATAATTATACGTCAGTTACGTCAGACGTCAATATTGAAAATAAATGATTCAACATGAGACTGTGAATCGTCGAATTTTTTACATAATCCATGTACATAACCATGTTATCACAGAAACCTCAACATCTTTTTAGACCGAGAGGCTAAAAACTCTGTGCAAAAAGGACCAAAATATCATCCTTCATCGAAAATGGATTGAGATAAAAGTGTCATTATGTTATTGAAGACGCTCGTCTTTCTATTGTTAAAAAATGGTCTCATTTATAAAAAATCTCTTGATTCTTATTTGAATAAAATAGAGGAATGATACAAAAGAAACGTTCAAATCTCATAATTCGACGAGAAACTGACATCTACATGGCAAGAAACATTAGACAAACAAGAAAAAAAAAATCAGCTACACGCATACCGATGTGTGTTCGTACCATCTTACAAAGCAGCCAATGATGTGGTGGTGGTATGACGCAAATACTTCACGGAAGTTGTTAAGTATGAAATTATAAATTCTTCTACATGCGCACTAGTAAAATGGTAAACGCTCATATCATTACCACTTCTTAGCTAGTAGCATCCTTTGAACAGTTGAATATCAATACATAAACGAAACAAACACCCGTCAAATATCGTTTCATCTCGTCTTTTAGTGATTGTTCAACTCATCTTTCAATGCTTTTAACTTTATCTCTAGCTACTATTAAAGAACAGTATTATTTCCTTTTGTAATAAAGTAAATGAAAATATTATTTTAGTTAAATTACGCGTTTTTGGTGGTCCTGACAATTCGGTCGACATTTATGAGTTTTTGACTCTCTACACTAATACCATATCTTCTTGTCAAACTAAAATTTTCTTATTCAATTAAATGATCCTTTAAAAAATTTCATTGCAAATGTATTTGCTGCAACGAATATAACGCCTTCTTCTGTAATGAAAATTTAAATATAGATGGATATACTGACTGGAAGTTTGTTTAGATGTTTTAATATGTAAACGTTCTCCTTGACAACATGTATGTACGTTTCAGCAATAAAGTTATTCGACAATTTGCATGTATTTCTATGGACATCCCAATAAATAGCAGACTTCTTCTTGTACTGTTATAGATAGCTCTTATGTCCAAACTCAGTAAATATCCGTCTATATAATATTTAATTGATAGATGCAACAACACTTACCGTTACCTTGATGATAGTTTGCGTTAAGTAATCGGTAAACTACAGTGTAACTTATACCACTTATTCATTCAACATTCATGCAGGGGAGGATCTATGATTTCCGAAAGGGTATGTGTATTGCGAAAACGGAATATATGAAGAAAATATTGAACGATCTGATGCTACAAAATCATATGCGAGAAACATGAAATATTGTTTTACGATCAACAGGGGGCATACACCCTCTACGCTCCTCACCTGGATCCGCCACTTTTAAGGGCATGCCGATTAACACAGCTCTAACAAATAAATATCCATGTCTACCTTTGTTTTAAACTTCTTCGGTCATTAACCACCACTACTATCTTAAATGGGTTTAAAATGGAAAAAAAATCTACAATTTTATGTTTATTTCATCATTAATATTTATTTGAATAAAAACAATAACATGGTTTATTGGTCTTGACATGATTCACTTTACGAGTTTATTTCCATGAAAGATAAGGCACTGTTTACTAATTTTACACTCATTTTATTTCACCATGTAACTGAAAAGCTAATGGGTTAAGAAGAAAAACAATCCTAATTAGATTTTATCGTTCTTAAAGGAAATTAATTGTTGTGGAAAAAAAAATATTTCACATGGAAACTGTATATGTTACAGATAAGGCTTTTATGGACAACATTAACACATTCGTGTCGTAAAAAGCTACATGTAGAACGAACAATAACTTGTTGGTCGTATTAAAAAGAGTTCACTTTTACTTAATGTTAAACATATATACAAATGTAATAGAAAAATAAAGGATACAAAACACACCAAAAGCAAAGGAACAGCGCTTTTATTGCTGTTCTACATCTCAAAGTCACAGTGAGGCCTTCAACATAGAGCAAAAAAAAAAAAAAAAAAACTCTCAGCTCACTGCAAGTTTAAAAAGGCCCCTAGTGTTTACTTCTCTTGTACTGTTATGTCGTAGACTTAAGTGTTTCAAATTTGATTTCTCTTAAAGCAGTAGAATAAGGATGTATGTCCTGAATGCTTTCAATACAATACAGTTAGGTCATATATATTGTACTTAGTAGTTTTTTTTCTTACAATCTAATATCCATTAAGGTGGGACGGTAGTATTTCCTGGGCAATAGTGAAAGTGATAGCCTTTTAAAAAAACTGCACCACTTTCTAACACTGAACCAGAACCTATATACACAGTTTACTGAAGTACTTTCAGTATGATATTCAGAAATAAATTTGAATATATATGATGAACGTTTACTTTTTCTGCTATCTTTATAGACCTAAGGTCACCAATGCTTTTAGAGCTAATTTCCTAATGCTTGTAGATTAAGACTTTGGTTGGCTTGGTTGCTTTGTTTGTATAAATGTTTCCTCATGCATTGTAATTAAGATTGACATTGCAAAAAATATAAAAAAGGCGGGTTTATACAAACAAAGCAATTAAGCCCCACCAAAGTTTTACTCTATAAGCATTATGAAATTAGCTCTAAGACTAGGTCTTTTATTCTGCAGTGATTACAAAATTTAAAAACATTCTCAAAGAATTTATTTTTTACCTGTATGTAAAATTATTTTTTCTACACCTGATTCATCCCTCAGCTTGGGAAAATATGTTCAGTAGAGTCTGTATCTTTTGTACAATCATAGTGTTCTGAACTTCTGATACATTGACCAAGTAGGGTACACAGAAGAGCAACCTAGTTCCTGGAAAGTAAACACTACCGTGCCAGTTGTTTTTATAAAAGTGGAACTTTTCGCGCGGTGGTTATATCCGTTTAATTATTTCGCGATAACGTTCATTACGCAAAACATTTCCAGCATGAATATTAAAACAAAACAACGATAATAATGAGAAGGGTTCAAATATAATTTGTTTGCCAAATTAACCTCCACACGGAAATTTCATGCATTTATATTGAGAATAAATACACGTTCACAAAATTCAGTGCAATGCATTGCTGTTGATGATACTTGTGATCCTATATTAGAAAGGTTAGGCTTTCATGTTTTGAAAAAAAATTTTGTACCGTAGGACACCTTTTCATACAATGATAAATTTAGTACAATTTTACAATGATATCTAAACAATTCAAACTTATAGAATGACTTTCTACGATATAGTGTTAGTTTCAGTTGAGATTGATTGCTTGTCATAAAAAATAAGGGAAGCGTGGTATGATAGCCAATGGGACAACTATATACAATAGTTAAAATGACGTGGATGTAAGGAATTATGTGTGACTGTTGTTTGCTTAACGTTTAGTGGCAAATATTTTATGGATATTTAGGAGTTCTGATGTAACCAATCTGTAGATACTAAAACACTATTACATTTTGCAAAAAAATGTATTAAATTACAGTTTTGAGTCATCTTGAGACATTTATAACTAACTTAGGCAGATGCTCAGAAATGAGCCGTAATGCTGTTAAAACTTCATTAGTAAACAACATAAAGTCAAAGTGCAAATTTTATTAAAGATTGTAAAACGTGTTCAAAATGGGCCTGGTTTCAAATAAATTCAAGGGAAATTTGCGCAACTCTTTCGATCCCAAATAGGGTTGTGAAATCAAGTTGTTGAGATATTAAAAGCAATATCGCATTCACTGTGTCTAGCCTAATGGATCTTTCGATCAACTGGGCTTTATAAAAACATATTCTTTGTTTTAGTTATTATCTATCATTTGTAATACGTCCACTTGGTTAGAAATACGACAACTGATATTAGCAACTGATGTTAAAATTTTAAATCCCACATATGCATCGAATACTGTGAATTGTAACAAGAATGAATATATGTTTGAAAATATCATTTGTGTAAAATAAATTCAGGTCAAATTTACCTCGTCCCTTTTAACATATTGATAGAACACGCAAGTTAATTGGTCCTATAAATATTATACACTTTCAGCTTCAGCACGTAACATTCTCATATTTCCGTATCAAAGCGATCAGTCTTTTATCTGTTCACTACACTAAGAGATTCAGATTACTTTGTAATCACAGTTCACGGAAAGTAGTTTTATTTCTCTCTTATTAATCTATTGTTTTAACATTCTTACTTCCCCATAAAATAAGATCTGCTGATTACTAAATTAATAGTTATCATAAGCTCACCGATTTTCAATTTAACGAGCATCTGGTTGATTATAGTGCATATATACTTTCATTTAAATGTTCAATGGGTTCTGTAATAGTATATTCATGTCCAAAATAACGTAACAGGATGTTTACTGTTTACAATTTACCTAAAAAAGTAGATTTAATGAATGTATGGTACCGTTTTCAGTGCATCACGTGATATACCAGTTTTGCTTCAGAACAAATAAATACAAAACTTTCTCAATGCATCGAAACCAAAAACAGCTCAAACCAGTTATCGTTCATTTCGCCGATGAAGTTGTACACACCAACTGATACATATTTTTTCATTTTGTTGAAGGATTTAGAATGATTTTACGTGTTACATTTTAAGTCCCCTTTTAGGCTTACAAGAACGCGTGTCGTGTGGTAAAACTAGATTTTATAAAATCAGCATGTATTGAACTGTCGGTTGTTAATTAATAGTTCAATACATGCTGATTTGGGTCTTTCTGTGCGGGATGTGTAAATAAACTGGAATTGGGACGTTAAATATGATTGATGTCTTTTAATGGAAAAGTTTTATGTTATGTATACATTAAAGAAACCTTTGGTTACAATGTCTGTTTGAATGGCATGTACGTACAGAGGTTGATTAGTTCTACTGTAAGAAAAGTTAACGTTTTCTTTTTATCTAATTGCATTCCAAATTTCCCCCTTTATTCTGGCTCGACAATCCATTTTGCAGAATGTACCATATTGTGAAGTTATTATTTACATAAATATACATGAAATATTCGCAACTTAATGTTAAGGAACCACCATTCGTTACAATTTTTGTACCAGTTTTAAACTTTAATCATTCTGTGCTATTTATACAGCAGTTATCAATCTAAACTATCAAACTTGAATCATGTTCGTTAAATAGTTATGAATTAAGAATCGCATGCCAATTTTCCATTATAAAATGTATATAGAGAAATCCCAATAATCGAAATATTATGATTTTTTTTATCGTGTTGCAAGGCAATATAAACAATTAAAGATGTCGGAATATACTTGAAAAAAAACAAGAGTTTTACAAAATCGCGAGGACTACTTTAATTGAATTAAAACAATAGCAATACCAAAGAAATAACATGACTATGCCAACTAATAATAACTTAAAAGAACTCTTTAAATTCTTCAAATTTTCTTTTAAAGTTATTTGAGGTAAATTGCATGTGTAAGTTTATGTTTTGAGATTTTAAAATCGGTTCGATGAATCGTAATAGATGCGCAAAACAAATACATCATTAAACAACTAGAATATTCAGGAAACAAAATAAAATAAGAAGATTTGGTATGATTACCAATGAGACAACTCTCCACCAGAGACCAAATGACGTCGAAATTAACAGCTACAGGTCACCGTACGGCCTTCAACTATGAGCAAAACCCATACCGCATAGTAATCTATAAAAGCCCCGAAATGACAAATGTATAACAATTCAAGCGGGAAAACTCACGCCCTGATTTATGTACAAAACAAAAAGAAATATGATATACAGTAACAAACGACAACAACTGAATTACAGCCTCCTTACTTAGGACAGGCATATACATAATGTTAATGCGGGGTTAAACATGTTTACTGGGGCCTAAATTCTCCCCTAACCTGAGCCTGACAGTGGTGTACCAGTATAATATAAGAATAAACTATAAAAACCAGTTGAGCAGAGCTTAACTCGTCTTATCAATATAAAGCACAAAAAAAACCTAACAAAAACACAATAGACACAAAGCACAAATCTGATAGTACTCTCAGTTACTGAAAGCTAGCTCGAAGCCAATAACAACCAATAAAAATCATGTATCTAAGACTAAAATATCAATCAGACTGAGTACATATTCAACATCCAATGGATTTAGTGTAAAGACGTCAGTAACAGTCAGAGAAAAACATGACAATGTGCAATGCCAAAACATAAGTATCGACAGACGTGAATGTACATATGTCCATAACAATAATATTGAGGTTGGTTTTAAACCTTGATTTTCACTGCTAAAACTTTTAACAATTAGTTGGTTGTGGATTTCCAGTCGTGTTACATAATTTGCTTATATTTATTTAGTTAAAATGTTCTGACAGATATATAGCAGAAAGGTTAACTGACTCAATGACGCACATAATTCTATAACTGACTATATAAATTGCATGCTTTCATGCAGCAAGCATTGAAATAATTAATTATTCTCGACATTCAATGAATTGTTTACAAATATTAAACAAAAGTCAGATGAAACTAATAGAGCAATAAAACACTACATGTCTGAGTTATACACACAACACTATGGTCAAGTAGAGACGAAAAACAAACAACAGTTCACAGAAACAAAATCAAAACTCAGGTGTCATTTATTGCGGAATATCATATTTGTTTTTAGTATATTTTTTGTACATAAATCAGGCCGTTAGTTTTTCTCGTTTGAACTGTTTTAAATCTGTCATGCTGGGGCCTTTTATAGCTTGCTAACCGGTATGGGTTTTGTTCATTATTAACCAATAGTTTCTAACCTTCACATCAATAGACAAGATTTACAATGATAAAACGTCATAAAATTACATTATTTTATGCGCATATCAAAAATCAATTCTATGCAGTTTACCATCTATATTTCCTAGGTGAAAACAGGCCACAACTAACAACAAAAATATTTTGAAGGAGCTTTCCTTTAGGTATTTATATATTCCCACGAACTATAGAGTTATTTATATCCATAGGTATTTATATATTCCCACGAACTATAGAGTTACTTATATCCATAGGTATTTATATATTCCCACGAACTATAGAGTTACTTATATCCATAGGTATTTATATATTCCCACGAACTATAGAGTTACTTATATCCATATATATTTATATATTCCCACTAACTATAGAGTTACTTATATCCATAGGTATCCATACTTTTCCAGTTCAAACAAAAATATACTTAAAAGTTGCAGGAAAATCAAGAATGTTTACAAAATATGTAAATTTCAAGATGATTGGTGAGCCCATACTTTATTTTTAAGTGTGCCACAGTGTATTTATTATAAACATCATGTTAAATATTGTTCAAGTTTCGGAGAAATGGAGATATTTTTAAGAATAGATAGCCTAGAGATTTGTCTTTAATCTTCGGGCTATCAGAATAAGGGAGACTAAAGGAAAACAACCCTTTTTGTGCATAACTCATATGATCAAGTTTTACCAACCAATAATCTGTTTTGTTTTCTATAATTTCATTTTTGGAGAAAGGGGTTCTACTGATCAAAATAACGTATAAAACCTGACATGTATTTATTATTCCAGACAATAGAACTTTCTGTAAGTGGCAAACGGTTTTAATAGCCTGTTATTATGTCTTCGGCCTACTATTTATATAACCGATATAGTCTGCAATGATTGCCTGTTTCGAAATCTTAAACGAAAATGATAAAATAATTGCCATGAGGTTAATATAAAACAGTTTTCTTAAAGGATTTATGGAACTTTGTCATGGAATGTCTCGATAAAAGAAACAAATACTTCACTTAACTACACTTTCATATTTCTTTGGGTGTTTGATATCGCGAAGAGAGTTGATGATGCACATTATCTTTAAGATTCGTTTTAATTTTTATGAAGTTTTCTCTCAATTGCTTTACTGAGATTTTTGTTGAACTCATTACCTTGAAGCTTTTAAATTTGATATTAAAGTACACAAAGGTAATTTAAATAAACCCATGCTTAAAGGGGTATAAGCCACGAGATATTAAAAAAAATAAACTTGATATGATTTTTGTTTGTTTTGTTCAATCTTTAATGAAGGTGAAATAGTGATGTAATAATTCGAGCAGCCAGTTTGGTTCAATTTTGTCAAAATAAGTTAAGAAACATCGCAGATGAATTATTCATTTGCAAGTGAATAATTCGACCTCATTGAATCCGTATTCATGTGACCTTCAATTTAACCCCTTAGCTAGAGATGGGTTACGCGTGTACTAGGCGTGTTCAGCTATCTAAAGGAAAAGAATGTCAACATTGAAAGTAAAACAAGGGTAAACCATTTGGTTGATTTATTCGATCCACAAATACTCAGTCTTATACAGGTAAAAACGATGATAAACATATTTTTTAACCTATAATATGAAATCAAACAGACCTAGAAAAATCCAATTGCACGTGTTCGCTATCTATTTATATCTATATTTATGTTTATATCCGGTTATATGACCGTCGTCAGTCTTCTGAGGTCACCTCGTTGGTTAATAGACCACTTTCGAGTTCATCCTTCACCGGAAAAAACTCGTCAATTATGCGCGCCTTTATGACGTCATTTACCAGATAGAGGGGATCGCCTGTATCCCTGCACTATTAACGTTAATCAAGCGTCTTAGTGATCGTCATTGTGCAGGATTGACTAGAAATAATGTTTGTTTTGTAAGTACTTAATCACAATTCCCTAATGACAGTAGTGCTGATTGTCAATTATGAGAATTTGATTTGCCGAATAATTCGTGCAATATAGCATTATAGTTTTCCAGCCACTTGCTCAACATTGAAACGGAAGTGACGATGCCCCTAAACGCACGAATGATGTTCACTTAAACCAGAGTTTTTGACGGAAATGCATCAAACTCGAAAGTTGTAGACTCAATTTCACACGAAAGGCTGATACATATTATCGAGTCCATGCATCTTAAATTGTGTATACAATTTAGATATACGTTTTAGTATGTTATAAATCAAATATGGGAATTTGAGTCAAACCGATGAACATGGATTTAACAGCTAACGCCCCTTTAGATAGACATATACTAGGAATTAACTATTTTGTAGTGTATGAACCTCTATTGTCCCTATCTTTAATGTGTTAATAAAATTGAGAATGGAAATTGGGAATGTGTCAAAGAGACAACAACCCGACCATAGAGCAGACAACAGCCAAAGGCCACTAATGAGTCTCCAATGCAGCGAGAAACTCCCGCACCCGGAGGCATCCTTCAGCTGGTGTTGCATGTTTGTTAAATTTTTGTTGTCCTTATCTTTATTTTCCGTTGCCATTATTTTTAATTTGTAGATTGTTTTTTTTTAAGTCGGTATCATATTGTTTATAAGTTTACAAGCGTTTAAACAATTCTGATAATGAACTTATAGTCCAGTCCTTTCTAACTAATCTTTACTGTTTGTCCTTATGTTGTGTTGTTACACAACTGTTCACATGTAGGTGACGGAGTTTAGATATATATCTGTGTTAACAGTTTATTTGTGTTATTTAGCAAAAGATTGATTTTCTTTAATATAATCAATAATTTTTAAACTGTTAAATGTTGAATCCCATATTTCTTGAAGAATAAAAACTGTGACCTATACTGTAATGTATCGTATATAGCTTTTAACGTCTATTTAGTTTAAAAGACTTCTATTACTAATCACAGTCATGCTCTCAGACATATATAAAAATCCCAACATTCTGAACAGCAACATAATGAATAAAATAACAGTGTTCGTGTTGTGGGGTAAAAATATGAGAAGCAGATATCAGGCGAACAATTTTTGTCTGTATTGTTATGGCCGTTTATGTCATTAACTGTACGTTATATTGTTAAACTGCCAAACATTAAAGAGATTAAGTAAAAACATTTCGGAGAAGATGAAGATAAGCTCCATTTATAAAATTATAAAAAACATATCCCCCGCAACAACTTTGAATGAATGTGGAATAAGCTGTCGAAAGAGGAAAAAACTACTAACATGGTTTAGTAAGTTGTCTTACTGTACCATTGGAATGCCCGTTATACATGTACATGTACAAGCAGTTCAAAGGTTACGAAAAGATTTATTTTCTTCAATTCAACTTAAAGAAGCGGATATTTTGGTTTTTCATTTTATTTTTTAACGAAAGGTAATAAAGAGAGGATCAAAACTCACAAGTTGAATAGAGACCGACAAATCATGGCAAAAATGAAAAACGAAAAAAAAAAAGACAAACAACAGTCTACAAAACACAACATAAAAAACAAAAGACTGGGCAACTTGAATACCACCAAAAACCGCGGGTGATCTCGGGTGCTCCGGAAAGGTAAGGAGATCTTGTTCCAGATATGGCACTCGTTGTAATGATCATGGTAAGTATAAATTCGAAGTTATGTTTCTTTCGGTGATGTCACAACCGAGGAAAAGAGGACGGAAGGATGACAACGATAATTACAACATATCCCAGATAGTCCATGACGGTCAACCAACTCATAATGACGCACGTAAAACTTCGAAGGATTGACTTCAGTTAAACAATTCAGGTATTATTGTGAACACTTGAAATAGGAGAAACCTACACTTGCTAGTTTCTCAATTTCACGATGCATCGACTTTACCTATGTCTCCCCAACCCCGTCGCCGTCATGGGACACCTCTGTTAAAAATAGATAGAAGATTCAAGCTATTCCTTTTGTTGTGGTATTGATATTAATTCAGATTTTATCAATCATGAATTATCTGATATATAGCATATGTTACAGTATATGTTTCTAATCTTGAGAATGATAAAAAATGACAGGTATTTTGCAATAAGCAAATTTCGTGCTACTTTCAAACAAGAAGTTCACACTTGGCGCCACTACTGTCTATTTAGTAAACGCTTTGTTGTGATACAGCATCTAAAATATCTTAATAAAACAGCACAACTTAGTCGTTTGATCAGATACGAGTATCCATATTACGTAGAAAGTACACTTTAAATGCCATAACAGTTCAGGTTTATTTGCCTAATGCAGATGCAATCACAATTAGAAACAAAGAAGTTAGAGTTCGTATCTGTGGTTAAAATGGTATTCCGTGAAAATATTGAGCAGTGAGATTCTAGATTGCTTTCAACATACGAGTATTGTTCTTCAATATTCGAATTATGTCATTACAAAAATGTCTATTCAAGTCTTTCGTTTTGTTAAACTAAAAACTTTACGCCACTAGATAATATGAAACACATTTTTGTTTGATTGATGAAATTGAATTTATTTTGATGTTTTATGAAATCTATTTATTCATTTTACATTGTTTATAATTTAAAATTTAATTATTATATATATAATACTTTTTGATTTAAAAATCTATTGCATTTAATGAAATTGATTAAACAAAACAAACAGATTTTAAGAGAGGTATTATAGATGAACTGATTCATAAACTGAAGGAATTTGGTGTGCAAAACCAACATTTGTTAATGCATGATTTAATGTACTGTAATCATTCAAAGTCAACGGGGAATAACTCATTTTTAGACATATAGCCGAGTTTATTTTACTTTTTTATCGTAAAATGTTTGTTAGTCGCAAATGCAGGAATATTTTCCCTTATGTGATCTGTCCATTTTAATGGAAATACCTAAAATTAATTTTGATTGAAACACCAGTGAAACATTGACATTACAAGGTTAGCGAACTCGCTTATCTTTGCAGATTATATGGGATCATATTCCCTGTCAGTGTTTTATATCCCCTGAGCTGTCAGGAAAATAGAATGTAGCACACTGACAGGGAATATGAGCTTATATCCCAGCCCAATTAACAATCATATCATACTGAAGTGTCCAGATTTTAAAATTAATTACGGTACCGATCTTCGTTTTTATACGACCGCAAAAAAATTTTTGGGATCGTATAATGGTATGATGTCGTCGTCGTCGTCCGAAGACACATTGGTTTCCGGACAATAACTTTAGTTTAAGTGAATGGATCTCTATGAAATTTTTTTAAGAAGGTTCAATACCACAAAAGGAAGGTTGAGATTGATTTTGGGGATGATGGTCCCAACCGTTTAGGGAAAAAAAAGGGGCCCAAAACAATCATTTTTCTAGTTTCGGGATAATAACTTGTGTATTAGTATTTCGATTGCTCTGAAATTGTACCACAATGTTTAATACCACAAGTAGAAAGTTGTGATTCATTTTAGGGGTTATGGGGCCAATAGTTTAGGAATTAAGGGCCAAAAAGGGGCCAAAAACAAGCTTTTTTCTAGTTTCCAGACAATAACGTGTGTGTAAGTGTATGGATCTCTCTGACATGTACCACAAGGTTCCATATAACAAAGGGAAGGCTTGGATTGAGTTTGGGGTTAATTGCCCCAAACATGTAGGAATTAGGGGCCAAAAAAGGGCCAAAAACAAGCATTTTTCTAGTTTCTAGACAATAACTTGTGTGAAAGTGTATGGATCCCTCTGAAATTGTACTACAAGGTTCCATACTACAAAGGAAAGGCTGGGGTTTCAAGAAGTTGGGGGGGGGGGGGGGAATTTTTTCCCAATTTTTTTAAGGGATTCATATTTTTTTTTCAAAATTTAAAAAATTTCGAATTTTTGAAAAGTTTCAAGAAGAAATCTTCAATTGCACAGTATTGGGCAATGGATTTATAAGATCTTTGACCATATTTATTTTGTGTCAGAAACCTATATTATGTCAAAAATTTGAACACAATCCAAATTCAGACAGTATCAAGCCTGAATATTGTGCCCAAATTTGCCCCAACTGTTCAGGGTTCGACCTCTGCGGTCGTATCAGGCTGCGCTCAGCGAAGCATTTTATTGTTAATAGGGTATATAGAAGTTTCATGATTAGCCAGGACATTACACTCCGGTATAAAACAAGGCATTGTAGTAAAAGTACATGATTATTATGAACATATCTCATTTGAAGTTTTTGTGTATACAGAATTAGGATAGTCTTTAGCATATTTATAAAGTAAATAATTCATTAGCATGTTTTGTACACAAATACATGCTGTGTATTCTGTTTTTCTACTTAATTTCTATTGTCAATAATGAAAACACATGTGACGTTTTTTATGAAAGGCTGAAATTTGAGATTCAAAGACATAAGAATATCCTTAACATTAATGATCTTGTAATTTTCAGCTTCATTAGGCTTTCGTCACTAGCTATTCTGTAAAAAAAAGAAACATTGTAAACGAGAATTATTACCCTTCAAAGAAATATTTGTTTGTTATTCAGCTCTGTGAAACCTTTCAAATAGTTATTATTCGTCATCAATACAATGCTAAAACCGACAAAAACATCTTTAATTAGAACATTCAAAACCAAATATACTTTTGACGTAATCAAGTGAAAAATTTAATATAGTCAGAAGTGTGTTTGCTTTCTAAAGAATTCCGCTTAAGCATAAATATCTTTTGTAATATTGATGATCGTTTTGTCGAATATTCTTTTTCTTAGACTTGAAATTCATTATTTGATGCTGTCGATTGCATACAGTGGGTGTAATTGTGATACCAGGGACATTTTATCGTATAATCTGTTTAATACAGTAGGAAGCTTAAATCCCTCCTGGAGAAAATCAGTGGAAATTCATTATTAAAATGATAGTAATTATATCACATAAATGTTTCCATCATCTTCATTGGCAGATAGAATTACTTGGTGATTTTATATCCCATTAAAACGCAACATCCATGAATGCACGTGTTCTTAATCAAAGCTTTCAAACAATGCATAGGAATATCAAAAAACGTAAAGTAATACTTTTCCCACATTTTATCACAAAAAAAAGTATTTATTAATTTTCCACTTGCAAGAAATGTTGAATTATAAAAAATGGTATTTCGAAACCAAAAATGCAAAGCTATCCTGCAACTCTGATCCTGAAACACTTATCGAAACAAATTGATTAATGTCACGAGTGTACCAGTTATTGAATCGTTGCGTCCTTATCATTTCAAAATTCCTATGATTGCGTGATGTATAGAAATATGATAACAAGGTCTCTCGCCAAACAATTATACCAATGCTGCATGTGATAAGGATGGCAAGATGCGTCGTCCTTTTAGCTTTGCAGTATAATACACATTCATGACAGATCTGAATGGGGGACGTTAAATCCAATGCCTCGTTTTTGGAAACGGCTAACACTCTGTACACATTAAAGAACCCTTGCAGCAAGTTTAATGGGGTTATAAGTGACCTGTTGCAAGGTCAAATGTCTGACTCATTTCGAATATGCGTTCTGTAAGCTAGTGGAAGTCTAAATTTCTTGCCCTTCAACCAGTCCATCCATTTTGCGGAACCTACTTCATATTTGAATTGTTATCGTTTAGAAAAAATGTATTATTTGTGCGTGTACTCTGCATCTGCTGTCGTAACAGTGATAGTAATACGGACTTTTCAACAACCAAAACTGAAATAAACTTAAACATTGTTTCATCAGTTTATGTGTTCAGAGGTTGAGTGGTTTTAGAAGTTCATCTACAGTGGTACGTGCCTGTCCACTATAAAGTTGAGAGCTCGAACCCCGCTCTTGGCGAGGTGTGTTCGACTCCACTCTTTATTGACAAACAGCGTAAGAATTCTTGTCGAAGGTCGGTGCTTCTTTCCGGTTACATCCACCAATAATAGCTGAACACCATAATATAGTCATGGCCACTGCAACAAAACAAACATCTGGATGCAGTTCATGTATGTGCATACAAAAAAAATCGAATGATTTCATATTTGAAAAGAAGATGAAGATTATTTAAATGTATGCACTTTTAATAAGTAGGACATTTTGTAGATGACCAACATATACACATTGCCCCTGTTCTCACAATATAACATTCATTAAATAATCCAAATTCATACGTTAGCTGATATCAATGGAAATGACATTATGAAAATGTAATTCAAAACGTCTTATAGCGACAATTTTTTAAGCGAAATTCTTCCTTTTGACATTGAAATATTTTGTAAATTATATTTCTGCTTGCTTATACAGATGGATATATCATGATTAATTAGGGGATACTATTTGGAATGCAATTTTAAACAGATTTTTATACATTTCGTTCATAGGGATCAAAATAAATTTAAAAGCCTAATACGAATTTGACGTTCAGCATTAATCACTGCTGATAAATGAAAAAATCTAAACAGCACCTACTACAAATACAAATTTATTGAAAGTTTTTACTACAAAATTAATAATTGTACTTATAATCTCATCTTCAGATGGAAATATAAAAAAAAATACTTTATCGAATTGTGTTGTATCAATGTTTGAAAGGAGACTTTATTTTCTCATTGTAGCCTTGAAAAACGCCTCCACACTTTTTAAAGAATATACTCGTGCGTTTGTTTAAAACAAAGTTGAACGAATCCTTTTATATTCATATGAATGTAGACTCTAATCCATTGGTGTTGTTTTGATGAGACAACATTCAGTTGTTTCATAAGATACAAATTCCAAAACTTTAAATAGTAACCCAACACAATGTTAATATTCTTTCTCTTATATTTCCAATGATAGTCTTAAACAAACACGAGTTTTTGAACGAGGTCATGACAGATATCACTCGTCTTTCTGAATGATTTTACAGGATCTCAAAGCGGATTGCCTGACAATAGCCGACATTCATTGCAGCTGAAAACATGGGTTCATTGACTTTAGCATTAAACTCTTACCTGCGATGCACTAAGCATACATTTTCGAAATACGCACCATGAATTTAACGTTCTCTACCGGGCTAAATATTTCTGCCATTTACACATCCAGCACAGCGTACGAACGGGTTCCTTATTGCTGGATTGAACAAATTCAGGACAGCAGGCTATCATATTTGAATTTCATATGAAATTATATCATATCTGCAATTCACAGAAGAGTTGCTCGCTCGAGATGTATGTTATGCGCTAGCTCGATTGATCGTTCAAGCGACCTTAAGGTTATGTGTGCAGTCAATGCTCTAGCTTACGATTTAAATTATAATAAATAATAATTGCAAATTTCTCCGAGCACGAGTTTACATCGTGAAAATGAGGGTGTGTTATCAACAATAGTAAAGGTATTCTAGGAATTATTTTTTTTATGAAAATAACCATCGAAATTTTGTTTAAAGTCTACACGTGAATTGTTCGTTATGTGCATATTTACATTCGTAAAACTTTTCAGTGATCGATGTATTTCATTTTAAATGTGGTTTTGTAATTATCATTATTCAGATTCTATGATAGTGTACTATAATTTTAGATGGAATACTCCGTGGAGGTATTATGTATTTTTTTCCCCTGCTAATATCCGAATTTTAAAACAAGCAATCCAAGATGGACTTTGTGAAAAATAAAAGACTTCTTTTCTCTAAACAAAATTATGTGTCCAATTAGTGGGCCAACTTCCTGGAATAAACCCCGTTTAGCTGCAATAAGTGTATTATTCTCACCTTGGCATAGAATTGTATATTTACATACGTAAAGCAGGTATCTATGCAATGTAAAGTTACACATTAACTGTTTCCACATTCGTAAAATAGACACGAAAACAATGTTAATTACACATAGCAACTTTATATTGTAAAACATTTGCAATTAGTGTGAGGTGTGAAACACTCGAAGCTCACTGCATTACTTTTGTTCGGGTGATTTATCAGTATCAACAGGAAAAGAACATGCTTTGTACTTATTAATACAATTTGAAAAGGCATAAGTGGCGAATATGAAATTCACGATGTATGATGCGTACATTCCATGCATTTAAAGTGATTCTAACTCTTTTTAGACATGCTAGTAGATAACATTGATTTGTCTTATTATAACAATTATTTTTTTATTTATGATATTTTACGTTTTGATTTGATACGCATAAATACTGCAAAGAATATATAGACCTAATTGACATCGAACTAATTTAAGAAAATATAAACATTTAAGTTATATTTCAAAATGCATGTATTATATTATCAAAAATATGACCACAATTTCAAAAGAAGGAACTTGATTTCTCTAGCAGTAAGACAAAAAAAGATTAGACCTTAACAAAATGCCTTTCAGGAATCAGCGAGCCATGCACGAATGATAAAGAACACTTTTTTAAAATACCGATCCCATGCACTTAATAGTCTTAGTACATGAAGTTACCCTTAACTAACAACAATACTAATATTTACGAGATGTCACATCATATACGTACGTTTGAAGCATTTTGTGACGTTCATTGTGTACTGATTTCAGGGTAGTGGCTCATTTACTTCTGATCAAACAAACTTAAATCTGAACTTAAAATTACTCACTGCTCCGAAAAATTTAGGTTACAGAATGGTCCCATATTTTGGCAAATATGTTTCGTAAACAAATAGATTCAAAGGATATTTATTTTCTAATTTCTGCATCATACACATGATTTCCGTGCAGTCATTGAGGCAGTCATAACCTGTAATATGCGGTTATCGTAACAGTAACAATAAAATGGAAACATCTTTTCAATGTTTATAAATACATCTTCGTCCTATTCTTAGAGAGATATTTCAGATGGAAAGGAGATAATAGATAAAATAGGAGGAGAGCATGAAAACTTTCTTTATGTAAAAAGAAAGAGATTTGATATAATTGCCAATGAGACAACAAAGAACAAAGATGTGATAATTACAGTTTATCGTACGGCCTTCAACCATGAGCTAAACACATACCGAAAGCTTTAAAAGGTCCGGTGTGAAAAAGTGTGAAACAATAAAAAAAAAAAATGAAAACCAACTGCCTTTATTGTAATACAACAATGATCGTAAGACAAATATGGCAGACAGGAACGAACGACATTTACCGGACTACAGGTTTTCTTGCTTAAGTCTTTGTCTATTCCGCCTAGGCAGTTTTCGTTTATTTTCGTTTATTTACGTCTGTTTGACTTTTTCTTGAATCCATTTGAAACATTTGACTATAAATAGCATTCGTTTGTATATTCACAATACCTTTCATTTGTAACCATTATAATTAAAATTGAGTTTTATTGAAACTAACCATTTGTTTTTTTGTTTGTAATTGTTTGCATATCTTTATGTTTTGTAGCACGTTCATCTTTTTTTCAAATTTCATCGATCTAGAATTGGTCTAGAATTTTGACATTATTTGATAAAATATAGTTCACTTCTGCTCTTAACGTATCACTTAAATCGTTTATGTCATTTATAGACAATTTTCCTATCTACTCATTGATTAAAGTTGGAATACACAAGGCAAAATCGACCTTCAACAGTTGTTTTTTTTTCTCCTGTTTTGTATATTCTTTAGCTAAGATTCCATAACATGTTACTTGTCTTTTAGTTGCTATAGTCTGAACTTTGCATGATATAGGTTATTCCAAAATCACGAGTCCTAAACACCGAAAAAGAGATACTGTAATATACAACAAAACGAATGCTGGTCGGAATATTTTTATAGGGTGTAAGTCTTTACTCTAGTAATACATAAAACTGTCTTTTGTAAAAGCAAATGTGTTCTTTTCTCCCATCCCTCTGAAAAACGTTTGTAATTAATTATCCATTTCATGTTCTCCACTTTGATACAATACATAAAACCTAGGATAACAGGTCCATTCATGTTCTTCACTTTGATACAATACATAAAACCTAGGATAACAGGTCCATTTCATGTTCTCCACTTTGATACACTACATAAAACCTAGGATAACAGGTCCATTTCATGTTCTCCACTTTGATACAACACATAAAACCTAGGATAACAGGTCCATTTCATGTTCTTCACTTTGATACAATACATAAAACCTAGGATAACAGGTCCATTTCATGTTCTCCACTTTGATACAATACATAAAACCTAGGATAACAGGTCCATTTCATGTTCTCCACTTTGATACAATACATAAAACCTAGGATAACAGGTCCATTTCATGTTCTCCACTTTGATACAATACATAAAACCTAGGATAACAGGTCCATTTCATGTTCTCCACTTTGATACTATACATAAAACCTAGGATAACAGGTCCATTTCATGTTCTTCACTTTGATACACTACATAAAACCTAGGATAACAGGTATTACCAAACATTGGATCGTACAACAGACCACACCAACATCATATCCGACTCCTCCGGAACAAAAGACGTGGGTGAAGGTTGGCACCTGTTAAAACGTTTAAACCCGCTGCATTTTTATGCACCTGTCCTAAGTCAGGAGCCTGTTGTTCAGTGGTTGTTGTTTATTGGTGTGGTTCATAAGTGTTTCTCGTTTTTTATATAGATTAGACCGTTGGTTTTCCTGTTTGAATTGTTTTACACTAGTCATTTTGGGGCCCTCTATAGCTTGTTGTTCGGTGTGAGCCAAGTCCGTACTTTGACCTATAATTGTTTACTTTTTACACATTGTGACTTGGATGGATAGTTGTCTCATTGGCACTCATACCACATCTTCTTATTTATGTATACATTTGTTTTGCTTTGGCGCAAAACTCCACCAATAAAACAAACTTGTCATGACCAACACGACTAGTCCTCTAACTTACCCTTCTAAAGTAAGCGAGATCATTCCTCGTTATTGTTGGAGATCTTGCTACTACTTTTCTGTGAAGAACATTGTCAATTATAACTTTTTTTCTATTAACTATTTAGCAGTGGTGTTGTCTGACTTATGATTTTGAAATTTTCCTAGTAACGGTATGTTAATATTTTTTTTATACTACCAGACTATGTTTTCGTAGAATGACTCTTTAAGACTGGACAAAAACTTTTTACGACAGCGGTTTATTTAAAAACAGTGGTTATAGAGCTGTTTTACAACAGTAAAATATATACTTATGTACTGTTAACAGAAAAATCTGCTGAAATCAAATTGGAATCCATTAACTTTTTTTACAAATGGAAAATGTAAATGGACATTGAAACGTAGGCACACAAAAGTCAATGTGTATTATACACTCGTTTAGCGAGGCTATTAACAATATACGCATTATTTGAATTAATTTAAGCACGTCTGCTTATTAATTTCCTAAAAATATAATATATTTTTTGATTATTTCTGTTAACAACATATATTTGTCAGATCTTGCACGAATCTTTCAAAAATCAAGTAACAGGTGCGAACTATTCTATTTTTTTACTAAATTGATCAATTCATAAAGTAATTTGAAGTGTTTAAAACATGTACTTTGTAGGGACATTAGCTGTCAAATTCGTGTTCATCGATTTGACTAAAATTATCATATTTGATTTATAACATGCTTAAACGTACATCCAAATTACAAAAAGTTCAAAAGAAACAATTTACAAATCTTTTTAAAGTACCAGCATTCCAGACTGGACGCCATCTTATTAATTATCGAGGTGACTTTCGAAGAATGCCGATGGTCTATGACCCGATATTAACATAAATATGAATGCAAATACACAGATAAGCACGTGCAATCGTGTAATGCCGATTTTGTAGTTTGATTTCATGTCATAGATTTAATAAATCATTGCTTTTACTTGTATAAGAATGATTTTTTGTTGGTCTTATTTTTCGTTTGATAACAGAACATGATTCGCGCATGCGCAAACCATTTCAAGTGAAGGGTTAAATTGAAGGTCGCATGCATATGGTCCAAATTAAGTTGAATTATTTACTATTTACTTGCAAGCCAATAATACATTAGCGTTATTTCAAGCGTATTTTGACATTATTGAACCAAATTGGCTGCTTTTAGCAAAATATTATTTCAAAATTTTACTTTTATAAATGTTTGAAAAGAAAAAAAATCATAATCTATTTTTTTTCTAAATCGTAGCTAATGGCCCTTTAACACAATAACTTTATTGAACTAGTGCTTGAGAACATGTTTACCTTGCTTCTTATCTGGTTGGACACCAAATCTACAGCTACTGTTATGTATTTCGTATCTCCCGTCTGACAGTAGAACAGATGTTGACAGGGAGTCCTTTTAGTAGAACGGGATGTATAAATACGTAATATAATATAGTAGTATAAATACGTTTGGTCTGAGTAAGGACGTTCATTTGGATGTTCAATTTACTGCGTAGTGTTTTTTAGACTATTGACTTTATCTTCGTCGAATTTCGTTTTTTTTTGCCAAAGTATTGTCTGTTTTAGCAGAAAGGAGAGCCATATGTGTTGCTTTTCCGGCGACGACGGCGTCCTCGTCGGCGTCAACATTTGTTAAGATTACTGCTTAAGCTAGTTTTTATAGGAACTAGTTGTGATGATCAATGATATTTTCTTTCAGTACATATCAGTTACGACCATTTCAAAACCATAGCTAGGTCATGGTCCAGCAACTTTCAATTAATAAGCAATTTTCAATGTTAAGATTTCTGCTTAAATTAGTTTGACAGGAACTACTTGTGATAGATAAATGATATTTTCTATAAAGTTGCATTACTATCACTACTTCTCAGTGTCTCGCCCATTTCGAGGCCCTGCCCCCTAGGTCATGGTCAATCAGTACATTTCAGTTACGACCATTTCAAAACCCTGCCCCCTAGGTCATGGTCCAGCAACTTTCAATTAGTAAACAATTTTCAATGTTAAGATTTCTGCTTAAATTAGTTTGACAGGAACTACTTGTGATAGATCAATGATATTTTCTATAAAGTTGCATTACTATCACTACATCTTAGTGTGTCGCCCATTTCGAGGCCCTGCCCCCTAGGTCATGGTCCAGCATCTTTGAATTAATTAGCAAGTTGCTGTCCGTCAGATTGTTTTTTTCTGAATTTTCTGTCGATAGGCGAGGCTTTTCTCTTTGTCAACAGTTTATTCTACGAATTTTGATTTATTATTGTCCTATGGGTGTCTTCTACCTCTTTTGATAAACAATTATTATATTTACTTCCTTACAGACACCGATATACCAGTTTAAATTCGTAAGTTTGACTGTTATGTATTTTGGAATCTGGCGTGACAAGGTCTCATGAAGTTCTCAGTATCATATAACATTGGCAGACAGGGTGCTGCTCATACATCAGGATTCTCACACGGAGTAATAATACAATATCTTGTATAACGAAATAATTAACTGAAACAGCAAATGCAAAAAGGCGTATAATTAAGAATGAAAATAGTAAGACTCATTAACATTAAGTCGGGTTGATGTTTAATGTTCTGTTTTGAATCTCTAGTGTTGATTCTCTTATCAACTTTGTAGAAAAGTGTTATCCACCATGATATATATGTATGTTATGTTTTAGGTGGGAATGTGATAAACGGTTGATTCAAAAACTAATGTGACTTTGATAGACCACTTCGAACCACCTGTGCGTTATCATTGTCTAGAAGAAAATATTCTCGAGACCAGATTTCTACAAGAAATAAAACAGGTAAGATACTTTCTTTTTGATTCGGTCAAAATCATTACACTAGGGGTATTTGTGTAACAAAAAAATTGACGAACCTTTCAATACGAAAGCGTTTTCACAACTCTTTTTATGTTTTTCATACTCATTATAACTAACAATTAGTCTTGTTGTAGTTTAAATAGTTCAATAAGATTTGTGTTGCATGTAAAGGCGGAACACGACTATGTTTTGTTTCCTCTTATAGTTGATGTGTTTCCATCAGTTTTGGTTTGTGACCCGGACTTGTTTCAGTTAAATAGATTTATGACTATTGGACAGCGGTATACTACTATTGTCTTTATTTTGTACCGAAAGAGTTAAATAAAAATATATATTATATGCATAAAACAATACATACAACGTGCATTAACGTCCCTTTCTTCTTATGATACAATCCTTTTGCTTCCAGAAAAATGTTCAACTATTTGGATAAAAATGATAATGGAAAAAAATTCCCATGAGATATGGATGCAAAAGATATAGTCGTAATCAAAACTTAATTTTGGGTAGCAGTAATAGACTTGAATTATATACTGGTAAGGACCTTTGGAAATATAATCCGTATGCAATCAAAACTTTTTTAAAACCCAAGGAACATTACTTTCCGATGAAGAGTTTAAAGTAATAATAATGTAATTCCTGAGGAATTCAACTTTTATCTGTGAAATTTTAATATTTCAAAGGGAGATATATTATATGTTAATTCATTTTTTAATCCAAATTCTTTTTTAAAGACTTTTCAACAGCTTCTAGTACGAAGAATGTCACCATTAGAGCGAATTATTTTCCAAGAACATATATGGGTTAACAAAATCATCTTGTATGAAATATTTTTTGTAATGTTTGTAACTATTTGTTTTTTTTCTTATTTATGTTTTGATTTACTATGACCTCGACCTACGATTTTTTGTTTGCCTATTTATTATCTTCATATTTCGATATTTCGTAAAATACTAAATGTTAGAAGCTGAGGTGTAAATCAAAAGCAGAAATACATTTATAGACAAAAGATAAGCAAATACGGTTTTACGAAACCTTGCCTGAAGCAGGTGCATCCTTTTTGTCCTTTGTTAAAAAAAAGAGCAACAGCCTTATCTAAAAAGATATTTTGCACAAAATATCGTATACAACGTTTTCGATTTTGACTGTATCGGTGAAGCAACTTTGGTGATAGTAGCAATACCTGTATCATTATATCAGATTCATATTTCACTGTATCTATAATGGTCTGCTTTGAAAATCGATAAACTACTGTCGTCTTTATTTGATACAGGAATGACACAAGTCATTCTGAGCACCTACATCATTATGGAATTATGATCTGAATATTTGTGTTTTATTCCATAGAATTAAAATTAATGTTAAAGATCCTCATTTGCAGACGGATCTGGTCATTTCAATCAAAGTGGGTACTTCAATGTACACATACAAGAAGAACATTTTAAATATAACTTGAAATAATCCAAATGAACTGCTAAGGGATTGCTGAACTCACTGGATTGGAAATTTCAATAAGCCTGATTTTGTCTAGACCTTGGTTACATTAAATAAGAATGACTGTTTCATTGTTTCATTGTTTATGCATTGTATGTTTCCTCTTTCAATGAAGTAATGCATAATAAATGTAACATGATTGAAAAATAAGATAATTTTAATATCTTTTTTGGAAATGATTGTTTTTTTGTTTTTGTTTTGAGAATCTAAACAAAATATTTGATGATATATAAAGTACAAAATGTTTTATTACATTCAAATACTTGCTAATGAATGACTTTCTTTACACGAGTTTTGTTAAAGTTTTATTTTGGGAAATATACTGTGCAGTGCTCATGCAACAGCGTGAAATAATGTAATATAAATTGATTGTTGACAATACCAACCAGATATTAATTGGACGAAATCAGGATGAAGAGAAACGCAGCAATTTCGAATGTTTGTTTTGAGATATTGACAGGACTTTCATGACCAATTTCCGACTGAAAAATTAGATTAAACGTACCGCTATAATTTGCTATAACAACAGGGTAAAAAAGCTTTAATTGCCAAAAATAGTTGAATTGGTTAGAAAATGGATTTTTATTGCAAAGAATAAAGGGCCAATTTCCTGTCATTTTGAAAAATCAAAGTTAAGTATATAAATGTACAGTGAAAATTGCCTTGCCATCTATAATATGCCTTGTCATCTTTGATTAAATTTTTTGTTTTGTATAAAAAAAATAATGAATTGGCACTGGTGTTTTTATCTAGTTGTCTGTCTGACCACTTGGTTTTACTGTAAGTGGGTATTCGGCCTCTTCATTGGTCTGATTTACTTTAAAGGCTTTTAAAATTTTAGGTAGTTCGTATTATATCTTGTTGGTATGCTTACTGTAAACAGTTATAAAATTTTAGAAATCATTTTAAATTAAGGAATGTATCTCCCTCATGTAAAGCTCTGATTCCTTGTCCAGTTTTGGCTATACTTTACTTCCTGTTGGTTGAGCAGCTCTTCAACGTTTGTATTAGGTTTTAGATTTTCAAATATTTTGGCCTCGAGCATCATTGAATATACATTATTTGTCGAAATCGCATCTGGTGCAGTAAAAATTTGTACAGTTTATATCTTTGCCAATATTTTTCGGTGTTTCTATGTTTCTGTTATAATTGTTGATTCCACGACAATTACAGAAATGCACCATTTTGAATTTCAATCATATATACAATTTTTAGTATTTAATTTAAAACATACCGCCTGTACTTGATGGTAGTAGAGTGTATGTAGATATTTTGATGATACAAGAACTGATAAACCATCATCATGTTCTGTTAATTAAAAATTCTTGATTGATGTTTCTACTCCTCACAGAATATAAAAGCATCAATTTATTTCTGCTGTCATTATCTAACAAAAGGTGTAAACGCTTTGAGTTTGTTGATTAATATCATTTTAACATTGAATCCTGAAATTCAATTCTACATGCTAAGTTGAAAACCACAGGATAATATTTATAGCCAATTAGCAAACTAAAACGCCTATATAAATATAATGTTTTAATTGGATATGAGATAGATTAGCTACCTGCTATGATTTTGGTAATGTTTTGACATAAATTAATTGTAAGGAATTAGGAAGTCACAATAACTAACATTATGTAAAGCATTAAGAGGGGTGCCATCTTATAAAGTAATCTTCTCATTAGTTTGAAACGTCAAAATTGTCGGAAAGCAAGAAAAAAGGGAAGTATTCTTGGTATACTTTTTTTTTTATAAAACAGCGCCAACGTTAGTCATTCTATATGTATGCTTATTACAAAGGAGCGAAATCATCAATATTGGATAAGGGTATTTAATTAACACCATGGATAGTTCTATTTCACATTTAATTTGTTTAGAAAAAAGTCATTGGAATTTCATATTAGCGACTAAACTTTTTCACTATCTACAGTAAAACTAGTTATTAAGATGACATTTACATATTGTCAATAAACAAATCATTAATATATCTAACGTTGATACTGATAATTTCGCAATGTCTGTAATTTAGAAGACTTTCATGTTAAAATTAAAACTGTAAATTAGATATTTTCATCCGTAAAACGAATGGCAAATATGGCGGCTTTCTTTTTTTATTCCTTTCCTGTGTTGCAATGTTCCGTTGGCGTCTTCATATGGAGTACATATTTCTCAGTTAATATTTGAACGTTTATTGATTGGATGTTTGCTTGAATGGTGTCCAGTGGCAAAAAGTTCTTGCACATTCCAGACGAAATTAAAATAATAAATCCATTGGTATGTTTGGTAAAGTGGGTAGACTGAAATGAATGGGGAGAATTTTGACTGCCACTGGAAAAGTTATGTTGGATGAGAGCAAAAATATCGACGCCTTGCAACAGACCGCATTTCCCTTCCTAAATGAGGAGAGGCAAGGTATGAGCTTCTTTCAAATGCAGAGAGCGCGGCACTCTCCCTACGCAAAGATTTAATGTTCTCATTCCGACTTGACGTGGTTGCGCGTTTTTACTTTCTACATAGAATAGAGAATGGAAACTGGGAATGTGTCAAGGAAACAATAACCCGACCAACAAGTAGGAAACAGCCCAAGACTACCAATGGGTCTTCAACGCAGCGAGAAATCCCGCACACGATGGCGGGATTCAGCTGGCCCCTAAACAATAATATATAAAAATTCAGCGAAATTGACGCCAGACTTAACTCCGAAACATACAAATAAACCATAATTAAAAAAAAATATCGCCCCTTTTAAACATGGGTTTTAATGCAGGGTGCGAGGTGCCTAGGAATGACAATATTTCTATTTTCCACTGAACTCAAAGAAATTTTAAGACAAAGATATAAATATTACAATTTAATCGAGACTTTTACTAAATTTCATCACACATATATTAAGGGATTAATCGTTTTGAAGTACATTTTCATCTGCATGAATTTAATGATAAGGGGTATTTTACAAAACGTTTTACACATTTTTAGTAGGTTTGTGTTGCTCAGTCTTTATTTTTCTATGCTGTTTTTTGTAGACTGTTGTTTTATTTTTCGTCGTATTTTGTTTTGTTTTTGCCGTGTCGTTGTCTGTCTGTCTTCGACTTGTGAGTTTGAAAAAACCATTTGGTATCTTCCGCCTCTCTTTTAATATCAGAATATTAAAAATGTCTTTCAGATCTTTCTTTCCCCCTGTAATGGACTTAATAATAAAGGTTGTGATCCTACTACCACTATTACATAATTGCATCTGGTAATTTTAGGGACTTTAGTATCAATATATTTTAAGAAAAACGTTATAACTGTGATGTTAGAATATTAAAATATTAAAAGAGGTGATTGATGTTCATGAAAAGATTGGCCGTGAAATACAAAATGATTGACGATTTACTTTAGTTTTCAAACTTTCAATTGATTTAAAGACCAACGAAAGTGCTGATATGTCTTTTCCGTACTATATTTTGCCATTTAATTCTGTTAGTGAATGGAAGATGAAAGCTTTAATAGATTCCATTCGATTCCTATTTGCACTTTTGGATTTTTTACCATGAAACTGATAGACACGTGATGACGTATAATAAATAGAAAACGAAAACTATTTTGCAATATTGAAGTTTACACTTAGCAACGAGTAAATTATATAAATGAAATATATTTTTACAGTGGCGTTTTAATGAAAATAATGCATTTAAAAAGATAAACGAAAATGTTTGAATAGTTGGTAATTGGTAACGCAAACAGACTTAATCCACTACATTACGAAATTAAAACACGAGGCATTACTAAACCTTAACTGTTATCTTGTATTATTTTAATTTGTAATCAGGGACCAACAAATTTATGTTGTATCGACTACGTGTTATATTTGCATTAACTTGTTTTGTTAAAAAGTTTTTGGTCAAGGCTGTTGATTAAATGTGCAAACAATTTTAGTAAAAATAGAATCGAATCAGAAATATTAATCATAATTCAATTACCCGATTTTATGTCGCTTTCTATTAGATAAAACTGTATATGAACATTAATTTCTTTTCTTAAACAACCTTCAGTGACTGTTATACATTCTGTGAACTGAAGCAGAAAATGTGTTAAGAATTCCGGAAATAATCGTATGTTTGGAAGCAAACATAAGATATGCAGTATCAATTGTACAAATAAGGACCATAGAAATGTCTCGTTTTTTTTAAACACCACCATAACAAACTAATTCGGAGCCGAAAAAGGTGGATGGGTCAGAATAAACGAGTTGATAACAACATTTTTTCTAAATAATCTAAATGTTTTGTGTTACCTTTTCTTTTGCAAGCAAGTGCAAAAATGTTACGTGCAGTAACTGACATAGTTTACGATAATAAAATTGCTAGCTTGCATGTAGTATACAGATGGTAAATTAAATATGGGCAATATCCGTGCTACAAAATTAATTTATTCGCAACAACCTCTTTGTAGACATATTTTAATTATAAAACAGACTAATTGTTTTCTGTAATTTTATTCGTTTGTGGACAAGTCGATAAAGACTGTTATTGTAACATCTATGTGACGTCATTACATGAAAGATGTCATACCTGACATATTTGTGTACGAAAACGAAATGTCCAGCTTACATGTATACAATTTATATAATGACTTATGAGCAATATTACACTAACAACAAGTTCTTTGTAGAAGACATTATGTGGCTTATTTTTTTAGGCTGTTGCTCGTATTTGAAATAGTAAGTCTCAGAATGAGACACTCATGATGATGTATGATGAATCGCAAGTTTGGAAAATATCGTAAAGATATTTGAAGAGATACAGATGTCTTGATGGGCAATATGAATAAGAAGATGCGGTATGAATGCCAATGAGACAACTATATCCATCTAAGTCACAATGTATAAAAAGTTAACAAGTATAGGTCAAAGTATATACGGTCTTCAACACGGAGCATTGGCTCACACCAAACAGCGAGCTATAAAGGGCCCCAAAATGACTAGTGTAAACAATTCAAACGGGAAAACCAACGGTCTAATCTATACATAAAAAAAAAACGAGAAACGAGAAACACCTATGAACCACACCAACAAACGACAACCACTAAACAACAGGATCCTGACTTAGGGCAGATGCATAAAAATGCAGCGGAATGAATCAATATTGAAACATTTTACCTTCTAAGTTAACTTGTCAAAGTCATTGCAAAGTATTCGGCACACCGGTTAAGCATGGCACATACATATGCATAATATCAAGTTAATGTACAATTTTCTGTCTAATCGTCGTATGAGCTGAGTTGTACGACGTGAATTTTAACATAATATTTTTTTTAGATTTTATTGTTCAAGTTTTATAATAAAGCTTTTATTTTAATGTTGACGAAGAATAAAAATATTCTAATGAAAAAAGGGAAAAAGACCACAACGTGATAATCAATTCCACAAGTCGGGCCCATGAGTTACCGGAAAATGATCTATAATGAATGAATTGATGAACTATTTTGACGGTTTAACAACGTAACGTCATCTCTTTTTTATCGATAATTTATAAGTTTGTAGTCATGTACGTTAAGTTTAAGTTGTTGACATGAATTATCATTGATATGGTCATAATTATAAATTAACTGTTTACAAAACTTTGAATTTTTGAAATACTAAGGCTTTTCTATCTCAGGAATAGGTTACCTTAGCTGTATTTGGCAAAACTTTTAGGAGATTTTGGTCCCTAATGCTCTTCAACTTCGTACTTTATTTGGCCTTTTTAACTTTGTTTTATTCAATCGTCACTGATGAGTCTATTGTAGACGAAACGCGCGTCTGACGCATATACAAAATTTCATTCCTGGTATCTATGATGTGTTTATTTGCATGCATACGAAAAATAGTCAACATTTTCAGTCTTTTGTTGTTGTTGATTGATATCATTTTCATATACTAGTATATATCGTTCATAAAATAACAAATGAAGTTGTAATTATTTTAAGGCTCTAATAGTTGTGGTAAACTTGATGATTGCGCCAGGAATGTAATTCGTAGAACACATTTTTATGCCCCCGCCGTAGCGGAGGGGGCATTAAGTTTTACCCTTGTCCGTCTGTACGTACGTACGTACGTACGTACGTACGTCCCGAAATTGGTTTCCGTTCTCTAACTTCAGTTTGCCTCAACCAAATGTTATGAAACTTATACACAATGCTTATTACCACAAAACACAGATCAAGTTTGAATTTTGGTGGCGTCACTTTAACCGATCTAGAGTTATGCCCCTTTATAAAAGGAAATATTGCAAAATTTTTAGTTTCCGTTCTCTAACTTAAGTTTGCCTCAACCAAATGTTATGAAACTGATACACAATGCTTATTACCACAAAACACAGATCAAGTTTGAATTTTGGTGGTGTCACTTTAACCGATCTAGAGTTATGCCCCTTTATAAAAGGAAAAATTGCAAAATTTTTATTTTCTTCTAAATATCAAGTTTATATAATATATTTTTAAAATTGGAGTTATCTTCCTTTGACCATGATTATAGTTGAATCAACTACAATCATTGCTTTATACAATGCAATGTTTAATTTTGACTTCCACTGATAAAACACAGATCAAGTTGAATTTGGGTAGTGTCACTTTAACCATTATTGAGTTATGCCCCTTTATAAATAGAAAGATTGCAAAATTTTTTAGTTTCCATTCTGTAACTGAAGTTTTCCCCAGCCAAACATTATGAAACCTATACACAATATTCATTACCACAAAACTCAGTAAGGATCAAGTACAATTTTTTTGTTTCAGTTCTCTAACTTGAGTTTGCCTCAACCAAATGTTATGAAACTTATACACAATGCTCATTACTACATAATACAGATTAAGTACGAAATTAGGTGGCAACACTTTTACCATTCTAGAGTTATGTCCCTTTATAAACATAAAAATTGCTGAATTTTTTAGTTTGTCTCAACCAAATGTTGTAAAACTTATACACAACCGTTCTAGAGTTATGAGTGTTTACAAATAGAAAAATTGCTGAATTTTTAGTTTCTGTTCTCTACTTAAGTTAGCCTCAACCAAATATTATGAGACTTACACACAATGCTTATTACCACAAAACTCAGATCAAGTTCAAATTTGGGTAGCGTCACTTTTACCGTTCTTCAGTTATGTCCCTTTATAACTATATGATATGCAAGCGGGGGCATCATCTGTGTCCACATGTGGACACTATCCACATTTATTCATGATGCTTAAGTGTTCTTTATCTTTATTTCAATGTTAATTTATTACTCCAGCACAAGGAGCGCTTCAATTATCTATTAGGATGCTAGTTTCGTTGCTTGTAAAGAAAATATCTTGCAAATAGCTATAACACCTTCTTGATACTACAAAGTTAAAATCTTTTGAGAGATAACATCAAAATAACTTCATTTTACATCAATTCTTTTCAAATTATATAGTAACTATTTTGCTCATTCACTTGAAATAATTATAGTAAACACATCATATCATATTCCGAAAAATGTTCAGACTATTCTGGAACAAAATGTATGTATCTTGCCAATAGTCATACATCAATGGTACTCTTTACAAACGAAACCCAGTCAGGCCCGAGTAAAAAACAACTCGGCCCGTTGATAACTCGGATCCTCTAGAAAAGACAGTGGTATAACAACTATACAAACTGTAAAAATCAGTTGGAAAAGGCTTTACTTATCCTCGGTTAAAGTTGATCTTGTGCATTTTTTTTTAGCTAATCTGTTTAGTACATGTATTTCTCTTTTTGGTGTTTAATTTTAAATGTTTTCCAGAATTTTGGTCCCAAGCTTTGTCATGAAGGTTTATCTACAAAGAAGGGTCTTACGCATATACAAATCTATCAAGTACGTATTATGTCATTTTAAGCGTAACTTCACCAAAAGCCATGCGAGCTTTTAAGTTGTATGACGTCCTTTGTTCCATCGTATGCCGTTTACAAAGCTCAGTTAAGACGTTACGCTCGTGCATAGTCACAATATCCGGACTTCATTAAAATGAAAGTGCTTTTAACACGAAACCTGCTCCAACAGAGTTATGAAGAAGACCGATTGAAATCGACGTTTAAATGTCACATCACACATTAGTTGACCGTTGTGTCACTAGCGACATGTTTTTGCGGGCTAAGATCATCCGTATAGTCGTCTTATTTGGAATTTAACAAATTATGTCCCATTCTTGATTGTGACATTTTGCCGGAGTTGGCATTCGCATGGTGGGTGATGCATGGTTAAGGAGACAATTATCCTGTCGACGTACCCGATCTCGCTTCTTTTTAGATGCCCTCAGATTATGTTTGTTACCTTGATTTGTATCTTCTTAATCGATTTGCAAGATTTGAACATCCGTAAACTGCTTTTGCCTTCAACCCTTACCCGACTTGCAAAAGCTGTAACTCTATATAGCATGTATGAGTTTATCTACATCGCCTGGCGTCCGTCGTTCGCTAAAATCCTGTCCAACATGGTCGCCTTGGCTATATATAACACATAAGGGAAAAATGAAGGTAATATTTCTGATATCTTGAAAATCATACAAGATACAGAAAATGTAACGGAAAAAATGTCCAGAATATTAATATCTAGATCCTATCTATAATAAGTATCAAAATTTTCACACTACTCCTTAAAGGATGTTATGCCCTTTCGTGAAGAATTTATTTCTCAATTTATGCAACTTTGCCTTATTGAAACATATTAAGAGAGGCGAAAGATATCAAAGTGACATTCAAACTCATAAGTAGAAAATAAACTGAAAACGCCATGGTTAAAAAAAGAAAACGACAAGCAGACAAACGATAGTACACAAAATAAAACATAGAAAACCAAAGACTGAGCAACACGAACCCCATCAAAAACTGGGGGTGATCTCAGGTGCTCCGGAAGGGTAAGCAGATTCTGCTCCAAATGTGTCACCCGTCGTGTTGCTCATGCTAGTAAAACCCGGTAATAAGTCCAATTCGGTAGGTCACATTCGGGGAAAAGGGGACGGGATTGTATTTACGACAATTAGAACATATCCGCTGTCATGTGTGAAACGGATATTCCATAACTGTCAACCAACTCGTGATGGCGTCCGTAAAATTTACGAAGTGACGATTTCGACTTCACCACTTGGAACTCTTGGTTTGATAGCTTCTTTGTCAGCAGCAACCCTCTTTCAAGGAAATCATGATAGGAAGTATAAGCCCTGGATTATCGTAGCAACTGGGAGATATATACTCCGTATGAAGCGCTGCTGGAATGTTGCTACATAAAAATGGAAAGTTCACAATTGGAAAGCTGATGTCATCTCTTTTGTCGTAACTTTTTGTTTATAATAGATAAAAGAAACACTGTAAACAGTTAAAAAATGATAAACAATACTATAAAAAACCGCAATAACTTAATTCACCATAAATAGCGCCTTGCATCAGACATTTCCCATAAATGACGAATTTTCCCTCATTTTTATCGAGTTTTTTGTATTATCTTGAAACCTTAAATATATACAGTCAAAAACTCCAACAGCTTTACATGTACAAGATCTACAAAGATTCTATTATGACTACAGCTATAAATTGATACCTTATAGGTATATTTGCCCTAAAATGATGATCATATTTAATGAATTTAAGCATTTCTTGTTATTATCTGGAAAAGTATCAACAGCAATATAAGATATACAAAAATGTTGACCTGAATGAAACCATATATTTATTTCATGTATTGAATGACGATTTTTGACTCATTTCGGCATCTTTGCCTTCTATCTTGAGAATAGATCTGTCAACAGAAAAAAATTATCAGCAAAACAAGATATTTAAATATTTGAAATGATGAAGAAGTTTTCAATTGACATCATAAAGGAGTTATTGCCCTTAAAATTATGACTTATTTTCCATTTTAATGTTTCTCTCTTTTATCTAGAAATTTATAACACGGCTTCCTCCGCCTCATTTTAGACTTATACCGTGAATTTGACATAAGCGGTCATCTCAGTACCAGAATCTGTGACAAACGAGACGATTTTAATTTTGAAATTATAAATTTCCCCAACCTTAGCAGCAATATACCAACTTCATCTGCATATGGGATAGCAGTTGTTATCAAATAGTTCGTTTCTATGTATGTTGGCGTTTGTTTTTGTTGCACTTCAGTGTTTCTGTTGTTCCGTTGTTTCCCTCTTATAGTTGATGTGTTTCCCTCGGTTTTAGTTTGTAACCCGGATTTGTTTTCTCTCAATCGATTTATGACTTTTGAACAGCGGTATACTACTGTTGCCTTTATATACATTTCTAACTCATTCGGTATTCAACAGCTTGCAGATGCTACTTAGACTTTATAAAACGTCACCAGTGAGCAGTAAGTTGATGAACCAGGGTTATGTCAAAGAACATCTCGTTCTTTTTCTAAAAAAGTTCATTGAAAGATACCAAGACCTTGTTGATAAATATTCCGTATCAACTTCACAAATAATACATGATGGTCTTGAAGTATAGATTCTAGGTACTGACGCTGTTTATCATCTTAAATACGTGTTATAGTGGTCTTTTTATTTGTCTTTGAACATTTTTAACCTTTACTGTTTTGTCCATTTTTTTGGTAATGTACTTTTGGCGTGGCTCGGTATTTATACATCCCGCCATTGTATTATTGTGCTATGGTCAATTTTGTATTCTTGTCTTTCATTTTTGCTTATGTACTTTTTCTATAGAGTGTCTGTATACAATTTTAATTTTCTTTGTTGAAATAGTTATTTATTTTTTTATAGTGATTAAGATTAATTTATAACACAATGTTGACTGCTGTACCCAATTTTTGACATTTTTACCTATTGTTTCTGTTTGTTTTGCTCACACATTGTTGTCACTATTTTGGAATTCTATGCGACTGTCGTACAAGAAAGATTTTTTGCTTGCTATGAAACTAGGTTTTGTCCACCGTTTTAACGGATAAAAGGATGAACCTGTACCAAGTCAGGAATATGACAGTTGTTTCATCCATTCGTTTGATGTGTTTCAGCTTTCGATGTTGCCTTTTTATAAAGAACTTTCCGTTTTGAATTTTCCTTGGAGTTCGGTACTTTTGTTATTTTACTTTTTTATAGACAAGCATAAACTTTTTACAAGATCAGTTGAGAGTGGATCTAAGTTAAGTTTTTATAAAAAGAAAGAAGATAAAAATGGGGCAACCAATTGTTAATTTTAGTTATTTTTACGTAAATATCAATATTTTTTATTATTTTTTCAGATGATTGACCCTTATAGACTTTATGCTTGTATAGATTATCAGACAGTTGTTTCAGTATATGATTTAGCTATACCCCAATGTTTGTGATTTACTTTTAGAGGATACATAAATATGAATTTATAAAAAGACTCCACAGATTCTTTTTGGATTATCAATAATGATTTTCTGATATAATATTACATCTTTATTCCAATTCGATGACTAAATTCACCTCTTATCGTACATTTTTTTGTACTTACAAATTCATCTAGAGAACTTTTCATAAACACCATTCATTTTATGCGTGGATTTGATAATTTTAGTTGTGTATGTACTAGTTATTGAATTAAGTGATACTCAGTACCGCTTGAATTTTATGTTGATCTGGTTTCTTTTTTACGAAATGAGACTTTTTGTTGCTTTTACAATTTGAAAATGCGTGGGTCTTCAGTCTTTTCATGATTGATAAAGCTACTATATTGCGTTTTTATAGTATGGAAAGTGATACTGAATGATTTTGCGTTTTATCAGATTGACCATAAGTTGAAGCAAGACCCTTGTTCAATATATTCTATTGAAATAATCGCCCACTTTAACTAATTCATTGTATAGGTTATTCACTCGTCATTCTATACAGATGAAGATGACTTCTTATAAAAGGAAAACTCACTATTTTGTTAATTATTCACTTGCTTGTCGTACAGGTTGCAATTCATCTATTGTTGTTTGTCAAAAATACGTTGCGCACAAGAAACAGAATATGATATAGGATACATTGGTTTCTTTTACTTCAAGGGAGATGTGATGCACAAGATGAAAATGTAAAAAAAAGTATAAAAAAAATACCGAACTCCAAGGTTAATTAAAAAAAGGGAAGTCCATATAGCAATATAGGACCTTGATGACCCGGGCGACGTCCTATCCTGTATCGTCTTTTATGTTTAAAATTCCAAAATTGCGAAAGACCCGCTTTTTTCTTTTTCAGGTGACCTATATACAAATATATATATTAAACTCCTTCAGGGAATACTGTTTGCATGTACATGAGTGAAAAGACACAACCATGCAGTTATTATTATAAATCTTGAAACAAATAGGATATAGGATTCTCATTCTTACGGTGATGTTGTTTATAATGCTGTCTTTGAATTTTGTCTTTATCAGTATAGACATCTATTTCATTTTTGATAGTTTATTATACATAACTAAGGATGTATTGATATCATGATACTAACACTTATGGTCCTACATCCTGCAGATACCTGTAGTTTAGTTTCAGACTGCTTCAGACGTTTTAAACTAAAGGTATACTGATTGATATTTTAGCCTTGGAGAACACGGGTTATTTATTAGTCAAAATTTGGCTTTGAACTAACAATTACTGCAAGTTCTCCTTATTGGTCGGTACGGAGTAAAGCCCGGACCGACATTTTTTTTTACAGTTTGTCCTTATGTTGTGTTGTTATACCACTGTCCAAGTTTGGGGCAAGGGTTGAGTATTCACAATATTAAACATGTTAAACTCCGCTGTCTGTCACATTAGTTTTTCATTTATTGGTATAGTATACATTGATGTAGTATAAATCAGGTTGTTGGTTTTCTCTTTTGAGTTGTATAACATTTTGTTATTCCGGGTCATATGATAGTCACACAATGGATTCCAATAATCTTGAAAACTCACGTCATCTAGAAAATAAAATACGTTTCTAGACAATTTTACATATTTTGAATTCATGATAATGTATAGGTGCATGTACCCGATGAGATATATACAGGGGCTTTCGGGCCCCTATTTTAATTCAATATGAGATGTGATCAATTTGCTTAAAAATCGTTTCATATTAACTAAATTTGCGGTTTACATTTCTTATTTTATTGTATTTCTGGTATAATACTATAAACATTACCAAATTGGAAATAAATTTATAATTACATAGGAACAAAGACAAAAATGAATAAAAATGAACACATGAAACGGCTGTTTTTGAAACAAACCCGTTTGTATTCCAACCCATAAATCTTTTATTTCTTTTGATTTTGTTTTATATATATATATGTACCTTTCATAATAAAGAAATAACAGTATTAAACTGATTTTTACATCGCGATGACCGTGAGGGCATTCTGATGTATTGCTATCGCCTAGATTTCCATTACGTAACTTTCGTTTTGGTTTTGTAACCGATCTATAAACATGATAATTAGCGGATATTAACGAGTGCAAACTAACATTCCTTATCGTTTGTTATAAATACATCTCTTCAATGAATACTGATAAAAATATTTTTGTTTAGAACATGAATTAATAAAATGAAAATGTTTTGTCGTTAGATATATATATATATAAGTAAAAAATCATTGATAATATCTATGCACACGTACCGAAAACTTGTGTTACAGCATGCGGAAGAATGTCTCAAGAATCCCGGCAAGGACCGGTAACTCTGTAATTGTTTTTGCGGGAAAATATGAATGCCTATTCATATCCAATCTTTTAGAAAAATCGAACTTTTACAGAAGAGTGTCCACCATGCACTTGCACTGCACTATTATTAGAAGAGTAGAATAGAATGATATACAAATGGATGGAAATTATATATATATATATATATATGTAACTGTTATATTAATATAATATATAACAACACACCAGTGTATACTGATTTGTATCACTACAATATAATAGTTATTACGGTGAGGTTGAATTTCCTGTCATTTATTCATCATCCACGCACGAACTTGACTCAGAAAAAAATATATCTCTGTACATTAACCTCAGTTTCAGGTATAGAGATGTGATTTTTTTCTGTGACAAGTGCTTTTGACCATTCACAAGAACTTGCGGTCATCCGATGTTCAGTACTTCAGTACTTTGATATGTTTTGATGTTTAAAAAATAACTCTAATAAAGATATTTTGCGATGTATCAAGATAATACCGCTGAATTTATTGTAACTTTGCGTAATACTTTCCTTTAAAATAGAGGCGAAAGATACCAAAAGGACATTCAAACTCAGTCGAAAATAAACTGACAACGCCATGGCAAAAAATGAAAAGACCAAAAGACAAACAACAGTATACAAAAACAACATACAAAACTAAAGACTGAGCTACACGAACCCCACTAAAATCCGGGTTGATCTCAGGTGCTCCGGAAGGGTTAGCAGATCCTGCTCTATCTGTGGCACCCGTCGTGTTGCTAATGTTAGTACAAATCCGGTGATAAGTCTTATTCGGAACGTTATATTCGGGGGAAAGGAGGACGGGATTGTGGTTACGACGATTGGAACATATCCGTCGTCATCTGTGAATCCGCCTTGGTGGTCTAAACACGAGTGTCGGAGTTCATGAGTCCGATTCCAGGCCAGGTCAAATCATAGACTTGAAAAAAGACTGGTCGGCTAGGTATGAGAATAATATGTCGGGTAGGGTTTTATGTCTTCCTATGGACTGTTACCAAACGAACTGATACGGTGAAATTCAACTCTTCGTGTTGGATTAGTACAAAGCTCGTTTAATATTCATATCACATAAACATGTTCTTGACCAGACACATGTATATTTTTGTCATTTCACTTTCACACCCATTTATTCACCGATGTTTTACTTCTTTTAAGAGGTTTACAAGATTCAGGTATTTGAAAAACTATATCACAGTGAGGAAATCTACCCTGCATATGGTGCATAGAACCGATTGGATGAGTCAATCATGAGTCAACTTTTTTTTTGCTGTTTTAGGTAATGTTTGATATTGTCACATTGTTTAAACTCAACTCGCCAGTTGCTGTGCCTGCCAAAAATCAAGAGTTTGCACATGTCCGCTATAATTGTCTTTCATTTTAATGTTACATTGTAGTAGTTCAAATCAGGCCGTTAATTCTTTTTTTAACTGTTTCATATTTGGTATCCAGGATCCTGTTATGGCTTCTATACAGTATGGGTGTTGTTCATTTTCTGATGTCCTACAATGACCTGTAGTTATTTACATCATTGTTCATCGGTATTTAGAATATAATTGTCTCATTGGCAATCGTATATATATACAAGTACCACATCGCCTTTTTTGTAACGGGCTTTCCGTTAGGGAAATAAAAAACCCATAATTGAAACTTAAAAAAACCTCACCCATTGATAATTGATACCTTTGAACTTTTAAGCAGTGAGGTGTGAACATTTGCTTCGTATTGAAAGCCTCGCTACGTTCTGACTTTGAGATGAAGAACAGCAATACAATCGCTTTCCCTTCGTTTTGTCAAGCGTGTAAAGGTATATTGTACCACTGCGACTGACTCATATATTATACTGACGAACTTTAAATACCGCAACACAAATTTTGATGATTTTTTTTTAACCACATCATGAATCTGATATATCCTCATATAACTACTATTCATGCTTACCATACTTCTTTATGTTGGGAAAAATTCAATACCTGATTTACCTGATATTATTGAACATACCGAATTATTGAAGTTGCACAAATTTCATAAAGCGAAATTTAAAACCCATAAAAAAATTTTAAAGGTTTTTTTCTTTCAATCCATACCCACATTTAAATCAGTAAATAAAAATCTCCATATTGCCGAGACTGAGCAATGAAAACCTGAATGAGGCCATAAGAATATTGTAGGCAGGAATACATGAACGAACTGTGCTAGACAATTTCACGTCAGAAACTCGTTTTACTGTCCTTACAACAACGGTAGAGGCAGATGGGATTTGTTGATGACCACTCATGACCATATCATGTAGTGACAACGCAACGTCAATAACATTTGATTAATTACGACCGCAACGTCAACTGCTAATCAAGTTGTCGAATTTCATGGCAGACAAATGCACGCCATAAATGTTCCCCATATACTGAAATGCCTAAGAATCGACTACAGAAATACATTAAAAGCCCTATAGTTTAAATCGCACAATTGCAAAAACACACTGTAATGAGTGAGACAGAGGCCAAATCAGAAAGAACAAAATAGAACTCAAAACATGCCCAACAAAATTGGTCGACCTTTCTGTCAATTATTTAGGCGTTGGTTACAGGCAGTCATTGCCTACGACGGCGACAGATCCATTGATAATGGCAAAACCCGGTTTTCAGTGCATACCAGATGATTTGAACATTAAACATGAGGTAATCAATTCAACTTTCGAACTGCGAACTTTGTTTAGACAATGAATAAATGAATGAAATTGATGTTTATACATTTATTATACAAAAATTGCATATTTTAAAAGAAGAATTAAAAAAATTAATCTAGTTTTGCACTTTTACAGTCCGTCAGTATATTATACGATTACAAAATACTATGCGCTGGTATAAAATGTCTCTGTTTATAGGTGAAATTGTCTTAAGGAAAAAATCTAAATTTATCGATTAAAGTATAAAGCAATCTGATTACGGACCAGGGTATGGCACGTATTTGTAAAACATTTAATTTGTATGCCAGTCAATATTTAGTATTTAGAATACAGTATTTAAAATATCTTAACGTTTATGTCCATACAAAACCAGGGCAGGCTAGAATTGTTGTCATAACTTTTTCATATCCTAACTGATAATTCTGAAATCAATTGCTAGAACACAAATTCAAATAGTTCTCACATCAAAATTTTACATATAATCTATTGATTTAAAATCAAATTATGAAATATGAGTACTATAGATAAATGTTTCGATAAATATTTGCTTCACTAATATACCACTAAAGAAATGCCGTCATAAATTAAATAGTTATTAATTAAGTGGAATTTCATACTAAAATATTCATATCATTTGATCAAAATTCGAATGATTTATTTGATTTTATCCCTTATCAGTGGATCAAATTTAACTATTTTAAAACACCTTATAAATAAAACTATTACCGTATTACAGGCGCACTCATCAGTTTTAATGATAAATTGTTTTATATTTAAGTATACTTGTTAGAGGCTATGACCTTTAAGTTGTGATGTAATGACTCTAGTATGGTTATTCTGTAGTACCATTTAACATTTGTAGAAATTTTTATATTTCAGTAATTTAATATCTTTGTCAAAAAAAGAATGCTGCCATTAATACGTTTTGACATAGATTTGGTTGCTACCTAGCATCGACTAGTTAGCATGTGAGTCAGTTATCCCTTTATCTTGTGGTATGTCATTTCGCAATAGCTATGCGTTTGTTAAAATAAACTTCTATTGGGGTTTTTAGATCTTCGGAAAGTTTTGTTGTGGAAATCTGGTCGGTATGAGCTGAAGTTGGCGCCTGTTCGTCTGAAATTACGTTTCCTGTCTGAAACCACTGCATCAGTTAGTATATGATGACTGATCTTAAAGTTTTATCTGGTCATACCGCCGACAAATAAACTTTACAGGTCTCACTAAGAATAGAACATAGGAGTAAAAGTTCAATTGTTTTACTTTGTTCTTGCAATTATGAAGATATTTAGGTTAAGATAAAATGAACGAATCATTTGCTTTTCCTTTTTCTTAAAGGAACCTATCCATATCATATTTTAACTGCCGTTAACTATTTTACGTAGAAAATAAAATATAGCAATAACTTCGATCAAATTATAATCAACTTGATTTGCTTAAACTAATTTTCGCATTGCTGTTTTGAAAAATATAAGTATCATTACAAAAAGCAAACAAAAACTTTGTATTATCAATCTATGGAAAAAATAAAAAAAAAAAACAAAAATACCGAACTCTAAAGGAAAATTCAAAACGGAAAATCCTTTATCAAATGGCAAAATCAAAAACTTAAACAAATCAAACGAATGGAAAATAACTGTCATATTCCTACAAGTGCAAATCGAAAAAAACCGTTTCTTATGTAGAGTAGCGATATTTTCTTTTGTAAACGAGATGCATTGTATGAAAATCGCAGACAGTTTTAATGATAAATTGTTTTATATTTAAGTATACTTGTTAGAGGCTATGACCTTTAAGTTGTGATGTAATGACTCTAGTATGGTTATTCTGTAGTACCATTTAACATTTAAATTTGTAGAAATTTTTATATTTCAGTAATTTAATATCTTTGTCAAAAAAAGAATGCTGCCATTAATACGTTTTGACATAGATTTGGTTGCTACCTAGCATCGACTAGTTAGCATGTGAGTCAGTTATCCCTTTATCTTGTGGTATGTCATTTCGCAATAGCTATGCGTTTGTTAAAATAAACTTCTATTGGGGTTTTTAGATCTTCGGAAAGTTTTGTTGTGGAAATCTGGTCGGTATGAGCTGAAGTTGGCGCCTGTTCGTCTGAAATTACGTTTCCTGTCTGAAACCACTGCATCAGTTAGTATATGATGACTGATCTTAAAGTTTTATCTGGTCATACCACCGACAAATAAACTTTACAGGTCTCACTAAGAATAGAACATAGGAGTAAAAGTTCAATTGTTTTACTTTGTTCTTGCAATTATGAAGATATTTAGGTTAAGATAAAATGAACGAATCATTTGCTTTTCCTTTTTCTTAAAGGTACCTATCCATGTCCAATTTTAACTGCCGTTAACTATTTTACGTAGAAAATAAAATATAGCAATAACTTCGATCAAATTATAATCAACTTGATTTGCTTAAACTAATTTTCGCATTGCTGTTTTGAAAAATATAAGTATCATTACAAAAAGCAAACAAAAACTTTGTATTATCAGTCTATGGAAAAAATTTAAAAAAAAAACAAAAATACCGAACTCTAAAGGAAAATTCAAAACGGAAAATCCTTTATCAAATGGCAAAATCAAAAACTTAAACAAATCAAACGAATGGAAAATAACTGTCATATTCCTACAAGTGCAAATCGAAAAAAACCGTTTCTTATGTAGAGTAGCGATATTTTCTTTTGTAAACGAGATGCATTGTATGAAAATCGCAGACAGTTTTAATGATAAATTGTTTTATATTTAAGTATACTTGTTAGAGGCTATGACCTTTAAGTTGTGATGTAATGACTCTAGTATGGTTATTCTGTAGTACCATTTAACATTTAAATTTGTAGAAATTTTTATATTTCAGTAATTTAATATCTTTGTCAAAAAAAGAATGCTGCCATTAATACGTTTTGACATAGATTTGGTTGCTACCTAGCATCGACTAGTTAGCATGTGAGTCAGTTATCCCTTTATCTTGTGGTATGTCATTTCGCAATAGCTATGCGTTTGTTAAAATAAACTTCTATTGGGGTTTTTAGATCTTCGGAAAGTTTTGTTGTGGAAATCTGGTCGGTATGAGCTGAAGTTGGCGCCTGTTCGTCTGAAATTACGTTTCCTGTCTAAAACCACTGCATCAGTTAGTATATGATGACTGATCTTAAAGTTTTATCTGGTCATACCACCGACAAATAAACTTTACAGGTCTCACTAAGAATAGAACATAGGAGTAAAAGTTCAATTGTTTTACTTTGTTCTTGCAATTATGAAGATATTTAGGTTAAGATAAAATGAACGAATCATTTGCTTTTCCTTTTTCTTAAAGGAACCTATCCATGTCCAATTTTAACTGCCGTTAACTATTTTACGTAGAAAATAAAATATAGCAATAACTTCGATCAAATTATAATCAACTTGATTTGCTTAAACTAATTTTCGCATTGCTGTTTTGAAAAATATAAGTATCATTACAAAAAGCAAACAAAAACTTTGTATTATCAGTCTATGGAAAAATTTAAAAAAAAAACAAAAATACCGAACTCTAAAGGAAAATTCAAAACGGAAAATCCTTTATCAAATGGCAAAATCAAAAACTTAAACAAATCAAACGAATGGAAAATAACTGTCATATTCCTACAAGTGCAAATCGAAAAAAAACGTTTCTTATGTAGAGTAGCGATATTTTCTTTTGTAAACGAGATGCATTGTATGAAAATCGCAGACAGTTTTAATGATAAATTGTTTTATATTTAAGTATACTTGTTAGAGGCTATGACCTTTAAGTTGTGATGTAATGACTCTAGTATGGTTATTCTGTAGTACCATTTAACATTTAAATTTGTAGAAATTTTTATATTTCAGTAATTTAATATCTTTGTCAAAAAAAGAATGCTGCCATTAATACGTTTTGACATAGATTTGGTTGCTACCTAGCATCGACTAGTTAGCATGTGAGTCAGTTATCCCTTTATCTTGTGGTATGTCATTTCGCAATAGCTATGCGTTTGTTAAAATAAACTTCTATTGGGGTTTTTAGATCTTCGGAAAGTTTTGTTGTGGAAATCTGGTCGGTATGAGCTGAAGTTGGCGCCTGTTCGTCTGAAATTACGTTTCCTGTCTGAAACCACTGCATCAGTTAGTATATGATGACTGATCTTAAAGTTTTATCTGGTCATACCACCGACAAATAAACTTTACAGGTCTCACTAAGAATAGAACATAGGAGTAAAAGTTCAATTGTTTTACTTTGTTCTTGCAATTATGAAGATATTTAGGTTAAGATAAAATGAACGAATCATTTGCTTTTCCTTTTTCTTAAAGGAACCTATCCATATCATATTTTAACTGCCGTTAACTATTTTACGTAGAAAATAAAATATAGCAATAACTTCGATCAAATTATAATCAACTTGATTTGCTTAAACTAATTTTAGCATTGCTGTTTTGAAAAATATAAGTATCATTACAAAAAGCAAACAAAAACTTTGTATTATCAGTCTATGAAAAAAATTTAAAAAAACAAAAATACCGAACTCTAAAGGAAAAATTCAAAACGGAAAATCCTTTATCAAATGGCAAAATCAAAAACTCAAACAAATCAAACGAATGGAAAATAACTGTCATATTCCTACAAGTGCGAATCGAAAAAAAAACCCGTTTCTTATGTAGAGTAGCGATATATTGTTTTGTAAACGAGATGCATTGTATGAAAATCGCAGACAAATATCACATTTGTAAGAAAAGAAAAAAAGATTTTTCGGTAAATAAATGATTTTCCTTTTTAATATAGGGACGTATTCAAAGGAAAAAAACGTATGTATAGCTTCACCTGCACTATATAATTCCAAGTATTTTGTATTATACGAGACAATAGGCAAATTGGATTAAATGAAACATATTTGTAAGATTTTTAATTTTGAAGTTTACAAATACTAAGACAATCATGTAGCAAAGAAAGTGGAATGCACTTTCAATGTTTTCAATTGCATTTTAAGACATAATCACGTGTAATAGATTGATAATTCTATATTTTCTCAAATGAGTGCGATATTTTTCTAACAGAATAGCGATATGTTTTTATTATGAAAAACTTATTTTTGCTATACTTTTCTCATATGAAAACAATTACGACAATATTGCAAAATGCATTTTAAACAAACAAGAACATCGGCATTTATTCATGACAATTTGGATGGAATAGGCAAAGTTTTCGATAAACAACCAAAGAATGAATGTTCTTTTGTCGATTATATATATACGTTATAGATATGAGTAGCAAATTGCACAGCGGACTTAGTTTAGAAGATATGCATGCATTGGTTCAATAATTTCTTTAACATTATAATAACCAGAAACTCGTTTCATATGACTTTAATAATTTACCAGTGATACACATATGTCCTTCATTGGAATCTGAGATGTTACTACATAGCGAACGAGTTGGGAAATATATACACTTTAAGAAGGATCAAAGGAACACAACGGTCCAAAAAAAGGAAAATTAACAATAGAGAACGAAAATTCGTTTCTTTTGACGTAAATTTTTGTTAAGATTTTCACGGTATGACGGTAAAAAAAATATGTTCGAAAAACAATTCAGAATTTCGAAAGATGCTTAAAAGATTAATGTTGACGTTCAGCAGTGAGCTAATAATGATACATCATATAAAATAAAAGTTGTAGATGCAATAGAAAATAACTGCTATTACATTAAAAAAGTATAACATCTACAATAAAATAAATAGCATTCATCCATTTATTTACACAAGAACAATTTTTCCACGGACATAAACTTTTGCTATTATTTTACTATTGAACATATTTCATGACTTAAATTTTGGTTTGTATTTATACCTTATGTTGACAGTTGATATATCCACAAATAAATGATACCTAGCCTTATTTCTCGTTTCATAGATGCTCTTGGTTCTTTTCCTTAAAACGACCTTCAAATGTAGGTAACGATCAAATTCAGACTCTATTGATTTATAGTTATGCATAAAACTCCCCTGTTGTAATCCCGTACCTAATCTATTGATATTTTTTTAATATTAAACATATTTTTTTCTCATAAATTGTCTGCACATTTACAATTTAATATAAGAAAACATCGCTACTTCACATAAGAAACAGTTTTTTTTTCGATTCGCACTATCCATAGACTGATTATTAGGAAACTGGAGTCTTAATCGAATAACGTCTTTGCTGAATCGGTGAACTTTAAAATGTGCATATGTTCACCAATTGCACCCTGCTTCTTGCATGATAAATAATTGACATGTTCGGAGCAGATTTTATATAAATGTTAGCATGTTTCATTGTTGTTTATACTTAACGTCCAGTGGCAAATGATTCATGTATATACTTAGGACAACAAAAATCAAAGAAAAAATGAAAAGAACAAAAAAAACATGTATGTTAAAAGAGTTTACTTAATGTTCTATAAGATGTACTTTCATAGACTAAAAATATAAAGTTGAAATTTGCTAGCAATTAAGGAAGACTGAGTATTACCTCAAACCTGGGTGTATACCAAAAGACGTTTCAACGCAAAAGTTTATGACTAACGTGATAGCTTTAATGTCTTAATTATCATTTTGTTGTCTGATCTGAGTAGCAACATATTTTCATTTCATATATTTTATGATTTGCATAACCTGCATATCATTACATTTCACTATTTGAGAGATTTTATCCACAACACGTGCCTTCTGGACTCTGCTTACTGCTTTTTGCATAAATTGTTACAGTATATATTAACTTAGTCATGGTACATTTAGAAAATAACCACTACAACCATTTTGTGCTGATCATCATGACCTGACAGGTCGTTATTATGGGTGATGCTGTCAGACAAATTGTCCAAGGTGAACGACGATATAACTCTTTCAATACTTTAACATCTTTTACTTATCATTGGCTTACTTTTATACTTTCGGGTAACTATATAAAAATAAGGAGATGTGGTATGATTGCCAATGAGACAACTATCCTCCAAAGTTCAAATGAAGTGGATGTAAGCAATTATAGGCAACCGTACGGCCTTCAACAATGAGAAAAACCCATACCGTATGGTCGGCTATAAAAAGCCCCGACATGAAAAATATGAAACAAATCAACTGAGAAAACTAACGGCATAATTTATAACAAAACAATTTAGGAAAAACAAATATGACAAACATGAACCAACGACAACCACTAAACTACAAGCTCCTGACTTGGGACAGGCACAAAAAGAATGTGGCGGGGTTAAACATGTTTGTGAGCGCTCAACCCTCCCATAACCTGAGACAGTGGTGTAACAGTACAACACAAGAACAAACTATAACAATCAGTAGAAAAAGGCTCAATTAATCAGATGGATACAAATAGAAATACATCTAATAAAACAAAAAGTGGACGCGGACGGGTACTTAAACATCCCTACAACAAAAAAGACACTAAGTACAGATCTGAGAGTACTCGCAGTTACTGACAGCTAGTTCAAATCCAATAACAACTAATAAAAAAAATCATGTATCTAAGACTAAAAGTTTCCATAAGAGTGTCTTAGTGTCCAAATCCTTCGGTTTTACGTTCACTGTTTCTATTTTGTTTGTCCGTTCGTCAGTCCCGGTACTTATATTGTTTCTCTATGCGCCGGTCCTGTTACTTATTTATATTCCAGAATGTAAATTGTCCTTTTGATTTCGACTTTTATCCATTCAGTTTGATATTCTCGTTTAATGCCTTCTACCTATAATCTGCATATTAAATTGTCACTACTGACTACCCACATGACATATTGGATAGAGAGCCAAACAACAACCACCCAAGGCATGACAGTAAAATATCAGACATGATATGACCAGTCAAAATAAAGCTTGGTATGCAGCATGATTATAATGATGCACAGCGTTTTGTTTGAATTGTATGAAAAATAGGCTTCAGGATAAAATTTAAAATTATTTCTTTTTTCTTACTGTCTTTTATGATGAGATATCAGGTGAAGTCGTTATTAGATGGTCTTCGCCTTTACCAATTAGTACGGACTGTTCATAAAGACCAACTTAGATTGAAAGTTTTAATAAGTATAAATTGTTTGTGTCTTTTTGACCTTGAGTTGGCAGGACTGATGACTTGATCATGGAGTTTCAATAATATACATCCAATGACCCTTGCCGCTACTAGAATATTGTTGTAACGACTGCGATCATGAGATTTATATCACATATTCTGTACTTGTTTGAAGCAAAAAGGCCTTAGTCATCTCGATTGAAGGTTTTTATTTTCATAATTGTATATCGCCTCTGGAGAAAACTACGCTAAAAATTAGCAAATAATGCGCATGGAATGATGCCATTCGAGAGATACCGACTATTTGTGGAAGTTTTATCTATATTTTTTAAATGGTTCATATTTTGGCTCGAAACAATTCAATAACATATACTTTACACGAACTCTTCTTGTTTAGATTTTAAAGATCAATTCATCTTCTTGATTACACAATGCTATATTTGATAGTATACATATCTAGTATTTCCGTGGGATTTCTTGTGCGTGCCCATGTCAATCATTCAAGATATGTCACAATTAAACAATTAAAGTATATTTGTGTATTTGATACCTTGACAAATTACATAATTGTGGTTGATCACTGAGAAAATACAATAAATGATAATTAAGTGATTCATAGTATACTATTACATTAAAAACATGCATGTTCATTCAAAAATAGTAGGTAAGCATGGACTTTAAAATTCACATCACACATATTTCTTTTATTAGTTTTTATGATCTGCTATTAGGTTACTTCCGACAAAAGGACTGCACCAGGGAACACATGTCTCGATGGTCATATGTTTGTGTTTTAGCGTGCAACAGATTTGTATCTCATTCAATTGGTTATTATATAATTTATAGACTTTTAAGGAGTTTTTTTTCTAGATATCAGCACAATAATGTTAAATCTGCAAATTTGCGTGAGAAAAGTTTTGTTCTTCCCTCGCCGGGATTCGAACTCATGCTATTGGGATATCGAGACAACACCGCCTGCACTGTGTCCAGCGCTCTAGACCACTCGATCACCTATACTGAACTAAAAATTCAGCTTTCGGTGGCCTAGTGTTACCTTTTCTCGTCAGTAGAATCTAGAGTGTGTAACACAGTACATGATATATTAGGCATGAAGATGGAATTGATTGCAGATTAGCTAAATTATCTATCGTTGAGAATCGTAAGATGCAGTCACAGAAATAATTATTTTGAACCAGGGAACACATGTCTCGATGGTCATATGTTTATGTTTTAGCGTGCAACAGATTCGTATCTCATTCAATTGGTTACTATATAATTTATAGACTCTTAGGGAGTTGTTTTTTTTATTTTGATAGCTGCTTAATGAATTTCCAGTTACTGCCCAATATAAATAATTACTCTAGATATCAGCACAACAATGTTAAATCTGCAAATTTGCGGAAGCAAATATTTGTTCTTTTTGTTATTCCCTCGCCGGGATTCGAACTCATGTTATTGAGATATCGAGACAACACAGCCTGCACTGTGTCCAGCGCTCTAGACCACTCGGCCACCTAGACTGAACTAAAAATTCAGCTTTCGGTGGGCTAGTGTTTCCTTTTCTCGTCAATAGAATCTAGAGTGTGTAACACAGTACATGATATATTAGGCATGGAGATGGAATTGATTGCAGATAAGCTAAATTATCTATCGTTGAGAATCGTAAGATGCAGTCACAGAATTAATTATTTTGATAAGTACGTCTAAACAAGTATATATATATATATATATATATATATATAAACAAGTCTAAATTGAAAACAACGTTCAAACCTATGATTGCGTTTGATAAAAACCGCAATTTTTATACGTGTGCATGCAAAACAAATTTCTTGTTAGAGGGGTCTAAATACAGCACAAACAACGTTTTCCAAAAGACCAAAAAAAGTGAAAAAGTATATTTTAACAAAACGCATTTGACTAACAGGTCGAACAACTGATGTTCTTAAACCCTGCTGACTGCCATTGGCGATTGCCAAATAAACGGATCACAAGATGTAACAAAATGGATCTTTAAAAATTAATAATCTTATACCAAACAGAAAACAATAAACTTGCGGAAAAGATGGTATACCGCAAACAAAAGGTGCAAAAATAAGTACACCATATCCGGATTTCGACAATTAATGTCTCTTCAGTGATGTTAGGGATCGAAACAGTATTTGGAAGGCCATAAAGTTTTCCTCAATATAGGATAGACTCTTGAATTTTAAAGAGTCGAAATAGGATGAACGGATCATATAAACCCGAAGGAAAATATAATACAAGTCCAAACGAAAAAATATTAATAAGTCTAAATTGAAAACAAAGTTCAAACCTATGATTGCGTTGGATAAAAACCGCAACTTTTATACGTGTGCATGCAAAACAAATTTCTTGGTAGAGGGGTCTAAATATAGCACAAACAACATTTTCCAAAAGACCAAAAAAGTCTTATATATATATATATACCGAGTATATTGCATATAACTCAAACAACCGAGCTCTATAAAAAAAAATGTGTCCTCTACAAAACAAGGTTGCAACATTCTCTTAGTTTGTATCTGCATATGTACATCATTACACAATCAAATACCAAACGTTTTGATGACACTTTTAAAATGGAATGTAACACAGAAAAATATTTAACCTGGTTATAAAATGTACGAGGGAACAGACACGGAACAGAATTTTTATTATGTCATTAAGTCTGTTATGCAAAGTCATTTTCAACTAGTGTACAAATGATTGATTGATTATTTTTTGTTGTTTAACGCCACTTTCTGCTCTATTTGGATTCATCGTGGCGGTTAGTTTTTATTGATTGAGGAAGCAGGAGTGCATTCTTTTTGCTGGAAAAAATAAGATTGGAGTCAAAAGCACTATCACGTGCTGGGTTCGAACTCGCAACCTCAGTGTTGACAGGCTGGTGATACAGTAGATGGACTACCTAGACCACTCGGCCGCCGATGTTTAAATGTATAAAACTTGAATCTTATTTACCTAAATGTGGAATGGCATTCACTCAAAAGATACGACTTCTGATAGTGAATTCCTTCGGGGAATAACGGTCCTTGTCTGATTGATTGCTTTTTCTTGTTCTCCAACTCCAAACTTTCATTTCCGAGCTACCACATTGCAAATTTATATAGATGTCAAAGCCCGTAAGAAGAACGCCGAATCATTTAATCATTTACATTGTGCAAAGCATTCCAGAAAACGTCGTCAAATGCATTTCTGGCGTCAGATCTTTTTCTTAGAATATATGTACGGCATCCAAAATGTCCTGTTTTGCACCTTTTCTAATTTTAAATTGCAGGTGCAAATAGCCCACGATTTTGATGACGATATAATAGTTATTATTTCCGTGTGGGTTTTATATGTGAAATAAATGATCGTTTGTTCGATATTTTACATCACAATTATTGAAATAGTCAAGGTGTTTCTACGACCATATTTCCTTTTTGCAAAATTCCGTCAATCAAGATTTCTCTAACTATCGAGTTTGGTGTTAGTTTAAAGTTATGACAAATAAGGACGAGAACGATTCTTTGTCCATTAATCATGTAAACAGACAGCTAAAATCCATACAAAACAGATGTCATCTATTCAAACTTTTAATCCTGCCACTCAACACAAGTATTTCACCTTACATGAGAGATTATGAAGTTGCAAGGTTCACTGAAATATTTTTTGTAGGGATCAAAAGTAGTCTTTTGCTATCAGGTAAAGGTCGATATTCAACTCTTCATAGCAACTAACTGTAAGTAACCATTTTACCTTTTCAATCTAATTTTTCAGTCTTGATTTTCTCTTTTATTTGCAACACAGATTTTAACTTTTAAAAAATCAATAACACATAAATGTAGTATAAGCCAATTTGTCGAAAAGGCTTGAAACGTTTTGAATTTTTTTTTTTCGATCTTTGACGTCAATTTTTTCTGATGAAGTAGAATTTACGCTAGGCTCGGAAACGTTTTGTGTTATGTAGTGAGACGGGTAACCTCAACTGGAAGACAATATCAAGTTTTCAAAATTGAACTGTTTCTTTATATTTATATAAATATAAAAATGTCCATGGTTTATGTTTTGCGTGATGATGAATGTGTTTGAATATGAATAGGATATCGTATTGACCAGGCTTTAGTAACAGCGCCATCCGCTACATTTGTATATGACGTTGCGCACGATGTTGGTACTACTTAGCGTTTCACGACGTTCCTCAAAATAAGGCGATTTCGACGATTTCAAAGAAAGTTTCAGGCGTTCAAGCATATTATTGATGATGTCAATTTACTGTTGTGAATTTGGTAACCGATTTTCGGTTTGTCTGAAAAAATGCATAAATTTACAAATAAAACTCAAAGTGGTCGTATAGATATTTTTTAATGAAATTCATTTACAGGAGTTGTCAGTCTTTCCAGGCCATAATTGATAATTTTCCTTTCGGCAGCAGTTCGCATTAATGAATCCGATACAATAATGTCCAAATTTACACAGATTTATTTTTAATATAAATTAGATTTTGAATTCATATTCTCCTATTTTTGCATATTTATTCCTTTTGTTGCATTTCTTCCCGTTTCCGTTTCCTTTCTATATTTTATCATTTCCCGATGCTTTCTTTGTGGCAAAATATTTAGGAAGTTAAACATTCGGGACTCATGTTTTAAATTTTCTCATTTCCGTATTTTTGTGGCATATCCTTGTTATAATTGCCAGCAATGGGTTTTCTCTATTTTATTTTATTAACAAAAAAATATACATGTTACTTTTGACGATTTAAAACTTGCAGATAGACAATGTTCCTTATATTAAACAAATATGCTATAAAAAAAAAACCCTAAGATCCCGATATTTTTTTTATATTGATCTCATTTGGTCAACATTTGAATTTAAACTTAAACTATTCCTTTCTCATGCATTGGTTGTATTGTAATTTATACATGTATTTTTATTTTCATTCGAATTAAACTGGAAACAAATAATTACGACATAAAATTAAAAACCAGAGCATGACATCAATTACGTTTTGCGAACGTTGGGACAAAACGGCTATACTTTTTGAAACGATCTAAAAACCTTGTTGCCTAACGAAAAAATATTAAACACTATATTGTTTAAGAAGAAAAACAGAAAAACCTTTACCGCCAAGTTTTATTTTTTATGATCTGACTATGCTTATTTGATAGACAGCTGGTTAAAACCTCAATTTTAAAGAAAATACAGCGTTTTTTTCGTTGGGACAAGATGGCTATACTTTATGAAGTCATTGCAATAGAAACTATACGCATGGTTTCCGGCAAAAAAATATCATGAACCAGGAGAAAAGTAAAAAAACTTTCAAAATATAATAAATATTTTTTCTCTCGGCTTTTTCAATTTCACGGTATAAATGCACAAACCCGAAATATACTTACTTTGCATACGGTTGGACATTTTTCAGACCGTTTACAAAAATAACATTTTCCGGATTACGGTTTCAGTGATATTGATTTTGCTTTAACACGCGAATAATTATAACAATAGCAATATTATTGTGAAGTTTTACGATGATCAGAGAAAAAATACCGTAGGAGAGAAACGGATCTCTGATCTTTTGCACATAAAATGAAACGTTGGACATTACGTTTTTGCGTAAAAATGAGATAATTAAGTGTTATAATTCCTGGTATTTTAAATTTCGATTCCTTTTTTTCTTTAATTTCAAGTCTAATGGAATGAATTAAATCAGAAATTACTATATTTTTATCGAACTGACCAGTCTACGTATTTATTTTTATGCTAATCTATAGCAAAATGGAATTGGTACATACATCGTGCGCAACGTCATATGTAAATGCGCATGCCGTTGATTTTTAATTGTAGGTCGGTATCTGTTTCTTTTGATTATGTCTAAGTCTTACGGGTTTTCTACATTTCGATTTTTGCACTGTAGTATACTGATGATATTTAATAACCTTGCGGATGAGTTGGGGATGCAATAATTTTCCATTTTCGTTATATCATTATAAGTCGACGAAAGATCATAATCGGCAAAAGACAAAAAGACAAACAGATAAACAACAATTCACAAAACACTTATGATTGAGCCTTAATACAGGTGTTCCTGACGGGTAATCAATTCCTGTCCCATTTGAGGCATTCGGTCCATTTAAAATTTATGACATTGACTTCCCTCTTGATTTCCTCTGTGTATGTATAATTACAATTCAAAGATTCACGAGTTTTGAACATCAGTAAGCCGCTGTTTCTACTGATTTTCCTTTCGTCCATCTTGTTTTCTTGCATGTGCTCATTTTGTGTGATTGACATATTGACTTATGAAAGTTAAGCTAACTAACAGTAGCCAATTCGGCTGGATGTAGGTTCTATATTTTCTATTTGTGAGCTTTCAAGTGAAATGGAATGGAAATTTTATGATTCTAAGTTATTCATAATTTATGCCAAATTGTAGGTCTTTAATCTCATCATGTATGTTTCAGTATTGTCATTAAATTTCGGTTTGATTATATCTAATATGTTATGGATACGACAAATGGAACAGGTCTTTTGTGTTCAGACACACAGTTATTATACTTTACCATTAAGAAGTCAATGTTCAGTAGCTCCATTGGAAATGCGAAATTCTGATTTGAATAAGGCTTTATCTGAAAATTCCTATCAACTGAGAAGTATTCATTTCAACAGGCGCTCACGATATTTTGCTACATTAAACTTATATAGTGCAGGGGAACTCTGAAGTCATCTCTTATGTTGTAAATTTTAGTTCTCAATGAGACGTCGCTGCTAATCTGTAGATGTATGTCAAGCTATGATATACACTTAGCTGTATGTGTGGTATCTTTTATTTCAGTTTCAAAGTGATTGGTGTTTATAATTCAGTGATAGGACACTCCCTCTTTCGCGTATCTTGAAGTTGATATTTAGTGCTAAACTTTTTATTTCACCATTGAAAGCCTTCTATGATGTCTGCCTCATGCGAATTAAGTAAACATAAAAAATATATAATAATTTCGTGCGTCCGAAGCGCTTTTCTGCATTCACCAGGAACGCTCAACCCAAACATTTGAACACTATAAGACCTAAACACGTGAAAAGCCGCATGACGAAAAGGCACATAAAAAAAATTGCCGAATTCATCTAAGATCAACTATATGAGGGAGTTTGAACATTAGTTTCTTAATAATTCTTAATTTATCAACGAAGAATATGTAAAAAGTTTGTTATAAATCATGTGAGTAGCACTGACTATACTGAGTTAATGATATACTCGGAGATGTAAAAAGTTTGTTATAAATCATGCGAGTAGCACTGACTATACTGAGTTAATGATATACTCGGAGACTAACAGTCCACCTGAGTAATTTGTATCGACCCAGTGCTAGTGAATGAAAATAACACTTTATTAATTTCTTGTATCCGAAGCGTTTTTCTGAATTTACCTTCATCAGGGACCCTTAAGCTGTCAAAAATAGACAAGACGTCATTTTCGGAGAACGCTTTGTTAGAATCCGTGTTTTTTGTGTTTTTTTTTTTGTAAAGTAAGATTTGTATCTTTCGAAAACAAGATAGCATTTGTTTAGTATATAAGGCCAACTATGTGAGGATTTTCATATCTTACTCCTTTGTTATTTAATACCTTTGTTAAAGGCAAAAGATGTTTTAGAAAGAAACATTTGATTTTAACATCTTTCTCAAAAACAAAGAGTTTGAAATGTCAAGATAGAAAATGTCTTAGAAAATATACCTGCATGTGAATATAATTTTATGTTCGAAAATATATAGTAGTGAATATAGTTTTGTATGAATGAGATAAACGACTCACGATATGAACATGTAGTTATGATTGCGCAACATGCTTTGATTAGATATTATAGTCTATTAAACGATTTTATCTCATTTAAAAAAAAAAAGTATCTTGTTTCCTATAAACCAGTTTCGTACTCGTCTAGACCCTTACAGAGGCAAATTAAAACTATTGCGTTTGGTCCAGTAAAGCTAATTCAGTAGAAACATCTTGGGAACTATATTGAAAAACAAAGCGATAAAGGTGAACTATACAAGATTTTCTAATTTTGTTTCAGGTTAATATAAAAGTTATAACAAATTACTCGATGTAACCTTAATGTGAAGTTTGAATCCGAATGGTTTAATGAGGATTTAACACGCATTTAGGACAGTCATCTACCGGATTTTATGTCACATCAAAAGTATATTTCTTTACACTGTGGAGACCGCCATAGATAAAGTATTTATAAAGGTAGGCTATAATTTTTATTTATTTATACAGAAATTCGTTCTGCACATATGGTGTAGCACATGTAATGTAAATTCAATATTTCATCGGTATATTTTGAGCCGAATATATTTTTTTTCTGTTTCACTGTGTTATTGTGACAACGGAAAGAATTCACGTCAACAGTCAACATTCAAGATATATTCTTTTGATAATGTATGTTCTGTAGCATGCTCCCAGTGTTTACGAAGTTATAACTTCTCCCTGCTTATAGCTTTTGTTTCGGCCGTGCATAAAAACTTAAACATTTTATCGGAAATGTGAATTGTAGGTTATACATATGGCATATGCATGTACTATTTCTTATATTATAATGGCTACAATGTAGATGTTAACAGGAACATACATAAACAGGATCTATGTAAAAATGTTTACTGCAAGAGGGGACGGATACATTTTTTATGGACTCTTTGTATTCCTGTATTCTTTCTATGTCTCAAAAACCATTATGTGCATTCCTGTATTCTTTCTTTGTCTTAAAAACCATTAATAGGTACACATTTTTATTTAGGGGCCAGCTGAGAACCACCTCCGGGTGCGGGATTTTCTCGCTGCGTTGAAGACCCATTGGTGGCCTTCGGCTGTTATCTGCTTTTTGGCCGGGTTGTTGTCTCTTTGACATATTCTCCATTTCCATTCTCAATTTTACATGTACTTGTTGATTACTGTAGATTGTCATCCCCTTCATGACGTTTTTTTTTATATAAATTTTCCCCTGTCACTTGTATAACATATTTTCCAGCTGATAATACATTTATTTTAATAAAAGTAAGAAAACGTACAACATTTGAATACAATAAGTTCTTATTTATTTTACAAGGTAAGTAACTTTAGAAAAGTAAGATAGCAAATATCTTACAACCGGGCTAAATATCTGAAAGATTGATTGATTGCTTGTTTGTTGATGTGAAACGCCTATTTTTAAGCACCCTATGCTATATTGATTGTTTATTGATGTTAAACGCTACTTTCAGCACTCAAGATTTTGTCGTTGTTGACAATCCTAGTCAATTAAAATAGGAATCGAATACGCCTGTCACTTGCTGGGTTAGAACTCATAAAACTCAAAAATATTCCTACTCTTCAAATAATGAATTAAGTACCCACTGTCTACAGACTATTAAGTAGGTTAATGTAATGAAAGACAAATTAAACAGACCAAAAGGACTGCTTTAAAATTGCCACTTACTTAATTTGGATACTTTGTTCAATATATTGAACAACCTCGCCAATTTGGAATAACTTTTTAAATAAGTCATTCCAAAATGATATCGTTATTTCCAACAGTAAGTCAAATTATTCAATTGACGAAGTTTTTTTTAAATTTCAGAATGCCATTGTTCAAACTCATTTTGTATATAAATGTATTCATTCCATTCAGTGTATTAGGTTTGAACAATCATGAGACCCAGATTCATTTTTATACTCCTCTTGTTTTTCACAGTTGTGAAATACTGTCAATAGATGCTCTTGTTTTTCACAGTTGTGAAATGCTGTCAATAGATGCTCTTGTTTTTCACAGTTGTGAAATACTGTCAATAGATGTCCAAATTTGTTTAATATAATGACAAGACGATAACCGTCAAATAACGAGGTTACCACATTAGAGATGTCTTATATATATTAAATTGTAAGGCATCAATGATGCTCAAAACTATAAGTATTCGCCTCTTCGTATCTGAAATAGATTTCTTATAGATAGATAAGTAGTTCATGTATGCTATCGGCTAGTACTTGTTCTATATTGCTACAAAATTAACGGTTTATATATGCATCTTTATACACGAAACTGTCTAGACGCATGGCCGATAGGAATCAGTTAATATTAGGAAACCAGTTTTCTTCTTTTTACAGTTATGACGTATCTATATTCTTGAGATACTTGTAACTTCTCTTATTTGTACTACTATATTGTACTCTTTCAGTTTGATTATCAAAATTGTTACACGTATACATGTATGCAGTCTATCCCAATTGTTTGTCCTATTCAAATGATCTTCTGTCAAGCTATCTATAAAATATATTGAATGTGATCATTTAAATGTTTGTATATTGATTCTGCGACAACTTAGTCGGGCTAGTTATGACAGTATTTAAAGATTTCATCGTCTTTTAAATTCTGTAATTTGTTTATAATTCCCCGCGTCTGTGTCGATCTACATTTCTCCTGGGTAGCTTGTTGACATATTATAGCAAAGAAGCTCACTCAATCCGGTGCTAGGGTCAATTTGAATATGTAGTGAGGTGCAAAATATTTTTCGTGTTGATAGCCTAACTGCGAATTTGAGATGAAGAACAGCAATGATAGCACTGTTTCTATGCTTCGTTTTTCTTCAGTGTGTGTTTGGATTTTGTGACATGAACAAATTTGGACATACAACTTTTTTCGATATAACAATAGTCACTTGCTTAAAGGGAATTAAACAATGTATGAACATTGTGAACATTTATTTAGATTAACTCATGTTGATTTGGATTATGCTTGTGTGTATATATATTATTACACGTACAGTAAATAGTCTTTTGAACCTGTCAGATATAACAACGAAAGCCTCTTATTATTTGAACAAAAAAAGGATTTGAACAGCTTTTATAATTTTAAATGTAAATTATTGGCTTTTCTTGAAACAATTGTCTCCCAAAGATAAACTAATGACCAACATAAGAGAACGACATGGTTATCAAGCATGGTTAGGAGAAAAATCAAACTCAGTGGGAAAACGATCAGCAATGTTAGAAAGTGTCTGTAACTATGCAGAAAATTATAGGCGATAAAGCAGATAGAACTATTTCGGTAACGAAAATGATTGAAACTCCCTGGGGAAGATGAATTTCAATATTCCGTTAAACCTGTTGTAATGATAAAAACAGGATAAAAAATTACTTTGCCAAATAACATAATGATGTAAATTTCATTTCCATATTGAGTTGTTCTCTACGTTATATAATTTTTGCTGAATATTGAATTCTATAAATATGTGATGCAAGTTGTCAAACTGACTTTTCATCAAAATGTAGAAAGGATTGCGAAGGATTCACTTACAGTTTACAAATTATATTTGTTTTATTTGCTGCTGAAATCTTTAGTTTCAACAATAATTTAATTAATCACTTAAAAAAAGAGACAGAGACGGAATTATTAGAAATGTATTTCAACGTTGCTTCAACAAGGAGTGCGTATTGAGATTTCTGCAGAGGCGGAGGTATACAGTGTATGATAAGAGTCATTATTTGACCCCTTCCAAATTGATGTGATTTTCCCCCTAATTAACAGGACAAAATAATCTGGACATTTAAGTGGAGAAATGTCACTTGTGATTTCACAATGAAGTTATAAAACATGTTGAAATTGACCAAAACTTTAAAGTTTTGGATAAAATAGATATGAGCAAAAAAATAAGGCTTTACCCATAATGACATTTAAACCCCAAATTAACATCTTCATAAAATACAGTTTGTAGTAAACTATCATTTTAGGTAAATATAAAAATAAGAAGATGTGGTATGATTGCCTAATGAAACAACTCTCCACAAGAGACCAAAAGACACAGAAATTAACAACTATAATAGGTCACCGTTCGGCCTTCAGCAATGGGTAAAACCCTTACCGCATAGTCAGCGTAAAGCCTTAAAGTTTGTTCGTATCTAAATATTACTGACAAGATCTCAAAATGAGGCTATTTCTGAAATTTTAACAGTTTTGCACTTAATTCAAAACTAATGATACTGATCTGTTTGATTAATGTCGAATGAACATCCCAATGATTTATATGAAGGAAAAAAAATTGAATAGCGTTGTGGAAATATACCAACATTCATCTAAGAGAAATTTAAAGAAAAATATGTTCATGTATATTACTTAATCGGAAATTAATCACTATAGATTTTATTATGACTGAAAGATTAACGGTTTGGGTTGACAGAATACACAATTCAAGTCAAAGTTCATTTGTATAAGGTACCTATGGCTTTTGATTGTGCATCGTTTTCAGGTTTTATATTATGTAAGAAAGAGTTTACCATCGAGAGGTTAGTATACGTCTCATAATAAAACATAATAAACCCCGTCCAATTCAAACCAAAGACTTAAAAATTGGTAGTTGCTGATTCTCCACTAGGCACGCGGCATTAAGGAGAAGAGTAAAGACTGGTCGGCTCGGAGTCAGAATAATGACTTGTGTTCGGGCAAGGTGACATGTCTTCCTGTGGACTGTTACCTTGTGAACTAGTATGTTAAAAAAAACGGCTCAGCGTGTCGGTCTAGTACAAAGCAGGGTAAATATTCATATTACGTTCATGTTTTCGTCCTGAATTTGCATATTAATTTGACGCTGGACGTTAAGCAGCCATCTATCATCATCATAATAAAACATGAAAAAGAAATTCGTAATAAAAAAATGTATAAATTTAAAAACAAAATAATAAAGATCAATTTAAAGTTATAAATAAAAAAATGTTTGGAGTAGTGAAAAATGCTTAATCTGTTACAAGTTTTAAACCAAAGAAACAAAAGTACAATACTATATGATATCTAAATCTTAGATATACAATACAAAAAAAAACATGCCATTTGAATTCAGGGTAAATCTGACAAATTGTGTTTACAATACAAAAACTGTGTATGAACAAAAAGACTGAACAAATAATGTACATAAAATTTATTTAGAAGAAACCATTAAATTGAAAACATTACAGGAAGTAATAGCGTAATGGATGGTAATGTTGTTTCCATGAAAACATCTTTATGTTGTCTCAGTTTTTTCCTCAGCATTTTATTCCCATTTTCAAAATTTGTAACGCATCAGTATGTCTTTTCCTGATGACATTCGGCAAAAACTCTCTCCATAGATCTGCCCCACGGAAATGCTGCATAACATATACCTGTTGAATGCATTACGAAACTTTGATGTTGTAAGCTTAAGCCATAAAACTATGTTCTGTTTGCCTCATTGGTAACAATTAATTGCTTAACTCATTCTCTGAATGGCAGAGGATTGCTATTAGAATGAATAGGTATCTCAATATGTAACATACCATTGATCGACGTCTCTTGAGTATTGTCGTTTATGTTTTGTCACTGTAAACCTGCTAATGTGATAATCAATTGAATTCTATGGGAATAATGAATTTATTTTCAATGTTTGATATAGTTTAATCAATTATCAGAATTATTTTGGGAAAATAAAAAACAACTTCCATTAAGCCTGAGGTAAGAATTTGAGATGCATTATCAAGATAAGTTAGGAATGTTTTTTTTATTGAACATTGTTTTGTAGATTGTTTTATTGTGGTTGATGGATATTTTGTCTACGATGTATTGGGTTTTATAATCACAGTCAATATAGAGATTATCGAAAAAAAAATTTTGAACAAACCATTGAAATGTAAATGGAAAGTCGTAAATTGACATCATTTCGAGCCATGTTAGCACGTCACTAGTGAGAAAATGACCTTGGGACTTATGATGGTTAATTGTTAGTTAATGACTAACATAACAGTACTACAACTAATGTTCCAACTCCCTCAGGTAAAGTTAACGCACAAAAAAAAAACTTATTGCCCTATTCATATAATTCTCAATAATTCTTTATTGAACTGAAATGACACTATTTTGACACGGACCATGCTGTGCTATAATAAGTTTGAAAAAAGAGTTGGTAATCCGACTAACATTTGTAAAATTATGCGATTCGATCAAACACATGGCAAATTGAGTAAATACAAATAAATTATTTACTGGTACAATAATTTAGTATTAGCAAGTTTATCTACAATATAATAGGCAAACAAAATCACCGATAATACATATGGAAATATTATATTATCAATAATAACATTAACGGTACCGATTGTACTGCGCCAGATGCGTATTTCGACATTAAATGTCTCCCCCCTGATGCTCTATAGGCCATATTTGAAAATCCAAAACTTATTCAAAAATTGGAGAGCTGATTAAACCAACTAAAGGCTCTAAAGACCCTGTGCCGCTCACCTAGATCTATGTGCATCTTCAACATTGGGCACTCGTCCGTCAACATTGTAGGCTAAAAAATAATAAATTACTTAAATTTCATTTTGGTTTATTGTTTCTTCTCTCTATCTTCTATAATTTTTGCCCAAAATAAAGAAAGGTAAACAATGTAATTAAATGCAATAACTCCTATAATGAATCGACTGACTATTTTAGGTATGTTGAATATTTATGCTGTTTTCAGTTTTTCTTTATCCATCAAATTTTACACCAAAACAGAAAGAAAATGGTAAAATTCAAAATATAAGGGCAATGACTCCTAAACAGAGTTTACTGACAATTTTTCCCATGTTTGACATATTTGTAGATCTTTGTCCTACTGATCATTTTTGCTTTTTAAATTTTCTATTATATATCTATTAGACTAAATGTTTTCAGGATAATAAGCAAAAACTTCACAAAAACCGTCATTAAAGAGCAATAACCCCCATAAGGAGTTGACCGACGATCTGGACCATGTAACATGTAAATTATTTGTGGATCTTGTCTTGCTGATCATTTTGGCTATTTAAATGTCTATTTAAGTTTGAAGATAATAACAACCAACGCAAAAATTGAGAAAAAATGTAATTTAAGGGCAATAACTATAACGTTTCAACCAATAATTTCAGCAATTATATCAACTTATTTGTAGATCGTGTCTTGTAGATCATGTTTGCTATTCAGTTTTTTTTCTATCTATTGTAAGTTTCAAAACAAAGGCAATAACACAAAAAAGGTAAACATTGTCTTTTAATAGTATTGTTTGGTTTCATGCCATTACCAAAGTACTGGCTACTGGGCTGGTGATACCATCGGGGACGAACAGTCCACAGGCAGAGAGGTATCGATCCAGTGGTAGTATAAAAAATAACGATACTAATAGATCTATTACTGCACCAGATGCGCATTTCGACAATAAATGTCTCTTCACTGAGGTTTGAGGCCAAAATATTTGAAAATTTAATACAATTTCCAAATTTTGTAACAGCAAACTTTAATAACACTATTTCCGTATTTTCATGCCAGTACTTTGCTATGGCTGTTGATACACTCGGGGGACTAACGGCATAAGTAAGCGGCAAATAAACATTATATTTTCTGTAATTCACTTATTGTCATAGAATTACATTTTTTCTACAATCAAACAATGGCAAAATCTGTTGATCAGCATAATTTAATTTTTTGTATTGGAATATGAAATTCCCTATTTTACTCGCATTATACTCTCTATATATTTAATAACGTCAATATATAAAATAAAAAGTGTATTTATGTCAGTAGTTTCATAGAATATCTAAGAAAAAATGTGTCTTAGACTAAATGATTTAATAGAAATTTTGATACTTGAAATAAAACATGATTAAATAAATCTATTATTTTGTCACGGTTTTAGGTTTGTTGTTGTGCCATTACATAACTTCCTGGTATCAAGTTAAATGTTCTAACAATATTACAAAACAGTGGGGTTAATCGAGTCAATTTTGCATATAGAGATTTTTAACAGCATCCAAATTATTTGTTTCATGCTGCAAAGATTATTGTAAGTAATTATTCTCAGCATATAATTGGCAAATAATACAAAGACTGCACTATTTTGTTCATGCAATGAATAATACCAGATGCAAATAATGTAATACGCTTTAATACCCAAAGGATGTTTACTTAAAGTAGCATGGAAAATTTTTGTTTTTAAATTAAAAATATAAGAATCGCTTGACATTAAAATTTATTTGGCAATACATCAGCCAGTTTGAGGATTAAAGCACGTAAACCTATAATGGTTTCGCCATTTTTTGTGAGGTACAATGTCGGGGATTTTGTGGAGACGGTTTGTATGCCGTTGTTTTAAAAGTATTTATTATAGAGCGACATTTTGATTGAAGTTTCATTGTAGTCGAAATTACAAAACAAAAGATTTAAAGTATGATCAAGAATAAGAAAAAAAACATAATCTTGAAAAAAAAACCAGTTATACTCAACGAATGCAAATAACACGCATGGGTTGGGAAATATAGGGGGCGAGGCGAGGGTTCAAACTAAGTTAATAAATCATATAGTTCCTATAAACAATATAACATAAAATTATTAGTGTAATTTTGAAGATCGATAAAATAATACAAATACTACACATGGGATTGTTACTCCCACAAGAAGTCCTTATTGGAGCAATGATACTACACATGGGATTGTTACTCCCACAAGAAGTCCCTATTGGAGCAATGATACTACACATGGGATTGTTACTCCCACAAGAAGTCCTTATTGGAGCAATGATACTACACATGGGATTGTTACTCCCACAAGAAGTCCTTATTGGAGCAATGATACTACACATGGGATTGTTACTCCCACAAGAAGTCCTTAGTGGAGCAATGATACTACACATGGGATTGTTACTCCCACAAGAAGTCCTTAGTGGAGCAATGATACTACACATGGGATTGTTACTCCCACAAGAAGTCCCTATTGGAGCAATGATAATAAAGAACCGCCTGTCAAGTTTTTTCGATGAGTAAAATATTATTGCTCTTGATAATATTTTTTTTTGTGAATTCAAAACAAATCATATACTTATTTTTTGCCTCCTCCTTTTTCAAAGATACTTACTCCGCTCTAGACCACGTGGCAAGTCAAGAATCAATATATATTGAACATGTTCGTATCTTAAAGATGAAGCACTGTTGCCATCAGGGCCGTTACTACATTTAGGCAAATGAGGCAAACGCCTCATGTTGGAAATTTCAAAAAAAATTAATAAGTTGAAACAAAAGTTTGTCTTCATATCAAATTGTTTTCACGGCGAGTGTCTTGCAAGAAGCAAGTTCTGTTCACCCTCTGACGTCGACCGTTTTTTTTTATCCATGTTTCTCATTTATTTTTAGTTTTCAGTGTTGATTGTCTATAATTTGTCGTTATGTGTCTTATCTGTTACCGGGTTTGTCTTTTGTTCATTGATTGCCCTTCTTCATGACTATTGTCTTAGCGTTAAATTTCATTTGTAAATTAGTAATTTTATTTTAAACTTGAGTTTTATTATATTTAAGGACCTTTCGTCTAATTTTAAAAACTACTTTAAATTGTAAAAATATGTATCGGTTAGTCTATGAAACATTGCTAATAAAAATTAAAAATATATCGAAATAGCATAGTCGAAGTGGTCGGTAATGACGGGTGAACGGTTGTGTGGTTTGGCAATGTTACATGTCCACCGATGTTCAGATATTGTTCGAGAAAATGTTTTGAGAAGATACGAAGCTACAGGACATAGAAAAATTGGTCGTTTTTTCATGGAAAATTGTACTTTATATTAAAGAATACAAAACTGGCTCTCTTTTCTGTTAAACTAAAAAGATGACATGGGTTAAATTAAAGTGAGACAACCAATCTCCCGGAATCAAATCATTTAAAAGAAAAATAATGTATAACCATATGACCTTTTACATTGAAGGGCGTAAACTTGCATTAAGCCGTGTTCAGGCCCTTTAATAGAAAACAAAGGGATATGGAGTAAATGTGCATGGAAAAATACAAATTATCAATGAACAGGGCTTTTATTTGACAGTCGCTGGAGGGTCTTCAACAATGAACGAATCATTCATACCTTACAACAATGTCAAGACGGCCCCTAGCGTCGACTTAAGCGGTACTTAAAGTAGCTGTGAATAAATTTCAAAGTCACAAAAAATTACACCAAATTCTAAACACAATACAAGACAAGAACAGGCAGATCCGACATTAATCACCCGGTATACATATTAAAACAGCACAAAAATGTAGCAATGAGGTCTTAAGAACAGTTTTCCTGAGTCAACCCCGAGTGTACCCTTTCTATCCCAGTTAGGAATTACATCAATTTGTAATTGAAATGTGTTTAAAAACTGAAACCAGTTTACAGAAGCTTATTAATAAAACAATTAGCACGGATATGCTTATTGTAGCCTGTATGAAAGGAATGGGAGGCACCATGCTATATCGATAAATCACGCTGTCTGCAATTTATAGGGAATAAGAAAGTCCAGTTTGATAACTATCGGTTCCCTCTTATTCTATCATTTCTCCTGGTGATATTTGTGAAGCTCATAAGTTTTCTAATTTGTGAGGAAATAGTCCGAATAAAGGATTTATACACTTAAAGAAACGTAAAAAGACAAACACTTTTATAAATGGCATCCTTGCTTTTGTACATGAACGGGTGTGGGTAAACATTTTTACACATATCTGCTTTAATTTTTTTTTCTTAAACAATTGCATGTTTATTCATATACTACTGTCAAAATAACAAGTATGCTAGAGAAAATAAGGTCGTACCCTATCCCAAACGAGACCCGATATCATTCAACAAACACATCAGACTCTCGATCGCCACCTCGTACTGATATGTATATGCTTGATTGATTGATTGATTGATTGTTTCTTGCTTAACATCTAGTGGCAAATACTTTCTTGAAAAATCAGGACGACTGAATGTAATGGGAGTCTGAGAATGGTATAGGGGCCAATATGTAATAAATGCCTCCCATACCCGTATGTCTATGAGGATATTGCCTTCTTTACATGTACATAACTATAAAGATGATATGAAATTTCTTCTGTATCTGTGAATTATAGCATTTATGGCTTCAGTTTGTGTCACGTGACTGTCATATTTACCACATCTATATGCAGAAAACTGGCTGATAAAATTCGTAAACATACACGCTCGTGACACCAATGTATATAGCAATGACACCGATGGATATAGGAGTGAATAATTTTTACGTTACTAGCAAATGTACGTAACATGCCCATGACGCTAAATATCTACATAAATGTTAGTACTTTTCAAGTTACTTGCCCGTAACACTAATATATGTGGAACACTTTTAACATTATTTGCCTCCGACACCAATACCAAACATAACGACTATAAACACGTTTATTTAGCTTTATTTCTCATTATTTATTATATTCTGAGGCAGAGTTGTATTAGTTTCGGAGAAAGCTATTTCATGTCTGACCATTCATTAACGGTTTATGAGAAATGTTTCAATGATCTAAGGCTAGACATAGGTCCAAATTATAGTACTCATCACAACAGTTTTAATCGTAATAAATCTTCCCTCATTTATCACAAAACACTTTATAAATCAACAAACGCAAATAATAAGAAAATGAAATTCTCTTTATATGATAAATGGGGGCCGTATTTAATTGATACAGTTCCTTTAATAAAACCGTCTAGCTGGGATGGTACAATACTCATTTATCAATACTAACAAATCAAATTCAATGTAACTATTCGTATAAACGAATTAATGGAATTAAGAAAATATAGATGAGTTACTGTTTCTGATATTGAGGATTTGACATTGCTTATTTCATAGCCCTCTTGTGCACTATTACCATGTGTTACGATAGAAAAAAGCCAGACAGAAGAGAATCGGCATGTAGTTAAGTGAATATTAAGTTGGTTCCTTTGACCATGGAAGTATTATATTGACTAATACTTCCATGCTTTGACGTTAGGGAGCCTTAATGACCACCAATTGAGTTATTTTATCAATGTCATTTACGTTTAAGTATTGGTCATTAATATGTGGAAACAGTATGGATCCACTATTAAAAAAACACTGCTACGGTTCCTGTAAGCAACAAGTAGCAACGCAGTGCGTTTCAATTCACAACATATATAATTAGTAAATATGACTTTTTTGCATGTTGTTTGGAAGATTCTATCAAAGTGTGATTAAAACGAAGAGCCTTGTAGTAACTTTGTTCTTTAGGTCAATCATGGAAGTAATATAGTCAATATAATAATTCCATGGGTTAATGTACGTTACACACGCGATGATGGTTCATTCTTTTCGCATGAACCGGTCAAATTTGCTGCCCCCCTCCAATGACAAAATTACTGTGTAACGAGAAGATAAGTTGAATATAAAGTGTTGAAGGTCAAGAACTCAAGAACTATTGTATATGTAACATAGATGAAATATCTTTATTTCAAACATATTTAATTAAAGACACCTTGCATATCAGGATTATATGCTTAAAATCCAGTGGCCTATATTATAGATAAATAATCGGTCGACATAAGTAAAAAGCGACGAATGTAGCATGTGCTATGTAAATCAATTTTCTTCTTTTTGTATCCAAATTATGGATTGGAACACGAAAAAAGAAGTGTAAACTATAAACATGCTATTGTTATCCGGAACCTTTCTATTTTTTCCCTGTTCCAAGATTGTTAGTACATTTATGCTAACATGCACAATATTCAACGCGGAACTTCTGAGAGCTTTTCTGTGTAGGTTAACTATGTAAGTCATTTAAGTCAGCTGAATGACCGAAAATAATAAATCAATTTATATACACATTTATAAATTGAGTATCGTATAAGAATATTGAAGAATTGTTCATACATACATTGTATAAAAGAAATTGTTTTAATGTTATTAATATAATTGTTCTACAAATACTATAACTAGTAACTGAACTATTTTGCCATCATGCTTGGTGAGAATGAGGTTTATCCCCGAATTGAATTCACCATGAGCAACATGACGGGTGCCACTATTGGAGCAGAATATACTTGCCCTTTAGAAATCACCCCTATTTTGAATGGGGTACGTGTTGTTCAGTCTTAAGTTTACTATGTAGTGATTTTTTGGGTTTTTTTTTTTTGTCTTTTCGTCGTCATTCGTTATTTGCCATGATGTCGTCAGTTTCACTCCGAGTTAAGAGTTTTGAATCTGCCTTTGCTCTCATCTGCCTCTTCTTTACCACCAAATTAAGATCAAATTGCTGAAAGACCCCACATCCGGAATTATAATGCTTTAACGGCATTGCGTATATTTAACGTTGATTTTTTTTAATTGCTTACATTTTACTTTAATGTAGCGATGAAGAAATTGATAATATGTTTGTAGAAAAAAACACACATTTATTATCACGTTTAAGTTTAAAATACAAAATATATGACAAGCACTTAGTAAATTTAAATAGGAATGACCTAGGTACATTTTTGTGGATTCGCTATTTAAGTTTTGATTTAATGTTTTCTCTCGTCAAATGTATGTGTTAATCAAATATTAAATACTAACTTGTCTTTCGCACTTTACTCAGTAACCAAATAGTGTTTGTTCATCTCAAAGGTCCGTGGTTAAATAAATATAATAAAAAGGACTTAAAATAAAAGTTTGTTTGATAAACCATCTAATACAACTAAAATGAACAAAAAGGCTTTTTTGTCGATTAACGTATTGTAAATAATAAACAAAGTTTATGTTTAACTAAAACAGATGTGGGGTTAATAAAAGTATTTCTACGTTGTTGGGAGTCGACAAGAGCTTCTCGATGACCACATATCTTGTTTTTCAAAACAGACTGTGACATACTGAAAAAAATGAATCCCACTGATATCAATCAAATGCAGGAATATTCTGTGTTTTATGGGGAAAAAATTCATGCAGTCTATATAATTAACAATCAATTACGCGTAATGCTTAATTTCTGTCAATTGTTCTCAACTAATAACCACATTGAGATATTTTTGTAAAAAGTTATGTAAATTTTATTATCTACACGATATTTCGTTTTAGAAGTACATTTCATCGATTTGATGTTCAAGAAAATCACTGGAGTGAAGTAATATTACATTCACATCTTGGAAAATCAGTGCTAATTTTGTTTATAACACAAATAGATCGTATATGAATACAGGACAAGAAAGTTTAAGATTATTGTGGCATAACCATTTGATACATTCATCTCCAGATGTTTCTGTGGTAATGTTTATAGAATGATTATATGTGGTTATGATAGAATAAAAAATAAACATATTAGATGCAAATCCATCAAATTGAAAGTCAGTGTTGATTTATAGTTATGATATTTGTTCGAATTATTGCGTAGTGATTGATCTAAATATTAGTAATATTATTATTCGGATTGTATTTGATTGTCGATTGCGATTATGAGTGAACGGGATTTTTATTTCACGGCCTCGTGAGCAGGAAAATGGCCTATATGAGAGATTAATTGTAAAAAGTATAAACTACATTCCATGAGGATTATGATTTCATTCATTCAGGACTAAGGTCATTGTGATAAGGGATATTATCTAAGTGACATTTAATATAACATTTTTCACTTTCTATTGTAAGTATTATCATATGTTAATGGTAAAATTGATAGAAAATTGCATATCATTCTGTATTTTCACCAAATGGTGTAATTAATTTCTAATGTAAAGAAATTCTTTGCAATATGGAAATAGGACGAGGAAATCGAGTTAAGAATGAGACATAAGACTTAAGCATATGTTACATTGTTTTTAATCTCTACAAAGTTTAAATTTAATTAAATATCAAAATCATTACTAATTACAAATGTTTGAGTAGACAAAATTCTCTGAAAGAATTTAGATATTTTATCAAATATCAATGAAAAATACTCACAAAACCCATTTTAAAATCGATCCTACTGTTAAATATTTTTTTTCGTAGAAAACTTTCAATTTGTTTAGTTGTAGACTTACGCAATATTGAACAAGGTACATTGTGTAAACTCGCTTGTAAAAATTAATTCTAAGTTATACTTAAATGAACCAATACCTTTTATCGACAGGTATCAAAATAACAAAGAAGGTCTTTAATTTTCTGTTTAATTTTCTATCTAACGGAAGCTTTCTGTAACCTCTGGCCCCAATTTGTAAGCAGAGAAAGAATCGTTTACATTGTGTTACGTGTAGACCTTTGATCACAACCTGACCGCCCATTGCGTTGTGTATCTTCAGTGTTTGCATTGAATAGCGTTGATGGGGCGTATTATACCGCAGGCTTCGATCTGCACCTATGAAGCATTGTATCTATAATTACAGCGAGGTAATTAAAAGAATTCTGCCTTCGATTAACATTATACGTTTAAACTGTAACGAGACCGGACTGCCGTCTCTGAAATTAAGGTAATAAAATGACAGAAATCAATACTAAATTCATCATTTTCTCATCTTCGAATTTAAATATAACTGAATTTATCTTGATTTAAAAAAATACTATTTCGTAGGTGCAGTGTTGTAAATGTGTAGAAGGCGATAACTATTTATGCTATATATGGTTTATCGGCAAATTTATATTCATTTCATTACAGAACAGGGAAAGGCGAATCTGTTAAAAATACATTGAATTTGAATTAACTTGTAACTTTTGTTATTTTCAGATATAACCCCAAGAGATTCGGTGCTAAACGGTTTCTGTAATATTCCGTAGGATTAGTAAGCATGGAAATTAGTTAAGTGAGATGACACAAAATACGAATCAAAAATTTTACAAAATGTGATTTAAAAAAATGAAGAAACGTGTTGAATATAAGAGTTGGATAAAGAACTACCTCCTGTCGATATTGTTTACATTTGTTTTCTCTGGTAAGTATAAATATTACATAATTTGTCGAAATCATGAATTGAATCTTAAACAGTTGAGTAATTATTATCTCTTTCTTGTCAATCATAGCATAAAAGTCTTAAGCGATTATTTAGACTTAAATCTACTTGAAAGTAGTTGGGTATACCATAGCTTGGCGAAATATTTGCATAATTAACTTCATGGCATTTTAGTTAAATGTGTGAATAAAACACAATAAATTAAAAAAAACATATAGGAAATATACAATTTACATGTTTTAATCTTTTATTTATTTTCATTCCATTATCTGTAATTCTGACGACACTAAAATGTTATGGTACAAATGTAATGCATCGCTGTTTTTTTGTCTCCGTCTTGTCTTTCGAGACCCGTAACCGAAAGTCCTATGTTATCCGAGAAAAAATACATTCGGGCAATGTGACGGCATACATGTAACAGGAACATATATATTGATATACTGTTCCCAGATGTATACAAGAAAAACATTGATTAATATTTAAAATTTTACGAGTCATTTTTTTGCACAAAATATGTTTGGCTGAATTTCGCTCACAATCACATTTTCGAAAAGACCGTTGTTAAATCCCATTATTTTAGTTCTGAATAATTTTCACCTGTTATTAATGTGTATACTTGTGAACAAAGAATTAGGTATAATGTACTATTATACCTAGCAAGTAACTGACATCATTATGTATATATTTCTTTCCATCTTGTTCACCATTGTAAAATATATTTGTATGATTTGTCTGCCTCTTGTTACAATGTAAACTTCTAGAGAGTTAATAAAAGTTGAAAGTTGAAGTTAAGTATTTTAAACTATCAGAACCTGTTAGAGTGTAAAAAGGTACATTTTCAAAATCGTCAGATAAGTCCCACATATAAGCTGTTTTAAGAAGAGGCGAGCATTTATATGATACGATAGATTATAGTAATGCTTTTAATGTAGTTTGGGATTTTGTGGTGTGCAATAGCTATTTTACTTGGTTCAGACATACTCGGATTTATACTGTGCGTTATTATCTTTCTTTGTTTATCTTTTGGATATTCCAAGGATCAAGATGAGTCCGAGGATGCTTGGTTACTCACAAAAATGAGTTGATATCCATATAATACCATGTCATAGATTGTCATCGTTTTTCTCCATTAAAGGAATTTATGACTCTGTGTAGCCTCTGTATTTACCATTCACAGCTTGTCTAGACTAGGGGCCATTTAGAGTTGATATATTGTATGTACCCTGTCTATCATTAAAGGCAGTTTGTCGACCTCTAGAGTGGCCTATTTTTGGTTTAATTTTTTTTATTGGCGTTTAAACTACATCTCATCTGATTCATTTTTATTAACTTCATTGACCGCATCATTATTCATTAAAAAAGCCATTTGGAATGATTTTCAACAACACGGTACTTATCGATATTTTTCTAATTCTCTTTCTCAGCATCAATAATCAAAACGGTATCTTTGGTTCTATCTAATACCAAAGTTTCCATCCGACCTTGCCTGACGCAAGAAGATAAATCTTTTTCGATACATTTACTTTTAACGACAAAATTATTTTCATCCTCTTAACAACAATATGGAGACTCTTATTATAGAAACATTTCCTTGATTGTTGGTTGCTTAACGTCCAGTAGCCAATATTTATGCGTGATTAGGACGAATATTTTCCTGATTATTTATATATATATTTTATATTATCTGAAATGAACATTTTAATGATATCGATACTTATTTGTACTTAATTCTATGAACTCATTGTGTTTAAATAGTTATCCTTGAATTATTTTCAGGTATCATATATGTGGATATCAAATACACGAATACAATAAATGTCTTATATATTTTACAAGTATAAAATTTTCTGTTTGGAACTTCTTTTCACTGCGACTTGAATATTTGTATGATTTAAACAATCTACTATTTAAAACTTTTAGATAAATACTGAAGAAACAGTTGCTAAATAAAAGTTAGAATAATACCATGATAGACCAAAAGACAGTTTTTGGTGTGTAGTAATATTTATCTTTGACTCGCAAAACATTGACATGAAGGATTAAAATATCCCAAGAGGGGGAAGTAGGTTGATTGTTGCAAGGCAAAAATTCTGGTCATACCAAAATGCCCTCATTTTCCAGCGGCAGTCAAAATTCACCTACTATATCTGAGTGTTTTTTTTCCCGAACACACTACATTAGTTCATTGAACATAAGTTTCCGTCTTGATAATGAATGCAATATTTACCACTATCATGTGACAACCAATCAGAAAAAGCGAACAGATTAAAATACTTTTTTTAGTATATCTTGAAATTTCTTTTCATAAAGAGAGTTAATAGTTGATATTTAAGGGGAAATCTGATTTTCGTTGATTTTTTTTAAATAATGTGCTCAGTGGACAAAAGGTGATGTGGGATTTCCACAATGAAACAGCAACCTAACGAAACAGGTATATCCAGGTAAACATACGGCCATCAACAACCGACCGGTGTCTATATAATACATTCCCGACTTGGGACACGAATACATACATTGTATATGTGACGGGCTGTTTTCCCCTCTAGATCTCCACCTTCACTGAAATATATATGCGAATCTGGCATATGTGCGAAGTGTGTTTTATTATTAACATCGGAGTCCAGGAATAAAAAGACAGGCTGAGCCCCCATGACCTAAAGAAAGAAAAAAAAAAACCAATTATTACACTAATGTTTTATTTCATGTATTTCATGATCTAATATGCTAAATGAAATATAGATCAAAAGTAATGGAAATTGAATCGCTTAAACCATATCTGTAAAAACTATGATGGTAGATCAAAGCTTAATTGATTGTAATGGCTTGTCCTTAATCAAAGTACTGAAGTACTGAACATCGGATGACCGCAAGTTCTTTTGGATAGTCAAAAGCACTTGTCACAGAAAAAGATCCAGCTCTATACCTGAAACTGAGGCTAATGTACAGAGATATATTTTTGTTCTATTACAATTTCGTGCGTGGATGATGAATAAATGACAGGAAATTCAACCTCACCGTAATAACTATTATATTGTAGTGATACAAATCAGTATACACTGGTCTGTTTTTATATATTATATTAATATAACAGTTAATTGTATATATAATTTTCATCCATTTGTATATCATTCTATTCTACTATTCTAATAATAGTGCAGTGCAAGTGCATGGTGGACACTCTTCTGTAAAAATTCGATTTTTCTAAAAGATTGGATATGAGTAGGCATTCATATTTTCCCGCAAAAAAACAATCTTCTATGCAGAGTTACCGGTTCTTGCCGGGATTGTCGCAAAACGTTCTTGAGATATTCTTCCGCATGCTTCAACACAATTCTTCGGTACGTGTGCATAGATATTATCAATGTTTTTTACTTATATATATATATATATCTAACGACAAAACATTTTCATGTTATTAATCTATGTTCTAAACAAAAATGTTTTTATCAGTACTCATTGAAGAGATGTATTTATAGCAAACGATAAGGAATGTTATTTTGCACTCGTTAATATCCGCGTATTTATCATGTTCATAGATCAGTTAAAAAAACTCAAAACGAATGTTACGCAATGGAAATCTAGGCGATAGCAATACATCGGAATGCCCTCACGGTCATCGCGATGTAAAAAGAAATAGGATTAAATATTTGAACTATAATACTATAATGTACATATAAATAATGGTCATTTGTTTAGCTTATCAGTTTAAGGACAATTTAAGCATTATTCTGTTTATTTTTAATTAAACATAAATTATGTTGTATAAATTTCAATCTGTCGATTCAATATTTATTAATTCAAATAAAAGTTATTAAGAAAAACTGTTAACTTATCAAAACTAAATCTAGCTTTCTTTCTGATATGCCTTACTTATATCATGGGGGTATTATATAGAACTCATATTACTTCCATGCTTATACCGACTAAAAGATAATCTGTAAGATTGAAGTAATCTTTTTGTTAAAGTAATACCTTTATCATACGAGAGGTGTTCATGAACTTATACGATCTAGTACCAACGGATTGGCGAAATTTGAATATGAATATACAAATCTGTAGATAGATTTATCATTATTCCCAAATGTGTTTAGTTATTATCTATTTTTTTGAAGAAATTATATGTTTAAGTTGTTGATAAAAGCAAAGCAGACATCGATAAAATTGTATATTTATGACTCGCACAACTTAAGTATAATTTAGATGATTATATCTTTTACCAGGAAAGAGTTTTGTTGACGTTCCTTCGCTTAATTATAAAAAAAATATTCAATACTACTTGGGTTATTTAGCAAAATAATATTATTCCGACCGCACGTAAAAAAACTCTAGCGTAGATATAAAATAAGAAAATTGTACAGGAAATCTATCTAGGTGTTAATTTAATAGAGTGGATGGTAGACAAATCAATTGACTTATAGATACTATAATAGTTGATGACAAGTACTATTTATCATTATTACCTAGAGACTTCTTAATCCATTTACATCCATAGCTTGACATCTATCTTTGTCGGATTTATATAAGTTTATTGCTAGTCACTTTATTGGAGAGGGTTACATCTGTGAAAATTGTCATTATACAAAATGGTTAGGCCAGAAAAAAAGTAGTTGCTTTCTCTATCCCTACCTTCCCTAAATTTTCATGCTCTCACTAAGACATGTTTGTGGACATTTTTGGTTAAGCACCGTCTTAAGTCCGTTAATTTTTAGCGAATACCGTTAAAATCTATTCCTATACAGTTTATGTAAAATATTGAAAAAAAATCATTTTACTTACCTACTTACTTACTTTATTTTTTTTTGCGAGGAGGCAGGACACAATTCAATATATAGTTTGACCTTATATATCAAAATATACATGTATTATAGTCTTTTTCCCCTTACTGTCAGTTACTATTCTGTTCCATCCAAGTATTTGATCAGTTTTCTCTGACGGTTGTCACTATAAAAAAATCCCTCAAAGACTTTGACCAAGTTTCATTGACGGGCCATTAAGGGTACTCTTACTTTCGTTTTTGCCTTCTAGTTAATCAAAATAAAAAAAAAATAAAAGGTTTTTGTGTAACATGTATTATAATACCTTTCGGTGTATATTTCTATAAACTTCAAACAGATTTACTGGTCAGGCAAATAATTCAAAATGAAACATGTTTTCAAGAAAATATAAAACTATGGAAAGACAATTAGTCACGCTGGCTTATACATGCATCTGAATTAAAAATTTTAGTTCTCACTTGTTGTCAATCACAGGAGCACATTGAAATATTTATATTACTACACGTGTTTACCGTTTTTATTACCTTTATTCTCTCTCTAATTCTGTGTACATATATAAAGGAAACATGTTGCCATTGTCTTACTAAGAAATGTACGTAACAACTTTCAATTTTAATTAAAGAAATAATTTATTGGCCTAAATTTGACATTTCAATGATTGAACGACATATTAAATAAATCACATTAAACTTATTGCACATTTTTTGTTCAATTTACATATAATAAGGCATGTGTGTTTTTCATTTTGTTTATGGTATGTAAGAATTGATTTTAAAAAAGTTAAGAGATTTTAATCAAGTCTGTTTTAGTTGGTGGGGCAAATGTTTTTTTGTTGTTGGTTTTTTAAAATTTTTGTATGCTACTACGCCAATTCTACTGATAATATTCATTTCAGGAAAAAAAAGTGCACCTAAGACTTTGATTAATATCTAACATAAAACCATTTGTTCTTAATATCTGGAGTCTTTGATTAATATCTAACATAAAACCATTTGTTCTTAATATCTGGAGTTGAAATGATTCAGACCGAACGGTTAGTCACACGACAAAGAATGACAAACCATAATCATCTATAAAAACTTAATACCATATCATTTAAAATAACTACCATAATTCGAAAATAATTTTCTACAAGCTCAACCTTTTACAAAATACTTTACTGTAATTTCAAAAGTCATTAAGCACATATAGTACGACTTAATCCATTTTAACAAGCAAATAAAGCATTAATGATATGTATTAACTTCCAATATTTGACTAGGTGGAGGGCTCATGTTGCAGATTATCGGTCTGTCATCTCTTATCATCTAACCAAACCAGGTGGGATGACTGGGTGTCCACACGTATTAAATCAATCATCCAATTTTGTCTTTATCACTGAACCAATAAAACCATACTTTAATTTATTAAATATTTTTGTAATCTAAACATTTAGCAATGAATTGGGGTTTCCCGAACATCATCTGTAAAGCGCTCTCTGGAGGCTTCCTACTGTGACTGTAATTGAAGAATAAGTCAATTTGAAACAATCGATAGATCTAGGGCGATGAAATTAGAAACCGACGGAGATGTCAAAGTTCTATAAATGCAAAAGTAAACAGCATGTACTTAAAAAGGATAGTTGTTTTAAAAGATTAGATAACAACGCATAGGAGCCTTCAAATCTTTGATCGATATACGAGTCTTTCACGCAAAACATCATTACATGTATTTCAATATGTAAATATGATTTCATCGTGTTATAAAACAAAAACAATATTTAAAACTTTAATGAAGAAAACCATCAATAAAATATACTTCACGGCAAGTGTATAAAGCCATGCAGTAAAACCTTTTTACTGATGTCAAAAATTGATCTTCCGTAGTTTACTTACAAATACTCAATTTTTAGAAATATGTTGGGGACACTATTATACAATAATCCACAACTTTGTATCACATCAAAAAGAAGATTAAGCATGGTAAGAGCCTTTCTTTAACTTGATGGGACCAAGAAGCCTGGTAGATGATGCATTTAGTGGATTTTGAATTTTCTGTTTTTCATTCCCTAGACAAATATGATCAAAGGATATTACGTCCGCGTAATCTGTACGATAGAGCTATAGATCTATGGTATTACTTCTTTGATAGAACGAACCTATTTCTAAGGTACACAACTAAAATGGATTTGAGATGATTTGTCCCGAAATTGACATACTAAGATAATAACATAAGTGACATTTATCTCATCAGATTGCCGGAAGTTGACAAGACAGGCGTTTGAAGTGCTAATTAGTACTGTAAAAGACACGAAAGTACTAAATGTACAGATTAGATGCTACTTCTACTAACCTTTGATGTAGGCATAAGTGCGACACATCTCATTTACCTTATCTCTTAAAGTGTAATTTGGAATTCTTTCTATAATATGAAATCAGCAACTTCTGAATCTAACCACAGATGAAAACAAATATGGCTGTTCTTATCTTTATTCAAAAAGACAATTCCCCTCCGAGGAAACACATATTACGTCTTTGTTTTATTATTCAACAAAAAGATAAAAACCCTTGTGGCTAAGTCATTTTCTAATTTTAAATACTAATCATTGTTTGACTTATACTTTAAAATTTTACATCCTCCGAAAAGGAAAAAGTTATGAGATTTTTTCAATATAATGTCTCCTACAGCAGTTTAATTTTGACGAATGCATTTCAAGCCTATGTTTCAAAAACTAATTAAGAAACACATTATTGAAATGTATTTGGAAATGTCTGTTTCTTATGAATACTTTTCATCGTCAATCCGTTTCTTCCAATATCTATAACGTATGTTTTCATATCCTTAATGGAAATCCAAGATTGCAATGGAAGCACATACCGAAATGACAGCTGAAGAATAATATCAAACCTGTCAATTATCATTTTATTTACACCCTTATATGCCAATTTAATATTATTAATTTGATATACAGCCCTATTTTGAACTGTTCCGTATGATAAATGAGATTGCGATGCAGCTGTTCCATCTACAAGACAAATATTAATGTATGTTTTAGTGTTTCGTTACTTTGATATTTTGGGTAATTGGTTGCAGCAATCGGAAACATTTTTGATCAACAATGCAATCGACTATGAAATTATTGATAGAAGAGGTCCAGAATTTGAACCTGATTTATCTAAATTCGATTTATTAACAAAATTATACTCATTTGAAAATGAATCATAATAGATGGCAGAATTAGTTTTGACAGTAACAAATTACAATATCTGAAAGTTGCCATTCTGTATCCGCTGAATATTGATTATAAATTATTACGAATAAAATAAATACTATACAAGTCAATATGATCATTAGACCGATTGGAATATATCGTTATGTTGCTTTTTAAGAACTACATCAAATCTGCAATTTGAATATTTTCTATTTGTTATTTTTTTGGCTATTTAGAAATGTGTTGTTTTTTTTAAACCATGTAATGATGTAACGATTTCTCATAAATAAATACTATTTAGGAGTATTTTCTTATTTATTTTGTTGACAATTATCCATTTCTAGATCTTATTAAGTTATTTATACTCTTGATGACGATTTGCATTCAACTGATAGAATAGAATCTTCCCCAACAATTACTACAGCAAGTTTAATGCTATACAATTTGCAGAAGAACGACTGGTCTTACAAGTTCATTATCTTCGTCACCACTACACATTGGTTGATCTTTCAGTGTCGCTGTTTTCTCAAGATTCTAGACCATTTTAACTTTGCAATAGATCACACATAAAGTCATGTTCGCTATAGGCTGTTTCTCGAATCATGTCTTTCACCGGAAAAGATCGTCAATAAACTATTTTCATATTACCGACTTTTGACTCCGGATTGTTTAATTTTTCTACAGGTTACCTTTTCTGTGGTAGACATCCTGGTACTCGGTCAAGTACGAGCAACCAAAATAAGTAAAATCAAACATATAATCGGTGTAATTTGAGGGGAAAGTTTACTGTTTTCCGAGAATTTTGTCGTGTAAAGAAAATATGAAGCAATTAATTTTCTCCAAAAATTGTACCGATTAAAAGTTTGATTTTACTTCTTTACGTTGCTCTTACTTGACTTGACTGTCGAAAAAATATAAACTTCAGAGTCAAAAGTCGGTAATATGAAAAAAGTCTATTACGCACGCTCTTATGACGTCATTATCCAGATAGAATGAGCGCCTGTATCCCTGCACTATTAAAGTATAAAAGCATTTTCAAGATGCATCATTCTGCAGGGTAGTCTAGAAATAATCTATGTTCCGTAAGAACGTAATCTCAATTCCTGTACGACTAAAGGGAATTAAGGTGACCATCAAATTAGATTTTAATTTCCTGTATATTTTGTGCAGTATAGCATCAAACTTTTTCACCCGTTCGCTCAACATGATTGTGTTGGAAGTGACGATGCTTACATTTTTGTCACGTGGTGATGGAAGTCACATGACAGATTCATCTAACAACTGGCGTATTATCCATCTGACATATTCAAGGTATACGAAAATGTAGTCTTGTTCAATGCTTTGACTCTTACCATATATATACTGACTGATAATGTGGAATAGCATGATAGGGGACGAACTTTTTATCACTTGGTTTATTGATCTTGCGATTCCGATTGTGTTCACTTATTGTTAAAGTCCAGTGGTAATTACTTCATTCATATTCAGGACGACTATATGTTAAGGGCCATTAAACACATGCTAGGTTTTCTGTGGCGTATTTTGTATTTTGAAATCGATATAATGAGCTATAGATTTGTCTATGCGGCTTTTATCTGGAACTTTAATTTAGTTTCTTTAAACAACAATTAATGGTAAAATCTGTCAAGGCGCAGAATTAAAAAAGAACAACTTATCTTGAAGGTCTTTAAAAGCATTTTTAACCTTCATATACTCATTCACGTGTTTTTAAGAACTTAAAGTTACAAGCATGCAGCTGGAAGAATTTAATTTAGGGGATCAAGAAGGTAAAGAAACTAATTTTAGATTTGATTATTTTCTGATATCGCTTCAAAATGAAGCATATTCTTATACTACACCCATTATGACACAAATGCGTGCGTACTCCAATTGATAAATTGCTCCCAGAAAAGATATATTATCGTGCATTATTTGCACTTAGTTCACATCTTGGAAATACGAAAAGCTTCACTTTCAGATATCTGGAACCATCATTAAAGATTACATTTCTTCAATATACGACGCTTATATCATTTATCGCTTTCATTCTCTATCAAGACATTTCATCTAAATATAAAAAAAAAATTATGCTTTACTTCAAATATCTTCTAGCTATTAAAAAATCAAACAGATTGATAGAGCATAAAAATTCACCGTAGCATAGACAAATATGATAACTTTATCGGCGAATGTCAATTGGTAAGGTAACCTGATGTTCCTAACCTTTTCTATGACTAAATTCATCATTACGCAATAGTGTCTTTGGTTTTCGTATCTTTTTATGGAAAGTTTTATTTGAAGAAAAAAAAAACAATATACAATCTAAAGTAATCGCCTTTCAGTGAACACTTTGGTTCAACATCGGTCGGAGATCAAAGGATAAAAATTAGTTGGGTTTAGTAAATGTAGGGCATGAATATGGTGTTGAGATATATTTTTTTCCGGAAAAGCCTAAAATTTTTCCGGAATATGACGTGTTTTTGGGTTGTTTCATGCAATTGAGCAAATATTCGCCGTATCTTGAAAGAAGTGAGTTTAACTGAATAATTGTTTTTGTGACAATTGTCAAAGGATTGTAACGTTATAGTTTTTAGAAGGTATTATAGCTATATTGCAAGATATTTGCGTGTGTAACAGTTAACGAATTGAGGAAAAAGCAGTCACAAAGCGTCAGAAAAAATATTGGTCGAAGTTTTGGTTTGATATGCAACACGACAGTCTCTTATCATAACGAGGAAGAATGAAATACATCTGATTCTATATTTACGAAAGAAATGAAAAGTTAATACAATTAGTATCATAATGTATCTCTTTTATAGTGAAACAATCAAATCGAAATAAAAATGGGAGGGTCAAAAACTAAAATGTTAATCCCCACAAAGAGTTCACGAGCGTGTCCCCAGTCAGAAACCACATAAGTGGCTGTCTCTTGTTTAATTTCATCTTACATATAATGTTTTTTGCCATCTGGCAGTGACTTCTATCTTGAATTTATTGAAAACTTTTTTAAAACTCTCTGCCAGATAGATTTTGGCATAATGGATTGACACTTTTCTATTGTCGAAGACCATTATGCTGATTTCAATGTTATTTGTTTTTTATTGTCCGTATGTCGTTGGATTACTCTTTAATCAACTTTAACCAAAAATCTTCTTTCATTTATCTTTCAAAATTGGCATGCAATAAAGTAATAGCACTGGATACGCCGTATTATTTGTTATGATCCGATTATCATGCAACATGTATTAGCGTGTAATAGTGTCTTTATGAAACGAGTCCCCTAGCCTAACAGTCACTTCCAGTGTCTGCAGCAAAGCCGTTTTCAATTATGAAATATATCATTACGTAATTATTAAATTTAATAATTATTGTTCTACAACATTTTTCCATTTTTGTATTAGTCATAAGAATAATTCCCATCTGTCATGTCCCCGTTTGTCATCCTATTTCTATACAACGGAAGTATGCTATTCTTTCCGAACATTAATCTACAACGACCTGTAACTGAGTTAATGATTATATAATTTCATATTAAAAACAAAAAATAGCTCTTTTGAGTAATAAAAACGTCTTTATGGATGTTTCAGATGACTGTTATTCAGATATGCAGATCAATCTATAAGTTTATGGAAAATCCTTCTCTTAATTATCGAGAAAATAAATGAAGTATCAAAACAGATTGGAAGAAACCATTTGATTACAATTAATGATACCGCGTTTATATTGAAAACAGGTATAATTTCACTATTCTTTCTTATCTGCTTTAATGCAATACCCCATTAAACTGGCGTCCCTAGCTGATGTCTGTTGATATGTTTTTTAAAAGAGACAACGAAGATTTCTAGAACATGTGGCTTGTAGTTGTCGGAAATAACGTTAGCAAAACATAGATCATAGTTGTGAATATATGATTTTATGTCTAATAACGGCTGGTAGCGAAAAAAGAATATAACGTAAATGTTTTTAACTTGGACAAGCAGCTATCATATATACGGATATTTCCCTTTACACTTAAAACATACGCTGAAAATGGAAGGTAAAAAGGGGAGAAGGGGTGGGGGGTCTGGGGAAAATTGGGGTATAGATTAAAAAAAATATACCCTATAAAATAGGCAATCCTTTTACAGTATTTTGATATTTGACATAATGGGTATTTATTATTGTAAATATGTGTTACTATCAGTTATCCATTTCCGGTTGGTCAACCGATTCGGATTAGTACACCATCATCATATAGATTATATTCTTTCTTTCTATTGTTTGCAAAGAAACATGCTTACAACATTGACAAACTCCTGACTTCATATAGTAACAAAATGTACAAATATACACCTGCATCATTCTTTGGTAAAATATGGCATTTACCCTTTTGTCAGACCTGCAAGTAAATTGAAAAGGTAAACGTTCGTGTGCAGTCATGCAGATGATAATATGTGACATTTGAAGGCTTTATGGTAATTATGGTGACTTCATACGGGTATTTTCAGATATCAATCTAGATCATTGTTCCAAGAAAAAACCTCATCGGGTTCATTTTGCTTAAAGCGCTATCAGCCATTTGTTTACTTCCATTATAATATTGACTAATTTGATTTCATCGTCTTGGTGGGTAGTTGTCTTATTGTCTTTCGCAATTTTTAGTCTTCGATGCTCTTCATCTTCTGACTTTATTTGCCTTTTTTACTTTTTTTATTCGCGCTTCACTGATGGGTCTTTTGTAGACGAAACGCGCGCCTGACGTACAAAACTTTAATCCTGGTATCTATGATTAATATATTGTCAATAATACTGCGTTTCCATATTTTTATGATTTTTTGTATCTTTTATTTCAGTTTCGGCTGCTGGATGGAATGGTTATATATTACCTTCATTTAAAGAAACCCGGACAAATATCACTGTTTACGTTGGTAAAACAGCTGTGCTACCGTGTTCAATTGTCAATCTCGGAACTAAAAAGGTTTGTATATTGAATTTATAATTGCGCTAAACATAAAAACTACACATGTATGCCATCATTAGTAGATATGATGATATCTATGTTAAATATGTATCTTGCTGAATTAGTCCAATTATCGTGGGAGAATGTTGTATACCTTACATACCACTGTAATTGATTACCCATACAGTCGGTACACATTCTAATGTAATTATTACATATCTTGACCAAACAGCAATCCAATTAGCTATGTACATGTATACAGTGTAGGAGAACATTGGAATAGTTATCATCAGTTATGATTTGGCATATGCTAAATGCACGGATAATGTTATGAGTAATTGTACCCATCATGTATTCATCAACGTACAAAGAAATAAATTATTGACAACATTGTTTGCATGGTCTATTGTACTACTTATATTCATAGTTGCATGTATGCACATATTTTAATTATTACATGACTATGATCGCGTCAGTTATGTTGTGTCGAAAAGTAATGGGTCTTAGGTTAATACAAGTTAATAGTTTATTTTCCTTGATGGTCTGCGGTACATTTTAATCATTCTCATTACGTCTGGTATTTAGATAAATGACTTACTACGTTCGTAAATATTAAGCTAATTAATAGTTTCCGTTGGCTGTAGTAAAACCGACACCAGTACGTTACAGCTGTGTTACGGTTCCTTGTGGATTTGCTTTGACATCGTGTCATTACATCATGTTGTTATATAGTTTTTGCTTAATTAATAATTGTAGATCCATATACCTACCTTGTACTTCTTCGTTATTTACATGAACATATGGCACTTCTGATGTTAAGTTAGGTCATTGAATAAGTAGGTCGCGACATACAATAACACAGTGCAATGTCGCAAGTGGTTGGTAGAAACTGCAAAGAAAATTTATAACTTATTCTATCAACATTATATTTCCAGTTTCCTGATTACCTTGGTATTGTCGGCTTTCCTTTGGTTTGAGGGTTTTTTCTTTTGTTGTCCACTTGGTATCCCCCCCCCCCCCCCCCTCTGTTTTCATAAAGAGCTGAAATTTCTTTAAAATAAATATATAAATATGATCCATTGCCTCAGTAACCATGTAAGCTGTGAAAATCTTCAAGAATTTTATTAGAATCAATATGCCGTCTTAACCAGCTTATTAAATCTCTGACCTTATCTTACACCATAAACCTGGATAAGAAATAGAATTATTGAGATAAATCGAAAAGAAAATATCCGAAGAGCTTGCAATAACAATTCATTACATGACTATATATTTCTTCAACTTATCAATTGCCAGAGTTTGAAGTAGATCTTGTAGATCATCTAGTTGAAAAATACTCTTTTTAATCTCATTAATCAAGCCAAAACAAATTAAACAATATGAAGCAAGTTAGTTGGAAAGGCTTATTGTCAACGTATATTTTTAATCCAACCGCCTCGGTGGTTAGAGCGTGCTCGCCTCGAGAGTGGCCGAAGTCGTGGGTTCGATCACCACCCAGATCAAACAAAAGATTTTACATTTGGTATTTGCTGTGTCACTACTATTCCCCATGCTCAGTTGAAAGATCGACTTCACCATCTCACTAAACAGAGCTTTTTCTATAAAAATGGGAATCGTAGATACAAATTTCTTGTTTTGGGTTACAATAATTCATATTTTGTGAAGAACCACACTGAATCTACCAGAAAATATACTGAAGATGATATTATCAAAATGCTGGACTTTTTGATCGACAATATATTTGTTGAGTTTGATGGATTTATATTTCAACAGACAGTCGGTATTCCAATAGGTACTAATTGTGCACCCCTACTGGCCGATTTGTTTTTGTACTGGTATGAAGCAGAATTCATTCAGAACCTTCTAAAAGACAAAAAGAAAAAGCACCTTGCAAAATTCTTTAATTTTACTTTCCGATATATTGATGATGTCCTATCATTGAATAACCGATATTTCCAATACTTACATCTCATATATCCCAGTGAACTTGAAATTAAGGATACTACTGATACTAGAAGGACTGCTTCATACCTTGATCTTTTCCTCAATATTGACACAGATGGACGACTTCACACGAAAATCTATGATAAACGGGACGATTTCAACTTCCCAATTATCAATTTCCCATTTCTCAGCAGTAACATACCCTCTGCCCCTTCATATGGTGTTTACATATCTCAGTTGATACGTTATGCTCGTGCATGTTCACACTATACGGACTTCATATGCAGGAGTGTGCTCCTAACGCAGAAACTGCTCCAACAAAGTTATGAGGAGGACAGATTAAAAATGACACTCCGTAAATTGTACGGACACCATCACGAATTGGTCGATCCATACGATGTGTCTTTGTCCAAACTAACTAAGGACATTTTTACACCATGTGTTAGATTGTGGTTTGACATTACGTCGTCTGATCTTTTAATTACCGAACGTGACTTATTCCCGATTGTGACTGTTTTGCTGAGTGTGAATTCCCATTCCTATAAGACGTGTCACGGTACTTTTCTATCCAAAATTCATGTATTTAGTTTTGATGTTATATTTGTTATTCTCAGTTGTAAATCTTATTTTTTTTCTGTTGTATTCGTGTGTTATGGCAAAGATAATTAATCACCCAGTTCATTAATTAGATTTTAGTTTGGGTCAACTAAATTTATACGATATATTTGGTTTACAGTTTGATTTAGAAGAAACACCGACATAGCTAGATAATACCATGGAAGTATTATATTGACAGGAACTCCAACGAAAAATTAGCACATTCCCATCCCACTGATTTTTTCAAGAAAATAAAAGGTTCCGACTCAGTTTGTCAAGTACGTGATAACTCCTTTGTGGGGTATCTGTGATGCCGCCTTCGCCTGTTCTTTTAACTTTAGCTGGTCTTATCACGTGATTTGGTATCGATTGTCTTATCTACCTACCAATGTAAATAAACACGGAAACTCCCGTGGTTATTTGTGAATCGCCACATGAATAACAACACCTGTTTCCGTTCAATAAATGAAGAACAAAGCTGAAAAGATCGAAAAAATCGGTCCATAGTTAACAGAATGACATAAGAAAATTAACTGCATTCGGAAAGAGGGCAAGCTTATTTTTAGTTTTGTTGAGTATGTTTTAATCATTGGAACTTGGAAATCGGGAAATATCCGATTAGGAAAATTACATGATTCTGAAGTAGAGTGTTTGCAAAAAATAATGTGATGCGCGTGTAGTGTGCCGGATGGTGCCGGATAACTCAAATTTTAAGTTAAAGATTGTAAACTTTTATCGAGTGTAACACAAATATTTATGGTTTTCTCTATCGTAAAATATCGTAAAATGTTATTAACTTATTTATCAAATATGTTTTAAAGACTAAATGAGGTTAATAATTACACGCATGTGATGACCTCTACATAGCAATATCAGGTTACGAGACATGCAGATGAATTGTTACACCTTTTATAATAATTCCAAAGTTGTAAACAACCTTAAACATTCAACCTAGTCCGAGATTACTCTGACGTCTGACAGATTTATTTTTACGGATGGCTTTAAATATTTCTGGGTGCATTTAAAGAACGATCACCATGATGGGCCCTAAGCAGTTTAATTTTTTTTATCATGGAAACCAAATTAGAATTTATTTATGTGTTTAAAAGCTTAACAGTTCTGAAACATCTTACACCGTGTGCTAAGCAATTAATGATTTTGTTTCTTGTTTAATTGCATGAAATATTTGCCATTGGACTTTCAGTAAACAATAAATCAAAATATTTGATATTTTTTCGGATCAAAGCTCTTTAACCCCGTCCCCCCCCCCCCCCCCCCCCCGGCCAACTTTTGGATTAAATTTTGTTGGAAATTCTTTCATTAAACACTTCAGTTAAATGTTTGTCAAAGTTAGCAGTAAAACGCGATAATAATTACTGATAAAAACTTTTCCGTTTACTTTACATGAGAATTTTATGATTTTCAAGCCTAACTTGTATATAACAGTTACGCGTGTTTAGCCAACGGCACTCTCATGAATAAATCTTACTATTTTAAAATTGATTGTAACTTAAACTGAAATGTTTATGGCTTGTGAGTATTTTTACTCTTCAGTTTTTTGTTTTTTTTTGTCTTTTTAATCGGTGAAAACAGTCGGGGGGATTTCGTTTCGTTTCTTTTCTTTTTATTTGTTTTTAAGCAGCAAAACCCGTAAAAACTGACATTATATTTGTCATTCACATGGTCGGTAAATGTCATTTCCTTGACAATTAAGTACACATCCGGTTATTTCGGTATGTTCCGAAATTACGATCATTCACGAGGTTCCAAAAATTTTATCGGAACCCATGCATCCATAAGACAGACGAGTTAATTAACAGATACTTAACGATTTTGCGGCATCGCACTATAAACGTTTGAAGTCCGCTTGTTGGAGTTCCTGTCAATATAATACTTCCATGATAATACTATTAATTATCTAATTACTACCACATTTTATATTAATTTGTATTGTAATTTTCATTGTTATTAATAAATGTTATATAAGTATTATAAACCAAATCTTGAATTCTATCCTAATTCTATCCTATTTTGGGGAAATTTCAGAAATTCAAATGTGACGTCACTTTTTTTTGCGTTGATCTCTTTGGCCAACTCGGCTGTGAATTTTTATGTGCTGGTTTATGTTGTTTTATGTATCCGTTTTTATTCTGTAGTTAGTCACCACTTCGGTGTTATCATGTATATCTATTATATAGTCTTTTTTATAAATTTACTGTTTGCAAAAGTATGAATTATTCTAAATACTAAGGATTCTCTTATCCCAGACATATAACCTTAGCCGTGTTTGGCATAACATTTTGGAATTTTTGGTCCTCAATGCTCTTCTACTTTGTACTTGTCTTGGCTTTCGAACTTTTTTGATCTGAGTTAGTCTTCTGTGGACGAAACGCGCGTCTTGCGTATTAAATTTTAAACCTGGTATCTTTTGTTAGCTATTATTCGTATGTTTCTCTGTCCTATATGTTATCCCATTTATTTGTATTGTAGTCCTGTCATGTAATGTTGTCATTTTAATGTTATATTTAACATTGCCATGAAAGCGGGAGGTTTGGCTAGCCACAAAACCAGGTTCAACCCACCATTTTTTTCTTAAAATGTCCTGTACCAAGTCAGGAAAATGGCCATTGTTATATTATAGTTCGTGTGTGTGTTACATTTTAATATTGTGTTTCTGTTGTGTCGTAGTTCTCCTCTTATATTTGATATGTTTCCCTCAGTTTTAGTTTGTAACCCGGATTTGTTTTTTTCTCAATCGATTTATGAATTTCGAACAGCGGTATACTACTGTTGCCTTTATTCTCCGCTAAACATGCGGAGTAAGAACAAAGACTGGTCTGCTCCGAGTCAGAATAATGTGTCCAGGTAAGGTCAAGTCTTACAGCGGACTGTTACGTTGTGAATTACTAGAAGCACGTGAACAAACATGTTGCTGGACGTTAAACAGTGCTTGAAAACAATACCTTTGTCTTCTATAATACCATAATACAATACCTGACTGTTGAATGACTTGTTTTTGTAAGATATATTTCTGCTTTGTATCGATCTGATGAGTTTATCCCTTTTCAACTGATTTTTATAGTTTGTTCTTGTGTTGTACTGTTACACCACTGTCCCATGTTAGGGGGAGGTTTAGCGCCTTCAAACTATGCGGTATGGGTTTTGCTCATTGTTGAAGACCGTACGGTGACTTGCAGCTGTAAACTTCTATGTCATTTGGTCTCTAGTGGAGAGTTGTCTCATTGGCAATTATACCGATGAGTTTAGCCCTTTTCAACTGATTTTTATAGTTTGTTCTTGTGTTGTACTGTTTCACCACTGTCCCTAGTTAGGGGGAGGTTTGGCGCCTTCAAACTTTTTTAACCCCGCCATATTCTGTATTTGTCTGTCCCAAGTCAGGAGCCTGTAATTCAGTGGTTGTCGTTTGTTGCTGTGTATCATATTTGTTTTTCGTTCATTATTTTGTACATTAATGAGGCCTTTGGTTTTCTCGTTTGAATGGTTTAATATTTGTCATTTCGGGGCTTTATATAGCTGACTATGCGGTATGGGGTTTGCTCATTGTTGAAGACCGTACGGTGACCTGTAGCTGTAAACTTCTATGTCATTTGGTCTCTGGTGGAGAGTTGTCTCATTGGCAATTATACCACATTATTTTAATAATTAATATCAACATTTAATAGTCAGAAAAAAATAATTGGTATTTGCGTCAATAAAAAAAAAAACCAAATTGCTCAAAGCAAACCCAGATATTCATAAATCAGATTTGTTTTCCAGTAAGAAATAATATATATTGTTAAAAATAAACAGTCAAAAACAAGGGATGTATCTCTGTCATACATAACTCCGATTCTATGTCGGGATTTGGCTATACTTTTTGGTCCTTTTCGGTTATATCAGCTCTTTAAAGTTTGTATTAGATTTTTGATTTTCAAAGATTTTGACTTCTAGCATCCACGAAGAGACATCAATCTTTAAAATGTGTATCTGGTGCAGTAAATTTCATAACGTTAATGTTATCGAAAAAGTATAAACTCATTTTGGTATGCATGTTTCAAATTGAACTTAAGTCCTGACCATATAAACGGTTTTTGATATATGGCTTATTGATGTAGGAAACAAACTGAGACCTTTAAATATAAGCTATACAACTGCATGAAAAGAGGAGACGCTTACCCTGTCGTCGTATCTGGTCTTGCTCCTTTTGGAGTTCATAAGATTCCTTCAGTTTTGTCTTTTGCCTTACTTTGTCTTCTTAACCGATTTATGAGATGCGAACATCGATAAACTACACTGTTGCTTATATTTATATATATATAAAAAAAACTCATTCTTTCTTAAGTTTCATGTCTTAAGATCAATGGTTTGTTCAAGAAACTGAATCATCTTTATGTGCAATATGCAGCCATTATAACCAAACAATATTGAGTGTTCTTTGTACCTATCGAGGTGGTTAAAGCGACTGTCATCACTTGCGAGTCGGAAATTGACCGCATACGGTTTTCATATGCCGAAAGTAAACAACGAGAAAGTATGCACGTTTACAGAATCAGAAACATTGTAGTAATAACACATGACGAACGATGTTGACCTACGAAAATCTTTTACATATGGTATATTTACCTATGTAAACATCATCTGATTACTTTTGTCTAATTGCATATTGTTCAAATAATAGATTGTTTGTTTGTATTGAAAGCGATGCGACGCCGGATAGGGGATAGCTTGTTTACATAGGTCATCTATCAGTATCAATGTCGGGCAAATATGTTGCAATACACAAACGCCAGTTGTTCACAACATAACATCGTAAGTTTGTTTAATGACTGAATCTGTTACCTTATCTTATTCAACTATTTAATCCTTTGCTATTTCTGTGGTTTGCGGTCAGAGATATTTTCCTTTGTAAAATTGATTGAAGATTATCAGTGCGACTGCCATAAAATCTTTCACGGTAATGCAATTTTAAAAAGCTATGAAAATATGAACTCTTATAAAATCCGAAAAGTGCAACAATTATGCAGTTTTGCTTTCGAGAACTAAATTGTGGAAACCTTTCTCCCAAAAAATCGGGAATAAACTGAAACCAAAGTAAAACGTTACCTTCGTCAGAAAAGCTAAAACCAATATGATTGAAAGCCATGAATGTATAAATACCGGAATACCTAAAGAGCTACTTGAATGAATGAAAAAGACATAAAAAGAAGAGCCATCTTAATCTAAGACCATTTTTGCTTGAGGGAGTTGGAACCTTAGTTTCTAAAATAAATCATAATTAATCAAAAAAGAATGTTATAAAATCATGCCAGCTGACCAATAAGCTGATGATACTCTTTGAGACTAGAATACTCGTCTGTCCAATTGAAAGTATTTCCATTCGTTTGATGTATTTGAGCTTTTGATTTTGATATTTAATAAGGGACTTTCCGTTTTGAATTTTCCTTGAAGTTCGGTACTTTTGTTATTTTACTTTTTATGTATTTAGAACAAAACAAATATACACAGAATGTGATTACCCAAGCCAGTCCCGTGGGGTTGTTTTTCAAACATTGAAATTAAAGATTTGAATATTGTTTTCATTAAATATAGTTATGTTTCCTACCTAACTAAATTTCATCATACGCACATCGCTGTTTAGTTGATAGCCTTTATTAACACAAAAATTATCACGAATCGGTTAAAAAAGTGAAATATGTACTTTCAAAATATTTCTTCAAAATGATTATTTTGAATAATTAGTGGTCTCTTTTATATAAATTTAAGGAGAGTAAATGTTTTATAGATGACAAATGTTGTGGTCGATTTTTGAATATTGGTGGTATTATGTTTTCAGTAATAATATTGTTAAAAACAGTAATTAAATTTAAAGTACTCCTGAGCGACACTCATCGTGCACTTATAACTTTTGAATAACGCGGAAATGATAAGAAATATTAAAATAAACAAGTCATAATGAACTTTTAAACTGTCACAGGATGACACAGTTTGAATTCCTTAGTTATTCATGTCTTATTTAAAATTAATGGCCTTTTCTAATCCAGCTAGCCCTATTATTATTTGATACCATCCATTTGTTCATTTAATTATGCATGTACTTTAATCTAAGGACAATATCCAACGAAAAAAAAAACATGGAAGTTCCTTAAGGAACATGGAAAGATGTATTTAGGAACCCGCCTACTTTTTGAATTTGTAAATAAAAAAATATTTGGCTGTTTACTATTAACAGAGAGGCGGATTCTAAAGGGTTGATTATACCGCCAAGGTATTTTATTTACAACGAGTCTGCATCGAGCTTCGAATTGGCCATTAAATATTTTCGTTCTTTTAGCTCTTTTAAGTAAATAATCCATAACTGATTAACTGATTTATACATTTTATGATTTTCCTTCCGTTCTGATCAACTTTAAAACAGATATTTGATGATGATCACAACTTAACGGGACATCTCTTACCGATATTAAAGCCGATAGATCTTTTATTTATCGACTGTCATACAAGTGAGAGGTTTATCTAGCTAAAAAACCAGGTTTAATCCACCGTTTTCTACATAAGGAAATGCATGTACCAAGTCAGGAATATGACAGTTGTTTTCCAATCGTTTGATGTGTTTGAGCTTTTGATTTTTTCCATTTTATAAAGGACTTTCCGTTTTGAATTTCCCTTGGAGTTCGGTATTTTTTATTATTTTATTTTTTAAAATGAAAAATTATCCTCATTATATATAGTTAGATATAATTAGATAAAGGACATATACTGTTTGAATCTCCTCAATGTTGCAGTTTATTGATTAATTTTAGGTTATCTGGAAGAGAGTTGACCAAAAACATGCTTTAACAATCGGCGAGTTTGTCTTTACAACTGACGAACGTCACAGTGTAGACCACACTGACAAAGGCTATAAATGGAATTTGGTTATTAAAGATGTCACGAAAGCACATGCTGGTCTTTACGACTGTCAAATAAGTACCAAAGAAGATTTAGTGAGGAGAATAAGGCTTTATGTTACAGGTAATAATATATGTATTTCATAACTTAAATGTGTATACCTTTTTGAACAGTTACCTATGCTAAACAAGTCCTTTTAGAAATGAATGAATCACTAAATTGAAATTTGAACCAGTAAGTCGATACCTAAAATGAGTTTCCCAATAAATTTTATCTCAATACATCTTTTCCTTGGTACATTTATTTTGATTAGCTTCAATAAAATCCTGCACTGATTACGACGTTTCTACGAAATCCACTCCGAAATACAACACCGAAATAAGGATATATGTGATTTGTTTTCATATCAGCAAGTCAAGTACTTTGAGCTAGTTTTCTAGGTAACTGCGAACATTCACTGCTCCGTAATATTCATCTCTCCCTTTGGACGAAAAGAGATGTAGTGTAGTTTTAGTAGTTGTTCTTCTTGTAAATGATTTGTTCATATTGCATTTGTGAAACAATAAAATATATTTACACAAAAGTAAAGTTGACCTTTGACGGGTTGGGCTGTTTTGGCGAAATCTGTTATAAAAATCTTCATGAAAAACATTACTTTAAACCAGCACTTATATTTAAACCTTTTGTTGCAAAACGAACATCGTCATATATGACAGTTTGCGGCATATACCCTCTTAATATCTAGATTTTAAACATAAACCATCAACAAACAATTGCATTACACAGCCATTATTAACCAACACGGGTAGAAACCCTACAATATATATTTTACTATTAAAACTAAAAAAAAGGAGAAAATATTTTAACTGCATGATCTGTAGTACTGAATAGTTTAGCATTGTTACTCTTGTAATATGTTTTTTATAATTATATAAATTTTATATGTGGAGCAGGATCTGCTTACCCTTCCGGAGCACCTGAGATCACCTCCAGTTTTTGGTGGGGTTCGTGTTGCTTAGTCTTTAGTTTTCTATGTTGTGTCATCTGTACTATTATTTGTCTGTTTGTCTTTATATTTTTGGCCATGGCGTTGTCAGTTTATTTTCGATCTATGAGTTTGACTGTCCCTCTGGTATCTTTCGTCCCTATTTTATATATAACTATTACGAAACTTTTATTTTCAGATCCTCCTCCAGTAGAAGAAACCAAAGGTAATTTTATATCTTCTTTTTTAACATATTTCTGTGTTTATTGTCGTGAATTCAAGAATTGTGTTGTTCTGCTTTAATAACATGTATACGTATAAATAATTTATATCTTCAAACATAGATGTGGGATGCTTTCAGTAAGACAGTGTTGTCGTTTTAAGAACATGTAGATATATATTACAAATGAACAAATTAATGAACATTGGTATATTTTACTAAATTATTAATCAACTGAACCCATGAGTCTGCAATTCGTGGACCGCAGGATGGTTTGTCATGGAAGTATTGTCAATATAATACTCCCATGCAGTTCGTAGACTGCAGGTTGGTCTGTCGTAGAAGTATTGTCAATATACTACTTCTATGCAATTCGTAGACCGCAGGTTGGTTTTTCATGGAGGTATTTTCAATATAATACTTGACGTATATTGTCTTGTTTAAGAAAAGTTGGAGTAATTGCAAACAAAGTGCTTTAATGTTATTTTCATTTATAAAATAACAAATAATGCACCAATACAAAATGTAATCAATATATAGGTGACTTGAAAAAGGAACATAAATTTAAATTTCGCCTATATATTACTCTCTTTTTCAATATTTTATAGCATATTATTTAAAATCTTAAAACTGATCAAACTATGTTTTCTCTGCCTGTTTTGCAATACTTGTGTATATGCATACATTTTTACAATTAATCAATTTATTTATTAATATATTGAGTACGTAGGAACGTTACATGTATTAATGGGGGAAAATCCTGGTTCAATGAAAAGTGCTGACAATATTTATTTTGCAACGAAAGACAAATATGTTAAAGAGAAAGACAGCCCCTTTTCAAACATGGTATTAAAACTAACCTCCATTAAATAGAACATTAACTTCTTTGATTATAATGTTAGTATTTTAAGAGCACTTTTAAAGTATATGATAGAATTTTATATAACCTTTGGTTAAAGATAAATCCTTTAATCCGTCAAATAATTTGCATTTGTAGTTATCTTTACTCTCTCATAAAAATACATTAACTTTCAAATGTTTCCAATATACCGGGTGGTTATGTACACAATGCACTCAAGGAAAATTCCATAAAAACTAACTAAATTGATGAATTGAAATAAATAAAACCGTCCTTTTTTGTTATTAAAACAAGAGTTTGCCATTTTAATTTCGGGGACATTCAAGATTTTGCTTTTGTTATTTGTAACTATAGAACCAATAAAAACTGTTTTTATGCTTAACATGAATAACTAAATATTTCCAAGATTTTCTTGCAAAGTTATTATGCATTAATTTGCTCTATTATAAATTGTCATTCTTGGGAAGAATACCTAAAAACTAAGTATTTCAAAATCGATAATCAAACATTAATACTTATTAGCTTTGCCCTTATTGTCGGGTATTCTGTAAATAGGTTACGATTTTATTAAACTTGTAAAAAAAGACAGAAAAAACATGCCAACACGAGTGATACAGTTGCAATTGATTTAATTCTTAAAGCATACAACAAGAAGCGCATATGGTGCAGTGAAATTGGTACTATTAAATTAATTGTATTCAAATACAAAATAAGAGTAAATTAACTTAAATCAAAGCACTGTCAAGCTAAATCTGTTAAATCCCATTAAGCTATAGATTTAAGACAGGTGAACCCCAGCAATTTATAAAACTTTTGAAATGACTCAAAGGGATTTCTTTGCGTATTTTGTTTCCTAGCTTATTCTAAAGTGTTTCACAAGCATATCTCTTACGAATTTAATCATTGTTATAATGTTTTTGCCTGTTAACTGTTTGGAAGAATTGAACAAATTATCTATATGATTAAGTTTAAATTTCACAAGGTATAATGGTAAAATATTGTGAATATAAGTATGTTGGTACTGTCTTATCAAAGGATTTTGCGCAAAAATATGTATACAGCATATCATGTTTCACTTGAAAGTTGTGCTCAATATTATATATATTCCTTCTTGTAACGGAATATGAAATGTAAAGCCACTTTAGATTGAATGACGTCTGTCGTCAATTCCTCATTCATTGAAAACAAAGTTGCACAATTGCTTTTGACGTTTCCTCGAATGTTCAAATGTTTTAGTTTTACTATTTCACTGGCGTTGCATTCCATTAAGTATAACAGTAGTGTTTTTGGAAAGTTGCGTCACTCAGTAGACGATTTGACGGTGGCAACATTTCAAATACAGTACTGTAAATTATTTCCTTAAATATAAATGATTGATTGATTGATTGATTGATTGTTGTTTGAATGAAATCCTGAAATAATATACATTTAGATCATGTTTAAAGCACTGCCCATACAATCGAATGTAAGTAAATAGTTTACACGTGCAAAATGAGACAATCTATATCAATATTCTATTTCAGAAAAGAAGACAATATTTCGTCCAGGTACACAATCACTTACTAATCACACTAAGTTTAGATTTACTAACTTTGCAACTAAGGACCATCTTGCTTGTATAGTTTTTACACTCATATATGTATACTAAAATAGTTCTTTCTTAAACTCAAACAGTAGCACTTTTAACCATCGTTTAATAGAACATAGCATGCTGTATGCATTGCTTTTCTATACATAATAATTTACTCGCTTTTCCCATCAGTTTTATTATGGCAAAGTCTATGCTTTGTTATGTGCAACTCCTAATATTTTTCGAATCAACAGATAAAATAGGATGTGCAAACTTCTATTATGTACGATATATCTTTTGAAGGTTTTATTTTATCTATAACAAATGGTTAAAGAGGAAATAAAGATACGATGTGTGGGCAAACGGACAAAACGATTTTTGATGAAGCCCACTGTACTAAGCGACAGTATGGCATTTCCACAATAAAAAAATATATACGTGTACATATCTTAAAACTATCATGTGAATTACTTTTCCAAAGAAACCAATAAAAAATAAACTAACTGAAATGAAAAACAAAGTAGCAATTTATTCTTTATCATTAAATATAGATTGTTACATAAACTTTCCCCCGATAATCTGTAAAACCAACTTACGGTCGTAATAAAATACGCAGGAGATGTCTTCAATATATATAAACTTTTTTAGTCGATGGTTTTGTGGTAAAGACATACATTTTACTTTTTATTTATTATACAGCTACTGTTTTCCCAAGTAAAATTTTTACTAAAAGCCCACGGAATCATACGGGTATAGTAAACCAATTTATCTTGAATGTTTTAAAATTTCATGTTACACTTGAAGTTATTTTGCTGAAGTCTTTTTTATTATTTTAATCGTTAAATGAAACACAATAGCATACTTGCATTGCATGTTTTCTTAATTCATTAAAGTCACAAATGATAAAGGAAAAAAAAGTTGATAATGCCAAAATTTTGGCCTCTTGAATTTATAAAAAAAGGTACTTTAGATTAAACATAATCCTGTCAGATATCAGAATCTATGATTTTAAATATCATATTTGTTAAGTTAGTTAAAATTGCAGACAATCTTTGCATTACTAAAAAACTGCCGAAAAGACTCATTTCGCTGTCATAATGATACTGATATAAGGGCTAACCACAAAAGAATGTCTTATACAGAAATGTTAACGTATGTACAACATCTTTTTTTGGTAAAACATTGGCTCATGTTAATTGTTGCCATACCATAGGTGTAAAAATAGTCATTTTAAATCAACTTATCTTATTTTGACATGGTTATGACACCACAAATGCCATTTCTGCCCTAAATTTTCCAGATTGTTTCACCCTATTCATTTACCACCAAGATTAACATCATCTTGAAAGGCTGAAAGAGTTTGACTAGTTTTGCAATTTCATGTGCCAAATGATGGTTTCTATCATACCTCCTCCTTTTCAAATCATGCTATCGTACAGTACTGTGCTAGAGTGGAAGTTTTTAAACGTGCTAACTGCCAGCCTTTCCTCTCATTTTAAATGTCTGACTTACTATATTCAATTTGATAGATAAATAAGTTGCATTAACGTCCATTGAAAAATGTTAAATATTCAGAACGCAAACTTGATATTTATATCGCACAAATGCCCTTCTTCCCTCTTTATCAGATATCTTACAATGTTCTTCTGGACGTTATATTTCAAAGTGGCCATATTTCAATCCCGAAACTTTATTGGGGTTTTATTTCATAGAATAACCTGAACGTTATCCGTCGCTTGAAAAACAATGTGAAAGGAATTTTTGAATTGATTTACACGATTGAGATTAAAGGGCATACACAGTTCGGTATAATTTAGGAATATACAATTTTGTCAAATGCTTGACGTGAACCAGACTACTCCTATTTATACCGATTAAAAAGACATGATTTGGAGACAAAATATTCTATCTGAATTATGGCTGAAACTAGTAATAAGATATTATAAAAACTAATAAGCTTGCACATAAATTTCATGTTTATCTTTCTTTTGTAATATTAACAGCATGTCGTATTTGTTTTCTAATTTTTATCACTGCATGGAAAGTATTGCTATACACAAACACACAAAATCCGCTTAGATTTATAGGTCTAGGGGTTTAATTCGAAATAGTTTTTTGCAGTATTAAATCTGTCTCCTTTAAGCTTGTCTTAACATTCTAAACATGTTTACCAACAGACAGACGAGCAACAAAACACAACAGTTATAAGTAAAATATCTCATGATTTGCTATAGAATTTTGGATTTAAAAAAAATATTATGAACACTGCACCGTTGCATCTTTTATCTCATTTTTCCATTCACACATGTTTGTCGCATATGTAGTTCTTTCTTGAACAAGCCTGTACGATGCCTTGTTTTTAGTTTTGATATTGTAATACCGTATTAAATAATCATTCCTTTCGAAACCAAAAATATCAAATAGAAAATAAAATGGGGAAAGGGAAAAGATTCAAATCCAATACTTATGAGTTTGAATGTCCCTTTGGTATCCTCACCTCTCTTTTATAATCACAAAAATATATAGAGCCAACAAGCAACGCAAAATTCTTTATTATGCCATTGCTGTAAGTTCTCAGGTACTCATATAATATATCTCTGCATGTTAAAATTTCGGTTTCTTATTCTTTCTTTCAGCAATACATATATCAGGGCCAAATTTCACGGAGAAAGGCGAACCTATCCGTATAACATGCAATGCAACTAGTGATTCATTGACTCCGGAGCATATGGATTGGTTTCATAATGGATTAAAATTACAGCAAAACATAGATGCTGGCATACTCATTACAGAATATAGACACAGTGAAACAAAAACTCTTTATAGTGTGTTAGAAATAGCCAAGAGCACAATGAAGGACACTGGAGTATATATATGTCGGAGTTCGAAAAAGGACGTTGATAGCCACCATGTTGTCGTCTTAAATGGTAAGTGAAATATAAACCTATATGAAACAATGAAGATTTTAAATTTCCTTGGAATTGTATGACATTGTTTTTGGCAGATTTAAGCACATAATTCCACATTACAGCAGCCAGGAAATTTATAATGTATATTACAAAAGATGCTCAACAATAATGTACTACGTATACAAAGTGTTTATTACAATAAAAATTTATAGCGTTATAATTTTAATATAAGCAAGATGACCTCGTTATTTTGTTGCAACTTTTTATGAATAAGAATTTGGAAGTTGGATAATTGTAGTTAGAATTTTAAAAAATGGCATGTCACAAACAACCTGAGATATTTTACCTCCATAAAATAGTGAACTGAAAGCCGAAACAATTAACTACTGATCATAGTAAATGTGTACTGAATTTGTGCACACACTTTTTACAAGAATCATTGTAAAAAGAATGGGTAGCGACTTTTAACTGCAAGTGTTTCACACAATCTGCATTACGTAGTTCTATTCACACAATTATCTCTGCTACCTTTTTCCATTTTTAAGATAGTTTGTATATGTTGACATTTAAATAACATTGTATTTTTTCAGCTGATTCAAGTCATGACAAACGTGGTGAGTATCTTTTGACTTGTACTTATTAACGAAGTAAAACATATTTAGTGTATTTTTAGTGAAACCTTATAATTAAACGTACTATTTGCCCTATATAAATGTATGTTGTTTTATATATACTTTTACTTTTTGGAATACTTCAAGAAAAGAACATCAGGATTTTAGTACAAGATTGTGGATGCTAAAACCTATCGACTTACGTAATGTTTGGTTGTTCTAGTTTCAAGTTACAAATATGATATGACCTAATCAAAGAAAAAAATATATCAAATAAAAGGATCTGTTCCTTCAATTAGGGTTTGTCAAGTGTGTGTAGGAATTTTGTGTCATGAACACAATATACCTATTCTTTTCTATTCATTTTGAACTGAAAAATAGTTCAATTACGGATAATGTTCAAATCTTTTAAGTGTATTTTTTCGATATTCAAATATGGTATGATAGCCAATGAGACAACTTTCCAAAAGATTTAAGCAACATAGGTCAACAAACGGCCTTCAATAATGAGCGAACATATAATGTTTGAAAGCTTTAAAAGAACATGTCGTTATTAGTGTGAAACAATTCAAACGAGAAATCAAATGTTCAAATCTTGTAAGTGTATGTTTCAGATATTCAAATATGGTATAATAGCCAATGAGACAACTTTCCAAAAGATGTAAGCAACATAGGTCAACAAACGGCCTTCAATAATGAGCGAACATATACCGTTTGAAAGCTATAAAAGAACCTGTCGTGATAAGTGTGAAATAATCCAAACGAGAAATCAAATGAACTATTTATTTCAAAACAATACATAGAAACAAATTTTACAGACAACTTTAGTATTCACCATTATTATAGTTTTACACTTACCTTACTAACAAATTCTATGTTAGATATGATCAGATCATGAATTTGTTTTAAGCATAAGCTGATACGACTACCCAAGGTACAAATGTTATCTGGTATCTGACCACTACGTGTATAATTTGACTAAATATAGATTATATAGTTTTATAAATGTACCAAATTGCTCAGCGTAATCATTGAAAAAGATTAATGTTTTATGATAGTGGCCGATGTTAAGTGTTCAGTTAGTCTAGCTAATATCGATTCTTAACATGTATTTTAATATAAAAATAAGAAAATGTGGTATGATTGCCAATGTTACAACTCTCCACAAGAGACCAAATGACACAGATATTAACAACTATAGGTCACCGTACGGTCTTCAACAAGGACAAAGCCCATACCGCATTGTCAGCTATGAAAGGCTCCGAAATGTCAATGATAAAACAATTCAAACGAGAAAACTAACGGCCTAATTTATGTACAAAATAATGAACGAAAAACAAATATGTTACACAGCAACAAACGACAACCACTGACTAACAGGCTCCTGTCTTGGGACAGGCACATACCGAATGTGGCGGGGTTAAACTAGTTTGCAGGCGCCAACTCTCCCCCTAACCTTGGACAGTGGTGTAACAGTACAACATAAGAACAACTATAAAAATCAGTTGAAAAAGGCTTAACTCATCAAATGGATACAAATAGAAATACATCTAACAAAAACACGGAGTGGATGTGGCAGGGTACTTATACATCCCCACAACAAAAAGTACAGATCTGAGAGTACTCGCTGTTACTGATAGCTAGTTCAAAGCCAATAATAACTAATGAAAAAAATCATGCATCTAAGACTAAAATATCAATTAGTACACATCCAACATCTTAAGGCTGGATTGCTTTAGAATTATTGATATACATTCTTAAACTTTAAAAGGATATTCTTTTTCAGGTTTTCAAGATAAAAAGACTGTTGTGAAATCATCTCATATGGAAAACCCGGGTAACAGTGCGTCCAGTGTGAACAGACGTGTTCATTATTTAATGTCAAATTGTTTATTAATATTAGTGACTATACTCGCACATAACCGGTAGCACTTTACGGGTCCTTCTATAATTGGTTTTTATCCAGTGTGATATGTAATATAAATTTATCAAAATAGTGTTTTTACGATTGACACGTTTATCTTTATAAGATGTATATAGTAAAACAATTCTTATTCATCGCTTTATAAAATTGTATGTTTTTAAAATGGTAGTTCGGTACTGGAATGGTGAGACATGGGTAATGAAATGAGTTGTGTTTACACATATAGAAGATAAATATTTTTCAACAAGATGACTAATTGAAAGACAGTACCAAACATATTAAGGTGGTCGCACATGTACAGAAATATAATATAACATACGCTAACGGTTTATTATTTATTTCAATGCCATGCACGGATCTATGTTTTCTTCTCTTTTGTCTGAGACACTTGTTCTATTTAAAAACGAAAGTGCATTTAAAATTTGATAATAATCTGTCTATTCAATTGTTAGAAGGAAACAATTGATACACTTAATAATTATCTCAACATCTGTGTTTGGTCTCAGAAATATGTTGTGATTGTCTAAAAAAACAGTGAAAGGTATGCAATGATTAACATTATATTGCACTTTCATCGTAGATTTTTACTTTAATCTTCGAATTTTACATTATCATTTTTCCTAGTCTTGAGAAGTACTGATTTACTTCAAAACATGTTTTTTTTTCAAAAGGAAATAATCGAATATTTAATTGAACCATGTTCTTTCAAAGTGTTTTCCTTCAACTTTAGAACAACATAAATGATGACATCAGATAACACTTCAGAATTGTAAAAATTAAGGGATCATGCTTTCAGAAGCAGTTGTTTTGCACTATTTAGCATACTTGATGTTGTATCGTCCTACTTAGCTATGCATTGATTTGGACGGGATTGCATGTTTGAATTATTAACAATGTAAAATCCATTTGTATAAGTACATCACATTCAAAAGATCCGATATAAAGTTATCAGTTTGCACTTCAATAATGGTTGAAAAGTTCATGTATAGAAAACAATTCTATTCGAACGGTCGATAAAGGTTTATCAAATGACCATAATATGTTGTGACAATGAAGGATTAATATTCATGAACAATCACACTTCAGGACAGAATCTTCTGCCAGTTAAGCATGTGGGTGAATGTAACGTGAAACATATGCAAAGAACTATTTATATGCAATTCCATAATTGAAATAACTGATGACACAATATGTCATTATAACTATTCTCGGTTAATATTAGTAAATAAGTTGTTGTATCTTATTGTTCATTATTTATTATATCAAAATTTGCATTGTAAATATCATAAAACTTAAAGTGATATAGTGCTAATATTAGATTTAGCAGTAATCCGTGAATGTTTTGATCGACAAATACTAATAAATTTATTTATAGAATATTGATTTATATATACAACATATCTTTAATATCCGAGAACTAAAGCTGATATCCGAAAACCAAAGAAGATTACAGAGATGATGAAGTGTCAATTATTTAATGAAAAACTTATAGAAAAAACTCATCAAAGATATCAGGCTTATAATTTGGTACGCCAGATCCGGGTTTCGTCTACATAAGACCCGATCAGTGACGAAATTAAAGAGCATTATTACCTGAAAATTTGGAAAGAGAGGCGAAATTTACCAAAAGGACATTCAAACTCATACGTCGAAAAAAAAATAACAATATCATGGCAAAAAACGAAAAGCGATCAATGGACATACAACAGTATACAAAAGTTATGTCAAATACTACGAAGACCAATTGTTTTTATTTTTCATCGTTGTCCATTGGTCATTGCTTGATTTGAGTCTCATTGGCAATCAAAGATCATCTCCTTCTATATAGATGTGATTTTTTGAAAACTCATAAACAGAGGCGGAACCAATATTACACAACCGAAAACTGACATTAGTAAATGAAAATACTTCTCTATTAATTTTGTGACTCAGGAGCGCATTTTTTTATTCACCTTCATCAGGAACGCTAAAACCAAAACATTTCAAAGCTAAAGATGTATAAGACTTAAACACGTGAAGACCTATTTGACCAAAGGGACTTAAAAAATTGTCAATTTCATCTAAGGTCATCTTAGCCTGAGGGAGTTGGAAACTTTATTTCTTAACATCAATTCTCTGTAAGTATCAAACAACAGGTGGCCACTTGAAAAAAAAATACAACTGGAAAAAGGTTTCTTTTGTACAAGCTAGTTGTGTTATAACTAGAAATAAACAAGAAATGTTGATTCTATGGTAACGTCTTTATTGTTGCTAGAGACAAGGCTTTCCCTAGCAACCAGGACAAAAAATAAACTCCAAACTGACATTCTAAATATGGTAAAACTCAGGTTTTAATGCAAGGTTAAATACAAAACATCACTGATGAACAACATAATATGCTTAGTAAAAAAACATAAATATACCTAGCAATATGTGATATCTTATTTGAGTATACATGGCAGGAAGTCAGGTCTTAAAGAATATGTTAAATTTAGCCAAAAAGGGCCCAGTTTGGACCATCTAAACTTTTTTTTGCAGAAATGTAGACCATAAATGACTTCAAGCTAACGAAGAGCTTACTTTTGTCGATACATCTATAAATAAAAATTTGCGGGGCATTATCACATAATTTTGGAAAAAATTCTCAAAAAGGATAATCCCCCCCCCCTTTTTTTCCCAAAAAATATGAACCTACTATTAACCTAATAAGATTTTCGCACATAAATAAGCAATTTTTCAAATACTCCTTCATGGTACTGATGTTTCTGATCTAAAGGTATAATAATTGTATAAGTATGGGACCCTGACCTATGAGCCTGGTGTATTGGTTGTTTACTTTACTCTCGAGATCTCCTGCAAATTTGTTATTGTTATGGACTATGCACTTAATCAAATTCCAAATGCATGGCTCAATGAAGTTTATTCTCCAATACTACAATTCCATACATGCAGTGATTATTTCAGTTATATGATATGTGTGTGTGTTTACAGATAAGTATTTGAAAGTAAGGTGAATTAGTTTATTGGTATTTCTTTTAAAATGGAAAGAAAAACAACTCCTTTCAAAGTGGTATTAATATTTTTATATCATAATCTATGGCCCTTTTGTTTTTCAAAGAAATAAATGATGTTTGTATTTATAATTTAAGGAAGAAAAAAGACTACATTATGGTAACATATTTATAATAATACATAATTATGAAGCCACCTTTGTATGGTATAAGAGTATCGTATCAGTAAATTAGTACCCATACTCCTCTAATTGTATCACAAACAGATCAAAAGCATGATTGGAATATACATTTCTTTTACCCTTGAATGTGACGGATCACCTATAATGTTCTTCATTGAAGATCAACAAACTAGAACTGTGCAATTCTTAGTGATCACCACTTTTAAATTATTTAACATAAAGGGTTAACACAGCCATACTATGATAAATTTTTTAATGGACACTCACATAGTATCAGACTGAAATCAAAATTTTGTTTGTTTTCCTTCTAGCCAAAAAAAGGTCCTTTTTGAAAATTTATATTTAAATTCTCAGATTTAATTTATTTTGTATTCTATAGATACATAGTATTTGATATAATATTGGACAGCTTTTACAATCAGAAAACAAATTGTTTAACTGATATTTCTTTTCTTTTCTTTCTACAACATCAAGCTGAAAATGATGTATAAAGCGTATTACAGGTAAGACATTGAAAATTAAACAAAATGGAGTTAAATGAATTTTCTACCTATATTTAACAAAAAACGTTTCTTCAGGGAAAACAAACTTATCTTTAATTTTGCTGTATTTGTGTCAAGTACAATGCCTGCCACAGAACCAATGTGAAACTGGTGTTTTTGGGTTAATTATTTTTTAATAATTTTATTTAAAAAATATAATAAGCTTTTTTTTTTTTAAATATTTCATTCATTTTTATGAACTTATGCTATAGGTGACAACATGACATCCTGGAGCAGATAAGATGGCTTAATGTTTTGGATACTGGATGATATGCTTGTCTATTTTTTTTCTGTTGTACATTAATTAACTGTATAATGTATTTTTTTCTTCTGATACTGATAAATTGAGAAGGTTGAGTATTAACAAAGCAACATATTCGTTTCCCATTTCTGTACATGTTAATATTGTTACAGCGACTTAAAATTGAGTATAATTTTCCTCAAAATGATTGAAAATATTTTGTTGTGCTCCTGACTCCCCCCCCCCCCCCCCCCCCCCCCGGTATATATTTGATGATTTGACAATATGGAGAACAGATTTCATGTCTTTTCATTGCTATTTGCCTGATAAAATGTAGCTGTTGGGTCAGATTATTTGTCATCCATATTATATTCTATGTCATGACTTAACAAGAGCTTGTTAAACAGGGCAGGTACATGTCCAATGTCCATATTGTGAATTCTGCATGTCTAGGTTTTGGATTATTCTCTGACATTTATCCTAAACTTTTTCTTAGTAAGTTGCATAAAATTTCATGAAACTTTTTCATTTTATTATCGGTTTTACATATTTTCACCTACCTGTTCCAACTGGTAAAACATATCCGGTATTTCTGTAAATGATGATGGGAACATGTTCTTCCCCAATTTTTCTGTCTACAGAAATAGCCACTCTTTTGCTCCTACTTTGTTTCTTGTGTGCATTTTAATAATTCTGGAACGTCACACTATTGTTCCTACTCCTGTTTGCTGATACTTGGTGAGTTAGATTTAAATGGTTTTGACAAATGTTAGTTTTATCATGAGGGTTGGAGTCACAATGTATAAGCCCTAGCTCTGCCAAAAAATGTGTTTTAGTTTGTTGCTTGAAACTGTTCAGGTATAAGGGTATTCCTGGATGACGATTGGTTGATGCAAATTTCCTAAAGAAAGGGCATTCTACACTCATAATGGTTGAAATATATTTTTAGTTGACAGCAGAAGTTAGTTTGTCTGCCATTTGTGTAGATCTTCTCTCTCTCTTATTACCGAAGAGTTCAAAAAGGGGACATAACTCACTACAGTCAGTTCAGGGGTCTGTACTTTATTACTGTACACATTAAAGGAGATGAGCTGTGCTAATTTGTTTTAAATTGTTTTTTAACAATCACAACTGATACAGTTTCTTTAAATTTTTAATATTTAATAATATTTTGGTAAAGCTCCGACTAATATAACCATAATATATAAGGGTGAGGATCAACAAAATCTCTATGTAGGTGGCATTTAGTGTTATTGCCTCAAAAATATTTTTAGGTAAATTTGATGAGAAAACATCCTTTATTTCATTTTTTATAATGATATATTTGGGAAATTCTGCTTTTGGAGTAAATAACATGCTCAAAATGGTCAAAAAATCAAGTACTTTTTCAATAAAAAAACTACATAACCACACTTAAAGCTAAAAATTAGACTCAAATTTTATAAATATGTGGTTTTAATGATTTTTTACACATGTATTATCCTAAACACAACTGCTGCAGTGGAAGTAATTGTATTAATTTGTATAAATTTCTTTCAATAATACGTCACTTGTTGAAATACACAAAAATGCCTATATAATCCAAGGACAGCCTTGTTCCATGGCAATAAAATGGTGATAAAAATGTTGGTCTGTTTTATGTCCTCATGGTTCATTCCTTTAATTTGAACCCAAAAAATATAACTTTAAAAAAAAATTGTTTGGCCATCAATTTTTTATATTTGGGTCATCCATACAGAGAATTGATGTTAATAATTTCTTAATTTATCAATGGAGAATTTAAGAACAGTCCTTTAAATTCATGTCAGTACCGACTCACTGACTATTGAGTTGATACTACCTTCGGGGTCTAACAGTTCACCAACAGCAGTGCCGACTCGATGCTAGTAAATGAAAGTACAACTTCGTTAAATTTGTGTGTGCGAGGCGCTTTTCTATATTTACCTTCAGCAGCAACGCTCCAACCAACGCATTTGAAAGCAAAGGATGTACAAGACCTAAACACGTGAAGAGCTTTATGACCAAAGAGACCAATGGTATCGACCCAGTGCAAGTAAATGAAAATAATACTTCATTAATGTCGTGCGTCCGAAGTGCTTCTCTGGATTTGCTTTCAAAGCAGTAAACTTTGCTTTAGGAAGTAGGGTCACTACTTTTTTGTAAGTACTTTACACCTCTTTAAATATGGAAACAATTTTCGTCCACATTAACTTGGATATGGACTAGATAGAATTCATTTTAGCTAATAATGACCATCTGCATTCAATTATATAAATAATTACTTAGATGCAACTACAAAACCCAAAGGGTTAAAAATCGAACTAAGCAAAATCAGTCACTAATGGTTTTTGGTTATTTGGAGAATTTGACGTTAGTGACATATCTTTGAAAGTTATTGTACAATTTATTCTTACCTATAAACGAGTTTAAAGTTTTTAAATAGTAAGATCTGCTTTGTATTTGATAATTGTTACTGCCAAGCGTACAACTTGAGTAACACAGACCTTCAAGTCTGTGCAGTTTGGGATAACAGGGGAGACAGAGGATGATTTACTGTAAATTCAGAAATTATTGCGTGCATTTATTATCGCGACTTTTAAATAAAGAACAAAAATGCGAGTTTAATCATTGCGATTTTCGGAAAAGCTGCATAAGAAATATGTATCAGATAGCAGAATGCGAGTTCTTATCGTTGTAATAAAGAAGTAGTCGCATTTCTCGCATTAATAAAAACCTTGCAATAATTTCCGAATTTACAGTACCTTATAATAACGTTGGTAAATGTTGGCGACTTGTACGGGCGACAGTAATTTGAATATTCAGGTAGTATACCGATGGTTAGTACCGGTTTCACAATCTGCTAAAAAGTATAAGGAGTAAAAACAAAGATATTCGCACGACCCCTATTCATTCGTTGCACGATTCTCAAAGTCGCGCCCACCAATAAGTGTCGAAGCAGGAAAAAAGCAAAAAAAAAAAAAAAAAAAAAAAAAAAAAACAGATAATAATGTCAGATAAGCAAAGTTTGTATGTGCAATTTTGACATTAAGTGATTTGCGATATTGAGACAGTGCAACCACCAACTAAATCGGAAAGGCGTAAAACTTGTTCATTACAGAATGTCTTTCTCATATCTTTGCTGGAGTAGTTTTGCAATTATGGTACACACCTGTTAGTGCCATTGTATGAAAACAAGCTCTGGTTCAGCTTTCGGAAGTTTCAATAGTTCAGCAGTAACATACCCTCCGTCCTATCGTAAATCGTTTGCATTTCTTAATTGATACCATATGCGCATGCATAGTACATAGACTTCAATAACAGAGGTCTGCTCCTTACACAAATACTGCCAAAGCAGTGCTATGCCGAAGAGGAATTTGAATCGACACCTCATACGTTTGAAGGTCAGCATCAAGAATTGGTTGACTGATACGATGTGTCTATGTCTCAGCTATCAAGTGACATGTTTTCGCGGTTTAAGATCATTACAGACCATTATATTTGTGTGATCTGTACATTTACCGTTTGAGTCTTATTAATTATTTTGACTGAGCGTCGATTCGCATAACGGTGATGCAAGAATAGCAATAGACGCTTAAAATATCGAATCGTGCTAATTCATTGTTATCTTGGTATGTATATTCGTGGCAATTTGAGCATCAGTTAACTACTGTTTCCTTAACACACAATAGCAACTGAGACAGTTAACGCCATATGCTGGTGACAAATGTAAAGTTACTTCTCAAGAATCGGAACATGAAAGTATAAAATGGAAATCACCATCAATTGGAAGACAAAAAAAAAATAGAAATGAAGCAGACCTTTCTTGTTTCTGTAGTATCCTTCGTTTCTAGTTCACGGGCAAGTATCAAATCTTGGTAATTGCTAGAATAAAAGGGTAAATAATTAAAATGACATCATTAATATATTTATTTGTAAAATAAGGATATTAATAGATGTTTGTTTTGTTCTTGTCTTTACGATCTTTTTCAATAAATTCAGTTCCAAAAAAGATTAAGTAAGCTAGCATTTGTCAACTATTTAGTGTCCTTTATATGTTATCGTCTGACTCATCAATCAACCAAATTATCAAAAAGTTTTCAAAAATTTTACCTAGGTGTTGCTATTATTAACCTATTATTGTGTGTCTGTCTGTTAAAGGGTCACTTTAAGCTCGCACTGTTGTCGATTCTGTACTTAATTGGTATATTTCTGAGTGTAAGTCAAATTCTTTGCAATACTAATCACACCTAGAGACACTTTTACCGTAACCAACAACATCCCGAAATATACACACTGTCGTTTTTTTGCAATTTCTGTTATTACTTCGTTGAGACTTTTTTCAGTCTGCATAAGATAAATATTTGCGGTAAGCATTAATGGTGTAGTAGTTAGCCCTAATGTTAAATAAACTGGTATTTTCAATTAACATCTTTATTTGTTTTATGGTGGTTTGCATTTTCTGGCTGCCATGTCCTCTATCTAAGTTTTGCATGCCAGATATTCATTGGGCAATATTTGAAAGGAATTTTATTCAGACGAATGTTAGATTAGTTTAAAATCTTTGAGGGAACATACAAATTTACTCGTATATTCTGCAAAATATTGTTTGTCTATGCGGATTTGTGCATTTATAATATAATTATTACCATGTACGTTACACTGTTTTTTCCTTCAAATTAACGATATTCTTAGGTACCCAAAGAATGTATTGATGTTCCAATCTATTCATCATATTTGGTTTCTATCTAGGTTCCAGGAATAAGAACCAGTGGAGTGTTAAGGAATAAGACTATATAATTTGTAGCTCAGAGTTCACTGAAACATATGATTTGATCTCATTTGCTGATTTTATTTATATAATCATTCTAATATTTCTTTTGTTAATTAGAAGGACATTAAATCAACTATTTTACCAACCCTTCTCCACCTTCCGCCTTTCAACTAATTGATTGTTGGTACCTTTTCTATCAAAATCTAAAACTAATTGATTGTTGGTACATTTTCTATCAAAATCTAAAACTAAAATTTAACCTTGTAAACATGGACATTTTCGCGTGTTGTTATGTAATTTTATGAATGCATTTTGCGCTAATGGTAAATTCGAGCATCGAAAAATTACTGTGCCTTTCACATTTATATTGTCAGAGTATCTTGAATAACAAAAAACAATTAATTATCTTTCGTAATAAAACATATGAAAATAGTGGATTTGACTATTTTTAAAGTGTAAAAGATTCTTTGGATGGTTTAAATAAATTACGTGCTTTTGATGGTACTTTTTATTCGGTTGACAGTTATGATTTTTCAACACTCGAATCTACGTGTCCATATAATCTTATCAAAAACAAAAGTTTTCCTATTTAATTATATTGTTGTTTCAAAAATCTGATGACATATTTAAATATTTTCAACTCATATAGAGCCTTTTTCTCTTATGAAAAAGGTAACTATGCTAGATATATTTACAGGAGGTGTGATGAGATGATGCCAGCTGTAGATTTTCTCCTTTCAATATTTATGTATGTTTCGACAATAAAGTTTATCGACAGATTGTAGATATTCCTATGGACACCAATTGCGCCTCTTTAAAAGCAGACCTGTATCGTTATGAATCACAGTTTATGACCAAACTCCGTATAGACCCGTCTAGATTGCATTTAATTATAGAATTCAACAAAACTTACCGTTATCTTGATGATTTTTGTTCGATAAATAATCATGAATTTTATAAATACTTTCGAAATGTTCCCAAAGGAACTTACTTAAAAATTTACACGAGAAACTCTCTTCAGAAATATTTTCGACAAAAAAGGACGTTTTTTCGTTCCCTATTGTTAATTTTCTTTCTTTCTTGACAGTGATGTTTCTTTGGCACCATCTTACGGTGTTTATATATCACAACTCAGTCGCTATGTCCGTGTCTGTAGTGACGTTTTGGATTTAAATGAACGTAATCTATGTATTACTGGTAAATTATTGAGTCAAGGATTTCGTTACCACAACTTACTTTAAACTTTTACTAAATTTTTCAATAAAAAATAAGTTTGGCTATAGAACACCTATTACAAACGGGATAGCACATCCTTATTTTACGGGGATGTTGTTTACCGAGACCATAAATTTAGATACGATCAGAATAAACTTATCGATCCTTTAGATAAATCTATTCTAAAATGTTACCAATTCAAAACTGTTACTAGAACTTTGATAGTTGTTATTGGCTTTGATCTAGCTTTCAGCTACTGCAAGTACTCTCAGATCTGTACTTTGTGACTTTTGTGTTTTTGTAAGAGTTTTCATGTGCTTTGTATCGATCTGATGAGTTAAGCCCTTTTCAATTAATTTTTATAGTTTGTTCTAATGGCGTACTGTTGCACCACTGTCCCAGGTTAGGGGAGAGTTTGGTGCAAGCAAACATGTTTAACCCCCGCCACATTCTGTATGTGCCTGTCTCAATTCAGGAGCCTGCAATTCAGTGGTTGTCGTTTGTTGCTGTTTATCATATTTGTTTTTCGTTCATTGTGCAAAAATCAGGTCTTTGAATAGCTGAATATGCGGTATGGGTAGTGCTCATGGTTGAATTTCGTACGGTGACCTATGGTTGTTAACTTCTATGTCATTTGGCAGAGAGTTGTCTTGTTGGCAATCATATCACATCTTTTTAATTTTATATACCCCATGGTGCTCCGTTTGGAGTTCCCGCCATTCCCTCCGTTTTTTTTTTAAATATTGGTATGTATATTCATAGTTGATTTGCGAAATTTGAACATCAGTAAACTACTGTTGCCTTGAATATACCATTTCATCTGAGATAGTTCATGCCAGATGCTGGTGGTAAATGTAAAGTTACTACTCGAGAATTAGAACTTGAAAGTATTAAAAAGGAAATCACCATCAATTTTTAGAAAAAGATATAGAAATGAAGCAGACCTTTCTTGTTTCTGTAGTATCCTGAGTTTCTAGTTTACGGGCATGTATCAAATCTTGGTACTTGCTAAAATAAAAGGATAAATGATTAAAAAAGACATCAAAAATATATTTATTTGTAAAACAAGGATATTATTAGATGTTTGTTTCGTTCTTGTCTTTACGATTTTTTAAAAATAAATTCAGTTTCTAATTAGATAAAATCATCTAGCATTGTCACCTATTTACTAAATTCTCTTTGTATATAATATCGTCTGACTCATCAATCAACCAAATTATCAAAATAAATTTCAAAAGGTTTAGCCATTCGATAAATTTTAAAATCGTGGTCACACATAGTAGTCATATCTCCTATTAATGTGTGCTTGTCGGTTGCTGTTAAAGGGTCGCTTTACAGTGGGAAATCTAGTGAACGAAAATAAAAGAAAATTCACTCTTCTTATGATAGAGTAGAGAAAGACAATAATAAAACAATGCCGTGGCGATACTGATCAAAAGTTATTTCTAATTAATAATTGTACATTTTAAATTTGTCAGTTTGTTTTCGATCTATGAGTTTGACTGTCCCTCTGGTATCTTTCGTTAAACTGTGTTATTTGAAATATACATGAAAATAAACGATATTTTATGTTCAGTATTTATCGAGATAATTTGCATTAGAAGCTTGTGAAACTGAAATCTAAAAAATGCCAAGCTTTGCTGCATGTTGATAAAAAAAAATTGAAAAAATCATGTACATACAAAATCTAAAGATCTATCGTGTCACCAATTTTCGGAGTGTTCCACAAAGTCGTGAGCATGTTACAATTTCCCAAAGTATACTTATTTTTTCAAACCTAAATTATCGCGTACTCCGGTCTGCTCTTGTCAAATGTACATACAACAGAGAAATATTGTCTTTTCGTGAATATAAAAATTAAAAGTCTGTCTGTCCAGGTTAAGAAATTAAAGATGGCTCTTCTTATAAAGTAGGTATCTTTCTACTATTTTTTTATACAATTTTAAGAAAAGGTCGTCTCAATTATTGTACATGTATTTGCGGTCTTCTCGATCTATTCACATTCAATGTTTACATCGAGATAAGCTCCATTTGAATTTGCTTAGTAACTTAATTTCAAAAATGCCAATCTTTGCTGCATATCGATTCCTTTGGAATTTTTTCCCTGACTTTCTCTGATCTAGCTGTAAATATATACGGATAATTAGCATGTTCGAGAAAGGTATACAGCCAGTAGAAAATTAATTAAAGTTGGTACTCCAGGAATTTATTCGCATAGCAACATTTTAAACCAATTTTACATCAAGCTTCTATAGCCTGCTGTTCTCGTCGTTTGTAACTTAAGAAGTGAAATGATAACATTAAATGGAAGTTTTGTTTTTATTCCAACTTATTTCTATTTTAATATTTACCAGAACGTTTTCCCGTGAATCCATAATTGATAGCGTCCTTGCTAAAATGGAACAAACATGGAGAAGATCTAGTTTTTTTAGTGTTTCTAGGGGAGGTAATATTTTGTCACTAGATCGCCGACTGTTTAAGCTCGCACTTTTGTCAATTCTGAACTTAATTGGTATATTTTCCATTCATCATATTTGGTTTCCATCTAGGTTCCAGGAATAAGACTAAGTCAGTGGAGTGTTAAGGAATAAGGCTATCTAACTTGTAGTACAGAGTTCACTGAAACATATGATTTGATCTGATTGGCTGATTTTTTTTATATACTCATTGCTTTAGTTATATAGAAGGACATTAAATCAACCCTTTTATCAACCCTTCTCCATCTTCCGCCTTTTAACTGATTGATTGTTGGTGCATTTTTTGTCAAATATTTAACTAAAATTCAACCTTGTGAACATGGACATTTTTGCAGGTTGTTATGTAGCGCTATCAATGCATGTCGCGCTTAGGGTATATTCGCACATCGAACAATCGCTACGCCTTTTACAGTAATATTGTCAGATTGGCCTGAATAACAAAAAAACTAATAATTATCTTTCGTTATAAAACACGAAAAAACTATTATTAACTTTTTTGGCGTATAAAAAATTCTTTGGATGTTTTAGATAAATTACGTGCTTTTGATGGTCTTTTTTATTCGGTTGACAGATTTGACTTTTCAACTTTTTACACTACATTTCCAAATAATCTTATAAAACAAAAGTTTTCCTATTTAGTTTTACGGTCGTTTGAAAAATCCGATTGCACATTTTTTTGCTATAACTGTAAATTTTCTCCTTTCAACATTTGTGTACGTTTCGGCAATAAAGTTTATCGACAGGTTGTGGGTTTTCCTATGGGCACCAATTGCGCCCCTTTAATAGCAGACCTGTACTGTAAAGAATCACAGTTTATGACCAAATTCCGTATAAACCCGTCTAAATTGCATTTTATTGTAAAATTCAGCAATATTACCGTTATCTTTCCCAATGGAACTTACTTTAAATAAATCAAATATAAACGGTAATAACTGTCCTTTCCTGGAGTTAGATATTTCAGATGTACACGAGAAACTCTACACAAACAATTTTAACCAAGCGTGTATTTTTTCGTTCACTATTGTTCATTTTCCTCTTTGGGACGGTGAGGTTTCTTTGGTACCATCTTAAGGTGATTAAATATCACAACTCGTTCGGTATGCCCGCGCCTGTAATGACGTTTTGGGTTTCAATGAACGTAATCTATGTAATTTACTAAATATTTCAATAGATCCATATATTTGGTTTGGAAGTTTGACTGTATACCTATAGAAGACTTATTACAAACGGGTAAGCACATCCTAATTATTACGGGGATATTGTTTACCAAGGAAAACTTACCGATACTTTAAATAAATTTATTATAAAAGGTTAGCAACTCAACACTGTAACAGTATACATCTTTGAATTAGTTGTTATTGGCTTTGGTCTAGCTTACAGTTACTGCGAGTATTCTCAGATCTGTACTTTGTATCGATCTGATTAGTTAAGGCCTTCTCAACTAATTTTTATAGTTTGTTCTAATGTCGTTCTATTACAACACTGTCGAGTTTTGCTGTACGTCATATATTTATTTCGTTTATTGTTTTGTACTTAAATCAGGCCTTTAGTTTTCTCGTTTGAATTGGATTTTTGTCGGGGTCTTTTATAGCTTACTAAGTGGTTTTAGTTTTGCTCATTGTTGAAGGCCGTACGGTGACCTATAATATTGTTTACTTCTATGTAATTTTGTCTGTAATGGAGAGTTGTCTCATTGGCAACCATACCACATCTCCTTATTTTTATAATATAAAGACAAAAGACTCAAAGTACTGATCTGAGAGAGATCACAGTCACTGAAAGCTAGTCAATTCCCATTTACAACTAATCGACAAATCATGTTAGAAATTCTAAAACATTAGTTGAACTACTCACGTTATTGCACAGAAACGACATAAAGTGCAATTTCCCAATCCACCAAGAACCATAACTCCAGAAAGGCACAAATGAAAATCTTTGATATTGAACTTGACTTCCATTTTGGCACCAGTTACAACATATTAAGATTATAAAAGCATTGATTCAAATTCTTTTAAGTTATTTCACGGAAATAACTGACTTACTAACCCAAATTAATACGGAAAAGACGGATAAAAATGGTTAATATACCAATGCACAAATAAAAATGAATTTTGACTAAGAGAAAATCAAAAAACAAGTAAGCTTGAATTATACTCTCTGATGCAAAATCCTACAAATATATACTGCTATATAGAATTTTTGTGTTTTAAGGTTCTGCAATTTCTTTATTGATTTGGCCTTAGAAAAAAAATTATTTGAGGCCACTGACGAGTCTTGAAACACACGCCTGGTGTACTCAGTTATTAGCTTGGTATCTTTGATGAGTTTCTACAACAATGTATTGGATTGATGGCACTGCTGGTGGCGTTTTGTACATCAGGCTATCATAGGCTAGTAGTCCGACACTCCTGTGCTGGCATTCAATTAGATTGAAACGGTCGTTTTCCGTAAATGTTGAAATCATGCACACTACTAAGACCCCCCTCCCCGCATATGTGGGTTATCAAAATTTTGGGATCTTTATCATTGCCATTGGGTCGATACCCCTGCTGGTGTTCTGTTAGTCCCGAAGGTATTACCAGCACAGTAGCCAGTACTTGGGTACTAGCATGAAAATACGGATAATTTGCTGTTACAAAATTTTGGAAATTATTTTAAATTAAGGAATACATCTCCCTCATGCAAAGCTCTTATACTTTTAGAACGTTTTGGTTTTATTAGCTCCCCATTTTGTGCATACGATTTAGATTTTCAAATGTTTTGGCATCGAGCATCACTGAGGAGACATTTTTGTCGAAATGTGCATCTGGTGCAGTAGAATTGGTACCGTTTGTGTTATTTTAAAAACAAATTTCAATTCTCTTAATTCTCGTAATAAATTTGACCTTTCAAACATTTTTATTTCATCACAACTGGTGACTACATTGATGACTACATTATACATGTAAGCCTGATGTCTCTGACAGGTTTTTACATATGATATGTTCTATTACTAAGCCTTAAAAGGACATTGTTATCAATAAACATATTGTAACCCGTCTGATTCTTAATGGTAATGTAATGGTTGAAGTAACACATGAATGTCCCACTGGTAGATTGCCTGAACTGTACACTTCAATCTAAAATCAACATGCAAAGTAAAACTCATAATGATTGAAAGGACTTAATTATCCTAAACAAGAGGATCCTACATTATTTGATCAGATTTCATATATCTAGATATATATCTCTATATATTTAACTGAGGAAACATCTTTGAAATATCATATAATCGACTATGATTCCCGCATATTAATGCCATAGAAAATTTGGTAAATGCGTTTTGAATGAATATGCGTTATCAAAAATATATTAAGTGCATGATGTTGATTACTTAGTTTGTACTCCTGTGTCTATTTTAGATTTCACAGAACTTTTACATTGAATTATGTCATAGACATTGATTGAATTAAAATTCTGTCTAATTTAATATTTAATTTTACATTTAGATAACGCGAAAAGAAATAAAACAGGTAAAACATACAAATGCCCCAAATTACTGGTGATAAAACGTTTCTTAATTACAACGACGGAATGATAGTCCTGGGGTGATTTATTACACAACACTTATTTTGACACACTAGTCAATTACTAAGGATTTTTAACCCAAAAAATAGATAACCGTAGCTGTGTGTGTCTAATTCTTTTGAAAGTTAGGGTCCTCAACGCTCATCAACTTCGTACTTTATTTGGCCTTTTTAATTTTTTTATTCGAGCGTCACTGATGAGTCTTTGTAGACGGAACTCGCGTCGGGTGTACATACTATAAATATAAAATAAGAAGATGTGGTATGATTCCCAATGAGAAAACTCTCCACAAGAGACCAAATGTTACAGACATTTTTTTTAAATTTGACATTTGTATTAATGACCCAAGCATATTGGAACTGTCATACCCTTTTTTAAACAGACTGAAAATAAAACAAAAAAATGAGAATTTTTATTTTCTCATACGTTTTTACATTTTGATACAACATGTTACGCGCAATTCAGTTTAAAGCTACAAGTTTGTTTTTAATATTGAAAAATAATGTACATTTAAGACATTATTTTTTTCTTTGCCAAAATGTGTGCAACCCTTTTTTTAAAAAAACAAATCCGGGTTACAAACTAAAACTGAGGGAAACACATCAAATATAAGAGGAGAACTACGACACAACAGAAACACAACATTAAAATGTAACACACAAAGAAACGAACTATAATATAACAATGGCCATTTTCCTGACTTGGTACAAGACATTTTAAGAAAAAATGGTGGGTTGAACCTGGTTTTGTGGCTAGCCAAAAGGGTGACGATTCTTAAAGTTGAGTATATGCGCTTTTCTCTAAAGAATTAAAATATATACTGCATAGTACTTAACTAAATGTATATATATGTATTTTTCAGAGATAAAGAAGTACCTGTAGCTGTGAAATAGACATAAAGTTAAGATACCTTTAGTTTACAATCTGTAATGAATAACAAACTTGAAACATTTTAGAAACATGAAGAAATGTTAATTATAACCATTTGTCAAGCACAACTTTAACAATTAGAGATACAACCTATTTCGGTGTGTATATCGGGGACGGACGGACGTCAAAGTGATATGGGTCTATATAATACAACTTTTGACAAGTATTTAAGTTTGCGATATATGTATTTTTAAATTCTTTATTTCATGTATAATATTTTGTACTCTTTGAGATTATTACAACGCTAGGAAGTCGATAAAATATATTTATAGCACTCGAGCTATTAATAGCTTAATCATTGACCAGGTAGAACTTATGAACCTGTCAGTGATATTTAACTACTCATGTATTAAAGGCTAAGCCTAACAATCCAAACAATTTGGATGATTTATACCTTGTAGTCTTGCCTCCAATTGTATGGACAATCCTTTGGATGATTTATACCTTGTAGTCTTGCCTCCAATGGATGCTTTATACCTTGTAGTCTTGCCTCCAATTGTATGGACAATCCTTTGGATGATTTATACCTTGTAGTCTTGCCTCCAATTGTATGGACAATCCTTTGGATGATTTATACCTTGTAGTCTTGCCTCCAATTGTATGGACAATCCTTTGGATGATTTATACCTTGTAGTCTTGCCTCCAATTGTATGGACAATCCTCTGGATGATTTATACCTTGTAGTCTTGCTTCCAATTATATGGACAATCCTTTGGATGATTTATACCTTGTAGTCTTGCCTCCAATTGTATGGACAATCCTTTGGATGATTTATACCTTATAGTCTTCCCTCCAATTGTATGGACAATCCTCTGGATGATTTATACCTTGAAGTCTTGCCTCCAATTGTATGGACAATCCTTTGGATGATTTATACCTTGTAGTCTTGCCTCCAATTATATGGACAATCCTTTTGATGATTTATACCTTGTAGTCTTGCCTCCAATTGTATGGACAATCCTTTGGATGATTTATACCTTGTAGTCTTGCCTCTAATTGTATGGACAATCCTCTGGATGATTTGTACCTTGTAGTCTTGCCTCCAATTGTATGGACAATCCTTTGGATGATTTATACCTTTTAGTCTTGCCTCCAATTGTATTGACAATCCTCTGGATGATTTATACCTTGTAGTCATGCCTCCAATTGTATGGACAATCCTTTGGATGATTTATACCTTGTAGTCTTGCCTCCAATTGTATGGACAATCCTTTGGATGATTTATACCTTGTAGTCTTGCCTTCAATTGTATGGACAATCCTTTGGATGATTTATACCTTGTAGTCTTTCCTCCAATTGTATGGACAATCCTTCTGATGATTTATACCTTGTAGTCTTGCCTCCAATTGTATGGGCAATCCTCTGGATGATTTATACCTTGTAGTATTGCCTCCAATTGTATGGACAATCCTTTGGATGATTTATTCCTTGTAGTCTTGCCTCCAATTGTATGGATAATCCTTTGGATGATTTATATCTTGCAGTCCTGCCTCCAATTGTATTTGAAATGTTCTGTTATGATATATACATGTATGATATATCTACAATGTATAAGCTGTATTGCTTCTGGTTTGTTATAAACTACTAAATTGATTCAATCTCAAGCATTCAATATAACTTTTAACCAAAAGAATGTCAAAAAGTGTTGGCAAGTGCAAGTATGAAGTATTGCTTATAATAGTCTCGTACAATGAAAGATAACTCAAGTTAATTTCAATTCTAAGCAACCGAAAAGGAATATCAAAATCACAAAAATAATAGAAACATAAGCAGTTTGAACGTATTTTATCTAGATGAACTTACATAACACTGGTTTGGTTTTTAATTTCATCGAGATTATATAAATTTTGTAATTAGCAAAATATCAAATAAAGAGGATATTATTTCTTAATAAAGATGCAAAAAACGAAAATATTGATTAGATTAATGTACAGATTTATCCTCTTAAACACAAAAACTTCCAGTAATATGATATATTTGTATCTGTTTGATTATCGTAATGCAAATAAAGTATTTCAAATGCTTGTGCATATTAGAAAGCAAATAATACCCATTATGTAATCAGTCCTGAAAATACATTAATTCTAAATTCTGATAAAGCAAATCGAACATTTCAATAAACGTCAATAGTCTCTATTATTTGTTATTACATACTAAAAAGGAAATTTGAAGCTAGAAATGTGTTCCTGAATCACTATTGACAAATAACGAATAAGAGAAATGATTAAAAAAAATCAAAACTTAGGTTATGTAATTGTAATTGTAAAAATATAAGGCTTTCATTAGTTGATTTAAATATTTTTCTAGTACACTCTTTGAAATTCGTAATAATTATTTGTCATTTTATTTAATCCTGCATTGTGTAACGGAAAAAAAATATACAACATGCCAAATTTGATTATTATTTTTTTGCTTAGAAATATTTAATCAAACTTCAACTACTGGTTTAACATTTACAAATTGTAATAATTGAATATCTATGAGTTCGCTATGCTTATTACTTTGACGAGAACGCGAATCAAGAAAGATCTAAATTTTAATTGTACTGGGCCCATTGGACCCATTCTGGTTACTTGTATTTGATTTCAGATACCGCGTTAGATTTATAGGAACTAAATGTTCCAGTATAAAATTTGCCATCTTTTAACCTCCACGAAATGTTTAAATAATAAAATGAAACTTAGTAAATCTGGTGCACCCGTAGCGCTTTTCTGGATTTACCTTATTAAGTAACGATTAAGCGAACAAATTGCAACCTTTTAGTTTCTTAAATAGGTTTAAATTTATCAACGGAGAATTGTGGAAGGGTATGTTATAAATAACTCATAACTGAAACAATGACTACAGAGCTGGTAGAGTTGATTATAACTGAAACATTGACTACTGAGCTGGTAGAGTTGATTATAACTGAAACATTGACTACAGAGCTGATAGAGTTGATTATAACTGAAACAATGACTACAGAGCTGGAAGAGTTGATTATAACTAAAACATTGACTACTGAGCTGGTAGAGTTGATTATAACTGAAACATTGACTACTGAGCTGGTAGAGTTGATTATAACTGAAAAAATGACTACAGAGCTGGTAGAGTTGATTATAACCGAGCGGAGTAGCAGTCCACCAGAAACGGTATCGACCCAGTGATAGATATGGAAAATGACTAAGTATATTGAGTGCATCCGGCACATTTTTTGGATTAACTATCATTACGAACGCCTAAACCTAAAACAATCGAAAGTAAAGAAAGGCCGGTTAAATACTTGAATACTCGGAAAGCTGTATGACCAAAGGGAACCTTAATGAATTGCCAATCCATCTTAATTCAACCTTGCCTGAGGGAGTTAGAGCTATAGTTTCTTAATAATTTTTAAATTTATTATAATTCATGCCAGTACCGAAGCACTGACTACCTATCTAATGTTACCCTTGAGTACTACATAAGGAAATGCCTGTACCAAGTCAGGAGTATGACTGTTGTTTTCCATTCGTTTGATGTGTTTTAGCTTTTAATTTTTCCATTTGATAAGGGACTTTCCGTTTTGAATTTTCCTTGGAGTTCGGTACTTTTGTTATTTTACTTTGTACTAGTTTTCCACAAGAAGCGATATCGAAACAGTGCCTAAATCAAAAATAACCTTTAAAGAAATTAAGAGCGTCCGCATTGTTATTTACCTTCAACAGAAGCGCTCAAACCAAAAACACTGAGAGAAAAACACAAAAATTTAAAATGACATGAATTTGAAGATTGAAGACTTATAAACATCCAGCTGCAAAAGTTACCCACACTTTCAGGACAAAAACATGAGTATTCTGAAGATAACCCTGTTTTTTTTTACCAGGTCGTCGGATCATAATCAAATGCCCATTTCAGTAAGTTTCAAGTTTTATTTGAGAAGTACAAAACGTGAATTGCAGTGTTCCTTTTTCATATATAATGTTAATATAAAACTACGAAGATGTGATATGATTGCCAATGAGACAACTCTCCAGCAGAGACATACAAGTTAGTATGCATTTTCTCGTAATTCTAAATTAAAACAACGGCGCAAGTAGAAATATATTCTGTACATACTCTGTTGTTTTATTATATTTCCCTAAGTATACAGTTTGGAAGGTTATTTGAAATTATAAAACAAGATAAATTCATTCACATGTTTTACTAAATTTGGTAAATTTGCAAGAGGCGGTATTAATCGACTTAGAGATCTAAGGGATAATTATAGCTGTACACAAGACATGCATTGCATGAGAGGAAAATAAATTTATCAACTCCGATACAATCCCTTATTTTACTAAACTACGTATTTGGGAAGAAGCATGGAAGGTATCTGCGCATGTCGATTCTTCCGATTGATTGTAAACAACAAAGGATGGTGGACATTATCAATTGTTGTTAGCATAAGGCATGGAATAATTTAGGAGCTCATACTTCCGACATAGCAAGGAACCATTAATTGCGACGGGTTTTTTTTCTAGCGATTGTTCATTGTGACACTATGAAATATGGAGATTGACCGTAACAGATCTCTATGGAGCCCATGCAAAATTACATGTAGAAAAGAAGCAGCATACCTACTGATACGGTGATTAATTCGACAAGTATTGACTTACAGGGGGTAAACGGGAATATATGGGATCATTAAAATGTTTACTTTTTAATGGACCCCATATATTCTTGTACTCCTGCAAGTCATTACAAAAATATAAAACCGAATCCTAAAGAGTTTTACAGAAAACATACAACTGGAAATGACTTAGTGGTCTCCAAATATGACAGTAAATTCTCACTATCTGCATGGAAAGCTTCATAAAATCAAGTGCCGCGTTAAGATAGTGAATTTGGGAAACGTTTTAATACGTTGAAATGGTAACATGATTTCTATTTTTGTTTTTTTTTCAGCATATTTCATGTCAGGAAAAATCTGCATCTTTTTCAAATTGCAATTATGGCCTGCATATAGGGTACATGCAAAAAGTATAACTTAAAGGCCCAAAGAGGGAAAACACAGGAAACGTGATCTGTAAGTGGGAAAAGGAATTGCTTCATGATAATTAGTATAGCGGTGATTTGTGACACTAATATTGAGTTACTTGTTACAAATTTTTGAAGTCAGGACTTCATTCTTAACTTATACTTTTGACTATATTCATTTGGTTTACCAATATAAAAAAAAATCCATGTTTTTACCTTTTATGTTAATTTGATCTTTAACTTAGTCAATTTATATCATAACTTCACTAATTCCAAATAAAGTGCATCTCGTAGAATGTTCAGTGAGATATACCATCTGAATCGTGTTTGTAATGTTTCTAATTTGCACCTTGGAATGTTTGAAAGGTTTTTTTTTTAAATAGGACTACTGGTGCACACATATATAACATAATGAATTGGCATTCAACTCTTAATTGACCTGTATAGATTTTCTGCAAAATTATTTTTTTCTAACAAAAAAGAGGTGGAACATACCAAGAGGGAAACACATAAGTCAATTGAAAGAGAGACGAACAAAATCATACATGAAAAAATATGAAAGACGAAAAGACAAACAACGGTCTACAAAACACTACATAATAAACTGAATACTGAGCTAAACGGATCCTAGTACAACCCGGGGTGCCATATGTGCCCCGAAGGGTAAACAGATCCTGATCCACCGGTGGCACCCACGTATATATTACAATTGTCATAAAATACCACCAGGAATCTGAAAACTTTATAGTACATTGTATACATGATTTTACAAGTTACGAAGGAAATAAATTTCAAACTTTCATAAGAATTTTCTGTATATATACTTACATATAGGTTGGTAATCATTTTTGTGTATATGCTCTATTTCATGTTTTTAACAAAACACCATAATTTGTTTATTTGATGGCGGTTGTTTTTATTAATATGAATTACATTAAAAGAGATGCGCGGTTAGCATTTATGAGAAAGCAACCTAACGATACAAAATACATCGTTTTAAAGTTCACATATTTCAATGGAGTATAACGGGTAACACCGACGCAACCTTATTTCGTACTTCTTTCTCCCTTTTAATATTAGTATTATTTTTAATTATAGATGAAATGTTCCTGTAGCATTACAAAAAGCAAAATATGAACTTCAATGGAAAAGATTGATTGGTTTCATAATGTTACGTCTCAGTATCGTAATTTCAAAACGAACTGCACATAACAATCACCGAGGATTGCATACATGTTAAGTTACTTAATGTCTGACTAGATTGCGCTGATTAGTTTTAGATACTACTTGTACATTTTACTAATTGAAAGCTTCGATATTGGATATTATTTAAATCAATGCATGTGCAGCGCTTCCAATGACTGACTACATATCCTCAATAGCGAAAGTCATTTCAAATTATTTTGGAATGTTATTGTAAATAAAATATTCATTTGCAGCAAGATAATTTCTGATTTAGTTTCGATTTTATTATTTCCTTAGGTTTTATGATTATAAGCTATAACGCCATATAATTTGATGTTTTGACAGGATAGTACCAGACCATAGTTAGATCATAAAATAGCTTTAATGGAAGCACGATTAACGTGTAGTAAAAGTTATTCTCTGTCTAGAAGAAAATTATCATTGATTACAAAATTTATCTTCACGTAAAAGAAGATGAACAGCAAGCTTCCATAGTGCTGTAAAAAGTGACAATATTATATTAGACCTATAAAACAATAGAACATGACAAACCCACAATTGCCTTAATGGAAGCTGAACACTTTTGGATAATAGTTTGCGTGCAGTACAATGTATAAAGCTGGCTAATCAATGACCTTAAGCTTTATATCTTTAGAAACAATGTCTTTAAGGAAATATTACTCTTTTTCTTTCACAAAAACAAACATCATCCACTTAAAGAAACTGAATTACATTTGTAACGAATAGACAATGCGTGAAAGCAATTAGAAATTCAATTAAAACTGGATCATTGACCTAAAGCTCTGATTACGTTTTTTCACATGGAAACTTTATTTTCAGCTGAGGAAAAATAAATTCGACAGAACGAACAGTAACATTTCAATTACATCTGTTGTTTGTTTGTATTATTGTGTATTTTTATTTAAAAAGTACGGAACTAGCGTGATTTATCTTATGTAGTCCAAGCGATTATTTCATGTTATTGATATTGTAGCTATAATAACCGTTTTATCAGCAACAATTACTTGGTTGTTTTTCTTTCACAGGAGAATGAACCTTTTGCTGAAAGTTTTGAGATATAAATTTGTACACAAACAAGGATAATGACCATATTTAGATTATTTATCCTTAAAGCGGAGGAACAACAAGAATAGATTATTTATCCTTAAAGCGGAGGAACAACAAGAATAGATTATTTATCCTTAAAGCGGAGGAACAACAAGAATAGATTATTTATCCTTAAAGCGGAGGAACAACAAGAATAGATTATTTATCCTTAAAGCGGAGGAACAACAAGAATAGATTATTTATCCTTAAAGCGGAGGAACAACAAGAATAGATTATTTATCCTTAAAGCGGAGGAACAACAAGAATAGATTATTTATCCTTAAAGCGGAGGAACAACAAGAATAGATTATTTATCCTTAAAGCGGAGGAACAACAAGAATAGATTATTTATCCTTAAAGCGGAGGAACAACAAGAATAGATTATTTATCCTTAAAGCGGAGGAACAACAAGAATAGATTATTTATCCTTAAAGCGGAGGAACAACAAGAATAGATTATTTATCCTTAAAGCGGAGGAACAACAAGAATAGATTATTTATCCTTAAAGCGGAGGAACAACAAGAATAGATTATTTATCCTTAAAGCGGAGGAACAACAAGAATAGATTATTTATCCTTAAAGCGGAGGAACAACAAGAATAGATTATTTATCCTTAAAGCGGAGGAACAACAAGAAACGAAACTAGCTATTCAAACGTTTATGCCAGGTCTTTCAAAATATGTTAAGGCGTACTCGTCTAATTATCTCTATAAGACACAATTAAATCCAATACCCCTTAAAGCTAAGGCTTTGTTGTGAAAAATAAACATTGTACCATAAAATGTTTTCCGTGAGAAAATGTTGTCACAACGAAAACCTACTTAAACCAACGATTATTTTTCATACTTATGATTTACAAATAGCGATTCATTTCTACACGAGCGGTGCCGACAGATATGTAATTTCGTCATATCAAAGGTTAGAATGATGGTTGTCAATTTGTGATGATCGTGTCAGATTCAGTATTAACTAGTTGCGGACGCCTAGATTTCATTAAATTATTTGTTTCTACAATGAATAGACTTCTTATGGTATTTCAATTACAACCGTATAAGCTCAGCGAAATTGGATATTGATCGTTCAGCCTCCCTTTCAGTTGATAGTTATCATCGTATAATCAAATTGATAGCGATATTATACACATTTTTCGGACTTCTTCTTGTTTTTTCTGTGAAAGTTTAATTTTTTAGAACTTCATTTTAATTTCAGTATCTTTTGTATCTTTAAATATCCAAATAGTGATATTTGCACAACTTCTCTAAGCAGTATAGAGTTCTATGAAGTTAACATGCTTCTATTGTGGAAATCATTATGGTTGTATGATTATTAGAAGTGATTATGCCCCATTTGTACCCAAATATTTACTAATGTATTTATTTTCCTCCAAATCTCTCTATTTACATTAATACAAATGGCCATGACATTTCTACACTGACCATGCTGATTTACCTTATTTATGATAAACTGTGCAATGAAAATAATTCAAGGAAAGTGAAAGTGAAGTAGTTTAGAATTTAGAAGTGGCAATTCATGAAATTTGTCTAGACACTTGGCGAGTTAAAGTTTAACTTTTTTCTTGAAATAGGTCAATTATATAATTGCAAACCGTTTGTTGACCTCTCAATAGCTGGGTTTTTGTCTCGTTTGGCTTCTGGGAAGTAATAAGGTAGATAGTATTGGCTTCGTTTTAATTCTTCTTAAAAAGTATCCTTATGCAGACTGTCTAATGAATATAACGTCAAACAAGCATGACAATTATGTTATCAATACACAAATCACGTATCATGATTGTACAAGTGCATAGTACGTTTAAGTTTTCGCTTTGTTTTAATTAGAGCGAATTTTAAGATGTTTGTATAACGCAAGTCGTTCTTTTGTTCTAACTAAATGTTAAATTTGTTCTTTTAATCGAGATAATTGTCACAGAGCATGTGTTTTGTAACATTATGGTATTTGAAAGTTCACTACAGTTGAAAAATCAGTTATGTTCTAACTTGAATTATGATTTATATCAATGTATCACAACCTTGTTCCAGTGATATGGAACGTCTATGCGTCTATCAGTTTTCAACTTAAATTAATACTCGATATTATAATGCGGAACAACGATCCAGTGTGGTTAAACTAATAGTTCACTTAAATGGATTGTTTAAAGAAAATTCCAGAAACACGATGAGTGCAAAAGCCGAAGTAAAGGAAACACAAGTTTTTGATTCGGTTACTATTTTTGAGGATTTAACTAATGTTAAGTATGTTGACACTTTATGTTAAATGATGGACCTTGAACTTTGACCTACTCCAACATATACAGAGGTCCTGTTATTCTTAAGCTTTGGTAAATGTTGAACATATAATTAAAAATATTTAACTCGTACACAATATTTGCCCTAATTACAGTCTATCTTTCACTACTGTGACCTTGACCTTTGATCTACAGATCTCAAATTCAAAAGAGACATTTTTTCATCTCACCGGGCTTTCTCAAACCAAGTTTACTAACTGTTTGATATATGGTTCAAAAAATTACACCAGCAAACCATTTGCAAAAAATTTCAGTTTATCAATAGCTAATGTAATTTATCATAAAACATATATAAGCCGAGTTCTCGACTTCGTCGCAACTCGGCTAAAAATGAAAAGATGATTATATTTCGCACTTTGTTCGAATTCGTTTTTATTGTGACTATGTTAAGAACGATACTGTTTTTATTGTGACTATGTTGAGAACGATACTGTTTTTATTTCGAATTGATTTTGCCTGCCCAAGAAATTGCATATCAAACTTAAGTCGGTAAATGAATCAAATTCAACTAATGTATCAATGTTGTTAGACAGATTGTTTATCCTTAAACTGATCTATGCTATAGTCATCATTTATTTATTAAGCTACTTCTTTTAATTTCTTGGATTTAATATAGATTTTGTTGAAGGTTTACAATTTTTAAAGTACATTTAGTTTTAACTTAACTTAATTAAGTTAAAACGCTAATATCGCTAAAGTACAATACATGCCATGGCTTTCAAGTCAAAACGCTAATATCGCTAAAGTAGAATACATGGCTTTCAGCCGATCTGTTCAGATCGTTTTAATGTTAAGCGATTTTTTTTAATGCAGGGTATTTTTTCATAGGATGCGTAACTCTAATTATAGTGCGACCTTTGCCTCTTTTTGAAAAAAAAAAAACGAAAGCCAACAAATACCCATAAAGTAATGATTCAGAGAAATTCAAAATGCGAGTATGTATATTCTTACGTTTTTATAATGTTTAAACAAAAATATTGGTGGAAAAATGGTGAAGGGGGATTATATCGTCTAACTCCCTTTTCATTTTTTTGAGAATGAAGGAGGAAATTGTTCCATTATTTTATTGTATAGAATAGTTCTTCGCATTGTAAAAGCGACAATTGTGTATGACAAAATCAAACCGCTTACGCATCTAATCTACAAGGTGGCAGCAGACAGCATAAATGAAGTGTATTCAAATAGTTTGCCTCTTGTATTGTGGATTAAGACTTATAGTAATAGCATCTAGATAAGAATGCAAAACTTTTTTTTTCTTTGGCTAAAGCTTTTCCATTTTCCAGGTTAAAAAAAAACTCCTAAAAATACTAACTTTGTTTGTTTTGTTTACAACTTTTCACAATATAAACGTATTTGAATCTTTGAACAGCGCAATAGACTAAACAAATTTATATAATTTAACATACAATTTATTTTCCATGAAGTATTTAAGTCTTTGTTCCAAAGTAAATTGCACTTTGACATCGTTACGGTATTAGAGACTTTGTTTATAGCATTAGTTGTCAAGTTATTTAGGTTAACGTTGAAATGGAATTCCTTTCAGTTGTAACTCTAAAAGGTTTCAATATGAATCGTTATTACAAAAAGATAATAGACTTTTATTGTCCTTTTTATTCCTAATGAGCAATATGGGAGATATCTGTAACATTTTAAAGAATTCAAGGAAACAGTTTAGTATTATTTCCTACATTTTTGCAATGAACTTATCCAAGCTGTAAATAAGGTGCAATATTTTTTTAAACCATTTACGACGTGTTTTTCAATATTAAGTTTTACCAAATGCGTTAAAACAAGTTTCATCAAAGCCGAACTCATGCTTAGATACCTTGGCTACATGTTTAGTGAACTATACAACAAATCTGAGCTTAACGCTTGATGTGGTTTTCCGAATGTTGCTATTCTAATCAACATTCACATCTGTATTACTAAATAGCCTAGAAAATTTTCAAATCTCCAGTTGTGACTTGACAACTCTGTCACATGTATGAATAGGAGAATATTTGTGTGTGTGTCGCTTCTCCAACTTCGAAAATAAAATAAACGGTATGACTGTATTTATACATCTTATATATAAATAAGAAGATGTGGTATGAGTGCCAATGAGACAACTCTCCATCCCTATTTGTACGCCATTACTGGACATTACAGAAGTTCCCGTAAAATTTTGAAGTCACAAGAGGAAATGTCTGACGCCAAAAAGGAAAAATGATTGTTGTATGACGTCAATAGTTCAAGTGTCGCAAATTCTCGGGTAAAGTGGCGCAGATCCCCAAATAGCGATAAGGTCTATTAAAGCTATCATAATCACTGTAGTATGTTATATCAATTTTCGATTATATGATACGGAATAAATTTCATTGGAAAATAATATGATTTCCGAATATTTTTCGATTCTTATTAATGTCGACACTTCGTTTCCTATGTAAGCACACACAAGGTGATCGGACGAATGATACAGATATATTCAATCGTCAACGCATCACAGTTTACCTTCATAAAATAAGATTGGACCGAAGGACAAAAGTTCCAAACAATAACGCAGAACGTTCACGCACGTATGAAAATACAATCAGGGTTTTTTCCTTGTTAAATTAAATGCTTATGGTGTAAGGAATTTAAAATTTCGTTATTATCAAATACATATTTGCCATTTTCCTGATTGTTTCTCGAAAGATAAGAAAGATAAGTCTAAAACCACAAACTCCACCAATGATTTAACCGTCTGCAAGACCAACAAAATTGATTCCATGATAAACAGAATATAGCGAATTAAGAGTGACGAAATAGACTTCTTATCCTTTACATTTGTAAACATAAGTAATTACTGCATGATCTTTCGAAGTCTTCAATGTATATATAGAAAATAGACACTTTAAGGCCTCCACAATGAGCAAAACCCATACCATATAGTAACCTATAAAAGGCCTGACGAAACGTAAAATAACTCATACGAGAAAACCTATGGCCTGGTTTATTAAGAGAATACTATACGAAAAACAAATATGATAGACTGCGTCCAACGAAAAATACTAGATTACAGGCTCCTGATTTTGGCCATGTACTGCCTGCCTTGCCAGAGCAAAAGTGCTATTTCTTTTGAGTCGAAACTCACTTACGTGTCTTATTCGTTCAATTATCTCTGAAGAATGAATGAAATAACATTAATAGTATTCCTGAGTCCAGATCTTAAAATTTCAGCTAAAAGCTTTTCAGTGTTGCGGTTGTTACACCTCTTATACATTGTACAACTGTTTACAAGCATATTCAAAATAATACGAGAAACACTTAAGGCTACCGACAGTATTATGTACAAAACAATATCGTTTTCAGATGTATTGAAAATTATTTTAAAAGGCATAAATAACTTAAAGGCTACAGACAAAATTTTTTACAAGTAATAATGTCTTTTTCAAATGTATTGAAACCATATTTTAAAGCACAAATGAAGTGAATATACGTCTTTCTCTAATGAGGAAGTTGTCTAAAGCAAAATCTTTAACAAATCAAAATTTCTATGATGAACCTACAATGATACCCTTAAAGAAAATTCAGACATACTTCCTGAATAATAAGTATTATGAATTAGATTTAAAATTTGTATAAGATGACTGAAGACATATAAAAATAATTGAAGATTTATTTGCGCTAATATTTAACATATGTGCAGTGTACTACCATAAAGCTGCTGAGTATTGATGCAACCTTGGCTTTCAACGTTTTTGTTTTGTGCGTTCCTGATGATGGCGAATCAAGAAAAACGCATCGGACGCATCTTATTTATAAAGTGTTATTTTTATTTTCTAGCACTGGGTAGATACCGCTTCTGATAGACTGTCAGTACCGAGGGTATCGTCAGCTCAGTAGTCTAAGCTTCGGCACTTACATGATTTTAACATACCTTTTTTTTTTAAATATCCGCTGATATTTTATAGATTATTTAGAAAATACGATTCCAACTCCCTCATGAAAATTGACCTTATAGGTTGATTTGAAATTGAAAATGGAAATTGGGAATATGTCAAAGAGACAACAACCCGACCATAGAGCAGACAACAGCCGAAGGCCACCAATGGGTCTTCAATGCAGCGAGAAAATCCCGCACCCGGAGGTGGGCCTCAGCTGGCTCCTAAATAAAATTGTGTACTAGTTCAGTGAAAATGGACGTCACACTAAACTCCAAAACATATAAATGAACTAATATTAAAAAACATACAAGACTAACAAAGGCCAGAGGCTCCTGACTTGGGACAGGCGCAAAAATGCGGCGGGGTTAAACATGTTTTGTGAGATCTCAACCTCCCCTATACCTCTAGCCAATGTAGAAAAAAAGAAACACATAGCAATACGCACAGCAAAATTCAGTTTAAAAGAAGTCCGAGTCCGATGTCAAAATAGGTAACAAAAGAAACTAAGCAAAATGACAATGATACATAAATAAACAAAGGACTACTAGCAGTTACTGACATTCCAGCTCCAAACCTCAATTAAACTGATTGAAAGATTATGTCTTCATCATATGAAAATCAAGTACAATCCCTCCCGTTAGGGGTTTAGTATCATACCATCATAAAATATACGAGAACATAACCCGTATCATGCCAACAACTGGTTTTAGAATAAATGTGTTTATTTCCGATGCAAAGACCCTATGAGTGAATCAATATAAATACCAAAATATGCAATCCTTAATGACTTGACAACAGTATCGTAACTATATCCTTTCCGAATAAGTCTGTTTAAAAGTTTGGTTAACTTTTGAGGTGAATGCCGACATTTTTGTGCTTTGTAAAGAATATTACCATAAAATATTGGATGTGAAATACCTGAACGTATAAGATGTCTGCATTTTGATTTATATTTACGAATGATATCCTTGTACCGATGATAAAATTTAGTAAATGTTTTGACTAGTTTGTGATATTGAAAACCCTGGTGTAATAATTTTTCAGTAATACAGAGATTTCTTTCGTTGAAATCCAATACGCTGTTACATACACGAGCGAATCGAACAAGTTGAGATATATAAACACCATAAGATGGCGACAAGGGAACGTCACCATCTAAAAATGGATAATTAACAATAGGAAATGAAAAATCATCTCTTTTATCATACATTTTGGTATTAAGTTTCCCGTTAAAGATAAAGATATCAAGATCCAGGAAAGGGCAGTGTTCATTGTTAGTATTAGCTTTATTTAAAGTCAGTTCGGCAGGATAAATCTCTTTAGTGTACATACTGACGTCGTCATTATTGAGAGCCAATATATCATCTAAATATCTAAAAGTGTTATTAAATTTTTGAATCAGGTTTTGTTTCGATGGGTCTTTGCTGATTTTAGTCATAAATTGTAACTCATAACAATACAGAAACAGGTCCGCAATAAGTGGTGCACAGTTAGTGCCCATGTGAATTCCGATAACCTGACGATATACGGAATCTCCATAGCGAACAAAAATGTTATTTAGTAAAAATTCAAGGGTAGTTATAGTATCAAAGCAGGTCCAATTGACATAGTTCTTTTGTTTGTTGTTACTAAAAAATGACCTAAAAGAGTTTGAACATATATATTCGCATTCCGACTTTTTAAATGCACATTTAATCAGGTGTGTGAATTTTTTCTTAATAAGATTATGAGGCAACGTGGTATATAGGGTAGAAAAATCAAAACTTTGAACAGATTCGAAATCACCAATATAAGCATGCAATTTATCAAGTACTTCCAACGAATTTTTGACACTCCAAAAGTAATAAATTCCACTATTTTTAAAGGCCTTATTTGAACAATTTATTACCAGGATTTTGATTGTACCAAGTGTACTTGTAAGTAGAATAGATAATTTAGTAGTGGAACAATGGCTTGAAGACGAAATAAATCTATATCTATAAGGAGTTTTATGCAACTTTGGAAGCCAGTACATAGTTGGAACTTTCATTGTATTTGGTTCTGCTTGTAAAGAGGTGGCTAAAAGTTTATGTTTGTTACAGATGTCATTTTCCGAAAATGGAGTCAGTTGGAATGTTGGTGAATTCGTGATTTCCTTTTGTAGAACATCAATGTAAAATTTACGTCAAACAATAATGATATTGTTAGCAGCCTTATCAGCCGGGACAAAAATATATTCCTTGGCGAGTTCTTTTAGCTTATGTTTGATACGGAAAATTGGGCTATTATGGTTGTTGTTAGGAGTAAAATGATCTTTAAAATGTTGAATACGTATATCAACTATGTTCATTACCGAATTAAAAAAAGAATCTAATGATTTCTTGTCAGCTTTTTCTCGTTTTATCCATTTAGAGCAGTAAGTACGGAGTGAGTCATGAATGATGTTACGACACTCATTCCAATTAATAATTGACGGGGGACGATATTTAGGCCCTTTACTGGGGAATGATTTCAACTCTCGGTCACGAACGATGTTAAGGTCTCCTGTTATAACATGGGAAGTGGGGCCATAAATGTATTCGGATTTACTGCAATTTCATGAGGTAGGTGTATTGTCACTGATATTAACATCTTTACACACTTCGCTGTAATTAAACACATATTTCCGGGTAGATTTTTTGTAAACATAACAAATAAGAGGGAGTTCAGTATTATCAAAATAGCCAGGAATTTGTTCTTTAACAGAATGATCATTAAAAATACCGGCAATATTTACAAAATCAAAACCTTTATTGACATATTTAATTTTAATAAAATGTTTTATGTGATTTTCAGGGCGATCAATTTTGAGAAACAATTTAGAATAACAATATGCAATTATAATTTGGACGATTTCATACATAGGATTGCAATATGGAATTGTGTTGCATTCCTCCAAAATTTGATGTAATTTTTTAACAGGCAAAGAACAGAGCTTGGTTAATAGATAGTGTCTACCGTTGTTTTTTGAAATAGAAATTAGGTCCGAAATATTAGTATTGTTATTACGAAATTTTCTTTGATTGCGATTTATTCTACGCCCATGAGAACGGTTTTTACGTACTGTTTTGGAAACTATATCTAAAATGTTAACAGAATATGTTCTAGATATATTACCAATTCCCATGATTGTCGTTAAGACCGAGAGGATAGACTGTCTGTAATTTTTTAATCCAATTTAATTCAATTATTTTTCGTGATCGTACAAATTTTGAATGAGATTCCCCAGGCTGCTTATTAACTACTTCTAAAGGTTGAACTGTTAAATATTTAAAAGGATGATTGTGCTTATTAAGTTTTTATAAATGATACTTTTGAATTTATGGGGTCTTTTAAAACGATAAAGGTGTTCTTGCGTGCGTTTTGATAAATATCGTCCAGTTTCACCTACGTACTGAATACCGCATCCGGTTTGTTTCATGTGAGTAAATATATAATACTGTTAGTTTTTCAAGTAATATCAGTTTCAAAATTTAGGGAAAATGTGCGACCATTAAACGTGGACCGTACCGTATTGTTGGTGGAAAGACGGGGACATGTAAGTCATGTTTTGGCATGACACTTATAGATAGAAGGGTAACCACGATTTTTGTTATTAAAAATGTTAGCGATTGTAGTATTTTTAGGTAATCGATTTTGAAGATTGAGACGTGTAGATACCCTTTGAACGAGTTTAGTATTAAGTATTTTTTCATGTCAAAGTTTCATGATTTGTATTTTGTTATCTGTTTTACCAATTGAAAGGAGCAAAGAATGGCGTCCAGAATATGAACCAGCAAACAGGAATATAAAAAAGTAAAAATGATAAAACTGTTCGGCTAAAGACGTCAAACGCTATCCGTCATTAAGTACCCGGCAAAATACATTTGCATGATAAGGTTCCTTTGGCCATACAACTTCTCAAGTATTTAAAAATCCTTTCATTTCAATTTTTTGGGATTTAATCGTTCCTCATGAAGAAAAATCCAGAATAGCGCTTCTGACGTAACAACTTTATGATTCTTTTTTAAGGTTTTTATTGTGTTATAAATCGTGAAATGTTTTTTTATGTACAGTCAGGTAGTTTTGCATGATTTAAACGTTCAACACATTGTGCCAAATTTTCTTTTTCTATACAGTCGTCGTCGGTCATCGGGACTGTGGTTGGTTGCCACAATTTCTTTACTTGATAATGATCCGATTAAAAAAAATTATAACAAATTCAACCTGGTCTAGCTTTTACTCAAATTAAGAACATGTTCGTTGAATGTTTAACAATGTGCACTTAAATATAATTCTTTTTTTTTTTTCGGGAGACTAAAAAATGGACTTTAGCAGAAGGAAGGTAATGTTTTATACTGATTTGAAAAAAACCCTCCATGTACCCTTCTTCAGTGCTGTTTTCAAGTTATTTTATCTTGATGTTTTAAAATTTTTACTTCTTTTAATTTTCATTACCAATCCGTAAGAATATATAAGGATATTTATTGACTGTAGAAATATGTCGCCACAAATGATTTAATGTAAATCTAAAACAATATTTCAAACACCAGAAGTAATTAACTGTCATTGTACTGTTAAAGTACGTACTTGAGTCTGCTTACTGCACTCTATAAAATATCTGTAGTTTAGAGAATTCCATTCCAGTGGCTAATCTGATAATGTATAATCTGTATTTGTTTAGGTAAATTAAACTGAAATGTACTTTGTCTTTTAAACTTTCAGTTTCAATAATGTTATTGCAGAACGATCAAATAGACCATGTTCAGTGTCTTCAATAGTACTTCCTTAAAAAAGACAAAAGGGCCAGATAAAGTGGCTGACATGGTACTGGACACATCTGTTAGAAGGGCCTGGTTTCGAAAGTATCGTAAGATATGTCATTAGACAAATCTCATGACTATCATATGATATGTCATAGAATGTAAATCAAAGGTAATACCTGTGATGCTCTTATGACTGTCATAAGTGAATAATTTAAATAATGATTAAAAAAATAAAAAATTATAAAAAGAAATATAAAGATAATAAGTATGAACATATAAGTTATTACCATTCTTATTACTTACAGGGGCCTCGGTGGCCGAGTGGTCTAAGTAGTTACTACTGTAATCACTAGCCAGTCAACACTGAGGTTGTGAGTTCGAACCCCGCTCGTGCGGGTGCACTCGACTCAAATCTTAATTGACTAGGATTGTCAGTTTTCATATCGAAGGTCGGTGGTTTTCTCCGGGCACTCCGGCTTCCTCCACCAATAAAAACTGGCCGCCACGAAATAGCACAAAAGCGGTGCTTAAAAGTGGCGTTAAAACACCAAAAATCCATCAAATCAATCTTACTACTTACGAATATTTTAATTTTCCCCCAATTATATTGAACATGGAATTATATATGAAAAGGAATTAAATTCTGTGTTGAATAATTTGTTTAAATTTGGTTTGTATTTATAATAAAAATCTTGAACTTCGCGTTTATGTATTATCATACATGAAGTGTTATTTGATTGTGAATACTTTTAAGATTCGATATATCGAGTGTTCGCTTAACGAAATGCCCGTGCAAATACGTTAATAAAGTACTATATAAGGAAAGAAATAATATGTAAAGTTAGTAGTTAGAAAAGGAGTCAAAATCTTACGTCGCAGGAGATTCAAATTTTAATTGCAAAGTGGAGAAGAATAATTCTTTATTATTTAGCCGACTGAGCAACACAACTATTATGTTTATTGTAATGCACATGAAATTATACACGAAAAGTAATTAAATTTTAGGTGATAAACATAAGACCATCATAAGTCATGTCGCGAGGGGTCTAAAGTTTACGACAAAAGTTATGATATATCGTAACTTGGGACACTTTCGAAAACATATCTTACGACTATGACATGTCTTAAGACCATCATAAGACATGTCTTAGTCATAAGGTACTTTCGAAAACCAGGCTCCTGGCACCAATATTTGATACACAGAGGTAGTTCATTGTAAAGGTACAAGTAATAATATAATCATGCATATAAAACACATGTATCAATCTTTGCCTATATCGAATTAATTATAGGTTATCGCACGGCCTTCAACAATGAAAACGACAATACTGTATAGTCAGCTATAAAATGCCCATACATGGAAAATGCTAACAATTCAAACTAGAAAACTAACGGCCTAATTTATAATTATATATTATTGGTTTACAATAACTTTAAACAGCCAAATGTATTTGAAGGTTTGATAATCGAATTAAAAATTGTACAGTTAACTGCTCTTAATTATAGGTTTCATGGTTATTTGTGACTTGTTGTCTAGTTTTTCTTTTCAGATAGCTCACCAGATTGCTCCTTGGTTAAATCCAACTCCTGTAGCCATTCCACCCCAATTTTTGCATCTATGACTAAAATACCTTTAAGTGCATCATTATCTGATACTACAGTGTCATCTTATAATAGAATGTTAAATGTGTATTCAAATTTTTGTCAGATTTTTTTTTCTTGTAGTTCTTCTCATCTACTCATCTACTCATGTCATGGTTGCTCATTTTATTTCACATTTGTTTATTCAAAATTACCAACCGTCTACAATTGCATCATACATATCAGCAATCAGTTTTATACATAACATTTGTTTTTCCGGAACCAACCGACACATTTTTTGTTCAGAAAATGTTGAAAGGTACAAAACAGTTAAGACATTCTGTTGATACAAGGTTGCCAATAACCTATGATATTCTTGTAAAATTAGTTCAGGCTCTACCAAAAGTAATAGTTGGCATTTATAATCAAGTTTTGTTAAAGGCTATGATGGCTTTGGCTCATTTTTGTTTTTTGCGAATTGGAGAAATTGCAGTTAAAACGGAGTCTGAATTCTATAGAGTAATTCAAAAGGAAGATATAAGGTTTGAAAGAGTAAATGGTCATGTGAGTAATATGACAATTACTATGAAGTTTTACAAACACAGTAATCTGAAAAGTAAGACATTATCAATTATTATAGCTAAAGTTCCTGGAAATAATCTCTGTCCTGTAAAAGCTATTGAGGAATATTTAAGATTAAATAAATGTACATATGGTCCTTTATTTCGATTTAAATGTGGAAAACCTGTTTCATGTTTATATTTCAATTCTTCAGTAAAAAGTTTGTTAATTATCGTAGGTTTAGACACAAATTTTTATAAAGGTAACTGTTTCAGAATTGGAGCTGCAACATCTATAGCTGCCAGAGGGGTGCCTTACGCCTTGATCCAAAACATGGGTAGATGGAAGTCCAATGCTTTTCAACATTATATTAGACTTGAAAATTCTTAATTTTAATGTATTAGCATACGCATTGGTAGAGGTCAACATGGCTTGCTTTACCTTATTGTGAATCTTTTTTGTAGTATAGTCAACAGGGCTGTTTTTTTAAATTATAGAATTAGTTAACTATTGTAGAGGTCAACATTGGTTTCTCTGCAAATTAAGTAAATTTGTTTCAGCCTTTAACTATGTTAAGCGGTTTTTTTTTGTTTTTTTTTATTTTGTTGGTAGAGGTCAACATGACTTGCTTTACCTTTCAGTTAACATGGGCTATACTTTTAACTTGTAGAAGTTTACAAGTTTTGTTACATATATTTGTTTGTTTATAATCTTTATGTTATTATTTTTGTAGAGGTCAACATGGTTTGCTCTACACTTTAATTTTATATCATATTAGGTTAATAACTATTGTGAGTTTAAATAACATTGGTTTCGTTTTCAATAAATGCTAAATTTTTGTACGCTTATAAAAAATTGGCATGCTAAAGGTGTATATTTTATTCCATTTTTGGTTTATTTCAATGAGGTCAACATGGTTTGCTCAATTTTTCTTGTTGCTAATTTTAGTTCTAGAGTTCCTTTAAGCAAGGAATTGTATATTTAAAAGGAATGTCTAAATATACAATTCCTTGCTTTAAGTTGAATAGAGTCCTCAGATGAGGATCCCTCTGGGGATTTGTAGCACTTTTTCAACCCCACCTTTACTTATTAAAGTCATTTATTCACTACTATTATAATTGTTAACATGTCAGTTGCATTTTAAATTAATTTCTGAATAAATGACATTTTACTCAACTTGTGTTTTATTTTCAGCAAACATAGCTCAGACTCTGTAGTTGTTATCTCTGTGTAGGAACATTAGCTGACAAAACTTATTAAATTTGTATTGGGAAAAAAATATTTCTATATTTGAAGATCGAAAAACATCCATTTTTTAAATGCTGAAATCTTTTCTTGTGTTCGTCACTCAAAAGTACAGCTTGTCATGTGTGTGGTTTCATGCACAAATAGAAGCCTGTCATATATACTTGTACATGATTTATAGTCGGTTCATCAGAGTTATGCTTTACACAAACTGAAACTCAGTGCTGTGTTTATTATTAACTGAAGGTGATACTTCCAATTAATAATGTAACACTCTATTGAAAACTTCCTTTTATTTTCAGAGAGAGCGTTGTCGGCATAAGTGCATGTATTCACTAATATGGGATAATAAATGCATGAATTAATTTTGCATTTGCCTTCCAAAAGCAACACATTTCCTTTTGTTATGATAAATATAATAGAATCGATGGAAGCTAGAAATAGCATGTACTTGCGTGATTTATTCATGTCAAATATGTGATTTAAGAAGCATGTTTAATTTAAAGTTATCTTTAATAGTAATTTTTTAGGAAATATATGCCCTAAGATAATACATTCCCATGGTATCAGTTTTCAATTATTCGTCTGAATGAATTTGCTTTTAACGTAATACACGTTATGTAATAGATGTTTGGTTTGCCCTGTAATGAAACAGAGATAGTTTGGAATGAAATTAGTCGAATTACTCAACCGAAATTACTATCCTGGGGAAAATAAATGTTTCCATTCAAAAGGAAGCATCATTAACTGTAAATGTCACGTCCATAATGCATGCAAATTGATATCAAATTTGTAACTACTACATTTACATGACGATATAAATATAAAATATAAGTTTTGTTCTCGAGCATCACTGAAGAGACAATAATTGTCAAATATGTGCATCTTGTACTTAAAAAGAGTTTTGCGGCTTACAATTGATATTTCAAAATATGAGCGAAGTCTTGAAAATTATAGTATGATATCGATGTCAGTTGATATGACGCGTTTTATTTGGATGCGTTTTACCCGGTTCACTCGAAACAAAGTTTTGTCTATTGCAAGAACTAAAAATGGTGCAAGATACTTGAAAGGGAACAAATCAGCAATATCTTTCCTACAAAAGCTGTATCCTGAGTTGTTATAGCACATCTTATTCTTATAGAGCAACAAAACAGGAAAGCAGTTATAGTTATGGTTATAGACGATAAACATTTCAAGCCAAATCCAGTAAGAAATCAAACATCATCATCAAGTAGCCATGAAAAAAAGTCAACAGACCAAACAAAAGAGCACAGGTAAATTCTTCCACCAGCAGATCATGGAAATAGTGCAGGATGTCCGAAGAACAGATTGGGTTTTCAGACTAAACCACATTGCTATGTTGTCTTCATATTGTACATCTTATTTCACCAATGTTAGCTCTTCTCTATCATGCTATGTATTATTTGTGTATCTTTTTGCATGTCAATCTCTGTTCCTTTGATTTTATTGATTTTAGAGAATAAAGTATATGTATTATTACTATAGTTTATGTTATAAAAATAAGGAGATATGGTATGATTGCCAATGAGAGACTATCCACCAAAGTTCAAATGAAGTGGATGTAAGCAATTATAGGCAACCGTACGGCCTTCAACAATGAGAAAAACCCATAGCGTATAGTCGGTTATAAAAGGCCCTGGCATGAAAAATATGAAACAATTCAATTGAGAAAACAAACGGCCTAATTTATAACAAAACAATTTACGAAAAACAAATATGGCAGACATGAACCAACGACAACCACTGAACTACAGACTATTAACTTGGGACAGGCACAAAAAGAATGTGGCGGGGTTCAACATGTTTGTGAGCGCTCCCCCCCCCCCCCCCCCCCCCCCCCCACCACCACCACCCCTAACCTGGGACGGTGGTGTTACAACACAACATAAGAACTAACTATACAATATAGTTGATTAAGGAAAAAGACTTAATCATCAGATCGATACAAAGCCGAAAAACATCTAACAAAATCACAGACCGGACGTCGCAGGGTATTTATACATCCCTAACAAAAAAGACACAAATTACAGAATTGAGAGTTGACATTGACAGCTAGTTCAAAGTCAATAACAACTAATAAAATAAATCATGTATCTAAGACTAATATATCAATCAGTACACATCCAACATCTAATGGATTTAGTGTAAAGACGTCATGAAAGTCAGAGAAAAACATGACCTTGTGCAATGCCAAAATATAGGGATCGACAGATTAAAACATTATTCAAAGATCTAATTACAGTGTTGAATTCGTAACCTTTTAGAATAAGTTTATTTAAAGGATTGATAAGTTTACCCGGATCGTATATAAATTTCCTTATATACTAACATTTATGTTTTTTTTTATTAGAGGTCAATTAAGGTAAGGCTTGTGAACATTAATCAGTAAATACAGAGACAACTTTTTTTATTTAAATGTGGTCAAGATACCGATTTTTTTTAAGTAACGCCAATATATAATCACTGAACGATTAAGAAAAAAAGCAAGAAATCCTAAATAACGGTGTAAAATATAAAGCCGACTACCTGTATTTTCGGAGCTAGTGTTTGCGACAAAAGTATAAAACATACTACTATTTAATTCAGGGGCGCCAACACTTGTTAAAGTCATATGATACTTTGGAGTTAATAAAAAAAAAGTTGAAAATGTTTTATTTAGTACTTCAATGGTTAAGTAGTACTTTAAAAACCGTGTACATAGACTTTCTTATAAAAGAAAATCCTTGAATTGAATAATTGTCTTCCCGTACTATAATTGGCACACTGCTTTTCCGTATGCAGTAACCTTAAACATGACACATTTCTTTAGAACTGCTGCAATAGCACAGCTTAAATGCGAGGGAAAAACCGTGATGAAAGAAAACTTAAATAAACGTGGAAAGAAGACAGTTTTAATCGATTCTGAATTTAAAAAAAAATAAAACACCAAATCATTTAACAACTGTTATGACAAAGTTTAATTAACAAATGGGTACGCATGGAAAACATAAAAAACAAATATATATTGCTCTATCGTCTCACTTATTTTCCACGTGTTCCATGATTTTATGTAGAGTCTTTATTAATAAGTAACGATCGGTAAACATCGGCATCAAAACTCGAAAGTTAATTTGCAGGTATAACTTTCAATCAACACTCACAGGAGTAAATATTTGTTGTCGATTATACTGTATTGATTCGTAATAAATGTAAAAACGTGCGCAGAGGACTAAATAAAATAGTTTAATGAATATGCATGAATTGGTTCAATAATTTCTAAAACTGTTAATTACCAGAAACTCGTTTTATATGACTTAAAAATTGTACAATGTAGTTAGGTCATACAGTGGCAACATATCTCTGTGTAACAGTTTATATTTGAGTTGCATTTATTTTGTATAGATTGGAGGCACACAATTACAAACTAATATTTTTGGCAACATTAATAATCTGGGAAAAAATCACATGTTCGTGCTATCGACTGCCATTTTTCAGTTATTTGTACAATTCCACATTTCAAAAAATAGGATCGGTACTTTTATAAATTCTACCTGATGGGATTTATCCAACCGACATTCGAATATGTAGTTCTACACGTTTTTGTTTTAGGATAAACTGATAAAGATGTCTTGTGTTTATGTGTTTGTTTGTGTTAGCTTGCTTGTTTATTGAAGTTTACCCACATATCTACAATTATATAAAAAGTTATATTAACAAATGGATCGTTAATGCCGATTTTGAGAAATTTTTGTTAGTTTTCTTTTATATAAAAGTAAGGTATAATTGCCAATGACACAACTACATGTATCCATCTAAGATTAAAGGATATTAACATGTCAATACGGTGATATTCCATATGAAATCGTTTCATCACGATCAAAATACCTTTTTTTTTTAGAGTTAACTATTTTTCAAAGGCATTCACAATGTCGGGTCACTGCAAGGTTTAATTACATGTACAAAACTATGCAATTGTACCTATCAAATAACAGAATGGCCTACTATAAGTTGTCAAATATATTTTCAAAACTTTTATTACAAAAATACTCATATAAAAATATAACACAATTTTTTTAATTCGTTTGACAATCTGCATAGACAATTAAAAATTATAATGACATCATTCTAAATGCAAAGCACCTTCACAAGAGACACATTTAGGTAAATGTAAGCAATTGTGATAACGTATGCCAGTGGATATATATCAAATATCCTTTTTTAACAATTCGTATTACCTTAGACAACAACATTTTAAAAATCGAAAATTTTCTACAAATTAAGTCAGGCTATTCACATTGTAATATACAATAGTATGAAAGGTACTATAATTTATAGTTGATCTTTTTGAATGGGGAGATATAAGTGTTTTCGGTTGAGGTTGAGAGGGTTCGGCCCCTGTGATTTTTTCAATAGTTTAAAAAGAAGACTATAAACTGTACACATACTACTTTCATGATATTTTTTACATGGGCTTGTTAGACTCTAAGCATGATTTATATTGTGTTCTGTGAGTAAAGCTTGAATAAGCAAAAAAAACGAAACCTATTACAAAATGGTTTCAAGCGGATTTTATTAGGAGTTTACTACCTAAACCTATGATATTACTTGCAGCAAGATAAGATTTTTCTCTCTTGTTATAATATGACACAGCGTTCAAAATAGTCAAAAAGATCGTTGGACTTCATTGGTCTAATTAAGTTGAAAAGACCCAAAGATGTTTGTTTCATTTATTATAACGAAAAAATTAAAAAAGAGAGAAAAAAATCTTATCCTCCAAAACTCTGAATTCAATTACAATTAAAATTTAATAGTTTATAAAGACATTTTGACACATACTTGTTAATGTAATACATGTTTATACACAATACATTTAATGTAATACATGGTACATGTTTATGATAAATATATACATGCATATGTGATTCAACCATGTTCCACCGATTCTTTAACATAATTTATATATATATATTCCACTTTCACTGTCAAAGTCAATGTAATGCTTTCATGGAACTAAATGTCTCTTCAATAAAAAAGAAAATTAATTAGGCAATTGCTATTTTTGAAAAAAAATAACAGACTTAATTTAATGCATCGAACTAACTTCAATATTAAACATACTATCATTTCTCTCAAATACATGTGCGGGTGTTTTGTATTTTATACATTCGGTCAAATTGCTAAGAGAATGGGTTGCATTAAACTGACTAATGTATTGTTTTTATCTTTCTTACTTCATAAAACTCTAAGTTCTTAGTTTGATATCTGTATGCACATCATAAAATAATCATATATCAAATTTCACATTTGAAAACAGACTAATGACACGAAGAATTCCTTGACATTTATTTGTATTGCATAAGGTTTATAATTTGCATGCCTTAAAGGGATTGCAAACACAAATTCTTTAATTGCGACATACCACTGTCTGATATCTATTTGTTATTTTTATCATACATACCAATTAAAATGCATACTGTCTTCAGTCGAACACTGATCTAATTTAATGTTTCAGTTAACAATGAATCTGCAAAAGTGAACAAAATTTATGTAATAAAGACAATGCACTAAAGAAATTGGACCTTTGATAGAACTTTAACACTTCAAAAAGTACATTCTGAAAGTGAAGTCTGATAGCAATATGTCATTGTTGGCAATTGGGTAAATGAACCAATAACTTTACTGTTTTGTCGTCTGTAGTTAGTACTTCGGTACTGACATGATTTATAACAACCTTTCTTAAGTTGTCCGTTTATCATTTTAGAAATTATAAAAAATTCCATCAGGCAAAGTTGACCTAAGATCAATTATTTTTAGGTTCTGTTGGGTCATATATTTTCAACTATTTTGGTTTTTATACATCCTTGGCTTTCAAATATTCGTCTTTGAGCGTCCCTGGTGAAAGTAAATTTAAGAAAAGAGCTTCGGACGAAAGAAATTTATAAATTGATGGCGTTTTTTTTTATAGCTATATGGATAAGGGCCTTTCCTAAAACTTTTGTTTTGTACATTGTTATATGCAATTGTGTTATTCCACTATGATATAAAAAGAAAATGGGAGGACTGAGTACACCCCAAAATATAAATCCAAAGACAAAAACAATGAAACAAGCAATCACCACAAAGAGGGACGAAAGATACCAGAGGGACAGTCAAACGCATAGATAGAAAACAAACTGACAACGCAATGGCAAAAAATAAAAGGACATACAGACAAATAATAGTACAGATGACACAACATAGAAAACTAAGTAGTTACGACATAAGGAACATATCCGATATCATCTGTGAAACGGTTATTCCATAACGGTCAACCAACTCGTGATGGCGTCCGTAAAATTTACGAAGGGATGATTTCAACTTCACCATTTGGAACTCTTGGTTTAATAGCTTCCTTGTGAGCAGCAGTCCTCTATCAAAGAAATTCAAGCCCGGGTATATCGTATCAATTGGGAGATATATACTCCGTATGCAGGCGCTGCTGGAATGTTGATACATAGAAATGGAAAGTTCACAATTGGGAATCTGAAATCATCTCTTTTGTCGTAAAGTTTTGTTTTCAACCGACCCTCATTGTCAAATTTCTAGATGTAAGTCAAGATATGAGGCAGACTTAACTGTCTCTGTAGTATCCTTTATCTCTAGTTTGATGGGATAGAACACCAGTGTCGACCAATAAATATTAACGCTTACGGTCAAAACAGGAACCTCGTCATTTATTGTATATATGAATATTAATAAAAAAAAGAGGCGAAGGATAACAAAGGGCATTCAAACTCATAAAGTCGAAAATAAACTGACAACGCCATGGTTGTGAGTTGTGTGTAGTTAGGATGATTAACGTATGATACTTTTCTTTTGTTGACGGTGATATGTTGCGCTTCAGAAATCATTATTGGTTCTATTTTGTTAGATGGTTGTGGTTGCAATGACATATTACCTAAATCTATGTATTCATTTGTATTTGGAACGATTTTTTATGGTAATATACAAAGTTCTAGTTAAAAAACAAAACTATTAGGAAAATATAGTGCCAGAATCGAGCCTTTAATGCAGTCCTAACCTATATATAGTTCATTTCCATGAAAAAATAATTAACCAGCAAGTCGAGAAGCAGAAGATACAAAATTGACAATTTTAAATCATGAAGCGAAGAAAAAGTGTCAATATCATGCAAAAGAGAAAAACGACCAAAAGACAAACAACAGTCTTGAACAGGAAGATAAGCAGATCCTGCCCAACTATTGGCACTCATAGTGTTACTTATGACAAGTACAAATGCGGTGATATGTCTCATTCGGTGAGAAAAAGAGGACAGGATTGGGGATACGAAAAAAATCTTATAACGTTAACTAAATCATAATAGCGTTCGAAAAAAAAACGAAGTGATGACTTAAATTGTACAACTAGAAACCCTTGATTCAATAGCTTCCTTGTAAGCAGCAACCCTTGTTAGCCGTATATATCCTACTTGATGAGCTACATGTACAAAGATGGATATAAAATGTAAATGACATAAGTTATTATAAGTACTTTAATTGAGCTTGAATATTTCAAGAGAAAAATGTTAACCGTCATTTGGTCTCTGGTGGATAGTTGTCTCATTGACAAATATACCACCTCTACTTGTTTTGCTGATTTTCTGAAAGCATGATGTTCATATCAACACCATTCATCTCTGATTATTATCTGGTAAAGTGCCACACATTCTTGAACGGTATCAGATAAAGTGGCTATCAAAGCCTTTGCATCTGCTTTGACTGTTGCGTTATTTAATTATATGCTTCATATATGATGTAAAGTCATCTTTGAAAGAAGAGTCTTCTTATGACAGCATACTAACTAAACGATAAATAACCATTATCTAATTTTTCAACAAACTTAGAAAAACACATGGATAATACATTTCCAAGTGCAATAAAAGATCTAAATGTAATTTGCTTAGGGTTTCAACATTGATCTTTGTATCTTCTTCCGTTAATTGTGAATTTTCGGATCAACACAAAGTTTAAAGATCACATTTCATGTCGAAGTACAAAATAAAGTTGCAATGTATCGTCAAGGTATAAGAGGAGAAAATATTTCAACACCGTCGAATAAATAATCAACAATGGACTCTTGTAGTGAAAAGTCTTTTTGCCAGTTTTTGACATTTTACCTATTATGTCTGTTTGTTTTGCTCGCGTATTGTTATCGGTGTAGTGGAGTTTTGTGCGACTGTCGAGCGGGTGGGGGGTTTGGCAGACGGTGGGGCCGGGTTTGGTCCGCCGTTTTCTGCATGGGGGATGCCTGTACCAAGTCAGGAATATTACAGTAGTTTTCTATTCGTTTGATGTGTTTGAGTTTTTGATTTTGCCATTTTATAAAAGACTTTCCGTTTTGAATTTCTCTTAGAGTTCGGTATTTTTGTTATTTAACCTTTTTTGTACATCCCGTTATTCAGACGCATTAAATCAATTTTTATTTGTTAAGTAAATACTTGTATCGTATTCCAAGATAATTATTTCCACTTAAGAGACTGTTATCCAACGATTTATTTTATCAGTCTTTTACAAGTTATATAATGGTCAATAATGAATAGTTTTAGATAAAGTTTGACAATGTAAAATCCATTGTCAATTATATTTCGCTCATAATATTAGATATTATGTTTAATCCAGTAAACACGATCACAGGAAATAAAGGTTATTAATAAATATATAAATGGTTCAAACATTAACCATCGGTAAATCTGCAAACAAAATATTTTTTTAAATCTCGTAATGCCTCTAAAGAGGAAATTCTACTTTATTGTGGAATCAATAAAGTTTCTGAGAGATTGATTAATGATGTGTAAAGTATCTGATATAATAGATGCTGTGCTTTGTAATCAAGACAAATATAATGAACCTACAGATAAAGGAATAAAAAACTACCTATACTAGTGATACATATATAAGCGTCTATCATATAAAAGCTATATCAAGGCTCACACTCTCAATGAATTTTATTTATTTGACCGACCAATCTGCGGGTCAATATGCAATGTTATTATAAAAAACCTTGACAGACTTCTATGTATGCCTTTTTCCACATTTTCCTGATAAATGAATGAAAAGAGTTGCAGGTCATACGTCAATAAGACAGCAACCCAACAACAAAAATAAAGACATATAAAGGGCAACAACTAGTCCTCAACAATATAAGATATCTTTGTTGCACCAAAATAAACCATCTCGTAATTCGTTAAGTAAATACTAATATTCAAAGACAAATCTCCCTCCACTTAAAATATTTTTATCCAAGGGTTTCTTTCATAAGTTCTTTACAATTTTTGACAGGATAGTTTTAGACAAAGTTTTACCATGTTAGATATATTGTCAATCATACATGGCCCATAATATCGAATATAATGTTTAATCCAGTAAACAAGATCAAAGGAAATTAAGGTTATTAATATATACATGAAATGGCTCAGTTACATTAAGCATCGAAAAATGTACAAACAATATTTTTTAAAACTTGTAATGCCTTTTAAGAAAAAGTTCTGCTTTATTGTGGAATCAATAACGTTTCTTAGAAATTAAATAATGAGGTGTAAAGGTATCTGACGTAATAGATGCTGTGCTTTGTAATCAGTACAAATATAATAAACTACAGAAATAGGAATAAAACTACCTATACTAGTGATATATATTAGCGTGTATCTTAAAAACGCTATATTAAGGCTTACACTCTCAATGAATTTTATTTATGTGGCTAACTAATCTGCGCGTCCATGTGCAATGTTATTATAAAACACCATGATAAACTTTCTATGTATGCCTTTTTCCACATCTTACTGATAAATGAGGGAAAAAAATATTGGTAATGCGTCAATTAGACATCAACCCAACAACAACAACAACAAAAAAGATATAAAGGGCAACAATTAGTCAACAAAAGAATGGTGTCTTTGTTGTACCAAAAAAAACACATCTCGTAATTATTTTAGTAAATACTAATATTGCAAGACAAATCTCCCTCCACTTAAAAGACTTTTATCCAAGGGTTTCCTTTATAAGTTCTTAACAAGTTATAGATGGATAGTTTTAGACAAAGGTTTTCTATGTAAATTCTATTGTCAATCATACTTGTCCCATAATATCGAATATTATATTTAATCCAGTAAACAAGATCAAAGGAAATTAGGGTTATTAATAAATACATAAATGTTTCAGTTACATTAACCGTCGATTAATGTACAAACAATATTTTTTAAAACTTGTAAAGCCTTTTAAGAAAATGTTCTGCTTATTGTGGGATCAATAATTTTTCTTAGAAATTGATTAAAGAGGTGTAAAGGTACCTGACGTAAAAGATGTTGTGCTTTGTAATCAAGACAAATATAATAAAACTGCAAATACAGGGTGAAAACTACATATAGTAGTAAAATATAGGCGTCTATCTTGGTAAGGCTCTATAAGGGTTCACAATCTCAATGTATTTTATTTCCTTTACTGGTCAATCTGCGTATCAATCGTTAACAATATGACAAACTTTCTTTTTAAGTTTTTTTCACATCTTCCTGATAATGAATAAAAGAGGATGGGGATTATACATCAATAAGACAGCAACTTAAAAACAAAAATAAAGACATATATAGGGCAACACATACTTTTCCGACAAAAGAAACCATCGTCATTTGTCAAGTAAATACTTATATTGGAAGACAATCTTCTTTATAAAATTGAGAATGGAAACGGGGAATGTGTCAAAAACATACTGTTATCCACAAAAGTCTTTTACAAGTGATTAAATGAATGGTTAAAGACAAAGTTTAACATGTCAAATCTATCTTCAATCATATTTGGCCCATAATATCGAATATTATGGTTAATCCAGTGAATACGATCAAAGGAAATTTAGGTTATTAATAAATACATAAATAGTTCCGCTACATTAACAATCGGTAATTTTACAAAACAAATAATTTGTATATGTTGTAATGCTTTTCAAAAAAGACTTTTGCTTTATTGTGGAATCAATAAAGTTTCTTGGTAATTGATTAATGATGTGTAGAGGCATCTGACGTAATAGATGCTGTGTTTTGTAGTCAAGACAAATATAACAAACCGACAGATACAGGGAGAAAGCTACCTACTATATAAGTAATATATATAGGATTTTGTCTTGTTAATGCTCTATTAAGGTCCACCGTGTCAATGTATCTTATTTATGGGACTCACTAATCTCCACGTCCAATGGGAATTTTATAATAAAAGACCATGAGATACTTTCCGTGTGTGTGGTGTTTTTATTTATATTTGTGAAATTTGAATAAATAAAATATGGTTTATACATCAGTTAGAGAGCAATCCATCATAAAAGACATATAAGATCAACATATAGTCTTCAACAATAGACATGTGTCTATATAATAAATGTCAAACACTGATTCGTCTCGAGTCTACAAAAGCAGTGGTTTAGTAAAAAGAAACATTCAAATATCTGCTATCAACACTAAATTATTCAATGAACAAATGCATTAAGTTATGACATGACTGATAAGAAAAACAACTGACTGAGGACCAGCTAGCTCATGTACTATCAATCAGGCTCTTTCAAGAAACAAAGAAAGTATACCTTATATACTTTGGGCGTCACTTATGAGTTTATACACTACAAGAATATATATGAATTCTACTGTAGTTTTATAAATCTTCTCAATACACCTGAATATTTATTCTAAACTAGAAGGAGACATAACCATGAAAAAAACCGAGAAGACACGAACAGCTAGTGCATAAAACAGAAATCAACAAATCCCTCGGTAAAGTTTATCTCAGCTGAATTAGGTCCCATATTTAATAATATAACTTTTCTACGTACTTATATATCCAGTTGTCCACGTATACAACGGAATTCTTGTAAAAAGAATCCCTGTGCATTTATTTGCAATTATGAAAAAGTACATTGTTTTCACTTTGGATATGTCGTGCCGTTATACAATCTCAACCAGAGTATTGCTCAATTGCTCTCTTCAACAATTTACACACCAAACCGTAAAACACTGAATAATTATGGTTATCTCAAAACTTAATTATTATCTTTTATCATGGTATTCAATTTAAGGAGAATTATAACTAAATGTGATGTTTGTTATCTTTCGAAAAATAACTGTCTTAGCACATATGTCCTTCAAGATGGTCTTCCTTTTATATTCAATATGATTATGTTATGTATAAATCGTGTACGTGATGCAAAAGACCACGAACAGCTAGTTTTAGAAGTTGGAAATCAAAATCCTAATATATGAATAAAAACTGGTAATTAGTCTTTATTTGTTTTAGAAGCCATCAGAATTTGTTTCTGAGACTCGATTACTTAAGAGAAACATAATATGTTACCTTATAAAATATTATTGTGCAAAGCACCATGCCACCAAAAACGTGAAAAGATAAGGCATAAAAGCTATTTCTATTCTCCTAGAGGCATTTCCTGTATTCCGTGAAGAAGGTCGCTTATTGTCTTTGACTGAATTAACAGAACCATCTGCCATTGTTCCTGAAATGGAAAAAATACATTTTGGGTTGGAAAAAAAACAGTTCATGCAAACTAAGTAGACTGAAACAATATCCATCAACTATTAAGTACATTTAACCATAAAATTGTAAATGCAGGACGAAAGAAAGAATTGTTTAATATTTGAATTGCAAATTGAATGCACACATTTGATGTCTCGCCGTGCGGTATTCTTTTTTATTAATGCATTGATATTTAGTCTATCTGAGCAATAAAACCTAATATATTAAAGTTAATAAAGAATTGCCAACTTCTTTAACCCCGTGTTCATCAGAACTGACATTATGGTAAAGTTTCCCTTTCTGGTTGCCTGATATCACGCCTGGTTCTAATAAGGGTTAATTTTTCATAAAGATTGATATTTTGTGTTTTTATTCGTATATGACTTTTTTCGTTTATATATATGTCATTTGAATGTTTATCCATTTCGTCATTTGTTTGTATATATGTGAATTTGTATGTAAATGTGTCGCTTGCATGTATGTGTATGTCATTTAAAATTGAGAATGGAAATGGGGAACGTGTCAAAGAGACAGCAACCCGACCAAAGAGCAGAAAACAGCCCAAGGCCACCAACGGGTCTTCAACAATGTATGTTTATATGTGTCCTGTGTATGTATTAATGTGTAGTTTGTATGTACAAATGTATCGTTTGATGTTTATACGTATCTGTGTATATATACAAACGTATGTATCGTTGATTTTGATTTCTTTTGTATGTGTACTGTCCACTATCCACTGCAGTTCCTTTCCTTTTTACACAGTCAATTCAATATCCTACCTACCAGTATTATACCTAACACACTCTTATTATTTGGTGTGCAAATAATTGCTTCTGTAAAAAATGAGGTAAGTCAACATACCGCGGCGTCAGAATAAGTTCCGATATTTAAGATCAATGTCACATTATCGGGCATTCGTCTTTTACATGTCTGTTAATACCAACGGAAATGAGGATTTATTTTAATCACGGTGTTACATTTACAATGTACAATAAGCAAAATCGAAGATTAGAAATTTTATTCTTTCCCCACTTTATGTTACTAACATAAATGTGAAACACGATTGATATGCATTAGTCAAAAGGGACTGATAAGAAATTCAATGAAATAAAATCCTTGATGAAAAAAACATTTCGATAAAAATAAGTAGATAACATTTTCAAAATAGGAAATCAGTTTGTGCAATTTATTTCTTTTGTGAAATCCAATACAAAAATCACTGTGAATATCCGATAGTCATTAGTTATTCTTACTGATATCGACTTTTACCAAAACGATACGATTTATAACACAGTCGTTCTATACAATAGTCCTCTTGGTGATTCCCCAACAGTACTTTGTCACGGAAAGTAACCATTGTGTGTACCTGGTTAAAGTGGTAACACATTACAACTTAAGTACCAACAGTGGAAGAATTATTCGGATTTAGACCTAAAGAATATTATATTTGCTTCAAACAAAGCACAAAAACTTCCAATGACGACATAAAGACCAACACAAAATTCAAAACATTTTTTTTAATATAAATGTTTATTTTCTAGAATGTTATAGGACTTCTGTCTTTTGTATATACATCAATATCACTCTGTGCCAACTTAGAAACAGTTGTAGGCAAGTTCTGTATTGTCTTTAGTTTCCGTCTGTCATTATCGGTGTTCGTTTAATGTTATTAGCTTAAATAACACCGTTTGTTTTCTCGGTTACTTTTACATTTTATTATCCGGGACCCTTAGCTAGTTCATTGTTGTAGGCTGTATTGTGACCTGTAATAGTTTACCTCCCTGTCCTTGTGACGTTTTGTGGATTGTTATCTAAGTAGAAATCATACAACAACTAACATTATTTCAACTTACGTCTACTTTCGCGTCTATTTACGACTGAATATATTGTTAATACTAGCATAACTCAGAAATCTCGTTAGAATTTTATTTTTCATTATCTCTGCTTGCATAGAAAGGAACATTGTATAATTAGCCGATCTCTTTGTATATTATTTTCGCTTATTTCACCATATGTCTAAAGATTGAAAATTCGTGGACTAGACTAGACTATTATTATATTAGTATGATGACCCCTTAATCCCTTTTCTGATTGGAATGAATCATGTGTTGGGTTGCCTTTTCTTAAAACACATTACTGTTGTATCACTGATGTGGTGATTTATATTAATATAATAGTTTCATCATACCTTCTCTTATTCTCTTGCATTGAATAATAATAGTTTAAACATTTAACGGGTATATATACTACACCAGATGTGCATTATGACAAAATATGTCTTTTTTACTGAAAAAAATTTGGCAGAGAATCAGAGCTGTGTATTAGGGAGATACATATCTTAATTTCAATGACTTTCCTTTTTTCACTGCAAATGTCGATAAAAAAACAACATTTTGTTTGTTTCCATGCGTGTACTAATAAAATTATAACTGGTTCTAAAGATAACCTACCTCGTTTTGTTTGATTAGAATCGGCTGAAAAATAAAGTGGAACATTAAATCAGTATTTTCGGTAACACAATGAAATTATTATTATAATAATTTCTGTTATTAATTCACACATGTTGATAATATAACTTGAATCAAAATTAGAGGACATAAAATGTCGTGGCCGAAGAATAAAAAAAAAACATACAAAATATTCCAAAACACTAGCAAGAAAGGTTACAATTGTGCAACATAAGTCTGACTAATATAGAATTAAATTGGTAATAATTAAGCTGGTATTATATAAAGGCGACAGTACTTTTCCGAATTTCAAAACCCGTAAATTGATTTAGGTGGGACAGACAAAACTAAGAGAATCGCATTCACTCCAAAGGCGAGACTTGGTGCGTCAACAGGGAAAGCGTCTCTTGTCATGCATTCATCATCCGTCATGCAAATCTACACTCAGTCAAAATTCATAATAGCGAATAGGAGACAATCAGTAAAATTACAGACTTTACTGTATTTAAAGATCTCAGACCGTGAAAACATGCTGCTAGGGAGTTTAGACACTGACAAATCGTATCGGTCAACCTTCTCTTTATGGTGACTGTAAAACCTATTAAGTGTCGATTTCAGTCGTTCTTCTTCATAACTCTGTTGGAGTAGTTTTTTTGTGTACGGTTTACACGCCTGTTTACGAAGTCCGTATAGTGTGACCATACTTAATATATCAACTGAGAAATGTTAACGCAATATGACAGAGCAGAGGAAATGGTACTGCTGAGAAATAGGAAGTTGACATTTGAAAAGTTGAAATCATTACAATTGGCATAGATTCTAGCTGGTCCATATGTGGCAATATCGAAAAAAAGATCAAGATATGAAGCAGACCTTCTAGTTTCGATAGTATCCTTAATATCAAGTTCGCTGTGACATAAGAGATGCAATCACTCATTGAAATGGGGTTATTGGGTGAAAGAACAACATCAATATATCTGAAGGTGACAGGAACAGGAAACAGGCAATATGTTTTTTTTTTCTTTCTTTTTGTCTTTGAAAGGTTCTGCGTGAATTCTGCTTCATATGAGTACAAAACAAGTCGACCAGTAGACGCGTACAATTAAAACCCATAAGACTATCGACTGTCTGTTGAAATATCAATCCACCAAACTCACTAAATGGGTTATCCATCAAAAAGTCCAGCATTTTGATGATATCATCGTTGGTGTATGTTTTGTTGGAATCAATGTGATTCACTAATCTATATTGTATTTCGATTTTTGAACAGGTATTGGTTTAATTATTTTATTTTTCAAATTGTGATTAATATGCTTACATGAAATGTTTAAAACGATATGTGGTCCTTGTTCAATCTGTTTTGTCCCCAATGCCTACTTGTTACAACGATCTTGGTGTATATTTTACATTCTGACTGATTAATGATTAAGAATATTGCTCAAATTGGCATTTTTTGTCAACAAATAAGATTTTAGAAAAGAGTGTTTCGTCTTCACAAGATTGCCGCGAATCCAAACAGGCCAAATCAAAAATGAAGTTTGAGTGTTCTGATGAAGTAAAATCCAAGAAAGTTCTTCCAACGAACGAAATTTATAAAGTGCTATCATCATTTATTCTAATATTAACTTACCAATTATCACTGATAAGTTATGCTTCGCCACTTTAAGAATGTCATTGTAAAATGTTGTTTGGCAAACGTATGTTCCACTATCCTCCGTGTCACTTTTTGTTATACGTAGTTCGCTATATAAAGTATTGACGTCAGATCTAGGATATGTTATTATCCTCACATTATGGTTCAATTCGTTATATAAACGCTTGCCACCAATATACCATTTTATATCTGTCGGTGACCTGGAATTCCCTGAAGCATTACACGTAAGTCTTATAGGATGGCCTTTCTCCACTAAGTGTGGACCATCAATATTTACGTCTGAAATAAGAAAAAAAAATGTCTACATATGTCCAATCTGTTCCCTCAATATAGAACTAGCTGTGTGATTACGGATGAAACCAAGTTTTCAGTCACTGTGCTATGAACTGGTAATGTAGAATAGAGGCGGAAGATACCAGAAGGATAGTCAAACTCATAAGTCGAAAACGAACTGACAATGACATGGCAAAAAACGAAAAACGACCACAAGACAAACAACAGTCTAGAAAACACTACATGGAAAACTAAAGACTGGCCAACACCAACCCTACCAAAATCCGGGGTGCTTTGGAAGGGTTAGCAGATCCTGCTCACATGTGACTGTCGCCGTCTGTATTACTCTTATAAAATACACAGATAAGCTATATCAAGTGGTTAGGCATCACATATTATCAGATTGGTAACTGACGCTTGTCTAACCCTTAAACATCACCAAATTTGTATACCATCGGTCACGTAGATTTTCTTGCCCTGTTTCTTGAATTTTATTTAAGATGTACACGTATCTAATGTATAAACAAGAAAACGTAGAGATAAAATTTCTAATCACTAACAACAGTATCCACCCAAAAACAAACGCATGTTAGACAATTTATGTGTTTTTTCGTAGCTGAAATTATGACAACTAATACTACATGTTTAAGATTAATAGGAACTGAGATTATGACAATCGATAATAAGATGTAATGGAACTAAGATTATGACAACTGATAATAAGATGTAATGGAACTGAGATTATGACAACTGATAATAAGATGTAATAGAACTGAGATTATGACAACTGATAATAAGATGTAATGGAACTAAGATTACGACAACTGATAAGAAGATGTCAGGAACTGAGATTATAACAAATGATAATAAGATGTTAAAGAACTGAGATTATGACAACTTATTATAAGACGTAATGAAACTGAGATTATGACAACTGATAATTAGATGGATTGGAACTGAGATTTTGACAACTGATAATACGATGTAATGGAATTGAGATTATGACAACTGATAATAAGATGTAATGGAACCGAGATTATGACAACTAATTATAAGATGTAATGGAACTGAGATTATAACAACTGATAACAAGATGTAATGGAACTGAGATTATGCCAATTGATAATAAGATGTAATGGGACTAATTAATGCTTAGATTTTTTAAGGATCATAGAAATCTCAATCACTACAATTCATTGTTTATAGTGAAATGACAACTGAAAAACATTAGCATCTTTAATATCGTCAATGGACTTTCGTTGGTACATGTACAGTCATATACACTTTAATAAAATTTGGACGTAAATGTGTATGTAAAGCTGTAAAGCGTTACTGGTCAATGTATTTCCAAATTTATCGTTGTTTTCCTATCTGTATGTCATATGCATTCCAAATGTAAGCATTAAAGACAACAGGTCACTAACATTTACTGAATAAACTATGTCACATAATTGAAGTCCCTAGTCTGACGCATTTGTACTTTTGTATATCAGAGTTTTTTGTGCTCTTAAATTTTATAATCAAATTATTCATTCATACTTTTTTATTAATGAAAATTATTAACGTATTGGTCAAGGAAAACTGCAAAATGTGCATACATTTACATTAAATGCAATAACAAATATTATCAAATATCAACAAACACACCTCATGAAGTACAAGTCATATCAGGAAAATAAATTTGACCGATGTGGATCCTGTTCCTTCACTTTCGGTTTAATCAAGTGGATGTTGAGAAAAGTAATGAACTAATACACATAATTACACCTTATATAAGAATACCGGATTTTGACTGGTTGTTAGCCAGTGTATTTTTCGCATATTCTAACATTTTTTCCTCATTTCAAACGAATTTGCCTGTTTTTTCACCACTGCTGGTGAATTTGCCTCAAATTCCCCTCTCTGCCGTGGTATTTGCCATTTTGGATATTCCTTTTTTACCCTCGCGAGCCTGTTCCCGCCAAAATTATTCGGAACCTTTCTCACTTTATCACGACAAAATGGTTAAGCACTATTGATTGAGTTAAACCGAAAACTGCCTGAAATATACATAGAAAGAGGGGAAAAACATGAACGGTTTAATGATGGAATAACAATGACGTTACACATTTAGATACCATGACGTTACAAAAAGACAGCACTAACGCATACAAGTACATGTATAATGTCCGCGGTACAACGATTTCCCTTTACATGTACAGACAGTTTCAATCAAAATCTATTCGGTGTAATTAAACAGATATATCATGTTATGGAGGGGTATTTGCGAAAAATACCAGTCTTGGGACAAAATTTCCTTCGCCTAGCGGCTTGGGAAATTTCACCGTCCCTTGACTGGTATTTTTCGCAAATACCCCTCCATAACATGATATATCTGTTCAATATTCCTTCATATTTTTACTCAATCCTAAATTTATACAAGAAAATTGAACCGTATTTTAATCACACGAAAATAAATACTCTAATAATCTATGATAACTTGTAATTTTTCATAGTATATTTTTATGCTATCATTTGATATTTGATCTTTGTGAATGTTAGGTATAATTATATCATAATTTTAGCACTTGATAAATTAACTTACGCTTACTGTCATGACCTGGTTCATCTGTAAAAAGAACAATTATCTAAATTATTATTTTCCGCTGTCATCACTATTGATTACGTTTAAATCACACAAAAATTTAACCATATTTCATATCTTTTACAGTCTAAAGAATAATTAAATACTTTAACTTCAAACAGTTATGACAAATGTGTTCGTTGTTTTGCTCGGCAAGCATGACAATTATTTCGAAAGATGTTCTTCCTGACATTTTGCACGCACAGCTTCCTGTAACGCATACCCAATAGCGCTTTGATTTTCATAATGAAACTGTGTACCATGTATAATTGAGATAAGAAATAAGATCAGTCATTCAACTTTGTTTTGCATCAACAACAATTTTGTGTGTTTTCTTTTTAAGGAGATAATTTTATCCGTTTATGGCCTGATATAATTGACTATTCTTGCCAAAATATACCTCTTATATAACTTTATTTATACATGCTGATGGTTCTTTTCAATGATAGATCATGCCATTGTTGTACACTGTTTGCTGTATAAGTGCCATCTTATGAAATATCTTTATGTATATGGAAATCAATTATTTGAAGTGAATGTCAGCTTGTATTTTCTTTACTTAGATGTCATACAGTAATAATATAGATATTCTATTTTTTGTAGCCACACTCTTAAAAGTGGGGTCTTTATTTAGTTCATCTGTTCGTCCAACAAAAATTTTCAACACACTTTTTGAATATTATGACTTTATATTTGGTCAGCAGCTGAACAGTGATTAGTTATAATGTTTGTGCGCTTTTCGGATCTGGCAGGATCATGACGCTTACGTCTTTTTTTCTGACTTTGAATTACGAGTGGGATATGCTGAGCACGACAACGCGTGCATTCTTCTTTGTACTTTATTTTAACGCTTCGTAGTCCTTATACTGTAATATAAATGCTGGTACACATTTGGAGAAATTCAAACTTTGCAATATGCATAGCAGCTTTTCATAGTTTACTTCTTTTTAAAATATTGTAAGTGACATTAGATGATAGACTCGGTCAAAAGTACTATAAATCTTATAGTGATAAATTAAAGCTATCTTTACAAATTGCAATAAATGCTACTAATGAACTCTTGTATTATATTTCCTTACACGATTGATATCGAAGAACAACTCGGTAAAAATAATGGACAAAAAGACCAAAGCAATTGTGAATCCATCCAAAGCAAACGATTGTTTTAATGAACTTAACGTAAATGTGACGTAACGTTGGTCTATTATTCCGTTTAGAATTGTCTAAATACTTACTTATTACATTCAGGTCAACATATCTGACAATGTCGTCTTTTGTGCTTATTTGGCATTCATAACGACCGGAATGTTGTGGTTCCACGTGATCTATTATTAGATTCCATTCATCTCGGAATGGAATGTGTTTAACACTAAATTTTGGGTCACTCACAAAAGCAAATTCTCCTACTGTTAACACGTGTGGCTCGTCAATTCTCTTCCATACCACCTAAATGAAAAATGAAAGTGAATTATTGATAATTCAAGGAATAAATCGAAGGATAGTTTCAAGTAATAAAAAAGTTTTTAAAAAATGGACTACTCAAACTATCCGTGGCACACTATTGAAATGTATACAAAAATCTAAGCCGTCTTCATGTTTTTAAGGGCGGATACAACTTTACTTTCTTTTTTCAAGTGTCATTGTCAGTGCCATTTAATAGTCTTCATTCTTGTTGCTTGTCCTAGGTCTCCAGAGCTAAAACTTATTCTATTGGTTTTAAGATACCTGACTCATATTTAAATGTCTGTCTTATACACTCTAAATAAACAGCACATGGACTTAATAAAAGCTAAATATTGTTTAGAGATTTATCTTAACCTTCAAGCCTCAAAAATAAGTGGTAAGAATCTTCTAGCAAAAACAGGCGTAAAATGCTGTTTCTTTGGATTATAGACGATGAATGACATTTAGATTTAAGGATATACGGTAATGTCACCGACTATCAACAAAGAACATATGTGTCAAGGTGAATACTAAAACACGTATTTTGGTCTAATCTCGTCATTTTCCTAGTTTGCATTTGCATATATACAACTGGAACCAATGAGAAATCTAACTTATATTTAAACAGATATCAAATTTATTTGGCAATTAATCTAAAAAAGGCCATGGATAAACATTACTTTTCCATTAATTTTATTCCAATCTTAAACAAAAATCTAATTAGACACACTACACTTTATTTACAATGCTTGCAAGTTTATTGCATCAAGCTGATAAGTAAAACACAATCAAGACCTCTATTCGCATTTATATTTCGGGTATTGGAGAACATCGAGAGTTCTGAAAGTTACTCGTAATTGAGAGATCGTTGTCTGTTTCATAACGTGTCATATTGTAAGTGAAGGATACCGCTAAATTGTCAACAATTTATATAATTATATCGAATTTATATTGCGTAATATTAACGGCTATGATTTAGATAAACGCAGACATTTTGAAGTGGCGATTGGGCGTGAAAATAGTTTAAAATGCATATCTTTTGTGACGATCAGTTTAACAGGTGTATTTAATGATACTATAGAAATAATTCAGTTATAAAATTCAAAACATAATTGTCAACCATTTAATTTTGATAAATAAAAACAAAAAACAAACATAAATGTATCTCACAAGCCATGACTCATTATGGCATCTCTACGCAAAGTGTCAGGCTGTCGGATAAGAATCTCGTAAATGATGGCTTATTTGGATTTCAGAAGATACAATCAAGTTTTCAAACTGAATACTAGTTGATAGTCGATGATGTTTGAATGGAACTATATCATAAAATGTTATCTCCCTTCAAAGTGAGACGGGCTTTATATAGACTAGGTTACTGAATGAACAGTCTACGAGTTTAAAGATGTATTTTTACAGCACAATGACTTGAGTGTGTAGGTAAAAGCAAAATAGTTGGTAAGCTTGCTTGATAGCTGAACAATGAAATCATTATTAGTTAAGATATCACCTTTCTATGGGCGGAGTCAACTATTATAGTTCAGTAAAGAACGAATCAAAAGTAAGGACAGTGCATTAACATTGTAAAACCAGTTGAGAAATATGTTTTCAATCTAAATTTAAAATATAGTGTCAATTATAGGCTAATTCTCAAGCATGTTGTAGGTGTGTTTGATTTGTGAATTTCATTTTAACAATCCAACAACGCAGGAGAAATCAACACCAAATAGATCAAGAAATAAACAACAAACATTTAAAAAAGAGAAGATACCAAAAGAACAATCCAAACCGTAAGTTGAAGAAAATATACACGTCAAGGTCAACAGAAAGAAAATATACACGTCAAGGTCAACAGAAAGAAAAGACGAACATAAAACTAACTTGAACCAACCAACTCAAGCACCTATCATTATTTAAGATATAACAGAAGACAACCACTAACGAGGTTTCTTAATAGGTACTGACACATGAATATAGGGCGGGGCTAACTAAGTTTCGGCAGATCTTAACCCTTTTGATCTCGATTAATGTAATGGCAAATGGCACATAAAAGAACATACAATGATAGCAATAAAGGAAAGCACTTCACTCTGTATGAAAGACAACAAAAACAAAAATACACAAATAAACGATCACCTGTTAATCATATTTTACCAAACACACAAATAACTATCTTTTTATGTTTGGTAGATGTACATTATTTACAATTAAAGGTGATTTCTTGACTATTTGATCTTATATATTAATCAAGCTATAAATCAAAATAGTTCATTCCCTAGACATATCATAATACAAATTCCTGTCTATGGTAATTCTCTGATATGGTGGTAGGTTGGAATGAATATAAAATATCAGGAATATGAAAGTATGGTGCATTTCAGTGCGCACACTTAAAACACAGTACCATTTTCATACAGTTGCCACCGCCAAATCAAAAATTAACGATGACAACTATTCAAATACAGTACTGTTATTCCTTTTATCATGAAAATTATACTCATAAATGTTTAAAATAACACATCTGAAATATTCCAGGAAGACATGTGTAATTGCACAGTGTCGTTGCCAATGACTCGGTCATCAACCGTGTAATTGACAACATCTAATCAAATATGGCGTAACATTGCATCAGTATATTTGTTGAATGACTTGTGTATATTCGAGACAAAAAGTTTGAAAAGTCATAATAAAACAGTTGGTAGATTGAAACCAAAAGGGTCTTAACCGAACATCAAAATCGTATAGCGAAAATTCGACTCATCGAGTTATAACCTTTAGATGTAGCGCAATTACAAATTTATTATTGTAATTACATGTTATTTATAATTGTTTCAAATATGCTTTGGAGGATATGCCTAAATGTTCCTTAAAAGGGTCTTCACGAATACAGATTTGAAACAAAAACAAGGCGTGTTTATATTCCAGAATAATATCTTGTTTTACATGCATATTCGGGACGAGAACATTCAAGAAATTTCTATCTAATAAGACATTCACCGAACTACGACACAGTGTTATGTTCTACACATTTTTCACTTGTTCAGAATGGTGGTACGCTCAGCGCGTAGAAACACCAAATACCTAATATACGCCCAACATCATGACAGTGGTTACAAAGCAACTTGTCGAAATCAATTTTATTTTGAATCAGTAGTTCACAGCTTCAACAATAAAGTACATTGCCTTTTGATGTTGATATAACTGTGTCCTAGAACTATTACAATGTCATTATATAAATTACATTGTTTCAACTACAATCGCACGCCAATCTTTATCATAAAGGACAGTTGATTGGATAAAAGTGATAGATTGCCACGCCTACAAAAAACTGAGGTTCTTTGAACTGACTTCAGTTAGCTGTCAATTTCGGGGAAAATATTCAAAACGGATATATTTAGACATTTAGTTGGGAACTAGTATTCGATAACGATAAAAAAAAAGTTTACATAGTTATTATTGATATCTCTAATTGTTTCAGTAATAAAGGTGTTGAGTAACGTTGAACATGAAATTGAAGATTAAGTTTGGGACGTCGTGTATATCCCCCCTTTTTAGTCATTCCCCTAAAGAAATACAAAAAATCTGCAAGTTTTGTGATTTTTTAAGAATTGCAAATATTTAACAAATTCAAATTCTCATACAGAATGATTTTTTTTCTTTTTTTTTTTTCTCAACATTGTCTGCTAAAGAGAGCGAGAGGGGGTAGGAGGGGTGTAATCCCGAATTTCCTGAAAAATAAAGGCTGAATACCGAAACCCCCCACCACCACTAAAAAGCATTCTTTCCCGAAACCCGAAAAATTAATCATTGATTCCCGAGTCCTAATAAATGTAAATCCCGAATTCCCGTAACTCGAATAATAACAGCGCCCCCTTACGGTCGTTGTTTTCATGTAGTGATCGAAGTGATTAAAATATAACGACTGGATTATTCGGGTTAAAATTTCCGGCAAAGTAAAGGCCCAACCCGACGTCCCGAAAAAATCTGTTCTAGAGTTCAGTTTATTTAAATTTTCACAAATTAAAATCAAACAAAAATGTGTAAATTCGTCTTCCGACACGTAAATTAATATAGGTTACTAGCTCGTCTGTATTTTGATAGAAAATAGCCAATGAAATGCATAAAAATCTTATGTCATGGGTCACGCACGGACTGTCTTACTTAATAGGGATTAGTATGCGGCACATCAAAGATAAGATTTATTTTTAACCAGACATTTACCCATTGTACATTAGAATGTACCACTGAACTTAAATTCACTTGAATAAATTGACCTCTTAATTTTATCTTATCGATTTTAAAGCCTGTCAGACAGCTGGCTTAAATCTGGGAACAGTATATCAATATAAATGTTCCTGCTTAAATCCACGGAAGAGATTTTGATGAAATTTGAAATACCAACAACTCGTTAATAATGTTCACGGGAACTAAGATTTTGCATGTACGCAGTAGTGATTAGATCATCAATGAAGTATTTTAAAAATTAGACGCCAAGGTCGAACTAGGTCTAGCTCATAATGAAGAAAAAAGCAAGAAGGGTTCCTCATGTACCCGAAGTTTTGTTTGTGGACATGTGTTGCTGGTGGATAAGGTCGCACCGACTTAAAGCAATGTATAGGGTCTACAGAGAAATGACGATTTAAGGGTTCGAGGTATGTACTATTTGAATAAATATATTATCTCTGTGGAATATTTGCTGTCATTTCAACTTTATTCAAACTCAATTATGTATATTTCATTGTTTTATAATTATTTTTTTTCACTTCCCGTTATGAAATTAATTATTCTTCTCGGTCAAGAAATTTAGAACCAATAATTTTTTTTTAAAAACGTGGCAAACTATTGTAAAAAAAAACATATACTTTGCATGGTTCTGTTGCTTTTGGGGGGTAAGTTTCATGCCGCAAGGCAATAGTAGCTCGCAACACATTCTATATATCAACGATTTATTTCCGGTGTCGTCATATTTCAATGATTTGGAAGAGCTCTGAAAGAGAAGAGAAAAAATATCCATCTACCGAGTGCAGAAAACTTACACCAAATTTAATCAAATATGCAAATTGATAGATTCAATTTTTGGTTCCTTTCAATATTCAAATCATTTCGCCTTATTTTAGTATTTTCATTGTGTTAGAGATAAATTTAATAATACATTTTGTAAGAAATTAGAATTCATTTTTTAGGGCGAAGAAAGATATCGTTTTTCCTTTATTGCACAAACCACCTCTGGACTGGAGAGATTGACCTGTTAGTTACTGCTGGAAAAGAGTCAATGTTTATGAATTGACATGTCCAACACTCGGCTAATTTCATCTTTTGTAAAAAATCATAATTCGCTGTTGTCCGATAATTCAACCTTACAGTGATACAGTGATTTACATTTCAGTTGCTTGCCATGCAACTATTTTCAGCAAAATTAATACACAGAGAGGAAGCATATCCTGTATTTCGGAACAGAAAAGGAGCTTAGAATATTTCCTGAAAAAGTGACAATTGTTAAAGCCTGTGAAATACATGTGTGCATCAAATCAATTTTATTATTAAAATAGAAAATTGTGCACTCAGAATTGTGCATAGAAAATAGTGATGTTATTGTTTAAAGACAAATTTTCTAATGGTTTGAAATCGGAAAGCGGCATTGGCGATAACTTGATATACAATTTTAGATTTTGTATTTTCTTTAAGAGCATTTTAATGTATATTTTTTGTGATATCAACAATAAATTTATGTAGAAAATACACAAATGAAACAATTAGGCAAATGTTATAATTCTGTTTAAAAATTGATTTGTATTGCAAATTCACGGTTTCACCATGACAAAAATAGTTTCGAAAAGGCGGAATCTTCAAAAGTCTACTGCATGATACTAAGAACACTGAACTGGGAATATATCATGACTATGAAGGTACACACCTCTTTATCATGCATAGGCAAATGAAAATAATTAAGGCTTTTGTTTTCTCGTTTGGAATGCTTTACATTTTGTTATGCTTGTGCCTTTTATGGCTTGCTATGCGGTTATGGGTTTTGCTTATTGGCGAAGGCCGTACGACGACCTATCTACGTCATTTGCTCCCTGGTGGAAAGTTGTCTCATTGGCAATAATACCACATCTCCTTATTTTATATTGTACATATACCAAATCAAAAAATGATTGTTTAAAATTCGATAAGCTATCTGGAAAGCTTTTATCTTGAATACAACAAACAGTTAAATAAAATGATAAGACCATGTGTAGCTAATTATTTGAAATCGAACCCTTTCCCTCCAGGGATTGTAAAAAAAATGTCTTGCAATTGGATGTTGATGTGTTTCTCTCTTCCAATATTTCTTTAAAATCAAACAATTTTTGCGAAAAAAAAACTTAATTCCTATATCCCAACATCTGTTTGACCAATGCGAGTCAAACATATTTTTGTGCGTTATAAATTACACCACAGACTTTTTTTATTCAAAGAATAAGTTCGAAAGTACATATTATTACCAATTCACCATGATAAAGAAGGTTTATAATGTAATGTCTTTCGGATTGATATTAATTAAATTTAGTTAACGGCGCAAATTTTTTTACCAAAACATGTAAAATTTGCAGTATTGTATCAAAATATACCTTTATCAGCGACAGATAATAATTTAGATTGGGAAACAATATTTAATAACATGATAAAGACTGTTTAATAATCAGTTTCCAGTAGGATTTTGCAACTATTAGATATTGACCTTGCAAGTTAAACAAATGCAGTGGAAATTGGCCGTTTCTTTTTGCATCGAAGAACATCCGGCAAAAACACTTGTTTTTATCTATAATATTTTTGTTCATAAAAGACATCGTGAGTTTTTAGTAAAGATTGACATTTAAGACTAGTGTGTGGAATGAAATGCCTCTTTTACAAATGCATATTCACGCACGTAGCGAAAATGTATAAATTTTAATCGAAGAGAGACTCTTTTTTACTGACTTTTGTGCAAAAGAGAACTTTCCTACACAATATTTTCAAGCAAGTACAATGTTAATTATAAAAATTATCTTGCATGCATACAACTGCTCTGTTTTCATATTTAATTGAAAACAATGGATCTCGTAAAAATTGCGACTCCAGAATATCTTTCACGGTTGATTATCAGAGCTAGTTGATACGTATTTGAAACATCGGTACTAAATGTATTGGGATTGAATTTTCTTTCTTGTGTACCGAATTGTTTTCCCTGTTTTGGAAGAGAGACGCATTTTAAAAATAATAAAATGTTTGACTAAATGTCTTGAAAAACGCATTGCTTGGTTTGAAATGGAATGGAAAAAGTAGTTTGTTTCTACTCAAAATTATTTTTAATTTAATAGATTTATATTTCAAAATGTATTCATTTTAGTTGTCCCGAGATGACTTTCAATAGACGGTTGTCAATCAATTTAAGAAGGCGGGGAAAACGGCCATTGGTATCCAATGAATGGTCCAATGTACAAAGTGTTGAAAAGTAGTGATGCTCAAACACTTCGAATGGCATTGTTTTAAATGAATGACAGTGTTGTATAAACTACTACATAATCACGATTGTGTAAATTAAAATCCTAATTCAAAATATAGTTGAAATTGACAAGTTGCTTTGCAACCACGGTCATGATGATGGGTGTGTATTATCTTTGGTCTAACGACAAGTGAAAAAAATATTTTACATACATGTACCTTTATCACGGTGGAAGGACAAAGGCGCCAGTCATTAAATTGTTTTACCCAGTATGTGTAAATCGAATATATCAATTGGTTTTATTATGAAATTGCAGGTTACGAATTTAACGTTTAGAATACAAAAATAGCGCTGAATCAATGAATACCAGACAAACGTGTGATGAAATAAGATATAATCATAGTCAATGAAATAACCGTTTTCAGGATGATCTCTTGTATATCTGAAAGAAGAATTTTCCCCTGAGAAAAAGCCAGAATATAAGTAATCAATAAGTTACTGACTAATATCTAAATTTTAAGTACATGTAAGTTAAGTATTGCTTTTTCATAAAAAAAAAAACATTTCCGAAATCCTGTATTTGACTCCATTATTATAAAGTAAGACAGTGTACTAAGTCTTTGCTTCATAGGAGAGCAATGGTTATGTAACAGTCATTTTCTATTCATTGTAATGTAACATTTGGTTCTAGTAAATTTCTTTATTATTTGACGTCTGTATATTTATAACCAAATTCGGCTGTACATTGAAGTAGTAAACAATTTGTTATCTACTCATGAACTTTGCTCTTTACTGCACTAAACGGAAAGGGTAAACAACTATCAAGTTTCAGAGTCAAATTCGAGCTTTTCAATATTACTAAAAAGATCTGTAAGTTCTATACTTACACTGCTTGAACCCAGATTACTAACAGAACATGGCAGAGTCGCTGTTTCGCCTCGGTAAAATGTTACATTCACGGGAGTTTTATTGAATACCGGTTTTAATGTCGCCATTGATGTGACACTCCACACTGAAAAAGAGAACAATTATGTAAATGTGATGCTTCACTGAAATTACTCTGTATGTCTGTACTGAAAGATATGGAGTGACCAACAGCATGAACACTCGAAAAAGAGTCGGGAATAATAAATATATGAATGAGACAAAATTCAAAAAAATATTACAACATCAAGGTTATGCACTTGCATTTTGTCCATTTACAGAAATGCATGTATCAAAATCAAAATGAAATTTATATTTGCGTACATCTTGTGTGTTTATATCAACTTCATTATCGTTTCTTAATATAAACTGTTTTATCTGCATGTATGCTAATTTTAAAATTGTAACAAAATTCTTGTGGTTCATTTACAAATGTAATAAGTTTTCGGTGTCAGATGTATGGAATTAGTAAGCTTGGGGGAAAAATAGCAGAGCACGTTCTATATGTTGTAATATTTGATAAAACAAATCAGCGTTAAATCCAGACGATCATCGATGATTTATTCATGATCTTAATTTATTAAGACCTAAGTTGTGATCTATATCTGTACATAAAATAATTAGAAATTGCGTAAAACTAAATTGATAAATCTCCTCCATACATAATTTAATATGAATGTTTTCCCCATATATTTGCTTAATTGAAAAAGAAGATAGTCAGTTCAAAAATAAGTTTTATAAATCTATTTGAGTTTCCTTTTCAGACGCATTGGTTGCCTTCTAAGAAACCATTTGATTAGCCTTTTTATTCAACTGTTATCGTAAAAATTTTCTTAGACCCAATTGATAATCTAAATGTTCAGAGAGTTAATTTGACTTAACTGTTTTCTGCAATTAATGCAATAAAATTTAATAACAGCAACGATTAATTCATATTAGCTTAGGTCCAACAAGTCGGGCGCATTCAGAAAAAACTCGGTTCCAACTATAAATCAATTAAAAGAAGCATGTCCCGCATTAGGAGAGTACCAGGGAAACGGATTAGAAAGATGAGTATGATCATTGAAAAGTGATAATAATTAAACAGTTTCAACCTGATTTCAAAATATACGTATCTACATGTAACACAGTCTAATAAAGTATTCATTTCATGATTTAGTTAAATATCGGTCTACGGTCAAGCAATTACCAATTTCCAGCAATTACAGACACGTTTACCGCAAACATATATAACCCTAATGTTTTAATAGGCAAAGTTAATCTTGGATCAGTACACATAAATGTACTGAATCTACTCACAAAAAACAACAACAAACACAGAAAAAAAAGAATAAACATGATGTTAGAAGTTACATTAACACCAGTTAATCTTCCGTTTTGGCTGACAGTCGTTATTTGACTGAAGTTAATATAATAAATCTTTCAGTACCTGTGATTGTACGGTTCCAATCACTGACGACTACTTTCTACAAGAAATATGTATTATCAATTAACCAAAACAAAGACTACCACCAACCTATATTACCTGGTTATTTGACTTGGCACAAGTTGTGAAAAAAAGAATGGAAAATGACTTCTGTGAGATTAATCAGTAATCATAGTACATGTTTACACACCATTTTGACACAATGTTGTTTGTCTCGTGCAATAAGGTATTATTTGTTAAGACTATCGGTAGCGTAGAGGAACATTTCTGGCATATCTTTGGTTTTTAGATTGATTATAGTACAAGATAAATTGTCAATGTATACATGGAGGGATTTCAGACAGCATTGCAAACTGGCGTTTCCAATTCCTGAGTGACAAAAAATTAATGTTGTATAACTTCTGAATAGACAACACATTAGTTAAACAATGATTACTTAAACTATTATTGCTGTTACAATTACAATGATTTGTTGCGGTGACCACACTACTGATCACACAATTGAAACAAGATTTTCTTGGAAAATGTACATGAAAAAACTTTTACAATTGTTATACATACTTGTTCTTTTAACTTTAACATCAATTCGAATGAACTTAAACTTTGCATTGCAAAGCAGGCATATTTCAATTCTCGATACACTCAGTCATGCATTCTTTTACCTAACCGGTCTCGTTACAATTTGGTACAATTGCTTGATGTCTGCTTGAAGTATAATAGACACAAGGATAGAGTATACTAGTAAACTTTTTATTCTAAAACGGCGATTGTCATCTTGACATGTTAAGTTAAGTTTAGATTTAAAGTAAGTTTTTGAGTTCTATGTACCTGGAGTTACATAAAGTACCGTTTACACTTGTTTGCTTGCAGTCAATCAAGTCATGTTAAGTTCGGTGCCAGACAATTCAGTATGTATTGTTATGCATTTATTTGATCAATACATTGTAACAGCTACTGAAATCGAAATCTAAATTGACTGGCAGACGAATTGTTTGAATATTACTTGATTTGCTGCATTGAATGTGTCTGAAGATAGACAGAATGATTGAATATCGCCAATTAACTTATAGATTTGTGTTAAAAAACTTAAAAGAGCAGTTCATATCAAAATAGTCGTTTTAGTTTAACGTCCTTAAGTGGGTGAAGATATTCAAGTATACCCTTTTTAGTTAGTATTCCATGAAACCATCGAAGTACACAACGGTGCGTGGCTGTTACAAAAATGGATGTGTGTCTTGGTAAACCCTTTTAATGGTTGCCACTTGGAAACTGGTAGGTTTCTTGATAATTAAGTGGAGGCCTTAAGACATATGTAAGAAGAAACTAAACACGTGGTTAAACTTGTTTATGGGTCTTTTCAAAATCTGTCCATATTCTTGTACGACTGACCTTTGAGGAAAAGACGGCTTTGTCATCATTTGAATTTTGATGTCCTGTATAGTGCAACGTAAGTTCTGCTACTTGCAGAAGACAAATAAAGGAATAGGTCCGTTGATTTTCTTGGAATTCGTGCTCAAAGCTCTAAAATGACCCCAAACTGCATGACCCAACGCCAAAAATACCAAATATCGTATCAAAATAGACATCTTTACAATTACACAACTCTTACAATTTTCTGTTTTTAGATAGAAAATACAATGTAGATTGATATTATAAAGCCTTTAAATAGTAGTTGGTTTTGGTTTCAGATTTATCTTAATGTTTTATAGTGTACTTGATATTTTGTCAACTACAAACGAAAACAATTTTTGTTTGCTATAATATAACTTCTGACACTCCTTTTGTATCTAGAAAGTGCCTCAGCTATAACTCTACATATCATTATAATAATGGAAGCATAAAAAGATAACTCTGTAAATGGTATCAACATTTTTTGGCATTTAAGTAAGTAGAGGTAGCCCCGTTTTTTTTAACTTGTCCATTTGGTAACGGGATTTTTTTATCACGATAACAATGGAACATCACGTCCATATCTATATCATTATAATCAATGTTCTGTGTTTTATAGAAAAAAGCACAGTGTTTGTGATGTCGAAGTATCAGTGGTATTAAAAAATGCCCCAAAGTGTGAATACGTCCACTACATAACGGTCAACTACATAACAATTGACCTAATTTTGTTATGTAGTGGACATTTTTGTTATGTAGTTGACAGTATCGTTATGTAGGTGACAAAAAGCAAAAGTCAAAATCATACGTTGAACACTGTAATAACTGAAGTAATTAGAAAGAAAGTAAATTGATCATATAATATTTAAGGAAGAGGTCATCATTTATTACTACCAAACATTGAGATATCAACATAATTGCTATCGTTATGTAGTTGACAAATTCCGTAATTTCTGTTATCTCATTTTGCGTTTCAAAAGATTTTCCCACTTTCATTAAGACTGCATATTTCAGATTTTGATCATATAAATTACTCAGAGTTCATTAGAATATTTAAAACTGAATTTAACTGGTGGAAATATTTCCTCAATTTCTATCTAAAATATGGACGGATTTTGAAAACGACCCTTATATCGATATACTTGTTTACATTATTTTATATGTGTCCCAGGAGAAGCCAAGGTTGGAGTCAAGATTCCGGATGAAGCCGCTGATAGTGTTTCTGTGTTAATATTTAAATTGGCTGTTATTTTTACAATACGCTGACGAACTAGCTATCTTTTACTCAGATAATAAAACATAGTTTAATTTTTGGATCTGTCACGAAATATTTTCTCAACTCGTAACACTGTTGTGGTTAAAACTTTTTATCTATTTATTTGAACTTTTATACCATATCGGGAGACTTCGTCTTAGCTATTTCAATATTTGTTTCTTGTAATTGCTATATCAAGACGAAAGTCTGCGAACTGTGAGAAGAATTTGATTACCAATCGTTACAAACACGCTGATAAACAGATTTACAAGTATGCAAATTTGTTTCTCATTCTAAAATAATTGAAATATTAAATTTATATTTATTGAAAAACCTTTCAAATACTTTTGGCTTTATCATGCATTATCTCGGTTTAGTTTATCTTGATTCGTCGTAATGGAAATAAAATGATAGCAATTGTAATAACGAGTTTTGACATGAAACAAACTGAAAAAAAAATAGTTAGCACAGTCAAGACAAACACAGTATACCCTAGGTCGTTCAAATTATTCAAATTTAATATTCCAAATTGCATTTACAAAAAGCTGAAAATTAAGTTAATGTATCGCTATTTTTAATTTCTGTTTAGCTTGATAACTTTTTTCCTTGACTTAATTATTTTCAAAGATAAAAAAGATGCGAAAGCTACCAAAGGGACATTCAAACTAAACAAATGAATGTAAGATCGAACAAAGTATTAAAACATCATGTTCCTACATTTCAACTTTTATTCTTAATTGTGTAATGTCTATATTGGAGACGACATGTTCAAATCGGCATATTATAATATTTCAACTACTTTGTGTATAGTTTCGAGTAATTCCAAAAATTATTTGATGAAGTGTGCATCACCGATGTCATAAGAAGTACTTTTTTCTGACACATTTTAAAATTATACGATGATTTTTTCTTTTACTAGGACGTTTTTTACCTAGAAGACCACTTTCCACAATAAAAGATAAAGATAATCGGAAGATCTGTTGTATGTAGCTCAATATCAGGACTAACAACATTTAGTATTATTTCATTTTCTATTTTTGAACAGTAGTCCTTAAACTTATTTAATTTTTTGTTCTCCATATTTTTCTGTTATCATGGATCACAGAACTGAGTTTTATTTTGGTGCATTTTGGTGCATACATTGTACATGTATATATAGATAGTAATGGTCTGGATTTATTTTTTAATTAGCACCATAGTGAAAGTGTACTATATTTGCTAAACACATGCCACTTCTGTGACAACAAATGAATCATGAAACGTAACGAGGTAAAACTAGCGAAGTTCTAAAAAAAAAGATGGTGCTTTTGAATCCTTTTTTCATTACGCAACAGAGAGACAACTTTCCTCAAGTTTATAATACACTTTGCATTCGGCATATTTTTGTCATTTTGTCAGTTGGTTCGGTATCTTTTATCACTGCTTATTTAGACGTTTAGTTATGATCAATTTTGTGCACTCGTTTTTTGGTAGGAATCGCCCGTCTATGGTATCTTAGAGCATAGCTACAGTGTATCTAGCTGTTTCATAATAATGTGAATCATATGTCTCACTGAACCTTTACCGTAAGTGTTTTAGTAAGAATAGAAAAATGATATAAAAGTCCAACTATATTTCATGGAACTACATCCACAATTACACTTGTTTTAAGAAAAGGGACGTCGTTTTAATCAGTTTTCCGAGCATCAGAGTTCATTTCGTATTTTTAACTAAACGAATGAGGAAAGAATATTAAAACTTCAATAACGTTATAATTGGTCGAATTAAAAGTAACAAATGTACTAAAATAAATATCAAAAATCGGAAATCCCAAATCACTTCTAAAAAGTTGCATGAAAAACAGTTTTAAAATATAGAAACTTGAAAATAACAAAAATCTCTAGACGTATATCATAAACATTTAACATTTTACTAATATGGAGAAAAAACTGAAGTTTATTCACACTTAGGCAGAACAAAGGACGATGTCTCCAGATTGAGTTCTTGAATATCCTATCCCATATGACACAGAAGACACTTACGAATGATTGATATTAGATTCTTTTACGTTCATATATTATAGCACACCCTCAACGTGTGTCTTTAAAGTATCTATCCCATATCATGGGTCATATACAGGACTTTGATATCTATTTCTACAAGTCCTGTCTTTTTCAATCATTGTATATCCGTCCTTATTAATGACATGCAGGAACTACAGTCTGTTAGCTCTGAGAAGGGATTACTTTGTAGTATACACCGATTCCTAATCACGGAAATCAGATGAATGTTCGATGAATTTGGATGACAATTAATCTGTAAAAGTGACACAAAATGTTAAGTTATAAATGGAGTGAAATAGGCTTGCTCTTTTATTATGCCGGAAACAGACGCAGATAACATACCCAATTTGCGTACTCATTATTTTACACTCGATTTTATCTCAGCAGTTGCAAAGCAAAAATCAAAATTTCACCAAAATGTTGAAGGGAAAAGTAACTTAACATCAAACTCAAATAACAAAAACAAACTTAAAAATATATTTAATTTAAAGACATGTACATTTGTACTTAAAATTGGATTATGTGGTCTGTTGTGCAATCCAATATTTTTGGGTGACTCCTGATATCCTCTTTATGTATTATCAAAATTATCTGTTAAACTCAACAATCCATATTTTATCTCTACCAGTAAAATGACCAAACATAGATGAACGTTAAAAAAATCATATCAATACAAGATCTAGATGTTCTGATATGCATGTAATATTTGCACTTGACGTTAAACATTGTTATATCCATGATAGTTATGATCTCTCAACATAAATCAGTTACATTACAGGCGACAACAGGTACAACTAAAACAGCACTACAAGTAAACCCCGCTTCGAGGAAGGTGATTAACTGGTTAACGTCTGTCCGTTCGTCCTTGTTTTCGTTCGTCCGTTCGTAACATGAAATTTTCGTCGCATTTTTCTCAAGAACAACAAATCCGAGCCTGAACATGGCATAAAGCTTCAAGTATCATTGGTGAGCAATATAGTTTACAGTTCATATTGTTTTATCTAAATATTCAAAAGACAACATAATATTTATATTCTTTTGCATGATAAACAGTTAAAAGCTAAGTTTGTAATACGGAGTATAGTTTATAAAGTTGAGTTAATATGTGTATTTTGCATCAAACATTATGAAAATATGAGCTACTTAAAAATGGATACTGCTATATCCTTTTGGTATATTCCGCTTCTCTTTCTTTATCATAGCAGGAGACGAAATTACGATACTTTTATAAGGGAGCTACCATTTGATTTTTATGGGGGGGGGGGGGGGGGGGGGGGGTCTAGGATGAAATTTGAAAAAAATAGACAGGACAGGAGTTTTGAGTAAAAAAAAAGCCAGGATGAGACACTTCCAAAAATAAAAAGTCAGTACGACAATTTAGGTAAAAAAAAGTCAGGATAAACTTTAAAAAAAAAAAGGCAGGACCGAATAGAGTGAAAAATAAAAAGGCAGGACAGAGATTACAACTAAAAAAAATGCAGGACAAAATTTTTCATCCTAGCCCCCCCCCCTAAAAATCAAATGGTAGCTCCCTAACCTTGTGTCATACGGTTTCATACATTGTATACAGTATTTTACATCATTAAACTTACAAGGTGCGCAAACCCATGCTTCAAAGTAGGACATAAGCATTAACGTTGTCAACACCCATTTGTTCCTCAAAACAGAAGTTTCTTTCGACAAAAAAAACATACTTTAATAATTGTTCATCTTGCAAAAGTAATTTTATCCGATGACCTATATTCCGTCAGGTACAAATACTTTTAGAAGAAATAATTTGGAAATTCTCTTCCTCGTTCTGGTATAATATCAGAAGTATTTAAATACAACTATAGACTGGTAATGACATATAAGATATAAATTTAAGCACATACAGTAATAGTAATAAGCCCGAGAGATCGATCCAAACAGACAAAGAGAGTTCTAAACAGCAAACTTATGAAGTAAAGTTATCACATGTTGGCAAAAAGGAGACGAATCGAAAGTCCAACAAAAATTCAACCTTTATCTATCCGGCGGTCATCTTCTATTTTTCACATTTTACCATACCAGTACTTTAACTCTTTTTAAAATAAAGAAATGTGATATGATTGCCAATGAGGCACTATCAGGGTACACATGTATACATGTAAAAAGGGGATAAAAGAAATAATCAGAATCTGAGAACGATTGCGAGATTAAAAATAATGAATGATTGATTAATTGGCAATGGTTTAAAGCTTCGTCAGCACGTATGGGTTCGTCCTGAATGTGCATTTCATATTAACAGATAAACATAAAGCATTCATCAGTCAGTTATCAATGAATGAATCAGTCGATATTTGGGTAGGTGGGATAAATTCTAAGAATAACTTTAAACGTACAGAGACCTTCAAACATGTCTATGCATCACACAATTACACAAGAGGTGCACACAACTGTTTAACAGTTGTCTCAAGTAATTTAAAATGAAACTTGTAATCTCAATCTACTAGCAATACATTTTTGACAAATCATCTTCGAAAATTTACAGTATACATGGCCTTTTCCAATTCTGAAAATTCGTTTAAGTAGAGAACGCATACCAAAATAATCTGTTGCAAAATTAAAAGAGTCAATATATTGCCTTTCTTTTGATTTAGGTATCTTAATTAGTGTCTGTCTATTAGCGACAGCGACAAATGTCTCACGAATGGTGTGATATTAAAATGCTAAACTTGTTTAATAAAAGAAACAAGCATTCGAAACACATTTGGTTATTATGGCATTATTGGTTGTTATTAAATTACTATTGTTAGGAAATGTGATGTACAATGCACTAAAAAGAATACGGAAGAAAAGATGCTGTACTAAAATTTTCACGTCTTGAGACAGAGATAAAATTTAAAGAAGAAAAATATGCAGAATGTCCAAGCTGAATGTTGCCGAATATGATTAACTCTTATATCTTAGCGAAGAACTATGAATTATATGTTATACTCAATACTAGTCCAGATTATAAATTAGTATAGAAATATACTCGTATGTCCCCATATATAATTTCACGTATCGTTCCGGGTTTACGAGGTTTTTCCCACAATGAAATGGCGGGTCACGTATATGTCAATCGGACACCATTTCCCGCTCACACTATCAATTTTCCATGTTCAGTGTAATTTGGTGTGTATTTTTAAAAGTTCTCATCATAATGAACTAATTTACTAACTAAAGTTTCACGCTAAGGTGACTACAAACTAATGGTAAACTTTCGTAAACCATAACTTTAACTCAGAACAGGACGGACATAGATACAAACGGACGCTCAGATCGAAAAAACATAATCCCCTACCATCGTAAACTGGGCACAAAATAATCACATTTATTAAATCACATAAAACATATCGTCTATAAACAATCGCTGAAGACCGTATTGGTGACCTCTAAATAGTTTTGTGTCGTCAGGTTGATGTCTTCTTGACACATAATTTGCTACATATTGATGTCAAAATAAGTATTTATATATCTGTTTATCCTGTCGACTTACACATGAAAAATTCGAAATAGACAGACTTTATAATAAAATGCATATTTTGTAATGTCTTAAAAAGAGGCGGAAGCTATATACCAAGGGACATTACAAACTCATTGTCGCAGAGAAACTGACAATGCCTTGGCGAAAAACGAAAAACCAAGAATAGACAAATAAGTCCACAAAACAATACATTTAGTTTGAGCTTTATAAAAAGCTGTGGACTGCTTCGCTCTATCCTAATGTAAGGTAATATGTGTGCATGTGGTTGTTGATTTAGTATTGGAAATGTGGTATTTTTTTATATTGATTGATATAAAATGGATGTCTTAGACTTGGAATATCAATTTTTGTATATATATTAAGATGAACTTTTCTGAAATTTCAAACTGGCTGTTCAGTGTTTAGTTGTCAATGTGTTTTTGTGGAGTGTGGTTTTCTAGTTCTTCAGCTGGTCATTAACTTGCGATTTTGATTGCTAGTTCTGTATAGTTGATTAAGAGTAACATGATTTCGAGTGATGAAGACAATAACAATCAAAACCAAGGAGTAAGCAAAGACTTGTACAACCAAAAGATATTTACAACAGTTAAAATAAATAAGAAACAGCAATAAATATTTAGTTTCAGTGAAAATGATGTTGTTCTACTTTAAGAGTGTGCGTTATACACCCATGCTTTTAAATTTTTGTCACTTTACTTGTTGAAAATTAAAACACTTACAAATAGACACAACTAAGGAGGTGTGCCTAGATTGGCAGAAGTTATAAAATACAGATAATGCATTTTTTTTTGTAAACATTGTATAGGAACATTGTTTAGCAAAACAAATTGTGCATATTGCAGCTTAACAAAGCAAATAAACACGTATTAATGATTGATATTTCAATACTGAATTTCACTGTGCAATATATGCATAATAAACCGAACTTTAATTAATGACAGCTGATCGGAACTGAAATACACATAGTTAATTTTCCGGCATTAGATGTCTTATCTTTATTTGTACTGTATTCCTGTCACGTAATGCTGTCATTTTAACGGTCTTTTTTAACATTGCCATATAAGCGGGAGGTTTGGCTAGCCATAAAACTAGGTTCGACCCACCATTTTTTCTTAAAATGTCCTGTACCAGTTCAGGAATATGGCAGTTGTTATCAAAAAGTTCGTTTCTATGTATGTTGCAATGGCGTTTGTTTTTGTTGCACTTCAGTGTTTCTGTTGTTTCGTCGTTTTCCTCTTAAATTTGATGTGTTTCCCTCGGTTTTAGTTTGTAACCAGGATTTGTTTTCTCCCAATCGATTTATGACTTTTGAACAGCGGTATACTACTGTTGCCTTTATTTATCCTGAGACGAGAAAAGTCTGTAATTCTTTATCTCATTTAAGCCAATAGCTTTTGCTGTATCTCAGCCGCATCATAAAGCAACCAAGTAATTATTTCAAGATGGCGTGTATTTCGACTGAAACTAATAGCTCCGCATTGTGATGCAAAGCAAAAATAAAAAAAAAAACAAATTGATTAATAATAACCCCGTCAAGAAGCGGGACATGATCTTATGTGCTCCGGAAGGGTTATCAGATAAACACGAAATGTTATCAAAATAAGTATAAATGTGTCCTCCAACTGACCGAACCGATTTGAATTTGTGAAACTTAAGTTTCGCATAAAAATTATATACGATGTGAATAAACTCATCACAGATACCAGGATTAAAATTGTGTACGCCAGACGCGTGTTTTGTCTACAAAAGACTCCATGTCACTCGAATCAAACAAGTTAAAAATGCCAAATAAAGTACGAAGTTGAAGAGCAACGAGGACACTAGCTGCGGAACCATAGCTCATAGGTCCTTATGATATTTTTCCACAATTTGTAGACCATCCGCTACGGTTCCGCAGCTACGAGCACCCAAACTCCGAAAGGTTGTACAAAAATAAATCTTAAGGAAAAATTAATCTATAATTCCTGGGGTAGAAAATCCTTACAATTTCGATAAAAATCAGTTTAGTAAACAGTTAATTTATAATTATGACCATACCAATGATAATTTATGTCAATACGTGTAATGAAGCACTGACTACTGGGCTGGTTATACCCTTTGGGTGAATTTTTCTAGCTACTAAATTGTTCTCATGGGATCCCATTAACATATTCTTTAATTTTGAAACTACTTGTCTCAGATCTATATAAATTCAAAATCTTCAATGACTATCTTAGCATATTTATTAATATGGTAGACAAACAAAAAATTTAAACAAATTCACTTAATTATTATACAATATAATTTGATGCGAGTTATATAGATTAATATCAATACAAAAAAAATCATTTTTTTCAGCATATGAATGATAAGCGACATACAACATTTGTTTATTTCCCTCTAGACCTAACGTCCGATATGCGGTCAATTTCATGTTACATGCCAGTTTTTATTTCATCTAGATACCAATAAGATTTAAAGATTAGCCTTTAAACAGAATAATATGCGACAGCTAAAATCCAATTACTATTCCAGCATCTTCTTCGTGTTAAGAAGACGGCGTAATCTTTGTCAAATAAATTCTATTGATATTGAACGGTGCATGTTATCAGGTTTAGAGCTTCACTATTTTGTAAATCTGCATGACAATGATGGCTTAGTTGGTAACATCCGGGCCATTTTGAACTCTGTCTGATAGTTGTCTGATTGGCAATCATACCACTCTCCTAATTTATTAATAAACATGTAAATCCATTGTACATTCGGTTGCTGTTATGAAGTATTATCCTCTAGTTTCACAAAATGTTAAATATTATACCTTATAAAGAAACATGCATGAAGGCATTAAAAGTAGTCAAAGCCAGTTTGTACCTAAGAATACAAAAAATGGCAATTCACCATAATTTTGTTACATCTTACGGTAAAATTGTGAAAAATGGCACAAATTCATTTTTTTTATTCATGGCATTCCAAACCATTATCCAAAATTCTACCGTAAGTCAAGCTTTTCGATGTATCAATAAATTTATTTTAGATCTTGAAAATACACAATTGTTGATACACAATTTTGTAAAAACTTGTGAAATTTACATTTGACTTCAAATTGTCTTGAATCAGCAATGTCTAACATCATGATCTTACGGATGTCAGTACAATTGTTAAAAAAAATCGTTGAAGTATATCTTACTACATGTATATTCAAATTCCAGTTGGTTTAATTTAACAAACAAAGTGAAAGGAAACTGTATATCTGGTTCAATACTTTTTCGGCGTTTTAAAATAGTGCAGAACAGCAGTGTGCAATATTTTCTCATCATCATTCCAATTTAAAGTTCTAAGATATCCGTATCCGACTGTTTCTGCTGACATGACAGAATCTAAAGCAGATGGTATCGATATAATATCCGAATCAAATTAAATACAATTTTAGAGGTCTACTTTAACACTGAAATTGTCAACAGTTGGAAAATCAATCCCGTTATCTTTTAATGGATCGATGTCACAGTACTGTTACATGTATGTACCGTCTTTTATTTTAATGTTTGTGGTCATTACAAAATGTTAGTGGTCATTCTGTTGGAAACTGCAGTATGCAGGTTTTTAATTGTGTATTTTAGTTTTAAGAGACAGGCAAAAGGAAAGGTTTGTACACACGTTAAACTGGTTTAAACCCAACACTTTTTTGCCTGTACCAAGTCAGACGATCTGGACCATATAGTGTTCGTTGTTGTTTGTCTTTGTTTTATGTTTATTCATTTGGAGGGGTTGGTTATTGGTTGTTGATGTGGTTTGTTAAACTGTTCAATATTTCTTTTTAAATGGTTATTCCAGTTATCACAAATTACATTGTACCTAAGGGAAGAAGGTTTCTATAAGGATATGTTATACTGAATGAAATAATACAATGAATAAGCTTAGTATTTGATATGAAAAAAACACAAGATGTTGGATATACATGTACGTCGATGTGGCAGCATTCTACCGACATAGATAATAAAAAAGCAATGTGATTAATGACTTATAAACTTTTTTTATAACAATATTATTGTTACCAAAGACCTTATAAATATTTCCAGAAAATTACAGATGTTTATTTTAACGTAAGTGTGGCTGTATTTTATTTTTTGAATATTCAAAGTTAAGTTTGATTGTTTGTTGAACGTCTAGTCGTACTAACTTATTCATACTCGTGGAATAAATTTTAAAATGAAAACTGAAATAAATTCAAAAGTCAAGTAAGAAGGTTATTCAAAATGTATTAAATAGTATTGAGCTCGGGAAATTTGGAATTGAACGTTAGTAGCTCTGTTTGATGAAGAGTTCAAAAAGTCGTAAAATTACAGCAATTAAACACCAGTGATTATTCAGTCGATAATACAATTAAACATTCTTTCTGGATAATGCACATTACATCTACTGTACTAAATAAATGCAGAAATGGAGTTTCCCTTGTCACAAGTATCAATATACAGATGGATAAAGTACAATATACCTCTCATTTCTGGCTTTGATCTGACAATTAGTTTCTTATTGCAAAAAGGAAACACACATTCAATTGTGATATACAGGTACTTATCATTATTTATATGATAATGATCACCCACATTTTAACCCTGTTACCCACTTTGGCAAAGAACTTGAACATTATTTGTTTGTTTAAAGGTAAGTTGATACCCTCCAAGAAAACATTATTATTACGGAATTATTGTAAAAGTGCACGTGTTAAGTCACACACAGGTTTTTTGAAGCTTCGGTCAATATTAAACACCCCATACATTTTGATAAATCCTACCACTGAATGCTTTTTCCATCATTAAATGAAGGGTTGTATTGTCTTTGTTTCATTATTTATATAACAATTTTGAGGTGTGGTATAATTGTCAATGAGACAACTACCCACAAATGACATGAATGGTAGCAACTAGAGGTCAAAGTACGGTCTTCAACAATGAGCAAAACCCAACGGAAGCTTTAAAAGGCCCCGACATATGTTATTACTTTTGTTATACATGTAAAATAAATAAATATAAGAGTCTACAGATAACAATCAACCAACATTTCCGTATCGGATCGTATGACGACGATTCAGCACAAATAATCAAAACGATTAAAGTCTTAAGATTTATGCAACGATACTGATAACAGATAAAAAAAATAAGACCAATATGAAATTTAAATGAAATCGTATAGACAGATATTTCGGCACAACAAATGGCCTTCATCAGTGTCAGTCTCTTTTCTAACTGTGATAAAACAATGAGTTCTTTGGGCGTTAAAAGAGCTTATTCGCTCATACATGTAAACATGTGTTTTGTTCTATAATCTCGCACTTTATCCAATACAAAAACATAATATCAAGCAGGCGTGAATGCGTATGATTACATTCCCATAGTTATAATTAGATTTGAACGGTATTTTTGACATTCCAATACTGGCCCAACAACCATTGTTCGATATTCATAAATATAGTCCCCAGTTCTTGTAAATTTTACCTAAGACACCTTTTCACTCAATCTCCTCATCAATGTTCCATGTACAAACAGAAGCAGCTTATTACAATAATAATTTATGAAACATACGGCTGTAGTTGGCTGAATTTGTCTCGGGTCGGGAAAATTGATTAGTTTCATGTGTATAGATAATTTACGGAACATATGACACAACTGTCAGAAATAATAACAAAAATTTCTTAAATGGAATTTTATAAATCCATAGAGATTTCACTGTTCTATTAATGGCCATTTGCTTTAGTTAGTATATAATTCAATTTTGGTCTCCGATGTATCATTTTCTTTCATAGAAATTTTGACAGTTTGGCAGAAATGGAATAAATAATTAGAATATCTGACTGCACTTTCGTAATAATCCAATTTCAATTTTATCAGCTGTGAATAAATGAATTTTATTTTTTTTTGCAATTAATTGTCTTTAGATTTTACAATCGTTTTCGAAAATTGTTTTGTTGAAGGCAAATAATTGTATGTTTACCTCTAAGGAAAGATAAAATGTGGAAATAAATATGTAATCAGTTCTGAACATCAATTTCAATCCCTCCGCGTTCTGATTATATCTATTTGATTCAATCAAGGCAATTCTATGATAGCACTTGCATCATGTCATAGAACACGACATTTCCGCCAGGGTAGTTAAAGTGTCTGTGTACTGCTGCGATCGAAATGCAACCCTTAGCTAGAAAAAAGTAAATAAGGGAAGCGTATAAAACATTAACTTTCTTCCAAAGGTTTAGTCTAAACCAAGTTTTTAACATTTACAACCATAATTTAAAAGAGTTGAAAAATGAGAATGCATACATTAAGCAAAACATTTCATATATTACAACAAATGTAGAAGTTTAAATAATGACGATGAAGCATAAAAACACTTTGAATGCTAGCTAAAGGACACAGAGTTGCTGTTGTATTTCCTCTGGTAGTTAGAGAAGTGATACAAAAAGCAGGTCTCCTTCTCATTTATTTTTAAAAATATGAATATAACATCATACATTTGTATATCGGTTTTTTCGCATCAATCGTAAGTTTACTGTTAAAATACGAGTTTTCCACGAGCAAAATAACATTTTAATTACTTGTAATAGGAATTAAACTAGAAGAAATTTTATGAACTAGAGAGATCAAAAACAGTAATTACAGTAATTTAAAAAACCCAAGTATCTCTATGCTGACGACAAACGGAAATACTATTAACTATGTATACCCAAGCACTCTATGGATCAATATGGACGTTAAAAATTACACTTTGAGTAGGAGTAAAATGTTAAAAATCATGAAACACAATGAAAAGGTTAAACATTTATAACAATTTAAAGTAAGTATGAGCTGGATGAAAAGTTTATTACGTACTAACTGATATGCATATTGTTTATTAACTACAAAACTTGATAGTTCATTCGGTATAATTATCATTCAGTATTCATACTACAGCATTATACCAAAATTTCGCTTCCTTTATTCTGTTCCGAAAGAAAGAAAAGCAATTTTCATAATTTTGATTTTAGAGCTAATCAATATCGAATTTATTGGCTGGGTTTGCCCAAGCAACATAAATCATTCGTGCTTTCTCCTTTCATTGTCAATAAAAATCATGTTAATTTGTGTGTGAGCTGTTGTCTATCGACATTGACTAAAAGATCTAACACATCCGTTCTATTCTTCTTTCCTGTTTTTAATCCGTATGATAATATTATTGCAAAGTTTGGGACAAATTTGATAAAAAGGAAATATACTATTCATTTTAAATGACAAGCCTTAGTAAATGTGAACGAATCAATGATTTACTCGTCTAAGCCATGTCTTGAAATGAAAGCCCATATGTATATAACATTGCAAAAGGCAAGTTATAAATTTATTTAATATACATGTAGACACTCACAAAACACGACCAAATGTTAAAACAAAATCCAAAAAGAATTTATAAATTCCAATTAAGTAACAAAATGTATATTGTATGTAAAACGACACTTAGCTTGACTTATATTCGTAACATGAAACATAAATTATCAAAAGTTTGAAGGGAGATTACTCTACGAATGACATGCAAGTGAAATATTCTATGCAACAAAATTCAAGACATACAAAGTCCATCAAATTAATGATTTGCGAATTCTATATAAAAAAAAACACGTAATTTTAAATAAATGTCATTATGTAATGTTTGCCCCGTATACTGATATGTATTTAAAATATGTGTTCGTAGTTGCTATTTTGTTATTGAAATAGCTGAATGTAGGCCTATAGCACGCAATTGACTTTTTGAAAAATTGTTTATAAAATACGCCCACCTATTTGACATTTCAATGGTATGAACAAAGTTCAACAACAATGAACCAATAAATAAACGCACTATTTTTTTTTATATATTTTGACGAAAACATTACATCGTGCTTCAAAATTTCGCAATACTACTTAAATTATCATTTGGTAATACGAATATTGAAAATAAACTTGATGACCCAAATTTATGTGCCTAAATATCCGATTTCTTCATATATTCTAGCGTATATACAATGTATCATTTTGAAATGCATGTTGAACGAGTTCGAAACTTTTTAAAATAGTTATTGAAAAATGGTGCAATTGATCGATCTGTATTATAGATAAACTTAAATTGTGTTAAAATTGGAGTCCATTAACCAATATTTGTACATGTACAAATCGAATTAAGACTCGATATCAAGAAAAGACATGATCCAATCTTTTTCTATTGCACCATATTGACATTCGTAACACTTTATTTTTCATCAATCATAATATTGTTAATCAAGTTTTCTAGCTACTCAGCCTGTGGAAAATTGATGGTACTGGTAGTAAATGAATTTATTTTAAAAGGAAGCATCATGTCGAGAACAGCCTCCTAGTACCTAATCGTAATGGATGACGTATCAAAGTGAATAAAAGGCTAGTCATTGATCAGAATTACCGTAGTAAGTGTTTATAGCATTTATTGCTCTTAAGGTAATCAACAGTAAGATTTCAATCCTATTTTCCAAGAAACATTACTGCTTAAGTGGTGTTTTGGCTTTGTCCATTTCAACCCAAGAACAACAATTTATATAGAAGTGTTTTTTTTTCTTGCTAAATCGTATAATTTTAAGGTTTGTTTGACTTGATATATGTCATATTAAAATTTAAAATACATTCAAATGAAAACACAATGTGAATGTGAGATTAACTTTATTATTTGAAAAGAAACGCATCCGATACTGTCTAGGTTGAACTACATTTTAGAGAGAGAGCAGAAGTACAAAATCATATAGGTTAGTAGTGGTTATCTATGGCAAATACCTATACAGGAGTCGGTCAAATTAGTCATCTCACAATGATTGATTAATTGATTGCTTAATGCGTAACGTCTATTGGCAAATATTTCATGCATATTCAGGACGAGACAAAAAAATTAACAATAAATACAAAGGATAGATTCTGCAAGGTAGGTCGATCGGAATGAAGGTCGGGAAATTAAGACTGCAACTGGAAAATAAGGGTATATTAGATAGGGACAGAAATTTGACTTCGAAACGGTCACCTACGGACCCCTCATAGAGGTTTTGCAAGACATTTTCACGTATAGAAAGCGTAGCACTCACTTTACACAGGGCATCGGATTTAACGTCCCTATTTTGATAGGATTGCCTTCCAAATAACCAAAATTATTCTTATTTAATCGAATATTTTCACTTAAAGTTGATAAGTTGATCTATTTCGTACGTTTACTTGCACATAGAAATCGATATAGATTGGAGGTTGATAGAGAACACAATCGTACGACAAAAGAGATTACCTCAACTTCCTATTATGAACTTTCCATTTTAAATTGCAACATTTGAGCAACAGCTGCATATGGGGTATATATCTCTCAATATTGATACGATAATCAAGGAGCTTGTGTAATCCTTGATAAACAACTTCCGCTTACCAGAAACCTACTTAACCATTGGTAATGGTAAAGCGTAAGTTGTCGCTTCAAAACTTTTACGGACGCCATGATGACTTTGGTGAACGTTACGGGATACCAATGCCATAGATGACCACAGGAATTTCATTTTTAGCATTAACCCTATCCCGTTCTCATTTTGTCATTCAATATTTTGTCACCGAATAAAACTTAATCGCCAAATCGACTTAATCGCCAAATACAACTTAATCGCCGAATACAACTTAATCGCCAAATACAACTTAATCGACGAATACAACTTAATCGTCAAATATAACTTAATCGTCAAATACAACTTAATCGCCGAATACAACTTAATCGCCGAATACAACTTAATCGCCAAATACAACTTAATCGCCAAATCATTTTTCATAAAAGTTTTGACTCATAATGTGTTTCGGATGATATATATATATATATATAATCTTTGCACCTTTGTTTGCGGATTACCATTTTTGCCGCAAGTTTATTGTTTTCTGTTTGGTATTAAATTTATAATTAAGATCCATTTATTACACCTTGTAATCCGTTTATTTGGCAATCGCCAATGGCAGTGAGCAGGATTAAAGAACATTTGTTATTCGACCTGTTAGTCAAACGCGTTTTGTTAAAATAAACTTTTTCAATTTTTTGGTCTTTTGGAAAATGTTGTTTGTGCTGTATTTAGACCCCTCTAACAAGTAATTTGATTTGCATGCACACGTATAAAAAATGCGGTTTTTATCCAACGCAATCATATAGGTTTGAACGTTGTTTTCAATTAGACTTGTTTATATTTTTTCGTTTGGGCCTGTATTATATTTGCCTTCAGATTTATATGATCCGTTCATCCTATTTTGACTCCTCAAAATTCAAGAGTCTATCCTAAATTGAGGTAAATTATGTGGCCTTCCAATAACCGTTTCGATTCCTAACATCACTGAAGAGACATTAATTGTCGAAATCCGGATATGGTGTACAAATTTTTGCACCTCATGTTTGTGGTATACCATCTTTTCCACAAGTTTATTGTTTTCTGTTTGGTATTAAATTAATATTAAGATCCATTTCATCAATCTGTTCTTGCTTAACTTTGAGTTTTAGACATATAATGTCTCTTCAGTGATGTTAAGAATCGGTATTTGGAAGTCCATATAATTTACCTCAATTTAGGATAGACTCTTGAATTTTAAAGAGTCAAAATAGGATGAACGGATCATATAAACCCAAAGGAAAATATAATACAAGCCCAAACGAAAAAATATATAAAAGTCTAAATTGAAAACAACGTTCAAACCTATGATTGCGTTGGATAAAAACCGCAATTCTTATACGTGTGCATGTAAAACAAAACTCTTGGTGGAGGGGTCTAAATACAACACAAATAACAATTTCCAAAAGACCAAAAAAAGTGAAAAAGTCTATTTTAACAAAACGCATTTGACTAACAGGTCGAACAACTGATGTTCTTAATCCCTGCTGACTGCCATTGGTGATTGCAAATAAATTGATCACCAGATCTAACGAAATGGATTTTAATATTAATTTAATACCAAACAGAAAACAATAAACTTGTTGAAAAGATGGTATACCAAAAACATGAGGTGCAAAAATTTGTACACCATATCCGGATTTCGACAATTAATGTCTCTTCAGTGATGTTAGGAATTGAAACGGTATTTGGAAGGCCATATAATTTACCTCAATTTAGGATAGACTCTTGAATTTTAAAGAGTCGAAATAGGATGAACGGATCATATAAACCCAAAGGAAAATACAATACAAGCCCAAACGAAAAAATATATAAAAGTCTTAATTGAAAACAACGTTCAAACCTATGATTGCGTTGGATAAAAATCGCAATGTTTATACGTGTGCATGTAAAACACATTTCTTGGTAGAGGGGTCTAAATACAGCACAAATAACAATTTCCAAAAGACCAAAAAATAGTGAAAAAGTCTGTTTTAACTATATATATATATAAGTATAACAAAAAAAAACTCCAAGGTAGATTCAGAAAAGGGAAGTAATTAAAAACTGACAAAATCAAGCGTATTCAACCAACGGAACGAGTAAAAAAAAGAGTCATATTCTTAACTTGGTACAGGCATTTTCCGAAAAAAATTGTTGGTTAAACCTAGGCCTGGTTTTGAAAGAGTTTGAAAGGTTTTGTAAAGGTATTCTTTCTCAAAATACATAAATGAAATATGTTTGGCGCAACAGTTACTGTTATTTCTGAAATCTATCGATCAATCCCGAAAACAAAAACGTGAAGTTATATGACAGATTCCCATGTACTATATCTATTTTACTGACCAAACTATAGCTTTGAGACTTCATGGTGATGTCAATCCAAAAAATGATTTCTTGTAGACAGAAAAACGGTATTTTTACTTTAATTTGCACTAAATATCTGAGAAAAAATTGTTTACGGTGCTATATAGTGCTGTTTAATGTTTAATGTATAGCTATGTTTTGGATGTCTGAAATACTGATATATTGTATTAAGGTTTGTTTTATGTGAATTTTATTGTGTTTTCAACTTTGTTTTGTTTAAAATGTGAAGTCAGGTATCAAATATGTGGGTATCTTTGTCTACCTAAGTTTTGTTAATTTACATTATATTCCCTGTCAATGTTGAATTCATTGAAAACTTGTCTTGAGTATGATTAAGAGCTTGTTCTACCGCATGTGGAGGTGCGCTTTAAACGAATGTATATGCTAAAATGAAAATGGCTACTTCTTGTGAACTTGAATTGTTTGTTTACTGTACCATTCACGGGAACACCACATATTATGAATGAATGAAAAGCGAAATGCGACAATAAATTTAGATCAAGATATTTCACACATATTACTCACTTTACTTTCACAACATTAGACCAGAAACTACAACATGTTTAGTTATTTAGTTATTTATTTTATGTATGTTTATTGGTATATTAAAGAAAAACATGCCATAATAGTACTAAATGGTGAAATAGCTTAGAAATGTTCGTGTTAATGTATGAAGTAGCGCAATAGTAAATGATGCTAACATTTTTATATCCTGTAGTATTCGCATAAAAATACCGAACACAGTCAATAAAAGTGATGCTTAATCAGGTTTACAATTCATCTGTCAAAGAAAAACAAGTTTAATTTTAATGCCATAATTACTCTTATGTGTGGTTAATCTCTGTGATGTGTGAAGATAATTACCAGACTATGTGAAGTGGATAATATATAAATTACTTACCACAGCAAAATAAAAGATGAATCAATAAGGCATCATGGAACGACCTCCAAATTATCCAAAGTCCAACGTCATTAAATCTAAACTTCATGCTTTCCAGGATTGCTGAGAGATCTTTTTAATATTAATCTTCAGGCACAATGTAATTTTCATTTCACATAAATTCCAGAAGAAATGAAAAATTCACAACACCAGTAAAATACTATTTGTATATCATGAGACGTGACCTTACTTCAGCACTGCTCTGAATGGACGCATTCTTATGTCACAAAAAGTAATACCTTCACATATCATCTGTGCTAATTAGATCTTTTCTTATGTAAATAATTAGAAACACATTTATAACTATTGAAAACGGTTGTTATATATATTTACAATCTTATAGAATAAACAGACCATTTTTTTCAACACTGTTAAAGCCTCTACTGTTACTGTTTATAGCATTTTTCTTGAGCTTTTTCAAACTTGACAGCAATACAAACGCTCTGATTATTTTGACAAAATTACTACCAATACTTGATAGGCAATCGAAACTCCAGACTTAATTTTCTTCTTTGTCTACTTTTCACTTTTATGTTGGCGTTTACAATATTAATAAGCACATAAATCGCTTCTTCTCCTCCTAGAGCAGAAAAATCATCAAATATATCACTTTCTACTTTATTCTGTTTTTGATTTACCTTTCCTGTAGAAAAAAATCTGACATTTACTGCGGGCGAATATATTTCAAATTCTTCCAGAATCTAAAATAACATCAATATGGTTGTTTGTTTAACAAATAGAGACAATCCATTAAATGGTCAACAGACAATCTAATCTAATTGCGTTATTGTCAGTACTCCAAAGTTTGTCTGGAAACACGTCCTGACTCCAAATCCTTTATGAAGATGCGAAGAATATTAAATGAAGCTTTCTATAATGAACTTCATACAGCGAGTTGGTGTAACTTGTTTAAAGTTATGAGTAAGTCTGAAAAAGTAATAAAAAGACCTGTTAAGTGAGTCCTGAGGTTTACAATTGATTAATCCATAGACAAGTACCTATCATATCGGAATAAAGATAAAAGCCTCAATCAATAACAATTCCATTGGAGTATATCTATGAAATGTTGACACTGGGAATCCTTAATTGGCTTTTTATGATATATTTAGCAAGGGTGAATAAACATCAATTGAAAATAACATCAAATAGGACATACATAAATATTCCCATATTTGCCGATTTTTTTTTTCTAATAATTATAAAGATTATTATAATGAAGCTGTATTATATATACTTTCCCAAAAGTTCTAAAAATCTGCTATATGAAGACTATATATCAAATCCATCTTCATCATTCTTAATGTCTACATTCGCATAGAACATGGAAGTATTTATAGATGAATTCATACAAGCATTTGAATTTTAAATAATGGACATAGTTGTAACATGTCACGAAGAAAGATCGATTTCAAGTTTTCAGTGATTTGCCTTTGTTAAAATGAAATCTCCCGGTCATACGTCTTTATCATAATTTGTAATTCTTTTTGCCAAAGTAAATCTTGTATGGGAAGTACAGAACCAATGAAACCAGACAAAACGAACATCGATTTTGATTGAAATAATATATTGCCGCCAAATTTCTTCAACAATTGTGTAACGCGTAGTTACTTACAATTCAAACAGATCTATAGTTACTGCATGTACTTCATACGAAATATATATTATGTTATAATGCATATATGGCATTTCCATCATATTATATCTATATAGGGATAGACATAAAAGAAGAAGACGTCATTTTATACCAGTCAGTTTGTACTGATGAAGAATACCTCTTATCAGAGAAATCTACCGATAATTTTCAATTTTAACTAACTTTTGTTTGTGTTGTATTACACTTTTTAGACTATATCTTATAGAGAATAGCATATCTTTATTCAATATAACATCAGTGTCAACCCGAAACACCAATATAATCGCAAGAGCTCTGATTGAGGAATAATATTCGATGAGAATTTTAAAATTAAAATACGGTGTGTGATATTGAAAAAAGCCAATAATCTTTTGTAAGATATAGTTACAGTATATTATATTACTGACTTTTAATGAGGTAAATATGTGGTTTTATCGACTTTTGACACAAAACTTATATTCACTGAGGCCGACGGCCGAAATGAATATCATTTTTTTTAAAGTCAATTAAATCACATATTTATCGAAATATAATTCGTATAGAAAAACTAAATAATACCAATATGGAATAAACTTGATTATATACCTCACGTAGATGTTTTTTTTGGGGGTGACATGATGACGCAATACAATTCGGAGTTTGATAATGCCTTTGCAACTGATATCGGTATCATCACGGCTGGCCGATACAGCACGTTGTCATTGATTGTACTACACATATAATTTTCTTGTACACATGTATTTACTTCTAAGTATATAATAAATATACTTATTTGTACTGTGTCGTTTTTCATAGCGATGCGAAGCAAACTTTTGTTTTAAATTCTGTCAGTGGGATTTGAACTCATGTCTCTGTACTAGTGACATCATAAAAAATTTTCGAACTTTATTTGGCTTTTTTACCTTTTTTGTTTCGAGCGCCACTGATGAGTCCTTTGTAGACGAAACGCTCAAAATTTAGGCCTGGTACCTATATTGAGTTTATTTGTATATCCACCTGCACGTTACCCAGCATTACAGTCAATCGACCAACAAGGCGATATTTTTTGTTGTTGAGTTGTCTTCACCTAGGGTTGTAACACATTTTATCTTACCTCCTGTATATTTCTAGGACTATGATTGGTGAAAAGCAACCGCGTGGAGACCGTGTATATTTCATATGGGGTTAGTAGGCGTGGTTTATTTAATACACGGTTAGTAGTGGTGTTACGTCCCTCTGTAAAAACAACACGGTGTTGAGGACAAATCTGAAAGGTTTCAACAGACGAAGAAATTGATGATGAACGATTGAAATAAATGCAGAAAACACATTAAAAGCTAAAAGTTGTTATTATTGGCATTTTTTTTTGTATAGATCAATGGAAGTAGGTTCTTAATATTGAAGACTTGATCACTTTGATAGGCCACTAGTCTAAATGATAGTCGGTAAAAGAAATTCGTCATACAGTGTTAGCGACCTAATACGATATATATGGGGTCAGTAAATTCCATATGGGTTCGAGCTTCGCTTCGTTCCTACCCCATAGGGAATTTACTGACCCCATATATAGCGTAGTAGGTCACTAGCACACTATGTAACTAATAATACATGTATGATGTAGGTAGCATGTAGATTAAATATCTTGCAGACCAGATGTTGTTGTTAGTCACAAACAATAAATAAAATTGAGAATGGAAATGGGGAATGTGTCAAAGAGACAACAACTCGACCATAGAGCAGACATTAGCCGAAGACATACATAAAATGTGTTCTATTTTTTTACGTCTTAAAGTAACATATCTTCTATTAGCGCCACAAAATGAATATGTCTGAAATTTGGCCAAACAATGTAAGAGCATTAAATACGGTCTCAAACTTTTATCCTTCCTTCAGTCGGATTAGAAACAATGCCTATGTGATATTGTTACAACTACACCTGCACAGTGTGCAGTTGATGCGAACAAGATTTCAGAATGTATAATTTCAATACGAAAAAATACCGATACATATTTGTCAATCTATACAATGTACGAGTTCGTTTCTTTTTCGTAAGTATCTCACTATATAGACATGTACATATCCTTTGCTTCAGCCTAACAATGTTATAACTGCCTTTTGCACATAGAAATGTATATCGCTCTCGAAACAGGAACTGAAATCAAACAACGGCATCACTTCCTGATATAAATGACAGTTTTCAATATTGAAAACCAATTTCGGTAAAGACTAGATACAGCATTTGAAGCATTATCATTTACGTGGTAACCACTTGTTTCTAGTAGGCACTTCGTTCTGGTCACCATTTCCTACAACCCGAATATTATGCCTTCTTTCAATAAGAGAAAAGTGTTGCATTTATAATTGAAAGACGTTGCCTTCGTATTGGTCAGGTAGGGATAATTTTGATTAACGCTTATTGTTAAAATTCGCTTATGCCTAGCAACCGAATTTTTTGTCTGAATTGTGATACAGCAAAACGAGGAGTTACATTACGTTATAGTTGACAATTGCATTTCAGTTTTACTTTTATGCGAATCAGACACGTTGTTCATCATCATGATGAATTAAAAAAATATCTAAGAGCAATATTAAAGTGATATCATTGGGAAATTAGGATCAATTACATGCTCTTTAAATATGACGGAATGGAAATTCAAGAGATAAAGTAGAACACATACGACGTGTTTCAGAAGACCGATGATAACACGTATTGCATCTTTCAACACAAAAAGTTGCATTACATGTACAGCACATCATGTCCACCAGATTGAAATATTAATAATAGATTCCAAAAACCTTTTCCTTGATCAGAGCATGGAAATTATAAGCAACGTACTAGATAGTACGAAGATAAAGGTAAATAAATAATGCCATGTGTTGTTTCGTAGACATCTCTTTCACGTCACATGAATGCATATAATAAGATGTACAATGTTGTTAAGTTGTCTACATGCAGTTGTTCGTGTATGTTTTTTCTTTTAATCTAGTTATAACATTAAACGGAATAATTTTCCTGCATTAGCTGCGCATTTCGAAAATTAATGTATTTTCTGTAATGCTCGATGCAAAAATGTTTGACAATCCAAAACCTAAGAACTTATTCTATCTTTATTATACACATGTATCATATGGAAAAATGCAGAACACAAATATTCTTGTTATTTCCGGCTTTTATCCAGTACATACATATCAGAATATACACAGACCATAATAACTAGACATTACAGACGTATCTGTTTAATCTCGACATCACATTAGACTATTTCAAATGCAACAGAACAAAAGCGTATGTCGCAAAATCTCAGATCGAGGGTATCAGAATCCCAAATACTATTAAAATCTAATATTACCTTTCATTCTCAATCAAAAAGTTTTAAATGGTTGATCGATTATTGCTAGCTTAACGCCCAGTGGCAATTATTTTACGCATATTTAGAACCCCAAACGCATAACAATTAAAACAATAGATAGGTTCTGCGTGAAGGACGACGGGGATGGAGGGCGGGAAATTTGGACTGCCCAGCAAAACAATGTTAACTATGCCGGATAGGAGCAGACATTTTGCCTTGAAGCAAGCCCTCTACAAACCCCTCAAAGAACTGTTGCAATAATTCTCTTTATCTTGAAGGGTGTGACACTCTCTCTTTAAACGAGAGTTTAAGTCTTCAATTTGACCGGATGTAGTTTTAAGACAACTCGTTACATCAAGGTATCACTCTTTTTATAAATATGTTTTTATCATCCTCAATCAAAAAGTTTTAAATGGTTGATTGATTATTGCTAGCTTAACGCCCAGTGGCAATTATTTTACGCATATTTAGAACCCCAAACGCATAACAATTAAAACAATAGATAGGTTCTGCGTGAAGGACGACGGGGATGGAGGGCGGGACATTTGGACTGCCCAGCAAAACAATGTTAACTATGCCGGATAGGAGCAGACATTTTGCCTTGAAGCAAGCCCTCTACAAACCCCTCAAAGAACTTTTGCAATAATTCTCTTTATCTTGAAGGGTGTGACACTCTCTCTTTAAACGAGAGTTTAAGTCTTCAATTTGACCGGATGTAGTTTTAAGACAACTCGTTACATCAAGGTATCACTCTTTTTATAAATATGTTTTTATCATATAGATAAAAAAAAAGTCATAATTATGGTAAATAATGCCATATCTTAAATAACTGTTCGTGAACTGTGTTATATTTCGAACCGAACATATTGAAGTGGTTGTTTCACAGACACCACTATATCAAAGATAACTGTTGTCTGTTGGTACTAGTTCTATCTAGACACTTAAGGTTTTATGACCTCAAACGTTTATTTTATTGTCTGTTCAAACATATTGTCACAAGCGTACTTGTTGATGGTTATTAAAAACACGTTTTATGCGTACATAAATCATTTTTTTCAAACTCATCATGAATGGTTGCCAAGAAATGATCATGGTTTGATGTCTACTAATTGTTCTGTATTATGATGGCAGTTATAATTCGAAGTTAAAAGATTGTAAGTAAGACTTTATGCAAAGAGAATCTAGCTGTAATAGCTATAATCATATAAGTAATCAGGACTACATTGTCTGATATGTTGTCAGCTTTAAAGTTTGGACGACAGGGATGCAAGAAACAAAATCAGTCATATAGTCAACTTGCCCAAGCATACAAAACTAAAATAAATAATTTCAAAATAGGTTACTCGTATATAGCTGAAATAGCCAAAAAGCAGCTCTGAATATTGTTTATTCCCCATTGTACAGTTTTAATTATGATAACAAGTTTGTGACACATTATATATGTAATCTTTTCAAATTACATTCGCGCGGTAACCGATACCGGTAATTTGTTCAAGGAGCTATGGAAAGTGTTATATTGCAAAGTCTTTTTATATACAAAATATAGCATTATGTCCAAGGATCAAAACATTAAATATTTAAATCTTTAGAGTAAATTTAATCCCCATTTTCATTCTGTACGTTGTAAAATATCAATCTATTGAAGAAGCTTTAAATTAATTAATCAATTCGTGGCTCATTACAGATTGTGTTTTACAGCCAATGTCGTAGAAAATGATCCATTAACTAACAAGTCGAAGTATTAGGAGAAGATAAAGTATTGATAAGTCATCTAATGCAATAAAATCACTCCTGTCATTCTTCTATTTATTGACATGGTTCTTAGCATAGAAACATCCATACACCTTAATATTGAATTTCTTTGTCATTTGCAATGCTCGTTATCGTATAATACATTGTTTAGTGTTTTCTGTGTGATCTGTAATATAATGCTGTTTGATAGATGGATGAGGTAATATAGATGTAATAGATGGTAACCAGGATTGGGTCGTTTAAAATGAAATGGGATGCAATCGAAATTAAATCAAAATCTAAGAATGACTAAATAAAGAAGGCGTTAAGTGTCGCTTTCCCTTTAAAACAGTATAGCTATGTTTCTTCATATCTATTTTGTGCACAAAAGAGAACATTTGTTTTTCAATCAGATGTAACAAGCATATACTAGTCAGCAATGTCGTTTCGTGTGTATGTTGTAGTAGCTCACGCAATTAAAGTGAAATTTTTCTTTAGATGTAATTCTTTTTCCTCCGATTTTGCCTTCAATCCTGCTCGAAATCCTACTTCCACCTCCCCGTGGTGAGCAGGGGTAATAGGTTATATTTGGCGAACGGAAGAGGTATTCCACCATCATTCTTAACTTTTTTTCGCTCAAATGTCCTATGTTTATTTTTATATTTTTGCTCAAATATCCTAAAATTTCGGCGCTCAAACTTCCCTTTTTTATCGCTTTTCCGATTGGTGTTCTAAGTTCCAAATATCTATTTAACATGGCTCCTTGTCTTTTGAAGTGTATTGTCGTCCGCATACCTGCCGTAATTTCGAATGGAATAAGTATAATTTTCCCAGGGCTGATGTCTTTCGTATCATATATGTATTTTCAGTTTCAATGTTCTTGCTTCTAAATACAGTAAATTTCTTTGAGGCTTTAATCAATGGCTTGCACATGTATCAATAACTTTCAAGCAGACAACGTACCACGCATGTCTGAACTTAAGATGAAATAGAGTGGAAAAGTTCACCTGAGACATTACACAAAAATCATTCTAATATACATTGGGGATGGCTTATGCATATATATTTTTTTTTAAAACCACAAGATTAAAAATTCCATACCTGGATTTCGGCTAAGTCAATGATTCCTTTTCCGGTCAATGCCGGTTAATGCATTAAATCCATGTTCAAAGATTTGAATACAGAAATAAAAGTATTCATAAATAGTACTTCTCAAATAAACATATCATAAACTCAATTATTAGAGTGATAAATAATCTGCATCGCATCGCATTATATCTTAAGCTATATTCTGATCATTAATATTGTGACACAATTTTTACTTTGTTCACCCCCTCCCCCCATTATTTTGGAACTTGTAGTTATTTGGTACATGTAATAATGTAAACCTGAGACCCTTATTAATTTTACTATGATATGTAGTACTTAAAACCCAGTTGACTAAAAGATATAACACACTAACCCTGATAGAGAAACAAAAATGATGTTGTGCAATGTCTACTAGTAAAAGACAAATTATGTAGATTGATGCATATTTGTACAAAGATTGAAACCCAATTGAATGCCTGTTGGTCTGATATAACAACAGAACGATTATGTTTTTGTTGATGGAGTATCTATCAAACTTCGTGCATTTTAATAAATTTCTATAAATTGAAAATAACATTTCACAAGTTGGTTGCGTTCGTATATTTACTTTAGAATACGTGAATAATCGAGGAGCTTTATGCCCAATTGGCACTAGCTGAGGAACCATAGCTCATAGGTCCTTTTGACATTTTTTGACAAGTTGTGGTCCGCAAATTGTCAAAACAAATATCATAAGGACCTAAGAGCGACGGTTCCGTAACTAAATAGGAACCTAAAGATGTACATATCATCTTAGATTCACTTTTACTTAAGGAGTTGGAACCTTAGTTTTTATGTCATGTCAATACCAAAGCGATGAATACTAAGTTGATGAGAACCCTCGGGGACTAGCAGTCTATCAGCAGCGGTATCGACCCAATACTAGAAAATGAAAATAAAATTTCTAAATGTGGTGTCCATATTGTCATGACAACACCTTTAATTTGATCTAAGTTGTCTATTATAATTACATATTATCAGGTCGTAGGTCAAATTGCCATTGCTAAATAAAACGAATATTTTTTTTTCTAATATGTCAAAGGTGTACATGTACATGTAATATTTGGACTTAAACGAAAGATGTTAATGCTAGTGTGTTTGGAAAGCAATGCTATGGCTTTAATTGAGCGTAACATTTTCATACTTTCATATAAACGAACAAAATATTTATTGAATATATGGAAATGTTACGCTCAATTAAAGCCACAGCATTGCTTTCCAAACACTAGCATTAGCATCTTTCATTAACGTCCAAATATTACATGTACATAAACCACAATTTATATTTTATAAAACAATATATATAAATAAGTCTAAATCGAAAAAACGTTCAAACCTATGATTGCGTTGGATAAAAACTGCTATTTTTATACGTGTGCATGCAAAACAAATTTCTTGGTAGAGGGGTCTAAATACAGCACAAACAACATTTTCCAAAAGACCAAAAAGTGAAAAAGTATATTTTAACAAAACGCATTTGACTAGCAGGTCGAACAACGGATGTTCTTAAACCCTGCTGACGGCCATGGCGATTGCCAAATAAACGGATCACAGTTGTAACAAAATGGATCTTAATTTTAATATAATACCAAATAGAAAAAAAAAAAAAAAAAAAAACTTGCGAAAAAGATGGTATACCGCAAACATGAGGTGCAAAAATTTGTACACCATATCCAGATTTCGACAATTAATGTCTCTTCAGTGATGTTAGGAATCGAAACGGTATTTGGAAGGCCATATAATTTACCTCAATTTGGGATTGACTCTTGAATTTTGAAGAGTCGAAATAGGATGAACGGATCATATAAACCCGAAGGCAAATATAATACAAGCCCAAACGAAAAAATATAAATAAGTCTAAATTGAAAACAACGTTCAAACCTATGATTGCGTTGGATAAAAACCGCAATTTTTATACGTGTGCATGCAAAACAAATTTCTTGGTAGAGGGGTCTAAATACAGCACAAACAACATTTTCCAAAAGACCAAAAAGTGAAAAAGTATATTTTAACAAAACGCATTTGACTAGCAGGTCGAACAACGGATGTTCTTAAACCCTGCTGACGGCCATGGCGATTGCCAAATAAACGGATCACAGTTGTAACAAAATGGATCTTAATTTTAATATAATACCAAATAGAAAAAAAAAAAAAAAAAAACTTGCGAAAAAGATGGTATACCGCAAACATGAGGTGCAAAAATTTGTACACCATATCCGGATTTCGACAATTAATGTCTCTTCAGTGATGTTAGGAATCGAAACGGTATTTGGAAGGCCATATAATTTACCTCAATTTGGGATTGACTCTTGAATTTTGAAGAGTCGAAATTGGATGAACGGATCATATAAACCCGAATGCAAATATAATACAAGCCCAAACGAAAAAATATAAATAAGTCTAAATTGAAAACAACGTTCAAACCTATGATTGCGTTGGATAAAAACCGCAATTTTTATACGTGTGCATGCAAAACAAATTTCTTGGTAGAGGGGTCTAAATACAGCACAAACAACATTTTCCAAAAGACCAAAAAGTGAAAAAGTATATTTTAACAAAACGCATTTGACTAGCAGGTCGAACAACGGATGTTCTTAAACCCTGCTGACGGCCATGGCGATTGCCAAATAAACGGATCACAGTTGTAACAAAATGGATCTTAATTTTAATATAATACCAAATAGAAAAAAAAAATTTGCGAAAAAGATGGTATACCGCAAACATGAAGTGCAAAAATTTGTACACCATATCCGGATTTCGACAATTAATGTCTCTTCAGTGATGTTAGGAATCGAAACGGTATTTGAAAGGCCATATAATTTACCTCAATTTGGGATTGACTCTTGAATTTTGAAGAGTCGAAATAGGATGAACGGATCATATAAACCAGAAGGCAAATATAATACAAGCCCAAACGAAAAAATATAAATAAGTCTAAATTGAAAACAACGTTCAAACCTATGATTGCGTTGGATAAAAACCGCAATTTTTATACGTGTGCATGCAAAACAAATTTCTTGGTAGAGGGGTCTAAATACAGCACAAACAACATTTTCCAAAAGACCAAAAAGTGAAAAAGTATATTTTAACAAAACGCATTTGACTAGCAGGTCGAACAACGGATGTTCTTAAACCCTGCTGACGGCCATGGCGATTGCCAAATAAACGGATCACAGTTGTAACAAAATGGATCTTAATTTTAATATAATACCAAATAGAAAAAAAAAAAAAAAAACTTGCGAAAAAGATGGTATACCGCAAACATGAGGTGCAAAAATTTGTACACCATATCCGGATTTCGACAATTAATGTCTCTTCAGTGATGTTAGGAATCGAAACGGTATTTGGAAGGCCATATAATTTACCTCAATTTGGGATTGACTCTTGAATTTTGAAGAGTCGAAATAGGATGAACGGATCATATAAACCCGAAGGCAAATATAATACAAGCCCAAACGAAAAAATATAAATAAGTCTAAATTGAAAACAACGTTCAAACCTATGATTGCGTTGGATAAAAACCGCAATTTTTATACGTGTGCATGCAAAACAAATTTCTTGGTAGAGAGGTCTAAATACAGCACAAACAACATTTTCCAAAAGACCAAAAAGTGAAAAAGTATATTTTAACAAAACGCATTTGACTAGCAGGTCGAACAACGGATGTTCTTAAACCCTGCTGACGGCCATGGCGATTGCCAAATAAACGGATCACAGTTGTAACAAAATGGATCTTAATTTTAATATAATACCAAATAGAAAAAAAAAAAAAAAAATTGCGAAAAAGATGGTATACCGCAAACATGAGGTGCAAAAATTTGTACACCATATCCGGATTTCGACAATTAATGTCTCTTCAGTGATGTTAGGAATCGAAACGGTATTTGGAAGGCCATATAATTTACCTCAATTTGGGATTGACTCTTGAATTTTGAAGAGTCGAAATAGGATGAACGGATTATATAAACCCGAAGGCAAATATAATACAAGCCCAAACGAAAAAATATAAATAAGTCTAAATTGAAAACAACGTTCAAACCTATGATTGCGTTGGATAAAAACCGCAATTTTTATACGTGTGCATGCAAAACAAATTTCATGGTAGAGGGGTCTAAATACAGCACAAACAACATTTTCCAAAAGACCAAAAAGTGAAAAAGTATATTTTAACAAAACGCATTTGACTAGTAGGTCGAACAACGGATGTTCTTAAACCCTGCTGACGGCCATATATACACGTACATGAAGGTTAAAGGTTCTGCAAGGCGACATGCGCAGGAACTACTAACCAAAGAATATGTGCGCATATCTCTCAACTTGTGAATTAAAATTATGAAGAGCCGTATGCTAAATGGATTACATGTAGGTAATAATTATACTAAAAACACAGGATTCCACCAGAAACAAAAACCCAAGTAAGAGCATATTGTGCCCAAAAACATTTTCTCGTATTCTTGTTTTATCAGGACAGGGTAATTGGTCTGGACCTGGTTGGCGGACATCGATGATAGTAAAGTGTGCTTGCAGCTTCTGAAAACCTTACAATGATTTAACATTGAGATAGGATCACTGACCTTGTTTGTAGGATCGATGCTAATTGGCTAGGGATACAGTGTGTATTGTCTATGACATAGTACATTATCGTTCCTATGAGGTGCAATTTATTGGTTAATTAGCGGAGAACTTTATCAGACCCACTGCAATGCATAATAAATACATAAATATGACAAGTTACTTTGTTATTTTGATGTCTTGATTCATAACATCTGTGTACGATGTTTCTTCATTACATCCGATTTTATTACAACTTGTTTGTAACTATGATGTCAATGTAAGAATGTGATAACAATTTATTGGCAGTATTACGGAAGAAAAGCAAATCCATTCTTTCCAATGTTTTGGGGAATTCCTATTAAAACATATTTTCTATTTATACACAAATTGAACTTCGTAATAATAAAAACAAAAAAAGCGAGCTATAATTAAGACCTCCTAAACTAAAACAGTTTGAAAGCAGCCTGTTTTGAAATTCACGACGACAAACAGAAGAAAATGAATAATATAAATATATGTCTTTTGTTGTTTTTTTTGTATCGTTTTGTTGCTGTCTGATTGACGTATATCCCACATGTCATTTGGTCATATGTGATTTTTTATTCCAATTGCCTTGTATGTTGGTTGGAAAGACAATTGTTCCGTATACAAAATAATCTTTATTTTTGGTACAAATGTATGTCTTCTGATCTGAAGAGCCTAATATTCGTCAAATATTATTGAAACTAATAGATGATTTTTATCACTGTATATGTTAAATTCTGTAGGAATTTAACAAGTTATGCAATCAGTTAATAGACCACACAACGAGGTAAGTTGATATTTTAGCTTCAAAAAATATCTACAAAAAAAAAAAAAAAAAAAAGACAAGAAAAACGATCACCCACCAATGAGCAATGTCCAATACCGCAAAGTAAGCTATCGAAAGCCCTCGTTAAAAATACAGAACAACTCAAAAGAGGTTAATAAACATGGCCTGATTTAAGTCAATAAAACTACACAAATAGAAAACAAGAATGCAACGAGATGACAGTAACCACTTGTCGTCTGCAGGCTTGTTATAAGGACCAGGTAGTAAGTCAAAATGCTATGTTGCCAAGAGCTATACATTATAACTTTCTAAATTTACAGTTATAAGTTAGTTGATTAAAAACCATATATAGTAAATTTATAGTTAAGATCCATTTTGTTACATCTGGTGATCCGTTTATTTGGCAATCGTCAATCGCAGTCAGCAGGGTTTAAGAACATCCGTTGTTCGACCTGCTAGTCAAATGCGTTTTGTTAAAATATACTTTTTCACTTTTTCACTTTTTTGGTCTTTTGGAAAATGTTGTTTGTGCTGTATTTAGACGCCTCTACCAAGAAATTTGTTTTGCATGCACACGTATAAAAATTGCGGTTTTTATCCAACGCAATCATAGGTTTGAACGTTGTTTTCAATTTAGACTTGTATATATATATATATGTCAAATATCTGTGGTATGATACTAGTTTTGTGTGTGAAATATATTGATTTATGGGAATATTATTCCGTTAATTTATGCAAACAACAGTGTTTTAGTTTTGTCAATTTTATGCAGTTCTATAGAAAAATTTTATGATCAGGCAAATACAAAATGAAAATGAAGACTTTCTTTTCACGGAACATTAAGGAAGCAAGGTGTACCGTCACTTAAACGATGACAAGGAACTTAGATTTCTTTTTTTTATACATTTAAAAATTAAAGAATCTTTGTGAACACGCTCACATACCTCCACGCCTCGACATTGTCGGTAGGCAAAAAAATTAAATCTCACCAGATTCCTAAGTTCAAAGACTCATAACTCCTTCAAAAGTCAATCAAAAAACATTTCTTTTGAAAATAAGCAATTACATTTTATGTCCTCATTAACTACAAGGTTTCAAATACAGATACAAAATGAAAATGCAGACTTTCTTTTCACGGAACATTAGGGAAGCAAGGTGTACCGTCACTTAAACGATGACTAGAAACGTAGAGTTTTATTTTTTTTATACATTTAAAAATTCGAGAACCTTTGAGAACACGCTCACATACCCCCACGCTTCGACATTGTCGGTAGGCAAAACAAAATAAATCTCACCAGGGGCCTGTTTATCGAAACTGTCCTAAGATCGGTCCTAACAATTTCTTAGGACAGAAATAAGGATAAAGTTAGGACCGACTTACGACATGTCTCAGCATGCACATCGAAGCTATCTTAGGGTTATCTTAGCTAGGATATCCTAACCGCTGTCCTAAGTATTGGCGTTAGAGAAAATAACAAATTAAAAATGAAAAAATGAAAACATTGTATCAAATTTAACCAATAACTATAATTTAGAAAAAAAGATAAATAATTAGAAAATAATTATTAGTTTTAAATTAAAGTTGATAAATACTTTTTATATTATAATTGTACATTTAAACTCATAAAACAAAACATAAGACAAAAAAATAACTACGTTTTATATAAGAATTGAAACAAACAAATTGTAAATAGTTAAAATAAAATATATAATCGGTAAAATCATTATATGCTTTGAGTGAGCTGATTCGAAGTGTCACGGTTTCATACTTGAAATGTTGTAGTTAAAAAGAACATACTATGTAGATATGCATATCGACAGGAATAATTATTTTTCTAGGAGTAATGTCCAATTCAGTTTAGAACTTTGGCGTAAATATACTACTGCAACTGTTTGTCATCGCAACTCCTCTGATACCACACAACAGAATTTCATGAAACCTTGTAGTTAATGAGGACATGAAATGTTATTGTTTATTTCCACAAGAATTTTTTTTTAATTGACTTTTGTAGGAGTTATATTTTCATTTTTTTTCATTTTTAATTTGTTATTTTCTTTAACGCCAATACTTAGGACAGCGGTTAGGACATCCTAGCTAAGATGATCCTAAGATAGCTTCGGTGTGCATGCTGAGACATGTCGTAAGTCGGTCCTAACTTTATCCTTATTTCTGTCCTAAGAAATTCTTAGGACCGATCTTAGGACAGTTTCGATAAACAGGCCCCGGATTCCTAAGTTCAAAGACTCATAACTCCTACAAAAGTCAATTAAAAAAAAATTCTTGTGGAAATAAACAATAACATTTCATGTCCTCATTAACTACAAGGTTTCATGAAATTCTGTTGTGTGGTATCAGAGGAGTTGCGATGACAAACAGTTGCAGTAGTATATTTACGCCAAAGTTCTAAACTGAATTGGACATTACTCCTAGAAAAATAATTATTCCTGTCGATATGCATATCTACATAGTATGTTCTTTTTAACTACAACATTTCATAAAATTCTGTTGTGTGGTTTCAGAGGAGTTGTGATGACAAAAACAGGACTGACTGACGAACTGACGGAAGGACAGACGAACAGGTCAAAACCTTTATAAAAATTCAATTTGATTGTTAGCCAACTAAAATTGTGGACGAGTTTTGTACATTTTGTTCGATCCGGCGTTAGTCAAAATATGTCAAATTACACTTTTGTACTTGTATTAGATGTCGTTTTTGGAACGACAAACCCATTACTGTCACAATGTTGCGAACAACACTCGTTAGCGCCTCTTCAGAACACCCGACAACTTGAAAAATTGGCTTACTGCCTGTGCATTAAGGTGAGGACTTCCTTGACTTTTCGGTACTACTAATCATTAGTAATCGGAATGTATGTCTATCGTTAACAAATTAGACTCCTATTTCAGTTACTAGAATAAACATGTTTGGATATACAATAGAAACAATATATAATCACTGTTAAGAATGAATATGAATGAATGAATATGAATGAATGAATACTTTATTTCTCATAAAACTACAATTACATAGTTATAGAGAACATACATAAATATAACTATAAGGTAAAATATTTGCATGCATGTGCGAACAATACAATGAAATTAACTTGGAGGACTGGCTTTCACATTTATAACTTTGATAAATTTACATAGTTTTTCTAATATTACAATATTTGATGAATTAAACAGTTGATCAAATTTATAGATATTAGGTTTAGACAAACAGTATTTCGGTAAAAATTTCTTTCTTTCCAACTTAAATGTTCCCCAATTCATAATGTAATGGTACTCGTCACCAATGTCGTTTGAGTCACAGAGACGGCAGATTCTGTTTTCTCTCGGTATACCCTGCCACCTTTCAGACTCAATCGGCAAGTGGTGACTTCCATGCACATCTTTATTTGCAAAATGTATGAATAAATTTGTAAGGCAAAGAAGAGAAATATTTTTCAAATTGAAATTTTTTTTTAAAAATACGATAACATATAGTTTTAGGCGAGTCTGCAACAAAAGCAAAGCATTCTTGTTGGAACTGGTCTTTGAGTTTTTGCTCAATACATTTTGTCACCCATTTATCAACAAACTGTGCATTCCATATATTGGACATACCACAATTATCAAAAATATTTTTAACATATGATATCCACTTAGTTTCTATTCCGTTATCATTATAATATAAAAATACAAGTTTGTATAATATAACACAAATTTTACTTTCTTTTCCATTAAAAAGTCTACTCCAGAAATTAACCATTCGTAATTTTACAGACACGGTAATGGGGTATCTGCCAAGCTCTGCATACACAATGAAATTTGGAGTAGACTGTTTTAAATGTAAAATCATTTTACAAAATTGTAAATGTACACGTACAAGTATATCTATATTTTCAAAACCCCATATTTCTGATCTAACAGTATTGGTAAAACCATTTTGTCAAATAAATCAAGTTGACATTCAATTGACAAATTGTTTTGTCTACCTTTTTTTTAAAACACTATACATAGCTTTTGTGGCTTGCTCTTTTAAATATTTTTTATTTGATAAAAAGGATCCACTTCTAGAAAATAAAATACCTAAATATTTGTATTCTTTTACAATTTCAATATCGTTGCAATTTACTGTGAACTTGAGATTTGCTGGCATTCTGCCACTCGAAAAGATCAAAACTTTAGTTTTATTTGTATTTATTTTCATTTTCCATTCTTCACAATATTCGTAAAAGGTATTTTACATGTATTGTAGATCAGTGCTATTCTCTGCTAATAAAACAGTATCATCTGCATATAAAAGTAGAAATAATTTCAAAAATACTGACAGCTCATTTTCGATATCTTGTGATATAGATTTTAAGCCAGTTATATTTTTTTGTTCAAAAAAAGGTTGATGATCATTTAAAAATATAGAAAACAAAAAAATAAAGATACTCGTAATTAACTTAGTTATCCATAATGATTTATGAAATGATTCTAAAATTGTCATGAGAAACAGCATCGTTTATCTCTAAATATATAACATGATATGTATTTATGTATGAGCTATGCAACGGGGGAAACAATCACCTAAAATTTATTGATGTATTCGATATTCCCAAAATACGAAATCTATAAAATGAAATAAAGTATCCCACATTAAGTCTGTAACCTGCGGATAATGAATGGTTTTCTGCGCTCTCAAAATATGTTTCACTGGTCAAATTGTATCAGTTACACTATACCTACTAATGAATGTGTCTAGACAAAACTTCTTTATTGTAGGTTTTAAGTATTAATGAACGTTCAGAACTATGTTTATGCTGGCCCATCATATTTCACCTTTGGTATATAATGTAGGCAGTATGGTCAGATTAGTTAACTTTAAAAACAAAAAGCTTGTAATGATATTTTTGCTATCAATACCATTTTATGAAAAATTTATGGAAAGAACATTTTACATCAATTTTAATGATAAATCAATTTATCCACACCATTTATGGTTGATAACAGGTTCACTTTAATGGGGAAAAAGTCGTTAATCGTATTAATTACTATTTTCCAAAACCTTAAACAATGTTCGTTATATCGAGTATGATCTAACTCAAAATATTACCACATGGTTTTCTCCTAAAGTTGAGGTAAGTCAATAAAAGGGAGAAGATACCAATTAATGAGGACAATCAAAACCCATCAGCTGCAAATGAATTCAGGCAACACCATGATCAAAAGCAAACCGACGAAAAGTTGAACTAGTTCAAAAGACAAAATACAGAAAACCAGAGATTTAACAACATGAACCCCGCCACGTGAACTCAGGTGCTCTAGAACGATAAGCATTTACTGCTCAAATAATTGCATGTTCCCCAAATAAATCATTTTGGCTCCAGTAACCCTTTCGACAGGATGACTTCAAATTTATTTTTACTTATATGTATAACTCTTGGTCAAATAGTTTCCTTGTAAGGGATCGCTATATTAGAAATCATGATTGCCCTGGAATATTTTAGCAACTTCGAGACATATAAGCCATATGCAGTCGTTGCTTAAATTGTTGTTACAAACAAATTAAATTCCAAAATGAAAAAATCGGAAGCTTCGTTGTTTGCAAATTTATTTCTCAAATGATCCTCACAGTAAATTTGTATATCCGAGTCAAGATAAGAAGTAGACTTAATTGTATTATATGGTATCCTTTATTTTGAAGATTCGATCAACATAGCCATTAGACTTTAAAGGACATTATATAGTTGAATGTGAAATTAATTATAATGCTAGCTTCTTTCTATTCTTCTTGAGAAGCTTCTGTATAAAGTCTACTTCATAACGTTCAACATGTCTAAGTTTAGAATCAGGACTACTTGTGTAAAGGGTCAAGAATTCAAGAGTTGTTTTTATACTACTGCCTGAGGAGAGGGAATTATATTGTATATAGCTTTTCCGTATTCTTTGTCATGTTTTCTTATTGTCAGATATACTTTGTAGAGAAGTGTTGTTGACAACATTAAGATCACATCCGATGCTAGTTGTGCGACTTTTGAAACACAAAATAGCGCACACACATGTAAGAATAACACATAACGAACGCCCAGTTTCATTTACACATACCCCACATCTTTCTTTTTGTGTTATCTATTATGTGTCAAGTTGAAAGTAAAGTTATATTACAACATTCCACTTAATTGCCTTTATAGGTACTGGTGCGTTAAATGCTTGTTGGAAAGTAATGATGAATCCTTACATCTATAAGTGATCCTTTACTGTTTTCTAATGTGTAAATATTAAAACTTATACCAAGTATCAAAGTTCTTTAATATACTTTTACTGTTTAATATGCAGATCTCACAGTGAATTTTAATCATTCGCTTTAAATTAATTACTCAAGCTGTGAAATCCATTCTTAATTCTATTTCTGTAATTATGTAAATAAAAGATACAGATTTAGATTACGAAATTAAAACTGTTATATTGTTTAGAAGACTAAACGTTTTATATGACGCATTCTTAATTTGACATTGGAATGGTAAACCATTCAAAGTTTCAATTCACAGAAATCATCATTTAATTACAAATTAATTACTGTACAATTAAAGGTCGAGCTTCAATTTTCTCTATGATACATCAGGTCATAAAGAATCATTGACATCATTTCTGGTAGAAATCATTGAATATACAATGACGTTAATTGGTTAATCATTTGAAACAGTATATTCCGCTTCCGCTTCGATATAATATGTCGGACTCCATAAATCTCACAGCCAATCCAAAAAGGTTAGCCATTTGTTTGAAATGGGAACGATGTTTTGTTGCAAAACCTCTATAAATGTACAAGAAAAAGGGACATGCATCCGTTTCTATATCTGGCTTGCTTATCATCCATCAACTGGCATACAGCTACAGTGTTTATACTCCAGAAGGAATATTTGAAAATGGTGGTAACATCATATGTAACAAAACTGACATAGGAGAAATCCCGGGAAAAGTTTTCCTGTCAAAACATTATCTTTACGCAAAGTTAAGACTAAAATGTTTACAATTGAAAATGTTAATTAATTGCAAACATAACGGCACACTAGTAAAAATCCGTCCCAATACAAGTAACTTTACTTCGCCCTATTATTTCCGTGTCCTACAATACCTGTTTAGCGGGAGAGAAACAACAGCTTGTAACTCTTTTGATTTCATATTGAGGTGGTTGTAATGGGTGTTTACTCATGTGACGTCATATTTGTGTGTAAAAAAAAGGATAATTACACTATTGGAGCCATGTTTAAAAGGTACTCACCAGTATAAAAATAACACATTATAAATTCGTTGCCGCCGAAGTGCTTTTCTAAGTTTACTTTCACCAGGGACGCTCAAATCCCCCCCACTAAAAAATGAAGCCAAGAATACTTGAATACTTGAGAAACTAGTATATGAACAATGAGGACCGCAAAAGGAATAGCCGAATCGACTTATGGTCAACTTTGCTTTTCCTTCATCAGGAAAGCTCAAACTTAATTAAAACAAAAATTTTGACGGGACGTATTATGGTATACAAATGTCCGGCGTCCGTATGTCTGTCTGTCCGACGTCCACATGTCGCACCGTAACTTGAGAACGACTTATCCAAATTTCATGAAACTTAGGATAGTTGTTTCTTAAGATGATCAAACGATCTGTATACTTTTTGGTGAAAATTAGATTAAAACTTTTTGAATTACGGGACTTTGTAACTAAAACAAGGGGGGGGGGGTTCACATGTCGCGCCGTATCTCAAAAACGATTTATGATTATTGCTTAAAACTTTACACACTTCTTAATTATATTAATCTAAAGATCTGTATACTTTTTGGTGGTGATTCAAAATTTTATTTATTTTATTTTAGAGTTATTGATTTTTTTATAAAAAAGGGGGGTTTTCACATGTCGCGCCATATCTCAGAAACGATTTATGATTATTGTATAAAACCTCACACACAAGTCGACGGGCGTATCATGCGCTCGTGGCGCAGCTGTTTATTCGAGCTATGTGTTATTTATTTAATACATAACTTCACATTATTTGTTGCAAAAGTTAACTGTAGTTGATTAGGTAAATAATGACTTTACAAAGTTGATTATTCTATTCCTCGAAGCACATTTCATTGAAACTTGGTATCCTCTGAACTGATAATTATAATTATAATAATATCATATAATTGAAAAGTTGTGATTTTTCAATTTATGTCACGTGTTTCTATATCAAAAACTTTGAAACTGCAGCTTCCTGCAAAAAAAAATATTTATAATCCTTGTTTAATAAAAATGTATAACATGTAATATGTTCCAACATAAAATACGTAGTGTTTAATTGGAGGTTAACACGATAATTCAGCCAATCAGTCTCGCGCTTTCATTTCAAGTTAGGTTAACAGTGTTTGCAGATTTCGACATTAATTGCAGAAAAAGTTCAGACACATAATTTACCATTATGAATGAACAGAAACTCAAAGAACCTTTGTTAATCAGACAACACTAAAGAGCTACTCCAACTGGAAATTCTTGTGAAAAGAATATGAAAGTGATTCTTGTGAGATTCTTTAGGAAAGCGCTTCGGACGCATTTATTTTTTGTGATCGACCCAAATTGTATTTCATTCTGCACTAAATGTATCTAACTCAAAGTTATAAATCTTAATTTTTGAAATGAAACTTTGTGTAAACAAAGAAACGCCATCTTCAGGTAACGTTTTTCCAATTCTTATATCAATCACAATTTGATATTTTTATGTTAGATATGACTTACGGTGATGTCAACATCTGTGCAACGCAAGTCTTTATCTGAAATAAAAACATGTAGGTCAAAACTCACTGTATAAATCAGCATTGACAAAAATATGTACAATTTCTTGGAGTGCAAAGGACAAGATTTTTGGGTTTTATTTGCAATTGGTTGCAAACAGTAGTTAACCGATGTTCAAATCTCGTAACTATTTGTTGAAAGCACAAATCAAAATCAAAAAGCGAAACCTGATGAATCGCTTGAAAGCAAAGCAGGTCGATACCAGTCGTACCAAGGAAAAGATCCAAATATGAAGCAGACGTTTTATGTGTATAGTATTCTTACTTTCAAATTTCATGGGATATACGAGGTGCACGCACGCACTGAAGTGTTGGTAACTGAGTGGCAAAACACCATCAATATATCTAAACGTAAAAAGGGATAACATCTTTGCAAAATGTTTTTTTCTACATGTCTTTGGAATTGTTTGTATGAATTATGCATCATGAGTATGAAAGCAGGTTGGCCTGTACGAGTGCACAATTAATACCAATTGGAATACCAACTACTTTTTGGTGAAATACCTATTTATCAAACTCAACAAATAAGATGTCGATGAAAAAGTCCAGTATTTTTTTGATATCTTCTTTGATGATTCGTTTGTTGAAATCAGTGTATTCTTTACCAAGTAACATTATCCATGGCCTTCTTAAACAGATCGAGACGAGTTCCCTTTTTAGGGAAAATGACATTGTATAATGAGGAAATGAAGTCGATCCTTCAATTAACCATGTGGAAAAGTAGTAAAAACCGTAGGGAAATCAAACGTAATAATTGTTAATGCCAAACTATGATGATTTTGCAATAGATCTATAGATTGTTTAAGAATCCACATCTGATGATCTCGTAGGTTGAGTTTACCTCATCACAAAATTTGTTAAGGTCATCTTTTACCGTAGAAAGAATGGTAGTAAGAACTTTCGAAAAATGTTTCGTCTAATATCAAGACGAGCCAACTATATAGTTCTTGATAAGGTTTTTTTTGGTATCCGTTATAAAGAAGGAAATATACATTGTTAATTTTTTTAGTTATTACAAATGAAGAGAACGACGACTATGTGAATAATGTTGGTTCATACGTGTGATTTCCAACTTGAATTGCAAGTTCATTTGTTAAATAACAAAAAACAAATGACGATGTTTGCATTTATAAACAGTATTGTATGAGACTTTGTCTCCTGAAAAAACAACATACATAACCTTCTTGAAATGGTTAAAATTCTAGATACTCATGGCACATTGTAATTTTAAAATGCGCGTTTGAATATATTATACCTTCATTTGGAAGTTTTGGTAATCGCAGAAACACTGAACATGTAAGGCAATAATGATATAAGTAATCTACTTGAAGATATTTTAAAATTTAAAACTTATTGTATGAAGGAAAGGCGATGTCGGATATATTTTTTTTTACAAAGCTAATGTGTACGTGTTTTTTTAACCATTTCTTAGAAGTATTTTTTAGTTAAGCATACATAAACATTTTTGAAAAGAGCATATATATTTTTTGCAATTCCAAAAATCTTGGTAGTCAAGGTTCATATGTTTCAATTGATGATTCCATTAAATTAAACCTGGTTTTAGCTTGAGAACTAGATGTATAAAATTTCCTTACCTTTGTTTCCGTAAAGTTTTACAAAGAGAAAGAAAATTAAAATGTCATTAATTGCCTTTCCTTCGGAATTCAGTTAAAATGAGCTTTTTGGGGATTCGCTCAATTATCCCCAAAATGAAATGAAGAGAAAGTGGATATGCTCGCTTATATTCGACATATACAGCAACGCCGTAAATACAGGAGAAGGTATTATACTTGTAAGTGTTACTCATTGAAAATCTTTATAATTATGTAATATTAGTACATCATTGTTCAATTACGCAAGGATTTGCAAAAAGATATGAATAGATTTAAAATTTGGAGACAATTCGTAGAATTACATTTCAATTCGCCAGTCCTCATTTATTAATCCATGAATGTGACAGTCATTACTCATTGTGCTGCATTTGTTGACATGTTAATGATTCTCACGTTTCCAGGGATTTAAGACTTTTGAAATTAACTTCAATTAAGACAATAACTGCACATTTATTAATTTCAGGTCACTTTTTCAAATAATCATGTGAATGTTTTCCACTGTTGTAGGCCGTAAATACAAAAATAATACTTCAAATTTAACAAACAGCTGAATATGTTTGATATACTATTACCTGAATGGCTACGTTTTGTTGTAAAACAGGTGTACAAATCTTTTATTTTATCTAAATCTTCAAAAATGTACTGCGTCTTTAAACAACTGTTACGACAAAGTTTAATTAACTATTGGGAATGCATGGACAATAAAAAGCCCAAAAAAATATCACTCTATGATCGCACTTATTTTTCAAATGCTCCATGATTATGTATTGATTGTTAATCAAGGTCACTAAAGTTGATTAGCAGCCAAACCTTTTCACCAACAACCAATGAATGAAGTATTTTGTGTCGATTATACTTTACGAATTCGTAATATTTTTTTTTATTTGCAAGGAGGACTTAGTTTCTTATATATGCATGCAATGGTTTTATAATTTCCTCAACATTATAATTACCAGAAATTCGTTGGTCTCAAAAGACTTTAAACATTTAAAAATAACTAACACCCTTTGTCAGTTAGCAAGTTAAATTAATCGCACTTTATTTGCAAGTCCAATAAAAAAAAAGACAATACCATGATTAAAACGAAAAAGCCATACAAAAACAACAAGTATTACACAGAAAACTAAAGCTTGATAAAAAACGAACCAACCCAAAATCGGAGTGAACTCAGGTGTCGCGGGAAGGTAAGCAGGTCCTGTTTAATAAAATTTTAAAGGTACAGATCACATAACACTTGTACTGTGGTTTTAGGAATTTTGACTTTCTAACTGTCATTAGACTTAAAACTGTTATGATAAGTTTCCCTTTTTGGTTTTCACACGATAACAACTCATAATAACTGATATGTCTTCTGCTTTTTGTCAACTTTTCTTGAGGACATATTTGGTACATAATTAAAAGAAAGGCGAAAGATACCAATAGGGACATTCAAACTCATGGGTCGAAAACAAAATGGCAATGCCATGGCAAAAAACGAAAAACGACCAAAAGACAAACAACAGTATACAAAAAACAACATAGAAAACTAGACTGAGAAACACGAACACCACCAAAAACCGGGGTGATCTCAGTGCCCCGGAATGTTATGCATGTCCCGTCATTTTGCTCTAGTAAGTAAAAACACGGCGACAGGTCTAATTTGAGGAAAGAAGACTGGGGAGTGGATACGACAATTTGAACATATCCGTCGTCATCTGTATAAAAAGTAAAATTACAAAAATACCGAACTCCGAGGAAAATTCTAAACGGAAAGTCCCTAAGTAAATGTCAAATTCAAAAGCTCAAACACATCATACGAATGGATAACAACTGTCATCCTCCTGACTTGGTACATGCATTTTCTTATGTAGAAAATGGTGGATTAAACCTGGTTTTATAGCTAGCTAAACCTCTCACTTGTATGACAGTCGCATAAAATTCCATTATATTGACAACTATGTGTGAACAAAACAAACCGACATAATAGGTAAAACTGTCAAAAATAGATGTACATCAGTCAACATTGATGTAAAAAAAAGCAAATATGTCAACAAAGACAAACAAAAAGGCATATAGATAAAGCACATTAGCAAAAACGAAAGACAAGAATACACAAATTTACCATAGCACAACAACACAATGACGGGATGTACAAGTACCGAGCCACGTCAAATGGATATTACCAAAAATAGACTAAACAGTAAAAGTAATAATTTACAAAGACAAATAAAAGAATAATATAACACGTTATTAAGATGATAAACAACGTCAGTACCAAGAATCTATACTTCAAGACCATCGTGTATCATTTGTGAAGTTGATACGGAATATTAAATTTATCAACAAGGTCTTGGTATCTTCCGATGAACTTTTTTAGAAAAAGGACGAGACGCTCTTTGACATACCCCTAGTTTATCAACTTTCTGCTTCGACACTGGTGACGTATAGCAAAGTCTGAGTAGCAACTGCAAGCTCTTGAATATCGAATGAGTTGGGAAATGTATATCCCATATGCAGGTGTAGTTGGTATATTGCTACAAAGGTGGGGGAATAAATTAATAATTTCAAAATTACAATCGTCTCGTTTGTCCTTGATTCTTGTACTGAGATCACCACTTATGTCAAATTCGAGATATAAGTCTAAAAATGAGGCAGAGAAGCTATGTCTGTTGTTTCTTTAATTTCTAGTTCTGGAGGATATATTAATGGAACGCAATCAGAAAAGTTTGGATTGTTAATGGAAAGAACATCATCAATATATCTGAATGTGAAATTAAATGATCTGGCTTCTTTGATCTTCTTGTTTTTGACAAGTGTCTGAAGGAACTCTGATTATATAAAAATAAAAAGAGATCGACAAGGAGAGGCGCGCAGTTCGCTCCCATAGGAATGCCGACAATTTGTTGAAAAAGTCTACCTCCAAATTCAACAAATATGTTGCCAATAAGAAACTCCAGCATACTGATCACTTGTTCCTCTGTCTAGCATGTTTTATTCTTTTGTTCACTATGAACACAATATGCCGTATGGTATCCCAAAGTAATTTTATAGCGTATGCTACCATTTTTATGATGAAAAGCATTGTTGATTATTTCTTTTAGACGATTTTTCAATTTCACATGGGGAATGGTGGTATACAGGGTTGAAAAATCATAAGTTTTGACAGAACTAATTTCAGAGAAAGATCGAGTAAGTTAGTCAATTTCCCGAATTATGTAATTCTGGCAATACTTCTGTCGCCATTGTAATGATATAAACGTGAAATTGTCATTGTTTTGGTAAAATGTGACATTTCCTTCTAAATATTTTTTTTTCTTTGATCTCAATGAATATGACTTTCCAGATTGCTTTAGAAAGATTATTCAAATTTTGTGTCAAATAAGGAAATAATGATTCAATGTATATACCATCTTTGATTATACAGTAAAACGTAAAGAATAAAATGAAATATCATTTATCACAAATTATAACGTACGATGATACATGTATGTTCATGTTTTTATGTGTAATTGATTTTTAGATGCTCACCGTAGTCCTATGTTTAAACGAAGATTTGATAAAAAAATAAATGCTATTTCGAAGTAATTTTTATTGTCTCGCCTTGACGGAGTCAAAAAGCGAGACATAGGTATGCTGTTTCCGGCGGCGGCGGTGTCAACAATGTATTAGTTTATGATTAGGTCTAGAATATGGTGAACCACTAGTGGTAGGTCATTGATATTTGGTATGCAGTTGTATTAGCATTTGCACATCTCATTTCCATGGGGATTGACTATTGACTTTGAAACTTTTGCTTAGTTAACATGTATTAGTTTATGAATAGATCAGTTTAAGATGAACCGCTAATGTTGAGTCAATATTATTTTATATGCAAATTTATTGGCATTTGCAAGTCTCGTTTCCATGGAGATTATATAGCCCCACCACCTAATCATGGTTCATTGACTTTGAAACTTTTACGTAGTTTACAAGTTAATGTTTGTGTTTAGATATAAGAAGATGTGGTATGAGTACCAATGAGACAACTCTCCATCCAAGTCAAAATTTATAAAAGTAAACCATTATAGGTCAAAGTACGGTCTTCAACACGGTGCCTTGGCTCACAATGAACAGCAAGCTATAAAGGGCCCCAAAAATTACTAGTGTAAAACTACTGAACATCAGATTCCTGACTTAGGACAGAAGCAAACAATTGCAGCGGTTTTAAACGTTTTAATGGTACCAAACCTTCACCCTTATCTGAAACAATAGTGTAACATCACAACATAGAAAGACACACTATAAAATATCAATAGAAATGGCTTAACTCAATCAAAAGACATATAAACACCAGTGAACATACACTGAACAAATAAATTTGATCTATGATACAATGTAAATACAAAATAAATAAAATAAGGGAAGAATAATAAAAGTAACATGTTATACCGCTGTGAAATGTTAAACAATTTAAGAAAAACAATATGCTAGAACAAACATATCAGCCATTTGCAATTACTTTAAACACAGGTAAATGAAAATAATTTTGTTGCTAGGTATACGTGTACAGTTCAAATAGAGAAAGGAAATATTTTTACAAAATAAATAATTTTGATGTTCATAGTACGAAGAAGTGAAAATTTATAGTAATACCAAACACTTATCAAAGCTGGTATATAGACCAGATATAACCCTGAATAACATAAAATAACAAAAAAGCATTACAATTAGTATCAACAGGTCAAATAAACAAGAAAGTACGATTTGAGAGTGCTCGCAGTTACTGACAGCTAGTTAAAATCCAAAAACAATTAATAATAAAAATATATGCATCAGAGACTAGGTTTGTTTAAAAGGAACGACTTATTATAAGTCAATGGTATTTGGTATGCAGTTGTATTAGCATTGGCACATTTCATTTCCATGGAGATTGTTTAGCCATGTACCTTCAGTCATGGTTCATTGACTTTGAATATTTGTATAACTTACATGTTAAAGTATTGCTATTTTAATTTCAACTAGCTTTTATACATATATATATATGCTTATTTGTCCTCCAAAACTTTAATCCTCAAAAATAGGAAATTAGAATTTATTTAGTATCCACATTCATTTATTTGATCACTTTTTTGACAATTTTGACTGTTGCAAATAACATCAATTGCTAATTGACAAATGTTGTGGCAAATATATTGCCCATTATGCTTATGGGAAGTATTTTCTTTGAAAAAAAATTAACACACAGACTAAGAAATTTTTTTTAATTAGATATAAGAAGATGTGGTATGAGTGCCAATGAGACAACTCTCCATCCAAGTCAAAATTTATAAAACTAAACCATTATAGGTTAAAGTACGGTCTTCAACACGGAGCCTTGGCTCACACCAAACAGTAAGCTATAAAGGGCCCCAAAAATTACTAGTGTAAAACCATTCAAACGGGAAAACCAACGGTCTAATCTATATAAAAAACGAGAAACGAGAAACACTTATGAACCACATCAACAAACGACAACTACTGAACATCAGATTCCTTGTTTAATACATATTATTATCTCTTTTCCGTTACATTGTAGTATGACCCATGTTCCGAGAAATATCTATTATCTACAAGAAATTTGGTTCAACCCCTAGTTCCTAATATAAACACAAGAACATGTGGTATCATTGCTTAAGAGAAAATTGTACCACCAAAAATTAAGAATATGGATACTAACTACAGGTCAAAGTACGGCCTTGAACAATTAGCAATTTGGCTATTTTCCTACAGACCTACGGCTTAAATGTATAGCTTCTACTCGTTAAAACATCAATTTTGTCTTCTAAAACTGGCCTTTCTAGACAGGAAGAGCAATTATAAAAAAATACGGCTGTAATTTACTAGAAGTAATAAAAAAATATATAAAAACCAGTACTAATGAAAATGTTGTACTTTAGCCTCCAGAAAAACTTTAATCACTCGTTCAGTAATAATTTTATCTCAGCTGTGTGTTTCGCTTTTAAACGGTTCCAAATAAACGCTTATACATGTAAATTAAAAGAGAAAACAGGAAATAACGTTAAATTATAAGCGTGTTTCAACTTGATTTGTTTTGAAAGTTATTCTTATACAAGCAAAAATAAGCAACTTGGTATTACATAGTTCATATAGCATGAACTAAATGCATTTAAAATTCCCTTTTGGAACAGTTGATTTAATTTACTAGTAATCGCCTTTAGGTAGTCAAATGAATAAGCTTCAGTATCAGATAGGCAGACCCTATTGTCTTTCTTGTGTCATAAAAGAATTTCTGTATTTTTTTTTATTTTACACATTGTCTTTATGTATCTAATTCACAAAGAAGGTGATATTTTTTTGCAAATGTAAGTAACCACTTTTAAAAGTATTATCATTTCTTCGAAAATACAATTGTTTGGTTCTGTAACCAGCAGAATGTGTCTCAGCATGGTAACCTGGTGATATGGTTTCAAAACACAAAATTTGGAACCAAATTAAATATACATGCAAGTTTCCCATTTAGAATGGCTTCACTTTACTCGACTTCATTTATTATTTCAGAATAATTTAATTTTGAATGTAATATGTCTTCTGATTGGCTGAAAGTTTTTTGTCTTTCAGCTCATAGACATAACATAATTTTGTCATGTGACAGTAACGGAATCAACGTTTTTTCATGATTTACTCCTTAAAAATGGAATTCAGAACTAAATTATAAGGGATGACTGCAATATTTTTCTGTCTATTCGAAATAATCTCAAAAATGTGATGCACACTTTTAGATAACCCGCTACGTGTGCACCACATTTTTTATGTTATTTCTTCGTAGACAGAAAAAATATTACAGTCATTCCTTAAATGAAAATGCATTGCACTGGTAGTGCAAAACAGAGTGACATAAATGACCTTCCCTAATTAAACAAAAAATTTCGTTGTTGTGTGTCTTTTCTAAAAGACAATTTTTAAAAACCCAAAGTAACTCGTAAATAGAAGGTACATAATTGTGATTATAATGAACTTTTTAATCTGCTGAGAATATAAATTAAAGTGTCCATAATAATGATCTTTTTATTATAACTTTATACGTCCGAATAAATTCTTAAAGATACTTATTTACGGTCAGTGGATGATGCAACTGAACGCTTTTAAATGAAGGGGAGTTTCCTTATGTTTGCAAATGTCTGCTGATTTAAGGTAAATTTCGTCTTAATTAAAACAAAATTCCATAAAAAAATCAGGAAAACAACGCAAAAGACACACGTTTCGACTATATGGCTCGTCAGCGCCACTTCAAATAACGCTACACAATAAATAACTGTAGCGTCACTTAAGATATTTTCGCTTACAAACATAAAATCATAAATAAACTTTTTTTTGAAAATCAACCAATAGGGAGCCACTTTTGACTTTAAATCGTACATTCTACTTTACAGACAATTTTTAATAGAAATGAAAATAGTATAGATAGGTTCACGTATTACAATTTATATGCCTCTCATATATGTGAAACAAGAATATGTGTCGCTCGAACAATCAGATTTCGCAGTTCAGAGACCTGCGAAATATTTGTTAGCTCAAACCCTAATTTGGCATATACTTTATTTTAATTTTATCAACACATCATGATGAACATGTGTACTACGTTTCCAATTAATGTGACCGCAACTTCATTGTAAACTTTCTTGAACCGAACAGAGACAGACGCACAGACCGGAAAACATAATGCCCCCCCCTACTACATGTATCGTATGCGTTCATAAAAATCGAATCTTGTATAACGTGCTCCTAACATCTTGGTTCAGAGTAACAACGGATAATTCTGAAATTCTTCAAGAATTTGACAGACAAGTAAAACCGTAATAACTAACCTTTGGAGAATGAAAAGTCATGAAGTCTTTAGAAAAATAATAAATGTATATAAATTGACTTGTAGAGAATGATTTCAAAACTACAAACTTCAAAATGAACTAGACAAAGTGATGACCGCGCACTCCACTCTGAAGTAACTGTATTATAACAAAGTCTATGTAGGACTTTCTTTGAGATAATATTATGTCTGGGAGACACAAATGATGCCCGGCAGATGCAAAGTGTTATTCTAAAATGCACAAAGGTGAGCATGGGAGCACATTGGTCTATTTTTCACTGTAGGAGGAGTTATCCGGAAAGGCTATGCACCTCTTATGCAAGTATATACTCCAAAAATGACAAAGTTCAACTATATCCCTAAAGAGCAAATATTAATAAAAATCAAAACCCTGACCACATGCACACCTTCAATATATGTACACAGCCAGCAAAGTGAAAACTTCCTAGCATTCAAACTGTAGGAGGAGTTATCCGGAAACTCTATGTACCTCTTATGCAAGTAAATACTCCAAAAAATGACAAAGTTCAACTATCTCCCAAAAGAGCAAATATTAATAAAAATCAAAACCCTGACCACACGCACACCTTCAATATATGTACAAACAGCCAGCAAAGTGAAAACTTCCTAGCATTCAAACTGTAGGAGGAGTTATCTGGAATAACTATATACCCATAATGGGACGGACGGAAGAACAGACGGGAGGCCAGACAGAAGGACGGACGGACGGGGGTAAAACAATATGCCCCAACTTTCAGTTGCGGGGGCATAAAAATACATATTCAATGAATAATCAGAAATACACTTGTAGTCGCAAAAATATACAAGCATGCTTCATGAAAAATATGCATTTTTCTGTGACAAGTTCAGTTCTAATAGCTATTATAGATCGAGCACTATGATGCCCTGTTGTGTGTGGTTATGGCGGAAGTGATTTAAGTAAATATAACTACATTTATCTAATGTACTTCATTATATTTACAACATCTCACTATTCATAGTCGTCTCGTGCCACAATCTAGTTTAGAGATAATTAGTTTGTAGTAGTCCTTTTGGGTATTCTGAAACAGCCATTTCAGGTTTGCAATAACATTTTAACAATGAATAATGAATGCCTTAACATCAGAATACAAAAGAGAAATTCTTTTTGTGGGAACTAAGAACATTCACCAAATAACATCTACCACTACAATAGCAGATTTCTAAGCTGGTTGTTCTGTTTTACGTCTTTTGAAAAACGAAAATGGAACGAACCATGGATGACTTAAACTGTAACAAATTATATCTTAATGCTTTTATGACTCAGATCATGTTACAACATATACACCTAATAGAAAAATGACAATGTAGTTAAAAAAAAAAAAAACACACTCACACATTTATAAAATTAGCATTCTGAAATCTATTCATATTTGCTTCATCATAACATTGGTCTTTATCTTATATGCAGTGTGTTGGGATTTTCATAACTTGGTCATCCTGCATACATGAAGAAATATAGAATAAAACTTTTCACATAAAACTGGTTTTTCCCTTTTTATTATATTTTTTTAAATCAAAAATGTATGTTCATATCATCATAATCATTATTATCATTAGTATTGTTATTATTATTTTATTATTTTGCTATGTATATCTATAATAGGTTTATAATTCTATAATTTCATTGTCATTTCAATTATCTTATATCATCTCGCCTAAACAACTTGGTCAGTGCGAGCTTAAGTCATTACTTGGCGTCTATCGTCTTTTAACTTTAAAAAAAGGATTTTCTAAATGTTAGCTTCTTTTAAAATTAAGCAGTAACGTTACAAGTTTGGATTTAAATCTGCATCACGTAAACATTCAACTACAAATATATCGGTTCGGTGCTCTCAAATCCGTTAACATAACGTAAACATTCAACTACAAATATATCGGTTCGGTGCTCTCAAATCCGTTAACGAATTACAAAAAGCAATGGTTTATAATATATTGTAAAGCGTAAAATCATATGGATGATTACCACATTCTAAATGACATTTCAATAATTTCTGAATACAAAAGAAAAACCAGGCAAGTTGGTTGGTAACGTTCGATTTTGTTGGTTTTTAAGGACCCCCCCCCCCCTCTTTTTTTTTAAATTTACCTTGGAGTTTGGTATTTTTGTTATACTTTTGTCTCGTACCAATCTTTTGAGATATGCCAATTGCAATTGATTTTTACAGTCTGTTCTTATGTTGTGCTGTTACACCACTGTCCCTAGTTAGGGGAGGGTTTAGCGCTCACAAACATGTTTTACCACGCCACATTCTTTGTGAGCGTGTCCCAAGTCATCAGCCTGTAGTTCAGTGGTTGTCGTTGGATCATCTCTATCATATGTGTTTTTCGTAAATTGTTTTGTTATAAATTAGGCCGTTATTTTTCTCGTTTGGATTGTTTCATATATTTCATGTCGGGGCCTTTTATAACTGACTATACGGTATGGGTTTTTGTCATTGTTGAAGGCTGTACGGATGCCTATAATTGTATACATTTACTTAATTGAACTCTGGTGGATAGTTGTCTCATTGGCAATCATTCCACATCTCTTTGTTTTAATAATTATGGAGTTGATAGAAGCACATATGCGTATTTGTTTACCACAGGTTGTGACATATTTTCTCTGTAGCTGACAATTTTATTTAAAATTCAAATATGACCCCAGAATTCGAGAAAACAAAAATAAAGAGGTCTGTAATACCCGTTTACTATAAGTATACATATATTTATAATAAAAGAAGAGTGCCAAAAAGTAAATTGATGGTAGAAAACATGTTTTGGAAACAGTTCAATAGGCATCTCTATATTGGAATTCCCACCATAATTACACAACTGCACCCGTATTGTAGAAATTGTAAAAGCTGACTGAATGTTTGTTTTCACTCTTTATATTTGAAATAACCTACCTTTCAGTAAACGTACCACCCATAACGATGATCAATTTCAGTTTGATTTAGACATTGGTATTAATTTAGATTATTTATTTAATGCTCCATATATCCGGGTGAGTATTATTTGTTAAAAGTCCATAAAGGTTTTAAATGGACTTAATCTTTAACTTTGAATACACGGATTTAATCTTTCCCCTCATTTTCTAAGCCAGTAATTAAATTGTTGACAGGTAACTTCCGATACTATCTAAAAACCGAATAGATTAGGTTACGTCCCTTTGTTTCATTAAAAATACAACTTAATTTTGAAAATTGACCAATGTCAATCAAGGGATGTGAAGAATGATAATATTGAACTGACAGTCACCTCTGATCAATACTAATTTTTCGTATACGCGTAATATTATGATTTGTAAATGCTATGAGGCTAGCAATATTGAGAAATTATAACAGTTTTGTATAATAAACATCATGGCATTATTAAGTATGATAAAGTCATGTTTTATTCATTATCCTGTTCATAAGCATCATACATGATCATTTATTGTTAGAAAATTAGTAATCAAAAGAGATCCTAACAGTGAATGATGTATTAATATAAATGAGCTAGAATCCCTGGTCTGGATATCATCCTTCCAAAATCTAGGAATCTTTCTGGTAAAACTTACATTGATTTGTTACAGGCGTTCAAATGAGTAACTTTTGTAAAAGATTTCCATAGGGTTTATACAATTCATCAATAAACACTGGATAAACACTAACCATGACCTTCATTACTTGCTGTAACATAAGCTAAAAATGTAGCAAATATCATTTTTTAATTTCTTCGTTAAATTTTACCTGATAATGTCAACTATTGGCGCAGCTAATGTATCCTCCATGATCATCACGTCCATAGCAAATCAAAACAAAATCATAAAAAAAACAACATATTCTTCCATTGAGGTAAGGTGGAGAAAAAGCTATAAATAGCACTATTGCAAATACATTTTGTAGTACATGTAGCAATATTGCAAATCTTTAAAAAGAGCTAAATGTGTGTCAATGTCAGAATTTCAAAAACAAGTTATTTCTAAATTTCTATTTTTCAAAACATGTTCAGTTTCAAGTTTTCAGTTTTACTTTTTTTTAAAACAGAAGAAATTACAAAACAAAGATTCCTCTGTAAAAGTTTAACCTTGTAAATCCTGTAGAAAACCTGGTACCAAGAGCCTAAAAATTGAGAAATTGAAATTGAAACCAAGATAACATTTTTTTAAAAAGCGGAAGGTTTGGCTAGCTATTCTTCAGAAAATGCCTGAACCAAGTCAGGAGAATGACAGTTGTCGTTCACTCATTGGCTGATAACGTTTGATTTTGTCAGTTTTTATTGAGTAACCTGTTTTTAATTCACCTTAGAGTTCGGTATTTTATATACTTTTTTCAATATCTTTGACCCCGTTCACACATGGACATTTAGATCGATTTAAACTAGATCGGTTCACTTTAGATCGATTTAAGCCCAATGTGAACACTTTGAATCGATCTTGAATCGGTCTAAACTAAACCACCTAAAAAGTAGTTTAGTTTGAATCGATCTATAATGAACCGATCTAACTTTAAATGTGAACGCAGAGATCGATCTAAACTATTTTGATTGAATCGAAAATAATCTGTGGTTAATTATATATATAAAGTTTGATTACACTTACAGATAAGTTTTATAGATTTTTAAAAGACATTGTATTAATGATAAATGACATTTTGGATTTTTTTTTCATTTCTTTGGTAAATTGTTTGAAGAATTATAAAGTAATTTTCTGAATGCTATATATATATATATATATTTTTTTTTATGAAGTGAACTCGTTTAAAAACTAAGCTTATATTGTCTATTATTAAACATATATTTAGATTTCTGATTTTGGTTTAATTTCATCAACAATTGAATTCTTTTGGTTCTTTGATATGCTGATTCTAACAATGTTTTAGTGGTTAAATCATATCTAATTTTATTGATTATAATTTGAAAATAGATATATATATATATATAACATCATATCTAATTTTAGAGAACTATTTTGTAGTGGTTAAATCATATCTAATTTTAGAGAACTATGTGTTTATCATTTATTCAGTTTGAGTTATTTCCCTTTGAACAGAAAATTATATGGATAAAATTAAACTGTGTTTCATTTCAACATAAATTAAATATATATAGGGTTCTTTCAAATACTGAATCTAAACCTGTATTTAAATATTAGATTTTTGGGCCCAGTTTTCAAGTTGGTCCTAATCAGGGTCCAAAATTAAACTTTGTTTGATTCAATAAAAATTGAATTTATGGGATCCTTTGAAATTCTGAATCTAACCATGTATTTAGAGATTTTGGATTGTGGGCTCCTTTATCAAATTGGTCCACATTGAGGTCCAAAGGGTCCTAAATTAAACTTTTGTTTGATTTCCTCAAAAATTGAATTTTTGGGGTTCTTTGATATCCTGATTCTAACAATGTACTTAGATTTTGGATATTGGACCATAATAGGTAAATGTGCAATTACAAATTTTTCAGTTCTTTGACCACATTCATTTTTTGTCACAAACCTATGCTGTGTCAAATATTCAATCACAATCCAAATTCAGAGCTGTTTTAAGCTTAAATTTAGTGCCCATACTTGCTCAACTGTTCAGTGTTCGACCTCTGCAGGAAATCCGGTTTGCTGTCACTCTGACTGCCTCTTGTTACTTGTAGTGTTGACGCAGTGGTTCAGAATTGACCGATAGAGATCGTAAGGATTAAAGATAATGTGAACGCTAACTGGTTTCATTTAGTTCGATTCAAATGTAGATCGATTAAAAAAAAATGCAAGTGTGACCGGGTCTTATAGTCTCTCCAAATAAACCTGTAAATGGGTTTTATGTGACATTTCTTGGTTACTAATATGTTAACTATTTTCTAACTCCTCTAAGGATTACTTAAAGATTCTGATAAAATTATATGACACTGAACATAATTGGTTATAGGGTGACATAGTGCAAAAAATGGTTATAGGGTGGCACAGTGCAAACAAGAGACGGAAGAAGTAAAAGGGAAATTCAAAACTTAAAAGAAACATTAAGAAAAGCCTGGTAAAAAACGAAAAACGACGAAAACAAAAACAACTGTCTACAAAACACTACATACATATAAAAAAAACTAAAGACTGCGTAACACGAACCCCAACAAAAAAACGTAGGTGATCTCAGATGCTCCGGCAGGGTATGCAATCAGGATCCATATGTGAAACTCGTCGTGTTGTACATGGTATGTACAAATTCGGGTTTATTCTCATTCGGTGATGTCACAAGCGACGAGCAGAGGAAGGAATTTTCATTTCAACAATCTTTAGATTGGAAAGTTTATTTTGAATATTTGTTTTTCATTTTCATTTAAAGAAAACTATTTACATATATATATATATATATATATTTCATTGATGATTTTCAAAACGAGGCAGCGAAAAGTGTACGTTTTAAAAATAAGATAATAAGTTAAGTTTTAGTAAAATAGTATTTCATTATTCTTTGAAAAACATACATTTCCTGTATTCAAATATACACATACCTCATACTGTTAAAATTAATATGATAGGCCCAGGTAAGAGTTGAAAAATGTTGTTTATTGTTTTAGATAAACTCTGATAACTGCCACCTAATTATCGATTCTATAGTTCATTTTAGTGCATGATTAATCCGTTCACCTGTATTTTCGATAGCCCATTTTAGCGCAAACTTACCTATTTGAATAATACTCAACATACTAAAACCATGAACAGTAATTTATGCTGGCTTAATGTTAAAGTTGTTCTCATTTACAAGTTGGTTCATCATGGAAATAAATCTTGTTGAAACAAACAGAGGAAAGAAAAGTATAATATGTGATGGCTACCGTAGTAGGATAAACAGAATATCTGACCGAATACTATGTAACTGAAGATTCTATGTTTCCACCTAATCTTTGGGCAGAAGTTCCATGTAATTCAAACGAACGATTTTTCTGGATACTATCATCAAATTGCAAACAACAACATATATAAAAAAACAAGTATAGATGAATGTGCACCTCAATCTAGACAAGATAAAGAGAAGGAACAGTTATTAATTTAATTCTATGGACAGTATTGTACATGGGAGATATCAAGAACACATTACGTTCGTTCACTGTGATCTCAATTCCAGGCTAGAACGGACTTGTAACATTTGAGTTAACCTATTAGACTTTTAGTGCTGTATTGTAATGACATGTTATTTTGTATGTTGTGCTTTATTGATGCTATTACAATTTATTATTTATTATTCATAATTTCTGTCGCTAAAATGGGAATTGATAATTTCACTTTTCGCTAAAAAGGGGTTTATAATCTTGTACTTAAATGGGCATTGATAATTTAACTTTTCGCTAATATTGGTACTTTGGAGCTAAAACGTCCGATTTTTTTCGCTAAAATGTCCTGTCAATGCGCTAAAATGTCCTACGCCGTTCAAATAAAACTCCACCTCTGTTTTAATTGGGTGTTGATTATGACAGTTGTTTTTTCATACTGGTATTTAATATGTACACAAGACCAACATAGCAAACAAATTAACAGAACTATAATCTGACTTTTTACATTTCATTTGTGCATATTTATATAGACATGAAAAGTGTTTGGAAATATGTTTTAGTGTATGCAGATTAAGTGGATAACACAGCTACAATTTAATTGGTGAGGTGATATAGAGAGACAGAGAGCGCATGCGCAAAGTAGTAGCAAGATTTTTTCAAACCGCGACGAAGGAAGAAGAAAAATACAGATATTATCAGGAATATACATTCCATTGAATATTATTAAGACCAAAACACTCAAAATATTACTATTTACTATTTATTTTGATTTAAAAGTGTGAATTACAATTAATTATCACATAACTTTAACTTGTGAGCAAAATTTTCATCCGCCATCTTTGTTTTTTACAAAACAAAACTTTTCTTTCAATCACGGAACCGTAATAAATAATTATGGCACATTAAATTAATTAGCTGGTAAACCATCCCCAACATATCACTTTGTACAGAATCAATAAAAGTTACAACTAGCAAATGTCATACTCCAAACTGGTAAAATTCTTTAACAACGCCAAGGAACAGCCAACCACCCAAAAGAAATATACACCTGTCGTATTTTCAGACAGCAAAGGTAATTGGCTCAAAACCCATGTAAACAGATCCCACACAGTAGAAAAAGAAATTATCTGGTGGTGCAAGCTTAAGAGTGGCGCTAAAATAGTTGACCGAATTAAATGGCTACAATCAAACCTAAATAAAAGAGACTAGAGAATTGGGAGCTATATGGATATAATTTATGTCTGGCTATGCACTTGTGACCTAACACTCTATAACAAGAAATATTTATCAATTAAAACCTACATTGATGAAACTATAAATCACTTGATAGTATACTGCAATAAAATTATTGAATTAGTCCAACAATACGATAACTGCAAATTAACAATACTTGTAACACCAGTATACTCAATCCACCGCTGGAAACAGTAAACACAAATCACCTGTAGAATTTATAGAACCGGACAATATACTTACAGACCAAGTCATCCGACTAAACTTCAAAATCAAAGAATTAAATACCAGCATTAACAGCCACTCTCCAAAATTTTCAAACGATCTACAGACAAAATCTAAATATAAAAAGGAGACCACAGAACAGCTACAACCAGGACACAATATAACTATAATCTATACGCAGAAGGAATCCACTCAGAGAAGTTATTGGCGAAGACCTGGCTAAAAAAGATCATCGAGCAAGCACAACTTAACTGTTGGTAATTGCTGTTGTTGCTTTCAGTCAGCACGTGCTCTTCCGAGCTTAACTGAGGATTTCAACAGTAATCCAACATTTAATAAGCTTTGACTCTCATATATCAAATCGGAAAATCCATATTCAACGAAAAATCAAAAATTTACTAGAAGGGCTAGAAAAAACAACTCAAACCCCGTCTGGAAATATGTAAAATCAAGAAAACAAGAAATTATAGGAATATCAAAATGCAACGGCCACCTAGTTAATATCAGTAAAGAGAAACAAGTACTACTGATAAAACAATTCAGCTCAGTATTTACAAGAGATAATGACAAAACATTGCCTAAAACATCAAAGCACATAAAGAATACTACTTTTAGATACTAGTATAAGATCACAAGGAGTTTAAAAGCTGCTGAAAAAATTAAATACATAAAAGGCATTATGACCAGACGGCATACCAAACCCAATATTAAAAGAGTGCTCAAAACAACTAGCACCTGGACTTGCATTAATATTACAAAAATCCATAAATACTGGTACACTACCAAGAGACTGGCTAAATGCAAACTTATCAAGTGTCATCAAAAAGGGAGACACACACGCACCAGAAAAATATAGACCAGTATCACTAATATCTGTACCGTGCAAGCTACTAGAGTATATTATCTGTAAACGTATGCTTAAACATCTAGAGAAGAACAAGGTACTTACATCACTAAACAATAGATTCAGGTCGGGCTATTCCTGTGAAACCTAACTGCTAGTCACACTACATGACTTCATGCAATCCTTCGATGCAGGAAAACAAACCGATGTAGCTATCCTGGACTTCTCCAAAGCATTTGATACCGTGCCACATAACACACTACTATATAAAATAGCCGAATACGGTGTGAGAGGACTACTCAACAAACGGTTAGAAATGTTCCTAACTCAAAGGAAAATGAAAGCCGCGAGGAATCAGAAGAAACTTCAGTTGACTCCGGCGTTCCACATGGAACTGTACTAGGACCCCTTCTCTTCCTATGCAACACATTAACGACACGCCAGATGCAGTTTAATCGTCGGTCAGTCTTTTTGCAGACGACTGCCTTCTATTCAGGAACATTAATACACAAAATGACCATACACTCCTACAACAAGTCCTCCAAAACCAAAAGGTATGGGCCAAAGACTGGGATATGCGCTTTAATGCAAAGAAGTGCTATATTCTGAGCATCAAGAATAAAAGCCAGAACATGGACATCCTTAATGGACAGGTACTACAACAGGTCCAACATAATCCATATATAGATTTGCAAATATCGGAAAAGGGAGGCGAAAGATACCAAAGGGACAAACAAATTCATTAGTAGAAAATAAACTGCCAACGCCATGGCCAAAAAAAGAAAAAGACAAACAGACAAACAACAGTACACAAAACACAACATAGAAATAGAAAACTAAAAACTGAGCAACCAAAAACTGGAGGTGATCTCAGGTGCTCTGGAAGGGTAGGCAGATCCTGCTCCACATGTGGCACCCGTTGTGTTGCTCATGTTAGTACAAACCCGGTAACAAGTCTAATTCGGTAGGTCACATTCGCGGAAAAGAGGACGGGATTGTAGTTACGACAATTGGAACATATCCGCAACTATTTGCGAACGGATATTCCATAACGGTCAACCAACTCGTGATGGCGTCCATAAAATTAACTAAGGGAGGATTTCAACTTCATCTCTTGGAACTCTTGATTTAATAGCTTCCTTGTGAGCAGCAACCCTCTATCAAGGAAATCATGATAGGAAATATAAGCCCTTGAATATCGTTTCAACTGGGAGATATATACTCCGTATGAAGGCGCTGCTGGATTGTTGCTACATAAAAATGGAAAGTACACAATTGGGAAGCTGAAATCACCCACCATTTTTTCTTGAAATGTCATGTACTAAGTCAGGAATATGGCAGTTGTTATCAGACAGTCAGTTTCTATGTATGTTGGGGTTTGCTTTTGTTGTAGTTTAGTGTTTCTGTTGTTCCGTTGTTTTCCTCTTATAGTTGATGCGTTTCCCTCGGTTTTAGTTTGTTACCCGGATTTGTTTTTGCTTAATCGAATGATGACTATTGAACAGCGGTATACTACTGTTGCCTTTATTGTCGTAAAGTTTTGTTTTCAAACGACACTTATAGTCAATTTCTAGATGTAAGTCAAGATATAAGGCACACTTAACTGTATCTGTTGTATCCTTTATCTCAAGTTCAATGGGATAAATTTTGAATCATTTAGTGAAAGAACATCATCTTTATAGCGGAAAGTAAAGTTAAAGGATACTGCTAACTTTTTTTTCTGAAATTGACTACACACATCTCTAATGTAGCCAAAAAAGCCAATTTCACTCTTGGTTTTCTCAGAATAAATCTACGTTTTTGCCCAAAAAATTGCCAAAAAAACGCATATATATCGTTAGTGAGATCGACTATGGAATATGGGGCCATAATATCGGAGCCATATACACAACACTAATAAACCAACTGGAAAGGATCCAACGTAGGTCAGCCAGATTTATAACAGAAGACCGGTCGGTCACTAAAATCTAAAATGCTCGCCGAGTTAGAACTGGACAATCTACAGTCAACGACTGGTATTTCTGTACAAAAAGGTTGAGTGTCGAATTCAGTGAAGAACAATACGAAGGCACTAGACACTATTCCATATAATACAGATCCATATAAGAACTCTTTCTTTGTCAAGAGCATAACACGTTGGAACCAACTGGAAGACAGTATCGTATGCACTAATACAGTTGAGAACTTCAAGGCAGCTCTCCAACACCGTCAATAGGTATCTCTCTCCCGTTGAATAAAAGCCAGAATTGGTATCTTCAACGTATACATACATATACAGATATAGATACAGATACATTAGGAAAGAATCGGAACAATAGTTCCCTTGATGGTGATGTTCCAATGGCTTTGTCTTGCAGAGGTATACATTTTGGATCTGGTTCGATATGTGTGCGTATTTTCAATGATGTTTAGATTTTAAACGTTTTATGTTTGATCGAGAAAACTGCTACTGGAATAAGCTATTTTGTTTTGATTTGAAGTACTGGATGGCAGTGTTTACCTCCTATTTTATTTTTATACAATGGATTTCTAGAGGTTTTCCATAGCAACATATGCACCTTTTTATTTCTACAAAAAGAATTGGCATGTTGGATCCTCCCAAAACAAAAACCTTATTACATTAAACTTTCTACACAATGGCATTGTATATCTCATATTCAATTTGTCGATCGATGTTATATCAGTTATACGCAATTAAGCATTGACTATGTCATATCTATATGAACGTTGGAGCGGGAGTAAGAAGTTGAAAACCTGTATTATTTTATAACTTGAACCTTTTGACACCTATTTGAAATTTGGTCCAAAACTCTGAATATAATTTAAGCGTATGCACAGTAAAACACATCACTCGAACCTGACCATCGAAAATCCATGCAATCAACATCCTGAAAACTATTGTTCAAATATAAATGTAAAACATGAATGACGTTATAAATTTCATGCATCCAAATCGCTTTTCTGGATTAACCTTCATCCGGAACGCTAAAAGTCGAATAATTGAATGCCAAGGATGTATAAGAACCGAAACAGTTGAAGAGCTATATCACCAATAAGGACTTTAAAAAAATAGCCATATCCATCAAAATCAATATCAAAGGGATTTTGTTCATGCAGTGCACGGCAGATATTTCTGACAACAAAGTTTGGAAAAAAATGACTGTCTCACGGGATACAGTGTTCAAGACATTATTATTCATTAATGCATATATGAATAAGAAGATGTGGTATAATTGCATGTATATTTGTACAGGATAGGGATAACAAGGCTACCTAGAGCATCACGTTAGAAATGTTATTTTTTAGCTTCATGATTAATTGATTTGCACAATAAAACTGAAACACAGACCATCCCTAGTTTTATCGCATTAAACCGCATTTAATCTTATTTTAATGGAGCGTTTCAATTAAACATTTGATTATCTTGTTTGCATTAGTTTTGGAACAGATGGAAGATAAACGATTGAAGACAATCGACAACACATTTTCAAACTTCGGAATATAATCCATGTAATCAACCCATACAAAATAACATTTAAGTTTGTTTCCGGCAAAACGATACTTCATCTGTTAACTCTTTTAAAATATCGAATAACGAAGGCCAATGGACCTGAAATCGTTCACTCACAATTGTAATCTTGCTAAAATAATTGTTGTCAGAAGACAATATGCCGATTACATCAATGAGCATTATCATCTCTCAACAGAATACGATTGCTGCATTCCCAAATGAGCATAGCTAATCGACTTTTATGAATATACTCTGGAGTGTTACAAAAAATCACTTATTTATCATGAACATAATATTCCAATCTACAACGATTCATAAATACTTTCTATTACCTTATTATTGTTTTACATTTGAGATATGGAACCATGATATTTTGCACGATGTTTTGAGTTGTAGTTTTGTTTTTTATCCAAAGTCAATGTTATATTGATAAGTTCCGTGTGGAATCTAAATATATCAAACCTCATCGGAATAAACTACACTGGGCACGTGGCTTCAGTATCTACATTGAATATTTAATACCATTCATAAATATTGATGATTAAATCGTACTGTTTTGAAAAGATAGCTGCTGAAATCACGCTCTTCATGTACTACATAATTCACATCTTATTTTAAATCAAATTCAATAAATGAGACTTGAATAAAATTATCCTGTTTCCCTATGCATGCATTTTGTGTTCAATTTTCGATATAGGCTTACTTATTTTGTTTTTCGCATTTGCATATTAACACTTAGGTTATGTTAGCCAAAATAACGTCCCCGGGTTGCCCGATAGTTTAGAAATAAAGCAATCTGGTTGACTGGGGTATAGAAATAAGGCCACCTGGTTGACCGGGTAATGAAATATGGTCACCTCCCTGACTAGGATATAGAAACATGGTAACCTCGTTGACTTAGGTATAGATATATAGATGAGGAGAGTCCAAGTGTTCTAGTTGAGAATATATATGAACGATACATATACAGCCATTCAAGTCGGTATGGGAGCGTTAAACTTTGAAAACCATTTTTTGTGGGAGTTTCATATTCTCCTCCTGACAAAATAATTAGCAACAACTTTGTTTCGAGTCTGACATATTTCAAGGTAAAATATGTGCCCTATACCAGTATATAAGTACCATCAGCGACCTTATTGATTAATTGATTAATTGGTGCCAATTATGTTTTGTTCTCGTACGGAATGTGTATGAAATGTTTGCCATGGAACAGTATCCACGTTCACATTTTCGTTTGCATGTACTATTCCAAAGTTCAGTCACTATCCGAAATTCTATACAACCCAAAGGATAACCTATTAATGGAAAGAATTTGTCCCACACACCTTTAAAGTCGATTAAGATATTCACCTCATTAAAATGTTTGGCAAATAATTTTAATGTGTAGTCTTCGTCACTCTTTAAAACTTTCAATAAGTCAATTCATCAAATAAATTGATCTAGTTGCATAATTTCTACTTTTGTGGTCAATATAACCATTAAAAGCCGTACCAGTCTATCATTAACGTTATCAAACCTATCCATTATCTAAGCTCCAAGAATATAAAATGGCTTTGATTCCCTTGGAAGTATAATGAAATAGCGACTTAATTTTAACCTTTATCATCATTTATAAAATCCTAATTTTCCTGCTGATCAGTTTTCAATATTGTCATTATTAAGCCCTTTGTAACGATACGATAGACACATACAAATGTATTTTTAATCTGATCCGGATCTTTAATCTCCACTATCAAAATGGAGACTTATCATAGTTTCTATCTATGTATAGGCCAGTCAATAATGGGAAGGACTTCTAGGATACAGCAACATGACGTTCAATATTATAGCAACAAAACGACAACCACTGAATAACAGGCCCCTGACTTGGGACAGGCACATATAGAATGTGCTGGGGTTAAACATATTAGCGGGCCCCCAACCCTCCCCTAACCTGGGACAGCGATGTAACAGCACACCATAAGAACAAATTGATAACATTCAGTTGAAAAGGGCTTAACTTATCAGTTTGATACCAAGCACAAAATTAACGAACAAAAACACAAAGTACAGATCTGAAAGTACTTGCAGTTACTGCAAGCTAGTCCAAAGCCAATCACAACTAATTGATAAAATCACGTACTCGTATTTGAGAATAACAAATCAATCAGTACACATTCGACAACCAATGGATTTAGTGTAAAGACGTCTTTAACAGTTAATAAAAAAACCAGAATCTTGTGCAATGCCAAAATATAGGTATCGACAGAATGTAGGACCGTGAATGTAGTAGCCCACATTTCAGTGATTGTTTGCATCCCACTTAACTTGAGATCAAAGATGATAAAAAAGTAGAACATATATCGTAATAAATTGATCTTTTCCTCCATCTTGACACAGATGGACGACTTCAAACTCGAATTTATGACAAATGTTATGATTTCAACTTTCCATTTCTCATCAGTATAATACCCGATTGCTCGTATGGCGTTCACATATCTCAATGAATACGTTACTCTAGTGCATGTTCACACTATACTGACCTCATTAACAGGAGTTTGTTCCATAATCAAAAACGTAACGAGAGAGGTATTTTGACTGAGTGTGGATTCGCATTTCGGGTGGTGCATGCATAGCAAAAGACGTTTTAACTGTCGATGAACCCAGTCTCACTCCTTTTTGGCTTCTTGCGATTCACTGATTTAATTCGAATAATCTTAATCGATTTAAGACCTTTGAACAACGGTAAGATATCCGGTAACATACTGTCACTTAAATTGAGATCGGAATTTTGTGTCTTTTGTATTTATTTTTTTTTTTCTTCTTTTTTTTTTATAGTAAATCATACTTTATTGATAATTTTGACATTTGTTAGTTGGATACTTATCCCGGCCTCGTTAACCATTAGTAGCATATAATCAATTTGGTTAGTGCTTATTAGTTTGTTTTATCTGTAATAATTACATTTATAAATTATAATATATCGAAATAATATATTATCAATATAGAATGATCCATATATTTGAAAAAGAATAGAAAAATAAATAAATAGATAAATAAAAATCACAGAAATTTGGAATTTTGTAAAAAGCAAAAACAAAAAACAAAAAAGTATGTCTTACAGCATTAATTACAGCTCACAAAGGATTTTTTTTCAATTATTTTCGTATAGGCAATAACTAAGAGAAACATAGATGTAGTTATAAACATATAAAAAACAGCAAGCATACATATAAACCAACATATAACAGTATCAAATCATAACATAGATGGTGATGTGGATAAGGTAAAAAAAATGTAAGTGAAAGTAATTCAGGTACACAAAGTACCTATTATTTTATAATAAAACAAATATTCTTCTAATATTGGAAGCCAGGGGTCCCAGCAGATATTGGCCATATGAAAAGGGTTACTTTAAAAAAATATATTCCTTTCTAGTGTAAGAGATTCTTTGAGTTAATTTTTTAGTCCTGTAAAATTTACCTGATTTTCATAGAGTTTTGTTCTATAAATATAGAATTTTGTAAGGAGTATTATTAAGTTTTTATCTTATTATTTCCTCTGTTTCCTAAATTTCCAAATAGAATAATATCTATATTAAATGGAATTATTATTTGTGTTTGGTTATAAATCCAATCACTAAGTTTAATCCATAAATCTGAAATTTTATAGCATGTCCAAAATATGTGCTCAGTATCTTCAATAGCTTCATTACAGAAAGTACATTTATCTGTTTGTTTTATCTTAATTTTGAATAAAAATTCATTTGTGCCTATGATTCTGTGTACTATTCTGTATTGGAACCAATGAAGTTTAGAGCTTTTTATGGTGTAAAAAGACATATTATGCACTTTTTTCCAATCCATTTTTTTTTATTTAATCTTAGAGACCATTTATCTTCACAGTTAAGCCTTGTACTATTTTTTTCTAATAAAACATTATACATATCTTTTGACCCTTTATTTGATAAAAAGAAATGTTCTTATATTATATGGAAGAATTGGTCTATGAATTTATAAAGATTGTCTACAGAGATATTATGTTTGAGAACATTTTGATATGATTTTAATGCTGATATAACCCCATTATAAACTAGAAAGTTAGATTTAATTTCATAAATATTTGCATTGCTCAAAAGACATTAATTTACCCTCATTATCTACATTGTACCAGATCATTTATCAACAAAATACCATTATCAGCCCAGTCTTTATAGAAAACAGATGTGTTTCCTATTTTAATATTTTCATTATTCCAAAGTGAGTCTGTTAAAAATTCTCCTTCATTTTTTGGTATGAGTTTATTTAGCATTTCTGTCCATGCTTTAAAAACCTCTTTCCAAAAGATGTTTTTACATCTGTTTGATGGACCTAGAAATACTAGGTTTTCAATATTAATATTTTCTGTGCTTTCTACTAGCTTTTTGAGTTTTGTATTGTTTTTTAACAACCGTCGGACCCACGTTAGATTTAACCCTTTAATATATTCTTCAATATCTAGCATTTTCAGCCCCTAAATTTATGATCCAGACATAATATTTCTCTTTTTATCTTGTCAGGCTTGTTTTCCCAAATAAATGAATATATTATACGAATATGTTGTTTAAGAGTAGTATATCATGGTGCTTGTAATGTTAAAATAAACAGCTGCGCAATGAGCGCATGATACGCCCGTCGTCTTGTGTGTGAAAAAAAACTCAATATGTCTAAAAGAAAATTTTCAATCAAAACCAAAAAGTATACAGATCTTTAGATTAATATAACTAAGAAGTGTGTAATATTTTAAGCAATAATCATAAATCGTTTTTGAGATACGGCGCGACATGTGAAAACCCCCCTTTAAAAAAAAAACTCAATATCTCTAAAATAAAATTTTGAATCAAAACCAAAAAGTATACAGATCTTAAGATTAATATAACTAAGAAGTGTGTAAAATTTTAAGCAATAATCATAAATCGTTTTTGAGATACGGCGCAACATGTGAAAAACCCCTCACCCTTTTTTTTACAAAATACTCAATAACTCAAAAATAGAATTTTGAATCATCACCAAAAAGTATACAGATCTTAAGATTGATATAACTAAGAAGTGTGTAAAGTTTTAAGCAATAATCATAAATTGTTTTTGAGATACGGCGCGAAATGTGAAAAAAAAAAAACAACACACACCTGTTTTAGTTACTAAGTCCCGTTACTCAAAAAGTTTTAATCTTATTTCCACCAAAAAGTATACAGATCGTTTGACCATCATAAGAAACAACTATGTTGAGTTTCATGAAATTTGGATAAGTCATTCTCAAGTTACGGTGCGACATGTTTACGCCGGACAGACAGACGGACAGACGGACGGACAAACGGATGGACGGACAGACGGACAGACGACATTTGTATACCATAATACGTTCCGTCAAAATTTTGACGGGCGTATAAAAAACAGATGATATAATTTTGAAATAATTAGAGTCTTGACAATTGTTATCTTTCCCACTGGAGTAAGTGTTTGTTTAAAATATCAATTATATTTTCAATTTCTTTTATTTTAGGATAATAGATCAAAGATTCCATTTCTTGCAAATTGACCGAAAAGTTTATTCATAGTAGTGTAAACATACTGGAACCCCATTCCAATCCCCACTTTACACACATGGTGTCTTGACTATATTTTTTCTTACCTATCCACACCTCCTTTGTTTGTCCAAGTTCATATGGAGATCAGACATTTCAGCATATTTATGTTATAGGTGGAGAGATGCATCCAGAGATTCTGGTGTACCTTCAAGAATAATTGACGTGTCATCTGCATATTGAGAGATCAAATATTCGGTATCATATATTTTAATTCCCTTTATTTTTTTATTTTTTCTAATTAATATTCCAAGTATTTCTGCACATAAAAGAAAGATATGAGGTGATAAAGGATCCCCTTGTCGACAACCTCCTTGAATTTCAAAGAATTCAGATAAAAAACAATTTTGAGAAACTGCAGAACTTATATTTTTGTAAACGGTCATTATCCAGTGTTTTATAGAGGAGCCAAAATAAAAAAAAAGTCTAAAACGTTTTCAATGAAATTCCATGATACAGAGTCAAAAGCTTTTTCAAAATCCATGAGAAGGAGCAGTCCTGGCAAATCATTAAGTTTGATGAAATAAAATATCATAAATAAGACGAGTATATGCCCCTATAAAACAACCAGGAATGAAACCGGTCTGATCACTGTTTATAATTGAGGCAGAACTAATTTTATACGCTCTGCTATGCAGCTTGACGCTAATTTATATATGGTATTTAGTAAACTTATTGGTCGCCAGTTTTTCTTGGGTATCTCCCTTTGGTATACAGGTTATAATACCTTGTCTTTTAGTAATAGATAATTCCCCCTTTTCGCAACCATTAATTATAGAGCGAAATACAAATTTTCCTATATCTATCCAGAAAAACTTGAAAAATTCGTTTGTGAAGCCATCTGACCCAGGGCTTTTTTCATTTTTCCTTCTTCGCAAAGTTGTTGTTAATTCACTATAAGTAACTTCACCCTCTAAAGATTCTTTTATGGTATTATTTAGTTTTTTTTTATATCAATATCAGAAATTTCACAATTAAGGTTAACATTATTCAGGCTTTCTGTTTTGGTATATGGCCTTTTGTAATAATTGTTTGCCTCCTTTAATATTTTATCTTGCTCACTGACAGTGTCCCCTTTTTCATTGACTAATTTTTTGGAATAGTTTTATTTATAAAATGTTTAGTTTCTAAATTCAGAAAAAAAAGTTTGAAGGTTTTTCTCCTTCTTCTATCCTTTGCATCTTGGATCTGATGTAGGACCCCTCATTTTTTCTTGCCTTAATACTTTTAGATCAGTTTTCTTTTTTTCAATTTCAGTAAAGATTTCTTCTGTCAAGATTTGTTCTTCTAGGTTTTTAATATCTTCTGATAGTATTCTTTCTTTTTTATCTTTTTGTTTCTTCCTAAAAGAAGCATATGAAATTGATTTTCCTCTAATTTCTGTTAATAAAGTTTCTAAAAAGAGTTGATCGTTTATAGTAAATTGAATTTCTAAGTCATTTGTCTGTTCTAATGTTTCTCTGTTGTATACTAGCTAGTGATGCATATTGTTCTTTTACTTTATTTATAGTCTCTTTAACAGCAGCTGAATATTCAATGTCATGTAGAAGTGAATAGTTAAATTTGCATAGACCTTTACCAATTATAAAGTTATTCATCTTTAAATGTAACATTATTGGGGAGTGATCAGATCTATTACTGTTAAGAATGTGTACATCATGTACATGTTGATTAAGGCCTTGTGATATTAAAAAGAAATCCAATCTTGCTTGTTTAATAGGATTAGTTTTTCTCCATGTAATTTATTTTAGTTCAGGGTATATTTCCCTATCTGTTAAATCATAACTTTCTATTATATCTAAAACTTTCTCTTTGGTTTTCGGGTTATTTACATTTTGGTAATTATAAGTATCAATATTTTGGTTTTGGACCAAGTTATAATCTCCAGTTATAATAACTAATTGGTTGGTCAAGTTTTCTATTGTGTCACTAACTCTAGAATAAAATTCAGGTGAATCTTTATTTGGACCATATAAGCTTATCAAAGTTATTCTTTTTCCTTCAGTTTCAATATCAATTCCTAACAGATTCCCTTGATCATCTTTTTTTATTTTATGTATCTTGTATTCAAAGGTTTTAATAAAAAAATATAGCTACCCCTCTTTTGTTTGTTGCAAAAGAATTGAAAATACAGTCTCCCCCATAGATTTTTTAATTGATATTTCTTGCAAACAATATATGTTCCAAATTTTTGCTTTAAGATAATCAAAAACATCTCTCCTCTTTTCCTTTGAATTTAAACCTTGACAATTGTATGAGACAATTTTTATTCCATTATTACTCATTTATTAGAATAAAATATTTATTTTTATAGCTGAACAAAAACTAGGGATTTGATAGGTCTTTTGTATTTTTGTTATTATGGCACCCTCAACGGAGTTGTCTGACATACCGTTATTCTACGTTTCTTTTTTTCTTATTATGGCACCCTCCACGGAGTTGGGCTGACATATTGTTATTCTACGTTTCTTTTTTTTTATTATTATTATTATGGCACCCTCAACGCAGTTGGGGTGACATTTTGTTATTCTACGTTTCTTTTTTTCATATTTTTATTCTTCCACACATTTTGTCCACGCTAGTTCTCGGAATTGAATAGACCTATGTTGATGGAACTATACCATAATGTGAACCACTAAGTGAAGTTGTGCAAGAGACATTGGAATGGTTCAAAATGGCCGCTGATACCATGGAAACTGCAAAAATGCCCAAAAATTAGAAATGTCCAAAGTGAATGAAACTTCACGCACATATTAATTGGCATATGCAAATATTGGATTTGACTTTGGAATTTCCAAAATGGCGGCTGTTACCATGTAAACAGCAAAAATGTCAAAAATTTCAAAATGCTCCAAACTTAATGAATCTTATCAAAAATGTTAACTGACATGTGTAGAAGAACTCTTTGAATTTGGAATTTTCAAGATGACTGCCGTTACCCTGTTGATAGGGGACGAGGGTGACATCCGTTATTTCTCGCAATTACAAATTTAGTTATGGCACTCTCAACGGAGTTGGGGTGACATATTGTTATTCTACGTTTCTTTTTTTCTTATTATGGCACCCTCAACGGATTTTTTCTTCCACTTTTTTTGTCCAGCTTATATTTCGGAATTTTATGAACCAATGTTAATGAAACTATACATTAATGTTAATCAGCATGTACAAATTTGCCATCGGGGTATGGAATTTTCAAAATGGCCGCCGTTACCATGAAAACAGCAAAAATGTCAAAAATATCGAAATGCTCCAAACTTAATGAAACTTTACAAAAATGTTAATTGGCATGTGTAGATGCGCTCTTTGACTTTGGAATTTTCAAAATGGCTGCCGTTACCCTGGCAATGGGGGGACGAGGGTGCCAGCCGTTAATGCTCGCAATTACAAATCTAGTTATGGCACCCTCAACGGAGTTGGGGTGACATATTGTTATTCTACGTTAAAAAAAATTTCTTTTTTTCTGTTTTTTATTTTTTTTTCACTTTTTTTGTCCAGCTTATATCTCGGAATTTTATGAACTAATGTTAATGGAACTTTACCATAATGTTAACCAGCATGTGCAGATTTGCAATCGGGGTATGGCATTTTCAAGATGGCCGCCGTTACCATGGAAACAGCAATAATGTTAAAAAAAATCAATATGCACCAAAGTTAATGAAACTTCACACAATTATTGACTGGCATATGCAGGTGTCCCATTTGATTTTGGAATTTCCAAAATGGCCGCTGTTACCATGGAAACAGTAAAAATATCTAAAATTTCAAAATGCTCAAAACTCAACGAAACTTTACAATTATGATAATTGGCATGTGTATTGACCTCCTTGACTTTTGAATTTTCAAAATGGCTGCCGTTACCCTGGCAATGGGAGAAAGAGGGTGCCATCCGTTATTGCTAGCAATTACAAATCTAGTTATGGCACCCTCAACGGAGTTAAGATGGCCGCCGTTTCCATGGAAACAGCAAAAATGTCCAAAATATCAAAATGCTCCAAACTTAATCAAACTTTACAAAAAGTTAATTGGCATGTGTAGATGCGCTTTGGAATTTTCAAAATGGCTGGCGTTACCGTGGCAATGGGGGGGGGGGACGAGGGTGCCATCCGTTATTGCTAGCAATTACAAATCTGGTTAGTTTTTGTGCTTTTGCTGATCTAATAAGTCAAAGCAATGGGGGGACGAGGTGGCCATCCGTTATTGCTAGCAATTACAAATCTGGTTAGTTTTTGTGCTTTTGCTGATCTAATAAGTCAAAGCCTCCTCAAAATGATTTAACGGTGTCTTATTACAGTGTCTCAACCACTGTCCCAGATAGGGAGAATGTTAAGCGTTTGCAGACGTTTTTGATCCCGCTACATTCTTTATATGTCTGTCACAAGCCAGGTGTTTGTCGTTGGTTGCTTCTGCAATAATTGTTTTTCGTTTTTAGTTAAGTTTAATATAAATTAAGTCTATTATTTTCTTTATTTGATTGTTTCACATTTTGTCATTCCTATAGGCGTTTTATAGACTGCAATCGTTTAATTTTGATAGTTGGTTTTGATGGTTGTTATTGTCTCGTTTATATGTGGATCAGGATCTGCTTACCCTTCACCTGAGATCACCCACAGCTCAGTCTTTAGTTTTCTATGTTGTGTAGTGTGTACTGTTGTTTGTCTGTTGTTCTTTTTCTTTTTTGTTTATTTTCGACTTATGCGAGTGAATGTCCCTTTGGTATCTTTCGCCTCTCTTATATATTTTATTTCTCTTTCCTTTTACAAAGATAACAGCGCGGTAGGGTTTTCATAAATTTTACTACAATTTCTTTTATTCAATCTTGTCAAATTTTGCACATAAAGACTTGTTATATCCATCTTCATTCAAATATTTCGAATTGCTTCAAGAGAATTTCAATAAAACATGAAATGGCTTAATGGTTGTGATTGATTTTAGTGTTATAAGCAGAGTTCAAATCATGTTGATTTAGCTTTTAAAAATTGTTAAAGTTTCCGCCAAATTCGTTTTTACAATTGAGTAGACTTTAAAAAAATTGATTATAATTATTTTTTTACTTAATGACTACTCCTTTTTACAATTTCCGAAACAGTTATGTTTTTCTGTTGTAAACGACTAACAACATTATCATGCCTAGCATTGTACAAAATGCATTAGCAATGCTTGACAATTTTCAAATTTGAAATCTCTTTTAAATAATACAGAAATCCCTACTTAAGTTAGTTATAAACAAACAGATTTGTGATATTCAATAGAAACTCAATCCCACGCGATGCGTTTAACACATTCCACAACCCTGAAAATGACACAATGTCATAAATATCGATGTTATAATATTACAGTTGAAACCGAAATCGTAAAACTTCACAGGGTACAATTAAAACAAAAAAACAGTAACAAACAAACAGGAATAACTGCAAGAAAACAAGTTTGCAATGTCATCCACCTACACAGTTTATTCCAAATACATTTCCTGTGTATGGATTAGTAACAAATGACAGTTCAATGAAAAGATAATGAAATTGTAAGTATAAGATGTAAGCTTCTCATATCTGAGGGGCGTTAGACCCGAAGATATGAGACGATTACTTCTGATTTACATACAAGTTATAAATAAATGTTTTATATTTTCTCTTGTTCTAAAAAGAGAATTTAGCTTTGATAAAACAGGAAAAGGCGACGATATTTCAAGTTTTCCAGATGCAGTAACACTTTCAGACGATGTCTTTTTGTTGGCATGTACTTAAAGGTGGAGTGGAGTGGTGGAGTGTTGGAGTGGTGGAGTGTTGGAGTGGAATCATATATATATATCACTTAACTAGAATATATAATGTGTGGTTTGTACTGATTTAACATCTGTTTATTTTATCAAATTAATAAAAAAAAAACAAACATTCCTCAACTAAGTTATTCAGTTTCTGAGGTTATGGTAATGACAGTTTTATGGGTTCTATTGACAGGAAACGGTGGTTAGATACATTGTCCTTATCTATTCATAATTGGAAGAAACTAAATATTTTAAACTAGTAGTACAGTCATTAAATTAACATGATAAAATCAAATTAAAAATATTGATTGTTAATTAAGTTTTATTATATGTAATAATTATAAATCTTTATTGACAAGATGATTTTTCAGTCACTAGAATATTATTAACTTCTGTTTGACTCTGACAGATTTTGCAGGGAATAAGACATAATTTTTTTAACTAGGGGCTAAACCTGCCACAATGTGAAAATTAACATAAGTACTATGGGCATTTTAAAAAAAAGTTGTGTGAGCTCGTCCAAAATTAATTTTAGTAGCATAGGCTACTGGGCCTTTGCTTACCTTTTCCATGCTTATTAGAAATACACTACAATTCAGAACAGTAAAAATAATTACTAAATAGACAACATTATCACACCTCCAACCGAGCTGTCATAAAATGCTACCTAAAACATTGTCCAACTTTGATGAATAATCAAATATGACAAATGAAATAATATAAAATCATCGTGTTCTGCAATTAAAAAAAAGAAAAAAAAACCAATTATAAATGATTTTCATTTGAGATTTTCATGTGAATTCGTTAACAATTTCATTTGATATGAAGTGGGATTGATTTGCGGATTCATTCAATATTTAACAAAAATCCTTTACTCCACTCCACTCCAGTTCCTAACTCCATGTTTTCACTCCATGAATCCACTCCAACACTTCACTCCATCACTCCACTCCACTCCACTCAACGTTTTAGTACATGCCCTTTTTGTTATGGATTTGGAATAAAATCTTAATGTGTCTATTTTTCAGTTATCAATTTGATACCTTATCACTGCTTGTGTATGGCAATATGAATCGCTGTACTATCTTGTTTTTTTCTGGTATAATTGCCAAAACCTGAATTTTTTACTGATAAATGATAACACTTTATGTAAACTGTTAAGTTGGTGAAACTAGTGATATACACAGAAACATTTGCTGATTAATTATACAACAGAATTTTGTTGCAAGATATCATAAACTAAACAGTAAATTGTGAAGTTTGTCGTCTGCTACAACATAGACGTTTGCCTAGATTGTTATCTGCGACAAGAGGGAAAAGAGGAACAATCCAATTGTAACAGTATCTTAAAAGTTTCATTTCAGGTCAGAATACGACATTCTGCTTTGTTTCTGTATAAAAACAAAACTAAAGATAAATTTTAGAATCGTATAATCATAACGTATATATATCGTGTTACATTTATTATGTTATCAGATAAATCTAATTTTTTTTTAAATACCTGTTTTTATACAAGTAATCTCAATAATCAATAGACTATTTTCATATTACCGACTTTTGACTCCGGATTATATAATTTGTTGACTGGTTACCTTGGACATCATGGTACCAAGTCAGGTAAGAGCAAGCTAAAGAAGTTAAACCAAGCGTTCAATCGGTACAATTTTGGGGGAAAATAACCTGCTTAACATTTTTTTTCACTACAAAATCATCAGAAAATAGTAAACTTTCCCCTCAAATTACACCGAATATATGTTTGATTTTACTTATTTTGGTTGCTCTTACTTGACCGAGTACCATGATGCCCAAGGTAACCAGTCGACAAATTATATAATCCGGAGTCAAAAGTCGGTAATATGAAAATAGTCTATTGATTACTAACATGTAATGGCATGTCTTGTATTGTGTACAGTACTGTTGTTTGTCTTTTCTTCGTTTTTCGTTTTTGCCATGGCATTGTCAGTTTGTTTTCGACTTATGAGTTTGAATATACCTCTGGTATCTTTCACCTCTCTCCTGTTATGGCAGATATACCCCGGTACTATGATTTCACTTTTATCCATTAGTGTCACTTTTTGTTGATATCATGAGTAAATTAACCATGCATTCACTATTTCAAATACATATATATATTATGAAAGAACACTGGTTAAAACATCGATATTTAATAATCTTGAAACTAAAAAGAATAATTCTACAATATGTTAAATATCTTGCTATGCCAGACAGACTCAGTATTGAGCCCTGGTATTGCATTAGATCAAGATTTTCTAATTATTGTGTGTTATTATTTTTCACTATGACATTGTTTCTTTATCTGGTTAAGTTTCTTTCAACATTTCTGATAGACATTGCGAGCCAAGACGCAAACTGGTGCAAGCAAACCCATTTAGAATTAAATATAGATGACCCGATGGTTAAAACCAGGAGCAGTATTCTTTGTTTATGGCCAGGGGAAAGTTGACGCTCATTGCATTCTGACTCAAGTAATGTGCTATAATATTTATTATGCATTGATAATTGTAGGAGTTGTGTATATTAACACTATTTGAAGAGAACGTTAACAAAACTTAAATGAGAATTTAAAGAAGCGAAATGAAATTAAATTATATTTCGTCGACTGTTATTGATTTGAGCTATATATTAATAGTCACTATAAGCTTATATTAATATTATCAAATCCTTTCTAGGTAAATTTTCAATCTATTGCTAAAAGATTTTATCACTATTTTTGGCAACTTAACTTCAAAAATTGAATATAATATGTAACGACATAACCCATATATTATCGACATAATTCACCAAATAAATAAGCATCTTTCTGTTTTTATAATTCTGCTAATGTCGTATTTAACAAGATGTCTTTTCAAAAATAATTTCGTAAAAGATATGTCCTGTTGAAAAAAGGCTGCAGTTCAGGTCTAAATCGTAATAGAATTGATTCAAACGTGTCTGTTTTGATCCTTTTTATGTGGACGATTTGAAGACAAAATTAATGTATTCACAACACCTTTCCCAATCAAAACTTCGTTCCGAAATCATACAACTGCGCCCATCTCTTCTCAATATTTAAGGGTTCATCTTGATTGTATACACTTGATTTATGTTTTTCTTACAACTCATCATTGAGATCCTTTGGTTATTCTTAAGTTCTTTTGCAACGAATGCTTTTGTTTTATTTGGGGTAGCCAGAAAGTATGCATCTGTTGCCAAAAAGTACATTGTCAACATCCGTCATAATTTACGTCAGTTAAGTAAGACTCAAAACAGATTCCAAAAGAGCTAATCGAAATAAAAATGGGGGAGAGGAATTTGTTTTCTAATTCTTATAAAAGTGTCATTTTTGTAATGTTTTTGTAATTATTTTTACAATAAAAGATTGTTTACACTAAAAATTAGGGGAGGTGGAGTTTAACCTCGCCACATGTTCCTAGAGTCGTTAGTGGTCATATCGTCATATAAATAAGAAGATGTGGTATGATTTCCAATGAGATAACTTTCCACCAGATACCACATGACGTGAAAGGTTAGCAGGTTCAACAATGCGCAAAACCAATACCACATAGCAAGCTATAAAAGGCACCGAAAACAATACAACGTTGTATATTTTTGCCATTTTGGTGAATTTGATGTTGATGATAGATCTTTTATAGTCCCCATTGAATTTATTCACAAGTTTTCTAGATCCAGACGAATTAGAACTTGAAATATAACTTTATAGAGATAGATAATATCCAAGCTTATTGTGGAAGACCGTATGTTGACTTTAAATTGTTTTTGTGTTGTTGGGTGTTGTTTGATTGACATATACTCCACATCTACCTTTATTAATTATGAGAATGGTATAACATTCTATTTCTGTTGCCCATAGTTTTTTTTTACAAACAAAATAATAGTTTAAAAATGAACAAAATAATGTTTGACTTATTATCATACGAACAATCGAATGTACTTGTGTTTAGTTCGTCTGTTGACCGCATTAACTTTTATATATTGTAGCAAAGTAGTTGACATTGCTAGTCTACAGTGAGCCGAAGCCTCAACGGCATAACTTAACCATATTGATTGCATTCTAAATGTTCGATGACGATGGAAGCAATAGTTTAGTTACAACAGGTAGTTACAAAAAAATACTATGACAACATGTAGTAGATAATTACATTTTCTTTTCTTTTGACGAGTTGTATTCCGTCCAATTCTGAATGAGATTTTGATGTGTAAACAATATGTTCCTCCTACTGTATACACTATTTTCAAAGCAGTTTTGTAGGTCATAGATAATTAACTTGCGCAACCAACTATAGAAATTAAAGAAACAGACACTCAAATGTAACACCCATGGTGATATACATTTTACCATACTTTCATAAATGAAAACTGTATGTACTAGTAACTCAATTAACAAACAAATCAAGACTTATAATGTGGGCATCGAATACACAAATCTAGAAATAGAGAAAAATGTGACGTTTTTTAAACGTTTTTTGTCAATAGATATTTTCCATGCATTTCAAATACATTGAGTTAAATAAATAAATAAATTCAATTCAATCGCATAAATGAGTTTTTCATCCTATTACGTACAACTTAACATTTGTTTAAACAATACTTCAAGAATTCTGCCATTTAACGAGTTGTACATGCATGTGGAGATTTATTTTCTAATTGTTGTGGTCTGTTATCTGTTATCCACATGAAGAAATATTTCATGTATCACAATGAACGGAATGTGATATTAATAAATGATACGAGAAATGAGTTAATTTGGTTGGCCTATTCTGCAATGTATAACAAAATAACAACATTGCTATTGCTGTTCGTTAGGTCAATAAAGTCTCTCAAAGATCACAAAGGAATATTTTTCTCCAAAAGCAACGGAGATGTAAGATTTCTTCAATAATATACATTGCACTCACATGTTTCATCAATACCGTAAACCGACTTATATTTGAATTGGAGCTTGAGAAATCGAAATATATAACCTGACAAACAAGAGAGAAATAGGTTTAACAAATCGTAAGAATTGGATATATTTCTTGATATCAACTCTTGTTATTTTATTTCAACAATAATAATGAAGTCGTAAAAGGCTCGTTTAAATTTCCTGTTACAAAACTTTGAATTTTTCGGCAAACTAAGGATTTTCTTATCCCAGTAATAGATTACCTTAGCCGTATTTGGCACAACTTTTTGGAATTTTGGGTCCTCAATGCTCTTCAACTTTGTACTTGTTTGGCTTTATAACTATTTTAATCTGAGCGTCACTGATGAGTCTTATGTAGACGAAACGCGCGTCTGGCGTATTAAATTATAATCCTGGTACCTTTGATACCTATTAATATTATACCAGTATTCAAATCAAATAACTCGAGTATGTACATATGCATCAAGCGATATCCAATTCTCACTATTACTAGTAAACCTATAAATATCAACATTAACATTATTTATTTCGTCTTGCCTACATTTTAGATACTTTCAGGCATTGACCATTCATACGACGGTATTGCCTGAACAAAGTCATTTTTACAACAATCCCATAAATATGTGTGACCAACAGCTATTGGTAATATTGTGTTGATTGCTAAAAAGAGGTTGTTGACTCTAACAGCAGACATACACGCAACTTGTTCAAGTTATACTCTCAATAGAGGACAACCAATTCTGAAAAATGACTTAAATTACTTAACTATTTACAAAAGTTAGCATGGCCACTATTAATAAGTTTTATATTCTCAGTTATAAGGCTGAAAAATGAAATTTCAAAAGAGGTATTGTTTGTGTCTTAGTGACGAAGCTAATCCAAAGTTTCCAAATTATTCAAATTACTTCAGATACTCATTTTCCAATTCGGTGTTAAATGGGGCACACTATTGAATGGCGTCCATTTTGTTGGAATTCATCCAACTAAATTATTTTAGATTCTATTACTTGCAAATTCAATGTTTGAAAGTTATATCCACATTGCACTAGTCTCAAACTAGACAATATCTTGCTCTTGAGGAAAATAGAATGTAACCTGGTATTGCACAATGAAACTTTACCTTTCCACTCCAATATAAAATTAAGAGATTCGGTATGATTACTAATGAGACAACTATACACCAGAGACCAAATGATGTAAAAATTAGCAGCTATAGGTCACTGTAAGACTTTAACAATGAGCAACAACCATACCGCATAGCAAGCTATAATCAAAGTACTGAAGTACTGAACATAGGATGACCGCAAGTTCTTGTGGATGGTCAAAAGCACATGTCACAGAAAAAAATCTCATCTCTATACCTGAAACTGAGGTTAATGTACAGAGATGTTTTTATTTTCTGAGACAAGTTCGTGCGTGGATGATGAATAAATGACAGGAAATTCAACCTCACCGTAATAACTATTATATTGTAGTGATAAAAATCAGTATACACTGGTTTGTTGTTATATATTATATTAATATAACAGTTACATGTATATATAATTTTCATCCATTTGTATATCATTCTATTCTACTATTCTAGTAATAGTGCAGTGCAAGTGCATGGTGGACACTCTTCTGTAAAAATTCGATTTTTCTAAAAGATTGGATATGAGTAGGCATTTATATTTTCCCGCAAAAACAATCTTCCATGCAGAGTTACCGGTCCTTGCCGGGATTGTCGCAAAACGTTCTTGAGATATTCCTCCGCATGCTTTAACACAATTTTTCGGTACGTGTGCATAGATATTATCAATGATTTTTTACTCATATATATATATCTAACGACAAAACATTTTCATATTATTAATTTATGTTCTAAACAAAAATATTTTTATCAGTATTCATTGAAGAGATGTATTTATAACAAACGATAAGGAATGTTATTTTGCACTCGTTAATATCCACGTATTTACCATGTTATAGATCGGTTACAAACCCAAAACGAAAGTTACGTAACGGAAATCTAGGCGAAAGCAATACATCGGAGTGCCCTCACGGTCATCGCGATGTAAAAAATGAGAAAAACTCATACCGCATAGCAAGCTATAAAAAACGAGAAAAACTCATACCGCATAGCAAGCTATAAAAAACGAGAAAAAAACTCATACCGCATAGCAAGCTAAAAAAGACCACGTTATGACAAAACGTTAAACAATTCAAATTAGAAAACCAACGATTTACTGTTAGAGGAAACTGTTATTACACAGTACTTTATAGGGGCGTACCCTGACTTGTTATACACTTTACGACGTAAATAACCAAATGCTGTTTGCCATTCCTACAAAGCTATTCATACTTTTAAAGTGACTGTTAAAAGTCTTTTTGCCAGTTTTTAAAAACAAACTTGTTTTTGAACTGATATGAATAAAATATCTGCCATTAAATAAAAGGCATGACAAAAGCACAACAAACTCGATCAAGTTATTGATCAATTATATAAACAAAACTGTATTACGGAATTCAATGCTACACACAAAGAGAGATATCATTGACGTTGTCTAACGTTGTCTGTGAATCGCCTAGATTTGTAGGTAAATCAAAGATATATAACCGTAGTTTCGTAAATTCTTATTAACTGGAAGTTTTTACAATCCCTTCTGTGTGTATATAATATAATTTTGTTTGTACATCTTTTATCAAAGCAGAAGGTCCGGTAAGGGCTAGTTTTGGCCTATTATTCGAAGTACATCGAATTAAAGATTTTTGACATTTTTTAAACACGTAAGTGTCTACCTCAGTCGATTCAATTAGTTTATGTAAAAGATTTGGACTGTTTTGGTCATTAAAGATACTCAAATTCAAGCTTAATTATGAAAAACCTATCAAATATGTCATAAAACGTCACTTTTCCGATGGTTTTTGTCTAAAATGCAAGTGGCCGCATTCGTGTTCAGTCTCAACCTTTATATATGTTATGTATTATCATCAAATACAACATATATTTAAATATTAAGACTGAACACAAATGCGGCCACTTCCATTTTGGACAAAAACCGTCTTAAAATTAGCACAAATTCTAAAATTGTGAAGATTTCAGTAATATTGCATGAATTTATTATGTTATTACCTGATGCATATGCATTGTATTGTCAAAAACAGCCCATATTTATGGAACAGGTGTATTCTTCTTTCCAATAAATAGCTAAAAGTTTACATTTTAACAAATTGGTAAAAATGCTATATTTTGGGGCCAAAAAGGGGTCTTACCGGGCCTACTCTTTTACTCCTATCCTTGACAAACATATATTTAAAATAACATATCACCTGGGTCTAAATGACAATATCATGGGATAGGGGAACATATCTAAAACTGTTTCTATTGATATCATGAATATTGTGAATAATTAACAATGTAATCATATATTTTGTAGGTTTCACGATGAACGTATTTACCGTAATAAACAAATTCAGAATCGAACTAACTTTACACTTCAGGTTTTATTCTCTATATTCAACTGGGTGAAATTCCATTTAGTATTCAACCAATAATACATAACTGTTTTTCAGCCCATTCTATGATTGCCCTTGTATCAATATACCTGAACATAATAGAAGGCATTTTCTTGAAATGAAACACATTAACAGATGAATTTTTAAAACTACATGTATCTAGTAAAATATTAAATGACTTCACCTTCCAAAACTTTATAGCTCGTTTTGCATATGACAATATAGAACCACTTGTTATTTCGTATAGGCACAATAAAACAGTAGAATGTTCATTTTCAGATATAATACATCAGTTACACCAGACATCAGAATACAAAATACATGTAATTCTCCTTCAACATGAGACTCTGAAATATAAAAGTATTGATTTAAACCATATGGTTATACGGCCGTTCTTAACAATGAAGTTATAAGTTCTTCTAAATTCAATGTCGTAAGCTCAAAAGACAGTCAAATAGTAGACAATCAATTTTTTAGCATAACCACATAACAGCTTATAAATAAGACTTTCTCTAAACATTTGATGATCCTTACTTTGTATTGACTACCATAACTACACTAAAACCCCTTAAAGGTCGTTTCGTCTCTGCTTGCATGACCAATTACATACTCATAATGGCCTTTTCGATTCTGTTGGCAGTTTTGCTTTTCGCCTTTCTAAACAACACTGTCATACAGTCTTATCAAACAGAATTGCTCTTAAGGATAAAAAAAAAATACTAGAAGTGTTCTAGATCTTGTTTAATCAAATGGTACTTTGAAAATCCTTTCTGTTACTTAAGAAGTCCTTCTTCTTTAATGAAAAGGGTAGCTTGTATGTTAATATACTTACTGGAACTGTGATTAGATGATTAAAGACATAGTCACCTGGACAAAATATATGTAAGTTTCAGCAATACATTTTATTGACAGGGTGTATGTATTCACAAGGGCTCTTGTTCCAGCAAAGAAATGCTTCCGCACGAAATTACCGGGCACTATATACACATGCAGTCAAACGTCTAGACGACAATTAAATTGAAAAGAAGACAAATCATATTGTCACACTTTCATCAGATGGAAACTGGACCAGCCATATAGATAATATTACAAAGTCTGCATTAAAAGAAGTAAGTGTACTAAGGAAACTACAATTTACACTTTCCAAAAAAGCTTATCCAATATCTATGTCACTTTTATAAGACCACTATTGGAATATGGATGCTTAGTATGGGATGGGTGTTTTGAATGTGAATCTAATAAACTAGAAAAAAATACAATTGGAAGCTGCAAGGATAGTAACAGGGCTTACAAAATTTTCAAGTTTAGAATCCTTATATTTTGAAACGGCCTGTGAAACTTTAGCAGAAAGGCGTAGACAACGAAAATTTACAATTTTCTATCAAATGCATAATAGATTTTGTCCCCAATATTTAATCGATTGTCTACCTCCAGTTACATCTGATGTCAGTGGATACAACCTAAGAAATAATGATAATTATATACCCCCTAGATGTAGACTACGAATAACTGAAAAGTCATTCGTATCATCTACTGTCAGAATATGGAATAATTTAAATCCAACAATAAGAAATGCACCAACTATCCCACAATTTAAACGAAAAATAAAGGGTGAACTAATTAAAACTCCAACATATTATGGTGAAGGGCCTAGAAAATTTAATATACTGCATACAAGACTAAGGCACCAGTGCAGTTCATTAACTGCAGACTCAAATAAGATAAATGTAGTGAATGATTCTAAATGCCCCTGCGGTTTTCCTGTTGAAGATGTCATCCATTACTTTCTAGAATGCCAATTATATTATAACCAAAGAATATCTCTGGTTAACGATCTTATAAATATGAACATACTCGTTGATATTGAAACGCATTTGTTTGGAAAAGATGCATATAATTACGAAACTAACTCTAAAATTATTGATAAAGTTCGTTATTTCATTAAACAGTCAAAAAGATTTTAATGTTCTAAGTCAGCAGCTTTCTTTTTTCTTTCTGTCCTATTTACTTTTTTTGTTGCCATGCCAATGTGTGACTCCTTCCTTTATTTTCTATAACTGAGTCTGTCGCTATATTTTGTATGTGTTTGCTGTCATCATATATGTGTATTGTTTATGTAAGGAGAGGACTTAATATAAGTTGTAATAATTTGTGTCCAATCCTATTGCTTGATTATTGCAATAAAATATTATTAAATAAAACAAATCATGACAAAAAATCCTTATCCACAGTTTTTGCAGAATAAATTGATAATTGTAAATACAATTTTAGTTGACAAAAAATATAATATTTAACAATATTACGGCTTTCCATCAGTCAAAAATCAAACTAAGAAATGTTTTTTTATAGTTTGAGCGATGTCCTCGGTTGAGCTTTAATTTTTATCAACTTTGAAAAAACATTATTAATATAATCGATAAAATAGTCAATAGTCGTATATATAGTTTCATAATAATGTGACATCAATTCTTATCTAAGTTATGTATGAATCGTTTGAGAACGTCTCTTTGCTTTAACGAGGATTTTGGTTTTTGCACATCTAAAGCTGATATTTATAGGTCTTATGTGTGTTATTTTGGATTGTTTTTAAGCTTTTAATGATTCTACCATGGAAGTATTATATTTAGTTAATTCCATGATTCTACTAAGTTATTGTCAAAAATTATAATTAAATTATCAAAATATCAAAAAAACATCTTCTATCCTGGATTGGAATATAATATCGACTGGTCAATTCTATTGATATAAACATAGATCTGTATAACATCTCAGTCTATGATATATTGCTGTTGGCCCTGTCTGGACATAGGTCATGTATTAATTTCATCGGAAACCTCGCTAAGATGCACATTACCAATAATTTTCCGGTTTGCGGTTCTTAATATTCTACATAAAACATTTTGCGCGTGTTTACCGCAGATTGTTTATAATGAAGTGTTTAATGTGATTTATTATCTTTGGATAATCGATTGATTTATCACTAGTACAACCATTTGACTTTTTGTGTGTCTTTTTTTCTAGGATGGGTCGGGAGCTGGTCTGTTGAGCTGTTCAATATATTAATGTTTTGCATTTTACAAACCAATCGTCCCGAATATAGAAAAGCTGTTTGCGGTTTGACATCAATCACCCAATCTTGATTTGTACATTAAATTACAGTGATATGAGGTCACATTTGGTCAAACAGTCACTTTGGAAATGTCATATAACCCCAACAAAATTCGTTTGTGATCAGCCATATATATTATACATCAATATAATACTTCCATGGACAACCTTTTGTCGTTATCCAAAGACACTGATTATACCCTTAGTAAACTTAAAAGGGCCGATCTATTTATTGACTGTTTTATATATGTTTTTGTCTAGAACATGCTGGACATTCATATACGTTTAAACAACTAACAACTAATCTGCAAAATGTTAATGACGAGTTTAATTTTTACACTACAGTATGAAGAATCTATTGGTTTTAGATTTTCTATTCAAATAAACAAATGACAGTCGTTTCAGATATTTGACAGCTTTTCAAATGTTGCATATTAAATTGTTGTAAGATCTTGTAATGTGACTTTGAAAATAAGCATCTATGACATGTTATATTCTTTGATATTGATATTTGAAAACAAAAACACTCGTTACCTGTTTTAATCACCAGAAGTAATTGATATTCTCAGTAAACAAGAAGGACTGCTCGTTATCTTGTTAAAATACTTCCTGTTTTCCTAACGACTTCATTCTGTTAACTAATTAACTAGTAACTCGCCAAGGTCAAAAATAATTACTTAGTTCGTTAGCAACTATTACTTATATATTAACCGTTGTAATTAGATAAAGAGTAAATCGAGTAGCCAATAGTTTCACCTTGACACTTCCAAATTAGACTTGCCGGAAATGTCATTGAAAGTTCATGTTCCTATTGGTCAATCGACATGTTGTTGCTCAACGTTCAGGACAATAAAATGAACCAATAACATATCATTTTTGAAAGATTTGAAAAATGAATGTAGCTGGAAAAGGGCAAATTGCTTTTACTGTTTCCGGGAGAATAGGAGCATACGGTCAGACAAGCATAGTAATAGGTAATTTATTCAAATTCTTTGACGTAAAAAGAATATTTAATAAAAAACACTTACTTGTCTGATTTACTAAGAAAAAGAGAGTCGAAAGACGGACTTTCAAACTCATAAGTCTTTAAAAACTGACAATATCATGTCAAAAAAGGAAAAGAAAATACAAAACAAACAACAGTATACAAAACTCAACAAAGAAAACTAAAGACTGAGGAACACGGACCCCACCAAAAACTGGGCTAATCTCAGGTGCTCAGGAAGGGAAGGTAGATCCTGTTCCACATGAGCACCCGTTGTGTATAAGTACAAACCCGTTGATAGTCTTATTCGGTAGGTAACATTCGGGGAAAAGGAGAACTGCATTGTGGTTACGACGATTGGAACATATCCGTTGTCATCTGTGAAACAGATATTCCATAACGGTCAACCAACTCGTGATGGCGTCCGTTAAATTTTCGAAAGGATGATTTTAACTTCACCACTTAGAACTCTTGGTTTAATAGCTTCCTTATGAGCAGCAACCCTCTATCAAGGAAATCATGATAGGAAACGCAATCCCTAGAATAACGTATCAACTGGAAGATATATACTCCATGTGCAGGCGCTACTGGAATGTGGCTACATAGATATGGAAAGTTCATAATTGGGAAGCTGAATCATCTTTGTTGTCGTAAAGTTTTGTTCTCAACCGACCCTCATTGCCAATATCTAGTTGTAAGTCTAGATATGAGGCAACATATAAAAGACGTATGAAATAAATTTCGGCGCCTACGTTATGTGTTTCAGAAACAACAGTTATTATTAGCTACGCTTGAGAACAAGAGGTTGGGAAAATATAAAACATTTCAAATCATAAAAACCAAACTGATAAATTAATATCAAAATAAGGATATGTGGTATGATTGCAAATGAGACAGCTATCCACCAGAGAGCAAAGGAAGAGGCTGTTAGTCTGCTGAATCCTACCCGATATTAACTCTTAATAACCTTATTGTTAGAAAATCGTTTAACTTAAGTTCCAGAAATGGCAAGTGCTCTCGTCCATTTCTGATGAAATATTTTACCTGTCACGAAAGGAATAAAGTTGAATAAAACATATTGACTATTCAGTTGCCACCGATAGCTGAGTAATGTGACGATACGTTGCTCTTTATACATCAAAATGAGCAATAAAAGATTTCAGATTTCGGGCATTAGGTAAAAATATAGACATTTAATGTATACATCTATCTTGTTCCATCCAGTGTTGTATTTTCAGTATCAATACCGTCTTGTAACTTCTCCAATACAAAAGTTATGCGAGACAAAAAAATCTTTATTCCTTAGGTAGTGATATATTACCATCGACCGTATATGTCCAAAGGTTGCATATTAATTCGATCGTCATATCTCCTCAACTGCACATTATCAATAAGGTCAAAATAGGTCCGCTCTAATTTACAGCGCAAAACTAAATAACGACCCTGAAGTGGACGATGATAATAAACAACTAATAGTACAGATTGCTCAATAAATGTATTGTCTTCATAACAAGAGAATTATTATTTATTGGTGCAGCTTTATATTTGTCATTTTCAGCCCAGAGACAGGCAAGTCATCGAGTCGTAGAAAACTTATTTGCCCTAGATCTATGTGTGTCAAACACAGGTACTTGTCTCTGAAAAAAAAAGTTATATTAAGGTATATCGGATTTTTTTTTTCAGAGACAAGTGCCTGTGGTCCCAAATGAACTTGTCAACATATTCCTGTGTCATTAATAAACATTACGTGACCATTAAATATTTTGTAAAAGGAAAGTGCAAAAAATGTATCAATTGGCTGATTTCGCATTGAATTACAAGTAGATGGTTCAGCTACCTTTGAAACGAGGTTTAACCCACAATTTTCTTCGGAAAATACCTGTACCAGTCGCTAATATGACGGTTATTTTCCATTCGTTTCGTTGATTGATAAAGTATCACGTTTAATTTTGTCAGTTTTCAGTTTTAAAGGACTTCGCCCATTTGGAATACGCGGTGGAGTTCGTTGTTGTTATACTTTTTTATCAGAAAGTCTTCAAATTGACAAACTATAAATAATAAGTCGTTCAAATATTACAAAATGGGGCCATATTGTGTTAAGGGGAAATAAGGTCATGTCATAATTGCACACACAATTCAAGTTCCGAATGAACAATTTTTAAAAATGTGAGTCAGTTTAAGAAATAATTTCATAGAAGACATGAATTTATCTTATCATAGACAACAGTTCATGAACAAACCACATAAAATATGTAAAAATATACAGAACTTTTTTTTAAGAACACCCAGGTTTGTAAAATCGACATATTTCAAAGCTCTTGATAATACTTATCTTCAACTTTTATTTCTCGAAGTATAGAAACAGTAATAAAACTAGTGCAACTTGAACTGTTTACTCTTTCAAAAACATGGCTTTTAACCCGGTCTTCTTCGACTTATGGTATTTGGTATTCTTCTTTACATAACATGAAAGGTTGGTTAAAACTAAAATAGTACCAGCTAATTGTACTTAGCTTATATGTTTAATTGGTACTTCATAAAGGTAATTGAATCGGAAGATTTATGATGATTTTCTAACATTTCGTGAAAATGGAAATTTTCTGCTTCGATTTCACTTGAAAATGTTGTGCTAATTTTAAGTAGTCATATACATTTGTATTGTGTTATCATTTATGATAGGTAAATAGAAATATGGTCATCGGGAAAAGTCGAGGTGACCAATAATTCTATACCCACTTAACTCATTTGGTTTCTATCTTTGAATTTGACATTATATCTAAGTCAACTCTTCTCCAAATGAAAAGATAGAAATCAAAAGGTTTGAATGGGGTATTCATTTAGAAATATAGTAATCTGATCAGATCTTCTACCGTTTGGCAGTTAGACATAAGCTGAGGAGACTGTAGTCCTGGTACACACGTGTTGAGAGCAACACGCTCTCTGCACATGAAAGAACCTATAATTTGCAAGCCGATATTTCTGTTCCCATACCCAAGATACACATTACTTTCATTGGCAGTCTAAATTTCACGCGTCTACGCGTATTATAAATTTAATAGGATAAAAAAAGTCATTGTACGTCTAAATCTTTACCTTACCATTTGGCCTTGATATTTCGATGGTCATGTTACTTAATAACGAGAAGAAGTAAGATGTATAAATGATCCAATGTACTCTTTGTGTAAAATATTATAAAACTTTTTCTTCTCCTAGGAAGTCGATAAAGGTTATACGTTTAAGCATAATTGTCGAGTTGCATTTTTTGAAATATAAACTATTACGACAATTTATATTCATTTATTAAGATAATTTATATTCATTTATTAAGATAATTTATATTCATTTATTAAGATAATTTATATTCATTTATTAAGATAATTTATAGTCATTTATTAAGATTTTTTAGTCCATAATACACCTTCTGTTAAACTAGGTAAAACGTTTGCTCGTGATAGCTAATATGACCATGATTCTAAAAAATCAACATTTTTTTTTATTCAAATCAGCATTTATTTTCTAAGGCAAATATAGAAAAATAAGAATGCTTTTTATAAATAGCGTCTGCAGAACAAATGGACATTGGCAATATCCGGTCAAGGGTCGTGTATTAATTTGATGCCATATATTGATCAAGTGCTTACTATCAATGATTTTCTGCTTCATGATCATCAATATTGTATATGAAATGATATTTTGTCGATGTTTATCCATGCTCAAACTTTGTTGATTAATATAAAAACTGTCAAAAGTCTACAAAGCTAAGGCTTGTCTGTTTATTTTTGCACCGGGTTCTTTAAATGGTCAATAAATGAAGATTAGATAGAATATTGATATGCTTTATAGCTTGATATCAATGCAATGTATATCAATTGCTAAGGTTCTATGTAATCTAGTCAAACTTTAATTTAATTGATTTAAACAGTAATGCTGTTTTTTTTTTTTTTTTTTTTTTTTTTTTTTTTTTAAGATCATGGTTTTTATATTTTTATTCAAAAGAGAGGCGAAGGATATTAAAGGGATATTCAAAACATAAGTCGAGAACATATTAAACATAATACGTAAATATCTTTCTGAAGTACGAGTAACGTATTTTGTACGTTGATCTTATTTTGTTTTTGGTATACAATTAGAACGTTAAATACTAATTATATGATTTCTTTGTTTTCAGTTAAACTTAGTAGAAATTTTTTCACAAGAATATATGCAAAATATACAAGTAGAAACAGACCCTTGGGAAATTATATTGAATCATGGTGACAAACCCGTGAAGGATGCAATTGAATTAAGAAAATCCTTTTTCAAAATTTTAATCCTGGTATTACGATAAAATCTCTTCAGTCTTGTAGTTGAAATTGGCATGCACGTTTGTAATCAAATTTAGAAAAAGTCAGTCAAAGATCGTTTCATTTCAAGTACAATCTTAAATTAAGGCAGCGACATGAGTTTGGATTTTATTATCTAACATGGATTTTAACTTGTCACTGTCTGACAATCTCATTTCCATCAGGAACCATGATTATGTGGTTGACATCAGTTGAAATTTGATTTAAAGATCACATATTGATGATGTCGACAGAAATATTCATTTGAATAAAATGGTCAATTAGTAAAAGAACAATTATTCATTCCAACTTATTCCCAACAGGAAAGTTTGCATATTATTATTTATAAATAGAAGGATTATATGTTTTTAATCTCTTTCAGGTTGTTCAAAAACTATTAGATTATTAACAATGTGTCGCCAACCTATCATAGCTTGTTTTTTTCTTCGCATCATCAACAACAAAACATTCAGCAATGCAAAATTCCTTTGAGGAAAAATATTTTGCGCCCGTTCACAATTCGTTTTTAAAAATTGCTCTCTATACATTAAAAAACAGTTTCGATATACTTCTAGTCTTTACAGATAATTTGTGACAGTTTAGTCAAATATCGGAATGGTAAGTCAGCACACATTCGACTCTTTTGTTGACTATTTTGAAAAAATAGTGCATCTTGACTGATTTTATTTGAGGCGAAGCCTCAATCGAATTTGTATTAACTTCCAGTTAGTTTAGCGTCCGCTGCGTTCTCACAATCGAATTGCCAATGTGTCATTGTTAAAAATTCTTAACTATTAGAGCCTAACTATTACAAAAAAGGATGTTTTTTGTACATCTTATTGGATGAAAGTTCTATGGAGAACATTCATATTGACAGTTTTCCAGCTATTTTTATTTAGTTGATGGTGGGATTTGTCCCACTCAATATGGTTAATGCAGATAACCACACAAGCGACATATCGCATTCAACTAAAGTATATGACATATCTCGAATGCATATAATGCATTTGTACTGTAAAGTTACGTTAGTTTTATTGTTTGGATTGTTTACCATTTGTTATTTTGAAACCTTTTATAGCTTACTTTGCGCTATGGGTCTTGCTCATTGTTGAAGGCCGTACTGTGGCCTATAGATGCTAACTTCTACGTCATTAGGTTTCTGGTGGAAAGTAGTCTCATTGGCAATCATAACACATTTTCTTATTTTTATATAACTTTTTAATTGAGATTAATTCTAGTAAAAGGGGCATAATCCAATTCGAACCATGATCCATCGCCGATTTACAAATGCCCTATACGGCTGATACTTGTGTAAAGTATACATTATGTGCAAGTCATGTCGCTTGTGTGTTTATCTTACCAACTTCGTCCGTCGGGATGTTTAATGTCCTTCTACACAGCTTACTTAATGCTCTAAGTCGGACAGCGAATATTAATCTCACATAGAACAGAACCCAGAGGTTATTTGAGGTTATTTGCAAAGAAACGGGTTGAACATTGAAAATTCGCTTTTCTAATTTGTCCGCATGACATTGTTATGAAACGGAGCTTTTTGTCCTCATTGGTGTCAGGGATTTTAAGGGATATTTAATTTCGCATATGTTCTATGTAGAATTTTACGAACACCATCAGTTTCAGCTTTCATTATCATATCCCATGGACTACTTTTGTCGTATCCCCGTTCGACGGGTGGATGGGGGTGAATATTTCTGCGGACTGTATAAATACGTAGCTTTGTCCGATTACAATGTAAATAGCTTATATAATTTTCCTCGTTTTGAATATTATGCCATTAACTATTCGTACTAGACATGAAACAAACATAATCCCATTTCTCAGGAGAAACATACATTCTGCCATCTCGTATAGGGTTTTTATATCTCAGTTAATCTGTTAATACCTTACGCTCGTTACACTAGCCGTCTGATCTGTCATTTTACCGATTGTTTTCTAGTCTCGATTGTGACAGTTTGACTGAGCATGAATTCGCATTACGAGTGATTCATGCATAACAAGAGACGCTTGCTCTGTCCATCCAACTCGTCTCGCTTGATTTGTATCTTCTTAATCGATTTCTGAGATTTGAACATCGATTAACCACTATTAACCATACCAGCCAATTAACAAATGTACCGCTTTTTCAACACTGAAATCCTTACCTGACCATTAATTCCTCATAAGGCATCCACGCTGACATTCCACCCTTTTCTATCTTGTGTTGGTGTTCTGGCCACGTTCCAACTTGTCCATTCTTGTTGGATTCTTTCTGTCTCTGTTTTTCATCTCCATGTAGTTTTTGGCCTTCCTCTAGCTCTTTTCGCTTCTGGAACCCATTGTTGTGCTACATTATCGTTCACGCCTTAATATGTGTCCTATCCATGTCCACCGTCTCTTTCTGATTCACAGCTGATGTTTCTGGTATTAGCAATTTCATTTAATGTCTTGTTTGATGTCTTATTTTTAGGATATTTCTTAGGCGTTGATGTTGTACAGTATTTAGTTTCTTTTTTCAAAGTTTGTGAGTTTCCATGTTTCACATCCATACAGGAGAACAGGTCTTACCAATGATTTATACAGGTATATTTTTGTTTTTCGACCAATTTCTTTTGCATACCATATGTTTATTAGGCGACGGAATGCCCCTCTTACTTTCTGTATTCTGTTTTTGAAGTCGCTACTCTCAACTCCTTCTTTGTCCATGACTCCTCCAATGTATGCAAACTTGTCTACATCCTCTACTTTCTTGTTGTATAAAGTTATCAGCTATTTGGTCTTTGTATGCTGAGATCACAATTTTTGGGGTTTAGTTTCATTCAAACTCTGTCAGATTCTGTTGTTAATTTCTGCGTTTTCAAGGTCGCTAAGTTTTGAGGAAAGAAGTGCTCTGTCTTCAGTAAAGTCAAGATCTAGAACGGTGGTAAAGTTTCATCTTACCCATCTGGTTTTGACTGCAATTGTTCTCTTTGCATGATCCAATCTATGATCTATTGTTGATTGTTGTCCATTCCATCAATTATTTCTTAGCTCTTTCATTCATAACTTTTGCTACTCCATTAACTTGATGTTCATCGTCCCCGACATAGATCACTGTATCTCCACTTTAAAGTTTGGTAGCACCCGATCTTTTCCATCTACTCTCACTGATACCTAGTATGTCAATACCATAATTTTGTATTTCTTTTGCTACTTGTGCTGTATTTGATATGTCTGCCATTGTTCTTACATTCCAGCATTCTATGTACATATTAAGTTTTGGCGCTTCCTTCCAATGTGTCATGTTCGATTCCTCAGCAATACACCAGTTTTGGGTTTTTTCAGCATTTCTGGTATCTGTTACAAGCTCTTTTTTACGGAGTTAGGTTGTTAGCCCAACGACAAACCTCCAGTCTGGTGGGTCGAGTTTTCTCTGGATAGTCCTTCCCGTAGATGATAGCATTACCATGCTAACGGATTGCATCTGTCTGGATTTCATTCTGGTTTGTCTCCCATGGCCTTTGACTTTCCACAGTCACCAACAAGGCAGTGGGGCTTTTTACCTATAGCTGGGGGTTTGGTTTGCAGGCACCAGGGCATATCCACTCACCGGTGGGCCTTGCATGCCTTGCATCTAGGGTTAAACCTCCTCTGAGACCTTGTGGTTCTGTCTGAGGCCGTAAGTAGCCCAGTTTCCATTTGCCATCTCGGGGAAGGTCCAATATCTGGGTCACTTAGGGCTTACTGCATAAGAGGCTGTAACTGGCATTCAACACTGAAATATTATTTTTCTATAGAATAAATCAGATAGATAATCAAGTGCGATGAATAATTTCAGTGTTTATTGTGTCGTATATATAAAATACAATTACGTTTGTGGTCCTTTTTAGATGGCTCCTTTCATAAGCAAATTTCCCAATATAATACTGTTTTAGAAATAGGGACCAGATGATTACAGATGCGATAAACATAGATTCTACCACTGCATCGAGTGTAATACGATATTTATTCACTCGAGACAGTTAAATTTTCAAATTTAAAACGCGAGGCTCGCCGAGCGTTTTAAATATTTAAAATTTAACTGTTGAGAGTGGATAAATATCGTACTACACGAGATTTGGTGGTAGAATCTGATTCTCTAATGATTTTCAAACAATATGCAGGCAAACTTATTCCTTCTTTTCGAATGATCTGCAAAAAGATGTGTTCTTTCTATGTGACGTCATCAGGCATGGTCGCCTTTTTTCATGCCGTCACAATAGGAAATTCAGAGGAAAGCAAGAAAAATCGACGTCATAATCGGATTTTAACCAATGAAGAACTGAGATCAAACGAACCACACGTTGATTAAATTTTTTTTATACAATTGGTGCAGAAAGGGATAAATTGACAAGGAATTAGAGAATTACAAATATATTACGAAAAATGGATAACTTAACACAAAAGAGACATGCACAGAATAAAACAAAACCAAAACCAAAAGTTAACCAAACCTTTATGAAAGCCAATAATGATTTAAAAGTGGAAGCAGATCTGGTTCTCCATGTCTCCTTCTGTCATATTACTAAGCAAATAAAACCGGTTTTGATCTGAATCGTGTGTGTCAATAATATGCATTTTGGAATATAATTCTACCATTATCAAAAAGAGACTCAAGATTGCGATCGACTCTTCGTGGTGATATCCCCATCCAACAATTATAGGGACGACATAAACTTTACTGGAGTGTAATCTTTAAAACGAAACTGTCTGCTACTGCTGTTTCGTTTTATTTGCATGTACCTTCAATCGAATGAGCCAAGCAAACTTGCGTTTTTAAATTATACATCACTTTGTAAAATGTATAAGATGTTTTATCTAGTCAACTGAAAACAGAGTACAATTGACCTGCATACATAAAGTATGAGCTAAAATTAAAGCAAACAAATTGTGTTTTTAAATTCTGTCTCAGTTGGTAAAATTTATTAGATGATATTTCCAGACAAATGAAAACAATAAACATTTCAACTTCGTCCATAAAGTATAAGACGAAATGAAAGCGCCGGACCCGTTTCCTTTGGTTTCCAATCGCAATCATGGGAAGTTGCAACGTTGATGTCGATGAAATGTCAACGATGTTTACTGCATAAACAAACGACAAAGGTTGTATTTATATAGATGCATCATATTAATGAAATTTAATTTCTAATAAACCAGCCAAAATACTTAGTAGATTGCTTTTTTAAAACATTGATTTTTATTTAGACACTAGAAGCTGCTTTCTGATGTCTAGATAGTTTTTTTTTAAACATTGATTTCTTTTTAGACAACATAAGCTGCCTTCTGATGTCTTGTAGATGGCTTTTTTACATAAGGTAATGCCTGTACCAAGTCAGGAATATTTTTTTCATTCGTTTGATCTGTTTGAGCTTTTGATTTTGCCATTTGATAAAGGACTTTTCGTTTTGAATTTTCCTTGGAGTTTGGTATTTTTGTTATTTTACTTTTTTTGTAGATAGCTTTTTAAAACATTAATTTCTTTTTAGACACTAGACGCTGCCTTCTGATGTCTAGTAGATTGCCTTTTTTAGACATTGATCTTTTTTTAGAAACTAGACGCTGCCTTCTGATGTGTAGTAGGTTGCTTTTTAAAAAAAAAACATTGATTTCTTTTTATACACTAGACGCTGCCTTCTGATGTCTAGTAAATAGTTTTTTTTAAACATTGATTTCTTTTTAGACAACAGAAGCTGCCTTCTGATGTCTTGTAGAGAGCTTTCTTTTACATAAGGTAATACCTGTACCAAGTCAGGAATACATGCATGACCTTGTAATTTTTTATTAACTGTGTATTTGCATTCAGGTGTCACATGTCAAATTTATTCGTTCATTGTGTGTTAATTTACGTTTTTTGATTGAGTCAAGCCTTCCAATTGATATTTTATAGTGTTTTTTTCTAAGTTGTGATGTTATACTATTGTTTCAGAAAAGGGAGAATGTTTGGTACCATTAAAACGTTTAATCCCGCTGCAAATGTTTGCACCTGTCCTAAGTCAGGAATCTGATTACAGTAGTTGTCGTCTGTTTATGTAGTTCATACGTGTTTTTATATAGATAAGACCGTTGGTTTTTCCGTTTGAATTCTTTTACACTAGTAATTTTTTGGGGCCCTTTAAAGCTTGCTGTTCGGTGTGAGCCAATGCTCCGTGTTGAAGGCCGTACCTTGACCTATAATGGTTTACTTTTATAAATTGTAACTTGGATGGAGAGTTGTCTCATTGGCACTCATACTACATCTTCCTATATCTATGACAGTTGTTTTTCATTTGTTTGATCTGTTTGAGTGTTTATTTTTTTTTTACCATTTGATAAAGGATTTTTCGTTTTGAATTTTCCTTGGAGTTTGTTATTTTTGTTATTTTACTTTTTTTTTGTAGAAAGCCTTTTAAAACATTAATTTCTTTTTAGATACTAGACGCTACCTTCTGATGTCTAGTAGATTGCTTTTTCAAAGAACATTGATTTCTTTTTAGGCACTAGATGCTGCCTTCTGATGTCTAGTAGATTGTTTTTCTAAAATATTGATTTCTTTTTAGACACAAGACGCTGCCTTCTGATGTCTAGCAGAATGCTGTTTTTAAACATTGATTTTTTACTAGATACTGTCTTCTGATGTCTAGTAGATTGCTTTTTGAAAACACTGATTTCTTTTTAGACACTAGACGTTGCCTTCTGATATCTAGAAGATTGCTTTTCTAAAACATTGATTTCTTTTTAGAAACTAGACACTGCCTTCTAGTGTCTAGTTGATTGCTTTTAGACACTAGACGCTTAGCAACATATAACAAACATTCATTCTTTGATCACTGCTCTTGATATTGTCGATTGCTAATATGCATACTCTTATTTAAGAAAAACTAAACATACATAACTGTATTTGATCCTGTTAATTATGGTTGCATATCAATATGTATGTTCTCAGCTTTGTTTGTTTGTTTTGTTGTCATACTCGATCCTTTTGTCTGAAATACTTTATAGAAAAATCTCTGAAAAAGTACAATGCCTTAATACTAGACGAAAGTTTTGCAAGTCCCATTTCTATTCATCCGTACTGATACATCTAGATAATTGAAAACAATAAACATTTGAACTGCAAACATATACACAACATTTAAAAACATTTATCGTCAGAATTAAGTGTTAAACTCATTTAATGTCTCTTCTAATACATTTTTTTACAAACATTAGATAAAGTATATCTTTTGTAACTCAAGTGTCTTATTATGTATATTCTTTTTTTATTTTTCCCAAGTGCACTTTTAAAATGTGTCAGTAACGACGTCAAACTCTTTTGAATTGTTAAAGCAATCTCAGATATTGTTTAAAGTGATTGTTTACGTTTCATTTTTGTTTGACAGCAAAATAAGGAAAGAAATTTATTTTGATTGTCTCTTTACATTAAAGCGATAGATTATTGAAGAGCTGTCAGACATTTCTCGCTTTTGTTGTCGGAAAGTTTCAATATGCGGGCTGTTTTGTCCTGATTAACTACGATACTTTGGATTTGCGATCCCGTCACTGGGATTGGATTGCTTTACTTTTTCTGCTAGATCATATTTATATATATGTACCATGACGCCTGTCTGTCTTATGTCTCGTGAAACAGTTTTGTTAATGCCAATCTGAAAATCAGTGAGCTGTTTACCGACGATTTGTTGATTGTTTATCATGAGCATTTGTTTGCAAACAAGTTATATGTTCATTTTGCACTGTAAATGTATGTTGTATTACATTCATAAACGTAATTTAGTTAAAAGTTATCTTGACGAACGTAGCAATTCGCAAATGTTTCCTTATTCCAAAAAGTGGATACGCGATATGATTGCCAATTAAACAACTATACATGTATACTAGTATATAAAGATCAAAAGATTAAAAGTTGATTAATAATTATGGGTTACCGTACGGCCTTTAACATTGAGCAAAACCCATCATACGGGCCGAATGATAATAACAATCCTTTGGATGAAAATGCTACATTTCCATCAAATTCGCATGCAATTGTTATCTTAAATGGGCATTAGCTACGAAAAATTAAAAAAATCAATGATTTTTTTTTATTCAATCATTAATGAAAGTCAAATAGTGAAATAATGATTAGCTGTTAGCAGCCAGTTTTGTTCAATTTGGTCAAAATGTGCAAGTGAATAATTCGACCTCCTTCAATCCGTATCCATGTGACCTTCAATTTAACCCCTTAGCTAGAGATGGGTTACACATGAACTAGGCATGTTCAACATTGAAAAGTTAAACAAGGGTAAACAATTTATTTGACTGATTCGATCCACAAAAGCTCATTCTTGTACAGGTAAAAACGATGATTAACATATATTTTTTACCTATAATATGAAATCAAACAGACCTAGAAAAATCCATGTTCACGTGTTCACCTATCTATTTATATCTATTTTTATGTTTTATATCGGGTTATATGACCGTCGGCAGTTTTCGGAGGTGATCTCGATGATTAATTAGATGGCGTCTAGACTAAAATACACATGAAATGCTGATAAATATTACCGAGTACATGCATCGTAAATTGTTTATTTTAGACTTTTTATAATTTAGATATACGTTTTAGTATGCTATAAAACAAATATGAGAATTTGAGTCAAATCGGTGGACATGAATTTGACAGCTAATGCCCCTTTAAATAAAGTAAAATTTTGATAAGTAGATACTGAATTCCTTGTGGTGTCAAATGACATCAATTTTTAGCATGATGGCTTGGGTTGGTTAACATGTGTATTGCCTAGTACATTTAATTAAAGTAACTGTTAGAAATTTATAAAACCGTATCTATAAATTTATATAAGAATGCGATATTTTACCAGATTTGTACTTTGCATAAACATCACGTAGAGTGCCACATATTGAGTAGTAACTTATAACACTTCCGGAACACCTGATTTTTTTATCCCCCCCGTTTTTTGTTGTTGTTTTTTGTGGGGTTCGTGGTGCTCAATCTTAAGTTTTCTGTATTATGTTTAGTTATTGTTTTCTTTTCATCGTTTTTATTGTTGGTCATGGTGTGTCTGTTTTTACTTAACTTCTGATTTTTGATCGCCCCCTTTATATCGTCTCTCATATTTTTATATAATCCAGTTCAGGTTTCAGTGAAGGATTTTAAAATGAGAGTAATTTCATATTCGCTGTTTTCTTTTCAATTTCTGGCAAAATATATCTAACTAAATGTTTTATTTAATCGGTTTTAATGACATGGGTTCTTCAAACCTTCCTCGTGAAGGTGAATAATGTTGTTGGTTGAGGTATAAGAACTTAAAAATATAGTTTATATATTCCTGTTATGTTTGGTAATATTGTGTGGAAATGTAGTGAAGAGAATTGGAAAGTCATTACTACCAACCGAATAAAAAGGGGCATTAAAAAGCACGTATTACTAATTTATCCCCGACATCAATTTTTTTTAATCTCCAAAAATAATTAATTCCATTGACTTCAAATGCTTTATTGCAAACGTTAATTGTAAGTTTTTAAGGGAAGTAGTTAAAGGATAGATTACTTGTAGAACACATACCAGAAGCCAAGATGAACCAAATTTTGTCGGTTTTCTTTGGGTAATTGAGGTTATTATCGAATGTATTTTTTTTTATTTTTTTTGTTGTTGTTATAATAAATAATATAAAAAGTCTTTCAAACGGGATGTATAAAGACACACCCACGTTCATTTTGATCTATAAAGAGGTTAAACTCCTAACTATCCTACTGTTAGTAAATGGTCGATACATTTATTTTTGGCATTGCACAAGTCATGTCTTCTTTGACTGTCCATGACGTTAAAATACTAAATCCCTGGGATGTGTTTTAGTTGATTTTAGTCCCTAATGCATGATTTTTTTTATTATTAATTGTTTTGGCTTTTAACTAGCTGTCAGTAACTGCGAGTACTCTCAAATCGTACTTTCTTGTTTATTTGACCTGTTCATACTAATTGTAATGCTTTTTTGTTATTTAATGTTATTCAGGGTTATATCTGGTCTATATACTGCTTTGATAAGTGTTTGGCATTACTATAAATTTTCACTTCGTACTATGAACATCAAAATTATTTATTTTGTAAATATATTTCCTTTCTCTATTGAACTGTACACGTATACCTAACAACAAAATTATTTTCATTTACCTGTGTATAAAGGTATTGCAAATGGCTGATATTTTTGTTCGAGCATATTGTTTTTCTTAAATTGTTTAACATTTCATACCGATATAACATGTTACTTTTATTATTCTTCCCTTAGTTTATCTATTTTGTATTTACATTGTATCATAGGTCAAATTTATTTGTTCAGTGTATGTTCACTGGTGTTAATATGTCCTTTGATTGAGTTAACTTTTTAAGCTATTTCAGTTGATATTTTATAGTGTGTCTTTCTATGTTGTGATGTTACACTATTGTTTCAGAAAAAGGGTGAAGGTTTGGTACCATTAAACGTTTAAACCCGCTGCATTTGTTTGCACCTGTCCTAAGTCAGGAATCTGATGTTCAATAGTTGTCGTTTGTTGATGTGGTTCATAAGTGTTTCTCGTTTCTCGTTTTTTATATAGATTAGACCGTTGGTTTTCCCGTTTGAATGGTTTTACACTCGTAATTTTTGGGGCCCTTTATAGCTTACTGTTCGGTGTGAGCCAAGGCTCCGTGTTGAAGACCGTACTTTGACCTATAATGGTTTACTTTTATAAATTTTGACTTGGATGGAGAGTTGTCTCATTGGCACTCATACGACATCTTCTTATATCTATTAAATATACTTTTTAATTCAGTTTGACATAGTATTTATAAACACGAACGCGTATAATATGCACGAACCCATTTAATATACACGAACACGTTTGATATTCACGAATTATTATCTGGGAACTAACCAGTATATCGTACCTGTGATATAGTGATCACAGCGTTGGAAAGGAGATCATAGATAATAAAAGAACAAACCCGCCAGTGATAGTAGCTAGGCTTTCATTACAATTTAAAAAAAATATTCAGATATCTTATGCATAAAATGTGAACGAATATGACCAGGAACTAGGTAAAATAGAGTTTAAAATAAAAACATTCAGGTTATGTAAACACTATACCATAGGGTAGTGCTCTACAATTAATGGAGGATAATATAGGAAACTGAACTGAACTGAATTAATTGGACAGGTCACACGAAAACAAAACAACAAGAAAGAGAAAATAAACCCAAGGAAATAAAGGATACGTCCAGAATATTGAACGAGTTTTAGGAATACATAGAATAACAAACATGTTATATTTTAGTCTTTAATGATACAACATGTATGAACATTTTATTTGGATCGCTGACGATTAAGGTTATTCGTGTATCACGAATAAAACAAATGGAAATGTGAACCTCATTTTTTTATTTAAAAAGCGTTTTCCCCCTTTTTTCTGTTTACCTATGTACATTTTGCTGACTAACTATGTAAATTATTTCATACCAGTAAAATATTTTCATTTGACCTTTAATACCCTGTATATCAACCTAATATAATTTTTCAGTCTTACTACTGGTAGTATTAATGGTTAATACAGTGAACTACGATATTGTCGGTTATAAAAATGGTCATATACGGTTAAAGAGAATTAATCAAATTTTACAGTCTGCTTATACTGTAAGCGATTCTGTCTGAACTGGAATCAGGATATCTGACAGAAGCAATTAATTTGTAAGATGAATACAAGAGTTAGTGTTCATTTCGTTTAACTTTAATCAAAGCCTAAGATTATTTTTTTTATTTAAAGATTTATCTTAATTTGTACAAATTGTGTATGCATGATGCACAATTTAGAATTGCCATAGATTAGCACATACGGCTTTCCTTAGTCTTGTGGTAGGGTTTTTATAGATTACAAGGTTTTAGCAAGAAGTACCCGTGGGATTCCAGACATTGGGTACCAATAAGGCACAATAGTAGTTACATGTATTCTATGTACCTAGGGTGAATTTTGAAAAAGGAGTTTCAATCATTATTCCGATAAAGTTTTTAAAGATCCAAAAGATTTTTTTTAATTGATAAAATCAACCATAAATTGTCCCTGGAGGACGTGATTTCCATCTAATAGGACGGAATTAGTGTCTACATGTGTCAACACAGACACGAAAGGACTTGTTTTGTTTTTTACTTCAATGGTTGTTTTAAGGCACTTTAAATTTCGTCAAATGTTCTATCTATAATTGAAAAACCTCAGAATCTGCACAACAATCGTAAGCGTATTATATGATACACAGAAAGGCCTTTAGCTGTTCGTACATTATTAGTTTTGGACTTTCGTTAATTCAAGTTTCCTCACCGAACCCATTATCTTGATGTAATCTTGTTTGTTTATCAATCCTCTACATATTTACCAGGTAGCCCGAGGATATTTGAATATCTTTAGCAACCAAGGAAAGTATGCTTATCATATTGTCCTTCCGTTTTATAATATTATCATAACATAAATAGCAAATACCTTCAAGTTGTGAAATTAAATTGTTAAAGTGCAATTTATTTTCAGAACATTGATACTTGAACATTATCATTCTCTCTTAATTTATAGGTTTTACATCAGTCATCAGCCTTTTACAGATAAGTTTGCTTCGTTTGTAACACTGCTTTCAGATATGCAATCTCGTGTATTTTATTACTGTTGCTAACTAGGAAACCCTACAATATCAGTATTTGTAAATCACCAACACAGTGCATAAAAGCGTTCATCAAATTTATCAGACAACTTTCCATATTTTCCATGGTATGCAAATATTTACCAGACTAAAATATTGCGGGAGAACAATGTGTCAAAAAAAAGAGGCGGAAGATATCAAAGGGATATTTCAAATCATAACCGATGATCATACCATGGCAAAACACAAACAAGATAAACATCAATAAAGAAAACAAAAGAATGAGCAATACGAACCCCACCAAAAACCAAGGGTGATCTCAGGTTCTCTGAAAGCGTAAACTGATCCTGCTCTAATCATGGCATCCGTTGTGTTGCTCATATAAGTACAAACTTGGTGAGTTGGTGATGTCGAATTAAAGGAAAAGAGGACGGGATTGTTGTTACGACAATTGGAGTATATCCGTCGTCATCTGTTAAACAGATATTCCATAGCGGTGCTGGCGCCCGTATTTTCGAAGGGGGGACCTAAACTTCACCACTTGGAAATCTTGGTTTAATAGTTTCCTTGTAAGTTGTAACATTCTCAAGGAAAAAATCATATTAGGAAATGAAAGCTCTGGAATATCGTATCAATTGGGAGATATATATATACTTCATATGCAGGCGCTGCTGGAATGTTGCTACTAAGAAATGGAAAGTTTGCAATTGTAAAGCTGAAATTATATTTTTTTTTGTCGTAAGTTTTGTACTCAACCGAACCTCATTGTTAATATTTCTAGATGTTAGTCAAGATATGAAGCAGAATTTTCTGTATCTGGTGTATCTTCTATTTCAAGTTCGATGGGGATACGAGAACATAATCTATATAGCGGTACGTGAAGTTAATGGATAATGCTAGCTTCATTTCATTCATCATAAGAAACTCCTGACTGTAGGATGCCTCATATGAATAAATGAGCAAGTTGGCAAGAAAAGGAACACAGTTGGTTCCCATGGGAAATTCTTAGTTAAGTCAGTTTCAGAGTATTTCTGTTTGAATCAGAGTATTTATTTACAACGTATGGTTTGTCCCTTCCAAAAACAAATACAAGTATTTGTTTTTTATGAAACAAAGTAAGACCAACCTTTTTTTTCAATTTGTGTTTAAGTTTGGAGATGGTGAATACTTGTTTAAAGGGTTTAAAAGTCAAATGATTTTTATACTATTGCAAGAGGAAAGATTGCTGTACACAAACAGATCTTTGGAATTTTAAATTATCAACATCTGATTCACCCTACCGTTAGAATATGTATTCTCATAATTACTCTTGAAGCCTGTCTTTGTTTACTGATAACATTGATGTTGATAGTATAGAAAGAGGTTTCGTAGAGCACTTGGAAGACCCAGCAATAAAGTGAAAGAAGATCCAGTTCTTCATCTTTGGTTGAAATCCCAAAGGAACATACTCTGTCTACCATGAACAACAAATTTATTTATTTTATAAAAATATTTCCGTACTCCTAACAACAAAATTATTATATTCAAATTTACTTGTGTACGTTATTTTATTTAAGGATGTACTTAGGTGAGGTTTAGGAATTTTTGTCAGATGTTCGGACTCCTTGGTTTTTTCTTACGAAAATGGGCAAAATATTTTACCCCATAACACCCATTTTTCTTTTCATATAAGACCTCAATACCTCGTTGAAGGTCATTTACCAAACTTTAAGCAGATTCTAGATTTCTTTTCTTTCGATTTGAAACCCAAATAATACCAATGCAAAGATAAGGTAAAAGTCCGAGTCATCCTTTTTCCGCCATTTAAAAAAAAAAAATATCTCAAAAACGAGCTCCATAACCTATCAATGATTTAAGCTTATTTTGTTCCTGAACTAATGCTCTTCTGACTTAAAGTATCAATTTTAAATTCTAGATTTTTTACATTTCACCTAAGTACATCCTTAACGCCATTTTGTCCAAGGTTATAGTTGTCTTTTTGACATTGTTTTACATCCCCCCTTTTTTTATTTAATATTGTATTTATCTTGTGTCATAGATCAAATTTATTCGTTCAGTGTATGTTTACTTGTTTTTGTTCATATTTCTTTTTGATTGAGAAGCCATTTCAATTAATATTTTATAGTGTGTCTTTCTGTGTTGTAATGTTACACTACTATTTCAGGTTACCTGGTGAAGGTTGGCGCTTGTTAAAACGTTTAAACTCGCTGCATTTGTTTGCACCTGTTCTAAGTCAGGAACCGGTTTCAGTGGTTGTCGTTTGTTGATGTGGTATTTAAGTGGTTCTCGTTTCTCGTTTTTTATATAGATTAGACCGTTGGTTTCCTGTTTGAATTGTTTTACACTAGTCATTTTGTGACCCTTATAGCTTGCTGTTCGTTGTGAGCCAAGGCTCCCTGTTGAAGGCCGTACTTTGACCTATAATGGTTTACTTTTTACACATTGTGACTTGGATGGAGAGTTGTCTCATTGGCACTCATACCACATCTTCTTATTTCTATATAACAGACCTATGATTTCTTCATTGGTAAGTGTCGTATGGGTTTATAATGAGGTTCCAAGTGAATTGTCTATACTATAGTACCTAATTACTTTATCAACCAGGTTATGTTATGTATTTTACACTCAAACCCGATGTTGTTTGGTGATTTATCTGCCGGGACGAAAACCTATTTGTCATGGAGTATAATAGGACAAGTGCTTTGCAAAATTTGAGTCTTTTTTGTATTCATAGACCCATTCAGTTTTTCAATTCTGATTTGTATCAATATAAAAATAAGGGGATGTGGCATGATTGTCAATGAGACAACTATTCACCAGAGTTCGAATGACGTGGATACAAGCACTTATATGTCACCGTAAGCTTCAATAATTAGAAAACCCATACCGTATACATAGTCAGCTATAAAAGTCTGACAGGAAATCGAGAAAACTAACGCCCTTATTTATAACTACAATTAACGAAAAACAAATATGACCGACATAAACAAACGACAACCATTGAATTGTAGGCCCCTGACTTAGGACATGAACAAACGACAACCATTGAATTGTAGGCCCCTGACTTAGGACAAGAACAAAAAGAATGTGGCGTGGTTAAATGTGTTCGTGAGCGCTCAACCCTCCCATAACTTAGGAAATTGGTGTAACAGCACAACATAAGAACACGCTGTTAAAACAGTTTTACGGTTGTAAAAAGAAGACAAAATTGCAAATGTCTGATGTATTGCTGTCTTTAAGCACGGCGTTCCCAATAACTAGAGTATTTTGAAGTTGAACATTACAAAGAATGTTTCAAGCGTTTAAGCTAAAATATCGTGATTAATGCTTATGCATAATTTTACCTCGCCTTAATTTTAAAATGTCAATTAGTATTGCCGTTCGTATGATATGTTTTAATAAATATCTATTTTTATAAATCTTCAAAGTTGCATAATTAAATTTTCTTATTTTCCCGTTCGCAATAATAAATGCATACATTGATTTCCAAAGTAACACACAAGATTATAATCTTGTATTAACTATTTTATTTTTACTACTCAGTGAATCTTTTCTCGACGTTTCTTTGCAATCTTCTAATTTCAGTTTCTTCCTTATCTGTTTTTTCGCGATTGTTTTTGCCGTAAAACCTCCAAATTAATATTGTCGGTGTCTTTTTTTCACAATTCTGTGTCTTTGTGGCAGCATTCGTCTTTTGAGATATTAATTATAATAAAGCATTGACTTTTCTATGTAGATATTAATTATAATAAATCATTGTTTATATATATATATATATATATATATATTAACTATAATAAAGCATTGTTTCTCTCTTTTTATGCCTCCATCGTAGGCAATGGGGCCTTAAGTGTTACTCTTGACCGGCCGTCCTTCTGTCTTTCCATCCTTTTGTCCTTTCGTCCTTCCGTCTTTCCATCCGTCCGTCCCATTTTTGTTTCCGCACTCTTATTCAAGTATTCCTTGAAACACATACTCGTACTCAATGCTATGAACTAAAATTCGCAAACAGAGTTAGAATTTGGGCGTTGAGTCACTTACCACTCTAGAGTTATGTCCCTTTATAACTTGGAAATTTGAAATTTGTTTTAGTTTCCGCACCCTTACTTCAGATTGCTTCCTCCAAATTTTATGAAATTCATACACAATGCTAAGAACCAAAACTCGCAAACAGAGTTCGGATTTGGGCATTGAGTCACTTACCATTCTAGAGTTATGCCCCTTTATAACTTGGAAATTTGCAAAGCTTGAGCGGGGGCATTCATGTCCTCAGACACATTCTTCTTTTGTTATCCCCATAATAGACGACGCTCTTAAATTTAACAAAACGATTGATGATTGAATGATCTAGATATCTTTTAAAATCACAATGATTAACTTGATTATATTAGTAGCTGATCTGTTGTATTAATTTTCATACAAGTGGCTGAAATCGTATTTCATATGTTTAAAGGAATTAAACTGGAAGAATTAATCATCATAGAATACATTTTAGATCACGAACATGACATCAATTACGTTTTGCGGACGTTGTGGCAAAATGACTGTTATACTTTTTGATGTAATAGGAGAATCCTGTTTTTTATAACATAAAACTTTATAGCATATTAATTTTGAAATGTAGTTTTTCTTCTAATCTCTATATTCTATTATCTTACTCGGGGATTGGGGTTGGCACTTCAACCTTGTTTGTGATAGGGGTGAGCAGCTGAGACATTAATTGAGTACCCATCCCTTTTCATATATTTTGAATAACAAAAATACGTATACCCTATCATATGTATTTGAAAAAAATACATATAGCTTCGTGGAGAGATAAATAGATTTGAAAAATATCTCGATAAATTTACGTTTGCAGTTTTTATAGAATTTGAGAGAAAATATTGACTTCCAGATGCGGATCCAAGATTTTGTAAAAAGGGGGGTGTCCCTAGGTTAGACAAAATTTGTAGAGGAACCGGTAAAAAGTCTGGATTAACCATATATGAAGCTCTATAGGGGGCCGGATTCCCCTCTTAATCCGCCTCTGACTTCTGAATAGTTATAGATACATGTACCAATGATTCAATCAGTAACCTTGTCATATATTTCATCTTTTAAATTTCACGACCTTATCATACGTATATAATGAAGCTTGAAAACGTGACCTTATTCAACGGCTCATACCAGCTACTCAAAACATAGTAAGTGGATCCCCCGACAGCCGATTGAAATCTAGATTGAAAACATATTTGCCGTTTCTTATACGTTGTGACTAGATGGTTTCACCTTTTGAAGTCGTTGATGTCATAAGAATATCACTGTTTCCTACAAGAAAATATTATAAACCTGGAACACATTAAATGTACTTTTTAGTCTATCGATAAACATTTTTGCTTTCATGTTTGTCAATTTCAAGAATCTTGCATATATTATTGGTCATTTATTAAGCCGTTTTAAAACAACTATTTTCTGGTCTTCGTTGTCAGTGAAGTTGATTTGCTTTGTCGTCACAATAAGTATAACAAAAGTAATATCCCTATCAAGTTGTATGACGTTCTAAGAAGAAATAGGATGTATAGTCCTTCCTTTCAATTATATTAACCTGCTCAGTCGCTCCGTAATCTCGTATCACGGCTTTAAGACGTGAGCAGGCATTACCAGCGACGTCACAATGTATGAGGAGACGTTATCAAGCTTGATTTCCTCAAGCGTCAAGCTGTCTAAGGGGGGGGGGGGGGGGGACAGACCAGTAATAGAACGAAAAACAGATTATCGGGTTTTCTACGTATAGATATCGTAAAATACCAGCCGCTCGACACAATGTGAAGCTTTTTAGCTCGTTTGCTGCGCTTGCTTGTTCACCAAAAGGTCCACATTGTGGCTCGCGGCTGATAATAACGATATCAATATGACTTTTTTGTATAGAAAATCCGATAATCTGTACATATATAGACACAACATTCTTATCTACTCTTGACACAAATGAAACGTTTGCCATGACGTTTATGCATGCATAAACATGGAGTAATCGAGTGTTGATAAAAGGGTATTTTTATTGTAATTTCCTAATGTTTTCCTAGTTTCTAGTCTATTATACTCCAATAAACACAAAATGGCCATACTTTTATTGATCTGCAATATCAACTTCTGGTTTCAATAATAATCTATTTCAAAATTGATAGTATACCAACACCGATGCGTCTTTTAATACATGTGATAACATTCCAAAAATCAATTCTGTGTCACCGTCTGAAACTAAATAGATTAACATATAATGCATTTGTGTTTAAGAGTTTAAGTTGTACCCAACTTTACCAGTGCTCCATTTTGTATGGTATCTGCTTGTTTTAAGTGATTAAATGAGTGCTAGTGTTCGTATTACTTCATGTTGTCCCAGTCTTTTTAATAATTGATATTTTATTGTAACACAGTCAGTATTCGTCTACAGCGTTTGCATAGACATCTTATCGCGTTAATGTTGGTGCAAAATGTTCTGCTTTTTTCTGTTGTTTGTGATTCCGGAATTCCTCTATTACATTAAATATGACAGCTGTTTCTATTAATGGTGCATGGGTTTTAAGAAGAAAGTTAAGAATGATAATTTTCAAATGCACGCAAAATGTACCAGTGCAAAGATGGAAAGTTGTGTATTATAAGTTTTGGGGTTTCCTGAAAATAGTGTTTATCAGTAAATATGAAGTAGATTAGAAAAAAAAACACTTGTTTGTACTAACCAGTATATATGCTAACGTAGTTATTGTTGAACCTTTATTTAAAATTCGAATATGATACAAGAAAACATGACCATCATACACACTATTTGAGATCCAGCTGCCATTATTTTCAAAACCTGTTCAGGACACTGCTTGACATTATCGTTCTCTGGGTAGATAGAAGCACATGTCGTAACGTAAGATTTTACTTCACAAATCCTTGTTTAGCGGTAACAAAAAATATTATATATTAATTTAAAAAACACCCCATAAAATGCTTGTCATCGCAGAGGAAAATATTTAAGTGACATGTCTCGATCCTTTCTAGTCAATCAGAATCTTAAAATCGATGTCAGTTATGGAATTACGGAATCCGTTTTAACTATCATGTCTGCAAATTATACCGATACTGATTGACGACCAACTGTATGTCATTCTGGTTTTGGGACTGTGTGGTAATACGATATTACGTGATTATGTGTACCCGAGATGGGTCTGGTATTGGTAGTCAGATTAAAAATCAATTTTGCTCACTTATCCAGCCGAATAAAATCTTAATATTCTTAAATTTATGTTTATTTATACAAAAAGAACATAATATAAATTTTTCATTTTTTTGCGAAGTTTCCCTTTAAAGTGCAAAGGAACAAGGAGAATAACTTACTATCAACTGAAATTATCAGAGCCAAAATTTGAGAATATCAAAACGTTAAATGTATTCGGATCGGATAACCTAAATAGACCAAAATATAATTCCTGAAAACTGATTGAATCTAACTACATTTATGCACGAAATGATTTCATCCAATGTAGTATGACTTGTTACTGTGTAGCCAAGAGCATAGCAAACTGATACCAATTTATTTTGAAAAGACTTACGTATAGTGCTTTTTAGAATATGAAAATTAATATATTCTGGTCGTCATTTTTTATTCTTTTATATCAAAATTATTGTTGGGTATGAATATGAAAGCTAGGAGTAAACATTTGTAATAGATTTTTATGCTAGACTTTCTTACAAAGGGTTCACTTGACTCAATTTTTATTGGAAAACTTCAGACCATATCTTGCACTATTATAAACCCCTACATGTACATTTTGTATCTCGAGATCTGATTTTTCTTATAGATACTGGTGCAAGATGTACTGTACTATTTTCATAGGTACTCATTTTAGTTTATTGAGGAAAACTTGTATTTTCATGGATATTTCATCTAGTGCATGGTTTGACAAATTCTGCATACAAACTAATAAGAAATTTTACTCCGTCGAACACTTTAATTCGTGGTTCACCTATGCCCACGAAATTCACAAACATTATTAACCAAAAAATGAAAATGAATCCACAATATGTTTCTTTCATCAAACGACTTCGATATTGATGTTTATGAACGCAAAATCCAGTACCCCATGAAGAAACTAAGTGTGTTGGTCGCGATTAAAATATTGCACAAAACAATGCATCCTGCTATCGATCTGGATTGAGAATTATTTAAGAGAAACCAAGCAACCTAATTAATTTTGAATGTTTATCGAGATTGAGGATTTTTTTTCAGGCGAGAAACCTCGTACATTGAATGTATTTTAGTAAATATACATATAAGAAAATGTGATCTGCCCATGAGACAACTCTCCACCAGAGACCAAATGATTTATAAGTTTGCAACTAAAGGTATTCGTACGATATGTTTATTCTGGTTTTTTTTCGGAATTAAGTGCTATCGTCGTGTCATAATTATATAAGTGAAAAAGACTAAAACATGTATCATCTAGAAATAGTTGGAAAACTTAGCGACTGATTATATGAAATATGGTTACAGATTATAATTAATTTGTAATAGTATTTTAGTAAATGCCAGGAATCTCTAAAATTATTTATACATAGAAAGTGGGTGTATACCTTCCAGTAAGATTTGTACTTTCGGTTAACTTCAAAGACATGAAGTAAAAATATTCAAGTGTACTGTTTATTGAGAAGGTGTACATATAGTTTCTATTCATTTCTTTCTAGTTAAGAAAGATTAAGAGTTATACACCTCAGATGTTGAAAATTCATTATGACACTAAATGGCTTTTATGACTTCGTACATGTAGAAATGATTGGAAAACCCAAGGACTACAAATTATCATTAATTTGTTATTGCCAAGCAAGAATATCTAAAAACATATAAATATAAAAAGTGTGTGTAAGACTTTTAATTCATTTTACTTCAAAGGCATTAAAATAATACAGGTGCACTGTATGGTGTATTAAATTTGTAGGCAATTCTTTCTTGTTAAGAAAGATTCAATATATCTATAAAACTCAGATGTCGACAACTCATAATGACATTCACTGAATGAAATTTACGTTTGCAAAATTACTATAAAACCAATATAAAAAACAATACTGACTTCCTAGGTGTACATGTATATACCAGTAGCATGGGATAGGTGTTTTACAATGATATAAAATCGACGAAAGATACCAAACGGACAATCAAAATTAATTTGTCGAAGAGAAACCGACTTCACCATGGTAAAAAACCAACATCACCATGGTAAAAAACCGACATCACCATGGTAAAAAACGAAAAGTGCCGAAAAGACAAACAACAATATAATAAAGTCGACGAAATTGTACATTTTAACTTGTTTTTGTCTTCACCTTAGCACAATCATGTTTATTATTGCTTCAGAGGCTCATTGAAATGTAGTAACTTCTTGCGTATATGTGTTTTGGGACATTGTATCGGCCAACAAATGATATTATTTGTAAGAAAGTCAAACAAGTTATTTCAGAAATTCATTGACAATCCTGCTTAACTTTAAGACAATTTGTAGCGTATATTAGGAATTTCAAACAGTACCAACAGGGCGACGATTGGAACTGTCTTGGTATTACTCTTTATGTGATTTTTAACTCATTGCTTAAGACCACCAATTAATGGTCTTCATATAGTATGACGATAAAACCATGGTTAATATCTGAAGAAAGTGATTTTATTTTCAACTATCCATTATCTTTTTTTAATTTATAATGTGTATGTATTATAGTAAATGGAGAAATGGGGTATTCTTCATTATAAGACAGCAATCATACATCATAATTGAACATTAAATGGTTTCTACAGATACTTTTGAAACTGACACTGATTAACCGAATACTTTTTCTTGTGGGAGTTATCTCCCCAAACACTGTTTTTCTTGTGTCCACTACTCCTTCGCAACCATAAAAGTAACCGACAAATTTATTTTACCAAATTGTTTGTTATATCTTCAGTATAAGAATAATAATTTTGAGCGAAGGAATCTGGAGACTCCATATGAGAGTTATTTCCCCTTATGCATTGATATAAGTGATATGCATTTGTAACTGTTAAACCATAAGTGATAGGGACCTAGGGTCTTTTGATTTGAGGTCCTTTGTCAAACAAAAAAGAAAATAAGGTCACGGCCAAAGGTCAAGGTCATGTTTTAAATTTTGATTTTGGCTCATTATCACTTCTTTTCAAAGCGTATCAGATATCGACAACGTAACACATACATTTTGGTTGAAAGGCTACGTTGACATTAAATGGGAGTTTTCTTCCCTCTTATATCTAAAATAATACGTATGGTGATATAACTCATTAACCATATATAATAAAGACCTTGGGTATTTTGATTTGAGGTCCATGGTTTATGACCTTGAAATTTGGGTCAATGTCAAAGTTTAATTTGACGTTCTAGATTTTGACCTTTGCTTTAACTTCTTAGTGGTACATTATAAGGTTATTTTACATTGGGTTCAAGACATATGATCTTAAAGAAGTTCAACCGGAAGTGACCTTTTGTAAACCGGAAGTAACCATTTTTGTATTATTTTCATGTAAAAAGTACTATAACTTTTTTGGAATCAGTGTGCATCCAGGTTCAAATGAAACCAGAAGTGAAATTTTTATCTATCTTAATTTTAGAAAAGGTAAATAGAAATCATGTACTTTTGGAATCAGCGTCAATTATTCTATTATCTGACACCAAAATTTTATAAAACCAAAAGTGAATATTTTGTATAAAACATGTTCATTTGGGGGTGGAAAGACCTTAAATTGGTTTTTAATTGTTGCTTTGTTCTCGTTCTGAAAACGTATGAAATGTCACTTGGCGTTAAATAAACAATAATAAATCAACCAATTCAGATACCGTAGTCTAGACAGACAGAATATAGAATATAGAAGATAGCATGTTCAGAGATAATACAAAATGTTTGTCATCAACACAAAATTCATGATAGGAAGTAATTGCTCTAAAATGAAGATTACTAGTTTTAGTGTTTTTGCCTTTTGTCCTGAAAAATTCAGATAATAAGACAGAAATGGTAAACAGCAAAATCTATAAAATTGTTAACATGATTGAAGATTTGTTTTTACCAATTTTAGCATAATTGAGTATTATTTTTAAACTATAATAGATAAAAAAAAATGCATTAATTATAAACAGCAAAACTTATCAGAAACACAAGATCCAATAACAATATAACTGAACAATCAATGGATCGCAAAATGCTAAGCAAGCTTGACATATTTTACAGCTAAAGTAAACATTAACCAACAAAGACAGGAAGGTGGTTTGTATTCATATATAGATGACAGACTGTCGTGTCTGCCCCATATATCCTCGAATATATTACCATAGATATCCAAATGTTGGAAAAAATTAAAGGGCTGCTTTCAGTTTGCAATATAAAGTAATGAAGAACATCTATGTTCATTAAAAAAAATAGTTAGAATTAGAATGCTGTTCATTTACTCTCATATGATATTGTAAACAAAGTTATATATGCAACCATCATTCACATCTATTATACCTTGTGATTGTTATGCATGATGTCTCTTGTAACACACGACTATGTCTTCCTAATGTATTATGTTGTGTTGTGTTGTGCATGAAAAGAACAGTCAACACTCAGAATCAAGAGGACGATACATGAACGAGACGAATCAAAAGCAACGAGACAATTGAATGGACAAATAAATACAGATTGTCATTGGTTCTTGTCTATTTTGTTTATTGTTATATATGTAAATTAGGATTTGGTTTTCTCGTTGGAATTGTTTTATATTTTGTCTTTCAGGGCCTTTAATAGCTTACTTGACGGTATTGGTTCAGCTCATTGTTGAAGGTCGTATGGTGACCTCTACATCGTTTTGTCTTTGATGGATAGTTGCCTTATTGGAAATCATACCACATCTTCTTATTTTTATAATGATTTATAACAACAGGCTAAGCAATAAGCTGCTATTGACAACTCTTACTAAAGCTTATATTTGTCTCAGATTCTCCAAAAGAATAAGCATGAATAACAATTATTATACTGTCTTATATGCACTATTTCTAAGTTTTATTTTTTTGTATCTTGAATAATTAAAATTAAGAGAATCATGATACTCTGTTATTCCCTGGTGTATTAAGTAATGTTTTACCATAAATACATTGAAGACAACATATCAATTATACCAGATACAACATTTTAAGTCTTTAAAATGACATGCAACAATGCATTCAATCAACCTCAAGGGGAGATATGATAAAAGCAATTATTTGGCCCCTGAAATGGCAAAAATAGTAAAATGCTTTATAGATTATGTTCAGATTTATTAATGAATTGATAGGCTGATGTAATCTTTACACTTTAGTACATAAAATATCAGCTTTGATGGCACTGTGACGTCAATAAAATGATTAAATTGACATATTTGAACTAAAATGGCTGTTTTGCACATAGTTTTGTTGAACAGAAGACAAAATGATAAAATGTTTTATATCTTTTATATTTATTTGAATACTTTATAATAATGAATGATATTTCGATGTAAAAAGGCCCGGAAATGCTGCAATAAGACATCCATAAACTTAAAACTGGTTAACTATCTGAATAATGATGATCTGAAATGATAAACGTAGTCTATTATTAGAAACATACACCAGATAATGGGAGAGTTGAGCACCAGATAATGGGAGGGTTGAGCGCTCACAAACATGTTTAACCTCGCCACATTCTTTATGTGCCTATCCCAAGTCAGGAGCCTGTAGTTCAGGGGTTGTCGTTGGTTCATGTCTGTCATATTTTTTTTCTTAAATTGTGTTGTTATAAATTATGCTTTAAGTTTTCTCAATTGAATTGTTTCATATTTTTCATGTCGGGTCTTTTACAGCAGACTATACGGAATTGGTTTTTTTTTCATTGCTGAAGGCCGTACGATTTCCTATAATTGCTTACATCCACTTCATTTGAACTTTAGTTGATCATAGTTGTCTCGTTGGCAATCATTCCATATCTCTTTATTTTTATAAGTTTGTGTTGGAAAATTAAGTACACGTACTGTCTCGAGAACACAATTATACACAAATATAGTCCCTATTGTGGACAGTGTGTTAATTTTTTTCATACACCTATCGATTGTGTTTCTTCATGTTTTATGCATAAACTAGCATGAAGGGGGTGAAATTACACTTAAAAAAATTGGGTCATGAATTTCAAGGTATCAAAGTAGGTATTTGGTCCTTTTGAAAAAGGTTAAAAATTAGCACGTCTGAAGCTGCAGCTGATTACCACAGGCGCTTGGGTATATGATACATATACTTTTTTCATTTTGTTTCTTAGTGTGGATAGTAAAAATGGGGGTTGTCTCAAGAGTTGGTAAAATCACTTGAAACTACGTGGAACATGCGCAGTAGTGATAGATATGTAGTATAAATATAGAAAATTGAATATTTTAATCAACAAAAAAAAAAAAATAAAAAAAAAAAATCTGTATCATATACCCAAGCGCCTGTGCTGATTACAATATAGATTCGTGTACACATCATCTGTATTTTAACTAGATATAAATGAAGCTGTTCATTTGACTTATAGTAAAGACCCCATAGCAAACAATTGTTCATATTTAACGTAAGAGCCGATGAAATTTTCTATTATTTTGATGTAACTTGTAATATTTGTAATTTATAAACAGTAGGACACTACACTTTTAAAAATTGAATTGAGACGCAAATGGGATTTTTATGCCGCCGCCGTTAGTCGAAGGGGGCATTAAGTGTTACCCTTGACTGACGGTCGGTCCGTCCTTCCGTCTGTCCCATTTTCGTTTCCGCACTCCTACTTAAGTATTCCTCATCCACATTTTATGAAACTCATACACAATGCTAAGGACCAAAACTCGCAGACAAAGGTTCAAATTTGGGCAGTAAATCACTTATCGACCTAGAGTTATGCCCTATATAACTTGGAAAATGGTTTTTTTTTCGTTTCTGCACTCTAACTCGAGATTGCCTCATGCCAATTTAATTAAACTCATACACAATGATAAGAACCAAAACTCGCAGACAGAGTTAGAATTTTGGCACTGAGTCACTTCCATTCTAGAGTTATGTACCTTTATAACTTGGCATTTTTTTGTTTCTTCACTAGCAATGACATCAAATACTCTCAATAAGTATGTTCACGTAATATAAGCAAGCTTGAGCGGGGGCATTCGTGTCCTCAGACACATTCTTCTTATTTAATTTTAATCTATTGTTCTAAAGAAATGCTTTATTATGTTGTTATTGGGCCTACTAGGTCAATGTTTTGTAAGAATTTTTTATGTAATAGTTGTCCCTTTTAGTTTTTTAAATCTTCAAAAACTGTCACGGAAAATGTTTTACTTCATTACCCTTTGTTTTTTTTTTTTTTTTTTTAATTTATTATTTTTTGAGATCCATAGAACTAAAATAGACATATAATGATACGGTCTTCAATCATAAGATAATTTTAAATGTTCATACATGTAACTTATGCCAGGTGATAGCCACAGAACACACAGATTTTACATTGATACATACGCAAACTTCTCAACTGAAAGCAATATCTATGAATATATTTGTGTTTATGAAATTGTGAGCTTTGAATTTAAAGGATAACAAGAGTTATTCATTTCATCGAGATTACTATTTTTAAAAAGCCTAAATTAGTTTGTAATACAGTTGACATCTGTAGCGGATAATAAGAGTTTAAATATATTAATTTTTACCAATCTGATCTGTATTTGATTCATTTTGATATGTGTTAAAAACTTTTATTATGCAATTTTAATTGCAAGCAATATTGTAACATTTTATGATATTAACATTTGTTTATGTAATTACCTCATACAAATGGGATAAATTGGTAGTAGCTTTAATGGAAGACTTGGAATGCACAACTTAACAACGATGTCTGTCATGTCAGAAAAGTAAATTTGGTCCCAGCGATATACTGTATACCTGAAATTTAAAAAAAAAAAATGATGAAACTTGAATATCAACTTAAATATGATTTAGCTATGATTATTTTTACTTCATGTGAGATACATGTAAACATTTCTTTAATATAGATAGTTTATAGTTCCTTGTTGTTGCAACGTAGTAGTTTATAGTTTCTTGTTGTTGCAACGTAGTTTTGAAACATGTAACTTGAATTTTTGTTTTTGTTTTGGGACATGCTGTATTTGTGTAATGACAATACATGATAGTTGAATTTGATTAATCAATATGACATGTTTGATTATGTTAAAAACATTCTACATGTAAAAGTAACTATGTTTACTTAGTTATTCGTTTTTATGTGTTTTTATTGTTATTTTAACTTGCATCAGCAGTAGCAGTTGCAAAGACTTACAAAACTGACAACTGACTTTGTCCTTCGAATTTTACAGTTAGCAAAAGAATTCCCGAATAGAGACAACAGATCAAACGTAACCAATAAATTTCTTAACAACAGAAGGAGCAAGCCAAAACCACTGACATGTTCAATACAATCATGATTAAACTAGCTTTTATATATTAAGTAATCCCCGCATTAATTATATAAAGAAAAAACGCAGTATTATGTTGCCAACTAAATATCTTCTGTTCAGTTTTGTCCTTGGGTTTATAAACGTTACTGCCCCAATGATGTATAAGTATGCACGCTTCCTTTTGTTCCAAATAATAACCAACCCGGAAAAGAAAGGGACTTGCTTTATTAAAATTGTTTGAGACGAAATAAAAAAGATATGAGGAAAAGTACTATACGATTGCATAACTATAGCCTTTGTTAGTACAACTTTAAGAAATATGACAATTAAAAGGATGACTATTGAATTGATTTTACAAGAACGAAATTAACTTAAAAAACAATCGGCATTTTAAACAAAAGATTATGATGTTTAGTGTGGTTAAATTCATTGCCCTATTCACTTCAAAACCAATAAGGGCCAACTCCGCCCATGGAGCATTATCAAACCATGTTTTATAGCTTATGGCTCGAACATTGTGTCCGGACGGCATTTATCACATACTGTGGATTCATTATTATTCGTTGGGTACCAATTTTCGTGGGTTTCGTTGGTACAGGTGAACCACGAATTTAAATGTTCCACGAAATACAAATTTCTATCAGGTTGCATGCAGACTTTGGCAAAACCACGAAATCACGTATCCACGAAAAGGCAAGTTTTCCGCAATCCACGATAATTGGTACCCACGAAAATAAATGAATCCACAGTAATCAACATGTACGTCGCAACATGACTAAACAGAAGATATGGGGTATTCGTCAATAACCCAACGTCACAAATAACAGAAAGATATATAGATATAGATTCTACCACTGCATCGAGTGTGATACGATATTTATCCACTCGAGACAGTTAAATTTTCAAATTTAAAACGCGAGGCTCGCCGAGCGTTTTAAATATTTAAAATTTAACTGTCGAGAGTGGATAAATATCGTATTACACGAGATTTGGTGGTGGAATCTGTTTCTCTAATGATTTTCAAACAATACGCAGGCAAATTTATTCCCTCTTTTCGAATGATCTGCAAAAAGATGTGTTCTTTCTATGTGACGTCATCAGGCATGGTCGCCTTTTTTCATGCCGTCACAATAGGAAATGCAGAGGAAAGCAAGAAAGTTCGACGTCATAATCGGATTTTAACCAATGAAGAACTGAGATCAAACGAACCACACGTTGATTAAATTTTTTTTTATACAATGGGTGCAGAAAGGGATAAATTGACGAAGAATTAGAGAAAAAGAATTACCTGCGATTGAAGTCGACCGATACAAATTGAACCTGTCGATATAAATCGAACCTGTTTTAAATAATTACGTCTTCTTTGAATTATACATTGAAGATAACTATATATATATATTTAAAGATGTTTTTATCTTCAGATTCTGCTCTGTGTACAGCTCTGCATGTGCATATTTATAATGTATGAAAAATTGCAGTAATTCGCAGATCTAACTATTTGCCTTTTAGAGGTTTCTATCTGTATATAAAGCACATATTAGCATATATTGACAGTATCTATTATAAACGTTATACGAACCTTTTAATCGCCTAAAACCAACATAATAATGATACCAATGAACACACTGTCAGACACCATAATGTCCCACTACATGGGAATGCTGTGTTTGGTGTTTGTTGTTTGTTCCTATGTAGAACTGGACGTTCTGTTCCATCAGCTACTGTTCCTAGGCAGTAATTAAAATTTTGTATGCATATAATTCATAATAGATGCTAGAAATAAAAACAAGTTTTGGGTCGCATTTGTCTTGATAACTTTTAAAAAGTCATCAGGAGAAAAGTATGTGATGCTCTGTACGTACTTGTGTCTCGTTTTCAAGTCTAAATGAATAAATGTAGTCAAATTTTTATCGTTCTCGGCCACATCTAAAAGATAATCAACCAATTTGTATTTGCCAACTTGCATACCTTATCTTTTACAACGGAGGAGTTATATGATAAGCACAATTGATAGGCCCGGGACATGGAAAACAAAATATTACGATCTAGATACTTTACAAAAATATTAGCTGTAACATAAACATGACGAAATTGACAAATTCAGCAAATTTGGCGATTTTGCAGAAAGTTATTTGTAAAATGTAATATAAGTCAATGTTTAACCCAATACCTAGTAACACAGTTTACCCACATTACCATCTTGTCGGAAAATATCTGAAACGGTTTGTTGCAATGGTTCTTTAATGTGCAGAGTGGACAATGGAGTAGCAGTTACTGTTGCCAGCTCAAGGTATGGAAGTGAACCTAGTCCTTTATAATGTTGTGACAACTATGTTGAAAATAACTATAAACGTGTAAGATTCATATGAATGTTATATACATTCTAAAGTATATGTTGAAAAATTTCATACGTAAAGCACACTTAGGTCTCTTACCTCGTTTACTCGGTTTACTGTCTGCTATGAAATAAAAAAGATAAGTTAGAAATTATGTACATAACAGACAATGCATTACAAATGTAAGTAATTGACAATAAATACCATTTTCTCTTTTATATACTTAGATCTTACTTATTAAATACAATTAATTCATTATTTCATAACAAAATGTGTAGGATCAAAGATTTGTTCGATTCCAATTGATCGTGTATTTTGGATTGGAAACAAAGTAATAAGAGTACTTACTGTTCTTCTTAAAAGGCTTTACATATTTGCACATATATACTCGCGAATAAAAAGTAATCTACATACATTAAAACAAATGCAATAAATTTTACAAAAGTAAGTTCATTTAATCAGAACAAACGATTTAATACAGTTTCAAGTTGTCTCGAACTCGGTTGACGTATTATCGAATGGAGTTTAAATACGCATAATTATTTGAAGCTATGTAACTATACAGGTTTTGTTTGTATCCTTATGTTTGTGTCTTTTTGGCCTATACCCACAGCCCCTTTTACTCATCCGTTGATAGCAACGCCTATACCCACAGTCCCTTTTACTCATCCGTTGATAGCAACGCCTATACCCACAGCCCCTTTTACTCATCCGTTGATAGCAACATGTAGTGTATACTATGCAACAGAAGCGTCAAACTAATTTGTGAAAAAATTGACGATGAAAATTGTTCTTTTCACGACGATGAGATGGATGTTTAACGTCCAATTGCAAATAAGATGCATATTCAGGACGAGAACAATTTAACGAAATATGAATATGAACCCTGCATTGTACTAGACCGACACACTTAGCCAGATTTTTAACGTGCGCGTTCACATGGTAACAGATCAAAGAAAAATATGTCACATTATTGTGACTCCGAGCTAACTAGTCGTTGCTCTTCCTCCAAACTGCCGCTTGCTTAACAGAGAAGCAACAACTACCAATTTTCAGGTCTTTGGTTTGACCCGGCTGGAGGACTGAAACCACAACCTCCCGCATTCGAGGTGATCACTCTACATTTGTACAACGATACCATCCCATCGAGGCGGTTTGTCCATTTCAAATCGGGAATATACTCTATAAATGAATAATTCAGATAACCAAGTTAATAGTGTATTTATTCCATTTATCTTTTACTTGGCACCTTCATATGTTTCTTTCTTGCCAGCTGATATGTTAAACAAAATTAGAATTGACCCCAAAAATTAATTTGATTATGCCTATAACTGTAAGTGTAATACTTACCATTAATAGTATCTACTAAAAGTATATGTTTTGATACTTTTAATCCATTTGCAAAATGTGCTTGACATAAATAATTCCCAGCATAGTTTAAGTTAGTTTTTCCAATGTCTAATTCACTAAACAATGAAAATACATCTGATCTCTGGTATGTTACAATCCGAATATTGTGGTCCTGTCCGCTTACGATGTGGGTACCGTTCAAAAACCATCTGATATGTTTCGGTGTTCTTCTGAATCCTGATACATTACATGTTAATTTTACAGATTGTCCTTTCGTAGCACGTGTCGGACCTGTGATGTTGATATCTATAAAAAAAGAATGTTTTCAAATGTATACTAATAGCATCATGCCATGTGTTTCATTAACATACCTATACCAGTATAAGAACGCTTAGCGCATAAACAATCATGTGCAATCAAATTTAAAATAGACAAACGTTGCATATATTCAACATGGATTTATTAGATACTCATTTTTTTCATCAATGTGAATCGATTATTGAACCACATGGGTGACAAGGACAAACAAATATTAATGCAAACATATAGTTTATTATACATACATCTCAGTAGACTTGAAAGTAAAGCTGCTAAGAGACCAATTACGAAAACTTAAATCCTTTTTGTCTTAGATTCTGTCTTTTGTAAAATAGTCTGTCAGCGCCAATTCTAAGATTTTGAATCTATTGATAATATGAAACTGAATTTCTTGTCTCTGCGGCAGCCTAATTTCAACTTCAATTAGATATATGAAATATAAGTTCTCAGTTGAATAGGTTAAAAGGACATCGTCATATATACTAGCATATCAATATAAAATCTAAAGATGAGGACATTTTTTGGAAGGCTCTTTCCTTTTTTTTTTAATTGTCTCACTTTCATTTTTCTTTTTCTTTTTGGGGGTGGGGGTAGGGTAGAGTATGCTACATTATAAAAGGTATATGGACAACTAATCCTTAGAGCTTTATTTTTTTCTCACGTACAATTTATATTCACATCATTTCTTTAGCGACCAAATCACATATATTTGTTACTTTACATTGTTTGTACTCGGTACAAATTTAGCCGTGCTCTACTCCCAATTTTTTTCACTGCTCTTCCTCCTCGTATTTAATTTGTCCTTCCAACTGTTACGATTCGAAGCGTCTTATGTAGACGAAACAAGCGTCTGATGTACCTAATTATAAGCCTGCCAGTTTGATGAGGGTTTTTTTCCCCATCCGGATGTGAATATTGAAATTTGAAAATAATTCCAGTAATGATTCACGTATACGGAGAAAATTTGTATTCCCATCTACACTGACGGAATAAACAGAGAAAATTGTAAAATTAGGAATATCCTTCCTTTCTAAAACAAAACAAAAATAATTTTGTGTGACTTATTATCAATAAAGCTGTTTTGTATTCCACCCACAAATATTAACGTATTTTTGCTGTGAGCGATTTCCAGTGTTTATTTCTCAAGTGTCCTTCCTTGATCTTCTTTTATACAAATAATGAATGCAAATTTAAACTATATCAAAAAACATCATACATTTTTCATCGGATTCAGCCAACATGAAGCTTAATATACTCACATCTTCTGTCATGACCAGGCTCATCTGGAAATTACATAAATTTTTAAATATAACCAACAGCACATGCAATACCATGAGATTTATCATCAAATTGTATCAATGGTTAATTAAATTATGTTAGGTAACATTCCATTCTAATGCTAACTATTCAGTTATGATACTTAAGTTAAGCATACACTTTAGTACAACAAAAGTTCATAAAATTATGGATAGTTTCGTTGTATGATGCATCGTTCTTCAATTTAATCTGGTTTAACACCGTGGGTTTTATCAACAATCACATTAAAGTCGATTTTACAGTCAAGAAACTTTTAGAATGTTCATGAAATTCCAATAGCATTAAATAAAGAAACCGTTTTCAGACTCAGAATAGCTTGTGTTGAAATAAAATTTAATAAGTGCCAATTCTTCGTCTAAGAAATTTATATTATTTCTTTTTTTTAATTCTATTTGATTAAAACATAATAAATAACCGAAAGCAATCAAATGTTTGTTCTTAATTGAGTTTTATTACCTCCTTTGTATTTCTAATATACTGTCTCGGTCATTGAAAATGTAAAATAGGAAACATTGTGCATTCACAGGGCAGTCATCTACGCTGGACAAGGGTTATAATCCAGTCCCCTCCTGGTTAGTAACCCTTGGCTAGCGAAGATGCATGGCAGTTAAATCCACCATTGTTATCTGCATGCGCTGATGTAAAGCCTCGTAATCAGTTGTCACTGTCGATCTCCTTTGACTTTTTTTAGTTATTTACAGCGCTCTGAACTTAATCTTTTAACAAATTATCGGATATAAGAACTTGTCAAACTACACGTTTTGTGAGCACCTGTTGATTGATGGGCGTATGGTCACGTGAGCACTGAGTGTTTCATAATGGCATTCGTGTTTTGCGTTGCTGTCTAAATGAAATCTACATCATATCTCCTTGCGTGTATCAACGTTTTGACAAAAAAATTCTTATCAATATTTATTGCATGTTGTTTTTCTCTTATGAATAATGATAACATATTTTAACTTAAATTGTATCTAAAAATATATATTAAATTTTATAAAGTCGTATTTTTGACGCCATTTTAAATTATTCTCAAGAGAACTTCAATAACATATAGTAATTGTATTCCCAATTGCCCAGCACGACAAATCATTTAACAAATGTCATTAATGGCACTTTAACAAACTTTCATTGAAATCTTACCAATAATGTGCAGTTGAACATATCTCTTTATGTCGTCCTTGGTACTAATCTGACATTCATAAAACCCAGCATGGCTCGGCTGAACGTTTTCAATAATCAGATTCCATTCGTCTTTGTATGGAATGTGCTTTATTCCATATTCAGGGTTACTAACATATACAAATTTACCAACCGTCAATGGATGAGGCTGATCCTCTCGCTTCCAAATCACCTAAAACATACAATTTCAATTCCTTCAAATTGTAATAACGTTTGGTTAAACAGGAAATTACCATTTTTATTTCTAGAATCAGACTAATTATTTGAACTTTAACAATGAAAATGAATACTTGTATAACTTTCTTTTTTAATCATGGCTGTCTTGAATTAAAGGATAATAGCAAATTGTAATTTTGTTCTGATTTGACAACTCAAAAGTATCTGATATTCATGCATTCATTGGTTTGCAATTAATTTCTTCAAATAGGAGAAATTCATTTCTGAATTTAAATAGCGGAGGTGTCCAAAAGATAAGCGAAAGATACCAAAGGGGCATTCAAACTCATAAGTAGAAAATAAACTGACAACGCCATGGCTAAAAAAGAAACAGACAGACAAACAATATAGCTTGCTGTTCGGTGTGAGCCAAGGCTCCGTGTTGAAGGCCGTACTTTGACCTATAATGGTTTACTTTTACAAATTGTGACATGGATGGAGAGTTGTCTCATTGGCACTCATACCACATCTTCTTATATCTATAAACAATAGTACACAAAACACGACATAGAAAACTATAGACTGAGCAACACGAACCCCACCAAAAGCTGGAGCTGATCTCGAGCGCTCCGGAAGTGTAAGCAGATCCTGCTCCACATGTGACACCCGTCGTGTTACTCCTATAAAATACATTGATAAGTTATATCATGTGATTAGACATCACACAATGGCGGATAGGTAATTGATCATTATCTAACCCTGACACCACCAAATTCTAGACCATTCGTCATGTAAAATTTTCTAACCATGAAACTTTACCGAATGTGAAATTTTGAAATTGAATTAACTTTTTCTTAACAAAGGATGGACGAGACTGTTACCTATATAAACAACACATTGAAATATTAAAAGGCACAAAAAACAACACTTATAACTAAAGCAAGAGCAACACGAACCCCTTTAAAACAAAACTCGGGGAGATCTCAGGTGCTCCGGAAGGGTAAGCAGATCCTGCTTCACATGTGGCACCCGTCGTGTTGCTCGTGTTAGTACAAACCCGGTAATAAGTCTAAATCGGTAGGTCACATTTGGGGAAAAGGGGACGGGATTGTATTTACGACATTTGGAACATATCCGCTATAATCTGTGAAACGGATATTCCATAACGGTCAACCAACTCGTGATGGCTTCGGTAAAATTTACGAAAGAATGATTTCAACGTCACCACTAGGAACTCTTGGTTTAATGGCATCCTTGTGAGAAGCAACCCTCTATCAAGAAAATCATGATAGGGAATACAAGTCCTGGAATGTCGTATCAACTGGGAGATATATACTCCGTATGCAGGCGCTGCTGGAATGTAGCTACATAGAAAAGGAAAGTTCACAATTGGGAAGCTGAAGTCATCTCTTTTGTCGTAAAGTTTTGTTTTCAACCGACCCTCATTGTCAATTTCTAGATGTAAGTCAAGATATGAGACAGACTTAACTATATCTGCTGCATCCTTAACTTTATCTCAAGTTCGATGGGATAGATGCGTTCAGCATAGTCTCTAAGGTTTACATTCTCTATTCTATGCATCTTTTGTACAAAAATCTATTTAGTATTATAGTGGGACAAATTGTCATGGGATCACTGATATTAGTCAGAAATGACTAGAAGCAAAATGTCATAGTATTTGTCACAAAAATACGTATATTACATTCTGTGGTTTGTTTATTTGGTAATCGTTAAGAAAACACATTTAAAGTTTACAAAGGCGTGAGGATTAGAAGTTTAACTATTCACTGAGGGTCACCAGAGGATGCAACGAATTCATTTTGTTTGGCAACATTTTCTTGTCAACTATTATTGGGTACAGTCGGTTTTGCAACTCAGTAAATTACATTCTTGCAGACGAACATATTTGCTCTGACGTTACCGATGTGACGGAATGGCTAAGCCATGTTTAGTTTAAAGTGTTAGCCTAGGTACATGTATAACCCTCGTATTTTCGGAGGCATTTTAAATGACAATTTAGCACAAGCATTCGAATCAAAATATATTCTTTTTACTACTATGATTAATCAGTGGTGCCTATTTAATTTCCGAAAGAGGTCCTCCAGAAGATCAATTTTATATAAAGAAGACAGCAATATTCTAACAGGAAACCGATTAGTTGAGTATCGTTTTGATATTCGATACTCGGTACTACCAGCGATACTCGAATACTCGAGTACTCTTTGACATCCCTATTAAATATACAATTCACAGACGAATGTTTATGGGCGTCGCATTATATACTTTTATGCATTATTGGCTAAATTAGTTGTGACACAAACGGATTTCTCCCAGTTGAACTTAAAATGTCGTTTGGTTAACTGTTTCATTGATGTGTACCGGAAATCTTCTTCTATTCGAATAGACGAACTGACATTTCTATATGTAAATCTGGCCACAATAGCTTTAAAAATATGTATTTTATAACAAGCGTTTTATTTTCAAATGATTAACCTTCGTTTAGCTCTACCCTATTTAAGCTTTTCTGGTACACGTATTTCCATGGTACTATAAAATAACATACAATATGAATACAAATGGATATATGTCTATCAGTTTTATATCTATACAAGAAGCCGGACATGACTTGAACACCAAAGTAGAGAAGAATGACATAAAATATAACAGAAACTGAAACGACTATAATCACATTGTCTGGTAATAATCCTAAGGAGATCAATCTCTATGTTGTCAGGTTTTATACAGATCTTATGCTGAAGAGACATTTACACTATGTTGATGCGTCTATATTTTTACTGTTAAAAACAATTTTAATAGCTGTCCGTTTTGTAAGCACAAATTAACAAAAAACTAGGAAGGTTTATGTAAGAACAAAATATTAAATTAAATAATTAATAAATACAAGACTCGAAGTTTATTTTAATACTAGTATTGTCTAAACATTCTTTCTGTCAGTATTTTAGAAACACGACTTACACCATTATATCTTTTTTTCATTACGTTATATTCTGACTTTAATTTTAACAGTTTCTGATCCTTTTGTGCTTCCTCTTTATATAGATTACATAAAACTTACAATTCAGTTTAAAAGCACAGAAAACTGATGCATTTTGCATTATTTTTCTTTCATTATCTTTGGAATCTTTACTTCAAATGTGTATGTACGAGATTTACAGCTGTCAACGAGTTTAATTAGTATTATTTAAGCTACGTTTCGCTCGACATAAATGATGTTTACTAATTACTACCGGTGATCTTTTACATTTTGGCACCGAATTATTGCAGCTTGAAAGTTGAGTTCTGTGTGATGTAAAATGAGGAATTCGGTTGCTTTATTCTCGCATTAGTAATGACAATTTCATTTCCAACTTTTTCTCTTAGAAATTTAGTGAACCCGACTTAATTTCCATTCTTTACGATTGACTTGAAAATTGCTTGTGACAAGCCATGTATATTCCATGAATAAAGACGGCAAATAATTACAATCAAAGGTCAGTAATCAGTTGATTATTTTTGTTTCTTGAATGATATATCACGTGTCTGAATAAAGTGTTTACGATGAGAAGAATCAAGCAGGCGGAAGTAATATCCACATATCGGAACTCGGAAATTGCCTCAATTTATATAGCCTTAACTAATTTACCCGTTGTCACTATCAAAGTTTTATTGTACAAGTTTTCTTGGTCAAACTTTTTGATGGTTTTTTTATAGTGACAACCGTCAATCAGAACTTTGATCAAAACATTTTACGGACTTGGATGGAATAGAATCTCATCCTATTTTCTTGAAGATTGGATGGACTTGGACGGGAATTATCCAATCACAGTGCATTTTTTTCTTTGACTAAGATTTGAAAACTTTAATAGTAACAGCCGATGACTTGGACCAAGTTTTTGATGAAAAACTTTGATAGTGCATGACAACAGATGACTTGGACCAAGTTTTTGATGAAAAACTTTGATAGTGCATGACAACAGATGACTTGGACCAAGTTAGTTAAAAAACTTATGACCAAGTTAACTTTGATAGTGACAACAGATGACTTGGACCAAATTAGTTAAAAAAATCTATGACCAAGTTAACTTTGATAGGGACAACCGGGCTGTATAAAATATAAAGTAGAGAAAATTTAACTACAGATTTCAGTATACGACAAAAGTCAATTACATTAGAACTTAAATTGAAATTGTTTTATATAATCTTTTTTAGATTTAAATCTTACGTAGGTTTGTGTCTGACACAAGTATAAATGCAAGTAGATGAGGATAAAATGCACTTTACTAAAACATTAATGATTTGAAGATACAAAAAAACTGAACAAATAATATTACTGATATAAAGATGAATGTACTTTACTCATAATCGTTTGAAAAACTTTGAGATAAAATCGTCTTCTCATGGTCCGCTGGGAACAGATGTTCAAATGATCTTTCATTTGAACTAGAATTAGATAATTTTATTTTCAAAATGATTTTCCCCTTCCATTGCTGTACACATCCTCACATTATTAGATAACCTTTTTTTACGACAAAATATTTGGAAAACCTACCTTACCTTTAAAAAACCTTCAAACACGTTTTAAGTTGATATTTCAAAATTGCCAGAATGGAGGATTTTTAAAACCGATCACTGAGCGGCTCCAAGTCCACCTGCTCTAATAGCAGGTAATCGGCCTTGGAAGTTCCTACTAACAGACATGAAAATATTTTGTTAACATTTTTACAAGCATAATTATTAAAACATGTACCCACTGATTCGATAGACGACTACCTGTGAGATTGGCCGATTTCATGAGTCAGCCAGATAATAGGTGATACTCTCTCTCTCTCTCTTCGTGAAACTCTCTCTATCTCTCTCTTCGTGAAGAAGACATGTTTAACAACAAATCTAAAACTCTTCAAATGCCATCAAGATTGAAACAATAGACAGCATGATCAATGATATAAATGCATGGGAGGAGGGGAGCGTCTGAATAGATCCGAATAAACAACAGGACACACACGTGCATGGGAGGTTAGGTAGCTATAAAACTGGGTTTAACCAACCATGTCTGCACTAAGTCGAGAATATGATAGTTGTTTACCATTCAATCCGTTGGTTGATAAAGTCAAACGTTTGATTTTGTCAGTCTGTATGGGCTTTCCCTTTTTGAATTTACCTTGGAGTTCGGTAATTTTGTTATGCTTTTGTACAAGATCACTCAAGGAATATATATACCTGTTGTAAAATACTTTACGTACATCATATCACTAAAGTAACCCTCAATGTTATTTTATTAAATAAATGTTGTGTTCTGTATAGATTAAAGAATACCCGACTAACCTTGCTAGGTCCTAAGTGACTGACTGAACATCTTAACGTTGCAGTTTCTCCTGTGTAATATGTTAAGTTTACTGGTGTATGGTTAAAAACTGGGTTGTATGTTGTCATGGATACCACATGCCAGCCTGAAATAAGAGACAGTTATGTACATGTAATAAGTAGAACTATTACAAAAAAGAAGATCGTCTTTAAACTTGAAGAATATTCTAAATCTTTCATTCTAGAAATTTTATTAAAGCCGCGTCACACTAGACCAAGACCATGAAGATCCTACTACGATCTATAAAAAATAAGATCGCGGTGACATCGTGGTATGGTCGGCTCGAATATTCAATATTACACGTTCATACCACGACCTTGCTATGATCCTGATAAGATCATGCTACGATTCCGCTACGATAGTAACACGTTCTAGTTACGATCTTGTCAGGCTCTTGCTATATCTAATAAGGCCTTGCCACGACTTACACGATCTATGTACGCTTCTACCAAGACCTTCCCGATCGCATTACGATCTCAGTACGAGTCTACTACGATCGAACCACGACTCCACTACGTTTCCACTACGTTGTCACTGCGCTCTTCGTCCCTACAAATATCTTGACTTTCCCATTGTACGCACCAGTTTCTTTGAGAAAACATGCCGCCAAAGGTATCAAAAATTATTGCTTCTTTTTTTTTATATCAAGCTAATGGGGTTGTGCAATTATCGTGGCTAGGACGAAGTAGTATCGTAGTAAGGTCGTACTAAGGACGACAAGCGCGTAGTAGCAGCGTACTATTGTCTTCCTCGTCGTAGTATAATCGTATCAATATCGTAGTAGAAGCGTAATAAAGGCGTAATGAAATCGGGATGGTCGCAGTGAAATCGTATGAAGGTCGCAGCGAAATCTTTTCCACTGCATTCCCGATTGCACGACGTTTCCAATACGATGCTTCTTCGCCCATCCCGATCTTACTTCGTCCTTACTATGACGTTCCTATACGCTTCTACTGCGACTAGTTTTGGCCACGACTGCACTGCGAATATTTTGGACCTCCACAATCATGAAGACCTTGGCACTTCCCTACTACGATCTTACCACGACCTACACGATCTTACTACGACTTCCAAATTTTTTTCATAATTTCTGAGGTTGTAGCGGGATCGTGGTCCTAGTATGATGGGGGTTACTTCACTTGAATACGGCGACTACAATTGTGTAGCGTTTCTACCAATGACTGTGACTATTAAAGTCATTCAAAAGTGGCGTTATATGTCATATGGCAGAAATAATACAACACAAATGTTTACTCTCATTTAGATCAGTTCCCGTCCATTTTCTGACAAGTTTGAAAATATTTGTATATCCCGAAGGCTTATTGAATATTTTACGGAGGGAACCAACTTAACTCTCCTTCAGCTGCACCGGTCGAGCTATTAGTTATTTCTCAGGTATTTTTTTTAAAATGACGTTTTTATTTCTATCGTAAATGTATCATAATTTTAATTGAAATTACTGCCTGATTTCAATTTCTTTTCTCTAGTACGACAAGATATGTTCTACATCTAAAAAGTAGCTATAAAAATAAGGTGATATGGTATGATTGCCAATGAGACTATTATCCATCAAAGTTCAAATGAAGTGGCTGTATACAATTATAGGCAACCGTACGACTTTCAACAATGAGAAAAACCCCTACCGTATAGTCGGCTATAAAAGGCCGCGACATGAAGCAATTTAATTAAGAAAACTAACGGCCTAATTTATAACAAACTAATTTGCGAAAAACAAATATGACAGACATGAACCAACGACAACCACTGAACTACAGGCTCCTGACTTGCGACAGGCACATACAGAATGTGGCGGGATTAAACATGTTTGTGAGCGCTCAAACTTCCCCCTAACCTTGGACAGTGGTTTTACAACACAACATGAGAACAAACTATAAAAACCAGTTGAAAATAGCTTAACTCATCAGATCGATACAAAGCATAAAAACACTTAACAAAAACACAGACCGGACTTGGCAGGGTATTTATACATCCCTAACAACAAAAAAGACATAAAGTACAGATCTGAGAGTACTCGCAGTTACTGACAGCTAGTTCAAAGCCAATAACAACTAATGAAAGAAGTCATGTATCTAGTTTACTGACATTCTTATGAGAAGTGTCATACTTAAATAAAAAATATATAAAGACTATAAGATATTAAATTCATTTGTAATGTTTCATGACAAATACACCAGTTTACTGAAGGCAGCTTGAGGATTACATTTTGTTTGTCACGATTTTTCATTGTTTCTAGAAAATACGACACCCATGATACGCTGTATTTACACAATATTGTTAATTGGTAAAGATATAAACCCAGTGGGGAAAATCAGAATTGACATGAACTTTTTGCCACCTACTACAATTTATGCTTGTGTTTGTGAAGGGTAATTGAGGCTAATAAGAAAAATTGAATATTGAGGTGCAGAGTAATTCCGGCTAATAAAGTCTAAATAAAGGAACCAAATAAACATTTTGATGAGTTTTATGATGACAGGAGTAGCACTGAAGTTAACAATGAATTATTGAACAAATATTGTAATTTTCTATATTTCGTTAAAGTAATTAATTTGTGAATTCGTATAATTCGAGGCGACCTGGTGCAATAAATGTATAGCGCCGATTTCAGTTTGTATGCCACGTGGCTTTGTATTCTCTCGAGGCCAAATGTTTAGAAAGCTTGATACTTCAAATATGTATTGATTGATGTTGCTTGCGTAACGTCCAGAGGAAATCATTGCATGCATATTCAAGACGCAAATGAAATAACAATTAATACAAATAGAAAAATAAGAAGATGTGGTATAATTGCCAACGAGACAACTCTCCACAAGAGATCGAATGACACAGAAATTAACAACTATAGGCCACCGTACGGTATGTTCTGAGTGAATTCTGGACGATTGGTCGAACGGGATGAAGGGCAGGAGATTTGGACCTCACATAAAAAAGGGTATATGACGGATAGATTCAGATATTTTGCCTTTCAACAGGCAGCCAACCGAACTAAAACGTTGTTACAATGGTTCTTTAAAGTACAGTGAGCGTGGCACTCACCCTACACGAGTAATTGGATATAAAGTATTCTTTCCAAGCGAACGCAGATGCGAATTTATCTATCCGGCACAGGGAAATGGACACACTTCGAAAGCAAAAATAAATGTACAGCCGGTCGAGAAAAGTCCATGGATGGCCATATTTCTATACCCCAATCAACCCTTTGGGTACTTTAAATATTATGAAGCATAGTAATCATGAAGCATAAAAATCAAGAAGCATGAAAACAAAGAAGCATACACATTTAGAAGCTTGACAAAAGTTATTCGTGGTCAAATCAAGATACTTTCAGTCTCATCACAAATGTTTGGTATAAATAGTGCATTCGTACACATTTAAAGTCGTTATCTGTGTTAATATATTCTTTATAAGTGATAAAATATAACATATTTATTCATCGTTAATAAATAATTAACTAAATTAAATGACATATATGATGTTCTATTTTCAATTAATTGACAGGTATTAAATCAGATATAAACGTAAAGAACTTGGTTAACCGTCTTTGAAAAAGATATTTAACGCTAAGGCCTACGCCTCTTCACATTTGAGATTAATTTGCTAATGCAATACAACTAAAAACCCAACTCGTTAACATTTCACCATAAATTTGATCAACAAATAGATATAAGAAGATGTGGTATGAGTGCCAATGAGACAACTCTCGATCCAAGTCAAAATTTATAAAAGTAAACCATTCTAGGTCAAAGTACGGTCTTCAACACGGAGCCTTGGCTCACACCGAACAGCAAGCTATAAAAGGCCCCAAAAATTACTAGTATAAAACCATTCAAACGGGAAAACCAACGGTCTAATCTATATAAAAAATGAGAAACGAGAAACACTTATGAACCCCATCAACAAACGACAACTACTGAACATCAGATTCCTGACTTAGGACAGGTGCAAACAATTGCAGCGGGTTTAAACGTTTTAATGGTAGTAAATCTTCACCCTTATCTGAAACAATAGTGTAACATCACAACATAGAAAGACACACTATAAATATCAATTGAAATTGCTTAACTCAATCAAAAGACATATTAACACCAGTGAACATACACTGAACAAATAGGTTTGATCTATGATACAATGTAAATACAAAATAAATAAACTAAGGGAAGAATAATTAAAGTAACATTTTATACCGCTGTGAAATGTTAAACAATTTAAGAAAAACAATACGCTTGAACAAAAATATCAGCCATTTGCAATTACTTTAAACACAGGTAAATGAAAATAATTTTGTTGTTAGGTATATGTGTACAGTTCAAATAGAGAAAGGAAATATTTTTACAAAATAAATAATATTGATGTTCATAGTACGAAGTGAAAATTTATAGTAATACCAAACACTTATCAAAGCTGGTATATAGACCAGATATAACCCTGAATAACATTAAATAACAAAAAAGCATTACAATTAGTATCAATAGGTCAAAAAAACAAGAAAGTACGATTTGAGAGTACTCGCAGTTGCTGGCAGCTAGTTAAAAGCCAAAAACAATTAATAATAAAAAAATCATGCATCAGAGACTAAAATCAACTAAAACACATCTCAGGGATTTAGTATGTTAACGTCATGGACAGTCAAAGAAGACATGAATGCCAAAAATAAATGTATCGACAGGCAGTATGATAGTTACATGTAGGAGTATACCTCTTTATAGATCAAAATGAACGTGGGTGTGTTCTTATACATCCCGTTTGAAAAGAATACAAATTTAGTTATGTTTTAATTTGCTGATGACAAAATCGATATTAATGCCAATGTAAACTTTATTCAAAGATCTAATTACAACATTGGTAAGATAACCTTTACTAATAAATTTGTTTAAAGGTTCGATGAGTTTACACGGATCACATAGTGATTTCCGCGCTTTACTGAGTACAATATTTTGTCGTAAATTTTAGTATGGAGTTTTCCTTTAGAGATTGAAATGTCCAAATCTAGAAAAGGACAACTACTGCTGTTTATGTTAGATTTAGTTAAAGTAAGTTCTTTTGGGTAAATGTCGGTAGTATATTTAGAGAACTCTTGATTACTACTGATAATTCCATATTTTATATGCACTTGTGCTATGTCAGTTTTTACTAAGTTCTCTATTTTTGAAATGAATTCAAGAGGAATATCCTTTTATTTTGCATAATGTTCTTATACCTATACCGTATTGCATTTGAATGACAAAATTGAATTATAATATCGGCGAAATTATACATAGGCAAAACATATCTCGGTGAAATCAACTAATATATATATATATATATATACATATAGGTATTGTATGTATATAGGTAATTCATGCAAAAACTATTTTCAAAGTCTCAAATGTTGCAGGATACTTTGTACCTGCATGTCTAACCACGACGAGAAATATGGTTTTTTTTTCATTTAAACAAGGCAACAAAGAAATGATCACATTATTAAGCTCCTTGATAGAGGAATCTGGTAACAACAATCAGTTTGAAAATCAAAATAATTCGAAAAAACTGTATCATAAGTGAAGAACAAATTGATTCCAACTTTGGTTGAACAATGCATCATTATAGTGAGACTTGTTTCATTCAATTCAGATTGAAAGCAAGACCATAGATACGAATATAATCATATTTGAATCTGATCTGATGAATTTTAAAATCTTTAGAATAATTCTGAATCCATAGGACTCGGGTTACATTTGTAATAGCTTCTGCACTAAAGGAGATTGAAAAGGTTTGATAAGAATCGTGGGAAATCAATCCTAGTGAGCGAAACAATCTATTTAGAACCTACCTTTTCTTTTGAGTATAATGTTTTCTGGCTGAAATGATGTTTGGTTTTCTTTTAGTAACAATTCTTTTAAAAAAAAATGTAAAATGGTTTATTTTTGCGAATTTTAGATTTCGAAAATTCTAGGGCCAAACCTTTGAAGCAATTTTATTTTCTTGTTTTGCTGGTCTATTATTCTGACTTTCCCTAAAAGCCAAATTTACGCAAGGGAATATGTTCGCGATTTTTTTCTTTATCCCTAAAATATTTAATTTCACAGATATAGTATCGTATCCTTCTAACGTCATCAATTGTTAATATATGGATATCTTACCAAATGTCACATTGTTATCAAATTTTTGGTGAAATATCAACACAAAATACTGCCAATCATTAGACATTGAACAAATGTGCACGAAACATCATTTAATTTAATTTTATGCTAAATGATTGAGTTCATAATACACAGACATCAACGCCGCAGTAATAGCATTTTGTTGTAAAGCATTCTTTAAAAAAGTATTACTGTAAGTTAAGACTAAAATTTCTGTATGGAAAATGATAAATAATATTGTCTGGCCATGAATTATTACATTTTGAAATCACAATCAAATGTACATTAGTTTGATGTCTGTATTAATAGGAGTGTTATTAACTCTAATATAGAGAGTTTTAACGCGGAACTATTTTAAATCCGCAATCAAGTTTTGGCTGTGAATGGAAGTTAATGGAAAACTAATGGCCATTGAGATTTTCAGTAGCTTTATATCTGAAAAACTGTCATCTTTACAAATCTGTAATTGCTTCTAAACTTAAGGAGATGAATAAACAGAATTGTATGAATAAATATTTCTAATCTATCTTCTTTCCATAAATAATCTTGTTTATAAGGTATCTGGAAATTGTACTACAATGAGATTTTGAGGCCTATTTCATGAACGATCAACCTTCATTTGTCGTTGTAATTATAAGACATTTATATTTCCTCACTATGTAATTTGCTATACACCATTACTAACTGCACAAAGATTACTCAAATACAGAGCAACTTTGTCATTAACTTTACGAATGCATCTAATAGTTTATTTTATTGATATTTTTGAAGCATAAATTGCTGGCTTAATTAGTTACCTTGCGAAGGAGGATCAAAGATATGTTATTGCACAGCAATCATGCATATGATGCTTCAAAAATAAAAATGAAGTCATAATTCGAAGATTTTGTAGCACTTTCATTTACCGCACACTTTGAACAAGTTTGATAAAGTGATACTGTTGTGAATAACTGTTCGTCACTTTTGGTAATTCAAAACAAGTTATTAATTTCGACTTGATACTCCCATTATGTGTCCAATGTTGCAGCTTTCTATTGGAAGTACGTATTATGTAACTAATGGCAAAGTCTTTGTTTTGTCCAAGAAGTCCCATAAATTCAGTTGAAAACATATAATCTGCAAACTAAAGTGATTTATTGGAGTCTCAGATAAATGTTGCCCACTGGTCTATATTTGGGTTTGTGAGATCTAAAGCAATACACTTCAGATGTTTGAGTGAAGTTGCTTTGTGTCAGATAGAGGATTTGTGTCTAAAATACCCTTTTAAATCACACAAGATCAACATTGAAAACATATTTTCATTTATGGCAAAAAGTCGTAGTTATTGGACAAATCAGCGAAGTTCATTGGATGAAATTCAGTAATCTGTATTTGAGAAATTTACAATTGTTGATCGTATGCCATTTAAAATATCAACAATTGACAAGCAATCATTGGTGTTGTTAAAGTATTATTACATATTTCAAGACACTATACGTATATTGTCTTTATACTGAAATCGATGAAAAACATAAAAAAAATAATAAAATACGTAACAAATTTATTGTTAAAAAAAAAGTGTTTGGAATTTCCCTCTTGGGGTACCATTGTTGGATATTTCCCTCTAAGCGTAGTAACTCATAAAGTCCAGGTGATAAGACATTGACATTTTTAGGAATTAGAAAGAGAAAATAAACTAATTTAATAATATTTAATAAACATGGTATGTAAATTACGAATTTCAAGACATAAAAAGTTTAAATTTACAAAAGTTTGACAATTGTTACTACACGTTGTCATGGTTGTGACGTGACATTGTTGATGAAATACAGTAGTTCCGGTAAGTAGGCGTGGCTAATAGGTTAGTTGAGGTCATTCACGTATAAAGCTAACGTTTATACGTATAGCTTTGTCTGTATAGTAAAATAGCTGATTGCAGTATAATATTCAATACATGTTCTACTGGTCCGAGGACACAGTTATCGTCCTTTGATTTGTCTCCAAATATAGTCCCTAGTGTGGACAGTGTATAACTTGCACTTTTTTTCATACACTTTCCAAATTATTCTTTATATTTTATGCATGAAATATTTTAAAGTAGAGGGATGAAATTACATGTTAAAAAATGGGTGATGAATGTTTAGGTAAAGTAGTGATTTGGTCCAGTTGAAATAGGTCCAAAATTCGTATGTCTGAAGATGTCATACTGAATTAGTGACCCCTTAACATACAATTGTCTATATTTTGAGTTAGAGCTGGTAGACTTTTCTATAATTTTTATACAATTTGTCCCAAAAGTAGTATACTTCACCTCAAAAATCTTTTTGAGATAGAGCAGGTGCCATTTTTTTTTAATTTGAATTTATTGTTTTAAAAAAAAAATTACTACAAAATAACTGTTTTCTCGGGCCTACTGATCTTTTCTCCATTTGTATGTAGCTTTGTTCTTAAATCGACGGATTATAACACCTTTTTACCGATAAACGACATGATATGTGCACCATCAAACTGTTTCCGTCAGTATTATATCAGCGACAGTCCTTATTGGATGGTAAATATGACATGCTAGTGGTAAATATGTCACTGTTTTACTAAACTAAGCCAAGACCAGCTAGAGCTTTATATTACTAAATGTCAGAATCATCATCATTATGTTTTGTCACATATGTTTTGTAATTGTTTTTGTTTTAATAATCGGAGATGTTGGGTTAAATAAATTAGGCAGCAACTCAAGGATACAAAAAATACGATTTTAAAGACATCTAATTAGAGGTTGTACATGTATACACGTGCATAGCAAATTTATTGTTGTCAAGATTTCCATTTGTTCATACGTCTGAATAAACACAAATACAATTCAAATTCAAATGGAACTTTATTGAGCATTTGGCTTTCTATTTGTATTTTTTTTAATTCTAGTAACAACACGCACTTTCCATTGAATGCTTTTCTTAACCTTTCTGGGACCGTACATTTGGATTAATGGTATTAATATTTTACTGAAATTGAATTACAGACTTTTCAAGAAAGCTGTCAAAGTGTTGATGAGTGTTCTTGATGAAAGTATATTATCTTCATCTGCTAATATCCCCACTTCTACCATAATTTTCCAACCAATTACATGTGCAGCGTCTTGTGTAATGAAAGTGTCTGCTGCTCTCATATTGATGCTGGTTTAGCAAGCATAGTATCTCGAAGAAACTGAAATTGATACATCGACCACTGATGCAATAAGCTAGCAGGCTATTCTTTAAGAAGTTTAATCTTCAAAGTGTTTACTTTTCAAATACCGTAATCTTTTTCTACTTCTTTATATGTTTGAATTGCACTAAATAATGTATTTCATTAATCGAAATCATGCTGAAAACTAAATTGAATAATTTCATCAACAACAGCGACGCATATAAATGAGTGCTATAGACAGCTGGTATTATGGATGTTATGAATCTAGATACAATAAAAATATATGAGCTCAGTTAGAGATTATAGACCGCAAAATTTTACATTGTATGAATAATTTGGTAATAAAGGTTTCGTTCTTGATGAATTAGAAAAAAAACAAACAGTTCCATGCAGTGTCCTAACCATAAGTTCCGATTCAATTAATATTTTTTATTCATAACAGTAAATTAATATGAAGTACCTTTTGTGGTAAGTAAACGTAAAAAGCAGAGAAACCCACTATTTGCTTCAAAGTTTGGAAAGCAACATAGCTATAAATATACATACCCTAAAAATAATGTTAGTAACATTTTCCATTGAAGTTTCAACCTTAAGCAGCAATGTTTGGCCGTAATTGGGATGGTAATTACGATTTGCCGTGTAGGGAAATAACTGTTACAAAAAGTCTTTAAGGGGTCTGTATTTGACCTATTGCACGGAAAAAATATATGCTTATCTAAATTACACTTTGTGCAGAAGCTGATAAGAATGTGATAAATTTCCCCGCCCTTCATCCCAGTCGACCCACTTCGCAAAAACTACCCATAAGATTGATTGTTAATTTATTCACGATCGCATTAATCAATGACAAGGATGTACATAAACAGATAAAAGTCTCGAAGATAAGTGTGATTATACTGCAATTGGCTAAATAACATTCTATCACGAGCTGGCAAGCGTACCCTTCGAATGTGCTTGTTTTAATACTTGAAAATGCCTAGAAATATGTCGCGTGTACGGTTTAATATTTAGTTTTTTATTTGCATGCTTGAAAATGATTCTTGTAATTATGTATCGTTAATAACTTAAAATTTAATAAAAAAAAAATGCTTGTGTTCGGCGAATACACTAGATTAACCATTCATCAGATTTCTGTGTGTTAGTAATAGATTAGTTAATAGACTTAAGTCTACATCTTGACAATAGGAAGTGGCATTTCATTTCCGCTTATGTTTGCTATGTCTTACCATAAAAATAAAAAATAAGAAGATGTGGTATGATTGCCAATGAGACAACTCTCCAAAAGTGACCAAATGATACAGAAATTAACAACTATAGGTCGTAAAAGACTATCTCCGGAGATTTATGGATAATAAACAGCAAGTTTGTATTTCTTTGCGATAAGCCTTGATAAAGACACTTAAATAATTGTTGCTGAAAATGAACATGAATGTACTACTACGCAGCTATTCGTGACAGAAAATATTCGGTTTACAACATGCTAAATAATTAAATAAGTCGTCTTTTTATGTTCTATAAGTTACGATGCTTTCCAGATAAACACTGAGATCACCGAGAAAAATTAATTACAAAAACCTTATTCTGTGAAAGTACATCACGCAATTATATAAGTTTGACTGGCCTACAAACGTAAAGTTTAAAAATTTTCCACTTGAAGTAAAATCTAAATATTACAAAATAAGTATGTTTTCTTATAGTTTGGTTCATTAGAAGAGAAAACAAAAAAATATTGTAAATATAAACGTATCTGAAAATTCATTATCAACACGGATGAAGGTGATGTTAAAACAACATACTAGAGGTATATACATGGTACAGAATACTGTAAATTTAGAAATTAGGTTTTTATAAATGCGAATAATGCGAATGGGTGTGAATCACATTATTAAAACTCGCATTGTTGATTCATCGATGAGCAAAACCCATACCGCATAGTAAGCTATAAAAGACCCCGAAATGACAAATGTAGAACAGTTCAAACTAAAAAAAAACTAACGACCTGATTAATGTACAAAATATTAAACGAAAAAACAAATATGATATACAGTAAGATATACAACAACCACTGAATTACCTGCTCCTGACTTGGGACAGACACATACCCAATGTTTGCGAGCGGCCAAACCTACCAGGTGTAAGATAAGAACTAGCTATAAAATACAGCTGAAAAGGGTCTTTTATAGCTTGCTATGCGGTATGGGTTTTGCTCACTGTTAATTCTACGTCACTTGGTCTCTGGTGGAGAGTTGTCTCATTTGCAATCATACCACATCTTCTTTTTTGTATATATCAACTTTTTCAAAGTACAGATCTGAAAGTATTCGCATTTACTGAAAACTGGTGCCACATGTGGAGCAGGATCTGCTTACCCTTCCGGAGCACCTGAGATCTCCCCTAGATTTTGGTGGGGTTCGTGTTGCTCAGTCTTTTCTTTTCAATCATTGTGTTTTGTGTACTACTGTTTGCCTGTTTGTTTTTTTCTTTTTAAGCCATGACTTTGTCAGTTTATTTTCGACTTATGAGTTTGGATGTCCCTTTGGTATCTTTCGCCTCTCTTTTTCTAAGCCAATAACAACTAATAACCAAAATGATGTATCTGATGCTAAAATATCAATCCATACACATTCAGTAAATATATATGATATATTCGGAATAAAACTATGTGTTAGGACACTTTTTAAAAAAATTATTTTACTGGTTTTGTTATTATATTCGGATTTCCGATAACCTCAATATAATGCTACTTAATGATGTGTATATATGAAGCTATTTCTTCGCTCGTTCAGATTTTTATTAGAAATAAGTAAAGTTAAAATATATTCTCCTTTATTACCGTTCTAAAACTCATTAATACAGTACCAAAGATATTTACACACACGTTAGCCTAAGGAGTCGTCATTGATTGATATCTGGTGGTTATTAAAACAGTTCTGTTGTTTGATTTGACACAAAAATAAAAGGCTTAGAAGGAGCAATATTGTTGCATAGTCGTAAAGAAAGATAAACATATTTCTATTAATAACATTGGCAACATTGTTCGATCTCTTACTTATTTTAAACGTGGTATAATACGACGTAATATACATGTAGAGCTCTTTTTTAGTTCGAACCATCTGTCTAGATTTCAAGCTTATGATTTATGATACACTGACGCTGCTATCCTTTGTCATAAACTTTTGTTTATACTTAAAGCTATGGGATTTTCTTTCTGTGATCGAACCATTTGTGTAAGACGTCCATTATAAGATTTATTATACACGGACATTGTTATCCTTAGCCGAAAACTGTTGGATCTGTTTGAAACCGAATTACTTTCCTCGTTATTTCTTCAAGCGTTGTCGGTTAAGTAAACACTAAAACTGATTAGTAAATACTGTAGTTGATGTCTTATTACTGTAATTAACTTACTAGTCCAAGACTATGACGATTTCTCTTGGTAATACACATTTGTCTAAATTTACGACAAAGTTCGGAATAACTGTAAAATAACTACCGGTTTTTCTTGAAGTACGCACGACGCACGTTTTGCTTAAACAATATTCATTAAAGGCGCTCATATTAAACAAGGGAATCAGTAAGTTAAACGAAGTTGAAGTTAACTGAAAACCAAACTTTTCAACAACAAAAAATGTGCCAAACAAATTTGGATAAGGCCATTGGGCCATACATTGTAGAATATATATGTACAATTAAAATGACGGTATCATGGCAGACTCCTCATGATTTTAGAGGTTTCATAGTTGTAAGCATCTCAGTTACGAGCACTTTGTTGATATGATATTTAATTGTGTGCCTATGATATTGTTTATTATTTGCAAAATCAAAGCTGTTTAATCTTTACATACATACATGTTCATTATTATGCAAAGTACTAGCATTCATGCACGGTTGAGGTTAAGGTAATTCAACTTTAAAAATTTTATCAAGGAATTGTTGGGTTTTGTTTTCTTGTCCAACAATAAGTACAGTGGGGTACATAAAAAACTAACCTTACACTGGTTACTTCATCAACCAGTGTTTAGACAGTACTTAAAATATCTCTGTAGGTTTACTCGTGGGACATCAAATCTGTATATAAGAACCTATATAGTTATCTACGTGTTATAGTGCTATGATTGTCAAAATTCCTAAATTCGAAATAAAAATATATGATCCCATAGGTGTCAAGATGTGATAAAAGGGAAATAAAAAGGACAGTCTACTATCGTGTAATTTCCAAACAAATGCACGGAAAAAGAAAGAGATATGGCGTATAGTTATTCACATGACAAAAGTATCTGTTGATGCACTTGACAAAAATCAAAGCACAGAAACATCGCTTTATCTTGTTTTTATTCGTCGCTGTGAAACCAACATTTATTTTATATTTCTATTTCTAGAACTTGTAGAAAAATAAAGTACAGAAGTTTAATTAAAAAAATGGGACTTTCCTTAATTTTTAAGTCATACATGTGGAAAGGCGGAAACTTATAAGTAATTGAAAAGTTTTAAAGAGGTATATGTTTGGTACAAATATTACAATTTCCTAATATTCAGACTGAGTACTATTATGCTCTTAATCAATGAAATAGGATTTCGATTAGCAATATTTGCTGGTACAGTAAGATAAATGTCTTTTTTCTTAAATAACAAAATTAAAGTTTATATATTATAACTTAATAATACTTACATGAAAATAAAATGATCTGTATTAAAACGGCATCTTTAAGCGATCCAAACACAGACATAAGTCCATAAAAAATCATTAGTTTCTTTTTTTCCATGTGTGATATTTATCTTTTCTTAATTACCACAAAACAATTTCACTAAACCAAACCTCGATCCATCAATAAGGTTGCCTCTGTTGTAGTTAACAGAATTAGTTAATCCGCTTGGTGTATTGAACAGTATATGTTTAACTTGGACGCATGCTTATGTCACAAATGCTAATCGAACAATATTATTCGTCAGTTAATTGGTTGCGTTCCTCTGTGCTGTAATAAATAATAAGTCGAACATATATTAAATTAATGATAATTAACAGATACTGAAAACATCTTATTCTTTCAGCGGACCAGTATCATTTACTAGACAGACATATTACTCCTTAATTCATGAAATAATTATTTCTACTTGTTTCAAAACGGCTTTATGCTATTTCAATGTTGTCTGACGAGCATTTTTCCTCCTTTTTGAAACTATCAATTCTAGCCAATTACTAGTATATGTGGGATAGGTGGGTGTAAATTCTAACAAAATTAAAAACAGCTTAGATAAGAAAACACAAACAACATTGTATCTATTGAAGTGGAAACCTGCTGGGTCATGATATAATCATTTCATCAATATATCAGTAATTTAAAAGAATATTATCTTCGTTTCATTATGAAAAGCTTAAAAATAAAGAATTACCTGTTTTGATATTTGACGTATAATTATGATACAATATATGATATGAAGTTATCTGACAATCGCGGTATTTTACTAAGTTACATGTACCCTTGAGTTCCATATTGTAGCCAATGACAGCCAAGATGGGTGAAAATTTCGAACAAAATACAGTTTACATTACATAACTCATACTATGCTATTTGCCTTTTCAGATTAATATTTCAAACTTGTTCTTTATTAAGACTTTATTGCAAAAGAAAAAGAAATGAAGGCAAATTTTAACGACCATGGGTTTTTTTTTTTATTATGGGCATCCTTTTGTGATCACATGTTATTACTGTGCATGTAAGTCCTGATCCCTTAGAACTTTTAAAGAAAGGATGGAGCGAAAGCGATTTTACTTTGCAAGTTATATTTTGGAAAAAAAGAGATCAATGTGCCAAAACTAAAAACAAATGTAATGTCAGGAAATATCCAAAGGATTAAAATACATTTTCTAAAGCATATCAGACGTCCAACTGGAACTGCAAGCATTGCTTTGAGGCCAACACGGATATAGATGTCACTCAAACTTCTGAGCCTTCGGCAAATAAGATTTGAAGGTCATAGTGTTTCACTGACACCGTATTTTTTGTGTCACCTGTAGGGACACAACATATATAGGGATCATTTCTGCTGTCTTGAGTTATCGCTATCCGCGTTACTCTTTGTTGAATAGACAACTCTTTGTAACGGATGGACAGATTTTAAACTTGCCCAGATTCTTCTATAGGTCATACAGTAACTGTTGTGTGCCTGTTATTTCAATCTTGGTCTGGATGATTTTCGGGGATATTAAAGCATGGACATCGCCATTTTTGTCAATATTATTTTGAGGCGAAAGGCGACACACGTCTTTCTTTGACAACTCACACATTTTTGTAATAAGGTTGGATTCCTTGTATTTTCATCTTGAAGAGGAGGGTAGTACTGAGATACAGACATTTTGTAACTTCTCTTAGTATTTTATGATTACCAATTGGAACATCTTTTGAAAGCTCTGGAAAAATTGAATAAAAATTAATATCAAGAATAGTGACGAAGGATAAATAATACTTTTAAAATAACTTAATATGAATATAAAACGATTAGAGGGCAGATTGCAGACAAAATATACACAGTTATTCAATTTGATCAACGGAAGTTCAAATCTTGGAATAGTTTCTCGGAGAGCTTATGTACCTAAAGAAGGCCCCATAAAGTCTAGAACAAACTGGATCGTATATAAACAAGGCAGATCTAGAAAACCTAGTTACTTGTCGTAAACAATAACAATGTAAGAAACACACAATAAATAGAATATAACAAAAACAATCACAGAACTTCTCATTCGTGCTATAGATCGACGGAATAAAACCACGGTTGACCGGTTAATAACACTTATTAAAAAGCCACTCGCAAGCAATAACATATTTAATCAATTAAAGACACTTACATAATTTATAAAGATAACACGTTTTTTTTTCCAAAATTTCTGTTTGGCTTATACAAAATAATTTAATAACTTCCAGACTTTCTAAATCGAGTCGTCTTTTACCATTATTGTTATGCTAATAGTATCATGTGAGAGTTTTACCGCAAAAACTCCGTTCATTTTTATAGTTAGCTTTTGTTTTGAAAACTAAGCTCAGAAGGCTGTGGAAATTTTACGCCAACCCTCCCCGACCCTTATAAATTGAGCTTTTTTTGCTGCTGTTTTGATTTAATTTTCAGATATTCCAGTCTTCATATCTCCATCCGTGATGGTAGTTACATCTTGGAATAAATAGTTGTACAACATGAGCGAAATTTACTTGATTTTATGCAGACTGGATATTACTCAGCTGCTACATGTGAGCTATTTCTGAATAGACCACCTTACAGTACATCAGCTTTGGATCGCCCAGATGTCATCAAGATCTTATTTGACTGACAAATAATTTTGTTGTGTAATGTTTGTTGTTGTTGTTTGAATTTTGATTGAAGGTTGCCATGACAATTCATTTTTTTACCAAAATAAGTGTATGTTATTTATTTTGATGATATATAAATCAAGTCACCAATTGCGTCTGTTCGTAAATTTTGATATTTGGGTAATTAGATATAAGAAGATGTGGTATGAGTGCCAATGAGACAACTCTCCATTCAAGTCACAATTTGTAAAAGTAAACCATTATAGGTCAAAGTACGGCCTTCAACACGGAGCCTTGGCTCACACCGAACAGCAAGCTATTAAGGGCCCCAAAATGACTAGTGTAAAACTATTCAATCAGGAAAACCAACGGTCTAATCTATATAAAAAAAAACGAGAAACGAGAAACACTTATGAGACATCAACAAACGACAACCACTGAACATCAGGTTCCTGACTTAGGACAGGTGCAAACAAATGCAGCGTATGCACATCAAATGAATTACGCTGATAACATTATTTCTCTAATTCTTCGTCAATTTATCCCTTTCTGCACCCATTGTATAAAAAAAAAATTTAATCAACGTGTGGTTTGTTTGATCTCAGTTCTTCATTGGTTAAAATCCGATTATGACGTCGAATTTTCTTGCTTTCCTCTGAATTTCCTATTGTGACGGCATGAAAAAAGGCGACCATGCCTGATGACGTCACATAGAAAGAACACATCTTTTTTGCAGATCATTCGAAAAGAAGGAATAAGTTTGCCTGCATATTGTTTGAAAATCATTAGAGAAACAGATTCCACCACCAAATCTCGTGTAATACGATATTTATCCACTCTCGACAGTTAAATTTTAAATATTTAAAACGCTCGGCGAGCCTCGCGTTTTAAATTTGAAAATTTAACTGTCTCGAGTGGATAAATATCGTATCACACTCGATGCAGTGGTAGAATCTATATTTCTCTAATTCTTCGTCAATTTATCTCTTTCTGCACCCATTGTATATAAAAAAAAAATAATCAACGTGTGGTTCGTTTGATCTCAGTTTTTCATTGGTTAAAATCCGATTATGACGTCGAATTTTCTTGCTTTCCTCTGAATTTCCTATTGTGACGGCATGAAAAAAGGCGACCATGCCTGATGACGTCACATAGAAAGAACACATCTTTTTTGCAGATCATTCGAAAAGAAGGAATAAATTTGCCTGCGTATTGTTTGAAAATCATTAGAGAAACAGATTCCACCACCAAATCTCGTGTAATACAATATTTATCCACTCTCGACAGTTAAATTTGAAAATTTAACTGTCTCGAGTGGATAAATATCGTATCACACTCGATGTAGTGGTAGAATCTATATATATATAAATATATATTAATATATTAATAACACTTAGCCGAGTGGATAATAGATCAGATTGTTACTCCGAGAAAACATTGTCAACCGAGGCGAAGCCAATGTTGACAATTTTTTTCGAAGGATAACAATCTGCTCATTCACACTCTCAGCTATGTGTTATTCAATTTATTATACTGAACGTTCTGTCATTACTGTGTTTTAAATTGTATATTGAAAGTAATTAACTATGACGTCATGTTTCCGATTCGGGTGGGCTGACAGGGTAAGCGTCTCCTGCTATGTCATGCATCATCTGCTAAGCGAATTCACACCGTCAGTCAAAAAGTCATAATCTGAAATAGGACACGCCCAGTAAAACCTCAGATCAGACGACTATTCTCGTATCTAAAGATCTAAGACTTCAAAACAGAAATTTTAAAAAGATAGGAAACATTGTAGCTTTGGATGATCTTACATGAACAATATTGCATTATATTCATAGTGTTAAATTTTATAGATAAATCTAACCTTTTGTTGTTGTCCATATATGTTTAAAGCGACAATAGACTGTCATAATCAAATACATAGACATTCTTTTTGCAACAAATTGATTTTGCTTTCTTTATGTATAAAACTAAAGTCCCATCAGACTGAGTGTTTGATATCGCAACCTAAAACACAAGTATACTTAAAAATAAACAACTGCAGAATATACAACTGCAGGTCTCCATTTGACAATCGAGTACCATGACCATTAGTCAGCTTGAAGATTTAAACCATCAGTTTGAATAAATTATAACAGAAACAATAATTCAATACATGAATATTAAACAAAGATACATCTACAAAATCTGACACTATAAGTGTTTTTGGACAGGGGTAAACGTTTTACTAATAAAACAAATTTTTGGAGTACACAAGCATCCGCTAAAACTCGTTGTGTGTGTGTGTGTGTGTGTGTGTGTGTGTGTGTGTGTGTAAAATCAAATTGAAGATAGATCAATCCAACTCCATGCATGCAAAACGAATTACAAATACATAGGAATAAACAATACAAATCATTCTCGAAATGGCACATACTTAAGAATGCAGGGACATGTATTGCAGAGCTACACTGAAGACATATAATCATATACATTTATCAAAAACAGCAAGCTGACAGTAATTGAAAGTTAGTTAAAAGTTGTTTAACTATTCACTTTGACAGTTACTGAATGTATGTTTTATCTGTTCACACACTCATATATTGTCTTTCTTGTATATTTTAAATGAGAGGGATGCGATTCATACTCAATTGCAATATATAAATGTAAGATGCGCAATTATATATGTTTGTTTCCGTTACGAAGTGTTTAAACATAGTGACAACATGTGAACAGCAGGTAAGGCAAATTATTAGATATTGGCAAAACGGTTAAACCACAGTAGCAATAACAATATAACAGTGTCAGTATTTCCGCATACTGTTTTCGGTAGGATTAAAAAAAATCGGCCTAAACACGTTCTTATGATATAAGTTATTTCCCTTGAATAATTTATGAAAATGAGAAAACACTCAAATTATTTCTTAATGTTAAATAAGTATTTTTTTTTGTAAATGAAAATCAGTCCCTTTCTTTCTAATTGTTAGCATACAAAAGAATGGAGGATAAAATCATCAGAAAAAAAACACAAATTAATAAAGTCATTAATTTGGAACTTGTTTACTTGTAGTTTTATCTTTCATATATATTTATATAATGGTGTACATAAATAGTTATCTTGACGTTACTGAACGGATCTGATCGATGAATGATACGATGTGGCGCTATTATCGTGAATTTGGCTCCTCTTCATAAGAGGAATATAGTTATATCTCAACACATTATATTCGAGAGCGATCGAAAAAGGTTAATTTTTAAGCAAATATTCATCACCGATGATAAAAAGACACGTATATTACTTGCATTGTTTTGATATTTAAATGAATGACATTTACCCTTGACCTCTGTATATTAAAACTGTTGCATGTACATGAATGAATGTCGAAACTAGTTTGTTCATAATATACATGTATAAGAATAAGGATATGTGGTATGATTGCAAATGAGACAACTATCCACCAGAGACCAGAGAACGAGGATGTAACCAACTATAATTGGTCACGATACGGCCTTCAACGATGAGCAAAACACATACCACATAATAAGCTACAAAAGGCACCGGTATGACAAAATGTCAAACATTTCCAAAGAGAGAACACGCGTCCTGATTTATGATAATAAAATAAGCGAAAAACAAATATGACAGACAGAAAACAACGACAACCACTGAATTAAAGGCTCCTAAATTGGGACAGACACACAAAGAATGTGGCAAGAATAAGCATGTTTGCGAGTGCTCAATCCTCTTCTTATCTAAGGATGTGGTTCAACGGTACACCATAAGAACAAATTGTTAAAAATTAGTTGGAAAGGGATTGACTCATCAGATCGGCACTTAGCAAAAACAAACTATAAAAAAATGGGACAAATAAAAAAAGTACCCCATCTAAGAGTACTAGCAGTTAATGAAAACTAGTTCAACAACAATTTCAACTAATAATACTGAAACCCATGTTTTCTAGACTAAAATGTAAATCGGTATACCTCCAACGGGTTGAGTGTATAGACGTCATAAACAGTCTGAGAAAAATACGACCTTATTTAATCTGCCAAAATATAAGTAACGACAAGATGTAGGACCATTAATAAAAATAACACTTTACAAATTTCTTTGTGAATTTGTGGTAATATGAGGAGACTCTACTAACTTAAACAGGGATTTTTATTAACGTAGTAAGTAAAACAGTTATGAAACACTGAGGAAACACAATGTTTGAAAATAAAACAACACTTACTCAAACCTGACAAAAATAGTTGAAGACTTTATCAAAACTTGTATCGTGTAAGTCTCGAAATACGTGTCATTGTGAATGAGAAAGTTGTCATTCATATGACTTCATATTTGGCATTCATATGACTTCATATTTGGCATTCATATGACTTCATATTTGGCATTCATGTGACTCCATATTTGGCCTTACATCGTAATCATTCACAAATATTAGCGTAATTAGTGTGTCGCATAATAGTTGAGGGATCACATCTGTCATCTTTCGTCGTCGTCGTCCGCATCACACTTAGCAAATCCAAAACTCCTTGAAAACAGCTTGGCATAAGTAAACAATATGTGCAAAGATTCTTCGACAGTACATCTAATTACTTGTGTTTGTCCGATCTGAATGATTATTGGGTTTTCCATACCTAAACATAGACTTCGTTGTTTCTTCCAATCCTCCACCAGTTTGCTTATTCGCAACCCCTTGGAACTGGCTTGAAAAAAAATTAGCCAAACTTGCATATATTCTTCCACAAAAAATGAATTTGTTAGCCTGCTATTTAAAGTAAAATATTATTATAATAAAAAAATAAATAATCTTTATTTTAAGAGGATAATCCAATTAGTTAAAACTAATATTCCTGAGCGTCTTCAAAATAATAATAGCATATTTATAAAGTACATACAATATTATAATTATAATGATATATACACAATATACAATTTTATGCAGCTTATATTGAAAAAGCATATTAATTTGCATAATTTATGAAAAATTTGTAACATTTTGTTTTAAAAGATGCAAGTGTATTACTCATCTTTATTTCATTTGGTAAACTGTTCCATATTTGAGAACCAGAATATATAAATGTTTTCTTCAAAAAAATTGTTTTTGGCTTCGGAAGATTTAATTAATATATATAGTTTTTCATCAGCTGATACGTAAATTGTAATTTTGATTATCAGTAAAATGAAAGTTTTCTTGTAAATGGTTAGGAACCATATCCTTTAATGATTTAAATACAAATATTGCTTTTTGATACTGAATTCGTTTTTCCACATTTAACCAGTTTAAACTATTAAACAATAAAGTGAAGGATGTAATTATGTCAGTTTCTACTATAACCCTAGCAGATTTCTTTAATAACTTATTAAGTTTATTTATTCCACTTTCATAACAACTACCCCATATATTGCAACAATAATCAAACAATGGCAGAATATAAACATTCAAATAAATAATACGTATCTGCATAGGTAAATACTTTCTTATCTTTTGTAATAAGTTGATTCTATTTGATATTGTACATGACATTTTATCTATTTGTTCATTCCAATTTAGGTTTTTGTCGATATATAAACCAAGAAGTTTTTCACAATCTACATTCTCTATTTGATCATCTGAAATATTGATATCTAAACTGTTCCCAGTTGAATAAAGCCTCTTTTTTGAACCAATAATTATTGATTTACATTTTTTGGCATTTAGTTTCATACAATTTTCCGAACACCAGTTTTCAATTATATAAATATCATTTCGAAGGTTAGCATTTAACTTATGTACATTATTACCTTTACTATGTAAAGTAAAATCATCTGCATATAAATCTATTAATGATTTTCTATGTTCAGTGGTAAATCATTGATGTATAAAATAAATAACGGAGGGCCAAGGATAGAGCCTTGTGGTACACCAGTTTTTATGTACTTAGTATCACACGTGACGTTATTGACCTTAACTTGTTGAATTCGTTCAAACAAGTATGACTTAAACCAGTCTAGTGTACAGTTTGAAACATTATAATATTCAAGTTTTTTTCAATAAAATTATATGATTAACCAGATCAAAGGCTTTCTATAAATCTAAAAATATAACTCCGTTTATTTCTCCATTATCTATATTTGTTAACTATTCATCTACTAATTTAGTAAGTGCAGTAGTGCACGAATGTTTAGGTCTGAAGCTTGACTGTGTAGTATTAAGACGGTCATTACTATTTAAATATATTTACAAACTATCAGCGATATGTCGTTCTATGATTTTGGAGAGACAAGGCAAAACTGCTATTGGTCTATAATTATCAGGATTACAAGCATCGCCACTATTAAAAATAGGGCAAACTCTTGCAGTTTTAAAAATACTAGGAAATTTACCACATTTGATGCTTAGATTAGATAAATATGTTAAAGCTGGTGCATTGACATCACTGCACATACTCAAAATGTTTGGTCCACAACATAATCTAAACCAGTTGCTTTAGACTTGTCAATTTTTTTTAAATACATTTTTACATCTAAAATACTTATTTCTGGTATAATGAATTTTTCTCTACCCCTTTGTAACTTTGATTTCACAAATTTGTTGAGTACATCGAAACTTGGACCTTCGTCATTATTACATAATTTGTTATCAACTATACCTTCAGCAATATTTGTGAAATGCATATTAAATGTTATTGCTATATCAACATCATTTTAGTTGCACTATTTTTATATTCTAAATATTATTATGTATTTTTGGGGGATTTAGACTTTTTACATACTTCCAAATAGTTTTACTATCTTTACAATTTGAAATAGCATTTTGAAAATAATTGTTCTTTGCCTGGTCTATTAAAAATGTATATAATCATATATATCTCCAATTCTATGAAAAACAATCTCTTTGGTATCGAGCGCTATTTATATCAGAAGTCTACCACTCTGGTTGTTGAGTATTTTTCACCCTTTTAATTTTCTTAGGAGCATGCTTGTATAGGGTGTTTAGAAATAGATTATACCAAACATTAGCTGCTTCATCAACATCTCCAATCGATTCAATCATATGAAAAGGAGTATTTGTTAAATTTTCAATAAATTTATTTTGATCAAATTGTTTCAATGATCTGTATTCTATGGATAAATGCTCCATTTTTGATATTTTTGGGTAAAGTTTTCTTGCTTCGCAAACAGGATAATGAACACTGATAGCATAACTATTGAGTTTTCTACAATTAAAAAAAAAATGACTTTGTCATTTCTGCTCATATACATTTTTTTGTAATTTGGAGAAGGCAGGTGGCATGCGTCTTTCTTGGAAGATTCGTACATTTTGTTTATATTAAGAATTAAATTTATCATACTCTTTTCAAATTTCAATTCAAATCTTTCTTTAGTAATGCAGAACAGTAGGAAAACAGTGTTTTATTTGAAAAAAAATGTCGCCGTCATTTATTTCCTTGATATATTGAAATGTTGATGCATTGTTGAATATGTTCATAAATGTATTTATTATGTTATATTTTTCAATGATGTACATAAAACAATATTTTCATTATGATTGTTGTACTAGAACCGCTGCTGGAGGACTATCGCTGTCCAATGATACCATTCGCCCATCAGCTAGCGAATCAGTACTTGCATGATTTAAATAAAACATTTTGTTTGTAAATTTCCAGTTTATAGAATTATATAATCGACTTAAATTGGGGTTGCAACTCCCTAAGGCAAAGCTAACCTTTCAAAACTTTTGCTGGCTCTTCTTTCATATCCTTTTGGTTTTGTCTGCTATTTCGAATTTCTTAGTTTGAGTTCACGGATAAAGGTTATTTCTGACATACGTGTTGTGTGCAAGAAATTTAATCGTAAGATTGTTTTTTAAGGAAATGAATAAATCTGCTTCTAAGACAAATCTAATGCCTTGCTATTTTTTTCTTGGGATAAAAAAAAAATAAAACAAAATTTGCTACTTGTTGATAATACCGTTTTCGGAAAATATTTGATGAGTTATCGAAAATTTATTCTCGGAATTAAAAAGGGTACTTCATATCATCTGTAGCTCAAACTTTTTTGTGTTAATACCGTAAAGCTAGGCGTTGTGCATAATAATATAACGATTGTCGATTAAAAACGCCTTAAATGTAAAAATTTTTTAAAAACAATATATTTTTTAAATTTCCAATGGATGTAAATTATTATTGATAATTCATGAATTGTGCGTCATCTGTTAAAATCCTCGTAATCAGTGACCAAAGACTGAAAGATGGCTGATTTCAGATAAAAAAAAATCCGTGCTCATATCGAATCGAACATTAATATTGAATTAACCTTTTAACGATTTTCAAACATAACTAGTTGAAATTGTTTATCAATAACGAGCGAGGCTATCATCAAGCCACTCTGCTAGTAATACCCTAAAACTGAAATTGAGCCCTCCGCTCATGCATCACATGTCCTATCGTTCAAAACTAATGAATTTATTTATATGTATTTGTTTTATTTATTTTTTTTTTTTTTTTTAAATACCAAACAGAAATATTTATACCATGGACAATAAATGTTGAAGAAATAGGGTTGTATCAGTGATAAGGCCTCAGGCCACAATTATTTTTACCATTTGTTACAACGCATTTCTTTGTAAAAGTCAATTTGAATTAAAAAAATTGAACAGGTTCAAATATGAAATATATTTTACTGCTTATTGACCATTATTATTCTAATAAAATGTGCTTGTCACAGCACAATCCATCTCTTCTTTTACTTTTGAGAGCCCTAAAACATAAGTTGGATCTTAAATAAATGAGGAAGGCTAGTTTCTTCCCTACTTTCACTTTCAACAACACAAATTTCCCACATGATTTACTCATTTCAATATATGGAAATTATAGGACAATTTAAGTAGTAAACTTTTCAATGAAAACAGTAGCAAGAAAACTCCAGAAGAAATACCCCATATAAGGTGTAATACCACCATTGATTTTCCCCTATTAGTCTTTGTTAAATTTGCACTTTTCAAAAAATTGTGCAGAATTTATCTTTGTTTCAAATAAAGAAATACTTGGCATGAGTAAAGATTTATCCTGTCCAGTACTATAGAAAAAATTTCACATAACATTTCATTGCATATAAGAAAATAACCATCACTGGAAGTTAACCAATCAAATTTTCCCCCTTTTTTAACCTGTGTACAAGCTTTAGTAACCATGTAACCTCAAGTTTCTAAAATATTCTATAGAAACTCCAAATAAAGAAATAATGGTGCTTTGAAATACCCAAGATATATGTTTATGACTCAGAAATGTTTTACAACAATGAAATGTAGGATCAATTACCTACAACTGTCAAATTCAAGGGAATATTTTTTTTCGACCTATTTTCGTGCAACCGGATGTGACGTACTATGATTTGGTGGTATTACACCATAATACGTGGGAGACCACGAACAAAGGGATTTCATTGTGGTCTGGACTCTGAAGCCATAACTTTAATGTTTATTTATACTACGAGCGGGGGATGCAAACTTAAATTCTTGATTAGTTTTAAATGACACTGAAACAGTTTGTTATACAAATTTATTTCTTTTGCGTGGATTCCAAAGTGAAACCAAGATGATTTTACAATATCACTGATAAATGTCAAGCAGGGTTCCCTTTCTTTACTCTTCATTAGAAAGAAGCAGACTTTAACCTTAGGGTAAGGAGTCAAGGTCGATAGCAGACCAACACTTAGATATACTGCACATCTCCTTAAATACATAAGCAAACTATTATTTAATTAGATATAGGGCTTGATACATGTATAATGTTAGAATTTCTAATGGTCCAAAACCAACCTTGTCTCAACATTTCAGACTTTCTGTTTTGGATTTACCCTTGACCAATGACCCAAAAAGAAGAAGGATCTTCTTCTCTACTATTCCGTCAAATTTTGATGCTTTTCCATAAAATAGATATGTACCTGTCACCATTCAAGCCTTACTGGCATGGTGAGAAATTGTAGCAAACAAAAATATGCAACACTATAATAACTTCATTTTATATATTTCAAAACGAAACGACATGAAATGAGCTTTAAATAAAGCCTCTACGTCGTTCAACTTTCCCACATATTCCCTGTGTGTAATTTTTAAAAGGTTTTATTCTCCACTTTAGGATTTCCACAAAACTTGTCAAATAGATTCTACATGCAGTCGATGTAAGAAAAGAGCAGTGCTAAACTGTCGCCGATTTTTTTATACCGGCACAACTTTTTGAAAAATATTGTTCTCAGTTCCATAGATGTTTTTGACAGTCGAAAAGTTCTGTTTAAATCCAAGATCCGTTTCTGCCGATGTTGAATCAAGTAAAAGTTTATGCAACATTAAGTAAGGGTTGAGTGGGCAAGTACCCCTTTTAGCCGTTTGCATTTTTGTCAATAAACAATTCGAATTTATAACTGGCTTAGAATTATTCTAAGCCAGTTACAGTAATTGTTTATTGAGAAAATCAATTAACCCTATTTTCTTTTAGACAATTTTTAACGCGTACATGATGTGAAGCATAAACAGCAGGGCTCATGTATGCAAGTTAGTAGTCACCCTCTTTTATAACAAACACAGTCAGCTAAATTTTAGTTTCTTATCTGAAACTACTATAATAGACAATTCTTAACCAAGATTCATTACACCGTAATGAGAGAAATCGATACTTTTCATATCTATTTATATAGCTTGAGTAACCTGATTTTTTTGTTAGAATATATTTCATTCTAATGTAATTATATTGTTTTTTTGATAATACTGAAAAAAAAGTTTCTACCCTCAATGTTTTCGTTGCAAAAAAAATATATATAAACATGCACATCAAGTACAATTTATTACAACAAACCATAAACTACAGTTGCTTTTTTTTTTTTTTTTTTTAGAGTAGTGACTTTTTTTTTTATTAAGTTTTGTTTTATCGTAAACATTTGAACCTCGTGACAAATTACATTACGTCACGTCGATTATAATACATATTGAAAATGGTCTTCAATAAACAAATATAGACTTATTGTACTTACCAAAGGTGAAGTAATTACATTTTTATTCCATAATTCAGTTAAGCCAGAGATAATCAAAATAAAGCAATTCACACGAGGTTTTAATCTACCAAAGTAATATCGTCTACAGCCTTATTATTAAACAAGTACAAGGAGAAACTTATTATTATACGTGGACATGAAATTGAATTTGCTTTTTACTCAGAAAGACTAGGCAGAGCTGGTATAACTAAAATTGAAATCAAACGTTAGCCTTTCCTAAATTAACACCATTAGTCAGCAAGCTCACATGCCCTCACCTCCATAAAAATTATAATGATAAAAAAAAAATATCATAATGTATTTACAGTATTATTATAGTTTCTGTAATTAAATTTTTACTCACACCAAGTGACTGGAAAATCAAATAAAATTTCTCTTTGCTTATGTTATATTGACCTTGACGTTAGACATACACGTAGAACATCAAAAGATAGGGATTTTGCTATCATTATATTTCACCATATATCCAACGAAGTTTGCAATCTCATTTGTAGTACTCGATTAAGCAGCAGGCGGAAATCACTTTTTACATTGTCCTTGACCTAAAATACAGTAACCTCAAAATCAATGCGAATCTACTACTCATTATATGTGACGATATATCGTAGAAAAGGTGCGATCCAATATTTGATATTTAATTTATCGTCCGATGGTCACCTTTCGGCACAAGATTGGTCTCTTTTTAATAGTTTTAACCTTGAACTTTGGGGTATCAATCATAGAGATCGTCTTCTCGATGTGTGACATTATATCGGAGTAAGGTTATAATTCTATATGTAGTATTTGATAAAGGATCCGGAACCGACTTTTTGCAAATTTCATTTGTTTTAAACTGTGACCTTCAACTTTGACGCGGTGACCCCAAACGGACTGACTGACTGACTAACGGACGAACGGACTATCATATGTTAATCTCTCCTCCTGGGTGTATGTAGGCAATGAATCAACAGAAACCACCAATGACCTCACATTTATATGAAACTCCTAAATGGAAAAAGAACTACGAAAGAATAAAAAAAAAAAACACTGACGAGATTCCTGGTAAAGGCATATTTACGTGTTGGTGGAGAAACTTGTTTTGTTGCAATACATTATTTAATTAACGCTATCTTTGTCTCGATATTGACATAATTAAAGTACTATCGTCTACTGTTTACTAGGTTGATCAAAGCGTAATGACTGACGACAACAGATATATTGTTATTGTACGATGTTTGTTAATTCATGACCACTGGCAGATATTTCATAAATAATTATGGCGTAAAATATTTAAATTTCATTTTTTTTTTTATCATCTGGATCAAATTTTAGCTAGTAGATTTTAAACGATTCTTAAGGTATAAATATAATACATTTTCATGTTTTTGATCTGGTTTAAGTAATAAAATTGTGCATTGTTATATAACAAAAAACTTATATCAATTACTGGAGATGTAAAATGATGTTCGATAAGTCTCAATTAAGTAAATTAAGTACACTACAAGAAATCGTTCAAAAAGACTGCAAAGATTTGATATAAAATTGCACCTCAGTGGCACAAGGAATCGGTAATCAGAAAGCAGCGTCTCGTGAGTTTACAATGACACTACCATATAGGTACGCATTTATTTGAAAATAAAATTGATGGTTCTCAAACATTTCTTTATTGAAATTGTATTTTTCTGCTGTTTTATTCCCATCTTGTTATTCAATTACTAGCATTAAAGTATATTAATATATATGAACGAAGAGGATTCCGGCAACCATACAATTTAAGGAGATATTAAAGTTTGTGTAAAGATATACGTTGTTTGTTTAATCATAAAATAACATAATATTTGCTCGTGGTACCGTCATACTTCAGAATTATATATTCTTCATGTCAAAACGAACAAGGAAAAAACATTAATTTCTAAGAAATAATCAATATAAATTAATACCAAAACGTTTCGTTATTCGTTTCAAATGACATCAAAGCTATTTAACTGTCATTTCATGTCTTCGCATATGAAATATTCAATATTTCTTTCAATTTATTAAAAGGTTTCAAGCAGCACTTTCAGCCTGAAATTATGATATGCAATTTAATTCGCTTCTTCTCTTTTAATGATAAATGAATAAAATGATTTAATCATTATTACAACAAGCTTCATAAAAGACCAATGTATTTAATATAACGTTAAAGCATCTTAAAGAATCTAGATTGATGGAACTTATTCTTACAGATTAGTTTATTTTACTGACAGTTACTTGTAGTATTTAGGTTCGTTTATGAAAATCAATTATAATCCAGTGCAGCGTTAGTTGTCAAACAGCAATTTTACAGTAAAACGATTCCATGTTTCACAATCTACTTTCATCAAGAAAATAAATTGATTTCCGGAATAAGAGATGTATTCTATTTTAACTAAAATATTCCAGTGTATGAATCTTCCAATGTATTTCGATTGACTGTGTTATATAAATAGGGTCGCCTTTTATCCGGCTGTTAGTCCCGTATTAAGAGTACAATGTACTTGGATTTTACTGCAGCAATTTGTAACGGTTTAGTAGCTCCGTCATGATTTCGTTTTCTGAGGTTATTTCTAGTGGGTCTTTTTTTCCTTCAAATTTATGTATACTTATCGGTTGCAGAAGGCAGTGTACCACAAATGTAGATAATGTCAGCATTGCAGATTGTATGTTGATCTTTAATATGTATAAATTTTGTCATGTTTGGGCCTTTATAGCCGACTATACGGCCTGGGTTTACTAATTTTTGAGGGTCGTACGTTGATCTATAGTCGCTTTCATCTACGTAATTTTGACTCTGGTTGATAGTTGTAAAGGACAAGATTTCCCCCCCCCCCCCCCCCCCGCCAAAAAAAAAAAACCAAACAAAAAGAGGCGAATAAATTACGTACTGAAACACATTCTTAATCCACAAAAACACTCGCACAACATACACACACGAAGAGTCTGCGACAACGACTGACGAGATTTCTGACTTAAACAGTTTTGTAAACATATGATGGGAATACATTTAATTTGTGAGTTCTCAGCCATATCATAATTTTTCATTCTTTCACAGAATGAAATTAAATCGATACATGTGCATACATATGATCGGCGATTTAAATTTTCCATAACAATGTTTGTAATTTCGTGCATTTTCTTAAAAAGGGTAAACAGAAATGGTCAAAAATACCACACAGTACAACAGACCAAATCGACTACCACCAACCGATTCCTCCGAAAAAAAAACAGACGTACAAAAATTACAAACAACACCGAACACCACATAATCCAGATAGCCTGACTTAATATAGAAACAAACTGTGGTTGGATTAAACCGGTTTAAGTGCGAACAAACCTTCTCTTTTGTCTACATGTATCTAGACTGTATATCGTAGAACTAAACGGTTATTGCTATACACAAATTAATTGCTGTGTATATCGGTTAGGGTGGATACATGTACATAAACCTATTTCCAGAATCAAACATTAACGAAATTTGGCATAAAAATGAATTGCACTTAATGTCACAAACGCAATTACAACATTTGATTACCACATTCAACAACCTTGTATGACTTTTAGATTATTACAATGTTTAATAATTCTGATAATTGTCCGATTCATTTGCAATCCATTCATTTAATAACGCTTGAATTACACTGATTTTTCATTAAACAAAATCAAAAGTATTTAGATTACCGAAAATAAACTCTATAAGTTGCAATAAGTGTCCTTTGCTTTGTTAATTAAGGAAATCAATGGGTCTTTATATCGGTTTTGTCATTTTCATTAGTAAAATAAAAGGCTTTTAATTACGTTTACAATGGTTAATAGAACGTCTATATTAAGAGCATGTCAAAACCAACTTTCAAGTTGATCCTTCCAGTGAAATTGAAAGAGTGATCTATATATGGTAGTTATTTCCTTCTTTCTTACAATGCTTGAAATAAATCATTTTCAAGAATTTAATATTTGGTTTGACAGAATGTATAAAACTCGCGGCATAATACTTCTACGTGTAGTAACGCCTAAGATAAAACTCGCGCCATAATACTTCTCAGTAACGTCTAAGACCGTAATATTCAAATAATGAAAAGTCTTTTACAATTGGAAAACAAATATAATAATGAATTGAATAGTTTTGGCTAATTTGCATCATATATATATTATAATAACTATTATGTATTTTTTGCACGTGTGATAGCGATCTCCGGTATTTCATGAAAAAACGGTATTCGGTATTTTATGAAAAAAATGTATTTCACGTCAATCTTTATGCTGTTATTAACACATTAAGGCAAAGCAATATTAGAATTGTCCTTTCCGTTCAATAAACTATCGGTTATGTTCTGTTAAGTACCAATCTGCCTAAGAATCAGGCAGTGGTGAAAACATGACAAACAAAAACCCACTCAAGTTGACATTTATTTATGTTCAAAATGTATAAAGGTGCAGTAATATAACATTCGTTTCCTTGTCCTGTTCTGGTAATTCAAGATATAATTTTGTTGAAAATCACTAGAAGTCATCAATTAAGGGGAGCTAACTGAGTAATTTGCTATCTTTGTAACAAAAATTTATCTTGAGATTTATCGAATTACCAGACCCGCAGAAACGAAAGACTACCATGTCTAACTTAGGATGAGGGTAACTTCAAAACAGGATGGTTAGATCGGTGTTTTTTTTTCGGCCGTCTTTTGATTTTTTTCAAAATTGCCCGATTCTTAAAAAGACTGGCACTTAAAGCGAAATCATCATGTTTTGCTTGTATGTAAATAATTCCATTCGCATACAGCTAAAATGTTTAAGTTATTATCGTTTCTTTATGATACGTTCGATTTTACTTTAGGTTAAAAAAAATATGTGTTTTTTTCTGCACTCTAAATGCCGTAATCTAATCAAATCAACTAGGAAGTACGGTCGCCGATATAAGAACGGAAAATGGCATCAGATAAAGTTTTTCAAACACACAAGGGTGTTATCACGACTGAAATATATCACTTTTATATATTTCGATCCAAAATGTAGAAAAAACAATGTAGCGTATAAAATTAAAAAAAATAAGCTTAAGGTAGATAGGGCGTCTTTTTCTATGTATCTTTTCTTGCCATGTTGCAAAATACTGTTCTGGTTTAAAAATATTTTACCGAGTATCATTCAATATACAGCAGAAACATCTAAAACTAGAAATTAAAAGATTAAACTATCAAAAAAGTAAGTGCTAAGTGTATTTAAATTATCAGAAAAAAATCCTTTTAAAATTAAGGTCATATTGACTTAGTTGAGACAATTTGTGTTTTGTGGATTTTTCCAGAAAATTAGGCCCGTGAACCCCTGTTTTTATTTGATGTTTCGGACGAATTTATGAAAAGCAATTCTCTCATTGAATTTTATTGAATTTTATCGTTTAATGTTTCCTCAATAAGGAAAGGTTAAGTTTCCCCTATATAACCCATGTAAAAAAACAGATTCCGATGATTTCAAAGTATTTAAGCGAAAAAACAAGATCCGTGAACCCCAGTATTTATGTTGATATTATGAAAATACATTGACCAAGACGTCTTTTAGAGAAGTTTAAGAAAAATCCATTGTCGAACATTTAGACATCGCAACTATCTTAAATGTGAAATTCTCATCATGCAAAGCATTGCACGATTAAGAAAACCAGTCGATATTGGACATTCAGAAATTATGCATCAGTTATCTCACATTCCTGAAAGTCCTTCAATCAGTTAAATAGGGTCTGGTTTTAGAATGAAAGCATATATAAATTCACTAAAGTGGATATTCATTTGAATTTGAAAGCAGAACAAAACGATATCCTTTACTTTAACTAGTTCAATTTTAAAAGGATTATTGTATAATTTCCCATGGGTTTAATTGCAATCGTTTAAATTCCCAGTGCCAATAATACAAAAGACTTCCATTTATATATAAATTGTATCTGTGGTAACTGCATTGGTATTGAAAGGATTTTTGCGCTTTACAACAATTTCATGTAGGTACATGTAACTTGCAGACCAACAAAATATGCATGTCATTTATCAAACAGTACTAGATTGGATTTTTTTTTGTTTCGTTTACGCCGCCTCAGCACAAAAATGCTAACTAATACTAGAAGATAAGCTATGGTTGCAAATAACTGGGTCTCTAAAAACACAGCAAAGGACCTCCTTTGTGCACAAAGGAACACAATGTAGCACAAAGGACAACAAAGGAGTGTAATAAGAGCACAAAGGACAACAAAGGAGTGTAATAAGAGCACAAAGGACAACAAAGGAGTGTAATAAGAGCACAAAGGACCTGTTATTGGATTTTCACAAGGAAATAATGTAATTTCTGAAGAAAAATGTAAACAAATATTTTGAAAATCATGAAAATTGCGATTTTTTTGGCGACTTGGTGTAATCACCGGTACCGGATTGGAACCGACTTTATATCCGGTTTATGTCGTAGCATATAATTTTAAAATAATCAGTCGTTCAGAAATGTCGATAAACTTTTTTTTATCAAAATTTATTCTGGACAAAAATGGTATCTTTCATTTTTTCTTTCTTTATGAATCTATAAAGTTTATGAGGGGAATGTTTGACAAAACGCAAAAAAGCATCAGTACCATGGATGGCAATTCTTAGGCTATGAAATTGACATGATTTCAAAATTTTAAGCCGTATTTCATTAGCGTCAATATGTACTTTGTGTTATCAAATTTAATTCTTGACAAAAACCAATTATCTACCGAAATTTTCTTTCTTGACGAATCTTAAATTGCTCTGAGTATGAGGAACGAATAGAACACACGACGCAATAAAAACTTGTCTTTGGCATTCGTGGTGGTTTCTTGTTGACACATAACCATCATCAAATTTGATTATTTTATTAGCCTGATAACAGAAAAATTCAAATTGAAATGAAAATTTGGTATACAAAATATTGAATATTTTAACGAGTAGTGTATGAAATTTACTTTGAAATTTTGATAATTTTATTCCTTGTTCTTAAAGACTGACTTTATCAACACTGATAATAAATTGTAAAGAATTTCTCTGCCAAGCGCAATCGAGTCCTGGTTATACAATTAGTTATCATTTGTGGAATTGAAATTTTGACAAACAATGTTTGCTTATTTTTTTTGTCTTTAAAGTCTTTATTTTTAAGTCCATATTTTGCAATATTTTAAGATATATGTAAAAAAAAATCTTCGATAATTGATAACGTAGTTTAAAAAAGCCGTAAGCTTATGCATATTCGTACTGATTTTTAACAAGGTTTCGTAAATCTTCAATTTAGCGATTTAACGCTAGTATCTAATATATTTTTTTGTTTTGGTATGAAATGACTTTTCCCCCCATTATATACACAATTTTAAGTCCTTTGTGCTCTTATAAAACTCCTTTGTGGTCCTTTGTGCTACATTGTGCTCCTTTGTGCACAAAGGAGGTCCTTTGCGGTGTTTTTAGAGACCGCAAATATCTTTTCAACTAACTTTTGCATTGCCTGTGGTATACATTATTGCTAACTCTAGCGACTATTTCTGTTAAATTCTGATTAATTAAAATTTGACATAACAAATATAATTATTTACAAAAACGTTTTGTCTTATTTTGTCTTATTTCCATGTGGGCAGCGGGAGGAAACAGTAAGCCATTGTGTCAAGAAGGAACGATATCGGGGGAAAACATGAAGCCATTGTGACAAAAAGACATAATCGCGAGAGGAAACAGGTAGCCATTGTGGCAAGAAGGAAGAAAAGCGGGCGGAAACAGTAAGCCATTGTGGCAAGAAGGATCAATAGCGGGATGAAACAGGTAGCTATTGTGACAAGAAGGAACAATAGCGGGATGAAACAGTAAGCCATTGTAGCAAGAAGGAACAATCGCGGCAGTAAACAGGAAACCATTGTGGCAAGAAAATTAATAGTGGGAGGAAACGGGAAGCCATTGTGACAAAAAAAAAACATACAATTACAGCAAAATGAAAGAGCAAGCCATTGTGGCAAGACAGAATATTAGTAGGAGGAAACGGGAAGCCACTGTGACAAGAAGGATTAATAGTGGGAGAAAACGGGAAGCCATTGTGACAAAGATAATAATAGTGGGAGGAAACGGGAAGCCATTGTTACAAACAATAATAATAGTGAGAGGAAACGGAAAACCATTGTGATAAAAATAATAATAGTGGGAGAAACGAGAAGCCATTGTGACAAAAAATAATAATATTGGGAGGAAACGGGAAGCCATTGTGAAAAGAAGGAATAATAGTGGGAGAAAACGAGAAGCCATTGTGACAAAAAATAGTAATAGTGGGAGAAAACGGGAAGCCATTGTGAAAAGAAGGAACAATAGCGAGAGGAAAAAGGAGACCATTGTGGCAAGAAGAATCAATAGCAAAAGGAAACAGGAAGCCATTGTGTCAAGAAAAAGCAATACAGAATGAAACAGAAAGCATTGTAACGGAACAACATCGGAAGGACAGAGGAAGCCATTGTGGCATGAAGATTTGTGACTTATTGGCACAACTTTGATTCCACCTTGTTATCAACATGTCTGATGCAAAAAAAAAAATAATAATACTTTGAAGTATTAGTCAACTAAAACTTAAAAAGTGGAATATTATTAGAAAGAAGATACCAATGAGCAATATGAAAAGCATAAACTGAAGAAGAAGAAAACAAGACATGATCGTCATGACCATGTTGTTGGCAAAATAAAACATTTCATCCCATTGCCACCATAGTGACATATTCTACTATGGGTTCTTTTGTGTAGTATTAAACTCAATTGATAAATTGAGTATTTTCTTTGAAACATATAAAAGACTATTAAAAGGGGTTTACTACTCATAATACTGGCATGGGGCACCGACTAAGTCTTCGAAACCAAAAATTATTATTACCTGTACAATTTGACACCTTTTAATAATTAGCTGTATTTATACCGGTTGCTTATTTGCCTTCATGGCTGTTTCAAGACAGTTTCTAACTTGATGATATGTTTACATGTCAAAAAGATATTCCGTAACATGTGGAAATTATAATGTAAATCATCTTAAAATACATCACCGAAAATACTAAAGGTTTTGCGAGGAAAAACATGTATTATGCACTTATCTGCCAAACATTCATCTTTTATGTCATTCTAAAAACATATTGTCGCATAAACCAGATTGCTTTTATTCAAAAGTTATTGGAACATGTAGAAATAACGAGAGGAATCTTTGCATTACATATAACATACTTATTCACTCATTATAACATCAAAGCTCTGATTGAAATCTATAACATATTTGTTAACATTACTACCAAAGATTTTGTCCGTGAAAACAGCACTCAACACTGAAAACTTTTTTTTTATCTTTTGTTGTTTAAAGAAATAAAAATGCAATAGATCAGAGTATGATTAGGAAAGAATGCAGTTCGCTGTAGACTTCATCACTTCAGGAATTCCAGTCTCGGTTTCAGTTCAAGTGGTGTCTTGAAAGAAAAAAGTTTGCATGTTAGTAAAGTTGATTCACTTTTATGTTAACACGCAATTAAAGTTTTCTACCTACATGAAAACAAAACTTGTATTCAATAACAGGAATTGCAATAAATAATAATATACAATAATGTCTAACCAATAATATAAAATAAGCAGATGTGGTATGATTGCAAATGTACAATAATTCAAATTAGCCCACTTTTTCGCGCTTTTCCCTTATGACTGACTGCCCGACTTCTGCGTTTTCCGGGTTTTATCTTGACTATCCGGTTTTTGTTTGGTAACATCCTGTTGAGGTCTAGGATTCATGTTAACTTTGAAGTTTTTGTTTTTGTTTATCACGATTTTAACGTTAATATGCAAATTTAATATCTTTGAAACAAAAACAACAGAAAACACCTGATGCCTTGGCCAACTAGTATACTGTCCATCGCTATTCAATAAGATTTGTTTTTACAATTTTGTCCAATTCATATTTGTGGGAATAGAGAAAAGAGGTTGGGCCAATTCCTCCTATATTTGTTTCAATCACAGGGTCAACATCTTTAAAGTTTTCAAAGCCTACTGGAAAATGAATTTTGAAGACCCTGTATCATAGATTTAAGATACTGTTTAACAGTTTTGTATATCAATATGAAATCTAAATGCTATTCAGAGCTAGATATTTCTTTACTTCCAACAGAATTTTGGTTTTGGTGAATGATGTCTTTCTATATATTTTTTTGACAAATTATTACTCAAGTTTTCAAAAATATGTCAAAATTGCGGTTCTAGATTATCTCCAGCATTAATAATTTGGTGATATGTTTAGAAACATGCCATAATATTGTTAGCACCTTAAAGTAAAATCATTTGGCTGTAATACAATGAATTTAAGTACAGACCAAAATACTTTTTGAAAATGGCCCAGGTGGAAATAAATTCAGGGGAAATTGGCCCTACTTCTTTGTAGGGAATTAATTTGGTTATACTCCTTGTTTTAATCACCTTGTAAGCATGCCATTGTTAAAAGTGTGACGATAGCTAAATTTCTTAAAATACTTTATATCTTTCCTTAATCAAGGAATTTGTCCTAAAGTATACTTCCCTCTTCTAGTAAGATTTTTCGTCTTGATGCAGCTCTTTACATCTAGTAGATACTTAAAATCAATCATATTCAAGGAGCCAATCCGTAATTATTTTCTGATTAACCATGATACAAGAGGGCACATGCTGATGTTGCACTCGACCACATCAAATCAGTTGCCTAATCAACGTAAACAGTTACATAATACACGTAATTATCAGAAAAGATTCTAACACCTGTAGACATTATAATTTTAGGATGCATAAAAGAGTCTACCATTCGGAAAACCCGTCGGAGGCCAACATTTGAGCTGATGTGATTATGGAATGTTATAGTAACGAGTTGATTACAAATTATTCAGAGGGAAAAATCGACGGCAACTTTTGAAGAGAAAATAGTTCGCGATTCGGTAGGGTTTGTAAATGATATCTCGAGGACTCATCTATAAGTTATTATAGCGCTTTTAAAATCTACCTGAATTTAACAAATATAAAGATTTTGTATTATTATAGTTTACTGCTTTGGGGAAAATTTATTGTAAAATTATATGAAAATCTACAATCTCTAACTTGATTATTAAATAGATTTATCTGCCTTCTTTATGTTTAGGGGTGGGGAGAATCTTTAAACAGTTAACAATGTTCAGACATCACCATTGCTTTTCTTTTTTCAGCTATTTGCTAAAGTTTAAAGACTGGCCTTCCGGGGAGATCAAAGAACTTTGATTTCGACAAAATGTTTTGTAACCAGTGACTTGACTAACCAATACTTAACTTTGAAATAAAATACAATTTGTTTTGCTTCCCCTTCCTTTATTTTATTTATAAGATACGGATGAATTGGGGAAAGTATGAAAGATATGAAGAACAAGATGTACTATGAGATATTGCTCTCTTATGATACCCACCAGTGTGGTTGACTCAAAGTTTCGTATATGTGCATGACATTTTATGATAAATGTTTTCTGCAAAAAAGGAAATTACTAGTAGAATATCAATGAAATCCCAAGTCAGGAGCCTCTAGCCTTTGTTAGTCTTGTATTATTTTTAATTTTAGTTTCTTGTGTACAATTTGGAGTTTATAGTATGGCGTTCATTATCACTGAACTAGTATATATATTTGTTTAGGGGCCAGCTGAAGGACGCCTCCGGGTGCGGGAATTTCTCGCTGCATTGAAGACCTGTTGGTGACCTTCTGCTGTTGTCTGTTCTATGGTCGGGTTGTTGTCTCTTTGACACATTCCCCATTTCCATTCTCAATTTTATTTTTACAATTCATATATTTATTGGTTACATATACAACTGTATGTTCATGTAAGTCGACTACTTTCGCCTTAAAACTGCGATTTTATTCAATCCACTTCCTGGTATATTTGTCTTACAAATTACAAATTACTAATCCAAATCTTAAGCATAAAAATTACGAAACTGTGTACAATATCTAGACGGAATCCGAAACAATAATGGCGTAAATAATAAACACAGTCTGACAAAACCTCTGTTCCTTAATCGACATAAATCAAATATGCCTGTTAGTGAAGTAACAAATATTTCAATAATTTATTAGATTAGAGGTCTAATAATTCTCAGTTTAGACAAATTACATTGCGCTTGTCAGTTTGATGTTTGTTGAACTAATTGCATAGTTATGTTAACATCTCTTTTTTCCGGGTCTGCGAGTGATAATTATTTGTTATGGGCCCATGGGAACAAAGACATGATATGTGAGCAATCTAGAGATAATTATGCCGGATTTTAAAAGCGAAGCAGTGATTTCCTTATCTGCCAGTTTCGATTTTTCCTCCTTCAAGTTTGGTTGAAGCTGAATTGTTAATTTACTGTTTTTGTTTGTCCCTGACCGTACATTTTGTCTTCTTTATTATTTTTTTACCATTTCATTTACTAATCAAAATAACGAAACTTTTCATGGACTTCGAATATTCACACTATTTTCTATTGCTTTGATTTCACTCCTTAGACAATTATAAACCCATGTCATTGTTCTGGAATTCAAGACTCATTTGTTTCAGATATGCAGCCTTCCAGACAGAATCAGTAGAAGAAATCGATTATTTTTAACACAAATTCAGGTATCGACTTACATATTTTATGGAAGTATGATTTTGTTTAAAGGAAATCATTATCACAGTATTTAACAATGATTTTTATGGTAATTTTACATCAGCAATGAAAGTTTAAAACTTATACCATTCACATCTTTCTGTTTTTAGCTGATTATTATACATTTAGTCTATTGGCAAATACAATTATACGTTTTTCTCATTTAAACAATGATTAACATTAAACAGTGAAAATTTCAAACTTAAGTTTGATAAAGATTGTAACGTTTTTTTTTTCTTTTCTAATTTTGAAAATACGAATAGGTCAGATTTAGAATAAAAAAAAATGGTAATTGACCTAAAATCCTATTTCGTGGTTTAGCGATACATACAGTTGAGTATAGCAGAATCTTCAAAAAATACATCCCTTTTTTGTTAATTTACATGCACACAACCCACACACATTAAGTCTTATACTCGAGTTCAGATCTCAGCGTCTAAGTTTCCTACAATCATATTCATTAGTGATAAGGACCAACACTTAACCTTAAGCCTCAACGATTTTTACAAGGATGACCTTGAGGGAATCCGAAGTAATCCTATGGCGTAGAATTAACGGACTAATTTTGGGTTTTTAAAACACGTCAAAGAAAAACCTTACGCTTGCACAAATTTAACGATGTTTTATTTTCTATGAACATGTGAAATAAAGATTACTACAAAATTATTGTCCTGTTGATAGAGGTTAAATTACATAGTATGAACTGTTTTGTAAATGGCCATAAGTATATCAGATAACGGAAGCCATAAGTATATTATGATAACTGAATTAATCATGCATGTGGAGATGAATTTATACACGTAAATTTTCATGTACAAGCTCTACTTTTTGCATAATTACGTCCGCTGCGGGATCATCGATCGATCAACTATCACTTATTATTCGGAACTTAGAGTAGTTACATTACACAATAGTTAAACTTTTAAATTGACACATTGTAGTTAACATCATTTTTTGAAATCATGAATAAATGCATGAATATTATTTTCAACAATTCGTATTAAGATCATAAGTCATTAGTGTGTCCATATTCTAATAATCATTTATCGCCTAAACGATGTTTCGTACTTTAAATCAAGTTTTCAAGAATTTGTTTTTGTCATAGTATCATAAATGAAATTACCATTGTCAGTACTTAATATAATATTCATACATCTAGATAAAACTATGGAGATAGCTATACCCTAGTAATTGTACTAGATTATTATCTATTTATAAACGTATGCACATCTTACATATATCCTTTTATCAAAGAAGAACTATTTGATAACTATTAAAAAAAAAAATTAAATTTAAGTGGAATTATTGAGCAGCAAAAAGGACTGCTCTTTCCTCGATAGTTTGTTGTCAAATGCTTGTAAGGATTTGTGTATGGTATATCGTACTGGTGACCTGCCTGTGCACATAATATCTATTCATATACATGTTATTAGCGATGGTTTCAGGATACCGATTGATTTTTTTTCTTCATTTAAATGGAATTTTAAGACTAATTCTTTCAAAATACTTTTAAAAAGATTGCTCATTTAATTTGATTTAATTTAGAGGCCAAACGAAAGAGGTAGGACCTATATTATGAGTGGCCATTCGTGTCATTGGCGGTATAAACATACGATATAAAACTTTCAACGCGTTAGTTTCACTTTTAACGCGTTCATTGTGAAAACAAACGCGTTCTTTCGTAATTCATACGGTATGACAAATCAACGCGTTAGTTTCACTTTTAACGCGTTCATTGTGAAAACAAACGCGTTCTTTCGTAATTCATACGGTATGACAAATCAACGCGTAATGTTTGCAAACTATAACGTTAGTTTTCACTTTCAACGATATCGTTTTTGATCGTTTTTCATTTTATTACGTAAGTTCTGCATTTGTGTCAACCAATCGAAATTTTCCTTACAGAGTTCTCCCAAACTGTTTCTCATTTCAAGTCTACACTGAAAGAATATGTTTTATTGTTTTCTATTGGATATACTATAATGTCTGTACAGAATTATTTTTATAAAACTTTAATGCAATGTTCAAAATGTTTGTAGTTTTTGTTCCTCTATCATAATCATATACATCTGTAAAAAAAAAATTCATCAGAATATGCATTTCAACTGGTAAGTTGTTATGAAAAATAGATAAACTGTAGACAAAAGAAAAAAATTTGAACAATTAAATAAAATTTGCTCTATCTCCTGTATAAGTTTAACCAGAAGAGTCGAAATGAATATATATTGTCAACCCTACTGGATACTGAATGTTAAAGAGACTTGACAGAGTCTTCAACATAATAACAACATTTCCCAACAATTTTAACATATTTCCGTAAAACCAAAATATGTTGCTGATGAAGGCATTTTGATAAAAAAAAAATGCAAAAATGCAATTCGGAATTACGTGTTGCTGATGAAGTCCATGATTTGGATACAAAATTGCTAAAATGCAAATCGATCAACATGTTGCTGATAAATATCAAAATAAGAATATGTGGTGTGATTGCAAATGAGACAACTCTCCAAATGTCATAGAATTTAACAATTATAGGTCACCGTACAGTCTTCAACAATGAGTAAAACCCATACCGCATAGTCAGCTATAAAAGGCACCGAAATGACAAAACTAACGGCCTAATTTATGTACAAAACAATGAACGAAAAACAAATATGATATATACCAACAAACGACAACTGACTTGGGACAGGCACATACAGAATGTGGCGGGATTAAACTAGTTTGAAGGCGCCAACCCTCCCCTAACCTGGAATAGTGATGTAACAGTACAACATAAGAACAAACTATAAAAGTCAGTTGAAAATGGCTGAACTCATCAGATCGATGCAAAGCAGAAAGACATCTAACAAAAACACAGATCAGACGTGGCAGGGTATTTATACTTCCCCACAATAAAAAAAAAAAGAATATACGCACTGATCTGAGAGTATTCGCAGTTATTGGCAGCTAGTTCAAAGCCAATAACAACTAATAAAAAAATCATGCATCTAAGACTAAAATATCAATCAGTACACATCCAACATCCAGTGGATTCAGTGTAAAGACGTGATAAACGATCAGAGAAAAAACACGACCTTATGCAATGCCGATATACAGGTATCGACAGATTGTAGAGCCATAAATGTGCATATGTATATAAAAATAATATTCAGTTCGATTTTATTTTACATTACTGATAATAAAATCAATATTAATACGAATAAAATCATTATTCAAAGATCTAATTACAGTGTTGAATTGGTAACCTTTTGGAATAAAGTTTATTTAAAGGATCGATAAGTTTATCGGATCGTATCTAAACTTCCGGGCTCGGTTAACAAAATCTCCGTAAAAATAAGGATGTGATATCCATTTAGAAATAAGTTTTCTACAGGTACAGCTAAACTTCCGAACCAAATCTTTGTATCTTTGGAAGAATTTAGTAAAAGTTTTAAGTAATTTGGGTAACGAAATCCCTGATTTAATAATTTACCAGTAATACATAGCTTACGTTCATTGAAATCCAAAACGTCACAGCAGTCACTGGCATAGCGAACGAGTTGTCAAATATAAACACCGTAATATGGTGCCAAAGGAACAAAATTGCAAAAATGTTATTCAGCTCTACATGTTGCTGATAAAAGGCATTTTGATTTAAAATTGCAAATTTTACATGTTTTATAAAATTCTGTTTCGAAGGACGTCACTCTCCAAATTATAATAATGTGTATTAGAAATACAAAACATAACTTTATTTCAAACAGCAATTTGGCTTAAGTTTCAATGAGGCTGTCCCACTTTTACATTTTGAGGATGCATACAAAAAATTGCCGAATTCTGACACACTTGCGTTTTTTTTTTTGCAATTTTCAGGCTTTCAAAGCTTGATAGCCTTTAATCTGTTTAGAATTAGCCATATTATTGTAAAAATCTATAAGAACATTCATTGCGCTCTGATACTGTGAATTTAAGTTAAGATTTAAAGCTTTTTGTATTCATGAGGAAATTGGCTCCACTCCTTTCATTTGAAAGTCAAATATACCTTTCGCATATATAGGCGTTAGAATAGGAATATAAAGACACTTTCGCGGAAGGGTGTCTGTTTGATATTTTATGCAAAGTCATGGCTGATCGGACTGCGAATGTTTATTGAATCAGTATCCAGCATTCAGACACTTGCCTTTCAACTTTCCACATCAGTTGTCCCATTCGATGTCAACCCTCTGTGCCGACAAAACATTACCAAACTGATAAACTGTTAAATATTTTATACTTCTAAAATTTATTCAAATATTTGATACTGGACGTAAGAAAACAACTTCAAATTACTTCAATCAGTCTTCAGGGAGAATGAATTATATAGATCTATTATGTATTTGCCAGCCATTTGATCTTGGTGTCATATTAGCAGTACGTCAGTGCTTTGATTTATGCTGAAATGGTCATTTTGAAATTATCAACTGAGCAACTGCCTGAATTACTTATACAAAGAAAAATGATTACATTTTTTTTCAGTTGATACAGATCTTGTTCAGTACACTAGTGAATGCTTGCGTTTAAGTATCGTTTAGCTCTGCAATTTAGTTACGTATGGCAGTATTTCACAAAAAAGCTGGTAGGTCTGACTTGTATTTTACGCTTTATTTACTTGGGTTTAGCTTAACGTACGACTCAAGATCTCAGATACAGTGAACTATACAGTTTGATCATTTTCACACTTCTAATAATATAAAAAGTTAAACTAAAACCTGTACTGAAGAACCAGTGATTTTAAATTTATTCAAAATATTCTTTTATCATTAGAATTTGACAATTTCACTGAAGTTTGAACGAATGAAAAATTACGGTCACATGTCTTGCATGGTAGAAAACTTCTGGAGTGGTCGATATATCCTCAAATGAAAATTTGTGGTTGTAAACAGGTTCTATGGCGCAAATCTTGAGAGTCATTATTTCAAGGTTCTATCAGAAAAAATAAAACACACCGAAGTGTACCGAGCAGTGCTTAGGGCTTTCTAATATTGATCTTTTAGTAATTTAATGACGGAGGGCAAATTTGTGCCATTACTGCATTACGATAAAAGTGTCTCAAGCACGATAATGAAATAAAAACTTGCTTTGGTAACCTTTTCAAAATGCATTGCATCGATATTTTATAGTTTGATGTGTTCTCTTTGCTGCTAAATTCAAATATACAACAAATGCCAATCAAATTAGTACGGTAAATAAATTATTGATGTGCCTGAGCACATGCGATAATAAGCAACATTGACGACAAAAATGATTTACTTCTAAAATTATAATTAAGATTTACACAGCATTCAGTGTTTATGATATGAATTCAATATTCTTTATTATCAATAATGCTACTGGCATTTGAATCATTACATTCAATTTTCTCGAAAATATCCTCGCAGCAAAGTCTGAAGTTATACAAGTTTCAAAAATATCACACAAATATTTAGATGACATGTATTTATCGAATATTCGTAGTAGGCGATGTGCAATTTGGTGATAAAAGATTTTATTATAATAGACACATCTAAAATAAAACGTTTAATACTTGGTACTTATTGTATTTACCAATATTGCAATGTTGTCAGTTAGAACCAGTCAACTCTTGTGTTTGCCAATCTACATTGTAAAAATTAAATGTACATAAATAATTTCTCTAAATCGTAATAAAAAAGCCACACATAAGAAAAGAGGCTTGAAATTGGTTTACCCAACCCTCTTAATTACAGATCAAAAGTAGGAATGGTAAAATATAGTTTTGCATTGTCCAACCATGATATGTTCATAATACGGTATAATTGTACAGCATTGTCATAAACAGACATAACCGATCTGAAAATACATGTTATCATAACCTCTGTCTATGTCAGTCGGCTAATTCAACTATTTAGATATCAAACACAAATTGAGGATTTATGTTAATCATGATGAACTATAATCAAATTCATTAATAAAATATTAGTCGAAAAACAAGTAAGCACCTCATAATGAGAGTATTGTCAATGAAAGTAAGTAGTGGAAATAACATGCATGGTCCTTCATGAATCTCTTAGGCATATAAACATATACAAGGCAAACATTATTCCAAAATTTCAGAAATAATTATTATTATGATAAACCGCTTTGTCGTATTTTTCATCTGTGTTCATGGTATTTCGTTTGGACATTATAAACCAAAGCTGAGTCTGCCATCCTTATCAATAGCAAAGTACTATTGCAGACAAAACTCCAAATAAATGGAAATTTCACCATAGCGAAGCTGAAATCATCTTTTGTCGTAAAGTTTTGTTCTTAAATGAACCTCATTGTCAATATCTAAATGTATGACAAGATATGAGACAGACTTAACTGTACATGTTGTGTCGTTTATTTAAAGTTCGATAGTTGAGACTAGTGAGTTTGAATGTCTCTTTATTATATTTCGCCTCTCTTTTTGGATAGATGCGTTCAATATAGTCACTAAACTTTGAATTGTTTAGTGAGAAGACATCGTCTATGTAGCTGAAAGTGAAGTTAAAGGATAACACTAGCTTCTTTTCATTCTTCACTCGAATCTCCTGTAAGAAAGCAGCCTCGTGAAAATAAAAGAACAAGTTGGCAAGAAGAGGAGCACCATTGGTTCCCATGGGAATACCGATTGTTTGTTGAAAAAAGCGTCCTCCAAACGTAACAAATGTTGTCAATCAAGAAATGAAGCATCTTGATAATGTCAGTTTCAGAGATTTTTTTTACAAAGTACGATTTGTCTCTCCTCAAGACAATATACTTGTATCTACGTTGGCCATTCTTTCTTATGAAAGAAAGCAAGACAAATCATTCAATTTATCTTTCAGTTAGAAAATGGAGAATACTTGTGTAAAGGGTAGAAAAGTCAAATGTTTTAATACTATTGCTAGAGGAAAGAGACTTAGACTGTATGTACTCTAACAGATGTTTGGAATTTTTTAGTATCCACACCTGATTCACGCCATCCCTAGAGTAGGATACTACTACTAGAGTGGTTTTTAACGACCAAGACTAGCTGTTAAGCCCTTTCACGGTCGGCTCGGTGCCCTAAGGCGTTTGATGAGCATAAAAATGGTTTTATTTTGTTGTTGTCGTAAGTTTGTCAGAAAGAAGGCGACCATTTTAGGTTTACTATATTGGTTTTGTTTGTTAACTATTTTAAATTTTCAAGGTCTTCTTCACAACGGCTGTTTTTATAGCCAGGTAGGTCAGCTGGACAGCTCGCCAACCACGATGATGAAGTACTGGTCGATGAGTCTAAGACGTAGTAATGATGATGACAGCAAGCCTTATAAGGACCAATTTCGTGAGACGGTGAAATGACGGTTCATTATCCAACACCACTGATACATGGCCATCGGACGTCAGACGGCATAACACTCCCCATCCACAATGGGTTTTGGGGTGTATGTTGACGCAAACGTTTACTAGTATACAAATTGTCCAGCGTTGAATTTGTTTCTGTCATCAAAAGAAGTATGTCGTTGAGCCGTCTATCAGTAGTCAAATATCGTAGTTTGCGGGGAAAGAGGAGCTGACCAAGCATGTCCGTTCAGCTTTTATGACTGAGGCGACTTGGATGAATCAATGTGAGTAGGTAGTTTCACAATAACTTTCAAGCTGATCGCTGATAAAACTGATGTTGATAGTTTAGAAAGAGGTTTTGTGGAGTACTTGGAAGACCCAGCAGTATAACGTTGATTGTAAGATCACTTATATAATTAAGGTATCCAATACAGTGAAGGAAGATCCAATTCGTCATCTTTGGTTGAAATTCAAAAGGAACAAATAACTGACCTATGAATATTCAAAATTTTCTCTTTGGTAAGTGTCGTAGAGGTATATGTTGAGTTGTCGATACCTAATTCCTGTATCAGGCAAGTGTATGTAATGTGATTTACATACACAAACGATATTGTTTGGGGCTTTATCTGCGGGGACAGCACATATTTGTCAAGGAGGTAGTACAGGTTCTTAGCAACATTTGGGGCTTTAAAGATTGATGTAGCATGTGCATTCATATACCCATTCATAGTTCATATGTGTATCAACGACCTCACAACCTTAATCCATCCAGAAAGAGTATGTACGTGTTCTTTTTCGCGTTTAGCCAGTTGGCTAACATAATCCTAGACTGAATTCATCTGTATTTTGAAAATGTGTTTCCAGTTGATGGATTCAGGCTCACGATATTTCGGGCTGCCTTTGGATAACACATTTCGGTTTAGGTCACCAGTAATAAGGTTGCCTGCCGGATTATATATGAATTGGGAACTAGCATAGGTGCAATCAGGAGGTTTAGACTTGAAGTCGTCAATATTGAGATCCTGCAGCACGTGCTTGTAATTGAAAATTTTAGTTGCAATTGGTTTGGTATAGGTATTAAATATGACAGGTACAGACTGATTTTCTAAATAGGGCGGTATTTTTGAGTGAACTAATTTATGATGAAGAATATTACCTAAGTTGATGACATCGATATCCTTGTTGGCACAGGAAAGTTTAACAACGAATATTTTCTCCTTTTTGGCTGCGAACTGGTCTGAAAGGTATGTGACTGACTGAGACAATAGCGGTAAGTTTCCATTGGTTTGAATGGAGGTTTGTAGCAGTGGCTTCCAAACGAAAGTAGTACAGAAAATGAAGTTTTGAAACGGGAGTGTATAAGGCTTCGTGCGAATGTGATGAATACCCAACGGCTTTTGTATAAATGACAGAAGGTCATTAATATAGACATCACGGAAAGTAGGTAACTATCATGACTGCATCTACGTCGAAGAGCAGAGTTGAAAATGTTCATCACATTCATCGAGATACAGAAAGAACTAAATAGAATACCTATAACATCAATTTTGTCATTGCAACCATATTGAGTCGCAGTTTCCAACTCTCGAATTCAGTAGTCTTCCTTATGTCAGGAGAGGTGTTTCAGTCTTCCTTATGTCAGGAGAGGTGTTGCAGTCTTCCTTATGTCAGGAGAGGTGTTGCAGTCTTCCTTATGTCAGGAGATGTGTTGCAGTCTTCCTTATGTCAGGAGAGGTGTTGCAGTCTTCCTTATGTCAGGAGATGTGTTGCAGTCTTCCTTATGTCAGGAGAGGTGTTGCAGTCTTCCTTATGTCAGGAGAGGTGTCGCAAGATGAGGATTGTTAGTTCTGTTTTATAATTTTTTAATTATGCGAACTTGCATATTAAAGATTGAATGATTAGACTGATTAAAATGCTGGTAAACAATGTCATTTGCAGTGTTGTTAATGTCTGATCTATGACCGCACATACATTTATTTAGCCTTCCTTTAGTTCCACCAACATATACCAATCCGCAAAGGTTACACTCTAATCCGTAGACGAGATTTGTTTGATTTATATCAGATCATATTAGCTTCTGGTAAAGTGAGATGTTTTAGTTAAATTGCAAGTAAATTAAACATCAGTTATTTAAATTTAACAGGTTTTGTAGTTTTTAGTTTTGCATTTAGAAATGAAATGAGGGGTGGAATGTCCACCAGCATAAACATCAACCTAGTGGTTGCAAATGAAAGGCGAAAGATACCAAAGGAAAATTCATACTCATATGTCGACAACAAAAACTGACAACGCCATGGCAAAAAACGACCTAAAGACAAATAACAGTATACAAAACACAACATAGAAAACTAAAGACTGGACAACTCGAACTATGAGCTATGAATAAGAATTTAATCTTCTGCTGAAAAAAATGAAACTGCTTTCTAAATTCGAAAACATCGGAAAACGTTGCGTGGTCAGTTTCTTGTTTATTGTTTAAAAGAGGTTTATTAGTCTCTTGTGTATAGCGATAATCAATGTGCCTTTCTTGATAGCTATAATGGACTTAACAGATTTTGTCTTGGTACTAAGTAAAACGTTAATTACATTTCTGTATGCCGCTATATCAGTTTACTTCTGAATTATGTAATATCTCTTTAATGATGTTATAAAAACATCTTAATTGAATGCTCAGATGTATTAATCTATATAAAGAAGTGAATTAGAGGAAAACTGTTCGAGATAACCTGAGATTTTCTTAGTGAAACAGCATTGGAATTTTCTAGGGCTTTTATGGGCATATAGATTTCGATAACACGTTTCCATATTTGTATTATTATTCTTATCAAAGAATTGAAACTCTTTTTCTGAATATACACGACATAGTTTCATCCTGTGGAAAAATCTTTGATAGAAAGAATTTTCAATGCATTCAGTTGCAGAATAACGAACAGAAAATGATTTACAATGCGGAGGGTCATTTTAAACTTAGTAGCTTATATATTCTGAGCAAGTGTAGATAAACCTGTCTTCTGTTATGCGTCAATACTTTTTTTCCCGTTTTAGTAGCGATATTAATCCTAGGTCATTCTAAACACATGTCATCAATTCATTTAAGTTAAAGCATGAAATTCAAAAGTATATGAAATTAACAATAAGTTGTTAAGCTATAGGAAAAAAATCAAATGTTCTTTTGTTTTCTGTTATTAAACTCTGCTCTGAACATTGCACAATACCGCGACTTGCTGTACCGTATATGCCGATGCTGTATGAAATTTAAATCGATGTTCAGTCACCGATTTCACAGTATAGGACTGCATGATGTCATATTAGCAGGTTCAGTTCTTTGAGCTTGCTTTCATTAATTGATAGCATTCTTTACAAGTTTTGTTAGAGGGAGGTTGTTCACGATCTAATACACCGGAGTTTAAAATGTGTTCTGTTGTGTTCTTTTGGTTATTAAACTGGGGCCTGTTTATCGAAGCGGTCTCCGGATTAGGACATGTCCTAAGACCATCTTGGGATATATCTTTGTGAGGCTTTGAATTCAACTCAATCAAAAATAATTCATTGTAAATATTTACATTTGAAATGGCCAATTTATATTAAACAATGTAGTTTTATAATTTTGTTTTGCGTTGTTTCTCAAAAGTCTAAATGTACAATCATTAAACATGTTTGTTTTATAATCATTATAATAATGCTTTTAATAATGTTTATAATTTTAATCATTGTGTAGATACTATTATTATATTCACTGGTTAATTGTTATGCATTTTTAACTTAATATAAAGTTTTCATTTTCGTTTATTTTGCTATTTACTTATAATCAAACACCACTTTAGATATAGGTTATGACATCCTAGCTAACATCAAGATAATCCTAAGAGAGCTTCGATGCGTATGCTCAGACATGTCATTGGACAGTACTAAGTCCTTCCTAAATTATGTCCTTTAATATGTCCTGGGACAATATCGACAGGCCTCATAAACTGGTCGCGATCAAAACAGAGAGGTCTAGCTTAAAATATTGTAACACACTTTGCTCATGTTCCCGTTGCCAAGCCCGAAACCTCGTTAGTCGTTACAGTTCTAGATCTATAAACACAAGCCTGCTATTCCATTCTCTTGAAATACAGATTATTGATTTCTTCATTTGTTTGATTATTCTAATGCATTTTTAGTAAAAGTTTCAAAACAAAACATTCTAATTATTCCGAAAAAGTCGCTGTCGATTTTGAAACGATCTTGTCAACGACTCTTACCGTCAACCATGGACTTAAATATACCTTCTGTTTATTGGAATGAATAACTACATTCAGTTGATTGTAGTTTTTTTCATTAAGCTTGGTTATTGTTAAAAGTTTCTTACATGCTATTTACTAGGATTATTGTTTTTTTTTCATAAGAATTTTAAGTGCTTGCTAAGCCTATTATCGAATAAATCATAGATATTATTAAAATTTTAGATATAAATGACACTTTGGCAATCCATACTTAATTCATCGTATGAAATACACTTGGATTTCAAAGAAAGAACTGAAGGGGTAAATTCAGTAAAAAATCTCCCATTGACTTTAATGCTAATCTATGTCTTGAATTAAATTTATACCTGATCCACCTTTAGAAATTGGAAGCTTTCATATATCATTCATGAAAGTACAGTTGTAGCCCTATCTTTTGCAACAATAAAAACATAGAGTCATGCGGCATTTTTGGGCATTCACATGGCCTTGTTTACAAACACTGTAGATTCGCACTTAATTCCTTTACTGACCCCCATTACTTTTCAACCCTGTAGTAAAAAAAAATATTATATTCAGCATTGATTTTTTTATTTTTTTATAACTCTGGTTTTGATCCATCTATCAAAAAATATTTATTACAAACATTATCTACCAATCAGAAGAGCACAGGACTTCAGTTTTTGTACAGAAAGCTCTCCCCAAATGGGCGGTCCCTGATGACGTATATTTATTTACTGAATTTACCCCTATAAGGGACTTTTTAACTTCTTTTCCTACTTTGTTTGTATTAATCATGTAATGTATTCAATTTTAAAGTTCCAGTTTCAATACAACATTCATAAAGGCTGAACTTGTAAAGATAGCGGAAAATTTATACTACAGCCCATACTGCAGCCAATGTATATTTGGTATATAAAGTTGCACTTTGACTGTTTTTAAAACAATGGTGTAAAATACTATGCTTAATAAATATGAATTGTTTTCTGTGTTTGTTTTGACCAGCACTGCAAGTACATCTAGGAACTAAAGTCTTGATATACTCTTGGTTAAATTTTGCCTTATATGGAAGTTTTTAATTAAATACCCTGAAAAATACCACAAAAAGACTTTTCAAAGGCTTTTTAAGCAGTTTCATACCATAAAAAACAACAATTATGTTTCATTTTACTAAATCTGTGTTTTAATTACTTGTAAAGTTCACAAAATGTCATTGACAACCACTCTGCAGAAATTCCTGTTACCCAAACATCAGGATGGTTTCTTCGCCAAAACTTGACGGCCAAAACTGAAGTAGAAAAAAGTGCCAAATATGAAAAAAATAAGACTGGTTATGACCAAACTTTGCATTTGGAACATAAAAGTAACAATTTAGAATATTTAAAAGCAATTATTTAACATAGCAATCCAATTACAAACATTTCAACACTAGTTTTATAGATGAAGGGTATGTAATCATGAACAATTGTCTAGTATTTTTTTTTACTTAAAGAAACGCAATGAATTATGTAAAAATAAATGAATATCTTCATACGGTCAGATTATTCGAGTGTTTAAATACTTGAAAAGTGCTTATTTACAACTTGATTTACAACTTAACATGGGGAACACAGCTAAAAAAAATACACTATGTCAAAGGGAGGTAATTCTGATTTTCAATATGATTTTACACATTATTAGGAGAAATATGTGCAAAATGTGATGTAAAATGGGGAGAATATTTATGCCTTTCATTAATATCATAACTCTCAAGTGTAATTTCTATTGTTTCTTTCAATCTGGACACAAAACTGATTTTTTACCATATGCCCAATGCTTCCTACCACAGTACACTCAGCGCATTCTGGATTGCCGCAGTTAAACATAGAAATTTGTATAAAAAACAACTTTAACTGGTTCCAAAAGGCTTCCATTGCATTAATATTTACAGGAAGTGAGTTTTGTGATTATTGTGTGGCCTTGAACAAGTACAGTGACAGAGTGCATATTTTCCTATAAGGGACTTTTTAACTTCTTTTCCTACTTTTTTTGTATTAATCATGTAATGTATCCAATTTTCAAGTTCCAGTTTCAATACAACATTCATAAAGGCTGAACTTGTAAAGATAGCGGAAAATTTATACTACAGCCCATACTGCAGCCAATGTATATTTGGTATATAAAGTTGCACTTTGACTGTTTTTAAAAGAATGGTGTAAAATACTATGCTTAATAAATATGAATTGTTTTCTGTGTTTGTTTTGACCAGCACTGCAAGTACATCTAGGAACTAAAGTCTTGATATACTCTTGGTTAAATTTTGCCTTATATGGAAGTTTTTAATTAAATACCCTGAAAAATACCACAAAAAGACTTTTCAAAGGCTTTTTAAGCAGTTTCATACCATAAAAAACAACAATTATGTTTCATTTTACTAAATCTGTGTTTTAATTACTTGTAAAGTTCACAAAATGTCATTGACAACCACTCTGCAGAAATTCCTGTTACCCAAACATCAGGATGGTTTCTTCGCCAAAACTTGACGGCCAAAACTGAAGTAGAAAAAAGTGCCAAATATGAAAAAAATAAGACTGGTTATGACCAAACTTTGCATTTGGAACATAAAAGTAACAATTTAGAATATTTAAAAGCAATTATTTAACATAGCAATCCAATTACAAACATTTCAACACTAGTTTTATAGATGAAGGGTATGTAATCATGAACAATTGTCTAGTATTTTTTTTTACTTAAAGAAACGCAATGAATTATGTTAAAATAAATGAATATCTTCATACGGTCAGATTATTCGAGTGTTTAAATACTTGAAAAGTGCTTATTTACAACTTGATTTACAACTTAACATGGGGAACACAGCTAAAAAAAATACACTATGTCAAAGGGAGGTAATTCTGATTTTCAATATGATTTTACACATTATTAGGAGAAATATGTGCAAAATGTGATGTAAAATGGGGAGAATATTTATGCCTTTCATTAATATCATAACTCTCAAGTGTAATTTCTATTGTTTCTTTCAATCTGGACACAAAACTGATTTTTTACCATATGCCCAATGCTTCCTACCACAGTACACTCAGCGCATTCTGGATTGCCGCAGTTAAACATAGAAATTTGTATAAAAAACAACTTTAACTGGTTCCAAAAGGCTTCCATTGCATTAATATTTACAGGAAGTGAGTTTTGTGATTATTGTGTGGCCTTGAACAAGTACAGTGACAGAGTGCATATTTTCCTATAAGGGACTTTTTAACTTCTTTTCCTACTTTTTTTGTATTAATCATGTAATGTATCCAATTTTAAAGTTCCAGTTTCAATACAACATTCATAAAGGCTGAACTTGTAAAGATAGCGGAAAATTTATACTACAGCCCATACTGCGGCCAATGTATATTTGGTATATAAAGTTGCACTTTGACTGTTTTTAAAAGAATGGTGTAAAATACTATGCTTAATAAATATGAATTATTTTCTGTGTTTGTTTTGACCAGTACTGCAAGTACATCTAGGAACTAAAGTCTTGATGTACTCTTAGTTAAATTTTGCCTTATATGGAAGTTTTTAATTAAATACCCTGAAAAATACCACAAAAAGACTTTTCAAAGGCTTTTTAAGCAGTTTCATACCATAAAAAACAACAATTATGTTTCATTTTACTAAATCTGTGTTTTAATTACTTGTAAAGTTCACAAAATGTCATTGACAACCACTCTGCAGAAATTCCTGTTACTCAAACATCAGGATGGTTTCTTCGCCAAAACTAGACGGCCAAAACTGAAGTAGAAAAAAGTGCCAAATATGAAAAAAATAAGACTGGTTATGACCAAACTTTGCATTTGGAACATAAAAGTAACAATTTAGAATATTTAAAAGCAATTATTTAACATAGCAATCCAATTACAAACATTTCAACATTAGTTTTATAGATGAAGGGTATGTAATCATGAACAATTGTCTAGTATTTTTTTTTACTTAAAGAAACGCAATGAATTATGTAAAAATAAATGAATATCTTCATAAATACTTGAAAAGTGCTTATTTACAACTTGATCTACAACTTAACATGGGGAACACAGCTAAAAAAGATACACTATGTCAAAGGGAGGTAATTCTGATTTTCAATATGATTTTTTACACATTATTAGGAGAACTATGTGCAAAATGTGATGTAAAATGGGAAGAATATTTATGCCTTTCATTAATATCGTAACTCTCAAGTGTAATTTCTATTGTTTCTTTCAATCTGGACACAAAACTGATTTTTTACCATATGACCCATGCTTCCTACCACAGTACACTCAGTGCATTCTGGATTGCCGCAGTTAAACATAGAAATTTGTATAAAAAACAACTTTAACTGGTTCGAAAAGGCTTCCATTGCATTAATATTTACAGGAATTGAGTTTTGTGATTATTGTGTGGCCTTGAACAAGTACAGTGACAGACTGCATATTTTTCTATAGGGGTAAATTCAGTAAAAAAAATCTCCCATTGACTTTAATGCTAATCTATGTCTTGAATTAAATTTATATCTGATTCACCTTTAGAAATTGGAAACTTTCATATACCATTCATGAAAGTACAATTGCAGCCCTATCTTTTGCAACAATAAAAACATAGGGTCATGCGGCATTTTTGGGCATTCACATGGCCTTGTTTACAAACACTGTAGATTCGCACTTAATTCCTTTACTGACCCCCATTACTTTTCAACCCTGTAGTAAAAAAATTTAGTATATTCAGCATTCATTTTTTATTTTTTTTTAACTCTAGTTTTGATCCATCTATCAAAAAATATTTATTACAAACATTATCTACCAATCAGAAGAGCACAGGACTTCAGTTTTGTACAGAAAGCTCTCCCCAAAATGGGCGGTCCCTGATGACGTATATTTATTTACTGAATTTACCCCTATATGAGGGCAAATGAAAGCAGTCGAAGTCAAAGTTAAGTTGACGTTAAAACTAGTTTCATTTCAGAGCCCGGTTGTTCAAAAGTGTCATTAGGCTAACGACTAGTTAATCCTAACAACTCGTTAAAGTTTAGCATTGTTAGCTTATCACTGCGTTAAATTATATTGTTCAAAACTTTTAACGACGGAGTCAAATAACAACTTGTTTAAATATTTAACAGGTCTTTATTATAATATTTACCCATAATTCCATGTTGAAAATTAAATTTTACCCATCATTCCTCCACTTGTTGTTTAAAAATGACTGCAGAACAACCCCCAAAAAAATACCATGAATACGAGGTCAGAATTTCTCCAATTTTATAGTTGTACACTATCATTTTTTAAATGTCAACAATGAATCTACTGGGTTTTTGGTCAAGACATAAAAAGTTTTGGCTCTTTGATAAATCAATTGGATGTATCAAATTTGTGTGATCATTCGAATGTGTTCGCTTTTGCCCCCCCCCCCCCCTCCCCTTTCCCTAAAACAAAATGTTTGTTTTTTAGTTTGATTGCATTATTATGATGTATACTGTAACTTAAAAACATTTTACAATGTTTTATTATTGCAAAAAATTGCACCGAGATACGTATTGCAGCAACAAAAATCATGCATGTTAAATTTTAATTGCATTATCTTTATGCTGCTTTTCCTGAATCGAAATGTTTGTTGATTGTTCAAGAATCGGAGTAATAAATGCACACAATAATTTCTGAATATACAGTAATCTTAATCATTTGCATAAGAATTGATATAATTTTAAAAGTAATTTTACTGCTAATTATTTAAATAATAATTAATTTTCAGGAGCCAATGTGACTTTAAGCCCTTTTTTGCATAGCAATAAGTATAACATATACCTCTGAATGTAATATATGGAACCGTTTCTTAAGCCATCAAAATGTCTTCTCAATTACACTTCTGGTTGACGAATGGCATCTGTTGTATTTTTTCTGTTGGTCTTGTAGAGGATTCTGGTTTGGGGTCATAAAGTAGGGGCGGCAAGAATATCCACTAACATCAATAAGTACACCCTTTCCCTATCCTCAATTTTGTTCCATATATGTACAGACCTATGTAAAGATTCAGATTTTTAGATTTTTTATCAATTATTTAGTTCTAACTACAAAAAGTTTATATATGCTACACTAAAAAGTTACCTTAAAACTTCAAAAATACTGCAGATGTAAAACTGACATTGCAATATAATATAACTTCCTTCAAAATCTCTTATTTAATACACTGCAATGGTTATAAAATTTGATTTATTACAGACTCCAGTAACACCATTTACAAAACTTCCTTTTAAGTTCCGTGTAATCAAGTATACTTCTCCCTTAAAATGCACATGAGAGATGTGAATAAGCATTGTTTTTGCAATACACTCAGCCTGTCAATAACAACCACAGAAAATACCATCAAAACAACTTAAATGATGAAAAGGAGTGAAAATAAGGTGATTTTTTTTCAGAGAGGGCGAATCTGACAGGTGACATGCCTTAAGATAGAGATTCCAAAAGTTTTAAGAAATAAGTCTCCCTTCTCTAATTGTTGCGTTGGCATGTATGGCATTTAAACAAGACGGTTTAAGTGGCAATAATATATATTGAGTCATATACATACTTGTTAAGTCCTGAATATGTGGGAATCATGACAGCTTCCTGGCCAGTTTGCATTAATGTTTGTGAATTTGCCTGCAAAATATTTAAACACATTATAGTTCAAAGTTGAGAAATTGAATCCTTCATTATTTAAAAAGGTACAACTAAAATATATAAAGACATGCATGCAAGTCAACTTTGAAAAAAAATTCATTACAAACCTGCCATAAAGGTCACCTCTATCTTGTATTCCCGTGGTAATATTCTGCATTTTGAACATCAATTCAAATGACATCTCTGTTATAATGCTGCTTTTCTTGAAACCAAGGGAGACATTTATTTATTATATAAAGCTTTGTCTGGTCTTTTAACATCATCAAGCGTTTTTGTAAAAGTTATTTGATAATTATCATTTATTTACTGTATTCATTTGAATTATAAAGTGTCATAATTTTCTACTTTGTAATGCTATTTAACTTATATATAATGTAAATAGTGATTAAGTTCAATGTATAAATAAAGACAGTTAACTTTAATATTCTCGATTACTTTTTCAAATCCACTGGTATTTTCAGAAATTTTGAAAATAATTTCCAACATAGATTGTTCTTAAAACTTGCACAATTTGATTGCATTTATCATGTTAATTACTCTTAAAGAGAGAGGGGCAATGTTTCTTCTGTTACCTATTCTGACATCGGATTCGGACTTCTTTTAAGCTGAGTTTTACTGTGCGTATTTCCGTGTGTTTGTTTATTCTACATTGGCTAGAGGTATAGAGGGGGGGGGGGGGGGGTTGAGATCTCACACAACATGTTTAACCCCGCCGCATTTTGCGCCTGTCCCAAGTCAGGAGCCTCTGGCTTTTGTTAGTCTTGTAAGTCTTTTGAATTTTAGTTCATTTATATGTTTTAAGGTTTAGTGCGACGTGCATTTTCACTGAACTAGTACACATTTTTGTTTAGGTGCCAGCTGAAGCCCGCCTCCTGGTGGGGGATTTTCTCGCTGTGTTGAAGACCTATTGGTGGCCTTGGGCTGTTTTGTGCTCTTTGGTCGGGTTGTTGTCTTTTTGACACATTCCCCATTTTCATTCTCAATTTTATTGTTCATAGGAATACAATTGATGTGCAGCTATAATTCAATATGAATCTCGACTTAAGAAAGTTTTCAATATACAGTATTTCAGTTGTCAGGGGGATGTGAAAAGGGGGGATATTCAAAATCCCTGAACCCCACTGACTATGGTTTGTGAATGCTATCAGTTAACATGGTTAATTGGTAACACATATTTTGTACATGACTTTCAGTTAGAGCAAATATGTCATATTTTGATTGTTTCAAATTACAAATGTATACAATATTTTATTAATCAAATTGTTGTTTGTCTCTTTCCTAAATTGAGAGTCCTATTTTGATATAAAAGGGAGGGGAGGGGGTTTCAATATTTCTTTAAGAGGCATTGGAAAAGGGTGTGTAGCTGTATCATACCCATCTTTTTCATGAAATTAACACATACAAAACATTCCTTAATCAATTCATGCATTATCTACTTAAATTAAAGGAAATGTAAACTAAGCCAAAATTGTAATGGATTAAATACCACTGTAAAAAACCAATCTGTACCCGGTTGGTGATATCAATTCATCCAAACTTACTACTACATGACACATATGAAAATCTTATAAAATACAGTACAATTTTCTTTTTTTTCATATTTTTAGAACTGAAGTGAAAGTAAAAGTAAAACTATTTAAGAAACAGACTATAGAGGTATCTGGTCTCAGTCAAACAAATAAGTTCAACCCAATTTATTATTTTCTAAATGTCAATGTCGTATGGAAAGAGCAAAATATTTTACCCCTTGCAGCACACACGGTCTATACATTTACAGAACGTACCCCTTTTCGGTTAACAAATGATGGTTCATTTTCAGATGGAGCCTGGATGCGAACATGTGTACAAACTATTGCTCCCAAAACGTTTGGAAATCCACATCTTTGGTAAAATTCATCTTTTGTTTCGTTAACATTCATATGTCACTTGATGAATTCATCACGCTTGTCACACAGGGCATCTAAAACCCCAGATAGAATACGAAAAACAGTTATCTTATGCAAACCTACAAATTGCAAGAGAACAATATACTAGTCTGTAGATCAATGCGATAAAAATAAAGTTATTTTTGAAAATCAAATCAATGATATTACAAAGTAATAGTCACAAATAAAGGCAACAGTAGTATACCGCTGTTCAAAAGTCATAAATCGATTAAGAGAAAACAAATCCGGGTAACATAACACAGTCAAACTCGGACAGAGCAATCACCAAAGTAAACAATATTAAGAAAACATTCCAATATTAAATGATCTATGATCAAAATATTTTAAAACTTACCAATTGTGTCTCCTACTTGCAGAAAACTTCCAGTGGCTAAAAATCTCAGTCACCATTATCTGCTGTGGTACAGTCAGAGCATGATTTCTGTCTGCTTGTCTTCTTACATCATTACTAATTAAGTTTGACAAAACATATTCCATTTCTCCCAAATCTGTAGCGTTGTCTCAACTCCTCATTTGTTAAATTTAAGGTTAAGACATCTTTGAGGCGAAAATTTCTTTCTTTTCTCTGAGGTGGAAGAGGAACTTCCATGAAGGCGGCCATATTTAACAACAATTTCAACATAGATTGTTCTTACAACTTGCACAATTTGATTGTATTTACCATGTTAATTACTCTTTCAAAGATAAACTAAAAAAAAAATACGATTCTTTTTTAAAAATAGAGAGGGGGCAATTGATGTAACTGTAGCGATTGTGGTTGGGCGTGTAATGCAATGTTACCTGAATATATGACTTCTAACAGTGAACTTGAAATGAAGGATACTACTGATACAAGAAGGACTGCTTCATACCTTGATCTTTTCCTCAATGTTGACACAGATGGACGACTTCACACTAAAATCTATGACAAGCGGGATGATTTCAACTTCCCAATTATCAATTTCCCATTTCTCTGCAGTAACATAACCTCTTCTCCGTCGTATGGTGAGTAAATATCTCAATTGATACGTTATGCTCGTGCATGTTCACACTATACTGACTTCATATACAGGAGTGTGCTTCTGACGCAGAAACTGCTCCAACAGAGTTATGAGGAGGAAAGATAAAAATGACACTCCGTAAATTTTATGGACACCATCACGAATTGGTTGATCTATACGATGTGTCTGTGTCTAAACTAACTAATGACATTTTTACCACGTTTTAGATTGTGATTTAACATCTATGTCGTCTGTCTGCTAAGTACCGAATGTGACCTATTCCCGAATATGACTGTTATACCGAGAGTGAATTTACATTGCTATGCGACGTGTCTCGGTATTTTGTACATCCAACATTCGTGTATTTATTTTTGATGTTTTTGTTATGGTTTCTGTTGAATAATGTGTTATGTCGTATCGTTAGTTGTCCAAATAATTATAAAATTGCCTTTAAATACCATCATTGTCATATTCCCGAATATGACTGTTATACTGAATGTGAATTTGCATTGCTGTGCGGCGTGTCTCGGTGTTTTGTACATCCAGCATTAATGGATTTATTTTGATGTTTCTGTTATGGTTTCGGTGGATAATCTGTTATGTCTTATCGTTTGTAGTCAATATAATTATGAAATTGCCTTTCCATACCATCACTGTTATGTAAATTGTTTGGACAAATATTGTGAAAATAATTGTATAAAGTTCGAGATTGCATGTTAGTTACGTAAGCGCGTCACTGTTTTTGATATCCTGTGGTGTTTATCGTTGATGGAATATGTTCGTTGTTGTTCTGTGGTTTGCATGTTGTGTCGACTATTATATTATTTGTTTGTGCTTTTCTCTGTTATGAATGTTCTTGCGCGTGTTTGTGCTGTACTTCTGTCACGTAGTGTTTTAGCAATATTTTTTAACATTGTCATAAAGCGGGAGGTTTGGCATGCCATGAATCCAGGTTCAATCATCCATTTTTTTCTGAAAATGTCCTGTACCAAATCAGGAATATGGCAGTTGTTATCAAATAGTTCGTTTCTATGTGTGTTGGCGTTTGTTTTTGTTGCACTTCTGTGTTCCTGTTTTTACTTTGTTTTCCTCTTATAGTTGATGTGTTTCCCTCGGTTTTGGTTTGTAGCCCGGATTTGTTTTCTCTCAATCGATTTATGACTTATGAACACCGGTATACTACTGTTGCCTTTATTTCTAGTTCTTCTAGATTAAGCTTGTAACTCTGGGAGAAATAATCCGATATGTTGAAAGCTTGGAATAGAAGTCGGGCTCTTTCTGTTTGGTTCCTTGTTTTAGATATATTCCTCCTATGCGTTTTCCCTATATGTAGAAAGCGAGGCTCTTCCTGTCTGGTTCCCGGTTTCAGATATCATATTCCTCCAGTGCTGGAGAACCGCTAAAGCAAAGTATCAATCATCCAACGGCACCACACTCTCCTGCCCCCCGTTTTCTGGAGGAAAAACCCAAATGATCATGATTTGTTCACATTGATCAAATTTGTAGACAATTGAAAATAGTAACATATATACAAACATTACAAATGTCTAAAACCAATTACAAACCAGTTAATCCGGTTAGCTGTAAAAGGCTGAAGACCTAGAATGTGTCAACATGACACGATTATATCAACAAAAGGTTATACTATATACAAACATTACAAATTTTGTTTAAAACTGCCAATAACGGTGACTGTGAGAACTAGTAAAATCTTCCAAAAATTACGTCCATCCCCTCCCCTTAACAACCATAGATCGTTTGAGCATTTTAGTGGTAGTGTCCAAACGTCTTCAACATGTATAAGTAATAATTTTGCAATTTCATGTGCTACATAGACGACTGTGTACGGGTTGGCATGTTCATATTCTTTATAACGGATATATGGTGCATCAGATTCCAAAACTATTCTGCTGATTCCCTTATTGCTGATAAATTGATTGTTAGTAGGATATTTGTCAGTAAAAATGAACGATGTAACGCCAAATACAATGTTGGAAAAATGTGTAGAAGCTGATTCAAAAATTAGTTCTGTTCCTGTGAAGCAATGCCAATGGATTTTGTGGTTTTTTGGTAAGTTATTGACCATTAAAGTTAGAGTTGAAAGGTTTAGATTGTTGTCTCCTCTGCTTTGAATAACTACTGCAAGATTTTTCTGAACTGATAAATTAATGTTTCTAAAGTTGAAGTAGATTTTGAATTTACAATTCGCGGATGAATTCCAAAAGACAGTCTGATTCTATGATCCTTCCTTATATTCGATCTTTCTGTGTATATGGGAAATCGCAGGATTGCAGTAGTTGGCAATTAAGTTTGGTTTTGTAGAAGTCAGATGTACCAATATCATTCAACTGGATACCAGTTAATCCGGTTTTTACCATGAGTTGGTCGAGATGAAAATGGGCATCCACAGCCATCAATGGTTCAATTGATTTAGTTGATAAACATCCAATGGGTAAACCAAAACGATCTTTCTGTTCTTCGAAACATTTAACCCAATCCCGTTGTTCTGTTGTTAATTTACTGATGATAATTTTGAGTGTTTTCAATTATACTAATGAATGTAGGTATGTTTGGCCAAAGTTGTCGAAAATCTTAAAGTTGAATTTTGATAATGTGTTGATCTGGCAGAAGATGTCAGCATTAAAAGTTTCCTCTGCTTTAAATTCTGGATTTTAGCAGCTCTGTAAGTTTTATTGGCGGGAATATCTAATGAATTTACAAAACTTATCAACCCTTCTGGATACGACACTTCTAATATTCTGGCTAATTCCCTCAACAGACTATTTAATAGCTGTACCCACATGTGAGATTTGTCTTGGCCAAACTTAACTGTCAACATCTGGATGTATATTTTGCATATGGTGGTTTAGCATTGTAAGTTGTTGAAATTGCTGTTTACAACGAAAACAAGCAAATTCAGGTGCCGTATACCATGTGAGATGTATCATAACGGCATGCCTATATGGATGTCTCATAGGGACTTGACAAATAAAGCAGGGAATTGATCTTGCAGTAAACACCACTGGTACTTAGGGTGTTGCAGTTGGCACACACAGGGTTTCATCTGCCTCCTTCAATATTTGATGATACTGTTTTTATCTGCTGCCTGACTTCTTCCCGTCACAATAGGTATGTACATGTCTTCATCTGCCTCCTTTAGAACTAGCCTCTCTTGCTTCTACCTCTTTGTTATAGCCATCAGCACACAAAGTTCCTCATCCGCTTATCTCATTACTGGTTGGTATCTTTCATCTTCTTTCGCTTGCTTTCTTTGTTCTCTCTCCTTGATCTTCTCATCAACCACCATCCTTAAATCTTCCCCCTCCTCTGTAGTCTCATCTCCATCATTCTCGTATTCCAGATCTTCATAGTGCTGTCAATAAACTTCCTCCATTTCTGTTTTATCTTTCCAAATCTTTGCCCATACTGGAAATACATAATAAACCTTATTTTATTTTAAAATCTATATATTTTACAATATGTTACTTTTTATTATTATTATTATTATGCTTTGTTTAAAAGCCAGCTTATCCGGCAATGTTTAAAACATATCAGACAAATCATAGTCGACCAAATATTTTGGACGATTTCTGATTCTACCACCATAGTTATCATCAATTGCATACAAGAATGTATCATTTAAACTATTAGTATACTCCTCATCTAAAAACATATTTACACTGTCTAAATTAGTTGCAATATGTCTATCATCTGAATTGACATCAACTAAATGTCTGTTTCCCAATCCTGTATTATGCTGCCCTACATCAAACCAATTTCTTTCGTTTCTCCAGTATTTTCTGGCTATAATCTACATCAACTTGAAGAAGACGGTGTCTCATGTACTTTATCTACTGTGGAATGTTCGTTTCTGAGCAAGGTTTTAATTTATCGTGGTGGATTGTCAATTCTCCTTTCCTGGTTCTCATTTTATAAAGATCTGACGACAGTACTTTTACAATTAGGTAGGGTCCTTGCCACGGGGTCCGCAATTTTTTACTTTCTCCTATTTTTGTAGCGGAATCAATTCTGTATACAATGTCACCTTTATTATATATCCTGTGATTAAGTTTTACATCATAGTCCCTTTCTGTCTGAATTGAGCTGCCTTAAGGTTGTCTCTTGCAGTCTTGTGAGAATTTTCTAATGCATTTCTTAGATCTTTGATATACTGACAGGGTTGGTTTGTTTTCATGTTACTCTCTGCTGTCCCCAAGAGTAAATCTACTGGTTGCATAGTTTCTCTTCCAAACATCATCATATTAGGATTAAGCCAGTTTGTCTATTTCTTAATTGATCTTATTTCGCCAGCCAGTTGTTGAAGATGAATGTCCCAGTCTTCTGTTTACCTTCTAAATAACATGTTACCGCCTGCAGAATCACACTGTTATATCCTTCTACCTGTCCATTGGATCTTGGTCTATAAGGAGTTGTTCGAGTTTTTGCAAATTCTAAGCAACATAATTCGTGGAATAAATTTCTATCAAAGTTTTTGCCTTGGTCAGTGTGTAATTGCATAGCACAACCAAATTTAGAAAAGACATCGTTCGCTGCTGCCTTTGCTATTATTTCTGCGTTTTGAATAGGCAATGCAACAAATTCAATCCACTTCGTTAACTGGTCTATGATGGATAGTACATATTTAATATTAGAGTTACTCTCCGCAAGCGGCCCAAGTATATCCATGTGTACTCTTTCCATGTACGCTCCTGCATGATATTGACCTAGTGCCCCTTTTACTGTTTTGTTCGTTTTTTTATTGATATTGCAGACTGAAAATGTTTGGACGTACAAATTCACATTCCACTCTCTTCTGGTACCAAATAAATCTTTGCTGTAGTTTCTGTATTGCTTTAGTTTGACCAACGTGTCTTGCTGTTTTGCAATCAGGACAACATTTCATAGCATCTTCTTTCAAGGAAAGTGTTGGTGGCTCTACTGGGTCCAACCACTTGTAGAATAAGCATCCCCTTAGCAAATTTCAGTTGTGTTTAACAATTCCACCAGTGCTTAATTGCCGGGAATGTAAGTTATAACTCATGTTCTAATGGAGGCTCTTCACTTCGTAACCAATTCATAAGTGTTTTCAAATCAGGGTCACTTTCTTGCTCCTTCTTGGTGTCTTCCAAGGACCAAACTTTCATCCAATTACTTTCCTGTAAAGAGATGTCATTCTTTAGCTGGTGTTGTACACTTTGAACTACCAGAGGCACTACATCATCAACATCATTCTCAAATCTTCCCCATGTTCTCTGAGCTCTACTGCAATATGCACAACCTTTAGAGTGTAAAGATGAGAGATCAGCTCCCGCATAGTAGCAATTACAAGGTTCTATATTATCTGGAATTCTGGAAAGAACATCTGCATTTTGGTGTTTTTTGCCAGAAAGATGCTGGATAACCATATCATATTGTGAAAGCTCTTCAAGCCATCTTGCTAACTGGCCTTCAAAATTCTTAAAACGTAGGAGCCAAGTAAGACTGTGATGGTCTATTCTCACTGTAAATTGACGACCAAGGAGATATTTTCTAAAATGTTGTGTAAAGGTTACTACTGCTAACTCTTTAACATTGCTTTTGTTGTTTATTTGTTTTGAACAACAGTTAACAAATTTATTAAATTGAACAACTCACTAACGACACTTTAACTACAGCGTTAGCCTAACAACACTTTTGAACAACCAGGCCAAGAACGCAAAGTAACCAATACAAACTCGATAGAAGTGATATTTCATATCAGTCCCGTGCTGACTACAAGTTTTAACAATTTTAAAGTTATCGGCGTGAAATTAACTTTACCAAAAAGCTATGCAATAATTAATGACATTGTTATTTTCATATTACAATGCTTTTCTTTTAAAGTTATTATTGTATCATCATTTAACTATATACTTTATGTTCTTCCCTCATTACGACGTTTTCTGACTTAACAACGTGCAAAGAGCGATAAATCTAGATTCAAATAAACTCATCGTAGATACCAAGATTAAAATTTTGTACGCCAGACGCGTGTTTCATCTATAAAAGACTCATCAATGACTCTCGAATCAAAACAGATTAAAAGGCCAAATATAGTACGGAGTTGAAGAGCACTGAGGACCCAAAATTCCAAAAGGTTGTGCCAAATACAGCTAAGATAATCTATTCCTAGTTTCCTATTCATAGTTTTGTAAGCAGTTAATTTACAATCAAATTATTGGAAATTGCTTTAATAATATCGGAATATATAGGAGTCTGGGTCTGTTTATGGAAGCTGCCATATGATCTGTCCTGAGACATATATTTAAGAAATGAATAATATTTTTTTGTAATTTTTTTGGGGTGTAAAAGTGTTGACCGAAGCATATTTCCGCGCTTCATTCTAAAAATGTGTGCACAATAAACACTTTTACAACCCTATCAAATTATTAAAAGAAGCATTCATTTCTTATAATAACATTTTTATGCTAAGACTATGAAAAAAATGCTATCATTTTTTTTTCTTTTATTTACCTGTGCACTTTTTTGTGGAAGCACGTGTCATTACGAATGTAACATTTTATTTTGATATGAAGGTTAACTTATATGTTTTGGAGTTTAGTGTGACGTCCATTTTCACTGAACTAGTACACAATTTTATTTAGGGGCCAGCTGAAGACCACCTCCGGGTGCGGGATTTTCTCGCTGCGTTGAAGACCCATTGGTGGCCTTCGATTGTTGTCCGCTCTTTGGTTGGGTTGTTGTCTCTTTGACATATTCCTCATTTCCATTCTCAATTTTAATTTCAGAATGACGCGAGATTGCTATTAGCCTACCAAATTAACATATTATGATGAAACATACATGTAATGTAATTATTAGGAAATGATTTGGGATGGACTTAGAACTTAGAACTTTCACGATACAACTATTTTATATCAAGTGCTACGTTTTGTACAAAAGTTAAGTAAATGTTTACAGCTGAGTATATTATCGGTAAAAATAATGAATTTCAAAGGGGCACAGTTTCATACATAACCGATATATGACTACAGTCCATTTCTATTCTCTTCTTTCGTTTATATGTAGGATTTCATGACAGATTTTAGGGTCTTTTCCACTTTTTATAATAAATTTCATTTACGCTGTTATCCTGAAGCCTGTTTGTCGAAGCTGTCCGAGGATCTGTCCTAAGACCTTTCTTAGGAATAAATAAGGATAATGTTAGGACCGACTTGCAACATGTCTCAGCATGCACGTCGAAGCTATCTTAGGACTATCTTAGCTAGGATGTCCTAATCGTTGTCCTAAGTGTTAGCGTAAATGAAAATAAAATATTAGAAATATGTTAAAATGCACCGAATTTCACTAGTACTAATAATTATCAGATTAGAAATAAGACTTATGATTATTAATATTATCATAATGATAATTAATAATATGTATCTAATAGTTGTACATTCAAACGAAATTCAAATGTATGTTTGATAAACCCACTTAGGACAAAGTCTTATATAATGTGATGAATATGTTCACCTTTTCTCTGCATACACTCAGCCACGATCATTGTTATCATACATCGACTTTTCTTATTATTATATGTACAAATGTTTGCACCTCATGTTTGCGGTATACCATCTTTTCCGCAAGTTAATTGTTTTCTGTTTGGTATTAAATCAATAATTAATATCCATTTTTTACATCTGACGATACGTCTATTTGGCAATCGCCAGTGGCAGTCAGCAGGGTTTAAGAACATCAGTTGTTCAACCTGTTAGTCAAATGCGTTTTGTTAAAATATACTTTTTTCACATTTTTGGTCTTTTGGAAAATGTTGTTTGTGCTGTATTTAGACCCCTCCACCAAAAAATTTTGTTTTGCATGCACACGTATAAAGATTGCGGTTTTTATCCAACGCAATCATAGGTTTGAACGTTCTTTTCAATTTAGACTTGTTTATATATATATATATATGTGTGTGTATAAAGTGCCTAGAAAATCAACCTAACGATGTTAGAGTAGATCTGTTTCTTTACTTCCTCCCAGAGCGGGGCTGGAACCTGTACTTTTTATTTCTAACTTCTACAACAACACCGCCTAACATTGCGCAGACACCTTATCCCCTCCTCTAACTATAGCTCAGATGCGTTATGTTAAAATATATTTTTCACTTTTTTGGTCTTTTGGGAAATGTTGTTTCTGCTGTATTAAGATCCCTCTACCAAGAAATTTGCTTTGCATGCACACGTATAAAAATTACGGTTTTTATCCAACGCAATCATGGGTTTGAACGTTGTTTTCAATTTAGACTTGTATATATAAACAAGTCTAAATTAAAAAAATATATATATATGATATTCCGCCACTTATACTAAATCTATTGGACCGCACGTATCCATATCCATTTTTTTCCAAACACGCACAGTAATGCTGTATACGCTGAGAAATATTTAGTAATTGCATACTAGTTTTCACATAGTTAAATATGAAGCATTTGTGAAAGCAAGATTTCTATTCATGTTAGATACATGCAGACAAAACATCTGACGCTGATTCCTTGGCGAGTCAAACAGTAGTGTAAAAGGAAATTTGGGGTAGTGTGTCAATGTGACACAAACCCAACAACAAAAATAAACTAATGATTTGTAGAGGTCAACATGATGTCGTCATATATAAATAAGTGTCTATATAATATTTCAGGCTCTTAATCGGCCCTAGTCTATAAAAGTTGTAAATGAATGTAACAAACAAACCAAGGTCTGCCGGTTGTACAAAATTCTCAAAATAATCTTTAAAAATTTACACACGTCAATTACTGACAAGGTTCCTGACTTGGGACAATCACTTGAAAACTGAGGCGGATTTAAACAAGTTTAATCTCAACTATAGGTAAACTCTTTCAAAAAAGTTTGTTCTATCTTTTTCATGCTATTCCCTCAGTTTTTGTTACCTTGATTATCTTCTTAATGTATTATGAGATCTGAACATCGGTAAATAACTATTGCCTAAATTAACTGCAACTAATAGTTGTGAGTAAGATCCCAACGGTATATTCAACATATAAACATTACCATATAGACAACGCTGATAACAAATACATATTGTGTATCATATATCACATAGACGGTTGGTGCTGTTTTGTTCAGTTCTGAAACGTTTTATCTTGTAGGTTCTCGAAAATGTCTGTCTCTGGCTTACCTGGTGGTAGTTTAGTACACAAGCACGTGTCAAGCCGGGAAACCATACATATTACGCATAATGGGCGATGTATTATAAGCAGGAGACGCTTACCCTGTCCGCTGTAAAAATGATGTCAGTGTTTATAATACATTTTGAAAGGTTTGATATAAATTCAGGGAATTGTGCCCTACCTCTTTGTGTATTAGTGCCATCACTTCAATTTTTTTTAAGGACCTTTGTTAGCATTTTTAGCAACACGACGCGTGTCACATGTGGAACAAGATCTGTTTATCCTTCCGGAGCTCCTGACATCACCCCTGGGTTTTGGTGGTGTTCGTGTTGCTCAGTCTTCAGTTTTCTCTGTTGTGTTTTGTGAACTGTTGTTTGTCTTTTCGTCGTTTTTTCTTATTTTGCCATGGCATTGGCAATTTGTTTCGTCTTTTATGAATTGAAAAAAGACCTTCAATTTAAAGATTTTCTGTTTTTGAGACAGCGATATCTTCTTCGCTTCGTCATATTGGAAATTAGAGGCAACAGTAATTATCGATGTTCAAATGTCATAAATCAGTTAAGAAGATACGATTCAAGGGAGGGGGACTGAGGGAATCGTATACACCCAATTAAAAGAAGCGAGACTGGGTACAAAGTAAATGTTTCTTGTTATGCATGCATCACCCACCGCCCGTGCGAATCCACACCCAGTCAAAATATCACAATCGGGAGAATAGGATGTACATACAAGACAACTATTCTTGTATCTAAATCAACTATTCGCCTCTTTAAAATGGGCTTACCATTCCTTGGTGGCCCGTTTTTAAAGAAACATTTTATTCGTCTCGTCATATGGGGTATACCGTTACCTTCCCTTATGATTTATTTTCTATGATATCCTTCCAGTGTTATCGAATGCATCTTTCTTTACTGGTCCATGTTTTCGTGAAATTATTGTAGACTTTTAAGTTTTAAGCAAAAGCTATTTCAGTATAATCACCATTATCATGAACCCTATCACATTCACTGAACGCTTACGTCTGTTTACGGAAGAATACTTATTATTAAAAGTGGACAATGTTAAATGTGCTACCAAAAGTCTCGAAAACTAATATACCAGTGTTGGCTTTGTGTAAACTGTCAGAGGCATGCGTATTTTTCTGTAATATAGATCAACATTTATGACAAATGTGTTTTATTGTTTTTACTATTTTTGTTTTTGTTCACCAACACCGTATATCTTTTTCTCCCTGTAGTTACATCTTTAGCCCACAATAAAATTTGGAAGATATGTGTAAGCATATCTAATATAAAACCATCAATTTGCCAAATGCATACGTTTTCTACAAGAATAAGAATATCATAGATAACTATCAATTTGCTAAAATACATACATTTTGAATGTATTGTTTATTATGCAACGATGACTTTTTTTTTAACTTTCAAAGTACAAAATTATTTGGATAGAAAAACTAAAAGAAAAAGTTAAACACAATAGACCTGTATGGACAATCGCGAATTAAGGAGAACATCATTCATATCTTCTATTTATACCACTGTGCTTTCTGGTTTAACTGACATGTTATATCATGCTAGTTCTGTAAGTGAAATTTAAGCAATAACATTTGACTATTAGATTGACATTGATTCGTAGACGCATTTTTTTTCTCTCAAAGTGTCATTCAAGTCATGCTCTTCGGTGCGTCTTTGATTAGAATCAAATGACGTAATAAAACTTTTTCTGGTATAATTTCTTAACATGTCTAACCTCCTATATTACAAACTTTAAACTGGCCTTGTCAGTACTTAGTAACCAACATATAATGGCGTCCAGACACTGCATATGTTCCACCATCAATACATATCCGATTCTTCAGTTCAGTCATATCTCCATCCCATTCAGTGTCAGATGAATACTTGCATATTGAAGACGCCATTAGTATTGATGCTACGGTAATGATAATCGAACTAAAAACCTCTAGTAACCTCGTATTTATCACACATTGACCCGCCATTATGTCTAAAGTTTTAAAAACTAATAAGATTTACATGCGCTGATTAATCAATGATTTGGAATTTAAAAAAAGAAAACATTTTATATGTTTGTATATAATTTATTTTGAAATAACAAAGTTGAGCATAGGGAAATCAAGACTATAAATTAACAAAAAGCTTATACCCAATATTAAAAACATATATAAATTGACTTTAAGCTGCAGAATTATTTATTTTCCCGTGTATTTCATTCTAAGGTGAAAGCTTGAGAAATATATAAAGGATATTTAGAACAGATGAAGCAACGCTAAAACACACGGGGAAAATCAACATTTGACGTAATACTTCTTACTAATAGCAGGAAGTTTATTCGAAAAGGTATTGGTGAATATCATATGAGCTCCCATCCAACTTCGTTGGTTAGTTATTATTGAATTTCTACTGCTCCATGCAATTTCGTATTTTTCTCAGCTCATATAAATTGAAACATATACTTCATTTCAGTGAAAAATACTCTTATCCAGAGATATTATCAATTTTAAGTTTTTATTCCTGTTGCTTTTGTCGTGATTTCCCTTCGCGCGTCATTTAAGGAAACAGTATTAATAGTGGTTCTGCTATACCGTAGACGTATACCCGTCATCTTATTTTATTCACAATGTAATAGTAACTTTAAGAATATTAAAAGATATAGATGAGATTTGGGTGAAATTTTAATGAAAAAAGAACCAAATATCTCAAGTTGATTGAAATAGACATTTAGAGTATACAGCACGAGTCTGAGCAATTTGTCAATTGAATTCTAAAGAAAGACCGAAATACGATATCTTAAAAGCAATCATTTGCTTTACACTAAATATATCTTAAAAGCAATCATTTCCATAGCACTTAAACGTTTTCAACAGTTAAAAGGGAAAGGTGACAGAAGATACCAATAGAACAATGATCAAATATCATCAAAAAAAGCTAAAGACTGAGCAACATAAACCGTTAAAACAGGAATAATCTAAAGTGCTCCGGAATGGTAAAACCCTGCGCTATATGTGACACCCATCGTATCATAAGTTGCGTTGTGGTAAAATAAGATAGATCTGTGTTAACTGATACTTTAACTTACAAAACAGAGTTAGAGTTCTTATACAGATCCAAGACTGACTGCTCAACATTTTGCCCTGCGAACTTTTCGAAGTTTTTTTCTGCTTGTGTAGCGATATTATTTCCATAAGAAACGATGCTTATATGTATACAGGTTGTTTGTTTTCTTATGACTCTGGCATAATAAAAGAATTACCTAGAATTTTAAGTCTAGGAAAAGGATTTAACGGTACATGTATGTGAAATTTAAAATTACTTTAATAATACGAAACGAATGACACATGGGAGGTAACTCGAGAATTCGATGAAAGAATAGTTATTAATAAAACTGAATTATCTTTCGTGTACTTGTTACACGAGAACTCAGAGATACTACATGAATCATGGCTTACAGGTTACAATACACCATTAGATTTTATGGGCGCAGCCATTTTATGAGCATAACATGGTATTCAGAATTAAGAGTATAGCTAATCCTGATTGGTTGATATGTGCGCCCGTTATTTTTTGTTATTAGAGACTTCGTGCATTCTGCATTATACCAAAGGCCAAATAAATTATTTTCCTTAGCCCTAACGGAACTGAGATGTCTTTTAAACGCTAGGATGAGACACGTATTTTTATGTGCAAAATTGATAGGCATGGGAGATAAGTACAAATTACGCTAAGAAAAGCAACGCGAACCTATATTTTTTGGACCAAAAAATACTGTCCTAATAACTTTTCTTTAATTCTAGCAAGGTTTCGTTTAAAAAATCAACTTTCTAAAGTCTGTATCTCGAAAAAGGCTATCATTGTCGCCTATGGGGAAATTAATTGTTTATTTCAACCTATACAGCGTCGACATTTCTTTATCATAGTGCTCAAAAAGTGTCAAAAACAGTAATTTTACTTGATATTTGATGTGAAATCGTATTTTTTTGTGACAAATGAATTATTGATTAACTAGTTTTTAAGCTATAGTCTGTTTCATATTTGTATTGCGTTTTACCTTAGAAACAAGGGTGGGTTCGACTTTTGACTTACTGTGGAGAGAATATGTCGTTTTCTGAACTTCTGCTGATTTGTTTGAAAAAAGCACGTACACGTCTAGAGTTTGGATATACAAATCGATTTTTAAACATGACAATCTCGATCCAAATGCTGTTATCGAAATTACCAAATTCAGTGAAAATGTACAGAAATGACCCCCATTGAACATTGAAATGTTCACTCGAATGGCAGACTATAAAAATTATAATACGCATGACATTTTGTAGTTAACGAATAGTTTTCGATGTTTAAACACAAATATTTACACATTTTTCATATTTTGAAATGCTATAGTCTGTTTCAAAAATGTACTTTTATACGAAAATGGTTTCATTTAAAACTGTTGTTCAAAATTCACCGTAGTAGTTACATATTGGATCGGTTTTGGTATCAATATAATCAGTACTTGATGACATATAAAGAATCATTGGAGAAAGTGGACATTATCTTCAGGCCCTTTTTAGCAGTACCGCATTTACTCAAAAAATCAGAAATTTTTTTTTCACATTTTTTGACTGGGGTCACCTCTGATAAAAAATTGTGAAAATTCAGAGAGTAATGCCAGAACGTTTTGAAGATGATTTTTGTGTGGCATATATATTTGTGCATCTAACGAACTATGAATTGCATGATTCTAGAAAGTATTAAATACCGTATAGGTTACAATACACCATTAGATTTTATGGGCGCAGCCATTTTATGAGCATAACATGGTATTCAGAATTAAGAGTATAGCTAATCCTGATTGGTTGATATGTGCGCCCGTTATTTTTTGTTATTAGAGACTTCGTGCATTCTGCATTATACCAAAGGCCAAATAAATTATTTTCCTTAGCCCTAACGGAACTGAGATGTCTTTTAAACGCTAGGATGAGACACGTATTTTTATGTGCAAAATTGATAGGCATGGGAGATAAGTACAAATTACGCTAAGAAAAGCAACGCGAACCTATATTTTTTGGACCAAAAAATACTGTCCTAATAACTTTTCTTTAATTCTAGCAAGGTTTCGTTTAAAAAATCAACTTTCTAAAGTCTGTATCTCGAAAAAGGCTATCATTGTCGCCTATGGGGAAATTAATTGTTTATTTCAACCTATACAGCGTCGACATTTCTTTATCATAGTGCTCAAAAAGTGTCAAAAACAGTAATTTTACTTGATATTTGATGTGAAATCGTATTTTTTTGTGACAAATGAATTATTGATTAACTAGTTTTTAAGCTATAGTCTGTTTCATATTTGTATTGCGTTTTACCTTAGAAACAAGGGTGGGTTCGACTTTTGACTTACTGTGGAGAGAATATGTCGTTTTCTGAACTTCTGCTGATTTGTTTGAAAAAAGCACGTACACGTCTAGAGTTTGGATATACAAATCGATTTTTAAACATGACAATCTCGATCCAAATGCTGTTATCGAAATTACCAAATTCAGTGAAAATGTACAGAAATGACCCCCATTGAACATTGAAATGTTCACTCGAATGGCAGACTATAAAAATTATAATACGCATGACATTTTGTAGTTAACGAATAGTTTTCGATGTTTAAACACAAATATTTACACATTTTTCATATTTTGAAATGCTATAGTCTGTTTCAAAAATGTACTTTTATACGAAAATGGTTTCATTTAAAACTGTTGTTCAAAATTCACCGTAGTAGTTACATATTGGATCGGTTTTGGTATCAATATAATCAGTACTTGATGACATATAAAGAATCATTGGAGAAAGTGGACATTATCTTCAGGCCCTTTTTAGCAGTACCGCATTTACTCAAAAAATCAGAAATTTTTTTTTCACATTTTTTGACTGGGGTCACCTCTGATAAAAAATTGTGAAAATTCAGAGAGTAATGCCAGAACGTTTTGAAGATGATTTTTGTGTGGCATATATATTTGTGCATCTAACGAACTATGAATTGCATGATTCTAGAAAGTATTAAATACCGTATAGGTTACAATACACCATTAGATTTTATGGGCGCAGCCATTTTATGAGCATAACATGGTATTCAGAATTAAGAGTATAGCTAATCCTGATTGGTTGATATGTGCGCCCGTTATTTTTTGTTATTAGAGACTTCGTGCATTCTGCATTATACCAAAGGCCAAATAAATTATTTTCCTTAGCCCTAACGGAACTGAGATGTCTTTTAAACGCTAGGATGAGACACGTATTTTTATGTGCAAAATTGATAGGCATGGGAGATAAGTACAAATTACGCTAAGAAAAGCAACGCGAACCTATATTTTTTGGACCAAAAAATACTGTCCTAATAACTTTTCTTTAATTCTAGCAAGGTTTCGTTTAAAAAATCAACTTTCTAAAGTCTGTATCTCGAAAAAGGCTATCATTGTCGCCTATGGGGAAATTAATTGTTTATTTCAACCTATACAGCGTCGACATTTCTTTATCATAGTGCTCAAAAAGTGTCAAAAACAGTAATTTTACTTGATATTTGATGTGAAATCGTATTTTTTTGTGACAAATGAATTATTGATTAACTAGTTTTTAAGCTATAGTCTGTTTCATATTTGTATTGCGTTTTACCTTAGAAACAAGGGTGGGTTCGACTTTTGACTTACTGTGGAGAGAATATGTCGTTTTCTGAACTTCTGCTGATTTGTTTGAAAAAAGCACGTACACGTCTAGAGTTTGGATATACAAATCGATTTTTAAACATGACAATCTCGATCCAAATGCTGTTATCGAAATTACCAAATTCAGTGAAAATGTACAGAAATGACCCCCATTGAACATTGAAATGTTCACTCGAATGGCAGACTATAAAAATTATAATACGCATGACATTTTGTAGTTAACGAATAGTTTTCGATGTTTAAACACAAATATTTACACATTTTTCATATTTTGAAATGCTATAGTCTGTTTCAAAAATGTACTTTTATACGAAAATGGTTTCATTTAAAACTGTTGTTCAAAATTCACCGTAGTAGTTACATATTGGATCGGTTTTGGTATCAATATAATCAGTACTTGATGACATATAAAGAATCATTGGAGAAAGTGGACATTATCTTCAGGCCCTTTTTAGCAGTACCGCATTTACTCAAAAAATCAGAAATTTTTTTTTCACATTTTTTGACTGGGGTCACCTCTGATAAAAAATTGTGAAAATTCAGAGAGTAATGCCAGAACGTTTTGAAGATGATTTTTGTGTGGCATATATATTTGTGCATCTAACGAACTATGAATTGCATGATTCTAGAAAGTATTAAATACCGTATAGGTTACAATACACCATTAGATTTTATGGGCGCAGCCATTTTATGAGCATAACATGGTATTCAGAATTAAGAGTATAGCTAATCCTGATTGGTTGATATGTGCGCCCGTTATTTTTTGTTATTAGAGACTTCGTGCATTCTGCATTATACCAAAGGCCAAATAAATTATTTTCCTTAGCCCTAACGGAACTGAGATGTCTTTTAAACGCTAGGATGAGACACGTATTTTTATGTGCAAAATTGATAGGCATGGGAGATAAGTACAAATTACGCTAAGAAAAGCAACGCGAACCTATATTTTTTGGACCAAAAAATACTGTCCTAATAACTTTTCTTTAATTCTAGCAAGGTTTCGTTTAAAAAATCAACTTTCTAAAGTCTGTATCTCGAAAAAGGCTATCATTGTCGCCTATGGGGAAATTAATTGTTTATTTCAACCTATACAGCGTCGACATTTCTTTATCATAGTGCTCAAAAAGTGTCAAAAACAGTAATTTTACTTGATATTTGATGTGAAATCGTATTTTTTTGTGACAAATGAATTATTGATTAACTAGTTTTTAAGCTATAGTCTGTTTCATATTTGTATTGCGTTTTACCTTAGAAACAAGGGTGGGTTCGACTTTTGACTTACTGTGGAGAGAATATGTCGTTTTCTGAACTTCTGCTGATTTGTTTGAAAAAAGCACGTACACGTCTAGAGTTTGGATATACAAATCGATTTTTAAACATGACAATCTCGATCCAAATGCTGTTATCGAAATTACCAAATTCAGTGAAAATGTACAGAAATGACCCCCATTGAACATTGAAATGTTCACTCGAATGGCAGACTATAAAAATTATAATACGCATGACATTTTGTAGTTAACGAATAGTTTTCGATGTTTAAACACAAATATTTACACATTTTTCATATTTTGAAATGCTATAGTCTGTTTCAAAAATGTACTTTTATACGAAAATGGTTTCATTTAAAACTGTTGTTCAAAATTCACCGTAGTAGTTACATATTGGATCGGTTTTGGTATCAATATAATCAGTACTTGATGACATATAAAGAATCATTGGAGAAAGTGGACATTATCTTCAGGCCCTTTTTAGCAGTACCGCATTTACTCAAAAAATCAGAAATTTTTTTTTCACATTTTTTGACTGGGGTCACCTCTGATAAAAAATTGTGAAAATTCAGAGAGTAATGCCAGAACGTTTTGAAGATGATTTTTGTGTGGCATATATATTTGTGCATCTAACGAACTATGAATTGCATGATTCTAGAAAGTATTAAATACCGTATAGGTTACAATACACCATTAGATTTTATGGGCGCAGCCATTTTATGAGCATAACATGGTATTCAGAATTAAGAGTATAGCTAATCCTGATTGGTTGATATGTGCGCCCGTTATTTTTTGTTATTAGAGACTTCGTGCATTCTGCATTATACCAAAGGCCAAATAAATTATTTTCCTTAGCCCTAACGGAACTGAGATGTCTTTTAAACGCTAGGATGAGACACGTATTTTTATGTGCAAAATTGATAGGCATGGGAGATAAGTACAAATTACGCTAAGAAAAGCAACGCGAACCTATATTTTTTGGACCAAAAAATACTGTCCTAATAACTTTTCTTTAATTCTAGCAAGGTTTCGTTTAAAAAATCAACTTTCTAAAGTCTGTATCTCGAAAAAGGCTATCATTGTCGCCTATGGGGAAATTAATTGTTTATTTCAACCTATACAGCGTCGACATTTCTTTATCATAGTGCTCAAAAAGTGTCAAAAACAGTAATTTTACTTGATATTTGATGTGAAATCGTATTTTTTTGTGACAAATGAATTATTGATTAACTAGTTTTTAAGCTATAGTCTGTTTCATATTTGTATTGCGTTTTACCTTAGAAACAAGGGTGGGTTCGACTTTTGACTTACTGTGGAGAGAATATGTCGTTTTCTGAACTTCTGCTGATTTGTTTGAAAAAAGCACGTACACGTCTAGAGTTTGGATATACAAATCGATTTTTAAACATGACAATCTCGATCCAAATGCTGTTATCGAAATTACCAAATTCAGTGAAAATGTACAGAAATGACCCCCATTGAACATTGAAATGTTCACTCGAATGGCAGACTATAAAAATTATAATACGCATGACATTTTGTAGTTAACGAATAGTTTTCGATGTTTAAACACAAATATTTACACATTTTTCATATTTTGAAATGCTATAGTCTGTTTCAAAAATGTACTTTTATACGAAAATGGTTTCATTTAAAACTGTTGTTCAAAATTCACCGTAGTAGTTACATATTGGATCGGTTTTGGTATCAATATAATCAGTACTTGATGACATATAAAGAATCATTGGAGAAAGTGGACATTATCTTCAGGCCCTTTTTAGCAGTACCGCATTTACTCAAAAAATCAGAAATTTTTTTTTCACATTTTTTGACTGGGGTCACCTCTGATAAAAAATTGTGAAAATTCAGAGAGTAATGCCAGAACGTTTTGAAGATGATTTTTGTGTGGCATATATATTTGTGCATCTAACGAACTATGAATTGCATGATTCTAGAAAGTATTAAATACCGTATAGGTTACAATACACCATTAGATTTTATGGGCGCAGCCATTTTATGAGCATAACATGGTATTCAGAATTAAGAGTATAGCTAATCCTGATTGGTTGATATGTGCGCCCGTTATTTTTTGTTATTAGAGACTTCGTGCATTCTGCATTATACCAAAGGCCAAATAAATTATTTTCCTTAGCCCTAACGGAACTGAGATGTCTTTTAAACGCTAGGATGAGACACGTATTTTTATGTGCAAAATTGATAGGCATGGGAGATAAGTACAAATTACGCTAAGAAAAGCAACGCGAACCTATATTTTTTGGACCAAAAAATACTGTCCTAATAACTTTTCTTTAATTCTAGCAAGGTTTCGTTTAAAAAATCAACTTTCTAAAGTCTGTATCTCGAAAAAGGCTATCATTGTCGCCTATGGGGAAATTAATTGTTTATTTCAACCTATACAGCGTCGACATTTCTTTATCATAGTGCTCAAAAAGTGTCAAAAACAGTAATTTTACTTGATATTTGATGTGAAATCGTATTTTTTTGTGACAAATGAATTATTGATTAACTAGTTTTTAAGCTATAGTCTGTTTCATATTTGTATTGCGTTTTACCTTAGAAACAAGGGTGGGTTCGACTTTTGACTTACTGTGGAGAGAATATGTCGTTTTCTGAACTTCTGCTGATTTGTTTGAAAAAAGCACGTACACGTCTAGAGTTTGGATATACAAATCGATTTTTAAACATGACAATCTCGATCCAAATGCTGTTATCGAAATTACCAAATTCAGTGAAAATGTACAGAAATGACCCCCATTGAACATTGAAATGTTCACTCGAATGGCAGACTATAAAAATTATAATACGCATGACATTTTGTAGTTAACGAATAGTTTTCGATGTTTAAACACAAATATTTACACATTTTTCATATTTTGAAATGCTATAGTCTGTTTCAAAAATGTACTTTTATACGAAAATGGTTTCATTTAAAACTGTTGTTCAAAATTCACCGTAGTAGTTACATATTGGATCGGTTTTGGTATCAATATAATCAGTACTTGATGACATATAAAGAATCATTGGAGAAAGTGGACATTATCTTCAGGCCCTTTTTAGCAGTACCGCATTTACTCAAAAAATCAGAAATTTTTTTTTCACATTTTTTGACTGGGGTCACCTCTGATAAAAAATTGTGAAAATTCAGAGAGTAATGCCAGAACGTTTTGAAGATGATTTTTGTGTGGCATATATATTTGTGCATCTAACGAACTATGAATTGCATGATTCTAGAAAGTATTAAATACCGTATAGGTTACAATACACCATTAGATTTTATGGGCGCAGCCATTTTATGAGCATAACATGGTATTCAGAATTAAGAGTATAGCTAATCCTGATTGGTTGATATGTGCGCCCGTTATTTTTTGTTATTAGAGACTTCGTGCATTCTGCATTATACCAAAGGCCAAATAAATTATTTTCCTTAGCCCTAACGGAACTGAGATGTCTTTTAAACGCTAGGATGAGACACGTATTTTTATGTGCAAAATTGATAGGCATGGGAGATAAGTACAAATTACGCTAAGAAAAGCAACGCGAACCTATATTTTTTGGACCAAAAAATACTGTCCTAATAACTTTTCTTTAATTCTAGCAAGGTTTCGTTTAAAAAATCAACTTTCTAAAGTCTGTATCTCGAAAAAGGCTATCATTGTCGCCTATGGGGAAATTAATTGTTTATTTCAACCTATACAGCGTCGACATTTCTTTATCATAGTGCTCAAAAAGTGTCAAAAACAGTAATTTTACTTGATATTTGATGTGAAATCGTATTTTTTTGTGACAAATGAATTATTGATTAACTAGTTTTTAAGCTATAGTCTGTTTCATATTTGTATTGCGTTTTACCTTAGAAACAAGGGTGGGTTCGACTTTTGACTTACTGTGGAGAGAATATGTCGTTTTCTGAACTTCTGCTGATTTGTTTGAAAAAAGCACGTACACGTCTAGAGTTTGGATATACAAATCGATTTTTAAACATGACAATCTCGATCCAAATGCTGTTATCGAAATTACCAAATTCAGTGAAAATGTACAGAAATGACCCCCATTGAACATTGAAATGTTCACTCGAATGGCAGACTATAAAAATTATAATACGCATGACATTTTGTAGTTAACGAATAGTTTTCGATGTTTAAACACAAATATTTACACATTTTTCATATTTTGAAATGCTATAGTCTGTTTCAAAAATGTACTTTTATACGAAAATGGTTTCATTTAAAACTGTTGTTCAAAATTCACCGTAGTAGTTACATATTGGATCGGTTTTGGTATCAATATAATCAGTACTTGATGACATATAAAGAATCATTGGAGAAAGTGGACATTATCTTCAGGCCCTTTTTAGCAGTACCGCATTTACTCAAAAAATCTGAAATTTTTTTTTCACATTTTTTGACTGGGGTCACCTCTGATAAAAAATTGTGAAAATTCAGAGAGTAATGCCAGAACGTTTTGAAGATGATTTTTGTGTGGCATATATATTTGTGCATCTAACGAACTATGAATTGCATGATTCTAGAAAGTATTAAATACCGTATAGGTTACAATACACCATTAGATTTTATGGGCGCAGCCATTTTATGAGCATAACATGGTATTCAGAATTAAGAGTATAGCTAATCCTGATTGGTTGATATGTGCGCCCGTTATTTTTTGTTATTAGAGACTTCGTGCATTCTGCATTATACCAAAGGCCAAATAAATTATTTTCCTTAGCCCTAACGGAACTGAGATGTCTTTTAAACGCTAGGATGAGACACGTATTTTTATGTGCAAAATTGATAGGCATGGGAGATAAGTACAAATTACGCTAAGAAAAGCAACGCGAACCTATATTTTTTGGACCAAAAAATACTGTCCTAATAACTTTTCTTTAATTCTAGCAAGGTTTCGTTTAAAAAATCAACTTTCTAAAGTCTGTATCTCGAAAAAGGCTATCATTGTCGCCTATGGGGAAATTAATTGTTTATTTCAACCTATACAGCGTCGACATTTCTTTATCATAGTGCTCAAAAAGTGTCAAAAACAGTAATTTTACTTGATATTTGATGTGAAATCGTATTTTTTTGTGACAAATGAATTATTGATTAACTAGTTTTTAAGCTATAGTCTGTTTCATATTTGTATTGCGTTTTACCTTAGAAACAAGGGTGGGTTCGACTTTTGACTTACTGTGGAGAGAATATGTCGTTTTCTGAACTTCTGCTGATTTGTTTGAAAAAAGCACGTACACGTCTAGAGTTTGGATATACAAATCGATTTTTAAACATGACAATCTCGATCCAAATGCTGTTATCGAAATTACCAAATTCAGTGAAAATGTACAGAAATGACCCCCATTGAACATTGAAATGTTCACTCGAATGGCAGACTATAAAAATTATAATACGCATGACATTTTGTAGTTAACGAATAGTTTTCGATGTTTAAACACAAATATTTACACATTTTTCATATTTTGAAATGCTATAGTCTGTTTCAAAAATGTACTTTTATACGAAAATGGTTTCATTTAAAACTGTTGTTCAAAATTCACCGTAGTAGTTACATATTGGATCGGTTTTGGTATCAATATAATCAGTACTTGATGACATATAAAGAATCATTGGAGAAAGTGGACATTATCTTCAGGCCCTTTTTAGCAGTACCGCATTTACTCAAAAAATCAGAAATTTTTTTTTCACATTTTTTGACTGGGGTCACCTCTGATAAAAAATTGTGAAAATTCAGAGAGTAATGCCAGAACGTTTTGAAGATGATTTTTGTGTGGCATATATATTTGTGCATCTAACGAACTATGAATTGCATGATTCTAGAAAGTATTAAATACCGTATAGGTTACAATACACCATTAGATTTTATGGGCGCAGCCATTTTATGAGCATAACATGGTATTCAGAATTAAGAGTATAGCTAATCCTGATTGGTTGATATGTGCGCCCGTTATTTTTTGTTATTAGAGACTTCGTGCATTCTGCATTATACCAAAGGCCAAATAAATTATTTTCCTTAGCCCTAACGGAACTGAGATGTCTTTTAAACGCTAGGATGAGACACGTATTTTTATGTGCAAAATTGATAGGCATGGGAGATAAGTACAAATTACGCTAAGAAAAGCAACGCGAACCTATATTTTTTGGACCAAAAAATACTGTCCTAATAACTTTTCTTTAATTCTAGCAAGGTTTCGTTTAAAAAATCAACTTTCTAAAGTCTGTATCTCGAAAAAGGCTATCATTGTCGCCTATGGGGAAATTAATTGTTTATTTCAACCTATACAGCGTCGACATTTCTTTATCATAGTGCTCAAAAAGTGTCAAAAACAGTAATTTTACTTGATATTTGATGTGAAATCGTATTTTTTTGTGACAAATGAATTATTGATTAACTAGTTTTTAAGCTATAGTCTGTTTCATATTTGTATTGCGTTTTACCTTAGAAACAAGGGTGGGTTCGACTTTTGACTTACTGTGGAGAGAATATGTCGTTTTCTGAACTTCTGCTGATTTGTTTGAAAAAAGCACGTACACGTCTAGAGTTTGGATATACAAATCGATTTTTAAACATGACAATCTCGATCCAAATGCTGTTATCGAAATTACCAAATTCAGTGAAAATGTACAGAAATGACCCCCATTGAACATTGAAATGTTCACTCGAATGGCAGACTATAAAAATTATAATACGCATGACATTTTGTAGTTAACGAATAGTTTTCGATGTTTAAACACAAATATTTACACATTTTTCATATTTTGAAATGCTATAGTCTGTTTCAAAAATGTACTTTTATACGAAAATGGTTTCATTTAAAACTGTTGTTCAAAATTCACCGTAGTAGTTACATATTGGATCGGTTTTGGTATCAATATAATCAGTACTTGATGACATATAAAGAATCATTGGAGAAAGTGGACATTATCTTCAGGCCCTTTTTAGCAGTACCCGCATTTACTCAAAAAATCTGAAATTTTTTTTTCACATTTTTTGACTGGGGTCACCTCTGATAAAAAATTGTGAAAATTCAGAGAGTAATGCCAGAACGTTTTGAAGATGATTTTTGTGTGGCATATATATTTGTGCATCTAACGAACTATGAATTGCATGATTCTAGAAAGTATTAAATACCGTATAGGTTACAATACACCATTAGATTTTATGGGCGCAGCCATTTTATGAGCATAACATGGTATTCAGAATTAAGAGTATAGCTAATCCTGATTGGTTGATATGTGCGCCCGTTATTTTTTGTTATTAGAGACTTCGTGCATTCTGCATTATACCAAAGGCCAAATAAATTATTTTCCTTAGCCCTAACGGAACTGAGATGTCTTTTAAACGCTAGGATGAGACACGTATTTTTATGTGCAAAATTGATAGGCATGGGAGATAAGTACAAATTACGCTAAGAAAAGCAACGCGAACCTATATTTTTTGGACCAAAAAATACTGTCCTAATAACTTTTCTTTAATTCTAGCAAGGTTTCGTTTAAAAAATCAACTTTCTAAAGTCTGTATCTCGAAAAAGGCTATCATTGTCGCCTATGGGGAAATTAATTGTTTATTTCAACCTATACAGCGTCGACATTTCTTTATCATAGTGCTCAAAAAGTGTCAAAAACAGTAATTTTACTTGATATTTGATGTGAAATCGTATTTTTTTGTGACAAATGAATTATTGATTAACTAGTTTTTAAGCTATAGTCTGTTTCATATTTGTATTGCGTTTTACCTTAGAAACAAGGGTGGGTTCGACTTTTGACTTACTGTGGAGAGAATATGTCGTTTTCTGAACTTCTGCTGATTTGTTTGAAAAAAGCACGTACACGTCTAGAGTTTGGATATACAAATCGATTTTTAAACATGACAATCTCGATCCAAATGCTGTTATCGAAATTACCAAATTCAGTGAAAATGTACAGAAATGACCCCCATTGAACATTGAAATGTTCACTCGAATGGCAGACTATAAAAATTATAATACGCATGACATTTTGTAGTTAACGAATAGTTTTCGATGTTTAAACACAAATATTTACACATTTTTCATATTTTGAAATGCTATAGTCTGTTTCAAAAATGTACTTTTATACGAAAATGGTTTCATTTAAAACTGTTGTTCAAAATTCACCGTAGTAGTTACATATTGGATCGGTTTTGGTATCAATATAATCAGTACTTGATGACATATAAAGAATCATTGGAGAAAGTGGACATTATCTTCAGGCCCTTTTTAGCAGTACCGCATTTACTCAAAAAATCAGAAATTTTTTTTTCACATTTTTTGACTGGGGTCACCTCTGATAAAAAATTGTGAAAATTCAGAGAGTAATGCCAGAACGTTTTGAAGATGATTTTTGTGTGGCATATATATTTGTGCATCTAACGAACTATGAATTGCATGATTCTAGAAAGTATTAAATACCGTATAGGTTACAATACACCATTAGATTTTATGGGCGCAGCCATTTTATGAGCATAACATGGTATTCAGAATTAAGAGTATAGCTAATCCTGATTGGTTGATATGTGCGCCCGTTATTTTTTGTTATTAGAGACTTCGTGCATTCTGCATTATACCAAAGGCCAAATAAATTATTTTCCTTAGCCCTAACGGAACTGAGATGTCTTTTAAACGCTAGGATGAGACACGTATTTTTATGTGCAAAATTGATAGGCATGGGAGATAAGTACAAATTACGCTAAGAAAAGCAACGCGAACCTATATTTTTTGGACCAAAAAATACTGTCCTAATAACTTTTCTTTAATTCTAGCAAGGTTTCGTTTAAAAAATCAACTTTCTAAAGTCTGTATCTCGAAAAAGGCTATCATTGTCGCCTATGGGGAAATTAATTGTTTATTTCAACCTATACAGCGTCGACATTTCTTTATCATAGTGCTCAAAAAGTGTCAAAAACAGTAATTTTACTTGATATTTGATGTGAAATCGTATTTTTTTGTGACAAATGAATTATTGATTAACTAGTTTTTAAGCTATAGTCTGTTTCATATTTGTATTGCGTTTTACCTTAGAAACAAGGGTGGGTTCGACTTTTGACTTACTGTGGAGAGAATATGTCGTTTTCTGAACTTCTGCTGATTTGTTTGAAAAAAGCACGTACACGTCTAGAGTTTGGATATACAAATCGATTTTTAAACATGACAATCTCGATCCAAATGCTGTTATCGAAATTACCAAATTCAGTGAAAATGTACAGAAATGACCCCCATTGAACATTGAAATGTTCACTCGAATGGCAGACTATAAAAATTATAATACGCATGACATTTTGTAGTTAACGAATAGTTTTCGATGTTTAAACACAAATATTTACACATTTTTCATATTTTGAAATGCTATAGTCTGTTTCAAAAATGTACTTTTATACGAAAATGGTTTCATTTAAAACTGTTGTTCAAAATTCACCGTAGTAGTTACATATTGGATCGGTTTTGGTATCAATATAATCAGTACTTGATGACATATAAAGAATCATTGGAGAAAGTGGACATTATCTTCAGGCCCTTTTTAGCAGTACCGCATTTACTCAAAAAATCAGAAATTTTTTTTTCACATTTTTTGACTGGGGTCACCTCTGATAAAAAATTGTGAAAATTCAGAGAGTAATGCCAGAACGTTTTGAAGATGATTTTTGTGTGGCATATATATTTGTGCATCTAACGAACTATGAATTGCATGATTCTAGAAAGTATTAAATACCGTATAGGTTACAATACACCATTAGATTTTATGGGCGCAGCCATTTTATGAGCATAACATGGTATTCAGAATTAAGAGTATAGCTAATCCTGATTGGTTGATATGTGCGCCCGTTATTTTTTGTTATTAGAGACTTCGTGCATTCTGCATTATACCAAAGGCCAAATAAATTATTTTCCTTAGCCCTAACGGAACTGAGATGTCTTTTAAACGCTAGGATGAGACACGTATTTTTATGTGCAAAATTGATAGGCATGGGAGATAAGTACAAATTACGCTAAGAAAAGCAACGCGAACCTATATTTTTTGGACCAAAAAATACTGTCCTAATAACTTTTCTTTAATTCTAGCAAGGTTTCGTTTAAAAAATCAACTTTCTAAAGTCTGTATCTCGAAAAAGGCTATCATTGTCGCCTATGGGGAAATTAATTGTTTATTTCAACCTATACAGCGTCGACATTTCTTTATCATAGTGCTCAAAAAGTGTCAAAAACAGTAATTTTACTTGATATTTGATGTGAAATCGTATTTTTTTGTGACAAATGAATTATTGATTAACTAGTTTTTAAGCTATAGTCTGTTTCATATTTGTATTGCGTTTTACCTTAGAAACAAGGGTGGGTTCGACTTTTGACTTACTGTGGAGAGAATATGTCGTTTTCGGAACTTCTGCTGATTTGTTTGAAAAAAGCACGTACACGTCTAGAGTTTGGATATACAAATCGATTTTTAAACATGACAATCTCGATCCAAATGCTGTTATCGAAATTACCAAATTCAGTGAAAATGTACAGAAATGACCCCCATTGAACATTGAAATGTTCACTCGAATGGCAGACTATAAAAATTATAATACGCATGACATTTTGTAGTTAACGAATAGTTTTCGATGTTTAAACACAAATATTTACACATTTTTCATATTTTGAAATGCTATAGTCTGTTTCAAAAATGTACTTTTATACGAAAATGGTTTCATTTAAAACTGTTGTTCAAAATTCACCGTAGTAGTTACATATTGGATCGGTTTTGGTATCAATATAATCAGTACTTGATGACATATAAAGAATCATTGGAGAAAGTGGACATTATCTTCAGGCCCTTTTTAGCAGTACCGCATTTACTCAAAAAATCAGAAATTTTTTTTTCACATTTTTTGACTGGGGTCACCTCTGATAAAAAATTGTGAAAATTCAGAGAGTAATGCCAGAACGTTTTGAAGATGATTTTTGTGTGGCATATATATTTGTGCATCTAACGAACTATGAATTGCATGATTCTAGAAAGTATTAAATACCGTATAGGTTACAATACACCATTAGATTTTATGGGCGCAGCCATTTTATGAGCATAACATGGTATTCAGAATTAAGAGTATAGCTAATCCTGATTGGTTGATATGTGCGCCCGTTATTTTTTGTTATTAGAGACTTCGTGCATTCTGCATTATACCAAAGGCCAAATAAATTATTTTCCTTAGCCCTAACGGAACTGAGATGTCTTTTAAACGCTAGGATGAGACACGTATTTTTATGTGCAAAATTGATAGGCATGGGAGATAAGTACAAATTACGCTAAGAAAAGCAACGCGAACCTATATTTTTTGGACCAAAAAATACTGTCCTAATAACTTTTCTTTAATTCTAGCAAGGTTTCGTTTAAAAAATCAACTTTCTAAAGTCTGTATCTCGAAAAAGGCTATCATTGTCGCCTATGGGGAAATTAATTGTTTATTTCAACCTATACAGCGTCGACATTTCTTTATCATAGTGCTCAAAAAGTGTCAAAAACAGTAATTTTACTTGATATTTGATGTGAAATCGTATTTTTTTGTGACAAATGAATTATTGATTAACTAGTTTTTAAGCTATAGTCTGTTTCATATTTGTATTGCGTTTTACCTTAGAAACAAGGGTGGGTTCGACTTTTGACTTACTGTGGAGAGAATATGTCGTTTTCTGAACTTCTGCTGATTTGTTTGAAAAAAGCACGTACACGTCTAGAGTTTGGATATACAAATCGATTTTTAAACATGACAATCTCGATCCAAATGCTGTTATCGAAATTACCAAATTCAGTGAAAATGTACAGAAATGACCCCCATTGAACATTGAAATGTTCACTCGAATGGCAGACTATAAAAATTATAATACGCATGACATTTTGTAGTTAACGAATAGTTTTCGATGTTTAAACACAAATATTTACACATTTTTCATATTTTGAAATGCTATAGTCTGTTTCAAAAATGTACTTTTATACGAAAATGGTTTCATTTAAAACTGTTGTTCAAAATTCACCGTAGTAGTTACATATTGGATCGGTTTTGGTATCAATATAATCAGTACTTGATGACATATAAAGAATCATTGGAGAAAGTGGACATTATCTTCAGGCCCTTTTTAGCAGTACCGCATTTACTCAAAAAATCAGAAATTTTTTTTTCACATTTTTTGACTGGGGTCACCTCTGATAAAAAATTGTGAAAATTCAGAGAGTAATGCCAGAACGTTTTGAAGATGATTTTTGTGTGGCATATATATTTGTGCATCTAACGAACTATGAATTGCATGATTCTAGAAAGTATTAAATACCGTATAGGTTACAATACACCATTAGATTTTATGGGCGCAGCCATTTTATGAGCATAACATGGTATTCAGAATTAAGAGTATAGCTAATCCTGATTGGTTGATATGTGCGCCCGTTATTTTTTGTTATTAGAGACTTCGTGCATTCTGCATTATACCAAAGGCCAAATAAATTATTTTCCTTAGCCCTAACGGAACTGAGATGTCTTTTAAACGCTAGGATGAGACACGTATTTTTATGTGCAAAATTGATAGGCATGGGAGATAAGTACAAATTACGCTAAGAAAAGCAACGCGAACCTATATTTTTTGGACCAAAAAATACTGTCCTAATAACTTTTCTTTAATTCTAGCAAGGTTTCGTTTAAAAAATCAACTTTCTAAAGTCTGTATCTCGAAAAAGGCTATCATTGTCGCCTATGGGGAAATTAATTGTTTATTTCAACCTATACAGCGTCGACATTTCTTTATCATAGTGCTCAAAAAGTGTCAAAAACAGTAATTTTACTTGATATTTGATGTGAAATCGTATTTTTTTGTGACAAATGAATTATTGATTAACTAGTTTTTAAGCTATAGTCTGTTTCATATTTGTATTGCGTTTTACCTTAGAAACAAGGGTGGGTTCGACTTTTGACTTACTGTGGAGAGAATATGTCGTTTTCGGAACTTCTGCTGATTTGTTTGAAAAAAGCACGTACACGTCTAGAGTTTGGATATACAAATCGATTTTTAAACATGACAATCTCGATCCAAATGCTGTTATCGAAATTACCAAATTCAGTGAAAATGTACAGAAATGACCCCCATTGAACATTGAAATGTTCACTCGAATGGCAGACTATAAAAATTATAATACGCATGACATTTTGTAGTTAACGAATAGTTTTCGATGTTTAAACACAAATATTTACACATTTTTCATATTTTGAAATGCTATAGTCTGTTTCAAAAATGTACTTTTATACGAAAATGGTTTCATTTAAAACTGTTGTTCAAAATTCACCGTAGTAGTTACATATTGGATCGGTTTTGGTATCAATATAATCAGTACTTGATGACATATAAAGAATCATTGGAGAAAGTGGACATTATCTTCAGGCCCTTTTTAGCAGTACCGCATTTACTCAAAAAATCAGAAATTTTTTTTTCACATTTTTTGACTGGGGTCACCTCTGATAAAAAATTGTGAAAATTCAGAGAGTAATGCCAGAACGTTTTGAAGATGATTTTTGTGTGGCATATATATTTGTGCATCTAACGAACTATGAATTGCATGATTCTAGAAAGTATTAAATACCGTATAGGTTACAATACACCATTAGATTTTATGGGCGCAGCCATTTTATGAGCATAACATGGTATTCAGAATTAAGAGTATAGCTAATCCTGATTGGTTGATATGTGCGCCCGTTATTTTTTGTTATTAGAGACTTCGTGCATTCTGCATTATACCAAAGGCCAAATAAATTATTTTCCTTAGCCCTAACGGAACTGAGATGTCTTTTAAACGCTAGGATGAGACACGTATTTTTATGTGCAAAATTGATAGGCATGGGAGATAAGTACAAATTACGCTAAGAAAAGCAACGCGAACCTATATTTTTTGGACCAAAAAATACTGTCCTAATAACTTTTCTTTAATTCTAGCAAGGTTTCGTTTAAAAAATCAACTTTCTAAAGTCTGTATCTCGAAAAAGGCTATCATTGTCGCCTATGGGGAAATTAATTGTTTATTTCAACCTATACAGCGTCGACATTTCTTTATCATAGTGCTCAAAAAGTGTCAAAAACAGTAATTTTACTTGATATTTGATGTGAAATCGTATTTTTTTGTGACAAATGAATTATTGATTAACTAGTTTTTAAGCTATAGTCTGTTTCATATTTGTATTGCGTTTTACCTTAGAAACAAGGGTGGGTTCGACTTTTGACTTACTGTGGAGAGAATATGTCGTTTTCGGAACTTCTGCTGATTTGTTTGAAAAAAGCACGTACACGTCTAGAGTTTGGATATACAAATCGATTTTTAAACATGACAATCTCGATCCAAATGCTGTTATCGAAATTACCAAATTCAGTGAAAATGTACAGAAATGACCCCCATTGAACATTGAAATGTTCACTCGAATGGCAGACTATAAAAATTATAATACGCATGACATTTTGTAGTTAACGAATAGTTTTCGATGTTTAAACACAAATATTTACACATTTTTCATATTTTGAAATGCTATAGTCTGTTTCAAAAATGTACTTTTATACGAAAATGGTTTCATTTAAAACTGTTGTTCAAAATTCACCGTAGTAGTTACATATTGGATCGGTTTTGGTATCAATATAATCAGTACTTGATGACATATAAAGAATCATTGGAGAAAGTGGACATTATCTTCAGGCCCTTTTTAGCAGTACCGCATTTACTCAAAAAATCAGAAATTTTTTTTTCACATTTTTTGACTGGGGTCACCTCTGATAAAAAATTGTGAAAATTCAGAGAGTAATGCCAGAACGTTTTGAAGATGATTTTTGTGTGGCATATATATTTGTGCATCTAACGAACTATGAATTGCATGATTCTAGAAAGTATTAAATACCGTATAGGTTACAATACACCATTAGATTTTATGGGCGCAGCCATTTTATGAGCATAACATGGTATTCAGAATTAAGAGTATAGCTAATCCTGATTGGTTGATATGTGCGCCCGTTATTTTTTGTTATTAGAGACTTCGTGCATTCTGCATTATACCAAAGGCCAAATAAATTATTTTCCTTAGCCCTAACGGAACTGAGATGTCTTTTAAACGCTAGGATGAGACACGTATTTTTATGTGCAAAATTGATAGGCATGGGAGATAAGTACAAATTACGCTAAGAAAAGCAACGCGAACCTATATTTTTTGGACCAAAAAATACTGTCCTAATAACTTTTCTTTAATTCTAGCAAGGTTTCGTTTAAAAAATCAACTTTCTAAAGTCTGTATCTCGAAAAAGGCTATCATTGTCGCCTATGGGGAAATTAATTGTTTATTTCAACCTATACAGCGTCGACATTTCTTTATCATAGTGCTCAAAAAGTGTCAAAAACAGTAATTTTACTTGATATTTGATGTGAAATCGTATTTTTTTGTGACAAATGAATTATTGATTAACTAGTTTTTAAGCTATAGTCTGTTTCATATTTGTATTGCGTTTTACCTTAGAAACAAGGGTGGGTTCGACTTTTGACTTACTGTGGAGAGAATATGTCGTTTTCGGAACTTCTGCTGATTTGTTTGAAAAAAGCACGTACACGTCTAGAGTTTGGATATACAAATCGATTTTTAAACATGACAATCTCGATCCAAATGCTGTTATCGAAATTACCAAATTCAGTGAAAATGTACAGAAATGACCCCCATTGAACATTGAAATGTTCACTCGAATGGCAGACTATAAAAATTATAATACGCATGACATTTTGTAGTTAACGAATAGTTTTCGATGTTTAAACACAAATATTTACACATTTTTCATATTTTGAAATGCTATAGTCTGTTTCAAAAATGTACTTTTATACGAAAATGGTTTCATTTAAAACTGTTGTTCAAAATTCACCGTAGTAGTTACATATTGGATCGGTTTTGGTATCAATATAATCAGTACTTGATGACATATAAAGAATCATTGGAGAAAGTGGACATTATCTTCAGGCCCTTTTTAGCAGTACCGCATTTACTCAAAAAATCAGAAATTTTTTTTTCACATTTTTTGACTGGGGTCACCTCTGATAAAAAATTGTGAAAATTCAGAGAGTAATGCCAGAACGTTTTGAAGATGATTTTTGTGTGGCATATATATTTGTGCATCTAACGAACTATGAATTGCATGATTCTAGAAAGTATTAAATACCGTATAGGTTACAATACACCATTAGATTTTATGGGCGCAGCCATTTTATGAGCATAACATGGTATTCAGAATTAAGAGTATAGCTAATCCTGATTGGTTGATATGTGCGCCCGTTATTTTTTGTTATTAGAGACTTCGTGCATTCTGCATTATACCAAAGGCCAAATAAATTATTTTCCTTAGCCCTAACGGAACTGAGATGTCTTTTAAACGCTAGGATGAGACACGTATTTTTATGTGCAAAATTGATAGGCATGGGAGATAAGTACAAATTACGCTAAGAAAAGCAACGCGAACCTATATTTTTTGGACCAAAAAATACTGTCCTAATAACTTTTCTTTAATTCTAGCAAGGTTTCGTTTAAAAAATCAACTTTCTAAAGTCTGTATCTCGAAAAAGGCTATCATTGTCGCCTATGGGGAAATTAATTGTTTATTTCAACCTATACAGCGTCGACATTTCTTTATCATAGTGCTCAAAAAGTGTCAAAAACAGTAATTTTACTTGATATTTGATGTGAAATCGTATTTTTTTGTGACAAATGAATTATTGATTAACTAGTTTTTAAGCTATAGTCTGTTTCATATTTGTATTGCGTTTTACCTTAGAAACAAGGGTGGGTTCGACTTTTGACTTACTGTGGAGAGAATATGTCGTTTTCGGAACTTCTGCTGATTTGTTTGAAAAAAGCACGTACACGTCTAGAGTTTGGATATACAAATCGATTTTTAAACATGACAATCTCGATCCAAATGCTGTTATCGAAATTACCAAATTCAGTGAAAATGTACAGAAATGACCCCCATTGAACATTGAAATGTTCACTCGAATGGCAGACTATAAAAATTATAATACGCATGACATTTTGTAGTTAACGAATAGTTTTCGATGTTTAAACACAAATATTTACACATTTTTCATATTTTGAAATGCTATAGTCTGTTTCAAAAATGTACTTTTATACGAAAATGGTTTCATTTAAAACTGTTGTTCAAAATTCACCGTAGTAGTTACATATTGGATCGGTTTTGGTATCAATATAATCAGTACTTGATGACATATAAAGAATCATTGGAGAAAGTGGACATTATCTTCAGGCCCTTTTTAGCAGTACCGCATTTACTCAAAAAATCAGAAATTTTTTTTTCACATTTTTTGACTGGGGTCACCTCTGATAAAAAATTGTGAAAATTCAGAGAGTAATGCCAGAACGTTTTGAAGATGATTTTTGTGTGGCATATATATTTGTGCATCTAACGAACTATGAATTGCATGATTCTAGAAAGTATTAAATACCGTATAGGTTACAATACACCATTAGATTTTATGGGCGCAGCCATTTTATGAGCATAACATGGTATTCAGAATTAAGAGTATAGCTAATCCTGATTGGTTGATATGTGCGCCCGTTATTTTTTGTTATTAGAGACTTCGTGCATTCTGCATTATACCAAAGGCCAAATAAATTATTTTCCTTAGCCCTAACGGAACTGAGATGTCTTTTAAACGCTAGGATGAGACACGTATTTTTATGTGCAAAATTGATAGGCATGGGAGATAAGTACAAATTACGCTAAGAAAAGCAACGCGAACCTATATTTTTTGGACCAAAAAATACTGTCCTAATAACTTTTCTTTAATTCTAGCAAGGTTTCGTTTAAAAAATCAACTTTCTAAAGTCTGTATCTCGAAAAAGGCTATCATTGTCGCCTATGGGGAAATTAATTGTTTATTTCAACCTATACAGCGTCGACATTTCTTTATCATAGTGCTCAAAAAGTGTCAAAAACAGTAATTTTACTTGATATTTGATGTGAAATCGTATTTTTTTGTGACAAATGAATTATTGATTAACTAGTTTTTAAGCTATAGTCTGTTTCATATTTGTATTGCGTTTTACCTTAGAAACAAGGGTGGGTTCGACTTTTGACTTACTGTGGAGAGAATATGTCGTTTTCGGAACTTCTGCTGATTTGTTTGAAAAAAGCACGTACACGTCTAGAGTTTGGATATACAAATCGATTTTTAAACATGACAATCTCGATCCAAATGCTGTTATCGAAATTACCAAATTCAGTGAAAATGTACAGAAATGACCCCCATTGAACATTGAAATGTTCACTCGAATGGCAGACTATAAAAATTATAATACGCATGACATTTTGTAGTTAACGAATAGTTTTCGATGTTTAAACACAAATATTTACACATTTTTCATATTTTGAAATGCTATAGTCTGTTTCAAAAATGTACTTTTATACGAAAATGGTTTCATTTAAAACTGTTGTTCAAAATTCACCGTAGTAGTTACATATTGGATCGGTTTTGGTATCAATATAATCAGTACTTGATGACATATAAAGAATCATTGGAGAAAGTGGACATTATCTTCAGGCCCTTTTTAGCAGTACCGCATTTACTCAAAAAATCAGAAATTTTTTTTTCACATTTTTTGACTGGGGTCACCTCTGATAAAAAATTGTGAAAATTCAGAGAGTAATGCCAGAACGTTTTGAAGATGATTTTTGTGTGGCATATATATTTGTGCATCTAACGAACTATGAATTGCATGATTCTAGAAAGTATTAAATACCGTATAGGTTACAATACACCATTAGATTTTATGGGCGCAGCCATTTTATGAGCATAACATGGTATTCAGAATTAAGAGTATAGCTAATCCTGATTGGTTGATATGTGCGCCCGTTATTTTTTGTTATTAGAGACTTCGTGCATTCTGCATTATACCAAAGGCCAAATAAATTATTTTCCTTAGCCCTAACGGAACTGAGATGTCTTTTAAACGCTAGGATGAGACACGTATTTTTATGTGCAAAATTGATAGGCATGGGAGATAAGTACAAATTACGCTAAGAAAAGCAACGCGAACCTATATTTTTTGGACCAAAAAATACTGTCCTAATAACTTTTCTTTAATTCTAGCAAGGTTTCGTTTAAAAAATCAACTTTCTAAAGTCTGTATCTCGAAAAAGGCTATCATTGTCGCCTATGGGGAAATTAATTGTTTATTTCAACCTATACAGCGTCGACATTTCTTTATCATAGTGCTCAAAAAGTGTCAAAAACAGTAATTTTACTTGATATTTGATGTGAAATCGTATTTTTTTGTGACAAATGAATTATTGATTAACTAGTTTTTAAGCTATAGTCTGTTTCATATTTGTATTGCGTTTTACCTTAGAAACAAGGGTGGGTTCGACTTTTGACTTACTGTGGAGAGAATATGTCGTTTTCGGAACTTCTGCTGATTTGTTTGAAAAAAGCACGTACACGTCTAGAGTTTGGATATACAAATCGATTTTTAAACATGACAATCTCGATCCAAATGCTGTTATCGAAATTACCAAATTCAGTGAAAATGTACAGAAATGACCCCCATTGAACATTGAAATGTTCACTCGAATGGCAGACTATAAAAATTATAATACGCATGACATTTTGTAGTTAACGAATAGTTTTCGATGTTTAAACACAAATATTTACACATTTTTCATATTTTGAAATGCTATAGTCTGTTTCAAAAATGTACTTTTATACGAAAATGGTTTCATTTAAAACTGTTGTTCAAAATTCACCGTAGTAGTTACATATTGGATCGGTTTTGGTATCAATATAATCAGTACTTGATGACATATAAAGAATCATTGGAGAAAGTGGACATTATCTTCAGGCCCTTTTTAGCAGTACCGCATTTACTCAAAAAATCAGAAATTTTTTTTTCACATTTTTTGACTGGGGTCACCTCTGATAAAAAATTGTGAAAATTCAGAGAGTAATGCCAGAACGTTTTGAAGATGATTTTTGTGTGGCATATATATTTGTGCATCTAACGAACTATGAATTGCATGATTCTAGAAAGTATTAAATACCGTATAGGTTACAATACACCATTAGATTTTATGGGCGCAGCCATTTTATGAGCATAACATGGTATTCAGAATTAAGAGTATAGCTAATCCTGATTGGTTGATATGTGCGCCCGTTATTTTTTGTTATTAGAGACTTCGTGCATTCTGCATTATACCAAAGGCCAAATAAATTATTTTCCTTAGCCCTAACGGAACTGAGATGTCTTTTAAACGCTAGGATGAGACACGTATTTTTATGTGCAAAATTGATAGGCATGGGAGATAAGTACAAATTACGCTAAGAAAAGCAACGCGAACCTATATTTTTTGGACCAAAAAATACTGTCCTAATAACTTTTCTTTAATTCTAGCAAGGTTTCGTTTAAAAAATCAACTTTCTAAAGTCTGTATCTCGAAAAAGGCTATCATTGTCGCCTATGGGGAAATTAATTGTTTATTTCAACCTATACAGCGTCGACATTTCTTTATCATAGTGCTCAAAAAGTGTCAAAAACAGTAATTTTACTTGATATTTGATGTGAAATCGTATTTTTTTGTGACAAATGAATTATTGATTAACTAGTTTTTAAGCTATAGTCTGTTTCATATTTGTATTGCGTTTTACCTTAGAAACAAGGGTGGGTTCGACTTTTGACTTACTGTGGAGAGAATATGTCGTTTTCTGAACTTCTGCTGATTTGTTTGAAAAAAGCACGTACACGTCTAGAGTTTGGATATACAAATCGATTTTTAAACATGACAATCTCGATCCAAATGCTGTTATCGAAATTACCAAATTCAGTGAAAATGTACAGAAATGACCCCCATTGAACATTGAAATGTTCACTCGAATGGCAGACTATAAAAATTATAATACGCATGACATTTTGTAGTTAACGAATAGTTTTCGATGTTTAAACACAAATATTTACACATTTTTCATATTTTGAAATGCTATAGTCTGTTTCAAAAATGTACTTTTATACGAAAATGGTTTCATTTAAAACTGTTGTTCAAAATTCACCGTAGTAGTTACATATTGGATCGGTTTTGGTATCAATATAATCAGTACTTGATGACATATAAAGAATCATTGGAGAAAGTGGACATTATCTTCAGGCCCTTTTTAGCAGTACCGCATTTACTCAAAAAATCAGAAATTTTTTTTTCACATTTTTTGACTGGGGTCACCTCTGATAAAAAATTGTGAAAATTCAGAGAGTAATGCCAGAACGTTTTGAAGATGATTTTTGTGTGGCATATATATTTGTGCATCTAACGAACTATGAATTGCATGATTCTAGAAAGTATTAAATACCGTATAGGTTACAATACACCATTAGATTTTATGGGCGCAGCCATTTTATGAGCATAACATGGTATTCAGAATTAAGAGTATAGCTAATCCTGATTGGTTGATATGTGCGCCCGTTATTTTTTGTTATTAGAGACTTCGTGCATTCTGCATTATACCAAAGGCCAAATAAATTATTTTCCTTAGCCCTAACGGAACTGAGATGTCTTTTAAACGCTAGGATGAGACACGTATTTTTATGTGCAAAATTGATAGGCATGGGAGATAAGTACAAATTACGCTAAGAAAAGCAACGCGAACCTATATTTTTTGGACCAAAAAATACTGTCCTAATAACTTTTCTTTAATTCTAGCAAGGTTTCGTTTAAAAAATCAACTTTCTAAAGTCTGTATCTCGAAAAAGGCTATCATTGTCGCCTATGGGGAAATTAATTGTTTATTTCAACCTATACAGCGTCGACATTTCTTTATCATAGTGCTCAAAAAGTGTCAAAAACAGTAATTTTACTTGATATTTGATGTGAAATCGTATTTTTTTGTGACAAATGAATTATTGATTAACTAGTTTTTAAGCTATAGTCTGTTTCATATTTGTATTGCGTTTTACCTTAGAAACAAGGGTGGGTTCGACTTTTGACTTACTGTGGAGAGAATATGTCGTTTTCTGAACTTCTGCTGATTTGTTTGAAAAAAGCACGTACACGTCTAGAGTTTGGATATACAAATCGATTTTTAAACATGACAATCTCGATCCAAATGCTGTTATCGAAATTACCAAATTCAGTGAAAATGTACAGAAATGACCCCCATTGAACATTGAAATGTTCACTCGAATGGCAGACTATAAAAATTATAATACGCATGACATTTTGTAGTTAACGAATAGTTTTCGATGTTTAAACACAAATATTTACACATTTTTCATATTTTGAAATGCTATAGTCTGTTTCAAAAATGTACTTTTATACGAAAATGGTTTCATTTAAAACTGTTGTTCAAAATTCACCGTAGTAGTTACATATTGGATCGGTTTTGGTATCAATATAATCAGTACTTGATGACATATAAAGAATCATTGGAGAAAGTGGACATTATCTTCAGGCCCTTTTTAGCAGTACCGCATTTACTCAAAAAATCAGAAATTTTTTTTTCACATTTTTTGACTGGGGTCACCTCTGATAAAAAATTGTGAAAATTCAGAGAGTAATGCCAGAACGTTTTGAAGATGATTTTTGTGTGGCATATATATTTGTGCATCTAACGAACTATGAATTGCATGATTCTAGAAAGTATTAAATACCGTATAGGTTACAATACACCATTAGATTTTATGGGCGCAGCCATTTTATGAGCATAACATGGTATTCAGAATTAAGAGTATAGCTAATCCTGATTGGTTGATATGTGCGCCCGTTATTTTTTGTTATTAGAGACTTCGTGCATTCTGCATTATACCAAAGGCCAAATAAATTATTTTCCTTAGCCCTAACGGAACTGAGATGTCTTTTAAACGCTAGGATGAGACACGTATTTTTATGTGCAAAATTGATAGGCATGGGAGATAAGTACAAATTACGCTAAGAAAAGCAACGCGAACCTATATTTTTTGGACCAAAAAATACTGTCCTAATAACTTTTCTTTAATTCTAGCAAGGTTTCGTTTAAAAAATCAACTTTCTAAAGTCTGTATCTCGAAAAAGGCTATCATTGTCGCCTATGGGGAAATTAATTGTTTATTTCAACCTATACAGCGTCGACATTTCTTTATCATAGTGCTCAAAAAGTGTCAAAAACAGTAATTTTACTTGATATTTGATGTGAAATCGTATTTTTTTGTGACAAATGAATTATTGATTAACTAGTTTTTAAGCTATAGTCTGTTTCATATTTGTATTGCGTTTTACCTTAGAAACAAGGGTGGGTTCGACTTTTGACTTACTGTGGAGAGAATATGTCGTTTTCTGAACTTCTGCTGATTTGTTTGAAAAAAGCACGTACACGTCTAGAGTTTGGATATACAAATCGATTTTTAAACATGACAATCTCGATCCAAATGCTGTTATCGAAATTACCAAATTCAGTGAAAATGTACAGACATGACCCCCATTGAACATTGAAATGTTCACTCGAATGGCAGACTATAAAAATTATAATACGCATGACATTTTGTAGTTAACGAATAGTTTTCGATGTTTAAACACAAATATTTACACATTTTTCATATTTTGAAATGCTATAGTCTGTTTCAAAAATGTACTTTTATACGAAAATGGTTTCATTTAAAACTGTTGTTCAAAATTCACCGTAGTAGTTACATATTGGATCGGTTTTGGTATCAATATAATCAGTACTTGATGACATATAAAGAATCATTGGAGAAAGTGGACATTATCTTCAGGCCCTTTTTAGCAGTACCGCATTTACTCAAAAAATCAGAAATTTTTTTTTCACATTTTTTGACTGGGGTCACCTCTGATAAAAAATTGTGAAAATTCAGAGAGTAATGCCAGAACGTTTTGAAGATGATTTTTGTGTGGCATATATATTTGTGCATCTAACGAACTATGAATTGCATGATTCTAGAAAGTATTAAATACCGTATAGGTTACAATACACCATTAGATTTTATGGGCGCAGCCATTTTATGAGCATAACATGGTATTCAGAATTAAGAGTATAGCTAATCCTGATTGGTTGATATGTGCGCCCGTTATTTTTTGTTATTAGAGACTTCGTGCATTCTGCATTATACCAAAGGCCAAATAAATTATTTTCCTTAGCCCTAACGGAACTGAGATGTCTTTTAAACGCTAGGATGAGACACGTATTTTTATGTGCAAAATTGATAGGCATGGGAGATAAGTACAAATTACGCTAAGAAAAGCAACGCGAACCTATATTTTTTGGACCAAAAAATACTGTCCTAATAACTTTTCTTTAATTCTAGCAAGGTTTCGTTTAAAAAATCAACTTTCTAAAGTCTGTATCTCGAAAAAGGCTATCATTGTCGCCTATGGGGAAATTAATTGTTTATTTCAACCTATACAGCGTCGACATTTCTTTATCATAGTGCTCAAAAAGTGTCAAAAACAGTAATTTTACTTGATATTTGATGTGAAATCGTATTTTTTTGTGACAAATGAATTATTGATTAACTAGTTTTTAAGCTATAGTCTGTTTCATATTTGTATTGCGTTTTACCTTAGAAACAAGGGTGGGTTCGACTTTTGACTTACTGTGGAGAGAATATGTCGTTTTCTGAACTTCTGCTGATTTGTTTGAAAAAAGCACGTACACGTCTAGAGTTTGGATATACAAATCGATTTTTAAACATGACAATCTCGATCCAAATGCTGTTATCGAAATTACCAAATTCAGTGAAAATGTACAGACATGACCCCCATTGAACATTGAAATGTTCACTCGAATGGCAGACTATAAAAATTATAATACGCATGACATTTTGTAGTTAACGAATAGTTTTCGATGTTTAAACACAAATATTTACACATTTTTCATATTTTGAAATGCTATAGTCTGTTTCAAAAATGTACTTTTATACGAAAATGGTTTCATTTAAAACTGTTGTTCAAAATTCACCGTAGTAGTTACATATTGGATCGGTTTTGGTATCAATATAATCAGTACTTGATGACATATAAAGAATCATTGGAGAAAGTGGACATTATCTTCAGGCCCTTTTTAGCAGTACCGCATTTACTCAAAAAATCAGAAATTTTTTTTTCACATTTTTTGACTGGGGTCACCTCTGATAAAAAATTGTGAAAATTCAGAGAGTAATGCCAGAACGTTTTGAAGATGATTTTTGTGTGGCATATATATTTGTGCATCTAACGAACTATGAATTGCATGATTCTAGAAAGTATTAAATACCGTATAGGTTACAATACACCATTAGATTTTATGGGCGCAGCCATTTTATGAGCATAACATGGTATTCAGAATTAAGAGTATAGCTAATCCTGATTGGTTGATATGTGCGCCCGTTATTTTTTGTTATTAGAGACTTCGTGCATTCTGCATTATACCAAAGGCCAAATAAATTATTTTCCTTAGCCCTAACGGAACTGAGATGTCTTTTAAACGCTAGGATGAGACACGTATTTTTATGTGCAAAATTGATAGGCATGGGAGATAAGTACAAATTACGCTAAGAAAAGCAACGCGAACCTATATTTTTTGGACCAAAAAATACTGTCCTAATAACTTTTCTTTAATTCTAGCAAGGTTTCGTTTAAAAAATCAACTTTCTAAAGTCTGTATCTCGAAAAAGGCTATCATTGTCGCCTATGGGGAAATTAATTGTTTATTTCAACCTATACAGCGTCGACATTTCTTTATCATAGTGCTCAAAAAGTGTCAAAAACAGTAATTTTACTTGATATTTGATGTGAAATCGTATTTTTTTGTGACAAATGAATTATTGATTAACTAGTTTTTAAGCTATAGTCTGTTTCATATTTGTATTGCGTTTTACCTTAGAAACAAGGGTGGGTTCGACTTTTGACTTACTGTGGAGAGAATATGTCGTTTTCTGAACTTCTGCTGATTTGTTTGAAAAAAGCACGTACACGTCTAGAGTTTGGATATACAAATCGATTTTTAAACATGACAATCTCGATCCAAATGCTGTTATCGAAATTACCAAATTCAGTGAAAATGTACAGACATGACCCCCATTGAACATTGAAATGTTCACTCGAATGGCAGACTATAAAAATTATAATACGCATGACATTTTGTAGTTAACGAATAGTTTTCGATGTTTAAACACAAATATTTACACATTTTTCATATTTTGAAATGCTATAGTCTGTTTCAAAAATGTACTTTTATACGAAAATGGTTTCATTTAAAACTGTTGTTCAAAATTCACCGTAGTAGTTACATATTGGATCGGTTTTGGTATCAATATAATCAGTACTTGATGACATATAAAGAATCATTGGAGAAAGTGGACATTATCTTCAGGCCCTTTTTAGCAGTACCGCATTTACTCAAAAAATCAGAAATTTTTTTTTCACATTTTTTGACTGGGGTCACCTCTGATAAAAAATTGTGAAAATTCAGAGAGTAATGCCAGAACGTTTTGAAGATGATTTTTGTGTGGCATATATATTTGTGCATCTAACGAACTATGAATTGCATGATTCTAGAAAGTATTAAATACCGTATAGGTTACAATACACCATTAGATTTTATGGGCGCAGCCATTTTATGAGCATAACATGGTATTCAGAATTAAGAGTATAGCTAATCCTGATTGGTTGATATGTGCGCCCGTTATTTTTTGTTATTAGAGACTTCGTGCATTCTGCATTATACCAAAGGCCAAATAAATTATTTTCCTTAGCCCTAACGGAACTGAGATGTCTTTTAAACGCTAGGATGAGACACGTATTTTTATGTGCAAAATTGATAGGCATGGGAGATAAGTACAAATTACGCTAAGAAAAGCAACGCGAACCTATATTTTTTGGACCAAAAAATACTGTCCTAATAACTTTTCTTTAATTCTAGCAAGGTTTCGTTTAAAAAATCAACTTTCTAAAGTCTGTATCTCGAAAAAGGCTATCATTGTCGCCTATGGGGAAATTAATTGTTTATTTCAACCTATACAGCGTCGACATTTCTTTATCATAGTGCTCAAAAAGTGTCAAAAACAGTAATTTTACTTGATATTTGATGTGAAATCGTATTTTTTTGTGACAAATGAATTATTGATTAACTAGTTTTTAAGCTATAGTCTGTTTCATATTTGTATTGCGTTTTACCTTAGAAACAAGGGTGGGTTCGACTTTTGACTTACTGTGGAGAGAATATGTCGTTTTCTGAACTTCTGCTGATTTGTTTGAAAAAAGCACGTACACGTCTAGAGTTTGGATATACAAATCGATTTTTAAACATGACAATCTCGATCCAAATGCTGTTATCGAAATTACCAAATTCAGTGAAAATGTACAGACATGACCCCCATTGAACATTGAAATGTTCACTCGAATGGCAGACTATAAAAATTATAATACGCATGACATTTTGTAGTTAACGAATAGTTTTCGATGTTTAAACACAAATATTTACACATTTTTCATATTTTGAAATGCTATAGTCTGTTTCAAAAATGTACTTTTATACGAAAATGGTTTCATTTAAAACTGTTGTTCAAAATTCACCGTAGTAGTTACATATTGGATCGGTTTTGGTATCAATATAATCAGTACTTGATGACATATAAAGAATCATTGGAGAAAGTGGACATTATCTTCAGGCCCTTTTTAGCAGTACCGCATTTACTCAAAAAATCAGAAATTTTTTTTTCACATTTTTTGACTGGGGTCACCTCTGATAAAAAATTGTGAAAATTCAGAGAGTAATGCCAGAACGTTTTGAAGATGATTTTTGTGTGGCATATATATTTGTGCATCTAACGAACTATGAATTGCATGATTCTAGAAAGTATTAAATACCGTATAGGTTACAATACACCATTAGATTTTATGGGCGCAGCCATTTTATGAGCATAACATGGTATTCAGAATTAAGAGTATAGCTAATCCTGATTGGTTGATATGTGCGCCCGTTATTTTTTGTTATTAGAGACTTCGTGCATTCTGCATTATACCAAAGGCCAAATAAATTATTTTCCTTAGCCCTAACGGAACTGAGATGTCTTTTAAACGCTAGGATGAGACACGTATTTTTATGTGCAAAATTGATAGGCATGGGAGATAAGTACAAATTACGCTAAGAAAAGCAACGCGAACCTATATTTTTTGGACCAAAAAATACTGTCCTAATAACTTTTCTTTAATTCTAGCAAGGTTTCGTTTAAAAAATCAACTTTCTAAAGTCTGTATCTCGAAAAAGGCTATCATTGTCGCCTATGGGGAAATTAATTGTTTATTTCAACCTATACAGCGTCGACATTTCTTTATCATAGTGCTCAAAAAGTGTCAAAAACAGTAATTTTACTTGATATTTGATGTGAAATCGTATTTTTTTGTGACAAATGAATTATTGATTAACTAGTTTTTAAGCTATAGTCTGTTTCATATTTGTATTGCGTTTTACCTTAGAAACAAGGGTGGGTTCGACTTTTGACTTACTGTGGAGAGAATATGTCGTTTTCTGAACTTCTGCTGATTTGTTTGAAAAAAGCACGTACACGTCTAGAGTTTGGATATACAAATCGATTTTTAAACATGACAATCTCGATCCAAATGCTGTTATCGAAATTACCAAATTCAGTGAAAATGTACAGACATGACCCCCATTGAACATTGAAATGTTCACTCGAATGGCAGACTATAAAAATTATAATACGCATGACATTTTGTAGTTAACGAATAGTTTTCGATGTTTAAACACAAATATTTACACATTTTTCATATTTTGAAATGCTATAGTCTGTTTCAAAAATGTACTTTTATACGAAAATGGTTTCATTTAAAACTGTTGTTCAAAATTCACCGTAGTAGTTACATATTGGATCGGTTTTGGTATCAATATAATCAGTACTTGATGACATATAAAGAATCATTGGAGAAAGTGGACATTATCTTCAGGCCCTTTTTAGCAGTACCGCATTTACTCAAAAAATCAGAAATTTTTTTTTCACATTTTTTGACTGGGGTCACCTCTGATAAAAAATTGTGAAAATTCAGAGAGTAATGCCAGAACGTTTTGAAGATGATTTTTGTGTGGCATATATATTTGTGCATCTAACGAACTATGAATTGCATGATTCTAGAAAGTATTAAATACCGTATAGGTTACAATACACCATTAGATTTTATGGGCGCAGCCATTTTATGAGCATAACATGGTATTCAGAATTAAGAGTATAGCTAATCCTGATTGGTTGATATGTGCGCCCGTTATTTTTTGTTATTAGAGACTTCGTGCATTCTGCATTATACCAAAGGCCAAATAAATTATTTTCCTTAGCCCTAACGGAACTGAGATGTCTTTTAAACGCTAGGATGAGACACGTATTTTTATGTGCAAAATTGATAGGCATGGGAGATAAGTACAAATTACGCTAAGAAAAGCAACGCGAACCTATATTTTTTGGACCAAAAAATACTGTCCTAATAACTTTTCTTTAATTCTAGCAAGGTTTCGTTTAAAAAATCAACTTTCTAAAGTCTGTATCTCGAAAAAGGCTATCATTGTCGCCTATGGGGAAATTAATTGTTTATTTCAACCTATACAGCGTCGACATTTCTTTATCATAGTGCTCAAAAAGTGTCAAAAACAGTAATTTTACTTGATATTTGATGTGAAATCGTATTTTTTTGTGACAAATGAATTATTGATTAACTAGTTTTTAAGCTATAGTCTGTTTCATATTTGTATTGCGTTTTACCTTAGAAACAAGGGTGGGTTCGACTTTTGACTTACTGTGGAGAGAATATGTCGTTTTCTGAACTTCTGCTGATTTGTTTGAAAAAAGCACGTACACGTCTAGAGTTTGGATATACAAATCGATTTTTAAACATGACAATCTCGATCCAAATGCTGTTATCGAAATTACCAAATTCAGTGAAAATGTACAGACATGACCCCCATTGAACATTGAAATGTTCACTCGAATGGCAGACTATAAAAATTATAATACGCATGACATTTTGTAGTTAACGAATAGTTTTCGATGTTTAAACACAAATATTTACACATTTTTCATATTTTGAAATGCTATAGTCTGTTTCAAAAATGTACTTTTATACGAAAATGGTTTCATTTAAAACTGTTGTTCAAAATTCACCGTAGTAGTTACATATAGGATCGGTTTTGGTATCAATATAATCAGTACTTGATGACATATAAAGAATCATTGGAGAAAGTGGACATTATCTTCAGGCCCTTTTTAGCAGTACCGCATTTACTCAAAAAATCAGAAATTTTTTTTTCACATTTTTTGACTGGGGTCACCTCTGATAAAAAATTGTGAAAATTCAGAGAGTAATGCCAGAACGTTTTGAAGATGATTTTTGTGTGGCATATATATTTGTGCATCTAACGAACTATGAATTGCATGATTCTAGAAAGTATTAAATACCGTATAGGTTACAATACACCATTAGATTTTATGGGCGCAGCCATTTTATGAGCATAACATGGTATTCAGAATTAAGAGTATAGCTAATCCTGATTGGTTGATATGTGCGCCCGTTATTTTTTGTTATTAGAGACTTCGTGCATTCTGCATTATACCAAAGGCCAAATAAATTATTTTCCTTAGCCCTAACGGAACTGAGATGTCTTTTAAACGCTAGGATGAGACACGTATTTTTATGTGCAAAATTGATAGGCATGGGAGATAAGTACAAATTACGCTAAGAAAAGCAACGCGAACCTATATTTTTTGGACCAAAAAATACTGTCCTAATAACTTTTCTTTAATTCTAGCAAGGTTTCGTTTAAAAAATCAACTTTCTAAAGTCTGTATCTCGAAAAAGGCTATCATTGTCGCCTATGGGGAAATTAATTGTTTATTTCAACCTACAATGAAACGTCTTGTTTTAAGTAATTTTAAAGAGTCTTCCACATAAATGCAGTGCATAATACACAGAGAAATAGTACAATATTTATAATAATGAGAGCTCGAAGCATCGATCAAATGAACTCTACTCAACTCAACTTGCATACGGTCTTAATTTGTTGGAGGGTTGCTTCTTTTTAACCTTATTTTGACCTCTATGTATATGTTTTTTTGTTTTTTTTCATATTTAATGTGCTTTATTTTTAGAATAAGTTCTTTGCTCTTTTTTTATACTGCCTCGTCGTAGTTGACCCTACATCTACTCTTGTTTACACATAGGTGATGATATTAATAAAGACAGTAGAGCATATAGGATATATGCGCCTTTATGTCCCGTAAATCATTTACAACTAGTAGTTGGTCTACAGAAACGAACTGGAATGTCATTACAAACTTGTTTTAAAAATCAGTGTAAAATGAAAAAATAATGACTTGAGCACTTAATTGATTGCATCACCGAATGCACTTTATCGCATGTCATCTTTTTATCTATAGTGCAGTTCCTTAATGTCCTTTGTCCTTATTTTAACAACAATTAATGACTCTATCGTTATTAACTTAATTACTGCCATGAGTAATATTATTATGAATCACCAATATTGAAAAAAGACAATTAACGCATCTGTGAATCATATCGGGTAGAAAGAACTCTATGAATAGATTAATTTTAACCGTTGTTCAATAATGAATGAAGTCAATATGTCCTAGCTTGTCCCAAGTCACAGTGTAAAATGCACAGTTAAAATAGCGGCTTCATGTAAATTGAACACAGCTATATATTGAAATGAAATTGTTTTATATCTAAAAATAATATCATATTTAAAAATGTTATATTCGATATAAATATAAGTTAGCAATTATTATAAACAAACTATAAAAAGTAAAGCATTCAACAGCAGAATGATTGAGAAAATCACATACGCGCTTCATTAAAAAGTAGATATGCCTAGAAAACAAGTAAAATTAAATTCTTACTTTACTGTCTCCAACTCAAAGCGCCTAAGATGAGATTTCGGTTGAGTTATTTATAAGTGAAATTCACACAGAGAAACTTTAATGATGGAAAAGAAAGAAAAGAATTAATGTTATTGAATTGAATGTATTACCCAAGTCTTCAATTAACCAATTTCAAAGGTATGAAAAACATAAAAGACCAAATGACTGCACAAAAATAGTAAGTAGTTATCACCTTCAATATCAATGACATTTGCATTACTTTATTCAGCTTTATACATAATTTGACCGGAAAAAAAGCTGTGAAATGCAACTTTCTAATCAATTCCTGCAGCTAGGAGGAATCACACTTCTACAATTAATTTGTATACTTGTAATACAGTTCTTAAGAAAAAGAAGCACCATCGAGGAACAGAAACTTAACAGTAGGAAAAAAACGTTGTGTCTTTTGGCATAAATTTTGGTATGAATATTACCATTAAAGTTTTGAATACCAAGCTCTCAGTCAATTGATGTGGATTTTCATTCCCACATTTGTCAAAACCTGGACTGAGTATACAGAGAATATAATTAAATATTAAATATTCACTAGGGTTAAACTGATGTCCGTAACATGTCAGATGGAGAATAAGTTGAAATAAATTATTTTTAGGAAGTCTCTGTATTTGTACGGGTATACTTCTCGTTCATTTTGGTTAAACCTTTTGGAATTTCGGGTCCTCAATGCTCTTCAACTTCGTACTTTATTAGGCCTTTTAAACGCCTTTTTTATTCGAGCATCACTGATGAGTGTTTTGTAGTCAACTATCTTTCTTATATATATACCTATATGTACATTTAAGAACATCAGTTGTTCGACCTGCTAGTCAAATGCGTTTTGTTAAAATATACTTTTTCACTCATTTGGTCTTTTGGAAAATGTTGTTTGTGCTGTATTTAGACCCCTCTACCAAGAAATTTGTTTTGCATGCACACGTATAAAAATTGCGGTTTTTATCCAACGCAATCATAGGTTTGAACGTTGTTTTCAAATTAGACTTGTTTATATTTTTTCGTTTGGGCTTGTATTATATTTGCCTTCGGGTTTATATGATCCGTTCATCCTATTTTGACACTTTCATAATTCAAGAGTCTATCCTAAATTGAGGTAAATTATATGGCCTTCCAAATACCGTTTATCGAAATCGATATGGTGTACAAATTTTTGCACCTCATGTTTGCGGTATACCATCTTTTCAGCAAGTTTATTGTTTTCTGTTTGGTCATAAATTAATAATAAGATCTATTTTGTTACATCTTGTGATCCGTTTATTTGGCAATCGCCAATGGCAGTCAGCAGGGTTTTAAGAACATCAGTTGTTCGACCTGCTAGTCAAATGCGTTTTGTTAAAATATACCTTTTCACTCATTCGGTCTTTTGGAAAATGTTATTTGTGTTGTATTTAGACCCCTCTACCAAGAAATTTGTTTTGCATGCACACGTATAAAAATTGCGGTTTTTATCCAACGCAATCATAGGTTTGAACGTTGTTTTCAATTTAGACTTGCCTATATGTACATGTATACCTTTGCTCCTAGCCTGTATAAGGCTGATAGAAAAAAATATATAATTCGAATGTAAATCACTTGCTCATAACCTTCATACGGTTGATTTTTTTGCGGGTCAATTCAACCACCAAAATCGATCTTCCTGCTTCTGCCTTCCTAATTTAATCTTTTTCAGCTGACATTCTTTTCAATTAATGGACAAGCTACGCACAACAAGAGTTAACCCAATGGTCGCATAAATACGGTTTATATGGGTTATAATTGTTGCATTGAAAGTCAATAATTATACATCACCGATGTTTTTGACAAAATTAATTTAAGCAAACTGACTACTAATAGCGAAATATTATTTCAATATCCCGCTTTAATAAATGTTTGAAAAAAATTACTTTTAATTATTTCTAAATCGTAGCTAAAACATTGTCCGTTTATAAATTTAAAAATCATAAAGATAGTAAGGTTTAAACTCCCTCAGGCAAAGTTGACCCTTGATTAATTTGTCTATGTCGTTTTTTATTCATATCGCTCTTCAACTGTTTGAGTTCTTGTACATCATTGGCTTTCAAATATTCATCTTTGAGCGTTCATTATTTTTTGTTCCTTTTCAGATATGCACTGATGAATACTAAAAATTCTGCCAAATGTCATCTTTGGATGTCCATAACAATAGGGTTGGTTGAAACAATTTATCACGTGGTGTTTCGTTGGGTCTTTATGATATTTAACCATCTATAGCTGCAATTAATAACACGAAAAACACAAATCTATAATAAAATGGCATAGTAAGTCGCTTGGCGGTTTTATTTATGTCAGAAACGGGACACAAATATTGTCATAAAAAATTGATACGAATTATGTTCTTCTCGTATAATATATGATGGCATGATACTAAACCCCAAACGGGAAGGACTGTGTTTGATTTTCATAAGATGAAGACATAATCTTTCGATCAGTTTAATTGCGGTCTGGAGCTGGCATGTCAGTAACTGCTAGTAGTCAAGTCATTTGTTTATTTATGTTGATCGTTGTCATTTTGATTAGTTTCCTATCCTAACATCGGACTCGAACTTCTTTTCAACTGAGTTTTACTGTGCGTATTGCTGTGTGCTTGTTTATCCACATTGGCTAGAGGTATTAGGGGGGGGGGGGTGAGATCTCACAAAACACGGTAAATCCCGCCGCATTTATGCGCCTGTCCCAAGTCGGGAACCTCTAGCACTTGTTAGTTTTTTTGTGTTTTTTAAATTTTAGTTCATTTATATGTTTCAGAGTTAAGTGTGGCGTCCATTCCGCTGAACTAGTATACATTATTATTTAGGGGCCAGCCTCCGGGTGCAAGATTTTCTCAATGCGTTGAAGACCCATTGGTGGCCTTGAGCTGTTTTCTGCTCTTTGGTTGGGTTGTTGTCTCTTTGGCACTTTCCACCTTTCCATTCTCAAACCTAAAATTTAAATCATATTCTTTCAAATAAGCGTACATTTGTAAGGGTCATTAGTGAAAAGGGAACGGTAACGACTATTATATAACATAAAAGTTTCGAAAAGCCATTTATATTGTATAAGATACTTCTGTTTGATAAGATTATGTTGTAGTGTAATATACAGATAAACCATAACTGTTAACAGAGATTCGAAATGACCATCAAAGGAACTTCGCTTATTCAAGACTTCCGAAGGGTTTTTAACACTCTAAAAATATTTAATACCTTTATTAAATAGTATTTGTCGCAATATCTGATGACGTTTTTTTTTTCTAATTGTCTGTTGCCTGAATCCAGACACTAGAAATAAGGTGTGTTGAGCAATCATGTAAATTTACCGAAACTCAAAACCAGTTTATTGATTCAAATTGTTTAAATGAGCATTTAGACGATTAAATTGCGGAGCCTTTTGAAATTCGTTATTTACGTTGACATTGTTCTAGTAAATAGCTCTAATATAAAATGGAAACAGGAAATATATTACTCGATCCTCAGCAGTGGAACATGTTTCATTGACATTTTAAATGTGTATTGAACTGACTTACGTTACAACATAATAGAAAAATCTATAACAGAAGTTTTACCGGAAATTTAGTTTTGAATTATTCAATTATAGTATTTAAATGATTAGCACTTTTATTGTTAATTTAGATTCTAGTGTGTCTATTCCAATTATACAAAAGGATATATAGTGACAACGATGTATCGTATGTCGTAAGTCCTCGAGTCTCGCAATACTTTCACGTACATTTGTGTTGTTGAAAAACAATGAAATCTATGCAATTAATTCACGCGCGGCGACTTTTTAAGTTAATAAATGTACCACGTCAGGAATATGTCATTTACTTTCTATTCGTTCCGATGGTTGATATAGTCGAGCGTTTCATTTTGCCAGGTTTTATGGACTTTCCTCTTTTTTTAATTTACCTTGGATTTCGTTATTTCTGTTTATACGTTTTTCTCACTAAGCGATGACATTTCTGGCTAAACTTAAAAGTTAATGAGTTAAATGAAAGGATGGTCTGGTCTGACATTTGCATTTAAAAAGTTTACAAACAGGGAAAAATGTAAAGTTTTTGGTGTAGTGTTGGTTCCAACTTTTCGTGATTTTCTCTGGCACCAAACCTAGTACCATATGAACCACTTAGCGTAAATCGATTCGCCTCTTAAAAGTAAATAAGATTATGTATAATATAGGATTGCTCACTTCTGTTCCATCAAATTAAGATTGGTAATTTACTGTATTAATACATTTTAGTAATTAAGCTAATGACAAAACAATACAATAAACTAAGGCATAAATGTTGTTTTAAAACGTAGCAGAAAATTAATTTGCAAACCGGTTTTCCATCAGGAAAATTATCGACAGTTAACCCGAATCGTTGTCAAGGAATTGTATTATTCTTATCAGAATATACCTTTTCTATGAACAATTCAGAACATGAGCAAAATACATAAAAGCAATTCAGATTTTTGATTACTTAAAATAGTTACATTGTTTTGTGTATAATAAAGGACCAGTCTTGAATTTACTCTTATAAATATTTTGCCCAGTGCTTGGTCATGAAAAGTTCCTTTAACTGTAAATTCAAGTCTAAATTAAAGTTACTTATACAACTTACAACTCCAGTTAGCGCCATCTGTCGCATAGGGCGCGAACTCTAGTTCGTGTTTCTGTACGGCTTTTTCACGAGGATAGGTTGTTGGCCTGTCGCCTAATCTCCAACCTGGAGAGGCAGAACATCTTTAATCAAGGTTTCTTTCCTTTAGATCAGTTGCCGACAAAAGCTGACGAGTCAAATCTACCCGGATTTTATATCAGTTTTCTTCTCCTAGATGAATAACTTCCCAAGGCTGACGAACTTAATATGGCAAATTAAAGTTATTGCTAAAAAAATAACCAACCATCACTTTTGCAGACAAAAACGAACCATATTTATTTTCCGGTGTTGAAAAAGGCAGAAGATATCAAAGGGTCAATAAAAAATCAAGTGTCGAAGAAAACCGCCAACACATGGCAAAAAACCCGAAAAAGGTCGGAAAGACTTACACAAGGTAACCAGAAAAAAATAATACTTTTAAAACTTATAACTGGACCAAAATCCGGGGGTGTTCTCTGATGTGCCGGAAGCGTTAGCAAATTCTGTTCCACATGTGTCACCCGGCTTCTTGCTAATGGATAGTACACATTATGTGATGAGTTTCAGCTGGTGGTATTACAATCGTGGAAAAGAGTACGGGGTTCTGGTAATGACATCTGCAACATACCCGTGGTAACTTGTAGTGCAGATATACCATAACTGTCAACCAATGTATGAAGGCGTCCATACAACTTTCAATCAGATGACTTCAACTTTACCATTATGTCAAAGACCTTTCAAGCAGCAACCATTCGTCAGAGAAATTATAATTTGAAACACAAGCTCTGGAATATCGTAGCAACTTGGGAGATATAAACTTTTATATGATATTGCATCTAAAAATCTCATTCGGCAACCCAACAACACAAAACATCAGTTTGTTGTATATGTTATTTTTATAAGGGTGTTATGGCTTTCGAGGAGGTGTCTTTTTTATTATAATAAAGAGGTTTTCGCCATACAGTTCAAAAAGTATGCTTTAAATTCACACCTTCGCAAAATCAGACAAGAGATCTGTTGTTAGCCAACTGTGTCAAATCAGAACAGTACGGAATTAAAACTTAAATAAATTAAGGCGTAACAAATACTAGACTGACATAGGACAGGTAAAAATGTTAAGTAAATATACAGTTTATTTTATAAAACCTATGTTAACAGGATTATAATGAGACCATTTGTATTAATGTTTACTAAAATTAATATTTTCGGTGTTTGTGTTGATTCACTGTCAAATCTAAAATTTCAAAATTAGGCGTAGTTTTATAAAAACAATTGACTACTGGTACAGTTCCTGACATAGACATATTTTATACAATTATAGCATTTTGTACTTTTTATAAGTTTTGGAAATAAGGACACCCAAGTTAAGTTAAAAACTATTTGCAAAGTGAATGAAAATTTTATCAATCCCATGTTTATTGTTACTTTCATATATAAAACGCATATCTTGATTTGCAAAACATATATGATTTGATTGTCACGCTAAAGTCGATACATTTATGTCGGATTTGATTTGCCGTTATTCTACTGATCCTGATACAACGTGTAGGTACTTTAAGAAAGAGAGCCGCATTTCGATTGGTACAGAAATATATATTTTGAAGAGGATTCTATATTTTACATTTTAGAATGCTCGCGAAGTATTGTTCGTTTTTATAGCACGTGACTTGTAAATTCCTGTAGTCAAATAAAGTAAAAGTATCTATTTATATAAACAAATATATTATATGGTTCAGTGAAACCGGAAACATAGGATTTGTGCTAGATATTTTATCAATTATATATAAAGCAAATCCAAATTAAAACAACGTTTTACTTGCTTCTAGTACCATGTAAAATATCATAGAGTATGTTACGTACTTGCTGTATCAAAAATATACTTGAAAACAAGTTTCATTTTGATGAAGGTAATTAGGACTAAATGTCCCTCCCATGGGGTGATTTTAACGATTGGTGACGGAAAGTATAAACAGACGAATGATGAGCCAAGCGAGCCAGAGTTGCAATTTATTTTACTGTATAGTTCATATATAAAGAATAGAAGGAATAAATCTATTTTTATTAATAATGCAGACTTCGATAAAAACACAAATCTATATGTACATGAGAGGAAAAATGTGTGTACGCTAATTTATGTTGCATGGCACTGAGATGAGGGGCTATATACTAGTCGACAAACAAAACTATGCAAGACATCTTCCACATTTAATGAATATGGTATCATGCTTTAGAACTGACCAATTGGTATAATGTTTACAGACTGTTGTTTTCTCACCAAAACCATTTATTTTAAATATTATTATTATTTGCAAAACATATTTGTTTTCACCTAAAATTTCAAAATTTCAAAATACTTAAAATATATATTGTACCTCATTAAATAATGAGAGAATTAAATTAATACTTTGTACTAGGAAATATTGTGCTAATTTTGATATGTTGACAATTAAAGATCAGTTTATTTGGTTAATGAGTAATGAAAACAAGGATATCTTGTATGAAATGTGTGCTTTCATAAAACAGAATGAAAAATACTCATAATTCATATCATTGTTTGTGTTTTTTGTGTATTTTCTTTTTTCTCTCAGAGCATTGGGACAAGTTGTGCTAGATGCTGCGTCCAAATCCAAATATTTTTATACAGAAATTTTACACAGTATATTACTATGTCCTTTAAGCACCTGCCTTTGGTGGCTCCTGCATTTGGATAACTACATATTAATCTTATTTATGTGCATTAGCCACAAGGAGGACTATAATATAGTAATTCTTTTTAAGTATTAGTTTATGCTTGTGTTGTAAAGTGTTTAAGTTTTCATATTTCTGTGTATTGGCTTGAGTGTCCTTTAAGCACCTGCCCTTGGTGACTCCTGCATATGAACAACAATACTATTTGTTTATATGCATCAGCCACGAGGAAGGACTTAACTCAAAAGCTTTTTCTATAATGGATGTGATGCTGCTTCTGGTGCATGGTCAATAAACACTAAACATACTGGTTTATGTGACTACATGTATTATTAACTCAATTTATATTTCATGTTTTTTGTCAGTTGTATTTCTATTTTTTATTTTCTTGTGTATTGACTATTGCAATTGTGTGATAAAAAAATCAATGTACTGATTATGCCTATAATGGGTCCTCTATTGGAAATAAAATTTATCTCTTTATCTCTATAAGCATAAACTGGTTAAAATTGTGAATATCTTCGCAGATATTTTAATACTTGATTCTTATCTTCGAAATAGATTGCCGATTTTTGTCGTTAATTTCCGTAAGTAAATTTAGCCTCTCTGTTTCTCTCATATACCGACTTGGTCAGCTTTTCTGAATCGCATGCACTCGCTTTACAAACAAATTTTTTTAACTGGATAATTTAACAAGTTTTCCTATTCAATATATATGTTAAATTGAGCTTAAACTCATGCATCGTTACTTTTGTTGACTAGTGTATAATTTAGATAAAGTTATTGACACAATTTCTGTTTGAAACTGCAGTGCATATACTTCACAGAATACTTCCAATCTTGAAATCCACAATTTAATCGCCTCTATAATGCGAAACATGAAAGGTTTCATTAAGCATTGTCATTCACTGGATAACGTTATGTGGGCTTGTATATGCGTAACATCCGATGTAATCATAATATGCATTCTGATAACGCTGCAAACGATATTAAAATGGCACGTTCAACAACTATTGCATCAAAATAAGACGCATAGTATAGTCAGTTTGAAACAACACAACATTAATCAATTCTTTTGGGAAGAGATATCGATATATTGTCATTTGTTTAATCTAAAAAGTACTTTTAGCCTATAAAGCTACTGATAAAAGTTCAATATTTATTTACATTTAAAATAAAAATACAGAATAATCTCCGAAACAAACAAAAATGGGAGACGTTACTTAGGGGACAGGTAAGGGAGAAGTTAATACGACGGGTTATAATAGGCCTTTTAAAACCACAAGTCGAGAAACACGTACAACATTATTTATATTCATGCCTAGCAAGACAAAAAAAAAACAACAGTTCTGGAGGAGGACGCTCTTCTATTTATATAAACAAATATATTATATGGTTTTCAATGCTTTGCAAAACAAATGGTTCGTTAAGTAATATTGTTTTAAATAATAGACAAAAAGTAAAGATTGTCATGCAGCTGAAGCAAGCTTTACTAACATGTATTTTAAATTTTCGATTTGCGGGTTCGATTTTTTCTTGTTACCAAATGGTTTATATACCAGCCTCGAACTTTTATAGCAAACTGCTTAATATCACTAGCTTTAAGGAAGTAAGATATCACCTATATATTCAGCTGCAGACGTCACTGGTATTGTACCGTCTCCTTTTTATCTCAAATGTTGATATCTTTGGTCAATTGAATATTGAAAAACGTTATAATTCGTATTGGTACAGTTAGAATTTTCATTTTTAATAGAACGTTTGTACATAATGCAAATTTGTGGTTTCTAATGTGTCTCTAGCTTGTTGATTCTTTATGTGATCTTAAATTGTCTCTTGAATTGGACGCAAGCATGAATGATCGCTAGCTTGAGTTTGGTCTATAATACCAGTGTTTCAGATATACGATAAAACGTATGAATAATACCTACTCTACGACCAGTAGCTACAGAAAATACATTGCATCTTTAAACTAGTCTAAAATTTCCAGTAAATGCATTATTTCTTAAAGTCGGTTAAGAGGTGTAGTGTTATTCAAAAGTCTGCTTAAGTATATCTCTAAACATGTTGGATGATTGATTGATTGGTGGTTGCTTAACGTCCAGTGGCAAATATTTCATGCATGTTCAGGTAGAGAACAATTTAACAATATAGACATGTTGGAGTAAAGTTCGTCATAAAGAAGGATTGAAAATAAGGCTTATGCAGTTGCATATCTCAAATCATTGAGAATTTAAAGGAGCTCCTTTAATTTAAAACTAAAAGAGTGGTTAAAACGAGGATTATATGGAGAAAAGATTGCAATCACTAAGTGCGACCTACATAATTGATAAATCAGATTCAAATTCGAACTCGTTAAATGTAGATCAGGTTAACTTCGCCAGAAAAATCGTTTTTATCGCTCGACTAGCTTGGCACATTTCTTATGTATTTATATCCAACAGTGGGAATTAACGAGAAATCAATGTGTATCATAGTATCATTAAATGTGTTTTCAGTGCATTGTTTCAATCTAAAGTCAATAAATATAAATGTTATGAAAGAAAATTTATGACTGCACCATTTGTTGTTACTTGAATATACCTTGAAGTCTCTTAAGTGTTGCACTATTGCACATGTCAATTCAGCTGTAGTTTTTCATGCGTGTTTCCTTTTGAGGTTATTTTCATTGATATTTCGAGCTTTAGTGTAGTGACAAATACATTTGGAACTTGTGGTGAATGATATGGATAATACATAACTTTAGAAATGATCAGAAATCAACAAAAATGTATTTACAAGTACGTGTATTAATATAACTGTAAGTGTTCAGATTAAAAAAATCAACTTAAACGAAAATGAACTTGCAAAAATAATCACTTAAAGTTTGAGTCCATGACTCTACAATCTGTCGATACCTGTATCTTGGCATTGCATAAGGTTATTTTTTTTCTCTGACTGTTAATGACGTCTTTACACTATATCCATTGGATGTTGGATGTGAAGTGATTGATATTTTAGTCTTGGATGCATAATTTTTAATGAATTGTTATTGGCTTTGAACTAGCTGTCAGTAACTGCGAGTACTCTCAGATCTATACTTAGTGTCTTTTTTGTTGTGGGGATGTATAAGAGCCCTGCCATGTCCGGTCTGTGTTTTTGTTAGATGTATTTCTGCTTTGTATCGATCTGATGAGTTAAGCCTTTTTCAACTGACTTTTATAGTTTGTTCTTATGTTGTACTGTTACACCACTGTCCCAGGTTAGGCGGAGGGTTGGTGCCTTCAAACTAGTTTAACCCTGCCGCATTCTGTATGTGCCTGTCACAAGTCAGAAGCCTGTAATTCTGTTGTTGTTGTTTGTTGCTGTATATCATATCTGTTTTCGTTCATTGTTTTGTACATAAATCAGTACGTCTGTTTTCTCGTTTAAATTGTTTTACATTTGTCATTTCGGGGCCTTTTATAGCTGACTATGCGGTATGGGTTTTGCTCATTGTTGAAGACCGTAAGGTGACCTATAGCTGTTAACTTCTATGTCATTTGGTCTCCGCTGGAGAGTTATCTCATTGGCAACTATATCACATCTTCTTATTTCTATTTTAATTTCTATTTGTAAATTGAAAGTTCTAAAGACAAACCATACATGTATATTCTTTCTAAATTTAACCCTTCAATTCACATAACTTCTAGAAATACTTTATAAGGACGCTGTTGAACAGAATAGATTACCTTAGCTGTATTTGGCGATACTTTTTGGAATTTTGAGTCCTCAATACTCTTCAACTTCGTATTCTATTTGGCTACTTTAACTTTTTTGATTCGAGCGTCACTAATGCGTCAATGCATCAATTATGGCCTAACATGCATAAAAATAAGGGTTTGGTGTAAAAATAGATCCATACGTATCTCTGTCCTACCTTTTTTCACTCTATTCAGTCCTGCCTTTTTTTTTTAGTTTATCCTGATTTTTTTTACATAAATTGTCATCCTGCCTTTTTTTTTTGCTAAGTGTCTCATCCTGCCTATTTTTTTACTCAAAATTCCTGTCCTGCCTATTTTTTTTCAAATTTCATCCTAGCCCCCCCCATAAAAATCAAATGGTAGCTCCCTTAACTGGAGAAGTTCATTGACAAACAATGACAATGCTTAACTGGTATTTAGCAAGCTTGTATTTTAAGAATTCGTTGATAAAGTTAATGTTTATATCATATACATAGTATGGCATGTACAATAATCGAGAATTATATCATATTCATATAAAAATGATTTTTTACATTTATCCCTCCAATGTTTGATTGTCGTATAGATGAATAGTAATCCTAATTGGGTTGTAGGAGATGCATAAATGCGCAGTCAAGGCCGGTCGAAATGGAAACACTTAATTCGATGTCTCGTGCAGAACTGTCTTAAATATTTTCCATTGGGCGTTAAGCAAACAATAACCAATCTAAGCTGCGATTTATTTACATGAGACACATACTTATTGGTGTAACACTTCCCTCGAGAAGCTTAATCCTTTGTCGTACGTCAATGTAGCATGCAGTGACGGTTTTACTCGTTCATAATTCTCAAGTTATCGGAAGAAACATAATTTTAGCAATGTCAGTATGTGCGTACCATTGAAATCACACTTGCACTAATACGAAAGTAATGAAAGGTCTTCATTTTTCTATGTTGTGTTTTATATACTCTTGTTCGTCTTTTCACCGTTTTGCGATTGTGAGATTGACTATCCCCTTGGTATCTCCAACCTCTCTTTTACTCATACAATCAGAAGAAATCCAACAAAGTATATTGCTAAATATTTGTAAATTCTTGTGAATGACGTGGGTACATGATGATCACTCCCTGACTTCTCCCGTCCGGCAGTAAAAAGCCGTTTGGCTGTATGGGATGACAAGTAAGCAGCCATGTCCAGTATGAATGGGGGCGTTATTTTTTTAAACCTCGTGTAGGTGAGTGCCACACTCTGCATGTTAAAGAGAAACCATACAAAAATTATCCGAGTGATCCGAAGGAGGTCTGTTGCGAGGCAAAATGTATGCCCCTAGCTATCCAACGTGTTTCTTTTTCAGTGGAAGTAAAAATTTCCATCCTTCATCCCTTATCTTGAAGAACTAACCGATTGTATCAATTTTTAGTTTGTTCTCGTTCTTAACATGTATTTGGATGATAAGCAAGCAACAACCAATCTATTGTTTTGAAATAACCGCAAATTTTATTGTAATTCTTTTTGATTTTAATTTTTCTCGTCAAATAATAGCGGTAACGTCCATATTGAGAAAACATATATTATATTCACCAGACTCTAAACCTATAAGAATTGGCGGTTACACCTCCTCCCAAGTAAAACACGTACTAGAGAGGGGCGTCGTTTCGTTTATACGGTATGTATAAATACACATGCAGTCACGTCCGATTTGAATGGGAACATTAAATTGAATTAAAAGTGTCATGCTCTCTTCGCGTTCATGAACTCTTCGAGGGTTCCCTGGCCCACTTTGCAACAAATATTTGCTTCTATCCAAATCACATCCAATTGCAGAACTTACGGTTATGCTACTTGTTAATTTGCTTTTGTTTTTTAGTTCATCTCCGGTTGATTATATGTCCTAAATTGGAATGCGCAACATAAAAACATAACCATATATAATACTATAGTACATATAAGATTAAACAAAAACTGCGACTCAGTGAACTTACAAAGACCCCCGCCCCGCAATATTATTAATATAAAGAAGTAAGTAAATTCTATTATCTCCCCTTTAAAACATTGAACAGGATAATATTTATGCACATCCTCAAATAGGGTTGTACAACTGTGTATAGTTTCATAAATATCCGTCTAGCAATTTATGGCGAGTTGCGCTGAAAGGCACACGAACAGACGGACGGACTGACAGACTGGCGGACAGGATGATTACAATAAACATTTGGTAACACCCCATCCCATGCACCCACCAATAAAAAGACTGTGTGTAGGGGGGTAAAAATACATGAAATATGCAATACAATACATGTAATTTCAATCCCATTTCAATAATTCTAAGGAATATGATATAGTCTATAGTCATATCTGAAAAGGGGAAGAAATAATACATGAAAAATAGATTATTAACATGTAAAGAACAGGTATAGAAGATACTAAGGAGTTAACAAAAACAATTAGTCAAAGAATAAAGGACAACATCATAATAAAAAAAAAGGACGAGGTTGAACAAAACCAATATGAAAATAAGGAGATGTGGCATTATTGCCAATAAGACAACTATACATATCCACCAAAGCTCAAATGAATTGGATGCAAGCAATTATAGGCAATAGTACGGCCTTCAACAATGAAAAAACCCATACCGTATTATCGGCTATACTAAGGACCCCGACATAAAAAATGTGAAACAATTCAATTGAGAAAACTAACGGCCTTATTTATAATAAAATAATTTACGAAAATGATATACAAATGTATGACAGACATGGCACCTCCACTAAATCAAAGTACTGAAGTACTGAACATCGAATGACCGCAAGTTCTTGTGGATGGTCACAAGCACTTGTCTCAGAAAAAAAATCACATCTCTATACCTGAAAGTGAAGTTAATGTACAGAGATATATTTTTTCTGAGACAAGTTCGTGCGTGGATGATGAATAAATGACAGGGAATTCAACATCACCGTAATAACTATCATATTGTAGTGATACAAATCAGTATACTTTGGTTTGTTGTTATATATCATATTAATATTTGTATATAACAGTAACATGTATATATAATTTTCATCCATTTGTATATCATTCTATTCTACTATTCTTATAATAGTGCAGTGCAAGTGCATGGTGGACACTCTTCTGTAATAATTCGATTTTTCTAATAGATTGGATTTGAGTAGGCATTCATATTTTCCCGCAAAACGTTCGTGAGATACTCTTCCGCATGCGTTAACACAGTTGTTCTGTACGTATGCATAGATATTAATGATTTTTTACTTATATATATATATATATTTCTAACGACAAAATATTTTCATATTATTAATTTATGTTCTAAAAAAAATATTTTTATGAGTATTCATTGAAGAAATGAATTTAATAAATATAACAAGCGATAAGGAATGTTATTTTGCACTCGATAATGTCCGCGTATTTATAGATCGTTTACCAGTCAAAAACGAAAGTTACGTAAGTAGAAATCTCTGTGGCAACAATACATCGGAATGCACTCATGGTCATCGCGATGTAAAAAGGATTCTTATAGCAAGGAAAAATATAGCATGTACCATATGACAGTTGATTTAAAAGAGTTGTGAGCAAAAAGCGAATAATTTGTGCTATTTCATCTTCTTCACAGTTAAAATTTACAGATGTATACATTTTTAAGTCCACATATACTTGTGAAGGTGGTTCCCTGAGGTCGGTGCAAAAAAAAAACGAAAAAAAAAAACATTACGATTATCTAATTGTAAGAATTCTGGTCATGTATGACAGATTAGTATTAACAAGAAAGCAACACAATAATCTTTGATTCGCACACGTGGCTAAATGGATTTATATTCAGATTAAGTCTGGTTCTTTGAGTTATGGCTCTACCTGACTTTTATAAAACTATTATTTTCCTATCAAAACCTTTGAGGATTAAAGCGTAATGACATTACAAAATATTCGTAACAGAGTATTTCAGGGACAAAGAAAATTCGTATTCCACAACTGAATACTTTATCATAAAATAAGCATTCGTTCGAATAATTTGAATAGTTTTAGGTTCAAGAAGAAAATGACCTATTTTTTATTTAATAAGTTATATTTGGATATATTGGAGAGGCAGCGGATTTAGCTAGAAAAGTTTCTTCCAGAGCCTCGAATGACGAAACAACCGTCTGCTATTCTTTTTCTACCTGATTTGGTTAAGAACGCTTCCCAACTTAAACCTCTTAAAAATGTTTGGATCGATGAAACATGATGAGAGGAAATAACATCGTTTCATACAAAAATATCTTCAGACTTGTTTTTTTTCATGATGAATGTTATATACGTTTGACCCCTTTCAACCTTTTCGGGACATATGTCAAAGACCCATTTACTTTCTATTTACTACACAATTCTGATTATTTATCAGAAAAAAACGAGTGTTTTGGTAAAGCATGTAAGGAAGATGTTAAAGTACATTTATAAATGCCTAATATGTTAAATCGTTAAAAAGTGTTTCATAAATTACTCCAACAATCTGTAAACAGGTAAACATGACCATGTCCTGAGTTTCATGACCTTATAGGTTGAAACAGACTTAGTTGTTATTAGACTGAAACACAAGAAGACAAAATAATCTTCATCAAATATTTATATTTGTACTGTAATAATTTGTTCCGAAGTGACACTTCAATCAATTATTTTTTTAAACCTTAATTGAACAGATGTGACACACTGTATAATTCCACGTTTTCTCATACTTCTATTGTATTTGTAATTTTTGGTAAGTGTGTTACAAAACTCTCTTAGAAGTTTTTTTTTTAAATCAATATGTCAAACCTTTGGTTACTGCAAACAAATTGCTGGATCTTTTTGAAGTTAATTCAAGAGGCGGAGAATAGGCGGATCCTGAGAGGCTGTATACGCTCAATAAAATTCTATTTTCAGATCTGTTCATTGGGTGACTCAAATAAATTGTTTTCGAGTTGTTTTCATTCATCGAGCATAGCCGATTTCTATCATAAATTGATTAATTCCAGTTATATGAACAAATCCCATGATCAAAGCATAATCACAAACCACTTTACCTATATAGTCGCCGAATAACTCGATTCATTGATATGAAGATTTGTGGATATTTACCTACAGTATTTGTGTTTCATTTCAGTTGAAAATATATTTACCAAAAATATATTTACAATAAATGCATTGAAAGGTATTGTTTTCAAAGTAGTACTACGAACGAGAAGGAATTAAAAAACATCCCGAATGAAGAATTTTCTGTTTGAAATAGGTTTACTATGCTAATCTGTTTATCGTTGCATAAAAAATTGTGACAGTTAACGCGAGAAGGAAAGCCTTAACTATTTAATATGTGGGAATAATATATTAGTTTAAATAATATTTGTGTAAACTCAAGGTGGATATATTGTATGAAGAGTTCTAATTAAGACATGGAATAGAGAAATATTTACGTTATTTACCAGATTAATATAAGACGATTTGACATTAACGCTGAAATCTTGGCGTTGGGAATAATGTAGTTAGAAGTTACATGTCTTACAATATGTAGGTAAAGGTTATTGGAGAACAAAAAAATAAATAAATAAAAATGTGTAGATGCAAGAAAAACCACTCTATTTGCCATTTTCTGTGTAACTTTTGGAATTCGATCATATGGACATTACTGTTGGGATATACAGCAGGTAAGTGCAAGAACTTCACAACTATTTACTCGATTATTTTTTATATAAGATATTATATTATAAAGTTTAACGCTTGTCGGTATTTGAGAGCTGAATTGTCAAAACTATTGATGCACCTTGGCTTACTTTTGCTTTCTTCATTTGTCACGTACATCTATTTTCAGTTTCAAATCAAATATCGATTATTAATATAATTAACATAAAAAGAATACTGTAAGAGAAATCAAATATGTTTTTTTCTTAACTTTGCATTAGAGTGCAAATAGCGAGACATGATTTTTGGTTATTTAAATAACCTGTTTATAAACCTAGTCAAACTGGATTTATAACATGTATTATATAAAACATAAGCAAACCGGAATCATTTTAACCATCAAAATTCTAAAATTTTATGTGGGTTATTATTCAAGCCCTTACGGGTGCGGACAAATGCAAATATTACCAGTACTGAGTGCATATCCGTTATCATTGATGACATTTTAGATAGAAGACGTAACATTTTATTCAGCATCGGTATCTAAACATGCCGACAATATCCATCTAATACCTTATCAATTTCAATTTAAAGCCTTTTTAAACCTTGTAATTGAATTATAACTAAGATTTATGGAGGGTTGTGACAATTTAATTTGTCATTATGTTACGATATGCAAATAACAACTTTGATATTTGCTGTTATTAAGAGATTTATGCACATTTTTATATCTCCCCACACCGAGGATATGATTTATTTTAGTAGATTGCATGTTTTAAATAGCCTACTTTAATTCTGTTGCACTTAATACAGACCCAAGACAAATACTATAAAGCATTGGAGTACTTGTTCAGAATACTATATATACTAAAGAGACCTAACTGTCCAGGGGGTGTTTGATGAGCTGATTATCAAGTATTTTCAATACTTTATATAAATAAGGAGATGTGATATGATTGCCAATGAGACAACTATCAATTAAAGTCAAAATGACGTGGATCTGAGCATTTTTTGGTCATCGTACGGCCTTCGTTAATGAGCAAAACCATACTGTGTAAGTTCGCCATCATATGCCCCTTTTTACTTTGATTATATTTTTAAAATACTGCTCTTTTTATTGTCCAACTTAAACTCATTGTAATCAGTCTTAAATTGAATTGTACCTTTTAGCAGAATAAGTGCAAGGCAAATTATTGACTGACAAGGAATTTGTTTGTATTTTTTTTGGAGAGAAACATACTTATTTTTTACAAATTGTATTTATCTAAGTTGCTTAAAAGTTCAATGGTAAATGTTTTATATGCGTTTGGTCGTTTAATGGTTCGGTTTGCATGTTCTGGGCGATTAATTTTGGTAGAGTGTCTGGTAATTGCGACAAGATAAGTAGTATAGGGTCATTGTTTTTCTTCTTTGCAAAATAAAGTTGTTTGATTTGTTTTAAATGATGCTATGTGATATATACATATATTAGGTGCAAGTTTGATTTTTTTTTTGTCTGAAACAAGAGCTAGTTCTCTCTACATAGTATTATATATCATAGGGATATTGAATTATTTGAAAGTCATCTAATAAACTTCAATGAAAAAAAAAATGGAAATATGTCATTAAGATGTTTTATTGATCAAAATATCGATACTTTTAGTTTTAACGTAGGTTTGTTGAGATGTTTAGATTGAGAATGGTGTCGCACATGGAATATTTGTTTGACATCTGTACTTTAGTTAAATCATCGGAAAAGACCAATTTTATGCATGCATGAACCACGTGTTTTTACTTCACAAAGATTTCTTTCTATTAGTTATGGACCCTATATTTAAATGTCACTACGAATTTTGAAAGAATGCAATTTATAGTCTCATATGTTCTATAAATGTATAAAGTTTAAGAGATAGAGAGTATAGCAGAATTGACCACCCCAAAAATTAATTAAAGTCGATTTACCCTAATCGATTTAATCTGAACTAATCTGTTACACGAAAAACCAAATAAAACGCTTTAGGTCTTTTTTATGACTTAAATAATTACTTCTTCCTATTTATTTTAATCTCGTGTTAAATTGAAGGTAATGGGTGAAGCAGGTGTACAGTAGTAAACCCATTGTAATTATTGGATACTTCTTTCCCTTGGAGTCTTCTAATTTTTCTTTAACTATTTTTAACTGCTGACATTTTATGGGAAGTTTTGGGTTATTTCTTTTAACTGTATGAAGTTTGTTATAGATTGGGGATACTGATAACAATTTATTTGAAAGCCTGGTCAATGATTAAGGTCAAGGAACAGTAAATGGGCTATGTCACATATTTTGGTAATAGTTTGCATACAACTTTGGTTCGTTGAACTATAAATGAAAATCGAAAAAATAATGCATTTATTTCTTTTATCATCTGAAATATTACTGATTGAATTCTTTCAAAATAGGTGATCATTTGTATAGAAAGCACATAAAATCGTCGAAAACCCTTTGGAAATTTGTCTTATTATCATCAAATCTCTGATTTCTAATACACATAGATTTTTCTTTAAAATTATATGTTGTTGATACGTGTTGCTCAGACTAATTTTCAGTGTAGTGTTTTTTGTATATATTGTTGTTTGCTTTTTTTTCACTTATTTTGGGGGAGGGGCATGCTGTTATCTGTTTCTCTTCGGTTTTTCATTTTGATGTCTCCATGGTATCTTCTGGTACCTTGATTCCGTTCTCTGTTTTGGTTGGAAGTTTTAATTGCCTTTGCATGAATTTTATGTATGTGTTCATTGTCGGAATTCGATGAATCATTCTTCCAATTATTGTTTATGATGCATTTTTTTTTATAATTTTTTTTAAGGTATTAACTTTGTTGATATTTTGTTAAACTATTTTTTACTACAGTAGTTCATCAATTGATTGCGGTTTAATTTGACAATTCTCCTTCAATGTTGCATTTATCTCACTTGTTATCGGATCGTACGAAATGATGCACTGTTTACCTTGTCAATTACCGAAGGTAGAAACCATTATGTAATTGCAAAATAAGTCTTGGAAGTAGTAAATCTCACTAATAGCCATTGATTTATTTTAAAACACTTTGTTCTCAGTATAATATTTATGGTGTCATTTTGCCTCTTTTAACAATAATGACACATCACAATAACAGCTGTTTAGGAATAACAACGCTGGTAATTGTGTACTTGAAATTCAATGACAGACGGTAGGAAATCGTTTTCTTTTTCCCTATGGAACTACCAGTACCTGACTAAGACAAAATAGTTCCAGTATCATTAAACGCTAAATCACACCCGTCTGAGTTTCCATATTAATATTATATATATTCATTGGTCGAAATAAAACTGTTTTTTTTTAATTTGTACATGTAACTAATATAATCGTAAGGTTGAACACTTGCACAAAAATTTGGTAAATATATATGTACCATTTGATTTTTATGGGGGGGCTATGATGAAATTTGAAAAAAATAGGCAGGACAGTAGTTTTGAGTTAAAAAAAGGCAGGATGAGACACTTTGCTAAAAAAAAAGGGCAGGATGACGATTTATGTAAAAAAAAGTCAGGATAAACTAAAAAAAAAAAAGGCAGGACCGAATAGAGTGAAAAATAAAAAGGCAGGACAGAAATTTTTCATCCTAGCGCCCCCCCCCCCCCCCCCTCCCGCAAAAAAATCAAATGGCAGCTCCCTTATGCAGAAATTGTTTTTTCTCTCTAAATTAAGCTTTCAGACATTCACATTTGCATTACATAGACGAAGTTATACTAACTACAAGCACAGCATAAAAGCGCAATTAAACAGATCTTTATCAGAAATACTATTTCTTTCATAAATATGAAATTTCTAAACGTTTGAACATTTGATCATATGAATAATGAAAGACTCCGAGCAAATGGAAATATTGTTCAAACAAAGGGGATCAAGGTGATCGAGTGATAGCTACATATCGAAAACCACATCAATCAGGTGTAATCTGTAATCATTTATTCAGTTTATTTTATGTACATCCACATGGATAGGCTCAATAAAAGGAAACTGATTGGACACCGTTATCAATCATTAAAATCTACATATTCTCTACAGTTCCGGGTATCCATCGACGCTGAAATAAGTAAATAGTGTTGTCTCAAAGCAATGCAGTTCCGGTATGTGACAGTGAAAAAAATCTTCATTGTTGCTTCGGACGGTCGTATCAAGACAATCAATACCTGAAAATGTTTGAAGAATGGTGTACTTACTCAGTTTTCTGTTAGGTGGCGCTTTTATTTATACAGACTTCTATGTTGAACTCTTTTTATGAATCCATAAAAATATTTTTCTTTAACTTTTTGAGTGTTAAAACATGCTGTAAAATTATAAAATTTATATAATTTTTTTTTTCGTCTAACGTTAAAATTTTTGCACTTTATGTAGTGTGTTCCAAAGATCATTCATCTTGTTATATACATTTTACTTTGCCAATTCGTAATGCTAGAAATGATAAACATTTTATCAGATAATCGACTTAAATATTGGATCATTCGGATTTGGGTACTTCTTCTGGGGTCCTGAACATCTTATGTTGTAAGATAATGAGTATTCAGTGCATTTCTTTTAAATATCTATGTTACTTGACGAAATTTATGCATTACAGTGTAAATCTAATGTTGCGAATTACTGAACTACAAATGTATCTATCGGGGAAATATTGATCTCTCGAAGCTTTAAATTTACTTTCACTTTCTTAAGTAATATGAATATCGTGCTGATTATAGATTGGCATCTACCAAAATCATGTCTTTGCTATGATACTCATTAGTTGTATTGAACCGCTTTGGAAGTACTTCAGTTGTTATCTGATTGAAAGAGGACTTCAAAAAAAAAACTATATCAGTAACTCTAACCATTCACCAGACAGTAGAACTTATTACATAAGTTGTTTTTTGTTTCTGTTGCCGAACTTATCACATTAGTTGCTTTTTGTGTAATGCTATTACGGAATTTTGAATCATATTCAAATGATCTGACATTAATCAAGTTCAGTGTTTGAAGTTCAGAAAGATTTTTTTTGCCTTTTTTCATTTATCAGCTTGTGTTGATCTTCCTTCTTCTTTCAGACACATATTTACATGTATATGCTTGTCTTCTCATCTTTCTTTATATTTAATATGGGATTCTGATACTTGACCTAAGGTCATCTCTGTTATTCAGCTAATTATATCTCGTGGTCATTTTAAGGTCAATATATATGTGATGTGGGTGCCTAATAACCCCTGAAGGCTGTGTAGTGACGTCTTTGTGTTATTTTGGCTGCCGTTTTTGTTGGTGTATGACTCTGTGGGTGTGTACGCTATTTTTATCAGAAGAGTCGGCATGTTACCTAACCTTGGTTACTCTTTTATACTCGTTTGATCATCTAAACGTTTCCTTTTGAGCAAACATCTGCTCAAATTTACTTTAAGCTCAGCACAAAATCGAGTATTCCAGATTCGTCTATAATGTTGTATAAATCTACCCCGAAATAGTTACTGATATTAGAGTGTAAAATGTCTTATCGGCAAGTCAGGTGCTTTGATTTTCTTTCTTGGGTATTTTTTAAATATTGTTTGAATCTACCTTTTTATTTTTGCATGCCGGTAAATTTCAGCGCTTATTCTGGACTAGTCTTATTGTACATTGTTCTATGTACTTTTTGTTCTTTAACTGATTAAAAGGAGGAAGGCTATCCCGCAACATTTTTATGACCAAACCAAAATGCAGGTATCTCGTCAGTAATTAATTTTTCTTATTTGTGCCTAATGTTTTGTCCTTCAGGGAATTTTATGCATATGGTAGATCCTTGATAATCTCTGTTAAATTCGTTTGCTACTGTTCTTTACTTAAGGCGATTTAGAACTCGTCATATTGTTTAAACATTTGTATATGATTGATTATCGTATATTGAACTATTTGATTTTTTGTCGTCAGTTTGCTGTATCAGTACCCAACATCTCCTTTTAATTAAGGTTTTCCAGAAACAGATTTGTGCATCACAATTAACATTGGAATCAATCGACCAGTGACATGAAAAATAGTCAAAATCCCTTATGTTACAATGGCTTATCGCTAATATGTTTTAAAAAGACTAATTCTACAGCCTATATGCCACCGTTACTCTCAACCGCCTCAGTGGTCTCATGGTAGCTTGCTCGCATCGAGTGCTGGTTCGACCTCCGGTCGGGTCACACCAAAGACTTTAAAGTTGGCATTTTCTGATTCTTTGCTTAGCACACGGTACTGAGGAATAAGAGCGAACACTGGTCGGCTAGGAGTCAGAACGATATGTCCGGGTAGAGTGACATTTCTCCCTGTGAACTGTTACCTTGTGAGCTATAACTTTAAAATCCGACTCGGCGTGTTGGTCTAGTACAAAACAGGGTTCATATTCTTATTTCCGTAACATGTTCTCGTTCTGAATATGCATTTAACTTGCCACTTTACGTCAAACAGCCATCTATCACTATCATCTGTTACTCTCCCATGTCAGTGAAGCCGTATGCATAAGTTTGTATAAGCTAATGGCCCCTTGGTATTTCTCCTCCCTTTTTTACGTCGATTATGCCAGATTTCTGAGATTAACCTAATCGAGTATTCTCGTTTATATGCAAGTTTAGATTATACAAATTAACCAAAGCAATAAAAACCAGATGGAACATGTTTCCAAATGCTTTCATGTGTCATTCTTAGTTGAAAGAACAGTTTGCAATCGACTTCAATTATCAGATAGTTATACAATTATGTGACAATTGCAAGTTATGCAACAGTCTTGGTTTTGACAGTTCACTGAAAAAACAATTAATTGTTTTCTTTATTGTTTACAAATTGCGTTCAAATTGTCACACTATATTATTTACTTGAGAACACTTAGTGTCAAAGAAAACAAGGATGATACGTTTACCTTTATATGATTCTCTGTAATATAACTGCGTCGTATAAAATTGTCAATTTCTGACTGTTTGTACAATAACTTCTAAATCAACTATTTATGAATGGTTTTAGGCATCAGTGTTGTGACTGCTGAACCAACAATTTTCTGTTAACCTTACTAAGAACGTCAAGGAAACAAATGCTGTTTCTTTTTTTACACAAAAAAGTTACTTCTGCTTTGTCTTACCATCATTACCAAAATATAACTACCATCTACTGTTAGAGGGAGCAGGTTATCTTATTTGATTAAACTGCGGTTCATTATTTGTTTGATCCTCATTCCCCCTAACTGGTACCTGTCCTCCTCTTTCTAAGGATAAAAATGGATTTTTTTTTAGGTAAAACAAACTGCTGTTGTTCTTCAATCCATTCAATTATTGTATTCCTCTCATGGGTTTTGAGTGCCTCCATGGTCGAGTGGTCTAAGTAGTTCTTCAATCCATTCTATTATTGTATTCCTCTCATGGGTTTTGAGTGCCTCCATGGTCGAGTGGTCTAAGTTGTTCTTCAATCCATTCAATTATCGTATTACTCTCATGGGTTTTGAGTGCCTCCATGGTCGAGTGGTCTAAGTAGTTCTTCAATCCATTCAATTATTGTATTACTCTCGTGGGTTTTGAGTACCTCCATGGTCGAGTGGTCTAAGTAGTTCTACTGTTATAGCTAGCTTGTCAACACTCAGCTAGGTTTAAAGTTCGAAACACGCTCGTGGTAAGGTGTGTTTGACTGTGATCTTGATTTACTGGGATTGCAATTTTTCCTGCCGACGGTCGATGGTTCTATTTTTGTACTCTAGCTTCCTTCATCAATAAAAACTGGCTTTCATGCAAAAGCCAATGGTGCTAAATATGGCATTTAACACCATCAATCAATGGTCGATCTTATATATGATTTCGCTGAGAACTTACATGTAAAATTAGGTCTTTTAAAGTATTCTTATCTTGATTATGTATTTTTTCATTGTTTTTTTTTTTCTGAAATAAAAAAATTAGTTATAAGGAATAAAAATCCATTATATTGGAATATAAGGTCCAAAATAAAATAAAACCCAGGATTATGGTTTTCCAGCTTATCCTATTTGCATGCCTCACATTGCTGAATGTTATTATTGACAGTTTTGGTAGTGAATGATGAAATTGTAGGTGTTATCCACTGAAGGTAAATATAGAATATAGAAAATAAAATCTACCTACCCTATTTTTCAAAGAAGCAAAGTTTTACCCCAAACACACTTTTAGTTTGGTCTTATAGAACGTTTGATAAAAGTCGATAGATAATAGAGCTCTGTTAATTTTAGTTAGTTTTCTACGGTGTTTTTTTTTAACTTTCTCTGTTTTATATATTAACGAGTAAGATAACGATCTAAAGTGTATTTCAATTATGTTTGACACCAATAAGGAAGTTACTATGAATTCCATCGACAATTCTTCTCACACCATGTTACATTTTTGCACGTGTTTTGGCTATCTTGACAACGACTTATGATAATAAGTTACAATATAATCCTTACAATATTTCAACCCAAGTTGCTTTAAATCAATCTATTCATTTTTCTTATTTACGTTTATGACGATAGACCGCAAGTGATGATATTAGCTTCCATGTCATATAGGAAATAAGCTTAAATATCAATGTCACCCAAATTTGTATTTTATTGATAATCGAAATCTTTTTATTTTCGACTTCTTTAAATGAACTGGAAAGAACTTGTACTTAAACTGTCTAGCTGAATTTTACTTAAATATTTTATTTTACAATTTTCTCTGTTAACGTCATTCTATTTAAATGTAAGTGATTAAGATAACTTTTCATCCATTCAGATATTTACAAATACAAGTGCACCATGCGTATAATTGTTTTAATATATGTTTTTAACACCTACATATATTGCTTGTTGACTTTGTGATCTCAATAGACCTTGTATATACAATGAGGTAGCAAAATTTACTATAACATCAACTTGAAATCACTCTAAATAAATTTATATTATATTTTCTAATAAGCATTAAACTTAGAGAAGGGGGGTTTGAGGGGACATGAAAAGTTTTAAGGATATTTTTTATTGATTTATAAAAAAAAGGCAGAAATATTCTTTCATAAAAACAGGATACGTTTTTCTTAAATCTAAAAATATAGAATTTCACTGCTTCTTGTTGAAATTAAGGCTCACTGTATTTTTACATCTATAGCCTTCAACGGGATATTGAAAATACCTGACAAATTGTGGACAAGAACAATGTTTTGTCTCCAACACCTTCGAGTGTGTGGAGAAATGTTACCCCTTCATCACCCTGTTCTGGAGCTGTTGTTTTTAAGATACAAGGTATAAGGATTTCTAAATACTAATCCCTACATTTTATGATCGTTCCGAGGATCGTTCCTGTAAGATCACATTTGTAGCTTTAAATTGTGGTTCTTGATATAAGTTAATATTTCTTTCATAAAGTAAGTATTGTTCTAAAAGGAGCAACAATATTTTGTACATTTCATGCAACCAAATTTGGGATGTACTCAGAACAAAAGCTTTACAAATGCTGGTACTAAGAATATTTAATAACACCTTAGACTGTAAATTAAAAGATCTAACACCCAATAAGAAATAACGAATACCATAAACAAGTTCATTTGTCACAAGAAGATTGACTTGATAATGGGACACATTTGAAAGTATATTATTATTGGATTCAAGGTTGTCGAAAGGGGACTGCTGATATACTCTCAAGTAAGCCATGTCATATATCATGGATCAACCACAATACAACAGTTAAATCTCACCGATACCAATTGCGAGCTTTCTTAACCAAATTGTTACATACAAATGCCTTTCCTATCGACAACTTATATATATATTTCCCCAACCAGCAATTAATGCTCTAATTATTTTATGATATGAATATTTCAACTATCTCAGGCAAAGTTGACTTTAGATGGATTTGGCTATTATTTTTATGTCTCTTTTGGTCGTGTAGCTCCTCGTGTGTACTTATATCCTTGGCTTTCAAATATTTGGCTTTGAGCGTTCCTGATAATCGTTAATATAGAAAAGCGATTCAGACGCATAAAATATTTAAATGTTATTTTCATATTTTTATATAGTATAAAGTGTAGACTACGCATATTTTTCGGAATAGTAAAAAATTCATTATGCATTGAGTCAACAAAATATGGTACCCACAATTATTATGAACCGTCTATACTGACTTCCACGAATAAAATTAAGATGACAGATCAGAGATTTTCCCATCCAACAAACCATCTACATAAATATTTTGTATGTTTTGGACTCTCGGAAATGAAACCGACATCGTCTTTCAATCATCAGTCCTAGTGTGTCGTTTAAGTGCGAAACAGGGTACATAAATACGCAATTATTTGTTCAGGGTTAACTAGGGTATACACATATATATAATCATCTTTGGGACTTCTCCAATACAGCAGTGAATCCTTACTAAAGTGGAGCATTCGTTTGGCTACGCGGGATGTATAAATACACTTTAACGTCATGTCCAAATTTTGACGTTAAACTCGATGCTTCATGTAGAAAGAGTCAGAGGTCCGTAGGTGGTCCTTTGCATTGCAAAAAATCCTTATCCGAAAATAGGCCTTAATTTTCAAGTGGTTATAAAATCAACCCTTCCATCTCGATCGACCCACTTTGTAGACCCTACCGAATGTATAAATTGTTAATTTGTTCTCACCCATTGTTATCTTCTCGAATATCTTTGTTACTTACATCTATCAATCAATTAATCAATTTGCAATCTCAGTTTATTCAAGACATTCTAAAAATTGCTGTCTTTTCTGAAATTGTGTGGCGGTTTTCTTTCTGAAATTGTGTGAAGGTTTTCTTTCTGTGATAAAGAACAGTTTAAGATCAAAAGTTTTGCAAGCTGTGGGTTATATATTCTTTGAGTGTTACAATATCAGCTCCTACAGTTCTGAATGGAAACCCGTGATTTATTGCTGGTGTCTTGCAATTATTACCAGTATTACATTAACTGTTCACTTAAAGTTGATTTACACCCTGGCTCAAATAAAGACATATGATTACCACCAAAGCAAACCAGACGAACATGGAATGTTAATATTTTTTGTTTTGTCCTCGCCCGTTGTGTTGCACTGCCAAAAACAATAGGAAACATCGTTACTGACAATTAATCTGAGAGCAAATTGTCTGTTAATATCAATAAATGTTGTCAATTACTTAATTAATACCTTATTGTTGTCTTCATACAAAATAACGCTAATGTGTCTGGACACTTGTCCTTGATTACTCTTACTAATATTTATTTTAAAATGCTAATGTGTTTGGACAACGGTATTCACACACTTGTCCAGAGTATTTGAGGGCATTATTCATTAAATGAAGACCAACTATTGAAAACACACATACATAGTCATTTCATAACTACATGTACAACAAGTGTAGTTGTACACATTACATTACAGCGTAGAATGACAGTTGAAGACGTTTTATTGCATTTAAAACTATAGTTGAGGATGTTTTTAGTAATTGTATTCTCTCATCTTTCATATTTCACATATCTTTGATTAGTGTCAAATTTATTTTACTTGCACGTGCAACTACTTCACCAAGAACTACTTACTCATCCGCAGCACTTAAGGTTACCCTTGTGATTACGAAATATTTGTTACTTTGTTTCTGCGTAATGCTTTACGAACGTTTATTTGTTCTTTCGTCTTTATTTTTCTTTGTATTCTTCTAGGACTATGATTTGTTTTGTTGCTCCCTAATTGGAATTTTCGCTTTGTAAACTAAATATGCATAGTTAGGTTTTACATTAATTAAATGGTTTGTTGCATTTTTTTCAGACCTTTCAATCTTTCAATTTGCAAGGATGTCATGAATGCAAAGCATGCCTATGTATTTTTACAAGCAGGAGTTTTAAAGCTTATATACATTTATATCTGTATTTTTTTCTGCAGGTTACGACCCAAGAGGTCGAAATAGAAATGGAGAAAAGTTGGTCCCCATTCAGCCATCGTTTGCACCATCAGAACAAAACTTCACCGTTTTTAAAGGACACACAGCTGTACTGACGTGTATTGTAGAAAATCTTGGGACAAAAACGGTTTGTTTCGTTGATTAATGTTACACAAATTTACTTTTATTGTTTTTTTTACAATTATTCAATATTTGTGATTCAATGCGTTAACGTGCAACAATCTATCAATATACTAGTATGCTGCATTTGTGCAGTAACTGGTGTAATAAAGGCACATATACTGTGAGTCGTTGCTTACCAATGGTCGTTTAACGAAAGACAATCGTTAGGACTACCACATCGCAAACAAAGAACGCGGATACGCGTAAGAAAACCTGACTTATCAGAATTTGTTTAAGTTCAATACGCAACTGTTAGACTCAACCCGATAATATTACAATAAAATAGCTTAAGTGATGTTTGATTTATTTGAACTATCGCAACTGAACATTAGAAACTTCATACATAAAACTATTTTTTTGAGCTAAACAATATATATGTACATATATAACCTGTTAATGTAAATTTTATATATTTAATAATAGTATAAGAAATCAAAAACTCCTTTGTAGCCGTTGTAATAAGTTCAATAATAAATGGTATATGGTCGGGTTGTTGTCTCTTTGACACATTCCCCATTTCCATTCTCAATTTTATATTGAATTCATAACAAAAGCACAGACACTAGAGTATTTTGTATCTCAAACAACTTGTGATATCAGTTTCAGTAGAAATTTGAGGATTTGATACAATATATTCTTTCTTTAGGTAGTATGGCGCAAACTGTCAGATATGAATCCATTAACAGTAGGAAAGATGACGTATGTATCAGATTCAAGATTTCAGATACATCATATAATCCACAGAAACAACTGGAATTTGCACATAAGGGATGCAAAAGATTCAGATTCAGGCACCTATGAGTGTCAAATCAGTACAAAGGATAGAAATCTGCGGAAGACTGTCCACCTCCAAGTACTAGGTAATAATACCTTTGTAAGGAATTAATTGGTTGAACAAGGCATGATACACCTATATGAGGATCTAGATGATATTTACCAAATACAGAATAATGGGCAAAAAGTAGAGAAATATGAGCAAAAAATAACGAATAGAGAAAATTAGGGTGCTTTGCCTGAATAGCCAAATCTCCTATTTTTATATGAAAGATGTTTAGCTTGATATCTCTTAAGCCATTCACAATTCTATTTCATAAAAAAAACAAGTCACCCGTTTTATTATCCCATTAGAGAGTTATAATTGGGTATAGAAATATGGTCACCTGGACTACCTCCATCCGGCAATAGAACTCTTGTTAAAGATGGGTGTTTGTTTGGCAGTGTGGTATATATAAAAAATTAATGTGACAAAGTCCGGTCAGAATGTAGGCATTGAATCCGGGATACCTCATACAGGGGAGAGAACTACACATTTAAGAACCCTTGCAAGAACTTTTAAAGGGGTCCATATGTGGCATGTTCTATAAGACAAAAATGTCTGTCCGTGTGCAGAAACCCTCATTATCCAGTGACCGTCTAAACTTCTATCCCTTAATCAATGTCGTATGACAGTGCATATATCTATCAGATTTGTCGTTATTTATTATTGTCCTGAATATGCATGAACTATTTGCTGCTGGACTCAAGCGATCATCATTAATAAACAATCATTCTGATCATTAGTATGAGATCTTTTAGCTTGATCTCGTCTTGAATATGCAAGAAATAGTTGCCACTGGACGTCAACGTACTAATTAATCATCTGTTTAATCGATTCAACTCACAATAACAAAATTATGTACATCGTAAGAAAATACCTATGCAAATGTTATATACAGCTATATCTTAACATTGCAGAGAGACCAGAAATACAACTAGAACCTTCAGGTAAGAGTACTGTTATACCGTGATGACATTTCGTTAACAGAATACTTAATTCCATTTGCTACATAAAAAGGTCAAAATATTCCACAGTAGACACTTTTGTACTTCATATTTAACGAGTTTGTCACACCTTAACACATTAAGTTTTATTTATTGGACATATTAACCTTCATGTTGTTTCATCAAATATTTCATAGACGATAGGCATTGTCAGCTTGAAATAAAATACGGAAACTAGAACCCCTGCATGCATTGTTTGGTCAGATTCGGTTCCAATGAACACTTTCCATATGTCTTTTGAGAACGTTGTAGAAGTCAATCTTTGAACATTTTAATCCTAAACTCAATGTGTACATCAAAACGCACTCAATCCTCAGATTATTGAAGTGTTACTACCCCGATGCATTGTGTACATCAGAACTCATTCAATCCTCAGATTATTGAAGTGTTACTACCCCCGATGCATTGTGTACATCAGGACTCACTCAATCCTCAGATTATCGAAGTGTTACTACCCCGATGCATTGTGTACATCAGAACTCACTCAATCCTCAGATTATTGGAGTGTTACTACCCCGATACATTGCAGTTATCTATAACAAAATTAAATTATTATTAAAGTTAGTGGTAGTTTATTATTTTAGTAAAAAACAATCAAATAAAAAAGGCGTACAAATGTAATCAGTAACTTGCAGTAGATATTTATATCTCTATGTTTGGCTTTAATTAAGACGGCTCATGGCTGATAGCTTTATTGAATCTTAATAAGTTCCAGCAATGTGTGATACCTTACACTCCGTAATGATGTTATTTTTTCAAGTTGAAAATTTTAAAACCTCTGGCGAAGTGCAAGTTTGAATTTAAGAGTATAAACTCATTAAAATTTGTTCTAATTAAAGAAACGGTGAATTCAATACGTGCATTATCTTAATTATCTAAATTTAGGTTTTAAACATGAGAAAAGCGTTTCAGAAAAGTTCATGAGAGTGTCAATTTGGCAAGAACGTTAGAATTAAAGACAATTTAATTATGTTTAAGCTTAGCTTTAGATGAAGGATAATTGTACATTTCTATTCTTGTTTTGTTGTCTCCAGAGCAAATTAACACACACTAAAAATATCTAGAGCATCTTAAAATAACTTGTCAAACCAAGGAAAAAAGCAAATTCTATTATTTTAATTCAATCTTGAAAATTTAAGAAACTCTTAAGATGAAGACTAACGATAAATCGCTGTTCCGTTGAAATATTTGTTATGTTTTAGTTTGCATGAGATTATTACGTACATTCACTGATCGTACTTTTTTTTTCATTGGAACTTGCACACATTGAAAAATTCCCATGCATCTAGTTGTTCCTAGCATTTATCGTCAATTTAAAGACTAATTGTTGCTTGCTTAACATCTAGTGGCAAATATGTCATGCAAATACATGGCGATACCACCGATTTATCAAAGAAACAGGATATTCAGTCACTTTATTACATTTAAGCGAACGACGCGTGTTGACGAGTGTTCTTGTTGAGGCCATGTGCAATATTATGTATGTTTATTCCATATACAGACTATTTCAGTTGCTTTTGGAGTATGGTATAACTTTTTTGTATCTACTAATAACTTTGATTTCAAAAGAATTTCCGAAGTAATTTATTTGATGTTGTTTGATGAACCTCTACATTTATCATATCTGTTTAGTCATAAATATAGGCAACTGTTACCGTAGTTCAAATGCATTTATCATTTAAAAGACAAATCAATATATAAAACAAAAACTGAGGGATCTCCAAAAAGAACGAGACCAGGTGTCTCGACAGGGTGAGCGTCTTCTGCTGTGCATGTATCACCCGGCATGCAAATCCACTAAAAAAACATGCAGTCAAATGTGACATGACGACAGAATAAGTATTTTGAAAATAATGTCCATTTTCAAACGCACATTTTCATGCAGAATAACTAATTTTACTTTTTATTTTGTTTTATTGAATAGGAATTATGATCACAGGCAATTTTCACGTAGAAATTGGAGATACGCTACATATGATTTGTAACGCGACAGAAGCGGAAACGCCACTAGAAGATATTGCCTGGTTTAAGGACGGAAATGAACTAGAAAAGAACGATAGAGCCACAATTTATAAAGCTGTGTCACTAAAGGGCAAATCAATTAAAAGTGATTTGTATATAGACAAGGTTGTAATGGCCGATTCTGGATATTATTTGTGTCGAACTACGGGCGATCTAACTACACATGAACATGTCCAGGTTTTAAATAGTAAGTCTTTTTTTTTTTATATTTCTATAGTTTTCAATAGACTGATGAACTTAATACATGATAACTAACTTGACTTATCGGATTTGTATTAATCAGCTACGTAATTGGGAACAATTTTATATAAGAAAAGGTAAACTTATAGAGATTTTGATACCACTTTCTAGTCAATTAATCAATGTTTTCAAACATTCACTCTACACAAGTCAGCAATGAATCCTCGTTTTAACATAATATATGTCAAATCTTATCATGATGGTAGATCTTTGATAGATTCTGTTGATTTTATTCATAATGTCTAGACTCGAGACAATTTGGAGCTAAACATTTTGTATTGATGCTAATCTATTGTTGAATGTAAAAATAAAATGATGTGGTTTGACAATGAGAAAACTCTCCACCAGAGACCAATTGACATAGAAGGTTAGCAACTATAGATCACCGTACGGCCATCAACAATGAGCAAAACCCATAGTGCATAGAAAGCTATAATAGGCCCCGAAATGACAAATGTATTTAACAACTCAATCGAGGAAACTAACGGCCTTTTTGTTTATCATTTGGTTGATGTCTTACTAAAATATACCCTTATCTTATTCATTCATATCTAAAGAAAGAAGCCCGATTAGGTCTCGCTCCATCTGTCGAAATTAATTCATAAGTGTCATTTATTAATTTCTCTTGACATTTTGTAATTTTTAAGGAAAATCTAGGCTCATCGTTCAGTTTTCTTTTGTTCCGTAGTTTCTATGTTGTGTAAAGCTAGTTGTTTTTAAGATTCCAACAATGAACTGAGAGTACGATTTTTTTAAAGGACGCACCGTACTTTCAATGCGAACGAAACATGATTCTTATATAAATTCACAAGTACGTTGAAAACTCAAAAATGAACTATGAACTGACAAATCATGAGAGATAACTCCTATTTCTATATTGCTAAAATGCAAGAGTGTTTTGACTATTATTAGCGATCCATTTGCTGACAAACGTTTTGGAAACTTATTGTTCATTTCGGCCAGGGACGTTATTTAAAGCGGATATACAAGGTGACATACCGTGATAACACAATCACTCACTTTTGCGTTACCTTCAAGCAGTTGAAACATTGCTGGAATATATTTTAGTCGATTATTACTTAGGAAAAAAAATGGTTGGATTGCCAAAAAAAGTATAGGGAAAGCGTTATTCCACATGAACGTCTTTATCTAATTTAAAAATATAAGTGAAATTAGACGAGAAGTTCTTTAAAATATAGAATGCAAAAATGTAAAACAAAACACACATTAACAAATCATTTTAGTATTTACTCTGCAATGGTTCTTGGTGATACTACAATGCTGAACTTTGGTTATACTTATCTGCTGAGTGATATTGACTATATAGATACTTCTATTTTTACTTATCACATACGAATAAGGAATGGAAAATTTTCTAGACTTCAATAATGCAAATTTTACTGATTTCGTGGAGTAAAAGCTTCTTAAAGTTAATTTGATATTCCGCAATCTTTAATTATGAATGATTGTACCGTGTAACTCTCTTATACTGATTACTTAGCATCGTGTGAGAAAGTCAGGGTAATAAAAGCAGGAAAAATTTGATTTTGGTTGTATTTAATCATAGTTACCAACGTAATCGTTCTATATTTGTTGCAACAGAAATAGAATTGTCTGTCTATAGGTCGTTATCAGATCTTTAAATATATCTTCTACCGTAATACGGTTATTTCAAACGTGTCTATGAGGAAATATATCAATCGTCTACAATGGACCCTATCATTTGTCCAGTTTCTTCTCTATGAGTTTATGCCATCTGCCAAACAAAATACTACAAGAAAAATACATTTCGTGTTAAGAGGAATTAAACATTGTTACTTGATAAAGGAATTTGTATGAAGTGTTTGTCAGAAGACAAATGGTCTTTTATATCGATTTACTGAAGTTAGAGAAACTGTTTCTTTGTGTCTCGGCAAGACAGTACGACCCTCAATATTTATTCATTTACCAGAGACAGCTTACTATATTCATACAATAAGATGTCAAATAGATCATTCAATTTGTTGCTCTATGTAATGGCGAATGACTTTCAATGATAATAGCATTTGTTTCAAAGTTATAACTTCAGAACAGTTGACAGTATACATTTGTCTTCTCAATTCATACGGGAAATTTGTAAGCTTTTATTAAAAATGAAATAAATTGGTTTATTTTGTTCGTTACATAGTGTGTATAAAAAAAAATTTAAATCCCTCTTGACGTTTGAATTTATAATACTCAGCTAAAAGGATGATGCAATAACATTATCGATACCAATTTTACTGCACCAAATGTGCATGTCGATGCCTCTTCAGTGATGCTCGAGACCATATTATTTGAAAATCCAAAGCCTCATACAAACTTTGATGAGCCAATATAGCCAAAGCCGTACAAGGAATTAAAATTATTTCAGAGCTATTCATAAGGAAAATACATTTAGTAAGACCATGTTTTTTTGGAAAGTAAAACCGCCATCATCATTTAAACAATATTTTCATGCCAGTACAGAGGTACTGAGATGCTGGGCTGTTGATGTATGTTTATTAACTAAATAAGTACTTTTCTTAGCATTTCATTTCCTTCAAGCAGAGATAACTGCAAACCCGGTAACAATGCAATGATATTAAAAGCGAGAAAGGATATTTTTTTTCTGCTTGGTTAATTTTTATTTTCGTCAGATTTAATTAGATGTTTCATTGCGTGTAATCATGCATAATTTAATGTTTTTCTTTCTTTCAGCTGCTGGTAACAAAGATAAACGGGGTAAGAAACATAATTGTTTATTCATGTCATTAATTAATACAACCACCCACAGATCATGCAGATTGAGATAATTATGAGTCAGTCACTTCAAAACAGTTTTTTTTTTATCTTTTGAAAAGCGACAAATTCTGAAGAACAATAAAGAAAGAGCATTTGCTTGATTAGTCATTTTCATTTTACACATGGGTCTCCGTTTTGTCACAGACTTTGTATGTGTCATATCATGTATAATAATTGTTTGAATAACTATAACATTTGAAGTGCTGTTGATCTCTGTTTATTTAGATTCAGCTGGCGTATTTGAGTTGCTTTATTTAATTTGAGAATATCAGTTATGAGGCTGCTAATGATACTTCAAATTGTTTATGATTAAATGTCAAAATAAAATAACAACTAATTATTGGTTGATTTTTTTCTTCTTCAGATGTTTGCAATTCATGTTTTTAATATGTATCTGCGAAAAAAGGCAGAACATGGAAATTACCACATACAACATCTACAAACAATAATGAGCTAAAATAAAAATTAAAAAACACGTGAATATCGATAAATAATAAATAGAAAACGAAAAAGGGAAATAGGGCTTCATATTTCATTGGATTACATTTGGTTAAATTTTTATATGCGAATAAACAAACAATAAGCATTCATTGTCCTTAAATAATTATTTGTAAACGTATTAAAGAAACGGGAAGAAATCATACGCTGGACGACTTTTTTCGCTCCGTGGAAGCGAGTTCAACTTAATGTTATCTTTTCTAACAATTTGAGTTTTTTTTTATCGTGCAATGTAATACTGTAGCCTTTTATTCAATTCTTGTCTAATTTTTTTTGAAGAAATAGGCATTACTAAGATGGGGAAGGAGAAAAGGACGGACAATTTGATTCAAATTTCACTGTGTTCGCTCATTTAAGGCCCGCGCCTTTAGAGCAGCATACCAGCAGACGATACTTTCATACTATATGAATATAATCAACATACATGTACTGTATTTCTAAAGTAAAACGGTTGACTACAGGATAAATTGGCCTACTATCATTATTGAATGTTTCATTTCAGGAACTCTTATCGACACGTCACTAGGATATCAAGAAGGCTTGGATAAGAAAAACGCGTCTACAAGTCTTCATGGAAAAGCAGTTTTGTTTGTTGCATTTTTCGTTGAACTTTTGAAACACATATTTTCATAACAACAAAATGTAACAGGGGTTTCGTTGAATTCCAAAGTATAGATTATGTGCAATTTCAAGAGTGAAAACAGACTGAAACGAAATTTACCATTTTTTGGTGATAGTTCTGGAACATTTACCGAACACCACGTCTACTGAAAGTGAAAATAGCAATGGACAACAACACAGAGTACATGTATTGCGCCAGTTGACTAAATGAAAACACCTGCCGGACATAACAATTTGGCATAAAACACTATATTCATGCCTCATTGATAAAAAGAATTGTCTGCAAAAGAAACGGGTAACATAAACTTCTTTGCAATCTGCTTTTTATTCATCATGCGTTTACGTTTCCATAGTGGTCATTCGTGTAAATAAAACATGTTGTTCATATTACCATCAGGATGATAAAGAAAATATCATCCGAGTCCAGGAAATAGGTGTAAACAAACAAAGTTTCTATAATTTCCGTATATATTGGACACAAAAAGGAACTCGAAAAACCTACAGACATTATGTTGGAAATGAGGATCAAATAGAACCACGTTTAATGGTATACAAAATTGAAACTAATTCAACTAGTCAAAGTCTAGTCCCATTGACAATTAGTTTTCATTATTTTTTATGTTCACTTTCGTGTTGAAAATGTAAAGCAATACATTATCATATTTTGTGAAAAAATAATACTTACAATGGAACTATATTCACGAGTCCCAAGATAATTGACGCATGTGAATTATTCAAATGTACAAATGACATTTTACTATTCAAGTGTTAATTTACAACATACCAAAGATTAAATTTTAAATCAAAGTGCTATTAAGTGAGATGAATATTGTAGTATATATACTGTATATTTTGTTTGATCGTCTGTTCCGTTTGTTTTTGTTGTCATAAACTTAAGTGATATTCCAGCATTGTAAATTATGCATTTAATTGCTGTCATTCCATATTTTTTATTAATTTGTTATACGAGTAAGTGTCTATGTTATCGGTATATTGCATGTCTGTATTATAATATTTCCCCTTTGCCTTTTGATTGTTGCCAAGAAATATTATTATGTATGCTTTGCAATATGCAATAGTTTTAATGCGACAAACATCACGAAAGTCCTGTTGATATTCAATTTATACTAAACATCGCTAAATATTTGCTGTTTATTGATATTGTTTCCACAAGGTCCTGTGTTAGAATTTAATTTAACTTATTAATGAATACTTTCGCAAATATTATCTTTTATATAAAAAAAAAATAGTATTACGCCAAATAGATATTAATAAATGTATTGCGCAGCTTATGGCGTATATTAACCCCAAGCATGTGCTATTTACCTTTTCGTATAGTAAACCTTGTTCGATAGACAAGATTAAATTCTTACAGTATTCTACCTCTATTAACTACAAATCTGTGTTCTTTGGGTTAATGCCATCAGTTCATTACCTCAGCGTCTCTTTTCTTACTGGGTAATTGTAAAAATGTATATTATATATGCATATATAATAAACAAAAAATAGAATTTTATGAAGATTTTATCGATACAGCAAATAAAAAATCTGAACTGGAAATATGAAGACAGTCAACAATTTATGTTATGTTTCAAAGCAACAGGCAGAGAAAGAGGTTGATGGGGGTAACAAATGCAAAACATTACCAAACAATTTCGTCACGTGCAAAATATTACTAAACTTTTTATCTTAGGGATCATTTTAAAGGGTAAATTCCCCCAAACAAATATTGTTCAAGGTCATACTCCCTGGAGACTTGTGTAATGAATTTCTTTAGGCTATGTACATTTTTAAGTTTTAATTTCAATGATAATTATTGTCATTGACTCTAGTATCTCAATAAATTATTCATATTTCACATAAATATTACATTTAAAATGTTAACATTTTGTGTATTGATATCATATTTTTCATGTCACACTTTTGATCATATATTCATATTGAAAACCAATTAATAAAACTAAAATGATATATGATTATTCATTTCACCCTTTTTATTTCTGGCCAAGATTTCTGACATCATTTAAAGATTGAGAGATTATATTGGTTTGTTAATTCAAATGTGGTATTCAGAAGAACAGAAAAAAGAACCAAAGGTTTAACAATAACCATACACATTGACATGATAGCGCAGTAAATTTTGAAAGAGAAAAATTATGTGGTGGCCACTTGTGAGAAATAAGCAAACACAACAACAACAACAACAACACATACTTTATTTTCAAAAAGTCATAAATCTTTTAAAATTTAATACAAAATTCAATGAAATAACATAATAATTTATAAAATATTCACTCTAAATAATCAGAGTTGTGATAAACTGTAAAACAAAGCTATTTATATCAATAAAGCATGACGCACAGCATTATTTAAAAAAAATGAATATGTTATGTATGCATGAAACCAAAATTTATAAAAAAAAAAAAAAATTCAGAAAATTGCCGATCAGCATTTGATCTTTGTTCATAAAGCATTTCAATGGTTAGCGTCTTCGAAAATGAGTAACCCGTTTATATAGTGCAAGCGTCTCCTGTGTTCTCCTTCATGAAAGACTTAGGAACCGAACATATCAAAACACAATACACAAACATGAAAAAAAATTATTGTAATTTTATGTGATATGGGTTTGATGTATGATAGATCTAATTCTGTGGTTTGTTAGTGTCAAACACAGGAAATCTTTAATAGATTCACCTATCAGAATAGCCTATTACCTCTCTGCACTTGACAAGAGCGAAACAAGAACGTCTACGGTTGTTGTATGTTAAGCTGCATATTGATGACCACCTACCTAGATATTGTGGTGACAAAGAGCTTCGTGGTTTAATAAGAAATATAGAAAAGCCTGTTATGTAAAGGCTTAAGCTCGACAGGGGATTATTAATTAGTATTTTACGAAAAAATTATAGACGGAATCCATAACCATGTTCAATTTGAATGCGCAAAGGCATTTTATCCTTTTGTTTCTTTCTCAGACTACTAATTCAGACAATTTCTCTTACCGGTTTACCGGCTTGTTAAAGTCGTTAAATGTAATACACATTTGTTTACACGTAAGAACAAGAATTATGAGCTCCCTTTCAGGTAATTAGATTCGTTCAGATACAGCAAGAACATTCATTCCATGCTTACCCTTTCGGAGCACCTAAGATCACCCTCGGTTTAGGTGGGGTTCATGTTGCTCAGTCTTTAGTTTTCTATGTTGTGATTTGTATACGTGTACTGTTTGTTGTTTTTCTTTTGGTTTTGGTCTTTTTCTTCTTTTTGCCATTGCGTTTTCGACTTATGAGTGTGAAGGTCCCTTTGATATCTTTCGCCTTTCTTTTTCAAGACTGTAGACAATTTCGAGTTTGGCATATTGTATAGACAATGGTCTATTATTGAATACCACATATGTTAACTTTTAAATGTCTCTTATTTTTTGTAAATGTTTGTTTAGGTTGTATATTTTCATTCTCTATTCCATTAGTATATTTGGGATTCTGTTTCGTTGCTTTATATCACTAATTTCCTTTCACTCATATTTAAATTTTGATCGAGCAACTTGTATTCTGTATTTTTCTTTGTGTTGTCTTTTCTGTTACAATGATTTAACTGCTCGTGGTAGAACAAATCTTGTACTTATTGTGTCACATACCATTCATTTCATATACAAAATGAATACATAAACTGTTCAGTACAAAAAAAGGATTGCTTTATATTACTTTGCTTTCTATAATTACGTAAAAAATATCAAAATACCGAACTCTTGGGTAAATTCAAAATGGGGAAGTCCATAAACCTTACAAAATTAAATTCTCGATTATATCAACCAACAGAAGACAGATGAGATAGGTATTCTATTAGTATAAAATCCAAACAGTCGGATTGCTACTAAATACAAACAATAATATACAATAAACAATACAAATATGTAACATTTATGAATAACATTAAAATGTTAGACGACATACATCCCCTTTAGCATACAAATGATTATATATAGAAGAAATGCTGCTTGACTCTATTTCATTCATTCATATATTAGGGTATATCAAAGAAAAAGGTATACATGTAAAATCAACAATTCATACAAAATTGCTAACATTGTTTTTGTAATAATACATCTCACTCATGCCATTAACAATTATTATCAAAATGTCATATTCTTCAGGAAAAAATACAAAATCAAATTTTGTCCCATTATTCATTGAAATAAAATTAGGAACAATATAAGAAATTTCATTAATTATTTGCCAACAGAACGGGGGGAAAAAATTGTCATATTCCCTACTTGGTACAGTGAAGGCAATATTATTCTTAAAAATAAGATATAAGGTCAAAGTTCTAATACGTCGTTTCTCTGATTATGTGTACCCATGCACAAAGGACGTTATGAAATAAAGTAGTAAAGATATTTAAAAGTTAACTAGTATGATTCAAAAGACAGAGAGAGAAAACAAACGAAAGATTAAATAGTCCTGTGGCTCAACAGGATTATAGAATTCCATATAACAATAGATCTGCTCCCAACAGGTCTGTAAGAAAAATATAATGAATCGCAATACATGTTAAGTACCCGTATAAATAGTCGTTATATAGGTATCAAGTTACGACTGCTTAGTCCGTTATTTGAAATACCTTTACTATAATATTATTCGATATAATCCATTGATAAAAAAATAAGTAATGTCAAGTGAAGATTATATCGATAAACATCTTTGTAAGTACTTAGAAACAAAAACAAACATTTTAATTCAAAACAATTCCGTAGTATGTATCATCGAGTTGACCTCCTGTTTCGTTAATCAGTGTCTTTTTTGTATACCAGGACACATTTATAGATGTTAATCATATAGTAAACACTTCAATGTTTCGCTCTTATAAAAGTCTGCCTTTACCTGTTAACTACTGAATTGAAGCACATCATGCAGAACTGTTATGTAAATAGGTACCCCACAGTCGTTTGTTATTTTGAATAGTTCCATGCTAAAATAAATAGTAAGCGGATACTCAAGAAGTAAGGCGGATAATTTTACTAAATTGTACCACAAACTATGGCGATTTATGGCGACAGGGTTAACAGGGGTACTGAAGGTGTTAAAATCTCCATATTTACGGAACGAATATTACTTATATATCTCCGGTCTTAGTCCAAATCGGACGACATTTAGGGAAATTTAGACAAAAAGCGTAACGTAAAAGCAGCGGTTTTTCTATTATTAGAAAAAAATTGATTGAAAAATGAAAGTTTGACACAGTAGTGTACCTTTGGTAGAACCCTAACGATGTTTGAATATATCAATATAAAAATTAGAACATGTGGTATGATTGCCAGAGAGACAACTACCCACCAGAGACCAAATGATGAAGATGTTAGCAAACAAACGCAATCGAACACCTTCAAAAATGAGCAAAACCCATATTGTATAGCAAGCTATACAAGAACCTTACATAACAAAATGTAACACAATTGAAAGGCGAAAACCAACGGCCTGGTGTATGTATGTAACGTAAAACCAATAACAAATATAATTTACAGCAACCAACGACAACCAATGAATTATAGGCTCCTGACTTGGAACTGGCGGATCTTTTGTGATTTCTGTTATAAAATTATTCTCTACTTTAATACACTGGGACCTTATTAGAGCTTGACATTTGTGTCTTGTTGAGGACTATGTGTTGACTTCGAAATGTCTTTTATCATTGAACTTCCCATGAACGTATACCCTACACTTTTATTTTATAACGCCATGAACAAACAAAAAGTTTGAAAAAAAAACAAACAACAATAAAAAAAAAAAAACTTCACAGACAATTCTAATTTCAAGCTTTAATAAACACGAAGTGTTTAAAATCCAGGGATGGACTCAGGTGCTCAGAAAGAGTAAGCATTTCCTGCTCAAAATGTTGCGTCTGTTATGCAACTCTTAAAAAGTTTAACTCTTCAGACAAATCGCGTTTGGGGATTGTACCAACCGATGAAAGGGATTGCGGCTACGACAAATAAAATATATCAGAACTGTTATCAGACACTGAGTCTCAGTCAACAATATATCGATATTCGAAGCAAATTTTCAATACATTTATGTAGTTTGTTTGTTAACATACAAAGACAGTTACAGCCAATAGATCTAAAAGCCAAGAATAAAACTAACATATAAAAGAAAGCTCTTGTTGTTTTATACCAGTAGTCATTGTTTAGTATTATCTGTTTCTTCTAGCATCTATTCATAATATTTAATGTCAACAACACCTGTACGTCTATAATTGTAGTTGTATTTTGGCCACCTACCTAGTCAGGCATTAAAGGTCTTCACGAACTGAGATAAAATTAACTTCCATCTAAAGAAATCTAATAATTATCGGACTATTTTATAGAAGTTAATGTAATAAACTGTTTTGATATGTAAACCTTTTAATACATGTGTTAGACCACTGTCTGAAATAGTTTAAATAGTTTACAGATGGTTCATTCTTAATATTTTATGAAGTACGAAGCGTAAAATTTCAAATAAACAGATAAAAGTCTCTATCTATTTTTGTAACAGTATGATATATATCTGTTACCATGTATTGAACAATGTATCTTGGACTCCAGCAGAGAAACGTTATTTTTGTCTAGTTTGTGTTGTGATAAAACTAGGAATTGTAATATATAATTCATTGATAAAATGTAGTTTTCAGGGTAGTGTATAAGTCATTGTGTTTATTTCTTTCGCAGAAAATAAACATTTACTTTAAACTGCCGATCCCTCCGAACACCCGAGTTCAATCTCTATTTTGGTTTGGTTAGTGTTGTTAAATCTAGTTTTCTGTGTAGTGTTTTGTGAACGGTTGATTGACTGCTATGACGGTTTTCTTTTGACCACGAACTTGTCCGTCTTTCTTTTGACCACGAACTTGTCCTTCTTTCTTTCGACCACGAATTTGTCCGTCTATTTTTTTACCACGACGTGTCCGTCTTTCTTTTGACCACGAACTTGTCCTTCTGTCTTTTGACAACGAACTTGTCCGTCTTTCTTTTGACCACGAACTTGTCCTTCTTTCTTTTGACCACGAATTTGTCCGTCTATTTTTTTACCACGACGTGTCCGTCTTTCTTTTGACCACGAACTTGTTCTTCTGTCTTTTGACAACGAACTTGTCCTTCTTTCTTTCGACCACGAATTTGTCCGTCTATTTTTTTACCACGACGTGTCCGTCTTTCTTTTGACCACGAACTTGTCCTTCTGTCTTTTGACCACGACGTGTCCGTCTTTCTTTTGATAACGAACTTGTCCTTCTGTCTTTTGACCACGAACTTGTCCTTCTGTCTTTTGACCACGAACTTGTCCTTCTGTCTTTTGACCACGAACTTGTCCTTCTGTCTTTTGACAACGAACTTGTTCGTCTTTCGCTGCCCTCTTGGTATCTTCTCTAAATTTGTAGTCTTCGTGCACTTATATCATCGGACACTGTAAGGTAACAAATGTGTATCATCACTTAGTTACAATAAACATTGTGTAATAAATTATTATTTTATTTAAAGAAATTTAAAGATTAATGATTAAAACCACAGGAGATATGGGATGAACAAATACTAGAGAAAACTAGAGAAGCAAAAGGAAAAATCAAAAGCACACAAAGACATAATCAATCACTCAATATGTGAAGAAGGTAACTAAAAGACAATTTCGTAAATTGAAGTTCTGACAATACAATCAAACTCCTCACAAAGGCGTCAGCGCTCTCAGGAAATGATTTAATCCGGTGTGAAAACGGGAAACATTGGGTAAATAGTTCTCTTTTCCCTTAACTACAGTCTGTGTAATGATCAATCAACATTTGATGGTGACCATAACTTTTTTAAGTGATGATACCGACCTTATGTAAACACATAGAAAATTTTCGTTAGCTACCTTGTGATTGTTCGTACAAGTGTGGATAGTAACACCCCCCCCCCCCCTCCCCCCCCCCCCCCCCCCCCCCCCCCCCCCCCCCCCCCCCCAATTGACAGAAACAAGTGCCTCTGCTCAAACATCGGGAAATATCATTTAATCATATCTTTTAATCGGGAAAGGTATTATGTATTGTTATTTATATATATATATATATATATATAAATAGTTTTCACTTTATTTGTATCAAATCATATAAAAGTTTAAATTAAACATTACCACAAGTTTAGTTCAAATAGTTTGTGAAATACTATGTAAAAAAATCAGTGATTTACAGTTGTATTTAGTGCCAGTGGTTATGCATCTCGTGCTTTTGGAAAACAAATCTTCTATTTGATTATTCGATAAACTTTAACTATCATTTCTGTTCCCAAAGGGAATGAAAGCGTGCTTTCGATCAAGGTTGGCACAAGACAAATTACATGATAAACTGCAGATGAGTAAACTTTCAACATAATTGTTTTCCACTCCGTGATTAGTTTGTGGCTAATTATTTATGGTGTCTTATGTTTTGTATGCATTGCATTTGGAAAAAGTAGACAATTTATCTGTGATATTTTTATTTATACACGTCGTTTGCACAATTCTGGATTTTCCTATCCCACGTGTATCTTACTTCAAAATTTGAAAATTTAATTAAACTGAAAGTAATATATTTAAAAGATAATACAAGTATGATTCAAAATGAAAGCATTTAAAGCACACAAGAATTAGTTTTGCTCTCCGAACTTTTGGTTATGAGCGTCAATATTTGGTAATTAAGATCATTCTATATTTTCCTCGTATGTGACCTACCGAATTTGACTTATCACCGGGTTTGTACTTATATGAGCAACACGACGGATAAAACATGTAGAGTCGGAATTGCTTACCCTCCCGGAGTACTCGAGGTCACCACCGGTTTTTGGTAGGGTTGGTGTTGCTCAGTCTTTAGTTTTCTGTGTTATGTTTTGTAGACTGTTGTTTGTCTTTTGATCGTTTTTTTCGGTTTTTAGCCATGGCATTGTCAGTTCAATTTTGACTTATGAGTTTGATTCTTCTGTCCTGCCTCTTCTGAAAACCTCACATTGTACGCATGGAAATAATATCATGTGTTATTACTTGATGTTTCGGTTCTTAAGTTACATGATCTGCTTACCCTTCCGGAGCACCTGAGATCACCCCCAGTTTTTGGTGGGGTTCGTGTTGCTTAGTCTTTAGTTTTCTATGTTGTGTCATCTGCACTATTATTTATCTGTTTGTCTTTTTATTTTTGGCCATGGCGTTGTCAGTTTGTTTTCGATCTATGAGTTTGACTGTCCCTCTGGTATCTTTCGTCCCTCTGGTATCTTTCGTCCCTCTGGTATCTTTCGTCCCTCTTTTGCATATTTCATGTTATAATATTTATGCAAACACTTACAGTGTCAAAACAAACGAATCAAGGTTTTTCTTAACAAATAATGACAAAACATATATGATTGATTTTCGCTGAAAAATAAAAGTTTGATATACTAGTATGTACCATTGCATCATTTCATTGTTGCGATAAAGTTCTTAAGATATGGTTTGTCGTTAATTTTAATTTCAATCGAACTAACTACCAATTTCAAACTAAAATTACATGTATCATGAATTATGCAAAACATGCAGGTTCGAGGAGAATGTTTCCGATTTATAATGTTATCGTTAAATACTAAGGATATTTTTTTTCACTTAATAAATACTAGAGAAAACTAGAGAAGCAAAAAGGAAAAATCAAAATGTCGACAATTCATTTGTCGATTAATGGTTATTGGAGCACATAAAGACAGAATCAACCACAAATATGTGATCAAGGTAACAAAAGACGATTACTGTCAATTAAAGCTCTGACGATACAGTCGAACTCCTCACAAGTGCGTGAGCGCTATCAGGAAATGATCAAATCCGTTGTGAAAACGGGAAACAGTGGGTAAATATTTCTCTAGTAACTTCAGTATGTGTAATGGCCAATCTACATTTGATGGTGACCATAACTTTTTTAAGTGATGATACCGACGTTATGTAAGCCTGACTGTATAGTTTATGATATAAATAAATAACCCAAGTTATTGTATTTGGCATGAGTTCTTAAATAGTAAATTAATTCAGAAATTGAATTTAATTAAATTTATGACAAATGATACGATATTTCCTTTTCTATTGTTTTATCTATCTTTCTATGTTGATGTTACGTGTGGCCCTTTCATATGCAGTACTGTACATTTTCTCTATTGAGATTAAGTAGCTCGAGTCCGAACAAGACCATAGAAGTCTATTAAAATGGAGAGCTTGACAGCTTTACACTTACATCCCTCGTGATGAATTAAAAGATTATTAAGTCACATAAATAATTTATCCAAAAGAAGAGCCATTTTAGTGTTATAGACTTCGTTGGATTTTATCATAAGATTTTCCAAAATGAATGTTCACCAATCAAGCACTGCTTCATGAAACTTTACTTTTAACTCGTATAAAGCAGTATAAACCCAAGGATATCAACAAAAAAAAGATAAGAAATTAACCGCGTCTTTTAAATTTGGCCAAAGATAAGATATGTACTTCAACTATTAAGTTTAAAGATTATCCACATCTTTATTTTGCATTTAATACCCATACTGTAGTACTATTGAATTTCACACAGAGTCCTTTTAGTTCGCTAGTTGTCACCAAAATGTCACACAAAATATTGCGAATGCTTCAAGAAATAGGGGACTTTAAGCAAACAACAATCAATTAATTAAGAAAAAAGCAGTGACTACCCCATATTTCAATTCTTAGAAACTATATCTGCTAATGAAGAAGAGATGTATTCTTATAAAGAGAAATATCTTCAAAAAAGTACACGTAAACTACTTTGAAATTATTTGTAAAGATAATTTGATTATATGGAAAAACCTTTTTGTTTAAAGTTCTTCCTTGTTGCACGAATACACGAGTCTGCAATGAATTTTCATGGCTTTTAGCTGATTATCTAACTCATAAATGAGTTTAATCGACATTTGAAAGTAGCTGACATGCATTTAGAATGCATATTACACCTTTGAAATTCATCTATGTCGACCAGCTTCTAGCAGTTTTGCGTTGATTCAATCTATGTTATTATATGTTGTCATAACATCACTGAAGAGACATTAATTGTCGAAATCCGGATATGGTGTACTAATTTTTGCACCTTTTGTTTGCGGTATACCATATTTTCCGCAAATTTATTGTTTTCTGTTTGGTATTAAATTAATAATTTTAAAAGATCCATTTTGTAACATCTTGTGATCCGTTTATTTGGCAATCGTCAATGGCAGACAGCAGGGTTTAAGAACATCTGTTGTTCGACCTGTTAGTCAAATGCATTTTGTTAAAATATACTTTTTCACTTTTTTGGTCTTTTGGAAAATGTTGTTTGTGCTGTATTTAGACCCCTCTATCAAGAAATTTGTTTTGCCTGCACACGTATAAAAATTGCGGTTTTTATCCAACGCAATCATAGGTTTGAACGTTGTTTTCAATTTAGACTTATATATATATATAAATATAGTGAAATGTAAATGGCAAGAATAACAAATGGTGAGATTTGTTACCTCTTAGAAATGTTTATGTTGATGTGGTTCTTAAGTGTTTCTCGTTTTTTTTTATAGATTAGACAGTTGGTTTTCCTGTTTGAATTGTTCTACATAAAGGCAAAAGTAGTATACCGCTGTTCAAAAGTCATAAATCGATTGAGAGAAAACAAATCCGGGTTACAAACTAAAACCGAGGGAAACACATCAACTATAAGAGGAAAACAACGGAACAACAGAAACATTGAAGTGCAACAAAAACAAACGCCAACATACATAGAAACGAACTATTTGACTGCCATATACACTGGTCATTTTTGGGCCTTTATAGCTTGCTGTTGAAGGCCGTACTTTGACCCATAATTGTTTACTTTTTACACATTGTGACTTGGATGGAGAGTTGTCTCATTGGCACTCATACCACATCTTCTTATTTTTATAGAAGTTCATAAAAGATTGCTAGATTAATTAAAAAAAATAGACAGAAAGGAATAAAATCTATGGCTCAATAAACTCCGTTAACCATTTAGAAATATTAAAAGAATACCCCTAGAAAATAATAAAAACAACACGTTATTTATTCCATGCGTCCGAGGCGCTTTTCTGGATTTACCTCTATCAGGAACGCTCACAACCGATATTTGTGAGCCAAGTATGTATAAGAACCGAAACAGTTGAAGAGCTATATAACCAAAAAGAACCTAAAAAAATAAGCCAAATCCAGATAAGGTCAACTTTGTCTCAGGGAGTTGAAACCTTAGTTTCTTTATAATTTCAAAATTTATAAAGATATTTGTTTTAACAAAATGACTAGTGTACAACAATTCAAACAAGAAAACCAACGGTCTTATCTATATAAAAAACGAGAAATGAGAAACACTTAAGAACCACATCAACAAACAACAACCACTGAAACAGGTTCCTGACTTCGGACAGGTGCAAACGAATGCAGCGGGTTTAAACGTTTTAACAGGGGTCAACCTTCACCCTAACCTGAAATAGTAGTGTAACATTACAACATAGAAAGACACACTATAAAAAATCAATTGAAATGGTATAACTCAATAAAAAAGACATATTAACAAAAAAAAGTAAACATTTGATCTATGACACAATGTCAAAAAGACAACTATAACCTTGGCCAAAATGGCGTTAAATAAAATAACGTACACAGGTAAATTTAGATATAATAATTTTGTTGTGAGGAGAACGGAGATATTTTTTACAAAATAAATAAATTTGTTGTTCATAGTACGAGAACAGCAGTGAAAATTTATCGTCATACTAAATACTTATCAAAGTTGTACATATTAAAAAAATACAGAGACGAGATATAACACAACATAAGTAAACATTGAATAACAGAAATGCATTACAAATTGTGTAACAGGTCAAATTAACACGAAAGTACGATTTGAGAGTACTCACAGTTACTGAAAGCTAGTTAAAGCCAAATACAATTAATAATAAAAAATCATGCATCAGAGACTAAAATCAACTAAAACACATCCAAGGAATTTAGTGTTTTAACGCCATGGACAGTCAAAGAAGACATGACTAGTTTGATTCACAAATTGAATTGATCATCGCTCTAGTTATTTTAAAAGCAACTGAAAAAGCATGTTCAATGATACACATAGCACTTTGTTGTCAATATAATGGAATTTTATGCGACTGTCATACAATTGAGAGGTTTATCTAGATATAAAACCAGGTTTAATCCACCATTTTCTACATAAGGAAATGCCTGTACCAAGTCAGTTTCGTTTGATGTGTTTGAGCGGTTGATTTTGCCATTTGATAAGGAACTTTCCGTTTTGAATTTTCCTTCGGTATTTTTGTTATTTTACTTTTTTCAAAGTTTTTCATGTCCTGTGTTTCAATCCTGACAAGTCGAAAAAAAAGTTTAAAGATAATATGCAAACAGCTGTAACAGAACTATTCAAAATACATAATTTACAATTGACTGGCTGTGTTATATATGTTTTAAATCATGTAGTGGTTAATGGATTGCACAGTACAATATTACAGTCATTGAAAATCATTTACTTTGACGATCATTACGGGTTTTTTATATTGTTTGACGTCCTTTCAATAAAATTGGCATAAAGTTTGTCAACTTTTGGCATCAAATCGATTTAATGATATAGAAACAAACAAATCCTGTATCTTATCAAGTTTCATCTCAATTAAGCAATTAAAATAACATTGTCATGGTTTTATCATTCGCTTTAGGGAATACATACATCAACGAAAGACAGCAATACAATTGTTAATCAGAAAGACTCTTATGATATATTTTATCTACTATGATGTGTGTTTCCAGAAAGTATAGACAGAATAATAGATGAAAATGCATTACACCATCATTCAAACGTAATGAATCATATGAAATATAACAAATGAAAATAAATTTTAAAGGTCCATTAAACCGTGTTTTATATTAAGTCTACAATAGCACAAAGGCATAAAGATCTGAACTGGTGTTTTCAATTTGCAATCTTAGATTAGAATAAATTAAAGTACATGTATGTTTATAGGTATGCTTTTAACTGCGAGTCAAGGAAAAACAAGCGATAAAATATGAAGTAATATCGACGCTTTGATTTAAAAATTCGTCTTAGTTTTGCTGTTTTTAGTTTTGGCATAGAACGTTCTTGTATTTTCAACAGATAAGGTGAATTGAGAGAGACATTCTCCGTCGGTCGAATAGTTTGGCAAGTTTCTAATTGATGACTAAACGCTAAGAGGAGACTGGAATGAACTGCAGGACAGAGTGCTACTTATACCGTACAATCAAATCTGAGGGGCTTACATATTGGATTATTATCAATTGTGTTTTTGTTATGAATATGTCTGAAATATCAACATTTGGACCTTAAACAAACAACAAAATTTGACGAATTCAAATACAGAATCATTTATTAAGAATATATACAAAGGATTAAGATTTGTGATATATTGACGCGTTTGTTTCCATTACCCAATAGCTTTATGTTTGTATGAAATTTCTATATACAGCATTATAATTATAAAATCTTTCAAAGTATAATATTCGACAACATGACAACTAACTTGAAACAGCATATATAATTAAAGCAATCATTTTAAACAATATCTTAATCAAGCGAGTGAAACAAAATATGAACTACATTAGAATGTAAATAAATAATATATCAAATTGAGAATGGAAATGGGGAATGTGTCAAAGAGACAACAACCCGACCATAGAACAGACAACAGCAGAAGGTCACCAACAGGTCTTCAATAATTATAGTATCTATAATGAGGTAATAGACATGTCAAAATGGGTAGACTCTATTTAAAGAATTAGTTTGTTAGTTTTAAAAACGAGCAATGTGTTTGCTATTTTACATATTCTTAAAGGTTTGATTTATCATCGACCCATTGTACTTTTGTACATAAGGTTAAGTTGTTTGGAGCAGAGTCCTGATTGTCCAAATTGTTCGGACACAAGGTTTAAATTGTATAAAGTTTAAGCTATAGTGAATGAATTTACAAACACGCAATCCCAAAAGGACAAACAAACTGAGATATAACTGAAGGCAATTATGAACGAGGTTCCTGGCTTGGGATATGCAGATGAACATGTTTTGGGTTTGAATGGGTTTTTTATGTGGATTTTTATAATGGTTTGATATATACTAGTCAACAAAAGTAACGATTCACAAGTTTGAACTCCAATTTATCATAAAATATAATAAATAGGAAAAACTGTTAAATTATCCAATGAAAAACATTCATTTGCAAAGCAAATGCATATGATTAAAAGAATCTGACCAAATTGGAAAGTGAGAAAATACCGTGTTATTGAACACAGAGGTCAAATTTATTTTGCGGAAAATGATGACAAAAGTCGGCACTTAATTTCGAAGATGAGAATTAAGTATTCAAATATCTGCAAAGGCATTCAAAATTTTAAGCAGACCATGTTTACGTTTAAAGTTTTAAGTTCTGAAATAGAGTTTTTAACTTTTGGGTGAAAATACGATTTTTGAAATAACAAAAATTGCAAACAAAAATCGCGTATTGCCTTTAATCAATGGTATTGATAAGAAAATAACACTCTGTAAATATAAGATCAATTGGGCAATTATTTACCTTAGTACAGTGTATCCAATTTCGTCATATATGGAAAATACATTGCCGTGTATCGTTTCTTTTGTTGTCTAGTATATATATATAAGTTATTTTCTTATATGGAGAAAAATCTTCCAAAAAGTACACGTAAACTGTTTACATTTGAAATTTTGAAATTATTTGTAAAGTGTATGTTTGCTTGATAATTTAATTATATGGAAAAAACATTTTTTTAAAGTACTTCCTTGTTGCACGAATACACTAGTCTTCACTGAACTTTCATGGCTTTTAGCTGATTATCCAACTGATAAATGAGTTTAATCAACATTTGAAAATAGCTGACATGCATTTAGAATGCATATTACACCTTTGAGATTCATTTATGGAAAACCGTAGACAAGCTTCTAGCAGTTTTGCGTTGATTCAATCTATGTTATTAAGTGCTGTCACATATATATATATATATAGTGAAATGCAAATGGCAAAATAACAATTGGTGAGATGTGGTACCTCTTAGAAATGTTTATGAATACAAACCTCTCCAGATACAGGAAAAGGTCGGCGCCGGTTACAACATTTCTCTAAGAAAAAATAGTTAAACTGTGTTGTAAGTATTGGCGTCTCTCGATTGCATTACTTAGGATTTACCATTTATGTTGTATACGAATAATCAATATATTCACAAAACAGATTCATCATCACTTTATGTTTTTAAGCAGTTTAGGCAGCTTTGGTTATGGATAATTGTATAAAAATCTCATTGGCACCACAAGGAATTCGCGCATCTTTAGGTGAAAAAATAACCCATTGACAAAAAATCAAATGTATTGTATTTGTATCCGTATCTCATTATTAGGTTGGAATTTATTCTAATATCGGAGAATATCAAACATGAATCGTTATAAAAAAAAATATGCGTCCTTGCTCTGTTATATGAAAATCAACAAATATTAATGTTATTAACAAAGGAAAATGTAATAATTGATTTACTATATCTTATTTTAGCAATTAGTTACAAAAAGTGTTTTGCTTTCGTGTCTGAGTAGAATCTATGTAAAGACAATTCGGTTCAAGGAAATGTTGGTTATTTCATACTGCGTTTGTATAATAGGTCGTCTTTGAACCACGTCAGACTATTTTTCTGAAATATTCGAGGCATGTTTCTCCCTATGTATAAATTTTATTCCTTGTTTTCGTTTTTTTTTCGGTTTTGCTTTACATTTGGTCTTCTTTCTTTTTTTTTTTTTTAGATTATTTAGCACTTCAATGATTTGGGTTTTCAAATAGTTTATTCTCGAACATCACTTAAGAGATATCTATTGTCGAAATGCGCATCTAGTGTAGTAAAATATGAATTTCCGTCATACTTACTTTTATATATTGAGTGTACACACTCTGTAAAATGTCTCAATTGGAACTGACAGATTAATAAGTTAGAGTAAGTAAAGCCATGCATGAAAATTGACGTCTGATGATTAAAACAAAAATACAAAATACAATTTTTTGCTTTACAAATATTGACGGTTCTTTCATCGTATTATATGAATATAAGAAATGTGCAAACCAAAATCCAAAATAGGCATCCATAAAGCAAAAACAAAAATTATTTTTAATTTTCGAAGGTTAGAAGATGAATAGCATACTTTTGAGCTCAGTGTCAGAAAAGTGATGCACAGACCAGATAAAATAGACCAAACTGCAATACCAAAGTTTCTAAATTAATCCATATCGCTTACACTGTAAAATAACATGTATCATTGTGTAAGAAAATAAGTTCTAGTGTTATTCTTTTAATATTTCTAAATGGTTAAGGGTGTCATACCTTTTGGTACCTTTTGATAGCTATTATTTGTGTGTGTCTCTGTCCTATATGTTCTCCCATTTATTTGTATTGTAGTCCTGTCATGTAGTCTTGTCATTTTAATGTTATATTTAACTTGCCTTAAAAGCGGGAGGTTTGGCTAGCCACAAAACCTGGTTCAACCCACCATTTTTTCTTAAAATGTCCTGTACCAAGTCAGGAAAATGGCCATTGTTATGTTATAGTTCGTTTCTGTGTTTCTCCTCTTATATTTGATGTGTTTCCCTCAGTTTTAGTTAGTAACCGGATTTGTTTTTTTCTCAATCGATTTATGAATTTCGAATAGCGGTATACTACTGTTGCCTGTATTCATAGATATACTAAACATGTTGTTATTTTTTTCTGAATTGCCGTCATACATTTTTTTAATTATTGAGTATACACACTGCTCTAAAATGTCTCAACAGGATCTGACAGATTAATAAGTGAGAATAAGTTAATGCTGTTAAGTCATGCGTGAAAATGCACGACTCTTAGATATTAATTAAGGATTAAACCAAAATACAGAACACTATTAGTTTCAAAATTTGTGCTTCACAAGTATTGGTAGTCCTTTTATCGTATTATATGAATAATAGAAATAATAGAAATGCGCACTGTCTTGCATTTATTTCATTAATCTAATATTCTGTTTATGTATTTCTAGGTTTAGTTTTGTTCACAAATTGACTCTGTTATTGCTCTAGTTATATTAAAGGCACCGCCGAATCGTCGGCGTACAGCAACTGAAATCAGCATGTTCAATGATACACATCACTTTATTTCAAAGTTTTTCATGTCCAGTGTTTGAATCCTGACAAGTCGAAAAAAATTTAAAGATAACCTTTAAACAGCAGTAGCAGAACCGTTCAAAATACATAATTTACAATTGGCTGGATTTGTTATATAGGTTTTAAATCATGTAGTGGTTAATGGCTTGCACAATACAATATTACTGTCATTGAAAGTTATTTCCTTTGACGATCATTACGGGAATATTTTATATAGTTCGACATCCTTTCAATAAACTTGGCATAAAGTTTGTCATTATTTGGCATCAAATCGGTTTAATAATATACATGTAGAAACAAATCCTGTATCTTATCAAGTTTCTTTTCAATTAAGCCATAAATATAACATAGTCATGGTTTTATCAATCGCTTCAGGGAATATATACATCAACCAGAGATAGCAATACAATTTTTAGTCAGAAAGACTGTTATATTATGTTGTATCTACCAAGACAAAAACGGGAAGGAAAGAGCGTATGTTTCCAGAAAGTACAGACAGAATTCTAGTTGAATAGGCTTTACAAAATACCTCAAACGTGATAGATTTGATGAAATCAAACAAATATAAATGAATCTTTAAGGTCCATTGGATCTTGTTTAACAGTAAGTCTACAATAGCGCAAAGGCATAAAGATCTTAAACTTTTATTATTCAAATCACATAGGTGTATTATACATCTGTGTTAACTGAAGTATATAATTTGCAATCTTGGATTAGAATAAGTACATGTATGTTTGTTGGTAAGCTTTTACTGCAATTCAAGAAAAAAACAAGCGATAAATAAAGGCCACAATAGTATACCGCTGTTCAACAGTCATAATTCGATTAAGCAAAAACAAATCCGGGTAACAAACTTAAACCGACGAAAACACATCAACTATAAGAGGAAAACAACGAAACAACAGAAACACTGAACTACAACAAAAGCAAAACGCCAACATACATAGAAACGGACTGTCTGATAACAACTGCCATATTCCTGACTTGGTACAGGGCATTTAATGAAAAAAATGGTGGGTTATACTTGGTTTTATTGCTAGCCAAACCTCCCGCTTATATGGCAATGTTAAAAATACCGCTAAAATGACAACACTAATTACAGGAATACAGTACAAACAAACGCAAGAACACACAGCAGAGATAAATACATAGAGAATAACAACGGACACCTCCCATGAATTTACGACAGCACAACAAGACACCACAAACGAAATATAAACTGCGCGTCACATAAATGGATCAACGTCACAAAAAGTGACGTATTTTTTGTGACGTTTATATTATCACAGGTAAATTTCTAAAAATAAAATATGAAGTTATATCGACGCTTTAATTTAAAAATCCATTTCGTTTTTCTGTTTTTACTTTTGGCATAGAAAGTTCCTGTATGGTGGCGCTTAATTTCAGAATGCTTAATCCCGGATGGTATTGTCTGTAGAAAAGTCAACACATTTACTACCATGCATTTTGTGTTTCAAAATGCACAGCTGTCCAATTTCGTAAATTTTCCAACAAAAATTAGGATTGCAACTCCTTCTGTCAATGTTTGCCTAAGATAAATGGTTTTAGATATTCCTTTTCGAGTCCTATTTGTTATTCAGATTACATGAACGTATCCCTCTATGACTGCATTATTATTGGACCGTGACATTTTCTGTGAAAGAAATGATAATGAACCATGTCCACAAAAATTTGTTATGTTCTTTGTTGAAGGCCGTACAATGACCCATAGTTACTTACATCAACATCTATGGTATCTGGTTGATAGTTGTATAATTGGCAATCATACCACATCTTCTAATTTTCATACCAATGACCAATATGAACATCAGAGATGCGAGTTAAAAGACAAGGAGCCAGCAACTAAACACGCCCTAGATGGTTCCGATTTTAAACAAGTTAATCTTAAGTTTTCTTTGTAATATTTTGTTATTGTTGTTTATAATTTTTATTGATTTTTTTATTGTTTTTATTGATGGTTTTAGATTGTGTCCTTGGAATCTTCTCTCTCTGACCAAATACCTGAAATCAAATCCAAATTGTCAACAGACAAGGTGAATTGAAAGAGAAATTCTTTGTCTGTCGAGTAGTTTAGCAAGTTTCTTATTGATGACTAAACGCAAAGGGGAGACTGGAATGAACTGCAGGACAGAGTGCTACGTATCCCGAACAATCAACTCTGAGAGGCCTAACTATTATCAATTTTGTTTTTATTGTGAATATGTCTGAAATATCAACCTTTGGATCTTAAGCAAACAACAAAATTTGACGAATTCAAATACAGAATAAATAATTTAGAATATATACAAAAATTTAAAACTTGTGATATATTGACGCGTTTGTTTCTAATACCCAATAGCTTTATGTTTGTAAGAAATTTCTATATACAGCATTATACTTATAAATCCTTTTAAAGTATAATATACGACAACATGACTACTAACTTGAAACAGCATATATAATTATAGGAATTATTTTAAACAATATCTTAATCAAGCGAATGAAACAAAAATATGAACTGCATTAGAAATGTAAATAAATAATATGGTATCTATAATGAGTTTTTTTTCACATGTCAAAATGGGTAGACTCTATTTAAAGAATTAGACTTGTTAGTTTTTAAAACGAAATATGTGTTTGCTATTTTTCATATTCTTAATGGTTTGATTTATCATTGATACATTGTACATCTATACAATTAAAATAACGAGATCCAATTTGTTAGCCGGCATGACGTAAAAACCATGAATCAAAGAATTCAACTTTATATATAACTTATATAGGACAATGGTGTTGATTAAAAATTACACCATTACAGGCCCTTTTGTTTTCCACATAATTACTAGTAATATAACCAATAATTAGCAAGTTCCGGGCCGAATCCGATACCGATACCAATAGTATATATCACCTGTTACCTAATCTGTACGTTCCGCCTCTGTAAGGCGCACCGCCAAACGGTGTATTTGGGATTTGCTATATACACGGGCCATAATCACACCTGAACTTCGTCATTATACAGGGATTGACACTACTAAATTCAATCGTTGTCACATGTAGTTTCCGATTGTAGTGAGAAAACTAGGACGGGTTCAAACAGAAAGATTTTGAAAGCAGAGAAAACTGTTCACTTTTATATAATCAGCATGACTTTATCAGATGACAATACGAATACTAAATATCCAGGCTAAAATTAAGGCATAGGTAGTTTAATTCTCTCACTTAACCGCGATGTCGCGGGTGTGATCTAGTATGTATATAATTATGTTTATAAGGTTATGGTGTTTTGAATCCTGATTGTCCAAAGTGTTCAGACACAAGTGCCAAGGTTTAAATTGTTAAAGTTTAAACTACAGTGAATGATTTTACATACACCAAATTTCCGAAGGACAAACAAATTGAGATATAACTGAAAACATTTACGAACGAGGTTCCTGGCTTGGGATATGCACATGAACATGTTTTTGGTTTGAAATGGTTTTTGAAGACTCAATCCTTCTCATTTTTATCACGATGAGTGAGGATACAATCGATGCATTGAAGCAAATACAATAAATATCAATTCAGATATTAAATTACAAGTAGAATCGTACTTGCATAATATATTGCTCAATACGTTTTTAATTGTAGTAAAAATTTTAACTTGTAAGATTGTCTTTCCTTCTTTAACTAATGATTTTTATTCATCATTTATTATCTTTTTACTTTTTAGATAAAAGAAGGACAATTTTAACAGCATATACACATGTTCTTCTGTCATTTGATTCCACATATATTGACGTCTTCAAACTTTTTTGTTTAGAATAGTTGCTGCCTACCAGCGTCTATTATATTTTCAAATGTCGACTTTAATTATTTATTGACAAATCAACATCTCTATAATTTACGTATAACGACTATATTAGAATTAACTATAATTGCTTTACATTTATTGTTTGTGTAATTTTAGGGAGTGTGCATTCAAATTTTGAATCGCAAATAAATGTGGCAATCTATTGTTTTCAAAGGTCGTTGAAACTACCCAAAATTTTGGAAATTATAATAGATTTTCTGGGATAAGAAAACTCTAAACTGAAAGTCAAAGTCAAAACTTTTAAAGGTTACATAGCAGTCAAGCAGTAACAATGAAATAGATGGCTAAATTAGTTTTTTACCATTCATGGTACTATTTCACCCGTTACTGGCGATAGTAAGTGCTGTTATTTGTATCCAGATATTAAATGGATAAGCTGAGTGGATATAGATTTGCGTTATAGCAAAAGGCCTTAGAAAACGCCAAAATAACAAAAGACGATTAAATACTATACAAAACACTAAATAGGAGTTAAAGATTAAGCAAAACGAGCTCAGCAAAAAGGGGGTAATTACAGGTGCTTCAGAATGTATCACAATGACAACAAAAGCAACATGAACTTCACTCTAACAACCTGGTATAAACTCAACTCAAACAACCTGATATGAACTCTACTCTAATAACCTGACATAAATTCTACTCAAACAACCTGACATAAACTCTACTCTAACAACCTGACATAAACTCTACTCAAACCACCTGACATAAACTCTCCTCAAACAACCTGACATAAAGTCTACTCAAACAACCTGACAAAAACTAAACTCAAACAACCTGACATAAACTCTACTCTTACAACCTGACATAAACTCTACTCTAACAACCTGAAACAACCTGACATAAACTCTACTATAACAACCTGACATAAACTCTACTCTAACAGCCTGACATAAACTCTACTCTAACTATCAGACATATACTCAACTCAAACAACCTGACATAAACTGTACTCAAACAACCTCAAATAAAAACTACTCAAACAACCTGACATAAACTCTATTTAAACAACCTGACATAAACTCTACTCAAACAACCTGACGTAAACTCTACTCAAACATCTGACATAAACTCTACTCAAACAACCTGACATATTTTTGGAGTGTTAAAAATTCTTTAGAGGTTTTTGATGAAATACATGCTTTTGATGGTCCTTTTAATTCTGTTGACAGTTATGATTTTTCTACTGTCTGTACCACACTTCCACACAATCTTATCAAGAAAAAGTTTTCATATTAAATGGTCTTTTGAAAAATCTCATTACAAATTTATTTGCTGTTACTCGTTTAAAGCCTTTTTCTGTAACGAATAAGGAAAGTATGCTAGATACACTTACTGGAAATGTGAAGATATGATTGAAGCTTTAAATTTTCTCCTGGACACGTATATGAACGTTTCGGCGATACAGTGTATCGACAAGTAGTAGGTATTCCTATGGGCACTAACTGCGCCCCTTTAATAGCAGATTTATTCCTGTATTGCTATGAATCTTAGTTTATGACCAAACTCAGTAAAGACATGCATCGTTACATTTGGTTGATACATTCAACAATACCTTCCGTTATCTAGATGATATTTTTTCGTTAAATAATCCAGAGTTCTCTAAATATACTACCGAAATTTACCCAAAAGAACTTACTTTAACTAAATCAAACATAAATAGCAGTAGTTGTCCTTTTCTAGATTTGGACATTTCAATCTCTAAAGGAAAACTCCATACTAAAATTTACGACAAAAGAGACGACTTTTCATTCCCTATTGTTAATTTTCCTTTTCTAGACGGCGATGTTCATTTGGCTCCATCATACGGTGTTTATATATCTCAACTCGTTCGTTATGCCCGTGTGTGTAGTGATGTCATAGATTTTAACGAACGTAATCAATGCATCACTGATCACTGGTAAATTATTAAGTCAGTGATTTCGTTACCATAAATTACGTAAAACTTTTACTAAATTCTTTCATAGATACAAAGATTTTATAAGTAAATTTGGCTGTACCTGTAGAAAACTGATAAAAACGGTATTTCACATCCTACATTTTACGGTAATATTGTACTTAAAGCGCGGAAATCATTATGTGATCCGTGTAAACTCATCGAACCTTTAAACAAACTTATTGGTAAAGGTTATCTTACCAATGTTGTAATTAGATCTTTGAATATAGTTTACATTGGCACTAATATCGATTTTGTCATCAGCAAATTAAAACATAACTAAATTTGTATTCTTTTCACACGGGATGTATAAAGACACACCCACGTTCATTTTGATCAATAAAGAGGTTAACTCCTAACTATCCTACTGCCTGTCGATACATTTATTTTTGGCATTGCACAAGTCATGTCTTCTTTGATTGTCCATGACGTTAAAATACTTAATCCCTGGGATGTGTTTTAGTTGATTTTAGTCTCTAATGCATGATTTTTTATTATTAATTGTTTTTGGCTTTTATTTGATTTTTGGTGTTTTAACGGCTTTTAACTAGCTGTCAGTAACTGCGAGTACTCTCAAATCGTACTTTCTTGTTTATTTGACCTGTTGGTACTAATTGTAATGCTTTTTTGTTATTTAATGTTATTCAGAGTTATATTTGGTCTATATACCAGCTTTGATAAGTGTTTGGTATTACTATAAATTTTCACTTCTTCGTACTATGAACATCAAAATTATTTATTTTGTAAAAATATTTCCTTTCTCTATTTGAACTGTACACGTAAACCTAACAACAAAATTATTTTCATTTACCTGTGTTTAAAGTAATTGCAAATGGCTGATATTTTTGTTCAAGCATATTGTTTTTCTTAAATTGTTTAACATTTCACAGCGGTATAACATGTTACTTTTATTATTCTTCCCTTAGTTTATTTATTTTGTATTAAGATTGTATCATAGATCAAATTTATTTATTCAGTGTATGTTCGCTGGTGTTAATATGTCTTTCGATTGAGTTAAGCCATTTCAAATTACATTTTATAGTGTGTCGTCTTTCTATGTTGTGATGTTACACTGTTGTTTCAGATAAGGGTGAAGGTTTGGTACCATTTAAACGTTTAAACCCGCTGCAATTGTTTGCATCTGTCCTAAGTCAGGAATCTGATGTTCAGTAGTTGTCGTTTGTTGATGTGGTTCATAAGTGTTTCTCGTTTCTCGTTTTTTATAAAGATAAGACCGTTGGTTTTCCCCTTTGAATGGTTTTACACTAGTAACTTTTGGGGCCCTTTATAGCTTGCTGTTCGGTTTGAGCCAAGGCTCCGTGTTGAAGACCGTACTTTGACCTATAATGGTTTACTTTTATAAATTTGGACTTGGTTAGAGAGTTTTCTCATTGGCACTCATACCACATCTTCTTATATCTATAAAGTATACCCTCACAACCTGACATAAAATCAACTCAAACAACCTGACATAAACTCAACTCAAACAACCTGACAAAAACTCAACTTAAACCACCTGACATAAAGTCTACTCAAACAACCTGACATAAACTCTACTCAAACAACCTGACATAAACTCTACTCTAACAACCTGACATAAACTCTACTCTAACAACCTGACATAAACTCTACTCTAACAATCAGACATAAACTCAACTCAAACAACCTGACATAAACTCTACTCAAACAACCTGACATCAACTCTACTCAAACAACCTGACATAAACTCTACTCAAACAATCTGACATAAACTCTACTCAAACAAGCTGCCATAAACTCTACTCAAACTACCTGAAACCTGACATAAACTCTACTCAAACAACCTGACATAAACTCTACTCAAACAACCTGACATAAAGTATACTCTAACAACCTGACATAAACTCAACTCAAACAACCTGACAAAAACTCAATTTAAACAACCTGACATAAACTTAACTCAAACAACCTGACATAAACTCAACTCAAACAACCTGACATAAACTCTACTCAAACAACCTGACATAAACTCTACTAAAAAAACCTGACATGAAGTATACTCTATTAACCTGACATAAATTCAACTCAAACAACCTGACAAAAACTCAATTTAAACAACCTGACATAAACTTAACTCAAACAACCTGACATAAACTCTACTCAAACAACCTGACAAAAACTCTACTCTAACAACCTGACATAAACTCTACTCTAACAACCTGACATTAACTCTACTCAAACAACCTGACATAAGCTCTACTCTAACAATCAGACATAAACTCAACTCAAACAACCTGACATAAACTCTACTCAAACAACCTGACATCAACTCTACTCAAACAACCTGACATAAACTCTACTCAAACAATCTGACATAAACTCTACTCAAACAAGCTGCCATAAACTCTACTCAAACTACCTGAAACCTGACATAAACTCTACTCAAACAACCTGACATAAACTCTACTCAAACAACCTGACATAAAGTATACTCTAACAACCTGACATAAACTCAACTCAAACAACCTGACAAAAACTCAATTTAAACAACCTGACATAAACTTAACTCAAACAACCTGACATAAACTCAACTCAAACAACCTGACATAAACTCTACTCAAACAACCTGACATAAACTCTACTAAAAAAACCTGACATGAAGTATACTCTATTAACCTGACATAAATTCAACTCAAACAACCTGACAAAAACTCAATTTAAACAACCTGACATAAACTTAACTCAAACAACCTGACATAAACTCTACTCAAACAACCTGACAAAAACTCTACTCTAACAACCTGACATAAACTCTACTCTAACAACCTGACATTAACTCTACTCAAACAACCTGACATAAGCTCTACTGAAACAACCTGACATAAACTCTACTCAAACAACCTGACATAAACTCTACTCAAACAACCTGACATAAACTCTACTAAAAAAACCTGACATGAAGTATACTCTATTAACCTGACATAAATTCAACTCAAACAACCTGACAAAAACTCAATTTAAACAACCTGACATAAACTTAACTCAAACAACCTGACATAAACTCTACTCAAACAACCTGACAAAAACTCTACTCTAACAACCTGACATAAACTCTACTCTAACAACCTGACATTAACTCTACTCAAACAACCTGACATAAGCTCTACTCTAACAATCAGACATAAACTCAACTCAAACAACCTGACATAAACTCTACTCAAACAACCTGACATCAACTCTACTCAAACAACCTGACATAAACTCTACTCAAACAATCTGACATAAACTCTACTCAAACAAGCTGCCATAAACTCTACTCAAACTACCTGAAACCTGACATAAACTCTACTCAAACAACCTGACATAAACTCTACTCAAACAACCTGACATAAAGTATACTCTAACAACCTGACATAAACTCAACTCAAACAACCTGACAAAAACTCAATTTAAACAACCTGACATAAACTTAACTCAAACAACCTGACATAAACTCAACTCAAACAACCTGACATAAACTCTACTCAAACAACCTGACATAAACTCTACTAAAAAAACCTGACATGAAATATACTCTATTAACCTGACATAAATTCAACTCAAACAACCTGACAAAAACTCAATTTAAACAACCTGACATAAACTTAACTCAAACAACCTGACATAAACTCTACTCAAACAACCTGACAAAAACTCTACTCTAACAACCTGACATAAACTCTACTCTAACAACCTGACATTAACTCTACTCAAACAACCTGACATAAGCTCTACTGAAACAACCTGACATAAACTCTACTCAAACAACCTGACATAAACTCTACTCAAACAACCTGACATAAACTCAGATGATTTGGAAAAGTAATTAAACATGTTTCCTGGCCATTTTTATCTATTTTCACATTTGATTAGAACGTTTTTATTTGTAGTTTTTTTCTTCGAGGCTTGCTTTAGATACATCAGTTTATTGTTGCAGTGCGTTATAAGTTGTTATAATATCTGAGAAAAAAAATTTTTTAAACTTGTTTCATCTGACGGGGAACCGTGTGTACCAAATCAATTTTGGTCATTTTCTTTGCCTGATTACTTTGAGGTCTAGTTTATATTTAGATCATGTATGATTTTCAATTAATCCGATTTTATAATCAATTCAACTCTACCATAGGGTACTTATCTCGCACAAACTAAGTTTTGAATTGCATGTCAGGGATTTATTTTAATGCAGGTGATACAATTTTTATCGATTCGTTCAATCTCATGCAACTGTTTCACCACAAACCATATAAACAAAAAACAATAAATGTATACTGCAAGGAATGATTAGTATTTCCAAGATTATCGAGGAATAAACGTATTTGTTATTGTTTGATATAGAATTTAAAAGAAATTTCAGGACATGCAAAAATAAGTAATTAAAACTTTTCCAAAACAATTAATTAACTAACTTATGATACTTATTTAGGGACCAACCACTTGTATAACAGTAATAGGGTATGAGAGAAAATAAATTATGTGGATGATAAAAAGTTGAGGCTGCATTGAAATTTTGAGAAGGGAACACTTAAAATAACCCCAAATGTTATTGATTTTTTTTTCAAGAAAATGTCTGGTTATATACTATTGAATTTCTTTAAACAGTTGTATTAAATTGGTTCACAGAAGTGCCATCTTCCTAGAAATTAAGGAGCATCTATTTCTTTTTCTTTTTTTTTTCATTTTTTTTTTTTGGTTGCACGGAAGTCTCAGTGATCACAGGGTTTGTTGTAATTTAAAAGCATGCATCTTCTGCAAGTCACATATCTTTCTTACTTGGCACTGTGTCTTGCCAATGCATGGGTATTATTTCTATTTGGTATTATATAAAAATTAGGAGACGTGGTATGAATACCAATGAGATAAATATCCATAGACCAATTGATAAAAATGTGAAAAATTAAAAGTCACGACCTTGAACAATGAGCAAATCTCATACCGTATATATATATATACTTGCCACTATACATCATGTACTGTGTAACAACCCTAGATAAAGAGGACGAGAAAAGGCGTTATTCGACTTAACGAAAGCTATATTTTATATAGTCTAGTCGGTCGAAAGTCTAGGGCGCTGGACACAGTGCAGGTGGTGTTATCACGATGTCTCAGATGCAGGGGTTCGAATCCCGCTGAGGGAAGAACAAAAATTTTCTCACGCAAATTTGCAGATATAACAGATGAGACGAAGTATATATAAGTTATGGTGTTAGCCATGTATGTCCACAGGTTATCCGATGGAGAACGTCTGTCGTAAAGTTGTCACATATTTAGACGTATATAATAAAACTAAAATTTGATGTGACAGCATGTTAATTAAAATTATCATCCTTTACGACAGACAAAAACAGCTGATTTGCAAGGTATACCATCTACTTGCCACTATACATCATGTACTGTTACAACCCTAGATAAAGCCGAGGAGGAAAGGCATGACTCGACTAACGAAAGCTATATTTTATATAGCCTGAGACGGTGGTCAAGTGGCCTAGTGCGCTGGACACAGTGCTGGTGGTATTGCCACGATGTCTCAGATGTTAAAATCTCGCTTATTTAAGAACAATTTTGAGACGAAGTAAATTATATCATTAAGCTTTAAAGGGCACTGGTATTTTTGATGTGAAACAAGTCAAAATAGAAAACCAATGTCTTGATTAATACTACAACAATGAAAGAAAAACAAATGTGGCAGACAACGACAAACACTGGACTTCAGGTTTCTGACTAATGACATTCACATAAAGAATTTGATGTGGTTTGATAAGCTTGTGAGCCCTCATTTTTCCCCAACCTGGGACAGTGGTGAAATAACACAACACAAGAACAAACTAAAAATTATTTGGAAAGGGCTCATCACAATGGTACTAAGCACAAAAACAAAAAACAAAAAGACACAAAGTACCAATCTTAAGGTCCTGGCAGTTTATGAAAGGTATTTCAAAGACCAGTTTCAACAAATAAATAGAGCATGTACTCCAAACACTTAAATGTTTATAATGGTGTTTTGATGGCGTGGAATTTGTATCCACTTTGCAGGTTTGTTGTTTTCAGTACTCGGGGTTTTTTATTTTACTTATCATTGCTGTTATTCTTATGTGTGGATTTGCATAGCTATGATAATCAAACACGCTTCTTATCAAATCTTGTTTCTTAATTATGTATTTGGCTGTTATGTATTGGCTATTTTAAACAATCAAGATGCTTGTCATTCTTCCTCAGTTCCAGAATATGCTAACTAATGGCATTACTTTATCTTTCAAAAATGATAAATTCAACTTTGTTTCTGACGAGTCTAATATACATTTTATATCTTATAAGTCAATTCATAGTTAGAATTTAAAACCCATCTTATAAGTCAATTCATAGTTAGAATTTAAAACCCATCTTATAAGTAAATTCATAGTTAGAATTTAAAACCCATCTTATAAGTCAATTTTTATGTTTTGGAGTTTAGTGTGACGTCCATTTTCACTGAACTATAGTACACAATTTTATTTAGGGGCCAGCTGAGGACCACCTCTGGGTGCGGGATTTTCTCGCTGCGTTGAAGACCCATTGGTGGCCTTCGGCTGCTGTCTCTTCTTTGGTCGGGTTGTTGTCTCTTTGACATATTCCCCATTTCAATTCTCAGTTTTATATCATAGTTAGAATTTAAAACCCATCGTATAAGTCAATTCATAGTTAGAATTTAAAACCCATGTTTCTCTATTGGTTTCCTTACAAAAACTCTATTGAATTGTAATATTACTTTGTTGATATTCATAACCCCTAAATCCATTTAGAATACTCCAAATAAGAGGGGCAACTGAGAAAATAGCAAACTTCAATCAGGGCGAAGTCATATGTCGACAGGATAAGGACATCCTGATATGCATATACATCCGCCATTTGAAATCAGACTAATTCAAAATTGTCACGACAGGGAAAAGATGACTATCGGTAAATCGGATCAGACGACTACACCGGTGTCATACCAGATCAAAGACCGCGAAAACATTTCACGCATGAGTTAAATAATGATACCAAGGCACATCGCGTCATTCAACTAATTCGTGAAAGTAACCGTCAAACCCTGCAGGAGATTTATTTTATATGTTGGGACTATTCTGTGATGATTGAGTTAGTATAATAAAAACATAAACGTTCGTAACAAACAGTTACGATATATAAACACTATACATTGGAGCACATGGTATGTTACTACTGAGAACTGGGAAGTTGACAATAACGGGCTAAACATGCACACAGTCGCTGAAATGTTGTTATCAATTGAGTGACAGGGCATGACCAATGTATATGACCGGGAAACTTAAGAAAATGGCAAGAAGCTTTTTTATGTGGGAGGGTTTAGTGTGAATTTGGCAACTTGTGTATAAAAAACGGAAGAGTCTTGTATGGATGCACAATAAATACCAATTGGAATTTCAACTGTTCGTGGGAAAAATCAACCCTACAAACAAAATCGTAGTTAGAAACATTGACAGTAGCTTTGTTTTTTCATATCATTATGTGTTCGTTACAGAGAATTGTGTGCTGATTAAAAGAACATATTGGGATTGAACCCCCTCATCTAAAAAACTATTTACATTTTATTTGTATTTCCGGTCCAATGAAAGTGGGCAACACCGTAAAGATATGTATCCCCATTACTAAAACAAATCATAAGTATGATTCAAATATTGTCAATACTAAAAATGGATATCTTTTGTGTACAGAAAAAAATCAAGATATGCAAAACATTAATGTGAAAATCTATTTTGCCAGTTCAACGAAAACCATTTCTTTTGTCTGAAATGTATTTCAATATTATCTGTTGAAAATATGATATATTTAAAACTTTAAAGACTCGAATTTTCATTCACAATGATTAATTCACAGCAAATATGTAAGTTTTGAAAACTACGAATTTTGTGATCTACTTGTCACTGAGTGATTGTTACTGCTTATGTATTCTGCTTAAAACGAAGTTTGACCAGAGGCGAAAATGTACAGAAACAGAAAATGTTAAGAAGACTATATAGTCTGTTGATTGGTCGAGATAGAATACTACTAATAAATTATTAGACAACACTTTTGGGAATCTTGAAATAGTTGTTAAACTTTTGATGTATGCTTGGTTGTTTGCCAGATCATATAATAACTTTTATATACCAAATCCACAAATCGACTATTTTTTATGTTTCCCTATTGAATAAATTCCAAACAAACAAATCTTATTTATTTCGAGAACTATCGATGTGTCTGGTCGGAATTCGTGTGGGTAGTTTCTTCCTGGATCTAGACATTATGGCACTTGTGAAATTTCCCAAGATCAACAAGAGAAATATGGAAAATATCATAAAATGGCGAATACAAAAAAATATATAAGTAATGGGTCGTTTTAGTGTTTCCTGTTGCTTTCAATTGCACGATTTTGTCAATTATCGTTTCCTAGTATTTAATTGGTGTTTTGACGTCCCTGTCTTGCATTATGTTATTGACTGTGAAAAAAATATTTCCTTTTGATACTTATTCTTTCTATTCCTTTAAGTTTTCTATTACATGCACGTTTGTTTTAAAGGATACAGTGATTTACATTTAATATGAAACTATAATAATAGTATTGCCGGATAGTTGACTTTTCCTTGGCGAAACTATTTCTGGTTTACACCGAAACCTTCATACATAATAAAATGCACGAATAAGTAGATTTTTGTTCATTTCTTTGTTTTAATGTTTCCTAATTATAAATTCATAAAAATCTTATACGAATTCAATCTTTCATCGCGTGAAAGATGATTTTTACTATCAAAAGTAAAAACAATATTTTAAATTCCATTTCGTGATTGGGTTATTTCCTTGCTTATTAGTGCCTGTTAGAACTTTATATATAATTCTCACTGCTGATTCTCATGGGTTTCACATGGTGGCAGTTTCATTGGAAATTAAATAATCTATGTTTGTGTATATCAATTTTTCTAAAAATGGTTGTTAGAATTAAAATTTACTATCATATAAAACAACTTTAAATGTAGTAAAACAAATCTGCAAAAATATAAAAAATATATATTAATAAACAAGCAGGGGAGGGGGGGGGGGGGGGATAAGTCAATGAAACACCTGTCTATTATTAAATACAGGTTGTTGACTTCTAGATGTCTTTATGTGTTTCGTGTTTTTGGGTTGATGTTTCATTATACCTCTCATTGTTTATCATTATGTATTGACACAGATAGGTTTTACGTCAATTGAACTTGTTTTATGTTAAAGTAAATATTAAATGAACCATTTTGACTTGAAACGGCATCTCGAAGACACCATGTAGAGGTCAACTCCGGTAGTCAACAAAAAGACAGGTGTCTATAAAATATGTCAAGCTCTAAATCGCCATTGAGTCTAAAAAAAGTCGAAGATGAATTAATTTAAGTAACAGGGAATACTAAAGATTTGCCGCCATCACATAATCCCCAAAAGAAAAAAGGCCGTTAAGATGTAAAAAGGATAACTCAAGTTGGGACATGCAAAGGAACATACCCGGATGTACCGGTAATCAGTAACAGTAACAGTAAACGTGTTTACAAACCATTTTTAGAAATATAAAATGACTAAGATGCAATATATATTAACACTTTTTGATTAACATGATGATTATATAGTACCTTAACTACCGGTAATATAAGCTAATGACGAGGACAATTATAATATTACATGATTATTTTAAAAATCTGATAAATATGTTATAAGAAAATGTATGTTGTAAGCCAAAGCTGTCCCAAGTCAGTAGTTGTTGTTGGTTGCTGTCTTTTATATCGGGTTTTCGGTTTATTTTTTGTCATAAATCAGGCCGTTGTTTTTTTTTTTTCGTTTAAATTTTGTCATATTTTGTCATGTCGCGGCCTTTTAAAGCTGACTTTTCAGTATGGGTTTTACTAATTGTTAAAGGCCTATGCGGTGACTTATAATTGCTTAAATCAACGTAATTTGTACTCTGTTGGATAGTTGTATCAAAGGCAATCATACAACATCTCCTTATTTGATATAAATCATGTATGTGTCAAACGTCTTTTTTGGGCATATAAATGATTGTAGATATTGTCATTAAGGTGGAAAAAACTGTATGTTTTTTACGAAGTCTTCGAATCTCTTGATAATTCAGTTTACCATACTTAGTCATTTTATCAGATCTGTCTTTTCTCATTAATATTCTTATATCGACTAACTGTCAAAATCCTTTCATGTTTATTAATGCCTAATTGTGTGATTATTTCAACACGAACTGGACGGTCTTCGTAATAGTCTAGGTATGTTTGATCTTACTGACTCCGACTTTTTCATTAACTCCCGAACGTGCTCGAAAGGACACGGCGAGTACAATATACCCCGAATTACGATCGTTTAAGGTTAATTGGTATAAAATGGCACTATATAAGAGATGATTATACTTGAACTAGAATTGATACTGATGAGATTTCAATGTCGTTTTCTAATACCGCTGATTTGACGTTTAATCAGACGCAGTAACAATAATACAACTCGAGGTTCACAATAAATACAATCGTTTAAAGTTTTACAACCTTAATGGTAAGATGCACCGATAACTGAACACAATTGCTTACAATTAATGAAGCGTATTATATAGATCTATAAACTTTCGACAAACAAAACAGATTTCATTTTTCTTATGGGAAAAGTCGAAACAAAATACCAAAAGGAATTGAATAACAATTTATTTATTGGAATTTAGAGATAAAATCTTTTATTGAGGTTTGATATTTTGTTCAAATTGAATGCAGTAAATGTATTTCTGGTAATTTCTTCTCACATGTCATTTAATTTCATTTAAATAATAAGTATGGCAATACTTCATGTTTCAAAACATCATTTCTAATTGCCTTGAACTGTATTTCTATTACATTGCATATTCAATAGACTTTTCCCTTTCATAGTACCAATATGCTAAACTGTTTCTCCAGGTTGCAGCTTGAATCATCTCTTCAAACTGATCAACATTTGAAACGTTTTATTACATTGTTATTGAAAAGTTGTTAGTATTAAACAAGTGCATTGTAATATACAGTGTGTAACAGTTTTCCTGTGATTGACTCTTTATTTGTAAAGTAAGGTAACTGCAACCCTCATTGTTCAGCTCATGAAAAATACACTTGTCGAATTGCCATACTAAATGAATCGGGCCTTTTTTTTGCAGAGTAGTAGTTAGCAAGAAATAAAACAGATTTTTCCATTTATGATTTAGTGAAAATATTTGAAAATAAACATAAAAAAAAGTTTTATTTTAAAAATGGTAAGCATCCCATCACTACTAGCCCTTCTTTTTATTTGGCACGAACACATTTATCTTCTATCCGATAATAATCGTTGTCTTAGCCTCTTTTCAATAAATGTGTGGTCATTATGAAAAACAAGAAGCTAGGATAATATCATAAAAGCATCAAGTAAATTAGAACGTATTAGAAATTATATTAAAAACGTCAAGTTTCATCACCGGAAGTATAACTCCCTAGCATAGAATATAGAATTGCTATTTTTGTTAGACATAAAATGGCACCAACGGAGCTTCTTGTCATCTTCCATCATATAGACAAAAGGAGATTAAAGACACCAATGTACATAAAAAGGCGAAATTGCTATTTTGTGAAAAACAGGAAACCTTACTGAATAGTTCTAACCTGAAATAACAGTTATGTATAAGAACACTGCTGTGATGGATAAAGCAAAACTTAGTTTTTACATTACTAACGTTAATGTGATATTGAACCATTTCTAATATATACTTAACAACATCAAAACATATCATAAATAAATATCAGGATTATTCTTTTTAATCAGCAGAATGAAAGATATCCTATTTTATATGTCCTTTGGGTTAACATAAAATGAAATAATCAAAAGTGAATTTTAAATTTAAAGGTAAAGTAAAATGCTATATCTGAGTTTTATTTGCATTTAGTTTTAATATGGCATGTATATAAAAGAGATGTGGGACTTATGTAAATGAGAGAGCAATCCAAAGACACTTGAAGTCAAAAGACAAATATATATAGTTTTGCAAGATATAAAATTGTCCTTTTTTTCCTTTTGACTTGTGATATCTACTGGCATATCGGTAACAAATGTGTGCATTGTTGATACTCAAGTTTTTTCACATACTGATTTGTAATTTTTTTTTCTCTCTTATCTACCGCCATGGTCGTGCTGTTCTTCATATTATATTTATTTGTTTCTTTTTATATTAATTGTTGTACAGATACAATGATGGGCCCGTTCATAACCATATTAGTTCTGTGGACTTTCAGTATTTGTATTGGACATTACAATTGTTGAAAAACGATTATTACAGCAGCTCATGGAAGGTTTATCAAGGAGGTTCCATTGTTAAGATACAATGGAGACCAAAATCAGTGCAAAATATATATGCATTGGTGCAACCGTTCAGCACTTATTTCTGTGGTAGTTAAACATTTCAATAAATCCTGGGTTATTGTCCTAATGAATCACATGTAAACAGTAAATGCTACTTGTAAACATTTATTTATTTTCGTCGAGATCAAAGCAATATCAATTGCATGCATGTATGTGCTCAGAATTCAGATTACATAAAACCGCGTTAAACCGTTAAATATCCATCTTCACATCTATTACTAAGTTATGTTATAACTATCTTAAAGTAACAAAAATTGTTCAAAAGATCATATGAAATATGAAAGTATGTGTTCTATTTGCCAATTGATTCAAAAGTATATGGAAAGTCATATAAACAGAGGCGGGAGATACAAAAAGGAGAACTATAACAGTCAGTTGAAGAGATCGACAAAATCATGGCAAAAAACCAATCGGAATCAAGGTCAAGCATATGATAAATTCTATTTCAGCATATGCTTAATTCATTTCAAGGTCATAAATATTGAATTTAGTATATGCTAAAATGAATTCAGCATATGCTACAATAAATTTAGCATATGCCGGAATACAATTTACTATATGCTGAAACACAATTTACCATATGCTGAAATACAATTTATTATATGCTAACATGAATTAAGCATTATTACTGACTTTTCCGAATAATTATGTTTGCCTAGTTTTCTCAATTAGTGTTATGCTGCCTTTACACGAAATGTCTAGCAAACATGCTTTCTCTTTATTATCTGAAATCAGCTCACTATTTATCAAACGGGAAAGAGCTGTCGATTTCTTGTAATTATTTGTCAAGTAAAAAGTGATAAAGATCCGTATCAATCAATAAAAAAAATATCTGCATATAGTTTACTATCCTCTTTGATAAATTTGTATCTGCTATCAATGGAAACTTGAAATTTTGAATCATATAACAATCTATTTCTGCTGGTGAAATTTGAAAGGAGAGCGAAAATTTTATAATTGATTGTTGTAAACATCAAATTAGAACTAAATAACACATGTAATTCATAACGAATTAATTATAAAATGTTCTTAGTTAAAGCAAGTTAAAAGAACAAATTATGAATGATGATTTCCATCGACACTTACATGTTTCTTGAATTACCTTGATCAGGTACGTTCGAGGTTAAACGACTGGAAAAATAACAAAACGTCAGGGAGCACAAAACCAAAAGGACCTGAACAAAACAGCAAACACTGTCTAATTTGAAATTAAATCAATTGTGGTAGTATCAACATTGGTTAAAGAACGAATACGTAATTATGCCAGTACCGTAGAATTGTCTAATATTTCAATTTTGAAACATGTTTCTGGAATAGCCTTTATCGGTTAATTTTTTTGGAAGCCCCATAGATGCCTGAGAGAACAATGAAACATAATGTCAAAGCCGATTAAGACAAATAAGAAAACAACATCAACAGAAAAAAAGACACGAATATTGACAATTAATAATCTCCTCCGTCTGTCCCCTGCTCATATTTTATTTTCCACCAAGAGCTGCTCAAAATGTGTCGATACAATTGTAAATGTGTTAACTCATAAAGGAGTAAGATAAGATCTATATTCATGATTATATGTCGATATGAGGAGCATCTCATTAATCATAAGATCTCTATTTCAGTTCCAAGAGTATCTATTTCCATATGGAAGGAAGTCAGAATTACTTACAAAAAATAATGCTATTACAAAGACAAAATCAACTTGAAATGTTACCGATGCTGATCTGGGATGATTTTGTTATAATCGCATCTGTTTTTCTCAAATACAAAATAATGATATCAAATAGAGTATATCATATCAACTACATGTACTAAAGTAAAAAGCAAGAGATCATTGCTGAATCAAATGAAATGTTTGATATTGATTACGTCTGCTCGTATAAAAAATGCTACTATTGTAAATTTCAACTATTGATTGTTGTCAGCATTTAATTAGAACTAAACAACACATGTAATTGTAAAGTGTTCTTAGTTAAAGCAAGTAAAAAGAACAAATTATGAATGTTGATTTCCATCGACACGTTCATGTTTTTGGAATAGCCTTGATCGGTTGTAAATTTTTGGGAAGCTCCATAGATGCCTGAGAGAACAATGAAACAAAATGTCAAAGCTGATTAAGACAAATAAGAAAACAACATCAACAGAAAAAAGACACGAATATTGACTGTCCCTATGGTGTCTTTCGTCCCTCTTTGAAAAGTAATTATCTCCTCCGTCTGTCCCCTGCTCAAATTTTATTTTCCACCAAGAGCTGCTCAAAATGTGTCGATACAATTGTAAATGTGTTAACTCAAATAGGAGTAAGATAAGATCAATTATCATGAGTATATGTCGATATGAGGAGCATCTCATTTATCGTAAGATCTCTCTTGCAGTTCCAAGAGTATCTATATCCATATGGAAGTCAGAATTACTTACAAAAAATAATGCTATTACAAAGACAAAATCAACTTTAAATGTTACCGATGCTGATCCGGGATGATTTTGTTATAATCGCATCTGTTTTTCTCAAATACAAAATAATGATATCAAATAGAATATATTATATCAACTACATGTACTAAAGCAAAAAGCAAGAGATCATTGCTGAAGTAAATGAAATGTTTGATTTTGATTACGTCTGCTGTTATAAAAAATGCTACTATTGTAAATGCACCTGAAATGGATAAACGTTTAATGTATATTTTTGTTTTCTCCATTGTGTATATCATAATGCGATAAAACATTTCATAATTAAAATTTCTGTTCAGATTAATAAAAGTTTTTGTAGAAATGAAACAAATGCAAAGATTCTTTGGTCAATAGTTAAAAATACATTTAGAATTGGATAATAGGCGTACATCACCATTGTGTTTACAGTAAATAAAGGCAACAGTAGTATACCACTGTTCAATAGTCATAAATCGATTTAACTGAAACAAATCCGGGTCACAAACCAAAACCGAGGGAAACACATCAACTATAAGAGGAAAACAACGGAACAATAGAAACACTGAACTGCCACAAAAACAAACGCCAACATACATAAAAACGGACTATTTGATAACAACTGCCATATTCCTGATTTGGTGCAGGACATTTTAAGAAAAAAATGGTGGGTTGAACCTTGTTTTAAACCTAAATCGATTCCCTCCTTTAGCAGGGTGACACTGCGGTTGAATTAAGGTATCATGTTTTCTGTTCCCATGTCTACGGTTGTCAGACATCGCCTCCGAATCGTAAACGTAAAAATAAATCTTACAATCTATTGCATACGGAAAAAAAAATTCATAACTTAGATATGACACAGTATTTATTTAATACGCCTTGTAAAGTGACGATCCACCAGTGAAAAATCATTTAACCAGCAGTCTTAAATCTATACATACGAGTGAATTAAAAACAAATGACTACCATGTTTTGAATTGGTCTTTATTTTGTTCGTTACATAACAAATTTAAGACTTCACCTATTAAAGAACAGTCAAATCTTATTTTGAATAGAAATGTACAATTAATGGACATAATAATTTCGGGACCTTGTATAGCTTGCTATCCTTTTTGGGTTTTGCTCATTATTGAATGCCGTACAGTTACCTATAGGTTGCTTACTTCTGCGTCATTTAATCTCTGATGGATAGATGTCTCATTGGCAATTATATAACACATCTTCTTATCTTTATATAACTGTAGAGAGTATCAAATGAAGCATGCAAAAAAGCTTATGCACAAGGTCTTGATACTCTATAGAAATCTATCCAGTCACATTTTTGGTTATTACATATTTTGTATATTTAAACGCAGTTTCATGTGCCCTATAGTCATATGCAAAATGTCATAAAGTTCAAGATTATAAAAATTTGTTTTAATCATACAGTTCTGTTAATAATATGTACACTCAAAGAGAAACTCTTTGAAAGCAGTAAAAATCAGTTGGTTCCTTTAAGGAATAACTTGTTTAGAAAGATTGAACAAATTACCGATTAGGTATAGATATTTTAATTGAAATAGTAGAGTATAGACACTATAACTGTGCATAAGATAATGTAGTGTTATATATTTTGCCGTGCTATAAGCAAACAAATCTTAGAACTTGAAAAGTCAGATGACGCCATGTCATTTTTCAATTACAAACGACACCTTTTAACCTTTGGATATAATAGAAATCCAATTTTAAACAATTTTCCTTCTTCTTTCTTTTCTTACGATCAAGCAAATGACTAATGAAATGAATTTAATAATACATGAAAAACATTGTTAAAAATATAGACAATGTTAGTACTACCGCACGTGTGAACAGAAGAAAAAGTATCCTGAACGTTGTAAGCGAGAGTTGGTCAATGCGATTCATCGAAGCATGTTTGGCTTTAAATAGCACAAATGATGTGATGGTCGAACATGTGTCTTTATTGAAATGATACTTTTTTGGACTATTGTGAATATTTCACTACATAACAAAACCATTCTATTTAACCTTGCTAAGTAAATCATCATATTTGTCGTTAAAACCATTATAGTTTACCGTACCATAATTCATCTATGTTATGTGGTACTGAATTTTGGCTAATTTAAAGGTAATAAATCTTTTCTGTGATGGAGACGATCGAATAGTAAGCCTGCTTCAAGCGATTTTATATTAATGCGGTGTTGCTATAATTATTGGTGATCATACATATGTTCGATCATTCATGTTTTAAAGACATACATATACTAATCTGTATTCTGCTTCTTTAACTTATCAACATTTTGTCAATACTAATTCTACGGTCGTTAACAATTTATATCTTGGAATTTCAGAAAATATTATAAATACATTATGATTGTTTGCTAGTTTATTTCTTAGATCTTGTTTTTCTTCAATATGTATTATATTGTTCTGTGAACAAATTATAAAATAGTGTGCCAATAGCAGTATTTATTATGTTTTCGCTTGTTGGCCTAATTAAACTAACATAAAACGGGAATGATTATTAACTAAAGGACTTTTATCCCGATGTTTGCATGACTGTCTAGACATTGTTTCAAAGCTTCATTACTCGGTGCTCAGTAGAAATGTATGACCGCGCATATCATTTTTTAAGTTCCAAATGTTAATTTTAGTTCTTTAAGGAAGCTATATGTATAATATTCTAAAATATCACGCAGAGGTCAGTTTCTCTTCTAGTCTTTTTTAATATCAAAATTAACACTGGATGATGTTATTATTATTTCACTAGTTAACTAACGGTTGTGATGACTAATCAATTGATGGTCACAATTTTCCAGAGAAGTTCTTACTTTGTGATAAATCCCTGTCCATTAGTTTACCTCTAATATATGTCCAGTGGTCGCATTGCAGAGCTAGCTGGGTTGATAACACTGTCGGCACATCTTGTCTCGCTCCAATTTATTTTTTTAGAATATAATATATTCTAAGTGATATTTCCCAGTGCGTACATCAAGAAGTTTGGATCAACAACGTCAAAATCAATGGATAATCGAACAATGGTATAACGCTATTTTTTTTTTTGATGTACGAACAATAAAATTAGCCAAAATTGGCCAAGTGAGCTTTTCTCATCACTTGGCGTCCATCGTCCGTCGTCGTCCGTTAAATTTTACAAAAATCTTCTCCTCTGAAACTACTGGGTCAATGCCGTTATAAATAGAGAAAATCTGAAAGGAGAAAAACTGATAGACAAATTCCTTTAGGAGTTATTGCCCATAAATGACAAATTTTACCATTTTTTTTCATTTTTGCCTATTATCATGAAAACTATGATATTTAGAGAGAAACATTTTTTTTCCGTTATGCCTTATATGATTTAAATTATAAAAGATACATAAACACTTTAAATCACAAAAATGATAAGCAAGGCAAGATCTATTAAAAAGTCAAATTTTGCCGATATAGATAGTAAACTGTCACTCTTCACAGGAGTGATTACCCTTAAATGAGGATTTAGAGAGAAACTAAACAGAATAAAAGATCAGCAATACAAGATCAACAAAATAGACATTTTTGTCATGAAGTCTATTCTTTTCTATAATGTTGGAGAGTATCCTTTGTTTGATATGCACATATGAGCGACACAGGCTCTTTAGCCTCTAGTTTGTAATTACCTCCATGTTTATTTATTTGTATCTGGTTGTATAATTTTTCAACGGTTATTGGTATACCCCCTTCATACTTGTTGGGGTTGACATTACTACATTTTGAAGTGTTCAAAAGGTACAGGGAACCGGAAACTCAAAGACTGACACAAAACACTGCACGGTAGCAGTATTCAAGACTCACCTTTGACAATCTTACTTTCATATTCCTGATTGCTAGATTAGTGTAAGTGTGACAACAATTTAAAACGCATTCGTTCTGACAGAGTGTAAAATTCTAATGTCGACCAGACATTTAAATCAGAACTGTGAGCAATCTTCATGTAGTTGTTTGATTAAGCTTATACATACTACTTGTGCTTTGTGCCATTTCTTTAAACATACGATTCAAAATAAAAATATCTGTGAAAATATGACTAGAAGACTAGTTTAAAAACAAAGCAAGTGCATAGAACGTGAAGCCCATACTAAGATTCATTCAAATGTACTGCTATATTCAGTTTCGAATCACATTTCTTATCACCTGTTAATGAATCTTTCAGTCATTACATTGATTTGGACTTTAAGGTTATTCCTCATTGTACAGCGTTTATACGAAGAACATGAGCGGTAGGTAATAACAGATTGTGAGAGATAAAGTAACATTTATATGAGTTGTTTATGATCTTAAACTGTACCATTAAATTTCACTAAATCAAATTTATTAATAATTGTCCTATTAAAGCATGTCATTTAACGGTTATAAAGATTCTATCAGTTCTTTGTTAAATTCTTCCTATCAACTTACAACGTTGAGTTCATTAGGGTTTGATTTATTCCATATATAATATCGTTTTATCCTCTGAATTAGAAACCAAATATTTTTGAAAGCATAATTTCTGAAATATCAACGTTGTCTATTTAAAGCACGGCTGACGCAAAATTCCTTATTCGCAACAACTAAACATTATCAAGCTGCAGACCGAATATTAAACTATTCCCATTGATAGAAGCCAAGAAAAGTTTGAAATTTGAAGTGTTGTAAAATTTCAAACGATTGGCAAACAGGCAGTGGATTTACGGCGGACTTAAAAATTGCATAATCGCTACAACTCAACATTATCAACCTATGGGCCAAATATCGAATCATTTACATACATGGAGGCCAAGAAAACTTTAACAAAAGTATTTTTCTACCCAAGGTCTTTCGGACGGACGGACGGTTTCGAGCGATTATTAGACCTGCTTTCGCCCTCGGCGGCGCAGGTTAAACAAAACTTGAGATGTGATAAATTATGATTTAATGTAAATATTTGAAATAAAGATAAAAACATTTTTATTTTTAAAAATGGTAAGCAAAATTCCTTCACTACAAGCCCTTTTTTTATCTGACAAAACAGCATTTATCTGCTAGATAAAATTCGTTTTCAAAACCTCTTTTCAGCAAGTTTATGATCATTATGAAAAACAAAACGCTTAGATAATATCATAAAAGCATCATGTAAATTAGTCAAGTTTCATCACCGGAAGTATAACTCCCTTGAATAGGATATATAATTCTTTTTTTGTTAGACATAAAAATGGCACCAACGGAGCTTCGTGTTATCTTCCATCATATAGACAAAACGAGATTAAGACACCAATGTACATAAAAAAGGCGAAATTGCTATTCTGTGAAAAACAGGAAACCTTACTGAATAGTTCTAACCTGAAATAACAGTTATGTATAAGAACACTGCTGTGATTGATAAAACAAAACTTAGTTTTTACATAATAACGTTAATGTGATATTGAATCATTTGTAATGTATTATAGATACAGTGGATAAGCGTTGATTCTTGAAAAAGAAACCATGAGCCTGGAGGGCGAATGGTTTGATTTTCATAAATCATCGCTTCCCCATTGTGTCTCTAACTTGAACTATTGTATTGATGTCTTTTCAAAATTAAATCCTTTTCTTAATTAGAAGGTATTGTAAGCGAGTTTAGACAACCATGATATCATGTTCAACGATACATTATTAACTCAAAGTTCACCATTAATTGGTTAAAGAAATACAAATATAACAAAACACGTCTGTCTTTGAATTATTATGCATCTGAATATTATCCTTAATTTACAAATTAAGACATATTCGAACATATTTCTAAGTATATATAATAAGTATGTTATCGAAATATCTAGCAAGAAACCTAATTCTATCAAATCACGACTTACTCGCATAGGAATTTGCGAATGAACATTTGTAAAGATAAAGATATGTAGTAAAACAGGTGAAATCATACTATATTTATAAAACAAAAATGGACAAATTGAATGCTATCTTTTTCTTTTCAAGTACGTAATATAGCCAAAAATACTCCAAAAATAAACGGGAAAATCCGTTATTATTACAAAAATATCCACAATAACATACAAAATAAGAAAAACGAAAAACTAAAAGATAGGGACAACAAAGAGAAAACAGGGATTCAAACCTAAACCGACAGGTCTCTACTTCTAACTTACCCCTCTCTCTTTTTGGCTTTATAACCCATTGACCTTAACCTCGCGGCTACCAACTTATACTATACAATTATCCATTATGTATATATAAAAGCACATGCAATCCTTCTGTGTCCGTTGTACATACCGATGTGTATCATATGTTCATTTATAAACATTTCTAAATTGAAAACAACGTTCAAACCTATGATTGCGTTGGATAAAAACCGCAATTTTTATACGTGTGCATGTAAAACAAATTTCTTGGTAGAGGGGTCTCAATACAGCACAAACAACATTTTCCAAAAGACCAAAAGAGTGAAAAGTTTATTTTAACAAATCGCATTTGACTAACAGGTCGAAGAACTGATGTTCTTAACCCTGCTGACTGCCATTGACGATTACCAAATAAATTGATTACGAGATGTAACATGGAACTTAATTATTAATTTAATACTAAACAGAAAAAAAATAAAATTGCGGAGAAGATGTTATACCGCAAACATGAGGTGTAAAAATTTATATGTTCATTTATATATATGTAAGACTCAAATCGACGTCCGGTCTCTAATCGACGTCCGTTCCTCAAATCGACGTCCAAATCTGACGTCACAATAATAGTCTATAAAATAACATTCGAAATCGACGGCTAATTATGCCCCTCTAATCGACGTCTTTTTTTGTTGTTCTCGAATCGACGTCCAATTTTTGGCGTCTCTAATCGACGTCCGTTTTGTGGACTTATCGTAGTGAAACCACAACTTTATTAAAGGGTGGGTTGAACCTAAAACTTTAAAAGTTGTTGAAAAATATGAGTCCAAAGCATAATACTTTCATAAATTGGCTGTACGTTATAATTCTTTCTATTGTTTGAGTCTGTATACTGCCATCTAGATGTCTTTTGATTATCTTAGTTTTTGGGTTGTTGTCTCATTATCGTACAATGTATACCCACATGTCATTTATTTATATGAAAAAGAAAGGAAAGCGACAACGTAGGTCGAGAATATGAACGTCTTTCACCAAAATATTAATATGCATGTACATGTAATAGTAATGGGATGTTGGTGATTGTCTTATTGTCATTTTCTGATGTTTTTCCATTTATTTTTATAACAATATAAGAAAACAGTTATAGTTTCTGTAAGCTATTTCACAAAAAGACAAAACGATACAGATAATATAAACAAACTAAGATTAATTTAAAAATAAATAATTCAATGAAATGAGACATCGCGATGAGAGTCTCATCATCGATCGGACGTCGTTTTTGTGATTTATTACGTCACATTGGACGTCGATTAGAGGGTTCAAATATTGGACCCTGATTTGAGAATGTGACGTCTGATTTGGACGTTGATTTGAGGAACGGACGTCGATTAGAGACCGGACGTCGATCTGAGTATGACATATATAAAAAAAATAGACATCTAAATTGCAACTCATCGGTAGCCGAGAGGTTTCGTCGACGTGTTGATGTCAGTCAAACAAAACCTATTTCAAGGAGGGGCATATAAAAAGTACAAAAGTTAAGGTAAGTTTTTAAATTAATTCCATAAGTGAACAGAAATCAGTTTATTAGCCAATTCAAACTTAATGAAATAAAGCACACAAAGGAAACAATTGAATGGTATTTGATGAGTCCATTTCTTCAGCGACAGATTTAGGAAGCGTTAATTCTTTAGAACATACTCACCCCTTCTCGTCCAATGAAAAGTCAGTTTTTACCCTCTAATTTTCATAGTACATGGCTTCCATGCACTATAAAATGCTATACATGAATAACTTTTCATTGTAGATTAATTATGAAAGTAAACTCTTAAGAAGTGTACAATCCCCTGAGGCATTTTCCTTTGGAAAAATAGCCTACTGGTTAAAGATGAAAGAGAAAAGAATAAAAAAAAAATCATTTTGAATTTTGCAAATGTTTATACATTTTGTAATGGTACACATATATATATATAATAAACAAAAAATGAAATGGGGGTAAAGTTCTGACATCGGACTCGAACTTCTTTTAAACTGAGTTTTACTGTGCGAATTGCTATGTGTTTCTTTATTCTACATTGGCTAGAGGTATAGGGGGAGGGTTGCGATCTCACAAAACATGTTTGGGTGAAGATCTCACAAAACATGTTTAACCCCGCCGCATTTTTGCGCCTGTCCCAAGTCAGGAGCCTCTGGCCTTTGTTAATCTAGTATGTTTTTTTAATTTTAGTTTATTTATATGTTTTGGAGTTTAGTGTGACGTCCATTTTCACTGAACTAGCACACAATTTTATTTAGGGGCCAGCTGAGGACCACCTGCTGGTGCGGGATTTTCTCGCTGCATTGGAGACCTTCTTATGCTTAAGGTCTTGAGCTCGCCCCCGCATACACACTGGAAATTTAGTAGATTTTTTCTACATAAATTTGAAAGTTAGTCTTTATACCGCATAAATGATTCTAAGTTTTATTGTGTGTTCGACATTCCCGCCAAAATGTTACAGAACAAAAGAAAGCATGCAGAACAAAGAAATTCAAGGTAGGGTGATCTGGAAGGGGTGATCCGACTCAGATCACCCCTGTTAGAACAAAGGAGTTGGGATGTAAAAATAAAGAAACCACGGTAATTTGATAGGCTGACGTCTTGGCAATGGTTTAAATATACTTAACGACATCAAAACATATCATTAATAGATATCAGGATTATTCTTTTTAATCAACAGAATGGAAGATATCCTTTTATAGATGTCCTTTGGGTAAACATAAAATAAGATAATCAAATGTAAATGTTAAAAGTACAAATGCAATATCTGATTTTTCTTTGCATTTCTTTTAACTTGGTGTGTATATAAAGAGATTTGGGATTTATATTAATAAGACAGCAATCTAACGACACATGAAGCCAAAAGACAACTAGATATAGTTTTGCAAGATATAAAATAGTCTTTTTTTTCATTATAACGTGTGACATACTGGCACATCAGTAACAAATTTCTGCATCAATGATACTCTTAACATGATATTTTTCACATACTGATTGGTAACTTTTCTATCGATCTATCGTCATTGTCGTGCTGTTATCATATTATATCCATTCTTCCTGTTGGTCAGATGCACATATAATAGACCTATTCATAACCATATTAGTCCTGTTGACCATTAGTGTTTGTATTGGACATTACAATTGTTGAAAAACGATTACTACATCAGCTCATGGAAGGTTTACCAAGGAGATTCCATTGTTAAGATACAATGGAGACCAAAATCAGTGTAAAATATATATGCATTGGTGCAACCGTTCAGCACTTATTTCTGTGTAGTTAAACATTTCTATAAATCCTGGGTTATTGTCCTAATAAAACTGATGTCAACAATAAATGCTACTGGTAAACATTTATTCATTTTCATCGAGATCAAAGCAATATCTATTACATGAACGTATGTGCTCAGAAATATAAAAGTATGTGTTCTATTTGCCCCATGAATTTCAAAGTATATGAAAAGTCATCTAAAAAGAGGTGGGAGATACCAAAGGGAGAATCAAAACTCAAAAGTCGAACAGACCGGCAATATCATGGCAAAAAACGGAAAAACTGCAATTACAGCCCATTTCCAATCTGTACTGACCATTTTATGTAGCAATATCAGCTGATTTCTGACTTTTCAGAAGATTTTCGGATAATTTTCTTAATAATTTTGGTCTCTTTTAATGATAATCTGATATCAGCTCACTATTTATCATACGGGAAAGAGCTGTCGATGTCTTTCAATTATTTGTCAATTAAAAAGAAATAAAGATCCGTATCATATCAATAAAAATACCTGCATATCGTTTTCCTATCATCTTTAATACATTTGTTTTCTTCATATCAATGGAAACTTTATATTTTGAATCATATGAAAAAAAACAAATCTTTTGAAGAAATCTGAGAGGATTGGTAAAATTTGATAATTGATAATAATCTTTTAGAAATGAATTAACACATGTAAATCATAACGAGTTAATTGTAAATCTTTTATGATGTAAGTAACGACAAGTAAAAAGGACAAAGAATGCTGATTTCTGACGACACTTGTATCTTTCTGGAGTTACCTTGATCAGGTACGTTTGAGGTTTAACACTGGAAAAATTAAAAAAACTTTTGCAAGCACAAGACCAGAAGGACCTAAACAGAACAGCAAGGAACAGACTAAACGTTTAAACTGAGTTTTAATGTGGGTTTTGACATTTGTTTGTTTTTTTTTCCACATTGGCTAGAGGGGGTATGAGATCTCACAAAATAAATTTAAACCCGCCGCATTTTTGCGCCTGTTCTAAGTCAGGAACATCTAGCTTTTGTTAGTCTTGTGTGAAGCCCTCCTCCGGGTGAGGGATTTTCTCGCTGCGTTGAAGACCCATTGATGGCCTTGGACTGTATTCTGCTCTTTGGCCGGGTTGTTGTCTCTTTGACACATTCACTGTTTCCATTTTCATTATTAGTTGTAGTACAGTTACATGATTAGGTCAGTTCCGTAGAATTGAATAATATGCCAATGGTGTGGATGACACATGTTTCTAGAAATGCCTTCATCGGTTACGCTGGAGATCAAAGGTTTAAGAAGCTCTGAAACAAAATGTCAAAGCCGATTAAGATAAAATAAAAATAATAACAGAAAACAAAAAACAAAAAGCGAATATTATATATAAATAAGAAGATGTAGTATAAGTGCTAATGAGACAACTCTCCATCCAAGTCACAATGTATAAAAAGTAAACAATTATAGGTCAAAGTACAGCCTTCAACATGGAGCATTGGCTCACACCGAACAGCAAGCTATAATGGGCCCCAAAATGACTAGTGAAAAACAATTCAAACATTAACATGTTATCATCTCCTCCGTCTATCCCCTGCTTGAATTCTATTTTTTTTTTGTCATGAGCTGCTCAAAATGATTCGATGCAATTGGAAATGTATTATTTCTAAGAGGAGTCGGATAAGATCGATAATATGAGAAGCATCTTTGATATCCTTTTAGTATCTTTCGCCTCTCCTTATTATTCATGAGATCCCCCTTCAGTTCAGAGTAACTATTTCTGTATGGAAGTTAGTATAACATATAAAAAAATAATGCGATAGCAAAGACAAAGTCAGTGAAAAATGTTTCTTAAATACACAAAATAATGCTATCGAATGTAGACGACAATTAACCTACTGCATGTACTTTAGTATACGAAAAACAGCTAAAGTTTGCTGTATCAAGCGAAATCTAAAATATTGATGACATCTGCTGATATGAAAAAATGTTACTATTGTAAATTGCAACAAGTGATTTAAATGTTAATATGATGTATTTTAAATGCATGTGAAATGGGTAAAGGATTTAGATATATCAGATATATTTTGGTTCATTTATATGTTTCGGAGTTTAGTCTGACGTCCATTTTCGCTGAACTAGCATGCATTGTTGTTTAGGGACCAGCTGAAGCCCGCCTCCGGATGCGGGATTTTCTCGCTGTGTTGAAGACCTATTAGTGGCCTTGAGCTGTTTTCTGTTCTTTGGTCGGGTTGTTGTCTCTTTGACACATTTCCCGTTTCCATTCTCAATTTTATTTACAAATAAATGACTTTTAGTTATTCAATACTGGTTAACAAAGAGAAGCTCGATGCATACTCTTTATGCAGAAATTACCAAATCGATATAATTGTATTTTATTCTTTATATATCTAAAATATAAAAGTAGTTTGTGGAATATAAACCTTTGTAAGCAGAAACAAATGCATAGATTCCTACGTAAATAGTTAAAAATACATTAAGCATAAAGCAATTAGCATACCGCACCATTGTGTTATAGTAAAAATACCTTAATCGATTCCCTCCTTTAGTAGAGTGACACTGCAGTTGAATTAAGGTATCATATTGTCTTCTCCTATGTCTACGGTTGTCTGACAACAGCAATTCCGAATCCTAAACATAAACGTGACGAGAAATCTTACATTCTATTGCATACGGGAAACTTTTCCTGATGAGTCTTTATCTTGCAGGTTCTTTTTCAAAATGCTTGAATCTCATGTGAAAATTTTCACGTGAATTTCACATGAACTTAAATGGTAGTTTTCATGTTTGTAATCAAATTTGGAATTTCATATGTTATTTGAATAACTTTATTTCGAAAATTCTCTTGAATTTCTAAATTCACGTGAGTGAAATTTCCCTGAGGAGTCGAAACTGTGACATACAAAACTATTCGAGAACAGACAATTCTTAGTTTGAATAGAAATCTATAATACATAGACTTCTCTTTTATAGTAAGTATTAAACAAATCATGCACAAGGCCTTGATGGCTGTATAGGTAGTTTCATATTTTCATATTTTAAATACAGCTTCATATGCTCTATAGGTGTATGCGAAATTTCATAGAAACCTTTTGAGCATACATGTATATCAGATGTAAAACCAATGACAAACTTATCGCAGTTTGATCTAGAGAATAACTTGTTTAGAAAGACTGAACAAATAGGTGGCCTTCCGTATAACCAACTTGGTACAGATGTTTTAATAGAAATAGTAGATTATGGACACTACAACTGAGTAAAAGATAATGTAGTGTTATATATGTTTGATACCCTATAATGATCCTAGCACCTTGAAATCAGACGACACCGTGGCTTTTTTCAATTACCAACGACGTTCTTAAACCTTTGGATATAATAGAAATCAAATTTCATACAATTTTCCTGTTGTTTTTTTTTAAATGAATCAAATGACAATTGGAATCTATATTTAAACACTGTTAAGAATAAAGACATTGTTTGAACAGAATAAAAAAAACAAATACCCTGGACGTGTTATGTGTGAGCTGGTCTATGCGATTCGTCATAATCATGTTTGCATTTGAATAGTATAACGATGAGATGGTTAAACGTGTTTCTTTATTGAAATGTTACAATTCAGGACAATTGTGAATACTTCACTACATCACAAAACCATTTTACTTATTTTCGCTAAGTAAATCATAATGTTTGTCATTACAACCTTAATGGGTTGTACCATAATTCATCTTTGGTATGCGGTACTCAATTTTGGTTAATTTAAAGGGTAGTAAATCTTTTCTGTGACGAGACGATCGAATTGTCGGATTACTTCAAGTGATTTTACATGAATGCCTTATTGTTATTACACTAGTGATTAACCATCTATTCGATCATATTTTGACTGTTTAGTTTACTCTTGATGATTCTTTATGTAGTTGTATAAGCTTATCCATACTATTTGTGCTCTGTGTCATTTTTTTAAACAAAGAAAAAAAGATCAGTTGGAAAACAAAGAGAGTGCATAGATCGTAAAACCGATACTGAGACGAACTGCTATATTTATTCAAATGTACTGCAATATTCAGTTTCGAATCACATTTCTTATCAACTGTTAATGAATCGTTACTGCATAACATTGATTCGGCTATATGGCTATTCCTCATGGTACTGCGTTTATAAAGAGAATACGAGCGATTATAGAAGATTGAGAAAGATAAACTAACATTTCGATGAGTTATTTATGATCTTAAACTATAGCATTAACTTTCACTAAATTAAATTTATTAATATTTGTCCTATAAAAGCATGTCATTTTAACGGATATTAAGATTCTATCAGTTCTTTGTGAAGTTGTTCTGATTTATTTACGACGTTGAGATCGTTAGGTTTTAATTTACATCGTATATAAAGTCCATTACATACTCGGAATAGAAATCAAATTTATTTTAAAACATTTTAAATTCGTGAAAAATCGACGTTTTCTATTTAAAGCTAAGTGTACTAGGTCTAATTTAAACAGCTATACTGAACTAGTTCAACTTGGTTCTTCTGAATATCAATTGAAAGATGATTTATTGGCAACTGTTAAAAGGATACTGCTGTACACGTTTGGTCCCCAAATGTTTTATTGGAAATCCCACAGCTTTAATTTCTGATTTTCAAAATAAAGGAAGTTCAAAGTGAAAGCTCAAAAAAGTTAAATTTAAATTTTTACATGTTTAATGGTATATTGTCTATTGAAAAAAACTCTTTTTTCAAAAGCAAAGCAATTTAGTGGAACCGTTAATTATTCATGGATGACATAGGATTTTTAATCATAGACACCCAATGGATTGCTGGCGGTGTACCTTTTACACATTGTGACTTGGATGGAGAGTTGTCTCATTGTCGCTCATACCGCGTCTTCTTATTTCTATATTTAAATTCATTAGGAAATGCTAAATGCATACAGTTTATTAAAATAAAAAATAATCATGAATACTTTATATATAATCCAGTTAAACAACCTTACAATAATTAAAAACGCAAAACTGATTTCTAAATAACTTATCATTGTCAAATAGTTAAGATTCAAATATATTGACCGTGACACTCCTGGTTGAAATAATACGCAGAAATTGGAACTAGCGATGTGAATGTGAAGAATGTACAACGAAAAAGAAAATAACGCAAACAAATTTTACATTAATTTAATACGTCATTATGCCCTTTTATCCTGTAATTAGCCTTCTGATGTACAAATAAACAGGCAGACAAATAACTTTTTGCTTTATTTTGTTCTTGTACAATTAAAGTCTCCTGTTGCTCTGCTTTCATATTGAGCAAACAGTAATTTTGTGTATCTGTTCAATTTGGGGTCCTCTTCGCGGTCCGCGCTCAAACTATTATCGATTTCTTTTAAAAATAAGAGACAACTATTTGGGTTCAAATAACTAAACCTTAAAGTGCCGGATGTAAATTACAGGATAAAAACAATGTATGTACATTGTCGGAAATATGTTGACGTGCAATACCTACATGTAAATAAGGTCTAAGTTACTATGCGGTATTGGTTTTGCTCATTGTTGAAGGCCATACGGTGACCTATCGTTGTTAACTTCTACGTCAATTGACGGAGGGTTGTCTCATTGGCAATCATACAACGTCTTCTTATCTATATCGGTAAAATGAAATCATATTACGAGCAAGTATCAAACATGCACCATCGAAGGTTCTGTCGAACATAAAAAAAACAGTAAAAATCCTATTATTAAAACTTGACTGATTAAAATAACATGGCCTTTTTGTATTTTTTTTCCATAAATTATTTATATGAAAGATGTAGAAGAACGTGGTACCACTGGTTTCACTTTCAGATTTATAATAACTTAAGTCATCGGATTTACACTCCCTTTGAAATGAGAGAGACACACACACAAAACTATTCCTTTTCATATGGAAATATCTACCATACAAAGTTTTATTTTAACACCGACTGCCCATCTCAAGTCTATTAGCACAGGGTCAAGGTACTTTTTATGCTCAGCCTATATGATTTAGAGCTAATGTATACCTGTATTTAATTGTCGCAAACAGCGTCGACTTGGTATTATACGTCTTGGAGGAATTTTTGCTGCCATGTGTGTCGTTATGTAAAATATTTCTTTGTGGTTGTTTGTGTATGTGTTGTTGTGGGCTTAAACTCACGATTCTAAGATGACTACGCCTAGGTGACCATGGTAGGTGACACACTTTTTCTGGTAATATCTTGATTATATTCTGTTCTTATACTTCGGATGTTGTTACATTTAATACATAGGCTTATTAGTGAAAAATGTTTAAACACTTTTAAAATCCACTATAGAACCAAAGAAAAGTCTTACAATTAAAACACTTACTCTTTGCGATAGTTACAGAATAAATACGTAGTTTCTTCTACTGTTGCTAATATGACTTTTTGCCCTGGGATTCATTGTTATAATAAAGATTCAAATAGAAACTATTAGAATAGAAATACATATTAGAATAGAAATACCTATTGGAATAGTAAAACCACTATATATAGAAGATAAAAAATGTTAGTAAATTTGTTCTCATTTCTTTGACCGTTAGTTCAGCGATATATATGGACATCGCCTAAAGCTATAGTTTGTTACCCATAACCTTCTGTTATCACTCTTTATCACATACACATATTTATGTGACTTTATCATTGAACAGTGGTTTGTTTAGTCAATCTCTGTGATAAAACTGCATGTTTGCCGTGTATTTATTGCTTTCGATATAGCAGAGAAATAATTATGATAATAATGTAGCCATACAAAATTGTACTAAACTCCTCAACACAGCTGATTTTTTTTCTGTATTGTTTGGTCAATTTTTCGTTCCAGGCTACCACTGAAGTGGCGGTAAATCCAAAAAGCTTTCGAAAAATAGAGGAGACGTTGTATAAAAAATACGTTTCATTTTCATACATTTATTTAAAAGATTTTGGATGCATTTAGGTGCCATTTTGAAATGCAGACTATTTTTCAAGATGTTTGAACGATTTTGTAAATCGTTGATTTCATTGCATTTCAAAATGACACGAATACACTGTCATCTTTGAACATAGTGATTTTTTGTGCTAGGTCAGTATTGGACTGGATCATAATCGATGAAAAAGAACATTACAAATCAATGTCAGTAGGATAGGAATGCATGTCCTTCTTTCTTCATCCTTAATGTGCAGACATATCTTCCATTAATTTCGTCAGACTGTTGTCATAAATAAAAGCTCGAAGTTATTTTATTTATTAACGCGAATACCTTAGAGAGGAAACTCATTTAAATTTATAGATAATGTAATCAACTATTTGATGCGTTATATTATCATCTTCATACGGTAAACATATCAAAGCAGGAATACTCCGTGTCAATAGGCATTGCCTTATGCTGTTTATATTGACTTTTGATTCCCAAGACTGCTGTTATGATCTGAATATTTTTTTTCTTCAAAACTGTCAATTAGCACGTTATTATAGCCATTTTCATCGAATTTCAGTTTTATATAAATAGTCTAACAAGTTGTATTGACATTCAGTGTTCATCTGAAATGATAATTACATGCTACGAAGTAACAGCAATTCAAGTGATAGAAAACATGTAAGTTAATGCTCAAGTCTCGTTCTTTGCCACGGCGTTGTCGGTTTCTCTTTGACTTATGAGTTTTGAATGTCAGTTTAGTACCCCCCCCCCCCCCCCCCCCAAACAAAAAATAACTAAGTATAAAGTTCACATCGGCTGTTCAAAGCTAATTCAAAATCTCACCATTCATATCCATGTGCAATAAAAAATATATAACGTTTTCAGGATACACAACGCATATTTCTAGTAAAAATAAACTGTTGGCACAGAGATATGTCTCGCCTATCGGCATAAAATTCAGAAAAAGACAACCTGAAGGACAGAAACATTGCTTATTAATTCAATCACTGGACCATGATCTAGTGTGCAGGGCCTGAAAATGGTCGCCAAACTGATATGTACAGACAGTAATGTAACTTTATAGAAAATATCGTTGTTTATTGTAAATAGTTCCTATCAATATAACTTAAGCAGAAAAACCTAACATTGAAAATTGCTAATTAATTCAAAGTCACTGGACCATGTCCTAGGGGACAGGGACTCAAAATAGTTGTCAAACTGATATGTATTGATAGTAATGTAACTTCATACAAAATATATTTGATCTATCACAGGTAGATCCTATCAAAATAACTTAAGCAGAAAACTTAACATTGAAAATTGCTAATTAATTCAAAGTCACTGGACCGTGTCCTAGGGGGCAGGGCCTCAAAATAATCGCCAAACTGATGTGTACTCATAGTAATGCAACTTCATACAAAATATCATTGATCTATCACATTCAATTTATCTATAATTGTAAACTCTCTATCACTTATACTATGTAGAAATATTCCAGTGACTCAAGCATATGGAATTATTCTCTCAGCAGTCGATCCGCTATTCCAGTGATTCCGTTTCCTATAGGGAAGTTTGCTGCTTACAAGAAATCTATTGATCCAAGGGTTCGTATTTGTAACATTGAAGTCATTCATTCAACGCCATCATGATTTGGTTGACCGTTATGGAATTCATAGATGACAAAGAAAGTGTTTCATTTATCGTAGGCACAATACCACGCCCCCTTTTCTCTGATTGCGACATCGTTGAATGCAACATATCAACGAATTGTCCATTGCCATGAACAACGGGTGTCACGACTAGTGCAATAGGAACGGCTTACCCTTCCGAAGCACATACGCTCACACCCGGTCTTTGGTGGGGTTCGTGATGCTCAGTATTTAGTACCTGTGTAGTGTTTTATTGCCGAACTGTTGTTTCTCTTTTCGTCGTTTTTCTTTTTGCCATGGTGTTGTTCGGTTTTCTCTGACTAACAACTGTATGGAAATAAATGTTTACGGCCCAATTAACACCTTTGATGATCGTTAATCTGTTGGTTTTTGATTATCCATTGATATATAATTTCTCTCCCTTTATTGTCAAGATGTGTTTAGTTCACTGAAGTCTTTGAGATACAAAATGTTACAATTTGTACATTATTTGAGCTCTAGTAGCTTCTTTTTTACAGCATTACATCGATACAATAATGTCCTTTCCATACTATTGTAACATGAAATCTGGTATTCTTCTTCTAAGATATAGTATTAAAACATTATGAAGCTGTTTTAACTGAACTTAGAAGCTCCGTATGTATAACAGAGGCATTATAATAAACAAATGAACAAATAATGAAAGTTGTTAAGCTTTTCAAAATATCATAAAGACACTTAAAAGAACTTTACGAAACTATAATTGTCTTTACAATTTTACAAAGTGCTTCATAATAAAAAGTTCTAACTAAAACATGATTAGTTACTTACAAGACTGCTACTAATAGTTTGTAAAATGAAATTATTTCTACTAATGCTTATATTGTTCTTGATCTATTATTACGATTCATTCTAATGTAAGACAAACCCAATCAGAAAAACATACTCGAAAAAAAACATGTAACTTGGCAATGCTAGTAACTTGGCAATATAATAACTTCTACGACCACTTGTTCAGTGGAAATATTTTGTAATCGCTGAAAGGCAATAAATGTATAAAACCGTAACATTAATCTGTCTACCATGGCCTTCTTTATCATACTTTATGCCATAATGATATTTCTACAGGTTGATACTGGTAACTTTAATCGTCCTACCATGATGTTTTAATCAATCTCTATTACGCAAACTGCATGTCATTCGTGCATATATTGCTTATCGATAAGCAAAGAAATATTATTCCTCTTAGAATAACTGATTAATATGTATATTGGATGCAAATTGTCATTTTACATGCCACTTTAAAAGATTGAAAAGAAATTATAAATATCATTCAGTGATAATAAATGTTTATGATTTTTATCATTCTTGTGTCATCTCTGATTTTTTTGTTCACAGCGCTTACATAACTAAGAATAAACAGTTGATCGTTATAAAGAAAAGTTGAAGCCTGTATAATTGTGTATGTACGGATAGTTGTCAGAAGCACATTTTTGTGCTTAATATTGATACATTACTTGCTGAATCATAATAGAAAATAAAGCATCCAAGGATGCAATAAAAATCATGAGAATAGGTATAGGAAAATTTGGTGTATGAAAATGATTTACCGTCCATTCAATTCAATTGCACTGCAGCAGATATTTCAACAAAATCTCATCATAATTGCCTTCAACTTGGCAATTCTTTTACTGTTACATTGTATGATAATACATTTTCTAATTTCTGTAAATACGGTTACAAGAACAGTGTAGAAATGTTCAAATCCCCTTTAGGATGTTTTACCGGTGTTTTTAAATAGACATAGAAGGCATACATAGCACCAAGTCTCCATGGAGCGTAATCAACAAGTTGTTTTATATCACAAAGAATTGAAAGTCACTTATAACAAACGATAATGTCATGTTTGTGCTTTTTTTTTTTATTTATTACAGATTTGCCAATAACTATCTTTTTGATAATCGAATTTTAGCCTTAGCATTTGTATTTCCAAATGGGAACTGTAATCAGGACTTATGTCCAAAATAATCTGTATAATCACTTGTATATTTCTTGATTGTAGTAATTTGCATAAATTTGTAAACCTAAAATTGAGAACGTATCTATATATACACTTGCAGTTGTTCATTTCTGTATCAATAAGATTGTCACCTACCCCAGTAGTTCCCTTTAATTTTTTAACATAAACGTGTACTTTCGTGTAAATTTGACCTGTTACACAATTTGTAATGCATTTTTTTTATTCAATGTTTACTTATTTTGTGTTATATCTAGTATTTAGTATAACGATGAATTTTCACTGCTGTTCTCGTACTATGAACAACAAATTTATTTATTTTGTAAGAAATATCTCCGTATTCCTAACAACAAACTTATTATATTCAAATTTACCTGTGTACGTTATTTTATTTAACGCCATTTTGTCCAAGGTTATAGTTGTCTTTTAGACATTGTGTCATAGATCAAATTTATTCGTTCAGTGTATGTTTACTTGTGTTTGTTAATATATCTTTTTGATTGAGTTAAGCCATTTCAATTGATATTTTATAGTGTGTCTTTCTATGTTGTGATGTTACACTTCTATTCCAGGTTAGGGTGAAGGTTGGCGCCTGTTAAAACTTTGAAACCCGCTGCATTTGTTTGCACCTGTCCAAAGTCAGAACCTGTTTCAGTGGTTGTCGTTTGTTGATGTGGTTCTTAAGTGTTTCTCGTTTCTCGTTTTTTATATAGATTAGACCGTTGGTTTTCCTGTTTGAATTGTTTTACACTAGTCATTTTGGGGCCCTTTATAGCTTGTTGTTCGGTGTGAGCCAAGGCTCCGTGTTGAAGGCCTTTGACCTATAATTGTTTAATTTTTACACATTGTGACTTTGATGGAGAGTTGTCTCATTGACACTCATACCACATCTTCTTATTTCTTTGTAAAAATACTTATCTCAAATTACAAATGCATATTCTCTTAGATTTTTTAGTGTTATGCTCTCCCAAATCTATAACTAGAAACCCAGGCCAGCCCTGAATATGTTGAACAAAATTACTTTATTTCCAACTGTTTGCGCTAAAATGAAAATGGGGTATTTCTCAATGGACCAGGCAGATTCTTAGTTTTCTTGATTTTCTTGGAAGTCGCAAATTTACTTTGAGAGTCTTGGTATCCGTCAGAACTGTTGTATTTATGCATTGTTGTTAATTGCATATATTCATATTGAAATTCACTACGATGCCAGCCAGTGTTTTAAAGAACTTGTAAAACTATATCGATCACCGTTGCATGCAAGGCGATGATGTATGACATCAATTTAGTTTTAAGCTTCATCAGTTCAGAAATGACCACTTAATGTCAATATGTCATTAGGTGAATCATGCGCCTGCAGGTAAAGTACTACACGTGCATAATTAAAAGCATGAATCATCTATGATACCTGAGAATTACGGGTGACGTTGATTGATATTCAAATGATTAAGCAAAATTGATTTTTTGAAATAATCATCTTGGGACGGGTCATCTTCACGTCTATAAATATGTTTTTCATTAATTGAATTGTGCACACAATGCAATTTATACTGTTGTTATCACGTAGCATCAAATTCCCAAAGATTTTTCTATTAAAACGAGTAACTATCGTGTCTGTCATGCAAATGACATTGTAATTATATTTCTTAATTTGTTATGTACAGGAGACATTATTTTCTATTTCAAACCAAATAAGATGTAGGCACGTGTCAAAGTTGTCAACGTAAGTTTAAACTAACTGGGATTAGAAGAATTATTGAAGAATCTGGAGAGATTTCCTCTATTAAAGACTCCTCTTATTTTTGGCGGGATAATCCTAGACATTGAAGGGGGTTCAAAACTAGCCAAGAGTTTATATAATATACTTTAACATTTTTTAAAGGTTACATATTTCCATAAAGCAAACATGTTGTTCAACGGTACAAAATGCTTTTCATGGATTGATTGTTGCTTGCCAAAGAGAGCATTCCAAATGTGTCTCCCACTAAGTCTTTCGTGGTTCTTGACATAACAAAGTTGTTTTACGTCCAGTGGCAATTATTTCTTGCATATTCAAGACGAGATTAAATAATGCTTTTGAAGACATGTTCATACATAGCTACATTTAATATGTGTTTGTAATAAATATCTAAGGACATCTTTAACTAAAACGAAATAATGTCTTAAAGACAATACTAGTATATAACTTTATCTCCAGTAGAATTTTGGTTTTGAATGTCCTTTATCTTCAAGTTTGGATAAACATTCTTAATATTGCAAACTTCTACCATAATCGCGGCTAAGAGAGCCATCTTCAGGCGTTCATTTGAATCAAAAAGAGGTGTATAAAAAAAGTTTATCAGATACCAGGCTTATAATTTTGTACGCCAGACGGGCGTTTTGACTAAGACTACAAATGACTCATCAATGACGAGTGAATCAAAATTGTATTGGTTGATATGCTTCAATTTAACAGGAGACTGCTATAATGTATGGTTTTATGCCACTTTTCGTGTCGGACAACTGAACTCGGACATTAACTCTTAACCAGCATATGATTTAGTTCAGAAGGGAATATTACTTAGTATCATTGGAAGCAGTCTAACATCCCTAGCTGCATTCTTACATTATTAAAGAAAGGAGATACCGAAAGTGCAATATGAAAATACAGGTCGTATAAAGAAGATAAAACCGTGGTCAAAAGAAAAAGACAAAAAACAGCCCACAAAACACTACATAGAAAAATTAAGATTTAATCAACACGAATACCATAAAAAACACGAGGAATGAACTTGACTTCGCCTCGGTTGACAATGATTTCACGGGGTAGCAATTAGCTCTATCACACTATTTATAAATAATATTACTTTGATTGTTGCTTGCTTAACGTCCAGTGTAAAATAGTTCGTGTGTATTCATGTTGATATCAAATCAGGCAGACATTATACCTTGAAACGGAGTTTTGTGGCAAATGTTCTTTAACGTGCAAAGATAGCGCAACACCCACCCTACACGGACGTGGTTGTGTATTTATACATAGGACACCCCAATTGAGCTAGCCTAAGGGTTTTATGTCTCTTTAATTAGGTGCACTCACAAAAAAAAACTAAGCGGCTTTTGTACGGCAATCATTATCTTGGGCTTTGCTGCTGATAAATAAGGCACAACAAAGTACCTGCAATTACGGACGTACATGCAAAACAAAACCAAAACTGCAAAAAATTATACTTTTTCAACAGAAAAAACCTTTGAAATAAGACATGTTCTAACAGGTCTGATTATCAAATTACAATAATAAGATACTTGTTTCCTCTTATTTTTACAGTAAAGGCGATAACTGTATGGAGGATCATTCAAAAAAATATATCCGCTAACCGAGTACCTCTGGATACTTCGATCAGACAGATTTCCGAAGAGGAAGGTGAATGTCCGACAATAATTGATAATGCGGACTTGAAAACGTATGAAATAAAAGAGAAATACGGAGATGTTTTTTTAATCTTTCAAACAATTTAAATCAAACGATCTACAACACTATCATGTACCGACAGAAATTGTATTTTACAATAAATGATTAACTCTCAGTGGTTATTGTTCATGTGGTAATCTAAATTGGACCTTTGATGAAATTTCTTTCCACAAAGAGAACATTGCCAAGGTGTCTCCCCACTATGAAGTCTTTCGTGGTTCTTGACATGACAAAGTTGCTTAAATCTATAATTGCAATATTTGCATTTGTAGGGTCTTTGATTGGAATGAATGCGCAAATGCGCGGCCATGTTATTTCGACCGCTAACAGTACGATGACAGATTTTGCATCTTACTCGTACTTTTTTGGTTGATGTACCTCTCTTTTTAGCAACTGAAAGTGCACGGTATTTTGTCTTATTAGTCCTCTCCTTGTAATCAAATCCTTTTGGGTCGTCCATATCTTTTTGTTGATTCTGTTTAAGCTCATTTTCTGATTTTTTATTTAGGATTTGACTGTTTTTGAATTCCTTCGTTACATTTTCCTTTTGTGACTCACCAAGAACTTCATCATTTCTGTTTACCATGCCAAATGCAGATCTTATGCCTTTTCGATGGACATGAGATACCTGAATAGCAGAAAAATAGGTATGGAACGATGTATGTCGACAAAATACAGACCAGCGATTAAACAATTCTCCGCAGACCGGGCATGAAAACATTTCGAGTTTCCTAGTGGTCACATTAACGTGTGGTTTACCATCATTGTTATTTACGTCCTTGCAATTGGTCAAATTCATACATAGTTTATGATTGTACAGATCGGCACGTCTAGAGAAACCTCGGTTACAGAATGGACACCTCAGGATATATTGTCCAAGACGGATGTGCATAATTTCTTCTTTCATTTCCATCTTTAAGCTTAAAACATCTAGTATTGTCGTTCAATTCTAAAACAAAATACATTGCTATTAAAAAACAATTATATGACACCACATCGTGTGTCATGTACAATGTAGCTATACTTCTATACTGTAGTCAACCACTTACAACGATAGTATACCATTTTTCTTTTTTAGGATATTTAATGATAACTGTAACTATACTGTTCAGTTGAATTTAAGGGAAATTATTGAATGTATAGTTCTGAAGTTTCAACTTTGCATAGCAATTGAACCAGATTATTCTTTAAATGATGTGTTCATTCGGCATTCTCATGGGCAAAATAGATAAATCAGAGCATAATTTTCAAAAATTAAAAAAAAAATTACAGATCGATCTTGATTTATTATTTTTTTTAATAAGTTAAATATGTTTTTATTGAAATTAGTAATGTTCAGAAATAAATATGTGAAGTTTGTCATTTTAGTGGCTCATTTGATTATTTAGTCTATCTGATGAATATATTAATATTTGTCTAGTACCATATAATTTAATAAGCCTCAAAGAAAGATTAAACTATTTTATTATACATATTGTATTACATAATAGTTTCTATAATAACAATAATCTTTAATAATTTAATAATGTATGAATTAGGATAACTAAGTTGTTTTAATAGATGGATGGGCATACTGGTTTTGGAATAAATCACACAATGTTCAATGGTAATTGGTGTCGTAATTTCTTTCCTTTAACAATATTTCAGTTGCAAGGAATATCTACTTTCTGTATGAGAAGCATGATGTACACTTCTATATGCATAATTTGAGGTGTAAATTGTTGCCTTTAAAAGGCTGTGTTAGACTCGTTTTGGCTTTATAACATAACTAGATGTACCTAATGTGCCAAAACTTAACTCTTGAAAAAGGAAAGTGTGTGTGGGGGTGGGGGGAATCAAAAACAAAAAGTCTACAAATGGGGTTTCAATACTAAAATAAAAATGTAACTTTTTCAATTCTGTTAAATGCATATATGTATAAAAATGCAGTTTCTTTCAATTTATTTTAATAAAACCATCATTGCAGTACAAATGCTGCATAATGTGGCAACAATTAAGAAAGGTGAAACTGCCTTATATCAAGAGCTTACCACAAACCTATCAAATAAACTCTATTGTGAGAGAGCAACACATAAAAACACAAATGTAGCAGACGTTTGATTACTATAACTGCATGTCTAAAGAAAAAAAAAACTATATGTAGGATTACCTTTATTGGTATATGAAAAGTTCATTTAAATTTTATTTTATTAGTTTAAAAACTGGTTGGCCCCTTTAAAAAAAGTAATTTTGGGGCCAGCTGGCTCCTGGGGATAAAGGTTAATTTAAGTCCTGTTTGTCTTAATATATCTGGATTAATTTGGTGTTGTTTGATTATTTAATTAAATAGACCCTATATTTCAGATCCATACAATACGATTGGTTAAGTGAGAGGTGCTTTATTCCATTATTAAGGATCCAAATGTTGATTTCAAGAGTACTATTTCTAGTAACCACAGCCTGTCAGAATAGGCTGAAGAAATGGTAGCGAAAACACATAGCCCAATCCTTGTCAAATCAGAATATCTGACATACAAGAGTATTGTTATGTTTATGCAGTGCTGGGTCTATTTTGAATTATTCAAGGGGTCGAACTCCTTCTACTTACTGGAAATGCATTAAATTTACACTAATTCTTGTATTACTCAAATTTCTTAGGTTCTCGCTTTTTTATGCTTTATAGAACTGTAGTCTTGAGTGTTTCTGCGTGTGTTTTTTTTTAATTTATTTTATTTTTGATTGTATGGTGATTCAGTGTGTGTGGTTCTTGTGTGTGTGTTTGTTTAAAAAAGACGCAATACCGAATTGCATTACCATAAATATCAACTACGTATAAAACATAACTAAACTATATTTCTTCAGATTTAGTAGTTTGCATGTCATCGAGTCCGTTGTTGATGGAGGTTTGTCAATTAAAGCAGTTCAAGTAATTACATCATACAAACCAGTTATCGCATACGAAATGTCAACTGAAATCAAACCAGGTGTCGGTCGACTCGATTACGATTAGTGTCAAAGTCAGTAAAATGTTTTAAACATGTAACGGACTATAACTTTGGCTCCAGCTAGTCCTGTCTATAAAACCTCGGGTTGCTGTTTCCTATTGAAGTTTTTTTTATTCTGAGTTTTGCTTTTTATATTGATGGCTAAATTTAATGAAACAGTAAAATGTCATTCTAAGAACGTAGAAAAGCGAAAAGAAAATGCGAGTTAATACGTTATATATGACTATCTATTTTATCAAAAGATAATTTTTTTGCATGGCAATGGCTTTCAGTCATTAGTCTGTTGCTGATGAAGGGTTAACCAAGTAAAGCAGTTCAAGTAATTTAAAGCATATGTGTGTATCACAGATGCTGATCCAGGATTTTGAAAAAGGGGCCCCATTGGCGTAGCTTACGTTGAGGCAACCGAGGCAGTTGCCTCAGAAAAAAAAACCAATTTTCACAAAATGCAGCAGACTCGTTACTAAACGCTTACACACCGACTTGTATTGTCTTGTTGTCGTTATTGATTCATACCCTTTGCAAGTTCATGACTTATGGAAACATTTCCCTCTTCTAATTGGAAATCCCGATCCATTTGCGGTAGTTTTCACTAATCTTAATATGTCAAAGCCAAAGAAATCTACTCAATTGAAGCTTGCAAATTTATATAATGCTACCCCAATCAACATCAGTAGAATAGATATGATCCAACTCACGAGCCTTCCCATTGGTGTAGCTTACGTTAACGCTTACACACCGACTTGTATTGTCTTGTTGCCGTTATCGATTCATACCCTTTACAAATTCAAGACTTATGGAAACATTTCCCTCCTCCAATTGGAAATCCCGATCCATTTGCAGTAGTTTTCACTAATCTTAATATGTCAAAGTCAAAGAAATCGACACAATTGAAGCTTGCAAATTTATATAATACTACCCCAATCAACATCAGTAGAATAGATATGGTCCAACTCACGAGCCTTCCCCGATCGAATCACTTGACCATTCAGGTAAATTATTAATTTTGTGTGAGAATAATTTCTAGTGGATGAGGGTTTACGTGAGGTTTACAGAATACAGAAAAAATGCCCTAGCTGAAATTAATTTAAACTTAACAGAATAGAGATTATAAATGGTGCTAAATATAAAAGAAAGGATAATCAAATTATGGACAAAAAGAATTAAAAAATAAATATTTGAAGACCCCCATTCAAACCCTCATATATAACCGATTACGTCTAAAATTGAAAAATTGTTGTGTGTTGACATTTTCCCCTACGTGTAGTACTTCAATTAGTACACATAGTTTCATTAACTTTGAAACCAATTAAAATAAAATATTCAAATATTAATCAACATGCACATAGAATAACTTGTATGTTGTACTAAAGTTTTATTCTCACTATTTTAAATTTATAGTTTTTCACTAGCAGGGAATTTTAAATAATTAAATGAGTCATTATAATTCCAGCGACATGAATTGTAAATATGTCTGTTGGTTCATATATGTCTGTTTCTATATAAAATTTTCAACCAAATACTGTTTTTATTTATTATGAAGACTTCAGAAACACGTAAATGTTTCCGTTAGTACGTCATCGGTTGTCACTTTCAAAATTGGAAAAAGTACAAAACCATGTAAGAATTCGAAGAACTTCTAAGAAATATCAGGACAAAACACAACCAATAAAAGTGCCGTGGTGCACTTTACATTTAGCATGTGTTTGTTTCCTAGTTAATCAAGTAATGGTGCTAGCGTGATGTCTGGTAATGTTTCTGGTTTTAAAACACACATACTGCAAATCCAACTAAGAGCATATTATCAGCATTGTAGAACTCACTTTTTGAATCTTGTTGTTGCGTCCACTTGTAAAGCGCTAGCTGAGATCCGGAATTTGTTAGATTCTGTAAGTCAACTGACATGGTTTTTTTTTTGTGGATCACAGCTGTATTGTTGACTTGCTGTGTCATTAAAGTATACCCCATACCCATCTCCTTTTATTCGCAAAGAATTAAAATCTGTTAAGTTCACTGAAAGGATTCAATTTGAAAAAAGTGGTAAATGTTTTTGAGAACATTTATGTATTTATCTGAATATTGAAAATGATGTAGGTACCAGTAATCAACTAATAATCTGTAGTATAACTTAGTGTAAGGCATATTAACATTATTATGATGAAGTAAAATAAAACAACTGCTATTTTTTAATAGAATCTTCTTGTTCAAATTTCAAAACCTCTACAGATTCTGGGGGCCTGCCCCCCCCCCCCCCCCCCCCCCCCGACCCCCTGCTTCGGTAATAACATAAGGCAAGCTACGCCACTGGGCCCCGAGCATTCTGAAGCAGTTTTTTCTGGATGCACATCATCAGGAAGGCTCAAACCCAAAGTTTTGAAATCCGGGAACGATAAATACATAAACACGTTAGGGGCAATTGACCAACACTGACCGAAACAGAATAGCCAAATCTATCCAGGAATGATAAATACATAAACACGTTAGGAACAATTGACCAACACAGACCGAAACAGAATAGCCAAATCTATCTAAGGTCAACTTTGTCTGAAGGAGTTGGAACCTTAGTTTCTAAACATTCTAATTTATCAATGGATGACCTAATAAAAGTATGTTATATATAATGTCAGTACCGAAGCACTGACTACTGAGCTGATGATACCCTCGGGGACTGTCAGTCGATCAGCTAGTCGGATGTATTGACAATATTAGGCCAATGAATGTAAGTCCGAACGTTTAAAGGGAAATAACTTTAGAATTTTATTTTAGTCTTCGTTATAGTAAATTAATACAATAAAAGAGCATAAACTATACTGAATCAAAACACATCACAAACTTAATATGTTTATTGATCAACTTGAGTGATTCATATTTCTGTAAGCTGTCGATTTACTATTACAAACGAATAACACGTGCATGCACTGTACACTGTAGATCACTGTACAATATCAAAGCAATAACTCCTACAAGCAAATTAAGCTTAACCATATATGATTAGAAGACTGCATGAACATTTACATTCCAATGTTTCGTTTCGGACCTGACAAACTCTATTTTAGGAAACATGTGAAACTGTTGTGAAAAAAATTGCTAGGGAAATGAGAAATGAGAAAAAAAAACTGATTTTGTTTCTAAAGATGGAAAAATAGTCTAGTCGTCAGGAGCCTGTCGTTCAGTGGTTGGTGTCGTTGGTTCATGTCTATGATATTTGCTTTTCGTTAATTGTTTTGTTATGAATTAGGCCATTAGTTTTCTCAATTGAATTGTTTCATATTTTTCATGTCGGGGACTTTCATAATCGACTATACGGTATGGGTTTTCTCATTGTTGAAGGCCGTATGGTTGCCTATAATTGCTTACATCCACTTTATTTGAACTTTGGTTGATAGTTGTCTCATTGGCAATCATACCTCATCTCCTTATTTTTATTATAATATATAATATAAAAACATGTTCGGACTTGTAGCCTGAAGCATTAACAGTTTCAATTAAACCTATATTTATATTTACATCAAGGACAACCAGATTAAAATTCAGGTCTATCGCAACTCGCATGCTCGTGATATGAGCATACGAAATCAGAGATCTATATTTGAATTAGATTGATGTCAAGGATATGATTGAATACACATTATATTTTTTTCGAGAGCATTAACATTTGATGAAATAATTATTATGTTTTCTTGTTTTTGCTTTTACGCTTGTTTACATGCTTGTGTTTATATTTTTGGCGATTTACTTGACAACTTCAGTGAACTTTAAGAGAACAGACATGAGCCGTGTATGCATATGGATTGTACGAATTATAAGTACGAAAAGTAAGAAGAAACAGGGTGACAATAAAAAACCATAAATGTATTAAAAACAAACAAAACGACCAAAAGTCTACGAAACAGTATACTAAAACCTAAGGTTTGATTATCACGAACCCTACTAAAACACGGGTGAACTCAGGTGCTCCGTACGAGTAAGCAGACTCTGCTCCTTCAGTAGCACACATTGAGGCGCACATGACAAGTCAAAATCTGGCATACGAGATTGCTGCCCATATCCGTGGTTATCTGTCACTTGGGCCTGCAAGTAATCCGTAACGGTTAACAAAAACATGATGGCCTTCATAAAACTTTCGAAGAGCTAGAAGACTTAAACTTTATCATTAACACTTGGTGCAATAGATGCCATGTAAACGTCAACTCTCTATACCAACTAAATTATAATGAAATTAACTCTTTATATATAGGTGTATGGAATGTTGCTACATAGCAATTGAAAAGTCGCGATGGGGAAATTAATGTCATCTCTTGTGTAGTAAAGTGTAGTTCTAAATCGATCTTCATTGTAAATATCTAGATATTTCTAGTTCAGTGGAATAGATGCGTTCAGCATAGTAACCAAACTTTGAATTATCAAGCGGGAGGGCAAAATCTATATACTAGTAGTTGGAACCTGAAGCTATTTAACAATACTTGCTACATTTCATTAATCTTGAGAAGCATCTGACTCGTGCGGATAACGGAACAATTTGATAGGAAGAAGGCACAGTTGGTTCCCATAGAAATGCCGACTATCTGTTGAACAAAAGGTCCAACAATCGTACAAAGTTTTGATTCCATAAAAGCGTGTTTTGCCTTTCCCAACATTCATTTTTAGAACAGATTAAAATTGACTGAACGATGTTACAAAAGAGTTGTATGTGTGTGTGTAAGAGATAAATTTGTCCTGGTAAAATATGTCCGGGCGGACACATATTACTAGTATAAAAAGTCCATGGTTACAGAATTTACTAGTATTTTAGTCCGATGTTAGTAATTTATGTCCCCAGACTAATTTTCCTAGGAATTCAAGTCCATGTCATTAATATTCCTAGGTAAAAACGTCCATGTCCTTTTTTTTATAGGAAAAATATTAACAATATTGGAAATTTAAATTTTAAGTTTTAATATTATTTAAGAGTTGTGTATTTATATTTTTAATAAAATTCATGTCCCCAGACTAATTTTCCTAGGAAATCATGTCCATGTCATTAATATTCCTAGGTAAAACGTCCATGCCCTTTATTTTAAAAGGTAAATATAAATGTTATGTTTTAATATTGTTTAAGAGTTGTGTATCAATTTTTTTAATATAATGTTTGTCCCCAGACTAATTTTCCTAGGAAATCATGTCCATGTCATTAATATTCCTAGGTAAAAACGTCCATGCCATTTATTTTAAAAGGAAAATTTTAATGAAACAAATTATTTACATGTTAACAATGAAAATTCAAGTTTTATGTTTTAATATTGTTTAAGAGTTGTGCATTAATATTTTAATAAAATTTATGTCCCCAGACTAATTTTCCTAGGAAATCATGTCCATGTCATTAATATTCCTAGGTGAAAACGTCCATTCCCGTTATTTTGAAAGTTAAATTTAAATGTTATGTTTTAATATTGTTTTAGAGTTGTGTATTAATATTTTAATAAAATTTATATCCCCAGACTAATTTTCCTAGGACATCATATGTCCACGTCATTTACATGCCTAGGTTATAACGTCCGGCCATGTTATTTTAATAGGAAATACTAATGAAACTGTCCAATCTAAACTAAGAAAATATGTTGTTTTTTTTATTTTTGATAATTTTTAAAATATAATAAAAATTACTAGAAAAACAAGTCTTAGGACAATTTTTCCTAGGAAAATAAGTGCCAAACATATTTTACTAGCTATGGACTTATTTTCCCAGGAAAATTTGTCCTGGGACTTAAATTCCTAGTAAAATAATGGTCATGGACTTGATTAACTAGGAAAAAAAGTCTGGCGGACAAATTTTACTACCGGACCAAATTTACTGTTACATGTGTCCTCATACATATGTCAACTTGAAAACTACCAAAATTAACTTACTTTATAGACGACTTTAACGAATCTCAAATATACTACTGAGATTCGTGTTTGCACTCCGTCTGATAGATGTGGTAACCCTGAGGAATATGTATAGCTTAAATATTTATTCAATAGACAACAACATATTGAACGAGTATCAAACGCAAGAGTTCCGAAAAAAAAACTACGATATGTACTTTGAACAGAGTGCTGAGAGTAACTTAATGTCAATTGACCATTCTCATGATGGAAAAAATCCCCATGCTTTAACGTTCATGTCAGTAATAGAGGATCCCTGGTAAAATATGCTAGCTTAAAATATCCGTTTCGGTGAGGATTAAAGCTAGACGTTAGGTACATGCCAATGAGGCAGCTACCGTAAGCAAAGTATAAGCAAAATAGACATGTGGTCTTCATCAATGCATGTGTAAGATTTACACTGGTGATTTAGTGTCTATAGTTTTCAATGAGAGTACACAGTTAAGCTACAGAATCTATAGAGCGGAAATTGGAGCTAAGGATGTTGCTACTTATTTACTCTTGTTGACACCAAAAGACTCGAAGGACAACATCTTTAATTGGCTCTTTTTTCAAAACTCTCTGATAGAATTTCGTATAGTTATGTTTTGCGCGTGTCATTATAATTGCAATAACCAACGGTCTAATCTATATAAAAACGAGAAACGAGAAACACGTATGAACTACATAAACAGACGACAACTACTGTAATCAGATTCCTGACTTATGACAAGTGCAAACATTTGCAGCGGGATTAAACGTTTTAATGTCTTCAATGGTACCAAACCTTCCCCCATTTCTGAAACAATAGTATAACATCACAACATAGAAAAACACACTATAAAATATCAATTGGATTAAGTTTGTTTTATCGTTGTTACTTTTGGATAACTATTTCTTGTAAAAAATTGTATTTTATTTAAAAATTTATACACTTGTATAAAAGTCGGTATTGGTATCCACAACGTATTCATACAGATACCTGTAGACAGATATTTAAAAAAAATATTATTGTTTTACGAATTTCGGAAACAACTTCAGTCTCCGATGTTGATTTTCATAATAGAAAATATTGGCCAATCACAATCTACGTAACATCGAGTTTGAAGCATAGGGCGCCATATTTGATATTTACAATTTGAAATTTTACAGAAAAATGGAAAGATTTATGATTTAACAATGTAAATTGTAACAAGGAAACATTAAATTGTGGGAAACAAATAACAGTAAAAAATTAAATTTATTGAATTCGACACTGAACACATCGATCACGACTCTTCTTCTATTTTCTGGGGTTTCGTGTACTTCCTTTCGTGTTAACTTTTGACCCTGGAATTTCAGATTTTGGAGATGATTATTACCACACAGGCACTTGTTTCTGTCATTGGGGGTTTACTATCCACACTTGTACGAAAAATCACAAGGTGATTTTTCGTTCAAGTGTGGATAGTAAACCCCCCATTCACGCCATAATTTGACAAACAAGTGGCTGTGGATTATCAGTTTAATTTTGTTTTTAAATATGGAATGACACTCACCATAAAATATGATATTATTTTTCTTGTGCAGAAAAAATATACGTAATCTCATGCAATGGCTTCAAGGAAAATTACATTCGATTCGACAAACTGGAAATTTCAGGAAAAGAGTTACAAATTACACAAGCAACAGATCTGTCAGCCAGAATACTCAAAGATATATCTGAGACGGCATATTAGGAATTGTGCCAAAGATCAAACTCTTCATGCATCAACTGAGACCGAAAGAATAATAAACATGATAAAGGAAAAGAAATTCATTAACATTTTCAAGCCAATCATTGCCAAGACTCAAGGACAACCCCATTATCCCTGATGATCAAAAGGCCAAACAGATAGGATAATAGACTAAGACATTATACAATTTAGTGAAATTTGATTATGTAATACAGGATATTCATGATATTAAATATCAGCATTTATACAAATTTTAATTTTGTTTATATATATAAAGATTACATAACAAGAGGAAAGGCTGTGGATTTTCTGTAAAATTTCCATATTGAAACAATGAAAGAGTGCATTTCTCATTGTTGAAGGCTGTACAGTTGCCTATAATTCCTTGCATCCTATTTTTATAATAATCATGATAATCCTTAATACAAAAAACTTGATCATCTAAAAACAATCAGTATCTTTTGAGATACCCTACATTAATGATTCCATGACTGGACTGATCAATATAAATAACTCTCTACCAAATTGCAACAAAAATTTAATTCCCGGAATAAGGGCCTATAGATTAAAAAGTAACTGAATTATGGAAATGTTGCTGGTCCTGTGGTTTATAGGACATTCTGTATTACGTCCTTTTCAATGTAAACAAAGAAATGCTGTCTTCATACATGTATTTAAAGTATTGTTTTTTTTAAATATATATACATTTTTTAATTTTTAATTGTAGCTTTAATTTTGTTTTATCAATGATTCAGATGGGACGAGAAAGAAAAGTAAAGACGTACAGTAGACATCATGGGAGCAGAGTGGTTACTGTTGATAAAGAATTGTGGGAATCATCAGGAGATGAACAACAGAAGCATTTGTTTAGTTTGAGCTCTTCTAGTATCAACACATCAGACGATATTAAAAAAGACGGGGTTTTTAAAAAGAACAGGTATTGTTGCAGTCTGCTGTTTTAACACACACAAACATGACAAAGGGGCCTGTGCTTTAACAGGTTTTCAGTCTAAAAAATTTTATGATGACAAATTAACTGTGTTGCTTTTATCATATATTTGTTGTCCCCTGCAGCAACACAGTGCTGAAGACATAAGAATATTGGGCCTCCCTTCAGTAGTAAGAGCTCTCACAGGTACAATTCTTTCCAGATTTTATGAAATGTTTATATCAGCAATATCTCAGACAAGTTCATACACCCCAGTTTTTGGTGGGGTTCGTGTTGCTTAGTCTTTAGTTTTCTATGTTGTGTCATCTGTACTATTGTTTGTCTGTTTGTCTTTTTATTTTTGGCCATGGCGTTGTCAGTTTGTTTTCGATCTATGAGTTTGACTGTCCCTCTGGTATCTTTCGTCCCTCTTTTCAAAAATTGGTGCTGATCCACTTTTTTAAAAGAAGTTATATATGCCCTAGGAAATATGAATTACCGGGATATATGGAAAATTGTATTTTATGCCCCTATGAAATGAATTATGGAAAATTGCATTGTGAACTCTCTCCAGTCTAAATTTTTAACAAAGGTGTATATCAGAAATATCTCTGACAGGTAATAGAAAATCAGTGCTGATAAATTATTTTAAAAGATTTATAATCAATTATTATTCAATTCAACATTCCACTGTACGGACAGCTTACATCACTTTTTAGAATTTTATGAAACTTATTTCTAAGGTTTATATAAAAAATGTCTTGACCAGTGAACTTCATGAACATGGTGAAGATCAAATATTTTTACAGGAAATATATCATTTTGAAGTTTAATATGTAGGGGAAATTGCATTTGTAAACTCTCTCTTACCTTAATTTATTGTGGGATTTTTTATATTTTAAATTTATATCAGTTTATTTCAGCAAGTTCTTGAAGGAGTGCAATATTTTGTGTCTAGCAACTATTCATCTAAAGGACTTATGCCCCTAGGATATATAGATACTGATTATATGAAAATTTTTGCATATATAACTATCTCTGACATGTTGTCAGACCTTCATTTCTTGTAGGATATTTAAAAAAAATAAATTGGGAATTATTGAAACTTTGTGCAGTAACTAAATACATAGCCTTGATAACTAATTTTCAAATTAAATTTATACATTTTTAATCAACCATGGTAAATCAATGAGACAAGGATTTCAAGCGATTAAACTTAGCTGTAATAACAAGGCTTAGTTATTACAGGCATGTAACTTATTACATGTATTATATGAGACACTTGGTAATTACTTGGAAGCTTGCGCAGAACCTCATTACATGCTCTGATCATTATTTCTTACAATAAATTAAAATACATTGTGATTAAGCATGATATATGTCTGAGCAAAGGCTTTTAAGTTATATAGAGAAGCTGTAATAACACCCTTTAGTTATTACAGGCATATTTTTTCTGTAATAACATAGGTGTACTATGCATGATTGGCAAACTATGAACTATTTTATCTTTCTAAAGTTAGTATACATAGAGGCAATAATAATATCAATAGAACTTGTATAATACATAACAAAACAAAGGATGTATATTGCCACTTTGAAACATGTAACTTACATATGTTATCACAGTTTTTTTATATTTTAGCCCACAATAACGACATGTATGTTATTTTTTTCTAATAACTTATTTAAGTTATACCCTTGACTGTCTTCCTTCCTAAAGTTTTTGCAATAACATCAATTAGATTTTACGCTTTTGCTAGAGGTCAAGGATATGCAATATGTATGTAATAAATCCATGAATAATCTTTCAATCAGTTTAATTGAGGTCTGGAGCTGGCATGTCAGTAACTGCTAGTAGTCTGTTGTTATTTATGTATTATTGTCATTTTGTTTATTTTCTTTTGTATCCTATTCTATCATTGGACTCAGACTTCTCTTAAACTGAGTTTTACTGTGCGTTTGTTTTTTCTACATTGGCTAGAGGTATAGGGGGAGGGTTGAGATCTCAAAAAACATGTTTAACCCTGCCGCATTTTTGCGTCTGTCCCAAAGTCAAGAGCCTCTGGCCTTTGTTAGTCTTGTATCATTTTTAATTTTAGTTTCTTGTGTATAATTTGGAGTTTAGTATGACGTCCATTGTCACTGAACTAGTATACATATTTGTTTAGGGGCCAGCTGAAGGACGCCTCCGGGTGCGGGAGTTTCTCGCTGCATTGAAGACCAATTGGTGGCCTTCGGCTGTTGTCTGCTCTATGGTCGGGTTGTTGTCTCTCATTCTCTTTGACACATTCCCCATTTCCATTCTCAATTTTATTAATTTCTGAATTTACAATAATCCGTTGTCTCCTTTAGTTGAACATCTCTCAGTTTGGTCAAAATGCATATTTTTACAGTGAGATCTCAGGTTTTAACAAATATTTTCATTTCTGAAAAATTTTGCAAGTGGGATAAAGATTAATTCCTAAAATTTTTGGTATTGCTTTATTCATATCAAAATAATTTATTATGTTATGTCTACATGACCAGGTTAAATTAAAAAGCTGTAAACATGGTGAAGATCAATGAGATATCAACATAACAATAAGTTTTCACCAAAAGCAGCTTAATACTCAATCTTACTAAAAAAATACGGGAACAATGAAAACCGCAAGGGCACATTGAGATGACTGTTAAATTAATAGGCAGGAAATACTGAGTGACTAAGGCAAACAATTTAGGTGGTCTACAGTTGTCAAAAAAGAGAAAACATTGTGCCTGATATTCATATGATGAAGACATAATCTTTCAATCAGTTTAATTGAGGTCTGGAGCTGGCATGTCAGTAACTGCTAGTAGTCTGTTGTTATTTATGTATTATTGTCATTTTGTTTATTTTCTTTAGTTTCCTATTCTGACATCGGACTCGGACTTCTCTTAAACTGAGTTTTACTGTGCGTACTGCTGTGCGTTTGTTTTTTCTACATTGGCTAGAGGTATAGGGGGTGGGTTGAGATCTCAAAAAACATGTTTAACCCTGCCGCATTTTTGCGTCTGACCCAAGTCAGGAGCCTCTGGCATTTGTTAGTCTTGTATCATTTTTAATTTTAGTTTCTTGTGTATAATTTGGAGTTTACTATGACGTCCATTATCACTGAACTAGTATACATATTTGTTTAGGGGCCAGCTGAAGGACACCTCGGGGTGCAGGAGTTTCTCGCTGCATTGAAGACCCATTGGTGGCCTTCGGCTGTTGTCTGCTCTATGGTCAGGTTGTTGTCTCTTTGACACATTCCCTATTTCCATTCTCAATTTTACCAGTAGTACACAAAATAGAAGTCATGTCAAGAATATATACACCATAAGTTTTAAAAAATATAACAGTATACATTTGTACACCACTGTGCATAGGACTGTACAAGTTACTATCTATTTTTTCTGTATAAAAGTATTTGAAATGCATTTGGAAATTGGTTTCTATTTTTTTTTTTTTTTATCTTTTTTGAAGCTCAAATAAGGAAAATGGATATACCAGACAAAAAAGAAGAATTTTACCAAGAAAGAGATATGGATCAGAAATGGTATTTATGTGTCTGTTGTTAGATGACAATTTACTTTGCTGGTCAGGGGTAACAGTTTGTATGTCTGAAAGTTGATGCGGTCCATGGCTGACTGTGCTATCAGCATGATCAGTTTAATGTAAAATGTTTCATCAGCAAATACAAAGGATGAAATGAATACATGTAAATGATGTTTGTATTTTTTATTCAGTAGACATTCCAATAGACAAATGTATTCAGTCTTCGAATTTAGCCACAAGTCCAACACAAATGGCTTGTAAATTTTATTGGGGACTTTTAATTATTCTGTTGTGACTAGTCCGACTGGCTTGTAAAAAATTTCTACCCGGGGGACTAGTATATATTGTCATATCACCAGTCCGTCTTATCTTTGTATTTTGTCACTGTCCTCATACCTAAAAATCCAGTTGTTTTTAACAGATGGGGCTAACCTGGTATCCTGGTGAACTGCTCCTTTACTCTTTATAATGAGGCCGCTTAAACTTATCGCTTTTGGTATTGAAGATAAATACATTTTGTATCGGTTTCTTTGATTTGTCAATATCTAAATGTTGACAATCATGGCATGATGGCCTTGTTTTTGAAGTGTGAAAGGTGCCCAACCGGGAAAGCCAGTTAAAATACCGGCATTAACTAAAAACAGACATATATCAAAACACAAATACGATGAAGAGGTTAGAGAACGTAAATTTCTCGATGTATGGACCAAGGACAGACCATGGTTGTATTTACAAGAGATTGATTTAACAAATGAAGAAAATTCATTATTTTGATCAATTCCGGGTCGGTTCGCCAAAAATCACGTTTGCACCCTTTTTATTGGTTTTGTGTTGAATAATTTTTGAATAATGTTTTAGTTATGGTATTGCTATAAATAAGATTTTTTTATTGTTTCAAAGGAAAGTGACATTCTAAAAACATAAACAGGTTTCCTACTTCATGCACTTTAACTTTACACAATCATTCAAATCATTTAAAACAACAGCACTAAAATGTTTTAATAGAGTCACTACTTTATAAAATTTAAAAGAGCACTTAATATTTAAAAATCACCTTTAAATATCACATTATACACCATTCACACACCAATACTATCTAACATGCACTAATATGAACAGTTTATTTAAGAATTAATGTATTAAATTCAAATAACAGTCACAATTGTAATCAAAGTTCAAAGTCTACCGTGGTGGAAAATCGTCAACTAGTTTGTCCGATGGTCCATACAGTCTTCATCAAATCAAATTCCCCCTAACACATCCATTTTGAAATTCCAAAATATTTACCGGTATTAATGAAAATATAAATAATTTGATTTATACATTTAAAAAACATCTAATAATTCAATCGGTATTTGAATAAAAATAGGGTGCAAACAGACCTGATACCATTGTGTTCAATTTTTCATCAAGTTTAATTTTTAAAAGTTATGTTCATATGGCAAAGAGAATGCACTTTCTCAGCTGACCATTATTGTACAATGTATATTGTTATTTACTAGATTTACTATTGGTAAACATTGTAAAAAAAATTCATGTATTGATTGATGTGCCTATTGCAGGATAGTACTGGGAGTACAGGAAATGAAAGTTTATTCAAGACTCACAGACCAAAAAGAGCCCTAAGAGATCGAAGTAATCTGAGTAATCAGAAAAGTAATGCTGTAACAGGAAAAAGAAAAAGACAACCCAAATCACCTGCAGTTACTAAAACAGTTGTCCAAAAATCAAATTTTTCATGTAATTTTAGTGAATTTGATGATTATAGTTTATGTATTTCGGGTTCACCACCAAAAGGAACAAATAAGGATAAACCAGAACCAAATCATAGCTCAAGTAATCAAACAAATGTTAAGAGTTCAAACATTATTGAAACAAGTACACCATTAGCTAAACGGACTAGGTCTTATGTCTCATTTTCAAAAGATGATACAGATTCTTGTACTGATATTTCATATATAGATGCTATTGAGGACAGTCCGTCCACCTGCTCAGAATTAGGAATATCTAGTATGATAGATAGTCCGGTTTTAGTGCACTCAGCTAGAAATTCAAAATCTGAGAAAGTGACATCTGAAAAAGATGATAAAATCAGTCCTGTGGTTGATTGTCAAATTCAGTTAAAAAAATTACGAACTAGTCTTTTATTAATGCATATATCAGGGCGCAGGGGGAGAAAATATTCAATCAGTAGCAATTTTGATCAGTCTGCAAGTCTTTTCAGTAATATATCCGACATTGAGCAAGATAAAAATGAAAAAGATGAAAGTATCAATGAAGAGGTTTCTGAATATTTTCCGGAGGAGGAAGAAGAAAGTGAAGAGAGTAATGAAGAAAATGAGAATTTAAGTGATATTGATGAAGATGAAGAAGATGATGATGATGAAGAAGAAAGCTCTTCTACTGATAACACCAGGGAGAATGATGAAAATGGTTCTACCGATAATACTAACGAGAACAGTAAAAGCAGAAATTCTACCCGATATATGCTAAATGACGACTGTTGTCTCTCAGAATATGATACAGCTCATTCAACTGCATCAGATCACTCTTATCATACAGCTCAAGATACCTCTGGACGACAGAGTTTGGATGGTGTGTCTTCGTCATCTTATAAAATGTTAAAAACACCTAATGCTACGCCTGTTCTTCAAAATAAAAGTATTGGTAATTTGAAATCCCTGAATGAATCTCTGATTGTAAGTTAATCAATATAGAATGTTAATTTTCATATGGGCAACTAGAATATCTAATGATTTGCTTGTACTTAAAAAAGACAAGGGGTAGCAAATGCCCAAAATATGGCTATAGTCTAAATATAGAATATGAAACATGAAATGTTAACAGCTGTTATATAAAACTTATATTGAAACAGTTCTGTAAATATATGCACACTTCCATGGTGACCAAGGATCATAATCATATAATTTTTAAGGATTTGATTAGAATTGTACTTTGTTGGTTCCTTTCAACATCAATTTTGGATTTTGAAATGACATTCCCACATGTACAACAACTTTTAAATATTCAGTGAGATAATCCCATTTGGCAATGTTTGTCTTATCTTTGAAATATTTTTCACAATTTTGAACCAGTTCGATTACCCAAATATGAAGCAAAAATTAGAGAATAGTTAAATATATGCTATTTGTCCAATATTTAGTTTAAATGAAATTTTGTTGTCATGGTTGTGTTTATGTAAGGGTTGTGAATATTATTTGGTTTTTTATTTTGTTAAAAAGCAGTTGTATCAATGTAACATGTGTAATGGTCAAGGCTACATATATCACGTGTACATTTGAAATTCGAGTTACTGTAAATCAGAAATTATTGTGAGGTTTTTATTAATGCAAATAAGGCGACTTGGTGAGTATAGCAATAATAATTAATAATAACTTGCACTCCGATATCCAATACATATAACTGTATGCAGATTTTCATCTTGCATTTTTGCCCATCAAATAATAAATGCAGTCAATAATTTCAGAATTTACGGTATTGTGTTGCCTGACAGCATTTATATTTTTCATGACATACATGATGAAAAATGTGTCAATCAAGCAGTTTTCAAGAACAAATGTACACTGAAAAATTCTTTTACAGAATTTAAAATATATAAATGCTTAGAGTAGAAAGAAATACAAAATAAGACAAAATTGACGAAACCAAAAGCAAAGCTTATCACTGTTCTTCATCTAAAAGTTACAGTGAAACCTCCCAACACAGAGCAAAATATCACATGTCACTGTAAATCTGTAGGCTGTGTAGCTTTAGTTTGAGAGGTATTCTTTGATACAGGTCTATCCTTTACATCGGTGCATTGTAGAAAACGGCTACAGGGTACTATGAACAAATTATATACTATATGGGGCCAAAAAATCTGACAAATACTCTCATAAATTTCCTGACTATATTTCTCCACAACAACAGGAACAATGCAAACCTTTAAACAACAATGGGGATCAGCAAGATATATATAAAAGATGACTTGTTTGGAAATAATGTATGCTATTATAACTGCATACATGTACATGAATGATTTATTTTATAGGTGATGCTGACACCAGTAAAAAAGAAAGACCAGCCTAAAGTTGTGATGTCTCCCATGTCTAAAGTGTTTCAGATTTGTCAACAAGATGAACCAATGTCTTTCCAGTCATGTATACCACCTAGGTGACTACTGTTTATTTAAGATGTACATTCATGACAATGATCACATTTACAAATGTAGTTGGAGATTCACTTATTGATTTTAAGTCTGGGAAATTATTGTTTTTTTAAAGAAATTGGACTTTTAACTACCGGTAGCTTTAATCAAATGCAAGTGGTCTTAGTGTGTTTTGTCTTTTTGTTTATGGTATTTGCTTTGTTCTTATAACCAATTTGATGAGTCAAACCTTCAATATGTTTGCAAATATTTATAAAAACAAACAACATCCAGTCAAAATTATACATGTAATTGTGCATCCAATCTGGTCAAATTGAGATGGTAAATCCGATTCACCCTGTAGGAAGAACGCTACACTCTCTACGAGTTTAAGGACCCTTGCAGCAACTATCATAGGGTCCATAACATGGCTAGTTGATAGGCAACATTTTTGCCTCTTTCCAACGTATTCTTATTTTACAGTAGCAGTCCAAATTTCCTGGTTAACTACTTTGTAGAACATGTATTATTATTAATTATTTATTTGTTATTGTAATTGAAATGCATCAGATATTCACCATTAGTTGTTAAGCAAGCAACAAGCAATCAATCACTGTGGACTGTAGGTCAGCATCCAAAAAATATAGGTCACTTTGACATTTTTAATTTCTGCTAGTCTGACACTGAATCATTTTAAACAATGATAATCTGCAGAATTTTCTGATGGTGAAGTGTTCAGAACACAAAACAGTGCTTATGAGTATATATCATTTGCAACATTAAAATTCCTTATAAGGCATACAAATATTTTAAACCTATAAAAAGCTAAACACAAAATTAACTTCAGTGATTTTTCAGTGCATGTCTTGTCTCTGTCTTGATGATTAATCTATAGCTTTGTTTAACCAACATATTTTTATGTAATTATTCTGTTCTTCCAGCATGATGAAAATTTGTAAGAAAGTTGGAGAAGGTGTTTATGGTGAAGTGTTCAGAACACAAAACAGTGGACAATCTGTTGCTTTGAAGGTAAATATCTTATGATATTTTGGTAAGAATTAAATCCTTATGTTTGAAAGCTCAAAATCATCTCTTACCTTATTTAAAACTTCAGGAAATTTTAACAGAGACTTCTTCATAATTAAGAGATACAACATGTACCAGCTAAGTAAAAATTTTTATTTTTTTCCCATTTATCTGTATTTTATTGGTAGTCCAGTAGTATTGAATGGACTTGCATAGTATTTTATTATGCCCCCGCTACAAAATGTCAGCGGGCATATTGTTTTACCCCTGTCTGTCCTTCTTACATGGGGTATATGGTTTGTCTGGCTAACTCCTACAGTTTCAAGGTAGAACTTATGCATTTTGTAGGGGATTAGTACATATACTAAAGGCATGCATGTTATAAGGATTTTTTTCTTTATATTTTTGAAAAATGATGGGTTGTTGAACTTTATAATATTTTAGTAATATAATGCATACAGAGTACATGGTTTGTCTGCTAACGCCTCCTTCAGTTTTCAAACAAAAACTATTATATTATGTAGGATGTTAGTGTATATACCAAAGGTGTGCATATTGTCAGGATTTGGGGATTTTCATTAGATACATTCTGGTTTAGGATTTTAGCACTTTAATAACTTGTCAAACCATCATAGAATTTTACAAAACTTGGACAGAAACTAATTATTAAGAGATAGACTGTTGGTTTTCCCGTTTGAATGGTTTTACACTAGTAATTTTTGGAGCCCTTTATAGCTTGCTGTGCGATGTGAGCCAAGGCTCCATGTTGAAGACTGTACTTTGACCTATAATGGTTTACTTTTATAAATTGCGACTTGGATGGAGAGTTGTCTCATTGGCACTCAAACCACATCTTCTTATATCTATGTATCACCCTCAGTTAAAATTTTGACATCTAAACAATTAAAATCAAAGTGAGTAAAACATGGAAAAAGGCTTTTACCAAACATTTAAATATAGAAGATAAATAACAGTGTGATAAAGTATGTTCTTCATAATAATTCAGTAATATTCATTGTAAACTACTAATTTTTAGGTTATACCAATCGAGGGAGACTTTGAAGTAAACGATGAACCACAGAAAACATTTGAAGGCATGCTTCCAGAAATTGTCATATCAAAGTAAGATAGTTTGTCAGATCAATAAGAAAAGATTTTTAAGATAAATTTTAGTTATAAAGGAGACAAAGAAACAATACAATTGCTGTTTTCTCTCAAAGGGGATGTGACAGGAACCATTATTTGACAGTTTTATTGCCAAAACATTTTTTATTTCATGCACAATTTACGACAGAATTAATTTTAAGCAAAAACCTTTTGCAAAAAGAAATTATACGAGTAAAGCTTAGTTTCTGTCTTGCCTGCGAGGGCGAGACATAGGCAGTGTTCTCCCCAGGCCCTTAAAGGACTGCGGGCCCGCGATGTATAATTTTATACCGTGGTGGTATCGTTCTTACCGCGATGTATAATTTTTCTCCGTGGTGCTAAAATTTTCAGTTAAAGAATTGTAAATGGGTAAAGTTTTAAACGACTTGTTAAATCTTTTCCATTCGGTATAAAATTCCAGGTGAAATTTGACCAGTTCAAACCAGTTCAACACAGATTGTTTACACCACGTGATCGATTTACCTTATGAGGTTAACCTTGTTGATTGGATTTAATCGATGTAATTAACACTTGTAACATGATTCTTTTGTGTTTCAATTAAGAGTTCATAACTTTATGATCACAGATAACAATTTTATGGCTTCACTCACCTACCAAGCACTGACCTGTGACAAGTCGGCACACTTTGTACACAAACTGTGTCTTGACTCGATAGGTACATTTTTTGTACATCATAAAGGTGGCTCATTACGTATAATTGACAATTATACATTTCTCAATTTTCATATAATAGTATTATATGTCTCTGATTAAACCATGGCCAATGTTATCTTTAATTATGACATAGTTATTGCATGATAGTCAGGTACCAAACTGTAGTATCTGTCTGTACATATCACATGACCCAGTTAGTTCACGTAGAATATATTCAAGTTTATTTACAATTAATTGCAATCTGTTCTATTTTATAAATAAAATGCATGACTGTACCTTCAAACTGGATATCTATATCCATAATTAATGAATAACAAATAATCTTGCAAATTTTATCCATAAGCACATGTTAAATCTATTTATATCTACTTCCTGTCATTTAGGCGGGAAAATAGGGAGACTTAGTTGTTGACATTGAATATGGTTACTTATAGATCTATAGACCAAAGATAAATTTATAGATTAAGGAATTCTTTTTAAATGGTTCTTGACAAATAAAGATTTAGATTTCAGTGCAGTATTAAGTCTGTAGCTATGTTTGATTATCACCAAAGACAAGAAAGGTTAATATTTACATGAAATCTATGGCAAAATGTTCTAAAATTTATGAAAAATTTCTTTTTATTAAAATCTAAGATAGAAAGAAACTGGTTCAAATAATAAAACAATATTTGCAATTGTTTTTGTTAATTTTATATCTTCTTATGACAGGAATCCTTTCACTTACAACAACTTTCTTTCTAGAAACTAGAAAGTTTTTTAAATTGAACATTTTTGTTCTCTTTTGAATGATATTTTATTTTTATTGATTTTGGATTTTATAAAAGATTTGATTACTTTAAATTCAGATGAATATTTTATTATGAATCATAATTTATTTATTTTTAAAAAACATTAAAGTATACAAACTGTTTTTTGATTTACTTCTTTTTTACAAATAATTTTCTGACTCAATGTCTACATAACACAGTACCACAGTATTAAAACAAAACAAGAGACATTAAAACTACAGTAACTAGAAATAGAGCTAAGCGACGCGACGTGATGCGACACAACTGATTGTATGAAATATTTCACCAAGCTGTCCACACGCGTTACCCTGGTGCTATCCAAAAATCCTGGGGAGAAGACTGATAGGGACTTTTCTGGCGACGATGGCGCCAACAATTGTTAAGTTTTCTGCTTAAGTTAGTTTGAAAGGAACTACTTTGATAGATCATTGATATTTAATATAAAGTTGCATTACTATATGTACATATCAATTGACAACTTTTCAAGGCCCTTTCCCCTAGGTCATGGTCCAGTGACTTTGAATTAATTAGCAATTTTCAATGTTAAGTTTTCTGCTGTAGTTAGTTTGAAAGGATCTACTTGTGATAGATCAATGATATTTTGTATGAAGTTGCATGACTATACTATCAATTCATTTTAGTTTGATGACTATTTAGAGGCCCTGCCCCCTACGTTATGGTCCAGTGACTGAATTAATTAGAAATTTTCAATGTCAAGTTTTGTGCTTAAGTTAGTTTGATAGGATCTACTTGTGATAGTTCAATGATATTTTGTATGAAGTTGCATTACTATCAGTACATATCAGTTTGAGGATTATTTTCAAGCCCTGCCAACTAGATAATGGTCCAGCGACTGAATTAATAAACCTTGCTGCTGTCCATTAGATCGTCTTTTTCTGAAGTTTATGCTGACAGGCAAGACATATCTCTGTGTCAACACTGTATTGTTAAAAATTAAAAAAAATTGAGAAACATCTTGCTGTGCTATTATTGCAATGAAAATCGATTTATAGGTATTTTAAACTGTTACAAATTGTTTCCCAGTGTCAAATTTGCAGTATAGACTTAGTTCTTTATTGAAATTGAATTAAAGATTAAATACCTATTCCAAATTGATTCCCATGGTTAAAAAGTTATTTTTGGGAAATTGGAAAAAAATTGGTTGAAAAAAAGTAGTTTTGTAAACTTGTCACAAATTTTGAAAAAAACATCTTACTGTCAGTCAGGGGTAATACTTTTACAAGTATTTTTTATATACTTGTACAGGTATTAAATAATTTTTAAAGTTGAGTTATTTCCCTTATATATTCAGATTTTTTTTACTCATATACCATAAGTGTTGTTCCATTTAAACATACATGGTACCTAGGGAAGGCACTTTCAAATTGGGGTATCCATCCATAGAGGCAAATTTTGCTTACATTTCCATTGACTTTTTCACCCATCCATAGTTGAGATTTCAAAGTGCCTTCCCTGGGTCCCAAGTATATTTTTATGGAACAGCCCTTAAAAAAATCCTTTTTTTGGCTCACCTGGCCCGGAGCTTTTCTCATCACTTGGCGTCCGTCGTCGTCGTCGTTAGCTTTTTACAAAAATCTTCTCCTCTGAAACTACTGGGCCAAATTTGACCAAACTTGGCCACAATCATCATTGGGGTATCTAGTTTAAAAAATGATGGCCGCCATGGCTAAAAATAGAACATAGGGGTAAAATGTAGATTTTGGCTTATATCTCTGAAACCAAAGCATTTAGAGCAAATCTGACATGGGGTAAAATTGTTTATTAGGTCAAGATCTATCTGCCCTGAAATTTTCAGATGAATTGGACAACCTGTTGTTGGGTTGCTGCCCCTGAATTGGTAATTTTAAGGAAATTTTGACGTTTTTGGTTATCATCTTGAATATTATTATAGATAGAGATAAACTGTAAACAGCAATAATGTTCAGCAAAGTAAGATCTACAAATAAGTCAACTTGACCAAAATTGTCAGTTGACCCCTTAAGGAGTTATTGCCCTTTATAGTTTATTTTTAACCATTTTTCGTAAATTTTTGTAATTTTTTACAAAAATCTTCTCCTCTGAAACTACTAAGACAAATTTAACCAAACTTGTCCACAATCATCATTAGGGTATCTAGTTTAAAAAATGTGTCCGATGACCCCGCCCGCGAACCAAGATGGCCGACATGGCTAAAAAATAGTACATAGGGTAAAATGCAGTTTTTGGCTCATATCTCTGAAACCAAAGCATTTAGAGCAAATCTGACATAGGGGAAAAATTGTTCATTAGGTCAAGATCTATCTGCCCTGAAATTTTCAGACCAATCAGGCAACACATTGTTGGGTTGCTGCCCCTGAATTGGTAATTTTAAGAAAATTTTGCAGCTTTTGGTTATTATCTTGAATATTATTATAGATAGAGATAAACTGTAAACAGCAATAATGTACAGCAAAGTTAGATCTACAAATAAGGCAACATGACCAAAATTGTCAATTGACCCCTTAAGGAGTTATTGCCCTTTATAGTCAATTTTTTACAATTTTCATAAATTTTGTAAATTTTTACAAAGTATTTCCACTGTATCTACCATGCCAAGTTCATTATAGATAGAGATAATAGTAAGGAGCAAGAATGTTCAGTAAAGTAAGATCTACAAATACATCACCATCACCAAAACACATCACCATCACCAAAACACAATTTTGTCATGAATCCATCTGTGTCCTTTGTTTAATATGCACATAGACCAAGGTGAGCGACACAGGCTCTTTAGAGCCTCTAGTTTTGTAAATTTTTGTAATCTTTTACAAAAATCTTCTTCTCTGAAACTACTGAGACAAATTTAACCATACTTGGCCATAATCATTATTAGGGTATCTAGTTTAAAAAATTTGTCCAATGGTAAATTTAAATGGGTAATTATGGTTGCAAACTCCATTGGAAATTTGAATTGAGATTATGACCATATCTTGAGGGAAAGAATTTTTTGGGGTAAAAAAGGGGGGGGGGGGGGTAAAAAGAAATTGTGAGGGGTCAATTTTTTCTCATTTCAGATTTCAGAAATTAAAAAAGAATTATTCTTCAAATATTATTTTTTTTCAAATTTCAAATATTGAAAAATTTCAAGAAGTAATCTTTAATTGCACAGTATGGCGCATTAGATTTGTAAAATCTTTGATCACATTTATTTATTTGTTATGCCGAATCTAACCGTGTATTTAGATTTTTAATTTTGGGTCCAGTTTTCAAATTGGTCTACATTAAGGTCCAAAGGGTCCAAAATTAAACTTTGATTTTAACAAAAATTGAATATATGGGGTTCTTTGATATGCTGAATCTAAACATGTATTTAGATTTTTGATTTTTGGCCCAGTTTTCAAGTTGGTCCAAATTGGGGTCCAAAATTAAACTTTGTTTGATTTCAACAAAAATTGAATATATGGGGTTCTTTGATATGCTGAATCTAACCATGTATTTAGATTTTTTATTTGTGGACCCCGCTATCAAATTGGTTCATATTGAGGTCATAAGGGTCCAAAATTAAACTTCGTTTGATTTCATCAAAAATTGAATTATTGGGGTTCTTTGATATGCCAAATCTAACCGTGTATTTAGATTTTTAATTTTGGGTCCTGTTTTTTAAATTGGTCCACATTAAGGTCCAAAGGGTCCAAAATTAAACTTAGTTTGATTTTAACAAAAATTGAATTTTGGGGTTCTTTGATATGCTGAATCTAAACATGTGTTTAGATTTTGATTATGGGCCCAGTTTTCAACTTTGTCCAAGTTGGGGTCCAAAATTAAACTTTGTTTGATTTCAACAAAAATTGAATATATGGGGTTCTTTGATATGCTGAATCTAAACATGTATTTAGATTTTAGATTTTTGGCCCAGTTTTCAAGTTGGTCAAAATTGGGTTCCAAAATTAAATTTTGTTTGATTTCAACAAAAATTGAATATATGGGGTTCTTTGATATGCTGAATCTAACCATGTATTTAGATTTTTTATTTGTGGACCCCGCTATCAAATTGGTTCATATTGAGGTCAAAAGGGTCCAAAATTAAACTTTGTTTGATTTGATCAAAAATTGAATTATTGGGGTTCTTTGAATTGCCAAATCTAACCGTGTTTTTAGATTTTTAATTTTGGGTCCCGTTTTTCAAATTGGTCTACATTAAGGTCCAAAGGGCAGTGCATTCATTAATACCCGGTACCCGGTACTTTTACCCGCCTACGGAAGCGTCTGGTACCGGCAGAAAAAATAAAAATACAAAAAAAAAATGTGTAAAATTCTTTTGAAGATCGTTCAAATCTAATTTCTTTCATTCCTTGACAATCTCCGTTCTACGCCGTTCATGTGTATGTCGAGGTCCGCGTTAAAGTATAGATCTATCTTCTGCCAATTTAGGCACACCTCCAAAGTAGGAGAGGTGATAATTACAAACCATGTGTCTGTATCTGTATCGTAAGAGTGCTTTAAAATGCGACGATTTAGCAGTATATTTTCAAGCGGCAAATTGTTGATGAATTTAAACAACAACAGCAATATTATGTCTAATAAAAGGAAAGCAGCTTGTATCACAGATTATTTTATGAATAAAAGGTTTAATAAAGGTGAACATTCTATGAAATTCAGAAAAATCGTTAATCATATCAAATCAGTTCGTTTCCCGTTGGACGTTGTCACTGATCTCCGTTTTCACGATATGTGTTCTATGTTGTGATTGAATTTTTTAGTGTAAGACATCGTGAAACATTTTACCATCTGAACTAACATAACTGTTACGTTTACAAAATATAACATCTGACGAGATTTAAGACTTCTAAAATTAAAAAAAAAGACAGCTAAGAAGAAGTGAAAAATTTTTACTTACTATAGTCAAGAATCCTATGATTAATTTGCCCCCCCCCCATTTCACAATCACCCCTTTTTATGAATATTAAAGTTAAGTGAAAGTTGAATACATGTTGTTTTTTTCGGACAAGAACAACCATCACAACACTTAGCATATATCAAAAACGTTTGTTTGTTGTTTTGCATGAGAGCATGTTTATTGTTTATTTTGTTTAATTGTTTGCATGACACTGTTAAATTACTTACACAAACAATTGACACAGTTATGATTATAACAAAGCAATAAAAAAAAAGTTACAACAAGTTTTATTATCAATTTTTTTTAATAATATACTATGTAACTTATGAAATTTCATTCACAAAATTGAACAAATGCAAAACATTTAATAAAAGTATAAAAACAAACAAAACATTTAAACAACATTTCACATGAAACCCCTGCGTTATAGGTCATACCATGGAAGTATTATATTGACAATATAATACTTCCATGGTCATACATATTTTATAACTGATTACAAAATAATTATAAGCAATGTATTTTCAGATGATTACTCTAGCATGTCTAGAAAAAAAACTATTCAATGTTAACTTACCCAAAATTGAAGCAAATATTACAGACTTTACCCTATTTTTTTAAGCAAAAAATTAAGGCTGAAATCCCTAAAATCCATGAGCTTCCGGGGGGCTTTGCCCCCCTGATCCCCCTACCAGGGCTAGCCCTGGACCCACTGGGGGCCTTAAGCGGCCCCCAGACCCCTTGCCGTTTAAGTTTGGTTCCCCCTATAATCTCAAAGGTACCTCCAGTCTAAAAAAATAATGAAACCCCTGAAAGGGTCCAAAATTAAACTTAGTTTGATTTTAACAAAAATTGAATTCTTGGGGTTCTTTGATATGCTGAATCTAAACATGTGTTTAGATTTTTGATTATGGGCCCAGTTTTCAAGTTTGTCCAAGTTGGGGGCCAAAATTAAACGTTGTTTGATTTCAACAAAAATTGAATATATGGGGTTCTTTGATATGCTGAATCTAACCATGTATTTTGATTTTGGACATTGGACCATAATAGGTAAATTAAAAAAAATCAAGTTCTTAGACCACATTCTTTCTGTGTCAGAAACCTATGCTGTGTCAAATATTTGATCACAATCCAAATTCAGAGCTGTATCAAGCTTGAATGTTGTGTCCATACTTGCCCCAACTGTTCAGGGTTCGACCTCTGCGGTCTTATCAAGCTGCGCCCAGCGAAGCATTTAATTGTTATTATCTTAGATATCATTATAATATCTAATATCTAATACTATTAATTATGATTTTAACCTTATTTTACATGATTTCCAAAGCATCAGTAAATACAGGTGAGCGACACAGGCTCTTGAGAGCCTCTAGTCTTGAATTTTCTTGAATTTCTCTAGACAACATTGCTCTAATAGAGTGTTTAATTGTCTGTCTTTAATAGTTGTCTCTACAATTCATAAAAGTATAATCTCATGGACAATGACAATGTACATGTCATGTACATGTAAGTAAATTTTTGGAAAGGCATGAGGGAATATTAATCAAACCTTGAAAATAAAATAAAAATCTTAAATTAAAATTAAGAATGGAATGTCAAATGTGTTTTACAAATTAACTTGTGCAAATAAGTATAACTTACATCTATCAGTATATATACATGAATTGTATAAGTATTACCCTTGACAGACTGTGGTTGTATTGTTAAGAAAATTGATATATATAGGTATAATTTTAATATGCTATTCCAAATTTTTTCCTGGTGTCAAATTTACAGGTTAAACTTAATTTTTTCCTAAAAATTCACAAATTTTGGAGAGTGTCTTTTTGTGCTAGTATTTCCATGACAATTTGTATACAGGTAAAATATGCTATTTCTATTCAATTTTCGATGTCAAAAATTATCTGTATGTCACATGTTTTTAAGTGGCTGTCAAAATAGACAAGAAAACAATCTTAGGTGCTCAGTTTTTTACAAACTTAATATTTACATAAAACATTTCTTAAAATATTTCCTTATGTCAAACCTTAAAGAAAGTGGATACTCCATGAACATGGATTGCTTTGTTTTCCTCTGTATGATGTATTTGTTCCAAAATGTGCAAACAGGGCCTTTCCTGATGTGTCATCTTTCTGGTTTCTTCAATATGTGTAAGGTGATAAAGCACATAATTACTTATTGAATTGCCTGTATATCAAATTAAAAAAGAAAAAAAACTCATTGAACCCAATATCTTTTGCATGCATGTTATAATATGATGCAGTCAAAAGAGGAGATTATAAATGTTATTTTTAAATTTCAGGGAACTGAGTTTATTGAGGACCAGTAAAGATTCTCAGACAGATAACTTTTGTGAGGTCAACAGGTCAGATTTATTTCAGCGCTTCTTCAAGAATAAGAGATTTTTCATTAATAAACCTAAAGCTCCTTTTTTGTGAAATTATTCCACTATATGTACCTGTTGTACATGCTAATAGCTATGAAAAAAAAAATGTTACTAGCAAATGTCAGTTGATTAAGTTTTCAGAAAATTGGAGACATAAAAAAGACATCTTTAAAGAATTCTGTTATATCAAGACTGAATACAAGATTTTTCTAGGGATACGATATTATAATCAGATCTCTGCATCCACATGTTTCTCAGTTTAACTGTGAAAATGGAGGCATAATTGGTGTGAAGAAGTGTTTAGTTACTTTAAGATAGGATTTGACACTATCAGTAGTAAGTTAGTCCATTGCCCTTATATTTATAGAAAAGACTAAGACTGCATACACATAACATACCATGGGATATATTAATGTTCATTTATTGGCAATGATGTGGTTTAAAGCTGGCAGCCTGTGAAATTTGAGGCTATTGTACTTTCCCTGACGGCTATTTTTGTGTCAAGTCCAAAGAAATTCAAAGCTATAAAACATTTATTTCTTTAGAAAAGATGTGAAAGTATTGACTTTACAGATTGGTTATATGTTATTTCAACGAAACAACTTTTATGAAGTATTTTCTTTCACTTCCGGCAATTGTTACTCGAGACATTAAAACATTCTGATTTTCGGCAAAATAAGTTTATTAATACATTAGTTCATTAGTGATTAAATTACCTTTAGTTAATGTTTAATCCATTTATTGCATTAAAAGTGTCATATTCCGTTTCAAATTGCTTGTCAAACATTGTTTTTTTTCGTAAATTTTTCTTCGGCTGCCATTGAAATATTTGTACGAACCACTGATCGGAGGTGGTATTCATCGGAAGCGAATCAACTATGACCAAAATCTGTATTCTTACGATAATAACTTCAGAAGCACGAATGGAACAGTTGACAGAAGAATAATGTTTCCAAAAGTAAAAATTACGCATTCCATACATTTCGGTTTATAGATCTCCTTGCTAAATGTATATATTATCAATTTGGTTGATTAAAGTTGATTAACTTTGTAAAATTTATATATCTTTTTAATGAGAAAGAAAGAATTTCATAAACATGATAAACAGAATAGTTTTTTTATAATGATTATAAGAAATATGTCAGGGATTGTGTACTATGAACATATTTTACTAACAAAAATTCATGAAATTTACATGTTTCTCAGCTAGTGGAGCCTGGTTATAAATAGTTCATGCAGTAATGCATCAATTTTCAGTGATTTCATTTTCTGCATAAAAATGCTGTCTTACCGTACCACTCCACTCACCTAGCCTATTTTTTAGTTACATAGCAGTGCATATTAGTTCACATTTAAAAGGAAGGTTAATAAACTCTTCATGCCAGCTAGCATTAGACAGAAGGTGATAAAGAACTAAAGGGTGCATACAAAAGAAACAATATGAAGTGATGACAAGACTCACAAGAGCACACTTACAGACAAAACGGACAGCAATACAAGATCAACAAAAAAGAAATTTTTGTCATGAATTCTATTCTAGTCTACAATGTTGGAGAGTGTCCTTTGTTGAATATGCACATAGACCTATGTAGAGCCTCTAGTTTACTTACTAGTCAGTTACAATAAATCTAAGTTTGGAATAAATAAAATTTGATATTATAAATGCATTTGATATATTTATTTATTCAGTGTTTCTTGTGTGAAAGGAAAGTATCCAAGAGAACTGTTAAAGCAATGGGACATGTTCCATACAGAAAAAGAATCACAGAATGATAGACCTGGTTTGTTTTTATTTTAAGACTCCTTTCAGTTATATTATGGTAGCAAAAGCACCGTGGTAGTAAAAGTTATTCACATTTTTTTATGGAGTTTGATTGACGTAATTGGATCAGTTTACACACTAACTATAAAAATCAGTTGAAAGGGCTTAACTCATCGGATCAATACAAAGCACATAAAAATCACTGATTAAAACACAAAAGACACATAGTACAAATCTGGGAGTACTAGCAGTTACTGAAAGCTACTTCAAAGTCAATAACAACTAATAAAAAAGCCTTTATTTAAGACTAAAATATCAATCAGTACACATCCACCATCCAATGGATCTAGTGTAAATACATCATTAACAGTCAGAGAAAAACATGACCTGTTGGTTAGTGAACTGCTGTAGTTTATTACACATCTGTTTAATTTAAGAAATTTTTAGCTTTTTTGTTTAACAGCATCAGTAAAAAATTATTTTTACTTGTTATGAGTGTCAAGTAGAAGTCAAGCCACCATCGTTACTTGTATGGTTATGAAAACAGTCTGGTGAACACAGTCCATCAAAAAATAAACTGCCAGAAGTGCTTGTAACCAAGGTCGGAAGGCACTTTTTATCTAACCCCACCATGCATAAAATTTTAACTGATGATTTCATATAATTGTTAAGGCTTTCTGTCTAAAATAACCACCACCCATCAAATTTTACCAAAAGTGCCTTATGAAATTTGGGAAATTAATTTGAAAAAGAAAATTGGTGCTGTACTTACAGGCTACATGTATGTCAAAAACTCATTATAGTACTGGTACTATCTATATATATTATGATTACTCTACATGGTAAAGTTTATATTGTAATTATTTTTGATATTATTCTTTATTTATATATATATATTAATATTTTTAATAGACGTGTTCACAGACCAACAGCTGTTTATTGTATTTGAGTTTGCTGATGGTGGTAAAGATGTTGAATCTGCTAAGGTGAGGATAGTGTCAGATATGAATTTGTGCCAGATAAGGTCATATTAAACATTTGATATCCCCTTTAGTTAATGTTATCATGTTAAAGAGAGGTGAATAACATTCAAACTCATAAGTTAGAAAAGAACTGACCATACCTTAGCTAAAAATGACAAAAAGACAACAGTATACAATACACAACATAGATTAGTTATGCCCCCGTTGTAGGCAATGGGGCATTAAGTGTTACCCTTGAATGTCCTTCCCTTCATCCCATTTTTGTTTCTGCTCTCTTAACTTTAATGAGTTATTATCCAAATTTTACGAAACTCATACACATTGCTAAGAACCACAACACACAGACAGAGTTTGAATTTAGGCAGTGATTCATAGACTGTTCTAGAGTTATGCCCCTTTTTAACTTTGAAAAATGCAAAACTTGAGGGGGGGGGGGGGGCATTTGTGTCCTCAGACACATTCTTTTATTATAGATATTTTTACAAATGTATAAACACTAATATACAAAATGAGTGGATTTCATGCATCTGTCTTGTACTAGCAAATTAGCACCAATATATTAGCACACTGGGGGAGCTACTTTTCATTTTACAATGTCTTAATGGATTGAATGACATTGAAGTCCAGGAGTCATGTTGGGCTTCACTTATTCTGCCAATTTTATCAGGTGGCAGATTTATATATCTGTAGAAAAAACCTAATACATGTACATTTTTAGGAACATTTGAGGGCTTTTCCATAAGAACATACATGGGACTCAGGGAAGGCACTCTGAAATCTCTTACTATGGGTGGATGTCAAGTACAGTGGAAATGTAATTGAAATTCTAAATTTGCCTCTATAGGTGGTTACCCCATTATGAAAGTGCTTTCCCTGGGTACCATGTATGATTTTATAGTACATCCCTGAGAAATGAATCTTAAGCTTGCCTGTGCAAATGTGATTATAAACACAATACAATTAAATCTATTTTCGTATCTCTAAATGTTATATTAAGATTTGGTATGATTGCCAATTTGACAACTCTTCACAAGAAACTAAATGACACAGAAATTAAGTACTATAGGTCACCGTATGGCCTTCAACAATGAATAAAACCCATACGGTATAGTCAGCTATAAAAGGCCCTGAAATGACAAATATAAAACAATTCGAACAAGAAAATTAATCACCTGATTTATGTACAAAATAATGAACAAAAAACTAATATATACAGCAACAAACGACAACCACTGAATTACAGGCTCTTGACTTGGGACAGACACATACAGAATATGGCAGGGTTAAATTAGTTTGAAGGCGCCAACCCTACCCCAGTGGTGTAACAGTACAATTAAGAACAAACTATAAAAATCAGTTGAAAAGGGCTTAACTCATCAGATGGATACAAAGCAGAAATACATCTAACAAAAACACAGAGTGGACGTGACAGGGTACTTATTAATCCCCACAACAAAAAGACACTAAGTAATTGATGTGTCAATTAGATCAGTTCAATAAACTATAAAAATCAGTTGAAAGGGCTTAACTCATCGGATCATCAATACAAAGCACATAAAAATCATTAATAAAAACACAAAAGGACACTAAGAACAGATCCGAGAGTACTTGCAGTTACTGACAGCTAGTTCAAAGCCAATAACAACTAATAAAAATCATGCATCTAAGACTAAAATGTCAATCAGTACACATCCAAAATCCAATGGATTTAGCATAAAGACGTCATTAACAGTCATAGAAAAACATGACCTTGTGCAATGCCAAGATACAGGTATCGACAAATTGTAGAGCCATGAATGTGCATATGTATATAAAAAAATGTTAGTTTGATTTTAATTTACTGAACAAAATCAATATTAATACAAATAAAAACAATATTAAAATTTATGGAAGAATTTAGTAAAGGATTTAAGTAATTTGTGGTAACAAAATCCCTGACTTGATAATTATAGTTAATTCATTGAAATCCAAAATGTCACAACAAACATGAGCATAGTGAATGAGTTGTGATATATAAACAAGGTAAGATGGTGCCAAAGGAACATCACCATCCAAAAAAAGAAAATTAACAATAGGGAATGAAAAATTGTCCCTTTTGTCATGCACATATATGATATTTTGGTATTTACTGCAAGATCAAATCAACAACATTGATCAGGGTATAATTAATGAGCAATAGCTCACAAAGATTCTAATTTTTTTAGCTCAAACTTTTCAAAATTTAAACAAATAATGTATAACTGGTACTATCTAATGGTATTTATTGCTAAATGATTCCCTTTTATCCTGCTATTCCAAGGTTTTATGTGACAATAGTTTTAGAATACAAAGTATAGTATTATGATGAACATGACAGATTTTGATGAATAAAAACGATAGTTCAATTGTCTTACACCGATTAAAAGTTGTGTGTTACTTGCTCAGTACATCATCTTTTATATAGCTTTTAGATAAAGAATATTTTGTCATTGAATTATCTACACACACATTCAGACGAACAGTTATTTACCAGTATTTCAGTGTACATGAATATACAGATAGACTAGATGATTTGTTTGTGAGTTCAAGATTTGATATTTGTGGAATACACAGAAGCTGTAAAAGTGAAAATTATCATGTTTTGTTTTTGTTTTTCAGTTCCACAATATATTTGAAGCAAAAAGTGTTTTAGTTCAAGTTGCCTTCTCCTTGGCTGTTGCAGAAGAATCGTTACAGTTTGAACACAGAGATCTACATTGGGGAAATGTACTAGTGCAAAAAACAAAGAAAACTCATTTAAAGTATAAACTGATGGGTCAGCTTTATAAACTAGAATGTCACAATATTCATGTCAGCATCATAGATTTTACATTATCAAGATTACATACAGGTATAAAAGGCTATTTCATGTGTGTGGTGTCTAGGGAGGGAACATTGAAAATAGTGTAAGCATTTAGGTATAAATGACCTTTGATGCAAAAGGAATGCACATTGAATATTAGATAGCCATATCAGTATAAATGGCTGTTCAAAGTATGGGGTTCAAAGGAAATGCACATTGAAAACATGGTAGCCAGATATAAAAATCTGTTCCAATAATTTAGTGCCTAATGCTCTAAAAACCAGGCAGCTATCTATAGAAGCAAATAACCACCTTTATGATCTTCTTGTAGTGTGTTCCGATTCTAGGGCTTTGATCTCTTGGTTGTCACACCAAAATCTTTAAAATGGTATTTGCTGCTTCTCTGTCAAACAAAGAGCATTTAGTATGAAGAGCAAAGACTGGTCATTCAGAATTGGAATATTATGTCCTTGTAAGCTAGCATTTTAAAATTCTGACAAAGGATGTGACTTCTGTCAAACAGTGATAGAAGCTTTTTGGATATTTCTTATTTAGTTTAGAATGAAAAGTAACATCATGCACTTACTTATAAATTAGTATAAAGTCATATGATCCTTCAAATTTAACAAAAAAGATCAATTAGTTTTATATAACTAATTGGCTAATATTTACTATAAAACATGTGCATAGACTTTCTTTTAAAAGAAAATCCTTTATGCTATCATTATTGCTATTGAGTTATTGCTTACCCCTACTCTTATTCGGTGACAGCTTTTCCGTGTGCAGCGGCCTTAACATGACACCATTCTTTGGCAATTGTACTGGGCAAATGAGAAAGGAAAAATTGTGATTGAAGACAAAGTAAACAAACACAGAAGGAAAAAACCAACTAAACATCGCTCTATCATCTCACTTATCATACATGTGCTCACCTCAACATTCATGATTCTGTGTTGATTGTTTATTAAGGTCATGGTTGGGGGAGGGGAATGGGAGCAATTGCCCCCATTTCTTTGACTTACAAAAAGTTTTTTTGGTGAGCCCTGACTGCAGTTTTACTTTAATAAATTTAAAAATTGTAGTGTTAAAGAGATGTTTTGCAGTCAGACGATGTGCTTACTCTAATTAGTTTGCTGTAATGACTTAAGAATATAAAAATAAGGAGATGTGGTACTATTGCCAATGAAAAAGCTATCCACCAGAGTTCAAATGAATGGCCTTCAACAATGAGAAAACCTATGTTGTATATTCAGCTATAAAAGGCCCCAACATAAAAAATGTGAAACAAATCAAACGAGAAAATTAAAGGGTCAATTTATACAATACAATTTATGAAAATCAAATATGGCAGACATGAACCAACTGAATTACAGGATCCTGGTTTAGGACATATATGGTATGGGTTTTTCTTATTGTTGAAGGCCATACGGTTGCCTATAATTGCTTACATCCTCTTCATTTGAACTTTGGTGGATAGTTGTCTCATTGGTAATCATACCACATCTCCTTTTTTATATACATAAAGAATGTGGAGGGGTTAAACATGTTTGTGAGCACTCAACCCTCTCCTAACCTGGGACAGTGTTTTAACAGCACAACATAAGAAAAAATTTGTAAGGGTTCCGCGGAACCCAGTGTCTCGCCTACTTTTTGCTGTTAATCACAGGCTCAGCAAAAATGAGGAAAAAAATTAATAAAAATATTCCTCTCTATACTATCTTTTGATTGTAAGTAGCTTCTGTCCAAGTTTGGTAAAAATCCAGGATAGTTTATGAATCTAATAAATGTTTTAAAAACTTAAACTGCAGACTGTATGTAATGTTAACTGGAAGAAAAACTAAGTCCATTTATAAGTAAAATACGGAAAAAATGGATTTTTTTTTTTACAAAATTTACTTCTGGATACTAGCTTTTAATCATAAACAAGCTTCTGTCCAAGTTTGGTACAAATCCAGGATAGTTTAAGAAAGTTGTTAAAATTTTAAAATCTTTAACCACAGAGTGAATGTAATGTTAACTGGCAGAAAAACTAAGTCCATTTATAAGTAAAATACGGAAAAAATGGAATTTTTTTTTACAAAATTTACTTCTGGATACTATCTTATGATCATAAACAAGCTTCTTTCCAAGTTTGGTAGAAATCCAGGATAGTTTAAGAAAGTTATTAAAATTTCAAAAACTTTAACCACAGAGTGAATGTAATGTTTCCTGGCAGAAAAACTAAGTCCATTTATAAGTAAAATACGGAAAAAATGGAATTTTTTTTTTACAAAATTTACTTTTGAATATTATCTTATGATCATAAACAAGCTTCTGTCCAAGTTTGGTAGAAATCCAGGATAGTTTAAGAAAGTTATTAAAATTTCAAAAACTTTAACCACAGAGTGAATATTTGTGGACGCCGCCGACGACGACGACGACGACGCCGACGGAATGTAGGATCACTATGTCTCGCTTTTTTCGACAAAAGTCGAAGGCTCGACAAAAACTGTGGCAGTGGCGGCGTCAACAATGTATTAGTTTGTGATTAGGTCCAGTTTATGGTGAACCACAAGTGGTAGGTCAATATTTGGTATGCAGTTGTATTAGCATTGGCACATCTCGTTTCCATGGAGATTGTTTGCCCCTGCCCCCTCAGTCATGGTCTATTGACTTTGAAACTTTTGCTTAGTTTACATGTATTAGTTGTGATTAGATCAGTTTAAGATGAACTGCTAATGTTAAGTCAATGATATTTGGGATGCAAATTTATTGGCATTTGCAAGTGTCGTTTCCATGGAGATTATATAGCCCCAACCCCTCATCATGGTTCATTGACTTTGAAACTTTTACATAGTTTAAAGGTTCATGTTTGTGTTTAGGTTTGTTTAAAGGGAACGACTTAAAATAAGTCAATGGTATTTGGTATGCAGTTGTATTAGCATTGGCACATCTCATTTCCATGGAGATTGTTTAGCCATGTACCTTCAGTCATGGTTCATGGACTTTGAATATTTGCATAACTTACATGTTAAAGTATTGCTATTTTAATTTCAACATTTGCATTATCAAAATTACAAAAAGATGAGACATATCTCTGAGATAACAGTTTATTATAATTAATCAATACACATCCAACGGATTTAGAGTGTATTGACATCATAGAAGTTCTCTTATTGGTTAGTTATAAATTTATTGTTATTAGTTTCACACCATGTTGAAATTGATATCTACTTTTATTTTTAGAGGGAGTTACGACATACAATGATTTGTCTACAGATGACACATTGTTTGAAGGGACAGGAGATTATCAGTTTGAGATTTACAGAAAAATGAAGGAAGAAAATGGGTATGTTGATCACAAAACTTTAGAAATCATTATTTTATGCCGCATATATTGTAGAAAGTATGTTGGTTGTGGGGGTATTTTTTTGTTTAAAGTACAGTAGATTTACTATTTTTCATGGAGTACCTTTTTTGTGGATTTTTTGTTATAGAAAAAACACGAATTAAAGTGAGCAGACTTTGGCAAAACCAGAAAATCAAATATTAATGACAATACAATTTTTTCTCAATCCATGAAAAAAAAAATGAATCCACATTCTAATGAAATTTTTCTATAACAATTTTTTTCATTGGCTAAATTTTACCAATAATTCCACGGTTGATATGTTGTAGGAGTAAGCAGCCATATTGAATAGCTCGAATAAGCAGATGTTTGATTACTACAATATATCGAAAATAAAACAACACCTCCAAAAAATCACAATTTTGATTATGATTTAATCCAAAATTGAATCTTTGAAGTAATGGAATAACCTCTAGTTTGAACGTTGGCATTTTTCGTTGCCATAATCATTCATTTTATTTTAATTTATTTCAAATTTATATATATTCTTCAAGTTCTAACATATTATTTCTTTTTGTAATGCATTAGAATCGGAACAACAGTACCGTAGTTGAAGAGTTGTCATCGTCAATTGGGATTTGATGGTCGCAAATATCGGTTTTACTGGCTCCACTATGCGTTGCCCGAAAAACTGCATTTGCGACCATCAAAATGCCAGTTGACGATGGCATCTTCAACTACAGTTCTGTCTTTCCTTAAGTATTGAGTTATTCTGGTTAGGCCTAATTAGTTTTGAAGACCCCAAATGACCAAGTATTTTGCATCTTTAAAAATTAGAAAGGTGTGCATGTGATGAAGGTTATTGTAGAACATGTGTTGTGACCACTTAAATTGGTAGCATATGCTTATTGTCCCCCTCGTAACTTGTTGCGGGGGACATGGGAATACCGGGCATCTGTCCGTCCGTCTGGTCTTGTAAGCGCTCTCATTGGTACAATTCTTGCCAGAATTTTATAAAACTTATATTATACTAATTTATATATATTTTTTTGTATACATTATACCAACTGTAGATAATGATATTTTCATGAAGTTTATAAAGAAGAGATATAAGAGACTTTACAATACCATTTTAAGTAAGGACCGTGCCGAAAAGTTGTAAAATTAATATTCACAATTTGATGTTTCTGGTAATTAATTAAGTTTTTTATTTGCATAAGTGAAGTAGTGATAAGATGACTTAGGCATGTTGTTTCCAGAGACTACGTCATCAACATTTTATTAATGTTTGTGATTAGATGGACTCGTCGAGAAGAAAAAAACACTTATAGTAGGTCAATGTTATTTGGTATTCAGTTGTATAAGCATCTGCACATCTCATTTTGATGGAGATCATTTGATCTAACCCCCTAAGTCATTTTCCTTAATTTTGCAGACGATCTACTTTTTTAAAAAGAGTTATGCCCCTTGGAATATAAAATATGTGCAATGCAGGGGACATTGGAACTCTGTTCTTTTATTATACTGGAAAAATATTTGATGGGAAAGATCTATTCTCATTCAGCAATTTTCAGTGGCTAAACAATTTTATCATTTAACAAATATTAACACCATGCATTTAATTACTTATTGTAACAAAAGTCTTATATATGTATTTAAGAGTGAAATTACAAAATTAAAAAATATTGAACTTGACATGTATAATTATGAATGAAGTTAGTTTTGTTTTGCAAGTGTACTATTGTATGTTTTTTTTTAGGAATAACTGGGAGAAGTTTAATCCTAAATCCAACGTTTGGTGGCTACATTACTTGACAGATAAGTTTGTGAAATGTAAAAGATATTCACGGAATACTAAAGAAGATCAAAATATGTTTAGACAATTGAGACTTTTTATGAAAGATATTCCTAATTATAGTAGTGCTTGTGAACTTGTGACATGTTCTGAATTTTTATATTCATAGCAAAGTTAGAGCATGTAAAAGAAATGTAAAAAGTTGGTGCTTTTGAAATATATTATGATATTTCTATGTCTCACCATTGAATGTCAGAGCGTATATTATACTGGCAACTTTTTGTGGTCAAAAGTATTGTGATCTCCAGTTAATATTTATGGCTACCCTGCTCAAATACTACAATACAGTCCTGAGGAAATTTTGCAATAACATTTTATTGTCCATTTCTCTGCTGTTAAACACAATTCATTTCCATTCTGTATTATTTTTTAAATGTGTGGAGTAACAAAATTGCTTGTAGGATTTAACATCACGAAAGGTGTGTCACGAAAAAAGATTGAAACTATCTCGAAAGTCATGGTCACAAGTTGGTAATACACAACAGACCCTACATACATTTGTATTATTGTAAAACTACTTTTAAATCATTTAGTAGTAATATCTAAAATGTTTGTTTGTTGCCAACATATAAAAGAAGAATGCTAAATGCTGGAATGTCTGTGTTTAAGGTTAAGTTACAGTAAATGGGCAATGTCAGAGATATTTCTAGGTAAAAACTATTACAAAATGTTGAAATACATGAAATAAGCATAACATCATCGTGTTGTAAGCCATAAAATATTGATTTTTGATGTTTTTCACTACCTACTAAGTAACAAATTGGTTTCAGTGACCATATGATTATTTTATATCATTAAAATGGAAATTCATGTATCAACAACATATCTATGGATTCATCGCTAATCATTATTATCAAATTCATGTATTTCATTTAACTGTACATGTAATTCCCATGTGTAAAAATTTTCTCACTATTGATACAGCGAAAAAAACTCTGAAATTTAGGATATTTGGTTCAAAAGAGGTTTTAGTTAAGTTTTAATGTATGATATTTTATTGTCAGATTCCTGTTTGCCAAATACTTGTATGTTCTTACTATGTAGCGCACAAGTAAATAAGTCTGTTCAAGTTTTTCGTATCAACTTCTAGTTATAGCTTCCTTATATTATTTATGAAGCTTTGTATGGATAAGTTTAAATGTGTAACACTTTTTCGGGTCCCTGCACATATACTTTCGGTTTCCGGGATAGAATTATTTCCTTTCCATTAATTAAAATATATGTTGTTTATTTTAAGGGAGCAATAACACAGTGTATTTTGTAATTATTGTATTGTGTATTACTAAAATCTTATCATGTTGATTTTGTAATGAAATGATGTATAAGTTTTTCTTAGTATGGATGAAGGTAAATGATTGAAAAAAAGAATGATAGTCTGAACGAGTGAGGAAATTAATGATAGCTTGCAGGATTTCAGGAATGAATGGTACATATTGAATGAATGATAGCTTGTAGGATTTAAGGAATGGATGGTACATGTAGTATGAATGCACATTTTAGATCGTACTATGGTTGACTGTTTACATTATGTTTCAAATTGTACTGAGGAAATGAAATGTTTTTAAAATTCCAAAATTGAAATAGTCTGTTACCACATTTAGATTTCAATAGTAAAAAACCCTTGGTTACAGGTGTAATATAACTCTTATAATTTCAGTGTTTGAATTTGATGCTCACTTTTTATTTATTAATTTATTGTATTAAAACCATTTTGATAATTAGATGTCAGTGAAATTGCCACTTTGTTCAAGCATAATATTAGTAAATTCATATTTTATTTGAGGTATATCAACTTTCATCATTTAACTAAGCTCAAGTAAACCTCAGATTTGATCATTTAACATAAATTACATCCTGACCTCAAATTTAAAGGTTGAAGTTTGAAAAAAAAGACAGAAGTGATAATGAACATTAGTTTCTAGGTTGAATATTGATGCACAAAGCAAATTCTGATTGTTTTTTATACGGTAATTATAAGAGTGTGTGTGCAATTTAGTATTTGATAAGGGCTGTTCTCAAATTAAACACATGGGAGACACCTTTTTTTAGACCCCCAACCACCCAATATAAAATTTTCATTTTACTTATAATTCTTACAAAATTCTAAGGACATTTAATTAATTTGAATATGACTCTATTCATTTTTTGTTATAACGATCAAAATGCACATAGACAAATCTACAGTGATACTAGCTTAAAACAATATTTTATTCCCTCTTCTCATTATACATGTATAACAAGACTAAAATGCACTTAAAACAAAATAATGGTGACACTTTCTTAAAACACTATCTTTATCCCCTCACCAAATGAAGTTAAGAAGGGATTATAGTATTTAATAGGGTCATTGTTTTGACCATCAAAGTTAAGTTTTGTATTAAATGTCAAGATTAATACTACAAGTCACCATTATATGGCCCTAAAATTGCAAAAATAGTAAACTTATTCCTTTCAAAATTGAACAGGGTAATATAATCTGGACATTATAGTGCAGCAAGGTGACATGTAGAAACTTACATATTTGACCTAAAATGGTAATTTTACGCATAGTTTTGGGTAAAAATACATGTGAGCAACAGCTTTACCCCAAAAGATATTTACCCACATTAACATCTTAGTAAAATATATGTTGTAGCAAAATATCTTTTTGGGTAAAGCTGTTGCTCATATTTAATATTATTGACAATAGGGATATTTTGCACTAAATGTACGAAGTTTGATGCTCTTATGCCAATATGTTAATAATAAATTAAAAAATATAAGCACTGATGTCTGAGAGACTTATGCTATGAGCATCTGAAGGATGGGATTGGGAAGATTTATAATGCTTTTTGATTTTAAGAGGTAGAAAAAGCAGCCTTATCAACAATCTCCTTACCAAACTTAAATATTAAAATAATAATTTTTTTTCACAAGAAACTGATAAATCCAAAATTTTAACCTATCTCAATATAATTTTTTAAAGATGTGGAGACTGCTATCCATCTTTTTAGATTTCCATGAAGTTCCATGAAATTTTGCCTGTTTTGTTGTCTCAATCATATAAAATTGGTGCCTATATCTCAATTTTTTGTTAATTCTATGAAATTGTGCTAAAATTTTGTTAAATATGCGTAGGAGTGGAAGTATAGATATTTGTATTGACTAAACAAGAATAAACAAATGACAATAAGTTTTGTTTTGTAATTTTTGCCTTCTTCTCCTTCAACAAATATACCATAAGATAACAAGAAAATATTACTATTGGCAGGTTCAGGAGTATGCCCCTTTAATCTTTAAATTTTGATCTTTTTCTGAATCCACTTTCTTAAAGAGACTCTTATACCATTTTTGGTATCTGTTTGAAGCTTGGTACATTCCTAGATCCTACCATGTAAATGTGCCTGTGGAAGGGATGTTCTGATCCAATTGTATATCAATGGGTTAGTCAACAATGGAATTATTATGGTACCTTTCTTTGTTATTTGTGCAATTTTGCTTTATCCATTCTTTGTCTCACTTGCCACAAAAGTTGTAGTAGGGTAAGCATAAGAACTGCATGTTGGCCGATTTCTTCAAATCCCACAAAACACTACTGGTACACAGAAAACTAAATATTGAGCAACAGTGGGGTAGGGGGTATGTATGTATGGCATGGTATTTTTCATGTCTAAACTTCAGTTTTCTGTCACCCAATTACTTAATATTTTAAGATTCTTGTTTTGCTAACTGAAGATATGGGACCTAAATGGTGGACAGGAAAGAGAACAGACATATGTGCATGGCACAGCTTTATATTTCCAGACTTTTGACCCTTGGAATTTAATATTTTGACCCTTTTCAGCGCCTTCAATCTTGAGATATTGAGCATGGTTATTGGGCATTGACATTTTGAAAATAGAAAGGATATTAGTTGCCGTAATTGGGTAGTTCAAGTTTATGCAGTAACTAAGGTAAATGAAGCTGATACTTAAGTAAAAAATAAAGAAGGTACTACTGGTAAATTGTAGCAGTGCTTTTTGTCGAGCCTGTGACTTTTGTCACAGAAAGCTTGACATAGGGATAGTGATCCGCCGGCCACGGCGGCGTTAACTACCCGGTAACTACTTAAAAGCTTAATATTTCAGAAGGTAGTGCCTTATGTTATGAAGTTTCTGTCTGTCATATGTCCTTTGTCCCTGACCTCATTTTCATGGTTCAGTGACTACTTGAAAAAAAGAAAAAAGTTAAGATTTTTAGCTCACCTGACCCAAAGAATCAAGTGAGCTTTTCTCATCACTTGGCGTCTGTCGTTGTCCTTCGTTGTCGTCGTTAACTTTTACTAAAATCTTCTTCTCTGAAACCACTGGGCCAAATTAAACCAAACTTGGCCTTAATCATCCTATGGGTATATAATTTAAAAAATGTATTTGTTGACCCCGCTTACCAATCAAGATGGCGGCCATGGCTGAAAATAGAACATAAGGGTAAAATGCAGTGTTTGGCTTATATTTCAGAAACTAAAGCATTTAGAGCAATCTGATATGGGGTAAAATGTTCATCAGGTCAAGATCTATCTGCCCTGAAATTTTCAGACAAATCAGACAACACATTTTTGGGTTGCTGCCCCTAAATTGGTAATTTTTAGGAAATTTTGCAGTTTTTGGTTATTATCTTGAATATTATAATAGATATAGATAAACTGTAAACAGCAAAAATGTTCAGCAAAGTAAGATCTACAAATAAGTCAACATGACCAAAATTGTCAATTGACCCCTTAAGGAGTTATTGCCCTTTAAAGTCAATTTTTCACAATTTTTTGGAAATTTTTGTCATCTTTTACAAAAATCTTCTGAAATTACTGGGCCAAGTTAAACCATACTTGGCCTAAATCATCCTTAGGGTATCTAGTTTAAAAAATGTATCCAATGACCACGCCCACCTACCAAGATGGCCGCCATGGCTAAAAATTGAACATAGAGATAAAATGCAGTTTTTGGCTTATATCTCTGAAACTCAAGCATTTAGAGCAAATCTAATGGGGTTAAAATGTTCATCAGGTCAACATGACCAAAATTGTCAATTGACCCCTAAAGGAGTTATTGCCCTTTAAAGTCAATTTTTCACTATTTTACAAAAATCTTCTCCTCTTAATCTACTTGGTCAAATGGAATTAAACTTAACCACAATTATTATTAGAGTATCTTGATTGAAAAAAATGTATCCGATGACACTGCCCTACAACCAACATGGTTCCCATTGGTAAAAATAGAACATAGGGGTTTACTATAGAAGTCTGGGAAAATATAAAAAAACAATTTCAAATGGTCACAACTTGAAAACTAATTTAAATAATGATAAGGGGTCTTCAGTAACTATTGTAAGACTACAATGGGATGACTTGATATTTTTTCCAGGGGTGCAATTTTTTCATGGAAGGGGGGGGGGGGGTGCTTATAATTTCTCCTTGATATGTTCCATTTTCAGAATTATTCAGTGTTACTTTTCTATAAACCATCATTATATCTTTTCTTTCAGCATACTTATATTGGGTGAATGCCCCCCAGACCAGGCAGGTTAGTCGGGGTCAGGGGAACCCCTGCCCAAATCTTTTATGAAGGGTGTTCCATAAAAACATTAAAGGCATTTTCAGCATTAAACAGGCCCTGTGTGAAATAAATTTTGGAGTGGAGGAAAGGAAATTTTTTATTTTTTGTTAATTATCTTGAATATCATTATAGATTGAGATATACTGTAAACAGCAAAAATATCAAGCAAAGAAAGATCTACAAATAAGTTAACACGACCAATTGGCAATTGACATCTTATTGGAGTTATTAGATATAAGAAGATGTGGTATCAGTGCCAATGAGATAACTCTCCATCCAAGTCACAATTTGTAAAAAGTAAACCATTATAGGTCAAAGTACGGCCTTCAACACGGAGCCTATGCGTCACACTGAACAGCAAGCTATAAAGGGCCCCAAAAATGACTAGTGTAAAATCATTCAAACAGGAAAACCAACGGTCTAATCTATATAAAAAACGAGAAACACTTATGAACCACATCAATAAACGACAACCACTGAACATCAGGTTCCTGACTTAGGACAGGTGCAATCAAATGCAGCGGGTTTAAACGTTTTAATAGGCACCAACCTTCACCCTTCCTGAAACAATATTGTAACATAACAACATAGAAAGACCTTATTGTCCTATAAAATTATTTTCTGCAATTTATTGGTAATTTTTGTAAATCTTTTCAAAAATCTTCTGCTTTTAATTTAACTACTGGGCAAAATTAAACCAAACTTGGCCTCAATCATTATTAGGGTATCTATATGATTTTAACCTTATTTTACATGATTTCCAAAACCACAGTAGATACAGGTGAGCAACACAGGCTCTTGAGAGCCTCTAGTTTGTAATGTTAATTTCTCTCTTATTATGAGTAATAGGATAACTATATTTGGTATGTGCATACCTTGCACAGTCCTCATGCCTGTCAGACAGTTTTCACTTGACCTCGACCTCATTTCATGGATCAGTGAACAAGGTTAAGTTTTCGTGGTAAAGTCCATATCTCAGATACTATAAGCAATAGGTCTACTATATTTAGTGTATGGAATGATTGTAAGATGTACATGTCCAACTGGCATGTGTCATCTCACCTTGACCTCATATTCATGGATCAGTGGTTAAAGTTAAGATTTTGTGTTTTGGTCTATTTTTTCAAATACTGTATGCAATAGGTCAGCTATATTTGGTGTATGGAAATATTTTATGATGTACATGTCAGTCTGGCAGGTTTTATTTGACCTTCACCTTATTTTCATGGGTCATTGCTCAACGTAAAATTTTTTGTGTTTTGGTCTGTTTGGTGTATAGAATGATTGTAATGTTTATATGTCTGTCTGGCAGGTATCATCTGACCTTGACCTCATTTTCATGGTTCATTGGTCAATGATAAGTTTTCGAGGTTAAACTTGTTTCTTAGATACTATATTTGATGCATCAACTATATTTGATCCATGGAATGATTGTAAAGTGTACATGTCTGTCTGGCAGGGTTCATCTGACCTTGACCTCATATTCATGGTTCATTGGTCAATATAAAGTTTTCATGGTTTTGTCTGTTTCTTGTATACTATAACCAATAGGTCCATACATTTTTTGTTTAGGTCAACTATATTCAATGTATGGAATTATTGTAAGGTGTACATGTATTTCTGGCTTGGTTTGTCTGACCATTCACCTCATTTTCTTTGATCATGATAAATTAATGTGATACTTGTAGTAAAACTTTATATTTGGGGCTATCAACATAAAATCAATGGTAGTAAAGAAGGCAAGACATTTCAGCGTGTGAACTCTTATTCTGTATATTCATTTTTTTTGTGGATAAAGGAAAATTATATTTTGTGCATATTTGATTTCATGGTTTTCTCAAATTCTGTATGCAAACTTATAGAAAATGTATAATTTGTTAAACATTTAAAGGAGTAGGTTTGATATTAAAGGCCCTAATATGGCCCTAGCTTAAATTTCAAATAAGGATTTATTGATCATTATCATAATGAATTAAAGCTAAAACAATGACTAGATAGTAATTAGGTCTCTTTGTTGAAAATTTTTGCATCAGTTTTCTTTTAATGACATCATGAATAGCACACATTTTGATTTTCGAAGAAATTCAATGAAAACTGGTCAATTTCTGTTGGGTTCTAGGACTGGAAACGTACAATACATACATCAATGAAAAAGATGTTTTGACTTTCATATACAACTTGATTATTTAGTTTGTTGAATCCTAGGCTCTATGTTTCTGAGACTAAACGTGGTTGAAATCCAGATGATTTTGTCAATTTTCACCAAAATCTCTATTTTTGGCCAATCTTGGTGTAAATGTTAAGACTTTATAAGAAAAGCTGAGCAAAAGTAATTATATTTCACTTTCTTACATGCTGATACATTTTGTTAATAACTGTGCAAGGTGTGAATGCTAAGTAAAACAAATCTTTTCCAAAGAATATATTAATATAGGCTCCAAAGTCAGCCCATTTTGAAATGTTGTCTTAACACAATGATTTTGTGCATTTTTTGGATCTGAAACCTTCACGAAAGCCTCTGCTAATCTATGATGCAAAATGTTCTGTAACCAAAATGTGCAGCTGTTTACGTTGAATTCCTATACATACAAAATTCCTTCATCATGGTTATCTGTGCTAAATAATGTTTTGAAATAAAAAAATTGACCAAAACTGACTTTACAACATAATTAGCACAATCAAGGCGTCATAACTGTGATAAGTTAAAAAGATGATATTTTGTATTGCTTGTTTTAAACAACTATTTTATTTAAAAAAAAAATCTGTTTTTCCCCAGATGAAAAATGTTAGTGCCAATTTTAACCTACTCCTTTCCTATGAATTTAACATGATTTGCACGCTCCAATGTTCTGGTTAAATTTTCTTGAATGAACCAAAAGCTAAAGATGATTGAAAGCAAGTTCTGTGTAAATTTTAAGTACATGACATTCCAGATGGAAAATGTCAGGCCAATTACAAATAAAAGTTCAGGATAAGGGTTTTTGATTTGCAACTTCTTTATATGTTTGTTTGTCTGTTGGTGCTTAATGTGTCCATGGCTATATCAAGGTCATCAGTTTTATTGTTGAAGAAGCTGTAGTACCCAGAGAGAACCATAACCTTAGGCAGAAACCTGACAATCCTTTTCAATTAAGATCAGAGTCTAACTCGCCTCGTCAGGAGAAGGGTTGGAACTAACAAACTCATACTTGACAGGCAAGTGAACCTTGAAGATAATCATTTTAGACCACTCTGCCCCTTGTAACTTGTTTTAAAAATCTGTTAGTAATGAATCAAACTAATTATTAAAGCCATAATTTTATTAAAAAAATAAATACATGTACAATTAGAAAATACAGCACATATTTTTTATAATTTTTATACACTTTCTTGCATTTAAAAATATGTTAAAATGTTTGTACTCACTATAAAAGAAAGTATTTAAGTCCTAGAACTTCTAAGACTCGGGCAGACCTTTGATAAAAAAATCCAAATTATGTCTTGGTATGGATATTGCTTGCCTATGTATTTAAAAGAAACTTGAATTTCCTTAACACTTGATTATTTATTGAATGTTTTAGCCTTAGGTTACCATTAACAATTGAGTAACCTGGATGCAGTCATTAAAATGAAGATGTATCATGATATTCAAAATTAAGAGTATGAATACATCCTAATTGGCTGTTATATGCACCCAATTATTATACTAAAAAAACACTTTGTAGACTCATCCATATACCAAAAGCAGAATAATATATTTTCTTTTGCCCTTGAGGAACTAAGAAGTCTTTTCTTAAGTCTGGAAAGACATGTAAATTGTATTTTTAAGTGCAGAATTGAAAGGCAAGGGAGATACATACAAATTGTGTAAGAAAGCAACAGAAACCTATATTTTTGGGTCTAAAAAATATTGTCCTTATAATCTTTCTTTAGTATGTTTCTTGAAAAATATTACAATTGTCAACTACGGGGAAAACAATTGTATTTTGCAATCTATATATACTATAGTAAAATCATGAATTATCTCCCTTCTATTAAAAGTACATTATATTTAATGATATTTGATGTATCAGATGTAATGTCAAAAATATGTTCATATGGTGTATATATTTTATGAAAGTTATCACAGAGTCCAATGGTCAAATGAAAATTGTGTTATTACTACAAAGTTTATGCTCCTTTATCTGATACCAAATGTTTAGGACAGACAAACTGTTTCGATGAGTATGATTATTACAGAAAATGATGTGGAGTGAAAATTTGAAGTTGCATGTATTAATATAATGTGCTTTCTAAAATAAATATATAAGAGTTAGAAGTATTGAATCATCTTACATGATCACTTTTTGTAGTAGCCAATGTTTAAATGTATAAATATTTAATGTTCTTTCATGTATTTAAAAATACTTTCGGAAATTGTGCTATTGCAGGTATTGTCTATTTATCTGACAACTTGACAAGCAAATATTCTGACAGTACAAAAAGTAAATTCATTACATTATTTATGCATAAAGCTGTTTTTATCCTGATCTTTTACAACTGTTTTTAATAGTAAGGAACCCAGTTACTTCCATCATTAGGCAAGAGAATTCCGTTCACTAATAATACAATGTCCACTATCCACCACACACCTAATCCTCCAAGTGTTAACAGTTTACCCACAGCTGTACCTGAAAACATTTAAATATTGCATTTTATAAATGTATCAAGATATTTAAAATGTATTTTCAATGCATTTGAAACTTCTGTATGTCCAATAAAGCAAAAGTGAACTGTATATTAGTATAGATAGGTAAAGTTATTGCCTCTAAGAACAACAAAAAAGAATTACAATACAACTGATGGAATCTATATAAGACATTCTCAAATTCCACTTCAAAATTTGTATAAAAAAACCCACATATGTTGATATCAATTTCATTTGTTTTACAATGTGTGAGGTAGTATTGACTATGCACTATGAAAATAAACTTGAACATTGCTGTCAAGTAGACTTATAACCAGTTTGTTTCTGGAACAGTACCTCATGCATGTATTTCATATAAGAACTTTATCATGTACGTTTCTTTCCAGAATGACAATAGTGTTTTTTTCTCTCCTGAATAATCCTAACAAAAAATGTGAGAATTTTGCACATCCTGTAGCTTAAAGACCTGCACTTTTTATTAAATTTTTGAAAACTGTGTTAATAACATGGTCAGGGCTCACGCTACCATGTGACTGGGGCGACAAAGTCACTTCGCTTTGCCCGACAGTCAAAAGCGAAATCTAGTCGCCCTGTTGTTCAGGATACTCGCTTTCGTCATCGGCAATATTCAATATTTACCAAGTCGATGAAACAGCAATTTTTCATTTAAAAGTAAAGAAATTCAAAGACCTAAACGATTTATTTTCTTAAGAAAAGAGGTTAAAGCATTGATTTTAAAGTTGGTTGCATGTTATTTTCATAAAGACAATTTTTTTTATCATTTCCGGTACTTGTTACTTGAGAGCGTACATCAAATCATTCTAACTTTCGGCAAAATAAGTTTGTTACTTCACTAGAACGTGATGAAATTTGCCTGAAGTAAATTTGTTATTCATATATTGCATTAAAAACGTTAAATTCCTTTCCAAATAGTGTGTCAAACATCGTTTATTTTTTGTAAATTTTCTTAGTCCGCCATTGAAATTATTGGGCAAATTATTGTACAACTACGGATGGGAGTCGGATTTCATCGGAAACCGACCAGCTATGACCGATATCCGGATTCTTACGATAATGACTATGGATGCATGAATGGCACAGCTGACAGAAGAAAATTGATCCCAAAAGGAAAATTACGCATTTCACATGCATTAACATACGTTTGGTTAGATCTACTTGATTAATGTATATATTTCCATGTATATGCATTGTTTCAATTAATAAATTAAAGTTGCTCAACTCTGGGGCTATTACACTAATATAACTATATTATGTCCAAGCTTAACTGTGTTAAATAAAACTGTTAAATTTATATATCTTTTCAATGAGGAATACTTAATTTCATAAACATGATAACAGAGTAGTTTTTGAATTGAATTTTTCTTTTCCTTTTTGATGCAAAAAAAAATTCTTTTTTATTATTGCCAGATATCAAGGATTTGTATAGTATACTATACAAATCCTTGCAGATATATAATTGTTTTTTTATGACAAGAGGACTAATATGATTGTGCAACTAGATATGATAAAATTAAACAACTTTGAATTTGAACTGTTACTTTAATTGTATACCCAGGTACAATTGAATAATATAATACAAAAATAAGATACATATGGCCCTTTGTTTATAGTAAAAACCAGACATTGTAGCGCCGCAAGCGAAAGAGCACTTCTCTTTCAAATCTCACCACTGCTCCCTCTCAGTTTCAAAAAGAGAAGTCACTTCTCCCTATGATTCTGAAGTAGTGTGAGCTCTGATGGTCATAAAGTACATTTTGGTAAAGAATCAACAAACCCATCCTTACATACTGGTATCAAATCAATTATCATAGACTGGTACCATTCGTATAGTTTCATATGACATGATTTAATTCTAATTTACCTGTTTGTCCTAAACAAAATCTGTCCATTCCCAAAAAACCAAGAAGTACAGAATATATTAAAGTTGTAAGGAAGTAATGACCAGTATATCTGAAAAACCAAACAAATATTATAAAAATGCATCTGAAAAAAGTTGGAAATATTTATGTCTGGGTATTGTCAATATTTTCCATAGTGAAATCTCAATTACTTTTTATTATGTGAGGGAAAAAAAAACAATTGATCTGTTATGCAAACATTAATAAGTCATTTGCATCAACTGCAAGTATATACAAAGGTAATGAGTGAATTGAGATGCATCTTTATCAAAATACTTATTAGAGAGAAACAAGTCTGCAGTAAACCAGTTTTAAATGGAAAAACATATCCAGATAATATTATCTAGTTTCATAATTACCCCCACAAAAAAGATTTTCGTTCATTTTGTACATCCAAAACTTGCTCAAGACAATTAAGATATATTACATTTGATGGGAAGTCTTGTAGTTGAAAAAATCCGCTATTGCATTCTACTACTTCTAACCATGTATATCAAATATTTCTCTTTTAAAGAGCACCATTTTAACATTACATATGTACAATACAATTAACATGATTAACAATCTTACTTGATACATGGAAAACCATCTTTAAGGAAATATCTGTCACCAAAACATTCTATTCCTGGTAAAACGGAACAGTTTACTTTGGTCTTCTGGACATCTTCATATCTTCTCCCACCATACTTTAATTTAAAATTGAGTTTGGCAATATTATCTAATAAATTTTAAATTCTTATCTGTTGATGGAATAAATGACAATATATTTTGCTTTTTGTACATGTTATTTGGGGTTAAAACTTCTTTCTTAAGAATTGGAAAATAAAAAAAAAAATATTTTGAAAATAATATAATGTACCAGACCACACTTCTTGTGAATCATATACATGCAGGTAAAAATAAATCAATAAAAGTCAAGATTCCTGCCACTACCAAATATAAACTTTACCATGTATACCAGGTTAGGGGAGGGTTTGGCGCCAGCAAACATATTAACAGCCTGTAATTCAGTAGATTTCGTTTATTGCTGTATTTTTTTTTTCATTTATTGTTTTGTTCATAAATCAGGCCGCTAGTTTTCTCATTTGAATTGTTTTACATTTGTCATTTCGGGGCCTTTTAAAGCTGACTATGCGGCATGGGCTTTGCTCGTTGTTGAAGACCGTACGGTGACCTATAGTTGTTAATTTCTGTGTCATTTGGTTTCTTGTGGAGAGTTGTCTCACTGGCAATCATACCACATCATCTTATTTCTATAAAGATAAAACAAATAAATGGAGAATGTGTCCATGGGACACAGATAATGCCCCCGCTTGCATAGAATGTTATTAAGGGAGTTTAAGGGACATAATTCAAGAACGGTAAAAGTGACGTAAGCCAAATTAGAACTTGATCTGTGTTTTGCGGTAATAAGCATTGTGTATAAGTTTCATAACATTTGGTTGAGGCAACCTAAAGTTAGAGAACGGAAACTAATTTTGGGACATAGACATACAGACAAGGGTAACACTTAATGCATCTTCCGGCATGGTGGGGGGCATAAAAAGAAAACCTCTTAAATTCAGATTTAGCTACATGTATTGTATAATCATACTGACCTTTGTACAACCATATCCTAATTCTTGACGTCTTGTTACATTACCATTTAAATCTAATGGATCACTACAGTTCAAAAACTCTAATGGTCTGTAAAAAATGTAAAAGTAAATAACCATTTTTAAATGGGAGAAAAACAACAAAACAATAAGTATAGTGAAAAAAAATTATTTTAAATTATGCATACAGTTCAAAGTTAGTGAAACATTTGAAAATAAAGATGTGGTATGTTTGCCAAAGAGACAACTTTCCACCAAAATACTAAACGACAAGATGAATTTAGTTTATTTTCTAGCAATGCAGAAAATGCTAATTAAAGTCATGAAATTAGAGGTTCAATTTAATAGGATATAATTTGCCCTTTTCCATCTTTCTGTCATCTTTTCAAGGCTTTGGTATGTTAGAATTATTAATACTGCAGTCACATTGTTTAGATGTATCTCTTGTTGCATACATCTAAGACATGTTAGATAACAGATTTGTTCATTATAGTAATACAATGCAATCACAAACAATCAAGAACACAATGAACTCAATTGATAATTACTCAGTAATTCTGAGTTTATTTGCCTTTCTCAAGGTTATTGGAGTTTTTGTCATGTAGCAGTGAGAGGGACATTTTAACTTTATAATTTATTAAGTTAGTTTATGATCACATGATGATGAGAATATATTTTTGAAAAATTAAGCATATGAACATATCAGATGGAAAAATGAAGTTATCGATTATTAGATAATAAGCTTTTAAAGTTTTGGTAAGGCAAGAAAATCATTGATAGATTTTTAAGATGTAAATTGTTAATTATGATACATGTATCTGTTGAAACTAGCTGGATTTTTTTTTCTCCATTTGACAATTAATATAACCTTTATGCGTATAAACTTGATTAACTTAAAGCATTCTTATTAGCCCAAATTAGATCTCTGTCTTCATGTTGTGGTTCTTGGGCCAGGTTTTTTCAATTTGTTGGTTTACAGACTTTTTATATGAAAAAGTTGGGTCGGGTCTGTTGGTTGGGGGAAACAAAGTATATATATATATATATATTTCAGCTTACAAACAATATTTTTGGTATGCTATTTTGTCATCATTTCTTAAATTTCAGCTCCAAATATAATTACTTAGCTGTTTTAAACATACAAATTATGCATGCAATCGTCATTTAATTTTGTAAAAAGGAGGTAACGTTATGTCTGCGGACAAACAGGAAAATGAATGGTCATTTGATTTGTAAAAAAAAAAAAAAAAAGCTACATGTTGCGTTTTATCAATTATCAGGAAACATGGTGAATAATGAGCTTCAAGCATGAAAACAGGTGTGTCTAAACACTGCTAAGGAGCACCTCATCTAGTCCTTAGTGATATGCCACTAAGGACTAGATGGGGTGCTATTACATGTAATTTCTATTCATATTATGGTAGATATTGATATTTAATGCATAAATTTCAAATTTTATAGAAAAATAATAATAAATAAATGAGTTATTGAACATTGTTTAGACACGTGCCTGTTTTTCTTTGATATGCCGAAAATCAATGAACCGTTAGACACGTGTCAAATTACATAACTGATTACACGGGAATCCTGCTATCTGTCGTGTTTAATGGACAATATTGGAAAAGTTGGATACTAATACATGAATTGTTATTCAGATTATATTTCAGTGATCAATTTTGATTTGACTTCGCACTGAATAAGTTGTTGAAATTTCATTCATGTTTTTTTTCAGATTCTCATGAGTATTTTATAATTATTTCTTGTAAATAATAGCTTTGTTTCCAGAGCAATATATCTAAATTTATTTTCACATATGAACTATGATATGAAGACGTTAAGCAATGTATTACTGGACAAAACGAAATCAATAAGATAATAAATCTTTACTACATGCAACCACACTAATTTCATATATGAACTGTTTGGGCAGAGATTATCTTATGCGTTTGCTATGGTTCATTTTCTAAATTTTTATCATGTGAAGAAAACGTTTGAGCAATATATTTCTGGACAAAAACGAATTCAATATGATAATAAATTTTTACTACATGCAACTAATATAAGAAAGAAGATGTGGTGTGATTGGCGATGAGACAACTCTTCACAAGAGACAAAATGACACAGAAATTAATAACTATAAGTCACTGGACGGCCTTCAATAATGAATAAAACACATACCACATAGTCATTATTTCATACAATATCTTAAACAGACAATTTGGTTAAAAAAATACAAATCGGATTTCCTTCTGACATACTTGTTCTTCTTAAAGAAAAATAGATTTAAAGAAATTGTATTTGAAAATATTTCTGTTGGTTTTTTCATGGATTTGTATAATAATATACTATACAAATCCTTGGTTTTTTTTTCATTTTTACACTTGATAGATTTAGGTATAAAGTATTCAAATTATCTTGTACTACCAGGCATTCGTACGAAACATAACCTTTTTATGTCAAAATTATATCTATAGCTCTAAATTAACACATACGGGATAATTTTCGTAAATAATGTGCTAAAAACTGTGGAACATTTTAAAAAACATTTGTCTCCTTAATATATTTGAAAATGAAACTTCAAAGTTCAATAAATGATATTTAAACTTCTTATACTTTTAGAAAAAAACAAATGTCGAACAATTACAAAAACATAAGTACGGTATGAAGCCTTTGTAAACAGCTATCAAACTGGTTGAAAACTAGTGGTTTTGAATAACCCCAAGGATGTCACATGATTTTTTTTCTATTCAATCGTAATTCGTACTAAGTATGAAGCAGTAATAGAAAGTGGAAAAGCAAACACCAGGTTTTGATAGTTTTTTCAGAATTTACTCATATTTTTTAGTGAAACCATTTGTATTTACACCCATCTTTGTCGGAATTAAAATTAAAACAAAAAACTTAAAAATATATCTATTCCTTTTGTCTTGGTATCTCTAAATATTACTTCCATGCGCTTACATAAACATTTATCAAGCTGATCACACTCTTAACTTATTAGTTGGCGCACATCAAAGTCATGCACAAATCGCAAATAACTTTGTCGAGAAAGAAATAAAAAATTAAATAAAATTATTTGTCCTTTTAATCATTGCAAATAAGAACAACATATTTAATTATTAATTATTAAACATTAATCTTTAAGATACAATTGTTAATTACTTAAAATAAAAAGATTATGATTGTTTAATCAGTTGTTATGTTATATGGCATGTGTCAATCGGTTCACTGATTTTCGGTATATCAAAGAAAAACGGGCATGTGCTTAAACAATGCTTAATAACTCGTTTATTTGTGATTATTTTTCTATAAAATTTTTAATGTATGCATTAAACATTGTTAAATATCAATCTTTAACTTAATATGGAAAAATAATACATGTAACAGATACCCTTCTAGTCCTTAATGGCATAGTATACATCCTTAGTGCACTAAGGACTCCTTAGCAGTGTCTAGACGTACCGCATGAAAACACATAAAATAAAAATTGCAAACATGTTGCACCATGTCAAAATAGAAGTAGACTCATCCCCGGCACTTTACATCTTTCACGTTTGGACGGATCCATTTATCCATGAGATGAGAAATCATACGGAATTATGACAAAAAAGAAAAACAAACTTATTGTAATGGGTCTTTTACACAAGTTTCGTTCTGCAAAATTATTTGTGCAAACAACATTTCATGGTCAGTTATGATTGTTTATTTTCATAAACACAACCTATGGATTATTTTTTTATTTTTATTTTTTTTAGAATACAATGTGTTTCTTTTAATGTTTAACATGCTAAAACAATGCATTTAATTTCATGAATATACTGCTAAGCAGATAATTTTATTTATATTTCAGAGATGATGTATTTGTAATTAGCATGATTAGGATCGGTCGAAATAAAAAAGCTTAAAATATTAATTTTTTTTTTTTACTTAAAATCAGAAAAATAGGGTCGGCAAATGTGTAAACCAACAAATCAAAAAGCCCTGGCCTTAGCATTGTGTATGAGTTTCATAAAATTTTCACTAGGCAAACTTAAGATAGAGTGTGGCAATGAAAAAAATTGCAATTTTCCTAGTTTTAAAGGTGCATACATGTATAGCTCTAGAACGGTAAGTGACTCACTGCCCAAATTCAAACTCTGTCTGCGAGTTTTGGTTCTAAGCATATTAGTTTCATAAAATTAAAACTTAAGTAAGAGTGCTGAAACGAAAAATTTGCAATTTTCCAAGTTATAAAGGGACACAACTCCAGAACACTAAGTGACTCACTGCCCAAATACATACTCTGTCTGGGAGTTTTGTTTCTTAGTATTGTGAACAAGTTCCATAAAATTTGCGTTAGGCAAACTTAAGTTAAAGTACTGAAACAAAAAATTAGCAATTTTCGAAGTGATAAAGGGGCATTACATAGAACGGTAAGTGACTCACTTGACAAATTCAAAGTCTCTCTGCGAGTTTTTTTTCGTACCCTTGTGTATGAGTTTCTTAAAATTTGCATGAGATAAACTTAACATGCTTAAGGTAAAGTGTAAAACGGAAAATTTCCAATTTTCTAAGTTATAAAGATAAAGGAGCATTACTCTAGAACGGTAAGTGAATCACTGCCCAAATTCTAACTCTGTCTGTGAGTTTTGGTTCATAGCATTGTCAGTCAGGGGTACTACTTGTACATGTTGTACAAGTAATTTTTATTTACTAGAAGAAGTAATATTAATATACTTATATAAGTAAATTTGTAGGATACTTATACAAGTGTATTTTATTTACTTGTATAGGTAAAAAAAAAATTGGCTTAGTTATGTCCCCTAGACATTCAGATTTTTTTACTTATATAAGTGAAAAAGTCATCCTATCTTCTTTTCTTGAATTCTTAGGACTTCTTTGATCTAATACAGTTTTAAATTGTCTGTCCTTTGCAGATGTCTTAACTAATCATTTATGTGTAATTTCATGGAAAATGAAAATCTCATTTGTCTGTTATCTTCATAACACTGCTCATTTACAAGCCCCCAACATTTGCCCAAGGAGCAATTTTTGAAGGCCTTGCGCAAATACTTAAGATCTTTGCGCAATCAGTTTCTTTGTTGAATTAATGAGATGAAACATTGAACTCTAATCAGAAATTATGAGCTAACCTGGGAAAAATCATTAAAGGCATGTTTTTACATCTCAAAACTTGAGAATTTTTGTGGGATTGTAAAACAAATTTACTTATACAAGTGAATTTTTGAGAAAATTAAGGGGAGATTATTCAAACACTATAATTAACCTATATAAATATATTTTTTTTACTTCTTAAAGTAAATAAAGATTACTTGTACAAGTAGTACCCCTGACTGATTGTGTGAGTTTCATAAAATTTGGATGAGAAAAAATTAAGTTAGAACTTAGAGTGTGGAAACAAATGGGACGGACAAAAGGATGGAGGGTCAGTCAAGGGTAACACTTGATGCACCCTTTGCCTAGCGGATGGGGGATAAAAACAGTCTGGATTCAAAATCTGCTAAAGGATAAGGGATACAGGCACAAGATACAAGGATTAAAATTGTGTACCCCAGACGCAAGTTTCGTTTGCAAAAGATTTATCAGTAATGCTTGAATCAAAACTTTTAAAAGGCCAAATAAAATATAAAGTTGTATAGCCAGTCAAGGTCGTTAAAAACTTCCATTTGAAGTTGAAGAGCATTAAAGACCCGAAATTTCGAAAGGTTTTGACAAATAAAGCTATAGGTAATCTCTTCCTGAGGTAGAAAATCCTTAGAATTTTGGAAAAATTCAAAGTTTAGACAAGTTAGACAAAATTGATTGTATCATTTATCAGGAAGGGAATATCTCTGTATTCTAGGATACAGGAAAATATTTAAAAATAAACATAGGAGAAAATCACTTACAAATTTGCACAAAAAACAAGAGGTGCATGAGGGACGTAAAGCTCATCACATTTGCCTTCATAACATCCTTCTATGTCAATACTTGAAACAGTACAGAATAAAACTATCAAATGAAGGTAAATATCTGTCTTGATCATTTTAGTTGCTTAAATTTCAACAATTCCATTTTCTGTTTTTCCGCACAAATATTATTTCAATGTCATTTTTGTTCTTTTCCATAAAAGTCAAAAACGATATTCCGTCAAACGCAAAGTCAACATAGAATCTGCATCACAATCTGAAGACCAAAATGTTGCCAAACATTGTCGATCTAATTTTTTTTAATTTTTAGCTTTGCAATAAGTGTCGTCTTATTTCAACAGTTATTTAACGAGATTTCTGTTGCTCTAAGGGACGACAGAATTCCCGTCATATGACCCAGTAATAATCAGATTTTACTAAAATGAAAATACAAATGAGTTCGTCGTTGTTAACGGACAAATCTATGAACCGAAAAGTGCCAAGCTGGAAGCATATGTAACCTGCCACACACATTTAAACATTTTTCTCATTTCAGCACAATGTCAGATGTTACTAATTTATTTAAAGCGACAGTCAAAACTATAAAAAGTAGAAATAAGATTTCCAAGGAAAATGGAAAGAAAGAAATGACTAATATTTTCCCTGTTACAAAACAGAGGAGTGATTTTGAAAACACAGCAAAAGGACTGGTAAGGGGTTTCACATTTATGTGACAAGAAGACTAATAAAGTGTCGAAAAATGAAAAAAAAAAAATAAAAATAGAAATTTAGCGTCAAGAAATCTATTAATTATTTCAAATAAATAGATATAGACATGATAGAGACTTGTGATGAAGTCATGGGCTATAAAAGTTTTTTTTTTATCTAGATGTATTTCATTGTATTTTAAATGATTTTCAAAATTTTATTACACTATTATATATTCAGATGGAAAACTTCGATATGCTTCACATGTAGCTGTGGAACCGTAGCTCTTATATGAAGGACCTAAGAGCTACAGTTCTGCAGCTACTTCACATAATGCTCTGGTTTTGTAACAATTAGTATAATATGGTGCTACGTTTGTAGAACTCTCTGCCACGGTTTGTAATTTTCATCATATAAGTGTGTTTCCAGACCCCATAAGGATGTGGTTTATTATACCCCCCGCTTTAAAAAAGTGGGGTATACTGTTTTACCTCTGTCTGTCTGTCCGTCCATCCATCATTCCGTCCATCCGTCAGTCCATCTGTCAGTGCATCCGTCAGTCCGTCTGTCCGTCCCATGAATATTTTTCGTCGCATCTTTCTCGGGAACTACATTACAAGGATTTCTGAAATTTGGTTTCAGGGTTTATATGAGTCAGCTATACGGTGTAATGTGATTTCAGATTCATCACTCAACAACTTCCTGTTTGTCTTATACTTTTAGCAGGGCGGGGGTATCATTAGTGAGCAGTAGCTCACAGATTCACTTTGTTTCAATTTATTTATCATGTTTTTAAGGGAACGACCATTTAACTTCAAAGGGGGGGGGGGTTTATGGTTTTTTCCTAAAAAAATATTCTGATCCCCAATTTGATGGAAAAAAATATTGTGGTCATGCAGATGACAAAAAAAAATATTCTGAATCCAGATATTCCCCAAACCTTGTAGTGTAAATTTTGAAAAAAATAATTTGATTGATAGAATTGAAAAACTAAAACTAAAATGTTCGCGCTTTGCGAGATAAAAAATTTCTGACTCAGAGAAAAAACCATATATACCCCCCCCCCCCCACCCCTCCCCTTGAAGTTAAATGGTTGCTCCCTAATAAACAATGGTGTTACAACTAATAATTGTATGTAATTTATCAACTTTTTTTCTAAAGCTATTTTGTTTAATAGTATAAGAACTTTCTTGATGCTAAATTTGTCTTCTTGTTGCTTCTTGTGGCTAAAATACTTAACTCGTCGAGAATTAATGAGACTGCTGGTAAGGGAATGATCATTCATCTCTTGAATGAAGGACAGAAAGTCACAGTTGAGTTAAGGTTTTTCACTAAATAACCATTAAGGTGTTTTGAGGACTGTGGAAGTTTATGGTCCACAAATACACAAAATTATCCCAGGTGCAACAAGAGCTATATATGGTTCTGCAGCTTCTTTTGACTCAAGTTTACCAGTTCAGAAAATTGATGAGGCCAGACAGATTTTCATGATCAATCATCTTAGTTAGAATTCTGACTTGTGTCTATGATTAAGGTTCATTATAATTATTTGACAAAAATGGCTATGTTGATACAGACACATATATGTCACATATTACACATGATAAAAGAGGTTGGCAAATAACACAAATTAATAAAATCTTGTGATATCATGTGTCTTCTCATGATTTCATTGAAAATGTTAAAGTTTGTGATTAAAATCATATTTCTAAAAGATCACAAAAAGTGTTTAGATAATAACTGCAATACTATATCTAGAAATCATTTAGATTTTAAAATTATACTTTCTGAAACAATAAAGAAATATCAACCACAATAACAGTTCTCCTCGTTCTGTGACTTGTTAAATTTTCAATATGTTGATGTCATTTTTTTACTTTCATTGTTCATATAACATGTACATGATGTATAATCTTTATTAATTTGAACTTTTAAAGGTATTTTAGAATTTTGTGTAAAATAATTCTGATAATACCTGAAATGTTTCGATTAAAGACCACATTGAACAGTTTTAAACAGTTTTAATTTTCTACTTTAATAGGTATCAACCATTACACAGCTGAAGGATTTTTTACTGAAGCACAGAAAGGATTATGTAAATGCAGGAAGGTAATTAGATAAGACAAATTTTATTTAACTCCACAGTGTTCTCCCCAGGATTTCTGGATAGCACCAGGGTTACACGCGTGTGGACAGCTTGGTAAAATGATTCATACAATAATGGTCTATAAGTAACCATATTCAATGTCAACAACAAAGTCTCCCTATATTTCCCGCCTAAATGACAGGAAGTAGATATAAATAGATTTAACATGTGCTTATGGATTAAATTTGCAAGATTACTTCTGTTATTCATTAATCGTGGATTATAGATATCCAGTTTGAAGGTACAGTCATACATTTTATTTATTAAATAGAATAGATTGCAATTAATTGCAAATAAACTTTAACATTCTACGTGAACTAACTGGGTCATGTGATATGTACATATGTCCGTCCCCTTCACAGATACTATAGTTTGAAACCCGACATCATGCACTAACTAGGTCATAATTAAAGAAAATTTTGGCCATGGTTTAATCAGACATATAATACTATACTAATGAGCCAACTTTATTATGTACAAAAAATGTACAGGCGTGTGTGCAACTATTGGGTCACACTGTTTGTGTACAAAGTATTTGCAGACTTGTCACAGGTAAAAATATGATGAAAATCTGGCAAGTGAGATAGACATTTTCTTTGCAATAACAGAAATTTTGAGTTAAGGAAAGTCAACTTTACTTGTGTAATAGACATAGTCATTGATGTATACCCCAAATATATATCCTTTTATTCACATTCTCTTAAATATGATGAATGTAACAAAACTGTTTTTTTTTTTTTAAATATATATGTAACAAGTTATTGTTTATTTTTCAGTTTCTTGTCCTCAGATGTATCATCACTAACTGACACAGAAAGAGATCAGATTGACACAGAAGCTCAGACTGTCATCAAGAAATGTCAACAGACCATTGTTATGTTTAAAAAGGATGGTAATAGAATGGAATTATTGTCATAAATGATACCATTTGTAATTGCAATGTACAATGTTATAAAGATATATACTACTATATTAACTATTTCAACTGAAACATACATTTTAGCAAATTTTAAGAGACCAGACAGACTGACATGTAAATATCATCAGTGATTCAGCTAGAGACTACAGGAACTCTAAGTCAATTTCCATTTTTATAAAAAAAAAAAAAACCTGAAGGACATTCTTTAAGAAAATTACTTAAATTTTCAATGAAGATGGACAAATGTCCTTTGACCAGTGCCTAGCTGAAACACTGTATCAGTTCAGAGCCATGAGTTAGGAGTCAGTGTTACATATGCCTTTTCTGTAAAATCTGTAAAACATGCAATATAGGGAAGTTGTCATTAGGAAAAATAAGATGTGCTTCCTAGTTTTATAGATTATCTTTTTTAGTATGTAGGATAAGACAAGAAATTAAATAATGAAAAGTGTATGTAGAAATATCTATTTGAGGATGAAAATTGTGAAGAAAAAATATCATTCTAACAGTCATTCTATATACAGGATTCTACTTCGTCAAAGTTATCTCCTCATTAGCCAACTATTTTTTTCAAATGGAAAGCATTGTAGGGATGACACGCTGTCAGTTTAGCTCTTGAAAACCAATAAAGGACTAAGTTCACAAAGGGTTAAAGTTGGCTCTAAAAATTTTATGTTTTTTTTAATCTGGCCAAAATTCTACAAATTTCACATAGAAATAATTGTGATATAACTATTAGTACAAACTAACTTCTTTTTGGCATATCACATTAAAAATGACAGAAGAAATGGCCTCTCAAATATGCATTATTTGTGTTGTAACGTTAGTTTTGGTCATATTTTCAATAATTCTTAACACTTTTTAACATAATTTACCTTGGCCGCCATCCTGATCCTGAAAGTTTGTGTGTCTAGGGATTCAATATCATCATTGGCAACTTTTGGCTACATAACATTTTGGTTCCTAGGTTGCGGCCAAGGGTTACCTTAAGCTTTTAGGTATTAAAAAAAAATGCACAAAATCATCGTTTTTTTTGACATATCCAAAATGTGCTGACTTTCAAGCTTAAAATGTACTCTAATGAAGAGATTTGTTTAACCTAGTAGTAAATGTAGTAAGGCTTTTGATTTAGATCCATTTAAGAACCAAATTATGGCCATTTTGATATTTTTGGAAAAAGTTGAATTTTAAGGCCAGATATGGCCTTAAGTGAACCCTGTCCTTTATCCACATGGAATCGTTACCATTCTTACATGACAGTTGTAATTTAAAAGACAAATGTATCTACTAGCTATTAAGTATCATGTACAAACAACATGTAAATTACTTTATGCTTTTGTCAACTTAAAAATTGTCTGATCGGTTGTCATGGTTAATTTAAAAAAATTCAAAAGACATTAAATATTTCATGGAAGGCCAGACTAAAAATTTTCAGTGGTTGAAGATGATTTACCCTAGATAAGTTATGAATTTTTAAGATCCACTTGTAAAGTCAGTAAAAATTTAAGGGGGTGTTAGTGCACGGTGTGTCCGACTTTTCTTTTTTTCAATACATTTCATGAATAAAATAATTAATATTACTAATTTTTAATTAAAAAATGAGTGAACAAAAATAAAATATAATACTAGTAAGAAATTCAAATTTAAACAGTTGCAGTAGCAATAAGCCTTAATTTTTGTTATTCAAATACACATATGTTATGACTCATTAGAAAGGTATTTCACTTGACCCGTTATTTACGTTATTTCTTGGTACTGTGAATTTTTAGTGTTATTATATGAATACATAGCCTAAATATATTAAAATAATGGAATCTGAAGCAAGATGGTGTATCAAATATGTTTGCTTTATATGTTTTCAAGGCAAAACAATCAACTCAAACCTCCTGAACATAAAAAGGTGTACCTGACTTTCTCTTTTAGATGAGATTATTGCCCATTTTAGGATTTTTTCCCAAAAAACTGTTGCTGGGGGCAGAAATGCAAATTAATGCTTTAAAAAGATCAATCTTTTATTTTTCTGTGGAATTTTTTTCGGAGGATGTATGATTATGCACAAAAAAGACTCACATGTATTTGCACCTACCATGATCGACTGTTTTGTGAAAATTTTTCTTTACTTGAAAAGTTTTCAAATATCTCAAAGCTCCATGTTATAATTTTAAAACTATACACACATATATAAGATGCATAAAATCCTAAATTATGCACCTATATTTAAATTTTAAAAAGCCCATATAGAAACAGATGTAAACAATTCAAATATACCAACTCAACCATTTATACCTTTCCATTTCTTTTGTTTAATTTCAACTGGATGTTAGCTTGTAAGTTAATTGTTAGGTATTCATGGTATTAAAAATTTAATTTAAGGAATAATTAATAAATTGATATAATCGTTGAAAAAAATTAAAAAAAGATGTTAGATAATATCCCAATTAGCATTACAATTTCACTTTGTTAACAACACCAGCACCATTGATGAAAATATAAAAGTGAAACATTAGTATCCATTATCAACTCTATAGCTAAAGCTTAAGTCCAAACAATGTAAGATTTTTGTGTATTAAAAGGTATGGCTGCTTTGTTTTGTTGTTGTATATTTTACTTTAAGAAATACTGATAGAATCAAAATGACCATGTCTCTGAATCACAGATTTTGACAAAGTTTTTATGGTTTTAAATGAAATTATAAGGAATAAGAAGTTCTTACAAGGATTTATCAGTGTGTAAAACTCTGTCTTTCGCTTAGCATACTTCATGTACTTTACATTTTATTGTTAGTCATTCAGCAAAGTTTGAAAATTCATGATTTCTACAAAATGGAATTTAGTCCTTTATTAAAAGACAGCGATGAGGAAGACTGTAGTCTTAATTTGAATAGAAAGAAATACAGAGGAAATCTAAACAGCCAGAGTTATGTGTTACCTGACTTGTGAGCTATTGTACAATTAATAAACAGTTGTTCTTTATTTACATGTACATACAGCCCATCATCAGATTGTTCATCCTCAAGTGAAGGAACACAGAGATCACGTCATTAGAATTATAGAAGATTATCTCAAAGGTAAGCATTTATCATCAGATTGTGCACCCTCAAGTGAAGGAACACAGAGATCACGTCATTAGAATTATAGAAGATTATCTCAAAGGTAAGCATTTATCATCAGATTATGCACCCTCAAGTGAAGGAACACAGAGATCACGTCATTATAATTATAGAAGATTATCTCAAAGGTAAGCATTTATCATCAGATTGTGCATCCTCAAGTGAAGGAACACAGAGATCACGTCAAAGGAACACAGAGATCACGTCATTAGAATTATAGAAGATTATCTCAAAGGTAAGCATTTATCATCAGATTGTGCACCCTCAAATGAAGGAACACAGAGATCACGTCATTAGAATTATAGAAGATTATCTCAAAGGTAAGCATTTATCTTCAGATTGTGCATCCTCAAGTGAAGGAACACAGAGATCACGTCATTAGAATTATAGAAGATTATCTCAAAGGTAAGCATTTATCATCAGATTGTGCATCTTCAAGTGAAGGAACACAGAGATCACGTCATTAGTATTATAAAAGATTATCTTAAAGGTAAGCATTTATCATCAGATTGTGCACCCTCAAGTGAAGGAACACAGAGATCACGTCATTAGAATTATAGAAGATTATCTCAAAGGTAAGCATTTATCATCAGATTGTGCACCCTCAAGTGAAGGAACACAGAGATCACGTCATTAGAATTATAGAAGATTATCTCAAAGGTAAGCATTTATCATCAAATTGTGCATCCTCAAGTGAAGGAACACAGAGATCACGTCATTAGAATTATAGAAGATTATCTCAAAGGTAAGCATTTATCATCAGATTGTGCATCTTCAAGTGAAGGAACACAGAGATCACGTCATTAGAATTATAGAAGATTATCTCAAAGGTAAGCATTTATCATCAGATTGTGCATCTTCAAGTGAAGGAACACAGAGATCACGTCATTAGAATTATAGAAGATTATCTTAAAGGTAAGCATTTATCATCAGATTGTGCATCCTCAAGTGAAGGAACACAGAGATCACGTCAAAGGAACACAGAGATCACGTCATTAGAATTATAGAAGATTATCTCAAAGGTAAGCATTTATCATCAGATTGTGCACCCTCAAATGAAGGAACACAGAGATCACGTCATTAGAATTATAGAAGATTATCTCAAAGGTAAGCATTTATCATCAGATTGTGCACCCTCAAATGAAGGAACACAGAGATCACGTCATTATAATTATAGAAGATTATCTCAAAGGTAAGCATTTATCATCAGATTGTGCATCCTCAAGTGAAGGAACACAGAGATCACGTCAAAGGAACACAGAGATCACGTCATTAGAATTATAGAAGATTATCTCAAAGGTAAGCATTTATCATCAGATTGTGCACCCTCAAGTGAAGGAACACAGAGATCACGTCATTAGAATTATAGAAGATTATCTCAAAGGTAAGCATTTATCATCAGATTGTGCACCCTCAAGTGAAGGAACACAGAGATCACGTCATTAGAATTATAGAAGATTATCTCAAAGGTAAGCATTTATCATCAGATTGTGCACCCTCAAATGAAGGAACACAGAGATCACGTCATTATAATTATAGAAGATTATCTCAAAGGTAAGCATTTATCATCAGATTGTGCATCCTCAAGTGAAGGAACACAGAGATCACGTCAAAGGAACACAGAGATCACGTCATTAGAATTATAGAAGATTATCTCAAAGGTAAGCATTTATCATCAGATTGTGCACCCTCAAATGAAGGAACACAGAGATCACGTCATTAGAATTATAGAAGATTATCTCAAAGGTAAGCATTTATCTTCAGATTGTGCATCCTAAAGTGAAGGAACACAGAGATCACGTCAAAGGAACACAGAGATCACGTCATTATAATTATAGAAGATTATCTCAAAGGTAAGCATTTATCATCAGATTGTGCATCTTCAAGTGAAGGAACACAGAGATCACGTCATTAGAATTATAGAAGATTATCTCAAAGGTAAGCATTTATCATCAGATTGTGCATCCTCAAGTGAAGGAACACAGAGATCATGTCATTAGAATTATAGAAGATTATCTCAAAGGTAAGCATTTATCATCAGATTGTGCATCTTCAAGTGAAGGAACACAGAGATCACGTCATTAGAATTATAGAAGATTATCTTAAAGGTAAGCATTTATCATCAGATTGTGCACCCTCAAGTGAAGGAACACAGAGATCATGTCATTAGAATTATAGAAGATTATCTCAAAGGTAAGCATTTATCATCAGATTGTGCACCCTCAAGTGAAGGAACACAGAGAAAACGTCATTAGAATTATAGAAGATTATCTTAAAGGTAAGCATTTATCATCAGATTGTGCACCCTCAAGTGAAGGAACACAGAGATCACGTCATTAGAATTATAGAAGATTATCTCAAAGGTAAGCATTTTTCGGCTAATAAAAAAATAGTGTTTATGTTGTTCTTTACTCCTTATAGCTATTTGTCTGCCATTACTGGCCATTACAGACATTCCCATAACATTTTGATGTCATAAGAGAAAATGTCTGATGCAACAATGAAAGTGCGAATAGTTTAAGTGTTAAAAATCTCAGGTCAAATGTCGCAGATTCAAAAAAAGAGATATGGTTTGAACATTTGAGAATCATAATCTGTTGAAGCAATTGATTACAAGTTTTTATTGAATAAAAAAACCTGTTTTTATTCCGCTACTTCTATCAGCATATAGAAAGTGCCTTGCCTTAAAATAATAAGGAGATGTGGTATGATTGCCAGTGAGACAACTATCCAATGATGTGGATGTAAGCACTATAGGTCACTGTATAATTGCATATTTTATTAATTTTTTTAATATCTTTATAAACAAAGTAAGATAAATATAGTAGGACATCACAGTAAACATTACAACATCTGTTTTGTAAACATCAGCTTTATTGCTAAACTAGTAAAGAACAAGACATTTAAATTAATTATGCTAACAAGCACCCGAGTGTAAGAATATTTTCTTTGCTTAATACTGGTTTCTGGTTACTAAAAAGAAACGGTCATTTAATGAAACTTTGAAAAGCACCAAGGGAGGGCTTGTATTATTAATATGGATGAAAAAAATAATTCATTTCATATAGGTTCCTTTACAATGTATGACATGATTGTGAATGAACTGTTTCAGTTGTATGCAAGGTATACAGTGAGCAAAAGGCTGTGAGAGTAAAAAGAGTTGTTGATAAAAAACGAATGTAAGTAATTTTTTAATGCTTATTTTATTTAGTCATACCTGTCTATTCATAAGAGTGAAAAAAAAATCAGTTGATGATGACCTATGGGACCTAGAAATTATCTTAAAAAAAAAAAATTTGCTTTTCATTACCATAATGGTAACTTTCATAGTTTTAATTTGTTATAAAAATATTCATACAGCTACATTTTATTTCAACATGAAAATAAAATATTCATACAGCTACATTGTACTCCAACATGAAAATAAAATATTCATACAGCTACATTGTACTCCAACATGAAAATAAAATAAAATGGAAAATTCTGATGATAAAATTTTAATTTTTTACTTCTGATCAATGGTGTGTATTATAAACATACAGCCCACAGACAGGTGATATGTAATAGACCATCAATCAGTCTTACAGGTGGTCAACTAATGAGTTGTGGTTTGATTTCCAGTGAGATTTCTATCCACCATAGAGGTTACAATATTATATTCAGCATTGAGGTTAACCCACACCGTATTAAAAAATAACATGCCCTGGGATGACAAAATGTGAAATAATTCAAAGGAGAAGACTTATATTAAAACAATAAACAAAGTAAAAACCAATTAACGAAATATAAATATGTCACCTAGTAATTTATTACTAACGACAACCACTAGATTACAGGAATCTGTCTTAGGAGAGGCACATACAGAATATGACACGTTTAAACAAGTATGTGAGTACTCAACCCTCCTTAACCTCAGACAATGGTGTAACATTAATACATTGATAAGTAATCATAGAACAAAGACTACAATATATATTAAAAAAATACTATCCAGGACTTCTGGTATGTCAGAAGCTAATTAAAGTTTGTATTATACTGAAATCATTTTTAACTGGATTTGGTGTTGAACAGCGGCAGGACGGTTGGGCGGCTGCCAAACAGTGTCCGTACAATAACTTGAAAACACTTTGACGAAATCATTTCAAATTTATATATGTTGTTTCCTGTGACTAAATGATGGTCAAGTTTGATTTTCATGATTTTAGCTTTTATCGTTGTTGAGTTGTAGACCTTTATGTAGCGAAAAGTGATACTTAGAGCGTTGTCCGTGCAATGACTTGAAAACTCTTTGATGAAATCTTTTCAAATTTGTATTTGTTGTTTCCTGTAACAAAATGAAGGTCAAGTTTGATTTTCACAATTTTAGCTTTTATCGTTGTTGAGTTGTAGACCTTTAAGTAGGGAAAAGTGATACTTAGATCGTTCCCTGTGTAATAACTTTAAAACACTTTGACGAAATCTTTTCAAATTTAGATATGCTGTTCCTGTAACTAAATGAAGGTCGAGTTTGATTTTCCAATTTTAGCTTTTGTCATTGTTGAGTTGTTGACCTTAAGTAGTAAAAAGTGATACTAGATTGATTTGGCATTTCCATTTCTGGACCCTACAAAAATTCATTTATTTTTTATTTGATCCTGTTTGGGGTCCAGAATTGCAAATATCATTTTCATGCAGGAAAATCCTGTTTGCTGTCAATCTGACATACTCTTGTTTTCACTGATAAATTGCATTCGTTGCTGTTAATTCAGAAATTATTGTGTGCATTTATTTTTGCAATTATTGGACATGGGCACAAATTCAAGATTAATTATTGTGATATTAGGAAATGCTGCATAATAATACTGCTGTCACATTTAAAAAAAAAATTTAAACGCCCATCTTGTAGCTACTTTTACAATGATAAAAATGTTGCAAAAATTTCAGAATTTATAGTAATTGATTATATCTTCTGCAGGTTCTGTATCCTTTGCTAAAATTTATGGATGCTAGGCCTTTTGATAACAATGTATGGTAAGCAATGGGTGTTATTGTCACAAATTATAACATGGTCTGAAAACAATAACATCAATAGTGGGTTATCTGAAACAATGATTGAAAGGTTTGAAAAATGGATGTTATTATTGTCAAAGAGAGTAATGCATTAATTTTATAGCTTATCCATCTTGTAATTTTCACATCATAACAAATTATATGTTATTGTATGAAAATTTATTTTTGCAGATCTAAATTGGCACCAGAAAGAAAAGCAAAACAAAGAAAAATTAATACAAAAGCTGATTTAGAAGAGGGTGACAAATCTAATTCTTCTATAGGTAAAACATGTGTCTTTAATCCAAAAATTGAATAAAGCAGGCAAATTCAACAAATTTATAATTTTATGATTTAATCAAAGAGCTTTCTAAAAAGAGGTTATATGCAAGGTTATAAATGTATACCATGATGGCATTATGTAGCTTCCTATAAAATTAATTGTCTGTATTTAAAAAATTTGTGATGTAAAGTTATTTTATGATTTACAACAGTTTTAATATGAAAATAAGAAGATGTGTTATGATTGCAAATGAAACAAATATCCAATAAAATACCAAGAACAAGGATGAAAACAACTCCAGTTTAATGTATGATAGGAAAACAAAGGATATCCATCCATGACACAACATCAGTGCATGCTCAGCAAAAAACACACAAAAAGCAAAGGAACAGAGCTTTTATTGTTGATCTTCATCTCAAAGTCACAGTGAGGCCTTCAACACAAGGCAAAAATACTCTCACCTCACGGCAAGTTTAATAAGACCCCTAGCATGAGCTTTAACAATGATCAAAACCTATAGAGTATAGTTAACTAAATTAGACTCCAGATATGGAAATGTAGGAAAATTAACAGCCTGATTTAAACGAAATGTGCGTCTGGCATATTAAATTATAATCCTGGTACCTTTGATAACTAATTAAGCCAATAACATTAAAGGAAAAAAAAAACAAGTTTGACTAAAGGCATCAAACAGCAATCACTGGACTACAGGCTCCTAGTTTTGGACTGGTTCATAAAGAATATGGCGGGATTAAACATGTTTGCTCAGCTCTCCACCAAACATTTGACAGTGGTGTAATAGCACAACATAATAACAAACTGTAAAAATTAGTTGGAAAGTCTTGAATCATCAGATCAGTAATAATGAATCTAGTTTACTAAGATAAATAATGTTTTTATGCCCTGCTTAAGATTGTAGAGGGCATTATGTTTTATGATCAGTGCTTATGTTTGTTTCTCTGTCCCGTATCAAGTAAATGTTTTTTATCAGGATAGTTTACCATAAAATTGCCTGGTCACATCAACTTAAAAATATAGGAGGAACTTTTTAATACCTATGCCAAATTAGGGTTTTGACTCAGATTTTGCAGTTCACTTAACATGGAGATGGGATAATGCAAGCAGGACATTCTTGTTTGACAAATATTCTTGTTAAACTAAGTTTATAGATTCTTCTTTAGCATCTTTGTTTATTTGAAGGGACAACATTAAGTTTAAACAGAATAAAATGAGACACAATTCAACAAAATATAAACTGTCAGAAGTACAGAATTGCCATACATGTGTTGTGTACCACAAAATTATAAATTAAGAAATAACAGTACTGTGTTTGAAGGGTTGCAACATCAGTTAGTGAATTGGCTCATACTGCCCACGGCAGGATGTTATCCAATCTAAATAGGCATTACACATCACATTGCATCATAATACTTATTGTCAACTTCTAAGATCAACTCTGAAATTTAAGATATTATAACAACCATTCTCATTAGCAATGTAGGAGCCTTTATGCATACATAAAATGAGTACCCCTGTATATCCTTTATTTTAAAAATAAAATCCAATAAAAGTCAGTTTCAGTAGCAAACATGTGGTTTGTATGTACCTTTGTTTGCCTCATGACGAAAGATACTATTGCCTATATATACACCATACTTGTGTGTTTGTAAATATATGTGCGACTCAAACATAACTGTTTTGCTTTATTTAAAGTTACATTTATTTTGTAATTTTTTTGTGTTTTTCAAGTTTGTCATAAATTATCCAGTGTTCTCCATAGAAATTTCTTATATCATCTTGGTAAACAGGAAATTATGAAATACCATTTTGTTTCTAGAAATTATACCATCACATCCATAACACTATAAGAAAATAATTTCATACTGAAAGGTATTTAAAAAATGATGCAAAAAGTTGCTTTTTAAATTTTACAGATGCTGTTCCTGCCCGACCATCAAACATTGATATAGATCACACTTCACCAGTCAAAGATGACAGTTTTTCACCTGAAGAAGCTCAAATGGTAGGATTTTTTTTGTTTTTATACCCTGCTTAAAGGAGGCATTATGTTTTTGGTCTGTATGTGCCCTTTATCAGGTTAAAGTTTTAGTTTGAGGTAGTGTATTATGAAGTTGTAGTCACATCAACCTGAAACTTAGTATGTATATTCATATATTGTGAACTTTATAAGATGTATGCCAATTAGGGTTTACCCATATTTTGGGGTTTACTGAACATGGAAATGTTATTTTGTGAGGCCATCATGGTATCCTATGGACACATACTTTTATTCATTTTGTTTTATTAATTGAGTACAGAGCAGACAAATGATGAAGTTTGAAAACAATTTTTTGCCCTGGAAATTCCCCAAAAAGAAAAATTGGTCAATCCTTTCAAATAATGTTTAGATTGTTGATAAATGAACATAATGATAGGAGTAAGTTCACTTTTTGATATCACTTAGGAGGGTGCAAATATAGGTCAGTATTACATTCTTAAAGGCCTATTAAGTTGGTGAAAATTTATAATTGAACCTAATATTCTGCAAAATAACTCTTTTGACATGCTGGATTTATTGGAAAATTATTATCAGGGCAATATTGAAATCTCTTTCAGTTCACAAATATTTGCTTCACACTTGTCTGATTTTTTAACAAAATGAGTTATAAGGTATATGCACTTTTAGGATTTCTCAGATACCTACTTCATGTTTTCCGATATGATGAATTTTCAATATTTTGAATGAACTTAAAATTTTGATGGTAACACATTTCTCCAATACTACTGAACAGAATGACTTCACATTTGGTCAGCATCTCAACATTGATGAGTTGCAATGTGTTTGTGCTTTTCTGAAGGGTCAGACACCTGTATCCTATTTTCCGATACTTTGAATTACTGGTGAAGTAAGCTTAGCACGACAACACATGCATTCTTGTTGTCACTGCCACATCATGAACGTTTCATTCTTTAATTTGAATAAAAATGGATGCTTTTCATAAGGTTTTTGGTGACATTAGAAATTAGCAACAGCTCTATGCAAAAAATATCTTTGAGTCACATTTTAAATTTTTTTTTAAGAAATACCTGTTATAGAAAAAATGCATATGAATAGACAGCAAAAAACAAGTATAAAATCGAGTATGCATGAAGTTCTAATATTTCTGTTTTTTTAGTTTGAGCAAGAAAATGCAGAGTTATTCAATGAACTGAACAGTTTGGTTAGCGAAGTAAGGTGAGAATAAGAAATTGAAGCCATAAGATCTAACAACAGTCTTGCACATACACAAGTAAAATGTTGTTTTATTCTACGAATTCTAGCTATTTCATATGTTAACAACTATTGTCCAAAATGTGTGTATCTTATGTTTATGATGCTATTCCTTTAAAAGGTAGAACTAGCTTTATATGGGAGGTAGTTTTTAAAAATGCCTGATATGTCTGTGTCAACAATACTCATAAAAATCTTCTTTGCTGTTAAGTAACACAGATGAGATTTCCTCTTTACCATACGAAAGAGTATTTTTCCTCGGTATCATACAAAATAGAAATAAGGAGAAGTGGTATTATTGCCAATGAGACAACTTTCCACCAGAGTTCAAATGAAGTGGGTGAAAAAAAATTATTTTAGCTCTGTACCATAGGAATGCTTAAAAAGTATTGATAAAGGTGACTTCTGCAATTTAAAAAATATTTATGCATGAGTTACTTTTGCTTATTTCGCAATCACATAAATATGCGAAATATACCCCTTTTGAAAAGGTTGTAGAAAGCAACATTGTTAATTTGAAGAGAAAATTTATCATTGATAAGCAAATTTAGCTAGAATGATATGTTATTGTGAAAATAAGTATCAAGATTTACAATATTATAAACCCATTGCTGATTTAAAGAGATATCTCTCCTTTCTCAAGTGTACACCTTGAGAAAAACTTATCGCAATTTGGTTTAAAGTTTAATTGTTTATTAAAGGTCCAATTGGCCTAAGGACAGAGCCTGGTTAATATTCATATAAATTTTATTTCAGTTTTTGAAAAAAATTTATAATATTTTCACTTTTATATGCAAAGAATTATCTAATATAGAAAAGTTTGTTTTTCATTATTTCTGAATATGAATAAAAGGAGATGTGGTGTATGCATCAATGAGACAGCAAATTAATAAAAAAAACACCAAAAGACATCTATATGGCAACATACAGATTTCAACAATAAGCAACTGAAACAATGAAAGATCTGCTATTAAAACCTAATTCTCCAAATAACAAAGATATGACATACAACAAGTACTGACCATGATGACTAGGCTCTTGATATGGGACAGGCACAATAAAGTAGTTTTCTTTTCTTTGTGATGATGATGTTGATACAAGTTACCTCATCTTGACTGGTTAACATGTAATAGGTCTTTAGATTTTAAATGATTTTTATTTTGGTTACCAGTATCTGTGAGACTGTTAGTGTTCGCCTATAAAAACATACAATTTAAAAGTAACCATATGTTGAAGGCAGTGGTTTGAAGAAGAATATTGTTCAAACTTATTGTTTACGACAATAAACTACCAAAGAAAAAAGGTCAATGACAAACAAAACATTTGTTGTTGTTGGCCAAAGTAGGTAAAAAAAAATAGACTACAGGCTTGAGCTTAGAATACTGTCCACATAACACCACTGCCAAGTATTAATAAAAATAACACAATCTAACATGCTCTGTAATGAATTCATTACTCCAAGACGTGTTGACTAGATTAATTCAGTAACTAGCAGCCACTACACTTACTACATTTCTTACATTTTTAATTATTTATATGCCTATTTTTTTCAGCCAGATAGAAGGGAAAGTTTTAGAAATAGCTAAGTTACAGGAAATTTTTGCTGAAAAAGTATTAGAACAGGTAGATTTTTTGTCTTAGTTGTTAGAAGTTTCTTTGAAAATGAACAAACAGGAGATGTTCAATAAATGTCATTGAGAGCAACTCAATAAAATCACTCATTAAAAAAAAGACAACAAAAACGGTTTTTTGAAGTCAACCTTCAGTTTCTGAAATTTGTTTGAAAAAATAAATGGCTTGTGGTAAATGTAAATAAGACAGTTTCTCTGACTTTAACATGATATATTTTTCGGTTATTATACATTTATATATATAAATATCATCTGAAAGTAACACTATAGTCCTTACACAAATTATAATCCATCTTAGATATTCTGTCTTGTCTATTTATGTCTCTGCCGTAGGCAACAGGGTCATTAAGTGTAACCCCTTGACCGTCAGTCTTTCTGTCGTCCATCCTTCCATCCTCCCTTCCTTCTGTCTGTCCGTTTTTTCGTCCATCTGTCCAATTTTTGTTTCCGCACTCTTAACTTAAGTTTGCCTCATGCAAATTTTATTAAACTGATACACAATGCTAATAACCAAAATTCACAGACAGAGTTCGAATTTGGGTAGTGAGTCACTTACTGTTCTAGAGTTATGCCCCTTTATAACTTGGAATATTGCAAATTTTTCATTTCTGCACTCTAACCTAAAACCCAAATTTTATGAAATTCAGACAGAGGTTGAATTTGTGTTGTGAGTCATTTACCGTTCTAGAGTGATGCCCCTTTTTAACTTATGAAAAGTGCAAAGCTTGAGCGGGGGCATTCGTATCCTCAGACACTTCTTTTATTACATCTTTCTTGGTTGTAGGCCATGTAACTTATCACAAATACATGGCATGTCCGCTGTCATTCTGTAATTCAGAAAATAGAGATCATTTCTTATACTTATCATTTCTTATACTTATGGAAAGAAATCTAGATCTTCAAAATTGTATGATGGATTCGTATACAAATATACATGGAATATTCAAAAGAATGAAATAAAATGTTAAACATTGAAATGATCAATAAACCTTTGTCTTAAAGATGACTGTTAAATATTTATATCAAGGCCATCTTCATTTTTCACCTACCAAATTCAGTCGTGTATTATCAGCAGTCTATTACTCTTAAATTAAAATTGACTGGCATGGGTGCTGATTTAAATACTCTAATAATTTACCTTATCTATATTGAAATACAAGTTTAATTTAAAAATCAAGTATTTACTGATAAATGTCGAAATTAAATGCATCATCACAGATTAGTCCTTTCTTTTCATTTGCATAATGATGTATAAACTACAAAACAATATCGGTCATTCGTTCAGATTTGGTGTCTCATACCGCTGAATGTGTTTTGTTATAGCTAAAGGTCCTTCAAACATTAATTTGATGAATGAATTTAACAGCATACTTCTAAAGATTGCACTTGTTTGACTTTCAAAGTTTAGTTATTTTGTAATATCTATTAAGTACGAAATATCAGCTCACTTTCACCATATTTGTTTGCTATTTATGCGTTCCTTTACTATTTCCCGTTCAAGACAAACACAACTTTTCAAGTTATTTAATTTTAACTCACTTCTAGAATCATTTACAATTAATTTCAACTTCAACTTTATGATTGAAAAGAGGTTTTTCCATGAAAATACTGCAAACAATTGCCAACTGGACATTTTAAAAAGGTAATGTGGATTATGTACCAATATGGATTATACACAGCTGATTACAGTACATCTATAATGTGACTTAAATACCAGTAAATTTAAAGCTCTTTTTTTTGCCAATTTTGAAGCCTTTGAAGCTTTTTTTCTTTAAAAAGATGACAACATATTGTGAACTGTTTTAAATATATGCAAAATTAGGGATTAACCCAGATTTTGCAGGTCACTGAAAATGGAAATGCGATAGTGCTACCAGGGCATGGATTCCTATGGACCCATATATTTGTTTGAAAAGTACTGATGTGAATATGTGTTTTTACAGGAAACAGACATAGACAGTATTGAACAGACCACAGTGGGTACAACAGAGAATATTACTAAAGGAAATGAAGAAATAAGAGAGGTAAGATAAGAAATGATATTAAACATTATATTTCTGAATTTGCTTAATCTTCAAACACTGAAAACTAAACTCAAGTATAACAAAGTAAATGAATACAATTGAGTTTTTAATTTTTGTATTAAAACCAAACCCATCTAATTTTGAACAAAATGTCTACTCATGAAGGAATTTTGTTGAAACAGTTTTCACAACAAGTACCATCATTGCTCATAACATTGACAGTTATATAAAGATTATTCTTGAAAACAGTAAATCTACTAATATAGGCACCATATCTTGTAGTACATATCTGATTTCTCTGTAAAAAATAATGCTATTAAATTATGTTTCAAACATTTAATTTGATTTCATTTCATTTATGGAATTCCTATAAAGCTAAGGTATACTCAACATGAAGATGTTTATATTACCTGAGCAAAACTTATTTCAATAAATCAACAAATCATTGATAGCACAAGAAAAAAATTAATGTGACCGATTGCAGTATAGGTTTTACCCTTCCGGTAGACTGGACTGAAAGTTAAAACATTGGAGGAACAAAATGTATTACAGGATATAATCTCTTATTTCTTACTGTCCTATATTTAATTTTATATATTTTTCAGGCAATAAAGAACAGTGCTGGCTTTAGAGTGTGGATTTTATTTTTCCTTATAACATGCACTTTGTCATTACTATTTTTAGACTGGTATAATACCTAGCTATATATATAGTATTTCTGTTAACATTGTTTTTTTGTGCAATATTATAAATATTGGATTTTAGTATGCTTGATATACAAGTGATTTGTTTGTTGAATGAAAGATATATTAAATGTTACGCTTATTGTTTGTGCCTTACTAATAAATGCCAATAATGTAGCTTTGAGTGATGTTTCTTCTCCAGTTAATATTTTTTCCTTGAAGGTTATGCTCTATATTGTTTTTGTAGCATATGTGAGTTAAATGGCCTCATCTTTTGATAATGATCTTCATTTTACTGTATGACCCATGATTCAATAAGGCCCAGTTAGGGGTAATCCCTAAGTTTGAACTATTTTAAAGTGGATTTTAATATAGTGTTCGTGGTTGAAGCAAGCAATATATGTTACTTTTCTGCCTTGTGTTCAACACTTAAAGCTACGTTTTCTGATTTAGTCCCTTTCAGAATAATAAGTACAAATAATCAGCACAAAGTCAAATACCTGAAGGGCCTCGGTGAACAAGTGATCTAAGTAGTTCATCTACTTTACACTAGCCTGGTAATACTGAAGTTGCAAGTTCAAGCCCTGCACGTGGCAGGTGTGTTCTACTAAATTGACTAGGATTGCCAGTTTTTCTGCCAAAAGTTGTGGTGTTCTCTGATACTCCGACTTTTTCCACCAATAAAAGCTGGTCACCATGATAAAGCCAATAGTGCTGAAAGCAGTGTTAAAACACAAACAATAAATCAATCTATCAACTACTTGAAATTACTTTTGAATTTAAAAACAATCTCTATACATTATAGTAACAGCAAAATATTAGTAGTACCAATTACATTTTACTTTTTTCATTAGTAATCATAATTACAGATAATTGCAGAAGAATCATTCTTAAGGATGTACTTAGGTGAAATTAAAAGAATCAAGAATTTAAAATTGATACTATAAGTCAGAAGAGTATTAGTTAAGGAGCAAAATAAGCTAAAAATATTGATAGGTTATGGAGCTCCTATTTAAGTTAATTTTTTTAAAATGGCGGGAATAGGCTGACTCGGACTTTTACCTTATATTTGCATTGGTATTATTTGGGTCTAAAGAAAAGAAATCTAGAATCTGCTTAAATTTTGGTAAATGACGTTTTATGAGCTAATGAAGTCTTAAGCTTATATGATAAGAAAAATGGGTGTTATGGGGCAAAATATTATACACTGTATCGTAGGAAAAAACCAAGGAGTCTGAACATCTGACAAAAATTCCTAAACCTGACCTAAGTACATCCTTAAATACATAAGATAAATCTTTAATTTGATTATGATCTAAATAAGATAAGATTTTAGTTCAGTAATTGTAACATTTGTGGTCAGAAAGTTATAAAAAAATGTATTTGTTGTATAAAATCAAAAGCAAATGTCTTTAGTCTTTGGCAAAATCACCTTTCAAAACATCTGAAAAACATTTTACTTTTATTAATGGATTTACGAAGGAAATATCGGTTATTAATTTGGGGATGTACGGCTGGCGGGCATGTTGTGTATGTTAATTTTAATTTTTACTAGATCCTGTTTGGGGTTCCAGATTTGAAAAGTCATTAGATAATAATCTATTATTTATAAGTTAAAAAGTTAAAATTAAAATAAGATAAGTTGCAGATCTATATAAGTATGTTACAAATGAAAGAAAAAATATTGGGAACTATCAACTATATATATATAAAGTTTGAATTTGATTTATACACTAAATGATAAGATAATACACATCTGGTAATTTTCCATGCAATCACCCAATTATAATTGGAGTGACAGGTTTATTAGAAAATTATTATTATCTGATTATATTTTAAAAATAAATATAACATCATATCTCTTTACATCATATCTAATTTTAGAGTCTATGGTTAAATCATATTTAATTAACTGGATTTACGAAGGAAATATCGGTTATTGATTTGGGGGTGTATGGCGGGCGGGCGGGCGGGTGAACGGGCGTCTGCCAAAGTGTCTCTTCAATAACTTGAAAAAGCTATGATGATTTTTTTTTCAAATTTAGATATGTTGTTTCTTGTGACTAAATGAAGGTCTAGTTTAATTTTCACTATTTCAGTATTTATCCTTTTTGAGTTATCACCATTTTTAATATCCAAAAGTGGTATTTTTAAATATTTGTCTCTTGTTATCATATTATGACTAAGCATAATAAATGTCTTATTTCAAAATTAAAATTGGAGTGACAGATTTATTTGAAAATTTTCTATTTCCTAAGTGGTGAGATTATAAGCTATATTATAAGCCATTTTGAAGTTAATTACATTATAATTATTATATATGTAATGTTAGAGTACTATGTTAAACCATAGTTCAGTTCAAAAGAATAACCCTTCAGATTTGCAAGTATGATTTTCATTATTAATTAGATCTGGGAAATATCTTAGCATATGATAATCATTGGAGTGACAGATTTATTTGAAAATTTTCTGTGTCCTGATAAGATCTGTAGGACTGTATATATAAAGTTTGAAATTTATTAGAAGGACTGTATAAATGAGGTTTGAAATTTACTGTTAATTATTCAGACATTTTGTAGATAAATAAATCTCCCAAAACAATATATATTCTTACCCCCACCCCCCTTCAATTTGAGAATGTGCTTTTATCTTGTAAACGGTCGAGATCCCCACCCCTAAACCATATATATTCTTGCATGGGATAATAAAACAAATCAAATGAAATACTGGGGGAGTCCCCGGGTTCACCCCCACCCCCCTTCTTTTTGAAAAACTTGTAAACTATCAAGATCCCCACCCTGAAACCATATATATTGTATGGGACAATAGAAAAAATCAAATGAAATAAAAGGTGAGTCCCCTGGGGTCACAACCACCCCCCTCCTGTTTGAGAACTTGTAAACGGTCGAGATCCCCTAAACCATATATATTCTTGTATGGACAATAAAACAAATCAAATGAAATATAGGGGAAGTCCAGAGGGGTCACCCCAACCCCCTTTCTTTTTTGAAAACTTGTAAACGGTCAAGATCCCCACCTCGAAACCATATATATTCTTATATGGGACAATAAAACAAATCAAATGAAATAAAAGGCGAGTCCTCTGGGGATCACACCCCCCTTTTGAGAACTTGTAAACGGTCAAGATTTCCACCCCTAAAAAACCATATATATTCCTGTTCGTCATTTCAAGAAGATTTGAATGACATACAGGGTCAATCCCCTTTAAGGTCCAAAGAAAACAAAACGTCAATATTTTGAACAAGTACATTGACTCTTGCATATTCACAAACGGGGGCTTCTGTGTCCCATGGACCCACTATTCTTTTATTTCTTATATAATATTAATACTAGTACTAGTTCCAAATAATACATTTGAAATAAGCTAGTTATCGATAACTTCCTAAGAACATCTTGCTGTATGGTGTGACCACATACGTTAATTGTTAAAAAAAAGAAAAACTTAGAAAGTTACAAATCCGCCCGTCTCTCCTTTGGAATCGTCTTTATACTGGAAAAAAACTGCATAAAAATCTTTATAGAAAAAAAATCCTTATTTAGAAAGATATATAAGCAGAGTCATCTAAGTGTTCTAAACCTCTTTCTTAAATCCTTACAACTATTCTTTCTACAATAAAAGATGATACTAAAATAAAATTGTGACGATGAATTCTTAACCAGTGATGTTGATTTATTAAAATTCTAAAGATCTTATCCAAAATGTTCGAGCACAATCATTACTAGCATATTTTCAAAATACTTTCAAAACTGAATTTTTCTATGGTATATACTATTATTCATCATCATCAATTGAAAAATCCACTACACTCTCATTTACCAGTCCTGATCCTGATCCTAAGGTCAATATATACGTTGACGCAATTAGTCTCTTTGTGTTTGCTTGTTTCATCTTAGTACTATAGTTTTTCCGAGTAATGTCACACTGTACTTAGGCTAATTTGTTTAGGCGCAGGATCGGGATTCTTCAGGGCTAACTGTATCTTGAAATCGCCCTGAACTCTTTAAATATTCTATTATATCCGCTGTTCTCTCGTATGTCTCTTTCTTTGCTGGTGCCAGTAGGATCTGAAGATCTATTGGGATGTTTTGTATCTCCAGCTGTCTTTTCATTTCTTCTCTTTCCTGCTGGTATCTCATACAATTAAGTAGGAAGTGTTCTGTGCTTTCTTCTTCACCACATTCGCAGTATGGCGTGAGGGATTGGCCTATCTGATGGCGGTATTTGTTTAGTCTATTGTAGCCTGTTCTAAATTCTGACATGATTCTCTCTATAACTGGATTTGGATAATCTAGTATATGGGCCTTACCAACAATAGGAACTAATTCGTGTAGTTGTCTTCCAGTTTCACTTCTAGTCCATCTATTTTGCCATTTTAGTTTTGTTGACTTCTTAACTGCACTTCTCACATCTGACATTGTTATGACGTTGTACTGGTCATTTAGACTTGAGGCCTCCTGCGCTGCATCGTTTGCTAACTGGTACGCTATCTTGTTATCTGCTATATTAGCATGGCCTGGGATCCTAGATAGGGTAGTTTGTATGCCGCCTCTCAGGAGGGTCCCAATGCTTTCTTAAATGTCTGTGATAGTGTCAATGTAGTTAGTTGACTTCCAGTTGAGAGTCAAGATGCCAACAGCTGTCTGGCTATCTAATAGAATCTTTACTTCAGTGAACTGTTCTCTAAGTGTGTAAATGCAGTGTTCCAAAACCATAAGGATGGCTACTAGTTAAGCTAAGATTATTGGGCCTCTGCTAGCTACTGGTCTTTTTAAACTTGTTCCTTGGTGGTTGTAAGTATATATTACTGCTCCTGCTCCACATGGTCCTGGATTTCCCTGACAGGACCCATCTGTAAATGCAATAGCTGTTGAATCTGAGCTTTCTATCAGTTCTTGTACAATTTGTTTGCTTTGGGCAGTCTGTTCTGCGGTTCTGTTTTTCGAACTTCCTAATCGGCTCCAGTAGCTTGGTGCTCTCATCAGCATAAAATCTGCTCCTGCCTTATAGGTAAACTCTAGCTCTATAAGTTTGATATCTACTTTTGTTACATTTAGCATGTCGATGGCTTGATTTATAGCCTTACCAAATGGAGATTCTTGTCGTTCATATGTATCATTGTTGGTAAGATACTCCTCCATCTGTTGTTTGATTGGATTTTTGCTATTTCTTGGACTGAGATTTCTTCCATTCGGAGGTCGATTGGTTGCATATTGGCCTCTACTTCCATTGCTTCTCTACCTGCTGTTCCTGGTAATCCAAGGCAAACTGATAATCATTTTCTTTGTATAGCTTCCAGTTTTTTCATGTTTTCCATTGATGTTATCTGCCAAACTGGGCACGCATATTCAATGATAGATCTTACCATGCTGTTTTAGATTTGAAGTAATTTTGTTCTTGAGATTTTTCGTAGGCCCTTTATTTCTCGTATTACATTTAATGCATTGTTTGTTCTTTTCTACACTATATCCGTGTGCATGTCAAATTTGATTTTTTCATCCAACGTTACGCCAAGTAGTTTGGGTGTAGGACTGTATTGAACGAGTTGACAGTCAAGAGTTTTTTGTGTTATATCTAGATCTTCTTTAGAGAAAATACATACTTCACATTTTCCCATGTTGACATTGATCCTCCATTGTTCAGTCCATTTTAAGACTGTGTTAACGTCTCTTAATGTTTTTTTCTTTTAGTTCTTTGACGTCTTGTCACTTCTGCCACAATGTGCCATCGTCACCAAATTTGCAGTTTTGTGCTGTGGTGTTTATTATCCATAATGTCTGCTTTAAAAATGTTGAAGAGGGTAGGTGATAGAACTGACTCTTGTGGTAAGCCAATTTTTGTTTCAAATTGATTCCCAAAGAAATTGTTCAACATGCATCTGGTTGTTCTATTAGTGAGAAAAATATTTATCCATATCCAGATTTTTCCTTTTATATATAATTTATGCAGTTTAACCTTCAATCCCTCACGCCATATTGAATCATATGCATTTTTTCCAAATCTACTAGCCAAGTCAAAACTGATTCATTCCTGTTCAAAGCATCAACTATTGTTTGAACCAGTCTAAGAAGAGTATTTGTTGTCGAATGATTTTTTTCTGAATCCTTCTTAGTTTAAGTCAATCAGTCTGTGTCCCTCAATATATGCAACTACTCGTTCTAATATTACTCTTTCCATTAATTTGCATATAATGCATGTAAGACTAATTGGTCTGTTGGAAGAGGTGGAGTAGTAGCTTGTTTTTCAAGGCTTTCTCAGGAACTTTACATCTGCATTTTTCCATTCTGTTGTGATTTCACCTTTTTTCCATATGATGTTCATCTATCAGTTCTATGAAATTTTCACCTGCATTTTTAAAGAATTCAGCAAATTGTTGGTCTGGCCCTGGGGCTGTTCCAGTCCGTAAAGGATAGACAGCAGCCTCTACTTCTTCTTTGTTGATTTCTCTGTCGGGCCCCTCCCTTTCCTGCTGTGATCTTATTTCTTCTTTGTACTGGTTTTCTTCTATGTACTGGTTATTGTCCCCCGCGTAACGCGTTGAGGGGGACATGGAAATACCGGGCGTCCGTCCGTCCGTGTGTCCGTCCTTCCGGTCTTATTAGCGCTCTCACAGGTTCAATTCGTGTCAGATTTTTATTAAACTTATACTATAGATTAATATCACCAATATCTCGGACAATGTCTATAATGGTGGCCGATCGACTTTTTTTAAAAGAGTTATGCCCTTGGAAATATTAAATTTATGAAAAATAGCCTTGTTAGCGCTCTCACGAGTACAATTCTTGCCAGATTTTTATAAAACTTATACTATAGGTTAATATCAGCAATATATCTGACCAGTTCTATAATTGTGGCTGATCGACGTTTTTAAAAGAGTTATGTCCCTCGGAAATATTAAATTTATGGAAAATGGCCTCGTTAGCGCTCTCATGGGTACAATTCTTGCCAGATTTTTATAAAACTTATACTATAGGTTAATATCAGCATTATCTCGGACAAGTTATATAATGGTGGACGATCGACTTTTTTTAAAAGAGTTATGTCCCTTGGAAATATTAAATTTATGGAAAATGGCCTCGTTAGCGCTCTCACGGGTACAATTCTTGTCAGATGTTTATAAAACTTATACTATAGGTTAATATCAGCAATATCTAGGACAAGTTCTATAATGGTGTACGCCCCTTGGAAATATAAAATATGTGCAACGCGGGAGACATTGGAACTTTCAGAATAATAAGTACAAATAATCAGCACAAAGTCAAATACCTGAAGGGCCTCGGTGAACAAGTGATCTAAGTAGTTCATCTACTTTACACTAGCCTGGTAATACTGAAGTTGCAAGTTCAAGCCCTGCACGTGGCAGGTGTGTTCTACTAAATTGACTAGGATTGCCAGTTTTTCTGCCAAAAGTTGTGGTGTTCTCTGATACTCCGACTTTTTCCACCAATAAAAGCTGGTCACCATGATAAAGCCAATAGTGCTGAAAGCAGTGTTAAAACACAAACAATAAATCAATCTATCAACTACTTGAAATTACTTTTGAATTTAAAAACAATCTCTATACATTATAGTAACAGCAAAATATTAGTAGTACCAATTACATTTTACTTTTTTCATTAGTAATCATGATTACAGATAATTGCAGAAGAATCATTCTTAAGGATGTACTTAGGTGAAATTAAAAGAATCAAGAATTTAAAATTGATACTATAAGTCAGAAGAGTATTAGTTAAGGAGCAAAATAAGCTAAAAATATTGATAGGTTATGGAGCTCCTATTTAAGTTAATTTTTTTAAAATGGCGGGAATAGGCTGACTCGGACTTTTACCTTATATTTGCATTGGTATTATTTGGGTCTAAAGAAAAGAAATCTAGAATCTGCTTAAATTTTGGTAAATGACGTTTTATGAGCTAATGAAGTCTTAAGCTTATATGATAAGAAAAATGGGTGTTATGGGGCAAAATATTATACACTGTATCGTAGGAAAAAACCAAGGAGTCTGAACATCTGACAAAAATTCCTAAACCTGACCTAAGTACATCCTTAAATACATAAGATAAATCTTTAATTTGATTATGATCTAAATAAGATAAGATTTTAGTTCAGTAATTGTAACATTTGTGGTCAGAAAGTTATAAAAAAATGTATTTGTTGTATAAAATCAAAAGCAAATGTCTTTAGTCTTTGGCAAAATCACCTTTCAAAACATCTGAAAAACATTTTACTTTTATTAATGGATTTACGAAGGAAATATCGGTTATTAATTTGGGGATGTACGGCTGGCGGGCATGTTGTGTATGTTAATTTTAATTTTTACTAGATCCTGTTTGGGGTTCCAGATTTGAAAAGTCATTAGATAATAATCTATTATTTATAAGTTAAAAAGTTAAAATTAAAATAAGATAAGTTGCAGATCTATATAAGTATGTTACAAATGAAAGAAAAAATATTGGGAACTATCAACTATATATATATAAAGTTTGAATTTGATTTATACACTAAATGATAAGATAATACACATCTGGTAATTTTCCATGCAATCACCCAATTATAATTGGAGTGACAGGTTTATTAGAAAATTATTATTATCTGATTATATTTTAAAAATAAATATAACATCATATCTCTTTACATCATATCTAATTTTAGAGTCTATGGTTAAATCATATTTAATTAACTGGATTTACGAAGGAAATATCGGTTATTGATTTGGGGGTGTATGGCGGGCGGGCGGGCGGGTGAACGGGCGTCTGCCAAAGTGTCTCTTCAATAACTTGAAAAAGCTATGATGATTTTTTTTTCAAATTTAGATATGTTGTTTCTTGTGACTAAATGAAGGTCTAGTTTAATTTTCACTATTTCAGTATTTATCCTTTTTGAGTTATCACCATTTTTAATATCCAAAAGTGGTATTTTTAAATATTTGTCTCTTGTTATCATATTATGACTAAGCATAATAAATGTCTTATTTCAAAATTAAAATTGGAGTGACAGATTTATTTGAAAATTTTCTATTTCCTAAGTGGTGAGATTATAAGCTATATTATAAGCCATTTTGAAGTTAATTACATTATAATTATTATATATGTAATGTTAGAGTAGTATGTTAAACCATAGTTCAGTTCAAAAGAATAACCCTTCAGATTTGCAAGTATGATTTTCATTATTAATTAGATCTGGGAAATATCTTAGCATATGATAATCATTGGAGTGACAGATTTATTTGAAAATTTTCTGTGTCCTGATAAGATCTGTAGGACTGTATATATAAAGTTTGAAATTTATTAGAAGGACTGTATAAATGAGGTTTGAAATTTACTGTTAATTATTCAGACATTTTGTAGATAAATAAATCTCCCTAAACAATATATATTCTTACCCCCACCCCCCTTCAATTTGAGAATGTGCTTTTATCTTGTAAACGGTCGAGATCCCCACCCATATATATTCTTGCATGGGATAATAAAACAAATCAAATGAAATACTGGGGGAGTCCCCGGGTTCACCCCCACCCCCCTTCTTTTTGAAAAACTTGTAAACTATCAAGATCCCCACCCTGAAACCATATATATTGTATGGGACAATAGAAAAAATCAAATGAAATAAAAGGTGAGTCCCCTGGGGTCACAACCACCCCCCTCCTGTTTGAGAACTTGTAAACGGTCGAGATCCCCTAAACCATATATATTCTTGTATGGACAATAAAACAAATCAAATGAAATATAGGGGAAGTCCAGAGGGGTCACCCTAACCCCCTTCCTTTTTTGAAAACTTGTAAACGGTCAAGATCCCCACCTCGAAACCATATATATTCTTATATGGGACAATAAAACAAATCAAATGAAATAAAAGGCGAGTCCTCTGGGGATCACACCCCCCTTTTGAGAACTTGTAAACGGTCAAGATTTCCACCCCTAAAAAACCATATATATTCCTGTTCGTCATTTCAAGAAGATTTGAATGACATACAGGGTCAATCCCCTTTAAGGTCCAAAGAAAACAAAACGTCAATATTTTGAACAAGTACATTGACTCTTGCATATTCACAAACGGGGGCTTCTGTGTCCCATGGACCCACTATTCTTTTATTTCTTATATAATATTAATACTAGTACTAGTTCCAAATAATACATTTGAAATAAGCTAGTTATCGATAACTTCCTAAGAACATCTTGCTGTATGGTGTGACCACATACGTTAATTGTTAAAAAAAAGAAAAACTTAGAAAGGTACAAATCCGCCCGTCTCTCCTTTGGAATCGTCTTTATACTGGAAAAAAACTGCATAAAAATCTTTATAGAAAAAAAATCCTTATTTAGAAAGATATATAAGCAGAGTCATCTAAGTGTTCTAAACCTCTTTCTTAAATCCTTACAACTATTCTTTCTACAATAAAAGATGATACTAAAATAAAATTGTGACGATGAATTCTTAACCAGTGATGTTGATTTATTAAAATTCTAAAGATCTTATCCAAAATGTTCGAGCACAATCATTACTAGCATATTTTCAAAATACTTTCAAAACTGGATTTTTCTATGGTATATACTATTATTCATCATCCTCAATTGAAAAATCCACTACACTCTCATTTACCAGTCCTGATCCTGATCCTAAGGTCAATATATACGTTGACGCAATTAGTCTCTTTGTGTTTGCTTGTTTCATCTTAGTACTATAGTTTTTCCGAGTAATGTCACACTGTACTTAGGCTAATTTGTTTAGGCGCAGGATCGGGATTCTTCAGGGCTAACTGTATCTTGAAATCGCCCTGAACTCTTTAAATATTCTATTATATCCGCTGTTCTCTCGTATGTCTCTTTCTTTGCTGGTGCCAGTAGGATCTGAAGATCTATTGGGATGTTTTGTATCTCCAGCTGTCTTTTCATTTCTTCTCTTTCCTGCTGGTATCTCATACAATTAAGTAGGAAGTGTTCTGTGCTTTCTTCTTCACCACATTCGCAGTATGGCGTGAGGGATTGGCCTATCTGATGGCGGTATTTGTTTAGTCTATTGTAGCCTGTTCTAAATTCTGACATGATTCTCTCTATAACTGGATTTGGATAATCTAGTATATGGGCCTTACCAACAATAGGAACTAATTCGTGTAGTTGTCTTCCAGTTTCACTTCTAGTCCATCTATTTTGCCATTTTAGTTTTGTTGACTTCTTAACTGCACTTCTCACATCTGACATTGTTATGACGTTGTACTGGTCATTTAGACTTGAGGCCTCCTGCGCTGCATCGTTTGCTAACTGGTACGCTATCTTGTTATCTGCTATATTAGCATGGCCTGGGATCCTAGATAGGGTAGTTTGTATGCCGCCTCTCAGGAGGGTCCCAATGCTTTCTTAAATGTCTGTGATAGTGTCAATGTAGTTAGTTGACTTCCAGTTGAGAGTCAAGATGCCAACAGCTGTCTGGCTATCTAATAGAATCTTTACTTCAGTGAACTGTTCTCTAAGTGTGTAAATGCAGTGTTCCAAAACCATAAGGATGGCTACTAGTTAAGCTAAGATTATTGGACCTCTGCTAGCTACTGGTCTTTTTAAACTTGTTCCTTGGTGGTTGTAAGTATATATTACTGCTCCTGCTCCACATGGTCCTGGATTTCCCTGACAGGACCCATCTGTAAATGCAATAGCTGTTGAATCTGAGCTTTCTATCAGTTCTTGTACAATTTGTTTGCTTTGGGCAGTCTGTTCTGCGGTTCTGTTTTTCGAACTTCCTAATCGGCTCCAGTAGCTTGGTGCTCTCATCAGCATAAAATCTGCTCCTGCCTTATAGGTAAACTCTAGCTCTATAAGTTTGATATCTACTTTTGTTACATTTAGCATGTCGATGGCTTGATTTATAGCCTTACCAAATGGAGATTCTTGTCGTTCATATGTATCATTGTTGGTAAGATACTCCTCCATCTGTTGTTTGATTGGATTTTTGCTATTTCTTGGACTGAGATTTCTTCCATTCGGAGGTCGATTGGTTGCATATTGGCCTCTACTTCCATTGCTTCTCTACCTGCTGTTCCTGGTAATCCAAGGCAAACTGATAATCATTTTCTTTGTATAGCTTCCAGTTTTTTCGTGTTTTCCATTGATGTTATCTGCCAAACTGGGCACGCATATTCAATGATAGATCTTACCATGCTGTTTTAGATTTGAAGTAATTTTGTTCTTGAGATTTTTCGTAGGCCCTTTATTTCTCGTATTACATTTAATGCATTGTTTGTTCTTTTCTACACTATATCCGTGTGCATGTCAAATTTGATTTTTTCATCCAACGTTACGCCAAGTAGTTTGGGTGTAGGACTGTATTGAACGAGTTGACAGTCAAGAGTTTTTTGTGTTATATCTAGATCTTCTTTAGAGAAAATACATACTTCACATTTTCCCATGTTGACATTGATCCTCCATTGTTCAGTCCATTTTAAGACTGTGTTAACGTCTCTTAATGTTTTTTTCTTTTAGTTCTTTGACGTCTTGTCACTTCTGCCACAATGTGCCATCGTCACCAAATTTGCAGTTTTGTGCTGTGGTGTTTATTATCCATAATGTCTGCTTTAAAAATGTTGAAGAGGGTAGGTGATAGAACTGACTCTTGTGGTAAGCCAATTTTTGTTTCAAATTGATTCCCAAAGAAATTGTTCAACATGCATCTGGTTGTTCTATTAGTGAGAAAAATATTTATCCATATCCAGATTTTTCCTTTTATATATAATTTATGCAGTTTAACCTTCAATCCCTCACGCCATATTGAATCATATGCATTTTTTCCAAATCTACTAGCCAAGTCAAAACTGATTCATTCCTGTTCAAAGCATCAACTATTGTTTGAACCAGTCTAAGAAGAGTATTTGTTGTCGAATGATTTTTTTCTGAATCCTTCTTAGTTTAAGTCAATCAGTCTGTGTCCCTCAATATATGCAACTACTCGTTCTAATATTACTCTTTCCATTAATTTGCATATAATGCATGTAAGACTAATTGGTCTGTTGGAAGAGGTGGAGTAGTAACTTGTTTTTCAAGGCTTTCTCAGGAACTTTACATCTGCATTTTTCCATTCTGTTGTGATTTCACCTTTTTTCCATATGATGTTCATCTATCAGTTCTATGAAATTTTCACCTGCATTTTTAAAGAATTCAGCAAATTGTTGGTCTGGCCCTGGGGCTGTTCCAGTCCGTAAAGGATAGACAGCAGCCTCTACTTCTTCTTTGTTGATTTCTCTGTCGGGCCCCTCCCTTTCCTGCTGTGATCTTATTTCTTCTTTGTACTGGTTTTCTTCTATGTACTGGTTATTGTCCCCCGCGTAACGCGTTGAGGGGGACATGGAAATACCGGGCGTCCGTCCGTCCGTGTGTCCGTCCTTCCGGTCTTATTAGCGCTCTCACAGGTTCAATTCGTGCCAGATTTTTATTAAACTTATACTATAGATTAATATCACCAATATCTCGGACAAGGTCTATAATGGTGGCCGATCGACTTTTTTTAAAAGAGTTATGCCCTTGGAAATATTAAATTTATGAAAAATAGCCTTGTTAGCGCTCTCACGAGTACAATTCTTGCCAGATTTTTATAAAACTTATACTATAGGTTAATATCAGCAATATATCTGACCAGTTCTATAATTGTGGCTGATCGACGTTTTTAAAAGAGTTATGTCCCTCGGAAATATTAAATTTATGGAAAATGGCCTCGTTAGCGCTCTCATGGGTACAATTCTTGCCAGATGTTTATAAAACTTATACTATAGGTTAATATCAGCAATATCTAGGACAAGTTCTATAATGGTGTACGCCCCTTGGAAATATAAAATATGTGCAACGCGGGAGACATTGGAACTCTGTTCTTTTATTTTTATTGATAAACTCTTTGTTAATTTCTTCAAATAATACGTTATCAAAGGAGTCGGCCCTAAGATGACTGCCTCCAAAAATACCTTCTGGAGGATTTTTACTTTGCCCTGGTTATCGAAGATTGGATCTTGGTTTTCAGCTATTCGTGGTAATACTGAATTATCTTCTGTTTTTCTGGTCATTTTTTATATGTGATCCAAAGTCTTTTGAGTTTTTAGAGTGGTTTAATTCATTTACCAGGTTATTACTCCAGTTCTCCTGTGCTTCTTCTTTTGCTATATTAAAGTTGTCTTCAGCAATTATATCTCCTTTTCTGAAGGTAAATGCAAATTTCTTCTTAGAATTAGGTCACGTACTTCGTGAAAATCTTACTCCCAGAGGGTATCACCAGCCCAGTAGTGGGCACTTCTGTGTTGACATGAGTTATCTGGTTATCATTGATAGATATAATAACAAACTAACTGTTAACAAAACTGAATTTTTCTAAATACTAAAGTGTTTCTACCCCAGGAATAGATTACCTTTGCTGTATTTGGCATAACCTTTCGGAATTTGAGTCCTCAATGCTCTTCAACTTTATACTTTATTTGGCCTTTTTAAAGTTTTTGATCCAAGCATTACTGATGAGTCTTTCCTAAGTCAGAGACATATATACACAGAGATTGGCAACTTCAACAGTGGTCAGCGAAATCCAAGTTAAATCACGCCGCCCCGCGTGACTTAAACGATAAGAGATTATCGCCATTTTGTAACAACTAACAGAGAAGATCGAAACTGACTTACGATTGTTATTTTACCTCAAGAATTTCAAAACAGCATATACATGTAAGTTTATATTTCAATTTCTTATATTATTTACTTTCTCTTACTTAGTTTGTAGCAATTCCTAGGTGAAAATATTGTGACGATTAACGTTTTATTCCAGTCATTAATGAGGGGATAGCTAGGTCAACATGGACGTTACGAAAATTTGGAACACGGTCTTATTAATGTTTTTCACTCTAAAAGAAAGAAAAATATTTGTCTGATGAAATAGCTTCTCAAGACATTCAGGCTCTGTCTATATCTGTTGAATTTTGAAAATTTTCACCCATTTTGTTACAATTTAACCAGGTTTAATCCACCATTTTCTACATAAGAAAATGCCTGTACCAAGTCAGGAATATGCCAGTTGTTATCCATTAGTTTGATGTGTTTGAGCTTTTGATTTTGCCATTTGCTTAGGGACTTTCCGTTTAGAATTTTCCTCGGAGTTCGGTATTTTTGTTATTTTACTTTTTACCCAAAAAAAAAAAAATCAGTATTATGGCTGTCGGCCATGTTGATTTTGTTTATTTATAGAAACAGACCCCTGTTCAAGTCCCTGGTTTTAAAACTGGTTCATCTTCAGATAATGATTGCACTTATTACATGAATAATTTTCCTAAGACATACAGGCTCTGTCTATACAGGTTGTTTTTTTAAATATTTCACACACTTTGATGTCATTAAAAATTAAAAAAAAGGCAGAATTATAGCTTGCAAGAAATGTTATTTTGGTCATACAAATAAACAGAGCACTGTTCAAATGTGTCTGCTAAAAATTATTTAGTTTTATAGATTTATTCTACTTACATCTATTGAAACATCAGAAAATAATGAGTCTTATGAGAAAATATTGTTCGCATACAAAATTTAATATTGATATACTGTCACAATATTTCATTAGAAAAAACTCTCAATTAGAATTTTCTTTTTGTCAAAGTTTCCATTATAGTTTTAATAAAAAGTTAAAAACCATAGCCCTCTCTCAGAGTTCAAATAGTTGTTCCCTTAAATCAAAATGTCACCATTTTAGGTCAAATAAAAATATATAATTGTATTCTGTCTCTTGGCAGAAAAAATATAGGGTACATGTAGGTTACTTGTATATATGTTTCTGCCTTAGTGTAAACAATTTCTTAATAGTAGCATACCCTCTGTCGCATCGTCAGGTGTCTACATATTTATGGTACGTTTCGAGCGTGAATGTTCACGATATAGAGACTTCATTCATAGGTTTAAATAATGGTCGTAACACAAATACTGCTAGAGCGGGGTTTTCAAAACGACAAGAATCGACATTACATCCAGTTTTACGGCCCCCTTCATGAATTGGTCGTCCGATACGCCATGTCTGTGTTGCAACTCACGAGATATATGTATTCGAGTCGTTCAAGTGGATCCTAATAAATACCAGAATAGTCGTCTGATAAGTAAATCTATCCCCTATGCCCACACCCTATCGTGTCATATTGACAGTATGGAACTGTCTGACAGGTTATGCATGAACTCCACTTGTACACCTGCATCATTCACGAAAAAGATTATCTCAATAGTTTTAATTTTATTATATATCAAAAGTTAAAAACACGTCCCAGCATGTGGCCTTTAAAATGTCATGCATCGCAGGAGACGCTTAACCTATTCTGTATTTAAGTCCAAGCATTCGATTTATAAACCACACAAACATATGTAAACTGTAATGTGTGCTCATTTCATGATTTGATTGATTTGATAATTAATATTTCTCACAAAATCCATACTTTAACTCATCATATATACTCGGATTAAAACTTTTTACGTCATGTGATCGACAAAACGGAAAGCAGAGTGACAACATTTCTACGGATGTTCGTCAATTAATATAAATTTTAATTCTTTCCATGACTTTTTTCAAAAGAGATTTTCCGTAGTTCTAAACATATATAATTCAGTGAGATCAGAACAGCTCAGACTGACTTATAGGCCGAATGTCGTACTGAAGTTATCTATTAGATGAGTTAATCGCAATGGTCATTGGATAAAGGCAACAAATTCATCTTAGGCACGAGATGATCAAATTAAAGCATACAAAGGGGTGGTCCAAAGCAAGGAATTGTATATTTGAAATTTAAATATACAATTTCTTGTCCAAAGTAAAAAAAACGCGTTTATCTTTTGTTTTATTCTAAATCAACCAAAGCATTACATCGGTATTGAGTTATGATAGAAACCGAACCTTACCTTAGCAAAAACGATTCACAGCAGTCCCGGATTAAAAGATCACCCAAAATTTCGTGTCTTCATTTTCATGGGTGTTTCGTGTGATCTTTAAGATTTTTCTGATGGAAAATATAGTCAGGCTCAGAGAAATAAAAGTTTCCTCTTATCACACTTATCACAGGGCATTATAACAGGAAGATTTTTCTTAACGTCCGTCACTTACTTTTTGAATAAAAATTATCTAACTTATAAAAATTTAAAATGTTGACTCTAATCTAGTATTTGTAATGGTTTAAGTTGTATATTTTGGTCTAACGTTTAAAGTATATAATAATAATTTGACATTCTACAGTCCGCTTGCAAGTACAATGTAAAAATGGCTGTGTCCAGTGTGTACAAATTTCGTGAAGCATCGTAAGGTGTCTAGATATTAATGATATGTTTCGCGCATGTGTGGTCATAGTATACAGACCATTCATAGGGGTGTGGTCATAACACAAAAATACTGCGGGTTTTTGAAAACGACTGGAATCAACACTACACCCAGTTTTACGGCCAACCTCATGAAATGGTCGTCTGATACGACGTGTCTGTGTCTCAACTCACCAAATACATGTTTTCGTGTCGTTCAGTGGATGTTTAGAGAGTGGGAAATCTAGTGAACGAAGACAATAGAAAATTCACTCTTATGAAAAAGTCGAGAAAATCAATAATAAAACGATGCCGGTGACGGTACTGATCAAAAGTTATTTCTAAACAACAATTGTACATTTTAAAGTAATTAGTTGTTAAACTGTGTTATTAGAAATATACATGCAAATACACGCTGTTTTATGTTCAGCATTTATCGAGATAATTGCATTAGAAGCTTGTGAAACTGAAATCTAAAATTTTTTAATCTTTACTGCATATTGATAAAAACAGTTGGAAAAAATGCTGTTCATACAAAACCTAAAGATCTTTCGGGTCACCAATTTTCAAGGTGTTCCACAAAATCCTCAGCATGTTATAATTTCTCAAAATATACATATTTTGCACATCCAAGTTTTCGAGTACACCGGTCTGCTCTTGTCACATGAACATTCAATATAGAAATATTGTCTTTTCGTGAATATAGCAATTTTAAAGTCGGTCTATGCAGGTTAAAAAAATCAAAGATACATATTTTTATAAAGTAGATATCTTTTTTCTATTTTTATACAATTTTAAGAAAACGTCGTCTCTATTTTTGTACATCAATTTGCGGTCTTCTCGATCTATTCGTATTCAATGTTTACATTGGGACGAGGTCCGTTTGAATTTGCATAGTAACTTAATTTCAAAAGTGTTAATCTTTGCTTCATATCAATTGATTCCTTTGGAATTTTTTTCCTGAACTTCTCTGATCTAGCTGCATATATATTCGGATAATTAGCATGTTCCAGAGAGGAAGATAGCCAGTAGAAAATAAATTGAAGTTGGTACTCTAGGAATTTATTCGCATAGCAACATTTAAAACCAATTTTACATCAAGCTCCTATAGCCTGCTGCTCGTCGTTTGCTATTAAGTATGGAAATGATTACAACTGCGACCAATGGAAATTATTACTTTGTGAATCTAAAATTCTGTCTTAATTTGCAGAGGATGAAAAGGAGTGGGCCTGATCGTAACCATTGGCTAGCGAAGATAGGTCAACTAGTACACATAAACGTGCACTTTTCTCAAGTCAATCAACCAAGGCTTTGTTTCATAAATTCCATCCAATAGTAGGTTTCAAGCAACCATACCAAACTAGTACTAATAAGCAAAAGAAGATGTCGTTGTGGCTTTTTTGTATGTTTGAAGGTCAATATATTATACCTGTCAAAAGTAAGCTTCTTTTTAAGGTTCATTGATATGTTTAAATAAATAACCTGCATTGAAATATTTGAAATGCAAATAAACTTACAATAAGATTAAAAATATTCAATATTGCGTAATCACATATACCCCTTGTAGGTCCCTCAATAAACGGTAACTCGTGCCGGTGTCATATGGTATTTTGAACCCCATGTAAAAATTGACCCCGGGGTCAAAATACCGCTAAGGTAAAATGAACCCCCCCCCCCCCCTGTATGGAAAATTGACCCCCATGGTAAATTGAACCCTCCTGTTTTTTCATTCTAGATAATTATTAGAACATAATACATTATTTTAAAGCTTATTATAGATTGAAAATCAGACATACCAAGAGGGGAGGTAAACTTGTCATGGTAGGAAAAAAAAAATACCATGGCTTGGTATAAGTGCTCTGAACATGCTGAAGTCTTTACCAACAAAATTTCATTCAAAATACTTATTGAAGCATTATGACTTGACCATGTACCTTGAATGCTTTGATTATTTGAAATCCTAACATATAAAGGGAGTTAAATTTCCCTTGGTAAAAAGGGGGGAGGGTGTCAAATTACAATGGCTAAGTAAACTTGTTAAAACATCTTTACAATATGACTTATATGTACCATATATTAATTAGAGTATTAAAACTCTGAAAAATGTATTTTGAAATAATTTGATTTTTGAAATTGGAGGTGTATAGACAAGGGGGTTCATGGCAAGGGTGTGGGGGGAGGGGGTCAAAATACTATATCTAAAATAAATTGTTAAAAAATCTTGTCCATCATGTTTCATATATACCAAATACTAGTTACAGCATTATACCGATGTGAAATAGTTTGAATAGATATGATTTTTGAAATTAGAGGTGTAAAGTGGGGGGGTTCATGCATCAATACTATGGCAGGGGGCCAAAATACCATGGCTAAGTAAAATGTTCAAAACATCTTTTCCAGCATGTTAAATACATACACACTACTAATTTGAGTATAATTACTATCTAAAGGAGTAAGAATAGCTAGAATTTTTGTAATTAGAAGTATATAGTAGGGGGTTTAAAATACCATGACAGGTGGGTAAAAATACCATGGCTAAGTAAAATGTTCAAAACATCTTTTCCAGCATGTAAATTACATACAAACTACTTATTGGAGTATTATAACTATGTAAAGGAGTTAGAATAGCTAGATTTTTAGAAATTGGAGGTGAAAAGGGGGGGGGGGGTCAATATACCATGGCAGGGGGGTCAAAATACCATGGCTAAGTAAAATGTTCAAAACATCTTTTCCACCATGTTAATTACATACACACTACTTATTTGAGTATTATTACTATCTAAAGGAGTAAGAATAGCTAGAATTTTTGTAATAAGAAGTATATAGTAGGGGGTTCAATATACCATGGCAGGGGGGTCAAAATACCATGGCTAAGTAAAATTTTCAAAACATTTTTTCAGCATGTTAAATACAAAGAAACTACTTATTGGAGTATTATTACTATATAAAGGAGTAAGAATAGCAAAAAAAAAAAAAAATGAAATTAGAGGTCTATAGTAGGGGGTTCAATATACCATGGCAGGGGGGTCAAAATACCATGGCTTAGTAAAAGTTTCAAGATATCTTTACCAGCATGTTAAATACATACAAACTACTTAGTGGAGTATTATTACTATTAGATGAGTTAGAATATGTAGAATTTTTGAAATTAGAGGTCTATAGTAGGGGGTTCAATATAACATGGCATGGGGGTCATAATACCATGGCTAAGTAAAAATTTTAAAATATCTTTTCCAGCATGTCAAATACAAACAAACACGGAAAGCGCGGAAATCACTAAGTGATCCGTGTAAACTCATCGAACCTTTAAACAAACTTATTAGTAAAGGTTATCTTACCAATGTTGTAATTAGATCTTTGAATATAGTTAACATTGGTACTAATATCGATTTTGTCATCAGCAAATTAAAACATAACTAAATTTGTATTCTTTTCCAACGGGATGTATAAAGACACACCCACGTTCGTTTTGATCTATAAAGAGGTTAAACTATTAACTATGCTACTGTCTGTCGATACATTTATTTTTGGCATTGCACTAGTCATGTCTTCTTTGACTGTCCATGACGTTAAAATACTAAATCCCTGGGATGTGTTTTAGTTGATTTTAGTCTCTGATGCATGCTTTTTTATTATTAATTGTTTTGGCTTTTAACTAGCTGTCAGTAACTGCGAGTACTCTCAAATCGTACTTTCTTGTTTATTTGACCTGTTGATACTAATTGTATTGCTTTTTTGTTATTTAATGTTATTCAGGGTTATATCTGGTCTATATACCAGCTTTTATAAGTGTTTGGTATTACTATAAATTTTCACTTCGTACTATGAACATCAAAATTATTTATTTTGTAAACATATTTCGATTCTCTATTGGAACTGCATGTACACGTATACCTAACAACAAAATTATTTTCATTTACCTGTGTTTAAAGTTATTGCAAATGGCTGATATTTTTGTTCGAGCATATTGTTTTTCTTTAATTGTTTAACTTTTCATACCGATATAACATGTTACTTTTATTATTCTTCCCTTAGTTTATTTATTTTGTATTTACATTGTATCATAGGTCAAATTTATTTGTTCAGTGTATGTTCAATGGTATTAATATGTCTTTTGATTGAGTTAAGCTATTTCAGTTGATATTTTATAGTGTGTCTTTCTCTGTTATGATGTTACACTATTGTTTCAGAAAAAGGGTGAAGGTTTGGTACCATTAAAACGTTTAAACCCGCTGCATTTGTTTGCACCTGTCCTAAGTCAGGAATCTGATGTTCAGTAGTTGTCGTTTGTTGATGTGGTTCATAAGTGTTTCTCGTTTCTCGTTTTTTATATAGATTAGACCGTTGGTTTTCCCGTTTGAATGGTTTTACACTTGTAATTTTTGGGGCCCTTTATAGCTTACTGTTCGGTGTGAGAAAAGGCTCCGTGTTGAAGACCGTACTGTGATCTATAATGGTTTACTTTTATAAATTTTGACTTGGATGGAGAGTTGTCTCATTGGAGCTCATACCACATCTTCTTATATCTATAAACAACTTATTCGAGTATTATTACTATATAAAGGAGTAAGAATAGCAAACAATTTTGAAATTAGAGGTCTATAGTAGGGGTTCAATATACCCTGGCAGGGGGGTCAAAATACCATGGCTAAGTAAAATTTTCAAGATATCTTTTCCAGCATGTTAAATACATACAAACTACTTAGTGGAGTATTATAACTATGTAAAGGAGTTATAATAGCTTAAATTTTGAAATTAGAGGTCTATTGTAGGGGGTTCAATATACCATGGCAGGGGGGGTCAAAATACCATGGCTAAGTAAAATTTTCAAAACATCTTTTCCAGCATGTTAAATACATACAAACTACTTATTGGAGTATAATTACTATGTAAAGAAGTTAGAATATCTAGAATTTTTTAAATTAGAGGTTTATAGTAGGGGGTTCAATAAACCATGGCAGGGGGGTCAAAATACCATGGCTAAGTAAAATTTCCAAAATATCTTTTCCAGCATGTTAAATACATACAAACTACTTAGTGGATTCTAACTCCTTTATATAGTAATAATACTCCAATAAGTAGTTTGTTTGTATTTAACATGCTGGAAAGGATGTTTTGAAAATTTTACTTAGCCATGGTATTTTGACCCCCTGCCATTGTATATTGAACCTCCTACTTTAGACCTCTAATTTCAAAATTTATTGCTATTTTAACTCCTTTATATAGTTATAATACTCCAATAAGTAGTTTGTTTGTATTTAACATGCTGGAAAAGATATTTTGAAAATTTTACTTAGCCATGTTATTTGGACCCCCCTGCCATGGAATATTGACCCTCCTCTTTTACACCTCCAATTTCAAAATTCAAGCTATTATATCTCCTTTACATAGTGATAATACTCCAATAAGTAGTTTGTATGTATTTAACATGCTGGAAAAGATGTTTTGAAAATTTTACTTAGCCATGGTATTTTGAACCCCCCCCCCCCCCCCCCCCCCCTCTTTTACACCTCCAATTTCAAAATTCTAGCTATTATAACTCCTTTACATAGTAATAATACTCCAATAAGTAGTTTGTATGTATTTAACATGCTGGAAAAGATGTTTTGAACGTTTTACTTAGCCATGGTATTTTGACCCCCCTGCCATGGTATATTGACTCCCCTTTTTACACCTCCAATTTCAAAATTTAAGCTGTTATAACTCCTTTACATAGTAATGATACTCCAATAAGTAGTTTGTTAGTATTTAACATGCTGGAAAAGATGTTTTGAAAATTTTACTTAGCCATGGTATTTTGACCCCCCTGCCATGGTATATTTAATCCCCTACTATAGACCTCTAATTTCAAAAATTCTAGCTATTCTAACTCCTTTACATAGTTATGATACTCCAATAAGTAGTTTGTATGTATTTTACATGTTTAAAAGATGTTTTAAAATTTTTACTTATCAATGGTATTTTGACCCCCCTGCCATGATATATTGACCCCCCCCCTTCTACACCTCTAATTTCAAAAATTCTAGCTATTCTAACTCCTTAACATAGTAATACTACTCCAATAAGAAGTTTTTATGTATTTAACATGCTGGAAAAGATATTTCGAAAATTTTACTTAGCCATGGTATTTTGACCCCCCTCCCCTCTTTTACATCTCCAACTTCAAAATTCTAGCTATTATAACTCCTTCACATAGTAATAATACTCCAATAAGTAGTGTGTATGTATTGAACATGCTGGAAAAGATGTTTTAAAAATTTTACTTAGCCATGGTATTTTGACCCCCCTGCCATGGAATATTGACCCCGCCTCTTTTACAACTCCAATTTCAAAATTCTAGCTATTATATCTCCTTTACATAGTGATAATACTCCAATAAGTAGTTTGTATGTATTTAACATGCTGGAAAAGATGTTTTTAAAATTTTACTTAGCCATGGTATTTTGACCCCCCCCCCCTCTTTTACATCTCCAATTTAAAAATTCTAGCTATTATAACTCCTTTACATAGTAATAATACTCCGATAAGTAGTTTGTATGTATTTAACATGCTAGAAAAGATGTTTTTAAAATTTTACTTAGCTTTGGTATTTTGGCCCCCTGCCATGGAATATTGAGCCCCCCCCCTCTTTTACACCTCAAATTTCAAAATTTTAGCTATTATAACTCCTTTACATAGAATTAATACTCCAATAAGTAGTTTGTATCTATTTAACATGCTGGAAAAGATGTTTTGAACATTTTACTTAGCCATGGTATTTTGACCCCCCTGCCATGGTATATTGAACCCCCCTTTTTACAAAATTCAAGCTGTTATAACTCCTTTACATAGTAATGATACTCCAATTAGTTTGTTAGTATTTAACATGCTGGAAAAGATGTTTTGAAAATTTTACCTAGCCATGGTATTTTGACCCCCCCCCCCCCTCCCTGCCATGGTATATTGAACCCCTTCTATAGACCTCTAATTTCATAAATTCTAGCTATTCTAACTCCTTTACATAGTTATGATACTCCAATAAGTAGTTTATATGTATTTAACATGCTGGAAAAGATATCTTGAAAATTTTACTTAGCCATGGTATTTTGACCCCCCTGCCAGGGTATATTGAACCCCTACTATAGACCTCTAATTTCAAAATTGTTTGCTATTCTTACTCCTTTATATAATAATAATACTCCAATAAGTTGTTTGTTTGTATTTGACATGCTGGAAAAGATGTTTTGAAAATTTTACTTAGCCATGGTATTTTGACCCCCCCCCCCCCTCTGGCCATGGTATATTGACCCCCCCTTTTACACCTCTAATTTCAAAAATTCTAGCTATTCTAACTCCTTAACATAGTGATACTACTCCAATAAGAAGTTTGTATGTATTTAACATGCCGGAAAAGATATTTTGAAAATTTTACTTAGCCATGGTATTTTGACCCCCTTGCCATGGTATATTGAACCCCCTACTAAAGACCTCTAATTTCAAAAATACTACCTATTCTAACTCCTTTACATAGATATGATACTCCAATAAGTATTTTGTATGTATTTTACATACTTGAAAAGATGTTTTGAAAATTTTACTTAGCCATGGTATACTGACCCCCCCCCCCCCAACCCCCCACCCTCCCCTTTTACACCTCTAATTTCAAAAATTCTAGCTATTCTAACTCCTTTACATAGTAATACTATTCCAATAAGTAGTTTGTATGTATTTAACATGCTGGAAAAAAAATCATAGCCAACAAATTGTAAATTAGATAATCTGCAATACTATTTATCTATAACAGGGGGGTTCAATTTTCCATGATGGGGTTCAAAATACCATATGGGAAAAATGACCCCGGGGCCAATTTTCCATATGGTATTTTGACCCTGGGTTCACTTTTCAGGGGGTTCAAAATACCATATGACACCGGTTGTAATAATAACATAATCGGTGACCGGTTTGGATTAGATATGGTTCTCTTTAACACCCATTTTTTGTCATATTCTCTTGCCATCAGGGAGTGGATATGCGAGCTACAATCCTTTAGTCTTATATTTTCTCTTCTGATTGATTATCATATGTCATTTTGTATTTAAAGGCTTTCAACTATTTTTGGCGGCTTTACACTTTGATTTGTAAATATATACATATAAGAGACATACACGAGACAGTCGTTTTATACATAATAGAAAGAGTGTTTATGTTATTAACGCTATTCCTAACTAATTAATCTGTTTCAATAACAGTACCCTACTTTCATCTTTTAACCATAAACATATCTACATTTTATCTGTTGATCAATGGCTATACTACGGCTGAAATAGCCGAAACTATTAAACATTCTTGCTGTGGGATAATTGCTTGTTTGCCAAATGACAACGTTGATTGTACTTCATGTCGATGGCACTGCTATACAAGGATAGCCGATGGAATTCTACTCGCCATCATTTTTATGAGCCTCCCTATGTGTCATATTTTCTAATCGACATGCTGTTAACATCAGGACGTTGATAGATAAGATTTAATCCTTTAACATTTACCCAGATTGTATCGCCTTTCTGCAAGTTAAGATTAACACTAGCCGTGACAGACCTCTGCATATGTGCTGGAAGAACTTCAGGGATACGCCGGTCTCCATTCCTACTGTTCAAAATACACACAGATACAGTGACTGACTCTTTATTACGTCAGTTATCCAAATTCACCGTTTAATCGATGGAATAAGATCCAAACTGGAGCACACTAATATTTGTGCAATTCTCTTCTAATACAACGAAAGTTGCGTCGATGGGTCGCCACGGATTTTTCCGGATGTAGTTTTAAAATTACATAAATCAAAATTAACCTTCAGATTGACATACTGGCTTGTACCATTTCTGGTGGATACGATGTAACATACTGGTCCCAAAATTACTAATACTATCAGTAAATTGCATATACTAATTTTCGAAGGTTGCTCTTTCTTGTCTGTTTCCTTTTCGTTATTGTCGATTGGAATAGTGTTTTCTTACTGTATAGCAGACGCCGCGTTTTCGGGTACATCAACAATACTGTGTACATCTATGGTTGTGGAGCTTTGAAGTAGGGTGGCGTTTTCGCTGCAAAATTTGTCTGAAAATAAATTAATTTTGATACAATGAGTTAAAAAAAAACAGACGCAAAGATGAAAATATTGTAAACTTCAAAAATTCTCTCACTGACTTTGCTCTAGTAAATATTTTTAAATAAATTTTTTATATTGTTTGCATTTTAAGCAATATAATGGGCTGAATAACATTTTTGTTTCGATCTATATGTTAAGTAATGACATACTTAGTAGTCACACTTACTCCCCCTGTTCCAACGGTAATGATTATTCCCTTGTCCTTTTAGAGAGCACAAAATTAATCAATATGCTAAAATCTGTCAACTATATTGTAAATCATGTTTTAACTCTAGGCAAAATTCTTTTTAAGGTTTTCTTCACGTATACAACGGATCAAGTTTCATTACTTAGTATGTACTCTTCTCTCATGGAAATAATTATATCTAAATCCAAGTCACATTAATCTTATATTATGATATCTAACATATGCAATGATTTTTATCCTTGATATAGTAGGAAAACCCCTTAAAAACAAATATGCGGGTTTGAGTTACACATATAAGACTAGTAAGAATCGCATGGAGATTGTTCAATAGATATGATAACAACCTCTATTGTGTTCGCAATTAAGAAATTCAAGACACTTACAAAGATTTTTACACACTTTATCAGTGAAAATCATATCATCATGTGTCACATAAAATAATGTCCCCAATGGAATATTGTCCGCTGAACAAATTTTACAGAAAATATTATATTATTCATATTATTGTTATACCCCTTGAAGATGTAAACAACATCCTGGTTTCATTTGTTATCATTTTTTTTTTCATACAATATAAAATTAAGAAGATGTGATATGATTGCCAATGAGACAACTCTCCGCCAGAGACCAAATGACATAGAATGTTAACAACTATATGTCACCGCACGGCCTTTAACAATGAACAAAACACATACAGCATTGCAAGCTATTAAAGGCCATGAAATTACAAATGTAAAACAATTCAAACGAGAAAACTAAATGCCTGATTTATGTACACAACAATAAACGAAAAACAAATATGATTTACAGCAACAAACGACAACCACTGAATTAAAGGCTCAGGACTTGGGACAGGCACATACATAATTTGGTGGGATCAAACATTGTTGCAGGCACGCCAACCCTCCATCTATTCTGGGACATTGGTGTCACAGCACAACATAAGAACAAACAAGTCCATTTCGGTGTCATAGGATATAGCGCCTCTATATTATGAATCTTAAACGTAATGTTACATTCCCAACCCAAATATTTTACATAATTTAATCAAATAGTAAATACTAAGTACTACAAAAATGATCATCACCCTTTAACCTGCCACCAAAGCATGAGATTCCCAATAACCCATCAATATAAGCCACATAAACGTCGATTTATATGTGAAATGTTCCTGGACATTACGCACACAAGGCTATTTACGCTACATTAACTACTGGAAAAAGAATGAGTTGACGACGATACTTGTACACTCATATCAATGAAAAGGCGTTTGAGGTGGTAATTAAACATGTCCTTTGTAGACAGGTATTAGAGAAAGGCAAATTCAAAATCAAATAATTGGATACAACGGGCAAATACTGATTTCTTTCTTGTAAAAGAAAAACAAAGGATATGGGGTATCCTTTCATGACACAAAATCAGTACAATCACAGAAAAAAACACACAAAAAGCAAAGGAACATCGCTTTTATTGCTGTTCTTCATCTCAAAGTCAGCGAGGCCTTCAACACGGAGCTAAAAACTCTCACCTCACTGCAAGTTTAAGACGGCCCCTAGCACCGGCTTAAGCAGAATGCTTTGCAAAAATAATTTGGATAGACTTAGTAAGATGTAACACCACCAAATCGGCCCCGGTCGAAAAAGAACATACTGAAAGGTAGTACATGTATTCTTTACATTTACACTCCTTCTTGTCTGATATTTAATTTATCTGTATCTCGGAAAGTTTAAAAAAAAATGATGCTTATTTCCGGTTCAACATACTCTAGTTTCATGCAAGCTTTGTCCAAGTATAGTGTATGTTATCATCTACCAAGTAGCCAGTGCTTCAGTTGACGTTAGATAGATTTGGCTATTATTTTTATTTTATTTTTGGTCATATAGCTCTTCGACTTTTATAAATTGATAGTTATAAATACTTGAACAAAAAAAGCAGAAAAAAATGAAAGGTCTGTATCCTGTTTTTTTGAGATATAAGCCATTGGAAATTTGGTGGGAAATAAATCTCTCTAGATTTTTCATACGTTTAACATTGGTACCTTTTTTCTTTCAAATTTATTAAAAAATAACAACGATTTAATATGATTTTGAAAATTAGCTTTTTAAACTATATGTTTTAACTTTATGATAATGAAAATAGAGGTTAGCGGGCGCTTTTTTCCTTCTTTTTCGAAATGCACATTTTCACTCAGATAAAACTCACGCCCTTAATGCACCCAAAACTTTAACTTTTCATAGCAAGGTGAAATACTAAAAATATTCAAATATGTGTAATCAAACATTACTTTGTAATTTTATAACTCATGGGCTCTGTTCACAAAAACTCTGCGATAAAAATTGATCGTAATTTTTACTGAAATGATCATGACTTTTTGTGAAAGGAGTCACAGTTACCCTCTTAACATTGGGATACAGCAATTACACAAAATCTCACCATCTTGATCTGTGATTGGTTCAGTATGTCCTTGTTGCAAATGGGTACAAGTGTCGTAATCATCAATAATATGAGACATATTTATTTCGTCCTCCATGCAATAATAACATACATATGAACAACATCATACGCTTTATATGTTTTGTTTTTGCATATATATATTTTTAGATATTTAGAAAACATGGAAAAAGAAAGTTATTTTTGCATGAAAAAAAAACCCCAAAAAACCCCCATTTATATTTAAAACATTTTAGAATAGACATTTGCGGAAACTGTCACATACCTACGATTAGGATTACAATTGCACTTACAGGTATCAGTAAACATCTTGGATGGCCTCAACGTGTAAATATAAACCGTCGATGTTTTTTTATATAGTTGAACAGGGTTTTTTATTTTATTTTAAAGAAACATATGTAGTAAGAAATTAATTTCAGCAAGACTTAGAGTAAAGAAAGTGGCGATCAACTAAGGAGCATGTTGACAATATTTATTGTTTATAAATGCTAAGATAAACATTTTCCTTCCTTTTTTAAAGAGAACGAGGGGATACAGCGGGCAGATGTTTACGAATTATTTATTCATCATGGCATTTAACTAGTTGTTCGGTATATGTTTAATTTTTTTGAATTGGACAAACAATTGTGTCTACGTTTTAGGTATCAATGGATAATATAGGAAAAAAATATACGAAAAAATACAACACCGTTATCAATGAACATCTTTTTGCCGAATATATAATTTAAACTATTCGTCAGACTCTGTTGAAATGTAAGAATAGTTGTACTCAAATAGTTGGAATTTTACTATCTATGTTTTAAAATTAAAAAAAATGACAATCAGGATCTAAGTTGTTTTTTGTACAATTCTTATAGAAATCGTTTGCATCATTTAAGTATGGACGTTTTCTTTCACGGTGTCGATAATTCTCTCCCATGAACATGGGTTAGTCTGGTATGCTCGAAGCATGAGCAGTGACTCCAGACCAGAGATCAGTACAATTTTCTTGAAACTAAAGTATCATCTGAGCAAAATTGTTGCTGATTTTGCTATACTAAAATAAGATAAGACACATATATTTTAATAGACACATAACATAAAAAGAATACTTCAATAGTACTCTCAGGGAAAGAGCACGGTTCTATGCTGTCTATGCTGGGAGACAAAATATATTTGAACAGACACACAGAATTGACACCTTAGACAACTGATTGTTCGAAAACTCCAGAATATGTAGAGGAAGCATAGAAAATTAAATATGACTTATTACACACTATAGAGTTAAGAGATTGAACACACTATCAGAGAATAAAGAAAATTACAAATAAATAGGGATTTTGCGGCGACATCAAAGACAGCTATTAAAATCTATTGTGACTATATGCGTTGCATATGAGTGTTGTAGAAAAGGCTTATTTACATAATAAAAAAAATAATTTTTATTTTACAATGTAGCTCGATCTATTGTTTTATTTTGAGATGACCCCTTGTTTTTCGTCAAATGTAATGATTCGTGAGTCTAAGTGTAACCCAAGGTGTTTCCACAAATGTTTATTTATACTCGATCGTTCTATAGATAGATTTAGTTTGTCATGACTGAGGATGTTTACATTATTCAACCTTTATCACACACCTCGAAGATTATATTATTAAAAAGGTAAATTAGAAATTATGATCACGGAAAAAACAAGAAATGTAAGCGACGTTCCTTCATTAACTTGAGTATTGAATTTGGTAAAATCATGGTACTATATAAGTTGTTTTATCAAATCTGACTGAAAATTAATATTGTGGAAGATTGAATATCCTTCCTGTGCAACAGCGATCACCACCGGTTTTAGGTAGTGTTTGTACATTTCGGTATAGTATTTTAAGGAATGGTTTTTGTCTGTTTGGCTATGGTTGGATATTGCCTCCTTGTTGTTTTCTTTCTTTCAATCAAAGATTTGTTTAAAGCTAATTCTATCAAAGAAAACAGAACTTAAAACTCAGATATCGATGTTAGTATATGTGTGTGTTTAAAAAGTGAGAGAATTGCCAAAAATCGCTGCCAAGTCAATGCAAAAATCAATATCCACGAAAATAAGTTGGTTTTATATGACTTAAAACGAATTAAAAACATAATAAAATCAACCACCATTATCATTTCTCATAATTGTCTTAATATTTTACTTTAGCGTTCTAGTAACTTCAATTAAACCATATATATTCTTATTGTACATGTATTATCTTTAATATGCCATTTTTCAATCAATGCGCGAAAGCTAGATTATCTACTAAAATAGCGCTCTGGTTTTCTGAGTGCCTTCAAGAGAATATTATGTGGCACATCTTCCATAAAACTTTTAAAAATGCAAAACCATGGCCAAATAAATTTGGAATAGATTTTCCTGCCGAAGGCCGGTGGTTCTCTCCAGCACTACGAATTCCTCCACCAATAAAAACTGATCACCACAAAATAGAGAAATGGGATGCCAATCAATCATTCATCTTTATACTACTACTTTTATTCTAACTATTTAGAAAGTGTAAGTACAACTAAGATTATTGCGAATTGCTAGAATTTTCAAATCATAAAGTGAAAATTACATAGTTTGATAGGATTTCATACTGCGGGTAGGCACAACGAACAATTTCAGTGTCTAGTACATAATAGCTTTAACTTCCGTAGTCAATGCACGATGCAGTAGAAGTAACGAAGAAAACACATTTTCTAAAACTACATATTGAAATACCAATGTTTCGCTTCATTACTTCTTCTTAAATGTATGAATCCTGCATCCTTTAAACATTTTTCTGATTTTTAAGATGTGTGTTTCTTCCATCTTATATATTGACTCAATACGTGTTTCAAACATAGAACAGCTAATAAGCTATATATATATATACATATTGCAGATGGCGGTATTTTGGGCAACTGTATGAGTTTTTATAACTGGCTGTTTAAATAGCAAGAAGCGTAATTGCAGTAATTCCATAATGTCAAAACTTCCAAAACATTTATTCAATTAAATTATTTGGTTTTATTGTGGTAAACAATTGAATCCCAGACAAATTTTTAGTTTTACTTATTTTTGTACTACCGCAAACGTTTTGTGGCCTTATAATGGTATGGCGATGTTGTCGTCGTCGGCGTCGTCGTCGTTGTCGTCCGAATACGTTTAGTTTCCAGACAATAACTTGAGTATAAGTGTATGGATCTCTATGAAATTTTACCATAAGTTTCCATTCCTCAAAAGCAAGGTTGGGATTGATGTTGGGGGTTATGGCCAAAACCGTTTTGGAATTTGGGGCTAAAAAGGGGGAAACAAGGATTTTCTGGTTTAAGTATATGGATCTCCATGCAATTGTACGACAAGGTTCCAAATTAAAAAAAGGAAGGTTATAATTCTAATTGGGTTCCATTAATATATCCCCCAGTACTAGAAATTAAAGAAACAACAGACATGACTTCCTCCGCCTCATTTTTAGACTTATACCTCGAATTTTATATACACAGTCATCTCAGTACCAGAATCTATGACAAACGAGACGATTTTAATTTTAAAATTATCAATTTCCCCCACCTTAGTAGCACTATACCAACTTCATCTGCATATAGGATGTACATTTCCCAACTTATTCGGTATGCAAGAGCTTGCAGCTCCTACTCAGACTTTGTAAAACGTCACCAGTGTATGAGCAAAAAGATGATGAACCAGGGGTATGTCGAAGAATGTCTCGTCCTTTTTCTAAAAAAGTTCATCGGAAGGTACCAAGACCTTGTTGATAAATATTCCGTATCAACTTCACAAATAATACATGATTGTCTTGAAGTATATATTCTGCGTACTGACGCTGTTTATCATCTTAATAACGTGTTAAAGTGTTTTTTTGTTTTGTCTTTATTAATATTACTTTTACTGTGTGGTTTTTTTTTGGTGATATACATTTGACGTGGCTCTGTACTTATGCAACCCGTCATTGTGTTGTTTGTATTATTTTTCATTTTTACTTGTGTGCTTTGTCCGTGTGACTTTTTATGTTTCTTTGATACATATGACGTGTCTCTGTACTTTAAACATCCCGCCATTGTGTTATTGTTCTATTATAATTTTGCATACTTTGAATGACAAAATTATTTTATATCTCTACCTGTGTGACGTTTACATTCTGACGTCAAACACGCGATTCTACGCCAGAGTTAATGTTAAAATTACGATTCGGTCCCAGTGCTTAAATTCCCTCGATCCTTTATGGGTTATTTTGGCATACATAAATAAAATACAAAAATAAGTAAGCAATGAACGAGGTTGTTAAATGTGATATATATTTTTTTGTGCTTCTTTGTTAAATATTTGTTTGTTTTTCGTTGTGATTAAGATTGTGACACGGTGTTGACTGCTGTACCCCTATTTTGACATTTTTACCTATTATGTCTGTTTGTTTTATTCACGCATCGTTGTCAATATAATAGAATTTGATGCGACTGTCATACAAGTGAGAGGTTCAGCGCTATAAAACCAGGTTCAATCCACCATTTTCTACATAAGAAAATGCTTGTACCAAGTCAGGAATATGACAGTTGTTGTCCATTCGTTTGTTGTGTTTGTGCTTTTGATTTTGCCATTTGATAAGGGACTTTCCGTTTTGAATTTTACTCGGAGTTCAGTATTTTTGTGATTTAACTTTTTGATTTTGGGGGTTCTGGCCCTAACCGTTTTGGAATTAGGGGCCAAAAACATTACTTTTCTAATACTTTGAATACATTACTTAGTTCTTGACCGATTTATGAGTTTTTTCACAGTCTTGAATTCTTAAGGCTCTTTAATATGCTGAATCAAACCGGGTATCTAGATTTTGGATTTTGAGTTCCGTTCTTAAATTGGTCCCCACTTAGGTGCAAATGGTTCAAAATTAAACTTTTTTTGATTTCATAAAAATTGAATTTTTGGGGTTGTTTGATATGCCGAATCTAACCGTGTAATAAGATTAAAAAATTTTGGCTACGAGTCCACCTAGTGGTCCAAAGGTTCTAATTTTTTTTTATTTCAGTAAAAAAAATGAATGCTTGGGGTTGTTTTATATGCTGAATCTTACCGTGTATTTTTATTTTGATTTTGGGCCCGGTTTTTAAATTGGTCTACATTAAGGTCCAAAGGGTCCTAAATTAAACATAGTTTTATTTTTATAAACATTAAATTGATTGGGTCTTTTGATATAATGAATCGAATATATTTAGATTTTTGATTGTGGGCACAGTTTTTAAGTTGGTCCAAATCAGGGTCCAAAATTAAACTTTGTTTGAAATCAACAAACATAGAATATATATATAAAGGGTTCTTTGATATGCTGAATCTCACTGTGTTTTTAGATTTTAGATTTTGGGCCCTGTTAACAAATTTGTCCACATTGAGGTCCAAAGGGTCTAACTTTGTTTGAATTCAAGAAAAATTGAATTCTTGGGGTTCTTTTACATGCTGAATCTAACCGTGTATTCAGATTTTTGGATGTTGGACCATAATAGGTAAATGTCCAATTTCAAATTTTAAGTTTTTAGACCACATTCATTCTGTGTCAGAAACCTATGCTGTGTCAAATATAAATACTTGCCCCAACTACTCACGGTTAGACCTTTGCGGTCGTATCAAGCTGCGCCTGTGGAGCATTTTATTACCATTTTCAATAGAATTTCTGGAAAACAGCACTCTTTATAAAAACAACGTTATCAACATTTTTAAAGTGTGTTTGATATTTGACTATTAACCTCTTTTCTTAATGTTTTTCATATTTCAATACATATTATTATTCAGATGATAGAATATGCAAAATGCTGACAAATTGTAAAATAAGAAATTGTCCATCCATGACCTTTCATCGTGATTTGACGGAAATTCCACTGTACGAATATTTGACGACCGTGTAAAAAGGATAGTACAGATGATTTGCTTTCGAATGGTATATAATTTAGGCGTATGATAGGTGGGTGCATTAAAATGAATTTAAGGTTAATGTCACTTGTCTAATAGAGTACAATAATAACAGCAAAATATTAGGAGTACCAATTACATTTTACTATTTCATTAGTTATCATGATAACAGACAATTGCAGAAGAATCATTCTTAAATACATAAGATAAATTTCTAATTTTGATTATGATCTAAAATAGATAAAATTACAGTTCAGTAATTGTAACATTTCTCGTCAGAAAATTTAAAAAAACGTATTTGTTGTAGAAAATCAAAAGCAAATGTCTTTAGTCTATAGCTAAATCACCTTTCAAAATATTTTAACTTTGTTTTCATTTATAACCTTATTTTACTGAAACTAAACATGTTCTTTTTCAAAATATTTTGTATAGAAGGATGTATGATTAAAGCTATCATTTGATTCTTGAAACTTCAAAAATGGCACAAAGAATCAAGACTTTCGTGTTCAGCCTATTACATTATATAGTAGATTTTAATGCAAACAAAGCCACGAACAATATATGAAAAAAGTAATATTCAATACAGAAAAAAATAGTTGAATGTCTTGTTTGAAAATTCAGTTCTGTTTCTTTAGGTTTTTTTAAATGTTGGTTACCCATTGCCTCAAAAGACTAGTTATACATCTTTTTGCTCACATTCCATCTACTCAAAGTGTTTATAAAACTGCTATTTTTGAAACAAATATATCTATAACGACATTTTTTACCACAGTCGAAATTTGTATTGCAAGTTTAAGCACAACTTCTTTGTAATTTTTGTTTTGTATCTCTTCAACTTCTTAATTGATTTGGAAATCTGTAGTTTATTGATGTTCAAATTATATAATCCGTATGCATTTAAAATATGAAAATCAGGATAAAAAACACTTAAGGAATGGCAACAACTCTAAATGTTGTTTAAGTCTAGCATATTATATTATAAGCCTAGCTGATAACTTTGGTGACTTTCTACGATGCATAATGTCATGGTGACAATAGGTATGACATTTCGTACTTATATGACTATAATAGATCGTCCTATTTATTTAAAGATATAATTAACATAATAGATAACTACTGTTAATCAATTAAGAATGTACAAATAAAGATAGAAAAACAAAACTTGAGGGAATCACATGAACCCCAAAAAGAGCGAAAGTCTGCTGTATTGAATTACTAGTATAAGTCTGGTATCTTTGATAGACTATTTATGATGTTAAATGCATTATCTTAACATTTGACATTATGTACTTATATGCCTATAACCGATCATTTTGTTCATTTATCTTATTTTGCTATAACTATTTGAGCGCTTTCTTTTATAAAAGTATGAAATTGAAGTTTATAAAATGTTCATTTTGCTGGTAACAAGGACTGTGAATTTGTTCAATGGATTCAACTCAATAACATTTCAAATTAATCAAACATATTGATGGGATGTGTTTATATACCACCAGAAAATAGCAGATATGAATCAAAAGATGCTTTCGAGGAAATAGAAAGGGTGATGGTAACACTTAGAGATGATGAACAGTTGTGTTTATTTATTGTTGATTTTAATGCCAGAACTTGAATCCTTTTGGATTTTGTCGTTCCAGATGAAAATTTGGTAGAGGTTTTAGATGAAAATTTAAACGATGAATTCATTGATTTTTTATATGATTACCAAAATCTAATTTCATTAAAAATTCCACTAAAAAGATTTCCAGAAGATAAAATGCGTCCAAATTCTCAGGGTTATAAATTGGTAGACTTTTGTAAGAGAAATAATTTGTATATTACAGCGGGTAGGACTGGGGCAGATAAGGGTAAAGGTAAGTCTTCCACGAAAGACAACAGTTTAATTGACTATTTTATAGTTTCGTCAAATCTTTTAAAAAATATTGAAGAGTTTGAGGTTATTTCGTTTGATGCATTATTCTCTGATGTACACAACCGCATACATGTCAAACTAATAACAGAGGCCAATATAGTAGTAGAGGAAAAGAGTTCACAATATAAGACGTCAAAAATGGATTGAACAAGATAAACACAAATTCATCGAAAATTTAAGAAAGAACGAGGAAAAAATACTTGATTTGTGTAATGAATTTGAATCCATCAAAAAAGATGATCATGATGTAAACGGAGTTATAACTAGTTTATTCAAAATAATCTGCTTTGCAATGGAAACTTTAGATTGCGCTATACGAACAACACCGACAGTTAATGGTCAAATGAATATAAATATAGATAAGGTGTTTTATATATTTTGATATAGAAATAGACAGTATAAAATGTACGCAATAAAAGACAAAAGTAATTGTGTGTTTTGTGTGTATTGACGCTCCCCGTATGACTAAACTTTCAAACTGTTTACCTTATTCACATATATAGCTATATAAGGGTGAAGTCTGGATGACTTTCATTTCATCTAAAAATATATTCAAAATCATCTGCTTTGCTATGGAAACTTTAGATTGCGCTATACGAACCACACCAACAGTTACTGGTCAAATGAATGTAAATATAGATAAGGTGTTTTATATATTTTGATATATAAATAGACAGTATAAAATGTACGCAATAAAAGACAAAAATAATTGTATGTTTTGTGTGTATTTTAGTGATGTCTGATAAAAAATTAAAAAGGAGTAGGCCCAGTAACACCCTTTTTTGGCCCCAAAATATAGCATTTTAAAAATTTGTTAAAAATGTAAACTTTTAGCTATTTATTGGAGAGAAGAATGCTTTTAGCTATTTATTGGACAGAAGAATGCGACTGTCATACAAGTGAGAGGTTTAGCGCTATAAAACCAGGTTCAATCCACCATTTTCTACATAAGAAAATGCCTGTACCAAGTCAGGAATATGACAGTTGGTGTCCATTCGTTTGATGTGTTTGTGCTTTTGATTTTGCCATTTGATTAGGGACTTTCCGTTTTAAATTGTCCTCGGAGTTCAGTATTTTTGTGATTTAACTTTTTGTCACATAAATATGGGCTTGTTTTTGACATTACACTATACATGCATCATGTACTGGCATAATTAATTCATGCAAAATTACTGAAATCTTCACAGTTTTAGCATTTGTGCTTATTTTAGACAGTTTGTGTCTAAAATGGAAGTGGACACACTTGCGTTCAGTTTTAATATTTAAATATATGTTGTTCTTGATAATGATACATAACATATATAAAAGTTAAGACTGAACACGAATGCGGCCACTTCCATCTTAGACAAAAAACATCTGAAAAATCGCTTCCAAGTCAATGCAGAAAACAATATATTTACGAAAATAAGTTGGTTTTATATGACATAAAACGAATTAAAAACATAATAAGATCAATCATCATTATTATTTCTCATAATTGTCTTATTATTTTACTTTAACATACTAGTAACTTCAGTTTAACATATATATATATTACTGTACATGTATTATCTTTAATATGCCATTTTTCAATCAATGCGTGAAAGCTAGATTATCCACTAAAATAGTGCTTTGGTTTCATGCAAAACCATAGCCAAGTAAATTTGGAATAGAATTTTCCTGCCGAAGGTCGGTGGTGTTCTCCGGCACTACGGATTCCTCAACCAATAAAAATTTATCACCACAAAATAGAGAAAAGGGATGCAAATTAATCAATCATCTTTATACTACTACTTTTATTCTAACTATTTAAAAGTACAACTAAGATTATTGCGAATTGCTAGAATTTTCAAATCAAAAAGAGACTGTAACGTAATGTAACTGCAACGTGTAATATTTTACGAGTAAATTACGTAGTTTGATAGGATATCATACTGCAGGTAGGCACATAGAACAGTTTCAGTGTCTAGTACATAATAGCTTTAACTTCCGTAGTCAATGCACGATGCAGTAGAAGTAACGAAGAAAACACATTTTCTAAAATTACATATTGAAATACCAATGTTTCGCTTCTTTACTTCCTCTTAAATGTATGAATCCTGCATCCTTTAAACATTTTCTGATTTTTAAGATGTGTGTTTCTTCCATCTTATATATTGACTAAATACATTTTTCAAACATAGAACAGCTAATAAGCTATATATATATATACATATTGCAGATGGCGGTATTTTGGTCAACTGTATGAGTTTTTATAATTGGCTGTTTAAATAGCAAGAAGCGTAATTGCAGTAATTCCATGATGTCAAAAATTTCCAAAACACTTAATCAATTAAATTATTTGGTTTTATTGTGATAAACAATTGAATCCCAGACAAATTTTTAGTTTTACTTTTTTTTATACTACCGCAAACTTTTTGCGGCCTTATAATGGTATGGCGATGTTGTCGTCGGCGTCGTCGTCGTTGTCGTTCGAATACGTTTAGTTTCCAGACAATAACTTGAGTATAAGTGTATGGATCTCTATGAAATTGTACCATAAGTTTCCATACCTCAAAAGGAAAGTTGGGATTGATGTTGGGGGTTATGGCCAAAACCGTTTTGGAATTTGGGGCTAAAAAGGGGGAAAACAAAGGATTTTCTGGTTTAAGTATATGGATCTCCATGCAATTGTACGACAAGGTTCCAAATTAAAAAAAGGAAGGTTATGATTCTAATTGGGTTCCATTAATATATCCCCCAGAACTAGAAATTAAAGAAACAACAGACATGGCTTCCTCCGCCTCATTTTTAGACATATACCTCGAATTTTACATACACAGTCATCTCAATACCAGAATCTATGACAAACGAGACGATTTTAATTTTAAAATTATCAATTTCCCCCACCTTAGAAGCAATATACCAACTTCACCTGCACATGGGATATACATTTCCCAACTTATTCGGTATGCAAGAGCTTGCAGCTCCTACTCAGACTTTGTAAAACGTCACCAGTGTCTGAGCAAAAAGTTGATGAACCAGGGGTATGTCGAAGAATGTCTCGTCCTTTTTCTAAAAAAGTTCATCGGAAGGTACCAAGACCTTGTTGATAAATATTCCGTTTCAACTTCACAAATAATACATGATTGTCTTGAAGTATAGATTCTGCGTACTGACGCTGTTTATCATCTTAATAACGTGTTAAAGTGTTCTTTTTGTTGTCTTTATTAATATTACTGTTACTGTCTGGTCTGTTTTTGGTGATATACATTTGACGTGGCTCTGTACTTATGCATCCCGTCATTGTGTTGTTTGTATTATTTTTCATTTTTACTTGGGTGCTTTGTCCGTGTGACTTTTTATGTTTCTTTGATACATATGACGTGTCTCTGTACTTTAAACATCCCGCCATTGTGTTATTGTTCTATTATTTTTTTGCATACTTTGAACGACAAAATTATTGTATATCTCTACCTGTGTGACGTTTACATTCTGACATCAAACACGCGATTCTACGCCAGAGTTAATGTTAAAATTACGATTAGGTCCCAGTGCTTAAAATCCCTCGATCCTTTATGGGTTGATTTGGCATACATAAATAAAATACAAAAATAAGTAAGCAATGAACGAGGTTGTTAAATGTGATATATGTTTTTTTGTGCTTCTTTGTTAAATATTTGTTTGTTTTTCGTTGTGATTAAGATTGTGACACGGTGTTGACTGCTGTAACCCTATTTTAACATTTTTACCTATTATGTCTGTTTGTTTTTTTATCACGCATCGTTGTCAATATAATGGAATTTGATGCGACTGTCATACAAGTGAGAGGTTTAGCGCTATAAAACCATGTTCAATCCACCATTTTCTACATAAGAAAATGCCTGTACCAAGTCAGGAATATGACAGTTGTTATCCATTCGTTTGATGTGTTTGTGCTTTTGATTTTGCCATTTGATAAGGGAGTTTCCGTTTTGAATTTTCCTCGGAGTTCAGTATTTTTGTGATTTAACTTTTTGATTTTGGGGATTATGGCCCTAACTGTTTTGGAATTAGGGGCCAAAAACAATACTTTTCTAATACTTTGAATACATTGCTAAGTTCTTGACCGATTTATGGGTTTTTTTCACAGTCTTGAATTCTTAGGGCTCTTTAATATGCTGAATCTAACCGGGTATCTAGATTTTGGATTTTGAGTTCCGTTCTTAAATTGGTCCCCACTGAGGTGCAAAGGGTCCAAAATTAAACTTTTTTTGATTTCATAAAAATTGAATTTTTGGGGTTGTTTGATATGCCAAATCTAACCGTGTAATTAGATTAAAAAATTTTGGCTACGATTTCAAATTAGTCCACCTAATGGTCCAAAGGTTCTAATTTTTTTTTATTTCAGTAAAAAAAATGAATGCTTGGGATTGTTTTATATGCTGAATCTTACCGTGTATTTTTATTTTGATTTTGGGCCCGGTTTTCAAATCGGTCTACATTAAGGTCCAAAAGGGTCTTAAATTAAACTTAGTTTTATTTTTATAAAAATTTAATTGATTGGGTCTTTTGAAATGCTTGATTTTAGGCACAGTTTTTAAGTTGGTCCAAATCAGGGTCCAAAATTAAACTTGAAAGCAACAAACATAGAATATATATATAGGGTTCTTTGATATGTTGAATCTCACTGTGTTTTTAGATTTTAGATTTTGGGCCCTGTTAACAAATTTGTCCACATTGAGGTCCAAAGGGTCTAACTTTGTTTGAATTCAAGAAAAATTGAATTCTTGGGGTTCTTTTACATGCTGAATCTAACCGTGTATTCAGATTTTTGGATGTTGGACCATAATAGGTAAATGTCCAATTTCAAATTTTAAGTTTTTAGACCACATTCATTCTGTGTCAGAAACCTATGCTGTGTCAAATATAAATACTTGCCCCAACTACTCACGGTTAGACCTTTGCGGTCGTATCAAGCTGCGCCTGTGGAGCATTTTATTACCATTTTCAATAGAATTTCTGGAAAACAGCACTCTTTATAAAAACAACGTTATCAACATTTTTAAAGTGTGTTTGATATTTGACTATTAACCTCTTTTCTTAATGTTTTTCATATTTCAATACATATTATTATTCAGATGATAGAATATGCAAAATGCTGACAAATTGTAAAATAAGAAATTGTCCATCCATGACCTTTCATCGTGATTTGACGGAAATTCCACTGTACGAATATTTGACGACCGGGTAAAAAGGATAGTACAGATGATATGCTTTCGAATGGTATATAATTTAGGCGTATGATAGGTGGGTGCATTAAAATGAATTTAAGGGTAATGCCACTTGTCTAATACATTACAATAATACAGCAAAATATTAGGAGTACCAATTACATTTTACTATTTCATTAGTAATCATGATAACAGACAATTGCAGAAGAATCATTCTTTAATACATAAGATAAATTTCTAATTTTGATTATGATCTAAAATAGATAAAATTACAGTTCAGTAATTGTAACATTTCTGGTAAGAAAATTGTAAAAAAACGTATTTGTTGTAGAAAATCAAAAGCAAATGTCTTTAGTCTATAGCTAAATCACCTTTCAAAACATATAAAAAAATTTTTAACTTTGTTTTCATTTATAACCTTCTTTTACTGAAACTAAACATGTACTTTTTCAAAATATTTTGTAAAGAAGGATGTATGATTTAAGCTATCATATGATTCTTGAAACTACAAAAATTGCACAAAGAATCAAGACTTTCGTGTTCAGCCTATTACATTATATAGTCGATTTTAATGCAAACAAAGCCACGAACAATATATGAAAAAAGTAATATTCAATACAGAAAAAAATAGTTGAATGTCTTGTTTGAAAATTCAGTTCTGTTTCTTTAGGTTTTTTTAAATGTTGGTTACCTATTGCCTAAAAAGACTAGTTATACATCTTTTTGCTCACATTCCATCTACTCAAAGTGGAAAACTGCTATTTTTGAAACAAATATATCTATAATGACATTTTTTACCACAGTCGAAATTTGTATTGCAAGTTTAAGCACAACTTCTTTGTAATTTTTGTTTTGTAGCTCTTCAACTTCCTAATTGATTTGGAAATCTGTAGTTTATTGATGCTCAAATTATATAATCCATATGCATTTAAAATATGAAAATCAGGATAAAAAAAAACGTAAGGAATGGCAACAATTCTAAATGTTGTGTAAGTCTAGCATATTATATTATAAGCCTAGCTGATAACTTTGGTGACTTTCTACGATGCATAATGTCATGGTGACAATAGGTATGACATTTCGTACTTATATGACTATAATAGATCGTCCTATTTATTTAAAGATATAATTAACATAATAGATAACTACTGTTAATCAATTAAGAATGTACAAATAAAGATAGAAAAACAAAACTTGAGGGAATCACATGAACCCCAAAAAGAGCGAAAGTCTGCTGTATTGAATTACTAGTATAAGTCTGGTATCTTTGATGGACTATTTATGATGTTAAATGCATTATGTTTACATTTGACATTATGTACTTATATGCCTATAACCGATCATTTTGTTCATTTATCTTATTTTGCTATAACTATTTGAGCGCTTTCTTTTATAAAAGTATGAAATTGAAGTTTATAAAATGTTCATTTTGCTGGTAACAAGGATAACAAATAAGTAATGGCAATATATTTGTTACATTTTATCAACTAGCAAGGTTATCATATATGTATTATTCTAAGATTGGAGTGATTTTTATCCTATCCCAAATACGCCTATGCTGTTTTCTGTCCAAATCAGCCCCAACTACAAACTTGTTTTACAGTTAGTTTATTTTGAAACTGAGCTTCAGTATAGAAAAAACCTACTCAAATGAATATGATTATACACAAACCTTATCAGAAATGCATGTATGCAGTTAAATCCAGAGAAACCTGTTTACCAGTATTTATGCAATGTTTTTTTTTCAATGACTATGATTCAGGTGCAAGTATAATTTCAAATAAACTTTCTCTTTGATAAAATTAATGTCTCTTCAGAGATGCTCTTGGCCAAAACCACAAAAACCTCACAAAAACCGAAAGTGCAAAACCTAATACAAACGTTGAAGAGCTGATGAAACCAAAAAGGACCGAAAGTAAAGCCAAAACCCAGACAAGGAATCAGAGCCATGTACGAAGGAGATACATTCTTTCATTCAAAACGATTAAGAAATTTTATAACATTAAAAAAATAGAACATTGTCCCTATTTTCATGCCAAAGCCGTAGAACTTACTATGCTGGTGATACCCTTGTGGAACTAACACCATGCTTTGATACAAAAAAGTGTCAGCTGAGTTATAAAAGCCTCTATAAAATTGAGAATGGAAATGGGGAATGTGTCAAAGTGACAACAACCCGACCGAAGAGGGTTATGACCTCTATGTCTAGATTAAAGGTTGGTCACATGAATTTCGATTTTCCTTTTAATATCGTCTTGTACAGAGCGATGTAAACAGTTGATATCATTTTGCATTAGTTTTCTATTTTATTGATTTTTTTTCACATCTTGATATTTATGCCTCCGACACTAGATTTACCCATGTCCGTTCGTACGTATGTCCCGAAATTAGTTTCTGTTCTATAACTTTACTTCGCCACAACCAAATCAAAGGAAACTTATACACAATGCCTAATACAATCAAAAAGATCAAGTTCGAATTTGCGCGGCGTGACTATCACCATTATTAAGTAATGTTCCTTTATAAAAAGAAAAATTAGCGAACTGTTTGCCGTTTCCGCAATCTTACTTTACCAAATGTTATGAAAAATATACACAATGCTTAATACCACCAAACACAGATCAAGTTTGAAATTGGGTGGCGTCATTTTCACCGTTCTCGAATTACCCCCATTACTGTTTCTTAATGAACAAAGACAGCACTCAAACCCCAGAATAATCTCTAATTTTAACATACAGAAACAAATGTCATTAAGTTTCAAAGAAAACAAAACATCAATAGATTTGAATTAGTATATTGACTCTTGCATATTTACACACTGGGGCATATGTGTTCCGTGGACGCATTCTTCATTTATTTCTTCTACAATATTAATACCAGTTCTAACCAATTCATTTGGAATACGTGGATAGATTTAAAAAGTGATTACAGAATTGTCAGCAATTAGACGAAAAACATAGCTTGTTATCGATAACATCTGAGAACAACCCGCTGTATGTTGTGACCATACAAGCTCATTGTGAAAAGAGATTTACAAACCGCCTGTCTCTCCTTGGACTCGTCTTTATACTTGATACAAAATGCATAAAATCTTTATATGCAAAAATATGTATATACACATGGTCATCTAAGAGTTCTACTAAACCTTTTTAAATATTCCTTACTACTATTCTTTCTACAATAAATGATAAGGTTAAAAAAAGTTGTGAAGATGAATTCACAACCAGCGATGATGATTTATTAAAATTCTAAAGAAAAAATTATCATTCATATGGTCATAATTATATAAATTAACTGTTAACAAAACTGAATTTTTCTATATTCTAAGGTCTTTCTACCTTAGGAATAGATAACCTTAGCTGTATTTGGCAAAACCTTTCTTTGGGTCCTCAATGCTCTTCAACTTCATACTTATCTCTTTAAACTTTTTTATTCAAGCGTTATTGATGAGTCTTTTGTAGACAAAAAGCGTGTCTGGTGTACATAATTGTAATAGTGGTACCTATGATGAGTTTATTTACTGATTCTAACAACAAATACACTGACGACAATATCATTAAAATACTGACAAACTTCACCGATATCACTTTCCCTATTGAACACTTCTAATTTCTTGATAGTAATATACCCTCTATCGTATCGTAAGGCATCTACACATTAATGGTACGTTTTGCGCGTGTATGTTTATAGTATAAAAACTTCATTCATAGGTTTAAATTGTGGTCATAACACACATACTACTACAGCGGATTGTTATGTACGACTAGAATTGAAACTACACCCAGTTTTACAGCCACCTTCATAAATTGGTCGTCCGATACGACATGACTGTGTTTCAAGTAAGTAATTTTATCGATTATGGCCACTACCTATCGTCACATATTGACAGTATGGCAATGTCGGCATGTTATACATGAACTTCACTTGTACACCTGCATCATTCACGAGATTCTCTCAGTAGTTTTAAGCTCATAATCTAGGTTAAAAACACACTCCAGTAATTGTTTTTGAATGCGGACCTTAGAATGTCATGCATCGCAGGAGACGCTTAACCTATCCTGTATTTTAGTCAAAGCATTCGATTTAAAAGCCACACAAACATATGTGAATGTAATATACATGTATGGTCATTTCATGATTTGATTGATTTGATAATTAACATTTTTCTCACAAAATCCATATACATATCCATAAACTCATTATAGATACCAGGAGTAAAATTTTGTACGCCATGTGCTCGACAAAAAAGAAAACAGAAGAAGAACATTTCTACGGATGTTCGTCATCAAGTCAATTAATGTAAAATTGTAATTCTACTCCATGACTCTTTTTCAAAGAGATTTTCCGTCGCACTTAATGTTTAGAATTGAGTGAGTTCATAACAGCTTAGACTGAATTATAGGACGTCATTGAATAGCATACTGAAGTTATCTATTGGCTGAGGTAATCGCGATGGTCATTCAATAACGGCAACACTTTGGTCTAATGCGCGAGATCAAGTGTACGCCTCTAAAGGGGTGGTCCAAAGTAAAAAACGCGTACATCTTGTTTTATTTTAAAACAGCCAACGCATTAGATCGGTATTGAGTTATGATACAAAACGTACCTGACCTTAGCAAAACAGATTCACAGCTGTCCAGGACATAAAAATAGCCCAAATTTTCGTGTCTAAAATTTCATGGTGTTTTGTTTGATTTTTTAGACTTTTTGGTTGGAAAAAAAAAACCAGTCAGGCTCAGAAAAATAAAAGTTTTTTATTATCACACTTATCAGGGCATTATAACAGGAAGATTTTTCTACACGTCCGTTACTGACTTTTTTAACAAACAAATTATCTAACTCATAGAATTTTTAAATGTTGACTATAATCTAGTATTTCTAAATGTTTAAGTTGTGTATTTAGATCGAACGTTTAAAGCAAATAATATTATTTGACATTCTACAGTCCTCTTGCAGTTACAATGTAAAAATGGCTGTGTCAAATGTTTAAAATTTTCGGATTCATCGTAAGGTGTCTAATATTAATGATATGTTTTGCGCGTAAGTGTTGAACGACCAGAATCGACACTTCACCCAGTTTAAAGGCCACCTTCATGAATTGGTCGTCCAATACGACGTATTAATGTCTCAACTCGAGAGATTCATGTTTTCGCGTCGTTCAAGTGGATCTTTAGATAGGAAGATAGTGGTCTTATATGTAATTTTATCAGTTGTGTCCACTTGCGATCGTGACATTTTGACAGTATGGAGGTGTAAATTGGCTGTGTCCAGTGTTTCCAAATTTCGTGAAGCAGAAACCGCAAATATATGTTGACATTCCAACAATTGCACGAGGAAGATACATAAGAATTTCAATCATGTAGTTGATTTAGCACTTTAAAAGTGTCACTAAATATCGGTCCTATGTTTGCAGGGGGAGGGGAGACTCGTGGCACAATCTACGCAATCAAGCAGCCGTACTAAACTAGTACTAGTAGGCAAAAGAACATTTCGTTCTGGCGTTTTTGTATGTTTGTATGTCAATATATTATACCTGTCAAAAGTAAGTTACTTTTTAAGGTTTATTGAAGATGTTTAAATAAATAACCTCACTTGAAGTATCTGAAATGCGAATAAACTTATAAGAATAACAATAAGATTAAAAATATTCAATATAGCGTTAGCACATATACCCCTAGTAGGTCCCTCAATATAGCTTGTTCCGGTTGTAATAATAACATAATCGGTGACCGTAAAACAACATGCGGGAACCCGAGATGAATGAACTAGTTAAGCTGTGTCGGTTTGTATTATATATGGTTCTCCTGACCACCCATTTTTTTCATATTCATCAGAGAGTGGATATGCGAGCTACAATCCTTAAGTTTTATATTTTCTCTTCTGATTGGTTACTATATGTCATTTTTTATTTATGGGCATTCAACTATTTTTGGTGGCTTTATACTATGATTTGTATATATATAATCATATAAGAGACATACATGAGACATTCTTTTCATACAAAATATAAAGAGTATATATGTTATTTACTCTTTAAATACATTCCCATCAAATTAATCTGTTTCCATAACAGTACATACGACATCAATCGCTAAACTACTGCTGAAATAGCAGAAACTATTAAACAGTCTTGCTGTTGGATAATCTATTTTGTGTCAAATGACAACGTTGATTGTACTTGCACCACTTTTGTTGAATATGAAGTACCATACTAGTCAAATAATAACTAGTTGTAAAATATAAGAAGACATTTTTTAAAATTGTTTTGATATTTTGTGTTTCAGCGAAGATTGTACTTTTTTGTTTGTCTCCTTTTCGGAATTGTCGATCAAAATTCTCTTTTCTAACTGTATAAAGGACGCGTTTTGGGATGTATCAACAATTCTGTATACCTCTGAACTAGTTGAATTGATGTGAGTGTTTGTGTTAAAAAAAGGTTTTGTATTCGTTCCACTGTGGACAATTCATCACACGATACTGTGGATTCATTTATTTTCGTGGGTATCAATTTTCGTGGATTGCTGAAAACTTGCATATTCGTGGATATTTGATTTCGTGGTTTTGCCAATTTCTGTATACAAAGCCTATTTGAAATATGATATTCGTTGAACATTTGAATTCGTGGTTCACCTGTGCCCACGAAACCTACGAAAATTGGTATTCAACGAATAATAATGAATCCACAGTATGAGTACTCTGTGGGATTCCTCCGATACTTGTATGGAGTTTGGAAACAGGGTGTTATTGGTACACGCAATATTGTCCTTAAATAATTTGGCTTCATAAAACATCCAAAACTATATTCAAGTCAGACAAATTGTAATTATTTTTCAATCCGTGGTATAACATATAAAAATAAAACATGTGAGTGCATCTACAAGCAACTGAGAAACTGGAAAGTGTGGGAAGTCCCTATTTTTATATTTACTAAAATGACAATAATGAAATGTAAACTATTCGCTTATTCTGCAGAATATGGCTTCACCGAAACCGGGTTTGGTCTTCTATAAACAAAAGTTCTATAAATTAATGTGTTCTGTCACTGCATATATCAGTTAGCACCACTGGAGGTTACATTCATTCAACTGCTATAAAGAGGTATATTTGGCATCTCAAAACACGTCTTTTATCCCCTGATATTCGAAAACAAATCTTCTTTCGCTTTAAGCAGATTGGAGTTCATACCATTTAACTTTATTTTAAGTCGATATAAGCAATACAATTACCATTAGCTATGTAAGGTGGAGCAGGTTTGCCTTTCTTCAAATATTATTAATAGGAAATGTACCTTCTACCTCAATATGAATATAAGCAATAATTGATCGTAAGTTTTCGTAGATTTTTATATAGGTTTTGATGGCCTCTTCCATGTAACCATTGACCATGATAGGTTCTCTTTTACATTATTTCTATATATTATTGACGAATAAAACCAGGGACCGTGTGAACTTTTAATAGGGATCATGGTTTTTCAATAAGTTATTGTCCATGAGACCATTGACTCTGAAAACTGTTATTAGGGGGTCATGGTCTCTTTCTCTGATATTATCAAAGAGACCATGGATTGTGTGAACTGTTAAAAACGGTCATGGTTTCTTCTGTCTTTTATTACAAATGTATTAAAGAGTCCATGGATTGTCTTAACTGTTAAAAGGGGTGATGATCTCTTATATCTGTGTTTATCAAAGAGACCATGGACTGTTTAAACAGTTAAAAGGGGTCATGGTCTCTTCAATCTGTTATTATTAAACAAACCATGGATTGTTAACTGTTAAAAGGGGTGATGGTATCTTAAACCTGTTATTATTAAAGAAACCATGGATTATTTAAATTGTTTAAAGGGATCATGGTCTCTTCTATTTGTTATTATCATGATTATTAGAGAGACCATGGATTGTATAAATTGTTAAAAGGGGTCATGGTCTCTTTTAGCGGTTTTTATCTAATATATCATGGTATGTTAACTGTTATTGAGGGTCATGGTATCTTCTGTATGTTATTATCCAAGAGACCGGTGAGGGTGTAAACTGTTATTAGGGAATCATGGTCTCTTTTATCTGTTATTATAAAAAAAACCATGAATTGTTCAAATTTTTAAAAGGGATCATGGTCTCTTATATCTGTTATTATTGAATAAACCATGGATTGTTAACTGTTAAAAGGGGTGATGGTCTCTTCTATCTGTTATTATCATGATTATTAAAGAGACCATGGATTGTATAAATTGTTAAAAGGGGTCATGGTCTCTTTTATCGGTTTTTATCTAATATATCATGGGTTGTTAACTGTTATTGAGGGTCATGGTATCTTCTGTATGTTATTGTCCAAGAGACCAGTGAGGGTGTAAACTGTAATTAGGGGATCATGGTCTCTTTTATCTGTTATTATCAAAGAAACCATGAATTGTTCAAATTGTTTAAAGGGGTCATGGTCTCTTATATCTGTTATAATGAAAGAGACCATGGATTGTAAAAACTGTTAAAAGAGATCATAGGCTCTTCTATCTGTAATTATTAAAGAGTCTATGGATAGTGTAAACTGTAAAAAGGGATAATGGTCTGTTCTATCTGTTATTATCAAAGAGACCATGGATTGTGTAAACTGTTTAAAGGGGTCATGGCCTCTTCTATCTGTTCTTATTAAAGAGACCATGGATTGTTCAAATTGTAATAGGGGTCATGGTCTCTTCTATCTGCTATAATGAAAGAGACCATGGATTGTAAAAACTGTTCAACGTGGGCAAGGTCTCTTCTATCTGTTATTATTAAAGAGACCATGGATTGTAAAAACTGTTAAAAGGGATAATGCTCTCTTCTATCTGTTATTATTGAAGAGACCAAGGATTGTGTAAACTGTTCAAAGGGGCCATAGTCTCGTTTATCTGTTATTATCAAAGAGACCATGGATTATATAAATTGTTAAAAGTGGTCATGGTCTCTTATATCTGTGATTAAAGAAACCTAGGATTGTTTAAATTGTTAATAGGTGTCATGGTCTCTTCTATCTGTTATTGTCAAAGAGTCCATGGATTGAAAAAAAAACTGTTAAAAGGGATAATGGTCTCTTCTATCTGTTAGTATTAAAGAGACCATGGATTGTGTAAACTGTTAAAAGAGATAATGGTTTCTTCAATCTGTTTTTATTAAAGAGTCAATGGTTTGTGTAACTGTTAAAAGGGATAATGTTCTCTTCTATCTGTTATTATCAAAGAGACCATGGATTGTTTAAACTGTTAAAAGGGGTCATGGTCTCTTCTTTCTGTTTTTATTTAAGAGACCATGGATTGTTTAAATTGTAATAGGGGACATGGTCTCTTCTATCTGTTATAATGAAAGAGACCATTGATTGTAAAAACTGTTAGAAGGGGTCAAGGTCTCTTCTATCTGTTATTATTAAAGAGACCATGGATTGTGTAAACTGTTAAAAAGGATAATGGTCTCTTCTATGTGTTATTATTGAAGAGACCATGGATTGTGTAAAATGTTAATAGGGGTCATGGTCTCTTGTATCTGTAATTATCCAAGAGACCAGTGATGGTGTAAAATGTTCAAAGGGGTCATGGTCTCTTTTATCTGTTATTATGAAAAGACCATGGATTATTAAAATTGTTTAAAGGGGTCATGGTATCTTATATCTGTTATTATTGAAGAGACCTTGGGTTGTTTATACTGTTAATCAGGGTCATGGTCTCCTCTATCTGTTATTGTCAAAGAGTCCATGGATTGTAAAAACTTTTGAAAGGGATATTGGTCTCTTCTATCTGTTATTATTAAAGAGACCATGGATTGTGTAAACTGTTAAAAGAGATAATGGTCTCTTTAATCTGTTATTATTAAAGAGTCTATGGATTGTTTAAACTGTGAAAAGGGATAATGATCTCTTCTATCTGTAATGGTCAAAGAGACCATGGATTGTTTTAATTGTAATAGGGGTCATGGTTTCTTCTATCTGTTATAATGAAAGAGACTATGGATTGTAAAAACTGTTAAAAGCGGTCAAGGTCTCTTCTATTTGTTATTATTATAGAGAACATGGATTGTGAAAACTGTTAAAAGGGATAATGATCTCTTCTTTCTGTTATTATTGAAGAGACCATGGATCGTGTTAACTGTTAAAAGGGGTCATTGTCTCTTCTATCTGTTATGATCCAAGAGACCAGTGAGGATGTATACTGTTTAAAGGGCTCATGGTCTCTTCTATCTGTTATTATTAATGAGACCATGGATTGTAAAAACTGTTAAAAGGTCATGGTCTCTTTCATCTGTTTTTATCTAAGAGACCATGAAATGTAAATTGCTATAGGGGGTCATGGTATCTTCTTTCTGTTTTTATGTAAGGGACCTTTGATTGTTAATTGTATTAAGGGGTCATGGCCTCTATATTATTCAATATAACATGTCATGATCTCTTTTATAATAAAGTCAGACAGATCATGATCATTTCTTATGCGTCAGATCTGAAATGGTCTCTTATTTGATTAACTGGAAGCTTTATAATTATTTGAAAGAGAAGTTTATCGTTTTTGACACAACTTATCTGTCAATGTCTTTATTATAATTATTTGTACGAGAACATTGAACATTTCTGACACGTATTAAATTTTACCAATGATGTCTTTTAGGATTGAGTGATTGAGATCCATGAATATTTCTGACATATTTTACATTTAATGGTCTCCATTTAAACTAAGCATAAGAGACCCTGAATAATATGTCTTTATGTTTATGTCAATGTCTTTTTTATAATTACATAACTGGAATGTAACCTTCAAACATTTTGATCCAAATATATGTATTTGTATATGGGTATGTTTTCTTTTTTATCAAAAATTTATTACCATTATCATTTTATTATTAATATGAAGACCTTTTTATTTTAGAATTAGATGCATGGTAGACTTTGATAAAGATAGAGTGCTGAAAAAATATTTTATTGAAAGCCAGAACCCTCAAACCTTATAAGAAGAAATTCCGTCGTCAGGGGGAGTATCGCTATGATCTGCCTTTACAATGAAGAATACCTGATGGCCATCCAAAAGTTTGTTATGACAGAAGTGCTAAAGTTAATCAAAGAGGTCAGTTTGCTATTAACAATGATTAATGTTGTACATGTTGTAGATTTAATTTTAGTTTATTAATATGTAAAAAGACTAAAAGTACTTACAATGTACTATAATAGAATAAAAAATGGAAATTGGGAATATGTATAAAGAAACAACATCCCGACCAAAAAGTACAAAACAACCCAAGGCCATCAATGGGTCTTCAAAAAAAGCGTGAAATCCCACACCAATAGACAGACTTGAGCAGAGACGAAACACTTATGTATACGAATGTTCTGTTCACCTTCTTTAGTATTGCTTGGTAGGAAGAAATTGCTTGTTAATATCAATTTTGTATTGTTTGTGCTTATTTGTAGTACTACACACTTTGGTTTGAAATATTTTGAATGCTGTCCAGCAGCAAAATCAAATCAGTGAAAAATGTCGTTATAAATGCAGTATTATTGGTTTTATTTTGAAAATAAATGGGGCTGTTACACATGTTTCATATATGGGCAATGTATGGTCTCTTTGATAATAACAGATAGAAGAGACCATGGTTCCTTTAAACAATTTACACAATCCATGGTCTCTAATAATAACAGATAGAAGAGACCAGGGGCCCTTTAATCAGTTTAAACAATCCATGGACTCTTTGATAATAACAGATAGAAGAGACATAACAGTTTGAAATTCCGGGTCTCTTAAATAAAAAAACATGACCCCTTTTTTAACAATTAGCAATCCATGGTCTTTTAGATCAAAACAGATAGAAGAGACCATCACCCCTTTTAAGGGTTTACATTCCATGATCTCTTTAACAATAACAGATATAAGAGTCCATGACCCCTAAAAAAGTTTTAACAGAAACTGGATTCTTGGATAAAAACAAATATAAGAGACCACGACCCCCCACCAACAGTGTAAAATAAGTGGTCTCTTAAATAAAAGATAATATAACCCCTTATAGTTTATAATCCATGATCTCTTTGATAATAACAGATAGAAGAGACCATGACCCCCTATAATAGTTTACAATCCATGGTCTCTTAGATAAAAACAGAGAAAAGAGACCATGACCCCAAATAATAGTTTACAATCCATGGTGTCTTAGATAAAAACATAAAAAAGACCATGACACCCCAATTACAGTTTACAATCCAATGGTTCTTCTATAAAAGAGACTGTGACCCCTGTTAATGTTAACATGGTCCCAGTCTCTAGGTCAATAATATATAAGAGAAACCATGACCCTTATAAATGTTAACAAAGTCCCCAATAAAAGATATCATGACTCCTATAACAGTTTATAGTCCATGGTCTCTTTGAGGATAACATATAGAAGAGATCATGATCTCCTATGGCATTTAACACAGTCAATGGTCTCTTGGATAATCCCTGGGGTGTAACAGCAGGTACAGCAGGCAAGTTTTTGAATGTCATTGTCATAGCAGGGGCGGATCCAGCCATTATCAAAAAGGGGGGGGGTTTCAACCCAGGAGAAGGGGGGGGGGGGGGGGGGGTATGTCCCCATTCAAATGCATTGATCGTCGGAAAAAGGGGGGTTCCAACCCACGGACCCCCGCCCCCTCTGGATCCGCCACTGTATAGTCATACCAGTAATATTTATGATAAGGAACAAACCCTTCTAGAACAGGCAATTAGCCATACTGATATTAAATTGCCTGCTTCTCTTTTGATAATATAATATATAGCCCCCTTGATTCGCCATAGGACCAATACCCCCTAGTGCCTAGCAAGATTCATATTTTTATTTATCTATTTGACCCTCATATAAATATAAATAAAAATATGAATCTGGCTTTCCCAGTACAGTAGATCTATGTGGTAAATAAACTAAAGGTTACAAAAACACTAACATTAGTTGCTTGTATGATGTTTTCACCTGTCTGCTTAAACGTCGATCGTTTTTAAAAATGATATCTCCTGAAGAAATGGAATATTTAAAAATGAATTCAAATGATGCCAGCAAAATGATAGTAGACTCGTTTTGAAATCTTTATTTTATCACGTGATAATAAGCACATTTTTTCACCGGAAATATACCTCCTATAAAGTTCAATTGTTTTTCTAATTATATCACCGGAAAGATCTATCATTGGCTTTGGGAAAATCCAAGTTTGAAAATATAAATCAGACACACTATTCAGTAAAGTTCATTCACTTCATTTCACAGTTCTGCAGTCATTAATTCTCTCCTATCTTATAAAAATAAATCAAATCACTAAAGTAAAATATTGTCAAATTTTAAGTCATAACACCTTCCCACACAAGTAAAAAATTCAACTTTCTGAAGTTGAAGGTTTAACCAGTTCATTATAAAAATACACTGATATTGAAACTTGATCGACTAATATTAAATCCACTAAAACATTTTCCAATTTCAATCACAAAATTGCACTGATTTTTTTTTCTATTTACACTCCATTATGTATAACTTTTCATAACTATAGCTTAACTTAACAAATTATAGACTTTAATTTTCACACCTAAATTCCACAAAACTTGATATAACAGACATTATATATTTCACTTTGAAAATTTTCCTTTCAAAATTATTCAACTCTGAATAATATAAGAACATGTATGACGTAAAAATCCCAACATCATAGTTATACCGAAATCCTATCCTTGATAATCCATCGGCATTTGCATTTTGTTTGCCTTTTCTGTATTCTATTTCAAATGTAAATGGTTGTAACGCTAGTGACCATCTAAAAGTCTCTGATTGCGATCCTTCATTTTGTTTAACCATACTAAAGGATTGTAATCTGTTTCAATCGTGATTTTAGGTCCATCCAAATAATATGATAACGATCCAATGGCCCATACAATAGCTAAAAGTTCATTCTCAATTGTTGAATAGTTTTGTTCCCTTAAGAAAGAAAGTGGATGTTCACCATCCTGAAGTTCCTGACATAGTACGGCTCCTACTGCGGTGTTGCTTGCATAATATTAATAATAATAATGATAATAACTTTATTTAAAGAGAGTGACTCAATTAGCATTCACTAATCTACCTTGAGGCCCTCACAAAAAAAACAACAAATATTACAGATATTACAATTTTGGAACATATAACTAAACTTTCATGCTAGATGATTGTCTGTTGATAAAGAAAAAAAAAATAACACATTATACACAAACATTATAAAAGACATGATAGAGTTAGAGAGTTGTTACATATCATTTATAGTTAAAAAAATCCACACATTTATTTTAAAAAGTACCTAGATTTTCACATAGTCTTATTTCATTTGGTAATCTATTCCAAAGTATTGAGGAGCTGTATGTGCATGATATTTTCATAGAATTTGTATTAGGCCTCACTACAGCTAGATTATTATTTGCAGAAGATCTTAAATTTCTGCTGTGTACGTTTATAATTGGACAACATAGTTCTTTAAGGTAATTAGATGCTTTATTATTGAGAATTTTATGACCTAGAATCAATTTATGATAAGAAATCCTAAATTTGAAATTTAATCATTTAAGCTATTTAAATAAATTTACAGTAGGTGTTAGTATTGGTGCATTAAGTATAATTCTGGCAGCTCTTTTCAGCATCTTAACAATTCTTTGAATTTTATCTGCATTACAATTTCCCCATATTGAGCAACAAAAATCAAATATGGGCAGAATATAAGCATTATAAAATAATTTTCTACTACTAATATCTAGATATTTCTTAATTATGGATAACAGTGCAATACGAGAATTTATGCTTTTACATACATGATCTGAAATTTGAAATTTCCAGTCTAAATGTTTGTCAATATATATACCTAGAAGCTTTTGTTTGAACTATAAAATGTTTTTCGAAATCAGGATTTGTCTGTATCATAAATGTTTCAATAGAAAAGATATTTTTAGATGTGGAAAACCTTAAACAATGTGTTATAGAATAGGATATAATAGAATAGAATATTTTTATTTTCCTAATCCTAGGGTTCATTACAAGCATATCAATCAAGTTACAAATACAAACAACACAATATAATTATGATTATTCTACACATAACAGACAATAATTGTTCAATAATAAAAAGGGGAGAGTCAGTTCATACAGTATACGAAGGATGTTAACTCCTGGTCCACATTAGATATTCCTAACTTGGTGTTAATAACATATATATATATTATTGTTGTCAAGACAGAATATTTTTTGGCAGATTTTTGCCCTACTTATTTCAAATAAAGAATTAAGATAATCACTGAATTCTGATACAAATTGTATTATCCAGATCAAACGATCATCTTTATGCAATTTCCTCAAGTTATTAACTTTATGAAAAATGTTATTAAGATATGGTTCTCTAACATTATTATATAGAGGGCATGTAAATAAGAAATGAGCTTCATTTCAACCATGTTGAGTGAGCAAAACTTGCATATTCTATCCTGACGAGTTGATACAACCATTTTCCCTTGACCATCAAATATTCTTTCATAACGACCTCTCTCAATTCTGAGACTGTGGTTACTTAGTCTAAATCTACATAATGTGAATCGTTTTTGTTGGTTTTTGATATTAACAAAATTTTCAAATTCAGAGTCGAATTTAAAATTAAAATAAGTGTTTAATTTGCTGTGCTCATCATAAGACGTGGAATCTCTTATGCTTTTCCAATGCTTAATAAAATCTAATTTAATGCATTTTTTAGCAACCTCTTAAATTTGTTTTCACTATATTATTGGCAATTACAGAGATCAAAATTTAATTTCTCACTGAAGAAATCAATTGTATTAAACCAGGAAATGGTTGTAACTACCTCTCCTGTGAGATATTCATTGAAAGCTGATGAGAATAGCTTTGTAGGTGAGTTATAAAATATCTGTTAATCTATGTTGTTTTTATTTCTATTACTATTGTGATCTATTTTAGTACATCTAATTCAAAGATTTTTGGAACAAAAGAGTTTTTGGTGTATTATAATAAAAGGTATACTTTAAAAATTCTGGACATTAAAACTTAGGAATTATAAACAGAAGTAATGTTCCTTGCATGGGAAAAGTATGTACAATCTATGTATTTTGATAGGTGCTCTTACTGATTCCAACCGACATAAACTCCAGAATGATTTTCAGGTGATATCTGATATATTTGGCTTTCAACTTGAGAACTTTAATCAATTCCGTTAATGAATTCGCCATGGATTAAAAGGTACCGAACAAAACATTTCATACACTGTTCAGTAAAATTCACTACATTCAGGTACAAAAACCTGGTAATTCAGTATCCTTCCAGTTCGTAGTATTTGCAGTTTAGCTTGTACATATATTATACGATTGCACTACTTTTATTAGTTTAGCTAAGACGTCTGCATATACATGTTCCTTATCACGCATTCGTGGGAGAAATTATATAATTTTGCTTCAACTAAAAATAAACGCAAAGGAATATTGCTAATTATAACTTATATCAATAGTACATTTAAAAATAAATAATTGTTTTACGACACACTTTCTTCAATATTTGTCTTTCCTACTGTTAGACTATAGGGAAAACGGTACTATTTATTCTGCCATAGGCGACAATACTAACATTTTCTAAATTTACCACTTTTTATAATAAAAACCAGGATAAAACAGTTATGTGTGGTGTTAGTACTTTATTATTCTGTTTGAAACAATGAAGCCAAATATATAGTATCATGACCAACTTCCAACGGAACTTGTTTATGTTATCCATGCCCACCGTCATTTTACACCAAATTTATGAAATTTTGGAAGTCTTTTCGAATAATTCTCTAGAAAATATTTCAATAGATTTCAAAATTTATATTTTATATTTACACACTACAGTTATTCATAGATAAATAAAAAAATATATTGTACCCTTACATCACAGCGCTCCTAAGTTGACTTCCTTCACCGGCCTTGGATACACAAAATGTCAACATAATGCTGGGAAAATGTAATACTACCGTTTTCCCTATACTGTGGCATGAAGATATAAAGAATTCTTATGACACCATTAATGCAATACTGGGTTATTGTGAAAAATTTGGCTATAAAAAATACTTGTATGTCCCCATTACTAAAAGAAACATGGATCATTTTATATCCCCACCCCTACATGCTGGTTTACCTCTTTCTGTACTTCTTTCAGATAAGGCTTAATAAACAACCTGTATCCAATCATATCTCATCTTATTTAAAAAGAATAATAAACAGTTCTATTCAAACAGATAAAAATGACAGTTCCATTCAATTTGTATTCATTTTATCCAAAATTTACAACAGAAGCATATATTCAAGATTTTTTATACTAATCTCCATTCCATGCTTTAATATATACCATATTGTGGTTCCGAATTTCAAAGCTTGTTATAAAATCCATTATTCTGTCTTGAGATGATAAAAACAAAGATATTAGACACTTAAAACATTAAATATGCAAAATCCTCAGCTGTAAAGTTGCATTTGTTGCCTGTATTAATCTATGAAAAAGCTAAATTATGTCCCTTAGGAGTATTCATTTCCAACAAAAGTCCTTTCAAACAGTAGAAAATAAAAAAATATATTTGCTTGATATAATAAAAGATAGAAACTACAAAATGAAGCACTATTGAAATATTTGCTGCATGAATTGCCAAGAATGTGACCAATTCTTTATACAGGAGAGTATAAATTCTATCTAAATTTAGCCTCAATTGGGCCTCTTTCTTTCTTAGATGGACAATTTTAAAACTGAAAATGCTTCTAGTATGACCAAATATTGCCTTACTCCATAAACAGTACAAAGTTAACCAGACAATTTCCCATTTTGATAGATTATGTCTTGAGAAATACCCTAGTGATAAATTTAGGGAATTACACAGCAAAAAAGGCAAATATTTCAGTTAAAATATTTTGTCACGACTTAAATTCTGGTGTTTCCAATTGAATTAATCAATGCTAAAGGTGAAAACAAATACAAAAGAACTATAGTTTGGTGCATTTTATACAATATAGTTAATATTGAAATCCTAGAATAAAGTTTTATATCAGTACCCATCAATTTGACTTATTATGATGATTCAGAACTTTTCTCAACACAGTATTGGTCTCAGTGAAAAAATTCATTCTTGGTGATAAAAATTAAATGTACTAATCAAAAGTTTCAAAATGGTATAAAATAACTGAAGTCTGATTGATTTTAATTTCCCTTGCTATCTTCAGTATAGGAAAAACGGTACTATTTATTCTGCCATAGGCGACAATACTTACATTTTCTAAATTTACCACTTTTTATAATAAGAACCTGGATAAAACAGTTATGTGTGGTATTAGTACTTTATTATTCTGTTTAAAAAAATGAAGCCAAATAGTATCATGACCAACTTCCAACGGAGCTTGTTTTATAAAATGTATGGACTATTCTCATTATGTAATATAAAGGTCTTAAAGAATATAGCTATATTTTTGAGGAATGTAGAAAAAATATTGTAAGTAGCTGTACTGCTCATAATAAATTTAATGATACGCATTTGTATATTTTAGCTGCCATTTCCATTTGAATATATGTACTGAATTCCTCTTGAAACACTATATGTGTCTGAGAGTTTACAATAAAGAATTTGAACTTGATTTGAACTTGAACTTGAACTTGTTTATGTTATCCATGGCCACCGTCATTTTACACCAAATTTATGAAATTTTGGAAGTCTTTTCGAATAATTCTCTAGAAAATATTTCAATAGGTTTCAAAATTTATATTGTATATTCACACACTGCAGTTATTCATATATAAATAAAAAAATATATTGTACCCTTACATCCAATTACAGCACTCCTAAGTTGACTTCCTTCACCTGCCTTGGGTACACAAAATGTCAACCTAATGCTGGGAAAATGTAATACTACCGTTTTCCCTATACTGTGACATAAAGATATAAAGAATTCTTATGACACCATTAATGCAATACTGGGTTATTGTGAAAAATTTGGCTATAAAAAATACTTGTATGTCCCCATTACTTAAAGAAACATGGATCATTTTATATCCCCACCCCTACATGCTGGTTTACCTCTTTCTGTACTTCTTTCAGATAAGGCTTAATAAACAACCTGTATCCAATCATATCTTATCTTATTTATAAAGAATAATAAACAGTTCTATTCAAACAGATAAAAATGACAGTTCCATTCAATTTGTATTCATTTTATCCAAAATTTACAACAGAAAGGCCAATCTAATGCTGGGAAAATGTAATACTACCGTTTTCCTAAAAGAGTTTGCTATCTAAGATTGATATCAACTACTCGACGAATAGCTTACATTAAAATAGAAGTGTGTAATATCCCAGAATAACAAGTTGATTAGAATTTAGTCTAAATATGAGTGGATCAGATCTTGTATAAAAATGTTCCCAAATTGTTACTTTTTTTCTTATACAGGAAGGTAAAAACCAATTTCAGCGTTTTTTTCATCCCTTTGCTATAAAAATTTACAACTAAATAATATACCATTGCGTGTTTTCCTCTTTTTAAAATTTGAGGTCCATCAAGATTATAATTAAGTACACCAGACGCGTGTTTCAACTACACAAGACTGACAAATTAAACAAAAATAAATAACTAAACAAATATATAAAGACAAGCTTATTGATAATATTAACGAAATCTGTGCAGCCAGTATAAAAACATCACTACGAAGGGGTTCTTGGAAGACCAAAAGTACTAATCAATAGTTTTCATAATCATTTTATTTTAAATTAATGGATTATAACCTAAGTAACACGTTAGACCACTGCAAGTTGACAATTTGCTCTATCCATTATAAAATGTCATCTTAATGTGGTATTTGTAGAATGTACTACATACATTTTTTACTAAATTCTTTCATAGATACAAATAATTGGTTTTGAAGTTTGGTTGTAACTTTAGAAAGATTGTTACAAACAGGATATCTATCTTTAATATTTCGGTGATGGTGTTTACAGATCCCGTAAAGTTAGATACGATCTTTCTTAATTTATTGATACTTTGAAAAGTTAATGCAAAAACACACATTAAATATCATATCTTGTTATTGTCATGTTTTTTATGCTAGAACTTTGATACATAAGAGTTAAAACCTTAACATTCACCCAGATTTGGTGGTCTTTCCATAATTTCTGGTCAAACACAGAATTTTGTATGCTTCGAATTTCGTTTTTTTTTCTACAAATGACTGGTACAGTTTTTGTTGCATATGAAGTAGCATACTAGTCCAATAAAAATCTTTGAAGAGCTACCACAACAATGACTAGTATATAATATAAGTAGAGAACTTTATTAATTATTTTGCCATTTTGTGACTCTTCGAAGATTGCACTTTTTTGTCTGTTTCTTATACGTTATTGTCAATCGAAGTTCTGTTTTCTGGCTGTGTACTAGACACGCTTCTTTTGCCTCGCCTAGGGAGACTTAGGAAAACTATTTCCAGTAGCGGCGTCAACAATTTGTTAAAGTTTGTGATTAGGTCAAACCACTAATGGTAAATCAATGATATTTGGTATGCAATTGGATAAGCCTTGGCACATTTCATTTCATGGAGACTATTTAGCCCCGCATCCTCAGTCATGGTCTATTGACTCTTAAACATTTGCATAGTTTAAATGTTGAGTTTTATCATTGGATCAGTGGAAATGGTGAGTCAATAATATCTGGTATGCAGTTGTATAAACATTGGCACATCTCATTTCCTTGGAGACAGGCTAGCTTTATCCCATCATTCAAAGTCCATTGACGTTGAGAATTGCATAGTTTACATGTTAAAGTTTGTGATTAGACTAGTTTTAGTGGAACCACTAATCAATGATATTTGGTATGAAGTTGTAATAGTATTGGCATATCTGATTTCCACGTAAGTTTTTTGGCTCTGTACCTCCAGTCATAGTTCATTGACTGAATATTTTGCAAATTTTTTGTTCCAAAGGATTGCTATTGTAATTTCAATATACATACGGGACATGTATATGAATGTGTCAGCAGTTTATGGTTATGTTAACCATGCTGTGTGTATTCGATGTGAATGGTTGTATTAGTTGTTAGTTAAGGGGTTTGTATTTGTTCAACTGAGGATAAATTTGTCATTTGGTATGAGTACTCTGTGATTATTAGTGAATTTAAGTTACAATTTTCAAATTGCATATCATAGGAATTCCCGCTAGGACACATATTTGAAGTCCTCTCATCATTAAGTACGGACTTTTGGCGCAGTTTGGCGTGTTAATTGCAACTGTAATAATCTAAAATGCAGAATTCAATGTATTTAAAACTGCAATATTCAGTCACTTACGTTGCTAAAGAAAATATTTTTCAATCGGAAATTGTTTATTATAAATTTTTTTTTGCAATATAACGGGCAGCAGTAAACAAATTGTATCAGACCTATCTCTTGCGCAATGGCGACAACAATTCATGTCTTAGCATCAATGGTAATGGCTTTACCTTTGTCTTAATTAGAAACCACAATAATAACAACCCATTTATAACATGCAAGTCACACAAAAGGTCTTCACAACCTTTATAATTGAAAATTATAACACCATGCACATAGAAAACTTGCAAAAGCATTCAAGAAAAAGGATTGAACTGTATAACTCCGGTCTTTTGCTGTAAATTTTCTGTTTATAAAGATATTGAATTATTTGAAACACTAAGGTTTTCCAACCCACTGACATAGATGGTCTTTACTGTTTATGCAATGTTGAATCATTCAAAACACTAAGATTTTTCTACTCCCTGGAATAGATTGTCGTATCGGTATTTGGCACAATTTTTAAAATTTTTCAGTTTTACCCTTCAACCCACTTGTTTTGAATCGAGCAACAATGATGCGTCTAATGTAAACGAAACGCGCTTCTGTGGAATTGGCAATTCACTGAACATTGAAATTTGATAATGCAAGCAGAACATTCTTGTTTGACAAATATTCTTATTTAACCAAGTTTATAAATGATTCTTATCCTTTTTGACATATAATAATGTATAGTCTTTTGTTTGAAAGTCTAAACAAAAGAAAAAAGGCACAATCAAACATAATGTAAACTGTCATAAGTATAGAATTTGTCTGACCACAAAATTATTACTTAAAAACTAACAGCACTGTGTTTGAAGAGGTGCCACATCAGTTGGGGATTTGACTCGGACTGGAATTTACAGAAGGCGTTATCCAATCAAAAGAGGCATTACATATTACATTGCATCATTATACTTATCCTCAACTTCTAAGATCAGCACAGTGATTTAAAATATCATAACAAAGGATGTCATTCACAATTAAGCTCTATGTTAGAGCCTGTATGCATACTTAAAATGAATACCCCTTTTTATCCTTTATCTGATAAAAATATCTAATGAAAGTCAGTTTCAGTAGCAAATAGTTTTACAGATAAAGCGGACAAGGTGTAATATTGGTGAAGATCCGCCATACATTTGAAATATCAGGGAGAAGTGGTGAGACTTAAGACAAAATTGATAACACTATGGTTTGTATGTATCTGTTTGACGTATGGTTTAATATTTCATTTTCTATATGTACACCGTACTTGCATGACTTGTGTTTTCATAAATTTATATGTGACTCCAACATTACTGTTTTGCTTTATCTAAAGTCGTATTTATTTAATATTTATTTTTATTTCTCATGTCTGTCATGAATCCACTATTTAAAGGTAATTAAAAAACCCTTATTCTTGTCCTCAACAGAAAATATTTGTTTTACAGAAATTGGTTTCAACAGGTCTCGTTATGATTATTTGGTTGAGTTGTTTCCTGTTGATCATTAAATTAAAAAGCACCTTTTTTGAAAGCAAACTGTTCGGACAAAATCACTCATAAGAGAAAAAAAAACCAAAAAAACCAAAGATAGGCTTATTTCCGAAGTGTTAATTTTTAGTATTCTTGTCTTTCATTTTTGCTTACGTGCTTTGTCTATATGCCATTTTGTTTTTCTTTGTTGGCATTTTTGTTTGCTGTTATAGTGATTAAGATTATAACACAATGTTGACTGCTGTTCCCCTATTTTTGACATTTTAACCTAATATGTCTGTTTGTTTTGTTCACACATTGTTGTCAATATAATGGAATTTTATGCGACTGTCATACAAGTGAGAGGTTTAGCTAGCTATAAAACCAGGTTTTATCCACCATTTCCTACATAAGGAAATGTCTGTACCAAGCCAGGAATATGACAGTTGTTTTCCATTCTTTTGATGTGTTTGGGTTTTTGATTTTGGCATTTGATAAGGGACTTTCCGATTTGAATTTTACTTGGAGTTCGGTATTTTTGTTATTTTACTTCTTATGATAGTTTAGTTGGTACAAATACCTTTGTTGTCCAAGTGGCTTTTTGTTGTTTTTGTGTACTTCATTTAATATATTGATATAACTTACACATGCTATATGTCTGTGAAAGTTACCAATACTATTAACACCAAACTAACTAGTTTACAGCAAAATATGATGTTAAGGATGTTCGCTACTCTGTTTCAAAATAACAAACTTTTTAAAAGACTGTTTTAAATTGATTGTATATAAATGAAGGAACTAAAAAAGAAGAAAACAATGAAGGGTCCGTGTGCTTATTTTCGAGATATAAGCCATTGAAAATTTGGCTGGACATACTTCTCTCTAGATTTTTCATACATTAAACATTGGCACCTTTTTTCTTTCAAAAACGATGAAAAAATAACAAGGATTTTATAAGATTTTCAAAGATGACATTTTGAACTAAATGTAATCAAATTATGGAAAGAAAAGTAGGGGTAAGTAGGCAAAATTTTAATGTCACTACATGGATAAAACCGGAGGATTCCGAATATCTAGGACAAATTCCAAAACAAGAGGAGCGAACATCCTTCAGCTTTCTTCAAAAAAACAGACTTTATACTGATATGTATTTAAAAAAGTGACTCAAAAGTTGTTCTTTGAATTTTATAGATGCTGTTCCTGCTAGACCATCAAATGTTGATATAAATCACACACCACCAGTCAAAGATGACAGTTTTTCATCCGAAGAAGCTCAAATGGTAGAATTTTATTATTCATATGTCCGGTCTGTGTTTAAAATTTTGATTTAAGGTAGTTTAGTATCAAGTTGTAGTCACATCAACCTGAAATTTAGTATCCAGATTCATTATAATATAATGTGAACTTGATAAGGTATATGCAAATAAGGATTTACACACCTAAATGTTTGGGTTTATTGGAAGTGATATAGTGTGAGCCAAGTATGGTATCCTATGGACACATATTCTTGACTCTTGATTGTTTTATTTTATTAACTTGGCACAGAGCAGAAAAGGGATGAAGTATGAAAACATTTTTTTTGCCCTGGATATTCCAAAAAGAGACATTTTTCAATCCTTTCAAATAATGTTTACATTGTTGATAAATGAACATGATAAAAGGAGTAAGGTCACTTTGTAATATATATTAGGAGAGTCCAAATTTACATTGTAGGCCATCATTTCATTCTTTAAGGCCTATTAAGTTGGTGAAAATTGAAAATTTATAATTCATCCCAATAATCTGCAAAAAAACTCTTTTGGCTTTCTGGATTTATTTAAAAATTATCATATCCCCACTCTAGCAGTATTGTCTATATTGGAACCTCTATCAGTGCGTTCAACAAATATTTTCTTTACACTTTTCTCATTTCTTATTTTTTACAAAATGACTTAAAGCAAGAGTTTTTGTCGCTCCTGTGACGAAAGGTGCAGAATGCAATCAATACAGATTACAATCCAGCTTTGTATTTCAGAGGGTAAAAGACAGATGCCTTATGTTACGAAGTTTTCATCTCGCATAAGCCCGTTGTCCATGATCTCATTTTCATGGTTCAGCGACTGCTTGAAAAAAAAAGTTTTTTTTTTGTCACGCGAATTTCTCATTCATTTTGAATACCAGGATAACTACATGTATGTTTGGTATATATGGGTTCCTTGCAAGGTCTACATGTCAATCAGACAGGTTTCACTTGCCCTCACCCTAATTTCATGGATCAGTGATCAAAGGTTAATATTACATGATTAGGTCAATTTCTCAGATACTGTAAGCATTAGGTCAACTATATTTGGTGTATGGATTTATTTTACTGCGTACATGTCAGCCTGGCAGGTTTCACTTGACCTTGACCTTATTTTCACGATCCATATGTCAATGTTAAGTTTTTGTGTTTTGGTATGTTTATTTTATACTATAAGCAACAGGTCAACTATATTTGGTGAATGTAATGCTTGTAAGATGTACATGTCTGCTTAGCAGGAATCTTTTGACCTTGACCTCAATTTCATGGATTGGTCAATATATTTTCATGATCTGGTCTATTTTTTGTATACTATAAGCACTAGGTCAACTATATTTGGTGTATGGAATAAGTGTAAGGTGTATATGTCAGTTTCATCTGACCTTGACCACATTTTCAAGGTTCAGTGGTCAATATTAAGATTTTGTGTTTTGGTCTGTTTTTCTAAAACTATTTAAGCAAAAATTAACATAACAAAAAATACCGAATTCCAAGGAAAATTCAAAACGGAAAGTCCCTCAACAAATCGCAAAATCAAAAATCAAACACATGAAACGAATGGAAAACAACTGTCATATTCCTGACATGGTACAGGCATTTCCTTATGTAGAAAACTGTCAACTATATTTGGTGTATGGAATGATTTTATGGTGTAGCTGTCAGCCTGGCAGGTCTCATTTGACCGTGACCTGATTTTCACGGTTCATTGGTCAATGTTAAGTTTTTGCGTTTTGGTCTGTTTTTCTCATACTAAAAGCAATATGTCAACTATATTTGGTACATAAGTTCTAAAATAAGTTTCTGTTCTATAATGTTTCTATGCCACAACCAAATGTTCGGAACCTTATACACAATGCCCAATACCACATAAGATCAAGTTCGAATTTGGGTGGCGTAACTTTCACCGTTATTGAGTTATGTTCCTTTATAAATAGAAAAATTAGCGAACTGTTCGACGTTTCCGCACTCTTACTTTACTTTGCCTCATCCAAATGTTATGAATATTGTACACAATGTTATTACCACCAAACACAGATCAAGTTCGATTTTGGGTGGCGTCAATTTCACCGTTCTCGAGTTACCACATTACTGTTTGTTAGAGCACTGAAACCCCAGAACAATCTCTAATGACAACATAAAGAAGCAAACTTCATTAAGTTTCAAAGAAAACAAAACGTTATTAAGTTTGAATAGGTACATTAACTCTTGCATGTTTACACACGGACACATTTTTCATTCATTTTTTTACAGTTTTAATACCAGTTACAACCAATTCATTTAGGATACACGGACAGATTTTAAAAGTGATTACAGAATTGTCATCAACTGGACGAAAAACACAACCAGTTTATCGATGACAAAAAATCCTTATACAGAAAGAAATATAAACAGGGTCATCTAAGCGTTCTACTTAACCTTTTTCTTAAATCCTTACTGCTATTCTTTGTACAAGAGAATATGAGCTTAAAAAAGTTGTGAAGATCAATTCACAACCAGCGATGTCGATTTGTTACAATACAAAATATTTATCCAAAATGTTCGAGCACAATCATTTCTAGCATATTTTTTTAAATAATTTCAAAACTGGATTTTCTACAGTATATACTACTTTTGATCATCCTCAATTAAAAGATCATCCACTACACCTTGTTCGTCTACAAGTTCTTTTCTAAAGCTAATCGTAAATACAAATTTTTCTCTTTAAGGTCACGAAAATATCGTACTTCTTGGAGAACTTTACTCCCCGAGGCACTTCTGTGTTGACATGAATTATCATTCATATGGTCATAGTTATAAATTAACTGTTCAAAAAACTGAATTTGTCGAAATACTAAGGTCTTTCTAACCTAGGAATAGATTATCGTAGCTGTATTTGGCAAAACCTTTCGGAATTTTTGGTCCTAAATGCTCTTCAACTTCATACATAATCTGACTTTTTACCTTTTGGAGCGTCACTGATGAGTCTTTTGTAGACAAAAGGTGCGTCTGGCGTACACAATTGTAATCCTGGTACCTATGATGAGTTTATTTACTGATTCTAACAACAAATACACCGACGACAATATAATTAAAAACCTGACAAAATAGACCGATATCACTTTCCCTAGTGTAAACTTCGAATATCTTGATAGTAGCAGACCCTGTGTCGCATCGTTTGGTGTCTACATATCAATGGAAGTTTCGCACGTGTATGTTCACAGTAAAGATATCTGAGAACGACTAAAATCGACACTACACCCAGTTTAACGACCACCTTCATGAACTGGTTGTCCGATACGACATGTCTGTATTTCAACTCACGAGATACATGTTTTCAAGTCGTTCAAGTTGATCTTTTAAATTATATACCAGAAGAGTCATCTGATAAGTAATCATACCGATTATGTCCTCACCCTATCGTGTCATATTGACAGTATGGAGCTGGCTGAGAGGTTATGCAAGAACCCCACTTGTAGACACCTGCATCATTCACGAAAGCGGTTTTAATTTTATTGTATATCTAAAGTTAAAAACACGTTCCAGACATTGTTTTTGAATATGGATTTTAGAATGTCATGCATCTCTGGAGACGCTTAACCTATTCTGTATTTTAGTCCAATCATTCGATTTATAATTATATAAGCCACACAAACATATGTAATTGTTATACTAATTATGCTCAATTCATAATTTGATTGATTTGATAATTAATATTTCTCACAAAATACATACTTTAACTCGTCATAGATACCAGGATTAAAATAAATTATGCCATGTCCTCGACAAAACGCTAAGCAGAGAAACAACATTTCTACGGATGTTCGTCATCAAGTCAGTTAATGTATATTATAATTCTACTCCATGACTCTTTTCCAAAGAGATTTTCAGGAGTCCTAAGCATATGGAAATGTGTGAGCTCATAACATCTTAGACTGACTTATAGGACGACATTGAATAGCGCACTGAAGTTATCTATGTGCCGAAGTAATCGCGATTATCATTGGATAACGGCAACAAATAAGTCTTAGGCGACTAAATTACCCTAAATATCATGTCTACATTTGCATGGTGTTTCGTGTGATCTTTTACGATTTTTTGGTTTGAAAAAAAAATAGTCAGTCTCAGAGAAATGGAGGTTTTCTCTTATCACACGTATCACAGGGCATTATAACAGGAAGATTTTTCTAGACGTCCGTCACTGACTTTTTGAACAAATAATCTTACTCATAAAATGCAGACTCTAATGTAGTATTTCTAAATGTTTAAGTTGTGTATTTCAATCTAACGTAGCAATTAGAAATTTCATAAAGCATCGTAAGGTGTCTACATATTATTAATATGTTTCGCGCATGCGTGTTCATAGTATACATACCATTCATAGGGGTGTGGTCATAACACAAAAATACTGCTACAGCGGGTATTTGGGAACGACTAAAATCGAGAACGACTAAAATCGAGACTACACCAGACTACATTCATGAATTGGTCTTCTGATACGACGTGTCTGTGGCTCAAGTAACCAGATACACGTTTTCGTGTCGTTCAAGTGGATTTTTAGATACTCAATTATGTAGTTGATTAAGTATTTTAAAAGTGTCCCTAAATATCCGTCCTATATTTGGAATAAAAGTGGGGGAAGAATTGTGGCACAATCTGCACTTGGCAATTGTTCATTTACATTTTCTACATTTACACATGATCATCTTAAATGCGTTTTTTGACTGGATGCAGCCAATTACAACCGTGATCAATGGAATGTATTACTTTGTGGATCTGAAATTCTGACTTAATTCGCAAAGGGTAAAGAGGAGTGGGCCGGATAGTAACCATTGGCTAGTGAAGATGAGTCAACTAGTACACATAAACGTATACATTTCTTAACTCATCAACCACAGATTTGATTCATTAATTACTTCCAATTGTAGGTTTCAAGCAGTCATACTGAGCTAATACTTGTAAGCAACATAACATGTCGTTTTGGATATTTTGCATGTTTGTAGGTCAATATATTATACCTGTCAAAAGTAGGTGACTTATTTAAGGTTAATTGAAGATATTTGGATAAATAACCCGACTTGAAATATTTGAAATGCAAATACACTTATTATAAGATTAAACATATTAGATAAAAAGCGTAAGCACAAATACCATCTGTAGATCCCTCAATATAACTCGTTCCCGTTAAAACATAACAATAATTGGCGACCGTAAAACAACGTGCGGGAAACCAGGATGAATGAACTAGTTAATTTACGACAATTACTGTTCCGATATGGTTCTCCTTACCACCCATTTTTGTCATATTCTCTTATCATCAGAGAGTGGATATGCGAGCTTTAATCCTTTAGTTCTATCTTTACTCTTCTGATCGGTTACTATATTTATTTTTTTATTTATAGGCTTTCAACCTTTTTGTCGGCTTAACACTTTAATAAGTATATATATATATATATATATATATATATATAATTGTTTTCAATTTAGACTAGTTTATGTATATATATATATATATATATATATATAAGTCTAAATTGAAAACAACGTTCAAACCTATGATTGCGTTGGATAAAAACCGCAATTTTTATACGTGTGCATGCAAAACAAATTTCTTTGTAGAGGGGTCTAAATACAGCACAAACAACATTTTCCAAAAGACCAAAAAAGAGAAAAAGTATATTTTAACAAAACGCATTTGACTAGCAGGTCGAACAACGGATGTTCTTAAACCCTGCTGATATATATATATATACATATAAGAGACAAACATGAGTCTTTTTATACAAAATATAAACAGTGTATATGTTATTTACACTTTCCCTCTGAAGTAATGTGTTTTCATAACAGTACATCCTACTTTCATTTATATGTGTTGATCAATGGCTATATACTACTTCTGAAATAGCAGGAATTATTAAACAGTCTTGTTGTGTAGGATAATTTTATTCGTGCTTGGTTGTTCTTCATATCCACGGCACTGCTTTACAAGGATAGCCGATTGACTTCACTTCGCCATCATTTTGATGAGCCTCCCTATGTGTCATATTTTCTTATCGACAAGTTGTTTACATCAGGACGTTGATAGACAAGATTTAATCCTTTAACATTTACCCAGATTGTATCGCCTTTCTGCAAGTTTAGATTAATACTAACCGTCACAGACCTTTGCATGTGTGCTGGAAGAACTTCAGGGATACACCGGTTTCCATTCCTGTCTCTGCTATTCAGAATACACACAGATACAGGGACTGGATCATTATTACGTCTGTTATCTAAATTCAACGTTACATCGATATAGTAGGATCCAGGTTGGAGAACGCAAATCGTTGTGCCATTCCCTTCTAATACAACGACATTTGAGTCGATGGGTCTCCATGGAATTTTCCCATATGTAGTTTCAACTCTATATAAATCAAAGTTGACAATCAGATTGACAAACATCGATTCCCGTTTTGACACAGGACTTGCACCATTTCTGTTGCATATGAAGTAACATACAAGTCCAATAATAACTAGTTGTAAAACGTAAGGAGATATTTTTTTAAATTGTTTTGATATTTTGTGTTTCATCGAAGATTGAACTTTTTTGTCTGTCTCCTTTTCGGAATTGTCGATCAAAATTCTGTTTTCTGGCTGTATAACAGAAGCGTTATGGGATGTATCAACAATTCTGTATACCTCTGAATTGTTGTGAGCGCTTGTGTTTGTAGAAGGTTTTGTATTCTTTCCACTGGGGAAAATCTCATCACACGACATGAGTACTCTTTGGGATTCTTTCGATAATTGTATAGAGTTTGGAAACAGGGTGTTGTGTTCACTGCTGCGTTCACAGTCTGAAATAATATAATTTTAAATTTTAGTATATGTCTTGAATTAATTTGTAACAAAACAAATACCTTTCGTTCTGTATGCAAGACATTTATCTATTTCAAGGGAAAATGAATTCGATTACCCATCATGTCATATTTAGACATGCAGGACTTCGAGAACTGCTGGTTCAAAACTATTGAAAACACGAAGAAGATACTAGGGGGAAATGATGATTATACTATTCAGTATACCACGTTGTTACGATTCTCGCTACGTTTTCGAAGTACACATTTTCACTCAAACTGACACATTCAAAGCAACAAAAAAGTTAATCGTAAATTAATCATGTCAAGTTCCTTAAAATGCTTCAAATATATTCCACTTACCACTTTTTATATTGTGATTCAACCAAAATACAGAATCTTACCAGATTTGGTTGTTATCTTAGAGCTTTGATCAGTAAAAGGGGTAGTGTGTCAATTTTGGATATAAGTAGAAATGTCGTTTTCATCCATAATCTGAAACAATTTTCTTTCGTCCCCTTTGCAATAATTAATTATTTGTAAACAACACCGTACAACCGTATCATTTTATATATGTTTAAAGACAAAGGTAATTTTAGTATAAATAGAAACAATTTTATTTTTAGATGTGGAAAATCATATTCGTCCTTAGAAATCATAACCTACTTTGTTAAGGTTTTTGGCACAAAACAGTTTTGTTAAATTATAATAAAAGGTGTACCTTTAAATTCTCGACCTGGGAAACTTAGGAAAAATTAACAGAAATAATGTTCCTTACGTATGGGATCTGTCAAATCTAGGTATTTTGAGAGGTGTTGTTACTGATTCCAACCAGTGACGACAGAAACTCCAGCATGATTATTATCTTGTACCTTGATTATGCGATTGCACTATGTTTGTTAGTATGGTTTAAACGTCTGCATATACATTCCCCTTATCACTTATTCAAGGGAGAAATAATCTTATTTTGCTTCCCCTAAAAATAAATCCTATGGATATTGCTAATTATAACTCATATCAGAGTTTAAGATCAATTGTTTTCCGGCCCACTTTCTTCAACATTTGTCTTTCCCACTGTTAGACTAGAGTTCGCTATCTGATATTGCTATCAACAAACTACTCAACAAATAACACATGTTGAAATAAAAGTACTGTAAATTCAGAAATTATTGCGATGTTTTTATTATTGCGAAAAATACGACAGGGTTATAATCGCAATAATTTAAAGTCGCATTTTGAAATGTTTATATGAAATAAACAGGATTTTTCTCAATATCGCAAAAATTAAAATCGCATTTTAGTCTAAAATGACAAAATCGCAATAATAAATGCACGCAATAATTTCTGAATTTACAGTACATACCTTCCCGGAGTAACAAGTTGATTAGCATTTAGACTAATTATGAGTTGATCAGATCATCTGTACACATTTGCTTTCAACCAAGTCTTGCAAATTCCTGTACATATATCCCAAATTGTTAATTTTTCCTTATACATAAAGGTAAAAGATCATTTCAGCGTATGTTTCCTCCTCATGGATTAAGAATGTACAACTAAACTATATTTCATAGCATATTTTTCTCTTTTCTATAGTCTTTTCTTTTTTATTTTAACCAACTCTCTTCAAGTTTGAGGTTCATTAGGATTATAATTAAGTACCCCAGACGCGTGTATTAACTACACATGACTGAAAAAATAAACAAAATAAATAATTAAACAAACAAATAAAGACAAGCTTACAGATAATACTAACGAAGTCGGTACAGCCGGTCGATTATATTTACTTAAAAACTTCACTACGAAGGGTTCTTTGAAGAGCAATAGTACTAATCAATAGTTTTCATAATCATTTTATTTTCAATTAATGGATTATAACCTTAGAATACACGTTAGACCACTGCAAGTTGACGATTTGCTTTATCCATTATATAGTGTCATCTTGTAATGTAGTATTCGTTGAATGCACTACTTTAAATCTTTACTAAAATCTTTCAAAGATACAAATAATTTGTTTTAAAGTTTGGTTGTAACTGTAGAAAGATTGTTACAGTTACAACCAAACTTTTTAAAATCAAAGTTAACCTTCAGATCGACAAACTTCGATTTTCGATTTCACAAATGACTGGTACAGTTTTTGTTGCAAATGAAGTAACATACTAGCCTAACAAAAATTTTGAAGAGTTTTGTTTTATACTACCCTATCAATGACTAGTAGTGTAATATAAGAAGAGAATTTTATTAATCAATTTCCCCTTTTGTGACTCTTCGAAGATTGCAATTTTTTGTCTGTTTCCTATCCGTTATTGTCAATGGAAGTTCTGTTTTTTCTGGCTGTATACAAGACACGTTTCTTTTTTCTCGCCTGGAAGGAGTCAAAAAGCGAGACTGAGGAAAATTGTTTCCAGTAGCGGCGTCAACAATTTGTTAAAGTTTGTGATTAGGTCAAACCAATAATGGTAAATCAACGATATTTGCTATGCAATTGAATAAGCCTTGGCACATTTAATTTCATGGAGACTATTTAGCCCCGCCAACTCAGTCATGGTCTATTGACTCTTTAACATTTACATAGTCAAAAAGTTGAAGTTTAAATGGAACCACTCATGATAAGTCAATAATAATTGGTATGCAGTTGTATAAACATTGGCACATCTCATTTCTTTGGGGACAAATCAATGATATTTGGTATGAAGTTGTTATAGTATTGACATATCTGATTTCTACGGAAGTTATTTGGCTCTGTACCTTTAGTCATGATTTATTGACTGAATATTTTGCAAACTTTTCGTTTCAAAGGATTGCTATTGTAATTTCAACTTACATACGGGAATATGTGTCAGCAGTTTATGGTTATATTAACAATGCTGTGTAGACTCGATGTGAATGTTTGTATTAGCTGTTAGTTTATTGGTTTTTATTCGTTCAACTGATGATAATTTTATCATTTGGTATGAGTACTCTGTGAATTTTATTGAATTTAAGTTACAATTTTCAAATTACATATCATAAGAATTCCCGTTAAGACACACATTTGAAGTCCTCTACGCATTGAGTACGGAATTTTGGCACAGTGTGGCGTATTAATTGATATTTCAATTATCTAAAATATATCTTAATATTAGATTAAATACATGTCTTGAAACAAATTGTAATGGATCAAATGCAAAATTCAATATAGTTTAAACTGCAATATCCAGTCACTTACGTTGCTAAAGAAAATATTTGTCAATCGGAAATTGTTTATAATAGAATTGTTTTGCAATATAACGGGTAGTAGCAAACTTACGTAATGGTGACAAAACTTCATGTTTCAGTATGTAAAAGTAAAGATAATTAATCACCCAGTTCATTTGTATGTTTTTAGTTTAAAGCAACTATGTGTACAGGATTTATTTGTTTTACACAGTTTGATTTGGAAGAAAGGCCGACATAGTTAGTTGCACTATTAATAACACAATTTTATATTAATCTTCTTGTACATGTTCTAAAATACATCAAATAACATAATTAGAAACCTAATCTTGATTTATATCCAATTTTTAGAAATTTACCTGTGACGTTACTTTTTGTGGCGTTGTAATTCTATTATATACTAGGCTGTTGTTGTGTACTGTCCTAAATAATTTTAGGTATTCGTTGTTATTCTGTGGTTAACATGTCGAAATGTCCTATTATATTATTTATTTATGTATTTCTCTGTCTTTGGTGTTTTTGCATTTATTTGTACTCTGTTCCCGTCATTTTAGCGGTATATATAACTTTGTCATAAAGCGCGGAGGTTTGGCTAGCCACAAAACGAGGTTCAATCCACCATTTTTTCTTAAAATGTCCATTCGTTTGATGTGTTTGTGCTTTTGATTTTGCCAACTGATTAGGGACTTTCCGTTTTGAATTTTCCTCGGAGTTCAGTATTTTTATGATTTAACTCTGTACCAAGTCAGGAATATGGCATTTGTTATTTAATAGTTCGTTTCTATGAATGTTGCATTGTTGTTTGTTTTTGTTGCACTTCTGCATTCTGTTATTTCGTTGTTTTCCTTTTACAGTTGATGTGTTTCCCTCAGTTTTAGTTTGTAACCAGGATTTGTTTTCTCTCAATCGATTTATGACTTTTGAACAGCGGTATACTACTGTTGCCTTTATTCAGCATCAATGGTTATGGCTTTACTTTTGTCTTATTTGGAAACCACAATAATAAAAACCCATTTATAACATGCAAGTCACACAAAAGGTCTTCACTACCTTTTCTAATTGAAAATTATAACACCATGCACAGAGAAAAACTTACAAAAGCATTCAAGAAAAAGGATTGAACTGTATAACTTCGGTCTTTTGCTGTAAATTTTCTGTTTATAAAAATATTGAATTATATGGAAATACTAAGGTTTTCCAACACACAGACATAGATGGCCTTTACTGTTTATAAAATGTTGAATCATTTAAAACACTTAGGTTTCTACCCCCCTGGAATAAATCGCCGTATCCGTATTTGGCACATTTTTTTAGAATTTTTGGTTTAACCCTTCAACTTAATAATTGATTATACCACCCACTTGTTTTGAATCGAGCAACACTGATGAGTCTCATGTAAACGAACGCACTTTTGTGGATTTTGCAGTTCACTGAACATTGAAATTTGATAGTGCAAGCAGAACATTCTTGTTTGACAAATATTCTTTTTTAACCAAGTTTATAAATGATTCTCAACATCTTTGACATATAATAATGTTGTCTTTTGTTTTTGCTTTTTTTTTTAAATCTTTAGCACATAATCAAGTATAGCTTTTGATTTATTTGAAGGGAAAACATCAAGTCTAAACAGAAGAAAAAAGGCACAATCAAACATAATGTAAACTGTCATAAGTACAGAATTTGTCTGACCACAAAATTATTAATTAAGAACTAACAGTACTGTGTTTGAAGAGGTGCCACATCAGTTGGGGATTTGACTCGGACTGTCAACCATGGAATTTACAGACGGCGTTATCCAATCAAAAGAGGCATTACATATTAAATTGCATCATAATACATATCCTTAACTTCATAGATCAGCACAGTGATTTAAAATGTCATAACAAAGGATCTCATTGCCAATTAAGCTCTATGTTATCCGATAAAAATATCCAATGAAAGTCAGTTTCAGTAGCAAACAGTTTTACAGATAAAGCGGACAAGGTGTAATATTGGTGAAGATCGGCCATGAATTTAAAATATCAGGGAGAAGTGGTGAGACTTAAGACACAATTGATAACAATATGGTGTGTATGTAACTGTTTGACGTATGGTTTAATATTTCATTTCCTATATGTACACAGTACTTGCATGACTTGTGTTTTCATAAATTTAAATGTGACTCCAACGTAACTGTTTTGCTTTAATTAAAGTCGCATTTATTTTGTATTTATTTTTATTTCTCATGTCAGTCATTAAACCACTTTTAAAGGTAATTAAAGAAATTTATTCTTGTCCACAAAAGAAAATATTTGTTTTACAAAATTTGGCATCAACAGGTCTCGTTATGATTATTTGGAAGAGTTGTTTCCTTGTGATCAGTAAATTAAAAAGCACATTTTTTGGAAGCAGACTGTTCGGGACAAAATCACTCATAAATAAAAAAAAAACCGAAGATAGGCTTATTTCCGAAGTGTTCATTTTTTGTATTATTGTCTTTCATTTTTGCTTATGTGCTTTGTTTATATGCCATTTTGTTTTTCTTTGTTGACATATTTGTTTGCTTTTATAGTGATTAAGATTATAACACACTGTTGACTGCTGTACCCCTATTTTTGACATTTTTACCTGTTATGTCTGTTTGTTTTGTTCACACATTGTTGTCAATATAATGGAATTTTACGCGACTGTCATACAAGTGAGGGGTTTAGCTAACTATAAAACCAGCCTACATAAGGAAATGCCTGTACCAAGTCAGGAATATGACAGTTGTTTTCCATTTGTTTGATGTGTTTTAGCTTTTGATTTTGGCATTTGATAAGGGACTTTCCGATTTGAATTTTCCTTGGAGTTCGGTACTTTTGTTATTTTACTTTTTATTATATCATCTATATGTTTTAGAAAACACAGTTTTGATAAAGATTGTGTCTTTGTAATTTCCAGTTTGAACCAAAATCACTTTACTTTGGTTTTAAGATGCTGACAAGATGATAGTTTAGTTAGTACAGATACCTTTGTTGTCCAAGTGGCTTTTAGTTGTTTTTGTGTACTTCAATAAATATATTGGTATAAATTACACATGCTTTATGTCTGTGAAAGTTACCAATACTTTTAACACCAAACTAACTAGTTACAGCAAAAGATGATGTTAAGCTTTCTCCAAAAACAGACTTTATAATGATATGTATCTAAAAAAGTAACTCAAAAGTTGCTCTTTGAATTTTATAGATGCTGTTCCTGCTCGACCATCAAATATTGATATAGATCACGCACCACCAGTCAAAAGTGAGGGTTTTTCACCTGAAGAAGATCAAAAAGTATAATCTTGTTATTCTTATGCCCTGCTCTTTCCGGTCTGAGCGTCCTCTTTGTCAGTTTAAAGTTTTGTGTTTAAGGTAGTTCATCATCAAGTTGTAGTCACATCAACCTGAAACTTAGTATGTATATTCATTATAAAATAATGTGAACTTATATAAGGTATATGCAAATTAAGCTTCACAAACCTAAATTTTTGGAAGTGTTATAGTGTGAGCTAAGCATGGTATCCTATGGACACATATTCTTGATTGTTTTAATTTATTAATTGGGTACAGAGCAAAAAAAGGATGAAGTTTGAAAACAAATTTTTCCCCTGGAAATTCCCCAAAAAGAGATTTTTTTCAATCTTTTCAAATAATGTTTAGATTGTTGATAAATGAACATGATGAAAGCAGTAAGGTCACTTTGTAATATAAATTAGGAAGGTCCAAATTTACATCGTAGGACATTATTTCATTCTTTAGGGCCTAGTTAGTTGGTAAAAATTGATGATTTAACCCAATATTCTGAAAAATAACTCTTTTGGCTGGATTTATTGTTATATTATTATACCCCCACTATAGCAGTGGGGTCTATATTGGAACCTCTTTCAGTTCGTCCAACAGATATTTTCTTTACGCTTTTCTCATTATTTTTAAAACAAAATGACTAACAGAATTAACAGAATGCAAGACATAGGGATTACAAACCAGCTTTGTATTTCAGAGGGTAGAAGACTCTGAGGCTTCATACCTTGTATACAGATGCTTTATTTTACGAAGTTTCTATCTGGCATATGTCCGTTGTCATGATTTCATTTTCATGGTTCAGCGACTGCTTGAAAAAAAGTCTTTTTTTTTTTTCAAACAAATTTCTCATTCATTATGTGTAATATGATAACTATATTAGATATATATGGGTTTCTTGCAAGGTCTACATGTCAATCAGACAGGTTTCACCTGCCCTCAACCTCATTTCATCGATCAGTGATCAAGTTTAAGGTTACATGATCAGGTCTATATCTCAGATACTGTAAGCATTATGTCAACTATATATTTTGTATGAACTGATTTTACTGTGTACATGTCAGCCTTGCAGGTTTCATTTGACCTTAACCTGATTTTCCCGGTTCATTGGTCTATGTTTAATTTTTGTGTTTTGGTCTGTTTTTCTCATACTATAAGCAATAGATCAACTATATTTCATGTATGTATTGATTGTAAGGTGAACATGTCTGCTTAGTAGGGTTCATTTGACCTTGACCTCATTTTCATGGTCCATTGGTCAAAATATTTTAATGATTTGTTCTGTTTCTTGTATACTATAAGCAATAGGTCAACTATATTTGGTGTATGGATAAGTGTAAGGTGTACATGTCAGTTTGATGGTTTCATCTGACCTAAATTTCATTTTCAAGGTTCATTGGTCAATGTGAAGTATTTGTGTTTTGGTCTGCTTTTTTATCTAATAGTATAAGCCAAATGTAAAATCACAAAAATACCGAACTCCAAGGAAATTTCAAAACGGAAAGTTCCTTTAAAAAATAGCAAAATCAAAGACTAAAACACATCAAACGAATGGAAAACAACTGTCATATTCCTGACTTGGTACAGGCATGTCCTTATGTAGAAAATTGCCAACTATATTTGATGTATAGCAAAATGTCAACTATATTTGGTGTATGAAATGATTTAATGGTGTACATGTCAGCTTTGCAGGTTTCACTTGATCTTAACCTGATTTTCACGGTTCATAGTTCAATATTAAGTTTTTTGTGTTTTGGTCTGTTTTTCTCATACTTTAAGCAAAAAGTCATCTATGTTTGATGTATGTAATGATTGTAAGCTGTACATGTATGCCTAGCAGGGTTTATTTGACCTTGACCTCATTTTCAGGGTTCAGTGGTCAATGTTGATTTTTTGTGTTTTGGTCTGTTTTTTCTAATACTATAAGCAAAAAGTTAAAAAAAAAAAAAAAAAACAGAAATATCGAACTCCAGGGAAATTTCAAAACGGAAAGTCCCTTAACAAATGGCAAAATCAAAAGCTCAGACACATCAAACGAATGGAAAACAACTGTCATCTTCCTGACTTGGTACAGGCATTTCTTTATGTAGAAAATTGTCAGCTATATTTGGTGTATAGCAATAGGTCAACTATATTTGGTGTATAGAATGATTTAATGGTGTGCATGTCAGCCTGGCAGGTTTCATTTGATCTTGATCTGATTTTCACGGTTCATTTGTCAATGTTAAGTTTTTGTGTTTTGGTGTGTTTTTCTCATACTATAAGTAATAGGTCAACTTTATTTGGTACATATGTCCCGAAATTAGTTTCTGTTTTTTAATTTTACTTTGCACAACCAAATATTCGGAAACTTATACACAATCAATGCTTAATACCATTAAACACAGATCAAGTTCGAATTTTGGTGGCGTAACTGTCACCGTTATTGAGTTATTTCCCTTTATAAATTGAAAAATTAGCGAACTGTTTGCCGTTTCCGCACTCTTACTTTACTTTGCCTCATCCAAATGTTATAAAAAATATACACAATGCTTATTACCACCAAACACAGGTCAAATTTGATTTTGAGTGGCGTCACTTTCACCGTTCTCAAGTTACCCATTACTGTTTGTTAATAAACAAAGATAGCACTCAAACCCCAGAACAATCTCTAATGACAACATACAGAAACAAATTTCATTAAGTTTCAAAGAAAACAAAACGTCAATTAGTACATTGACTCTTGCATATTTACACAAGGGGACATCTGTGTCCCATGGATGCATTATTCATTTATTTCTTCTACAGTATTAATACCAGTTCCAACCAATTCATTTGGAATGCATGGACAGATTTTAAAAGTGATTACAGAATTGTCATCAACTGGACGAACAACACAGCCAGTTATCGATGACAAAAATTCCTTATAAAGAAATATATATATCAGGGTCATCTAAGAGTTCTACTTAACCTTTTTCTAAAATCCTTACTACTATTCTTTGTTCAATAAAAGATGAGCTTCAAAAAGTTCTGAAGATAAAATCACATCCAGCGATGTCGATTTAATAAAATTGAAAAAATCTTATCCAAAATGATCTCGCACAATCATTACAATAAAAATAAGGAGATGTGATATGATTGCCATTGAGGCAACTATCCACAAACTTTCAAGTGAAATGGAAGTAAGCAATTATAGGCAATCGTACGGCATTCAACAATGAGAAAAATCCACACCGTATGGTCGGCTATAAAAGGCCCCGACATGAAAAATATGAAACAGTTCAACTGAGAAAACTAACATCCTAATTTATAACAAAACAATTTACGAAAAACAAATATGACAGATATGAACCTACGACAACTACTGAGCTAAAAGCTCCTGACAGGCACATACAGAATGTGGCAGGCTTGAACATGTTTGTGAGCGCTCAACCCTCCCCTAACCTGGGACAGTGGTGTAACAGTACAACATAAGAACAAACTATAGAAATCAGTCGAAAAAGGCTTAACTCACCAGATGGATACAGATAGAAATATATCTAACAAAAACACAGAGTGGACGTGGACGGGTACTTATACATCCCAAAAACAAAAAGACACAGACCAGATCTGAAAGTACTCGCAGTTACTGACAGCTAGTTCAAAGCCAATAACAACTAATTAAAAATATCAAGACTAAAATATCAATCAGTACACATCCAACATCCAATGGATTTAGTGTAAAAACGTCATTTACAGTCAGAGAAAAACATGACCTTGTACAATGCCAAACTATAGGTATCGACAGATTGTAATACCGTGAAAGTACATATGTGTAATATTTAGTATGATTTCAATTTACTGATAACAAAATCAATATTTATACTAATGAAAACAATATTCAAAGAATTAATTACAGTGTTGAAGAGGTAACCTTTTGAATAAGTTTATTTAAAGGATTGATAAGTTTACCCGGATGGTATCTAAATTTCCGGGCTCGGTTCACATCACCATAAAATTTGGGATGTGCTATTCCGTTTGAAATAAGTTTTCTACAGGTACAGCCAAACTTGCAGACCAAATCTTTGTATCTATGAAAGAATTTAGTAAAGGTTTTAAGTTATTTGTGGTAACGAAATCCCTGACTTAAAAATTTACTAGTATTACATAGATTACGCTCATTAAAATCCAAAACGTCAATACAGACACGCGCATAGCGAACGAGTTGGGATATATAAACACCGTAAGACGGTGTCAAAGGAACATCACAGTCCAAAAAAGGAAAATTAACAATAGGGAAAGAACAATCATCCCTTTTGTGGTAAATTTTTGTGTAGAGATTCTGGTGTTATACTGAAATATCTAAATCTAGGAAAGGACAGTTATTGCTATTGATATTAGATTGATTTGAAGTAATTTCCTTTGGGTAAATTTCGGCAGTATAGTTAGAGAATTCTTGATTATTTAAGGATAAATATCATCAAGATAACGGTAAGTGTTGTTGAATTTATAAATTAAATGGAATTAAGACGGCTCTATACTGAGTTTGGCCATAAACTGTGATTCAAAACAGTAAAGGAACAAGTCTACTATTAAAGGGGCACAATTGGTGCACATAGGAATAGCATATTTTAAAAATAATTTCAAAACAGTATTTTCTACAGTATATACTGCTATTGATCACACTCAATTGAAAAATCCCCTACACCTTCTTCCTTTAGCAGTCCTTTTCTAAAGCTAATCGTAAATACAAATTTTTCTCTTGAGGGTCACGGAAAAATCGTACTAATTAAGAACTTTAATCCCCGAGGCACTACTGTGTTGACATGAATTATCATTCATATAATCATAATCATAAATTAACAGTTAACAAAACTGAATTTTTTGAAATACTAAGGTCTTTTACCCTAGGAATAGATTACCATAGCTGTATTTGGCAAAACCTTTCGGACATTTTGGTCCTCAATACTCCTCAACTTCACACATTATCTGGCCTTTTTACCTTTTGGAGCGTCACCGATGAGTCTTTTGTAGACGAAAGGCGCGTCTGGCGTACGCAACTGTAATCCCGGTACCTATGATGAGTTTATTTGCTGATTCTAACAATAATACACTGACGACGATATCATTAAAATCCTGATAAAATAGACCGATAGCACTTTTCCTAGTGAAAACTTCGAATTTCTTGATAGTAGCATACCCTCTGTCTCATCGTAAGGTGTTTACATATTAATGGTACGTTTTGCGTTTGTATGTTTACAGTATAGAGACTTTATTCATAGGTTTAATGTGTGATCACAGCGGGGTTTTGAGAACGACTAGAATCAACACTACACCCAGTTTAACGGCCACCTTCATGAATTTGTCGTCCGATACGACGTGTCTGTGTTTCAACTCACGATGTACATGTTTTCGAGTCGTTCAAGTGGATCTTGAGATACCAGAATAGTCGTCTGATAAGTAATTCTATCGATTATGCCCACTACCTATCGTCACATATTGACAGTATGACACTGTCTGGCAGGTAATACATGAACTCCACTTGTACATCTGCATCATTTACGAGATCCTCCCAGTAGTTTTAGTTTTATTATATATCCAAAGTTAACAACACGTTCCAGTCATTGTTTTTGCATGCGGACTTTAGGATGTCATGCATCGCAAGAGAAGCGTAACCTATCCAGTCAAAGCACTCGATTTAAAAGTCACACAAACATATGTAAATGTAATATAAATTATGTTCAATTCATATTTTGATTGATTTGATAATTAATATTTCTCACCAAATCCATACTTAAACTCATCATAGATACCAAGATTAAAAAAACTATACCATGTGCTCGACAAAACGACAAGCAGAGAAACAACATTTCTACGGATGTTCGTCATCAAGTCAGTTAATGTAAATTATAAGTCTACTCCATGACTCTTTTGCAAAGAGATATTCCGTATTCCTAAGCATATAGAATTGTGTGCGCTCAAAACATCTTTTATTAATTAACTACTCTGTTATAGGACTTAATATATATTGAAAACTGCCTATGCAATATAAAAGTGTCAAATCGGCTAATACAGAATAACTCGGCCAATATTGATTTTTTCTGTATTGGCCGAGTTCTGATCCGGCAAATACAGGATTTCGGAACGTCTCTAGTTTTTAGATCGAAAGTCATGATAAACACAAATTGAAGGTAAACAGTCGTTTAGGAAGACGCAGTTTTCATTTACTCACCATAAACATGCCGAAACGTTCAGTGTGGCATATATTTCAGGCTGAAGACGGTAACATTCATTTGAAAAGCATTTTGTAAGCAGACCATTGAATTATTTCAGGTTTGGGCAACGAGTAGTTTATCACAAAGTTCATTTCTTGTCGACCTCAGGTACAACCGATTTACTGTTTACTTTCGCTTCTCATGTTTTGTAAACTGTCATTAATTTTTCAACCCGAACCAAGCATATGCATTGTGAAAGGGTGACCTGTAATTGTTCAAATCTTGGGTCAGTTGCCTTATGGATAGTTGTATCATTTTCAATCATATTCAACTCCTACATTTTTTTTAGAAAATAATTTGTTTCTGCATTACACATGCAATGGCAGTACCTTTCCAATTACTATTTATGTGTTGCGTCAAAATATGAACTGTAACACTTTATAGTGACTGGTAAGGGTAGAAAATTTCATCAGATGAGAAAATGTAGAAGACGCCTGGAAACAGCACCAGATCATTTGATATTGCAGCTTATAAACATGATAAATGAGATCTCAGATTTGGATAGTTCCACTTCAAGGTAAAAAATGTTTATCTCTTGTAGTATATAAAACAATGTTAACACTGTAGTTAATTAATAATGGTATCATTACGTGTATTTCTGTATTGTCCTTGTTATTGGTCCTTGGCCAGCTGTATTGGCCTCGGACCAATAACAAGGCCAATACAGAAATACTCACGTAATAATACCATATTATTAATTAACTACTCTGTAATGGGACTTAATATGATGATAACTGCCTGTGCTATACAAAATGTCATCTCTGCCAATACAGAATTAGTCGGCCAATATTGAATTTTTTTTAATTTGGCCGAGTTTTGATCCGGCCAATACAGGATTTCGGAACGTCTCTGTTTTTTTTATAGATGGAAAGTGATGATGAACGCCAACTTAACGTAAACAGTCGTTTGGAAGACGCTGCTTTATTTACTCGCCATAAACATGCCAAAACGTTCAGTGTGGCAAATATTTCAGGCTGAAAACAGGCACATTTAAAAAAGACCTTTTGAAGGCAGAAAATTTAACCATTTCAGGTTTGGCCAACGAGTCTGTAGATTATCACAAAGCACATTTCTTGTTGCCCTCATAACAATTTAAAACATTTTATCAGTTTAATGGGCGCAAATCGATTTACTTTCTATTTTCGCTTCTCATGCTTTTGTAAGGTGTCATTTATTTCTCAACCCGAACGAGGCATATGCATTGTTGAAGGGTGACCTGGCAGTTCAGGACTTACAAATTACCCTAAATATCGTGTCTACATTTGCATGGTGTTTCGTGTGATATTTCAAGATTTTTTTGGTTTGAAAAAAATAGTCAGTCTCAGAGAAATGGAGGTTTCCTCCGAGCACACGTATCACAGGGCATTATAGCAGGAAGATTTTTCTAATCACCCGTCACTGACTTTTTGAACAAACAAATTATCTTACTCATAAAATTAAAATGTTGACTCTAATCTAGTATTTTTAATGGTTTAAGTTGTGTATTTCAATCTAACGTTTAATGCAAATAACAATAATTTGACATTCTACAGTCCACTTGCAATTACAATGTAAAAATGGCAGTGTCCAGTGTTCAGAAATGTCGTTAAGCATCGTAAGGTGTCTACGTATTATTGATATGCGTGCGTGTTCATAGTATACATTCCATTCATAGGGGTTTGGTCATAACACAAAAGTACTGCTACAGCGGGTTTTTAATGACACTAAAATCGACACTACACCAGATTTACGGGTACATTCATGAATTGGTCGTCTAATACGAAGTGTCTGTGTCTCAACTCACCAAATACATGTTTTCGTGTCGTTCAAGTGGATCTTTAGAAAGCAAGATAGTCGTCTGGAATGTTATTTTACCGATTGTGTCCACTCCCTATCGTGACATTTTGACAGTGTGAATTGTAACAATGGCTGTGTCCAATGTTTCCAAATATCGTGAAGCAAAAACCGCTAATATACGTTGACATTCCAACAGTTGCACGAGGAAGGTACTCAGTTATGTAGTTGATTAATAAATTTAAAAGTGTCATTAAATATCGGTCCTATATTTGGAAAAGGGGGGGGGGGGGGAGGGGTAAAAACTCGTGGCACAATCTACACTTGGCAATTGTTCATTTACATATTCTACATTTATCCGTGATAATCTTAAAGCGCTTTTTGACGGGATGCAGTCAATTACAACCATGATCAATGAAACATATTACTTTGTGGATCTGAAATTCTGACTTAATTTGCAAAGGGTGAGGAGGAGTGGGCCGGATCGTAACTATTAGCTATTGAAGATGAGTCAACTAGTACACATAAACGGGTACCGTTCTTAACTCATCAACCACAGATTTGTTTCATAAATTCCTTCCAATCGTAGGTTTCAAGCAGCCATACTGAGGTAGTACTTGTAAGCAAAATAACATGTCGTTTTGGCTTTTTTGTATGTTTGTAGGTCAATATATGATACCTGTCAAAAGTAGGTAACTTATTTAAGGTTAATTGAAGATTTTTATTTATTAAGAAGATTAATATTTAAATAAATAACATGACTTAAAACATTTGAAATGCAAATACACTTATAATAAGATGAAACATATTAAATATGAAGCGTTAGCACATACACCATCTGTTGATCCCTCAATATAACTCGTTTCGGTTATAATGATAACATATTTTTCGACCGTAAACAACGTGCGGGAAACCAAGATGAATTAACTAGTTAATTTACGACAATTACTGTTTCGATATGGTTCTCTTAACCACCCATTTGTCAAATTCTCTTATCACCAGAGAGTGGATATGCGAGCTTCAATCCTTTAGTTTTATATTTTGTCTTCTGATTGATTACTATATGTCATTTTTTATTTATGGGCTTGCAACTATTTTTGGCGGCTTTACACTTTAATAAGTATATATATATATATATATATACATGTACGTATATAAGAGACATACATGAGACAGTTTTTTACAAAATATAAACAGTGTATATGTTATTTACACTTTCCCTCCGAAGTAATTTGTTTCCATAACAGTACATCCTACTTTTATTTATATGTGTTGATCAATGGATATATACTACTGCTGAAATAGCAGAAACTATTATACAGTCTTGCTGTATAGGATAATTTCTGAAGTGGTTTATTGTTCTTCATATTCGCGGCACTGCTATACAAGGATAGCCGATTGACTTCACTTCGCCATCTTTTTTATGAGCCTCCATATGTGTCATATTTTATTATCGACATGCTGTTTACATCAGAACGTTGATAGACAAGATCTAATCCTTTAACAAAAACCCAGATTGTATCGCCTTTCTGCAAGTTAAGATTAACATTAGCTGTCACAGACCTCTTCATGAATGCTGGAAGAACTTCAGAGATACACCGGTTTTCAGTACTGCCTCTGCTGTTCAATATACACACAGATACAGGGACTAGATCTTTATTATGTCCGGTATCCAAATTCAACGTTACATCGATGGAAAAGTATCCAGGTTGGAGCACGCAAATCGTTGTGCCATTCCCTTCTAAGGCAACGAAGTTTGCGTCTATGGGTCGCCACGGAATTTTCCCGGATGTAGTTTCAACACTACGTAAATCAAAGTTAACATTCAGATTGACAAACTGTATTGTATAATTTCTGTTGGATATGATGTAACATACTGGGCCAAAAATTACTATTACTAGTAAAATACATATATAAGGTAACAATTGTTTAAATTGTTTTGTTATTTTCTCACTTTTCGAAGGTTGTACTTTTTTGTCTGTTTCAATTTCGTTATTGTCGAGCGGAATATTGTTTTCTGACTGTATAGCAGACGAAGCGTTTTCGGGTATATCAACAATACTGTGTTCATCTAAACTATTTGCGTTAGTTAAAGAAATTGTACAATTTCGACCTTGAATATCATTGGTATCAATGCACGTTTCTGCCTTGATTATGGAGCTTTGAAGCAGGGTGGCGTGTTCGCTGCAACATTCTGAAAAATAAATTAGTATAATTATTTATCTATACAATGAGAAATGAAACAAATGCAAAGATGAAAATATAGTAAACCTCCAACATTCAGTCACTGTCTATGCTCCAGTAAATATTTTTTAAATCGAAAAGTGTATATTGTTGGCATTTTAAGCAATATCATGGGCTGAAATGGAGAAAATTTCATTGAAAATATTATATTATCCATATTAATCTTATTATTTTTATACCCCTTAACCATTTAAACAAAATCCTGGTATTCTTTGCTATGATTTTTTTTACACAATATAAAAATAGGAACTTTAGGTCCCCGTACACCTTTAACAATAAGCAAAACCCATACCGCATAGCAATGACAAAATGTAAACGAATTCGAACGAAAAAACTAACAGCCTCATTTATGTACAAAACAATAAACGAAATACAAATATGATATACAACAAAACAAACGATAATCATTGAATAACAGGGTCCTGACTTGGGACAGGCACATACAGAATGCGGCGGGGTTAAACATGTTTGCGGGCACGCCACCCCTTAACCTGGGACAGTGGTTTCACAGCACAACATAAGAACAATCAATGATATTTAGGTGTCATATTATACATCGCCACTGTATACTGAATCTTACACATGATGTTACATATCCAACCCTAATATTTTACAAAATTTAATTAAATAGTGGATACAGCAAAAATTAATCGTAACCCTTTAACCTGATATATTATATTGACAACGATGCGTGAATAAAACAAACAGACATAATAGGTAAAAATGTCAAAATAGGGGTACAACAGTCAACACCGTGTCACAATTGAGTTTCCTAATAGCCCATCTTCATTACTGGTTTCTATGTGCTTTAATTGCGAATTGAGATGATTAAAATTTCCTGGACATTACGCACGCAAGACTATTTAAACTTAATTGACTAAGTACTGGAAAATGAATGAGTTGACTATGATACTTGTTCATTCACTAAACAGTTAGTAGATACTATGGGGGAAATACAAGAGTTCTTCCTTGTGCGTTTTTTTAAATTTATACTCGTTTTTGTCTGATATTTTATTTATTTATATCTCGGAAAGTTTACAATAAAATTGATTTTTATTTCCGGTTGAACATTCTCTAATGTAAATGTTTTCTATGTACAGTATATTATCATCTACCAAGTAGTCAGTGCTTCAGTTAAACTTAGATGGATTTGGCTATTATTTGTATGTTCTTTTTGTCTTATACATCTTTGGCTTTGAACGTTCCTGATGATGGTAAATCCAGGAAAGCGCTTCAGACGCATGAAATTTTTAAGGTGTTCATTTCATTTAAATTATGCACTTTGTCTGTAAATTTCCAGTTCATAAATTATGTCATTGAACTAAAATAAGGCGACAACTCCCTCAGGTGAAGTTGACCTTCGACGGTTTTGGCTTTTTTGCTTAAGTTGAAGTCCTGCATGTTTTATGCTCTAAAATGATTAATAGTTCTGGCTATCCCCACTGTTGGTCTCGAGAGTACACGAAGAACACTTTGCTAGAAACACGCGAAGTGCGTACGGACGATCAGCTGTTTAACTACCACTTGATCAGTATCGTGGGAGATATAATTAATATACTAGGATACCATTCCCCCAGCAACATGCCCTCGATATAGGCACAATTTAAATGAAATATTTTGTCTGTAAGGGTCCAGTTCATAATTTAAGTAATTGACAAAAGCCAAAATTGAAATTTAGGCAGCAAAAGTTTTTCTTCATCGTTTTTAGCTCTTTGTTGTTTATGCCTTCGTACTTCTATGTGCCCCCCAAACAGCGTCATATGATTGGATTTTCAACATAAAAATGATGAGGACTTAAATTATCCAATTTGACTAAAAGTTTAGATTGCAAATCATTACGCAAACCTTACCCTTTTTTAAGAATAAAATGCTTCTTTTTGTAATGTTATTAAGGTGTAAAAGCGTTGACCGAAATTTTGTATAAAGCACGGAAGCACGTCCTACGAAAAATGTTCGCACGATCAGCGATTTTACAACCGTAAAAAATGCCAAAAGAAGCATTCAATTTGTATAATTACATTTTGTGCTACGACCGTGAAATTACGAGATATATCAGTTTGTTCGTTTGTTTTCCTACACATGCACGTGCTGTTATTAATGTTACATTTTATTGGGAAATACAATATAATTTTGAAATGTCTCTCGGTTGTTGTCATCCCATCAAAAGTACGAATTCTTAAGAAACATACATGTAATGTAATTATTCAGCTTAGCTATAATCCCATTTTTTTTACCTTTATTATGAATTTATTCTCTCAAACATTTCATATATTTAGTTTTCCAAACTTTTGGTCTTTTGCGTTAGCCTCTTAACATTGTGATTTAAAATTACACAAAATCTCACCATCTTTTATATCTGTGAATGGAGTAGTATGTCCTTGCTGTACATGAGTAGCAGTGTCGTTTTCTCCAATAATTTGAGACATAATGAAATATTTTTTTCGTCCTCCCTTCAACAATTATTTACTTATGCTATGCAGTTTAAAAAGGACAGAATAGGTACTTTTATAGAATTAACATCCCGATTTTTTATATCTTTGTTATAATCTATCTATTTATATATTTGTTTAAACACCTGATCTATATTTACCATGTTTACATTCGTTATGATTGATCATTACATTTCCGTTGAAAATAAGTGTAAAAAAATAAATACTGCACTAGGTTTTAATTTTGTTTTTCTTGTTCTTGTATTTTATTGAAAAAAATACTTAAGTAGAAAAAATGCTCGTCCCGGGAAAAGATCCATGCCCCACAAATGAAGAAATGTCGGTGCATAACGATACCTTAGTCCCCTACCTTTCATCTTAAGGGATTTTTTTTAATGAGTCTGATTATAAATTTCTTTAAATAAGAAAACATGTTTCAAAAGGGACGTGAAAGAATAGTTTGTTTCCATTGAAAATACTACCTTTAAAATCATTAAGAATAATTTCATAAATTTATTAATTATTTTATGAAATAAAAAAAAATAGGATTTATCATTCAGAACATGTGTCACATAATCTGTGGTTGCGCGGGATCTATTTATATCTACTCAAATCTAAAGCTTGGGATGATCAATAATTCAAAATTTGCAAACAAGTTTACTGGTGTCATGGTAATCGTATGCAAAGTACTATTCTCGTTTGTTTTCAATTTTTACATGTTTAGATATTAATAAGAATTTACTATTTTGATCAAGAGATGCACTTTCTTTATCAGCGTGCTACATTAATCATATAAACAATGTCGTCTCGGTCTTTAAGATTTTCTTGGCTTAGTTATCTGAACCTAGTTTTCTGACTTTGAAACGTAATGTACTTGGTTATCCCTAATTGAAGATCTTACTGCAGTTTTAATTGATGTTATAAATAAAGAAAGGATTCTTAATTTTAATTTATTATTTATGTTGAACTATATTTTATTTAATTTTCATTTTTAATTGGAGATCTGTTGGTTTTCTTCACCGTTTTTATATTCAGATTGTTTGTTCCGGTTTAATAAGATTATGTATGTCTATTAAAATGTTCGTTCAACAGAAGAATGCTGCAAATTCCTCATCATCTGAATTAAATATAAGACCGCGAAGAAGGAACAACATTACCACCATAAAACTAACGCTAATTTATTGCTCCGTGAGAGTAATTTTATTTCAACATGTTTCAACATGTATAATACAAGAACTCTAGTTCAACAGTTGGAAAGCCTAGTATCAATTAAAAAAGTAGTGCTGGAAAACAGTTGAGTTTAAACAGTACTATTTATATAGTTTATGATCAGCTAACTCTGTTCTGTTGCATTTATCTTAATTTGAATAAGCTGAAGCAAAATTACATTCTTTCTACCACGAATGCGTTACAAAAAAAAAATATAAACTTCAAACCTTACTAAGAAACATACACGATGTAGAGCACTCGTATAATCCATGTACATGATCTTCTCCAAACACTACAAGCCAGAAAAAGATTGAAACAACCAGATTTCGTACTGGACTAAAGCTAATTTTGTTGACCAATATAAAGTGATTTTTACTTATCTTAATACACCTTTCAGCCTATGACGAATTCAACATGTTCAAATTGTGTCCTTATTTGACATCGAACATTTAACAATCATGTTTGAATTTTTTGCAGTCCAAGGATGGAACCCAGGCCACGACTCCTCTCAGAAATTCCATGATTTTACCAAATTCCGTACTCAAGCAAACGAAATAAGATCTCTTATATTTCTGTTTTGCCTTCATAGGTTTTCCGTTTCAATAACTTTTAATTGACCTTTTAAATAATATAATACATTAAAACTCTTCTGTTCTTTACTACGAAACTGTTTCAAGATTACCAAAACCATAACAAAGTCAACATTTTAAGGATGGATAGGGAAAAGACTTAATTGTGTCACAGCGCTCAAAATTGTCTTGATATTGACTCGGTAGGATAGTGGTCTCATTAGCAATCATACCACATCTTCTTTTTATACTGTAACTGACACACTATTTATAAAAGGGCAATTTAAAGATGTACAAAATAAAAGACACACATGATTGATTCATGTCTTTTTGTTTGTTATGATTCTAATTGTAAGATTAATGTTTGTGTGTATATTAGCGATGTCTGATAAAATTTGTTACTTTCGAAGCGCTTTTCTGGATAAAACTTCATCTCATACCCCAAAAACAACTGAAAGCCATTGATGTATAACTACCGAAACACGTGAAGAGCTATGTGATCAAAAGTGACATAAGAATAACAAAATCCCTCTTAGGGCAACTTTGCCCGAGGAAGTTGAAACTTCTTTTTATAGTAATTTCTGAAAATTATCTGCTGAACATTTATTTACAAAGTATGATAAAATTCAATTTGCAATATAAAAAAGACTATATTTTGACTTAAAATACGTAAGTAAAAGTAACAATATTCGATGAATATCCCAACAAATGAAAGGGACACTACTCCGATGAATTTTTTTTCTGATGAGGAATCTGGTGTTGTTGTTAATAGGATGATATTTTGATAAGGCGGGTAGTGGAAATACATATTCTGGCCAGGAAAGTACTGTAAAAACAATAACATTTCCCAAGACTGGATAAAAATAAATATTCTGCCTAGCAAAATGCAGGAAATAATTGTGAACAAAACTGTAAATGAAAAAGCCTGACTAGCAATATGTACAAATTTATATTCCAACCGTTTTAATGCCAATTCCTGTATTTTTTGTTGTTTTTTTTTTTTGTCGTCAAAGTCAATTCAAAGATTTAGGTATTCATAATTACTTTTTACATTTAGAACATTAGTGTATAACTTCATACATATCAATTAGGGATACATTTTACACCCAATTAGCTTTGAAAGGTCCGGTTTCACTTTTATCGCTTTTATCCATTCCCAATAATTCTTAAGTTAGAGTAGTAGAGCATTTTTGTCATACAGGATGAAAATAACCAAATATATACGAACATATAGATTTGCAAGTTTACATAAGATTGTTTTTGTAAAACCAAAATCAAATAACTTTTTTAGTTTCTTTTCTCTTAATTAGGATAACTGAAATTAGTTTCTTTGTATTGAAAATTAAAAATAACGATATAAGTTAAAGGAATTGCATAAAGTTAGTGAAGATGGCAGTCTAGCAACACATTTTTAAAAATAAAAGTCAAACTTCAAATGTTTGACACGGTCGGAATCATATCTTTCCAAGTCTTTAAAGTGGAATTAATTGATCGACAGATTTTGGTGGGGTTCGTGTTGCTCAGTCTTAAGTTTTCTTTGTTGTGTTTTGTGTACTATTGTTTGTCTGTTGGTCTTTTTCCTTTTTTTTAGACATGGCGTTGTCAGTTTATTTTCGACTTATGAGTTTGAATGTTCCTCTGGTATCTTTCGGCTCTCTTTTATGCGGGACTAAATTTTGCCAGAAGGTTTTGATTTAATATACTAGTCCCTAATACTGACAGACCTGAAGATCATTATAGAAATTTTTAACTTCTCCATATACATATACGATATTAACACATAATCGAATTTAACAGAACATTCCTCTGTTTTCATTAAAATAAAAGTGATTTCCCTCTGTCAATGTTGTGTAGTACCATTTCAGCAGCACCTGTACCTGGAGTATTTATCTCAAAGTTGGTACGCTATATTACATGGTTTGTATTTCCTATCAGTATTTCCTTGATAGAGGGTTGCTATTTACAAAGAAGCTATTGAATTAATTGTTAATGGTGAAATTGTAGTCATCTCTTGAAAGTTTTAAAGACGCAATCATGATTTGGTTGCCCTCCATTTAATATTTGGTTGATATATAACAGATATGTTCCATTCATTTGGAGTAACCACAATATCGTTCTCCTTTCCTTTTTGATGACGCTCTTCAAACACGACTAATCATCGGATCTTTACACGACTAGTACCACTAGTTAAGAAGGAACTCTTTTTTCTTCCTGGAACACCTTATTCAACTTGGAATTTGGTAGGGCTCTTGTTTCACAGTCTTTAGTTCCCGAGCACTGTTTCTTAGTATTTTTTTTTTGTAATTCTGTTGTCTTTCTTAGACTTATGGTTTTGCTATTCCCCTTGGTATAATTTCAGAAGAATATACTGTGTCTCTCTTATTGATTTTGATGGCTATAAACCTTAGAACATAACAACTTCATTAGGACCGAGCGACTTTCTACTGTATACAATTGATAAGCACACAAGTTCTTCAATATAAAGGAGAAAAAAAATGAAAAAGTTTGATTTGCAAATACTTAAACGAATCGATTTTAATTAAAAACCAAGGCGTAATCATACAATAACATTATACTAGATTTGAATATCTTTTTTTTTCGTTCAGTAGACGTCTTATTGGCAAAGACCCACACGTCTATTTTTTCATATTTTAAATAATCTTGTGTTTGCAAATATTTGCTACTCAACGTTTAGATCGCAAAAAATCAATAATGTTAAGGAAAAAGAAATATTAAACAATGAAAGTAGGGGTACTCCTTTTTGATTCAATTATGAAATGTGTTGAAAAGCTGACAGAAGCAAGCATTTTTATTCAGGACATTATATTAGTTTGTGTTCGGCACGGAATTAAGAGAATGTGGTATGGGAGGTTGGAAGCTTGGCAGAAATATAGGAGAAGGTGGATGCACAGCTAAAGGAGGTACGTACAGTTATATTCAAAAGTTGTTCATGAATATTATCCAAAAGGAGAAACCACTCGGGTATGCGAGATTTAACCTAAAACGAATAAGTGATATTTGTCACACAAAAGGAGGACATCGCGGGATTTCTTACAACCCGTGTCCGCTGAATGTAGAATAACCCACATTTGTAGAGGAGGATCTAATGGAACAACAAATCTGAGGACAATGATAGGCTACTAGTATTTAAGGAGCCTCAAGCATTAAATGAGCTTGGTATGGTATAAGGGGTGCATACAAATGTTAAAACTTCTCCATCCACAGCGAGATTTTCAACATATTTGGGAAATGATAGATGATATATTTAACACAAGTTGGCAGATTTCCAACTATGGGCAAAATGCCTTTGATGATATTTTACAGTTTGTCACTTTGGAAACTGAACCCCTGTCTCATATAACCTACTCAAAGCAATATAATTACGGACTGAAAAAACCGTATCAGAAATGCATATAAGTAGATAAATTTTGAGAAGCTTGTTTACCAGAATTTGTGTGATAATGTTTGTCCTGGAATTTGATTCACTTCAAGTCTATATTAAACTTAAACTTAGATTTCCTTTTGACGAATAGAATGTACCTTGGTGAGATTGAGAAATTCATATCTACTTATACTTTGATATTAAAGGTCCCAGCTGAGTGAAAAAAGCCCTTATGAACTTGAAGGCTGATCACAGGACTTATGATTTCATGTAAATATCATTCTGCGTGTAGAGCCGTGTGAATTATTGACATCAGTTTGAATACGTTTTCTCTTTATATCAGTTTTCATATCATTATACTTTCTTCTATAACAACTTCAAAGCAAATTCCAATCAAATCTTTTGGAAATCGTGGATAGCTTTTCAAAGAGGTTGTTGTACTATCATAAATAAAGGCAACAGTAGTATACCGCTGGTAAAAAGTCATAAATCGATTAAGAGAAAACAAATCCGGGTTACAAACTAAAACTGAGGGAAACACATCAACTATAAGAATAAAACAACGGAACAACAGAAACACTGAACTGCAACAAAAACAAACGCCAACATACATAGAAACGGACTATTTGATAACAACTGCCATATTCCTGACTTGGTACAGGACATTTCAAGAAAAATGGTGGGTTGAACCTGGTTTTATGGCTAACCAAACCTCCCGCTTATATGGTAATGTTAAAAAATATCGTTAAAATGACAACACTACGTGACAGGAATACAGTAAAAGCAAACGCAAGAAGACTCAGCACATAGAAATGCATAAATAAATAATATAATAGTACATTACAACACGTAAACCACAGAATAATAACGGACATCTCCCATTAACGACGGCACAGGACACCACAAACGGCACGTCATATAAATGGATCAACGCCACAAAAAGTGACGTATTTTTGTGACGTATATATAATATGGGATCACATATTGCAAAAGAATTTCGGGCATTATTGGTCAAATTACTATTTCCTAAAACTTTATGAGTTGTTTTCAAATGATAACGACTATTTTTTTTTGCTCATATGAAAATATCCTGGTATTTTTATGTTAATATACATCAGCATTTAACTGGAATACATATTTTGACAGTAGTTTTATATGGAATTCAGTATTAATTATAGAACTGGTTTCACATCTGTGTAACCTCACTCGAATGAACAGTATTTATTACCAACGGCAGTTGATGACTATGCCAGAAAACGAGTTGAGGGCTTCCAGAAAAACAGGACCTTTTATCTGAATGGATCAGAGGTGTTAGTTCATGCATTAAGAAACGCATTTATAAAACTATGATAAACTATGAGCACACGGGTTTATAACCCTTTGAAGAAACCTGATATTGTGGATGATTTATCCTCAATTCTCAACAAAAATGATATTGTTCCAGCAGATAAAGTCTTAACCAATATTGTGCTATATGCAAACAATCATTATATTGATTGCTTAGCAAAATTTAGAAATCCCACTCATACACCTACACCATTCATGAAACACCGTTCATTAGAAAATCACAAATCCGTCCTTTTCTCCTTTTTATTCGTCTTTCAAAATCCTTACTACCATTCTTTCCTAAACAAAAGATGGCATTAAAAAATATTGTCTACGTATACCTCATTAACGATATAAATCAGACATGGATTATTAAGTTTCTAAGATCTACTCCAAAATATTCAAAAACAACTATTACAATTTTAAAAAACTCTTCTACACACATCACTATTATTCATATTGCTGAATTGAAAGACAAATTACGTCTTTCCCATCAAACAGTGCTTTTACTAAAGGAAATCGTCGATACAAATTTGTTTTGGGTCACGAAACGTCATACGGATTCCAACAACTAATAAACGGTCGAAAATATGATTTAAATGTAGAGTTGTCAGTTCTTCATTGTCAACTTTTCATTTCTCAGTATTAACACACCCTCTGTCAAATCGTACGATGTTCACATATCTGATTGATACGTTATGCAATATTCACATAACACGGACTTCGTTCATAGGGATGTTTTTATAACTCAAAACTATTAAGTAGGATTTTGAGGAAGAACGACTGAAATCGATTATACACAGGTTTTACAGCCACTGTCATGAATTGGTTTTAATTACCTTTACGATGTGTCTATGTCTCAACTTACGAGAAACATGTTTTCTCTGTGTTGGATCTAAAGATACAAGAATTGTTGTCTCATTTTCTATTTTATCGATTATTCCCTATCGTGAAGTTTTACTATGGAAGGTGATGCATGCATAGCAAAAGACGATTAATCTCTCGACTCACCCGGTCTCGCTACTTTTGGAGTTCATGTGTTTCCCTCGAAGTTTTACATTAGTATTTATATCTAAAAGGGATTTTAAAAGCTCATCAAAGATACCGGGCTTATAGTTTGTTACGCCAGACCAGTGTTTTGTTTGTATAGGACTCACCAATGGCGCTCGAATAAAAACAGTTGGAAGGTCAAATCAAACACGAAGATGAAGAGTATTGCAAATAATAACGAAAAGTTGTGCCAAATACGACTAAGACCATCTGTATATTCAATAGTCACAACGCACCGTTAATATCAACATATATTTAGTTTTATTATAAAAGAATGTGCACATCACTTGTTTAATATTTTACTTTACATAGAAATAAGAAGATGTGGTATGAGTGCCAATGAGACAACTCTCCATCCAAGTCACAGTGTGTAAAAAGTAAACAATTATATGTTAAAGTACGGCCTTCAACACGGAGCCTTGGCTCACACCGAACAGCAAGTTATAAAGGGCCCCAACATGACTAGTGTAAAACAATTCAAACAGGAAAACCAACGGTCTAATCTATATAAAAAACGAGAAACGAGAAAAACTTAAGAACCACATCAACAAACGACAACCACTGAAATTGAATATACTTTATAATGTTGTTCTGGAAATGTTTATTATATATTATATGTCCTCCTGTAGCCCTACTTTCGTAAATATAATTCAAAAGCCATAAATTGTATAAATGCTTCAAAATATCTATCTATACACGTGAGAACAAGTGAAACCTTTTTATTCTGTCCTTTAGACAAAAACTGAGGTTTTGAATATTTTGGAACAAACAACTCTTAAAATTTAAAAAAAAATTATAAAATATTATGTTTTATCTTAACAGTTTCAAGCAGTTAGAGCGTTCTTCCATCCCTGGTTAGACGACGTTTCAATTAATTTTCAAAATATTTTATAACATGGTCGAATTGAACAAATAAAAATGATATCGATTTGATAAGTCAATCCCTTTTCAACGGATTTTTTTATATTTTGTTCTCATGATGTGCTTGTTACACCACTGCCATTTGGTCTATGGTGGAAAATAGTTTCAATTGCAATCATACGACATATCCTTATATTATATTTAAAGTTTGTCCTGTCTGAACACATATATCTGTTTCACTATATACCAGAAAAAAAACGTAGTACAATTTCGTCTTTACTATGCATAGAAGTACGCAGCCAAAGTTATCGTTTACATCCAAAAGATTCTATCTTATTATTCTTACTCCATGACGATGTAAAAAAATAAAACTTCACTTTATACCATGCGTATTTATGCAACATTGTTTTTTAATATCATTATTTCTCTATCAGATTGATTGTTTATATTTCTTGAGGAAAACATGAACTTTTCTCTTTTTATCTATAAGGAATTTTATAAATCAAAATCTTCTTCAAATTACATTGGAATGGAAATCAATATAATAACAAATAGATTGTGCAGATATGGTTTGGGAGGTATCTTGGTTTCAGTATTCTTTAATTTTGTATGCTTATTTGTTTCTCTATTCTTGTTATTGTCATATCCTCTGTATTAGTATATTACCACTACATTATTTTCCATTTATTCTTCTATTTTTCTTTTTTATTTCTGTTCTCCTTGCAAATTATTTTATATTATGTAGACCACAGCCCGACCATATCACACATCTCACTATTTTATTTTGGTAGGAGGGGTTGCACACGCAAGAAAAAGCGAGATGCAAGATAAATATCAATTACTATGGAAATTGCGAGAATGGCATTCTACCAATTTATATCAGACTTAGTTTTTGGGGTTTATCTGAAAAAAAGAATGTTTCGACATTATTCAAATTATCCCGAAAGTTGCATTACAGAGCTAAATGCAACTTGACAGAATTACATCTTGCCAGTTAAATTGTGCAATACAACTATATTTCATTGTTTATTGTATTAAAAAACCACAAAATAAAGGGTAGATGTGCTTCGCCTGAATACCTTCTATGCGTTTGTCTTTGAGGAAGTCTACATTTAAATCTTGTATCGGTATTGGAATATATCTTCAGCGTGGTATTCTATCCCTGTCTTTACATGTGTGAAAATGGAAATTGTAGACATGTGAAATTTTGTACAAAAAAATCGGCATCCCTAAAATTATTTGAGTATGGAATAAGATCCAAGTAATTCTGATAGGGGTATGAACCTTGGTTCCAAAAGGATAAATTTTTGGTATCAAAAGGATCCCCCAATTAAAAACTTTAGATTATAAAGCAGGTTCAGAAAAAAGAAAAAAACAAGTGAAATAAAACATTGTTTATACTGGTCAATAGCATTTATTGCTTGCCATGTAGGAAACCTGGTAATTTCAGTCTCTTTTCAGTTTGTAGTGGTTGTTATACATGATATACGCAGATTAAACGATTGCGTTTCTTTTGTTAGTACGGTTGTAATTCCAAATTTCATTGGTGATGCATTTATAGAATAAATAATTAACTTTTGCTGCAATTACTTACGTGAAACGCAATAGATCATTACTATATCAGGAGTACTGCTACGGTCTAATTCTTCTCCGATACTTCCATATGCTTTTTGATATTCTGCTTTTCAATTGTTGTACTTAATTTCTTTTATTTAGATTAACATCAATTACAAGTACTAGACGAAGTGTAAATGTTGAAATATAATTGTTTACTCTTCTAAAGTAATAATAAAGTCAATATTGATTTGACGGTAGCTATATAGTTCTATCTTCGTGGTCTTATATTAGTATCATATGTCATCCTTAAAGGGGGTATGAGATTTTTTCAACCATCTTGGATTGTAACAAAGAAGAAACAAGTCTAGATGTTCAACCGAGACAGCACATTTCGATGCAGGAATACATTTTCTTAAGAAGAATTTGTATTTGAATTAACAAATCTATATGCTTTTATGTTTAATTTAACCCATTTCTCTGACGTCAGTCTATTGTTCTGACTGTAGATTATTTTTCAAGAATCCACTGACCTCATTATTAACTTAAGAGAACTTATAATATAACTTTAAACTTTTAAATAACGACCTTTTATCCTCTCAAAAACGAGTGGCATGTGGATTCGAACCCGCGCGTATTTTCTTCATAATCAATAGAGTCCTCAGTCTATGCATTATACCACTAGACCACGATGGCTGACATCAATCATTATATGAATAGTACTCTTAAAGCGCTTACTGGTCAAAACATGTCATTTAACTGTATTTCTGTCTCATTGATAATTCGCTTTTGTAATCTAATGAAATATATATATCTTGGTTTGTTCATGTTTATTGAATTTGTTTTATTTTGGGTGTTATTTTTTTTTTAAAGAAATGAGTTAAAACTACTTCTTTGACAGTATAAAAAGAAACAAAATCATCGCCATTATATGAAAATGAAATATATAATACTTCTACATGTTCTAGGATTAAAACAATATTTTGGTCCAGAAAAAAAAATTACAATGAAAAAATTTCATTCCGGGTACAAGGTTCGAACTTTGCACTGTTAACATCACCGTTATGACATTCGTTACCAACGACTAGACGATCACGGCTATGAACAGCATGATGGAAAGTTTATGAAAGTCAAATCATTATAATTATTTATTGTACATCCGTAGCAAGAGCAATTCTGATGGGGATTCAGAATGCGTACCACAGATAAAACTAGTTTATTGACCGGTGAACGATATATGCCAAATGTAATATCGTTAAAATAATCTTAACTTAATAAAACGGAAACAGTTTAATCAAAATTTAAATATAATTGTTCAATTTAAATCGTAAGCACATAGTTTTAATACTTTAAAAAGCAACATGAATTTGAGCATTATGAAATGGCAGATTTATGGCATCTATGCTAATAATATTTATTTGACTGAGAACGGCATAACGATGTATAGTTTTACCAAATGACGTTGCTAAATATTATATATGTTAGTTTTGAAGATTCTAAATTTTGGTTATTACAATTTTTTAACTTTTCAAAACAAGATAAATAAAAATCTGTATATATGTCTTTTTGAATAAATTTAATATGCCAAAATCTATTCAATTTAAATAATTTGTAATGATTAAACATTAAATGAAATAGGTATATACAAAAATAAAATCTGGTGTTAAAAAGGGGAGCTAACACCCAATTTAAGTTATATTAAACTTATGTTATGTTGTCGAATGTCTAAATATAGATGCGAACCGTGTGGATATAATCACTTCCAGCTATTATAGAATAAAAAAGACAAAATACGAAACTATTTTTATGAAATATCGTTGATTCATTGTCAAAATGTAAAACAGACAGTCGTTTTACTAGAAATGGGTTAAGCTAGAGAATTGATAAGAAGAAGTGGATTCGGAAACGATAATCAACTTGCGACTAAAGTCGCTCGTTGATTATCGTTTACGAATCCACTACTTCTTATCAATTCTCTACTACATAATTTCTTTTAATTTTACAATGGCAAAATATTATTACTTGATTTCAAATTTTTTTAACTTAGAATACAAAAGGAGAAGAAACTCAAATTAGAATATTTTTTATTTAATGATATTGCAGCACAAAAAGTATGGTGACCCATTTTTCTTAAGTATTTTAAAAGAGCTATCTTGTCATATTTATTTTTTCAACATTCTATCATTTAGTTTAGCTTCTCTTCACATTATGATGCCTTTTCTGTATAAATCATACAAATTGTACCATTTTTCACAGAATCTGACTTGAAAATAGGCTCTGCAATCTATCATTTTTAAAATCTTTTGAAATATGAAAATATATACAACTTTTTTGCAAAGTATGCAGAAATTCTAGCATTTTTGTCTCGCTTGCGAAGAAAGTCGCGGAAAGCAAGACATAAGGATTGCTTTTCCGGCGACGGCGACGGCGTCAACAATTGTAAAGTTTTCTGCTTAAGTTAGTTTGTTAGGTACAACTTTTGATAGATCATTGGTATCTAATATAAAGTTGCATTACTATTAGTACATATCAGTTTGACGACTATTTTGAGGCCCTACCCCCTAGGTCATGCTCCATCGATTTTGAATTAACTAGTCACTAGACAATGTTAAGTTTTCTGTTTAAGATAGATTGATAGAAACTACTTGTGATATATCAATGATATTTTGCATGAAGTTGCATTGCTATTAGTACACACCAGTTTGACGACTATTTTTAGGTCCTGTCCCCAAAGGATATGGTTCAGTGACTTCAATCAATAAGCAATTTCAAATGTTTAGTTTTCTGCTTAAGTCAGTTTGATAGGAACTACTCGTGATAGATCATTGATATTTTCTATAAAGTTGCATTACTATCAGTACACATCAGTTTGGCGACTATTTCAAGGCCCTGCTCCCTATGTCATTTTCTAGCGACTTTCAATTACTTAACAATTTTCTGCTTAAGTCAGTTTGATAGGAACTACTTACAATAGACAACAATATTTTCTATAGGTGTAATACCACCATTGATTTTCCCCTATTAGTCTTTGTTAAATTTGCACTTTTCAAAATATTTTGCAGAATTTATCTTTGTTTCAAATAAAGAAATACTTGGCATGAGTAAAGTTTTATCCTGTCCAGTACTATAGAAAAAATTTCACATAACATTTCATTGCATATAAGAAAATAACCATCACTGGAAGTTAACCAATCAAATTTTCCCCCTTTTTTAACCTGTGTACAAGCTTTAGTAACCATGTAACCTCAAGTTTCCAAAATATTCTATAGAAACCCCAAATAAAGAAATAATGGTGCTTTGAAATACCCAAGATATATGTTTATGACTCAGAAATGTTTTACTGCAATGAAATGTAGGATCAATTACCTACAACTGTCAAATTCAAGGGAATATTTTTTTTCGACCTATTTTCGTATGCAACCGGATGTGACGTACTATGATTTGGTGGTATTACACCTAAAGAAGACGTTTTTGTTGAATAAACTGAATGTGACTTTTTTCCTTTGTAATACTGGTTATTTCAAGCATTCCTGTCAAGTTTTGTCATAATCAGTTCAATAGTTTGAGAAAAATCTAGTATAATGTAAGACGACATCTACAGCGATTCGAGCAAAATTTCTTCGAAAAATTCAAACCAAGCCGCATCATGATAGAATATAGTGTGGACCAATAAATGATCAAATATTTATCTCATCTGCCTACAAACAGTTGAATATGATACAAAAGATGACTTTAGGATGATAAATACTACTAATGGACCTCTTATTCTTCCTTATAAAGTCTCTTTTGGTCCATTTATACCTCTCATTTCCTCAAAATTTCTACTTTTTAGGCCAATAAATAAAAATTTTGGGGTAACTTTCACTCATTTATGATAGAAATGTTATTATAAATGATTAATTGAAGTATTCAAGCTGCTTGAACAATCCGTATAAAAGTTTACTGTCTCCAAGGAGGTTTCAATAAGTCCTTGCGTAAAACTTAAATTTACTCCGCGTTCCAGAGAGGGACATAAAAAACTTCTCTTTTGGTGAATAATTTGTTGTTACTGCTTTAAAAATAATTTCATTTACTTAAAACTATATATTTATTAAAGTATTTCTTAGAAAAAAATTTTCTAGTATAGCAGAATATAAGAAATAAGGAGTAAAAGCTCCCCAAAACTCTAAGTATGGCTTGTTCTGTCAACTAATATTCATGGTAAAGTCCTATTTCAAGGAAATTTTCTCATAAAATGTATTTTGGAGACTCAATCCACTCAGAATATTTCATTATTTGTAATATTTCACTTAAATAGCAAGAAATTTTAACACATGAGAGTACTCACAAGGTCAAAGGTGCATGTACAGCTTCCCATATTAGGTGTAATACCACCATTGATTTTCCCCTATTAGTCTTTGTTAAATTTGCACTTTTCAAAATATTTTGCAGAATTTATCTTTGTTTCAAATAAAGAAATACTTGGCATGAGTAAAGTTTTATCCTGTCCAGTACTATAGAAAAAATTTCACATAACATTTCATTGCATATAAGAAAATAACCATCACTGGAAGTTAACCAATCAAATTTTCCCCCTTTTTTAACCTGTGTACAAGCTTTAGTAACCATGTAACCTCAAGTTTCCAAAATATTCTATAGAAACCCCAAATAAAGAAATAATGGTGCTTTGAAATACCCAAGATATATGTTTATGACTCAGAAATGTTTTACTGCAATGAAATGTAGGATCAATTACCTACAACTGTCAAATTCAAGGGAATATTTTTTTTCGACCTATTTTCGTATGCAACCGGATGTGACGTACTATGATTTGGTGGTATTACACCTAAAGAAGACGTTTTTGTTGAATAAACTGAATGTGACTTTTTTCCTTTGTAATACTGGTTATTTCAAGCATTCCTGTCAAGTTTTGTCATAATCAGTTCAATAGTTTGAGAAAAATCTAGTATAATGTAAGACGACATCTACAGCGATTCGAGCAAAATTTCTTCGAAAAATTCAAACCAAGCCGCATCATGATAGAATATAGTGTGGACCAATAAATGATCAAATATTTATCTCATCTGCCTACAAACAGTTGAATATGATACAAAAGATGACTTTAGGATGATAAATACTACTAATGGACCTCTTATTCTTCCTTATAAAGTCTCTTTTGGTCCATTTATACCTCTCATTTCCTCAAAATTTCTACTTTTTAGGCCAATAAATAAAAATTTTGGGGTAACTTTCACTCATTTATGATAGAAATGTTATTATAAATGATTAATTGAAGTATTCAAGCTGCTTGAACAATCCGTATAAAAGTTTACTGTCTCCAAGGAGGTTTCAATAAGTCCTTGCGTAAAACTTAAATTTACTCCGCGTTCCAGAGAGGGACATAAAAAACTTCTCTTTTGGTGAATAATTTGTTGTTACTGCTTTAAAAATAATTTCATTTACTTAAAACTATATATTTATTAAAGTATTTCTTAGAAAAAAATTTTCTAGTATAGCAGAATATAAGAAATAAGGAGTAAAAGCTCCCCAAAACTCTAAGTATGGCTTGTTCTGTCAACTAATATTCATGGTAAAGTCCTATTTCAAGGAAATTTTCTCATAAAATGTATTTTGGAGACTCAATCCACTCAGAATATTTCATTATTTGTAATATTTCACTTAAATAGCAAGAAATTTTAACACATGAGAGTACTCACAAGGTCAAAGGTGCATGTACAGCTTCCCATATTAGGTGTAATACCACCATTGATTTTCCCCTATTAGTCTTTGTTAAATTTGCACTTTTCAAAATATTTTGCAGAATTTATCTTTGTTTCAAATAAAGAAATACTTGGCATGAGTAAAGTTTTATCCTGTCCAGTACTATAGAAAAAATTTCACATAACATTTCATTGCATATAAGAAAATAACCATCACTGGAAGTTAACCAATCAAATTTTCCCCCTTTTTTAACCTGTGTACAAGCTTTAGTAACCATGTAACCTCAAGTTTCCAAAATATTCTATAGAAACCCCAAATAAAGAAATAATGGTGCTTTGAAATACCCAAGATATATGTTTATGACTCAGAAATGTTTTACTGCAATGAAATGTAGGATCAATTACCTACAACTGTCAAATTCAAGGGAATATTTTTTTTCGACCTATTTTCGTATGCAACCGGATGTGACGTACTATGATTTGGTGGTATTACACCTAAAGAAGACGTTTTTGTTGAATAAACTGAATGTGACTTTTTTCCTTTGTAATACTGGTTATTTCAAGCATTCCTGTCAAGTTTTGTCATAATCAGTTCAATAGTTTGAGAAAAATCTAGTATAATGTAAGACGACATCTACAGCGATTCGAGCAAAATTTCTTCGAAAAATTCAAACCAAGCCGCATCATGATAGAATATAGTGTGGACCAATAAATGATCAAATATTTATCTCATCTGCCTACAAACAGTTGAATATGATACAAAAGATGACTTTAGGATGATAAATACTACTAATGGACCTCTTATTCTTCCTTATAAAGTCTCTTTTGGTCCATTTATACCTCTCATTTCCTCAAAATTTCTACTTTTTAGGCCAATAAATAAAAATTTTGGGGTAACTTTCACTCATTTATGATAGAAATGTTATTATAAATGATTAATTGAAGTATTCAAGCTGCTTGAACAATCCGTATAAAAGTTTACTGTCTCCAAGGAGGTTTCAATAAGTCCTTGCGTAAAACTTAAATTTACTCCGCGTTCCAGAGAGGGACATAAAAAACTTCTCTTTTGGTGAATAATTTGTTGTTACTGCTTTAAAAATAATTTCATTTACTTAAAACTATATATTTATTAAAGTATTTCTTAGAAAAAAATTTTCTAGTATAGCAGAATATAAGAAATAAGGAGTAAAAGCTCCCCAAAACTCTAAGTATGGCTTGTTCTGTCAACTAATATTCATGGTAAAGTCCTATTTCAAGGAAATTTTCTCATAAAATGTATTTTGGAGACTCAATCCACTCAGAATATTTCATTATTTGTAATATTTCACTTAAATAGCAAGAAATTTTAACACATGAGAGTACTCACAAGGTCAAAGGTGCATGTACAGCTTCCCATATTAGGTGTAATACCACCATTGATTTTCCCCTATTAGTCTTTGTTAAATTTGCACTTTTCAAAATATTTTGCAGAATTTATCTTTGTTTCAAATAAAGAAATACTTGGCATGAGTAAAGTTTTATCCTGTCCAGTACTATAGAAAAAATTTCACATAACATTTCATTGCATATAAGAAAATAACCATCACTGGAAGTTAACCAATCAAATTTTCCCCCTTTTTTAACCTGTGTACAAGCTTTAGTAACCATGTAACCTCAAGTTTCCAAAATATTCTATAGAAACCCCAAATAAAGAAATAATGGTGCTTTGAAATACCCAAGATATATGTTTATGACTCAGAAATGTTTTACTGCAATGAAATGTAGGATCAATTACCTACAACTGTCAAATTCAAGGGAATATTTTTTTTCGACCTATTTTCGTATGCAACCGGATGTGACGTACTATGATTTGGTGGTATTACACCTAAAGAAGACGTTTTTGTTGAATAAACTGAATGTGACTTTTTTCCTTTGTAATACTGGTTATTTCAAGCATTCCTGTCAAGTTTTGTCATAATCAGTTCAATAGTTTGAGAAAAATCTAGTATAATGTAAGACGACATCTACAGCGATTCGAGCAAAATTTCTTCGAAAAATTCAAACCAAGCCGCATCATGATAGAATATAGTGTGGACCAATAAATGATCAAATATTTATCTCATCTGCCTACAAACAGTTGAATATGATACAAAAGATGACTTTAGGATGATAAATACTACTAATGGACCTCTTATTCTTCCTTATAAAGTCTCTTTTGGTCCATTTATACCTCTCATTTCCTCAAAATTTCTACTTTTTAGGCCAATAAATAAAAATTTTGGGGTAACTTTCACTCATTTATGATAGAAATGTTATTATAAATGATTAATTGAAGTATTCAAGCTGCTTGAACAATCCGTATAAAAGTTTACTGTCTCCAAGGAGGTTTCAATAAGTCCTTGCGTAAAACTTAAATTTACTCCGCGTTCCAGAGAGGGACATAAAAAACTTCTCTTTTGGTGAATAATTTGTTGTTACTGCTTTAAAAATAATTTCATTTACTTAAAACTATATATTTATTAAAGTATTTCTTAGAAAAAAATTTTCTAGTATAGCAGAATATAAGAAATAAGGAGTAAAAGCTCCCCAAAACTCTAAGTATGGCTTGTTCTGTCAACTAATATTCATGGTAAAGTCCTATTTCAAGGAAATTTTCTCATAAAATGTATTTTGGAGACTCAATCCACTCAGAATATTTCATTATTTGTAATATTTCACTTAAATAGCAAGAAATTTTAACACATGAGAGTACTCACAAGGTCAAAGGTGCATGTACAGCTTCCCATATTAGGTGTAATACCACCATTGATTTTCCCCTATTAGTCTTTGTTAAATTTGCACTTTTCAAAATATTTTGCAGAATTTATCTTTGTTTCAAATAAAGAAATACTTGGCATGAGTAAAGTTTTATCCTGTCCAGTACTATAGAAAAAATTTCACATAACATTTCATTGCATATAAGAAAATAACCATCACTGGAAGTTAACCAATCAAATTTTCCCCCTTTTTTAACCTGTGTACAAGCTTTAGTAACCATGTAACCTCAAGTTTCCAAAATATTCTATAGAAACCCCAAATAAAGAAATAATGGTGCTTTGAAATACCCAAGATATATGTTTATGACTCAGAAATGTTTTACTGCAATGAAATGTAGGATCAATTACCTACAACTGTCAAATTCAAGGGAATATTTTTTTTCGACCTATTTTCGTATGCAACCGGATGTGACGTACTATGATTTGGTGGTATTACACCTAAAGAAGACGTTTTTGTTGAATAAACTGAATGTGACTTTTTTCCTTTGTAATACTGGTTATTTCAAGCATTCCTGTCAAGTTTTGTCATAATCAGTTCAATAGTTTGAGAAAAATCTAGTATAATGTAAGACGACATCTACAGCGATTCGAGCAAAATTTCTTCGAAAAATTCAAACCAAGCCGCATCATGATAGAATATAGTGTGGACCAATAAATGATCAAATATTTATCTCATCTGCCTACAAACAGTTGAATATGATACAAAAGATGACTTTAGGATGATAAATACTACTAATGGACCTCTTATTCTTCCTTATAAAGTCTCTTTTGGTCCATTTATACCTCTCATTTCCTCAAAATTTCTACTTTTTAGGCCAATAAATAAAAATTTTGGGGTAACTTTCACTCATTTATGATAGAAATGTTATTATAAATGATTAATTGAAGTATTCAAGCTGCTTGAACAATCCGTATAAAAGTTTACTGTCTCCAAGGAGGTCTCAATAAGTCCTTGCGTAAAACTTAAATTTACTCCGCGTTCCAGAGAGGGACATAAAAAACTTCTCTTTTGGTGAATAATTTGTTGTTACTGCTTTAAAAATAATTTCATTTACTTAAAACTATATATTTATTAAAGTATTTCTTAGAAAAAAAATTTCTAGTATAGCAGAATATAAGAAATAAGGAGTAAAAGCTCCCCAAAACTCTAAGTATGGCTTGTTCTGTCAACTAATATTCATGGTAAAGTCCTATTTCAAGGAAATTTTCTCATAAAATGTATTTTGGAGACTCAATCCACTCAGAATATTTCATTATTTGTAATATTTCACTTAAATAGCAAGAAATTTTAACACATGAGAGTACTCACAAGGTCAAAGGTGCATGTACAGCTTCCCATATTAGGTGTAATACCACCATTGATTTTCCCCTATTAGTCTTTGTTAAATTTGCACTTTTCAAAATATTTTGCAGAATTTATCTTTGTTTCAAATAAAGAAATACTTGGCATGAGTAAAGTTTTATCCTGTCCAGTACTATAGAAAAAATTTCACATAACATTTCATTGCATATAAGAAAATAACCATCACTGGAAGTTAACCAATCAAATTTTCCCCCTTTTTTAACCTGTGTACAAGCTTTAGTAACCATGTAACCTCAAGTTTCCAAAATATTCTATAGAAACCCCAAATAAAGAAATAATGGTGCTTTGAAATACCCAAGATATATGTTTATGACTCAGAAATGTTTTACTGCAATGAAATGTAGGATCAATTACCTACAACTGTCAAATTCAAGGGAATATTTTTTTTCGACCTATTTTCGTATGCAACCGGATGTGACGTACTATGATTTGGTGGTATTACACCTAAAGAAGACGTTTTTGTTGAATAAACTGAATGTGACTTTTTTCCTTTGTAATACTGGTTATTTCAAGCATTCCTGTCAAGTTTTGTCATAATCAGTTCAATAGTTTGAGAAAAATCTAGTATAATGTAAGACGACATCTACAGCGATTCGAGCAAAATTTCTTCGAAAAATTCAAACCAAGCCGCATCATGATAGAATATAGTGTGGACCAATAAATGATCAAATATTTATCTCATCTGCCTACAAACAGTTGAATATGATACAAAAGATGACTTTAGGATGATAAATACTACTAATGGACCTCTTATTCTTCCTTATAAAGTCTCTTTTGGTCCATTTATACCTCTCATTTCCTCAAAATTTCTACTTTTTAGGCCAATAAATAAAAATTTTGGGGTAACTTTCACTCATTTATGATAGAAATGTTATTATAAATGATTAATTGAAGTATTCAAGCTGCTTGAACAATCCGTATAAAAGTTTACTGTCTCCAAGGAGGTTTCAATAAGTCCTTGCGTAAAACTTAAATTTACTCCGCGTTCCAGAGAGGGACATAAAAAACTTCTCTTTTGGTGAATAATTTGTTGTTACTGCTTTAAAAATAATTTCATTTACTTAAAACTATATATTTATTAAAGTATTTCTTAGAAAAAAATTTTCTAGTATAGCAGAATATAAGAAATAAGGAGTAAAAGCTCCCCAAAACTCTAAGTATGGCTTGTTCTGTCAACTAATATTCATGGTAAAGTCCTATTTCAAGGAAATTTTCTCATAAAATGTATTTTGGAGACTCAATCCACTCAGAATATTTCATTATTTGTAATATTTCACTTAAATAGCAAGAAATTTTAACACATGAGAGTACTCACAAGGTCAAAGGTGCATGTACAGCTTCCCATATTAGGTGTAATACCACCATTGATTTTCCCCTATTAGTCTTTGTTAAATTTGCACTTTTCAAAATATTTTGCAGAATTTATCTTTGTTTCAAATAAAGAAATACTTGGCATGAGTAAAGTTTTATCCTGTCCAGTACTATAGAAAAAATTTCACATAACATTTCATTGCATATAAGAAAATAACCATCACTGGAAGTTAACCAATCAAATTTTCCCCCTTTTTTAACCTGTGTACAAGCTTTAGTAACCATGTAACCTCAAGTTTCCAAAATATTCTATAGAAACCCCAAATAAAGAAATAATGGTGCTTTGAAATACCCAAGATATATGTTTATGACTCAGAAATGTTTTACTGCAATGAAATGTAGGATCAATTACCTACAACTGTCAAATTCAAGGGAATATTTTTTTTCGACCTATTTTCGTATGCAACCGGATGTGACGTACTATGATTTGGTGGTATTACACCTAAAGAAGACGTTTTTGTTGAATAAACTGAATGTGACTTTTTTCCTTTGTAATACTGGTTATTTCAAGCATTCCTGTCAAGTTTTGTCATAATCAGTTCAATAGTTTGAGAAAAATCTAGTATAATGTAAGACGACATCTACAGCGATTCGAGCAAAATTTCTTCGAAAAATTCAAACCAAGCCGCATCATGATAGAATATAGTGTGGACCAATAAATGATCAAATATTTATCTCATCTGCCTACAAACAGTTGAATATGATACAAAAGATGACTTTAGGATGATAAATACTACTAATGGACCTCTTATTCTTCCTTATAAAGTCTCTTTTGGTCCATTTATACCTCTCATTTCCTCAAAATTTCTACTTTTTAGGCCAATAAATAAAAATTTTGGGGTAACTTTCACTCATTTATGATAGAAATGTTATTATAAATGATTAATTGAAGTATTCAAGCTGCTTGAACAATCCGTATAAAAGTTTACTGTCTCCAAGGAGGTCTCAATAAGTCCTTGCGTAAAACTTAAATTTACTCCGCGTTCCAGAGAGGGACATAAAAAACTTCTCTTTTGGTGAATAATTTGTTGTTACTGCTTTAAAAATAATTTCATTTACTTAAAACTATATATTTATTAAAGTATTTCTTAGAAAAAAATTTTCTAGTATAGCAGAATATAAGAAATAAGGAGTAAAAGCTCCCCAAAACTCTAAGTATGGCTTGTTCTGTCAACTAATATTCATGGTAAAGTCCTATTTCAAGGAAATTTTCTCATAAAATGTATTTTGGAGACTCAATCCACTCAGAATATTTCATTATTTGTAATATTTCACTTAAATAGCAAGAAATTTTAACACATGAGAGTACTCACAAGGTCAAAGGTGCATGTACAGCTTCCCATATTAGGTGTAATACCACCATTGATTTTCCCCTATTAGTCTTTGTTAAATTTGCACTTTTCAAAATATTTTGCAGAATTTATCTTTGTTTCAAATAAAGAAATACTTGGCATGAGTAAAGTTTTATCCTGTCCAGTACTATAGAAAAAATTTCACATAACATTTCATTGCATATAAGAAAATAACCATCACTGGAAGTTAACCAATCAAATTTTCCCCCTTTTTTAACCTGTGTACAAGCTTTAGTAACCATGTAACCTCAAGTTTCCAAAATATTCTATAGAAACCCCAAATAAAGAAATAATGGTGCTTTGAAATACCCAAGATATATGTTTATGACTCAGAAATGTTTTACTGCAATGAAATGTAGGATCAATTACCTACAACTGTCAAATTCAAGGGAATATTTTTTTTCGACCTATTTTCGTATGCAACCGGATGTGACGTACTATGATTTGGTGGTATTACACCTATAAAGTTACATTGCTGTCTGTACATTTCAGTTTGTCAACCATTTCGAGGCCCTGCCCACTTGTTGGTCCAGCGACTTTCAATTAATTAGCAATGTTGGTGTCCATCATATTTTCTTTTTCTGAATTTTATGCCGACGTGCGTGACATATCTCTGTGTCAACAATTTATTCGTTTATATTCCCATACTAACTTAATCATTAACTTTACTGCCATGCTTTATTGTTACCAATACTTCAGTTGTATGCAAGTTGTTTGTAAAATGTTCTAAATCTTTTTACCGACCAAGTCTTGCAAATCCCTTAACAATATTTCAAACTTGTAAATTGTAAACAGTCTATGTTTGGATTTACAGAACTGATAGACAATTACACAATGTTTCTACTTCTGATGGAGGAAGTCTTATTAATGAAAGATTTACAACTAAAATTATATTCTAACACGTTTTTTTGTTTTTAAAATGTCTCTTCTCGGTTATTTAATCAGCTCTTTTTTTTTTAAACTTGAGTTTCATCCTATCCCCAGCTCTGTTGTTTTAACGGTCTCGTGCATGTTCATTTGCGTTTAACTTTCTTCTTAGATCAATGATTATCCATGCAGTACTGTTGAAACGTCTAAAACAATCAGTGTATTACATTCAAGACACATAATCCATACACACGTTCAACAAAGCGCAATGCAACAGAAAAACTGCTGCTCGTCATCAAGTCAATTCATGAAATAGTAATTCTACTCATAGATTCTTCTCTGAAATGGTATCTCGTTGTACCAATTGCTATAATACCGATGAAATAGCTGAGGCAAATAAAAGCTGTACTGTAGGTTACTTTTTTTCAAGTTAATCAAAAATGTTGATTGTCCACGACAACGCCATGAAATGGTAGACGATATACATCGACCTACCAACATTAATATAACCCTTCTATCTACTAGTCATATTTTCTAATCGTCATTAGGTCGTTGAAAGACAAGATTTACGCCCTTAACATTGACCCAGATACTATCGCTTTTTTAAGTTAAATCTACAGTCACAGACCTTTGTATGCGTGCTGTAATAACTTCAGGGTACACTGTTCGTTAGTACTGTCTATGCTGTTTAAAGTACACATAGATATAGGGGTTGGGTCTTTTTTTCTTCTGTTATCAAAATTCAACGACACATAGATTGAATAGGATCCAGGCAGGAGCACAGTAATATTTTTCCCGATTTCGTCTAATATGAGAAATGATGTGGCGGGGAATGTCAACAGACTTTTACCGGACGTGATTTGAATGTTTTGAAGACAGTGTGAATCGAAGTTGAACTTCAAATTGACAAACTTAGGTTCCTGTGCTGATACATTATGTGTGCCATTTACATAGCCTATAATGTAATTCAGTCCAACACTTACTAGTACGTGTAGCAGAAAAAAAATAATATATAAGGAGACATACCTTTACATCGTTTTGCAATACTTTGTTTTTTCGAAGAAAGCTCTTTTTTGTCAGTACTGTTTTCGTCTGAGCTAGTACTTTCATGTGTTTCACTATCACTATCAACTCGCAGTATGGCTTTAACACTTTTAGCGGAGTGATTCTGGCAACTTTTATCATGTGTTACTTCAACATTCTTGAAAAGATTCGTATTTACTGTCGTTTCTGACGTTGGTTGTGGTTTTGGCAGCAGATTCATGTTTTCTTCGCCGTCATCAGAATCTGAAATATAAAATCTAATTAACATCAATACTGTGAAAGGACTTTTATTCGTGTATCATTTTCGTTACATGTTACATGTTCGTTGGTTCTTAAATTCGTGGATTATAGTTTTCTGAAGAAAACAAAATTGAAGGAAGAATTTGAAGCCATGTGGAACGAGGAGTCTTGAAAATAATAATATGTTAGCAAGACATAAGGTGTTCATTTTCATTTACTTGTTTGTCTTTCATTACTGACAACATTCAACAATTTTTTAATAGAATAATTGTTTGTGCAAATAAGCTGATTCATCTATGCCTACTGGCTACACATTGTCTGGATGAAGGAAATTGCAAAGTAAACATTTTAATTGTTGCACAAGTGTAATCAGAAGTGGTGACTCTAATTAACCCCGATATCGAGTGATCAACAGATTAACTATCATCAAAGGTACTAAGGGCCATACACATGTCACTTAAAGAAAATGATTAAATACAAAATGCTACAAACGTACTGTGTTTGAATTGTAGAATTAATTCTTATGAAATAAAAAGCAAGCTCAATATGAAGTTTTTTTTCGTATGAGAATTATGAGAAGATGAGATGAACACAACATTATCGCATATCATAACGCTAAGTACGACTTTCATCAATCAAAACTAATTTTTCATGTGGATTAAAATATTAAAAGTCATACAGTTTTGGTTTGGGTAAAATCCTGTCTGAAGTTGTATATATGGCTCATAGTGCGATTGCTGATATTCTATGTATTCTCTAGAATATATGCCCTTATCCATGTAGTCAAACCGACATGGGGATCTTTACATGTCTTGATTTGGACAACAGTTGTTATATTTCGTTGGACACTTAAATTCGTGGATAAAGCCATCCACGAAAACAACGAATATTGGTACCCCACGAATAAAGTACTTTCACATTATATTATTTAAAAGAAAAGACATCATATATGTATGCATTGAAACGAATGCAAACATACAATATCTATATAGACAAACTAGGTTTAGTTGTTTACGCTATTTGGTATGCGGATCCTTTGTAAGTAAGAAACAGATCCTTGTAGGCAAAAATGGATGAACAAAAATCATTAATGCTAGTAAATTACAAACTGGGAGGTGTCTTTTTAATTTAATAGCATAAGTGTTATATAAGGGATAGGTTTGCCAAAACTGGTTCTTTTATTTGCAAAAACATAGAAAGATATTTGAAAATCAACAAAGTAAATTAGCAATTCGTTGTTTTAATACATTTTTTCGCCCAGCGTCAAGAACTATTTCATTGTCGTTTATCTATTTCTATAGAACAGTAAATTTTTACAGAATGTTTTTATTATTTTAAACTTTCATCTTTGGCACTAAATAAATCAAAATAAGGATACAGCATAATATTCCAATTTACTGCAGCACACAGACGAACACCATGTGTTACCATTTCATCGCAATAGAACAAAATGTATGAAATATAAGCAATACAATTGAATATAAATATATTTGTTTTAAATTCAATCTGGAAATAGAAAGAATTGATTAACAGGGGCGGAATTACGCAGTGGTGTACGCTCAACTGACCCCTCATATGCGCTTCACTGAATCTATCGGAAACCATAACAGATAAAAAAAAAACCTCGGGTATTTTTCCCGTTCCTCGTGCAAAATCTTTGAACCGGCCATGGTGAGATTGTGTCACTTCTAACTAATATAAGTTTGGTAAATGCAACGCAACGTTATGTATATATTCTGCTACAATACCCCATTGATTATCCACTCTAGACGTATACAACTTAAAACCAACCCGCCTGTGGGTAACAATCACTATCAATTATAAGAGATTAAAAAATAAAATCTGTTTTCTAATGAATTGATTATGAACTCCCTGAAATTTACTGGAAATAGATTAACATGACGGGAAATCACAAATCAAGCAAGGTGTGATTGGTCAAATTTTCTGAAACTGCAATGTCAGAATCGGTTTAAATGCACAAAATAAGAGAAAAAGTGAAAAGTTCTATAATGTTCGTGTCTGTATTAGAATAGTCATCTGATGTGATTTACCGGTGGGACCTATTCCCTTCTGATTTGACTGATGCGATATGCAACGAAAAAACAAAGTTTAAAAACTTTAGATATACCCAATTTCGGAACGTATGAAGACCGTGTGAGGTTAGATATAATGAAACGAATATAATAAGGGATGGGTAATGGTGTGGTCATGAACACGTTGATAAATGTGGAATAGGAAATCAGGATGAACGAAAAAAATATTTAGACTTAAATGACGTGATGTTATAGAGAAAGTCTAAATAACTGTCCATTCCTGGGAAATAATGGAGCGGAGGCCCGTACGGCCGACGCCCATTATTTCCCAGGAATGGACAGTTATTTGGACTTTCGCTAACTTAAAATACACCTTAAATATTACAAACGAATCTTCAGATTATAACATTTTAAAGAATTTTATTTAATTTTGTAATGGTTTTCTTTTCATTTTTCCCGTGTTGACCCAAGAATCCGCAGGCAAAATTCAAGATCTATATTTCAAAGCATTTTATTCGATGAAATAAAATGAAACAAGAAAACAGTATTTCATGCACAACACAACATTTTGTTGTTCCCTTTGCTAATTACAACGAACAAAACTTGTATGCATTTTTTAAATAGCAATACAAGTAAACTGAAGTTATGTTTCATTTTTCCCTATCATCAGAAAGGAAGCAAAAAAAATTTAGAAACAAAAATCCGCATGATTAAATACATTTCTGGATTCCGTTTTGTATATATTTAACTTAAGTGGCCAACAGTTTACCTTTTAATTTTATTTAAATATTTATTTCAAGATTAACGCCGTTTATTTGCACTGCCGATATAACTGTTATATTTGCCATTGGACATATAATATCAGTGAATGAATTCGATTATGTTACGCGTTTCTGTTGAAAATTGATTAAAAACCCCGCCCAATATTTAACACAAGCCTTATTCAAATGTTATCCATACCCCCTCAAATTTTATTCATTAGTACTATATTTAAATTATAATAACGAACAATTAAAGAAAATACCGAATACGCTATTTTGACTATTTCAGTTTCTTGGACTTTTTATTCTATTAAACCACAATATTATTGTAGAAACAATCCGAGTAATTTTTGTGTTTTTAATTTATATATTTATATAAAAATGCAACAAACGATTTTTGCTGTACAAAATCAAAATATTTCAAGGAAATGATATCTTAAACGGTAAAATTAATATCAAATCTTTATGTGAAATACATTTTCTCTTACTTTGAAATTCATTATTGAATAATGATAATGTGTTCAATATTACAATAGAATTCACTGACTAACACACAGTTAACACACTTGATATTTTGTAGATGCACAGAAGAGGAATGGGACTCGATGGAAAATATTCGTTTTTACCCACTTGGATACTAGCCGTGACAAAAATTCAGCAAAGATTTGCATCGGAAAACAAATTGTGGATTTTATTGTTGAATTTTAATAAATACGATACTATATTTTACAAGATGGAATTACGACTTGCAAATAAAAGCGGTTTGTTAATAATGAGATAGTTAGTGTTTATTGTATTACTACGATCCCAATTTAAAAAAAATCCAGTATCAGCCGTTTTAGTAAGATTTCATCTTCATTCAATATCGTGTTACGTCCTCTAGAATTATTCCCATGGGTGAACACTTTTTAAGAAAGTGCCCACGGAAATATCCAAAGGGCAAAACGTGCGGATGAATGAAGACGAACAATAGAAAATAACTCTCTATTCCTGAAAAATAATTGTAGAGTTTGAACAAAAGATTTACGTCACAGGTGTATTTTAATTCCGCATTTGCGCTAAACACAAAGAAAGTTTACATTTCAGTTCGAACGCACATGAAATAGTTATACGTTGCATGAGAGGAATTCTTTAAGTAAATCTAAAAAATTAAAAAGAACATATTTATACTTAAAACAGTGATAATACAAAAAATAATAATTTACCATTTATACGTGCGCCGCATCTGTTTGCAGTGTTAAATTGATCTTCATTAATTGTCCTAGTACGTCTATGTCTAGCTGTTTCCATCAACAGTTTCAGTTGAATTTGTAAGTCCAATCTGCATTAAATAATCGCTCCACAATGCATCAATATACATTAAACGTTAATATATACATGTGAAGTTCAAGACAGTGTAAAAACAAGGTGTTTTCAATCCAATGTTATATGTCATAGGGAAATTCGAAGTTATATGGTGAGTTTGTAAATATTAATCCTAAATTACCTCATAGTATGTTAAGAGAGTAGTCATTATATACCAGCTGGTTTGGGGAAAAGGGGGGGGGGGATTTAATGGGTGTTCAATTCTTTTTGAAAAAAAATAGGGCACACTTGGGAGGGGGGTCGAAAAATAGAATCAGAATTATTTACTACAATAACTATTGAGCAGCCCATTTTCTGTTTCTGTAATTGTTTCATGTTGGGAGGATTAAATCTTGCTTAATTAAATAAATGCCTTTATATTATCTGAGCTTGATAGAATATATAAGCAGTTGACAGTTTATCGTCGATGCTTACAGGTTCGTTATGCTGGTAAGTTCGTGACACTCTCGGATTTCTACTTTACTCGAGACGTCATATATAAATATTTACATTTTGCAACGTATATGATTCCGAAGACGAATGCAGAAATTTGTTTTTTTGCATTTTTGCCAATATGGATAAGAAAAGGGTAAGTAATTTTTTTCATTTTCTGGTAAATAATTTGGTACAAAGTCTGTTTCCACGATTACAGCAAAAGAAAGTCCGTATTACAAGTGTTTGGTCAGGCAACGCAGAGGAGTGCAAAAAAGTATTACTGATGACAATATAAGAAAGGTAGGAGAAGGACCCACAGAAAAGCTTGATGACGAAGATAAAGAGTTTCTGCTAAATTGCATGGAGTCCAAAGCAACTGCCCATGGTAGGAGAGAGGATTCAGTTTTATACCTGCATCACACTGTTAGAAAAAAGGATTTCAAAAGTATAGTCAACCATTCTCGAATATCAAGAGGGAAGGAACCAATCAAGTCAGGTACAACAGTTTACAACAGAGCGCGACCTAAAAATATTAGAACAATACAAGCTAAAAAGAGCTAGAGGTATATGGCTTATTTCTTTTAAAAAACCAACAAATCAGAAAAAGAAATTCACACTAAATATCAGCGGGTTCATGTGAAGCGTTCTGTCATTCATATCTGCAAAGAAGATCACATTTTAATTAATGCATGTGTGCTTCAAAGGATTGCTAAAGCCAGACTTAAAAGATGGAGATGTAAGTAATTACTAATAATATCTGTCTTTAGTAAAATACTTGATATTTATATACTAGCAAATAATAATATAACGTAAACAAAGTGCCGACATCTAATATGCCGGAATAGGATATTTTATATGTTTAATCTATATCATATTATAATTGTATCAATTTGTTTAAGACTTAATATAATTGAAAATGTGTTTATGCACATTGTGCGATGCCATGCGTACATGTATACAAGTCATATTTGAAATTTTCACTTTACACTCAATACAAAAATTTAGAAATGCATTTAATTAGAACTTAGCAGTTTATATTTTTCTTTACAGATGTGACAAGTGTAAAGAAGCTGAAGCAACTAAAAATGTTACGATTGTAGTTTGCTTTACTATAAAGATATTAGAAGATGTGGTATAAGTGCCAATGAAACAACTCTCCATCCAAGTCAAAATTTATAAAAGTAAACCATTATAGGTCAAAGTACGGTCTTCAACACGGAGCCTTGGCTCACACCGAACAGTAAGCTATAAAGAGCCCCAAAAATTACTAGTGTAAAACCATTCAAACGGGAAAACCAACGGTCTAATCTATATAAAAAACGAGAAACGAGAAACACTTATGAACCACATCAACAAACGACAACTACTGAACATCAGATTTCTGACTTAGGACAGGTGCAAACAAATGCAGCGTGTTTAAACGTTTTAATGGTACCAAACCTTCACCCTTTTTCTGAAACAATAGTGTAACATCACAACATAGAAAGACACGCTATAAAATATCAACTGAAATAGCTTAACTCAATCAAAGGACATATTAACACCAGTGAACATACACTGAACAAATAAATTTGACCTATAATACAATGTAAATACAAAATCAATAAACTAAGGGTAAAATGATAAAAGTAACATGTTATATCGGTATGAAATGTTAAACAATTTAAAAAAAACAATATGCTCGAACAAAAATATCAGCCATTTGCAATTATTTTAAACACAGGTAAATGAAAATAATTTTGTTGTTAGGTATTTGTGTACAGTTCCAATCGAGAAAGGAAATATTTTTAAAAAATAAATAATTTTGATGTTCATAGTACGAAGTGAAAATTTACAGTAACTATGACGGGTTTTCAAACTTAATTCATAGCAAGGTAAAAATTCTTTAAAAAAAATGATTTTTAAATGTCTAGGATATAATTTAGAATTTTCATAACAACATTTCTCACTACAATGAAATAGAGGGACCGTATCAAAAACATAAACAACTACCTGTATAAATGATCGAAACTTTTCGAGACGTTTCGAGAATCTTGTTTCCGAGGATTTCGAATGGCCCATAGAAGCTTCCAAAACTCTCCAATATATAGGCGTGAACCAAAAACTTCAATCAATAGGCCTTAACCATTCATTGTAGCCCATGAGTTTGTGTCAATATAATGTTTGTATCTATAAACAAAGACATTTATGTGAATCAATCACCTGAAGGGAAAATTTATATATTTTTTGCAAGAAGTAGATTTATTTATGCCACTCTACTTCAATCAATTGTGATGCTTTACAATGTAATGGAACAACGTTTCTACTGTTATTATCCGTCGAGACAATTCATGTCAACTGTAATTCTACTCCTTGACTCTTCTCTGAAATGGTATTTCGTTGTACCAATAGCTATGATACCGATAATGGTAAATTCAGCGATATTTGCTATGCAATTGAATAAGCCTTGGCACATTTCATTTCATGGAGACTATTTAGCCCCACCAACTCAGTCATGGTCTATTGACTCTTTAACATTTACATAGTCAAAAAGTTGAAGTTTAAATGAAACCACTCATGATTAGTCAATAATAATTGGTATTCAGTTGTATAAACATTGGCACATCTCATATCTTTGGGGACAAATCAATGATATTTGGTATGAAGTTGTTATAGTATTGGCATATCTGATTTCTACGGAAGTTATTTGGCTCTGTACCTTTAGTCATGGTTCATTGACTGAATATTTTGCAAACTTTTCGTTTCAAAGGATTGCTATTGTAATTTCAACTTACATACGGGAGATGAATATGTGTCAGCAGTTTATGGTTATATTAACAATGCTGTGTAGACTCGATGTGAATGTTTGTATTAGTTGTAAGTTTATTGGTTTTTATTCGTTCAACTGATGATAATTTTGTCATTTGGTATGAGTACTCTGTGATTTTTATTGAATTTAAGTTACAATTATCAAATTGCATATCATAAGAATTTCCGTTAAGACACACATTTGAAGTCCTCTACGCATTGAGTACGGAATTTTGGCACAGTGTGGCGTATTAATTGATACCTCAATTATCTAAAATATATCCTAATATTAGATTAAATACATGTCTTGAAACAAATTGTAATGGATCAAATGCAAAATTCAATTTAGTTTAAACTGCACTATTCAGTCACTTACGTTGCTAAAGAAAATATTTGTCAATCGGAAATTGTTTATAATAGAACTGTTTTGCAATATAACGGGTAGTAGCAAACTTACGTAATGGCGACAAAACTTCATGTTTCAGTATGTAAAAGTAAAGGTAATTAATCACCCAGTTCATTTGTATGTTTTTAGTTTAAAGCAACTATGTGTACAGGATTTATTTGTTTTACACAGTTTGATTTGGAAGAAAGGCCGACTTAGTTAGTTGCACTATCAATAACAAAATCTTATATTAATCTTCTTGTAAATGTTCTTAAATACATCAAATAACATAATTAGAAACCTAATCTTGATTTATATCCAATTTTTAGAAATTTACCTGTGACGTTACTTTTTGTGGCGTTGTAATTCTATTATATACTAGGCTGTTTTTGTGTACTGTCCTAAATTATTTTAGTTATTCGTTATTATTCTGTGGTTAACATGTCGAAATGTCCTATTATATTATTTATTTATTTATTCTCTGTCTTTGGTGTTTTTGCATTTAATTGTACTATGTTCCCGTCATTTTAGCGGTATATTTAACTTTATCATAAAGCGCGGAGGTTTGGCTAGCCACAAAACGAGGTTCAACCCACCATTTTTTCTTAAAATGTCCATTCGTTTGATGTGTTTGTGCTTTTGATTTTGCCTACTGATTAGGGACTTTCCGTTTTGAATTTTCCTCGGAGTTCAGTATTTTTGTGACTTAACTCTGTAAGTCAGGAATATGGCATTTGTTATTTAATAGTTCGTTTCTATGAATGTTGCATTCTTGTTTATTTTTGTTGCACTTCTGCGTTCTGTTATTTCGTTGTTTTCCTTTTACAGTTGATGTGTTTCCCTCAGTTTTAGTTTGTAACCAGGATTTGTTTTCTCTCAATCGATTTATGACTTTTGAACAGCGGTATACTACTGTTGCCTTTATTTAGCATCAATGGTTATGGCTTTACTTTTGTCTTATTTGGAAACCACAATAATAATAACCCATTTATAACATGCAAGTCACACAAAAGGTCTTCACTACCTTTTCTAATTGAAAATTATAACACCATGCACAGAGAAAAACTTACAAAAGCATTCAAGGTAAAGGATTGAACTGTACAACTTCGGTCTTTTGCTGTAAATTTTCTGTTTATAAAAATATTGAATTATATGGAAACCCTAAGGTTTTCCTAACCCGAATAATTCAGTCCCTCCCCGTGATCCCATTCGCGAGGGCCTGAATTCTTTATACAATAAAAACGCGTCACGAATCCAGGATTTTGATTGGTGCTCTCTGTGAGACAAAGCCAATCAGCTAATAGCTCAATATTATCGAGATAGGTAAATCCCGAGCTAATTCCGAATGATTATTTGACGATTTTTTATTGACAAGGCCTTCAGGCGTTAATGTAGCCATCGTAGAGCAGTGGAATATAACGACTGAATTATTCGGGTTAAGGTTTTCCAACACACAGACATAGATGGCCTTTACTGTTTATAAAATGTTGAATCATTCAAAACACTTAGGTTTTTCTACCCCCTGGAATAAATCGCCGTATCCGTATTTTGCACATTTTTTTTAGAATTTTTGGTTTAACCCTTCAACTTAATAATTGATTATACCACCCACTTGTTTTGAATCGAGCAACACTGATGAGTCTCATGTAAACGAACGCACTTTTGTGGATTTTGCAGTTCACTGAACATTGAAATTTGATAGTGCAAGCAGAACATTCTTGTTTGACAAATATTCTTTTTTAACCAAGTTTATAAATGATTCTCAACATCTTTAACATATAATAATGTTGTCTTTTGTTTTTGCTTTTTTTTAAAAATCTTTAGCACATAATCAAGTGTAGCTTTTGATTTATTTGAAGGGAAAACATCAAGTCTAAACAGAAGAAAAAAGGCGCAATCAACATAATGTAAACTGTCATAAGTACAGAATTTGTCTGACCACAAAATTATTAATAAAGAACTAACAGTACTGTGTTTGAAGAGGTGTCACATCAGTTGGGGATTTGACTCGGACTGTCAACCATGGAATTTACAGAAGGCGTTATCCAATCAAAAGAGGCATTACATATTAAATGGCATCATAATACTTATCCTTAACTTCTTAGATCAGCACAGTGATTTAAAATATCATAACAAAGGATCTTATTGCCAATTAAGCTCTATGTTATCCGATAAAAATATCCAATGAAAGTCAGTTTCAGTAGCAAACAGTTTTACAGATAAAGCGGACAAGGTGTAATATTGGTGAAGATCGGCCGTGAATTTAAAATATCAGGGAGAAGTGGTGAGACTTAAGACAAAATCGATAACACTATGGTTTTACAAAATTTGGCATCAACAGGTCTCGTTATGATTATTTGGAAGAGTTGTTTCCTTGTGATCAGTAAATTAAAAAGCACATTTTTTGAAAGCAAACTGTTCGGGACAAAATCACTCATATATGAAAAAAAAAACCGAAGATAGGCTTATTTCCAAAGTGTTCATTTTTTGTATTATTGTCTTTCATTTTTGCTTATGTGCTTTGTTTATATGCCATTTTGTTTTTCTTTGTTGACATATTTGTTTGCTTTTATAGTGATAAAGATTATAACACACTGTTGACTGCTGTACCCCTATTTTTGACATTTTTACCTATAATGTCTGTTTGTTTTGTTCACACATTGTTGTCAATGTAATGGAATTTTATGCGACTGTCATACAAGTGAGGGGTTTAGCTAACTATAAAACCAGCCTACATAAGGAAATGCCTGTACCAAGTCAGGAATATGACAGTTGTTTTCTATTCGTTTGATGTGTTTGAGCATGTGATTTTGCCATTTGATAAGGGACTTTCCGATTTGAATTTTCCTTGGAGTTCGGTACTTTTGTTATTTTACTTTTTATTATATCATCTATATGTTTTAGAAAACACAGTTTTGATAAAGAGTGTGTCTTTGTAATTTCCAGTTTGAACCAAAATCACTTTACTTTGGTTCTAAGATGCTGACAAGATGATAGTTTAATTAGTACAGATACCTTTGTTGTCCAAGTGGCTTTTTGTTGTTTTTGTGTACTTTAATAAATATATTGGTATAAATTACACATGCTTTATGTCTGTGAAAGTTACCAATACTTTTAACACCAAACTAACTAGTTACAGCAAAAGATGATGTTAAGCTTATTCCAAAAGCAGACTTTATAATGATATGTATCTAAAAAAGTAACTCAAAAGTTGCTCTTTGAATTTTATCGATGCTGTTCCTGCTCGACCATCAAATATTGATATTGATGTACCACCAGTCAAAAGTGATGGTTTTTCACCTGAAGAAGATCAAAAAGTATAATTTTATTATTCTTATGCCCTGCTCTTTCCGGTATGAGCGTCCTCTTTGTCAGTTTAAAGTTTTTTGTTTAAGGTAGTTCATCATCAAGTTGTAGTCACATCAACCTGAAACTTAGTATGTATATTCATTATAATATAACGTGAACTTATATAAGGTATATGCAAATTAAGCTTCACAAACCTAAATTTTTGGAAGTGTTATAGTGTGAGCCAAGCATGGTATCCTATGGACACATATTCTTGATTGTTTTAATTTATTAATTGGGTACAGAGCAGAAAGAGGATGAAGTTTGAAAACAACTTTTTTCCCCTGGAAATTCCCCAAAAAGAGATTTTTTTCAATCCTTTCAAATAATGTTTAGATTGTTGATAAATGAACATGATAAAAGGAGTGAGGTCACTTTGTAATATCAATTAGGAAGGTCCAAATTTACATTATAAGACATTATTTCATTCTTTAAGGCCGAGTTAGTTGGTAAAAATTGATGATATAACCCAATATTCTGAAAAATAACTCTTTCGGCTGGATTTATTGTTATATTAATATACCCCCACTATAGCAGTGGGGTCTATATTGGAACCTCTTTCAGTTCGTCCAACAAATATTTTCTTTACACTTTTCTCATTATTTTTAAAACAAAATGACTAACAGAATTAACAGAATGCAAGACATAGGGATTACAAACCAGCTTTGTATTTCAGAGGGTAGAATACCCTGAGGCTTCATACCTTGTATACAGATGCTTTATTTTACGAAGTTTCCATCTGGCATATGTCCGTTGTCATGATTTCATTTTCATGGTTCAGCGACTGCTTGAAAAAAAAGTAGTTTTTTTTTCAAACAAATTTCTCATTCATTATGTGTAATATGATTACTATATTAGGTATATATGGGTTCCTTGCAAGGTCTACATGTCAATCAGACAGGTTTCACCTGCCCTCAACCTCATTTCATCGATCAGTGATCAGGTTTAAGATTACATGTTCAGGTCTATATCTCAGATACTGTAAGCATTATGTCAACTATATTTTTTGTATGGAATGATTTTACTGTGTACATGTCAGCCTTGCAGGTTTCATTTGACCTTGACCTGATTTTCCCGGATCATTGGTCTATGTTTAATTTTTGTGTTTTGGTCTGTTTTTCTCATACTATAAGCAATAGATCAACTATATTTCCTAAATGTATTGATTGTAAGGTGAACATGTCTGCTAGTAGGGTTCATTTGACCTTGACCTCATTTTCATGGTCCATTGGTCAAAATATTTTAATGATTTGTTCTGTTTCTTGTATACTATAAGCAATAGGTCAACTATATTTGGTGTATGGATAAGTGTAAGGTGTACATGTCAGTTTGATGGTTTCATCTGACCTTGATCTCATTTTCAAGGTTCATTGGTCAATGTGAAGTATTTGTGTTTTGGTCTGCTTTTTTATCTAATAGTATAAGCCAAAAGTAAAATCACAAAAATACCGAACTCCAAGGAAATTTCAAAACGGAAAGTTCCTTTAACAAATAGCAAAATCAAAGGCTAAAACACATCAAACGAATGGAAAACAACTGTCATATTCCTGACTTGGTACAGGCATGTCCTTATGTAGAAAATTGCCAACTATATTTGATGTATAGCAAAATGTCAACTATATTTGGTGTATGAAATGATTTAATGGTGTACATGTCAGCCTTGCAGGTTTCACTTGATCTTAACCTGATTTTCACGGTTCATAGGTCAATGTTAAGTTTTTGTGTTTTGGTCTGTTTTTCTCATACTATAAGCAAAAGGTCATCTATGTTTGGTGTATGTAATGATTGTAAGCTGTACATGTATGCCTAGCAGGGTTCATTTGACATTGACCTCATTTTCAAAGTTCAGTGGTCAATGTTGATTTTTTGTGTTTTGGTCTGTCTTTTCTAATACTATAAGCAAAAAGTAAAAAAAAAAACAAACAGAAATATCGAACTCCAGGGAAATTTCAAAACGGAAAGTCCCTTAACAAATGGCAAAATCAAAAGCTCAAACACATCAAACGAATGGAAAACAACTGTCATCTTCCTGACTTGGTACAGGCATTTCCTTATGTAGAAAATTGTCAGCTATATTTGGTGTATAGGAAAAGGTCAACTATATTTGGTGTATGAAATGATTTAATGGTGTGCATGTCAGCCTGGCAGGTTTCATTTGATCTTGATCTGATTTTCACGGTTCATTTGTCAATGTTAAGTTTTTTTGTTTTGGTGTGTTTTTCTCATACTATAAGTAATAGGTCAACTTAATTTGGTACATATGTCCCGAAATTAGTTTCTGTTTTTTAATTTTACTTTGCACAACAAAATGTTCGGAAACTTATACACAATGCTTAATACCAGTAAACACAGATCAAGTTCGAATTTTGGTGGCGTAACTGTCACCGTTATTGAGTTATTTCCCTTTATAAATTGAAAAATTAGCAAACTGTTTGCCGTTTCCGCACTCTTACTTTACTTTGCCTCTTCCAAATGTTATGAAAAATATACACAATGCTTATTACCACCAAACACAGGTCAAGTTTGATTTTGAGTGGCGTCACTTTCACCGTTCTCAAGTTACCCATTACTGTTTGTTAATAAACAAAGATAGCACTCAAACCCCAGAACAATCTCTAATGACAACATACAGAAACAAATTTCATTAAGTTTCAAAGAAAACAAAACGTCAATTAGTACATTGACTCTTGCATATTTACACAAGGGGACATCTGTGTCCCATGGATGCATTATTCATTTATTTCTTCTACAGTATTAATACCAGTACCAACCAATTCATTTGGAAAGCATGGACAGATTTTAAAAGTGATTACAGAATTTTCATCAACTGGACGAACAACACAGCCAGTTACAGATGACAAAAATTCCTTATAAAGAAATATATATATCAGGGTCATCTAAGAGTTCTACTTAACCTTTTTCTAAAATCCTTACTACTATTCTTTGTTCAATGAAAGATGAGCTTCAAAAAGTTCTGAAGATAAATTCACATCCAGCGATGTCGATTTAATGAAATTGAAAAAATCTTATCCAAAATGATCTCGCACAATCATTACAATAAAAATAAGGAGATGTGATATGATTGCCAATGAGGCAACTATCCACAAACTTTCAAGTGAAATGGAAGTAAGCAATTATAGGCAATCGTACGGCATTCAACAATGAGAAAAATCCATACCGTATGGTCGGCTATAAAAGGCCCCGACATGAAAAATATGGAACAATTCAACTGAGAAAACTAACGGTCTAATTTATAACAAAACAATTTACGAAAAACAAATATGACAGATATGAACCTATGACAACTACTGAGCTAAAGGATCCTGACAGGCACATACAGAATGTGGCAGGCTTAAACATGTTTGTGAGCGCTCAACCCTCCCCTAACCTGGGACAGTGGTGTAACAGTACAACATAAGAACAAACTATAGAAATCAGTCGAAAAAGGCTTAACTCACCAGATGGATACAGATAGAAATATATCTAACAAGAACACAGAGTGGGCGTGGACGGGTACTTATACATCTCAAAAACAAAAAGACACAGACCAGATCTGAAAGTACTCGCAGTTACTGACAACTACTTCAAAGCCAATAACAACTAATTAAAAATATCAAGACTAAAATATCAATCAGTACACATCCAACATCCAATGGATTTAGTGTAAAAACGTCATTTACAGTCAGAGAAAAAAATGACCTTGTACAATGCCAAACTATAGGTATCGACAGATTGTAGTACCGTGAAAGTACATATGTGTAATATTTAGTATGATTTCAATTTACTGATAACAAAATCAATATTTATACTAATGAAAACAATATTCAAAGATTTAATTACAGTGTTGAATAAGGTAACCTTTTGAATAAGTTTATTTAAAGGATTGATAAGTTTACCCGGATGGTATCTAAATTTCCGGGTTCGGTTCACATCACCGTAAAATTAAGGATGTGTTATTCCGTTTGAAATAGGTTTTCTATAGCTACAGCCAAACTTGCAGACCAAATCTTTGTATCTATGAAAGAATTTAGTAAAAGTTTTAAGTTATTTGATGTAACGAAATCCCTGACTTTAAAATTTACTAGTATTACATAGATTACGCTCATTAAAATCCAAAACGTCAATACAGACACGCGCATAGCGAACGAGTTGGGATATATAAACAACGTAAGACGGTGTCAAAGGAACATCACAGTCCAAAAAAGGAAAATTAACAATAGGGAAAGAACAATCATCCCTTTTGTCGTAATTTTTTGTGTAGAGATTCTGGTGTTATACTGAAATATCTAAATCTAGGAAAGGACAGTTATTGCTATTGATATTAGATTGATTTGAAGTAAGTTCCTTTGGGTGAATTTCGGCAGTATAGCTAGAGAATTCTTGATTATTTAAGGATAAATATCATCAAGATAACGGTAAGTGTTGTTGAATTTATAAATTAAATGGAATTAAGACGGCTCTATACTGAGTTTGGCCATGAACTGTGATTCAAAACAGTAAAGGAACAAGTCTACTATTAAAGGGGCACAATTGTTGCCCATAGGAATAGCATATTTTAAAAATAATTTCAAAACAGTATTTTCTACAGTATATACTGCTATTGATCACACTCAATTGAAAAATCCCCTACACCTTCTTCCTTTAGCAGTCCTTTTCTAAAGCTAATCGTAAATACAAATTTTTCTCTTGAGGGTCACGGTAAAATCGTACTACTTAAGAACTTTAATCCCCGAGGCACTACTGTGTTGACATGAATTATCATTCATATGGTCATAATTATAAATTAACTGTTAACAAAACTGAATTTTTTCAAATACTAAGGTCTTTCTACCCTAGCAATAGATTACCATAGCTGTATTTGACAAAACCTTTCGGAATTTTTGGTCCTCAATACTCCTCAACTCCACACATTATCTGGCCTTTTTACCTTTTGGAGCGTCACCGATGAGTCTTTTGTAGACAGAAGGCGCGTCTGGCGTACACAATTGTAATCCCGGTACCTATGATGAGTTTATTTGCTGATTCTAACAATAATACACCGACGACGATATCATTAAAATCCTGATAAAATAGACCGATAGCACTTTCCCTAGTGAAAACCTCGAATTTCTTGATAGTAGCATACCCTCTTCGCATCGTAAGGTGTCTACATATTAATGGTACGTTTTGCGTTTGTATGTTCACAGTATAGAGACTTTATTCATAGGTTTAATGTGTGGTCATAACACAAATACTGCTGCAGCGGGGTTTTGAGAACGACTAGAATCAACACTACACCCAGTTTAACGGCCACCTTCATGAATTGGTCGTCCAATACGACGTGTCTGTGTTTCAACTCACGATGTACATGTTTTCGAGTCGTTCAAGTGGATCTTTAGATACCAGAATAGTCGTCTGATAAGTAATTCTATCGACTATGTCCACTCCCTATCGTGACTTATTGACAGTATGGCACTGTCTGGCAGGTAATACATGAACTCCACTTGTACATCTGCATCATTTACGAGATCCTCCCAGTAGTTTCAGTTTTATTATATATCCAAAGTTAAAAACACGTTCCAATCATTGTTTTTGCATGCTGACTTTAGGATGTCATGCATCGCAAGAGAAGCTTAACCTATCCAGTCAAAGCACTCGATTTAAAAGTCACACAAACATATGTAAATGTAATATAAATTATGTTCAATTCATATTTTGATTGATTTGATAATTAATATTTCTCACCAAATCCATACTTAAACTCATCATAGATACCAAGATTAAAAAAACTATACCATGTGCTCGACAAAACGACAAGCAGAGAAACAACATTTCTACGGATGTTCGTCATCAAGTCAGTTAATGTAAATTATAAGTCTACTCCATGACTCTTTTTCAAAGAGATATTCCGTATTCCTAAGCATATAGAATTGTGTGCGCTCAAAACATCTTTTATTAATTAACTACTCTGTTATAGGACTTAATATATATTGAAAACTGCCTATGCAATATAAAAGTGTCAAATCGGCCAATACAGAATAACTCGGCCAATATTGATTTTTTTCTGTATTGGCCGAGTTCTGATCCGGCAAATACTGGATTTCGGAACGTCTCTAGTTTTTAGATCGAAAGTCATGATAAACACAAATTGAAGGTAAACAGTCGTTTAGGAAGACGCAGTTTTCATTTACTCACCATTAACATGCCGAAACGTTCAGTGTGGCATATATTTCACGCTGAAGACGGTAACATTCATTTGAAAAGCATTTTGTAAGCAGACCATTGAATTATTTCAGGTTTGGGCAACGAGTAGTTTATCACAAAGTTCATTTCTTGTCGACCTCAGGTACAACCGATTTACTGTTTACTTTCGCTTCTCATGTTTTGTAAACTGTCATTAATTTTTCAACCCGAACCAAGCATATGCATTGTGAAAGGGTGACCTGTAATTGTTCAAATCTTGGGTCAGTTGCCTTATGGATAGTTGTATCATTTTCAATCATATTCAACTCCTACATTTTTTTTAGAAAATAATTTGTTTCTGCATTACACATGCAATGGCAGTACCTTTCCAATTACTATTTATGTGTTGCGTCAAAATATGAACTGTAACACTTTATAGTGACTGGTAAGGGTAGAAAATTTCATCAGATGAGAAAATGTAGAAGACGCCTGGAAACAGCACCAGATCATTTGATATTGCAGCTTATAAACATGATAAATGGGAACTCAGATTTGGATAGTTCCACTTCAAGGTAAAAAATGTTTATCTCTTGTAGTATATAAAACAATGTTAACACTGTAGTTAATTAATAAAGGTATCATTACGTGTATTTCTGTATTGTCCTTGTTATTGGTCCTTGGCCAGCTGTATTGGCCTCGGACCAATAACAAGGCCAATACAGAAATACTCATGTAATAATACCATATTATTAATTAACTACTCTGTTATTGGACTTAATATGATGATAACTGCCTGTGCTATACAAAATGTCATCTCTGCCAATACAGAATTAGTCGGCCAATATTGATTTTTTTTTAATTTGGCCGAGTTTTGATCCGGCCAATACAGGATTTCGGAACGTCTCTTTTTTTTTATAGATGGAAAGTGATGATGAACGCCAACTTAACGTAAACAGTCGTTTGGAAGACGCTGCTTTATTTACTCACCATAAACATGCCAAAATGTTCAGTGTGGCAAATATTTCAGGCTGAAAACAGGCACATTTAAAAAAGGCCTTTTGAAGGCAGAAAATTTAACCATTTCAGGTTTGGCCAACGAATCTGTAGATTATCACAAAGCACATTTCTTGTTGCCCTCATAACAATTTAAAACATTTTATCAGTTTAATGGGCGCACATCGATTTACTTTCTATTTTCGCTTCTCATGCTTTTGTAAGGTGTCATTTATTTCTCAACCCGAACGAGGCATATGCATTGTTGAAGGGTGACCTGGCAGTTCAGGACTTAAAAATTACCCTAAATATCGTGTCTACATTTGCATGGTGTTTCGTGTGATATTTAAAGATTTTTTTGGTTTGAAAAAAATAGTCAGTCTCAGAGAAATGGAGGTTTCCTCCGAGCACACGTATCACAGGGCATTATAGCAGGAAGATTTTTCTAATCACCCGTCACTGACTTTTTGAACAAACAAATTATCTTACTCATAAAATTAAAATGTCGACTCTAATCTAGTATTTTTAATGGTTTAAGTTGTGTATTTCAATCTAACGTTTAATGCAAATAACAATAATTTGACATTCTACAGTCCACTTGCAATTACAATGTAAAAATGGCAGTGTCCAGTGTTCAGAAATGTCGTGAAGCATCGTAAGGTGTCTACATATTATTGATATGCGTGCGTGTTCATAGTATACATTCCATTCATAGGGGTTTGGTCATAACACAAAAGTACTGCTACAGCGGGTTTTTGAGGACACTAAAATTGACACTACACCAGATTTACGGGTACATTCATGAATTGGTCGTCTAATACGAAGTGTCTGTGTCTCAACTCACCAAATACATGTTTTCGTGTCGTTCAAGTGGATCTTTAGAAAGCAAGATAGTCGTCTGGAATGTTATTTTACCGATTGTGTCCACTCCCTATCGTGACATTTTGACAGTGTGAATTGTAACAATGGCTGTGTCCAATGTTTCCAAATATCGTGAAGCAAAAACCGCTAATATACGTTGACATTCCTTCCAACAGTTGCACGAGGAAGGTACTCAGTTATGTAGTTGATTAATAAATTTAAAAGTGTCATTAAATATCGGTCCTATATTTGGAAAAGGGGGGGGGGTAAAAACTCGTGGCACAATCTACACTTGGCAATTGTTCATTTACATATTCTACATTTATCCGTGATAATCTTAAAGCGCTTTTTGACGGGATGCAGTCAATTACAACCATGATCAATGAAATGTATTACTTTGTGGATCTGAAATTCTGACTTAATTTGCAAAGGGTGAGGAGGAGTGGGCCGGATCGTAACTATTAGCTATTGAAGATGAGTCAACTAGTACACATAAACGGGTACCGTTCTTAACTCATCAACCACAGATTTGTTTCATAAATTCCTTCCAATCGTAGGTTTCAAGCAGCCATACTGAGGTAGTACTTGTAAGCAAAATAACATGTCGTTTTGGCTTTTTTGTATGTTTGTAGGTCAATATATGATACCTGTCAAAAGTAGGTAACTTATTTAAGGTTAATTGAAGATTTTTATTTATTAAGAAGATTAATATTTAAATAAATAACATGACTTAAAACATTTGAAATGCAAATACACTTATAATAAGATAAAACATATTAAATATGAAGCGTTAGCACATATACCATCTGTTGATCCCTCAATATAACTCGTTTCGGTTATAATGATAACATATTTTTCGACCGTAAACAACGTGCGGGAAACCAAGATGAATTAACTAGTTAATTTACGACAATTACTGTTTCGATATGGTTCTCTTTACCACCCATTTGTCATATTCTCTTATCACCAGAGAGTGGATATGCGAGCTTCAATCCTTTAGTTTCATATTTTCTCTTCTGATTGGTTACTATATGTCATTTTTTATTTATGGGCTTGCAACTATTTTTGGCGGCTTTACACTTTAATAAGTATATATATATATACATGTACGTATATAAGAGACATACATGAGACAGTTTTTTACAAAATATAAACAGTGTATATGTTATTTACACTTTCCCTCCGAAGTAATTTGTTTCCATAACAGTACATCCTACTTTTATTTATATGTGTTGATCAATGGATATATACTACTGCTGAAATAGCAGAAACTATTATACAGTCTTGCTGTATAGGATAATTTCTGAAGTGGTTTATTGTTCTTCATATTCGCGGCACTGCTATACAAGGCTAGCCGATTGACTTCACTTCGCCATCTTTTTTATGAGCCTCCATATGTGTCATATTTTATTATCGACATGCTGTTTACATCAGGACGTTGATAGACAAGATTTAATCCTTTAACAAAAACCCAGATTGTATCGCCTTTCTGCAAGTTAAGATTAACATTAGCTGTCACAGACCTCTTCATGTGTGCTGGAAGAACTTCAGGGATACACCGGTTTCCAGTACTGCCTCTGCTGTTCAATATACACACAGATACAGGGACTAGATCTTTATTATGTCCGGTATCCAAATTCAACGTTACATCGATGGAAAAGTATCCAGGTTGGAGCACGCAAATCGTTGTGCCATTCCCTTCTAAGGCAACGAAGTTTGCGTCTATGGGTCGCCACGGAATTTTCCCGGATGTAGTTTCAACACTACGTAAATCAAAGTTAACATTCAGATTGACAAACTGTATTGTATAATTTCTGTTGGATATGATGTAACATACTGGGCCAAAAATTACTATTACTAGTAAAATACATATATAAGGTAACAATTGTTTAAATTGTTTTGTTATTTTCTCACTTTTCGAAGGTTGTACTTTTTTGTCTGTTTCATTTTCGTTATTGTCGAGCGGAATATTGTTTTCTGACTGTATAGCAGACGAAGCGTTTTCGGGTATATCAACAATACTGTGTTCATCTAAACTATTTGCGTTAATTAAAGAAATTGTACAATTTCGACCTTGAATATCATTGGTATCAATGCACGTTTCCGCCTTGATTATGGAACTTTGAAGCAGGGTGGCGTGTTCGCTGCAACATTCTGAAAAATAAATTAGTATAATTATTTATCTATACAATGAGAAATGAAACAAATGCAAAGATGAAAATATAGTAAACCTCCAAAATTTAGTCACTGTCTATGCTCCAGTAAATATTTTTTAAATCGAAAAGTGTATATTGTTGGCATTTTAAGCAATATCATGGGCTGAAATGGAGAAAATGTCATTGAAAATATTATATTATCCATATTAATCTTATTATTTTTATACCCCTTAACCATTTAAACAAAATCCTGGTATTCTTTGCTATGATTTTTTTTACACAATATAAAAATAGGAACTTTAGGTCCCCGTACACCTTTAACAATAAGCAAAACCCATACCGCATAGCAATGACAAAATGTAAACGAATTCGAACGAAAAAACTAACAGCCTCATTTATGTACAAAACAATAAACGAAATACAAATATGATATACAACAAAACAAACGATAATCATTGAATAACAGGGTCCTGACTTGGGACAGGCACATACAGAATGCGGCGGGGTTAAACATGTTTGCGGGCACGCCACCCCTTAACCTGGGACAGTGGTTTCACAGCACAACATAAGAACAAACAATGATATTTAGGTGTCATATTATACATCGCCACTGTATACTGAATCTTAAACATGATGTTACATATCCAACCCTAATATTTTACACAATTTAATTAAATAGTGGATACAGCAAAAATTAATCGTAACCCTTTAACCTGCCCTCAAAAAGTTAAATCACAAAAATACTGAACTCCGAGAAAATTCAAAACGGAAAGTCCCTAATCAAATGGCAAAATAAAAAGCACTAACACATCAAACGAATGGACAACAACTGTCATATTCCTGACTTGGTACAGGCATTTTCTTATGTAGAAAATGGTGGATTGAACCTGGTTTTATAGTGCTAAACCTCTCACTTGTATGACAGTCGCATCAAATTCCATTATATTGACAACGATGCGTGAATAAAACAAACAGACATAATAGGTAAAAATGTCAAAATAGGGGTACAACAGTCAACACCGTGTCACAATTGAGTTTCCTAATAGCCCATCTTCATTACTGGTTTCTATGTGCTTTAATTGCGAATTGAGATGATTAAAATTTCCTGGACATTACGCACGCAAGACTATTTAAACTTAATTGACTAAGTACTGGAAAATGAATGAGTTGACTATGATACTTGTTCATTCACTAAACAGTTAGTAGATACTATGGGGGAAATACAAGAGTTCTTCCTTGTGCGTTTTTTTAAATTTATACTCGTTTTTGTCTGATATTTTATTTATTTATATCTCGGAAAGTTTACAATAAAATTGATTTTTATTTCCGGTTGAACATTCTCTAATGTAAATGTTTTCTATGTACAGTATATTATCATCTACCAAGTAGTCAGTGCTTCAGTTAAACTTAGATGGATTTGGCTATTATTTGTATGTTTTTTTTGTCTTATACATCTTTGGCTTTGAACGTTCCTGATGATGGTAAATCCAGGAAAGCGCTTCAGACGCATGAAATTTTTTAGGTGTTGATTTCATTTAAATTATGCACTTTGTCTGTAAATTTCCAGTTCATAAATTATGTCATTGAACTAAAATAAGGCGACAACTCACTCAGGTGAAGTTGACCTTCGACGGTTTTGGCTTTTTTGCTTAAGTTGAAGTCCTGCATGTTTTATGCTCTAAAATGATTAATAGTTCTGGCTATCCCCACTGTTGGTCTCGAGAGTACACGAAGAACACTTTGCTAGAAACACGCGAAGTGCGTACGGACGATCAGCTGTTTAACTACCACTTGATCAGTATCGTGGGAGATATAATTAATATACTAGGATACCATTCCCCCAGCAACATGCCCTCGATATAGGCACAATTTAAATGAAATATTTTGTCTGTAAGGGTCCAGTTCATAATTTAAGTAATTGACAAAAGCCAAAATTGAAATTTAGGCAGCAAAAGTTTTTCTTCATCGTTTTTAGCTCTTTGTTGTTTATGCCTTCGTACTTCTATGTGCCCCCCAAAAAGCGTCATATGATTGGATTTTCAACATAAAAATGACGAGGACTTAAATTATCCAATTTGACTAAAAGTTTAGATTGCAAATCATTACGCAAATCTTACCCTTTTTTAAGAATAAAATGCTTCTTTTTGTAATGTTATTAAGGTGTAAAAGCGTTGACCGAAATTTTGTATAAAGCACGGAAGCACGTCCTACGAAAAATGTTCGCACGATCAGCGATTTTACAACCGTAAAAAATGCCAAAAGAAGCATTCAATTTGTATAATTACATTTTGTGCTACAACCGTGAAATTACGAGATATATCAGTTTGTTCGTTTGTTTTCCTACACATGCACGTGCTGTTATTAATGTTACATTTTATTGGGAAATACAATATAATTTTGAAATGTCTCTCGGTTGTTGTCATCCCATCAAAAGTACGAATTCTTATGAAACATACATGTAATGTAATTATTCAGCTTAGCTATAATCCCATTTTTTTACCTTTATTATGAATTTATTCTCTCAAACATTTCATATATTTAGTTTTCCAAACTTTTGGTCTTTTGCGTTAGCCTCTTAACATTGTGATTTAAAATTACACAAAATCTCACCATCTTTTATATCTGTGAATGGAGTAGTATGTCCTTGTTGTACATGAGTAGCAGTGTCGTTTTCTCCAATAATTTGAGACATAATGAAATATTTTTTACGTCCTCCCTTCAATAATTATTTACTTATGGTATGCAGTTTAAAAAGGACAGAGTAGGTACTTTTATAGAATTATCATACCGATTTTTTATATCTTTGTTATAATCTATCTATTTATATATTTGTTAAAACACCTGATCTATATTTACCATGTTTACATTGGTTATGATTGATCATTAAATTTCCGTTGAAAATAAGTGTAAAAAAATAAATACTGCACTAGGTTTTAATTTTGTTTTTCTTGTTCTTGTATTTTATTGAAAAAATACTTAAGTAGAAAAAATGCTCGTCCCGGGAAAAGATCCATGCCCCACAAATAAAGAAATGTCGGTGCATAACGATACCTTAGTCCCCTACATTTCATCTTAAGGGATTTTTTTTAATGAGTCTAATTATAAATTTCTATAAATAAGAAAACATGTTTCAAAAGGGACGTGAAAGAATAGTTTGTTTCCATTGAAAATACTGCCTTTAAAATCATTAAGAATAATTTCATAAATTTATTAATTATTTTATGAAATAAAAATAAATAGGATTTATCATCCAGAACATCTTTCACATAATCTGTGGTTGCGCGGGATCTATTTATATCTACTCAAGTCTAAAGCTTGGGATGATCAATAATTCAAAATTTGCATACAAGTTTACTGGTGTCATGGTAATCGTATGCAAAGTAATATTCTCGTTTGTTTTCAATTTTTACATGTTTAGATATTAATAAGAATTTACTATTTTGATCAAGAGATGCACTTTCTTTATCAGCGTGCTACATTAATCATATAAACAATGTCGTCTCGGTCTTTAAGATTTTCTTGGCTTAGTTATCTGAACATAGTTTTCTGACTTTGAAACGTAATGTACTTGGTTATCCCTAATTGAAGATCTTACTGCAGTTTTAATTGATGTTATAAATATAGAAAGGATTCTTAATTTTAATTTATTATTTATGTTGAATTATATTTTATTTAATTTTCATTTTTAATTGGAGATCTGTTGGTTTTCTTCATCGTTTTTATATTCAGATTGTTTGTTCCGGTTTCTTCAAGATTATTTATGTCTATTAAAATGTTCGTTCAACAGAAGAGTGCTGCAAATTCCTCTTCATCTGAATTAAATATAAGACCGCGAAGAAGGAACAACATTACCACCATAAAACTAACGCTAATTTATTGCTCTGTGAGAGTAATTTTATTTCAACATGTTTCAACATGTATAATACAAGAACTCTAGTTCAACAGTTGGAAAGCCTAGTATCAATTAAAAAAGTAGTGCTGGAAAACAGTTGAGTTTAAACAGTACTATTTATATAGTTTATGATCAGCTAACTCTGTTCTGTTGCATTTATCTTAATTTGAATAAGTTAAAGCAAAATTACATTCTTTCTACCACGAATGCGTTACAAAAAAAAAAATATAAACTTCAAACCTTACTAAGAAACATACACGATGTAGAGCACTCGTGTAATCCATGTACATGATCTTCTCCAAACACTACAAACCAGAAAAAGATTGAAACAACCAGATTTCGTACCGGACTAAAGCTACTTTTGTTGACCAATATAAAGTGATTTTTACTTATCTTAATACACCTTTCAGCCTATGACGAATTCAACATGTTCAAATTGTGTCCTTAATTGACATCGAACATTTAACAATCATGCTTGAATTTTTGCCGTCAAAGGATGGAACCCAGGCCACGACTCCTCTCAGAAATTCCTTGATTTTACCAAATTCCGTACTCAAGCAAACGAAGGAAGATCTCTTATCTTTCTGTTTTGCATTCATAGGTTTTCCGTTTCAATAACTTCTAATTGACCTTTTTAATAATATAATACATCAAAACTCTTCTGATCTTTACTACGTAGCTGTTTCAAGATTACCAAAACCATAACAAAGTCAACATTTTAAGGATGGATAGGGAAAAGACTTAATTGTGTCACAGCGCTCAAAATTGTCCTGATATTGACTCGGTAGGATAGTTGTCTCATTAGCAATCATACCACATCTCCTTCTTTTTATATTGTAACTCACACACTATTTATAAAAGGGCAATCTAACGATGTACTCAATAAAAGACACACATACTTGATTCATATCTTTTTGTTTGTTATGATTCTAATTGTAAGATTAATGTTTGTGTGTATATTAGCGATGTCTGAGAAAAAAAATCAAAGAACAACAGAAATTTGTTACTTTCGAAGCGCTTTTCTGGATAAAGCTTCATCTCATAACCAAAAAAACTGAAAGCCATTGATGTATAACTACCTAAACACGTGAAGAGCTATATAATCAAATGGGACCTGAAGAATAACAAAATCCCTCTTAGGACAACTTTGCCAGAGGAAGTTGAAACTTCTTTTTTTTAAATAGTAATTTCTGAAAATTATCTACTGAACATTTAATTACAAAGTATGATAAAATTGAATTTGCAGTATAAAAAAGACTATATTTTGACTAAAAATACGTAAGTAAAAGTAACAATATTCGATGAATATCCCGACAAAAAAAGGGAACACTACTCCGATGAATTTTTTTTTCTGATGAGAAGTCTGGTGTAGTTGTTAATAGATGATAATTTGATAAGGCGGGGAGTGGAAATGAATATTCTGGCCAGGAAAGTACTGTAATAACAATAACATTGCCCAAGACTGGATAAAAATGAATATTCTACCCATCAAAAATGCAGGAAATAATTGTGTACAAAACTGTAAATAAAAAAGCCTGACTATCAATAGGTATAAATTCATATTCCAACCTTTTTAGTGTCAATGCCTCGTATTTTTTGTTTTTTGTTTTGTCGTCAAAGTCGATTCAAAGATTTAGGTATTCATAATTACTTTTTACATTAGAACATAAGTGTATAAATTCATACATATCAATTAGGGATACATTTTACAATTAGCATTGAAAGGAGCCGTATTTCACTTTTATCGCTTATATCCATTCCCAATAATTCTTAGGTTACAGTAGTGGAGCATTTTTGTCATACAGGATGAAAATAACCAAATATATACGAACAACATATAGATTTGCAAGTTTATATAAGATTGTTTTTTGTAAAACCAATATCAAATAACTTTTTAAGTTTCCTTTTTCTTAATTAGGATAACTGAAATTAGTTTCTTCGTATTGAAAATTCAAAATAACGATATTAGTTAAAGGAAATGCATAAAGTCAGTGAAGATGGCAGCCTAGCAACACATGTTTTTAGAAATAAAATTCACGCTTTCAAATGTTTGACAAGCGCCGGAATCATATCTTTCCAAGTCTTTAAAGTGGAATGAATTTATCGACAGGTAAATACTTTCATACAATAGCGTATTATTTTCCCACTCTCCCTTATGCGGGACTAAATTTTTGCCAGAAGGTTTTGATTAAACGGACTGGTCCCTAATACTGACAGACCTGAAGATCATAAATGCAATTTTTAACCTCTCCATATACATATACGATATTAACACATAATCGAATTTAACAGAACGTTCCTCTGTTTACGTTTCTCATTAAGACAAAAGAGATGACTTCGATTTCCCTCTGTCAATGTTGTGTAGTACCATTCCAGCAGCACCTGTGCATGGAGTATTTATCTCAAAGTTGGTACGCTATATTACATGGTTTGTGTTTCCTATCAGTATTTCGTTGATAGAGAGTTGCTATTTACAAATAAGCTATTGAATTAATTGTTAATGGTGAAATTGACGTCATCTCTTGAAAGTATTAAAGACGCAATCATGATTTGGTTGCCCTCCATGTAGTATTTGGTTAATATATAACAGATATGTTCTATTCATTTGGAGTAACCACAATACCGTTCTCCTTTCCTTCTGGAGATGCTCGTCTAACACGACTAATCATCGGATCTTTACACGATAAGTACCACTAGTTAAGAAGGAACTCTTTATTCTTCCTGGAACACCTTATTTAACTTAGAATTTGGTAGGGCTCTTGCTTCACAGTCTTTAGTTCCCGAGCACTGTTTCTCAGTATTTTGTTTTCTTTTGGTAATGCTGTTGTCTTTTTTAGACTTATGGTTTTGCTATTCCGCTTGGTATAATTCAAGGAGGATATACTGTGTCCCTCTTATTGATTTATATGGCTATAAACCCTAGAACATAACAACTTCATTAGAATCGAACGACTTTCTACTGTATACAATTGATAAGCACTCAAGTTCTTTAATGTAAAGGAATAAATAATGAAAAAGTTTGATTTGCAAATAATTAACCGAATCGATTTTAATTAAAAACCAAGACGCAATCATACAATAACAGTATACTAGAATTGAATATCTTTTTTTTTTGTTCAATAGACGTCTTATTGGCAAAGACCCGCACCTCTATTTTTTGAATAATCTTGTGTTTGCAAATATTTGCTACTGAACGTTAACATCGTAAAAATCAATCAATAATGTTAAGGAAAAAGAAATATTAAACAAAAATGAATTTAGGGGTACTCCTTTTTTGATTCAATTGTACAATGGGTTGAAAAGCTGACAGAAGCATGTATTTTTTTTCAGGACATTACATTAGTTTGTGTTCGGCACGGAATAAAACGAATGTGGTATGGGAGGTTGGAAGCTTACCAGAAATATTGGAGAAGGTGGAGACAGATGTACAGATAAAGGAGGTACGTAAAGTCATATTCAAAAGTTGTTCATGAATATTATCCAAAAGGAGAAACCACTCGGGTATGCGAGGTTAAAAGTAAAACGTACACGTGATATTTGTCACACAAAAGGAGGACATCGCGAGATTTCTTACAACCCGTGTCCACTGAATGGAGAATAACCCACATTTGTAGAGGAGGATCTAATGGAACGACAAAGCTCAGGACAATGATAGGCTACTAGTATTTAAAGAGCCTCGAGCATTAAATGAGCGTGGTATGGTATAAGGGGTGCATACAAATGTTAAAACTTCTCCTTCCACAGCGAGATTTTCAACATATTTGGGAAATGATCGACGATATATTTAACACTAGTTGGCAGTTTTTTCAAATATGGGCAAAATGCCTTTGATGATATTTTACAGTTTGTCTGTTTTGAAACTGAACTCCTGTCTCAAATAACCTAATCAAAGCAATATAATTACGGACTGAAAAAACCGTATCAGAAATGCATATAAGTAGATAAATCTTGAGAAGCTTGTTTACCAGAATTTGTGAGATAATGTTTGTCCTGGAATTTGATTCACTTCAAGTCTATATTAGACTTAGGCTACTACTCACCTTTTGACGAATAGAATGTACCTTGATGACAATGAGAAATTCATATTTACCTAGACTTTGATATTAAAATTCCCAGCTGAGTGAAAGAGGCCCTTAGGAACTTGAAGGCTGATCACAGGAATTATGATTTCATGTAAATATCATTCTGCGTAAAGAGCCGTGTGAATACTTGACATCAGTTTGCATACGTTTTCTTTTTATAACAGTTTTCACATCATCATACTTTCTTCTATAACATGTAACTTGAAAGCAAATTCCAACTAAATCTTGTGGAAATCGGGGATAGCTTTTCAAAGAGGTTGTTGTATTATCATAAATAAAGGCAACAGTAGTATACCCTGTTCAAAAGTCATAAATCGATTAAGAGAAAACAAATCCGGATTACAAACTAAAATCGAGGGAAACACATCAACTATAAGAGGAAAACAACGGAACAACAGAAACACTGAACTGCAACTAAAACAAACGCCAACATACATAAAAACAGACTATTTGATAACAACTGCCATATTCCTGACTTGGAACAGGACATTTTAAGAAAATATGGTGGGTTGAACCTGGTTTTATGGCTAGCCAAACCTCCCGCTTATATGGCAATGTTAAAAAAATATCGCTAGAATGACAACACTACGTGACAGGAATACAGTACAAACAAACGCAAGAACACTCAGCACAGAGAAATGCATAAATAAATAATATCATAATACATAACAACATGTAAACCACAGAATAACAACGGACATCTCTCATTAACGACAGCACAGGACACCACAAACGGCACGTCACATGAATGGATCTACGCCACAAAAAGTGACGTATTTTTGTGACGTAAATATAATCTTGAAATTCATTCAATTATATGGAACGAGATCCAAAAATTCACAATTATGTTCATAATACTAGTCCAAATAATTAACTGGACGAAAAACACAGCCAGTTATCGACGACTACCTAAGAGCATCTCGCTGTAAAGTGGGATCAGATATTGCAGAAGAATTACGGGCAAATTTCAAAATAAACAAAAATTAAGGCATTATTGGTCAAATTGCTATTTCCTCAAACTTTATGAGTTGTTGTCTAATCATAACGACTATTTGATTTTGCTCATATGGAAATGTCCTTAGTTAGTTGTATTTTTATGTAATTATACATCAGCATTCAACTGGAATAAATAGTTTGACAGTAGTTTTATATGGAGTTTAGTATTAATTATAGTACTGATTGCACATCTGTGTAAGTCGTTGTTTATCATTGTATATCATTGCATCGCTTGTAGCGATAGCAGGGAACAAATAGTGATCCGTATGTTTTACCTAACTCGAATAAACAGTATTTATTACCAACGGCAGTTGATGACTATGCCAGAAAACGAGTTAAGCGCTTCCAGTCAAACAGGACCTTTTATCTGAATGGATCAGAGCTGTTAGTTTCATGCATTAAGAAGCGCATTTAAAAAAAAACTATGATAAACTATGAGCACACTGGTTTATAACCCTTTGAAGAAACCTGATATTGTGGATGATTTATCCTCAATTTTCAACAAAAATGATATTGTTCCAGCAGATTAAGTCTTAACCAATATTGTTTTATATGCAAACAATCATTATATTGATTGCCTAGAAAATTTAGAAATCTCACTCATACACCTACACCTTTCATGAAACACCATTCATTAGAAAATCACAAATCCGTCTTTTTCTCCTTTTGATTCGTCTTTCAAAATCCTTACTACCATTCTTTCTATAATAAAAGATAGCATTAAAAAAATATTGGCTATGTATACCTCATTAGCGATATAAATCAGATATGGATTATTAAGTTTCTAAGATCTACTCCAAAATATTCAAAAAACAATTATTACAATTTTAGAAAATTTTTGTACACACTTCACTATTATTCATATTGCTGAATTGAAAGACAAATTACGTCTTTCCCATCAAACAGTGCTTTTGCTAAAGGAAATCGTCGATACAAATTTGATTTGGGTCACGAAACATCATACGGATTCCAACAACTAATAAACCGTCGAAGATATCATTTAAATGGGGGAGATGTCAGTTCCTCATTGTCAACTTTCCATTTCTCAGTAGTAACACACCCTCTGTCACATCGTACGATGTTTACATATTTGATTGATACGTTATGCAATATTTACATAACACTTCATTCATAGGGGTGTATTTATAACTCAAAACTGTTAATGTAGGGCTTTGAGAAAGAACAACTGAAATCGATTATACACAGGTTTTACAGTCACTGTCATGAATTGGTTTAAATACCTATACGACGTGCCTATGTCTCAACTTACGAGAAACATGTTTTCTCTGTGTTGGATCTAAAGATACAAGAATTGTTGTCTCATTTGCTATTTAACCGATTATTCCCTATTGTGAAGTTTTACTATGGAAGGTGATGCATGCATAGCAAAAGACGATTAACCTCGCGACTCACCCGGTCTCGCTCTTTTTGGAGTTCATGTGATTCCATCGAAGTTCTACATTAGTCTCTATATCTAAAAGGGATTTTAAAATCTCATCAAAGATACCAGGCTTTTAATTTGTTACGCCAGACCCGTGTTTCGTCTTCATAGGACTCATCACTGGCGCTCGAATAAAAACAGTTGGAAGGTCAAATCAAACACGAAGATGAAGAGCACTGCAAATAATTACGAAAGGTGTGCCAAATACAACTAAGATCATCTCTATATTCAATAGTCACAACGCATCTCCTTGGGTCACCAGGAACAAAGTCAATATCAACATATATTTAGTTTTATTATAAAAGAATGTGCACACCACTTGTTTTAATATTTTACTTTACATATCTAGATTGAATATACTATATAATGTTGTTCTGCAAATGTTTATTATATGTTATTTGTCCTCCTGTAGCCCTAGTTTTGTAAATAAAATTCAGATGCCATAAATTGTATAAATGCTTTAAAATATCGAACTATATATTTTTTATTATTAATTGATTTTGGCTTTTAACTAGCTTTCAGTAACTGCGAGTACTCTCAAATGGTACTTTCGTGTTGATTTGACCTGTTGATACAATTTGTAATGTATTTAATGTTTACTTATTCAGTGTTATATCTAGGCTCACTATTTTTAATATATACAACCTTTGATAAGTGTTTAGTATGACGATAAATTATCACTTTTGTTCTCGTACAAGGAACAACAAAATTATTTATTTTGTAAAAATTATTTCCGTACTCCATGTATACCTTACAACAAAAGTATTTTTATTTACCTGTGTACGTTATTTTATTTGTCGGCATTTTGTCCAAGGTTATGGTTGTCTTTCTGATATTGTTTTACATCTAACCCCCTTGTTTGATCAAACTTATTTGTTCAATGTATGTTCACTTGTTGTTGTTAATATGTCTTTTGATTGAGTTAAGCCATTTCAATTGATATTTTATAGTGTGTCTTTCTATGTTGTGATATTACACCATTGTTTCAGGTTAGGGTGAAGGTTGGTGCCTATTAAAACTTTTAAACCCGCTGCATTTGTTTGCACCTGTCCAAAGTCAGGAACCTGATTTTCAGTGGTTGTCGTTTGTTGATGTGGTTCATAAATGTTTCTCGTTTCTGTTATAGATTAGACCGTTGGTTTTCCTGTTTGAATGGTTTTTCACTATATATTTTTTATGCCCTTTATAGCTTGCTGTTCGGTGTGAGTCAAGGCTCCGTGTTGGATGCCGTACTTTGACCTATAATGGTTTACTTTTACAAATTGTGACTTGGATGGAGAGTTGTCTCATTGGCACTCATACCACATCTTCTTATATCTATATACACTTGATAACATGTTATACCTTTTTTATTCTGTCCTTAAGGCAAATATTTTGGAACAGACAACTCTTTAAATTTCTAAATCATTTGTAAAATATTATGTTTTATCTTAACAGCGTCAATCAGTTAGAGCGGTCTTCCACCCCTGCTTGGACGACGTTTCAATGAATTTTCAAAACTTTGATAACATGGTCGAATTGAACAAATAAGAATTATATCGATCTGCTGTGTCAATCCCTTTTCAACGGATTTTTATATTTTGTTCTTATGATGTGCTCGTTACAACACTGTCATTTGGTCTATGGTGGAAAATATTTTCAATTGCAATCATACGACATATCCTTATATTATAGTAGACGTGTTAGGAAAGGGATTTAAATACTGCGCTGATGTTAAATACCAATACCGATACACGATTTAAGTGTGGACTTTCTCAAAATGCAATTGCATTGAAAAGTAACCCGACGTAGTAGAGTTTAGCTTTGTGGTGTGTTTGATACAACATGAAGCGAACGGTTAACGTCGACTCCAATTTTTAAGACGTGCATTAGCCTTACGTTGATCTTCATACATTCATTTGTATTTGTTTGATTTAGGAGTGCAAAACAAAACTTAACAAAAATATACGTAAGAGTCAAGAATGGGATTGACGGATTTTACGGCCACAAGTCCAAATATATACATTAAGTGATATGATTAGAATATGTTTAATAGTTAATTAACTCAGTTTGTCTCTCCACAATAGGTATGTCATATTTTCGTTGAAAATATAGTTTGTGTCCGGGGATACAGGGACATGTATGTGTGGCTTAAACAAATCAGTACTAATCTGAACACATCTTTTAATCTATATATAAAAAAATAAATAAATAGTGGACACAAGTGGATACAGCGCTATTTCTATATAAAACGTTAAGAAGTAGGGGCTACAGAAGAAGGTTGTCTTGCTGCGCACCGTCTTAATATTCAAGAAAACCACTTTTCACGAGCTATATGTGATTCGTATTGTCTACTACTATCTGGATATGAATGAAATGCATGGACAGAGGGACAAAAGACTGGACGGATGGACCCATTCACCCATCACTATATACCGTCCAATTTAGAAAGCGGAGTGTAAAGTAAATATTAGGCAAAACAAAATGAAGGAAATAAAAAAAAATGCCCGACATATAATTTAGCAGACTTTGCTTTGCAAGAGGTGAAAATGAATATTCAATTTTCAAAATATCCTCCTGACCCAAATATAATACAATTAATTTCTCCATATGAAAGTTAAACGCCACTTTCAACAATATCTCAATTTAATCGTGGTGTTCAGTTTTGTTGATGAAGGAAGCCGTGATAACAAGGGGGAAAAAAACTTCCGACCCTTCACCGAAACGTAAATTTTACATGCTTGATAATGTCCAAACGTTGTAATCTTATAAATCTTAATTCGATAACCTCTCTTTTCCGAAAAACTAACTGATAAAAGTTGATAGAAAGAAAATGTCAGGTAAAATGTGATAAGGAATAATTAATTCACACATTTTAACGTTTTTTTAGGTATTGTCGCTTTTCAACATTACATTGAATTGCAAGTGACTTTCTAGATAAAATAAAAATATAAAAATAATCAAATTGAAAACACTTTTGTTTCATTCTTTTTTTTCTAATTGTCAAGTACACAAATTTCTAGTTTGGTTTATTTTTAGAAATTTACGCTACTGTGTAACACATTTCTCTATTCTAGAAAATTATATAAAATAAGGAAATGTGGTATGATTGCCAAAATAGACAACTATCTACTAGAGACCAAATGACGTAAATGTTTGCAACTATATGTCACCATATGACCCCCCCACCTATGAGCAAACTCATCCCGCATAAAAGCTAAGAAAGGTCCCGACATGACATGTATATTTTAAATAAATTTCAAATAAACGAACATCTAAAGCAATAGGTATAAATTCATATTCCAACCGTTTTAATGTCAATCCCTCGTATTTTTTGTTTTTTGTTTTGTCGTCAAAGTCGATTCAAAGATTTAGGTATTCATAATTACTTTTTCATTAGAACATAAGTGTATAACTTCATACATATCAATTAGGGATACATTTTACACCCAATTAGCTTTGAAAGGAGCCGTATTTCACTTTTATCGCTTATATTCATTCCCAATAATTCTTAGGTTAGAGTAGTGGAGCATTTTTGTCATACAGGATGAAAATAACCAAATATATACGAACAACATATAGATTTGCAAGTTTACATAAGATTGTTTTTTGTAAAACCAATATCAAATAACTTTTTAAGTTTCCTTTCTCTTAATTAGGATAACTGAAATTAGTTTCTTCGTATTGAAAATTCAAAATAACGATGTTAGTTAAAGGAAATGCATAAAGTCAGTGAAGATGGCAGCCTAACAACACATATTTTTAGAAATAAAAGTCACGCTTTCAAATGTTTGACAAGCGTCGGAATCATATCTTTCCAAGTCTTAAAAGTGGAATGAATAAAACGTAGTACAATTTCGTCATTATTATGCATAAAAGTGCGCAGCCAAAGTTATCGTTTACATCCAAAAAAAGTTCTACCTTATTCTTCTTACTCCATGACGATGTAGAAAAATAAAACTTCACTCCATACCATGTGTATTTATGCAACACTGTTTTTTATATCATTATTTCCCTATCAGATTGATTGTTTATATTTCTTGAGGAAAACTTGAACTTTTTATCTATAAGGAGTTTTATAAATCAAAATCGTCTTCAAATTACATTGGAATGGAAATCAATATAATAACAAATAGATCGTACAGGAAGTGGTTTGGATGGTGTCTCCGTTTCAGTATTCTCTAATTTTGTATGCTAATTTGTTTCTCTATTCTTGTTACTGTTATATCCTCTGTTATTCATATATTACCACTACATTATTCTCCATTCATTCTTCCATTTTTCTTTTTTTATCTCTGTTCTTTCTTGCCATTTATTTCATATTAATGGGACCACAGCCCGACGATATCACACATCTCGCTATTTTATTTTGAAAGGAGGGGGTTGCACACGCAAGAAAAAGCGAGATGCGAGATAAATGTTAATTTATATGAACATTGACAGAATGCCATTCTACCAATTTATATCAGATTTAGTTTTTGGGGTTTCCCTGAACAAAATAATGTACTATTTTTGATAGAATAACATCTATAGAGTTGTATTGTGCAAGACAACTATATTTCATTGTTTGTTGTATTAAAAAAAACCCACAAACTTAAGGTTAGTTATGCTTCGCCTGAATACCTTCTATGTGTTTGTCTTTGAGGAAGTCCACATTTAAATCTTGTATCGGTATTAGAATATATCTTTAGCGCGGTATTTTTTCCTTTTCTTTACATGTGTGATAAATGGAAATTCTAAACATGGGAAATTTTGTACGAAAATCGGCATCCCTGAAATTGTTTGAGTATGGAACGTGGTAAGATCCAGGTAATTTTGATAGGGGTATGAACCTTGGTTCCAAAGGGATAAATTTTGCTGTCAAAAGGATCCCCCAAAACTGTAGATGGCTATAATACCGATGAAAAAGCGGAAGCAAATAACAGCTGTACAGTAGAATACTTTCTTACATGTCAATCAACAGTGTTAATTGTTATTCAAATCCACGACAACGCCATGAAAGGGTAGCCGAAATACATCGACCTACCAGCATTAATATAATCCATCTCTCTACTAGTCATATTTTCTAATCGTCATTAGAACGTTGATGGACACCCACTTTCGGAACGTATGAAGACCGTTTGAGTTTAGATTATTCTTGAACGAATATAATAAGGGATGGGTAATGGTGTGGTCATGAGCACGTTAATAAATGTGAAATAGGAAATCAGGATGAACGAAAATAATATTTAGACTTGAATGACGTGATTTCCGCATTTGCGCTAAACACAAGGAAAAATGACATTTCAGTTCGGACGCACATGAAATAATTATGCGTTGCATGAGAGTAATTCGTTAAGTAAATCTTAAAAATTCAAAAGAACATTATAATACTTAAAATAGTAATACAAACAATAATTTACCAATTATACGTGCGCCACATCTGTTTGCTATGTTAAATTGACCTTCATCTATTGGCCTAGTACGTCCATGTCTGGTTAGAGTTGTTTGCATCAATAGTCTGAGATGAATTTGTTAGTCCTATCTGCATTAAATAATCGCTCCACAATGAATCAATTTACGTTAAACGTTAATATATACATGTGAAGTTCAAGACAGTGTAAAACAAACTGTTTTCCATCCATTGTTACATGTCATAGAAAAATCCGAAGTTATTTATAACATTATATGGTGAGTTTGTAAATATTAATTATAAATTACCTCATAGTATGTTTAGGGAGCAGTGATTATATACCAGCTGGGGGGTTGGGAAATATTAGGGGTGTTCAATATTTTTTAGACTTAAACTGGGGGGGCTAAAAAAAATTAGGGCACACTGGGGGAAGGGGGGTCGAAAAATAGAATCCGAATTATTTACTATAACACATATTGAGCAGCCCATTTCTGTTTCTGTGATTGCTTCATGCTGGGATTATTAAATCTTGCTTAATTAAATAAATGCCTTCATATTATCCGAGCTTAATATACCATGTAACACTCGTTGACAGTGTAATCTCTTATGCCAGCTGGTCATTACAGCTTGAATTTGTAACCTATCTTATTAATCCCCTCATGTATGTCAAAACTGTGATTAAAGGAAAATTAACAAGTCTTCTTTTATGTTAAATGTTTGGTTTTTTTTTGCATTGTGATTTTATGATAATTTTGAAATTACAAGATATCAAGAAACATCTTAAAACATGGATGTTGAAAAGAGGAAATATATCAGACAATGCCAACGCAAAGATTATCGGGAAAGGAGATCAAGAATAAAAAAATCGCAAATATGTGACAATGAGAGCATTTCTCTACAAAAGTGTGAAACAAGTTCCGACAAAAGACAAAAATTTAATGGGTATTTGTTTGAATATCAAAATACTAAGTTTGACTTCCGATCTCTTCTTGGATTGATGACTGATTTAGACTTTCTAAAATGTGTAGTATTTGTTGAATTTCAAGAAGCATTTGAGATATACTCACCATTTCTTGATCATGAACCAGATAAAATATATATTTAGAGACAAAATACTGGATGCCGACGAGGGACTTATATGTTGCCATTTTATGCACCCATTAGAAAAAGTAACATATATTGCTCTACGCACTACAGTTCTACCGGTGGAAAAGATAATTCAGCAACTATGTAATTCACTAACCAGAAAATCAAATGAAGACAAATCTTTGCCAGCAGGAACAATAGAAAGGAGAATTCAATCCATAGGCTCAGAGTATGATAAGCAATGTATCAGAGCCTTATTAGTGGCAAGTGATTGATAAAAGCAACGAAGACATCTACTCATTTAGTATTAATCCTCAGGAAGCAAAAAGGCAAATAGAAAGAGTCAAATTTATTGCCGAGGAATGTGATAATGCACTGAAGGCAACTGAAGATATTTTCAACCTGCGTTTGGAAGAGAAGATTCAAAATTTTAAAACAAAAAGTTTGTCAATAAATTCAAAGATTGAAACACACTCGAAAAAGGGTATTCCTTCTTACTATTATAGTGAATTGCAAGAAGAAAAGGAGGATGTTGATAGCGCTTTCCTAGAACAAATGAAGATTAAAGCAAAAGAAAGTCCGTATTACAAAAACAGATGTTAACTTTAAATGTCTAATATTTTAAAGAATAACCCTCCTCTTTCTTAAAAATATTTGACAGCCGAAGGTAACATAATCGATTCTCACAGGTAAATGATAGTTCAAGAATCCATCAATTCAAACAATTTGTTTCTCTGAAAAAAACATTTTACAACGCAAGAACAAATGACATTTACACAAAAAAAATATTTTATTTAGTTCAACAACTAATACAATAATTTCGTCACTCATCAAGACAGTTTCTTAAAAACTTTCAAATTAATTTTAACACTGCCAACGTCAATACTTATTTCACAGCCATTTTTCTTATGTTTTGGGTTGTCTCCTTTAGCACCAAATTGGTCGACAATGCTCGTTGTAAGTTTTGTTTTTGGTGCTTTTAGGTGTTTCCTTTTGCATAATATTTTTGATATCCTGGTCCGTCTTTGGATATAAAAATCGACATCTGGTGTTGCTCTCATTCTTCTTAACATCATTTTCAGCAATACGAAAACCACAAGTAAAATATTTTTTGTATGTAAAGGATGTAATGCGATAACAGTCCATTATGTAAAATATTGGACAGGTTTGAGGCCGTAGTCTGATGTTTGTAGTAGTCGCTTTTTAGAAACCGATGTAGTCTCTTAAAATTAAATAAACATAGGTGCTAGATGTAATCGTGTTTTATAAATAACTTTTGTGTTATATAAATTTGACCATAAAACCCGTTCCTGCATTGAATTGATTGAAAAAGAGGAGTAACCAATTAATGTATTTTACTATATATAACGTCAAAAAACGAATTTCATTTGTTTCTTTCCAATGTATTTATGAACAGTTTAAAACACTTCACTTTAGTTTAGATCTCAAAAGTAAAATTGATTGAATACAATAATTATACATTAAGCACAGAAACAAGGATAAGTACACTTATAATGCTTTGTTTTGAAAGAACAAAAGAAATCGTAATTGCAAAGGGAAATCGAGGGACAAAAATACATTTCGGTAACATGAAAGAAAAAAAAAAACACAAAGGACCATAGGGACTTGGGGACAGGGCAATTTATTTTTTAGTCCTACCTCTTTTTTCTAAAACCCGTTATTTGGTTTATTTTCTTTGAATTTCAATTATTGTCGCGTTTTTCTGTCATAAATTAAGGTTCATCCGAAGGAATTGAAAAATATGGCCGTGTTTAAACAACAAAATATACTCTGAGTACAGTTAAACTTGTGCACCTAGAAAAGTTATTAGGCATGGCAGGAGCTCGGTAAATAAAATTTGAATGCCTGTAGAAGGTAATAAAATAAACAAACACCCGAGTTTCGTTTGATAAGGTCCACTAATTTCCACAGTTTAAATCACATATTGTTGTGCAGATATCTATTGTCCAGTTAATCCATACAACTCACTACAATTATTTACATATTAGGGGAACATCTCAAACATTTTTCCAAAATTAGTTTATTTTGGCACCTTCTGTGGGAACGAAAAAAAAAAAGAAACCTCAAAACCCAGAAAAGTTTATAATTTTCTGAAACATACAATGCATTTAAAATTTAATTGTGTAGTTCCTGCCCTGCCTTAAAATTTTTCCAGGTGCACAGGTTTGTCTGTGTGGCGTAAATACGGCCATATTAGCCCAACAATTATGATGAACCATAACACAAATATACCAAAAGTGACATGTATTTAATATTCACTATTAATTCCTAGCTAACAATCCACAGCGGTCACTGATAATATTCATCTCTATGTATATATTACCAGTGACCGTTGTCCCAAAGTACCTATGCAAGGGACAGCAATACGTTAATAAACAAACAAAAAAAGAGCAACACGAACCATACAGAAAAACCAGAAAAAACAGAGCGCGACCTTAAAGTATTAGAACAATACAAGCTAAAAAAAATATTAGAGGTAAATGACTATTTTCTTGTAAAAACCAACAAAATCAGTGGAAGAAGACAAAATTCACACTAAATATCAGCGGGCCCATGTGAAACGTGCTGTCATTCATATCTGCAAAGAAGACCACAATTTAGCTATGATTCATAATATGGATGACAAAGCTTATCTTAAACCCGAAGCTCTTGATGGCTTGGACAAATTCAAAAATTTTCAAACCACATATGAGAATTCGAACAAACAATGAAAACTTCCAGAGTATGATTTTGCTGAGGCCAAGCTCAATATAACACCAAGTAGTCACAGATATTTTATGAAAGAAGTGATTGATGTGACGATAAAATTGAAATGGTAATGACATTGGATGAAAACGTTTGTGTGTTCAGACCTAAGTTCTGTATTAGAAGCTCAGGAACAATTTGGGCATCGGGAGATAGAAAACATAGGTATGAAAAACCTGATTTGTACACAATGGACTCAGAAACTCCTGAATTTTCCACCGAATTCCATTCAGTTGTTGCTTTACTCAAAGATAAAGCCAAGAATAAATTTGAGTCTTTATCTATACATGTGGAACAGACTATCAAAATGCTTGACATCTTTGTCATTACTGGCAAGACGGATTATGAAAACAGTGCTTTGTCAAGTTGTACGATGTAGCAAAGTCTACACAAGAAAAATAAAAGCTGCTAAAAGACGTTAAGTGCATTCTACACAAAGTATTCAAGACACTGTGAATGACACCGTTCGCTCTTGCACAACAAACTTGGACACAATTAATGAATTCAAATTTAAAAAAAATTAAAACCCTGAGTGCTCGAACTGACCGACGCATGACCTGGTGTAGACAAATCTAATAGGGACGTTCGTTTCAGAGCGGCAGAAAAGATTTTAATCGAAAATCTTTATTTCTATGCGAGAATTCATAAGGCAACTTGGGATTGCCAGAATGAAGTGGAAAGGACTCAATCCGCTGTAGGGAAAGCTATATCTGATGGTGGTTTATTACATTGGGAGTATAAACAACTGGACGTTACAAATGAAGCAGTGAAAAACATGACAATTAATGGAAATGAAAAACTAGAGGACGATATAAATAAATATAATGTTGCTCAAACGTGCAAAGACTTGGCATTAAGAGTAGAAAGTTCTCTAGGACCAAAAGGTGGTTTTATGACTGAATTAGTTGCAAGTGAGAAAGACAATTTATTGTCTAATGAAACTGCACTGAAAAACATTTTGGACACTCCACAGTCTAAAAGAAAATATTTGCCAGGCTATGTGTACATTGAGAAAGTATTAACTTTTACGATAATCATTTCACAGAAAGTGATCTTTATATTAAATTTGTTAGATTTAATTGTAAGGATACTACATAAAATATTACTTTTGTAATGAAGGATGGTTCGGCAAACCTATTTCGAATGATCCCAGACCTTTCCCAGGCAATGACACTCAATACAAAAAGTATGAGGAGACACCAATAATGGCCAATGTAGAAAAACGGGAACCAGACTACTTTCAACCAAGGCGTTAACTAAGAATTCTTCATGAAAAGGGCAAATTAAAATCTGATGTGCCTAATGAAATCACAGCATTTGCGGACAAGTATGGAGTTCAGGATTAATCATTGTTAAAGAATGACCTACAACATTGAGAACTAATAAAATTCAAACGAAAAAAGGTCTGAAATACGCCGACTGCAAACTCAGTTTGAAAAAAGTAAATCCATTGATGACTATGACTGGTCAGAATTACATTCAAAAAGGAAAATAAAAAATTTAATTGAGAATTTGCTGTCAATAGATATAAGAAGATGTGGTATGAGTGCCAATGAGACAACTCTCCATCCAAGTCAAAATTTATAAAAGTAAACCATTATAGGTCACAGTATGGTCTTCAACACGGAGCCTTGGCTCACACCGAACAGTAAGCTATAAAGGGCCCCAAAAAATTACTAGTGTAAAATGTACATTTCTGCAAAAAGCTTTGTAATCCTATACCAAAGAAAAAAGTTGACAAAATTGCACTTGTGGAAGGACATCGTTCAAGGCAAAGGGCAATCAGTGTTTTCAAGAAATCGGATAACGCCCCAGGACAAGATGACAATCTGATATAGATGATGATGTAACAGCAGATGTGTCTGAGAAAGAAGTTATAATAATACAAAATGATTCAGACACTGAAGGGAGTGACCAGAAAATAGCTGGACCACCTGCTGCACTAGTAAATAGATTTGGCAGGAGAACATCTAATTAGAAACAAAGAGTGTTCTTTGGAGACTCAGATTCTGATAGTGCTTAATATATTTTATATAACATGCATGAAATAGGAGATATTATTTCATTCGGAAACTATGTTGTATTAGATGTGGTAGAAATATTGGTTTATAAACATACATCTTTTATTTAATGAATGTGATTTTTACAAACTTGGACAAATGACATTATTCATATCATGACTTTTGGTTTTAATCAATGCATGTGTGCTTCAAAGGATTACTAAAACCAGACTTAAAAGATGGAGATGTAAGTAATTATTAATATTATCTGTCTTTAATAAAATACTTGATATATATATACTTGCAATGCTTTCAATAATATAACATAAACAAAATGCCGACATCTTATATGCCGGAATAGCAAATTTTATATATTTAATCAATGTCATATAATTGTATCAAGATTTAATATAATTGAAAATTTGTTAATATGCATAGTGCAATGCATGCGTATACAAGTCATATTTGAAATTTTAATTAATTTAGAAATGCATTCAATTAGAAGCAGTTTATATTTTTTTTACAGATGTGACCAGTGTGATGAAGCTAAAGTAAAAATGTTACGATTGTAGTTTGCTTTACTGTGACGGCTGTTCAAACCCAATTCATAGCAAGGTAAAAATTCTTAAAAACAATTGATTTTTAAATGTCTAGGATATAATTTAGAATTTTCATAACAACATTTCTTACTACAATGAAATAGATTTGCCACAAAACAAGAAATTTTAGATAGTAAAAATTATGTTATTTTTAAAATACAACGTGATATTAACTTTTCATTCTTTTGTGTTTGTTAATATTATCATTTATGCAAAAGGCTTTTCGTCCTAAATATGCATAACATATCTGCCACCGGACGTTAAGACAATTTGCTTTCTTTAAAAAAGAAAGCAACACGTGAACACGAGACGGCTGACTGGCCACCAAACAAAATGTTGCTGAATTTTTTTGGCTTTAGATTTGAAATAATTGACTGAATAGAATGAGGTACTGATGATGTTAAAACGCCTTTATTGAAAATATGTAGTTGTGTGTAGATTTTTACACACGTCAACTAAAAGCGATGTCGTATTTTAGTTGTAACAATGTGTAAATAGAAAAGTGTATACAGCTACTATATGTATTTATCTTTTAAGGCTTGACTATTCTATTTATTACTTTGGAGTGTACATCAGTTTTTCTTCGTGTTTGATATACATACAAAGTCCTAATCCTAATGCAATTCTTAGTTTTTGCAAACCGAATGTCTAAAGCAAATTGCACAGACCAATCGCAATATAAATTTTAGCACTAAGTTTGCTAAAATAATCTGGATGCATTTATTTCATCTGCCATATCTTCATATTTTGTTTCCTTGATGGCTTCAATTATTCTTATACTCATTATTGAAGCTGTCGTCGGTACTCATGGTAGATGTTGTATAAAGAAATTGTAAGTCCAATTTCAATGTGAAGTGTAACTCTGTGGCATGCAACTTATAAGAAGGTTTCGTATTTTGTTGAGAGTAACACACCAGCTCCATTGGGACCCTATTTACTGACAATTATTTTGGTCTTTTAAAACATCTCAAATTTTAAGGATTTCCTTAAGTTATTTTAATCAATAGGACAAACTAAGTTCTGAAGAAGTTTTATGAATACCTGAATATGCTCTCAAAAGAACCAAGCAATATAAAAAAATATGTACTGTGGATTCATTAATATTCGTTGGATACCAATTTTCGTGGATTTCGTGGGTACAAGGAAACAACGAATTTAAATGTTCAACGAAATGCAAATTGTTTAAAGGAATGCATGTGAACTTTGTCAAAACCATGAATTTAAATATCAACGAATATGCAAATTTTCCTCTAACCACGAAAATTGGTACCCACGAAAATAAATAAATCCACAGTACCCTATGTAGATATTTAAAAATGTATAGATACCAGGATTAAAATATTGTACGCCAGACGCGCATTTCGTCTACAAAAGACTCATCAGTGACGCTCGAATAAAAAATGTTAAAAAGGCCAAATAAAGTACGAAGTTGAAGAGCATTGAAGACCCACAATTTTGAAACAAAGGTTTTGCCAAATACATCTGAGGTAATCTATTTATTCCTTGGGAAGAAAATCCTTAGTATTTCAAAAATTTCAAAGTATATAAAAGGACAGTCACTCAAAAAAAGAAAAAGAAAAGAATACACAGCTAGATGTCAGAATAACTTATACCTTAACTTATGATGACCATGATTCAACGTCACATGTCCAGCTCTTACTGTCGTGTCCTGAATTTGGATAAGAAATGCGAAAATTCACAGTCCGCGAGTGAAATTAATATTTATGCATGGACGTGGTTTTCTTGCGCAGCGCACGAAATAGTAAATGGAAAGCATACGCACTGACACTCTGGATTATAATACGCATTTCGTCATCACGTATATTTATTCTAGGCTCAAATCTAATGCTAGCTGAATTTGGATGTTAAACTACCTACCTCAAGTGTTTTGAATCCGGATTCATGGCCATTTAATCCGAAATTTGTGTAAACGCAAAACGATGTTATGTCGTGTGAACAGAGTGTAATATAATGTAAATAGACCAAGACGGGTGTATGATAGCTGGTCAACACAATGAATACACAATTTGCAATTTCGCACCATATTGAAAAGATTAAGAGTCTATAAGTTTAAACTATTAAAAACAAAACAAAAAGAATTGAAAATTAATTAACATACATTCCTGTTAATGAATCATTTCCGAAAATTGAAAAAATATGATATCAATAAAAACAATCATCAAGTATCTACTGATGTACATTTTATTTATTAAATCAGTCTCTTCTTCAAGTCTTAATTTCAAATAAATGAATATATTGCTATACAAAACATAAGCAGAGTCTTATAAAACCATACTAAAACGAAATTGAATAATTAAAGTAGTAATCAAATGATTATTGTAAAATATTAAATACGTTTTTTGTGAGATGCAAGGATTTTAAATCGTTGTGAAGTATTTTTTTCATTTACAACAGTTTAGATTTAACTAACTTATGTGTACGCATCCCTGATAATTGGTGCTCATATGTTGCATATAATTTTCATAAATGTATTGACTGTTCAGATAGACATGTCGGACGTAATATAACATTATACATTATATTCTATTAAGGTAGTACCAAACACCTTGACTAAAATTAGTTTTGCTCGTTTAATTTTCATAAAATTTTGACAAAATATTTACTTTGACCCTTTGACAAAAATATAAAAATTTCAAAAAACTTGAACCACACACTTTATCGGAAAAATTTCATTGGATATATAGCAGTTTGACAAACACTAATTTTGATCATTGAGAAGCTTAATATTTCCTTAACACTAGAATGTGATTAAAACATTCAGCTGATTTTTACAGATTATCTCCTTGTAGTTTTATGTACCACCTTAATGACAAATTTAGTCTAAGTTTAAACTTTATAATGTTAATGAATATTTTCTTGGATTGTTAGTATATTTTAATGAAATTAGATATTTTGACAGACATATCGTTTTGTTTAATTATAATTATTCTTTCCGACCTAAGATTAATATTTATAAAAGAAATATCGCTTTGTTAATTTTCTTCTTGCTTTCCGACATTTGCCCAGGCTGTCTGTCACGTGGTAAACGTTTAGAAATAATCAGTTTATTCTGAGAGATAATATATTAATATACTATTCCCAGGTTTATTGTCACAATGCACAATAGCACGTTGTATTAATTACTACACACACAACGCGCACAGAGGCCGTCTCAAAGCATGAATTATATAATTGCGTTATCATTATACTTAATTTTTTTTAAATAAACATTTTAATTATTTTGCATTATTATAAACGCATAGGTTCTGCCAAAAGGCAAATAGGTGCCAATATATAATCTAGTCCTTAATTTTATTTAATTTTCCGATCTACAAATGAACTTCGATTGTTGAACTATACAATGTCACGTGGTAGCCTATCCATAGATGGACCGTATCAAAGACATGAACAAATACCTGTATAAATGATTGAAACTTTTCGAGACGTTCCGAGAATCCTGTTTCCAAGGATATCGAATGGGCCATAGAAGATTCCAAAACTCACCAATATATAGGCGTGAAACAAAATCAATAGGCCTTAACCATTCATTGTTGCTCATGAGTTTGTGCCAATATAATTTTTGTATTTATAACAAAGACATTTATGTGAATCAATCACGTTAATGGAAAATGTATATATTTTTTGTAGGAAGTAGAGTTCTTAATGCCACTCTACTTTCATTGGATCTATATATATAAAACATCAAAGATATAATAGTTATTTGATCGACTGGCTTTCCATCTGTGAAAAACAGCGCTAGAAAGACACAGGGTGCTACAGTCATGTTACATATGATACAATTATAAAATTCAGAAAATTATAATTTAGCAGAATTGTGTGTATCATTAAGTCTTTTATTTTAACTAAATTTGTCTGTTTAAAAATTACAGGGCAGACTGCAGTCTCACATCATTGGAGAGATTCTCCCAAAAGTTTTGTCAAAATTGTCAAGAGAACGAATTTCAAATATTTTGTGATGACTGTGAACTCAGTAAGTACATTTTGTAACTGTACACAAATATTTCTTCTATCAGATCACAAAGATTAATTATAGCACAACTGTTTTAAACATGGTGTCGAATTTTCTCCATTCTAATAAAACTGCAAATTATAAAAGCCTCTCTGACATGTTAAATGTCATAAATTAATCTTACAAGGCGTATCATTTATATGAATCATTATGTTATAATTACATAATTTCATTAACACAGATTTAATCCAAAGTGGGGATTATAACATGTTTACTTATCTGTCGTTTAGTATCAACAATTATAAACAATACTTTAATAATTGATATTTAAGTAAATAGTATTGAACAAATTCACCATTACGTTTAATATATTTTTTTTTATCTTTTTTTAGATTATTGCTTGACCTGTTCGGATAATTTCCACAAATTTGGAAAATTGGTTTTCCATACGAGAAATCAAATTATGTCATCAGACATTCCATCATTAAAGGATATAGATAAATGGGAGGACATCAAATATGGATGGTACCCAAACCCTAAAAATGATAAATGCAGATACTTTAATGCAGTATTACCTGACTTTTATGAGCATGTTTGGGATTACAAAAGTGACCATTCAGTGTTTAAGGAGAAATTTCTTATTGAAGGTATTAGACAATTGGAGTACAAAGCAAGACTGGAAAAAGTTGAAACATTAATAAGTTTTAAACAAGGAGATAATTCAAGTGCAATTGGACACATTATAAAAGCTGATTATCTGAAACTTGGACAAAATAAAATTTTAGAAGATAATCTTAAAAAGTTGGAAGATGTGAAATAAATCATTAACAATTAACAGGGTGTTATAAAAGCCGATGAAAGTGACATTTACGACTTTTCAGGACGTTCTCTTAAGAAAAAATCATTTCAAGTTTCAACACCATTTTAATTTGAAAATGCTTGCTTCCCTATCTGAACGGAAGGAAAAAGTGAAGGAAATGTTGCATCAATGTGAAAGATTGCTACATGAATACAAGCAAATTTTCGGAGCTAAGGTTAGAGTTGGCAGGACTGAAGTTGAAAAGATAAGATAAAAAAAAGAGCCTTAACCATAGAAAGGCTGTAAAAATTAAACTAAAAATTCTGGTCTCAAAGTGCAACAATTGGAACAAACAGCTGTGTCATACAATTTAAAATCAAGATTTTTTGTTTTTCTCTTCATACAAATGGATTGTATGACCTTTACAAAGAAATGAATTGCTTTGGTACAAACAATATTGATGTTGAACAAGTGGGGAACTTTTCTGTAAAGTATGTAAAAGCTCTGTTTGTTTTATTAGAGAAGAATGTTTTTTATCATGTCGTAAAAATTTTCAAATTGATTCATTTGGGGGGTTTATTTCTTGGATTTTTCCAATCCAATTTTATCATCATGGTTTGGGTGAAAATTCCCAAACCCCCCAGCTGTTTAATAATGACTGTTCCCTTATTTACAGTTGTTTTAACGGTCATACATGAAAACTTCAACAACTACTTCATCTGTTTCTTTGTCTATATAAACGAAACATGTAACATTATGTGTTCATTATACGACTATAATAGAGATTTAGGTATAAAAATACCTATATAAGCGTATAAATAGACGGTATAACTTTTTATACCATGACAATTTTAAAATTTTATCTTTAGAACTATCATTGATTTTTGGACTTTTTCACTAAACATTAAAATGAACCATGTGAATATGCTACTTTAACGTAAACGTATAATTCCTTAAATTGTCTAACAATAAAATAAAAAATCACTACAAGTATTGCAATTATTTTACATTTTTCTTTTAATTTTTTGGATGATGTTTGAATCGCGTCCGATGTCGATTATTCCGTCAAAATTCAGGACGATAACAAATTTAATAATTAATCAATCGGACAGATTCTATGAATTTGGTCGACTGAGATGAAGGGCAGAACAACTGTTCTACGCCAATGTAAAAAGTGCATCGGTCTGTTGGGTAAGTCTAGCATTGGGAACATACTCCTTCGGCGGGTAAGCCCAGTCAACATTAATCATGTTTAATAATAGCTAAAAAAAAAAGAAGTTAAGGCTAGAACAATCAAAAGATAATGAGAATCATAAACAAACGGACTCTGTGAGGACAAATATCTCAGCAATATTCAGGTGAGAAGAAATTTAATAATTCATCAATCAGACAGATTCTACAAAGTTGGTTGACTGGGATGAAGGGCGGAAAAACTGAACTACGCCAATATAGAAAATACTTTTGGTGTGTTGGATAGGTGCAAAATAGGTCATCTAGCATCGGGAACCCACTCCTTTAGTTGGTAAGCCCAGTCAACCTTCATAGCTCTAAAACGAATTCGATTAAGGAAAGAACAATTAAATGATAATAAGAATCATTAAACAAACGAACTCTGTGATGAAAGAAAAAGAACCACCCATTTATAAAAAAGCATTATTTTAAAGCGATTATTTATAGATCAAGATGTTCGAAAAGAATTTAGAAACCATTACCAGTCTTGTTTTGCACAAATGAACTCTGTTTCCAAAAATAGTGCAAAATTGAAATTACTTTGCATATGTTATCAATCTCGAAATTTTTTTTCTTCAAATTGAAAAACGAACTTATGTTGATATGCTTTGGTGTGTTTGGTAGGTGCAAAATAGGTCATCTAGCATCGGGAACCCTCTCCTTCAGTTGGTAGGCCCAGTCAACCTTCATAGCTATAAGTAATATTGTAATGTGGTATTGGTGGAATATACTACATAAAACCTTTACTAAATTCTTTCATAGATACAAATAATTATTTTTCCTCCTCCAGCAGTAAGAATTTACAACTAAACTATATTCCATTGCGTGTTTTGCTCTTTTTAAAATTTGAGGTTCATCAGGATTATAATTAAGTACACCAGACGCGTGTTTCAACTACACAAGATTGAAAGAAAAAACAAAAATAAATATTTAAACAAATAAATAAAGACAAGCTTATAGATAATACTAACGAAGTAATATGTACAGCCGGTTGCTTGTATTTACTTAAAAACTTCACTACGAAGGGGTTCTTGGAACAACAATAGTACTTATCAATAGTTTTCATAATCATTTTATTTTTAAACAATGGATTTTAACCTTAGAATAAACGTTAGACCACTGCAAGTTAACAATTTGCTCTATCCATTATATAGTGTCATCTTATAATGTGGTATTGGTGGAATGTACTACATAAAACCTACTAAATTCTTTCATAGATACAAAGAATTGGTTTTGAAGGTTGGCTGTAACTGTAGAAAGATTGTTCCAAACGGGATATCTATTTTTAATTTTTCGGTGATGCTGTTTCTAGAGCCCGTAAAGTTAGATATGATCTTTGTTAACTTATTGATACTTTGAAAAGGTAATGCTGGCCTTCAGATGGCCTAATATGATATATGTATGGTTCTTCATAACACACACTAAATATCATATTTTGTTATTGTCATGTTGTTGATGTTAGAACTTTGATACATAAGATTTAAAACCGGAGAGAACCACCGACCTTCGGTCGAAAAACCGGCAATCCTAGTCAATTAAGATTGAAGTCGAGTGCACCTGCCCCGTGCGAGGTTCGAACTCACAACCTCAGTGTTGACAGGCTAGTGATAAAGTAGTTCGACTACTTAGACCACTCGGCCACCGAGGCCCCTCAATAAAACAAGAATTTGGTCCATATTTCCTTTCAATCGTTAGTTTCAAGTAGCTATGCTAAGCTAAGCTAGTACTAGGAAGCAAAAGAAAAAGTCGTGTTTTTTTTTTTTGTGGATTACTAGGTCAATATATTATACCTGTCAAAGGTAAGTAACTTATGTAAGGTTTTTTGAAGCTGTCTTGAACTTGAAATATTCAAAATACAAAAAAGCTTAAAAAATAATAGATATTGGACGTAAGCACATAATTATACTCTCTGCAGGGAAAAAAGTAATATTACATTTTCCCGGCTTTAGGTTGGCCTTTCGTGTACGCAAGGCAGGTGAAGGAAGTCAACTTATGAGCGCTGTGATTGGATGTAAGGGTACAATATATTTTTTATTTATTTATGAATAACTGCAGTGTGTATATTTACAATATAAATTTTGAAACACATTGAAATATTTCTTGAAAATTATTCGAAAAGGCCTCAAAATTCCATAAATTTGATGTAAAATGACGATGGGCAAAGATACCATAAACAAGCTCCGTTTGAAGATGGTCATGATACCATTTGACTTCAATTTCTAAAACAGAATAATAAAGTACCTATATCACACATAACTGTTTTGTCCAGGTTTTTATTATAAAAAGTGGTAAATTTAGAAAATGTTAGTATTGTCGCCTATGGAAGAATAAATACTACCGCTTTCACTATACTGAATATAGCAAGGGAAAACAAAATCAATCAGAGTTCAGTTATATTGCACTGTTTTAAGGCTTTTGATTAGTACATTTGATTTTTATCACCAAGAATAGAAATTATTCACAGAGACCAATACTGTGTTATGAAAAGTGCTGAGTCAACACAAAAAGTCAAAATAATGGGTACTGATATAAAACTTTATTCTAGGAATCCAATATTATCTATATTGTATAAAATACGCCAAACTCTAGTTCTTTTGTATTAGTTTTAACCTTTCGTAATGATTGATTCAGCTGGAAACTCCAGAATTCATGTCGCGACAAATATATTTTACTGACATATTTGCCTTTTTGGCTGTCTAATGCCCTAAATGTATCACTTAGGTTTTTCCCAAGACATAATCTCTTAAAATTGAAAACTGTACTGTTCATAGAATAAGGCAGTATTTGGGCTAAAAAGAAGTATTTTTGGTGTGAAAGTTGTCCATCTAAGGATAAAGGAGGCTCAAGTGAGGCTAAATTTAGATAAAATTTATACTCTCCTGTGTAAAGAATTGTTCACATTCTGGGCAGTTCATGCATCAAATCTTTCAATAGTGCTTCATTCTGTAGTTTATATCTTTTATTATATCAAACATATCTAATTTATCATTTTCTACTTGCTGAAAGGTCTAATTTTGGAAATGGATACTCCCAAGGGACATAACTCAGCTATGTTATAGATTAATACAGGCAACAAAGGCAACTTAACAGCTGTGTTTTTTGCATATCTAATGTTTTGAGTGTCCAATACCTTTGTCCTTATCATCTCAAGACAGAATACTGGATTTTATAACAAGCTCTGAAATTTTGGACCACAATATGGCATATACTAAAGCATGCATGGAATTGAGATTAGTATGAAAAATCTTGAATTTGTGCCTATGTTGTAAATTTTGGATAAATGAATACAAATTGAATGGAACAGTCATTTGTATCTGTTTAAATGGTACTGTTTACTACTCTTTTTAATTAAGATAAGATGTGATTGGATACAGGAAGTTTATCATGCATTATCTGAAAGAAGTACAGAAAGAGATAAACCCGCATGTAGGGGTGGGGACATAAAATGATCCATGTTTCTATAAGTAATGGGAACAGACAAGTATTTCTTATAGCCAAGGTTTTCGCAATAACTCAGTATTGCATTGATGGTGTCATAAGAATATTTTATATCTTTATGTTACAGTATAGGGAAAAAAGTAATATTACATTTTCCCGGCTTTAGGTTAGCCTTTCGTGTGCCCAAAGCAGGTGAAGGAAGTCAACTTAGAGCGCTGTGATTGGATGTAAGGGTACAATATATTATTTTTTATTTATTTATGGATAACTGCAGTGTGTGTGTATTTACAATGTAAATTTTGAAACACATTGAAATATTTTTTTGAAATGTACTCGAAAAGGCCTCCAAATTTTCATAAATTTGATATAAAATTACGGTGGGCATGGATACCATAAACAAGCTCCGTTCGAAGCTGGTCATGATACCATTTGACTTCAATTTCTAAAACAGAATAATAAAGTACTTATATCACACATAACTGTTTTGTCCAGGTTTTTATTATAAAAAGCGATAAATTTAGAAAATGTTAGTATTGTCGCCTATGGAAGAATAAATACTACCGCTTTCCCTGTAGGTCCCTCAATATAACTTGTGCCGGTTGTAAAAATAATCTATTCGGTGACCGTAAAATAACGCACCGGAACCCAAGATAAATGAACTAGTTAATTTACAACAATCAAGCGGTTTTGGTTTCGATTAGATATGATTCTCCACACGTTCTTAATTTCTTATTATCATATAGTTGACATGCGAACTTCAATCCTTTAATCTTATATTTTCTCTTCTGATTGATTACTATTTGTCATTTTTTTAATTGATGGGTTTCCGCTGCTTCAATTTGTATATATATAAACATATAAGAGACATAAATGAGTCAGCATTTGTATACAAAATATAAACACTGTAGATGTCATTCACACTTGACACATATTCCCTCCGAATTTAACTGTTTCCATAAGAGTACATACTATTTTTATTTTTTAACCATAAACATATCTAACATTTGTATGTTATGAGCAATGGCTGATATAGCCAAAACTATTGAACAGTGTTGCTGTTGAATAATCTCTTTGTTGCCAATTAACAAAGTTACTAGTACTTCATGTCCACGGCACTGCTATACAAGAACTTGCACTCGCCGTCAACTTTATGAGCCTCCCTATGTGTCATATTTTCTTATTGCCATGCTGTTAACATCAGGACGTTGATAGACAAGATTTAATCCTTTAACATTGACCCAGATTGTATCGCCTTTCTGCAAGTTAAGATTAACACTAGCCGTCACAGACCTCTGCGTGTGCGCTGGAAGAACTTCAGGGATACATCGGTCTCTATTCCTACTGTTCAAAATACACACAGATACAGTGACTGGTTCTTTATTACGTCTGTTATCCAAATTCAACGTTACATCGATAGAATAGGATCATGGTTGGAGAACGCAAATCGTTGTGCCATTCCCTTCTAAAGCAACGAAATTTGCGTCGATGGTTCGCCACGGAATTTTTCCGGATGTAGTTTCAACACTACGTAAATCAAAGTTAACCTTGAGATTGACAAACTGTCTTGTATCATTTCTGTTGGATATGATGTAACATACTTGGCAAAAAATTTCTATTACTAGTAAAATACATATATAAGGTAACAATCTTTTTAATAGATTTGCTATTTTAATACTTTTCGAAGGTTGCTCTTTCTTGTCTGTTTCCTTTTCGTTATTGTCGATCGGAATAATGTTTTCTGGCGGTAGAGCAGACGACGCGTTTTCGGGTATATCAACACTACTGTGTACATCTATGGTTATGGAGCTTTAAAGTAGGGTGGCGTGTTCGCTGCAACATCTGTCTGAAAAATAAATGAATTTTATACAATGAGTAATAAAACAGATGCAAAGAGGAAAATAAAGTAAACATCAAAATTATGTCACTGACTGCTCTAGTAAATATTTTAAATCAAACATTGTACATTGTTGGCATTTTAAGCATTAAATTGGGATGAAATGAACAATTTTGTTTCGATCTATATGTTAAGTAATGACAGTCATGCTTACCCTTATATACCCTTGCCTTTTTAGAGAGCACAATCAATATGCAAACATCTGTCAAATATAATGTAAAACCTGTTTTAGCTAGAGCTACGACAGATCAAGTTTCATCATGTACTCTTCTCTCGTGGAAATAATAATATCTAAATAATCCAAGCCAGATTAATCTTTTATTGTGATTTTCAACAGATGCGATGGTTTTTATCCTTGATATAGTAGGAAAACCCCTTAAAAACAAATATGCGGGTTTGGGCTACATATATGAGACTAATAAGAATCGTATGAAAATTGTTCAATACATATGATAATAACCTATATTGGGTTCACACTTTTAAAATTCAGGACACTACCAAAGATTTTACACACTTTATCAATGAAAATCATATCAACATGAGTAAAATAAAATAATGTCCCCAATGGAATATTGTCCGCTGGACAAATTTTATAGAAAATATTATAATATTCATATTATTGTTATACCCCTTAAAGATGTAAACAACATCCTTGTATCATTTGTTATCATTTTCTTTTTCACACAATGTGAAAATAAAAAGATGTGGTATGATTGCCAATGAGACAACTCTCCGCAAGAGACCAGATGACATAGAAGATTAGCAACTATATGTCACCGTACGGCCTTCAACAATGAGCAAAACACACACCGCATAGCAAGCTATTAAAGGCCCTCAAAAAACAAATGTAAAACAATTCAAACGAGAAAACTAACTGCCAGATTTATGTACACAACAATAAACGAAAAACAAATATGATATACAGCAACAAACGACAACCACTGAATTACAGGCTGCTGACTTGGGACAGGCACATACATAATTTGGCGGGGTCAAACATGGTTGCGGGCACGCCAACCCTCCCTCTAATCTAGGACAGTGGTGTCACAGCACAAAATAAGAACAAACAACAAACAAGGCTATTAAGGTGTTATATGATAAAGCGCCACTATAGTATGAATCTAAAACGTAATGTTACATACCCAACCCAAATATTTTACATCATTTAATTAAATAAAGGGTACAGCAAAAAAAATATCATCACCCTGAACTTGCTTTCAAATCACATATTGAGATTTCCAATTATCTATCCATAGTATCGACATAAAGACCGAGGTTTCTATGTGCTTTCCTGGCTAAGATTTTTAAAATTTCCTGGACATAACGCATAAAGACTATTGACACTAAATTCACTTCTTGAAAATGAACGAGTTGAAGATGAAACATGTACACTCATATCAATAAAACGGAACTTTAAATGACTATAAAACATGTTATTTGTAGACAAGGATTCTAGAAATGCCAGTTCAAAATCAAATAATTGAAAACAGTTAGAATATACTACGGGGACAAATACTGAAATCTTCCTTGTGCATTCTTTACATTCAACTCCTTTTTCTAGGATATGTAATTCATATTTATATTTCGGAAAGTTTGAAATAAAATTGATTTTTATTTCCAGTTTAACATTCTCTAGTTGCATGCAAAATTTTTCCCAGTAAAGTGTATGAAATCATTTACCGAGCAGCCAGTGCTTCAGTTGATCTAAGACGGATTTGGCTATTATTTTTATGTTCGTTTTGGTTATATAGCTCTTCGCTATCATTTTCAACTGTTTCGGTTATTTAATTTACACACCCTTGGGTTTCAAATATTCAGCCTTGAGCGTTCCTGATGAAGGTAAATCCAGAAAAGCGCCTCGGAAAATGAAATAATTTATAAGGTGTTGCTTTCATTTAGTACCAGCATGATTAAAATGATGCACTTTGTCTAAATTTCCAGTTCAGAAATCATGCCATTGAACTAAAAATAAGGAGATAACTCCCTCAGACGAATTTGACCTTAGACGGTCTAGGCTTTTTTGTTTAAGTTTAAGTCCTGTTTTTATGCTCTCAAACAATTAATAATTTTGGGTTTTCACACTGTTTTCCTTACAAATTCCATATTTCAAAAAATAAAAATAAAAATACCACTTGGTTAAGGGTTAAGGATGTTTGCTACTCTGTTTCAAAATACAAACTTTTTAAAAGACTGTTATGAATGAATAGTATATAAATAATTGAAATATAAAAGCGGAAAAAAATAAAGGTCCATGTCGGTGTTTTTTGAGATATAAGCCATTGAAAATTTAGGGGGAAATAAATATCTTTCTAGATTTTTCTTACATTTCACGTTGGTACCTTTGTCTTTCAAAACTATGAAAAAATAACAAGGATTTTCTAAGATTTTGATAAATGGTTTTTTTTCAACCTATATGTATTAAAATTATGAAAAGAAAAGTAGGGGTTAGCGGGTGCTCGCTTTCTTATTTTTCGAAATGCACATTTTCACTCAGATAAAACTTGCATCATTAATGGACCCAAAATGTGAGCTTTTCATAGTAGGGTGAAATACTACATGTCTTCAAATAAACGTAATCACACATTATTTTTTATTCTTATAACTCAGCTACCCTCTTAACATTGTGATACAGCAATTACACAAAATCTCACCGGTACATATATCTTGACATGTGAATTGTTCAGTATGAGTACCAGTGTCGTTATCATCAATATTATGAGACATATTTCTTTCGTCCTCCTTGCAATGATTAATTACATCTGAACATCTCAAAAAACATGTTTAACCCCGCCGCATTTTTGCGCCTGTCCCAAGTCAGGAGCCTCTGGCCTTTGTTAGTCTTGTATAATTTTTAATTTTAGTTTCTTGTGTATAATTTGGAGTTTAGTATGACGTTCATTATCATTGAACTAGTATTCATATTTGTTTAGGGGCCAGCTGAAGGACGCCTCCGGGTGCGGGAGTTTCTCGCTGCATTGAAGACCCATTGGTGGCCTTCGGCTGTTGTCTGCTCTATGGCCGGGTTGTTGTCTCTTTGGCACATTCCCCATTTCCATTCTCAATTTTACCATATACACTTTATATATTTTTTGAACACTTATATATTTTTAAACGTATAAACAAATTAGGTAATTTTTGTATGAATTCATATAAAAAAAACCCATTTGTATGTTTGATCGATTGTTCTATAAATAGACTTAGCTAATCAGTGTATTTTTAAACGTCATGAATGAGGATGTTTAATGGGCGTTTTTCAATAAAAACGTGATTTCTTGTCCCAGCCACTTTTTAAGAAATGTGTTTGATCATTACAAGTAACTTTTTGTGCTGTCTGTACATTTAATTAGATATAACATTATTAAGCAAAGAAAAATACTATTTTTAGAGGGATTAATAAGATATTGATTCCTGAATGGTTCAAAATAATCAAAATTGCATGTCCCTAGACCTCCTATTCAACATTCATACCCCAAAATATTGTAATAAAAGGTAGAAATAAATGTTATTTTTACTTAATATAAGTTCTTTAATTATTCAAAAGTATGTTTAGAGCCAACATATTTTAATAAACAGTTTTTGACAAAGGATTTTTAATTTTAGAAGGTGTGTCCCTGATATTCCTGACAAAATGTCCACTACGAAAAGAAGTCATTAAATTTTGCTAATAAACAGTTTTATAAAATTAATTTTTGCAAGATATATAAACATTAGGGTCTTACAATAGAGGTGATGCTTTTATAACGGCAGTTAAATTCTTGACCAAAAAATTGAGCACACCAAATTGACCAGAGTGATATCGTATTTTTTTTTTAATGTCCACTACGAAACGGGTCAAATCTCCTTCAGTATCTGGTTTTAAAATTATGAAAAAAATATCAGTGTACAGCTTTGTATGTGCTTTGATGAATAGAATCATTTTTGTTACTATTACAATATAGGGATTGTGAGGAAAAAACAAAACATGTGAATATGTCCACTACGTAATGGTCAACTACGAAACAAGTATGAGAAAAAAACGTTTCGTAGTGGACGCTACCACTACCATGCAGTCGTTTTTTACTTTTTTCAATTGTATCCGTGCAAAACAAATAACGAGGGTTAATTTCGTGTAATTTTCAGTATGTTTTTATCAACATAGAATAGGGTTGATGTCAACTACGAAACTTTTTGTCCACTACGAAACGGTTTTGTCAACTACGAAACTCATCAAAATGTCCACTAGGTAACATGAGTTGTATCTTCATATGTGAAGTACTGTCTAATCTTTATCGATAAAAAATGGTTCTCCAATTCAGAAAAAATGAGATCTTTCTAGTATATAAAGTAAAACAAACTGGAATATCAATAGGAGACATTAAAATGCCATACGATGTGCGTTTAGAAGCAGTTTCGTAGTGGACAAATGTCCCCTACGAAACAGTACATGAATTATGAAAAAAAATATCATTTTGAAGAGTATTTAAGATTGCACGTTTTATTTACAAACAGGTCTATAATAGAGGTATTCAAAATAACTCTTGAAATAAAATTTAGACAAGTTGATTTTCCATTTTATTTAGGTCTGAAATTCACACTTTTATTAAAAAACGCCCTTATACACTATTCAACCTATTTCATACACCTCGGAGATTATATTAATAAAAAAGTAAATTATCAATTATGGACACGGAAAACCTATGAAGGAAAAAAACACCCAGAAATATAAGCGATGTTCCTTCATGCTATTGAGTATTGAAATTGGTAAAATCAAGGTATTTTTTAGAGGAATTGTTGCCTGTGTTCCATCCTTAGACGGCAGAAAATTCCAGCATGATTGTCAGAAGTTAGCTGGTAAACAAAGTCTTTAAACAATTTGAATTCGATATAGGCTGAAAGTCAGTTCAAGTGAAAATCACGATTTTTTATATATTGATTAACAAAATTAACTACATTCTGGTACGAAATATGGTTGTTTCAATCTTTTTTGGTTCGTAGTTTTTGGAGTAGACTAGATTATACGTCTATGTTTCATTGTACAGTTTAAAGTCCATAATTCACAATTTGTAACGCATTCGTGGGATGAAAATGTTTTTTCCTTTATTTGAAGAAAAACGCAACGGGACAGCTGATCATAAACTAGTACTGTCAATTGTTTTCCAGCACTCATTTTTTAAAAATTAATTTTCGGCTTTCCAACTGTCGGACTAGAGAGCGTTATTCTAGGTTTAAAATTACTCTCACAGAGCAACAAGTCAGCGTTTGTTTTATGGTGATTATGTTTTTAATTCTTCGAGGTCTCGCATTTATTTCAGAAGTAGAGGAATTTGCAACAATTCTTCTGTTTAAAGGATAATTTCATGTTATTAGACAAACAACATATTAAAGAAACCGGAAGTACAATCTGAATATGAAATCGATGAAGAAAAAACATTTCACAAAGTCATCTCCAAATTCATGAAAACCTTAAAAGACCGAGACGGAATTGTTTTTATATCTACATGTAGCAAATCGAAACAGTAAGGGGATATTTTTCTCAAAGTAGTAATTTCGTATTATTAAAATGTATACAAACTGAAAATAAACAAGAGAAGTATTTTACATACCATAATCTTGGCACCAGAAAACGGTTATGTAAATTTTAGAATTAGTGATCATCCCCCCCAGCTTTTAATACGGGTAGATATAGATATATCCCGCGCAGATTATATGGTTGATGTAATGTTCTAGATGATAAATTCCAATTCTTTTTATTTTATAAAATAAATAACAAATTAAGACAAGTTTTCCTTAATAATTTGAAAACGCAGTATGAAGATTTCCCAGATAAATTATTGAGAAATATACTTCTCGAAGAAAGTTTTGCAACACTTCCATTGAGATCAATGGAGGGCTCAGATCTTTGTAGAAAATAATCAAAATGATCTGAAATTAATAACATTTTTGTTTCAAAGGATCTTGAATTGATTAAAGAAGAAAACTAAAATATCAAGATAAAAATTTGAGGAGCAAAAAAATGCACCTCCCATTTTGTTTTTATTTTTTTTTGGAGGAAAGTGTAAATTTTTGTTTATGTGTCATCTTTTATGCCATCAGATTCACCACTTCGTCAATTTTATGCGTTGTATTCATTTATACAAAAAAATGTTAAAATTGTGACTTTTAATTCTGATCCCTTCCTTCAAAGTTTGCGAACAGTGTAGCTAACTGAAATTTAACCAAAAAAAATGTAGTACCTTTAAATACAGAAATTTGATTGAATATTAAGAAAACACAAATTTGAAAGATAATCAAGATATTGTTTTACTTCATTTTTAGTCAGAAATTGTGTTGCTTTTATCAGTATATGTATACCTAAGGACGAGTGTTTCCAAGATGGGGTGTGTGTACAATAGTCAAAGATAACAAACATACAACACCCTGATTAAAAGAAAAGAGACGAACTAATAACAGAAACGTTGGTTTTTCTTTAGAACTGTTTCACATTGTGTATACCAGGCCCTCCAATAGCTTACTATATACAGTATGGATTTTGCTCATTATCGTTGAAGGTGGCCTATAGTTGATAACGTCCACGTCATTTGATTTCTAGAGGATAGTTGTTATAATTGGCAGTCATACCGGATCTCCTTATTTATATGTCATTGATAAAACACAATCTAAAACGCCACACATAAAACTTTAGATCGAGACATACGGACCACACCGAAAGCGTGTACATATCAATCGAGCCACCTTAATATAAATATAGATAAGAAGGTTTTTTTGTATATCTATGCTAGACTAGATTAACGAGACTTAAGATATCTAAAGTTTTTCTAACTTTTTGGCTCACATGTATATACATATAAAAAACCGAAACACACTTAACACACTACAAAAAGCGGGTCATAAATAATTTTCAATAAAACCCGCCAAACAAGCCCTCCAAACAAACACGAAAATCATATGTACATGCGCTTAATTATAATAAAATCAAAAGTGCTTTCTTTGATTAAATAAGGAAACTCCAAAGGAAAACTACTCCTTTGCAAGAGCCAATCAAGAGAAAAAATGTATTCCTTACAAAGACAACATTCTTAAAAGATAATATGCAACTTTGCAAGAAAGTACGAGAAATAAAGTCAAAGAATACACAGCCTCCTTGAAAAACATAACTATACTCATAAATTGCCCAAAGGATAATCTATTATTTTTTTTTGGAAGAGCCCAATACTTCAAGGAATCAACTACACTTTTTTGCACAGACATGGCAGACACGAAACACAAATTTATACGAATGCATTATTTTGTAATGCTTTTTATACTTGTACTTGAACCAACATGAAAAATTATGTAATCATAATTATACAAAATTAGATTACATAACATAGTTTATAAAATAATCCACATCCCCTATAGTCGCTCCCATGTATGACTGATCTTTCAAATTATTTACCTTATCCACGTTTTAAGCTATACAAAGTCTGAAATCTGGATGGCTTTCTTTTCATCTAAAAATATATTCAATATCGTCTGCTTTACTATGGAAATTTTAGATGGAGCTATACGAACCACACCAGTTTTTGATCATGTTTAATATAGATTAGGTGTTTTTTACATTTATAAAATTAATATAAAAAGAGATTTTAAGATGTACTTGATAAAAGGCATGAATAATTGCGTGTTTTGTGTGTATTTAAGTAATGTCTGATACATTGTGTTAAAAGAACACCAGAAATTTGTTACATCGAAGCGCTTTCCTTGATTAAGATTCATTAAGTTGTCCATATTGTCGTTACAGTGACAAATCTTTTGATCAACCTAAACAGACATAATTGGTTAATGTGAAAAATTCAAACAAACATACAAATAAATCAAGACGACAACGAAAAGTTATTGTAGCTTATTGTAGCTGATAGTAAATCTGAAAAAGACGTCAACAACAAGTTGATAGTACATAAAGTATATTAAAACATAATGCCGTACTAGTATACACTTTCCCGATAAGGTAAAAAATAAGTAAAATATAAATATAAGGGTAAACAAAATGAAAACAACATTGTAAAAACCTCTTGCGTCCGAATCGCACCTCTGGATCCACCTATAACAGGAACGCCCATAGAAAAAAAAAATAGCTGGATGCACAAATACCGAGTCACGTCAAGAGTCATAGTCATAGCAGCTGCAAGCTCTTTAAAACGTTCTAGTTGAGAAATGTATGCTCCATGTTTAACCACGCCACATTCTTTGTGTGCCTGTCCCAAGTCAGGAGAATATTGTTTTTATTGGTATAAATATTGATTTGGTTATCAGTAAATTAAAACCATACTAAATATTACACATATTTACTCTCACGGTACTACAATCTGTCGACACCTATAATTTGGCATTGCACAAGGTCATGTTTTTCTCTGACTGTTAATGACGTCTTTACACTAAATCCATTGGATGTTGGATGTGTACTGATTGATATTTTAGTCTTAGATACATGATTTTTTTTTATTCGTTCTTATTGGCTTTGAACTAGCTGTCAGTAACTGCGAGTACTCTCAGATCTGTACTTAGTGTCTTTTTGTTGTGGGGATGTATAAGTACCCGTCCACGTCCACTCTGTTTTTTTTTTTTTTTTTGTTAGATGTATTTCTATTTGTATCCATCTGATGAGTTAAGCCTTTTCAACTGATTTTTATAGTTTGTTCTTATGTTGTACTGTTACATCACTGTCCCAGGTTTAGGGGGGGGGGGGGGTTTGAGCGCTCTCAAACATGTTTAACCCTGCCACATTCTTTATGTGCCTGTCCCAAGTCAGCAGCCTGTAGTTCAGTGGTTGTCGTTGGTTCATGTCTGTCATATTTGTTTTTCGTAAATTGTTTTGTTATAAACTAGGCCGTTAGTTTTCTCAATTGAATTGTTTCATATTTTTCATGTCGGGGCCTTTTATAGCCGACCATACGGTATGGGTTTTTCTCATTGTTGAAGGCCGTACGGTTGCCTATAATTGCTTACATCCACTTCATTTGAACTTTGGTGGATAGTTGTAACATTGGCAATCATACCACATCTCCTTATTTTTATACTTGTGTAAACTGTAGAGGAACAAAATTATTAGCCTGGTATCATTAATGAGTTTTTGTTTCTACTGCATGATGGTTTGTGCATTTCAGCTTGAAGATAAGTCTTGCATGTATAATTTCTAAATGTAATCGAGATGTGAGGAACATATTCATGATAGGCATTATACTTCAGGTGGAAAACGTTTGCTATCAAAATATTGTATTTGATCTCAAATCCTCAATGAGATATAACAAGTTCGGGTCTTTTAACTCTCCTACACGAGGTAACACGAGGCATCACATTCAACGTCCCCTTCCGATCGATCATTACTGCGTATTAAATCGTCCTGCATAGCCATATGGACCCCAATCATTAGTGTTTCTTTCGGATAGGAGAAGCCCAGGTGACCATTTTTAATATCCCCGACAACCATTTGGGTCTTGCTGCATCTGGACAATTAAACCAACGTTTGCATATTTATTGATGTGATAGTTCATGCGACCGCTTTGAAAGTTTACCAACGACATAAGATAAAAAAGGAAAAAAAAAAAAAAATCAATTTTACGCAATAGAAAATTAATTGAAAATGTGATATTCCGACAAGACAAAAATAAACCAGTTATGGTTTTTGAATTCTTTTTTATCATCGTGATCGATAAGTATTCGCTTTAAAAAGAAAGATTTGTTTTTAATTATATGGTGGTGAGGTTTTTTTTCCTGCCCCACATAGTCCGTTTGTTAATGATTCTCATTTAATTTATCTAGCCTTTATAGATTTCGTTTTGGAGCTGTACTTATCTGGCTAGGTTTACGTGTCTTATCCACTAAAGAAGCGAGTTCACGAAACTAGATGCATATATGCAGAGACATTTATTGTCAACATGCGCATCTGGTGCTGCAAAATTGGTAGCGTAAATGTAATAAGTACCACTGGGTCGATACCTCTGCTGGTGGACTGTCAGACCCCAAGAGTATCACCAGTCTAGTAGAAAATATGGATATTGTGTTATTGATTTATTATTTGATTTAAATTTGCTGTTCTAAAATTTTGATCAGTTCTTCAACGTTTGTTCAAGTTTGGGTTTTTCAAATATTTTGGCCTCGAGTATCACTGAAGAGACATTTATTGTCGAAACGAAATGCGCATCTGGTGAAATTGGTACCGATAATGATATTAGAGGACATATTCTGCACTTTTAAAAACACCGACTTTCTTCATTCGTGTAGTCCAGTTCCCCGCCCTTCATCCCAGTGGACCAACATTGTAGAATCTGTCTGATTGATTTATTATTATTAAGTTTGTTATCACCAGGACTATTGATGACATTTCTGTTCTCACAGAGTCCGTTGTTTATGATTTTCATTATTTTTTAATTGTTCTAGCCTTATCAATTTCGTTTTTGAGCTATGAAGGTTGACTGGGCTTACCCACTGAAAGGGTGGATTCCCGGCGCTAGATGACATTTTCTGCACCAACCCAATACACCCATGCACTTTTTACATTGACGGAGTCCAGTTTCTCCGCCCTTAATCCAGGTCGACCAACTTTGAAGAATCTCTCCTATTGATTTTACTATTAAATTTGTTATCGTCCTGAATATTGACACCGGTCGCTATTTTAACATCAACCAAAAAATTAAAAAATGTATAAATAATTACAATATTTCTAGTGATTTTTATTCTTTTGAAAAGATTTAAAATAAATTCAATTTTAAAAAATATCTGTATATCTGTAAGTTAAAGTAGCTTTTTTTTTTCGGTAAAAAAAGCACTTAAATCAATAATACTTAATTAAAATAAATCTAGAAAATTTTTATGGTTTAAAAATACAGATCTATTTATATATATATATATATACACGCTTGAAGGTTTTTATATGTCTAAATATATAGTACTTTCATTTTATAGGACCTTTACAATGTGACTGGATATCATGGCAAAGAAACATGATACATATCAGTACGTTGTTTTGACCTCTTTTAATGTATGCATACACTGGCGTAGGAGCCGGGGGGAGGGGGAGGCAATTGCCCCTCTAGACTACTCTAAAAATTGAGGGGGGGGGGGGGCAAACTATGTTTTTGCTACCCACTTTTTTCGGGAGTTGGGGGTTGGGGGGAGAATGCATTGAAGTATTGAAAATAAAAATGGAAATGCCGACTGACTCCTACACTAAAAGACTATAGAAAAGCTTTTTTTGGGCTTGTCACTTTCAAAAGTGTCCCCTCTTTTCAGTTTTCTCCTACGACACTAATGTATAAACACACTATTATATTACATCGTTTTGAGAGGGATTGACAACATTGATACAATGAGATAATTTTTATAATGTTATAAATAGCGTGGGATTTTCCTATCATTTAAAATAAATTGGAGTATTGGAAAACACCTTTTATTTACAGACTCGATCCACATGTATATATGTTTGTTTCATTATGAATTAGCGATTATTTAATGCAGATAGGACTAACTAAACTGGTCTGAGATTATGGAGAGAAGGAACTCTGCTACTTTTACCAGACATGGAAATACTAGGCCAATCGATGATGATCAAATTAGTGGCACATGTATGTTTGGTAAATTACATATTTTTGCTGTATCACAATTATTTTAGTATAATCATGTCGTTTTGAATTTTTAAGATTCACTTAAAGGATTACTTTCATGTACCGTGAATTATGACATGTGCTTCTTAACTGAAATGCCAATTCTTTAATTTATGCGTTGAGCACAAATGCGGAAAATACGCCGTTCAAGTCTTAAAATTATTTTCGTTTATCGTGATTTCTTTTTCTACTGTTTTAACATGCGTGTGACCAGACCCTAACCACTCTCTTATTACATTTGTTTATGTATATCTAAACACGAACGAGCATGGACCCCCCTCCCAAAAAAAAAGGAGGGTCAACGCAGCGCCTATTTTTGGGGAGGGGTAAGCCGCCACACCACCTCGGAAATCTGCCCCAGCAAACCATATTTTCTTTTTCAAGTTTAAATTAAAAAAAATATGTTCATATTCAATTATATTGCATAAATGTCATACACTTCATTATTGTGCGATATAATGGTGGTCACATGGTATCCATTTACGAGCTATATTATGGCTGTAGTCATATGTTAGTTTATGTCTATTTAGCGGCTTAGATGAGTTTAAAATTAAGAAAAATAATCACATTCTGTTGAAATACACTAGTCTATAGAAATCTTTATTGGGCTGAAAGAGTCCGTTATTAATGGAGGTATGTACGTTTAATCTTTTGTTCAGTGAGTGTAAAATGTAATTAACAAAAATACCGAACTTAAAGGTAAATCAAACAGGGGGAAGTCCATAAAAACAAACAAAATCAAACTCTCGACTATATCAACTACCGGAACAAATTGAAAACAACTGTCATATTCGTGACGTGGTACAGGCATTTTACGAATAAAATGGTGGGTTAAACTGAGTGTTATAGCTAGCTTAACCTACCACTTGTATGACAGTAAATCATTATTATATAAAATGACACCTCTCAATTTTGAATTAAATGGTTTCTTTGATTTCTATCACTTTTCATTCATTTTTCGACGGCAAAGCTCCGTTTTTTGTTACTTCAAATAGCGAGTAAAGGATACGAAATGGGTACACACAGGATGTTATAAAAAACAACTAAACATCGTTTTTCTATTATAACTATTATATTTTTGCATTCGTTTCATTTCATATGATTTCAATTTTTTAAGTTATATATATAGATTGATGATTGTTTTAATCATATATTTCAGATTCTGATAGCGGCGACGAAATGACCAAGCACATCCAACGCCAGACACTACCGAAGATTCGAATCTTTTGAAGAATGATGAAGTGACACATCGTAAAAGCTGTCAGTCGGACTCCGCTGAAAGAAGTAAAGTACTTTCACCGCGAGATGACATTGTAACTAGTGGAATAGAAACAAGCACAAAACTGCACGTCAGGCTGAATATCTCAGACGATTGCAGTATTGACAAAAAAGAGCCATCTGCGAAAAAACGTATTTCAAAACGATGTAATCAGTTGTGCCCTAATACATTTTCATTTGTACTAACTGGACTAGTATGTGTTGGACTATATTTCTATATAGAAAATCACATATCAACACATAAACCTATGTTCGAAAATTTGAAGGTTAACTTCGATTCATACAATCTTCAAAACACGTCCGGTAATATTGGATGGAAACTCCTCGCCACAACATTTCTCAAATTAGATGAAACCGGCACAAATATTAGTATGCTCCAGTCTGGATCTTATTCAATCGACGTATCGTTGAATTTTGAAAACAGGCGTAATAAAGACCAAACTTCTTTATCTGTGTGTATTTTAAACAGCGGTGACAATGACGACGACCCATGTACCACTGAAGTTCTTCTAGCACGCACACAAAGGTCTGTGCTTGTTGGAGCTAATCTGAACTTGCAGAAAGGCGATGCTATCTGGGTCTCTGTTAAGGGATTAAATCTTGTCTATCAACGTTCTAATGTTAACCACATGACGATTAGAAAACATGACTAGTAGAGAGGAGGGCAATATATTAATGCTGGTGAATCGATGTATATCGGCAACCCTTTCATCGCGGTGTCGTTGTTGATTGACACGAAAGAAAGTATCCTAAAGTGAAATTGTTATTTGCTTCAGCTATTTCACCAGTATTATAGCCATTGGTACAACGAGATACCGTTCAGAGAAGGGCCAAGGAGTAGAATTACAGTTCACAGGAATTGACTTGATGACGAATAGCAGTAAGAACGCTGTTCCGTCGCTTTGCACCGGCATTATAACGAGCGCTTTTATGGATTTTGTGTCTTGAATTGATACACTATGTCCTTATTTCAGACGTTTCAACAGTACAACATGCATAGTTATTGGTACATGCAGAAAAGTTGAACATATGTGAACATGCAAGAGCCCGTTTAAAGAAAAAGAACTCGGTTTCGGATGAAACTTAAATTAAAGAGATCTGATTAAATTAAACCGAGAAAAGACATTTTAAAAACAGAAACACGTAATCGAAAATGACATAGTTGTAAATTTAATGTTAATTAAACAAACTCTCTCAGAAGTAGAAATATTTTGTAAGAGTCATTCAGTCCTGGAAAAGCAAACATAAACTATTTACAATTGTAAAAGAATTTGCAAGACTTTCTCGGTTAAAAGATTAGAACATTTTGAAAGACAACATATAACTAAAATATTAATAACACTATTACATAGCAGTTTAAATTAAGATTAAGTTGGAGTTGCAATGAAATAATGCAAACCAAAAGCAATAGATCTATGTTCGAACGAGAAGAATGTACTAAGTAGCCATTATAAAACCGATATTAACTTCATTGTTACTTTGGGATAGTTTTGCAATTCTATTCCAACATGTACTATTTGTAGAATACTTGTAATTGATATCAAGTCGCACCCTCAAACAATTTTAGGGTTTGTGTTTTTCGTTTAAAAGTTTCCCATGTCCAGCAAAATCGTTTTATTAAACACGTGAAGAAAGGGGTACGTTTGGACGTTCTAAAATACAAACGCATAGACAAATTTTCAGGCATTTTCAAACTTTGTGGTTTGTTACAACAAACAATAAAATATAGATGTCTTGCACAACTACAAATGACAAGAAGCAATTCTTTCAAGTTACGTATAATTTAAATAAACTAGAAATAGGATATTATTTTGCTCTGGAAAATCCCCCAAAATATTTTTGATCTAAATGGCATGGCTCTACAATCTGTCGATACGTGTAAATTGGCATTGCACAAGGTCATGTTTTTCTCTGACTGTTAATGACGTCTTTATCCTAAATCCATTCGATGTTGGATGTGTACTGATTGATATTTTAGTCTTAGATGCATGATTTTTTTATTAGTTTTTATTGGCTTTGAACTAGCTGTCAGTAACTGCGAGTACTCTCAGATCTGCACTTAGTGTCTTTTTGTTGTGGGGATGTATAAGTACCCTGCCACGTCCACTCTGTGTTTTTGTTGGATGTATTTCTGCTTTGTATCGATCTGATGAGTTAAGCCCTTTTCAACTGATTTTTATAGTTTGTTCTTAAGTTGTGCTGGTAAACCACTGTCCCAGGTTAGGTGGAGGGTTGGCGCGCCTTCAAACTAGTTTAACCCTGCCACATTCTATATGTGCCTGTTCCAAGCCAGGAGCCTGCAATTCGGTGGTTGTCGTTTATTTCTGTATATCATGTTTGTTATCCGTTCATTAATTTGTACATAAACCTGGCTGTTAGTTTTCTCGTTTGAATTGTTTTACATTTGTCATTTCGGGGCCTTTTATATCTGACTATGCGGTATGGGTTTTACTCATTGTTGAAGGCCGTACGGTGACCTATAGTTGTTAATTACTTCTGTGTCCATTTGGTCTCTTGTGGAGAGTTGTCTCAATGGCAATCATACCACATCTTCTTATTTTTATATAAAGCCATTTTGTCAATTTCCATTCCTAGCTAAATAAAATTTCATCTCGCTATATTTAGCAACTGTAAACCCCACATTCCTCGCCAAAAAATAAAAAAAAGAAGTAGCGATATAAGACGGTCGGGATTCAGAAAAATGGACAATAAATAGGAAAAACAAGTTGCTTTCTTTAAAAAAAGAAAAGCAATACGCGAACCCGAGATCGCTGACTGGTCACCAAAAAAATTGTTGCTGAATTTTTTTCGTTTGATTTGAAATAATTGTCTGTGGATAGAATAAGGTAATGATGATGTTGAAACATCTTTATTGAAAATATATACTTGTGTGTAGATTCTTGTCGCGCGTTTCGTCTACAAACAACTTATCAGTGTCGCTCGAATAAAAAAAGTTTAAAAAAAAAGCCAAATAAAGTACGAAGTTGAAAAGCATTGAGGACCCAAGATTCCGAAAGGTTTTGTCAAATACAGTTAAGGTAATCTGTGCCTGGGGTAGAAAATCCTTAGTATTTCGAAAATTTCAAAGTTTATAATGGGACAGTCACTCAAAATAAGAAAGAGAAAAGAGAAACAACTAGAGCATGCTCTGAAGTCATGTCAAGCTCTTACTGCCGTGTCCTGAATTTAAATAAGAAATGCGAAAATTCACATTAAGCGAGTTAAATTGATATTTATACATACACGTGTGTTCTTGGGCAAGGAATGATAATTGGAAAACATACACACTGATATTCTGGATTAGAATATGCATTTGCATCATCACATATATTTATTCTACGCTCAAATCTAATGTTAGTTGAATTCGGATGTCAAATTAACTACCTACCTCAAGTGGCTTGACTCCAGACTCGTTGTCTTTTAATCCGGAATTTGTGTGAACGCAAACCGATATTGTCAAATCGGATTTCAAATCTGATTTTGTTGTGTCGAGTGAATAGGGTGTAATAGAATGTAAATGGACCAAGACGTGTGTAGGATAGCTGGTCAACATAATGCATACAATTTTCAAAATCGCAACATATTGTAAAGATTTAGATGCTATAAGGTTGAACTATTAAAAACAAAAAAGAATTGAAATTTAATTAACATACATTCCTGTTAAAAAATATTTTGCGAAAGTTTAACAAAATGTACTATCAATAAACATGTCAAGTGATTACTGATGGACATAGCTTTTTCAATTTAATTTTGGATGTAAAACGTCTTCTGATTGGCTGAAAGTTTTTGTCTATCAGCTCATAGACAGAATTTTGTCATGTGACCGTGACGTCGTCAACGTTTTTTTCATGATTTACCCTTCAAAAACGGAATTTAGAATTAAATTATAAGGAATGACTGTAATATTTTTTCTGTCTATTCGAAATAACCTAAAAAAATGTGGTGCACACTTTTAAATAACCCGATACGCGGGGCTATTCAGTGTGCACCACATTTTTTATGTTATTTCTTCATAGACAGAAAAAATATTACAGTCATTCCTTAAATCAAACCAATCTCTTCTTTAAGTCTAACTTTTCATTTTATGAATATATTGCAATACAATATAGAAGCAGAGACTTATGAAACCATACTAAAACGGTATGAAATATTTAACATAGTAATTAAATAATTATTATAAAATATTAATTGCGTTTTTTGTAAGATGCAAGGATTTTAGAATTGAAACCACGCAAGTGTATTTTTCTTTTTTCTCTCATTTGCTCAATGCCTAGTGAATTTAGCTCTAAAATCGACCAACCTCCAACTAATTGCACCACACGGTATTTTTTGTGCAAAAATGAATATAGACTTGTTCTAACAACATACTAAAAATCTACATTAATATAATGTGAGGAAAAGGTTATTTTGGGGTGAAATATGAGGTTTTTAGAGAAAAAATACTAGAAAAGAAGAAAAAATGTAATCTATAGTTTCATTTTTAGACTGATAGCTTGGTGAAGACTGGACGCTTTATCTTATCATTGTATTATGTAGTCCTCTTGTTATCTAAGTATTCATATTAAAGAGATTTTGAGGTGAAATGTGTGATTTTTTGAGAAAAAAGGCAGAAAACTGAAAATAAAGAAAAACTGTTATTTATGGTTACATTTTTAGATTGATAGCTTGGTGAAGACAGGACACTTTATCTTATCATTGTATTATGTAGTCCTCTAGTTCATGTTAAAGGAATTTTGAGGTAAAATATGTGAGTTTTAGAGAAAAAACGCTGAAAACTGGAAATGAGGAAAAGCTCAGTTGTTAATGATTATTTTTTTTGAAATGTGATCTTTATAGGAAATAGAATATATTATTTTATGTATATATTATGTATTCCTATAGTTAATAATATTACAAATATGATAATTCTTGGGTAAAATATTTTTTTTACAGAAAAATTGAAAAACAAATGGAGAATAAAGCTCGGTTATTTTTTGGTTTTAGGAACAAATTACAAAAAACTTAAAACTAAAAAACTTGGTGATTTCCAGATTGATCTTTTAAATTTAAGCTTTGTTGAAGTTTGGACATTTTATTTTATGTTTCTATTGTGTACATGTATTTCCTTAATTATACTTGTAGGTGTAATAAACATGAGAAAAAAAGTTTAATTGTGGTCCAAAAATAACTTTAAATTAGTTTCATTACTGACGTTGATTTTGTCATCTTAATTGCTGAAAAAGGTAATTTCTCTTGAATGAATGAATGATTTTTTTCATTAGCTACTGTTACAACATTTAAATTGCATAAAGTCACAGTTAAACACAGACGACGTGATTGTAGTTTTTTTCTCTTTGTCGATGAATACTTTTATTTAGCAAGCTCTGTTAATATCCACGTTTAATTTCAGATATATACGATTTTTAAATTAGGGAACAAATATACTGAATTAACATGAAATGTAGATCTCATACAATTTCAAGGGCAGCTTTATCAATATGATTATAACTTAAGTTTACCTCAAAGTCTTGAAGTAATTGTACCAAAGTGGTCCAATTTTGGGTGTCGAATACATGATAAACAGGGAAAATGTTATCTTACGAAATACAAGACAACAAATATGCATTCAGTGGTTAGTTGCTTACATCCAAGCCACTTTGACTATGGTGGATAATTGCCTCAATGAAAAGCATACCACCATTCCTGGAGGAAGTGCTAATAGCAATCACGCATAATATGTGTACCCTATAAACCTGCATGGAGTGGTCTTAAAACCTACCAAATGAGAATGAAGAAGAACTAACATGAGTTGTCTGTTCAAACTGAAAATGTCATGGCCAAAGAAATATATAAAGCAAACCATTACAAAGTTCATTTTGTAGATATCTCATTCACTTAATTTAATAAATGGTAATCAGCTTAAGCCTATCCAAGAACTATAAACAGATCATGCATCATTCAACAACTGAAAATGAACTAATAAAAATTTGAACTTTCTATGGGAGATTTATGGCCTTAAATATTGTTTAGATTGTCCTGTATAATCTAATATAATGTCTGTTGATTTTTTGAGTCGTTTGGGTTGCTGTCTCATTTGCCTTAATTACCTCTCATCTCCCTTTATTCATAAATATACTCTATTATAGAAAGAGTTCTTGAAAATTCAATGTTAAAGACGCCGTTTCCTGCTTCCTGGATGCTGACCTGTATATTCAACTCATTCAAACGAAACTCAATGATTATTTCAATTAAAATACACCTCATTACACTGATTTAAATGTTTATCTTTAATGGTCAACTAAACTCTATCAGTGATCTCTTGGTAGTGTGCTTGTCTCAAATAAGGGAAGTCATGTGTTTGATCTCTTGACAGTCAAACCATGATTTATTAAAAAAATATCCCCCTTTAAAAAAAAATAAGAAGATCTGGTAAGATTGCCAATTAGAAAACTATCTACAACATATATTAATGGTGTGGATGTAAACGACTATTATAGGTCATCGTACGTCCTTCAACGATTAACAACACCAATATATATTTTAAGCTATAAAAGGTGCAGACATTTCAAAATATAAAACATTTCAGACGAGAGACCCAATCGGCCAATGGCCTGATTTATTTTAAAACAACAAACGAAAAAACAAATATGACAAAGAGCAAACAATAACTACCAAATAATTACAGGCCACTGACTTTTGATAGGCACATTCATAATGTGTCAGGGTTAAACATGTTTGCGAGCACACAAACCTCCAATAATCAGGGACAGTGTTGAAACAGCACAACATAAGAACAAATTGTAAAACTCAGTTGGAATGTACTCGACTTAAAAGATCGGCTCGAGCATGAAAACAACTTCCAAAAAGACAATGAGCACTCATAGCTAGACTAAAGCTAATGAATAATCATGTAAACCCAGACTAGAATATAAATCAGAACACATCCAATTAGCACACAAATTGAAAAGTGAAATTCAGTGTTGCATCTAAAATAGCTTTCAAAGCTAAAGGTTTATTTGGATGGTACATGTATATCAGTACTCGCTGAGATCGTTAATAATAATAACGTAGGTATAGCTATTTGCTTCAAGGAGCCTGAAATTCTCACCTTTGAAAAATATTTAAAAATCATTAAACACTCACCATTCATCTTTTATAAAATAAATTGTTGGATTCTGAATCTCTTGAAAAATGCTTGTTTCAGAAGGGAAATGTTTTCTGTATAAGGTTGAGAAAAATAAATATGTCATTAAAGACTCTGAATTTTTGAATTTAAAAAAATTAAGACTTGCAAAAAAATAAAAAAATAGTTTGTTTTTTACAAAGGACAAAAACCTGTTTTTCGAAATGCTCCCCCATCAACTCCTTATGTATAGAAATAGCAAAGTTATTGTTTTGCTATAGTAACCTGAACAATCAATCTAATAAAGAAAACAATAATTTTAAAAGAAAACATGTTGCACAATTACACATTGTATGCAGTGAAAGTGAAAGTACATTTAAAAAAAATTTAAAATGTTTATCAGAATCTTTTCAAAAACGGCTGGATCCTCGTCTCTATGATGGACTATATTGGTTTTTATTATACATCTATGCAATATCAAACACATCCATACAGGTATATATAACGAAGGAGTATCTGTGCAATTTGAGATGGTCCCTACTATATAGCTTGAAGTGCGTATTAAGCGACGATAAATTGACTCTTCTAACACGTATAGTTTAATACACAAAAAACTATTATGTTCCAATCCAAAACAAAATCACGATTCTAAGGAAGAATATGACAACAGGCTGTATTGCTATACGAGTCATGAAGTTATATAATCATCCCAAAGCAAACATTACATACTTTGTGAAAAGGTTAAATAAACAACCAGGGAAGGTCTATCACGTTGATAGATTTCTGCTCTCACTACAAACCAGTAAAAGTCTGAAATGGCCTATATCTGTACTCGACTGTACTGATTTTTACTCGACCAGTCTGAATTGGTCTGAATTTTACTCGACAGTACTCGACCCCAGTCTTAACCATACTCGACTGTACTGATTTGTACTTGACCCTTATCTTTGCCATTGAAAATAGTCTGAACTTTTACTCGACCAGTCTGAAACAGTCTTAACCCATTCTCGACCTGTACTCGACCTATTTTTTTCAGTCTAAACCATACTCGACCAAAGGTCTGAACAATACTCGACCAGTCTGAACCATACTTGACCAAATAACCTCTACTTTTTCTAAATTTTAACTGTTAAAATAAATTTCTTTTTAACTGACATGACAACAGCCACAATAAAATAAAGATATATTATAAAAACAGATTTTTACATTCTTACATGATTCTCATTTTTATCGAATAGAGATAGTTAAATCAAATTATCTTATATAATAATTTAATTATATTAATTTTAAAGTTTTAGAGTTTTGTTAAAAAAAGATTTTCTTTTACCTAAATACCACACCTATACTGAGGGTAATTAAACCTTATTAAGGTGCTTCTTGTTTGGCATGTGTTTTTTTTAAAATTAATTTTCCTAAATTCCTAAATAAAAACTACATAGGTTTCATGGTTACATACAAAAAATGTACAATAGTTATATAATTATCTTTTTAATGAGGTAACAACAGCCAACAAAATCACTGAAATTATTTTAACCTTATTTTAGAAATATATCTATTATTATAATTTGGGATAAAATATATACAATATATATCAAAAAGGGATAAAAATTAAAGAAATTAATAAAATTGTTCTTCTGATTAGTGGTGAAGTATAAAGTAATACCTCCTGCTTGGGGCAAACTCATGAAAAAGATCACACCTGGTCAGAGAATATTAAATTCTAAATAACATTCATTCAAAATTGCAACATCCTGTGAAACTTAAATCGCAAGGCCTTTTGAATTCACTAGATAAGTAATACACGAGTTTAAGAAAAATGGGGCTTTCTTTATACCTGTAAAACACACATGTACTGAGGTAATTAAAGCTTATTAAAGTGCTTCTTGTATTTTTCTTGTATCTTGTGTCTTTAATTTTGACAAAAATTATTTAAATTTAATTGAAATAAACTTTTACTGTAACTTTGGAACACATTTCCTTTTTTTAAAGTTTATCACAGGATTACTATCACGACTATGGAAGTTCTATTATCATGATTATATTAAATTCTTGGTTTAACAAAACAAAGGTGTCATTTTAAAATTTATTAAGTTGCTTTATATGCTATTTTATATATATTTTAATAAAAAAAATGTTCACTGCATTATTAACTAAACTCAACTGACACCATAAATCTATACGAGGCTTAAGTTAATGGTGAAAATTGTCCAGTAACCATAAAATATATCTGAAACATTCAAAAAAATTTGAATAACATTGAAAATATTAGTCACAATTCAGTTTTGAGATTATTTGATCAGCTTGTTTTATTTTTATTTTAAAGGTGATATATATGTATGTATATAAGTGTTGATGAATATGGTGATGACGTTATATTATGTTTATTGTGAAATTTTGGTTTCAATGCTATATTGAATACATTTTTAATTTCAAATTGTTGTTCAAACTTCTAGCCAGGGGAAATAGCTGTTGTTAAAACAGTTCCTAAATTGATGAAATAAAATAGATAGATACAAAAAATAGGTCTAGGTTGGTTAAGACTTGGTCGAGTATGGTTCAGACTAGGTCGAGTATGGTTCAGACTAGGTCGAGTATGATTCATACTAGGTCGAGCATGGTTCAGACTAGGTCGAGCATGGTTCAGACGCATATAAAATGGTTAAGTACTGGTCGAGTAAGAGTCGAGTACAAGTTCAGACTGTTAAGTATGGTTCAGACTACAGTCGAGTATTATCAAGTAAATTTCAGACCAATTCAGACTGGTCGAGTAAAAATCAGTACAGTCGAGTACAGATATAGGCCATTTCAGACTTTTACTGGTTTGTAGTGTCTGTCAATGACGAAATCCACCGACTTCGTTCTCCAGTAGAAAGGCTTGATGCGCCTTTCGGCGTTGTTCCTCTTCTAGTTATAACAAGTTGTTCTTTTTTTTTCGATATGTTACTGTGTTCAAGAATAACAGTATCTTGCAGCAGCTCCACATAAAAGTCTGTCTGTAATATGTATAGTGTCCTGAAGAGAAAGCACACAGGAGAATGGTAGACTTGAAAGAACACATAAGGACAAACCATAGGAGTAGAATAGAACTGATGCCATACAGCTTTTTAGTAATAGAATATGGTTGGCCAACTATCCAGAGACGTATGCCAAGGTCATTTCTCCATCAAAAATAAGAATTCTCTAGAGGCCATAAAGTCTAGGATCAAGGCGCTGGAGTTTGTTAACTGAGTAGGAAACAGTAACAGGAAACAAAAAGAATGAATACTGGGTTGGAAATGCCCACAAAGAAATTATCAAAGGAACCCAAGAGGAGGTGGTTGTTCAGAAACATCGTTTTGAAATACGTTTTTTCGCAGATGGCTCTTTTTTGTCAATACTGCAATCGTCTGAGATATTCAGCCTGACGTGCAGTTTTGTGCTTGTTTCTATTCCACTAGTTACAATGTCATCTCGCGGTGAAAGTACTTTACTTCTTTCAGCGGAGTCCGACTGACAGCTTTTACGATGTGTCACTTCATCATTCTTCAAAAGATTCGAATCTTCGGTAGTGTCTGGCGTTGGATGTGCTTGGTCATTTCGTCGCCGCTATCAGAATCTGAAATATATGATTAAAACAATCATCAATCTATATATATAACTTAAAAAATTGAAATCATATGAAATGAAACGAATGCAAAAATATAATAGTTATAATAGAAAAACGATGTTTAGTTGTTTTTTATAACATCCTGTGTGTACCCATTTCGTATCCTTTACTCGCTATTTGAAGTAACAAAAAACGGAGCTTTGCCGTCGAAAAATGAATGAAAAGTGATAGAAATCAAAGAAACCATTTAATTCAAAATTGAGAGGTGTCATTTTATATAATAATGATTTACTGTCATACAAGTGGTAGGTTAAGCTAGCTATAACACTCAGTTTAACCCACCATTTTATTCGTAAAATGCCTGTACCACGTCACGAATATGACAGTTGTTTTCAATTTGTTCCGGTAGTTGATATAGTCGAGAGTTTGATTTTGTTTGTTTTTATGGACTTCCCCCTGTTTGATTTACCTTTAAGTTCGGTATTTTTGTTAATTACATTTTACACTCACTGAACAAAAGATTAAACGTACATACCTCCATTAATAACGGACTCTTTCAGCCCAATAAAGATTTCTATAGACTAGTGTATTTCAACAGAATGTGATTATTTTTCTTAATTTTAAACTCATCTAAGCCGCTAAATAGACATAAACTAACATATGACTACAGCCATAATATAGCTCGTAAATGGATACCATGTGACCACCATTATATCGCACAATAATGAAGTGTATGACATTTATGCAATATAATTGAATATGAACATATTTTTTTTAATTTAAACTTGAAAAGGAAGATATGGTTTGCTGGGGCAGATTTCCGAGGTGGTGTGGCGGCTTACCCCTCCCCAAAAATAGGCGCTGCGTTGACCCTCCTTTTTTTTTGGGAGGGGGGTCCATGCTCGTTCGTGTTTAGATATACATAAACAAATGTAATAAGAGAGTGGTTAGGGTCTGGTCACACGCATGTTAAAACAGTAGAAAAAGAAATCACGATAAACGAAAATAATTTTAAGACTTGAACGGCGTATTTTCCGCATTTGTGCTCAACGCATAAATTAAAGAATTGGCATTTCAGTTAAGAAGCACATGTCATAATTCACGGTACATGAAAGTAATCCTTTAAGTGAATCTTAAAAATTCAAAACGACATGATTATACTAAAATAATTGTGATACAGCAAAAATATGTAATTTACCAAACATACATGTGCCACTAATTTGATCATCATCGATTGGCCTAGTATTTCCATGTCTGGTAAAAGTAGCAGAGTTCCTTCTCTCCATAATCTCAGACCAGTTTAGTTAGTCCTATCTGCATTAAATAATCGCTAATTCATAATGAAACAAACATATATACATGTGGATCGAGTCTGTAAATAAAAGGTGTTTTCCAATACTCCAATTTATTTTAAATGATAGGAAAATCCCACGCTATTTATAACATTATAAAAATTATCTCATTGTATCAATGTTGTCAATCCCTCTCAAAACGATGTAATATAATAGTGTGTTTATACATTAGTGTCGTAGGAGAAAACTGAAAAGAGGGGACACTTTTGAAAGTGACAAGCCCAAAAAAAGCTTTTCTATAGTCTTTTAGTGTAGGAGTCATTCGGCATTTCCATTTTTATTTTCAATACTTCAATGCATTCTCCCCCCAACCCCCAACTCCCGAAAAAAGTGGGTAGCAAAAACATAGTTTGCCCCCCCCCCCCCCTCAATTTTTAGAGTAGTCTAGAGGGGCAATTGCCTCCCCCTCCCCCCGGCTCCTACGCCAGTGTATGCATACATTAAAAGAGGTCAAAACAACGTACTGATATGTATCATGTTTCTTTGCCATGATATCCAGTCACATTGTAAAGGTCCTATAAAATGAAAGTACTATATATTTAGACATATAAAAACCTTCAAGCGTGTATATATATATATATATAAATAGATCTGTATTTTTAAACCATAAAAATTTTCTAGATTTATTTTAATTAAGTATTATTGATTTAAGTGCTTTTTTTACCGAAAAAAAAAAGCTACTTTAACTTACAGATATACAGATATTTTTTAAAATTGAATTTATTTTAAATCTTTTCAAAAGAATAAAAATCACTAGAAATATTGTAATTATTTATACATTTTTTAATTTTTTGGTTGATGTTAAAATAGCGACCGGTGTCAATATTCAGGACGATAACAAATTTAATAGTAAAATCAATAGGAGAGATTCTTCAAAGTTGGTCGACCTGGATTAAGGGCGGAGAAACTGGACTCCGTCAATGTAAAAAGTGCATGGGTGTATTGGGTTGGTGCAGAAAATGTCATCTAGCGCCGGGAATCCACCCTTTCAGTGGGTAAGCCCAGTCAACCTTCATAGCTCAAAAACGAAATTGATAAGGCTAGAACAATTAAAAAATAATGAAAATCATAAACAACGGACTCTGTGAGAACAGAAATGTCATCAATAGTCCTGGTGATAACAAACTTAATAATAATAAATCAATCAGACAGATTCTACAATGTTGGTCCACTGGGATGAAGGGCGGGGAACTGGACTACACGAATGAAGAAAGTCGGTGTTTTTAAAAGTGCAGAATATGTCCTCTAATATCATTATCGGTACCAATTTCACCAGATGCGCATTTCGTTTCGACAATAAATGTCTCTTCAGTGATACTCGAGGCCAAAATATTTGAAAAACCCAAACTTGAACAAACGTTGAAGAACTGATCAAAATTTTAGAACAGCAAATTTAAATCAAATAATAAATCAATAACACAATATCCATATTTTCTACTAGACTGGTGATACTCTTGGGGTCTGACAGTCCACCAGCAGAGGTATCGACCCAGTGGTACTTATTACATTTACGCTACCAATTTTGCAGCACCAGATGCGCATGTTGACAATAAATGTCTCTGCATATATGCATCTAGTTTCGTGAACTCGCTTCTTTAGTGGATAAGACACGTAAACCTAGCCAGATAAGTACAGCTCCAAAACGAAATCTATAAAGGCTAGATAAATTAAATGAGAATCATTAACAAACGGACTATGTGGGGCAGGAAAAGAAACCTCACCACCATATAATTAAAAACAAATCTTTCTTTTTAAAGCGAATACTTATCGATCACGATGATAAAAAAGAATTCAAAAACCATAACTGGTTTATTTTTGTCTTGTCGGAATATCACATTTTCAATTAATTTTCTATTGCGTAAAATTGATTTTTTTTTTTTTTTCCTTTTTTATCTTATGTCGTTGGTAAACTTTCAAAGCGGTCGCATGAACTATCACATCAATAAATATGCAAACGTTGGTTTAATTGTCCAGATGCAGCAAGACCCAAATGGTTGTCGGGGATATTAAAAATGGTCACCTGGGCTTCTCCTATCCGAAAGAAACACTAATGATTGGGGTCCATATGGCTATGCAGGACGATTTAATACGCAGTAATGATCGATCGGAAGGGGACGTTGAATGTGATGCCTCGTGTTACCTCGTGTAGGAGAGTTAAAAGACCCGAACTTGTTATATCTCATTGAGGATTTGAGATCAAATACAATATTTTGATAGCAAACGTTTTCCACCTGAAGTATAATGCCTATCATGAATATGTTCCTCACATCTCGATTACATTTAGAAATTATACATGCAAGACTTATCTTCAAGCTGAAATGCACAAACCATCATGCAGTAGAAACAAAAACTCATTAATGATACCAGGCTAATAATTTTGTTCCTCTACAGTTTACACAAGTATAAAAATAAGGAGATGTGGTATGATTGCCAATGTTACAACTATCCACCAAAGTTCAAATGAAGTGGATGTAAGCAATTATAGGCAACCGTACGGCCTTCAACAATGAGAAAAACCCATACCGTATGGTCGGCTATAAAAGGCCCCGACATGAAAAATATGAAACAATTCAATTGAGAAAACTAACGGCCTAGTTTATAACAAAACAATTTACGAAAAACAAATATGACAGACATGAACCAACGACAACCACTGAACTACAGGCTGCTGACTTGGGACAGGCACATAAAGAATGTGGCAGGGTTAAACATGTTTGAGAGCGCTCAAACCCCCCCCCCCCTAAACCTGGGACAGTGATGTAACAGTACAACATAAGAACAAACTATAAAAATCAGTTGAAAAGGCTTAACTCATCAGATGGATACAAATAGAAATACATCTAACAAAAAAAAAAAAAAACAGAGTGGACGTGGACGGGTACTTATACATCCCCACAACAAAAAGACACTAAGTACAGATCTGAGAGTACTCGCAGTTACTGACAGCTAGTTCAAAGCCAATAAGAACGAATAAAAAAAAATCATGTATCTAAGACTAAAATATCAATCAGTACACATCCAACATCCAATGGATTTAGTGTAAAGACGTCATTAACAGTCAGAGAAAAACATGACCTTGTGCAATGCCAAATTATAGGTGTCGACAGATTGTAGTACCGTGAGAGTAAATATGTGTAATATTTAGTATGGTTTTAATTTACTGATAACCAGATCAATATTTATACCAATAAAAACAATATTCTCCTGACTTGGGACAGGCACACAAAGAATGTGGCGTGGTTAAACATGGAGCATACATTTCTCAACTAGAACGTTTTAAAGAGCTTGCAGCTGCTATGACTATGACTCTTGACGTGACTCGGTATTTGTGCATCCAGCTATTTTTTTTTTCTATGGGCGTTCCTGTTATAGGTGGATCCAGAGGTGCGATTCGGACGCAAGAGGTTTTTACAATGTTGTTTTCATTTTGTTTACCCTTATATTTATATTTTACTTATTTTTTACCTTATCGGGAAAGTGTATACTAGTACGGCATTATGTTTTAATATACTTTATGTACTATCAACTTGTTGTTGACGTCTTTTTCAGATTTACTATCAGCTACAATAAGCTACAATAACTTTTCGTTGTCGTCTTGATTTATTTGTATGTTTGTTTGAATTTTTCACATTAACCAATTATGTCTGTTTAGGTTGATCAAAAGATTTGTCACTGTAACGACAATATGGACAACTGTCACATAAGTTGGTTGGAAGGGGAGGGGGTAGCTAGCTATAAAACCAGGTTTAACCCACCATTTTCATCGGAAACGCCTGTACCAAGTCAGGAATATAAAAACTTTTCACATGCAAACTTGAATAGCTTAAAAAGCAAACATTTCCGAAAAGTTGTACCAAATACGACTAAGGTTATCTATGCCACGGAAGTAAAACAGAAAATGAACAAATTAATGATATCCAAATCCAAATTTTCGAAATGATTTGCCAAGTACGGCTCAGGTTATGTATCCCAATGGGTAGACACAAATGTTTATATATATATATATATGGTTTAGAATAATTCAAAATATTAAAAACAATTAATCTACTGAAAATGAACGTATCAATGATAGCTCATGTCATCACACAAGTGTTGAAAATACTTGGCTGATGATAATCACGGGATTAACAAGCTGTATCTATACAACAGCAAGGCCAAATCACATACGATTTTAAAAAGAATTAAAACAAAAATTTCCGAAAAATTGTACCATCTACGTTAATGGCTATATTCGTATATATGCCTGTGGGTAGAAAAACCTTAATGTTTCGAATAATTCAAGATACTTCATAATTTATATTATACATACAAATTATTTGTTCCTGCAACTACCATTGTCTCATAGGAATCAGTATTTTGCGGACAGAATAGTTTAAATTGTCAGATTTGATAGTTTGAAATGACGTGTTTCATCTGAGACTATAGTAGTCTCAGGTTTCATGTATAATAAATTCTATCGCAAGACAAACTGATTTGGAAGTGTATGCATATGAATCTAGTTAGTGGACAGCTTAACTTAATGCTCATCTGTATTACAAAGAATTGACACCAGCTCAGCCTACGTTATTGTACTTTTAAAATTATTTTTGGATTTCTAGATCATCCTCACTTGGTATTCCAGATTTTGATTCGTTCCGTTTCGTAAAACTTCAATGCATTTTAAAGTACGAAAAATTTCCCTGTATGTTCCTATGTTGATCCGTTCAGATAAAACAAACATGGCTGCCAGAGTCAATTCTCCATGTTTGATAGTCACTCTATATGATAAAAGCCTTTCATTATTTGGCAGCTGAAAATTGTATAATGGTAAAATATTCAATTTTTCCCCCACATTTGTTTTCCTAAATGAGATGGGTAATATAGTCTGGTCTTTCTCATGCAGAAATGTCATTTTGTGATGTGACTTTGGCGTCTTGTAAATGAAATATTTAACCAAAACGTGCAATTTGAGATCAAGTTTTTGGTAAAATAAAATATGAGCCATAACAGAAAATCAAAGGATATGGGGTATCCAGCCATGACACAAAATCAGTATATGCACAGCAAAACAAATCACACAAAAAAAAAACAACACATAAAGCAAAGGAACAGCGCTTTTATTGCTATTCTTCATCTCAAAGTCACATAGCCTTATTGTAACATTTTTACTGAGTGTGAATTCGCATGACTGGTGATGCATGCACACACAGCAGGAGACGCTTACCCTGTCGTCGCACCAGGTCTTGCTCCTTTTATAGTTCATGAGATTCCCGCAGTTTCTGTTTGTTACCTTGATTTGTCAAAAAACCTTGGTGGATAAGGCAAGTGGCCACTGTATTATTTTAACAAACTAAATGTTTCGGTACGAAACGATTGCTCCCGCCTGCAGCCTTTATCGCGGAAATGTGGTTAACCGGAACGAAACAAACATTTGATTTGTTAGTCATTATTACATAATCAGCTCCGAACTTTCCGGCATTGCAAAAAAAAAAAAAACGGCACGAACCCCGGGGTTATTTCGAAGCCAAAAAAAATATGTACACCTGCAATTTATTCAAACAAATATATATGAAATGTATTATTATAATTCCAATATACCGCTATACTTATATATTATTATTTTATATTAAGTTTGTATTGTCGCCTTAGTCGATTAAAAGATTTAAGTATAGATATAGGTACGTTTTTACTTTTGAACATTAGACGTAAATCACTTCACACATATCAATTAAGGATAAATTTTACACCTAGTTAGTTTTGAAAGGAGCCTTATTTCACACTTTTCATGTTTAATATATGATAGAATAACTTCATGTCTATAACATTTGAGAAGATTTGGACCTCCCGTTATAAGCAACTCATGCCTTGGCCTTTCTTTGATATAATCACGATATTATCCACCCAAGTTTATTGACAATGATGATATCCATTAAAAAAGACATCAATTACTGTCAATTTTCATAATTGATGGTATGAACAGTACTAATATAATTATGTAATTATCGCCTTTATCCTTTCAAAATTATTCTGAGGTTAGTGAATTGGAACAATTTGTGTCGCACAGGATGAGAAATTCCAAATGAAATTTTTTACAAACAACATAAATTTGCATGTTTATTTATAAAACTATGTAATTTCAGTTTATTGACTTTTTAGTTTAGGTTCTATTTCCTTAATTAGGTTTACACAGTTTAGTTGCTTCATTTTGAAAAATCAAGATTATCATATTAATTAAAAGAAATGTGCGGATTGTCAGAAAGACAGTAACCCAGCAACAAAAAGCAGTTAAAAATAATGATAAATTCACCAATTTCAATGTTGGACAACCTCCATATCATATCTTCCAAAGTCCATACAGTTATGAAAGAATTTATCGACATACAAATAAATATTATTTTTCACTCTAATTATGCGGGAACTAATAAGTAAGGAATTTTAAATTTAATAAGCTGGGGCCTGTTTTTCGAAGCAGTCTAAGGATTAGGGTAATTTGTGTCCTAAATCCATCTTAGGACATATCATTGTTCTTAGGGGGTTTAACAAACGTATCACAATTTAGGATTTTCCTAGGAATTTACTAAGTTTAGGACACCAATTGAGGTATCTTAAGATGGTCCTAACTTTAAAATATATTTTATGATACTGAATTTGTATCTCAAACCCTCTTTTTATCATTTTTGGTTGCAACATTGGAAATTTTACTAACCAGTAATGATTTATGCTGTCAGGAGAGCATGTTGTTCACAGATATAGGTATAACCATGCAAAGATATTAAAATTGTTTCGGCGGTTTTGCCTGCAAGCGTGTGACATTTAAAATTAGAAATTTGAGAATTTTTAGGTACATATCAATTCGATAGAGTGCTAAAAAGTTATCAATGACTCTTCTTATTACTTCAAACCTTGATCTAGAAGTAATAATTCTGAAAAATCTCCAAATAATTTGTTAAAAAAGGCATTCATTTTTTTTAATTGCCATATTGAACATTTCAAAAATACCGTCAATCAAAATCAATGTATTGACTCGACATCTAGAACTAATTACAATCAAAAACAAAAAGTACTGCGAGCCAGACCTAGCTGATTATGAAGTTAAAGTTTTCGACAAACCGCAAGTGAAATGTGTAAAACGGTATGTCATGGTGCGGTATAGGCGTAATCCCTTCAATCATTCCGGTATTGGTTTCTCATCTCTATTCCGTATGCAATTTAGGTTTTATATAGAACACAACAAAATTGTAATCATCATTATATCTTTAAATAACTTGTCTAAATATAGAGAATGGGAATTATGAGATATATATTAAATGAAAGAAATTATTGGTGGCACGGTAGTATTTCCTGGCCCATAAGGGATAATGATGGCCTTTTTAGAATTTTCACCACTTTCTAACACTGCCAAAAATTCTACATTCACAGTTAACAGAAGTACTTTCATTTTACTATTCAGAAATGAATTTGAATATGTATCATGACCGTTTACTTTTTTTGATATCTTTAAGAACCTAAGGCCACTAGTGCTTTTAGGTCTTTTATCGTGCAGTGAATACAAAATTAAAAAAAATTCTCAAAAATTCATTTTCATCTGTATGTAAAATTATTTCATATTTTTCTACACCTGATTCATCCCTCAGTTTGGGAAAGTATGTTCAGTTGATACTGTATTTTTTGTCCAATCACACTGTTCAGATACATTGACCTAAGTAGGGTACACAAAAGAGCAACCTAAATTCTGGAATGCAAATACTACCGTGCTACCTTAACCAAGACATTTCAAACTTGAAATCAGTCATGACACCTATGATGCATAGCCTTCTTACTTTGTAACATATTACAATAAAGAATACTAGTCTGCACTTATTTCTTACCAAAAAAAAAAAATGAAAGATTACACCCCTACCCCAGCTGGCAGATTTTCACTTTTTTTATCATCTTACCATTTTTACTTAAGGAGTGAACAAATCCAAATATATGATGTTTCAAATCAACACAGAAGTCAAACATGGTGATTCAGGAGGAATTATTGGATTGCAAACTCTATTTATAGTTAATCTGACTGAAAGAAACAGTTTAAGCACCAAATCATGAAAAATGATATTAAAGTCCATTCCACATTTTACAGCATGCCTTACATTACTTTAAGCATTTCCAGATTATGAAGGCAACACAACAAGATTCTTTAGATGGCTGTTAACTATTATTCTAAAATCTTTTTGACAATACATGTACTAGAATATATCTTTAAGTTGACTGTTTGTCTATTTCTCATGTATGCATTTAGTTAAATTATGTCCCCTTACATAATCATTTAACCTTTATTGTGCTTTTCATTGTCAGAAAATCAAAACAATTAATGACATTTGCATGGAAAATGAATAAACTATTTAATCTTGCTGATAAACAATCATAATTACATTCTTTGTCAACAAAAATGTCTTGTCAGTGTAAAGAAACCCCTATTGCTATCTCTATTTCAGCCAAATATGAGGGCTAAATGAATAAGTAAGGACCCCTTAACCACTTGCTGGTTCCAAAAAAGCTCATACTGGTGTCGTGTTACCACAGAACTACAAATTAAACCAAAAGAAAACTAGTAAAGCTGTAATTGTGTGGAAAAAAATAAAAAATTATGCAATTTATTTATTTCGGTGAAAATAATAGGATGTACAGGCAAATAAAATATGTCGCATCTCAAATTCCAGTGGTTACACATGTGTCAGACACTGCGAAAAGTTAACGCGAGCATTTATAATTAAAAATGTATTGCAAGTTACATAAAAATAATGAAGTTCTACTTTCTAGGTAAATTTTTACTTTATTACCCACAGATCAGGCAAAATTTGCTGAATCAGCAATTTTCACTCCCAGGGGTGGAATTTAAGGGCTGTTTTTATCATAGTTGCCCTTAATCAACTTTTTATTGATAAACTTACAAATTGCATAGGTAAAAAAAAATCCTTCATTGATTTAGTGTAAACATGTACAGCCGGTTGGTTGTATTTACTTAAAAACTTCACTACGAAGGGGTTCTTGGAACACAATAGTACTTATCAATAGTTTTCATAATCATTTTATTTTTAATCAATGGATTTTAACTTTAGAATACACGTTAGACCACTGCAAGTTAACAATTTGCTCTATCCATTATATAGTGTCATCTTATAATGTGGTATTGGTGGAATGTACTACATAAAACCTACTAAATTCTGTCATAGATACAAATAATTGGTTTTGAAGTTTGGTTGTAACTGTAGAAAGATTGTTACAAACGGGATATCTATTTTTAATTTTCCGGTGATGCTGTTTATAGACCCGTAAAGTTAGATATGATCTTTGTTAACATATTGATACTTTGAAAAGGTAATGCTGGCCTTCAGATGGCCTAATACAATATATGTATAGTTTTTCAAAACACACACTAAATATTTTGTTATTGTCATGTTGTTGATGTTAGAACTTTGATATTTTTACAAATGACTGGTACAGTTTTTGATGCATATGAAATTACATACTAGTCCAACAAAATCTTTGACGTTTTTTTTTTAACTAGCCCATCATTAACTAGTAGTATGATATAAGAAGAGACTTTTATTAATTATTTTGCTATTTTGTGACTCTTCGAAGATTGCACGTTTTTGTCTGTTTCCTATCCGTTATTGTCAATCGAAGATCTCTGCTCTGGCTGTATACAAGACACGTTTCTTTTGTCTCGCCTAGACGGAGTCAAAAAACGAAACTGAGGAAAACTGTTCCAGTAGCGGCGTCAACAATTTGTTAAATTATTTGTGATTAGGTCAATCCACTAACGGTAAATCAATGATATTTAGTATGCAATTGAATAAGCATCGGCACATTTCATTTCATGGAGACTATTTAGCCCCGCCCCTCAGTCATGGTCGATTGACTCTTAAACATTTACATAGTTTAAATGTTAAAGTTTAAATGGAACCACTAATGGTAAGTCAATAATATTGGTATGCAGTTGTATTAGCATTGGCACATCTTATTTCCTTGGAGACAAGCTAGCCCTATCCAATCAGTCAAAGTCTATTGACTTAGTAACTTTTGCATAGTTTACATGTTAAAGTTTGTGATTATATCAGTTTAAGGGGAACCACTGATGACAAGTCAATGATATTTGGTATGAAATTGTAATAGTATTGGCATATCTTAATTCCACGGAACTATTTTGGCCCTGTACCTTTAGTCATGGTTAATTGACTAAATATTTTTCAAATTTTTCATTTCAAAGGATTTCTATTGTAATTTCAACATACATACGGGACATATATATGTGTCAGCAGTTTATGGTTATATTACCAATACTGTGTAAACTCGATGTGAATGTTTGTATTAGTTGTTAGTTAAGGGTTTTGTATTCGTTCAACTGAGGACAATTTTATCATTTGGTACTCTGTGATTTTTATTGAATTTAAGTTACAATTATCAAATTGCATATCATAAGAATTCCCGCGAGGACACATATTGAAGTCCTCTCCGCATTGAGTACGAAATTTTGGCACAGTGCGCCGTGTTCATTGTTACCTTAATAATCTAAAATATATCATAATAGTAGATTAAATACATATCTTGAAACAATTTGCAATGAATCAAATGCAGAATTCAATATAGTTTAAACTGCAATATTCAGTCACTTACGTTGCTAAAGAACATATTTTTCAATGGGAAGTTGTTTATTTTAGAAATTTTTCGCATTGTAATGGGTAGTAGTAAACAAATTTTATCAGACCTATCTCTTACGTAATGGCGACAACCCTTCATGTCTCAGCATCATGGTTATGGCTTTACCTTTGTCTCTTTAGAAACCACAATGATAACAACCCATTTATAACATGCAAGTCACACAAAAGGTCTTCACTACCTTTATAATTGAAAGTCATAACAGCATGCACAGAGAAAAACTTGCAAAAGCTTTCAAGAAAAAGGATTGAACTGTATAACTTCGGTCATTTGCTGTAAATTTTCTGTTTATAAAAATATTGATTTATTTGAAACACTAAGGTTTTCCAACCCACAGACAACGATGGCCTTTACAGTTTATAAAATGTTGAATCATTCAAAACACTAAGGCTTGTCTACCCGTTGGAATAGATTGCCGTATCATTATTTGGCACAATATTTTAGAATTTTTAGTTTAACCCTTCAACTTCTTAATTGATTAGGCCACCAAATTGTTTTGAATCGAGCAACACTGATGAGTCTCTTGTAAACGAAACGCGCTTCTGGATTTTTCAATTCACTGAACATTGAAATTTGATAGTGCAAGCAGGACATTCTTGTTTAACCAAGTTTATAAATGTTCTTAACATCTTTGACAAATAATAATGTATAAACTTTTGTTTTTGCTTTTTTAAAATCTTAAGCACATAATCAAGTGTCGCTTTTATGTTATTTGAAGGGACAACATCAAGTTTAAACAGAAGAAAAAAAGGCACAATCAAACATAATGTAAACTGTCATAAGTACAGAATTTGTCTGACCACAAAATTATTAATTAAGAACTAACAGTACTGTGTTTGAAGAGGTGCCACATCAGTTGGGGATTTGACTCAGACTGTCAACCATGGAATTTACAGAAGGCGTTATCCAATCAAAAGAGGCATTACATCATAATAGTTATTCTCAACTTCTAAGATCAGCACAGTGATTAACAATATCATAACAAAGGATCTCATTCCCAATTAAGCTCTATGTTAGAGCCAGTATGCATACTGAAAATGATTACCCCATTATATCCTTTATCTGAGAAAAATATCCAATGAAAGTCAGTTTCAGTAGCAAATAGTTTTACAGATAAAGCGGACAAGGTGTAATATTGGTGAAGATCCGCCATAAATTTAAAATATCAAGGAGAAGTGATGAGACTTAAGACAAAATTGATAACACTATGGTTTGTATGTATCTGTTTGACGTATGGTTTAATATTTCATTTCCTATATGTACACCGTACTTGCATGATTTGTGTTTTCATAAATTTATATGTGACTCCAACATTACTGTTTTGCTTTATTTAAAGTCGCATTCATTTTGTATTTAGTTTTATTTCTCATGTCTGTCATGAATCCACTATTTAAAGGTAATTAAAGAACCCTTATTCTTGTCCACAATAGAAAATATTTGTTTTACAGAATTTAGCATCAACAGGTCTCGTTATGATTATTTGGTTGAGTTGTTTCCTTTTGATCATTAAATTAAAAAGCACTTTTTTTGAAAGCCAACTGTTCTGGACAAAATCACTCATAAGAGAAAAAAACATAGATAGGCTTATTTCCCAAGTGTTTACTATATCATCTATATGTTTTAGAAAAACACAGTTTTGATAAAGATTGTGTCTTTGTTATTTCAAGTTTGAACCAAAATCACTTTACATTGCTTTTAAGATGCGTTTAAGATGATAGTTTAGTTAGTACAGATATCTTTGTTGTCCAAGTGGCTTTTTGTTGTTTTTGTGTACTTCAATAAATATATTGGTATAAATTACACATGCTATATGTCTGTGAAAGTTACCAATACTTTTAACACCAAACTAACTAGTTTACAGCAAAAGATGATGTTAAGCTTTCTCCAAAAAAAAACAGATTTTATACTGATATGTATTTAAAAAAGTGACTCAAAAGTTGCTCTTTGAATTTTATAAATGCTGTTCCTGCTAGACCATCAAATATTGATATAGATCACACACCACCAGTCAAAAATGACGGTTTTTCACCTGCAGTAGATCAAAAGGTAGAATTTTATTATTCTTATGCCCTGCCCTTTCCAGTCTGAGTGTCCTCTTTGTCAGTAAAGTTTTTGTTTAAGGTAGTTTATCATCAAGTTGTAGTCACATCAACCTGAAACTTAGAATATTCATTATGATATAATTTGAACTTTATAAGTAATATGAAAATTAAGGTTCACATACTCAAATTTTGGGGTTTATTGGAAGTGTTATAGTGTGAACCAAGCATGGTATCCTATAGACACATATTCTTGATTGTTTTATTTTATTAATTAGGTACAGAGCAGAAAAGGGATGAAGTTTGAAAACAACTTTTTGCCCTGGAAATTCCTCCAAAAAAGAGAAATTTTTCAATCCTTTCAAATAATGTTTAGATTGTTGATAAATGAACATGATGAGAGGAGTAAGGTTACTTTGCAATATCAAATTTACATTGTAGGTCATCATTTCATTCTTTAAGGCCTATTTAGTTGATGAAAATTTATAATTCAATCCAATATTCTGCATAATAACTCTTTGGGCTTGATTTATTGTAAAATTATTATACCCCCACTCTAGCAGTGGGGTCTATATTGGAACCTCTTTCAGTTCGTCCAACAAATATTTTCTTTACACTTTTCTCATTGTTTTTTTTTTAATCAAATGACTTAAGGCAAGGGTTTTTGTCTCGCCTGTAACGAAAGTTGCAGAATGCAAGACATAGGGATTGCAATCCAGCTTTGTATTTCAGAGGGTAGAAGACCCGGAGGCCTCATACCTTGTATAGAGATGCCTTATGTTACGAACTTTCCATCTGGCATATGTCCGTTGTGATGATTTCATTTTCATGGTTCAGCGACTGCTTGAAAAAAAAGTTTTTTTGGTTATGCGAATTTCTCATTCATTATGAGTAATAGGATAACTATATTTAGTATATATGGGTTCCTTGCAAGGTCTACATATCAATCAGACAGGTTTCACCTGCCATCAACCTCATTTCATGATCAGTGATCAAGGTTTAGGTTACATGATTAGGTCTATTTTTCATATATTGTAAGCATTAGGTCAACTATATTTGGTGTATGGAATGATTTTCCTGTGTACATGTCAGCCTGGCAGGTTTCATTTGACTTTGACCTGATTTTCACGGTTCATTGGTCAATGTTAAGTTTTTGTTTTTTTGGTCTGTTTTTCTCATTCTATAAGCAATAGGTCAACTATATTTGGTACATATGTCCCGAAATTAGTTTCTGTTCTATAATTTTACTTTGCCACAACCAAATGTTCGGAAACTTATACACAATGCGAAATACCACCAAACACAGATCAAGTTTGAATTTGGGTGGCGTAACTTTCACCGTTATTGAGTTATGTCTCTTTATAAATAGAAAAATTAGCGAACTGTTTGCCGTTTCCGCACTCTTACTTTACTCTGCCTCAACCAAATGTTATGAAAAATATACACAATGCTTATTACCACCAAACACAGATCAAGTTCGATTTTGGGTGGCGTCACTTTCATCGTTCTCAAGTTACCCGATTACTGTTTGTTAATGAACATAGAGAGCACTCAAACCCAAGAACACTCTCTAATGACAACATACAGAAAAAAATTTCATTAAGTTTCAAAGAAAACAAAACGTCAATACGTTTGAAATAGTACATTGACTCTTGCATATTTACACACGGGGACATCTGTGTCCCATGGACGCATTCTTCATTTATTTCTTCTACAGTATTGATACCAGTTCCAAACAATTCATTTTGGAATACATGGATGGATTTTAAAAAGTAATTACAGAAATGTCATCAACTGGACGAACAACACAGCCAGTTATCGATGACAAAAAATCCTTATAAAGAAATATATATAAACAGGGTCATCTAAGAGTTCTACTTAACCTTTTTCTAAAATCCTTACTACTATTCTTTGTACAATAAAAGATGAGCTTAAAAAATGTTGTGAAGATGAATTCACATCAAGCGATGTCGATTTATTAAAATTCAAAGGATCTTATCCAAAATGATCGAGCACAATCATTACTAGCATATTTTTAAAATAATTTCAATACAGGATTTTCTACAGTATATACTGCTATTGATCATCCTCAATTGAAAAATCCCCTACTCCTTCTTCATTTACCAGTCCTTTTCTAAAGGTAATCGTAAATACAAATTCCTCTTTTAGGTCACGAAAAAACGTACTTCTTGAAGAACCTTACTCCCCGAGGCACTACTGTGTTGACATTAATTATCATTCATATGGTCATAATTATAAATTAACTGTTAACAAAACTGAATTTTGCGAAATACTAAAATCTTTTTTCCCTAGGAATAGATTACCTTAGCTGTATTTGGCAAAACCTTTCGGAATTTCGGGTCCTCAATGCTCCTCAACTTCTTACATATTCTGGCCTTTTTACCTTTTGTATGGTCACTGATGAGTCTTTTGTAGACGAAAGGCGCGTCTGGCGTACACAATTGTAATCCCGATACCTATGATGAGTTTATTTACTGATTCTAACAACAAATACACCGACGACAATATCATTAAAATCCTGACAAAATAGACCGATATCACTTTCCCTAGTGTAAACTTCGAATTTCTTGATAGTAGCATACCCTCTGTCGCATCATATTGTGTCTACATATTACTGGAACGTTTCGCGTTTCTATGTTCACAGTATAGAGACTTCATTCATAGGTTTAATGTGTGGTCATAACACATATACTGCTACAGCGGGTTTTTTGAGAACTACTAGAATCGACACTATACCCAGTTTAACGGCCACCTTCACGAATTGGTCGACCGATACGACGTGTATGTGTTTTAACTCACGAGGTACATGTTATCGAGTCGTTCAAGTGGATCTTTAGATACCAGAATAGTCGTCTGATAAGTAATTCTATCGACTATGTCCACTCCCTATCGTGACTTATTGACAGTATGGCACTGTCTGGCATGTTATACATGAACTCCACTTGTACACCTGCATCATTCACGAGATCCTCCCAGTAGTTTCAGTTTTATTATATATCCAAAGTAAGCAACACGTTCCAGTCATTGTTTTTGCATGCGGACTTTAGAATGTTATGCATCGCAGGAGAAGCTTAACCTTTCCTGTATTTTAGTCCATCATTCGACTTATAAGCCACACACGCAAATGTAAATGTAATATAAATTATGCTCAATTCATGATTTGATTGATTTGATAATTAATATTTCTCACACAAATTCCATACTTAAACTCATCATAGATACCAGGATTAAAAAAAAACGGAAGCAGAGGAACAACATTTCTACGGATGTTCGTCATCAATTCAGTTAATGTTAATCATAATTCTACTTCATGACTCTTTTCCAAAGAGATTTTTTCGTATTCCTAAGCATATAGAATTGTGTGAGCTCATAACATCTTTTATTCATTAACTACTCTGTTATTGGACTTAATATGACGATAACTGCCTGTGCTATACAAATTGTCATCTCTGCCAATACAGAATAAGTCGGCCAATATTGACTTTTTTTTCATATTGGCCGAGTTCTGATCCGGCCAATACAGGATTTCGGAAAGTCTCTGGTTTTTTTTAGATCGAAAGTGATGTTGAACGCCAACTCAACGTAAACAGTCGTTTGGAAGACGCTGCTTTATTTACTCACCATAAACTTACCGAAACGTTTAGTGTGGCAAATATTTCAGGCTGAAAACAGGCACATTCATTTAAAAAAGCCTTTTGTAAGCAGAAAAGTTAACCATTTCAGGTATGGGCAACGAGTCTGTAAATTATCACAAAGTTCATTTGTTGCCCTCATAACAATTTAAAACATTTTATCAGTTTCATGGGTGAAAATCGATTTACTTTTTATTTTCGCTTCTCATGCTTTTGTGAAGTGTCATTTATTTCTCAAACCGAACGAGGCATATGCATTGTTGAAGGGTGACCTGTAGTTGTTCAAGTCTTTGTTCTTAGGTCAGTTGGTTTATGGATAGTCGTCTTATTGTCAATCATATCCAACTCTTATTTAATCCTTTTGTTTCTGCATCTCTCAGACAATGAATGACAGTTTCTTTCCAATTACTATTTGTTGCGTCAAAATATGAATTGTAACACTTTATAGTGACTGAAAAGGGTTTAAGAATAATCTAAATGTATAATATCTCGAAACAGTACCAGATAATTTGACATTGGAGCTTATAAAAAGACACTCAGATTGGGATAGTTCCATTTCAAGGTAAAAGATGTTCAAATGTTGTGAAAAGATATAAAACAAACAAAAAAGGCAAACACTGTAATCAATAAATAAAGATATCATTATGTGATTATTTCTGTATTGGCCTGGTTATTGGTCCTCGACCAGCTGCATTGGCCTTCGCCTCAGGCCAATACAACAAGTCTCGAACCAATAACAAGGCCATTACAGAAATTGTCACGTAATAATATCATAAGACTGGCTTATAGGACGACATTGAATGGAGTACTGAAGTTATCTATTGGCCGAGGTAATCGCGATTGTCATTGGATAACGGCAACAAATTAGTCTATGGCGCGAGAAGATCAAATTTATGCCTCCAAAGGGGTGGTCCAAAGTAAAAAAAACGCGTTCATCCTTTGTTTTGTTTTTCTAAAACAACCAACGCATTACATCGGTATTGAGTTATGACACAAAACGTACCTGACCTTAGCAAAAAAGATTAACAGCAGTTCAGGAATTAAAAAATACCCTAAATATCGTGTGTACATTTGCATGATGTTTCGTGTGATCTTTTAAGATTTTTTAGTTTGAAAAAAAATACTGTAAATTCAGAAATTATTGCGATGTTTCTATTATCGCGAAAAATGCGACAGGGTTATAATCGCAATAATTTAAACTCGCATTTTGAAATTTTTTATATGAATTAAACAGGATTTTTCTTAATATCGCAAAAATTAAAATCGCATTTTAGTCTAAAATGGCAAAATCGCAATAATAAATGCACGCAATAATTTCTGAATTTACAGTAGTCAGTCTTTTAGAAATGGAGGGTTCCTTTTATCACACGTATCGAAGGGCATTATAACAGGAAGATTTTTCTAAGCATCCGTCACTGACTTTTTGAACAAACAAATTATCTAAAATGTTGACTCTAATCTAGTATTTCTAATGGTTAAAGTTGTGTATTTCAATCTAACGTTTAAAGCAAATAACAATAATTTGACATTCTACAGTCCACTTGCAACTACAATGTACAAATGGCTGTGTCCAGTGTTTAGAAATTTCATGAAGCGTCGTAAGGTGTCTACATATTATTGATATGTTTCGCGCGTCCGTGTTCATAGTATAATACCATTCATAGGGGTGTGGTCATAACACAAAAATACTTCTACAGCGGGTTTTTGAGAACGACTAGAATCGACACTACACCAGATTTACGGCTACATTCATGAATTGGTCGTCTGATACGAAGTGTCTGTGTCTCAACTCATCAAATACATGTGTTCGTGTCGTTCAAGTGGATCTTTAGATAGCAAGATAGTCGTCTGGTTTGTTATTTTATCGAGTGTGTCCACTCGCTATCGTGACATTTTGACAGTGTGAAAGTGTAACAATGACTGTGTCCAGTGATTTCAAATTTCGTGACGCAAAAACCGCAAATATACGTTGACATTCCAACAGTTGCACGAGGAAGATACTCAGTTATGTAGTTGATTAAGTATTCTGAAAGTGTCACTAAATACCAGTCCAATATTTGGAAAAGGGGGGGGGGGTGTAAAGACTCGTGGCACAATCTGCACTTGGCAATTGTTCATTTACATTTTCTACATTTACACGTGACCATCTTAAAGGCGCTTTTTGACTGGATGCAGTCAATTACAACCGTAATCAATGGAATGTATTACTTTGTGGATCTGAAATTCTGACTTAATTTGCAAAGGGTGAAGAGGAGTGGACCGGATCGGAACTATTGGCTAGTGAAGATGAGTCCACTAGTACACATAAACGTATACTTTTCTTAACCTATCAACCACAGATTTGTTTCATAAATTCCTTCCAATCGTAGGTTTCAAGCAGCCATACTAAGCTAGTACTTGTAAGCAAAATAACATGTCGTTTTGGCTTTTTTGTATGTTTGTAGGTCAATATATTATACTTGTCAAAAGTAGATAACTTATTCACGGTTAATTGAAGATGTTTAAATAAATAACCTGACTTTAAATATTTGAAATGCAAATACACTTATTATAAGATTAAACATATTCAATATAAAGCGTTAGCACATGTACCATCTGTAGATCCTTCAATATAACTCGTTCCGGTTATAATAATAACATAATTGGCGACCGTAAAACAACGTGCGGGAAACCAAGATGAATGAACTAGTTAATTTACGACAATTACTGTTTCGATATGGTTCTCCTTACCACCCATTTTTGTCATATTCTCTTATCACCAAAGAGTGGATATACGAGCTTCAATCCTTTAATTTTATATTTTCTCTTCTGATTGGTTACTTAATGTCATTTTTTATTTATGGGCTTTCAACAATTTTTTTGGCTTTACACTTTAATAAGAATATATATACATATAAGAGACATACATGAGACAGTCTTTCTATACAAAATATAAATAGTGTATACGTTATTTACACTCTCCCTCCGAAGTAATCTGTTTCCATAACAGTACATCCTACTTTCATTTATATGTGTCGATCAATGGCTATACTACTGCTAAAATAGCAAAAACTATTAAACAGTCTTGCTGTACAAGATAAATTCATTCGTGCTTGATTGTTCTTCATATCCACGGCACTGCTATACAAGGATAGCCGATGGACTTCACTTTGCCATCATTTTTTTATTAGCCTCCCTATGTGTCATATTTTCTTATCGACATGCTGTTAACATCAAGACGTTGATCGACAAGATTTAATCCTTTAACATTGACCTAGATTGTATCGCCTTTCTGCAAGTTTAGATTAACATTAGCCGTCACAGACCTCTGCATGTGTGCTGGAAGAACTTCAGGGATATACCGGTTTCCCTTCCTGTCTCTGCTGTTCAAAATACACACAGATAGAGTGACTGGATATTTATTTCGTCTGTTATCCAAATTAAACGTTACATCGATTGAATACGATGCAGGTTGAAGCACGCAAATCGTTGTGCCATTCCCTTCTAATACAACGAAAGTTGCGTCGATGGGTCTCCATGGAATTTTCCCAGATGTAGTTTCAACACTATATAAATCAAAGTTGACATTTAGATTGACAAACGTCGATTCCTGTTTTGACACATGACTTGCACAATTTTTGTTGCATATGAAGTAACATACTAGTCCAATAATAACTAGTTGTAAAATATGAGGAGAAATTTTTTTAAATTGTTTTGATATTTTGTGTTTCATCGAAGATTGTACATTTTTGTCTGTCTCCTTTTCAGAATTGTCGATCAAACTTATCTTTTCTGGCTGTATAGCAGACGCGTTTTGGGATGTATCAACAATTCTGTGTACCTCTGAACTAGTTGAATTGATGTGAGAGTTTGTGTTAGTAAAAGGTTTTGTATTCGTTCCACTGGGGACAATTTCATCACACGATATGAGTACTCTGTGGGATTCTTCCGATAATTGTATGGAGTTTGGTAACAGGGTGTTGTGTTCACTGCTGCGTTCACAGTCTGAAATATATATAATATTAATTTTTAGTATATGTCTTGAATTAATTTGTAATGAAACAAATACAAAAAAAAAATCTGTTTTCCATCCCTGCAGAAACGATGTCGCAAGAGATGTACCAAACTTGACATCATGGTCGAATTGTAGGTTTTGAAATAGGTTATCTATCAAGTTTATCATGTTTAAAAAAACGTCACAAGGCTCAACTATATACTAGAAAATATGAAGTACAATTAAGCCTCGACTTTGCGCTGAAATGTAAAAAATGCTAAATGCATTACACAAATTTTATATATAGATAAACACCAAGTTTTACCATAATTTTCAAACCCTTTAATTGGTATAAAATCAAGTCCTGGTCATTCGATTTTTTTTCCTTCCCCCAAACTGACTAGGAACTGAGATGACATACGATATTTAGCAACTGTTTATCGGCGACGGCAATATTCCCATGACCGTACTCTAATAGCGGCGATGAAATTTCTTGTAAAAATAAGTGTTTGGTATAATGTGCAGGATGAAATATATTTAATTGATACCTTTCGTTCTGTATACAAGACATTCGTACCCGTTCACGTCCACTTTGTGTTTTTGTTAGATGTATTTCTATTTGAATCCATCTGATGAGTTAAGCCTTTTTCAACTGATTTTTACAGTTTGTTCTTATGTTTTAATGTCCCAGGTTCGGGGAGGGTTGAGCGCTCACAAACATGTTTAACCCAGCCGCATTCTTTATGTGCCTGTCCTAAGTTAGGAGCCTGTAGTTCAGTGGTTGACTTTGGATCATGTCTGTCATATTTGTTTTTCGTAAACTGTTTTGTTATAAATTAGAACGTTGGTTTTCTCAATTGAATTGTTTCATATTTTTCATGTCGGGGCCTTTTATATCCGACCACACGGTATGGGTTTTTTGTTCATAGTTGAAGGCTGTACGGTTGCCTTTAATTGCTTACATCCACTTCAATTGAACTTTGGTGGATAGTTGTCTCATTGGCAATCATACCACATCTCCTTATTTTTATATTTATCTATTTCAAAGGAAAATGAATTCGATTACCCTAATAAAACAGAACTTTAATGGAACTAAATTATATCATATTTAGACATGCAGGACTTCGGAAACTGCTGGTTCAAAACTATTGAAAACATGAAGAAGATACTACGGGCAAATACTGATTACACTATTCAATATACCACGTTCTTATGATTCTCGCTACATTTTCGAAGTACACATTTTCACTCAAACTGACACATTCAAAGCAAAAAAAAAAGTTAATCGTAAATTAATCATGTCAATTTCCTTAAAATGCTTCAAATTATATCCTCACTTACCATTCTTTATATTGTGATTCAGTAAAAATACAGAATCTTACCAGATTTGGTTGTTATCTTAAAGGTTTGATCAGTAAATGGTGTAGTATGTTCATTTTGGATATAAGTAGAAATGTCGTTTTTATCCATAATCTAAGACAATTTTCTTTCGTCCTCTTTGCAATAAATAATTACTTGTGAACAAAACCATGCACTCGTAACATGTTTATATGTTTAACGACGAAGGACGACTTATTTTAGAATTTCTAGAAATAATCCATTTTAAGATGTGGAAAACCACTCTCTATGTTTACTATTGTTGTGTTTATTTATAATATGATCTATTTTAGAACGTCTGTTTTCATATTCTTCCTTATAGAGGAGCGTCGGAGAGGACAATTTTAGAAATTTAAATTACCTCCATATCTCATGGCATTAAAATAGCTCATTTGAAAGCTTAAATCGTATACTTTTTGAATATATGTGTCGTAAATATGAAAGCTGGTACCATCATGCCTTAAATCAAGGACAAAGGTCATCACTTAAAAATTTCTTTTTCTTCATCTAGAGAAACAAACTGCATTTTTGTTTTTTAAATCTAGAATACTTTCAATAAATTATATAATTACAGTTATTTATCAATGCTTAAGTTCCGATATAGATGTGTTTTATATTTGCGCATGACGTCAGAATAACGTATTATTCAACTTTTTCGAAGGTAACACGTTTGATGGAAATTGCAAAGCCTAATAAATAGCTGCAACAGAATGACCTTGATCTTCTACCTCGATAAATAGCATTTCTGGACAAGATATACAAACATTTGAAAATAATATATATAAAAAGAGTATCCAAAAAACATTGTCAATAAATCAAACAACATTTGCAGGTTAGATTTCGTCTCAGTTTTCCAGGATTCGAAATGTCACGGAGTTTTCTTGAAAACATTTCCCTCTGTTTGTCTCAATACACGATAATTTTTCAAATGATACAAGAAGCATGAGTTATTGAAATGACAATTACGATTAACTTTCATTCGACGGTACTGTAGTGAATTCAAGTGGGTTTGATGACAAATTAAAAAAGTCAGACATAACCGTTTTCATATACAAAATGAAACGTCCAAAAAAATATAGAAAGCTATGCTAAAATTCACGTACGACATGAACGAGGAACACCCCAATTTAGTTAGAAAATAATTCCAATAAATAATGTTCGTGATATGTCATCTGTGTCATCAGCTATGTCGGCGGATACGGCAAGTACATTATTACAATTACCTACATTTTGATAATACACAAATTCGTTCAAGAAATATTGATTGATTGATTGTTGGTTGATTAACATCCAGTGGCAAATTGTCATTCATGTTCAGGACGAGAACACATCAACAATAAATACAATAGGTAGGTCCTGTAACAGAGGACGTCCGGGATGAAGGTCGGGGAAATTTAGACTGCCACTGGAATATGAGGGTATATTTGATAGAGACAACAATTTTGCCTTGCAATAGGCCACCTACGACTCTTTCACTAAGAAATCTTACGACTAAAATTAATCGTAAGATATACTCAAATGTTCATGACTTACGGGTAATTTTTTCTCGTAACATTGTTTTAGAAATGAGTCGCTGCTCCATGTTAACACCTGCTGCCTGCACATGCTTTCCCCCTTACACGATCAAACAATGTCTTGTTGAGAGTCTGATGTCATTTGTCCTTCAAAGAAAACTTGCTTTTACTTGTCATTTTGCTATATTTTCCAACTAAATTTACATGGCAACATTTGCCTACACCAAAACTTTGCTTTGTTATAGTGCACGTACAAATGAAGTACGTGTTGCTTAAACACTAACTCACGTGGCGGCAGCTTTATTACACTCTTATTTTTATATATAGCCAACTGTTGTCTTAGCTAATTTAAATTGTTGTGCGATTTATTGAACTTGTATTTTAAGTCGTATAACGCAGTAACAAACACTTTAGCATCATCTATAGCACTATCAACATCACCGCGTGCTAATGCTAGAAGATTACTGAAGTGGCTTGCTTTCGTCATAAGGAGGTTGCATACCGACTTTTTACCGATTCCACACAAACTGTGAAATAAAATCCACTCTAGGCATGAATGATCGTCAGAATTTCGATGAAAACTGGGTCAAAATACGAAACGGTGGCGTGAACTATGAAAAATCGTCTGTTATCCTTCAAGCTGTCAGTGGAACCAGTCTGAACACATACTTCTTAATTTTGTAATTTTAAGCATCAGGTAGAAAATCATGGAAAATCATTGTGGATTTTGCCTCTTCATGATTACAGCGTGAAGTCGGACAGCTGATAACATTATTGTATGTCGGCTTTTTAACTTTTTTCGATATTGCTTTGATGTTATTCGCGGCTTTAAATGTGTCGCCAATAGAAATGACGCTTGCAAATTAAATGTTCGATTTACCATGTCCTTGTTTAGAAAAGAATACTACGACATCTATGTAGTGCTTCTTAAGTGTAGCTTTGAGTCTTGAGTAATTGCAGTAGATTTAACTAATGTTATTTGGTAAGAAAGACTGGTACATTATCAACATTAGTTAAATAACAAGATTCTCTTTGTAACGAATAATGACTTTGTCTATAATTTTAACTACTCTTTGTGTAATTTGGTCTTTATGCCAAGCATGTGGTCAAACATGCAGCATGATAAACTGCGTTATTGAGCAAATTCTCATGCTTTATTCGGTATATCATTTCAGCGTCGCCTGCTCTAACATTTAGATTTGCTAATCTTCCAGCATGATATGTAATGTTTTCACTTTCTTTGAGAAATTTTCTTGCAAATTAAAATTGCACTTTAATGTATCGAGAGGCCAGGTCAACATTACTTTCAACCAACAAAGAATTGGACAAATCTGGCTTCATATCTGGTGCTGCAGCATTTTATAATAGCAGACTTTTTTTCTAGATGAAAACTTTTCTGTTGATTTTCTTAAAATTTCAGCAAATACAAAGTTGCACGTAATGTATTTGTCAACTCCAACTGAAGAGCACCTTTTCTTGGCATCGGACGGAGCCAGTTTTAACGACTTAGTGTAATTGTCCTTTTACTTGAATATCCAACAGATCGAACACACCTGAAAACCAAACGCATCCTCCAATGATTGTCACTTTCACAGTTAAATTCAACAAACACGACTAAACAACAATACCTAATAATATAAATAAATCGTAAAGCTTCAGAAATTCTAAAGTAAACAAGAAAAACGCGTGATAATAACTACAAATGACCACCATAAAATTGCTTAATGTGGGTTAATAACTAGAAACCAGAACAGCGTCGGTTCATGTTTGACAAATATCCAGAATAGGTGAAAAGCAGTGATTTTTTTATGTGTTTTTCACAATTTTCAGATGCTCTGTGCTTTAAATATAGCACTCATTAAAAATGCCCTTATAATGTATGTTAACCAATTTAGTTCACACATCATGTTTAGAAAAGGATTAATTATGAGATTTGTCTATCGAAACAGTAGTAGGGTCTTCGGTGATAGTTTGGTAACGTCAGTTAAGGTAAGTTTAACGTCATTGTCACCACATTTGATATTTACGACACTTATTTTTTTTTAAGTTGAATAATCGATAGACATTTTAAGACATTAATATTCTGTGGGGTATTTAGGTAATATAAACTCGTTAACTATGCGTCTTTTTCAACATTCGCCGCTCCACTATTAGAAATCGTGACTTACTTTGTTAAGGATTTTGGAACAAAACAGTTTAGATGTAATATTATACATTTATTTCCCGTGCCTGAGGGAGATATGAAGATTTGTTCACCCAAGAAAATTCATATTTCCCGAGTGCCATGCCCGAGGGAAATATGACTTTTCGAGGGTGACGAAATATTCATATCTCCTTAAGCTAAGGGAAATGAATGTTTTATTCCACTGCCTATACTTTATATATAAATAAGTACATGAACATAAAACATTGATTTACATACATTTTTCTTTACCGCTTGTTTTCATAGCTAAACACAACATAATTTAAAACATAGATAAACAGTACCGATCAAAAGATAACTATTATTTTTGTTTTCATTTTAAGTCTGAAATAATTTTGAACTAAGTGACTTGATCATCTATACAAATTTGTTAAAATCAATCGGATCCAGGACCAATCCAGTATATCTTATCATAACCCTTCGTTTTTAATTCAATTTTCTATGTGCATACATTTAGAGTAATTAAGAGTTGTAAACTCAGTGTATGATAAATATTTCCGGTTATGGAATACATTCTTCTGCATTTATTTCCATATTTTTCTAGAAATTCACAATTGCATGTTTGTAGTATAATTATTGTGTGTGTACTAAAAAAAAGGTGTTTCGGTTATGGTCATGTAGACCTAGGCTTATCCTCATCAGGTATCCCTAGCCTATATGTTTCCTCCTTTGTAATATGTAGAATAGTTCCAATTTGATTTCTCTTATGGGGATACGACACCTGTTTATACAATCGTTTTTTATCTTTTTTTCTTCTTTCTGTTTTTGTGGTATTGTTTCCTCTTTTTTATTTATAAGCTCTTCAATTAGTTTATTGTTCGTGATATTGTTTTCTTTTTATTGATTTCATCTGTTTATATATTTTTTTCTTCTTTGAATTCGTTAAATACTCTTTCAGATTATTATGTCTGTTAGTATGTAAAACGTTTCCTCATTGCTTTTTATACTCTATTTGAGAGATTAGATATTTTTTGTTATTCTATTTGAGAACAATATAGTTATTAAAGCAGTCTCTATTTGAGAGATCACTTTATTTTTGCTTTTCTATTAATAGCAGTCTCTATTTGAGAGATTATTATATGTTCTTTTTGAGAATAACTTGTATTAATAATCTCTATTTGAGATATGATTATTACTGTTTTTTTCACAAAAATAAAAAGCAGTCTCTATTTGAGAGATTACTTATTTTTTGCTATTCTATTAATAGCAGTCTCTATTTGAGAGATTATTATATGTTGCTATTCTATTTGAGAATAATTTGTATTATCAATCTCTAATTGAGAGATGATTATTACTGTGTTTTTTTTAACAAAAACAAGACACAACAGTCCTTACTTCTTATGTTATAGCGTTAATGTAGATCCTGCTCTGTGTGATAGATAAGTATGTGTATTTTATTAGTCAAATATTTCTATCTAATCGCTTTCACGTGATTGCAAGATCTCGTATGCTGATTGGTTGATTCTATATACATCACAGATACATGCACGTGTATTTTTGACCTCACCTGAAGGATTTTCTATTTATTTTCATTAGTAATATCGATCCAGAAGAAGAAAATAATACATTATTATGTGTATCTGTTACGGGCACTCCTGAACTATTTCAAGATATAGTTTAGGTCAGGTAAACAGGTCAAAAATACACGTGCATGTATCTGTGACGTATATAGAATCAACCAATCAGCATACGAGATCTTGCAATCACGTGAAAGCGATTAGATAGAAATATTTGACTGATACAATACACATACTTATCTATCACACAGTGCAGGATCTACATTAACGCTATAACATAGGAAGTAAGGACTGTTGTGTCTTGTTTTTGTTAAAAAAAACACAGTAATAATCATCCCTCAAATAGAGATTGATAATACAAATTATTCTCAAATAGAATAGCAACATATAATAATCGCTCAAATAGAGACTGCTATTAATAGAATAGCAAAAAATAAGTAATCTCTCAAATAGAGACTGCTTTTTATTTTTGTGAAAAAAACAGTAATAATCATATCTCAAATAGAGATTATTAATACAAGTTATTCTCAAAAAGAACATATAATAATCTCTCAAATAGAGACTGCTATTAATAGAAAAGCAAAAATAAAATGATCTCTCAAAAAGAGACTGCTTTAATAACTATATTGTTCTCAAATAGAATAACAAAAAATATTTAATCTCTCAAATAGAGTATTAAAAGCAATGAGGAAACGTTTTACATACTAACAGACATAATAATCTAAAAGAGTATTTAACGAATTCAAAGAAGAAAAAAATATATAAACAGATGAAATCAATAAAAAGAAAAAAATATCACGAACAATAAACTAATTGAAGAGCTTATAAATAAAAAAAAAGGAAACAATAACAAAAAAACAGAAAGAAGAACAAAGATAAAAAACGATTGTATAAACAGGTGTCGTATCCCCATAAGAGAAATCAAATTGGAACTATTCTACATATTACAAAGGAGGAAACATATAGGCTAGGGATACCTGATGAGGATAAGCCTAGGTCTACATGACCATAACCGAAACACCTTTTTTTAGTACACACACAATAATTATACTACAAACATGCAATTGTGAATTTCTAGAAAAATATGGAAATAAATGCAGAAGAATGTATTCCATAACCGGAAATATTTATCATACACTGAGTTTACAAGCTCTTAATTACTCTAAATGTATGCACATAGAAAATTGAATTAAAAACGAAGGATTATGATAAGATATACTGGATTGGTCCTGGACCCGATTGATTTTAACAGATTAATTATGAGTGGATCAGATCATCTATACAAATTTGCTTTCAACCAAGTCTTGTAAATTCCCCCACATCTATCCCAAATTGTTTTTTTCCCCTTTTACAGGAAGGTAAAAGGCCATTTCAGCATATGTTCCTCCTCATGGATTAAAAATGTACAACTAAACTATATTCTATATAACCAACTCCCTAAAAATTTGAGGTTCATTAGGATTAGAATTAAGTACACCAGACGCGTGTTTCAACTACACAAGACTGAAATACTAAACAAAATAAATAATCAAACAAATAAAGACAAGCTTATAGATACTTCTAACGAAATCTGTACAGCCGGTCGATTGTATTTACATAAAACCTTCACTACGAAGGGGTTCTTGGAAGATTAATAGAACTAATCAATAGTTTTAATAATCATTTTATTTTTAAATAATGGATTATAACCTTAGAATACAAGTTAGACCACTGCAAGTTGACTTTTGCTCTATCCATTATATAGTGTCATCTGTAGGTCCCTCAATATAACTCGTGCCGGTTGTAAGAATAACATAATTGGTGACCGTAAAACAACGCACGGGAACCTGAGATGAATGAACTCGTTGTTTTAAGACAATAAGCTGTTTCGGTTTGTATAAGATATGGTTCTCCTCACCACCCATTTTGTCATATTCTTTTATCATCAGTAAGTTGATATGCGAGCTTCAATCCTTTAGCTTTTCATGTTCTCTTCAGATTGATTACTATATGTCATTTTTTTTAATTATAGCCATTCAACAATTTTTGGCGGCTTTACTCTTTAATTTGTATAAATATACATATAAGAGACATACATGAGACTGTATTTTTATACAAAATGTAAAGAGTGTATTTGTTATTTACACTTCAAATATATTCCCATCGAAATAAACTGTTTCCATAACAGTACATCCTACTTTCATCTTTGAACCATAACAATATCTACAATTTGTATGTGTTGATCAATGGCTTTATTACTGCTAACATTGCCGAAACTATTAAACAGTCTTGCTGTTGAGTAATTTCTTTTGTGCCAATTGAAAACGACAATTGTATTTCATGTTGACGGCACTGCTATACAAGGATAGCCGATGGACTTCCACTCGCCATCATTTTTATGAGCCTCCCTATGTGTCATATTTTCTTATCGACATATTGTTAACATCGGGTCGTTGATAGACAAGATTTAATCCTTTAACATTGACCCAGATTTTATCGTCTTTCTGCAAGTTAAGATTAACACTAGCCGTCACAGACCTCTGCATGTGTGCTGGAAGAACTTCAGGGATACACCGGTTTCCAATCTTGTCTCTGCTATTCAAAATACATACAGATGCAGTGACTGACTCTTTATTACGTCTGTCACCCAAATTCAACGTTACATCGATTGAATAGGATCCAGGTTGGAGAACGCATATCATTGTGCCATTCACTTCTAATATAACGAAATTTGCGTCGATGGGTCTCCATGGAATTTTCCCAGATGTAGTTTCAAAACTACGTAAATCAAAGTTAACCTTCAGATTGACAAACTGGCTTGTACCATTTCTATTTAATATGATGTAACATACAAAAATTACTAATACTACCAGTAAAGTACATATATTAGGTAGCAATTTTTTTAATTGATTTGCTATTTTCGAAGGTTGCTCTTTCTTGTCTGTTTCCTTTTTATTATGGTTGATCGGAATAGTGTTTTCTGACGGTAAAACAGACGCCGCGTTTTCGGGTATATCAACGATACTGTGTACATCTATGGTTTTGGAGCTTTGAAGTAGGGTGGCGTGTTCGCTTCAAAATCTGTCTGAAAAATAAATTAATTTTATACAATGAGTAATAAAAGAGCTGCACAGATGCAAATATAATCAACCTCCAAAATTAAGTCACTGGTAAATATTTTAGATCACAAAAGTGTATATTTGTTGGCATTTTAAGCAATACAATGGGCTGAAATAAACAATTTTGTTTCGATCTATATGTTAAGTAGTGACAGTCACGCTTTCTATCCCTATTCCAATGGTAATGATTAAACCCTTGCCGTTTTAGAGAGCACAAGCAATATACAACAATCTGTCAAATATAATGTAAAGCGTGTTTTAGCTTTAGCTTTTCTCCACGGATACGGCAGATCAAGTTTCATCATGTACTCTTCTCTCGTGGAAACAATTATATCTAAATAATCCAAGCCAAATTAATCTTATATTGTGATTTTCAACAGATACAATGATTTTTATTCATGATATAGTAGGAAAACCCCTTAAAAACAAATATGCGGGTTTTGGCTACATATATGAAACTGATATGAATCACATAAAAATTGTTAAATATTTATGATAACAACCTCTATTGTGTTCCTAATTATAAAATTTAAGACACTACCAAATTTTGTACACACTTTTTCAATGAAAATCATAACTCTCTGCCAGAGACCAAATGACATAGAAGGTTAGCAACTAAAGGTCATCGTACGGCCTTCAACAATGAGCAAAACACATACCGCATAGCAAGCTATTAAAAAAATCCATGAAATGACAAATGTTAAGCAATTCAAACAAGAAAACTAACTGCCTGATTTATGCACACAACAATAAACATAAAACAAATATGATATACATAAAAAAAAAAACCCGACAACCAATGAATTACAGGCTCCTGACTTGGGACAGCACATACATAATTTGGCTTGTTCAAACATGGTTGCGGGCACGCCAACCCTCCCTCTTATCTGGGACACTGGTTTCACAGCACAACATAAGAACAACCAAGGCTAGTTAGGTGTTATATGATATAGCGCCAAGTGTTATAGTATGTATCTAAAACGTTATGTTACATATACCCAACCCAAATATTTTACACAATTTAATTAAATAGTGGATACAGCAAACACATATCATCACACTTGAACTTGACCTCAAAGCACATATTGAAATTCCCAATAACCCATCCATATTAGCCACACAAAGCATATCAAAGCTGATATTGTAAAAATTTCCTGGACATTATACACTCATGGCTATTTACACTAAATTAACCACTGGAAAATTAATGAGTTGAAGACGATACATGTACACGCATATTAATGAAACGGAGTGTTAAGTGGTACGTTATCATGTCAAATGTAGACAGGGATTCGAGAAATGCCAAAATCAAATAATTGAAAACAGTAAGAAAATACTACAGGGGCAAATACTGAAGTCTTCTTTGTGTATTCATCACATTAATGATATTTTTGGTCGGAAATTTAATTTATCTATATCCCGAAAAGTTTTAAAAAAATTATTTTCATTTCCGGTTGAACATTCTCTAGTTTCATGCAATTTTTTTTTTTCGAATATAGAGTATTTCATCATCTACCAAAAAGCTAGTGCTCTTGTACCAACATGAGCTAAATGATGCACTGTAAATTTCCAGTTCATGAATTATGTCATGGAACTAAAAATAAGGTGAAAACTCCCTCAGGCGAACTTGACCTTCGACTGTCTAGACTATTTTGCTAAAGTTGAATTCCGTTATATGTTTTTATGCTCTCGACGAATAAATTTAGCTTTCGACACTGTTTGTACATAATGGATGCCACTTCAGAAACATGCGACGTGCTCACGGACTATCTGCTGTTTTCACTATCACTTGTTTAGTATCATTGCACTATACAAGTATACCATCACCCAACAACAGGCCCCTCGGGACAGGCACAATTTAAATGACACATTTGTCGGTAAAGGTCCAGTTCTTATATTAAATAATTTTACAAAAGCCGACAGGAATGTTACATTTTATTGGGAAATACAATCGGATTTTGGAATGTCTCTCGTTTGTTATCAGCCTATCAATAGTTCGGATTTTTATGAAACATATATGTAATGTAATTATTCAAGTTTGGCTATCCTGTTTTTTACCTTTTTAAGGTGTTCTCTCAAACATTTCATATATTTGGCTTTACAAACTTTTCGTGCGTACATGATGACGGTCATTCTATAAACACATGTCACGCCCAACGAAATCAATGTCATGCGTATTTTTATATATCGTTAAACTCATGAAAGAGAACGATTATTCTTCATAAAATTCTGCAACCGTTTGTAATTTCCATACTTCTAACATGTCTTACAAACACACAAATATCGCGCTTCTCTTTTTCAGATTTACGTTTTACTAAGATAAAACTTTACATGCTTAATAAGTTAAAAAGCACCCACACTGTTAACTTTTCCTAGTAAGGTGAAATACTAAAAATCTTCAAATAAACGTTATCAAACCTTTTTATTTTAAATCTTACAACTCCGTTATCATCTTAACATTGTGATACAGCAATTACACAAAATCTTACCAGTACATTTGTCTTGATCTGTTATTATTTAAGTATGTCCCGGTTTCAAATAAGTAGCTGTGTCGTTTCCATCAATAGTACGAGACATATTTCTTTCGTCCTCTCTGCAATAGTTATTTTTTTTCTGAACTACACTATACACTCTTTTAAGCAGTTATATAGTTTAAATTTGTTAGACAAAATAGTTTTTTTTTATTGTGAATACACACAATTCTATTTTTAACTTTATAAACTTTTGATCTGACGTACGTTGTTCTATAAATAACTAATCATAGATAGTTAGTCACAAGTCAATTTTAGAACGTCTTGACTGAGGATGTTTACAAAATTATACTTTTTCATACACTCCTTAAAATTGTGACTTTGTTATGGCTTTGTAAATCTTTAAAACTATTTTAATTGAAACAGTTTCAAAAGGCTTTTGATGTATTACATGTATGTTCTCAGAGAAAACAGAAATGTAAGCGACATTCCTGCATTTGCTTGAGTCTTGAATTTGGTTAGATCAAGGTATTTCTGACAGGAATCGTTGCCTGTGTTCCATTCATGGACGGCAGAAAATTCCAACTTAATGGTAAATTGTTCCCTGGCAAACAAGGAATTTATACGATTATACGAGATTGAATTACGTTGTGTGTGTTTCTTAGAACGGTGCGAGGTCTATATTTCTCTTTTTTTCTCTCACTATTTTCACATTTCCCAACAGATTGTGAAACAATTGTTCTCTTCACTAGTGAAATGTTTGTTCTCGGCAAAGATTGGTCGAAATTTAATTATGACGTCAAATTTCCATGGTTTCTTCTAAATGTCCTATTGTGACGTCATGAAAAAAGGCGACCAGGCCTGATGACGTCACATATAAAGAACACATGTTTCTGCAAATCTTTGAAAAGGAAGGATAAAAGTCATTAGAGAAACAGATTCCACCACTATAACTCGTGTATTACGATATTTCGCCACTCTCAACAGTTAAATTTTAATTATTTAAAAAGCTCGGCAAGCCTCGCGCTTTAAATATTAAAATTTAACTGTCTCGAGTGGAGAAATATCGTAACACATCTGTTACAATGGTGGAATCTATATGTCTCTTGTAATGCATTCGGATAGAAATAATAAAATTTTTCTTCAACTAAAGGTAAACGCCACATAAATGATCATAAACTATATGAATAATACTGTTTAAGCTCAACTGTTTTCCACCACTCTTTTTTTTTTAATTAATAATCGGCTTTCTAGCTGTTGGAATATAGTTCGTTGTATTGACAAACAACTCACCAATGGCACATATTGAGATACAATTACAAACACAGAGCAACAAGTCAGCGTTAGTTTTATGGTGGTTATGTTGTTAATTCTTCGCGATCGTACATTTATTTCAGAAGTTGAGAAATGTGCAACGATTCTTCTGTTGAAGACATCTTATTAGACAAACAAAATCGTAAAGAAACAAGAACGAACAATCTGGATATGAAAACGATGAGGAAAACATACAATTTTACAAATTGAAAAACAAAACTAAATTAAATTTAATTCACCAGAAAGAATAAATTATAATTTAGAATCCTTTAAATATATGTTCCGGACCATATGAGTATTTGGACCATATGCGTATATACTCATATGTTCAGGGTGATTTTTTCAAAATACGATGAACGTTGAAAAGTTTTTATTTCCTGCAAATTGTATGATAACCCTTCAATGTGTCATAAATTTAGTGTTTCTACAAATAAAATTTTGAACTATTCAATTATATGGAAATCATTATTTCTCTTTTTTTCTTTTTTCTGGTTTTTAAATTTGTTTTTAGTAAAAAAAATATTTCATATTAGTTTTAGTAATTAAATGTGTTCTTGCTCATATTCATACGATTTTACAATAACAGTAGTTTATACATGCTGTCCCTTTACTTTTATATGGAAAAATTAGCAGATATTAGATTTTTTTTTCTTTTTTAAACAAATCTAAACACCGGCCGAGGAAAACGAGAAAACGTCCATTCCCAAAATAAATATAATAAAGGCGCTTTGAAACCACTCCAGCAAAGGCAAAATAACATACACCAACAAGTCAAAGATAAAGCATTTCAGTAAGTAAACGTGTACCAATTTCGGTTCGGAAAACGACTTGTGCGTTCCTGCGAAGGAAGTTAGAATTTATTTGAAAAATACCTATATGGCCTGAATACTAATATGGTCCGACCCGTTAATAACCAAACGAGTATATACTCATATGGTCCTAATAATAAGATGGTCTGGGACATATACATATACAAGATCTTCAATCAGTGATAACCAAGCACGGAACATTTCATTGTTAGAAAGATAAGCCATGAAAATCTAAAAAGATTGTTTTATATCTACATGTAGCTAATCGATAAAAAATCTCTTGATCAAAATAGTCATTTTTTATATTTAAGTATATAAAAACAATTAAAAAAAAACCGAGAAAACACTTTGCATACCATTATTTTGACACCATAAATTTAGAATTAGTGATTATCCCAAACCTTTTGACACGGGTAGGTATATACAGTTTAAGGTCAAAAGTTACACGTTCTCCGTTCGGAAATTCTGTTATAATTTCACATAAAACACAGTTTTAATAAAAATTCTACTAAGCTATTTCTTGTCCAAGTTGAATGATTTTTTTTTTATACAGAAATGTCTGCAGTTTCTTAAAAAAAATGAAATACTTTTATGATTGTTATGTTTTACATTTTTAGTGAAATCACTGTTTAAAGACAAATATGAATTTCTGCACGAAAAAAATAGTATGGCTATATAGGAAAAAAAATCACTTAATTTCCATATATGTATATGTTACAGGCATTTTCTAAACTTAGGCATTTTGTAAAATGCCTGAAAACTTTAGGCATTTTCTAAAATGTAAGGTTCAGGCATTTTATATATTGACTATTTTAATCAGGCATTCTACAAAATACCTGATTATTTTATAGAATGAAATATTCACAAAAACTGAGCAATTGAAAGTTTTGAACAACAGGGCAGTTTTATCTATGATAATTACTGAATTTTAAAGCTTGAATTTTCAGAAATCTAACAATTAAAAATATATTCTACTGAATTATTTAAAATTCCTGCACCGAACTCGACAATTATTTCTTGTTGCATATAATGTTTCACGGATGGAAGGATTTGTTACACATGTGTCCTGATTTTTTTGCAAATAAATCGTCTGACATAAAATCTGTTCTTAGCACTACAACCACATTTGGTGAAACCCGGACCATGCAACATTCAGCCTTGTCAATACTATTTCTTATAAAACACTTAACGTTCGACCCACATTGGGTTTCACAAAAAGCACATACATGATTATCGTCTTTATCATGTGTTTCCAATAGATTCAAAGTCACATTAGCATGATTAGGTTGACTGACATATTTTTGCTTATCAAAGCATTTGATAATCTGAAGCAGATATATGCACGTCGGGTGGTGCATCCATTGCAGTAGACGCTTACTCTGACTTTGCACCTTTATTTGTCTCTTTTTTGTCTATTTTTGAGATTTTAACAACGGTTAACTACTGTGGCATTAATTCATCAGATTGGAAAGACCCAACAATGCCCTTGAGATAGTGAAAATTAAGATACTCATATCTTTGCATCACAACCAAGCACGATCTTGTTTGGCGAAACCCATGCTATATATAGAGGGGAATTCGTTCCGCTGTGCAGGGTGTTTAATTTCGCATTCTTTCAAAATGGGGACATTAAATATGATGCCACATGTTAGGAAAGTGCAACACTATCTTCACGTTAAGAACTCTTTGACCGGTTTGTTGGTGGCCTGTTGAAAGGCAACTTTTCTGTCCCTATTCAACATACCTTCATATCAAGCGGCCGTCGAAATTCTTGTTTACACATTGTTGTCAATATAATAGAATTTTATGCGACTGTCATACAAGTGAGAGGTTTAGCTAGCTATAAAACCACGTTTAATCCACCATTTTCTACATAAGGAAATGCCTGTACCAAGTCAGGAATATGACAGTTGTTTCCATTCGTTTTGATGTGTTTGGGCTTTTGATTTTGCAATTTGATAAGGGACTTTCGATTTCAATTTCCCTTGGAGCTCGGTATTTATATTATTTTACTTTTTATCAGGGCCAATCCATTGCAGAACTTACCTCTTTGTTTTACATACTTCACATAGTTTCACTAAAAAGAACTTATTATGACATACAGACTGTATTTGGTGGTTTTAGAAGAATAGACTCAGTTTTACCGAACCATTAAATATTTTCTATGCATGATATTGTGTTTTGGGTCATATGAATGTAAATGATAATCATATTTTCTTTTAAAAGTTATCTGAAACTGAACAAGCAATTTGTTGAATTTTGTTTCAAAATTTCAGTCATTTTACCAAATGACTAGGTGTTTTAACCCTTTATATATAATGCCTGTCAGGGTTTTCAATTTGATTGAAGTTTAAGAAAAAACAAACCTGAAAGATAAACCGAGATATTGTTTTACTTTATTTTCAGTCAGAAGTTGTGTTGCTAAACTCCTTTTGGGTAGTATATGTAAGCTTGCAAGAGAAATGTTTAGGGTACTGCATTAAATGGTGTAATAGTAAGGCACCGACAATCATTTTTATGTGGGGGCATTTTTTTTTTTCTTTTGGAACAAGTATTTTTTTCTACTTTGGCAAAAACAAAATATTTTTTCCACAGAAATACAGGAACAAGAAAACAAATTTGAAACTCAATGTAGTATTGATGTTTTCCCCTAGCTTACAATGGAAACAAACTATTTTTTTCCTTCCCTTCTGGAAAATAATATTTTTAAAGAAATTTAGAATAAAAAAAAACATGCTCTCCCTTACGATAAATGGTCGGTGATTAAGGAGTAGTAAGGCATCGACAATTCATCATTTTCGACTTAAGTTTACACCCTAGACCATTTGACGATACTTGAATTTTTACCCATATGTTCTATGGCGACCATTTTTTTTTACAATATACATTATACATAATACAGCACATAACAACCGAAGCACACACTAACACACCGCAAAAGGCGTGTCATAGATAATTTTGAATTAAATCCGCCCAACAAAATCATTTACACATGCACTTAATTTTAATAAAATAAAAAGTCAATTCTTTCCGATGACGGTGTCTCAAAAGAAATAACTTTCTTTCTTTACAAAGAAACAAATTCTTAAAGCATAGCATACTCATTTAAAAGAAAGTACTAGAAATAAAGTCAAGGAATACACAGCCTCCTTGAAAAACATAATTATACCCCAACAATTTACAACGAATAATATATTATTTTGCAAGAGCTGTTCTTCAAGGAATAAATTACATCCTTGTTAGGACTATTCCTAATTTTTTGTTAGAAATATTTTCACAGGCATGGCAGACACGAAACAAAAATGTATACGACTTCATGATTTTGTAATGCTTTTTACACGTGTATATCCTTTGTACCAATGTGAAAATTATGTAATCATAAGTATACAAACTTAGATTATCATGTTTTATAAAATATTCAACATCACCTATAGTCATTTCCCGTATGACTGAACTTTCTAACTATTTACCTAAATTCACGTATTTAGCTATATAAGGTCTGAAATCTGAATGGCTTTCATTTCATCTAAAATATATTCAATGTCATCTTATTTGCCACGGAAACATTAAGCAAAAAAAATAGACAATGTTTTTCAACTGCATTTAAAGTCAAGTTTTGCCGCATGACCATATGTATTTTTTGGGTTGTTATGCAACACTGGCATTTCCAGTAACAGGAACTGCTACCCGTTTTTTGCTAGTTTGTGTAGTCTTCGAGAAAAAAATACGGAACACCACTGGTACCCTATGGAAAATGCATTACGAATAATTGCGCTCTTGTAACCTATAGGAAAATGACATTTTTTTTTATAAGGCTTTGGAAAATGTTAAAAATAGTCATTTGCTTGGAAAAAATGTGAAACAGAAATTTATGGGGTCAAATGGACTTTTCATCAGCGTGTATTCAAGCTAAAGTCTGTTTCCTATTTGTATTGATTTCTATATCTGAAACTAGGGTGGGCTCGAATGTTGATATAGTATGAAGAGAATAGAACGTTTTTGTGATATCTACTGATTTTATTGGGAAAAGCATGTATATAGCTTGCATTTGGAGATATATTTTGTTTTTTAAACATAATGATCGTGACTCAGTTGCTAATCTAACAAAAAGCAAATTTGGAGAAAATTGCCAGGAAGAGCCCCTCAGCAAACACCAATGATTGAGTTGAATTGCAATGTGGAAAAATTAATCTTTGCATTATGTATTGTAGTTAGAGAATAGTTTTTCATGCCAAAGTAGTAATATTCTCATATATTCGAAATTTGGAAAAACTATAGTCTGTTTCAAAAACGTATTTTTTTCAAAAAATGGTTTCATTTAAAGCCATTCTTCAAAATTCTATGTAGCTTTTCCATATCAGAACGGTTTTTTCGGCAAAATGATTAGTGCTGGATGACCTTTAAAAAATTAGGGCAGTAAATTAACATTATTTTCTTGTCCTTTTGAACAGTGCCGTATTTGGTCAAAAAATCGACGTCCAATAAATTAATCTCAAAATTCAGAGAGTGATCAGATAATGTTTTGAAGCTGTGATATGAGCTAGATAGACGCTTGCGCTTCATATGGCCCGTGCGCCTAATTTTTGAAAAATTTCTCCATCACTCTATAGGTTACAAGAGCGCAATTATTTGTTTACATTTTACCGGCAAGTTTTTTACCCCAAGATGGTACTCAGAATAGAATCGTGTACGGCTTCTGATTGGATGATACAGAATTGGAATTCCTTTTAATCGAAAGCTTATCCAATTAGGTTTAAAAAATCCAGAAAATCAAATTTCTATGATAATTACTGAATTTTAAAGCTTGAATTTTCAGAAATCTAATAATTAAAAATATATTCTACTGAATTATTTAAAATTCCTGCACCGAACTCGACAATTATTTCTTGTTGCATATAATGTTTCACGGATGGAAGGATTTGTTACACATGTGTCCTGATTTTTTTGCAAATAAATCGTCTGACATAAAATCTGTTCTTAGCACTACAACCACATTTGGTGAAACCCGGACCATGCAACATTCAGCCTTGTCAATACTATTTCTTATAAAACACTTAACGTTCGACCCACATTGGGTTTCACAAAAAGCATATACATGATTATCGTCTTTATCATGTGTTTCCAATAGATTCAAAGTCACATTAGCATGATTAGGTTGACTGACATATTTTTGCTTATCAAAGCATTTGATAATCTGAAGCAGATATATGCACGTCGGGTGGTGCATCCATTGCAGTAGACGCTTACTCTGACTTTGCACCTTTATTTGTCTCTTTTTTGTCTATTTTTGAGATTTTAACAACGGTTAACTACTGTGGCATTAATTCATCAGATTGGAAAGACCCAACAATGCCCTTGAGATAGTGAAAATTAAGATACTCATATCTTTGCATCACAACCAAGCACGATCTTGTTTGGCGAAACCCATGCTATATATAGAGGGGAATTCGTTCCGCTGTGCAGGGTGTTTAATTTCGCATTCTTTCAAAATGGGGACATTAAATATGATGCCACATGTTAGGAAAGTGCAACACTATCTTCACGTTAAGAACTCTTTGACCGGTTTGTTGGTGGCCTGTTGAAAGGCAACTTTTCTGTCCCTATTCAACATACCTTCATATCAAGCGGCCGTCGAAATTCTTGTTTACACATTGTTGTCAATATAATGGAATTTTATGCGACTGTCATACAAGTGAGAGGTTTAGCTAGCTATAAAACCACGTTTAATCCACCATTTTCTACATAAGGAAATGCCTGTACCAAGTCAGGAATATGACAATTGTTTCCATTCGTTTTGATGTGTTTGGGCTTTTGATTTTGCAATTTGATAAGGGACTTTCGATTTCAATTTCCCTTGGAGCTCGGTATTTATATTATTTTACATTTTATCAGGGCCAATCCATTGCAGAACTTACCTCTTTGTTTTACATACTTCACATAGTTTCACTAAAAAGAACTTATTATGACATACAGACTGTATTTGGTGGTTTTAGAAGAATAGACTCAGTTTTACCGAACCATTAAATATTTTCTATGCATGATATTGTGTTTTGGGTCATATGAATGTAAATGATAATCATATTTTCTTTTAAAAGTTATCTGAAACTGAACAAGCAATTTGTTGAATTTTGTTTCAAAATTTCAGTCATTTTACCAAATGACTAGGTGTTTTAACCCTTTATATATAATGCCTGTCAGGGTTTTCAATTTGATTGAAGTTTAAGAAAAAACAAACCTGAAAGATAAACCGAGATATTGTTTTACTTTATTTTCAGTCAGAAGTTGTGTTGCTAAACTCCTTTTGGGTAGTATATGTAAGCTTGCAAGAGAAATGTTTAGGGTACTGCATTAAATGGTATTATAGTAAGGCACCGACAATCATTTTTATGTGGGGGCATTTTTTTTTCTTTTGGAACAAGTATTTTTTTCTACTTTGGCAAAAACAAAATATTTTTTCCACAGAAATACAGGAACAAGAAAACAAATTTGAAACTCAATGTAGTATTGATGTGTTCCCCTGGCTTACAATGGAAACAAACTATTTTTTTCCTTCCCTTCTGGAAAATAATATTTTTAAAGAAATTTGGAATAAAAAAAAACATGCTCTCCCTTACGATAAATGGTCGGTGATTAAGGAGTAGTAAGGCAACGAGAATTCATCATTTTCGACTTAAGTTTACACCCTAGACCATTTGACGATACTTGAATTTTTACCCATATGTTCTATGGCGACCAATTTTGTTTTACACTATACATTATACATAATACAGCACATAACAACCGAAGCACACACTAACACACTGCAAAAGGCGTGTCATAAATAATTTTGAATAAAATCCGCCCAACAAAATCATTTACACATGCACTTAATTTAAAAAAAATAAAAAGTCAATTCTTTCCGGTGACGGTGTCTCAAAAGAAATAACTTTCTTTCTTTACAAAGAAACAAAATTCTTACAGCATAGCATACTCATTTAAAAGAAAGTACTAGAAATAAAGTCAAGGAATACACAGCCTCCTTGAAAAACATAATTATACCCAAACAATTTACAAAGAATAATATATTATTTTGTAAGAGCTCAGTTCTTCAAGGAATAAATTACATCCTTGTTAGAACTATTCCAAATTTTTTGTTAGAAATATTTTCACAGGCATGGCAGACACGAAACAAAAATGTATACGACTTCATGATTTTGTAATGCTTTTTATACGTGTATATCCTTTGTACCAATGTGAAAATTATGTAATCATAAGTATACAAACTTAGATTATCATGTTTTATAAAATATTCAACATCACCTATAGTCATTTCCCGTATGACTGAACTTTCTAACTATTTACCTTATTCACGTATTTAGCTATATCAGGTCTGAAATCTGAATGGCTTTCATTTCATCTAAAATATATTCAATATCATCTTATTTGCCACGGAAACTTTAGATAGCGCTATAGGTAACAAGAGCGAAATTATTTGTTTACATTTTACCGGCAAGTTTTTTACCCCAAGATGGTACTAAGAATAGAATCTTGTACGGCTTCTGATTGGATGATACAGGATTGGAATTACTTTTAATCGAAAGCTCATCCAATTAGGTTTAAAAAATCCAGAAAATCAAATTCACATTTTACAAAGTATAGAAAATATCTTCCATTTCTGCACGTCGGAGCCATTAAAAATATGCCCTTTTCATTAAGCCAAAAAAATAGACGATGTTTTTCAACTGCATTTTAAGTCAATTTTTGCCGCATGACCATATGTATATTTTGGGTTGTTATGCAACACAGGCATTTCCAGTAACAGGAACTGCTACCCGTTTTTTGCTAGTTTGTGTAGTCTTCGAGAAAAAAATACGGAACACCACTGGTACCCTATGGAAAATGCATTACGAATAATTGCGCTCTTGTAACCTATAGGAAAATGACATTTTTTTTATAAGGCTTTGAAAAATGTTAAAAATAGTCATTTTGCTTGGAAAAAATGTGAAACAGAAATTTATGGGGTCAAATGGACTTTTCATCAGCGTGTATTCAAGCTATAGTCTGTTTCCTATTTGTATTGATTTCTATATCTGAAACTAGGGTGGGCTCGAATGTTGATATAGTATGAAGAGAATAGAACGTTTTTGTGATATCTACTGATTTTATTGGGAAAAGCATGTATATAGCTTCCATTTGGAGATATATTTTGTTTTTTAAACATAATGATCGTGACTCAGTTGCTAATCTAACAAAAAGCAAATTTGGTGAAAATTGCCAGAAAGAGCCCCTCAGCAAACACAAATGATTGAGTTGAATTGCAAAGTGGAAAAATTAATCTTTGCATTAAGTATTGTAGTTAGAGAATAGTTTTTCATGCCAAAGTAGTAATATTCTCATATATTCGAGATTTGGAAAAACTATAGTCTGTTTCAAAAACGTATTTTTTCAAAAAATGGTTTCATTTAAAGCCATTCTTCAAAATTCTATGTAGCTTTTCCATATCAGAACGGTTTTGTCGGCAAAATGATTAGTGCTGGATGACCTTTAAAAAATTAGGGCAGTAAATTAGCATTATCTTCTTGTCCTTTTGAACAGTGTCGTATTTGGTCAAAAAATCAGTTCAAATTTTAGGCCAGATCGACGTCCAATAAATTAATCTCAAGATTCAGAGAGTGATCAGATAATGTTTTGAAGCTGTGATATGAGCTAGATAGACGCTTGCGCTTCATATGGCCCGTACGCTTAATTTTTGAAAAATTTCTCCATCACTCTATAGGTTACAAGAGCGCAATTATTTGTTTACCTTTTACCGGCAAGTTTTTTACCCCAAGATGGTACTCAGAATAGAATCTTGTACGGCTTCTGATTGGATGATACAGGATTGGAATTACTTATAACCGAAAGCTTATCCAATTAGGTTTAAAAAATCCAGAAAATCAAATTCACATTTTACAAAGTATAGAAAATATCTCCCATTTCTGCACGTCGGAGCCATTAAAAATATGCCCTTTTCATTAAGCCAAAAAAATAGACGATGTTTTTCAACTGCATTTTAAGTCAATTTTTGCCGCATGACCATATGTATTTTTTGGGTTGTTATGCAACACTGGCGTTTCCAGTAACAGGAACTGCTACCCTTTTTTTGCTAGTTTGTGTAGTCTTCGAGAAAAAAATACGGAACACCACTGGTACCCTATGGAAAATGCATTACGAATAATTGCGCTCTTGTAACCTATATACGAGTCACACCAACAGTTACTGATCAATGTAAATATAGATCAGGTGTTTTATATATTTTAATATATAAATAGACAGTATATGAAAGATGTAAGCAATATTAAAAGACAAGAATAATTGTGTGTTTTGTGTGTATTTTAGTGATGTCTGATAAAAAAAAATTAAAAGAATACTAGAAATTTGTTACGTTCGAAGCGCTTTTCTGGATAAAGCTTCATATGGAACGCATATACCCAAATTGATTGATAGGCAAGGATGTATAATCACCCAAACTCGTTAAGTGCTTTATGTTGCTCAGTATTTAGTTTTTTCTATGTTGGATTTTGTTTACTGTTGTTTATCTTTTAGTCTTTTCTTTCCTCTTTTTGACATGGTGTTGTCACTTTATTTTCGACTTATGAGTTTGAATGTCCCTTTCGTATCTTTCGCCTCCCTTTCAAAAGGGGTCTACAGAATAACCAATTTCATCTGTGGTCAACTTTCCCTAGGGAAAATGGATTTTTTAATTAATAAATTCTCAACCTATCGACGGAATATGTAATTGAAAAGTATGATAAAATTCAATCTGCAGTGTAAAAAGAAAAGACAATGACTAAAAATACGTAAAAAACTGTAACAATATTCGACTTATATCCCGACAAGCAAAGGGAAAGATATGCTGGTGAAATTTCTCTGATGATGATAGATTCTTGTGTAGATGTAAGTGTACTATCGTTTGACTAGAAACAGGGGGATTTTCGAAATACATAGTCTGACCAGGAAAGAACTACAAAAACAATAACATTGCCCACTATGGGATGAAAATGAATATTCTGCTCAACAAAAATGCAGGATAGCAACAGATAAAAATGAATATCCCAACCGTTTTAATGCCAATCTTTCGTAAAGATTATGTCTCGTTGGTGAATATATCTACATTTTGGTTCCTGCTCAACTTTAATACTATACTTCATGGCCTCTTGAATATTCTCATTTTATAGAGAAATTACCTTGGCATACGTCTCTGGATAGTTGGCCAACCATATGATATTGTTCTCTTGCAGGAAGCTGTGTGGCATAAGGTCTATTATACTCCTAAAGTATGTCATTATGTGTTCTTTTAAGTCCACCAATTACCTGTATGACGTCTCCTCAGGACACCATACACATATTACAGACAGTCTTTTAAGTAGAGCTGCTGCAAGATAGTTTTCCTATTACCTCTTAGTCCGAAAGGCCATATGACATTTCACCCCACTTGTGATGATGGTCTCATTCTGTAATAGAATCAAAATTTGTAAATCCCTCCAAGATACAATAAATATAAATGTATGTAGTGTGACTATATGTAATCCTCGCCTATAAAGCATCTACTGCTCTCGTGAATGAATCAGCCTAATATTTCAATAAAAATGTGGTCTCCTCCTTTCCTTTGGTCTTCCTTTTTCCCAAACTCCTTTCTCAAGATCAAAAGTTATCCAAGTTTTCCCTACCCACTGTTCGCAATGTCAAGTTACGGAAGTAACTTCAAATCTGCCATTCAATTTGCAGGAAGGTCCAGCCCTCTTTTGCTCTGGTAAACAATGTTCATTTGTCCCCCTTATCTACCTGTTCTTCTAGGATTGATCCAACCATAGGAATTCTAACTTTACTCTCGCATTTCCGAGGATATAAAAAAATAAAATAAAAAGGGAACAACTTGTTATAACCAAGGTCCTCTGATCTTAATACGAATAACAACACCGAAAGGCTCCTCGAGCATTTAATCTGGAGAACTAAGTCGGTGTATTTCGTCCTTGATAGGACAGTATCAATGTTTTGACCTTGTTGTTTCTTTTTTCAAAGAGTAAGTAATGTCATCAATTTTTATTGTAACTTTTCATTTCGATGTCATTTATGACAAGTTCTAACCCTTTTTATGCATCATACAGCAATAGAGCTTGTCCAATTTGTCATTTTCGTTTTACTGCCTTTAAATCGTAGTACTTTTTAGTATCGTTTCTGATAAAATTGAGAATGGAAACGGGGAATGTGTCAAAGAGACAACAACCCGACCAAAGAGCAGAAAACAGCCCAATGCCACCAATCGGTCTTCAAAACAGCAACAAAATCCCGCACCCGTAGGCGGGCTTCATTTGTAATTTGTAATTATGACTTTAAAACAATCCTGCTCAAGTTCATTTATCGCATCTGGTATTTTACAAAACGATTTTTCATGAGGAATATAGATACTACCAATTTAAACATCTTCCAAAGTACCAAAATTGTCTGTCTGCAGAGATTTGACCCAAAGCACCAATTTCTCAATTTACTGTCTGTTTCAATAAGATGTACATTTTTTAAAACTTTTCTTTATAACAAAAAGCTATGCCACATGAAACTATTGTTTACTCAGTTTTTCTATTTTTGAATACAAATTTATACCTCGGTACCATATCGAATTCATCTCAGTTTTTTGCTAAGATAAACAAATGAAATCACATTTCCGTGTAAGGTCAGCAAATTCTGGATATTGCATTGTAATCTTTCAGCCAACTTAATGTCCCACACCTTTATCCTGATATAAGCTCGAGCATTTGTATATATTCATATTTATAAATAAATGATTTACTTGGTTTTCCCTATCAAATTCCTGACTTGGACAATGGTACAGGCATTTCGTATTGTTGAAAATGGTGGATTAAACCTGGTTTTATAGCTAGCGAAACGTCTCACTTTTATGACAGTCACATAGAATAAGAACAGAATGTCGAGTTTCAAAAACGTTTATCGGTTAATCGGACCTATTTAAATTTTAATACATCCAAGGTTTGGTCATACAAAATATTGATTAACAAAAGAATCTCTTTTTCCTTTTGATAAACAGAACACTTGCAATGCTTCATGATCAATCAATTGTACTTAATCATTTGTACATGGCCACAAGCTTTTTTTTAGACGAGTTTAAATTGCATTCCGTGCAGAACGTATTTTCATTCTTCCCTTTCATCAGATAGGAAACAATTTCATTAAAAAAAACAAGATTAGAAACAGGTTGTTACTACATTACGGTCTCTGTTCAACGGATAACGTTATGATGATGATAGAAGGGAAAGGGTTTCTTTATTAATAGTTCTACACAGGGAACCTTGTACTCAGTACACCCCTTCCCTGGAGCACTGAATGAGCGTGAATTTGTAAGAGGGGTGTATATAAATGTATCGATAAATATCGCCTTTTACAGCGAGATTGTCAAAATATTGGGAATATGATTGATTTATTTAACCTGTCTTAAAGTACGTTTGTCTTGAAACTGAATTACTGTATCAAATAACCCTTTGAAAAGGATATTATTATACAGACACCTTATCAGAAATACATGTAAGTAGATACATCTAGATATCATTTTGTGAACAGAGCCTTATGATCTGCTGACATCATTTTGCATCAGTTTTTTTCTTTATCAAACTATTTCTTTTTGTCCTAGTTTCTTCTGTAATATCAAGGCCACTTCCAACCAATCATTGTGGATTATATGGATAGCTTTTAAAAGTAAAAACAGAATTGTCATCAACTAAACAAAACACAGCAAGCTATCGATGACCATTGTATGGTGTGACAACTTAATATTATTGTACAGAAGAATTTCGGGCGAATTTCAAGATATGCCCTCAATAAGAATTTTCTGAAACTGTCATGAAATTCGAAATCATCACGTTTTTCATAAATTTTAGTTTGAAGTCGTCCATCTGTGTAAATATTGAGGAAGGATCAAGATATAAAGCAACCTTTTTACTTACGGTAGAATCCTAAATGTCACGTTCACTGGAATTAAAGAGATGTAAGAATTCATTGAAATGTGGGCTATTAAGTGACAGGACAACATCAGTATATTTGAAAGTGAAATTAAAAATATTTTGCATAATGCTTTTTTTGTCTTTGAGACAGTTTTGTGTGATTTCTGCTGCATAAGAGTACAAAAACAAATAGGCCAGTTGTGGTGCCGAATTCATACCCATTGGATAAACGGCTGTCTGCTGAAATTGCAATCCACCCACCTCAACAAATTTGTTGTAGATCGTAACTCCAGCATTATCATACTTTTATGTTCAGTGTATTTGTTGTAGAAACCATTGTGGTTTTTCACAAATTAAAATGTGTGCATGACTCTAAACAATGAACTTGTATCTACGTTTCTAACTTTTGTAGAAATAATTGTGTTTAAATCATCAAACCTCTTCTAAAATCATAACATGTACTACTATTCTTTCTACAGTAAAAGATGGCCTTAAATAATATTGTGATGTTGTATACTCAACCAGCAATGCCAATCAAATTCGATGCTTAAAGATTCTGAAGATCTAAATCAAATGGCAAAACACAATCAAGAACACCTTTGATTTGTCTAAGCTCTATTCTTCTATTCCGAATGCTCAATTTAAAGATTCACTACTTTTTCTAATGCAAATCGTGGATATAAATTTGTCTTGGGTTACGAAGAATTGTTATTTGCCATTCCCAGTTGTAACATACCCTCTTAAACATCGTATGGTGTTAAAATTTAATTGACATTTTACAAGGATGCATGTTCATTTTAAACAGACTTCATTCACAGAGAGTGATCATAATGCAAAAAACTGCTACAGCAGGGTTTTGAGGAAGAATACTTTAAATATGAAAACAACACGTTATATAAGTTTCATACGTCCGAGGCGCTTTTCTAGATTTACCTTCATCAGGAACGCTCAACGCCAAATGTTTGAAAGCCAAGGAGTTATAAGAACCGAAACAATTGAACAGCTATATGACCAAAAAGAACCTAAAAAATAACCAAATTCATATAAGGCCAACTTTGCCTGAGGGAGTTGACACCTTAGTTTCTTTAAAGTTTCAAAATTTATAAACGGACAATTTTAGAAAGGATTGTTATAAATCATGTCACTGATGTCAGTACCGAAGTACTGATTACTGAGCTGATGATACCCCCAGTGACTGATAGTCCACCAGCAGAGGTATCGGCCCAGTGCTGTAAAAAATGAAAACAACACGTTATATAAATTTCATGCGTCCGAATCGCTTTTCTGGATTTACCTTCATCAAGAACGCTCAAAGCCAAATATTTGAAAGCCAAAGATTTATAAAAGTTTTACAGTCACCTTCACAAATTGATCGATACCATAATATCCGTTTTATTTGTAAACATACCGATGGATCATCTTCCGTATCATGACATTTTAAGTCTGGGTTTGCATGGCAGGTAATTAATGTACAACAGGAGACGCTAAACCTTTCGGCGTACCTGGTCTTGCTCTTTTCGGAGTTCATACTTTTCCCTCAGTAGTTTTCAATTACTTTTTATATCTAAAATAATTTTAAAAAAAGTAACCTATAGTTGTTTATATACACGTCATTTTGTCGTTGGTGGATATAACTAAAGCATATTTGTCTCATAAATTGCAGTTATACCACATCTCCTTATTCGAACATTAATTTGGTTAACTACTGTTATCTCTTATTTGTTTTAGGTATAATCGTTTGTCTGTTTGAGCTTTTGATATCTTAAATCCTGTATTTTAATCTAACATCCAATTTATATGCTTTATATATAATCATTTCGTGAATATTGTTGTTTTAATAATTAACATATCGCATACAAAATTCAATTAAACGATTTAAAAATAAACCAATAATAAAACGTCAAAATGTTATTTTAAAATTTTAATAAAATTGACATTAATGCAATCTAAGCGACACATTACTTTAGTTCATGAATTTTCACATAAATACAATTCTGCAGATACAAAAGACTAAAATACTATTGAAATATCTGAAACAAGGACGTAGTAAGTGTATTCATTCATGACACATTATCCAAACATGCACTCGACGAAAAGGCAAAGCAAAGGAACACAATTTCTACTGCTGTTCGTTATTAGTCGATTATTGTAAATTGTAATTTTACTCTATGACTCATCTCTAAAGAGGCATCATCCCTTTGTACCCAATAATCTTCAGCATATATATGAATCTCCAAACCATACATTATTTGTCAAATTTTCTTATTGTCATAAAGTTAGCATCCGAACGTTGATAGACACGCTTTAATCCTTCAACACTGACCCAGATTGTATCGTCTTTCATTAAGTGCAGGTCAACTGTGACAAATACAGAACGTTGTGTGTGTGCATGAAGAACTTCAGGGTTACACCGTACCTCAGTTCTGTTTCTGCTGTTCAAAATACAAACAAATACAGGGTACTGGTATTTCTTAGATCTGTTATCAAAATTCAACGAAACACTAATTGAGTAGGATCCAGATTCGAGCATACGGATAACTTTGCCGTGTCCGTCTAATGTAACGAAAGATGTGTTTATAGGTTTCCATGGAATTTTTCCAGATGTATAATTGTTCTTTTTAAGTAAATCTAAGTTTATTTTAGGATTGACAAACGTGAATTCTCCATGTGATTCATGGCATGTGTTATCTCTATTGTCTTTGAAGTAACAAACTAGTGCATAACTTACTATTAAAATTATACAAAAAATTACACAAGGAGACCACAACTTACATTTGTTTCCTATATAATGTTTTTTTGAATCTTTCAGTTTGTTTTTAATATCTGTTCCGTTAACGTCGATAGTAGAGCTGTCTCCTGACCGTACTGAATTCACATTTGGGGGTATATGAACAATGCTTTGTTCACCTGAAGTATTTGCACTGACGCAACCGTTCGTGTTATTTAAGGGGTAAGTATTTCTTCCACTTTGAGTAATATCAACACGTGGGTTGAGAGCTCTGCAGTTAACAAAATTTGAATTACAATTTTTAAATTCCGTTTCATTAGTGTTCTCGTTAAGACACAAATTTGAAAACGTTTCTGCCTTGAGTTGTGATACATGTAACTGGTTGGTGTGTTCATCACTACAATCAGAGTCTGAAATATAAGATTAAATATCAAATTCAATTATTATTTTAAATCCATATAAAATGAAGCGAATACTAAAAACTAAGTATATAGAAAAAACTAGATATCGTTGTTCTATACAATATAAAATAAATAAAACATGTGAACTGTAAGTATGGTACATATAATATGAATGTTAGAAGTAATACGAGATTTACCAGATGCTTGAGTTGGGAAATGGCAACAATGCTTAATATCAACGAACCAATGACGTGTTGATGGTAATGTAAGTACAACGCTATATTTCTTCAAATGGAAAAGAAAATACATAGCTTTTAGTCTGTCTAAGCTAAGTTTGAGCAGGCAGTTACCCCCCCCCCCCCCTCGTTTTTCTATCTTGATCTGTGAAAAAAAGGTAAATATATAGGCGAAATCACATTAAATGATAAAAGTGCTTAATGCAGAATACACACAGCTACATTATCAAATACGTAAAATATTCAGCAATCATTCTTTACATTGTGATACAGCTACAATCTAGAAAACTTACCAGTCCGAGGCCTGTCCATAAATTGACATGCTGTTGTGTTCAACATATGATCTGTGATGTCTATTGGTATCGTATTTCCATGTTTTCTTTGAGTCGCTGAGTCGTTGTCTTCCATAATCGGAGAAAAAATATTTCACTCTGTAATACTAATACCTAACGGGAAGCATTTATATACCATAAAATTTAGTAAACATACAGGTTATCTTAGGGGATTTTGATACATTTATTAATTGTGGATTTCCCTTTTCTATTTATAGGTTAAATTAAAATTCAAATATATTAACGTAAACAGCTCATGATATATATATGACATAGCGGGACCCAAGTGTACAACAAAAACAACATCACAAATAATACACAATAAGTTAAAATTAGTTGATAAACAGACTTTGTCAATAATTATTGTGTTAGTCTTCTATGAAGAGTGGGGGAGGGAAGGGGGGGGGATAATAAGAGCAAAACAGCAAATCGATTTTTCTTTAAACAGATAACAGGGAATTGAAATTATTGAAAACAGTAAATAAAAATCAATAACAGATAACAGTAAAATGAAAATAGCTAATAACAGTTAATAGCATCGGTCTTCGATTTGTTTAATGTCTTAAATTTCTCTACCCGCTGTTTCTTCAATAAATAATAATTAAAACAAACATAAGACAAAGTTGACTCTTTGATAATCAATGGTTAACGGAATTTCATCGAAATTCTTATACTCCTCCCACGTGTTCTGGTGGTAACATAACAGCTCTCATGAAGTCCAAAGCTGTTGAAGAAATTGATGGTCCCAACTCGGATGGTATTGTTTTTTTTTTTATTATAATTTTAATTTATTTAATTTTATTTAATCTTATTTAACAAATGCAAAGATTCCCATCAGCAACATACATACTAAAAAAATCTCAAGACTAAGAAAGAATTAGATCTAACATCTTTTTCAAAAGTTATTTTGGAGAACAATGAGTTCCAATTATTGGAACCTTATATAAACAAGTTATAGGGACGCCTCAAGGTTGAATATTATCACCCACTGTGACCGATCTGCATCTGTCAACAATGATGACGACATAATATCTCGATCAGTTTAATTGAGGCCTGGGGCTGTCATGTCAGTAACTGCTAGTAGTCCTTTGTTAATGTATGTTGATCATTGTCATTTTGCTTAGTTTCTTCTGTTACCTATTCTAACATCGGACTCGGAATTCTTTTAAACTGTAATAGAATTGAGAATGGAAACGGGGAATATGCCATGGAAACATCTTAGTCTTGATTTTTTTTTCTGTGCGTATTGTTGTGTGTTTGTTTATTCTATATTAGTTAGACGTATAGGGGAGGGTTGAGATCTCACAAAACATGTTTAACCCCGCCGAATTTTTGCGCCTGTCCCAAGCCAGGAACCTCTGGCCTTTGCTAGTCTTGAATGTCTTTTAATTTTGGTTCATTTATTTGTTTCGTAGTTAAGTGTGACGTGCATTTCTCTGAACTAGTACACATTTTTGTTTAGGGGCCAGCTGAAACCCGCCTACGGGTGCGGGATTTTCTCTCTGTGTTGAAGACCGTTTGGTGGCATTGAGTTGTTTTCTGCTCTTTGGTTGGGTTGTTGTCTCTTTTTAACATCGGACTCGGACTTCTTTTCAACTGAGTTTTTGCTGTGTGTCTGTTTATTCCACATTGGCTTGAAGTATTAGGGGAGGGTTGAGATCTAACAAAACATGTTTAACCCCGCCGCATTTTTGCTCCTGTCCCAAGTCAGGAACCTCTAGCATTTCAACTGTTAGTATTGTGGTTTATTTTACATTTTGGTTCATTTGTATGTTTCAGAGTTTAGTGTGGCATCAATTCCGCTGAACTAGCATACCATGCATGCATTGTTGTTGAGGGGACAGCTGACGCCTGCCTCCTGATGCGGGAATTTTCTCGCTGCGTTGAAGACCCATTGGTGGCCTTGGCCTGTTTTCTGCTCTTTGGTCGGGTTTTTGTCTCCATGGCATATTCCCCGTTTCCATTCTCAATTCTATTACAAACATCGTAAACAGATTTCTATTTACAAATAGTATAAGTATGATTTGTCAATACCGTGATGATGGCTGCATGGTTGCAGCGTGCAACAAATCACAAGTTCTGTGAAATTCCAAATAGTATTGACTTGTGACTTATGATTGACGTATGATTTCTCCAAAACAGAAGTGACGTACTTAGATAATGAGATGTACAAAGAGGAGCCAGCTGGTTACATGCCAAACATATTGAAACTTATCAGTATATTTCTCCCAATTACTAGTTCACATCCTTGACATACTTTTAAAAGTATTATTACAGGTGAAACAATTCTTCACATAAGAAATAATAGCAACACAACTGACTATGGAGAATAAATTCATAGATAGAGGTTCTGATAAAAAAAAACTCACATAAAAGATGTGAAACACAGGATTAAATGACGCAACTAACTCTGTCAGATAATTTTAGAAAAAGGGAAATTCCACTTTCACTGGTAACTAAATATAATATCAATCCAATATGACCGATTTTGCAAATAGATAAATATTATAACATATATCATATTATAGCGTATAAACGCATTAAAAATTTAAGAGAGAACCTAGCAAAAACGAAAGACTTTTTAAATAGGGAAACTTTTGAGAAGGGACCCCTGCTAAGTATGCCATAGAACTTAGCTAAAACAAAATCCGGAAACACTATTGGTCACTGTTATTTAAAAATATATACTTCTAGTTAATATGTGATTAGTCTTTCAACTCTATAAAATAGGTGTCAAGTCTTGGGGTTTTAGTATGTATGTTGGTGATGGGAGTCGTTGCATTTGTGGAAAGTTTTACCCATGTGATGTGTATGTTGCTGGAATCCTTCTCCGAATTAGGGAAAACCATAAAAACAGTGGTGAGACCATAATAATTCCTAATGTCCAATTTCAACTGATCATGTGCTGCCAAATGTTAAAAATGAAATTTTCATCAACAGTTAACAGCAAATACATTCTCAAATAACAGATGACAAATAATTAAATTGTCCTAAAACAGCTAACAATGAATTAGCCAATAACAACTAACAGCAAATACATTTTCAGAATAATAGATAACAGAGAATTAAATTTGTCCCAAATCAGCATAACAATCAAACCCTTTGCCCCCTCTTCTATATTGAACAATAAACAGAGGGTTGGTATGTGAATAATATGTATGTGTGTGTCTGTGTGAAAGCATAGGTGCGTGAGGACAGCAACCTGTTTTGAGCCCGCCCATATAGTCCATCCCCTTTGTTATTTAATTTCACATACAGGTATATTGATGATGTTCTTTCCATTAACAATCCAAACTTTTCTGATTGGGTTCCATTAATATATCCTCCTGAACATAGATCAAAGGACAAAGAAACTACAGATACAGCTTCCTCCGCATCATTTTTAGACTTTAACCTTGAATTTGAAAACAGCACGGTTTTCGGTCAATATTTCATTTGACCCTTTCTTGATGCATAAATTAGGATTAAAACAAATCAATTTTATGTATTATTCAAAAGTTAACTGTCTTGATTCCTCCTTTGAATCGAAATCAAATATAAACTGATTTTGATAAATTTAGAGGTATGTTTTATCATATAATTAAGCGATGATTCCGTTTTTGCCGTGTTAGACGTAACAACAAAACCCAACCATCCAAATCAAAACGAAGAAAAAAGTACAAACTGCTGAATGGATTTCCATAAAATTGGTACAGGTGGGAAATGATATGATCATATTCATGAGTTAAACGTTCACGACAAATATCATGTCAGTTCTAGCAGCCATTTTCGAAATTCCGTATAGCTGTAATATTTGAAAATTCTAGTACACAAAAATGACAGTAAGCAGTTCGAAATTGTAATATTTTCACACAAATTATAGAAAAGGTCTGTCGCATCAAATTTAAAATGAGATTTTATAAGATTTTACGGTCAAGTATTTATCTTTAACATATATATCATTTAAATTTTTTTCAACATTTTCCTTGTCTCCCTTAAATGTTACCATAAAGCCATTTGTCAAGTTTTTTCAGTACCATGAATTGATATTTTAGTGTAGTTCAAATTTGTGACCGACAAATAAACGTTAAAAACAAATATTATAACCGAAATGAGATTTTTTTTAAAGTTTCATTTAAGCCTTCAATGTTTAGGGAATGTTCGATTATTCATCAATTTCCATCATCAAGTTGTTTGTGTCCTCCAAAATGTTACCAAGTCCAAATTGAACGTTTTTGCACGGAACGGCAATGTAACGTAACTAATATATATAATTTCATTTCCATTTATTAAAAGATTTGCATGTGTATATGTCTTTTGCATTTCACACTTTCTGCATAATGATATCATTTTGGGAGATGATTTCTGATAAAAGTGTTTTATATAATAATAATCGGTTGTGGTTATACGATATAATTACGGTTGACATACTTTGGGATCTCGAGGCCTGCGACGAATGATTCTGTCAATAAAGGTAGGCGTGTTATACACCATTGTGTAGATAAATCAATTTAGATTTACTGCATAACAAGTTTGAGTGGGGTAGACAACCAAGAAATCGAAATATAACGGAAGTACGCTACCGGGTGACATTTTTCAAAAAAAAAAAGACATTCACCAGATCAATCAATCAATCAATCAATCAATATTCATTTTACAAAATACCTTATATTGCACCAGTGTAAATTATGTATTAATTATTGTATAAACACCTATTTATTAGCGTAAACCTATGTGTACCTCTCGTTGCCTTTTTTGTGTCGCTGAATTGCTTTCTTCTTGACATATACACCGCATATTCGTGTATTGTTATCAAAAATTGCAAAAAAATAACACCCAGTACGTACAACGGACCACAACTAGCACTCATCCGAATATACAGACATACAAACAAAGACAAACAAAAACAAAGGACAATACATCGTCCATATAGCATGACTTAGTACAGGCAAAATATGTGGTAGGGTTAAACCAGTTTTACGTGCCTATGAAAAGGGATAATGGTACATGTAATCGTCAAAAATAGCGCACCGTTTAACAGGCCAAATCAAACACCAAAATCAACAAGAAGGTATCGCTAACTTTTGACAATGTTTATTATGTGAACTACCAAAAACCATTCAGTTATAACAACATGTCATCTCCTACATCTATAATAATATCATTGTAAGTGCATTTTCCCAGATGCAAACGTCTGGTGACAAATGTTTCATATGTGCAAAAGTTTTGTAAAATTCATTTAGTATAAATCTGTTCAATGGAAAAAATACATGTAGGTGTCTATTCCGAAACTACAAAGCATTTATGTGCATAAATACCTATAAAATAATAACTTTAATTTCAACATAATTATCGCTAAATTATATATGATTATATCTTAAGTTTGAATTGTCGTCTTAGTTGAATAAAAGGTTTACATTGTAGGTATTGATTAAGTACATTTTTAACATTTGAACATTAGACGTATATATCACTTTATACATATCAATTAATAATGAATTGTGCATCTAGTTAGCTTTAAAAGGAGCCTTATTTCGCACTTTTCATGTTTAATATATATAATAGAATAAATTCATTCCTATTACAGTTTCCTTCCGAACAATGGTTTTGAAAATAATTGGACCTCCCGTTATAAGCAACTCCTGCCTTGGCCTTTTTTTGATATTATCATGGTATTATCCACCCAAGTTCATTGTCAATGATGATGACTATTAAAAAAGACATCAATTACTGTCAATTTTCATAATTGATGATATAACCAGTGCTAATATAATTGTGTAATTATCGCCCTTTTCCATACAAAATAATTCCGAGGTTAGTGCATTGGACCCTGAGTATTTGGTGTCGCACAGGATGAGAAATACTATGTGAAAACTTTTAAAAACAACATAAATTTGCATTTAATGTAAACAAGTTTATTCGTAAAACAATGAATTTCAGTTCATTGACTTTTCAAATTAGTTTCTATCTCCTTAATTAGGTCTTAGTTTGGTTGCTTTGTTTTGTGAAATCAAGATTATCATACTGATTAACAGAAATGTGTGGATTTTCATAAAGACAGCAAACTAGCAACAAAAACAATTTTAAATAATTAAAAAATCAACATTTCCAATGTTGGACAACCTCAATATCATATCTTCCAAACTAAAAGTCTAGACAATTATAAATGAATTTATTGACATGCAAATAAATATTATTTTTCACTCTATATTATGCGGGAATTTTTCATTGTACACGATGGTCCGTCATATTAACAGACCTGGGGATAACAAACGTATACAGCCTGAGCTGTGTCGTGATAGAGTGCTTGCAACTTGAGCGGGAACACGTAAGTTCGAACCATGGATAGGCATAGCCAATGCAATGACATTCAAATTGTGTTTGCTGCTTTGCCTGCAAGCGTGTAACATTTAAAAAATGAAATATAATTTTCAGGTTCATATCAATTTGATAAAGTGTTAAATTCCCCCAATGACTCTTCTTAATTCTAGAAGTGACAAAGCTGAATAATCTCTAAATAACTTGTTAAAAAAGGCATCATTTTTTTAATTGTACATTTAAAATTTCCTTCAATCAAAATCAATCTATTGACTGGACATAGTCTAGCCTAAACATATTTATTCGATCAAAGCAAAAAGTATCTGATACAAGTAAAGCATACTTATGAAGTCTTCTCCACAATACAATATATACTCTGCAAAAAAAGAAACGCATAATGGATTTTTAAGAATTTTAATACATGTATTTTGAATAGAAATTTTACAATTACAAATAAATATATTCACTTAAAACGTGTTTGATTGAGAAGAGGACAGTCAATTCCTTAGAGATGGATGAATAAAAGTCAATTTATCACAATTAGAGTTACTTCCGGTGCCATTAAAGTTAGTACCGTGTATGACCACCTCTCGCTGCTTAGACTGCTAACTCACGCTGTCGGTCAATAACATGCATAATGTGAGGTTGGAGAATTTCGTCTCTGTACCTTTGAGCCATTAAATTACCCGGAACATGTACCAATTCCGTTTTACGGTCATTAGAGATAGCCGCTCACATCATGACACTTCCTCTAACGAAGCTGTCCACCTCTTGGACACAAGAGAAAGAAAACGTTCATTCATGCGCCGGTAGACACGAGTTCTTCCATCACGTTTCTGAAGCATAAAACGGGACTCATCACTGAACAAGATTCTGCGCCAGTTGCGGAATGTCCAGCCCCTCAATCTGTTGCACCATCGGACTCTATTCCGTCAGTGTAACGGCCTCAAAACGTGTCCAAAATACGGCCTCCTGGGTCTAATGTCATGTTGTCGCAGTCGATTGCGGACTGTTTGTGAGCTGATTCTTCTCAATCCTGCTATCCCAGCTGCAGTGGCTATTGCGACAAAGGTTCGAATCCGTAGATGAAATACCAGGATGTAGCGATCTTGACCAGGAGTTGTTAGGCGAGGTCGTCCACTCCTCGGGCGGTCCTTAGTACTGCCAGTCTGCTGGTATCTGTTCCAAAGTCGCTAAATTGTGCTCTGGTTAACATTTTCAGTTATTGCAACTTCACTTTGGGACAGTCCGACCTTGAGACGGCCGATGACGATATTTCGAATAGCAGGGTCCAACCTTGGCATGGCAGCGTTTTAACATTGTGATGAATTAAATTTTCAAACTTTGTCCTTATATGCGCAAAAGTGTAACAGTTGAATTGACAACAAAATTCTCGTGAAAAACGTTAGCAAAATTTCGCGGCGAAAAAGGTCATATGCACTTTTAGCGAGTCGCAAATTTCATGGGGCAGAGCTCCAAAGCAAAAGAACGGGCATTTAAAGTTTAAAACTTACATGTCAAAATCCGACGATGCAATTGACCGTTTCCTTTTACCTTGTAAAATATATATTTTGCATTTTGAAAAATTCATCCGAGCTATGCGTTTCTTTTTTTGAACAGTATATATAACAATACAAATTGAATGTGAGCATGCATTATATGATATAAACAACATAAATATTACTAAACTATGCTGAAAAAAAGTAAAGGGGATAAACAAACCGAGATAGCACATCCTCATTTTTACGGAGATGTTGTTTACCGTGCCCGGAAATTTAGAAACGATCCTGGTAAACTTATCGATCCTTTAAATAAACTTATTCTAAAAGGTTACCAATTCAACACTGTAATTAGATCTTTGAATATTGTTTTTATTGGTATTAATATTGATTTTGTTATCAGTAAATTAAAAGCAAACTAAATATTATTGTTATATACATATGCACTTTCATGGATCTACAATCTGTCGATACCTGTATATTGGCATTGCACAAGGTCATGTTTTTCTCTGACTGTTTATGACGTCTTTACACTAAATCTATTGGATGTTGGATGTGTACTGATTGATAATTTAGTCTTAGATGCATGATTTTTTTTATTAGTTGTTATTGGCTTTGAGCAAGCTGTCAGTAACTGCGAGTACACTCAGATCTGTACTTAGTGTCTTTTTGTTGTTTGGATGTACAAGTACCCGGCTACGTCCACTCTGTGTTTTTGTTATATGCATTTCTATTTGTATCCATCTGATGAGTTAAGCCTTTTTCAACTGATTTTTATATTCTGTTCTTATGTTGTACTGTTACACAACTGTCTCAGGTTAGGGGGAGGGTTGGGATCCCGCTAACATGTTTAACCCCGCCACTTTCTGTATGTATGTGCCTGTCCCAAGTCAGCAGCCTGTAATTCAGTGGTTGTCGTTTGTTGCTGTGTTACATATTTGTTTTTCGTTCATTTTTTTGTACATTATTTAGGCCGTTAGTTTTCTCGTTTGAATTGTTTTACATTTGTCGTTTCGTGGCCTTTTATAGCTGACTATGCGGTATGGACTTTTCTCATTGTTGAAGGCCGTACGGTGACCTATAGTTGTTAATTTCTGTGTCATTTGGTCTCTTGTGAAGAATTGTCTCATTGGCAATCATACCACATCTTCTTTTTTATAGACATTAGGATGATGATAATAATGATGATGTGTGATGTAGCTATGTTGATACTATACAACGAGGAATCTTTGTGATCTCTTTATAACATTTAAGACGTGTTTAATTTTTTTCATATTTTGATCATAGATAATAGAATATTTTCCCAAAACAAATAGTTTTGAGTCCTAATTACAGTCTACAGGAAGTCAGCTGAGACCATTAAACAGAATAGCCCTTTCGTTTAAATAGAAGGGACAATTAAAGAAAAAATGGCGCATGTCCTCAATATCCAATCCATAAATACATGTTGGATCAGATATAATGTTAGCTCTAAATGTGTCATAATTCATAAATCTAAATTGGGTTAAGATTATATTCAATTTTCTAGGACCATATAAATAATGTTGAGATGGATTCTCATTTCGAATGTTGTGTTTTTTAATTCTATTTTGAATTTTGATAATAAGTATACATTTCGAACTGACATGTTCAGATAATTCCATGGCAAAGTTTAATTGTTGAGGTAATAAATGATTGAGAAGTCAGTGTCAGCATGCAAAATGGTAAAATAATATCTTGTCCATTTCGCAAGGGATATTGTGTTGTACTTTGAATGTTAGGGGTCACAAGACTATAAAAATATTATGGGGCATTATTATTTTGAATTGTATAAAACAATTGTAATGTTCTTCTTTTTCTTCGTTCCTCTAAAGTAAACCTGTTACAATTCTTGCAGCGTTCTTGTTAAATGTATTTCTATTTATATCCATCAGATGATTTAAGCCTTTTTCAACTGATTTTATAGTTTGTTCTTATGTTGTACTGTTACACCACTGTCCCAGGTTAGGGGGTGGCGCCTTCAAACTAGTTTTACCCCGCCACATTATTTAGATGACTTTGTATTTTGCTATTACTTTTTTCCAGGCTTGTCTACAATCATGGCGATTTAGAACTTGACTTATGATGAAGACATGTATGTATACTGTTAAAGATTGTATTTTGACCCCTAATAAGTTTAGTGTTATTTAGCCTCTGTCTATTTGAAGTTTAGACTACATTTGCCTTCATTCATGTTTTTTTGAAAAAGCCCATCTGAAAAACCTACCGAATTATACCTATCACCGGTTATGTACTTACATGAGCAAGACGACAGATGCTAATCTGCTAATCCTTCCGGAGCACATGCGATCCCCATCGGTTTTGTGGGGTTCGTGTTTCTCAGTTTTGTGTTTGTATACTGTTGATTGTCTTTTAGTCGTTTTTGGTTTGAAGTCAGCCCTTTGTCAGTTTGTTTATTCCTTTGATATCTTTCACCCCTCTTTTACAAATATTATAATAATGTTTATCCGTACTAATATCGGTATTGTATTAATTCATTCAGACTTGATTGCCTCGTAACTTGTCATTTCTTAACTGCACCTAGATCTTTTACTATGACAATGAATTATAAAATAATACCATAGAAGAAATATTTTGATTTATTTGTTTATGATTTCCCCTGTTGTTGACCCGATGTCTTTTTGAATTTACATTTGTTCCGTTATTAATTTTTTTTTTATCGAAGTTGAATATTCTTAGAAATCGATACAATTATGAGATCAACCCCTATTTTTTTGGTGGGGTTCGTGTTGTTCAGTCTTTTGTTTTATATATTTTCTATGTTGTGTTTTGTTAACTGACGTTTGTCATTTCGTCTGTTTTTCGTCATCACATTATTATAGTTTTTCGTCGACTTATGATTTTCGATTGACCATAGGTTTCTCTTGTCTCCTTTCTTCTCTCTCTATGTTTTGTTTTAAAAAATAGTTCAACATTTAGAACAATATTTTGTCTAGTTAAATAGTCCTACAGACAGGATAAAACTAAAAATTATAGTTTTATTTCGCATTTCTTGAATTCCAGTATTCCCTACGGTATGTCATTATCCCAAGTACATTGACAGCCATATAAAGGAAATTGACGTCCATACAGAAATGAACATTGTGCTTTCATTTCATCAACATGCTGTTTTGTTAGTAAACACAAGTACACGCTAAATTACTATAAGATAGAGTGTTTGGGTGTGATTAAAGCTCTCATCGAAGATTGTTTCTGTGTAACACCATCCGTCTTAGTTGTAAGCTTGTTTTCACTAATATCTAATCTAATCATTTCATTCAATGTTATTGAATTTCATTGTAGTCAGTCCTTATTCCAATGTTCGACATTTGTTTGTATGACACGGACAATCATGTTAGATCTAAAATCTAACAATTAGACGACAAATAGCTTCGATTAACCGTAAACATGTTTTACATCAAACTAATTATTTTCTGATCTCAGACTCTTAATTCATCTAATTTGAACCCATTTTCTGTCATATAGAGTCAGAATAAAATAGCATATCGCAACGCTAATACGATTGTTTTAATTGATTTGCTTTTATTAGAAGATGAGATGTCTTTAAAATGGCCATTACTGAAAGTATCATGTGTCCTTTGTCTTGTCCTATTCATAACAAATTCAAGTGCTTCAACTGTTAATTTTATATGAAATGAGACTTCAATTGTTTGATAATATTTCAGTAGCAAAAGTTGCATTAATTATAAACGTGATATGCGTTGACAAGGAAGGTCATTAAATTTTGACTAAACCTGTTTGACATATGGTCTAGATAGACAAGGAGGCGGTTTATGCACACGTCATACTTGTTTAACCCCACCACTTTTGTGACTGTACCAAGTTAACTTATCTTGACCATGTGCTGTTGTTTGTCGTAAGGGATTAGGCTATTTTTCCAGAGGAGTCAGTTGTTGGTGGTTGGTTTGGTCTGTTGTCAACTGTCCAATATCTTTCGTAACTGCTGTTATCTAACTTGGGAGATAACTAATAAAATCATGATTGCGTTTGTAATAGACATTTTTCTTCAATGCTATTTAAGCATTCGTGTGAAATAGAATTAAAACTATCTGTGTTTCTAAAAAGCTTATAATATATTTATGAAAAGGATTGACACAAACGTTACAATGGTTTTTAAGGGTTATGTCCCTTAATCAAGTGTTACCTCCTTAAGCAGTTGAGGATATTGTTAATAAACTTCTTCGCATACTTCTTGTGATTCGTTACTTTTGAATATCATCGTTCTTCATGTCGAATATTAACCCAGAGAAGCGCAACAATTGCGGAATAATTTGATTCTGATTTAAAAAACTAAAACAGCCTTTAAGGATGTTCGCTACTCTGTTTCAAAATAACAAGCTTTTTAAAAGACTGTTATCAAATGATAGTATATAAATAAAGGAACTAAAAAAGCAGAAAAAAATGAAGGGTCCGTGTGCTTGTTTTCGAGATAAAAGCCATTGAAAATTTGGCGGGAAATGATTCTCTCTAGATTTTTCATACTTTTAACATTGGCGGCTTTTTTGTTTCTAAAACTATGAAAAAATAACAAGGATTTTATAAGATTTTCAAATATGGCTTTTTAAACTATATGTAATAAAATTATGAAAAGAAAAGTAGGGGTTAGTGGGCAAATTTTTTTTAATGGCAATACATGGATAAAACCAGAGGATTCCGAAAATCTGGCAGAAATTCAAAAAACAAGAGGAGCAAACATCCTTAAGTTAAACTGTTCATCTTAACTCACACGTCATATATTAAACAAGGAAAAATAGCGAAAAGTTTATGAACTTTTTTTTATGTATAACAACACATCATGATCAGGAATTTCCTGATCAATAATGTATCATCAGAAATAAATCAGTTTCATAAACTTAGCTTGAATGGTGTATGTTTTCTTTTGATAGTTGTAGTGTAAAGCTGGTCTTTTCCGTGTTATTTATTTTTAGAGTCATTGGCAATTGTATTAGAGTGGAATGAATATTTATGTGTCGTTTTGCTTTATCTTTTACGTTAAGATTTATGACGAACCACACATTTCGAAATTACAAGATAATTTATCAATGCTTAACAGAAAGTCACCTCAAAATCAAAGTACACCCCTTTGCATGTATTTAAACATCTCGTTTTCAATGCTTACACTAGGATGGTTCATGTATTGAATACGATTAGGTTTTGATATTGGGTATTTAGTACTTAATTGGCCCTGAAGTCGTGTCAAAATAAACTATTTAATAATATTTAAATAGTAGTCATTAAAATATGACACTAATTTGATAAAAAATTGAAATTCTATATAATAACTTAAGAAAAGCTCATAAGAAGGGAACATTTACAAATTGTACTATCAAAAACTGTCAGTTTAGAAATGTTCAGCTTTAAAGAGACATTAGAATTATCTTTGAAAAAATCATAAGATTGCGATAATTGAGTAACTTAATTATGAAATTGTGTAATTGATACTTATTTATTATTTTGAATTTTTATTCATCTGTCACTCATAAAAGAAAAATTGCCAAATCGGGTACATAGTTCAATGCCACGCTTGAAAACAAGAGGTTAACATTTATTAATCAAATTTATTAATAGTAACTTATAAACTAATTAAACTCTCGTATAACCTTATTGGTAATTAGCCTAAATATTTGAATTATTTGGAAGTTAAAAACAAAACAAGTCTGTCTGGGTTGATGAAATTGTAAACCCTCAATAGTTTACACAGTGCGTTAGAAATTGCATTAAGAGAGAGTACAATACAACCTAACATTATGGTCCACATATTTTCCATACAATTGGGTATAACGATCTTGATAATGTCGTATTTGAGAATCTTTAAATTATACACAGTCAGTGAATTTTTTTGTGCTGTCGGAAGTGTTTTAAAATATACTCATCCGTAGATATCCTAAGATTACTAGTCTTTCCTTACCATCATGTAAACTGTTTATCGAGTTTTATTTTACTACCGTTGTAAAAGTATAGTGCAGATAGTTATTCTTTTTCATTTTTGGAGACTTTTGGTTCTTGGTGGCATCATCAAACCTATAGAAAGCGCTGTAATACTTACATTACATAGGATTGTTTGGTTAGAAAAGATCATTTGAATGCTTTCTTTGTGTTACCCCAACTTTATAAAATGTACACATTATATTAATGGATTAGCTATAATCATCAAATCATGTAACTTATAGCTTTTTCGTTACACAGGGAACAAACATACTCTTAAAGCAACAGGCACATGATGGCTATTTTGGTTTCCTCATTTAAAACACATCTACTTAAAACAACCCAATCCATTTAATCATAATGACTACGAACCACAATAGCACTAACAGTAACTTCACATAGAAAGAAAATTGGGAGATACTGTTCGCCAATGGTACTGCTTAATATAGTCGTTTAGTTTGAAGATTTTATGTTATCTATGCATACAATGCAAAACAATTCTAATTTTGGAACCAGACTTTTGACTAAATATAGGAAGCACTCATAATACCTAACCGATTCTATATGACAGCAATGATTAATGGTCATCTTATATGTTTTTTAGGTATTGGGAATACATTTTTCAATGTATTAAATATGTAACACTCAGAATTGTTTCCTTCCCTTTAAGCGTGTCCAATGCCCCATACATGTCCATATGACGTCACTGAACGTCCAAACTTATCGAGTTGGTGTAGGACGCCGAAAAGTGCCCTTTTCAAAACCACCCAATTATTTCCCTATTTTGAATAGACACAAACGTCTGCTCTTTTATGAAAAAAGTGATTCGTTATCTCAAAATAGTGTTTGAAAACAAATACAGTCGACATTATAACAAGGACCTTTGACCCGATCTACGAGTGCTCAAAAAGAAAAATTCTAGACTTCAATGGTTATCAAATGTTATTTCTTGATTGTAATTTATCAATGATGTGTTGTTTAAAAAAAATGAAAAGTAGCTCCTAACAGGGCCAATGCTCCATGATTTGAGGGAAAAGTGAGATATCTCCATATTTTTTATACAAGGTGTCAAATAAAACGTGCGGGCGTTGTCCCATGTGAAAATCGTCAAACCTGTTGTTTTTTTCTTTCATGAATCTAGTTGTTTCTATCTAATTTTGGAAATGCACATTTTCCACAGCTCGGCTCTTACCACATATATTGATTATTGATAATTATTTTTTTTCTAAGCCTGCACTTCTGTGTTGACATGAATTATCATTAATACGGTCATATTTATAATTTTTTTGTAAACAAAACTTTCAATTGTTCGAAAAACATGTACTAAAGATTTTCTACTCTTAAAAATAAATGACCTTTGGCTGTATTTGGCAAAACATTTTGGAATTTTGAGTCCTCAATGCTCTTCAACTTTGTACTTTATTTGAGCTTTTAGCTTTTCTGATTTGATCGTCACTGATGGGTATTTTGTAGACGAAACGCGCGTCTGGCGAATCATCGATGAGTTTCTTTTACAACCACTGGGTCAATAAAAAGTAAAATCACAAAAATATTGAACAGGTAGATATAAAATAATTTTGTCGTTCAAAGTATGACGGGTTACATAAGTACAGAGTCACGTCAAATGGATATCACAAAAAAAAAAACAGACTTAACAGTAAAAGTAATATTAATAAAACAAAATAATTTTGTCGTTCAAAGTATGACGGGATACATAAGTACAGAGTCACGTCAAATGAATATCACAAAAAAACAGAATTAACAGTAAATGTAAAATAAAAAAAATAAAATAATTTTGTCGTTCAAAGTATGACGAGATACATAAGTACAGAGTCACGTCAAATGGATATCACAAAAAACAGACTTAACAGTAAAAGTAATATTAGTAAATACAAATAAAAGAATACTATAACACGTTATTAAGATGATAAACAACGTCAGTACGCAGAATCTATACTTCAAGACCATCGTGTATTATTTGTGAAGTTGATACGAAATATTTATCAACAAGGTCTTGGTACCTTCCGATGAACTTTTTTAGAAAAAGGACGAGACGTTCTTTGACATAATCCTGGTTCATCAACTTTCTGCTCAGACACTGGTGACGTTTTACAAAGTCTGAGTAGGAGCTGCAAGCTCTTGAATACCGAATAAATTGGGAAATGTATATTCCATATGCAGGTGAAGTTTGTATATTGCTACTAAGGTGGGGGGAAACTGATAATTTCAAAATTAAAATCGTCTCGTTTGTCTTAGATTCTGGTACTGAGATGACTGTGTATGTCAAATTCGAGGTATACGTCTTAAAATGAGGCGGAGGAAGCCGTGTCTGTTGTTTCTTTAATTTCTAGTTCTGGGGGATATATTAAGGGAACCCAATCAGGAAAGTTCGGATTGTTAATGGAAAGAACATCATCAATATATCTGAAAGTGAAATTAAATAACCTGGCTTCTTTGATCTTCTTGTTTTTGACAAGTGTCTTAAGGAACTCCGATTCATATGAAAATAAGAAGAGGTCGGCAAGGAGAGGTGCACAGTTCGTTCCCATAGGAATGCCGACAATTTGTTTCTTTGTGGAGGCTTCATCCCCGAGGGTATCACCTGCTCAGTGGTCAGCACTTCTGTGTTGACATGACTTATCATTGATATTGTCATATTCATAAATTTACTATTTACTAAACCTTGAATTGTTCAAACATTATCGTTGAAGGTGCCATGTTTCACAGTGATATCTTTCATGTCAATGTCCAATACTGCGGTTGAACCCTCATGTTCTATAACTTACTTTAAAGGATTTAAAGGGTATAGTAATGCGGTCAACGTGAATTCATGACCCATCTGTATAAGACACTCTCTGCAATGCGTGTCGGATGTATGCATAAATACGCAACCTTGTCCGATCAAGACAGGAGCAGCGTACATAAGTAATTTATTTTTGTCAAATCTGCAGTTATAGTTACCATATACTAGAAAAACAGTGAATAGAAAAGCTTAGTCATAAGACTTTAATGTAGATCTTGTTTGCCAATCGTTTTTTTTTTTTTATGTTTACAGTTTTTGTCTATCTGTAATTGTTTTCAAGGTAACAGACAAAACAATAAGATTAGCAAAGTCGTCTTTTAATAGCATTACTGATATAAGGAGTCTACGGATGATTTTGATTATGAAGTGTTTTTGTAGGTCTTATTGATAATTCTATTGACCACAAGTTCTAATTATTGGTTATAATTTCAAGATGATATGCAAAAATGGTAAAATTAGTCGAAAATCGTCATAAGGAATAAGGCAAAACCTTTACGAATTTCGGATTCCCAATGTTCTTTAACTTGCTTTACGTACTTTATTTTACTTTAAAATATTTGATTCCAGCGTCACTGATGAGTCTTTTGCAGACGAAACGCGAGTCCGGCGTGTTGCTTTCATGTAAGTACAAAATCGGTGATAAATTTAATTCGGTAGGTCACATTCGAGGAAATTCGACGGGGTTGTGGTTTGGGCAATTCCCAATTATAGTCACAGTTACCTATTATGTCGGTTTAGGTTGATCACCCATATTTGTCAATATAACGGAACTCTTAACAATTGTCATCCAAGTGGGAGGTTAACCTAGTTATAAAACCAGGATTAAATCACCATTTTCTCCGAAAAATGCCTGTACCAAGTCAGGAATTATTGTTTTCTATTTGTTCCGTTGGTTGATAAAGCTCAACGTTCGATTTTGTCAGTTTTTATGGGCTTCCTCTTGTAGAATTTACCTTGGGGTTCGGTATTTTTGTTAAACTTTTTTTAGAACATATCCGTGGTCATCTGTGACACATATATTGTATACGATCAATCAACCCGTGGTGGCGTCCGTTAAACTTCTAAAAGGGATGACTTCAACTTTACTGCTAAAACCCTTGGTTAAATAACTTCACAGTAAGCAGCAATCCTCTATAAAGGAAATTATGAGAGAAAACGTAAGCTCTGGAATATCATATCAACTGAGAGATATATACTTCATGTGCAGACGCTGCTAGAGTGTTGTTACATAGAAAGTTCACAATCGGGAACCTGAAATAATCATTTTGCCATAAAATTTTGCTCTCAACCGACCCTTGTTGTCAATTTCTAGACAAGTCATGATACAAGGAAGATTTATCTGTATCTGGTGTATACTTTATTTCAAGTTTGAAATGATCAATGCGATCAGCATAATCATCAAACTTTGAATTATTTAGTGAGAGGACATCATCTACATAGCGGAACATGAAGTTAAAGGATAATGCTAGCTTCTTTTCATTCTTCCTGAGAAGTTCCTGTGTGAAATCTCCCTTATATCCCTTATAAGAATAAATGTCAAACTCGGCAAGATCAGCAGCACGATTAGTTCCAATAGGACTACCATTTGTTCTTTGAAAAACTCGTCCCCCAAACGGAACAAATAAAAATATAATAATAAACAAACAAACAAGCATCTTGATCATGTTAGCATCAGAGAATATTTTGTATGAATCAGTAGGGTTGTTTGCAAAGGCTTTACAAAATGGCAAAATCAAAAGCTCAAACACATCAAACAACTGTCATATTCCTGATTTGATACAGGCATTCCCTTATGCAGAGAATTGTGAATTTAACTTTTTTTATAGCTTAAACCTCTTACTTGTATGACAATCGCATATATTCCATCATATTGACAACAATGTGTGAGCAAAACAAACAGACATAATAGGTAAAAATGTCAAAAATTGGGGTACAACAGTCAACATTGTAATATAATCTTAATCAATATAAAAACAAATAACTATTTCAACAAAGAAAAGCAACATGGCATATAGACACTCTATAGACAAAGTACAAAAGCAATTCATTCAATCTGTCCTAATTTGTGTCAATTTCAAGAAAAAAGATCCAGATATGAAGTAGACATTCTAGTTCAATGGTATCCTTAATGTAATGTTCACTGGGATATAAAAGATGCAAACACTAGCTGAAATGTGGCTTATTGAGTGACAGGACTTCATCAGTATATTTGAACGTGAAATTAAAGACGTTGGAAAGATGTTTTTTGTCTTTTGAAAAGATTGTGTATATACACAAGCTGGTCAATAGGAATGATCAATAAGTGCCCACTTACCGACTGTTTACTGTAATACCAACCCACCAAACCCGACAAATATGTTAACGATAAATAAAGGTCCAGCATTAGGATGATGTCGTCTTGAGTGTTTTGAATCTTTTTGGAATCAGTTTGGTTCTTCACAGAGTAATATTTTTAGTGAAATAAAACAAGAATGTATTTACGATTCCAATTTTTTTTTAAATACTGCTTGATAAGACAGTGTAATCGATCTTTCAATTAAACATGCACGAGGTATAATAGTATAAAGTGTAGAAAATCCGAAGTTATTGTTGTCAAGTTCAAATTATTATGACTAGCTATTTTGTAGTAGATCCTTAGAATTTATAAGAATTTATATCTTATTAACACCAATGGTGGGTATAACTCACTACAATACTTTTTAAAAGCATATGTTACTGTAAAACAAATAGTAGTAACAAATTTTGTAAAATGTTAAGTTACACAACTAGAACATCGTTCTACTTATCCTTTTTATTATAAGTTTTACATGTAAGTATTCAATAAAAAGAATTGTGACATTATGATTACGACAAATGATATATAGCCATGATTATCTGTAATCACAGATGTTTCATAACGGCCAACGAAATCATGATGGCATCTTAAGAGATTACATGTACTTCAGCTTTACCATTAATAAACTTTGGTTCAATAACTTGCTTGCATCAGCAACATTAGCAAGGAAATTCTACAAAACTGAAGCCATCTCTTTTGTCGTAAAGTTAAGTTTTCAATCGACCCTCACTGTCAATTTCTAGTAGTAAGTCGACGGGTGATGAAAACCTATAGCTAGCTGTATCTTTTGCATCGCTTCAAGTTCAATGGGATAGTTGCAATCAAGATCTTATCGTCATATCTTGATTATGTTTTTGTCATTTGGGAAATTTTGTGTTGTAGTGCGTTGACCAAGGACAGATTTTTTTTGGATTTAATGTCCCCACATGTGTAAAAAATCAAAATACAAGTAAAAAACATTTGTAAACATGTGGGTTGCAAAAATACTCAAAACAATATTTAGGTGGAAGAATTTTACGATCATGAGGGTGCAATAAATCAATGATAATAAAATGAAATGAAATAAAATAAAATAGACATATATTAACAACTTGTTTAGACTCGATTCGGTGTCAAGAATGGCATATTTTGACTGCTAGATGTCTTTTTGTCTGTGAGTTCTCATTGATATCCAAATATTCTCATTCAAATATACCGGAAGTGATCAGAGTTTTAACATTTATTTTTTTCAATTAAAGGACAGAATTGTAAAAATTATTTTACCCTTCAAATATTTAAAATTTTATGTTGTTTTCTTCGGAATATAAAACGGGAAGTCCAGTGTCTACGATGTAGTCTACTGTCATTAAAATACGCGTATTCGTAAATACAGATCGTCGAATATAACTGGACCTTGTATAATGGGCTCTGAAACATAGTAGCACAAAAAGTTAAAAGAGAAGCAAATGTTTTATTATTCTGATGCAATGAATATATTATTTTATTATTTTGTCACACTTAATGTCACAGAAAAAGAAGATATTGGATTAAAAAACTCTACCAGTATTTTTTTTAGATTTCATTTTATCTGTAAAATACTTCATAAAATATACTTAAAAACAAACCATAAATACATATTTCATCATCGTTAAACTTTGCTTTTGTTTAGGCTTTACATTAGTTTTTTATTCTGGTTTTCTTCATATGACAGAAATATTGCTGTTGTTAAACATTTGTTGTTCTAAGCAGTAAACGGTTCTTAATTTTTGATTTATGAATCAGTCTGTAATGTAAAATTAACACGTTTTAAAGACCGCCCTCTGCCACTTTAGTGATTAGATTTAAATGGAGTTGTTGACCTTACGAGGCGACACCGACATCGACACTATGAAACAGTCCAGTCAGTCAGAAATAGTGAGGGCGGAGCTTTATCATTCAATTCAGTTTCTTTGTTTGAAATTAAAATAATATTGATTACACCAAATAAAGGAAATCATAAATTTATTTTCCGCTAAGGTTGAAACTGCAATAATATTTCTAGGTGAATGATTATTGGGATGTTGATTAAAATTTCTGTGGTTTTATGATAAAAAAATGACAATCATGTCAATTTCTACTCCTCGGCACAACTCAGGGTTTACCATACAGTCAATACTTGGTGATACTGACAAAGAGAAAACAAACTCTCAAGATAAGGAACCGAGACGGAAACGTAAAAATTCGTCAGAAAGTGATGACTGCAATTCATGTACTCTAAACCGAAACAGTGAAGAACACTTCGACGCCTGCAGAGTACCACTACAGTTCGGAACATATGATGCTTTTTCAAATGACAATCTTTTGAGAAAACTGCAGTATGCGCAGTATGGACATTATTTGTCTCAAGAATATATGTCTCGGACACAAGAAGATTTCAGAACTTTTTGCATTCCTGGATCTAATGAGAGAAATAACCCTTTTTATTTGCCATTACAACTCCCAAACAATTTTCAGCCGAGCAATCAAGGTAAGTATTTTTGTTAATTGTTGTGTTTATAAATCACATTGGTCGATGACTTTTTATCACAATATAAGACAGTGTTGAAGTGTTACATGTACACAAAGACTTTGGGAATACTTTAAACGAACCAGTGAAACTTCAACACATTGCAGGCATCGGCTGTCTGTTTGGTAGTGCTACCGCTTCTTTTTGAAATAAAGCAAATTGAAATTGTTTATCCACAACCCGAAAGAAGGATAAAATAACTGAAACTAGTATATTGAGATATTTACAAGAACCTGAAACATTCAAGATAATTTCTTATGATTATTATATAGAGTAAATCTCGTGTTTTACAGCATTAAGTTTAAACTAATAGAATATAAAAAAATAAAAACAACCATTTATTAGGTTACCTTTTCTCAAGATGTTAATGAAAACAATAAATGCTTTTATAATAATATATAAAAATAAATTAACAAGCCGAGCACATTAAGGTATTTAAAACATTCTCCTTTACTATATATTAAACAGAAATAATTTAAATCACATATAAAAAAGAATAAGAATACTAAAAAACAAGGCATTTTTATTCTACTTTTTACATTTCCTCTTTAAATTTCTGTATTCTTATATTAATTACTAATTAATTTATGTATTAATTGGGTAAACAAAAATAGAAGACTGAATCATAAAAAATATAACAAAATACATCATTCACATGACAAAAAAAATATTACCATGGATTTTTTTTCTGATATTTGGAAAATATTAATGCAAGTTTCAAAGTTTGCTAATTCCTTACTAAAATCATCCAGTTTATCGTCGAATACCCAAATTTAGATATGAACAAAACTGACAATAAATATAACACAAAAGTTTAATCACTGAGATATAATGTAAACCCCCTTATTTGTTTTACAATGATACCGATTATTATTTCATTTATATGCAGGTACAAATTCCAATTTACTTTTCCCACACTTGCGGAAGCCAAAACGAATGAGAACAGCCTTTTCCCCTTCTCAGTTACTACGCCTAGAACATGCCTTTGAGAACAATCACTACGTTGTTGGACAAGAAAGAAAACAGTTGGCCACAGGACTAGCTTTAACTGAAACACAGGTAAGGTACCTTTTCAATTAGTTTCAAAATATAATTTTAATACTAGAAACTTTTGTGTATGAAGTAACTACATCTGATACCATTTGCATGCGTTATATTAGATAGAGATGTGAAAGATCATATTTATTGCAGAACAGACCCATTAAATGCTTTCTGACACATACTTATTAGATATTATATGGTTAATCTTGCTGATTGAAAAATCTGCAAATGGTTGTTAAAAGTTTTCTTATCTAAATCTAAAATGCACAAATAACCACATACATATCATGTTCAGTTAAATGGGTGCATATATACGTTATAATCGTTAAACAAAAGCACCACGATGAACAAAGAAGTATTTTATTTCGAATGGTAATTGTCAATCGTAACATTTCAGCAATCGCATTTCATAATTCTTAAAATTTGTCAGACGTAAAAAATTCGATGCAATTCAATATTCTATATGCAATTCTACATTGAATTTGTATATTTTGTATCTATCAAATTCTTGTATTCCTTAAGATGTCTTATCTCGTGTATACTACTAATATAAAACGGATTGGATAAGATTTTCGACAATTTATGAATGTTTATGCTTAAATTGAAGTAAATAATGAACTCAAATTAGTATAGAGGAAGCCAATGAAGGAAAATTCACATCGATTGCGGTGGTCTTTATTAGTTCATGACAGTTCAACATGCTAGACACCTACACATTCTAGTTTATGCAGAGATTGGATAATATATGGTCTAAATGTATATGTAATTATTCGACCGACGCTGGACTAAAAAGATAAATATTTTTAATACAGTCAATATTCTGTTTTTATTTCAAGACATTCTTTTAATTGAGAAATATTTGTGAATGGCGTGTCGATTGAAACATTTTTCAGCATTTTTAATTTAAATTTAAGTTGGAACCAATTTCCTTGAAATCATTTCTTATATGGGATATTCTGAAAATAAGATAGTCTTAATTATAATTGCGTAAATATGGTTCAACACTGCATTTTTTTTTTTTTAAGTTTGAGTAGTTTCAATATAAAGTAAAGCTATCATGCATGTTTCATCTTTCAATTCCAAACAAAAACAAAATCTCATTTTCGAAGGAACATTTCATGAAAAATTATTTTGATATCATTATAATCCTTTTCGACAGCAACGAAGAGCGGCTGAAAACAATTTTAAACAGTGGATGAACGAAAAATTGACTAGAAACATTTAGATAATTATATGAGTTTGACTAGGCCTCATATTTTTGAATTTTGAGCCTTGAAGTGAAATCAAATATTGCGTGTATGGTGGATGGGGACTTGCTATACCTCTTTTTTTTTTTATCTTAACGAAAGCTGTTTCAATGTTACTATTTTCAGTAATGAGTAGATTTGAGCTTTTGGAACAGATTTCCTTCTAATAATCTAATAGAATTATTAATTAGTGATGAAGATGCAGAAAAATCATTTCTTCGCCAAAAGTGCTACCGGAAAATATTCAAGTCAAAGGAAAAAAAATTAAACTGACTTGGACGGTTTTTTTAAGCGCATACAAGTGTCACAAATATAAACATATAAACAAACGTTGTGGTGAATTACTCAGTTGGTACTTGCATGCGTTCAATATTTGTGGGTCTAAAAACTATTAAAAAATTACCAAAACCTTTGTATTTTTCAAGAATACAAACAGAAGGTCTTTTTCATGACGTCAAAACTTCATTTATTGTGACGTAAATAACTCTTTGTTTTTAATTTTCCCAAACCACAACTTTTAAACAGACATTAATTGAAATCTTAAATTAAAAGTTTAAATTGCAGTTAAAGGTTAGAACAAATAAAGCCCTAATCGCACACTGTCCTTTCTTTGTCAATGTAAAATTACGCCGTTTTATTTGTTGACGTTAGGTAAGACAAAATATAGCACGTATTTAATGTCATTCATAATAAAAATTCACCTTCATGTTCCATGTGATTTGTGGAGTTGTTTTTGTTATTTCGTCGTATTTCTTTTGTTTAGCATGTTGTTGTCTGTTTTCTACGGAAGCCGATAAGGGCCATTCAAAAAAAAAAAATTATGTCGTAATTACGACATAGCATGTCGTAATTTCGACATAACATGTCGTTATAACGACATCGCTATATCGTAATTTCGACATAACATGTCGTTATAACGACATCGCTATGTCGTAATTTCGACATAACATGTCGTTATTACGACATCACTATGTCGTAATAACGACATCGCTATATATATATATATAAGAATATGTATTATGATTGCCAAGAGACTTAATGACACAGAAATTAACAACTATAGGTCATCATAATGGCCTCAATAATGAGAAAAGCCCCCGCATAGTCAGCTATAAAAGAGGGACGAAAGATACCAGAGGGAGAGTTCCCGACATGACAGCTGTTTAATCATTTAATTCAAACGAATGAAAATAACGGTTTTAATAATGTACAAACAAAGACCGAAAAACGAATATGTAACACAGCAAACAAATGACAACCACTGAATTACAGACTCCTGACCGCTATGTGATAATAACGGCAACCTTATAGTTTAACTTTTCACTTTTTGATGCGATAGGCATTTCAAAATGGTTGTCAGTAAAGGCAAAGTTTGTAGCGGAAACAAATTCATCTTTTTTTTTTAGAATAATGAACACTATATGCAATCAAGCTTAATTAAAGTTATTCACTTGCACCTCAGACTTGCACATACTAGAACTTTATTTATAATCAAGTCAAATGAGACCCAGTTGAATAGGGGAGCAATTCAAGCTCCTTGGAGCCTCTAATTATGTTTGGCATGTACAGATTTGTGTAAATTATGAAGTCCTGCATTTCCATTGCAGGTTCTGAATAAGATGAATTTTAAGCTTTTCCCAATAAAGACTATGTTAAACTTTGGACTCATAGTGCTCAGACCCACGGATCTCTGTACCTTCATTTGTACACACTTGAATCTTAATGAACTACTGAGGCTTGAAGCAAATTATAACTGTATTGCTATTGTTGGTTCTTAATGAGATTCTTCAAGCGTCCTCCCCATTGAAGCCCTATTAAAACTTTGTACCCCAAGTTCTTTTAACCACTGTTCCCCAGGGCAACTATTCCTACAAACTTAAGGGGAGGGTTAGGATTCCGCTAACATGTTTAACCCCGCCACATTCTTTATGTATGTGTATGTCCCAAGTCTTTAATTTACATATTTGTTTTTCGTTTATTTTTGTACATAAAATAGGCCGCTAGTTTTTCTCGTTTGAATTGTATTACATTTGTCATTTCGGGGCCTTTTATGGCTGACTATGCGGTATGGGCTGTGATCATTGTTGAAGGCCGTACGGTGACTTTAATTGTAAATTTCTGTGTCATTTGGTTTCTTGTTGAGAGTTGCGTTTTTGAACAAACCAGCGTATCCCAAGGCCTTGATAACCTCTGAAGGCCCCAAAGAAGACGAAAAAAAACATCAAAATTGGAGAGAAAACTGAAAAAAATTGTTTCTAACCTCAGGGATATTAACCCTTGGCTATCTTAGATTTAATGCAATCAGTATGCATCAGCATCAGGGTACAGCTCATTTGCATATAATTTGCATATTTTTACAAATACTCGAAATTTAGACAATTTCTGATAACAATTCAGCATGCCAAGGGTTAATATCCCTGAGGTTAGAAACCATTTATTTTCTGTTTTCTCTCCAATTTTGATGTTTTTTTTTCGTCTTATTTGGGGCCTACAGAGGTTATCAAGTCTTTGGGATACTCTGGTTTGTTCAAAAACGCAACTCTCAACAAGAAACCAAAGGACACAGAAATTAACAATTATAGGTCACCGTACGGCCTTCAACAATGATCACAGCCCATACCGCATAGTCAGCTATAAAAGGCCCCGAAATGACAAATGTAATACAATTCAAACGAGAAAAACTAGCGGCCTATTCTATGTACAAAAATAAACGAAAAACAAATATGTAAATTAAAGACTTGGGACAGACACATACATTAAGAATGTGGCGGGGTTAAACATGTTAGCGGGGTCCCAAACCTCCCTCTAAGTTTGTAGGAATAGTTGTCCTGGGGAACAGTGGTTAAAAGAACTTGGGGTACAAAGTTTTAATAGGGCTTCAATGGGGAGGACGCTTGAAGAATCTCATTAAGAACCAACAATAGCAATACAGTTATAATTTGCTTCAAGCCTCAGTAGTTCATTAAGATTCAAGTGTGTACAAATGAAGGTACAGAGATCCGTGGGTCTGAGCACTATGAGTCCAAAGTTTAACATAGTCTTTATTGGGAAAAGCTTAAAATTCATCTTATTCAGAACCTGCAATGCCAAACATAATTAGAGGATCCAGGGAGCTTGAATTGCTCCCCTATTCAACTGGGTCTCATTTGACTTGATTATAAATAAAGTTCTAGTATGTGCAAGTCTGAGGTGCTAGTGAATAACTTTAATTAAGCTTGATTGCATAAAGTGTTCAATATTCTAAAAAAAAAAGATGAATTTGTTTACGATACATACTTTGCCTTTACTGGCGACCATTTTGAAATTCCTATCGCTTCAAAAAGTGAAAAGTTAAACTATAAGGTTGTCGTTATTATCAGATAGCGGTCAGGAGTCTGTAATTCAGTGGTTGTCATTTGTTGCTGTGTTACATATTCGTGTTTCGGTCTTTGTTTGTACATTATTAAAACCGTTATTTTCACTCGTTTGAATTAAATTGTTAAACAGCTGTCATTTCGGGGACTCTCCCTCTGGTATCTTTCGTCCCTCTTTCATAGCTGACTATGCGGGGGCTTTTCTCATTATTGAGGGCATTATGATGACCTATAGTTGCTTATTTCTGTGTCATTTAGTCTCTTGGCAATCATAATACATATTCTTTTATATATATAGCGATGTCGTTTTTACGACATAGCTATGTCGTAATTACGACATAGCTATAGTGATGTCGTAATTACGACTTGTTATGTCGAAATTACGACATAGCGATGTCGTTTAAACGACATGTTATGTCGAAATTACGACATAGTGATGTCGTTATTACGACATGTTATGTCGTAATTACGACATAAAATTTTTTTTTTTTGAATGGCCCTTATCGGCTTCCGTAGTTTTCCTTCTGCTTTTAAATTTTTGACTGTCCCAATGGTATCTTTTCTCCTAACATTTTAAATAACATCATTTTTTATTCAATATGGTCGATTCATAAAGTGTCCAGTATTCCAACTGTGATATTCCCATCCAGTAACGAATAAATTAATGGATAATTGTTAAAAAATAATTGTGTAAATTACCATGTTGAAGCAATAAATTCTCACCAAGGTCAACATGTTGTGGTATTTAAGTAATTTGAGGATACATTTTGAATACGGAAAATTAACTTTGAACAAAACTGTGACTTGACAGACAATTAACCCTTTACCTCTTCGAATGCAGCTAGACTTGTGTAATAAATAACTTATAAATTAAGTAACATTTATTGTGTAAAGTTATTGCAGCGGAATTTCATATCGGCATTTAAAATGATCTATTGTCGATTAGAACTCATTAGCGATTTAAAAATGCAATTTACCGTTGATCCATTTTAAGTTCAAACTCGGGCTGTCCGTAGTGTGCTTTGTTAACGACAAAGCTATAAATAAATGAAGACTATATATACATTTGCTTAAACACCCAGTAACAAATATTTCAAAGATATTCAGGACAACAATATTTTGCTAAAAAATGTCCATGTAAATTGAAGCAGGTATTTTTAAGTTAGAGCAAATTGCCAATCGTCAATTTCCTGTACCAGCTACTCTCCCGTCGGAGGATACAGGGCTACATTATCGTCTGGATGGACGCCATTTAAAGACATTTAGACATATTTTCCAGTTAAAATAGATATGAACGTTCAAAATTATAAAATTGCCAGAACATATTATCATTTTCTCATAAGTTAAGCATGAAATTATAATCAATAAATAAAACCACGATGCATTGCATGGGTAAGATACACCAGTTTCAGATGTAGAATACTTTTATTAGTATATACAAAAGAAGAAATTGTTCTAGCGTTTTTAAAAACTTTCTTTTATCTTTTTTTGAATATTATTTACAATATAAAGATAAGATTTTTTTTTTTTTTTTTTTTTAAATATTATTTACAATATAAAGATAAGAGGATTTATTGTGCTTGCCAATGAGACAAATCCACCAGAGAGAAAAAAAAAGTAGATGCTAGCAAGTATAGGTCACCGTACGGCCTTCACCTATCAGCAGAACCCATACCGCTAGCAAACTATATATATATAAGGCCCCTACCCACTTCACGGTTTCACTTGGATACTAAAATATGGTCAACTTGACTTGTATTTCTTCTGTCCGTCCATGTCCAGTAGTATGAATGAAAAACGTAAAGATGTCTCGTTTTGGGAGAAGAGCGTGCCCTCTAAGAGGGTTTAGAAAATTCCTTGCAATACAAACTACTACTTCTACACAAATACCCGTTTTACGGTTGCAGTCCCGACCATTATACAGATCAATCCATTTTGCATCCTAATTGATACTCTCGTTTGGAATTGTATGAAAGATTGGCCAATGGATATTAGGCAAACAACTGTCATTTCGTCAATAGTATCATTCTTTTCAAAAATCCTAACGATATTTTGAGAAGGGTGATAAGATTATATTTGTAGAGTCATTTCACATCTGAAATTTGAATAGGGCCACATTGAAAAGTTATATTCTGCAATGTTATGCTAAAAAAACAGTGATAATAAGTACTCACTTTCCGATTAAACCGACAAACGTTCGAAGGCTTTTACCCAGAATTACCAAGAAACCCTCAGGCAAAATTAACCTTGGGTGAATGTGGCTATTCTGTTTAAGCCCCTTTTTTGCTCGCATTTCTAAATAGGTGGTGAGAGTTCCTAGTGAAGGTTAATCCAGAAAATAGCTTCGGACGCACAGAATTTAGAAAGTGTGCTATTTCAATTTTATATCTTTTTTCTGGTCACTCGGCATCTCATTTAATGAAGTAGTAGGTTATGATGGATAGTAACTCTTTCATTCTATTTAAGATGCAGTGGTATATTACCTATCTGGCTAACATCTGCTTTTATGTGTGTTTTTCGACAGAAATGTGCCGTTATTGTTGAATATTGTTTGAGAATATCGTTGTCTCAAATGACTATCTACCCGATAACACGTGTTCTTTCGACTCTCCCTTTCCCCCGTTCATATATCGTTACTACATTTAATGTAAGAGAAACAGTACCTCACCCAGAGCATAAGAGTTTATCCCAATGATAAACGTGGTTCCGATATTCAGTAGTTCTCCTTGTATAATATTCGGGTTCGTTCGATTGGTTCTGCAATGTCGTTTGTTTCCAAAGTTGAAGGTTTTTTTAAATGTTACTTTAATCCATACAATATCATTTCAGTATTCGCGTGAATCATATAATCTAACTGTTACTGGTACAATTAACATGAGTGTGATACTCTCCTCTCTAGCAATAATTTCCGGTTCGATATTACTTTGGTTGTGTTTAAAACATCCCACACAATCGAAGGAGGGAGCTCGTTAGTCACTACGGAAAGGTCAAAATCACTCAAGCTATCTTTGCAGTTGGATTTAAGTAACCACCAATATCTCCACAAAAAGAAAAAAAAAGCATCGATAACCCTTAAATTTGTAATTGGTTATATTCTACGGGACTTTAAAGCAAGATAAATCGTACCAGTAGAAATTTGATTGAACTCCTTGCTCGTTTTAATCACATAAAGAAGTTAATACTTCATATTGGATGATTTTTGCAATATGGTCGAATTTGAATAATTTAGAATACATTTATTAACGTTTACTTTCTTTACTATTTAATGGCATCTAATGGTTTTAGAATACAATAATCAGAAGACTGATTTTCGTCTCAGACATGATCGAGATATTCAATACTCGAAACTGGCTCGGATCGCTACATTTCGACATGCCATCTTAAGGACTAATTCGTGCAGCATTATATACAGAACAAAAATTGCCATCTCAAATTAAAACATAGTGTGAAAAAAGTTTTGTTACCTTTTGTTCTTAGCCAATAAGGCATTAGAATTACCCGTTCTTACAATTAGAGTCCTGTCACTTAGATCCTTGTCTAAATGGAAATATGTCAGTATATATGACACTTTATCGGAATAAGATCGGGATCAGATAGTCTTAAATTATGCGTCGTTAACAATACTAATGAGATATTTGTATTATTCTCAGATCGACATTTTATGGGCTAATAACCTATATAAATTTCATATTACAATACAGTTTTTACATGATCATTTATCAAGAGTTCAAGGTGTTAAGAATATCTACAAGTACCTACACGGTGGTTAGGATATCTACCCAGAACATATTGACCCATGACCCGCAATAATATGGACTTCGGTGTTTAAGGAACAAAACAAGTTTTTGTGCATTCGTCAGTGCTGACAAAAGCATTATAAATTACATTTCAAAAATGATTTATTGAAGAAGATCAGCGGGTTATCTAAAGATCTACAAAAACTACATGGACAAATATACAAATTACGACATAAGAAACACATGCATATACACATGAAATTTCATATACATCTACGTCTATTACAAAAAAATAATATTTAGAAACGCAAATTTCAGAATGATTTATTCAGCGTAGTTGTAATCAGTACATAGCAAATAAGAAAAAAAATCACTATTACAATTAAGGTTTTCACACTTCTCTATCGGATAATCATAACTAATGCCTTATTTAACAAACAAGGGAAAACATTTACAATTGTGTTAAATGAAGCTTTACAAATTTCTACTTGTTTTATCTGATTGCGTGATTAAAATCATAATTTTAGTATTGCACCATTCGTTGAATGTTACTTAAAGTTGGATTGCAGATATTAATCATTTCTATCGACAATTAAACTTTTGAACAATGCATTAGAGATTCATTAAAATGTAAATTGATCTTTATGTGTTGCAGGTCAAGGTTTGGTTTCAAAATCGGCGTACGAAACACAAACGTATTAAGGCTGAAGATGAAATGACAAGGTCGTTAACAAGAAGTTTGGGAGGACAAGACAATAGTCATCCATCACAATATAGTCCATCAGACTCAGAAAGTGACATTGAGGTGTGATTCAACACAAACCTGAATCAACTACTTTGATGCGGGAAACAGACTGCAATAAAATTTTATACAGATAATTGAAGCTTTAAAATTTGAAAATAAGATAATGTACATCGAATCATAATGACGTTACTTGGGAAAACTACTATTGATAGTATTTTCATATTTAATAAAATGTATTATCATTTGCTCCTAACCTTTTTGTTCTTGTTTTACAATAAATAGACAAAAGACTATCTCATCATACAAAAGTCTCATTAAGTTCATGAACAACTTTCATACATTGCATTTCAAAGACCCAAAGAATGACTGGGGTATAGCTATATGGTCACCTGGACCATTTCTATGTTGCAACATGGAAGTATAATATTAACTTGATTACTTCCATTGGTTGCAGTAAGACAGGGAGAGTTCTTTTGACTGTGCGGCAAATATAAGTAAGCAGCCACATCCGTTTGGAATACAATGTAGAGAGCACTTGATCAGATACCCTGCATTAAGAGACCGCCACGGTCTGTGGTTATGAAAGAATTCCTTAAACAACTCTTTTAATTGGCTTCTAATTATATAAGTGGCCTGTTGCAAGGCGAAGTATTTGAACAACATTCGAATGAATGAATCAGCGGCAGTCTAATTCTTCCGAGTGCAGTCTCGGTCGTTCGTACTGTACTCTGTAGTTACGTAATAAATGATACGAGCTGGATTTACATTTATTTTATTTTAACTCGACTTATGTTGATTATATTTTTATAACAAATGTGTCGTTCGCTTGATCCCGGCTCTTCATTTGTCAAAAAAAGAGGAGGTAACTATGACAAAAGCCATAATTTATTTAGTAAACTTATTCAAATCATTCAAAAGTGTGATAGTTTTTTTCGTAATTGATCTATTTAATTTGATATGGAATCTTTAGTGCAGACATGTCACTTGTAATGTTACTATGACCCCATAGGCATGTCGTAATTCAAGTATTTGACCTAAAACAGCCATTTCGCGCATTTTTTTGGTCAAATTATATGTGAGCAAGAGCTTTAACCAATAAAATATTTTACACAAATAAACATTTTTGTAACAATCATTTTGTAGCAAATTATCTATTTTGCTTAAGCCCTTGCTCATCGTATAAAAATATTAATGGCAATATATCAAAATGAGGCTACTTTTGGCAGATTTTGCTATTTTGCGCTACATTTAAGAAGTCTTAAGCCATAATACCAATATGTAAGAGAAACATATAAAATGTAAATACTGATGTGTGACAGACTAATGTCTTATGAACATCTGAATGATGTTTATTTGAATATTTTTAAAATATTTTTTGAATTTCGAATTCAAGGGGCTAAAAAAAGTGGCCTTATCATACCGTCTTCTTTCTTGCTTTCCTCCAATTCTGCTATTGAGACGTCATGCATTGAGGCGATCTTGCCTGGTGTCGTCTCACAGAAAAAACGCAATCTATATCAAATCGACAAAGTTTGCCTACATTTCGTTTTAGTATAATTACAGAAACAAATGCCACCACCGGCTCTTGTGCGGTACAATATTTCTCCACTCTCGACAAACTTCGCATTTCAACTGAAAACTAGATTGTCTCTAGTCTAATTATATATTAATGCTATACTTGAACAATAATGAGGCAGTGTTTTATAGTATATTTTATTTCACATGTAACCGTATTAAATTTGACACACCATATGCATGCGCATTCTGAAAATGAATTTTCATCAGTGGTTCTCGAATCTACATTTAAAAAATCTGAAAGTATTGAGGCAAATGCAGCTTAAAAATGTGCAACGGAAGGATAAATTTAGAATTAAGAATCTTCGAGTTAACATCAAAATTCTAAAGTATCAATCTATTTCATAAGAGCGCAATAACAAAAATTGCTACCCTGCTAATGCAACAGATACAGCTATTAGACACTATATACTCATTTTGAAAATAATATAACCAACATTTCTCTAAAAGGAAAGATAAGGAAAAACTGGAATATAATGGAAAACCCCCATCATTTTTTGAATAATTTTTATTTTCAATAGTAGGGACAAGTGCATTTCTAACAAGCGCCTAGTGATTAATCATTTATTTTGAATGAAAGAACACATATTCTACAGAAAGGGTATACTGTTGAAAGATCAATGTTCAAAGGTATTACATTAATTAAATAGCAGATATATTGACGTGCGAGGTTTATTTGTTCAAGATTAACATGTATAATGCTTTGAAGTACCATTTTACCGAGATAATTAGTAAATTAAAAAGTAAACCAAAAAAAGGAGTTAAAAGAAACCCTCGCTTTTTCCAAAATGATTTCTTTACATTTGTCAGCTGTGAATGGCCGAAGAGTGTTTATTTGTGCATTATTTCTCGTTCTTTAATGTTGATTACCCTTAAAATGAAGTGTCTTTATCCTTCTGCATACTTGTTGATCTGTAAGGATTATCCGTAGGGCAAATATTGGCTTTGTAAAGTGTTATAGAGCAACACGTGCCCATATTTTGAATATTGATAGTTCACAGAACTATACTCAACCAAAGTACGTCTATCATTTAATGTTGAAATGAAGAATGCCTTTGAAGAATTAATGGTATTTTGCGTTGTTCAAAATGGTTTCAAATAGAAATACAAAAGTATTATTTTTGAGAGCTTTGAAGGGATTTTTTTTTTATTGAAGATCATTTTAGGTAACGAACAACAAGTGACTGAAAATTATCCCCACAAAATGAAAGCACTAAATTTTATATATAAAGGTTGTAAAGCTAATGAAAATGGACTATCTTTTTAAACATAAAACAGATATTAAATTATATCAAATCATAAGACTTTGCAGTTGCATCAAAATACATGTTTTACCTTAATTTATGCAAAATACGACGAAAACAAAATTTTTATTGTATGCTTGAAATTGCAAGATGCTGTTACCTTGGAGATGATATATCTGTGCAGCTCATCTGATTTACCATATATCGTAAAGGGTGGATATGTAAATACGTGTTATTTTTTGTTATCATTCTTACCTACAACTTCTAATGAAGAAAATATCGTAGATGAAAGCGCTTCAACAACGAATGAATTAAATATAGAATAAGGAGATTTGGTATGATCGCCAATGATATAACTATCCACAGGAGTCCAATAACGTTGATGTACGCAACTATATGTCATTGTACGACCTTCAACAATGAGCAAAATCCCTACCGTATAATTAGCTATAAAAGGTCCCGACATAACAAAATGTGAAACAATTCAAACGAAAAAAAAATCCAACGGCCTGATTTATGACAAAGTAAGAAACGAAACACAAATATGACTGCCAGCAACCAACGACAACCACTGAACCACATACTCTTTGGCTCCTTATGAAGGCTCCTACCGAACAAAGCAGGGTTCTACTGATTTGTGCTTATAAAACATGTTTAGGAACTCATTTATATAATAGAGTTTAAAAGCATATGTTAATAGTGGTAGGAGCTATTTCTCTGATACGCTACACTCCTTTCAAAGTTATGTTTTTTCACAAAAGTCGGATATAATTATACTCTGAATATTACACTACCTCATTATCTTATATAACAGAACTTTCGTATTGAATACAATAGTTTTTCGATAAATTTAGGAGTAAATCGTTTACCATTCATTTACAGTAAAAATAAAAACTTGTTATCAAAATAAACGTTGTCCTCAGGTGATTAGTAACCCAAAAGGTTGCAGATTTATTCTTTTTTTTCTGTTTTAAATTTAAATATTTACAAGTTATGTGTATTTACAGCTTAAATAATAGGCGATAAAAAAAAACATAAATCAACTAATTAAAACATTATCAAATTGTTAATTGTTTCCGTATTAGGAGTTATTGCCCCTTAATTACAATAAGAACTAATATTTGCCGTTAACCATTATAGAAAGTCAGAAACTGTACACAGCTAAATGATCAGCAATGCAAAATCTTCATATCCGTCAATGTGATTGAAATCGTTATTTGACTTTTTATAGGATTTATTGGCTTAAATTATGTTTTTTACGACTTTTAGCGTTTCGACGAAATCGCGATTTCAAATTATATTTATTACAAGATGCTTTCAACATCTAAAATTCTAAAATTAATGTTACCTCAGGCTAAAATCATATTTTTATTGCAGTTATTCTTCAACGATATCTATTTATATGTGCGAGGTACTCCATTTTCTTTAAAATACTGTGACTTTCTGTTTTGACTTCAATAGTAAGAAGACCTTTAATGAAGGATAAAGTCATCTTTGAAGTTTGTGTCTTGCGGAACGTTTAATGTTTCAGTGCACATTACATTATAATAAATCTTTAAATAAATATCTAGAATCAGCTATTCTTTTTTATATGAGTTATCTGATTTGATGTAAATTGAATGTAATTAGATAAATATAGTATTAATACCAGATACCTACAGCAGACTAGGATTTGTTAAACCTCTTGTCTGAGGTTCTGGATGGGGTTTACAAAATAGAGAATAATATGGGTCAAATCTGCAGGAAAATTAGACAAAACATGAAGAATAAAGAAAACTAGGCCAAGAATAAAGAATGGGCAATAACGGGGTGCTAAAATATAAAGAATAGAGAAAAATGGGCTAAAAAATATACAAAATAGAAAATTTTAAAGAATACAGAAATGAAAGACCCCCATCCAGACCCTTTTGTCTGCTTAAATGTTTACCTTTTACCACAGTAAATTATACAAATGATGTTTTGTGACGTAACATTATCTTATTTTTTATTAGTAATCTGATGGTGTGTTTAGAGGTTCATAATTGTTTGAAAATCTTTAGATTATACATGTAGATATAGTTACACATGAACTTACAGAATGGAAATCTCGACATACCCATCTATAATAGAAATATAGTAGATAGCACTTGTGGTTTTAATCAATACAATTGCCATTTCTAGCAACAATGAAATGCACCAAAACTTATTTTATGTATTGCATATAAGAGATAACATATCGATTATTCATATGTCCAGGGTATTAACATCTTGTGTCTCATGAAGACATATTTAAATTTCCTGATTGATAATCTTGACAGTTTATCTTTCATTTCAAAATTAATTATGTAACCGTTGGTCTTTCAGATTCAGCATGGCAAGGAAACACCCAAATATGACATTAGTCATATTTAATTGAACCCAGTGAAATACTGAGAGTAAATACAGCTGAAATTGTTTGGTTCTAATGTTACCGTGACAATTGTTCGCATAGACAATGCAAATAAAGGTGACAGTAATTTACTGATGTTAAAATCTCGTAAATCAATTAAAAAATGAAAACAACACTTTATAAATTTCATGCGTCCGAATTTCATGTTTTTTTTCGGATTAAGAAGAGACAAAGCAAAGAAACATACAAAAACTGAGGGAAGGCGCAGTACTGGGTGTGTCTCCTACTATCACCTACCATGCGGATCCACACATAGTCAAAATTCCACAATCGATAATAGTACACAAACGTAAAACTACCGATCTAACGACTAAACTGGTATCTAAAGATCTAAAACCGCCACAACATTCCGCTAGTGAGTTGAGACAATGACACATCGTATTGGTCAACCAATTCGTGATGATATGCGTGCAACTTATGTAGTGTCGAAATCAATCGTTTTGTCTGTTGAAGCATGTTTTTGTGTAAGGGTACACCCCTGTCACGAAGTGTGACCATAATGCAACGTAAAACAACAAAATATGTAAACGCCCTACGACGAGGCAGAGGGTAATTAACATGTTATTACTGAGGAACGGGAAGTTGACAATTGGACAGTTGAAATCATCACGTTTGTCATATATTCTGGTTTGAAGTCGTTCGTCTGTGTCTATATCGAGGAAAGATCAAGATATGAAGGTGTCCTCCGACTATTGGTTGTATCCTTAATATCAAAATCACAGGGATATATGAGATGTAAGCACTCATTGAAATGTGGGTTATTTAGTGACAGAACGTCATCAATATATCTGAAAGTGAAATTAAAGAACTTCGATGATGCTTTTTCTGTTCGTCTTGGAGAAGGTTATGTATGAATCATGCTGCTTTAATAAGTACAAAATAAATCGGCCAGTAGTAGTGCATATTATGTACCTATTGGAATACCGACTGTATATTGAAATATTAACCAAAATAAAACAACAAATATGTTATTGATCAGTAATTTTATTTGTTGTGGAAATCAGTTTGGTTCTTCAAAAAGTAAGATTGTTTATGACCCAAAACAAGGAATTTGTAAATACGTTTCCTATTGTTGTAGGAAAAGCTCCGTGTAATTAGTCGATGTAGTTCTTTCATCATTCTTTCAACTGAACACGGGAAATAAAAATGTAAAGCGTAGCAAATTCAAAGGATTTGGAATTGCTACTATATTGTTAATATTGTGATTGGGAAATTTTGGAGTAGATCTTTAGAATTTTCAAAAATCCATATCTAATAGACACTGTTGGTTGAATATGCAGAAATCTTGACGACCCGACTATATATCTTTCTGTATAAGGATTTTTTGTGAAGATTAGGTATCTAGTACAAAGATGTTAGATTTTCATTGTCCCTTTTTATGTTAATAACCTGAAATTCTTCTTCCAGTTGATAGGTTATGGGGAATTTGGTAATTCGGGTCTTTGGCTAACAACTCTCTTGTTCATAGTTTACAGTGCCAGTGTCTTTAGTTATTACATGGCCATCAGAAATGAAACTGGTAACTGGAGTTTACTCAAAGGAGGAGGTATGATAAGAGCCATTATTTGTCCCCTGAAATTGTAAATATAGATAAATAAATATTATTTCTGTATAAAAGATATATATGCGACATACAGTGTGTTGTCCTTAGGTCAAAGCCAACAATTAATGATACTTATCCGTAGAAGAACGTGTTCAAAACTGAGACGTTACATGTCAGAATTGTCGTCCTTGATTGAAATAAAGTTTTTAGTATCAATGTTGAATTCAAGATGGTCGTCATATACTGTAATGTAATTTACAATCACGTAAAAAAGTAAATATCAAATATCAGTTTGGGAAGAAAATTTAATGTTTTTCGTATAGAATAAACCAAATAAACGGAATTATAAATGATAATGTTAATGTTCTTGTATATCGTTAAATATATTGGACCGATCCAAATTTTAAAACTGTCACCAATGTCATTTTGAATAAGACCCTTATGATGCAAATATATAATTCTTACCGGGAATGGAAAACGCTCACGTAATGAGCCATTTGTTTGGATGGATAATGAAATCATTTCATATTGGTGTAACGTTTACATGGGGTTCCTTGAGAATGTATACACCCCATAAATAAATTTTATCAGAAATCAGAAATTTTAAACAATGCGATCTGAAGTAGTATACCAATACTCATAACTTTAAAGAAATACAACATGGTGGCTATCGCTGTACAGTTTTGTTCTTGAAACAAATAAAAAAAATATGAAAAAAGCAATTTCTGGTGTCACACGCCAAAGCTCCGTTGTAACTAATTGACTTCAATGAAAATTTCACACAAATTTTATTGAAAACATTTCATGCCCTTCCTATTTTATCTATTCATCGGATTTGCATTAGTATCTTACCCCATACTGCATGATGATTTATAATTTTGTTGTATTTTAATGCTTTGGTAAATGATGATTACAGACATTATTCTTTTTTAATTATAATTGTCAATTTTTATATTTATTTTGTACTTCCAAATAAAACTACTTTTAAACAAGTGCTATCCTGGGAATGCTGCACCTCTTTACCTCGGACAGTTTAATGGTTAAACAATCGGTCCTGAACAGGTGTGAGTAAACCTAGGTCTCGTCTTATTAAAACATTGATTAACATTAGCTTTGGTTCTCCAGTAGACCCTAAAAAACGGAGCAGACAGTTGGTTCGCTGTCCAAAACGTCCTAGCAGTTTCAAAAAGCCAGCAATCGACGTTTGGGTGCAAATTATGTCCCAACTGTACTTTTGAAGATGGAAGAGCAAACGAGTTGCTATAGTCACCCTACGACAATGTCAATACTTCTATTTATACACCTCCTTCACATATCAATTGTCTAACAAATGATAAAAAAAGATAAACGGAAAAGTTCATTGAAGAGTTATTCACTTTTTTAATGAAGTTTTATAATAAGTCCAATATAATTGTAATTTATTATCATATACAATTAATCCGAACAAAACTCTTATTCAAACCTTTCTAAAGAATGGTTCCCTGAACAAACTTAATCGTACAATAAGATGTAATAGGAGGAGATAAAAATATAAGTGGTACATAATCTGCTTTATTTTTCTTACATTAACAAATAATGCCTACCTATATCAAACTGGGTTTTTTTTGGTACCATTTTGAATATATCACACCGTAGCTATCAATAAACGATCTATTCTAAACGCCCGTCTCTGTTTGGCATTCATCTGATTATATTGTGTGATACTATTATAAATGAAGGATATAGTAAGATTTGTTTAGCCTTTGTAGTGTCATACGGTTTACAAATAAACTCCTTATTGATACCATGCTTAAAATTCTGTACGCCAGACGCACGTTTCGTCTTCAAGAGACTCATCAGTGACGCTCGATTCAAAAATGTTCAAAAGGCCAAATAAAGTACGAAGTTGAAGAGCATTGAGGACCCAAAATTACAAAAAGGTTTAAGAAAATCTCAGTGATATATGTAATGCACTCTGCTTTACATTTTGTGCTTGTTAATCTCCCCACACATGCAACCTGAGTTAACTTCAATCCTTATTAGTAGATTCGAAAAGAGCCCAATGTTGCCACTTATTCTAGCTAAAAATTCAAATAAAGAAATATAGATAAAAATGATTAGATAGGAATTAGATCTCTTTGTAAAAAAATTACGAGTCATCGTTCTTTTTATGATGTCGCAAAAAGCACAAATTTAGATTTTCGATTTTCCACGAATTTCACTGATAACGGGTCGACAAATACAGTAATTCATTGTGTTTCCCTTTCTTAAATGTTAATTCATCAACTTGAAACATTTGCTATCTTGAAACAATGGACTTAATATTTCGGGCCAAATATGGCCTTTCCGAACTTACTCCCTCAGTTTTGTTTGTTACCTTGATTTATCTCTTTTAAATCGATGTACAACATTTGAACATCGGTAACTACTGTCGCTTCAACTAAGGTATAAAATATACAGTTATATACCGATGATCATTGTAAGTGTCTTCCGAAACACTCAGTTTTTTCGTAACTTCATATACAGATGGCATTAACCGTATTTGGCACAATTTTTCGGAATTTTTGGCATAGACCTTTGCGTTTGATTTGGCCGTCCAACTTTTTATAGGAGCACCACTGATGAGTCTTATGTAGACGAAACGCGCGTTTGCCGTAACAAATGATAAGCCTGGTATCTTTTATGACTTTTTACAACCACTGAGTCGATGCAACAGCTGATGTGAGTTACCGAGGGAATCACCAACCCAGAAGGTATCACTTTGATCACTGATGTGGTCTTTTTCTATAAAGTTCCTGTTAATAACATTTTGGAATTATTCAAAACACTATGTTTTTTTTTCCCACCAGACATAGATGATCTTAGCCGAATATGGAACATATTTTCGGTATTTTAGGCTTCAAGTGCTCTTGAAAATTGTGTTTGATTTGGTCGTCCAAATTCTTATAAGAGCGCCAATGTCGAGTCATGTGTAAACGTAATGCGCGTCTGGCGTAACAAATTATAACATGGTATCGTTGTTCGTGTTGCCCAGTCTTTAGTTTTCTATGTTGTGTTTTGTGTACTATTGTTTGTCTGTTGGTCTTTTTCTTTTTTAGCCATGGCGTTGTCAGGTTATTTTCGACTTATGAGTTTGAATGTCCCTATGGTATCTTTCGCCTCTCTTTGGGTAGTTGATTTCATAATTCCTGGTATATAATATGAAAATATATACCGATATTTATTATAGGTTTCATAAGTTCAGGTATAAAATAGGCAAAGATAGATTAGATAATCCTAGTAATCTATTAAGAGTGAGACCAAGAAAGTCAACGGGATAAGCCATCACCAGTTAAACGATTCATGTGTTACATCCAGCTGTAAGATTAAAGCAACATAACAAACTAATGATAATATCGTACTGTCACTTGGCCTCGAGCGTACTTGAAGGACTTTTTCAGAAGCATATGTTGTTTGTCCGGCAATCGGTATCGTATGTTTTATTCTGCCCATATACATAATATGCTAAAGCTCGAGAAAGGGAAGTTGATAAAACAAAATATAGAAAAGCGTTTGTAAAAGATTCCAGTTTCCAGCTATTAGTCAGCATAAATTAAAAAAAAAATGTTTCGATATGAATTCCTAGCAAACCTTCTTGTCTCTATAAAACAGTTATAGTGGAAGAAAATTTGTTAGCAGGCTTCATATTAAAAAACCGCAAATTAGGGAAAAAATCAATGATACCAGACTATAATAGGGTGCGTCAGATAAGTAGAAAAGGTCTTTCCTGAAAAGACTTTTATCAATGTTGATTATTTTCTGATACTGGTTTCAATTGAGTAACGGAAAGGAGTCTCTCAAGAAATCAATGGTGTTATTCCAGCGGTATGAATGATCATGACTGTGATAGTCTCTTTTATTTTAATGTTTCCATGTTTTTCTGTAATAACGAAACGAAAGCAAAGTTGTAATAATATTAAACATTCAATTAAATCTTTATAGAATGTATTCGCTTACGGTAAAAACTTGTAAGACGCTATAGAATTTTTATGTTTGTTTTTGTTATAAAACTCTATGAAGTATTTGCATGTATCTTGTTTTAACATTGAGAGATATGTGAACTTTAAAATATTAGTAATTGATTACATTAATATGTAAGATACTTTTAAATGGACGGTTGCATAGATTTAATGGATGATTAATGTTTATCGACAATTGTTTTTCATTCATATTTACTCGTACCTAATTAATGTTAATGTACAGTTAAAAAAGATAAAATAAACGTTGTAAATTTTCTAGATATAACCAAAGTTTTAAATTTTCCAAATCGTACGAATGAAAACTGGCCTTTTTTAAGGCTTATTGGGTAAGTAAGTTGATCTACTACACAAATGTTATAAAGAAATTGACTTGATATTAGGCAGCAAACCATGTCGATTTTAATAGAATAACATAAATAAACTCATCATAGATACCAGGATTGAAACTTTGTATTTGCGCCAGACGCGCGTTTCGTCTACAAAAGACTCATCAGTGACGCTTGAATAAAAAAAAAGTTAAAAAGGCCAAATAAAGTAAGAAGTTGAAGAGCATCGAGGACCAAAACAAAGAAGTTGTATCTGTAACATTAAAACGGTAACTCTCCGTATTAATAAAACCTCAAATATTAAGGTGATAAATTGACTACCATGCATTTCTTTTTTGTATGCTCATTCAATTATCTCCATAACAAGCTTCATGTATGAGTTTCAGCTGATATTTTATAATATCTTTTTATATATTGTTCCTGATCTCAATTCTTGTTTGTAGTAAAAAAAAAATTATCTTATTTTCCAGTTTTGATCATGGCTTAAATGTCCCAAATAAAACACGAAATATAACCAACGATCTAAACAATTGAAATCACAACTTCAAACAGGAAGTTTGGTTGTGCAATGTTGGACTTAGCGATGTTTTGGTCCTGTGACACATAAACAAGATTGTAGTTTTATTTGTACTGTACATGTATAATAATACTTTATTTCAAAAGCATATACAGTTTATAGGATACGTCAATATAATGATAATATGTTATGTGCACCAATAGTAAGAGTTTCTTTTACAACAGGACACACAATATATAGATTTAAAAGTGTACATAAAATATGAAATAATTCATAATATAAAATACAAGCGGAGAATGATATATTGTTATGAACACTCTATTAGAAAACACATATAGTATGTACATGCAATTTTTTGGGGTGCTGATTTTAAGAATTATACCCTAATTACCGTTTCTTTAATGTGTGTGACAGATAGCAAATGTATTAATTTCCATGCCCAGAAATTTCTCCTATAATACTTATAATATACTTCTCTCGGATTTGTCAATAGTTGAACTATGAGTTCGTCCTTTTAGAATATGTCGTCAAATCGTACCTATACGACTTTTAAATTAATGAAATGAATCTTTGGATAGTTAATCACCGACAAGTTTAATTAATAGATCTAATTTCATTTTTATTAACCATAAGTATTCAATAACCTGTGTTTATCACGATTTAAAACACATTCATTACGCCTAGTTAGCTGTTATTTACGATCTTAATTTATAGTTATTTTTCTATTTGATTACCCCAAAAGAAATAAGCATCATATCGAGTTTAACTATAGTTGACTATTTAAACAATCGACTATTGTCAACAACAGTAGTCAATTGACTACTTAAATAGTGTAGCAGTTACATTGATTTCTCCCTTCGGAGGAAGTACATCTATTTCGAATGATTTACGATTATGGGGGTTCTATTAAGGACATTAATGCCATAGTCTTGAAACTATTAGACTTGGAAAAAATTCTAAGCCTCAAACTTTTGTTTCCCACCATTTTGATAATGTTAACAGTTCAGGAAACATGAATTCCGAACCTGTCAATCGTTTTCAACTTTTAATTTTTAAATTCCTCACCAAATTATCTAGTAATGTTTTAAATTTCGTACTTGAAAAACAATAGCAAATATTTTTTTTTATTGATTTTAACTAGACATAAAAGGTTTTCCATACTTTGTCCATCTCTAATGTTCACTCAACGATTGTTTTCTAACACATTTCAGGGTTTACACATCCATGTACCTTAATGCACAAATTAATGAATGTCAGAAAGATGTTTGCGTAAAACTTTTAAAAGGTTTGCTAGTCGACATTCGGTGCTCACCTTTAAATAAGGTATCGGTATTGCAAAGGATGTATTGATACTTGATTATAAAAAATATCATTTTGGCTAATAAAATGTAAAATAATACTGATTTATTGTAAAGCCTCCCGGTACCTTGTTTATGATTGATTTACGACCTCAATACCCTTTTAAAATGCATCAGATCAGTTTACAGTGGTTATAATTAATCATTTACTACAACACTGGTTCAAAGTAATTTGTAACTATTAACTTGAATTAAATTGTTAATAATCCAAATTATTTTTGTCCACCCAAACATTTTAGTCTGAATTAAAGATGAGTTTTCACCCAGTGCGTGAATAACGTTATTAAGTTATTTTTAAAAAACTGTCTGAACACGAGAAATATAGATTTAGACATATAGAAACAACCTTAATATTATCCGAATGAAATAATTAGACCCTGATAATCCATCAATTTCGTCCATTAAAGTAGTGTTTAGGTGTAATGGCATAGCTAAATAAGAGGTGGAAGTTACAAAATGGTGGATTAATCTTCATTATAATGCAATTGCCTAAAAAAAATTGTTCTGGCATAAAGTTTTATGGTATTGTTCGGCAATTCAGAGCTGTTTGACATGTGACAGTAATTATGCAATTCTAAAAAACACTATTTAAACGCTCGAGGACTCAAATACCCAGAGACTTTTCTTCAAATATAAATGTTATAGCGTAAATATTTAATCATGTACTAACATAATACATGTAATAAGAATCAAAGGCGATGTTAGATATAAAAATACGTCAATGGGACCTCATCCCAAACAACAACAAAAATCAGAAGACATCTAGAAAATCTTTTAAAGTCCTTTGAAATTTCAAGCAAGATACAAAACGGATTTTCCATATATGTCCGAGTGTGTGTTTGTGTGCATGACTATTTCCAAAACATTTTGTAAAGTTGTTCAATTTTGACGTTTTTTTTTTTGTTTTTTTTGGGGGGGGGGGGGGGAAATTTAATGTTAAGCTAGGTGCACGAGGTACAAATGGGTTAATAGTATCGTATATCGGACGAACAGAACAGGAAAAGTGGGTACCATTTTCTGTGAATAACCCACTCTTTAAATTTTCATTGAATTAATTTTTACACATTTCCAAGACTTGGAAGCTTAGTCAATTTGATTCATAAAATTTGCAAAAATCGGTTCCAACTTTGTGGAAGCAATTCCTCCTACAGTTTTTAACCAAGACCATTGAATTTTTACAAAACAGTTCTCACACATATTCAAATTTTGCATATCCCATTGTGGAGGTTTTGAAGCATTTGTCTTCATTTTTTGCATTTCATATAACCAATATAATAGAAAATAGCCCATTGTGTTAAGAAAAATTTAGTGTTTGGTCCAATTCTTGGAATTGGTATGTTTTGCAAAAACTGAAAACGGTGTAATAGAGGACAAACATTAATTATTTCCGCTTGGGAGCATTTTTATGTATAATGTCATATGTTCCTTTCTAGAACAAAGTAAAAACAAGACGGCTGTTATTTTCTTTTCCATGTTGTATTGTGGTATGATATATGAAAACTCGAATGGTGGCGGAGTTTCCATGGTTTCCATGGATCAGCACCACAAACTAAGGTATACTACAGCATAGCAGACCTTATATGGTTCTTTGAATAGTAGTTTTATTATCCTGTGCTTTGCTTTGATTTATACATGTAGTCTCATATGTTTTCTTCAGTTTAAAATATAGAAGATTTTTTTAAATCCATTGCATAATATATTGACAGCTTGGTTAGATGTTTTTCGATTATATGACCAAACGTATTTATCTGATGGGAGGATTTTTCGGACAACGAAGTTAATAAGCAGAACCCCTTTTTATGTTGAATATAAACTAGCTCAGCAACTCATTATTTTCAGTCGAAAAGGCATAACTGTGTTATGGGGGTTTTGTTGTTTTGCAGGTCATTGAAATATGAGTGTTTCAGTCCCGTAAATTGACTTTTGAGTTTCCCTGATTGTAGTGTACATTCAAATTATCAACTAACGTATCACATATTTCCTTTTAAACGGGAGGTCTGTATCCGTTACAACATAAATGCCAAAAATGATAAGAGGGTGATAAATAAAAGCGTTAATAAGGTAAATTACATCCTTAATGGCACATACAAAATAAAGCTTTATGTATATAAGGACTTTAAACAACTTCCTAATAAGGCAGATATACCAAGTGTCACCCAGATTAATATCACAGCTGTCTTAAATCACATTAGTTTATAAAATACGAGTGCTGTGGATACAGCGGGGTACTGGAATATTTACTGACATTATAGACTTTTAAAGACACGACGTGGAGAACAAAATACCAATTAAAGACTTAAGTTTCTCATTTTGGAATAATAATCTGTTTATTTTGACACATAATTAATTTTGAACATTAAGCAAAAATGTTGAACTATAAGGTATTAATTTCAATCAAACATCAGCATAAATTCAGGTGGTAAAGAGAGGTGGAATATTAGTATGAAATATATTGAAATGGTATATCAAAGTAAATCACAATATGACAAAAGGAAACAAAATAACTGCCCATAAAAAGAAATAGACCACACACACTATGTTAGAATATGTATTTCAACTGGCAATATGTTTTGAATACATTTATACATTTCTTTAAACAGTCGATTGGTTTCTAAAATCCAACTGGGCAAGACGTTGGAAGGGTATATTTTACTCATTTTAACAGTGATGCTTTGTGTTGTTTAGTTGAAGAGATTGAAAACACTTGTATATAAAAACAGGAAATGTGGTATGATTGCCGATGACACTACTATTCAACAGAGTTCAAATGAAGCGGATTTAAGCAACTATTTATAGGTCACCGTAAGGCCTTCTACAATGAGCAATACCCATACCGTATAGTCAGCTATAAAAGGCCCGGACATGACAAAATGTGTAACAATTCAAACGAAAATACATATGCACGATTCATGACAAAACAATAATCGAAAAATAAATATGACAGACAGCAACCAATGGCAAGCACTGAATTACAGGCTCCTGACTTGGGACATGCACATATTGAATGTGGATGGATTAAACATGTGTGTAACTGCTCAGCCTAAACAAAAATGGACAGTGGTGTAACAGCACAACATAAAAACAAAATCGGATGGAAATGGCATTACTCATGCATTAGATCGGCACGATGCACTAAAACACAACTAACAAACAGACAAAAGACACAAAGTACAGCTTATATGTTTTTAATGAACTAATGATTTTGAATGTCCCACTTGGTATTTTCTCTCCATTTTTACTTTTTTTACCTACAACAATGACACCGAATCCGACTTGAAGCATAGCAAATGATTTCGAAAAAGAACAAATGTGAACATGGGAAAATGTCAAAGCATATCTTTACGTCATGGTACAAATTTCTTTTATAGTATTTACTTTTATTGCTTATTGTCCAGTGACAAATATTTCGTGAATATTCATGATTTGAACAAATGAACAAATTGAACTTTTGATCAATTAGATATGTTCTGTTAAGAGGGGTCAAACGGGTTGATAAAGGGTGAAATTTAGACTGGCGTTAAAGGAAGATGTTTCCGACATGGCAGCAAATGTGTGTTGGAACATGCTAGCTACGGATACCTCAAAGAGTTGTTGCAAGTGTTCTTTAAAGTGGCAACAGTGGTTACGGGGCATCCAATTTAACGACCTCATTCTGACCGTACATGGCTGTACATTTTACCATTTTACACAGCTAAACAGGTCATCATGTTTGTATACTAGTACCCTAATATGTGTTTGTTTGTGTCTGAATCACTTGGATCTAAACGTCACTTGAAAGATTCATATATTAGAACATTAACTGCATGGGTTCATTCAAGAATGTCACGGGCCCATTTTAATAACATCATAAATACTGTAGATTGCTTCCGAGACAATGTCCACCGGTGATATACTGTAATATTTGGTCATATTTTAATACGTGTGTCCTAAAGGAGACTTTTTACTGATGCCAGAGATTTTCTGATTGGTATAGAATTTGTAAAGATAAAGTATTTGTCTTGTCTTTTCTTGATAAAATGTTTTACAACTTGTATATCTAGACATGGGGTACAGAGACTATTGTAGTGTTACAGATTGTATATATATATTAACCTCTAGATATCTTGCTCTGTTTGTTCTTTGGTTGCTATTTCGTCATTTTGTTTTATTTATATTTGACTCGATTTTGAAGAGTTTAACAAAAAGGGAGTAACAAAACGCGTTTCAAAAACAAATAATAATAATAATAAAACTAGTAATAATTTGTCACTTCAAATATAAACTCCGGTGACGATCATTACAGTAAAATGTAAAATGAACTTTTGCTAGATGTCCCTCATTCTTCGGTGAAAATGGCACCACTATTTCCTCGTCTTAATAGAACGGTAAACCATTTCAACATTGGTTTGGAAATACAGGTTTTACTTGTCTAGTCACAAACAGTTCAATTGTGATGACTAAAAAATAGTTTTTAATGTTACAAGAGATGTAAACATTTCATGGGTTGAGGGGGTTGTTAAATTAAAAAAGATCGGTGCTAAAAGAACTGATATCACCTGAAGAACTTACTCCAAATAATATCTGGCCGAGACAACATGAAACAGACAAGAAATGCATTTGAACAACAAATTAACGTATTCTTCACGAAAAACGAACTTCAAGGATAACTTGTATCATATATATGTTATAACCTTAAGAGATGAAAAAGGAACATATTTTCATAACATTCGTCGTTTTATCAACAAAAGGCACACGATCATATATTGTACGATAGTCTTAAACACGTTTGAAGTACTTATTACGATACTAGCATAATATGAAGGTTTCTTTCATTCTAACATATGATTTATTGTTGATTGGTGAATGTGCAGCGCAAATATTACATGATGCATATTCAGGAGACGCTCTAGCAGCTTATCAATAGATTCATTTGAAGAATATCGGAGAAGGGGAATAGGATTTTAATTTGTGTTGGATAACTGGAGAGTATAAACCACCTCCAGTGATTTAATCTTATGATTGGTCATCTACGGAAAATGTATGGCATATGATCTTTAAAGTACAGATAATTTTTACTGTCTGACTTTAGGCATCTGATTTAAAGGCCCCATTCATAGCAAACATGGCTGCGGATTTTCATGTTCAACAGAGCCAAGACAACGCATTCTCAATTTATGTACTACATCTTGAGGGTATAAATCTAGGAAAATGTAGCTGAGTGTTCTACAACTATTCAAAATATTCGTGCACTTTGAAAATTTAAATTTCAAACGACATTTAACCAATATTTGATGATCAGTAATAATTCTGATAAAACCATATTCATGTCCAACATGTAAAAGTAGGCAGAGTGAATTGTAAAACAAGAACTACACAAATGGATTTGAGAACACATGTCGACACCTGCTTAACGCAACAATAAAGATCGACCCGGGATGTTCCAAAAGACGTGACCAATTATTGATGCCGATATAATTATCGGTCCTTTAACTGTCAATCAAAAGGTATAGAAATGCTCCGAATGTTTTTGTTCATTAATTGGTGTTATCATTATCAATTTTACAAAGGCTTTAACATTAACTGCATGGTTTATGACCGTGGCAGATTGTTCGATTGACAGCCAATTAGTTGTAATAACAGTTGTCTTTTGTGTTTAAATTTAACCTAATCATAGCTAATTGAAGCAATTAATTTGATTTTAAGAACCTTAATTTAGTTGCTGACGCCCTATTATTATAAGAACCCATAAGTCACTATTTCAAAAACCTATTTAGATAGTGATATATTAGCGAGGACATAGGAGTAGATTGAACTCCCCTACCTTGAAGTTACGACCAAATGAATAACTATTATTTAATATGATATCGGTTTCAATTACTGCAATTTCATTACGAAAAAACAGCATAATAAATAAGCAAATAAGTAGACTACATTTTGGAGCTGGTTATAGAAACGTGGAACATCTGAGGTTTAACCATGTCATATTTTCAATCCTGAATCGAAGATGACAGTTAATCGTTTACTTAGAAGGATTGTTTAACTTCTTTAAACACACTTTAACGATCTCTCCTATTTACGCAGAATTCTAACGAATGGTATAACATTTTCTAGACAATACTTATAAAAATCATTTACTTTTTAAAAATGCATATCACTGCAAGATTAAACATCACAACTAAAGAATATGTCAAACTAAATTTCAACATTTTAATCAAGTTACCTACTCTATATTTTAGATCTATCTTAGAGTGGTACTTTGTGTGTGATGAGTATTTTTACAATATTACCCGGATTTTCTTAAATAGACTGACTGGGATGTAGAAATAAAGGGGAATGACGTAGGTCTGAAGTCAAAGGGACAGTCTCCCAGCAACACAACAAAATAAAGTCATGCAGACGTCAGTTCTTAGTGATTTATCATTATCAGACGTTCAGTCTGATTTAGGATGTTTCAATACATTTCCTTTCGTCCTCGATATGTATGAAATATTTGGTACTGCAAGTTAAGCAAATTACAATACGCTTTCAAGATATAAGTTTAAGTAAACTGATAAAAGAATTCATCACAAGGTGTACGGCTTTACCAGCTGATCGGCCATTCACATATTTACAAGGTACAGTTACATTATAAAACTATTCGACAGAAATTCGGGTTAACCTGTCAGTAACTTCGAGTACTCTCAGATCTGTAGTGTCTTTTTTTTTGCTGTGAGGATTTATAAATACCCTGCCATGTCCGGTCTGTGTTTTCGTTAGATGGTTTCTGTTTTGTATCGATCTGATAGAGTTAAGCCCATTTCAAGTGAAAGTTTTCATAGTTTATTCATTTGAACTTTGTTGACTTCTATGCCATTTTTTCTTTGGTGGAGAGATGTCTCATTAGCAATCATACCACATCTTATTTTTATCGTTTTCTGTCTATTCGAAATAACATCAAAAATGTGGTGCACACTGAATAACCCGCGTAGCGTGTTATTCTAAAGTGTGCACCACATTTTTGAGATTATTTCGAATAGACAGAAAAAATATTACAGTCATTCCTTATAATTTAATTCTAAATTCCATTTGTAAGGAGTAAATCATAAAAAAATGAGTTGATGACGTCACGGTCACAAGACAAAATTATGTCTATGAGCTGATAGACAAAAAACTTTCAGCCAATATGAGAACGTGTTACATCCAAAATTAATTCATTGAAGAATAGGTAATTTTTTAAAGAAAGGAGATGATGTGATAAAAGCCATTATTTGGCCCCAGAAATTATAGAAATATTAAAAATTTTCAAGACTTTCAAAATTTTGTTAATTGTATTGTTAAATGAACAGGTTAATATATTCTCTACATTTTATTCAGAATGGGCACTGGTGATATCACTATGACAGTATTAACATGTTGAAATTGACATATTTGACCATAACTGACATTTTTACACAAACCTTTTGGACAAAACATATATAAACAAATGTTTAACCCAAACAGCTATTTTACGCACATTGGTATGTCTATAAAATACAGTTTGTTACAAAGTATCTTTTGGGGTTATACCTTTGCTTATATCTAAATACTAATGATAAGACCTTAAACATGAGGCTATTTCAATCCTTTTGCAGTTTTCCACTGAATTAAAAAGTTTTTAGCCTTAATGCAAACATATGAAACAAACTTCAAATCATTGAATACTTATATCTGTCAGACTAATGTTATATGAACATCTAAAGGCTGGTATTTTGTTTTGTTTTTTCAATTTTATTTTCGAATTCAAGGTGCAAGACAATGGCCTATCATACTTGTATGTACTCTTCGCAAATACCCCTCCTGAAATTCATAGATCTGTTTAGTTACACCGAATATCAACCGAGATGGTAAAGTTAAACATTCGAAATCCAATTCTTTCGCTTTCTAGATTAAGAGAAAAAAAAACAATCGCATTTTATAAAGTGCAACGAATAACCAATCGTCTCCGTGGAGTGAAACAGACATATACTGTCTGATAAATACGACGACAAAGAGGGTAGAAAAAAGAGATATCCTTGTGCATATAACCCGGAAATGGTGAAATACGAACCAAATCCACCCCCATCAAAGTAAAGGAACGACCATTTAACTTCATTGGGGGTTATGGTGTTTTCCTAAAAAAATATTCTGATCCCCAATTTGATGAAAAAAAAATATTCCCCTGGTCAAGCAGATGACAAAAAAAATATTCTGAATGCAGGTTTCCCCCATACCTTACAGTGTTAAATTTTGAAAAAAAATAATTTGATTGAAAGTGTCGAAAAACTAAAAAAATTTGTTCGCGTCTTGTGCGAAAAAAAGTTTTCTAACTCATAACAAAAAACCATAACACCCACCCACAATCCTGACTGGTGTGGTAATTGCTGTAAAGGATGATGATACTTACCATGTAGGCATATCAATATTTATTTTTTTATTATATACCTCTGATATGTGAAAAATTCTCGTCACACGTTCTTCGTCGGACAACCTAATGTAAATTCAACCCAACAATGTTACATTTGCAAATTTGCGGAAACAATATTTTGTTTTTGTTCGTCGGGATTTGAACCAATGCATGCTTATGTGAAATCATTGCAGAAAAGTCTGCCTTGTGCTTAGCGACATAGACTATATAAACATATAGTTTTTAATAGTAAAGAAATGCCTATCCTCGTCGGTTTTATCTAAGCTTTTTCGCACTAAACGATATATTATTATGTTATCAAGATCAGCCATTTTTTCTGTCGTGAAGGATAATAATATTAACCATGCATTCACCTCAATACCATTAAAGTTATTATATACGTCATCATATGTGATAACTTTATATGACAGACGTTCTCGATTGGATTACCTAATGATATACAGCAAGGGATGACAACACTTATTACATATACTTCACACTAAATTCAGTCCAACATTGTAAGATCTGTAAATTGACTGTAAGCATTTTTATCTTCCCTAAGTACGATAGATATATATATATCGGTATCCACTTATTTTTCTCCCTTATATACTTGTTCCCTCTAGAGTTGAAAATAAATGACATATGATTATATTTCCCTACATTGTCATAATTTTGTTTCTCTCTTCTAAACTGTTCAGTATTATTTTTCAAATTTTTTCGAAGATTACATTAACACAAACAGTTATTACAACATAGCTGGTCCGGTGGGTACACGATTGTGGATCCTATTGTGTCAGATTAGAACGAGCGAACAAAACACAAACAGACAAACAAATAATTTATAAGTTATATATCAATACATACATAAATAATCAAATCAAAGTAGATAAAATAATGATTTATTAACCAATGCAGTTAAAGGGAAGTAACCTAATGAGACATATTTGTTTATTTTGATAGAAAAAAAATACTAAGTTCCAAAGTGTGGTCAAATATGGAAAATTTCTATCAAAATAACAACAATACAACATCAATGTATGTGCAACATTTTTTTTGAAAGTTCAGATATTTTGATTGAAAACTATAGTTGATTACTATTACATAAATTAGGTATACAGTTTTCATCACTGGAACACCCATCCAACCGACATACTTTAAGCCAATTTTGTATTACGTTCAAACCGGCAAAAAATATTCGTATGTGAGTTTAAATAATTGTTCAGTGAAATGATTCAATGCAAGCAATTTTCGTTGAAAATATTAGTGCCGTTTAAAACAAACATCTCAATCATGTTGATATATTAATGCACTCTCCAACGGGGGTCCTACTGAATAAAATAGAATGTGCATTTATTTTCACTGAATAATTAATGCGGATATATTCTGATGCGCTAAATGCTTCATGCACACAAAATAAGAATTTATCTAGTTATGATTACGTGACTATATTTTATGGATTATTTTAAGCAGTAGAGTGAGAGACCCATATTCGCCGCATAATTCGTTCATTTCCACTTACATCCGACCTACATTCGAATATTTGGAACTTTTTATGAAGGTTTCAGAAATTTAACTATATGAAAAAATGTTTGATAAAGAAATTATCTTCAAAACATTGGTTAATTGTTCTAAAAACGAACGCAAACTAAAGAGGAAATCAAGTTGTTCGTGTACTATGGGGGACACATTTTCGCCGCAATGTATGATGTGACAATCCTCATTATCCTGGTATATTATAAAAACGAATGTTTGCAATTACATGAATAAGCTTCAGAGATCATTCCTATACGATTTTTCTCACAAATATTTACTTTAAGACTGCGCATGATTGCCATATAAATCTTACATAATTGCCAAAATCATTTAAAAACACCTGCGTATTTCTCAATATGTGCGAATAACCTTGGAAATGGGGTAAAGAGGAATATCAACAGTTGTAACATTACAAACAGCCTTTACCATCTATTTAGGTAAGTATTTGGTAAAGGCACACAAGTTTTACAGAAAAAATAGCAAAACGGCGAAAATGTGTCCAAGGCGAATACGCGCCACCCACTCTACTTGTTTTTTTTCTTTCTTTTTCACAAACAGGTCGTATCTTTTTGTACCATTTATGAAGTTGCTGTATGAAATCTACTGCGATAAACAGTCACCAATATAAAACAATGTAAGTCGACATGCTTTTTAATGGTTGAGGCCTATTAACTATTTTTCACAAGAGGATATAATTCTCGTATCACATTGAACGAAGTGATACAAACAATGCTTTATACTGCAATGTGTTTCAAAATTGCGACATTCCCATTGGCTATTCGTTTGAATGGTCAATGATGGCTATCAAAAGTCACAACGGACGCTAGTTAACGAATATTTATGATTTATTCAATGATATACACAACACTCACATATTTCACCTAACATATTCTGTGTGTCAAATTTAATTCCAATCTTGAAGCGTACAAAAGCTCGAAAACGTCTGTTTTAACAATTGGCTAGGTTCTTGACACAATATTCTTGATACCGTAAGCGGACTTATATTTGAAATAAACCATGCGAAATGAAAACATTGATCAGAATTTTTTTACCACTAGAAAATCAGGTTTAACAACTCTGGACAATTTGATATCGCTTATTATAGATAATAGAATAGAAGCAAAAACATCAAATATGTTCGCAGTGCAAGTGAGAGATTTGATCAACTATTTTCTACATAAGGAAATGCCTATATCAAATCAAGAATATGACAGTTGTTTTCCATTGTTTGAGCTTTTAATTTTGCCATTCGAAAATGGACTTTCCGTTTTGAATTTTCCTTGGAGTTTGGTATAGTTTTATTATTTAACTTCTTGCTTAATATACTGATATTCGTTGGTTTCATGACGAGAATTATCGTTATTTAATTTAAAAATCAATAATGAACTCGCCAGAGGCTCGTTTATTATTATATTGAAATTAAATGACTCGAGTTGATATCAAGCGATATCCAATTCAAACACGTTATGAAACCTACAAATATCAGTATATTAATGGGGTAGGTCTTGATAACCCCCAGATTTCCCTCTCGTTTTATTTGTTTATATTTACACCATTGAAAGGGTAGGGTAGGGTTCATACATCATCTGTCAAAGCCTTGTTAAACATTCATCATAGCATTTTATATCTCGATATTATTGAATGTGACCAGTTCTGGTGTATCATAAAAAACGGCCGAATTTACTAGTAGGCATGTATTATTGTGTGTTTAACCGCAACTGTTTAAATGTGAAGTAGACAAATATTTTTAAGTAAATCTAACATGTCATGGTTGTATTTGAAGCATGAATGTAAATCAATGCTTTTACTCTCATGAACAAGTTGAAAATTCTGACAATCTCACATAACACATTTATTTTCATTTAAGCTTTGACAGAAAAACAAATTATCGTCTAATTCCTGCAAAAAATCGCCGGAAGAGTTCTCGTTTATAAACCTTGAAAACTTTTATTGAATTTGACAGTTTGAAATTTACAAAATCTTCAAACAATTTGACTTAGTCATAAGAAAAAAAAAAGATTTTTTTATCTTCTATAAATCCTCCTTTTTTCTCTCTAAGTATTATTTTTGTGTGCTTAAGTGAAAATTGTGTGGACAGAATAATAACTGTAGTCAAGTTTTTAACGAAAATCAGTAATATTCAGTATGGGACGATTACCCTTTAGACGAATTTACATAGTAACGTTATAAAACATAACGTTGTTTTCCTTCCCCAAGACTACCAAATGTCCCTATCACCGAGTCAACAGACGCTAAATTCAATGTTTTGACAGTCTGTCACCATGTAAGTACTATCTTTGTGCTAATGTAGGTAATCTGTTAGCATTACCTTGTACTTGTGCAGATCAAATCTTCTGAAAAATTGCCGTTTGTAATTTAAAACAAAAGATATACAGTTAAGTACAGCCTATAGCTTAGCACTATTGACTAAAACATTATAACTTCACAATCCAATTAATTTTTCCCAATACAATTTTTCACAAATCTTCCATGATTTTATCTAAATGGTGTCAAGAGTCATTCCCAAAACTTCTCAGTACTTGTTTTGTTTAGAAGCATTTCATGTATGCATGTTAATGTTTTACCTTTTCAGATTCTGATTTTGGAAACTTTAAAAACACGTAATTCCGTAATTGAATAATTGCTTAACCTTATTGACTTTTGCTGCACCATTCTCATATTCAAATGTAAACAACATCACTGCTTGGTCCTTCTTTCAGTAACTGCTAGCTTAAAACGCACAAATGGCTTTCAATACATTTGTAAGAGTTGTCTCCCATACAATATGCCTACCCCTTAATCACCATCGAGCATTTTTGATTGATTATTATAATCTGAGTCCTTCTATTTTATTATCTATAATACAGTTGCATAGCTCTAATTCAATGCCCTGGTTTTACTACACTTTGGTTCATTTCGATAATATCAGCTCCTCAACATTTATATTAGGTTTTGGATTTCCGAATATTTGACCCCGATCATCACAGTAGAAACATTATTTGTTAAATGCGCATCTGGTTCAAACAAAATGATACTGTTTGATGTAATTAGTGCTTTTCTGTACCGATTTCAATATATATCCTTATATTTACGTTTTTAATCCACTGATCGAGATTAAAAGAAACGAGATTTGAAATTAGAAGGGACGAGGCTTGAGATCTTACAAAAACATCGGTTTAACCCCAGTACATGTTCGAATGCCTGTCCTACATGTATGTCAGGGATATTGGTAGTGGTTGTTTTATGTCACTATATCTTAATGTTTTGTTATTCGAAGAATTAGGTGTTCATGGCAGATTTATAAGACTGATCTTGATGAGTTTTTATTCATGTTTACAGCTTTCTTAGACGGGCAGATTTCAATATATATACTAGTAGTCACCTATCTATTGTTGAAAACCGTATGTTGGTCTCTAGATGTCTTTTTTTGTCATTGGGTTACTGTCTTATTTACGTGTTATCCACGTCTCACATAAACGAACCTTTTAACAATTGTATAGAGGCTTCCATCTATTTTACTTTATTGTTGTGTTGATATAAAGTGGTGATATCTCTATCTTCATTACACAGACAAAATTACACTCCATCTTCACGTAACTGATTAAAAACCTCTAAATTATGAAATATCGATAACATACATGACTGTTTAGTGTTAAGTAATTTGCCTGTTTACAACTAATAATGATAAAGATTGGACCAGTTGTCAAGAAAAACATTTTCATCCACACTTTAATGTCAATTAATGTGACAAAGGTCCCGCGTCCAACTGTAATTGGACGATTTTAACATGCAAGGAATGTATCTGTCTTGATATTTGTCGTATCAAATGTATTTTTTACAAGTTAAATGGGATGTTTCAAGAAAAAGTTGATTACGAATACGGTTAAACTTTATGTATCTTTATTTACTAATTATATAATCGAGATACGGATAATTATAACCTGGAAACATTGTCCAGGTGTCACATTGTCGTCTCGTACCATTATCCCTTAAATCTATTGAAGCTTTATTTTAAACAATTGTATGTCGACGATGAAATATGCACAGTTATTAAATTCTGTTGGTTCCCATCATTGATAGTTCTCATGTCCGTGTTAATGTTAACTTTACTACTTGTACTGTGTGGGTTCCTTCTCGTTCTAAGATGTGTTCCTGTATTCCGGTAATGGTTGCAGATTTAGATACAAAAGAAACTTTGTAACACAGCCTGCATATATGGATTGATATATAGCTTATAAAGATAGCGGTCCTTTTCTGAATGCTTTAAATATTGTCTATTTCTTTGTTATGATATGGGTCCCATACGATTGAACAATATTCAATCACGGATCTGGCCATAGAGAGATAATCTATTATATTGTACTTTTGGGGACAGTGTCTCAGATTACGTCGTAGAAAACCTAAGGTGCAGCTCGTTTTGCTATTAGTTTTGTTAATACGACACATCAAAAGGCGGTTCGAGGTAGAAATTTGTTTAAATTTTTTCCAGTACGTGGTAGGACTGGATTTTCTCTTCATGTTGCCAAAGTATAGCACTTTTTTACAAAAAAATTCTTTCGCCGTCTAGTAGCCAGGTCTACTTGTAATATTTGGTGGTTTTGTGCAGATTTTATTTCCCGGGTTAGAAGAAAGTCACCTGCAAATAGTTGTACATGATATTCTAAACATTTGATGATATGTTTGCAAATAATTTGTTCAAAAGTTTGCATGAGGCACACAAACGGGGTTCTGGTATTTATAGTGGTATTTTATATCTTCCATTCTCTCTTCCTGTAAGCTCTGACAATATGTACAGAAAGCAATTATGTGGGAAAATTTTCCGTGTCTTCGGATCATTGAAAAATTTATGTCAGGCCTGGAGCTAGTCCACCTGTTAATGCTTTCGCACAGTATTTGATATTCTATCCGGACCAGTCGCTTTTGACTGGTTTATTCCCGATTTTGACATTTTGAATGAATGGATTTGCATGGTGGGTAAATGTATGGATTACAGGAGAAGCTTACACTGTCGACGCAACAGGTCTCGATTCTTCTGGAATTCTTTCGATTATTTAGTTTTTTTGTTATCTTGATTTGTCTTCTCAATCGACTGATGAGGTTTGAACATCAGTAAAATAGTGTTACCTAAATTTAGGTTCTTGAGAACTTTAAGTCCGTCTGAAGTTATCATTGATAATGGTAATCTTGGGTAAATTTATTGGGGTTAATTATTCTATTAAGTGAAAACTGATTTAAAATGCATGTTCAGAATTTCCGCCTTTCCCTTGCACTCATTTGTAAGTCGGCCATTTGATTGTAATGCAGACACTCAAATGTTGCTTTGTTTTTCGACTTTCATTTATAATTGCAAATATGTTTCTGTGGGTTGTTCTTTTCCATGACATTGTTTATACCACTGATCCATTCTGCCTATGTCAGTAAATTGTGATTTTGTTTAGAAATGTTTTTATTTTTTGTTTCTCGTTCGTTTCGCCTGCTTTTGTAGTCCGTTTTTCCTTTCAGCTTTCGTTTAAGTGGTCTTGTTAGCCAAGGTCGGCTATGATTTTTTTAATGATTTATAGATGGTACATTTTTAGGAAATAATTCCTTCTCTTTAGTATGTCCAGTTGTTATCTATGGCATTTTTGATAGGTTGGTAAAGGATGTGTTATACATATTTCCCATGTTTTGTTTTATATGATCCCAATTGGCTTTAAGTACATGTATCTTGACTACTTTCCAGAAGTAATTTTCTCGAAAGATCGTTTCATATTGTTCATGTCTTTAACTTTTCCGTGATCAATGTAGAAAAGGGCTTTATATAGGCATTTTTCATCTTTACCCATTCAATATCACACTCTGTTATTAAAGGTTTGCCAAATAAAGCAAAGGTAATCTATTCCTGGGTTAAAACATCCTTAGTATTCCGAACAAATAAAAGTTTTGTAATCAGTTATTTTATAAATATGACCATATCAATGATATGTCATGTCAACACAGAAGTGCTGACTAGTGGATTGGTGATGCCCTCAGGTAGGAAACCTCCACCATCAGTGGCATCGACCCAGTAGTATTAAAAAGACTTATTATTAAAGACAGGATTATAATGTTGTACGCCAGACGAGCGTTTCATCTACAAAAGACTTATCAGTGACGCTCGAATAAAAAAAAATGAAAAGCCAAATGAAGTACGAAGTGGAAGAGTACTGAAGTCCGAAAATTCCAACCTTTTTATCACCATTTAGATGTTACTAAAGAAAGAGATCATCATTTGGGTGTTACTAAAGAAAGAGATCACCATTTAGGTGTTACTAAAGAAAGAGATCATCATTTAGGTGTTACTAAAGAAAGAGATCATCATTTAGGTGTTACTAAAGAAAGAGATCACCATTTAGGTGTTACTAAAGAAAGAGATCATCATTTAGGTGTTACTAAAGAAAGAGATCGTCATTTTGTGTCTGAAGATTATTGCGAAGTACATGTAATTTCAACATACAGAAGATTATACAGATTATACATTAAGCATTATGTTACATGTTAAGTTATTGCAGAAAACAAAAGGATAATACTTTATGGTAATTCTGATAATATTGGGTAAATAAAGGCAACAGTAGTGAACCGCTGTTCAATAGTAATAATTCGATAAAGCAAAAACAAATCCGGGTAACAAACTAAAACCGAGGGAAACACATCAACTATAAGAGGAAAACAACGGAACAACAGAAACACTTAACTACAACTGCCATATTCCTGCCTTGGTACTGGACTTTTTAAGAAAAAATGGTGGGTTGAACCTGGTTTTATGGCTAGCAAAACTTCCTGCTTATATGGCAATGTTAAAAATACCGCTAAAATGACAATACTGCGTGACAGGAATACAGTACAAACAAACGCAAGAACACTCAGCACAGAGAAATACATAAATAAATAATATAATAGTACATTACAACATATTAACCGCAGAATAACAACAGACACCTCCCATAAATTTAGGACAGCATACCAGGACACAAAAAACGAAATATAAACTACACGTCACATTAATGGATCAACGTCACAAAAAGTGACTTATTTTTTGTGATGTTTATATTATCACAGGTAAATTTCTAAAAATAAAATAGATTTGTTTTATTTATAGACACGTACAAGTATTTTCTAACGATGACAAGAATATCAAAATGGAATTGGGTTTTGTAATGGTGTTATTATTTGTATTTTCTAACCATGTCAGTTTTTCTTCTAAAAAAAAAACTGTGTATAAACAAAAAAATATTGTGCATATAGTTGCTTTAAACTTAAAGTTATTTAAATGAAGTACAGTCGAACCTCGTTATGTCGAATTCGAAGGGACCGGACCAAAGTATTCCACTTATCTGAGGTTCGACTTATCCGAGGTCGAGTGTGTCGTCATTAATTTGGAATGCATGAAAAACGTTATTAGATTTGTGTAAACCAGATACTTTGAACTGATTTTTTATCTTAACTTTTACATACATATAGAAAATAAAAATCAAATAACTGTAATATAAGACAAGATCATGTAAGATCAAACATTAACCACCGTGAAAACAAACAACATAAAACAAAAACCCTGTAGACGAACCACGAGTCGACTATACTGACAAATAAGACATATGTAAATCACGCTTAGCCACAATGGTAATCCATGATATATTTGATACGTACTTTAATTGTAAATTTTTAGGTTTTTAAAATTTAATTTATTAATCTCAATGCAACTGGAAAAAGCTGAGTTATTTTATTGACGACATATATATTATTTAGTAGCGGACGTGTTTAATTCGACAAACTGTGTTGTTCTTGTCGACATGTCCCTTTATTCCAAAAAAGCAGACACCATACAGGAAATTGTCTACAAGAATTAAAGGAAGCAACCATTATCCTTTAACTTCTTTAAATATACATTCCGGTATATGAATAATGTAATATCGCTGAATATATAAAACATTGCTGATTATGTTGATCGGATCTTTACCATTCAACTTGAAACTACAGGATAACAGGATACAACAGTGCTGTCTGCTTCATATATAGAAATGGAAAATGAGTAAACGTTTAGATAAAAGTAATTATTCTATAATGAACTTTTCCTTTTTTGTCACCATATCAGCAGCACCTGCTTTTGAAATGTAAATCTTCAAATTAGTATGCTATTAAATTGATAAAAAAAAGTAAAACAGCAAAAGTACAAAACGGTAAGTCCCTTAACAATTGGCAAAATCAACGTATAACGTATCTAACAAGCACACGATAGAGCGCTTCTTTGCATAAAAAAAGTCATCAAAGATACTAGGCTTATAATTTGTTATGCTTCGTCTACATACGACTACTATTGAAACACAGGATTTATATGTAAATAAAGGCAACAGTAGTATAACGGTGTTCAAAAGTCATAATTCGATTGAGAGAAAACAAATCCGGAGTACAAACCAAAACCGAGGGAAACATATCAGCTATAAGAGGAAATCAAATGAACAACAGGAACACCGAAGTGCACAAAAACGCCAACACACATAGAAACGAACTATTTGATTAAAATTGCCATATTCCTGACTTGGTACAGGACATTTTAAGAAAATATGGTGGGTTGAACCTGGTTTCATGGCATGCCAAACCTCCCGCTTTATGACAATGTTAAAAAATATCGCTAAAACACTACGTGACAGAAAAACAGCACAAACACACACAAGAACATTCATAACAGAGAAACGCACAAACAAATGATATAATAGTCGACACAACATGCAAACCACAGAACAACAACGAACATATTCTCCATCAACGAAAAACACCACAGGATATCAAAAAGATTGACAAAATACCGATACACGTCGTATAGCAATGTAAATTCACTCTCAGTATAACAGTCATATTCGGGAATAGGTCACGTTCGGTACTTAGCAGACAGACGACATAGATGTTAAACCACAATCTAAGACGTGGTTAAAATGTCATTAGTTAGTTTAGACACAGACACATCGTATAGATCAACCAATTCGTGATGGTGTTCATAAAATTTACGGAGTGTCATTTTTAATCTTTCCTCCTCATAACTCTGTTGGAGCAGTTTCTGCGTAAGGAGCACACTCCTGTATATGAAGTTAGTATAGTGTGAACATGCACGAGCATAACGTATCAATTGAGATATGTACACACCATACGACGGAGCAGAGGGTATGTTACTGCAGAGAAATGGGAAATTGATAATTGGGAAGTTGAAATCATCCCGTTTGTCATAGATTTTAGTGTGAAGTCGTCCATCTGTGTCAAAATTGAGGAAAAGATCAAGGTTTGAAGCTGTCCTTCTAGTATCAGTAGTGTCCTTAATTTAAAGTTCACTGGGATATATGAGATGCAAGTACTGACTGGAATATGGGTTATTCAGTGATAGGACATCATCAATATATCTGAAAGTAAAATTTGCAAGGTGCTTTTTCTTTTTGTCTTTTAGAAGGTTTTGAATAAATTCTGCTTCATACGAGTACAAAAACAAGTCGGCCATAAGGGGTGCACAATTAGTACCCATTGGAATACCGACTGTCTGTTGAAATATCAATCCTCCAAACTCAACAAATATATTGTCGATTAAAATGTCCAGTATTTTGATAATATCATCTTCACTGTATTTTCTGATAGAATCAGTGTGGTTCTTCACAAAATAAAGAATTATTATAACCCAAAACAAGAAATTTATTTCTACGATTCCCATTTTTATAGAAAAAGCTCTGTTTAATGAGATGGTGAAGTCAATCTTTCAATTGAGCATGGGTAATAGTAGTGTAAAGCGTAGAAAAATCAAAGGTCTTAAAGTTGCTGCAAAATTGCAGTGATTGTGGTCTGAGATTTAGCAGTAGATCTTTAGAATTTTTGAGAATCCACATCTGATTGACACCACTGATTGAGTAAATCTCATCACAATATTTTTGAAGGCCATCTTTTACTGTAGAAAGAATAGTAGTCAACACTTTAGAAAGATGTTTAGTCGAACATCTTGATGATCCAGCTATGTATCGTTCTTTATACGGAGTTTTATGAAGTTTTGGTATCCAGTATAATGACGGTAGATTTTCTTCGTTTTCTTTGATGTTGATACCAAATGAAAGAAGGACAGATTTGTGATTTGTAAAATTGTGATTTGTAAAATATGTAATTTGTAAAATTGAACCCATACATTTATTTTTAATTTGTTTAGACACCATCTAGATTCCATAGACCTTTATGGAAAATAAGTGTCACAGATAACAACGGATATTTTTAATTTGGTGGAAGTCCCAGATTTGTGCTAAAAATCACAATCAAGTATTTTGATTGATTGAATACTGAGTCTGAGTAAGATAATTTTACTTGAAAGTTTAATGACTGTAAGCCCTTATTTCGGTCAAGTACTTGATGGGGTTTGCGCTATCATTAGTTTTCTTTGTAATATTTTATAGACAATTGTTCTTCTGTCCGCCCTCATCAAACTAAAATAAAATAATCAAATGAAATATGAAATTAAATAAAGAAAGTATACAATTTTGAGTACACACAACATGCGTTTCTGAAATAAGGTAATTCGAGCGCCACTAGTAGTCTTATGTAGACGAAGCATAACAAATTATAAGCCCGGTATCTTTGATGACTTTTTTTATGCAAAGAATCCCTCTATCGTGTGCTTGTTAGATACGTTCTCACTTTAATAACATACTAATTTGAAGATATACATTTCATAATAAAGATAGTACAGCCAAAATTGTTAAAGGTCAGTATTCAATTTCCTGATTGAGTTGCAATCTTAGTTTTAAAACAATTACAAGCTTTAATGAAATGGAAATTAAAAAAACCCAAAATATTCTAATACCGAATCACTGACAACTGGGATAACGGTAGTTTTTTGGGACAGGATACACACTTAATATTAGAATCCTAAACTATACATCATAAAATAATTGACTCGAAGGTAAAAATCAATTATCTAAGTTAAAAAATATTTATTAAAGGAGAAATCTGAAACATATTTTACACGTTGTTCTAACAAATATATGTTATGGCATTTATTATTTTTCAGTGTCTGCAAATGATTTTCAGAAAATTAAATATTCCAACAGATACATGTATCTAACGCTAGTGAAAGCTATACCACGTGACAAGTTTTCTGATGAATTGAAACCACGTGAAAAGCGTGACGATGAATTTAGTTATCACCCATAAAATGCAAATTTGGAAGTATTTAGGCAAATTGATATCAAGTTAATTCATTTGCGATTTATGTTTCACTGTAAATGAAAATTGGGATGTTTTCATATTAATTTCATTGAAGAGACAGTTCAGCCTACAGTATAAACAAGATAATAGATTTCCTGCTGTTTCAGGTGATTAATAAGAATAAATATATCAAAATTGCCGTAGAAGAGGACATTACCGTATCAGATATACCTACTTCATCAGGGCAATTATTTAGACACGGTGATAGATAATGAAGGAATTGATTGGACCTGCTGGGATGAAAATTATATACTAATGACACCACATATGACTGGCATTTTTCTATCAAGTTGGACCAGGTGAGTGATATCCCGGAACAATTAAATCTGTCCATGCCGCACAGAGATTAGCATAATATTACACCAAACTTTGCAGGAATTTTAAGATCAACGCTTTACAGAACTGTGTTTACTGACGATATAACCTTGTGATAGATTTTATATAAGGTATTGGTTGACTGATAATCCCTGTGAACCTAGTATTCTGTTCTAATCCTGTAATTGCTCCATCTCATAAATGAATAATAAATTTGAAAGTGATATGTTATAACATTACCATGTTTCCTAACAACCAGCTTTTGATGAAAGAGTCAAAAGTTCAATCGTGCAGAAAGGATGGATATTTTAAATTTTCAGCTCAAGTTTTGTGTAGTAAACAAACTGGTCAGTGGTGGAAATGCAGCACCCATTTAAGGATAAAAAAGAATCGGTGAATGCATAGATATTTTATCTCTTCTCTCGAAGTTCTTTTTGATTATAAAAATATGGATCCTTTTGAAAATCCTGGATCCACTACATACATAAATATGCCACATTTGTGTATCAAACAGCTTAACAGCTGTAAGGTACCACTATTTCTCCTAAAAGTATCCTAAAGTACGGGTATCTGAATGAATAACGTTGCAAAAAATACAAGCACACAAATTGACAATGTTGCAAATTGACGATACCTAATGACCACATTTCGTCCTGGTTCTATAAGGGATTTCTGAGACAAAATAGTATGACCCACCAAATAAATGTATTGATTACTAATTGTTTGCTATCATTAAAATGTGTGTTCTAATTTAGTTGACCAATCTTCTCTTATACACTTGAACTAATGGCACTAAAATATACTTTACATCGTTCCTTTTTTAAACGAACAAAGATTCTAGGCATGATTGGTTGGTTGTTGAACGTTGATGGTCCAGGGGCAAAATTTCCTACATATTCTTTTTAAATTGAAGGATTGAGACTTACATAGTCGGTTAACAACTTTTGACTTAAAAAACTCTAATGACAAATATTAAATTCATAGTGTTAAACAACAAAAAATCAACTTCCATAAAACCAATTGTCAATTGTATTTCATCCTGATATCCACTTTACTTAAATATTATGATTGTATTAATTATTGTTTTACTTGTACTATAAAGGTCAAAGAAATTATGTTTTGATCAGCACATTTCAGAGCCTACTATCGAGATGCCTAATTCGACGTTTACCAAAATGACATTTAATTAGTCCGCACGGAAATTGCCAGTCTTCAAATATGTCCCGGTGTTTTTTGGTAGTATATTCATCTGACGGTTATATCTAGAGACGCGCAGGTTAGATCTGAAGGTCAGTGCCTATGTATTATTTCTGCAACAAGAAAACAGGAAGGATATTAAAAACGCTTATAAACAAAAAGGACAAAAAGCTTATTTTAGACATATAGCTTCTAATGTCTTCGTGTATTTATACATCATAAACGTTACTTTGTTTTAGGTTTGAGCGTTCCTGATAAAGGTAAATCCAGAAAAGCGCTTCTTTTTAAAGTGTTACTTCCGTGTAATGTAACAAGACAGCTTATATCAATTTCTTGCTTATGTCCAGAGGATATTTAACTTAATGTGTTATTGTGATGCTATATAATGCAATGTACCAGATTGTATACATTCGTAAAGGAAAATATTATATAATAACATAAACGGTAGCAATGTTTCTGCACCATATACGCATTTCGACAATAAACGTCTCTCCGATGATGCAGGAAGCCAAAATATTTGAAACTCAAAAAAAAAAAAAAAAAATTATGAGCTTATAAACAAGGATGGACAAAAAAGTATAGCCAAAATCGGACATGGAATCAGAGCTTTACATGAGGGAGATATATTTCTTAATTTAGATAATTTCCAAAATTTTGTTATACCAAATATTAATAACACAATATCAATATTTTCATGCCAGTACCGTTGTACTTACTACTGGGCTGATGATACCCTCGGTGGCTGACAGTCCAGCAGCAGAGGTATCGATCCAGTGGTACATTGTACATGTAGTATATTTAATAATATTAACTGTACCATTTTTCTGCACCAGATACAAATCATTTCGACAATAAATGTCTCTTCGGTGATGTTCAAGGTCAACATATTTGAAATCAGAAACTAATTAAAAAATGAAGAGCTTATAAACCAAAAAGGACAAAAGTATATCCAAAGCTGGGCAAGAAATCAGAGTGTTGCATTAGGGAGATATATAAATCACTTTTTTACCCTTCATTTGTAAAAACATTAAGGATGTACACCTCTGATTAGCCAAAAATTTCTAGAATTAATTTTTTTTTCTTAACCTGATTTTTGGGTTTATATGACTGTAAAAAAATAATTGGTGAAGAAAAAAATCATATAGTGGTGCACTTCTTTTTTGGCTACGGCCATTATAAAGTACCCAATTTTGATGTTTTTCATATTTTTCATCAATTTTTACCCATTTTGGGGCTATTATCATGAAAAAAATCACAGTTTCACAATTAAACTTTTTTTTCATACTTTCACTTAAGTTGAAAGGGACCAATCTGAATTTTAACTTAAAAAAACTATAGGTAGGTGTTAATATAAGAAAGTTTTATAAAATTTTGTTGCTTTTTCGTGTCAAATTTACCATGCTGTCAATTTTGTAAATTTGGGATTTTACTCTTTTTTTAGAACAAAAAGCATATTATTCCAACTTCTTTGTTATAATTGATTGAAAAAATACATACCTAAGAAATTTGAAAAGAAAAAATTGATATGGGATGTACATGTTTCTGGTAAAATCATTTCTTGTATCCCTCACCCATTTTCTCAACATTTTGGCTAATGAGACTGACTTGATTGGTTATAAAATTTGAAAATTTTATTACTCAAAAACTACTTATTGTAAATACACAATTTTTTCACAGAGTTAAGTTTGATTATAATATTTTTTTTTAAATTCATTGATATTTTCCACTTGTATCACACGTTTTGGAAATAATTCCAGAACGAGATTCCAACGAGACTAAAACGTCAGAGGACTACATCCTTACGCTATTTTATTGATTCACAATTTGTGCACAACATTTTAAATATTCAGAAGTTTGACATAATGTATAGACGATTGTTTTTATGTTAAAGACTGTAAGTTGACTACTTTAGTTCTTTTTGCTTTATTTGGTTGCTGTTTCGTTGAAATAAACTGATCAACATCAAAAAGAAATCAAATCAATGGAAGGTTACAATCATTCGGTACGGTGTAACATGTTTAGGGCCATTAAAAAATTATGTATATTCTCATCACAAAATACCGTAACTCTAAATTGAAAATTACCTTCCGGGGCACCTGAGATCACCCCAGGTTTTTTGTGAGGTTCGTGTTGCTCGGTCTTTAGTTTTCTATGTTGAGTTTTGTAAACTAATTTTTGTCATTTGTCTTTTTCTTCTATTTTTTTTTGCATGCCTTTATCAGTTTAGTTTTAACTTATGAGTTTGAATGTCCCTTTGGTATCTATTGTCTCTCTTTTAAGAACCAGAGGCGAATTTAGTATTTTTAAGCATGCTGATAGTTAGTAATATCTGTTATACTTAAACAAATGAATAACGATTCAGCGACTGTATTATACACTGATATTGAACTGTGTTTTGTTTCATGTTTTGTATTCAAAGGAGGAGATATGATAAGAGCCATTTTTTTGGCCCCCGACATTGAAACATAGGATGATATTTGAAAAAAAGGCAGGACAGGAGTTTTGAGAAGAAAAAAAAGGCAGGATGGGCAACTTGGCAAAAAAAGGCAGGATGACAATTTAAAGGATAAACTCATAAAAAAGTCAGGACAGAGGTTATGACTAAAACAAAATGCAGGACAAAATTTTTCGTCCCATATCGAATTTACTGACCCCATATATATCGTATTAGGTCACTAGCACACTATGTAACTAATAATATATCTCTCTAATGAAATGAAGTTTATCAATGTTTTTATTTTATCATGGTAATCAAGTTTTCTTCTGTCATTGAATGTATTTATTATTACACATCCCTAAATTCATTCAACAAATTTCCGACTTTTTCATTATTTACAATTCTGATTTGACTTTTGATTAGGCCTTCCACCTGTTTTGATTTTAGTATCAGTACTGATAAGTCTATAATGTAATCGACGCACCAAATTATAAGCCTGGTATCTTTGATGCATTTTTATAACCTGTTTTTATCAAACACAGACCAAAAGAAAGACATAGTAACAGAAGCGAAAAAAACTAATGTTGCGGCAGCGGGATGTAAAAAAAACTTTCTATAGCCTCTATCTCTAACATCTCCTACAAGAGACCATAAAGCTAATATATGATCGAAATGAGCCTACTTTATACGTGAGCTTTAAAGGGCAGATCGAATTAGTTGGAGAGAAAATAGGCTAGCTAGGAACATTACGAGCAGTATAGAATAACTGGCATGAAAATAATGCTTTGAGGTATCTGAAACGTTTACCAGACATCGAATTAGTAAGGTTACCAACAAATTCAAGTTTGTTTTCAATTGGTTCTGTCACTGAAACAGATATTTGTTCAGCGGCTCTAAAGGGATTCTATCGTATTCTTGCTAATCGTCAGTATACGACGAAGTCTGAATTGTATTTATTTCATCTATGACGTTCATGCGTCATAGGTATAAAATATTTTAAGCTTAATTTAGCATGCTGATCGTGATTTACATGTATATTACATCTATATAAATCACTGGGATACACTACTGTTGTCTCTTATGTAAATAAAATAAACAATGTACTAATATTCAAAACAGTTTCTGTAATAAAGTAAATAAAATATAAGAGGGTTCTTCTATATTTGTGTTTTTTTTTTGTGTATGGATTGTAGACAATTTTGATACGTAATCGATCATTCAGAATAAATATTCTATCACACGGGGTTAAGGGATTTGGTGACCTGGACAAACTTTATAAAGGGGCATCCGTTTGGATGTGCAGGATGTGTAAATACTCAATCATGCCAAGATGGAAAGGGGACATTAAGGACGATGTCTCGTGTTGGTATTGTCCCGTTCTCTGCATTTTAATGAATTAATGTAACAACTCTTTGAGGGGTCCATAGATAGCCTGTTGCATGGCATAATTTCAGTCTATTATCCAATATAGTCTCCTTTTAGTACTGGGAGCCTAATTTTTACCATCTTTATCCTTGTCGTCTGCAGAACCTACCTTTTTAATTTATTATTATTATGTTCTTGTTCTGAATATACTTGAAATATTTGCAACTGCATGGACATTCAGAAAACGAAAATCAATCAATCAGAAAGAAAAACATTCTGCTCAGTGTTCAATCATAATCAACACAAAATTAAGAAGGGACATGCTGTAATATAACAAATATTTGTTATTTGCAATCATATTTTTTTCCATCTGAAAAGGAAACTAAAATGTTAACCTTTCAGCAGGCTCATTCAGGAAAAGTGTAAAGACAATCTTGACTGTCACAAATACCGGAACATATATTTATGGAACGCCATGACTGTCTTCTGATGTTGATTGTTTAATATGTTCGGTGCTTTATGCATTATGTTCAGTAGTATTTATATTATGTTCAGTAGTTTTCATATTCTGTTCAGTAGTTTTGACATTATGTTCAGTAGTTTTGACATTATGTTCGGTGCTTTGGTTATTATGTTCAGTAGTTTCATTATTATATGCAGTGGTATTTAAATTATGTTCGGTACTTCTGACGTTACATTCAGTGCATTTTGCATTATGTTCAGTACTTTCGACATTATGTTCAGTAGATTCAATATGATTTGCAGTACATTATGTATTACCTTCAGTGGTCCCGGTTACTTTTTATTCGGTGGATTATTCATTATGTTCAGTAAAAGCATCAGTATTATACTCGGTTCAATGAACTAAATGTTCAGTAGTTGTATCGTTATAATGATGCAGTAAAAATTGGGAAATCAATAACGGAAATTGTCGGGAAAAAAACGAACGCGAACATTTTTGACGGACGTTTTCTTCATTGACACTTTTACGGGATGGAATGAAAATGGAAGAAATGGAAGCAGTATTAAATTGGTTTGGTTTACGTTCCCACGTTGGCAATTTTCACAAGGAAAAGATTACTCTTGACTTAATTTGTAAGATGTCATGATTGATTGATTGTTGTTTTTTTTTAACGTATAGTGGCAAATATTTCACGCATATTTATGACGGAGAGAAGAATGTTTAAACAAAAAATAAGAAGTTGCATGCATTGTCGTTGATACACCATGACTATAGAGAGACGACAAAAAGACAAACAGCAAAAAAAAATTTATATAAAAACATATTCTATAGCTTTTGTATTCCTAGAAGGTAACCCTTTTTGTTGGTTGGTTGTAGCATATTAATCTAATGCACCGACTTACTGACTTTTAAGAGACCACAAAAAATCTCCTTCTGGATATTCTTATTGTATTCTGCATCCTACCCCGCTAATAGGCGCTTAAATATCAGATATTTATTTGAAATAACCCAAGATATATGAGGTTGTGGATGAGGTTTACAGAATAGAGAATAATGCCCCTACCCCCAAAAAAGAGAAGACGGGCAAAACTGGTCGTTATCAGAACTGGTTAATTGATGTTACCATGCAAATTATGTACATTCGATATTTTCCTCGAAAATCACGATCTTGCACGAGTTAACAAATCTTGACGTATTATTTCGTCCACTTTTGCAAACAAAGCCATGATAATCTTACATTCTTCTCCTGCATTGTGTCAGAAATTATTACAACAATGATAAAATAGTTCGTGATAGAGTTCAGACAAAAATGACAGCAAAAAGCTCTGCAATAGCAGAAAAACCATGCAGAAAACAACTAGTCATAAATTTCATACATTCAAAGAGCTACATTGAAATGTATGCTGGTATGAGAGGGTATAGAATGAAATATTGTACAAAGTGCTACAAAAAATGAACATTGAGTATCAGTATGATTGTCATTTTAAAATCATTTATTAAAATTTCTAATCTTCCAAATTCAAGCTGTATACACAAAAACTAACTAGGTCAAATAAATATCTGATATTTAAGCGCCTATTAGCGGGGTAGGATGCAGAATACTATAGGAGTATCTGCAAGGAGATTTTTCGTGGTCTCATAAAAGTCGGTGCATGAGATTAATATGCTACAACCATGCAACCAACAAAAAGGGTTACCTACTAGGAATACAAAAGCTATAGAATATGTTTTTATATTTTATTTTTTGCTGTTTGTCTTTTTGTCGTCTCTCTAAGGTCATGGTGTATCAACGACAACGCATGCAACTTCTTATTTCTTGTTTGAAAATTCTTCTCTCCGTCATAAATATGCGTGAAATATTTGCCACTGTACGTTCAGAAAACAACAAACAATCAATCAATCATGACATCTTACAAATTAAGTCAGGAGTATTTTTTTTCCTAGTGAAAATTGCCAACGTGTCAACGTAAACCAAACCAATTTAATACTGCTTCCATTTCTTCCATTTTCATTCCTGATCCCGTTAAAGTGTCCATGAAGAAAACGTCCGTCGAAAATATCCGCGTTCGTTTTTTTCTGAAAATTTCCGTTATTGATTTCCCGACTTTCACTACATCATCATAATGATACAACTACTGAACATATAGTTCATTGAACCGAATATAATACTGATGCTTTTACTGAACATAATGAATAATCTACCGAATATAAAGAAACCGGGAACACTGAAGGTAAAACATAATGTACTGCAAATAATATTTAATCTACTGAACATAATGTCGATGGTACTGAACATATGAAAAATGCACTGAATATAACGTCAGAAGTACCGAACATAATTTAAATAACACTGCATATAATAATGAAACTAATGAACATAATAACCAAATCACCGAACATAATGTCAAAACTACTGAACATAATGTCAAAACTACTGAACATAATATAAATACTACTAAACGTTATGCATAAAGCACCGAACATATTTAACAATCAACATCAAAAGACAGTCATGGCGTTCCATATATATTATCTCAAATAATCATCATGTAAGCTGAAAAATATGTAGAAAAATGACGAACATATCTTTTTTTCAAATTCCGCCACATCTCTTAAGATACACCCTTTGAATTTTGAACTGAAACCTATGACGTCAAATTATCCATACCAATTGCCAAACTTTCAAAAAAATGATTGAAAAACCGCTTTACCATTTTAGTGAAAGGGGAAGACGATGTAAGGCATGTCAGCATAGAAACCTTTAAAAATTTGGTCAATTAGACGATGAACTAAACGAATGGTGCCAAGGTTAAATTACAGACATTTATTAATCAATTCGTATTTTACAGTTTAAATTAAAGGCATATGATCCGTTTAGTTTAACAAAAAAAAATGGATATGTTTTACATGCTTGAAGGGCTTAGTGTTACCATAAAATACGTGTACATAGATTTTCTTTTAAAAGAAAATCACTTATCATACATGCACGCCATGTTCATCAAGATCACGGTTGGTAAACCTCGCATCAAAACCCGAAAGTTAATTATCAGTTAAAGTTTTCGGTCAACAATCACCGAAAAAAGTATTGTTTATCGACTGTACGTAATGGATTGTTAATGAATGGAAAAGTGCATATTGGGGCTATTTTTACTAAATATGCATTCATTGGTTCAATTATTTCCTTCTAACTAGAATCCAAGAGACTCGTTTCATATCACTTGAATGAATCTCAAATAGATATCAATAGAAAAGAACATTATATTTATGCTGTTACACAATTCAATGTAAATTAAACTTTTCACACAATGAAACTTTAATGATGTGCATTACATAAGCGGGTAAAATGATTAATTTGGCATCGGATGCGTGGATGCTAGAATCGATTTAAAAAAAATAATTGCCGGTAGGTTCAAATAAACGGAACAAAGGACCCTACAGAAATTCGCCCAATAAATGTTTGACATCCTACAAAAAATCCTTGCAAAGTGGTGCATCTAACGCTATCCGAAGAAGCTTACCTTTGAGTAACTTGACAGGTGCCATATTTGTAATCAGTTGGAATTAGATCTTATTAAGTGTGTATGTCTTAATGTATGAAAACATTGTTAACCTGCGATTTTCAAATGAATAACATTTTATTTTAAATGTCATTGAACTATGAGCATGAAAGAAAAGACATCCCAGACTTATTTGTCCAGCAAACATAAAACAGACAAGACGCAAGTTAATAAATCTAGTCTATTAGCACGATTAAGTCTTCATTTGGAATTGTTTATTTAAGTTTTCCTTATTCATTTGGATGCAATTGTTTCTATTTCATTTTTTGTAATTTGGTCTCCATCACGACAGCTGAATCACGGAGACCGGAAACCATTGGAAGCCATTTCGATGTAGTAACCTGAGTACCAAAGAGCTTAAAAACATTCATTGTGTGAGTTGGCAAAACATTGTAGTGTTAATTGATCTCGATCAATGCCAATTTGGTCTTGAAAAGTAACACTGCATAGAGTTCTCTTTTGATTCAATCAAAATGAAGATAGATTAGGGATTTCAATTCAGCATTGTACAAACATTTTGCGTTAATTATCAATCCATTTAAGCATTTTAGTCAACACTTTGAGTATCGAGTTCCATTCAATCATGGATAATATATCAACCGGAATACAAGACATGGTATGTTTATGGGAAAATATAAGTTTATTATAACACATTAGTACTTGGAATCTGTAGAAATGCATGAATCTGATACCCTTTTAAATGAAAGTTTTGGTACAATTCTATGCAAGTCATTTGTAAACTAATACATTTAATAAATATTTGTTTCAGTGATGCTACATTCGATAAGGCTTTCTATAAATGGCAGAAGTCGATTAAAGAATGAATTTAAAATGTATTTCTAATTTACGTGCGTCGGAGAGTGAATTCTGAATAGGCACCATTGTTTCGAAATGGGGAAAAAATCTCGATCGGAAATAAATTAGAGAATAATAAATGTGAATGATTAGTTATTTAAGGTACTTTGGTGAGATGTAAATCGCAGATAAATAAATTTAATTATTTTTCTATGGAAATTTGCACGAGGTTGTCAAGATAGCAAATATAATTAACCATATAAATGTGAAACTGTTTTGGTTTGCTTATTTAATTACTTCATCCACTTTTTGTATCAAGTCTCAAATTAATGGCAATTACACTTTTTAATTGACGTAAAGAGAACAATTACATAATCACTAATTGAAAATGCTTTCGATTTTTCTGCATATGGGTGCGTATTTTCTCTCTCCAGCGAAACAGTATATTACCATGCATTGCCAACATTTAATATTTTCGTATCTGAAGTCAATTTCAGACTAAACCAACTGGTGATAACTAGTGGGCAGAAAATGCCAGGACAGTGAAGCATACAACATATCTGGATATATCGATATAGACAACAGTCATGTTTAAGAATATGTCAAAGCCTAATTAAATTGTTCTTTTAAGTGTAATTACTATACATCTGTACCAAGACACTCTATTATCATGCTTCTGGATTTTTTATTAACAAAGTCTGAAATATCAAAACCACAAAAAACAGTGTTAAAATTTAATGTCATCACTGTGAAAGTTTCACAACTCAACGGTTTTTCACACAGACAAAATGTAAGTGTAAGTGATATTTAAAAGCTAGAAAAGAACCATATATTCAAAATGCACCATTAGACCACAACTGACAAATTGACTAGGTATAAATTTCTGCGTTTTTAATAGAGATTATTATTGTCCAAAGACAAACATAACAGAAGTTGCGATAGGCGTGGAGTCTCTGAAAACGAAACAATTCGTGTAACTCTGACAATGAGAATTGTTATCCTGTTTTACCAAACACTAGTACTGTAATGTTTCTAATTACAAACTAATGTCTCTTTTTTTTAATGCAAATCCGATAAAAAAATATGCATGTTGAGTAAAAGTAAAAGTAACTATAATGATTAGTTTCTAAATTCGCAGGTATATTCAGTATTGATAAATTTTATTCTGCTTGTGTAGCCGTTCTGCATATTCCATAAAACAAATATGAATGATGTATTTATAGCCATACAAGGAGCGCATCTACATACACATATGTATAGAGATAAAACAACCCCCCCCCCCTCCCACACACACACACACTGTAGGCGGAATATCAATTTAATATTAAAGGGCATTATTCTGTCATAATGAACTACATAATGTGTTTAGCATTATAACTTACTTGATCCCTTAGATAAATCAAAATGTCAATGCTTCTAAGAATATTAGTATATTGTATTAGATTGCTTGAAGCGTGGGACCTTCCTTCTTGGGGACATTATCATCAAACATAAAGAGTAGAAATACTTCTTAATGCCATGTCTAAACAGACGTACATGTATTAAACATAAAGTACGGGAGCTACCTAACTTATTTTTGATAAAAAAAGAAAGAAAACATAATATTGGGGATAAACAAACCCATAAGTTGAAGAAAAACAGACAAGTCAATGACAAATGAGAAAACGTCGAAAAGACATACATCAGTCCACAAAATACTTCACAGAAAACCTAAAATTGAGCCACACGAAAACTATCACAAACCGATAGTGAGTTCAGGCGCTTCAGAAGGGTCAGCAGTTTCTGCTTCACTATAGAGATATTAATAAATAAACCTCGACTACGATATATTAGATTATGTTTCATTAAAGATTGGTTTAAATTAAGATAATCTGAAGTAATTCAAAAACGAATATAACCAAAAACTATTCACAATTTCATATGTTTACTGCACAACCTTTGTTAGGCATGTACCTGTTAAACTACTACTATATATTGTTTTATAACAGAGCCCATCATTAATTCATGATAGGTATAACTCTTTTGGCATTAGGTAGATTGATAAAACTTCTAGCATGTTTAAAACAGTGGCAGAAGGACATAGCTAGTTGACGTCGTTTACCTGTATAATCGCTCTGGCTTACAATCAAAATGATTCATGGGACTTTCAACTCAGTCCGCAGTCCTCGGTCAGAGCATTGCAATGATCACTAGATCTCTAAGATATAACATTTTATTCTTACTCCCTGAATGTAATTCGTTATAATTTAATTTTGGATGTAACGCGTCTTCTGATTGGCTGACGTTGTTTTGTTTATCAGCTCATAGACATAATTTTGTCATGTGACCGTGACGTCATCAACGTTTTTTCATGGTTTACTCCGGTTTAAAATGGAATTTAGAATTAAATTATAAGAAATGACTGTAATATTTTTTCTGTCTATTCGAAATAACATAAAAAATGTGGTGCACACTTTAAAATAACCCGCTACGCGGGTTATTCAGTGTGCACCACATTTTTGATGTTATTTCGAATAGACAGAAAAAATATCACAGTCATTCCTTAAATAACCAGAGAACTCCAGTTTCTCTTTACCAGTGAATTCGATCCTCATGGATTTGGCAAATTTACATAAATTTGCATATGGTCATGTTGGATCACGATCGATCAATCACACCGTTTAGGATTGAAATACACGTAAGTATGCAAAATTGAAGAAAATAATAATATACATGTTTTTCTTTGATGATTTGTATCCTTGAACAGACAATTGTTAATAATAAATATGTGTTGTTATTGTTATTAATGTCGGGAAATAGCTCTACAGAACTTATGTTTGTAATGTGCATGTAAAACCCGACTTTAAACTAAAATTTTCTATTCTAGTCTATATTAATACTTTCAGAATTGATCAAAGAGGGCATGCATGTACACGTCAATGAGACAACAAATCATACAACGACTCCAGACGATATTTAGAAGCCAAATGATATAGTTTTGCCTTTTATACTATAAGCATTGTACCAAAAGTATTTCGTGTTCGAAACAATTCCTTGATATCAGTTGATGTTCTTAAAAGAGATGAGAAGTCAAAGATTTTATGATAGAAATTTTAAATATAAGCCAGAAAAAATATTTATCCTGCAATCAGCCAACTATTGTACAAATAACAGGTACACAAATAAATTTTTGCTTTATTTGTACTTGTACAAATAAAGTCTTCTGTTACCCCTCTTCCATGTTGAGCAAGCGGTAATGTGGATATTTCTTTTTGCGTACCAGTTCATTTTGGTGTCCTCTTCGCGGTCCGCGTTTAAACTATGTCGATTTCTTTGAAAAATTAGAGACAATGATTTAAATTTTAACAACTAAAGTTTCAAGTGTTGGGTGTAAATTTCAGGATAAAAACAATATATGTACATTGTCGGAAAATATAAAATGTATTTGTACTCGCTGCGAAACAGGACTATTTTAGTCTATTAATACTTTCAGAATTGATCAAAGAGGGCATGCATGCGGTACACGTCAATGAGACAACAAATCATACAACGACTCCAGACGATATTTAGAAGCCAAATGATTTAAATTTTAACAACTAAAGTTTCAAGTGTTGGGTGTAAATTTCAGGATAAAAACAATATATGTACATTGTCGGAAAATATAAAATGTATTTGTACTCGCTGCGAAACAGGACTATTCTAGTCTATTAATACTTTCAGAATTGATCAAAGAGGGCATGCATGCGGTACACGTCAATGAGACAACAAATCATACAACGACTCCAGACGATATTTAGAAGCCAAATGATATAGTTTTGCCTTTTATACTATAAGCATTGTACCAAAAGTATTTCGTGTTCGAAACAATTCCTTGATATCAGTTGATGTTCTTAAAAGAGATGAGAAGTCAAAGATTTTATGATAGAAATTTTAAATATAAGCCAGAAAAAAATATGTATAAGGGTAAAAAGTACAATATATTTTGTTTTATTAAGACTCCTAAAAATTATATACCAGCATATATACTTTCATTATAAAATAAGGAAAACTACTAAGAAATAGGAGACAATTTGTTGTACAAAACAATTGAAATTTGCATAGATGTCCAATGAATTTACAAATAAAAGATATGTGAGGTAAAGGTAAACGAAACAGCAACTTAACGACACGAAAAACTCAAAAAACATCGAAAGGTCAATTTACGATTATTCAACAATAGCAAAGTATTTATTCAATACTGAATGGGGAATTCTCTAGATGGCCCCGAATAAATAAATTTAACAGAGACTATCAAAGATCTTCCACCAATACCCTTTCATGGAAGAAGCGGAGCATTATTGCCTTTTCTTAACTTTTTGTCAATGAAAGTTATATACAGGCATGCATTGGAGTCGTATTGGATGTATAAATACGCCGCCACGTCTATTCATAATAAGGGAGTTATTGTATATATACATGTATGTACATACGATGTATTGTGTAGGGAGAGTACCACGCACTCTGTGTATTTAAAAACCATAACTACAATTTCGAGTGGTGCGTACGTGCAAAATGTCTTTCTGTCCATATCTAGCAAACCTTGTTTTTCCAGTTGAAGGCTAAATTTATTTTCAGAACTAACATGAATCTAATATGCACTGCCAAAGACTAAGCAATCAAGAATCAATCAATCAATCAATGTTTAATTTGAGTTTTATATACATGTATTAACAATATTTCAACAGGAAATTATATAACAGTTTATGTTCTTCTTTTGATAATGCAGTTTTTTTTTTAAATATATCTAAATTAATTATTTTGTATTTCCATCTTTAAAATTAACACGTACCATTGTATATAATACATGTACATTGTCTGGAATTTATATAATTTGCTACATCTTAAAACTTTCAGATATAAAACTAACTACACCGTTATTTGTGTCATTATCTATGTGTCCATTAAAAGAATAAGTGTTAAGTTAAATTAAACTATATTTTCCCTTGTTTTTACATGTCTCGCACATATAATAAAACTTATAAAAGCTATAACTATCACACTGTAAAAACTGTGCTTAGAATTTAAACGTGTTGCAAGACTTATGTGCTTAGGAAAGTGTTTAATTTCTAAACATAAAATAATAAACATGTTTTGGCTCTCAGCACTTCGCAATAAACATGTTTTGGCTCTCAGCACTTTTCAATAAAAATGTTGCTGTGCTAAACATGTTTAGCTACTTTGTCAAGTATATAAAGCTAAACGTGTTTAAATTCTAAGCACTTTCAATATTTAGACACTTTCCTAAACACGTTTAGAATTACAACACATTTAGGCCGAATACGGAATCAACATTTCCTCAAAATAAATAGAAAGATGCTTGTTTATTTAAATAGTTATAAACGGTTGTGATTTTTTTATAATTTAATGATATGTATTGTTTTATTCTAGATGAGAGAAAAGCAGAGGAAATCATCATATGTCTTGGCATGCTAAAAGAGGAGATAAAGAACAGTAGCAAATATGCTGCTAGGTAAGAATCAAAAGTGTATTTGATTTTAAAAATGCCAATATATATTTGATCAATTTGAAATGAATAATATTAAGCATGAAAAGAAGTTTTATATTAAAAAATATCAATTGATTCATCAGTTAATTTATGTTTTTATACCATGGTCCTAATGTTGTTATCTGGATCTTAAATCATGCTTTTACTTTTTGGTGTTGTAGTTCGTATTCTTATATTTTTAGATTAATTCTACTTAGTTGCTTATCAATATTTTTCTATATTTCAGGCCATTGACCAGCAGTTGGGTACTAAGAAAGGAGAAGCTCTTATTGACCTGTAAAATGAAAACAGGACATTTTCAAATTGTTTTGTTGTAGGGATGGAGTACAAGTAGAAGATTGGTCAATATTATGTACATGTACCTTGATATGAATTTATTTTTGATTGTGTTCAATGATAAACTGGAAATAAATGATAACATAAATTCCTTTGTTTTATATGTTGTAATTTTGTTTTTAAAGCTAGAATTAGTATAATGATAATTTCATTTCAAAAGTTCTAGACTGTTTTACGAATATTTGAAATGAAGAAAAAATGCAATAGTCGAATGACGTGAATTGAATTAAAGAAAAAACTCATTGAGATTGAAAAGGTATTGGTCACATTCAATTTGATATGGAAATTCCAGTTTCTTAGTTTGATGCATTGGCTCCTTTTTGTGATGGTATGAAAACCTGTTTTATTGAGAGCTATCATACGTTTTACAGTCAAGCCTTCCGGAATATTAGTTTAATTGGGGCCTAATGAAGTAACGGCTTCTAACAATAAAATGATAAACATGTTTCTTCACGACCCTTTATGGTCTAAACATGTTTACATTCAAAACACTTCACAGCTAAACGTGTTTCCAGACAAAACACTTCTCAGCTAAACATGTTTCCAGATACAACAATTCACAGCCAAACATGTTTACAGTCTAAGCACTTTTTAGCTAAACGTGTTTCTAGTCTAAACGCTTTACAGCTAAACATGTTTACAGTCTAAGCACTTTTTAGCTAAACGTGTTTCTAGTCTAAACGCTTTACAGCTAAACATGTTTACAGTCTAAGCACTTTATAGCTTGACACGTTTAGGCTGTTAGCACATTAAATATTAAACATGTTTAGATTTAAAACATGTCAAAAATCGGTTTCATAAATGTGTTTAGGAAAGTGTTTAGGCTCTACAAACTTTTTATAGAGTGCAGTGATGTCATTTATTTCATTTTAAAAGTCCCTTCTCTTCTGAACATGCATGAAATATCTGCCACTGGATGTTAAGCAGTTAATAAATATCTTCATATATAAATCTATCAAACAGGTATGGTAAAAAGTGGCGATGTTTCAAAAAAGAGTGTTTTAGTATCTAATTCTTATTCACACTATCTTTGTCTGTGTGAATATTAAATGTTTTTATAATTGCTTATCTTTATCCGACTTGTCCAGTTTCTTCATCATTTGAACCGTTTGAAACTGGTATTCTTACTATGTAAAGCGACATTTGCTGCCAAATTACATGCCCGCCTAATTGACTAAAACGTATATCATAATTAACAAAAGTTCCGTAGGTAACAATAAGCAATGCAATTTATGTTATAAAATATCAACATTTCCTGCGCCATCTTTTTAAGCATCGACATGACATCAGAAAAAAGCTGATAGGCATATATGTCCATAATATAATTATCAGTTGTAGACTCTTGACGAGGTCAATACGTTATATATGGACCTGTTCGGATTATATTGACCGAGGACGAAGTCCGAGGTTCAATATAAACTAACAGGTCCATATATAGTGTATTGACTGAGTGGCAGTCCTTAATTTATATATTACATATGTAAATAGTGTAAGTTTGAAAACAATATTGACTCGATGTGACTATTTTTGGAAATGATTTTGACGCTATGTTACTATTTTTGGAAATTATATTGACGCTATGTTACTATTTTTAGTAACATGGCGTCAATATCATTTCTAAATATAGAAACGTCGAGTCAATATGTCAAAATAGTGAAAAAATACAAAATATATATTGAAAAACATGTGACCAAATAAACCAATGAGAAACAAGAAAAATCAAACCATATGTAATATTTCAAAATAGTGAAAAAATACAAAATATATATTGGAAAACACGTGACCAAATAAACCAATTAGAAACAAGAAAAATTAAACCATATGTAGTATATACAAATACACTGGCATTTGGTGGGAAGCATGTGCAATATTTTCCTAGTTTCATAGAAGGGAAACATTTTATTTTAGAAGATTTGTTATTTTTCTTGTTCTGTTCACATGCAACCTTGTCTGTGCCATAACTGTTTGATCCTTTGACTCTGGCTTCTGAAATTTTACCTGAAGGTATTATCATAAGATGATACTTACTATGATGACCTTCATGTGACCTTGAACTTTGACCTCATGGTCAAAATACTTGATAGTTTTTACATTTTTGTGTCCGGGTCAGGTCAATAAAATAAATATAAGGGGCGGGCGACATTCAAAAGTTAATAGATATTAGTTAATGAGTGGGTATCTTTTTTGTCATGTGTAAGGTATGAATAATCTACCTCCCCGGTGGCATACTGGCAACAATAAAGCAAATAGTCATGTTAAAGAAAGTCATGTTCTAACAATGTTTAAGTTCCTTTGTTATCGTTCTAGATCTAAATATGTCCTTTTAGGAAAGGGCAAAATTTATTATTTCTCAAAGACTAAAAAAAAATATCTTGCAGAACTGATAGTGGATTCATCTGGCGGGTGATGCATACAATTGGGGCCTTGTTGACGCACCCGATCTCGCTTCTTATGGGTTCAACCGATTCCCTCAGTTTTTTTATACTACTTTTTCTTTCTAAATCGATTTATAAAATATGAAAATATACAGTTACCTTACCTTCTTAATTCTCAATGTCACTTCTCTGGGTCTACCAAGTGTGTATTAAATTGTCTGGATGCAGAAAATAATATCTATTTAAAGTATACGTCTAAAAAATGAATAAGCATTTCCAAAAATTACGCAACGCTTTTTTGGAGCAAATAATGACCCTTAAGTAGTTTTAAAGTAGTGTGTAGTGTAATCATTCAGGCAATTATAAGTTTCTATGGCCCCACGGGTTGGTTGGTGTAAAGAAATATGTTTACTTGGTAGTCTCCTCTACGACAGTAAAGCCCATGCTCAAGAGTTCTTTTCGGGTTGAAGAACATTTTCTCCAACTCTTTCAGTAAATTTCCATTCTTTCAAATCTTATTGTTTCAAGTAGCTATTTTAATTTCCCGCCATTCACCACAGTCGACCAACTTTGAAAAATTAACCTATTGTATTAATTGTTGATTTGCATGAAATATTTGCCACTTGACATTAAGCAAATAAGCGTTGTCAATTAAAATAGATGCTTCTTGATAGACATGCTGATGGAAGATTGCCGATTATTGGTTGCTTAACGCCCAGATATATCACGTGCTGGAAATATTTGCCACCGTGGACGTTAAGTAACCTACAATTATTATTTGGAAATCGTGATTCTCATCACTTTTTAGACAATTCGATGGGCATTCCTATTTTGTGTTTGTATAATTTGGTACGCAAGACCCGCGTTTCCTCTGCCAAGACTCGTCAGTGGCGCTCTAATCAAAACAGTTGGAAGGGCAAAAAAAATGCGAAATTATCTGCCACTCACGCGTGCATCCATATTTTAGAATTGACTGATCCGCTTTGATTTAAACAATATGTATATATGCTTACTTTTACTTTGGTTGGTTCGTAATAAAGAAGCATATGTTAGCTTCTGTGGGCTGTATATATAAACAGTCACGTAAAGTAGGGCAAAAGACCCTTTGAGCGATTTTTGTAGTCCGTAAACTTTGGCCAAACTCTTAAACCGCTGGTCCGGTTTCTTCAAAACTTTATATTAAAGTTTTGATCGTTCCTGTTGAAATTAATTGTCGATGTACTATTATAATTAGGTGGTGAACATTATGGTCAGCATGTCAATAAATCAAATGTCATTGGTTGTTATAAAAAAAATATGATTTACCAGTCTGATTAATATTTCTTTTTCTATTGTTCATCTAATTCTTCGGATTGTATTCAAATGATCCCTTACTAACAAAAGCAATACCGCCAGCTTTTTTGTCTTTTAGAAAAAAAAAGGCGAAAGGTCTGTCATGAATTTACCCAAGATAATAATTATGATGTAAAACACATTTTAAGGTGATGGATTTAATTGATGTATTTCCTAAATGGTTGTAAGACTTCTAACATTAGTGGTTGACTGATTGTCGACTTCTTTACGTCCAGTGTCACATATTAGATGAATGAACGTTTATGACAAATTAACAATAAATGCCAAACGTAGGTCTTGTAAGGATGATGTGCGTGAAATGTGGAATGTCACTAGAAAATTAGGGGATAAGATAATGGATAAAGACAGAAATTAAGCCTTGCAACAGGCCACATACGGACCATTCAGATTTGTTATAATGGTTCTTAACGTCCAGACAAATAGGTACTTTCTCTACACGAGGTATTGGAATCAACGTCCCCATTCTAATCGGACTTGGCTGCCAATTTACACACCCCGCACAGCCAAACGGACGTCCAACTTTGGCGAGAGTTTTACTGCCGGTCGAATGAAGAACAAGGGATGACCATATATTTCTCTACCTCAATCGTTATAAATCCTTGCGGTTCTTCCAACATTAGTCTTAAAGCAAGACAATATAGACTGCCATTGTTTTAATAGGGTGACTCAAATTGTGAAAAATGTCATTTAAGGCTTGTGTTTATTATTTCAAAGCTAAGTTGGAGATTTAAAAAATATTGATTTTCGTATCGTTTCATTCTAAATAGAGTTACTTCCCTTATATTGTATAAATATTAGTCTATAGCAGCTCAAAACTTTAAAATGCTACCAATCACATTTTTACGCAAATTTTATTCCAAGCCAATTCACAATCTATGTCAATTTTGGACATCCTAATGTTTGGACTTTTATTAAACTTGAAGCAAAATTGTGTGAAGGGAGTTCCTATTGGGAAATTGCTAAAGTGCTACCTGTACGTCACAAGACAACATACATAAGTACAACCTGGGAGTCAAAGGTTTGGGGTATTACATGTTTCTCTGACCTAATACAAGTAGAAATATTAGTTGGAATATATATTTAAATGTTTTTTTTTATCTTTTTTAAACAAAACTGAACAAAATAATATGCGAGGTGTGCGCCAATGAGATGTGAAATAAGAAATGTTCGCCAATAATGAGACTGCAACCAAACAACACACGCAACCGAAAGACATCAAGAGTTCAAGAGAGTCTCTAACAATAGTCAGTTAGTTATTGTTTCATATACATTTATTAATAAAAGAGACATTTATATAATATATTGCACATTTCATATGGTTCATACCCGTCCAACTTCAATCACAGAATCACTTAACAATTTCATAATTTTTTCTCATGAATGGCAAATCACGTCAGGATTAGCGTCCTCAAAATCACTCAAATCACAGTCACTTTCCCTTGCCTCATCTGAACACGGCGAGGCTGCAGAATGCATGCCATCTCCTTCCTCAGACCTGACTCTTTTATGCTTTGTTCGTCTATTTTGAAACCATACTTTAACCTAAAAATTGATTAAGAATCTTGTTTATTAATGATATTCAGTGTCAAGAAGTACATAAAATTGACCAATATCAAAAATAAATGTAATAATCTTTTTCGGCATTTTCTTTTTCAAGAGTGCATAATAAGGTTGTTAAATTTGAACATTAGTCCATGAGACTATTCTAAGACTTCTAACATTCTTCATTTCATAGGATGGTCCTCTTGAAAGACATTTCTCTTTGACCCAACTTGATATCGCCCAGCAAAATGTAATGTTGTCATTTACTGGTAATACATCAAATAATCAAATATGTAAAGATTTTAAAAAGGCTCTTTATGAAAATATATCATTTCATAATTAAATGTATACATTTGTATAATAAAATCTAAAAATAAGGAGTATGGTTTGATTGGCAGTTAGACAACTGATGTCACTGTTCTGTCATCAATAATGAGCGAAATTAATACCGTATTGCAAGCTAAATAAGGCCTCGGGTTTACAATATCTAAAAGTCTAGTATAAATTCTTTAGAAGTTGTCCATAATAGTATTTGAAAATAAAGGCTTGAACCCAGAAATTTATATTGTAACAACTTATATGAGTAGCAATTGTAAGTTAACAACTTGTAGGTAAGTGCATCAACACTTTGACTTTCTTTAGAATTACTGTTAGTTGCGGGATTTATTTCATATATTTATCTTTATATGTTTGTTTTCTCTGGAAAATCTACCGCCAATTCATTTTTTTCTCTCACATATACATGTTCTTTTATCATGTGCGCATGCACGACACAAATGTTCACCATTTCCCTGTGGACTCATTCAAGATGGTGTCATTATCAGTCTACGGTCTAACGATTAGAAGCAATATCGGAAAGTAATTGAAAGTCTGCATCCGATTATACTTTAATTGGGCTTTGAATGATATCATTATAAAATAAAAAGATAATACATTTGATAGAAATCTAATTGTATGAGAAGCCACTTGAGAATTTGAAACAAAATTTCAAAGACGAACAGAGGAACGTGTTATATAACTGTTTTTATCATCTGCAAATGCTATCGGTTGATTGTAACAAATAATTGACTCTCAGATAGTCCGTGACCATTAACCTCGTATAACTAACGCTGAGTTTGTGACTTAAAAGAGGTATTACTATTCTAATGAAAAGTAAATAGATTAATGAAAAGCCAAATGATAAACGATGAACGCATACAGAGTTGCACATCTGTGAAGCTGCTTGTTAAAGCGTACCCACCTGCAAGCACGTTAACAATACTTTGGCTTGGTTTAAAAACATTAAACTTTACCATAATTGTTCAATAACTTAATTTAAAAAAATACATATCAAACTTTATTGTCATATAAATCAACTTAAATGATTTGTGACTAAAACAAACAAAACATATCAACATTATATGTATTTTGTGATAATGACATATTCCTTTTTCGTCATACCAACCACTAAGAAAAAATGGCATCCATAAATAAGTAAAAATAATAGCAGTCATTGCAGTAGGTAGTATTTTTTATTAATTAATGATAGATCTAAAAAAAAACATAAACAATACTAACCTGTGTTTCTGTCAGGTTAAGTTCTGCAGCTAAATCTTTCCTTTCTTGTCCGACAACATAGTGACTTTTTTCAAAAGATTTTTCAAGTTGTAAAAGCTGTGATGGTGAAAATGCTGTACGAATTCTTTTCGGCTTTCTGTATGGTTGGAATAAAAAGCTTGGTGTTGCGGCTACTGAAAACAAACACACATTTAATTTAGTAAATTATTGATACATTGTTTTTTAAATTAGCGAGAATTGTGGTTGATGTTGCTCAATATCCTACGTCAAATTATTTATATGATTAATATATTAAATTCAGAATATGTTAAAAAAGAAACCAAAATGTTAATGTTAAATTGAATAAACTAGTGATAAATTAGAGAACTCATTTTAAAACAAGTATCACCACGGAGGTGTATTTAATATTAATTGTATAAGCAAGGTGACATTAAAGCAATTATCACATCTGTATTTTATGACCCAGGTGCAGTCACATGCACACAAAGGGAGAGGGATTTTAATTAATGCAGTCAGTAAAAATTGATGTCAGTTCATACACTTTCTTTCTTTTGGTGTGCTTACATATTATGATTTATCTACTATATATCTTTTAAGGGAAGTTGACTTTGCCGAATAAAACTGAAATATATCCATGTTGATAAATGCCTTGTCCGTGTGACAGTTTTATTCTCCCTAATTAGTGAAGCTGTCGCACAGAGACTCTGACCTCACATTAAAAAGTCTCATTATTACTGTTAATCACGTGACCTCGGTATGACTTGAATACATAATATAGCAATGGTAATCTTAGGCCAAAGTGTGTTTTATTTAAATGGTAATATCATTATAAATAGGTTTGTAACACGTTTAATGGTATTGATATTTGTGTAAACAGTGAATTTTCTTTTTCTGATAAAACCTGGTTGATAAATTACATTTTGTAAACATTGTCAGTTACATTGTAAAGATAGTTTGAAAAATTGGTATATTAAGTTGATAATAAGAATTGTTTCACTTCTCTTACACAAACTTTTATGCAATATTGAAGATTTTGGTAATATGGTAGGTAAAGAAATAATAACAACGTATTTTCTTAAAATTTTAACATAAAGTTCCTTTATATTTTGTGTCGATGGGTTGCTGTCTTATCAATGTACCCGGCATATCCTTTTATTCATACTTGTTTTATTCTTGTGGTGCTTCACAGACAATATGTTTTAGTTATAATTTGATATGTAGACATTTTATTTATTTAAAAAAAATGATTAAAAATAAATTAATAAAAGAAAAAATAATAATCACATTATTAATATTAAGTTGAAATAAAACTAATTTCGCTCATGGTGAGAGCTAAAAAAAATTGAACAGTACAAATAAAATGATGATTTTTTATAAATCAATCAACCCGTAAACGTTCTATATAACAAAATATGATAAATGAATATGATATTCGGCGACATTACACAAGTCAAAGATAGATTATATTTGCAATTTTATTCAGCTAACAACAAAATAACAATCTGGAAATTGTTTTTTGTATAAAAACTTTGGAAATAAATGAATTTAAACTCGTCAATTTCAAAAAGATTATCTTATAATATTCAGAGACATATATATGTCTCTGTAATATTACTCCTTGTTGTGTATTTATCATCAATTGCCCCACTAACAATTGTGCGAATAACAGAATTCAATGGCGTTCGTATTTTTAAATATGTTCCCCCATTATTAAAAAAATATCAAAAAATAAAAATTAAAAAAACTGTTTAATTTTTTGGCGCATTTGTATGCCAATTTAATATACGCAAAATAAACCTATAGTTTTAATAAAAGAAATGGCGCAAAAGTAGCATTGACGCAAATGAATACATTTTGGTGTAAACGAATACCAGATATATATCTAAATTAACAGCTCAAGTAACACCTATTAATTTTTAAATGAAATCTATAATGTGCATAAAAAGTATAAACGTATTTCTTTTCAATCTATGGAATACTTGAAAAAGTACCAGGATGAATAACACGATTATGATTATAAATTATATTTAGAAGGAACTTTGTACAGTACAAAATTAATGTTTGATTGTTAATTGTGATTAAAGCCGTGCATGACGATGTTCATTTATACCTTTGAGTCCTTTTTTTATTCTATTTACATTTTCACCTTGTACTAAAAGCTTTCGCAAGTCTGCATAGCTCTGATTCTTTATGAAACGATTGATCAACATTTAATTTTGATCACGGTCATCGATCATTCCTGCTAATTGCTAGTATTGGGGACGGGTTGATGTAGCAAAACAAACATATTAGAACTCTTTTAATTTTATGATCCCAAATTACTTTTCAAATTTTAACAAAACTATTGTTCGGGAACATTTAGAATAATGAAAGAATGCTCATCAACGATGTAAATTACTATTGATGAAGCACGCCATTTAAATCTTTTCAATTTAAACATCATTATATGAATATACTAATTCGATAATTATAGATTTTTATTGTTCGTTACATTATTTTAAAATTTTCTCTCGTTACAACAAAAAAGGTTGCGAGGTTGAAATCATTTGTGTAATAGCTGTTGTAAATTATAAAAAAAAATTTCAAACCGACAGTATTGGCAATTTTTAATAGCTTTTAACTAAGATTTTTCTCATGAAAATTTATTGTAAAATTATTATTGTAAAAAAAAAAGTAAAATGGACAGTGCAAATGAATGTCGAATAAAACAAGATATTTTATTGTATCTGGAATAAAAGTAAATTTGAAAAATATGCCACATTTTACTTGTGATATTCAAAGAAAAGTGGAAACCCTTTAAATTCGTTTTCAAAGTATATAAGATTTCGTGCAAAATTTATTTCAATGTACACAGGGTATTGAAATCCAAAAAGAACTTAAGAGCTGATTCATTGGACGTTCTGGGTGTTCCAGAATAACCTTAGGAAGGTTTCAATTACGAACGTTAATGATTTTCTACCAGTTTGTCGGGAATGAGAGAACCTTGAAATGTACCGATATATTGTCTTTTGTCAAAGGTCTTAAGTTTTTTTTTCAATGATGAAATATTTATATGGACTTTTAAATTGATAAAAAGCAGTGACACTAGGTGACCCGTTCACAAATTCTGATATTCAATTAAACAGACATTTTGGACCCGTAGTTTCATACGATACGGAAAGTGTTCCTTATCTGTTTGCTTAAATATGTATATTACTATGCAAAAACAATATGATGAGTTACAACTAATTGATTTAAATCTCTTAATGAGTCTAAAATTAGGGATAGATTACGGATTTTTAGGGGAGGAGTTCCTCTCCCTCGTAAAAAAGAATCAGATATGGGTAGCATAATGTCTTCGTGTGGAGCACTGTAATCGAAGAACCTATATAGGAATTCTAAATATAATTCTAATTGATAATACTCATCAAATAGTTTTGTTTCGTTGATAATTAAAACTAATGGGGCACATTATGAAATTTTAGACAATTCAGATATTAGAACACACACGTTTTAGCGATTCCTATGTATGCAAGTACATAGTTGTATAGAAAAACGGCGACAAAGGTTCTTAGTTGTAACATAAGAAGAAATGTGTAAAATTTCATCACTGAAATGTTTATGAATTCTTAAGAAAACGGAGATAAAATTAAAAAAAAAAGAAATAAATAATATAAAAAAGAAAAAACTTACCTATATAATGAAATTAAAGTGATTGCCAGTGGAGATTATTAAGGGAAAATATGGTACATGTATATTTTGTATATAATAATATAATAAATAATCTGCTTATATTTTGTTGCTAGAAATTTAAATGATTTAAAACCGATTAAGTCGTAAAAGACATTTTCATTATTTAAAACGTTCTGAAAGATGTTAATTCAACTTTTATATCGCCAAAGATATATATAGAACCAAGGATGTATATGGTGTGTTCTATCTTAAAATACAAGACATTGATAGAACACAAAGTGAATTGTGTTATTTTATGAAATGTTACTTAAAACTCTGAGTCATAGCAACCTCTGATTATTTTTAGTTCTAATTGATATGATATATACAGCCCATATAAGACATTTTAAACTGTGACATGATTGTATCCGATGGAGTTATTGCAGAAACGCGTGTCAATATTTAATTAAGTATAACTTGCTTAAAATATTTAGCATTTAACTTTCCATACTTACCAGGATATCGTGGATAATAATAGCCCGGGTATCTGTCCCAAGGATGAAGATGTCTTCCTGAGTTCAGGACCAAAGGATGTATGGGTGATGGTTGAGGAATCTGTGGTGGTACTCCAAGAGAGTGTAAATTCAAATTTGATAAAGGATGACGACAAACACGAGGTGCTAAATAAGTCCCTGTAGCACCAGCAGATAAAACGTCATGTAAATGTTTTAGTGATTGTGATGCTGTATGATACGGGTGAGATGTATCGTGACGGAGCATTGCTTCTTCAGCAGACGCAAGTGTCTCTTTTCTTTCATTCAACATTTCAAGCAGTTCTTGTCGTTGTCGCACGTGCAACTCAGTTTCAGTATGTCTAATATGTTGTTCTTTTTGATGAGGTTTTTCCACTTTTTCTGATTGTTTTCCCATTATGGAATCTATCGTGAATCCCGACATTTTCTTCGTCGACCTCTCCATTACACGAATCAAATATTAAAATATTTGCATCACCTAGTAGAGAAAAACTTTGATAATACTACTGATCTATACTGTATCAGAAACTTGTTTTTTTACCGACAGAATGGCAAATATATAATTGTAATTATGTTTACAATAAATCAGAAGTAGTGGCCTGTCGTTTTAAAGAAGGCGGAGATTGTTCAGCATTCCTGTTTTTGAAGAACCTCCCAGTATTCCTTATCCAATTACAGTTTTATTTATTTATGAGAAGGCGGGTTTAACGATAACGGCAGAGTAGCTTTATTTAATTTTTCAATCCAATAATAAATTCAACATTATGATTTTATCACTTATTTTCAATAAACAAATCGCGACCTTTAGCTAGCAAATTGCCGTGTGTTATTGAGCTACAGTTGATTAAATTAAATTAATCTAAAATTGAAATAAATATGTTAAAAGCCGAACATATCCAGACCGTGGTTTATACCTACATCTTGTTTAATAATTAAATATAAAAATAAAATTATATTGTATTTTAATTGCACCTATTCTCTTGAAATACAAATATAATGGAAAATGCGTCAACTATGAAATTTATAATATATGATAAATAAGTATTGAGTTTTTTTTTCAAATACCTTCAAATAAACTTAAGAGTTATCATCGAACAAAGATGAATTATCACTTTGCTTGAAAGCACCGAATAATAATTGTCTTAGACAAAAATCAGTAATATATACTAATCGCATAAAATCTGACATTTAACATGCAAGATACTAATGTTTGCTGAATGATATAATTGTAAAAACCTTTTGTACATAAAGCTGGCTTTAGTATGTAAGGAAAAATTGAAATTACATTTTGATATCTATAAAACTGTAAAACATGCATGTTACACGTGGGTCATTATGAACAATGTAAAAAGTACATAAGAGGACACAGCTTATTTGCTTTTAATATCATTTTTCGTAGGGCAAATGCAACTTACCCTTTTCAATCTGATGGGACAAAAACTACAACTTTTTGTCAGTATTTTTTTTAATTAGATTGAACATTTTTTATTTGTCGTTTGAGCTGAAGCAGAATTAATCTATAAGTAATATGAACATTTGAATTATCAATATTGTATTATTAAGTGTAATAAATGTAAAAATATTCCCTCGATTTAATCTTCTCTTTCCTACGATTTACATACTAGAAATAGTTTTTTTTTTACGTTAAACAGAAAATAACTCTAAAGGTGCATTCTCATAATGCGATACTGGTTGTTAGCACGAACACATCTCATATTGCATTGTTATAACTCGTACTGTATCATTAACAGGTGAAAATACATAGTTTGCCTACAATGACTAAGGCCAATTTTACGCTAATAAGTCATTATCTTTATAAAATTACCCCCTTTTAAATATATCATGTTTTACTTTTAAAACTATTAAATTTGTTGTGAGTATATGAGGGTGCATATCACTTGATTATACAACTATGGGTACAAATTTTACGACTTTGGGATGGAAAGTACTTATTATGCTGTCACTGTACCCGTTTGGCATTGCTAACTAGATCGTACTAAAGAAATAAATACCAGGTTAATGTAATTTAATTTCTGTGAATTTTTGAACACCTGTGTGGAGGCATGTAAACATCGACAAATTTTTGTAAATGTGATTATTGTCGTTATATATCTCTGAAGAAAAAATGGTCACAAGATAAATCGTAATGAAAAATAAAATCTAATATCAAATGAAGGAAAATAACCCGTTCCTTTCTTTTGAAACTGAGGTAACAACTATTACTTTACATTTTTTATACCAATAAAAACGTCTCATGTTTTTTCAGTTTGTTTTTAGATACTGTTACAGAATTTAGATAGTAGCCTTGTTTTCCGATTTTAAGCTCGAATTATATCTTACAGATACAGGTATATCCTTTTGGTCGACTTTTTCAATAACCCTACCTATCTCAGTATTTAGTTCACCTCTATGCAGTTTACATAATTTTGCATATTGGTTCATTTCACTAAGTCTTCATCATTTGCTGAAAATGTCTCTCTTTAAATAAATATTCTTAAATTGTTATTGACATTCTAGTAGGAACCAATTGCTCTCTTTCATAGCATAACTGACGGACATGAAAGACATAAAACCAATTTATCAAACAACTTTTAAGACGATAATGCATTATGACGTTTCATTTCTCAAATAGACTAAGTACATTTTCTATGGTAAAGGAAGAAGATGGTTGTTGAAAAGCTTATCGGGCCCTTTTATAAATTCAAATCAAACAATTAAAGGTTAGATGTGATTTTTCGTCCTATATGATATTCTCCTTTCGTCCGACTTGTAGTTATATTTTGATGGTTTTGTCCTGTAACTCCGGCGTCTCAGCTCTCTATAGTAGGAGTTTGATAAAGCCGTTGGTAATCTTGGATCCTTGTCAATATTCTTGTTGTCAAGACTAGATTTCTTCGAATGTTTTTAAAAAATCTTTTAACGAAAAATGTGTAAATAATGGAATGGTTCTAACCAAAAGACAACAAAGGCATTTTGAACGATTTATTCAAATCAAACCAACCATTTGCACTATTTTTTAGTTATTATTAATTTTTTGTCTTGGAAACTGAAAGTTTATTTTTTATCCTGATCTTAACATAACAAATCTTAATATATTGAAATAATCAATGATATGATAGAAAGCTTTAAAAGTCCGTGCTCTGCTATGGATAGCTTTTTATGGGACTAGTGCACACATTATTAATCTCGAGTCTAAACAGCCTAAACGTTTGTAGTGCATTCAATATAAAACAATTGTATCGAAGAAGGAAAATTACGGAAATCTGATGATAACTTTTCGAAAGAAATGCAAGAATTAAAAATTTAAGTACAATCATGTGCCTATAAATTTGAGTTTTATTTTGAACAGTATATTGATCCACATTTGTATTGGTGTATCCGATTCAAGTGACGAAATTAGCTAAATGGTTGTATAAAACACTGATCTTAAATGGTTTTTTTTCCCACATTGCCTTTTAAAAAGATACTGGATGAAAAATCGTTTTAACACAATTTGAGTTATGCTATTTAGAAAGTTTAAACTGTGCAATTAAAGTGTGAATTTACTTACTGTAACCGTTTTGATATTTCTTAATATACAAATACTATATAAACTGCATTTTGTTTATTTAACGTTTCTTAAAAAAAAACAGCAAACAAACAAACTCAAAGCAAAACAAAACAGAACAAATGTTCTATACAAGGGAGTATAGTATCATTTAAAGAAAGTTGTATTATTTTGAGGGAATCAACATTCAATGCAAAAGGATCACAGACCTATTTTTTCTATGAAGTATGATAACCATTCCGAATTTTTGAAAATAAAATTTGACATAATGAAAAGAAAACAAATTTACTGTGTTGTACGCAATTACTAATTGCAACTTCGACTTTCCTCCGTTAATATGTAGCAATCAGAAACATTTTGACGCGCACGTTTCTAAGTTTTTATGCTTGAAACAATAGGTGCCCTGATGATATTTATTTTCAAATGCGTTGTGATTCTCAGGCATGTAGACCAGTCTACCAAAAATCATTTATTTGTACATTATTTTTGAAAAAAATGTAGTATCCACACTCTCGAAATCATTGCAAGTCATGAAACTCATTTACATCATCCGTTTTGTAGAAATGTTGCGTGCATTCTCTCATCAGCATACTTATGTTGTTATAATACTTTACAGAATTAATACAATGTAGGGGAAACCTTCTACAGTCAATTTGCTTCTCTTTCTATGCTACTTGAACTTGCATCATATTTATACAGCAACTTTAAAACGTTAGATCTACACGGATTGAACAATTTAAGAGAGAATGATTAACGCACATCAATGATATACGTTGGGAGTACCAAATTAAGCGATTGCGTCTATTCCTCATAGACTGAGTCAAAACCCTTGTGTCGGTATACCAGTCACGTGTAGAAATACTAGTTTTGCAGCATCAATAAATTATTGATGGATATTTTAAGATTGTTTTAGTAATAACGCTAACCAAATCCGAAAATAAGAAAAAATAAGAAATAGTATGTAGGACAACATGTTCACGTCACAATAGATCATGGAAGTCCATTTTTATGCTAACCTATAGAAAAGGAAAAACCTATTATTGGAAATAAAAGGTAGATATAGAACGGTTATCGTATGCAAATAAATAAATTTTACTCAGAAAGACTGAATATATGATACAGACATTTTCCAAAATTAGGACACTGCAAGATAATAAAAAAGTCAAAGATAAGGGTTTCACTGTCAACTGCACGTTTTCTGAAATCGTCACAAGGGTTGACAATGTTAAATTCCATAATGTATATGGAGACTTTATATATAAACTATAACGACTCAACTTTTAATTATCAGATTTCCTGCAAGTAAAACTTTGAACACCTTCAACAGTTTTCAAAACTTGTCGATGTTTTCGTTTTTTTCCATTTTCCAAATCGCACGTTGCCGCGTTGCTCTTGAGAACAGGAATCACAGTCACCCGTAATCTTAGTCATATTTGTCAATTAAAATTACTTCATTCTATCAGGCAACGAGGAACTATCATTTCAGCATGCAGGTATGTAGACATTTGGAAATCCAAATTATCAAAATATCAATTCATTTATTAAAGGACACTTATATATCACTTGGTTTAAAAGGTGACACAATATAAAACATTAAACATCTTAAGAACTAGGGTACCTAAATGTATTTATCTAACAACAATTATACATTTTAACACAAATTATATATATGACCATCATTGATGACTATGGAATTAAAACTTCCAACGAATGTGTTACTCTTGCATTTCTTAGTTGAACGTTGTAATTATCTGATAATTCTTTTAATGTTGCAATATTTAGGGCATATTTAGCAGTACAATTAACTGTTAACTGAACGGTTGGTGTTCAACAAATCATTTTAGCATTAGTCTTACAGATAAAAATGCCGGATACTAATTTTGTTATCTACGAAATGGTATTCCTTTATTCTTCATTAATATACATTAAATAACAAATAAAAGTTTGAAAAAATTAAGTTAAATAAAAAAAAAAAAACAAAAAAAAAACGAGATCCTAGAAAAGCTGAAAGTAAATATATTTGTAACCATATATATGTAGTGGCTCAATGAACACAATTTCAATCGCATATATTTTTGATATGCTGCGAGTTGTGTTGCTGCTAACTTGATATTATGCGTACATTTAAAAAAGTGAATGATCTTCTATATAGGCAACAAATATGTGTAGTACAAAATACTGAACATTGCCTTTATAATAATATAATCAATTTCTGTTAGTAAATATAAACTGTTATAAATCTATTATGATATAAGTAGTGATCAGGGCAATTAACCATACACACAAAACATCTGTTAGCTTGATCCTTTTTACAATGTCAAATGATTCGAAATGATTGATACTTTAACATATTCAAATACAAATTAATGAACATATAATATTGTTGAATTACGCCCACAGATTGCGAAAATGAAAATACAAGAACAGACATACAGCTTATGTTATACAAAAGAATTTCATTATTTATTATAATATACAAAATTCCTGAAAGGATGCAATGAATTCATTAACATGATTAAATTCAAATCAAATTAACGGTAAACAGTCAAATACTGAAAGTCTGTACTTTATGCAAAGTAATTTCTTCCTTATTCAAAGTGGAATAAAACTAGGAAAGCAATTAATCTTGCTTCTCGTTTACTTGACCTCAAACATTGTCATCAGTGTTTTCATGTGTTCAGGTAACTGCTTCCAGAGCTAGCAAGCGGATTTGTAAGGGTGTTATATTATGTAAACCTGTTGTGTTGGATAAGTTTAACTCCCCTTTTTTCATAGTATCGCCGCACATTGTTAATTTCTTGTAAGTTCCTGTTTGGAATAAAATATCACTGGTTTATGCAACACACCAGATAACCAATTAACATAACAATGAGATTTGAACCTCAGACCATAATCACCAAAGGAAAGTGGTCCAAACTGAGATATTTCCAATTAGACGAGAATCTCATGAGGTATTTTGCAAAATTCTACCAATACAAGGAGTTGGTTAGTAAACAACGAACGAGTACAAATTTGATGCCAATGTTTATTATATGGTGCTAATGACATAATATATTTTAATTGGAAAAATCAATGTGAAGTAAATTTTGAGTGTATGCAAGGTCAAATAATGGCAAGTATCAGCTTGTCCGGCCAGAACTTGATCTTTTGCTTTTACAAGTTATCGCCAATTAAACGATTGTTGTAATTCTACTTTTTTCTGTCTTATTCATATTTGTCATGAAACAGTCTAATAAGAGTTACATGTCCAGTACAACTTTGTTACTTGCTTACCAACTTAAATTAATGATTCAATTTGGCTATTGTAATTTAGAATTTCTTTTATGAAAGCCTTGTTTCCGTTTTCAACCGCCCGTACGTATATTGTGTTGCTATTTGAATATCATGTTTGGGCAATGGATATAGTTTAAAATTTCAGTTTTGTTCCAGTATGCAATGCATGTTCCTATGATTTTATAACCTTATTTGTAGTTACATATTCTATTTGAGATTAAGAGTAGGTCAATCTTTTTTTAAGTTTCATGGTATATTTGGGCTCAAAATACCGGTAATATAATATTTTTATTTCTTATTCTACAATTTCATAACATGACGAGCGTGGTTTCAAGAATCCCCGCGCAATTTACTTCTAAAAATGTTCATTGATTTTATTTTTGGTTTTTGGAACTAAAATAGTTGTGAATAATATTTTGATTCTTCATGTGTCAGACCAAATTCCACCAAATTTGTCAATTTTCACAGCTTTCTAAATATTTTACCTTAAGTTTAACTTCATAGAAACCAGGAATATCCTGAATTGAACATGTATCACCTTTCTACATGCCAATTTTCAACCCATGTTTAAAGTCTTGTAGTAAAATACCAACGTTTCGAAGGTAATTACTACTAAAAATAACATCTGTTTTCTAGAAATCGTAAAAATAAGTATAATATGGAGCGCATTAATCCTCAATTTTTAATGCAAACTCATGAGCAAGTAAATTTTGGCTCAAAATGTTCTAAATATATTTCTCTTTCATCAACAGTTTCATTTCTGCAGATTTGTTGGTTAGTTTAAGTAAATAATGACATCAAAATCACTATTTTTTGTCAGGGAAGGGTTACTTTTACATATTAAGTTCTAAATTGGAGTGAGTGAATTGATGGTATGACACCTCTACTATATACATCTTTGATTTAAAGCAGTTCATTAAGGTGAATGTTAACACTGATAATATATCTAAGTGGTAAGAATCTCAGCCCAATTTAATCTTGACTAAAGTGTTCCGATTTAAATATATTAATAATGTTGATACACCAGTCTTCGAAAATACAACTCCTTAAAAAATCCAAAACAAAACAAAACATAAGACAAAAAAAAAAACAAAAAAAACACCGAAAAATAAGACCCCTTCCCCCCAAAAAAAAGTGGAATTTTGCATAGGACAAATACCTGCCCATTTATTTTTAATCATAGGAAAAGTATTTTTTTATTGTATTTATACGTAAAGGCCTTGTTATCAAATTAGATTCTATTTTTTTTTATTGGTATAGATTGATTCAGTTATTAAAGAAAAGAGATCAACTGAAAGATTGCCTGTCTTGCATCATAATATTAAGACATATATACCGTTAGAAAACACTTTGAAAACATTACATGTGCTGTTACACCACTGTCCTAGGTTAAGGGGAGGGTTGAGCGCTCACAAACATGTTTAACCCCGCCACATTCTTTATGTGCCTGTCCAAAGTCAGGAGCCTGTAGTTAGGTGGTTGTCGTTGGTTCATATCTGTCATATTTGTTTTTCGTTAATTGTTTTGTAATAGATTAGGCCGTTAGTTTTTCTCAATTGATTTGTTTCATATTTTTCATGTCGGGGCCTTTTATAGACGACTATACTGTATGGGTTTTTCTCATTGTTGAAAGCCTTACGGTTGCCTATAATTGCTTACATCCACTTTATTTGAACTTTGGTGGATAGATGTCTCATTGGTAATGATTCATATCAATTCAGTTTAATTTAATATTTCGTATTTAATTGTATTGTATACGTTTAACAACATGTTTTACAAAAAAAATATAAAACATCTAAAATGATTATGCTTTATAACATTACACGAAGCTAGTAACATGGTTTTAATAATTACAACTTTATATTTATCTTTTAATACTGTTGACAATACTTTTCTTCTTCATTGTTACACGGATAATTTTTCGGGGCACATCTTGTACCGTCATTAGGAAGAGAAATGTTCTTTTATGTAAAATTTCCAAACAAAAATAAGAATACATTAATATAGAAGGTATATAATTTTACAATAGACACGTATCTCTGACAAACATTATAAATTAGAACACTTTAATGCTTATAAATTGTTATTTTCTAGCTAACCCTAAGCGTGATGAAACATTAAAGGGACTTGATGCGACATCCGATTGCTCGGTAACAATGCCGGATGCCATGTGTTACCTCCGTCATTTGGTTGGGATGTTCAACTGAGCGGTATGATGTATCGGACAATATAATAATTCTTCTTAATTGTTGTGTTTACACGTCCTGGTGATTTATATAAGAATTGATATTGAAAATATACCTTTGACACAATATTAAGCTGATTAACTTTCAATATATCGTCCAAGGTTAGCATCTGAAACTTCTTGGGTTTTTTTTCAACGCTGAAATGATTTTCAAAATCTGAGTTTCAAAACTATATCAAGGATTTATAACTATAACATATATACTTCCTTGACTATATATATATATGAGATGATATGTATAATAGATTCGTGTTACTCAGTCTACAGTTTTCTATGTTGTGTTTTGTATACTGCGGTTTGTCTCGTTGTCATTTTCTCTTTTTTTACCATGGAGTTGTCAGTTTATTTTCGACTTATGAGTTTGAATGTCCCTTTGGTATATCTTTCGGCTCTCTTTTATTTACATTAGATAACTACTTCCTAAGACAAAAATACCTTCCTCGATTCGGTCCATATTGATTTTATGGCATTACGGCTTTTTTGTGTGTATACTCGGTGGACATCAATTATAAAGATCAGTTCGAATACAGCAAACTTACAGATTTTATTTGTTCACGTTTATTGTCCCCCGCGTAACGCGTTGCCAGATTTTTTATAAACCTTATACTATAGGTTAATATCAGCAATATCTCGGACAAGTTCTATAATGATGGACGATCGACTTTTTTAAAGAGTTATGCCCCTTAGAAATATAAAATATGTGCACCGCGGGGGACATTGGAACTCCTTTCTTTTATTTATCCGAATAATTTAGTTTTTGCAACCCTTAAGCAAACGTTAAAAAATGAAATTGCTTACTGTAGCAAAGATATACCTTTAGTATGTTTTGGTCCCATCTCAATTTTTTAACATACATATAGTTATAAACTTCTATGCCATTTGGTCTCTGGTGAAGAGTTTTCTCATTCGCAATCATACCACATCTTCTTATTTTCATATGTACATTTAAAAATACATGAAGCATGGGAGAATTTTTAGTTTATTATCTTTCCGCGTGTAAAAAAGTAAGTTGAGATACAATAAGCAGTGGCGGATCCATCTAATTTTTAAAAGACGGGGGTTTCCAACCATATGTTCCAATTCAAAAGCATTGATCGTAAAAAAAAAAGTGCAACCCCAAGACCCCCTTCCCCCTGGGTCTGCCACTGATAAGTGTTTAAAACTTGATCTGCAAAAATCGTTTAAGCATTTTAATGCATTTTACTCATTTCGCGGATTTTCAGACATTCGCAATACCGTAGTTTTTTTTTTTTTTAGAACTTTGTTTTACAAAAGGATGTTTAAATCGAAGTAAATCTGACATGAAATCTTTATAGTGTGCAATTCTCAATTTCATCAAAAATAATCAAGAAAATCAACGCCTCACTCTCCATGATGCGTTGAAATGTCCATCCGGGCTGCGAATTAGTTATTCTACAATAAAATGATGCGAACTATCTTTTTCTGCATCGTATGACTCCAAATTTTGCTTTTAAATGTTTGATATAGATTCATGAACTCCTATAAGCGGCAACTTCCGGTATTAATTGGGCATGATGCCAATAATGGTTTCTTCTCATTTCATGTTGATTTATATAATAAATTGTTTTAATTTATTTTCCTTTTTGTGTTACAGACTCGCTATTATTCCATTAAGGAATTGATCCGACTAACTTATCACCTACAAGAAGTAATGGATGGCCTATAGTGTTTGCATTTATTACCTTATAACTACACTTTTACCATTTTCTAATGGCGAATATCCCTAAATTATTTTCCATTTGAAGAATCTATTAAGTTAAATAGATAAAACAGTAATTTCAAATCATTCTATAAAAACAACCTACATGTTGTCATTTCAAAAACAACAGCAACATATAAAAGATATCACACTGAGTAATCATATTTGCATTTAATAATAAAAGCGCTGCTGGTTATTCCTAACTGAAATTAACTCCTCAGTAGGATCACAGTCAATTGTATAATGTTAGAATTATGATATTTGCATTTCATTTTAATACAAATCATTTAGCTTGATCAAATTGTAAATGACCCTGTAAAGTACTCTACAGAAAATTTCAAATATAAGCTTTTAAAGAAGCTCGCTTGGGATTGGAGTTCATAAATATTGCTGCGTACACTATTACGGTCTATTTTACATTTTATACCTCTACAGTCATTCAAAACGTTTGTGGGTATCTTAGAATGCTAGTTATTAATCTTCTTTTTTAATATGGTTACTGTATTTTATACAGTTTATTTTCAGTAACGGTGAAGATTCGATAAAAAAAACTTTTATAAATCTTTTCTCTTTGTTTTAATTCAACTTAACGTCTTTGTATGTTGCCACTCTCCAATATGAATATGAATGTCAGAGAGCGTTGCATTTTTGCACCTGTCCCAAGTCAGGAACCTCTGGCCTTTTATTAGTTGTGTGATTTTTTTTTTTATTTTGGTCCATTTGTATGTTTTGAAATTTAGAGTGGCGTCCATTTAACTGAACTAATATATATTATTGTTTAGGGGCCAGCTAAAGCCCGCCTCCAGGTGCGAGATTTTCTGGCTGCGTTGAAGACCTATTGGTGGCCTTGTGCTGTTTTCTGCTCTTTGGTCGGGTTTCCATACTCTATTCCATCAACACAATTCCCAGTTATAATTAAGATCCATTTATTACATCGGTGATCCGTTTAATTGGCAATCGCCAATGGCAGTCAGCAGGGTTTTAGAACATTTGTTGTTCGACCTGTTAGTCAAATGCGTTTTGTTAAAATATACTTTTTCACTCATTTGGTCTTTTGGAAAATGTTGTTTGTGCTGTATTTAGACCCCTCTACCAAGAAATTTGTTTTGCATGCACATGTATAAAAATAACGGTTTACATGTATATCCAACGCAATCATAGGTTTGAACTTTGTTTTCAATTAAGACTTGTTTATATATATATATATATATATATATATATATGTATATACTCAATAGTGTGTTAAAATTACATTGTTAAGCAATTTATAATTTCATTTGTGTAATTGAATTAATCTTTGTACTGATTAATCCACACTCAAATAGATTCGTATGTTATGTGTTGCTATTTATAGGCACTTATATGTATTTTGTTATTTTTATAACGTAATTGTTATAATATAAACATTGTTATGATTTTTAACATGACTTGTATTTATTAAATTTCTTATATGTCGTATCGTCCCTTTGCGATATTCATTGTGCCTTTATGCTATAAGGTAGCTTAAGTTTGTTATGGCTATTACCACATTCACACTCACAGTAAAAGTCAATATGTCTCTATTGCGTGCTATTTTCGGAATGAAAACATGTGTGAATTTTGGTTATACTCTTTGCAATGCGACAGCACACGCATAGGATGTACTCAAAGCATATATGTATATATATATATATATCTCCGTGAAATGATATTTTGTTTCTAGTTACTTTTGTAAACATTATGTTATGGAGTGCTCAGGCCTGTTTGGGTGAACATTTTACCATCTGATAACTCATGCTCTACCGAATAACAAAAATGGTTGCTATACACTTTTAAAAACTTGAAGTGAATTTTCTCCAAAAGAATAGGTGCCATTTTATATCGGAAATTGCGTCACGTGATAGGTCGTCCTGAATTACAAAAAAATGATTGTTGAAGGCATTTTTAAAAATAAAAGTATTTCCGTTTTGACAAAGGTGACATTGACCTTTGATTTTACATTTATATATTTAATGTAGCATGTCAAGAAGTTCAAAGGTGGAGGCACTAAGTCCTTGCGACTTATAGTTTGCGAGTTATGACCACGGACGAATTTCAGGAAGTGTCGATGGGGGGTTAACTTTGAAACAATCTCGTTAATTCATCAGTAGGAAATAATGAAGTCATTCTAAAAGGACATCATTTTAACAGATGAGACTTGTATAAAAATATCAAGCAATATAAAACATACAGAAAATCGAAATATTGCTAACAGTACTGGAGTAAAGTTATTAAACGATTACTTCTCAGTGTTATTATTTTTTGTTATATAATAAGAGAGAGGCAAAAGATACTAAAGGGACATTCAAACTCATAAGTCGAAAATAAACTGACAACGCCATGGCTAAAAAAGAAAAACATCTATACACACAATTTTCTTGTTTTATGAAATATCCATGAAATTAATTACGCTTTGACAACTCTTTCTCAAATAGATAACTCTCGTATGATAATGGATTTTTACATCGCGATGACCGTGAGGGCATTCCGATGAATTGTTGCCACAGATATTTGACTTTCATTTTTTGACTGGTAACCGATCGTATAAATACGCGGACATTATCGAGTACAAAATAACATTCCTTATCGCTTGTTATTAATTCATTTCTTCAATGAATACTCATAAAATATTTTTTTTAGAACATTTAAGGAATGACTGTAATATTTTTTCTGTCTATGAAGAAATAGGATCAAAAATGTGGTGCTCACTGAATAACCCGCTACGCGGGTTATTTTAAAGTGTGCACCACATTTTTTATGTTATTTCGAATAGACAGAAAAAATATTACAGTCATTTCTTATAATTTAATTCTAAATTCCATTTTAAGGTAGATGGGGTGTCTAAATTATAATCCATAGAATTTTTTAATAATTTGCCAAAATGTAGTTTATATCATGCTTTTTTAAAAAAAATAATAAAAAGAATGGGTCACGGGCCTTATTTTCACGCTACAGGTTGTGCAAAATTGACAGATTTTGTATAGATTATGCATGGAAAATCCAATTTTCTGCCATAAAATGAAAACTACACCATAGAATTTTGAGATAAAATATGAGAAGATAGCTCTAATAGTATGCTTTCAGATAAGAAAAAGAAAAAATGGGGTCACCGGACCCGTTTTCTTGCTACATAATAAAATAGGTAAATTCCTAACACATTCTATTGTAAAAGTAACTTTATGTGAATTATCTGCCCTTACATTTGAGTTGCCTCCCCTTATATGGCAAAGTTGGAAAATATAGAATCAAACAAAAGTATTCCGTTTTTTTTGTAAAATACAACCATAAATATGATAAAATATGTCATTTTCTATATTGAAATGAAAATTCTTACACATGAATTACCTACTACTCTCAAAATTTGCACCTTTTATTATAGATCTAGACCGATTGTTTTCTGGTATTTCAAAATCCAAGATGGAGGAAGACACCCTATCTACCTTAAACCGGAGTAAACCATGAAAAAACGTTGATGACGTCACGGTCACATGACAAAATTATGTCTATGAGCCGATAAACAAAACAACGTCAGCCAATCAGAAGACGCGTTACATCCAAAATTAAATTATAAATTAATAATATGAAAATGTATTGTCGTTATATAAATATATATATATATATATATATAAGTAAACAAATCATTAATATCTATGCACACGTACAGAAAAATTGTGTTAACGCATGCTGAAGAACATCTGAAGAACGTTTTGCGGGAAAATATGAATGCCTACTCAAATCCAATCTATTAGAAAAATCGAATTATTACAGAAGAGTGTCCACCATGCACTTGCACTGCACTATTATTAGAATAGTAGAATAGAATGATATACAAATGGATGAAAATTATATATACATGTAACTATTATAAATTATACAAATATTAATATAATATATAACAACAAACCAGACTATACTGATTTGTATCACTACAATATAATAGTTATTACGGTGACGTTGAATTCCCTGTCATTTATTCATCATCCACGCACGAACTTGTCTCAGAAAAAAATATATCACTGTACATTAACCTCACTCGCAGGTATAGAGATGTGATTTTTTTTCTGAGACAAGTGCTTGTGACGGCCATCCACAAGAACTTTCGGTCATCCGATGTTCAGTACTTCAATACTTTGATTACATTTGTTGTTCATGTATACATTGTCACATTATATATATTAAATCAAACAATCGCTTTGTTAATAATAAAACTATAATACATTTGACAGTTGGAGAACAATACAACCTTTTTTGCATGATTTTATTTGGTTCTTTGTTGCTGACATGATCTGCTGTATTGTCCAATACTCTTCAATATATACATTAGCAAACCAATTTTGATCTGAACATCTCTTAAAAGACTGAACAAAAAAAAAGTAAGTCATTTTCAGTCTGTTAGTCAATTGTCGGATTAATCCACTGCTGTAAATTCAGTACTGTTTAGACAATTCGCTTGCAGTCAATTAAAATCTGTTCAGTGTATGTTCAAACTGTTCAGTAGTTGTTATTTACCCATACACATGTAGAACATACTCACCCCTTCTCGTCCAATGAAAAGTCAGTTTTTCCCCTCTAATTTTCATAGTACATGGCTTTCCATGCACTATAAAATGCTATACATGAATGACTTTTCATTGTAGATTAATTATGAAAGTGAACTCTTTCGAAAAACACAATACATGTACATTGATCAATAAACAGTAAGCATCTAATGTTGAATGGTCTGAATTCAAATATTTATACAGTGAGTTTTATAATTATATAAAAAAAAATCAAACATCAAAAAGCGGATTTATATAACATTGTGTACTTTTTAAAATAAAAAAATTGAAGATAAAAAGTACACAAGTATTAAATTTTACATGAAGCAGAAGAAAAACTCAAATGTTTGAACAATTTATACTTTTTGTCCTCACAAACTATGTCAGTGCTATTTCATTCCATCCATTGAAATGATCATTACCTATGTTATACATTCACTTCATTATAAAAAGCGAACTCTTAAAAAGATTTGAATATTACAATGTGAAAGAATAATTTTGTAAGGTCACTCGAAATTGTGAATATGTTTTGGGCTTTAAATCTTCATAAAAAATGACCAAGTATTGTCTAACCTATAACAACATCACACTGAATTGTCTGAAAAGCTACTGAACAGTACTTAATTGACTACAAGCGAATTGTCTGAACAGTATTAAATTTCCCACAGTTGATTAGTTTGACAAATGACTGACAGACTGAAAATGACTCAATAATTTATATAAATTTATATATATATATCAGAACATATTTTACTATCACCAAATAATTACATTATATAGATAAGTCATAATATTCCGTAATTTTGACTTACCAGACATTCCAAAATTATGTTTTATTTTCCAATCAATTTATCATGACTGCACGTGCGCTCCATGGCAACGTTACAATAATACACACGAAAACAAACGAACTTCCAACGTGCTTCGGTCAACTCATTTAACCCTTTCCTTTCAGGCTTTTCAGACCTTTACTTATCGAGAAGACACTACTAAAGTTCAATTGAATACTGCGTTTGCAACAAAAGTCATACACTGGCCATATTAGACTCATATGACAGATAATTGATTGAATATTTCAGAAAATTAAATTTGAATATAATTCGTCTTTTCTAAGATCGCGTGTTAGCTTACCAAAAGTCACGTGACTTTTGGGAATAATGTGAAAAAAATACGAAATCCATGGGTTAAAAGTCTTGTAAAGACATATTGTTGCGCTAATAGGTTTGGTAGAAAAAACAATGATCTAAGTCTGTTAGAGAAAGACTAGTTGCCATATTGGTATACAAAGAGGAAATTCGTTCTATATGCCTTGAAATATCTATGTCAATAACATTCATAATAACCGATTTCAGAAGCTTTTTTCGTCCAAATCAAATCCCTGATACAAGTTTTTGTATTATGATAAATCATGTTCAGTCAAGCAGTAAACTAAATTTTGTCTTTACAGGGAAAATTCATTTAATTACCAATGATAAAAAATGAAAACAAAACGTTATAAGTTTCATGCGTCCGAAGCGCTTTTCTGGATTTACCTTCATTAGGAACGCTCATAGCTGAATATTTGAAAGCCAATGATGTATAAGAACCTAAACAGTTGAAGAGCTATATAACCAAAAAAGACCTAAAAATATAGCCAAATCCATCTAAGGTGAACTTTACCGGGATTTGAAACCTCAGTTTCTTACAATTTCAAAATTTATTAACGGACAATTTAAGAAAGGTTATTTATAAATCATGTCAGAACCGAAGTACTGACTAATGAGCTGATGATAACCTCGGAGACTGATAACTTGATGCGGCGCACCCTGGACCGAGGCCAATAGAGCAAAGAGGAAAGAGGGTGCAATTAGGCACACAAATTCTTTTTTGAAATAAACATAAATATTTCTGTATCAGACTTTTGCATGTAGTTGGTTTTCTTTTTGAAATTGAAAGTAAAGATAAGTAAAGTTACATTTAATATAGAAAATAATTTTTTTTCACCTCCGGCTTTGAGATTCGGACACGCGATATTCCCGCTATGGGTCGGTTCAGCATACCCCTGCGGCACTGGCACCCTTGGAGAGCTTACTGAAATTTTAGCAGTAAATTATACTACCCAAGACGTGAGAAAAAAAGTAGGAAGATCATCATAAATATTGTTTTCTTTTAGAAGTTATGTTTTAAGATTATATATTTGTGTTGCCAAATTCATTATTTCAAACAAATATAGGAGGAATCCTTACTTTAGTCTGTCATTTTGTTTCTTGACATATACATGTTCCTTAATCTAAACAAAAGTGTTTTCAAATTTATCATAAGGCAGCACTTAGGAAACAATGTTTTATTACATCTATTTCAACTTCGCTAAAAATTTTCAAGATATTTTTGTGGCTTTTGTCTCTTTTTTAATAAATTCTGTAAGAAATTACTACGAATTTTTAATGCATTTTAAGTTTGTGATTGCACTGGTACACTAAGAATCACACGAAACAAGACTTAACGCAAAATAATGTCTTAAAATTTGCTTCAGTGTGTACCGGTGTGAAAGGGAAAAAGTTAAACCAAAATTCAAGTACAAAAAGATATAAAAGTATTCAATCCTTAAAAAGTTCACTGAACTGAAATGTAGATTACAAACTATCGTCTTATAAAAATAAGTATGATTGCCAAAGAAACAACTATCCACCAAAGTTAAAATAAAGTGGATATAAGCAATTAAAGGCAACCGTACGGCCTTCAACAATGAGAAAACCCATACCGTATAGTCGGCTATAAAAGGCCCAGACATGAAAAATATAAAACAATTTAATTGAGAAAACTAACGGCCTAATTTATAACAAAACAATTTACGAAAAACTAATATGACAGACATGATCCAACGACAACCACTGAACTACAGGCTCCTGACTTGGGACAAGCACCTAAAGAATAGTCAATAATATGTTCCTTGTTAATGCAGAATACGAGCTTCTGTCATCACCAAATAGTCTATTGTTAATGCATGCTACCACCAAGCATTGCAAATTCAGAAATTATTGCGATGTTTTCATTAATGCGAAAAATTGTGACAAGATATCATGATTCGCAAAAATAAAAAAACTTGCGTTTGAATTTTTAATTGCATTATTTGTATGCATCATTTTTTGTAATCGCAATAATTAATCTCGCATTTTTGTCCATTTTGCAACAATCGCAATAATAAATGCACTCAATAGTTTCTGAATTTACAGAAGTTTATTGTTAATTCAGAATACTCACAATTTCCGCTACCAATAAACAGCCTACACTTTACATAGGATACAAACTGCTGTGACTATCATCAATACTGACCATTGATAATGCTGTACACTTGAGCTGGATGCATCCAATGTTTATCTATATATTACTGAAGTTTTTACTGCAACTTTGGATCATTTCATGTTTTTTATTTCAGAAGTGCTATTAAGCTAGTTTATGGGAGATTTTCTTAGTCTTTCAATTGGACAATAGATCACACTAAGGACAAATCACAGAAAGGGTACAAGTAACAACGAAAACACCTCAACAGGTTACTCCACTGCCCTTTTGCCCTTTTAAAAGAGCGTTCAGTTCATGCATTTCTCAGGAATACTTGTTCAGTTAGGTCAAAATATCTCATTAAAACAATAATGTCAATAATTTAGATTTTTGAACAATCACTGGATCTGCTGCAGAATTTATTTATTTGGTTCCTAAAAGAAAATTGTGCATTTAAGTGTATATAAATAAAAGCAGGCCAGTGAAATAGCAACCCGACGACACAAATGACGGTAAGCCATCTAGGGATCGAAACACAGTCCCCAACAAAAGACAGGAGTATATACCAGTATATATCTAATAAACACACTGATAAATATAAATTCATGAAAATTTATATAGAGCGTTTCAAGATTAGACTAACACCACTATATGACTAAATATTCTTTCAGCATAACATCTGGTGTAGAATATTATCATAATTTGCTATTCTAATATAGGTATTTTTGTAGTTCAGTTGTAATTCATTGTATAAAAAGTCAAATTTTATTCTCAATTGCAAACTGATAGAGTTGTAATTCCCAGCTTAACTTCGCTTTAGCTAAACAACTGGTTTTTGCTGTATAATTCTTGCCGTAATGTAATCATTCAAGTACAACATGTTTAATATCCACAACAATATTTTCAACTATGCCTTAAGAATATTTATGAAACTGTTCAAGGATGTTATATCATTTATTAAATAAGGATCATGATTTCAAATGCATATATTTTCCTTCATTACACTAATCCTTTGTAGAATAATATATTATAGATTTGTTTATATAAATAGTGTAAAAGTACATTGATAACTACTATAATCGAAGAAAACGATAACCTAACTCCAATGAATATCACTGCTATACGGAGTCTTTATACTAGATCGTTTGGCATGCTGATACGATATCATACCAATATATAACATGTATAAGGGCTTGATATTGCTACTGTTAAATGATAATAACACTTTTAAAGGTGGTGTGTCCGAAGCGCTTTTCTGGGTTTACCTTCACCAGGAACGCCCAAACCCAAAAAGGAGTAAGTTAATTTATGACTGACCGTACCATAGGGTCAAAAAGTTTCGTGAAAATACTGTGTTGGTACTCACCATTGGCTTTACATTTTAAAATTAATAAACCCAATGCTCAGTTTGCAGATTTTGCTACAGCCTTTGCCATTAATTGATAGTCCAAACATTCAGTTAACAATAAACCTAGATATTGATAAGATGATACATATTCCATTTTGTCACCATTTAACAGAAATTCAAAATTTGCTCTATCCACTGACGGATTTCTAAAATGCATTTTCTTTGATTTATTGAGGTTTACCTTCAAACAATTTTGATTACACCATAAGTTTAAAACATCTAAAAGTTTTTGTAGGTCTTCAGTGTTATTAGCCATTAAGACAGCATCATCAGCTTATAGTAATATTGCTATTTTTCACCACCAATATCAATACCAATGTCCAGTGCATTAATATCATCAATACGGTTGTTTATAGAAATATTAAACATAACCGATGACAAAACACATCCCTGTTTAAGACCAGTATTAACATTAAACCATTCAGTCATGTGACCATTTAATCTTACACAGAATTCAACATTTGAATAAAAAGCCTTTAAGGCAAACATAATTTTTGTATTTATACACATATCTTCTAATTTGTTATGAATCATAAGCCTTTTTGAAATCAATGAAAGCAACTAAGTTTGATAATTTACACTTTTTTCTAGTTTCAATAAAAGTGCTTCTTCCCTTAATCAAAACATTCTGTTCATCATTTAACATCTCTCTTTCATCTAACCAAATAAAATAAAGATAAAAATTATAACGGCACTATTAAACATTTGTATGTCCTGGACGCGGTAGCGCAAGGAACAGGAAAAACATTAAAAACATAAAAATAAGCGACCCTGCATTACTATTTTTGGTTGCAAAGCCGACATTGTCCTCCAACAGACACAGTGATTTCTGGAGTAGTTGTATGGCCGACATTGTCCGCCAATAGACACAGTTGTTTTATTAATAGCGAAACGCGATCGATCAATTTTAAAAGCAATGTTCCATTATACAACAAAATATCTGGTTTTGATTTTGGTTTATATACATGTAGGCCAGCCTGTTTATAAAAAGGTAGATAAAAAAAAAGTCCAATACGACATTTTAACTAGATGTTACACACAACATTTATTTTTTCATCAGCATTGTTTTTCTTTGTTTGTAATTTTGTATAAACAAGTATGTCAAATAAGAATGTAGCTTTCGTTATTTCACGCATTGAGAGCTTTACGAGTTGTGCAGCAAATTTTAAACAATTCTTATAATTCTAGTATACTGGATATATAACGTAATAAAAATCGTAATACGTGTTGGTTTTCTTTAAAGTATAAAATTGAGAATGTAAATGGGGAATGTGTCAAAGAGACAACAACTCGACCAAAGAGCAGAAAACAGCCCAAGGCCACCAATGGGTCTGTTGTGTTTGGTAAGATGGTTTGTTTTGCGTTTTTTGTTTTCTTTAAAGCTTCTGCTAAATGTGACCTAGATTGAATGTTATACTAGGTGTTGTGTTTGGTAAAACTTTACCCTCAAAAGTCGTTTACAATATCGACTGGTTTGTATAATAATGCATATTGGTTTTTTTCCTGATAATTGGCCTTGTTCAAGCGCAACTGTGGAACCTTATTTACAGTTAACGTGCCTCTAGCGTAAAAAATAAAGGCATGATAGTCTTCTTGACTTATTGCAAGAGAATACGGACTTGAAAAAAAAATATTGAAAATAGTACTACTGTGCTTTTATTTTTTGAAGTCTATAAGCATTGTCTAGGTGGAAAATAAGAAAATACTAAGAGAGATTCGAATTTCTGAAGCGACCGTGAGCCATAAAAATGACAAATATCATAAATCTACCAGGATAGAACTAGACCGGAATCTAGAGTCCACATGTACCAGGATAGGGCTAGACCGGAATCTAGAGTCCACATGTACCAGGATAGGACTAGACCGGAATCTAGAGGACTACAAATACAATAATTTTGTAAATATTGCGTCGGAAGATATTCAAAAACAAACTGAATCCTATTCATTTGCAGTTATGTAATTTTAAAGAGGATCTTTTTCGTGTTACATTTAATATCACAGACTGAAGGAACATAAAATTTGAATACTTTTGAGCCGAAAATTGTTCCTATTTGGAGTTTATTATTATTTTTAATAAATATGTTCATGGTTCCAACACCTGTGATATGTATTTACGAATTTATTCGTCACATACAGGTAACATATTTATATTACCCCGCAATATGGCATATGATTTATGAATGAAAACACCTCTGTGTACACATGATACATTTTATTTAATGACTGACTTCATAGAGTTGAAAATTGGCAATAAATAAACCCATTTTGCTGCCTAATGAAGCAGAAGTGTAAGTATTTTAGATCAATGACAACTGACGTTTCGTACATTAGAGTACAAAAGACTCCATCTGTATGTGTCCACTCGATTGGTTCGAATTCAATGTGTATATGAACAAATGTTAAGGATGCTACATTATTCAATTGGTAGCACTGGTATTCCTGGAGCGAGACACGCAACAGCTACTATTAGAGGGTTCATATGCCATTTTCACAAATAAAATGGAGAGGTCATGTGACTTCTTATTAGATATGAAACTTTGTTCAAATCAATAGGTATCATTAGTTTAATAATTTTGAAAAGTAACCCGCAGTTCTTGTAATATGCTTCAATGTTTGATTGACCAGATTTACAAATAAAGTCTACAACATTTCAAATGTAACCAAAAGCTCTTATTTAAATATTAACTTCACAAGTTTAACTTACAAATTCTAAACAACCACAACAAAACTTTTACTTTTTTTTTTTTTTTTTTTTATAAAAATATTAATACTCAATATGAAAATAATAAGGCCTAATTATAATAAGACCGTAAAATGTCAAGATTTTATCTTCCAAATGTATATCTAGACTATCTTTGTGTTTCGTTAATTCAAAATATATACTAGAATTAAAATATAATAATGGATTTAAACTAAACAGGTAGGGCCAATTTCCATGAATCTCTTTTACTAGCAAGTTGAAAATCCGAAAGTTGATAAAACCTACTGGAAATTGACAATTTAAGAGTCTTAATCATACACTTTAAAGGTTTTACAACAATTGTACACATTATCTATAAATCAAATTGTTATTCAGAGTTATACATTGTTGTTGAAGAAAATCTTTTGACACAAAACTGTATATTTTGCATGTTTTTGAAAAATTTTGCAATGAAGGACTTCCTTAAACAACATAAAACAATACAACAAATTAAAAATCGTCAAAAGTGGCTTGATGCATAAAACAGTCAAATCATTGGCATAAACCACAATATGACATGTATTCTTTGTGTCCGTAATACTAAACGGCCAATAAAATCCACATTCTATATCCAAAGCGTTGACAGCGTGTCGCCTAATAAGCAAACAAAGTATAATCTCCAATCGCTAATGTTAGTCCAAATAGTTCTCTAAACGTCACTATTGCGTGTATATATTTACATTTAGGATTGGTATAATATGTTTAAAACAAAAAAGTGAAAATAAATCTCTTTAATATCACAATTCTGGCAATTAAGTTCCATATTATTGCAAAATAATTGGTACAATTGAGCTCGTTGTTTGATATGTATCTTTGCACGAGAAGTTGATTGACACGCGCCGCTGGTTTTACCTGTAATTTTGCTCATACGAAGCCCTTCAAAGCATTCAAATCTGATGATAATTCAACATTTGGTATCATCAAAGATTAAACGGGGCACGATAACCAGCAATAAGCAATCATTATTATTTCACTTTACAATTTCAAAATTGGTTACACCGGAAGTTTATGTTTTCAATTGTAGAACATTGCTACTTCCGGTTCCAATTGTGAAGCAACTTTGTTTTGAGAAACTGTCACTGGCGGGACTTTGTTTCTCAATTAAATAGGCTTGTTAGCATGATGTATATCGCATTAATTATAGTTATTATGGTAAACTTCTTAGGACATTTAGGTCAAATTGTCATTTTAAACTTCTCGGAAGAGCAAATTTGATGAAAGGGGTTTTGGACAGTTACAATTAAACCAAGCAATTGTCTGTTATTGAGCCACTTCTCCCATAATTTATAATGTTTTGCTGTCATTCATTGCAATGCATGGTTTGTCGAGTCACTCTTTAAACAGAAACGTACTATTTAAGATAATTATTAGTCTTTGTCATTAATTCCCACTTCACTTGAAAAATATAAGTCTATACTTAACTAAATCTATATTTAATAGTATACTAAACGTTTAATGAGATAATAAAACAGTCTTCATTCAGAATGTGAAAAGGCATAATCTATAACATGTTCATAAACGTTTGACAAGTGCGGTATAAAAGATTTGGCAAAAAAATATGATTTAGCGATTTTCCAACTATTTAGACAGTCAAAAATACAATATAATCCAAATTGACGCCATGAAAGAAATAAAAGTACTAAATGGCTTGCAAATTGACCGGTATTAAGTGATATTAAGACATTTATGTCATATTGCTTTGCCATCATTATGTCACCAATATTCATGAAAAATAAAGTACCTACGACCTTGTTTAAGGCTTAAAATCGTAGCTCACCTCATTTCAGTAAGGAATGTCTGGATAATATTTGGTAAAGTTGACTACTTTTTTTTTAAGATCTAATACATAGTTTATTGTATATGGTTTCGTATTATACATGTTTTATTTATTGACCTAATCATGGTAGAAAATTTATTTCAGTTGTATAACTTTTGAATATTCAGCCTGCTGCAATATCATGATAACAATATCACCAGTTCAAGGACAAAAAACATCTGTTCGATGCAAATATACTCTTCACAGTAAATTCAATATATAAAATGATTTACTATGTAAAAAGGTTTCTGAGACACACACAAACATATTATAACTTGTCAAGAGGTCCGGGTAGGTCACATGACATACTCCTTTTAAAAATACGCGGATCAAATATTCTGATCTGGCATGAATAATTGTTTGAGGAATAAAAAAATATGAAAATTAAACCTGACAATTTGTGTCTTAAATTTAGGTCAAGGTCAGGGGGAAATGAACGATTCATACAAACTTTGGTTAATCGTGAAAAGTATTTTCAATTGTTTGAGACCGAAAAGCGATACAGTTGTGTCGCATCCTGCGAGGTTTCCGTTGCAGTAAAAACCAAGTCAAAGAGAATGCATGAACCATAGGCACAAAGTGTTCCTGCTTGACCCACGTTCAGTACTGCTTGCGTTTCTAAAAGAACAGTACATAGAAATAAACCAGTGTCAGAAAAATAATTTTTTCTTCTTCTTGTTTTGTGTTCCATTCTTATTGGTCAATATGTAGACGCTGTATGATTCCCAATGAGACAACTATATTTATTTCTAGTGTAGCACTTGCATGTATGTCTATTGGTGAATCGCCGTCTATTTATTATCATTGTTGTTTAATGTGTTCAGTCGTTTCATTTGGCGCGAAGCTACCTCTAATAGGAATTCGTCGACTCATTTGGGTCAAAACAGAACGAAGCTCCGGTGTGAAATTCTAAATATATATTTTAACATCCGGGTTCCGATTATTACGTATATTGTAAAAGTGCTTCGGATGTATGCAATTTATAAAGTGTTGTTTTCATATTTTACATTACTGAGTCGATACCGCTGTTGGTGGACTATCAGTCCCCGAGGATATTATCAGCTCAGTAGTCAGTACTTCGGTCCTGACATGATTTATAACAAACCTTTCTTGAATTGTCCATCTATGAATTTATACATTATTAAGTAACTAAGGTTTCAACGCCTTCAGGCAAAGTTGACCTTAGATAGATTTGGCTATCATTTTGAAGTCCTTTTTGGTCATATTATACCTCTTCAACTTTTTCTGTTCGTATACATCCTTAGCGTTCAAATATTCGGCTTTAAGCATTCGTGATGAAGATTTATCAAGAAAGGCGATTCGAAAGCATGAAATTTATAAAGTGTTGTTTTCATATTTTATCATATACTTGGTATAATTGTACCCTTTGATAAAACTAATTTGTACATATATTTATTCATTAAATTTGAAGAATTGTCTTAGCCGTGTGATATGACTTTGGTTATCAACTGCTTCCGGTATATATCAACTGCTTCCAGTTTATATCAACTGCTTCCGGTTAATATCGCATGCCTTCAAGTTTCTTTAACGTTATCGCAAAGCGAAACTCCCCGGCAGTTCAAGCTCCGATCCGCATACTACTCTACACTAATTGATGGAGTAAGGGAAAATAGTTCCGGAACGGAAACGATCACTGTACGGAGTTTGTCGCAAAGCATTTCGACGTCATTCTGCAAACTCCGGAAAATAAACCTCAGTGGTACATTGTAGTGAAAAACATAACTAAGTAGTGTAAAAAAAGAATAGTAGGAAACAGGAAAATATATTATTAAAAAATGCAAAACAAATAATAGATTAAATGAATTGTATAAAGTTTTAAAAAGTTTTCTTGTCTGTATGGCTTCTGCTGAAGTGTATGATAAAAAGAACATAACATGTCATTTTTCATATCAGACCCCTTATCAGCCCATGGTCAAAATCATCCCTCGAGCCTGTCGGCTCTCGGACTGATATCATGACCATGGGCTGATAAGGGGTTTGATATGAAAAATGTCATGTTATACATAATCTATATTTATCTAGCAATCAAAGTGTTGAGCAGGTATAAAGAGTTCAAAATGTCATTCCATCTACTGATAGCATTACTGTCATAACTTGTTTGGAAACCTTGCTGAAAAATAATTATCGCAAGATATACTGTTTAATTGGAAAAAAGTGAAATCACAAAAATACTGAACTCCGAGGAAAATTCAAAAAGGAAAGTCCTTAATCAAATAGCAAAATCAAAAGCTCAAACACATCAAACGAATGGATAACAACTGTCATATTCCTGACTTGGTATAGGCATTTTCTTATGTAGAAAATGGTGGATTGAACCTGGTTTTATAGCTAGCTAAGACCTTAATTGGTTAATTTTATAATAAGAATTCATACATTTATGTTATCGAAGTATAGGAAACCACATTATCTTTTATAAAGAAATTATATAAAAGCAACATGAAGACTTACTGATAAAACACATAACAGTATTTACAGTATTTTACGACATCTACGTTATGGAAACTTTAATCATATTACCATCTGTGGTCTTTGGTTGTAGCATATGTATTTTGGATACTATTATGGTGATATTAACATGTATTATAATGGATAATTATAAAAATTTCTGTTATTTAGAGCCTTAATTGCATTCTATTATAACAATGCATCCTGGGTAACATCTTGGTATATTACCACTATGGAGTCGTCTGTATAATAATGTACAAGTAGATTATCCCCGTTCAAATTAACGACCATTCAAATGTCAACGTGATTGTCTTCGTCGATGTCACTGCAGTGTGTTACCCGTCCGTGAAGTGCAATAGCCCTTAACATCGGAAATCTGCACGAAAAAAATCATTACAAAAGTCAACTTTTAATGGAATAAATATTTGTCATAAATTATAAAAAAAAGTAAGTGAAATGTTGATGCAGTTATAAACGCATCAAAATTTTTACCTTACAAAAAAGGGAAAGTTTAATTCATTTTCAGTGAAAGAGAAAATCTTTTGTATAGGTGTTTTGAAGTATACATTATGGTAATATAGTTTTTAGATTTAAGTTTCATTCGAATGCTTCCACAACTTCAAAAATAGTACACCATACTAGTTTTTATATTTCTATGAATATGATCTATTCAATTAACCATATGTCTCTAGGCCTTACCATGATGACGATCTAAAGACATCATGATATATCATAACAAATGCACTTAAATTTATTCACTACTTTTATCAATTCCGGACATTTAGAGCTTGGCATAATGTATAGACACATGTAATGATTTGTTATATAGTTTTTGTTGCTGTCTAATTGTTGTACAGTCAACATCTCCTTTTATTTATAAGTAAAATATTTAGCACAGGCTGTTAATTCTTCTGTCTGGGATTTCATGTACTGATTTTGTTCATTTATTTTGATGTACATATTATTTCATTCACAGTAAGTGCGTTTTAATTTTCAGTTTGTTTATATCCAATATTTCTGTAAAATCTATACAATATAGAAGTAAGAAGATGTGGTATGACTACTTATAACAAAAAAACAAAAACCAATGATAGACAGCAACCACATAAAACCCTTGCTCTATCTAGGCGTCTGTCATTTGACAAGCACATGAAAAATATGGCGGTTTAAACATGTCTATGGGCGCTTAACCATCATTCCCTTAACATTAGGCAGTAGTTTAATATAAATCTAAATGTAGTCTGATGTGAGGGGTTCACACTACTCCGATGTAGACCTGTCCTGAATATTAGAAAAGTACAGTACTACTGGAGAATTTACATAGCAAGAACAGCAGTGAATCTTCAATATGAAATATCTATATTCCAGGTTACTGCTTTTATTGGTATGAATAATATAAGATGCGGGGTACGCGTCAATGTGAAAGCAGTCCAAAGAGAAAAGTTAGCAGAAAAGATATAGAGGATAACATACAGTTTTCAACAAGAGAAACATGTCAGGATCCTGTAGTTCAGTGGTTGTTGTTGTTTCATGCCCGTCATATTTGTTTTTCGTTAATTGTTTTGTTATAAATAACGCCATTAGATTTCTCAATTGAATTGTTTCATATTTTTCATATCGGGGCCTTTATAGCCGACTATACGGTAACGGTATGGGTTTTCTCATTGTTGAAGGCCGTACAGTTGCCTATAATTGCTTACATCCACTTTATCTGAACTTTGGTGGATAGTTGTTTCATTGGCAATCATACCTCATCTCCTTATTTTTATATCAGCTCTTAATCGCCGAGACACTTAGATTTAACAGAAACTAACAAAGATCTTCCATCAACATAGTGTACAATGAAAGGTACTTTTAGTTTACATAGGTACTGAAGTCCTTTAAAATAAGATAAGTCATGCAAGATATCCCCGTTACAAAAGTTGTAAGGAATTAAATAATTAAAAGGGTAAAAATAGTTCATCAAATACAACAATTTGTTTTGAATTAATTTAATTCTTTCCGTGTTTGCAGCTGCTTTAGAGGACACATGGCAAAACCTTATAATCTCTTTTTCCATTTTTCATTACTATCAAATATAAATTTGATTAACTGTATCAATTTAAACATATAATGAAGTAAAATAAAATAAAATTGTCACGTTTGAGGAACACTAATTGGATTTCTCAACGGGTCGGTTCAGATCACTTTCATCCTCCAATTATTTACATTTAATCCTATTTGTTTTGCTATTGTCTCTAAAATGTTCTACAAAATTGTCGAAATGGATCAGTTAATTATAGGTGTACGGGAATTACCTACGATAAATCAATTAGTGGTCTTTGAAGTCATCATTACGTGTTACCTGGCCCACTGATTTGTTTGATTAGCACCATTTTGTAAACAGTTCTTGATCATTTTCGTTTTCATCGTGTGATGTTAAAATGCCAAAATAGCCATAACTATTTGATAATAATGTCACATAGGGCTGTACTAATGCATCTTCATATTTGCACAAGTACCAACATCCTCCATGATTTCCGTAGCTATTTGTAAAACCAATGAATTCAAACGTATTTATTATTGTCTCTCAATTATTGTACTTTAAAAATAATTAGCTCCCAATCGCGCAGATCAATACCTAATATATTTACTGTAATGTCTATTTGGTTTTCAATTATAAAACGCGGTGTATACACCTATGATTAAAATTTATTAATTTACATTAGTTTGTTTTAGAGATTTTATTAAATCTGTTTGTTTTAGTTTCATTGATTTTTTTTCCATACAATTTATATGAAGTTAAACATGTGATGAATTATATGTAATCTTCTAAGCTTTTCATATTTATATTTAATAGCGATGCTTATGTAAAATGTTTATCTGTTATATGAGGTAATAATACACTTCTGAAAATGATATCATGCCATTAAAGCTATGATGTTTTAATGATTTTTATACCTTTAGCTTTAAGTAAAAAGTTTAAAGACAGAAAATGTACAAACATACATATACAATCTCTCAGTAGTTTGAATATCGCTATTATATATTTTTTTTAAATTAATTAAATGATTTTATTAATTGATAATTATGTATAAACATATAAATATATAAAAATTTTCAGTTTTTAGATTTAGATATACAAACATTTTGCAAATACATTCATTGTATTAAAATATACTATCTGTCTTGATCATTTTGATTAAACTACTGACAATTAGACGTTTGCAGAACAACGGGTGCATTTTAAAATCCCGAACTATATTTTTTTTTATTAAGTTGGGTGCCCGTTATACGTAAATCATAATTTTTTTATGATAGAATATGATTTCGAAGAAATACGCAAGAAATCGTAAGCAAAATTCGAATTCATAAATCACGAACTAAGGTTTATTTTTTTTACTTAATATTGTATAAGACACCGAATACTTATGTGATTTACTTTAAAAACCCATGATGATTTGGCCCATCCTTTTGAATTCTTATATCTATCTTTGTTGAATATCTACCGGAGCGTAATAACAACGGACACGCAACACTTGTTCCAAAATACTACCAAATTCAGTACTGCAGTTTTATTTAATTACAGCATTTTATCAATTTAGATATGGTTGATGAATTTGAAGAGGCACGCTGCACGCCAGGAACAATTCAATGTAAGAACGAGGGCGGGAAATAGGCATCATTACAGGAATAATCCTCTAATCCGGCTCAGTGTCAATACTTCACCGGTGACTAGTTTGTGTTTTACAATTTTCTCAATTCCATTAAAATCTCATTCAAATAAAATTAAACTCTGTATCAATTGACAAAAAGCAGCTTTGTGTGGTCGCAAAAGAAAACATTAGTGTCATCAGCTCAATATTGGCAATTTTACCTTTAATTTTTCTCGTTTTGTATAAGTAAAGATGCAATTAAGGAAGGGATTGAGTTTATCCCGGATTTAAATGCATTTTGGTGAATGTTTTAGTTCAGTGAGTTGGACTTAATACGTTTTGATAGCCTGTCTGACATGAATTATAATGCTGTATGAAAGAACATAGTTCACATATGTTCGGCACCAAAGTCTAGAACCGTCAAGTTCATTTCCGATAGGATTAGGAACAATTAGACCTAATACGTTGGCCAAATCGTTTAAAACTGACTTAAAGAGGCAGTGGTAACTCAGTACAGTCCGATTATAAGTAACAAATAAACAAATTAAGGAATCAAAAACATCTGCAACAAAAGTTAAACATAGAAATGTAAAAATTAATGGTAACAATCACGTTAAAATATTTAAAGTATTAGCACCTATTTGAAAAAGGCATGAGTGTAATTCTGCAGCAATAAAATATCTTTTGAATACATTGTACTCAATAGTATTCCGTCCATTTAGTATTTATTGCAACAGATTTGTAATTAAGCACCAATTCAAATTTTATTCATCCTGTGAACCGAAATTTATCTAAAACACACATTTAATGTCAAATAAGTGCTTATAGTTGAAAAAAATAGGCCGATTTACTAACAGTTCGAGTTGTTACGGTACACTCCAGTATTTTGTATTTGACTTCATTGTTATAATTCAATTTGGAAACATTTAAGTAAATATAGTATAGATATAGATAATAATATTTATGACGAGTGAATACCAAACGGAAACACATCTTATCCATATGAAAGAGAGGCAAAAGATACCAAAGGGATATTCAAACTATTAGGTCGAAAACAAACTGACAATGGCATGGCAAAAAAAAACGAAAAACGACGAAAAGACAAACAACAGCACACAAAACACAACATAGAAAAACTAAATGACTTAAGAAATTTTACACACTAACTTATGTTGGATGTACGAACTGATCACTAAAGGAACAAGTAAGTTTGATTCTATAGTAACACTTTTCGTTTGATGTCTTATATATACATAGTACTTGAGGTAAGATCAAGTAATCATATGATGGTTGAAAAAATAAACTGTGCATCCTAAACATCTAATTTAAATTTACAAGTCTGGCGTTTTCATCTAAAATATGTCAAAAGCATTTTGAAGTACATGTAGATGCTTTTAAAGAAAACTTGTTGTACCCAACTCCGCACGGACGTCCTGTCCACAAGCTGATTTTTATCATCTTCGTGCAACTGTTGTGTTATGCTTTGTGGACGAGCCTGTTGTTCAGTGGTTGTCGTTTGTTGGTGTGGTTCATAAGTGTTTCTCATTTCTCGTTTTTTATATAGATTAGACCGTTGGTTTTCCTGTTTGAATTGTTTTACGCTAGTCATTTTGGGGCCTTTAATAGCTTGCTGTTTGGAGTGAGCCAAGGCTCCGTGTTGAAGGCCGTACTTTGACCAATAATTGTTTACTTTTTACACATTGTGACTTGGATGAAGAGTTGTCTCATTGGCACTCATACCACATCTTATTTATATTGGATGTAAAATATTTCTTTAATTCATTTAATATTTTTGTTTCAGAGAGAGACGACACTTTTTCGCATAGCCACGAAAGAATTGAAAAACGCGTTTATATGCCAACCGAGATCTAAGGTAATGCACAGAAGTTTGCTCATGAACACTACAGACATAAGCAAACTTTATTCTGTCTCCATTGCGAATTGTTCTTTAAATTTGATTATATAAGATATTGAGTAATTTTAATGACGTACTCAAGTGACGTGACAATCCAAACACCAAAATATCACCAAAGGTAAAAAGAAAGCGTTTCCGGTGACTGAAAAGCATACCGGTAAAATTTTGTTCATCTGTTCCATATATCAAAACAAAATTATGTCGCAAAGTATGCCAAATGCTTCTGAACCGCTATTCAAGCAGTAATATGATGTTACAGTGCAACCCAACGACACGCTAACGCGTGTTGATGGACAATTCGAGGCTTTGAAAGAGGAATCGCAAACATTCTGAAACCAGAATGTTCAATTACCTAATATGTAAACTGTCCCAGGTTAGGGGAGAGTTGAGCGCTTACAAACAATTTTTAATCCCCGCCACATTCTTTATGTGCTGGTCCCACGTCAGGATCGTGTAGTTCAGTGGTTGTCGTTGGTTCATGTCTGTCATATTTGTTTTTCGTAAATTGTTTTGTTATAAATTAGGACATTAGTTTTTCTCAATTGAATTGTTTCATATTTTTCATGTCGGCTTCTTTTATAGTCTACAATACAGTATGAGTTTTCCTCATTGTTGAAGGCCGTACGGTTGCCAATATTTGCTTACATCCAATTCGTTTGAACTTTGGTAGATAGTTGTCTCATTAGCAATCATATCACATCTCCTTATTTTTAGATATACAGTTAATGTTTCAAATACTTGCTATATAGTGAAAAATGCAGTTGCCTTTCCCACTAATATATGATGTGCACATGTGTTAAACCTAACTAGTTTTGATTGTCTCCTTAGACGATTACTGCTTACAAGGAAGTTAAACCAAGGCTGCCAATGAATGCTAAAGTTGGAAATTATGTCTTCTAGAATTAATTGACGCCCTCATGCTCATCGAATAATCTGTGTCAAAGAAGACCATTGATATTTTTGCGTTCCACTTCATAGCAAAATTCTCGTCTTCCGAATGCAGTAAACAGGTAAAAGGTTTAGTAATATATAGATATTACATAGCTAAGAGGATGATAGAGCAGATTTTTACCCCTTGAACAAAGATTGTCAACTGCGCTCGTTCATCACTTAGGGACCATTAAGAACCAAATTTTTAATTAAAATTTGATGCAGAGAACATTCCTGGAACGTTATCAAAATCTGAGCTAGTTTTTCAGATCTAAAAATAAGAAGATGTGGAATGATTGCCATGGAGACAACTCTCCACAAGTGACCAAATGACACAGAAATTAACAACTATAGGTCACCGTGCGTCCTTCAAGAATGAGTAAAACCCATACCGCATAGTCAGCTAAAAAAGGCCCCGAAATGACAAATGCAAAACAATTCAAACGAGAAAAATAACGGCCTGATTTAAGTACAAAATAATGAACGAAAAACAAATATGATATACAGCAACAAACGACAACCACTGAATTACGGGCTCCTGTTATAATCAAGTGAACTTTTCAGTCTAAAATCCGTGTAGAAGTGCATCATTTGACAAAGATTTTGAACTCACGTTTCCTTTTCCTCTTAAACTTTCTGTTTTAAAGAAACGAATACTATTCTGCGTAAAATCGACTATTTATTGATAACCATTTCTTTAAATGGCTATGTCTATGAGATGAATTTAAAAATGAATCAACATATTGTGATAACAGTCTTCGCAGCTACAGACTGAAGCTAACTGATTGATTTAACTTACAAAGCAGTTAAAACAAGGGGAAACACTCTGTATACATGCAGGAAATCAAATATCATTATTGCTCACATCCTCGCTGACTCGAATTCAGTTTAAGTTAAGCTTTAAAAGTAGTAAAATTTCTGCAAGGGAGAAGTGAATAGAAGATGATAACAAACTACTAGTACCTCTAAAATATGGGCTGTTGTCTCCTTTACATTCACCTGATACGACAATTAACACAAGAACTTATAACTAACGTCCTTATTATCTCCTTCACATTCACCTGATACGACAATCAATTCAAGAACTTACAACTAATGTGCTTGTTGTCTCCTTCACATTCACCTGATACGACAATCAACTCAAGAACTTATAACTGACGTCCTTGTTGTCTCCTTCACATTCACCTGATACGACAATCAACTCAAGAACTATAACTAACGTCATTGTTGTCTCCTTCATATTCACCTGATACGACAATCAACTCAAGAACTTATAACTAACGTCCTTGTGTCAACTAGAATAAAACATCCATGAAATAGGAATTCAACCAATACCATATGCACTCGACCTAACATATATGCATAAATGTTTTGAGGGTTATGTAATGATATAGACTTGACATACTAATAAATACATAGTTGATTGAAGTAAAAAGGTAAAATGTGCCTCCCTGGAATATAACCAATATATGTTCAATTTATATAGATTATGTCAAGATTCAAGTCTTATTAATTCAGTTCCAATCAGACACATGTACATGGTTTAAGATTACCTTCGCTTTATTTGGCAACCCCTTTTGGAATTTTGTGTCCATAATGCTCCTCAACTTTGTACTTTATTTTGCCATGTTGTAGACGCAAAGCGCTTCTGGCGTCCTCAAAGTCTAGTATATATGATAAGTTTATCTAAGGTTTGGAAATAGGAACAGTAGAAATCAACAGTAATCAGACTTAAAGGTATGCCAGCAACAACTCTTTTGCTTGGTTAATGTTCATCAATATAAATGTATAATAAACAAAAGTGAAAGACCACAATCTGTACTATATTTTGGTTGAGTATCTCATGTGAATATAAAATATTTAGGGTAGGTGTTACGGCATTCAAAAGCAAAATAAACACATAAATATAACCAAAGAAATTATACAAACCTCAGCAGTGATTACCCTGTCAAGATCCTAATACATCCAACTAGGGCGGTGAAAGAATGAGACAGAGTCATTATAACTGAAATATCAAACCAAAGTATTTTTTCAGAGTTCTTTTAGTCTTTTCTTATGAGATTGATGCGGACTGAAAACACATCTTCTAATGACATTCATTAAAATTAAACGATAACTTTAACAGCGTGATCAAAATAATGAGAATTCAGGCGAATGAAGAAAGCAATGCGGTTCTTCATTATTTGACCAGTTATAGATAACCATTTTCTTCGGAAAATGCCGTTACCAAGTTAGAAATATGGCAGTTGTTTTTCAATTATTCCATTGATTGATAGCATTTGATTTTGACAGTTCTTATGGACTTCCCTCTTTTTGAATTTGCCTTGGAGTTCGGTATTTTTGTTATATTTTTTTTCAGTTACTAGTAACTTAACATGTGTGTTAGAGATTTCATTGTTGACTATTCGAAGAAAATTATTATTGAATAGTGAATACATATTTGTTTATTTAATTGTACTTTTAAACAATCGTCGGAATTCCTGTACGAACCAAATGTGACCCCTTCTCTACGACTTGTTCTGTTTGGTGCTGAGTTGATTTAAAGGTTTCATAAGATATGGTCATCCTTAAATTTGACTTGTTTTATAGGCATTGTCACTTCACTAAATAACTAATAAATTGGGGACTAATTGATTCAATCTACTCATTGAACTTGAAATAAAAAATAAATACACACCCTACAGTTAGGTTTGCTTTATGTCTTGATATAAAGCAGACAACACTATGGTAAAACAAAACCGGTAAAAGACGAACAACTGTCAAAAATCAAATAATCAAGCAACTCGAACTCTACCAAATGTTGCTAGGACAAGTAAAATATTTGACACAGATATTCATAACGGTCAATAATGGCGCCTGTAAAGCTTTTGAAATAATAACGTCAACTTTGTTCTTTAAGCAACCCATGGTTCAAAAGATACCTAGTCAGCAGCAACCCTATAACAAGATAATCATGATATATAGTAAATACAAGTTTGTTATTTGAATGAATACTTAAGAAAGTCGTAGCGACCAGCAGAGTTTAGCCAAGACACCAAATAAGTTTGAAAGGCAACAAGATGTGTCAACTAAATCATTATCTTGAAAAAGTTTTTAAAACAACACCAATCCATGTAAATAGATTGTTAATCACCTTTTCAAACCACCAACCACTAAATATGTAAGAACAACTGATTTTCATAACAAGAACTAATTGTACGACTAATCTCCTACTTCATTGAATATGCTGTTACTACTACAGACTTATTAATTTTGCACACCGATGTTGATCTTTCGAGATTTGACTACAAAACGACTTCATCTGAAATAAAGATGCAATCGGTACACTAGCCTGTATTAAGGTATGGCATGCATTAAATGATAAATGTCTGTAAATTGCATGTTCATTAATCACGTAACTGTACTAAAACTAAGATTGCAATTCCCTCGACAAAATTGATCTTTCTGCTATATAGATGAGGTCTCTTCAATGAATATATAATAGAATTTTGACTAAAGTGAAAGAAAACAGGATTGTTGCTAGGACAAGTAGAACGTATCCGCTATCATTTGGAATACAGATATACACAACGGTCATTACAATTGCGTCCAGTGATCTTTTGATTGTATAATGGCAACTTCATTCTTTTAGTTACCCTTGGTTCCAAAAAAATCCTTGTCAGTACCAACCTTCTATCATGGAAACCATGATAGAAAACACAAGCCCCAGAATATTTTATAAACTAGGAGTAATGTACTGGTTTTGATGGAGCTGTAGGAATGTTGCTACACAAAAAAGAAAAATTAACACTGGGAAAATTCAAAAAATTAAAACAACACATTATAAATTTTATGTGTCCTTTTCTGGATTTACTTTCATCAGGAACGCTCAAAGCAGAATATTTGAAAGCCAATGAAGTATAAGAACCAAACAGTTGAAGAGCTATATCACCAAAAATACCTAAAACTAGTCAAATCCATCTAAGGCCAACTTTGCCTGAGGGAGTTGAAACCTTAGTTTCTTTATAATTTCAAAATTTATAAACGGACAATTCTAGAAAGGTCTGTTATAAATCATGTCAGTACCGAAGTATGATGATAACGTGGGGACTGATAGTCCACCAGCAGAGGTTGAAATAATCATTTTGTCTCCAACCGACCCAAATTGTCAATTTCTAGATACTTTGATTATTTTACCTCTTCTTTCTTCTTTTTCTCCCCGGTAATGTAGGATGGGATTTAATATACTAAAATTAGTTTTGTGAGGCTGTTAGGAAACTTCTCGGTGGATTTCTTGTCTATTGAGAAATTGATGTTGGATTAAAATATTTCTTGGGTTTTGTAAGATTCATTCATAATTTGTCTAGACCACAGCCGAATTAGAACATTGAGTACCACTAGATATCATTTTGGTTTGCATGGGTTATTATATATTTGTCTCGTGGATGTTTTTTTCTTCGGTAATAAATTGTTATACAATCACATTTTAGAATAATTATCTCAATCGTGGTAAACAACCTGACTTAATTCATATAATTATGTTGGTAATAAGGGCATATTAAGCAAACAATTCACTAATAAAGCACCAGTGAAATTATCCATAAGACACAAGTTTTCTAGCTACGTGAACATGTCAGATAATTTATGTTTCAAGGACAATTAGATTTCAATGCTGTCTTCGTGGTATCTAACACAAACAAGAAGTCTTTTGTTTCTGTCTCAAATTATCCTGTTCATTGAATGAAGTGACTGAAATTAGATACATGTTCTTAATAGAATATCAGCTTTCATACAGTACTATTTAGAAACCTTAAATAAATTCTAAACAATATTTTTGTTGACCTAACAGCGAAAAGTTCACAAGTGTATAATGAATTTTGACATGCTTCTTGTAATTAATTAAACTGTTTATGGTAATTTAACAGGTGTCTTTACATGAAATATAGATATTATAAGTAAAAATATATTGTTTTAAAAAAGTAAGTACACATCAATATGAAACGACACCACTGAATTTTATGCATTTCCATATCAAACCTTGTTCCTTATAATACTAGTGAAACTACATTGACTTTGTACAGCTTCTTTTAAATAACCTTCTAACCACTGTGAAGACGTTCTGTATATTCACATAAATCATAATAAATTGTTTTGAAAGCAACCTTTCCTTGACTGTTTCGGTCTGGTATAAAATATAAGATTTATTCGGAATTTGACGATTACTTTTAATCATCTCATATAAATGATTATCTTAGGGTTCAGCACCTCTTAATTTTGTTTCTATTTCTGTGATAATTTTTTAAAAACGTTCTTGATAAATATAGAATTGAATGCTGTTTTTTGAAAATAAATACGACATGAAAGGAAGTGGCCTGCACATTGCATGAAGCGCATAAGCGTTATGAAGACTTAAATCCTCCTTAAATTGGGTGTTTATGTAATGTTGTCAGATATATGTACCCTTCTGAAGGCCTGTGTATTTCAAAGTTTTAAAGTCCAATTATATCAAAACAGCAAAGATACTAAATAAAAGAGGCGTGCCATTTTGTACATATACCATTGAGAAACGTCGTTCACAGCAATATTATGTATTTAACAGAAAATCCACAGAATTTGTTAAAAAGATTAAAGCTCTAATAAAAACATACAGTGAAACATCTGATAAATTGACCGAGCAGTTCTTAGTTGACTGTAAATAAAATGAATTAACTTTACATAATTTATTGCAAAAACAAATTTTGCAATACCAGTTTCAAATCTTAAGCTGCTTAGTTTATATGTTCCGACATTTTAAATTGTGTAAAGATCAAAGTGACTTTTTTGGTGTATATTTTTTTCTATTTTCCTATAATGTATATTGCCACTAACTACTTTGTACAGTTGTTTTCCATTCGTTCTGTGAGTTGATATTGTCGATATTTTGATTTTGTCAGTTTTTATGGACTTTTACCTTGAACCTCGGGATTTGCTTCCGCAAAGAACAATGAAAGTTTTTTCATATGTAAATTTAATCATATGTAGAGGGACAACATATGCTGCAAATGTTGTTATATTGACGAAGTATATATATTTAATTAGAATTGAGAATGGAAACGGGGAATGTGTCAAAAAAAAAAACAACCCGACCAAAGAGCTGAAAACAGCCCAAAGCCACCATTGGGACCACCGGAGGCGGGCTATAGCTGGTCCCTAAACAGTAATGTATACTAGTTCAGCGAAAATGGACGTCACATTAAACTCCGAAACATATAAATGAACCAAAATAGAAAAAAAACCATACAAGACTAACAAAGACCAGGGGTTCCTGGACAGGCGCAAAAATGCGGAGGGGTTAAACATGTTTTGTGAGATCTCAACCCTCCCCCTAATTGTTTGTTATATGTAATTACAAAAGCATACGTATGGCAACGTCAAAATTTAGTTAACTGACAAAACCGGGAAATAGAATCATAGCCAATGTTAGATGGACGACTTCAAACTAGAATCTATGACAAACGTCATTTTTCAACATTCTAATTGTAAACTTCCCATTTGTCAGCATTAACATATCCCCTACACACGTATGGAGTTTACATATCTCAGTTAATCCGTTACGTTCGTGCATGTACACACGGACTTCATTAAAAAGGTTGTGCACCTTACCTTAAGTTAACGGTCCCATCATAAGTTGGTTGACCGATAATTTGTGGCATGTTTCGCGGTCTTCAATCTTAAGATACTACCATAGTCGTCTGATCTGTAATTCTACTGATTGTGTCCTATTCCCAGTTAAGACATTTGGACTGAGTGTGAACTCGCATAGCGCAGTGATGCATACATAAAAGAAGACGCTTACCCTGTCGATGTACCCGATCTCTACCCTTTTAGAGGTTATGCGATCTCCTCAATTTCTGTTTCTTACCTTGGTTTGAGAGGTCAATTTAATCCTTCAGGTAAAAATAACCTAATCTGGAATTACTTATTCTGAATAAATTGGGTTTTGAACAATGTATGCAAATTCTTTTTCCTAAGGATTTCACAGTGTTTTGTCATTTAGTTGTAAAATGTTAAACATAGTTTATTTACTCAAAGTAAAATGGATTGAACACAACTAAATCATTGTTATGAAGTCCGTTCCGAATTACAGTATATAACAATATAATGTTGATATGAGCATGCCATATTTCAAAACATACCATACTTTACAAATCTATTGCGAACTAGTGAGAAAGGGTAACAAAAAAAAATGCTGTAAAATTGGTAATGATGATGATGTGAATGTACTGCAAATAAACACTTTTTAGTTTTATACGACATGAATCTCAGACTTTTTTTTACAAATTCGAATGCATGTTTAATTATCTGGACGTTTTGTTCAAACGAGCGATTCGAAATTACCAGATGCTAGTAATTTAGAAATCAATATAAGGTCATCCTGGAGGCACCTATTTTTCTCTGGTCTGTATATGAATAAAGGCAACAGTAGTATACTGCTGTTCAATAGTCATAAATCGATTAAGAGAAAACAAATCCGGTTTACAAACTAAAACCGAGGGAAACACATCAACTATAAGAGGAAAACAACAGAACAACAGGAACACTGAACTGCAATAAAAAACAAACGCCAGCATACATAGAAACGGACTATTTGATAACAACTGACATATTCCTGACTTGGTACAGGACATTTCAAGAAAAAATGGTGGGTTGAACCTGGTTTTATGGCTAGCCAAACCTCCCGCTTATATGGCAATGTTAAAAATACCGCTAATTTAACAACACTCCATGACAGGAATACAGTACAAACAAACGCAAGAACACTCAGCACAGAGAAATCATAAATAAATAATATAATAGTACATTACAACATGTAAACTGCAGAATACAATGGACACCTCCCATGAATTTACGACAGTTCACATGAATGGATGAACGCCACAAAAAATGACGTATTTTTGTGACGTTTATATCATCACAGGTAAATTTCTAAAAATTAAATAGATTTGTTTTATTGACACGTACAAGAATATTAAATTGGGATTGAATTTGAAATGGTGTTATTTTATGTATTTTCTAACCATTACAAGAATAATAAAATGGAATTGTGTTTGTAATGGTGTTATTATTTGTATTTTCTAACCATGTCCGTTTATCTTCTAAATTAAAACTGTGTATAAACAAAAAAATCCTGTGCATATAGTTACTTTAAACTTAAAATGATATGAATGAAATAGCTGTTTTTTTATCTGAACTATTACATACATATAGAAAATAAAAATAAAATAACTGTAATATAAGGCAAGATCATGTAAGACCAAACAGTAAACACAAACAACATAAAACAAAAACACTGTAGACGAACCACGAGTAACTCGACTATACTGACAAATAAGACATATGTGAAATGTACCGAAAATACAGAATTCAAACCACAAACGACAAGACATTACACAATATCCAACCGGACTTACATCATAACTAAATACATGAATGTTGGATGTATAAATACCGAGACACTTCGTATAGCAATGCGATTTCACACTCGGCAAGACAGCCATATTCGGGAATAGGTCACGCTCGATACCTAGCAGACCAGACGACGTAGATGGTAAACTACTATCTAAGACTCGTAACTCTGTTGGAGCAGTTTCTGCGTAAGAAGCACACTCCTGTAAGAAGTCCGTATAGTGTGAACATTCACGGGCATACCGTATCAATTGAGATATGTAAACACCATACGACGGGGCAGAGGGTATGTTACTGCTGAGAAATGGGAAATAGATTATTGAGAAGTTGAAATCATCCCGTTTGTCATATATTTTAGTGTGGTGTCGTCCATCTTTGTCAATATTGAGGAAAAGATCAAGGCATGAAGCAGTCCTTCTAGTACCAGTAGTATCATTAATTTCATGTTCAATGGGATATATGAGATGCAAGTACTGACTGAAATTTGGGTTATTCAGTGATAGGACATCATCAATATATCTGAAAGTAAAATTAAAGAATTTCGCACGGTGCTTTTTCTTTTTCTCTATTAGAATGTTCTGAATGAATTCTGCGTCGTACGAGTACAAAAACAAATCGGCCAGTAGGGGTGCACAATAAGTACCCATTGGAATAACGACTTTCTGTTGAAATATCAATCCTCCAAACTCAACAAATATATTGTTGTTCAAAAAGTCCAGCATTTTGATAATATCATCTTTAGTGTATTTTCTAATAGAATCAGTGTGGTTCTTTACAAAATAAGAATTATTATAAATCAAAACAAGAAATTTATATCTACGATTCAAATTTTAATAGAAAAAGCTTTGTTTAATGAGATAGTGAAGTCGATCTTTCAAATGAGGATCGGGAATAGTAGTGTAAAGCGTAGAAAAATCAAAGGTCTTAATGTTGCTGCAAAATTGCAGAGATAGTGATCTAAGATTTAGCAGCAGATCTTTAGAATTGTTAAGAATCCACATCTGATTGACACCACTGGTTGATTATGTCCCATCACAATATTTTTGAAGGCCATCTTTAACTTTTAAATGACGGTTAAAGAGGAAGTGGAGTACATTATTGCACCCACATAGACAAGATGGGTCAGAAATTATATAAACTCTAAGCAAGTTATGATTAAAAAAGATGAGGAATATCTTAACTGAGTGAGAATGAGTTACTAGGTCGATATAAATATTGCTTAGACACATTTTTATTTATAGTAGTATAAAACATTTTTATTTCGTTATTAAATTTAACATAACGATTAAACTAAAACAACACATAATAAAGACAATTTAAGATTGAGACGACTTTCGACATATAAACTCAACAATTATTCTAATGGTCAAAAGACGAACAACAGACAACAATTATTGAGACATAACATAAACGGACACAGGTATTAATGTGTAGGTACCTTAGGTGTGCTATACCCTTACTTTTGTGTTCATTGATCAAAGACCATATGTCGATGAAAAGCCGACAACACTATACCGTGTGCCACTACAAGACGAACAGACAAACAACACGTATACATGTAGTAATGTGTGTCATCAACATTTTGTCATGAAATATACATGAGGACCTCTACATATGAGTTGTTCTGCAGATCAAACTAGGTGTCTTGGTACCGCTCCCGGTTAACGGAAATCATCAGGGTACACCAAATTTGCCCCTGACTCAGTTGTTATATTTCAGTTGATTAGTCATAATAGTTCTAACATGTCTAATAGAAACTAAGCATTTACTGATGTGGCTTCCAGTTCAATCTCCCTTACCAGCCGAGTGCTATACATGATGTAATTGTTTTTTCTTTCTTTCAGAGTAGATATATATAATGAGCTAGAATAAATTAGTAATGGTATACCATAGGTTCATTTACTTCTCCCGACTCCAGTTGCACAATATAACCACAATGGACAATGAATTGCTATAGTGGCAGACTAAATGAAGCTTACTTCTTTCCTTTGTTGTTAAAAATTCTTTATATTTTAGGTTTCATGAAACATAAACACCACTAAAAGTTTAAATGAAATGATATTAACAGAAATATAATAGATGCTTAAAGTTAGTGTAAGTAGTCTGCAGTTGTTTTTATAAAGGGAAGCAACTCGCGATTTCTATTATAGTGATTTCATTTCAAGTGATAGACGTACCCCGTTGCCATTCAGTAGAAAATAAGTACTTATAATATATAGTTCTTCTGTTTATGAAAATATTGGATAGTGTTTTCGTTATCCAAATTGACATTTTCATTGTATAATCACCACTTATGCAATCTAATTTTTTAAGCATGTTACTTGAGCTAAGATGTGCAGAAAATGTTATTATCAGCATAAAATTTCTTTTGTGTCTTCGAAAAATGGTTTGAATATAATTCTTCAAACAACCGTATTCGACTACCATTTACATGTTCAAACTGTTTTTATTGTCACTACAAGAAAAGGATTGCGAGTAACATTTTAAATTAAATTTGATGTTTGATACAGAAATAGATCATCAATCAGAGAAAGTGGTGATCAGTTTGATAATGATAATACGATCAGTGCGCACTTACAATAGCTTTGTCGAGATTAATTAACACTAATGTTGATTATATTTAAAAAATAAAATGGGGTGATATTACTTTGCCCCCTCGATTAGTTCTCTAATAAGAAACCAAGTTTACTGAAGAGACGTTATTTGGAATGTTTACAAAAACCAATTTTAGTAGTTCTCCTCTTGTATTTGATGTGTTTCCCTCAGTTTTAGTTTGTAACCCGGATTTGTTTTTTTCTCAATCGATTTATGAATTTCGAACAGCGGTACACTACTGTTGCCTTTATTTACTTAATTTAACCACTTTTAAGTTCTTTCTTTTTTGTTTCAGAGTGTCATTTTATCTTATGTTTGTATTTTTGTTAAACAAATATATTAGCATTGCATATTTACCATGGCTGCCACCAACTGCGTTGTCATCAGAGAGCAGTTTAATGATATTAATTGTAGTTGGGAAATTAACTGTAGAAGTGTCTCTATGATGCCCAGAAATTTGGTCTGTTTTCAAATTCTTGCTTCCTCTTTTGTCGTTATTTTTTGTATTTTTTTGCCGATTTACTTATTTTATGTTATATCTCTCTTACAAGTTTTAATATGTACAACCTTTGATAAGTATTTAGTATGACGATAAATTTTCACTTCTATACGATGAACAACATATTTATTTTGTAAAAAATGTTTCTGTACTCCTAACAACAAAATTATTATATTTAAATTCACCTGTGTACGTTACTTGTCCTAGGTTAAAGTTGTCTGTTTGACATTGATACATCTTTTTATTTATATTGTGTCATAGATCAAACTTATTTGTTCAGTGTATATTTACTTGTTTTTGTGAATATGTCTTTTTGATCGAGTTAAACCATTTCAATTGACATTTTATTGTGTGTCTTTTTATGTTGTAATGTTACACCACTGTTTCAGGTTAGGGTGAAGGTTGGCGCCTGTTAAAACGTTTAAACCCGCTGCATTTTTTATGCACCTGTCCTAAGTCAGGAGCCTGTTGTTCAGTGGTTGACGTTTGTTGGTGTGGTTCATAAGTGTTTCTCGTTTCTCGGTTTTATATTGATTAGACCGTTGGTTTTCCTGTTTGAATTGTTTTAAACTAGTCATTTTGGGGCCCTTTATATCTTGTTGTTCGGTGTGAGCCAATGCTTTGTGTTGAAGGCCGTACTTTGACCTATAATTGTTTACTTTTACACATTGTGACTTGGATGGAGAGTTGTCTCATTGGCACTCATACCACATCTTCTTATTTATATTTATAGCATTTTTTTTTAGACAGACGTCGTGGTTTCCGAGTGCACACTGGGTGTAACTGGAATAAATTCGACTAGGTTCCCTAATTTCCTAATGTCCCGAAAATCAAATTATAAAATAATTCAGAGCAAAAAACCAAAATAACATTCAGGGAAGAAAAACAAAACTGTTTTTAGGTCAAATTTGCTGTAGGGAATTGCAACCTCAGTTTTATCATAATTACAAAGTTTTATCAACTTATAACAAAAAGCTTCATTTTAATATTGACTAGATCAAGATTTGGAAACTAAATAGATTATACCACAGGGACTAATAGTTCACCAGAAGCGGAACAAACCTAATGGTAATTTAAACAACTATGATTTTCGTGTACCTAACACGCTCTTCTGGAATAACCTTTATCGGCTCACTTCAGACCAGAAGTTTGGAAAGCAAAACATATAAAACGTTCGAGAACATAAAAACGAAAAGGCCTCAATAGATCAGGCAACATCTTTAAAGGTCTACTTTGCCCGGAGGAGGGGTTGGGGTGGTGCAACCTTATTTTTATCACAATCACATACTTATATGAATTGGGAGCCTACAAACAAATTAAATGATATAAAACATTGGCTACTTGGGAACTGAAACCCTTGGAAACCGAATTTCTATCAGCAGTGGTACCGACCTAGCGAAAGGTTTTCCTGATCTGATGGATAATATGATTTAATTTCTCTTTCTGAATGACTTTCCATAGTTCTACCATTAAAAGAAGATATTTCGTAATTTATCACGTCTGTCACAGCGGACATTTAGACTCCTTAAAATTTTAGTGTAATTGGGTAATTGTTTTGACATGCAATGTATTGTGATAAGGTGAACTTCTTTTCTTTTTGTAATGTAGATTCAGTCAAGATACTAGATGACCTTACTCAACAAAGTTTCAAAACCTATGCAAAGTTAAATTGTAATGATTGTTTTTTTTTTTCATCCATTGCCTAAAAAAATAATTGCATGACATAAGATGCTTAGAAAGTGCAAATGCCGGGCTAAGTAAATGTAAACTGACAACGCCATGGCAAAAAAAGAAAAAACACCAAAAGACAAACAACAGTACACAAAACGCAACATAGAAAACTAAAGATTACGCAACACGAATTCCACAAAAAACGGGGGGGGGGGGGGGGGGGGGTATCAGGTGCTGCGGAAGGGTAAGCAGATCCTGCACCACATGTGTCATCCTTCGTGGTGCTCATGTAAGTACAAACCCGGTGATAAGTCTATTTTGGTAGGTCAGTAAGATTCTAAATTAAAAGTAATGCTTAATGAACTTTGGAAATGAAATAGAAATGAACCCGTAAAAAAATATTTTATTGACAAGGAATAATTATATACAAAAGAATGTATTTGCATAGCAGAAAAGGAATATGCATACAATATCAAAATGCAAGACGAAGATGATAGTAAAAATGAATTAAGGCAGTGTCAGCACCAACAAAAATAATTGCATGTCATTAAACTGTTTGTACGTCGCATTCTGAATCAGAATCTGAAGACTCGTGATGCTGAAGGATAAAATCTTCGTTTTCATGGTGATACGATGATGATCCTTCACCTTCCTCGCCATCTTCTTCCGATTTGACCCGCTTGAATTTTGTTCGCCGATTTTGAAACCAGACTTTAACCTGCAATTTGAAAAGAAAACATTATAACATCGGTAATTTCACAATTGGTATTAAAGGAAATATGCATTTACAGGTAAATGCAGGAATATATATAATGCTTTTGTCCAAGAATAGCGATTATCCATTTTAATGTAGACGGGTACAATCCAAGCACATTTGCGCTGATATTTTAGATCAAAAGTACAATAGTGTCATGAAATGTTTGCTCTAGCCAAGAACACTTTCGATTAAAGAAAGTAAAGAGATACATGAACCAAGGAGTTTAAAAAAGAAGACAAACTGTAATTAGTATATTCTTTATGCGTAAACATGGGTTTCTTTTATAGTATATATGAATTAAACCTTAGATACATAAAAATGGAAACTCAATTGTGAGCAAGATGAATTCATAAAATTTAGAGAAAAAAGTAGTTTACCGATGTCCAAATCGCACGATTCCACTAAGAACATACAATTAAAGTAAATTCAAAACCAAAGGAAATCACAGGAACTCAACAAAAAAAAACGTGATTGGATGCTTCGACAGTGTAAGTGTACGAATGTCTGCTAGAGTCTCATGCATTGCATTCATAATATTTGATAAAAAAAAGAAGTGAAAAAATTTAACACTGCACACAGCCTCTTCCAAATTAAGTTGAACTGACAAAACCGGAAAACAGAATAGCAGCCTTTTTTAGAACTAGATACCAACCGTTAAACCTCGGATCCGGTAAGAGTATTTACCTTAGAAATTGATAGCATGGCGAAACACATTTTATAAAACCAAACCACCACGTATAGGACAATGACAATCGGTTTTATAGTTCGGAGTTTAAAATAAAAAAGTATCATTCAAAAAAATTACAGAACACTATAATCCTTAAGATCAAAAAGCCTAACCGTGTAATGATTAAGAGGCAACATTTGTTGACCGATATTCAAATCTTATAAATCCATTATTAAAATTCAAATCAAGGGAAAAAAACTAAGGGAATCACATGTACTTAGAAAGAAGCAAGACCAGGTCATAAAAGTTTTTTTGAGTACGTTTATCGTACTCAGACTTAGAAATTGACCAATCGAAACACTGGGTTTGGTGTTTTGAGCACACATTTTGTACACCGAGTACTGAGTAAAGTTTTTATGACTGAGGGCCCAGGTACATCGACAGGGTAAGTGTCCCCATTATGCAATTCCCCACTCTATCAAAATGTCACAATAGGAAATAGGACAAAAAGCGGGAAATTTACATAGACGACTATCTCGAAAACCTGTTAACCCGAGAGAGGGTAAACAGTCCCTATTCTACTACTGGCAACTGTCGTGTGATAAGCCGCATTCATTGATATTTATAAACGATGGAATGAGGTCGTTGTGTGGCTACTGCAAATGAAACATATCGATATTCTTGTGTGCCACAAATTTCATGATATTGCCACTAAAAATGATTAAATGAATGCAACACAACCATTTTGCAGCTCTGCTTCAGTAGACTATAAATAGCAAAATGCATAAAACGTGTGATAAGCATCACAAAGTGTGGTTATCAGATCAGCAGAGAAATTTTAGTTAATGGCAAGTGCTGCTGTATGGATAGTTACTTTCAAAATATCAAAATTCGCAACTGGATAGCCAAGGATTTGAGAAACATACAATGATGGTCACAGATAATAGAAATCACCACAAGGAAATGTAAAAGTAAGGCATAAATAAAACGAACAAAAAATACCACACACTAACAGATAAAAGGACAGATTGTAGTTACATTTTATTTCGACCACTAAGATTATGTCCAACTTTCAAATGTTTGTTGTCTTAAATTATCTTTAACAAAGATAAACACGTCAGTTGTATATCGTACTGTCTTTTTTTCCTGTATTTGAATTAATTCATTTAGATTAAAGTATATGGACAGACAAACTTTAAAGAGGCGAAAGATACCAAAGGGACATTCAAACTCATATTGCTAAGAAATAAACTGACAACGCCATGACATAAGACCAAAAGACAAACAATAGCATACAAAACACAACATAGAAAAAATAAGACTGAGCAACACAAACGCTACCAAAAACTGGGGATAAGCAGATTCTGCTCCACATATGGTACCCGTCGTGTTGATCAGTTAAAAGTACAAACCCGGTAATAAGTCTAATTCGGTAGGTCTCATTCGAGGAAAAGAGGACGGGATTGTGGTTACGACAATTGGAACATATACGTCGTCAACTGTGAAACAGATATTCCATAACGGTCAACCAACTCGTGATGGCGTCCGTAAAATTTATGAAGGGATGATTTCAACTTCACCACTTTGAACTCTTGGTTTAATAGCTTCCTTAAGATCAGTAATCCTCTATCAAGGAAATCGGGATAGGAAATGTAAGCTCTGGAATATCGTATCAGCTGGGAGATATATACTCCATATGCTGGCGCTGCATTTTGTTTTCAATCGACCCGCATTGTCAATTTCTAAATGTAAGTCAAGATATGAGGTAGACTTAACTGTATCTTGTATTTTGATTCGATTTGATAGATAAATTCAACATTATCACCAAACTTTAGGGAGAGGACATCATCTATTTAGCAGAAAGAGAAGTTAAATGATAATGCTACCTTTGTTTCATTCTTCCTAAGAAGTTCCTTAATTTGTTTCATATATTCTTGTTCAGAATGTTCATGGAAGTAGTCATAATTTTTTTTACCCTAAAATCGCAAATTTATACCACGTGTCTTTGGTACAGATATTCACTTTTACGCTGAAAAGCTTCAAAATTACATATTTCACGCAAAATACAAAATATGAAAATATTTATACATTCCTTTTGGTAAAATTTAACACGAGAAAAGGCCTCAAAAAGTATAATCTTGTTCCGTTGTTTTCCCCTTATCGGATTTGGTTTGTGACCCGGATTTTTTTCAGTTAAATCGATTTATGACCATTGAACAGCGGTATATATTTAATATATATATTTAGTAATTTTATCTAATGTGCTCAAATATATTATTCTAGATCGTTTCGCCATTCCTTTAAAACTATGGTTGCTCTGTAATAGCTGAAAATCATTTTGATCACAGAGTTTATGCGTCGACTAGTAGCTGATTATGAAAAAAATAAAACTGCCATAAAAGCTAAACTACTGATAGCAAAATTGAAGTTAGATTTATGAAGTATTTACAGGTCAAAGTCCTGTTCATGTCAACCTTAATCGATGATAATGTGTCTGGTCAGTGTCTTCTGTCCCCTATTAAATACCTGCACCCATAATTCATGTTCAGTTGCCGCTCAATGTAGCCAATTTCCATACCAAGAGCAATGTATATGGTAATTAAACATAATAGAGTCACTAAAATAAGTGTTACTAATTTTTATTGTAGTTCTGTGTCTGGGTGCATTGGAAGGATGACATTAGTTAAACTGTGTACGGTTTAGCCGTCATGCTTACAATTTCAAATTAGTATTCCCAAACAGGTAAACTGTCTAATGGAGTTTTTATTGCGGTAATTCAATCATAATCCGCGGCAATGCGAGTACATTAAAATGTCAGTTAGTTCTCGGTACCAAACCCAGGACTTCATACCGATGATATAGGGAGAGTTTTGAGGGACAAAAACAGAACTTCTCAAACAGACAAAAACTTACGAAACTGAACTAAATAAAATTCACCTATCGAAATCATTAGCATACTTTTGGTAGCATCAAGAAGTGTGGCAGCAACATGATTTGGGTGGCAAATATAATATTTTTAAGAGATAAAAGTACCCTTGAGAGCCTTCTGTAATTTGAAATTAAATGGATTATACCTCATTTGAAATATGATTTGTGTCAAAGTATTGTAAAGGGTGGAAAATAATTTTGGCACCCTATGAGATGCTTTATAATTCACCGTTCGAGACCCGCTATGCTGACTATATCGTTCTTCCAAAACGGGATTCCTATTGAGTAAATGATTACACAGTGACCCCTTGGTGATTAGTTTCATTCATATATACTTATTTTACATTATGAAAAAAACATTTTGACACCTGTCTTTTATAAGAAATAATAAAGATTAAATTATTTGATCAAATCATAACTATTTATCATATATTTAATAACCTTTATACGTGCTAAATACAAGATATTATACAAATTAATGTTCACACTATGAATTTTAGGCATTTATTCACCTTAAATTTATCAATCTAGGTATCCTGTGGCATCATAATTATGTGATTTTGCATAATTTGGGATCTGATGATAATATGTTTACAGAAAACATTCTCACTATGTATGAAAATATATTAAACCCAAAGCAGGGGTCCAATGAATGAAAAATAATAGCCAACATACAAATAAAGCAATCATTTCAGTTGAAGAAGGCAGCACTGACAAAGTAGAATAACACAGGTGTTTTTCGGACTAAAATAAGGCACCACAACTCAAATGTAAATATGGTGGAATCAGTCTAAAGAATGTCAAAACCCACGAGTATTCGAAAACAATGTTCTTAAAGAAATAGATAATCTATTTACATCTAAACTTACTCCAGTTGAACTCTTTTTAAATAATCGTTTGAAAGTCTGATTTTACCTTTTTTTCTTTTTTGAAATTGGAAACAAGTTATTTGTATTTAGTTTTTTTGCCTGAAAGTATCAAATTCATTTTAATATATATTGATGTATAAATTTCAAAATGATATGTAAATGACAGACAATATTATTGAAAACTTTATTGTTTAAACAATGCAGTTCATGTATACAATCTATACATTATACAAAAATATAATTTTAAGTTACATGTATGAAATTTTTACATGTCATATATGACACAACTATATTAATTAGTTCTTTTTTGTCATTGTATCTTTTGAAATGTGTAATAAAGAAACGATTTTTATCATCAAATCCATCTGACATAATACCCAAAAAGCATTTCAGTGTGATACAAGACGAACATGTTCCAATTCCTAATACCATAATTAAGTAAGCAAAAACAATGAAGTCGTCAATCCCGTAACGAACCTTCATATACTAGTTGACAAACTGCATGACAGGAAGTCGGCGTGATACATTGTTCTCCGCCTTCATATACTTTTGTCCCCATTATAGAACTGACAAAAGATTTGTCATTTACGAACCCTTTATTTTACAGTAGGAAGGAAAAATACATTTGAACTTTACAATTCAATTAGCACGTAATGAGCATGTTATTTTATGAACGCCATTGTTTTGTGAAATTGTAATCTACAAAAATAATCTTTCTAGTTCGAGATCAACTATGCTGTGATCCATAATGAAGTTAGTATTGACAAGAATCAATTCATTTGTTCCGGCCGACGATTTTCTTAACACGAAATATTGTTATCTATGTAAAGTTATCAGTACATCACAGGCGGGGAGTGAGGTCTAAAATTTAATTACCGGCTTATTTTCCGTTTAAGATAAACTGTTGCATGCTTAGATGAGTACCAATTGAATTAAATTAGAAATTGAGAAGCCAATGTTTTGTATAGCACAAGAAACAATTACCTACCACTGAATAATTTACACGAAGTGTATGAATACACTAGTTAGTCTTAATTACCAGTAGATCACAATATTAAATGTCAACATTTTTTCTTAATTTTTTTCTTCTTCTTCAAATCCATGACATATCCGGACTACCGAAACCTATTTACAATTTAACTACATATAATGATTACTGTTTCAGACAAAAGTCTTTTGTGTACTACAAGTATCTATAACTGTCATAATGTCTTATAACTTGGTACACATCAACATACTTGTAGTTAAATAAGCAATCGATTTCTTTATTTAAAATTTTCTATTTAACACGGAAAATGCGAGAGGAGAAATTATTCTAATAGAAAAAGCAAGTTTATCAATAAGCAAACATTTTAACTTAATGTTCATTGAAATTTTGGTAGTGATTATCAATTTTAAGATATTTTCTTAAATTGTATAAAAAGCACAAAATAATTACAACAAAAATAAACTGATAAAATTCACTCAAAAAAGGTTATCTTTTCCAATTATTTTTTTTTTATTTGAAGTATTTTACTATACAAAAAAGTCGATTTTTTTTCTGAAACTGAGATATGTAAAACAAACACTTTTTTCAAAGAAATTTTATATGATTTTTAACCTGTTGGGACGTTTGTCTCAGGGAAGTTTTCCCAATGTCTCCTTTTATTCCTGTAGATTTTGAAAAAAAAGTTTCTTACTTCTAAGTCATTTGGTATCTGGTGGAGAGTTGTCTCATTGGTAATCATAATACCACATCTTCTTATTTTTATGTAGTCAGCGTTTATAATTAGTTGCTAAATTCTTTCTTTTTTTTTTCTTTTTTTTTTTAGAGAAGGCGAACATCTTCAATACCGTCGACTGTGGACCACGTTTCTCCAGTTGAAGAAAATGGATAGGTTTATCATTTTAGAACACTTTTTCTGAGACTTTAAATTATGAGAAAACAACAATGTTGATGGAAGATACGCTAACTTGATTAAAATGCACATTTTAAAGCATTTAATATCGCTGAACAGTTTGATATCATATTGCCAACTTGTAAGCTCAAATAACACTCTTTGACGTCCATTAGATTGTGTTTAGAACGGATTTTAGAAATTACATGTATAAAAAACATCGCATTATCTTTATAAATTGTTCATGGATCGCTCGCTCCGCTTCGCTTTATTAACCCGGTGAAGCTGAACTACACCGACTTCCGGTCTGCTGAGACACACGTGCGAAAATGAGCATTATCTCCAGCAAGTAAACGAGACTGAGGATGATACTTATGCGCAAGGTTTTGTCTGTTTTTATTGTGTCTAATAAAACAGTTCATCAAGAACACTGAATGTGCATTATATGAAGAATAAATTGACCCTGCTGCGGGGATAAAACGCGAAACAAACATTTTAAGTCATTCATTGCTGACAATTAAAAATCATTTATGACAATTAACAATTTCACATTTAAAACATACCGCTGAGTTGTTCATTAATTTTAAATGTAGAAATGCATCATTTGAACTACAGTTATGTGTCATTTTATTAACATTCGCAATCTCCGACCATCTTCTTTGAAACCTTGCAGATTTGCATCAGTTTTGTATTGTTTGTTTTTCAAAACAAAAAATTATAATTTCATTTTCCCGTATTTACCACTCGATTATCACTGTTAGGATCAATTATTAAGTCTGATACCCTATCTATTGAAATATAAAAGGTGCCCAAATTATTTGTTGTCAATTAATGGGGACTTCATATTTATTTTCAAAATCTACCAGCCCATCCCCACAGAATCAAATGGTCGTCACCCCATCCCACAAAATTTCTACTACATACCTGTGTTTCAGTCAGTCCTAATTTCGAGGCTAGGTCTTTTCTTTCTTGACCAACAACGTAATGATTTTTCTCAAATGCATGTTCAAGTTTCAACAACTGTGAAGGCGAAAACGCTGTTCGGATTCGTTTTGGTTTTCTGTAAGGATGGAAGTAAAATCCTGCATCAGGATGACCTAAAAACAAAACAAATATTAGTTTCAGTTGTAAGATCTACATGGCTTTGTGTGTTATATTTATTGACATTACCATAAAACTGAAAGAAAAAAAACTTCTCGTAAAAATGAAGATAAAAAATGAAATGAATAAATAAAAACAAAACAAAACATTTCTTTATTAATTTTTGAATCCGAAGCGCTTTTCTTGAATTATATTTTTCAAGAATATGGCTTTTCTCATCCGTTTTCGAAATTTACAAGAAAGGGTAGACATCAGCATCCTTGTTTTCAACCTACACGTTTCTTTTAATGAGTGAATTTCTTTATTTGCACACGAATATAATAGTTTTACATATTTTATGCATAACATTTCAATTCTTATTAGGAATAATATAATACAGAGGCAAACAGATATACAACAGTTTAAGAGACAACCATCAACTAATTAATTTACGTCCTTTTTTTTTAATAAAAACAGGTAAAATAGGTTCATGCAGAGCAGAACATGATGGAAGACAAATGCATGTTGCTTGGTTAGATAGTACATATTTTTAATTAAGACAACTACAAGTTTCACCAAAATCCAATATTTTGTTTGAATATTATTAGAAAAAACTCAATTTAATATATGTGAAAACAAATAAAATTTTTGTTACAAAAAAATGTTTAATACTACAAAAAATCAATAATTGCCATTAATCTATTTTCATGAACATCAAAGATATTCCCAGAAGTTTCTTTTAGTAAACCCCATCAGTGTTAATTTAATTTAATTTGTAGTATGACTTTTTTGTGTGTGTTGCTATTCAACAATGGTACTTTGGAGTTGCAAAAAATGACGTCTTCGTCGAAAAACGTTTCAACAGGGTATATAGTGTTCTGTATGTTATTATTTTAATGCCAGATGCGGCTATTTACTCGATTCATGGCTTTTTCTAGATAATAACCAATAACATAAATATAAAAATAAGGAGATATGGTATGATTGCCAATGAGACAACTCTCTACCAGAGACAGAGCGACATAGAAGTTAACAACTATAAGTCACCACAAGGCCTTCAACAATGACAAAAACCCATATCGCATAGTTAGCTATAAAAGGCCCCGAAATGACAAAATGTAAAATTTTTCAAATGAGAAATCTAAAGGCTTTATTTATGTACAAAGCAATAAACGGAAAACAAATATGATATATAGAAACAAACTACAGCCGCTAAAATACAGCAATATTTTTTTCTATACAAATAGATACTTCTACAATAAATGTATGCGAAAACAGCAACAAATAACTGACACAAGGATTTTCTATTTTAAATTTTGAAAACAAAGACAGTCACTTTTACTTGAAAAATGAAAGATTTATAATAAAATCTGTATTGTTTTGTAAAATTTTACTGTTAAGAAACATGTTAGTAAATAAATGTATACTTTGGGTATATCAAGAAAAGGTTATTTCGTCCGCCTATTGGATATACACTTTCCTTAATAATGAAATTAAGTTGTTGAACACCCTCTATGTAATGCATAAAATGCACATTTCAACAGGAAAGCTCCGTTGTAATAAAAAGTAAAGTACATTTACTTATCTATAATGTTTACAAGTGTTAACATAAACCTGAGATGAATTAAACCAATTATTACTCGGTATAAGGATGAGCGAAATTACTCATATTTGTCATCTCAATAAAAACCCAGAAAGGTCGTAACACAGATTCATTATTTTTGACCTTCGACATAATTAAGATCCTCTTTCCGCCTATAATACAAAATGAAGGCGGTTTTAGACCAACAAAGGTTACCAAGATATATAGAAAATAATGAACAAGGGAACAAAGAACCATTGGTTCCATTTTAAATGATGTTATTTGAAATTCATATGCCATATCCAAACCAATATTTGTTATGAAAAAGTATTTTACAATATTATACAATAATTGGATCATCGCGTCTTTTCATCTTTTTCATTTTGTTAAATGGTTCTGATAAACGCAAAGCACAGAACAAACACACATTAACAAATAGACAGGTCTAAAGGTTTCACATTTTCCATTCTAAGAGAGGTTATTAAGGAAACTGAACACCAAAAACTTCCCTTTTCAGTTCTTATTTTAATGAATGGGGACGTTTCAATTGAACTATTTGGTAAATACTATCCTACTAATTTGGTACCGTTCAAATGAGGTTGTGTGTGGCACCATATGAAGAATTACTCATATCTAATTGTCCACTTCAATTAAGAATAAGTACTTCATTTTATGAGTTGGATAATTCAATTTCCTTCGTTACAGTCTGAGCCTGGTACCATCGGCTTGTGCTTTCAAAAGGAATACCACCAAAGTATCAAGTTTTTTCTTCACAACTCGAAGGTTTAGAGTACTTAACCATAATTTGATAGGCTGATTAAGTATTTTCATTTAATATCAAAAGATAAAATCCTTGTAATTTGAGGACTAGGAATGCTCCGTGGGAAAAGGTCCAGTAATATGTCAATTTCAATACCACGTGATCTTTTTAGTGCACAATTAGATCGTCTTGTTGCACTTTTTTTTTACAAACTATAGTGTCAAGTTGCACCAATAATTACAAACATTAGATTATTAAATTACATAATTTGCATTCACCAACAAACTAATTAAGGCGTCTACTGGAAAAACCTTTGCCTCAACCGGAGACAAAAAATAGAACAGTGTGAACATTGTTCGTTTTCCTTGACACTGATTACATGTTAATACTTCTTATAATCAATGCTGAAACAAATATAATGATTCCAAAATTACTTTTTCCATTGAATTATAAGTGGGCGGAGAAGGTCTATACTTTAATATTTCGTTTTCTCCGCTCCTTCAAAGGAACAAGAACTAGGACAAATGGTTACATATCATTTCCAATCAGTCTTAAACTTTATTTTAATGCATATCCCTATAGCGATTTTTGAAACAGAACATAAGACATATTCCTTTCTTTCCATTAGACTAATGAGAAAATTATATCTTATTTAACCGAAGAAAACTATGCGCAACAAGATTTTCGACTTCAATGTAACAGCTTCATGATGCAAGATTTTAAAGAGTTTCTGTTGTAATATTAGTTGTAAAATTTGAGGCCTTCGTTAATGAGACATACAACAATTAAACGTCACAATATTACAATAATCTTTATATTTTTTTATGTTACAACTGGTCCAAATAATATAACGGACATTCATTCAAGTTTGCCAAAATACAGACAACTCATTTTTAAAACTAAGAAGAAAAAAAATCGAGATTAAAAGGGAGATGAGTAGACTAAGAGTTGAGTACGCCCAAATACTAGTTTGACTCTGTCATGTGATAAAGGGCCTGCCTCAATATATCGTTATGGTTGTTTTAAGTAACATCTTAGTTTTGTCTTCCTAAGAACATTTTTGTGTTAGTGGCATATCTTTTGCAGTATTGTATCTGTTTAATTATGCTGCCTTTCAGGGGTTTGCACATGCACATCTTTTTCATGATAACTCGTCTAAAATGACTTAATAACAGATTAGATAAAGTTTATAATTGTTAGATGCACGATCATTATCCAAACAACTTCATACTTATCCCTCATGTAACTCGTGGGGGAGTTTTGAGTACTAAAAGAGTATAAAATGCTCTCAATCTTTTGCATTTTCATTGAGATATGTATGTTTGTTTTGTTGCTGTTTTCATTCGCTCACCATATAAAATATTTATTCACTTTCCTTTCATACTTTGTTGGCAATTTCTCCGATTCATATGTATTTTGTTATGTATATATACCTCCAGAAAAATTTAGATTTTATTTCGAACGCTTAAACGGTAACAACATGCTGATTGGTGATTTCAGTATTCCGTTATTAGTGTGTTCCTTTTGGAGGAACGGTATCTATAAATAACTCTAAATTGTATATATATTGTTGAATAACTTAAAACGTTTCTGTTTTTGATTATGCAATTTGAAAATATCATTCATTTTAATTGTGCATTGCCGAATTACTACTGGATATACGTGTATATTTATAGGACGTTTAGTGCTTACAAATTGATGGCCTTCGTCCATGAAACATTGTTGGCAGTATAGAGCAAATTCAAATTTCACATCCATCAAAACCTTAAAAAAAATCCAAATTTTTTTATTTAAAAATTATTAATGTCTGACCAATTTGATACTATCAAAGAGATTTTTTATCATTGTTTTCATGTTTTTATGTGATTTCTATTAATGTAAAAGATGAATGACACGGAGGAACTGTATTGTGTTGTTACTATCAATGCTTTGCACATATGAACTTTATTTTGTTATTACTATCAATACTTTGCACATATGAACTGTATTTTGTTATTACTATCAATGCTTTGCACATATGAACTGTATTTTATTATTACGATCAATGCTTAGCATGACAGTAATAAGAAAATACAGGTCCATGCTTGGCACAGCTGAACTGTAGTTTGTTATCACTACCAATGCTTTGCACAGACGAACTGTATTTTCTTATCTCTATCCATGCTTGGCACAGATGAACTGTATTTTGTTATTACCATATATCAATGCCTGGCATGCACAAAGAAACTGAAATTTGTTATTATCACCAATGAATGCTGACTGCAGGTCCTGATTAAATTTTTAAATCAACAAGCCAAATTTTAACACTTACAAAACATTAAAAATAACTTGGGTGTGGCTAATCCCATTTTTGCTTTTTCCGTTTATTAGAATCACTGTCTTTTACTTTGTTTTTACTATACCATTAATACCTTGTTTTAAAAAGAACATTTTTTCAAGAACTGAAAATATGTTACATTTCCATCCCCTTTGGGTATTTTGAAAAAAGTCATGTGTCAAATATTAGACACATTTATTTCCTATTTAGTATGACAGGGTTTTGAGTTAATTTTCGGAATTGTGTATGACATTCAAAAGAATCCTACTAGACATCATTAACTTGATAAAAAGATCTTTTGATTGGTTGTTTCTTGCATAACGTCCAATGGCAAATATTTCATGCCTATAAAGGACGATAATAAATTTAACAATCGATTGACTATGCAATGTAGCTCGAGGAACAAAATCAGCATATTCCTCTAAACTATGCTGCATTGCATTTTGACTAACTTATTATTAGTCTTTTTTGTTTCGTTATATTGAAGAGCACAATTGACAATGTACATGACTGAAAAAGAAAGCCATTGATATAACCAACACTGTATCTTAAAATGTTCGGGTTTATCAATTGTGCTACTAATAATTCAGTTTGAATATTTCTGTTTTAGAGTCTGATTTAGGCATTTTGCAATATTCTTTTAGTTGGTTTTAAATGAGAAAAAAATAGTTATCATCCTCCTTAATCTAAGAGCAATTAATAAAAGCAATTTTCAAAACGATATGAAAAGCGACTGACGTATTCCTTACGATGTATGCAGGTTTTTTGTTTTTTTGTTTGTTTTAGTTTCTGGGTTTCTGTTTTCAGATCTTACTTGCCCCATAATTTTTCAACAAATCAAAATATAAATAATCAAAATCGATGTGAAATATACACCTTGTGCAAATGCAAAAATATATTATAACAAGGGTTGTTGTATAGTTGTAGGCTGTTCATGGAGGAACGGCAAATGTTTCATGCATATTCGGGACGAAAACAATCAATTCTTAGAACCTGAAGTGTTTGAACAGGAAGAAGGGACGGATTTGTTTTGAATGCTTTTGGGAACAAGATAAGTACCTTCAAAGAAATGTTGTTTTAGATCTTTAAAGTGCCAGGAGTATGCATTCTTCTGATATTTGACTTGAATTCAGCATTCCTCAGTTAAAAAAGCCAAAAGGAATCTTCCAAGCCAATGTCCATGATACTACCGAAATAAAAAAAATCAGGTAGTCATAGTTTAATAATCAAAGCCCATGGTGCCTGATATGTAATGAGTACTTAAACCCTTGGTTGGATTAAACTCCTCAATTACCTGAAAACCAAATGTTTCATTAGAATAAGCGCCATATTCAATTAATATCGGCACTTTAGATATCGATCAAAAAGGTTGTTGTGTTTCTGAAAACTATTGCAAACAGCAAAGCCAAGAACTGCGCAAGAAAATCACGTTGTTTTGCAATGTTACAAATATACCGTACTTTTGTTTCATGAGAAGTCTTAAGATTTCATACATTTCAAAACGTTGTAAATCTTGTGAAATGTAAACTGCCTAACGAACTAAAGGCTCCAATAATTGGTACAAAATTAGACAAAGGTTTTCTTTTTTATATCGAAAGTACCAGCTTATCGGTTTCAAGAGAGCAATTATTTGTTTACATTTTACCGGCAAGTTTTTTACCCCAAAATGGTACTCAGAATAGAATCCTGTACTGCTTCTAATTATGATACAGGATTGGAATTACTTTTAATCGAAAGCTTATCCAATTAGATTTAAATCCAGAAAATCAAATTCACATTTTACAAAGTATAGAAAATGTTTTCCATTTCTGCACGTCGGAACCATTAAAAATATGCCTTTTTCATTAAGCGAAAAAAATAGACGATTTTTTTCAACTGCATTTTAAGTCAACTTCTGCTGCATAACCATATTTTTGTTTGTTATGCAACACTGAAATTTCTAGTAACAGGAACTGCTATCCGTTTTTTCCTAGTTTGTGTAGTCTTCGAGAAATAAAATACGGAACATCACTGGTGCCCTATGGAAAATGCATTACGAATAATTGCGCTCTTGTAACCTACCGGTATAGGGTTATTTGTAATATAAATGCACTCGTTTTTCAGTACTAAGTATGTTCAAATGATATCCAGCTACAGCAATTAATATATCATATATTTATTCTGGAAACTACTTTATACGGCTATATATCAAGATTATTTTTAACACAGTTGAACCCTTGAATATTTTATTACCATGGATATTAAATTAGACGCGTGCTGTTTTCATGATGAAAATTTAAATCTTTATGGGTTTCTTAAGAAGGATTTGTACAATGCTTTTCCTATTGACACATGTAAGTTGTTTATCATCAAATATAAAGTTACAAGTGAAGTATTTTTCTTTAATTCCAGTTTGTAAAGAAGGATTACATGGTCATTTTCTGTAAACAATTGCTGATGGGTCGTAGACAATGTAAATGTGATAAGGATTAACATCTGTTACTAATTCTACAGACAGTTAAAGTCATTTGATAAATGGAAGATAGAAAAATGTATCAAACATGTTTGAATGCGCTCATTTGTCACATGTATAATATCACATTCAGCATTGTTTCTAACTTTTTTCTTTTTTACCTGTTGCAATGAAGAAAATATTCAGAAAACTATTGGAGCCCAAAATAAAACCTATTTCTGTTTAGACGTTGGACTGGTTTATGGCTTTGCATTTGTGAACTATACTATTTTGTAAATCCTTCATCTAATAAAGAGAAATGTTAGTAAATCATTAAGAGACGACAGATGGTCTTCAATGATAGATAATCGTGTAAAGCTTAAAGGTTTTCATAGAGAACTAGAAAGTACATATGAATATTACTTTTGCTTAATTTCCTGATACAATTACATTTCTATTGTCAGAAATTATTGAGAATAAGGGAGGTAATCCATTTTATGAAATAAATATTATAAATTATATAACAATTAATAACAATGCGACCGGGGGGGGGGGGGGGGGGAATCTAAAGATGACAACTATCTTCAATGGTGTATTACAAGTTATTGTCCAAGCTCGTTATGTACAATTTCTAAACAGTCGTGAATCAACTTTTTTCAACTAACTAAAGCCACTAAAGGGCGCTAAAGCGAAAAGTTTCTTTTAATTGAACTTTAAAATGAAACTTTAGGCTTGAAAACAATCAGGTGAAAATTATAATGTCCATAACATGTTCTGCATCAATTCACGGTTATTTGTTTTAAGCGTCAAATCAGAAGTTATTAAACGTGTATTGAAGTATATATACATAAATCTATGGAGCATTTCTAAAAACAATAAAAACATAGCAGAATTAAGAATTCGGGGATCTATTGAAAGTGCCTGATACAAAAGTATAACATTATTATTTTTTTTTACAAAAAATAATATTCTATAAATGAAAATATTAATACTTTATTAAGCGACTTTATGGCATTTACAGTATGTTTGCTCATAAACTATCTCCAGACAAACGCTTTCAGTACGCAGTTAAAATAAAACGTACAACTCGAAGACTGAAAATTAATAAATCGAAATAAAACGTTGATATGAACAATCATTTTAGTGGTATTTTCTTGAATTTCGGAAAAAAAACTGCCATAAGAAATTTTCAATTATTTTCAGTTTATTTTTATTTTAACAAAGATCATTTTCCCATGTTCACTTGTTCATTACAACTAATTATTTTGTAAAAGACAGAGTATACAATCAATTTTAAAATCTACATTGTTTTTAAAGAGATCGCATTTCTAACTGCACCATTAATGAAATTAACAAAACATATCTTCTTTCTTAAACAACTTGGAAGTTCTTGTTAAAATTCTAAGTTAGCTCATAAAACAATTGAATCGTGTCCTATAATTGCTGTTTGTGGAATAAAAAATAAAGCGACGGTATGATATCTTGCACCTAACTTGACGTAATTGAATTTATGGAATTTTAGAAGCGTCTTGATTGTGTGTAAATTGCCACCCAAGCTGCGTAAAATAACCATATTATGTTTTTGAATGTCTAATTTGTAACAAAACTATATTCAAGTTGTTCTGTACTTTCAAATTATTGGACAGTTTGTTTATAAGCAAAACAATTGTCTAAATGTGTGTATATATGTAAACATTGCCAATATTTTCATATTCATGAAATATTAAAAAATATATATTTTTAAGAAGCAACAACGCAATATACAGGTACCATGGGTCTACATTAAACGGTAAGGTCTAAAACGACGAGAAAGGTCTGATACAAAAACAAACCACGTGTTGTTTGTTGTTGTTTATCTTTGTTTTTTATGTCTGGTTTTTAGTTTTTGTAGTGTTGGTGGTTGCTGTGGTCTATTGTAATCTTCGGTATTTTTGGCGATTCCTGTTAGCCCTAATTAGAAATTATACACAACAAGGAGTCCACGACAAGTGTACGTAGTGGAAAGAAATTATTAATACTTTCTTACTGCATATTCAAAACATGACAAAAACTAAACATAAAAGCACATTCAAGGTACACATTAAATATATCTGACCTACTCTTTTATATTTATTATTAAACTATTAGCAATTTAAAAAAATCAGAGAATAAAGACATATTGTAGTTTATTTTTTTTAAACCTTGAATTGAGTTTTTATGGAACGGGTTTTGTATGTTTTGGCTGTTGTGCTTGAATAGAATAAAAGCTTAACGAATCCTTTTGCATTATAAAGGTAATACAATACACTCATGCATTTGTCAGAAAGTATAACTTTTATTATTCAAAGCTTAATATAAGTCACTTTCTGTAGATGCAGTATTTCATAAATAACAAACATTTTGCTACAATTAGATTAATTAAATTATATTATAATATTTGTTTGTTCATTTGCATAATTTTTCTTGGTAATTAATTTGCTCCTTCCCTAATTTAAGCATTATCAAAAAATCCTTAAAGCTGATGCGTGTTTTCTTCAAGAAACCTAAAGTTTTTCAATAAAGAAACTCGACGGGACTTGTTCTTATTGCGGAAAGACACTGACATAGATTGTTCAACAATTATTGGAATATCGATTTCACAACATGATAGAACATCAGCAATATTTCTTATGTAAACAAGCTTAAATCATCTATCGATCTCAGCCTGCAATTGGTATGCTTGTACGTATATATAATATACATATTTCATTTGTAAGAAATCACATATAAGACTTTTTTTCAGAATAAGTGTGTGGCGAAATTAATCAACACAACCAATAACATGCTATGACTCTCAAGAATGGAAACTATGAACTTATGTAAAATTTTCATATTTAGAATAATATAAACACAAGATGTAATATGATAATAACAAGTGAGACAACTATAAAAAAACCTAATAAAATATGTTAATAGAATACAAAAACCGAAAATTCATGATAACAAGACATGATAATAGTTTTAATATCATTTTATATCGCTATTATTATATTAAAATTTATATTTCTATCATTATTTTGAAATCCTGACGAACTGCATTTGTTGATATCTTAAACAGTCTAATTTTCGGACAATTTAGAGATTCAAAACTTTTTTTACTTGCAATCAACAGGAGCAAGAAATTTTATTTGCTTTGAAAATTGAAAATATTTTTAGATTTCTGTCGTGTGGTCTTTCCTCAGCTGGTGATAAAATAAAATGTCATCTTATCCTATTAATTAAAAAGCGTTTAATTAGAAAAATGTGAAGCAAACTTGTACTATTCAATAATTAGTTATTGAAAAATTGAAAGTCTAAGAGTGATTTTATTTCCGCGTGTTTTAATTTTTTTGGCTTATAAAAATATCTTCAAGTAAAATATTTCTTCTGGTGTTATGAACTTCATCGTCCGTACAAATATACAAGTAAAAAGTCTAATTTTTATGATTTATTAGTTATAAATTGCCTTTGATAAGAGTCAAGACCAACCCCAACACACGAAATACAAATTATTCTTCAACAAAATTTTACGGACAATTACTTTTCTTAAATATGGAACGTTTACCAAACCCTGGTACAGAAGTATGAATAAATCACGTTTTTACAAATTGAAGGAAGATAAAGTTACATCAAATAAGTCTATTTAAAGACAACGAAGACAGGAAACAAACAGAAAGATAAGTGTTTATAAATATATTAATTTCTGCTGTTCATTTTATGAAACAACATTTGTTTGCTGCTTTTTGATCGTAAAGTACAAAAAAATATAATTTCAGTTGCCATTTATAATATCAAAACAACATAATAGTTCTTTTGTAATAATTTTGTTAATAATTTCCAAATGAAACACATTTTCAATACTTAGTATTTTTGATTTTTTGAGACCATTTCATGCAAAGTTCTATAATTAAAACTGTATTCATTTTACGCAATAATTATATATAAATTCATTACTTCCATAGTTATTTTTCAAATTACTTTCACAGCTTTATATACTAATCTTAACCATTTCGGTACCGTTGAATTCCTATATATTTATCTTAAAAATCATCTTTTAAATGAGAATTTATCAAATAAAATTTAATAACAAACTTACCAAACGGAAGTCCAAAGAGGCCATTAGTATTTCTCGACATTAACCATGGGTACACATTCATTGGATCTCGATGTGGTTGTAAAAAGTTAGGATAAGTAGATTGTAACGGAACAGTAACTGGTGCTGGTAGACCTCTAGAGAAGGATGCCACCGACGGTAGTGGTCCATTATGAAAAGCCCAAGCTGCTGATCTCTGAAAGTTGAGTAAATCTGTATGATTTGTTTGTTGTGCGACTTGGTCCGCCAGAAGTAGATTTCTAACGTGTGGAGGCAGTGCTGGATGTAATGGAGGAATTCTGCTTGGAATGACTGAGGTAGATTGTTCAGACTCACACTGGCTGCTTGATGAAGAACAAGACTCTTTGTTATTGTCAGTACGAATCAAAGAATCGATTGAAAATCCGTTTGAACTTTTACCATTTGAATTTATTGGTTTCATTTTTACCAATTATTGTCTGTCTTATTTATAAATTTCGCTTTCGCCCGTTAATGTAATAAGATGTTCGAAGTAACTCTGTAAAAATCTGCATGGACAAAATAATTTATCGCTTTCTCTACAAATTAAATAGGAAAGCCAACAAAATAATGAATTTGTTTCTTCATAGTTGCACGTAGTAGGTCGATTGATATTTAGGCGGCACTGATTGGACAATTTATTGCTCTGTCGTCTGCTAGGGTCACTGCCTCTGTCAGAGGGCAGCGCAAATTCAGATACACGGATTTAATTTTATTACCTGTCATTTGTTTCTATTTCATTTGAAGGTAAATAAAGTCTATATGGCCGTGTTTGGTAATTGAATAAATAAAATTAATATCAATATTTCAGACATGTTTGACGAAGGCTTATTTAGATAAAACGTTTTAATAAAATAAACTGTTAATTATAATACAGTTTGCGAAACATGTTTATACATTTAAAATAAAAAGTAAATTTTAAAGCGCATTGGAATATCATATCAATTTGTTAATAAAAAAGTACTCCATGATTTTACAAAGAAATTATCTTGCGATTAGATACAATCGGTTATCAAAATTTTACAAAATATTAGCTAACAGCAATGAGAGTGCACGTTTCCCCCCGTTTTTTTTTTATATTTACACGTAAATTATTAACCAGCACTCTCTAAAACAATCAATTTTATCTTTAGATTATTGGAATAGTAAAAATATTCTATAAAAAAAAATCAGTATTAATCAATATCAATTGTACAATTTCCGAGCAGCGAGCAGCTTTATATAGTAAGCAATAATAAACATATTCAACACAAAAAAATAAAGCGATACCCCCCTCCCCCCAAAAAAAACAAACAAACAAAAACCAAACCCAAAATCGAAAACGAAAACAGGAAAACAAACAAAAAACAAAAACAAAAAACACTAAAGAAGAAGAAAAAAACAAAAAAAAAACAACCACAAAATCAATTTACAACAGATACATTTTTTTATTTGTATGAACAGTATAATTTTGCTATTACTTTTACCGTATGTAAAGATTAGGAACAATACCGCCAAAGATATCTCCTGGAACAAACGACTTCTAAAGTTCTGATTATCCACACTTATCAATGTTAAATAAGATCTTATCTTCCCAAGCCTACAGGGAACGTACGGCACATCAACACCGTAACAACCATATCGTTTATTAAGTACAGATCTTCCAAACAAGGGCTCCTTGGGGACTATTTCAATCTCTTACTTTCTAATAGTGTAAACGGTGTCGTGATTATTTAACAACTTAAACCAAATAATCAGCACATTTCATGATAATGATATGGTATTTGTAGTAAGATTGATCTTTGAATTAGGATCAAATTGACTGTTTGCACGTCTTACACCAATAGTCAAAGGAAATATGCATTTGTTAAAGAATGGCGTTGACCTCTTAATTTGTAAATAATTATTTATAAGATTTATTCAAACAGGAAATGAAAAGAGACTCATTCCAACATGTCAAATGAATTTAGAATTAAAAAAAAAACAACACTAGCTTGGTTATTTTCAAGTTTCGTCTGTTTCTTTTTTGTATAATGATATTGTCGATCAAATTATGACTTCTTATTTTAAAGATTTAATTGTGAACAATAGTCTGTATTTTGCTGATAGTTTCGCGCATCTGTGTTCTTCAACTGACGGAGCGGGATCGACTTGTCTTACGTTGGGTAACATTAACATAAACGGTACCAATTTTTCACCATTTGTATATGGGTAGCTGTACCTCGTATACTCCACATCTTCTTTTATTCACATCTAGAGAATTATATCAGCTCCAAAAAAAAATTAAATACAGATATGAAGAACAGCAATGCAAGCGTTATTCCTTTTCTTTTAGTTAAGTGCGTATAGGGAAATGTGTTATGAATAAATAAACATCTATTTTCTACCCTTATGTTTAATCATACATTTTGTAAGTCCCACACGCGATAAAAAAGACAAAATACAGATATGAATATCAAGACCTTGCACATTCGATTAAAGTTATATAGAAATCGCAGCTCTTCGATTATATTGAATTTCTAATCAAACAAAACATGTATATTCATGCGCTTAGTTGGAATAAATCAAATAAATGAAGTTTTATTATTTAATTTCGATTATCCATATTTTGATTGGAAACAAATTTTCATTACTGGTACAGAAAATTTAATGCATATTGATTTTTTTTTTTTTGGGTTTTGTTTGTTCTTTTTCATATAAATGTTTTTGGGGGTGTTATATGTAGTTTTTTTAAGGGGGGGGCGGTTATCTCTTGAGAGTTTAATTTTAGGTTAAATGTTATCATTTAATGAGACAGATTATGAATTTTAAAACGCAAGCACTAATTTCAAACCTAATGTCGTTATTTTCCAGTACATACATAACCAAATAAAATGTCTGCAACATATAAATTCAATTTTACCGTTTTTATTTGAATGCAATGTCTTCTTAATTTTGAAAAAAAAATTGCATATATAAAGTTTATTAAACAGTTACCGTTTAACTTATTTAATAAAAAAAAAACATTGACAGGCAATTTGAATATTATGATATGCTAGAAAAAAACAAGCCTACTTTGTTTACATTTAGAAAACTAAAAAAGACATTTCATATTTTTTATTTAAAATGAAATTATATGTACATACAATATATTTATTTCGGAATTTAGTGTGACATCCATTTTCGCTGAACTAATGCATGTATACATTATTGTTTAGAGGCAAGCTGAAGCCCGCCTTCGGTTTCGGGATTTTCTCGCTGTGTTGAAGATCTATTGATGGCGTTGGACTGTTTTCTGCTCTTTGGTCGGGTTGTTGTCTCTTTGGCGCATTCCCCGTTTCCATTCTCAATTTTATCTTATTCAATGTCAACAATTTCAGTTGACAGGAAAAATCTTACTTAAATGCAAGTTATCAACAATCTATACACAAATAGCATTTCTTATATTAACACTGTTCGATCATTTGTCATTCTATTGAGTTTTTGGTGCAAAAAGATATACAATTAAGAGGTTATAAAATTCATGTGATGTATAAGAGTTCCGTTTCATGGACGGAGGTGCATCTCTCGCTTGACAATATCCGTGCTACTTTAAAGCTGCTACCATTATTTTCTTAATATGTGGTGTCAGTATGGTTGCGGGATGTATTAATACACAGTCACGTCCTTTTGGTTTTGGTAAGCGAAAATAAAACACATTTAAAACGTTTTAAGATTGTCACACTCTTATAACGATTAATAATATTTTACTTATTTAGCTTATCGCAAGGCATTTATACGTATCCTAGCATGTCCCTACTCTCCAGTGACAGTAAAAATGTTCTCAATCATCCTCTTTGCCCTTCCATTTTTTTATAGCCTGTAAAAAAAGTTCCTACGAGTCTACATATCAGCAAAAGTTAACAACGCGCCATGGCCACCAGAAGCCATTAGCGGGATATGAAGTAACTTTCAGGAGGTAAACCGAGAGATATAGAATTCAATGACTTGAGGAAGAAAAATTCTTGTGCTCCTCTTACTGCAATTTGTTCCTTATTTCATTCCTTAGAAGCAGACGTCTTAAATGGGGTTTTAAAAAGATAAGAAAAAAATGCTTTATATTTGATTCCCTTTCAGTTTAAATAATAACTCCAAAGTTTATTGACTTTGTTGATACATTCGCATGCATTTATAAAAATACCATATGTACAATTAAATGTTTACACATCATTTGACTTACACCTTGAAATAAAAAGCGAAGGACGGTTGAAAACACACTTGACGCCAAAAAAAATCATTCATTCATTTTGTCAATCGTGAATATTCTATATTAATGTTGCAACACTCCAGCAACACCTTTATATTGAGTATTGTCTTACTTGACACTATATTTAACAGCTTGTATGTCCTTTCAAGATTTACTTGATAGAGGGTTACTGCATAAATTAAGTCAATAAATCATACAAGTGTGTTTAATGGTAAAATTGAAGTCTTCTTCTCGGATTTTTAAGGACGCAATCTTGACTAAGTTTACCGTTACTAAAAATCATCAGCACAGATAACCAAGGATATATTCTATTTTTTGAAAGCACAAATCTCATTTCCTCATTTATTACTTTCACCCAATGCGACGAAATAAAAGTTTTTACTTGTATCAAGAACGAAAAAAAAAAATGAAAACAATACTTTATAAATTTCATGCGTCCGAGGCACTTTTCGGAATTTACATTAATAAAGAACACTCAAAGCCGAATATTTGAAAACCAAGGATGTATAAGAACCGAAAGAGTTGAAAAACTAAATGACCAAAAAGGACCTAAACATAGAAGCCAAGTTCATCCAAGGTCAACTTTGCGGAGGGTGTAAATATTGAAGCAGGAACAACTTAAACCTTCCGGACAATCTGAGATCACCGTAAGTTTCAGTTTTTCACATCTGTCTTGTTTTTGGTTAAGAAAATTTGCACATGCTGATAGCTTATGAATTTGATAACTGGAGACATCTATGATTCCACTATAGCATGATGCCTTTTCAAAAACTACAAATATCCGTTATTTTCCGAGAAGGGTTTTACAGGGATACCACAGTTTTTCCTGGTGTTTATTTTATGGCCTGACGATTTTCATGTGGTCAAAGTGTTGTTTGTCCTTCGGCATATGATTTTGCATCTCATTTGGTATGCCAATCAGATTGTTTGTACAAATTGTAAACACGATTGCTATGGATTCGTCTGAATTGTCGTACAAATTTGATATAAAATTGGATAATGTAAGTGTAGGTTAATGCCTCAGTAGTTTAAACAATTAAACAATTCTTGTTCTGTAACTTGCCACTCCATAAAAATATTATAACTTCTCTTGATATACAATACGTCATATCAAATTCCGAAAACATAATAAAAGTAACGAGTGCCTTAATTGAAAATTAGAAATATAATATCAATTGTTCATTAGAAATTTTTCTCAAGAAGATGCTGCCGGTGACGGAGGTAATTTTTGGTAATTACAAATCTGAAATTCAAAGGTAGATGACCAATTTTCTTATTTGCATTAGGCTAAAACAACACCCTACGGTCTGTAAATTTTCCTGTAACAAAAAGCTATCCTTTGTAGAATAAAAGAGTTTCATTATTTTATCAATGTTACTTATCCAGTCGTCGCTTAAGGTTGTTGACTTGCCAAAAAAAAGTTTGATCAAAGAGCTGTCCTTTCATTTTATTGCACATTCTCAGATACACAACAATTGTACTAGTCTGTCCCTTGACCCTTTTATTTCTAAATCGACGTAAGGAGCCATATTCCACCAGTCTTAGACAGCAATAGCTTGGGTGGTAAAATCATTTGTCTCAGACAGATAATTTAATATCAATACAGATATTTCAATTGCATATTTACGGAACTTAATATTTATTAATGCATAAATATTATAGACTTCCACTTGGAATAATATAAATACTTGTTTGTGTAAGAGGAATGTATGTTTGAAATATCTTGTTTTTTGAGAAATTTTGCATCTAACCAGAGCTGTGGATCTAATAGTATTATCTAAACAAGGGATATAGTCGGCTACAAATAAGTCCAACACAGATGTTAATGTATAGATTGGAGGAAAAGATATACGGTTTTACTTCAATAGTAATTTTCGATAGTTTTTATAAAAAAAAAACTTAAAATTGTTTCTGTTATATCGATAAAGAGTAAAGTAGTTATTCTGCACAAAGCTTACCAAAAACCAGGAGAAAACTCGAGTGCTTCGGAAGGTTCAGCATCCTGGTCCTCTGTTTACACTTACTTTGATACTCTGTTTAAAAATGTTGATCGTCAATATCAGATCATTACATACCATGCAAAAGTGGAGTGGTAAATGTATCTTGTATAACCATAAGACATCCAAATCATTAACCATTGGTACATACAAATTATTTAACCCTCTAACTTGACAGAATATGGAGTTTTAAATGAAATACGGCGGTCAGGATAAAATAAAGACAAGAATGATGTTGGCAGAATTAGAACAAAGTACAAATATAAATCCATAAAACACAAACCAACTGAAAGCAAAACTTAAGTTGAACGTAGATGCTCTGGAAGCATCTCCAAATGCTCATTGCAAGTAAATTTACGAAATAAGTCGCATTCGGTGATGTCAAAAATCAATAAGAAGATGTATTGTGGCATCATATCCGTGGTCATCTGTGACACAAATATTGAATAACAGTCACATAATGACATCTTCAAAGAATAACTTCAGCTTTAACACAATGGACCATGATAGCTACCTTGTATCATTCTATCATGTGTCAAGAAAATCATGATAGTAAACACAAAGGCATGAAATTCCGTAACAATTTGTTAACATATATCAACATGTATTCAATATCAAATTGCTGTTGGAAAAATGAGGCGAAAGATACCAAAGGGACATCCAAACTACTACATCGTAATAGAAAGTTCACAATTGGAACATTAAAATCTTTTCCTTTGTCGTCAAGTTTACTCCTCAACCGATCCTTGTAGTAGAAGTCAAAAAAATGAAAACAACATGTTATAAAGTGTATGCGTCTGAAGTGCTTTTCTGGATTTAACTTCATCAGGAACGCTCAAAGCCGAATTCAAATATGAAGCAGACCTATCAATATTTATGATATTCTTTATTCCAAATTCAATGCGATAGACGCTATCAATTAGGCAACAAAACGCATCCAGCGAAAGAACATCATTTTTTATTGCGGAATGTGAATTTATAGTATAGGACTAGCGCCTTTCCATTCTTGTTAAGATGTCTAGGTATGAAGTCTGTTTCAAACGCATAGAGAGACGCTGCAAGCATAACCCGTTTCAACAGAAAGGACAACAATCGGTTAAACAAAGTCCACAAAACATATTTTTTTAACTTTTTTTTTATTGGAGCGTCACTGATGAGTCTTTTTTAGACGAAACGCTCGTCTGGCGTACAAAATTATAAACCTGGTACCTCTAATGAGTTTTATTACTCATTGCAAGTATAAATTCGGTGTTAAGTCGCACTCGGTGATGTCACAATTGAAGTAGAAGAGAAGACAGGGTTGTGGCTACGAAAACTGCAACATATCTGTGATCATCTGTTAAACAAATATTCCATAATGGTCAACCAAATTATGATGGCGCCCGTTAAACTGTCAAGGGGTTGACCTCATCGTTAACTTTGAACCCCTAGGTTCAAGACCATCCTCGTCAGAAACAACCTTCTATATGACGGACAATATGAAAAAACACACAAGCCCTGTAATAATTTCTGAACTACTGGATATATATATATACTCAATATGAAGGAATTGCTTCAATGTTGCTACACAGAAATGAACAGCTGACAATGAGAAAATTGAAATTATGTCTTTTGTAAAACTTCTTTGTCAATTTCTAAATGAACGTTAAAATATGAATCATACTTAACCGTATAAGAGGTACTCGTTAATTTCGTTAATCTAGTAAGGCAGTAAGATTCGTTTGTGTATACGTTTGTTTGTTTGTCTTCGTCGTTATTTTATTTCGATGTTGTTTGTTTTTCTTCTATTAGTGGTATTTGATTCCCCCTTGATACTTTTAAACCCAATTTTCATTTCGAACTCGTAAATATTGATGACTTGATGACGGTTTTCGGTGGGTTCGTCTCAGTCATTAGTTTTCTATATTGTACTTTGTAAAATGTTGATTGTCCTTTGGTTGATTATCTGTTTTTGCCATTGCGTTGTCAGTTTTTTATCGACTTATGAGCTTGAATATCTCATTGGTATCATTTGCTTCTATTTTTAGCTTTACCAGTTTTAATTTACTCCACTGCAATGACCCTTATTATTACTTCATACAGGAGCCTCCTATGAGGAATGAAAAGAAGCTAGCATTATCTTTTAACTTCACGTTCCGCTACAAAGACTATGTCCTTTCACTAAATAATTCAAAATTTGGTTGAACGCATCTATCCTCTATCAAACTTGAAATGAAGGATACATCAGATGCAATTAATTCTGCTTTTTATCTTGACTTGTATCTAGAAAGTGACAATGATGGTCGATTTAGACCAAACTGTACGACAAAAACCAGATTTTGGCTTCCCAATTGTGAACTTTCGATTTCCATGTAGATACAGTCAGCAACGTTTGCTTATGGCGTGTATATCTCCCTGTTGATACGCTTTTTTAGAGCTGGTTGCTTTTCTATTATTAATTCCTATTATCATCATATAAAATGTTGTTGCTTAAAACTTACAAGGAATCTATTAAACCAAGGGTTCCAAATAGTGAAGTTAAAGTCATCCCTTCGAAAATTTTACGAACGCCATCACGAGTTGGTTAACCGTAATGGAATATCTGTTTCACATATGACGAATGATATGTTCCAAATTCTCGTTACCACGTTCCCATCCACTTTTCTTCGAATGTGACCTACTGAATTAGACTAATCACCAAATTTGTACTTACATGAGAAACACGATGGGAGCTATATGTGGAGTAGGATAATCTTATCTTCCGGGCAACTTGAGATCACTCCTGGTTTTTGATGGGGTTCGTGTTGCTCAGTCCTTAGTTTTTTATGTTGTGGTTTTTTACTAGTGTTTGTCTTTTGGTCGTTTTTCTTTTTTGTCATGGCGTTGTCAGTTTATTTTCGACTTAAGAGTTAAATATCACTTTTCTATCCCCCAAACTTTCTTTTACCTTTTGCATGTAAAATAAAGAATTCATTTTGCCATTTTAATTCTGAGGGAAAAAGAAAAATGTATCATACCATTTCAGATCACAATCTTTTAAAAATCTGGAGAACGACTTACAGAAAATAAATGTACCTGATATCAAATTTTGAGTTTGACTTCAGGAAACTGACGTATAAAAAGATATAGATGTCAGTTTAGCTATATACAAAATAACAAAGGTCAAGGATATAAACGTTAGGTAACATGCTCAGTCTTTAGTTTTCTATGTTGTATTTGTGTACTGTTGTTTATTTTTTTTTTCCATGGCATTGTCAGTTTTTTTCAACGCATGAGATCGAAATTCCCTTTGATATCTTTCATCTCTCTTATACAGCCGTCAACAAAAAGTAAAAATCAAACCGTATTTACTTTAATATAGCAAAAAATAGGAATTTCAAAATAGGATCCAGTTTTAAAAGAAAAAAAATTATGACCTGATGTATGCAAATTTTAAAATTATCTTGGTTTTAGTACCATAAAGCACATGTGTCGCCTACGATATTTTGTCAGTAAACATATAATTATAGAGGTCACCCCCGGTTTTTGATGGGGGTTCGTTTTGCTCAGTCGTTAGTTTTCTATGCTGTGTTTTGTATACTGTTGTTTGTGTTTTGGTCTTTTTCTTTTTTTGCCATGGCGTTGTCAGTTTGTTTTCCACTTATGAGTTTGAATTCCCTGTGGTATTTTCCGCCTCTCTTTTATAACCTTACCTTCTTGTGCATAAAACTCATCAAACATAATAGGCTTATATATGATTCGCGCACCACGGATGAGTCTTGCGCAAATGAAACGCGTGACTGCCTAACAAAAACATGACACCGGTTTCTTAGGTGAGTTTTTATATTATGCCGGATGCGGTTTTCGTCGTCATTAGACTCATTAGTTGCGCTCAAAATAAAAGCAGCTAGACGTTAAGGCCATATCGATTACAATATTGAAGAACATTGAAAACAAAAGACAAATTTACCAAATTTGACTAAGGCCATCTGTATTGTATATCACTCTAGACCGCCGAATAAGCCATCTATGCCTTTTGGGTAGATTAATATTATTGTTTCGAACACTTTCGACGAGTTGCTATTGGAAATTTATAAATACAAATGAACGTATCAATGCAGGACAGGAGCAAGGACAATTGGGCTGGTGATATCATCGGGGACGAAACGTCAATCAATAGTAAAAGCTCACCAAAGACTTCAGTGAAACGAGGTAATATAATACATCAGACGTTTACTTCGTCATCATTATACTAATACATGGCATTTAAATCAAAACTGTTGGAAGAAGGCCAAACCAATTTCGAAGTTGAGGAGCATGGTAAACTAAATACTCCAAAAACTTATGCCAAATCTGGATGAAGTCATTTATTTCTGAGGTGTAATACCTTTGTGTTATGAATGGTTTTATTAATAGGAAAGTAACTAAAGTGACCGTATCAATGACATTTCAGGTAATCACAGGAGCAACGACTGATTATACGCTCCCGTCCGAAACGTCTACCAGTAGTTACTTCAACCCTGTAGCTGTAGAAATTCATCAGATATACCAGGTTTATAATTTCATACGCCAAATGCCCGTTTCGTTTTAACTGGTGCTCAAGTCAATACAGTTGGAAGGTAAAAAGAAGGGAAGGTAAAATCAAGAGCAGTGAAAACCTAAAATTCAAAACGTTGTGCCAAATCAGGCTAAAACAATCTATTTATAGGGGTATAAAAACTTTAGTGTTGTTAATAATGTTAACATCAGTTTCAGAAAGTGCCCGTATCAATATTTCCTGTCGGCATGTTAGCATTGTGACCGACTACTGGGCTGTTGATACCCTCATGGCGATAGTTTGTTTCTTTATAATTACTCAGCATGTACGAGTTAAATGGTCAATACGTTGCAGAATTGAGGGATTTACAGTCCCATGGGGTTTCTATCGTGCTAGAGATATCGAACTTATTCATAAATAAAGGCAACAGTAGTATACCGCTGTTCAATAGTCATAAATCGATTAAGCGAAAACAAATCCGGGTCACAAACTAAAACCAAGGGAAACACATCAACTATACGATAAAAAAAACCGGAACAACAGAAACACTGACCTGCAACAAAAACAAACGCCAACATACATAGAAACGGACTATTTGATCACAACTGCCATATTCCTGACTTGGTACAGGACATTTTACGAAAAAATAGTGGGTTGAACCTGGTTTTATGGCTAGCCAAAGCACCTGCTTATATGGCAATGTTAAAAATACCGCTAAAATGACAACATTATGTGACAGGAATACAGAACGAATAAACGCAAGAACACTCAGGACAGAGAAACACATAAATAAATAATTTAATAGTAAATTACAACATGTAAACCACAAAATAACAACGGACACCTCCAATGAATTCCACGACAGCACACCAGGACACAGCAAACGAATTATAAACTGTGCGCCATACGAATGTATCAACGCCACAAAAAGTGACGTATGTTTTGTGACGATTATATAAACACAGGTGGTAAATTTCTAAAAATAGAATAGATTTTTCCTATTGTAGATACGTACAAAAATATAAGACTTAGTTTGTAATGGTGTTATTTTATGTATTTTCTAACCATGACAAGAATATTTAAATGGAATTGTGTTTGAAATGGTGTAATTATTTGTATTTTCTAACCATGTCGGTTTTTCTTCTAAATGAGAACTGTGTATAAACAAAAACATCCTGTGCATATAGTTGCTTTAAACTAAAAATCATATAAATGAAATAGCTGATTAATTATCTTAACTTTTACAAAAATATAGAAAATAAAAATAAAATAACTGTAATATAAGGTAAGATCATGTAAGACCAAACAGTAAACACACTTGAAAAACAAACAACATAAAACAAAAACACTGTAGACGAACCACGAGTAACTCGACTATACTTACAAATAAGACATATGTGAAATGTACCGAAAATACAGAATTCAAACCACAAACGATAAGACATAACACAATATCAGACCAGGCTTACAAAAGAAACATCATAACTAAATACATGAATGTTAGATGTATAAATACCGAGACACGTTGTATAGCAATGCGAATTCACACTGGGCAAAACAGTCATATTCGGGAATAGGTCACGTTTGGTACTTAGCAGACCAGACAACGTAGACGGTAAACCACAATCTAAGACGTGGTAAAAATGTCGTTATTTAGTTTAGACACATCGTATAGATCAACCAATTCGTGATGGTGCCCTTAAAATTTACGGAGTGTCATTATTAATCTTTCATCCTCATAACTCTGTGGAGCAGTTTCTGCGTAAGGAGCACACTCCTGTATATGAAGTCCGTATAGTGTGATCATACACGAGCATAAAGTATGAACTGGGATATGTAAACACCATACGATCGGGCAGAGGGTATGTTACTGCTGAGAAATGGGAGATTGATAATTGGGAAGTTGAAATCATTCCATTTGTCATAGATTTTAGTGTGAAGTCGTCCATCTGTGTCAATATTGAGGAAAAGATAGGTATGAAGCAGTCCTTTTAGTATCAGTAGTATCCTTAATTTCAAGTTCACTGGGATATATGACATGTAAGTACTGACTGAAATATGGGATATTCAGTGATAGGACATCATCACTATATCTGAAAGTAAAATTAAAGAATTTCGCAAGGTGCTTTTCTTTTTGTCTTTTAGAAGGTTCTGAATGAATTCTGTTTCATACGAGTACAGAAACAAATTGGCCAGTAGGGTGCGCAATTAGTAACCATTGGAATACCGACTGCCTGTTGAAATATCAACCCTCCAAACTCAACAAATATAATGTCGATCAAAAAGTCTAGCATTTTGATAATATCATCTTCAGTGTATTTTCTGATAGAATCATAAACGTTTTTGTAGATTTGTGTTAACATTAGGTAAAAATGTACCTACATGTTTTTATGTTGCGAACTTGGTCATTTACCTCTTTTTATTGTAAGAAAACAGAAAATATTGAAATATTGGTTACATATTATTATAAACAAACCAAAGGTTGTATACGATGTGTATAACCACGGGAATGATGATGCCAACAATGGTAATATTTACTAGGCCTCAAACATACGTAATATATATGATATTGGGTTAAATTATGTATGATTATATCAAGATGCTAGCACAATCTGTATAGCTGCTATCAAAGCTCGCATTAAAGACCAATACCTGTAGAATTAGTCAACAACTGTTCAAGAATGTAATAAACTTTGTTTTTATCTTAGATTGAAATTAACATTTTGTATTGAAAAATATCTTACTTATAAAAATAATGTTTGTCTGTTAACAAAATTACGTAGTGGAACATTAAAGTTAGATGTTGAAGTTGGTCGTTACAATGATATTCCGAGAGAATATTGTTTATGTAGATGTAAAATGTGTGATATTGAAGATGCATATAATTTTGTTCTAGTTTGTCCAGATTATAGATCTGTGCGAACACAATTTTTACCAAAGTATTATTATTCTTGGCATAATATTCATATATTTTTTTGTATATACATCAAGCGTCTAGAAATTCGCTCACTATCAAATTGCGTAATTATATAAAAACCGCATGGGATATTAGATCTCATATAGTGTCATAACTTTACATTTGTCATAATACTTGACTATAATTGTTCTCTGCTGTCTATCCATGTTTTATATAATGCAATATAAGTTGTTAATTTTGCCATAACATGTTTATGCTTTTGCAATGAAGATTCGTTCATTCACTAGTCTATGAAATAGAAAATATTTCAAGCTAAATATTGAGCACTATTTTTTCAATGGCTTCATCAATTCAAGCTAAATATTAAGCACTATTTTATCAATGGCTTCATCAATTCAATATTCAATTCTGCTTATTTAAATTTTAAAATACATGTGATTTCAGGTAAACATTATTTCCAGTCCAAAAACTGTTTTTCTTTTTCTTTTGAACAAATTACAATGACATACAGAGTAATGATCTAGTTAAAAAAAAAAACAGCTGACACAACAAACGGAAGACAACTCGTATTTTTCGAAAATAGTAATTCTGTAAATATGAAAGTTTAAAACCGTTTAATAAGTCTTTAGTATTTTACTTTGTCTAATTATGTGAAAGTAAATTATCGCTTTTCGCTTAATACACCTCTATTTTATGTACATAACGAGAAAGTAATGTCAATTAATCTTATTGTCAGACTGAAATGTTGGTTTTTAAAGGAAGGTCGTTGTAATGTATTTTATTTGTTTAAGAAATACTAAATTCTTACGTGACTGAATAAAAGAGATTTTGGAGGTCAACATTTGATTTTCGTTTGATTTAGCGATGTTACTAAAAGGCATCTGAGGACTTTCCACCCATTTTGGACATATTTAACTAAAGAGAAGAATAACACATTTTCAAATTAAAGTTTTTAATAAATGAATCAACAACACCTGAACTGTGTAATTATGTTACAAAGGTGTTATTTATGACGAATATTAATTAATTAGACAAAGAGGTCATATGCGTCTTTTATCAAGAAGATATTTTTTCAATAAGTGGTGCACGTCCGTAAGACTTTTTAAGGCATTTTAAAAGGTATATCAATTTAAACAGCGATGTGGGTGACAAGCTTATTTTAAGACCACCTTTTGATAACTTACATTGATAATATGCAATTACCGAATAATAAATGTCCGTGAAAAATCTACTATGAATTATGTGTTTCAAGCTTCTAAACAAATTGGATCAAATTAGTTACGCTGATGAGTATTGTTTCCACGTCACAAAACTAAATCCATACACCTGTTTAAATGGTTTTTGTATGAATACAAACAATACTGGATTTTTTTAATAATTCTAGTTGAAATAGTTCAACATACATTTTTTCAAACTTTTTAACTTTTAGTCTCCATAGGCAAGTTTCTAATCAGATAACAAGTTTAAAGGAGTTTCTCAGATTTCCAATCAGAAAATAGATCATAAAATGATCTTAGTGTAAGAAATATTTTACACAACCGTTTTTTTAATTAACTCCAAGTGACAAATTGAAATCATGAACATAGCTACCTGCCATGATACGAAATTAAACAAAATAAATTAGATATACTAAGCTATTTAGTTCTGGTGAATAAGCATGTCTAAGGTGTCGACCCTGAATGAGGGTTGAATTCTGCTGATAATATCTTTGAATGCTTGATTACCTTAATAATTATTTTAAAGTACTTTTTAATTTAATTTGTTTATTTTAATCTGTTTGAGCATATGAACTAATGACAAGTCGTTCGGATATCTGTAACTTTGAATAAGATTTATACCTTTAAAGAATTTTACAAAACTGTACATATGTATATTTGCTTTTTTGGGAAATATACATTTAAAAAAGATATCGAATATTAAACGTCAATGAGACAATCAGACACACAAAAATCTCCAGGTTCCTGTCTAGGTTTAAAAGTCATGTAAGAGGATAACGGATAACACTTGCTTACCGACACGTTATCTCTATAAACAAAATTCTACATCTAGTCTCAACAACAACCGAAATTGAATTATGATATCATTCTTATTTTTGAAACGTTTTTTTGTTTTGGCTTTGTAATGCGATTTGCCGGTTATCATTGTTCAAACAAAAAGAGGTTGATAAAAGTATAGTCTAAAATCGTATAATAATTCACTCATCTATCTTATTTTCATTTAAAGCATTTGAAAATGTATATTCTTCGAAAATAGAGATATAAAAACTGTAAGTTAGACAACTGTGTTTCTAAAACCTTGCCTTGCCTCATACAGAATGTTCATACTTTTCTGCCATTGACCTAATATTATATTTTACATTGATAAATGTCTGAATTCACTTGACCTACTTAAGAAATCGAAAAAATTTAACAAAAATTGAATAAAATTGAAAATGCTCTCTGATATTATGATAGGCACAGGCACTTGTCTCTGACAAACAATTCCGTGTTATATTAAGATATATAGGTATAAATTTGTCCTGTTTTAAAAAAAAATCAATTTAAAAAGTGTAGTCTTAAAAAAATGACAGAAAATTATACATGCTTTTATTCAATTTTATATTTCATTGAAAATCTCCAAATATGCTATTGAAGCAATGCCTTTCTGTGAAAATCACTCATTTGATCAAAACCATTTCTATATACAAAGTCCTGATTCTCTTATGATGTTCGTTGTCGAAATATTTGAAAATGCAAAACCTAATGCAAACGCTGAAGAAACTTTTAAACCAAAGAGGATCTTAGGCCAAATGCGGGAAGGAAATCAGACAATTGTATGAGCATTCTCATTCAAATAAGTATGGTTTTTAAACAACCGGTTGTTAATTTCCATAGCTAAAGCATTTCGCGAGAGTTTTTCACTTCCCTAGACCAAGCCGTGTTGTGTTCAATGATAGCGATACTCAGATGGTTACCCGGATGTCGACTGAGTGTAAGGTGATAGTATTTAAGTTGGACATTCAGAAAATGGTTCTGATTTACAATATACTACATACTGCATTTACATTATGGTAAATACATAATGTATGTGGGTTTGTAAGTTACATTGTATGATATAGAATAATTCATTCAAGCGGAATGTAGCTGTTTAAAGTCTTTTCTGCAGTATAGATGTTTTTGCAAGTCATGCACCCACAAACATTGCAAGGGCATTCTGGAGGAACGCATGGTTCAGACATAACAGCCCTGATTAGCAATACTGGAAGACTTTAGGATCAACGTAATTTCAGTATTGGTGGTTCGAGGAAGATCTTTTATAGGTTTGAATGTTTTTCAATTTTCCCAATATTTTCGCGGATAGCTTGTAAGAATTAACCAACATTTAGATGTTAGTTCACTAGCCACGGATGGGATTCGTTTTTTTATCGCTTTTATGCAATAAAAGTTCGCCTCAGCTGATATGCTGTTTGCATGAGAGCAACTGGTACATGTATTGGTGTTTTGTACTGAATGGTAGGATGGGCGCGAAGTTCTTGCATTTGTTTTCGATTTATTCTGAGAGCATGGCACCTGGGAGAATGACAGCACTAGAGTTGAATTTATCTGCTAGTACGAGCATGAGTGTAATATGCATATTTCTTTTGAAAGGTTGTCATAACAAATTGTTAGCTGTCGAGCGCAATATCAGTAAAAAGAAGCACCCACAAGCCGACATTACTGGTGTATAAAATGGATATGTATTATATGAATCTCTCGTGGGAACAGTCGAATTATATGATTCCGATGACATTTTTACGTTGAAAAGGAGGGGAAGATTATAAAAAGATATAAATATTCATTTTCTTATAATTATTAGAAACATTTTACGGTAATATCATATACATATATTTGGCATTTCCAATTAACAAACTTATATTTTATTTAGTATATATAATTATATGGCAATGCTGGGTCATTATGACACCGCAACATAGTTACATGTATTGTGTATAATTTGTGCCATTCATACATAATTATGACAAATGATATAATAATATCATCCAAATGACATTGCTTAGGTGAAAACAGATTTGTCGATGGTGTAGGTTGCTATTAAATTCAATTTTCGGGTAAATTTGTTGACACATGAAAGCATCTTTTCTTCGTGTTCTCTTATAGAATTGCTAAAGAGATGTTATCGAGCTGATCAGTACGATAAGTTTGCAATATAATTGAAAATTTGCCTTGACATTATAGTAAATCATGGCATTTCTCGATTGTATTGTAGCTACTCGGCACCCGTTAAACTACATAATTTATTTAGATACCATCTTTCTGGACAATAAAACACCAATTTTCATTTATTAATTAATAAAAATGTTGGAAGAAAACGTCGTGCGTTTTTCTAAAGAAAAAAATATATGACACTTAGACAAATAAGACTTTGAATAATTAAACAATTTGAAATGAATAAAATGGAATTAAAAATATGACAGTTATTAAAAAATCTAGTTTTTTCCATAGATGTTCAAAATGATAGAGTTTTAGACAGACAAGACTATGCCGAATGAAAGAAAATAGCAGACAAAGACAATTACTAAAATCAGTACACTGATCTTAATGATCAATCAGTTCAATATTTTCTAACTTCATTTTGAAGTTATCAAAACTTCCAAGAGATGACAACGAAGCTGACAATTTAAAAAAAAAGTTGTCAGCTTTGAACCAAAAATTTATTCAAGGTGCGACTCCAATCAAAAGTCAATATAGAGATGGTGTAATTTTGGACAAATTATCAAGTGAATATACTTTTTATACCAGTAATCAGTATTTTAACACCCATATTCTTTCGTCGGGTGATACAAATTTGGCCTTACTAATTCACTAGCTTGACGTTAATCCACTTACATTTATGCACTTGCTTCCTAACATTAAGTATAGCTTTTTCCAATAAAGCTGCAAATGTGGTTACGAGTGATGATTTTCACAAACAAACGTACGACAGAAGTTGATCTTAAGTCATGAACATTTCAGTATACTTACGATCAACTTTAGTTGTAAGATTTTTTGTGAAACTGATCATAGACTGGGTTATTTTTCGCTCAAACTAGATACTTATAACTCAAGTTGTCTTAAAATGTCCTTACTTTTCACTTGGTTACAGTGTTATGTAATAGACTATGGGTTATGTAAAAGAATATCGGTTTCACTAATTGTTGAAGGCTGTACAGTGACATATAGTTGTTAATGTATGTGTCGTTTGGTCTCTTGTGGAGAGTTGTCTCATTGGTAATCATACCACATCTTCTTATTTTTCATATTTACCATAAAGTCATGCAAATTTGACAGCGGTAAGCTGAATACTAAGACCGTGTGTTTTTTTAAGATAATTAAGAGGTTCGAAAAATACTGATAGCTTGTACAAAAGTTCTGCACAAATTATAAATTGAACAATGTAAATAACATTTTTAACTTTCAGTTGTCCGAAGCGCTTTTCTGTATTGGCCATCGTCAAGAACGCTCAAGCCCTCAACATTGAGAAGCCAAGGATGTGTAAAGATATGGAAAAGAAAGGATCTATATGACAAAAAACGGACAAAAAAGAATAGCATAATTCATCTACGGTCAGCAAAAAGTCCATTATTTTCTTTATTGAATTAACTCACGCCATTTTGATAAGCCTGTTTTTCTAAAACTAGACTTTTTCAAAAGTTCCTTTAACAAGACATACATATAACAGTCTTGATATTCTTCTAATTTACAAAGGTTCAAAAACATTTTTGGTCCTCGGTGGCCGAATGGTATAAATAGTTCATCTACAGTGATCCCTCGGTCTGGCTTGTCAACTCTGACTATGTGAGTTCGAACCCGGCTCGTTGCAAGGTCTGTTCGACTCCGATCTTAATTGATAAGGATTGTCCTTGTTGGGACTTTCTTTACCGGTGATCAGGCTTCCTCTACCGTATACATATATGTATTCGCGTTTTTGCCTAATAATTTGATAGTTATAAAAGATTACCAGTCACTGTAGAAAAAAATTATCAGCTGTTCTTCAAAAATGTTTGAAAATAAATTTACCATAGATACCAGGCTTTAAATTGTGTACCCCAGACGCGCGTGTCGACTACAAAAGACTCATCGGTGACGCTCGAATAAAAGAAGTTAAAAAAGCCATATAAAGTACGAAGTTGAACAGAATTGAGGACCCAAAATTCCAGAAGGTTTTGCCAAACGCAGCTAAGGTAATCTATTCCTAGGTTGTGAACAGTTAATTCATAATTATGAACATATCAATGATAATCCATGTCAACACAGAAGTGCTGACTACTGGGAAACCTCAACCAGTAGTGGAATCGACCAGAAACCATCAATTGATGCGTTACAAGGATGTGCCCTTAAATTACGTTTCCAGGTGAAAAACGCATGTTTGCCCATTATTTTAAAACTGTTAAAGAAGTAAAAAAAAACGTTAAATGACCAAACGTTAAGGTGACAGTAATTTACCGATGTTCAAATCTCGATAAACGAGTGAGAAAAGACAAATCAAGATAACAAATTAAATCTTGGGAAATCGCATAATTTAAACTCAAAGGGAGCTAAACGGGATGCATCTACAGTATAAGTGTCATGCGAATCCACACTCAGCCAAAATGTCACAAACGGTAAATTTACAGATCAGACGACTAAAACGGTATCAAAGGTTCTAAGACCACTAAAAATGTCGTTAGTGGGTTGAGACACCAATACATTGATGATGGTGACAGTAAAAACTATGTAGTGTTAATTTCAGTCTTTCATCCTCATAACTCTGTTGAAGCAGATTTTGTATAAGGAGCAAACCCTTGTTAACGAAGTCCGCATAGTATTAACATACACAAACGTAACTTTTATCGCAGATATGAAAACGCCATACAACGGAGCAGAGGGTATGTTACTGGAGAAAAATCGGATATTTTAGATGTAAGCAATTATTGAAATGTGGATTATTGAGTGACGGGACATTATTACTAGTAATATACATGAAAGTAAAATTAAAGAATTCTGCCAGATGCTTTTTTTTTCTGTTTGTCTTTGAGAAGGTTCTGTATGAATTCTGCTTCATATTAGTACAAAAAAATGGCACAATCTGTACCCATTAGAACACCGGCTGTCTGCTGAAATATTGATCATAACAATAACTTTCTTAAGGAGTAAGTTGATGCTTTCAATCATGAAATGTTTCATAGAACCTGTGTTGCTAATCAGTTTTCAACCTAACTCAATAAACATGTTGTTGATAAAGAAAAGTCCAACATTTTGCTTATTTCATTTCTTTGTATTTTGTCGTCGAAATCAGTCTAGTTCTTCACAAAGTACTTTTTCATGGTTCCAAAACAAGGAATTTGTATCTACGTTTTCATCTTTCAATTGATCGTGGGGAATTGAAGGGTAAAGCGTAGAAAAATCAAATATTTTGATATTCATGCAATAGATTACGAATGAAGATTTCGGAGTCGATCTTTAGACCTTTGAAGAATCCCTATTTGATGGACACCGCTTGTCGAATATACATCATCAAAATATTTCTAAAGGCCATTTATAACTTTTAAACAAAAATGGTGGTAAGAACTTTAGTAATAAGTTTCGTCGAATATTTTGACGATACGTCTACAAATCATTCTCTATAAGGTTTTTGGGAAGTTATGTGTTCAGTTTAACGATGGAAAGTTGCCATCGTAATTTTTTTATGTTAATACAAAAGGAGAGAAGGACGTGTTTGTGATTTTCTAAAACCTAATGTCGTGAATTATTTAAGGATACGCAGTTTTTGCTGCTCTTCATGATTTTTTTAATATAAAACAATACTATTTGAGGCTTTGTCTGTTGGAACAACAATATGATTTTTTACCCATTTCAATGGTTAGTAATCATCTTATAAACTATCATAGATATACAGAAACCGTAAGCAGAAAAAATTATCTGCAAGATAAGATTAATAATAATAATTTGTTTATTGACTTAAATCAATTGAGTCCAAACGTGCTTGAATGACAACTTTGTTTTTTATCTCAGCACTTTATGAAAAAAGGTTGAAAAAAATATATAGAAAAGGTGAAAAATAGATATATCAAAAGACAATCAACTTTATCCCAAGTACTCAGCTCTAAGCAACCTTTAGCTTTAAATGCGAATCGATGATATGTTCGGCTTAACATTTTTTCTGGTTTGAAGTTGTCTTATATATCATGTATATAGCATATTAAAAAGAGTAAAACAAATTCAATATAAATTTTATTTGAAAACCAAAACACTGATTTGACCTTATTTTATCAAGACTTTTTTAATGCATTCCTTATACAATATTTTGCATAAGACACAATAAAGAATTAAATATCAAATTATTTTGAAAAGAGTGAATATACTCTCTAAAATATATTGTCTTAACCTGTAGGCAGGTATGCATTGCCATTTCATGCTCTCGTATACAACTGTATACAAGAGACCTCCCAAATATCACCATTTTAAACATTTATTCAACTATATCTCACAGACAAACTAATTGGGCTTTAATGAACAATCTTACAAGATCAGATAGTACTACTGTAATTGAATATCATTATTTATGACTTCTTTAAATCTAACTGACACAAATAAGTCGTTAATAGTATACCAAGTATTTTTAAACTACAATAGGAATGAAAGAAACCATAGTTTAATACAGCATATACCTTTCAGCTCGGATACACATAACTATCGTTATAAATTATTGCGGAACATCTTCTTGTAGGGTCTGGAGCCACACAAATCAAATAGTTTGTTTTTATTACAACTTATCTGTTCTTTTTAGATAAAACATGGGATAATGGGTTTTTGCTATTGGATTACGATTTGAACTCCCCTTTTAGAGTCGCGTCCGGTCAGGGCAGAGACCTTCAATACAATGTTGGGATGGTGACTCGATTGCTGTCGTTTTAAAATCCTTTTTACATCTCTAGAGGGTCAGTTCAGTAGGTGAAAAGTAAAATAACAAAAATACCGAACTCCAAGGAAAATTCAAAACGGTAAGTTTCTTATCAAATGACAAAATCAGAAGCTCAAACACATTAAACGAATGGAAAACAACTGTCATATTCATAATTTGGTACATGCATCTCCTTGTGTAGATAATAGTGGATTAAACCTCGTTTTATAGCTAGCTAAACCTCTCATTGTATGACAGTCATATAGAATTCCTTTAAATTGATAACAATGTGTGAGCAAAACAAACAGACATACTAAGTAAAAATGTCAAACATTGGGGAACAGTAGTCAACATTATGTTATAATCTTAATTTCTATAAAAATAAGCAAGGCAAAAACATTGCATATAGACACTCTATAGACAAAGTACATAAGCAAAAATGAAAGACAAGAATACAAAAATTACCATAGCACATTAACACAATGGCGGGATGTATAAATACCTATAGCTAGCCACGCTAAAAGTATATACCAAAAAATATTCCAAATATATTGAATATTTATCAACAAGGGTTGGTATCGTCCGATGAACTTTTTTTAGAAAAAGGAAAAGACGTTCTTTGACATAACCCTGGTTCATCAACTTTCTGCTCAGACACTGGTGACGTTTTACAAAGTCTGAGTAGCAGCTGCAAGTTCTTGAATACCGAATGAGTTGGGAAATGTATATCCCATATGCAGGTGAAGTTTGTATATTGCTGCTAAGGTGGTGAAATTTTATAATTTTAAAATTAAAATCGTCTCGTTTGTCATAGATTCGGGTACTAAAATGACCACTTATGTCCAATTCGAGGTATAAGTCTAAAAATAAGGCGGTGGAAGCCGTGTCTGTTGTTTCTTTAATTTCTAGTTCTGGAGGATGTTTTAATGGAACCCAATCAGAAAAGTTTGGATTGTTAATCGAACATCATCAATATATCTGAACGTGAAAATAGATAATCTATTTTCTTTGATCTTCTTGTTTTTGACAAGTGTCTGAAGGAACTCCGACTCATATGAAAATAAGAAGAGGTCGGCAAGGAGAGGATCACAGTTCGTTCCCATAGGAACGCCGGCCGACAATTTGTTCAAAAAATTTACCTCCAAATTCAACAAATATGTTGTCAATAAGAAACTCCAGCATACTGATCACTTGTTCCTCTGTGTAGATTGTTTTACCATTTTGTTCACATTTAACAAAATGTGCCGTATGGCTTTCCATGCAATAAATTTGTAGCGTATGCTACCATTTTTATATTGAAAGCATTTTGGATTATTAATGTTTTTAGACGATTTTTCAATTTCCAATGGTGAATGGTGGTATACAGGGTTGAAAAATCAAACGTTTTGATAGAATAAATTTAAGAGAAAGATCGAGATTTAAAATTATCCAGAAGTTCTTTAGTGTTTTTTAGAATCCACATAGGGTTAATACCACTACCCGAGTTAACAGTTTCACAGTATTTTTTAAGACCCTCTTTCACTGCGGATGTTGCCATACAAAATTTTCATTGCAAAAGAAACATGAACATGTTGAGGTATAATCATTTATCTCGTTCGTATTTCATTTTAATAGCTTTGCAGAATGTTGCTGTGTAAAAGATGCAATTGTTACTTAACTATAATAGATCATATGTACTCTCTTACTTCCACTTCATCTAGTGATTGGGTTCATATAACAAAATGCTCCACAGTAAGATAGTTGTCAACTTTCAACTCTCTCCTTCCACGAGACAGCGTTGAAACAGTGATAAAATATGTGCTTTCGTGAAACAGTTGTGGGACAGGAATTAAGCTCTCCTTACGTGGAACATATTATGACATAAATCAAAGCGCTTCTGACATTGGCTGAGGCTGTGAGTTCGAACCTCCCTCCTGGCAGGTGAGATCTTCTATCTTAATTTACTATGGCGACCAGTTTTCTTTCTGAAGGTTCTTGGTTAAACAGGGACTAGTGATCAAAATAAAGTTTCTCTTTACATGGGACAGTAGTGGTAAAACAAATCAATGTTACACAATTATGTTGCTCTTATCATCCAATTGGGTTAAAGGTTCTGAAGAAGTAACAACAAACCTGAAGTACTACACAGAAAGCTAGTTCAATTCAAATAAGCTGGTAAACAGATAACATAATCGTTGACTTTATCAGGTTTTCTGTTCAAAGGTTATTTAGTCATGATATTGTTTACTGAGTTTGGAGTTTAATATATCACTTGCCTCGTCAGAAGTTTGTATTATTGTTCCTTGATATGGCAATATATAGCTTCTACATTTAATATCACTGTAACGTAATTCAAGTATTCTGTCTATAGTATGTAGTTACTATACTAAATAAATGTAAATGTAAGCAGGTAAAAGGTGCCAAATACATTGTATATCATTGTCAATACGGCCAACAATTAAACAAAAGGTAAAGATTTCCCAGCTTAACTTCTTTGTTATTTTAATTTTTCTTTCTTTTACCTAATGCACATATTTATAACATTACCACGGTACCAATGTTATTACACAAGATGTGCATTCCAACAACTCATATCTCTTCAGTAATTTTTCACACCAAAATATCTCAAACTTAAAAAATAACAAACGTTGAAGAGCTAATAAAACAACAACAAAAAAAAGATCAGAAGTAAAACGAAACCTGGGCAAGGAATCAAAGCTATGCATACGGGAGAAACATTCCTTGATTTAAAATAATATTGAAATTTTACAACTGCAAATTTGAATAGAAAATATCCGTATTTCCTTGCCAATACCGAATTCCTGGCTATTGGGCTTTTAATACCCACTGAAACTAACAGTCTACCATTAGATGTATCGGCCCAGCGGAATCAAAAAAGAGGGACGAAAGATACCAGAGGGACAGTCAAACTCATAGATCGAAAACAAACTGACAACGCCATGACCAAAAATAAAAAGACAAGCAGACAAATAATAGTACAGATGACACAACATAGAAAACCAAAGTCCAAGCAACACGAACCAAGTGATTACCAGGATTAACCCTCATTGTCATCAGATTTAACTATATCCAGATTGATCCGTGTTGTGTGTTGTTTTATATTTTTGTCATAATTTTTTGTGACCGATAAGTCTCTGACTAATTCAATATCATGTAAAGCCTTTTCTGAACAACGTTTGTTAATTTTTTGATTGTTCGAGTGATCTGTAAATAGGCTCGATTATATTACGGTATAACATCCACCTTTACACTATATGTCACTCCTTTCAGTGGGAAATCTAGTAACAAAATATTATCTCCCCTGTAAACACTGAAAAATAGATCTTTTCAATGTTTGTCCCGTTTTAGCAAGAAAGGAATCAATTATAAATTCATGAGAAAACGCTCTGGTAAATAGTTAAAATAGAAATAAGTTGAAATAAAAACAAAACGTCCATTAAAGTTATCATTTCCCTACTTAAATAGCAAACGTCGAGTACAGCAGGCTATAGGAGCTTGATGTAAAATTGGTTTAAAATGTTGCTATGCGAATAAATTCCTGGAGTAACATTGAATGTGAATAGATCGAGAAGACCGCAAACACATGTACAAAAGTAGAGACGACCTTTTCTTAAGACTGTTAAAACAATAGTAAAAAAGATACATACTTTATAAAAATATGTATATGAAATTTTTTAACCTTCACAAACAGACTTTAAAATTGTTATATTCACGAAAAGACAATATTTCTATATTGAATGTTCGCGTGACAAGAGTAGACCGGTGTACTCGAGAACTTAGATGTGAAAAATAAGTATATTTTGGGAAATTGTACCACATGCTAAGGACTTTGTGGCACTCCCTGAATATTGGTGACCCAAGAGATCTTTAGATTTTGTATGTACATGATTTTTTCCATTTTCTTTATCAATATACAGCGAAGATTAACATTTTTTCAAATTTCAGTTTCATAAGCTTCAAATGCAATTATCGCGATGAATACTGAACATGAAACATCGTGTAATCGCATGTATATTTCTAATAACACAGTTTAACAAATAATTTCTTGAAAATGTACAATTGTTGTTTAGAAAAAACTTTTGATCAGTACCGTCACCGGCATTGTTTTATTGTTGATTTTTTTTTACTTTTTCATAAGAAGGGTGAATTTTCTATTGTCTTCGTTCACTAGATTTCCCACTGCTTTAACTAAAAAAAGGTTGCAGTTATACTCTAGAATGGACAAGCAACACAACACTTGCCAAACACATCTTTGTAAAAACAGCCCAGCAATGAGAATTTATTGCGAAAAAAGTAAATGGATACTCTTTAAGTTAATACTCTGATGTCATTGATACAAATTGAAATTAAAAAAAAAAATGTATCGGTCTATAAACACTCAAGCTACATCTATCTGCAAAGACCCAAATGCTTTTTAGCACTTGTCTTACCTCCATGATAAATATGTTGTCCCCGCATACAAATTTCCGGACAACACCGTTTTATAGCGTAAACCACTACCATAAATTGATAACGGAATTAGGTACTAACAATTCACTTTTAAACTCAACATCGGGTGCGGAATTTTTTCGCTGTAGAGAAGACCCATTGGTGGACTTCGGCTGTTTTTCTGCTCTTTGGTCGGGTTGTTGTCTCTTTGACACATTCCCCATTTCCATTCTCAATTTTATATACTCCCAAACCGCTTACAAAAGACGAAATCCTAACAATCATAGGTCTGTTCTAAGTTCTTTAAGAACTGTTAGATTACATATAAACTAAATCCATTTTCTCTTGCAATAGTATATAAAAACATTTGACTTCTCTATCCTTTACACTAGTATTTTCCATTTTAAACTTTAAGACAAATTGACAAATTACTCCAAATGTATTTCTTAAAAAAAAAATTGACAACAAAGATACAAATTGAAGGAAGGGATAAATCATACAACACTTCGAGTCAAACAAAAACAACCTCTGAAACTGACAACATTACGATGCTTGATATTTTGATTGACAACATATCTTTTACGTTTGGAGGACGTGTTTTTCAACAAACAATCGCATTCCTATGAGAACAAAGCTTCTATTCTGACCGACTTGTGAAGCAGAATTCCTACAACACCTTCTCCGAGACAAAATGACAAAAACATTTTCCAAAGTTCTTTTATTTCACTTTCAGTAACTCTTATAGTGTTGGTTGATGTTCTGTGACGCAATAGACTACATTTCAGTGAGTTATCAAATACTCTTTTGATACTTTGTTTGAGTTTTCATTATAGACGGTCCGAGTTGACTTTATAGGCGGTCCGAGTATACTTATTAGTCGGTCCGGTTTGACCCGGTCCGAGTTATCTCTGAGCCGAGTTGTGCCGCATTCGTTAAATTGCAACAGCCAATGAAATCCGTCAAATATTACCCAGAATGCAATATTATTAAATATATATTTTGTATCGGATCTTTATATAGAATATAGCACATAAATTTTATTTAGAAAGTATAGAAAAATATTACATATATATTTGAAAGTATTGAACATGAAATTTTATTTTTTTTAATTTATATAGAAAAATATTGCATATAATTATGTTTGTAAGTTTTGAATATAAATAGAAAAATATTGCATATATATTTGTAAGTTTTGAATATGATTAGAAAAATATTGCATATATATTTATAACTTTGAACATAAATTTTGATTTTGCGTACATATTTGTAAGTTTTGAACATAAATTATTTTTTTTAACATATATGGAAAATATTGCTTATATATTTGTAAGTTTTGAACATAAATGTTTATCTTTTTATAATAAATAGAAAAATACTGCATATATATTTGTAAGTTTTGAACATAAATTATTGTTTTGAATCAATTTTTTTTTAATATTGAAACGTTTGACGTGCCTTACTTGGCTTGTATCTTCATTATGAGCTTATGAGATTTGAACATCGGTAAACTACGTTGCCTAAAATTGTTCCTTTATTCATGTGAGGCAGACTTCATAAAGGAGCTTCTCAGGAGGATTGAAAAGAAGCTAGCATTTATTTACCAGTATCCTTTAATTTCATGTTACGCTATTTAGATGCTTTAACGTTTAGTGACTATGTTGAACGCAACTATCTCATCGAAATTGACAAAAAGAGACCGCAGATACAGTTAAGTTTGCCTCATATTTTGACTTGCATTTAGAAATAGATAATGAAAATCGGCTCAGAACAATACTTTAGCGCCACCCCTTCTACATTTAACGGGCACACTGACGAGTTGTTAGACCGTTATCGAATATCTGTTTCACGGATGGCCACGGATATGTTCCACATTTCGTTACCACAAGACTGTTCTCATTTCCTTGATTATGGAATCACCGAATGAGACTTAACACAGAATTTGAACTTACCACGAGCAGCACTAGTGGAGTAGGATCTACTCACACTACCGGAGCTCCTAAAACCATGCCCCAGTTTTGGTAAGGCTCGTAATTTGATTTCTATATGTAAGTTAATTTTGTTTTCATTCCAAATAAACGGTTATCCGTGTTATGTGTCTTCAAATTGTTTGAGATGACAGTTTCTTTCATAATTGTTCGAGGTAACATTTTCACCAAGAACAAATGTGTCCAGTAGCTGAGTCAACAAAAATAAATGAAAATGTATTTCAGTCAGCAGTGTAATGCTGGTTCGGTTTCAAATTATATTAAAAGAATATGCTTATAACAAAAAACGTTCCCATGTATTGACGTGCAAATTATGAGAACATGCAATGCCATATTCGTGTCAGGTTAGAAATTCAAGGATATATCTCTATTCTTATGTTTATTGTCCCTGGGTGTTCTGTAGGTATGTACGTGTAATTGATTTATAGGCGTTTATTATAAAATGGCATCAATACAAATTTACACTTCATTTGAGGTGAAAAAATCAATTATCGAATCATGGGGCTAATTTAAACATCAAACTTCTGTTGTTGATTTATTAAAGCTATATTCCATAAGGATATTGTGATCTCATTCGAACAATGGAATAAGAACAAATGTGCTATCGGTTTACTAAACAGTCCTTTTAGTATTGTGGGTGGTCATCGGGGTTGAAACTGAGCCGTATGTTTAAAAGTCGACCACAGAATTTAACTGTTTAGCTTATAACGAATTCAAAATGAAAATAAACTGTTCTTGCATTCCATTGAACTTTTAAAACTCTGATATTTTCCTGACAGCAAACAACAGCAAACATGTCCGTAGAACGTCCACCCACACATATACATTATAGTCAGCAATAGGTTTATTTACTTGAAGAATAAATCTATCGTTAAATAACTGCATAGAATAAATCAATCATTAAAGGAATCGACTTGTATAAATTTTCATATTTGTTTTAAACTTTTTTTTCATTTTTATTACACTGTAATGGGAAATGTGTGTTGTTATTTTATTTTACAATTTGATATTTCGCCTAGTATTCCTCTCTTTTAAACTGGGACATTAAATATTTGCTATAGGTATAGATAACACATTTGTACTTCCGTTTCATAACCACATATTTTCACTTAATTACTACTTTTTGTCCATAAAAATGCATTTTCAAAAAATAATTAATTGTACTAATGAAATTAATTAGTAAGTTAGTAACATTCAGACATCCTAAATAATTCAGTATTTTCTCATGCTTTTTGTGAGATAGGATTATTCTCTAGAAAGAGATATTTTTTAAAGATTAGTAAAAAAAAATGACAGTTTAATTTGATTTTCTGTCAACCATTATCAACGGGAAATCAACACGAAACAAATAAATTAATAAACGAATAATTTAAGACCTATAATAATTTTCATAAACAATTATATTCATTATAATATTGAAAATCGGTGAAATATTAAAAAATATATACAAACTAATAACATTATCAGGGTTATAAGCAGTCCAACATTGAGTGCACTTGATGATAAAGAGATACAATAAGAAAGACATAAATGAGAAATATATATGCATTTATTTTTATTGTGTGATTTATATAAGATTTTACAGAAAAATTATCCGAATTAATTAAAACATGACGCTAGAGTTGACAGATACCAACAAGTGACTGATTAAAATCAATCAGCACGGTGTAAATTTATTAAGTATATTATTAAAACTTATCAAGTAATATATATTCTTTTAATTCAAGCAAAATCATATTTCATTAACAATATGACATTAGATATTAAGAGATAGTAAGAAATATTGTGTAGTCTTGGAAGAAAGGCAATCATTTATTTTTTTTTCTGAATCAGATATGAAATATTAGCACTCATATAATGCAAGTTCTTTTAATTAATTTTTCCATACGAGCAAACGTATTCGTTTAATTAATTTTTCCATACGAGCAAACGTATTATCTTCAATCAAGTTTATGAATATAATTGTATATTGTTGTTTTGATTGAAACTGACAGTTCTTCTACAAGCAAAAACTTTACTTTGGTACGCGTTTGATTTCAGAGAATGCATGTGATGATGACAATAAAATAGGCATTGACGTTTTACCTAACGGGTGACCGTAGGTGGCCTGACTCACAACTTTGTTCTAGTTATATATTTATATTTACTAGTTTCTATCAAAATATAAGCCTAGATAGTGTCGAACTTAGTACTATCGCACTTTGCAAGATACATTATTTGTTCAATAAGATTGATAGATATGTACATCATAAACAAATTTAATAGCTTGATGTGCGGTGTGAGCCAAGGCTCCGTGTTGAAGACCGTACTTTGACTTATAATGGTTTACTTTTATAAATTGTGACTTGGATGGAGAGTTGTCTCATTGGCACTCATACCATATCTTCTTATATCTATTAACCATACATGATTGTTTATAAAATTGATAAATAATATAATTATTCATAGGGTCTACGTCACTGAGACGACAAACTTACATGTCACATATATTAAACTGGTTTATTCCTTGAATGCCAACATCCTTTGATCTATCGACAATTTACCTGTAAAATTATGTTGGCGATCGAGGAATAGGTGTAAGTAGTTATCACAACAAAAGTGCATGCTTAGCAAAACAATCATACAAATTAACAGATAGGTAAATTACAGGTAGCTAAATTTAGTTCATGTCGGTCAAGTTGAAAAAAATCATTTTTTGCTGTTACTGCTTGAACAAATATGGATTCCCTTAAAATGAAACTTTGAAAAGTGTTGCATCACAAAGTCAACATGTGCATATTGTCAGGAATTCCAGTTTGCACAAATTCTACAATAGACTCTTTGGACTTTGATGTTTTTTTCAATATTTCTATAATTGTGTGTGCTGTAATATCCTCCCATAATATTACTTGATGGAATTTCTTCAAACTTTGTATCTCGTGTTAGATCTGTGACTTGACTGCAAAGACGGGTAAATACAAAGAACTGAGACATAGAGACAACAAAACCATCGACCAAATAGTAAAACAACTCAACAGAGCCATAAAAATAGTAAAAAAATATTCTACAGCAGAGATTAAATTTATCGACTGCCCAATCCTCTCAATTGTGAACTACAACAAATACAAAGGTCACAATAAACCAGAAACATACAAATTAGACGATTTCCAGATAACAAGACAGATAAAACTACTAAATACACAAATTTGTGAATTAAATAAACGTCTGAACAAGAACACAATCAACGTCAGCAAGTATTTCTTTCGAGGCAGAAAAAACAAAAAAAGGTGGCACAAGTAAATCCATCAAAATATCAATAAACAAGAGAGACGGTGTACACCCAGAACAACTTCTTAGTCTAGCAATTGCTAAACAAATCTTACTAGATACGTATAGTGAATGTTACCATATCACACAAAAGTCTGAGCTTCTACAACTTCAAGTGGAGGAGGCAGAACTCCTGACTCTTTTCTGAAAATAACCATATGTAGGATAACCAACCAATCACAAGAGAGAAACATACTGGAAGAGGGTACAACCAACCAGAGAATCTATAGTAAAGGGTTTATGTGAGTTTATCTTATCAGTTTTTACTATAATTCTCAGAAACGGACAAAGTGATAATATATTACCATAATATAAAATCAGCACTCTTTTTCAGTAACATTCCAAAATTTGGTTGGGGAAAGACACATGTAACTCAGATCAACAACATTCATATGTAAACTGTAAACATTGATCCTACTGCTTCACATAATCATATTTGCCAACATATCAGAACAGATAAACACTAATAGCAAAGCGAGCAACAATGATACATACAAAACTGTACTCGTAAATGCGATTCCGAACGTAGCAAGCAATATACTTACCCTAAATACTTACCACCTATTTAGGAACAAATGCCTAGATAAAGTCGAGACCATCAGACAGAGATCACTACTAGCATACCTAGCAGTAATACTAATAAAAACATCAAATGATATTAATCTAAATCCTGGACCTGAATCAACGGTATATCCATGTGGCACATGTTACCACCCAGTTACATGGAATGATAGAGGGATAGTATGTGACACTTGCAATCAGTGGTACCATGTCTCATGTCAGTCTATGACCACTAAATCATACGATGAGTTTGCAAATGACAGTGCAATTGCTTGGGACTATATCATGTGTGTTTGTCCGAACTACTAAACATTATGCTACACACTAATTCTTAGCACATCAAATCATTTCAGCATTCTGTCTGATACTTCTCTTACCAGTACAACACCTTCAAATAAGATAAGACCTTTACATGCATCGACTCCGGATAAAAACAAGAATAGAAGAACTTCAAAGAAAACTGAAACACCTCTAAGACTACTAAACGTTAACTTCAAATCCATCAAAAGTAAACAAGGCCAAGTACATAATCTCATAGACAGCATAAAAAAGATATAATATTTGGTACAGAAACATGGGTAGACGACAAGATCATCAGGGTTGAAACAATACCTGGCATATCTGACCATGATATAGTCTTTGCAGAAATAAAAACCAGTCCATCGAAACAAACCCAAAAGTCACGAAAGATTTCACTATCCAAAATAGCAAAGTGGGATAACATCAAAGAAGATCTTATATCAATAAATGAAGAAATAACCAAGATGAACCATCAAGATTGTTGCACGCAAGATATGTGGGACTATTTTCAGGACAAACTCGAAAATACCATAAATACCAACATACCACGGAAAACAGCCAGATCAAAAGACGGCAACCCTTGGATAACAGCAGACATCAAACGGCTAATTCGAAAACGGGACAAACACTACAAGAAAAAAAAGGAATCAGCTGATCCAAAGCACAACAGCAAATACATGGAACTACAAAGACTGGTGCAGAGAGAAATCAGACGGGCATACCAGTGGCGTAGCTAGGCCATTTTTAAGTGTACGCCCGAACCTCATCGAGGGGTTTCAGGTCCAGACAGAAGACCTCCTGGTTGGGGGCGAAACCCCCCGGATGTTCACGCGTTATTGAGAAAGAGATACCAATATCTGTCATTAAAAACTCATCAATAGCAACATACTTGGTCGGTTAAGAACAAAACTTTACGACAAAGGAGATGATTTCAGCTTCCAATTGTGAACTTTTCTTTTCTATGTAGCAACATTCCAGCAGCACCTGCATATGGAGTATATACTTGTCAGTTGATAAGATATTCCAGAGCTTGCATTTCCTATCATCATTTCCTTGATAGATAGTGGATGCTTACAAGGAAGCTACTGAACCAAGAGTTCCAAGTGGTGAAGTTGAAATCATCCCTTCGAAAATTTTACGTTCGACATAACGAGTAGGTTAATGACGACGGACATGTTCCAATTGTTGATATTACCACAATCCCGTCCTCTTTTCCTCTAATGTTATCTACCGAATTAGACTTATCACTGGGTTTGCACACGTGGAGTACAATTTGCTTACCCTTCCGAAGCACCTAAGATCACCCCCAGGTTTTGGTGGGGTCCGTGTTGTTAAGTCTTATGTTTCTATGTTGTGTTTTGTATACTGTTGTTTGCCTTTTCATAGTTTTTCGTTTTTTGCCATGGTATTGTCAGTTTGTTTTCAACTGATGAGTTTGAATATCCCTTTCGCGTCTCTTTTATAGTCTAATTTGTTTTTTTTACAGTTAAATTTATTCATTGAATTGATTTGGAATATAATGGTAATGTATTTAAGAGAAAAAATGCCCAAAACAGTTGATTAAAAATATGTTTAAAAGCAATCTAAAATTTATATCTATATTTACTCGCATGCTCGTATCTTATGAGTATAACGAAATCAGAAATTTATATTTTAATTAGATTGGTTTAAAAGGAGATGTGGGGTAAACAATCAATCGACAAAAAATCAAAACTTTATATAGAGATAGTCAAAAAGCAAGTCTCCGTTTCAATGTTGTCAATCTATTAATTTTTTTGACCTTATAGATCTAGTTTACTCACCTTTTTACACTCAAATTTTGTTAATGGACATATGTTCTAATTAATTTTCATAGATGGGCAGGTGTAACGTAAAAATAAATATTGGACTGTAACATAAAAATGCAAGCCACATCGTATCTGATCAGATAATGAATTGCTTTAAACAATAGTAAACTGAGTAGAATTCACAGTTGATTGAGATTTTGACAGAAAATGAAAAAATATAATTTGTTATATATAAAATATGAAAACAACACATTATTAATTTCATGAGTTTGAAGCGTTTTTCTGGATTTATCTTCATCAGGAACGCTCAAAGCCGAATATTTTAAAGCCGAGGATGTGTAAGAACAGAAACAGTTACAGAGCTACATGTATATGACCTAAAAGTACCTAATAAATCATATGATACCATTTGATTAAAAAGTGTATTTCGTCACTTTGTCTTTATCTCCAATTACAAGTCATTGAAGAAAAAAAATACAAGGCTCGTGTGCTTTTAATCAGTTCTTATAATTTATTTGGGTTCAAATATTTTTTTCTTCAAAATTTATGTGTACGCCCGGGCGTTTTGACGTAAACGTAGCTACGCGCCTGCATACTGGAAATACATAGAGGACATTATAACACCAGATCCAAATAACGACAAAAAACTAAACTGTATGAAGCGTTTCTGGACATTCATCAAACACAAAAGATCAGATGGAAATCAAATACCACCTTTACGAAGCAATGGGCTACTCCATCCAGACCCAGTTGAAAAGACAAACATCTTAAAAAAGCAGTTTCAATCAGCTTTTTCAGATAAAATAAATTTCACAAACACTGAATTTAACGACCGTTGCAACATGACAAATGATCTTTACCCTTCACTTCAGGACTTAAACATCACTGAAAATGGCATAATAAAATTATTATCAAATCTGAATCCATATAAGGCTGCTGGACCAGACTCTATAACATCCAGGGTACTAAAAGAACTTTCGTCAGCTATTGCGCCAATATTAACAACTATCTTCAGGCGGTCCTATGAAACAGGTGACTTACCAGATATTTGGAAAAGAGCAAACGTAAGTCCAATATTCAAGAAGGGAAAACGGTTTGATGCAATAAACTACCGTCCAGTCTCACTTACCTGCATTTGCTGTTAAATCATGGAGCACATTGTAACAAGCCACATAATGACCCATGCTGACAAACATGATATACTTTACCCATTACAACATGGATTCAGGAGAGGCCTATCCTGCGAAACACAACTGATAGACTTCATAAATGACATCACCATAAACATGGATGCAGGGAAACAAACAGAACGCCTAATTAAGGATTTTTCAAAGGCCTTTGATAAAGTAAGTCACAGTTTACTAATACACAATTACTATGGCATCAGAGGTAAAACCAACAAAATTTCCTTTCTGACAGGAAACAAGTGGTAGTTGTAGAAGAGGAAATATCTGACACAATCAATGTAGAATCAGGCGTCCCACAAGGCTCTGTACTTGGACCCAGTTTGTTCCTCTTCTACATTGACGACATGCCAGAAGATATTCGCTCAAGGGTTAGACTCTTTGAAGATGACACCATAGTTTATCTGACCATTGCCTCAGACGCAGACAGTGTGAACCTACAAGAGGTCCTCAACAAACTTGCAATCTGGGAAACAAAATGGAAAATGGCCTTTCATCCTGATAAATGCAATGTACTAACAATTACAAGAAAACGCAAACCTATTGTTAGAGAGTACAAATTGCATGGCCACACACTGGAACCTGTAAAATCGGCCAAATATCTAGGTTGTACCATCAGCTCAGACTAAAAATGGAACGAACACATCAGAAACATCTGTAACAAAGCAAACAAGACCATTGGATTTCTGAAACGAAATCTCAATATCAATAACACCACTATAAAGGAAATTGCATACAAATCCCTAGTCAGACCAACCTTGAAGTATGCATGCACAGTATGGGACCCTTTCCAGCAGAACAACAAACTCCGGCTGGAAGTGGTACAAAGGAGGGCAGCAAGATATGTCACTAACAGATATCACAACACCTCATCTGCTAGTGACATGATAACCGTACTAGAATGAAAAACCCTTGAAGACCGGTGAAAAGCAGCAAGACTCACAATGATGTATAAATTTGCAAACGGGATGGTATATGTAAATACAGAAGACACGCTCATTCCACCAGACAGAATATCCCGTAACTTAAACAGCAATGGTTTCACATTACCAACATGTAGAACAGAAGTGAGGAGAGAATCGTTCTATCCAAAAACAAAAAGGGATTGGAACGCACTACCACTCACCACCATCAGTGCAGGAAGTCTTGAAAGTTTCAAGACTCACCTACATGAGACGATTTAGACCACCGTCCAGGATGTTTTCAACCTCACTGTATATAGAATGTATAGCACAAAAATGTTCATATATTTTTATCTCAAACATTTACATGCGCATCCAAAAGTGGTAAAATAATCAGTTTATTGATGGTGGCCGCAAAATGGTAGAAGTAGAAGTATATAAAAGAAACTAAAATTAAAAAGCATACAAGACTAACAAAGTCCAGAGGCTTCTGACTTGGGACAGGCGCAAAAATGCGGCGGGGTTAAACATGTTTTTTTTTTAGATCTCAACCCTCCCCTATACCTCTAGCCTATGTAGAAAAAACAAACACACAGCAATATGCACAGTAAAACTCAGTTTAAAAGAAGTCCGAGTCCGATGTCAGAATAGGTTACAAAAGAAACTAAACAAAATGACAATGATACATAAATTAACGAAGGACTACTAGCAGCTACTGACATGCCAGCTCCAGACCTCAATTAAACTAATTGAAAGATTATGTCTTCATCATATGAATATCAAGCACAATCCCTCCCGTTAGGGGTTTAGTATCATACCATCATATAATATATGAGAAGAACATAACCCGTATCATGCCAACAACTGGTTTTAGAATTAATGTGTTTATTTCCGGTGCAAAGACCCTATAAGTGAATCAATATTAAAGTCACAATATGCCATCTTTAATGACCTGACAACAGTATCGTAACTATATCCTTTAAAGTAAGTATATATCTGAAAACTCCATTCACATTTACCAAATGTCAATACTTTCAAAAGTCATATTGTGTAATTAGTAACATTGTTTTCAAATCAAAGGAAAACCAAGGGTTGACAATGATTTAGAAACGTATTTATTCCGGAACTTCTTTCAAAGCCAATGCTGAAGAGTGTCGTCCATTTGGATTTTCAGGATGTAAATATACGCATCCATGTCCGCTTTTTGAAGAGGTCGTAGGCTGCCCTTTGAAAAAAAAATGTCAGTCCTTTTCTAAGTTACCTTCTTTGCATGTCCAATGCCATTCTAAATTTCCCATCCTTAATTCCGCTCGATAAACTTTGCACAATCTACAGTGTTCTCTTCCTGAATATGCATGAAATAATAATCACTGGGGTTAAAGCAAACATCAATCAATAAATCCAATCCTATGACGCCAAGTAAAAATACGAATTGTAGAATAACAGATCATAGTTGCAGAACAGTGAGTACTAAAAAACTTACTTGACGTTTTTATGCCATAGTGAATTAAGTAATGGTAGTTAAATGTTCAATGAGACAGTATTCAAAAAATGAAAATGAAAGAAAAGACATTCAGAGGTCAACAAACGGTCTTCAACAATAGGTTTTTTTTGTATATGCAATACGTCAACGTCTACATGTTCCAATTGTTCTTGCCACAATCATGTCCTCTGGAATCTTGTTTTTTGTCGTTTGTGAAGCCATGACTTTTATTATTTTTGTTTGTTTTAGACCAGTTTTTTTCCTATACTACAACTGAATTCTGAATTCAGTTCCTTTTCTCTTTTTTTTTTTAATGATCAAAGCACTGTATTCTTTACTGTGGCGCGTATTTGTTATTTAGTTGATATTCTAATGAAAAAATGTCATAGACAGCATAAAAAAGTCATTCTGATACGATATAGTGTGCGTTTGTTTAAACATTCTAATGATTTCAGTCGGATGTTTATTCCAAACATTTGTTGATAATATTTGTTATATCTTTGGAAAAGGGTCACAAGTAAATAATTTTGTTTTTATATATATTTCATAGTATTCAAAATTCATTTTGGATTGAAAAGTATTTTAAATCGTGTACACAACTATTTTTCCTACATAGTACTTCATTTTGTTGAACAGAATATTAATTTGCATCCCGTCTTGAGCAGAGTTATTTATTTTCAGTTATTACCAGGCCAGAAAATTAATATCCAGAGGTCCCCCGCTCCGCCTCCAGAATATCAAATGTTATTCCCTAAAAAAAGAGGAGTGTATGAGCAGAAACTTTTTGTATCCTAAAGCACAAATATAAAAAATATTGTAAATCCATCAATTAAACATCATTTACATATTTATGAAACATTAGTCTGCTAGAGATCAGTATTTATCATATTTTTGAATACTGTCTTGCATATTTGTTTAATGAACTAAACTTCATGTATTCCCTGAAAAATCAACAAAACTTAAAAATTACCCTATTTCGAGATCTTGTCAATAATGTGAATACTGTTTCAATATGTTCGAACCAGCCATGTCATGAAACAGAAATATGGTAAACATTTTTTTTTTGTGCAAACATATTAATATATACATATTATCGGGTTTTCTACACATTGATATCGTAAAATATCAGCTGCAAGCCAAAATGTGAAACTGATATTTTATAATAAATATGATAATATCTATACACAGAAAACTCGATAATCTATTTATAGTGCTATTTTTGGCCTTTTCCCTATCCTCTAGACAGAATAACTCTAGACAATTAGATCTTTAAATATTGTTTTTATTGGTATAGATTTTGATTTTATTAGTAAATTAAAACCAATCTAATAGCATTGTTATATACATATGCACATTCACGGTTCTACAATCTGTAGATACCTGTATTTTGACATTGCACAAAGTCATGTTATTCTCGGACTGTTAAGGATGTTCGCTACTCTTGTTTTTGACTTTTTGTCAGATATTCGGAATCCTCTAGTTTTATCCATGAAGTGTCAATAAAAACGTTGCCGGCTAACCCCTACTTTTCTTCCCATAATTATATAACTTATTGTTTAAAAGGATATTTTTGAAAATCTTATATAATCCTTGTTATTTTTTCATAGTTTTTGAAAGAAAAAAGGGGCCTATGTTAAATGTATGAAAAGTCTAGAGAGAATAATTTCCCGCCAAATTTTCAATGGCTTATATCTCGAAAACAAGCACACGGACCCTTTGTTCTTTTCTGCTTTTTTAGTTCCTTTATTTATATACTATCATTTTATAAAAGTCTTTTAGAAAGCTTGTTATTTTGAAACAGAGTAGTAAACATCCTTAATGACGTCTTTACACTTAATCCATTGGATATTGGATGTGTACTGATTGATACTTTAGTCTTAGAGACATGATTATTTTTATTAGTTGTTATTTGCTTTGAAGTAGCGGTCAGTAACTGCGAATACTCTCAGATCTTTACTTAGTGTCTCTTTTGTTGTGGGGATGTATTATAAATACATGTTTAACCTCGCCACATTCTGTATGCGCCTGTCCCCGCCAGGAGCCTGTAATCTAGTGGTTGTCGTTTGTTACTATATATCATATTTGTCAGTTTTCGTTCATTGTTTTGTACATAAACCAGGCCGTTAGTTTTCTCGTTTGAATTGTTTTACACTTGTCATATTGGGGCCTCTTATAGCTGACTTTGCGGTATGGGTTTTGCTCATTATTGAAGGCAGTGCGGTGACCTATAGTTGTTAACTTCTATGTCATTTGGTCTCTTGTGGAGAGTTGTCTCATTGGCAAACATACCTCTTCTTATTTTTATATGGCCTCAATTATTGTGACGTCGCTGATAACTTCTGATAATGGCAATTCTATCAAATAATGGACTATTTTCATATTACCGACATTTGACTCTGGATTATATAATTTTTCGACAGGTTACCGACTCCACGGTAGGACATCCTGGTACTCGGTCAAGTAAGAGCAACCAAAAGAAGTAAAATCAAATATATAAACGGTGCAATTTGGGGGGAAAGTTTACTGTTTTCCGATTATTTTGTCATGTATATAAAAAAAAAACATGAGACAGTTAATTTTCCCCCCAAATTGTACCGATTTTAAGCTTGGTTTTACTTCTCTAACTTGCTCTTACTCGACCGAGTACCAGGATGTCCTACCACAGAATAGGTAACCTGTCGAAAAAAAATATAAACATCGGAGTCAAAAGTCGGTAATATGAAAATAGCTTATGGAAATCTGACAAAACATACTCTAATATCTAGTCATAATATGGTATTTAAAAACAATGCTCTGACAACGCGTATTTATACAATGAAGATAATAAAATTGCCCGGATGAGAATCATAGTAAATAATTTGTATGACATAAAACACGCAAACTGTGAAGAGAAAATAATAAGAAACTATTTATAATATGGAAATAAACACAAAACAAATAATTTTAACGGTAATAGTTTCTTTGATGAGATAATGTTATGGCTGATGTATTTAATTTTAACAGACCGAAGTGTTATTTCTAAGACTTTGATGTACCGTGTCTACCAAGACGTTTACAGTAACAATTTATAAATCACGCGTCAGAAGAGCTCATTATGAATGACACCTTCAAGTAATTGCAGCAATCTATATACACAGTACGTACTAATTGTCTCATAGGTCGCATTCTACCGTGTAATGACAAACAGAATGTTCTATCCAATTACAAAAATAATCATCATAGTAAATATAATCTAGACAGTAAAATGAAGAGTATGTTATCTCAAAATTGTCAAAATCCAAGTATCTTCTAATTTGCCAATTAGCTATCGTGAAATATATCATTGTATCTAAAATCCTAGGGCTACAGCCGCAAAAGTCGCCGTACTTACTGAACCATTCGACATTTTATCGATACACTACTCCAGACCACCAATGACATCACGTTTATGCTTGCTAATGAAAATAGCTTATTGCTTCCATAACTTACACAGACCAGAGAGAAGTAATTGACTACGACAGTTAAGTTTGTACACTTCAGAATAATAACAAGCAGTTTATGTCAATTGTCTGTGTTGATAAGCATGTACCTATATGATTTGTCATAAAATAACACGTTCTGTGCAGAAATCTAAGATTCCAGATTTTAAACAAATGCACATTTTGTTTCACATAAAAACAAAACAGAACAATTATTGTAGATTAATTTATCAATAGGCCGATTGTTGCTTGAAACGTGTAGTGGCAAATATTACATGCATATTTCTGACGATAATACGTTAATCGATACACAGGAATAAGATGATGTGTCATGAAATAGAGAGAATGACAATGTCCCTACGTGACTGCGTATTTGTGGATCCCGCACAGCCAAACGAACGTCCTTTTTTAACGTTATTATTATCGCCGGATAACCGTATTGATATAACCAGGTGAACAAATCGGACAGGCAGGATTTTAATGTCACATTAATTAAAACTGGTCAGTAGACCGGACCAAAATTTAGTAATAAAATTACATGGAATAAGAACTTCGCTCAATCTGGTGCTAGGGGCCGTCTTAAACTTGTAGTGAGGTGAGAGGTTTTTTTTTTTTTTGCTCCGTTTTGAAGGCCTCACTGTGACTTTGAGATTAAGAACAGCAATACAAGCGCTGTTCCTTAGATTTTTGTGTGTTTTTTGCTGTGCATGTACTGATTTTGTGTCATGGATGGATACCCTATATCCTTTATTTTTCTATTGATATATTGTATACATCAGTTTTTGACAGTTAAAACCACAATCATCATAACATTATATACACCATACAATTGAATAAGGAAACACAATACATGTATACCTAAAAGTTGGCGTGAAAGTTTTAACTTATACGTAAACAAATCCGAGTCGCCCTTTTTACTAAAAAAGTCTGGTACTGGATAAATGGAATGTTAGGAGGTAATTGTAGTGAATTCTGTATGTTTTTTTTTTCTTAAGAATACTTTTTTTAACGCCTAATAACTTTTGATGAAAAGGAACACGAAATACTGAATTATTACAAAAAGGCGCTATATCTGAATTTGAATATATATTTTTGTTGAAAAAGAAAAACTTATAACAGTTTTCGTCGAGAATTTAACTTAAACAATCTTTATCATTTTATTTAATATATCCATTTTAAAACTGAGACAATAAACTCCATAATTTCCAATACCAAATCACCTATTTGTTAGCAGATTTAACATTCAATATTTCTATTATATTTCTTGGTTTCATGATCCAAATGAGTAGCTTCTTATGCTGTTAGTATTTATTGGTCTAATTTTAATCCGTGTTTATTTCCTCCTTTTAGCTTGATAAGCAGAGATCTTGGAAAATATCAAAGACGATCGGGTGATGAAATAGTTCTCATGTGGAATACTCAATGTCCAGAATTGTTGAAAGTGTTGAAAGCCTTCTGTACCAACAGTTATGCCAGATAATTTTATGTATTGCGTCTCGTTCACAACGGCAGTTTTCGTCCCTTGGAGAAAAACATATATTTCTAGTCGCCTGCACTATGTATATCAGTTGTTTTCACAGATGTAAGAAGATTCCAGGGCATGCTCACATATTGTCTGTAAGGCTTTGAGGAAATGAAACCCCCAACAATAAGATTTGGTGTTGTAAGAGTGAGTTTCAGATCCTTTACTTTAAATGATTAATCTAAAAATGGCAGCTCAATACGATAGGTTCTCTATTTCTGAAACCTTGTTAGTTTGATGTTATGATATTTTGAAAGATATCTCAACCATAAATCATTTTATGAAAGGTTTATTTATAGCATTTCCTCCCAGGTCAAATTCTCATTCGCTTGTGATGTTGGTCAAGTTCAATTATTTTTGTCTTATCTTATCTTGCTCTGAAAGATCTCATTCTTTTTACTTTATTTGGCCTTTTTAACTTTTTTGATTCGAGCGTCATTGATGAGTCTGGCGTATCCTGTTATCTATGATGAATTCATTGAATTGTCTTAAACTGAAAGGATTGAAAGCACTATAAAGCACTAGTACATGTTTTGTACTAATATGTACGTTTTTGCATGTCCAATAATATCCGGAAGTCGGAGTCGGTTATTTGTCCTCGGGGACAATATCGATATTTGCCCTCAAAATACTCATATTGAGCCCCCGAATCTAACTTCCAATAAACCTGTCAATCAAATACAATAATAAAATATGTGATAAACAGATCATTACATGGCATTTTCCATATTATCTATCATGGCTTGATATGGGAGTTTCGGGCTGATACCAGGGCCGATATGGAAAATGCCATGCAATAATCTATAAATACCCTCTCCATTTGAACTTTGGTGGATACTTGTCTCATAGCCAACCATACCGCATCTCCTTATTTTTATATCATTTACAATGTGACAATAGATATGACACGTTTGTGTTCTTTTGACGAAAATCTGATCAGTAATGACATTTTTTTATCAGAAATGCTTGTGATAAGTCCACTTTTTTTTTTTAACACAGACAAAAATACAAAACAATATAGTCAAAATATTATCGTTATCATGTATATATTATCATGTTGTATTAAAATTCGTACTTCAGCAGTTTCATTTGCTGTATCATTGAAACAAAAACTAATTTAAGCGGCTGTGTTTGTTTTTGAAATTAATATTTGGAATCGTGTTAATATAATCTATGTTCAATAGATTAAATGGCCTTATTAAATAAATGTAATAAGAATATAATATATCACTTTGGACCAATTTAACATATCAATCACAGTCCCCTTGTCACACATGTATCACTGTCCCCTTACGTTACAACCAAATTTGTACAAAAATGAAAGTTATAAAATTTCATGTTACAAAAACAGTTTTCCTCATACTGTGCTAGTTGTTAATAAACAATTGGACATTTTATGTTACGCAACAGGCTCTGAAATAAGCCCCAACAGGCAGAAATCGAATGCAAGTTTCAAGTTTGAAGGAGGTCCAGACGCATTGCGAGAGTGTCCTACTATTGCTTGTACAGATAATGTATGCAAAACACCCTTTGAAGACGGTGATGATCCTGTTGTCCATTCTTACGGTTTGTACAATTAACTTGTGCGCTATGCCTGTGTATAAAGTCGCGTTTTAGATTGCAATAAGCGTAATCTATGTATAACTGGGAAACTATTTAGTCACTTTAACACTTTTACAAAAGGAAGTCCGGCTGTACCTGTAGAATTCTTATTAAAACAGATTTTTATATCATAATTTTACGATGGTGTTGTTAATAGAGTCCATAGATTTAGATCGGATCCATTTAAACTCATTGATCCTTTAAATAGACTAATTCTTAAAGTTTATCAATTTAACACAGTAGTTAAATGTTTAAATATTGTGTTTATCGGTACTAGCATAGATTTTTGTTTTTGAAAAATTAAACCATAAACATAACTAAATATTTATTGCTTTTCATATATACAGTTAGGAGTACTCATGATCATACATCCTGTTGATAATGTTTTCTTATATTTTGGAATCACACAAGGTCTCGTTTTTGAAAAATTAAACCATAAACATGACTAAATATTTATTGCTTTATATATATACAGTTAGGAGTACTAATGATCCTACACCCTGTTGATAATGTTTTCTTATATTTTGGAATCACACAAGGTCATGCGTTTCTCAGACTGTATATGACGTCTTTACACTAAATCAGTTGCAGGTGTACTGATTGATGCTTTTGTCTTGGAGAACATGATTTATTTATATTAGTTGTAATTGGTTTTGAATTCGCTTTTAGTGATTGCGAGTACTCTTGTTTCTGTGCTTTTTGTCTATTGTGTTCAGGTTAAATGTTTTTTGTGCTTCGTACCGATTATTGTTTATTTCCACTTCATTTGAAATCTGATGTATTGTTGTCTCATTGACATACACACCACCTCTCCTTATTTTAATATTATTTAGGAGTACTAATGATCCTACATCCTGTTGATAATGTAGGACACTCGCGCAATGCATCTGGATCTCCTTCAAACTTGAAACTTGCATTCGATTTCTGCAAGTTACTGTTGAGTCTGTTTTTTGTGATATACATTTGACGCGACTCTGTACTTATGTATATCTTCATACTTTGTACCACACAATTATTTTATTTTATTTATAAATATTACTTTTACTGTTAAGTCTGTTTTTTTTATATCCATTTTACGTGACTCTGTATTTATGTATCCCCTCATACTTTGAACGACAACATTATTTTATGTCTACCTGTGCGAATTTCAAACGCGCGATTTTACGCCAGTACTTAAAACCTTCCATCCTTTATGGGTGGATTTTACATAGATAAATAAAATCGTATAATATAAGCAAAATGAGGATGTTAAATTTGATGTATGCCTTTTTGTGCTTCTTCGTTACATTTGTTTGTTGTTATAGTGATTAAGATGATAACACGATGTTGACTGCTGTACCCCTATTTTTGACATTTTTACCTATTGTGTCTGCTTGTTTTGTTCACGCATCGTTGTCAATATAATGGAATTTGATGCGACTGCGAGGTTTAGCTAGCTATAAAACCAGGTTCAATCCACCATTTTCTACATAAGAAAATGCCTGTACCAAGTCAGGAATATAACAGTTGTTATCCATTCGTTTGATGTGTTTGAGCTTTTGATTTTGCCATTTGATTATGACTTATATCTAGAAATTGACTATGAGGGTCGGTTGAAAACAAAACTTTCCGACAAAAGAGATGATTTCAGCTTCCCAATTGTGAATTTTCATTTTTAAACCAAAAGTTCCAAACGGTGAAGTTGAAATCATAAATAAATTTTACGGACGCCATCACGAGTTGGTTGACCGTTATAGAATATCCGTTTCACAGATGATATCGGATATGTTCCTTATGTCGTAACTACAATCCCGTTCCCTTTTCACGAATGTGACCTACCGAATTAGACTATTTACCCCCATTTGTGACATTTTTACCTATTGTTTTTGTTTGTTTTGTTCACACATCGTTGTCAATATAATGGAATGTGATGCGACTGTCATAAAAGTGAGAGGTTTAGCTAGCTTTAAAACCAGGTTCAATCCACCATTTTCTACATAAGAAATTGCCTGTACCAAGTCAGGAATATGACAGTTGTTATCCATTCGTTTGATGTGTTTGTTTTTTTGATTTTGTCATTTGATTGGGGACTTTCCTTTTTGAATTTTCCTCGGAGTTCAGTATTTTTGTGATTTTACTTTTTATTGGTACTTGGTATACCGCTTTTATCGGTGCATTCTGTACTTTTTAATATTTGACGATTTCAACGACCTGTCTTGCTAAAAGGGACAACATTTGCTGTGCCCGCATGATACCAACCCCAATGTTAAAAATGTGGCATCAGACACGGCGTTAAACAAAAAACAACTAAACAAAATGACATCTATTATATTTTCAAATCTATGCAAGATTTTGTATCAAAACTATATGTGAATCTCAGATTAGTTATAATAAATAATTTGACACAGATTCCCAAAGATCTGCAATAAATACCAAAAATGCTGAAAGTACTGAAAACAAAGAAAGTTAAACATTCAAATAGGATTTGAAACAAAATCGAGCAGTTGCATATTAACCAACTGGAACTTTGCAGTAAAAGAAAGATAACTCCAGTTGATTGAAACACAATGCTGACTGGTGTGCCCCAATGTTTGATGATTTTACATGTTATGTCTGTTTGTTCTGTTCACACATTGTTGTCAATATAATGGATAACTATGCGACTGTCATACAAGTGAGAGGTTTAGCTAGCTATAAAACCAGGTTTAATCCACCATTTTCTACATAAGGAAATGTCTGTTCCAGGTCAGGAATATGACAGTTGTTTTCCATTCGTTTGATGTGTTTGAGCTTTTGATTTTGCCATTTGATGAGGGACTTTCCGTTTTGAATTTTCCTTGGAGTTCGGTATTTTTGTTATTTTACTTTTCGCATTCAAAAGAATTTTATAATGATACGACACGTTTTAATAGTTTTGATAAGAATATGGTTTGTTTAATGCTTGGCTATCTTCAGACGCATAATGATTTCTTTAACTATACGAATACATGACGGACATGTTTTGGAAAAGTATGAATTATTTGTTACACAATACACTATTATTCTAGTCATCTAAACATTTTTCGTAGAAGCTCGCAATTTCTGTTTCGGTTTAGTAGAAACCTGTAAATAAACTCTCGTTTTTCAATCACATAAAATTCAAAGCATATTGTCAACCCAAAAGAACGATCCTGCTTAAAGATGTTACGCTGAATTTTCCAAAAAGAACCATCTACAAAAAATGGTCAGTGTTTTGAATTAATGTACGCTCACACATTGTGATTGCATTTTGATACGTTCAGTATACGGTATCTTTTGAACACATAATTTTGTAGAATGGTATTGCAAAGAACATTGCATGAATTGAAAAAGCTTACAAGATACCATAGCAATGCAACACATATCAATAGTTTCCCAATTCGCCCTAAATCCTTCTCTTGATCTCGAGTAAATAAAGCTTGGTCTGAATGTAGTAATTGCACAATCTTAGATATATGACAACACAATTCTGTGTCTTTTTCGAGTTTTGGCTTTCAAATATTCGGTTTTGAGCGTTTCTGATGAAGGAAAAATCAAGAAAAGTGCTTCTGCGCATAAAATATCTAAAGTATTGTTTCCATTTTTAACAGCACTGGGTCGATACCGCTGCTGGTGGACTATCAGTCCCAAGGGGTATCATCAGCTTAGTAGTGAGTACTTCGGTACCACAAACCTTTCTAAAACTATTTGTGCATAAATTTAGAAATTATAAAAAATAAGCTTTCAACTCCCTAAGGCAAATTGCCTTAGATGGATTTAGCTATTATTTTAGGTCCTTTTTGGTCATAAAGCTCTTCAACAGTTTCGGGTCACATATCTCCCTAATTTCAAATAACGTTCCTGTTGAAGGTAAATCCAGAAAAGCGCATCGGACGCATGCAATTTATAAAGTGTTGTTTTCATTTTATTTTTAAATTATTTTCCTAGGAGTGAATTTGGATTCTAGCAATTCGTTTGCAGTCAATCAAGTTCTGTTCAGTCACCTTTCAGATGAATCAGAATGAATTGCTTTGTACCAAAACAATAACTAGAATTATACAAAATCTATGTAATAACCTTACAAAAAAAAAATAAACAGTCCTCTGTTAACATCATGGGAAGGTTTTACACAGTTTTTAATATACTGCAATGTATATGTCTGAAACCTGGCTGAAAGACTGAGCATTTCTTATTTGTTTTCGGCCACCTTAGAACGGTTGAGGTCAGAATTACCTTTACAATATCTTATTTCTAAAGTAAAATAATTAAAATAAAACAATGCAATCAGCGCTCTTTTTCTACAACTCTCAAGCTAGACAGAGACAACTCATGTGCTATTACTAATTATAAATCGAACAATTGGGTTTTTTGTTTTGTTTTACCTTCATTTAAAAGTCTCAAAGAAAGACACTGACCTCCTTTCAAATGGATTTTAATTGCAAGTTGGCAAAAATAAAAAAATAATAAAAATTACACTATTTTTAGATGCAGGAACTCGGCTGTATTTGTTTTCCGTTTCAAACGAGTGTACATTTCAAGTCTTAAAATAATGCAATCAGAATAATTGTACAATCATACATTGTTTGAGCTTGTCCTTCTCACGAAAATACGGAGTTTCCTGCACTAGTGTAAGACCTCCATATCTTCAATGTGGACTCCTTTATGTGTTAGATACCATGCGTCTTTAGATACCAGTATGATCTGTAATTTAAGCGGTTGTGTCCTATTTCCGATTATGACTTTCTGACCGAGTGTGAACTAGCAGAACGAGCATAGCAAGAGACCTATCGACGCACCCTTTTTGGGTTCATGCAATTCTTCAGTTTTTGTTTGTTTCCTCGATTTGCCTGTTTTTAATCGATTTACGAGATTTGAATATTGGTAAACTATTATCGCCTTAATTTAGAATGCTTGTCCTCTACTAATATGTTTAGAAATAATCAAGGTTTTTGCATTATAAAAACACCGCCGAGTAAATCGTGAGAAAATTTAATTTTATAAAGGAAATATGTCGTTAGAAAGTATTTTTACCCTGCGTCGCCAAACTCAAAAGCAGGTCTTGTAACTGCTCACCTCCGTCCGTCCGTCTGTCAGATCTTGCAGGGGAAGGAAACTTTCGTCAAAAAAGGGGATTGATTTAATATTTGGTCTACAGCTTGATAAGGTTGAGCTGTAGCGAGTAAGTAACTTTTACATCCACCGTGCATTCACATCCTGTTTGCTTGACTTCAATGGTATTGAATGATGAGTTATGCTCCAGTATACATGTTACTTCAGACAATTGCACGCAGTGACGTAGGTCCAGACCCGGTTTTGGTCTTATTTAGAAACTAAAAGAGAGGCGAAAGATACCAAAGGGATATTCGAACTCACGAAAACGAACACTACGAAAAGAAAAAACAACAGTCTACAAAACACAACATTAGTAACTAAATACTGAGCACCACGAACCACACTAAAACCGCGATTATTCTCAGGTGCTCCGGAAGGATAATCATATATTTCTATTTATGTGGCACCCGTCGTGTTGCTCAGGTAGCAATACACAGTTAGAAAAAATCTTAAAATTGACACACACAATTTTTAGAATTTGTAGGCACTCTCTTTCCCATGCTTTATAACAAATAAGGCTTAATGTTTGTGTTATGTATATGCATATGCATGGAAAAAGCATCTTCAATAGTTTTGATTTCCAATAGTTAAAATGGTGAAATATAATCTCTCTTTGGTGTAGCCATGCCATCAATCTGTATTTATATTATATAAATTATTGCCAAAAAAGGGGGGGGGGATGAAAATGTTACAAACGTCCTCAAACTTTGGTCCAAAGTAGAATTTCAATCCATTAGAGTGATACCTTTTCTGAAACCATTGACATTTAATCTATCTATAGGTTAAATAAAAAACATATGTATTTCACCTCATTTTTTTCTTAAAACTGAATTGAAAGGTTCGAGGGTCAAATATTTGTTGGAAAAAACACTACAATAATTTCTGGACCTCTGGTCGGTACGGATGTGAAAAATCGGACTATCTAACAGAAAATGGCATATAAAACTTGCAAAAAACAATCTTGATGTTCATATAAACCCACTTTGACGGCTATATTATTCTTCAGCTATCTAAAATCAATATTGAACAATCACTTTCATATTTAAAAGATTCACCTAGGCCAAAATGTGAAACGAAACTCCCATTTGTGTATTGCTACCTCACGTAAGTACAAATTCGATGATAAGTCTAATTCGGTGATGTCGCATTCAAGGAAAGGGACGGAATTGCGGTGAAGACAATTGGACAAAATGCTCTCTGTGAACAAGTATTTTCACAAAAACCGAACTCCAATGTATATCTAAAAATAAGGGCGGAGGTCCATGAAACCTAATAAAACCATACACTCGACTTTAATAACCAATGGAAGGAATGGAATCAAATGTCATATTTCTGTTTTGTTAAAGGCATTATCTGAAGCATATGTTGGTACATGTATGACTGCTAACTAAACCTCCTACCTGTATGACAGTTGTTTAAAGTTTCGTTATATTGACAAAGTTTAGTGGCAACCCAAACAGATATATTTGGTTAATGTGGCAAAAATTGGGATCCAGTAGCCAAAACTGTGTAAACATACCTCACTGTTGCTCAGTCTTAGAGTTCTAAGCTGTGTTTTGAGTACTGTTTTTTGTCTGTTGGTCTTTTTCTTTTTTAGCAATGGCGTTGTCAGTTTATTTTCGAGTTTGAATGTCCCTTTGGAATCTTTCGCCTCTCTTTCACAGATATACAAAAACAAATTACTTAAATATTCAAACAAACATACAAATAAAACTGACAAGGATATTCAATACGGTCAACGAACTCGTGATGGCGTCCGTAAAATTTTCGAAAAAAAGTGTCAAATAATTTTATTTCCATAAAGAATTCTCAATTTTGCAGTAATCTAGATCTGGAAATTTGGTAAAGTAATTTTTTAATTAAATGTTGAACTCTTTGATGTAGTATTGTGTTTGGTTGTTGTCTGAATTACGTATACTCCATATACTAACTTATCATTTTTAAAGAATTTTTTTTTTTTGAGCAGAAATTAAGGATTACCAAACAGTTGGTTAAAAACTAACTGATAACGCGACTTAAGTTTGAGAATTTCTAGAGCATAATATTAAAGTCGTATATTTATCTTTACTGTTATACTTGCTCTTATCTATTATTGTCAATTTCTTTTAAAATTATGCAGAAATTATGAGTGCATGAAGAAGTTTGTCCTACGTGAAAATACAATGCTCAATATCTCCGGTTTCATTACATCCACAGTGCACAAAACCAAAAATAAGTAGCCAGGCGTGAAATACTTTTTTACGTCGACATACCGTTGAATATATATCCATATTTCAAATAATTTTTTTCCAGATTAACCGAAGTTATTTAAAATATTGTAAGAACGAATGTATGCAAGGGGCACCTTTTATGATTCAAGGCATTTTGGTCGGTGAATCAGAATCATCTCTGATTCATTAGACTTGTAAACAGCTTTTGACCGACTAATTCGCTCTCAAATGAACTGTTTCTTTCAGTTTTAGTTTGTAACCCGGATTTGTTTTTATCTCTATCGATTTATGAATTTCGAACAGCGGTATACTACTGTTGCCTTTATTTGAGTAGACAATTACTTAAAGTGAAGGATGGGAAAACTGTTCCTATTGTGTCATGCGTTATGCCCCCTTTGTAAGGGATAATAACTTAAAATAAGGGTCATATAGCTCTTAAAACTTAGTACATATGTTCATTATGATGTAAAATTTTCAAAAACACATGCCAAACTAGTGTTTACTAAACATTAATAATTAAATCGACGTTGATTTGTAGACTTTGCTTGACAAGAATTCAATAGTGACCTTAAAATGATTATTATAAGAGAGGCGAAAGATATCGTAGGAGCATTCAAACTCACATGTCGAAAATAAACTGTCAACGTCATGACAAGAAAAGAAAAAGACCAAAAGACAATCAACAGTATACAAAACACAACATAGAAAACTAAGGACTGAGCAATACGAACCCCACCGAAAACCGTGAGTGATATCAGGTGCTACGGAAGGGTAAGCAGAAAACTGTGATAATTCCAATTCGGTAGATCATATTCGGGGAATTGAGGACGGTATCGTGGTTACGTGGAACATATCAGTCGTCATCTGTAAAACAGATATTCCATGGCGTCCGTAAAAAAATCGAATGGATGATTTCAGCTTCACCAATTGGAACTCTTGGTTTGATAGGCTCCTTGTGAGCAGCAACCCTCTGTCAATGAAATCATGATAGGAAACGCAAGCCCTTCAATATCGTATCAACTGGGAGATATATACTCCATATGCAGGCGCTGCTGGTATTTTGCTACATAGAAATTGAAAGTCCACAATTGGGAAGCTGAAACATTTTCTTTTGTCGTAAAGTTTTGTTCTTAAACGACCCTCATTGTCAATTTCTAGATGTAACTCAAGATATGAGGCAAACTTAACTGTATCTATGTTATCTTTTTTTTCAAGTTCGATGGGATAGATGCGTTCAACATAGTCGCCAAGCTTTGATTTATTTAGTGAAAGGGCATCATCTATATAGCGGAAGGTGAAGTTAAAGGATACTGCTAACTTCTTTTCTTTATTCCTAAAAAGTTCCTGCATGAAGTCAGTCTCATATTAATAAAGGAACAAGTCGACAAGAATAGGAGCACAGTTGGTTCCCATGTGAACGTCGATTGCTTGTTGATAAACAAGTCCACAAAACGTAACATGTATGTTGTCAATCAGGGTATATATTGAGCTTCCAAGTGAATTGTCACAGAAACATAGGTGGTTTGCAACATTGGGGTAATTAAATAATGATGTAGTTTGTGTATTGATAGACCCATTCAGTTTTTAATGTTTTTAATTCTTGTGTGTATCAACAACCTCACTGCCTTAATGCATTTGAAAAGAGTATCTACGTCGTTTTTCTCGCGTTTAGCCCAATGTCTGGCTTAATCATAGACTGATTCCATCAGTTGTTGTTTTTTTGAGTCCGAACTGTGTATATATGTATTCTTTAAGTCGTTGTGTTTGTGTATTGTTCTCCATTCACAAAATACATGTTTTCGTGGGATTATTTCTTTTGAAAACTGAATAGGCATTTGATCTACTCATCAAACGATTGTGGCTTGGCGGGTGAAATGTTTATACAGTATAAGACGCTAAGGTTAAAGTTCATGCGATTCCGTTAGGTTCTTTTTTATGATGATGTGCATATTCAAACCGGTGCTAGGGGCCGTCTCAGTGAGATTAGAGTTGTTTTGCTTAGTGTTGAAGGCCTCATTGTGTTTTTAGATTATGAACAGCAGTAAAAGCACTGTTTCTTTGCTTTTTGTGTTTTTTGCTGTGCATGTACCGTTTTTTTTTATCATGGATGATTACCCCATATACTTTCTTTTCTATTATATTCTTAATATGTTAACGAGATATGAATATCGGTAAACTACTGTTGCCTGTAATTGGATTCTAGCAAATTTGATAATTCAAGAAACATGCATCGTGCACACTAAGTCTATATTATACTGTTATGTCAATGCTAGATACTGTGAGCAATTGTAGATAAAGACTATAATTGGTGATTTGATATCGCTGTTTAAAACTCCGCGTCGGCGGAAACCTTATTCAATGTGTCTTACTGATATGCTAAAAATGATGATTTGAGTGTAACAATGAAAGTTGCTATTTTTGCTATGTATATTTGGAAAACAAACATGAGCATTTGGATTTAATTTTTCAAAGTGTTTGAATTTTAAAAGACATTTGGAAATATTTGAATCGAAATATTAAAACATTATATAAAATCTGGTGTCGGTAGATTTTACAAAAGGTCTAAAAACTTTTGTAGTGTTTTTTTTTACAAATCTAAAAACATTTCCCATATGCTGTCTGTCATGATATTGATGCAGGTGATTCTGGTTCTATTTTAGTATCATCGTAAACGATTCAAGTAATTCATTTTTAAATTGTTCAGACAAAATTTCTAAAAACACTACACATGTTTTAGCTGAAATCTAATCCTATAAATACAAGATTTAATTAGAAAAAAATGATTCTCAAATAAGAATTGTACAGCTTACCAATTAAAGAGGATGGATGTGGTCTTCTTTAATGGCATCTAGATCTGTGTTGACAAATGACCGTTTTTCTTTCAATGTATCTAGTAGGTCTGAAAAGCCTGATGAATAATATCCTAGATGATAGGTGTACTGTCAAGTTTACATTAAAAACGGATAACTGTAATTTTGTCTTATTTCATATTTTCTATTTTTGCTAATTTCATATGCTCCAAGTCATAGTCTTTCTTGATCAGATAACAATAGTTTTTATAAGTTTGATTCGTAATTTGTGACAGGGATTTCGAAATATATCCCAGTTAAGAAAGTGTATCGAATATGATGTTTAAACAGATTGCAGACTATTTATTGAAAAATCAGATGTACTGGTGGTGTATAATGATGATATCTATAAATACGTCTTAACCGGGGATGGAGATGCAAGTTTTCATATATCCAATACATCCGTTGAGCAGCAGGGATGACTTATGCAAACAAGTATTTCATAACAACGGAATGGTGTTGAAGTTTCCAGTTCTACAATCCAGTAGTCTTCTGTTTGTTGGTAACTGAGGATTGTTTGTCGTTCTATCGTATATTTATCATGTATGTATATATTGAGAGTCCAAATAATCAGGATGATTGGCATGATGATGAAAATGTAAAATTAGTACCGTTAATATATCATTACTATTGGGTCGATACTTCTGCTAGTGGATTGTTCGTCCCTGAGTGTATCACCAGCCCAATAGCAAGGAATTCGGTACTGGCATGAAAGTAAGAACATTTTTGTTGAAATTTGCAGTTATAAAATGTTGGTAAACATTTAAGATAAAGGAATACAAATGTATCTTATTCATGCATAGCTTTATTTTCTTGTCCCGGTTAGGCCTTACTTTTGGTCCTCTGGGTTTAATCAGGTCCTCAAGGTTTGTATTAGAATAGGGTTTTTCAATTGATTTTACCTTAAGCATCACTGAAAAGACATGCATTTTCGAAAATCGCATCTTGTGGAGTAAAATTTGAACCGGTTATATTAGTAAATACATTATCATAATTAATAGCTATTCTGCAACCGACAAAAGACCCCAATTTACAATTTCAGATTTTCGCAACTTCTTGCCTTGTGAAGTAGAAATTTATATTTTAAATGTGGTTAAATTATTATCCGTTATCTACTCTAGGCTATTTATATTAATCAAAAATGTAAAATACCCTATACATTTTGTTCTCGACCTTATTGGAAATTTTATTCTTCGTTCTTTACATTCTAACCGCATGACTTGGCTTGTAGTATATGATGCATTTATATAACTTCCTTTGACAAATAATATACATCTGGATCGTCAAAATGTTCGACGAAACATCTTTCTAAAGTTCTTCCCACCATTTTTTAGTTTTTAGACTGCCACGGGAAAATGAGGGTATATTGGATAGGGACAGAAATTTAGCCTTGCAACAGAACACCTACGGACCCCTCAAAGAGTTGTTGCAAGGGTTTTTAACGTGCAAAAAGCGTGGCACTCTATTTACACGCACGAGGCATCGGATTAAAGTCTCCATTTTGACCGGACATGGCTGCACATTTGTACATCCCGCACAGCCAAACGGGCGCCCAACTTTGGCGAGGGTTTTACTGCTGGTCGGAGGAAGACCAATGATGACCATATTTCTTTTCCCCAGTTCCCCTTAGGGTTAGATCAAGAAGATTTTCATCTTCTAAATCTGAAGTTATTACATAATTTTCAGAATATACCGTAGAATTGGATCATTAAAAGTAAAACTTTACCAGGAATGCTCAAAGCCAAGCCTAATAATGCATAAGGATAAACTTGAATTTATCATATCATATAAACGCACAGTTTTAGGGTATTATAGATAAGGCCTTACTCATCAACTTAACAACCTGTTAACCGGTCGAAAGATTATCCGAGTAACAGGTTAGTCAAAACTTTTCGATTTGACAACACTAGAAAATTACTGTCGCTTTGATTTATGACTAAAATAATACCAAAACGACATAATTATATATTAAAGAAAATAGCCCTATCTGCTTTATGTCTCCTGCTATATTTCAAATTTTTAGATCAATTAATCAAAGCTTTAACATGTTCTTCTTTTCCAAAAAAACTATCCTTATTTATTTTTTACAGAATAAATTTATTAGAATTTCATATTTTAGAGGTTACATGATTCGCACCAAATTGATAGACAGCATCCGAACATTGGACACATTTTACGTAGAAAACCCAGTCAACTGACGTGACACTGCTGATTCTTCCTTCGGTTGATATAAGTTTGCAAAGCTGTTTTTTTGTACTGTAGTTGAACCCAATACACCTGTCGTTAACACCACATTCTTGTGCACATACGATACGAAATGAACCATTCCTGCTTTCAATAGGCTGCAAATAAGCACGCGTGTCAGGTCTGTTACAGTTGCTGAAATGTGTGTTTGTACCTGCAGAAAAGAACATAACTTGTCAGAAAATTCGGTAAGACACTCGAAAATACGAGTCTGAAAAGTCAAAGGATTAGTTTGATAAACGTCTATTGTGAAAGAAAATTATTTAAATACTAATCCATGAACTGATGATATGGCATTCGTTATGAAACAACTAATATTTAGAGAATGTGGTCAGATTACACTGCTTTTGGATATCATGAACGAAGAATTTTTTGACTATATATCAAGGAGACAACAACATAACCGCACAAAAAAAAATGGTTTAATCATTTGATTATTTACATTAAACCCATAAACAATTAAAATGTACACGAATCGTGAACAAAAAGTGCGCATGACATTTTGAACTTTTTTGATTTGAGCGTCACTGGTGCGTCTTTTGTACACGAAACGCGCGTCTATTGTACAAAATTTTAATCCTGGTATCTATGATGATAATATTTTACATTTTCGTAACAAAACAAAATAGTTCCAAACCTAAGTGAAAATGATAGATCATAATCATTTCTTAACCAATTGTCTAAATTATGTTTTGTGCACAGTACTTGCCGACAATGTTGTCAGGCTGTAAAATTCCTTTAAAATTAGCTATTGAGTAAGTATTTATGCGTAATTTATTTTTATTTACATGACATGTTCCTTCTCTACAGTTATCAATACTTAGTTCATTTATATGTACCTTCAGTTTCACAAATCTGCCATTCTCCAGATGTACCCCATCCTGTCATTATTCCAGCACTTACAACAGGAAATGGTGATAGATCCATGTAATACTATTCATTACTTTTATATTTACTTGTAAAACCTTTCCATGCTTCATTACTCCATTTGAACAGCTTATCCAAAATCCCCTGTATGTTTGGCAGTCTAGTGGCTTTAAATTCAGTGCTGACACAAATATTTGACCGTTTTCGTTATAAAGAGATATGGCTCTATTGTATTCGGAGCCGGTGTCTAACACATAATACCTTATAGACTTGTGTTAAGGTTATCCTACTAAAGATACTGAAGTGTCTTGGCATGCTTTCACCATGAACTCAAAATGAGTTTTCTTCGAAACATCGAAGCCATGTTGTAATAAAGATGTATATGATTGGATTACATAGCTGCTGCTATAGTCCACATTTCCTTGATTTGCAGTATGTATTACACTGACAAATACATTCTCTAAAAAACATAAGAAATGTTTAAATTGACCTCTTGAACTTTTAAAAACGTCGTCGTTTGTTATCTTAGTTTCAATAACTAATAGTTTACAGTAAACAATTATTAGGTTTCTTTGACCGTAATGTATGAAATAATGGTTTTAAATTATAAATATTCGTTGTTTGTTTTATTGCATTTAACGTACATTTATGTATTAGGATATTTTCTATATACCCATAATGGGGAAACTATTTGTTTGTAAACAGTTTTAAATTTCATCTTTGAAATTTTATTGAAGTTTGTTAACTGTCAGTATAACCTAAAAAAATAGAAAGCTTACAATCTTTCCGACAGATTTAATACTTTTTGAATGCTTCTGAAATCATTTTCATGTAGTGCTTATCGTATAAGAATTGCGAAATTATGAAAAGTTCAAGATTATTTGTGACTTATATAAAACAGAGTAATTGAATAAACACAGAGAAAATTGTTTAGGTTGTTTCCCTTCAGATATGAAATGAATAATAGTTGGAAGTTTGAAAAACTGTATAAATGCTTAAAAATAATTAAATATTTCATCAAATTAAAGGTTAATTAAAAAGAAACAATTTAAAGAAATAGAAAAAGGAAACTGTATCAACAAATTACCATACAATACCTGAAACTATCAATACCATCCGGACACATAACTTGGTGCAAAACAGTTTCATGTTGAACAAGTTGTTATTCTTATTCTTAAACTACAGATCCACTTAGGTATATGAATTACATGTAAAAATGCAAACTTTAATCATATTATACTAATAGCAGTCCTAGGATAAACATTTTTTTATCGAAATAAATTGAGGAAATTATCATTTAATTATAAAATAAGCAAACCCATTTCAACATAAACTCAAGTATCCTTTTTCTAACCACCTAACCTGTAACATTTGACATATTGCTTTCCAAATGGAAATTACCCCATAATTGGTTAAAACAAAAGAACAATACTCTAGGAGCAATGCACAGGGATTAAGTTTCTGGTATATATGCTTGCTTTTAATGTTTTGTTAGAACAAAATAGCATTTCGAAATAAAAACGGCAGACTTCTTGGCAGAATAAAGGCCATTTAAAACGTGGTTAGACTGTTTTGTTTCTGACGCAAATTAGATTTGCAGATCCTTTTCATTAAAAACGAACTATTGCGCTAATTTACATGTAGTATCATGACATTTGTGTTAGATAAAAAGAGACATATTAGAATGTATATACATGTATATGAATCAGAACATTATTATCAACAAAAACAAAGCCTTGTGAACAATTGATTGACCAATCATTTTCAAATGCAGCTATTCGTGTACATTGCTGTAATAATGCTTTCGTATTAAATTAAAGGAATACTTAGTATTTTATTGAAAACTGTAGCATTTTTGCAGTAAAAAAAAGCTTCCGTTATAAATGTCAAATTCACTTAAACATTACATTGCACAATATCAGAAATTGGATTACGTCAGAAGGCATGTCAATTACAGACAAGTCATTCAAACTATCAACTTGGAAAAAACTGTGCGACTTGACTTAGAGTTTTAACTTATTATGAAACATAAAAAATTGCTCGATAATTTTTTATCAAAAATTATTTAATGTTTTACGATTGATGTTTTTCGAAACCGGTTGATTATTGTTTTTATAGTTAACTTTTGGTTTGAATTATTTAGATTTCTTCATTGGTCGGGATTAAAGGATAATGTTAACTTTCTACCTTTCCTTTCCTCTAATTTGGATACATAGTGTGGCGTCACAAAACTAGAGGCTCTAAAGAGCCTGTGTCGCTCACCTGCATCTTCAACAATGGCCACTTTTTAGTAAAAATCTTCATTAAAGGGGAATAACTCTATAATCTTGTTGGCATATTTGTAGATCTTATCCTGCTGATATTTTTTCCTGTTTATAGTTTCTATAAATCTATATAGTTTTCAAGATAATAGGCATAAAATGTTAAAAAATATCATTAAAGGGCAATAACTCAAATAATGAGTCGACTGAATATTTCGGCCATTATGGTTTATTTGTTGATCTTGTCTTGCTGATCACTTGTGCTATTTAAAGTTTCTATCTATCTATTACAGTTTTCGAGATAATAGGCAAAAATGGGAAAAATCGTCATTAAAGGGCTATAACTTCGATAAGGATTCGATTAACAATTTCGGTCATGTTGACTTATTTGTAGATCTTGTCTTGCTGATCATTTTGCTATTTAAAGTTCCTATCCAAAAACGCATTTTTTTTAAACTTCTTTATAAGGCAATCACTCAAATAAGGAGTCGACTGAATATTTCGGCCATGTTGACTTATTTGTAGCTCTTGTCTTGTTGATCATTTTTACTATTCAAAGTTTCTACCGATCTATAATAACTTTCGAGATAATAGACAAAAAATTTTAAAATTGGTAAAATTCATCATCTAAGGGCAATAACTCCTACAAGAAGTCGTCCGACAGTTTTGACTTAAATGAACAATAGGTAGAGTTTAACATTCTGAACATTTTTGCTCCCGTCAGAATTTCTCTTTTTATAGCGGTTATAAAATAATAAGAAAAACTTTTTACCATATGTTCTATTTCTAGCCATGTCGGTCATCTTGGTTGGCAGGCGGGGTCATCGGACATATTTTTAAAACTATATACCCCAATAATGGTTGTGGCCAAGTTTGGTTAAATTTGGCTAAGTTGTTTCCAAGGAGAAGATTTTAGTTAAAGTTAACGCACGACTTCAAATGCAAACATTGAGAAAAAGGCAATGTGTGTACTTTTCCTTATGTTTACTTTTTAAAACATAGATTATAAGATCTCGATGAAATCAACAATGGCAATATCCTTGATCATAAATCAGTTCACTTGAAAATACCTCCCTACTTTAAATATCAGTTTATACCTATACCAAACTATTTGTTGTGTTTTTGTTTGTCTTTTCATCGTTTTTTGTAATGACATTGTCAGTTTGTTATCGACCTACGAGTTTGAATGCCCCTTTGGTATCTTTCGCCTCTTTTATAAAACTTATAGTATGTCAACACAAAATTAATTATGGCGGAAAAGACAATACAAATTGTGTTATCAACTTTTGAGCATGGCTCAAGCAAGAATGGTGGAATGTCAAATAAAAGCTTTGCTGCTAGTGAAGTTTTTGTTGTATTGTTGTATGTGCAGATAGTTTTGAGAGTAGATACTAATAGATATTTAGTTAAAATTGTTACATAAGATACACTTTTTCTGAGGAGCGTTGTAATGATTGTAATTTTTAGATGTAAAAAACTTACTATGCTTTGAATGCAGTAGGCTAAACATGTGTTGACACATCAGTGGCGCTCAAATCAAAGCAATTTGAAATTAAGGCGACAGTAGCTTACTGATGTTTAAATCTCGTAAATTGATTAGGAAAAGACAAATCAAGGTAACAAACAATAAAATGATCCGCAGGGCGCAGCTTGATACGACCACAGAGTTCGTACCATGAACAGTTGGGTCAAGTATGGACACAACATTCAAGCTATATACAGCTCTGATTTTGGATTGTGATTAAATTATTGACACACCATATGTTTCTGAGACAAAAGAATGTTATCTATGAACTTTAAAACTTGAAATTGCCTTTTATGGTACAATATCCAAAATCTAAATACATGATAAGACTCAGCAAATCAAAGAACCCCAAGAATTCTTTTTTGATGAAATCAAACAAAGTTTAATTTTGGATCCTTTGGACCTTAATATGGACCAATTTGATAATGGGTCCGAGATTCCAAAATATAAATACGCGGTTAATTAGATTCAGCATATTATAGAACCCAAAGAATTGAAGACTTTAAATTAAACCCTTTGAAATTGGTTAAAAAATATGCAATTTATAAACAGTTTGGGCCAGAACCCCCGAAATCAATCACAACCTTCCTTTTTTGTTTTGGAACCTTGTAGTACAATTTCATAGAGATCCATAGACTTATACTCAAGTAATTGTCCCGAATCTAAAAAATCCTTGTTTTTTTCCCTTTTTGGTTCTTAATACCTAAACGGTTTCGGCCATTACCCCCAAAATCAATCCCAACCTTCCTTTTGAAGTATGGAATCTTTTGGTATCATAGAGATCCATACTTTTATAAACAAGTTATTGTCCTGAAACAAGAAAAATGCTTGTTTTGGCCCCTAATTACTGAACAGTTAGGACAATAACCCACAAAATCAATCACAATCTTTTTTTCGTGGTATGGAACCTTGTGGTACAATTTCATAGAGAATCATACACTTATACTCAAGTTATTGTCTGGAAACCCAATGTTTTCAGACAACGACAACGACATAGCTATACCATTATATGGCTGCAAAGATTTGCGGTCTTATTAACACAAAAAAAATCCTATGATAGCCGAAGATGTAAAAACTAATCAAAGATGCGAGGCTTATAATATGGTACACCAGACATGCATTTTGTCATCACAAGACCCATAGGTGGTGGTCGAATCAAAACAGCTGGAAGATCAAATCAAATATGAAGCTGAAGATATTCAATCACCTTAATTGTGAAATTCTTTACTCCAGTTCTACTGCATTAAAAGGAAAATAGCTTTGTATGTTTTAAGTGATCAATTAACATTATAGCTATATGTATCATTTATATAAAAACAAATAATTATTTGTACATAATAAGTTGTGACACATTATTAACCAATGAGTATGCATTACGTGATTATCTTAAAACAGACACATTTTTAACAATTATAGGAGATTGAATGTTTTCTGAATATGACTGCATACTAACTATGGTGTTTTTTTAGCTACAGATTTATAATAAGTGAATATTTGATTTGACACAAAAAAGACACCTCTTACTCTTCCCTACTATACAAAATTCATTGCAATAGATCCTAAATGTTCAATGCAGTGAATAATACTATTTTTGGGGAGTAAAAAAAGAGTTATTAATCATATATCATTTCATGTAAAATATAAATAGACTAAATCAGGGGTATACGATGATAGGACAGCTACTAAGAAATCCAAGAAAAATCATTTAGTTTAGTTTAGCACTAATCAGCTGTCATTTATCTTTTCCCCTCACTTAAAAGTTCTTTAAATGTTTTCGTCTGATATCTAAAATAATTTTCAAGAATCAATTTTTTTCAATAGAGAATGTAAAATATATCAAAATAATAGAAAATATAGAATGAAATTGTAAACGTTTGATTAATAAATATTATGGCTGGTAAAAGAATGTCTTTTTTGGTTTTTCAAAGGAATTGTTCCAAGTTGGTATATATTTTAAATTAAATTAAGCATATAAATCACAAATTGTAAGTGAAATCACAATCAAATCATTCATGAATAGCAAAAAAACCAATCTACAAATTGATTTTAGAGGAGAAACCAATGTGTATACTTCCAATTGTGTTCTGTTAAAATAAGTTGTTGTAACAGCCAACTTTGATAACAGCTCATCACCATAATCTTACTATGAAGGAAGGGTCACTACATCATCATATGCTTAATATCTGTGAATTGGTTCCCTGAAATAGCTGCTATCTTGTATATTTTAAATATATGTGAAATCTCAAAATAGTAGCAACCCTACTAAACTTCATATCATCCAACATGCTGAATATAACTCAAGATTTTAATGTAGAGAAGGTTGTCTACATGTATTTCTCCCTCTACTTTTTATTATCCTATTGTTATTAATAGAAATAAACTACTAAAAACCATATATTCAAACTCTGGTAATTTCTCAGATCACTCAAAAGTAAGGGCTTCAAGTACCCTTTACCTTCATGGGGCACTATAATCAAATATTCTTGTTCTATATTATACCTCCCAAACACAATTCATGATAATTTATATTCCAATTGGCTAAGTAGTTTTGGAGGACAAGATTCCTTAAAACCTTAAAGATGAATGCCGAAAAATAGCACTTATAGTTATCATTAATTTTTTTGGCAATGTCAGCTTATATAACATGTCCTGATTCTTCCCTAAAATCAAGTTAATAATTTGTGCCATCCTTCCTTCAATTCATTTTATTAAAAATACATCTGTATATAAACATGTATAAAACAAGTCACAAATATAATGATTACAATTCTATAGGCCTTTATTGTAGTACAGTACAGTTTGGGCTGTTTTGTCTTTAAAGTCTTCTTCTAATTCACTTACATTTATCTAAAATAGACATAAAGCAGTTTGTTTATTAATGTCCAATAATATTAATGTATGCAATAAACACATTTCTTTCAAAATTATCAGAACTGGTTTTGTTATGGTTATTGTACTTTTTAAATTTTACAACAATTTCACCTGTTTACAATATAAAATCTTGTGTTGTTCAAATAAAACATGAACAAAACATTTGATGCAGACATGCTGCTTGGATTTACATCATTATCATAGGGCTATTCCATTAAAATGTATGTGGGAGGATAGGAAGGGACTTTCAAAATATACCTACAACCAAGAACCATTTTTTAGATAATTTTGCATAATGGTAATAGACGCATACTGAAAAAAGACCCCTGACCCACATTCAATAATTAAACTTCCCTTCCTACCCTCCCACATGCATTTTAATGGAATAGCCCTTACTTTTTATGTAAGTGGTTAAAGTCCTAGGACAATGCCTGTACTATGTCAGGAATATGACAGTTGTTTTCCATTTGTTCCATTGATTGATATAGTCTAATGTATGAATTTGTCAAGTTTTATGGACTTCCCCTCTTTTCAAATTTACCTTGGAGTTTGGTAATTTTGTTAATACTTTTTTCTGATACATGTAATGGCTTACAAAAGGACATTTATGTTAAATAAAGAAAACTGGATGACAGGAAGATGAAAAATTCTTTGAGAAGGCAGCTTTCCAACCGTAAATATTTAGAAATAAAAAGAACAATTTGGGTTACCAATGTCAATTTCTTATCACCTAATAAAATTTGAAAGATATGAAATTGTACCAGATTATACCAAATGAAATCTTTGAAGATACCTCCCCTTTAAAACTATATATATATATATATATCTTTTTTTATATCAAGCTTATCTGTCCTGATATAGAGAATGTTATTGTGAAATAAGATGGTGCATAATATTTCATATCAACAAAATTTTATACAAAAATGAATTGCATTTTCTTTACTATAGAATGTTGATAAATATGTTAAAATGCATACCAACAGTTTTGAAAACTAAGATGTGTGCCACAATTTTTAACCCCCTTTGAACATACTAAGTTTATAAATTTTGATGTTGCTTTTTTCAAGTTTACCTGTAAATAATGCTTTTAATCATTCCATTTTTTGTTTGTTTGATGTAGTAACCACATAGCAAATGTTTAGTTACTGTTTACTCTAATGTTAGCAATGCCGTTTAGTAGTAACCGACAAGGCTCTTTATTCAAAGTAAAATATGAAATACATACCTGGGAATTCTGTGGAAATAATGCTATTGCATGGGGTAGAGCAATGGCAAAACAGGCTGTAACAACTATAGAATGCCAGAAAATACGCATTCCACGATTATACGTAAGATATTTACTTCTGAAATCATATAAAAAATACTTAAAATTTTTATGTTAAAATAAAAAAAAATATTGGTAATCTTACAGATATCTTTTTAAAAAAATAAAAGAAGAATGTGTCTGAGAACACAAATGTCCCCACTAAATGTTGGGTGAAAAAAAAGAGAACAAATCTGGTTTATCTTCAGAGTTTTAATGAAATTAACTCAAACATAAAGTTATATAAATATTTCATGAAGATTGAGAAATCCTTGGCCTTTACTATGATGAATCAGCATAAATTCACAATTTAAAATATGCATAGTTTACCTAAAGCCCTGTATGCAAAGTAAATTCATAATATATGCTCATTCGTAATTAAATTGTTAAGCAAGTGCTTATATTTACTCTTGGCAGTCATTGAAACTCATGGATCCTTGATGAATATTGTTGTTGGGGGTGTTTTCGTCCTGTTGAAAACCCAAACGTAAGCTGTTACACCTGAATGTGGTTTCTTGTGACTACGGCATAAAAATTCTAGCTAGAGATACAAAAATACCTCGATAAAACTAACAATAGTGTGTTCTATCCTAAAAATGTACTAAATATTCCATATTCAGAGAAACAGCGCAGAATTATTTTGCAAACTTGAGGCCCCAGGGGCAAAAAACAGAGAAAAATCCCTAATCCCTGGTAAAAACAGATAATTTAGCCTGTAAAGGCTATGATTTTATTATTATAAAGGTCTTCTGTATAGAAAACAATAACTGTGCTTTGAATTTATGCAAAAAAACAGATTCCAACAGTCAGTTCTATAAAACTTTTAGTAAATTCATTTAACAGATTGGTAACTTCATACATACAGTTTTTGTAAATATGGCTTTGTTTAAAACTTCTTGCCATATATTAGCCAAATTATGTTAGATATATAGTAAGAGATAATATTATTGTGACAAGAATTCTTCACTGACCATTTGAGGCAGAAATTGTGATATTCTAAAGATAAATAGACATACAGTAAGATGTGGACTGGAGACAGAGGCAGGGTTGGATACTTTATATAGTCTTGAATGTTGCAATAAATAACTACTAAACTTTACATTTATAGTATTCTGAAATTATTTCAATTTTTTATTAGAATAGTTTCATACTGGTTCTGGATCCCAGATATGATCTCTTTGTTTCATCTCGTAGAGACTTAACTTGGGAATGTTACCAGTAAATATACATATGCATAGCATTCAAATTGAAATCGTGGAAAACCTAAAGTCAAGGTAGGGGTAGTACAGAATTTTAGTGTAAGTTTAAACTCTTAAAAGTTTGGGGCATATAAATGTTGAAAATATGACACACAGCCCTATATTTTGACCTTTCAAAAAAATAGTAGTGCATATGAACTTTCCATTCTAGGATATAATTTTTTTCAAAACTTTATAGTAAAAGTGGTACAGTTTTAGCCATATAATGAGTTCCTATGGGAAGTTGCATTGTCGTTATTTACAGAAATGCAACCTGAAGCTTCGCAATTTTCCAAGTTAAAAAGGGGCATAACTCTAGAATGGTAAATGACTCACTGTCAAAATTAGTCATCTGTCTGCATGTTGTGGTTCTTAGCATTGTGTATGAGTTTCTTAAAATTTGCATGAGTAAAACTTAAGAGTGTGGAAACGAAATTTTTTTGCTATTTTCCATGTTATAAAGGAGCATAACTCTAGAATAGTAAGTGACTCACTGACAAAATTCGAACTCTGTCTGCGAGTTTTGGTCTTAGCATTGTGTATAAGGTGCATACATTTTGGATGAGGAAACTTAAGTTATTAAAGCGGAAACGAAAATTGGATGGACGGAAGGACGGTGGGTAAAACTTAATGGCCCCTCCACCACAGAGGGAGCATAAAAATTCACTTGACACAAGGAATTTTTGTAGTCTAAAATAGTCAGAAGACCACAGCTTAATTCAATGGCCATCAAAATTTAACATTATTCAATAATATCATGCATCTATTTTGAGGTATTTTGAGGAAGTTTCATGCAAGTTACGAAATTATTAAATCAAAGATGGCAACCTAACAAATGAATAAAAGGATGATCATGATAATGAGATAAAAGTCAGATAAATCCTGTAAGACAGACGTGAATACCTTGCAATGATTCTATAAACTAAATATAGCTGACTTAGTACTCATATTTACTGAAAAATACAAGTAATATAAAACCTATACAGTTCTTTATGTTGACATTGAACCATGAATTTGAAATCAACAACAATAGATTAAGGTTTACCCAAAACTCCTACCTTCAAAAATAAAAAGCGTAATACAACAAGTTTATGCTTGATAGTGATGATGCCAATACTGGTTTGCACCCCTACATGTACGTCTTGCATTCAGGGATATTTGATGCATGGTGAGAGAAAATAAGAATCATGCTTATATAATAGTAAAAATACTCTTACCTTTCTAAAACTGACATAATTATTGGAGGAAAAATAAGAATTGGGATTGGCAAAACTACTCTGGTTATTGCGGTTTCTGTTAAAGCCTGAAAATAAAATATATATATACCTAGATGAGTTAAAGATTAATTACATGAACATGAGATACAGCAAGAAAAGCTCAAAAAATGATATCCCTGGATGAAATGACAGACAATGCCATCAAATTATACAGCTCACTTTAAAAATGGGTGTATAATAAAATTTATTGTGAGACATCAAATAATTATCCCAAAATTTTTCTTGGCACGAACATCACAATAACACAACTCATGATGTAATTGAAATAAATACTTCTGCAGTACCAGTTTATCAGGAATGTTTGTGCATGTCTTTTTAGTTGTTACTATGTTCATGATAGGTTTTTTCTGTGAAATTTTCCCTATGCAAACATTTTACTCTCCCTTTTAATTCATTGCACAAATGGTAACACAGCAAAGATTTAACTGCTCCTTTTAAAGCCTGAATCATTAACATATCCAGCCTAAAAAATAACATGAATAATATTGTAATATAACAGTACTACATACCCTTTTAGCAGCAATTTTTGAAGTACCAACGATATTATTCTGGTCATCTAAAACTTCAATTCCATCTTCTAATTCATTTTTTCTCATTAATACTACATTACATATGTTTGCTGATGCTGTAAAAGAATTTTTGGCATAAGTGTAATGCACAAATAGCTGAAATATATGTCTTTTTAAAATGTTAATTCAATTAGTTGTGTATCAGTTTTTTTTCTGCATTGTTTGATGAATAATATGACTCTTGCCTAAAAATTAAAAAAAAAAAAAAAACAGGCAACTTTCTTGGCACCAATTCATTCATTATTTTATATATTTCCTTGATGTATGACATCCCTCTTGGAAGGTATAAACTACTTGACTTATGTAGAAATTAATTTTTGAAAATATATCAATGGTTACTGTTTTGTATCAATATTTTTTTAAAGCAAAGAATGCTAACATTTATATGTGTGTAAAAAAAAATCTGCAGAGTGGATTTTTAGGAATTTCCTTTTTTTTATTTAAAAAATTACTTTTTTTGCTGTCGAAAAACTAAAAGATTTGGTAACAGTTTATGTAACTTTCTTTGAGTTTAGTAAATTGCATTTTATGCAAATAAGCTTGTCATGGACAATGGACATATGACAGACAGAAACTTCATAACATAAGGTATCTGCATACAAGGTTTGAAGCATCCAGGTCTTCTATCTTCTGAAATATAAAGCTTAAAACAAATAGTGTACATCGCCACTGCTGCCAGTTAGTCCCTTTGTCTTTCATACTACAACATTCTTCACAGGCGAGACAATAAAAAATCCCATAGCATGGATTATTTTAAGATTCTGTGAACTATTTTAATTGAAAACTGTATTATTTACATACCTCTATATCAATTTCAAAAAAGTCCTAAAGTATAATTTTATGTTATCTAATTGAGGCATTCATTGAATTTATCATGTCAATTCAACACTTTTAAAATACTGATTATTTAAAAACATAATTTTCTGCCTAAATAAACGTTTATATTTTATTGCACATCTATATCTTTTATAAATAACTTATTGTTCTTTATGATGACACAAAAATACTTTCATTTGTGCAATCTGGTTGAGTTGAACAAAACTGTTCATATATTCCTACCCGATTCATATCACCAAATATACCACCAATTCTAAGCAAAAATATACTAAAATACAACATAAGTTGTCAATTTTCTATTGATTTCTTCTATCTATAAAATGTAGTGCTTTCTTTCCTTCCTTCAGTTTTTTTTTTCTTTTTGCTTTTTGTAACAACTTTTTTAAACATCAAAGAAAATCAAAATTGAAGTGAATGTTTGATAACCTTCTGCCACATTTTTTGAATGTTTACCAAAACTAAAATCTTTTTATAGTACATTGGAAACATACTCAAGAACAACTCTTGCAAAAATGGGAGACAACTCTTTGGAGAAAATATGGATTCATAGATATCTAGATGATGATGATGATGGATGGCTGTTTAACTTCCAGTGGCAAATTATAATGCATATTCAGGACGAGAACATATCAACGCAAAATGAATATTTACCATGCTTTGTACCAGACCGACATGCTGAGCCAGAATTTTAACATAGTAGTTTACAAGGTTACAGTCCCAAGAAAGGCATGTCACTCAGACACATAATTCTGACTCCAAGCCAACCAGTCTTTGCTCTTACTCCTTAATGCCGTAGATATCTCGTAGAAAAATCATAGAAAATGTTTTATTTCAACATATTGACCCTATAAAGCTATATAAAATGTCTGCTTTTAAGACTCAGTTTTAACTTGCAGAAACAACTGCTTATAATGATTAAAGCATTCTTGAAACTTCTCTTAAAACAAAATGATGCAAAAAGCATAAAATAGTGGATTTAAGACTGAAATAACTGATGTTGTAATATTGACTCCTATCACCTACCCACTGCTGGGAATGGTATAAATCTCTGTATTAACATTTTGGTTGTTGGACTAAACATGTTAGCTCTCTTTACTAGTGCCTGAAGACCAACCTAAAAAGCAAAAAGGGTGAAAATGATAAATTTACCAGATTAACATAAAAATTACATTGTATGCAAATACAAAATTGATATTCATAAGCTATGAAATGTAAACAAGAGGATCATGTGACCCTGTATTGCTGACTGGACAAAAAGTGAAAGTATGCTTTTTAGAGCCTTGATCATTTCTGCAAAAAACTGATAAAAAATACACAGAGATATGTCTCCCCTTGATGCAATTTTCATAGCATAAAGCAAATGTTGAAATTAAAATTCCAATAAATGTAAACTATGCAAAATATTAAAAGTCATTGAACCATGACTAAAGGTACAGGGCCAAGATTCAAATAACGTCTGTGGATATGAGAACTGCCAAAACTTGCAAAACTGTATACATAATATCATTGAAACTGACCTAAAAAACAAACTTTTACATATAAACACTACAAAATTTTCAAAGTCAATGAACAATGAGGAGGGCCAGGGCCATTATATTCATGGAAATGAAATGTGCCAATGCTATATAACAACTGCATACCAAATAGCATTGGCCTACCACTAGTGATACCTCTTAAATTGACCTCATCACAAACTTTAACATGTAAACTGAGAAAAAGTTTCAAAGTAAACAGACCATGAATGAAGGGTAGGGCCAAATTATCTCAATGAAAATGAAATGTGCCAATACTAATACAACTGCATACAAGTATCATTGACCAACCCCATAAACTGACTTAATCACAAACTAATACATGTTAACTAATTGTAATGTTGAGGGCAGTATGGTTGCCTCTAAACCTAAATGACCTAGCACTAGTGGTTCCCTGTAAACTAACCTAATCACAAACTAATACATTGTTGAAGATGATGCCGGAAACAACATGCCTAAGTCTCATTTTTTTTAATTCATTGAGGCGAGACAAAATTCATCATTTGAGGGGTTACGTAACCAAAAAACAGCTTGTCTGATTTTTTTAAAGTCTGTGTCGCTCCCTAGCATCCTCAACAATAGCCATTTTTTGGTAAAAATCATGATGAAAGGGCAATAACTCTATAAAGAGTTAACTGACAATTTCAGTCATGTTGACATATTTGTAGATCTTGTCCTGCTGATCATTTTTGCTTTTTAAAGTTTCATTCTATATTTATGCCTATTATACTTTTCATTTTAATAGGCAAAAACTTCAAAAAAATGGTAAAAACATCTTTTAAAGATTTAAGTTTGGTTAAATTTGGCCCAGTGGTTTCAGAGGGGAAGATTTTTGTAAAAGTTACGGACGACGGAAGCCAAGTGATGAGAAAAGATCCTTTGGCCTTTGGTCAGGTGAGCTAAAAAGTAATTGATTAAATTAATGCTAAATTAATGTAATCAATTACATTTCAATTACACCTAAACTCACATGTAATTGATAACATAAGATTATTTTTCTTAAAAGTTATCATGATTAGATTGGATTACAGATGAACACATTGTATACTGCAACAGTTTATTGACACATAAAAAGGCTAATTTGAGTGAGAATTGTGTTTTTAATATCTTTAATATATATGCATTTATTAAGAACTTATAGACCAGGAGCAGTGCAACATGTATATTATTTGATAGGATAAGCAAATGTCCTTTCTCTGTAAAAGATATAGCATTGTTTTATTAATATTTTAGTCCAGCAAAAATTTTGATTGAAAAAAAGAACGGATGTCACAACAAAGAATGACTAATTAATGAAAAATATAGCAGAAATAGCAAGAATTTGAAAATATTTGGTCAGAAATTGTTCAAGATGAGTGCTTTTTAAATATATTGAGATTATAGGGGTTGCTTGGCAACATTTATAATGCACTGCCTGTTAAAAGCAATAAAATAGTAAGGAAAGTAAACAATATTAGAATGAAACATTCTCCAATAAATAAACAAACAAACCATAAAATATGTATTTTACTTACAGCAATAGTAACTGCACTGGTTACAGCTCCAGCATATCCCTCTAAATATTTGTTAAAAGGTGTGTGCTATAATGTAGAAAGATAAAATAAGGAGGTGTCGTATGATTGCCAATGAAACAACTATCCACCAGAGTCCAAAATGAAATGACTGTATGTTTTGTTTAAAAAAAAATTATTGTTGATGGTGGTGTCAGAAGAAAAATTATGAAGTTGATGGTAAAATGGTGGCAAAAAAGGATTATTATCAAGCAAATTATATTTTAAGTATCTTTGCAAGAGCTGTACAATACCTAAGATTGTATAAAAAGAAACTTAACTGTGGTGACTGGTTTTGACTGTCATAATTGTTTGTTTGTTTAATGTTATCTTAAATCAGGCTGTTTATTTTCTTTGTAAAATTATTTCACATTTTTTATCCCAGGACCTTTTATAGCTAACTATGTATGCTATAGATTTGACTTCATTGTTAAAGGCCTGCACATTTACCCGTAGTTGATTACATCCTTGTCCTTTGTAATTTTGGCAAGTGCTACTCTCAGCCTTTTTAATATTGATAACTGTTACTCTCTATCCAAGCAAGAAGATTTATCTTAAGGATGTTCGCTACTCTTGTTTTTGTCTTTTTATCAGATATTCGGAATCCTCTAGTTTTATCCATGTAGTGCCAATAAAAATTTTGCCCGGTAACCCCTACTTTTCATTTCATAATTTTATTCCATATAATTTTAAAAGCCACTTTTGAAAATTATATTAAATCCTTGTTATTTTTTCTTAGTTTTTCAAAGGAAAATGTTGCCAATGATAACTATATGAAAAATCTAGAGAGAATCATTTCCCGCCAAATTTTTAATTGATTATATCTCAAAAACAAGAACACAGACCTATCATTTTTTTCTGCTTTTTAAGTTTCTTTATTTATGTACTACCTATTTATTACAGTCTTTTAAAAAGCTTGTTGTTTGGAAACAGAGGAGCGAACATCCTTATGGAATACATTTGTTTTAATGTTCATGTACACCAGGGCCTATAGTCATCAAACACTACTTGAGGACAAAATTTGCGCACAAAAGATCAAATCCAGTATTTTGATTGGTTGATTTCTGAGTCTGAGTACAATAATTGTACTTGAAATTTTAAAGACTGTAAGGCCAGATCCCAAAACTATGCAGTCTTGAGGATATGAGGCAAATTATACATCTATAATAAAGGGACATATGTGTGAAGTTTGAGAATATTGACACCATCATACTTTACCTTTGAAGCATTTCTGTGGGAATAATTAAAACAAGCATTATGTGTCTGATTTAACCACTGCCAAAATATGGTGGCTGCAAAACTTGGATTTGGCCATAGCAGACCTATTATCTGTAATTAAAACATGAAAGATTTCAACCATGGTCTCTGTTTCAAAACACATGCAAGTCATGGATTATGCCATAATTAACCTATTATCTGAACTAAAACATGAAAGATTTACACTATAGTTTGGGTTTCAAAAACAAACAGTTTTAAATAAATAGCTGACTTATAATATACACTTTGTCTACTTGACTATTTTTAAATTCTTCCATCAATTTTCTTTTCTATGATGAGTTTACAAATCTGCTGTCACTGTTGTAATGGTTAAATTAAAACTAAATATCACACTAATTTCTAAAGGGATATGTAAACCATATATTGATATTTGCTTTATTGCAAAAGGAGGAAAGACATCACAAAGAAGGTCATAGTTTGGCCTTCATTTACCTAAAGGAACCCTGTACTTATTGACTAGAGTTCCTTTAGGGTTAGGGGAGGCTAGTTTTTTTTATTAGGTTGAAGTAATAATTTATGGTCAGAGATAGGATCCAAATATAACAGTATTGACTTTTTAATATGTTATACATTTATTTAACATCAACAGTATTCAGCAAATATCAAAAATGGTTCCCAACATGTATAAATGTTTTTTTGTAAACATATTTAAACAGACTTGCATATTGAGGAACACACCTTAGCCAAACAATGCACTGCTCTCATGAAATCTGGATGTTTATATTTTCATAACCCTTGAAAAAGGAATTTTTAAGTTGAAATATTCGGCTGCTATTTTTTGTCTTTAAATTTTTATTGTTTTGCCTTTTAATGTGTTTACTCATTAAATTTGGTGTTTGAAACTTGACTTGTTCTTCATTTTGGTATTCTGCTTTGAAATTTTTATTTTGTTATATTTCATCATGCAAGCAATAACTATCAGCACCAATAAAATGAAGACATATCTAGGAAACATTGTGTCTTAGAGAAGTTAGTCTGTACATCTTCATATTTAATATTGTTATCCTTACACACATCAGATCCATGTTTAAACTAAATGTTTCGTTCAAATGTTAGGATTAATACTTACAATTGGTGATCCAAAAGGAACAAAACCTGAAACACAAAAAATAAGACAGATTTCAAAATAACATAATAGATAAATGACATATTTTAAAATTAATTAAGATTCATATATATAATATTTAATACTGTGCAAGTAAAACCCTTTTTTTTTACATCCATTGAATTGAAAAATCCCAGTATGTAAATCTATCAAATAACGTCCCTCAGATTTTGTAACAGTATAACTGAAGTTATTTGTTTAGATTTTTTTAATATTCAGAGTCCTTATGGTGACCTATAGTTTCTTACATCCACATCATTTGGACTCTGGTAGTTAGTTGTCTCTCAGCAATTATACCACATTTCCTCATTTTTATTTTAAGGGTGGATATGTGTATTTGTTATACCCCATTCAGACCAGGTAAAACTAAGATAACTGAACTTTGAACTTCAGTAATAACATACTGAAACCATACAATTTTGTCACTGATTTCTTATCCTTTTTTTGTGTTTGCCCATTGTGGATGATGACTGATGACCTCTAGATGGCTTTTGATTAGGTTGTGTTGTTTGAATGCTGTCTCATTGAAGTCTTCCCTCATCTCCCTTTTTTCACAATTTAATCATTATGCATTTAGGAAGACAAACCTCCCCTTTGCAAGGTTATAAAACTGATGAGTTCTTTTTCACAAAAATGTTTAAATAAACATGAATATAAAAATACAAATACAAAAAATGCCAATTACAAAATTCTATTTATGCATAGTTTTTTGGCATAGATATTGCCATTATTACTGTAAAAATCTAAATGTTTAAAACTTTAATTTACCTGCCATTCTAAATGGTGCATATATTTTTTCTCCTGTGTCTGGATGAAAGAATGACTGAAACAGATAACAATTATTGTTTTATATTACTGAAAATGATCATAAATGGATAAAAGGAAGTATGAAGTTATAAACCAATGAGAAAGCATGACAACAACACCAATTACTCAATACATTGTATAGACATTTATAGTTCAGCATAGTGCCTTCAACAATGAACAAATGCAAGCATCCATCCCAATCTCTTAATCATCCCAAGTCTACATTCATGTATGTAGAGATGAAATTCAGCAAAAACAACCAAATACCTTACACCAACACCAAATTTCCAACTTAAAAAGAATACCATCATGTGACAGCAAGAACCAGTGATATTCTTCATTGGAAATAACTCACAGTGGAATTTTCTTTCAACATTCTAAGACCCTGTTTAGAGGCTTACCAGTTGTATATTCATTACTGGTAGACATATTTTGAACCTTTGAGGTCTATCCAATATCTATATTATTTATCACATCAAATATCATTTTTTAAGAAATATATTTGACGTATGTATAGATTATAACATGGGCTTTTCCATATTGGCCCTGGTATCATCCTGAGACTACCGTATCGGCCCAAGGCTTTAGCCGAGGGCCGATATGGGTCGAGGGATGATACCAGGGCCAATATGGAAAAGACAAGTTATAATCTATTTATCACATATTTAAGCTCTGCATTAAAGAGAAAAAAAAATCAATTATAACAATTTAATGAAACATAACAGGTTAAATCTAAAAAAATTATCACAAAAGTTTTATCAAATTTTTGAATTTAATTTTTATCATTTACTCAATAAAATTTATTGTAATATTTCCACTTATTTTGGAATATGGTAATAAACAAACACGAGAATTTGGCATAACTGCATGGGGATAAATCGATAAAAGTTGGTTGTGCATTGTTACTAGTTCGCCATTGTCATTGAGGACCCAATGACGTCACGTCATTTGGAAGCAGGGCACAATAAACAATAACCTCTTTTTTGCCCCGGGCAATTTTGAGGTTATTACATATGCAAAACCCAACATATTCCTAACAAAAATGTGATAAATAAATTTACATGTGCATGTATGTATAACAGCTTAAATAAGGCATCCAATATCTCTTATCCTCCCCAATAGAAGAGTACCTATATCCTATTGTCATTTAAGAAAAAAAGTAAATACTGTAAAATGCTTTATTTTAGTAGAGTTAATTCTTGCTATTTAAATCAACAATTATGAATGCATTTTATTTCTGATCACACTTAAAGATCAAGTTAAGACTAGGGCATATCTTTCAACATTTCTACAACATTAGTCCACAGATTTAAGTCAAACACAAAGCACATTAAAAAGCCCTTTTTCAAAAATGTTTCTCTTTGATTTATGGAGCAATGTTTTTAAATATCCAGCAGTGAATGTTTCATGCATAATTCAACATGGTAGCTAGGGAGAGACCCACTACTTCCAACACACGAGTATATCATGCTTTGAGGATGGGATTCATTCACTGATTAATAATGAGGCTTTTAATTGTACAAAGGTCATACATTGATTTTTTGGTGTTTACCGCCACTTTCAGCACTGTTGGATATTTTGTGGCAGCCAGTTTTGTTGGTGGATGAAGAGCGTGTCTGGAGAGAACCACCGACCTGCTGTAGGAAAACTGACAATTCTTATTAATTCTCGACTGGAGTCGAATGCACCTACCACATGAGTGACTTAAAGGTCATACATATCAACATTTAAGCATCAATGCAGTACGGAAAACAATGATTAAAATATGACACATGTTACAAAATGACCATACTCTCTTACATTTTTAATTCTTTGCCACTGCCACAACTGCTCATCTGAATATTTAGGGGCCGTTCCATTTTTATAATCATCTAGGAATTCTACAGCACATTCCACTTTCTCCTGAAAAGAGTATATGTATCTTACTTATCATAACCACTAGAATTCTGTATATATATAGAAATTATTGTTTTTTTCAAAAATGGATACAATGCAAGATTAATGGAAATGTGGTATATAAATAATGATACCAAAATAATGGGCGTTTTAATTTTGTAAATCTGATCCTGTTGCAAATTTTGCAATAATAAAAAAAAAGCAAAAATAAAGAAATTTACAGTAGCATGTAGTTTTTGTTTTATGTACAATATAGAATATATTTTGATACAATTTCCTATTGATTATGCACAATATAAACTTGCATTACTTAAGCTTTGAAAGATGTATACAAAAAATAAAAATCACACTTTATTTTGTGAAGAGTCTGTGCCTGTATGAAGCCCTTACTCATGTTAATAATCATTGATTTGAAATCAAATTTGCTATGCAGAAAAATGTTATTTAAGCCTTACCTTTGGAGTAAGCAACAGTTTTGGGTCTGTTATATCTAAGATATGACTCAAGCGACCTAAGTATGTACTCTGAAATATAAAAAGATACTTCATCAGCATTAATTTGCTACAGAGACTGAGCTGTCTGACACACTGATCCTTGAAGTCTGATATGAAACTTATAGAAATATTAAAAATAAGGAGATACTCAATGTATGCCATGATTGTCAGTTAAGAGTCTGCCATCAATAAAAACCAAAGGAACAATAATTCACCATTCACCTAAGTACAGCCTTCAACAATGAATAAAACTCATAATTCATTAAAATACATTGTATGACTGTGTTGCCTCTTCGTAAGGTGTTTACATATCTCAATTGATACGTTATTCTCGTGCTTGTTCACACTATACGGACTTCATATACAGGAGTGTGCTCCTTACACAGAAACTGCTCCAACAAAGTTATGAGGAGAACAGATTAAAAATTACACTCCATAAATTTTACGGACACCATCACGAATTGGTTAGTCCATACGATGTGTCTTTGTCCAAACTAACTAAGGACATTTTTACCACGTGTTAGATTGTGGTTTGTCATTACGTCGTCTGATCTTTTAATTACCGAACGTGACTTATTCCTGATTGTGACTGTTTTGCTGAGTGTGAAACTGCATTGCTATAAGACGTGTCACGGTACCTTTCTATCCCAAATTCATGTACATGTATTTAATTTTTATGTTATATTTGTTATTCTCGTCGGATTTTGTCAAATGTCTTAACGTCTTTTCTGTTATATTCGTGTGTTATGGTAAAGATAATTAATCACCCCTTCATTTATTAGATTTTAGTTTGGTTCAACGAAATTTATATGATATATTTGGTTTACAGTTTGATTCAGAAGAAACACCGACATAGCTAGATAATACAATTAATTATCTAATTACTACCACAATTTGATATTAATAAGTATTGTAATTTTCATTGTTATTAATAAATGTAATGTCAGTATTACAAATCTAATCTTGAATCAATCCTAATCCTATCTTATTTTTGGGAAATATTTTTACAAATTCAAATGTGACGTCACTTTGTGTGTTTTTTTAGAATTTCAAATGTGACGTCACTTTGTGCGTTGATGCTTTGGCTAACTAGGCTGTGTATTTTTATATGTTGGATTAAGTTGTTAAATGTTATGTATCCGTTTTTATTCTGTAGTCAGTCCCCACTTCGGTTTTATCATGTATATCTATTATATAGTCATTTTATAAAATTTACTGTTTGCAAAATTATAAATTATTCTAAATAATAAGGATGTTCTTGTCCCAGGCAGAAAACCCTGGCCGTGTTAGGCGCAACTTTTTGGAAGTTTTGGTCCTCGGTGCTCTTCGGCTTTGTACTTGTTTTGGCTTTCAAGCTTTTTTCATCTGAGCATCACTGGATGGTCTTGTGTGGACGAGACGCACGTCTGGCGTATTGAATTTTAAGCCTAGTACCTTTTGTTAGCTATTATTCATGTGTTTCTTTGTCCTATATGTTCTCCTATTTATTTGTATTGTGGTCCTGTCATGTGATGTTGTCGTTTTGGTGTTGTGTTTGACGTTGCCATTAAAGCGGGAGGTTTGGCATGCCACAAAACCAGGTTCAACCCACCATTTTTTTCTTAAAATGTGCTGTACCAAGTCAGGAAAATGGCCATTGTTATATTATAGTTCGTTTCTGTGTGTGTTACATTTTTAATGTTGTGTTTTTGTTGTGTCGTTGTTCTCCTCTTAAATTTGATGCGTTTCCCTCAGTTTTAGTTTGTAACCCGGATTTGTTTTTATCTCTATCGATTTATGAGTTTCGAACGGTGGTATACTACTGTTGCCTTTATTTACCATATAAAAATATTTCGATAACTAAAAACTTTTAAGCTACAAAGGGCCCTACTGGCCTGATTTAGCCTTTAAAACAGAAGCTTTTGTTCTTGAGTCAGCTTACTGGTCTGATTTAGCCTTTAAAACAGAAAGTTTTGTCCTTGAGTCCGAGTCCACAATCAGACTTGAAAATAAAGATTGTCTTGAAACATTTTCTCATATATCAAATTAATGCTTTGAAATAACTTCAACAACTATCATTTTTCAATGGAAGAAAATAATTAAAGTTTTGACCACAGTGATAACTGCCAATGATCAGTCAGACAATTACTGGTAGACTGACTGTGGTATGTTGAACATTAAACATGTTAAATGTCAAACTAAAGGGCATCATATATAACAGCCAAAACCACCTTGAAAATAGATCAAGTTCAAACAGAAAATGAAAAACAAAAAACTATGTTATCTTGATCATGTTGAAGCATAATTAGTGGTAATCAGCATATTCAGATTAAATACAATATCACAATATTGCATAATATCTTGCCATGAAGAAATATTTTAAAAAGTTGGACTTTGAGGGTATGTCCAACCTAGGGGTTTGTTACCCTATGTCCAAAGATGACATCTGAAGAAAGTTGTCTGGAATATTATTATCATTAAATGCTCTGTAGGGCACAGATTGATACGACCGCAGAGGTTGAATCCTGAACAGTTGGGGCAAGTATTGATACAACATTCAAGCTTGATTCAGCTCTGAATTTTGATTGTGATTAAATATTTGACACTTCATAGATTTCTCACACAGAATGAATGTGGTCTAAGAACTTATAAATTTGAAATTTGACATTTACCTATAATGGTCTAATATCCAAAATCTAAGTACATGGTTAGATGCAGCATATCAAATAACCCCTAGAATTCAATTTTCAATGAAATCAAACAAAGTTTAATTTTGGACCCTTTGGACCTCTATGTAGACCAATTTGATACTGGGGTCCAAAAAGCCAAAATCTAAATACATGGTTAGATTCAGCAAATCAAAGAACCCCAAGAATCTATTTTTGTTGAAATCAAACAAAGTTTGATTATGGACCATTTGGACCTTAATGTGGACAAATTCGAAAACGGGGCTCTAAATTAAAAATTTAAATTCAACAAGAGGCTGTCGAGTGACAGCAAACCGGATTTTCCTGCAGAGGTCGAACCCTGAACAGCTGAGCAAGTATGGACACAACATTTAAGCTTAAAACAGCTCTGAATTTGGATTGTGATTGAATATTTATAATAGATTATTATCTAATTAATAATGATATTTGCAAATCTGAACCCCAAACAGGACCATGTAAAAATTAAACATTAACACACACAACAAAAATAAAATACCACATAACAACTGTGACATCTACCTTCATAAACTGCTTCGCCGAGCACAGCTGGATACGACTGCAGAGGTCCAACCCTGAACAGTTGGGGCAAAAATGGACACAATATTCAAGCTTGATACAGGGCTGAATTTGGATTGTAATTAAATATTTGACACATTATAGGTTTCTGACACAGAATAAATGTAGTCAAAGAACTTGAAATTGGTTGTATGATTTGAATTTATATTCAATTGAAGATTTCTTGCTGTTGTGCAATACACTGTGCTGTTGCGCAATACTTAGTAAATCTGTTTTCAGACTATATACAAAGAATTAGCATAATAAATTGTGACCCCCATTTTTTTTCTTTGGAAAATTGACAATGTCTTAAATCTTGAGGGAATAAAAATTGAACCCTCCCAAAATTTTTTTTACCCCCCCCCCTCCAAAAAAAAAATATTTGAAAAGAATTTCCTTTTGAGGAAAATAAAATTGACCCCCCTACCCTTTCCAAAAAAATTAATTTTGAAGAAATTTTCTTTTTGTAAAATGTGGTACAAATTAAGAGACATCCATACACTTAAACACAAGTTATGGTCTGAAAACTAGAAAAATGCTTGTTTTAGACCCTTTTTGGCCCCTAATTCCTGAACGGTTTGGGCAATTACCCCCAAAATGAATCCCACCCTTTTACTTGTGGTACTGAACCTTGTGATAAAATTTCAGAGCAATCAAAATACTTATACACAAGTTATTTTCCTGAAACTAGAAAAATGCTTGTTTATAGTAATATCTAAAAATAAAATTCCTTCATCAGCATTTAATAGCAACTTCTAAAAATAAATTGACAGCTAGGACTTTGCAACCATAAAAACCCATTTAAATACATCATAAAAGTATTAAATAGAAAATGACATCATAATCATGGCTAAAATTAAAAAACCTTCATCAGCAACTTTTAATAGTAATATCTAAAAATAAAATTCCTTCAGCAGCATTTAAAAGTAACTTCTAACATGTCTAAAAATAAATTGACAGCTAGGACTTAGCAACCATAACAACCCATTTAAATACATCATAAAAGTATTAAAATAGAAAATGACATCATAATTATGCCTAATATTAAAACACTTTCATCAGCAACATTAAATAGTAATATCTAAAAATAAAATTCCTTCACATACATAATCATGGCTAAAATTAAATAATTTTTAAAATAGAAAATGACATCATAATCATGCCTAAAATTAAAAAGCCTCCAGGGCTAAAAATAAACAAAAAACCTTCATCAGCAACATTTCATATTGACAAATTTCGAATGGAAATTATTATACTTAAGTTATTGGCAAATTTCCAATGGAATTTATTAATACTAAAGTTATTGGCAAATTTCCAATATACTTAATTTAAAACCAGTGTAGCTGAGATATTCAAATGAGTTTGAATTACAACCCCAATAAATTTACAACCGTAAAAGCCCATTTAAATACATCATAAAAGTATTAAAAAATTTAAATACATCATACGGCTATTAAAATAGAAAATGACATCAAGGTCATGGCTAAAAATAAACAAAATACCTTCATCAGCAACATTTTATATTGGCAAATTTCCATTGAAGTTTATTATACAAAAGTTATGGGCAAATTTCCAATGGAATTTATTTACAATAAAGTTTTTGACAAATATCTAATATACATAATTTAAAAGCAGTGTAGGTGAGATATTCAAATTGGACCCTTTGGACCTCAATGTGGATAAATTTAAAAATGAGGCCCAAAATCCATAAAGCTAAATACACGGTTAGATTCAGCATATCAAAGAACCCCATATATTCAATTTTTGTTGAAATCATACAAAGTGTAATTTTGGACCCCGATTTGGACCAACTTGAAAACTGGACCCATAATCAAAAATCTAAATACATGTTTATATTCAGCATATCAAAGTACCCCAAGAATTCAATTTTTGTTAAAATCAAAATAAGTTAAATTTTGGACCCTTTGGACCTTAATGTAGACCAATTTGAAAACGGGACCAAAAAATAAGAATCTGAATACACGGTAAGATTCAGCATATTATAGAACCCCAATATTTCAATTTTTGACGAAATCAAACCATAAAATTATTATTTGCTTTTATATATAAATCAGAAATAACCAACTTAAAATGGAAAATTTAAAAAAAAAAAAAGGAAAACAAGGAAAAAAAAATCCCCCCCTCCCAAATTTTTTGAACCCCCTTATGATTCATCACCCCCAAACTCAATCCCAGCCTTCCCCTTGTGGTATGGTACCTTGCAGTACAATTTCAGAGAGATCCATACACTTGAACACAAGTTATTGTCTGCAAACTAGAAAAATGCTTGTGTTTTGGCCCCAAATTCCTAAACGTTTAGGGAAATTACCCCCAAACTCAAACCCAGTTTTCCCTTTGTGATATGGAACCTTGTAGTACAATATAATTTAGATCCATACACTTACACACAAGTTATTGTCCTGAAACTAGAAAAATGCTTGTTTTTTGCCCCTTTTTGGCCCCTAATTCCTAAAATTTTGAAGCAATTACCCCCAAAATCAATCCCAGCCTTCCCTTTGTGGTATGGTACCTTATGGTACAATGTCAGAGAGATCCATACACTTACACACAAGTTATTGTCTGGAAGTTACAAAAATGCTTATTTTTGGCCGCTTTTTGGCCCTTAATTCCTTAACAGTTGGTACCGTAACCCCCAAAATCAATCCCAACCTTCCTTTTGTGGTATTGAACCTTATGGTAAAATTTCATACAGATCCATTCACTTAAACTAAAGTTATTGTGAGAAAACCAATGTGTCTTCGAACGACGACGACGCCAATGTCATACCAATATAAGACCGCAAAAATTTTTTGCAGTAGTATAAAAATCTGAATGCACAGTTAGATTCAGCATCATAGAACCACAAGAATTCAGTTTTTGATGAAATCAAACAAAGTCTAATTCTGGACCCTTTGGACCTCAAGGTAGACATATTTAAAAATGTCCAAATATCCAACAGACCAATATAGTAATACATTGTAAAAACCTCAAACAATTCAAGACTTTAAATTAATCCTCATTGAAATTGATTTTATTTTAAATTGAAGATTTCTTGCTGTTGTGCAATACTTTGCTGTTGCGCAATACATAGTAAATCTGTTTACAAACTAAATATAATAATTTACACACCCTGTTTTGTGTGTATCTCCTGCCATATCAGTATTTGTTGTTTCTTTATCTAGATCAGAAATAATTTATGTTAGAACCAGCTTAGCTAATATTAGAAAAGTCTTGTTTTTGGCCCCTATTTGGCCTCTAGTTTCTTGACGATTAAAGCCGCAACCCACAAAATCGACCCCAACCTTCTGTTTGTGGTATGGAACCTTGTGGTACAATTTCATAGAGATCCATTGACTAATACTTGTCCGGAAACCAGAAAAACCTTGTTCCTTTCCCCCCCTCCTTTTTGCCCCTTATTCCTGAACTGTTTGAGCCATAAACCCCAAAGTCAAACCCAACCTTCCCTTTGTGGTATGGAACCTTGTGTTTCAATTTCATAGAGATCCATAGACTAATACTTTATAAGTAATTGTCCATTAACCAGAAAAACCTTGTTTTCCCCCTTTTTTTGCCCATAATTCCTGAACGGTTTGGGCCATAACCCCCAAAGTCGATCCTGACCTTCCCTTTGTGGTATGGAACCTTGTGGTACAATTTCATAGAGATCCATACAATTGTACACAAGTTATTGTCCGGAAACTAGAAAATTGCCTTTTTTGGCCCCTTTTTTACCCCTAATTCCTAAACAGTTGGGACCATAACCCCCAAAATCAATCCCAACCTTCCTTTTGTGCTATTGAACTATGTGCTTAAATTTCATAGAGATCCGTTTACTTATACTAAAGTTATTGTCCAGAAACCAAATGTCTTCGGACAACAACGACAACATGATAGCAATATACATGATATATGAACGCAAATTTTCTGCGGTCGTATAAAAAGATTTATTATCTTTAAATCCTAGCTTAAAAACAAGTACCGGTATACATGTTTTTGAACATACTATTAAGCCTTTTCTCCTTTATGGAAGTGAAATTTGGAGCTGATTTAATCACTTTGTAGCAAAATTTAGAACTGGAAACCAGACATGCCAGATAACATTAGATAAAATTTATTTGCATTTATCTTGTGAAAAGCTACACAGTTAATTTTGTAAATTTATCCTTGGTGTGCACAAAAAAAACACAAATTTTGCAACCTTATCTGAACTTGGTCAGTTTCCACTGTACTTTGACTTTGTCAAATCTATTTTGAATTAATGGCTTAGATTAGAAAATTTAGACTCATTTCCTTTATTTACAGCAGTGTAACTTGGGCAATATTGAAGATGAAGTTCATTTTCTCTTTAATTGTACAAAATATAACGAAGACAGACAGCACTTATATCACATTATTTCGGAATCATGTCCTAATTTCATTATCTTAAATTCCCAAGAGAAATTACTATGGCTGCTGTCTTGTGAGAAAGCTACTTTGTTAAAAGAGTTGTGTATATTCCTGAATAAACACTGCAAATAGCAGATTTATATGACATATTTCATATAATTAACAAGTGCTGTTAGGGAGCAACCATTTAACTTCAAGGGGGTTATGGTTTTTTGTCTGAGTCAGAAATTTTTTTTCGCGCAATGCTTTTTTTCAAAATTTAACACTATAAGGTACATGAGGTATGGGAAAAAACTAGATTCAGAATATTTTTTTTGTCATCTGCTTGACCACAATATTGTTTTTAATCAAATTGGGGATCAGAATATATTTTCAGGAAAAAACCATAACGGCCCCCTTTGAAGTTAAAAGGTTGTTCCCTTATCTATTAATTTATTTGTAAATTGACCAGATTGAATTTCTCTATTTATTTTGTTCATCTGCTTCTGACACTAGGATTACTGTTACTGCCTATAGCAATCAACAGTGTATCCTGGAGCACCATCCCTTGGAGATTAACAAATATCAATCTTTACAGATAATGATTGCTGTTGCAGCTATTACAACAGTATATCCATAAGCATCATCCCTTGGTGTCAGATGAATAAACTTATGTATCTTAACCCTTACAGGTCTTGAATGATAAGTGTGCTGATGTAAACAAGAGGTGCACTGCTGGACATAGAAATAATAAAGGGAAAACAAATATTCAAGAGTACTTATAATGTATTTTTATTATTAATGTTATTTTCATATGTCTATTATAATATCAGTCACATTATATGCTGTACAATGTCTCATGTTTGTTGCTTATATTGTTATATCTAAATATAATTGTTAATTGTAAATGCCCCCTGTGGGACAATGATTGGAATAATAAAATATTTGATCGATTTTGATTTGATTGATATGTAGTGCCAGTACCTATCACACCTTTTATTACACTAAGTTTTATCTAGGACTAAAATTATGTCCATCAGTCAATACCGTATCCCCTATATTTTTACATAAGAGCAAACCTGATCAAAACGAGGTTTTCCAAGTTCGAATGGTGGATAAGGAACTTTGGATCTAGAAAGAGTGCCAGGTTCGGGTTTGTAAGTCTGTGTAATAGTCGAGGTATTCTGTCCCATGTTCAAGAATTCAACCTTCACAGTCACGTTCAATGTTCAGCTCACATAAGTTTGTGGCGGAAATACATAAAAGCTTATAATTTAGTTAAAGTCGGACTTGTTTCCGGATATTTGCAAACACAGAGTTATTTCTCTTTGGTCATATTTTCAATATCAAAAATTCAAGCAGTTATCAGTTACAAAAGCTGCCGATTTGTTTGAAATATTATCATCTAAGTAATTTTAACCTTTTTTTTTATTTGTGTGACATGCAGAACTTTTGTAATATAATGCATAACTTATAAAAGTAACCAAAGTTTTACATATACATTTTTCTTTTAGAATGGGGCAGGAATTTTTATTTGTAAAAGTCTTCGACGATAATCTGGGGATAGTGCTCCACGATTTTGCGGATCCGGGGGGGGGGGGGGGGGAGTCCAGGGGTTAGAACCCCCCTTTTTTGACGATCAATGCTTGATTTTCATATGATGAAGACATAATCTTTCAATCAGTTTAATTGAGGTCTTGGTTTATTTTGTTACCTATTCTGACATTGGACTCGGACTTCTTTTAAACTGAGTTTTACTGTGCGTATTGTTGTGTGTTTGCTTATTCTACATTGGCTAGAGGTATAGGGGTGGGTTGAGATCTCAGACACAAAACATGTTTAACCCCGCAAGCATGTTTGATCATGTTTGCGCCTGTTCTAAGTCTGGCCTTTGTTAGTCTTGTATATTTTTTTAATTTCAGTTCATTTATATGTTTTGGTGTTTAGTGTGACGTCCATTTTCATTGAACCAGTACACACTTTTGTTTAGGGGCCAGCTGAAGCCCGCCTCCGTTGCGGGATTTTCTCGCTGTATGGAAGACCCATTGGTGGCCTCTGCTCTTTGGTCGGGTTGTTGTCTCTTTGCCACATTCCCCATTTCCATTCTCAATTTTATTTTGAATGGGGACATATGGTTGGAACCCTTCCCTTTATTCTGGGTTGGAACCCATTTTAAAAATGGCTGGATCCGCCCCTGAACTGAGTGACAACTATAACAGATGTCTCAATAGAAAGTTTTCAACCTGTCTGATTTTGATTAGATCTGAGGTTTGGTCCCACCTCACTATTTCACAAGGTAACTGAATATTCCTCATAGTTATTTACAAACACTTGTTATTTCGATATTCGAAAAATAGAATCAGTCTACAATACAAAAATAAATATATACTATGAAGTGTCACGTTTCCCATATTTAGGCTCAGACGGTTTTGACTAGATAATAGAAAACAATATCCTCAAGAGGCTAAACGTGTGCACGACATAATATCATCACGGTAAATTTGCATATTTTGCCTTTGTAATGTTTCCCTTTATATTTTTGATACTGCTGACGTAAAAAGGGATAATTTTATATCAACTAATTGCAAATTAATTCACAAACAACAACGTCACGAGTAAGACGTACATTTTACCCGTTTTGCACTTGTAAAGATCCCGCTTTTAATTATTTGCTTTACAAGAAATGGTCAATGTTTCATAGTTTTAAATTAAAAAAAAAATGGTTTAGGAGTAAAGTAGGTGCTTGGAATCATCTTGAAGTAAAAGATAAGGTGAAAATATAATTATGTTCTACTGAAATTCATACTGTTTAAAATCTTAATTCATTTTCCCCGAAATTTGCTATTTCATTTATATTGTATACTTATTTTGTTAATGTATTTGTTGCAATCTTATCGTATGAAGTTTATATGGCAATAAACATGTGGTTATATTTGATTTACAATGTAAGATAGCACATTATCCTGTTTATATAAGATATGTTAAAGAACATCAATCAAAGTCAGTGCCATCCCGAAGTAAACTCCAAAAATCATTCGAATGAAGAAATGAAACAGGAGTTGCAAAATAATTTTGTAACGCTGATAAGAAGCCGAAGCGAATCAAAAATGGAACAGAAGGACGAACAAACACCCTATTAGTATAAACATGTCCATATACCAACTTTTTTCAAAAGTGATGTATCGACTAACTAATGTCAAAATACGAAATATTCTTTAAAAAGGATAGAACAACCACGAGATATATTCTTATGATATAAAAGAAAAGAAAAACAATGTAAATATGCAGCAATGTTCGATTGTAAGTAAGCGTCATATCTTTTGTCTTGTGGACGGTGAGAGAAAGAACCTCTTTGCACGTTTATAAGTACCCTTTCAAAAACTTCCAGTCCCCTCATCACCAGACATCATAAATTCTCAAATATGACACATTAAGATCATCATACTAATGACAACAGCAATAATCTTCGTACGCGGTCGTGTTCAGTTCTTCTACAAGACATTTTGGATTTTAAAGACTCTGAACAACACGGTCTCATTTCGAAATGTAAAACCAAAAACTGCAAAACCTGTAAAATTTTAATAACAGATGCTCAATTCACTAGCAATTTAACTAAAGATCCCTTACTTTACCAGAAGCTACGATGATCTGAATTGTAAATCAACTAATCCGACTACGGATTTGAGTGTAACCTTTGCAGATTGGTATATGTTGGTGAAACAAAAGGAAGGCTTAATAAACGTATGTAAGCCCATAGATCAGACATCAACAACAGTGCAAGTGACTTTGTAAAAAATCAGTCTGATTCAAACAAAAAATTCTCTGAAACTGACATTATCAAGATGCTTGATTTCTTGATAGACAACATATTTGTTACGTGTTTTTCAACAAACTATAGGCATTCCCATGGGAACCAACTGTACATGTGCTCCTCTTCTTGCCGACTTGTTCCTTTATTCATACGAGGCTGACTTCATACAGGAACTTCTTAGGAAGAAAGAAAAGAAGTTAGCAGTATCCTTTAACTTCACTTTCCGCTATAATAGATGATGTTCTCTCACTAAATAATTCAGAATTGGGTGACTATGTTGAACGCATCTATCCCATCGAAATTGAGATAAAGGAAGCAACAGATACAGTTAAGGTTTGCCTCATATCTTGACTTACATCTAGAAAATGAGTGTCGGTTGAAAACAAAACTTTACGATAAAAGAGATGATTTCAGTTTCCCAATTGTGAACTTTCCATTTCTATGTAGCAACATTCCAGCAACGCCTGAATACGGAGTATATATCTCCCAGTTTACATCCCTACCCCTTTGTTCTAACAGGGGTGATCTGAGTCGGATCGGATCACCCCTACCAGATCACCGTACCTTGAGTTTCTTTGTTCTGCATGCTTTCTTTTGTTCTGTAACATTTTGGCGGGAATGTTGAACACACAATAAATCTTAGAAATATCTATTCGGAATAAAAACTAACTTTCAAAATTAATGTAGAAAAAATCCACTAGTTTTCCAGTGTCTATATGGGGAATTGAACTCAAGACCTTAAGCATGTGAAGCCACGATTGATACCCATACACCAGGACGACTGGATACAAACTCACTGTTAATTCAACATATTTAAACATTGTATCCGGGGCTCATAAAGGGTACATACTATATAGTAATATATATAAAGTATATTATAATTATTGTATGGCATTCTGAACTAGATGGTATGAAGCGTAAATGTTTTTTTTTCATATAGTCTAGAAGAGCTCGGACTTGGTGTGTCAGTGTAAGATCACCCCGATGGCAGGAGACCGCGTCCTCATGGGATAACTATTACTGATACGATATTTCAAGATTTGTATTTCCTTGATAGAGGGTTGCTGCTCATAAGGAAGCTATTAAATCAAGAGTTTCAATTGATGAAGTTGAATTCATCCCTTTAAAAATTTTACGAACGCCATCACGAGTTGGTTGACAGTTATGGAATGTCTGTTTCACAGATGACAACGGATGTGTTCCAATTGTCGTAACTACAATCCCGTGCCCTTTTCCCCAGAATGTGGCCTACCGAATTAGATTGTCACCGGGTTTGAACTTGCATGATCAACACGATGGGTGCCACATGTGGAGCAGGATCTGCTTACCCTTCTGGAGCATCTGAGATCACCCCCGGGTTTTGGTGGGGTACGTGTTGCTCAGTCTATAGTTTTCTATGTTGTGTTTTGTGTGATGTTGTTTGTCTTTTTTCTTTTTTAGCCATGGCGTTGTCAGTTTATTTTCGACTTATGAGTTTGAATATCCCTTTGGTATCTTTCGCCTCTATTTTACAAAAACTTCAACTTGGGATTTAAAGGTCGCCTGTTGTAAGGAAACAATTTTGCGACTACATGACATTCGTGTTGACTGTGGAAGTCAAAATTAGTCGCTAATCCTTTTAGTCCACCCACTTTTCAGAAACGATATAATATCCGTATGGTTTTTCTCGTTCTGAAAATGCATGCACTGCTAGCCTTTCAATAGATATAAGAAGATGTGGTATGAGTGCCAATGAGACAACTCTCAATCCAAGTCACAATTTGCACGGTAGGTATAGTGTCCGGCTAGGATCGTGGTTTTTCGAGTGATTTGATAGGGTTTTTTCGAGTGTGACCACTTTTTTTCGAGTGAATATGATCAAAAATGTAAACAAACAGACTTACTTTCTGAAAAAAAACGTGATATAGAAGCTTGAGTTTAATATACAAGGATATACAAGGTGTGTTAGTATTTGAGATAAAAAGATATTATCAATCCGACATTATTTTTCGTTCAAAAAGTTGAATTTAGCCTTACAAGGCTTTTATTCCAAAAAACAGAATTAAGCCATTTTTATACACATACCAATGCAAACGTCGATGGAAATGCATACATGGAATCCATATATCCTTAGATATACAGACACTTTACAAAAATTCTTGTTGTTGCATTGAAAAAATGATATTTTGAGACTAAATTCATTTCTATGTGTTCGGGTTTTTTCGAGAGCAGTCCGGGCTTTTTCGAGTGCGTCCGTGTTTTATCGAGTGATTATACAAATTTCCTATAGCTTAGAATGTTGTGTGTCAGTGTATTTACGTTAAAAAACAATAAAAAAAGGGTTCAAATAATGTACTTTTTAAGGCACGAAACCAATGCATTCATCAGTTCAATAAAGGTGTACTAACACTTAGACTTTACATGTACAGTATATATTCATGATGTTAACAATCTAATGTAAGCATAGACAATTTGGATTGAGACGTACGTACAAAGAGTGAATTAAATAAGCTGATGAATTATTCATTTCATTGTTAACTATATATGAAATTTAATTCAGATGTTATTGTCAATGGGAATAAAAACTAGTCGGATAAAGTGTCTTTTAGTAGAATATTTTCTATTACATATAAAAAAAGAAGATAATGAGACAACTCTCCACAAGAGACCAAATGACACAAAAATTAACAACTATAGCTCACCGTACGGCCTTCAACAATGAGTAAAGCCCATACCGCATAGTCAGCTATAAAAGGCCTCGAAATGACAAATGTAAAACAATTCAAACGAGAAAGCTAACGGCCTAATTAATGTAAAAAAAATAAACGAAAAACAAATATGTACACATCAACAAACGACAACCACTGAATAACAGGCTCCTGACTTGGGACAGGCACATACATACAGAATGTGGCCGGGTTAAACATGTTAGCGGGATCCCAACCCTCGCCTAACCTGGGACAGTGGTGTAACAGTACAACATAAGAACGAACTATAAAAATCTCGACAGTTAAATTTTAAATATTTAAAACGCTCGGCGAGCCTCGCGTTTTAAATTTGAAAATTTAACTGTCTCGAGTGGATAAATATCGTATCACACTCGATGCAGTGGTAGAATCTATATTTATACATCCAAACACCATAATATTTAATTAACAATTTCAACGTTATGAAGCACAACGACGTTTTCAAACGAACATACCAAATCTTCTTATTTTTATATTGTGCGTTTATTTCTTTTAATAATATTCTCTTCATAGAACGTTAGCGAAAATCACTTTCTCATATAATGACCAATAAGTACAGGACACAAGTGTTAGATTATTTACTTTGAAATGTTTATTTTCATATTAGTTCCCGGGCGAAGAAATTGGTGCTTAACCTTTGAGCAAGAGATTTCCGTATCAAGACGAAAAGTGGAATCGAGTTCTGTTACTACCAAGCAACCAATGAAAGAAAACTAATCGTTAATTATGTCATGATATCCTGTGATTGATTTCTTATTGAGTTAACACTTTTTATTCAAAATTATCAGGAAGCAGTATTTCTTTATCATAAATTACAACAGCAATAATCAATTATCAAGAGTTTGATATTAACTTAAACGATTCTGGTTCTATGCCTTTTAGGCCAGTAATCTTTGCTGTTTACTAAGGAAAAGTGAAACAATTCGTCATAATTTGTTTTGATTTGGTCTTGTCTGTTATTTCTAGTCTGTCACCTGATTCTTCAGAAATCTAATGTCTGTTTGACGTTACTACACTGCGATTTTATTTAATAGGGTTAAGCTCATTGTTGAAGGCCGTTCCGTCCGGTGACCTGAAGATGCGTACAGTCTGGTGTGAAGTGTGTTAAATTCGAGGTTTTTAACACTCTAGAGTATTATAAATCTATAGGTTGATAACACTATGGAGTGTTTTGAATATAGGTTCATAACACTCTAGAGTGATAATAAACAATGGAGTGTCATGAAACTCCTGGGTAAAAATGTGCTCGCTACTATATACAAAAAGCTAGATACGGTAAAAAAAAAAGCCACAGTTACTGCAGCTGTTGGCTGAATCAACCGGAAAAAAGAAAATAACCGTATGTAAAGTTCATACAAATATTTATAAAGCAGTTTATTTATGAGCTTAATAGAAATATATTCCCATAAGATCAATAGCATAAGACTCACACGAGAAAATGGTTAACCAGTTATAATTAAATAAATGTCAATATCACAGCTAAGCTATTACCAGACTACAGTATAGACATCCTTATTTACAAGGACTTATGATACGTGTACACAATGACGACAAGTCCTAAAAGAATTGATCTCGCAAAAATGAGGAATTACAACAATCAAAACTTATAAATCTCCATGTATCGTCTGTACAGCGACTGAAGTGGAAAGCCTTCCATATACAAAGTTGTTATAGTGTTTGGCAAATAAGACTGCAATGCCAAAAGCGTGACAAACCATTTTGCAACTTTGACTATATATTAAAACAATTATTGGTTGCTGTTTATAAAACTCCTTTCAAAAATCAAAGTTTACATGTATGAAACACACAAAATCATCTCAAAGTTTGACTGTGTTCGACAAATGTAATCACCTAGACTTCTTCCATCCGTCAGTAAAACCTTTTCCGAATAGCGAAATACGATGGCAACATCACCCGACATCACCCGACATCACCCGACTTCATTTGATGTATTCATATCCATGTTGATGTGTCTCTCAAAAGCTTGCGGCTACTACGGACAACAATTACAATCACACAACATACGGTACTCTCAGCATTATAATGAGTTACCGTTAATATTGTCCCTGCAAAAGATTTACGGTAGCAATCGTGAAACGAACGATCTTTATAAAGAGCATGCATGGTATCACAAAGGATGGACCATCGCAAATATGTTTCTCCTTTTATTCATATTCTCTAAGTGTTCCACGTTCTTTTTATGGAACCTGATTGTTACCGAATTCGACTTACCTGTACATGTTATACCGGCTTTGTCAGGTGCGACTGGTTGCTCATGCAACGTAGGATATGTTTTCCTTTTCCAAACCCCTGGGTTTTTTATTGTAGTTTGTTTGTAGTCTCTGTAATTTATATAGAAAGAGATCAGAGGCGTTGTAAGAAATGTTCTCTTAATTTGGTTGAAGATGAACAACATTTCATTATTAGTTGTCCAGCTTACAATGATGATAGAGAGATAATTTTCACAGAGATCAACAATATTGATCATAATTTTTTAGATCTATCAAATGAGTCAAACTTTGTTTGGTAACTTACTCATAAAAAAATGTCTGTCCTAAAATATTTAGGGAATTATATTATTATATGTCTAGATGTTATAGACGAAACCTGAATCGATATACTAAATAACGATGGTTATTGTAAGGATTTTATGGTTCTGGTCCTGCCTGGAATAAAATGTACATGATTTATATAAGACAAAGAAATATATATATAGGTTTATAAATATAGGAACTTTAATTTTTCATTTCAATGTGAGAATGTATAACAAAATCATTGTGTATTGTTTTGTGTATGTAATATTATGCTGCCCATCAAGTTCCTTTAATCGGAATAAGAAACATTTTTTATTGTTATTCTTTCTATATTGCGACACGAAAGGAATGTTTTAAGTTAAAGATTTCCGAAATAAAGGAAGTGTCCTATATATTATCTACTTTCTGGAAGTTTTTCGACATGTATTTTTTTAACTGTCTCTATACAAGCATATGCAATATATCCAAATGGTTTCTATAAATATCTCATACCATGTAGTAGAAGTACTTTAAATTAAATCAGAGGTATTTACTAGTAGCTATTTTCATTTTGGATTTCAACAAATTATTTTGGAACTGTTTATTGTACTGGTTGCATTGAATTTCAACCAGGGCAATTTTCATCTGTACATTTTTCAACAATTTGTTCATTATCAACACCCAACACTGTTTAAGGTTACATTGTAAAAACTTATTTAAATTATCGGCATTACTTCGACATATTAACTGCTCACAAAATAAAACAAAAAAACGTACAGCAAGCATTACAAAACAAAAACCAGGTTAATTAAGCGAGAACAAATGTAGTTTATGTCATTGTGTCGAACAATACTGATTATTACCTTAAAAGCTGTGCTGATCTTGCTGCAAGGGTAGTTTTTGTACTCATTGTGGACATTTTTTATCAATTTTCAAAATATACAAATACTTAAAGACTAGTTCTTATTTTGGTAAGTAAGTTTTCATTAACGTTGATCTTTTTTTCTGTTAGAAGTATTGGACATTTTAGTTTGTGATAGACATACAAGTATAATGGAGCCTTTTTAGTTCATTCTTTTTATTTGACGTTTCTGTTACTGTAATCGTTCTCTGTTGACTATAACTATATGTACCACATAAAAGAAAATAACAGATTAACAGTCCAATCAGTCAGAGAGCAGTGTATACAACTAACAACTTTTGAAACTGTTCTCCCTGAAAAAGTTTTAAAACGACCATAGTCATACAAACACATAGCATACATGTAGATGTAAGCTACTACAGGTCATCGTACGGCCTTATTCAACAATAAGCAAACACATAACTGTATATCGTCTGATGTTCAAAGTTCCAACAAGACAAAACGTGTGACAATTCAAACGAAAAGAAAACAACCTGATATATGACAAAATAATACACGAAACACAAATTTGACAGACAGCAACCAACGACAACCACTGAATTACAGGCTTCTGGCTTGGAATTGGCACACATAGAATGAAGGTGGGGTTAAACATGTTTTTGAGTGTTCAATCCTCCCCTAACCTGGGACAAAATAAGAACAAACTGTAGAAATCAATTGGAAATGATTTGACTCTTCAGATCGGCACGAGTCACCAAAAATAACAATAAAGATAAAGACAAAAGACACAAAGTACCGATCTTAGAGTTCTGGCAGTTACTGAAAGCTAGTTCAAAGCTAAGAACAACTAATAAATAATTCATGTTCACACAAACTTAAGTACTAGTACCAATCACTACGCAGCCATCTGATTTAGTGTAAAGACGTCACAAAGAGTCTGAAAAACACGACCTTGAATTATCGACAGGATGTAGGGCCACAAGTTTTCATATACATAAAAAACAAAAACAAAAACAATAGTCCATAGAACACAACACAGAAAACTAAACATTGAGCAACGCGACAGCTATGACCCAACAAGTCGGTTGCTTATTGAGTACTGGTATACAATGAAATGGTGACATTAATGCAACTACGTTAGTATTGTTTGTGTAGTTGAGAACCAGACCGCTTTCTAATTTCAGTAATTGAAGTGAAGTTTATTTTATGTCATGTGTTCAATATTTTTTAATAGAAACAAAGTTACGAGCGTGTTATTCACATTTTGATTAATAATTTTTAGGTAATTAAAGATAAAATAGTATTCTCATCAATTGTGTATGCGTGATACAAGTATTTGCAATACGGTTAATTTAAAAAAGTAAATAACAAAGTCAGGCTTTGAATAGTAAATTTAAGTCAAATGTATACCAATCACACTAGTTCTAATCCTCAGTGTGCTGCCCTGTGACAAAAGTAAAACGAGATCGTGCAAATGAAAGCACAAAAAAAAAGTTTCCAATTCCATTTCCATTCAGTCAACTGAAAGTAATAACCAAACAAAAGTTGTCGTAACAAAATTTGTATTTGTACTGGAAAGAACGAGAAATAAACAGAAATTGTAATTCTTCGAGAACTCGCAAAATAAATACCATTGGGAATTGTAATTGAACGGAGCTTAATATTCTTTATTAAGTATACTCTGTATCAATATTCTCAGTAATTTTGTGACCAAAATTTGACCTCTGCATAAAATCAGATTGTGTTGACACACGATAACTTCTAAAGTGACATCGAATGACAGAATTGCATTTTTACTATCAATTCCTTCGACATAAAGAGTAATTATAAACATTTCAGTCAAAAATTGTTATTGTTTGCCCATCGAGGATGTTCATGAGTAGTTTGTTTGCCTTCATCGTGTCATCAATTCTATTTTTCCTGATAATTTTGCGTGTGTTGCAGTCATGATTTGTGAATGCCATCGTTATCTTTAAAATAAACGTGTTTATTATTTTGAACTGGATATTGATATTTGTATGTGTCTTTTATAAAATTCAAACTAATTTAAAACGGGCATTGAAGGCGATGAATCACTTCGCGACAACTCCCTATGTGATTGACGCTTACCTATTTTGTGTAAAAGTTCGGCCATTGTTTCTTAAATTGTTTTCGTTTTCTTGATGATTATCTTTTTGTTATCTTGTATGATCTTTTTGTGATCTTGTATGATCTTTTTGTGATCTTGTATGATCTTTTTGTGATCTTGTATGATCTTTTTGTGGTCTTGTATGATCTTTTTGTGATCTTGTATGATCTTTTTGTGATCTTGTATGATCTTTTTGTGATCTTGTATGATCTTTTTGTGATCTTGTGTGATCTTTTTGTGATCTTGTATGATCTTTTTGTGATCTTGTATGATCTTTTTGTGGTCTTATATGATCTTTTTGTGGTCTTGTGTGATCTTTTTGTGATCTTGTATGATCTTTTTGTGATCTTGTATGATCTTTTTGTGATCTTGTATGATCTTTTTGTGATCTTGTATGATCTTTTTGTTATCTTGTATGATCTTTTTGTGGTCTTATATGATCTTTTTGTGATCTTGTGTGATCTTTTTGTGATCTTGTATGATATTTTTGTTATCTTGTATGATCTTTTTGTTATCTTGTATGATCTTTTTGTGATCTCGTATGATCTTTTGGTCTCTGAATAGAAGTTAAATAAGTCTAGTGCCCTCATCTCGACCACAAAAAGAATATATGCTGATGATGAACAGACGGATACGAATGAAGGCTTTATGCCATATATGCCGCTAAGATTAATGCAAACACGGACATACAAATATACATAAATTTGTCTGCGATTGAAAAATAACCAAAACCAATGAAAGTGTGTTTATGTCGTGAATATCTTTCATAAACGTTTCTCATGACATACTGTTTGTTACATTTTTTGTTCCTTGGAGACCCTTATTTTCTAATTTGCATTTAAATTGAGAATATAACATGCTGGAAATGGATGTATTATTTGAGTAATCATATAACTATTTAACAGTTGTCAGTTGAGTATTTAGTTCGTGTTAGAGAATAAACTCGTTCCATTATTTTCAAATTAAGATAGTCATATCAATGTTTTGCCTATATAGTCGATAAGTCGTTCATTTAGAGAATTTCAAGAGATGTCCAATTTCTACTCTTGAAGACTTCTCAAACCTTGTATGGTTATTTTGTCTATAACAATCCCTGTCGTTTGTCAATGTACCGAGGAGGTGTAAGGTTATTGTAATATGTCAATCACAATTAGAAGCGTGATCGAACACATGAGAGACACCGTCTCGTTTTGTTGGTTTGCCCACAAAGACCATCATGTAGGATTTATACTTTAAAAGATTTTGTGTTGATTTTTTTCATACAATGCACGAATATGTTGCTTAAAGAAGATGAGTGTTTGCATATTGAAGTTTCAAAAGGCGTGATTCCAATATTAACAGATATTGCTTTCAGTAATTCGATTATTCCTTACTATAAGATCTGTTTTTAACATACTTTTTATTGCATTTTATTTCATATAGTTTGGGGTTTTCGTTTGTAATAACGATTTTATTTTTATAGAGCCTCTGCTTTTACGTCTGTAATGAATATGTTTTTGAATTAAGTGGATATTTTAATGTTGCCTTTTACTTTATACATTTTGATATTCTACTGGTTCTGATAATATTGAATATCACTTCTTGGTTTGTTGAGGATAAATCCTACAATAGAAGTTCTATATGATTAACAATACTCGGTCATACCACAATGTAATAACAATATCAGTTTTTTTAATCATCTCATCCCTTAGAATGTGAAATTGTAAGATTTCTTTCTGCATCAGATATATGTTTGCTAACCGCAATCGCTATTCCTATCAAACCTGAACCTCGTTTTCTTCTACGATAATAGAATTAGACGCTCCTCAGACGTTTTAAAAATATATAAACAAAACAAAAATAGGCAAAATAAGACCAATCCATTGTGGTATCATCAACTATTAATACAAATATAAAGTTCACCTTCCGCATCTAGGGCAATGCCACGGCAAGTCTTGATAGTAAGGAGGCCGGTTGTGAAGGTCTTTCTCGTTATACGTTTGAACGATCGCTTCGTTTGCTACGTCATTACATGAGTTTATTTTTCTTTATTGTCATTCTTTCTTTAGTTAGTAAACATTTAACGTTTAAGTTAATTTAAACAGGTGCTATCGCTGTATTACCTCATGGAATTATATTATATGGGCGGCATTTTTAGTTCGTTCTCGCTGTTATAACGCTTCCATTACCTTTTACTACAAAACGTTATGTTTAGATGGTCGGGTAAATATGGGAATAGACTATGTGTTGTAATGAAGTCTCACTGATCTATGGATACACGTTGATTACTCGTAAGCATCTTTTCTTACTTGTACTAGGAACTTGGACTGTCTCTATTGTTAGTATTCTTTACATTAGTACATTAGCACCTTTTTAAAATCTTTTAGAAAGCTTATCGAATGGGAATGTCGCCATATAAGCCAATACACTATACAAGGCGTTAAACATTTATCAATTAAGCAATCAATCAATCAATCATTCAATCAATCAATTAATCAATCAATCATTTGTGTATTGTTCCATCGATCCCCGTTTTATATACATGGTTTAATTTGGTTCGGTATTTTGCTACCTTTTAGTTGACTTATGGTCGGGTTGTTGTCTCTTTGACACATTCTCCATTTCCATTCTCAATTTTATGCTATTTTATTGACAGTATATCTATGCTGAAAAAAAGTGAATATTCAGTCTTTTTATCTTCTAAAAATACGAAGATGTGATATAATTGCTCATGAGACAACTATCCCACCATAAACCACAGGACGACAATGTAAACAACTAAAGGTAACCGTATGGCCTTCAACAATAGGATACCCAGACCGTATAGTTAGTTATAAAATGCCTCGGCGTGACTACATGTTAAACAAACCAACGGCCTTTGTTAAAAGCTATAAACGAATAATGAATATAGCAGACAGAAACCAACGACAACCACTAAATTACAGTCTACTGGTCTGTAACAGGCACATACATGTAGAATGTGTCGGGGTTAAACATGTTTGTGAGCGGTCAATCCTTTCTTAATCTTGAGCAGTGGTTTTGTTCTCGTTTACATTGTTTTACATTTGTTATGTCAGGGTCTTTTATAGCTTTCTATGCGGTATAGGTTCAGTGTTGAAGGTCGTACGGTGACCTATGGCTGCTTATTTCGTGTCATTTGGTCTCTGGTGGAAAGTTGGCTCATTGGCGATCATACCACATCTTCTTATTCTAATGTTTACAGAATAACCCAAGAACATCAACCATGTTTGTTTAGTATATGGATTGAACAAAAACGAGCACCAATCTTCATTTTTCAATGGTTGTGTGTGTATTGGTTTTATCGGCTGGGGTCGAAGTTTGTTGCGGGGTCGTCTGCTTAACACTCAATGAAAGTACTAGTTTGTGTGAATAATAGCATGAATATAAATGAAATAGTTCATCAGGCCTTACTGTGACTTTGACCATGAAGAACCGCAATAAAAGCGCTGTTTATTTGCTTTTTTGTGTGTTTTTGCTGTGCATTTACTGATTTTGTGTCATGGATGGTATGGATACCCCATATCCTTTGTTTTTCTATCATATGTAGGACATTCAATCTCCAAACACACATACATCACAGCGTTTGATTATTCGTAGGTTAGTCATTACAGTGTATTAAGCATCATCTGTTTTATTGAAAGACTATATGTACTACATGTACATTGTATATTAGTTTACTGAAATGAACATTGTAGCAATAAACAATGCATAGATCCAATTTCGATTCACATGAAAATGAATTAAATGATGCAATTGCTATTATTCTTATTCGATCAAAATAATTTATTTTAGATAATTTTTGTTGGAAACTATTTTGAAGACTGAAATTGAATAAGAAGCGCTTAATTTTGTGTTTATCTTACATAATTAATATATAAATAGCTAAACAATGCAATGGATACAGATTTCTAAATATGAAAGATTGTCATAAAGAATATCACTGTTCATAAATGTCAAATTCTCAAAAGTAAGATATAATACTGTCTGGTTACAATTGGTATTTAATTTGATAAAAATAAGACATTATTTTGTAGAATGTCTGTAATATTTACTAATGAAATAAATAAAAAAAGAACAACGCCTGCAACATCTTTTATCAAAATTATTAAGATGTTGCTAAAACCAACTTATTTCCATGGCTTTCGTGATAAGAAAAATTATGCATTACATAAAACGTTCGCAAATAATTATGTCAAACTTGGAACTTCTGTTGTATAAATACATAAGATAGTTAGAATATCGTAAACAATATTCGTTTTATACGTACGCGTTTGTTAATTCAGTTTGAAAACACAAGGAGTGGCTGGGGTATAGTTAGTTTGTATTTAGTATGGTTGGACGGAATATATCAGTACATATGTACGTAGCCACGTTCAGTCGGAAAGCGGAAATAAAATCTGATAAGTCTTTTAGGGAGAGTGCCATGCGGTGTGTGCGTTAGAAAACTTTGCAATAACCAACTGAGGGGACATGTTACCACACAAAATACCTTCCCTTATCGAGCACACCCTTTCTTCAAGTGGCAATTTTTATTTCACTCCCGTCATACAATACATAACCTTTTGGACTTATTGATCATTATTTGTTCTCTGATATTTAATATGCATGAAATATTTGCCACTGAATGTAAAGAATAACAGTTAGTTAATAAATCACTAGCTACTCTATTGAATCGAGGCTTTTATGCATTGCTTAATGCTCTTTCTTCCTAAGATCACATGTTATAGCTTATGATATGTTTAAATGCTCAATATTAAGGTTATATAGACAGACATGAAAAAAATGCAATAAAACATTTCACACATAATTTTTATCGTTTTTGTGATTGTTAATTTTTCAGATTAAGCGTAGGCATACATTTTTTTTTTATTATCAAAATGTAGTTCTTTCAAGTTTCTTTTTTTTTTATCGTGCTTAGACATTTATGGTAAATATGAACTATTGATTATCTTGACAATTTATTTGTATTTAGGCTTTAAGGGTTTTCATTATTAGCAGAACTTGATGGGATTCAATAATTCACACAAGTATTACTATATGCATGATGAATGATGCCGATGACTTATAAACATCAAAACTTTTTCGACGTTGCTTAAACATTAAAGTACAAACAAACCACACATATTTAAGGTTTCAAAAGAATCCACGCGAAATAATCATGAACGAAGCATTAAGTCTTGACATAAATACAACATGAACGCCAAAGAAAGAGACTTTTTATTTTTTTTGCTAAAACAAATGGTTTAGAGCTAAGTGAAATGTATCCATCAACATATATAACACATTTTTTCATTGACTTAATTGGAAATACTAAAGAATCTTAAAATAATTTACAAAATACCTACATTTATCACTGTTTTTATAAATTGATTCCAAGTCTCAATCAGTTAAACTTCTGGGGCCTGTTTATCGAAGCGCTCTTAGGACTAGGACATGTCCTAACATCATCTTAAGACGTACCTTTGTTTTAGTCTTAGATACACGAATTTTTTATTTGCTGATATTGGCTTTGAACTAGCTGTCAGTAACTGCAAATACTCTCAGATCTGTACTTAGTGTCATTTTGTTGTGGGGATGTATAAGTACCCGTCCACGTCCACTCTGTGTTTTTGTTATATGTATTTCTGTTTGTATCCATCTATTGAAATAAGCCTTTTTCAAATGATTTTTATAGTTTGTTCGTATGTTGTACTGTTACACTACTGTCCAAGGTTAAGGGGAGGGCTAGGCGCCCGCTAACATGTTTAATCCCGCCACATTCTGTATGTGTCTGTCCCAAGTCAGGAGCCTGTAATTCAGTGGTTGTCGTTTGTTTCTGTGTATCATATTTGTTTTTCGTTCATTATTTTGTACATAAATTAGGACGTTAGTTTTCTCGTTTGAATTGTTTTACATTTGTCATATCGGGGCTATTTATAGCTTACTATGCGGTATGGGTTTTGCTCATTGTTGAAGACCGTACGATGATCTTTAGTTGTTAATATCTGTGTCATTTGTCAACATGACGGGTGCCAAATGTGGAGCAGGATCTGCTTACCCTTCCGGAGCACCTGAGATCACCCCCATTTTTCTTCTTATTTTCATATTAACAAACATGTCCTAACTTAGAAAACGTCATAGAAATCGTCCTAACTTTAGGATACCTATTTAGGTGTCTTAAGGTCTTAGGATGGTCCAAATTTTAAGATATAATTATTTTATGATGATTAATTTGTAAACAAATATCTGATTCACCTCTACCTATATATGTTTATTTATAGGGAGCAGTATTAATAATTTTTGTAGCAATAGACCGTGTACGGACTATGATAATCCACTGAACTATTTGGGTGACATTTAATATTTATACGCAAGTATAGATTATCACGTCCATAACACAGGCGTTTAGGGAATGGATCCCTCTTTTTCTAAATATTTTTTTTTATATTTCAAATTTTAATAAGTAAATATTCTTTAATATTTTATTTAACCTATTTACGCTTATTTAATGTGTTCTTGCTCTTATCCAAAAGATATTACAAAACAGTAGTTTATATGTGATGCCCCTCTTTTCATAGACATCATATATAAATAAATCACATTCATTATATCCCAGCTCCTTTGTTCTACCAGGAGCCGGATCATCCCTACCAGATCACCCTAGCTTGCGTTTCTTTGTTCTGTAATATTTTGGCGGGAATGTCAAATCCACAATAAAACTTAGAAATATTCATACGGAAAAGACTAACCATCAAAATTTATCTAGAAAAATGCAGTGTCTATGCTGTTACATCTCAACTCCTTTGTTCTAACAGGGGCGATCTGAGTCGGATCATCCCTACCAGATCACCCTACCTTGAGTTTCTTTGTTCTGTAACAATTTGGTGGGAAGGTCGAACACACAATAAAACTTACAAATATTTAAGCGGAATGAAGACTAACTTTCAAAATTGATGTAGAAAAAATCCACTTAATTTTCAGTGTCTAAGCGGGGAATCGAACTCAAGACCTCAAACATGTGAAGCCACGATTGATACCCCTACACCAGGACGACTGAATACAAACTCATTGTTAATTTAACATATTTAAACATCGTATCCGGGGCTCATAAAGGGTATATACTATATAGAAAACACAGGCCATCGGGGGGATCTTACACTGGTCACACCGCGTCCTTATGGGATAACTATTACGGAATCGAACTCAAGACCTTATGCATATAGACCCACGATTCATACCCCTACACCAGGACGACTGAATGCAAACTCTCAGTTAATTTAGCATATTTAAACATTGTGTCTGGGGCTCATAAACGGTATATACTATATAGTAATATTTAAAGTATATTATAATGATTGTGTGGCGTTCTAAAACTAGATGTTATGAAGCGAAAATGTTTTTTATATATTATCTAGAACAGCTGGGATGTAAAATAGTTATCCCATTCGGCTTGGTGTGTCAGTGTAAGATCACCTTCCGGCCTCCGGACGTCGGGGTGATCTTACTGACACACCGCGTCCTTATGGGATTACTAATACATGGTTAAAATAGTTAAAACACAAACAAAAATTCAGAAAAGGGGGGCCATTCCCAAAGCGCCTGTGATCCGTAATGAAATAATAATTATTGATATACTCCGTATCTAAATGAAAGATGCACGAGATTTGCCTTTGAACTCTGCAAAGTATAACATCGTGACACTTTGATTTAAACTCACTCAAAAATACATAATGGTTGTTACCGATTCAATTTTAATAGTTTTCACTATTTACAAATAATTTGTTCAATTATTATATAAAACGTTGCTACATTTTTTTTGTGTTTTTGTTTTTGTTTTTGTTTCATAAAGTTTGAATGTAGAATTATTAGATACATATTATTTAGAATCTTTTTAATGATACATATAATATTTCTAATCTTTAATTTTATAATTATTTACTACTGTTGAAATTGTTAAACATTTAAAATTTTTACAATCCTATTTTTCTTTACGCTAACACTTAGGACAGTGGTTATGATATCCTAGCTAGGATAGTCCTAAGATAGCTTCGATGTGCATGCTGAAAAATGTCGCAAGTCGATCCTTACATTATCCTAATTGATTCCTAAGATAGGTCTTATGACAGATCCTAGGACAGCTTCGATAAACATGCCCCTGTTGTATAAATACATAAAGTAGTTAGAATATCGTAAACAAAACAGTTAAATATTATACAGAGATAAAAGCGACCTGAAACTTAATTATGGATGTAGAAATGAGCTAATCTATGTTTACAACTGAAAGAATTGACTTTTTGTGCTACGATCACAATCAAATGGAAACGCATTAATAAAAAGTATCCGACAATTATATTTGCCGAAAGTTTCTATTTTCTCTTCAAATACATATTTCAACTGATGATAAACAGTTCGGTTGTCATACGGAACGGATTGTAAGAGAAACGAAAGATATCTAAGGGATATCCAAACTCATAAGTCGAAAACAAATTGACAATGCCAGGACTGAGCAACACGAACCCTACCGAACAACAGGGGTGATCTCAAGTGCTTCGGAAGGGTAAGCAGATCCTGCTCAATATGTGTCAACCATAAGTAAGAAACAGTTCATGTGATCTCTTCGATTACAGACTTTTTCTGTACAAGACAATTCTTAGTAGCTCTATGTTTTCAAGACACGGGGATGAGAACCTGGTGTTATTTATCTTTTGTTCTTAGTTAAAGGAGGCTGTAAAAGTGGTATACTAAAAAAAATTGTCGCCTCGTAAGCTATCATGTCCTTTTCATCTCTACTGGATTTTTATATTGACGATTTTTCGATATTTTTTAGAATTATCTTCTTCTTTATAAAATGGAAACAGTTGCCGCTATGTATAAAATGATCTATATAAAATGACCAGGATAATTTCCGTGTTTACGTACTTTGTAGGTAGATAAGACAGTCGATATCAAATCATGTGACTAAATTAGCTTCGAACATTGAACAAGCGAAGGCGGCATATCGCAGATCCGATAAAACTTGTTATCATACACTTATAGGCAGTATGTTTCATTTTCTTGAGACATAAGCGGGGTTGTGAATGTGATATTTTGATAGAGTTCATGTTAATACTTTCATATTGATAGCTAGCGATAATACACAGGAACTAGCTGAAAAATATGTAGAACTACATGTACCTTTATCAGCAAATACATTGATATTATACCAATCTCAGCTACATGTACTAGTAAATTATTATTAGTGAAAGCACTTGACCACTTGACTTTCACTGTTCACAATCAATCCTGGCGAACCACCAACTCAATAACAAACTGTTGACTTTCACTGTTCACAATCAATCCTGGCGAACCACAAACTCACTAACAAACATGATTGCGATTACAATGATTAGAATAAAGAGATACAACACGAAGTCCTCTATTGTTAGAACATGATCCTTTGTTGTTGAATTTCTTTCCAGTAGGATAAATACTTCTTGGAATGTCTGTTATAACTGAAATAACACTAATCGTGAAAAAAAGAAGACAGTAAGAGAAACATTCCAAAAGACCAACAGAGATCGAGGGGAAAATAACACCATGATAGGAAAAACAAATTTTCCAAATTATTTCACAGAAAGATTACATTTTGGGCAACATGAATCCCACTTGAAGCGAGGGTGAAGTAATGTGCTTCAGAAGAACCATTGAAGTTCTACTTATCTACCTTTCGTTCTGTCAACAAACATCTTAATTCGTGAGTTCTGAGTTTTATTGAAGAATTCATAATCTTAAAGGGCGCCGTACTTCATTTGACACAACACTTTAAAACTTTCCAAAACATACATGAAAATTGCACTTTATAAATTTGGTGCATCCGAAGTTCATTTCTAGACATACCTTTATAAGGAACGCTCAAAACCGGACATTTAAAAGACAATGATTTATTTAAAGACAAACACTTTATGATCATCTATATGACCAAAGGGACCTGAACAGAATAGCCCAAACCATCTATAGAGTCAACTTTGTCTGAGGGAGTTGAAACCTTATTTTTAAGCATTTCTAACTTCATCAACGGAAAATTTAAGTAATGTTGGCGAAACACGGACTTCTTGGCTAATGAAACCATCTTAAACTTAAAAAAGAAGCGGAAGATACCAAGGGGATATTCAAAACTCATTAGTTGAAGGAAAACAAATACCGTCGTGGCAAAAATAAAACCGAGAAGCGACGATTAGGAAAAGTGCCAAAAATAACTTAGAAAACTAACGAGTTAGCAACACGAGCCCACCAAAAAACTGGTGGTGCCGGAAGGGTTAGACTAACTTTTAACCAGCAGTGTTATCAACACGGTTATATTAGAAAATGAAAATAACACTTAATGAATTTGGTGCGTCAGGAGCGCCATCTAGATCTACCTCATCATGATCAGGAATGAAACCTCAATATTCCATTATCATTACCATTCTTTAATTTATTTTGATTCTAAATCTTTTACATTTGACTATTTTGATTGATTGTCTTTTCTCTTTTTTGTTTGTTTTCATTCTTTAATTAATGAATTCACAAAAAACTAGAAAGAAAAAAGATATATGGGGAAGGTTCTGGTAATCGTAATTGGCCAACAGAAATATGAGTATATTCTAAAATATACTTTGCTTTTTCCATCTTTGATGTTCGACGTGTCTGTTAAATAGCTTTACATTTAGGCGTAAGAAAAGTACAATTACATTGTACAAATATATATAATTGTTAACATTTTTTAAGTGTAAGTAAATAAATTCCCGGAGACCGAAAATATTGTTTACACCACGCTTCAGTAAAGGTAAAATGCAACACAGGCGAAAAGTACATTCGTTCAATTGGCATTTAATTATTCACTATTTCTTATTTTGTTCATGCATATTATTTAATTGGCTGATAATTAGATACAATACAAATCATAAGCTGCCGTAATTATACAGTGTAAATATTATAAGTTCACTGTCAGATAGAAACAGACATCTTGGAATCGAGAACTGTCGGATCACGTAAACTCTGAACGGAAGGAGTCAACTTAAAATTCTGTATAATTTTGTGAGCCTCTGCAAGCTTGGCTCGTCACGTGATTCAAAGGTCAGTGCTACGACCAAGAACATAAAATTGAGAATGAAAATGGGGAATATGTCAAAGAGACAACAAACTGGCCAAAGAGCAGAAAACAGCCCAAGGCCACAAATGGGTCTTCAACACAGCGAGAAAATCCCACACTCGGAGGCGGGCTTCAGCTGGCCCCTAAACTGTACTGGTTCAGTGAAAATGGACGTCACACTAAACTCCGAAACATATAGATAAACTAAAATTTAAAAAAACATACAAGACTAACAAAGGCCAGAGGCTCCTGACTTGGGACAGGCGTAAAATGCGGTGGGGTTAAACATGTTTTGTGAGATCTGAACTCTCCCCCTATACCTCTAGCCAAAGTAGAATAAACAAACACACAGCAATACGCACAGTAAAACTCAGTTAAAAAGAAGTCCCAGTCCGATGTCAGAATAGGTAACAGAAGAAACTAAGCAAAATGACAATGATACATAAATTAACAAAGGACTACTAGCAGAAACTGACATGCCAGCTCCAGACCTTAATTAAACTGATTGAAAGATTATGTCTTCATCATATGAAAACAAAGCACAATCCCTCCCGTTAAGGGTTTAGTATCATACCATCATAAAATATATCAGAAGAACATAACCCGTATCATGCCAACAACTGGTTTTAGAATAAGTGTGTTTATTTCCGATGCAAAGAGCCTATGAGTGAATCAATATTAATTCCAAAATACTGAGGATTCATTATTATTCGTTGGATACCAATTTTCGTGGATTTCATTGGTACTGGTGAACCTCGAATTTTAATGTACAACGAAAGACATATTTTATATAAGGTTGCATGCAGACTTTGGCAAAACCATGAAATTAAATAGCCACGAAAATGCAAGATTTCCATAATCCACGAAAATTGACACCCACGAAAATATATGAATCCACAGTATACCATCTTTAATGACCTGACAACAGTATCGTAACTATATCCCTTCTGAATAAGTCTGTTTAAAGGTTTGGTTAGCTTTTGAGGTGAATGACGACATTTTTGTACTTTGTATAGAATATAACCATAAAAGATTGGATGTGAAATACCTGAACGTATAAGATGTCTGCATGTTTATTTATATTTACGAATGATGTCCTTGTACCGATGATAAAATTTAGTAAATGTTTTGACTAGTTTGTAATATCGAAAACCCTGGTGACAAGGGAACGTCACCATCTAAAAATAGATAATTAACAATTGGAAATGAAATCGTAATTTTGGTATTAAGCTTCCCGTTAAAGATACAGATATCAAGATCCAGGAAAGGGCAGTGTTCATTGTTAGTATTTGCTTTATTTAAAGTCAGTTCAGCAGGATAAATCTCTTTAGTGTATATACTGAAGTCGTCATTATTGAGAGCCAATAAATCATCCAAATATCTAAAAGTGTTATTAAATTTTTGTATCAGATGTTGTTTCGATGGGTCTTTGCTGTCATAAATTGTAACTCATAACAAACATGTTGACCTCTTGACATCTTTTGGTATTTTTGTGTCGTTTGATTGCTGTCTCATTGGCGTTTGGTATTGACTGAACAGGACTCAATGTTATAAGCGTTTTTTTTAAATCAAGGGAATAAATCATCCGGCAAAGTGTTTAAGATTGCTACACTAGAAGAGATGAAAATAATCGCTGTAATGCAATTACCTTACAGTGTTTTCAATATATAAAAAGAAATCATGCATTTTGGTATTGCTTTACCAATCAATTTTTGTTTATGTGTTAATTTCAAATAATAATAAAAACAGTTTTAAAATATAGTCTGTTATAGTTCTTTTTTTCAATTTTAGATACCAAAAAATAATAACTGAAATAAAATTCTTCAGTTGCAAATAAGATTACAATGGAAGATTGGATCGTCGCGGGTGGTTAGTTGAACTTGAAGTAATGAAATTATAAGTGAATGTAAAAAAAAAACTGTTTCGTCGTTGATAATATAAATGATCCAAGCATGTTTGTTGATAGATTAATCTGTCAGCAACATGCTGCGGTTGCAACAAGGTGTGAACAGTGATGCACTGCTGATTAATGAGCAAAATGACTGTTTACATAAACATTTGTGTAATTAGTTCTAAATCTAGTCTAATCTAAACTGCAAACTTTATCATTTACTTCTCAGATATATTGATTTAAATGCAATTGAAGATGCGATAACAATGATAGAATCCTCTTCGTTATATTATTTTCTTCCGTCCTCAGTAATTTCAATATCGTTTTTTACCACCCTACCAAATTAACTCGAGATTAGATTCTCTTTTTAACTGCTTGAAACGAAAATATACATATTTCAATCTCTATTAGCAGACGTCATGGAAGATTCACATTAAGATACAATTATTAGCCAATTTTATTTTGTATTTTAGTACTCAGAAGTGGCGTTTAGCATAAATTTGAGGAGAGTGATAAATGTAACAACTTCTGACAAAAGATAGAAGAACGACGGAAAGAATATCTACATATTTACAATAAAACTACAAAACGCACGAAGTAACTGTCAATTTAACTATGAAATATAAATTTTTACACAATTCAGAATCTAAAGAACTACTACAATTGGAAATTTCATTGTTGGTACCAAAAATGAAAACAACTTCACGTCATTGGTTGAACTTCCATTGTTGGAGACGTTTTTGCTAGATTTGGCATAACTTTTTTTGGAAGATATGCTTTTCGATGTTCTTCAACTTCGTTATGGAATTAACCTTTCAAATATTTAGATTCGCGCGCCACTGATGTGTCTGTTCTAGACAAAACGTGCGTCTGACGTACTTAATTATAAGCATGGGGCCTGTTTATCGAAGCAGTCTTAGGATGAGAACGTGTCCTAAGACCAACTTAGGACATATTTTAGTCCTAAGTGGGTTTATCAAACATGTCGTAACTTAGGAAAATCATAGGAATTGTCCTAACTTTAGGATACCAATTTAGGTGTCTGAAGATGGTCTTAGGATGGTTCTAACTTTAGGATATATTTAGGATGGTTATTTTATAAACAAGTATGGCCTGTATTTGTTGCATTTACTTTAGGGAACTACCATTTGATTTTTATGACGGGGTGGGGGGCTAGGATGAAAAATGTTGTTCTTTTTTTATTGTTGTAATCCCTGTCCTTCCTTTTTATTTTTCGCTCTATTCGGCCTGCCTTTTTTTATTAGTTTATCCTGACTTATTTTAACATAAATTATCATCTTGCTTTTTTTGCAAAGTTGCTCATCCTGCTTTTTTTTTACTCCAAACTCCTGTCCTGCCTTTTTTCAAATTTCATCTAAGCCCCACCCCCACCCATACAAATCAAATGGTAGTTCCCTTAATGCATATTAAATCCCTATCCCTCTTTTCAGCACCATTGTTGCAACATTTGGCAATTGACCAAAAATAACAAAGGGTTACTCTTGTCCACGTCGTCCAGGAGAGTCTGTAGTTTTGCATCGGTAGAATTCGAATTTCGTCTCTTATATTCACACGTATCATCGCATGTTATTTGCAGTAATAGAATAGTAAATACTCATTATTTCTATGAAAGATGCACGAGATTTGCCTTTGAACTTTTAAGTATGAAACCGTGACACTTCGAATTCAGCTCACTCAAAGCATATAATGATTTTACCGATTATATATTTTATTTTAACTATTTACAATTCGTTTGTTTCAATTCTTATATAAAAAGTAGTTATATTTTTTGTCTTATGTTTTGTTTTATGAGTTTAAATGTACAATTATAATATAAAAAGTATTTATCACCTTTAATTTAAAACTAATAATTATTTTCTTATTATCTATCTTTTTTTTTAAATTATAGTTATTGGTTAAATTTGATACAATATTTTCATTTTTTTATTTTTAATTTGTTATTTTCTTTTACGCCAATACTTAGGACAGCGGTTAGGACATCCTAGGTAAGATAATCCTAAGATAGCTTCGATGTGCATGCTGAGACATGTCGTAAGTCGGTCCTAACTTTATCCTAATTTCTGTCCTAAGAAATTCTTAGGACCGATCTTAGGACAGTTTCGATAAACAGGCCCCTGGTTTCTTTGATGAGTTGTTTTAACAAATCACAACATTGTGTTGTATGGTTTCCAAATTGAATGTTTAATATTTTGAAGAAAAAAAAATGAAGTGAGACCGTAGTGGTGTTACCTTGTGTCTGCACTCAGCGTAGAATGATTGTTTGTCGATACGTTGATGGTTTTTCGAATGAGGACTAAAAAAATAACTGTTTAATCCATTATCAGTAAAGGCAAATTATAAAGATGAACCGTGTCAATTTAAGTATTGTCTTTTACTTTGTAACTAGTTTTTATCTACAACTTATCAAAAGCTATTTTCTATAAACCCTCTATTGATCCGTATAGGGGGGTCAAAATGCTCTTCGACTTTTTGTTCGGTATAATAAAACAATTGTTGCCCCTTGGAAGCGATAAATATCCAAAATTGTCCTTGCACCCTCAGTGAAATAACCTTTTCGGTAGACCATTTTGGATAGTCACCTTTTCTACGGGCCATAATTGTCATTAAGTTGCTCTCTTGCTAATATATACCCACATCTTCTTTTATTCAAAACTAGATAAGATTGGGAATAATTTTGAAAAGTGTCAGAATGAATTCAGAGGGAAGTAATATCAAGAATGCAACTAAATTTGACCCAGGAAATAACTTTATCAATATTAATCATCTAATTAAGGCATCATAATAAATACCACATAGTTTTAAAAAAAAGATTTGAGTTGTATGGCTTTTGAAACATTTGCGAATGAGCAAATTGATTTAAAAAGACTCCATTTTAATCCGACAAGCATGGACAAATATGATATCGGCATCAAAACCATGCAGAGATTCTCCAGTGAAACCTAACACAGCTTAGTCTTTGCAAGTCTGTTGAGAATGATATGAAGACTAATTGATCACGATCCCTATGTGAACCATCTTTATTATATAAAAAGTCGTTCATCACAGTTCCAATTATTCTGATGTTACATTTCTGTAAATTAGGTTATGTAAAATCTTATGAATGAGAAATTATAATTGAAATAAATGATAGGAAATGATCTGAACAGAGAAATCAACTTATATTGCTTGTCCAATCATTTAGATTTGGCAGGTATCAACATCCTGATAGAGTATACATTGTTTTTGTCTGCTCGGCAAATACCAATTTAAGGACGAATATATGTAATGTTTGTACTTTACTAATTAAAACATTTTACTTGTTAAAGAACGTCATGAATGCAAATGAATAGTTGATAATGACTGTTACAATAGTATTAGTGCATGGGAACAAAATTTTAATGTAGAACAAAAATGTCATTGTATCACATCTAAAATGGACATGGAAATCAAAAACAAAACTCTTTTAAAAAGGTCAAAATTGAAATTACAAAATTTTTAAAAACTAAAATGACTGCCATAATACCGCGTATTTATCGCAATATCCAGTGAATAATACATTTTACCACTTTTTTTAATCATTCTAATTACCAATTCTTTCGAAAACCAGTAGCATATAGATCTTAGTGGTAAAATAGCAAAATTGCCATACTATGGAATAATGCGAGCTGACTGCTTGTTTTTGAAAACTGTCGATCTCAAAAATCTGAAGTGTTTTTAACCTTTAGATTTAAATCATAAAGAGAGGACAAAAACGTTTAAAATATGAAAATAATCATTTGTAAATTGCATACGTCCGACATGCTTTTCTGTATTTAACTTGATCCGGAACACTGAAGGCCAAAATATTTTAAAGCCAAAGATGTATTAGTACTAAAACACTCTAAGATCTATGACCAAAATAGACCTATACACATTGTTGAATATAACCAAAAGAGACATATAAACACTGTTAAAATATGTAACAAAAATGGTCCTATAAACACTGTTAAATATGTACCTATAGGTCCCTGTTTAGTTTTATTTATCAATGTTTATTGGTCTCTTTTGTCATTTTTTTAAATGTTTATATGAACCTTTAAACCATATTTAACAGTGTTTATAGAAATAAGACCAAACAGAGGCCTATAAACATTGTTAAAAATGACCATAAGGGTCCTATAAACACTGTCAAATATGACCAAATGGGTTCTATACACACGGTTAGATATAACAAAAAAGGGTACTATAAACACTGTTAAATATGGTTAAAGGGTCCTAGAAACATTGTTAAATATGACAAAAAAGGACCTATTAACACTGATAGATAAAACAAATAGGGACCTAGAAAAAATGTTGAATATGCATGACAAAAAAGGGTCATATACACGCGGTTAAATATAACAAAAAAAGTCTTATAAAACTTTTAAATATAACAAAAAGGGTCCTATAAACACTTTTAAATATGGCTTAAAGGGTCCTATAAATACTGGCAAGTAATGCCATTTGTACAGTGTGGCGAGTTCTACACAGAGAAATATTTGAATAAACATTTCAGCAATTAGAGATTTTACTTTGCACATGAATGACCGTAATATTAGAGTAAATAACAAGAACAAATTATTATTGGCAGTTATTCTTTTGACAGAAAAATAAATGTTTTTGTGAGTATCTTTGAAACACATTTCTAATGAAAATTCTATTGCGTCAATACTTCTACTGTATGCTCCTTTTCCTTGCAGAAAAAACAGAAAAGAGCTGAAAAGCATTAGGCACCATTGACGTTTTTTATTGAACGTAGTTCTAGTTAGTTTGATTTAAATTTCACTTTCATATCTTTTTTGTTGTTGTCTGAAGCTTTGTAAACATGTAAAGGGATACTATTACCCTTATTATGCAGCAACGCACTAGAACGATCCTCTTCAACTTGATTGACGATAAACCGCTTCAATTCTATTTACATTTTGTTTACCATATAAGACTTCTGTAATACTCGGCCAAACTTTGTTAGTGATGCCAGAGGGTTACTGAAAAAGAATTGAAACAAATCGGTCAACCTATCCTTGTAGATTTTGTTGAACAGAGAAATACAAAATGCAACTGCAATGTATTTAATGCAAAGAGAATACAAAACAAAACACAATAGGAAAGTCTTTAAAATACCATACAAATTACCATTTTCCTTTAAAAAAAAAACCAGACGAATAAACAAATAATGAATTTGGAAAGATGATTCCATCGAAAGAATTTATCAAAACACGTATTTGACTGATTGATTGATGATTGATTATATATCGCAACGAAAATACTTGACTCATAAACTCATCATAGATATTGTACGCCAGACGTTTCTTCTACAAAAGACTCATAATTAATGATCGAAAAAAAAGTTAGAAAAGTTTAATAAAGTACGAAAGAGAAGAGTATTGAGGACCCAAAATTCCGAAAGGTTTTGCCAAATACATATATAAACCTTTTTTTCCCTCTAAATAAAACTATCCACTTATCACATTCAAACAAGTAATATTTTCCTTGTAATAACTTCAAAATGTAGCCATTTTTTAGTATTTGGGTAATGACAGCGCAAAGTGTAGTATTTGGCTAATTATAATGACAGTGCAAAATTCTTGCTGATTTTCTTAATAAGTGACCTCTACATTTTTAAAATATTTTAATTGTTTTAGCTGTCATTTGCCTTTACGCGATTGTGTTAATATTAATTGCATGTCGTGGTGTAACCGTATGATCCACATTATATGTTTTTTAAGACCAGCAAAAACGTACCATAATCCTATAATATAAAACATTGAAGTCAATTGTGTTAAGGTCTAAACAGCTTCAAGTGTTGATGCAATTCTTTGATGTTACCGACTGTTTGTAATTCCAGCTTTATTAGCAAATGATTTCGATTTGTAAAGATGTGAAATCAGACTTTGATAGCTTATTTCGTAATTTAATTAATAATTAAATTGAGAAACAGAAATGCAATTGAAAAAGTTTCTTTAAGATATACTTCTTAAGAAACAGTTTGCCTTAATTTCTTGTTAATGTAAACACAAATGAAGTGTTGATATAATAATAAAAATATGTTAACAAAGTCGACGTTTTTAATGCACATTCCTTTTCTTGGTTTTAACACATATACTGAGTATCTTGCATAACCAGATATTGTTTACAATTTAAATTACCTAAAGATATCCGAGGAAAATAGATTAAAAATCAATTGACTGATACATCTTATCCTTTCTTTTCCATTATATTAAGGACTGATTATTTTGCCTAGCCGTATTATGGAGACGATAGTGATAAAGCTATAAGGAAATCAAATGTTTCCCTTCTTTGGAATAGTCCAAACTGACTTCTTGAATTAGGAAACTGTCGATCTCCATAATCCGACATTTTTGTTACCTTCAGATTGCAAAAATAATGAGAGACGAAAAGTCTTGTCAAAACGTTCTCAGTTTTTATTTATGTACAGTTCATGGCTGTACAGCTTCACATAGAAGCTTCTCGAAGAATTCTTTACAAATTGTTTACACCTACGCGATTTTCCTGGATTTACTTTTTTCAGGAACTCTGAAAGCCTAAACATTTAAAAGCCAAGGGTGTTTAAAAACCGAATCATTCGAATGGCTATGACCAAAATGAACCTATAAACACTGATAAATATGCCGACCAAAAGGGACCCGAAAACACTGCAATGTAATTTGAACAGCGTGGAAAGTTCTACATCGAGAAATATTTGAATAATCATTTCAGCAATCAGAGATATAACTTTGGACAAGAATGACCGTCATATTATAATGAATAATTACAAGGACAAATTATTGGCATTTATTCTTTTTTATATTGGAAAATGCACGTTTATCATGAATAACTTTGAAGAAAATTGTTATTTAAAATTCTATTGCGTGAAATGCTGTATGATGGTTTTTTTTTCCAAACCGAAAGAGTTGTTTAGCCTTTAATATCATTACCGTTTTTTGCTATACGTAGTTTCAGTTTCAAGTATTGTTTTGTTGTCTGAAGCTTTGTAAACGTATACTATTACTATCATTATGCAGCTATGCACTAGACTGATCCTCTTCAACTTGATTAACCCAAACGACAAGACGTTTCGATTGAAATAAGTTATATTTACACTTCGTTCACCATTCAAGACTTCTCTATACTATTTCGCCAAATGTTGTCAGTGATATAGGAGTTTAACTCAAATAAGAAACTAAATGAATCGGTCAAAACTATCCTTGTAAGTCACAGTACCCCATTTGCACCCTTTATGCAAAATAGCAGCGGAAACCTTATACGTTTTTTTAGAGACTAAACCATTCGTACTTTTATAATTGACCATTATGTTTGTGGTTCAACATAGCTAAATATAAACATATATAAACAAAACGGTTACATTATATATATATATATATATATATCAAATAGATAAAGTAGCCAGTCAAAAAAGTAAAATCTACGAAAACATTGCATGCAGCGTCCACAAAGAGTCAACTTTTATAAATGTGCAATTGACATATGTCATGGAAGACATGAACTATTGTCAAATTGTTCTAAAAAATGTGGAGAAATAAAATACAAATCAGTTGTTCGAATTTTACGGAGGTGAAGTTAAGCATAGGTGCAATTCATTACATAATCTTGGGTCGCTTGGAGGTCGGTTGAAACCCCTTTTGCTTAAAATATATTTGACTGATTGATTTATGAATTGATGATTCCTTCGCGACTCGCATATTTGACTATATTAACCTTTCGTCTACATAGAAGATACATAATATATCACTACCTGTTTCTCATATTCCAACTATTAATATTTTCATTGCAACTACTTAAGGATTTGCCAGATTGTCTTATTTGGCTAATGCCAGTTCTTACTAGTTTGCTTAATAGGCGAACCACTCATTAAAAAATCATTTAAGCTGACATTTGCCTTTACGCGGCTTTTTTTAAAATTAAATGCATTTCACGAAGTAATCATATGATCCAAATCATTTATTTTAGATCAACAAAGGGGAAAGTACACACAATTTTATAATATAAAACACTGAGTTCAATTGTGTTGAGGTTTAAACAGCTTGAAGTATTAATGTTTTCCTTTGATGTTCGTTATTCTTTGTAATACCAGTTTAACAGCAAAGTATTCGGATGTGTAAAGATGCATTTCTGTTAATTTCTTGTAAATACAAACATAAACGAAGTGTTAATGTAATAAATCAAAATATGTTCACAATATTGAAGTGATTGATGCACACTCCATATCTTGGTTTTAAAACATAACTATTATATAACCAGACATTAATAAGCATTTGTTTAAAATTATTATGACTAAACATATTTGAGAAAATTGAGCTAATCAATCAATTGACTGATGCATCATATCCTTTCTTTTACAGTATACTAATAACTGATTATGTTGCCAAGCCGTAGGATGGAAATCTTAGTGATAAAATACAACATTGCTCTACTTTGGAATGCAAACTGCGTCATTTGGTCTCTTGTGGAGAGTTGTCTCATTGGCAATCATATCACATCTTTTTTTTTTATTGACTTTTTGTTATTGGGAACTGTCAATTTCCATAATTCGAGGTTTTTTTAACCTTCAGATTTCAATCATAATTAGAGGAGCCAAAAGTGTAAGTGTTCTAAGTTTTTATCATCTACAATGTATGGGGTACAGCTTCAAAGAGAACAGATATATGTCATAAGGCCAGTTTCAAAAATGAAATGAATACTTTATAAATTTCTATGTGTCCGAGGCGCTTTTCTGGATTGGCCTTCATCAAGAACGTTGAATGTGAAAGCTAATGATTAATAAGTACCAAAAGACTTGAAGAGCTATAAGCCCAAAATGGACCTATAAACTGTTAAATGTGACCAAATGGGACCGATAAACTCTGTTAAATATAACAAAAAAGGACTTATAAACACTGTTAAATGTGACCAAAAAGGGACCTTTAAACACAGTTGCATATGACCACAAGGGACATATAAACACTGTTAAAGGAGACATGGCACGATTTTCAATATTTGTTCCAAAATGTTTATTTAAACATAACTTTCCATAAAAATACATCGGTAGCAGTATAAGTGTCAAATAGTTGGTAAAATATGTATTTTAATGCATCGATCTATCGGTCTAATAATATGCATATTTCCATCCGGGAAAGTCACTCAGAATGAGGCTGCTACGTCACTGGTTCGTAATGAGTAAGTGGAATTTAAAACATTTCCTTAGCAAACGCCTAATTTGACTTTTACTATCGTTTTTTGTGCTTCAGGTGCAAACCTATAACGTTACTTAACAGAGAAAAACGCCCTTTTGATCATCTACTATTAGAAATTTATACTGTCGATCATGACTAAAAGTAGTTTTATTTACAGAACAAAAACTACAGAAAGCGCTTTATTTAATTTATTCATCAGACGAACCCATATGTATGGTAACACGTCGATCGGTATTGACTGAAAAATCGTCGGTGTTGGACTCTTCGCATGAATTAATGTCTTTTTCGTTGTTATTTTCCACACTCAATGGCTCAGTTTGATGAGGTCAATTGTCTTTAATTGGTCAGTAATCGGGAAATTGCGCAGAAAAATGATCGACATCGTCCAGTTTGAAACATTTACTCAGCGTGTAACCTTTAACGTAAACACGATCACGTGACCGTTAAAAATCATTCATTATGACAACCGCTTAATTATTTTACCTAAATTATGCTGATTGAACAGGTTTGACCAGCAAAATGGTACGAAACATGATTTGAGTCTAATATTTGTTATAAAAAAAGTCGTGTCACGTCTCCTTAAATATGACCAAAATAGACATATAAACTCAGTTAAATATGACCACAAGGGACATATAAACACTGTTAAATATATCCAAAAGGGACTTTTTCTAAATATTTCAAATTTGACCAAAAGGGACATGCGAACACTGGTCAGTAATTTTATTTGAACAGTGTGGAAAGTACCTTGTCAGGGAAATAGTGGAAAACAAAATCAGCAATCGGAGATATAACTTGGTCAAGCAATGGCAATGATAGTAAAGTAAATAATTACACGGACAAAATGTTCTTGGCAATTTTCTTTATTGACAGAAAAAGCATGCTTTTTCCGGAGTATCTTTGAAACAAATTTATAGTAAAAATTCTTCTGAGTGAAATGTTTTCTTTTATTGTATGCTGCTTTTCTTGACAGCAAAACAGAAAAGAACTGTAAAACATTTGATACCATTATCGGTTTTTTATTGTACGTAGTTCTCTTTAGTTTTGTTTCAGTATCAATTTCATATATTGTTTTTTTTTTGTCGGTGGCCTTGTAAAGCCTTATTATGCAGCAAAGCTCTTCAACTTGATTGACCAAAAACGACAAAACGCTATATATAAAAGTCGTTTTATTTAAACTTTGTTTACCATTGAAGACTTTCCTAATATTCCGCCAAATGTTGTTAGTAATATCAGAGGCTTACTGAAGAAGAAATGAAGTAAATCGGTTTATAAGAAAAATAAAAGAATGCAGCTGCAATGTAGTTTATACAAAAAGGATACGAAACACAACACATAAAGAATGTCCTTATTATTCGCATATCGTGCAATAATCATATGATCCAAATAATGTTTTAAGAACAGCAAAGAGGAAAGGAACGCACAATATTATAATATAAAACATTGAAGTCAATTGTGTTTAGGTCTAAACAGCTTCAAGTGTTAATGTTTTCCTTTGATGTTACCGACTGTTTGTAATTCCAGATTTCACAGCAAAAGATTTCGATGTGTAAAGATGTGTAAACCAAACTCCTGGCAAATTATTTCGTATTTTAATTAATGATTAAATTCAGAATAGGAAGATAATCATTTGAAAAATTATCTTAAAGCAACATTTCTTACGAAAAAAGGTTTTTTTTTCTTAATTTCTTGTTATTATAAACATAATATACTAAAATGTGTTCACAAAGTCGAAGTGTCTAATGCACACTCAGTCATTACCATGGTTTTAAAACATATATATTATTTAACCAGACATTATTTACAATTTGACTCATCTAATCATAATACTAGTATGCATTTGTTCAAAATCATTATAACTGGAGGTATCCGAAGAAATTGGGCTAATAATTGGCTGCATATAAATTTTGATAAATATATGCACACTGAAAGAGAAAAAGTGAAGCACTATGCATCTGAAAAGTTATTTCAAGAATTAATATACCAATCCTTAGAGCACACACCTCATAGTGACATTGAATTTTCTATAGTACGATTGAGAGACCAAGTATGTCACTGTAAAGGTAACGAAGAACGTGGTCTGTTAATTAATGTCAAGACATTCCTGCAAGCATTTGACAAACTAATAGCATGCATTCAATCATCATCCTTCACACGAATCCAAGGTTGAATTTAGTAGTAAGCGTAGAAGTAAGGAGACACTAGATAACACGTGGATCAATAACAAAGTAAACAAGTAAGGAGACACTAGATAACACGTGGATCAATAACAAAGTAAACAAGTAAGGAGACACTAGATAACACGTGGATCAATAACAAAGTAAACAAGTAACGAGGATTCGTTCATAAGAGAAACAGAAGATCTTGGAAAAAGATGATTCTATAACAGTTTTGGTCGATTAATACTTTATTGCGTATCTTACAGTGGCAAATACTTCATGCAAATTCAGGACGAGAAAAATAATAACAAATATAAATCAATTGTTTTAAAATCAATTGTTAATGGTCTTTCCCCTTTCAAACATGGTTGTTTGATTGGTTGATTGATTGATTGGTTGGTTGGTTGTTTGTTGGTTGATTGGTTGGTTGGTTGGCTGGCTGATTAAACACATGAGACCTACCCTCTAGGAACAAGCGAAAAAGGAATTGAGAGCCTAATTCCCCTGTTTAAACACGTGGGACCTTGCCTCTAGGAACAAACGAAAAAGGAACTGAGAGCCTAATATCCATGTTTAAACACGTGAGACCTAGCCTCTAGGAACAAGCCAAAAAGGAGTTGAGAGCCTAATTCCCCTGTTTAAACACGTGGATCCAAGCCTCTAAGAACAAGCGAAAAGGGAATTGAGAGCATAATTCCCCTGTTTAAACACGTGGGACCTAACCTGTAGGAATAAGCAAAAAAGGAATTAAGAGCCTAATTCCCCGGTTTAAACACTTGGGACCTAGCCTCTAGGGACAAGCGAAAACGGAATTTAGAGCTTACTAAGTAATTCCCTTGTTTAAACACATTGGATCTAGCCTTTAGGAACATACGGAAACGGGTCCGTGCAACATGTTTATTTATATTTAATAATGATATTTCTAGGAACATGCAAGGATTTAAACACCCCTCCTAAAAATATCCTTGCATCTTCCTTTATAAATGTTCTTTTTTTATAAGGTTTCCCTGAATTAGTGTCTTATTTCCTTATTGTGTGTGCATTTTATTCAATTTGTATTTAAAGGAAATCGGACCTGACCTGCATGGATCTTTTGTTTTTAATCTACGTGCACATTTCTAATTCTTTCGGAAAAGGGGGAAAATCCCTATTTTATTTTAGGTATCACGCGCTGAAGATGGTGTGATTGTGACGTCACCAAGCTGATGTACACAAAAATGTCTTTGCAGAGGAGGATGTCGTCACCACCAGACCTGTGTATAAAGATTGTGCTAACGGATTCAATTTTCTTTCATTACTGGTTAATGATGTTTGATCGTTGATCCTTGAGTGTTCGTGCAATACATGCCTTTGTGAAAATTTGCAATGTATAATTTAACAACACATTTATCGAATGATATTAATTCCTTTTTCAGGGGAGGCCGTTGAACAGAGCACATGTGCATGTTAATTGATGGAGTACCACGTAAACTATTGATTTTATTTTTCAAAGGTCATTGATGTCGGATCATGCATGCATTTTTTCGTCCACATATTTACGGGAGCACAGATTTGTATTTTATTTTAATGCATGTTTAGAAATTTGATTGTAGGCGTGGATTTCAGTAATATTTACGAGCTTTGGAGCGATTTCTACGTCATTGGTTTTAATTTCTCAATCAAACGGACCGCACGTGTATTTATAGCGCTAACGGGAATATATTTTCTTGATTCATTTTACAGGTAAACTATTGTCTAATCGCTTATCACGAGTCTTTATGCATTGCATGCACACACAAATAATGCTGTTGTTATAGAACTTTAACAAAACGTTTATCGATTAATTTCAGAAAAATACATGAATGGGAGCAGATTTTTGTAGGGATGGATTTCTATTTCAGAAGTTTGTACATAAGAAGGATTAGCATTTTTACAGTAAAATGTATGAGACTGAAGGCGATTTTCTTTTCATAGAAATGGGATAACTAAAAAAAAAATCAGTTGGAAAAAAGGGGGGGTGTAGTTGTAGACTTTTGGTTTATAATTGATATAAAATACATTTACAACATGATAGCTGCAAAGTTTGCAGTTTTAATTAGTAATTTGTTGATTTGACCATTTCAGGGGCATAGGCCCTGCAATAAAATGACGCGTACCATTTTGACAACAAATTTCCAGTAACGACATATCGCAACAAACATTTTTCTTAAACTGTTTCGATACCTATAACTCTTTCTGGGAAGAAGCGACATAAACTTAGTGAAAAAAATCCGAACATGACCTTTGACCTTTACCTAGTTTTCTTTTTTTTTTGGACCAAGGACCTCAAATCAAAATACCCTAGATCTCTATCACTTATGGTTTACCAGTTACGATTATATTTCACTTATTTTAAATACAAAAGGGGAAATAACTCTCATATGGAGTCTCCGGATAGCTTCGTTCAAAATATAACGTAACATTCTGAGGACATAATGAGCAATTTGGAAAAAAAATTGTCGCTTTTGGTTGCGAAGGAGTATTCATAAAAAGAAAAACAGTGTTTGGGGAGATAACTCTTACAAAGAAAAGAGTTCGGTTAAACAGGGTCAGTCTCAAAAGCGCAATAACTGTTCGATATCATATGCAAAATATCTAAGCGACATCTTGCGAAACCACTATACACTGCAAGAACAAAATGTGGCAGAAGAAAAAAAAATAATCAGAACAAAAGCAATAGGGTTTTCTACGGAAAAGTGGATGTAAGTAGTCACACATCCACTTCGTTTAAACTTTGGTGGATAGTTCATGTCACATCTCCTACTGTTTATACAAGATCTAATACAATCCACCTCGTTTGAACTTTGGTGGATAATTGTTTCAATAGCAATCATGTTACATCTCCTTCATTTTATACTATTAATACAATCCACTTGATTTGAACTTGATGAATAGTTGTCTCATTGGCAATTATGCCACATCTCCTTATTTTTATACTAGTACAAATAGATTTTGAATGAAAGGACAATTATTAACATATCTTAAATAAAATTGAAGAATTTCGTTTTATTGTTTTTCCCCCCGTTTTCAGACTTTAAGATGGTTCTGTATAAACGTTGCAGTATCCATAGGAATACCGACTTTATGTCGGGATGATAACCCTACAAACGCACGGAATAACGTAGATTATTGAAACAGGGGAAAAAATAAAAATTCATGAATAAAGAATTACTAAGACAAATTAAGAAGTAACCAAGATGAAAAATGAAATATCTTTGTCCAACATAGACTGACTAAACCATATGAATCAAAGGAAATGTGACAAAAAAGGACGGCGAATAAACATTACTATTAATAGTCCATGAACAATTGAACACTACCAAATATCGGGGATGAATTCGAGTGCTCCGAAAGATTAACAGTTTCTATATTCATTTTCCGAGAAAAACAGCTAATTCTTAATGTGTGTTTAAATCGGTTGTGGGTAGACTTTTTATAGTTGTTAAATCACAGATGCATTAACTATTGAATATGTCACACTGGTAGGAGTTATAATCGAAGAAATGAATTGCAGTCTAACCATCTAACATTACGTTTGATTACATGTGGGAAGGTTTCACAATTGTGATATATCAATGAACCTGATGGCCATTTTATGATTTTCCGGGATTCATTAGTAGGTGCTTCTGATTTTTATCTTGGAAACATTTAACAATGTTGTCTCATTGACACTGTTATTACATAATGATACCTACAACTTTTTAATATTATTCTATTTTTATGATTAATTTCATTTTCGTTTCATATACATAGAAAAGAAAGAATATGGTGTATACATCCATGACACAAAATCAGTATGTGCACAGCTAAAGACAATTAAAGCAAAGAAACAGCACTTTTAGTTTTTAGTTGAGTTGCTGTCTCATTGACGTATACCCCACGCGATATCTCATTTTATTCGTATGGCATGTATGATATTTATTATATATGATATAATATTGCCGAGACGTTTTGTGTGAAAAAAAAGCAGAATAAAAGCAAATATATTTGTTTCTTAATTGTTGCACCTTCTTAAGTTTGATGCTGATAAAATCGTTTTTGCGCATCCTACTTCACTTGTAATACTACTAAACGTTAAGATATACATAAATCTGAGAACTCTTGATGCAAAAATTTCACGTCTCTCACTGAGTGATGTCATTACTGAAAGTTTACAATTATAACTGTATCTGTTTCTGCCAACAACACAAAAACGGAAATGAAAAACGTGGAATATAATTGCAACAAAGTGGATATATATTTACAGCTTGAAGAACAATTGTAAGCACCTGTTTGTTTTTAGACGTATAGCACATAATTCCTAGACAAAAAAATGCCTTTAAAGAGATAAGATAAAAGTTGTATTTTCGTATTTCAACCAGGATCAATTAAAGTTTGTAAAAAGAATAGCTAGACTGTTTTCAAGCAGTTATCAATCAAATTATTCACTTTTAGAATATCAGTTTAAAAGCATCATGCAGAAAACAAATTGTACCAGAAGTATTATCATTTCTTAATGTTGATTCCAACTTTATTGATATAAAAGTCTAATTAGCAAAATTCCTGATGTACTGATAAAAATATTCCAATTGATTGAACAGATGCGAAAATACTTTGACCCTATGAAAGGAAAACACAATACACGTTGTGTTTGTATTATCAGTACATCTGAAGAGTTTAATTAAGGGGTTTTGTACACAAACAATTCCTGAATCAAATACTGAGAACACTTCGTGATGATCAGATCAATACAGTATATAAAAATCTTGTGAAAGTAAAACTGAGGAGTGTCGCAGCAAGAAGAATACACCTTTAAGGTAAGATTATTATCTTATTAGATAACATATTTTCAGCTTCTAAAGTTCGACCGGATTTTAGTTAATTCTTGAATAATATTTTAAAATGAATTCAGAAATAATGGAATCAAATAAAAATATATATATCACTAGTCTACATTGTATATGACACGTGTTATTTGGTCGTTTTTGTTTGTCTGAATTTGTTGGTACGACTGGTTTTCAGAGGAATCAAGTTTTGGTGAAGGTGTAGTTCTCTCAATTGTTGTACTGTCCGGTACTTATCGTGATTCTTGTTATCCTTTCAATATATTATTCTGTCTATACTGAGATGCTACATCAGCATTTTAATGTTTGGTTCTCTGTGTTGAACTACAATGGTCAAACTCGGTATTTAGTAAATTTCGATATCTATCTGTATTGAGTACATTTCAACATGTATCTGTATTGAGTCAATTTCGACATGTATTTATGTGTATTTGGATTTATTACGACATTTCATTTCATTTTAAATTACGGAACTTGATTCATTAGAAAATTGTAAGTTTTATATTCACTTGGCGTCAGTTTTTGTCACTTACTATTTTGAATACACAGATTTTAACTCAGAAAACATTAAACTTGACAGGAAGTCTCTTTAGATATTCTTCAATGTTTCAATCCAACTTGACTGTCTTTATAGAATAGAAAAACAAAGGATATGGGGTATCCATCCATGACACAAAATCAGTACATGCACAGCTAAAAAACACACAAAAAGCAAAGGAACAGTGCTTTTTTTTGCTGTTATTCATCTCATGTTATGTTATGTGTTCTGATTTGTTGAACCTGTAGAATTCATATCAATATTGATAATGTGATTTTCCTTCCTAAAATTGTGAAATTGTGATTTTGGTTATAATATGAGATTTTATGAGTTTGCCTCCATTGTAGATAGATTTTTGATATATGCTCGTTATGAATTTTATTGCATTAGTTGTGACCGTTATGGAATATCTGCGTCGCAGATGACCATGGCTATGTTCCAATTGTCGTAACCACAATTCCGTTCTCTTCTCATCGAATGAGATTTATCAACAAATTTGTATTTGCAAAAGCAACACGACGGGTGTAACATGCGCAGCAGGAACTGCTTACCCTTCGGAGCACTTGATAACATACCCGGTTATTGGTGGGGTTCTTGTTGGTCAATATTTAGTTTTCTATGTAGTGTTTTGTAGATTGCTTTGTCTTTTCGTCGTCTTTTCGGTGTTTTTTTTTGACTTATGAGTTTTGAATGTCCCCTTGATATCTTCCGCCTCTTATTGTACCTTACAGTATTTATTCCAATATCCCATTTAACCTCGAAATGTTAAATATATCAAGAAATTAAATTTTATGCAGGATAATCTCTCCAATTTTTATCATCATTGTGTCCAATAATTCCTTTTCCTATGACGCTTTATAACCAAGAAAATTGATTAATAAAAAAATGAATTGGCTCAATTTCTTTAAAATGGTGATTGGTTTGTGTTTCTTATGGTGCAAAAGAGGGATAACGTCCTCGTACTCATTTATTTATAATATCTGTTCTGACGATCCTAGATTTAAAGAAAAACAACATATTAAGAATGACCGTTTTGTACAACAATTATGATTTTTATTAATTTGTTTTAACTGTTTGTTTATTTTTATCTTTTCTATGGTATGATCATCATTTATTCAGTATATAATCATGTTGATATTTCTAATCGTGGCCTGAATCATTAAGCATCTCTATTGGACCGTTTTCTCTTTAGTAAGAAACGACATTCGTAAAATATAAATTAATCAAAACAGCTATAGTTATGATTGTTCCTTTCAATAAAACTATCAGCATGCATTAAACTAATAATTTGTATTATGTTAGCAGACTCTGATAATTATCCTTCAGAATATTTAGTGCATATATATTTTTTTTTTCAATTTGGAAATCCAATTATCTTGCAGACTAATAATTGAAACGGTCTGACAATACTTTTTCAATATACACTTACCAATCTTTCATTACATATTGCCTTATCACCGGATATGACGTATTACTGGAACTAACGTGAGTAACACGGTGGGTGTCAATATCAGGAACTGCTGACCCATCCAGAGCACCCGAGTTCATCCCCTATTTTTTAATGGGTTCATAACGGTCAATTTTTAGTTTTCTGTGTAGTGTTTTGTGGATGTCTTTTTTTTCTCTTTTGACCATGGTGACTGTGGTCTGTCATTCTTCAAATTATGATTTCAGAGCTTTTTGTTTATTTGTTTGTTTCTGTATTTGTAATGTAATTGGTACTAGAGTAAAATAGAACATCACCTGGCGGCGTTTATCTGCGTTTTCTAAGATTTTAAATGTACAAAAGGTAAGAAGATACCACGACAGCAGACATAATCTCAAGACGAAGAAGGACTGTGATCGCCATCTTCCATTTTGAACATTTTTTATATAAAAACTTCAGGTAAGGGGAGGGTTGGGCGCCCGCAAATATGATTAAACTCGCCACATTCTGAATATGTCTGTCCCAAGTCAGCAGCCTGTATTTCAGAGGTTGTCGTTTGTTGATGTATATCATATATGTTTTTTGTTTATTGCTTTTACATAAATCAGGCCGTTGATTTTCTCATTTGAATAGTTTCACATTTTGTTATATCGGGGCCTTTTTTTGCTTTCTATACGGTACTGGTTTTCCTCATTGTTGAAGACCATCCGATGGCCTATAGTTTTTAATGTCTACGTCATTTGGTCTTTGATTGAAAGTTGTCTCATTGGCAATCATACCACATCTTATTATTTTTATTATCGTTTCCATGACAGTGTTTCCCTTGACCAGTTTAAAAAAACTCTTCGCTTTGGTGATAGTCATAAAAAAGTAAATCGAGCGAGATTGTGGTTACGACAAATCAACCATTAAATACCTTGGTTCGGTAGCTTTCGTATAAGCAGCCCTCTATCAAGGAAATCCTGATAGGAAACACAAGCTCGGGAATATCAACAAAGTAAGCCGAGGAATTAGCAAGCTTTAAATAGATTTAAATTATTCTGACTTTTAATAAAGTTAAAACTAATGGAATAATCATTATCTGACGATCTTTTCAGCAGATAGCAAATTACATTAATGAGATATCATGCTGATAACATTTTGTTCTGTTTGTCACACAGCTTTGTTAAATCTTAGAATTGATGCAGGTAGCTAATAGATTTGAACAAGCTATACTTCCTAACAGGATTCAAACGAACAGAAAAACAAATGAAGTTCATTATCTTCTCTTGCAAATCGATTTGTGTTAAAATACAACCTATGTCATTTATTTAATTATGAATAGGTTATCCAAATACATGATGCCTGTTTCAGTTCAAATACCAGGTGCCTCTGAAAGACCCTCTTACCTCTTTTATAGCAAAAGCAAACACGACCCTAACAGAAAAAGCAGAAAAGCCAAAAACGTCTACTTTCTCATTTGTCTGATGGGTATATCTCATTCCAATTGATAATATACCTAAAATCACCCCGATGGTATTTGTGTTGCTCAGTTTTTTAGTTTTTTATGTAGTGTTTTGAAGCCTGTTATTTTGTCTTTTCGTCGTTTTTAATTTTTACTATGCATTTGCCGGTCTCTCTTTGACTTATGATTTTTTTTATTCCCCCTTTTGGTATCTTTCGCTTTTTTACATTCATCAGGTGTGATGTGATGACACATGCGATGACATTTGTATCAAAGACAAAATGGTGTATAAGACGGTCATTCATCACTACACTCTGAACAGAAGGAGCAAATATTGTATGATTAGGACATCTCTTTTGACGTTGTTTGTCCATAACACTCAATCATTCATTAATGTATTATACTACTATTATGCTGTAAGTAGCGACTACGTCCTTTCTTGTATTTTTTTTTTTAAACAGAACTCAAAATAATTGAAAAATATCGTAAAAAGAACAGTTTTCTCTGTAAACACTTCTTTTATATTGTGTATATCTGACGAAATCGGTGTGCACATAGTCGCGCAACCATCGCAACCCGGGGAATGAAAATATACAAGTAACCATAGTGTTTCTAAAAATGTAAGCTCTCTGAATATTCCATGGTATTCACATGTATCAATGGAGCCCGCTTTATTGATTAAATAACTTTTATTTTGTATGAGTTACAGCGACTTGATTCTGAGCTTTTCGTGACAGATTTCGAAACACTTTATTTTTCAATTTCATTGTCGTATTTTGTCGTTTTTGTTGCTCGTAACGACCTCAACAGTTTCCCATGTGTTTTATCCTGGCTATACGGAAGATGTTGTGATCGCCCTCAAGACTTTATACAACAATACATCTAATGACATGACGAAGATTGTCACTGAAATGAATTCGTTATATAGCAATTTCTTTTAAAGGCTGTATCTGCAGCGTCCTCTCGAGACGTTGGTTATATTCTGTTGATAAAAGCTAGAGTCCTAAGAAAGAGATGGTACAATTAAATAAATTAACAACTGACGGAACGTAAACAACATACAAACTACTTTGAAAGAATCAGTTTTAGGAACCATTTTGTCAAAGGATTCGATTAGGTCACGCTGTTATGTATTAAAAGCATTTTTGAAAGAATTGGATTAATTCAATAAGTTAACCGCGATTCAAACAAACCTAATTTCCTGGAACGCAATTTAAGAATCTACACAAATGAGTTTTCCAACAGCAGGTTTGACATTATTAAAGAAATGTATTAAACAAGAAGTAAAATTGACATTGAAAATAGAATCATTCTGAAATTACTTATACATATACTCATACTGATGTTACACATGTAATTTTCTTTAGACTTAAGACTTAATAATAATAAAAAAAAAAGATTGAGCAACAAAGCATGATTAAATCTGATGTAATATACTTTAAATCTTCAACTTCAAAGTTTCAAGACAGTAACCAAATTAAACAGACCTTACAAAATACATTATAGTACTATGACAAGTAAGGTAAATTTAACGAAATACCTCACGGCTAATTTTGGTCTTATTTTGAAGATAAATATAATACCCTTTGATTAAGCATGTCGTAGAGTGTCAAAGCGGTGCAGATTTTTAAAAACTGTGGTCAAAGGTCAAAAGGGGGATTTTAAATTTTTTTTTTTTACATTTTGGACAATTTCTCGGTAGTCCCTCGTAATAACTGAGAAACTGTTTCTGTAGAATCATACTCTGGGAATGCTCTACGAATTCAGTCTGTCATATTTATGCCTGATTGCCAAAGATAAGTGATGTATACCCCCGCTTCAAACATGTGAGAAACTGAAAAAAAATATCTTTATCTACGGAAATTATCGACAAAAATATTCATATTCAATATTTAGCTACGCAATAGTATTTGACAACATATAAAGATATTTTGAGGAAAGTTTTGTTAAAATGCCTAAAATAACAAAGGAGAAATGAGTACTGTAATGTTAACGTTAAAGTCCATGATTTTATGAAAAAATGATGAAATTCATTACTGATTATTTAAACCCAAAAGAATGTTGGAACTATAAAACATAGTCTTGATGCATAAATGTCAGCATGAACACGATAGTATCTGAAGTTTTTTTTAATTTTAATGTGTCAATCAGTACAAGAGCAATAGAATATTGAGAACTTGTGTCCCCCTTTTTTATAAAACTAGACAAACAATGGCATATATATCAGACTTGAAAGCCCAATATATATGAGAATTACAACCAAAAAAAACCACGATTCACAGAGATATTACGCTACAAAGGAAGCTGTCTAAGTATATAATACACGAAAACTAGACATCAATATGCACGTCCATTTGAAAAGGTAACGGAATACTAAGAAAAAAAATATGCGGATGTCATGGTATGTAATACTTCCGATACACATATTCGATACAAAAATATCTCCAGAGAAGGGGAGCTCCCCAACCATATCAAGTCGGAGGCCACTAACGGCAGAAAACTTGAAATATTGGGCATTGAGATTAATAGTTCAATCATCGTCCTTATCGTAGCAATCTTCTAAAACAATCTGATGAGTAAGCTGGTTTCTACAATCACCACTGCCCTGACAACAACAAATGCTGGTGCACGACAAATTCTGTTCGTAGCATACGCAAGATTTGCTACAAATTGTTTTGCCTTTACATGTAGAAACAATGTCCTGTAAAAAGTCAGAGGACATTGGATTCAAAATACTAGTATACAGAAACTATGGAGCTATTCCCAATGTCCATATTTCAAAGGTGACCTTGGAGGTGGTTTGGCGAAATAAGCATTCACCCAGACGTACGCTAAGAGTGAAACTCGAAGAATGTGCTGTCTGAACGATGCATCTGAAGGAGGTAGTCTCACTAAGTAGGCACCCTTAGAAAGCGCCAACTTCACTCTTGAGTTTAATCAGATCACCATGTACTGATTAAGCAGTGTTTCTGGTGTCATATTGATCCGCGATGAATTGACTTTTCACTGCAACAGATGTGTCAATATTAGAACCAGCTAGATTGACAAAGTTTGATACATGCATGGGTTTTATTTCCACGCCTTGTAATTGAAATTTTTGCCAATTCCGATTAAAGAAGACGTGTCGCATCCTGTAAGAGCATGAGCAGCTGGTAGTGTGCTAGACATCAGTGGTCCAATAACTAAAAAAAAGTTGCATATGTCGTGAACAGGTAAAAATCGTCTTGAGTCTTTGGTTGAAGAAACGCTCAGTCTGAAACCGCAATTCATCATGTTTGACATCTGAGGAAAAGACCTTATTAGAAATACGGTAAAACATAATGATGATTTTAATATAATGCGATCCCAGGAATAACTTTTAACCATATGTTTATAAGAAGACAGAAACGGCAGAATAATTCTTATATCTGCCTCTTCAGTCACTTATAGATCCGGCACAAAATTGCTTTACAGTCTATATATAGATTTTGAAAAGAGCCCGCTCGGAATGTTTCGTCATACTTGCAAATCAAAATCATTGTAGTGCGGGAGTGCATAGTCCCCTACAAATATTATCAACCCCTGTTTATTTGCAGGTGCACACAATTTTTTTTACAATATCTAATTGATCTGCATTCAATGACTTGAAGAACCTTAGATCTACCACCATTTCAAATAGACTTTGTTGTCTCTTTTGACGCATTCCTCGTTTTCATTCTCAATTTTACTCCTTATTCTTTCTGCTGATTTTGTAGAATGTTCCACATCATATCGATCAAACACGTCCACGACACACCCAAAGTTTTCAAAACAAGCTATTATGGTTTTAAAGGTGTCCTTGGCCAAATCTCCAAAAATGTTGTACCTTTTTACATAAAGACTTTTTACAATACCCATACCATCTCTGATCAGGGGTGTACTGGCTTTTAATGCAGGGATATCACACACTCAGCTAAATGTATACATTTTCGTACAGTATCACATGAGAGTGCAAAAATATTTATCAGAGAGGTAGGAATAAATTGTAAAGCTGTTGGAATACTAAATTTTGACGGAAATAGATAGTAATAATTTGAAATTTCGAACGATCGTAAACTTTTTTTTACAATTCTTTCCGCATCATGAAAGATCTTGGAGAAAGGAACAATATGTATCTAGCAAACTATCATACGACAACGAAAATGCTTTTTTTTTTTCACGAACAGATCATCATGTAGACTTTCTATTAGGGAACGACCTTTTAACCTCAACGGGAGGGTTATGGTTTTTTCCTAAAAAAATATTCTGATTCCCACATTGATGAAAAAAAATATTCTGTTCAACCAGAGGACAAAAAAAAATATTCTGAATCCAGATTTTCAACATATACTTATAGTGTTAAATTTTGAACAAAATAATTTTATTGATAGCGTTGATAAACTAAATAGAATTGTTTTTGCTTTGCGTGAAAAAAAAAATTCTGACTCAAACAAAAAACCGTAACCCCATCTTGAAGATAAATGGTTGCTCCCTTAGTTTTTTGGAAAGCAACATCATGCTCCGATTGATTTGAAGCAAGTTATTTTTTTTTTTCATTTCGGCCAGTAGTTAACAATGCATGTTGAGTGATGCAGCACCTTGTCCTTGAAGTAATCTACAGAGAGTAAACTTACCACTGGATAGTCTGCCTGGTAATTTGCGTCATTTAAAACATAATCGGCACGCTTAAATGACTCGACATGCCTTAATTACTTATCTCGTTGTATGAATTTTGTCTGCAAAATAAACATTTGGACAAGTCTAATGGTTATGTCATGGAGCGTGTTTTAACGAAAGTTAATTCATCATCACACGCACTGGATTTTCCCTAATTCAAATGTATCAAAATTTATTCTTCTTGTACATGTATAGGCTTTATAACACGACCTAAGATACTTTACTTGTTCTTGTTTAATGGAATTAGCACTGCCCATAATTTTCCGGATTAATTCGGATGTGTTCCAATGTAGTTTAATTAGTCTATTCGAAAAACTCAACAGGAATAAAAACACATCAAAAGTTATTAAACCTTAACATATGTACTTATTAAAAAAACTAGACACACACATTGATACAAATCTATATTCTTATTATCAAAAATAAAGAAAATGCATATACAATTCATTGTGAAAAACACAGCAATTTATAAGTCAGGGGGAAATAGGAAAAGTAACATGACTTATTGAGGTGAATATTGAGTAGTAAAACTGCTATATGGTGAGTATTATAAAAAGGCTTGTAAAAGTTGATTTGTATGTTCTATCAAACTTTGGTATATTAAAACTTCTTAAGTATTGGTTGTCCCACTTTTTTTGGTCTAAATCGACAAAGGTTGAAATTTTGATATTAAATGAAAGCTGATACATATCTTTTTCATTTCATAGCAAATATTTGCAGATATCTTCATTCGGGAATTTATTATAAGCGTTCCCGTGTTTGATAATGAAAAAGAAAAAAAAAAACGGAAAATCACGCTTTACCGCGATTTTACAAAAAACTGCACCGTGGGAAAACTCTACGACAGGGCTAAAATTATAGTATAATGTTTACTCTATCATCATGTGGATTTTCAGCCGTGAGGTATGTCGGTCCATTAAATTCTTAAAATAAGCGAGTTTTTCTTGATTTGTAATCCACTATTATGGGATAGTATTTAGAATAAGAATTGGTATTTACCAACCTTGCTGTAATTTACTGCTATGACGTTCGAATATGGAGTTTTAAAAGATTGATCGTGCTAAATCACCAATCTAATAAGAATGATATTCCTTTTTTGCAAGATTTTGTGTGCGTGGACTTTTCATGCCTAAATACACAATTTGAACCCCTTTGGAATATAATAATGAGATGTATATCGTTTGTATGTAAGTTCCTAGAGTTTTTTTTCGAGATTCGTCTCATGTAGGGCTTATAATACTAATGTATTAAAAAGTAAAATAACAAAACTACCGAACTCCAAGGAAAACCTGGTTTTATAGCTAGCTAAACCTCTAACTTGTAAGACATTCCATTATATTGACCACAATTTGTGAGCAAAACAAACAGACATAATAGGTAAAGATTATATGACCGTCGGCAGTCTTCGGAGGTCATCTCGATGGTTAATTAGATGACGTGAAGACAAAAATACACCCGAAATGTTGATACTTTTTATTGAGCCAATGCATTGTTAATTGTTTATTTTTTTTATACTTTTTGTAATTTGGATATACGTTGTTTTTGTATGTTATAAATCAAATATGAGAATTTGAGTCAAATCGGTGAAAATGAAATTGACAGCTTATGCCCCCTTAAAGTCTACAAAAGAGCAATACAATTATTACCTCGAGAAAAATAATTACTAATTCACGCGTACAATACAAAAAAGTAAAATCACAAAAATACTGAACTCCGAGGAAAATTCGAAAAGGAAAGTCCCTAATCAAATGGCAAACTCAAAAGCTCAAACACATCAAACGAATGGATAACAACTGTCATATTCCTGACTTGGTACAGGCATTTTCTTATGTAGAAAATGGTGGATTGAACCTGGTTTTATAGCTAGCTAAACCTATCACTTGTATGACAGTCGCATCAAATTCCATTATATTGACAAGGATGCGTGAACAAAACAAACAGACACAACAGGTAAAAATGTCAAAAATTGGGGTACAGCAGTCAAAACTGTGTTATAATCTTAATCACTATAAAAACAAACAACTATGTCAACTTGTTAGTTTTACTAATACTAGGATATACCTCCGTCATATGCTAATGCGGAGTTTCTCTTTAACGGTTACCAAATTTTCTTTCTGTAATCGCATTGAAGGGATTTACCGTTTAAATTCCCTGCTCAAATTCCCCTAAGGCACTTCAAATCAAAAGCAAAGGGGAATTGCATTTGTGTAGGGTTCTTCATCTCAAGTCACAGTGAGCCCTTTAACGCGTAGCCAAATCAAAAGGTCAAACCACACTGCAAGCCTTATACCTGAGTTGAGAGGAATTCATTTTGATATGTTTTATTAGATGTTTACTGATAAATTAAATAATTTAAAAATACGCGGCAGCGAACGAATCATGTCTGTACTATAATATCTTTTTACATGAAAGTTTTATGATCGTCTTAATATTTTGGTTTGAGAACTCTTGGTGTCAATGTTCGTACCTGCATGCTTTTGCATCCGTAGTCTTATCTCGGAAAGTAATGAACAAAACACCATATGGTACGATCTGGTGTGTAAATATATCTTAGCGAGACCGACTATACGTACCACAAGGTGAAGTTCACGAACCTAATTTACCAAATAAATTCTGCTATAAATATGCTTCTGAACTTTATATCGCTATCTTATACTGGGTTTTGAGTTCAGTTATAAAAACCTCAACAAACATATAAACTATAATTAGAAGTCTTTTTCTAGCTTTTATATCACCTTTAAAACGGCAAATCAATCTATAACATGCAATAGACGCTTCATTAACTAAAAGTGTTTTGCCCTACATGTTTATTTCTTATAAAATCTTTGTCTTTCAGTTAAATAACTTGTTGCAAGGTTACATTCAATGTTCACAAAAGCCAATCACACCACAAAATTGTATCACTTTGACCTTACATCATATAATAGTTTATATAAATGTGTATGTTGGGGAACAATAAAGCGTTTTAACTGTCTTTTAATTATTTAAGTTGCTGCGTTCAGTGGCGTAGCTTGGCCATTTTTAAGTGTACGCCAGAACCTCAACAGAATACCTCCTGGTCTGGGGCGAAACCCCCCGGATGTTCACGCATTATTGAGAAAGAGATACCAATATCTGTCATTAAAAACTCATCAATAGCAACATACTTGGTCGGTTAAGAACAAAACTTTACGACAAAGGAGATGATTTCAGCTTCCAATTGTGAACTTTTCTTTTCTATGTAGCAACATTCCAGCAGCACCTGCATATGGAGTATATACATGCCAGTTGATAAGATATTTCAGAGCTTGCATTTCCTATCATCATTTCCTTGATAGATAGTGGATGCTTTCAAGGAAGCTACTGAACCAAGAGTTCCAAGTGGTGAAGTTGAAATCATCCCTTCGAAAATTTTACGTTCGCCATAACGAGTAGGTTAATGACGTCTGATATGTTCCAATTGTTGATATTACCACAATCCCGTCCTATTTTCCTCTAATGTGATCTACCGAATTAGACTTATCACTGGGTTTGCACACGTGGAGTAGAATTTGCTTACCCTTCCGAAGCACCTGAGATCACCCCCAGGTTTTGGTGGGGTCCATGTTGTTAAGTCTTATGTTTCTATGTTGTGTTTTGTATACTGTTGTTTGCCTTTTCATAGTTTTTTGTTTTTTGCCATGGTATTGTCAGTTTGTTTTCAACTGATGAGTTTGAATATCCCTTTCGCGTCTCTTTTAGAGTCTAATTTTTTTTTTTTTTTACAGTTAAATTTATTCATTGTATTGATTTGGAATATAATGGTAATGTATTTAAGAGAAAAAATGACCAAAACAGTTGCTTAAAAATAAGTTTAAAAGCAATCTAAAATTTATATCTATATTTACTCGCATGCTCGTATCTTATGAGTATAACGAAATCAGAGATATATATTTTAATTAGATTGGTTTAAAAGGAGATGTGGGGTAAACAATCAATCGACAAAAACTCAAAACTTTATATAGAGATAGTCAAAAAGCAAGTCTCCATTTCAATGTTGTCGTTCTATTAATTTTTTTGACCTTATAGATCTAGTTTACTCACCTTTTTACACCAAAATATTTTGTTAATGGACATATGTTCTAATTAATTTTCATAGATGGGCAGGTGTAACGTAAAAATAAATATTGAACTGTAACATAAAAATGCAAGCCACATCGTATCTGACCAGATAATGAATTGCTTTAAACAGTAGTAAACTGAGTAGAATTCACAGTAGATTGAGACTTTGACAGAAAATGAAAAAAACATATATAATATAAAATATGAAAAAACACGTTATTAATTGCATGAGCTAGAAGCGCTTTTCTGGATTTACCTTCATCAGGAACGCTCAAAGCCGAATATTTTAAAGCCGAGGATGTAAAAGAACAGAAACAGTTAAAGAGCTACATGTATATGACCTAAAAGTACCTAATAAATCATATGATACCATTTGATTAAAAAGTATATTTCTTCATTTTGTCTTTTATCTCCAATTACAAGTCATTGAAGAAAAAAATACAAGGCTCATGTGCTTTTAATCAGTTCTTATAATTTATTTGGTTTCAAATATTTTTTTCTTCAAAATTTATGTGTACGCCCGGGCGTTTTGACGTAAACGTGGCTATGCGCATGGCGTTAGTTCCTCATAGATGCATATCACACGTCCCCTTTTATCATAATCAATAAAATATAATCAATATTTTTAAGTTTTATATCCGAACTCTACTCTCAGATACTAATTAAGTGACATAATTATATATTAATGATATAACTTAATGTACATGTAAGACTTCTACAGCCTCCTAAATACCCAACGGTCAATGTAACTAATATTTCATTAATATATCTGAATTCTTATTTTTGAATTAGAAACAAAGAAAACAACTGTACAATCACATAATATAGCCCGCTTTATTACCTTGGGATTGAACAGATCAATACGCTCTCTCTCTCTCTCTCTCTCTCTCTCTCTCTCTCTCTCTCTCTCCTTGACCTAGCTTTCATTCTTACAAATATACCTGTATTGGTAAATCGTGGTAAAAATGTTCTTGATCACCTTTTATCAACAAAACATGGAATATAGGTCAATATCTTGAAGACGGTAATGAGCATTAAATTTGATCGATTGAAACAAAATAAGAACTTATCTTTGAAGTAATTATTTATATAAAGTCTATAATGCTTCTTTCGTGTTCTGGATTTCAATACCACAGTTTATCTGGATTGTAGGAGATCTTGACCACTTGACACTAATGAGAGTCTGATTGCTTGCGTAAGGTAGTCATTTATATAAAATGCATTAGGAGAGCTGTCCTTAATTCTTCAATCATCTAGCCCGCAAGTCCGCATTTTCACTTTATTTGTATGGCAAACTCTTAATATCTTATGGTTATTTTTGTCATTGTTTTGCGGTCACATTGATATTCCCTGCATCCCTTTTTATTCATACCAGCATGACAACTTAGCTTAAATCACCAATTACACGACCAAGAAAGGATTCTAAAAAGCAAAAGCAAAAACAAAAACAAAAAAACAATTACTTTGAGTGAAATGTTTTAAAATTTCGTAAATGGAATATCTATTGTACTTCATATGCAAGTACAACTGATTTGGTGTATTGTAATAGCATATACGATGAGGGAAGGACTTTAACCCACGTTATGTTGCACGCTTCAGTTCGCCCCGATTCCAGTAGGCGAAGGGAACTGAGGTAGTGACATAATTCATATAAACTTATTTTTAAGTTATAGTTATGGAAAATATATATTGCTTTTCTCTATTGCTCTTCATAACGTTACAGCGAACCATTACTGCGTTCGAGAAAGGGAGGATATGAACTATTTAGTATTAAATCATTTATTTATTTGAAAGTTGATATTTCATACAGTTCGTTAAGTATATAGACCTGTGGAGAAACTCTTAATGTTCAATTCGTAAACATTAGTCGAAAGTTAATTAAGATAGAAGTATCATTATACTTGAAAACTATAAATGCAAAAGAATAAAATCTCTAAAAATCAAAAATAGCTGAATCATTTTTCTCTTTAAGCCTTAAATACTATATAATAGTCATACTATGTTTAAACGATAGAAGCAATATTGCCAATAGTTTTAACTGTAGATCGATATATTAATTATTCTTTGTTGTGAAAAGAGAAGATAGTGAGAGGCAACTGTCGAAGAAAGACAAACAAAACCATGACAATTGGAAAAGAATACGACAGAACAATACACTACATAAGAATCTTAAGATTTCCAAGGTGTTCCGGAAGGGTACACATTTACTGATACACTATTGGCGCGTACCGTTGTTTAGATCACTGCAAGTTACGAACTGGTAATATCGCGCGGTAGGTCATGCAATATTTGAGGAAGAGACAAAGGGATTGTGAGGATCAGAATTGAAAGTCGATTATCGTGACTATGATACATTTACTATGTGTTACATTTTGTTAAAGGCGTCCAATTTAGTTAAGCATGTAGATGCGTAATGCAACTGTTGCTGCCAAAAACAACAAAAAATTAGAAGTTAGATTAAAATCTGCATCCTCTTGGTTGTAGTATGAAATAATAAATATTTTGCTTAAACAAGTATGTCATTTAAAAAGCAGCCGATTCAATTTGCAAACCACTGAATGTAATTGTAAATACAGATTCGTTTACATAGTATGTCTGTAATGGTATTTAGGGAAAATCAAATTATATATTAAACATTTTAATGTACCTGACACAAATCCATCTTCCTATAGAAAGTTCATCTTAGATGAAAAAAAAAGACTGTTCTTTCTCAATATCTGTAGGCAATGCAAGTTTGTTCTGTCATTTTGAAGTTTCTTAACTGCAGGCTTTTACTTGAAAATTTAGCACGAAAAAACGTTGTAAGAAAGAGTAGTTGAAAATCTGATTAAAAAAATTGTAAAATACTTAAATGTTGTCTTTAAAATTTACACAATAACAGGCGCGTAGCTACGTTTACGTCAAAACGCCCGGGCGTACACATGAATTTTGGAGAAAAAATATTTTAATCTAAATAAATTAAAAGATCTGGCTAAAAGCACATGAGCCTTGTAGTTATTTCTCCACTGACTTGTAATTGAAGATACCAGTCGGAAGAAATTTACTTTTTGTTCAAACGGTATCATATTATTTATTTGTTCGTTTTCTGTCAAAATCTGAATCTACTGTGAATGATCCTCCCTTTCCTATAGTTTAAAACAATTCATTATCTGCTGAGATACGATATGCAGTTTTGTCGAGCCTGCGAGACATTCCGTAATCGGCGTTGGCGTCGTCAATATTTATGTTCAGCCTGTGGTTAAATTTTTTTTAAAACATCAATGAATTTGTAAAACCTTTATGAAATTTTACAGAATATAGGCAGAAACTTTTTTTATGATCAAAAGAGTATCCAGAGCATAATTATGAAAATTTACTTTTAATTTTTCCGCATTTTACTGAAAAGAACATTGTTTTTATTAGTTAACAAGTAGATACTGTTTGTTACGCATCAATTACTTTGTCAAAACTTCATCGAATTTTATGTAAAAATGTTAACACCAACTGTACGATTTTGTTTTTGCACCAGATGCGCATTTCGACAATTAATGTCTCATCAGTGATGCTCGAGGCCGAAATATTTGAAAATCCAAAACCTAATAAAAACATTGGAAGAGCTGATCAAAATAAAACGTACATAAAGTATAGCTAATTCCGGACAAAGAATCAGAGCTTTGCATGGGGGAGATATATTCCTTTATTTTTAAATGATTTCAAAACTTTTACAACAGTCAGCAAATTTCTGTCTAAAAAATTATTTTTTATTTTTTTTTCATTTTTCAGTATTTTACCATTTTTTGGGGCAATTAGCAGACGGTTTTGAATTAGATATTTTTCACCTGCTACATTTGTAAACTTTCATAGATTCTTATGAAACTTGGACAGAAGCTTATCTTCCAAGATCAAGAAAAACATTTAAAGAAAAGTTTCATTTCTTTTAAATCATGTATTTGACTGAAAAATGGATTCATTTTTTATAGTTTAACCGACAGCAGCAATCCCAGGCGAAACACAGGATTCCACGGAACCCTTTGAGTATGTTTATATCACACATGACCATCTATGAAGATTTATTATTGTATGTACTTGTCCATTAACGAAATTTGCGCATAAAATGGGAGAAAACTAGATTAAGTCATAATAATCAAAAGAACGACACCATTGAAAATGTAGACTTGCTTTTTTTATATTTCGAAAGGTTTGGATCTTTGGTCGATTGATTGTTTTACCCCACATCTCCTTTTAAACATATTTCATAGTAACAACTATTGGCCATTAGATTCCAAATCAACACACTGAATAAATTATACATGAAAAAATCAAAAAATTAGACTTTAAAGTACTAGTATGTTGCTATTGATGAGTTTTAATGACAGAAATAGTATCTCTCTCTTAATAAATCGTTAGCTTCCGTCGGACCCCTGCTGAGAGTTCCCTTGCCTTGTACCCGCTGGGGACCCTCAAACCCCTCGCCGAGGTTCGGGCGTACACTTAAAAATGGCTTAGCTACGCCACTGAATAAGCACTGTAAGCTAATTTCCACACACCTATTTCACTCTCTCCTTTAACATTATCTAATTATTTTCCAAGTCAACCTCCCCCCGCATAAAATTTGGCACGGAAAATTGGATGAAAAATTAAATATTCTACAATTTTATACATGTAGTCAATAATATTAGATATTAGTTGAAGATTTTAGTATTCATGACACTTGAAAAACTGAAGCAACGTAACTACACATTTGCGTTCTCTGTTGACTCCGGTACTTCTTTTCTTCTGGTGTCTAATTGACATATATTCAGGGCCTTAGTTTATTTCACCTTTAATGTAGGTTAATTCACGTGCTGAGCGCATGGCAAGTCGAAATCATATTTTCTGTATAAGTACATGTAAATAAATGATCGTAGGACGAAAGGGGGTTACATTTATGAATATCACACCTAATGCAATGTCTGTGTTTTGTATAGATGAATGATGTCAAGGGAACTGGAACGTTCTTGAAAATTAACCAAATGAATTCAGTGATTATTGAATTGTTAGTGGTAAATGCAGCTGTTTGTTTAAGTGTCTTAAGTGTCAATCAAATAAAATAAATCTTAAAATTGAAAAAGAATAAAAAAAAATTTAACTATTGTAACATTTAAATAATTTTCTGATTAACAGAAATATGTGGGATGCGTACAATGAAAATGTAACTAACTGAACTTAAATGTTAATATTAACTTGAAAGAAGGAGTATGATCAATATCTACCCAACGATATGATGGTAATGTATCTTAGAGCTCAAAATAATGCACTGTTTCGCTTGATGGAATTTGCTGACTAAGAGTCAACTTTATTCTCTTCTCAATAGTCACATACAATAACAAAACTGGGTTTCAGAGAGAGAGAGAGAGAGAGAGAGAGAGAGAGAGAGAGAGAGAGAGAGAGAGATTGTTTAACAGTAGAAGAGTCTTAAGGGAGCTACCATTTGATTTTTATTTTTTATTGGGTGGGGGGGGGGGGGGGGGGGGGGGGGGGGGGGGAGGGGGTGCTAGGATGAAAAATTTTGTCCTGAATTTTTTTAAGTTGTAATCTCTGTCTTGCCTTTTTATTTTTTACTCTATCCGGTCCTGTCCTTTTTATTAGTTTATCCTGACTTTTTTACATAAATTGTCATCCTGCCTTTTTTTTGCCAAGTTGCTTATCCTGCCTTTTTTTTTTACTCAAAACTCCTGTACTGCCTTTTTTTAAATTTCATCCTAGCCCCCCTCCCCGTAAAAATCAAATGGTAGCTCCCTAATGGTATACAGAATTTTCAACACCTTTACGTTCATACCACTGGCGTACTACCACGTGAGTACTACCCATTGCAGCAGGAACAACTTTGGTCGTAGTATGTTTTTGGCTATACGTTTACCTTATAAAATATAATTAATCATTCATGATCCTCAGTTACATAAAAACTGTATCATTTTTCCCCCAGAATACTAGCTTTCCATTTCTTCGCCAGAGCATCAAAAAAATCAAAAGGATATCTATTGATATTTTTTTTCTAAAATTATAGATCAAACGACATCTTTAACAAAAATAAGTTAGTTTGTATCTGAAAAAAGACAGTTTTATTGACGATAAAATTTTGGTTTTTATTTGGTTTATTCTCAAACTTTGTTTTCAGATAAATATTGAAATTTACAAAAATCCATTAAAAACTTCAGTTTATAGGTATCTTTTGTTTTTAGTTTAGGTCTGATTATGCTAGAAATCGTAAATGATACATTTAATGTACACTCTTTGAAACAGATGAACATAAAAAAGAGGACTCATCGATAACTTCTGGAAACGACACACGCACTGTCGGAGGTCGCAAAAACATTGTATTTCTTTCTTCCTAATTTTTAATGTTCCTTTCTTATTAAAAAATCAAGGATTGTTTTGTTTTTAGCGTTTAACAATTGTGATGTAATTTTGGAATCGATTTGGGATGATTAATATGGCCTTTCCTTTGGCCTTTTGTCGGAAGAACATATCATTTGGTACAGTTCCATTATAAGTTCATTAATCACCAACAAGGAGGGACCCTATCAATTCACCTTAGTTCATGTTTTGAACAGTATTTAATTTTGACAAGCGGAAAATTTGCTTTAGTGTCTGATTCAGAACGTCTATCATTTGTCATTAATTAATTTGAAAGAGTCTTTTGTTATAAAAAACTAAGAATTCAACGATATTTTTGTTTTAAGAAGAAAATGCTAGCTTGGATGCAGATTACTGTCCAAATTGTGTCATATTTAAAGCTTGGCTACTGAACAGTTGCATTTATATTCTATTTGTTAGAATTAATTGGATATTTTTTATATTAAATTTCAGAACAATGTATTTATTAAAATAGAAAAAAAAAATAAGGTGAATAAATAAAAAAAAATTCAAATGACATTTATTCTAATCTTTAGTATCATTATTTTACTTTCTACTTTTTTTCAGTATCTAAAATATATCTAATATATAATATTTTTGTACATTTTCCTTGATTAAATAGCAGAATGTAATATCTTTTATTAAATTTTACAGGTAAAAAAAAAGTTAAAAAATATTACTATAATTCAGAAATCAACTAGAATTGTTAAAACAACAATTCCCCCTATGTTTACATATGCATGTAATTAAAAGTGGGCAAACTAGGATGACACCATTTCAACATCCACTCTCTTAAAGATAAAAATCTCAAAAGAACTGACATTTAAGATACATTTAAGAGTAACATACATATAATTTAAAGATTGTATTTCGATGTTCAGTTGATATAATGAAAACAAAAATTACCGAAAACATTGGACAGTACGACAAACAACACCAACATCCACTATTGAGACCAGATATACGGAAACATTGGACAGTACGACAAACAACACCAACATCCACTATTGATACCAGATATACGGAAACATTGAACAGTACGACAAACAACAACAACATCCACTATCGAGACCAGATATACGGAAATATTCGGAAAATCACGAACTTCAAAGGGTGTAAGATATGAGCATCGACAGGTAAGCAAAGAGTTTAACAATCTCCATCGCTTATGTTTTCAACATTAGTTCATCTACCTTCAGAATATTTTGTATTGGTATATTCGGTTAATTGCAGGAAAAGTCAGGAAGGTCATGGCCTAAGAATATAAGATAAATAAAAAATTGATAAATGATAATGATAATAAAAAACAAATCACAGACCTCAAAGCCTAAATTATGTCTCAGCAAAAAAAAAAAAAAAAAACAATTTAAAAAAAATCGAAATTCTTAATATTAAACACATTTTTGTAAGTGCTAATAAACTGTTATCACAGAGATATGTCTCGCCTTTTTGTAATTTTGATAATGCAAATGTTGAAATTAAAATAGCAATACTTAAACATGTAAGTTATTCAAATATTCAAAGTCGATGAACCATGACTGAAGTTACATGGCTAAACAATCTCCATGAAAATGGGATTTGCCAATGCTAATACAACTGCATACCAAATACCATTGACTTATTATAAGTCGTTCCCTTTGAACAAACCTAAACACAAACATTAACTTGTAAACTATGTAAAAGTTTAAGTCAATGAACCATGATGAGGGGTAGGGGCTATATAATCTCCATGGAAACGATACTTGCAAATGCCAATAAATTTGCATACCAAATATCATTGACTTAAGATAAGCAGTTAATCTTTAACTGATCTAATCACAAACTACATGTAATACATGTAAACTAAGAAAAAGTTTCAAAGTCAATAGACCATGACTGAGGAGGCGGGACCAAATATTCTTCATGTAAATGAGATGTGCTAATGCTTATACAACTGAATAAAAATTAACATTGGCCTACCACTAATGGTTCCCCTTGAACTGACCTAATCACAAACTAATACATGTAAACTAAGCAAAAGTTTCAAAGTCAATAGACCATGACTGAGGGGACAGGGCCAAATAATCGCCATGGAAATGAGATGTGCCAATGCTAATACAACTGCATACCAAATATCATTGACCTACCACTTGTGGTTCACCATAGACCAGACGTAATCACAATCTAAAACATTGTAAACGCCGCCGCCGCCGCAGCCGACGCCGGAAACAGCATACCAAAGTCTCGCTTTTTGACTCCGTCAAGGGGAGACAAAAATCTAAAAACAAAGTATTTCGGTATGATCAAATAAATTTCCATTTTTTCTTGAAGTGGAAGTCGCTCGCGTTTAAAAACAGCTATCTAGGTATTTTTTTGTTTTTGTTTGATAAATATATTAATCTTTTCTTGGGTTAACGTTAATTTGTGCAGATTCTGTCGATAACAAGTGATTTATTTTGACTCTCAGTTGAATTTATCATGAAAAGAACTTATCACAGATGATGATACTAGAAAAACCTAAGACTTTAAATCATTGAGAATTATAAAATGACACCGACTGCATCATTGAAGTCAATCATTGTCAATCTTAAATTGTATCTGGATTCAGTTACGGTAAATGTTTAATCCATTCGTACATAGATCATATTTAAAACATGTAAACAAAATTAATGCAATTCTTTTTTAATTAACGACAATACTTTGAATGGATTACGTCATATATTTTAGGGGGTAAAACCTATTGTGACTAATTACATAAGGAAAGTCGTCATTTTGAATCCCGGAATTTAGTTGTATGCGATTTCTTTAATAATAAACAAAATTGCCACATTTTTACTTGAAAATATTTGTCAAATTTATTCCAACACTGAAGCGTACACGAAGCCTATAACACGTATATTTATTGTCTTAATGACACGGAAAACAAACATTACTAAAAAGTAATTAAAAAACTTTTTATACATTGTGACTTGGATGTAGAGTTGTCTCATTGGCACTCATACCACATCTTCTTATTTATATAAGCTATATAGATAGATATAAGTTATTTGGTTTGCTCCTGACCCCTACGGATTAATTAAGGGTTTATTGTAAAATATGTAGGGGTGAGGCACACAGGACTTTTCCTAACAAGTTTTGTATCAAGATAAACAATGAAATACAATAACAATGATAGTAGACCTGACGTCATGATAACGCTTCATAATCTACTGACCCCTTAGCCTGCGGATCCACTGGGGGTCACTACGTGACGACGTTAAACCAATCACATCGCCACTAATCTATCCGAGGTGCGATGAATATATACAGAAGACAAAAATCATAGTTGAAGGTAGAACGACACCTACACAAATCCATACCAGAGAATGTAAACTGTCACTGAAAGTAAAATGAAAATATTCTTTTTTATATATAGCATTGCAAAAGTTCATGATTTTCTAATTTCTTCACACTAAACCAATAAGAAGTTTACAGATCGATGTTTTAATCTTGGAAAGCATGGTCTATTTATGAACGATTATCAATAATTGGTCTTTGTATTTGCTTTTAGTTAATGCGAACACTCTTCGGTGGTTGCTTTGTATCTTTTTGTCTTTAAATTAACTGTTTTTGTTCTTTGGCAATGCAAAAGTTCATGATTTTCTGATGTCTTCGACTAAACCTTTAAAAAGTGTACTGGTCGATACTTTAATGATTAATGATAATTGGCCTTTGTACTTACTTTAAGTTACTGCAAGCACTCTTGCTTTGTGTCTTTCTGTCTTTCGGTTAACTGTTTTTTTTTTTACTTAGCACCGACCTTGTTAGTCAAGCTTTTTCCAACTAATTTTCAAAATTTATTTTTCCGTCTGTCATAATTGTGTTTCGTTGAATGCATCTGTTGTATTGTTTCCCATTTTGTTAACCGGGATTTTTGATATAGCTTACAAAAATGGTATTGGTTTTTCTCATAGTTGAAGGACGGATGTTGACTTGCAGATGTTTACATTCTTGCTCTTTCATCTTTTTGTTGTTAGTTGTCTATCTGGCAATCATACCACATCTCCGAAATTATCATAACATTATATCATTAAATTCAAGTTTAAGGTTTTTAAAGAATGTTTTATGAACATTCAAAACGATTGATAAAATTCAGTTGTTTGTACGATATGTTAAGCTCTAGATTGCACTTAGACCCCGTTAACACGTACGTCTGGTAAATATGATCGATCTTTTTCTGAGATTGATCTTAAAAGATCGATCTTTTTAGTCTAATGTAAACGGGAAAGATCGATCTTCAATCGGATTTTTGAATCGATGTTTCTTCAAGTGTAAACGCTTAGATCGAGTCTTCTTAAACTATAAGTGTTATATTTGAATAAGAAAATAAAACATTAGATAAAGACTAAAAAAGTAGTGGATACATTTAAGGATGTTCTTGGGTCAGGTTTAGGATTTTTTGTCAGAAGTTCGGACTCCTTGTTTTATTCCCTACGATACAGGGTATAACACCCATTTTGCTTTTCATATAAGACTTCAATAGCTCATAAAAGGTCATTTACCAAAATTTAAGCAGATTCTAGATTTTTTTTTTTCGATTTGAGACCCAAATAATACCAATGCAAGTATAAGGTAAAAGTCCGACTCAGTATTTTCCCGCCATTTCTAAAAAAATAAATATCTCGAAAAGGAGCTATATAACCTATCAATATTTTAGCTTATTTTGTTCCTTAACTAATGCTCTTCTGACTTATATTATCAATTTTAAATTCTAGATTTTTTTTATTTCACCTAAGTACTTCCTTCACGCAGACTAATATTTTTGTTATTCGTCAATTATTTTGTTATAAATTATTAATTTTCTTAATTGAAATGTTTCATATTTTTCTTGTCGGGCCTTTTATCACCGACTAAACGGTATGGGTTTTTCTCATTGTTGAAGACCGTATGGTTGCCTATAATTGCTTATATCCACTTCATTTAAACTTTGGTGAATAGTTGTTTTATTGGAAATCATACCTTATTTTCATAACAATGATCTACCATCAACACCCCTCAATGACAAAACACATTAACGATACAATCTAAAACTAGGTTCCTGACTCGAGTTGACATATGAAAATGTTTCTAAGTTAGATTATGCTTTGAGATCTCAGCCCTATTCTTTTTAATGCCGACCAGTGGCCTCACAAAAAATACAAATGTCAAAACCGGTTAGTATGTCAGAATGACAACTGTGAACATAATTATGTATCTATAATAAAATGTATTTGGTAAATTGTGAGGTTTGAACCAAAGTCATTTGAACGGTAAACTAATTTATCAGACTTGTCACGTGATGTACTTTCTCCTTCTTTCTCGTAACCTTGCTGGAATAGTGTTGTTTGGTCTAAAACAAGAAAGAGACGTTTTTTTTAAACTAGATCAGAAAACATATGTAATTGGATTCTTTCACAGAATTTTAAATTTGTTAAATGTAAAACTATTTTCCTTGTTGAAACAAACATCTAAATCAAATTCCGTTTTATGGATGTTCTAACGCATTTATCTGGCTAGCTGTCCAGCTTATTCGATAAGCTGTATTCGAATACTTAGGCCATTAAAAAACTAATATGATGACATCGTTTTTCAAAATAGCGGCATATGATGACAACATAAGCAAATTAGCAAGGCGAAATTCTTTGTTTCATTTTCTTTCTTGTCACAATTTAAACATTCCAGATAATTATTTTGGCATACTTATCAGTTGATTAATTTACCAAATTTTAGATTTCTTTAAACGTTAAGTACCCTTGAAATTCATTCTTGACAGATATTCCTTACGAAATTTATATTAAGTAGCCACTCCATTGAACAAAGAATGATACTGATGAGACATAAGAGTATGATTTACGGAAGCCTGAGTAGCAGGGAATCATTATATTTGAGTTTGTAGAGAGTTTATTTTTTAAATCTAGTTTATGTACAGTTAAATCAACATAAAGTACAGGAAATAATAAGTGTCATCATTGTTTGTTTATTGAACATGCGTTACAGAAACAGCATATGCACAATTTTATTTACTCAGCTATTATCATTTTATTTCTGTATTGAAAACACAAGCAATAATTATGTAACTTTGACGGAATTGCTTTACCTTCCTGCAAGAAATTCTTGCGATATGTTCGCATAAAGATTTCTATTGCATTTCCATTTTTTTATATAATAAAAATCCTATAAGGACTTCACACTGCCAATTTTTTTTCTCCTAAAATTTTAGGAAGTTACTGCTAGTCCTCGAGGGTGTCATCTGCTTTATAGAAAGTGCATCGGTACTGACATGATTTATAAAAGACTTCTTCCTAAAATTCTACATTAATAAATTAAGAAAGTATTAAGAAACTATGGTTCCCACTTCTCAAGCAAAGTTGACCTTTGATGAATTTTTCTATTCTTTTAGGTCCTTTTTGGTTATATATAGTTCCTGACGTTTATACGTATTTGTCGGGTGTTGCTAAACCGTTTACCAACACATGTATTTGTCACAGCACTACATCATTGGCTTTTAAATGTTGGGTTTGAGCGTTCCGTTGAAGGTAAATCATTATATATAAAAAAAAAAAAAAAAAAAAAAAAAAAAAAACGCTGCAGACTAACTAAATTTATAAAGCGTTATTTCATTTACCATTTTGGTATTCCTCTTTTTAAATCTAGTATATAATCTCTTTACTGCACTATAAAATCATAATACCGTATTTAAGGATATAAGCAGTTATTGAAACAAGCCCGAAGTTCTAAATTGATTATATGATATCAAGCTGTCCTACATTGAAATATCGGCAGCTGTACTTCGGAGTAGATTTCATTCAGCAAAATCACATACAAGTCGGAAAGACACGATTTATGTACAGCAAAACCAAACAAAATAATAGAGGACACGATTAAGTGTACAGCAAAATCATACAAAATACAAGACACGATTTTGTGTACAGCAAAATCATAAAAATACAAGAACATGATTTTGTGTACAGCAAGATCATACAAATACAGGAAGACATGATTTCGTGTACAGCAAAATCATACAAAATACAAGAAGACACGATTTTGTGTACAGCAAAATCTTACAAATACAGAACATTTACTTATTTTGTGTACAGAAAAATCATACATAAACAAGACACGATTTTGTGTACAGCAAAATCATACAATTACAGGAAGTAAGATTTTGTGTACAACAAAATCATACAAAAACAGGAAGACACGATTTCGTGTACAGCAAAAGCATACAAATACAGGGAGATACATACGACTTTGTGTACAGCAAAATCATACAAAAACAGCAAGACACGATTCTGTGTACAGCACAATCATACAATTACAGGGAAATAGATTTTGTGTACAACACAATCATACCAATACAGGGAGACAGATTTTGTGTACAGCAAAATCATATAAATACAGGAAGATAAAATTTTGCGCAATGTCCAGATTTTATATGTACAAAAACTTTATTCAGAAAAAAAGAAAAATGATGTCTTGTTTAAAACAAATCTTAATTTTTTTGTGTTCTAAATAACGTAACCGAAAAGCAGGGACTGAAAAACAACTTTAAAATTTCATAAAATTCCTACAGACTGAGACATATATTTGTACTTCTTCGATACATTCTATATACATGTATAAAGTAAAATTGTATCATGAACAGTTCATTTATGGATGAAAATAATGATAAATTTTCGGTGACTTTTGCATGCTTGCTATTCATGATGGCACTGTGCCATAAAGAGGACATTTACAGTTATTGTAAAAATGTGGAATGTAAAGAAAAACAATATTTGACTCACATCAACTTTTTTGTAGTAGATATCTCGTGACGAAATTTGATTTTGCTCTGATCTGTAATAAATTGTATTAACAAGATACAAAATATGGCTATTTTGGTAAAAACAAATCTTCTTTCAATTACTTTGTTGGAAGAGCAGGAACTAATATATTTGCTTTGTGTGTGTGTGTTTTTTTTTGGGTTTTTTTTGCTGCATGTGCATATACTGATTTTGTGTCATAGATGGATACCCCACATCCTTTCTCTTCTGTTATGTTAGAATATTAGACAATATTCAAATATATTTTACTGATATAGTAACTTATGTCTGGCTTTTGATGTATTTATGATACTTAACTTTTGTAAAATCCTAGCATCACTCTTAAAACGTATAAATTGTAAGTGTATCTTGTGAATATAATCGCAGTGGTACACAAGATGTTAATATTATCCATTCATATACTTCGCTGGATTTTAAAGCTTCTATATGATTGTTGACGTTTATGTCTTTTTTCAAACTCATTATGTTGTTTTAATCAAATGCAATGTTATTAACTAAGTCTTGATTTCTTCTTTTAATTTAAAGCTCTGTAAATTTCATTAAATATGAGCTTTTAGGGATGAAGTTAAAAACATTTGTTTACCTAATCGGGGATTCATAGCAATTTATTGAGTACTGTAGTAGAGTATATTTAATCATTTAGTGTTTGCTGAAGACTTCGATGTGACTATTATAAAATTAACTGCATGCATCCGTGGTATTTAGCCTAAAATGGTTTCATTTATATTTCGAAACAGAATTAAAATCCTTTTTGATCGCTCATAAAGAAAGTATATGTTGTTTTTCTTTATTATTATAGTGCCACTTCAAAGAGGCTTACAGAATTGAATCCGTGCTTTTTTAAAAACAAAATGAAGGATTAGTTCTCTCCAAATTAAAGTACAGAATGTCGTAAGTATCACTGACCCTTATCTAATCGCATTGAAAGGTTTCTTTTGTGTTTATTTTAAAACGAAATGGGTCGAGTTTATTTGCATCAAGCAAAACTACTTGATAATTTCAACTATTCTTAGCGATTTTATTGTTTTCCTCTGCTAGTAAAGTGTTTATTGCACGAACTATCTGATACCCTAAGCATGTTGCTTTCAGTAATCAATTTTATTAATTTAAAGGGTATAGGGACACTGTTTTAAAATGAAGATTTTGTCTGAAAAGGGACAATTTGATCATGTTAATAGACTGAATAACGGAATAATTGAATTAATCCATGTATTTTGCTGGATTTACACTATTTGGGGATTGTGAAAGCTTTTCCAAGTAGTTGAAATGATTTTTTTCCTTCAGAATAAAAAATACATATGAGGTAGAACCATTAGTGCTGAGGGTTGTACAAAAACGTACAGAGGTCATTTTGGGCTAGATAGAACATTGGCTTTATTTCAGTCTCATGCTATTACGATTAAATTGTAAACGATTTACATATAACTACACTGCAATACTTTGACAAAAACTATTTGCTACAACAAACAAGATTTATCTCTTTTAGTATTGTTTAAAATGGACCTTGTTGGCAGTAATGTATCAGTGAAGTATATGTAGTGGTTGATCTTATGAATCAATAGACTGTCTACACAAAGGACACTCATTACTGTCTCCCAGACCAACTAGTAAAACTCGGAATAAAAATGGCGGCGCACAAGAAAATTTGTTGTTTTTACAAAATTGAGGGCCTTTGAATACATAAATGAGTTGGGTCATTAAATTTGATTGATTGCTTGATTAATCGAATCCTTAACGTTCAATCGGTCGGTTTGAAAATGGTTTATCAATGTCAAATGTATCGAATTCATTGTCCCAACCAGAAGACTGAAAGCCATTGCTCTCAACATTTCTGATTGGACAAATCATTTTTCACAAAATCGGTGGGACTACCTAAAGAACAACATAATATTTACCAACATGCAAGGAGGTTATAATATCAAAGCTTACCCATTTATTTGATAAAACACACACGATGCTTTAAAAAGAAAACTTTAGAAAAGACTAGTTACATGTTATGATGTTATGGTAAATAATTTTGACCATGAAACAGTTAAAATCAGAACACAACTGAAACTCCCTTTTTGTTTATGTCTATAGAAACCAGTCATCATTTGTTGCTAGCATTTGAATACTATACTAATACAGTCCACTGTTCATATGAAATCGATGTCAATATTTTGTAATATAACATTTGTCCGTGCAAAAAAAATTTATTATTGAATTCAACATCAATGTCATATTGCATAATTCCTTTTACACTTGGAACATCAATTTCCAAAGGTTTCTCTAAAGCGTTTGATTCGGATTCTTCCGATAGCCATTGTACTTTTAAATGAGGCATAAACTGATTAGAAAGTAATGAGGAGATTGATAAATGAACCAAAATGTCCCTTCTTACAACGTGGGATAAATTAACACAATGAATGTTAACTGATAAATAAACCACAGTCAAAAGAGTTGGTAAAGAAGATCGGGTTTTGAAGTTCATAGTCTTTTACTTATGTTGAACAGCTGCGTACCATTTGCAATTTCTGGAATGTTTACCTTCAAATAACAATTGTCAATTGTCAAAAGTATATTTCTATTTCCTTCTACTGATAGAATATATAATTAAACAAAGAGGTTATAAAATAATATCTTATCAATTTAAAAATTAAATTTACGTCTTTGGAATGGAATCATGTGTATTTGGGTTCTTTTAATAAATTTGTACCAAAGGAATCTTAAAACACCTGATTGATGTAATTACGTAATCTGTATGAAAAACACGTTGTCGCGGAATATTTTCACATACTATGGACAGACAGATGATATATTTAATCATTCATGCTATCAATTATTTCGTGCATTTTCTAAGACTACGTAGTTGCAAGCAACACCATTAAACAGATTGAGTCAAATTAAATATCATATTATCTACAACATGGATTTGGAATAGAATATTTTCTACTTAATTGAAAAACAAAGAGATGTACTTCGAAATCCTACATCCGACAACCTACCAGAATAATATAAGTTGATCCTCAGTGTAATGTTTTAGACCCTATATCGTTTAAGTTTATATACCAAAGACCTAACCCGCTAAATACGTCACAGCCAAATAAGTCCGTTTCCTGTTTTGCTAACGATGTTTTCATAAAAAAATACAAAACACTCATTAGACAACAAAATTAATACCAAGATATACAAGAACTAAGTAGTCTTACACTTAAAATTTTACGCATAATGGGCATTACAATGTTTCGACCGAACTATCAAAACGTGAACAGTTTAGGTTCATTATGTGTTACATCAAGACAAATTGTCAGCATTTGTATTTATTTTGCGGCCATGTTGATTAACAAAAATGCATTTTCAAAACGTGTTCATTGTCATAGCTAAGTGCGTATAAAGAAGTTAAAACACCTTTTATATCGATATCGAAATCAACATGTATCCATCATCTCTTAATTGCACTTTGTTTTTCAAAAATCGTATACTGCGCGAATATAAATCATGAATTCCTCTTGTATTGTCATAATGGTATTCTTTCGTTTTACCCTCTTGTATATAAATGCAGCGAATAGCACCATCCATTGATTCACGAAAGGGTTCCATTTGGAGAGAAGATATTAACATTTTAACGTTTATTTGAAAGAATAATTGGAATCATGTCGACTTAACTCCGCGGACATATGATGGATTCTAATTGTATTTACTATATATCAAACTGGAAAAGGCAAAAACTAAATAATGATTAAAATGTTATATTGACATTTCTGTCAAATTTTGGTTAAGAATAAAAACGGTGATTGACGTTTCGCGTGAAGATTTAGATTAAATTCTTAGACATTGAAAGGCTTCTCTTCAACTAAATAGGTGGTGGCAAATAAACTTTTTATTAAGTAATCGATTAAACGCATCTAGTTGAAGTATGTTTTAATCTAAATGCGTCTTCACCACTTCAATAATAACATAACGCAAGAAAAATGCCTGGAAAGATATTAACTGAATGACACGTATTGTGAATTTTTGAAGAATGTGCATGTTTCAATTGTCATTTATATATGGTAACAGATTAAAATTGTTCTGATAGACAAGTTAAACAGGAAATAAAAACAGATGTAAAAACATCATGAATAGTAGATATGTTTAACTTTCCGGAGAAAAATAAAATAAAGAAGAGATAGTATGCCGATCTATGCATTCATTTTATATTAATTAAAGAATCAATTCTAAGGCAAAGCATAACAAACAAACAATTTATGTGGAATTAACGGCCACAGTTCACTTTGAATGACGAGGTCTGACATGATAACAGAATGCCGACATGATTGATTTAACTGACAAATCTGTGCACCATTGGTAGCAATGGATGCTCAAGTTCCTCCAGGTTAAATCCTAAAGAGAACGAGGGCCATGATCCCCAAATACGTCGGGTCTTATTCGCATCACCCCCTGGTTTCAGGGGAGTAAAGATTAACAATTTAACAATTTTTAGATCATAAAACAGTTAAGCTCGAACTGGTACCAATTCAGAACCGGCCACTCAGGGTAGACATGAGATGGTCTCAACAGAACTTCCTGCGGTAACGCAGGAAAGTAAAAAACTAATATGATCCGACGTACAATACAGGAACGGATCATGACCCCTTAATCTTGCCAGATCCCGCCAAACAACTTTTTACTGTGACTAAACATTTTATTACCATATAATGAACAATTATACTATTATTTGAGATATAAACGCTGAAAGTTCATAACAAAAATTTAAAGTTCTATATATATGTGTTCCTGGTGGATAAACTAAATAATCATACTGATTGTTCCAATCACATTGCTGGTGGCTGATTGTCCTGGTAAAACTGTATAACACTCACTCAAATTTGGAATACGATAGTTCTCAAAAGTTTGTTCAGCAAGCAATTCCATCGGCTTAGTCTAGTCATCTCTATTTTTTCCCAACGTATTATGTATCAGGCTTTTCTCTGAACAGCCTGAAAAATGAATAGAACAGCAGCAGACACAAGTAATTGTTGGTAGATTGTGAGGGGAGGTGGGTGGGTTTTTGAAACTTTCACTTATCTAGAAGCGGCTAGTTCAAATGTGAGGCTGAAGTCACGTGATGTTTCTAAGCCGGAAGCGAGATGCGGATCCGAATGATGAAATATGTCTTTATGGAAAATAAATATATTAATCAAATCTCTTTCATTAAATTGGTTTATCTTATAAGTGATAAACCTTATTAATTAAAGAATCAATTCTAAGGCAAAGCATAACAAACAAACAATTTATGTGGAATTAACGGCCACAGTTCACTTTGAATGACGAGGTCTGACATGATAACAGAATGCCGACATGATTGATTTAACTGACAAATCTGTGCACCATTGGTAGCAATGGATGCTCAAGTTCCTCCAGGTTAAATCCTAAAGAGAACGAGGGCCATGATCCCCAAATACGTCGGGTCTTATTCGCATCACCCCCTGGTTTCAGGGGAGTAAAGATTAACAATTTAACAATTTTTAGATCATAAAACAGTTAAGCTCGAACTGGTACCAATTCAGAACCGGCCACTCAGGGTAGACATGAGATGGTCTCAACAGAACTTCCTGCGGTAACGCAGGAAAGTAAAAAACTAATATGATCCGACGTACAATACAGGAACGGATCATGACCCCTTAATCTTGCCACGTGAGTGAGTCTATACACACTCATTAAATACTCCCCCCCCCCCTTTTTTCAACCCCTTGAAAAATTATTAGAAATTCTTTTCCAAATTAGACTTCGGGGAAACGGCGAATTTTGTTAGATGATAGGAAAGTTTCAATACCCCCCTGTATGTTGTTCAAGTATATATCATATCCAATATCGGATAAGTGAGTTCCGTCAAATCTATACAAGTTCATCTCTCGAGCTCGAATATTGGGATGCTGAATAATACAATGCCCATCATTCAAGACATAATTGTTAATAGAAGAGTTTACTCGTTTGCGAGATCTCTCGATAGCTTTTCCGTCTTTAGCACCGTGCCAATACCTACGCATTAGCATTTTGCTCCATACGATACGAGTGTTAGGTAGAAGTAAATGCAGACGCAGAATATCCCTTTCAATATTTTGGATAAGTTCCAAGGTTTTTACTTTTACCAGATCATTGGAACCAAGCTGAATGACTATCATGGCGGGAGGAGAAAATTTGTCAACTGCATGTGATACCTTGGCATTAAATTCATTCCACAACATACCCCTTTTTCCAAACCAGCGTATGTACACCCCTCTGCTTTGAAGACCAATGTTTGGGCCCCCGTTTCTCGTTTTTGCATTAGTCTGTGCCCAATATACAATTGAAGATCCGACGAACCAAATAGCTTTTGAACCTAAAAGGAGGTAATATGTATTATAATATTTAAAACACTTGTTTGAGCTGTAATGAAAGTTAAAGACTCAGATACGAATATAGCGTAAATATGCAACGGAGGACCATCGGCCGCACTGCTTGATAATATCGTCTTTAACACCATTTTTTGCCATATCAGTAGCTCGTCCTATCCGAAAAGAATGAGAACGGATGTGAAACGGTAGTTCACAGAAACCCAAACATTTTTGAAGCAGGGAACAAAATTGATATTTTGTTAAGGCCAAACCATTAAAATGTGTATATAATTTATTAGATCCATTTACGCCGGAGAAGCGAACCTGCAAATAAGATTGCAATAGCGTAATTGGACAGATATTCGAATCGGCATGGCTCTGAATGATCAGGGTTATGGAATTATGCTTTTGATCGGTTTTTGAGCTGCATATTTTTACATGTAATTCGGTTTGACCATTACTCTGAACAAAAGTGATATCTTCACATTTCAATGCATGTCCGCTTTCGTCAGTACGACTGTTTATAGCCAACTCACTTACTCGTAGCATGGCGAAGTACGCAAGAGAAAAGGCAGAAGAAAACAATATAGTTTCATACTGAGAATTACAAACGCTGCGTAGACTGTGAATTAAACGTTTTAACAAGTCAAACGATATCGGCGTTCGAACATCTAGTTTTTGCGGATTTTTTCTACGCAATCCTTCAATCATTTTGCAGATGATGAATGATTTCGTGTTATCTGTTACATTGTTAATCTTGTGTGTGTGGGCCAATCCGGAGATGTAAGTAGAAACAGTAGACGCAGAGAAACCTTTGTACGACAGGTATGCTATAAATTGAGCTATTTCGTCGATAGGTACAGGCCAAATATCACGATAGTTATAAATAATGCGAAACTTTTTTAAACATTCTACTGCTGTTTTATAAGTTTTCCAGGAGTTGGGAGCCATTGAACATTTAAGTAATAGGTCTGCCTCGTCTTTTAACCTTTCCAGAGGTGGGCCGGAATCGTGTATGGGTTTGCATCTGCTGTGGGGCATAGTTTCCGGAACTTCTGAAAATCACAACGAGAGAGGGAGTCAGCAAGAGAATTCAAATGACCTGGGATATGTTCGGCTTTAATCAATATGTTGTATTCCAAGCAGGCCAATACAAGTTTTCTGATCAGGGACATAACACTTGTCGACTTTGAAGACTTTTTATTGATTATAGAAACTACGCTCTGGTTATCTATGTGAAATAAAATTTTCTTGTTTTTTAACATGCCTCCCCAAATGTTCAAAGCAACGACTACAGGGAACAATTCTAGAAAGGTAATATCGGTTAAAATTCCAGAAATTATCCAATTGTGGGGCCAACTCGCCTGGGCCCATTTCCCTTCAAAATAAATTCCGACCACACCTGAACTGTCAGTGAACAATTCGAGATCAGAGTTAGATGACCAGAATTTATCCAGAATTACGGTAGTACCATTGTAATTTGATAGAAATAGTAACCAAATATTAAGGTCTTCTTTCATAGCCTTAGTTATTCTGGTTCTGTGATGGGGCCTACGCAAATTGCAAGTGGCGTCAATCAAACGACGACAAAAGGCTCGACCCGGGACAATTACTTGACATGCAAAATTTAGTATGCCAATCAATGATTGTAAATCCCGAAGGGTGATTTTGGATCTACCTAAACAAAAAGAAATTCTGGATTTTAACTCAACAAGTTTGTCTTCGGGTAGACGCATTTTGAAACTTTCACTTATCTAGAAGCGGCTAGTTCAAATGTGAGGCTGAAGTCACGTGATGTTTCTAAGCCGGAAGCGAGATGCGGATCCGAATGATGAAATATGTCTTTATGGAAAATAAATATATTAATCAAATCTCTTTCATTAAATTGGTTTATCTTATAAGTGATAAACCTTATTATCCATGCATACATTTAGTATTCATGCATTTTTTTTAAAATCAGAAACGGTACAATGACTTATACATGGAAAGTAAAAAAAAAACTGAAAATTGAACAACTTATTTTGAACTGAAATTTCTCAAAATGTAAACAATGGATTATTACAAACACGCTGGGAATTTGGCAAGTGATGTATAGCAAATTTAGAATTTACCAACTGTATTGAAAACTTATATTCCCTCCTGCAATACCATAGACGTAGTAAGAATTTATTTTCCACTGATTTTAATCATTAGCCTGAAAATGTGTACATGGACCTTCCTTTTTAAATGACACTTGGCTAAAGTATGTAGGAAATTTATTTGTACCAGTTTCAGTGAACAAATCACCAATGAATTGTCTTTTGAGAGGTTTACATTTGAAGCTAGCTATAAAACAGGTTTAATCCACCATTTGTTACATAAGGAAAAAAGTAAAATAACAAAAATACCGAACTCCATGAAAATTCAAACCGGAAAATCCCTTATCAAATGGCAAAATCAACACATCAGACGAATGGAGAACAACTGTCATTATCCTGACTTGGTACAGGCATTTCCTTATGTAGAAAATGGTGGATTAAACCTGGTTTTATAGCTAGCTAAACCTCTCACTTGTATGACAGTCGCATAAAATTTCATTATATATTTACAACAATGTGTGAACAAAACAAACAGACATAATAGGTAAAAAATCAAAATTAGGGGTTCAGCAGTCAACAATGTGTTATAATTTTAATCGTTATAAAAAAAAAACAAATATGTCAACAAAGAAAAACAAAATGGCATATAGACAAAGCACATATGCAAAAGTGAAAGACAAGAATACAAAGAAATGCCTGTACCAAGTCAGGAATATGACAGTTGTTTTCCATTCGTTTGATGTGTTTTAAGCTTTTGAATTTGCCATTTGATAAGGGACTTTCCGTTTTAATTTTCCTTAGAGTTCGGTATTTTTGTTATCTTATTTTTATTTTGATAAATATTAAGCAAAAATGCCGTTTTTTCTCTAAAATCAAGAAAAGTTATTAAAAATTAATTATTCCCAAAGAGCTGTTTAGGACATACTTATGTAAAGAAGATATTTGGAATGTTTTTACAAAAAATCGCTAAGTTTTTTTATTTTTTTAAACAAAAAAAGTTAGGTATGTCTGTTTAAAGGATAGAGATGTCTAAACAAGAAACGAAATTTTTAGTAAATGTCTAAAATTTCGACCCCTTTATCTCTAAAAGTAGCACATAAAGGTATGTTTTTATTACACATTTGAAATAACTACCTGAAAAATAGGTTGTATGAAAATTTTCGTCAAAAATTTAACGTGGGATCAAAATTGTATCGACCGGTGAGAGAGGGTACGAATTTATACACCCCGCACACAGACGCCTCACTTTAGCAAGGGTTTTTGGGAGAAGACCAATGGATGACAATATGTTTATACTCAAGTCAACCCTTGTTTTCAAAGAGGATGGGTGGAATACGTTATCGACACAAAAAAGTCATAAAGAGGTAAACATGCGGTCTTCAATAATAGAAAGGTGACTGTCCTTTTTGTTTCTGTTGGTTAAATATTCAAATGATTTAGTCAAATATACACATGATACATGTACTTTATGTATTTAAGAAAGACATATGTAACTGTCAAGATACAATGCAATGAAACAAAATTAATGAAATAATTTGTATGATAAATATCATACTGATGCGTATAATGTTCAAATGATTTCGAATTCTTTACTTTTCAATATGAATCAGATGAAAACAAACTGATTTATCTTCTGACGACAGATGGTATTAATTAGACCCCAGTTCTTGCTAAGTAAGACAGGTGAGCATGAATCTATAGTGTAATATTTGTGAAATGCACTAACTGATGGTAATAACATACAATAGCTAAACATGTGAGACAGGTCAACATTTAAAAAGGTAAGTGTAATATCATGCTCAACTGCGTAGCATGTGTAGCTTACTTTTCTGTGGAACTATGTTTATTTATTTGTAAAATGAATTATCCGTTGCTTTTAAATCTTCCTGTAAAACTTTGAACAAACATGCATAATTATCCAGGCGATTTGTTAGTCGTAATCACATTTAAATAAGTCGCGTCATGAATCTTAAGTTTTATTTTTAATCATATTTTGACAGTAGTTTCAATACTCTTCAAAGGGACTACTTTGGTGCAATGTTGAGCTTCGATGAGAATTATATCAATTATGATTTATTTTTTAAGATTCTTGAGGGGGTTGAATTTCATGAACACTGATGCCTAAAAATCAATTATTAGATGGCATTCTTTTGTGCAGTTTCCATGTCTAGGATCAAGAAAATGCTTCTGGCGAATTGATCACCCAACCAGTTAAACATTTTTAGAGATATGATTTCATGAAACTTGTAAATACATGTAATTAAATCATTAGAGAGAGAAAGCTCCAACTTCGACTTCACAATTTAGTTTAAATTTTGTTTTGCAAATATCATGAATTATTCAAAATTCTAAGACAGAATTAAAAAACAAAACAATATATAATATTGATTAAATGCGTTATAGAAAAGAAGATTAAACCTGGTTTTATAACTAGCTAAACATTCCAATTGTATGACAGTTGTTTATAGTTCCGTTATATTGACAAATAGGAATAAGGAACAGGCATAATTGGTTAACGTGACGATAACTGGAATCCAGCGGCCAAATCTGTATAAACATACATATCACAGAGTAACAGCACCGTTTAGTTACTGAAAGTCTAGGCAAACATCAAAAAGCCGTAGAGTTTAAGCTTCATACAAAAACGTTGATATATTTCTAAAATTTGATCAAATATTGAATATGTATTTTATATGTATTTTAAAGGCGCTGGATAAAAACGGGAAGCCATAAAGTTCAAATAAGATGAATATCGAGAAAAACACAACTAACTAATGTTATGGAATATTCAGCATGTTGATATATATGTGCCTATGTCCGGAACCTTGTCAACACTAATTTTGTAAACGCTTATTTGTTACATTTCTTGAAAAAAAAAATAATACTCTTTAGGCTCTTATCTTATCTGCCATCAATTTAAAATATATATTGGATTGGAGACTTACGTTGTTTTTCTTCTTGTTCATATTTATTCATTCGGATAACCCTTTTTATCACTTTTTGGATAGTTCTTCCGAAAATTGTTTCTCCCTTAAGATTGTTATGATCTTTACATAAAGTCGGTATGGAATCGAAAAAAAGGTCATGGAAATTAACAGTTCGCTATTTTATCTGATGGATAAGCAACCACATTCGTCACAATATCCACAGTTGTTAACCTAAAATTGTTGCTTTTACTAAAATGTTTTTGCTATTTAATCATCTAAACCATTCAAAACATATTCTTGTAAATTCCAATCTTAAGGTAAATATAATTACTGACATATTATATGTAGTAACTAATAGGGAATTATTTGTTTAAACCCGACTACTTCATGGTAATATTGTATATATGGCAAACAAGAAAATTAATTGTCCTTCATTATTTTCATTGTTAATAGAAGTATTTATGTAGGAATGGGAAAACTGTTTTTTATGAAATTATTGTGTCTTGTATTTTAGGGATTGCTATATTTCATTCGTTAATTCACAGTTTGATAAACAACTAAAACTTATTAATTAATATGTTTAATGAATTGAACTGTCTGCACACATTTTATTAGTACAATATTGTGTTTTCTGCATCCTTCATGACGTATCATACCTAATTAAAACACATGTAAGAAAGTATGCCTTTTATGTAATCGTATTTCTCTGCTGTCTCATATACAAAGTATCATGTATTTATGCTTAATCACTGGTATAAATTAAGTTTTAAATAAGTAGTCAACGCCAAGGCGACGCCGACTAAAATACATGATGACTTTTCTTCGGTGACATCCATAACAGGGGAATATAAACAAATACATACCAAGGATATTGAGAGTAGATATCCTAGATATGACAACAACAATTGAAGCCTATTACGTACAATGAATTATGGTGCAATTTATTCTCCCTTCATGTCTGTAATGATCAGGTGGCCAGGTCAATGCCAGATAATTACAATAGTTGACATTGTCATAATGAGGGTCTTCTGTTTGATTTAGAATGATGCGTCATTAAAGCACATGGACATGTAGAAAATACTTGGTAACCATAAAGCTATATAAAAAAAAGTTTCTTATTTTATTTCATTTTAAAGGTAATCATCTGATTTGAAGTTTTAAGAAATATGTTTTAATTGGTTGATTTATATTTACAGTGTTTATTCAGTTAGTAGCAAAATAATAATTATAGATAACAGTTCAGACATTTTAAATTTGAAGATGTAGATAGATTGAAAAATCTTTTAGTTCATAGCTCTAACATGTGTCATGTTTAAAGGCAGTCGTTAGTAACGTGTTTAAGAACATTCTTAATTAAGTAAAAACTTAACTCGAATTTGTTGTACAAACATTGATTTTTTCCAACAGATACATCTGATATGACTGTTTATAAAATAATTGTTTTGAAGTAATTTGAATTTCTTAATGATATATATTAGAATTCAAATATGTAAAACGTTGACTGATTTGTTCTCATTAATTTAGTATTGAAGGACTTCTAATTCTACTCAGGTATTTTTTAAATGTTGAAGGAAATAAAGACGGCAGTCCTGCGAATCGTTGTCATATTTGAGCCGAAAAAAGTACTTTCAATTTTACCTCTGGATATTATACTTAATATGTCTTTCCATTTCAGTTTAGAAAGCATTAAAACATCTGAATAAAAAATGAATTCGATACTTCTAACAATTTCAGATACAATCTTTAGAATAAAAGTCAATATAACGAAATTAGAATCCGTTCGTGTTCAAATCGTTTCAATACAATTGTTATACACCCTTTCCTCCTAGGAAAAAGGTAAAGTACAGACTAATTTGAGTTTAAGTAAGTATTGCATAACTACATGAAGAAAACATTATATATCAAAAGAAAGATTCCAAAGTAATTATGTTTTGTTATTCAAGATAACAGCGTATACATTGTATTTTAATAGTTTCCACTCTTTTGCTGATCAATTGCCTTTCTAACTAAAGAATGACACTTACAAGCACGTAATCTTGAATTGTACTCTGTGCGTGTATGCGATATCTTCTTGTATTGTCTTTAAGATTTACATATTGATACTATTGTGTATTATAAGTATATATCTGTACTATTTGAAAATGATATCATATTTATAAATATATATAAAGGCACTTTAATTTTTTTGATATTATAGATTTTTGTTCTTCTTTGAAAATCATATTTAAAATGTTCAAATCGTACCAACATAGTTTGTCCTCTAAATCGACAGCCGATCCTCCAATACATGTTTCTTACAAAGTATATTATACTTATAATCAATTTAGTGACCTATAAATATATGTATATATATATATATATATATATATATAAGTCTGAAAATTACACCCAACAGTGTTAGAATTAGACTTTTATTATATATATATATATTGGTTACCTAAACCACATAAAATCAATCAACTTTTTTTTTCATCTCAGTTTGCAATAAGTTATATAAAATTATTGTAATCATGTATCGATTCATTTAAATATTTTTTTACTTCTTATAATAACCGTTTTATTCAATATACTGCTACTTTTTAATTAATTAGCTTTTGCAAATAATAAAAAATATCTATGAAGGGAGAAGATCTGAAAATCTAGTTTAACCCGGCCACATGTTCATGTCTAGTTGTATGTGCAGTTTTTTTTTTTTTTCGTTATTTGGATAATAAGCAATATACACAAAAATAGGATTCATTGACTTGCAGCCCTCTAACAGTAGCATCAAGCTAATGGTAGTTATACAAGACTTGATATAAGACTTGATTAATGTTGGGCGTCAGAAGAGCTTTCAACGATTTACCTACATCTAAGGTCAACTTTGCCTAATGAGTTGGAACCTTAGTTTCTTCAATGTTTGTTTTTTTTATCAATAGGGAATTAGGTTTTGTTTTGATTATTGGGTCTTTCCTACTTTTGTGGAAAGACCTTCTGATTGTGTTTCTTCCGCCACTTTAGTTTCTGAATGTCGCTTTTGTTTCGCAACATGTCGATAAGATATTCAGTATACGAAAAGTGGCGGAATACAAAACGAATAATCAGAGCAAAATAAAACAATATTTTCATGGAAAGGTGGAAGACTTAACAACAACTGAAACACTCGAGTAGACCAATTATAATATACTTAACATACATGAATAACGAATACTGAAAATTGAACATTGATTTAGGTAGCTACATGTATTATTATATCAGATAATCACAAATAATGAATTACTCTTTTAACAAACATTGACAGATTTTTATATAATCGCACATGAAAGTTTGATATAAATCCTTTCATTTTATATTCCCTAAGATTATTTGTATATTATATGGTATATATTTAGCTAGTAGATTTCTTTTATCGCTATTGCTACAAATAAGTAAAATAAGGAAATTTGTCATTCTTTCACAGATAACATACCATCTCCAAGCTGATAATGAATTTAAGTTCGAGCATCTAAGTTTTGAAATATAAATTCTATCATGTTTGTTCAGTTTTCACATCAAAAAGTATTATTCATTTAGGAAAACAAATTTTGAATGCATTGATCTTTTAATCGCTGCTTGGCTACGTTTAAAAAAAACAATCTGTCCACAGGAGTTTGATAATTCAGATAAAACTTAAACCACAATCATCAAGGGTGTTTTTAACATATGAAATCCAATTGAATTTCGATGAATAAACTTCATTTAAGAATTGAATGCTTCTTTTTGTAAATATTGGAGTGTAAAAGCGTTGACCGAAGTACATTTTGTATGAAGCGCGGAAGCGCTTCATTCTAAAAATGTGCGCACGGTCAACGTTTTTACAACCCTATGAAATTACTAAAAGAAGCATTCAATACTTATAATTACATGTTTTCGCTTTGATCATGAAAAATCGATTTTTATCATTTATGCTTATATATGCTTAGGAATGCTTATAATTTTCATTTTTTTTTATAAAGAGCATACATTGATTTTTGTGCTTGTTCTACCAGTTTTTTGCTCGCAGTACAAAACTTCCATTATAATTAAAAGCATTTCTGAGTTAAGAATATGAATCAATACCTTCAATAGTTTACCAATAAACCGTAAAGTTGGATACTGTCTGCTTTTACTTATGCTTCTGTTTCAAGTTTAGTTTTGTTTGCATTATCTTTTGACTTCCATCGGTTACTTTATTGGTCAAACACACTTTAATGATTTCTATAGTCCTGCAGTTTCAAATAGTAAAGCTGCATTGTTCGCATATAGTATGATAAACAATTTTATGTACACAAAGAAAGTCTCTTGGCATAAATCTTCAATTATTTATAAGTTGTCTTTGTTATTATCCCATAAATTAATAACGAAAACAAAAATACAGACAACTTTTCATCTTGTTTAAATTGATTATATCTAAGCCTTGAACATATCTTCGATATAAACACAGATGGGAGACTTCAAACTAGAATATATGACAAACGTAATGATTTCATCTTTTAAATTGTCAACTACCCATTTCACAACAGTAACATACCATTTGCTCCATCGTATGGTATAAACATATCTCAGTTAATACGTTACGCTCGTGCATATTCATGGTATACGGACTTCATTAACAGGAGGTCTGCTCCTCACATTAAAACTGCCCCAACGGAGGTATGATGAAGAACGACTGGAATTGCCCGATACGATGTATTTGTGTCTCAACTTTCAAGCGTAATGCGTTCGCGATCTTATATCTTTAGATAACAGTATAGTCGTCTGATCCTTAATTTCACCGATTGTGACTTTTTGACTGAGTGTGAATTAGCATGGCGAATGATGCATTTATAGCATAGAGACCCTTACCCGGTTTCGCTCTTTTTTGAGTTCGTAGGATTCCCTCTGTTTTGTATGTTATCTTGATTTGTCTTTTTTCTTAATCTATTTACTAGATCTGTATATCGATAAACTACAGTCTTCTTTATTTACATCAGAGTTAAAAAATTCCAGAGACCTCATAACCTTCTTTTATATCAATCTTTACATTTTGGGTACATATTATAATTCACGTAAATAGTTTTCTTATTTATTACATTTTGCATTCTTTGCCATAGTCCTGATCTTCATACAGTGTCAAATGCAATTTTAAAGGGGTATTAGCTAAGAGATATAAAAATAAAATAAAATATGATTTTTTTTTTCAATTATAAATGAAAGTGAAATAATGAAATAATAATTCGCTTTTTTTGTTTTTGTAGCAGTTCAGTGTTTATGTAGTTCTGTTGTTTTCCTCTTATAGTTTAGGTTATTCCCTCGGTTTTGGTTTGTGACCCGGATTTGTTTCAGTTAAATCGATGTATGACCATTGAACAGCGGTATACTACTGTTGCCTTTTTTTACCAGCCAATTTGGTTCAATTTATCAAGTTAGTTTAAAAAAAACATCGCTGACGAATTATTCACTTTAAAGTGAATAGTTCGACCTCTTTGAATCCATATTCATGTGACCTTCAATTTAACCCCCTGACTGGACATGGGTTACGCATGTATTCGTCTATTAAAAAGAAAAGAATGTCAACATAAAACGTGAAACAGGAATTAACCATTTGGTTAACTGATTCGATCCACAAAAAAATCATTCTTATACAGGTAAAAACGATGATAAACATACTTTAAAATCTACAATATGAGATCAAACAGACCTAAAAAAATCCAACTGCAAGTGGTAGCTTTCTTGTTATATTTATATTATTTTTATACCGGGTTGTATGACCGTCGGCAGTCTTCGAAGGTCATCTCGATGCTTAATTATATGACGTGAAGACAAAAATACACACGAAATGTTGATACTTTTTATGGAGCCATTGCATTGTATATTTTTTTTTTTTTTTTTTAGACTTTTTGTAATTTGGATATACGTTTTGGTATGTTATAAATCAAATATGAGAATTTTAGTCAAATCGGTGAACATGAAATTGACAGCTAAGTTATTCTTTTGTACATTTCAGGGTCTGATTTTGATCCTTTATTTTTGAAAATTGTTATAGTTTTACCTGTTGACCAGTACTCTGGTATCAGACCAGTATCAAAAATAAGGTTACCAAGTTTGATATGCACGGCATCTGTTCATTCAAAGTACTTTTAATTTTTCGTGAATACTTTCCACCTTGTTATCTTTTTTTTTTAATTTAACACAATTATTTTATTTCAGATTTCGTTATGGGTCCATTCATAAAATCTTTCACACCATCCGTAGTGTTGATGATAAAAATAAATCTGCCATTATACATGTTGTCACACACCGACAACTCCTTTAGGCTTTCCATTATGTTTGCGTGAACATTTCACATACGGTTGATCGTTTTTTGTTCGTCTATTGCAGTAATAGGTGCGAAGGTGACATCTGTTCGTAGAGAAAATTTGACCATACAGTGACAATTGGAATATAACGATACGAATTTGTCTGTCTTAAATTGGTCAATCAGGGGAAATAATTTTGATCACAACATAAAATAAATAACGACACCTGCACCTTAATAGTCACCAACTGTAGAATTGATAATATAGATATTTATTTTGTACACAAATTCAAGAGATTTTGACCATAATTGTCAGTTCCACGTGTGCATTTTGGTCCTCACTGTAAAGGAATTTTATTTTTTTCTCAAATTTTTATCATAATACAAATATTCTATAACTTCCATATCATAGCCTAGGTCAAAATGGATTTACAACAGATTCGTCTGGAATAATATATGTGGAATATTACTATTTTTTTTATTTAAGTCTTCAATAAGGCCAATACTATAGTTATTTTTGCTTGACAAATCTAACAATTTATTTTCTATTTCATCAAATGCTTCTACATATAAATATTTTGTGTTTTCTGGAAGAATATTAACCCGAATAATTCAGTCGTTATATTCCGCTGATCTACGAAGGCTACATTAACGCCTGAACGTCTTCCTCGATAAAGACCGTCAACCGGAAAATTCACACCGCTATGCAATATGGGAATTTTGATTTAAGTTGGCAGCTAAAGAAGGAGGAGTTCCGGATGTTAATTGATGTTAAATGATGTAAACTGATGTTAATTGATGTTAATTAATTATTTTCGGATTTGTGTTAATTGAACACACGTGTTTGGTAAGACAATTACAAGACAGTTGCGCAGACTCATTATCCTGATTGCCGCCGATTGGCTCTCTCTCACAGAGAGCAGGCGACGCGGCCAATGATCATAAGGAGTTCAAGCCCTCGTGTGGGAGAAAATCGGACACGGAAAGGGCTTGAATTATTCGAGTTAGAAGAATATATACAACCATGATATTTGAACCTACAGTGACAATAGACTTTAATGCTTGCAGCCATTGAACAAAAGAACTTTATGAAATTTCAACTTTTTCTATAAGGATCTTTATAAATCACTGCAATTCCACTTGAAACTTTCTTGAATTTTCGTCTATTTTTTGTAATAAATGTATGATTGAACAATTGTTGAGATTATATATAAATATTATAATCTGTTATAATGTCAATGAAATTTAGGCATAATAGCTGATATGCTGAAAGTCAGTTCAATCATTACAATTCCGACAGTGGCCTTATTTTATCGGTTTAAATTGTTCATTCATGTGTTGAGGTGGAGGATGTGGTGTTGCACCGTGGTGGAAAGTATCTCCTACCATTTATTAAAAGTTTATCCTCCCTCAGAATTGCTGTGCGGTGTTTGCTTCTCGGATTTACATGTAATATTGTAGGTATCAAGCCCTTTCTTCTTTCGATCAATCCATCGGATATTGAGCATGAACTCCGTATTTCTCTTTTACCTCTAATTTACTGTAATTCTTTCACATTCTGTTTTTCTGTCCTTTCTTTTTTCAAATTTGGCAATAATATTTCATAGAATTAAATACCATATATAATGTCCAATATTTTGATAATGAAAGCTTTAACATTTGTTTCTGTACCATTAAGTTCCTTCTGATCAGTTGCATCTTATTAACCTTTAAATGTAAGAATTTCCCTCGTAGATCTCGTTTCAGATTAGTTATCCTTTCTCTTTGTTTCCAAGTGTTCTGTTTGAGCCATTAGTAGTGACCATTGTTCTTTGTTGTGGACGAGTATTGTTGCCTCCAGGCGTTGGAGTGTATCTGTTACTATTCCCCCCTTTTGTTTCTTTTTCTTCCTACATGAAGATTCACAATGTATGAAATAAGTTATCCAGACATTCCTATCAGTTGTAATGCCATTCATATTGTTTATAAGCATAATTTTTATCCGCATTGTTTTCTTTCAAATTTTCAACCTGTCAAACTGTCCGCCATCTTTGTGTCATATATATTTGCCTAAAATCGTTTGTTATGAAATTAAAGATGAAAGCTAGAATACAAATTCTATCCTAAACACAGTAGAAAAATGAAAGACATGAACATAAATTGTTGCAGCCTTCATTTTTAGATTTGTAAAGGAATATTTTTTTGCTGCATACGGGAATGATAGTGATAACTTTTTGGTAATTTATAATATCATAAAGTTAAGAGTTAAAGAAATTATTATTTGTCATCATTATACAAAACTATTATAGAATGTGTCAGAACTATTCAAAATTTATAAAGGAAGTCAAATGCAAATGTACTAGGAGAGGTTACGTAATAGCTCTCTAATTGTGTTTTGTTCCCTCGTAAACATTGCAAATGTAGCACTTATTCCGTTTTATCCATTCGGCTGTCACATAAAAAAGAACCATGACAAAATTTTCACGAGTTATTTGTGATAATTTATTGAACATGTTATACATCTGGGAGCTATGCCAAAAATGCAGTACACGAAATAAATAAAGTCTAGGTTTCCTTTTGTTGTTTAAACATATCTGACATGGACTATTGTGTACACCGAGGTATATTTTTTTATAATTATAACCCAACTTAAAAAAAAAAAAAACAATATGCATTGTTTATATCATAGACACCCGGTTTCTTTTTAATTATATATTTTTAAAAGCAATGCAAGACAGCCAAAATACATCCGTTTGAATATTTCGACCATTTAAATCTTTGGTGTGTAGTGTATTTGATGGCGGTTATTCCAAAAAGTTTTGCTATGAGGACTGATTCATCGAAAATGTCTTTATTTATCATTAAAATACTGAACGATAAAAATGTTTCTCTTTTTATTAGAACTATATGATAAATCAAAAACAATAAGCAATCATGAAAAAGAGTAAAATTACAAAAATAACGAACTCGAAGAAAAATTCAAAACGGAAAGTTCTTATCAAATTGCAAAATCAAAAGCTCATACACATCAAACGAATGGAAAACAATTGTCATATTCCTGACTTGATACAGGCATTTCCTTATGTAGAAAATAGTATGTAGAAAGATACATTGTATAGTATGTTTAAAGTGAAAACCAATCGAAGCACTTTGTATTGGGTAACAATAGCTCGTCATAGTCTGCCTACTTAAATCCCATTTACACGATAGACTGCACCCTTCTCTGATACCATGTAGAATCTACAGAGATTTGTAAATAGGTTGTATTGTTGAACTTCCAAAGAGTTTAATGGAAAGTGGACATATAACAGTTGTTAAATGAGATAAAGTATTTTAAAGTCATATGATAATCGTATGAAGTAGCCTCAAGTGGCACAATTGCTCAACTTTTTTATTCCGTTGCTTCAGATTATGTATACAGTTAAAATGATTTCTTTATATACACAAATTGTAATTTTGAAAGCAATTTATAAATATACTAATTTTTAAGAATACAACGAATCTATTAACATTTGCATGTACCACCTTATCTCCTTATTTTTATATTAAAAAAATGAATTGTAGCAGACGTTATTATTGAATTCATTTTTTATTCAGTATTTAAGATGTGATATTTTAAAGCTTTATTTTTGAGTATTTCATAGTTATATGGTTATGCCGTTCCTTTGCCCTTTCATATCAATATTGGTAATATTTCTAAATAAACACAGACCTCAATTTACAGGATGCGATACGAAGTTCTCTATATGATGAACACATTCCAAGCTTAGGAGAACACACTTTGTGTTATTATATGTGCAGCATATGCGACTAAGAACAGAAAAGTATATATTGGCTGGGAAAAGCGAAATATATTTATATTAAATTTCAGTTAAATCAGAACGATAAGTAAATCGAAACGTTAAATGTAGATGATATATATATATTACAACAATTTCCATGAACTACTTGTATTCTTATTTTCGTCATGCCCACTCATAAGCTGTCATTTTGACTACATCAATACTTTAATTTAGTTTGTTTTTGTCTGCAAAGATTCGAAATTGCTCTGAAAAACCTTTAAGTTTATAATAAAATTCTATTAAATAGAAGAGAAAGGTATCGGTTGTTAATATATTATCAGTTCTTGCATAGCGGAGGTTGACATTTAATATTCATTGATAAAGTTGCGTTACTGATGACAGATTACACAAACAGTACAAGAGCAAGATCAAATAAGAGATTTCAGTGATATCGAATATAAGTTATAAAGAAAAAATTCAAAGAAAAAAAAGAAAAACAAAATGTGAAGCCTATGCATACTATCAGAACTTTATTTTTCGCCCCACACCCCCGTATTAAAATATGATAATGATAGTATAGGTTTCTTTATAATATAATGAAAATCATGAAAGATCATGTCGCCTTTCTAATGCTGTAAAAACGATGCTTATCCAGTTAATAGGGGGAAAATATGACCAGTAGATCATTTCACCAATTTCCAAGCATTGTTAAATCTGAATAATTTTGAATTTCAAGTAGAATTTACCAAAAAAATTCTTATATTTGGAGTCATTGAAAAAATTCAAAATCTTTCATTATAGTTCTTCAATGTATGTATCAGAAATTATGTACATGCCAACAGCATTGAACTAGCTGTTTCTAACGACCATTAAATATAAATAGGTAAACATCATCTTTTGTTAATGATTACATTTAGAGACCAATAAAAATATGATATCGGTACTATTCAGTAACAAAGAAGTATACAACCGCAGTCTATAGCCAAACCGTACATGTTTGCTAGAAAAACTTTGTTGTACGTGAAAGAAATAGAATGGTGCATTTCAACAACACAAATAGAACTTGTAATCCAATAGTTGTCGTTGGTTGCTTTCTGCCATTTCCATTTCATGTCGGTATATTTTGCATGCCATGTTTGCATTCACTATGAATTTCTGTTCATTGTGGAAATATTTGATACCACCGGTTTCAATGTAATGGTATTCTTTTGAGCATATGTCGCATCTAGTGTCACCACCAATTTTAAGTTTAATTCCTTTTGGTTCAAATGAACTTGTACTCCTGTCAAGCGTCTTTTCAAATTATTTGTCTGTCGACGGCTATAAATGTAGTTATCCTTTTTATCTGTTCTTTCATCCTGTCACTTTGGTAAGGAAACAAGAGGTTTGATTTCATAATGTTGAATGAGTATGTCATTTTCGGGTCATGGGTGCATGCAAACGGTATTCGCTCTGTGTTATCTTGTCTTATTTTTGCGTTTGTTTATTTTAAGTTGTTTGGTTTTATTGATGCCATTATCAATGAGTCTTAACGGGTACATAAAACGCATTTTTGATATTACCGTGACATTGAATTAAATAAACAAATGAATACAATTGCAAGTCGTGTCGTCGTTAAGTCTGACATCTTGATCACAATTTCAGATTTCTAAGAAATAGATAGTTTTCAGATCAGTTTGGAAGGGACAAAATCTACTATTAAACTGATGAAATTTATAAAATTAGAAATTTGATGTTTTACATTGTTGAAATTGCAAAGTCAATTTGCTATTCACAAAAGAAAAACAGGATTAAATTGTCTCAGAAATTCAGTCTAGTTTGTAATCATCATTTAAGTAGTTTCAGCGTAACAATTATCACTTATTTCACCATTACACATATCTAAAAGATGACTACAGTCAATTACCTTCTACATCTTAATGTACAACGGACTCGACAAATTAACTAGCTCTAAAGACGATGGATTCAGGTACGGACATGCTGATGATAAATTTACCGAACTATATGATATACCAAACCATGGTGTTACACAATCCAAACTTATTATTTGCCATTTACATATAAAAAGAAAAAAAAGAAAACATGTTTAGGCCAAATGATTGGCAAGATACTTGTAAAATTCAGTAGGTTTAAGTTCAGTGATGACTTGAGGTCGGTCTTTCAGACGTGTTCGTATTTGATGTTTTCTTCTAAGGGTGCATTGGAATGATAGAATTGATATAACTTCCAGTCATGTCTTTTGTAATACTTGACTTCAAACAATGACATTATTGTTTGTTGTCTTGACACCTTATACAGCTACAACAAGCTTTCTGAAAGTATTCGGTTAAGTTTTCTGTACTAGAAGATATGGAAAGCAAAGCAAATTGCCATCTGACTTCATAAATCAAACTGAAGTGGCAATAATGTAATCATTTTTTAAAATTTTGAACAACAAATGTATTGAGAAATTTGCATAACATAACATTCGACATCGTAATTGTGACGTAAAACGTGTATTTCTTGACATTTCCTGATGTGACTTTATCGTTTTTATATTGCAGCTATAAATGGTATATACAGTAATTGGGCATTTTATTTATCCTTAGCATGCAATTTGATGTCTCCTATAAGGATGTCTGATGTAATACACAGGACTTACATAATTTTACAAGCCAATTTTATCTTTGATTAAAATATCATTAATTTAAATTTCCATCAAAACAAAATCATTGATCAGTTGTTTGTCTGTTTACTATCATAGGAAAATATATTGGATCCATAATAATTATCTTCCCTTCTTTTCATCAGACGATCACCTTGCAGCATAATACAAACAAAACTGAGTTGAAACCTGGGTAAAAATATTTTACATGATTTTTAACATGTCTTTCTTAAATTTCCCGATGATAAATTGAAACGTTTGGAGTACACACCCCTGGTAAAATATGACTTTTTTGTATGTCAGCTGATCGCCAACGTCATGGTTTGTTTTGGCTGTTCCAATCATACTCCCACGTCGTGTGCCTTTTATAAATGAGTTACCCGAGGTAAATAGGCGTATATGACGCCATTGAACGATGGACTCTAATTATATAAGTATGTCTTATATAAACAAGGACTAAGTCTCAAACTCACTCAGGCAAAGTTGACATTAACAGAATTTTTTATATTTTTTATGTCCCATCTGGTCATATACCTTCTAACGTTTCTACGTATATACATCACTGGTTTTCAAATGTATTAGTTTCATGAAATGTACATCCAGAAACCACTTCGAACGAATGTAATTTATCAAGTGTTATTTTCAATCATTTGGTATATTTAAATATTCGAAAATATTTGATTGCTGATTCAGTTTATTTCATTAAATCCTACTTTGTTAGTATGATCAAATTCATAACAGTGTTGACGAGACCATTCGTGCGTGCGCTCAATTCTCCAATTGACTGGGAAAGAAGATCAGGTAACTGTTTGTCTGTTACGCCCACTTAATACGTTGTTTTTACAAGGGACATTTAAACGTACGTGGTCGCCAAAGGGTTCTCAACGCCTGAAAACAACTAACTCGAAAAAAAACTACAAGCGTATTGATTAACATTGTACATTTTGACTTTCTTCACCGATAATCGATAATCAAATATTTATCATATTGCACGTTCTTTAAACATTAAAATACATTTTCACTAGCTTCAAAAGTAGTAATGAATGCGTTAGCAATTACCTTTTTCGGACGGACTTCAAAGCGACTTTACAATTGTCGTTTTCTAAAATTTGTATTCATTTTTGCCTCTTCGTATCTTTCAACTTTTATCTTGTCTAAAAGTATTTGTTTTTGGAACTAATGAATGGTAAACTTTAAATCGTGGGGCAATTAAAAAACAATTAAAAAAAAACTTTCGTACGGTATTTTTCGTACTCGCAAAATATAGGACAGTAAAAAGCTACATGTATTTGGACCTAGCTTAATACAATTTGCATTTACTTTATGAAATAGGAATCATTATATCAATAATTCAATATCCTAATTTAATTAATTGTTGAATAAATTTATTTCCTGGAAAGCTAAAATTCAAATTAGTTGGTCAAACGTTGTACTGACTGACTCATCATTCGGATTAAATTATTAAGAATGATACATTATAGTTTGGTGAATAGGAATCTTTAATTTTTCTGCTAACCACTTTACTTGATAAAACCCCATGATTGGTTGCAGAATCGTATTCCTGAGTCCATGATTACGCACATACCACTCATTTGTTTTGATTGTACGTTTTATTTCAATTTTATTTAATTAACTTAATTTAAGGGGGGGCTTGGTTCGTTTCTTCTGAGCATACAGGAACAATATTTTTTAATCTCAGTGTCGTATTTCTTTTTGTCCCAAAACCTTAATTGAAATTAATTAGTTTTTTTCATGTTGTTTTCTGAATGATTGAGGACCGCTTAAAAAAATATGCATATCCCTCCGAAACAGAAATACATTTAACCAGGTCTGGTATGCTATACTAATGTTCCCGCTATTATAACTTGTTTGTTTGCATAATAAGTCATATTTGTTGCCTTAGAGAATTGACCAATCCATTGAACGAGTTGCAATGCATGATACACAACTACGTACTATACCATAAACAGTGACCTACAACTCACGTTTTCTTCTTTTGTGTCTACGTTTAAAGAATAAGTTGGTATGCTCAGATTGAAATATTAAAAGGATGAACTGTAACGACTGGGACGGGGGAGGGGGTCCACCTTATGGAGCTGCATGACGGACTACTATGAGTTTACTTATTGAACAGCGGTATACTACTATTGCTTTTATTTACAGCTGTTTATAACTGCATGACATACAACACAATTTTTAACACATAGCCGATCTTTAAACCTTTTCTTCGTTTATGTTTACATTTATGATACAAATTATGTTGTTTTGTGCTCAAAATTCAGGTTTTTTCAATACTCGAACCATAGCCACTATTATTATGACCGGTTTCCCCTTTACACAAAGCATTATACACGTAGAAAAGTCTTTTTTGTTATTCAGGAATAACTTTAGAAATATACTTAAATAGAGACAATTGAGTAGTCTACTATACTTGAATATCCAAAGCAAACTGACCGTACGAACTTCTAAATGACTGAACAATTAAAATGATGTGCCATACGAAAGACTTTTTTTCATTATCCTGAGCTCTTTTCACAAACAAATCTTATCCATTGAATAAACGGTAGGTTGTTCTTAAATTTTACCAACGTGGGAGTATTTTTTCCTTTGTAAGATATTTTTATATTGTGAAATAACCCCATAAACTTGAAGTTTTTTTTATAATAAAAATCGAAATGTTTTACATGTAATATATTTTTCTATAATTTGATGATATTAGCTCTGCACATTTATTGTTATTTTCAAATGAAACTGTTCGGTGTGATGATAAAAAGAATGTTTAAAGCAAATTTCTTTTAAATTTTGTTGGGAAACACACCAACTATAAGGGGAAAACAAAGGAACAACAGGAACACTGAAGTGCAACAAAAACAAACATCAACATACAGATAGATAAGAAGATACTTATATCTTGAAATGTTATTGTCCAAAGGAGTTATAAACATAACAATATAATAAAACTGATTTAGATAATAAACATCGTCTTCCAGATTAATAGAATAATATAGTTTTTTTTTATTATTGATTTTGCTTTCTAAACAAATGGGATAAAAATACTTTGGTTTTCTTGAGGGAAGCATATATGATTGTAAACTGTTTTTCTTAAGAAATGTATCATATCGAAACAATATATATAACTATATCATATGACATCTTCCGTGTTCTAAGCTCGTTTCATGTCCATACAGTCTATTCCTTATTCTTATATGTAAAGTTTTAAATCATCTTTTATCAAATATTTTAGGACAATTTATTGGTTTGACGTCATTGTAATAAATATTATCCGTTAAATTCAGCGTCTTTGTATATTATTTCAGACGCTTTATACATCTTCCGGTTTAAGTAGGTGTCATGCATATAACAACCATGTTAGTATAGCGTAAAATATTGATACATAATTTGTTTCTACCTCATGGTTGTTACCCACACTACAAGATTCTTAATAAGGCTGCAATTGACATTCTCATGTAATTTCTAATTCCAATTTTTTTTACATTGAACTTTCCAGAAAATGTTTTACGTTCACATTCATAAACAGTAAGAAAAAAATGAACTTGTACAATGACCAAATATAAGTATCGACAATCTGTAGGACCGTAAATGTTCATATCTGTATAGCAATAATGAGTTATAATTTATTGATAACAAAATAAATGTGATACGTATGACTTTATGGCTTCCAAACTACAAACACTTCTCCTGGTTAAAAACCACTGTTAATTTTAAACGCACTGTATTCGTTCAGTGTATATTTCCTTGTTTTTGTGTATTGTCTTTTTGATCGAGTTTAGCCATTTCAATTGAAATCTTATTGTGTGTCTTTTTATGTTGTAATGTTATACCACTGTTTCAGGTTAGGGGAGGTTGGCGCCTGTTAAAACGATTAAACCAGCTGCATTTTTATACACCTGTCCTAAGTCAGGAGCCTGTTTTCAGTGGTTGTCGTTTGTTGGTGTGGTTCATAAGTGCTTCTCGATTTCTCGTTTTTTATATAGATTAGACCGTTTGTTTTCCTGTTTGAATTGTTTTACACTAGTCTTTTTGGGGCCCTTTATAGCTTGCTGTTCGGTGTGAGCCAAGGCTCCGTGTTGAAGCCGTACTTTGACCTTTAATTGTTTACTTTTTACACATTGTGACTTGGATGAATAGTTGTCACATTAGCACTCATACCACATCTTCTTATTTACATGTATTGATTTAAAAGTCTAGTCAAAATAAAGTTAAACGTCAAACAAATTGCAACAAAAGAACCTTTTGTGGAATTTGAATAATAAATTATGTCTAACCAACATATCAAAAATCGACAAAAATCGATCGGCTTGTTTTTTTCTTAGTATCGATTACAAATTTGCTAATAACTTTCGTGTAAATTACGTAACGTTCGGGCTACCGCCACAAAAGGGAAATAACCGCAATCTAGCAGACGAATTTTCTGTTTTTGTTTCTACGATTTTGCCGGTATTGGTAAGTATTTTAATGGAATAAAAGACAATAAATTATATGATACGTATGTTCATAATGTTCAATTCATATATAAACGTTCATCAATGACAATTGTTTTGTCAGTAAATGTTATATGTCTACGATTCACACCTTGGCTCTGTCGACGCCTTAATTTATAATGTAAGCCTAGAAACTAGAAGTCCTTTGGTTATCGAAAAACAAATTACCTCTTACTAAAATTTACCCAAAATATCAAAAATCTAGCATTTTATGACCGCTGTTAGCCAAGGCTATTTCAAGTATGGAACGCCGTTAGCGTCATTTTATAATTGTAATTATCGAAATAAAAATGGAAATTTTAATGTTTTACGGGCAATTCAGACAATTTCAAGTTGATTTTTTTCCATCACTATTTTATTATGATTTATAACAATTAACATTTGCACACTTTCATACAATAAATTGGTGAAAATCATCGTTTTATTCCATTTATATTTTTGTTTATTATTGTATTCATTACAACCGTCGGCTTTAAATAATATTGTTTTTAGCTCACCTGGCCCAAAGGGCCAAGTGAGCTTTTCTCATCACTTGGCGTCCGTCGTCCGTCGTCCCGCGTCCGTCGTCCGTCGTCCGTCGTCCGTAAACTTTTACAAAAATCTTCTCCTCTGAAACTACTGGGCCAAATTTAACCAAACTTGGCCACAATCATCATTAGGGTATCTAGTTTAAAAAACGTGTCCGGTGACCCTGCCAACCAACCAAGATGGCCGCCATTGCTAAAAATAGAACATAGGGGTAAAATGTAGATTTTGGCTTATATCTCTGAAACCAAAGCATTGAGAGCAAATCTGACATGGGATAAAAATGTTTATCAGGTCAAGATCTATCTGCCCTGAAATTTTCAGATGAATCGGACAACCCGTTGTTAGGTTGCTGCCCCTGAATTAGTAATTTTAAGGAAATTTTGCCGTATTTGGTTATTATCTTGAATATTATTATAGATAGAGATAAACTGTAAACAGCAATAATGTTCAGCAAAGTAAGTTCTACAAATAAGTCAACATGACCAAAATGGTCAGTTGACCCCTTAAGGAGTTATTGCCCTTTTATAGTCGATTTTTAAAAATTTTTCGTAAATTTTTGTCATCTTTTACAAAAATCTTCTCTGAAACTACTAAGATGAATTTAACTAAAGCTGTAAACAATAATCATTAGGGTATGTAGTTTTAATATTGTGTCTGATGACCCTGCCCGCGAACCAAGATGGCCGACATGGCTAATAATAGTACATAGGGTAAAATGCTGTTTTTGGCTCATATATCTAAACCCAAAGCATTTCGAGCAAATCTTTCAAAACAAAATTGTTCATTAGGTCAAGATCTATTTGCCCTTAAATTTTCAGACCATTCAGGCAACCCGTTTTTGGTAATTTTCAGAAATTTTTTCAGCTTTTGGTTATTATCTTGAATATTATTATAGATAGAGATAAACTGTAAACAGCAATAATGTACAGCAAAGTAAGACCTACAAATAAGTCAGCATGACCAAAATGGTCAATTGACCCCTTAAGGAGTTATTGCCCTTTATAATCAATTTTTAACAATTTTCATAAATTTTGTAAATTTTTACAAAATAATTTTCACTGAAACTACTGGGCCAAGTTCATTATAGATAGAGATAATTGTAAGCATCAAGAATGTTAAGTAAAGTAAGATCTACAAACACATCACCATCACCAAAACACAATTTTGTCATGAATCTATCTGTGTCCTTTGTTTAATATGCACATAGACCAAGGTGAGCGACACAGGCTCTTTAGAGCCTCTAGTTTTATATTGCTTTTTGTCAGATATGTTTTAATATATACTTTTATATTTTTTTTTAATTTATTTTATATTCATGACTCAAATATAGCATAATCTATTCAATAATAAAAGAATATTTAAAGGGTTGATTTATAATATTTTTTTATTTTTTTTTTACAGATGGCATCATGGACAACTGTATCTTTTGTGAAAAGCTCCTTGAAAACGGCAAACCCACCGTAAAGCTTGGAAAGAAAGGGTGTGATAACAGCAACAAAATCAGCTCCAACAGACAACAAGAAATATTAACTGTTCCTCGCTAAACAGTTCACTATTATTGCAGACGAGATTTCATAAACCTTAAATCGATGAGATGGAAAATAAGTTTGAATGTAGATCCGGAAACCAGTGATAGAGAAAGAGATTTAAGGTCCAGCAAACCACTTTTTATATTCAAAGATAACTGCTTGTTCTGTGGGCAATCTGCAAAGAATTACAAAAGAAAATTACAGAGGATATGACGTTGTTTGTGTCAGAACTTTAGAATTTCAGTCATCGGTTGAAACTGCATGCAGAGAGAGAAATGACAAATGGGGAGAAAAAGTTTTCGGCATATTACAGATGGCTCATTCTGATTGCATGCTGCGGATGCTGTTTATCATGCACAATGCAACTCAAACTTTAGAACTGGGAAGTAAATGCCACAAACTATTGCTACAACACGGGAGGACAATTTGAAAAAAGGAAAACATCTGACGCAGGTAGACCAAAGAATGATACTGCAGAAAATGGTTTTAAGGAAATTATGTTGGAAATAGAAAAGGATCGGAAGCAAATATCGATCGCCGATGTCCCTCATTCACTTAAAATATTTAGCGAAGCAGATTGTGTCACAAAAAGTTCAGCTATTGGACATGCAATCATACAGTCAACAAGACCGCGAAGTGTAATAACACCATTGCAGATTGGCTAAGGTATTCAAATGCACCACCCGGTTCCCAGTTCCTTGTTGACACACTGTACAATCTTGGTTTTTGTTCATTATACAGTGAGGTACAGAAATTTGAGATGATCGCTGCTGCGTCAAGAAGCACTGAAATTGAACATGACAATCATTCATTTGTACAATTCGTTGCAGATAATGACGACCACAATATTCGATCTTTAGATGGGTTCGGAACTTTTCATAGGATGGGTATTATAGCGACCTCCACTCCTGGCATCATAACAGCAAGAGCTGTTCCTTGCACGAATCCAAGTATAAAAGAAATAACTGCATTAGCGAAAATAAACAACAAATTCTACAAAGAACAATCCAACTCGTTCAGACAACTAAAATATGAAGTATTCAAGAAAAAGGAGATAGGAAATGAGACTTGGAAGCTTGAATTATTATCCAAAAGTTGTTGGCCTCTTAAGTTCAGTGCAAGTTTGTCTGCTATAATGCATAAAACTAGTGGATCTTATCCCGGACAGTCAAATATAACAATTCTTCCTATGATCGATCTTAATCCTAGCGACGAGTCCTGCATCTGTACAAGACTCCATTTTGTCTGTAAAGAGGCTAACAAGAACAAATGCACTCCTATATTAACTTTTGATCAACCATTGTACTGGAGGAAATGAGGATACCTCAAAAGGAACCTACTACCAGCTTACTTAAATCTCTTGTACTGAAACTTGGAGGATTCCATACAGAGATGAATTTTGTCGGGAGCATCGGATACCTTATGTCTGGATCAGGATTGATGAATATCTTTGAAACTGTATATGCTTCCACAGCAGTATCACATATGTTGAGTGGAAAAGCAATTGCTAGGGCTGTAAGGGGTAACTTTTTAGTAGACACGGCTCTCACTGCATTGATACTATCAAATGTTTATGGTATCCCAGTTCCGAAAATAGAAGTAAGCTCAGAGGAAAACGCAGATGAAAACTTTACTCATAATTATGATACTTCTAAAGTTCAAATTTACGATACATGCTATACGGAAGAGGTTTAACATGACACCGATCTATTACATTTATTTTTGAAAGGAGATATGACTTTAACAGACATTAAGTAAAGTAATGCATTGAACATTATAAGAGATACATTAGAAAAATTTCGACAGTCGCGATCGAAACATAGAACAGCAAAGCTTTGGTTTCAGTATATTGACACTGCAAATGTTTGCACCTGTCCTGAGTCAGGAATCTGATGTACAGTAGTTGTCGTCTGTTTATGTAGTTCATACGTGTTTCTCGTTTCTCGTTTTTATTTAGATTAAACCGTTGGTTTTCCCATTTGAATGGTTTTACACTAGTAATTTTTGGGGCCCTTTATAGCTTTCTGTTCGGTGTGAGCCAATGCTCCGTGTTGAAGGCCGTACCTTGACCTATAATGGTTTACTTTTATAAATTGTTACTTGGATGGAGAGTTGTCTCATTGGCACTCATACCACATCTTCCTATATCTATGGTATGCATCCTCCGAGATTTTATAAAGGCAGAGAGAACTGGCAATTGGCATTTACATTTGGAATCCCTCAAGGCTATGCTACCATACGTTACAGCTTCTGGCCACAATCTGTATGCAAAGTCCACTTGAATTTATCTTAACCAAATGGAATTTTTCAAGGAACAAAATGCAGAAGTAGCAGCTCTATTTGAAGGACATCATGTGATCAGAATAACAGATCAATATTGGGCAGGTTTTTCATCTGATTTGGCTATTGAGCAAGCTTCAATGTGAAGCATTAAGACTGCAGGAGGGCTTACCAGAGGACGAGGTATGATTGAAAGTCAGAGAGCACTCTGGATTTTATCAATGCCTGATTGTGGTGAGGTAAATAATACAATGATGTCATTTACGGGGACAAAATTCTAATTATCAGATCAGCATAAAGAAGATGGCTTAAGTCGTCAAAAAAGGGATACTAAAGATACGATGGTATTTGCTTCCTTTCTTGAGGAGAGAAACCCGTTTGTTGAGGAAGAAGGTATGAGAAACATAGAGAATGGTGTATCAGCAACATCAGATGTGAATCCGGCTAGAGCTAAAGACATTGGACTTAGTATATCAAAATCGATGGAAGGTAAATGCGTATCATAGTTCACTTCCAAAAGCAAATACCAAACTATCACACTTCAAGACAAACATATTTGCGTAAATTCAGAACCTGAAATAGCATCAATCGACCCACAACTTTTATTTCAGAGATTTATCGTAGCAGCAGACAGTATATATGAAGACAAATCAGAGATATTTGCTTATGAACTGTCTAGTCAATCAAGTTCTATGTTTAATTCGTTCGAATTTATGAGGTCAGCATCAAATCAACCCTAGCGGATGCGATTTGGAATCTGGAGACTGCAGTACTGAATATACAGATATTGTTTACAATTATGTTGTTGATGGCGGATCTCTTGTTCATAAAATATCTTGGAAAAGTGGGTTGACATTTGGGGAAATCTGTAACAGGTATATTGATTCCATAAAGTGTTATGGAACAAATTCCATTTTTGTAGTATTTGATGGGTACGTATCCGGTCTGATACGAAAGATGCAATGCATCTTATACGAACCAAAATAATCTTTGGAACAAAGGTAACATTTACGGAGACAACGCCTTTTAGTCCAAAAAAAAGGAATTATTTTTGGCTAATAATGAAAATAAACAGAACCTTATTGAAATGTTGAGTCAAAATATGCATTCAAACGGTATTGAAACAAAGCATGCTTCAGCATATGCAGACGTACTAATCGCTAAAACTGCAGTAGAATCTTCCATTTTATACCCAACAATACTACATAGGTGAAGATACTGACCTGATGGTACTTCTGTTGTTATATTACAATTTTGGATCTATGAATCTTATCTTTAAACCAAACTATGATAAGAACACTAAGTCAAAAATGGGACATGAATAAAACGAAAAGCGTTCTTGGACAAAACATGTGCAAAGTCCTTCCGATCATTCACGCAATAAGCGGTTGTGACACAACATTAAAGCTGTATGGTGTAGGGAAGGTAACAACGTTAAAGAAATTTATCGATAGTCAAATATTGAAAGAACTTGGTGAGATATTTTTGAAAGGGTCTCTTGTTGAAGACATCGTGAATGCCGGGGAAAAATAATCACGTTTGTTGTACGGATGTGTTCCGCTCGAAGGACTTGACGTTCTTGAGGTACAAAAAGTTTGCAAACAGAGTTCTTACTTGCAAAGAAGTGATTCAGATACACACTCTCCCGCGAACTACTGAAACTGCTGCATATCATTGCTTAATGACATGTTTTCAAGTTCAGACATGGATTCAAGGAGGATATATAGATCCTTGTGATTTCGGTTGGTTAATTGTAAATGGAAAACTTTTGCCTATTAAGACAAAATAGCAACCCGCTCCACAAAGACTCCTTTCGATTATACGTTGCAACTGCAAGACTAATTGTGATACTCGTCGCTGTACATGTAAAGAAAATATGGTTTAGAATGTAACATATCATGTGGCGAATGCCGTGATCAGAGCTGTATGAATTCAAGGAATGGTGACATTAATATTGAAGCTGAAGAACTTTTCTTTGACTCAAGTTAAAATTAAATTCTATTGTCAGTTATATTTTCTATATTTGAAGGAGTCAACTACCTAAATATGTCCATTATTTACTTAATTTAAAGATGTGACAGTGTTTTTTTTACATAAGTTCTATATAGTTCTTTTCATAACTATTGAATCACTTATTTACTTAGTCAAGATAGATTAATCAATTATTATAGTACATTTTAAATATATGTCTATCTTAAATTTCAGTTTTCCTCAATTTTTCATTAAAAGGTAACTATTTTACCCCAAAATTCGCATGTTAAAAAATTGAATAGGATATCATCGTATAATGATATAATATACTGTCCAAAAAAAAAAGTGGAAAATAGATTTTTTTATACTTTTACTATCAATAATAATAGATTTTAAGATTTTGTCGATTTTCGTCACAAGAATGTAGTTTTTAACCCAAAATTTCTCTTTTTCAAAAAGATTTTTTTTCGATATTGATTCCATTATAGGAAGTTCCCATAACTGTTTTCATATTTCTAAACTCATTTCCTATAGTTTTGTCAATAGAATAAAATATAAGAAATTTTCCAGTTTCAGCGATTTTTGTGCAAAAACCTATATTTTGACCCCAAAATTCACGGAAATTAGCTCATCGATTTCTGTCGATTTTTTATATGATCAATAGGATATGTCAGTAGATCGAATTATACCATGAAACCTTTTGTTGCAATAAGTTTGACGTTGAATGATTTTTTTTTTTTTTTTTTTGCTAGATTGACAGGTTTATAAAGGGGCATTAGCTGTCAAATCCATGTTCAACCATTTTATTCTACCTCAGGAATAGATTACCTTAGCTGTATTTGGCAAAAATTTTAGGAATTTTTGGTCCTCAATGCTTTTCAAATTCGTACTTTATTTGGCCTTTTTAACTTTTTGTGATTCGAGCGTCACTGATGTGTCTTTTGTAGACGGAAATTGCGTCTGGCGCAAATTACAAATTTCAATCCTGGTATATATGATGAGTTTATTTAATCAAATTGTCATCTTTGATTTATAACTTACTAAAATGTATATCCAAATTACAAAAGGTCTAAAATAAACAATTAACAATGCATGGACTTGATAATATGTATCATCATGTTGTATGTATTTTTGTCTAGACGTCTTCTAATTAACCACCGAGATGACCTCCGAAGACTGCCGACGGTCAAATAACCGAATAAAAACATAAATATAAATATAAATATACTAGTCAACAAAAGTAACGATACACAAGTTTCAACTCCAATTTATCAAAAAATATAATAAATAGAAAAAACTGTTAAATTATCCAATGAAAAACATTCATTTGCAAAGCAAATACATATGATTAAAAGAATCTGACCAAATTGGAAAGTGAGAAAATACCGTGTAATTGAACACAGGGGTCAAATTTATAATGCAGAAAATGATGACAAAAGTCGGCACTTAATTTCGAAGATGAGAATTAAATTATTCAAATATCTGCAAAGGCATTCAAAATTTTAAGCAGACCATGTTTAAGTTTTTAGGTTCTAGTATCTATTTTTGAATTTTTGGGTGAAAATACGATTTTTGAAATAACAAAAATTGCAAAAAAAATGGTTTTGATAAGAAAATAACACTCTGTAAATATTAGACCAATTGGGCAATTATTTATCCTGGTACAGTGTATCCAATTTCATTATGGAAAATACATTGCCTTGCATCGTTTCTTTTGTTGACTAGTATATATAGCGACCACGTGCAATTGGATTTTTCTCAGTCTGTTTGATTTCATATTGTAGGTTTAAAGGTATGTTTATCATCGTTTTTACCTGTACAATAATGATTGTTTTGTGGATCGAATCAGTCAACTAAATGGTCTATCCTTGTTTCACTTTCAATGTTGACATTCTTTTCCTTTTAATAGCTGAATACATGCGTAACCCATGTCAAGCTAAGGGGTTAAATTGAATGTCACATGTATACGGATTCAATTAGGTCGAATTATTCACTTGCAAGTGAATAATTCACTAGCGATGTTTCTTAGCTCTTTTTGACAAAATTGCACCAAATTGGCTGCTAAAAGCGAATTATTATTTCACTAAAAAAAAAAAACGTATTCTAATTTTTGTATATCTCGTATCTAATACCCTCTAAGGGATTTTACTTTTGAAAAACTTATTCGAGACGTTATCGATTACAATACATAAATAACGTAGTATGAGTACAATGACTATTCATACATTGATGATACGAAGAATAGTCATAAGTAAATAGACAAAGGGGGACGAAAGATACCAGAGGGACAGTCAAACTCATAGATCGAAAACAGACTGACAACGCCATGGCCAAAAATAAAAAGACAAACAGACAAATAATAGTACAGATGACACAACATAGAAAACTAAAGACTAATCAACACAAACCCCACCAAAAACTTGGGGTGATCTCAGGTGCTCCGGAAGGGTAAGCAGATCCTGCTCCACATGTGGCACCCGTCGTGTTGCTTATGTTATTACAAATCCGGTAAATAGTCTAATTCGGTAAGTCACATTCGTGAAAAGGGAAGGGTATTGTAGTTACGACATAAGTAACATATCCGATATCATCTGTGAAACGGTTATTCCATAACGGTCAACCAACTCGTGATGGCGTCCGTAAAATTTACGAAGGGATGATTTCAACTTCACCATTTGGAACTCTTGGCTTAATAGCTTCCTTGTGAGCAGCAATCCTCTATCAAGGAAATCATGATAGGAAACACAAGCCCGGGAATATCGTATCGATTGGGAGATATATACTCCGTATGCAGACGCTGCTGGAATGGAAATGGAAAGTTCACAATTGGGAAGCTGAAATCATCTCTTTTGTCGTAAAGTTTTGTTTTCAACCGACCCTCATTGTCAATTTCTAGATGTAAGTCAAGATATGAGGCAGACTTAACTGTATCTGTAGTATCCTTTATCTCTAGTTCGATGGGATAGATTCGTTCAACATAGTCACCAAATTTTGTATTATTTAGTGAGAGAACATCATCTATATAGCGGAACGTAGAGTTAAAGGAAATTGCTAACTTCTTATCTTCTTACAAAACTGTTAACCAACATAAGGCATATAATATTTGAATAATTACTGTTACGCATAGTAAATTTTCAAATATTTGAAACCTTCTCGAGGTTTTCATTTCAGTTTTGTTATTTCAGTGTTGTATGTTCTTTAATACATATGAATATAGTTATCAAAGGTACCAGGATTATAATTTGATACGCCATGTCCATGTCTTTTGAAGGATTTTTACATTTTATGTATTCATTCGACACTGCTTTAAAAATAAGGTATGATAGTTTAGTGCAATATGAAATATTGTCCGACACTTGGTTGGATGACGTCTACCAACGATTCCACAGTCGAAGGTCGGAGTCATTTGTAGCAACGTTGAACAATCGGAAACAACGTTTCCGGGATACTGCAAATGTACGCATAGCAGGTAAACCTACATTTGCAACCGTCAAATCTCAAACATACGTCGGCTTCTATATAAGGAAATGCCTATACCATGTCAGGAATATGGCAGTCGTTTGATGTGTTTGAGCTTTTGATTTTGCCATTTGATAAGGGACTTTCCGTTTTGAAATTTCCTTAGAGTTCGGTATTTTTGTTATTCTATATTTTTATAATTACACATTTAACTATATTCGTATGTGTAAATTTGCAAAAAAGCGATAATCGTCTGCAGTCGCATTGTCGTTTCATCCAGACTGTAAAAAATCCGTTCACTGAGGCGATTACACTTGTGATTCCTGAATGCTTTCATTTCTCATCCGTTACTAAGCAAGATAGAAGCTATTTATTTAGTATAACTAGTATATTAAAAAAAGAATGCAATAGTAATTTCAAATGCTTTTTAAAATTTTTTTTAAAATTAGTAACCAAAATATCATGTTTTTTTGATACATGGACAGATGTTACAAATAAAAACCTAGTATAATCAATTATATGAAAACAATTAAGAACATGTATTTATAAAGTAATGCTGAAAGGGGATACATGTATAAATCTGGAGTTTTATATTTGCAAGTTTTCAAAGGAAGAAGGACATCTTGATAGTAAGTTAAATATTTTTACTAGGGACTGCTTCTTTTTTGACATGTAGTATAGACACTTGTTGAAAACGTATGTTATTTGACATCCAGATATACCTGTTTCGTGTTGATGACGTGCTGTCTCATTGACGTTTGTATTGTGTACCATACATCTCATTTAATCCACATATACATCAAAGACAATTTCACAGAATTGTTTCAAACAATATGCATATTTGTGCTCTTCAAGAATGATTTTTTTTTTCTTCTGATTTTTTGTTTGTTTTCATGTTTCAGGCCTCATGTAGCTTGTCTACACTTTGAAAAGCGTGTCCATTAATGTATAATCATCTCCAGTTAAGATTTGAAAGGAACATAATTGCTTTTTTTCATGGGTAGTGGTTAATGTCGAGGTCGAGGAATAACTATATTGTTGTTTGAAAACTGTTCGTTGTATTTTTTGATGAGAAGTAAGAATGGCATATTGTATTGGTCAAATGCAAACATTCATTTATTCGTTCATTCATTCATAATTTGTTTTTAAATTATTTTTTTTACTATTTTTTAAATTTTTTAACCATTTATTTCACTTTACAGATCTTAATAAATTTCAAAGCATTCATTCATTCATTCATTGTAAATTTATTTTATTTTCTTTACTTTATTTTTCTTTTCATTATTTATTTAACTATTTTATTTCATTAAACAGATGTGAATAATTTCAAATCACTAGTACAACTTCCGTGTTTAAAACAGTAAAATTAATGCACTTTTAATTTCTTTTTTATTCCTAATTCATGTAGAATTCATTGGTGCTTTGGACCAGTAACAATATTGTGTTAAGTTCAAATTCTACGCTTTGACTCGATGTCATGCAAATAAAATTAGATGACATGCTTCGCGAGACTGCTAAGTCTAGTGCATGTTTTAAAATCGATAAAAAGTAAGCGTTATGTAAAATATATTTAGTACTGTGGTACATAAAGTTACCGTGTTATAATGTAAGTCATTTTATCATATTAAATGCAAATAGGTATCTTTTTTAGAACTTAATTCAATCGATTGTTTTCATAGTTTTCAATTCTAAACTGTATAGTAGTTGAAATTATGGTGATTGCCGGATACGAAACATCATATCTCAGAGTTTCAAATTCATTTACATGCAAAAAGGGTGTAGTCAACTTTGTAAACATTCATTAGAAAAAAATAAGGATTTCATAGGAATACATTCATTTCATATTATGAATTGAAACGGTCATTTGTTTTGAACTGATACTTGAATACTGAACAACCATAAGTCTATCAGTCCACTTCATATCCGATGTGGTAAATCTAGTCATGTTCGCTTCTTCGCTTGTGGTCGATTCATTCTGTCTGAGTGCTTACATCGCGTATATCCCAGGGAACTTTAGATTAAGAAACTGAAAGGTCTGCTTCATCTTTAAGTATTTTCTTCGGTATTGACACAGATGAACGATTTTAAACTAGAATCTTCAACAAAACGTTATTTCAACTTTACAATCGTAAACTTCCCTTTTCTCAGCAATAACATATCCTTTGTCCGATCGTATGGGTATACATATCTCCATTAATACATTGCGCTCATGCATGTTCGTAATATATTGGCACACAAACTGTTCCAACAAAGTTATGAGGCAGAGCCAATCAAATCTACACTACGTAAGTTTTAAGGTCACCCTCATGAATTGGTTCCCCGATACGATAGGTCTGTATCTCAACTCAATAACTACAGATTTTTTATATATTTAGATACCAAAATAGTCGTTTTAACTGAAAATTTACCGAGTATGTTCAATTCCCGATTATGACATTTTGACTGAGTAAGGATTCGTATGGCGGATGATGGTTATGCCTTGCAGGATATGCTTTCTTTGTCGGATTTATACGCTTAAAGGATTTATGAGATTTTAAAATTAGTAAACTACTGTTTTCTCTCATTAAATTGAAACCTGATACTTAGCCGGGCAAAACAATACTTCCTGAATTGCATGCAAAGCTATCAAACCGTTCTGGATTGTGGACTGCAAGCAAAATATGTAAGCAGTACTGGTTTATCACGAGGTTAATATCATGAACATATTCATTAAAGTCTTTATATTTATGTTTATGTTCAAACATTTCAGGTGATTTTGATATCAAATTATTAAAATAGCCGTTTTAGTCTTGATTCTTCTACGAGTAAAACGGCTATATTAAACATATATGCAGTATTCAATTTTATACCGACCATCTTCGAAAAATCGAATCATGGCATAATTGTTCTTAAATAATGATAATTTAGCAATCATATTGTAGTAGATGCCTAAACTGATGAAATAAGATATGATGGGTACGCTGATCATCTTGTTAGTTTATCTGGAATACATTTGTAAGAATCTATTATCTTTTTGTCTACAACAAAATGAGACAAACCCTAAAAATAAACGTTACCAAAGTGCTATATATTTACTTTTCTGTAGCCTTCTACGATTATTTGGATTGAAATAAAGGAACGAGCAGTTTGTAAAATCTGGTCCAATTTGTTTTATTATTTGTTTTAAGACAAATATTTCTTTTAAAACAAACATATGTTAAAGTGAAGACATGATAGATGAAAATTTATTTAATAATTATAAAAGGAAATCTAAAACAATACTAGTATTTGAAACACATTTGTAGTCAAAGGCCCTTTGATCAATTACCAATGATACAAAACAATAGCTATAGTTAAAGGCAATTCGTGAAAACTTCTAAAAAGTTCAAGCATTTCAAAATTCCTGAAATATATTACTCAAAAATGTATGCAATGTACAACGCTAATAATTTAGATAAACAGCCATTTTAGTTCCTCTATGGCAGATTGCACACAAATTCACTAATTTTATCATTAACTAATTAAAAGGACTAATACAGAAGTTAAAAGGTTTTATTGTTATATCTATCAGGTGAATCTTACTAAATTTCTGTTTGCAAAGATTTCAATTATTGTTTCCTAAAGAATATGTATACTTTAAGTTAATGCATTTATCTCAACAATATTGATGGAAATAGGAAAATGCAGAGGTAACAAAAACTTCATTATGAGAACATTTTGTAATTTAATAATTTTACAGTCAAAAAACAATAAATGATGTCGGCGAAGTCTCCGCTAAAATAACGAAAACATTGTTAAAAATGTATAATTAAACATTATAATACTTACGTAAAATGTCTAAACAATAAGGAAAATTCCGTAAACATGAAGTATGTGAAGAAAGTTTGATTACCAAATTTAAGCACATATAACTAAATGATGTAAAATAAAGGTACAATATAAAACAAAATTGGTTCTACCATTTCAACGAGTGTGATACTATATATTTCCTCTCGAGATAGTTGATTTTTCAAATTTAATAGGCACCGCTTGCGTTTTAGATATTTAAAATTTAACTGTCGAGAGTGGAAAGTCTAATCGTACGAGATACGATGGATGAATTTGTTTCTTCAATGATTTGCAGACGATATATTTGCACTTTTGTTTTTATTGCTAACGATTGTGTAATCTCTATTTGACGTCATCAGATATGGTCGTGACGTCACAATAGTGAATATTTAGTAACATCAATGGTAAAAATTATACTGCAGTAAATGTTAACTATTATTATACCCCCGCTTTAAAAAAGTTGGGTATACTGTTTTACCTCTCTCTGTCCTTCCGTCAGTCCATCCATTCGTCAGTCCGTCCGTCCCATGAATATTTTCGTCGCATTTTTTTCAGGAACTACTTGACAAGGATTTCTGAAATTTGGTTTCAGGGTTTATATAAGTCAGCTATACCGTGTGATGCGTTTTCAGATTCATCACTAAACAACTTCCTGTTTACCGAAATATTTCGGCGGTGGTATCATCAGTTAGCAGTAGCTCACAGTTTTACTTGTTGTCTCTTAAGTGATGCTCGAGGCAAAATGTTTTGAAAACTCCGAATATTATTCAAGAGCTTATGAAACTTAAAAGTACTAGTACCTAAAGTAAAACTAAATCAGGACAAGGAATCAGAGATTTGCATGAGGGAGATATATTTCTTAACTCAAATTAATTTCAAGAGATTTGATAACGGAAAATTTCAATTAAAAATATTTGTATTTTCATACCAGTATTGATGTACTGACTACTGGGCTGATAAAGCCCTCGAGGACTAACAGTCCACTAACAAAGGTATTGACCCTGCGGAAGTTAGCAGTATCAATTTTATTGCACAAGGTACACCTTTCAGAGGGAATCAGAATAAACTTTTTTTAAGATTTAACTTTACGTCATTACTGAATATGGAACGATGAAAAACGAAATTAAGTGAACCATCCGTTAATTATAAGAAATATTCATTTTGGGAAAGTATAAATCAGCTGAAAATAATAGAACTAAATTTATCCTGTATATAGTCCTTAAAAGACTGAAAATCCCGTAGTTATGCAGTTTATTTTGTGTCATAATACGTTAAAAGAGAGGCGAAAGATACCAAAGGGACATTCTAACTCAAAGTCGAAAATGAACTGACAACGCCATGGCTATAAAAGAAAAAGACCAACAGAAAACCAACAGTGCACAAAACATAACATAGAAACTAAAGATTGAGCAACACGAACCCATCCATAAACTAAGGGTGATCTCAGGTGCTCCGGAAGGTGAGAAGATCGTGCTTCACACGTTAACTGATAGACTTCTTTAAATTCGTGCTTTTCCCGAACGTATCATATTTCGTCATAGTAAGATCCGGTTGTCTTATGACATCATTTACGCAGATCTACCTCGGGTTAACCGGCATACATGTAACTAATTCATAAAAAAACAACTTTGAATTGTCTTTATGTTATCGTTCGAGTTCTAAGGAAATATTAAACAATGTCATCTTGGTAACTTTAAAGCAACGGATGTTAAAAATTCGGCTTTCAGCAGTAAAAGGTTCGAAACCGCAGTCATCGACATTTTGTTTTTATTGTTTTCGAATACAGATCGCCTTATTTTGCTTTGAGCATATTTTTCTCCTCTTGATCTCTCTCATCTTTCTATTACTGCAAAATTCACTATGCTCTTGTTACCAGATTTGTGTATAGGCAGAGTCTACAGTTTGTCCTGCCTAGAAGTTGTGTTATTGTGTAATATAATCTGAAATTTGTAACACATTTGATAATTTAGAAATTGACTGTGCAAAATTAAATACCTATACTGGTGGACATGCAGAACATGACTTGAGCCATAAGTCACAATAATGTTCTTCCTTTAAATTATGTCATATAATAGGTTGGCCCTACTCTTATCTTCTTCTAGGGGTGTGACATAAAATACAAGTAAAGCCTTTGTATGAGGTCGATACGAGGATATATCGACCTGAAAGAAGTATATTGGTTGAGGACGAAGTCGATATACTTCTTTAGGTCGATATCCTCGTATTGACCTCATACAAAGGATATAATGATTATATTAGTATTGCCAATAAGCCAGAAATAGAGCACAATTCATGTGATTTGTTGTTGCTATTGTGTCAGATATTCTACAACTAACCGTGCAATATCACTTTTCTATCTGCTGTTTTCAACCTACCTTTAGAATTTTGTTGAACAATTGACCATTACCAAACGAATCAATTTAGTTGGAATGTACACAATAATAATATTACACAATATACGGAAGCATGTAGATACAATACCTTTCATATTAGCTGTTTTGTCATTCTTAAAATGGTATATACGAAAACGAAAAATATGAAATTTTGTCATATTGTAAGACAAATTTTTCAACACAACAAAGGGTCTTCGTCAGTGCGTTCACTTTTTCTTCAAAATGGAATAATACATTGAGATAAACAATTAGTTTGACCTCTTTCTCTGGCCTGGTATTCTATCCTTTGCACTTTGTTTCTGATTTAAGAACTGTTGCCTAGGGAATAGCAGCTTTGTATATTTAAAGGTCAGATGTGTGGTTTAAAAAGTACGGTGTCTAACACTGATTAGTTTGATTACTAATATCCTCTGAATTTTATTTTATTTGTTTGTTCAATTCCAGTATCAAAGCTAATTCAAAATCCACGAATTTTTGAATAGATTGGTTCTCAAGTAATTGCAGGATTTTCGCAATTACTTTCATATTGGATGTAGTTTAAAACCTGTGCTTTTACGATCTTGAACTGGCTAAATGTTTCAGTTGTTCTATTCCTTACTTTAACAAGGATATTAACATTTTAACTATGATGCATATCTAAGATTAATGTATAACATTTTAATGATGATGCATATCTAAGACAAATGCATTCAGAAATAATGACAGACCAAAGTTTATCACCATTTTCCTGTACGTACCGATCAGGATATCATGCGACATCCTAGTATGTAACCTACTTTAAACAAATATAAATTGCACACAGATTTCGTGTATGAAGGACTAAAATATTGTAACTGATAAAATGGACAAAAGATTGGCCAATAGAAAGTAACAATTTAAAACACGTTTTCATTACGCTTTTCACTTTACAATTAAGATTACATTGATAGCGTTTGATTTTGTCAGTTTTTATGGACTTCCCTTTTTTGAATTTCCCTTGGAGTTTTTTGTTAAACTTTTTTGCATGTAATAGTCATTCTCCTTGGTCTTGAGGCAATATGATTCATTTGACTGTTACAAGCAACATTCTACGTGTATGAGTTAGAAAAAATTGTTGGCCCATTAAGGGTCGTGACACAATACATGATGAATGTTGGCAAGTAGAGGGAATACACTGAAGATCTTTTGTTTTACCAGCCGTACATGTGTACAATGTTTATATACGAAATAGATGAGTTATGTAGAAAGATAATATTTCGTCATATAGTTGTACCAATGTATATAGGCATTAGCCTTTTATCCTATCATCGCTGAAAACTTGGAAATACTTTACACAAGATGATAATTTAAAATGACTACTTTCTTAATTGTTAAATCGTCGAACTGTCCAAAACTAAACAAAATGATAGATCATAATAAAGAATCAACATTTAAGTATTGCATGATTTATTTGATTGATTTCAACATTAAAAGCTGTTGTGTTAAATCAACGTTGAATAGGAACTGATTGCTCATTCAATTTGAGTTTAACTCAAACAATTGTTAACAGATCTAGATGATGTTAATAGCTGCCTTAGAATGTTGCAAAAATGCAAGATTATTCCTAAGTCATATTGTTTGATTGGACCAAGACTATTCGATCAAGCATGGTGATTTTATTCAAACTCGAAAAAACTGAAGAAGGTTCAGCGAGTACCAGACGTTGTAACGTTCCCAACGAAAGGATGGTTCTAGATGCTGCGAAATCCATATGTCATAAATATGCTGCTCCCCCCCTTTCCCCCTGATAATAGTAACCTAAGATGATAAATTTTCAAAAAAGAACTATTTCTTAATTTTGAAATTTTATTCCCTATGTATATTATTACTTTTACATTGCATTTCGTTTCAAATGAAAGAAGTTTGCCTTATTAAAGCTTTCTTGAATATAGCAATATCTAGAATTAGTATGGTTTTAATCATTTTGCCTCATTTATTTTGTATAAAGACCATTATCTATTATATGGCCCATATTATTTCAGCAGAAAGTTACTATAGATGATGTCGATTCAGATCATAATGCATGAAATTACAACCTTAACGTGTCTTGAAAGATTTTCTTATCTGTTTTTATCTTTCTTCTTAAAGAAGGTTTTTGTATAATTATCATTCATATGCATGTTAAACGAGATCAGCTAGCAGAGGCACACAAGTTGTGCAACTGGAAATCCACCAATGTAAGGAAATGTTTGTTTATTATAAAACTGCAGCATTTTGATGATCAAATCTAATGTATTTGATAGTGAAATCCCTCTGGTTCTGAACTAGTCTGTGGGTTCGCGTGACTGGTGATGCATGCATATAAGAAGACGCTTATCATGTTAACACACACGATCTCGCTCCTTTTGAATTTCCCTCGGTTTTTTGTTTGTTATCTTGATTTATATCTTTTTCGTCGAATTATGAAATTTGAACATCGGTTAACAGTTGTTTCCCAAATGTTAAGTATTATTGTTTTCAACCAAGAATAAGAAATGTTCATCTGAGTTATGAATTATTCTTGAATCAGTAGATATTCAAAAATGGGGCATAGAAGGGTACAGAATGGAAATCTCAAAATTTTTATATTGTTGGAAATTCACTGTTGTTGCAAATAAAAAAGGGGAAAAGACCGTATACTTTACCGTTTGGTTGATGCTTTATCTAAAAACAACATCTCCGGTGTAGGGGTATAGGTATATAATTTGGATTAGCAGACACGCGTTTTGGTTTTGTGTATTTTTGTTTGTTTAAAGTGTTAAACCAGACATTAAAAATTGCGCATTTTCATTTGAAATCTTTTTTAAGAGACAATATTCAGAATTTTGATAACTAAACATACAAATACCAATATACTTGGTTTTTATTTGTTATGTTATATAAGATCAAGTGCTCTAGTGAATAAGTTTAGAAGTGAAGGTATCATATGGCGAACGGTATATGATTTTTGAACAATGAAAGAAACGCGACAGTATTTTTGTTTTTTCTACTTGATAGATGTTCTTAGTTTTGTTTCAGAACGCAACAACTAGCTATCTTCTCATTGTTGCAATTATCTTCGTCATTATCAATTCATTTCAGTGTTTACTATATCTGTAGGCGTTGTCTTGTAAAGGAACAAGATACAGTCTTCATGTCTCTTTTATTGTTGATTCTATTCAGTAAACATCTTAACATGATAAGAAGCGTAGTTGTAGATGGTCAAGGACTATTTTATAGAAGTAAAACTATTTATTTGAAATGGAAATTCTATAAAGTATTTTCTTGGGTAATAACTTCCTGATAGCCAAATAATCAAATTTCTGTGATTTATTTTGCGATTTTTTTTATTGAAGCTGAGCAAGTTTCTTTATGGAAAATTTAGTTCTGGAATCATGATTCTCTACGGGAATTATTGATTAACTTAAAGAAAGTATATCAATACAATAAGAAATTCGTTCATTTAATGTAAACTTCATTTACTTGCATATGGAATATTTTATTCCCTTATGACCTATATGGATAAAACCAACAATATTTTCAAAATCAACAAGGTTCCAGTGCTTGGCTATACCATTGTAAATCTTACCATGACGACAATTAACCGTTATTGTTTGGTTCCTTATGGCCCGTTGAGATTTGTTAAACTTTCAATCGTAGATAATTAGATACATTTATGTTTTAACATCCATTATAACCGCCAATTGATCAATGCATAGCTAAACTAAAGATATGTACAAAATAATGTATTTGTAATAACCTTTAAAATATGGATGGCGATTTGGCATCTAAGTAAAAAAAGCTAATTACATTAAGAATATACACAGTGTAAGTATAGTAAAGCACGACTCGCCTTTCGAATTACAAGTAAAACAATTTCGTTTACGATCAAATTAAATTCGTTGTGAAGAACTAAGAAGGCTTTAATCATAATGTTTTATTGATACTAAGTGTGCATTTAACATCAATTTATGGTGACAAGAATTTCAATAAATCAAAAAACCAAAACAGGGATATATAGTAGGGCAAGCACATACAGATAATATCAGTATAAGTAGTATTTAATGATTATTAATGCACAACTTGTTTCTAGGGGTTTTTTTTTGTTATTTGTCTGGTCTGTTTTGAATATAATGTGACCTGTCGATAACACTTATTTATCAATTTTAAGCATGGATTTATATAACCATCTTGTCAAAATGTCAATAAAAAATGTTTTCTGAAGTCTGGCAAGCTTTTTGAAAAGCATATAATTGAAGCTATTTACTTGAGTCCGATATCTCCGATAAAAAGTTAAATCACAAAAATACTGAACTCCGAGGAAAATTCAAAACGGAAAGTCCCTAATCAAATGGCAAAATCAAAAGCACAAACACATCAAACGAATGGACAACAACTGTCATATTCCTGACTTGGTACAGGCATTTTCTTATGTAGAAAATGGTGTTTTGAACCTGGTTTGATAGCGCTAAACCTCCCACTTGTGCGACGGTCGCATCAAATTCCATTATATTGACAACGATGCGTGAACAAAATGTCACAAATAGAGGTACAACAACAACACGAACCCCACCAAAACCTGGGGGTGATTTCAGGTGCTCCGGAATGGTAAGCAGATCCTGCTCCACATGTGGCACCCGTCGTGTTGCTCATGTTATTACAAAGCCGGTAAATAGGCTAATTCGGTAGGTCACATTCGTGAAAAGATATCAAAGAAGCGTTTAAAGATGCATGTATGACAATTGGCAGGTAAAGGAAATTCTTTTAGACGAAACTCGTGTCTGACGTACTAAATAATAAGCCCGGTAAATTTGATGAGCAAATAACTACTGCAATCTGAATCTAAATAATGCCTGACTCTAAAACTTGGAGGTTAAACAACATCCCCATAAAAATAAAAAACACTTTTTCTATGTTTTGGAGACTTGTATTTACAATGTAGCATAATTTATTTATGATTTTAACCTGAATTAACACCAATAATATTATGTTGATAACGAGATCATGTATACACGTAACAATACATAATCAGCATTCATTTAGAAAGACGCTTGGACATGTAATTTCACGTCCCTCCAAAGAAGAGCTTTTCACCAAATATGCACCTTAAAGAACACACTATACGTTTAAAAAGTTTATTTGAGGTAATATCTTGCGATGAAAATTGTTTAAACTTGTTCGTGAAGAAACAGTTAATGTCATTTTCCCAAATGATATCTTTTTTTTCACCACCTACAAAATCATAGCACAATATTTATCTAAAATACTTCGATGTGAATTGTTCTCATTCTATTAAAATGTAGCTGCAATATTGCAAACTAGATTTATCAACCAATTATTATAAGGGAGATACTGACACATTGTGTTGGTCACAAATTACTGTAATTTAGATAAATAAATAAAAAGGAACATAATATAAGAGCTTACAGTTGATGCTATATCTACTAATGCTTGCTTAACCCGAAAATATTAAACAAGAATATAAACACCTTATTTACTTAAATAAGACAAGACTTAAACACATATTTCTTCGTTATCATAAATCTATGTATTTATATTTACATTATCTCTTCTACAAGCTAATTGTGGCCGTTCTTTCAACAATCATTTTGTCAATACTGTGGTTGAAATCATTGCTCTTAAAAGAAAAGTTAAAATAATCATAATAACACTGTTTGAATTGATTAAATTCTATTACGTCCTTGGTTGTCCAGGTTAGTAAGGTTATCGTTAGTTTGGTTGTCTTTGTTAGAATTAAAATTAAGGTCGTTTCCTTTGAAAGGATTAACCTGTTCAGCATGTAAGTATTTGTTCTGACTGTTTTTGTTTTCTGCCGAAAGACTTTGCGATTGTTTTGTATTAAGATTTATTTATTATTAGTTATCACCGCATACATGCTTTGTACCATTTAAAATACATTTGAGTGTAGTGCTTTTCAAAGAACATTTGAAAGCATAGCTTAACTCTGAAAGCTTTAGTTCATCGTTGTAGACTTTCCCGACATTAACATCTCTTGAATATTACTATTCACAATTTTAGCTGACTAAGTTGACTCCTTAATTTGAAAATGGTCTTTTAATTGAATGATTTTATCATTTATTTTAGAAATATTCTCCAAGTTGATTTGGATAATACTTTGTCAAAATTTACTTAGTATAAAAAAGAAGATGTGGTATAATTGTCAATAAAACAACTCTCCACCAGAGACCAAATGACGAAGACGTTAACAACTATATGTCACCATACGGTCTTCCACAATGAGCAAAACCCATACTACATAGTCAGCTATAAAAGGATCCGAAATGACAAATGTCAATCAATTCAAACGAGAAAACTAACGGCCTGATTTATGTACAAAATAATGAACGAAAAACAAATATGATATATAGCAACAAATGACAACCACTGAATTACAGGATCATAACTTAGGACAGGGACAACCAGAATGTGGCGGGGTTAAACTTGTTTGATGGCGCCAACCCTTCCCCTAACCTGGGACAGTGGTGTAACAGTACAATATAAAAACAACCTATAAAAAATCAGTTGCGTATATACACAGTTAGTGTATGAAAGATGGCTACCGCTGTTGCTAATGGTTTTAATGTTGCATAAATTATTTTTACCTTGTGATCGATTCAGACTCCTGTGAGCCTCTCTTTTATATAATAGTTCAAAAACTTCAGAGTTTCTTTGCTACTTATTTTTTGTTATTGTATAGAATTAATAATACAATATAGATGATTTCGGAGTAATATTGCATCTTTCAGTTGGTCTTTAATCTTTTTGTTTCGAAACATTTTCAATCAGCTCTCTTCTTAAATAGCAAAAAACGAAAAGGGTTAGAAATCATTTATATTTATGAAAATAAGGAGATATGATATAATTGCCAATGAGACAACTATCAAATCACAAAGACTTAATAATTACAGGCCATCGTACGGCCTTCAAAAGTACAAAATTTATACTGTATAGTAAACTATAAAAGGTCCCGATATGACAAAATGAGAAACAATTCTAAAATATATTTACTGTATAGCGACATCATTTGATCAATGGCTTGGCCATCTTAGCTCGTCTGGGTCATGTAACTGTCCTTTAAAATTTTCATGTATTGAAAAGACCCTCCGGAAAACATCTTTTTTCGTGACTGTCATTTCTTGAAATATGCCATATCGAATAATCTGACACACAGTTTCTAGGTACTTTCTGTGTCTAAATGTGGTATTAGAATATACAAATTCCTTAAGAGTATGATTTTTCCTGAAAATAGCATACAGAAAAATATGGAAAGGCCATGTTGTTTATGTTTGCCTTTTGAACTTGAAAACAAAATCAAATTATAAATGTATCAATTGACCAGAACTCAAAATTTCTTTAGATAACGATATTGTTTGTTTTTTTAAATTGTGTATTTTGCTTTAGGGTTTAAATTTTTTCTCCATTTTATGAACAACCTTAAAATATCAAGGTATAATAGCCGATTTTTCTAGTATTGTATTCACTTACAGGTCATATTTAGAAATTTGTTAATATTAAAATAAGAAGATATGGTATATGATTGCCAATGAGACAACTCTCCACCAAAGACCAAATGATATTGACGTTAAAATAAAGGTAACCGTATGGCCTTCAGTAATGAGCAAAACCCATACCGCATAGTCCGCTATAAAATGGTCCCGAAATGACATATGTAAAATAATTCAAACGAGAAAACTAACGGCCTTATTTATGTACAATACAATATACAAAACCTATACTGAGATTTTAACATAAAAGAAGTCTATACAATTTATTATATATGATGAACATAAAACATTTTTTAACAATCATATATTTTTCATTAATTTAAAATGTTATTCAGCGGTAATGATGATATGATGAGCCTGGATTCAGTTTGGATATACCAGTCCTTAATACTCCTACCTCATAACATGTATGACTTCTACTGTACAAATATTACGGTTAAATAAAAGGTTAACTAGTATGAAATTGTCATATGCAGATAACACAAATATTATTTAAAAACGACAATGAAGACAATTAGGTTTAGATATATATTCAAATACTCCAAACGATAAGACCTAATAATAGCACAAAGTGCATGTCATTCCATTGTCTGTGCATGCACCGGATACGTGTTAGTGGTGGGGAAATTGGCACGAAACAAAAATATTTCGTAATATTCAAGAAATAAATAAATGATTCATAATAAAGTCAGCCGGCCCCTAAGCAAATATTTGTATTAGATCAATGAAAATGGACGTTATACTAAACTCAAAAACATATCAATGAACTAAAATTAAAAACATACAAGACAACAAAGGCCAGATGCTCCTGACTTTGGACAGGCGCAAAAAGGCGGCGGTGTTAGATTTAAACACGTTTTGAGAGATCTCAACCCTCCCCCTATACCTTGCACATTCAACAAAAATGAATAATATAAAGTTTTTTAAGGTGAAAGTTACCCAACAACTAATGGCGTTAACTTCTTATTCAATAATCCCATAAAAAACAAAATTTTAACTACATAGGCATGACTATAATATACATGTATACATAACTTTTTTGACAGTGTACGTTTAAAACGGACACAGTTAAATTAGACGGGAAAAAAATTAATGGAGTAACTTAGACTTACCTTAAAAACAAAGAAATAACTTACCATAACATCCATACAGATGAATATGCCGGTAAAAACAGGCCTCTAACTTAGTATTCGACGGTCGATAGGGGGCGACACATTAACTCTCAAAACATTAAGTGAAGTAACGGGAACAGAAGTCTCTGCATTCGGCTGCTCTTTACTTCGTACTTATTCGAAAGAACACGAGAGTAAGTGTAATTTTATGCGTGTCGTGATATAACATTTCATTTCCAATTCCAATATGTAAATATATTATTTTAATAGGAAAACTTAAACACAGAAACATTAATTAGTAAAATAAAAATATATAATATTAAGATAAGGTTAAATGGCGGTTGGTACGGAACTACAGGCAATCCTAAGCGGTAATTAGTCTTGCTTTCATTGAACTTTTAAGTATAATTAAAACACTTTAAACAGCACAAACGAATGAATACACGAATAACAATCTTAATCATATATAAAGACCAAAAGGGGTCACTAATTATGTGCATTGCAATTTAAGTAAAAAGTAAAAAAACAAAAATACCGAACTCCAAGGAAAGTTCAAAACGAAAAGTCCTTTATCAAATGGCAAAATTAAAATCTCAAAAATTTCAAACGAATGGAAAACAACTGTCATATTCCTGACTTGGTACAGGCATTTCCTTTGTGTAGAAAATGGTGGATTAAACCTGGTTTTATAGCTAGCTAAAAATCTCACTTGTATGACAGTCGCATAGAATTCCATTATACTGACAACAATGTGTGAGCTAAACAAACAAACATAAAAGGTAAAAATGTCAAAAATTGGGTAACAGCAGCCAACATTGTGTTACAATCTTAATCGTTATGAAAACAAATAACTATTTCAACAAAGAAAAACAAAATGGCATATTGACATTCTATAGACAAAGTACATGAGCAAAAAGGAAAGACAAGAATGCAAAAATGGCCATAGCACAATAAAACAATGGCGGGATTTATAAATACCGAGCCACGCCAAAAGTATATTATCAAAAAAGGACTTAACAGCTAAGGTTAAAAACATACAAGGACTTTGTGACGTTGATACGTATTATTTATCAACAAGGTCTTGGTATCTTCCAATGAACTTTTTTTAGAAAAAGGACGAGACGTTCTTTGACATAATCCTAGTTCATCAACTTTCTGCTCAGACACTGGTGACGTTATTAATATCGATTGAAATCATAATTAAATTCAGAGGGACAGATTCTCGATACTGGACATATATATCGGATGTTATAATAAATGATGTAGAGAGGCACACCACTAATTCTTGATCCCATTGCTTTCTATGTAAACTTCTTCAATTTCAAGCATTCATAGCTTTTTTGTCTTCAGCTTAAAAAAAGTTTCGAACTTGAAATCACCATTCATAAACCAAAAATTGAAATAAGTGTAAAAATGTAGTTATCTGAACCCAAACAAGAATTACTCAATTGATGCCAAATGTAATATTGCATCTTTCAGTTGGTCTTTAATCTTTTTGTTTCGAAACAATTTCAATCATCTCTCTTCTTAAATAGCGAAAAACGAAAAGGGCTAGAAATCATTCATATTTATGAAAATTAGGAGATATGATATAATTGCCAATGAGACAACTATCAAATCACAAAGGCTGAATAATTACAGGCCATCGTACGGCCTTCAAAAGTACAAAACTTATACTGTATAGTAAACTATAAAAGGTCCCGATATGACAAAATGAGAAACAATTCTAAAATATATATACTGTATAGCGACATCATTTGATCAATGGCCTTGGCCATTTAGCTCGTCTTGGTCATGTAACTGTCCTTTTAAATTTTAATGTATTGAAAAGACTCTTCGGAAAACATCTTTTTTCGTGACTGTCATTTCTGGAAATATGCCATATCGAATAATCTGACACACAGTTTCTAGGTACTTTCTGTGTTTAAATGTGGTATTAGAATATACAAATTCCATAAGAGTATGATTTTTCCTGAAAATAGCATAGAGAAAGTATGGTAAGGCCATGTTGTTTATGTTTGCCTTTTGAACTTGAAAACAGAAATCAAATTATAAATGTATCAATTAACCAGAACTCAAAATTTCTTTTAGATAACGGTATTGTTTGTTTTTTTTTAAATTGTGTATCTTGCTTTAGGGTTTAAATTTTTCCCCCATTTTATGAACAACCTTAAAACATCAAGGTATAATAGCCGATTTCTCAGGTATTGTATTCACTTACAGGTCATATTTACAAATGTGTTAATATTAAAATAAGAAGATATGGTATGATTGCCAATGAGACAACTCTCCACCAAAAACCAAATGATATTGACGTTAAAATAAAGGTAACCGTACGGCCTTTAGCAATGAGCAAAACCCATACCGCATAGTCAGCTATAAAATGGTCCCGAAATGACATATGTAAAATAATTCAAACGAGAAAACTAACGGCCTTATTTATGTACAATACAATAAACAAAGCCTATACTGAGATTTTAACATAAAAGAAGTCTATACAATTTATTGTATTCCACTGTTTAAACATATTGATAGTTTAATCAATATTTGATTGGTTGAGACTATCCCACGTGTCATTGAACAAATCTTCATATTCCATTCTTAGGATCATATTCCCCTCTGAAATGACGTGATTACTTCGTGCGACGTTACGCGCGGTTAATGTACATAACGTTTTGAACTTCTTATTTTTCTTAAAATAGCGATAGCAAAAATCCGTATCATGTTCAAATTTATTTCAGACGATAAAACAAAAAGACTTATAATTAAATTTTGATCCTTACTGTTTATCAATGGATATGGTTAGTTTGACTTACAAAAACAAGCGGATAAGAAAAAAATGTATGCAAAATAATATTTAATGTATTGATACTAGCCTAAACAATGCATATGCAGTGGAATAAAACATTTATTTCCCGTGCCGGAGGGAGATATGAAGATTTGCTCACCCTCGAAAAATCATATTTCCCTCGGGCAGAGCCCTCATGAAATATGAATATTCTTGGGTGAACAAATCTTCATATCTCCCTCCGGCACGGGAAATAAATGTATGATATATGATGAACATAAAACAATTTTTAACAATCATATAATTTTCATTAAAATCAAAAATGTTATTCAGCGGTAATGATGATATGATGAGCCTGGATTCAGTTTGGATATACCAGTCCTTAATACTCCAACCTCATAACATGTATGACTTTTACTGTACAAATATTACAGTTGAATAAAAGGTTAACTAGTATGAAATTGTCATATGCAGATAACACAAATATTATTTAAAAACAACAATGAAGACAATTAGGTTAAGATATATATTCAAATACTCCAAACGATAAGACCTAATAATAGCACAAAGTGCATGTCATTTCATTGTCTGTGCATGCACCGGATACATGTTAGTGGTGCGGAAATTTGCACGATACAAGAATATTTCGAGGCACACCACTAATTCTTGACCCCATTGCTTTCTATGTTAACTTCTTCAATTTCAAGCATTCATAGCTTTTTTGTCTTCATCTTAAAAAAAGTTTCGAACTTGAAATCACCATTCATAAACTAGAAATTGAAATAACGTGTAAAAATGTAGTTATCTGAACCCTTACAAGAATTACTCAATTGATGCCACATGTAGATTAGGATCTGCTTACCCTTCCGGAGCACCTGAGACCACCCCTAGTTTTGTTTTTAAGGTTCGTGTTGCTCTTGCTTTAGTAATAAGTGTTGTTCTGTGTGCTTTTAAATTTTTCAATGTTTGTGTTATACCGGTATTTTTCTCCATTCCAATCATCCATTGGACTAGATTTAAAAATAATCAATTGATACTGAATGGAATAAAGGCATTAATTATCTTTACTTCAATCGAAAAAAAATCGTTCAAACAAGCAGAACGTTTGCAAAATGTCTTATTAATTTGTGATACTTATTTAGACTTTATGTAAATTTGTAATATGGCATGCAGGATAATTAGTTCAAAGAGAAGGAAAGTTCACTAGCATAACCATTAACTATGCAACTTATGAATATTTACAATGTATGACATGCATCTGCTATTTACCAGTTACTGCATATAACTGGTTGTTTTTCTTCGCCGATTAGCTGCGATTAAATACAGGTGCACTTGATAGATTTTATCAAGGTTAAAGGTTACAAATAAATATTAATTTACATAAGAAGATCGTATTCATTAGTACTGCAGATATCAATACAGGTCATTAGTAACCAGATTAGATTAGTGATTTATTGCACAGGATATAATTTCATATACAATACTGTACAGTGCATTATAATTATGATTGTATTTCAAAAATGATTTGCTTAATAATGCAAGTCATTTAATAAAGCTAAACAGTGGAATGAAAACTTTAAAACTTTAATTATGTAAGCTTGAGATGTCCCGCATTTTCCTGTTGACTTTGTACGCACAAAATGTCTTTTCGAAACTATTTTATTGCCGTTGTCACAGAGGTAAATTAAAATCTATTATTTAGAGAATGCCAAGTTATTGTAAATAAAGACATACGTGTACATGAACAAGCGTCTTACCTATTTAAACCCTAAAGCATAGTACTCGTGTTAAAATTATTTTTATAAGTATTGTAATAATCACTTTGAATGAAGAGGGTCAAATAATGATAGGTTAACACATGAATGTATATCATAATGGTTAAAGGTGTAATCAGTATGGAATGCGATCAAATGTAAAAGAGAAAGACTAGAACTTCTTTCGTCGTTAATATAAATATTATTTCTTCTTTATTGAAAATTAATCTCGTTTATATTTTGGCAGTTAAATGACTATTACATTAAGATCATTTTCTTGTACTGAATATGTTTTATATTATCATGAATGATCGAACCTATCAGAATCAATTATATCGACGAATTACAAAGAATCATTTGTAACATAATCAACAATTAGCCGGATTTACCAGCAATCATTTTTTTTGTGAAAGGTGTGTATTGTAGCTCAAAAAGTGCTTGTTCAGGATTTAAGTATTTTCAAAGGTTCATATCGGACTAGACAGTTTAGTGTTATATCATTAACTTATTGTGATCGTTTTTAATTTAATTATTCCGAAGAATTTATTTGGATATAAGCATCTTACTTTATTTGAAATGCTCTTTATTCATACAAGTATGGAGTGCTAAAAATTACGTAAACGTAAGTATTTTTTCATTTAAAGAAGATGACTTCAAAAAACAAATTTAGGAAAGTTCTTAAGTAGAAATTCACTTCATGACTACAGCAGAGAACTACTCATAGAACAATACAGGAAACAAACTTAACAATCTGTCAGTACATTTTTGTAACTGCGATTACTCTTAGAGTGGTAGTCTTTTTGTTATTGTTTTTAATTGTGTGCTTTCATTCTGTTGAGTAATGCAAAGTGACACAGTTTGTTCATATGTTGTGTTGTTACACTTTCCAATTTAGGGGAGGGTTGAACACTCACAAACATGTTTTAACCCATTCTGTATGTTCCTTTACGAGTTGAATACCCTGTAAATCAGTGGTTGCCGTTGGTTGGTGTCTGTCATATTTGTTTTTTTGTTTATTGTTTTAGCTTAATTCATGTCATTGCTTTTCTCGTTTGAATTGTTTTACATTTTGTCATACCGGAACTTTCAATTCCCTACTATACGGTACAGGTTTTGCTCATTGTTGAAGACCGGTGACCTATCATAGTTGAATATATACACGACCTTTGCTCTCTTTCGGGTATATGTCAATCATACCAAACATCCTTATTTTTTATAGTGGTTCTTTTTGGAAATTTGTTAAGTATATCTTATGTATATACTACAGCTGACAGCTTTACTATATTACTCCATCTATTTAATTATTAACAACATTTTTTTATCAAATACTAAGCTACTTATCATTATAAATCTCTTTAAAATGAAATAATTGGATATGATATAATTCATATATTTAAAACTAATCATTTCTTTGTTCAAATTTGTCAAAAATTAATTAACTGACCAAGACAAATCGTTTCCTATTTCTAAATGCCTTGACTTTACGTATTGACCCACACCTGATCAATTACATGTTTAAATATGACTGGTAAAAGATTTAGAAGGTAAATATTTTTCTGTTGAAACCAGTCATTATAGTCGACCATTTATTGTAGAAATAATTAGTACATTTTATGTAAAAAAAAAAGGGGGGGGGGCTAAAGGGGCCAGTAAGTGTGTTGAAAGATTGTCAATAATAATTAATTCATTTTCATTTCTCGTAGTAACCGGTATTATAACATTTATTTACACAAGCTAAACGTCATAGAAAATCTAATTTATTGTAACTTCTGTATTCGATGCGTTTTCCAATTGCAAATAAATTTTTAAAGATTGTAAAGATTTGACTGCTCAGTGTGTTGTGTATCCAAACTGATTTAGTGGCAACATACTGCTGGAGAACAAACGTGCGTTAGAAACTGGCGAGTTTATTTCTAAAAAAAAATCAGTTAACAAAAGGTTAATGGATTTACTTCTAAAAATATAACATGTACAAATGTACAAAAGTTAGTACTCTACATATAACATGTACAAATGTACAAAAGTGTGGTTCGTTTTCAGAAACACTTAAAAGTTATAAAATGGTTTATCATTACTATTTCACCTGGAAGAACTGATACACAATTACGTTTAAAAATAGAAATAACAATACGAAGAATTTAATAGTAAACTTACAGATGATTTACCATAGAAGTCAGTTGATATTATCTTGATCAGATAACTTTGTGTTTATTTCAATATGAAAACATACACCGGCTATCCTTATTGACTGTTGGCGCTGGAGAGCAGATTGCTCCGATACTAAGTCGTCATTGACAAATCATTTTAAGTCCGTGAAATGAACAGTTAATGTCAATCACGATTTCCGCTGGAAGAATACAAATATGAATTGTTGATAACTATCCGAGGATCTGAAATAAATACAGACAACTATAAAGTTGTGAGCACGAATATAGTCTTATACGGATATAGCTTAATACTGGAATATGTCATACCTTAGTTATAGATAAACTGGTAAGAAATTAAGCAATAACATTTATGTAGCCCATAGGGCTTGATTTTTTACTTTTTTTTGTTTTTGTTTTTTTCATGAATCACTTTATTTTTGGCAAAGTCTATTAAATTCTTGTTTGTGTCTGATATATTTCTTGATCATTCAAGTTGACATGTTTCTTTGTTTATTTTATAGTAAAAATCTAACGAGACATTCATTCTTATTTTAATACGTTCTAGACATTAGTTTTCTTTAATTATTTAATAACGTATATGCTTGAACGTATATCCTGGGTCACACTTTAGAATGTATTTTTATAGAATGAAGATAACATTTCATATCAAATTCACAATTGTCATACTTGGAAGTGGTGGTAGTATAGATATGCAAGTTGTTCCTTCAAAACAACTTTGATGAAAACGTCTTGAATTAATTCTTAGCACATATTTAAATCTAAAAAGATTCAATTTTTGTGGTGTTGCATTAAATGCAGGACGTTTGAAGTTCTAATGCCAATATTCAAGACAACATTCGTAAATAAATGCTGATATTTGACTAACTGTTGTCTTATGAACATTTGAAGGATGTTATTCGGTAGATTAATTATTCTTTTTTTAGTTTTTTAATTCTATCCGGTATGATAAGTGATATGATCTTATCAAACCTTCTTCTTCATTTTTTGTTATTTCTGACTGAATTAGAGTTTGAATTATTCCATTGTTTACACCAAATACCTTATCAAAAAGTCACCCTCTATTGCAGGACACGACTTTGCATCGTTTTTGTACTAGACCGCCCCACCTACCCCCATTCTAAAATGAACCCATGAGTTTTTATTATAGCTTTGTTGTATAAGTGCACATTTATTAAAGTTTTTAATTGAGAAACCAAGCGCGCACTGGTATATCCCCTACCTTTAATATATGTTTTCAATATGGTTTCTTAAATTCCTCAGATCAGAACTTTTCATTTTACCAACGCTAATTCATAGACCAAAAGTTGCATCAATTATCTCGCGGTCAGTTCAAGGAGTCATGTGTTCAAACCAAAGACTTCAAAACTGACATAAGTTGCTTCAAAACACTGCATGCGGTATTTAGTAGGAATGTCAAAGACTTGTCGGCTCGGAATATTAATTGTGTTTAGGTGTGACATGTCTTCCTGACAATTTTTGCCTTGTGATCTAATATGCTGAAAATCCAATTTTGTGCGTATCAGTACAAGAATGGTATCTTAGTAACACATAACCATTTAACCCCCTTTATATGCATTAAATATTTACCACATGACGTTTAGCAGGTATCCATTTCTTAATTACTCAAATCTAGGTTCAGTTTTAGCAAGTGGCATTCTCACTTGCCCGTTGTCTTTTCACATTTGGACATAACTCTTTGTAAATACCAGTCTTAATGAAACTAAACATAGGTCATTACTTTTCACAAATGAATTGTTTCATATTTTTCATGTTGGGGCCTTTTATAGCCGACAATACGGTATGGGTTTTTCTCATTGTTGAAGGCCGTACGGTTGCCTATAATGGCTTGCATCCTTTTAATTTGAACTATGGTTGATAGTTGTCTCATTGGCAATCATACCTCATCTCCTTATTTTTATATAGCAGGAATAATGAAAATTACGATTTTTTTTATAAAACATCAATAATGCTATGCAATGGTTTCTTTACATCTGAGGGAGAATACCATTGTTATCATTTGCATGATCGAAAACAAAAATTTTCACTTTAAATTGTTCCACATTTTGTCATGTATACCTGACTATACGGTATGAGTTTTGCTCATTGTTGAAGGCCGTTCGGTGACCTAAAATTGTTTAAAATCACGTCAGTGTGGTTGATAGTAGTCTTATTTGCAATTATACCACATCTCCTTATTTTTATATTGTAGTAACCAATCTGCATAGTTAAAACGCAACACTTAATTTGAGCTGAAAACATACTTTCTGAAGAAAACATTTCCCCTTCTCTCTTTTTCTAAATGTGTTCCAAAAGGAACTACCATTTACAAATGTATTTAAAAGCAAGTCAAACTAATTTGTGTAATAAATAAAATTTTCCACATGAGCAAAAGGTTTGCCTTTAATCAATAAAATAGTATTCATACTTTATAGACATTTAGTTCATAAATAATATTTCAAATTTTGTCCAGCAGAGGTCAACATACAATTGTCAAAAATACATGTTCGGTTGTATATGCATCATGCTACCAGAAAACACTGATTTGTAAATGTTTATTGAAATACATTCGAAATGAATTAAGACGTAATGAAACTAAGAAATATGGAGCAAACACGTAAACAATGCAATCATGTTAACTAAGTACGGTTCTATGTTAGGCTGTCATTTCTAATAAACATACAAATATGTGGTCGATACATTTAAATAACTATGAAATTGCTGTGAAAATTGTATTAGATATGCCAATTCTTTTCTCAATTCTACTGATGGATTTGAAGTATAGTGTTGTCACTGGTTCATTCAAGAATGAAAATTGAAGACAAATTGAAAGATGTTAATACATCAAGAAATTATTGTATTCCTGTCATGTAAGATATAGGTAGATTAGTAACTGCGGTTTATTTACTGTCGTATATTGTCATGCTTAACACGATTTCACTAAATCTTTTAATAGGCTTGAAGTATATTTATTTCAATATGGATTTTCAGACAGATTTCAAGGCTATACGAAATGTGATCCACAGCTAGATTTTTTCAAGGTTTTAGATTTATAGCGATTGATTGTGATGAGGTGATACGACACTAAGTTGTATTATTCCCTTTGAAGGAATTTCCTTTTTTTTCCATCAGCAAAATTCAGAATCCTAAAGTTTTTTTTATTTTACATTCATGTTTTTAAGAGATTTAGATTTAGGTCAAAGAATGTACCAAGCTTAAACACATATTCTCTCTTTATATACAGTAAATAGAATACGTTAGAAATTTACCGACTAACGTATGATGCAAAATTAGCTGTCAAAACTATTTTGATGCATCATAAACGTGTCTAGTCATCAAGGATTAGTTTACGCTTTCGTGAATTAAGTTTTGAATTAGTTTCAACTTTTACACACTATCCGTATATACAATCATTTCTTTGATAAGTATCATAAGAACAGACTTGTAGAATGTCTTCGGTGATGACATAATGAACATTTAACTTTTTAAGTCAACAACTCCCGTTGACTTGATTTGAACTTTTCTAACTCACAATATTGACCTGGACTATTCACATGCGCCGGAACTTTCAAATTACATTTATTTATGTAGTCCTGCATGGTGTTGGTCTTTAGATTATAGGCATATACAATGTATTTCAAATACTGTTTACCCTGTAAAATGTCGGAAATAGACAATGTTTGTCCACATAAATTATTTTCCTGCTGTTGTTTTCATTTTTTTTAGAGGCGGGAACTAACGCTATCAATTTTGAAGAATATGGAGCTATGATTAACTTTGACGCCGAAAAAATATGGTTATTATTTTTTTTGTGTTGATCCACTTGCTTCTTTCCCCTTTGGTGTCGTCTGCCTCTTTAATGTTTTGTATTTTCCCTATTTTCCTAATGGTTATTAGGATGTTAACATATTAAATTTAGCTAAATTTAGAGTTCATAACATTTTTTTCATATTTACTTATATATTTTTCCGTAATCCATTTCTGAAATTCTTTCACTTGGTGATAGGAGTAACAGACTGTATATTCTTCAAATGCAAAACCGAAAATGGCGGAATGCTTTAATTTTAAGAACTTAAAAGTCTTTATCATATACATCAAACATGCCTCCTAAGATAACTAAAACTACCTCCAAAATGACCCAAAAAAATGTACAAAAGTTAGATATTGCCAGAGGGACCAAAATCTATAAGACGAAGAAAGACAGGCAACACCATGACAAAAAGAGGAAACGGTCAACAAACCATAATTACACACATTCATAAGATGAAGCAACACGAGCACCTCGGATGATCTAGAAGCAATTCCTGCTCCACTAGCGATATCCGTCATGCTAATTGTGTAGATATGTGATTCGTATTGTCAGTGAATTTGGAGAATTCACTTGTATAATACTAAGACATAACGTAATCCGTAAACCATCGGTACATGGAAATTTTCAAACTCTAAAAACCTAATTGCATGTGAAAGTATGAAATGAAATAACAATGTAAACAAAGGCATGACAGATATAAACAACAAAAACCTTTTAGAAATAAAATATCATAGACATCACATGATAATTTAAAAAAAGGAAAGCAACATAAACTCAACTTAAACCTATTGGTGAACTTCGGACGCTTCGGGGGGGGGGGTAGGATGTTCCTGTTTCGCTAAGTATAAAAATAAAAGAATTGAGGGGAAAGTTTCTGAAAGTCTAACATTTTAGTATCATGTTGATCACATAATGGCATAGAGTTTCAATTGTCGATTTCCGTTTGCTGAAATTGTGGGTAAAATACACTGCATCGTAGCACAGGGGAATTAATTAAAAAATAAATTGTACGACGAAAAAGAAATTTGTAAATAAAGATGCTAACATCGTATTATATTGTCTGAGTATTAATTAAACATTGGAATACTTTTAACGTTATTGGTTGATAGCAACATTGCTTTTCTTCCATAACTAATAGAATTATAACAGTATGTGCAACTTTGATAAGAAGATATATCTATCAAGGCTTAATTCTCAACGGTTCAGGACGTTTCATTAATGCCATAATGGGACTAAGCTGGAATTAATTGAGAGGTTCAACAAAAGTACATTATACTAATAAACTAGATAGAACAGTGCATATTTCCATTTTGTGCAATGGTCAACTAAGGTTACACTGGAGATATTTGGCAATAACCCATTAGCTACCAAAAATATCTCTTTGTGAATAAATGCCAACACTTGCTGTCTGGTCACTTGTTTGCTTTAAGTTACAACTCGAAAATTACAACAACAAAATTCCCTCATATCAAAATCTGTCTTTAATATGATTAAAATGTTATAAACTCAATTTAATTTAATATAGTTTAGAAGTACGAGTAACAAACAAATACAACATGTTTATCATGGAAATTTGATTTCATAAAAGATAAAAAAAAAAAAAAAAAAAAGACATAGGAACTTTTGTACAGTTGTACCAAACTTAAGAAGGTTTATCTAATTTGATTTATTGATTTGAAACGATTATTTCTAACATATTTATCGGTAATTTGATAAACTGCCGTATCCTCAAATGAACTATAATTATATACTAATTGAACTCTTTACAGTTTTACAGCCTAAATTGATGAATTTCACATCCTTAATATAATTATTAATCCCAGTCTACTCAATATAAAGGGCAAGTATAATTTAGCAAGTAAACTGAATGCATTAGCATCCTACTCATAATTAGATGGCTATTTCATTTTTTACACATCTTATACAATCAAAGCATTTATTTCAACACCGACATGCTCAACTACATGATGTATTTTGAAAGGAAAATAATTCAATGTACAAACAAATGTATGTGCCACATAGGATTTTCTTCATCTTAAATTGCAGCTATATACTTTGGTTTCTACTTGATTCGGCTCTTTTGTGCCAGTTTAATAGTTTTGCCTCCGCCAGATGTGTTTTGTACTTTTGAATTATCAAATAAAAATACAGCGTGTGCCTTTCATCGTTAGTAGTTCGACAGAACATCAGCCAAAATAACAAAGAATTTGATTACTTGATGTTTTCGTTATGCTCAAAAATCGCGTTTTTCATCTATTTACATTAAAAATCGCCCTTTTAGAATTTATTTTCTTTATCTTCGATTTCTTTTGCTAATCTATTCTCAAAGAATGTTTAATGTTTGATAGTTATAACGTTTCTTTTCCCAAACATCAAGTAATAAATCATGATGAATCTGACCTGTTATCACGACCTGTACCTGAAAACATTGAATTTATGAAACTGATTACATTTGCAGTGAAACATATTAATTGATAACCATTTAATTAATATTGCAATAACTATTTGTCTTATCGCGGTCTCTCGTAAGTAATTTCCTGATCTCATGATTATTCTTACAGATTTTTCTGCTTTAAAAACAACTTAAAACGCCGATAATTGTAATTTGTTTATTTCTGATGTCAATTTCCAGTAAATTGTATATTGCTATTGTCAGTTTCCAGTAGAGCAGCCAAATGAATGATAGTCTGATTACGACAATTCAATTTTCCCTTCATTAAAATCTTTTAGATTTAAGTATTTAATGTCAATTTTGGTTTCCTTGTGAATCTCATATTTAAATTCAATTTTAAGTACAAAAAGTGATTACCATATACTAAAAATACGTTATTTATAATATTGGAAATATCCCTTAACATGGCGATAGAAAAGTGAATCCAGTGAAATTAATCTTATTGTCCCATTGATCAACCTTTTACTATTGTCTTGTAATTTCGGTTTTGTTTTTTATTTATTTGTGTAAATTGTTTTAGATTACATTTACCAGTTTTAAGATGGCTGGCTTTATTTTAATACAGCGTAAGATGCAAATGAAGAGATCAGTAAATTTAATCACGGTTTTTTTTCATTTCTTTTTACCCACTAGTATCACTAAATGACAAACGTTAGTTCAGGCTTCATGTTAAATATTTTGTCAGTATAAAACAATATTATTATTATGAATAAATGAATTTTTATCACTGACATCTTAAGAATAATTATTGGTTTTCTTCTTCATGTTTTAAAGGTTACTAGAACACACCCGCGAAATCGCGGGTATTTAGAGCTTGGTTGAAAGTATGTTAACCGTTGTAGGATGAATTTTTGTAAAAGATTTTATGTCTGGAGAATTTCGGAAACGGTATCAAACTGAGTCAGAGGCACTTGGAGACAGGACAATTATTTTAAGCCCTCTCCCTTTTTTCCAAAGTCCGTTATTTTTTTGCTCTCTGTTAAATTCCATGATTTTCGCGTTTCTGTATATTATGAACATACATATAATATAAATAAAGTGTATTTGCTATTAACTAGTATCAATTCCAAGTTTCTTCTCCACGGCGATCACTGCTATATTACATAGAGAGTCTCTATATATTATAGGATTATAATCATAGTATACATGCAGAATAACGCGAAAATAATTGTCCTGTCCCAGAGTAATTATGAAAATTATGTTTAAAGAGGGGAGTAAAGGGGGGGGGGGGGGGGGGTATTTGCACGGAAGAACGCGAAATAAAATTGCCATTTCGCGATGAGTATGACGCGGAATTAGGATCATAAATATCGAATTTAGCATATGCTTAAATCATTTTAGCATATGCTATATTATAATTTAGCATATGCTAAAATGATTTTAGCATATGCTAAAATCATTTAGGGTATGCTTAATTCATTTTAGCATATGCTAAATTCAATTCAGCATATGCTGAATAATTAAGCTTATACAGAAATGTTGGCGCGGAATCAAGGTCATAATTATTCTACAAACCTATTTCAGCATAAGCTTAACGCATTTCAGCATATGCTTAATTCATTTCAGCATATGCTAAATTCATTTCAGCATATGCTTAATTCATTTCAGCATATGCTTAATTCATTTCAGCATATGCTAAATTCATTTCAGCATATGCTTAATTCATTTAAGCATATCCTTAATTCAATAAAGTATATACTGAATTGCTGAATTTAAAGAAAATACCATCCAATGAGTGCATCCGTTTCATAAGGGGCAACACTTTGATTTCTAGGGGGTGGCAGGAAGAATTTTTATATCCGAAATATGTATTCTGCTTTGTTTTCGCTCTATCTCTGGAAGATTTTTCTAAGATAATATCGTGCTTTTTTATTATCTCATCTTTTGAAACCTGCCATTTTGTTTTGTCCAATATTCAGGTCCTGCCTTTTCTTCAATTTCATCATAGACCCCCCTCCTATAAAAATCAAATGGTAGCTCCCTATATATATATATAAATGTTGACATTCACTGCAGACCTGTAATAACCTTAAGACGATCACTGTAGAGCGTTTTATCATCTAAACATTTAATGTTGTTTCTTAATGTAAATACATACATAAAAGGGGGACTAGGGCCCTCTGCCATTCCGCTAAATCCGCCTCTGCTACCAATTATTAATAAGTCGATTTTGTATAAACATTTAGCCAGGTCTCGCATGTCGGAAAATTTATTGACACGTGTTTGTTGTTTAAATAAAATTCTATGTGTAATTTTGTATACATTGTATTCGATCTTTTAACCCTTAACGGTGCTTTCGATATACAATGTGTACATTTGTGGCCGATCGCATGAATGAAAATGTCACTACTGTGTGGGTTTAAAAGGGTCGAATACAATGTATACAAAATTATACATTAAAATATAGATGACAAGTTGAGATTGGAACAAATGATGTTTTTAAATCTCACTATTAGAAATACAAGTCAATTTCTATTTGCAGCACAATCCCATTTGTAGTTTTCGAGTAGTTCTGTTTTTGATCGTTTTTAACTTTTGCCACCCCTTTTTACTTGTAACAGGAGGGGTCAGTGCCACACCTCCAGGGACTTCGACACCCCTTCCCCCCCCCCCCCCCCCCCCCCCCCCCACCCCCCAATAATTTCTCTCTTTGAATCAAACACTGATCAATTGATTTGTTTAAAAATTTTGCACAATTTCGTAGTGCTTTAAAAAAAAAGGTAAAGCACAGGAACTTGTCTCAGAAAACAATATAACTGATACCTTAATCTAACGTATAGAGATATTTTTTCTGACACAAGTGCCTGTGAGGCCAAGTTAGATTTTCAGCTCAATTGCATTTGTAGTCTTAGATCGAGTTATGCTGTTTTCAATTTATGCATTCCCCCTTTTTTTACGATAGATGGGGGGATAAATCGAGTCGAATTCAATCCGAATTAAATGTACATTTTTTGTACGTGTGAACGAGGCATTAGACAGTGACTGGATTTCCTACTTCGAGCTTATCTATTACCTTCAACATAAAAAAACTTAAAAACAAACCATATGATGAGCTTCCCGGCGTTATATGGCTTTCATCTAGACTATTAGGATGTTAGCAATTATAGGCAACCATACGGCTTTCAACAATGACAAAAACCCATACCGTATAGTTGGCTATATTTTTTTTTACAAAAAATAAAAAATAAATCGACAGACATGAACCAACGACAACCACTGAACTATAGGCTCCTAATTTGGGACAGGCACATACAAAATATGCATGCAAATAGAGTTAAACATGTTTGTGAGCGTTCAACCCATTCCTGAACTTTGTAAGTGGTGTAACAGTACAACATAAGAACAAACTGTAAAATCAGTTGAAAACAGATTAAAAGATCGGTACAAGACCCACAAAAAAAAACACACACACTAACATTTAGACAATAGCTATAGACACAAATCATCGAAATAAGAGTATGTACAATTACTGAAAGTTTGTCCAAAACGTATTACACTAAGACTGAAATAAATCTTGTTTTCTCAGACTCAAGTATCAATCACTACACAACCAACAGATTAAGTCATAAACAGTCTGAGAAACGCCATTACCTTGTATTCTACAATTCAGATTTTCGAAAAGTTGTGATCCGAAGGTTTTTGACCATCGAAATTTTGCAATAGAAATAAAAGTTAGGACTAGCAGATTTTCTTTAAGGGCCACCATCATCTACATATCATATACAAGACAAAAGTCGACAAATTATTGAATAGTTTAAGATTATTCCTGAAAATCAAATGGTCTAGGCTTTAAGTCCGATTGGTTAAGCAAAACTTAGTTAGGAAAGCAGTTAGAAAAAAAGTCACAAACACAGCGATTTCTTCCAACCAATTGACTTTGTTTTCACACTTATTGTATCATTACATCAAATGCCAAAAACAGAGCACAGTTCCAATGGGCCAAAAGGCCCAGGTGGTACAACTCATGGTTTGTCTTCACCATAGGTACGAACTTGTGTCTACAGGGTCTAACATGCCTACCTCTAATTTTTAAAAGTCTGACAAAAAATCCTAACGGTAAATCATTGTTACCCACTAGGTACAAATGATAGGTAATTGTCTAAGGTTTAATGGGCCTAAAGACCCAGGTGGGAAAGAGTGTCAAAAATTCCCTACGGCTATACTTTTTTACCTACTAAATGAATATGATAGGTAATAGTCAAAGGTCCGATGGGCCAAAAGTCCCAGGTGGGACAACTCATGGTTTGTCTTCAAAAGGTCCGAACTTGGTTCTTAAGGGTCTAACATGCCTACACCGAATTTTTGAAAGAGTGTCAAAAATTCCCTACGGCGATACTTTTTTACCTACTAAATGAATATGATAGGTAATAGTCAAAGGTCCGATGGGCCAAAAGGCCCAGGTGGGACAACAACTCATGGTTTGTCTTCACCAAAGGTCCGAGCTCTTGACATAGGCTAGATGTAATTTATGTATGATTTACATATCCGACAAGAAGTGGCAATCTGACCTTGACCTCAGTTTCATAGTTTATTGGCCAATTTTAAGTATTGGTGATTAAAGGCCTGCATATCGGATAATAAATTAAAACATTCATGAAAGATACCATGCAGATGTATAACTGTATTCTCCAAACTCGCGTTTTCCTACAAAGGATTCATCAGTGACGGTCGATTAAAAAAATATGGAACTAAGAATAATTGGTAAGATTGCCAATGAAGCTACTCTCTACAAGAGACCAAATGTCTTTAGTGATAGAGACTGCATGACACCATACTACACTCAACGCGGAGCAGAAATCTTCACCTCATAGACAATCAAAAACGTGAAAATCATCGGCATTATTTTTAAGGCATAAACCGACAAACCGAAAAGATAGCGTTGAAATATATATAAGAAGATGTGGTATGAGTGCTAATGAGACAAATCTTTCATCCAAGTCACAGTTTGTAAAAGTAAATCATTATGGGCAGCCCGATATTTCGACACCCCATTCGTCCGACACCTCAGCAGTCCGACACGCCATTAGTCCGACACCCAATAGTCCGACATCCAATAGTTCGACATGTAATAAGCCTGCAATCGAAATATATCAAAAAATGTATTTTTTTTATATAAGAAATCTTAATAAACTTTTTAATGTTCGTTCAATATTAAGAACAGGATATTGGCCTTCATGGGAACAGATGATGCAAGCTTGGTTAATGTATCAGAACTAAAGTAGCAGAATTTCATCACCTTTAGCTGATAGCACAACCTATACTGTGTTAAATCTTGGCGAACTTCTTCAATACCTCTCGATATAGTATCTCAGCAATACAGATTTAAGAAGACGCAGTAAGAAAAAAAAACAAGGTATATGGACCTACATGGAAAAGAAATAAGGAAGATTGGTCGATAGAACGATTACGAAATTATAATTATGTACAGAATGTGCCTGTCCCAAGTCAGGAGCCTGTTATTCAGTGGTGGTCGTTTGTTGATATGTCACATATTTGTTTTTCGTTCTTTTTTGTACATAAATTAGGCCGTAAGTTTTCTCGTTTGAATTGTTTTACATTTGCCATTTCGGGGCCTTTTATAGCTGACTATGCGGTATGGACTTTGCTCATTGTTGAAGGCCGTACGATGATTTATGGTTGTTAATTTCTGTGTCATTTGGTCTCTTGTGGAGAGCTGTCTCATTGGCAATCTTTTTTATATCTACATTGTATATATAATTATTATACCAAGACTGTCTGGACACACTGAAACGTCTTCCCTGTTTTAGTGTTTATAATATTGAATTTATTTCTACTACAAACATTACATTAAATTAACAATTCAATGATCAATAAACATAATGTCAAGATGAGATAAATCTTTTCATGGCCGTATCATTTCATTCCATGCACCAAATTAATGTAATAAAAATATAATTACTTAGAGGGGCACTAGCTACGAGATAAATACAAAAATTTAGATTATGATTTTTGTCGAGCCTGCGACTTTTGTCGCAAAAGCGAGACAAAGCGATCCTACATTCCGTCGTCGTCGTCGGCGGCGGCGGCGTCCACAAATATTCACCCTGTGGTTAAAGTTTTTGAAATTTTAATAACTTTCTTAAACTATCCTGCATTTCAACCAAACTTGCACAGAAGCTTGTTTATGGTCATAAGATAGTATCCAGAAGAAAATTTTGTAAAAAAAATCCTGTTTTTCCGTATTTTACTCATAAATGGACTTAGTTTTTCTGCCAGTTAACATTACATTCACTCTGTGGTTAAAGTTTTTGAAATTTTAATAACTTTCTTAAACTATCCTAGATTTGTACCACACTTAGTCAGAAGATTGTTTATAATCATAAGAGAGTATCCAGAAGAAAATTTTGTAAAAAAAATCCTGTTTATCCGTATTTTACTCATATATGGACTTAGTTTTTCTGTCAGTTAACATTACATCCACTCTGTGGTTAAAAATTTTCAAATTTTAATAACTTTCTTAAACTATCCTAGATTTGTACCACACTTGGACAGAAGATTGTTTGTGATCATAAGATAGTATTCAAAAGTAAATTATGTTAAAAAAAATCCTGTTTTATCCGTATTTCACTTATAAATGGACTTATTTTTTCTGCCAGTTAACATTACATTCACTCTGTGGTTAAAGCTTTCAAATTTTTAATTACTTTCTTGAACTATCCTGGATTTGTACCTTATGATCAAAAGCTAGTATCTAGAAGGAAATTTGGTAAAAAAATTTTACCTGTTTTTCCGTAAATTACTTATAGATGGACTTAGTTTTATTCCAGTTAACATTACGTACAGTCTGCAGTTAAAGTTTTTAAAACATTTATTAGATTCATAAACCTTCTTGGATTTTTAACAAACTTGAACAGAACTCCTTACAGTCAAAAGATAGTATCTAGAGGAAAAATTTTTAATACTTTTTTCCCCATTTTTGTTGAGCCTGCGACAAACAGCAAGAGTAGGCGAGACACTGGGTTCCGCGGAACCCTTACGAATGTTTTTTGTTTAATCATTAATGAAAGTGAGATAGTGAAATAATAATAATTCGGTATTAGCAGCAAGTATCATGGTTTATTTTTTTCAAAATAAGCAAAAACACCGATTATGAATTATTATTATTATTATTAGTAGGGTGCCCAGTATCGAAAAAGTCGTCTAGTTAACGAGTTTAAGTTAAGGGATAACACACGGCTATATCTATATGCAAACTATTGGAAAATCATTTTTTCCAATCATGAATGTCGTCGTAAGCTTCCGTGGTCACGTTTTTCAAAATCTTGTGGTTTCTTAGGGTATCAGATACTCGCATGATTTTACATGCTATTCATGTAAACAAAGAGTTCGGTATGAAAGGAATCAAGGGTAGGATAATAATAAAGTCACAAAATACAAATTTACTGATCTTATACGTTCATTACTTCCCCTCCATGCAGCATACGCATAAGCTATGGTTTTAAACTGGCACTACAACTTGCACACAAGGTTTGCGCCGCTATATACCTGTCCACGAAATATGTAAAAGTCTCGGGTCTGTCATCTGTAACATTCTACCAGCCGCACATGCTGTAACAGGATGCTATACAACGTCATCCCTGTTTGGGATCGGTAAGCGCTCTGTTTTTAAAGTCTTGCAGGACAACCAAGAAGATTTCACCTTTCGAATTGTGACATAGATGAATCTATAGATGCAGCTCGAAATCTTGTTGTTAGGTTGTATGATCTCAAGTCAGAACTCATAACAGATCATAGTGACCTAAACAAATTGAGGGTAAAATTGGCTATAATTAAAAATTTCTCCCTTGTCAAAATTTCTCCTTGTGAATCTACCTTTAAACAACATGTAATAAGAGCATCACTCAAAACATACGTTTGGATGTTTTCCCTATATAGCAAAACTACCCTAACATTCTCATCATAGTCATCTGTATATATAGGATGGGGTTGTTTTACCTGTTTCTAACAGACGTTTTGTTTTCATAACTTTACCCCCTCCGTTTGCAGTAATATTTACTTCTGTAAAGCAAAACTATACAAAGATCTTTATATTCAACCAATTCGACGTTTATGTTACACAAATTTCGAAATAAACCAATAATATGTACGCTTTTACACTCAACACCAGAAATTTGATATTTATCTAGAAATTGACGAACTCCTTACTATCAAAAGACGTGAAAAACACATTTCGTTTTCGACAAATTATTAAAGTTAAGATCTAAAAATCATCTTTAGATCTTACTTGTAACGAATTGAATATAAAAATTCCAAATTTTGATATTAAAAAGGGTCAAGGTCACTGTTATTTAACAGATGTTTGAAAATTTCAATTTAAAGTCATTTTTGGCGACAAAAATATAGAATAAGTTCTAGATGTAAAAACGAAAGATATTTTTCTTTAAATTAGTTATAGTTATTTTGCTCCAAACATATGTGTAGGAGAAACAAGCTTTCTAAATGTGACTCTGCATTCTCCTGGAATTTTTGCTTTGACCTTTGACCCTGATAAAAAAAAACGTGACCACTGCAGACAACGACGACATCAATATTTCGATGAGGCTTGTTCTCCTCTTTCCAATGATATAAAATATAGCCGTGTGTTATTCCGTTAACCCAAATCGATCAAATTTGTTGATTGGGCACCCTACTATAAGCCGGAGTGCATAGAGAAAGCAACGATCATCGCCATGTAGATAACTGATTATGGCAATCCTAGAAAATCCTAGAAAATAGGGATCGTAGTTGAACGCCCTTGCTACGAGCGGGGTCTAATTCACAACCTAGACATGATATAGTAATTACTGCATGCAGATAAACTCTTAGATCACTCGGCAAAAAGGCCTAGGCATTTCTTTAAATAATAAAAAAAAATAAAAAGATGTGGTATGATTGAGACAACTCTCTACCAGAGACCAAATGACATAAAAGTTAAAAATTATAGGTCATCGTACGGCCCTCAGCAATGAGAAAAACACATACCGCACAGTAAGCTATAAAAGGCACCGAAATGAAAAATGTAAAAACAATTCAACGAGAACTTCACGGCCTGATTTATGTATAAAACAATAAACAGAATACACAGCAAGAAAAGACAACCGCTTCATTATAAGCTCATGACTTTGGACAGGCGCATACAGAATGTGGCGAGGTTAAACATGTTTGATGGCGCCAAACCCTCTCCCTACCCGGGAACAGTGTTTAAACAGTATAACACATACACTCGCCCATTCCAAAATAGTATCATTTTCTTCTTCGTGTAAATTCAATTTGTCTCTTTTTAAGAAAACTTGTCAGATATTTTCTTTTCAAATATTTAAGTCAACTTTGTAGATTTTTAAGTCGATATGTCAGACAATCATCTGACAAGTTAGGGGCAAAGTTTGGTGTTGTCTCATATAATTCTGTTATTCGTTTAACTCATAAAACATTGCTTCTTGATTTAAAATTATATAATGAGCAGAAGTATTTTCAAACGCATTTTACCGATGTTTACTGAGTATGTACTCTAAGTCTATATTTATACTAATATCAATCAAGAAAGTATAACGTTCAATGAAGAATATGGCAACGTATGGAATATATCATTTATAACGATTTTTTTGTTGTTGTAATTTAACTGTAACTAATTGCAATTCTCCCAATTTGATTTCTTGCAGATGTGGCCAAGTTTGGGTTAATTTATCATAAGTCAAATTGAATAATGATCAACATTCTAATTGAAATATACAATTATTATATATGTATGATGCAAGCAATATTTGAATTTCCACTTTGGTCTTCAGACGATTTATGTAAATATGTATTTTTTGTTATTGTTGAGTTGCTATTTGATTGAAATGTACTCAAATCAGGATTTTTTACAAATAATGTTATATTGAAAAGAGGAATGCATTTCAACGAGGTCAAATAAAACAATTATTGTAAATTGATATTTTAGGTATTCCTTTAATAAAACAGGTACGTTTCAAAAACACAAAAACGCAAACATACGTTACCTACACATTGAACGTCAAAAACATCAAATTAGCGATGGTGTGACGTTTTGTTAGACCACCATGTGACCACTTTATTTTGATGATTTGTACATTACTCTTTATCATATATATATCGAAATGTTCGTCTTGCAAAGGAATTTTGATATAAAAGGTTTTTTTTTTTCGAACAACTGATGTTGTTTTCAGTCATTTTGATGATTTGTAACAACTTGTGCCTAATAATTCAAAGAAAAAAAGAGGACGCTAACATTGTGACATTTTGGTAGACACCCTTTTAATGCTTCGATATTCGATACTAATCGATTAAAATTGAAAGCATAGAATATTTTCTTTTATATTTGGTATTTATCATACTGGCTTAATTTCTCCGTTCAAAAATGCAAATCATATTATTTTTCAATGTTTTCTATTACCAACTCCGGAATTACTAACGTAAAACGTTGGTATAAAGTTTTGTGACGGAAGACCTTAAAGTTTGGGGATTCATATACTTCGTATTTTACAGCGGATGATCGTGAGGGCATTCCAGTGTATTGCTATCGCCTAGATTTCCATTACGTAATATTCGTTCTGGGTTTTTAACCGATCTGTAAACATGATGAATACGTAGACATTATCAAGTGCAAACTAACAGTCCTTATCGCTTGTTACAAATTCATTTCTTCAATGAATACTCATCAAATACTTTTTAAAGAAGATAAACTAATAATATTAAAATGTTTTGTTGTAATAATATACATATAAGTAAAAAATCATTAATATCTATGCACACGCATGCGGAAGAATATCTCAAGAACGTTTGCAATCTCAAGGAACAATAACTCTGCATGGATGACTAAACATTTTTTTTTGCGGGAAAATATGAATGCCTACTCAAATCCATATTATTAGAAAAATCGAATTATTACAGAAGAGTGTCCACCATGCACTTGCACTGCACTATTATTAATATAGTAGAATAGAATGATATACAAATGCATGAAAATTATATAAACATGTAACTGTAATATACAAGTACTAATATAATATATAACAATAAACCAGGGTATATTGATTTGTATCACTACAATATAATAGTAATTACGGCGAGGTTGAATTCCCTGTCATTAATTTATCATTCACGCACGAACTTGTCCCAGAAAATTATTGAACATTGAACGACGTCAGGCACGCGAAGCAATGAATGTGGTTTTTAATTTGATAGATGCTTTTGTGCTTTTTTGTAAATGATTGTTTGTTTTGATATTGTAACACAGTGATGACTGCTGTACCCATATTTTGACTATTTTATTTATTATGTCTGTTTTATTCACGCATCGTTGTAAATATAACGGAATTTGATGAGACTGTCGTACAAATGAGAGGTTTAGCGCTATAAAACCAGGTTCAATCCACCATTTTCTACATTTGAAAATGCCTGTACCAAGTCAGGAATATGACAGTTGTTGTCCATTCGTTTGATGTGTTTTGTCATTTGATTTTGCCATGTGATTTAGGGACTTTCCGATTGAATTTTCCTCGGAGTTCAGTATTTTTGTGATTTTACTTTTTATTATATCTGTACATTAACCTCACTTTCAGGTAAAGAGATGTGAATTTTTTTTCTGAGACAAGTGCTTGTCGGACCATCCACAAGAACTTGCGGTCATCCGATGTTCAGTACTTCAGTACTTTGATTTTGTTTAATGCTATAAATGAGATTGAAGTCCGAATGAATGTCGTTCAAATGTTATAGATTAGGACGCATGTTACATTTTCTGACTAGATGAATTGTTTTGCACAGTTTTACTCAATATTGATTAGTTCTTTATAGAACAGTTTTTTTAAACATTGTTGTGACAATGACTTTGTGCTAGGTTTTCGGTAATGATGTCGAGGTTTTCATGGAAATCGCTCGTTTACTTTGGATTTCTGTGCTTTAAAAGAGTTTTCCAAACTTATTTTACAAAAAGATATACGCTATCACCAATTTGAGAACATAATCCTCTAGCTATAAATGCATTCTGAACTGTTGTGCCGTAGGGGAGTGATATTTTTCCTTGGTGTCTACAACCAATAATGACTTCTTACAAGGCCTAATCGGTTCGAAAATTGCGTTATTTACGTCTAACACACATGTCCTCCTAAAGCCCTAACTTTTCTATCTCAAATAGTATAGCATTGTTATACTTTATCTACTATTAAGAACCCGAAAATAGGAGGAGCACTCGAAGAACAACACAAAATAAGATTTTTCTTGTTAGTATTCGGAAAATTGATCGATAAAACTTAATGAAAAACGATAAGCCATCTGTAACTAAATCTCTTACGATCTTTAAAGATTTTGTAAGCAAAATAACACTAGATCTTTCCTTTATTTATCTAATTTAAAGCCGAATTTTGGTGTCAGGTACGTGAAATCAGAAAACGTCACCGACATTGTGCTTAACGTCTTGAGCATTTTAACACAATTTCATCCTTAATATAGGAAATTAACTGATAAATTTACAATGTAACGTGACTTTTGTATTTAATTAAAACTTTTAATTTCAATTATTCTTATTAATTCTAGATTTGAGTGACAATTTTCTTAAAATTAGACAGACCGCGCACGTACAGATCGTATACATAATTTGAAATGGGCATATGTTTACTTTTATAAATTGTTTCTTGGATGGAGAGTTGTCTCATTGGCACTCAGACCACATCTTCCTATATCTATATATGGTCTGGAACATCCGTACATAGCAAATGATTAAAATTTGATATAATTAGTAAGTAAACAACTGAAAAATGTAAAAAAACCTTTTATATTATAAAGTTATTTAGATTTTTACAAAAAGAGGAACAAGTTATACTTTCATTTATTTAATGCAGAATGTCTGTCTATCAGTTAATTGCTAGTTATTATAAAAGGCAGTGTTCGATTTTTTACACGAATGGAATAGTTCGATAAGAATTCTGAGAAGTGTACACTCAATTTAGTTTTGAATTTACCTTCTTCCAAAACCTCATATGAATTACATGATTGTTTGACTGAGAATGTGTAGGGTACAGGGTACAGGGTCCTCAGCATGTAGATTTCGGTATAAGATTATAAGTAAAGGGTTATATCGAAGCCACTACTGTACGGTTGAAAGTCAAGTTAAGTACATGACCTGGTTGGTAATGTAAGCTATGTAAGATGTTAGATTTTCCCAAGAAGCTTCAGTAGGGTGGCCGTGAAGATTATTGTTTGAAGAAATTCATGCCCTTGAGGACCAAGCACTATATGTCCAAAGTATAAAATACGCTTCAATAGAAAAAGCTTCAATTATGTGCTCCTTAAAACCAACAATGATCATATTTAGATCAAGTGAACGATAAAAGCTTAAGATCACATGATCCTCTAGTTTAATGATATTAAGATATGTATATATGTTGTACAGAATTTCATGTAATTTATTAAATTTTAATGTTCATTCTATATATATAAAAAAAGAGATGTGGCATGATTGCCAATAAGACAACTCTCCACAAGAGACCAAATGACACAGAAATTAACAACTATAGGTCATCGTGCGGCCTTCAATAATGAGCAAAGCCAATACCGCATATTCAGATATAAAAGGCCCCGAAATATTTACATTTTTGTAATGATTATCAATTCCCGTAAAACCAGAAAAAACGAAAAAAATATTGTTAGCCTTCCCTATCTTTGATACAAAACAAATCATTGGATGGAACTAGACACGAGCAGCCACTTTGTTTTGTTTAAAGTCTTTCCTAAATTTCCTTAAATGTTTGCCTACCAGGTTACTTGGACCATCGTTCGACCTATTAACTGGTTAACCTGTAGTAAAGTGGATGGTCAAAGTACTACAGATGCAAATTCATGGTTTTTAGATAATTTTCTCATCTAAGAGAAAGAAGCCCCACAGAAACAAGAACACAGAACCACCATAAAAAGTAAATTTCCAGATAACGAAAAATATTCAGATATGAAATTTTCAACCTCTGACATGATCCTAACATGGGATATGGAAAACATTTTGTTATCAAAAATAACAGAAATATCCAGACTATGGACAAGCTTGTTTGTGAGAAGAATTAGAACACAAATAACAACAACGAGAAGAGTTCACAGTAAAACAATAGTTCTCCGTTAAGATACATAATAACGATATTTCATTATTATTTTACATCAATTAAGCCATGCGTATTTCTTAGGACGAACAGAAACTATGGTTAATCCATTCAACTCTTAGTTTCATCATTTCCTCAGTCAGAATGAACCTCCCTTATATTTATAAAATCATGTCTGTCCAATTTGCAGACAATAGCAGGCGTTATTTTTTTCTGATAAAGTTTCAATCGAATTGCCTAAATGATAACATGATTTCAATAATTTTTCAATTTGTTTGCGGGGCATTATTTATTGTGACAGGATTCGGTAATTTCCGATAAAATTTGTCCGAAGTTTACCGAATCTGAACCACCACCATCACATACATCAATTATCATCATCACCATCACTGATCATCACCTTCATCAACAAAACACGTATAATGTTGTGACAACTGCATAAAATGCTGTGACCACTGCATATAATGTTCCGACAACTGCATATAATGCTATCACGACTGCATATATTAAATGTTGTGACCACTGCATATAATGTTCCGACAACTGCATATAATGTTTGGCACGACTGCATATAATGTTGTGATTACTGCATATAATGTCAGTGGCAGATCCAGAGGGGGGCGTAGAGGGCGTACGCCCCCCCCCCCCCTTTGCTTGCACTTTTTTTTTTTTTTTTTTTTTTTGTAAAATGATTAATCAGACTAGACTTCGTGAACTTTGCCATTTCCCGTGTATTTAATTTTTATGCGACAATTCTTTACTTATAAAGATATTTTTCGCTCGTATTTACTGTAATATATTATTGATTATGTCAAAGTCATGTGATTCTCTACGGTGGCGTTGACCAGTTCGTCGAAAAAAACGTCACTCAGTCATTTTGAAATTCAAATTACAGTAACACATTGCTTAGGTTGAGGATGACAAGCATGACGCCTTCAAAGCGACAAAGTATTGAGCAAGAACGTATTGACTTCTATTTCACAATTCCACCCAACAGAAAGTAATACTCTATTACACTCTCATGAAAATAAAAGTTCCACAGCAATATTATTTACCTACGAAAACATGTTTAACCCCACACGCCCCAGCCCATTAATAACATTGCTGAATAGTGATCCCCAGTCAGTAAGCTCTAGATATAGATTTAAAGTCTAAGGTACGGACCATTTGATCTGAGGGGGCAGTCTGAGATATTTTAGAGAAAAAATTCTGACCCTGATTTTTGCCTTAAACAAAAATTCTGGCCGTATCTGGATTGAAAACAATAATCTTGTCCACTTTTTTGCTATTAGAAAAAAATATTTTCAACAGAATTATTTAGCATTAAATGAACATGATGAATAAAAAACAGGCGTATTTATTTTTTTTTTGGGGGGGGGGGGGGGGGGGGGGGGGGGTTGCATGTGAATCCCATATCTGACCGGAATGTCTGTTTCGCCGAACTGATATACTGAATACTTTTTTCAGGGCACGACTGCAACCTGCCTGCTGGGTGTGGCCTATATGTCTCCATGTGTCGACCGTCATTCACAACTTCATTGTCATTTCCGACTAATTCGTAGCCTTTGGTTGATTTGGAACCCCTCACTTCCCTTGTTGGGTAAAACATTTAAACCAAACATTTGGATGAAAATTGCTTGTTTGTCTTTCTTCGTGTCGGTCGTATTGTAAATTTCATTGAATAGCCGTATATCTTGTTTACAACAAGAAATCTGTGAGGTTATGCTAACTGACCATACAACAAACGAGAATTTTCCATGTCCATTTTTGACTGACAAATCCCACATCAAATATATTAATTAGTACATAGCTTTGAATCCATCCAATCATTTCATAATAGACAATTGATGGAGAGAATACGGAACCAAAAATGTCCAACCCCTACACTTTAACTATAAAATGCATTTTACACTTATTTTATGTTTTTTTAGCCAAAAAAAGGTAAAAAAAAAATTTTCGCCTCGCTCTGCTCGGCTAACTTTAATACTACGCCCCCCCCCCCCCCCTTTCCAAAATCCTGGATCCGCCCCTGAATGTTGTGACCACTGCATAATAATGTTGTGACCACAGCATATAATGATGATCATCAACATAAGGCAGTCATGGTGGTTGTGCGTCGTTCAACACGATCTCGCAAACATCCTGTTCGTTTTCAAATTTTATCTTTGGATACAATACAAATTCTTCCGATGAATTTACGACCCAATCAGACACTTATTATAAAGTGAAGCGAATTTTATCTCAACGGAAAAGAAATGGAAAAACAGAATACCGTGTGCAATTTAAAGGCGAACCGACACAGAATGCATTATGGATACCATTCGAACAGATTAATTCACACACACAAAAGATAGTACAAACAAAACAACCGCCATGTGTATTTTATTATGAACATTATTGAATTATGTTTTGTGACGTTTTATGACAATGTTGATTTGTTTATCGTAATACGCAGATGTTATTTTGTGACAAGAAATATTTGAAGTACTGAATTCTTTAAAAGAACAATGTGTCTGGTTTTATAAAATTTGTCTAAAAGTAATAATATGTGTATAAATAGAAAGTGATAATTTTGTGAGAAAAAGGAAGTAACTGACAATGTAATGGGTGTCAGTTAACGGAAAGGTGTTTTGAAAAGATTTGTTTTATTATTAAAATATCGAGAGAATATTTGCTTCAGTATTGCTATGATAGCAGTTTTCAAAAGATTTTTATTTCAAATTTACTGTTCTTGAATTTTTATTGAAGTTTTATTCTTCAATGTACATTTTTTTCAGGCTTACGATTTGAGTGAAGAGAAGTTAATTTAGTAGTAAAAGTTTTAAATTTTAGTAATTCATTTTGTTGAATATGAAATCATATATTAACATTAGAGATTGCTTTCATTTTTTGAAGTTTGACAAATAGCAAATATTGCATTTAGGCAATTAAGAGAAAAAATACTGCATTTAAAGTGTTGTCATTTGTAATGACGGACTGTGTGTAGAATACCAGAAATAACCTATTTTTAGGGTTGTATTTGTTGAGGTAGCGTATATGGCTAGTGTGTTGCTTTAATATAATTCCATTTAATAAGAGCCAAGGTCTCTGCTGGTGTCATCATTTATTAAAGTTTGCTCTGTACATGTATAACCAATTTTATAGTGGAATATGCAGTAGATAGTGATTTTTTAGTATAGTATACAAAGATTTGATATTGATTGAATAATAGATTGAAGACGTAAAAAGGCATATTTGTTTATGACATTATTGAATTTTTGATTTATTTTAAATGACCTAAACGCCTTGACCATTGAAAACAAGCGGGGTGTGTTTATTTGTTCAGGGGAATTTTATATGTCAGTTTGGTATGGTCAAGACGTTTGGTCAAGTTGGCATACTTTTAAGAGAGTTATCTCTCCTTTACCAATTATTGGGTTATGTGTATATGCGGATTGCAGTCCGTAATTGAATTGTATATTAGTTTGATTTGTTCTCTTGATTTATTGTTACCATAGATGTACATGTGTTGTGAAAAATAGAACTTTATTGATTTGAGAAAAGTGGTTATTTATTTATGCCAGAGTAAAGCATAAAAGTAGTTAAGAAAGCGAGATTTTCATTGGATAACACAATTAATTAAGCATAAGCTGAATTCATTTTAGCATAAGCTAAATTCATTTTAGCATAAGCTAAAATCATTTTAGCATAAGCTAAAATCATTTAAGCATAAGCTAAATTCATTTAAGCATAAGCTAAAATCATTTTAGCATAAGCTAAATTCATTTTAGCATAAGCTAAATTCATTTTAGCATAAGCTAAATTCATTGATCGTATATGCGAAGTTTAATATTTATGACCTTGATTCCGCGCCAACATTTCTGTATAAGCTGAACATTACAGCATATGCTAAATTGATTTTAGCTTATGCTAAAATGAATTCAGCTTATGCTAAAATGAATTTAGCTTATGCTAAAATGAATTTAGCTTAAGCTAAAATGAGTTTAGCTTATGCTAAAATCATTTCAGCATAAGCTTAAATGGATTTAGCATATGCTAAAAGCGATAATTATGACCCTAATTCCGCGCCATAGATGAGCGAACAATTAAAAATGTCTTGCACGTTGATCTTTTTATCGATTTCAAGAAACACGGTGAATAACGAACCTTTTTCACGGCTGCACGTGAAATAAAAAGTGGCAATACACGTTGCACGAAAATAACCCTTTCCCCCCTCTTTTAAAGTTTAAAGTCGGAAGTCTTGGGTATGACTTAAAAGTCGGTCTGATGACGGAAACAATATCCGGACGCCCTTTTCTTCGTTTTTCTCCCAAAATAACCCAAACTGAATAATCATAAGAATGGATGACAAATGCGACTATGCATGGTACCTATAGGACACAGAGGCATGATGATTAATTTATTGGGGAAGGAAGAGAAGCGACACACAAAATGAGGTCTTCTCGTTTAATAGTATAGAAGATAACCTGAGAACAGTATGTTGTAAAAATATTGTGTCTTCGCTAATGATTAGGGAACCATATGACCTACTTAAGGGTCTAAAGGTCAGGTTCCCTACTCCAAAACCATATATTTCGTGTTTGACATGTCGAGATGCATTGATGAATTAGAGTTGGGGGAGTTCCCAGGGGTAATCCCCACCCCTGTCATTTAACAATGTTTAAATATTTTAAAATTTGTTGAGATCCCCATCCCTAAACCATGGTCTTTCTTGTTTGATATGTCAATATGCATTACGAGTTCACAAGGGTATATATCTTCATCGAGGGGGTAGGGGTCTAATGGGATTTTGTTTGTGATACATCGTAACAGAGTCCTCTTACAATCATTACGTGTTTGTTGTATTTTCGTATCTTTTCTTTTTAGAAGTTTGATCTAACAATAAACTACTTATGTTGATATATCATTGTTTTATATAAAGACTGGCGTTATAGTTATGCTGATGTCGAAGGTACAATAGTGTCCATTCAGCAAAGAAGTAAATTAAGGATTATTCCTTTTCCGGAAATGCAGACAAGTAGTTAATCACTGCCACAACTCATTCCTCAAATAATTGTTGATTCCATCTCTTCTGTCAGACAATTGGATTATGACCTCTGTGTTTTGTAAAAGGTTTCTACTTCCTATTGAGAAAAGTTAATCATTACAATCATGCTATCTTTGTAAAGAAGACGAAACTCGCTGTTCATCTGTTATTTATGAAGTTGATTTTACAGAAAGTTATCTAGACCATTGTCCCCTCTTTATTATCAGTATAAAATGCTTTATGGAAATTTCCAGCTCAATTTTACTTTGCATTTAGTGGTCCATGTCTATGGTACTCTTTGTCTCGCCTTTGCGATATCAAAAGGTTAAAGCAGTACATCTAGAATGAAGCTACCACGTACCAATTTAAAGAAAGTAAAGAGTGGCAAATATATTCAATTAATGTTTTAAGTATTGTTAACGAACTTGCATCACTTTACAGAGATCAATATTCTTCAAGTTTAACATGAAGAATGTACTTAGCAATGTTCAACATGCAAACTGACTATAGTTTCCGATTGATTATCTTTAATTCTAAACTTACAGACATTTATGTTATAACATAATGGTTTGTAATCTTTGGCAAATGACAGTTTATTCTCATTATAAAGCTGGTAACAACATCGACAAGTTATTTCAAATCATATAAAAAACTGAAATGTTGTTACTTTGATTATTATTTTGTAATTTCAACATGCAGAATTAATAGCTTTCTCTGCTTTTTCGATAATTGTAACCACGTCATTTTAGTATGTATCAATGCTTTGAATTGCATTTAATCTTTCATTGAAGTTTATTACAGGCATCATTTCACATATTTATATTCTTTTTCAGATAATTTATTGCCCAATTAGAGTCGCTATTACCGGAAATGGCTTAGATTCCGATGCAGTATTCTTCTAGACATTATATCATACTTTGATATGAAATTCGTGACACTGGAGGAGGAAACTTTTGGGAATAACTGTGAATTTACAATAAGGAATATACTGATTAAGCATACAAAATACCATTACCAATCTACATTTAATGATGAAATTATCCGATACAAGCTAATGACTAATAGCAACATCAATCACATTACGACGACCAACGAGGAAATACCATTTGTAATAATCAAAAGGGAGCAAAAAATATTCTTAATGTCGACATCTCGACTGGACGATTATTTCTTACTCAATCAATCGGATAAAACGGACGCCGCTACAACTGTTATATATTACAACTCATCACTTCTAAGTGAGGTTCCTTTAAATTCATCAAACTCTACAAATTCCCATTATGAACTAAAACATCCTGCAATTGGTGCCATTCTTTCCATGTTTTCGCTAGTTACAATTCTTGGGAATTTGCTTGTTATCGTTTCAGTCTACAGAGAATTATATCTAAGGACAATAACTAATTATTTCATAGTATCACTAGCTGTTGCAGATCTTATGGTTGGAGGCATTGTTATGCCATTTAGTATAAGTCTTGAACTGACCAATCAAGTATGGCTATTTGGAGCTGAATGGTGTGACATGTGGCATTCGTTTGACGTTTTGGCGAGTACTGCATCTATATTAAATCTGTGTATCATTTCCCTTGATAGGTACTGGGCAATTTCCGACCCAATAGCGTATCCTACAAAAATGTCATCATGTAAAGTAATGCTATTGATTGCATTTGTTTGGCTTTGCTCTGCAGGAATTTCATTTCCTGCTATTGCGTGGTGGAAAGCCGTAACTCCAAATGATCTGCCAAGCAGTATGTGTTTCTTCACAGAAGATAGTGCCTATTTAATATTTTCCTCGTTTGTTTCATTTTACTGTCCTACTTTTGTAATGATGTTCGTTTATTGGCGGATATATTTAGCAGCCGCTCAACAAATGCGGAGTTTGAAAATGGGATCTAAAGTTCTAACGTCAAACGGTAGCCATGGTAATCGAGAGGTCATGACCTTACGAATTCACAGGGGCGGAATGACACGACAATCATCGGACGAATATTCCAATACCTATGAAAAATGCGTCATAGATCCTGAAAATCATAGTTTGTCCCCAGAATCAGCACGTGCGTCTATACAATCACCTGGGAGACAGGCTAAAAATATTACTCGCAAATTACGACAGTTTGCTCTAAGCAAAAAATTGACAAAAATTGCCCGTGAACAAAAGGCGGCAAAAACTTTAGGCATAGTTGTTGGTGTTTTCATTATATGTTGGATGCCATTTTTTGTGTTTAATATACTGTTTGGAATATGCCATACAGCGTGTGTTACATCTCCAGAAATAGTCTTTCCAATATTTACGTGGTTAGGATATATCAACTCCGGAATGAATCCGGTTATATATTCTTTATCAATGAAAGATTTTCGTCGAGCTTTTTGCAAAATTTTATTTGCGTGTTGTCCAAAACAACACTTTGAATACAGAAAAACTAATAATAACTGTTCTTCTACATCAAGTTTCACAGTGACGTGTACAGATCGTCTATAGTTATTATGTTAAATCAAATCAGAATATTCCATATTCGTCAACTGAACTAAAGAAGGGAACCTCCAGACATTGTTCCAGAAAAATTAATACATTACAATTCCAATTCGGTGAGCAAAATAATTGGGACCAAGTAAAAAAAAATAAACTGCGATAAATTTTGAAAGGCTTAATAGCGTTTATTGAAAAGTTGAGTGATGAATAAATATATCGCACAAGGAATTTATCAAATGGTTGTAGAAATGACATTACCTTATGATGGAAGTTTATGAATTACTGAGAATGCATATGACGCATGTTGATTAAACTCAATATGCTTCGTCCGTTTTCCGTGTTATAATTGTCTTTCTTACATACGTCATCAGTTTTGTGTGTATACTGCCCGTATTTGAACTTTGGTGAGGTCTTCACTTCTAATATTTCAAGTTACATTCTCACATACAATTTAATAAAAGGACGAAAGTTGTCGGTGTAAAAAGTCTGGAAATAACGAAATGGGAAATACGGTGCTAAAATAAAATGATATAACAAATAAAGCATTTCTTTACACTTAATGAAATAAATCAATGTAAACTTTGAATTCAAAGGTAGTATCCCGATATCACTGTACAGACAAAACTTTGCTAGGGTTACTCAAAAACATATCTAAACTATGCAATGCAATCATGCTCAGATAGTACATACGTAACAACAATAAATGTTCACAAGTTAAACACTGCCCATTTCTAGATCTACAAAACAAAATATCTCTATCATACTTTCATGAAATTTTTATTTGGGTTTTTATCCAATCATCTGCTATCCGAACGATATTTTTAAATGTTAATGACAAATACAGGACTGGCCACAAAAATGCTTCTTGGAAAAAATTCCACGTGAATTTAAATGTATTCTCATGGACATGACAACCATCCTTTTTCAAAAGTTAAAAAGAAGTGCGCTAATTTGATAACGTAAACAGTATCTTATCATGAGCGAATTCTTTACATTTACCTAAAGAATGCATATTGTTTAATTAGAATTATTTTCTATATATTCCACAGGAATTTTTCTATTCGCTTGAAATGTATTCCATTAAAATTTGATAAAAATCACTTTATCTTACTGGTATGTCGCAATGCCAGTAAAAAAAATACCGTGTTGATGACAAATTCATTCTTAATTGGCCGTTTCGGAATCTAAAGGACTCTGGGTAATTTCATTGTTCTTACCCCAAAAACGTCATTGGTTAAATTTCCATTGTTGAGGACATTTTTCAACAATCACGACGTTTCGGTGTACACTTTTGAAAATATTACCAAGAAGGCATTATATTCTGAAACGGCGAATTGATTAATAGCACTGCCGCCATGGTTAATTGCATAATTGATTTTGAAGTATGTAAAATAATCAGCAACATTTTGACTGTTTTGAGCAAGACGTCATGTAATATAGAAATGAATCATTGATCTTACCTTGGACCAACAATTTTCTTCTTTATCATTACCTGGTTTTTATGTTTTGTTCAGCTTCAACCCTTTTTCTCGTCACTTTGCGTCCGTCTTCCGTCGTCATCGTCTGTTAACTTTTACAAAAATATTCTCCTCTGAAACTAAGGGGCCAAATATTCCCAAACTTGGCCTCAATCATCATTGGGGTAATTAGTTTTAAAAATGTGTTCGATGCCTCCAGCCAACCAGGATGGCCAACATGGCTAAAAAAAGACCATAGGGATAAAATGCAAGGTTTGCCTATTATTTTGAAAACCGCTTTAAATAGAGAAAATCTGACAGGGTAAAAATGTTCAGAATGTCGAGCCCTACCTCTTCTTCGTTAAGTCAAAACTGTCAGACGACTTCTTATAGGACTTATTACCCTTAAAAGATGAATTTTACCATTTTTTTTAAAAATTTTGCCTATTATCTCGAAAATTATAATAGATAGACAGAAACTAGAAAGAGCAAAAATGATCAGCAAGACAAGATCTTCAAATGAGTCGGCATGGCTGAAATCTTCAGTCGACTCTTTATTAGAGTTATTGTCCTATAATGACCATTTTTGCCAATGTTTTGCATTTTTGCCTAATATCTTAAAAACTATATTAGATAGATAGAAACTTTAAAAAGCAAAAATGATCTGCAAGACAAGATCTAAAAATAAGTCAAAAAGCACAAATGATCAGCAACACAACATTCACAAATAAGCCATAATGGCCCAAATCTTCAGTCGACTCGTTAATGGAGTTATCGCCCTCTAATGTTATTTTTAATATTTTTCTGCATTTTTTGTCTATTATCTTGAAAACTACAATAGATAAATAGAAACTTTAAAAAAAGGAAAATTATCAAGACAAGACAAGACAAGACAATTTATTTACAACTTAGGCACACGTATGGTGCTACAAGAGGATAACAATTATACATTAACAATTACCTATATACTTATACATTTACAAGCAAGACACACAATAAATAAATAAGTGATATCATACAATTAAACTGAAATAAACCATATTTGGTTGATTTGTTTGCAAAATTCTTAATTGCAACTGGATAATCAGCTGGATAAGATCTACAAATATGTCAACATGACTGAAATTGTCAGTTAACTCTTAATAGAATTATTCCCCTTTAATGAAGATTTTTACTAAAAACTGGCCATTGTTGAAGATACAGGTGAGCAACACAGGCTCTTTAGAGCCTCTAAGTTAATAAAAGATTCGATGTTAGCAAGCATTGATTTAGTGTCTTTCAATCTTTTGATAGATCTGGAACATAGGGTCTGTAAGCTGAAAAATAGTACAAATTATAAAAACAAATTTTGATTCGTTGTTATCTGTATGAGATTGTGAACAGTGATGCATCAGATTTCCATGCCAATTATCAGTAAACAGGAGCAATTTTAAGTCTAATGATTCCTTGAAAGCAAAAGAAAATGTATCCTGATATTGTGAGTTCCTATCGGATAAACAAAATTTCCCGTGAGACTACATATTTCCAGTAAATTAATATGTCAAACGTGTTCTGTCTTAAATGATGCAATTTGTATTTACATCTTGTAACGAAAAAAAGCAACCACCATTCAAAACGTTCCAAGAAAAGTGTAATTCTAATTTTACATTTTCCAGTCGTCCAAATTAAAGTGCACAGTTGAGTCAATATGCGCAATTCCTTTCAGGTAGGCGGTAATGGTAACCTTTTCCTCAATTTCTCTTCCCATGTAGTAAACTTGGATATGTATGATGGCTTTGTTCGAAGCTGAGAAAGCTTCACTTATGTGGTTAAATTTTCGGGGTGCGAAGTTCTGAATCATTTTACCGTAATTTAGCATAACGCGAAAAGCCTTTTTTTCCGCTTCTCGAGGTAAAATAAATCCCTTTTTATAAAAATAAGTTCTTTGAAAATTCATTATTTTGCGTATATTTGATAACTCCAAAGTTTTTACACCTTTATTCCTCAAATCAGCACAAATCGGGTTAAGCTCAGTTACTTGTTAAAATTTAAACATGTCCAATATCACTGCTCATAGATTTTTTGTTTACCTACTATAACAATCGACCCTTCCGCTATGATGACCGCAAAACAGTTATAATTAACAGATAAACTTAGGCTGAAAAAAGAGAAATGTATGTCACAATGATTGTGCTCCCCTAAATTAATTGTAATAAACATAAATTCATGCGAAGTGCACCATCTGAACTTCATTGTGAAAGAAGTAATTTATGACACAAAATCCAAATAAACACAAAACCAAATCAAAGGAAATTCTTCGATTGGTGTTTTTCATCTAAATGTATGTACACACCACACGCAGGTGAAGTAGGTATGTTGCCAGTAAAGAAATAAATCGTTATTCAAAAACATAAATCTACACGTTTGTAATAATTTAAAACTCATCAGAGATACCAGGCTTAATATAATAAGTTTTATGTTTAAACATCGTCTATGATGATACTTAGATTACTTTTAAATCAAAATGCAATGTCAAGGTCACAATATAACTTATGATATTAAAGCTGGTAGTAACGTAACAGATTCTATACTTAAAAATGGGGACGAATTCAATCATATTTGACTTCAAGGTCATGCAATGTCAATGGTTAAGGTCGAAACATGACTTTGATTGACATAACACAGAACTTAAGTTCTGTACTATTAAAAAAACTGTAGATAAGGACTGAGCTTAAGTTGGTATATATTTATCAAACCCTGGCTTTCAAATATTTAATTTCCAATGGTATCATCAGTTCAGTAGTCAGTGTTTCGGTACGGACAGAATTTATAACAAACTATTCTACAATTCCTCATTGATAAATTCAATAGTTAATTGAAAACTAAGGTTCCAACTCCTTCATGCAAAGTTAACGTAAAATGAATTTAACTATTCGTTATAGATTCTTGTTTTTCGTATAGCTCCTAACGTTGCTTTGTATTTATACATTCCTAGCTTTCAAATGTTTAGGTTTGGTTGTTCCTAATGAAGGTAAATCCCTAATTGAGCGTCCGACGCACGAAATTATTTAACGTGTTGTTTTCATTTACTATAACTGGCTCGATACCATTGCTGGTGGACTGTTAGTCCCCGATGGTATCATCAGCTCAGCTTCAGTACTGACATGATTTATAACAAAATGAATTCTAAAACCCCCCTTTAAAAAATTAGAAAATTATCAAGAAAATAAGATTTTAACTCCCTCAGGCGATATTGATCTCAGATGAACTTGGCGATTCTTCTAAGTACCCTTTTGGTCATAAAGCTCCTAACGTTGCTGTGTATCTACACATCCCTGGCTTTCCAATGTTGAGATTTGAGCGTTCCAGATAAAGGAAAAATCCCTAAAAGCGAGTCGGACGCACAAAATTTTACAAAGTGTTGTTTTCATTTAATATAATAATAAGATTTGGTATGATTGTCAGTGAGATAACTCTCCACAAGAGAGCAAATGACATAGAAGACTTATTGAATGTAAAGTTTAGAGATCACAGAACAAGTTAAAAGCGTAACTTAATGAAATTTAAGGTTTAAGCAACCATAATCGCCAATCTTGCATCGAACTAAATCATCCCTTGTGTAATTTCAATTGCTTGGGTCAACTAATAATTATTATGTAACCAAAATTGCCATGGGAATGCTGAACTTCTTCTTGGAATTACATATCTTTATTATATTTCATTATTGCTTTCTATATTAAAGGGGCACTAGCTACAAATTAGACAAAAAAATAAAAAAATATGTGTGTTTTTTTTTTTTCAAACATTTATCAAAGCAGAATATAGAAATAATATTTCGCTATTTGCGGTCAGTTTTTTCAATTTTTGTCAAAATAAGCTCGAAGACCTCGCTTGCAAGTAAATAATTCGAACTCATTTGAACAACCTTGAATTTGACCCCTTAGCTGGAGATGGGTTGCGCATGTGTTCGGCATACGGTCAGGATGTTCATATATTTAAAAGAAAAAATGTCAATATTGGAAATTGAAACAATAGAGCTACCAGAAATTACCATTTCGATGACTGATCCGGCCCACAAAAAAAACCTTTCTGATAAAGGTAAAACGAAGATTTAAATATATTTTTAATCTATGACATTAAATCAAATAGACCTGGAAAAACCGTCATCATACGATATCACATGCTTATCTGACTATCTATATTTATATTTACGTTGGTATCGGGTTATATGACCATCAGCAGTCTTCGGAGGTCATCTCGATTGATAATTAGATTGCGTCTTGTCTAAAAATTGCATGAAATACTGATACATCATAACAATTGCAAATTTAACAAAATGTTTATGCATAGTATAATTATTTCCATATAATCAAATTCTATCATGTAAAAAATAAGTTGTCAATAACTATAAAAAGTTTAATGAGAGTAGAAGGCTGAACACATTAACTTGGTAACCTCTCATTCGATCGCATTCATTAACCTATTTTGTTTTATTCTGACCTCTATATGGTATGCTTTCACTGAGGCATCACCCTGTATCCCAATTATTTTCTAGTTAGTTAGCTAGTTTTCAATAAATATCAATAAAAGGAAACCAAAATGACCAAAAGACATCTAGTTAACAACATATAGATTTGATCAACAGGCAAGAGTCGAAATACTAACTCCCCAAAGGTAAAAAAAATAAAATATGACAAAAGACAACCACAGACAAGGTTCCTGACTTTAGCATTTGACAATGCTGATTTTTTTTCCCTTTTTCATACCAAGTCCTTTTGTAATGAAACTTGAAGATGATCACTTCTGGTATTTTCTTCTTTCTCTTCATATTTTACAACATCTTGACTGATTCCAAGACTATGCATGGAAACAAATATCAGGAAACTTCTGTATTTGCCAATAATAAACAAATACTACTCAAAAACACATCTGGTAATATTTTGAAGTTTCTGTTATTTCAAATATATTGTCCATACAATTTGAAAATGATATTTAGAATTTTAGCAACGAATTCATCCCTAATTCGTTTTTCTCAACTGTATAGTCTAGGAATAATGAAGGTGCAGTCAGTTATGTAAGAACTAGACATTATGAATCGGTATTTAATTCAAATTGCAAATAGCTTGTGTCGGGAAGAATAGCATAGTCGATTGTATTTGATAATAAAATCTTAGTTGTATCGTTGAAATTGATGTTTGTCAAACATATATAAAATTATTGTTAGAACTATGTTTAAGATATTTTTGTATGCTATTTTATTAGTTTATGGTTTCCACTATGGATATAAATTTCAATTTACTTCATAAACATTACACTTATTTTCTTATCTGAATAATCACACTCTTTTGACATTCCAGTCTGAGATGATAGTCCATTGATCATTCAGATGTTTCCCATTTTGACATTTATAGACGCACTAAATAGATTTAGTGGGTGCAAGCAATTTGAATTTGCACCGATAAAGAACTGCAATTCAATTTTTAATGAACGTAAGCGGCCGAACATAATTTCAAGTACTTGTAATAATGCTGTAATTCAATATTTAATGAAAGTAAGCGGTGGAACATAATTTCAAGTCGTGTAATTGCAATATATTTGTGTAAGCAAAAAGGGATGAAAAAGATTTCAGAAATCAAAAAGGTTCACATTTTGCTTGGTTTGGTTTTTTAAAAAAGAATTCAACAATTCAAAAGAAAACATTAACGGACGGATTTATACTCCAATAATCACCAAAAAACAAACACGGTAGACAGTAACCAACAACAACCGCTGAAGTACAGGTTCCAGACTTGGGACAGTGGTGATAAAATACAACATAAGAGCAAACTGTAAAAATTTGGCTTATAATGTCGTCACTTAGCACAAATACAAATAAAAAAGACAAAATACCGATTTAAGAGTACTCGCAGTTACTGAAAGCTAGATCAAAGACTTTATTCTAACTAATAGATATACCATGTTCTTTAAAACTAAAATGTTAATCAAAACATCTCCGATGGATTTAGTTTAGGTTTTGATACCTGAATAACTATTGGTACTGATGAAGACAATATATCAAAACTTTGCTACAAGAAACGTTGGAAAGGGTTTGGCCTATCATGTCGTCACTAAGCAAATATATACTAATAAAAAAGACAAAACACACAAATTACCGATTGAAGAGTACTCGCAGCTACTGAAAGCTAGTCAAAGACTTAATTTCAACTAATAGATATACTATGTTATATAAGACTAAAATGTCAATGAATACATCTCCGACGCATTTAGTGTGTAAAGACGCCATAAGCAATTTGAGAAAAAGCATTACCATGTGCAATGCCAAAATATAAGGATGTAGTTTTGATACCCGAATAATAATACACGATTATTTACTATATTACAGTATAAAGAATGTACTTACGTTATAGCATAAATAAAGAAAATATTCAAAGATCTTACTACAAAGATAAAAGCAAAACTGTGATTTTAGATAATGTATGTATAACTGGTAAACTATTAAGTCAAGGCTTAAATTTTTGTTACCACACATTAAATTTAGATACGATCAGTGTAAACTCATCTTCCCTTGAATAAAATTATTCTTAAAGGTTATTAATTTAACATTGTAGTAAAATCTTTGAATATTGTTTTTATCGGTACTAACATTGATATTTGTTTTGCAATTTTGAATAAAAAACATACGTTTCCTTTTTATTTCGTTCTTCAGATGGCTTTTCAACTAGCCAAGTAACATGCATTTTCTGAAACTATGAAGAAACACTTGACGATATAGTCATAGAAACTAGGTGATTGATAAAATCAAGTCTTATAATAGTGTTCACTATGAACATCCAGATGATCGTCGGTGGTAGATTTGATTTGATATCTTTTTTTCGAGTTCGAGTTCTGTACGAAAAGCATTGAGTAATATCGCGAATGAATGACCATATCTATTTAGCAAATGTGAAATTAAACGGAATCTACTAATTTCATGCTTCTATGGTAAAGACTTCTGTCTATTGAAACCACGTCAACCAAACATAAATACAAGTCTGATTGCCAGCCATTGTGGGTTATGATACTTTTGTTAGGGAATTCTGAATCACTTTTAACATTCATGTTAACTAATGCTATTATAAGAAAGTCGGTAATACTAGGATAAGAAGATAGATAATAAAAATTGTGAAAAAACGTCATAACTGGGCTTTGGTTAACTAAAAAAAAAGACACTGCCCTTAAGTATAACAATTCATAAATATTATATAATGTTACAGTGTATTAGTGCAGTGAGTAGACACAATTAATGTAATTGTTAATGTACCAATCTACTTCGCGGCTGAATTATACATCATATAAAAGTAATTATAATTAGCTTATATTTTTGTTGGTCGTCATCTCTGAAAGTACATACCACTGGAAGCTAAGAACAAAGGTCAGCAAGTCGATCTTTCATAGCAGTTTTATCTTCAGATGTAAAAGTTATTCTTTACTTTTGTACTTTAACATAAATAGGGCGACACTATCTCCATTAAAACAATTTAAACTGATTATTTTTTAAGTCATTGTAGGTACATACAGACCGTAAAGTAAAGGCAACTTAGCACTAGTAAGAACTGCGAGTGATTTTTACGTGATATATTAAGAATGTTCTGCTCTGCTTGCCGCATTCTGTTTTTTTGCTCTGTTTGTCGTTATGTAAAACTTCCAATAAATGAATATCTGGGAAATAAGTCTTCAACCATTTCTAAGACTAAAGTTACATCCATTCCACAGACTGTGTAGTGATCATATCTGTAATGTGTCTGTATCCTTTACAAACACGTTCGTGTTTTATAACGAATTAAAGTCCGTCCACACTATATGTTCGCCTGTTTAAGCTTGCTTCCTTTAATTTACATTTCTTGACCACTGTTTATTCAAACTAATATTAAGACTTGAAATATAGAATCCTTACAAGGATAATTGCTATCTTGAGATCTGCGCACGTATGCTTCATGCTGCCCTGAAATGTCGTCCGACTTGCCTACAAAATTCTAAATGTCGATACCATACGTTAAGCTCAAAATCGTCCCATGTTTAGAAAAGTAAAATTAATTTAACAGGAATTTTCAAAGATTTGCCATCAATACCAAATTACTACATGACAAAAAATAAGTTATTAATTATTAATAAAAACACCCAAGAGGTTCATGACTTGGGACTGGCACATGAACTCGTCGCAGGATTTTGGTTTTTGAACTATCAATCCCTCGCCTTTTTAATCGCTATCAGTTGAACAAGCTATATAAACGTTCAATAACAAGCAAGTCAGGAAACACACTTGACTCAATAATAGCGGTATTACAGAAGAAACACGCTAAATGAAACGTTCAATAAAAAGCAAGGTAGGAAAGACACTTAAACTATATAATAGCGGTATTACAGATAATGAAAATACAAGAACAAATAAACAAATATATAAATTATCGTCTCATAGAATGTTTGTATTTGCTGAAAGCAAGCTGCAAGTACATAAACTGGTGATATGAAATCATGCCGCTCTACAATCTGTCATTAGTCTTCCACGTACGACAGTAGTACCACCCTCCTCAATTCTTCTTAAATGCAATACTCCGGCTTTGTAATGTATATTTGAACTTCCTTGGTCATAATTACTTTGATCCAACGTTGATGAGTTCGCATAAAAACAAATTAAACTACATGTATTGTATAGTTTCAGTCTTGAAAACAACAATTATACAGTCTGTTAACTCGATTATTATATTAAATATTAGCTGATCGACACAATATTTATTTGTTTAATGTTAACGCAACCAAAGCAATTTTTAAACACTTATTGAGACGAAGGAGAAGCTGAACTTTTCTCAGTAACTACATGTCATGGTGGATTTTCATATGGCACAAAACTTTATTTTGTTAGGCCATGTGACACATTTTCACTCCGTTTGATGTCCTCTTTTCTGTTTGCTGAAAACTTGTACTTTGTAACTTGAATCAACAACATTTAGAGTTCGTAAAATAATGTAATAATTCATAACACAAAACCCTATACGCTCTTAACAAAACGCAAAGCTAAGAAACAACGCTTTTATAGCTGTTCTTCATCTCAAAGCCAAAGTAAGCCCTGAAACACGGATTGAAAGCCCACACTTAACTGCAAGTTCAAGAGGCCCCTATTAGTTTAAAGGGAATTGTATGCTAGATGTCGATAAAGTTATACATAAAAGAACTTAAATGCAAGAAAATATCAACAAAGCAGACACTATACCAGTATTGAAAAAAGAAATCTAACAAATACTGTCAAAACTTGCTTGACAATATCCTTTTAAAAGACGAAAACAATACAAACATTTATACAATCACTCGGACAAAGATATGTCAGTAAATTTGACAGGAAATTAGATATAATGTACAAAGCATAATATTGAGATGGACTGCATTACAATTAAGTTAACCCCAGGAGAGAAAAGGAAGTATTGTGTCGTTATCTGACGTCATTCGTGCTTTCCATGTTAGTTTGCTATTCCAGAAAATACAAATTTTGTACCAAACATTTGGTCAAATTTTAAAGCGGACTTATCAATATCTATATATATATACTACACCGCTTCTCTATTCTCAGTGCGCCCGTAAATAAAAGCTGATAGCATATGATATCTGTTTCTGTTCCCTTTTAAATACCTTTGATGAATCATTTGGTCTTGTCAATATTATCCAAATTAAGTTTATATCAAACCGCATTTCTATGTTCTGTGTAAGCTCTTATGTTCTTGTTGTTGGTGGGGGTATCAATTTTTTGCTTTGAAATATTTAGTTTGAAACAGACAAAAACATTCATTTTGTGTCTATTTTGTAGGTGTTTCCTTATTTATTATTTAGTTCCACAAATGTGATTTTGGATCCATACTGAATCATGGATAAATTGGTTTGAACCGACCTTCATATGATCGACAAGATTCTGTATGAGCAGTACCTAAATTGCACACATGTTTAACTGCACATCAGTAAAAATCGAATAACTACTGTTTTTTTTTGTTTTTTTTTTTGTATTATTTATGGAACAATGCTAAATAAATCCATGCTTTTAAAGCAGTTTGTAAGAAATGGATGTCTGTATTGCTCATTTTTAAGAGTTGTCTTTTTGTCCGTAAATTTTACTTATTCACCTGATACATCAGTTGTTGACACAGAAATTAACAACTATAGGTCACGGCCTTCAACAATAAGCAAAGACCACACAGCATATTCAAGTATATTTAGCTATGTTGAAAGACGGGCAGAATGACAAATGATAAAAATATTAATTATTAAGTCTCTACACCCCAATGATATCCGTCGATTTTTTGCAAAATATATAAGCTCAAATTGAATATCATTGACGCTGGTTTACCATTCTTGATTTATTTGCCTATACAGTTATTAATATCTCGCGCATAATTTTCTAACTATATACCTGATATTTCCCTAAGTTCCATTTTAATTACGAACCATGGTTTCCATGTTCTAAGCCTGCTCTGATCTAATGTGCCAGGTGCAATATTCATATTTCTGAATGTGCCAAAATCCGATATCTGCTTGATTTTTTGTGAGGTTTGATTATGAATACTTCTTAACACCGGATTTAAACTTACAATGGGCAACACGACAGATGCCACCGATGGAGCAAGAAATGTTCAACCTTCAAGGGCACCTGGGTTGGTCTCAGTTTTTTGTCAGGTTAGTGTTAGCCAATTTTAAATTGTATGAGTATTGTTTTGTAAACATTTAATTTGCTGTTAGTATTTTTTTATTTTTGTCACGGGGTTGTGTGTTTCTTCGATTGATCATTTTCGTTTTCAAATTGGTGTCGTCTCCAACTTTTTCCAAACAAAACTTAGTTCAGCTTGTTCTACTTTGCAAACTCTTAATTAAGTTTTATATATAGACATTCATGTTCATCAAAATTCAAATTAATTGCAATAATGTCTATAGTTCCAGACTCTTTTCACTCAATGTGGGTCCCTGATCATAGTTTAGTTGTGTAATGATTACTTGTCGACTCTATATTATATTTAAATATGTTTCATTTAAAAAATATAGCTAATATATATCTTTAAATAATGACCTTAAACCAGAAACGGACAAAAATCCAAGGTATAACTTCTATTATTGATATTTTGGTAATCGCAAGTACAAAATGTAGTAGGTTTTGTGAATTGTTTTGTTAGTTGACAGGTTTTGTCTTTTAGTCTTTTTGTGTCATTATATTGTCTGCCTTATTGAATAAGTTAAACACTTTCACCAACACATGGGTTTATTGCTTTGAGTACCACTTTAAAAAAAACGTCTAAACGAACCCAGAAATCAATTATATAATATAAATATATATATATATATATATATATATATATAAAGTCTAAATTGAAAACAATGTTCAAACCTATGATTGCGTTGGATAAAAACCGCAATTTTTATACGTGTGCATGCAAAACAAATTTCTTGGTAGAGGGGTCTAAATACAGCACAAACAACAATTTCCAAAAGACCAAAAAAAAGTGAAAAAGTCTATTTTAACAAAACGCATTTGACTAACAGGTCGAACAACTGATGTTCTTAAACCCTGCTGTCTGCCATTGGCGATTGCCAAATAAATTGATCACCAGATCTAACAAAATGGATCTTAATATTAATTAAATACCAAACAGAAAACAATAAACTTGTGGAAAAGATGGTATACCACAAACATGAGGTGCAAAAATTTGTACACCATATATATATATATATATATATATATATATATAAATAAAGGATACATAGGTATCCATTCATGACACAAAATCAGTACATGCACAGCAAAAAAAAAAGCACAAAAAGCAAGGGAACAGCGCTTTTATTGCTGTTCTTCATCTGAAAGTCACAATGAGGCCTTCAACACGGAGCAACAAAATCTCACACCTCACTGAAAGATTAAGACGGCCCCTGGTGCGTGTTTGAGAGGAGTTCTTTGCAACATGATTCGGATAGACTTTGTAAGATGTATCACCACCAAATCGGGCCCGGTAAAAAAAACATACTGGAATGTAGTACTTATTTAAAACAAAATAGTTCATACGCATAGGTGTAAATATTAAAACTATTTAGAATATATTTTGGTCATATGTCTGCATGGGTACCATTTGTCCCTTTCTAAAGTTTTGACTGCAGAATTAGAACTAATTAATTACTCTTTTTTTATTTTATGTTAATAAATATGACCATTTAAAAGTATAAAAAATAAACTTAGATTTATTTCATTTCGAATAGACAATCTTTAGTAAGAAATAAAAAAAGGCTTTCAGATAATCGAATTAAAGATCAACTATCAGATATTAAGCAGACTGTCTTCGCATGTGTTGGTACAATCAAGATGCATTTACTCATTATAGCTTATTATCTAGACATCAGAAATCCGATCATTGTAATTGATTACCAATTACTAGGGTACGAATCAATTACAAGTATTACGTAATCGTATCCATATCAGATAACCAGAGGTTAATGAGCAGTTATTTACTAACAACTACGTTAATGTCATCGGACACGTGTTAATGACAAACAGTTAACGAGCTCAATAGAGGTCAATGTAAATTAATTGAAGTCTTTATCAATTATGAATATAAGGAGATATATTTAATATAATATTAAAAGTTGAACATTATGTTCTAAATTCATTAAATGAATATTATTTGAATCATTTCAATCTCTCCTACATCTACTTTGTTGTCATAAAAAGCATAGATAAGAATTCAATGCAAAAATAAATAATTTGTCAGGCAATTTGTTTTTATTGCATAGAAAAGTCATATATAGTCATTGATAGTGTTCAGCTGAAATAAATGTCACTGGTATACAGTTACATTTTAATACTGTTGTAGAGAAGGGAGAAACAGGGGTAGATATAAATAAATAATCCATAATCACAATCGAAGACAGACAGACAAATTTATGACCAAATGAAAACAAAAAGACAAACAGAAAAACAACACTCCATAAAATACATATGAATTCTAAGATTGAGCTAAACGATTCTCCGCTAAAGAAAAAAACAAAACATTCCTGGGGTTGAAAACAGTTTTTAAATGGTAAATTTTATAATTGTGATCATATAGATTATAATTCATGTCAACACAGAATTGCTGACTACTGGGCCGGTGATACTTTCGGGGAGAAAACCTCCACCAGCAGTAGCATCGACCCAGTAGTTGTAAATAAACTCATCATAGGTACCAGGATTTTGTACGCCATGTCTTTGTGTGTATCAAAAAGACGATACAAAACATGTTACCTGAAAACCTGTTGTGTTTGTTCGCGGCTTAATGGATACTATGTTTTATTGGAGCTATGAAAGAGACTTATGATTTTGAAGACTTGCATATTTTACAAATGAATCACTCGAGTTAACTTTTGTGACAAGCCATGCATGGCCATCATTAAGTCATAAATTTGTTTTTTTGTGACGTATTGAGGGTATACAGGAACAATATTCGATCCATGAAAAACCTTGTGTTTGCAATCGGATGTCGCCGCTTAATTTCATATTCGTAAGGAACCCCATAAATTCCCTTATACTTCCTGTGAGTCACTACCTTACCAGTAATATCTTTGTTTCATTGCATGATGTCACAATTTCGAAACAAATTATTTGAACAAAAACAAATGATATATTCTACATTTTGATAAAGTAGAGAAAAAAAAACCAGTTAATATACTTACATAAGCGTCATCACCGTACCAAAATCTATGACAAACGAGACGATTTTAGTTTTAAAATTATAAATTTCCCCCACCTTAGCAGCAATATACCAACTTCACCTGTATATGGGATATACATTTCCCAACTCATTCGGTATTCAAGAGCTTGCAACTGCTACTCAAACTTTAAAAAACGTCACCAGTGTCTTAGCAGAAATTTAATGAACCAGAGTTATGTCAAAGAACGTCTCGGCCTTTATCTAAAAAAAAAGTTCATTGGAAGATACCAAAAAAAGTAAAATATCAAAAATACCGAACTCCAAGGAAAATTCAAAACGGGAAATCTCTTATCAAATGGCAAAATCAAAAGCCCAAACACAACAAACGAATGGAAAACAACTGTCATATTCCTTATTTGATACAGGCATTTTCTTATGTAGAAAATGGTGGATTAAACCTGATTTTATAGCTAGCTAAACCTTTCACTTGTATTACCAAGACCTTGTTGATAAATATTCAGTATCAAATAATAAATGATGGTCTTAAAGTATAGATTCTAGGTAGTGACGTTGTTTATCATCTTAATTACATGTTAAAATGTTCTTTTTATTTGTCTTTGTACATTTTGAACCTTTACTCTTTAGTCCAATTTTGGTAATATCCTTTTGGCGTGGCTCGGTATTTATACATCCCACCATTGCGTTATTGTGCTATGGTCATTTTTTGTATTCTTGTCTTTTATTTTTTCTTATGTGCTTTGTCTATAGAGTGTCTATGGGCCATTTGATTTTCTTTGTTGACATACTTTTAAAACTAATGAGATGTAGTAGGATTGCCAATGAGACAACTATCCACCAAAGTTCAACTGAAGTGGATGTAGACAATTATAAGCAGCCGTACGGCCTTCAACAATGAGAAAAATGCATACCGTATAGTCGGCTATTAAAGGCTTGTTTGTTTTTATAGAGATTAAGATTATAACACAATGTTGACCGCTGTACCCAAATTTTTGACATTTTAACTAATATAGCTGTTTCTTTTGCTCACACATTGTAGTCAACATAATGGAACTCTATACGACTGTCTAGCTAGCTAAGGAAATCACGATCGGAAATGCAAGGTATTGAATATTGATATATACTCCATATGCATGCGCTGTTGGAATTTGGAAGCTGAAATCATCGCTTTTGACGTAAAGTTTTGTTTTCAACCGACCCTCATTGTCAAGTTCGAGATGTAAGTCAAGATATGAAGCAGACTTAACTTAATCTGTTGTATCCTTTATTTCATGTTCGATGTGATAGATGCGTTCAACATATAGTCACCAAACTTTGAATTATTTAAGTGATGGTAAAGCTCAAATCAGCTATATGAATCCATAAAACATTGTTGATAAACGACTAAACGATATGAATGTATATAACTAAAACCAACTACTTGTCTTACATTCCGATTGTTCTCAAGACAAGGAAGTGTTCTTGATTTCAAGTCTATAGGGAAAGTTGTAAATAAACTTAATCAAGACTAATAAGAGGTCCTTCAATTTATTCACAACTGACACTTGAAAAGAAACTATGCTATATCAGAAAATAAGCAAAACTATTCTTTGAATTGAATCTGGAATATAGAGTATTATCGTAACCACCATGTTTGCCTTATGTTACATAAATTTTATTAGCATGAATAGGAATGCATGGCAAAAAAACATAGAACCGCAATTGTAAGTTTCACATTTAGTTAATTTAATAGTAAATCAAATGAACGAATTTATATAATACGTAGAAGCGCATTTTTCCTTTGATATATCTTAAACCATTCAATCAGAAACCCATACATGTAATTCAATTATTTTTCCATTTGACACGAACATGTGGTGTCAACAAGGAAAATACTATTATGATAATATGTACCTATCCAAACAACTAGAAATACTATGTCGATGATTTTTTATAATAAAGGGAAATGTTGACATGATTAGTTCTGTAGAAGAACATAAAGAAACGTTTTGCACATTTATATGGGTTTCAAGGTTTCATATCTTTGAAATGTACTTAACATATCTATATTAACGCCTCTATTTTATTGAACCTGAAATAAAGGGTACCACATTTACAGTTAAGTCTGCTGCATATCTTGAATTACATCTAGAAATTGACAATGAGGGTAGATAACTAAATTTTACAAAAAAGATGAACTTTCAATTATATCTATGTAGCAAACTTTCCCCAAGCACTTGTATATGGAGTATATATATCTCACAGTCAATATTCCAGAGCTTGTCTTTCCTATCATGTTTTCCTTGATGAAAAAGGATTGCTATTTACAAAGAAGCTACAAATTAATGGTTTACATTGTAAAATTGAGTTTATCCCTTCGAAAGTGTACGGACGCCATCACTGGTTTTTTGTAATTATTAAGATAGAACGTGTGATTTTGAATCATTATATGTGAACTATATAAATAAGTACACAAGCGTCAGGTATACTCAAGCTGTATTAAAGCAAATATTGACAAAATCGTGTTTTGATAAAATATTTTGTATTTTTAACGATATTTTGATTGAGAATATGATATTATTAATTTTTAACTTGCACTGTGTTTTGTTTTACGCATACAGTCAATTTATTCTGTATTCCTATATGGTGCTTATTTTAACTAAATACGTGTAGCCAAAAATAAATTACTTAACTCAATTACGTAAACAGCAGGTATAAAATTATGAGATATGTTTTAATAGTAACATTAGTGGTAACAATGATTATATCTTCGTAATTTCCGCAAGAACCGAACAAAAAAGAAATAAGATTGCTTTTTTTAAGAGAAAATACACCAACGCGTTTCCTAACAAACTAATCATAGTCAATCATCTCATAAAACAATTATGATATTCTGAATATAAAACGAAAATACGGAGTAATCATCAATAAAACGACAATCCAACAAAAAAAATCAGCTTAAGAAGAACAAAAGATAAATATAAGAACGCATAATACGACTCAACCCAGATAGGATGCTCAATATGTTTTTGGTTTTAAACATTCCTTCAACAAATGTATATTTGTTTGCAACACACTTTCCTTAGGTCAGCACAAATATTTGAATACAGTTACAATAACTTAGCCGACATAATTAATTACAAACTTTTTTTATAAGTATTATTATTAATATTTATCCTTTAGCTGATAGATATAGCGTTTTGCTCTTTTGCTCTTTTGTAAGTAGTGCTCTGATCCTATAATCCAGCTTTAATTAAATTATGTTCGAAAAAGCTCTCATTTATTTAAATAAACGTTCCAACAAGTAACCCTCTGCTTATTTTTGAGTCGGAGGATCACCAGAATTTATTTTTCTAGATCAAAATTGCCTTTTTGTAGAAATTGTTAATATAAAAATAACAAGACTTAGTCTGGAGGAAACATGGCAAGTTTATTAGAAGATACACAAAAATGATGGACAATCTCGGAGATTAAATTTGTTCTGTCCCTATAATGTCACCGTGCAGATCACATCCAATTTCTTATTTCCCCTCAATGATTATAAGTATTGATGATTAGTGACAATTCTTGTGTCAGTTTTACAGTATCGATGTCAATTTCATTGGCAGTGATTTAGTTTCTTCAGTCGTAGGAGATAGCAGCATAATTAAACGTTTTGTCTTCGCTTTTGTGTAACTTTTTTGGTGGCATCTATATAACAATACAATAGTAAGAAAAGGATAACAAAAATACCGAACTCCAAGGCAAATTCAAAAAGGGGAAGTCCATAAAAACGGACGAAATCAAACCTTATCAAGTAAGAGTAAATGCTCACGTAGCCATAGAAAAATGCTACGGTTTGAATCGCGATTTCAAAAGAAATAAACATTAGAAAGTTACCTAACGTTCTGATAGGAGCTTAAAGTGAGAAAACTATACATTCGAATATGAATAATAAGGAAAATGAAGTGTATGACAGTGAATCACCAACTTTACCAAAAAAAAAAAACAAACAAAAAAACAAAAAGACAGCTAGGGGACAGGTGCTTAAAATATATGCCAAGATCTCAGTGGTTCAGAGTATAGAAATTGTCAATTAATTACACAGAAACAATTTAAGATCTGCAATTCGAAGTCTTTCTATTTTTTGGAATGGTTGGACCGATCAAATGGATGCTGATTTTGTCCAAACGTAATTTTTGAAATAGTGATACACTTTTTATTATATTTTCGCAATAGCACTCGCCGATAATGATTTTTATATTGCTTGGACTATTTAAGATAATATAACCTCCTTCTACAGATAATCTAATATTAATAACTAAAACAATATAGATGATTAAAGTTCATTTTAAGGATACTGTTACTGCAGTGCTGACGTTAATTGCCCGATACGGTAATTGACGTTTTATTTTAAATGTCAGCAAACGTAACTTTGGTAAATTTATTCCTTCAGTTTTTCAGTAATCTACCAGGAAGAGAAAATATAATGTAATTGTTAATTGCTCACAATTCTGAGGGTGTATGATAATACAAGCACAAGAAACAGGCTGATTTCGATTTCTGTTGTGTAATCACTTACCGGCTGTTATGGATTTGATTCTACATAGAAATAAAATGGGAGATTTCCTTTTATGGAAATTTATTGGCAAGCCTCAGAAGCATTTCATGTTGAAATCGAATTTCGTCCAATACTTTTGGCTACTGCATCAGACTCGCCAATGGTACTCGGACAAAAACAAAAGAAGGTTAAATCAGTTATCAAGTTAAAGATCTTTGAAAACAAGCTATTGAAAAAAGATATGCAAAAATCTGACTTTGTCTATCTATGCCTGCGGGTAGAAATACCTAAAGGGTTTTGAATGATTTTAAAGAGAGGACAACAGCAAACTAAAAGAAAATGAAAATATTAATGATATTTCATTCTGAAAATGAGTGCAAATGTCTGTGTTGTTGATACCCTTGTTTGAAACGTCTACCAGCTTTTTTTTACAATTCTTTAAAGATACTAGACTGATATTTAATACGCCACGCACTAGTTTCGTGTACACAAGACTCATCAATGGAACACGATCAAAAATGCACGAAGGCCAAACCAAATACGAAGCTGAAGAATACTGAAATCAACATTTTCAAAACGTTGTGATAAATATTACAAAAGGCCAAGCGCTTCAGACTACATCGCCCAGAGTTAAAAAAAATGAATAAATCTAATCGGCACTATTAAATATTTGCCATATAATACAAAATTCCCCAAAGGACGAATATATAAGACCTTAATGTGTTATTTTCTCACTTTTAAACCAATTAGAATTATTAAGATGGCCAACCGGTAAAGAGTTTGGAAACTTTTAACTGCCATTGGAAATAAAAGGTTCATGTGTTGGATAAAACAGCAAACATTTAGCCTTGGGATGCATCTGAAATAGAGATTACCGTCGTAATCATAATGTCTTCCTTTTATCATTACAGAATTTAGGAAGTATGGCCAACGGTAGTAGTCCCAATTTTCCTATTGTCAATGTAGTCACACTGTCTATGTTCTTCTATGCATTGTTCTATGCAAAGTTTGTTTTTTTTTTAACCAAAAACAACAAATTTGGATACACATTTTAATGAATATCTCCATTGATATCTTTTCAATTAAAAAAAACATAAATCAAGGTTTTTTGTGAATTGTGAAAAAAAGAAAACTATTGTTTGATTCTTTGTCACAGAATATCCTTAATTAACGGATTTATAGAAGAAACACCACGAAAAGTGTCAATAATAGACCAGGAACTGTTGATGTATTTGGAACACATAATACTATCCGGGTTTTTGGTGGCGTTGTGTTACCCACTTTTTAGGTTTCTATGTAGTGTGTTGTGGATTGTTGGGTGTAATGTCGTTTATTTTTCTGTTGGCCAATGCCGTGTCTGAATTTTCATCGAATTATGGTTTTTGATTGTCACCTTGATATATATCCCTTGTTTCCAAAAGAGGGGCGAAAGATACCAGAGGGACATTCAAACTCATAAATCGAAAATAAACTGACAACGCCATGGCTAAAAACGAAAAAGACAAACAGACAAACAATAGTATACAAAACACAACACAGAAAACTAGACTAAGCAACACGAACCCCACAAAAAACTGGGGGTGATCTCAGGTGCTCCGGAAGGGTAAGCAGAATCTGCTCCATGGGATTAAGCCCTTTCTCGGGAATATTTATCTATCAATGCAACTTAGAAATGTTTACTGTTTTGAGTCAAGCGCCATTGGTACGTCAAATGTAGAGGAAATCCGCGTACCAAATTATAAGCCTGATATATATACTTTGATAAGTACGTATAAACAAGTGACAACTCTACGACAGATCCATCTATTAGAATACCAGTGAAGGTGATACATGGCTGAAAACACATATTTTATTCATAATAACTCTAAATATCAGCACAACAATGTTAAATCTGCTAATTTGCGGAAGCAAATCTTTGTTCTTCCCTCGCCGGGATTCGAACTCATGCTATTGAGATATCTAGACAACACCGCCTGCACTGTGTCCAGCGCTCTAGACCACTCGGCCACCTAGACTGAACTTAAAATTCAGCTTTCGGTGGCCTAGTGTTACCTTTCCTAGTTAGTAGAATCTAGAGTTGTAACACAGTACATGATATATAAGGCATGATGATGGAATTTATTGCAGATTAGCTAAATTATCTATCGTAGAGGATCGTAAGGTGCAGTCACAGAAATAATTATTTGATAATTATGTCTAAACAAGTGACAACTCTACGACAGATCCATCCATTAGATCACCAGTGAAGGTGATACACGTTTGAAAACACATATTATATATCTACTTTGATAAGGTTTTAAAACTACTTAGTCGCTGCCGCTGCTAGTGAACGTTTTATCAGCCCAGTAGTTAGCTCTTTTTTGTTGACACTAAATAACATCGCATTGATATTTTCTGTAATTTTTCTGTTTATAAAATATTGAATTGTTTAAAACATTACTGCTGTGTCCAATTGAGAAGTAACGTACGTCTTGGATACCAAATTATATGCCTGTTATCTTTGTTGAGTTTTTTTACGGTGGATAAAGTGTTTATTGATAGGGGCAATTTTGTATACTAATGTTCCAAAGCATGAAATGACAAATTTAAGTGCCCTTATCATGATAAGAACATGGTATAACATAAATAAATATTTGTAGCCGAATAAATGATATTTGTATTTCATGGTTTTCTTATCTCGAGGGTGTTCTTTATATATTGGAAATATCTAAATAAAACCTTAAACTTATTTACATTCATAGTAGAACGCATTAAATATTCAATAATCACAATCGAAATTACCAAGAGGCTCAATGTTGTCGATATTCAAAATTTGAAATATCAAAAATAGAAACAAAAATAGAAATTATACAACCCCTAAGTTCTTGCCAGATATTTGTCTTGTTACCATGTATTCAATATATAAAACATCATTACACCTGAGTGTAGAACATGTTTTATTCAGGAAAGTATTTAGGCTACTGTCTCATAGACGTGTACTCACATGACTCTGTATTCACATATTCAGTACTCATATTAACACGAATAAAAAGAGATGTTGGAAAGGTTGAGATAGCAACCAAACCCAAAAGAAATCTGAAACTAGGACAAATGAATATTCGGCGGATTAATCATTTTATTTCTCTTTTTACAGATTGAAAGGGAAGACCATCATTAAGTGCACATTTCCGTCTGTATACATAACCTTATTCAAATTTAACTTTAATCTTTTAAGGTGTCATATGCGATGAATATTTCACTTGTATGTATATCTTAACTGTATTGTGTGAATTATTTTCCTTCCCAAAGTTATTCCAATGTTTGAAACTAAATAAACAAATTGACTTATCCTTATTTTCCCATCCTGGTATCTATGACAACTTTCCATAATTGTAATGTATGATACCATTTCTATTGTAAAATACTTCAGTTATAAATTTTTTTGTTTTCAATTTTAGGGCTAACATCCTGAACATGTACTTCTATATTATTTATATACTCATGTACAAAAGTGACGGAAAAATACCAAGGGCATTAAAAACTTATAGTCGAAGAAAATCTATCAAAGTTAGGACAAAAAGTAATCGAAGTACTGATGTACTGAACATCGGATGACCGCAAGTTCGTGTGGATGGTCACAAACACTTGTCTCATAAAAAAAAATCACATCTCTGTTCCTGAAAGTGAGGTTAAGGTACATAGATATATTTTTTTTTAGAGACAAGTTAGTGCGTGGATGATGAATAAATGACAGGGAATTCAACCTCACCGTAATAACTATTATATTGTAGTGATACAAATCAGTATACTCTGGTTTGTTGTTATATATTATGTTAATATTTGTATATAACAGTTACATGTATATATAGTTTTCATCTATTTGTATATCATTCTATTCTACTATTCTAATAATAGTGCAGTGCAAGTGCATGGTGGACACTCATCTATAATAATTCGATTTTTCTTATAGATTGGATTTGAGTAGGCATTCATATTTTCCCGTAAAACGTTCTTGAGATATTCTTCCACATGCGTTAATTAAATTTTCGGTATTCTTGGTTTGTTATTAATATATATATATATATATATTTTTCACGACAAAACATTTTCATATCATATATCTGTTCTTAAAAATTATTTTCATGAATATTTATTGATGAAATTGATATATAACAAGCGATAAGGAATGTTATTTTGCGTTCGGTTATCAGCCAAAAACGAAAGTCACGTGGGTAGAAATGTCTGTGGCAACAATATATATATATTGAATATTATACTTCCATGTGCTGACAAAATCTCTCTCAATTTATCTAAATTTCCTTTAAATCAAAAAAGATTAGACAATCTGTTCTCAGTCTCTAATCGCTAAATTGCATTTGCGTAACACTTTTATGTTAAAATAGACAGAGAATGCCATGAAGAAAAAAAACACTCAGTGAGAGCAAGTTGTCGCCTACAGCTTTTTCAAAATTTGGTGCAATTAAAATAAATTGTAAAGAAAATGTCTTGTTTTAAGTATCACGGTAAATTATATAACCATATTGGGCCTGTAATTTTACAATCACCATGAAAATATTATAAAAGAAATTTGTGAGGATGACCTTTATCATTTGACTTAATCTTTTAAAGCTCACCGTCGGCCTAAATTTCCATGCGGAGATTAGTTTTCTTTTCATCTCCACATCATATAACCATGGTTCTTGACAGAGTTATTCATATTTTGTATGGATTTCTTGTCTAATACAAAGGCAAAATTGTCTTTTTGCTGGTAGTTTTTTTTATCTAAAAAATAAACACAATCAAGTTTTCAGAAAGTCTTCAAAATTACAATATTTAATGGGACTTTCCATTTTTTTTTAATGTATTTTTTTATTTGATTATATACTGATGTGCAGTTTCTTTGGAAACTTTTGAAAAAAGTAAAGTAACAAAAATACTGAACTCCAAAGAAAATTCAAAACGGAAAGTCCCTTATCAAATGGCAAAATCAAAAGCTCAAACACATCAAACGAATGGAAAACAACGAAAGGATTAGCACAAAACTGTATGCATGTTAAGTTTGGTGTAGGTTTGTTTTTATTTTAAAATTTGTTGTTTTTTTTTTCATTATTATTGGAAAGTTTTAGAAAATTGACTTAATCATAATCACATTAAAATCTACTTTTTAGTTTTTATTTGGATTTGACAAATGTACATTTGTGTAGATTCTTTACGACTGAGGTGCTGCAACAACACACATTATCTTATTTTTTTTTAAATTCATACAACTGCAGAAATTGCACAAATTACGTATATTCTGGTATTGAAAACTAAGAAAGTGGTGCATTATGTTCTTATATTATAGTAAAGGAAACTATATCAGAACTACTTCTTTTTTTGGCTATTATTTACCACAATTCACTGTAATTCAAAAAATGAGTCTTTATAAATTAAAGATTTAATCAGGAACGCTAAAAGCCAAATATTTGAAAGCCAACGATGTATAAAAACTGAAACAGTTGATATATGATCAAAAGGGACATAAAACAAATAGCCAAATCCATATACCTTTACTTTACTTAACTTTACCTTATTTTCTTGATAATTTCTGATTAAGAAATGTTTGTTTTCATTCTTGTCAGTACTTCGTTCTTAGTTGATGATACCCTCAGGGACTCATTCCTTACATAATTTGAGATGTATGCCTATAAAGTGATCAAACATAAGTTTAGGTTTTAATGATTTGAGTTAAAAACTGTGTTTAAAAGAAGTCAATATAAGGAAACGAAAATTCCCAAAATAATATTGTACCAGGTCAGTAACTTTATTAGATATGTCTGCAATCTGTTAAAGATTATCAAGAAGAGCTTATTAACACATTGCAAAAGTAAAAAAAAAATCACCAGTCCGATAAAATGCAAATATTTTCTAAAACAACTTCATGATAAATTGTACCAGGTGTGCAACTTCAATATGAGTTCAAATTTTATTAAGAGATGAAGTTTAATGAAGCTACATTGAATATCTCACAAAACAATACTACTGTCTGTCGAGAAATTTAATTTTTTAAATGAATGAGTTTCTTTGTCGTAAAAATGTAAAATAATTAATCAAAAGCTTTTATCATGTCAGTATGCCCGAAATTTTTTATAAACGTTTCAACGATGTTGGTGAAAAAATATGATTGGAATTCAATATTTCCTCATTTGTAAATAAGACATTCAAAATATATCAAACAACAAATTGTAAAAGATAAGTTATCATATGAAAAGGTACAGAAGTGTTGAAAACATTTCATGATATCAGGTGATAAAATAAAAAACAATGTCAGCATTTAAATATCTATTAAAGTTCAAAGAGGTTGAAATTTTAGGAGGAGTTGATATCAGAAAAAGGAAATATCTGCTGAAAGTGTTACTGTTAGAAATATACTATGTCAGGAAAATAGAGGAAGTATTTGAAGATAATCTACAATGTGAGGTTAAACGCTCCTTCTTTGAAATACAGTTCAAACTTTAGTAGTATTGCACTTGTGCTCAGGTCAGGAAAGGTATCATAATACAATGTATATACAAAAGGTGTGACATGTAAATGTTAAAAACGGTACCAGTTAAAACAGGTGAAAAATCTAGAACTGTCTTATGGTATGAAATATATTTCGACAGCTGTTGGGAAAGTTTTCCAACGTCAAATTGCTATTGGAAAGCATAGGCAATTTCAAAAATTTGTATGATGTGTGGTCGTATGTAACGTTTGCCATGTTGCAATTAAAAGCGGTCTTTCGAACATTGTGATCTTACCTAATCTTTGAACGGTGTTAATCAGATGTGGGTACTGATACGTTCCAAAGATCTGTTAGAGTACATTCAATCTGAGTCTCTTTTCTCGTGCAATAGTATAAAATATTTGACTTGCCTACACTGATATTCCACATTCTTAACTTACAGACATACTGAACGAATTAGTAAAACTCTGATATAAACAAAAATGGCAATGTAGATACAACAATCTTGTTTATAAATTGACAAATTATACTTTGTAGAAAAAACACTCTGATTCAAATAAAAAATTCATTGAAACTGACTTCATCTCGATGCTTGCAATTGATGTTTTGAATGACAACATATTAGAAACGTTTGGAGGATGTTCCTAACGGGAAAAAACTGTGCTCCTTTTGTGCCGAATTGTTTCTTCATTCATATGGGGCAGAATAAAATCATATAAGTCAAATAATCAATCAGTCAATAATTAGTCAAACTTTGTTTGAACACAATGGACAATACAGATACATATATTTTGTTTTAAGAAGTTTTTCTAGGTTTGGTTTGTGCGTTCCTATTGAAATTAAATCCAGAAAAGCGCCTCGGACTCACGTAAATTATTATGTTTTATTTTTATTTCATGCTTTCTTGTTTCACGCAGGTGCTTCTCAGGAAGAATGATCAGAAGCTGACATTTTACTTTAAACTCACGTTTGACTATATAGATGATGTCCTCGCATTAAATTATTTTTTGTAAAGGGATATCCCACAAAAAATGGTCGATGAAAAATGGCTTCCTTTAATTTTGATACACTTGTTTCAAATGTTTTGTGTCATGTCGGTTGTGTAAGTTTGCAAAATTGTTGTGTAGAACGTAATTTTGATAAAATGATACTGACGTTAACAATGTGTCACGTTTTTTCAGAAATGGTTTTAACAATAAAATGAAGAAATGTTGTATATTATTTCATGACACCAAAGTTCTTAAACATACTTGACGATATTCAGACAGTGTCGTAGTAAAGCTATGAACATGGAGCAAACGAACCTTATTAGATATTCAAATACTTTCTTCATGACTGACCACTGGATTCGGACAATTGTTATGGTGATCTGATGCGTGTGTATTTGTATTTTCTGTAAAGACACTTGCTGGTTCGAGCAAGCTCTGAATGTTAAGTATGTTGAGTAAGACCTCAAACGGTTCCAGAATTTTTGGTACCCTTTGTGTTTCATACTTGTTATATTTTTTATGTTATATGGTATTATTCTAACTAGATTGGTATCTTACAAAACAAATTCTTCTTGACATGATAATATATTTAAATTACTAGCTATATTTTAGAATACAAAATAGTATCGATACTAGTTCTTGTTCACTTTTGAAATATTTTGAAATTCGTTGTTTTTACAAGTACTGAATTTATCTATTTATAATTTTTTTTTTTGCGGGAGAATGGGGTGTCAAAAGATCGTCTATTCTCTTCCAACCTGTAGTTTTATACTCCAAGAATGATAGACTTGATAGAAAATAAAATAAAGGAACTGAACTGTTTTGTTTAGACATTTTAAAGTGTGTACAATAAAGTTGCACGACAAAAATATATATTGATAGGTGCTTGGTATCTACTCTCTCTTTTTTTACAATACACTGACACCCCAAAATTCAATGGCCGGTCACTAATATGGGCAAGAATAGATGTCTCGGAAAAGGGTCGTATTTACACATGGAATAATAGTATATTGTATTCTATATATTTGAAATCAAATATTTTGAACTCCTCAAAACTTATCTTGCATTTAAAAGATGCGATCTCAAACTTATAGTAACAAAACTATTATAGTGTGTTGGAATAAATTTTTTTCTTCAAATTTCGTGACGAAAAATCATTACGACATTTTCTGATGAAAGGTTACTTAACCTAAATCCTTTATGTAATCCCTAGAGGCAGTGAAAGACAAAATGTTTAACGAGTTAATTGCTTGTCAATGCAGAAAATGTGTGAAACATGCAACAATAAAGCTAACACTTAATAATAGTCGTACTCATGTATAATTTTATATCTCTAGTGAAAAAGAATTAAATGATTACTATTAAATACGAAACTATTATTTTTCAGCTATGTTTGTGTTGCAAAAGTTTTCCTTTGGGTTTTCAGCCAAAAACAAATGACTGAATCTTCCTTCATTCTGATACCCAAATTACGTAACTGTCCTCACAAACAACTTCATTTTTCTTCGTTTGTCAAGTCCTAAACGTAACATCTTTCTAAAATATATGTTTCAATCGGAATTAGGCTTCATAGTTACAGTGAAACTACTTACTTGCGGTGTTCATCAGATGTTGATACTAAAAAGTTCTAAAGAGTACATATCGTCTAACTCCTCCACATTGTATAATTGAAAAAACTTTTCATTCTATGTGTAGCAACATTCAAACAGCGCCTGCATTTGGAGTATATATTTACTAGGTGATATGATATTTCATGGGATTACGCTCCCTATCATGATTTCCTTGACAGTTGGTTATTGCTTACAAAGAAGCTATTGAAGCAAGGTTTCAAAATAAAAAAGTAAAAGTCATTCCTTCGAAAGTTATATGAACGCCAACATGATTTGGTTAGCCGTTATATATATATATGTTTCACAGAAGACCAATCTCATGATCTATTTGTCGAAACTACAATTCCGTCTTTTGTTCATCGACTGTGGTATCACTAAATACAATTTATTTCCGATGTTTCTCTTACAATAAGTATAAAGACAGGTTTCACTGGTAAAGTCGGAACTGTTCACCCTAATTCCTGTTTCTGATTGCATTTCTCTAGCTCAACATTTTATTTTCAGTGTACTTGGTCATTCCTGTCACGAAGTTCCCTATCAGATTATTTGTAGACTGGTTTTAGTCTTTTCGTCAGTTTTTTTATTGGTATTGTATGTTTTTATTCGACTTACAGTTTTTGATAACCCCTGTGCATTTGTTTCCCTCTTTTTGTCATTACAAAGTAAAAATAATCATCAAATTATGAAAATAAATGCTGCTAGAAAAATATGTTTTGAAACATTCTAGAATTGAATAAAATTTTGTAAATTAAATGCAGAAAGGCAACTGCAATATATATGTATTTTATAGAACATAAATATGCATAGCTTAGTTGCAAACGTTGCAATAACATTAACAGTACCACATTGTCTGCACCAGATACGCATTTCGACAATAAATGTCTCTTTAGTGATGCTCGAGGCCAAAATATTTGAAAATCCAAAGCTTATCAAAAAAATGAAGAGCTATAAACCAAAAAAAGACCCAAAAAATATAGCCAAAGCCGGGCACGGAATTAGAGCTTTGCATGAGGTAGATATATTCCTTAATTTAGAATAATTTAAAAACATTTGTAACAGCAAATTTTAATAACACAAAATCCGTATTTTCATGCCAGTACCGAAGTAATGGCTACTAGGCTTGTGATACTCTCAGGGACTAACAGACCACCAGCAGAGACATCGACCTAGTGGTAGTAATAACATTAACGGTACCATTTTTTCTTCACCAAATGCGCATTTCGAATTATAACAACCCTTTAAAATATTTTCTGATCGCATGTTTGTTCACCACCTCATTAGTGATTAGCATTAGTGAAAAGAATAAAAAGAATGTTGTCATTGTTTTTGGTAGGAAAGACCTTGTTTTAAATGAAATTGGTATCCTATCATGAACTAATTTGATATGGTATGATTGCCAATGAGACAACTCTCCACAAGAGACCAAATGACAAAGATATTAACAACTATAGGTCACCGTACGGCTTTCAATAATGAGCAAAGCCCATACCGCACAGTCAGCTATAAAAGGCCCCGAAATGACAAATGTAAAACAATTCAAACGAGAAAACTAACGGCCTAATTTATGCGCAAAATAATGAACGAAAAACAAATGTTACACAGCAACAAACGACAACCAAGTCCGTCATAATTTTCTTATTTAATTTCATAATATTACTTTCATCACTTTGTATATTAGCGTAATAGTAGTTTTAAAACGTAGTGTTAAATTCTGCAAAAATAGGTGAATCAAAACAGAAAGTTATTTTTATCTTGATTAGAAAGTATAGAAAGATTAGAACTATCCGACCGGTCCATAACCACCACCACCACCACCAAAGTCGACCTTTACAGCTTGTTTTTAAAATGTGAGTATTCAATTTTCATTCTTAGCAAAGCAAAAAATCGACGAGTCAAGCAGTAGCTAGAAAATGAAACTTTGATAAGCTTTTATGGTCCAAATAAAGATTCACCTGAATTTTATTCTAGAGTTAGTGACACAATAGAAAACTTGAACAACCAATTAGTTATTATAACTGTAGATTATAATTTAGGCTAAAACCAAAATATTGATACTTATAATTACCAAAATGTAAATAACCCAAAAGCCAAAGAGAAAGGTTTAGATATAATAGAAAGTTATGATTTAACAGATCCCTATAGGGAATTGCACCCTGAACTAAAAAGATTTACATGGAGAAAAACTAATCCCATTAAACAAGCAAGATTGGATTTCTTTTTAATATCACAAGGCCTTAATCAACATCAGATCCAAAATGCAATGGATAGAAGAAGGAGGAAAACCTTTAAAATTTTTTTCTGAATTTAGAAACTAAACATTTTATAAATAAAACTATTTCAAAATTAGTCAGTGAAAAAGGGGACACTGTCAGTGAGCAAGATAAAATATTAAAGGAGGCAAACAATTATTACAAAAGGCCATATACCAAAACAAAAAGCTTGAATAATGTTAACCTTAATTGTGAAATTCCATAAACTAAATAATACCATAAAAGAATCTTTGGAGGGTGAAATTACTTATAGTGAATTAACAACAGCTTTGCGAAGAATGAAAAATGAAAAAAAGCCCTGGGTCAGATGGTTTCACAACTGAATTGTTCAAGTTTTTTTGGATAGATATAGGAAAATTTGTATTTCGCTCTTTAATTAATGGTTACGAAAAGGAGGAATTATCTATTACTCAAAGACAAGATATTATAACCTGTATACAAAAGGGAAATAAACCAAGACAGTTCATGATAAACTGGCGACCAATAAGATTAAATACCACATATAAATTAGCGTCAAGCTGCATAGCAGAGCGTATAAAATTAGTTCTACCTCAAATTATAAACAGTTATCAGACCGGTTTCGTTCCTGGTAGGTTTATAGGGGAAATACTCGTCTTATTTATGATATTTTATTTCATACAGAACTTAATGATTTACCAGGACTGCTCCTTCTCATAGATTTTGAAAAAAACTTTTGACTCTGTATCATGGAATTTCATTTTAGACTTTTTTCAATTTTAGCCCCTCTATAAAACACTGGATAAGGACCTTTTAAAAAAATATAAGTTCTGCAGTTTCTCAAAATTGTGTTTTATCTGAATATTTTGAAATTCAAAGAGGTTGTCGACAAGGGGGTCCTTTATCACCTAATATCTTTCTTTTATGTGCAGAAATACTTTGAATATTAATTAGAAAAAATAAAGAAATGAAGGGAATTAAAATAGATGATACCGAATATTTGATCTCTCAATATGCAGATGACACGTCAATTATTCTTGACGGTACACCAGAATCTCTGGATGCATCTCTCCGCCTATTACATAAATATGCTGAAATGTCTGGTCTCCTTATGAACCTGGACAAGACAAAGGTAGTGTGGATAGGGAAGAAAAAATATAGTCAAGACACCATGTGTGTAAAGTGGGGATTGGAATGGGGTTCCAGTAGGTTCACACTACTAGGAATTAACTTTTCGGATTTGTAATAACATAAGTAACACGACGGGTGCCACATGTGGAGCAGGATCTGCTTACCCTTCCGGAGCACCTGAGATCACCTCCAGTTTTTGGTGGGGTTTGTGTTGCTTAGTCTTTGGTTTTCTATGTTGTGTCATCTGTACTATTATTTGTCTGTTTGTCTTTTTATTTTTGGCCATGGCGTTGTCAGTTTGTTTTCGATCTATGAGTTTGACTGTCCCTCTGGTATCTTTCGTCCCTCTTTTGCAAGAAATGGAAAATCTTTGAACTATTATCCTAAAATAAAAGAAATTGAAAATATAACTAATATTTGGTCTAAACAAACACTTACTCCAGTGGGAAAGATAACAATTATCAAGACACTAATTATTTCAAAATTAAATCATCTGTTTTTAACATTACAAGCACCATGGTATACTACTCTTAAACAACTTATTCGTACAATATATTCATTTATTTTGGGAAAACAAGCCTGACAAGATTTAAAGAGAAATATTATGTCTGGATCGTAAATTTTGGGGGCTGAAAATGCTAGATATTGAAGAATATATTAAAGGGTTAAAACTAACGTGGGTCCGACGGTTGTTAAAAAACAATACAAAACTCAAAAAGCTAGTAGAAAGCACAGAAAATATTAATATTAAAAACCTAGTATTTCTAGGTCCATCAAACAGATGTAAAAACCCCTTTTGGAAAGAGGGTTTTAAAGCATGGACAGAAATGCAAAATAAACTTATACCAAAAAATGAAGAAGAATTTTTAGCAGACTCAATTTGGAATTATGAAAATATTAAAATAGGAAACACATCTGTTTTCTATAAAGACTGGGCTGATCACGGTATTTTGTTGATAAATGATCTGGTAGATAATGAGGGAAAATTAATGTCTTTTGAGCAATGCAAAAATATTTATGAAATTAAATCTAACTTTCTTGTTTATAATGGGGTTATATCAGCAATAAAATCATATCAAAATTCTCTCAAAGATAATATCTCTATAGACAGTCTTTATAAAATTAATGGACCAATTCTTCCATATAATATAAGAAATTTTTTTTTATCAAATAAAGGGTCAAAAGATATGTATAATGTTTTATTAGAAAAAAATAGTACAAGGCTTAACTGTGAAGACAAATGGTATCTAAGATTAAATAAAAAATTGGATTGGAAAAAAGTGCATAATATGTCTTTTTACACCACAAAAAGCTCTAAACTTCATTGGTTCCAATACAGAATAGTACACAAAATCATAGGCACAAATGAATTTTTATTCAAAATTAAGATAAAACAAACAGATAAATGTACTTTCTCTAATGAAGCTATTGAAGATATTGAGCACATATTTTGGACATGCTATAACATTTCAGATTTATGGATTAAACTTAGTGATTGGATTTATAACCAAACACAAATAATAATTCCATTTAATATAGATATTATTTTATTTGGAAATTTAGGAAACAAAGGAAATAATAAGATAAAAAACTTAATAATACTCATTACAAAATTCTATATTTATAGAACAAAACTCTGTGAAAATCAGGTAAATTTTACAGGACTAAAAAAATACCTCAAAGAATCTTTTACACTAGAAAGGAATATATTTTTAAAAGTAACCCTTTTCATATGGCCAATATCTGCTGGGACCCCTGGCTTCCAATATTAGAAGAAATTTTTTTTATTATAGAATAATAGGTACTTTGTGTACCTGAATTACTTTCACTTACATTTCTTCACCTTATCCACATCACCATCTATGTTATGAACATGAATGTAAACATAATCAACAAGACATGATCCAGTGCATTCGTTTTTGTTTATACATTTATTATATTATTATATTTCAATTGAAACAGTTATCACTTAAGTTGATCTCTTATTCGTAATTCCAATGGGAACCAAACGTGCTCCTCTTTTTGCCGACTTATTCCAATATTCGTATCTGACTTCATATAGGGGATTCCAAAGAAGAATAAGTAGAGAATAGCATTATTCTTTAAGTTATTTAGATAATATCATGTCACTGAACATTTGAAAGTTGGATGACATTGTTGATCACTTCTATTCCTTTTAACTTGAAATAAAGATTATCACAGAAACAATTAAGTCTGCTTCATATTTTGACAAATATCTAAAAATTAATTGTTAGCTTCAGTTATGATCTAAACTTAACAAAAAAAAAGAGAGGACTTTAATTTTCCGATTTTGAACTTCTCATTTGTGTGTCAGCAGTACTTGTGTTTATAGAATATCTTTTAGTTGATATGACAATCAATAGCTTGCGTTTTCAATAATGATTTTCTTGAAAGAAGGCTGGCACTTATAAAGAGGCTATCAACCACGAGTTTTAAATAGTAACGTTGAAGTTAACCCTTCGATAGTTTTACAGACGACAACATGATTTTGTTATGAAATATTTGTGTCACCAAATCACCAAGAACATGTTCAACTAATCGTAGCCACAATTTTTTATCACCGAATTTTGGGTCATTACATTGTCTGCCTTTCTATTATACGAGGCTTAATCACCTGGTATGATAAATCAATGTAATTTCACCCGTGGAGTTTGAACTGCTGACCTTTCAGTGGCACATGTTTTCAAACCCGAGATTTGGTGGAGTTCCGAATCTTCAGTTTTATGTGTATTGTTTTATACACAACTGGTCAGATACATTTTTTGCCATGATAATGATGTCTTGTTTCTGCGACTAAGATGTTCACTTGGTGTATTCTTTCATTTATTGCTGTTGTTTTTAAATCCTACATACAGTTACAATTTAAAATAATATTCTGTAAAAATCGATGTCATGCAGATGATTTTCTTTCATAGCTATGAGGTCGTTAAGAAGCAGAAAATAAATTAAATTTTGTGTTCACACTTTAACAAATGACTATTATTGTAACCTTTTAAAAGAGCAGAATACAGACAAATTAAGTTCGATGTAAGGGGAAAGCACCTTTTTATATTCAGAACGGAACATCAACCTTCCCATTTCTCTTTCCTCATACAAAAAAAATTAGTTCGATGTGAGTGGAAAGCACCTTTTTGTATTCAGAACGAAACATCAACCTTCCCATTTCTCTTTCCTCATACAAAAAAAAATAGTTTTGGCTATGACCGAATATTATATACATATTTCACTGTTGGATCAACTTCGATATTTTACAATTTGTAGTTCAGCAAAGCGTACCTGACTCCGCTCCTCAAATGTAAAAGACTTACATGTTTGCAGTAGGTTTTCCAAATTCCAAAATAGCCTTTTTTCTAAAGCTTTTCATTAATATTTGATTTTGGGCCGAGGCCTTAACCATGAAGAGATTTTGCAACGAGATGGGGTAGAAATATCAATACTCTATTTCAACACAGAAAAGTATACTAGTGAGCTGGTGATTCCCTCATGTACGAAATGTCCATCAGCAGCGGAATCGAACCAGTGGTAGTAAAAACTTATCAAAGACACAAGGCTTATGATATGTGAAGTCAGCATTTTTTTTTATTCAAATTTGACATTTTCAGTCATACCTTTCAACAGGTTTTTGACATCAGAGCAACTTCACTACATTTCTCTACTAAAATGTCCATATTGTGTGATCCTTTTCATTTATCATTTAAACTAACATAATTATGAAAGGACTGAAGAACTTGACAAAATGAAAAATAATTTCGGGGCTAGATTATGCTTCTTATCATATGTTTTCCTTTTTCATGTAACGTTCCTTTCTTAATACATATTGTATATAATAAAAAAAAGCAGTTGCTATGCCAACATAAAAAACGTAGTGGAAGAGTATAAAGGGAAAATAAAAAAAATTCCGAACTCCACGGAAAATATTAAATGGCAAAATCAAAAGCTCAAACACATCAAACGAATGGAAAACAACTGTCATATTCTTGACCTGGTACAGGCATTTTTATTTATGTAGAAAATGATGGATTTAACCAGGTTTTATAGCTAGCTAAACCTCTCACTTGTATGACAGTCGCATACATTTCCATTATATTGACAACAATGTGTGAACAAAACAATACAGTAAACCTGTTTTAATATTTATCAATATATTTATGATACCTTTTCAAAAGATGGCCTTATCATACTTTGTTTTACATCCAATTTATTAATTCAGCGAACAACTATTCCCGATGTCTTCTCAAGAGTGTCATTTGTTATTTGTTTATTAGATCGTCCTTGTTGAATCTCATTGTTGAAGGCCGTATGGTTGCCTATAATTGCTAACATCCATTTCATTTGAATTTTGGTGGATAGTTGGCAATGATACCATATCTCTTTATTTTCATATTATGTAGACAAAACGCACGTCTGGCGTACCAAATTGTAAGCATTGTATCTATTTTTTGTAGGATTGTAGAATGTCTCTTTGCAATTTCAGGGGACAAATAAATAAGTCCTTTTATAATTCTATAATAACTATTTTGTTGTTTCCATCTAATATTTTTATATATACTTTCAAACACTTTAGACATTTTCTTTCTGTGTGCATATTCGAAAAACGTGTGCATGAGATAGTGCAAAAATGTATGAACCAGGAGATAATAATATTTGATTCCTTGCATCAAGATCAGTCGGAATTTATTTAAACAAACTTAAGAGAGTATTAATCAATCAAACAAAGGTAAAATTGGCATGATTAAGTGCTCTTAATATACATTTTTGGAACTTATCTTGGTATAATAACATCAATTAATTTGCTCGGCTTGACGATACCACACGTGAAACAATGAAAACATCATTTATCCAACGTCCTCAGTTGGAAAACCTAACATATGTATATGTTATTCATAACCAATGTATCATGCCAAGAAATCAAACCGACCCAGCAGGATAATCTAAAGAGAGCAACAGTTGTTTATCGGTTAAAAATAAAACAATAATAAAAGTATATTTTATTAAGTATTCTTCTATGTGTCAGGTCGTTTGCTAAGATTCTTTGATCTTTACTTTCATTATCGACGACATTAAGGATGAACAACCTTTTTATATTGCATAGTTAACAGATCATCAGAAAGTGCCGTAAAACAAATGGGATATTCTTTAGAATAACAAAACTCCTGAATTATTGATATGCATTTCTGTTGATTTAAAAAACAAACGATTCATTCAGCTTGCGAAGTATATATTTGCATATGTAACCAGAGAATCTATGCAACAATAATTTCAAAGATAATTGCAAATTATATATATATCTGTAGCTTCCTACTTATCCTTTTTCATATGAATTCATAATCATAACAATCTGGAAACACACAAATTTTCACCCCTCAGCTTAGAGGTTTAATGGCCGTACGTTTTTGGTATACATGTACCTGGTCACATCGGCAAATCATCGTTAGGTTCAACAGCAATGTTCACACAATGTATGAAAGTGATGGAATTAACCAGTTAATTATCTTCCATCGACGTTTAATAAAGGACTTTCCGTTTTGAAATTTCCTTGGAGTTCGGTATTTTTGTTATTTTATTTTACATTGGTTAGTGCATTTTAAGCTTGACTGTCTTATTTTGTAGAAATGTATAGAAAGGGGAGATGAAACAATCAAACATACAATTTTTTTTCACAATTTTCAGAAACATCAATTGTATTGTACATATAACCTTAGCAGTATTTGGCACAACCTTTGGAACTTTTGGTCCTTAATGCTCGTCAGCTTTGTACTTGTTTTGGCTTTTGAATTTTTTTTATCTGAGCGTCACTGGTTAGTCTTGTGTGGACGAATTTTAAACCTGGTACCTTTTGTTAGCTATTATTCGTATGTTTCTCTGTCCTATATGTTCTCCCATTTATTTGTATTGTAGTCCTGTCATGTAATGTTGTCATTTTAATGTTATATTTAACATTGCCATAAAAGCGGGAGGTTTGGTTAGCCACAAAACCAGGTTCAACCCACCATTTTTTTTCTTAAAAATGTCCTGTACCAAGTCAGGAAAATGGCAATTGTTATCGTATATTTTGTTTCTGTGTGTGTTGCATTGTCGTTTGTTGTTTGTTCACTTCAGTGTTTCTGTTGTTTCGTTGTCCAAATGCAATATATTGTATTGTTTATTTGCGTAATTCCCTGTCCGTAATGTTGTTCTGTATTCATGTCATGTAATGGTGTAATTTAATGTTATATCAAACATAGCCATAAAAGTGCGAGGTTTGGCTAGCTACAAAACCAGGTTCAACCCACCATTTTTTCCTTAAAATTGCCTGTACCAAGTCAGGGAAATGGCCATTGTTATATTATATTTCGTTTCTGTGTGTGTTACATTTTAATGTTGTGTTTCTGTTGTGTCGTAGTTCTCCTCTTATATTTGATGTGTTTCCCTCAGTTTTAGTTTGTAACCCGGATTTGTTTTTTTCTCAATAGATTTATGAATTTCGAACAGCGGTATACTACCGTTAAATAAAATTGAGAATGAAAATGGGGAATGTGTCAAAGAGACAACAACCCGACCATACGGCAGACAACAGCCGAAGGCCACCAATGGGTCTTCAATGCAGCGAGAAACTCCCGCACCCGGAGGGTCCTTCAGCTGGCCCCTAAACAAATATGTATACTAGTTCAGTGATAATGGACGTCATACTAAACTCCAAATTATACACAAGAAACTAAAACTGAAAATGATACAAGACTAACAAAGGCCAGAGGCTCCTGACTTGGGACAGGCGCAAAAATGCGGCAGGGTTAAACATGTTTTTTGAGATCTCAACCCTCCACCTATACCTCTAGCAAATGTAGAAAAAACAAACGTACAACAGTACGCACAGTAAAACTCAGTTTAAGAGAAGTCCGAGTCCGATGTCAGAATACGAAACAAAAGAAAATAAACAAAATGACAATAAAAGAGGGACGAAAGATACCAGAGGGACAGTCAAACTCATAGATCGAAAACAAACTGACAACGCAATGGCCAAAAATAAAAAGACAAACAGACAAATAATAGTACAGATGACACAACATAGAAAACTAAAGACTAAGCAACACGAACCCCACCAAAAACTGGGGGTGATGACAGGTGCTCCGGAAGGTTAAGCAGATCCTGCTCCACATGTGGCACCCGTTGTGTTGCTTATGTTATTACAAATCCGGTAAATAGTCTAATTCGGTAAGTCAGATTCGTGAAAAGGGAAGGGTATTGTAGTTACGACATAAGGAACATATCAGATATCATCTGTGAAACGGTTATTCCATAACGGTCAACCAACTCGTGATGGCGTCCGTAAAATTTACGAAGGGATGATTTCAACTTCACCATTTGGAACTCTTGGCTTAATAGCTTCCTTGTGAGCAGCAATCCTCTATCAAGGAAATCATGATAGGAAACACAAGCCCGTGAATATCGTATCAATTGAGAGATATATACTCCGTATGCAGGCGCTGCTGGAATGTTGCTACATAGAAATGGAAAGTTCACAATTGGGAAGCTGAAAAGTAAAACATAAATAACAACAGACTACTAGCAGTTACTGACATGCCATCTCCAGACCTCAATTAAACTGATTGAAAGATTATGTCTTCATCATATGAATATCAGGCACAATCCCTCCTGTTAGGGGTTGAGTATTATATCATCATAAAATATATGAGAAGAACATAACCCGTATCATGCCAACAACTGGTTTTAGAATAAATATGTTTAATTCCGATGCAAAGACCCTATAAGTGAATCAATATTAAAGCCAAAAATATGCAATCTTTAATGACCTGACAACAGTATCGTAACTATATCCCTTCTTAATAAGTCTGTTTAAAGGTTTTGTTAGCTTTTGAGGTGAATACTGACTTTTTTGTGCTTTGTAAAGAATATTACCATAAAAGATTGGATGTGAAATACCCGAACGTATAAGATGTCTGCATGTTGAGTTATATTTACGAATGATGTCCTTATACCGATGATAAAATTTAGTAAATGTTTTGACTAGTTTATGATATCGAAAACCCTGGTGTAATAATTTTTCTGTAATACATAAATTTCTCTCGCTAAAATCTAATACGTTGTTACATACACGAGCGAATCGTACAAGTCGAGTTATATAAACACCATAAGATGGTGACAAGGGAACGTCACCATCTAAAAATGGATAATTAACGATAGGAAATGAAAAATCATCTCTTTTATCATAAATTTTTGTATTAAGCTTCCCGTTAATGATATAGATATCAAGATCGAGGAAAGGACAGTGGTCACTGTTAGTATTAGCTTTATTTAAAGTAAGTTCAACAGGATAAATTTCTTTAGTATACATACTGAAGTCGTCATTATTGAGAGCCAATATATCATCCAAATATCTTAAATTATTGTTAAATTTTTGTATCAGATGTTGTTTTGATGGGTCTTTGCTGATTTTAGTCATAAATTGTAACTCATAACAATACAAAAACAGGTCTGCAATGAGTGGTGCACAGTTAGTCCTCATTGACGATATACGGAATCTCCAAAGCGAACAAAAATGTTATCAAGTAAAAATTCAAGGGCAGATATAGTATCAAAGCATGTCCAATTGACATAGCTCTTTTGTTTGTTGCTACTAAAAAATGACCTAAAAGAGTTTGAACATATGTATTCGCATTCCGACTTTTTAAATGCCCATTTAATTAGGTGTGTTAATTTTTTCTTAATAAGAATATGAGGCAAATGGTATATAGGGTAGAAAAATCAAAACTTGTTGCCTTTATTTAGGCAGATATGTACTACAAAATGTAACCTAAATGTAAGGGTATCTGTATTTCAAGCTATATATATTCAAAACTATTTGAATTTTATTTATTTAGAACATATTTTAATTTAACAATACATTAGCCCTTAACTTATTCACAATGCATCAGGCAAAAGTGTATCAGTTCATTGTATTAGGCGTAAGCGTATGAAAGCTACAGCATTGTACTTTATTGAATTTGAAAGGATGTATAGTAGGATCTAACATTCTTACAATTTCAGGGTCTAAATAATGGTTCCTCTTTTGTTGTTTTCTTTTCACTCAGTTATTTTGCATTTTACGTTAACCTCTTTTCAAACACTTACTTATTTTATCGAATTTCAAATTCGGAAAAAAAATTATAATCAAGGGCGTTAATTTTTTTCTGTCAAAATTCTGCTTTTGAAATCATATTTATCATTGAAAAAGACAGGATTTTGGACGGATAAATACCTCAAGATAGTGGTTGATAACCAGTTTATTTGAACAACGCCTTTGATGATATGTTTCGTCTTGATTTTTATTTCTTTACTCTTTTAGTCAAGGAAATCTTAGGATTAAATGTAAAGTTACCTACAGGCAATCGATATAAAGATAGGCTGCTTACAGGAATATGATGGCGTTTAACGAATAAAAAGGATACTGTATCTGTAATATAATAAAAAGAGAACACTGACAACAGAATAATAGAGGTATAAAAATAAGGGAATACAAGCTGATAACATACACTTTCAAAAGGGAAGAATAAATAGAGAATATTATATGGCTTTTTTTCAATATCACATCTGTATCAACCCGAGACCCCAATATAATCCCAAGAGCTCAAGTATGATTACACATACAATTTACATGTATTTACTACCACATATATAACAATGAATTTTACTTCACACACAAACACAAATTAAAAAAAAGTAGAGTTTCAAAAAAGCATGTATGGCTCAGATTTATCTATATGCATCTACTACAACGGCCACTTTCCAACATTGTAAACTATAATATAATCCAAAACTAAAATCTGTATTTTGTTGATCTTGTTTTGCTAATCATTTTTACTGTTATCAATTTTCTCTCTATCTACTTAAGGTTTGCCAAAAAATAGTCAGCCGTGTTGAATTATTCGTAGATTTTGTGTGGCTGATCATATTTTACATTTTAAAGTTTATCTTATATATCATAGTTTTTTCACGATAATATGCAAAACAAGCAAAGCTGGTAAAAAATGGAATAAAAAGGCAATAACTGACTATTTCTGATATATTGACCTATTTGTAGATTTTGTCTTGTTGATTGTTTTCGCTGTTGACAGTTTTTCTTTATTTAATTGCACAAAAATGTAAAAAGATGTCCTTAATTTTTTTCTAATTATAAAATCACCAAATTACAAATACAAAGCTTTTAATTAAACAAAAAGACAAAAATAAAAATTTCAATTTTATTTTGAGGCCAAACAGATACATTCTAAAACGTCGATTTCAGATTTGCTGATTTGTGATTTCAATTTTTTCAAAAACTATATCGATGCCATATAGCCTTCTGTGATGTTGCAGCGTAAAGCTTTCACCAATCAATCGATCAATCAAAGGTTATAAATACTTTGTTCTTCTAATGTGGGTGTGAGGATAATTTGGAAATAAAATATAGGAGCAAGGGCTATGAATAGATGGTGATCATTAAATCTAAGGTTAAAACTATTCTCACTTTTGAAATTTCAGATAAATTTTAATAAAGCTGTGTGGGTGTCCCGAATCATGAAGATCCATAATAATTAGTGAGATGGCAGGAAAACTACTTTCAAAAGAATAATGGTCTTCTGAAGTACATATAATCTGACAAAATCAGTAAGAAGCACCTTTATCTAATGATAGTAAAATTACAAAATCTTAAGAACTCTGACACAATTATTACCAAAGTCAAAACAACTGACTGCTTATCTTTGACTAGTTCACAGAGAAGACACAGCTGCGTAAGACATGTACAAATATCTAGATATTAATCTTATTGTATAAAAATTATCAATCTAATTCTATTGAGTAAATGTCTGTTTCGAATTTTGCATAGTTTGGAGGGCAGGACGAAGCGTATTACACTTATCAATAATATATTCAAAGCGAAACTGAAAAGCACTAGATTTGTCAAATGTTATTTTCATTCACAGAGTACATTGAAAAATACTAAATAAAGCATTCTATATACAATAAATTAAAGGGATAGAAGCTACGATTTTGACAAAATTATGACCAAGTTTTATAGCTGCTAAAATCAAAGATATGTACTAAAAAATAATAATAATATCACTGAAATGGTTATATAAACCTCAGAAGTGTTAATAATTGAAAATTAATATCGCGTTGCGTGCATATTCATCTCATTAATTATGCATCGGGTTTACTTCCTGAACTTTGCCGACACAGCGAGTGAAATGACCCAGGTATAAATAGATATGAACATGTGCTTTTTGTTTTCTTACGTATTTGATAATTTCTTTAAATTGAACGTACATATTTGACATCAATTATCAAATTATGTAAACAACAAAATGTAACAAAAGCCTGCATATTATTCGAACCCTAGGTTCTCAAAGAATGGCGATATTATACACTTGTTTTTACATTTGTATGACAAAACAATGCCGATAATGTACACACGTGTTTGTGAATTGAATTGGGGTCATCATGAAGGATACACCAGAAGACTTATATTTGATTGTAAGAAGTTGAGTTTTAATTTCTGCTAAGTTGGGAGATCACTGCCCGGAAATTTATAAGCATATTTTGGACAATAACGATTTGAACACGTCGCGATTTGTTTTCATGTGATCTGGAATAGTTTTGGAATATAAACATTTCGCAAACCGTCGTATTGTCGGCTACTTCTGTGTGATTTTGCCTGCGTGACAGGTTTTTCAAGTGATTCTAATGACCGGTCTCATCGCTGTTATTTATTTTCAATTTACAGTCACTTGTCTGCACCTCTGTTTCTGTTTCTGTTTTATTTTGGCGATTGAACAATCCACTGAATAATTTGCAATGCATGATGGACTAATTGTCTATAACTGACACACTACTTAATTTTTCACTTATTGCCAGAAAAGAATTTTTCTTACATTTTTTCTCTCGATTACTTGGTGATATTACCTCTGAATATACTCATTCTTTCAAAAGAATTTTTTTGCTGTTAGTATATAAATATATTAAAAAAATGCCTATAAACTTTCATGCAAAAAAAAAATCATTTTATGAATGGACATGTGTGAATAGTTATCAAAGGTACCAGGCTTATAATTTGATACGCCAGACGCGCGTTTCGTCTACAAAAAAACTCATCAGTGACGCTCAGATCAGATCAGAGAAGTCCCTGAAATACTGTAATTTCGTGAAGTCTTTGTTGTCGACAGACAGTGACAGACACAATATCATTTAAATATCAGGTGTCCATGTCCACACTGGTATGAAATTCATTCTAGTAATCAATGTTACTTTTCATAATTAATTATTTAGTATGGATCATATTTGAATTATTTTTTTATTCAACTATTAAACTGTTTTAATATTTATGTTCAAATCTCGATAAAGAAGAGACAATTCAACTTAATAAACAAAACTTTTGGAATAGAATCAACTCCAAAAAGAGCGAGACCGTAATAAATATGTAGTGTTGATTTCAGTCTTTCTCCCTCTAAATTAAATTCTCCCTTGCCATGCTCATCCGAATTTAAAATATTTCTTTACTAAGTTCCTAAATATAACAAAACAAAACTGTAATATAGATTTGGTTGCTCGCAGTAACTTGATCTTTTCCCTTGCAAACAATGTTGAATAACATAAAAAAATCGACTATAATTTATTACAATATTCAAAATGACATACAACGAATTGTCCAACACACCATTTTATGTAAATGAAAATAAAATCTTTATGATCAATATTCATAAATATGACAATACACGGCAAACTGTACGTTTTAGTTACTGTGAGCACCTGTGATGAACTGACAGCTCAACAATTTCTTTATATAATATAACGGAATCCTGATTTATCTGAACGATGATCCAAAACCACTGTATCACAGTAGCATCCAGTCCATCTCTGTAAAGACGCAGACATTGTATATTTTACAACACTTATTAAAACCATTTGGCTGGTTTGTACCGTAATAATACACTGGTATCCTTTACTTTCCCATATTTTAGCAACATTTCATCAACAGACATTTCAAGAGAGTGACCAAAGTTGTATGAGGTCATCCTACGGCATTTAACAATGAACAAAAACACATAGAGTTAATAAGAGATAATAGGCCCCGGCACGACAAAATTTGAACAATAGGCTGATTTATGCCTAACACAACATACGAAAAATAAATATAACAGACAACAACCAACGACTATCACGGAATAACAGGCTACTAACCTTGGACAGGCATCCAAGGAATGTTTCAGGTTTAAGCATTTTTTGTGCGCTCATCCCTTCTTCTGACCTCGGACAATTCTGTAATAGCACAACATATGTACAAGCTGTAAAAATTAGTTGGAACAGTTTGACTCGTCAAATCGGCACGTAACTCAACGAAAAAAGACACAAACCAACATCTGCTTTTCATAAAGTAACAAGTAAATATCAAAATTTGCTTCTATGCATGTATATGTTAATATGCAGCAAGAAAAGTATATGGTACTTAATCTTTTGTATGTCTTTTCCTATCGTCTCTGATGCTTAATTTTCCTAACTGTATAATTGTAATAAAAATCATCAAAGACACTAGGCTTATTATTTGTACGCCAGACGCGTGTTTCGTCTACTAAAAACTCATCAGTGATACTCGAAATAGTGTTTTGCAGTTGAGGAAGAAAAGTTAAAGTATGATATCGATTTTAGTGCGGTCGACAGGTGTCAATGAAGATGTTTAATTATGTACTCTAGGCCGTAAACATATAAAATTACGGGGAAAGTATTGATACTTTGCATGTGCATTTACAAGGTAAAATATACATAGACAATAAATGTTTAGTGTCTTTAAATATCAGCTGTATTTGTACGAGGCTAAGAAACAGGTGTAATGCAAGCTTCAGCGAGCTTTTACTCCTGTTTCGAGCCGAGTACAAATACAGCTGATATTAAAAGACAATAAACAGTTATTGTCTTTATCCTGCAATTAAATTTGTACATTTTTCCCCATCCCAATCGTTGAATTTGTTTTTGAAAGAAATCGACATGACTTAGACGCGGACCGCAATGAGGACCCAAATTAAACTGTGACGTAAACAGTAATCTGACATAACCGTTCGCTCGCAACAGAAGCAGGATACCAGGGGACTATATAAGTCTAGTATACGTATATCGCTTCGTGTTATCTGTACACCTGTATTGGTATAGTAGAAAGGTCGATTGCAGGATAATGATATTTATATCAAGAACAAAAAATCCATCCACGCTTTGGCAAAGGTAGTTATTTGTATCGGTGTGCTGTACTTTTGTTGTAGTTTTTTGGTGGAATTCGTGTTGCTCAGTCTTAGGGTTTCCAAAAGTAAAATCACAAAAATACTGAACTCCGAGGAAAATTCAAAAAGGAAAGTCCCTAATCAAGTGGCAAAATCAAAAGCTCAAACACATCAAACGAATGGATAACAACTGCCATATTCCTGACTTGGTACAGGCATTTTCTTATGTAGAAAATGGTGGATTGAATCTGGTTTTATAGCTAGCTAAACCTCTCACTTGTATGACAGTCGCATCGAATTTCATTATATTGACAACGATGCGTGAACAAAACAAACAGACACAATAGGTAAAACTGTCAAAAATAGGGGTACAGCAGTCAACATTGTGTTATAATATTTATCACTATAACAACAAACAATTGTTACAAAGAAGCACAAAAAGGCATACATCAAATTTAACATCCTTATTTTGCTTTTTTATTATACGATTTTATTTATCTATGTAAAATCCACCCATAAAGGATAGAAGGTTTTAAGTACTGGCGTAGAATCGCGCGTTTGACGTCACACAGGTAGATATAAAATAATTTTGTCGTTCAAAGTATGACGGTATACATAAGTACAGAGTCACGTCAAATGGATATCACAAAAAACAGACTTAACAGTAAAAGTAATATTAATAAAGACAAATAAAAGAATACTATAACCCGATATTAAGATGATAAACAACGTCAGTACGCAGAATCTATACTTCAAGACCATCGTGTATTATTTGTGAAGTTGATAGGGATTATTTATGAACAAGGTCTTGTTACCTTCCGATGGACTTTTTTAGAAAAAGGACGAGACGTTCTTTGACATACCCCCGGTTCATCAACTTTCTGCTCAGATACTGGTGACGTTTTACAAAGCCTGAGTAGGAGCTGCAAGCTCTTGAATTTACAGAATAAGTTGGGAAATGTATATCCTATGTGCAGGTGAAGTTGGTGTATTGCTACTAAGGTGGGGGAAATTGATAATTTCAAAATTAAGATCGACTCGTTTGTCATAGATTCTGGTACTGAGATGACTGTGTAAGTCAAATTCGAGGTATAAGTCTAAAAAATGAGACGGAGGAAGCCGTGTCTGTTGTTTCTTTAATTTCTAGTTCTGGGGGATATATTAATGGAACCCAATCAGAAAAGTTCGGATTGTTAATGGAAAGAACATCATCAATATATCTGAAAATAAAATCAAATAACCTTGCTTCTTTGATCTTCTTGTTTTTGACAAGTGTCTGAAGGAACTCCGATTCATATGAAAATAAGAAGAGGTCGGCAAGGAGAGGCGCACAGTTCGTTCCCATAGGAATGCCGACAATTTGTTGAAAAAGTCTAACTCCAAATTCAACAAATATGTTGTCAATAAGAAACTCAAACATACTGATCACTTGTTCCTCTGTGAAGCATGTTGTACCCTTTTGTTCATGTTGTTTTTCCGTTTGTCTTTTTCTTTTTTAGCCATGACGTTGTTAGTTTATTTTCGACTTATGAGTTTGAATGTCCCTTTGGTATCCTTCGCCTCTCTTGAACATTTAAGATCGGGATTTAAAGATGAATTATGTGTTTCGAAGCCATATCATTTTAGTAATATTTAGGCTTGTGAGTCGTCATCTGCAAAGACGATATTGCAATATAATTTATTATTCCTTTGTTCAATTTTAATTTCACTGCTTTTTCAGACATAGTCATACATCTTATACAATCATGATATTTTGTACGATGCGTTGGTAAAAATTATTACATTCAATATTCCTACTCAGTAAATAATCAACCATAGTTAATGAAATTTATCTGAACCATGATTGTGAATGTGATTAATCATTTTCAGTAAATACTCCTGTAATTGTACGGTGAATGTTAGGCAATATTTCTATTTACTTATTTATATCTTTTCGTTGTCTATCGTTTTTCATTTGTTTTGCCTTTAATGTGTGTTTTCACTTTCAGGAATGAAGCACTTATACATATCTAAATGAGGGCGTTCCTTTATTTGTTTTCGTTCTTTCGGAAGGATGTATATGTGTAGTCAAGTGATTTTCCTAGGTTTTTAGAAAACACAAATAAACACTTCTCAGATTTATGATTCGTTTTATTACGATATGAAAATAGTTGGTAACAAAAAGACCCTGAAATGAAATATAAAATTATTAACAACGGTTCAAGAATAATAACATGAGAACAATGAGAACTCAATGAATTTCCAATTAAAATAAATTATACAAGTTCTGAACCTTTTTCTATATTTCCTTATTCTAACAGAATATCATAATATAATCTAATTGAAATAAATCGCTTATTGATTTTACAAACTATTCAATTATGTAATAATGTCTTGAAAATATAAATACATGCAAAACTAAATTCTACAGGAAACAAACTAAATAGATAAGCTTAAGCAAAAGCAAAGCAAACAAAAATAAGCATAAGCAAACAAAATAATAAGCTTTGGTAGCAAAACATATAAAACCAAACTCAATGCTTACCTCACACTTAGATGCGAAGGTCAAAACAATATTATCCCTTTATGGGATGGAATCAAACATAACTCATCAAAACATGGGAACACCTGAATATAAAATAAAGGTTATAACTATTGTGCCCACAATTACACAAATACACAGATTTAATTGTACATGACATCCTACTTTTAATTAATATTTACTAGTTTAATGATAAAAATACTATTCAGATAGTTTATATTAATATTTAATGGTTTTAAATATTAACTCATATAAGTTTTAATATATTTTATAATTCTTAACCATTTAATCAATTTAGCTGTATTATCCGTCAGTCAATCAATCACTCATCTCAAATACTCTAGAATTATTAAATAAATGATAATTAAATATATGTTAGTAATCATAACTACCTCAATGAAGAATATGGTGACAAAGTAAAACAGTAGCTGAATATTAAGCCTCAAATGGACATCAGAATATGAATGATTGTGTATAACTCAAAATGTCTGCCTTCATGCTGAATACATTTCAAAGAATACTTTCAAAGAACAAAGAGATTTCCCTCCACATATATACATGTGATTTAAATGACCAATGAGAATGGACAAAGTGACCAATACTGACCATCAATACAATGAATAGACATTTAAAGGGTTCACATAACAGAACTCAGGTCATCACCTTAATTAGCATATAAAGATAAACAAAACAGCATGCTTTATTCTTTTATTATTGCAATAAGATTCTATTTTGTAAATAAGTAAACAGATCCAATAAATATATTCCAATGAATATTTTATTATCAAAACAGTAATTTTATACAGATCAAAGTACAATCCTGAAAGTTAAAAATATATACATACAAACCATTGAAATTTCACACTTCCACATATGTAAAATGTGCTTGTAAATAATTACACATTAAAATACAACATTTACAACAACGAAAACCAGTTAAATGATGTATTGGGAGATTCTATTGAAAGCTTAATATTTCTGCATAAATATGACCATAACTTTTTGAGACTTTCATTATTCGAATATGGAGTTGTTATCTTCTTACCAAACGCAATCATCTTACATTTGAACTTTCTCGTTATGAACATTGGAAAATTTAGTTTGGAAGGGAGATATTTTGGTCATCAGCATTCCAATTGTATAGAACATTCATTATCTGTAAAGTGAACAAAATCTTTATACAAATCGTTACAGTGAAGAATATTCAAATATCATCTAAAATATTCTATAATTGGTTACATGTTAAGCTAAGTATGTGGATTTCCTCATATACATTTTTTTAGATATGAATATCAGGACATGATTGTCTTCTTTTTAATATATACATTATATATTATAGAAATGTGCAACCCCAAAATTAAAAACAAATTTTGAGGTAATTTTTGAAAATTATTCACAATATGACATATAAGATATCTGTTTTGTAACGTTGAATGATTGATAAGAAATATTATAATGGCCACTATAATACATTTAGTAAGCGTAATATATAAAAAAAAAGGATTTCAATTTCAACTTGTTTGAATTTGTTTTGCTGACATTACTCAGATGGCTTCAGAAGCATTAGAAGTGTCAAATTTTTTTTTTCTTTTGTTTGATAAATGTTTTAACAGAGCTCAGCAAAAATGATATTATAAGGTGGGTAAATGTACTTTTAAATACAAAACAGACTTAATCCACTTCATTTGAACTTTGGTGGATAGTTGTTTTATTGTCAATCATATATATCACATTTCTTTATTTTTATAGAAACATTGATGATTATTATGAATAGATTGTTTTTATTTTCAATTTGCTGGTATGCTTCTTAAGTTAGACATGAGGTCTACAGTTTTTCCTTGTATTTCTCCTTCAAGATACATATCATTATTAAAGTCTGATAAAAGAAATGTCGGAAATACATTCTTCCGTATATTAAGAGATGATCGTAATTTGTAATTTAACTGTTTTATGCAGTAAGATAAAACAATCTTTCGGTACAGCACTACGATTCCTTTATTAACAATCTTGAACACAACTTAAGACTTGAATATGTGATAGCAAAGTTAGTAGGAAAGGTTATATGTACTTTTGAGATCAAATGTTTCAAACAGAACTTGATTTTTTTTATTAAATATCCAAGTTAATTCCGATTTTATCTTCCTAGTATATAAACGAATGTTGTAAAAACCAAACCGCTCTGTGTATTATTAAAAAGTAGTTTTCATTCTTTTAAAAATTTATTGGTATTAAATGCGATAATTATCGTTACTGTTTCTATATATTATTTGTACTTTTATTTCATCTATATCTTTCCTGTCCTTTCTATGCTATCAGAACTGTCCCCTAAGGGTGCATAGACTGAGTATAAAATGGGCAGATAGGAGCCATCAATCTAAGCATTATTCCCTTTTAACTTATACGTCATGATTTAAATATAGATACTACGTTATCCTTTATCCGTTTACTTTATGGGGAGATAATTTCAAGAAAAGCTCAAAACTATCTCGATTCTATATATTTTGGTGTACATTTTTTGTCTTTTCATGAAAACAAAAACATATGATTACTACTGATAAAGCATTTTTCTCTGTTGTGAATAAATTTTACAACATACATATTTCTGCTGTTTATCTCGACCTAGCCTAAATCTAGGACCTCGCTACAGATGTAACTTGATGATTGATTGAATTTTGTTCGCATTATTATCAAATATTTTTGCATATCTCAGACAAATACATTAATAATGAAGGTTTTACAACTTGGGTCGACCGAGATAAAGGTCGGGGAATTTGGAATGCTCCTAGAAAAAGGGTATTTGGGGTAGGGTTTTGATTTTGCTTTGAAATAGGTCACACTAGAATGCCACTGGAAAATGGGTATCTGGAGTAGGGTAGTAATTTTGCTGTAAAATAGGTTATCCGCGGCCTTAACATAAAGAAATTATTCATACATTCTGTACAGCGCAACAAAAATCTTTAATAACGAATTAAACTACAGATCAGTAGAAGTCTATGTGCCAATATTTCTATACCCCAGTCAAATTGAGAAGTTTTCAATTGAAAAGATGGAAGAGCTTATAAACCAAATAATCCATAAAGGACAAAAAGTGTAGCCATTATCGGACAGGGTGTGGTGTGATGTATTATTTGTGTTGTTAAGCCTCAATTTAACTGCAGCAAAACAAAATGTATGCAAGCAACTTCTGCATATGGACGGTATATATCACAGGTGGTGTACGTCCGAAATGCTTGTTTTCCCCTTTTGCTTTCCTTGATTGAGGGATGGAGTTTAGATATAAACTATTCATTCAAACATCCATGGTAAAGTTGAATTCACCAAAACGTTTAAACCATCTTTAAACAAATCTACAATCGTCAGCAATGACTGTGAATGAGTGACCCATGCTTCGAGAGGATCAGTTGCAGAAGGAAATTCTTTCAAGACACCTAAATTTTTATTCTGACCTTTTTCTGTACAGATGGAGTTCTCACCCACAATTTCATCCATAGTTCTATTAGGGTAACTGGTCTTGTGTGGACGAAAGCGCGACTTGCGTATTTAATTTTAAACCTGGTACCTTTTGTTAGCTATTATTCGTATGTTTCTCTGTCCTATATGTTCTCCCATTTATTTGTATTGTAGTCCTGTCATGTAATGTTGTCATTTTAATGTTATATTTAACATTGCCATAAAAGCGGGAGGTTTGGCTAGCCACAAAACCAGGTTCAACCCACCATTTTTTCTTAAAATGTCCTGTACCAAGTCAGTAAAATGGCCTTTGTTATATTATAGGTCGTTTCTGTGTGTGTTACATTTTAATGTTGTGTTTCTGTTGTGTTCTCCTCTTATATTCAATGTGTTTCCCTCAGTTTTAGTTTGTAAATCGGATTTGTTTTTTCTCAATCGATTTATGAATTTCGAACAGCGGTATACTACTGTTGCCTTTATTGAATCTTTTAATTAGTTTGTATTGTAATGCTTAGTAATCAGATGGTAATATCATTAACCAATGTCATTACATGAAGCTTATAAATATGAAATCAACACTGTATAAATTTCATGCGTCCAAAGCGTTTTTCTGGATTTACCTTCATCAGGAACGCTCAAAGTCGAATATTTGATAGCAAAGTATGTATAAGAACCGTAACAGTTGTATATGAACAAAAAGGACCTAAAATATTAGCCAAATTCATCTCTGGTCAATTTTGCCTGAGGGAGTTGAAACAAGTAGTAACTTCCAACCCTACCCACTTTCCCTGACATTTCTTTTCCTTCAAAAACCTTGCAAATCGATACCTTTGGACTTTAGTCCATCCAAATATTTTCCGTGACCTGAAAATCTTTATGATTGAGATCAAAACTTAGGTCTGGAATGTGCCGATGATGTTTTTTATTTAGACATTTTGTGTGCCCGTATCAAGTCTTGACATCAAGTCTCTGTTTTCAATGCGATTCGAATGACAAAAAATATAAAAGCCCGTCCATTTGCTCATTAGTGTCTCTTTCTTTCTTATAAATATATTTCTCACTGGATAAATTGTCGTTACGCTATATATACCTCTTGATATAGCATAATGCGAGTAAATTATTGTGATATTTGTGTTCCACGGACGCAGTTCAAGAGTTAAAAACCAGCGACACTGCTCCTAATATTATGACCAAATACTACTATAAATATCAAATTAAAATGAATTGAATGGAAAAGAAAGGTATAAATTCATGACACAAATTCCCTAAATGCAGTTGTAAAAACTCGTAAAAGATATAAGGCTTATTATTTGGAACTCAAGACGCGTTTCGTCTGCATGAGACTCGTCATTAGGTCACGAATCAACATATTCGGAAGGTCGAAGTTGAAGAGCATTAAAAACCAAAACTTCCAAAACGTTGCCAAATACGGCTAAGGACATCTATGTTTGGGAGCAGAAAATCCTGTGTGTTTCTAATAATTGGAAAATCAGAAGTACAGTCTGGAAAATGATGAAAAAAAGGGTCCAGCAACAAGTCCACGTTTTCGTTGTTTAAACATGGTCTATAAAATTTAATCCCTAGTACTTACGAAGTTTAAACGAATTAATCAGATAGACACTCGCATAACACTGGCAAATGATCAATCTTCTTACAGTGGAAGAAGATGCGATCGTCAGATCTGCTGATAAAAAATCAAATGGTTATATATCTGTAAAAGTGTGCTATTACTGCTACTTATGCAACAATAGGAATAAGACTTTTACAATTTTAAAACTGTAGTAATTTCTATGCAAACTCAAACATCGAAAACATAAATAAAAGTTAACCAGATCAAATGATTTAGAACAATGCATAAACGTTATGTAATATTTTCGACTACGTATCCAGTTTTCAAGTTAACGTATCTTTTAACATTTCTTGTTGTTTATATGTGTATTTGTTAGCAGTCTGTTGTTTATATGTGTATTTGTTAGCAGTCTGTTGTTTATATGTGTATTTGTTAGCAGTCTTTAAAAACAAATTATGATCGGGGTTCGTAACAAGTATTATTAAATTTGAAAACAATTTGAGTCAATACGAAATAAATTGCGAAATCGTTATAAAATTTCCATTCATCTCTCGTTATTTCAGCATTAATTTATCAAAATCGAAAACAAATGTATTTGTATAACAAACATAGGGTCCAATTAATTCATGTCTTTTGGGAATGTCAAGATGTTAAGTATGCCACTGATAAATGCATATTTATAAAAATATAACCATTGTTACAACAAATTTATCGATTTTTTTAAAGTTTATCAGATTAAGAGCACCAAAAGAAAACAAAGTTAAACATACCGACATTTTCTGTGACAGTTCTGAGCATTTTTCAGGATTAACAGGCATAAGAAGCAACAGTTGGAAATGTCGACTATGCATCAATACAAATGTATATGGCAACATAGCCAAAACATTCATGGAATCATTAAGTAAAACACTTACAATTATTGTTTTTCAATGAAGTGTTATTTGCGTTGAACAGATGTTTCCCTTTCTTCTTCTGTATTACTTCTAAAAATAAATTGATGGTCACCTATTTCATTTTGAGATGTTTAATAAAAATATATAATTTTAAATTGATGAGTTGCAAAGTGTAAAACAATTATGACTGTCTATAAAATAGTTTGCATATTACAAAACTACATACATTGACGAATGTATATTACTTTCAAGTGACTAGGTACTAAATGTTTGCACTTCCTGTTTTCATGCATTGAACGTATCTTGGGCAATTATAAATTGGTTAATAAAGGGATGTGGTTTGTGATTTGTTTAAAAAACGAAAAAAGTAGTAATAACACGAATAACTATTATGCAGAAATTATAATAATGCCACTTGGTAAAAGTTGCTATGACGAGAGTTATTGTTTCGGTTCTATACATCCTTTGTTTTCCACTTTTTCTTTTAGGGGTTTCTTATGAATGTTAATCCAGAAAAAGGGGCAGATACAACAGCTGGTGGTCTATAAATCCCGGAGAGTATCATCAGTTTAGTTGTCAGAACGTCAGCACTGGCATGATTTATAACATAGCTGTCTTAAATTGTCCGTTTATAAATAAAGAGCTTAAATGGATTTTGATATTGTTCATGTCCCTTTTGGTCGTATACCGATTCACGTTTTGCGGTACTTATACATTATTGGCTTTCAAATATTCATTTTTGAGTGTTCCTAATGAAGGTACATCCAGAAAAGCGTTTTGGGCGCTTAAAATTTTGAAAAATATTTTCATTTTTTACTTGTGTGTACAGTAAGATATTTTATTTTCAGTTAAAATAAAATGAGATTTTGTATATTTTAAAAATCTTTTTATTTTTCCGATATCTATAAAGCAGATTTTAAGAACACTCTTTTGGCTAGTAATTATTTTGTTTTCAGTGGTATGTTAGCATAAACATGTTTTATTTGAAAAGTTTAATAATATATAGTCCCTATAGGAGCATTAGAATCTATCAGCCCGTAATGCGTAAGCAACTAAATCAGCCTAGAAAGAATTTACATTCAATCAACTGAGTTTTATTCAAAATATTTGTTTATTTGTTGTTTCATAAGAAAAGATACTTAAACAGAAATTGCAATAAATGTTGATCTTGTTTCGACTTTAAGATTTAGAACAAAACAAGGATTATAAACATTGTTAGAAGTAAAATATCAATACCTGATTCAAATAAATGAATACAAGACTTAAGTAGCCGAAATGACAGAATATTTCTTAAGCATTGGAGAATTGTCTGTAATAAACATTTACATGTATGGAATTATAAAATAGTCGGTAATTGTAAAAAAAATATCTAAACAACTCTATGGTGGTCGATCTCAACAAGTTTGCAGACTTTGGAAGTTTGAAAAAAAGCCTAAGTTTCAATATCTAAAAAAATAGAGAAAAAATCTTTTAAACAGTTGTATGATAAAAGGTGCACAACTCAGATATGTGGGCATTCTATCTGTGAAGTCTAATATGCATATACTCATGGTTGAAAACTGTAAGAATATCAGATTGCACAAAATGGGTTCTCACTTTTCCAAGCCCATTCGAATATCAACATCTTATAATAATTTGGTTTTTACTTTTTGTTAGGTTGTTCATCAGACTGCGTAAAATATAAAATAAACAGTTTTACGGTTCACGTAAGGAAGATTACTAACCTAGACTGGTTCTCCTGTCTAGATAAATGTTCATATCACATATTTCATTTAGAACAAGGTGATTATACATAGCTGGAACTCAGTCTACGAGTCTTCACACATTGTGATGTCTCTGATAACTTTTCCTCAGAAATTGTGACGTCACTGATAATATCTAATAATGTCTTAAAGCCGTGATACGAGAATTACGGAGCGACTGAGCAGCGTGATATAGGTGAAGAGAAGGACTATAAAATTATACTTCAATATCACATCATTACTATTTTGCTATATGCAGCCATACCAATACGATATTTGCCACATAAAACTAACATACATATGATGATCTGATTTATATAACATTGGTTAAGTTCGTTTTCCATATTTTTTTTTTCTATAAGGTGGTATGTGAAAAAAAACCATTATAAGTTAATCTTTTATATGTTATAAAGTCTCAGTGACATTACATCTGACCCCTTTTCCCTTCAGTTTCTAGACTAATCTAATCATGTGCTGAGTAAAATAAACATAAACAGATTAATTTGATTTTTGATTTGATTTTTTGTGTTTTAACGCCACTTTTAAGCACCGCTTTTGGGCTATTTCGTGGCGGCCAGTTTTTATTGGTGGAGGAAGCCGGGGGGGGCCGGAGAAAAACCACCGACCTTCGATAGGAAAACTGACAATCCTAGTCAATTAAGATTGGAGTCGAGTGCAACCGCACGAGCGGGGTTCGAACTCACAACCTCAGTGTTAAACAGATTAATGAAGAATTTTTTTTTTTCAATTTCAGTGGTCAAATAATAACTTTTTTTGGTTGCCTCCTTGCATCTTTTCTCCCCATTTACTTGGTACAAAATGCCGAAATAAATGTATATGTTCCATATAAACTGCAATAATTGCACTAAAACGGAAGTCATTTGATGTGTTAAACATGCTCTTTAACCTTACGATACATTTCATCACGGTTAAATCTAGGTGCAAAAAAATAAACTTCAGGTACACACAATTTACAGTTTCAAATAATGTAAATCAAGGTAAAAATATAGCTTAAACGTACGTACATTCTATCTCATTCATTACTTAAGTTGCATTTTAATTCCGTGCTAATAGGTTCGATACTTAAATAGAGACAATAAGTCAATTGGATTTTCAAGCAATTACATATTTCTATTTACATTCAAAGAAAAAAGCAATTAACTATAGCAAAAACATAAGCTAGAGAAGAGAAAGAAAAGATACTGAGATTAATCAGAGAAGTGCACACCGAAAACTAGTCGTTTTTGGTGTAAACGAGATAACAAATTGGTGTCGAGGGAGTAAACCTTTTAGGGTGAAATCAACTTTTATGAAAAACATTAACAATATATACTGACGGACTTTAAAACCCAACACATATTTTGGTGATTTTTTTTACCCAATCATGATTAATCTTCATATAATTGCCATTTGTACTTACCATACTTCTTTCTGCTTAGAAAAATACAATACCTGACATACCTGAGGTAATTGAACATAACGGATTATTGACATCACACGAATTAACAAATGAGTCTTTTCAAAACAAAACGCGCGTCTAACGTACAAAATTATAATCCTGGTATCTATGATGAGGTTATTCTTAAAGCGAAATTTGAAACCCAAGCAAGATTTTCAAAGGTTTTTTTCATCGTGAAGCATTTCTTTTAATCCATACCAATACTTTAATCAGTAAAGAAAATGTTGCATTTCCATATTGCCGAGAAGGAGCAATGAAAATCCGAATCAAGCCATAAGAATGCAATGGTCATGTTTGTCTTTCTTTAGTATCATTCACCTCTCTTTTATCATGTTGAGCTTCCTTCTGAGGAGCAATTCTCTGTGTAAGGAAATCATGATAAAAGATAATAAATCTGGAATATCGTTTCAAAGGGGTATAGTCCTCCCTTTGCAGGTGCATGTAGGAAAACAGAGAGTTTTACAAGAACTATTACAGGCATTTTCTATATTTGAAATATACGCTCTCAATCAATCTTTACTGTCACTTTCAAAATATAAATCGTGTTATGTAAAAGACAGACGTAAGTGTATCTATGCCGTTCTTTATTTCACTTTTATCTGAAAATATGTTATATCAATATATAAGCCTCTGCATGAAAATTTGAAAAAAATCAAACAGGATAAATAATGGCCTAATTCATAATAAAACAATGTACGAAAAACTAATATAACAGACAAGAACAAAAGACAACCACTGAACTGCAGACTCCTGAATTGTGACAGGTGTATATAAAGAATGCGCTCAACCCTCCCCCTATTAGTTTGTTTATCAACTATCCTTGATTGAGCCCTCCTTCAGGTCAACTAAAAAATATGATGCAAGCCATCTTGCATATGTTATTTCAAGTTGAGTAGTTAATTTGTATGTATGTACATTTATGAAATTAAATTCTCATTAGAAAGGTTACTTACTGGCTGATCAGCATAAATGAAACCATTTTGCTTCATTTATTCTTATCTTAAGTTATAGCAGGGTTTGTACTTCTTAATATGAGACGATATTATGTCAGCAGGAGCACATATTTTAATTGGTACAAATTGAGATACTGAATGTTTATTTTGATATCAGCCAATACATATTTTAAATAACATCCAATTGATCCACCACTAGATTAGAACATCTTTCCGAAATTTTGAGAGGACTTAAGGTGTAAACATTCATAAAAAATCTTTTTTTAAGATACTTAACAGAAAAACTAATCTCTGGTGTTTATATACATACAGAACAAAACAAATGTATGATTATTCTCAAGTTTCCAGCTTGGTAAGGGATAATGGTGAATAAGTTGGAATTCCTGATGACTTGTTGATTCATTGTTCTTTAGCAAGGCATAACAAAATGTGAAACACTTCAAAACAGAAATACCAACAGCCTGATTTATGCTAAAACAATTAATAAAAACTAAATCTGACAAACATCAAAAGTTAAAAGGATATTTTAAGAGGCAACATTAGCTGAAACAATAATATAATGTTTTTTTTAAATTGCATAAATCTTCTTAACGTAATTCTTACTTTCAATAGAGAGGCAAAAGATATCGAATAGCACAATGATTCCCTTTTAAAAACATGTTGCAACCTGTAAGAACGTCAAAGGATAGTTCTGTTGCCCTCGACACTTGTTCCTTGTGTTGTTCATTATCTGACAATATGAATCAGACCTTGTTTATATCTTTGTCTAGTGATTTAATGGCCAGCTGCGATTGATAGATCAAATAAAGGACACCTATGTCATATAGGTTTATATATTCAGTCGAAAGAAAAAATGCTTGTGCATAATGGTATGTACTTATAGCTTTAATCTTTCGAACTTATTACCCTGCTCAAAACTTTGCTCTGTAATGAGAACATAATATCCAGTCGTAACACAAGCAAATAGGCGAGATTGTAGAAAACATGTTTTCATTCAAATACAGAATGATCAATGATCATCTCAATTAGTTATTATTTTTAACTTTGTTTCCTTACTTGAGAAGAAAAAACTGTGCATTTCTCAACACATTGCAATATTTTAAACATTAACCTTTTATCTTTTCAATTAGAATAATTGAACAAATTTTATGTCTTTAAAATGTTTGAAGGTGTCCAAATACATTTTATAAACATCATCATTGTGCATGAACACAGTCTTGGGACATCATTACTTGAACAGTTTTTCCGCTGGTAAATAACAATAACATTTGCAACATCAGATATTGCATATATAATTTACGCATTTCTTTCAAGACTCTTCAGAAAATTTACCAAATACTAAAACAGTAACTGTTTTACACATGAGTTCATTTATAAAACTGCTTGAATAAAGCCAAATCAGTAAATAATACAACTAAAACAGAAATGTTGTAAAATTGCTTAACATCATGTCAAAATGAAATTCACATATGCTGATGTAGTTCGAATTTAGGAGAGCATGATATCATTACATACATTAGTATATTTGTAGAAGTTATGGACACCTGTCAAAATATTGCAAAAAACATCTGCTCTTGAGTCACACGCATGTGGAATTTAAACGTTCAGCTAGATAACATTATGATTTTAAATTCGCTTCGATGCAACTAAACCCCTCACACTATTGAATATCAATTATTTCTTTATAGGTGCACATAGGCTTCTTTATGTTTATTGGAATTCAAGTATTTTGCTTGTATACCGACGTAAGTTATGGTATATTAGTAGTACGAAGTGAATTCGTGTTTAAACAGAGTACCATTGAGGGAAAACATTTCTTCTGAAGTTCTGTACGTCATGTCCTACTTTGCCTTGCTGTGATACGATTCCAAAATCACATATTCTCGGAATTTGTAAAAGCCGATGAAATAACATAACTGGTTGTAATATTAAGCCGGTGGTATTTGACATTTGAATTTTAGGCAAATGTATAATGTCTCGGAGCGAAAATTTTAGTCGTTTTCCTGTTATAATTTTAAGATTATACATACGTTAAAAAAATCAACATTATTGAAATATGTACTTGCATATCTTATCAACTGAGATAAGTGAACACCATATGCAAGAGGCAGGCAGTGTGTTGCCTGTATGCAAGAAAGTTGCCAATATGGCAATATGAAAAATTCCAGGCTTATAATTTGATACATCAGACGGAGATTTGTTCTACACGTTACTCATAAGTGGTATTAGAATCAAAATAGTCGATAGGCCAATTCAAATACGAAATTGAAGGGGCTTTGATAACGAAGTTGAAAAAAGCTAAGGCCATCAATGGTTTTGGTTAAAAAATAGTGATTCCAGCATTCAATATTTTATAAACAATTAATTAAATGTGCAGTAAATGAGTGAACTGTCTTTTTTTATTAGTATCCTTACTTTGAAGTCTATTGATATATTAAATAATAATAGTTACTTTTCAAATACATTGCATCTTGAAAATTTATATGTATGCAACAAGTATCATGCGATGTAGGGTAATGCTAAAGAAATTGATGATGTATGACGCACAAAAACAGTCTGATACTAGTAGGTCTGATAGCTACAAGGTCTAACATTGAACTACATAGAAAATTTCTGTCTATATTATGACAATCAGAATTATTCATAATTTACCTTGAAATACACTGTTTATACAATATAAAAACAAACTCGTTAATCAGAATCAATTTACGTTCCACAAAATCAGAATTGACTTTTTTAATTCCTTCAAATAGTTACTCCTACGCAACTGCTACTCCTACGCTACTATTTACTTCTTTTCTATAAAAATGTCATATGAAATGATATTACAGCAATCATTTGTAACAATACGCTAACATATAAATTTACTGAAAATTGACAATTATAATACAAGTAAAGTTTTGTTGTAAAAAAGACAAATTATGACAACGGACAGTAACCCACAAATTTTAAATGAAAACTTTTTGAATGACTATTTGACAGTCTTAAAAAACGACCGTGAGTATCTTTTTATGATATACTTTGAATTCGTTGCAATTATTAAAAACATTGAATTTACACTTCAAGTAATACATCTTGACATTTTCCTGACTTTAGTATTCGTTTAGGTATTAATGGATAATTGAATAAAAAAGGCATTGATATGCGTTTCTGTACAAGTGTTTGTATCATTTTAGCCAAGTCTTCCTTCTGAACATGAAAGAAAAAGCACCAATTGAAATACGAAATTTCAACAAAGGTATAATGTTTAGTTTTTCTAGACAGTTCAAGAATATAATTAGTTTAATGTTAGGGAAAATAGTAATTACTGAGTGTAAAAATAGTTTGTTTTTTTTTTTAATTTTTAGTTGATTTTTTTCTAAAGGGAAAAAGGGGGGGGGGTCATCACACTTCGATAAAAATGGTCAGCTATATAGATTAGGTGCATATTGTGATTATCTTTTTAATCACAAGAGTAAAACAAAACTAAATTAGTGAAGTTCTAAAATTATAAATAGATTTAACTCATAGCTTGCGGATATATAGCTGAGAAGGTCCCCTCCGGGATTTTAACCAAAGTAAACCGAAAATAGACAAGTGCGTGTGGAAAAGATTTGATCTATATTCATTACTGGTCGTGAAAGAGGCCGAGAGATACCAAAGGTATATTCAAACCCATAAATCGAAAACAAACTGACCAATGGCAAAAAACGAAAACAAACGAAAAAACAAAACAACATAGAAAACTAAAAGCTTAGCAACACTACTCCAAAACAAAAACCGGGGAAGATCTCAGATGCTCCGAAGGGTAGATAGATCCTACTCCTCTATTGGCACCCGTCGTGACCATCGAATATATATTGAGTCTATAGTAAATTGTTGTTAATTTTGAAAGTATGGACGAAGAAAACGGATGCAAAGTAATACCATTGGATTACATGTAAGACATGTAAGCTAACACCTTCCTAGGAGTTCCATTATTTGTTATAGATATTGAACTGCAGTTGTTAAAACATCCTTGTACTGTGGTCTTTGCTGGATATATGTTTCACTGGTAAACATTCTACATCTTCTTATTTTATACAGATGCCATTCATTAAGTTATAAATTTCAATCGTAAACTGAAATGTTATCTATTAATGCCAGAAACATGTGTAAAAAACCTAACAATCTGTGCATTATGATCAAATGGATGAACACAACATGAATTTGTCAGAATGAGAAATAGAAGGAAATAAAACAAAATCTTTAGCTGTCAACAATTCACATTGTTCTCATTACAAACATGTTGTGAATCAAGTTGGGAATTACATCTGAGAAGTTTAATCACAAATATGCCAAAAATTATATTTTATAGCTTATAGATTACTGTTCGTATTATGGTTATCTTTCCTTAGCATTAAATGGATTGTTTTATCACTTTTGCAAATTACAAAAATGTATTGCATATTTTTAATGACTTAAATCTAATGCTTACTTTCATTCTTCGTTTTAAATACAAAAAAGTTAAAGCCACTGAGACAGCTTATCAACAAAACATGGTACAAATCAAGCATATTCAGATAGAGGTTTTAACAATAAAGAATAAAGACTGCAAGCATTTTAAACAATTCAGTAAGATTAACTAAGTTACAAAACAGGCTTATAAAAGTTTAACTATATTCTTACATCAGATTTCAACTAATTATTGAACAGTAACATGACCACGTATCCGACACAAATAATTTGTATGAAAAAAGAAAGGCGAAAGATACCAGAGGGACATTCAAACTCATAAGTCGAAAACTATTATCATCAACCGCTCTGCTCATTTAACTGTATTAACAGCTTTGCTCCTACTTTGAAACATGTTTGTCAATGGCCACAAAAGCGAAAAATAAAAAGATCAAGGTGAAAAATTGAAATTTGAAGAATGTTTCGACATTAGAAATGTTGACCCGAAGACTATTTACATGTTGCTTGTTAGAGACTTTATAGCAATCAGTTAAGGGTACCAAACAAATCGTATTGTTTAGTCAAATTGGGCTTGGATATTGTTCAATTCTAGGGACTATTCAGACAAAAAATTGGTTTGATTAGTGAAACTTCTTTAACTCTGAAAACCGTCTGAGTTTATAATTTTATCTCACATCAGGTTATAAGGAAGCAGTTAGTATATGTTTAACATTTGAAAGATGATGAGGACAATCTTGGGTCAACCTAATATTTAAAAACCTGGATCATATTAGATAGTTTCTAGGTTTTTTTTGCAGGATTTGTATTGCTCTGTCTTGAGTTTTCTATTTAGAGTTGGATAGAACAATCCTAAACTTGTTTGGTTTCATAATATGCTCTACTGAAACTCATGCAAGAGGATATGTTGTATTGTGAATATGCTGCAAGTTGAGATGCTTTCCTAAATCATATTAACTAGCACTGTATACACGAAACAAGCTCAAATAACAAACAATTTGAATAGAAATAGTAGCGCTGGATTTGCATTCTTTGCTGTTCATAAATTTAAGTGACATTTTGTATATCTGAGTTCCGTCCTAGAATTCTTATAGTTCAACAGTCGTTTACCTTGAAACAAAAATACTGATAGAAGAGTAACCTCCTACAAACAGAAATAAACCTCATCAAATGAACCCGGATTATAATTCAATACGCCTGAATTTCAGTGGCACTCAACTCAAAACACTATGCTAAATAAAATACAAGTATTTGATGCTGATTGCTTCAAGACAAGTTTCTTTTTCCTAAAAGTATTTCACTCGCATTTTATGCCTGATTGATGTTTTACAACCGAATTCCTTTTACATTAACAGCCATAAAAGTCAACAACTTTAGCCTTGCTTTACGGCTGACTTTCGACCTTTCGGTTTCTATTCTAGTTAATATGTTTGGTTTGCTATCTTTTACAACAAACATTTCTTTTCTTTCATATTTTAAATCTGAGTACATTTTAGAGCAAAATAATATAAGAAAAAAACCATACAATGCTATAATTATAAGTGCAGTTTTGGCATTATACTGATTACAGCTAAAATCTGTCCGTATTTTTGAGTTTATTTTTCCCTTGTTTGTACACACGCAATATGATATCGGATGATTTTTTATATTTTAACGTAACAGTTATAACGATCAGCAAAAACAAATTCTAATTCAAACTGACAGTCAAATCAGGTACATTACAATAAAACATAAAGGTAATGTGACGATATATATAAAATTAACCATAATCAATTCCATTTAACCAAATGTATGACGTGTGGTGATGCACCACTTCCATTTCAAAGTTTTGGACTCTGAAAATCTAACAGCGAAAACAGGTTAGCAGCATAAATTTGACTCTTACTGTGCTATATTTGTTTTATATTACAAAATTCTCATCTAAAGTATGCGAAACTGACCTTTGAACGAATTCTTGATTTTATTTTCTGGCTAATTGATTACATAAAAACGATAAAATTGTAATACGATGCTAAAAAGTAAATAAAAATCATTTATTGTTCAAATCTTAACATCTATTGATAACCTTACAACATGATTATTCTTGGTACAAGACTCCATACATTTAATAAAAATTAAATGGTGGTTATTGTGTACAAAATAAGCTATATTTTTTGCATGCTAACTGCAAAACATTCGTTTAGTTCTATTCCTCTAGCTGTTGAGACACTTACGGCAGCACCGATTGTACTGTCTCCGGTCTTCTAAACCGCTCGACCAACAAGGCTATATAAGTATAACATATCGGCTCTGTTAGTCAGATGATTGCTTCTACGTCGGCTTTATCCGTCGAATAACAATATTACTCTGAATTGTTTTGATATTTTCCAAGACGATGTTTGTGATCGGTAGATGAAAATAACACTTTATAAATTTGGTGCGTCCGAAGCACATTTTTGAAATTGCATTCTTCATGGATGCCCAAATAAAAAAAAATGAAAGTCAAGTATGTAAAAATACTTGAATTCGTGAGGGAGTGTATGACCAAAAGGGACCTAAAACGACTATCTAAATATATTCAAGGTCAGATTTGCCTAAGGGAAAATAGAACCTTAGTTTTTTTTTAAATTACTCAAATCAACAAAAAATTCAATAAAAGTATATTATGAATCATGTCAGTGCCAAAACACTGAAAACTGAGCTGTTAATACCTGGTAGCTTGTTCTCTATACTTGATAAAATAATTTTGTTTTTTTTCCAAAATGACTGTAGCTATACATAACTGGATGCAAATTGAATCATTATATTTCCCAAGCTAGGTCCGTAACAAGTAGTAAAGATGAGTTGTCGGTTAAATCATATGACCTACGTGATAGGTTGCGATATTTTTAAATATTTGTCATTGAAAACTAAAACAGTGTAATGAATATTGACTGAAAAATTTACAGGTTGGAGCATCTTTGCAGCGATTTTACAGACTTCAATTTAAGCTACATAAGAGAAATTATTTAATCATGGGTTTGCCACAAAATGTCATCGTATATCTCAAAATGTTCATACGGAGATACCTAAACTTAAAATATATGCACTGTCTTCAACCTAAAAAATAGTCTGAAAATTGGTCTATATGTATGACTTACAGCAGGTTGTTGGTTGAATAAATACATCGATAAGCAAAATAAGAACACACGGAAAGACTCCTTTAATTGGGGATGAACAAATGTTTAAATCATTAGTTTTGCTCCAATTTGTACAAAGTCAGGATTGTGACAGCTGTTTTTGCATTCGTTCCGTTAGTTGATTTGTCAGTTTTTATGGACTTCCCTTTTTTTAATTTACCCTGGAGTTAGGTATTTTTGGTTATACTATTTTCATTGAATATTACTTGAAATAAAAATAGTTAGTGGTTTAAATCTCCTCATTAAATCTTCCAAAACCAAACCGCTTGTCCTTTTTAATATTTTCAGGGTTCTGAATATTCTAAAAAAGAATCACCTCTTCGCACTGAAGTGATATTAAAAAGTTTACAATGCCATTTTATGAATAATACATTAGAAGAATAACAGAAATCGCTAAACTTTTTATAACCATGGTCTAGATAGACTGCCCTGGACAGGGGGTTGAATAAAGGTTCACGTCTAAACAAACCTACTCCGTTTTCGATGTATTTGGAAGTTAATAATAATATTTACATGTTTATGTCATTCTGGTTCGTTCAGTCTTATGCAATTTATTGGTATTCAACTTTTTAAAATAGCTTTTTTTAGGACTTTGAATATTCTGAAACCATTTGTAGGGTTGGAAATTATATACTACTGTTAATGGACAATAGGTCTATTTCAGATGAGGACAGAAATACATCTTTTCTTAGGGTTATTGCGATATTTTTTTTACATACTGAAATTAAGTGCAACACTCTCAAAATACAAAAAAATCTTAAATAACATTCCCATTTATACTAGACGTGCACAAAGTTTGAAATATCTTACAAGAATTGAAGTGGGCTATACAATAGAAGTAAATGGACGAACAAGTGTGGAGCTAGATGAAATTGACGGAACTTTAATGTTTGATAAGAGAGGAAAATTGAATTCTTGCAAATGTAGTGCAATGCATCATTAATCATAAAATCTACAATAATCAAGAATAAAACATATTGCAAAGGCATTATCCTGTTAATTTGTCTCCATTTGCGATTTTAGAGCAAGATATAAGTTGTCATCACTTGTTACATTAGTCGACGAAAGTCAAACAACACAAAATAACGAAAAAACCCCTAAAATGAAGGATGACATGAAATACTCCAAAAGTTAAAAATGTGTTGAAAAGGAAAAAAAACTCAAGCTTATTCTAATGATGTTTCATGTCATTTTCAAATATATAATAAAATAATTTCAATCTTTCTTTCAGGTAAGAACACGAAATACTTTTGTAAAGAGGAGAGTGGCCTTGATTGTAAGACATGTGAACAGATATATTAAACTGTTTATAACATCCACATCCGATACACACAACCACTATATAGTAAGTGTATCATTTTGCAATAAAAACGTTACTTCTTATAAGGTAAGTCTTTACAATCTGAAGTTGAATGTACCCGGTTGTTCATTACGTAACAATATTACAGTAAAAAAAAACAAAATTGATTGATTGATTAATTGATTAAGTAACATAATGTTTAAAGTTTAAAAGCAAAAATTACATGAACTCTCAGTGTAGTAACATGTTACTGCCACATCCATTGTACTAGATCAACATTCATGTTGGGTTTGTGTCGCAGTGGCTAATTCAGGTTTTTGGGGGTTTTTGAGGTTTTGGGTTTTTTCTTGGAGGAAGGGGGGGGGGTGTCTGAAAAACCCGTTTGAATATTGTTATATGATTTTTAGTAGAATTGCGACTTCTTTATAAAACCAAGGTACAAAAAATATAAACGTTAAATATATAAAGAACTGAACTGGAAAAGTAGTTATCTGTTTCCCAGAATAAAAAAACAACTTCTCACTCGTTTGTAGAAAAGTCTACATCTGCTAGAAACTCTCGATTCTTTTTCATCCTTAACATGTTGATTAAGAAAATTACAACAAAGGATATTGCTAACTTGATTAAAAAAGTAGATGTTTATGACAAAGGAAAACAATTTACCTAAGGTAACGGGATTTGGGGTATCGTCTGTGATATTGATTGTTTAACGTCAAGTTTCGCATATTTCATGCATATTCAGGACGAATTAATGATTGAGATACTCAGTAGGAACTGAAAGGTATGTCAACCGCGGGATGAAAATCGGCGAGATTAAGACTGCTACAGGAAAAGGAGAATATGTTTGATAGAGAATAGAACATTTGCTTATACCATGTCACCTGCGGACCTTCAGAGTATGGTTGCAAGGGGTCTGCACGAGTATTTGATTTTAACTTATTCGTTCGGAACAGACGCCAAACTTTAGTTAGGTTTTACTGTCTAGCGTTAGAAGTCCAGGGATGACGATATTTCTATATTCAGTTAACCATTGGCTTCAGGCTTCGGGGAGTCAAAAAATTCCATGACGTCACAAAAAATGGTGATGCTACGTATTCGTTACTTTTACGAACTTGTTCATAAGACAAAAATCTAAAGGCAGAAAAGTTACCAAACTAGTAACATATCTGACTTCGTGTCGTCCAGTCTTTGATGATAGCAGCTTCATATACTTATTTACTTTTCGTTTTTACCCTTGTATCAAAAACCATACTCAAAATAGAAAATGAGAATAATCTTTAAAAACTGAGCATCAAAAGAAGTAACAACAGGATAAATAACAATTGACTACCCTTAAAAATGTTCCCCAACTGTTATTGTCTGGTTATAACAATCTGGTACTTATTCATGTTAGACATAACACTTCATTGAACGTAAATATTATGAAATATATAATGACACTTATGTCTTGAAGACACTATACTATTAACCTTGAAATAACTTTATTGCATTTGGGTCATTAAATACAACATGCATGTATATACAAAGATGTTATATCAAATTGTCTGTCGTGTTTTTGTACATTAGAACAGATCTGTTTTGATATATCAAAAAGCTCTCACAAGTAAACAACATAAAAATAGTTAAAACTAACTAGTACATGCATACAAAATTGATCATGAAATGCCTTCCGTTTTCAGAAAATTAATCACTGCATTCAATGGTTAACTAGAATGAATAAACTTTCTCAAGCTTGTAAATACCATCCTTTGGGATTACCCATCCTGAATATTGTGTTTGATGCCTTAAAAGATCCATTGGTGAAATTTGATCGCTTGTGTAATTGGTTGAAGACATCCAAGCAACAGTCATGCTGAAGAACAAGTAAATGTGAGGAACCTTTAATATGCTGGTTATTTTCTGGAACTTCACATGTTTTTTTTCTTTACATATCCATCCAGTATTATTTCTTTCCAATTTGTGTAAGGTACATTAAGATTTGTAACAATGATACATCTTTAATGGAAATAATGCTCAAGAACAACCAAGTGCCTATTATGTTCTTGCTCCCCTAGTCTTTACCTGTTCAACTGTTCTCTCCTATGTTCCTTTAGTTCTTCATTTTAGTTAGTATGTGATCACTTTAAAATTGTAGTTCTTTTACAGCTAAGTACTTTTGGACTTCGTTTAATTTGGAAATTGGTAGTTTTTATCAATATAAGTGTTGGGCCGAAAGAGATACTCATCTGATTTATAAGTTTTTATTCTAAATAACAAATTTCACACGGAATTATGTCCTTTGAACTTAAAGAAATGTTTCTAAGAACTTTTTTTCAAATGAGTAAAGATAGTAATTGTTCTGTTGTTTAAGTCATGATAATAAAGAGGTATAGTTGGACTTTTTGCAGGAACTTATAAAATGATTACTCATCTACAAATAATTATTCTAAACAGTGGGGATGGATGTATTGTTTTAAAATTTGCGCTCACTTTACTAAATTCTTTACAATTATTTTGTTGCATTGATTTTATAATAGTCCATAAAATATTTTTTTCTTAAAAAGTATTCGACATGCACATTTATACGTTTGCAAGACTCTCCGACAGTTTTAGCTACTTTCTTTTTGCAGTTGGAGTCCATACCGCTCTATAAATAAACAATATACGTAGACAAGTTAATTTTTAACTTCATTGCACTTTACGAGCTATGATCAGATAATACATTTTAATGGAATAGATTGACTGAATTCGATTGAAGATAAGAAAACGATCATTTGTTATCTCTGGAATAAACGCAAGTTATCACAATTGTTCCCTATGGTATTTCGTCCATTATAAAGTAACATTAGCTTTTGTTTCTGCATACGTGAAGAAACATTGTTAAAATTGTGCCCAAGTACATTCTGTCTGATGAGTGGTATAAAAGAAAATAGCGATTTTACAAAATTCTAAATATAAAATATATTAAACGAACGATTTTTCATAGTTATTAATGATGTTAACTATCCAAACACGGTGCAGAACTCAGTGTAGTACATGAAGTATCAGTCTCGGGATTTTTTTTTCATGTCATATTTTTTGTATTATAATAATAATTATAAGTATTATTATATTTAGTTGTAGTAACTATTCACATTAAGACGTCTTGTTGCCGCTTAAAGTACGTCTATAGATAATATGATGCATCGCCATTGCATAGTGTTTACGAAACTGAATATATGATCTATCTCCCCAGTGTGTTTATAGTTACCACTTCCTAGTCGTGCTCGTGCACCGGAAGTTCGTTTTCAATTTGCCTGAGTCAAATCACGCTTTGTAAAGTGCTACCCGCTGGACTGTTTTGCAAATTTATCCTCTGTTTTTGGGTACTGGTACTGGGAAGACAGTGACTTTTAAATGTCAGCTAATTCGGACTTCTTAATTTACGGGAACAATTGGTGTAACCCATTCAAAATTACTTGTTTTTTGTAATAATCAGTCTAATTAATTTTCAACTTTATTTCACAGGACATAAGCTTGCTTTATTTATTTTGGTTGACTGAATACTTTGAAGCTACATTTTGCCGTTTTTCCCTTCACTTCACCAAGTGTATCGTAAAAACAACTTTGAGTTTGTTTAGTGCGATATCAGCCTCGAAGAGTGCTTTGGAATCATCTTGTCTACAATCGACTCAATACCATTCCAGTCCAACGGAATTTCTTTTAGCTATTCTCTCTTTTCGACTACGTACAGTTTTAACTTGTACATTTTTTCTGTATTTAACATTTACAGTAATCTCGCAAAGTGACTTCAAATCATCTGCAGGGTATTTTTTTAATGATCAATCAATTTTTATTTTATTTTTTTCAATTTGAAAGAACTTGACAAAATCCTTATTGTCTATCATTGAAACAACAGACCCAATGTGAAATTCCGTTCTCAGGTTTACACCTTCCACCTGGAGTTCTACAGAGATTGCTTTGTATTATTTGCTTATAATGTTCTAACTATCACTTAACCGTCTGAACATGTATAAGACCCAGTTTCTTCCCAATTAAAATGTAAGGATTTACTATTTTGATTTGTAAATTGTCGTTATAAATTCAATGTGGTTCTTTATGCTTTTTATTTTTTTAAATGTCTGTGATGTTTATACCGTTAACAGCCTTGTCTTTATTTTGTCATAAAAAAACTTTTCTGAATTTCACATTCGGTCAAGTGTCTGGGTAAGAAAATTTACATGACCGACGATTTAGGAATTTAGTGATGTTTTAGAGTTAGATAAATGCCAATTACAATACTAGTATACTATTGCGTGATACAAAATAACTTGATATGGCTTATTAACATATTTTATGGGAGTAACATGACGGGTGTCACATTTGGAGCACGATCTGCTTTGCAACTGAGATCACCTCTAGTTTTTGGTGGGTTTGTGTTGCTCAGTCTTTAGTTTTCTATATTACATTTCGTGTACTGTTGTTTGTCTTTTGATCCATTTTGTTTTTGCCAAGTCATTGTCAGCTTGTTTTCGACTTATGAAGTTGAATATCCCTTTGTTATCCTTCGCCTCTCTCTTAACTATGTGTCTCTTCTTATTGCAACCATGGCAATTCGCCCCTTTAAGCTGCTGTTTTCTATGTTGTGTCATCTGTACCATTATTTGTCTGTTTGTCTTTTTATTTTGGGCCATATCGTTGTCAGTTTGTTTTCGATCTATGAGTTTGACTGTTCCTCTGGTATCTTTCGTCCCTCTTTTCTGTTGATTATTTCCAATTGCAGCGGTAACACGATCTGGGGTTACTTGCATTGTTCTGTGTTAAACATTTTCTTTTGTACGCTTTGATTGCATGTGCCTATTCAACTTGGATACTCTCTTACAGTTCCGAAGAATCTTTCGCAGCAGTTTAAATTGCTACTGCAATTTTAAAAGTTTTTTCATACGTCAAATATGTGTTAATAGTTTTATTTGGGTTTGGACATTTTGAGACTACACACAATTTTGTCTTAATTTTTCGTTTAACCATGAATTGAATTCACAATATTTTGGACAGTGTTCGCAGTTGTCGAACATATTCATGAAAGGTATCATCTCTGTTTTGGCCGTTTTTTAAACCATTATCGTTGGGCAATGATCAAGGATTTGGCCGATAAATATTTATTTGATAACTGAACAAGTGCATTGTACGTATTTGCGAATGGTTTATCAGCAAATTTGATATCTCTTAGCAATAATAGTTCTTCCCTCGATCAAACTATGAAGTGATGCAACCTATTTGGTATTATCTATGTCGATTGCTTCAAAATATTGGTCAAATCGCTCTTCGAATAATGACCACGGTCTGCCAATTAAACCGGATGGTGCCATTATAGTTGAAATGTTTTTCTCAGATATTGACAAATCGAGCCTTTCGATTCTGCTTTCGATCAGAACTTTCGTTTTTAATTGTTAATGCTGAATTTACTTTATGTTCATGCAATATTCCTTCATGGTTTTGCATATATTACGGTGTTCATCCACTGCTTGTCACCAGTTGTAACGTTTGGGCCTGGATGGACAGCAGACATTTTGTTTAGATTTCCAATGAACTTCTTTAAATATAATGATGCAAACCATTAACGAAAGATTGTCATACGCGTGTCGGGACTAGTAAGAGGGTCAATTACGGAACGTAATAGAACTATGAAAACATAACAGATTTGTTTCAATAGTCGTAAGCAAAATCTCGCAAATTTTTTTTCCACAATTATGACAATACAAAATGTGACTTATCACCGATTAATTTTATTTTCCATGATCAGCACGACAGGTGCCACTATTGGAGTATAAATTAACATGTGAGTCACTTCCCCTGGATTTTGGAGATTTCCTTGTTGCTCAAGCTTTTGTTTTCTGTGTTGTTTTTATAAACAGTTATTTGTATTTTCGTTCTTTTATTTCTAGTAATGTGACTCTTTTTCTTCGACCTATGGTATCTGATTGGTATCTTTTCAGTCTGTTTATTCTTTAAGTTATTTTCTGTGTTGAAATATTGAAATATAAAATTCTATCCATCACTGTATAAGTATTTATCAAAATAAATGTACCTTGACGAAGATTTAGTTTTTATTATACTCTTAACCTGACCTCTTGCTATTTCATATGAACGGAAACACGATAGTTATAGCTTTGTTTTTTGAAAATTTTGCCTCGAGCATAACTGAATAAACATTTATTGTCGAAATGCGCATATGTGCAGTAACATTGGTACCATTAATGTTATTATCAAGTAGGTACTCTTACAGAATTGCGTGCACGTTAAACATGAAATTACTTCTTCTACAGGACAATATCAATACAGTTCAAGATACCTGGTATCTATGAACTTTTAAGTAAAGTCACCCTATGTCTTTCGAAAAGGGTATTTTTTTCCAAAATGAGTCCGGATTTTTTAAGAGACGACCAGTCCATAGGAGTTGTTATGGTTATACTAAAATATTTTTGTTTTCTAAACTTTTGATGTCGAGTTGATTCAAATGTGGAGTGTACACCAAAATCGGTATTGAGTATGCGCTAGCATGAGACCAACGAGGCTGTATATAAAAACATAATCAAAACAGATTGTCTTAATTTAGTTCACCAATGAGTAGGTTAGACTTGCTTTCCTCGGCTGCGTGATAGGTCACTCATTCTGATTCAATTAACCGTTGACTCTTCAGACATTCCATTACATTTGAAATCAAACATCACCAGTTTATCGCTTTTTGAACTGTTACTCAAAAAAATCTTAAACTATAAATGTAATTTTTTTTAAGTTTTAGAAAAAAATAAATGTTTAGCGCAGGACAGCATAAGGTGTTGTCGTTTACAGGTACGATCGTTTGTGTGAAGTGTGTTTTGTTTTGTTTTGTTCAGTTGGAACTAAAACAATTGGTTACGACTTCAAAATCTCTATTGTAATAGCTTAAACAAGAACAAAAAATCATAATGAGGTATTTCAAACATGTTTCTATTATTCTTCATTTGATATTATAATTAAAATATTGTTATTCTTCCCACGGATGTTTAGCCGGATGTCCTTAGTGAATGAGTCATACCAAATTAGACCATTACAAAATTAGAAAAAAAGCATCTAGGATTTTGACAGAGCCAATTTCTAGATTTCCCTTGTGTTTTGAAAGGCATTTTTCTTTTTAATATCTATAACAATTTATGGAAACTGTCAATTTTATGAAATCAACACAAAACTGAAACCGTATTAGTTCCTTATATTTATTACGTACTTTTCATTAAAAGTTCGTGTGATATTTAGCGTAGCATTTATCATGTTTATGACTTTCCCTAATGTTCAACGGTAGGTTTTCAAGAATAGGCAATAACAAATGTTCAAAATTTTAATGTATACCATCTTAAATAAAATCAATATGGATATATAATATACAATCTAATAATGCAATTTTCGTGACATTCCCCCTACACGAGGCATCGATCAGACGTAATTGCATAAAATGTTCGAAAGCATAGGCTAAGCGTTTTAGCCTCCGGCACAACCATATGGACTACGAGCATTGCAAGAAGAAAATCGAAGAGAATATGATATTTTTTTGAAAATGCTGTTTATTTTTTTAAAATGTGTACCTTTTTTTAATAACGTGTTTTCAGTTTTTCAGCGCTGCTGGTGGACTATTAGTTCCCGAGGGTATCATCAGCTCAGTAGTCAGTACTTCGGTGCTCACATGGTTTATGACAAACCTTTCTTAAATTGTCCGTTTATAAATTTTGAAATTATTAAGAAACTAAGGTTTCTACTCCCTCAGGCAAAGTTTACCTTGGATGGATTTGGCTGGGTTTCTTTTCTTTTATTTTGAGAGGGGAACGTCAAATAGCTCTTCAACTGTTTTGTTCTTATACATCATCGGCTTTCAAATTTTCGGCTTTGAGCGTTCCTGATGAAGGTTTATCCAGAAAAACGCTTCGGACACAAGAAATTCATAATGTGCTGTTTTCATTTTTTTGTTGTCTGCTAAGATAATACTAAAAGAAAGAATAATCGATGAGCTACTGCTTAAACACACTGTTATAACATTTCACATATGTCTTATTTGTCAGTATAGTCGTGGTTCGTCTACAGTTTTTTTGTTTTATGTTGTTTGTTTTCAGGCGTGTTTACTGTTTGGTCTTACATGATCTTGCCCCGATATGTATGCAAAAGTTAAGATAAAAAATCAGCTATTTCATTTATATCATTTTTAATTTTAAAGCAGCTATATGCACAGGATTTTTTTGTTCATACACAGTTTTGTTTTAGAAGAAAAACCGATATGGTTAGAAAATACAAATATTAACACTTTTACAAACACAATTCCATTTTAATATTCTTGTCATGGTTTGAAAATACATAAAATAACACCATTTCAAACTCAATCCAAATTTAATATTCTTTAACGTGTCAATAAAACAAATCTATTTCATTTTTTAGAAATTTACCTGTGATAATATAAACGTCACATAAAATACGTTACTTTTTGTTGCGTTGATCCATTCATGTGACGCGCAGTTTATACTTCGTTTGTGGTGTCCTAGTGTGCTGTCGTAAATTCATTGAAGGTGTCCGTTGTTATTCTGCGGTTTACATGTTGTAATGTACTATTATATTATTTATTTATGTATTTCTCTGTGCTGAGTGTTCCTGCGTTTGTTTGTACTGTATTCCTGTCACGTAGTGTTGTAATTTTAGCGGTATTTTTAACATTGCCATATAAGTGGGAGGTTTGGCTAGCCATAAAACCAGATTCAACCTACCATTTTGTCTTTAAATGTCCTGTACCAAGTCAGGAATATGGCAGTTGTTATCAAATAGTCCGTTTCTATGTATGTTGGCGTTTGTTTTTGTTGCAGTTCAGTATTTCTGTTGTTCCGTTGTTTTCCTCTTATAGTTGATGTGTTTCCCTCGGTTTTAGTTTGTAACCCGAATTTGTTTTCGCTTAATCGATTTATGATCATTGGACAGCGGTATACTACTGTTGCCTTTATCTATTCATATGAAGAATAAGGAAATATTAAAAACGTGCGATATTGGGGAAAATTTGAATATTTTTCATACCTTTCTATTTTCATATTTACTAAGTAACACTTTCAGGTTTGCAGCATCCAAGTAGTATTATTTTGCATAATTAAGCACATGATAAAAGCTACAAAACTGCGTCGCAGATTTCTAATATCATGTCTTTTTGTAGAATAATGGCTGGATCTTGTTTTGTTCGATTAACCTTATAGATCCAAAATATTCAAATTTTTAACTGGACCTGATATAAAATTTGAGACACGGTTTTGTAGCATACATTTAGTATCTCTTAAACTGACAACGCTAATTTTCTTATACAAATGGTATTGATTTTCTTCCAAATATAGTCATTTAGAAACATGCAGGTCAGGTGGTTTTACCAAATTCTCTTGAATGCTTCTTCACCTTGACTATATCTCCTTCAAAACGATACTGCATATGTTATAATATCTTTTAAAATAGCAAAGTTATAGCTATTTCAATATGATCATCGCAAATCTGCAAGAAGTAGACTGGTGTGCTACCTTAAATAGAATCATCTGTAGAAAGAAAAGTAACTCAACAAAAACCAAATAATTAGAAAATTATTACCTTAAATCTGCACAAAAATATGATATAGAGTATATGTCAATAAGGGGGTGAATTTTTTTGCAAAGATACAAAAGGCATTGTTTTCACGCGAGAAATGTATTGAACCAAAAACAAAGGAAATGTTTAGGCCAAGTCGACAAGTACTGGACAAAAGACATGGTGTTTGTATTGTGCGTTTGATATATGACCTTATATAATATCCAACTCGATTGTTCTGATCATTCCCATACTGACTTCAAACAAACGGGACAGCTGCATTTAAAGCAATAACGTTTCAGTTTGACCATTTTAACATTTCCTTTTCTGTATTTTGTCTTCGTCGACTTGGAATTATGATTATTTATAGATGTCTTTTTTGGTTATTACTGTTGCTGGGTCTCATTGGCTTATACCAGACACCCCTTATTAATAATCTACAGCAATTAAAACCATAGCTACTGTCCATTAAATACATAGTTATTTCTACAACGAAACTCGTTAAAAATTACGGGCCGCGATTGAAGTTCACTGAAAACATCAACGTAGATTTTGCACCTAAACGTCCGGATTCATATGCTATTCCATGAGTTAAATTTTGTTAGCATGATACTTGAATATTCAATAAAATCTGAGCTTTGGTGTCTTCACTGCAAATTCAAAATTGTTCCGTGTACAAAAGTATCAAGTCCAGAGAACTATAATGATTTTAATGAAAGCTCGGGTTTCTCTTTGCAAATAAAAAATCTTAGATGAAAATTGATCTTGAGTTATTATTAAATGTTCAAATATTTTCAAAAGCAACATGTGCAAAAAATATATTTGAGGATATTTCCGTTGAATATTAGTTATTCAAACTTTTTGATGTGATATATTAATGATGTTTAAAACAATATCCCATAATCTGTATTACCAAAAAAATGTGTATATATTGTAATAATGTATATCCCAGTTGAGCTTCTGTTATTTCGCGAAATCATTGTTAACGGTAGCCAGTGACATGCACGACAAAAGTTTATAGTTCGGTAATAATAACAACATATTAGGTGCTCATGTCTAAGCTGTTATGAATCTCCTTCAAAAACTGTTTTAACCTTTTAAAAATGCCCATTGTTAAGACTTTATCAAAAAAAATCACAATGCCTTGATTTTTCATTGTGAAAATATTTTAAACAACACATGAATATAATACTGAAACGACGGATTGTTAGCCATGAGTAGCATCAGCTGTAACGTCTGCCTGAAAATGCTTTGACATTAAATAAAAACATGAAGAAAAAAAGACAACATCTGTTTATTCATTTTAATCTCCTCTGTATTCTTATACATTTAATTAATCGAATAAGATAATATGTGTCCCCCTGATCCCCATTGCTTGATGTATACTTAGTCACCTTTCTTCAGTTCTAATAACATATTTAGAGTTTTCATGTAATTGCCATTCTGACAAGGAAAAAACAGCTTCTATGTGTGTGTCATTTTTCCATAGGTATACCTTAAGGTATTTATTACGTGGTGTCATTACGGTGCATGAGAACTGGTACACCCCTGGTTTTGGAGCTGTGTATACACCTGTACTATGAAAATAATTCTTATTATTATTCGTCCAAACTTTATCAATTTTAACAATTTGTCAAACTCCCAGGATTATTTGAAAAGTAAAAGAAGCTGCAATGCTAAAAATGTCTCCTTATGTTCTCCCATACCAGTACAGGGAAAAATGATTTAAAATTCACTTATTTTTGTATAAATTTTATCTAATTTCCATTGAGTAAAGATTTATTTAAAAAAAAACTTCAGATGGTTTTGTCACAACAGCACAAATGAAAAGAAAGGAATGTACATATAAAACGTAAGAAATTTTTATGAAATCATGTGTACGTGTGTGTATTTATTTGATGCATATATATAGATATTAGTACTAACGGAAATACATACAATCATGTAGTTGTATTAGATTATGAAGACACCATGTAAGAGTGAACTTATAATTAAAGTTGAACAACACAAATAAGATATGTAAATCTTACAACAGTGTATAAAATGAATGCAATCACAAGTTCCAAATTACTTTGTTACCTCTTTAAAGGAATGATTCACATGGCATTTGGTTGAATTATATCTTGTGCTGAAAATATATATCTGTCCTGTGATTTTTTGAAACATGGTAAAACATTGAAAATGAATGTAGATTCGTGTTGTTAGGCTGGTGCTTTTAATTTTCTACAAAATACGAATTTCTAAATAAAATAATATAAATACCTGTTCCTTTTATCCTCACAAACATACTAAGAAGTTCTTTGAAATTTGCATTTACAATTTAACAAATAAGCAAATGTATGAATATGTAAACAAAATAATTTGCAATTGCAATGCATATAGTTTTCGGTCATTTGCATGGATACAAAGACGAAAGGTAGAATATATACAGATATTATTTCTGAATGTGCATGTCCACAGTACGTAGCCTGTAATTCATTGGTTGTCGTTTGATGTTGTATATCATATATGTTTTTCGTTTATTGTTACTGGTCAATATTAAATGACTGGTTGATATCGCAAACTCAACACTAATTAAACTACATATAGATAGTATCATACAAATGAGTGAATACCATGTGAGAATCATAAGATATGGTATTATAACAAATAGTTCATGAATTATATGACTTTAAAAAAAAACCAAGATTACATACTAAGTTTTAGTGTATACGATCCAGAATTACTATAGCAGCAAATACCAAGAACTACTACGATAAAACAAACAACATTAATATTGCACATTGTATAGCAACCAACAATAACAAATAGACTACTTCAAAAGTAAGAATTTCGAATACTACAAAAACAAACACGAACCTGTTTGATTACCAAATTGCGTGTTTGAATATTTAATACTGATATTTGATGATGTAAAGATATCATTTTCATAAATTTTGTGACCCTTCCTAGAATAATTAGAAAAAAACTTATGTGAAAGTCAATAGTTTTAATCAGAGTGTTTCAGAATAAAGTATTAATCTATAAAAAAAACAATCGGAGAGAACTAAATCTCGCTTATATCAAAGGATGGAGAAGATAAAAAGGAACAAATTTAAAACTATAAGTCGAAGAAAACTAGACAGCATCATGACCTAAACATATACAACTTATCAGGCAAGGTTGACCTTAGATGAATATGACTATTTTATGGAGGATCTTTTTTATCATATAGCTCTTTACGTGTTCTGTCTTATTCATACTTGTGTTTCAATTGTTTGGGTGTGAGCGTTCCAGATGGATGATAACGGTTTTGGAAGAGAAGCAAATGACGTAGGGTGTTTCCATTTATATTGAATATTTTGCCTGGATTGACTAAAGATTTGAACAAATAAGTAATGTTATAACATGTATTCCCTGATTTTCAATATTAATCTGAAAAGTCATAATATGAATACTTGCAAATTGGTATTCATTTCTATATTTTTTTGGTTATCGGATTGAAAAATTACCGATCAGATTTCAGTTTGACATTCCACTTACCTTGAATCTAGAATCGGATGTTTAATAGAAACATATTAAGGATGTACTCAGGTCATGAATTTTGTCCGATTATCGGACTTCTTGGGTTTTTTTCTTACGATACAGGGTAAAATATTTTGCCCCATATTACCCACTCTTTCATGGAAGACTTAAATAGCTCATAAAAAGGTCATTACCAAAATTTAAGCAGATTCTAGATTTTTTTCTTACGATTTGAGACCCAAATAATGCCAATGCTAAATATAAGGTAAAAGTCCGAGTAGCCTTTTCCTGCAATTTAAAAAAAAATCAAATATCGCAAAAAGGAGTTCCCAAACCCATCAATACGGTTAGCTTATTTTGTTCCTTTACTAATGCTCTTCTGACTTATAGTATCAATTTTAAATTGTAGATTTTTGTAATTTCACCTAACTACATCCTTAATACATGGTCTTTTCAACACCGGCTAGTTTTCATCCCACGAACCAATTTAGACCCTAGAATAGCCCTCAGGATTATATGAGAGTTTTATAATGATAACCGGGCGATATGGAACATATCATGTATTAATCTGTATTTGTTGTCATTTCATTTTTGACATAAGGAAAATATCCGATCGTCTCGTCTCAGTCTATTAGAAAATATTAGATATTTCAGATCTTGTTTTAGAATGCAGAACACGATCGCGACCTATCAAATACATTTTGCAAAATAAGTCAGTTAAGTTATCTCAGGAAGTAAAGTTTCATTTGGTACAACGTCAGCAAAACTACTGCAACCACCAATGACAATTAACGGTTTTTCTTGGCGGGTCATTAAATGAAAAAAGTATAACAAAAATACCGAACTCAAAGGCAAATTAAAAAAGGGGAAGTCCATAAAAACTGACAAAATCAAACGCTTTCAATCAACGAAACAAGTGAAAAACAACTGCCATATACCTGACTTGGTACAGGCATTTCCTGGAAAGAATAGTGGGTTAAACCTGGTTTTATAGCTAGCTTATACTTGTATGACAGTAGTTTATAGTTCCGTTATATTGACAAATTGGGTGAGCAACCCAAACAGACATGGCATCGTATAACTTAAAAAGGTTAAAGCAGGCATACACTTGTGCTTCACATTCTAATCAGCCATTTAATTCGATTCGATTATATTGACAACCCTCTTACACGTATCAGCATGTTACACAAAAAACAACCCTTTTACAATTATTCAACATCATTGCTAACTTATTGCTAGGAACATTGCTGATCTTCTTGACATGGGCCATTTTCTTATTTTATGCTGATTGTTAAATTTCCCAGCAGATCTTAGTTGTTCTCCTGAATGAAAATAACACACTTTTTAAATTCCTTGCTGCGGCCGAAGCGCTTATCTGGATTTACCGTCATCAAGAAGTTTCAATCCAAACAAAGGCCAATAATATTTAAGACCAAAACACGTGGAGAGTTATTTGACCAAAGGGCCGTAAAATAGTCAAATTCATCTAGGGTCAACTTTGTCTAAGGGAGTTGAAAACTTAATTTCTTAATAATTTCTTAATTTATCAACGGATAATGTAAGAAAAGTTTGTTGAAAAATCATGTCAGTACCGAAGAACTGACTTCTAAGTAGGTGATACACTCGGGGACTAACATTCCACCAGCAGTGATATTGACCCAGTGCTAGTACGAGAAAATAACACGTTATTAATTTATGCGTACAAAGCGTTTTTTGCTAGTTACACGTTGGTTGCAATAATCATTGGCATTGCCAGCCGTAGGCTTTTCAAATCAGTAACAACTACTTCCAAAGTTGTTGATGACGTTTATCATGTAGAATTTGTGAAGAAAAGTTTGACTGCCAAAATATTAGTAATATTTTTCACCAAAGATCTGTGCAAAAAACAATACCTGATAACTTTAAAAATAAAACTATACTTGTCATTTCAAATACCTACAACAAACCTATTGCTTCCAATATTTTCAAGTCTTCAAATACATATATTCCTACAGATTTGTTAGCCAAAAGCCCGAAAAACCGAATTCCACAGCACATCAATCGCAAGAACTTCAGGAACTGATGGATGCAGTTGAAGACTATGCCAGAAAATAGGCAAAACGCGAGTTAGATAAACCTAAATTGGACACTTTATCTAATGGGTTAAAGCTGTTCGTTCATGCATTCAGAAGCGCATTCAAATTCTACGAAGACAATTTGCCCAAGGGTTATGACCCTTTCAAGAACCCCGGGGGTGAGGATGCTTTATAATCCCTTCATGACAAATGTACTGGTATTCGACGGTTATAAAACGAAGGTTGAATTGTCATGCCCAATGAGTCGGACGTACATATATCTATGACGTAGACATTTTCGTGAAAATGATATAGGGGCATGAATGACCTGAGGTCGATTCCGAAGGGTCGTTCTTAGAACCTGCCTCTGAGCAGGAATTAGTCCATATTTCGTTCATCGGTCATTTATTCGTTTGAAAAATAATATATAATAAAAATCTTTATCTTGAACCTTTTCTGCTAGCTATGTTTAGCTAGCTATAAAACCATGTTTAATCTACCATTTTCTACATAAGAGAGTTTGGTATTTTTGTTATTTTACTTTTTTCTGACAAACCAGAAACATATAAAATGTATTAAATGTATCTGACCAAATAGTCTTATCTTTGATATTGATTATTTATCCTATATCTAAAGTTGTATCGAATAAATACTAAGATAAGATTCAACACTTAGCTTATATAATAGTTGCTATGATGTCACAGGTATATTTTATTCAAGTACGATGGATTTGAAAGATGGACTTGTAGTGTGTTCATTTTGTCTAGTTTTAACTACGGCTTATTTCTATCACAGCATTTTTATTCTGCAGGATGAAGTTAAGCACCAGAGTTCAACGATTGATTTACTAAAAACCAATAGGGACAATACAGTTGTAAGTTGATTTTTCACAGTCTTAACAAATATAAAACGTGAGTATTGTAATCTCGTTTCACAAGTTTCTTAACCACATCTCGTTCACGCAGAAATCGGTCTCATTTGTTTAAATAACTGACACATGGACGATGTCGCTTCTGAAATAAAAAAAAAAATTCTACCCAAGGAAAAAGTAAAGTAACAAAAGAAAACGAATTTCAAGGAAAATTCAAAACGGAAAGTCCCTTAACAAATGGCAAACTCAAAAGTTCAAACACATCAAATGAATGGAATACAAAGGAAAATATTACCTTATGCATTTAACTATTATATATTTTGAACAGAAGCATGTTCGAGAAACACGTGTCATTATATGCGCTTTAGAATGAAAATAACACGTTTATAAAACTATTTCTTTTTGATCTATAGCATCAACAGTCCCTTTCCAAAATTTTTTTTTAATTACTATCTTGTAATGAAGGTGTTCTAAAGTCTTACGATAAAAAGTAAAGATCAAGTCATATGGAAAGTAAATGAAATATGTTGTCAGTTATCTCAATTAGATGTATACTTCAATTACTGTGCTGTTCGTACATTGCAGGATGAATTACAATAGCAAAAATTAAAGTTGGATGAGCTGAAGAATAAATTTTTTAATTTCATAGATGGAAATTCGGAATACAAGAACTAGTTGTATCCATCAAACACAAGATTGAATCAGGTGAACACATTATACAGTGGAAACCTATTTTGAACTAAGAGATAGTTTGTCGTCTTTAATAAACAAGGTAGAATCGACTGGGTTGAATATAAAGGCAATGGAGAGAGAAAAGGTGCACAAACGACCATTTTAATAATGAAAACAGAGAATATGAAACAAATTCAAGATTTGAAGGATACAATCACAAGGCTTCAGTCATGTTATTTTGATGTTAAAGAAAGTCTTGTGGAAAATAAAGGACATTTAATTGAAACATTTGGAAATTTATTTAAGGAAACTCGGGAAGTTTACAGGGTTAATAGAGCGTATCCATGAGCGAATAAATAACCTGGAAGACACCGGTAATCGACGACGTGATACCGGAATTATATCATTGATCAGAGAAGGAGTGTCAAGACTTGTACAGTTCTGACTGAACTTTTTTCTTGGGCCAGTAGCTGGATATATAGAGTGAAAAAGCCAATTGTGAATAAGCCGACACTGTTCTGTTATGAATTACTCGTATTGAATATAAGTATCTAATTGCATGTCTTAACAAAGTACATTCCATCCTTATATGTATCATTTTCATTTTATTTAAAACCAACGGATACGATCATGCCCCGCTGTTGTCATAGAGCGTAAGGAAGGACATTTTGCATTTTTCTTTTTGTTTCTTCAATCCTTGACTGCAATATTGTTAATTGTTTTAGTTTACTAAATACTACCGAACATCTCATCATAATTAATTATGAGGTACTTTTTCTCTGTTTTTAAGCCATATAACCTCAAGGACGTGTTAATATCGCAATAATTCAAGTATGATTAAAACTAAGGAAAAGTAACAATAATACATCCAGGACCGTCCGTGACATCGACTCTACATGATGTATTATAAGTCTTCGTATGCATTTTAAATAAATGATTTCGGTCATATGTAAATTAAAATGCTCTTGAAATGAAAACTAGTTATTTTATTTATTAACTGGGTTGAAAAATATAACGATTTTACTAACATCATAAAAAGAAAAAGAAATACATTTAACAGAAGCATATACTGACACCTTCTTCAAGTATACATCTAACATGTTATAAACAAAGGTACTTATTAAATAGACCCAAATGAGATGTTGTTTAAGATTTTTTTTATAAAAGTTTCTTTAATATTTCAATTTATTCCCCTCGTTTTATATGTTCTTGCTCTTACACACCAATCTTACGATAAATGTAGTTCACAAGTGATTCCTTCTACTCGTATCAAATAAGAGTAGAGCTACTAGAGGGGCAGCACGTACATACGACAGCTATTGTAGATTGAATGGATAAGAGCACATAAAGTGGAAATATTAAGGACAATTTAATAAAATAAAAGTCTGAAACTCAAAAAAAAAAAAAAAAGAAGAAAAAAGGTGGTCCATGTCTAAATTGGTTGTTGATATGAAAATATAGTTACTTAATTTAGACGAATGAATTTATTTTTAACGTATAGTAACCATATTTATGACAAAAGTATGCGAGTATGATTTTTTTTACTTTGGGGGATTCTACCTCTGACAATACATCAATCATTTTCTGTTGTAAGGGGAAATTCTGGGCATATTAGAGTCAGAAAAAATGTTTCTGGACAGAGTGATGTGTCTTCATCGGGATTGTTACCTTGCATGCTAAACATATACTCAACCGTTGGGGTTGGAATTCCCTTCCATGAACAGTATCTGAGAAATCCGTGCCTTCATTTTAATTTCTTCAAGACCCCACCCGACTATCACCACAATGTCGAATTTATCATATAATTTATGAGATAATATATAATATTGAATATATTAGTAGCATAGTATTATGTATTATGTATTATCATTGAAACCTTAAATTTCAAATCCTAAGGGATATGCGAATGAATGCAAAACAACTCATTGTATACAACATTAAGAATACTCAAGCTAGACAAAACATCCTTAACTTTACCTTCAAATGTCAAAAGGTTGAAATATTTATCATTTGTACAAAGAATTCGTAAATAATAAAACAGAATAAAAGGAATTTATCGAAAACCTATATACATAGAGCTCGATTTTTTTTACACAATAGCTATCCACCAGAACATTTAAATCTATATATTTAATCAATAAATGTAAACATATTAATTTTCTTTAAACTGCTATAATTTCAATACAATGGTAATATTGTTAACATTGACTAATAATTATCGTTTTTCATACTATCTACCTTTCATAAATATTGTGTCTAGATTAGTGAAATAATTTTCCAGCATTTAAATAATTTCGGGGAAACAACTTACTATGTAATGAGTGATAGGGATGAGCCACCGGAATAGGTCACTTTTCAAACTTCTAATATATCATGAGGTCGAGAAACTAAGATGAAATATATGACAAGGTTGCTGACTGAATCATAAGTATCTGAAACTGATCGGATGCTATTTCAACTCCAGTCGTAAATGGACCAGATATATATGTCAAATATATTTATCTCTCAATGAAATAGAGTAAACATAACAGCGATAGGCATCTTTTTTTGTCAAGAAGATGTGTTATGATTGCCAATGAGATCATTATCCACCACAGTTCAAATGACGTGAATATAAGCAATTATAGATCATCGAGAAAACTCATTATAACGTATAATCGGCTTTGAAAGTCCCCGACATGAAAAATGTGAAGTAATTCAAGAGAAAACTAAAGGACTTATTTATAACAATACTATTTACGAAAAACAAATATGATTGACATGAATCAAAGAAAACCACTGAATTATAGGCCCATGGCTTGGGGAGGTACATAAAGAATGTGGCGGGGTTAAACATGTTTGTGAGCGCTCAGCCCTCCCCTAACCTGGTACAATGTCATCACAACACGAACACAAACTGTAAAAAGTAGTTGCAAATAGCTTAACTCATGCAATAGATAGGTACGAAGAACAAAAAAAAACTAATATAAAAACATCAGACACAAAGCACCGATATAAGAGTACTCGCAGTTACTGGGAGCTATTTCAAAGCTAAAGGATCGACAAGATCAATGTTTTCAAAACTAATAAATAAGGTGACCGGCAGTAGGTTTTTTTTTAAATCATAAAATAGCAAACAAAAATGGATAAACAACGTCTTTGATGGGCATTAAATCATTTAAGGAGTCAACTGACTATTCACGTTCCCGTTCTTTCCCTTCCTTTTCTGTCACTTTTATAAGAGTGTATGACTATTTCAATTCATGTTGACTTATTTGAAGAAATTGACACGCTGATTATTTTTGCTGCTTAATCTATTATTGTTCCAAGACTATAGCAAAAACGACAAAATAGGTAAAAGTCGTCATTAAATAGCAATAGCTTCCATAAGGTCAGGTGAGCTATAAAAAGGGGAGAACATACGAATAGGACATTCAAAAACATAAGTCGAAGAAAGACAAACAATACCATGGCCATACGAATAAAAACAAGCAATATTTAGTGAACAGAGCAAATCAAATTTTGAGCAACACGAAGCCCACCAAAAAAAAAAGGAGGTGAACTCATGTGTTGTTATGGTGAATCTAACTACATTCCTCTGAAAGGCTTTGAAATTAAAGAGAATGCCACATGGGGTTGATTAAGGTTTTATTCAGTTACACATATCAAAGACACTGAAATATGCATCATACTTTTATGTTAATTATTTAAGCGGAACATGATTGTTAAAGCCTTTACTTTCTTATGTCTCTGTGTTGGAGAGGTAAACATCAACATAACAAAGAAAGGATAACATAAGATTTGGGACATTATTGACCAATTATATTTCCAACTATCTATGATTTTCAGAGTCAAAATGTTGAATCTATGTACATTAATAAAACATTGTAGTTTTGGTTTAAAAAACTAAAATTGGTTATCGCGATATAAAGCCATAAAATGACAGCAAATTAAAAAAAAAGGTTATTTGGCGAAATTATGTAAAATCTTGACTATTTGACCTGTTCATTCTTAGAAATAGCACAATCGTCGTCAAAACAGATATTTGAATAGTAACGTGTGCTCTTTATTAATTTAGCTGGAGATTTAGTTCAAATCTCGCTTATAACGTCTCTCAAAGATATCACATGTAACTTAAAATATTGTGACTTTCCAATTGTAGTTTTAAAGAAGTATACCATTTTTGACGAAATTTTCTTGAAAACGAAAGAAGACATAACTTGATTTATTGATATTTTTGTTACTAAGTGATGAGGTATTAACTTCATACTTCAAAAACACATAACCTCTCATATTATCAAAGTGAAAAATATAAAATATTACCATAGGAGTACTGTAAAAAGAGAAAATTGGAATATATTAACCAACCTGTCAAACCGATAAGCATTCCTCCGATCAGATTGCATCTGCCGTAGAGATTGCATGTAATAGGTGTGTTAAAAGTTTTGAAAGACATTTTCCCTGGCAACAGTCCACCCAAGGATCAATCAAAGAGTTGTTGTAGTGTTCTTCAACGCGCACGAGGCACAATTCTGACAGAATGTGGCTGCAAGCCTATACATCCCGCACAAAAACGGACCATGAACATTGCGAATTTAAGATAAGAAAGAATTAAAACGAAGTATCTGTAGAAAGCACAGTTACTCAATGAAAACAAGAAACCCATTACAATGTCTTAAAGATTTTTAAACAACCTTACCGTAAACTTAAACAAACACATAGATAAACTACGTTTGTTATTTTTCAAACGAACGAAAGCAGGTGCGAATTAAAGTTTGTTGGTGATTTCAACAAAGACTATGACAACTTTTGATAGCATCACCAAATTATCAAATAATGAATTACATGGAGGTATAAGAAAGTTTATGTTAATGTTGACATTATTTGGTGAAATTAAATATAACTGACATCTTACATCAACAATATACTGTAATTATTAAATACATCCTCTCTATTAGTGTTAATTAAATGTGCTTTTCGAACATTTTTTTAAGTTCGCTCTGTTATGGACCTTTACGCCGAAAGCATAGCAAACGATTAAATACGGTGTAATATGTGTTGCTTTCAGTAGCTGTGCTCATTCTTTTGTATAATAATATTATTATATGAAGGCTTCAGATGTTCACAGTCAGATAGCATTTGTCTTGCAAAGTTGATGTAGGACTTCAATGTTTTGCGTTTAATTCAAAACTACAAAAACGTTAAAAAGGACTCATTTTGAGTTCTTGTAATTAATATTTAGCTCAAAGTCAAGGCCTTACTCAAAAATAAATAATGCTGCATGCTGTCTTATACTCAGATAGTAATGAGGTGCTCGGTAAGGCATTGGATCATATCTAACAAATCCAAAAGAATATGTGTAAAATGGTCTAGGTCAAATCTATCAATTTAACAGGTAACTATTCTTCTTCAAATGTCCATAGTATATCATCATATTTGTTTATCAATAGAACAAACATGATTATGTTTAAAACGATTAAAGCCATTTTAGGATTTTACTATTTTTGGAATTCATAAATGGTAACAGTCCAGACAAAGATAAAAGGTAATCAAGATACTATTGAATATTTTCAAATTCATCCTCCTTTTTTTTTCGATGTATTGTTTGTTTGTGCTTGAATTTTTTAAAATAAATATTTTTTAAATATTCTAACTTATATTCAACTATTTAATATGTTCTTGTTCTTATCCATGCGATATTACACAATATAGAAAAATATGGGGACCATGCCTGAAGCGCCTGTGATTATACCATGTAAAGTAGATGTTTCAAAAGTTTGTGTTAAACAAGAATAAATATATAGATATATACATATTTATTTAATAAAGATTTTTTTACTGGTTTGAATAATGCCCAGCTGTTTACATAATTGCTGAACCACTTATATGTTGTGACTTCATAAAAAGTGATAATAGGAATCGCAAAAAAAGGCACCGCATAAGATAACAGACTATATATTAACCAACAACACCAGACTCCTCCAACAAAAACAGACATGCAAACGGATACAATCAACAACGTACAACACATTGTTCAGATAGCCTTACATGGTACAGACACAAAATGTGGTGGGGTTAAACCAGTTTTACGTTCGCACAAATCTCTCTATTTGCGCTTATAAATACCTATCTATGTCGTAAAACTAAAACACACCAAAAACCTGCACAATGCATTTACAATCACGAAGAGTACTCTAACTGAACGAATCACAAGTGACGTTTTTACCTGCTTTCAAGAAACGTTTCACTTCAGGAAGAATCCATTCAGCTACTCCGACTGATAGAGCTAAAGAAGTTACAAACATAGCTTTTAATTTTCCCTATATAAAGATATCGAATAGCGTTTAAAAAATCGGCCGATCAATTCACAATCACATCCATGTATTATGTAACTTATATTTGAAGTATTGATTAAAGACAAAGAGTAAATGTTTAATAGTTGCTTATGACGTGACAGGGTTTTTTTTCGCAATGCAATGGAATTAAAAGACGGACTTGTTGTGTTTTCATTCTGTCTAGTTATAACTTCGGCATATTTTTATCTCAGCATAATCGTTTTGCAGGATGAGGTAAAGCGTCAGAGTTCTACGATTGAAACACTGATAACCAATAAGGACAATATGGTTGTAAGTTACTGTATATTTTTCATATCTTAACAATAACATGTATACGATAAAATCATATGACCATATGCAGATTAGGAATTTTTAACGCCAATAAATAGACAACACATATCAAGTTTTCCAGAAATAGAAAACTAGAATCAACATTTTGATCTGACAAAACAGGCGTTAACATAACCTAGATAATTTCAACAAAAGACACACATAACTCTTTTATGTAGTGATATTACATTTTATATTTATGTGCAAGGTTTTGTTACTAAAAGCTTGTAATTTCTGTTAATCTCTTTGTTATTTCATTGTTAAGCGCTCGCTTCAGTTTTCGCCAATGTTCTTTACAGCTCATTCAACTTAATATTGCTGAATGGACAAAACTTTGAGAGATTGTCGACTTGCAACTTGGCATGAACACTGCAGTGTATTGACCTTTTCAAAGGTGTGTTAATAATTGCAATTCACTCGGACAAAGTAGCCCTCAGACGAATTTGACTCTACTGTCTGGGGCTCTTTAAGTTTTAGTGCTCTAAAGGTCAAGCAACAGTAATGGAATATATAATATATATCGGTAAAATCTAAAACATTGGACTCTAACTGAAAATTTAAAAAAAATATTTAAGTCTTCAACTTGTAAAAATATTAGCTAAGAAATTTCTAAAAATAGGTCAATATATACGATAAAAAGGAAAGATCAAGTCATATGGAGAGTAAATGAAATATGTTGTCAGTTATCTCAATTAGATGTATACTTCAATTACTGTGCTGTTCGTACATTGCAGGATGAATTACAACAGCAAAAGTTAAAGTTGGATGAGCTGAAGAATAAATTTTTAAATTTCATAGATGGAAATTCGGAATTACAAGAAATAGTTGTATCTATGAAACACAAGATTGAATCAGGTGAACACAAGATACAGTCGTTAGAGGAAACCGATTTTGAACTAAGAGATAGTTTGTCGTCTTTAATAAACAAGGTAGAATCGACTGGGTTGAATATAAAGGCAATGGAGAGAGAAAAGGTGCACACCGAAACGACCATTTTAATCATGAAAACAGAAAATATGAAACAAATTCAAGATTTGAAGGATACAATCACAAGGCTTCAGTCATATAATTTTGATGTTAAAAAAAGTCTTGTGGAAAATAAGGGACATTTAATTGAAACATTTGGAAATATATTTAAGGAAACTCGGGAAGTTTACAGAGTAATAGAGCGTATCCATGAGCGAATAAATAACCTTGAAGACACCGTTAATCGACGACGTGATACCGGAATTATATCATTGATCAGAGAAGGAGTGTCAAGACTTGTACAGTTCGGACTGAACTTTTTTCTTGGGCCAATAGCTGGATATATAGAGTGAAAAAGCCAATTGTGAATAAGCCGACACTGTTCTGTTATGAATTACTCGTATTGAATATAAGTATCTAATTGCATGTCTTAACAAAGTACATTATAATAATAATAATAATAATAATAAATTCTTTATTTAAAGAGGGTAAACTCAGTTAGTTACTCATTAGTTACTCGTTATTCGATCATTAAATGTATCATTTTCATTTTATTTGAAACCCAACGGATACGATCATGCCCTGCTGTTGTCATAGAGCATAAGGAAGGACATTTTGCATTTTTCTTTTTGTTTCTTCAATCCTTGACTGCAATATTGTTAATTGTTTTAGTTTACTAAATACTACCGAATATCTCATCATAATTAATGATGAGGTACTTTTTCTCTGTTTTTAATCCATATAACCTCAAGAACGTTTAATATCGCAATAATTCAAATATAATTAATACTAAGGAAAAGTAACAATAATACATCTAAGACCGTCCGTGACATCGACTCTACGTATGCATTTTAAATAAATAATTTCGGTCATATGTAAATTAAAATGCTCTTGAAATAAATACTAGTTATTTAATTTATTTACTGGGTTGAAAAATATAACAATTTTTACTATCATCATAAAAAGAAAAAAAAATACATTTAACAGAAGCACATACTGACACCTTCTTCAAGTATGTATATATATATAGGACTCACATGTTATAAACACATGCACTTTATGCATAAACCCAAATGAGGTGTTGTTTAAGATTTTTTTATAAAAGTTTCTTTAATATTTCAATTGATTCTCCTTGTTTTATATTTTCTTGCTGTTACACACCAATCTTACGATAAATGTAGTTCACAAGTGATTCTTTCTTCTACTCATATCAAATAAGAGTAGAGCTACTAGAGGGGCAGCACGTACATACGACAGCTATTGTAGATTGAATGGATAAGAGCACATAAACTGGAAATATTAAGGACAATTTAATAAAATAAAAGTCTTAAACTCAAAAAAAAAAAAAAAAGAAGAAAAAACGTAGTCCATGCCTAAAGTGGTTGTGGATATGAAAATATAGTTACTTAATTTAGACGAAAGAATTTATTTTTAACGTATAGTTACCATATTTATGACAAAAGTATGCGAGTATGATTTTTTTTACTTTGGGGGATTCTACCTCTGACAATACATCAATCATTTTCTGTTGTAAGGGGAAATTCTGGGCATATTAGAGTCAGAATAAATATTTCTGGACAGAGTGATGTGTCTTCATCGGGATTGTTACCTTGCATGCTAAACATATACTCAACCGTTGGGGTTGGAACTCCCTTCCATGAACAGTATCTGAGAAACCCGTGCTTTCATTTTAATTTCTTCATGACTCCACCTGACTATCACCACAATGTCGAATTTATCATATAATTTATGAGATAATATATAATATTGAATATATTAGTAGCATAGTATTATGTACTATGTATTCACATTAAAACCTTAAATTTTAAATCCTAAGGGATATGCGAATGAATGCAAAACATTAAGTATACTCAAGCTAGACAAAACATCCTTAAATTTACCTTTAAATGTCAAAAGGTTGAAATATTTATCATTTGTACAAAGAATTCGTAAATAATAAAACAGAATAAAAGGAATTGATCGAAAACCTATATACATATAGCTTGATTTTTTTTACACAATAGCTATCCACCAGAACATTTAAATCTATATATTTAATCAATAAATGTATACATATTAATTTTCTTTAAACTGCTATAATTTCCATACAATGCTAATATTTTTAACATTGACTAATAATTATCGATTTTCATACTATCTACCTTTCATAAATATTGTGTCTAGATTAGTGAAATAATTTTCCAGCATTTACTGTGACTTGACTATAGGTGTTGCTGTTTACCTTTACCTATTGTTCAACCAGGTTGTAAAATTGAAAATACAATTGGGACATTTTAATTGACCAGTTGCCAGATTTAAATCTCACTGAATCTGTAAGAATCTACCTTGATGGATTTACCTATGAAAGTCCATGAAGTGACTTCACCTGTTCAGTGGTTAAATTTGTTCAAACTTTAAACTGACTATTGTTGATTTATAGATGAAAACAGCAAATTTTCAGGAAAATATTATTTGATATTTTTAAAAAAGACTCATTTATTCCAATAACAATAATTATGATAACAATAATAATGTAAAGCTGTTATTAGGAAATGAAATTTAATAGTACATGATGTATTAACAAATATTTTCTATCCTGACCCATTTGAAATGATAAAAACAGTGCCGATTTCATAGATGGGATCTCCATAGATCAATCAAAGATTGTGTCTAAATTAAAAACTATGATATGAGAAAAGAATATGGGATGGATGTACATTTGTGTACTTTAGACAACAATCTTATGATACATGTATGCAAGTAATATCAGAGTACCACAGATTATTTCTTCATTACTATAATATTCAACTACTTAAAACAATTTATGAAACTGTTTCTCCATATCAAAGACAAAATTCAACAAAAATAGGGACAACTTTTTATTTGTTTCATATTCTTAATTCTTTATACATCAAATCAAGATACATAACCTTCCTTGATCAACGGATATATCCACAGTGTTGGAAAATTCTTTCAGATAAAGATTGGTTAATGCTATCTAATACAGAGTCAGCTATTGCAAGTTCCATATGATATTCATAAAAATGATTTCCCCTTTTAATTCCATCTTTGATTAGTTTAAAACAGTACTCGCAAGTATTTAGTTCTGGATGGTATGGTGGCTGATAAATCAAAGTTACACCATTATTTGCAAACAAATACTCAAGATTGTTTTGAATCAGTCAAGCGTGATGAAATCTACAGTTATCCATAATAACTACATCACCAGGACTTAATATAGGTGCACCATATAACCCGTGGTTAAAAACATCACAAAAAAAGTTTAATAGATGCAAACCGTTAGATGGGCCTTCAACTAGATTGAAAAAGTCTATTCCAGTTCTACTGTGTAATAAATTAAGTGTCAGTGTAGCATCAGATGCAAAACGTTGTATTTCTATTGCCTCATGTCCAAACAATGAATATCCGTATTTCCTGTTACTAGAGTTTTTCAAAAATGAACTTTCATCAAACAAATGAAAATTGAAAGAATTTGTTGTAGATATAATATTTATTTAATCATCAAAACTAGTTTCTACATTCAGTGTTTGTGATTCCTTTGCAACAGATCTAATTTTCTTGCGAGATAATAAAAGGTCATTTTTTAAGGCTCTGCATATTGAAGATTCAGTTGGACAAGTTTCTAATGTACAAACACCAGTATCTAATAACTTATTTTGGATTTCTCTAATTTGAATTGACTGACGGTTTTCTACAAAAAATGCAATACACTCTATTACATCATAAGTCATAATTGGTCTTGAGATTTCTCTAGGTTATTTTTTTGGTTCAACATTATAAAAGTACTTTTTGACTGTAGGTATACTAATTCCAGTTTTCCTAGCTATTTCAGATATTCTTTTACCACTTTCCATTCAATGATGTATTTGAAATTGATCTTTTTCATCAAGTTTGATTCCTTTTTTATAGAATCTGTTTGATTGTGAAATCATCATCCATTGTTCCAAATAATGAACGGTAATGGCCTATGATTTTTAAATATCTGTCTCTTTTTTCTTACAAAAGAATTGGCTCTGTGACAATAAAACTGACACCCTGCTTTTCACCTGAAGTCCAGATTGGGTTATTCTACTATAGTTTATGGAAAAAAAGTTATACAGAATTTCATTTTTGTTTGTCTTTTTAATTTATATTATCCTGGAAATATTCAAAATTTTGGTAAATAAAAATTATTGCAGTCAATTTTAGTGAATTCAAAATACAAAAAAAATCCTGCAACTGAAATGTATAACAAGCTACAATTTCTGACCCCTCTTCACTAATAAAATAGATATTCCCAGTGACCAACAAACCAGGTGTTTTTGGTAACCATCTTTCTTACAAATTTATTTTTCAAACTGTAAGGATGGATATATCTGTGAGTGAATTTTTGCAACAATTGGGACCAGAATTTCTGACATACAAGCAAACTTTTATGGAAAATGAATTTTGCGATAGCAGTTCACTTCGCGCCATGAACATTGAAACTGACTTAGACTACATGTTTGATAATAATCCACTACCACTAGGACACAAAAGGAAATTACAATATGCTCTAAAAAACTTAGAGTCAGTTACTTGTTCAGAAAAAAATGAGAACTCTATTGCTTCCCCTGAAAATTCTTCTAGTGAAAGAAATAACATGGATAAAATTAAAGAAAAATTGCTAACAAACTTGCAAATGAAAGAAAAAGAAAAAGCTGATTTCGTCCATAAAAGAAGGCAAATAGACTTAATAGTGAATGACCCAGACCCAAAAGGGCCATTGAAATCTAAAAGATGTGGTAACTGTCACATGAGGGGCCACAAAGCCGATGGAAATAGGGGAAATAAACCCTGCACACTCCCAGTATGTAATTCCTGGAAAGACTGCGGCCAAAGAGACAAGCACGCAGAATATAAAGTGCAATGTAAACAAATAGACAAAGAATTAAAAATGCAGACAACGAGATCGATGAGATGTCAGGGGGAACAGCTCGGTTAACTTCATTTCAGGAAAAAGCCATATCCTCATTCATTGGTGTAATAAAGGAAAGATTCAGACAAACAAACTTAAAAAGTACATTAATAGCAATGTGTTGATGAGGGATGTCATTTATTTGAAGGACTTTTATAATAATGAAATTCCTAATCATCCACAAATTTTGATTAATCGTGCCAAAAAAACACTTGCAAGATATCAGATAAAAAAACCTCAATGTATGAAGACATATCTGATGAAGAACCTCCCAAAAAAATTCAAAATGTAGTTTCAACATTCAAGTCTGAAACCCCTTCTATACCCAGACAAGCGGCCAAAGCACAACCAATGGACTATGCAAATATATTCATGCAGAATCCATATCAGAACCCATATGGAATGTATTCAGCTGGATATTATGGGTATAACCAATATATTTGTTATCAACAAGGTTTTCGGCAGAATGTGGAGATTAAACCCCCACTTCCACTTGAACCTCCACCAGAATCTGATTGATAAATACAGCACTATGAAATTAAAGTGCTTCAACTTGATTTGAATATAAGAGGGATTTACTTTTATTTTTAAAGATATTCCTGGAATGGAATACATATGTTATAATGAAATTGAATATAGTGATTAATTTGGATTTACTGATTTACTAAAAGTAATAGTGAATGGAATTTATTTTCAAAGGTAGTACATGTATTACTGATTCAAAAGTTATACTGAAATGGAATATATTTTCAAAGGTTGTATTATTGATTCAAAAGTTATAATGAAATGGAATATATTATCAAAGGTGGTATTATTGATTCAAAGGCTATAATGAAATGGAATTTATTTTCAAAGGTGGTATTATTGATTCAAAAGTTATAATGAAATGGAATATATTATCAAAGGTGGTATTACTAATTCAAAAGTTATATAGTGAATTGGAATATATTTTCAAAGTTGCAATTTCTGATTCGAAAGTTATAATGAAACGGAATGTATTTAAAGTAATTTTTTTAAGGAGAAAGTATTAGTTAATTCATATACCAAGTGTTTTGTGCGAATTTTAACCTGTATCAAAACGTTCTATTCATTGATTTGGATAGGATTTACAATTTACAATGAGAAAAAGTTATATTTGGGAGAATTTCAAGCTGTGTCAATTTATTTTATCTAGTGATTTGGAAAGGAATTTATAACCAAAATACAGTGTCATATTTTCAAACTTGCAATTTGGAAAGGATTATAAAACAATAAAAAATTATTTCTGTGCGAATGTCAACTAGTGCTAGTAATATCAACCGAAGACTTTTGATAGATTTATGCATTTAAAAAATCAAATTTTGAATCATTATGAATAAAATTTATTGTCTTCATAATAGACTTTCATACAAAGAAAAACAAGACAGTTTCTTTTTTCACTCTTTTGATGTTACTAAAGTATATTTTTTGCCAGATTACATTGAGATCATCAAGAACTGAATTTGAGTTATTCCCATTATAGATGAAAGTAACCAAGAACAGAAAAACATATAAATTTTTTACAGTGCAATAATGTCATGCAAAACAAATTTTTAACATTTTAAAAGTAGTATTGATAGTATGCTAAGATTTAAACTATCAAAATTAAATTTTTGCTGATCTCAATTTAGTCTTTCCTTTACTAAAAATTACTTGTATAACATTCAAACAAGTTATGTCCTTGAATTGTACATTTCATCACTTGCAAAAGGTTGATCTTGTTGATCTTTTGAAGTCTTTTCTCGTTAAAATGGTATGATGGTTTGATGGTTTTATACACTTATGGGTTATTTGGACATGATCCGAAGAAATCTTGTAAACACCAATGAGACATCAATCACATATTACTTAAACTGGTAATAGTTATATCAAATATATTTAGAATTGGATGTGGTCATGGTGGTATTCTTGGTTAACCTTCTTATTGAATGCCTTGACAATCAAATATTTGCAAACAAGTGCTCTATTTCAGTCATTTCGTATACAAAACATATAGGCCTACACAAATCAGGGAATTCAGTGTGTTGGTTTTTACTGTTGGTAAGATTCATCATAAACTTTTGCCAATAATTGCTGTATTTACACTACAAAATTTATAATGTAAAACAATTTTTTCTGATTTAGAAAATTGCGGTAAAAGTCTCTTGGATTTTGAGATATCTTTTGTTATTCCAGAAGTCTGACACATATTGTGTTGCTGGTATCTAATGTGTCTCTATTGTCCCTATCAATAAAAAAAATATACAATATGATTATTACCTGAGGGGAACATCTTTTTTAATTATCTAGCATATATTGGCAATTTGCTTCACTGGATTCACAATATTAAGTGAAGAGAGGTTGAGTAAAATCTAACAATAGGAAACAATTGTGATATTACACAGCATTAATTTGACCCGACAAAACTATGATATTTCATATATATAATAAACATATGAAATCATTATATCAGTGTGTGGTTGAATCTACATTTTAGAAAAATTCCCTTAGTTTACGCATATAACACTATAGCAGTATTACTCAAATCAGAGTAATAAACTGGTGCAAGAGCCATCATGTGAGTTTTAACTATTTCTCAGAATCTGTCACCTGGTTTTGTTTGTTTACATTTTGCTACTTGGCTCTCCTAGGAAATTATTGATAGCATTTCAAAAGGTACGCCACTCTCCCCTGAATTTATTTCCAACTAGGACCATTTTCAAGATGCTTTTCAATTTTTAGTCAATTTTCAGGATTCACAGCCATGTGATATCTTTCAATTTACAATAAATGCTTAAAGATGGCTCAAAACTGAAGCTATTTTCTTAAGAATAGGCATAATATATTTATCCAATAACTAAACAGGGGAACAATATACATTTACAAAAATGAAAAGTCATTCAGAAGTGAAGCAGCCTTCGCAGGATGATTTTAGATGGTCACATATACAGTTATTGATCTCATTTGCTAGGCACAGAGAAAAAATACTTTATAGCTAATTTCCAAATTTGAAGCAATATAAATTGTCTATGTGATACAAGTTGATTTAATTTAGTTGTTTTAGTCCTTTGAAGTAAAATTCTACAAAAACATGTACTGTTAAATTTACAGTTTGAGTTTAAATTGACTTCAACATTGATGCAGAATTGATGAAAACGAGCACATTATCTTAGCCCTTTAAAGTTCATTTACCCTCATTTTCATCAACTTTGAAATTTTTACCCTGAGAATGAAACAAATCTAAGGAAATTTGGTATATATTTTTCTTCTTCCAGACTAGCAAATGAGATAAGTAACTATATGTGTGACTATCTAAAATCATGCTACCAAGGTTCCCAAGAATTATTTAGGAATCACATTTTCATCTTCTTATAGTTTAAGAAAAACAGACCAAAACACAAAAACTTAACATTGAGCAATAAACCGTAAACATGAGGTCAAGGTCAAATAAAACATGCCAGACTGACATGTACACCGTAAAATATTTTCATACACCAAATATTGTTGACCTATTGCATACAGTTTTTGAAAAACAGACCAAAACACAAAAACTTAACTTTTACCACTGAACCATGAAAATGAGGTCAAGGTCAGATGGCACCTGCCACTTGGACATGTGCATCTTACAATCATTCTATACATCAAATATAGTAGACCTATTTCCAAAAGTATCTGAGATGTGGACTTGACCACGAAAACTTAAACTTGTTCACTGATCCATGAAATGAGGTTGAGGTCAAGTGAAAACTGTCTGGCAGGCATGAGGACCTTGCAAGGTACGCACATACCATATATAGTTATCATATAACTCATAATAAGAGAGAAATTAAAAATACTAAAAATTTAACTTTTTTTTCAAGTAGTCACTGAACCATGAAAATGAGGTCAAGGACAATGGACATATGACAGACCAAAACTTCATAACATAAGGCATCTATATACAAAGTATGAAGGATCCAGGTCTTCTTTGTTAACGTCACTGTCCCCGCCGCCAGTTCACTATCCCTATTTCGAGCTTTCTGCGACAGAAGTCGCAGGCTCGACAAAAATAAGTAAGGCCAAGACACTGTTCCATTTACAACACAAATTTCAGAAAGGTTTGCAGTGTTCTTATTATTGCCAAAATTGCAAAAGGTAAGAACGTAAATGTAGATAAATTTATGCTCCCACTTTTTGCAATTTTGACAATAGTAAGAACACTGCAAACCTTTCTTAATTTTGTGGTGTAAATGCCAGAAGAACAAACAAAGCCAACAAATACATGTTACGGATATTTTTTTCTCACAAAATAAATCTGAAATATATAACAAGGGTTAGATTCTATCAGTTTCCATGTGCATAGCCAACAGTGTTGGTGAAACGTAATTCTTGTGATGTTTTGTTGCTGTGTCTGATTTATATTAATGCAACTAGTATCTGACAACAAAATTTCAATTTTTTTCCAATATTCAAATTTTGTTATGGTGTAGGGGGTTGAAGCCATAACATATGCCTTGTTGATTGTGTGGACTTACTAAAAATTATTTACAATGAATTATATTGAGAGAAAAAATTGATTTAACTTTGGTATACTGTACAACCATAGTGACCATTCACTTCCTACTAGACAAGGGAACAATTGGAATATTACCTTTTACATCTATTAATTAAGACTGAGGCAGTCAGTAATAAACCTTGAAAGACACTTTACATTAGCTGTCAAATTACTATAACTTACTGGTAAATTGTTATTCCATGTCAAAGATTTGGTACATATTGCCAAACATTTCAATAATGTTTGGATATGAAAGGGAAAAAATAATATCCTCTTTTTAAACAAGTATTCCTCCCAAAATTTAACCAGTTTTACTTTAAATGTCTTGTAAATAAAATGAATTTTCAAAACACTTTTGCTTCAAAATTGTGGCGAAAAGTGTTTTTATAAAGGTGCATATAAAAGGTTTCATAATTTATTTCCTATGTAAAATATAACATATAATATTACAATATTTTATACAAATATTGAAATAATAGTATGAAACACAGGGGGAAATCAAATTAAAAATAAAATCAGCAGTTTTTATCAAATATAGAACAAAAAATAGATTTGGTACGACATAATTGATTTTTTATTTTGTGGCCAATTACTCATGATTCAGTCATAACATACTAGTTTAAACTGAATGCATGCAATGTTTGTTACCAAGATAAAAATTTAAGCCTTGCTATAGTTGGGTAAGTTTTGAAACAACTATCTCAGTAACACCACATCAGTGAAAATTGAACAGGTGAAGTAATGTGACAGAATCAAGGTAAACTTTAAATGCATGAGTGATGACCTATTCGTCAACTCTAACAATACCAACTGGTCAATTTAAATGTCCCTATTGTATTGTCAATTTTACAATCTGGTTGAACAATAGGTAAAGGTAAACAGCAACACCTATAGTCAAGTCACAGTAAATAATTTCGGGCCGGGGGAGACAACTTACTATGTAATGAGTGGTAGGGATGAGCCACCGGAATAGGTCACTTTTCAAACTTCTATAACACGAGGTCGAGAAACTAAGATGAAATATATGACAAGGTTGCTGACTGAATCATAAGTATCTGAAACTGATCGGATGCTATTTCAACTACAGTCGTAAATGAACCAGATATATGTGTCAAATATATTTATCTCTCAATGAAATAGAGTAAACATAATAGCGATAGGCATTTTTTTTGTCAAGAAGATGTGTTATGATTGCCAATGTGATCACTATCCACCACAGTTCAAATGACGTGAATATAAGCAATAATAGATCATCGAGAAAACTCATACCGTATAATCGGCTTTGAAAGTCCCCGACATGAAAAATGTGAAGTAATTCAAGAGAAAACTAAAGGCCTTATTTATAACAATACTATTTACGAAAAACAAATATGACAGACATGAATCAAAGAAAACCACTGAATTACAGGCCCCTGGCTTGGGAGTGTACATAAAGAATGTGGCGGGGTTAAACATGTTTGTGAGCGCTCAGCCCTCCCCTAACCTGGGACAATGTCATCACAACACGAACACAAACTGTAAAAAGTAGTTGCAAATGGCTTAACTCATGCAATAGATAGATACAAAGAACAAAAAAAAAATAACATAAAAACATCAGACACAAAGCACCGATATAAGAGTACTCGCAGTTTCTGGGAGCTATTTCAAAGCTAAAGGATCGACAAGATCAATGTTTTCAATACTAATAGATATAGTGACAGGCAGTAGGTTTTTTTTAAATCATAAAAAAACAAACAAAAATGGGTAACAAAGTCTTTGATGGGCAATAAATAATTTAAGGAGTCAACTGACTATTCACGTTCCCGTTCTTTTCCCTTCCTTTTCTGTCACTTTTATAAGAGTTTAGGACTAGTTCGTTCATGTTGACTTATTTGAAGATCTTGACATGCTGATTATTTTTGCTGTTTAATCTATTATTGTTCCAAGACTATAGCAAAAACGACAAAATAGGTAAAAGTCGTCATTAAATAGCAATAGCTTCCATAAGGTCAGGTGAGCTATAAAAAGGGGAGAACATACGAATAGGACATTCAAAAACATAAGTCGAAGAAGGACAAACAATACCATGGCCATACGAATAAAAACAAGCAATATTTAGTGAACAGAGCAAATCAAATTTTGAGCAACACGAAGCCCACCAAAATAAAAAGGAGGTGAACTCATGTGTTGTTATGGTGAATCTAACTACATTCCTCTGAAAGGCTTTGAAATTAAAGAGAATGCCACATGGGGTTGATTAAGGTTTTATTCAGTTACACATATCAAGCACACTGAAATATGCATCATACTTTTATGTTAATTATTTAAGCGGAACATGATTGTTAAAGCCTTTACTTTCTTATGTCTCTGTGTTGGAGAGGTAAACATCAACATAACAAAGAAAGGATAACATAAGATTTGGGACATTATTGACCAATTATATTTCCAACTATCTATGATTTTCAGAGTCAAAATGTTGAATCTATGTACATTAATAAAACATTGTAGTTTTGGTTTAAAAAACTAAAATTGGTCAAACAGCCATAAAATGACAGCAAATTAAAAAAAAAGTAATTTGGCGAAATTAAGTAAAATCTTGACTATTTGACCTGTTCATGCTTAGAAATAGCACAATCGTCGTCAAAACAGATATTTGAATAGTAACGTGTGCTCTTTATTAATTTAGCTGGATTTTTATTTCAAATCTCACTTATAACGAAAGAAAACATAACTTGATTTATTGATATTTTTGTTAATAAGTGATGAGGTATTAACTTCATACTTCAAAAACACATAACCTCTCATATTATCAAAGTGCAAAATATAAAATATTACCATAGGAGTACTGTAAAAAGAGAAAATTGGAATATATTAACCAACCTGTCAAACCGATAAGCATTCCTCCGATCAGATTGCATCTGCCGTAGAGATTGCATGTAATAGGTATGTTAAACATAAACAAAACAAAACTGCACAAACTTCCAATACAAGAGAGTAATTTTTTTTTTAAATGTCATAATTATCTGTCTATTTCTAGATATATGCATAGTATTTATTTCAGTTGACATGGATTTCACACCCTGCTACCCTTCATATATTCATGTACATAAAATATAAATAAACAAACAAACTAAAGGCTGCAACTGGTATTTTTGCATTTAAAATGATTCATTGCAACAAGAATATTTGTGTTGAATGGAAACTGTGTGGGTCAAAATCTTGTATTGCTGATAAATGTTGCTGGACCAAGTTCCGATATCTGATCTGAATTTTCTGAAAAGTGCAAGGTAGATAGACATTGGCCTGTTAAATATTTTTACTCGGTAGGTTTTGCCCTAACTGCTTGAACTTTTGCGATATAAACCAAAAACTGCAGTTCTACAACTCGAATATATTTTAACAAACAGTGGTCATGTTTGTTGATGAATATTGTTTTTCCTAGATTCACTCAAGAAAATTCATTTGGTAACATTTGGTCACGTAATTTTTTTAAATTACGGACGCCAAGTCAATAGCTCACACGGCCCCTCGATCCAGGTGAGTTTAGAGCGAAAGAGGTTGATAACCAGTTGAAATTAAACCAAGTTTTGTAAAGTTTGTATATTTGGATTGTTTCAGGTTTATGACCCCTTCTGTGGCCTGTGAATTATGAACTTTTCAAATTGCAATAGCATCAAAACAGCAAATATAATGAATAATAAAGATGGATCATTTTGTACATATACCGAGGGGAAACTTCGTGCAAAGCATAATTATTTATAGTTTCATTGCATTTAATAGAAAAAGGGAATTTGGTGAAAATAAAATCAAGAATTTTGTAGAAAATCCACAGACTTTTTGTTACAAAATTTGAAACATAGTTTACTCACTTGTTTTTCTATGATCAGCTAGCGTTTATTGTTTACAAAAAGTCCTAAATAACCTTTAAATTCCAAAACACCTCGTGCTGAGTCACTAAAGTCGAGCGCACCCTAGAAGGTGTACTTGAATTGGTCCATATTTTTATTTATTTTAACCAATATCTAAATTTATAAACTTGTTTTAAGGAAATCATTGCTAGCACTGCATGCAATAATCCTCTATCTGTCAAGTACCGAACTGACAAATATGAGAGTACAAGGTGAAAGGCTGTGGATTTTCTATAAAATTTCCATATGTTTAGCATTGAAGCAACACAAGGGTACATAATCCTTAAAACTGGCCTTTAAAAGTTAACTGTAGGTGTATAATTTAAGATTTTTTTCAGCTTATATAGTTGTTTATACTCAATTGGTAGTATGAAGCTACGAGATATTTGTATTTTTTTTTAATTAAAGACACATTTAACAAAACAGCCGTAGGTGCAAATACTTCTGGATGATGTTCTTTAAGATGCATAAGCATAAATTCAACTGAAAAAATAACATAGATATAGGAAGATGTGGTATGAGTGCCAATGAGACACCTCTCCATCCAAGTTACAATTTATAAAAGTAAACCATTATAGGTCAAGGTACGGCCTTCAACATGAAAAGATAAAATATTGATCTTTAAAAGCATTAATTTGCTTCTCTGCCCCCGGCAACAGTTTTTTTTTTTTTTGGGGGGGGGGGGGGGGGGGGGAGGGGGGTCTAAAAATTGGCAATTATCTTATCGTAAAGAGACAGTCGAGTACGCATTTTACGTTCAGGCGTGTTTGAGTTGATTGTTTTGTCCTGAAAACGTATAAAATAAAACAAAAGTGATTGATATATCTGGCTTTAGATTCGATTTTTTTTAATATATATTAAGGCTACATGTTGATATAATAACATTGAGAATTCACAGTGTTAAAAAATGAAATAAATGGGTGAAGTGAAATACTTTTGTAATGAGTCATTACTACAGAGAAGGTGTGTTTGAAACACAAAAATTAAAAGCTTCGAGTTATTACAAATATTTAACAAAGTGTATTTCTTACTGGTATTTTTTTTTTTCGTTCACTCATTTTTCATTCATTTTCAATTAAAATTTAGGCATATTTCATTTTTATTCATGAAATATATTTAAAAAAAGAAAAGTAGGACACACCGTTCACTTGCTCCCCCTTAATTCTTTATCAAAAATCCTTGACAACAGACTTTACTTTTGGATCTTAAAAATGCATAACTTAAAAAATCATATTTTTGTGTGTGTTATCTAGGATATCTAGTCTTCATTCTCTGACAAATTCTAGTCTGCCCTTCCATGAAATATTTAAATAATTTTTTTTTGTGTTTTATTGAACTTTCGAAAATTCCTCCTGACAACAGATCAGACAATAATTTTATGTTGACAAAAGGCTTAAAGGTACAGCAAATGATGCTTAATAGCTAATAGATACATTTTTCTTTTAAAGTACAATTTTTAAATCTTACGGGAACCCCCTTCCCCTCTTGGAAAATGTTTTCATGGTAAAATTATCATCTGCAGTAATAAAATCGTTCTTGATCATTTGCATCAAATCATTTTTTATCAACAATTTTAGAATTTCAAAACTATTCCAAGCTTAGCAACTTTCACCGTGACCTCCCTCCCCCTTTTTCCAAAAAAACCCAATATTATTGTCATCCTTTTAGTAAACACTAAATTGTTACAAAGAAATCTGATTTTAGCTGCTGAGGACACATGATTCTTACGCACAGAAACAAGGCTGAGATTCATTTGGTTGAATAAAAAGAAAAGTATCTACAGTATCGTACAAATTTGTCAGAGAAACAATATCCAGGATGCTTTTTTTTAGTGTTTTATTGAACTTTCGAAAAATTCCCCCTGACAACAGATCAGACAATAATTTTATGTTGAATTTATTATCTAAACTCATCTAAGAAGTGTTCAGGCTCACCTGATAGTTTGCCGTGATCAACTTAGGTTGTGCTTAATCTTTCAATCAGTTTAATTGATGTCTGGAGCTGGCATGGGAGTAACTGCTAGTAGTCCCTTGTTAATATATGTATCATTGTCATTTTGCTTAGTTTCTTTAGTTACCTATTCTGACATCGGACTCGGACTTCTTTTAAACTGAGTTTTACTGTGCGTATTACTGTGTGTTTGTTTATTCTACGTTGGCTAGCTAGGGGTATAGGGGGAGGGTTGAGATATCACAAAAGATGTTTAACCCCGCCGCATTTTTGCGCCTGTCCCAAGTCAGGAGCCTCTGGCCTTTGTTAGTCTTGCATGTTTTTTAATTTTAGTTCATTTATATGTTATGGAGTTTAGTGTGACGTCCATTTTCATTGAACTGTACATATTTTGTTTAGGGGCCAGCTACCAGGAGGCGGGCTTTCCTCGCTGTGTTGAAGACCCATTGGTGGCCGTCGGCTGTTTTCTGCTCTTTGGTCGGGTTGTTGTCTCTTTGACACATTCCCCATTTCCATTCTCAATTTTATTAGAAAAAAAGTCCTTTTTTTCTATATTTATTGTCTCCATTTTTATGTAAAACCTTTTACATTTTGATTTTTCGGGTCATTGTTGAAGGTCGTACAGTGACGTATAGTTGTTAACACCTACTCCATTTGGTTTTTGATTGAAATTTGTCCATTGGAAAGCATGCCACATACTCTTTTTTATATAGGTATTGGATATTTTACATCGTATTTTGATGGTGATGCAAAAGGATCTTAATCCCGCAGATCATATGCATCTTTTCTTATCTCAAAAGGGGGCAAGAGGGGTTCTATTAACAGGTCAATATTTTGTTTTTTGTTGCCCAAATCAGATAACAGTAAATCTAAAATATTGATAACCGATAACAGCATTTTAAATTATCTTAAATGAGAAAAGAGAAAACAGTGAATTCAAAACTCAAAAAACAGTAAACAGGGGTCATTTTTTCATAATAACAGTTCACAACAATGTCAATTTTAAGAAAACAGATAACAGCTAATTAGTCAATAAGAGTTAACAGCACATATATCTTCAAACATAACAGTTAACAAATTTTAAAGTTTAAAAATGCCTAAAACACCTCAACAGAAAAGATCTTGCACTCCCTCTCAAAAATCAAATTAAAACAAAATAGACTCAACTGTGTTCATATGAAATATCCACCAAATAGATGCTAGGTATATTTTCTATCAATTACACAAATTTTCTGCATCAATGATCTTGAATATTTGCCCCTTTTAACTAAAATATAAAGGCACAGAACCAGGACATAGGTGCAAAGAACCAGGACCGTTTTTCTAATCACCAGCACGTCATCAGGACAATTTCGTTTGGCGAATTTGCACGACTTTTGCAATAAAAAATCGTTGTAATATTCCTCGCATGGTACTTAGGACGTATCAGAAAAAAAATAAGCAACGGTTGTTTTATTGCCGTTCTGATACAATGTAAACCAGACCCACCAGCACAGAATCAGGACCCACCAGCACCAGTCAGGACCGAATCACCGGCACAGAACGTTCTCTCGCAGGACAACCTTACCCACCGTGCAACTGTTATGTCAATACATGAACTGTGTATGATTCATGACTAATATTATAATATATATATAATCTAGATACTTGAAATGTTAACTTTATAGAGGAGGCATGTTGTCATAACATGAAAAATAGTATTGTAATAAATATTAACATTTGTTTTTCAATGATACATGTTTGTATTGTTTTCTATCTATCGTTTTGTTATTTGTATGTTTTTTCTTTAGTAACAATCCTATTGTTTGGATTTTAAACCAATAAAATTCTTATTCTTATTCTTATTATTTGACTTCCCGAATTTTCGTCGTGAAAATAATGCAATTCTAATTGTAAAAACACGGTCACGCGCAAACGTGGAACGTGGTATTTACTTTCCGGGAACTAGGTCGCTCTTTTGTGTAACCTACTTGGGTCAATATATCTGAGCACTGTAGATGGGCAAAAAATATCTGAACACTGTAGTTGGACAAAAAATATCTTAACACTGTAGTTGGACAAAAAATAAAGCATCTACTTAACATATTTTTTTCCAAGATAAGGGTAGAATCAGGTGTCAAAATATATAAAAATATGATTTTACATAAAGGTAAAAATGATTCACTGCCTGTTATTGTTAATAGGCCACAAAGCACAAGTGGCCCTCGGTTTATAGAAATAGGAGGGGAGACGGATCATCATACATATCACATTTATTTCTGAATATTATAATGAAAGAACCTCAGTAAACTGTGTGTGTAGGTTCTGGGTCAGTTTAAGAAAGAGGTGAAATTTCTAAGAAAGGCTACCATTAATCCCTATGGCCTAGGAAATATTACCGTTCCACCTGAACTAGGTAGAACCGCGACAATAAAGTCAAATAGTGTTGAAAGTGGCGTCAAAATACCATCAATCAATCAATAATCTTCCGCTTACCAAATCAACGATGCTTATCCTATATTTTTTATAATCTTGAATTATAAATCTAATCAGCTTACTAAATTCACAAAGTAAATGATAAGTTATGTTAATTAAACGTATACGTATTTCAATGTGCTTTCCAACCACAAAGTTCAAATTTGATGACCTAAGAACTAGTTTCAGATATTAAAGATGGCAGTTTTGAAAATATGAAACGAATTCAAGACTTGAATGCTGTTTTAAAAATATTATTACAAATATGTTTTAATATAGACAATTTTTATTTTAAATTGAAGGACACAGTCATCAGGCTTCAATGTTACTTTGATAGTGTCAAAAAAAGCCTTGCAGAAAATAGGGAGTACTTGAAAGAAAAGAATCATTTGGAGATATGATTAAGGAAACTCGGGAAGTTTACAGGGTTACAGAGGAAATACATGAGCGAATAAATGTACTAGAAGACGTCGTTCATCGACGACGTGATACTGGAATTTTACCATTGATCAGAGCAGTGATTTCAAGGCTTGTACAGATAGGACTAAACACTTTTTTTGGACCAGTAGTTGGATATTTAGAATGACAAATAAATTTGAAGTAGCCAAACCAAAACTCTTTCTGTTACAAATTAATGCTACTGAATATAAACACTTGTAATGCATATCTTTCAGATACATCTATAGAAAAATAATATTTTTATTCATTTATTTATTATTATAAAGTATTTTAAAAGTGCATTATATAATATAGAAATTACTATAAGCAGCCTACAACACAATATTATTTAATAAATATAAGTATTTACAATAAAACATGAACGACCGCTAAACAAATTTAGCATATGAAAAGCGATCACTTTTTTTTAAAGATGAAAAGAATGGTTAAACTTCCTAAAAAACCTGATTCTAAATATTTTGCATATATAACTATATATATATAAAAAAATCTCCATCTCACATAAAATGTATAATACTTAACATGGATCAAAGTTAAACGTTACCTTACATTCATGAAAAAATCAGAAAATTAAACACCTTTTTATCTCAACGAGCAGTTGGGTTGGTTTTTTTTTTACTAGCCAGCTTACAAGGCAACAGTCTATGGAAAGGTATTTCATCATATCAAGTCACATTCATCTGATTTGTCCAATCAGAATTCTCCTTGGAGACAAACTACTTTTTGTCCCGTCTGTAGATCTTGTTACTTTAATAATTTAATTCTTAGTCAAAATACATCCTTAATAAAAGAAGTCTTTCATTTTATTAGGAAAAGTGAACGTTTTGACCTTTAAAAAGATGTTTTTCTTTCTTTTTTGAACTTATATAGTTTAGTATGTCGGTGAATAAATTTTTTGATGTAGGGCTATTGTTTATTTATTTGGGAAATTTTGAACTTTCTTTTTTGTATAACTATTGCACACATTCATAATTATTTAATGTTGTTGTTGCGTGTCTTTATATTTATATAGTATAACTTATCATATTTAGGAGAGGACTATCTAAGTTGTGATAACTTGTGTCTGAATTTTTTTGTTATATGTAATAGCAAATAAGATATGTTTAAATGAAAATTTGTCCTTCAAGCGGAAATGTTTGATCGGAACCCCGTGCGACGTCCCGCGCTTAAAGTCCTCCCACGAGAACGCTAAATATTTGTGGTATTTTAGTAACATAATGAAAGGTGTATGCTGATTGCATTTCTAAACGGATATGATCCCAATGTCGTTACAACAATCCGGTCCTCTTTTCCTCGATTGTAACCTTCCACCGAATGTGTAATAACATGACGGGTGCCACTACTGGAGCAGAATCAGTTTATTCTTCCGGAGTACTTAAGTTCACCCACAGTTTTTTTGTGGGGTTCGTGTTTCTCAGTCTTTTCTATTCAGTGTTTTGTTGACTTGCTTATCTTTCCTTCGTCATTCGTTTTTTTTTTTTGTCATGGTGTTGTCAGTTTCCCTTCGACTTACGAGTTTGGAATTTCCCTCTCTTCCGCCTCTCTTCTTGATCAGTTGCAACCTATCTTAAAATGAAATAAAGCTACAATTTAATAGCTAAATAGCCCATTGATTGTTTCTAGAAATGAAAATAAAAATACTGAATGAATTAAAAGCTTGAAAAACAGACTGCTCACGGCAATGTTAGATTACCAATATACAATGAAACAACTGCTAATATAAAACAAGGAGCAATATTACATCTACACATGTCAGATGTTCAGGTTTTCATTATTAAGCAATACGCCAAGTATATTATTGTTGACCTTTGTGCATAGTCTTGTAAAACACACAAAATCCAATAACATGACGCTGGTGCTTTCATGCAAAATTGAAAATATGCATTATATGTAACAACTGTAAACTTGTGTTCGTCCTTTCTTTTGTCACTTTGAATGGATAATTCAAAAAGCACATAAAAAACTTTAAAAGCAGTGTGCACTTTCAGAGCACTGTTCAATCCATACAAACAAAACATAAGTCAAATATCGCATATTTACCAAAATTATTGCACTGGCCATATTCAAGTTAGATAATTAGTCACTTAAACAAATACGGTTTAGTTCCAGACAAATCCATCTGCATACAAGAAACATGACACATCAGTGTGTAAACTGATGTAACGGGAACAATAGATAAGTATTTCTTATTCAAGCATGACTGTCTGTTTATTGCCATATGAACTTTCAATTTAGAAAATGCATATTGTTTTTGTGTGAATATAACATTTTAAATGTCATGGCTGGTCAGGTTAAAGTATTCAGGATGATACTTTTACAAAATTATTATCATTTAAAAGATTTTACTATTTTAAAAAATAAAACAAAAAGGTTTTAAAGAAAAGGTATTTTAAGCATAAATGTGCGGTCTTCTCAATGTATTTGAACAATTTGATATCTGAATAAGGTCCGTTTGAATTTGCCTAGTGGCTTAAAAAGTGTTAATTTTTGCTACATATCAATCAATTTTGTTGATGTTTTTACTGGACCTTTCTGGACTATGGCTGCATATATACAGAAAAAATGGTGTGTTCTAATGACATAAACTACAAGGAAAAAATAATTATGGTTTGTAGACGAGGATTTTATTCCAATAGCAAAACTTCAAACCAATTTTACACAAAACTTCTATAGCCTGCTGTTCTCAACACTTGCAATATTAAGAACAATAGGGAATGATGACATTATATAGTAATTCTCTTTTTATATTATTTATCTATAGGTTTTATAACGAGCGAAAATTGAACATTTTTGCCATCAACTCGAGTTATTTCATTTCATTATAATAATATACGAGCTTTTCCTATCGGTTCTGACTTGGGACATGCTCGTACAGATTGTGGAGGGGTTAAATATGTTTGTAAGCGCTTTATCATCCCCCTAACCTGAGACAATGGTGTAAAATCAAAACATAAGAACAAACTCAAATAAAATGCTACGCTGGGTGCAGCTTGATACGACCGCAGAAGTCGAACCCTTCAAACAATTGGGCAAGTATGGACACTACATTCCAGCTTAAAACAGCTCTGAATTTGGACTGTGATTGAATATTTGACACAACATAGGTTTGTGATACAAAATTAATGTGGTCAAAGAACTGAAAAATTTGAAATTGGACATTTACCTAATATGCTGTAATATCCAAAATCTAAATGGTAAAAATCAGCATAACAAAGAACCCCAAGAATTCAATTTTTGATGAAATCAAACAAAAGTTTAATTTAGCACCCTTTGGACATCAATATGGATTCACTTAAAAACTGACCCCAAAAATCCAAAATTAAATACATGTTAAGATTCAGCATTTCAAAGAACCCTATATATTCAATTTTTGTTGAAATCAAACGCAGATTAATTTTGGACCCCGAATAGGACTAACTTGAAACCTGGGCTCAAAATCAAAAATCTAAATACATGTTAATTAATAGACAATAAAAGCTTAGTTTTTAAAGGACTTCGCTTCAAAAGAAAAATATATATATATGGCATTCAGAAAATTAGTTTATACAGAATAACAAACAAACCTACCACAAAATTCTTCAAAAAAAAAACCTAAAAGAAGAAAAACATAATTTCCAAAATATCATTTATCATGAATACAATGTCTTTAAAAAATCTATAAAACTTATAATTATTTATTTTCAAAATATATAATAATGTACAGTAAATTTCAAACTATATTTATACTGTCCTACAGAGCTTAGCATCAACAACACTTAGGAAACGCAAAATTTTCAAATGAATCTGTCACTCCAATTATAATTTTGCTAGTTCATAATCCACATGTTTTGTTTTCTTGATAATAGGTAAAAGTTATTGCATGAATAAATTAATAGTAAATACATTGTACTAATCTATATGTACAAATGTGTATATTTAGTTAATTGTACAAATCTATTATGCAAATTGTGTGTAGTTTTATAGGAAGAACAATTAAATTTTCAATTTCATTTTGTTATGTGTAGGGGAATTTCACTATAAACTTTCCTACATTCTTTTTTATCTAATTCTATGATTAGGTTATAAAGCTGTTAAATATTATTCAAAAATATCTAATAATGAGCATTAAATTTCAAACTATATATCTATGGATACATAATTTATTCTCTAAAATTAGAAATGATGCTGTATCTATTTTTAAATATGACACAACTTAAAATTTCGATTAATTGTGCAATACATGTCTGAATTTGGATTCTGATTAAATATTTGATAAAGCATAGTTTCTGTCACAGAATGGATGTGGTCTAACTTAAAGTACTTAAATAACTTAAAATTGGACATTTATCGATAATGGTCCAATATATCCAAATCTAAATACACGAATGGAATCAGCATATCAATGAACCCAAAGAATTCAATTTTTGAAGAAATCAAACTAAGTTTAATTTTGGATACGTTGGATCTTAATGTCGACCAGTTTGAAAAATGGGCCCAAAATCAAAAATCTAAAACACTGTTAGATTGGGCACATCAAAGAACACCAATAATTCAACTTTTGATGAAATCAAAGAAAGTTTAATTTTGGACCCCAATTTGGACCAACTTTGAAAACCGGGCCCACAATCAAAAATCTAAAACACTGTTAGATTACGCATATCAAAGAACACCAATAATTCAATTTTTGATGAAATTAAACAAAGTTTAAATTTGGAGCCTTTGGACCTTAATGTGGACCAATTTGAAGACAGGCTCCAAAATTAAAAGTCATAATACATGGTTAGATTCAGCATATCAAAGAACACCAATAATTCAATTTTTGAAGAAATCAAACAAAGTTTAATTTTGGACCCTTTGAACCTTAATATGGATGAGTTCAAAAACAGACCCAAAATCCAAATAATAAATACCCAATTACATTCAGCATATTAAAGGACCCCAAGGATTCAAGATTTTTAATAAAACCTCATTTAAATTGGTCAAGAAATAAGCAATTTATACAAAGTATTACAAAAGAATTATGTTTGGCCCCTTTTAACTAAACCGTTACGGTCAAAAACCCTAAAATCAATCCCAAACTTTATTTTATGGTATAACACCTTGCGGCACTATTAAATAGCTATAAATAGACTCATACTCAAGTTATTGTCCAGAAACCAGAAAATCCTAGTTTTTTTTTGGTCCCTTTTCGGCCCCTAATTATTAAACGGTTTGGACCATGATCCCCAAATCAATCCCAACTTTCCTTTTGAAGTATGGAACCTTGTGGTAAAATTTCATAGAGATCCATACTCCTATTCACAAATTATTGTCCTGAAACATGAAAAATGCTTGTTTTTGACCCCTTTTTGGTCCCTAAATACTAAACAGCTACGACAATAACCCTTAGAATAAATCCCAACCTTCCTGTTGTGGTATGAAACTATGTGCTAAAATTTAAAAGAGATCCATACAATTCTCTGAAACTGACATTATCAAGATGCTTGATTTCTTGATTGACAACATATTTGTTACGTTTGGAGGACGTGTTTTTCAACAGACTGTCGGAATTCCAATGGGAACCAATTGTGCCCTCTTCTTGCCGACTTGTTTCTTTATTATTATGAGGCTGACTTCATACAGGAACTTCTTAGGAAGAAAGATAAGAAGTTAGCAATATCCTTTAACTTTACGTCCCGCTATATAGATGATGTTCTCTCACTAAATAATACAAAATTTGGTGACTATGTTGAACGAATCTATCCCATCGAACTAGAGATAAAGGATACTACAGATACAGTTAAGTCTGCCTCATATCTTGACTTACATCTAGAAATTGACAATGAGGGTCGGTTGAAAACAAAACTTTACGACAAAAGAGATGATTTCAGCTTCCCAATTGTGAACTTTCCATTTCTATGTAGCAACATTCCAGCAGCGCCTGCATACTGAGTATATATCTCCCAATTGATACGATATTCCCGGGCTTGTATTTCCTATCATTATTTCCTTGAAAGAGGATTGCTGCTCACAAGGAAGCTATTTAACCCAGAGTTCCAAAAGTTGAAATCATCCCTTCGTAAATTTTACGGACGCCATCAAGAGTTGGTTGACCGTTATGGAATAACCGTTTCACAGATGATATCGGATATGTTCCTTATGTCGTTACTACAATACCCTTCCCTTTTCACGAATGTGACCTACCGAATTAGACTATTTACCGGATTTGTAATAACATAAGCAACACGACGGGTGCCACATGTGGAGCAGGATCTGCTTACCCTTCCGGAGCACCTGAGATCACCCCCAGTTTTTGGTGGGGTTCGTGTTGCTTAGTCTTTAGTTTTCTATGTTGTGTCATCTCTACTATTATTTGTCTGTTTGTCTTTTTATTTTTGGCCATGGCGTTGTCAGTTTGTTTTCGATCTTTGAGTTTGACTGTCCCTCTGGTATCTTTCGTCCCTCTTTTATACTCAAGTTATTGCCTGCAAACCACAAAAAATAGTTGTTTTTGCCCCTTTTCGACCCCTAATTATTAAACAGTTTGAGCCAAGATCCCTCCAAAATCAATCCCAACTTTCCTGTTGAAGTATGGAACCTAGAGTAAAATTTCATAGAAATCTATACTTATATACACAAATTATTGTCCTGAAACATCCAAAATGCTTGTTGTTGGTCCTAATTACAAAACAGCTACGACAATAACCCCCAAAATAAATCCCAACCTTCCTATTGTGGTATAGAACCTTGTTCTAAAATGTAATAGAGATCCATACACTAAACTCGAGTTATTGTCTATGAACCAGACAAATAATTGTTTTTGTTAGGCCCTTTTTGGCCCCTATTTCCTAAACAGCTATGACAATAACCCCAAAATTAATCCCAACCTTCCTATTGTGGTGTGGAACATTGTGCTAAAATTTAATAGAGATATATGCACTTATACTCAAGTTATTGTCTTAAAACCAGACAAATAATTGTGTTTGGCCCCTTTCGGACCCCTAATTACAAATAAGCCAAACCCTCCTATTGTGGTATGGAACTTTGTGCTAAAATTTCATACAGATCCATACACTTATACTAAAGTTATTGTCTGCGAACCAATTTATTTTCTATGAACCAGTAAAACTGGCCTTTTTTTGCCCCTTATTACAAAACTGCTAGGACCATAGCCCTAAAAACTGGCCTTTTTTGGCCCCTTATTACAAAACTGCTAGGACCATAGCCCCAAAAACAATCCAAACCATCCTTTAGTGGTATGGAACCTTGTGCTAAAATTTCATAGAGATCCATACAATTATACTCAAGTTATTGTCTGCGAACCAAAATGTCTTCGAATACAAACGCAGACATCGCCATAACATAATACGGACGCAAAAAAATTATCGGTCGTATAAAAAATAGTTGGAAATGGCTTGACTCATTATCTCGACACAAAACACACAAAAAACAACTAACATAAAGACTTAAGACACAAGGGACCGATTTAAGACCACTCGTAGTTACTGAAAACTACTTCAAAGCCCATAACAAACAAAAGAAGATATTTCGGGCCGAATAAATCATGTTCTCCAAGACTAAAGTACCAATCAGTACAAATCCAGCAGATTCAGTGTAAAGAGTCATTAAAGACATTAACAGTCTGAGAAAGGCATGTCCTTGTGAAATGCCAAAATATTAATAAATAATATCGACAGGATGTAGGACCATAAGTTTTCATAAATGTAAAGCAATACTTATTTTAGTGTGTTTTAATTTAGGGCCATATAAGCTTTTGTCACCACTTTTAAGTCGTCTGTTGTCCGCCGTCCATTAACCTTTCTTTAAATTGATTGATTGGTGTTTAACGCCACATTCAAGACTATTGTGCCATTTCGTGGCGGTCAGTTTTTATTGGTGGATGAAGCCGGAGTGCCGGGGGAGAACACCGACCTTTGGTAGGAAATCTGACAATCCTAGTTAATTAAAATTGGAGTCGAGTGCACCTGTCACGTGCGGGATTCGAACTCACAACCTCAGTGTTGACAGGCTAGTGATACAGTAGTTTGACTAAGTGGATCACTCGACCACCGAGGACCCCATTTTCTTTTAAAATCATCAATATAACTGTTCATTGTATTATAACCAAAGGTTGTGATTTTAATCCAGGTTAACAACAAAGATGGCCGCTGTTATTAAATATAGAACATAGGTGTCAAACTAGTTTCGGCTAATATCTTGAAACTATAGCAAACTACGAAAAATAGTCAGCTTTATCAACCCTAAAATTTTTAGAAAATTTGTCCACCTGTTTTAGAGTTATTGCCCTTGAAATGTTGCTTTAAAAAAACGTGTTTGCATTTCTGGGCTATTGCTTTAAACACTACAGGGGCTAGGTTAAAAGTAAAATATGCAAAAGTAATAAGCATAACAAGTTCTATCTACCTGAAAAGTTTCAGAAAAATCTGAAGACCCTAAATGGTGTTATTGCCCCAGAAATGTAAGTTTTGTCAACTTTCACAGATTTTGACTGTTGTCTTAAAAAGAATAGGAGCTAGGTTAAAAGCGTATTTGATCTAAAGACACATCCTAGTCCTAATGCATCTTATATAAACAGGCCACATTTTATAGGTACCTATTTCTTTATAACATCATTCTTACATCTTAAAAAGTATCAACGTGTGTTTGTTTATTTAGTAGCTATGGATTCATATGGTCTGATACAGTATCCCAAGATCTATATATTATAGTCTGTTTGATACTTCAAATGTGTTCCTCAGTTTATAGAATATTAGTTAGTTGCCAAGTTGCAGATTAAATAAGATAAAATCAAAGTTAAATTAGACAGAAAACCATAGGTGAATTTTGTTGAAATATGCATACAGAACAATCATAGAATTCACAATCACTGTTGTAAAGATCGAAGTGATTGTTCATTCTCAAGCCATATTTTAGTCTTTCTTTGAAATATGGTAGTGAAAAATAAGTTATGATATAAAAATATTGTTGCGCTTCTGTCAATTCTTGAAAATAGATTGGGATTTTTTTCAGTTGATAGAATGAGCTTAAATCAGTGTCAAAGTATTAAAAAAGTCACTTGATTTGCAAAAAATGTCCTATAAATTACAAATTGACATTGTTTGTGTTAAGGTTAAAATTTTTCCAAACAGAATGAATTACTAAATAATATTCCTCTTTAAAGGTGTGGATTAACTTTATTCTTGTAGTTCCTATATAAAACATCACATAACATATCAGCTTCTAGGTCATTAGAAAAAATTGTATTCTTCCAATTTCAAATAGAGTAAATCCACAATACAATTATAAATAACACAAAATAGCAATAATGGCTGGCATGTGTATTCTTCTTCAATATAAGAGTTAAGTTCCTACTAGAGTGTTGAAACTCTGAAATTTCAGACTACACAATCATTGCTATAAAATTTAACTTAAGTGTGAGGAGGACCTCAAATAAAAATATTAATACCATATAAAAATTTCTTATTCATATTAAATACACCATTGCAGCTATACATTCTATATGTATTCATCCAATGAGTTATATGATTGTGATGGCTACAAGATTTTTAAGACAACACAGTTTATTATACCCCCACTTTCTAAAGCAGCAGTGTCGATTCATCTGTCCGTTCATTCGTTAGATCCTTCAACATTCTGTCCCACTTTTGTATCTACAACTGGTCTTGAGCTAATTGATAGAATTATGTAAAACTTTCACAGAATTATTATCACAATGTTCTTTTGCACCTCCTTTTTCATTTCTTCATCTAAATGATTTTTGGGGTTTACTTTGAGATGACATGGACAGTCATTTCAGCACACTGTAGTACAAATTTGGGGTACCCATTTTGTATCTGCAACTTCACTCTTAAACCCCTAATTACAATTGATTGAATCTTTTATCACAATATTAAATATATGGTATTGTGTACCTCCTATTTTGTTCTTTGATCTGAATAATTTGGTGATTTTCCTTACCAAAGCATGGACTTTGGCAACCACTTTATTTTGGGGTACCTATTTTGTATCCAACTCCTCCTGAACCCCTTATTACAATTTATTGAAAGTTTTTCACAATCTTAACCATATATTATTGCACCTCCTATCTATTTTTTTATCAGAATCATTTCAAATGTTTCCTTCAGCAAATCATGTGCACACTATAATTCATGTAGGCTTGAATTTATATTGATTTTACCATAGGTTGACCCTTTATGCTAAATATTGTACCATGAGCACTAGAGATAGAGTATGATTGGAACAGCCCAAAAAAGTCATGACATTGATGATCAGCTGACATACACTTTATTTGTATATTACCAGGGGTGTGCACTAAAGCGTTTTCAGAACGTGAAATTAGAATATACATTTACATCCAATTCTAAAAGCCTAATCAGTTGCTTATTTCTATAATCGATTTTGTCATCAACAAATTAAAATATAACTAAATTTGTATTCTTTTGAATGGTTTTTTGGGATGTTTAAATACACATCCACGTAGAGATTGCTTTATCTATATATAACATGATACATATTTATTATAAGGTTAAATCCTAACTATCCTACTGCCTGTCGATACTTTTATTTTGGCATTGCACAAGTCATGTCTTCTTTGACTGTCCATGGCGTTAAAAAACTAAATCCCTGGGATGTGTTTTAATTGATTTTAGTCTCTGATGCATGATTTAATATTATTAATTGTTTTTGGCTTTTAACTAGCTTTCAGTAACTGCCAGTACTCTCAAATCGTACTTTCCTGTTAAATTGACCTGTTGACACAATTTGTAATGCTTTTTTGTTATTCAATGTTTACTTATTTTGTGTTATATCTCGTCTCACTATTTCTAATATGAACCACCTTTGATAAGTATTTAGTATTACGATAAATTTTCACTTCTGTACTCATACTGTGAACAACAAATTTATTTAATTTGTAAAATCTTTTTATTAATATTGTACAAATGTATTCATATTGTGTCAAAGATCAAATTTTTTCGTTCAGTGTATGTTTACTTCTTTTTGTCTATATGTACTGTTTCAGGTTAGGGTGAAGGTTGGCACCTGTTAAAACGTTTAAACCTGCTGCATTTGTATGCACCTGTCCTAAGTCAGGAGCCTGTTCAGTGATTGTCGTCTGTTGATGTGGTTCATAAGTGTTTCTCATTTCTTGTTTTTTATATAGATTAAACTGTTGGTTTTCCTATTAGAATTGTTTTACACTAGTCATTTTGGGGCCCTTTATAGCTTGCTGTTCGGTGTGAGCCAAGGCTCCGTGTTGAAGGCCGTACTTTGACCTTTAATTGTTTACTTTTTACACATTGTGACTTCGCTGAAGAGTTATCTCAATGACACTCATACCACATCTTCTTATTTCTATAATCAGAATTTGATGAAATTTTCTCAGAATCTTCACCATATGATTCCAAATTGCAACTCCTATTTTGTTTTTGATCTCAATTAATTTTGGTGTTTCACTTATTAAAGCATGGACTTTGGAAGGGGCAGGGGTATATTTGGTGAGCAAAGCTCACAGTTTCATTACGTAATTTTGAAGGTAAATTAGACTTTTTGTCACAGGGGGAAACAATTAACATGTTAAGGATCCTGTCATTTGTAGAAAATTTTAAGAAAACAAACCTCCTGAAATCCTGATTATATGTACAACTTTAAATATGTAAAAACACTCTGCATAATAGCTCTTTTAATTTATATATAAGAAAATGTATCTCTATTAAATAAAACAATTTAATCACAAATTGAAATAAATACATTTGTACCCTTAAAACATCTAGTTTTTGTAATTATCACATATCTTTTTAATGAGCAATCTGTTGAAAATTTTATCATATATATTAAGCAGTATGATTTGTTTATTAATGTAACTCATTTCTATTTTGTCATATTTCAGGCAAAATACAATTAAAACTATATAATTAAAAAGTCCCAGTTGTTTATTGTTCATGTACTTCTATGAATCAATGTTTATTACGTGAATTATATACTGTGAAGTCTAACATATGAATTCCCAAGTCTAAAGCTACAAATAATCTCTGAAAATCTGTATCCAAACAGTATACAGGAGATCTCTTCTGACCACAATAATACATCTGTAATGAGAAATTTAAAACATTAAATAGTATCTAGCATTTATAATTAAATGTGTTTTCCACCAATTTAAACATAAATAAACTTATCATTCTTGGCACTGTATATTCCTTCACAGAGATAACAAAATAAAATATGAAAAACATGTCAACAATAAATCTTAATACTATTAGTTCATTTATGTTTTTGGATACTAATTTGCATGGATTGAGGAAAAGTTATATTTTCTTAGATATTTGATTTAGATGGGTTAGCATAAGTGTGCATACAAGCCTATAGAAAATGTGTATTCTTTTTAACATTTGAATTCGTGGTTAACATATCCCCATGAAATCCATGAAAATTGGTATCCCATGATTAATACAGAATCCACAGTAGTACACCAAAACGTATGATATTTGTGCTCCTTTAACAGTATAAATCATACATATTTAATTCATTTTTGTTGTAAGTGTACTTTAGTTTTATCATAAGTTATTTTTGTTCAATTTGGTTTTAAAAATTCACATATTGGTGACAAATCTGATAATTATATTGACCATAAACTTGTTTAAATGTAGCACAGTCCCACATAGTTTTACTGTCTTGCAAATCCAATACAAAACCTAGAGAAAGACTTGTGCAAAAGATTTCAAATAATATAATAGAAAGTTATATCAATGAATTATCATTTGTAAACAATTACCTGCACTGGATCTTTTAATCTTTTATCCCATAATCTTGTCATTCCATACTGAAATGTTCCAGTTAATATCACATTGTTTCCATCTGACTGTATGGAGGATAACTCTGTATCAAATGGTTCTGTCCATTCTTTTTCACTGTAAACAAATATCAACCTCCAACATCATTGAATAGTAAACTAAACCAATGACAACTTATATTCTTGAAAATTTAAAATAATTAATCATGTTAATGTAATGCTAATGTATTTTTTTTTGCTTTTTTCACTCTTTTTTCTGTAGTCTGTTGAAATTTTATGAAGTTGTGGTTTGTCTCCTCAAAAGAAACTGTTCAATTGGAAAGAAATTTTACTATACTGCTCTAGGTAAGACATAATCATCAATTTTGTAATAAAAGTGAATGAAGAAAGCATACTCATAATCTTAAATTTATTTGAAATCCACATTTTTAGATGACACATTGTTAATTATTCACAAACTATGAATGGTAATGTAGTAATTAAACTTGCTTTAAAACTATCAAACTTGCTTTTATCAGGCCTTTGTTTTCATGTTTGAATTGTTTTACATTTGTCAGTTTGGGGCCTTTTATAGCTTGCTATGTGGTATGGGTTTTGCTCATTGTTGAAGCTGTAGAGTGACCTACAGTTGCTAACTTTTACTCATTTGGTCTCTGTAGGAGAGTTGTCTCACTGGCAATTATACATGTAACACATCTTCTTTCTTTTATATTTATATTATTCATTTTCAGAATGTCTTTGGTTCTTATAAATGAAATAAAAGCTTTAAGCTTAAATAGTTTTATTTTTCATCTAAGGTTAATTTTAAAAACTGATTTAAGGATATGAGACAAACATTGATAGATTTTCTAGCTTTTGTAAATGTAGAATAAAAGCATTAATATAACAATTTTTTTGAATTTGAATTACTCCCTAATTCATGTGAAAATTAGTTGTCATCTATGTGTGTCATTTAAATACAAGCAGAGGAATTTAAATATGAGTACTGTGGATTCATTATTATTTGCAGGATACCAATGTTAGTGGACTTCGTGGGTATGGGTTTACCATGAATACCAATGTTAGTAGACTTCGTGGGTATGGGTTAACCATGAATACCAATGTTAGTGGACTTCGTGGGTATGGGTTAACCATGAATACCAATGTTAGTGGACTTCGTAGGTATGGGTTAACCATGAATACCAATGTTAGTGGACTTCGTAGGTATGGGTTAACCATGAATACCAATGTTAGTAGACTTCGTGGGTATGGGTTAACCATGAATACCAATGTAATTGGACTTCATGGGTATGGGTTAACCATGAATACCAATGTTAGTGGACTTCGTGGGTATGGGTTAACCATGAATACCAATGTTAGTGGACTTCGTAGGTATGGGTTAACCATGAATACCAATGTTAGTGGACTTCGTGGGTTTGGGTTAACCATGAATACCAATGTTAGTGGACTTCGTAGGTATGGGTTAACCATGAATACCAATGTTAGTGGACTTCATAGGTATGGGTTAACCATGAATACCAATGTTAGTGGACTTCGTGGGTTTGGGTTAACCATGAATACCAATGTTAGTGGACTTCGTAGGTATGGGTTAACCATGAATACCAATGTTAGTGGACTTCGTAGGTATGGGTTAAGGTGGCTCGGGTGTCTTCCTCCATCTTGGATTTTGAAGTAGCAGATAACGTTGGTCTAGATATTTGATGAAATGTGCAAATTTTGAGAGTAGTATATAATTTATGTAAAAGACTTTTGATGAAAATATAGAAAATTGTGTGTTTTATCCTAATTACAGCTGTAATTTCTCAAAAACACCTTATTTGTTTGTGTTTGATTAGATTTTTTCAACTTTGCCAAATAAGGGGAGATAACTCAGATAAAGTAATTTTTATAATAGAAAGTGTTGTGAATTTACCTATTTTGATATGTAGCAAGAAAACAAGTTCGGTGACCCCATTTTTTTTTTCTTATATGAAAGCATGTTATAAGAGCTATCTTCTCACATTTTATCTTAAAGTTCTATCAAGTAGTTTTCTTTTTATCACACAAAATTTGATTTTCTATGCATAATCTATACAAAATCTGACAATTTTGCACGACCTGTAGCGTGAAAAAAAGTCCGGTGGCCCATACTTTTTATTATATTTTTGAAAAAAGCATGATAAAAACTTCATTTTGACAAATTATCAAAAAATTCTATCAATTTTAATTAAGACTCCCCAGCCACCTTAACCATGAATACCAATGTTAGTGGACTTCGTGGGTATGGGTTAACTATGAATACAAATGTTAGTGGACTTCGTGGGTATGGGTTAACCATGAATACAAATGTTAGTGGACTTCGTGGGTATGGGTTAACCATGAATACAAATGTTCAACAAAGTACAATTTTTCTATAGGATTGTATGCTGAATTTGGCAAAATAATTAAAACAAATATCCACAACTTATTATTTATTCCAATAGAATAAATGAATCCATAATATAATTTCTTCTGCCATTTGCACTACAAACACTTGTCTGTGGCTCTTTCTTTAGCAACTTGATTAAATTTCTAAACAGTTTAGATATATGATACAAATAGCTACTGTGGTAGAATCCCTTAATGAATTTTAAATTCCTTTCTACTTCCTCATGAAACTATTCAATCAAATGAGACGGCCTTTTGGTTTAATTTTTATATTGTGTTACCTGCATTTGTTTCACAACTTATTTATAAAGTAAACTTGATGCTTTTCTTGTTTCTATTTAAACAACCATCAAATTATATCACTGTGAAATGTTCATCTAATCATTACAATATACATGAAGCAGTACTAACCATGAGAGAGTCCTGAGATCCCATAACCGTAAACTTGTATCATATCCACAGGTCAACATTATATGTGGTGTCTCATACTTTATGTCTAATACACCTGCTCCTTTCTTATAACCAGATCCTAGGCTGTACAGTAATCTACAACTGTTAAGCATAATAAACTATTAACACAGAGATATATCTCGCCTTTTTGTACTTTTGATAATGCAAATGTTGAAATTAAAATAGCAATACTTTAACATGTAAGTTATGCAAATACTCAAAGTCAATGAACCATGACTGAAGGTGTGCCAATGCTAATACAACTGCATACCAAATACCATAGACTTATCATAAGTCGTTCCCTTTCAACAAACCTAAACACAAACATGACAAACATTGACTTGTAAACTATGTAAAAATTTCAAAGTCAATGAACCATGATGAGGGTTAGGGGCTATATAATCCATGGAAACGAGACTTGCAAATGCCAATACATTTGCATACCAAATATCATTGACTTAACATTAGCGGTTCATCTTAAACTGATCTAATCACATACTAATACATGTAAACTAAGCAAAAGTTTCAAAGTCAATAGACCATGACTGAGGGGGTGGGACCAAATATTCTCCATGGAAATGAGATGTGCTAATGTTTATACAACTGCATACCAATTATCATTGACCTACCACTAATGGTTCCCCTTGAACTGACCTAATCACAAACTAATACATGAAAACGAAGCAAAAGTTTCAAAGTCAATAGACCATGAATAAGGAGGCAGGGCCAAATAATCTCCATGGAAATGAGATGTGCTAATGCTTATATAACTGCATACCAAATATCATTGACCTACCACTAGTGGTTTCCCATAATCTGACCTAATCACAAACTAATACATGTAAACAAACAAAGTTTCAAAGTCAATAGACCTTGACTGAGGGGGCAGGGCCAAATAATCTCCATGGTAATGAGATGTGCCAATGCTAATACAACTGCATACCAAATATCATTGACCTACCACTAGCGGTTCACCATGAACTAGACCAAATCACAAACTAATACATTGTTGACGCTGCCGCCGGAAACAGCATACCTATGTCTCGCTTTTTTTTGACTCTGTCAAGGCGAGACAAAAATGATATAAAATTTCAACAAAGGTACCAGTCTTATAATTTGTTATGCCAGATACATGTTTCATAAACATAAGACTCATCAATTGAAAGGCAAAATCATATACAAAGTTGAAGAGCACTTAAACCAAAATTTCCGAAAGGTTATGCCTTTGGGCCGAAAAATCTTAGTGTTTAGAATAATTCAACATAAAATTTCCAAAATTTGACAGTATCATTGATATTTCATATCAACACAGAAGTGATGATTACTGGCCAGTGGGCTGGTGACACCTCAGGACAAAAAGCCCACCAGATGTGGCAGACCCAGTAGACAAACCTTATAAGCAAGAACTAGTGATAATAAAATGTACATTGTTGATAAGGAAAAGATGTGGATTTTAGATATTTATTTTACAATCAACAATTCTAAGTCATATGCCTGTTTAATGACACCCAAACAGACACAAAAAGGCCTTATACCAATACAATAAATTTTTGTTTTGAGTAAGAAAACTTGGTTACAAGAAGTTTTTCTGACGACTTTATTCACAAATTTAACCTTACACTTATTTCAATCATTCTTCAATTATCTTCACCAATATTTCATACCTTTCAAGATCATGCACTTCTACTGGAGTTCTGTTTGTTTCAAGACCTGCATTTCCAATGGTAAATGTGCTGCAAATTTACAATTTAACATGTTTACAAATTAAAACTAGATTTATCTAACGTTGTTACATTTATTTGAATAAATTAATCTTATTTTCATTAAATACTATACATGACTATATACCCCAGTAGTGATCTTTTACTGTTACATGTTGTATATATGACTATATACCCCAGTAGTGATCTTTTACTGTTACATGTATTATTTGACTGTCTACCTGAGAATAAAGTTTTATATCTCTTTTTTTATAATGATAATATGAACTCAGTCTGATGGTCTCATTACTATAACCTGCATGTCAGGGATTGGCACGATTACTGACAAATGTAATCGATTAATAATCGATTACATGAAGGTATTTTGTGCAATCGATTAATAATCGATTACTCAGATTTTTGTATGTAATCGATTGCAATCGATTACTTTATCAAAAGTAATTACATTACTTTTCGATTACTGTCAATTACATGCTTCAAAATTTAAAAAAAAAATAAAGTAAGTTAAACACTATCATGTTGATCAACGTTTGTATAGTAGGTGTTTAGAACTTTACCAAAAAAACAGCATTTAAATCATTGTTTCCAAATTATAAGTTGACAGTTGTTATCTAGATGGAATCTCTTACTGAGGATCAGAATTATTAAAAAAATCTTGAAATTTGACTTTCAACATGAATTAGAGATGACATTGCATTCCATCAATCACTTATATATATGTTTAAAGTTTTTTTCAATAATTTTGCTTTCGTACTGACTTAACTTAGCTTTTTTGTTTTTATTCATTAAAAGCAGGTACATTTTAGCATAGTTTTTTACAATGTTGGAAGTTTTCTCAGAAGAAAATATAAAAAAGTAGAATTATTAATTAGTTCAGCTAATTCTAAGGATCAAAATTTATAATTATAATGACAAACATGATTTAATCCTTTTATTGGAAAACCACCTTAATTATAGGTTATAAAACTGCCAATGGAGTATAATTTATAACCTGGGGCAAAATAATGTAAATCTCCATCTTAATTAGACAAACAGTAATTGAAATAAAAACAAAGAATGTGTCTTATATAGTGATTAGAAGACTTTGATCATCTGATTAGTAAAGACAAGTTTGTTAAGATTTTTTTATTCTATAATAAAATTATAAACAGTATATATTTATAGTGTCAACGAGGGATACATGTATCATTTCTGAAAAGAATTTCAATGCATAGGCATTGGTTCATTGTTAAAAGGATTTTGTGTACTTATTTTTTATATACATGTATATCTTAACATTATAAGAAATCAACTGTTTTATCTATTCTAAGCTTAAATCTTATTGAAAATTATGCTTTTAGGAAATTTAATACAAATAAGCTTACTACTTTAAGGAAGTACAGAACTTAACTTAAGACACATTTCTTATTTTAAATCTATTTTCTTATTTTAATATAAAAGGTGTTGACTTATTGACAAGCACATAAATCCATTTGTTTCAAAAGCTAGATATAAAATAAATTATGGTAGGGGATCTGGTTGATCATAATGCAGCTTGAGACAATAGATAGAAATATAAAAGCAGTTGATAAACTCTTAAGTCATATCAGTACTTCAAAGTGATGAATACATACATGTTTTCATTTAAAATACTAGGTTATATTTCATCAAACTATTTTACTGAAGTAATCGAAATGTAATCAAAAGTAATCGATGATTACATCATGATTTTTGCTGTAATCGATTAAATTACGATTACATGTAATCGAAAATGTCTTCGATTACAGATTACTGTCGATTACTGGAAAAAATGTAATCAATTACAATTACAGATTACGATTACCCCATCCCTGCTGCATGTGCATTCATTAGGTATTATTGAGGTTCTTATTTTTGTGTATTTTGTAGATATAAGTGAACCATAACTTAATTAATAGTCAATAAAATACTTGCATGAGAACTTGTCAAAACCAAGAAACCAAATATCCGTGAACATGGGTACCCTCAGGTATTAATGAATCTAAAGCTATTTTTTTTGTATTTCAAACACATTTACATTTCATTATCATTTGTTTTGGTGTTCAACAACACATGTTTGCATCTCAATGATTGCTGTATTCACATGCCAGCTTTAGCCAAAAGATACATGTATGCAGGGAATTTACAAATGTACATGTAGTCATGCAATTATACATATAAAGCTAGGAGTTGAAAAATGGGCGCAATAACTACAATAATATTAATGTTTCACTTTGTATTAATGTTATTAATGTTATCAATCGCCAAAATTAATTTTCATGAAAAATTATTATATTATTTTATCTGTTGATATCTATTGTTAATGCTAGGAATCATCATACAGGTACTTCTGCACGAGTTTCTGTCAGTTCAGGGGTTACAACACCGTAAGGAAGAAAAAGACAATGCAATGCTACTGCCACCTAAACAGCGACTTATAGGATAAATATTACATTTGTAACTATACAGTTTATATTGAGTTACAAAAAAAGTATACTATAATTTTCAAATTCTGACAATTACCTGCCATCTGGAGATGTTGCCACTGACCACACCCTGTTGGGATTTCTGACAGTGTTACTACAGTTGTTTATAGTGACTACACCAGACTTGTCATCATTGTTTGTATTGATAACCTGTAGTTAAAATATAATTGAAATTATTTTATAATCTATGTAATGTATATATAAAACAAAATGGTCAGTTAAAACTTCTACATAAAATGTTATATCATAATGACTGTAAATAATGAACCTAAAGAAAAGTCTGTCATTTTGTATCAGTTGTTTATTTGATGTCTTCCCCTCATTGTTAAGATTATTAGTATGGTATGTACCATCTATCCTTATCATATGTCTGAATTCACTATATCTGCTTCACAAAATACATAGATATAAGAAGATATGGTATGAGTGGCAATGAGACAACTCTCCATCCAAGTCACAATTTGTAAAAGTAAAACATGTACAAAATGTATAAGGTAAAAATGCACATTCCAAGTCCTTCAAGACTGAATATGAGCATTGGTACATGTAACACCATTTTTGGCATATTTTGGTGTATCTTTATTAATCTATCAACATGCCAAAAAATCTAAATTTCTCAAAGCATTATCAATAGCTTAATTTTTCCTGATCAACTTTAATATAATACATGTAACATACATGTATGAACAACATTTATACTTAAATTTGTAGGTTAATTTTAAATAAGAAATTATCACAAATTAAAACTTAAATCACTATAATTTTCTCATAGCGACGCGGGATTCAAAATAAGCTCTGCTTCCCTAAAATTATACTACATTTACAATACATGCTAGATTTATTCAGCTAGCACCAGGACAAAATATAGCAAAATGGTACTAGTGTTATAAAGCCCTGAGAAGAACATTGCTAGCAAACAATTCCAAACAAATACAATAAACACTGACTCATCTTGCACTGACATAACCTTTTATTAATTGTACATTTTTTATGATAAAATTTATTGCTACATAAAATAAGGAGACGTACATCATTTGTACATATGGTATGATTGACAATGATACAACTATCCACCAGAGAACAAATGATATAGATGATAGCAACTATAGGTAACCATATGGTCTTCATCAATGAGCAAATCCCATACTGTATAGCAAGCTATAAAAGGCTCTGACATGGCAAAATGTAAAACAATTCAAATGAAAAAACCAATATATATGTGAAAATCACTGAAGGTAGACATGCAATTCACCTTCTATATTGGTAGAGCCACTTATTCAACCCTATTATATTCAGCAAAAGCACTTTCTATTATCAATGTATCATTTCCGATACAGTCACAGTGACACTTACTTTAACTGATCCATCTTGGTAACCAGCCACAACTGTATCATTATATACAGCTACAGCTTGTGTATCACCACATTCATCGAAATTGTATTCAAACTTCTTTTCTTTTGAAACAGTACTAAATCCTATAATACTGCCCCCTCTATAATTGAAACAGTAAACATATTCACAGTTCAATTTTTTTTTTGAAAAAAGAAAACAAACACACTTTACACACTAAAACTAAATGAATTTTTGTAATTGAGCGTCACTAATAAATCTTTCGTAAATGAAGCGTGTGTCTAGCAAACAAATTATCTTTGATGAGTTTTTTTCTAAGCTTCTATTTTCAAGATATTTAATTCATCAAAAGTAATAATGATTTATAAAGTCTTTCTATCTTTATGTTGTTACATTTTGTACATGTATTATGTTTGGCATTTTCCTTTGATGCATTTTAAACTTATCTTGAACATTCTTTTATACACTCCACTAACATGTCAACATGCAGGCTATATACATGAATAATGAGATTGTTTTGAGTTATAAAAGTTCTCACATAGATGAAGCCCATACACTGTGATCATCACTCTTGGAATTTTAATACTGTACATTACATACTGACTCAAGAATATCTACTTTATATCTTTTAAATTTCATATAAATTATATAAATGCATTGCTTATTAGTTTAATGCTCTTTTTTCTGCAATAACTTATTGTTTTCCATTCGTTTGATGTGTTTGAGCTTTTGATTTTGCCATTTGATAAGGGATTTTCCGTTTTGAATTTTCCTTGGAGTTCAGTATTTTTGTTATTTTACCTTATAATTATACATTAATATTTCTGTAGATAAATAAAATCTACCTAAATCCACTGACGAGAACATCATCATTGACCACAAACTTTGTTACATCATAATTACAGCAAGAGATTCTGTTTGACACATCTTCTTTTACTGTACTGTCATTAAATACATTGTAACAATTAATGTTCACTGCATTGGAAACATAAAGCTTCTGTCCATGTAGTCTAGCCCATGGCATCAATCTTAAAAAAAAAATATATGTTACATGTGTATTAAATGTCAATAAAATACATGCTTACAAAATATAATACTGTTTTCATATTTCAATTTACTTGTAAAGGAATAAAAAATTCATACAAGCAACAGTTGTATTCGCTAAATGTAACAAAAAATAGTGTCTTAGCTACATAAAATGTACATTTACATTAAATTATAAACTACAATTTAACAATTCTCAATCACATTGTTTTTTTTAGAAATTATATTCATGTTATACAATGTACTGTTTCTGCTTAAATTTTACAAAGAAAACAAATTGGAATAGTAAATATGTTCATAAAATTTCATATGCAGGCAGCCATAAGGAATATACATGAAATTTAAATACACATTATAAACCTGATATACGAAAGGCATATATATCATTGTACAATGTGCATACTTTGTCTTGTGTTTGACAAACTGTGTATCCTTAACAATCTTGGTTTCCCAGTTCTTTGCTATTCTACACCTATCTTTTAACATAATTCTTCTTTTCCTGAAAGACAAATAGTTTAACAAATTTCAAAGGTAACATAATTAATCACAATCAAGTCAAACGCTTTCCAGCGATGGACATACATGACATATCAGACAAAAATTTTGTTAGTAATTTAAGTGTATGTATCTATAGCCATGATAGCTACCAAAAAAAAAGATTTTTCTATATATGTACATGTACTTACATTGTTAATTATTAGTTCATAAAACAACATTTAAAAATGCCTACTTTGCACAAAATATCAGTCCATTTGAAATTATATTTTTTCAGAGCAACTTTGAATTTCTGCCATTGTGTAGATTTGTTAAAGAACCTCCATACTCAGACAGATCAATCGGATTTTCATATATTTTAAAGTTTTACATCATGATATTGCCTAATTGATTTTGTAAAGAAAGAAAATAGTGTGCTGGTAAAATATAAAGAGTTCTTACATAATTTTCCTATAAACATGATAAAGCAAAGACTGATTTATTAGTTTTGAATTTGAGTTACATGTTATGTCAAGTTTTGCAGATAAAAGTGCAGCACATACTTTAACTACATAAGATATACAAGGTATCGGGTCCGTTCGCTCCAAGAACATGTTCCCACCCCACATGTTTGCCACCCATGGGTTTGTTCACACCCTACTTTTATTCAAATACAGGTTGAATTATTCAATGTTTTTAAGATGTATATGTCCAACTATTTATATTTACATGAATAAAATTTGTGAATTTTCTAAATGAAAAAATTCTTAAACATGTTAAACATGTTAAATGTTAATTATTTATGAATACTGTTATTTTGGTACTTACATATAGCATGTATAGCTAACTTAGTATTATTGTTGTTTGATGTCTTCCGCCTTTATTTTACAAATCTTTACAAATGAGTGACTTGGCCTTTGATCATCATGACAATATCTATTATTTATTTCGTCAAAATAATTCACAAAACACTAAAGGAAACCTGTTTACATTTTTAGAATGTCAGTTTATTTTAAAACAATAAAAAAAATTGTTATCTTTATTTAATAATAATTTATCATGTTCATGATGTTTATAGCAACATCAGGGACTCATTTCACAAAAAAACATACAAGAAAAATTTTTTGTAAGTCATGAACAGTTCTGTATAACTTACAATCAATTTTAGTCATATGATTTTTGTGTAAAAAGAGCCTAAGAGCTACATTTTTTTTATTTCTGTTTTTGGGGATATACAATTCCATCATTTGAAATTTGATGTAGTAAAAACCTTTGAACTCCTCTTTAAGTTTTAGTCTCAGTGACGAAAACTTCATTTCGCATTAATACCGGTTTTGTATCTTTTGATTGGTCACTCTTTCTCTAATGTTTTGTCTGTTATATTTACATTTGTGATTGTCCTTTTTGTTATAGCATACACGAACATCAATGTACATTGTATATACATATGTACACTGTATGTTACATTTTAAAAAGGGTGCGAACGTGAATGGGGGCGAACATATATGGGAGCAAATGTGATTTCGGGCTTATGGACCTGGATTCAATATACAAGAACCTACATTTGTATCTTAAACGTTTTCCAGTTGCACAAGTTTTCTGTCATTTTGTCTGTACTCAGAATATATTATAAGTTGTAAACATTGCAATATTTGCATCTTAAAATTTATTCTTCTGTAAATTTAAGATAGAATCACAAATTCATGATATTAAGCAAATGCGCAATATTGTATATGATATTGAGAAACACTTTAAACACATAATACTTTGTACATGTTGTACAAATGTACATGTAAGCCTTCTGACTGTCAAAACCTTTTTCGTCCTCGTGCACCTACTAATCTTTTAGTCAAATGAACCTTTCAGTTTAGTATATATATAAGTTCCCAGATTGAAGAATAACAAAATTACCTTCTTTGTGCACTGTTTTGCCTAGGACTTCTTTTGCATGTTACATCACCTGGAAATACCATTAGTCTGTAATTTGGACTCTCTTTAGTCCATACACAGTCCTTTGATGCTAGATCTCTTAATCGTGAGCAGGTGCAACATAATCGACAAAGAGTCTGCGTGTTACAATAAGCAAATATTGTATACAGAATGTCATCTGGGAGATCAACAAAGTTGACATCCTGTGGCTTAGAACAGTTATGGTAGTGCCTAACCTTATTTTCAGGAGTTATCTCTGAAGAGTTTATATTCATTTTCAGTCAATTTTCGGTAAATAGCGGATAATGATAATTCAAAGGCTTTCGTTGCTTTCTTGTTCCTGTAAAACATCTCAAATTATAAACAAATGAATTTCGAAATATCCATTGGATTTTGGAAATAAACAAACTGACTCAAAATGTTCTTGTTTTTACAGTTTCAAAAAGCTATCTTGCAAACGCAAACATGTTTCAGATATGGTGTATCTAAAAACCTAATGATCATAATTTCTATATTTAAATATTTTTTGTCCGGCTTATTTATTAAGCTTTATGAGACCTTCTCATGGTAATACATAAATCGACTTCATTTTATTACGTAATATTACAAGAAAACAAACATATATAACTTTTAAAAGCAAATAGCTAAATTATTTAGGTCGCAGATTGTGTCAAGGGAGATAATTCAACAAATCAGCTGACTGTGGCTTCTGTCAAAATATAAAGTAACTATAAGTTTACGTAATATTTCCTACCTTTATAGAAATTTACACTTGATAAAGTTAAGTAATGTTCAGTGTGTATATAACAACCCAAACACTTTTTTTCATAGACAGTGACACAAGACAAAAAGTATAAACTGAATAACTTTGGCACATTTCTGTTACATAAACCTGGGACTATTATACTGTACTAGTATAATAGTCCCAGTATAAACAGATAAACCCTTTATTTAAAGTCGGTATGTACAAGACAATTACAAACATAAGGTCTTTGAGCACTGACAAAACAAAAGCTGACATTCAATAATACACACAAAAAATACATGTACCAAAATATGCACACAAATTTGTTACAATCCCTATTTCCATTCTCAATTTTCAAAATATGAATCAGTTGATTTTCCCCAAAAAATTGTAACCATTGTAAGCTTGATTTTACTTCTTTACGTTGCTCTTACTTGACTTGGTACCAGGATGTCCTACCTGTGACAGAGTAGGTAACCTCTCGAAAAAATATTAAATTCGGAGTCAAAAGTTGGTAATATAAAAATAGTCTATTTTTTAACATGGTAATTTTGATTTGCTATCATATTACAACCTTTTATAGCCCTCATCTTTTTGGAAATGATGTTCCCAGTTCTGTTTAAACTGTCAAAAGTTTTTCTCCCTTTACTTTTTTTGTCAGTAAACATTTTTTTCAGGTGTTCAAGGGGTAATACCACCATTTCCCACCTATAAGTTATTGTGAAATTAGCATTTTTCAAAAAATGGTGGAGAATTTATCTTGGTTTCAAATAAAGTAATACTAGGCAAGAGTAAAGTTTTATCCTGTCCAGTACTGCAGTGAAAATTTCATATAGCGTTTTATTGCATATAAGATAATAACCACCGGAAGTAAACCAATCAAATTTTCACTCCTTTTTATACGACCGCATAAAATTTTGCCATCGTATATTGGTATTAATTCGTCGTCAGCGTCGTCCAAAGACATTTTGTTTCCAGACAATAACTTTAATATAAGTAAATAGAAATCTATGAAATTTATACACAAGGTTTTATTACCGTTTATAACCACAAAAGGAAGGTTGGGATTGATTTTGGGGGTTATAGTCCTAACAGTTTAGGAATTAGGGGCCAAAAAGGAGCCCAAATAAGCATTTTTCTAGTTTCCAGATACATGTAATAACTTGTGGAACAGTGTATGGATCTCTCTGAAATTATACCACAAGTTTCCATACCACAAAGGGATGGTTAGGATTGGCTTTGGGGGGTAATGGCTCAAACTGTTTAGGAATTAGCAGCAAAAAAGGGGGAAAAACAAGGGTTTCCTTGTTAATGGACAATTACTTTTAAGTACAATGTTTTGTGTTTGGATTACCTCCCTTACACTGCTTTTAAATTATGTATAAAGAAATGTTGGATTAGCTGTCAATTTATTTTTAGAAGTTACTATTAAAAATGCTGATTATGGAATAGTAATTTTAGACATGATTGTGTATGTCATTTTCTATTTTAAGACTTTTATGATGTATTTAAATGGGTAATTATGGTTGCAAACTCCATTGGAAACTTGAATTAAGATAATGACCATATCTTGAGGGAAAGAATTTTTTTTTTGGAAAAAAGGGGTATTACCCCTTGAACACCTGTTCAATTCGCAACAGCATAGTGTATTGCACAAAAGCAAAAAAAAAGGGGGGTAAAATTTTTTTTTACTATTTGTTTTTTGGGAGGAGGGGTATAATTTGCAACAGCATTAAGTGTATTGCACAAAGGCAAAAAATTGAATATAAATTCAAATCATATAACTAATTCTTAGTTCTTTGACTACAGTTATTCTGTGTCAGAAACCTATTATGTGTCAAATATTTAATTACAATCCAAATTCAGACCTGTATCAAGCGTGAATATTGTGTCCATTTTTGCCCCAACTGTTCAGGGTAAGACCTCTGCTGTTGTATCCAGCTGCGCTAGGCGAAGCAATTTATTATTTTCCTGTTTACAAGCTTTAGTAACCATGTCACCTCAAGTTCCCAAATATTTTATAGAAACACCAAATAAAAAGAGAATGGTGCCTTGAAACACCCAAGATATATGTTTATGACAATGAAATTTTTTTCTGCAATGAAATGCAGGGTTAATTACCTACAACTGTCAAATTCAAGGGAATATTTTTTTTTCAACCCTTTTTTGTATGAAACTGGATGAGACGTACCATGTTTTGGTGGTTTTACACCTCAAACCATCCCCTCCCCCTTTAAAAATAAATCTGTTGATAATCCTTATCCATCTCTACCAAGTTAAACAATTTAAATAGTATATGAATATTTGCATCCAATATCTGAATCTACCATACTAGAACTTAAAATGTAAATCACCTTTCAGCATTCTTTTTGTCTTTTCCTTTCAGATCCAGGATGGAAGCTGTATTGAATCCTTGAGGAATGACTGATATTCCACCAAATGTATCTCTGCCTCTGCTTGGAATCGGCCTCATTTCACTCCTCCTAAGTTTTATATTTTGTATTTATATGTGGAGGTAAAATATTCTTATTATGTTATAGAGTGCATGATTAAGTAATTAACGGTACATGATAGAATACACTAAACTTCTGTTTCTTGCTTTTTAAGTATTTTTCACTTTGATAAGTTCTGCTTTGATATTTAATGGACACATTAATTTGTAAGAAAACATTTAGAGAACTTTCTTTTTAAATGAGTTCTAAAACACATCAGGATCATGTTATTTTAGTTTTTTTTTTATATTTAACTCATATCCAGATGCATCTTCTTCAAAGCAACAGTTCCAAAGGTTAAATATGATGGTGATCAATATATCCATTAAAAGTATATGCCTGTAGTGTGAATAAAGTTATATTAGTTAATGTACTGTGTCATACAGCAGACATACTGTTTAAGCATATGGAAATATACCAGTGCAAGTAAATGTGATTACAGAAGTTGCTGTATTAAATTGCATTCATGTAAACTGTTATGTTTTTATGCCCAACTATGATGATAGGCAACATGTTTTCTGGTCTGTGCATTTGCCGTTTCATCCATCTGTTAAAACATAGTGTGTTTGTCTGTTCATATATTGGTGGTTTGTCCCTTATAAGGTTAAAGTTTGGATAAAGGTATGCTAAAATTTTGATTAAAGGTAGTTTGTGTTCACATTATCTTGAAATTCAGAACACATGTTTATTATGAAGTGAACTTTTTAAAATATATGACAAATTTGAGTTTTAAACTTGATTTTGTGGTTCATTGAACTGTGAAATGTGATAGTTGAGTGAGACATGGTGTGCTATACTTGATTTTGTGGTTCATTGAACAGTGAAATGTGATAGTTGAGTGAGACATGGTGTGCTATACTTGATTTTGTGGTTCATTGAACAGTGAAATGTTATAGTTGAGTGAGACATGGTGTGCTATACTTGATTTTGTGGTTCATTGAACAGTGAAATGTAATAGTTGAGTGAGACATGGTGTGCTATGGACACATACTCTTGTTTGGTTTATTGTATAATTGATTACTTTAAAAAAAATCCAATGTATATACCACACCTCTTTAATTCATAGCTGCAGTTAAAATAACATCACATAAAGTTATATTTATAATTCATACCAGGAAAAAAATCAGAAAAATAAAATGCATACACAAATAAAATTGCAATACTCATAAGTCATGTTAGTTATAACTTTCAGTTTTTAACTGGATTCTCGAAGGAAAAACCAGTTATTGATTTGGGGTTGTAAGGCGGGCGGGCAGCTGCCAAACAGTGTCCGTTCATTAACATGCAAACACTTTGACGAATTTTTTCAAATTTTGATATGTTGTTTCATGTGACTAAATGAAGGTCAAGTTCAATTTTCATGATTTTATCTTCTCTCGTTTGTTTAGTTTTCGACTTTTTAGAAGTCCAAATATATACTTATTATATGATTGAGTTATTTCCCTTTGAACAGAAATTGTGATTTGCAAATATCATTTTCATTAGATAATAATGTATTTTTATTAAAGAATATATTTCATTACATTACATTGTGTAGATAAAACTGTTGACATTGATATATAAGTTGCAGATCTATATTATTTTGTGACAAATGAAAGAACAAATATTGGGAACTATTGATTATATATATAAAGTTTGATTACACTAAGTGTTTTTAAATAATTTTCACCTGTTAATAGATACCAAAACATCTGGTAAATATCTTATCATACAATTATAATTAGAGTGACAGATTTAATTGAAAATTTTCTGTTTCCTAAGTGTTGATGATAAGATCTGTAGGACAGTATAAATAAAGTTTGAAATTTACTGTTCATTTTAGAGGTTTTGAAGATAATTACAGATAAGTTTTATAGATTTTTAATAGATATTGTATTAATGATAAATGACATTTTGGATTTTTTTTTATCTTTTTTTTGGTAAATTGTTTGAAGAATTTTGTGGTTGGTTTGTTTGTTATTCTGTATAAACTTATTTTCTGAATGCTATATATATAATTTTTTTGATGAAGCAAACTCCTTAAAAAACTAAGCTTAGTTTGTCTATTAATAAACATATATTTAGATTTCTGATTTTGGGCCCAGTTTTCAAGTTGGTCCAAATCAGGGTCCAAAATTACACAGTGTTTGATTTCAACATAAATTGAATATATATAGGGTTTTTTGAAAAGCTGAATCTAAACCTGTATTTATTTTCATTATTAATTAGATGGTACCCCATTGAGGTCTAAAGGGTCCTAAATTAAACTTTTGTTTGATTTCATCAACAATTCAAAAATTGAATTCTTGGGGTTCTTTGATATGCTTATGATGACAATGTTATTAGATTTTGGATATTGGACCATAAAAGGTAAATTTCCGATTTCAAATTTTCTGTTCATTGACCACATTCATCTTGTGTCACAAACCTATACTGTGTCAAATATTCAATCACAATCCAAATTCAGAGCTGTTTTAAGGTTAATGTTGTGTCCATACTTGCTCAACTGTTCAGAGTTCAACCTCTGCAGGAAAATCCGGTTTTCTTGTTAAAATATCGTTTATTAATTATTGTAATGAGATAAAACTGTACTGCATATATAAGAAAATTTATTTTATGAAGTAGTTGCAGTTTATAATCAGACTGGTAAAAATCATATACTTATGAAATCTATTTATGTGTAATTTCTTATAAATATATAGCTGATTGAAATATGTTTTGATTAGTATACCTATATTCAAACTAGGTTAAGATGTCGTGCAAGAGAAGAAAGAGGCTATAATAGGGTATGCTATTAGATTAGATTATTGAAAGTATTTCCATATACAAGCCTCAAAGAAGAAGTTTCTCCTATTAGTTTTGTGAAGTTGTTGTTAAGGGATTATGAGCCAAATATAAAGATCTGTTAATCATATAATGACAGGATATTTGATGCCCCATATTTAATGTACACAAATTATAAAAAAAAAACAAAGTAGTGATCAGAAACTATTTTTAATTCACTGTCCATATATTCATTATGAAAATGTCAAATAAAGAAATTGAAATGTGAGAGCTTATTGAATGTGTACCTGATACATTGTATCAGTCATCATTACTGAATGTTACATTTATGATGGGCATAATCTGTGAATTCATATTTTCATGATAGAACATTTAATATTGCACTTGCTCTATTTTTACAAAGTATCATAAGACATTGTATAGTAAAGAAATGAAATAGATTTTAATTATTTTTGTAGATCCAGTTTAAAGAAAAGAATAAGAAATATTCTTCTGTAAGTTATAAATGATTTATTGGGTCAGGAATATGCATGAACGATTTGCCAGTGGACAATTAGCAAAGAAAAATTTGTTATTATGGTGATTTTAAGAAACTGAAACTATTCAAATGACAATTATGTGTTTCCATCTTGTGTTGTAAAATAGCTTAGGAAATAGGTATCACGTCCTCAGAGACTTTGAAGCCAGGTATATTCCTTTAAACTAACAGTAGTTGATTTACCCGTTCCTGCCTTTCTTGTCAAAAAGGTCAGTTTACCATATATACTTTGGGTTTTTATAAAACTAACCTTGATATGGTTATCAATTATAAGCCTCAATGAACTTAGTATATATATATATATGTTATGAAAGTTCCAAAATTTAACACTCAAAATAAAAAAAAAATCAATGACTTATCAGCTCCTGACATCTTATGTGAAGTGTATACAACTTTATGACCTGTTCAGACATTACAAGGATTTTTGTCTTTTGATATATATCAGGAATCAAAATAATGATAATTATTTCACCTATATATACAATCTAGAACCATAATTAAAACATGGTATTGTCAGAGGAATACTGATGGTTAACCTTTCCTCTTTAGTAAAAACTATTGAAATACCCCTATACATGTACTAAAATATCCTGATTTGTATTATCAAAAGTATTTTCACAAGTATTTAAATTAAGACCTAATAAAACCTAAAAGCTAGTATAGAATGATTCATATATACACCTAAAAAGTGTACAAAACAACACCAATATTAAAAAAATAAAACATTAAATATAAGTATCTGTAAATATTTCGGATAACAGATATCCTTCATCAGTATGATTATGATGATATAAAATGAATCATATCAATCTATTCTGATTTAACTATAACAATCTTTACAGTTATTCAATTAAAAACCAAACAATGCTTGTATAATTCTTAAATTTCAAAAATGATGTAGGCAGCAGGTTAACTGAATAGATATGCTTGTAAAATGTAATTTATTAGCCCCCTACTGACGAAGTCGAAGGGGACTTTAGGTTTGCACTCCGTCCGTCTGTCCGTCTGTCCATCTGTCCGTCTGTCCATCCGTCAGTCCGGCAAATCAGCTTTCCACACTTTTTTTCTTCGTTCTTAAAGATATTGATTTGATATTTGGTATATAGTTTTATCATGACAAGTTATAGATCAAGTTCGAATTTTGTTCCGGTCTGATGATTTAGTCCAGAGTTATGGACCATAACTCTGGACCATATCTAATGTTAGAGTACTATGTTAAACCATATTTCTGTACAAAGGGAGATAACTCATTTTTTAAAAGACATTCTTTGTTAAATTATTTGAAGAATTTTTTGACAGGTTTGTTTGTTATTTAGTATAAACTAATTTTCTGAATGCTATAGATATAAAAAAAAAAATTATGAAGAGAAGTCCTTTAATTAGATAATAATCTATTTTTATTAATGTATATTTTTCAATACATTACATTGTGTAGATAAAAGTTGTTGACTTATTATAGATAAGTTACAAATCTATATTAGTTTGTGACAAATGAAAGAAAAAAATATTTGGAACTATTAATTATATCTGATTATAATTTAAAAATAGATATACACTGTATTACATCATATATAATTTTCGAGAACTATTACCGGTAATTACATCTTATATTTTTTTCATCATGCTTATAAGATATTGATTGATAATTGGTATATAGTTTTATCATGACAAGTTACAGATCAAGTTCAAATTTTTGTTTCGGTCTAATAATATTGTGCAGAGTTATGGTCCTTGGACTTGAAAAATTCACTCATATAATCAGTTTTCCACACTGTTTTTAGTCATGCTTGAAGATATTGGCATGATATTTACTTTTTGTTTACACCATGACAAGTTATAGAACAAGTTATAGTATAATGAATTTTTACCTGGTAGGGGACTATGTATTGCCATGCAATACTCTCAGAATGCTTGTTTATTGTGTTCTGGTATCGTTACTCGTAACAATACAGTGCCCTCGTAAGAAAGATTGTTGACTAATATCTAGACTTTAATATATTAAAGAGGTTGATGATAAATAATTCATATTCAGTTTCTTAATATAAAAATAAGGAATTGTGGTGTGATTTCCAATGAGACAAGTGTCCATTAAATACCAAAGAAGAAACAGGTGACAGGTCATAAAACATCTTAAAGTGAGTTTCCCAACAAATGAAAAAAACAGGATGATTTGACTGGGTTGGTCAGTTTGGACTGAGAAAGATGTGAAATCCTGATTATGAATAATTGTAAAATTTCTGTTTTAGATTGCTTCAGTTCTTTCTTTTGCAGAAATTTAACCCAGTAAAGAAAAAAACAGTAATTTATAGTTGTGTAAGATATCTATAGTCCTGTTTATTCTTATGCATATGTCTAGTACAAATCACAGGTTTTGTAACAAACTGCACATCTGCCCATTATATCAAAGGAGACATAGGATTAATTATTTATTATGTCTGTTTGTTATTCTCTTTATAAAAATTAGGAGATGTGGTATGTTTGTCAATGAGACAACTATCCATCAGACAACACTAATGACAACCACTGAATTACAGGCATGTAAGATAGAGATGTGATATGTTTGTCAATGAGACAACTATCCATCAGAAAACACTAATGACAACCACTGAATTACAGGCATGTAAAATAGAGATGTGGTATGATTGTCAATGAGACAACTATCCATCAGACAACACTAATGACAACCACTGACTTACAGGCATGTAAGATAGAGATGTGGTATGATTGTCAATGAGACAACTATCCATCAGACAACACTAATGACAACCACTGAATTACAGGCATGTAAAATAGAGATGTGGTATAATTGTCAATGAGACAACAATCCACCAGACAACACTAATGACAACCACTGAATTACAGGCATGTAAAATAGAGATGTGGTATGATTGTCAATGAGACAACTATCCACCAGACAACACTAATGACAACCACTGACTTACAGGCATGTAAGATAGAGATGTGGTATGATTGTCAATGAGACAACTATCCACCAGACAACACTAATGACAACCACTGAATTACAGGCATGTAAAATAGAGATGTGGTATGATTGTCAATGAGACAACTATCCATCAGACAACACTAATGACAACCACTGAATTACAGGCATGTAAAATAGAGATGTGGTATGATTGTCAATGACAACCACTTAATTACAGGCAGAGTTGTCTCATTGGCACTCATACCACATCTTCTTATTAGTCCCCTACCGACGAAGTGGAATGGGACTTTAGGTTTGCACTCCGTCTGTCCGTCTGTCCGTCTATCCATCCGCCAGTCCAGCAAACCAGTTTCCACACTTTTTTTCTTTGTTCTTGAAGATATTGATTTGATATTTGGTATATAGTTTTATAATGACAAGTTATATATCAAGTTCGAATTTTGTTCTGGTCTGATGATTTAGTTCAGAGTTATGGACCATAACTCTTGACCATATCTAATGATAGAGTACTATGTTAAACCATATTTCTGTACAAAGGGAGATAACTCATTTTTTTAAAGACATTCTTTGGTAAATTGCTTACTGAATTACAGGCTTGTTTGTTATTTTGTTTCCACAAATTCTTCTTTACTATTGACTAAAATTCAAAAAAATCTTCATTGCCTTATGTCATTATACACAACCTGTTCTAGTTTTAAATTATTTCTCTACATTTAGGAAGTAGCAACCAGTTTATCATTTTTTATATCCTCCTGAAAAGAGGGGGTATATTGGATTACATCTGTCTGTCTCTCTGTACATGTTTCTGTCCATCCGTTTTATAAAATTTTGGTCACGTTTTACTCACCTGTCGTGGATTGAAACATTCACAGTATTTTAATAACAAATCCACCTGGATTATTTTTTCAATTGTTTAAATTTACTATAAAATTACCATAAAAACATGGACTTTATCATATCTTATTACCTATACAAAGAGAGGTAGACATCTTGTACATCTTCCAAACCACTGACTGATAACCACTGAAGCTTTTAACAAATCTTCATTATTCTTATCCAAATGACCTTTGAGGTTTTTTACAGCCAAACACAGTCTTTGCCATAACTGTACAAGTGATGATAGGTATCTTGAATTGACAACCTGTCCTAAACATGTGCACTGATATAAAATCCTAAACTCTTAGCTGATTTATACTCAAACAGTTCATTATTTTTATTATCAAAGTGTGTTGCTCATTTTTACATCTAAAGGTTCATATGCTTTTTATCTCATTCAGTTGAAGAATACATGACAGAAACTCTCAGAGGCAAATTTAGGGCGGCAGGCCCCCAACCATTTATATATGATAAATGCGTAGACTTTTTACAATTATCACTCAAAATATTGCTTGCTAGCCCCCTTCATGTTTTTATTTATGAAGCATGACTATTGTTAGCTTATCATTAAAGAATTACTGGAGTCCTCCAGGCAGGAGGTGATACATGGTGAGTGAAAAAAACAGTTATCTTACCACAGTTTTTGGAATGTTATATGAAAACAAATAAAATATCTAGCATTTTTTTAAAGAATATCTGTCTGGACATATATAGGATGCATTATGAAAGGGAGATAACTCTTGAAATTACAATACAAACTTAATTATAATTTCAAGACAAATATCTCATAAGACCAAGGAGATTTAAAAAAAGAATTTCATATTTTTCAGTTCTACTATTAACTAAATGAAATAAGCCATACAATCTCTGTGTTATTATTAACCATGTATCGCCTTTTTAATATACTGGACTTGAATGGTTTTAAGATAAAGTTGTACTTTAAAATAGTCATTTAACTTTTGTATTACAGATGTGTGCAGTATGTCTTGAGGAATTCCGAAATTATGAATATATAGCAATATGTAGATGTAAACATTGTTTTCATATGAAGTAAGTTGATATATTTCTCTGTGTGCTTTTTTTAGCTCACCTGGCCCATGAGCCATCTGTGCACTTCTCATCACTTGGCATCCATTGTAAGCTGTTGTCTGTTTCTGTTGTTTATCATCTGTTAGATTTTACAAAAAATTCTCCTCTAAAACTACTTGAATTGGAACCCAACTTTACCACAATCATCCTTAGGTTATCTAGTTTTAAAAATTGATCTAATGATTCTGCTAGCAAATCAATATGTTCTCCATTTATTTATTTTTTTTGCAGAAAACTAAAGTAGATAGAGAGAAAGTGTATTTATCAAAAATGATTAGCATAATAAAATCTACAATTACTTCTACATAGAAGAAATCCTTAGTTAATCCATGGGAGTTAATGCCCTTTAATGACAATTTTAGTCTTGCCTGTGGTGAAATTCCCAGAATTCAAGAAATATGGATTACAATCCGGTAACAGTGTAAACTATTGAGATAGGGCTTTATATTTCAGAGGCTAGAAGACCTGGATGCTTCATACCTTGATCACATTGCATTATGTTACGAAGTTTCATTCTGTCATATGTCCATTGTCCTGGACCTCATTTTCATAGTTCAGGGACTGCTTAAAAAACTGTAAATACAATAATTTAGCCTAAATCTGTGCCTCATATAAATTGCCAATCAACTCCTTATACAAGTTATTCCCCTTGAATGAAGATTGTTAGGCAAATTTCTGTTTATTTGTGAAACTAAAATAGAACGAGAAAAAAACTATAAATAACCAACATGATCAGCAAAATAAGATCTACAAATTAGATAGCATGACAGAAAAAAAGAGACAGAAGATCCAAAAAAGACATTAAATCATCAATAAACTCCTAAGAAGAGAAATTGCCAGTTTTGGGGTTTTTGCCAGAATCAATCAAAAATATTCCTGTTGCATAGTAACAATGTAATACAAAAATGTCAAATGGGTGATACAGCCTTATTAGTGCCTCTATAATTGTGACACAATTATATCATTTCAGTTTATAACTGATTCTATTTTTATGCCCCTGCTGCTAGGCGAAGGGGGCATTAAGTGTTACTCTTGTCCGTCTGTAGGTACGTCCCAAAATTGGTTTCAGTTCTCTTAACTTTAGATTGCCTCAACCAAATATTATGAAACTTACCGGTATGTTTATTACCATAAATCACAGATCAATTTCAAATTTGGGTGGCATCACTTTTGCAGTTCTCTAGTTTTGTACCTTTATAACATTATATTCAAGGGGGCATCATCTGTGTCTCATGGACACATTCTCCATATATTTTCTTTTATAATTCTATATGAGAAGGACTAAAGAAGCAAAACGAACTTATTGTATTCTTTATAAGGTGAAGCACACTTTACAAAAGAAAATAAATTAATTAGCTCACCTGGGCCTGAGGTGCAGTTTGAACTATTACTACTGATCTCTTTTTGAAGCTGTTTTCTGTACATCATAATTGTCACAAGGGTATCTTATTGCATTATAAAATCCAATGATGAGGCTTTGCACAGTAGAAAGTATTTCTGCATAACTGGTACTTGCAGATTGTGTCAATATTATGCATAGATTTCATGTAAGTGATATGGGATCTTCAGCACCTCTTGTAAAAAAAAATTGTAGACAATGAAATTACTTGACTAATAAAACATTAAAATGATCTTAACACAAAGAAAACTCAACCTTGTTTTTTAACTTGATCTCTGAATTATTTTCCAGTTGTTTGCTGCAGTGGTTGAAACATCGTAACTTCTGTCCTATGTGTAAAGCAACTGTACAGAGAGTACCATCAGGTGAAAGATCTAGCTTGATAATAATGCCTCAACAAGCCGTGCCATCTACCAGCAATGAACCTTCTGTAGAAGGAGCACAGAGGGTATAAAAAATGATTACCCATCATAGAGTTTGATTAACAGTTGTTTATCTTATTCCTTATTGCATATACACCTTTTCTCAAACTCTCACCAGATTTTTCCCACTGGTTGATTGTATTTTTAAATTCAACATGTGGTTCATTTGATTCACACTTTTCCATTGGTTAAAATTAAATTATGTAGGCAAACCTCATGTTTTATCTGAATTTTCATATGGGACGTCATGAAAAAAGGTGACCATATCTGATGACGTCACATATAAAGAACACATCTTTTTGTAGATCATTGTAAAATAAAGATAAAGTTTGTCTACATATTGTCTTAAAATCATAAGAGAAACAGATTCCACCTCGGATCTCATGCAATACGATATTTTTCAACTCTCGACAGCTAAATTTTTAATACCTGGGTTGCGTTCAATATTGTAGCAGCTAGTGTAGCCGCTATGTCTAGATATATATCTATGTTGAATGCTATGTTGCGTAGCTAGCCTATTAAAATGACGTCATGAGTAATAATCTATCTGACACCATTTTGGATTTCCTAGATAGCATGAATTTTTTGGGCTAATTGGCGTCTAGGCTAGCTATTCGTTCTTTTATAGTCAAAATCTACATAGCTCTATGTAGCAGCTACACTAACTGCAGTGGTAGAATCTATATACAAACCACTATTATACATATACAAGCAATATGTGATGGATACTTAAAAATTATATAAAAGTAATATACTTAATCTCTACAAATATATGAGAAAAATAGCAGTCTGAACATTTCCTCATGCTTTTATAGCTAAGTGGTTCTAGTTCAAAATTTCTTAGAATATAATGTTCTCTTATTCAATTGTAGTTTTTTCTTAACTGGATACTGTAAACATGGATTTTTTTTTTGTGGGTTGTTATTTTTGCTACATCAATGCATAAACGTTTTGTGATGGAGTCAGATTGGCTCATCCAACAGTTAGTTTCCTCCTCACGTCAATATTGTTTGCACAAACTTTCAGACTGGAAAAATATTTCCAGTTCATTTTAAGTGATCCAGAAATAAGTGAAAATAACCCACATTCAAAATTTTCTCTATTTTTATTTCTCAGCATGTTCAAGCCAAACTGTGATGATTTTGTGTAATTTCTTAATTTTACTGGATTAACTGTCATTGCATGTCTGTTTGACCTTTGTAAATGATCCATTTTAAACAAGAATAAAAATGATGATTTAATATTTTTAAATTCAATTTTCATGCATTTTATTTCAAGTTTAGCCCAAATGATACCTATTCCTTTCTATGGGTGATTTTTGTTTAAAACTTGTGTAAACTGAAATGATATTGATATTCAAGTGAAGAAAAAGAATTTGTCATTGGCTGCATTCAAGCCATTCCAAAGCTATTATCTCATTTTACACAAACAGATACACACACTCCTGTGTGCATTATTTGCTGATGATCTCAACCCCTAGCTGGCCTTTAGTGTACACACCCATCTCTCTAAGAACTGATGTTTGTCTGAATTTGCAGAGTTAGAATGTTGTCAATAATGTTATTAAATTTAATTTGATTCAGAACTATTAAAGTATATGTTATGAATGTAAAAAGTTTTGTACATAAAATTCTAGATGATCCGGTACAAATTAAATTTGCTGGTTGGTCCTTTTTATAGACTTCTGTATATATATATATATATATATATATATATATATATATATATATACAGTATATACTCTGGTGAAAACTACAAGATATAGGATTTTATGCAATTTTTAGTGTCATTGCAATAATAAAAGTGCCTTTAATGATATCAGTATTACATGTACAAATTTGTTTAATGTAAAGTATAAAAAGGTGTTTCTTTTGTAATATCTTGATTTATGGTGTTAAATAATCAATCTGACCAAAAGTAACAATATATTTAAAAATTAAATTTTAAATGGAATATTTTTGATAAGGTTCATATTGACAACAAAACAATGAATTTACACAGCCTTATTTTTATATTATTTAGAAGTATTTGTAAGTCTTCAATTATCAGTGCTCGCTACATACATGTAGCATGCTCTCAAGTTGTGGAGGTTGTGGGTTCCATCACACTCAAGCCGTACAAAGACATGAAAATTGGTATTTGCTGCTTCTCCTCCAAGTATGCAGCATTTAGCAGTACGAGCAAAGACTCTGGATTGTTATCTTGTGAACTTAAGCAGGTTTAAAATCCAGCTCAGTGTATTGGTCTAGTATAAAGCAGCCTCACATGTTCATATTCATAACACATTAACATGTGGTTGTCTTTGATATGCATTTAATTTGCCACTGGAGGTCAAACAGTCAACAATTTTCAATTGTTTATATTTCAATTAATTTTTTCATCATCAGAATTATCATAATATACTTTTACCTCTCAAAATAATGCTCATGTTAAGAATTTAGAGTTATGTTGAAATCTTTTCTGAATGAATTTGTTTCTATTAAATGAGGAGGAGGCTATCAGGCAATCTTTTGGCTCCTTGGATATAAAATCTATAAGTACTAATCTAAATCTATCAACTTTTTCTTTAAAAAAATAAATATTTAAAAATCCTTAAGAAAATTTAATCTATCTGAAAGAAAAATATATTTTTGAAGTACTATTACAGACTTTTTTTAAAGAGGGCATAGAGGGTGTATGCCCCCCTCATTTTAAAAATATAATTTTTTGTCATAAAATTATCAAGAAAATATCCTTTTACAATTTTTACACCCCCTTTTCTTTGAACCCTGGACTTGCACCTGCTTTTGTTTATTTTTTCTCCACAATTTTTACATATAAGTGACCATTATGAAGTAATTTTTTGCGCTGATAAACAAGATAAAGCAGTTTAACGATTGTCTTGTTGATGTAAGTGTTATTAGAATTTTGTACAAATAACTTCAAATCTGGTGCATATTTATTTATCTAGTCTCTCTTAATTTAATCAGCATTAAGTAAATGTGTCTAATACTAGCTGTCTGTATTTGTTACTTAATCATTTGTGTTATCATTATGTTTATAAATTCATAATATTGCATTGTTGATAATTATTCATTTGTATGGTATTCACAGTAAAAGTTATAAAAATAAAACTGTTATAGCATGTTGATATTATAAAACAAAATGGGTTTTTTTTTCAATGGATTCGCATATTACTTTATAATAATTAAAGATTTCATATTTGTTGATAAAGGCAACCATACATGGCACCCATTGAAGGCATGTGCTGCATTGAAGTAGGGCATTTACAATTGCAAGTAGATGAAATTTTCTTTATGATATGTGTTGTTGATTTGTGTAAAACAAAAAAATAAGTGTAGTTCTTGGCTTTCATGTATGGTTGAACAAAACAGATAGTAAGACTTTGCTAAAGATTATTTTAGAGTTTGTTATTGGTTTGTACGAGCAAGTTTAGGATAATAATATACTTTCCTTTTTCCTCTGATGCGATGTTTCAATGTGAGAATCTTTTGATAAAAAAGTGTTTTAAACGGGTAGTTTCTTGCAATTGAAATATTGTTATTGTTGCATTATTAAATTTTTGTTATAAAATTCAAATAATGACAGTGCTCACTCCATTAACAATCGCCAGTTTTATTTAAAAATAGGGCATATTAAGTTATTATATATTCAATTATCGCACCTCGGGTAAAATTAGTGACATTATGATTGGTTTAATGCTATCATGTGGATCCCCTATGGATCTGTATGGGTTCAGTAAATTTCATATGGGGTTCATGATGTCACGTCTACTGTTAATGGTGACATCATCTGCTAATGTTATTGTATTTCAGTGTTTATTTTTTTGGAAAACTTGGCAGGAGAAATCCTTTTTGTGATAAATTCATTATACAGTTCACTACTGACCCCCTACAGATCCATAGAGGATATGGGTTTTACTAACCCTGGAATTTATTCATCATTGAAAACAATATATATATTATGATAAACTGTTTTTCCAATTAAAAATATTTTCACATTTTGTGTCACACTTTCATATGTTGAATCCAGTAAAATGTTTAACAAATATTTCATTTCAGTATACAACAAAATGTATATATAGGTTGATGTAACAGCCAGATATACAATGTATATGATTTATACCAACCTAATAATTTTACTGAAAAAAATATAAAACTTTATATATCCACACTTTTTGGTACAATATCAGATAAACTTTTTTTTTGTGTAAGGCAGAGTGTACTACATCATCTTTATTTACAATTTTCTTACTCTCACTGAACGGATGATAATATTAATGAATTATTACTATAATTTTATCATTTTCCAATGGTATGTTTTGTACAGATGATCTTTAAGCATAAAACTTGGTGTCTAAATTATATTTGCTTTTCTTTTAGAGATGTCCAAAGTGACTTGATTATTGTTTTTGGTGATTGTGTAAAATAAATGAATTATATTTTTATTGTCAAAAATTTTGTAAAAGGTGTTAGTACAATTTATAATGAAATATAACACTCTACAGTTTTGTTTCAATCTTCTCTGTACAATAATATTGCCTATTTCATTAGTTTTTAATTTTTATGGTAGTGTTATTTTGTTATAAATCTTCATTTATGTGTTATATTATTATATGCTAGCAGGGTTGTCTTAAATTGTGTTGATTTAATTTTTGTGACTGTTTAGGATTGTTAGCTGCATGTTTGTATATTTCCACTCCTGCACTCTTTTTTCTCCACATTTACAAGGGTCTAAATCAAAGTACTTACAAAGATCTTAATTGTAAATTAGTTGATCCCTAGTTGAATATTGATAACTGTGGATTCATTAGGATTCGTGGGATACCAATTTACCGTTGTCTTCATGGGTAAAGGAATAACATGAGTTTAAAGGATCAAGGAAATACAAATTATATATAGATTTGTAGGCAGACTTTGTTAAAACTACAAAATCAATTATTCCCCAATTTCAAATGCAATTTTCGCTCAAATTCATGAAAATTAATGAATGCACAGTCTTATTCTTTTTTGGCTATGTTAATATTACTGTCTGTAAGAGTTTAAAAAAAGACTAGAATATAAATAAATTAGTTATTTAAGATAAAAACACAAAATTAGATCTATCCGCAATATATACAATTAAAAAAAAAAAATCAGTTTTCAAATATAGTGCTAGGTACTAGTCTGTTGTAATGTAAAAAAGCTTTTAATTTAAGAATACATATTGGCCATTAATTGTGAATGAAACACCTTACTTGTTTCTTTGATTGGTTATATTTAACGTTTATACATACTGTTTTACTCGGTGCCATTTATAATTGTTACAGTTGTTTTAATTATTGTTGCAAAATGAAGAATATATATTTATATAATAACCTTGCTAATAAAGTATTAAAAATATTTCTTCTTTTCTTCCATATTATGTACCAGACTTCAATTGCAGTTATTTGGTTCTAGACAGTTATGCTGTGTTTGAGGGATGTTGTCCTGACGTCTCTAATCTGTTACCATGAATACAAACACTTCTTTCAGTAGTGGGTATAAGTGGAAAGCTCTTGGACCATTTCCATCCTTTTGTGGTAGGGATGATCATCTGAGACATCCAGTGCCCTACCCTTTTCATATATTTTAAATAACAATATAAGAACAGAGTTCCAATGACCCCTGTGTTGCACATATTTTATCTATCCAAGGTACAAGGGCAATAACTAACAAAAACTTTTTTTTGTTCCATAAAACAATTTATAAATATCTTAGAGAAATGAAGGCTTCAGAGCAAATGCATTGAGACTTCCGTTATAATCATTATTTCCAAGGGGCATAACCTGTTAAAAATATTTGATCAGCACTTATTTTCGAAAGTGTCAAGAATATTGCTGATATACACCTATAATATAAATTTTATAAAAATCTGGCAAGAATTGTACACATCAGAGTGATAACAATAAAATTTTCCATATAATTAATGTCTCCAAGGGGCATAACTCTTTTAAAAATAATTGATCGGCACTGATTTTCAAACTTGTCCAAGACATTGCCAATATAAACTTTCAAATGGTGAGTTGAAATCATCCCTTCGTAAATTTTACGGACGCCATCACAAGTTTGTTGATCGTTTCACAGATAATATCAGATATGTTACTTATGTTGTAACTACAATACCCTTCCCTTTTCACGATGTTGATCTATCATGATTACGATTTTTCATTGAGAGATAAATAGGTTTGACAAATTTCTTGACCTTATATATATAAAGATGTGAAAAGGTGACCTTTTCCAGTGGTTTATCCGTATCATTCATTTCACACATATCCCCTTCCCGAGGTTGAAAGTGTTGTTAAACAAAACAAACTGTAAAACTTTGCTAGGGATGTGGAAAGTTTAGCTCATATGGCTCAAACAATGTAAAAATAAGGTTAGTTTTCAAATTCCATAAAAAAATGATAAAGGGTCATTAGGTACGATTTGGACTAAAATTACAATATGATTTTTTTTCAAACATTTATAAAAGCGGCATTTAGCAATTATATTTTGAAATTAACAGTCAGTTTAGTTCAACCTCATTTTAATCTATATTCATGTAACCTTTCATCTGACCTTAAGTAGAGATGTGTTTCATTCTGTTAACATTGAAAAGTGAAAGGAGGAAGACACCAGGAATAACTTTTTCGTTGGCTGACCCGGCTCTCAACAAATGATTACCGGTATTATACAGGTAAAACAATATTATACATATATTTTTGATTTATAACATGAAATCAAACGGACCTAGAAAATTCATCATTTTACGATTGCATGAGCTTGATGGTCTTTTTATATATATTTATGTTTAAATCGGATTATATTACCTTAGGTGGTCTTCGAAAGGTCATCTCGATGGATATTTAGATTGCATCCGGTCTAAAATACGTACAAATTGCTGATACATTATAACGAGTCCATGCATTGTTGATTAATTATTCGTAGACTTTTTGTAGTTTGAATATACGTTTTAGTATGTTATAAATCAAATATAAGAATTTGAATCAAATTGGTAAACATTAATTTGACAGCTAATACCCCTTTTAGGTAAAGGAACACCTCAAATTTTGTTTACCCCCATACAACGATATTGAATTTGGTTATCTCCGGTCACGCTACAAAGATAATGACTTTTGTTTCAACTCCGAATAAATTAGACATATATATTGACTTTGATTTACCCTGGTCATCTTCACAGATACATCATTCGGTTATCCTTTGTAACCTTACATAGGTGATAAAATGGTAATCTTTGGTCACCTAAAACAGGTATTGATTTTGGCTACCCCTGATCACCAAACACAGATATTGACTTTGTTTAAACTATGATCAGTTAACACAGATATTGACTTTGGTTACTCATGGTCACTTTGCATAGATATTGACTTACAATGGCTACCTTAGTCATACTATAGAGATTGCACTTGGTTATCTTTAGTCACCTTAAACAGACATTGACTTTGGTAATACCTCTGGTCACCTTACACATATGTATCAACTTTGGTTACCTCTGGACACCTTACAAATACCGATATTGACTTTTGTTTCAAATCTGATCAGTTTACACAAATATTGACTTTGGTTACCCATAGTTAATCGTAAACACATCCTAGTTTTAAACTTGGCTTTTCTTGATCGTCTACATAGGCGGATCCAGGGGGGGGGGGGGGGGCCTGGGGGGCCCGGGCCCCCCCTTTTGTGGGAAAATTTGGTTGATTGTATAGGGAATCACTGAGGCATGACTGGAGAGGGGCCCCCCTTACAAAAAGTTCTGGATCCGCCACTGGTCTATGGTATATAATAAAGGCAACAAACAGTAGTATACCTCTGTTCGAAAGTCATAAATCGATTGAGACAAAAACAAATCCAGGTTACAAACTAAAACCGAGGGAAACACATCTTCTTCTTCTTCTTCTGGTATACAGTTTACAGATTCATTTATATTGAAGATTACGAACTGTTGCATGCGCGGAGTATATGATTAAAATTATATATGAACAATTTATCTTTAAATTTGTAGAATACTTGGTGATATTTACATGAAACAAAGACAACAGACTCAGTGATTAAAAATATGTACATTGGTATTTATAGAATTAATTTATGTTGTGGAGAACAGTTGGTGTCAACTGATCTCTATAGGTTTCAAATGTTTGACATGCTACTACAACTTGTGGTTACATGTTCCATTGGATGATTGTTTGCGGAAAAAATGACCATTTGTAACTGTCTTTAGAGGTGGATATTTGCCGAAATGTTTGGGTATGTAATTTTCTTGTTCTAGTATCTGATGGTATAAGGACTAGTGATGGAATTGCGATGAGTCCATGTATGACTTTGTAGAACATAATTAGTCTGGTTTTGAGGCGACGCTCAGTGAGTGAGGGCCATTGTAGTTCGTTTAACATGGATGTAACACTACTGGTGTTGTGGTAGTTGTTACATACATAACGGGCCGCACGCCTCTGTACCATTTCTAGCTTATTTTTATATTCTGCTGTGTGTGGATCCCATAAACTACAGGCATATTAAAGTTTTGGTCTCACTATGGATTGGTATGCACGGGATTTGATATTGGTGTTTGATACTTTTAAGTTTCTCCTCAGAAAGCCAAGAGATTTATTTGCATTTGATATGATGTTGTAGTGATTGTTCCATTCAGTTTAAGTTAGACTGTAAGGTTACGCCGAGATATTTTGCTGATGTCACTGGTTCTAAAATATGGTTATGCAGAATGTAATCGTGTTTGAATGGTTTCTTTTTCTGTGTGATGGTTAAAATTGTGCATTTACCTGGATGGAAGGCCATGAGCCAATCAGCCTCCCATTTAGCTGCTGCATTAAGATCTGTTTGTAGTTTTGTGCAGTCTTGTTGACATGTAATTTCTCGGTATATAATGCTATCATCAGCGAAGAGTCGTAATTTGCTGTGTTCAAGGTATTCTGGAAAATCATTAATGTAAATTAAAAAGAGTATAGGCCCAAGGACAGATGTAACTGGTGCTGTATTTGATGTTATTCCATAAAATCAACTATAAGAGGAAAACAACGAAACAACAGAAACACTGAAGTGAACAAAATACAAACGACAGTGCAACACACACAGAAACGAACTATACGATAACAACTGCCATTTTCCTGACTTGGTACAGGACATTTTAAGAAAAAAAATGGTGGGTTGAACCTGGTTTTGTGGCTAGCCAAACCTCGCACTTTTATGGCAATGTTAAATATAACACTAAAATGACACCAGGCTACACCGATATGCCAGTAGGTGACGTTTGGTCCCCTAACATTTAAAGATATTAACTGAATGTAATTTTATCGAGTATGATTATTCACTGTATTTTTTTTTTATTGTTAACAAGTCATGAAAGATATTTTAATTAAAGCATTTCTGGAAGCTATTTGGACCAAATGGACAGGAACTTCTGATGAGTATGTGGAGCAGTCTATGGACATACTTTGTTCGTATCAGACTTGCAGTACTTTCAAACAAACTAAAGTCAGACGATCAGATTTGATAAATAGTACATCATGGAGTTTGAACTGGCAAACAGTGTCATGAGCATGTTACAAGGAAAATGTCTCCTAATTACCAAAATAATTTTAGTAACTTCATATTTATCCTCATAGATAGTTTCTTATAAATTAATTAATCACTTAATTAGGTCATAATATTTAAACTCACTTATTCTGCAAAAGACTACAGAAAAGGACGATGAATGTGGTATGCATTGACTTGATTTTTAAAATAAATATATATCATAATGGATAATGAAAGAATGTTTCTGCTAATGCTGTTGGTAATTTATTTGATCTATTAACACTTTATGATTACTTTTCACAAAATGACCAACTTGACTTGATTGAAACGTACATTAATTTGTTTTATCTTTCTGGTTTTAATGTGGAATGATATGGAAACTGTTTTATGTGTTTTTATTAATTTTTAGTTTGTACAGGACTATCAATGACATTAAATTCAGAAGAACAGGTTCAATATACATCGTGGTTTCAGCGAGCATGAGAAAATTGTATCAAATACATTTCCATCACTTAACAGAATAAATCAATATTTTCTGTGTTCAACATATCTTTTGTATAAACTGTACTGTTAATTATTTATCCAAGAAGACCAAATATGAAACTTGATGGGTCTACTCTTAACAATATATGTATCATGACATTTAAATGTATAAATGGGTCATACAAGTTTACCAGTTAGTTCCACTAACTCGTTGTGATCAAAATACTCATATAATACAGTTCCGTATAAGTAGGACTATTCCATTAACAGTTGTCTTTTTCCAAGAGAACACTTTGAAATTTGAGGAAGCGGTAATATTTAATTAAACTTAGTGGCTACACATGTGAGTGGTTTGCGACAGTATTCACGGGATCTTCATTTGTTTAAACAGAATAGCTCTTATGTCATATTGCAGATGACCTAAAATAATAAAGATACATCTCGTAGGTATAAAACGTCATGGTGGATAAGGTTGTTCTGTGAGAGAAAGTAATGAGTTGGCGAATTGGTCCTGATGCTTCTTCTTGTTGGAAATAGATGAATCGGTTCTTTTAGTGCAATACATTTTTTATTGCTAATAATTCTCAGAAAAATATATGATACTACGTACCTTGGTTGTTTTTTCTTCGCTTCGAAACCGCCACCCCGTGTCAAACATAGCCAACACCCCGCACATGGCGTTCTACATGGTGATTTAGATATCTAAATGTTTTAAAAAATGAAATGCCCTATTTCAAAGTTGACCTTATAATATGTTGTTCTACTTTTACTTTAAATTCGTTACAGTTTCTGTAGTGATGCCAAAATGTTTTAGATTGAACGATTTTTATTAAAAAAATATATATTCAAATCACGGGGTAAAAAAAGCGAGGTATGCTTTGAACGACATTGTGAAAGCTTTGTTTGCGAAATTTACATGTTTTACTAAGTTGGATGTTTAATTATGTCAGTTCGAATACTAAAAATACTAGAAATTACATGTGGCAATAGGCTTTTCCTCAGTTTTTTTTGTTAACTCGATTTGTATTTTTTCATTGGATTTATGAGATTTGAACAGCGGTAAACAACTGCTTTGTCTAATTTATGATTTAAGACGCACTTTCCTCCTCATATTTGCGAATAGCCCATTAAGTTATTATATTCGCACTCATAGAGAAGATGGCACACTTCAATGATCGTATTCGTAACATTCGATACATATTACTCGCCTATTGTTTTAAGCGATGATTTGATATTTTGCGTTGATCTTTATAATGCTTAGTTGTACTACGATAGAAATTTTTAGATCTGCTCGGGAGTCATTTCCTATTTGGCCTTTTTTTGGTTTTTTCTTCTTCTAAATTTTCTTCGTACCTACTGCATGTACTGTGCATTGAATTGCTGGTCATTTTTGACTTGGTTTGTTTAGAAAGAATTAGCTACGTATTTGGTCAGGAGCATTACCCAACTAGTAATATGTCGTATATTGATATAAGTATAATGTTGAGTTGCACAGTGTAAGCAATTTTCATACTTTCAGACTCTTCAAAAGTAAATTTCTAGATTCAGAACTTTGAAGTACGTTGTGTATTTTGCAGGATATTTGTGGATTTGCGATATCGAACTCTGACAATTAATTTCTGAATTTTTGCTCAAGTACAGTGAAAATATTGTCAATTAGATCAAATGTTAAAATGTATTAACAAAGTAAATAACTGGTTATGGATTGAATGGCGGACATTGGACGTGACAGTTATACCAAGTGGGTAGGCATCAAGCAAAAACGGATTAGTAATTGACTCTTATCTAACTATAACTTTAAGACATCATCATATTCGTAAACCATCGGTCATGTAAACTTTTAACCCTGAAACTATACCGATTGTGAAATTTTGACATTGTAACTGTTGCTTGGTTTTTTTGTCCTTTTCGTCTTTTGTCATGGCGTTGTCAGTTTCTCTTTGACTGAAGGGTTTGAATGTCCCTTGGTATCTTCCGTCTTCTTTGGGGAAATTTGGCACAGCTCTTCGGAATGTTGGTTTTTGAATGTTCCATTCCTTAGCGTTCGATTTGGCCATTCAACTGTTTTGATTCGTGCGCCTTTGATTAGTCTTTCGTAGACGAAACGCGCGTCTGACGTATCAAATTATAAACTTCTATCTTTGATGAATTGTAAGAGCAACCGGGTCGACATTTCTTCTCGGAGGATATCTACAGCACAGTAATACGCACTTTTTTGAAGTTTCACTGATACGTTCACTTTTCTGTTTCATGCTGTCTATCAAATATTGAATTATTCGAGACACACGGTTTTCTGACCAAAGGTTTGGATATTTTTAGTCGTATTTGTCAAGAAGTTTCGGTAATTGAAAGCTTTTTGTTTCGTAATTGATTTGGCCTCCAAACTGTTTTGATTCGAGTACCACTGATGAGTATTATGTAATAGAAACAGCGCGTCTGGCATACCAAATTATAAGCCTAGTATAGTTGATGACTTTTTACAACCACTGGGTCAAAGCCACCAATTTCGTCGCCGAGGGTATCACCAGACAGTAGTCAGGAAACTTTGTGTTTATGTGAAATACTATTGATATATTAATTTTCTGTAAATTTACTGCTTATAAATTGTTGTATTATCCAAAAAATAAGGTTTTTTTCTACCCCAGGCATTATAGGCCTAAAAAATGAAAACAACACGCTAAATAATTTCATGCGTCCGAAGCGCTTTTCTGGATTTACCTTCATCACGAATGCTGAAAGCCGAGGATGTATAAGTACCGAGACAGTTGAAGAGCTTGATGACAAAAAAATACCTAAAAATCTAGCCAAATCCATCCAAGGTCAACTTTGTCTGAGGGAGTTGAAACATTAGTTTCTTTATAATTTCAAAATTTATAAACGGTCAATTTTAGAAAGGTTTGTTATGAATCATGTCGGTACCGAAGTACTTACTACTTAGCTGATGATACCCTCGGGGACTGATAGTCCACCAGCGGAGTCGTATTGGCACAACTTTTCGTGTTTTGATTCGAGTGCTACTGATAAATCTTATGTAAACGAAACGCGTATGACGAATCAAATTGTTGGCATAGTTTCTTTGGTGAACTTTTAAAACTACTGGAGTCGAGTGAACATCGTCTCGGGGGGCATTACCAGCCAGTATTCAGAAAAGTTTTATCTTAACGTGAAATAACATTGATATGTTCATTTTCTGTAAATTTACTATTATTAAATGTTGTAATAAAATTTAACTATACGAAACATTAAGGGTTTCTACCGCCAGACATAGATTGCCTTAGTTGTATTGAGTACACCTTTTTTGAACTATTAATTGGTTTAAAATGCCCTTCAACTTCGTATTTTATTTGGTCTTCCAACTGGTTCGATTCGAGACCTTTGTAGAGAAAACACGCGCCTGGTGTACGAAATCGTCAGCTTTTAAATCTTTGATTTAGTATAATTGAAAGAACTGATATTCATTTTTATCTTAACATTTACGTATTTAGGTGAGTAATTTAACTAATATTAGTTTCGACCAACTAACAGGTTTAAATTTTTCGGTTGACAAGTTGCCGTTGTATAATAATACATATGGTTTCTTGGAATACCATAAAAGGCACGGTTTTTGAAAGCCGGATTTCAGTATAATAGAGTGGGAAAATACGGTTGAATGATCAGCCCACACTGAGTAGATTTCAAACATTTCGTTGAACTTTGTAACGTTGGAATAGTCAGGTACTAAGTTTTATGAAGTCTTAACTTTTATATGGTTCATGTGTTTAGTTGTTCTAGGTTGGTGCAGTTTGTTCTGAATATATGTATCTATACATAAATATGTAGATACTGTGATCGCAACCCATCTGTCTTCTAGTGTTCTATTAAATAAAGGCAACAGTAGTATACCGCTGTTCAATAGTCATAAATCGATTAAGCGAAAACAAATCCGGGTCACAACTATAGGAGGAAAACACGGGAACAACAAAAACACTGAACTGCTACAAAAGCAAACGCCAACATACATAGAAACGGACTATATGATAAAAACTGCCATATTTCTGACTTGGTACAGGACATTATAAGAAAAAAATGTGGGTTGAACCTAGTTTTATGGCTAGCCAAACCTCCCGCTTATATGGCAATGTTAAAAATATCGCTAATATGACAACATTACGTGACAGGAATACGAGGACAGAGAAATACATAAATAAATAATATAATAGTACATTACAACATGTAAACCACACAATTACAACTGACACCTCCCGTGGATTAACGAAAAGTACACCAGCACACCACAATAGAATTATGGACTGTGCGTCACAAGAATTTATCAACGCCACAAAACGTGACGTATTTTTTGTGACGTTTATTTTATCACCGGTAAATTTCTAAAAATAGAAATTGGGATTGAGTTTGTAATGGTGTTATTTTATGTATTTTCTAACCATTACAATAACATTAATATAGAATTGTGTTTGTAATGGTGTAATTATTTGTATTTTCTAACCATGCCGGTTTTTCTTCTAATTCAAAACTGTGTAAAAACAAATAAATCCTGTGTATATAGTTGCTTTAAACTAAAAATCATAAAAATGAACTAGCTGATTAATTATCTTAACTTTTACATACATATAGAAAATAAAAATAGAATTCAAACAAAAAACGATAAGACATAAAATTGAGAATGGAAATAGGGAATGTGTCAAAGAGACAACAACCCGACCATAGAGCAGACAACAGCCGAAGGCCACCAATGGGTCTTCAATGCAGCGAGAAACTCCCGCACCCGGAGGCGTCATTCAGCTGGCCCCTAAACAAATATGTATATTAGTTCAGTAATAATGGACGTCATACTAAACTCCAAATTATACACAAGAAACTAAAATTAAAAATGATACAAGACTAACAAAGGCCAGAGGCTCCTGACTTGGGACAGGCGCAAAAATGCGGCGGGGTGAAACATGTTTTTTGAGATCTCAACCCTCCCCCTATACCTCTAGCCAATGTAGAAAAACAAACGTACAACAGTACGCACGGTAAAACTCAGTTTAAGAGAAGTCCGAGTCCGATGTCGGAATAGGAAACAAAAGAAAATAAACAAAATGACAATAATACATAAATAACAACAGACTACTAGCAGTTACTGACATGACAGCTCCAGACCTCAATTAAACTGATTGAAAGATTATGTCTTCATCATATGAATACCAGGCACAATCCCTCCTGTTAGGGGTTTTGTATTATACCGTCATAAAATATATGAACATAACTCGTGTCATGCCAACAACTGGTTTTAGAATAAATATGTTTAATTCCGATGCAAAGACCCTATAAGTGAATCAATATTAAAGCCAAAATATGCAGTCTTTAATGACCTGACAACAGTATCGTAACTATATCCTTTCATAATACGTCTGTTTAAAGGTTTTGTTAGCTTTTGAGGTGAATATTGACATTTTTGTGCTTTGTAAAGAATATTACCATAAAAGATTGGATGTGAAATACCCGAACGTATAAGATGTCTGCATGTTGAGTTATATTTACGAATGATGTCCTTATACCGATGATAAAATTTAGTAAATGTTTTGACTAGTTTATGATATCGAAAACCCTGGTGTAATAATTTTTCAGTAATATATAAATTTCTCTCGCTAAAATCTAATACGTTGTTACATACACGAGCGAATCGTACAAGTTGAGATATATAAACACCATAAGATGGTGACAAGGGAACGTCACCATCTAAAAATGGATAATTAACGATAGGAAATGAAAAATCATCTCTTTTATCATAAATTTTTGTATTAACACACTTTTGAACCAGACTTGCTAAAGAAACATCATAACTAAATACATGAATGTTGGGTGTATAAATACCGAGACACGTCTAATAGCAATGCGAATTCACACTCGGCAAAAAGTCATATTCGGGAATAGGTCACGTTCGGTACTTAGCAGACCAGACAACGTAGATGGTAAACCACAATCTAAGACGTGGTAAATATGTCGTTTGTTAGTTTAGACACAGACACATCGTATAGATCAACTAATTCGTGATGGTGTCCATGAAATTTACGGAGTGTCATTTTTAATCTTCCCTCCTCATAACTCTGTTAGAGCAGTTTCTGCGTAAGGAGCACACTCCTGTATATGAAGTCCGTATAGTGTGAACATGCACGAGCACAACGTATCAACTGATATATGTAAATACCATACGATGGGACAGAGGTTATGTTACTGCTGAGAAATGGGAAATTGATAATTTGGAAGTTGAAATCGTCCCGTTTGTCATAGATTTTAGTGTGAAGATGTCCATCTGTGTCAATATTGAGGAAAAGATCAAGGTATGAAGCTGTTCTTCTAGTATCAGTAGTATCCTTAATTTCAAGTTCACTGGAATATATGAAATGTAAAGTACTGACTGAAATATGGGTTATTCGGTGATAGGACATCATCAATATATCTGAAAGTAACATTAAAGAATTTCCACAAGGTGCTTTTTTTTTCTTGGTCTTTTAGAAGGTTCTGAATGAAATCGGCTTCATACGAGTACAAAAACAAATCGACCAGTAGGGGGTGCACAATTAGTACTCATTGGAATACCGACTGTCTGTTGAAATATCAATCCTCCAAACTCATCAAATATATTGTTGATCAAAAAGTCCAGCATTTTGATAATATCTTCTGTTACATTGTTAAATTTGCGGCTGATATTGCTGAATCATATCAGTATACAAAAAGTGCCGTTTATTATTCAACTATATAGGAATTATTCGTAAAATGTTACGTACGCCATCACGAGTTGGTTGACCGTTATGGAATATCCGCTTCACAAATGATAGCGGATATGTTCCAAATGTCGTAACAACAATCCCTTCCTCTTTTCTCCGAATGTGACCTACCGAATTAGACTTATTTTCGGGTTTGTACTAACATGAGCAACACGAAGGGTGCCACGTGGGGAGCAGGATCTGCGCACCCTTCCGGAGCACTTGAGATCACCCCCCCCCCCCCCCCCCCCCCCCCCCCCCCCATCTTCTAATATCATTTACTGGTAAAAGATAAGGCCAAACCGATTTTATTTTGTAATTATGTATTTTGTTTTTTTTAATAGAAGGGTTTTAGTTTGATGTCGTTCATCTGTGTCAATATCACAGAAAACAACAAGATACGACGCAGATCTTCTAGTTTCGGTAATATCAATTTCTATGGGATATATGAGATGGAAGCACTCACTGAAATGTATGTAGTATTCTTAATCTCAAATTAACAAGGATATATGAGATGTTAGGAATCACTGAAATATGGGTAATTGGGTATAGTTTATAGTTCGGACATGCAAGAGAGAGAGATCCATCTGTTATATTTAATAAGAAACTATGAAGAAGTTTGTTGATATTTATTTTGTTACATATACCGATTTGGATAAGACCCAATCAAATTATACATAAAAAAGGAGAAATCGATGTGGGGTATACGCCACGGCAGTCAAAGCCAAAGACATCTAGAAATCAACAAAATACTGTTCAACAAAAGGTAAATGTCAATGCAGTGCTGTTTGTCAAGCTCGAAGAATCTTTACATGTATAAATAATTCATCACCAAAGATCTGACCAATAAATTCCATAAAAGACAATACACATTAAAATGTAACAAAATAAAGCCACTGAGGGGTCTTGATGCATGTCATATAAATATAGATTATATCACTGCATCGAGTATGATACGATATTTATCCACTCGAAGACAGTTAAATTTTCAAATTTAACTGTCGAGAGTGGATAAATGTCGTATTGCACGAGATTTAGTAGTGGATACTGTTTCTCTAATGAGTTATAGACGATATGCAGACAAATAGAAACTTTCTATTCGAATGTTCTGCAAAAAGATGTGTTCTTTCTATGTGACGTCATCAGACATTGTCGCCTTTTTTCATGACGCCACAATAAGATTCTCGGAAGAGAGCAAGAAAATTTGACGTTATAATCGAATTTTGACCAATGAAGAACTGAGATAATGTATAAATAAATATAACCAACGGGTCAGGAAAAAGGATAAATCGGGTAAGAATTAGAGAAAATATTTTAAATATCTTGTTAAGCTCTATTACATAATTCAATCAAGACATCCGCAGATTATCTTTCAAATCTTGGTCTATAATAGTTTTTGTAATGCAAAATTAAAACATCTTTTGTTGTCTAGGTATATGGTTTTGTCCTGTGGAATTCCAACTTGTTGATTTTCTTTATAAATTAGTTTAAATTCATTCACATATATAAAACTTCCTTATTCTATTCACATATATAAAACTTCCTTATTCTGGGTATTTGAATTATTTAAACTTTAATTTCAAGGTTGACAAAAATTAAAAGAAGTGTTTTTTGACAATTAAGCCGAAAAAAGTAAAATTACAAAACTAACTCCAAGGAAAATTCAAATCGGATAGTCCGTTATCAAATGGCAAAATCAAAAGCTCAAACACATCAAACGAATGGAAAACAACTATCATATTCCTGACTTGGTACAGACATTTCCTTATGTAGAAAATGATGGGTTAAACCTAGTTTTATAGCTAGATAAACCTCTCACTTGTATGAAAGCGGCATAAAATTCCATAATATTGACAACAATGTGTGAACAAAACAAACCAACATAATAGTTAAAAATGTCAAAAATAGGGATTCAGCCGACAACTTTGTGTTATAATCTTAATCACTATAAAACAACCAAATATGTCAACAAAGACAAACAAAATGGCATATAGACAAAGCACATAAGCAAAACTGAAAGACAAGAATACAAAAAATGACGATAGCACAATAACAAATTGGCGGGATGCATATAAGTACTGAGCTACGTCGAAAGGATATTACCAAAAATGGACTAAATAGGAAAGGTTAATAATTTACAAAGACAAATAAAAGAACACTATAACACGTAATTAAGATGATGAACAACGTCAGTACATAGAATATATACTTCAAGACCATCATGTAGTATTTGTGAAGGTCTTGGTATCTTCCGATGGACTTTTTTAGAAAAAGGACGAGACATTCTTTGACACAACCCTGGTTCATCAACTCTCTGCTCAGACACTGGTGACGTTTTATAACGTCATGGTAGCAGCTGCAAGCTCTTGAATAACAAATAAGTTAGGAAATGTATTTCCCATATGCAGGTGAAGTTGGTATATTGCTACTATGGTGGGGGAAATTGATAATTTCAAAATTAAAATCGTCTCGTTTGTCATAGATTCTGGCACTGAGATGACCTATTATGTCAAATTCGAGGTATAAGTCTAAAAATGAAGCGGAGGAAGCCGTGTATGTTGTTTCTTTAATTTCTAGTTCTGGAGGATATATCAATGGAACCCAATCAGAAAAAATTGGATTATTAATGAAATGAACATCATCAATATACCTGAATGTGAAATTAAATGATCTGGCTTCTTTGATCTTCTTGTTTTTGACAAGTGTATGAAGGAACTCCGACTCATATGAAAATAAGAAGAGGTCGACAAAGAGAGGCGCACAGTTCGTTTCAATAGGAATGTCGATAATTTGCTGAAAAAGACTACCTCCAAATTCAACAAATATGTTGTCAATAAGAAACTCCAGCATACTGATCACTTATTCCTCTGTGTAGCGTGTTTTACCTTTTTGTTCATTATCAACAAAATATGCCATATGGTATCCTAAAGAAATAAATTTATAGCGTATGCTACCATTTTTATATTGAAAAGCATTGTGGATTATTTCTTTTAGACGCTTTTTCAATTTCACATGGGGAATGGTGGTATACAGGGTTGAAAAGTCAAAAGTTTTGATAGAATTAATTTCAGAGAAAGATCGAGATTCAAAATTATCCAGAAGTTCTTTACATTTTTTTAGAATCCACATATTGTTAATACCACTGCGCGAGTAAACAGTTTCACAGTATTTCTGAAGACCCTCTTTCACTGCGGACAGAAGTTTTGTCAATCTAATTGACAATTCCTTTGTAGAACATGCAGATGAGCCAGCAATTTACCGTTGTTTGTACGGAATTTTGTGAAGCTTAGGTATCCAATACAAACAAGGTAAGTCCTCAGATTTATATGGGAGGATGTAACAAATTCTGAAATCTCAGAATAGTCTAAGTATTTTTCTCTTTTGAAAAGATGTTGTAGTAATACATATTTAAAGAATTTTCAATATAAAATATTACATGGAATTATACCTACTAGTACATTTTTATATAGAATTAAGCAAAAGGAAACAAGTCTATGTACCTTCTGTTATGAGGAAGAGGAAACAATAGAACATTTATTTTATGATTGTAATGTTACATACAATTTTTGGTTGTCATTTTTACAGAAAATCAAATTATTTGATGAGCAATTCAGCATCAGTAAGATGGAAATTTTACTGGGATTTATTACTAAGAGTTTGTTTATAAATTTGTTAATTATTATAGCTAAAAACTACATCTTTTTAGAATCTTTAGATGTAAGTTAAGAAATATAGCTCCTAGTTTTATAGGACTTAAATCCAGAATAAAACAATACCAATCTAATTAATTTTATATTGCAAACAAAAATAATAGAGCAGCATCTTATGAAAGATTCTGGTCCCCACTACATACAATTTTTTCATGATTTATTATCGTTTATACTTTAAATTATACTATAGTGAGCAGTTGTGATTTGATTTTTACTTTATATATAGACATACATGCATACTAATGGTAAGATTGCAGTGACTGTGTGTAAGTTGTGAGAGAAAGTGTGAGTGTGAGCAGCTATATTTATTTATTTATTTATTTTTCTTTTTTTTTTCTTTAATAACTATATTCTTGAATTATGATAATGAATATAAATTTTTTTTTAAAATGGATAGTCTTGTATATAACTTTCAATGTTTACCCCAAAAACCATAGTCAGGTGGTGATTGTAGGGGTATTGTAAAATCCTGACTATTGAAAACAAATAAAAGATAAAAAAAAAAAGTCCTCAGATTTACTGTTCAATGTAATGTCCATTGAAGACATGAAGGACTTATGATTTGCCAAAATCTCATCTTTGTCAAATGATATGTTTTTGTATGTGGGATTACCTGAGTGCTCATTTATTCCTAATTCTTTTACAAGACACTCGTAGTAGTACGATTTACATACAAAGACAATATTATTTGAAGCTTTATATTATTTTTATATTATTTGAAGCTCCCTCCGAAAGGGAGGGGTGATTCCAAGAACATCAAAGTAAACTATAACGAGTGACGCCATGTTTGGTGGTACACTTTCGATTCATGTGAATTCCTGTCGTTTGAAAATTATGTATATGTATTTACAAAGTACTATCTTTAGTACATTGCCATTAATCTCAACATGAAAAACTAGCTAAGTGAATATGTTATGTTTCTTTAAAATCTTTAAAATTTTTAATCAATAGCTGCACTGAAAAGTATCAAAATGCGATATGGTAAGATGGTTTGATAAAAAAAGAAACTGACATAATCAATGCTATCAGGTTCAGGCTTTGGACGGATCAATTTTACAAAGTGATGGAACAAAATGTATGTGACTGCTAAGAAATTGGAAGTTGACAACTTGAAAGTTGAAATTATTAGGTTTGTCATAGTTCCTTCTTGAAGTCATCCGTCTCTGTCAATATTGCAGGAAAAAAAAACCCCAAGATATGAGGCAGACCTTTTAGCTTGAGTCGTATCCTTAATTTCTAGATAACTAGGATATATGAGAAGCAATCATTCGCTGACTTGTGGGATATTAAGTGACATGACATGATCAATATATGTGAAAGTTAAATTAAAGAACTTTGTTATTTTTGTCGTTGAGAATGTTTTGTATGAATTCTGCTTAACATAAGTAAAGCTGTTTGTGACTTTTATAAAAAAAAACAGCTTTGAAGGGATATTCTGTCATTATTTTTTGTATGAGTAGTGATCAGTAGTGAGTCTGTGTCATGAACCCACTACCAATATTTATTTCTATTTTTTCATTCTATTTAAAAATATTTAGAATGATCCATTTAAATTTTGTTCATTGTGCAAATGTAACTCATATCTTTAAAGGTATCAAATTGTGTATAAAGTAGGTTTTCTGGAAAACAAGGTGTGTAGGATTATACACGAAGAAAAGTAAGCTTGTTCAACTGATCTACACTGACATGAAATGTTTTAAGATTACAAAACTTTTCAGTTTTGGTAAATTCAGGTAGTTTTTAATGTATTTATCATTATCACAGGAAAGAATGGATATAGTATATATAAGTATTAAAAAGGAAATAATTCAACAGAGCCTATATTCTCATAAATTTGTTGACCATTTTATTACAAAATTGTCATGAACATGCTTGTAAAAAAACGAAAATTCTATTTGAAACGTCAGGATGATCTAACGAAGCAAACTTGTGATTGGAGGGTCGAAAAATATTTTATGTTTTAAACAAGTCAAGCGTCATTAAAGTCGGAGAACATCTTCTTTTGAGAGGTAAGAACATATTAGATATAGATAAGTTATTTTTAATTTCAAAGTTCATGTTGTAACGTAAATAACACTCTCTGAGAGTTTCATTGAATCTAACTTCAGTCATTGATATACGAGATGATGAAAGTTGATTATGCTTTTTTAGTCTATTGAAACATTCACTTCAAGTCAATATGTTACTTTAAAGTTTATGACATTCTTCAAATAATCTTTTTTTTTAATTCGTGCATTTTCATTAAGAATTCGTTTAATATTAAGGTCTTTATTATTCCTAATAACATTAATTGTTTTTACTATATTAAGATGTGGAATAGCATAAAAACCGGATAGAAAGGGAGGCAATGTTTAGTATTTAATTGTGAAAGTTGAACGCGCAGAATTGAGTGCGTTTTTTCACATGACATCGTCTGAAATAAAATCTCGTAAGCATAGACTTGCCATACGTAAAGACTGTTTGGTATCGTTGATATCATTGTTTTCTTAATATCCAATTTCTAAAAGCAGTGAGCAAGATATCAAAATGAATTCTGAATAAGTAAAGAAAATAAAGGATATCACTTGACAATAAAGTTTATATAAAAGTAAGAAGATGTGGTAATAAAGATTATTGCCAACGAGACAAGTTTCAAATGACGCAGAAATTAACAAGTATAGGTCAACATACGGCCTTCAACAATGAGCAAAACAAATACCGCATAGTCAGCTATAAAAGGCCCCGAAATGACAAATGTAAAACAATTCAAACAAGAAAACTAACGGCCTAATCTATGTACAAAACAATGAACGAGAAACAAATATGATACACAGAAACAAACGACAACTACTGAAATACAGGCTCCTGACTTGGGACAGGCAGATACAGAATGTGGCAGGGTTAAACATATTAGCGGGCGCCCAACCCTCCCCATAACCTGGGACAATGGTGTAACAGTACAACATAAGAACAAACTACCAAAATCAGTTGAAACAGGCTTAACTCATCAGATGAATACAAACAGAAATACATATTAAAAAAAAAAGTGGACCTGGTAGGGTGCTTATACATTTCCAGAAAAAAGACACTTAGTACAGATCTGAGAGTACTCGCAGTTACTGACAGCTAGTTCAAAGCCAAAAACAACTAATAAAAAAAATCATGCATCTAAGATTAAAATATCAATCAGTACACATCCAACATCCAATGGATTTAGTTTAAAGACGTAATTAACAGTCAGAGAAAAACACGACTTTGTGCAATGCCAAGAAACAGGTATCTACAGATTGTAGAGCCATGGATGTGCACATGTATATAAAAATAATATTTAGTTTAATTTTAATTTACTGATAACAAAATCTATAATAATACCATAAAAACAATATTCATAGATCTAAATACAGTGTTGAATTGGTAACCTTTTAGAATAAGTTTCTTTAAAGGATCGATAAATTTACCAGGATCGTATCTAAATTTCCGGGCTCGGTAAACAACATCTCCGTAAAAATTAAGATGTACTATCCCGTTTGAAATAAGTTTTCTACAACCAAACTTCAAAACCGAATCTTTATATCTATGGAAGATTTAAGTAAAGGTTTTAAGTAATTTGTGGTAACAAAACCCCTGACCTAATAATTTACCAGTAATACATAGATTACTTTCATTGAAATCCAAATCGTCACAGCAGACACGGGTATAGCGAATATGAGTTGGGTTATATAAACACCGTAAGATGGTGCCAAAGGATCATCATCGTCCAAAAAAGGAGAATTAACAATAGGGAACGAAAAATCGTCCCTTTTGTCGTTAATTTTAGTGTAAAGTTTGTCGTGTAAAACTGAAATATCTAAATCTTGGAAAGGACAGTTATTACCGTTTTTTTTAAAGTAAGTTCCTTTGGGTAAATTTCGGCTGTATATTTAGACAATTTTTGATTATTTAACGAAAAAATATCATCAAGATAACGGTAAGTGTTGTTGAATTTATCAATTAAATGCAATTTAGACGGGTCTTTACTGAGTTTGGTAATAAACTGTGATTCATAACAATACAAGAACAAGTCTGCTATTAAAGGGGCGCAATTGGTGCCCATAGGAATACCTACAACCTGTCGATAAACTTTATTGCCGAAACGTACATGAATATAGTCAAGGAGAAAACTAACAGCAACAAACATCTCATCACACTTGTGTAGACTCATCAAGTTGGGCGTAAATAACTATGAGTAGGGTTCTAACGGTTTATAGGCAATCTCAAATAATCACCCTGTAACATATAAAACACACAATAAGACACAATACACACGTTCAAAGAACGATAACTCTAATTATCTCCATATCAATAAAATAAAATATAAATTATCCAAGTAGTTAACTTCAGTTCGAAATATACCATAACTAATAAAGTCTGTTTTACTACAAATCATAAGCATCTGTACCAAAATCTATTTCTGGTAACTGTTCAATATGCAATACTACAGATATCAATAACACCTTGTGTCAACGATCATTATTTAAAGTAATCAATTCTAATACACTATTCTATTTGGAGATAATCGTAAACTAAACAATAGCACATTACAAACACAGACTAGACACACATTAATTAAAACACTTAAGTACAAATAAACAACACGTAAACAAATAAACATGTAAACACAGAACACAGCTTACCGTGTATATAATACAAGGGCTGAGCAGTGCTCCTCTATAAATTTACTGTACTCTTATACTTCACATACTGGAATCTGAATATAGAGAAATATGACTTCATAAGTCTTAATGTCAAAAATAGTATATAATCTAGTTAAACTCAATGCAAGACAATATTCTATGGTGGAATCTAATAACAGCCAAATATGAACAAATAATATAATAACTGTAATATTCTTTCTGTCTTGCAAATACCAACTTAAAGTAAAAATAAGAACTCTTTCATACTCATGGGATTCAAAGTGGACTTTCATACACATTTTCATAACACATTCATATCTTTCATACCAAGATAAAAATATAGAAATACATGCATCAAATACTAATGTAAAGAATATAACTGACCTGAATATAAAGAATAGTTTCCAGAATAAGAAGAATAAATTTAAATAAATCACAATAAAGTGTCAGTGTTCTATATCTCTGTGTAGAATTTGAAAAGAGTGCCTCAATATCAAAGGAGTTCACAGAGTAACCAATCGGAATAAAGAAATAGAAAACCCAGGATGTAAATACCTAAGTGAATAGATAATCAAAGTACTGTCATACTGCATACTCTGTCAGAGTCAGTCAATAAGTCAATGCATGAACAATTATATACAAATACTATTTATTAAAATAAACAATCAATTCAAGCTGTACTACACTTGCAATAAGTAAATCTAGCATATTTACCTTTCTCATTAAAGAAGAAGGCTTTAAATGAGTTACAGCAAATATATTTGCATTCAGATTTACCAAACGACCATTTGATTAAATGAGAATTAAGAAAAAGATTAAATTTTGTTTGACGAGAATGTGTGGTAGTGTAGTGTAAAGAGTTGAAAAGTCAAACCTGTCAACAGAATCAAAAGGACAATCAAAAGCACGTAATTTATCTAAAACATCCAAAGAATGTTTACACTCCTACAATATTTTCATATATTTTATTACAAAAGTTAATGATAAGTTCTTTGATAGTAGTTAAGGAACAAATTAAAAGCACTGAAAGATTTGTTGTAGAACACTTACTAGAGGCCACGATAAAACGATATTTTTTTGTTTGTTTGTTTTTGTTTTTTTTTTGTGTAGTTTAGGTAACCAATACATAGTTGGGACCTTCAAATATTCAGATGAGGCCTTAAGCTGTGATGTGGTAATGGTATGCTTGTTTACTATATGACTCTCTGTGGAGCGCACGGACTTGAATGTAGAAGAATTTAAAATTTCATTCTTAAGAACGTCCATGTAGTATTTACGGCATACCACCACCACATTGTTGGCTGCTTTGTCGGCCGGTACAAACACAAACCGCTTTGAAAGTACATGAAGTTTGTTTCTTATTCCAGAAAGAGGCGTATTATGTCCTCTTTTATTTATTTCTGAATTATTTTCAAAATGTGATATTGGAATATTCACAACATTCATACATTTATTTCAATAAGAATCAAGAGATTTTAATAAGATTTTCCCCGTTTACACCAATTTTTACAATATGATAAAAGAGCAAATCTACTTTATATATAAAATTGCATCTTGAAATTAACAATGAGGGTCGGTGAGACCTAGATTTTACGACAAAAGAGTTTTTGGTTTGGTTCGTGTAGCTCAGATTTGTGTGTACTGTTTTATAGATTGTAGTTCGGTGTGTTTCTTCGTTTTTCTTTTTGGTTATGAATTATGATTTTTGATTGCTATTTGGTATTTCTTCCTTTCTTTTTTGATAAAATCACAAGACCAGAAAACTATCCTTTCAAATATGGCAGTGAAGCCTGGCTCTCCGGAAGGGTTAATGTGCTTTTTGTTTGGAACACATGATTGAGCGCAAGATGGTTTTGAAATACAAAAAAAACATTTGAATCAAATTGTGTCTTACTGACCATTCATTACTTTTGACTCTGGTATATTTTGCAGGATTGAAACGCATCCAATATTTATTCGCCTATACATTGGGACAATTCCAAACAAACAAGATGACACAGGCAAGGGCATTCAAAAACATGACGCCTGCAAAGATTTTCATATGACAATAGTTAATAAAGATTTGAAATCAGCATACATGAAATATGGTCGGAATGTATGTGCAGAAAAAAAAGGTATAGAAGAGAGAGACACAGGCAAATCCGTTTTGATTGTTGGAGCTGGTCTATCAGGGCTATCGGCAGCTTTTGAATTGGAAAAAGTTGGATACAATGTAAGTTTGGATTTTAAAAGTACATGAATAAACAAAAAAAAACGATCTTTCATTGAGTCACCATCTTCCTTTTATCAATAAATTACTAATTAATTTGTCTTATTTGTTTTTTAATATTTCAGACCCAAATACTTGAGCTACAACCCCGAGTTGGTGGCAGAACACAAACTCTTCGCGATGAATTCTCTGCTGGTTTACATGCTGAAGGTAGCTTTTATTTCTAATTGTATAATTTAACAGCGATTCTGTCTTTCTTTCCTGGCTCGTAACTTGTCATTAAATACGGTTTATCTCCTGATGTCTTGCAGATATATTGATGATGTTCCCTCACTCAATAACTAACATTTCAATAACCTAGTGAACTTAATTAAGAAAGGAACCGAAACTAGAAGGTCTGTAATACAGCATGACTTCTAACTAGAATCTATGACAAACGTGATGATTTTAACTCTCCCGTTATCAACTTCCCATTTCTCAGCAGTATAAGAGAGGTGAAAGATACCAAAGGGATATTCAAACTCATAACTCGAAAACAAAAAGACTTGCAGTAACACTACTTCACGAATTGGTTGACCGATATGATGTCTCGTTGTCTCAACTCACTAGCGAAATGTTTTCGCTACCTTTGTTCTCAGCAGTAAAAGCAAGGTTTAAGAAACCAAAGGGATATTCAAATTCATAAATCGAAAACAAACTGAATCACAATAACACACTCTCTACTCACTAGCGATTTTTTTCGCCACCTTTGTTTTTAAGATACTAGTAACGGCGTCTGATCTGTAATTTGACCGAGTGTAGCCTTTTCTCGATTACGATATTTTGTATACTTTGAGTTCGTATGTCGGGTGGTGCATTCATAGCAGGAGACGCTAACCCTGTCGATGTACTTTTGATGTTCATGCAATTCCCTCAGTTTGTGATTGATACCTTGATTTGTCTATTCCTAATCGATTTGCTAGATTTGAACATCGGTAAACTACTGTCGCCTTAATTTTTGCCTGTAAGGATTATCGAAAAGGAGTATCTATGAGAGTAGGATCTTAATTACTTTACTTAGAATTTAGAATCGTATAGGATTTTACTGTTTAGAAGATCTGTTTTAATGTAGTATTTTCTTGATATGGTTTGTCTTTTTCCCTTTTTTCTTTTGATCATGTTCATGTTATTCCCGCGACTGATTGGTTTTTTTTGTTCCTTTAAATCACTTCATTGTTTTTCGAATAAAGTTTTAAAAGATTGAATATAAATATCGTAAACTAATAAAAACTTGAAATTTTATCACAATCATATAAGGTCATACTATGGATATAAGATTCATTTAGCATAATGCAATAAGCATTGTTGAAAATATTATTAATTAAAGTTGTAAGTTTAGAAATTGTTTGGCTTAATTGACTAACTAGTTAAGAAACAAAGTATAACACAAATACCGAACTCCAAGGTAAATTCAAAAGAGGGAGTCCATAAAATCTGACTGTAGTCGACTGATAGCACATGTTATCAATATAGTGTCTTTCAATCATTGCGTTTAAGGATAAAATTTATTTTATTTGTTTCAGTTTGAAATAAGACTGAATTGCTACATTAGTTTTTGTATTATGTTATTTTAAAGTGTGCACCACATTTTTTATGTTATTTCGAATATAAATTCCATTTTAAACCGGAGTAAACCATGAAAACACTATTTGATACAGAAATCATTTTGAGATTAAATACTGACAGAGGTAACCACAATGAACTGTGTTAAATACAATCCGAAACATTAAAACACTTAAACTTAAGCACATGTAAATGATGATAAAAGTTAACTGTTTTATTTGTTCAATATCATACATGTCATACAATCAGTTCCTTTGTATTGCTGTTAGATGACACTGGTAGGTGATTTGAAATCAGTAATGCTGATTATATCCCCCCCCTCCCCCAATCAGTTAAAAAAATCTGATTATAGTTGTATTCTGTTTAACAATTAAATGAGTGAAAAAACCTACAATTAATCTCACAATTTTTAAGAACAAACTGAAAAGAATACAAGAGAAACAACACGTTAGGTTTACGAAGGTTTGAAATTGAAGATATTTCTATGTTTTTAAATCTGGCCAAAATATTACAAAGTTTACATAGTTGGGATACAACTTGTGACACTAAATAATTTCTATTTGGCATATTATATTATAAATTATAAAGTTAAGACTCCTAAACTATGTATTATGTATTTTGTAACGTAAGTTTTTGTACAATCTTTCATAATATATAACTGTTTTATAAACTTGGATTTCTAAAATTTAAAGATAAACAGCAAAAATTTTTTAATCACATTCTTTATAATTTTGCATTTATATCAAAACTTTGTTTTTCTACGATTCACACTACTTTTCTCCAAAATGAATTGAAAAGAAAAGAATTGTGCACCCTTACTCACCAACTTGTTTTTGTCCTCATATCAAGCAGAATGCATCCAAATATTCTCAAAGACAAAAAAAAACAACCTTCCAAAGTTCTTTCGTTTCATTTTCAGATATATTGATGATGTCTTGTCATTCAATAACCCATATTTCAGTGAGTGCTTGCATTTCATATACCCTAGTAAACTTGAGACTAAGGAGACTACCGAAACAATTAGGTCTGGTTCATATTGTGATCTCTCCTCGATAATGAAAATTATTGATGACTACAAAAGTGATGACTGCAACATTCCAGTCGTCAACTTCACATTTCTTATCAGAAACATCGTATGGCGTTTACTTATCTCAATTGCTAAATTACGCTCGTGCATGTTCAAACTAAACGGATTTCATTAGCAGGGATTCGCCCCTTACACAAAACTCTGTGACTGACATCGACACTTCATAAGTTTTAAGTCACCATCGTGAATTGGTTGACCAGTACTATATATGGCTGTACCTCAATCACTAGCAACATGTTTTTTGCAGTCTAAGATCCTTGGAAACAAAATAATCGTCTTACTTGTAATTTTACTGATTGTGTCTCATTCCCGATTGTGATATGTTGATTGAGTGTGGATTTGCATTGTGAGTGATGCATGTATAGCAGGAGACGCTGTTTATGCCTCCGGTGTCGCTACATTTGGTGTTCATGAGATTCCGTCGGCTTTTGTTGTACCTTGATTGGTATCTTCGTAATCGAATATTAGTTTTTGATCATCGGTAAATAACTGTTTTCTTAATTTACCATAGATAACTTTCGCCGCAACCCTTGATTCAGAAAATTGTTGTGTCTAAGGATTCAATCTGTTTGGTTTCAGAACTTTTTGAATCGCAGGTATAAAAAGTATAAAAAATCTACCAAACAACCTTCAGGCTTTACTTGAAAAGATATTTTTCCACAAGATGTATTTCACAAAGATGCTAATGTGTGTAAAATATCTTTCTGTGTTATAATTAGGCATATTTTTGTCCAAAAAACTATGTCCAAAATGTTCGGTTTAGGTCAAACATATCAATGTTGACATGTTTATGACAGCACAAATAACTTTTCTGCAATGAAGTGGCATATCAAACTGTTCATCAACTATAAAATCAAAATAATTTTGCATGGGTTGAATAATTTAAGAAAAACATCATGGTTAGGATTGAACTCGGGATACTGCTCATAAATCTTTTTGAATGTTACCATAAAAGTTTGGGGTTTTTTTTTTCATTTCTAGGAGTCTTTGTTTTGAGAGTTGTCTCATTGGCACCCATACCACATCCTCTTATTTATAAGGAATACGATAAAGGCTTCTGTTGTCTAGTTTTGTAAATGTTTGGATGTGGGGATTTTTTTTTTTTTTTGCTATCTGTCCATCATGTGACACTGGCATATAATTTCCAACCTGTCTTTGATTTTCATATACAGGTGGTGCAATGAGAATTCCCCCGAACCATTACCTGACCAATGTATATATTGAGAAATTTGGCATTCTGGTACGACCATTCTGTAGCTACACTGGTAATACCTGGATACTTATAGATGAACATGAAAAAATTAAAACAAAAGGTATAATTTATATATTATTTTTAACAATGACAGGCAATAACGTCGTTAACGTAAAATATTATTTTCGCGTCATCAAGGTGTGTCATATATATATATATATATATATATGCACCTCATGTTTGTGGTATATCATCTTTTCCGAAAGTTTATTGTTTTCTGTTTGGTATTAAATTAATTTCAAGATGTTGTTAATCTGGTGATCAATTTATTTGGCAATCGCCAATGGCAGTCAGCAGGGTTTAAGAACATCCGTTGTTCGACCTGTTAGTCAAATGCGTTTTGTTAAAATATACTTTTTCACTTTTTTGGTCTTTTGGAAAATGTTGTTTGTGCTGTATTTAGACCCCTCTACCAAGAAATTTGTTTTACATGCACACGTATAAAAATTGCGGTTTTTATCCAACGCAATCATAGGTTTTAACGTTGTTTTCAATTTAGACTTGTATATATATATATATATATATATATATATATATATATATATATATATATAGGGAAGTGATGCGTTTTCCCAATGATTTTATTCATTATCTTGAGAACGAGTATATGGAGCTTATTTATGTCTTTAAGTAGCAGATGAAGGTATATTTTTTGTAACTTATTTGAATTTATCCAGTAAAAAATTGCTTGTATGTCAATTTGTGTCCACAGATCATTGTGGGATCAAAACTGTACCGTATGCCGTTGTCAACTATTATTTCATACTTTAGAGAGAGAAAAAAGAGAGGCGAAAGATACCAAAAGGACATTCAAACTCATAAGTCAAAAATAAACTGAACTGACAACGTCATGGCAAAAAAGGAAAAAGACCAAAGACAAACAACAGTATACAACAAAGAAAACAAAAGACTGGTGTAACACGAACCTCACCAAAAACCAGTGGTGATCTCAGGTGCTCCGGAAGGGTAAACAGATCCTGTTCCACATGTGTAAATAATTCAACGCAATGCAATATCCTGTTTGAAGGCTTTTCTCTCTTGTCTGTAATTAAAAAACACTAGAAGTATTCTTGAGGTTAACACAGTAACACAATTTTACCTCATGAACAAAAAATATTTATTATTCAAATCATTCCAATGCCAAAGACATGGCATTTCGGCGTGTTGATGATGCTTTCGGGAACTGATAGCACACTAGCACCGGTATCATCGACCCAGTGATCGGAAAAAATCGTTAACTAGTAATATGATTATCATGCGCACATCACGTTTTTTCGTGAGTAATATTCATCAGGTACTATTCCGTTGACATGAAATATCATCGATATGTTCATTTTCTGTAAATTGACTGTTTATAAAATATTAAATTATTCAAAACACTATGGTTTTTAACCCCCAGGCATTGGTTGCCGTTGCGGTATTTGGCACTACTTTTCGGAGTTTTCGGTTTTTAATGTTCTTCAACTTCGTACTTGATTTGACCTTCCAACTGTTTTGTTTCGAGTGCCACTGATGAGGCTTGTGTAGACGAAACGCTTAACAAAGGGGGACGTCGTGTTGCTTATGTTATTACAAATCCGGTTAATAATCTAATTCGGTAGGTCACATTCGTGAAAAGGGAAGGGTACGTATTGTAGTTACGACATTAGGAACATATCCGATATCATCTGTGAAACGGTTATTCCATAACGGTCAACCAACTCGTGATGGCGTCCGTAAAATTTACGAAGGGATGATTTCGACTTCACCATTTGGAACTCTTGGTTTAACAAATTATAAGCCAGGTATCTTTGATAAGTTTGACTGAATTTTTGGAATGTTGAAGAGACATTTGCTACGATTTTTACAGTTTAAGTTGAACAAATAAACAAGAATGGACAATTGAATAATAACACTGCTCTGAAAATATTAAACGTTTGTAGCTTAACAATCGAATGGGTCGAAATTAAACAACCAAATCTGTCTTAGGTTAGTCTGTCTAAACGGAGTTGTAGCCTTAGTTTTTGCACTGGAAATTTTACAGACAAGATATGCAATTTAAATCATGCTTATACCGAAGCAATTACAATTGGACGAACGAATGATACCTTGGGGAATCAATAGTGCAGTCAATACAGTAACACATAATAATACCACAGCGTTAAATAAATAAAGGCAACAGTAGTATACCGGTGTTCAAAAGTCATAAATCGATTGAGAGAAAATAATCCCGGGTTACAAACCAAAACCGAGGGAAACAAAGGAACAACAGGAACACCCAAGTGCAACAAAAACAAACGCCAACACACATAGAAACGAACAGTTATTTCCGAAAAATTATAGAAAGCATCAATGAGCCCAGATGCAGAATTACCTTATAATTTTCATAATCTCGAAGGGTGTAAACATAGTAGAAATGTCGATTTAGTTCTACAGTGCTAAAAAAAATCTTTTGTCCGGTTTTCGTTTTTTTCGGGAATTTTCCTAAAATATCATAAAGACGAAAACGATTTTCAGTATTTTTATCTGATTTCACCAAAAGGAGCAAACCATTTCCCACCTACAGATTTGTATATCTGATAACTAAAAAGAATATTGATAAGTAAAACAAACATGCACATAATTATAAATTGACTGTTAAAAATGTCGGGGTTCAATGAATGAAAAAATGATAGTCAACATACAAATAAAGCCATCATAACAGCTGATTTTTTTCGAAATACTAAGGATTGTCTACCCAAGGAATAGATTACCATAGCTATATTTGGCAAAACTTTTCGGAATTTTTGCTCTTCAACTTCCTACTTTATTTGGCCTTTTTTACTTTTTTTATTCGAGCGTCACTGATGTGTCTTTTGTATACGAATTTTAAGCCTGGTATCTGGGATGAGTGCATGCACCAATTAATAACTTGGAGCTCTTCAGGTAGCACCTGCCTCATATTATGTTTGATATTATAAGGTACATTATACTTACTTTCTAGCCAAAAAATTCAAAAGTAATCATAAGAACTTTTTCATTTCAGACTGGAAAGAAAAGAATCGAATGTACTCTACGAAATGTTTTCCTGGATGGGACTCAAACCTACCAGCTAATATACGTCCTAGTGTGGACGGGATACGTATGGCCTTATGTTTTTTCTAAATTGAAACTTACTCACTATATTTATAAATGATTAAAACCATGTTTAGATAGTTGTCAGGAGCAATAGAACTGTTGTAGACACAATAAAAAAATAATAACTTGATCAAAAATATTTGCTTAAGAAAGAAAAAAACACGAACATTATTACACAGAAAACAGAAACTTGAACAAATCTGAGCTATGATCCACTGAAAATTTTTGTTTGTTGTGGTTTTCTTGTTTTATTCTAATGTCTTGGTGAACTGATAATAAATGCCTTGCATTTCATATCAGACACGCACTTCTGAAATAACTTTGATCAGTTCAATTAAAAAGTTTGGAAGGCATAATACACACAACTCTTCGGAGGCAATCAGGCCTACACAGTGGGAAATTTAGTGACAAAATATAACCTCCCCTGTAAACACAGACATCTTGATCTTTTCAATGTTTGTCTCGTTTTAGCAAGGACGTTATCAATTATAAACATTCTGGTAAATAGTAACAATAAAATAAGAGTAGTATAAAAAAAAATGTTCATATAATGTTATCATTTCCCTCCTAAAATAGCAAACGACGAGTACAGCTTTTTATATGAACTTTGTGAAAAATTGGTTTAAAATGTTGCTATGCGAATAAATTCCTGGAGTACAAACTTAAATATATTTTCTTCTGACTGTATACCTCCCTGGAACACGCCAATTATCCGTACATGTATGCAGCTACATCAGAAAAGTTCAGTGGAAAAATTCCAATGGAATCGATTGATATGCAGCAAAGATTTACACCTTTGAAATTAAGTTACTAAGCAAATTCAAACGGACCTTATCCCGATGTAAACATTGAATGTGAATAGATCGAGAAGACAGCAAATACATGTACAGAAATCGAGACGGCCTTTTCTTAAAATTGTAAAAAAAAAAGTTAAATTCTTTTAACCGATAACCTACTTTATAAAAATAATTATCTTTTAATTAATATTTTAACCTGCACAAACATGACATTTAAATTGTTATATTCACGAAAAGACGATGTTTCTATATTGAAAGTTCACGTGACAAGAGCAGACGAAAACGTAAAATGTGAAAAATATACTATGTGGAACACTCCGAACATTTTTTTACCTGAAAGATCTTTAGATTTTGTACGTAATGATTTTTCCCAACTTTTTTATCAATATGCAACAAAGATTGACAATTTTTAAATTTCAGTTTCACAAGCTTCTAATGCAATTATCTCTCTGTAAATAATGAACATAAAACATCGTTTCTCTAATTTTTTCACTATTTTCACATTTCTCAACCGATTGTGAAATATCTGTTCTCGGCAAATGATTGGTCGAAATTTAATTATGACGGCAAATTTTCTTGGTTTCTTCTGAATTTCCAATTGTGACGTCATGAAAAAGGCGACCATTCCTGATGACGTCACATATAAAGAACACAACTGTCTGCAAATCTTTGAAAAGGAAGGATAAAAATCATTAGAGAAACAGATTCCACCACTATAACTCATGTATTACGATATTTCTCCACTCTCAACATTTAAATTTTAATTATTTAAAAATCTCGGCAAGCCTCGCGCATTAAATATTAAAATCTAACTGTCTCGAGTGGATAAATATCGTAACACACTTGTTGCAGTGGTGGAATCTATATTTCTTTGCACATATATTTTTTATAACACAGTTTAACAAATAATTTCTTTAAAGTGTACGATTATTTTTTAAAATAACTTTTTGATCAGTATCGTCACCGGCATTGTTTTACTATTGATTTTCTTGACTCGATCATAAGAATATGTAATTTTTTATTGTTCTCGTTCATCAGTTTAGCCACTGTACACAAAAACGAAAAAGGGCAATTGAAAAATAAGACAGGCCATATCTTTACTAATATTTTTGCTTTAATTTAAAAACGGGAACTAAAATATAAAATACAATGTTAACAAGAGAAACTATTTTAATTTTTCTCAAACTATTATAGTTGATTTATATGAGCGCACAATGCAACCAGTGATAAAAGAACTGTTTTCATTAATTAATGAAAAAGAGCCACATGTTGGTTGGAATGAATGGGTTGAAAAATGGAGCAAACTTTCGGTAGAGGAGTTCCTAAGAACAAATGGCGACTCTATTTACCGACCATGGCCGGAAGAAGCTATCAGGGGATTACGGGTAATGCATGACTTTTTGCCTTTTAGGTTCTTCTTTAGACGGCTTATATTGAATTTGAGTATAAATCATTATGATATATTTTTATATATACTAGAACACACCCGCGAAATCGCGGGCATTTAGAGCGAGGTTGAAAGTATGTTAACTGTTGTAGGATGCATTTTTGTAAAAGATTTTATGACTGGAGAATTTCAGGAAAGGTATCAAAAGTCATAGGTACTTGGGGACAGGACATTTTTTTTTAGCCCTCCCCCTTTTTCGAAAGTCCGTTATTTTTTGTTTTCTGATAATTTCAATTATTTTCGCGTTTTTCTGTACTCTATGAACATACATATACATGCATATAGTTATACGTCCTTGATATACTATAAATTAAATTGTATTTGCTATTTACTATCAATTCCAAGTTTACCATCCACGTAGTCCTATAATATAAGACTTCGGAGTTTCATATCATTTACATTCAACGTTTTTTATCGGATATTTTTGTTTACTATCAATGTTGAAATACATTCAACGTTGAATGTAAATGATATGAAACTCCGAAGTCTTATATTATAGGACTAGTAGCTTAGGTTGCAGCGCTTGTTTGCAAGCTACATGTTTTGCAAAGTTATACTGTGTACGGATTATACACCCAAAAAAGTATTATGAAACCAGAAAGAAACTAAATAATCAAGTTTTAGAATAAAATATAACGAGACAATATTTAGAATCAACCAAGGACATATCGTATTTATATGGAAAAGTTAGAACCAAAAGACGAAATCGTACGAAAGTTTTCATTTATATGAAAAACCTTACAAATGAATATCATTTCTGCATCAAAGTTTATTTCTTTCCGTAAAAATTACATTAATTTTCGATTCAAGGTTTAAGACTGAATTACATAACTTCTGTAAACCAACTTATTTTCGCGAATAATTTATTTTGCTTTTAGCCTTTGGCTTATTTTCGCGATTTTCTAATTTCCTTCATCTATTTCATTAACGGAAGACATGGATTTTAAATATTCGCGACTATTTATATTCTCGTATTTCCTAATCGCGAACTTGAGTGGCGAAATTAAATCACTCGTGAAAATAAGTAGGTTTGCAGTATTTAGATAAAATTGAGAATGGAAATGGGGAATATGACCCGACCAAAGAGCAGACAACAGCCGAAGTCCACCAACGGGTCTTCAATGCAGCGAGAAAATCCCGCATGAGGTGGTCCTCAGCTGGCCCCTAAATAAAATTGTGTGCTAGTTCAGTGAAAATGGACGTCACACTAAACTCCAAAACATATAAATGAACTAAAATTAAAAACATACTAGACTAACAAAGGCCAGAGGCTCCTGACTTGGGACAGGCGCAAAAATGCGGCGGGGTTATCATAACACTTATATAGTTCCAACAAAAATGGAAGAAAATTCATATACCATAATATAATTTGTACAACTGAAACAGTGAGAACTATTAGTAATATGATAAACCAAAGTTGTTTTTTTTTTACATCAACTTTATTTTTGTTAGGTTGCAACATACAGCCCTGCGTTTGGAACTAGCTTGGTTGAACATTTAAGAGATGAATTAAGCAAATGGTGGGCAAACGACTTGCAAACTCCTGTTGATGGCATGGATACCATTGCCAAGAACTTTATTAAACCTCAATTTGGAACAAAAGAGAAAACTATTGATCTATCAAAAAAAATAACATTTGGTTCGAAAGTCCGAACTGTAAAAAGAATCTCGGAAAACAACGTTGAAATTACTGCGCGAAATGTTATAACAGGCACAGACCGAACATACACAGCAAATGCCGTTATTCTTACGGTCCCATTGGCCATTCTACGGCAGATAGAAGGTGATATTCCAGAACATCAACGCAGTGTCTTAAAAAATATTCATTATCGATCATCTACTAAAGTGGTTCTCCAATGCAAAAGCAGATTCTGGGAAAAACAAGTTGGTCAAGTTGGATTCTTAAAAACTAATCTACCAATTGGTCAGTTACACTATCCTAGTCATAATGACCCACCTCCACCAAACGAAAGGGGGCTTTTGGTTGTCTATATATGGGAACAAGACGCCATCATATTCGGCTCTCAGCCACACGCAGAAGCAATTGATAGCGCAGTACGAGAAATCACAAAAATTCATCCTGAGATGGAGAGCGAGTTTGAAGTTGGAATGGTTCAGGCTTGGTTCAGCGATAATGCAGAACAAGGCGCACACTCCTGTCTCCAGCCATATCAGTACAACAATGGAATGAAAACTTTGATGAAACCAGAACATCCAATCTATCTAGCTGGAGAAGCAATCTCGTACTCTAATGGATGGATACAAGGGGCTATCGAATCTGGCCTTACTGCCGCTTATCATTTGTACTGCCATAATCAACATTGATAATTTTGTTTACATAGTGTTTGTTAAACAATAACTACACCCTAACTTCAAATACACATTTCAATTCGCAATTGACAAACATGATCAATAACGAAAGCACGATATCATTATAACTCTTAACAGGAATGTTTTACTCAGAGTGTCTTTGCTTATTTTAACCATTAGTAAAAGGAAAATTATTGATATGATGTTTTATTTCAAATGTAAAGGAAAGTGCTTTAGTTTTATCGCATTACAAATTGTAACCCGAAGGTTCATTTGATTAAAAAGAAGAAACGAACATTTGCTTCACACATAAACATCGTATCATAAAGTATAGAAATTACAACGGGGTTTATGTCTCACTTACCGTTGTTTAATATAACAGCCATGCTTGAAAATTTCAGGTCTGTCAACGATATCAACATAGGGATAATAACAATAGAATTATCAACTTAACTGCACCAGATAAGCATTTCGACAATTAATGTTTCTTCAGTGATGCTCTAGGTGGCACGGTAGTATTTACATTCCGGAATTTAGGTTGCTCTTTTGTGTAGTAGCCTACTTTTAAAAGTCAATGTATCTGAACACTGTGATTGGACAAAAAAATACAGTACTGAACATAAGGCTAGAGGTAAAGGGGGAGGGTTGAGATCTCAAAAAAACATGTTTAACCCCGCCTCATGTTTGCGCCTGTCCCAAGTCAGGAGCCTCTGGCCTTTGTTAGTCTTGTATGATTTTTAATTTGAGTTTCTTTTATATATTTCGTAGTTTAGTGTGACGTCCATTATTACTGAACTAGTACATATTTTTGTTTAGGGGCCAGCTGAAGCACGCCTCCGGGTGCGGGATTTTCTCGCTGTATTGAAGACCCATTGGTGGCCTTCGGCTGTTTTCTGCTCTTGGTCGGGTTGTTGTCTCTTTGACACATTCCCCATTTCCATTCTCAGTTTTATTTCCCAACCTGAGGGTAGACAAATATGAAATAATTTTACATACAGGTGAAAATGAATTTTTGAGAATTTTCTTAATTTTGTATTCACTGCATGATAAGGGTCATTTTCAAAACATGTCGAATTTTCAGTACACCTAAGCTATTTTTTTTTTTTTTTTTATTTCTAATGGAAAATACAGTTGTAAGTGTTTAAATGAAAGTTTGTAGGACCTATGAGTCAGAACATTAATAATAAACATAGCATTCAAAAATTAAGAAATTTGTCTATCCTGTTACTATGGTTGCTATGGTTACAGTAACAGGATAGACAATAGTAGACAGAAACGTATTTAAAAAGTTTATTATAACATATAGTTGCACACATAATGAAATGTTTCATTGTTTGAACTCATCTAAAGGTTATAACGTCATAATCTTCGCAATTCAGGATTTGCAGGTGAAATATTGCTATCGGTAACAGGATAGAAAAGAGAGATAAAATGCTGAACATTGTGGATTGCTATCAAGTTAGACTTGCATTACTGGTGGTTATTTTTATAACCTTTGAAAACCAATTTTTAGGGACATTTTTCAGTACAACGTGGAAATTGGCATACAAACTATTATTTAACAGAATGAATATATATAGAAGTTTTTACTCTTGAAAACCATCTTATTGGCTACGAAAAACAAGCTTAAAATATTATCGAAACCTTTTCTAATTAACCCGAAATATCTTTTGAACATGGTTACAGGAGAGACAAAATATGGCACCACCTATCAAAACATGTTTCAATATGTTCTTGTATGACATTATCAAGATTGCATCTTTGTATATGTTGTTCTATAAGTACTGTTTGTTTTGATTTGCTTATGACGAGGGTTGTTTGAATAAATAAAAAATCAATTTCAAAATTTCAAAATTCGACATTTTTTGAAAATGACTCATAAAGTACCTAAAAGCACTAGTGGCCTTAGGTTTATAAAGACTAGAACAAAAAGTAAACGGTCATCATACATATTCAAATTAATTTTTGAATATTATAATGAAAGTATTTCAGTTAGCTGTGTATGTAGAATTTTGGGCAGTGTTAGAAAGTGGCGAAATTCTAAAAAAAGCTATCATTAGGGAGCTACCATTTGATTTCTAAGGGGCTAGGATGAAAAATTTGTTTTGTTTTAGATTTAATGATATTGAAATTGTCACTAAAATATTTTGCATTTTGAACTGATTCAAGAATGGGACTATATAAAAATAAGGAGATGTGATATGATTGGCAATGAGACAACTATCCACCAAAGTGGATGTAAGCAATTATAGGCAACAGTACGGCCTTTGACAATGAGAAAAACCCATACCGTATAGTCGGCTATTTAAATGCCCTGACATGAAAAAGATGAAACAATTCATAGAGAAACATATTATAGTAGAAATGAATGCTAATAGATGTTTTCTTATGGTTCATTCGACGTATGTTACATTTATTGGATTGGAATTGCAATAACCAGTATCGGCCCCATTTGGTGACACCTTGTAGGTCTTGGAGGTTTTATGCTATTTGATTTTATCTCACGGTCGTCTTCAGGCAATTTACAAAATGCTTAGCCTTGACAGGCATTCTATAAAATGATTAAAATACTTAATCATTTTGTAAAATGACTGGAGCTTTAAAACAAAATTCAACAAATAGATATAAGAAGATGTGGTATGAGTGCCAATGAGACAACTCTCCATCCAAGTCAAAATTTATAAAAGTAAACCATTATAGGTCACAGTACGGTCTTCAACACGGAAATGCCTATTCAGTTTCAGGTAATTTGTAAAAATTGAGTATCATTGAGATATTACCAAACACACAATATCTTGCAAAGAAAATACTTAATGTCACAGAAAAATTAAATTTTCAAAGTCTTCAAATACCAACTGGGAAAGTTTGTCATAGGTTTTTTTAAGTGAAACTTTTTTACATTTGTACTTAATTTTATGTCTTTCTTGTCATGTTGACAGAAGGACAAATTGTTCTTACAATAAATCAAAATTTACAAACATTTTTATTTGGAAATCTAGATTCAAAACAAAAATGTGAAATATGAAACAGAGAAAAAGAAGGCTGTTGCTTGATTGACTTATTATTGTTTGTTTGCGTTCAGTTGCAAATATTTTATGCTTATTAAGGGCGAGAACAAATTGATAATAAATCAAATATGTAAGTTTTTTTGTTTGCGTTCAGTGGCAAATATCTTATGCTTATTTAGGGCAAGAACAAATTGATAATAAATCAAACAGGTAAGATAAAGGATAAGAATTTTGATTGCCGCTTGAAAAGAAGGTATCATGTTGGTTAGGAAAAAGTAAAATAACAAAAATACAGAACTCCAAGGAAAATTCAAAACGGAAAGCCCCTTATTTTAAAAATGGCAAAATCAAAAGCTCAAACACATCAAACGAATGGAAAACAACTGTCATATTCCTGACTTGGTACAGGCATTTCATTATGTAGAAAATGGTGGACAAACCCGGGTTTGATAGCTAGCTAATTTTCTCACTTGTATGACAGTCGCATAAAATTCCATTATATTGACAACAGTAGTCAACATTGTGTTATAATGTTAATCAACATAAAAACAAACAAATATGTCAACAAAGAAAAACAAAATGGCATATAGACAAAGCACATAAGCAAAAATGAAAGGCAAGAAGATAAAAAAATGACCATAGCACAATAACACAATGGCGGGATGTATAAGTACCGAGCCACACCAAAAGGTTATTACCAAAAATGGACTAAACAGTAAAGGTTAATAATTTACAAAGACAAATAAAAGAACACTATAAGACGTAGTTCAGATGATAAACAACGTCAGTAACTAGAATCTATACTTTAAGACCATCATGTATTATTTGTGAAGTTGATACGCGGAATATTTATCAACAAGATCTTGGTATCTTCCGATGATTTTTTTTTTTTGAAAAAGGACGAGACGTTCTTTGACGTAACCCGGGTTATTCTGACATTCTGCTCAGACACTGCTCAGATGTTACCTTCCAACAGGCCACCTTTGAGGAAAAGTTCTTAACGTTCATATAGCGTGGCACTTTTCATACACAAGGCATCATTTTTTAATCAATCTGATTAAAAATCTGATCCATACTAACTCGCGTGCCCGTATATATATAATTATATGTACAAACAGCCATATATATATATATAGGTTTGAACGTTGTTTTCAATTTAGACTTGTATATATATATATATACTCATTTTATTTATTGTGTACATGTATCGTTACTCGTAACGATCCAGCGCCCTCGTGGGACAGATCGTTGACTATTATTCAGACGTTTCATATTTATTTGGAAAATGTTGTTTGTGCTGTATTTAGACCCCTCTTCTCCTTCTCGCCGTGGTGTCCCACTCGTTGTTGACTTCTATGATTTGGAAGGTAACATTATCAAAAGAATGTTTCGTTGAACGAAGATGTCTTGTGAGAGGACAGTTTTTGTTGGTTTTGTACCATGAACGATGGTTATTGAGCCGAATATTAAATTTGTCCATTGTTTCTCCCACATACTGAATGCCACATGTGTCACATGTTAATATATAAATTGAGTTCTCCGTTTTACAGTTGGAATTTGAGTAGATGGTATAATTTTGTTTAGTAACGGAGCTGATGAAAGAACTGCTTGTATTGGCAGCTTTACAACACAAGCAGTTCCTTCGACCACATTGTTTGTAGCAACCGGGAGATGGAGTAGGCTGCTTTGCTAATACAGATATCACTAATTTGTCACGGATGTTTTTAAGTCTTCTGAAGGCCATGACTGGTGGTGAGGAAAATACTTTTTTAAGATTTGAATCATTTTCTATAATTTTCCAATGCTTCTGAACAATGGAAGACACATTTTTAAAATCAGGATGGTAAGTGAGTACAAGGGGTGTTCTGTTAGCTGCTTTATTCTTATCTTTGTACTCTAGAAGTTCTTGGCGACTAGTTTTGTTTGCTCTTTCGAAAGCGCTATCAATGATGTTGTTATTGTATCCGCGAACAACTAGATGTTTACGTAGTTGTCCTAGTCTAGCATTTTGCGTATTTTCAGTAGAGCATATTCTCTTGATTCGCAATGCCTGGCTGAATGGGATGCCACGGGAGCAGTGTTTAGGATGGCAACTTTTAGGAGAAAGGAATTGATGTTTGTCCGTTTGTTTGGTATGAAGGTCCGTTATAATGGTTCCGTTCTTGATGTAACTCGTAGTGTCGAGGAAGTTTATTTTCTCCATAGATGATTCATATGTAAATTTTATTGAATGGTGGAAAGAGTTACAGTGTCCTAGAAATTCATTAAGATGTTCTTGTGAATCTGTCCATTTGAAATCAATATCGTCAATGAATCGGAACCATGATAAGGGCTGGTATGGAGCACTAGCCAAGAGGCGTTTTTAGTTGGCCCATAAATATGTTGGCATATGACAGGGCCATTTTTGTGCCCATACTAGTACCGTCTATCTGGAGATAATGTTTTTCATTGAAAGAGAAGTTGTTGTTCTCTAGCACTAGTTTCAGAAGTGTAACAAGGCACTCAGTTGGAGGATTTATTTCACTACGAGTGTTCCATACCTCTTCACACGCTGCTATTCCTTCGTCTTGTGGAATGTTGGTATATAAAGAAGACACGTCCATGGATGCAAGTATAGTATTGCTTGGTAGAGAAGTGGGACACCACGGCGAGAAGGAGAAGAGACAATTTTTGGATCCACCAACTCCACACTTTAGAACCTGATGGTCTTAACGAAAAAGATGAGAAAAGATACAGGAAAGATAAAGAATAATTTAGTACACAGCATCGTCCTTTTTATCCTGTAATATTGGCCAATGGACGTTGCTAACTTCAACTACCAATTTTGTGAAAATCTTGAACTTCATCCAAATTATGTATTATTTTCAAGGCAGCTAAATTCAAGTGCAACATATACATTGAGCTGCAAAAGTTTCTTATCATCTACATCCGATTTCACCTGGATAGATGCACGCTTGATAAAGCTAGTTAGTCTAGCGAAATATTGCGTTTATTTTCATCATTTTGTAAATATTTTAAACATTCTTATATTTACATACTAAATAGTGTGTTAAAATTACATTGTTAGGCAATCTATATATATATATATATATGTGTGTGTTTCACGTGAGTATAACGAAATCAGAGAACTATATTTTAATTAGATTTCTTATTCAATGTCCCCTTTCAGAAAGAATGCAAATGTATGCATGCTGCACAGCAAAACGAATCTCCTCTAAAGCATTCGTTTCGCTATACAATGTCGTGTTTGGTTGTTAAGTAAAGATATGAGTATTTTCATCGTAACTGCCTCAAGAACATTCTAAGTTTTGTTATCTGATGAATTAAGGTGGCAGTGGCATATTGATGCTATAATAAAACAAGGAACCAAGAAGAGACAAATCAAGGTGTGTCTAAAGGCTAAGCGTCTACTACTATGCATGCATCACCCACTATATGCGAATATCTGATTCAACCTGGTGAATTTTTAATGCTCTGATCACCCAAAACATGTAAGTGAACCTAATCACGCTAATAAAATTCAAATCTGTTGGAAACACATGAAAAGAAGATATTCTATTATATTGGTCAATAGGCTATATGTCTGCCTTTTTAAATCTATGTATCATGTGATGGAGACACGCACGCTCTACTACATGTATGTGTATTTTGCGCTGAAAGACGAATTGTATGGCAACTTTGATACAAGCAGGCGCGGCGGATAAGGAATTTTATGTTAATGCGCACCCCGCCCCCTTTATATGAGTCGGGGATATATTTAACGACAACAACCAAATTGTTTGCATTGATTTCTGTCTTTTTGGCATAACACCCACTTTTTTTTATCAAACTGACTAAGCAATGGTCATTACCGACCACTTCGACTATGCTATTAATCAGTTCGATATTTTTTTTATTTTTATTATCAATGCGTTCCTTACACAAACAAGCGTTAACTATTCATTAAGAATTTCGTCGTAACTGAATAATAGTTTAAGGATATCTTGAGCTAAGTGAAAATCGGGCGGTATGTCAGAAATACGTTTTTAAAAATTGTTCTCCGCAGTGGTTTAGTTTTAAATAAATACGTAGAAACATGTTGTGCCAGTGCCGAAACCCGTACATGATTTTCTTAATCCAATGCAGATCCTAACCAGTTTTATTTACACGTATGCTTTGTTTAGTTTGAATTGATTCTAATCATTCAAATTATAGAAACATGGTGGGGACTCCTGTACTTACCATTGATTTCTTTCCTTTTCAAAGAACCAGTCATTAGGGGCCAGCTGAAGCCTGCCTCCGGTTTTCGAGATTTCAGTTCTCGCTGTGTTGATGACCCATTGGTGGCCTTGGGCTGTTTTTCTGCTCTTTGGTCGCGTTGTTGTCTCTTTTACAAATTACCCGTTTCCATTCTCAATTTTATTTAACCAAGTTTCTAATGACATCTTGGCTATACGTTCAAAACAGTTAAAACTCAAAGTCACACTGAATGAGATGAAATAAATTATAATCATAAAGTAGGGCAATCAATGAACAAAAGACAAACCCGGGAACAAATAAGACACATAACGACAAACAATAGACAATCAACGAAACATATGGATCCCGAAAAAACAGGGGCGACGTCAGAGGGAGAACAAAACTTGCTTCTTGCAAGACACTCTCCATGCAAACAAAAAAATTGATATGAAGACAAGCTTTAGTCATGTTAGTTTCAACTTTTTTTTTTTTAAATTTCCAACATGAGGCATTTGCCTTAATGTAGTTACGGCCTTGCTCCATTGAGGAACTTATGCGCATATACCTAGGTAGGCGACACATAATCTTTCAGATATTCTAGTACCCCATTATTCCTTTTTCTTACCGAAATATTTTGGCACATTTTCTCTCACGTTTCTTTATATGGTTGGTCAGAGACATATACATATATCTCTGGCTTGGTCCAGCCAGAGACATATATACACATAAATTATATTCATGTGTGTATATGCCTCTGGTCCAGCATTCTCTAATCTGTAACCTTATCCACGCTCTCGTAGGTCGTTGAAACGTCACTATTGTTCCTGATACACCTTATCGCTAATCCCGCTTGACCCGAGAATCAGTCCCGCTCGAACTTTTGACGTCATACAACAATCACTTTTCCATTGTGGCGTCAGATATTTTCTATTATGACGTCAAAATTTTACGGGAACTTGTGTGATGTCCAGTAATGGCGGATAAATAGCGATAAGGTGTATTGTTCTATATATTAACAAAAAAATAACAGGTACAAGACGAGATTTTTTTAAAATATATTTATATATACTGAATACATTAATAGTATATATACAATAAACAGTGATGTGAAAAGATTTATTTCTATTGTGAAAGATCCGTAATGAACACATATCTTTTAGGATCTTGGGTCATAAATTATATTTACTCGCGTATTAAATGCTAGACCCTTATTCTACATCATTTTGATTACAGAAGAACAATTTCTCAAAATCAGATATATAAGCAGAGTCAGGTATTTACACAGTGCTTTCTCAGAAAAAAAAAGTTTAGAATTATTGGTATCGATTAGAAGAGGATGCTCCGATTAATATATATCAAAATTACAAAACAATCCAGCCAGAAAGAAAAGTGCCGGTTGTAGCCTGTAACACAGTTGCTTGATGACAGATCCCCGTTTTGGACCCGCAAATACAAAACCCTTCAACAGATTTGGTTTTTAAAAATGGGGGAGGGGGTCCAGCTGGTCTCCAGAGAATAAAGTTAAGTTTTTTTCCCTTCATTAGTATTCTATTTACAGGCTTTTGAGATGTTTCAGGCACACAACCAGCTTGGCCATAGGCAGGATGTGTACTATTCCCCCGGTACCTTGAATGACCGAATTACACCGTTATTATCAGAATAACACTTGTAATGACCGAATAAGACTTGAAATTTTAATATTAGCACATATTGGTGACTTTTAAACATTGATTAATAAATAATAGTATACTATTAATGTATTTTATAACTTAAAATTGATTTACAGAAAGCAGGTAAGTTCATAAAGATTATTTTAAATATAGTGTGTACATCCAACAATGGTCGCCATGTTGGATGTACACACTAAATTTAAAACGATCTTTATGAACTTACCTGCTTTCTGTTAATCATTTTAAAGTTATAAAATACACACATGATATAATATTATTTAATAATCAATGTTTAAAAGTCACCAATATGTGATAATATTAAAATTTCAAGTGTTATTCGGTCATTCGTGTTACCCCTATTCCCCAAATCAGTGAGGCAGTGACTGCGCAACTCTGCATGCGAGGACGAGTAGCCAAATTGGCCTTCCTCCGCTACGAGTACCTGCATCCGGTTTTATAATAAAATGTCATCGGATCGGGAAGAAATGTGAAATATACACGGAAATTATCAGTAATATGCAGATTTTGTGAATTCAGAGAAGAGAATGGCAACTAATATTTTTTGATTTGTATTATTAGTTAAAAATACATAAATAAACAATTGCAAATTATATGCACACTAAAGGAATAAAACTGTACAGTCCCTGTAAAAGAAAACATGATAAAAATTTGAAATTAAATGTAAATGCACATTAAACATGTTAAAAGAATAAAATTATACTGAATTTGGAAAAAACTATGTGAAAACCTCGAGTGGGAAAATAATATTCTAGTTAAATGCAAAACAGAAACCAAAGTTTTAAAATATCTAAAATGACTAAAAATAAAGCTTGAGTGACTGTATACATAAATTAAAGAAGCAAGTAATAAAATCAAATTCGGTATAAAAATAGACGCAAATGATAATTATACATGTTAAACCAATTTTAAAAGATTCATGTAATAAATATTTCAATGGAACAATTTTTACGTATCCAAATAGGATTGTTTTGGCACATATTTCTACCCTGCACATTTCAAATGTTGCCAGTCTAAACAGCAAATACACGCCAACGTGTCCTGATCGTGTAGGTTTTTTTTTTTTACATTTGATACATATCCATTCACACAATTCTTTTCTTTCATTGATCAGAATTTTAAGTTGTTCAAACGCTTTAGAGGTAAAACATTTTTTGATGCATTGAATATTTACATTTTCGTCTTTCTTCTGTGAATACAGGAAAAATTGAGCATAGTAAACTTTAATTCGTCTTTGATTTTCCTGTTTCCAGGTCTTCTTTTCTCTAAAGCGGCAATTGATTCAGATGTAGTCATTTGATTGGTAATTTTAAACAAATTGTTTCAATTCATTATAACTTTTAAATGTCTTCCCAACATATATATCACACTCTTCATTTTAGACTATTTATTAACTGAGAAAAACTGTTCACTTACTATATAAATATTTATAAAACTTCTGAGTAGTAATCAATGTATTCACTAATTGCGATAATTTCCCCATATTTCATGTTTCATTCTCGATTTTTTTATAAAACCGGAAGCAGTTACGCGTAGCCTGCGAAGGCCAATTTGGCTACTCGTTCCCGGATGCCGGGTGGCGCAGACACTGCCAATGAGTAACAATCCCTCATTTGATTAATCATTTGATAGTGCAAAAATCACTGATCATGCTGATAGGTCATTTCGCAGTACAACTATTTCCTGAGAACTCACAAAATCTCAATATGAACTTAGAACCAATAGATATTACCATAAAACTCTGTTTTGTACGGCGTAATACTGTTTTTTAAAATTATAGTCTATAATCTTATGATATATATAAAAAAGATGATGTGGTATGATTGCCAATGAGACAACTCTGCACAAGAGACCAAATGACACAGAAATTAACAACTGTCTTTTTTACTAAATAAATGTACTATTGAACTTCGGGAATTTGAATTGTGTGTCTTGAATGCAAGTTCCTTGTATAACAATATGGCGAACATAATTATTCAAAAAGTCATTGTCACTCACAGTCATAAAGTGTGCATCTGCTCTAAAACAAGAGGACTGTGACAAAACTTTTTTATGTCACACATGATTTTAAGGGAAAATAATATAATTTTTTGAAAATAAACAATTGTCATTCATGGAAGAAAGAATATATAAGAAAAAAAAAAATTTCATGTAAATTTTTGTTCCATAAGATGTTAGTATATGAGAAACATGGTATGTTTTATATCATCATCAACTACTTGACAAAACCTTAATTATAAGTTAAATATATTAATAAATAATAATAAACAATTAACAAATGAACAGTGGGATCATTATAATGAGGACTTAACAACTTTTTTACTTTTAGATTTAGAAAAAATATTTTTTTATTTATAATCACTATATCTCAAATATTCTCATAACTGATACAAATTCTTGTCAATGATTAGGTAAAGTTAAAATGTATATTTTCTTTTGTTTCTTCCATCATAACTGTTTGTAGAAACCATTACATTTTCCATCCTTAAAATTTTTTGTAACAGAAAAAAAACATTGGGGAAATGACTTTACAATGTATGGCTGAACTAGGAGTATGGTCAAAATGACAGTGACCAAAACAACTATGGCAGAACTGGCATTGTGGCTGAAATGTCTTGCATGGCTCTTCACAATAATTTCGTCTTTTGTTGGTCAAATAACAGTTCCTTTCTACATTCAACTTCTATTGACCAAGGGAAAGTACAATGACGCTCTGTGTGGTCAGCAGTCCAAGAGTGTAACTCAAACAGACATTTAAAATCATTGATATTTTCCCTATTCATGATACTGTTGGTGCTTCCCCTTACCTAGAAGACATACATTGTATTTATAATCTGACTTTCATTATCTGCCCAGTTAAGTACTCCTTAAGGCTTTAGTTCAGTTGGTAGAGCAGTGGCTTATATAATTACTGTGTCATGGGTTCCTAGATCAAATCCCTGCTGGTACACTTAAAAATTTTGGAAGGCTAATCATGCTCTCTGGTTACAGGATTGGCACCTAACGTAAAAAACTTCGTTGGTTAGAGATGGCAGAGGTCCTGAATTCAAGTCCCAGAGGAGACATGTGTGATTTTCTTATAAGAATCATGCTTTCCCGTTAAACTGTGGAAAACAATATTTCTGGTAATAATGGTTATATTATACAGATGCTTTGAGATAGTCTGATCTCATTTACATACACCAGTCACATAATTAAGTCAGAAAGTAAGTCATAAATTGGAACAAAATCATGTCCTCTGCATGAAATATAAACTTATGGTTGAAAATGTCATCATACCATAAGTTTTCAGCAGGGTGTCAGAGGAGATTAAATAAAAAGTGTTGTCATTACCTCAAACTCTCTAACATCATGAACATGTCTAACATGTGACAAAAGTGTAGCAGGAGCTCTGCTATACCATGGTTACAATGCAATCAAAAGGAGGTAAATCCTAGTGAATGCCCAAATTATATGTAAATTACATGTATGATTGATTTTAGAATTTTCGCAAGCCACACTAGTCACTTTGCTTCACTCTTCTCCATAATTAATGCTATTAAATCTTTGTCTTGCATTTCCAAAGGAAAACTTATATATACTGTAGATCTTATAGAAATGTTCATGTATCTTTTTTGACACTTTACCAGCTAGTTCAGGGTGGAATTAATGGAAATGGCCTTTTTATCAACTGTCAGTTACCATCTTTTCACTACTGTTAACATCAAATGTGCCAGAAATTTTTCTTCATACATATATATCACATCAGATTTTTTACTTTAATCCCGTAAGCTTTTTTAGCCATATAAATATTATTTAAAATCATAAAAGTCATGTTGATATGGTACACAAGTCCCAAACACTCTTAGATGTACATGTTCATATTGTTTTCTTAAGAGTTCTTGAACTTTACATAGTTATCTTACAATTTTTTATTTCTTAAAAGTGTCATTGATGATTTTTTTCTCTGGTTTATTTGAGATTACCTGGCCAAAAGGGCTCGTGAGCTATTGCCATCACTTAGCATCCCTCTATGTTGTCATCGTTTTTGTAAATTTTTCTTCAATCTTGTATCTTCTCTGAGACTGCTGAACCAATTTCAACCAAACTTGGGGTGATTGATTCAGGTATCAATGATATATTGTGTTTTTTTTCTTCGATCAGTCAATTTGTAGAACATGAATGTAAAATAAAAATTGCTCTTAAATGACTATTTTTGACTAATTTTCATGTTTTTGTCTATTAACTCAAAAACTATATTAGAAAGTCGAAGGCAGAAATGATCAGCAATACAAGATATACAAAAATGCCGATATGACTGAACACTTTGAATGACTCATTAAGGAGTTCTACATTTGTGTAGTCTTTTAATGATGATTTTTGATGAATTTATATGTTTTTGCCTATTATTTCAAGAACTATAACAGATGAATAAAAACTGGAAACAGCAAAAATGATCAGCAGTATAGAATAGATTTTACAAAAAAAACCAAAGTGACCAAAACCACAGGATGACTCCTTAAGGAGTAATGATCCTTTAATGACGATTTTTGATGAATTTTTGTGTCTATCCCACTTAAATGACTTATCTCAAGAGCTATAAAAAAAATAGATAAAACATCAAAACACATGATACATGTTATACAAAAACAGAAGAGCTACATAAATGCCAATATAGCTGAAACCAATTTGAATGACTCCTTAAGGAGTTATAGCCCTTCAATGATACTTTTTAATAAGTTTTTGTGTTTTTGCCATTTATCTTGAAAACTATAAAATGTATAATAGATAGATATGTAGGTCTGACTAGGTCATCAGGTGCAAACTGTGCACTGTGAAAATTATCAGCAATACAAGATCTTTGAAAATTACATAACATGACTGATCGCAATAATGGTAAAAAAATTGAAATTGCATAACTTTACCAGGGGAGCAATTCAGGCTCTTTAAATGAGACTCTTGTTTTAAAATCTGATCAACTCATTCAAGTGTTACATCCTTGTCTTTGTATACGACTACGACTGTTGTCATACCAACTCCAATTGTTGACATTAAATTTCCTGATTCATCTATACATAACTAGTTTTTTTTAATTATCTTATGTAACCTGTTCTGGCTTTTTCTTATTTACTCTCTTCTTTACATTGTGATCCTTAAATTATTATAATTGTGAAATAATCTTTATATTTTTCGTGAAATAATGTTGTGGTGTCTTGAGTCTCTAAATAAGTGCCCCAAATGTCCAATCTCCCACCAGAACTTGTAGACTATGATATTAAATGTGCACTGTAATATACTGCTTCTTTGGGCACATTAGGTTTTCAATAAATGTTTTAAAAATCCACAGTTATATAAATAAAGAGATGTGGAATGATTGCCAATGAGACAACTATCAACCAAAGTTCAAATGACTTTTTCCTTTTAGCTGTCTCTGCTTTGAGTTTTGTTTGCATCTTTTTTCCCGTTTTTGTTTTAAATCTGTGGTGTTGCTTGATTATCTACCCTCCCTTTCTCAGTAGAGACTTGTTGTTTATTGGGGATAACATTTAATGTATCTCCTTGCATGCCTGAAGTGGTCTTAAAGAATATACATGTACCGGAAATTGATTTTGCCAAACCTGTCTTTTCCTAACTGCCATTAGAATCATTAGTGTTACGGTTTTATTTCTGTTTTGCCATTCAAACCTTTCTTGAAGTCACAGGTTTCCTGGTCTCTAGTTCTTAGGTCAAGCTTTTTGATCTTCGGGTTTTCTATTTCCAGGGAAAGATTTGATATATCGAGTGGTGTTAAACTGTCAATAAATGCCTTTACCATCTAAACCACTACATCCTTACTCTTAGCAATTTTATCATTTCTGAACTTATCATATATTCAAAATTCATTCATAATCTCACAATGTAAATGATCATGAAACTTGTTAGTTTGCTATTTAGTGAGAGTATTGCAGCATCCAATAAAAAATAGGTCGCTCTGATCTTCTTTTTCTGTTTCACTGACTTCGTTTAATTGTATTAAGTCCAAGTTGATTCAGATACTTTCAGTAAGGGACCAACTTTTCCATCCTTTTCACACTGAAGTCAAATCTCACTTTGATACATGTAGTTGATTTAATTATTACTAGAACACACCCGTAACATCACAGGTACGTGACTTAATTAAAGTATCTAATTATGTATAAGCCTTCTTTATAGCCTGGATTCTTAGTATTGGTATTGTCATCTGATAAAGTAATGCTGATTATAAGATGCACGGTTTTCTCTGCTTTCAAATTTTTCTGTTTGAACCCGTTGACCTGGAACTTATTAATGATTGGTAATATTAATTATTTGGAAAACAAAAGGGCCTGGAATGGTGTAATTTTTAATCAACAACATTGTCCTATATTAGTTATATATATAAAGTTGAATTCTTTGATTCGCTGTTTTTACGTCATGTCGGCTTACAAATTGGAAACTGTACCTACGCCTTATTTTAAGTCTGTATTTTTAGTATTCGTACTGTCATCTTATAAAGTCATGCTGATTAAAATACTACAACCAGAAACAATGTGACAATGATTGAATTTAGTAATGTCAATCCAGTATAATGACGTAGTTTGGGTGTGATTATGACCCGCGTATTTGGCAAATCCCAAATACATTGTTTGGTGGTGAGCCTGAGAAATGCAGAACTAACAGATTAGGTAACAGGTAACAGGTGACATAAACTATTGGTATCAATATCGGATTCGACCTGGAACGTGTTAATTATTGGAGATAATAATTATGTGGAAGACAAAAGGGCCTGGAATGGTGTAATTTTTAAACAACACCATTGTCCAAATTAGTTATATATAAAGTTATTTTCATTTACCTGTGTTTAAAGTAATTGCAAATGGCTGATATTTTTGTTCGAGCATATTGTATTTCTTTAATTGTTTAACATTTCTTACCGATATAATATGTCACTTTTATTATTCTTCCCTTAGTTTATTTATTTTGTATTTACATTGTGTCATAGGTCAAATTTATTTGTTCAGTGTATGTTCAATGGTGTTAATATGTCCTTTGATTGAGTTAAGCTATTTCAGTTGATATTTTATAGTATGTCTTTCTATGTTGTGATGTTACACTATTGTTTCGGAAAAAGGGTGAAGGTTTGGTACCATTAAAACGTTTAAACCCGCTGCATTTGTTTGCACCTGTCCTAAGTCAGGAATCTGATGTTCAGTAGTTGTCGTTTGTTGATGTGGTTCATAAGTGTTTCTCGTTTCTTGTTTTTTATATAGATGAGACCGTTGGTTTTCCCATTTGAATGGCTTTACACTAGTAATTTGTTGGGGCCCTTTATAGCTTACTGTTCAGTGTGAGCCAAGGCTCCGTGTTGAAGACCGTACTGTGACCTATAATGGTTTACTTTTATAAATTTTGACTTGGATGGAGAGTTGTCTCATTGGCACTCATACCACATCTTCTTATATCTATTGAATTCTTTGATTCATCGTTTTTTTACCCCATGCTGGCTATCAAATTGGACCTCATTTTGTATTTTAGTATTATAGATGTAAGGTGTGTTTAGCCATTTTTGGAAGGCGTCAAACTTTGTAATACATATATTAACTTTTTTTTTTTTATATTTTGTATAAATTTCAATTAAAAATGCAAAAAATTCTGTATGTGCCTGTCCCAAGTCAGGATCCTGTAATTCAGTGGTTGTCGTTTGTTGCTGTACATCATATTTGTTTTTCGTGAATTAGTTTGTACATAAATCAGGCCATTAGTTTTCTCGTATGAATTGTTTTTACATTTGTCATTTCTGGTCCTCTTACAGCTGACTATGCAGATGGGTTTTGCTCATTGTTGAAGACCATACATTGACCTGTAACTGTTAACTTCTATGTCATTTGGTCTTTGGTGAAGAGTTGTCTCATTGGCAGTTATACCACATCTTCTTATTTTTCCCTTAAAGACAGATATAAGGGGAACTTGATTTTTTATCTCTTTAAAGCTTGGCCATTTGAATGGATAAATATCATTAAGGTATAATGTATATATTTTCTTCACACTGTTTACAAATTAGCTAAATGGAGAAGTTTTACCATATAGAAATAATAACCTTTTATATATTTATATATTGATATCTCTTAATCGAAATGTGGGACCTCAGTGGCCGAGTGGTCTAAGTAGTCAACTATTGTATCATTAGCCTGTCAACATTGAGGTTGTGGGTTTAAATCCCGCACATGGCAGGTGAGCTTGCTCCAATCTTAATTGACTAGGATTGTCAGTTTTCCTACTAATGGTCGGTGGTTCTCTCCTGGCACTCTGGCTTCCTCCACTAAAAAAAAACTGACTGCCACAAAATAGCCCTATAATGTTGAAAGCGGCATTAAACACCATCAATCAATCAATCAATCTAATCAAAATGATCATTGAAATTGCTAATGCAGGTATATATTAACACCATAAGATTTTCACACATTATTGTCATCATTGATTCTTATTAATTCTTTATTATTTTAGCTTTTGATATTAGAATTAGCACAAATCTAAGACAAAATACTGTATATATATATATATGTAACATTTGTATTTGAAAAATCTGTTTCCAAACAACCCAGTATTATTTAGAGTTGTTTCCCTTGGAACTTACAAGCTTACCATTACTTTCATAGATTGGAATTGTTCAATTAGAACTAATTGTATAGAACTTAGTTACAGTTAGGATGATCTTGTTACTTTAAATAATCAATCAATCTTATCTCAATATTGATTCTCCTAGAAAAGCTAAGATTGTTTAAAACTGATGCAATAAACATGCCTCATTAGGATAAAAGAAACCCATCAGACACTTAGTATGGATGTCTAAAATGTCTTTTAATCTTGTGATAGGCAGATTGTTTAGTGCCAATGGCATATAATCAATTGAATTTGAATCTGAAAGACATATTTTTGTATGGGTTTTGTTCTTATCTGCCAGTTGGACTTGAAACTTGATGACATTTTCCACATCAGTATTCAAGATTTTATTCTGTTATATAGATTGGGCTGTCATGTCGATTATTTTAGGCAAAGAGAGAAATATTCCATCTTCATGTTACTTCCATTATGAAAAATAAATATATTTTAGCATTTTGGTTGTATTTAACATTTCAATGATAGATGATTTCATGTAGAATGCATGCAGTTAAATGTATTTTCTTGACTTTTTTTTTGCCTGATTCCTTAACAATAAGAGCTTTGAAAAAATTAGTGCCTTCATTTTTTTAATACAGAAGAAGAACCTCTGTACTCTTTAAACTGGTGACTATCATCCATTTGAATAGACATATTTTAAGCCAATTTTAGGGATGGCTTATAATTGCATTTTGACTTTACAAATGATCCCTGTAATCATCATGTTGTAATGATAATAGGGATGGTTGGTTCTTTGTTATCATCTTGTTGTAATGATAGTAAGGATGGTAGATTCCCTGTTATCATCATGTTGTAGTGATAGTAGGGATGGTTGATTCCCTGTAATCATGTTGTAGTGATAGTAGGGAAGGTTGGTTTTCTTTTATCATCATGTTGTAGTGATAGTAGGAATGGTTGGTTTCCTGTAATCATCATGTTGTAGTGATAGTAGGGATGGTTGATTCTCTGTTTTGATTCTCTGTTATCATCATGTTGTAGTGGTAGTAAGGATGGTTGATTTCCTGTTATCACCATGTTGTAATGATAGTAAGGATGGTCGATTCCCTGTTATCATCATGTTGTAATGACAGTAAGGATGGTTGATTCCCTGTTATAATCATGTTGTAATGATAGTAGGGATGGTTGATTCTCTGTTATCATCATGTTGTAATGACAGTAAGGATGGTTGATTCCCTGTTATCATCATGTTGTAATGATGGTAGATATGGTTGATTCCCTGTTATCATCATGTTGTAGTGATAGTAGGAATGGTTGATTCTCTGTTTTGATTCTCTGTTATCATCATGTTGTAGTGATAGTAGGGATGGTCGATTCCCTGTTATCATCATGTTGTAATGACAGTAAGGATGGTTGATTCCCTGTTATAATCATGTTGTAATGATAGTAGGAATGGTTGTTTCCCTGTTATCATCATGTTGTAGTGGTAGTAAGGATGGTTGATTCCCTGTTATCATCATGTTGTAGTGATAGTAGGGATGGTTGATTCTCTGTTATCATCATGTTGTAGTGGTAGTAAGGATGGTTGATTCCCTGTTATCATCATGTTGTAGTGATAGTAGGAATGGTTGATTCTCTGTTATCATCATGTTGTAGTGGTAGTAAGGATGGTTGATTCCCTGTTATCATCATGTTGTAGTGGTAGTAAGGATGGTTGATTCCCTGTTATCATCATGTTGTAGTGGTAGTAGGGATGGTTGATGCCCTGTTATCATCATGTAATGATAGTAGGGATGGTTGATTCTCTGTTATCATCATGTTGTAGTGATAGTAGGGATGGTTGATTCTCTGTAATCATCATGTTGTAATGATAGTAGGGATGGTTGGTTCTTTGTTATCATCTTGTTGTAATGATAGTAAGGATGGTAGATTCCCTGTTATCGTCATGTTGTAGTGATAGTAGGGATGGTTGATTCCCTGTAATCATGTTGTAGTGATAGAAGGGAAGGTTGGTTTTCTGTTATCATCATGTTGTAGTGATAGTAGGAATGGTTGGTTTCCTGTAATCATCATGTTGTAGTGATAGAAGGGATGGTTGATTCTCTGTTATCATCATGTTGTAGTGATAGTAGGGATGGTTGATTCTCTGTTTTGATTCTCTGTTATCATCATGTTGTAGTGATAGTAGGGATGGTTGATTTCCTGTTATCACCATGTTGTAATGATAGTAAGGATGGTCGATTCCCTGTTATCATCATGTTCTAATGACAGTAAGGATGGTTGATTCCCTGTTATAATCATGTTGTAATGATAGTAAGGATGGTTGATTCCCTGTTATCATCATGTTGTAATGATAGTAAGGATGGTCGATTCCCTGTTATCATCATGTTGTAATGACAGTAAGGATGGTTGATTTCCTGTTATAATCATGTTGTTATGATAGTAGAGATGGTTGATTCTCTGTTATCATCATGTTGTAGTGATAGTAGGGATGGTTGATTCTCTGTAATCATCATGTTGTAATGATAGTAGGGATGGTTGGTTCTTTGTTATCATCTTGTTGTAATGATAGTAAGGATGGTAGATTCCCTGTTATCATCATGTCGTAGTGATAGTAGGAATGGTTGATTCTCTGTTATCATTATGTTGTAATGATACTAGAAATGGTTGATTCCCTGTTATCATCATGTTGTAGTGATAGTAGGAATGTTTGATTCTCTGTTTTGATTCTCTGTTATCATCATGTTGTAGTGATAGTAGGGATGGTCGATTCCCTGTTATCATCATGTTGTAATGACAGTAAGGATGGTTGATTCCCTGTTATAATCATGTTGTAATGATAGTAGGAATGGTTGATTCCCTGTTATCATCATGTTGTAGTGGTAGTAAGGATGGTTGATTCCCTGTTATCATCATGTTGTAGTTATAGTAGGGATGGTTGATTCTCTGTTATCATCATGTTGTAGTGGTAGTAAGGATGGTTGATTCCCTGTTATCATCATGTTGTAGTGATAGTAGGAATGGTTGATTCTCTGTTATCATCATGTTGTAGTGGTAGTAAGGATGGTTGATTCCCTGTTATCATCATGTTGTAGTGGTAGTAAGGATGGTTGATTCCCTATTATCATCATGTTGTAGTGATAGTAGGGATGGTTGATGGCCTGTTATCATCATGTTGTAATGATAGTAGGGATGGTTGATTCTCTGTTATCATCATGTTGTAGTGATAGTAGGGATGGTTGATTCTCTGTTATCATCATGTTGTAGTGATAGTAGGGATGGTTGATTGCGTAATAGTTGCTATCTTTCAACACGTTTGATATATCCATCCATGTACATTGATAAAGTGTACATGTACTGGTATATCTGTAATGTCCCTTGAGGTTTTGAATGCCATACATTGTAGAAACTTTGTTTCATATAAGAGTATGTGATGTAGCTGAAAAAGAATATTTTTGAGATTTTGATGTGATGCACTATGCTAACTAAAGGCAATTTTCTAAATCGTTAGCTTACTTCTTAAAAGCTTAATATTTCAGAAGGTAGAATACTTGGATCCTTCATACTTTGTATATGTATAGATGACATATGTAATGAAGTTTCTGTCTGTCATATGTCCATCGACCTTGACCTCATTTTCATGGTTCAGTGACTACTTGAAAAAAGAGTTAAGATTTTTAGTATTCTTAATTTCTCTATTATAATGAGTAATAGGATAACTATATTTGGTATGTGCGTACCTTGCAAGGTCCTCATGCCCGTCAGACAGTTTTCACTTGACCTCGACCTCATTTCATGGATCAGTGAACAAGGTTAAGTTTTGGTGGTCAAGTCCATATCTCAGATACTATAAGCAATAGGTCTACTATATTTGGTGTATGGAATGATTGTAAGGTATACATGTCCAACTGGCAGGTGTCAACTGACCCTGACCTCATTTTTAACCGGATTTTCGAAGGAAATATCGGTTATAAAAATGGTGACATACGGCGAGCGGCTGGGCGGATCTACGGCTGCTGCCAAACAGCTTGTCAGCAGAATAACATGAAACACTTTTAACAATTTTTTTTTCAAATTTAAATATGTTGTTTCCTGGGACTTAATAAAGGTCTGATTCAATTTTCAAGATATAAGGATATCTCCTTTGTGAGTTATCGCCATTTTTAATATCCAAAAGTGGAATTTTTAAATATTTTACTCTTGTTATCTTTTTTATGACTAAACATAATGTCTTATCTCACAACAAAATATTGGAGTGACAGATTTATTTTGAAAATTATCTATTTCTAAGTGGTAATGATTATAAGCTATATTATTAGACATTTTGAAGTTAATTACTAACCCCGAAACCATATATATTCTTGTGTGGGACAATAAAACAAATCAAATGAAATACAAGGCAAGTCCCGTGGGGTCACCCCACCCCCTCTTCTTTTTGATAACTTGTAAACAGTCGAGATCCCCAGCCCTAAGCCATATAGATTCTTGAATGGGACAATAAAACAAATCAAATGAAATACAAGGCTAGTCCCCTGGGGTCACCCCACTCCCTCTTCTTTTTGATAACTTGTAAACAGTCGAGATCACCACCCCTAAACCATATATATTCTTGAATGGGACAATAAAACAAATCAAATCAAATTGAGGGGGAGTCCCCTGGGGTCACCCCCACCCCCCTTTTTTTTGAAAACTTGTAAATGGTCAAGATCCCCACCCCAAAACCATATATATTCTTGTATAGGACAATAAAACAAATCAAATGATATATAGGGGAAGTCCATGGGGGTCACCCCCACCCCCTCCTGTTTAAGAACTTGTAAACGGTCAAGATCCCCACCCCTAAACCATATATATTCTTGTATGGGACAATAACACAAATCAAATGAAATATAGGGGAAGTCCATGGGGGTCACCCCACCCCCTTTCTTTTTGAAAACTTGTAAACGGTCAAGATCCACACCCTGAAACTATATATATTCTTGTATGGGACAATAAAACAAATGAAATGAAATAAAAGGCGAGTCCCCTGGGGTCACCCCCACCCCCTCCTGTTTGAGAACTTGTAAACGGTCGAGATCCCCACCCCTTAACCATATATATTCTTGTATGGGACAATAAAACAAATCAAAAGAAATATAGGGGAAGTCCATGGGGGTCACCCCCACCCCCCTTCTTTTTGAAAACTTGTAAATGGTCTAGATCCTCACACCTAAACCATATATATTCTTGAATGGGACCATAAAACAAATCAAATGAAATATAAGGCGAGTCCCCTGGGGTCACCCCCACCCCCCTCCTGTTTAAGAACTGTAAACGGTCGAGATCCCCACCCCTAAACCATATATATTCTTGTACGGGACAAAAAATCAAATCATATGAAATAAAGAACCATATAAATTCCTGTTCGTAATTTCAAGAAGATTTGAATGACATACAGGGTATATCCATAGGCGTCACTTATGCATATCATAAACCAATTTGTACTGGACATTGCCCAATTTCAAGCGACAATGGGAATGACGAATTATTGGAGCTTTGTTTGGGAGACTTCGTAACAGCATTCTGTTACAATTATTTCTTGTTACTGATAAGTTTATAGATTTTGAAATGACATTGTATTAATTTTGGATTTTTTTCTTCTTTTCTTTGGTAAATTGTTTGTAGAATTTTGTGGCAAGTTTGTTTGTTATTCTGTAAAAACTAATTTTCTGAATGATATATATTTATTTTTTGATGACGTAAACTCCTTTAAAAACTAAGCTTATATTGTCTATTTATACACATATATTTAGATTTCTGATTTTGGGCCCACTTTTCAAGTTGGTCCAAATTGCGGTCCAAAATTAAACTGTGTTTGATTTAAACATAAATTGAATATATATAGGGTTCTTTGAAATGCTTAATCTAAACCTGTATTTCTTTTCATTATTAATAAGATAATACCACATTGAGGTCCAAAGGGTCCTAAATTACACTTTTGTTTAATTTCATCAAAAATTGAATTCTTTGGTTTTTGATATGCTGATTCTAACAATGTTTGAGTGTTGAATCATATCTCATTTTAGAGAACTTAGTCATCACTGGTTGTTGTTATTATATTATTGATTATAATTTGAAAAATTGCATCATATCCAGTTTGAGTTATTTCCCTATGCACAGAAAATATTATGGATAAAAATAACCTGTGTTTCATTTCAACATAAATTAAATATATATAGGGTTCTTTCAAATGCTGAATCTAAACCTGTATTTAAATATTAGATTTTTGGGCACAGTTTTCAAGTTGGTCCAAATCAGGGTCGAAAATTAAACTTTGTTTGATTCAACAAAAAAATAATTGATGGGGTTCTTTGAAATGCTTAATCTAATCATATATTGAGAGATTTTGGATTGTGGGCTCCTTTATCAAATTGTTCCACATTGAGGTTCAAAGGGTCTTAAATTAAACTTTTGTCTGATTTCATCAAAAATTGAATTCTTGGGGTTCTTTGATATGCTGATTCTAATATGTACTTAAATTTTTGATATTGGACCATAATAGGTATTTAAATGTCCAATTTCAAGTATTTCAGTTCTTAAACCACATTCATTTTGTGTCACAAACCTATGCTGTGTCAAATATTCAATCCCAATCCAAATTCAGAGCTGTTTTAAGCTTAAATGTAGTGTCCATACTTCTGAACTGTTCAGGGTTCGACCTCTGCAGGAAAATCTGGTTTGCTGTCACTCTGACAGCCTCTTGTCAAGGTTCATTGGTTAAAGTTAAGTTTTTGTGTTTTGGTCTGTTTTTCTTGTACTGTATGCAATAGGTCTACTATGTTTGGTGTATGGAATGAGTGTAAGGTGTACATGTCCAACTGGCAGGTGTGATCTGACCTTGACCTCATTTTCATGGTTCATTGGTTAAAGTTAAGTTTTTGTGTTTTGGTCTGTTTTTCTTATACTGTATAAAATAAATCAACTATATTTGGTGTATGAAAATATTTTGCGATGTACATGTCAGTCTGGCATGTTTTATTTGACCTTGACCTCAATTTTACCATTCATTGCTCAATGTTAAGTTTTTGTTTTGGTCTATTTTTCTAATACTTTCAGCAATAGGTCAACTATATTTGGATTATGGAATGATTGTAAGGTGTACATGTCCAACTGGCAAGTGTCATCTGACCTTGACCTCATTTTCATGGTTCAGTGGTCAAAGTTAAGTGTTTTAGTTTTGGTCCTTTTTTCTTATACTATATGCAATAGGTGAACTATATTTGGTGTATGGAAATATTTTAGGATGTACATGTCTGTCTCGCATGTTTTATTTGACCTTGACCTGATTTTCAAGGTTCATTGCTCAGTGTTAAAATTTGGTGTTTTGGTCTATTTTTGTTCAACTATAAGCAATAGGTCAACTATATTTGGTGTATGGAATGTTTATAAGGTGTTTATGTCTGTCCGCCAGGTATCATATGACCTTAACCCTTTTTACATGGCTCATTGGTCAATGTTAAGTTTTAATGCTGAACTTTGTTTCTTGGAAAATATAAGCAATAGGTCAACTATATTTGGTGTATGGAATGATTGTAAGGCATATTTGTCTGTCTGGTAGGGTTCATATGACCTTGACCTGATTTTCATGGTTCATAGGTCAATGTTAGTTTTTTTCATTCTTCACTGCCATCTTTAATCACAATAATCAATATCAATAGTATATCACTAAGTTATTTCACTCTTAACCACAGTTATCCAGCATATCTTCATTTAACGAATAATAAACTATACAATTAGTAGTATGAAGACACTATGATATTTGTCTTCAGCAGGCCTGTCAGCAGCTTTAGTGTTCATTCAGGCATCAGCAGCAGCGACATTGTCTCTTTATTTACAGCTTAAAATTTATAATGTATGTCTGATAGCATTTACTTTCAACATAACTTCAATAAGAAATACACCACAGGCAAGACATTTCTGTGTGTCCACTCTTGTTAACATGAGTACCTGTTATTGTGGATTTTTATGCCCCACCTACGATAAAAGAGGGGCATTATGTTTTTCGGGCTGTGCGTCCGTTCGTTCGTCTGTTCGTTCGTTTGTCCTTCGGTCCCACTTCAGGTTAAAGTTTTTGGTCAAGGCAGTTTTTGATGAAGTTGAAGTCCAATCAACTTGAAACTTAGTACACATGTTCCTTATGATATGATCTTTCTAATTTTACTGCCAAATTAGAGTTTTGACCCCAATTTCAGTCCACTGAACATAGAAAATGATAGTGCGAGTGGGGCATCCGTGCACTATGGACACATTCTTGTTTTGTATAATCTAATGAGGTAAAAGTGAAAATTTTGGTGAAGGTATTGCAAAGGGTCATATTTGCCTAAATAAAGTCAAATATTTTTCAAAATCTCACTAATTTGCAAAATTAAACTTTGAATCTTTGTACTTTAACAAAACATTGTAATTTTGTTTAAGAATATTTCCTTTCCATGGATTAAACAGCTATTGAATGACAGTTGATTGAATGAAATAGTGAAACTACACAAAAAATTTACTGATTGACTCCTTAATAATATAGAGCACAACAACCATAATGAAAAATAACAGAAAGTCAGGTTTGTTTTTATCCTGGTTAAAAAATTATATTCTCTCTTCAAAATATATCTTCTTTTATATGAAAATATATTTGTAATTTTTGTCAGAAGTGAGTTAAATCTTCCTGTGGTCTGTTACATAACAAGCTAGCAAATAAAAAATCAGACTAGGACACCATGGCCCTCTTGTTCAATATATTCAATCAAATCACAATATAAACATGTAACTGTTCTGAATTTTCATGTGATATGCCACTGGATATAAAAGAATCATCAATCAAGCAATAGTGAAAGTCATCATATTTTTTTTATTACCTGCCTATGATAGTAGGTGGCCATTTTATTTTCCTGTCTGTACATCCATTTTTTTTGGTCTATCCCTTCACCTCATCCGTATTAGGGTAAAATTTGGTGGTCACATCAACTTTTGAAACTTAGTTCACATGATTATTATGATGTGAATTTTTAAAAATATGTACCATATTAAGGTTTGAACCAGATTTGTCAGGTTTACTGAACATAGAAATATGAATGTGCAAGCAGGGCATGGTGTTTTATATGGACACATTTGTGTTATGTACTGTTCAACTTTTTTCTCATTCACATACCATACCCTTTACTGAAATAAAGGTATAAACTAATGTACAAATGTAACCCTGCCATTTTTCATGTACCATTGGTTTGTGTTATTTAAAAGATTCTTTCTTGTTACAGATCTTTGATAGTCTCTGTTATATTTCTTTACAACTTTTTATTAATTCTAGACTTGTTTCTTACACTAGTAATTTTGGGGCCCTTTATAGCTTGCTGTTCATTGTGAGCCTAGGCTCCGTGTTGAAGGCCGTACTTTGACCTATAATTGTTGACTTTTTATACATTGTGACTTGGATGGAGAGTTGTCTCATTGGCACTCATACCACATCTTCTTATTTATATTGAGGTCATTTGAAGCTTGATATATGGTACAGAAACTTATCTTTTGTTAAAGGCAGTTATGTTGAGGCTAGATGTCTTTTGTTTCTTTATGTTGTTGGTTTGCTGTTGCATTGATGTGTACCCATATCTCTTATTCATATGGCACATTTTAATGATGCATATACCCAAAAGAATTGTTATTTAGTGCTCCAAGTTCTTTTTTTGTTTAATATATTGGCCTCCTTGCTTGTCTTAAAGGATTTGGCAAACCACATGGCAAATATTTGAATACATGTCAAGGGGTAGGAGTAAACCTAGCTGTTGTATAATTGTTAATGTACGATTAGAAAACAAGTGTAAGTTTGACAGGTTTGATTCTTAAGTTATTAAGTTTGTATGTATTCCTAGTATAAACAACTGCCTACTCCATAAGTGAATTATTGTAGAAGTGTCCAATCTGAATGTTTAGCATGTTATGTTTGAAATAAAAGATGTTTAGTTAATTTAATGGTAAAATTACAGCTTGTTCAATAAAGAAAATGAAGTTTTAAGTTTAGCTGTGACTATCAATATTCTCCATTTCAAATGTATTGGATGTATTTACTACTGATAGTTAAAAGATACTTTCATTTTCTATGAAATTAACCAAAGAATTTGAAATAAATACACTTTTGAAATGGTAATGAAATTTCTTAGTAAATGATAGTGGAAGACCTGATATAGTTCTTTTACAATGCTTCGCCTGGGATAGTAGGGATAAATGTTATTTTCCAGTCTGTGCATCTGTCTTTTTGTGAGTTAGTCGATGTGGTTGTCTGTCCTGAACCATAATGAATATAAGTAATATACAACTCTTTGTCTCATTTAAATCATATAATTAGTGGATAAAGTTCCAAACTTGACAAACTCTACTGATTTAACAAATAAATTGTTTTCTGTTTAGTGCTTTTAAGACATATGGTCTAAATAGGCAAATGGGAAAGAGGTGGGGCATGTAAAACTGGTTAAACCTCTCACATATTGTGTGTGTAGTGTACCTAGTAAGGCTATCTGAACCATGTGTTGTTTGTTTTCTGTTGGTCTTTTTTTGGAGGAGATGATGTTGGTGGCTGTTGTGGTATGTTGTAATTTTCAATGTTGTTTTGATAATATCTTTATATAAATATCCTTTTTATGTATTATTCATTTTGCGCAAGCTTATGATATGAATAATGAGATTACTCATCATTTTGAAAAATGGCAATAAATGTGCAATATATAATATCAATTTTCTTTAAAATCTATTAGTGATATCCATGTAATGGATAATTTTACCTTTTTTGTTGTAGAATACTTAGATCTAAAATAGAGACAAGCATATAATGGGAGTTATTAATAAGGATTTATCCTAAGGCATAACATATTTTTAATACTGTTAACATATTTATAGCTAAATTACCAACAAATATTTTTCTCTTCGGTGAATTTTAACACACTTAAAGAGCTGAGATGCATGCTATGATACATTCAAATATGCTTCATTTATGTAAAATTGCAAGATAAGTATATTGTACCATGGTAGGGTTGTTTGAAAGTTTTTTTTAATAAATGTAAGAAATTTTAACACAAGTATTGGATAGACACATGATAGATAGAAAGGAAAACTAAAGGGTACAGTATCAGGTCCTTTATTTTGGAGTTTAAAATATCCTTCAAAATGCAGAAAAATTCAAGATTAATTTAGATCTCTATTTAATTGAAAATCATAAATTGTAATTTAAATCATCTATTGTAAATTGCTTTATGTGGGTGGGCAATCACAAAAATATAGCCATTAACCTTCACTTTAAATTTCAATGGGATCCATCAAATTATTCTTTTTTATGTTTGAATTAAAAAAAAATGGAAATTTTCCAGTCGACTACAATGAATGTTAGATATAGTGATGTAAAATATAGCTATTTTTCTTGCTCTCATGTGTAAAGAAAAAGTGATAAAGAAAGTTTTATGTAAATGTATGCATGGTAAGGCTGTAAACATCAAATTCTAATTTTTACTTCATTTCAAGGTTTACAATGAACAGTGGGGAACAAGATTCCATTGTAACTGTAACTTTCAAGGTGAAAAGATAGTATGAATTAAAACATGGTTTATTATACTTATATTTAATCCTCCCACTTTCTGTTAAAAAGTGTGCTGTTCAAACTATTAAAAGGAATGTATAAGGTAGATAGGTCTATTTATTTTTCTTTATATTTATAGGTATCATGATATTTATGATTATTTATCCCACATAATTATTTAATGTATGCAGTTATTGTTTGACAAGTTTAACATTTATTGCTTTCTTTTGTAGATTGAAGTTTTATCAGTCTTAGATTCTGTCTGATCCTACCACATTGTCAGTCATTAGCTAAAGTTAACATGTGATCTCAACAGGTTTGGCTTTATATATTATAGATTGTTGTAATTGTTCTATATTTAATGAATATAAGAAGATATTGTGTATACTTTATTAAATCCAATTATAGGGCCCGTTTCCGATCATATACATATATAATATAGTATTAATTATCCAGTAATTTTTAAGATATACAAATGTATTACCGTAACATTGAAAATGAAAAAAATAATAACTATCCTCCATACAAGATGATGTTTAAAAACAAATGAATAGAATATTAACTCTTGTTATATTAACTATTAAGTGTATATGTCAGTGAGACAGCAACAAAAGAAATTATCATGATATCTGTTAGGGGCCTCGGTGGCCAAGTGGTCTAAGTATTTCATCTACTGTATCACTAGCTTGCCAACACTTAGGTTTACCCAGCAAGTGGCAGGTATAATCGACTCCAATCTTAATTGATAATGATTGTCAGTTTTCCTGCTGAAGGTCAGTTGTTCTCTCGGGGCACATCGACTTCTTCCACTAAAAAAAACTGTCCATCATGGTATTAGCCAATAATACTGAAAGTTGTGTTAAACACCAATAATCAATGAATCATGATATCTATTAACAACACAAGTTCATCAAATATGGACTTTTTGACATGAAGAACAAGTTAAAAAGGTATATACAATGGAAGCATTTTTATGGCCCCACAACAAAGTTGTCGGGGCCATATAATTTTACCCTCATCCGTCATTCCATAACGAACAGTTATACAGACATATTTATGCCCCATCTAAGAGCATTATGTTTTTCTGTCCGTCCATCTGTCTGTCCCACTTCAGGTTAAAGTTTTTGGTCATGGTAGTTTTTGATGAAGTTGAAGTCCAATCAACTTGAAACTTAGTACACATGTTCCCTATAATATGATCTTTCTAATTTTAATGCCAAATTATAGTTTTGACCCCAATTTCACGGTCCACTGAACATAGAAAATGATAGTGCGAGTGAGGCATTCTTGTTTCTAAATGCCTTCACACATTGAGCTGATTTTTAGTATATGAGTCTACCATGATGAGTTACAGATCAAGTGTATGTTTGGTTCCGCTCGGCTGATTTTTGCTGAAATTACAGACTTTGAACTTAATATTTTGAAAATTGCAGTAACCGTATATCGTTTTTTTTTGTGTCTGTTTTTTTTCGTGATTTCATGACAAAATGGGCAGGTTAAATTTTCACTGTGTATAATTTTCGCTGAATGGGAAAATACACGCAAAAATATAACGTTTAGCATTGTTAAGATCTGAATAACACAAAATTGATTGACCGACAAGGTAATAGATCACAAATAAATACGAATCATACAAACGAAAGTACACGATTTAGAGAACTTTAAGGAACGTAAATTATGAACATTGGGGCATGCTAGAAATAGAAATCTGATCAATACAGATATACAAATAACTGTGTAAAAGTGATTTATTTTTATTCTATTTTTTATTGTTTGGGTTAGGACACCTATCAATATAATAGCTCGTCCCTAATTAACATCTGATTGCTGTGTTTTCAAAAGGTGTGACATGTATATTTAGCCAATTTAATTTTTATGAAAACAGAGATTATAATTAAGTATGCTCATTCTTGTGATCTGTTGAACAACACAAAAGACTCCATAATTAGAAGTATAATGTATAAAACTTTCAAATTTTGATAAATCTTGGAATAAGCAGGGAAATTTACGTGGGGTCAAATTTTAGCTTTTCTTTAGCTACCGTGAACAAAGCGAAAATTAAACACACGTGAAAAAAAACCGATATAGGGTATACAGACTTTTTTTTCTAAACACCTTCACAGGTTGAGCTGATTTTTAGTATGTGAGTCAACTATGATGAGTTGAGTTTATGTTTGGTTCTGCTCCGCTGATTATGCTGAAATTAATTTTTAGGGCTTTTGACTTTGAAAATTTCATGAAAATAGCAGTTATATGGACTTTTTTTCTAAATGGCTTCACTCATTGAGCTGATTTTTAGTATGAGAGTCTACTAGGATGAGTTACAGATCAAGATTACATTTGGTTCCCTTCAGCGTATTTTTGCCGAAACAACAGGCTTTGGACTTTGAACATTTTGTGAAAATAACAGTTATTCAGACTTTTTTTCTAAACACCGTCATATATTGAGCTGATTTTTAGTATGTGAGTCTACTATGATGAGTTACAGGTTGAGCTTATGGTGTGGTTCCGCTCTGTTGATTTTTGCTGAAATTACTGGCTTTTGGACTTTGAAAATTTCATGAAAATAACAGACTTTCATTCTCAAATTTCCACACCTAAAAATGGTTTCAAGCTTTTTTTGTCAATAGGGGCCATTTGTGTTGTTCCAACACATCTAGTTTTCTACTAGATTTATTGTAAATTGTTTAATGTTACTTTCATAATTCCATTGTTATCAAGACGAAATGGGGTAGAGAACCAAAAAATATAGTTTAATCATGCCACCTGTCAGGAACCTTGTCAGTTGTATTCTATAGTTATATTATAGTGTATTTTGTATTTCTAAGAATTAAATGTTTTTAGCAGAACTTTGGTAGTTTATTTAAATTTGTTCATAACTTGTCTAGACTAATAGTGATTTACAGTTTGTCAACATATGAAGGTTGTAAGTTGGCCTCTTGATTTCTCTTCTGTTTTTTCTTCATATTAATTGTTGGGTTGCTGTTTAATTATACTCCACATCCTCTTTCATTTATAAACAATGAAAGAAAAATTGCGTCATTTACACAGAAGTTTATGATATATGCTTTATTATAAAACAGAGATTTTAAATACATTCGCTTCCTTTGGTTTTTGAGCCACCAAATTGCTTTGTACATGTAACTTATTCCTAATGTATCAGGCAACTGCTCTGTATATATATATAATATATACACGTCTAACAACTTTATGACAGACATTCTCCATCTGATAACAGTGGTTATACAGGGCTAACACCATATATATATAAATTTGAGACATATTATATATGGTGTTAGCCCTGTATAACCATGTGTTATCCGATGGAAAATGTCTGTCATAAAGTTGTCACATGTTTAAAAGTGTATTATAAAATTAAAAATTTGATGTGGCAGCATGGTAATTAACATTATCATCCTTTATGACAGACAAAAATAGTTGATCTGAAAGGCACACCTTCTACTTGCCACTATACATCATGTACTGTGTTACAATCCTAGATAAAGCAGACCAGGAAAGGCGTTACATCAACCATCGAAAGCTATATTTTTATATGGTCGAGTGGTCTACGGGGCTGGACACGATGCAGGCGGTGTTGCCATGATGTCACAGACGCAAGGGTTCAAATCCCGCTGAGGGAAGAAAAAATATTTGCGAACGCAAATTTGAAGATCTAACATTCTTGGGCTAAATTTAAGACGAGTTATATATGATATACAATGTATATATATCAGTTTTATCTATGAAACTGCTTTGCATTCTCTTATTGATTCCCTAACAATTCTTTGCCCAAAAAATATATTTACATCATAACTCTGATGGTTAGAAATGGATGAAACTTCCTAGCAACGGAAATGCGTTGTCAGTAAAGAATTTTATGGGACCATATTTATTCCACAATTATATCTTTGCCGTTAGAATTCTGAGTCTGAAAGATGTGTTCTTTCTTCTGGCTTCAGGGACATCCAAATTGAGGAAATAAAATCCTATGTTCAATTTCCGCTAGTATACTTATCGATAACTGTCAGTCCTTGAACAATCAGTTACAGTCGGTTCTCTTTATCTTTATAATATCCATTTACTTCCAAGAGAAGAACATTATTTTAATTGAAAACGATATAAATAAACGTTGATTTGGTCTCCTGAAGGTATTGCCCCAAAAAATCAATGTTGAACCAATTTGTATAGGCTGTTGTTGACTTCCTGAGAAAAAGAAAAAAAATACTTGCTGATACACTGAATGCCTTTGACAAGTTAATTGTTTCCTTTTTATTAATGCTATTATCAAAAGTAGTGAATTGAATTTAAACATTAAAAAAGCTATTTGATTGAATAGTTGAGGTATGTAAGTGCAAAAAGTTACAGTATTTAAGTAATTAGAATGATGCTGCTTGTGTTCTTTATATTGTTGGCTAAAATGCAGAAAGAATAGTCAGTTAGAATCAAATTTCTAAAATATGGATATTTTTGTTGCTGCTAGCAAAGTAAATTTTTATCATTTGTGACAAAAACATTAAGTGATAGACAAAAACTGTAAACAGCTAAATTGACTAACAATACTATACACTTGATCTATAACAATGCCAATATGATTGAAACCATGCATTGACTCTATACAGGATAAGTTGCCCTTTATAAATAACATTTTTTGACCAAATTCAGGGTTTTGTCTTTAACTTGAATTATTCTAATGATAGACAGAAATTGATCATCAAGACATAACATAGCAATGGACTGTTATTTGGAGCTCTCTACATGAAGGGACTATTTTATAAATTATTATACGACCGAAAAAATTTAGCAGTCGTATAATAATATGACGATGTCGGTGTTGTCTTTGTTGTCTTTGTTTGTTGTTTAAATATGTCCACATTGAGGACCAAAGGGTCAAAAATTATCTTTGTATGATTTCATCAAAAAATGAATTATTGGGGTTCTTTGATATGCTGAAAACTAACATTGTATTTAATTTTCTGATTTTGGCCCTGTTTTTAAATTGGTCCACATTAAGGTTCAAAATGAAACTTTGTTTGATTTCAACAAAAATTGAATATATGGGGTTCTTTGATATGCTGAATCTAAAAGTGTATTTGGATTTTGGATTTGGGCCCATTATCAGGATTGTCCACATTGAGGTCCAAAGGGTCCAAAATTAAACCTTGTTTGATTTCATTAAAAATTGAATTCTTGCGGTTCTTTGATATGCTGAATCTAACCATGTATTTAGATTTGGATATTGGACCATAATAGGTAAAAGTCCAACTTCAATTTTTTCAGTTGTTTGACCACATTCATTCTGTGTCAGAAACCTATGCCGTGTCAAATATTCAATCACAATTCAAATTCAGAGCTGTATCAAGCTTGAATGTAGTGCCCATACTTACCCTACTGTTCAGGGTTAGACATCTGCGGTCAAATAAAGCGCCATGCGGACCATTTTATTTGCATTTTTGTTTCTAAGATCTACGAATCTAAAAGAACTAAGCAAGATAAATCCAAACTCCTTGATATATACATGTATTTAGATTTTAGTTTTTGAGTTATATTCTGGTCAATATTTCAACATGGCTGCTATGATTTCAAATGGAACATAATATAAATAAGAAGATGTGGTATGAGTGCAAATGATAATGCACATTACAAGTAATTGTCAAATATCTTTACAACTGTAGTAGACATGGCAAAAGTGCCCTGAAAGTCTAGAACTTCCGAAAACAATTTCAATTAGAATTGATAGATACATGTACTCGTGATATTTATGAACTTTAAGTGACTTTCAAATAAAAATGGATATTGCCTTCAAAACAATAACAGTTAAAAGTGTTTTAACACAAAACAGAAAAAAAGAAAACTGAAACCTACAAGTGGAACTTAGCCATTGGATATATTAACAAAAAATAATCTATATTTTTCTCTTATTTAAAAACCCTTAAGGCTTTGGGTTCAGGGATTAAACTAAGTATTATTATTCTCCACTATTAGAAGGTGTGATTTGCACATAATAGAAAACTGTTGATGATCACGGTAATAAATTTAGTTCAGCTTATACATTTTTATGCAAAAGTTTATTTAACTTGATAGAAAACTCTGTGCATATACTGTAAATTTAGAAATTATTGCCTGCATTTGTTATTGTAATTTTTGAAGGATGAACTAAAGTGTGTGTTTGATTATTGCTATTTTAGGAAAAGCTTTATACAGATATATGTATCAGATATCAGAATGCCAGTTCCTATTATTCTGATAATGAAGGAGTCACATTATTTGCATGAATAAAAAAACCCAATAATTTCTGAATACATGGTACCTTATAATTCATGGAAAAAACAAACACAAATTGTTTTGGCTCTGAACTAGAGGTTAAAGGGTTGGTATAAACTATGTTCAAATAGAATAATCCTCATCTCTTCTAAAATTGCATCACAACATTATGTATCAACACGTGACAAGTCCTTCAGGCTCCCATCACTATCCTTTAGTCTAATCTTCAGTTCATGTAAACAATTAAATATTGAAGTTATTTAGATATATTGATCAGAATTGAAGTAATGAAACTATTCTTGTTGCATCTGTTGATAGTGTAAAATATGAACAACATAAAAAAAATGGCAAATTTTAGGAAGATTATACTTGACAATCCACTATATGCAACAAATCTTACACACTGCAGAGCACAAACAACCAAGCTTTATGTTTGTCTACTGTTTTTGTTATATAATAATGTCCATCTTATATTTTATAGAATTGATCTTTAGATACAGTCATGTGAAGCATTGATCAGCACAGTTTCAACACTGCCAGTTTGTCTAGTCGAAGATTAAATGTAACCATAGAAATTGAGTTTATGGTAAGAAATTTCCATGAGATAAATTTGGACTATTAAGTATTTATTGTAGACTATTTATTGTAAGTTTTCTTTTTACTGCAGTAATGAGTTGGGTGTCTATACAATATTGTTTCATTTTTGTCACTGAATTAAGTAAAGAGAAATTACACAAGTATATGTAAATATGATCATTAGTCTTTGAATTCTATTACACTTATCTTAGTTAATCAAAATTAACCTATTATGTCTTTTTGGGTTGCTCTCCCAATTTTGTCAATATAACAGAACTATAAACAACTGTCATACAAGTGGGAGGTTTAGCTTGCTATAAACCCAGGTTTAACCCACCTGGTGGATTTTCCTTGGAAAATGCCTGTTCCAAGTCAGGAATATGGCAGTTGTTTTTCACTTGTTCCGTTGATTGATAGCTTTTGATTTTGTCAGTTTTAATGGACTTTCCCTTCTTGAATTTGCCTTGGAGTTCAGTTTTTTTGTTGTACTTTTTTGGACCCCTTATATTCCCTCACTGTAACATGACTGAGGAACATATAAAATGTGGCATCTATCCATCAACCTATCTGTTATTCCAACTCTTTGTTCATCAGTCTGTCCATTTGTCTTTACTGCCTTCCTGGAGATATTTTAGAAATCAGCTAAAATAAACAATTACTTTTCAATATAAAAATAAGGAGATATGGTATGATTGCCAATGAGACAACTATCTACATGAGTCCAAAGGATGTGGATGTAAACAAAGATAGGTCACCTTAAAGGTCTTCAATAATGAGCAAAACACATACCATATGTATAGAAGGCTATAAAAGACATGACAAAATGTGAAATAAATCAAGTAAAATTCATGCAGTCTAGATTTAAGTAGTCCTTAAAATTTATTGAAAAACAAATACCGGTATGGCAGACATGAACCAAAGACAGCTACCAAATTACTGACTTGGAACATGCACATATAGAATGTGTCAGGGATAAACATGTCTGTGAGCACCCAACCCTCCCTCTAACCTGGTACAGTGGTATAACAGAACAATCTGTAAAAAACAATTGGAAAAGAGTTCACTCGATAGATTGGTATGAAGCACAAAAACAACTAAGATTAAAACAGACACAAAGTACTCTAAGAGTACTCACAGTCTTCGAAAGCTAGTTCAAAGCCAATAAAACTACATGTACATGTAAAAAATAAATCATGGTCTCCCAGACTAAAGTATCAATCCGTTAAGGTCAAGGCAATTGATCCAAGAATGAGCAAAACCCATACCCTCTAGTTCTCTGGTAAGCTATAAAAATGGCCTGTATGAAAAATGTAAAGCAATTCAAAAGAGAAAACCAATAGTTTGATTGAAAGGTATTGAGATATTCAGTGTATTAGTTATGTTTGATTTGCATAATATGGACCAGCAGTAAAATCTGTAGGGGAATCATGCAATCATCCTACTGTTAGAGAAATGTGAATAGTTCTTCATTAATTCTGTTGTTGGTACATAGCGGTGAATTCCCCAAGTGTCCTGTTATTGTTGGTATATAGCAGAGAAATTCCCAAAGTGTCCTGTTGATTTGTTTATTAACTAGGTAAACAATTTGGCAACATTATTAAATGAAACATACTGATAAAAAAGTTGAAGAGAAACCATATTTTTTGTTTATTTTTTTTTCTTCATAAGAATAAAGTATTGTTTGGTATAACTATATTGCCCATAAATGCCCAGTAATATAAGCCAAATCAGTATGACAGACACGCTATCAAGGATACTTGAAGCATTACCTGCCTTGGATTTTCAACAATTAGTGTAATTATGTTATTATTTATATAGATCTCACTTTTTTCATTATTTATATCCCATAGTAAACATCAGTAGCAATATCTTAGATATATGTGTTTCTCTTTTTGTTCAGCATATACTAAAAGTTTCCTTTAAGACAAGCATTAATGAAGCTACGATGTGTAATATATAGAGATGAAACTTCTAATTAGCTCACAGGGCTAAAACCTAAGTGAGCTACTTCACTGTTATTATCAGGTCCCATGTCTTCATCTTGTATATTTTTACATACTGGAACATTGTATACAATGGTCTTATTGACTAAAAATGTGTTAATTCTTAAGCTGCTATGAAGAAATATTTGAAATATATACCTTATCATTTAAAACAGATAAACTTAAAACTCAATGTATTTTAAATGACAATATATTGGAAAGTATGTGTAATAAATACTACCATACTTATTTGCTATTTTATATGTACAAATTTACGTTTAAATTGATTATAATTGGTTCATATTCAATAAAGCATAAAACATTGATTTAAATGCATGTTTCATATTATCTATCTAAGGAAGATACTTAATGCTATTTTATGTAAGTGAGATTATTTTGTTTTATGAATTGAAAGCATGCTATGGGAATTTTTTAGTAATGCTTGTAACTTACAACAAATAGTTTATGAATTTTTATTAAATACAATATTGTTCAGTTGAACAAAACTTTTTTACCCAGTAAAAATGTTACCCTGTATTGTTGGTTAAAGTTGTATTTATATGTGAAGTATTTGAAATGGACAGTAAACATGGTAAAATAAGGTTTCTAAAATAGTTACAAAAAATTAATAATTGAGTTTCAGTTAAATGTATTAATTTTGAATCTTGAAGATACATATTTGAAAAAGTAGATTTACATTTATCCAAATCATCATTTTGCACAGTGCTTGGTAGTTTTGGAGAATTATGAGAAAAATGTCTCAGACAGTATTTCTGCTGATTAAACTTTAAAAAAATATATGGATAAAAATGTTTTTTCGTGAAAATTTGTATAACTAAATATTCTATTGGATAGGTTTGCTAATGACCAAAATTAAATAAAAGATTGAGACATATAAAAATAAGATGTGGTATGATTGCCAATAGAGACAACTATCCACTAGAGACCAAATGATGTAGATGTTAGCACCTATAGGTCACTACATACAAATGAGCAAAACCCATACATTAGCAGGACCATTTTTGTAATATCAGTTTGACCACATTGTGTGTGTTTGTTTGTCCTCAGTCAATACTAACAAACTGATTAACAAGATGAGGCCATTTAATCACAGAAAGACAAATCATATGACAAAACATGGACCACATGCCCCATGTCTAATGATTCACTGACTTCAATGAAGACTTCACATGCCCCATGTCTAATGATTCACTGACTTCAATGAAGACTTCACATGCCCCATATCTAATGATTCACTGACTTTAATGAAGACTTCACATGCCCAATATCTAATGATTCACTGACTTCATTGAACATGATGAAGACTTCACATGCCCCATGTCTAATGATTCACTGACTTCAATGAAGACTTCACATGCCCCATGTCTAATGATTCACTGACTTCAATGAAGACTTCACATGCCCCATGTCTAATGATTCGCTGACTTCAATGAAGACTTCACATGCCCCATATCTAATGATTCACTGACTTCAATGAAGACTTCACATACCCCATATCTAATGATTCACTGACTTCAATGACGACTTCACATGCCCCATATCTAATGATTCACTGACTTCAATGAAGACTTCACATGCCCTATATCTAATGATTCACTGACTTCAATGAAGACTTCACATGCCCCATATCTAATGATTCACTGACTTTAATGAAGACTCCACATGCCCAATATCTAATGATTCACTGACTTCAATGAAGACTTCACATGCCCCATGTCTAATGATTCACTGACTTCAATGAAGACTTCACATGCCCCATATCTAATAATTTACTGACTTCAATGAAGACTTCACATGTCCCATGTCTAATGATTCACTGACTTTAATGAAGACTTCACATGCCCCATGTCTAATGATTCACTGATTTCAATGAAGTCTTCACATGCCCCATATCTAATGATTCACTGACTTCAATGAAGACTTCACTTGCACCATATCTAATGATTCACTGACTTTAATGAAGACTTCACATGCCCCATGTCTAATGATTCACTGACTTCATTGAAGACTTCACATGCCCCATATCTAATGATTCACTGACTTCAGTGAAGACTTCACATGCCCCATGTCTAATGATTCACTGACTGTAATGAAGACTACACATGCCCAATATCTAATGATTCATTGATTTCAATGAAGTCTTCACATGCCCCATATCTAATGATTCACTGACTTCAATGAAGACTTCACTTGCCCCATATCTAATGATTCACTGACTTCAATGAAGACTTCACATACCCCATGTCTAATGATTCACTGACCTCAATGAAGACTTCACATGCCCCATGTCTAATGATTCACTGACTATAATGAAGACTTCACATGCCCCATATCTAATGATTCACTGACTTCAATGAAGACTTCACTTGCCCCATATCTAATGATTCACTGACTTCAATGAAGACTTTACATACCCATATCAAATGATTCACTGACTTCAATGAAGACTTCACATGCCCCATATCTAATGATTCACTGACTTTTATGAAGTCTTCACATGCCCCATATCTAATGATTCACTGACTTCAATGAAGACTTCACTTCACTGACTATAATGAAGACTTCACATGCCCCATATCTAATGATTCACTGACTTCAATGAAGACTTCACATGCCCCATATCTAATGATTCACTGACTTCAATGAAGACTTCACATGCCCCATATCTAATGATTCACTGACTTCAATGAAGACTTCACATGCCCCATATCTAATGATTCACTGACTTTAATGAAGACTTCACATGCCCCATATCTAATGATTCACTGACTATAATGAAGACTTCACATGCCCCATGTCTAATGATTCACTGACTTTAATGAAGACTTCACATGCCCCATGTCTAATGATTCACTGACTTCATTGAACATGATGAAGACTTCACATGCCCCATATCTAATGATTCACTGACTATAATGAAGACTTCACATGCCACATGTCTAATGATTCACTGACTTTAATGAAGACTTCACATGCCCCATGTCTAATGATTCACTGACTTCATTGAACATGATGAAGACTTCACATGCCCCATATCTAATGATTCACTGACTTCAATGAAGACTTCACATGCCCCATATCTAATGATTCACTCACTCCAATGAAGACTTCACATGCCCCATATCTAATGATTCACTCACTCCAATGAAGACTTCACATGCCCCATATCTAATGATTCACTGACTTTAATGAAGACTTCTTATGCCCCATATCTATGATTTACTGACTTTAATGAAGTGTTTTAATTTAATTTGTTAATTTTGATTTTGAGTTTGTTGTATCTTGGGGAGTATATCAGTCTTAAGATAAAAAGTAGGTCCCTTTGACATATATTTTAGGCCTCATTGAATTATATTAACTTTTATGTCTAGGACTTACTTGCTGTAAGATGTAAGTGTTTTACATCATCATACAACTGTTCAGAAGAAGAACAGCAACCAAAGTATTGTTTGTTTGATAATATGAATATTTTCTAGTATTTCATGGCATGAATGTTAGTCTTTCATCCATCATTCTTTTATCCATTCATATTATGGATTTTTTTTAAAGATCAGTAGAATTTTTGCCATATGTTAGTTTAATAAGGTGTATATTTCCTGTTCTCATTAAAATTTTATGGAAAGTAAAAACTTTATGAAAAACTAATTTGATTGCCTGCAGCAATGGCAGATTGCATCATATGAAATTGACATTTCTTGTTATGGCTTCACACTCACTGTTCTGGAAGTACATGCATGCAATATGCAATTTAATGAAATGGTTGTGCTTGTCAGATTGGAGAAGTTTTATGGATTACAGAAATTAATTCCATGTGTAAATTTTGTCATGGCTGCAGATTGATCATTTGTCAGATTGTTCATCAGTATGAAACAACTACAGATTTTCAGCGTTTTAAATTGACTTTTTAATGTCAGCAAGGCTGTTGAGGGTTTTCAATCAAAAATTTTGATTTTTACATTTGAATGAAAAGAATTTTAAATTACTTATCTTATGGGTTTATAAAGAGATATGGCACAGATGCAGATCCAAGATTTTGAAAAAGAGGTGCCCCAAACTAGGCAACATTAGGAGTTGAACATGTATAAAGTCTGTGCATAAACTATATATGTAGCTCCATAAGGGGGGCCGGGCCCCCTGCCCCCCTTTCATGTGCCTCTGTGACATCAGGTATTTCACATCCAATATTTTATGGTAATATTCTTTACAAAGCACAAAAATGTCAGCATTCACCTCCAAAGCTAACCAAACCTTTAAACAGACTTATTCGGAAAGGATATAGTTACGATACTGTTGTCAAGTCATTAAGGATTACTGTAAATTCAGAAATTATTGCGTGCATTTATTATTGCGATTTTGTCATTTTAGACTAAAATGCGATTTGAATTTTTGCGATATCGAGAAAAACCTGTTTAATACCTATACAAAAAATTAATAATGCGAGTTTAAATTATTGCGATTAAAACCCTGTCGCATTTTTCGCAATAATAAAAACATCGAATAACTTCTAAATTTACAGTACATATTTTGGTATTAATATTGATTCACTCATAGGGTCTTTGCCTCGAAAATAAACACATTTTCTAAAACCAGTTGTTGGCATGAGACGGGTTATGTTCTTCTCATATATTTTATGATGGTATGATACTAAACCCCTAGCGGGAGGGATTGTACTTGATTTTCATATGATGAAGACATAATCCCTCAATCACTTTGATTGAGGTTTGGAGCTGGCATGTCAGTAACTGCTAGTAGTCCTTTGTTAATTTATGTATCATTGTCATTTTGCTTAGTTTCTTTTGTTACCTATTCTGAAATCGGACAAGGACTTCTTTTAAACTGAGTTTTACTGTGCATATTGCTATGTGTTTCTTTTGACCAGAGGTAAAGGGGGAGGGTTGAGATCTCACAAAACATGTTTAACCCTGCCTCATTTTTGCGCCTGTCCCAAGTCAGGAGCCTCTGGCCTTTTTTAGTCTTGTATGTTTTTTAATTTTAGTTCATTTATATGTTTTGGAGTTTAGTGTGACGTCCATTTGCACACAATTTAATTTAGGGGCCAGCTGAGGACCACCTCCGGGTACGGGATTTTCTCGCTGAATTGAAGACCCATTGGTGGCCTTCGGCTGTTGTCTGCTCTTTGGTCGGGTTGTTGTCTGCTCTTTGGTCGGGTTGTTGTCTCTTTGACATATTCCCCATTTCCATTCTCAATTTTATGTCAATAAAACAGCAACCAAAGTGGACAAAAACAACACCTAGAGATCTTCAAGTATAGACATAATGTATGTGTAAATCAGGTTTTAAGACAGGGTATGTATTGGACATTCCAAGGCTGAAGGCCAACGGAATATAAAATGTAATGTCATATTTACCCTGTTTGGAACCTAAATTACACTTTTGTTAAGGATAAACCCTGTCAGTGTTTTTTCCAGTTTCTATGTTTTTGTTAAATATGAAAATAATACTTTATTAAATTTTGAGCATCCAAAGTGCTTTTCTTGATTAATATTCATCAGGAACACTCAAAACTTTAGATTTGAAAGTCAGTGATGCATAGATGCGTAAAAACATTAGGAGCTATATGAACCAAAGGGACCTATAAAAATTGCCAAATTCATCTTAAGTCAAATTTTCTTGAGGGAATTGAAAATGCACCATTCAATATAGATTTTCAATAAATTGTTGTCTCGCCTGTGATTACAGTTGCGGAAGGCGAGACATAGATATTACTTTTCCGGTGACGGATTGTCATTGTCGGCTTAAACAATTGTTAAGTTTTCTGCTTAAGTTAGTTTGATAAGAAATGCTTGTGATAGATCAATGATATTTTATATGAAGTTGCATTACTATCAGTACATATCAGTACATATCAGAGTGACAACTATTTTGAGGCCCTGTCCCCTAGGTCATGGTCCAGTGACTTTGAATTTATTAGCAATTTTCAATGTTAAGTTTTCTGCTTAAGTTAGTTTAATAGGAACTACTTGTGATAAATCAATGATAATTTCTATAAAGTTTCATTACATTGAGGCCCTTCCCCCTAGGTCAGGCAAGTAACTTTGAATTAATTAGCAATTTTTAATGTTAAGTTTTTTGCTTAAGTAAGACAACAGACAACGATATTTTCTTTAGAATTACATTAATGTCTGTACATCTCAGTTTGTTGACTATTTCAAGGCCCAGACCACTAGTTCATGGTCCAGTGACTTTGAATTAATAAGCAATGTTGATGTCCATCAGATTGTCTTTTGTCCCCCACCCAACGCATTGAAGGGGGACATAGAAATACTGGTCCGTCCGGTCTTGTTAGTGCTGTCACATGTACAATTCTTGGGATGAACTATTTTTAAGAGTTATGTCCCTTGAAAACATTAATTTTATGGAAAATTGCATCGTTAGCGCTCTCATGTGTACAATTCTTGCCAGATTTTTATGAAACTAATATTGTAGGTTTATATTGGCAATATCTCAGATGAATTCAAAAATATTATTTATACTTATATTGTAGGTTTATATCAGTGATGTCTTGGACGAGTTCGAAAATATGTGCTGAATAATTATTTTTAAAAGAGTTATGCCCCTTGGAAATATGAATTATATGGAAAGTTGCATCATTAGTGCTCTCATGTGTACAATTCTTGCCAAAATTTTATGAAACTTATATCATAGGATTATATCAGTAATATCTTTGACACTTTCAAAAATAAGAGCTCATCAAATATTTTTAACGAGTTATGCCCCTTGGAAATATTAATTATATCGGAAATCACATTGAATTTGCTCTGAAGCATTCATTTCTCTAAGGTATTTATGAACAAAGTTAAGAACAAAAAAAAGTGTATATTTTAGTTATTGCCCTTGTACCTTGGATAGATAAAATATGTGCAATACGGGGGACATTGGAATTCTTCTTTTATTCTGAATTTTATGCCTACAGTCGAGACATATCTCTGTGTCAACAGTTTATTCTATATACTTCTTGGACTTCTAATTAGTGCATTTCTTTTGTCTTGGCGCATAGATTTTTAACATAAGAAATATTTTTGCTATTAAGTATTTACTGTTTGTGTGTATGTGATTTTTTTAGAGCCTGCAACATTTATGTCACTGAAAGGAGACATAGCTATCCTAACTACATTCTGTTGTTGTCAGTGTCAACATTCAGGTTCAGTGTGTGGTTAGAGAGTTTTTTTTTAGACATCCATAGCTTCTTTAAGTAGTTATTGCCCATGAATAAGCAAATTTTAATAATTAAGTATTACCGTTGTCCGTCTGTACATCCGTCCTTACGTCCCAAAATTGGTTTTCCATTCTCTAACTTTAGTTTGCCTCAACCAAATGTTATGAAACTTATGCACAATGCTTATTACCAATTAACACAGATCAAGAATGAATTTAGGTGGTGTCAATTTTACCTTTCTAGAGTTATGCCCCCTTACAAATGGAAAAATTGCTGAATTTTTTGTTTCCGTTCTCTAACTTAAGTTTTCCTCAACCAAATGTTATGAAACTTATACACAATGCTTATTACCACAAAACTCAGATCAAGTACGAATTTGGGTAGCGTCACTTTTACCATTCATGAGTTATGTCCCTTTATAACGTTATACGCAAGGAGGGGCATCATCTGTGTCCCATGGACACATTCCCTATTTATTTTTTTCATTTTTGCCTATCATCTTAAAAACTATAATAGAAAGAGAGAAACTTTAAATTGCAAAAATGATCAACATGGCAATGATCTACAAATAAGTCAGCATAGCTAAATTCCACAAAACAAGACCTTATTGGAGTTATTTCCCTTTAATGATGATTTTTACAATTTTATTGCATTTTTGCCTATTATCTTGAAAACTATAATAGATAGAAACTTTAGGTATCAAAAATGATCCGCAAGACAAGATCTTCAAATAAGTCCACCTGTTTGAAATGGTCAGTTGACTCCTTATAGGAGGTATTGCACTTAAATATATATGTCCCAAATTTAGAAAAGTTATGAACAAATTCAATAGAAAATATCAGTGATCTGCCACCAACAATGAATTCCCTAAAGAACACAAAACATTTAATAATTAAAGAACTTTTGTACCGACAGACTTGTTTTATACACCATTATAATGATCATATGTTCTGCTTTGTTTTCAAGTTTTACGATCCAAAGTCATGAGCATTTGAAAGAAAATGTTCATAAAAATGGATAAAACAGATACAAGTCACAATTATGTAAATTACAGATGTTGCAACACTATTTTTAAAGATTTAACACAAAGTCTTTCTTTTAAGGCATTAATATTTATTTGTAATCAATGACTGATTTACTGTACCAAACTAACATGTTTCATGTAAAACTACAATTAAATGCTAGGTTTGTTTGTTGAAATTGACAAGAAAATGTTACATTGTGGTTGATATATAAATGGTCAATACAATAAAATTAGTAAATGGAATGTTTCATTTGATCAATAGACTGTTTCCATCAGTATTTACCAATCTACAGTTATGGATTCAGTTTCTGTTATTTTGTCAGTTCCTGGTTATTGATATTTCAGCAAAATTATCAATGTAAATTGCTTCTGTTTTATGATGTTCTAAAGTTCTAACTCCATCTATGTTGGAAAATAGATAGGAAAAGGAGATTCAAAGACATCAAATAGGATTAGTTTGGTTATATAATTCAAAGTTATGTTTCTCAAAATCTGATGGAAATTGGAATTGGATATTTTAAAAAAAATCAAAATCTTTGAGATTTCTCACTTGGACCAAAGGGCATCCGCTGTCTATTCGTTACCAAAAATCTCCCCTTAAAACTCCTTGGCTAATCGTAACAAAACTAAGCCACAATCATCCTTAGAGTATATCATGTTTAAAGTATTGGACCAATGAACTGCCTCCCAGCCAACATGGTACAAATATTACTATTAACATTTAATATTCAAGTTTTCATTTTTGAAAAACCGATACGTTGCAATTTTTGTAATAATTAAAACATCTCAAAGTATCTGAATTTACAGTCATTTTCTTTACATAAGCAAGAAGAGTTTAATTTGTGATTTCAGAAAAATTTAATGAAATTTTTTAGAATTATTACACAAAGCTGTAATAATTATGCATGTAATGTTGAATATAAGTATCGCATAAGATATGGACACTTACATAGAATTAATGCCACACCAATTTGATTTTACTTTCATGGATTTTAAGGAAACAAAAAATCTTCCAAAAAACCAAAATCAGACATGAGCAAGCATAATTTTAATAACACTTTCATATAACCGTTTACAGAAGAGTGAATGGCTGGAGACATTTTCAAGGAATGTTATATTAGGTGTCATATAAAAGTGCAATCATAGCTCATTATTGGAGTAAGCAGTAACTTTGACTTTTTTCTTTTTAAATGTCAAAATGTGTTCAGATTTAAGTGTTTATGTCTGTAAAATTTATTTGCATTAAAGAGGAGCAAGCAATTGTAAAGAACAGAAAATCAAGTTTGTGAGGATTATTCGCAGACACACAAAAAGTAATTTGTTTTGCTTCCTGAAAGTCTTTGCTGCCACGTGCTTAGTGGAGAAGCAGCAAATACCAATTTTAAAGTTATTGGTTTGACCCATCTGGGATTCGAACCCACGACCTCCCGCACTCAAGGCAAACACACTAACACGAGAATACCGAGGTGGTCCGCAACTAATAAAAGAAAAATTGAATATATATGAACATTGAATTACAAATGTTTTTAACTTCAATTTATTTACAAAATCTATATTAAGGGGAAATCCTTTAACTACTGGTATATTTATTGGAACAATAAGTTATTTACTGAAGTTTTCTTGACTTGACAATTTAAAACTGACATACTGTATAGATAGGTATTTTTGGTTTGTTGAAGACTTTATGTTGAACTTAAGAAGTCTGTTCAGGTTAATTATGTTTTTTAATGGCATATGAATATACTGTAGAAGTTAATGTTAAAATTCCATGGGCATGGTTTTTAAATCCCAAATTTTTATTCGTGAGGATAAATTTTTTTTGGAGGTTTTCAAGTTGAGAAAACATTATTTGAATGATATTTTACAATTGAAATTATCTAATGAAAAGTTAAATTAGATTAAAAGATTTAACAAATGTAAATCATCTTCCCCATGATTGCTTTCACATTAAGGGCATACAGCATCAGTGGGTGGTGCACTTGCAATTACTGCTGCCAATGAAGCAATGGAAACATAAGAAAGCTAGTGATTAGCCAAAATATCACCTTCTAGGTCCTATTGGATGAATAAGAGGAAATAAAACATCAATTAGACAGCAACTCAACAACACAAAAAACAGCAATCACATCTAGACCTCATCCTTCACCTATACACATTTGTCTAGAATAGTTGTGAATGAATTTAACTGAGACTATCAAAATTTAGATAAAAGTATTCAGCATTTTTATTGTATAAGCAAGAAAATTATTGAAACATTTTATTACACAAAATGTATATTACTTGTGTAGATTTGTACAATGTGTATTATTTATTGTTTGAGGGCCTCAGGGAAGATTAGTTGTTGCTAACTGTGCTACCCTCTTAAAATAAATTATTCACTCACTTACTATCAAAGATCTGTCATCAACATCACATTCCTTAAATAACAAAATACACTAATTATTGTGTGTGGCACTCATTCTGAAGTATAACATGACTAAATGATAGTAAATATAGTTGATAAGCATATGAAGAATTTCTTAAAGCTTTTGAACCTCTAATGGTTTTGACTGAAAGATAAACATATTTGAGACAGTTTTTGTCTTGCCTGTGACGAAATTCGCGGAAAGCAAGACATAGGGATTGGTTTGACGGCGTCAACAATTGTTAAGTTTTCTGCTTAAGTTAGTTTGATAGGATCTACTGGTGGTAGATCAATGATATTGTATATGAAGTCGCATTACTATCAGTGCATATCAGTTTGACGACTATTTTGAGGCCCTGCCCCTAAGACATGGTCCAGTGACTTTGAATTAATTAACAATTTTCAATGTTAAGTTTTCTGCTTAAGTTAGGCGATTGGATCTACTGGTGATAGATCAATGTTATTTTGTATGAAGTTGCATTACTATCAGTTCATATCAGTTTGATAACTATTTCGAGGCTCTACCCCCTTTGTCACGGTTCAGTGACTTTGAATCAATTAACAATTTTCAATGTTAAGTTTTTCTGCTTAAGTTCTATTGATAGGAGCTATTTACAATAAACAACAATATTTTCTATAAAGTTACATTACTGTCTGTACATCTCAGTTTGTCGACCCACTAGATCATTGACCAGTGACTGAATTTATAAGCAATGTTGCTGTCCATCAGATTGTCTTTTACTGACTTTTATGCCGATAGGCGAGACATATCTCTGTGTCAACATTTTATCATTTGTAAGAGACGCATTGTAGCTTATTTTGCATCTGATCTTTAACCAGTGTTACTGAGTTTGTAAGAAACAAATTGTAGCTTATTTTCCATCTGATCTTTAATCAGTTTTACTTTGGATGTACGAGACACATCGTAGCTTATTTTCCATCTGATCTTTAACCAGTTTTACCTCGGTTGTAAGAGACACAATGTAGCTTATTTTCCATCTGATCTTTAACTTAGTCTAAGCAATGTATCATGACAAGTAAATTGAATTAGAACTGTCATCCGTACCATATGGAATCCCTTTAACTCGGACACAACTTTCTAATTTGGCAAAACGAATCATTGATTTTTGGTCATTAACGAAGGCATCTATTGGTCTTCCATGGTATATGTATTGATAGTGAATATACCATCATATACAAAATGCAAATCACGTTGTTAACTGTTGTATTTACCAAGAAGAATTGATTAGTGACTGGATTCAAGGGTTTCCTCACTCTTGTCATTCTTTGTCTTTTCAGTGTTTTGATAAGCACAGCAGAGAATAAAAGGTGTAAGAAAGTGCAATATTTGGATCTTACAGAAGACAGTTTCCTTTGGGAAGAGAGGTATGAAGAGTTTAACTTATTTTGCACTATGTCTGAAAACTTTGCAAAAAGTTTTTTCAAATTGTTATAATGATTTTTTTTCAATATTTAAAGGCATTAAATGTTAATAGACATAAATGAAATTTTATTGGTTGAAACCACTTATGAAAATGAAAACAGACAACTTTGAGACATTTGGGTAAAATTCTTTAAAATGCTTAATAATGTTGAAGGCATTGAAGCGTGTCTTAGAATAGAGATACACCTATTATATTTGGTATTACATAATTTGAGGTTGTTAAAATTATGAAGATATAGTTATACTTCTTTATAATTTTGATACATGTAACAATATTTTGTAGGATTAAAATGTTACGAGTACATGTATATACAGTCAGTGGTATTTTTGTTCTTTAAATCATTTGATTTGGAAATGATCAATTTAAGTGTTTGGATGGCTTAAAAAAAGTCATCTGATTGTCTATTTAGAGAATTTATTGCATAGTAAAGATTAGACATTATATAGAAATAAGAAGATACGGTTTAATTGCCAACGCGACAACTCTCCACAAGAGGCAAAATGACACAGAAATTAACAACTATTGGTCACCGTACGGCCTTCAACAATGAGCAAAACCCATACTGCATAGTCAGCTATAAAGGGCCCCTGAAATGACAAATGTAAAACAATTCAAACGAGAAAACTAACAGCCTCAAATATGTACAAAATAATGAACAAAAACAAATATGATACACAGAAACAAACGACAACCACTGAATTACAGGCTCCTGACTTGAGACAGGCACATACAGAATGTCGTGTAGAATTATACCCTTATTCTTGGAGTGGGGCTATATTGCATTCCCTTTGCCTGTCCTTCCCTCAATTCATTTGTCCTGCTGTTTGTATTTCATCCAAGACATATTTCTGTTACAATTTTGTCAGGTGCTAATGAACAGAATAATCTTTTATTTAGTCAGGAGCTTGGTAGCAAGGAATTGTGTAATGTGAGCACTTTTCTGATCTGTCAGACACCTACCTCTTGTTTGCCAATACTTTTCTTTGATATAGTGAATGAAATTTTTTTGGTACTCATTTCTCCAGGACTACTGTACATTATGAGATCATATTTGGTCAGGGGCTTGACAGTGATGAGTTGTAATGTATGTGTAGTTTTCAGATATGTCAGACACCCATTTTGTGTTTTCTGCTACTTTGAATATTGAGAGGGGGTAAGCTTAGCATGACAACTTTTGCATTCTTGTTAAAGAGATATCTACATGTATACAGATTTAAATTGTGTTACAAAACTTTTCAAAAAACATCTTTTTTTATTTAAAATTGAAGTTTAAACAGCCACAGATAGCTAGAAACTTTTTACAATATGCTTAAGGTATATATGCTAAAAATACCTTCAATGCGATATGTAAAACATGTTCATATATATTTGCAAGATTTTCATTTTCCTGATATGGCTCCTTTTTTATACAGGAAAACCTGACATTGAGGTACTTGTTCAGTAGCATTAAAATTTACATAAACCATTTGTTAGTTGCTGAACAGTTTATGAACCATTAAACACTTGATGAATTTAATTTTGATAGTTTTGACATTATAGTTATTAATTTGATTGATCTTTGGTTATTTATTATTCACCAATTTCAGCAATACACAGCTACTAATTTAACTGAAACAAATTATGTTATAATTTTTACAGTTATAGAATTATAGATTATCAATGGTTTTTCAAATGAGAGGGTGTTTCACAGCTACAATCTCATCGTAGGATCAACAGCACTGAGATGAGATGTGGCAGAGATATATCCTCAAGTTTGAAAGAGCATTGATAATCTGTTTATCGCTATTTTGTCTATGACGTGGTTGATGTTTACATAGTGGTCTTGTTTAAATGTTAGATTTTAGCCTGAACTTGTAATTGGATGACACTCTTACAACATCTTCTGAAACTAGCAAAATTCAACTTTGGTGGAATGGTTCTTGAGTTGACCCATTTTAAAATACTAAATAGCTGCCCCATCTGTCTTCCAAAAACTCTGTCTTAAAAATATAGAAATCCAATCAACATTGTACATATAATAGGTTACTGTTGTTCTAGTATGAGATTGTTCTGACGTCTGACAGTCTTTCTTAGGACTGTTGGCCCCTAGCAAGTCCTAAAAAAAGACTGTCAGATGTCAGAGTAATCTCGAACTACTGTTCTTAGCGATTTGGGCATAAATAATACAGTAATTTTACGCCACGACTTAATTTGTAATGCAGTTTTGCACTAAACCAAGGAATAAACTGTAAACATACCAATTTTTGTGATTGGAAAATAAATAAAAATTTGAATATAAATCATTGCATATATGTAAAATACTCATTTGTATAAAATAAAATGGAAGATCACCTAAATAAATTGCTGTGAAGTGGGCCAGAAAGGGCTGAAGGCAAAAGTATCCCCAAAAATAAGTTGGTTTACAGTAGTTGGTATGAATCAGTTATTAGGCATGGGATATTATTTATATCGCAGTTTAACATTACAATTAGGGGAAATTTTAAGTAGCTCTTCAATTTGTTTATGGAATAATCATAGTGATTATAGAAAACCAAAAATCACTGGGAATCAATCAGTTATATAAATGTCTTAATAAGCCATGCAACATCAAATTTACCTAAGAGCCATCTTACAATAAGTACCTTATCATTTGTCAATGAAGAAGATGACTTTACAGAAAACCAGTCTCTTTTCTAGACCAATTTAATCATGCTTATAAGATTGTTACAGTGTGGTAACCATTAATTTACATCATATTAATAGGATTTTGTCTGATTTTTTATAAACCTCCAAGGAAACCTTGTCATATAAGCATATATTATCGGTTAATTATTGTCATAATATGGAAATAAGTCTCCTGATGCGAGGAGATAGTACTTTTTGTCCTGTAGTTTCTAAACATAAATTGCAGCAAGTGACAAACCTTCTTATAGGACATGTTAGGTATAACGACATTAATACTTGAAGAAATCCAGTTAAGTTAAGAGTAATTCCATAAAAAAATCTTTAAATTTGTATATAAGATGATCTTCTTAGACAGAATAATTTGACCATTATTGAGATGAGTTTGAAAGACAAGTTTAGTCCATTATTGTCTTATGATATAAAGTAGACAGATCATTGATTGTATATTCTGATCAATGATTCCTGGTCTTTATCTCAATCATCTTGTCTGGGAAACTGCTAATACAGGAAAATAGGCATGTCAAACACTCAACCGTTCACTGACTTTCTAGGATTTTGTTACGTAATGGGATTTTCAAAGTGAACAACTAGGAGAAGTTGGACAAAACATGTCGTACAAACACTTCAGACTATTCTTAAGAACTGGGTGCACTTATTTTACTGTAGATCTTCAGAATCTGGCCTTGCTGACTTAAAAATTTGCAGTACTATTATCGTACTAATGGACTCAAAATTAATCAATCTTTGAAATTTGTGTTTTGAGCATAAATTTTGTACGCTGAGCATTTTGTAAAGTTTTATGGTTGTAGGCCCTTGTAGGTTTGTGAAAAGCATATTCTTAAATCAAATTCTGTTTATATAATTAGAAAAGTATAGTGGATAACACTAAAATAAACAAATTATAAAAATTATGTCTAACTCATACAAAGCAGTGGGTTACAATTAAAGGAACCAATTACTCAACGTTTGACAAATTTTGCACATATAATCAGTATAGGTAGTGCATAAAATGCACAGTTTATTTCAATTATTGCACACAAAATATCTTTGAAGAATGGATAATTCTCAAAGATGATGCTTCTGTGTTTGAGGCCTTATCATCTAATTAAACAAAATAATCTGTCATACTAAAACTAGATGTACATTATATATAGTAGGCATTAGTATAGATGAACTGTGATGATTTACAAAGTTCATAGTTTAATGTCAAGGTCAGCTCTATATATCAACAGTATACACAGTAAATGACAGGATGTATATATTTTATGCCTCCACCACTCAGTGATCAGGACATGTAAGTTTATGCCTCCACCACTCAGTGACCAGGACATGTAAGTTTATGCCTCCACTACTCAGTGATCAGGACATGTAAGTTTATGCCTCCACTACTCAGTGACCAGGACATGTAAGTTTATGCCTCCACCATTCAGTGATCAGGACATGTAAGTTTATGCCTCCACCACTCAGTGATGAGGACATGTAAGTTTATGCCTCCACCACTCAGTGACCAGGACATGTAGTTTATGCCTCCACCACTCAGTGATCAGGACATGTAAGTTTATGCCTCCACTACTCAGTGACCAGGACATGTAAGTTTATGCCTCCACCACTCAGTGATCAGGACATGTAAGTTTATGCCTCCACCACTCAGTGATCAGGACATGTAAGTTTATGCCTCCACTACTCAGTGACCAGGACATGCAAGTTTATGCCTCCACCACTCAGTGACCAGGACATGTAAGTTTATGCCTCCACCACTCAGTGACCATGACATGTAAGTTTATGACTCCACTACTCAGTGATCAGGACATGTGAGTTTATGACTCCACCACTCAGTGATCAGGACATGTAAGTGTATGCCTCCACTACTCAGTGATCAGGACATGTAGTTTTATGACTCCACTGCTCAGTGACCAGGACATGTAAGTTTATGCCTCCACTACTCAGTGACCAGGACATGTAGTTATATGACTCCACTATTCAGTGACCAGGACATGTAGTTTTATGACTCCACTACTCAGTGACCAGGACGTGTAGTTTTATGACTCCACTACTCAGTGACCGGGACATGTAGTTTTATGACTCCACTACTCAGTGACCAGCACATGTAGTTTTATGACTCCACTACTCAGTGATCAGGACATGTAGTTTTATGACTCCATTACTCAATGACCAGGACATGTAGTTTTATGACTCCACTACTCAGTGACCAGCACATGTAGTTTTATGACTCCACTACTCAGTGATGAGGACATGTAGTTTTATGACTCCATTACTCAATGACCAGGACATGTAGTTTTATGACTCCACTACTCAGTGATCAGGACATGTAGTTTTATGACTCCACTACTCAGTGACCAGGTCATGTAGTTTTATGACTTCACTACTCAGTGACCAGGACATGTAGTTTTATGACTCCACTATTCAGTGACCAGGACATGTAGTTTTATGACTTCACTACTCAGTGACCAGGACGTGTAGTTTAATGACTCCCACTACTCAGTGACCAGGACATATAGTTTTATGACTCCACTACTCAGTGATTAGGACATGTAGTTTTATGACTCCACTACTCAGTGATTAGGACATGTAGTTTTATGACTCCATTACTCAATGACCAGGACATGTAGTTTTATGACTTCACTACTCAGTGACCAGGACATGTAGTTTTATGACTGCACTACTCAGTGATCAGGACATGTAGTTTTATGCCTCCACTACTCAGTGACCAGGACATGTAAGTTTATGCCTCCACTACTCAGTGACCAGGACATGTAGTTATATGACTCCACTATTCAGTGACCAGGACATGTTGTTTTATGACTCCACTACTCAGTGACCAGGACGTTTAGTTTTATGACTCCACTACTCAGTGACCGGGACATGTAGTTTTATGACTCCACTACTCAGTGACCAGAACATGTAGTTTTATGACTCCACTACTCAGTGATCAGGACATGTAGTTTTATGACTCCATTACTCAATGACCAGGACATGTAGTTTTATGACTCCACTACTCAGTGACCAGCACATGTAGTTTTATCACTCCACTACTCAGTGACCAGGACATATAGTTTTATGACTCCATTACTCAATGACCAGGACATGTAGTTTTATGACTCCACTACTCAGTGATCAGGACATGTAGTTTTATGACTCCACTACTCAGTGACCAGGTCATGTAGTTTTATGACTTCACTACTCAGTGACCAGGACATGTAGTTTTATGACTCCACTATTCAGTGACCAGGACATGTAGTTTTATGACTTCACTACTCAGTGACGAGGACGTGTAGTTTAATGACTCCACTACTCAGTGACCAGGACATATAGTTTTATGACTCCACTACTCAGTGACCAGGACATGTAGTTTTATGACTCCACTACTCAGTGATTAGGACATGTAGTTTTATGACTCCATTACTCAATGACCAGGACATGTAGTTTTATGACTTCACTACTCAGTGACCAGGACATGTAGTTTTATGACTCCACTACTCAGTGACCAGGACATGTAGTTTTATGACTCCACTACTCAGTGACCAGGACATGTAGTTTTATGACTCCACTGCTCAGTGACCAGGACATGTAGTTTTATGACTCCACTACTCAGTGACCAGGACATGTAGTTTTACCCTAGTCTGTCATACCTTTTTCCATTATCCAGTCGTTTTCCTGACTCTATCATTATTCATCTATATATATTGAGCTGATATTTTGTTATTTTCAATTTTTGTGTTTGATGATGAGTTACAGATCAAGCCTCTGTTCTATATGACTACTTTTCAAGGAATATTATGGCCTTTATAATTTTGCAGAAATTATTTTGCATTTTTGTCCTCACAACCTTTTGAAAAGGCTTCAACATGAAACATGAAACCTTACCATTAGCTTGCACTAAGACAAGATAGTCATAGAAAGCAAAATATGATAAAAAAAAGCATACCTTTCTTAGTTCCTCTAACCATGTAGCAAGCTTTATTAAAGAAACTTTATGTTCCTCCTTACAGGTAAAAAAAATAATAGTTTGTGGAATCACAAAGAATTTATTTTGATTAAAAAAAATCAGGTAGTTCTATTTTGTGGGAAAGAAAATTAATTATTTCTAATTCATTTTTGCATTATTCATTTGCTCTCAGATAGAGAGACCATAAGATGTATTGATTTTCCACCTTATAATTTCAGTAATTATTCTTTTAAGCTCTTATTTTATCTTCTTTTATTACGATTTATTTTGGTAACAAAGTGTTTAATCAAAACAACAAGCTCTGTAATTATGGTCTGAACAGGGTGTCTGTCACGTAGAAATATTGTATTGCAAGGTTGATGTCTTCAACTTACTTTTAAGAGTCTAGGCTAGATGTAATGTACTATATATTTAAGGGCACATTGAAGAAATTTGAAATACAGGAATTGTAGATTTCAAGGTCCAAAGAAGGTACAATGTATGAGGTATTGTCATCATTTGACATATGCTGTCTGAAAGAAACATCTTTAAAAAAACAACTCTGTCTGAGTGACCAAAAGCAGGTTTTGCAAATTTTGGCTTTTAAAGTCAAGGGTGCTCATCTTTCTGAATCTTTCTTGATATATGCAGTTAGACTAATGTCTGAATGCTCCTTTGGACATTTTTGGTGAAAAATTCATTGGATTACTGCAGTCGCAAACCAACATGACATCCATTGCCATACATTTATATATACACTGATGATTTTTTCTGAAATTTTGTGGCAAATTTTTTCATGATTTGGAAATGAAATATGATGAAAAAAATAGCAGTTATTGTAGCAAACTCAGTTTTGTGTTTTTACCCAAAATGATAATTATCTGATTTTATTTTAGATTTCAATGATTTCTTTTATGTAAAACACAAATCCAAAACTCTTTTTTCACGTTTAAGAGAAGATTTCTATCTAAAAAAGGAAACAAGCAAACAAATCCCCCCCCCCCCTCCAAAAAAAAACCAGTAAAATCTGTCTAATCCTGTTAAACACTTGACAAAACCCAAAGCAAAAGAACAGCCCTTTTATTATACGACCGCAAAAAATTTTTGCGGTCGTATATTGGTATGACGTTGGCGTCGTCGTCGTCGTCTGGCGTCGTCCGAAGACACATTGGTTTTGGCACTCTAACTTTAGTTTAAGTGAATGGATCTCTATGAAATTTTACCATAAGGTTCAATACCACAAAAGGAAGGTTGGGATTGATTTTGGGGGTTATGGTACCAACAGTTAAGGAATTAGGGGCCAAAAATAAGCATTTTTGTAACTTCCAGACATAACTTGTGTGTTAGTGTATGGATCTCTCTGACATTGTACCACAAGGTTCCATATCACACAGGGAATACTGGGATTAATTTTGGGGGTAATTGCCTCAAAATATTAGGAATTAGAGGCCAAAAAAGGGGCAAAAAACAAGCATTTTTTTAGTTTCATGACAATAACTTGTGTGTAAGTGTATGGATCTTTCTGAAATTGTACTACAAGGTTCCATATCACAAAGGGAAAGCTGGAATTGAGTTTGGGGGTAATTGCCCAAAACGTTTAGGAATAAGGGGCCAAAAAGAGGCCAAAAATAAGCATTTTTCTAGTTTCCAGACAATAACTTGTGTTCAAGTGTATGGATCTCTCTGAAATTGTACCACAAGGTTCCATATCACACAGGGAATGCTGGGATTGATTTTGGGGGTAATTGCCCAAAACGTTTAGGAATAAGGGGCCAAAAAGGGGCCAAAAATAAGCATTTTTCTAGTTTCCAGACAATAACTTGTGTTCAAGTGTATGGATCTCTCTGAAATTGTACTGCAAGGTACCATACCACAAAGGGAAGGCTGGGATTGAGTTTGGGGGTGATGAATCATAAGGGGGTTCAAAAAATTTGGGGGGGGGATTTTTTTTTTTTCCTTTTTTTTTTCTTTTAAAATTTTCCATTTTAAGTTGGTTATTTCTGTTTTATATTTAAAAGCAAATAATAACAATATGGTAGGAGATACACACCAAACAGGATGTGTAAATTATTATAAAATAAGTATTGTGCAATAGCAAGAAATTTTCAATTGCACAGTATTGCACAATAGCAAGAAATCTTCAATTGCACAGTATTGCGCAATAGCAAGAAATCTTCAATTGCACAGTATTGTGCAATAGCAAGAAATATCCAATAGCACAATATTGCGCAATAGCAAGAAATTGTCAATTGTACAGTATTGCGCAATAGCAAGAAATATTCAGTTGCACAGTATTGTACAAAAGAAGATACTTTTAAATTGCTTATTTCTTGACCAATTTCAATGGGGTTTTATTCTTGAATTCTTGGGGTTCTTTAATATGCTGATTCTAACCGTGTATTAAGTTTTTGGATTTTGGGCCCCGTTTTTAAATTGGTCCACATTGAGGTCCAAAGGGTCCAAATTAAACTTTGTTTGATTTCATCAAAAATTGAATTATTGGGGTTCTTTGATATGCCGAATCTAACCGTGTATTTAGATTCTTAATTTTTGGTTCTGTTTTCAAATTGGTCTACATTAAGGTCCAAAGGGTCCAAAATTAAACTTAGTTTGATTTTAACAAAAATTGAATTCTTAGGATTCTTTGATATGCTGAATCTAAACATGTATTTAGATTTTTGATTATGGGCCCAGTTTTCAAGTTGGTCCAAATCGGGGTCCAAAATTAAACTTTGTTTGATTTCAACAAAAATTGAATATATGGGGTTCTTTGATATGCTGAATCTAACCATGTATTTAGATTTTGGATATTGGACCATAATAGGTGAATGTCCAATTTAAAATTTTTAAGTTCTTAGACCACATTCATTCTGTGTCAGAAACCTATGCTGTGTCAAATATTTAATCACAATCCAAATTCAGAGCTGTATCAAGCTTGAATGTTGTGTCCATACTTGCCCCAACTGTTCAGGGTTCAACCTCTGCGGTCGTATCAAGCTGCGACCTGCGGAGCATTTTATTGCTGTTATAGTTTGGCATGTCTTGTTTAGTAAAAATTCATTTTTATGCCCCACCTAGGGGCATTATGTTTTTTAGGTCTGTGCATCTGTTCCTTGTCCGTTAGTCTGTCCGTCTGTCCCGCTTCAGGTTAAAGTTTTTGGTCAAGGTAGCTTTTGATGAAGTTGAAGTCCAATCAACTTGAAACTTAGTACACATGTGCCCTATGATATGATCTTTGTAATTTTAATGCCAAATTAGAGTTTTGACCCCAATTTCACAGTCCACTGAACATAGAAAATGATCGTGTGAGTGGGACATCCGTGTACTATGGACACATTCTTGTTTTACATAATATTGTTCCTCTAAAGTCAAATACTAGGTGAAGTTTCAACACTTTAAGGCTTGCAGTAATAAACTGACTGATGATTAAAATTTTGATTTTCCTTTTCAAAATTACACATATAGAATAAATGAAATACTGAAGAAGAATAAAAATCATTTTAAGGGGAATCCCTTATTTAGATCTAAATCAAAGTTTGAATAGAATGAAATCTCAAAAGACGAAAATAATGTGATTTTGCCATATATTTTTTGTTTCATTTTCATTTTCTATCAGATTCTTAATCTTATGTATAATAGTTTCATATTAATTGCTGTAATATTATAAGATTTAAATTAGGATTGTCACTGTCTATAATTTACAAATGATGATCAAAGTATCATAGATACAAATATCATTTTCTATTTACCTTGCAGATCTTGTTCTTTGTTATAATCAAATTTTAAGTTTCCAGAAAGATGAAATTGGGGGTTTGAAAAGTGTAAATTATAAAGTTGAATAGTTCATTCTACAATGCCATGTGAAACGTAGCACCTGAAGTTGTAGTTTTTGCAACTTATTTCACTGACATGAGAATTATGTTGTTTTTATTGTCAACATTTTTCAATCAATAATGGACAATCTCAACCTGAAAAGGTGCAACAAATGATCTCCTAGCAATGTTGATAAAAAATTAGATATTGAACACTCAGTGGTATTTTTAAACTCAGAGTAAAAGATCAAATTTAACTGTGCTTTGATGTTGTACGCAAAAATGGAATTTCTAAAATGCTGAAATAGGACATGATGATTTGCTGCTTTTAGAAGATCAGTAAAACAATGTCATATAGATTTAATATCACAAACATGTTGTGCAATCTTATGTGCATAAGCAAAAGGCTGTTTGATCTTTGATGCAATTTATTCTTCTGACTTGCAGAGAATTTTTGACTCAAATCTAAAAAAAATAGTTATTTTGAAATTAAATCATATCTCTTAGTAACTAGTCAAGATTATAAAAACCAGATGCTTCTATTCTATGTATGGAAGATATTTTTTAAAATTATATTTGAAAAAACTGCTGTGCTTATTAAATTTCATGAACATCTATAGAATATAGTTAATAAACTGATAACTGTGGATTTCATTTATTTTTCAGTGGTATCAATTTTCAGGAATTGAGAAACAAGTACTTTAGTGAAAACTTGATTTCTAGATTTTGCCAAAGTTTGCATACAATCAGGAATTTATACTTTTTTGAACACTTCAATTCATGGTTAACATATATACAAATGAAATCCACAAATGTTGGTACTCCACAAATAATAATGAATCCACAGAATGTGTTAAACATTGGCGCTAGAAATCAGATGGTAATTAATGAATACATATTTTTGCATCATGCCTGCAATTATGTGAGACATAGGGCTGCTATTTCCAATGTCTATGTTGGTGGCTTTAACCATAGTTTAAGCTTGTGATTAGATATCACTGGTGCAACAGATCTCATAGTTAACAGTTTATTTATCTATAGCAAATTAATAGTCTACGTGATCCCTCTACAGTTTATTTATTTATAGCAAAAATAGCCTAAATAATCCCTTGTATAATAAACAAATACCCTAGGTATGATCCCTCATAATAAACAAATACCTTGCAAGGTCCCTCATGTAATAAACAAATACCCTGTAAGATCCCTCCTGCAATAAACAAATACCCTGTAAGGTCTCTCATATAATAAACAAATACCCTGTATGATCCCTCAAATAATACATATGCAGTTAAATAATACTGTTACAATTATAAATGAAACTGAATAGAACCCTCATCTGTTCAATTGATTCAGTTCAAACACCCATCAAGTTGCTACAGTTTAAAATATTAAACAATTATTGTTTTTCTGTAAAATCTATAGGCACACATCAGCAATTCTTTTCAAACCAGTTATTGATGTTAAGAACTTAATACTTAATGTTGAATAGGGGTATATCTGTCAGATAAAGTGTTGACTTGTGTTGAAAAACGTAGAGAAATACTATGATAGGTTATTGAACGAAGGTACCTTGTTAATTTGGACTAATTGTATTTTATTCACAAAATCAATTCAATTATGGGGCCCATGCACATGGGACAATCTTTTAATTACAAGTTATATTGACCGTATGGAGTAACGATATTGACTTTAGCATAGAAAAGTTGCATAATGTTTCTTAAACTAAGATGAAATTGATTAAAAGATGTTAATTGATAATAACATTTTCTTGTTGTAGTTGTGATTGGTTTATTGACATAAATTTCATTAAAGCCATTGGATTTTCAGTTTGAACTAAAGGTTACCTGAGAGAAAAAGAAGCATTTACATACAAATAAGAGAAGGAAAAAGAGAAAACAAAGATACAGGATTAAATATACAACTTGAGGGTAACTATATATTTATTATTTCAGTTTTGTAGGAAAATGGAAAAAAAATGTTTATAACTTTTATTGATCTTACATTTAGTAGAAACGTATAAAACAATTAAAGGACTGCTTTAATGAAAAATTAAAATAAATTCAATGCTTGAAACGACATGATAATAACGGTGTCAACATTTTGTATTACCGTGCATATTTTTATTCTATTATTATTCTATTAGTCAAAATGTATGCCACATTGTGTTTTTTATAAATGTTCATTTCATTTATGAAAGGTTATTACCATTTTTAGCACAAAATTCCATTGGTACATGGTTAAATAACCTCTTCAATTAATTGATGTGTTAAGAACTGATAAAAAAGGAAGTAATTTTCATGATAAAAGTTCTTATGTGCTTCATGACTTGGTTGACTATAACAGAATATTTGTATCACAGATGACCATAGATATTGTTCGATTGGTCATAGAAATAATCAAATCAACTTTTCCTTTGTTTATCACACAATGTGACTTATCAGCTGTTTATACATGTCATAAGTAACAGAACTGTATCACTGATGAAGTAGGAACTGCTAAATACCCTTCTTGAGTATCAGAGCTCACCTGTGACTTTTGTTTTGATTTGGTTCTGGACTGTTGTTTGTCTTTTTGACTTTTAGCTTTTATATGTGGGGTTGTCTGTTTTACTTTATTTTTTATAGCCATTTGTATTTTCAACCCTTTTCCATGCCACTTGAAACATCCAGTTATGAACCAAATATTTTATAATTTGTTCCTGCTATCGTGTATTGTCGCTCTTTCTGAAAATGACATCAGAACATTACCAGTACATTGTATATGAAATTTTGTTCAAATTTATATATTTGGAGTATATTGCAATTTATAGATACAGACTGTCTGGAATGCACCTTAATATTCTAAAGGAGTGACAGCACACTACTTGTAATTTTATTTTATCAGCAATTTATGTCAAAAATATCATGAGATTCCTGTCATACTTTGTTATGTAAATGAAATACTATATGAAAAAAGTGAGATGGGACCTTAGAGGAGGGCTTATAAAGAAGTATATATATGGTTCATTGAAATTTTATCATTACATGTTTTAATTTTTGAAAAAAATAGTTGCAGTTTTACCAATAAAAAATGCCTCCACCCCTTTTGTGTTGTCCTTCCTTTCACCCTTTAAAAAATTTAGACTGCCATTGTTGTTTCATTTTAATCATAAACTAAAATATTCCTTTTATGTTCATAGTTTAAAAAAAAAAAAAATAAACATAGGTATAGCACCAGGTTGCACATGGCATGAAATTTATATAAACATTTCCTCTTCAAAAGAGACAGACAATTTCTACATATTTCAAGATGTATGGCACTATCTTGTTTGTTGAATACTGCATTCCCTTGTCAAAATTGATTTAACTGCTGTTTGTGGTAAATATAATGATCAATGGTCAATAGTTTGTGATCATTAAAACATTTTCTTTACCGCAGTCTTTAGTGGTTGTTAGTTTAGAATACAGAGAGTTAACTATTGTAAAAAGACACCATAAGATGCTTAATTGCAATGTTATGGATTATTTTATATTATTAAATGGGATGTGTTTTCATATATATAATTGAATTGGTTTTTGTTGTTGCCAAATTAGAGAAACGAGTAGGTTTGATTTTTTATCAAATAAACTTAGTCTATTAGTTTGAGTTGATGTGGTAGCTAGTAATCATTTGACTTTATTAAATCTTGTATCAACGTTCAATATTATCAAAACTGGTATGCTAATATAAATGCTATTGCAAAAGTGTCTATCTATAAATGTTTTGAATTAGATTTTTGTATGGAGAAATATTTCCATTATTATTTTAATACCAACATACTTACCATATTCAAAGTGGAAGTTTAAAATTAAATTTAGAAACAGATCGCAATGACAATGTTACAAAACAGTTGTCTTTGTTGATGTTGTACAAGGAATATAATATATCATTTCCTGTTGATTTGCTCCGTATAAAGAACACTTAGATATAACTTTTTGCCAAAATATATTTGTTCATGGCCAAATGTAAAGCTTAAAAAACTGTTACAAGCTGGGTCAAAAAGCTTAATAAAGAAACTATGTAACTATTTTAAGGTGTCATGAAAATTAATATCACAGATTATTAGTTAATATTGTGTATGTGCTATGATAAGTTATCTCTGCATAATTTGATTGTTCTCTGTATTCTGTTATATAATAGTTGTCATATATTTATGTATATACCTTGTTATTTTGCTGCAGCAATGTTGTTGCTAATGCAGTAAAGATTCATTCAATTCAGTATTGCCAGCAAGAAGCTATAATCTCAGACCTTCAATGCTGAGATAATGGTTTTGTATGTTCGTTACCAGAAAATAGGATTGTATTTTATTTTATTATGTAATGGTTTGTTTAGATTTATTATAAAAAAAAAGAAGATGTGGCATGGGATATTATCATGCATACCCATGACACAATTTCTATATGAAGAAAAGTAGATGTGGGGTTTACACAATTAGACAGTGACCCCAAAGACAAAAAATACCAAAAGTCCTCTAGATAGGGTGACATCAGCCGACAGCGCCAAAAGTTTTAAATGGTTGGAATGTTCCATGTTAGGTTTTTTCTGTAAATTATGATAGCAAAGCAATACATTTTTTTGTTAGAAATATTTTTAAATTATAATGTTTGGAAGAATCAACATTTCTACCTTTCTGGTAATTTTGCAACAGGAATTGTATGAAAAGCCAAGGCTTATGGTAGAATTAAAACATGTAATTTTTGTGGCAGGATGAAAATCACAATAATCAAAAGACATTTTGTATGTTTGATACTAATATGCTACTGTAACAGGAATTACAATGATTAATCTTAATTGCAAGTTGTCAAAGATTTGCACACATTAAATACTGAATTAATAGCATCTATGATCAGTGCTATGAACTGTGATGAGCCTCTTGTTTAATTTGTTTTAGCTATCAGGAAGTATTATTACGCAACAACACTTTCGAAACAGAATAATAAAACTAAATAATCAGCATTTTACCACTATAGATGTAAAGGAATTGTATATGTAAATGAATTTTTAATGTTACAGTAAATATACATCAAGGCTTATTATTCTCAATGCTGTATTTATAATCCTTATTATATTTTATGTAATTGTTCAGACCCTCCTTCCATACAAACATATGCCATTACAATAAGTACTATGTTTACATCAGAAAGCTTTTTACAAAATAATCTTATTCCCAACATTCCATACAGTCAAATGTCCTTAGCATACCACATTCCTGTCAATGGAAGGGGATAAAGTTCAGGCTTTTTCATAAGCATTGAATTGTCAGATTAGTTTTCCCATAAAATCAATGGGAATAAAATATTTCAGAACTATTGATTGTGTCTTGCATATTGTCAATTTTCTGTGAAACAAATTATACTTGAAATATTGGTTTATAAACGATCAAATGCAATCATTTCAAAATCTTCTAAAAGTTCCAGTATTGGTCTCCATCATCCTATAATCATTATATAAAGCAATAAAACAAAAGTTTTTGTATGTGTTTCAGACAGTTTAACAGTCAAGCAAGGTTTGAAAGTGTGATAGTCTTTCTAAAGGTGTAAATTCTTAGAACTGTGGCTACATTTTATACTTAAGTTATAAAAGGAATGGTTGGATAGATTGTAATCATAAAAGCTATGTTTATTGTGTAAACATTGGAAATTCTTGTGGGTTTTTTTTTAGCTGCACATTGCATCAGTCTATGATCAAATTTGGTATGTAGTTAATATAAAAATGCAGAGATGTGTTATGATTGCCAATGAGACAACTGTCCACCAGAGAGGTATGATATAACAATGCAGAGATGTGTTATGATTGCCAATAAGACAACTATCCACCAGAGTGTAAATGAAGTAGATGTATTAGCAATTATAGGCAAGGCTTTTTTTACTTTTTCATTTAAACAATAAGGAAATCAACCTTAACATTAACATGCTATATTGTGATTCTTTTGGTTACTGTTTTAAATCATTGCTATATGCTAGCTTAAGGTTTAGTGTTGTGTTTGGTTTTTTACATATATTTTATGAAAGTTTCCTCAAGTTAATCATCCTTTTTGAAAAACTTCTAACATTTTATACATCTAAAACCCTGTCTTACAAATCTATAATTGAGTTATCTTATTATAAAATTTGCATTGAAACAGTAGTTATTTGATACCAATAAAAACCAGATTACAATTTAGATACATTCATCAGAGTAATTGGGGATAATTGAATTACATTTATGCCAATGGCATCTTATAGTTAAGATAATTTTATGAAATTAGATGCATTTTTATGGCACAATAATATTCATGTGTACAAATATCTTTGTAATTTCCATAAAAACACGAATGTCATCAGTTTATTGAGGCTGACAGATCTTACAAGATCTACCAATTACCTGTGTTGAGATCAAAAGACAATTATAGATTTCCCATCAAGAAAAGGTTTTATATCCCTTTGAAATGAACACTGATTGTTACATAAAAGGATGCTATCGTAGTTTGCTTGTAAAATTTCATTATGCATTCATTTGATCCGATTTTCATTCATATGCAGTAATTAACTAAGACTTTAGGAGCAGTTATACTCTTATGGTTGAATGGTAAGTTAGATTTTACATAGATTTCTGAAAATAGGAGAAAAAAAACCGTTTAAATTATACTTTGATGTTTTGAATAAGTATACCCACTATCAGTGGATGTGGTGTCTTGTTATTTATCTTTTTATAATGATTTAAGGGTGGGCAAAAGACCCAACATTTAGACTGAAAAGGGAGAATTTGAAAAAAAATTGTTGCTATTAGATTTTCTGTTCATATTGCCACCAATATTCACAACTGGTATTGACAAGATATTTTTTGTCTGTAATTTTCAAGTTTAAAAATAATACGATTTTAGTGAAACTGAGTTTGTAACTGCATCAGGTAGAAGTCAGAAGTTTTTTTTTTTTTATGACAACAAATTATTGACCAAAAAAATATCGACTTATCCTTTGGAAAATACGGTACAATGCCTTAGTTTTCTGTATTATGTTATTTTATTGTTGTTTGTCTTTTCGTTGTTTTTTTTTTCTTTTAGCCATGCTGTTTTCTGTTGTTATTTAGTCCAATTCGGTAAAAACAGTCACTTAGACAACTTCCTGTTTGGGTCAAGTGACGCAAGAACAAAGGTCACCAGTAATGAGCCAAAGGCGGGAAACGTGAAGAGAGTAAACATTTTGAAAATTGTATAGTTTATGATCCAATTTTTTAAACACAAATTAAAGTAAGAAAAATGCTTTGTTTGAAGTGTTTACAATTGTTTAAACATAACTCTTTGAAAATTTTTATTCACAGTTCATTGTTTAAACATGGCCCCAGATAGCTTCAACTGTTTTGAAAGAGTTGTGTAATTTTAGAACTTTTCTGGATTGGAATAAATAACAATAAGGTGTATTACCCCCTTGCTATCTTTTCTATCTGTTTTCCACTTGTATTATTATGATTGTACATTGTATGCTCTTTTTGATTAGCCTGTGACATTTATGTCTCAAAAGCGAAACATAGCGATGCTAGATTCCAGCATCAGCAGCTTCAACATTTAGGTTCAGTCTGTGGTTAAAGTTATTTTAGACATCAATTACTTTGTCAAACCTTCATAGAATTTTATGAAACTTTGGCAGAAGCTTTTTTATGTGGAGCCTGGGACATTTATGTTGCGGAATCGAGACAAGTGAGCCTACATTCAATCTTTGACAGCTTCAAAATTAAAGTTCGGTCTGTGGTTTAGGCTTTTTAAATGTCAATAACCATGTCAAATTTTAATGAAATTTAATAAAATTTGACAGAAGCTTTTTTATGACCACAAGAAAATGGCCAGAGAAAATTTTGATTATATTTTTTTTTCCATATTTTTCCACATTTTTCTGATAAAATAGACAGTTTTTACAGTTAACATTTTGATACAGTCTGTGCTTAAAAGTCTGTCAGTCATCATTAACTTTGTCAGTCCTACATGGAATTTTATGAAATTTGGATAAGAGCCTTTTTATTATCAAAAAACAGTATCCATAGCAAAATAAGAAAAACATTGTTTTTTTCTCATTTTTCTGTGTTTCACTGATTAAAGGACTAAGTTGTTTTTTTGCAGTAAACATGTAGATACAGTCTGGTGTTCAAATTTGTAAGACATCAATTACCTTGTCATGGAAAACCTTTATAGAATTTTATGAAACTTTGACAGAAGCTTTATAATTAGATAATGTCTGAAGCCAAATAATGAAAATATATTTTTTTCATTTTTGTCGAGCCTGCGACTTTTGTCGCAGAAAGCTCGACATAGGGATAGTGATCCGGCGGCGGCGGCGGCGTTAGCTAACTTCTTAAAAGCTTTATATTTTAGAGGGTGGAAGACCTGGATGCTTCATACTTTGTATATGGATGCCTCATGTTACGAAGTTTCCGTCAGTCACATGTCCAATGTCCTTGACCTCATTTTCATGGTTCAGTGACTACTTGAAAAAAAAGTTCAGATTTTTTGTAATGTTAAATTCTCTCTTATTATAAGTAATAGGATAACTATATTTGGTATGTGCGTACCTTGCAAGGTCCTCATGCCCGTCAGACAGTTTTCACTTGACCTCGACCTCATTTCATGGATCAGTGAACAAGGTTAAGTTTTCGTGGTCAAGTCCATATCTCAGATACTATAAGCAATAGGTCTAGTATATTCGGTGTATGGAAGGACTGTAAGGTGTACATGTCCAACTGGCAGGTGTCATCTGATCTTGACCTCATTTTCATGGTTCAGTGGTTATAGTTGAGTTTTTGTGTTTTGGTCTGTTTTTCTTATACTGTATGCAATAGGTCTACTATATTTGGTGTATGGAAGGATTGTAAGGTGTACATGTCTAGCTGGCAGGTGTCATCTGACCTTGACCTCATTTTCATGGTTCAGTGGTTATAGTTGAGTTTTTGTGTTTTGGTCTGTTTTTCTTATACTGTATGCAATAGGTCTACTATATTTGTTGTATGGAAGGATTGTAAGGTGTACATGTCTAGCTGGCAGGTGTCATCTGACCTTGACCTCATTTTCATGGTTCAGTGGTTATAGTTGAGTTTTTGTGTTTTGGTCTGTTTTTCTTATACTGTATGCAATAGGTCTACTATATTTGGTGTATGGAAGGATTGTAAGGTGTACATGTCTAGCTGGCAGGTGTCATCTGACCTTGACCTCATTTTCATGGTTCAGTGGTTATAGTTGAGTTTTTGTGTTTTGGTCTGTTTTTCTTATACTGTATGCAATAGGTCTACTATATTTGGTGTATGGAAGGATTGTAAGGTGTACATGTCTAGCTGTCAAGTGTCATCTGACCTTGACCTCATTTTCATGGTTCAGTGGTTATAGTTGAGTTTTTGTGTTTTGGTCTGTTTTTCTTATACTGTATGCAATAGGTCTACTATATTTGGTGTATGGAATGATTGTAAGGTGTACATGTCTAGCTGTCAAGTGTCATCTGACCTTGACCTCATTTTCATGGTTCAGTGGTTATAGTTGAGTTTTTGTGTTTTGGTCTGTTTTTCTTATACTGTATGCAATAGGTCTACAATATTTGGTGTATGGAAGGATTGTAAGGTGTACATGTCTAGCTGGCAGGTGTCATCTGACCTTGACCTCATTTTCATGGTTCAGTGGTTATAGTTGAGTTTTTGTGTTTTGGTCTGTTTTTCTTATACTGTATGCAATAGGTCAACAATATTTGGTGTATGGAATGATTGTAAGGTGTACATGTCTAGCTGGCAGGTGTCATCTGACCTTGACCTCATTTTCATGGTTCAGTGGTCAAAGTTAAGTTTTTGAGTTTTGGTCTTTTTTTCTAATACTGCATGCAATAGGTCTACTATATTTGGTGTATGGAATGATTGTAAGGTGTACATGTCTAGCTGGCAGGTGTCATTTGACCTTGACCTCATTTTCAAGGTTCATTGCTCAGTGTTAAGTTTTTGTGTTTTGGACTGTTTTTCTTAAACTATAAGCAATAGGTCAACCATATTTGTTGTATGGAAGGATTGTAAGGTGTACATGTCTAGCTGTCAAGTGTCATCTGACCTTGACCTCATTTTCATGGTTCAGTGGTTATAGTTGAGTTTTTGTGTTTTGGTCTGTTTTTCTTATACTGTATGCAATAGGTCTACAATATTTGGTGTATGGAAGGATTGTAAGGTGTACATGTCTAGCTGGCAGGTGTCATCTGACCTTGACCTCATTTTCATGGTTCAGTGGTTATAGTTGAGTTTTTGTGTTTTGGTCTGTTTTTCTTATACTGTATGCAATAGGTCAACAATATTTGGTGTATGGAATGATTGTAAGGTGTACATGTCTAGCTGGCAGGTGTCATCTGACCTTGACCTCATTTTCATGGTTCAGTGGTCAAAGTTAAGTTTTTGAGTTTTGGTCTTTTTTTCTAATACTGCATGCAATAGGTCTACTATATTTGGTGTATGGAATGATTGTAAGGTGTACATGTCTAGCTGGCAGGTGTCATTTGACCTTGACCTCATTTTCATGGTTCAGTGGTCAAAGTTGAGTTTTTGAGATTTGATCTTTTTTTCTAATACTATATGCAATAGTTCAACTACATTTGGTGTATGGAAATATTTTATGATCTATATGTCAGTCACACAGGTTTTATTTGACCTTGACCTCATTTTCAAGGTTCATTGCTCAGTGTTAAGTTTTTGTGTTTTGGACTGTTTTTCTTAAACTATAAGCAATAGGTCAACCATATTTGTTGTATGGAAGGATTGTAAGGTGTACATGTCTAGCTGTCAAGTGTCATCTGACCTTGACCTCATTTTCATGGTTCAGTGGTTATAGTTGAGTTTTTGTGTTTTGGTCTGTTTTTCTTATACTGTATGCAATAGGTCTACAATATTTGGTGTATGGAAGGATTGTAAGGTGTACATGTCTAGCTGGCAGGTGTCATCTGACCTTGACCTCATTTTCATGGTTCAGTGGTTATAGTTGAGTTTTTGTGTTTTGGTCTGTTTTTCTTATACTGTATGCAATAGGTCAACAATATTTGGTGTATGGAATGATTGTAAGGTGTACATGTCTAGCTGGCAGGTGTCATCTGACCTTGACCTCATTTTCATGGTTCAGTGGTCAAAGTTAAGTTTTTGAGTTTTGGTCTTTTTTTCTAATACTGCATGCAATAGGTCTACTATATTTGGTGTATGGAATGATTGTAAGGTGTACATGTCTAGCTGGCAGGTGTCATTTGACCTTGACCTCATTTTCATGGTTCAGTGGTCAAAGTTGAGTTTTTGAGATTTGATCTTTTTTTCTAATACTATATGCAATAGTTCAACTACATTTGGTGTATGGAAATATTTTATGATCTATATGTCAGTCACACAGGTTTTATTTGACCTTGACCTCATTTTCAAGGTTCATTGCTCAGTGTTAAGTTTTTGTGTTTTGGACTGTTTTTCTTAAACTATAAGCAATAGGTCAACCATATTTGTTGTATGGAAGAATTGTTAGCTGTACATGCCTGCCCAGCATGGTTCATCTGACCTTGACCTCATTTTCATGGTTCATTGGTCAATGTTTAGTTTACTTGGTTAATGTTAAGTTTATGTGACAGTTGTAATAAAGCTTTATATTTAGGACTATCAACATAATATCAATGATTAGTAAAGAAGGCGAGACATTTCAGCGTGTGCACTCTTGTTCAGTATTTTACTGATAGATAGACATATATTTTTGCAATAAATGTTTACAGACAGTCTGGGATTATTTTTTTTCCCCATGATTAATTTGTATACCTTCATGGATTGTTATGAAACTTGAACAGAAGCTAATCTTCAATATCAAGAAATTTCACCTGAAAAATGCAATGATAAAAAAGGTCTGTGTTTTACTGATAAATGGAAAGACTTTTCATCTATACACTTTATCACTGACAGCAGAAACCACAGCAAAGACTCAGGTTTCAGGGAACCCTTTACAATTTTTTTATATACATGTAGTTAGATGTGTTACACTGATATTTTTAGAACATATGTGAAGCATCGATCATTAGATTTCTCCTGTTGTACCTATTCTTTTTCTGGTATACAGTTACAACTTCATCACATTGAAGATTACGTACTGTTTGCATGTGTGGGAAATGTAAATAAAAATATATAAAAAAGTGTAAAACATTAATAATTTTAATTTTGAGAGTTTGTTTTTTGTGTGATTATATTAAGTGATTAAAAACTATGTACATTAATATTTATTAAGTTAGATTGTATTGTAGAGAGCAGTTGGTGTCAACTGTTCTCTGAAGGATTCAGTTGTTGGACATGCTATTATAACTTGTGGTAGCAATTGTTCTACTGACCTATTGTATGAGGAAAAAAATGACCATTTATAGATTTCTTTTTATTGTAGTAGAGATTTGCCCGAATTTTTGTTTTGTTTTTTTTCTTGTTCTAGTGTCTGTTGGCATTTATATTGCTAGTGATGGTATTGCAATTAGCCTGTGTACAACTTTGTAAAACATAATAAGTCTGGTTTTTAAATGGCGCTGTGCAAGTGTTGGCCATTCAGGTTTGTTTATAGTTTGATTTAAATAGTAAATGATCATGGTATTTCCATAATTGGCAAGTAAAGATCTAAGACGATGGTCTGGAAAGCCCACTATATCACAAACCAGTATTTTATGAGTTTTATATATTCCCTAGATCTATTCTTGTTAGTTTTTATTTATTTAGTTTCAAATTACAGAATTGATTTAGACATTTCAATCAGTGAGTTTTACAATTAGATATTGTTAATTTGTGTTTTGTTATTTGTGACATTTATTGTTTTCTATTGTTAGAAAACAGAGTTGTACTTTATTGACATTTAAAAGCAATTTTAGTGGAATCTGACTGATTTGGAATCTCTTGGAGTTGTATTTTTTTAGTGCAAATAGGGTTGAAAGCATTTTTCTTAAGTGAAAATAGCAAGATATAATATCCTATATTTGGGGAAAATCTGTTTAGGAGTTAAAAAAGGGGGGGTATACTGTTTTACCTCTGTCTGTCCATCCGTCTGTCAGTCCATACATGGTCCGAGTACACAGTTATTTCGTAGTGCATTTCTTTCAGACAATAAATGAAAATAAAAAAAATCCCACCTGCGCTTTCTCAATAATATTTTTACAGTGTGTTGTACTACTTTTGGGACAAATTATATCAAAATTATAGAAAACTTCATCGGCTCTAACTCAAAATATGGACAATTCTATGTTAAGGGGGTCTTGAAATCTTTTGACAGCTTCCGAAGTGCTAATTTTTAACCTTTTTCAGCTGGACCAAATCACTACTTTACTTTACAATTCATGACCCAAATTTTTTTACAGTGTAATTTCATCCCCCTACTTGCTATTTGAGGCATAAAACATGAAGGAATACATTTGGAAGGGGTACTAAAAAAATTGGCAAGCAACACACTGTCCACACTAGGGACTTTATTCGTGGACAACGAAAATCAAAGGACGATAACTGTGTACTCGGACCTAATAGGATAGAAAAATTTGACCAATCTTAATAAAACTTGGTATGACTAAAGCTTAATAAATTATGAGACTGCTGACAAAGTGTCATGGCAATAGGATATATATTATAGACAATATGATAAATTCTATATTCAACTTCGCGTGTTAAATTTTGACGTTTAAATTGAAAAATTTCAACTATCAACATTTGGGGCTTTAAAAATTAAAATATTGCAAAAAATTACATTTTAAAGGCCTTAATATATGACATATTATGTATTTAAAGCAATAGAATACTCATTTGATTTATCAGACTTATCACAATTATTTAAAAGTCAAATTTATATGAGCCTGTGCCAAAAAATGGAGGTTTTCCAATGAAGGGGGGCCTTACATGAAGATGTATTATTTTCCAGCAATTTTAAATTTGTGGAGTTTTTTGGTTATAAATAATCCTTACATATGTATTAAATGTACTTCAAATGGAAAGAAAAATTACAAATAGCATACCATATTAGAATAAAAGGGTCTTAAGCCAAGTAAGACTGAAAATAATTTAGGGTCAATTTAGGCTGTAGCACATATTTACATTTAAAAATGCATACTGAAGCTATAGGAAATAAAAATTTGTGTCTTTTTTATAATTTCTATACTCAGGTTACATGATACAATAAATCTGAGCATAAAAGGACTCTTGCATTCAACTTTTTTTGCAGACAGTATGGTCTGATACAAAGATTTTTCACTTTTTAGTGAAAAACTTGCATGCAATTTTAGCCTCAGCAGGCTTATATTTGAACCACTTGCTATTTAACATAAGAAAAGAAAGATACTATGTGAAATGAAACAGGTACAAAAGACATTGTGAAGTGCTTTTAATACAAATTTAGTGAAATCTTTATTATGGACTTCAACTTTCATGTACCTAGGTCCTCACATTTAACTTGATCCAAACAGGCCGTTACACGAGGGTCATTTATACAACACATTTTGCACATATTGCCTGAGATAATCTTATTTTCTGTAGATTCAGAGTTCACAAATGAGTAATACAACTGGCATAAAGCATAGAAAAACAAATATTGACACAGGAAAACCTGTCACATAGAAAGTCAGAATGCCACTTATGCATCAAAATTGAAAAAGCTTTGAAATGCTTATTTTGACCATATAATGCCAAAATGGGTAATTTTTGCAGAATTTCTATCAAATAAAAGTTTAAATCCTTTAGTTTCATGCTATCTGACAAATTGACACCATTAAATCATTCAGGGAAGTTGCCAAAGTACAGATTCTATATTTACTGATTTCGCCTCTTAGGTCCGAGTACACAGTTATTTCGTAGTGCATTTCTTTCAGACAATAAATGAAAATAAAAAAAATCCCACCTGCGCTTTCTCAATAATATTTTTACAGTGTGTTGTACTACTTTTGGGACAAATTATATCAAAATTATAGAAAACTTCATCGGCTCTAACTCAAAATATGGACAATTCTATGTTAAGGGGGTCTTGAAATCTTTTGACAGCTTCCGAAGTGCTAATTTTTAACCTTTTTCAGCTGGACCAAATCACTACTTTACTTTACAATTCATGACCCAAATTTTTTTACAGTGTAATTTCATCCCCCTACTTGCTATTTGAGGCATAAAACATGAAGGAATACATTTGGAAGGGGTACTAAAAAAATTGGCAAGCAACACACTGTCCACACTAGGGACTTTATTCGTGGACAACGAAAATCAAAGGACGATAACTGTGTACTCGGACCTAACATCCGTCAGTCCGTCCTTCCGTCTCATGAATATTTTTCTTCGCATCTTTCTACGGAACTACAATACAAGGATCTCTGAAATTTGGTTTCGGGGTTTATATAAGTCAGGTATCAGTGTGATGCCTTTTCAGATTCATCACTCAACAACTTCCTGTTTACCGAACACTTGTATCATTTTACACATGATAGCCAAGTTGAAAATTTTCGTCACATTTTTCTCAGGAACTACAATACAAGGATTTCTGAAATTTGGTTTCAGGGTTTATATAAGTCACCTATACCGTGTGATGCGTTTTCAGATTCATCACTCTCAACAACTTCCTGTTTACACAATTTTTTGGATGGGGGTATCATCAGTGAGTAGTAGCTTGCAGTTTAACTTGTTTTATATTTCTTCTTTATACCCAAGTTTTAGAGGATGATAACCAAAAACATTAATGTGTTAACCTGTTTTCATTTCATTCTGTATTTTATCTACAGTAACTTGAATAACTGAAAACTAAAATCCATAAAAGTCCATACCTTAAATTTGACAGAGGTCAATGTTGTCTTTATGGTTTTAACACCTGATTTAAAAAAAAAATCATCTAGACTACAAGCAACAAATTAAGATAACCTGTGTATGGTTTTTGATACATAGAGTTTTTATACCCCTGCTTTAAAAAAGTTGGGGTATACTGTTTTACCTCTGTCTGTCCATCCGTCAGTCCATCCGTCGGTCCATCCATCCGTCAGTCCGTCCTTCCGTCCCATGAATATTTTTAGTCGCATCTTTCTCAAGAACTACAACACAAGGATTTCTGAAATTTGGTTTCAGGGTTTATATAAGTCAGCTATACAGTGTGATGAGTTTTCAGATTCATCACTCAAAAACTTCCTGTTTACCGAAATATTTGGGTGGGGGTATCATCAGTGAGCAGTAGCTTGCAGTTTCACTTGGTTTTTTTTATTACTAATTATTGATAATTAAGGAAGTCTTGAGTTAATTATTTTTAATTGTCATTAGGGTGAAGGCTTATCTTATCTGATCCCAAATGAATGGCTGAATTATGAATTTTATAAATACTATTTTTTGCATACAAGGTAAAATCAATTTAACAAAAAACTTTCACAATACATATATAATAATAAACATGTTTGATCATTTATTAATTTCCATTTAGCACTTAGGTCTAGATAGATATTCAATTATATGATGATAATTGTAATATAAAACAGTATGTGCATTGATTAATAAATAAGGATTTTTGATGTCTGAATAGGTTTTTCTTCTAAGAATTTTTACAATGTCAGGCTTTGACCTTTGAAGATATTAGAACATCAAGATATAAATTTAAATCACCATTTACTCTTGATTAGATATAAATTAACAAACTTAAAACATCCATGGTTTAAGAACTTTTATAACATTTATAAACATGATCATAGACCATTTATAAACATGATCATAGACCATTTTTAAACATGATCAAAGAACATTTATACACATGATCATAAAACGTTTATAAATATGTTCATACAACATTTATAAACATAATCATACAACATTTATAAACATGATCATACACCATTTATAAACCTGATCATACACCATTTTTAAACATGATCATAGAACATTTATAAACATGATCATACACCATTTATAAACATGATCATAGAACATTTATAAACATAGATATAGGAAGATGTGGTATGAGTGCCAATGAGACAACTTTCCATCCAAGTTACAATTTATAAAAGTAAACCATTATAGGTCAAGGTACGGCCTTCAACACGGAGCATTGGCTCACACCGAACAGCAAGCTATAAAGGGCCCCAAAAAAATTACTAGTGTAAAACCATTCAAACGGAAAAACCAACGGTCTAATCTATATAAAAACGAGAAACACGTATGAACTACATAAACAGACGACAACTACTGTAATCAGATTCCTGACTTAGGACAGTTGCAAACATTTGCAGCGGGATTAAACGTTTTAATGGTACCAAACCTTCTCCCTTTTCTGAAACTATAGTATAACATCACAACATAGAAAGACACACTATAAAATATCAATTGGAAGGCTTAACTCAATCAAAAAACGTAAATTAACACACAATGAACGAATAAATTTGACCTGTGACACCTGAATGCAAATACACAGTTAATAAAAAATCACAAGGGATAAATAATTAAAGTCAAAAGTAAATAAACATGACTGTACATCATTTATAGACATGATCATACAACATTTATAAACATGGTCATAGAACATTTACAAACATAACAGCAGAACATTTATATGGGTAACCTTTTCCTTGTCTTTTTAGTAGGTTATGTTTTTAATAATGAGATTGTCATGCAAAAATGACAGTCTTCTTTGCCTTTTACTGTAATTTGTTTATATCATTCCTCATCTGTGGGCTTTGATCAACAGAAGTAACATTATCACCATTTAGCTTAAGGATTTTTGCTACTCTGTTTCAAAATAACAAGCTTCTTAAAAGAATGTTATAAATTGGTAGTATATAAATAAAGGAGTTAAAAAAGCAGAAAAAAATTAGCGGTCTGTGTGCTTGTTTTCTTGATATAAGCCATTGAAAATTTGGCAGGTAATGATTCTCTCTAGATTTTTCTTACATTTAACATCTTTTTTCTTTCAAAAACTATGAAAAAATAAGAAGAATTTTATAAGATTTTCAAAAATGGCTTTTTAAACAATATGTAATATAATTATGAAAAGAAAATTGCGGGTTAGCCGGAAAATTTTTTAATGACCCCACATGGATAAAACTAGAGGTTTCCAAAAATCTGACAAAAAGTCAGAAACAGGAGCAGCAAACATCCTTAAATTTCCTCTAACCAGTACTTAGAACCTCTTGAACTTGCAATTATTTGTGAGCTTTTGCTTAAAGTTGAAAGCCTCACAGTGTAGTTTATAAGATAAAGAACAGCAAAATAAAGTGCTTTTTCATTGCTTTTGGATAAGGTTAAGTATGAGAAGGGACTTGATGTTATGAATTTATACACCATATTTTATCTGTTCCATTATCACAGAATATATACTTGATTAATGTAAAATAGTTGGGTCTTGGAATATAAAATTGAGGATGGAAATGGTGAATTTAAAGAACTTTAAGCTGTTGTCAGCACATTTTTCAGTACAGATTCTGTTGTTAATTTTCACACTGCTTAATAGAAAATTGTCATGTAAAAAATGAGAATATAGAATATCACAAATTTATAATTTCTTGTGACTTTGCATGTCACTATTAGATTTTTTGTAATGTCTTTGATTTTTAATCAATTTTCAATTTACAGTTCTATGGTGGATCTTGCATTTTCTTTACTTCTAAAAAAAATTGCAATTTGATAACTATATCATTTAATTTAATTGAATCATAATTTTTATTTAAATGCTTTTTTTATAAATATATATAGATGTTTAAGGGTCTTGTTGGTCACAAGGTAGCATACTTTCCTGAGAATGGATGACACATCTACCTGCAGACTGTTTCCTTGCTGCTTAATAATACATAAACAGGGATACAAAAATTACCAAAAATATTTGACAGTACAAAGACCCCATTGACAACCAACAACTGACTCCTCCAAAAAAAAAAATTACAAAGATAAACAACACATGGTCCAGATACTTTGGTACAAGCACAAAATGTGGTGGGGTTTTACAGGCACATGAACTCACCTCATTTGCCTGAACATACATGTAATGCTTGCTGCTGAACATAAAGCAGCCGCAAATCAAAATACCAAACCTTTTTTATTGTCATTGTGTTTCTTTTCAAAGAAATCTTTCTGAATAAGAAAAATGAGCAAGGAAAAGAAAGTATTTTTCTGTTTGGTTCATTTTTTTATATGGATTTGTTTTTCTATTTGTTCTAACTATTCGTTGATTTATTTTTAGATTTTAGAAAAATCTAATCTGTTTACCATAATTGGACTGTATACTTGAATGTTCTACAAATGGATTGATTGCTTTATAGAAATATATTGATTAGTGTTTTGAATTATTAATTGTTTAACCGTTGATCATGTGTCTGGAATATAGGGCGTTAATTATTCACAAATTCATTGCAATTGTAGAATTGTTAGTTATTGATTATTTTTAACTAGAATGAATATATCAAGTCTGTGATCAGTATAATATAATCCTTATATAGATGTAGCCTGTACAGTGAATGGAAAATTCAGGCTAATTTACCGTGTGGTTTTACAGGTTTTTTACGTTAAGGAAATTGTGCTATTTTGACTGTCTCGAAGGACATCGAGAGTTGGTATTGAAATTGAACTGTGTAAACAGCAGGGTTTTCCCATATTTCTGGACAGTTCTGATTAAAAAATATTGACGTTCAATTACTGAGGCATCCAACTTTGGATACATCAATATTATTGTCATGTGAAATCATTGCCATTAAAACCATGCTTGACTACTCTGCAAACAAAACATCAGTGTTCAGAATCAATGTTCTCCAAACTGTCGGTAATTCAGATATGTCATCTTGGAGTTATTGGATTTATTTATAAGTATTGCATTTTACCAAAATCAAATAACGTGTGGATTAACAGTGTAGTTTGAGTCTAAGATAACACCGTATTTTTGCCGATACGTAAGTGTCAATTTAGATTAATTTTCTTGAATGAACATTTTATATGCAGAATATTGAACTGATTTTGTTGTTGTGGTGAAGTTATTATAGTAGAAAATTTGTTCTGATATCTTCTCTTTGCCTATGCCATTTGTTGTAAATCAGCTTTAAATACTAGATTGCCAATATTTTCTGGTAGATTGTATTATGTATGGTTGAATAACATTTATTAGGAGAAGGAAATTTTTGTAATAGAATGGAAATGGCATCTTATTTTCAGCTTGAATTATTGTCAATTTTCTTCTAGGAAATATGTCATGGAAATCTCAGCGTATGTTTTACAACTGAGTTATTTAAAAAAAAATTTAGACAGTATATATAAAGTTGCGTCTTTTCAAACTGTAAAAGAGAAAAGGTCACTATTTAAAATCTGTAAATGATACATTTGTGTACTCTTTTTAAAAAAAAAAAGGTTTCTATATGAGTTGAGCCTTGTAATTATTTTCCTCTTTTTTTTATATTACATGTACACAAATGTATTAAGAAAAACAAAAATGTGATCGTCTATACTCTACAGTATCATAGTTTTCCTTTATAACACTGTCATGTCTGTCATGTCTGTCCTGTAATATTGGAATCAAACAAACAATTCTGAAATTTGTAAAATTTGAATTGTACAACAGCATTTTGTATAACAAATATTTAAATTAAAGAGGTCAATAGTGTAGTTATTTAGATAGACTATTTGATGCCTACATGTCAAGATTCATTGCTTGAGATATATGTACTATTTTTTCATTTGATTATTTGCCCCTACTTCAACTATTCTATTTTTAAAAACTGACATTGCTTGAACATGATCACATTGAAGACACATATTATGAAGTGTGATATGTGCAATAATTTTTCATGTTACCATTAGCTTGAAAAAGATACTACCAATAACCTAGTCAATTTAGCTCTAAAATCGCTCAACCTGCAACTAATTGCAACACAAGGTTTTTTTAGTGCAAATTATAATATAGACTTGTACTAACAACATACTAAAACTATACATTGATATAATTTGCGGAAAAGGTTATTTTGGGGTGAAATATGTGGTTTTTAGAGAAAAAATGCTGAAAACTGGAAAAGATGAAAAATTGTTATTTATGGTTACATTTTTAGACCTAAAGCTTGTTGAAGACAGGAAACCTTATCTTAATAGATCTTGTATATGTATCTAATGTTATTACATGTATGTTTTGTTTATTATATCAGTCGGTTAAAGAGCAGCTCATATGTTCCTTGTTTATTATGTATATATGCAACCGGACTTTAAATAAAGGTTACTTACTTACTTACTTACTTACTTACTAATAGAGTATTATGTAGTCCTCTAGTTATTATTATTCATATTGAAGTAATTTTGAGGTGAAATGTGTGATTTTTAGTGAAAAAACTCTGAAAACTGGAAACGTAGAAAATCTCCGTTGTTAATGGTTAATATTTTTGAAATTTGATCTATATAGAAAAAAGAACATACTATTTTATGTTTTATTTGTGAAGTCCTTTAGTTATCAATATTAATATTTGGGTTGTTTTGGTTGGATATATGTTTTAAGACCGAAAACCCGGGAAAACTGGAAAGGAAGATATCTCGGTTATTGATGGTTAAAACTTTCAAATTGGGATCTTAACAGAAAATAGAGAATACTATCTGATGTTTATCTTAAGAAGTCCTATAGTTATTAGTATTTAAAAAATTGTAATTCTTGTGTAAAATGTGATTTGTAGAGAAAAATTGTGAAAAATGGAAATAAAAGACTCGATTATTCATGGTTAAAACTTTTAACATAGGATCTTTATAGACAAACTATATTATCTTATGTTTATCGCACATGTATTCCTCTTGTTATCGATATCAATAATAATCAATTTGTTGTGTGAAATAGTTTGTTTTACACACTAACTACAAAACAAGAATATATACATAGTACACGGATGCCCCATCCGCACTATCATTTTCTATGTTCAGTGGACTGTGAAATTGGGTCAAAACTCTAATTTGGCATTAAAATTAGAAAGATCTTTTCATAGGGAACATTTGTACTAAGTTTCAATATGACTGGACTTCAACTTCATAAAAAAAAATCAAAAACTTTAACAAAAAACTTTAATCACGTGATTTATACCACGGAATTCTATACTTTATATGTATACACTGTATTTTAAAGAATGTATATGTTAATACTTTTAATAATTGACTACTTTTTTACTGAGCTTTTTCCCTGGAAATTCAGTAACTAATAACAGGGATACTCGGGCTAACGCTGTAATCCGAGTAAATTGTTAACACAGCAGATATGTAATAAAAGATATTTACTTTCAAAAAAAAAAAAAACTTTAATCTGAAGCAGGACAGACGGACGAACGAACAGACGCACAGACAGAAAAACATAATGCCCCTAAGTGAGGGTCATATAAAAAGAAAATTTTTAAATCTTGGTTATTTCTAGTTTTATTTTTAAAAACGAAAAAATGGAGAATGGAAACAGGGAATGTGTCAAAGAGAAAACATGGCCACTAATGGGTCTTTAACATCGCAAGAAAATCCGGCACATGGAGGTGGGCTTCAGCTGACCCCTTAATTATTTTGTACACTAGTTCAGCAAAATGGACACCACCCTAAACTCCAGTACATACAAATGAACCAAAATTATCACCAAAAAAAAAAAACACACACACAAGACAAACAAAGGCTAGAGGTTTCTGACTTGGGATAGGTGCAATAATATGGCAGGGGTAAAACATGTTGTGTGAGAACTCAACCCTCCCCTAGTTTCTCTAGACAATATAGAATAAACAAACACACAGTAAAACTCAGTTTTAAATATGTGCATTTTGTGGAAGTTTGAAATTTTATCTTATGTTTCTGTTATGTATTTATAGTAATTATACGTGTAGGTATAATAAACAAAAAATGATTGTGTTAAAAAATAACTGTAAATCAGTTTGGTTACTGACTTTGATTTTGTCATGTTAATTGCTGGAAAAGTCATTTTTCTAGTGTCCTTGCATCGTCATTGACTGTAGACCTTTTTGTGTATTTTTTCATTAGCTACTTTTACAATATTTGAATTGTATAAAGTCACAGTTAAACACAGACGATGTGATTGCAGATTTCTCTTAATGTGTTTCTTATTTTATTTAGCAAGCTCCATCAATATCCACATTTAATTTCAGATATATAAGCTTTTTTAAATTTAGGAACATGTTCTAGTTCACTGAATTAGCATTAAAAGAGGGGCAAAAGATACCAGAGGGACAGTCAAACTCATAGATCGAAAATTAAATGTAGATCTGATATTGTTTAAGGCAATTTCAAGAGCAGCTTTGTCAATACCATTAGAAGTTTACCTCAAGAGCTTGAATTTAAATAGTAATTGTACTAAGGTGGTCCAATTTTGGATGTTGAAAATGAGATAAGCATGTTGAATGAATAAATGGAATCACTTCCTGGAGGAAGTGTTAATAGCAACAGCGCCTTATGTGTGTACCCTATTAACCTGCATGTATGTGGTGGTCTGAAACATCAACCAAATGGTAATGACAAAGAACTAACATGAGTTGTCTGCTATATGAAAATATTATGGTCAAAGATATATATATACTTACTAGTAAATAAAGAAAAAACATTACCTTTTTCCATCTGATGAGTTAAGCCTCTTTTTGAATTTTCCTCGGAGTTCAGTATTTTTGTGATTTTACTTATTACCAATATAAAAAAGAAGATGTGGTATGATTGCCAATAAGACAACTCTCCACAAGAGACCAAATGACACATAAATTAACAACTATAGGTCACTGTACGGCCTTCAACAATGAACAAAACCCATACCGCACAGTCAGCTATAAAAGGCCCCGAAATGACAATGTAAAACAATTCAAACGAGAAAACTAACAGCCTAATTTATGTACAAAAAATGAACGAAAAACAAATATGTAACACATAAACAAATGACAACCACTGAATTACAGGCTCCTGACTTGGGACAGGCACATACATACAGAATGTGGCTGGGTTAAACATGTTAGCGGGATCCCAACCCTCCCCCTAACCTGGGACAGTGGTGTAACAGTACAACATAAGAACGAACTATAAAGATCAGTTGAAAGAGGCTTAACTCATCAGATGGATAAAAATACAAATACTACAAATACAAGTGGACGTGGACAGGTACTTGTACATCCAAACAACAAAAAGACACTAAGTACAGATCTGAGAGTACTCGCATTTACTGACAGCTAGTTCAAAGCCACTAACAACTATTAGAATAATAAAAAAAAAATCATTCATCTAAGACTAAATTATCAATCCGTACACATCCAACATCCAATGGATTTAGTGTAAAGACGTCATAAACAGTCAGAGAAAAACATGACCTTGTGCAATGCCAAGATACAGGTATCGACAGATTGTAGATCCATGAATGTGTATATGTATATAACAATAATATTTAGTTTGCTTTTAATTTACTGATATCAAAATCAATATTAGTACCAATAAAAACAATATTTAATGATCTAATTACAGTGTTGAATTGGTAACCTTTTAGAATAAGTTTATTTAAAGGATCGATAAGTTTACCAGGATTGTTTCTAAATTTCCGGGCGCGGTAAACAATATTGCCGTAAAAATGAGGATGTGCAATCCCGTTTGAAATAAGTTTTCTACAGGTACAACCAAACTTCAAAACCAATTCTTTATATCTGTGGAAGAATTTAGTAATGGTTTTAAGTAATTTGTGGTAACGAAATCCCTGGCTTTAATTTACCAGTAATACATAGATTACGTTTGTTAAAATAAAAAACTTTCTTTATTTGAAATATCTCATTGAATTAATTTAATAAAAGGTAATCAGCTTTAGCCTAAGAACTATAAAAAAATGATCATGCATCATCTGTGTATGAATTAAAATTTGTAGTGTCTGTGGGCGACTTTGATGGCCAGAGATAGCGTTTAGATAGTCATGTCTAATCTGAAAGTATGTCTGTTGGTTTTTGTTAGTCGTCTGGGTTGCTTTCTCGTTGACTTTAAAAACCTCAAATCTCTCTTTATTCATAGATATACTCTATTACAGATATATCAATGTTAAAGACGCTGTTTTCTGCTTCCGGAATGCTGACCTGTATTCAACTCATTTGAACAAAACTATAAGAATATTTAAAAAAATACACCTCATGCCAAAAGAATATAAATGTTTAACTTTTAAGGTCCACTAAACTCTATCAGTGATCTCTTGGTAGTAAGTTTGATCGCTTGCCAATGAAACCATCACTTATTATACCCCACGCAATGGGTTGCAGAGGGTGTAATGTTTTTGACCCGTCCGTCCGTCAGTCCGTCAGTCCGTCAGTCTGTCAGTCCTGTTTTTTGTCATCGCAACTCCTCTCAAACCACACAACAGAATTTCACGAAACCTTTTTAGATAATAAGGACATACTATGTAGATGTGCATATCGACAGGAAATTGCGATTCAATTTTTTTTCGAGGAGTTACGCCCCTTTGAACTTATTTACTTTGATGTACTACTGCAACAGTTTGTCATCGCAACTCCTCTGATACCACACAACAGAATTTCATGAAACTTTGTAGATAATAAGGACATACTATGTAGATGTGGATATCGACAGGAAATTATGATTCAATTTTTTTTCTAGGAGTTACGCCCCTTTGAACTTATTTGCTTCAATGTACTTCTGCAACAGTTTGTCATCGCAACTCCTCTGAAACCACACAACATAATTTCATGAAACTTTTTAGATAATAAGGACATACTATGTAGATGTGCATATCGACAGGAAATTAGGGTTCAATTTTTTTTCTAGGAGTTACGCCCCTTTGAACTTATTTGCTTCAATGTACTACTGCAACAGTTTGTCATCACAACTCCTCTGAAACCACACAACAGAATTTCATGAAACTTTGTAGATAATAAGGACATACTATGTAGATGTGCATATCGACAGGAAATTATGATTCAATTTTTTTTCTAGGAGTTACGCCCCTTTGAACTTATTTGCTTCAATGTACTTCTGCAACAGTTTGTCATCGCAACTCCTCTGAAACAAAACAACATAATTTCATGAAACTTTGTAGATAATAAGGACATACTATGTAGATGTGCATATTGACAGGAAATTATGATTTAATTTTTTTTTCTTATACAATTTTTTTTTTTTTACACATTTCTCCAATGACAATGTGGGGACGTGGAGTATGTGAGCGCGCTCACTAAGGTTCTTTAATTATAAAATCTCCCCATTTTAAAAACATAAGAAGATGTTGTATGATTGCTAATTAGAAAACTGTCCACAAGAGATATCAATGATGTGGGTGTGGATGTAAACAACTATAGCTCATCGTCAAAATATAAAACAAGTCAAACGAGAAACTCAAAAGCATGATTAATGTTAAAACAATAAACGGAAAAACAAATATGACACACAGCAAACAATAACCACCAAGTAATAAAGGGCTACTGACTACTGATAATTATATTCATAGTGTGCAGGGTTAACCCTGTTTGCGAGCACTTTACCCTCCCATAATCAGGAACAGTTTTTATTTAGGGGCCCGCTGAGGACCACTTTCTGGTGCAGGATTTTCTCGTTGCGTTGAAGACCCATTGGTGGCCTTCGGCTGTTATCTGCTCTTGATCTGGTCGGTTGTTGTCTCTTTGACATACAGTATTCCCCATTTCCATTCTCAATTTTATTTAAATAGCAAACAACGTAAGAACAAATTGTAAAACCCAGTTGGAAAGGGCTCAATTCAAAAAGATCAGCACGGGAATATATAACCAATTAACAAAAAGAGTTCTCATAGCTAGTTCAAAGCTTAGTAAATACTGTTGGCACTGACTAAAATATAAATAAGTACACATCCGATTAGTAACCAAAGTAAAAAGTGGATTCAGTGTTACAGTCAAAGCTTTATTTATATGGTGTGTGAGTACTGAGATCGTCGCAAATTACATGAGTAGCTATTTGCTATGAGGAGCCTGAAATTTTCATTTGTGAAAAAATATTTACATAAAATCATTTAACAATCATCATTCTTATTTTTTTATGAAAAAACATTGTTGGATTCTAAATCTAAACATGTTTGTTCAAGAAGGGAAATGAAAAAAATATATTGTTTCCTTAATAAAGGTGTGGAAAAAAAATACAATAAAGACTTTGAATCTTGCAATAACATTTTTTTTATAAAGAACAAAACATATGTTTCTGGAACCACGCCCCCAACAAAAAATAAGCTGTCTGTGCCTTTAACAAAGGGGCAGAATTCTTTCAAATACCAAGTAAGAATGTGACTAAGTTGGTTACTCTAATTCAGTACATTTTTCCATTTTTAGGTTACTTACCAACACTATTTTGGAGAATTAGATTCTTGGATTGTAAAATAGCAGAACACAATCTCGGTCTATATCTTTATTCAAATATACAAATTTTGAGACAGGAAAGTGATATTATTCTTTTAAATTGAAATAATTATGTATTGTATTGTATTATTTCAACTGTTTTAAAAAATACAGAATATTTTTTGTATAATTTTATTTTTTCCAACTTTGGCAAATAAGGGGAAGCAACTCATATAACCTTACTTTTACTACAAAACATTTTTATAAATTACACCACTTTCTGCGAAATATATTTTTGTATAGTTTTAGTATGTTGTTCATAGATAGTAACAGACTTGTTTTTCAGAGAAAAACTTTGTGTTGCAATTAGTTGCAGGTTGTTCACTAATTTGACTAGACTACAAAAGAATCATGTATCTATATAACATATAATACACCAATCTGAACGTGTTTTTTCATGAATGAGTTAAACCGCTTTACTCTATGTCAATCGGTGTAAATGACGTCATTAAACTATTGGTTCTTACCGTGAAATAATAACATAAGCCTTGTGACACAGGAAATGTAAAGAAAAATGCATGAATTTGGAAGTCTTTTATACAAAACACATATATTAAAGAACATTATAATTTGTAGAGGGGAAATTGCTCATTGAATCTACTTTGTCAAATTAGAGCCTTACACGTGGTGTAGGTATGTAGCTTCTTTTGAAATTGTTATGTTGCCATCTAGAGGTTTTCTTGTGACTTGTACTTAACGGTTGCTGTTTTTTTTTAGGAAGACCGTCCATTTCTTTTTATTTATACATTTTTCTCTTTGAATTTGATGACAAGATATGCATCAGATCAAAGTATGACCATTACACCAGAAAACTATCACCTGTTAACTAATATTTTCTTGCAATAAAAAAGTTTATTTAAATTTTATGAAGAGCTATTTAAAAAGATAGTTTAGATACCAATTTAAAAATAAGGAGATACGGTATGATTGCCAATGAGACAACTATCCACCAGAGACCAAAATTAGTGGATGTAAGCAATGATAGGCAACAGTACAGCCTTTAACAATGAGAAAAACCAATACTGTACAGTTGACTATAAAAGGCTGAAGCAGAAACTTTAAATGTCAGAAAAGTCGCCAAACCAAGTTCTTTCATCTGTGCAAAAATAATTACAATGTCTAACAATTTTTGAAATAGCTGTTAGAACTTTGGATGACAAGACCAATTGGGTCAAGATGCGTAATTCATTTCCTATAGGCGACAATGGTAGCTTTTTCTTCCATTCCTCTGTCCATATCGTAAACTTGGATATGTATGATGGCTAATTTCGAAGCAGAGACATTTTCATAATTTTCAGGGTATAAAATGAGATTAATTTTTTCACAAATTGGGCAACCCTGAATCCCCCGTGTCAGATGCGCTTCAGCAAGTGAAAAGTTTTCACACAGTTAATTTCTCTTGAAATTCAATTCTGTACAAACATTTAATAACTCCAAAGTTTTACATTTTTATTGTACAATCTACTGCTCTTCAAAAAAACACAAATGGTTAAGCTAAGTTAATTACTGAAAATAGTATCATGTCCAATTTCATTGCATACAGGTTTTTTATGCCCCCGCCGTAGCGGAGAAGCATAAAGTTTTACCCTTGTTTCGTCTGTACGTCCATCCGTACGTACGTCCCATAGTTGGTTTCCGTTTTCTAACTTTAGTTTGCCTCAACCAAATGTTATGAAACTTATACACAATGCTTATTACCACAAAACACAGATCAAGTTTGAATTTTGGTGGCATCACTTTAACCATTCTAGAGTTATGCCCCTTTACAAATGGAAAAATTGCTGATTTTTTCCTTTCAGTTCTCTAACTTAAGTTTACCTCAACCAAATGTTATGAAAATTATACACAATGCTAATTACCACAAAATACAGATCAAATTTGAATTTTGGTGGTGTCACTTTAACCTTTCTAGAATTATGCCCCTTTACAAATGGAAAAATTGCTGAATTTTTCGTTTCGGTTCCTAACTTTAGTTTGCCTCAACCAAATGTAATGAAACTTATACACAATGCTTATTACCACAAAATACAGACCAAGGTTGAATTTTGATGGTGTCACTTTAACCGTTCTAGAGTAATGCCCATTTTACAAACCGAAAAAATTGCTGAATTTTTCATTTCCGTTCTCTAACTTAAGTTTGCATCAACCAAATTTTATGAAACTTATACACAATACTTATTACTACAAAACTCAGATCAAGTACAAATTTTGGTAGCGTCACTTTTACTGTTCTTCAGTTATGTCCCTTCATAACTTAATTTGATATGCAAGTGGGGGCATCATCTGTGTCCCATGGACACATTCCTCATTTATTTATTTCTATTTATAGTTGAGTTCCTCACTCTGAGGCTCATTAGGAATATTGACCCAATTGCAAGATAATTGCAAAACATAAATGATTGCTTCTCTATAGATAGGTAGTTACAATTTGGTTATTGATGATGTTGAATCCAAGATGGACAGCATGGTATATAACTTGGAAATAGAAAAAGAAAACCATTTAAAATTCATTGTTTGGTTGATTCCAGCAAAGGAACTTGAGGTTACAATGTTAAATGATCATACCAATATACCAATGGTGCTGAGCTATTCAAAATCTACATTTAACCTTTCTAAAATTGTCCGTTTATAAATTTTGAAATTATTTAGAAACTAAGGTTTCAACTTCCTCAGGCAAAGTTGACCTTAGATGGATTTGGCTATTTTTTAGGTCCTTTTTGGTTGTATAGCTCTTCAACTGTTTTGGTTCTTACACATCCTTGGCGTTCAAATATTTGGCATTGAGCATTCCTGATGAAGTTAAATCCAGAAAAGTGCTTCGGACACATGAAATTTATAATGTGTTGTTTTCATTTTTTAACTAGTCAGTTTTTAGGGAACTTTTTGTTTTTAGGAATGACTGTAATATTTTTTCTGTCTATGAAGAAATAACATCAAAGATGTGGTGCACACTGAATAACCCGCGTAGCGGATTATTTTAAAGTGTGCACCACATTTTTTATGTTATTTTGAATAGACAGAAAAAACATTACAGTCATTTCTTATAATTTAATTCTAAATTCAATTTTAAACCGGAGTAAATCATGAAAAAACATTGGCGACGTCACGGTCACATGACTAAATTATGTCTATGAGCTGATAAACAAAACACTGTCAGCCAATCAGAAGATGTGTTACATCCAAAATTAAATTATTGATAGATAGAATCATAAATTGTGGATAAAAGGAAACTGCATCAAAGTAAACCTTCTATTTAAGTACCAGTTCCCTGTTATAGTACAGATTATACTTTGCAAGGAATAAGGAAATGACTTTCTAACAAGGAATAATTTGAAACTGGAATAATTTTGAATTCTGTGAAAATTGATAAGAAATATATGATAAAAACTAACCCGATTGAGGAGAGTTAGCCATGCATGCCTGGCAAAGGGGGGTTAGTTAGTACATACTGAAATATCATTGAAAGTAAAATTAACCTTAGCCATGCGTGCATGACTTATCCTATTTAGTTGGGTTAGTTTTCATCATATATTTCTTATCAATTTTCTAGAATTCAAAATTATTCCAGATTCAAATAATTCCTTGTTTTCTATAAAAACCATAGAAAAGCCAAGTTTTCAGCTTGTTTTCTTCACAATTTTTCTCAAGGTCATGTTAACAAATATATTGCTTAATTGATAGTTTATCAAGGCTTCTGAGACTAATCATATGAGGATGATGTCTTTAAGATCTTAATCATGTGAATGTCATCAACATTATTCCTTTTTCTGCATGAAATTTAATTTAATTTTTTTATTGTGTTTTACTGATTGTTTATAAGTTTAAAAGGAGAAGATACAATTTGGGGTAAAATTAACCATTGTTTATAAGTTTAAAAGGAGAAGGTACAATATGGGGTAAAATTAACCCTAAAAGCAAAAAGTATTTCAAAAATTTCTCAAACTTTCAGAATTCAATTTTGAGTGTATGAACTTGAAAAACATTGCAGTTTTGGTATAAGTTAAACTACCATGAAATGGCTTGAAATACAATATAATGGCAAAATTTCACAAAATTATGGTTTCAAACATGTTGATAAATAGTTTAGAGTGTCATGGAATAGAAGTTCCTTTATAATATTAGTTCCCAAATGGAAGAAATTAGTGGAATATTATTTCCACTGGAGGAAATATAATAGAATTTGTTCCTTACGGAATAAAGGGTTTAAGTTATTTGTTCCAACAGGAACAGATATTATAGCATAAGTTTATAACAAAGTTTCTAGAGAAACATCTGTTAGTCGAAACAAATATACATTGACAGAGCACTAGCCTCGCAGAAAGATATTCATACAGGATGTTAATTTTGTGTAAAAGACCCATTTATTGTTTATAGGGGAATTTTCTGAGTATAAATTGTGATTTTCTATCTTTCAGAATTATAATTATAACAGGATTATACATTTATTCATAGGTTCTGTCACTTATATCTGACAGATTATATCCTCATTTCTTGTGGTATTTACTATGAATAATCTTGGTATAGAAACTATTTCCCTCAAGAATTACGTTTTACAGACAGGATTTTTTTTAAAGTTCTATAATAAGTGTCTTTTTTATTTGTATTCATTGTATTATTGACAATCCTTTAGTGGTTATAATAAGTATTGTTTTCAATTGTTCTTGTTTTTTTTACAATAGCATTAAACTTGTTTGGTGTGGTCTATCAGATGACACATTGGTTTCTCTGTGATAACTTTTATTCAATAAGACAGGAACAACATTAAGGATTATGTTCTATTTTTTTAAGTCTCTCTTCTTAAGAAAAGAACCCCTTGCCATTTTGGACATTTTTTTATGATTTGGTTTTATAAGTTGTTGCATACTTATATATATTGCTTCATATTTTTGATTTTATATCTGTAATATTTTTTATGACATTTTTCATTGGTATGAATAATTTTGAATAATTTTGTGTTTAGTTTCGATCACATTTTATCATTGATGTGAATAAAAGGAGATGTGTGGTACATGGTAAATGAGACAGCAACCCAGCTTAATACATCTGGAGGTCAATATACATGTATAATAGACATTGAGACAGCATCTCAACAACACAAAGACAGCAGGAGGTACAAATAAAAAGCAATGTTGGGATAAAAATCAATAAAGATGGCAACCTAACATCACAAGTATATAGTCTAGTTTCCTAAAGTATATTAAGTCGCTATGCCTAGAAAAATTGTGAATAAATTTAACAGATAATGAAAGATCTGCATTAACACACCAAATTTCTTACAGGACAATAACATAATTATATAAGTTATAACTAAAGACAACCACTAACAAGGTTTTTGACTTGGGACATTGTACCGTAATTCAGCGTTATTAAGGAGGAGTATATGTGAATGTCATATGGATATAATAGCCCTCCCACATTTTGTACTAGACTGACTTATTGCACTGTTTTTTAAATGTAATAGGTCTAAAGGCAACAGTTGGACACATTATTTGAATCTGAGCTAACCATACTGTCTGCTTTTACTCCTAGATATGTCCTTAGCAAAGAAGCAGCAAACACTATCTAAAAAAGTTATTTCATTATCATACATAAGAACTATAAAAAAATTTAAGTATAATTCAGTTTTCTTGAATCTAACAGATGAGGAAATACAAAAATTACTTACATTCAAACGAGTTATTAAACCTTCAAAAAATTAGGTCAACTTGATCACTTTTCATCCAAAGATATTGTCAATGAATTTTTCTATTTATTCCATCAGTTTTATTTGTAGGGATTAAACTTTTAAGCAAGATTGATTTAAAGATTGACACAGAGTAATTAATTGATAGCTTAAAAACAAATTTAAGCTCCTCACAGAGTCATTTATTACTTGATAAAGGGCTTGTAATAATTATAAGCTGATTCTGAGAAGGACATTTGTCACAAAGAAATTTCTAAGCTGCATTGGTAGATTATATCTTTCTTTTTCACCTTTATTTTTGAATCAATAGATCATATGTAAACAGCTTTTTTTTTTAGATGTAAGATCCATATTTGTTTGTAATTTTTATTGTAATTGAAATGTTTGAATCAGTTTCATTGTATAATTGTCAGTTACACTAAGTCAACAGCTGTTTGCCATGGTAATAATAAGAACCTACATGTAACAAGACTGTGAATTGGTAATGTAGATGTGAATTAGGAGGAAGATATTCATCAGAAACAAACTATATTAGTATTGAATATTAGTCTTTAGGGAATTCCAAACGTAGAAAAATTAACCTACGTCCTTTTTCCATGTGATCAATAGTTCATAATTTTTTAAATAAGGTTGAATGGAAATAGAAAACCGCAAGTTAAAAAGGGAGAGAAGATAACCAAGGGGGAAATTTACGAAGGTTGGTTTTATTGTCTAGGCATTTATGAACAATATATGAGAACCCACATAATATCATCATCTCTATAACTCTGATTTGCATATACCAAACTCCTCTGTATATAACATAGTATTTTATGATTTGTGCTCTGATGTATTATGGCCAGTTGTTAGACAATTGTCAGGTAAGATACATCTAATGGTGTTATTATTTACTGGAAAGAGAAAATATAATGTATTTTCCTAAATATTATATTACATATAATAACAATTGCAAAGCTAAATTTTAGATGTGATATTGACATCAATAAAGCCTTATAAATGCAACAAATGTGATTATTTGGAGAAGAAGAGAGAAAAGAATATATTATGTCACTAAATGTGTAGTTTTTTCTTATGTTGATAGGATAGCATGGACTGTAGCTTCAGATTTAATGATCATCAGCTTGTGTCAGATTATTGCTGTCTACAACTGAATATATATTTATTGTGGTTTCTACATTAACTGTAAACCAACCCGTTTTTCAGAACTTTTTTCAAGTTTATTCCTTTCTGGCCATTTTTGCAGTAGTTAATTTTCACAATTTTCTAACTTTGTAAATGATATTGGAGTATATCCATATTTGACATTTTTGCAATTATTTATATTGATGTTTCAAAATGGAGTTTTAAGTATTGTATTTATTTATGTAACAGATTAATTAGAATTGTTATATCAATAATTTTTTGTTTAACACTTACAACAGAATGTAAAATATCTATTAAGTATTTGTTGATAAAACAGTTTTGTTAGAATAATAAGATAAGTATTAAGTTTTAAGTTTTGATAATTAATGTAAACATACTTTGTGAAATAACATGTGTAGAGGAAATTCTCCTTCCCTAGTGGAGTACTCCTTTAGCTCAGTTGGTAGAGCAGTGGCTTACTGTGCCAGGTTGGAATCCCAGCTAGTACAGCAATTAATTTTGAAAGGCAAATCATGCTCTCCCATTACACATGTAATAATTATTCAGTTGAAAGTGGCATGTTACGTTTGTAATAATTATTCAGTTGAAAGTGGGGCGATACATTTGCACGAATTTGTCCTACGTTTGTGCTAACAATTTTCTACATTTCTATAATTATTTATCAATGTCATAAATTTTTGACAAAAATTCCATAGAGTTCAGGTTATTCCTAGAATAGAAACACAGATAAGAATTAAGTTAAATTACAGGTAAATTGACACAAACCTAACACTTTTTGTTGGCGCAAAAGCAAGTTGCTCTTACTTTTCAAATTACTACAACTCACATGTAATGAAATGTTATTTAAACTGAGATCATGTTCTTTGGGACACAATTACTGTGATTTTTTGTATAGTTACTTAATCATTGAACTGATATTATAAAAGATCATCTTTAATAAAAACAAATAAACAAATAGGTTTAATATAAAGACCTAATAAAATGAAGATTTTAAATCATGTTTTTCAATACAAAATTACGTTTTAAAGAAAGGGTACTTAAATTATTAGCTGTTTCATTAAATTTATTTAAGTTCTTAGATTTAACCAATTTAGGATTTTCAAAAGGCTTCAGATCAGGGGTAAGAAGATATATATTAAGATAGCATTTTCAGATTCATAAAAGATATTCTTGAGTATGTAAAATTGTAAACAATTTCTGATACAGACACCAAAAAATGTCCATGTTTACTGTATCACTATCATTCCTTATTGAATACCTTTCATAACTCAAAGGTTTTTATACAAAAAAAAAATTTTGCGGTCATATATTGGTATCACATCGTCATCATCAGCGTCGTCTGAAGACATTTGTTTTCCGGACAATAACTTAAGTAAATGTAAATAGAAATCTATGAAATTTAAACACAAGATTTATAACCACAAAAGGAAGGTTGGGATTGATTTTGAGGGTTATAGTCTAACAGTTTAGGAATTAGGGGCCAAAAAGGGGCCCAAATAAGCATTTTTCTAGTTTCCAGACAATAACTTGTGGAACGGTGTATGGATCTCTCTGAAATTATACCACAAGTTTCCATACCACAAAGGGATGGTTAGGATTGGCTTTGGGGGGTTATGGCTCAAACCGTTTAGGAATCAGGGGCAAAAAAGGGGGGAAAAGAAGGGAATGGACAATTAAAAAAAAAGTACAATGTTATGTTTGGATTACCTCCCTTACACTGCTTTTAAATCATGTATAAAGACATGTTGTCTTGAGGTGATTAGCTGTCAATTTATTTTTAGAAGTTACTATTTAAAAATGCTGATTAAGGAATATTTATTTTAGCCATGATTATGTATGTCATTTTCTATTTTAAGGCTGTTATGTTATATTTAAATGGGTAATTATGGTTGCAAACTCCATTGGAAATTTGAATTGAGATTATGACCATATCTTGAGGGAAAGAATTTTTTTTTTAGGAAAAAGGGGGGAGGTGAAAAAAAAATTTGGGGGGGTAAAAAAGAAATTGTGAGGGGGGGGACAATTTTTTCTCATTTCAGATTTCAGAAATTAAAAAGACAATTTCTTCATATGTTTTTTTTTTTTTTTTTGCAAAAAAAAGGGTGGGGGTAAAATTTTTATTTGGGGGGGGGGGGGTCAATTCGCAACAGCATAGTGTGTTGCTCAAAAGCAAAAAATTGAATGTAAATTCAAATCATATAACCAATTCTAAGTTCTTTGACTACAGTTATTCTGTGTCAGAAACCTATTATGTGTCAATTATTTAATTACAATCCAAATTCAGACCTATATCAAGTGGCGAATATTGTGTCCATTTCTGCCCCAACTGTTCAGGCTTGGACCTCTGCGGTCGTATTCAGCTGCGCTCAGCAAAGCAATTTATTCAGATATGGGAAATGTATTTTTGAGGGGACTGGATGTGGTGGAAAGTGGTCTGTCTCACTTTGTTACCAATAAATAAATCAGTGCTTCCAATACATTGACAGAATTAAGTGACATTGTAATCTGTTTGTAAAGACACTAATACTTTGATACATGTTACAAGTAATGTCCTTGTTATTTGTTTGTGAAGACACCAATACATTGACAGTAATGACCTTGTAATTTGTTTGTGAAGGCACCAATACATTGACAGTAATGACCTTTTAATTTGTTTGTGAAGACACCAATACATTGACAGTAATGACTTTGTAATTTTTTATGAAGACACCAATACATTGACAGTAATGACCTTGCAATTGGTTTGTGAAGACACCAATACATTGACAGTAATGAACTTGTAATTTGTGAGTGAAGACACCAATACATTGACAGAATTAAGTGACATTGTAATCTGTTTGTAAAGATACTAGTACTTTGATACATGTTACAAGTTATGTCCTTGTAATTTGTTTGTGAAGACACCAATACATTGACAGTAATGACCTTGTAATTTGTTTGTGAAAACACACATACATGGACAGTAATGACCTTGTAATTTGTTTGTGAAGACACCAATACATTGACAGTAATGTCCTTGTAATTTGTTTGTGAAGACATCAATACATTGACAGTAATGACATTATAATTTGTTTGTGAAGACACCAATACATTGAAAGTAATGACATTGTAATTTGTTTTTGAAGACACCAATACATTGACAGTAATGACCTTGTAATTTGTTTGTGAAGACACACATACATGGACAGTAATGACCTTGTAATTTGTTTGTGAAGACACCAATACATTGAAAGTAATGTCCTTGTAATTTGTTTGTGAAGACACCAATACATTGACAGTAATGACATTGTAATTTGTTTGTGAAGACACCAATACATTGGCAGAATTAAGTGACCTTTCAATCTGTTTGTAAAGACACCAGTACTTTGATACATGTGGTAATGATCTTGTTATTTCTTTGTGAAGACACCAAGACATTGGTAGTAGTGACCTTGCAAATTGTTTTTGAAGACACCAATACATTGACAGTAATGACCTTGTAATTTGTTTGTGAAGACACCAATAAATTGACAGTAATGACCTTGTAATTTGTTTGTGAAGACACCAATACATTGACAGTAATGACCTTATAATTTGTTTGTGAAAACACCAATACATTGACAGAATTAAGTAACCTTGTAATCTGTTTGTAAGGACACCAGTGCTTTGATACATGTTGTAATGACTTTGTAATTTGTTTGTGAAGACACCAAGACATTAACAGTAGTGACCTTGCAATTTGTGAAGACACCAATATATTGATATTAATGACCATGCAATTTGTTTTTGAAGTCACCAATACATTGATCTTGTAAACTGTTTGAAATTGTGTAATTCGATTGTAATAACACAAATTTATTTATCTTGTAAAGTGTATGAAATAGTGTAATTTGTTAGTAATGACACCTTTTTATTGCTTTATCATGATGACATGCTACTGTAAGAGTCATGGTATAAACATTCATTGTCTCATATCATCAACTGTTTACTGGTAAATTCTTGGACCTGGATTCCAAGACTGCCATCAATTCATGTAATAAAAGTCTTGATTGTTGTCAATATGTAAGGCAAAAACTAAACATAAAATTTAATAAGATCAGTAATGAACAAACAGTGATACGGTACTGAAATGATTTATAACTTATTTTTCTAAAATCCCTTGTTGAAAAATTGAGAAATGACTAAGATACTATAAAGGTTCCAACTCCCTGAGGCAAAGTTGACCTTAGAGGAAGTTAGCTTTTCTTTATAAGTCTTTTTGTGGTATTGTTCCCGATGTTTCTACATATTTATACATTTCTGGCTTTCAAATACTAAGGTTTGAGAATTGATGAATGTTATAACCTAGAAAAGTGCTTCGGAAGCACACAATTTTTAAAGTGTTATTTTCATTGTACTTTCATAGTTAATACTATATGTCCTATATGGGTATAGTTAATACTATATGTCCTATATGGGTATAGTTAATACTATATGTCCTATATGGGTACTCATCGATTGCATTAGATAGATAAGTGTGTTCTACTGTAAGATAAACTGTCGAATATAAATATGTATATAATAAGTCATCTTAACAAAACATTAGACTCAGAAATAATGAAGTTTCTTTTGTTAGAGACTATATTATTAGAATAAGGATTTATAAGAAATATTCATTCTCAAACAGTGACCAAGGCATTCCAAGAAAATTTTCACTTGGTCTTTATTGGCTGGTCCAATATGAATTTTATAAACCAGGGCAGTCCTTTAATTTTGATTTGTCTGGGAGAGAGGCAAAAGATACCAAAGGAACATTCAAACTCATAAATTAAAAACAAACTTACAATACCATGGCAGAAAACGAAAAACAACGAAAAGACAAAACAACAGTACACAAAACACAACATAGAAAACTAAAGACTGGGAATCATACTCTTTCGTTGCATATTACCAAGAGACTATAGAAGCACTAATTATATGGAGACACTTGTTCTGAGTATATAGTAATTATCAAATATTGTTGTTATGGATCAGTTATTTGATAAAAGTCATTAAAACAGTTGTTTTTATTTTGTACTTTGATGTTCTGTGACATGTTTTATTGAATTCTCTGAACCCAAAGGTTAAAAGTTCAAAGTTTTTAAAGATACTAGAAATCAGTGAGCAGATGCCTTGATTAAAAAAGGACTTTTAACAATTTTTTTTTATTTAAATTCGATAACAAGTAAGCTTTCATTTTTGTACAAGTAATGTTTTGTCAGTCAGTTAGACATGTTAGCTTATTGATATAATATTAATGGCTTACATGAGATCAATACGTAAAAATACTTTTAATATTTACATTTTTCTTGTTGAATCAGTGAGATTGGGTGTTATTGTTGTAATAATCAATAAATCTACTTGTGTCCAGTAAAAACAGATTGAGCGTTTAATCATAATACACTGTGGTATGAATTTTGCCTTGTTTTCAAAGTTACATACTGTAAATTCAGAAAATCTTTGCAAGGTTTTTATTAATGCAAATAATGCGACTGGGTCAGTATCGCAATAATAAGAACTCGCATTCTGATATATATGTTATCTGTCTGCAGATTTTCATGAAATCGCAATAATAAATCTCGCATTTTTGCACTCATTAAAAATCGTAATAACAAATGCAAGCAATAATTTCTAAATTTACAGTATTCAAATATTATTAATTCTATACTGGGTATTTCCTATGATTGCAAACGTATTGTTACAACACATTGTATAATATTTTTCTCTCTTGGTAGTACCCAGTAATTCTTTATTCATGCAGTTGTATACCACAAACATGCAAACTCATTCACTAGTAATATTGCTGTTAGATCAACAGAGGCTCTTGGGAATTCTGGTTTTTGCAGACAATTTGTTTGAAAATAAACACATGACAACAATTCTTTCAGAAATAATTATATAGTTTACTTGTCACGATTGTGGTATAAAGTACAGCTTAAATTGTCAGTCAACAATTTGTAAATGCATACAGTTAGTTTAAGCACTTGATGAATACTTTTAGCTCACCGGGGCCCGAAGGACCCCATGTGAGTTTATGCCATCACTTGGCGTCCGTCGTCGTCCTCGTCTGTTGTCGTCCTCGTCTGTCGTCGTAAACTATTTCAAAAATCTTCTCCTCTGAAACTACTGGGCCAAATACCTTCAAACTTTAACTAAATGTTCCTTAGGGTATCTAGTTTATAAATGGTATTCGAAGTTTTAATCCATTGACAAACATGGTCGCCATGGCTAAAAATAGAACAAAGGGGTCAAATGCAGTTTTTGGCTTATATCTCAAAAACTAAAGCTTTTAGAGCAAATCTGACATGGGTAAAATTGTTCAATTGGTCAATATCTATCAGCTCTGAAATTTTCAGACAAATCGAACAATCCATTGTTGGGTTGCTGCCACCGAATTGGTAGTTTTAACAAACTTTTTCAGTTTTTTGTTATTATTTTGAATATTATTATAGATATATATATAAACTGTAAGCAGCAATAATGTTCAGCAAAGTAAGATCTACAAAAAAGTTAATATGACCATAATTGTCAATTGACCCCTTAAGGAGTTATTGCCCTTTAAAGACAATTTTACACAATTTGTTCATCAAGTTTGCTAACATTTAAAAATCTTCTCCTCTGAAACTACTGGGCCAATTACCTTCAAACTTTAACTAAATGTTCCTTAGGGTATCTTGTTAATAAATTGTATCCGAAGTTTGTATCCATCGACAAACATGGCCGCCATGGCTAAAAATAGAACATAAGGGTCAAATGCAGTTTTTGGCTTATATCTCAAAAACTAAATCTTTTAGAGCAAATGTGACATGGGGTAAAATTGTTCAATTGGTCAAGATCTATCGGCCCTGAAATTATCAGACGAATCGAACAACCCATTGTTGGGTTGCTGCCACCGAATTGGTAGTTTTAACAAAATTTTGCAGTTTTTTGTTATTATTTTGAATATTATTATAGATATATATAAACTGTAAGCAGCAATAATGTTCAGCAAAGTAAGATCTACAAAAAAGTTGACCCCTTAAGGAGTTATTGCCCTTTAAAGACAATTTTACACAATTAGTTCATCAAGTTTGCTTACATTTACAAATCTTCTCCTCTGAAATACAGGTGAGCGATTCAGGCTCTTGAGAGCCTCTTGTTTGTCTTTCCTGCTAAAGGTGAGACATAGGTGTTTTATTTCAGGCATTGATGATAGTATCAAAATTATTAAAATTTCATATAAGATGAGTTATGATGGTATCAGGGTATAAATAAAAAAGGACATAATTCTTTCGTAGTTTGTCAAAATGTACTTTATATTGTGCTATTTTTTTAAAATATGATAAAAAATAGTAGGTCACCAAACTTGTTTTCAAGTTTTTATATTAAATTGACATATTTTATAAGGACATATATATACAAAGTATTATTATGTGAATAGAAAGAAAACTAAATGACTGAATTCTGTAATAAAATATGATATCTCTTATCAAATACTTCTAGAATATCAAAACAAAAAAGGGGCCAGCATACTTTTTTCTTGCTGAAAAACAAAAGAAAAAAAATACACTGTTTATAAAATTAAACTATATGAGTTACCTCCCCTTATATATATATATATATATATATATTTATATTTTTGGAATCAAACAAAAATGTTCTGTACTGTTAAAAACATAATGATAGGATGACATCAGATGATTTTCTTCATTTCAATGAAAAAGACTTACAAATGAATTGCTTTCCTGCATCAAAACAGCCTCATGAATTGCTTTCCTGCATCAAAACAGCCTCATTTCATCAAAACTCTTGACGACTGTTTTTCTCTTATATCTCTTTGTCAACAGTTTATCAGTACATTTGACGTGATATTCTTCAAAAAAAATATACACATCCTCTCTCCCCTAGAGTTGTATATTTGTATGTATATTTTCAATTTGGTGGACCTTATTTCAAAATTTTAAATTATGCAAAATATTTTGTTTATGTACACTGTATATGATGTGACTTGATAGTAATATAGCATGATTTAGTTGTAAAGAGGAAGTCAACAGAAGGGAGTTAATCCCTTTAATGAGAATTGGTAATAGTGAGCCTTAGAACTTATTGATACATTTTATCAGTATAATAGGTCATTAATATTTGAATAGATATCTGTTATTATCTATGAATAAAATATTAATTGCTTATTGACTTATTTGATTGGAAAATTGATTGACATTCTCCAATATTACACCTGTCATTTATTGGTTTGTTTGTATTAAATTGATCAGTTTCATCAGGTTTTTAATATAGTAAGTATGCTTATCAGGCCGTTAGTTTTCCTTTTCCCATTTCAAGGGTTTGAATTGTTTTACATTTGTCATTTCAGGACCTTTTATAGCTGACTGTGCGGTATGGGTTTTGCTTATTGTTGAAGGCCGTACAGTGACCTATAGTTGTTAACTTCTATGTCATTTGGTCTATGGTGGAGAGTTGTCTCATTGGCAATTGTACCACATCTTCTTACTTTTATTTTTATTATTTGTATACATTTTATTATGCATATGTATGTTTCATATGTGAATTTCATTGTAGTATATATACTGGTAGTTCTGAACATCAACAAGTTATTGTAACCATATTCTTTCCTGTTTTGTTTTTATTTTAATTTCTGTATGAAGTAATATACTGTAAAATATGAATGACACCTCGCTAAGATCTTAAGCATACACACATCTTAATCATAGATGAGTAAAAGTATTGCTTCTGTTAAAATATAACTTCAGCTATTTTACTTTTTGTTACTGTAAATTCAGAAATTATTGTGATGTTTTTATTAAAGCAAAAAATGTGACAGTATCAGGTTTTGCAATAAAAAAAAATTGCATTAATAATTTCAATAGTGATTTCCCTTCATAACATTCTAGCAAACGTATCAATTAGATTTTGCATTTTTGTCAGAGGTCAAGGATTAGCAATAATAAACGCATGCATTAATTTCTGAATTTACAGTATATTTTTTGACATGTCATTGCATTTTTATTTGACATAACGTTAAATGAACAGATTTATGGGCTGAACAAAATTTCTATTCAGTATTCAGTATTGAATATAGTTACCCAAATTTAACTTTCTTTTTCATCCTCAGAGGATTTTATTTATACCAAAAGAATTTCGATTAGTAAGCCTTTCAAGTTTATAACAAATTTTGCTCAATCATTTTTAATTAAAACTGACATGTTCGAACAATTGCTATGATATGGGAGACAGATTTATATAAGTTCTTCTTGTTTCCAAATCCCTGTATTTCTATTGTATGATTGTAATTTGTGCTCTTTTGAAATATACAATATTGTTTAAACTAATGATAGTATAAAGATGGAGTTTTTATAGTCTTTATAGAGAATGCTGATTTGACATATTATGTAAGGCAGACTTCCTAACAAACTTGGCAAACAAACACACCCAAATTTTGCTAAAAAACTATTGAAGAAGAGCTTTAAAGGGAAATCACACTATTTATACTACTAATAATAACTCATTGATATTTTGCATGTAGACAGATCATACTTATTAAGATATTTTAGGCGGAAAAAAAATTGGGGTCACCGATGTTGTTTTCGAGATATGACGTCATCAAAACTTAAAGAATCGCGTTATAACGAAATATAGAAAGACCGCTCTAAATTGTTAAAAAAAGACAAACTTATTGAAAAACTATGTTTAACTGGAATAACAAAAACAGTCAAATGTAACTTGTACCTTATGAACATTTATTTGTCTCGGTGTCCTTATTTTTGAAGACATTTGAACATTTCCCGCCATTTTTAATTGCTACTTATAATAGATTTTTCTTGAAATAAAAAAAATCTACTAATGTTTTTCCCTTCAAACTTCTGCAAAAGTTGCAGCTTCAGGGAAGATTTTAAAAGCATAAATAAAAAAGGGGGGTCACCGATGTTTTAAATCCGCTAAAACGGAAATAATCTTTATTATTGAATTTTGGCGGGAACTATAACCTTTTAACGTTATAGAACGACGTTGCTGGCATAACAGCATTTCTTGCAACTCTTGGGTTGAATTAAACCTTTTCACTACAAAATATAATATCATTTTTGAACATTTTTTAAGGTATTTTGATTATTCATTGATATCTTTATCAATCTATCGAATCGTTAAACATAGATACAATAACAGTTTATTATAAAGTAATTGTCAAAGTTGAAGTCATCTCATTTTTTTAATTGCATTTGTTGTATGGGGAAAACGAATGTTTGCCTCATGCCGTATTATAGAAATAATTTTCGGCTTCCAGATAAAGAATCTTCTACCTCGGAAGACTGAGGGTATCCGGGCTGAAAAGTAACACGTTCCTTTTAGACTGCAGGCAGAATAATTTCGTTACCATAATTTCACTAGCTTGTCCATTCGCACCGGGAAGATAAAACCTGAAATGCCGTGTTAAAAATGCCACAAACTCAGCACTTTAAAAGAAACCTATTTTCCGTAGGAATTTAAAATTGGTTCCGTAATTACACAACGCTTCATAATTTATTCGAACTGTGGAAACCAATTTTTTTTCTGAGTTCTATCATCCCGCACCCATTTTTTCATACATCGTTTCATGTTCATTGTACATAATATGTTCAATGTTCATCGCCTGTGTATTAAAACTTTATGTACATGTATTACGTATATTCTATTACCGTTCGATTAATCGCTCAACGTTGGTATGTTATGAGAAATACAATGCATCTGATAATTTAGAGTTAATTGACAATAAAATACACATCGCCATATTGATATCAGGAACATATAATGTTCCCAGTTGATGTATTTAAAAAAATCTTTTAATTTGTAATAAACGGATCTAGTTTTTTTTCTTGTTCTGCTACATCTATCCGTGTTTCTGTGGACATGTCGATATATTTTATCTAACTCTATTTTTTTGTCGAGCCTTCGACTTTAGTCGAAAAAGCGAGACAGCGATCCTACATTCCGTCGTCGGCGTCGTCGTCGGCGGCGGCGGCGTCCACAAATATTCACTCTGTGGTTAAAGTTTTTGAAGTTTTAATAAATTTCTTAAACTATCCTGGATTTCTGCCAAACTTGGACAGAAGCTTGTTTATAATCACAAGATAGTATCCAGAAATAAATTTTGTAAAAATAAAATCTATTTTTTCCGTATTTTACTTATAAATTAACTTAGTTTTTCTGCTAGGAAACAATACATTCACTCTGTGGTTAAAGTTTTTAAGATTTCAATAACTTTCTTAAACTATCCTGGATATGTACCAAACTTGGACAGAAGCTTGCTTATGATCAAAAGCTTGTATCTCGAAGGAAATTTTGTCAAAATTTTGTACCTGTTTATCCGTATTTTACTTATAAATGGACTTACTTTTTCTTCCAGTCAACATTACATGCAGTATGCAGTTAAAGTTTTTAAAACATTTATTAGATCCATAAACTATCCTAGATTTATACCAAACTTGGACAGAAGCTTCTTACAATCAAAAGATAGTATCGAGAGGAATATTTTTATTGATTTTATTTCTCATTTTTGTTGAGCCTGCGATTAACAGCAAAAGTAGGCGAGACATTGGGTTCCGTGGAACCCTTACGAATTTTTTTATCAGATGACAAATGAGAGTGTGGATAACCTTTGATGTAGAATAAGAGTTCGAGTTCCAGCTAAATTTAGAGTTAAAGTTCCAGTTTTATTTTTTGTTCGAATGTTAATTCTAGTAAGAGTTCTAGTTAATGCTCGAGTTCCACTTAGAAACTTCAGAGTTATACTGTAAGATAGAATAAATTCTGGTAAGAGTTAAAATTTTGAGATCTGAGATCCGATGAAATTAAAAGAAAGATTGCAGTTTCTAATTTCTGTTGGTGCACCTCTCTTTCTTGAATTGTATATTCTTTTATCACATTTATGTTTCAGTATGGTATAGCCTATATACTTTTTTTTGCCAAAACTGATTAATGATAGGTAATTGGAAAATAACTGATTGATTGTGTGTGCCACTTTCAGCACTCTGCTTTATCATGTTGGCCATTTTTTTTAAAGAACCAAGGTATCAAGAGTAAATCAGCTACCTCTGTATTAAACAAATGGTTGTCCTTTACAGTCATGATCGGAATCTGACAATCTCCCTATATCACTGTTTGTTGACATGCAAGTGATCACATTGAGTGATCTGAACACGAACCAACATCTGAACTACTAGTTTTTGTTTTGTTTTTGTTTTCGTTTTTTTCTTGATTTTTGCAAAACTTTCAGTGGCAAATATTACATGAATATCAGCACAAATTTTTTTTCTATATGAGATGAATACTCTTTCACAAGACGGACCTAAATGTGATGGTTACAGATTAGCACTCTGAAAGACATGTTACTCTACATAAATACATGTGTGTGTATTAAATATTTCTCTTGTTGGAGTCTTGTAAAGCCAAATATACAGTGTGGATTTTTTGTTGTTGTTGTTGTTGTAGGCAGTACGGTCATCAATAGTACAAAAATAACTAGGCATAGTGTTTGATATTCCCAGATTGCTCTGACGTCTAGCGGCCTTATTTTTTAACTTGCTGGTCGTACAGTTCGCTATAATTGACAGTTTGAAGAAATACTACAAAATATGATTTTTTTTTGTGCCCAAATTATGTAAGCCTGTACAAAGCATTAAAGGAAGATTGAGTATAATGTACTATATAATACGGTGCTAAATTTTCTTTGATTTCGACAGACAGCAACCGATGTAAAATTTTGTATGCTTCTTTTACAGTGATGTTTAAATGGCGTTATTCTTATATAACGTTTGATATTTCAACAAATATGATTACTCTACGAATCACTCGTGTTCATGTGTTTGTGCCCCCATACCCCCCTTCCCAAAAAAAAAGAAACAGAGAGAGAGAGAGAGAGAGAGAGAGAGAGAGAGAGAGAGAGAGAGAGAGAGAGAGAGAGAGAGAGTCCCAAAAAAAAAGAAACAGAGAGAGAGAGAGAGAGAGAGAGAGAGAGAGAGAGAGAGAGAGAGAGAGAGAGAGAGAGAGAGAGAGAGAGAAAAAAAAAGAAACAGAGAGAGAGAGAGAGAGAGAGAGAGAGAGAGAGGCGTTTGACACCAAAGGAACATCGAAACTGATTGTTCTTATTTACATCCCTCTGTTGGACAGAAAACTACAAATTCCGGAAGCTGTATGCTTACATGCTGTTACTCTTGGTATATTGTTATTTTTTCCAGTATATTCCCACATACCGCATCGCGACGATACGCTGCCAACAGTTGGGTTACACTAATGACAGGACAATTGCCCGTATTGACCGGATGAGATATAAATAGTCAGAACTTTTTTGTTATTTGATAGATTATTTTAATATTTGAAGACCTTAGAAATATTAGACTATATTTTATGAATATTTAACAAAAAAAAGTTGACCGGACGGATTTCACACTCACTGATGTACGCTTTACAATATTGAACTGATCGACAAAAAGTGTTACTAGTAATATCTCTTTTGTTTTACAATATTTTTTCATACAACTAAGAAATCTGCGATATTAATAGTTATCTTACATGAACATTTAAACTTCATAGTAAAACAAAATGTTTTTCTAAAAAAAAAGTTGACCGGACGGATTTCACATTCGCCTATGAACGCTTTGATTATACTGAAATGATCGACAAAAAGTGTTATAAATATCTCTTTTGTTTTTAAATATTTTTTTTCTTCGTGAAGCTAAGAAATCTGCGAGATCAATAAATATGTTAATATAAGAAAATATAAACTTTCCAGTAAATAAAAAAAGGTTTTTTACAAAAAAAAGTTGAGCTGACGGATTTCGCTACAAATAATAAAGACCAGATCAACAAAAAATGTTGATATTTCTCATATCTAACAATATTTTTCGGTGAAATTAATAAACCTTTAAGAAAAATAATTGTATAAATGGTATTGTATGTAAATACTAACTCAATAATAATAATAATAATAATAATAATAATATCTTTATTTAAAGAGAGTAACTCATTTGAATTAAACCCAAATGTAAGGTAATTCAAGACCATATCAAGACCACTTTCGGCTATTTTTTTTGCCATACATTTTGTCCGTTTCGAGTAGCATTTTCATTTTTTGCACTTAAATCAAAACGTCATTTGCTTCCTCTTGATTTAGTGAACGTCCCTTTGAGCGGGCCGCCATTTTAGAAATTAGCAACCTTTACGACGGACTCGAAACGGCGACGTCATAATACGGTCACGACACTATAGTGGCGCCGAGAGCGATGCGTATAAACAATAGTGTGATTTCCCTTTAATATGTGAATAAGTTGTGATTGCTTTGTAAACCAGTGTTTAGAATATAACATAAAAGTATATGTGTCCTTAAGGCACCATGCCCACTTGCAATATCACAAAACCTTATTTTTTTGTTTTTGAAAGAATCACATCAAAATGAACATGTGTACTAAGTTTCAAGTTATATGACCACAACTTCATGGTAAACTTTAATCAGAGACCAGACAGACAGACAGATTTTCAAACCAGAAAACATAATGTCCTGTGCTGTCCTGAAAAGATATTGGGGATATCTAGCAGTAAAGATGGGACATTTTAGTTCAAAATGGAGAAACACATGTGATAATTGTCAAAGCCTAAATAACTTTTGAAGTTTTTAACTCTTAGCAATATTTCTGTGAAATAATGTTTTATATTTATTTTCAGATATTGATATGTAAAGCAGAATATATCCACTGTTGACCATCAAATCCAGGAAACATGGCAGCTTTTATTGCCAAGCAGATGGTTGGCAATCAACTGAAATCTGTTAAAGGTAAAATCTTACTCTTCTTATAGGCAATTAGCAACAACAGTTTTCTTACTAATGTGACGTACTGTAGATTCATTATTATTCGTTAGATACCAATTTTTATGGATAAAGGTGAACCACAAATTTCAATGTTCTATGTAGTATTAATTTTCTTAAGGCTTGTATGCAGCCTTTGGCAAAACCATATAATGTAATATCCTAGAAAATACAATTTTTCCTCATTCCACAAAAAATTGGTATCCTTGAAAATAAATGAATCCAGAGTAAAGGAAAACTCAGTTTGTGCATAGTTAAAACATTTACTTATGATCTATTCCCCTCTTGGTTATAACCACAGAGTTTCTACAGTATAGAACAACACAGTTTGTGCATAGTTATAACATTTACATATGATCTATTCCCCTCTTGGTTATAACCACAGAGTTTCCACAGTATAGAACAACACAGTTTATGCATAGTTATAACATTTACATATGATCTATTCCCCTCTTTGTTATAACCACAGAGTTTCTACAGTATAGAACAACACAGTTTGTGCATAGTTATAACATTTACTTATGATCTATTCCCCTCTTGGTTATAACCACAGAGTTTCAACAGTATAGAACAACACAGTGTGTGCATAGTTATAACATTTAAATATGATCTATTCCCCTCTTGGTTATAACCACAGAGTTTCAACAGTATAGAACAACACAGTGTGTGCATAGTTATAACATTTAAATATGATCTATTCCCCTCTTGGTTATAACCACAGAGTTTCTACAGTATAGAACAACACAGTTTGTGCATAGTTAAAAAACATTTAAATATGATCTATTCCCCTCTTGGTTATAACCACAGAGTTTCTACAGTATAGAACAACACAGTTTGTGCATAGTTAAAACATTTACATATGATCTATTCCCCTCTTGGTTATAACCATAGAGTTTCCACAGTATAGAACAACACAGTTTGTGTATAGGTATAACATTTACATTTGATCTATTCCCCTCTTAGTTATAACCACAGAGTTTCTACAGTATAGAACAACACAGTTTGTGCATAGTTATAACATTTACATTTGATCTATTCCCCTCTTTGTTATAACCACAGAGTTTCTACAGTATAGAACAACACAGTTTGTGCATAGTTATAACATTTACATTTGATCTATTCCCCTCTTTGTTATAACCACAGAGTTTCTACAGTATAGAACAACACAGTTTGTGCATAGTTATAACATTTACATATGATCTATTCCCCTCTTGGTTATAACCACAGATTTTCTACAAATGACATATTTGAAGTACTACTAAACAAATTATTAATTAAATAAGAGTTCTTCCATCTATGGAATGATTTTTGTACAATGGTTATTGGAAATTGTATTGACCAACACTATATATGATAATTTTAATGTCTTTGAAGAAATTTATGATGCATTTCAGCTATCTTTGTAATGCCTGGTGATTTTCTTATTTGTTTTTGTTTATTGTTAATTTAGGGATGAGGTCATTTGTAGGCAATGAATGCTAGATCTTACAGGAAAACTTCATGTATTTTTTTTTTTTATTTTTCTTGCATATTTTTTTGGTTATTTGTGTTGTTAGGTGGTTGCCAAATCTATCTTATTCCTATTATTCAAAGACATATTTATCCATGAATTACATGATTACGTAGTTCTTAGTTACATTAGGATCTTGCAATAAGATGTGAGCTGTTAAGCTATAATATTGTTGAGGACATTTCAGGCATCTATCAAAACGAAAAACAACAATGAAAACCTTTTAGTATATTAATAATATCCTATTATTGTTTTTTAGCTTATTTGCATCCACCCCATATTATTTTCACATTAAACAATCATGTATACAAGTTTTGTGTCATCTTCTGTGAGGGTTCGTGGTTAAGAATTATTTTGGTGCAATGTATTTGCAATTTTAATTTCACATGTTTTCATGCTTCAAGCTCATTATTCATAGTGTTTCATGCATACAGTGAAAAAAATTTATTTTTATTTTTCCTTCAGCATGTGAAAGATATTTTATATCTTGATTGTCCGTGCATTTACAATTTTGAATGAATGTTTGCAATGGCTTGAATGTACAGATTTTCTGCGTTCTTTAACAAACCTTTCCTGATGCTGCAAGTTAATTGTATAATAGTAAGATCAATAGATTGTGTTATCCTGATTACGACTGTTGTACTAAATAAATGGAATGCAATGCTTTTTTAGATACAATGGGCCTAATGTTTAAAATTTTGTCAAAGCCATATTACACTGAAATTCCATATATAAAGCATAATTAATGAGAAGTTTGAGGCTTGCAAGTTCACTTATCCCATGATGAATAGAGACGAAACCAGCCATTCAGATACATGACGCCTGATTATAATGACTGAACCTATTTGTGATTCACATTGCCATGGCCAGTTAATTGGTTCTGTATGATTAAATGACAAAGTTAGGATATTGCTGTCCATTTTGAATAAAGTTGACTATTCCCAAAAGACCTGTTTCATATTGTCCAACTTTATCTGTTTTCTATGAAAGGTGTATCTCATGTTGATCTTTTGTATTGCCTGGAATTGGCTGAATAGATTATGACAGAATTTTCTGACTTTCATTGTCTTTTTAGCTCACCTGACCAGAACATCTTGTTTCTGTTGTATGCAAAACATTTTTGAATGTAGACTTTGATTTTCTTCTAACTTAATTTATAATGCACTGAAAGAACTTCTTACTTGTTCCCCATAAGGTAAAATACATCCTATTAGATCCAATAGTCCTTCTTATTTTATCAGTAAATTGTTTTCCTTATTTTCTTACCTTCTTATTAACACATGTCAAGTTCCAGGGGAAATCTTACACAAAAAACAAATCAATTTTACCTGTCAAAGACAAGAACATGCTACAACAAATGTTATTAACCAGTAACATTGATCATTTTTATTGTAAACATGTTCCATTTACATTTTTCTCTTCACTTGTTTTCTCTCTTTTTTTCTCTCAATAAACATGCACCAAAATTTATAGATATGTTTCTAATTTTGGTGAGGTGTGAATAATTGTAGCTTACATGTGTCATGGTTGTTAATTTCATTGGCGAATCCAGGGTGGGGGGCTTTAGGAAATCACTGAAGCATGACTGTAGCGTCCCCCCTCTTCTAGCAGTCAGTGGGCCCCTTATAAAAAGTTCTGGATCGGCCACTGAATTTCTTTTTATTATGATCACCTTGACTGCAATTACTTACTAGGCTGTCTTGTTAAAATGTGTTATCCAGATCACAGCCTACACTAAAGCATTAATGTTGAGTAAACATTTCATATGTGTAACCATGATTAAACTTTTCATACATGTAATCATCATTAAACATTTCATTATTTAATCATGATTAACCTTTTCATACATGTAATCATGATTAAACATTTCATACTTTATTCATGATTAAACTTTTCATACATGTAATCATGATTAAACCTTTCATACTTTAATCATGATTAACCTTTTCATATATGTAATCATGATTTACCTTTTCATACATGTAATCATAATTAAACATTTCATACTCTAATCATGATTAAACTTTTCATACATGTAATCATGATTAAACATTTCATACTTTAATCATGATTAACCTTTTCATACATGTAATCATTTTCACAGCCTAAGTAAATCCTTTGGAACCCTGGAGCTGTGACTAAATTATACTTTGAGAAACCTGAGTTTATATTTTCAGATATTCAAATGGCTGTCTTACAGACACAACCTGACTTGACATTATTTTGATTTACATTGTTCAGTGACTCATAGTAAATATTTGTCATTATGTAAATGTGTTCTTTTTACCTGACTAATTGCTTGTTGACCTCAGATTTTCAACATACTTTTTTCAATGTGTAAACTTTTGTTGGAAAAGGTCTATTTTTTTCAGTCAGTGCCTCCATTCGTTCATTCGTCCATCCATCCGTCTGTCTGTCCCGCTTTAGGTTAAAGTTTTTGGTCAAGGTAGTTTTTGATGAAGTTGAAGTCCAATCAACTTAAAACTTAGTACACTTGTATCCTATGATATGATCTTTCTAATTTTAATGCCAGATTAGAGTTTTGACCCGAATTTCACGGTCCACTGAACATAGAAAATGATAGTGCAAGTGGAGCATCCGTGTACTATGGACACATTCTTGTTTAGTAAATATATACCAACTCCATCATTGGGGTTGAGCATTCCAGATAAAGGACAATCCAGAAAACCACTTCATTCATTGTTCATACCAAAACTATAAAGTTTTATTTATAATATTTTTTAGATAGATCAACAAAGAGAGCAAATAGGTCACTAATTGAAATCCAGGTTTTATAACAATTTCTATTTTTCAATTGCCATATGTGACATATCAAATATCTTGTGTCATAATTGATTAAACAGTGTACATGTTGGATTTAAGACTGGCAATAGTGATATAGGGAAAATGCGGATGAAAAAAATTAGTATGTCCATACTTTTTGTGTTACTGTTAAATAAGGTATCAGGAAGAAACTTGAATAGATTGGGTGTATAAACTTAATATTTATCATGTATACACATATATATTTTATTTTCTTAAAATTTTCACCATAAATTGATTGTGTTCGAGCTCTAAATTTTAAAATTTAATATAATTATGAAAATTTAATTTATTCAAACAATGCAGCTGCAACAGGCGGTAAGTTCGTATATAATAATTGAATTAGTGATAAAATGTATGATCATTATATAAGGCAAAACTAATGAACTTTATGCAGGGTCTTCTTTGTAAAGATATATTCAATGGATAGAGTTAAGGATTAGATATGTGATCTTTCAAATATCCAATGTATAGAGTTAAGGATTATCAAATCCACCTTATTCAGGTTAAAATGTACATAATGTTTTATTAGATGAGAGAAAATGGGAGGAAATAGTAAGCTTTAACAAATTGAAATTACAGAAATAAGTATTGTTAGATATATTGTTTAAATTAATATTTAAAACTGATTTTAATTACAGTATCATGATTATAGAGATGTGACAATTATTTTTTCTATTACACTGGAGATGCTGACTCATTGACTGGTCCCCATACCTCCTTTTAATAACTATTTATAGGATTGATTTGTTGGTGAATGATTATGAAATGCATCAAAGTAACAAAATTTAACCTTACTTTTTACTGAATTTTTTATACTTCCGCACCACATTATTGTTTTTCATTATGTAATGAAATTGTTATTTTTTTTATGTTTCTTATTTGCTGCAATGTCATTTGTGATCAAGAATAATAATTAGCAACTGGTAAGTTATAGTAATTCAAGACGTGTTAGCATGATAGTAAGCTTAAGATAGAGAAAAATCTTTATTTCTGGTGTTTTTTTATAAAAATTTGGTGCATAATTATTGTTGTTCCCATTTTCAGTTGTAACCAAAATTGAAATTGGAGCATGCTGTCTGACTATTCCCATTAATCTATAATAATTTCCAACCAATTCCCAATACTGTGCATATCAAGTAAAAAATTCAACGAAATGAATTTTTACGGTTTGAATTATAAAAAAAATTAAACAAAAACCCCAAAAAAACAACCTAAAACAGTTTAGGCTAGTTGTTTATTTTTCAATTTTGATTCCCAATGTTTTTTTAACCCTTTGGTGTTTTTTTTTTCTGATGTATTATTTTCACCACATGGATAACATAGTGCATGAGTTACAACACAACATTTTTAGCCCTTTGATTTGACACAGATTGTAGTGATCTTTTTGTAGTTGACATGCTTGTAATCCAGTTTTAAGCATTGTAATCACCATTTACTTTTTTACTTGTTTTTTAATTGGAAATTGATATAATAATGGTAATAGCATAATTGTTTCTTCATTTACTTAAAAAATTGTCAAAATTTTACATACGGTCATTTACATGTTTATATAGGGACTAACTAGGATCAGTTAGAGGCAAAATAAAAACAATGCTCTGACATGACATATATCTATTATCTGTTAAATTTTCACCATTATCCAGGTTGTTACAGGATCTGTCAACACATAGAAAATACTTGTTCAAGCTTTAAAGGCTTGTGATTGGTAGACCTTTCATTTCACAAAAAAAATATTGTGGTGATAGCACCTGAGTTTACCTACAATTTTTTACTGGTTTCATCTTATTCAATCTTTGGTTTTCTAGTGTTTTGTTTTGTTTTTGTCCCCTGCGTAACGTGTTGCGGGGGACATGGAAATACTGGGTTTGTCCATGTGTCCTTCCATCCGTGTGTCCGTCCGTCAGGTCTTGTTAGTGCTCTCACGGGGACAATTCTTGCCAGATTTTTATAAAACTTATACTTTTTGGTTAATATCAGCAATATCTCCGACAAGTTCTAAAATGGTGGATGATCAACTTTTTTAAAGGAGTTATGATGATGCCCTTGAAAATATTAAATTTATGGAAAATGGCCTCGTTAGCGCTCTATCAAGTACAATTCTTGCCAGATTTTTATAAAACTTACACTATAGGTTAATATCAGCAATATCTCAGACAAGTTATATAATGGTGGCCGATCTACTTTTTTTAAAAGAGTTATGCCCCTTGGAAATATTAAATTCATGGAAAATGGCCTTGTTAGCGCTCTCACGGGTACAATGCTTGCCAGATTTTAATAATACTTATACTTTAGGTCAATATCAGTAATATCTTGGAAAGTTATACAATGATGGCCAGTCTACTTTTTTTAAAAGAGTTATGCCCCTTGGAAATATTAAATTTATGGAAAATGGCCTTGTTAGCGCTCTCAGAGGTACAATTCTTGTCAAAATTTTATAAATCTTATACTATAGGTTAATATCAGCAATATCTCTTACAAGTTCTAAAATGGTGGACGATCTACTTTTTTAAAAAGAGTTATGCACCTTGGAAATATTAAATTTATGGAAAATGGCCTCGTTAGCGCTCTCACGGGTACAATTCTTGCCAGATTTTTATAAAACTTATACTATGGGTTAATATCAGCAATATCTCGGACAAGTTCTATAATGTTAGACGATTGACTTTTTTTAAATGAGTTATGCCCCTTGGAAATATTAAGTTTATGGAAAATGGCCTCCTTAGAGCTCTTACAATGTGGGGGACATTGGAACTCTATTCTTTTATTGTTTTTGTCTTTTCTTTTTCTTTTTTTGGCCATGGTCTGTTTTTATTGGACTCTTAAGGAAAATCGCTTTTTTCTTCTTTTCTGAAACTGATCATGCAGCCCTGGATGACCTGAACTTGGCAGAAGTAATGTCTGGAAGGGCTAAATACAAATACAAATCCTTGGGTCAATATGTCTTATCATGGTTAATTTAGACTGTATAGTATTGGCTTACATTAATTGTCTTACAAGTATTGTCTAACAAGCTTTCATTTGTCCTACAAAAAGTCGGTCATTCTGACCTTAACGTGTTCCCTGTGAGTTGTCAATGCAGCATATTGTATTAAAATTTTTAGCTCACTTATTTGTCATTTCCTGTTGAGAAATTACTTAGGGTGTCATGCTTTCTACCATTAAAGAAATTTATGAGATCATTTTATTAATCTGCATAATGGAATAGCATATTCCTGATTGAATTTTATGTTTGAAGTGAAGAAGGTTTTCATTATTTGCCTATTATGTAATAGGTTTTAGATGTTACTGACAAGTTTCTAGGAATCCTGTGTGCCCTAAAGCAATTAATCAACACTTACTCACATATAGATCTTGAAGATATTGCATTGTGGCATGTTCTCAGAAAATCAAACATCACATGTACAATATGATCTTTTATAGCCATTTTAATTAAATATTTTGAAATTACCTTTCTTTTAAACCCTCTATGAGCCATGTGATTTATTGTCATCATTATGTGTCCATTATCACCTCCATCTGGCGTAAGCTTTTCCAAAAATCTTTTTCTCTGAAACCTTTGGACCAATTTCAATCACACTTAATCAGAATGTTCCATAGAGTATCTAGTATAAAGTAAGTGTTGTTAGCTCACATGGCCCTGTACATGGCACACAGGGCCAAGTGAGGCATTGTCATCACTTGGCATTACTATAAATTTTTGGCATAAAGAATGCACATCCCTCTGAAAGTACCTCTGAGTTTGACTCATTGGTCAATGTAGTTTTCATAATAAGGTTGTTTTGGCAAACAGTATAAGTATACTGTCAACTATCCTTGATATGTAAAAGTATTGTAAGATGTACATGTCCTACTGATATGGTTCATCTGACCTTTGCCTAAATTTCATGGTTAATTGATCAGAGTTGAGTTTTCTAGATTAGGTCTGTTTCTCAGTTACTATAAATAATAGGTCAAATATAATTGGTATGTAGGATTATTGAAAGATGTACATGTCCATCTGATAGGTTCATTAGCCTTGACCTTATTTAAATGATGACCTATAATTGCTTCTATAATAAGTATTAGATATCTTCGTCATATGAACTCTGGTGGATAGTTGTCTCATTTGCAAGCATACCACATCTCCTTATTTTTATTCTGTCTGACAGGGGCACTTGACCTTCACCTAGTTCCATGGTTCATTTATAACTGTTTAATTTTTCATGATTACATAAGATTCTTAGTTACTATACACTTTGTTGTTTTGAAATATTGTAAAGTACACAAGTCTCTATGACAGGGTTTAATGTATCCAACACTATCATTCATGTGACCTTGACCTCATTTATGTGGAGTATTGATCAGTTTTAAGCTTATAAATCTTAATAAGACCTTGGTTTAAAAGACTTTCAACATATATTACATTCAAAATCAGTACTGCAGACCAGACACCTCACTGTGTCCACTCAGTTTAGATCCTTGACACAGCTATCCTAATTAGTACATTATTTCTTTGTTTGGCTTAGATCCTGTTAACACAGTTAAATAGTTAAGTGTATCATTTCTACTCTCATTTTAGCATTTAAAAAAAACAACTTAGCACATGATTTTTCTTTACTATATATGGCTTGGATTTCGAATATCATCATATCAAGGATTATTTATGATCATTTATGGAAATATAATAAATTCACACATTTTCTTCCTAATGTCATTACTATATTTACCCATTTATGCAACATATATGCTTAATATTGGACTTTAAATTTTTGGTTAGTATCTTTAATAATCAAGTAAACTGAAATTTGTATTCCATGTCAAACTGTACAGACAGTGACCTATGGTAGCTGTAAATCAAAATTATTGTACTTTCCTAAATTGGTTTCTTCTGGTTTCATTTGGTAGTAGATGTTCTTGTATATATAAGTTGTAGCAATATCACATTGTGTTTTTTCCAGCTGACCAATCAAATTTAATCCAGATATATTGAGATAGCATAATTTGAATTATAAGTAATTTATTGATGAAGCAAAATTAAGTAACAAACAAAATTTTAAATTGATATCAACAATAGTAGAATGGGTCAGGTTTCATCAGCCAAGTGTACTGACATTATTTATAACATACTTTTGCAAATTGAATTCCCAGTTGATAAATTGATAAAAGTACTAAGGTTCCAACTCCATCAGGCTAACATGACCTTGATTGAGTTTGTTATTCTTTTAGGCCCCTTTTGATCATATAACTCTTCATAAGTTTAGGAAGGTATACATCCTTGGGTTTCAATATTTTGGGTATGAGTCTTCCCGATGAAGGTAAATCCAGAAAAGCCCTTTGTAAGCAACATACTCATACAGTGCTATTTTCATTTTTTTGCTGACTAATACAGTTTCCCTAGGTATGATATCTTTCTTTTCACAACAATTCTCTTTATCGAGTGGTACTCATAAATCAAAATCGAAAAATAGACTGAAAATGACCATTTTTCAGTAGGGGTGGGTTCAAACCCACCAGAAAATATACCACCTCCCACCCCACTCCCCACCCATGCCATCCGCCCCCATATCTCAATACATAGTTTAATAGATCAGCATCAGTTACAGCATCAAGAGTCTACTAATTATAATTTGCATATGTTTGCAAATTTTCGAAAATGCCTGATTTTCCAGAAATCTCTTGGGGTGGAATGAGTTAATGGTAAATATTCTCAATCAGAAATTTTTATAAACAAAAACTCTGAAGAGATCCAAATTTGTTGCAGATACAGGAGCTAAAATCTAGTTTTATGTTGATTTTTTCAGGAATCAACTTACTAAAAATAAAAAAAATTAGCACCATTGAGTGATATGACGTAGTTATACTTCTATATAAAGTTGAGATGAAGGTTTTGCAAAGATTGTTATCATAAGTAAGGGAAAACAATATGTGGTAAAGTTTATTTACACTTGTTTTGTTTACCTTAAAATTGTTGTGAAGACTTTGAAATTATCTTCAAATGAATTTGTTTAATAGTATAGTAACAGAAAAAAAGGGTGAGTTGAAATAATGTCTGCAAACTATTGTTGCCAGTTCATGAAAATTTGATAAAAGAAAAAAAAAAAAAAGAAAAATAGCAAGTTTTTAATTTATCTGTGTAAAAAAACTTGAAATTTTTTTTCTCATTTTCTCGTTGGTAATTGGTAGAATAGCTTTGTTTCTTTACATGCAGTAGAATTATGAGTTTATTGTATTTTTGATAAAGTTTGATTTCAGATTTAACAATTAACTTTGATATACTTTATGTAACAATATAACACTTGAAATTTTCCCAGAATTAAATTCAAAAGAACAATGTTTCCTTTACATTTCCCTGAATCTATGTTTATCAAAACCTTTCTGTTGATGAGGTTTGATGAGGTGTTCATCAGTTCAATTTATATTCTTTTCTTATTTTTCTTTGTGTGTCCATTATTTGTATTTGTTTGTTTGTGCAAGGTGACTTTGAGGTCACAATAGAGATTTTCCCGGTATTAATAGAAATAAAATATGAGTATTTTAGCTGAATCAAAACATAGTAGAAACTTTTCTAAAAAAAAAATGCCTTAACAAGCAAGTAGATGATATCTTTTTGGGTTATAATGTATGTGTTTTGTATAATTTCAACATTTTGCTGTATCTACTATTAAGGCATATTATACAAACCTCTACTTCATTTACATCCGACCCGAGTGGCCAATGCTTTGGTTTTAGACATAATTTAAATTATTTTTTTTATCTGTTAATTTTTTATTCATAAAATTATGTTCTAATGCTGAGGTTGCAACTCTCTAAAGTAAAGTTACTATTTATGTTATTTTGTTTTTTATATATCCCAAAAAAATTTAATTTGGCTTTCCTTTATATTAAATATTTTTGGAAAAAATGTCTTTTGTTTATAGAATATATTGCCAAAATATGAAAATTAAGTCTTAAAAGGAGATGGGTTGAGATAACAAAAAACTAGTTCAACCTTGCCCGATACCCGTGTGTCTGTCAGGAGCATATTGTCAGTTGTCTTCTAATGACATATCATAATGTGTTTTGTAATTTGGAGAATTTGGTTAAACAATCACAGAATCCTCCTAAACATGAATGAAATATTTGCCACTGGACGTTATGTAAGCAACAATCAATCAACCATCACAGGAACATATCTAGGAAGTATGGTATCAATTGGTTCAGTAGTTCTTGAGAAGAAAATCTTTTAATATCTAACCAATTGGACCCTTTTTTGACCCCCTGAAGCTATATTGGACTCACATCATGACCAAAATAGTAGCACTTGGTAATTACATAAGTACCTTCCTAGGAACATGTCTGCATGGTTTGTTTTCTGTTCACTTCATCTATTTTTTTTTACGTCTTTATTGGTTCTGTCATTCTTGAGAAATTTTCTGATATTGAGACAAGCAGGAATGAGAAAAGGCCATGGTGGGCACATATGTTGCCAGACAAGCAGAAATGAGAAAAGGCCATGGTGGGCACATATGTTGCCAGACAAGCAGAAATGAGAAAAGGCCATGGTGGGCACATATGTTGCCATACAAGCAGAAATGAGAAAATGCCATGGTGGGCACATATGTTGCCAAACAAGCAGAAATGAGAAAAGGCCATGGTTGGCACATATGTTGCCATACAAGCAGAAATGAGAAAATGCCATGGTTGGCACATATGTTGCCATACAAGCAGAAATGAGAAAATGCCATGGTTGGCACATATGTTGCCATACAAGCAGAAATGAGAAAATGCCATGGTTGGCACATATGTTGCCATACAAGCAGAAATGAGAAAATGCCATGGTTGGCACATATGTTGCTATTCAAGAGTAATTTGGGGACATAGTTAATATCCTTTTCTATTTCAGATTTTAACATTTTCACTAGTTGAACACAGAAAATGAAAATTTCTATATTAAAAATTAATTTGATTGAAATTACTTAACAAAATGCTCTTAGAAATTTTAAAATAAATATATAACCTTAAATGCCTTTATGGGAGAGAATGACTTTCATCATTTTAACAGCATCAAAGTCTTATATATAGTAAGATTGATTTTTAATTTTTTTTTTTAACCTTTTCTTTGCGAAGTGCTCTTATAAATTAATTAATTATAAATATTGCTGAAAGACTATTGCATATGACGTCATGCCCTTATGAGACAGGAAGACCTTTATCATTTTAACACCAGCAGAGTCTTAGTATATATGAAAAGATTGATATTTATTTTTTTAATTTCAATTTTTTCTTGACAATGACTGCTTTACATAGTGCTGTTATAAATTAAATAATTATACACATGCTGAGAGACCTTTGCATTTGATGTCATACCCTTATGAGAGAGGAAGACCTTTATCATTTTAACAGCATCAAATCTTAGTTAATATGAAAAGATGTTTTTTATTTATTTTATTTCAACCTTTTCTTGATATTAGGACTGCTTTACAAAGTACTGTTATAAATTGAATATTTATAATTATTATATACGGGTACTTAGAAGTAAATAAAGGTAAATTGTATGTGTAATACAATTGATGACAATCATGCTGTATCAACCATTGGTGATGATATTGATATCAGTCACGGTTACAAAGGCTTTATCATACCCCTAATCTGTATGACGTCACATAATCAATATCAGGCATGGTTACAAAAGCTTTATCAACCAAATATGTTTTACGTCACGTCTCATGAAAAATATTTTCGGAGAGATTAGTTGTACTTGAGGTACATGTATATAATAAAGTGTATATGATATGGCTTTTTCAATATCACACACCGTATCAACCCTCAACCAATATAATCCCTCGAGCAGAGCTCTTGGGATTATATTGGTGTCTCTGGTTGATACAGGTGTGATATTGAAAAAGCCATATGATATTCTCTATTTATCTGAGAGACCTTTGCATATGACATGATGCCCGTATGGGAGAGGAAGGCCTTTATCATTTTAACATTATAGGAACTAAGATTGAGGATATAGAATATATAATAATCAGATTGGCATATTTCAATAAAACCTACTCATATAATCTTTTAATGGTACATCTTTTCACCTACTTACTTTAAGCTCACCTGACCCGACTGGTATAACACTTATAGTCTGTCTTCCATGGACTATAGACTACAATATAAGGCAGCAAGTACCAGCCAAATTTAAATACTCTAGCTGCAAATGAAATTTTTTTTATTAGAGCTGGCTCCATAGAATATGCAAACACTGTTCAGAAAAATTGAAATTAGTTTAAGTTAGGATATTGTCGTGAGAAACTTTTCAGACATAAATTTTATATCGATATATACATGCCAGTTTAACTGATTTTATAAAAGCTGTAACAGCAGAATAATTGATAGCACTGTCAATCCAAAAATGAAATGTATTATAGATTGTATCATTTATATGGCATGATTGCTTTTCCAGTGGGCAACTTTTGGTGATAGTTCAACTGAAAAAAAAAACATTTCAAATATGAGTTTCACATATTGGTTCTGAAGTGTTTCCCCAGAGTTCTAACATTTAACTGCTTGTTATGATCAGAAATTTATTTTTGTTAGTTTATGTACAAATAAGTGCATTTCTGACTTGATTGATGATTTGTACAAAAATTTGTTCTGAGATACTGGTAGAAAATGTGATTGTTGTTTCCATTGTTAGAAAAAGCATGGATTGTTCAATATTATTTTTCATCACATTTTTGTGGTTGATATTGTAGATTATTGAATATAGTATTACCAGTAATCATAATTTCATGCCATGAATACCAGTACATTTATTTTAGTGAGGAAAATCATATTTTTTGTATAAATAAAATGATATGTGGGTTTAAGTCAATGAGACAGCAACCAAATGACACAAAAGAACAAACACAACTGCCAGAGGTCATCAAATGGCCTTCAACTATGTCAAAATATGTAAAGCTAAAGTCTAAAATAATGTGAATAAATTCAACAGAGACTCTAAAAGATCTGCCATCAAAATTAAATTCCCAATGAGATAAAAAAAAAAAAAAGCAATCAAATTTAATTCAACAAAAATATGGTGTCTAATTTTGGTCAGACAGAAGAATAATTGGCAGGATAAACTAGTTTTTAACAAGCCTCCTGGTGTGGGATTTTCTCGCTGTGTTAAAAACCCATTAGGGGCCTTGGGCTGTTTTTTATTCTTTGGTCTGTTTATTGTCTCTTTGACTCATTCCCCATTTCCATTCTATATTCTATTTAAAGTCATCTGTCAACCTTCCTGCTTCTCATCTTGATCATTGGAATAAAGAAATGACAAGGAAAAATCATTCCAGAAAAAGAACTCAATTTGATAATACCTTGTACTTCTATAATAGACAACAAAATCATATCAAAAGAATGCTAGCAGTTACTAAATGCAAGCTCAATGTATATAACCTGTTAGTATAGAAAACGTGATGTTCTACACTCTAGTATCGGCTGCTGTACTTTGGAGGGAAAGAAATGTTTAATTTAATTACTACAAGTAATACTGAGGTCTGCTATATGTTGTATACAGAGTTTTCAGTTTTTAAAGAGAAAAAAAACTCATGGTAAGATCCTTATCAGGTTGCTTGTTCCTCTCTAAACATCAGTGTTTGTATAGATTATCCACCAAAAAAACTTACTTAAAGATTGCAGTAAAAAAAAATCCTTACATAAATATAAAAAAAAATACAATAAAAATTTACACTTAATTCAAAGCTTTCAGATCTTTAGAGATGGAAGTACAGGAGTGGCAGTGTTTTTCTGCTTGTAATATTTTTCTATTCTTTATTCTGTCAGTTTATAAAATATATATTTACAGGTGCTTTAGGTGATAAAGATGAAGAAAGTAAGGAAGATGGGGATGGTGGTGAAGATCCAGAGATTGAAGAAGCAAGGAGAGAAGCAGAGGAAAAAAGGAAAGAAAAACACAGAAAAATGGAAGAAGAACGAGAAACTATGAGACAGTCTATACGAGATAAGGTATTTATTGGTCGAAATTTTTATTTACCAGTCCTTTGTGTAAAGGTGCAATTTGGATAAATTTATAGTTATTTCTTAACTAAACAACCCATGAAAAGGAAATAATCTAACGAAAACTGCCATATTTAATTAAATAGAATAAATTCAACATTTAATTTTGGAAATTGGAGAAACTTTGAAGAAATTTTGATTTTAGAACAACTTGACATAAGGGATTCTAATCAGGACGCAAAAACATAAACTCTTAGTTTAAAGTTTTAAATTTCAGAAGGTAGATGACCTGGATACTTCACATCTCAAATACATATTCCTCTATGGTTGAGAGTTTCAGTCTGGCAATTGTCCATGTTCCTTGACAAAAATTTCATGGTTCAGTTACTGCTTACAAATCTATATAGTTTTTTGTCTCGCCTACCATGAAAATTGTGGAAGGCGAGACATAGGTATTGCTTTTCTGGCAAGGAAGATGTCGTCGTCATTGGTGTCACAATTGTTAACTTTTTTGCTTATGTTAGTTTGATAAGAACTACTTGTTATAGATCAGTGATACTTTGTATGAAGTTGCATTACTATCCGTACATATCAGTTTGATGATAATTTTTCTTCGTGCCCCTTGTAGGTCATGATGTAAAGTTTTCTGCTTAAGTTAGTTTGATAAGAACTACTTACAATAGACAACGATATTTTCTATAAAGTTACATTACTGTCTATACATCTCAGTTTTCTGACCATTTTGAGATCCTGTCCACTAGTTCATGGTCCAGCGACTTTGAATTAATTGGCAATGTTCCTGTCGATCAGATACTTTAAGCAATATGTCATTTTTATGTGGTGATAGTATGCAAAATAATTGTAAGGTGTACATGATTGTCTGGCAGGGATCATTTGACCTTGACCTCATTTTCACGGATCATTGATAAGTTAAATTTATGTGATACCTGTACTAAGATTGATTTTAAAAGATTTTGAACATAAAATTCAATCATAATATGTAAAGCAGATTAGATACTTTAGCCTGTGCATTTTGGTTTTTTCTAGTTCATAGTCTGTTGGAATAGAATGTTGATAAATGAATAATTAAAAGTGGTCATCTTTATGACAATCACTTACTTTAAAAATCAATGTAAAATTTTGTACATAAATTGAAAATAGAAACGGGGAATGCGTCAAAGAGACAACCACCCGACCAAAGAACAGAAAACAACCCAAGGCCACCAATGGGTCTTCAACACAGCAAGAAAATCCCACACATGGAGGCGGGCTTCAGCTTGCCCCTAAATTTTTTTTATGATTCAATGGGAATTTGATTCTTTTTTTTAACAAGTCAATTTGCTGTGACCTTGATATATTCAACCGTAATTTCTATACAACCACAATGTTAAGTAGATGCATGGGCTTGGGATAGTTGTGTGTATGTAAATAAAAGCCTGATAAAAAACTAGACACATTATTTAGAACTCATTTTATGTCCTCTGCATCATTGTCCGTGTTACACTTTGTTAATATGCAACTCCTTGGAAATGACGTGACAGTTTTCAACCAAATGGACATGAAGTTGTGATTTGAATTTTTGATTTTTAGTGGGATGTTTTTGGTTTCCCATAAACATGGACTTCCCCATTTCAATAAATATTATTTGGAAAACTACTTTCTCCGCAACATGTCTTCGTTGAAAGACTGGCACAATGTCCAAAAATTTTGTTTAACAAAATCTGATGGTTAATTTATCAGATTGCATTTGTGTGTTTATCTTTTACCAGCAAACCCCAAAAGGGCTTGATATTTATCATTATCAGATCAAATGTTATGATGTCAATAATAAGTCTTGGTCCAAGTTTTTCATGTCAAGTCAAAATCATCAAATATTTAATGTCACAAAGCTGTGATATGCCAAGCAGAGTTATATAAGTGGAGGGAAGACAGATAATTTAATTTACAATATTTACTCGGTCAACTCATTTCTTGAAATATAGCTGTTATATCATGCAGCTCTCAGGTTTGGTCTTTATTCTTTATTTGTGTATGGTACAGATGATCTTCTCTTTGTATGGTACAGATGATCTTATCTTTTAATGGTACAGATGACCTTCTCTTTGTATGGTACAGATGACCTTCTCTTTTTTTTCTTTTCCTTTTTAACTCTTTTTTTTTTAAGTATAATTTTCAAACTGAAATGTCATTATAGGTCAAAGTAGTAAGGTGATCTTATTCCTTACTATTTGAATATTAATGAGAACAAGATATGTGTCAAAAGGCTTTTGTGTGCTCATTTATCTCAGACATAAGATATTGAACTAATTCATCAGTAAATCTTATATGCAATTGTTTGACGTCATTCAATCCTTGTACTAGATTTCTTCATACTAATTCCTTTGATTAAAATTCTAGGATATCTGGAAGGCAAATCTGACAAATTTTTATATTTCGTTCAGTGTTTTTCTCTTAGCATTAATTCCAGTTTCTTAATCTTCAATTCTGTCAGCGTCTTTTCTATAATTTCAAATGGATTTTCTGTCAAAAGTTCAGTCTTTAGAAATATTAATACTGCTTAAGGTTCAAAGAAATAGCAATTTGTATTGTCATATAGTCGTATAGTTGTAAATGCTGATTGAAGACTATTGATCAAGGGAGCCTTTACTCTACATCTAGAGGCAGTCTGTGTTGTAATTACGACGACCATTAAATACAATTTGTATGACAAGCATAACTTTTATGTGAGTTTAACTGCAGACCTATAAAAAGGAGTAAAGAAAATAAACACCTTTGGGGAACTTTTACCAGCTACATAGATAACATTCTTAAAGTGGCTGGTGTTTTATAGCTGCCGTAAGAGGCTACCTATACTTATTGATGATAGAATAGGATGTCTATATCTCAGCATCAAGGTTTAATTGATAATGGTTTTCTTTTTCTTTCACACACCCTCTATCTGGTAGTATAGCCCTTTGCATATACATTGTATTAAAGCCCTTTGTTGACTAAAACTTTTTATTAGCCATTTCCTTATATGAAGTATAGTGCTGGTTTTCTACATTGAATGATTATATGTCAGTATACAAATAATCAAGTTTGATAAGATGTACCGGTATGTTGTTTTACAAATAATGATTTTTTATTAGATTGATTGATTGTTGGTTGATTTACGTCCAGTTGGGTTTGATTAGAAGTATGCTGGAACTAACTTATATTTAATTTAAACAAAACTATTTTACAGTATGGCATTAAAAAGAAACAAGAAGAAGAAGAATTACTGAAACAGCAAATGGACTCAGCAGGGCGAGTTGGTCGAAAGAAAAAAACTCCTGCTGAACTTGCTGCTGAGGCAAATGCAGGAGAGGAGGAGGATGATGAAGATGAGTTTGCAAGTAAATTCTCTTCCTTATGTTGCTGTATGAGTTTCGTATGAGGATAAATCTAAAATTAGCATTATGTAATGTCAACTTGTGCCAGATCACAGGAGGATATATATTCTTCTGTGGGAACTTTGTGCCAGGTCACAACTTAATTAAGATCATAAGTATTATCTATATATGTAGATAAATGATAACATTTTAAATTGAGACTTAATGTGGAAATGGTTGTCAGGTTGTGTCTTGATTAAGGTTTTAATGTGATATTTTTGTGCACGGCCATATCTTAAGATATTCTTTTGTCAGAGCTACCAAAAAACTTGACATTTAACATTGTGTTATTTTGCATCTTTTAATTTAAATCTAAACTTGATGTTCTAAGTATTTTTTGTCCTGTATAAATAGATTATGAAGTCAGATTGAAAAGAAAATCTAAACATATACTCGCAATAGGCTCATTTGAACAAATTTTAATGTGGGCTTAACTAGTTAATATTTACATTGAGATTGTGGCTTTAAAGTCCTCAACATTGAGATTTATGTCACTGAAATGTAATGTAGTGTAGTATTTGACTTTGTGCTAGAGCATACTTTCACAGATGATCTTTGAAGTAAATTATATGGAAACACTGATTGGTCAGTGTTATTTCTTTTTTATATGAGTAGCTAAATTGCATGTACGCTCATTTGATTGAAGTTTTTTATAATACTAGATATTATGTGTGTGACTCTCAAAACACAAGAATGAAAAATGAAAAGTTAAAGTTTGGTATATAATTAAACATTTTGTGAGTGTGGCTTGTAGTAGTAATTAGTGTCAATGAATGAAATTATTTGTAAATGTTAGAAGTGTTTGATTTGGGGTTTTTTTGGGAGAAAGGATGACTTAATTCCTAATTATAAAGGTTATTAAACTGTCAAGTGAGTTAATTGCCCTTTTTATCTAGTCATCTTTAAAAGACTATTTAGTTTCTAAATTTTGATTTGATAGGTATTATAGAAAACAGTGCGATAAGCCTAACAGGATTAGTAGACCATTTTCTGTGAATGAAAAAGAATAATGAAAAGTGCACCCAACAATAAATATTATGTCCATTTTGAAAAATTTTCTTCAAAGTTTCACAGAAACAAGGAATATATACTGCTTGCTGATCTTTCTCATAGTTGGCAATTTTTGTTTCTATTCTCAGAATTTGACACTTTTTCTCTGGAAAAACTAACATTTATAAAAAGAATCTCAAAAATATTGATTGTTATGACAGTCTCATTCTTATTATACTTTTTTTTTTAGATTATAGTAAGATCCTTATTGACTCTGACAATTTTCATTTTTCTATTGCCTGCAACAAAAGTTACATATTATGAAACAAAGAGATGCCAATCCAAGGACAACAGCATAAACAAATTGTATAACTGAGTATTTCAACAGAACAGTTATAATCAATACTTTGTGTGTTGATTGATAATGGCCTGAAGTTTCTTATGGTCATATATCACTTTCCTTGACATCAGTTTTATTGGTCAATGACTTACAAAAGTAAACATTAAGTTTTTGAATGAGGTCAGTCTCACATTCACTATGAGTGACAAGAACCGGTAATCAATATTTGGTCTATAAAAGTGCTGAAAGGCTAAAGGTCACCTGACCTTTTCCATGGTAAAATGACTTACAAAATTTCTTCTAGGTCAGTTTCTCGGTTACTATGAGTAGCAGGGGAACTTATTGAATATCATGGTTCAATGAACAGAATTGGATTTTCCTGCTTAGGTCAGTTGTTCAGTCACTATGAGCATTAAGTCTGTAGAATATTCTATTACTAGGATATTGCAGTTTGATATTGACATAATTTTTAAGGTTCAATGATGAATTTAATGGTAAGTTTTTGTTAGAAAAAAAGGTTAATTATTTGTGGTCTATGGAATCATACATAATTAGGCACCTGACCTTGACTGGTAGGGGTCATTGAATAATCTTACATGTAAGATTTTTGTGCTGAGGTTAGTTCCTAATTCTACATGGAATAATAGAGCACTATATTTGCCTTTAAAATTGGTATATGGTGTACATGTATGTGTAACAAGGTTCACTTGACCTTGAGCTCATTTTCATAGGTCAATGATTAATAGAAAGTTATCTTGATTGATGTAGTAATGATAATCAATTAAGCATGCAAGACATTTAAGAGTGTCAGCTTTTGTAAGAATGAAGAGATTTTCCTAGGTTTTTCGCAAATTTAATTTGTTTTGTCATAACAAGTAAAGGGTTTCATTTTAAATCATTAAAGACTGCAGCAGGTTTATCAAATACATCATACCCAACTGATTATTACTTATATGTAGTGTGTTCTTATGAAATGTGTAGATATGTTTCATTTATCTAAGACCTGAAGACTATTAATAATAGTTTTTAGAAGAAAATAAACATAATTTGTACATCAATTACATGTTAAACAATTGTATTTTATGTGTTGAAAAGGGATGAATAAAGGAGCATTTTTGTTTTGTATTATTTCATGATATTATTTAATGAGAATTCAGAATTCAGAAATCAATGTTTCATGAAAATAGTATGGTGATCTCTATTATTTTCAGTTAATTTTGATAGATATGTATACAGTCAATATTCTCTCTATTGGGAAATTTAAGAAAATTCTATCTTACATAAATATTAGTGTATATCATCTACCTTTAAAAAGTAAAATTTGCTTGAATAATTACATTTTACAGAAATAACTAGTTTCTTTTTTACCTGGAGCATTTTGTTTAGTGGATTGTTTAAAAATTTGAGTGTTTGACAAAAAAAAATAAAACTACAAATGGTGCACAGGATTTCGTTTAATAAAATAAAGTAAAAGTTCAATTTCATAACCACCCAAAGGACATTTGAAGTGTTTCTAATAAGAGGTGTGATTCAGAGTTCCATAGTATGTTATTTACATTGCAGAGTCTTAAAATGTAAACTTTTCTACGTTTACTCTTCCTTTTGCAGAGAATATTATTCAAGTGGAATCAAGAGCCATTCATTAATGTTTGTAATTAACTCTGTATTACTAAGATGTATTATTAACACCATACTGTTTAATTTTCTGCACTGGATGAAGAAAAATAAATCTTCCTTTTGAAGTCCTTCCTTGCTCTTTATAACATTAAAAAAGCTGCTATCCTCATTAGCGGAACACCACTGTAGCATAATTAATCAACAAGCTCGGCAGGAGTAGATCATTAGCAAGAAGATTCCTAAGGAAGTTTTATCAATTCTACCTACAGTCTCTCTATTTTTGGATAAATTCTTTATGTGTGGTTTATAAGGAAACTAAAAAAAAAAACAAAGGATTGATGTAAATGTTCCTACACTGTAACTTTGCTGATGATACCACCTTTGTTTCTTTAAAAAGAACATTTGATATTTATATTTCGAGACTTGCTATAAGATATTAAGTTTTTCAAACAGTCAACTACATATTTGACGTTTGAGGAAAATGAGACAAAGGAATTTGATATAACATTAATCAATGACAATTGTAATTAAACATTAAAGTAGTGCCAAAGACAATTTAGTAAAAGGTTTCACAATTTTTACATAGCAGATTTTCAGCTTTTGCTTGTGAATCCTTATAAACTCCACAAATATACTAATATTTTGTTTTTAATTCTTGTTAAATTTAACGTAGATGACTTCTGTTGAAATGGTGTCTTCTTTGTCATTCCTGATTCATTAAAATGGTTTTAGAATCTACATAGATGAACTACCTTAAGGTGAACGATTGGAGAAATAACATCTAAGAGATACCACTATTGTATTTGCAGGTTTGCTGGATTCAATTGGCTATTTGATGTTCATAAATTGAATTTATGGTGATATGTGAGTGTTACCAGAAAAAGGATATTTGCTACAATCAAACCAAAAATTGTTGACACCAAATCTTCAAGTACAATATTGTAATTCCAATTCTAATGCAATTGATAGAAAACATTGCCACATCATATATACATTTCTGTAATTTAAAATCAGTCAAACAATGACTGTGCTTTCACACGCAATATCAGACAATAAATCCTTGAAATGATACCATGAAAATTGTTGTGTTGTCAAATCAAAATGAATGTGACATTTAATGTTGCATTAGAATTATTAATATAAATTGTCAAGTACATGTAGTAGGATAAAAAAAAGAAATTAAAACATTGTGAGAGGATGACAGTTAATGTCCTGAAAATAAAATTAATTAGTGGTATAACATTATTACATCATTGTGAGAGAAAAAACTAGTGCTCATTTACTATTTTATTGTGCTTTTATCATTAGAAAAATTGATTTTGTTTATATGTCATGTAGTATATTTCCTGTCATATACCTCAAAGCATCTTTTTTTTCGTGAGTATATCATACATTGATTTTATATCTCAGGACTTCCTTCCCACCCTTTTTCTTGCCTGTTGTAATGTTTAATGCTAAGATTGTTAAAACCAAATGAATTACTAATAATTCTCTTTCGTTTTAAAAGGACCAGCTTTCTGTAAAGATAAATCTTTACCTGTATATTTGTCCTATATCATGATTTTATATTCTCATTTGTGTTCTGATTCAGTGCATAGTAACTAGTCAGCACAAACATATAACTATAAGATAGTCATATTGTAACATTTCATCACAGATGTAAAACAGTCACAGTCTCTATCTGTATATGTAATGGGCATTTAAAAACTGGAAATTGTTTACACACATACATGTATACGTACCATTTTCTGTAGTATCACAAATATCTGTGAAGTTGAAGATTTGTATTGGTTGCTAGTATTGATAACTCCTGCTAGCAAACTGGAAGTGTATACTGTTCATTGTGTCTGTTCATCTGTCTGTTCATTCTTTTGGTTGTTTGCTGACATTCTTTCTTGCTCTTACACTATTGACTTGGTTTTCTCGAACTTTAAAAAAACTGTTCAGTATCTATTGTCATTGTGCGCCTACTGTTCTATTTTGATTTTTGTGTATTCCATGGCAAATAATGGACAAAACCACTGCTAAGCGACTGAGTTGATGTCAATATAACATTCACTTAATCAGTATTCCGTTATGTTATCAACTTATATTTGTTCTGCCTAACAGAAGTTACCCTGGAATCTTTGTTATAAACAATGCCATAATATCTGTTCTTATTAGAACAAATATTATATACCCTTTATTTCCTAAGGAAAAAAATTTGTAGTATTTGTTCCAGTGGAAATAATATTACAGAATATGTTTTCCATTTAGAACTTATGTTATGAAGAAAATTATATTTCATGACAATGTCATTTTGTAACTCCTATTATTTTATTTTATCTGTTTTTTGGGGGGTTCTCTGTAGTATTACATGATATTTCATTTGTTATATTGCAATTTTTAGATTTATGAATCTGTTGACTGCTACCAGTATTCAGTGATCAACCACACATTTGTATTTCATTCGATTTCTTTGGTTTCCAATATGTCTTAGCAAAATCATTAGAATCATTTCACCATGCAATATTGAATTCATATTTTTTTTATGGAAACGGTTAATACCAAATATGGTAATTATAGAACAACATATTAAGTCATACCAAAATTGGTGGAATTTCACACCAACACTTGTAATGTTGACAGAATCAGAAATCAGAAGCAGTTTGTGTCTGTTAAGATATATTTTTTATGTTTTATTTCAAGTTTTCATCACATTGTATACTTATATTTAAACAACAAATATAAATGCATTCTTATGAAGAAGAAAAAGGAAACCTGGTCCAATGTTTTTCAAATAACAGTTTAGATAAACATTAGAGTATATCTCAGCAGGTGCTTCATCTTTATTACCAGTCTTAACTGCTATTGTAGACAGAGAAAAAGAAATAAATAATTATTTCATCGTATATTGGAACTGAAAATATACGTTAATACTTCAGTTTATATTGCCAAAGCCAGATAGATATTAAATTGTAAGACAGACAATATGATTAACTCAGGATATTGATAACATGTTATAAGGAAGTTGTGGAATGTTAAGATATTAAACCAATATCATTCAGTGCAAGTAGCTTAGACATGTACAGAATTATATGCATTTGGTTCAAACAATTGTGTTCACAGACATTATTTCACATAAAGTGCAATGTTTCTTATTTTATTATAAGAAAAAGTACTGCCAACCCTGAACTGAATATTTTGTTTATTTTTGGTTTTTTTTCTTTCTCTGGAACAGGGAGAGATTTTATTCCAAGATTGTGTAGAGGGACAACTAGATTATCTTTGATCCTACTGTATAAGAACAAAATTTTAATATAATCATAAATGACTGCATGTTTTTTTGTTTAGTCTTTTAAGCAAACAAAATTTTTTTTTTTATTTTTATGTAAATGTTATAATATCTACCATTATAGCTGTTTGGTTACAAGATGATGGAGATTATTTTTTTCTACTAAATTTGAACTGTCATTGCACTGTGTGAGACATTTCTACACTTGACACACTTAGATTTTTCATTCCAGTTCATCTCAACAAACCCCAACATCCATGACTTCTTACATATCGACTGCAGTCAGTTCACAGAAGCTAAAAGACATACAAAAGTAGGTCACTCTGGCCTATATGTTATACTTCATTAATTTGTATTCTAAGATACTGTGATAAATGACCTACTTTTCATTCCTCTCACAATGAAGTTGAATTTCACTTTGATATATGTTTAAATTATTTTTAAGATTTATAAAATTGTTTTGGGGAGGAAGCGATCTTTGTGATAATTGAAATTTTGATGATTGAGTTATACTTAAGTTTTCCACCAGTACATATTTGAAATTTAACTGTCAAGAGTGTTATATTGCACAAGAGAAAAAGATTTTTTTTTTCATACTGTCATTATGACAAATCAGAAAAGGGTCTACAATAATTTTGACTATTAAAGAAATGGGAACAAGTGTAAATTTTCTTTGAAATGCAAACATTTTGATAAAAAAAAAGTTTTTTTCATCCGGTTCATAGCATTTATAGTATTTACTACAATCATGATAATTGGTATTAATATATATATGATATCATTGAATCACTTTAATTATACAAGCAGTTTATCCCCATCTTGTAATTGTCTCCCCATTTTTATTCATTTCATGAAATACCCCGGTAATTTTTTATTCCCATTATATTGAGTCACATTTAGTATATTGTAGTTTTCTTGTATACTTTCTAATCCATTATAGATGTAATAAATCCCAAATTCTCGCAAAAATAACACTCCAATCCTGACCTAAAAAGGTCCTCCTCTTGGTTAGTGTTAGTGGGTTTATATTGTGAAAAATGTGTACAAAACATGTTAAAACTTATAAAAGATACAAATTATATTGTTTATTTTTAAACTTTTTCTACTTTATTTTTTGATATGTTCTGAAGACAAAGTTGGTTGTGAAAAGTCTTTACATATCATTCATGTATGGATCAATATATCTTTTCATTTTTGTCTCACCTGCGACAAAAGTCGCAGTATGCAAGACATAGGGAGTATTGTCCGGCGGCATAAACTGTTTGTATAAAGCTTTATATTTCAGAAGGTAGAAGACCTTGATGCTTCATACATTTTATGCAGACACCTTATGTTAGAAAGTCTCCGTCTGTAGTATGTCCATTGTCCTTGACCTCCTTTTCATGGTTCAGTGACTGCTTGAAAAAAAAAACAGTTTTATTGTCATGTGAATTTCTCGCTTATTATGAGTAATAGGATAACTATATTTGGTATATAGGTACCTTGCAACATCTACATGTCTGTTGGATAGGGTTCACCTGACATCGACCTCATTTCATGGATCAGTGATCAAGGTTAAAGTTCTGTGATTAGGTCCGTTTCTCAGATATTGTAAGCAGTAGGTCAACTATATGTGGTGTATGGAATGATTGTAAGGAGCAAATGTCTTGTCTGGCAGGTTTCATCTGACCATGACCTTATTTTCATGGTTCATTGGTCAATGTTAAGTTTTGTGTTTTGGTCTTTTTTTTTTAAATACTATAAGCAATAGGTGAACTATATTTGGTGTATGGAATGATTGTAATATGTACATGTTGATCTCCCTGGTATCATCTGACCTTGACCTCATTTTCATGGTTCATTGGTCAAAGTTTATGTGATTCTTCCAGTAAAACCATTATCTTTAAGACTTTGAACATAGAATCAAATGTCAGTAAAGCAGGCGAGACATTTTAGTGTGTGCACTCTTGTTTACAAATATGTTTAAACTTTTTCTCACAGTCACATAGCTTTTCTCATTTGAAAGTAGATTTTTTTCATGGTGGATACAATCCGCATGTAGTGCATCGGCATGTAGTGTGTATGATAGATATTTGATATTAAAATACTTTCTTTCATTTCCTGGGTGTTGACTTCAATTTTGCTGTGTGAATGTTTTTTTTTCATAGGTAAACTTTACAGTATGAATTTTAAAGAAATATATAGAGATCTGAATAGATATATGAAGCATGATTTTTATTCTTGTATCTTTTAAAATGATAAATATTTTCATTAGGTTTGGTGTATTTGAAAACTGAATACTGATGTTCTATGAATTGTGCATGCAAATGAACCTTTTGAGATATATCTTTGTGTGTGATGATGCAGTTCTGATTGAATTATGTTTGTTTAAATGTAGTTGGAAACTAAGAATGTTATGAAATTTGTAGATAGATATTTTACTTTCAAATGCTGCAATGACAACTAAATTCCAATAAAAGTAAATTTAAACCAATTAGAAATCTGGAAGGATTTCAATTGAATTAGTTGGAAAAGAAAATCTTGTTACCAGAGAAATATTGATGAACTTGATGTAGATTATCCTTCATTTAATTTGTATGTAAGGTTCTGTGGACTTTAGAGCATGTTGTTTACAATAACGTGTGCTTGGAATATATTAAACTTTGAACAATGTAATAGAAAAACAAAGGATATGGGGTATCCATCCATGACACAAAATCAGTACATGTTTCTCGTTTATATTTTTGTTTCTAAATTTATTTGATGTAAAAAATAGCACTTAACCAGAAACTATATGATCACTAGTGTTTTGAATATATGATTACCAGTATTTTCAAAATGGTAATGTCATAAAAAAACTGTTTATTCTTTTTTTTATTAAGTTATACATATTTAGTGTAAGACATTTAGGTCATTTTAAAATTAGTGTTCTGATTCTCAGCCATGTATGATGACATGTTTTTACAACTAAAATCTTATATATTTTCACCAATTTATGTTCTATTTTTTTTTTAAACCACTTTGATGTCATTGTAAAACAACACAATTGCTCAGGTATAATGGGATCATTGTATTTGCACCAACTTAAAAAAAAATCAGTTTATTATTTGCACCACAAGGTTGTTATTCATTTGTGTAAAAGAAATATACTGCTTTTGCACCATTTTACAGGAAACATATAACACATTTAATATTTTGCTATACAAGATGCATTTAGGAGGCTACTTTTAAATGACTGTGATTTATAATGAATATGTTTGTTATGCAAACCAATATATATCTATTATTTATACTAATTACCTGTATTATTGGCACAAATGAAATTTTTGTTCAGGCAAAAGTGAAATATGGTTTGTGGCGCAAATGAAATGTAAATTGATGCAAAAACAAAGCGTCAGGAAGAATACATTTAACTCTAAGTAAAGTTTACTTCAGCAATATTGATTTTAATGCCTAACAATTGTTTCAATAGATCTAGATAAAACTCAAGTTGACATGACCAGTTACAAGAAAATAAGTTTACATTTAAATTTTGGATGGTCATTGGTGTAATTGAATTTTTTCTCAAAGTCTACTGGGAGAAGTTAATTTGTGTCAAAATATGAAATATTAAAAAAAAAAAGAAAAAGGAACCAGAAACAATTATAAACGAAAAAAAATATCAACTCAATAATTGGGGAAATTCAATGTTATTGTATAATTTTGCCAATTAAAAGAGGCAATACATACAAAACAATACTTGGTTTAATTACAATTGTAACATATTGACAAGGTTTATGACAGAAGGCAGATTCACAATGTAATTATAAAACATTATAATAATATGAAAATTGATATGTTTTTAGAAGATCAGGTCAGTGATTATCACAAGATGAAATATCATGTAAAATGACAGAGATATACCCAATCAATTCTCTTACTCTATTGATTCTAATGACATTGTAGAAAATTACTTCCTAGAAACCCGGCGACAACACTTCTACAAGCCTAGGTTTATGTCTTTATAATGTCATCTTTTTTGCATTTTATGGTTTTACGGCAAAAGCCACTTTTTATAAAACTAATTGGACAAATAACAGGTTTCTCTCTTTCATTTTCACAAATTGCATTTATAACTAAGACCATTTTGTTTAACCATATTTTGCTCTCTGTTGATTATTGATAGTTTTTTATTTACAATTCTGTAATCAATTGGAAACTTTTGTCTAGTACTGTTTAACTTTTTTTGTAAGAAACAACAACACAAAAAAGAAGTGAAACCACAAGATTTTAAACAGTAGTCTTCTTTTAACATAACATTTTATATTATTATATTTTCCCTTTACCTATTATAACTGAGTTTTGACATTTCAGAAACAAGAAGATCTAGAAAATCAATTTCAGCATGAAGCCTTTTTTCTCCCTTTCTATATTTTGTCTGTCATTTTCTTTTCAAATTTATAAACCTTTTTACTCATGGCATGACAACAGTTTGTTTTAATGTCAGTTTTGCAGTTAGTGAGGAAGACCGACATAAAGTGAACATGAAAAACAAGTTTTTAACTTGATATTGTTTGTTCTTATCAAGAAAAATTTGAGCTGACCACAACAAAGATTGTAAAACAAAATTAGGATGCAATAGATTGTACAAAGTACACTTGTTATTTGTCATGAAAATGGTTTAAAAAAAATTCTAAAGAAACTGATTAACTAATTTGTGTTTGTAAAAATATTCCCCATTAGATTCCTGGTAAAATATTCAAGCTATCACCCTTATAATTTCAGTGCCCAAAAACCTAGATGAATTCAAGTCAAAGGTTCAGGACATCCCACAAAAACTGACTCAGACTGTTGGGGAGGTGTCTGAAAAATGTTCTCTGCAGTGACAGTAAGTCAACTGTTGTCATGGCACCCATGTTTTAGTGTCTGTAGCATGATATCAGTTGTTCTGCACTATATTTTGTTTTCATTTGAACACATTTTTAGCTTCTGATCTATTATACAGCACCCATATATGTTCAGCCATAATAAATGTATCATTCATATTTTCTGCATTCAGCAACTGAACTACTTCACTTTGTCTGCATGTACCCAGTTGTACAGTGCAGGTTTTTTTTTTGTCTTAAATGCATCAGAATATGAGCATGTGTCCACTTTTTCAGCTCCAGTTTTAGTTTTGAATGCATGATAACATTGTCAGCATATGTTAAGTGTCACTTCATTTATATTTTTCATCTAACAAAGGAGTAGGCCCAGTAAGACCCCTTTTTGGCCCCAAAATATGGCAGTTTTACAAAATTGTTAAAATGTAAACTTTTAGCTATTTATTGGAAAGTAAAATACTTCTGTTACATAAATATGGACTGTTTTTACAATACAATGCACATGTATCTGATACTAGCATCATCAAGTCATGCTAAATTACTGAAATTTTCACAATTTTAGCATTTGAGTTAATTTTTAGACGGTTTTCGTCTTAAATGGAAGTGGCCGCATGTGTGTTCATTCTTAATATTTAAATGTAAGTTGTATTTGATGATAATACATAACATATATAAAGGTTGAGACTGAACACGGATGCGGCCACTTTCATTTTTGACAAAAAAACATCTGAAAAGTGACATATGATGGCATATTTGATAGATTTTTCATATTTAAGCTTGAATTTGAGCGTCTTTAATGACTAAATTAGTTCAAATCTTTCACATAAACTAATTAAATCGACTGAAGTAGATACTTAAGTGTTTAAAAAGTGTCCAAAATCTTTCATTAGATGAACCTGAAGTTTGAGGCCAAAATCCGCCCTTACAGGACCTACTCCTTTAATGTTATAGTATACATTTCTGTATTATAGTTTCTGCAGTTATGTCAAGGTTTTAGGTCTCTTTCATATGTTGTATCAACATGTACTCCAAATATATGCCTGATGGTACTTTTAAACCCTATTGTTTTGCATCTTTAGAATGATTTTATTTTTGAAATTGTTCATTTGAAAAGAGATTGAAACTATTCCTATGAAAGAAATATGAATTGAAATTGTTCCTATGGAAGAAATGTGAACTATCACTTGAAATGGTTATTACAAAAAAAATTATCTCTTCAATAAGATGTAATTAAGCTTTATTTAGCCAGAGATACTTTATTTGATATTTACCACAAAGATCTCATACATTGTAATTTTTGCATGACTATGTTGTAATTCTGTTTTCTAATGAAGCTATTACCAGCTCTAAATGTAAGGTAGCAGTTCATCTTAAATGACAACAGATAAGGGTGTTTAGGAGAAGTAGTTTTACAGAAAAAATGCTGTTAAAAAGCTCTTACATTTATACTTTTACTTCAGTATAGTTGTTGAATGGAGTCTTTATAGCAGTTCCATTATTACTGGATCTATAAAATGTTCCTGTATAGAATAATTCTTGATATTATGTACAAGTAGTTGGTATATATATATGCATAGTTGTTTGAGCAAGCTTAAGAGCTCCATTGGAAATTTTTAGCTGCCATCACTTTTTTTCAAATAGTTCTTATTGTAATGGGGAAAAATATGATAATGGCAAGAGAATGTGTATATAGTTCTAAAAATTACTCATTATTACATACATTTACAAGAAAATAAAGAAAGAACAAGCAGTCTATGTATGTTTATAAAGATGTTTTTCACAATTTTTGACATATATTCTTTTCTCTTTCTAGATTGCTTGAGGATTTCTCAGTAGTGTCTATAGATACTGCTACTGTAACCAGATATATGCAATTTTAGATACTGAAAATAATTAGCTAATTAATTATTGGAATATTTTGTTGCATTGTACACAAGACAAAAGAGGACCATACACATTAAAGAGGGCTGTAAGGGGGGTTTACGCACAGATGAACAAGAAATAAAGTCTGTATTACCTATAGATTTTTTATTCTGGGTTGGAATGATTCATTTATTAAAAAAGCTCAAATTTATTCAAAGATCTAAAAAAAAATTACAGTTTTGAGTCATCAATAAGTTTGTTATTTATATTTTTTTTGCATGTCCAACAGTATGTCATAATCTTTTAGAATTTCTAAGAACCTCACACAAAAACTGTGATACTGTTAATTTAAGTCAAGATTGAATGGCACTGAGAAACAAATATAGGGGAGATCTAATATCAATGAAACATAACTTCAAATTAGCAAGAGAACTGTCAGTTGTACTTTCGACACTTATTCTATTTCTTAAAATTAGAAAAAAAGAAGTAGCTGTTTTTCCATGATAGAGAATGCAAACAAGTAGAGTTCTTTTTTGATATAACATAATTCTGAAGTAATACAGAAGAAATTTGTTTTGTGTGTTTTAACTCTTTTTTCCTGTGTATAAACTCAAATAGCAATATCAAAAAGTAAGCTACAAAATATGCATTACATACATTTTTATGTGTAGAAGCTGTATATAGAACATTTTCATGTCAGATGTTTTCAGCAGATTTTGTACAGTTAAGTTAGTTTTACACTTGTGTTAAGATGTTTATATTAAGTTCTACAAATGATTTCACAAAATTTTAATATTTTCACAAAATGTATTAAGTACTTAGTTTAAGATTTCCATTCGAACTTCCACATGGAAAACTTATAAAATGATAAATTTGTGTACATTTTTATTTGGTTATTTTCCATTCTGTAAGAGCTACAATGTTCCATCAGTAAAGCTGACATTTGTAATCAAATTATTCTTTTGAGTCAGCAATATTTTTATATGTTATGGTACTTCTTTAGGTTTTTCTGTCTTTACAAATTAATCATACTTCAAGTCAAAGGCATCAGTTGTTCAACTGATGCTTCCAAATCTAACAAATATAGGCTAATCAAAATTGATATACATTTTGACAAATAGTATACCATTGCAGAGAGGATGAAAAAGAGATATAATTGTCCATATATCCCAGCAATGGTAAAATATAAACATATTCCACATCTAATCATAAAATAAAATAAATGAAAATACAATACAATACCTACTAACCTATAAAAATCAAGGATATTTATTTTAGGTGTTATTATGAAATATATGCTGATAAAGCAGTAAATATTTTTCCACTGTGAAAAAATTGTTTGTATACAATTAGAGTTAGCACACGATCTAATCTGGATTTGACTGGTATTGTCATGTTCACTCTTTTGTTGTTCACTTTGGAAGATGAAAAGGTTAATATGTGCAAACTGTTAAGTATTAATATTATTTTGACACAATAAGCTGGATTTGAGCTAAGTAGTTGTGAAATATCACATAAATATGATCCTCCATCATGGAGGTGTGAAGAAGGTCCACTTGATGAAAATTAATAATCTGTCAATGGAATTTATAGAATCTCTTGATTTATGGCCAATTTTCTTGATCTAAATCCCAAAATCTCCTTATTTGGTCATTATTCTGTCAATGATTTGAAACTCTATCAGGTATATATTTTAATTAAGTTAATGCTATGATATACATAATATACATAAAACATATATATATATATATGTTTTATGAATGAATACCAACAGAAGTCAGAATCTTTCTAATGATTTTAGTCTCAGATTAAAATATGCTTCCTAGTTTAGATAATGATATCCTCAATTAACTTTATTACTTTATTTATATAACAAACAACTCTGATATATTGGGAAGGAAATAAAATTTAATGACAGTGAATGAGTGGTATTTATTAAGACATGTGCAATTAGGTATAGATATTATTAAGGAATTAAAATATTGGTGGCATATGGCTATATTACTGATCTAGAACAGTCATATATCAGTCAATTAAATTTTGGATTTAAGGTTTACCCTTATATTTTAAAATCTTTACTTTTGGTGATGGCTTACTAAAGAAAGCAAAAGGAAGGGAGATAATTAAGCAATGGGAATTAAAGATTTATTTATGTTGACCAAAGGAAGATAATCATTTTCTGAATATCATGTGGCCAATTATATGATATTTGATATACTTATATTTTTTGTTTTTATTATATTCTGTTTTGTGTTTACCTTTGTTATATTTTAGTGTTTTTCTATGTTCTGACAAAAATTGTTAATTGTTAAATTATTGTTAAAAAAATATGATTCATTCATTGTCAAATGTAGAAATAAAAAATATCAAAAATACTACTTATCTTTTTTTTATCTACAAAAAAAGTTATGTATCCTTACCTTGGTAGTCAAATAAATTTGCAGTACATATAATGCCTACATGACTATGGACAAACAGTAAATTGCTGATACAATTGGCTAATTATAACAAACATCAAGAGGTCCAAAATACCTTAGCTGTATTTGGCAAAACCTTTACAAATTTTGGGTCCTCAATGCTCTTCCAACTTCGTTCTTTATTTGGCCTTTTTAACTTATTTTTTTTTGAGCCTTGAGTCTTTTGTAGACGAAACGCTCATCTGGCATACACAATTTAAGCCTGGTATCTATGATGAGTTTATTGAACAGTTGTATACTACTGTTGCTTTTATTTATATATTGTCTTCAACTAGATGAAAACTAACATGAAGATTAAACCATCTGTCTCCCCTTCATCTATAGATGTCACTATTATAAAGGAAAGGCAAAACAAACACATTCTAGTACGAACTGGATGTAGATATTATCATGGCAAATTGGAATATATATATATATTGACCGACCCCTCTACCAAGGAATTTGTTTTGCATGCACACGTATAAAAATTGCGGTTTTTATCCAACGCAATCATAGGTTTGAACGTTGTTTTCAATTTAGACTTATTTATATTTTTTCGTTTGGGCTTGTATTATATTTGCCTTCGGGTTTATATGATCCATTCATCCTTTTTCGACTTTTCAAAATTCAAGAGTCTATCCTAAATTGAGGTAAATTATATGGCCTTCCAAATACCGTTTCGATTCCTAACATCACTGAAGAGACATTAATTGTCGAAATCCAGATATGGTGTACAAATTTTTGCACCTCATGTTTGCGGTATACCTTCTTTTCCGCAAGTTTATTGTTTTCTGTTTGGTATTTAAATTAATATTAAAGATCCATTTTGTTACATCTTGTGATCCGTTTATTTGGCAATCGCCAATGGCAGTCAGCAGGGTATAAGAAAATCCATTGTTCGACCTGTTAGTCAAATGCGTTTTGTTTAAATATACCTTTTCACTTTTTTGGTCTTTTGGAAAATGTTGTTTGTTCTGTATTTAGACCCCTCTACCAAGAAATTTGTTTTGCATGCACACGTATAAAAATTGCGGCTTTTATCCAACGCAATCATAGGTTTGAACGTTGTTTTCAATTTAGACTTGTATATATATATGTTTTCAATTCAGACTTGTATATATATAAATTTTGTTCCAAAAAGGGCGTAATGCCAACCCCTCTTAACCCGCTAAAATCCCGACCTATTAACCATATATATATATATATATGGTTAATAGGTCGGGATTTTAGCGGGTTAAGAGGGGTTGGCATTACGCCCTTTTTGGAACAAAATTTATGGTGCGCTGTAAAGGTCTTGTGGCCATCAGAATATGTATATAGTATAGGAGTGGGTATCAACAGGTTTTAGCCCACCTGTCCAAAATGATAATGTATTCAATTGCCATCACTTTGTGTCCTTACTCTGTCTGTTGTCCGTAACTTTTCTTTAAATTCTTCTTCTCGGAAACTATTCAATGGATTGAAATCAAATATTCTACTATTGAGTTTGTGATTTTCGTTGAGATCAATCTAACAACATGGCCAACTAGTCTAAAAATAAACATGACATAATATTGCAATTTTGGCTAATATCTCGAAAATATTAGCAACTAGAGCAAAATTTCCGTATGAAAATGGTAACCAAGACTTAGCTCTTTCTACCCTGAAAATTTTAGAAAAATCTCATCCTGTTTTGAGCTATTGTCCCTAAAACGTAGAATTTTATCTTTTTCGGCAGTTCTATGCTTTTGTCTAAAAAAAAAAGATAGAAGGTTAAAGTTTAGATTGCAAAAAATGATCTGATCGGGAAGTTCTATCTAACAGAACACGCTGAAAACTTCAGAAAGATCTGACAACCATATATCGAATAAGAGCCATCGAACAATTGCTCCTGAAAGGGAAGTTTTACAGATTTTCATAAATTATGACTTCTCTTAAAAGTAGTTGCCACTGAAATGTCCATTTATACCAATTTTCTCTTGAATACTAAATGAGGGTTGTTTATGACATGCACCATCCCCTTCATATCTTATTCAAACCTCTTAACATTCTTGATATATGTTGTGCTGTTACACCACTGTTCCAGGTTAGGGGGAGGATTGAGCGCCCGCAAACATGTTGAACCCCTCCACATTCTGTATGTGCCTTTCCCAAGTCAGGAGCCTGATATTCAGTGGTTGTCGTCTGTTGCTGTATATCATATTTGTTTTTAGTTCATTGTTTTGTAAATCAGACCGTCAGTTTTCTCGTTTAAAATTGTTTTAAATTTGTCATTTCGTTGTCAGTTTGTTTTCGATCTATGAGTTTGACTGTCCCTCTGGTATCTTTCGTCCCTCTTTTATAGCTGACTATGCGGTATGGGTTTTCTCATTGTTGAAGGCCGTAGGATAACCTATAGTTGTTAACTTCTCTTTCATTTGGTCTCTGGTGGAGTCTCATTGGCAATCATATCACATCTCCTTATTTTCATATTGTTATAACAAGACCTTTACAGTGCACCATAGGTTTTGTCCCTGGGGTCCCCTCATATCGAAAATATTGTTTAAATATATCAACAAACCTGTTGATAATGGAAGTACTTGTGAGAACCTACTAATAGCTCATACTAATTATTTTTGTCCTGCTGATCATTTTTAGCAATATACACTTTCAAATTAAGGCGACAGTAGTTTACCGTTATTCAAGTCTCGCGAATTGACTAGGAAGAGACAAATCAAGGTCACAAACTAAATCTGAGGGAATCGCATGTACTCCTAAACGAACTAGACCTGGTGTGTCAACAGGGTAAGAAATGAAAACAACACATTATAAATTTCATGCGTCCGAAGCGCTTTTCTGGATTTAACTTCGTCAGGAACACTCAATTTTTGAAAGGTTTATTATCAATCATGTCAGTACCGCATACTGACTACTGAGCTGATGATACCCCCGGGGACTGATAGTCCACCAGCAGAAGTATCGACACAGTGTTGTAAAACATTAAAACAACACGTTATAAAGTTCATGCGTCCGAAGTGCTTTTCTGGATTTACCTTAATCAGGAACGCTCAAAGCCGAATATTTGAAAGCCAAGGATGTATAAGAACCGAATCAGTTGAGCTATATGACGAAAAAAGAAGGACAAAAATGCCAAATCCATATAAAGTCAACTATGTGTGAGGGAGTTGAAACCTTGGTTTCTTTATAATCTTGGTATTTATAAACGGGCAATTTTACTAAAGTTTGCTATTAATCATGTCAGTACCGAAGAACTGACTACTGAGCTGATGATACCCTCGGGGACTGATAGCCCACCAGCAGAGGAATCGACCCAGTGCTAAAAAAATACGTCCGAAGCCTTTTTCTTGACTTACCTTCATCAGGAACGGCCAAAGCCGAATATTTGTAAGCCAAGAATGTATAAGAGACGAATCAGTTGAAGAGTTATTTGACGAAAAAGGACCTAAAAAATAGCCAAAACCATCTTAGGTTAACTTTGCCTGAGGGACTTGAAATTTACACTCAGTCAAAATGTAGCAATCTGTTAAATTCCTGATCAGCCCACTATACCCTAGCTTCTATATTTTTTAAATAATAGCAAAGCAGTAAAACAGATATTTCTGGAGCAATAATCCCAAAACAAGTCGGATTTTTCTAACAATTTCAGAGTAGATAAAATTTGTCATGTTGATCATTATTAATAAGGGTGGGAATCAGAACCATTTGAGATATTTAATAATTTATTATATGAAGGGACAGGGTTTAAGATAAAGTGAGAAGGTCTTGCAATGTCACGATTTTGGAGTAGACAATAAATCTTTTAAAATCAATTATTTGACCTTCGGGTCAAGGTCAGTGGACATTTGCAATTATATGCAACACATCATCTTGATGTGGTAGAATCATGGACAAAATATCAAAAACTTAAATCAAAGGATAAACAAGATACTAACCGTACAATTCAATGTCCCTTATAGTCTTTTTTTATCTTGAGCTCAAAAGTCAAGGTCATGACCCAGATTGGCTGGGTAGTTTGAAGTAGTTCTCGCATAAGTAGAAGTAGTCAACGTTGTTGCTTCCCTTCTACGTCGTCAAAGATCATCAGATTCTTACGAGTTTCATCGAAGTCCAGCGGATCTTGCACATCGCCCCCATGCTCAAAGAGGTAGACATTGATGACGCTTGCGAGGATAGTGCATTAATGATGTCTGGTAGCGTCTGGTGCACTCGTTCCTGATGTAGATGAATTTGCGTATGTATTCTTTAGAAAATCCCTTCTTCATAGTTTTGCCTAAAAGTTAATAGATGTGTTATTGAAGCGATTTTCTAAAGATGTACAGGCGAGCATAATCCAGTCACTCCGATCGAAGGACTGTTTTTTTAACAGCGTCGTCTTACCTCAGTCAGATTTCCTTATGATCAACTCTCTAATCAATCGCTGTGGCAGCAGGATTTGGTTGTTCTTGTTTGAGGTCGTTTTTGAAAGGTTTACTTGTTTTGGCTTTCTAACTTTTTTGATCTGAGCGTCACTGATGGTTCTTATGTAGACGAGAAGCGCGTCTGGCGTATTAAATTATAAGCCTGGTACCTTTTGATAGCTATTATTTGTGTGTGTCCCTGTCCTGTATGTTCTCCCATTTATTTGTATTGTAGTCCTGTCATGTTATCTTGTCATTTTAATGTTATATTTAACATTGCCATAAAAGCGGGAGGTTTGGCTAGCCACAAAACCAGGTTAACCCACCATTTTTTCTTAAAATGTCCTGTACCAAGTGAGGAAAATGGCCATTGTTATATTATAGTTCGTTTCTGTGTGTGTTGCATTTTAGTGTTGAGTTTCTGTTGTGTCGTTGTTCTCCTCTTATATTTCATGTGTATCCCTCAGTTTTAGTTTGTAACCCAGATTTGTTTTTTTCTCAATCGAATAGTGGTATACTACTGTTGCCTTTATTTACATTATTCATTTGTTGTCAATTGAAAAGTTTTTCCTAACCGGTTACTTGGATGATTTTCCGACCGATTAACCGGTTAACCAGTAGTTAAGTTGATTGTTAAGATGTCAGACAACCAATTCATCCACTCCAATTTAGAACGTATGTAAAAGTAGCCCTTCCCTAACACAAAACAGTGCTTTTGATGAACTAACCAACAAATTTGCAGATATGAAACATTTGGTGAAAGAGAATAAAATTGAGAATGGAAATGGGGAATGTGTCAAAGAGACAATAACCTGACCATAGAGCAGACAACAGCAGAAGGCCACCAATGGGTCTTCAATGCAGCGAGAAACTCCCGCACCTGGCGGCGTCCTTCAGCTGGCCCTTAAACAAATATGTATGCTAGTTCAGTGATAATGGACTTCATACTAAACTCCAAATTATACACAAGAAACTAAAATTAAAAATGATACAAGACTAACAAAGGCCAGAGGCTCCTGACTTGGGACAGGCGCAAAAATGCGGCGGGGTTAAACATGTTTTTTGAGATCTCAACCCTCCCCCTATACCTCTAGCCAATGTAGAAAAAAACAAACGTACAACAGTACGCACAGTAAAACTCGGTTTAAGAGAAGTCCGAGTCCGATATCAGAATAGGAAACAAAAGAAAATAAACAAAATGACAATAATACATAAATAACAACAGACTACTAGCAGTTACTGACATGCCAGCTCCAGACCTAGTATATTTAGACTATTTTGAGCTAAAATTTTCTTGTCTATCAGCTTGCATTAACAATTGAGGATTAATGCGCTCCATAATATTTTAATTTAAGATTTTCAGAAAGCCAGGGGTTATTTTTAGTAGTATTTGGCTTCAGAACAGTAGTTCTTACTTATTTACAGGACTTTAAACATAGGTTGAAAATTAGCATGTAGAAGAGGTGATACATGTATGATTCAGGATATACCAGGTTTTCATGAAGTTAAACTTAAGGTAAAATATTTAGAAAGCTGTGAAAATTGCAAAATTTGGTTGAATACATAGGGATTTTGAATTGGTGGTCTGACACCTTTAAGGCCTTATCTACAGTACTCTACAAACGACGGTTTTATGATACGATGAATTAAAGTTTATCCTTGGGCATCATAATGCTTGATTTGAGATGATTAAGCGTGCTGCTCGTACCACCCAATATACATTAATTCTATTCGTATAACTTGCACTTTACCATTTTAGAGACGGTATTTCGTTTAAAGTATGACAATGCCTTGGACGATGGAGATGACATATTTACATGAAGGTCTACGCAATATTAAATCAAACTGAAATAATGAAGTAAATCCTAAAATTTAATAAGCTTACTACTTTTCAAAATACATTTATGTTAATTATGTTTACTTTAGATCTTGCCCTAAGCTGACAAGTTGTCTTAGTGCTAATTAATTTTGTAAAATTGGAATGTTTTCAAGGTTAACAATAGTAATCAATATGCTAGAATTAGACAATTGATCTGCCAAGTTAAGTAGCACGACGATCATTTTAAAACTCAACAACATTTATTTATGATTTCAATATCAATTATATCAAATCTATTAAAATTTAAACAGGTACGGTTAACTGGTTAGCGTTTTTTGGTATTTTAAATTCGGTCCTTCTGGATGTTGACAACACTAATTTATTTTCAAAGAAACTAATGATCTACAGTGTGAAATGGAAGAAGACGGACAGGCAAATGTCCAATAGACTGTTACCAGCAATAGCTGGTGACAAAAGGCGGGAACGTTAACCGTTTTAAATTTGAAGAAATTTCAGTTTATCGATTCCACAGATGTTATTTTCATGAACACCCGTTTGCCCTTAGAGATGCACTTGCCAAGGCATAACTAAACCGGACCAGGGATGAGATTAGACAAACGTCTGAATGCAGACGGAGTACCCAAACCTTGGTAGCTGCCAACAAACGTCAAACGCAAACGCTACAAAAATTTCCTGTGGTCAGAGAAAGAATAGATTACGGCATCGTCAGACCTGGGAAGCTAACTCTGCGTCAAGTAAAAAAAACTTAATTACATAACCCGTCCTACGTTAATTCCAGTGATTGTCAGTGATGTCACTGAGACTTGGCAGCTGATATTGGTGACATGAGTTCGCTTTTTAGAGATAAAAGGGTATAAAACATCATTCTCAGTATCATTGACGTCTTCTCCAAGTACTTTATGCTAGTACTGCTCAATGACAATAAAATGTGACAATCATAGATGCCTTTAAACGATGTTCAGGTAACGCGTTCCGAAACTGTGGACAATGGAATCGAGTTCTACATAGGGAGGGCATGCAGCTTCTCCGGAAGCTCGACGTTCAATTTAAATATACCGAAAACGAAATGAAATCGACTGTCGTCGAATGCTGGAACAGAACCTGGATGTAAAAGCTATTTCTTAGCAAATTTAACATGTGCTTTTATGTAATTCATTAGAACAACACTACACATCAATGTTCTTTGTTGGAGACAAAGAAAGTGCGTATCAACAAGAAGATGGATACGTTCAAGAAGGTGGACCAACGTACTGTTCACCGTCACCAAGTGTCGATCACTTAACCACAGACATAGAGATTCTAGGATTTCAACGACGAAAATTTCCAGGACTTGTTGTAGGAGCCTGAAAACTACTTCCTCAACGTGAATTTTGTTTTCTATAGTTGTCAAACCGGTTCATGTTATCCTACAGATAAACATCTTTCCTCAAGAAAAGCTCAATAGGTATTGTCTTCACCTGTTCGGGTCCGATCGAGATATCATAAAAGAGAGGCGAAATTTACCAAATGGACATTCAAACACGTTGAAAATAAACTGACAATGTCATGGCAAAAAACGAAAAGGACCAAAAGACATACAACAGCATTCACAACACAACATAGAAAACTAAGGACTGAGCAAAACAAACCCCACAAAAAACCGGGGGTGATCTCAGCTTATCCGGAAGGGTAAGCAGATCCTGCTCCACATGTGGCACCCGTAGTGTTATGCATGTAAGAACAAATCCGTTTATAAGCGTAATTCGGTAGGTCACAATCGGGGGAAAGAGGACGGGAATGTTAGTTACGACGATTGAAACATATCCGTCGTCATCTGTAAAACAGATATTCCATAACGGTCAACCAACTCGTGATGGCGTCCGTTAAATTTTCAAAGGGATGTTTTCAACTTCACCACTTGGAACTCTTGGTTTAATGGCGTCCTTCAAAGCAGCAACACTCTATCAAGGAAATCATGATATAATTATGATAGGAAATGCAAGCCCTGAAATATCGTTTATACTGGGAGATATATACTACATATGCCGGCGCTGCTGGAATGTTGCTACATAGAAATGGAAAATTTACAATTGGAAAGCTGAAATCATCTCTTTTATCGTAATGTTTTGTTCTCAACCGACTATCATTGTCAATTCCTAGATTTAAGGGAAATATGAAGCAGACTTACTGTCTCTGTTGTATCCTTTATATCACGTTCGATGGGATAAGAGTTCTGAGTCACTTTGTCAGTGTTTCTGGTCTATCTCCTCGTGATGAAGCGCAGCCAGTATGGCCCATTTGAAACACTGCTTGTCCTGGTCCTTTACCTTGATCATTGCCTTGTTGTTGACAGACACTTGGGTAGGGCTACGTCCATCCATCCCGCGATCGGGGTGATTGATGTAAACCTTCATGCTTACCAACTCTTTCATAATCTTCATCCATCTCCTTAACGTTGAACGTGATTTGACACTACACTTCCTCTTTTACTTTTTTCGAAAAACTTTGAAGAACAGTCTGTCCCGTGATACCACTTATTTACGAATAAAAATCGCATCGAACACAAAAGATAGTACTTTAATCTTTTCATGGGTCAAATAATCATATGTCACCATCAAGACTTTGTTCTCAAGCTTACACGTGACGAAGTTCAAAGTGGTGCACCCGATGTTGTAGTCTGTACCTGTCATCTCTTTACATTTCACCGCAAGTTCGAGTAATTTCGGGTTCAATTCTACGTAATTTCGGGTTCAATTCTACGTAATTTCGGGTTTAATGCTACATAATTTTGGGTTCAATTTTACCACTTTTTTTCTCGCATGCCCTCGTACTTATCCACGAGCCGCTATGGACCATCTTCTTCCAGGTTTATTTTTTCGATACTGATAAAAGTCAAGAGATGTATTTGCTTCGTCCCAAGTAATTTGATCGTAAGCCATCAGGTAGGCAACGATTTCCTCCCTATGTCATCGTCGAGTTTGGCGCAAGGTATGTTGTTTTTGTGACTTTACTGTGAGGTCTGTGGGTTTACAAATGACAAATATGAGTCATAATTTTTTACGGCCGAGGTCCCTAATTCTTCCCCTTTTTTCTGGCAAAAGACTTGAACCCTTTTCGTTCAGCTAAATCCTGTCCTGGTTTTATCTTCTTCGGTAAAATACTCAGAATATGCGTACACTACTCTTCATTGTTCTTGAGATTCATCCGAATTTCGATCCCGTCGAAATTAAACTCATCTACTCATCGATGGTACTGAGTCCCTCGGTTAGTATGTTTCAGGTTTTGCTCTGTGTGCTGAAGCGCAACCAGCATTGCCCATTTGAAACATTGCTCGTCCTGGTCCTTTACGTAGATAATTGTCTTGTTGCAGAAACCCACTTGGGCAGGGCTGCGTTCATGAATTAGGCGATCGGCCGAGTGTATTCGTTAATGTAGACCTTCACGCTTTACAACTGTTCAAATCTTCACCCTCTTCATGTTCCGTTATTTTATCCCCTGTGCGATTTTCCATCTTTTTTCAACACTTCTCCAATATCGGTTGCTATAGTGATAATTTCGTTTCCAGAGGCAAAGTGGGCTTCCTTTTCTTCCTACTTGTCATGTCACCGGTCATCTTTATAAAAATGCAGTGAATGATTGCATTTACGTTTGCCTCTTTTTGTTTTTCCCGAACAATCATTTTCGATCCTCGTTTGTCGGGTTGCATTTTAGAATGTCTTTGGATTCATTTGGACGTTGTGTTTGATTATTCATGTGGTAAACACTTCAATCAATGCTTTCTGGGATTGGTCTACCTCATTTTTTCTTTTTATTGTGCCTTGTTATTCATAGGCTCCACTTTCAGTTATCTTCATAATTCCTTAATGCTCAATCTATTTATCCCAATATTAACGGTTCCTGGATCCACTTCCCTACTTCCTTGTGATTTAGTTCCTTTTCGATTTTTGCCAACTTTGCGCTGATTTATATTCGATGAGTTCGACTAGCTGACCTCTCCTTATTTTAGAATACCTTACAGCTTGTGCTTCTTAGCAATGTTCATTAAGGTCATGTTACAGTAAATAGGTTTATTGATAGGTTTTGGTAAAATTTGGCAAATAACTTTGGCTCGTAGAACTTTAACTAAAAATCGAAAAACATAATGTATTCATCTCTTTTATTTTCTGAAATATAAATAATTGTATTCCTTCAAAGTGGGTGAACATTTGTATAGAAAGCACATACAATCGGCGAAAATGTTCTTGAATTTATCTTAAAATCATTAAATTTCCCATTTAAAATGTTTTCAGAAATAAAGAGATATAAAATGCATTATTTTATTCGATTTTCAGTTAAAGTTCTAAGAGGTATGCTAAATTTTACCAAAATCTGTGACAATGCACATTTACTGAATTTGACATTTGATGGCTAAATAAAGGCAATAGTAGTATACCGCTGTTCAATAGCCATAAATCGATTTAACTGAAACAAATCCGGGTCACAAAAACCAAAACTGCGGAAACACATCAACTATAAGAGGAAATAAAACGGAATAAGAGAACACTGAACTGCTACAAAAACAAACGCCAACATACATAGAAACGGACTATGTGATAACAACTGCCATATTCTTGACTTGGTACAGGACATTTTAAAAAAAAATGGTGGGTTGAACCTGGTTTATGGCTAGCCAAATCTCCCGCTTATATGGCAATGTTAAACATACCGCTAAAATGACAAATTACGTGACAGGAATACAGCACAAATAAATGCAAGAACATTCTGGATAGAGAAATACATAAATAAATAATATAATAGTACATTTCAACATGTAAACCACAGAATAACAACGAACACCTAAAATTAATTTACGACAGAACACAAATACAGCACAATTAAATAAAGAACTAATGGTTTCAACGATCAACATCATTTTGTTTGATGGTATCATGTTCTCATTACATATCTTATTTTTAGCTTTTCTCTTCACTTGGCGTTCGTCGTCCGTTGTCGTGGTCCGTTAACTTTAACAAAAATCTGGAACTACCTGGCAATATTTAACCAAACGTGGCCACACTCATCATATGGATATTCAGATGAAAAAATGTGCTAGACGACCCCGTTCTACTCAACATGACCAAAATGGCTAAACATAGAACATAGGGGTAAAATATAAGTTGTGTCTATTATCTTGAAAACCGTTAAAAATAGAGAGAAAAAACTGAGAGGGCCGAAATGCTCAGAATGTTAAGCTCTACCGATGAAAATATTTATCCATTTTTCGTGTTTTTGTTTTCTATCTTGAAAACTTTAATAGATAGATACACACTTTTAATAACAAGACAAAATCTAATCTACAAAGAACCATCAGTCGACTCCTTTTTGAAAATGTTGATCTTGAATGACGATTTTTATCAATATTTTGCATGTGATGCCTATTGTCTTGAAAACTATTAAAGCTAGACATTTTAAATAGCAAAACAGATCACCAATACAAGATCTACTTTTACGTTAAATTTTGCAGAAATCGTTAGTAGATTTTTTATAGAAGTATTGCCCTTAAACGACGATTCGTTTACCCTTTTTGTGTTTTGTGCAAAAAATAAAGAAAATAGAGTGAAACTGGAAAGAGAAAAAATTATCAGCAATACATACTCCTCTAAAAAGGGAATATTGTCATGGATTATATCTTCAACCTTGGCTATTTTTGTCGAGCCTGCGAAATTTATTTGACAGAAACTTTTTTTTGATTACGAGATAATGTCTGATGCAAAGTTTTGAAAATATATATTTTCATTTTCAGTATTTTTCTGAATGATGGACTTAGATTTTTACACTTAACATTTACAGACAGTCTGGGATTAAATTTTTTTGACATGATAAGTTTGTAAACCTTCATGGATTGTTATGAAACTTAAAGAGAAGCTAATCGTCAAGACCAAGAAATAGAATCTAAAGTAAAAGTTTGAATTTTTTTTAAATTCTGTATTTTACTAAGTCAACATTACACTTTTACACTGACAGCAGCAATCCTAGACAAGACACAGGGTTTCGCGGAACCCCTAAGGGAGTTTTTAACATAGGCAGTGCTTAAAACTTTATTTTTAAAGAGCGTCTATGCGGCGAACATCTAAAATATGGAAGGATTCCATAAATGGAATTGCGATAAGTAGTTTTTCATATGTAATGTTATGGCTAATATATCATACAAAAAATGAAAACAACAAAGAATGTTGCTTTCATGTGCAGTTTGTTAACACTATAATATGTGACATACTTATAGATGACATTAAGGGCACTTTTAAATGGTCAATATAAGTACATGTTTATTTTCTACCGCGGTATATGAAACGATTTTTCAATATTTTCAGCAATTCCACCTGCTCGATTTAATTAACACCGCATTTATATCAACAATTTCAGAAGTACTAATCGTTTGAAAATTAAAAAAACAACGTCTTTACACTTTGTTTTTTTTTTTATATAAATGTTTTAATTAAAAGTACAGTTTCGCAATACGCAAAATAAATGACAATAATGTTTAGCTGTGTAATCGTTTCTACACAATATATACATGGAATATGAGCACAAGAGTTACTAACCCTTTCAAAAATCAGGATGTTGTGGATGCTTTATCCTCTTTGCATGACAAATATGTCGTTGTTCCAGCAGATAAAGCCTCCAATAATATTGTCTTCATATGTAAAAACTATTATTTGCAATGTCTCACAACAGAGCTTGGAATAAATAGAACTACTGGTAACCCTACATATTCTTTAACATCATTTACCAAGGACGAAATTTTACAAAATCACAAATCTGTCCTTCTTTCTTTTGGTATCAACATCAAAGAAAACAAAGAAAATTTACCATCATTATACTGGATACCAAAACTACACAAAATTCCATATAAAGAACGATACATAGCTGGGTCATCAAAAATGATCGACTAAACATCTTTCTAAAGTACTGACTACTATTCTTTCTACAGTTAAAGATGGGCTTCAAAAATATTGTGATGAGATATAGTCTACCAGTGGTGTTAACCAGATGTGGATTCTCAAAAATTCGAAAGATCTACTGCTTAATCTTCGATCACAATCTTTGCAATTTTGCAGCAACATAAAGACTTTTGAATTTTCTACGCTTTACACTACTATTCCCCATGCTCAGCTGAAAGATAGACTTCACCATCTCATTAAACAGAGCTTTTTCTATAAAAATGGGAATCGTAGATACAAATTTCTTGTTTTGGGTTACAATAATTCATATTTTGTGAAAAACCACACTGAATCTACCAGAAAATATACTGAAGATGATATTATCAAAATGCTGGACTTTTTGATCGACAATATATTTGTTGAGTTTGGAGGATTTATATTTCAACAGACAGTCGGTATTCCAATGGGAACTAACTGTGCACCCCTACTGGTCGATTTGTTTTTGTACTCGTATGAAGCAGAATTCATTCAGAACCTTCTAAAAAACAAAAAGAAAAAGCACCTTGCGAAATTCTTTAATTTTACTTTCCGATATATTGATGATGTTCTATCATTGAATAACCCATATTTCAGCCAATACTTACATCTCATACCTTGATCTTTTCCTCAGTATTGACACAGATGGACGACTTCACACGAAAATCTATGATAAACGGGACGATTTCAACTTCCCAATTATCAATTTCCCATTTCTCAGCAGTAACATACCCTCTGCCCCTTCGTATGGTGTTTACATATCTCAATTGATACGTTATTCTCGTGCTTGTTCACACTATACGGACTTCATATACAGGAGTGTGCTTCTTACACAGAAACTGCTCCAACAAAGTTATGAGGAGGACAGATTAAAAATGACACTCCGTAAATTTTACGGACACCATCACGAATTGGTTAGTCCATACGATGTGTCTTTGTCCAAACCAACTAAGGACATTTTTACCACGGGTTAGATTGTGGTTTGTCATTACGTCGTCTGATCTTTTAATTACCGAACGTGACTTATTCCCGATTGTGACTGTTTTGCTGAGTGTGAAACGGCATTGCTATAAGACGTGTCACGGTACCTTTCTATCCCAAATTCATGTATTTAATTTTTATGTTATATTTGTTATTCTCGTCGGATTTTGTCAAATGTCTTAACGTCTTTTCTGTTATATTCGTGTGTTATGGTAAAGATAATTAATCACCCCCTTCATTTATTAGATTTTAGTTTGGTTCAACGAAATTTATACGATATATTTGGTTTACAGTTTGATTCAGAAGAAACACCGACATAGCTATATAATACAATTAATTATCTAATTACTACCACAACTTGCTATTAATCCTATCTTATTTTTGGGAAATATTTTTAAAAATTCAAATGTGACGTCACTTTGTGTGTTTTTTTAGAATTTCAAATGTGACGTCACTTTGTGCGTTGATGCTTTGGCTAACTCGGCTGTGTATTTTTATATGTTGGATTAAGTTGTTTTATGTAATGTATCCGTTTTTATTCTGTAGTTAGTCCCCACTTCGGTTTTATCATGTATATCTATTATATAGTCATTTTATAAAATTTACTGTTTGCTAAATTATAAATTATTCTAAATAATAAGGATGTTCTTGTCCCAGGCAGAAAACCCTGGCCGTGTTAGGCGCAACTTTTTGGAAGTTTTGGTCCTCGGTGCTCTTCGGCTTTGTACTTGTTTTGGCTTTCAAGCTTTTTTCATCTGAGCGTCACTGGATGGTCTTGTGTGGACGAGACGCACGTCTGGAGTATTGAATTTTAAGCCTAGTACCTTTTGTTAGCTAATATTCGTGTGTTTCTTTGTCCTATATATTCTCCCATTTATTTGTATTGTGGTCCTGTCATGTGATGTTGTCGTTTTGGTGTTGTGTTTGACGTTGCCATTAAAGCGGGAGGTTTGGCATGCCACAAAACCAGGTTCAACCCACCATTTTTTTCTTAAAATGTCCTGTACCAAGTCAGGAAAATGACCATTGTTATATTATAGTTCGTTTCTGTGTGTGTTACATTTTTAATGTTGTGTTTTTGTTGTGTTGTTGTTCTCCTCTTATATTTGATGCGTTTCCCTCAGTTTTAGTTTGTAACCCGGATTTGTTTTTATCTCTATCGATTTATGAGTTTCGAACAGCGGTATACTACTGTTGCTTTTATCTACGAAGCACATTGTTTAACACTGCTCATTGCGAGACACACACCTTTTACCAAATTTTAGAGACAGAAAAATAGTGCCAGCGTACTTTTGTATCTAGTGAATAGTTGTCTCATTGTCTACCATACCACATAATAGTGACAGTTAAGTCTGACTCATATATTAACTTACATCTAGAAATTGACCATGAGGCGACCCTAACTAACTAACTGAGAACTAAAATTTACAACAAAAGAATTGATACCACATTTTCCATTTCTGTGTAGGAACATTCTGGAAGCGCCAGCATAAGGAGTATGAATATCCCAGTTGATACGATATACTATAGTCTGCGTCTCCAATTATGTTTTTTCTTGATTGGGGGTGACTGCTTACAGGGGAACGATTACATAAAGGGTTCAAAGGGGGTAAAGTTGACGTCATACCTTCAAAAGTTTAACGGACGCCATCATAGTTTGTTTTTCAGTTATCGGTGTCACAAAAAGAGAGGCGAAGGAAACCAAAGGGATATTCAAACTCATAGGCCGAAAATAAACTGACAACGTCATAGCTAAAAAGGAAATAGACAAACAAACAACAGTATACAAAACAACATAGAAAACCAAAGACTGAGAAGTACGAACCCCATTACTTATTACTGCGGATATGTCTCAATTGTCGTAACCACAATTCCGTCGTCTTTTTCACGATTGTGACATAACCTAAAGAAACTTATTTTACGGATTAACACCTTGCCGGAGCAACACGACGAGTGTCAAAATGTAGCAAAAACTTCCTACCCTTCCGTAGCACCTACGTTCGCCCCCGGTTTTATTTTTTGTCATTTAATTGTGTTTTTGGGGCATGGTATTATCTGTTTTAATTGAACTAATAATTTTCTAAACCCCCCTTTTGGTATCTTCTTCCTTCTTATTTTTTGCTTTTGCATTAAACAAAATATTACAACATTTCAGTATTATTATCCGGGTATTGGGGTACACGGTTTTTGTTTTTAAATGAATGAAGTATATTAAGGGCTGTATATCTGACCTAGAAAAAACGTCCTTTTGCAAACACCCAGGAACAAATTTGTACATTTTTTATCTCCCCGCATTTAGCCTGCTGATTAGAGAAAAAGAATAAAGTTATATTGAAAGACTTCCGTTTTGACCCACCTGGTTAATAGAATAAGTAAAATACACAGATACGGGGAGGGGTCAAATGTAAGTAATACCCGTAATATGATAAGAGAGAGGGGCGAAGGATACCAAAGGAATATTTAAACTCATAAGTCGAAAATAAACACAACATAGAAAACCAAAGACTGAGCAACACGAACTCCACCAAAAACTTGGGGTGATCTCAGGTGCTCCGGAAGGGTTATCAATCCTGCTCCATATGTGGCATCCGTCGTATTGCTCATGTAAATACAAACCCGGTGATATGTCTAATTCGGTAGGTCACATTCGGAGGAAGGGGACGATATTGTAGTTACGACAATTGGAACATATCCGTCGTCATCTGTGAAGCAGATATTCAATAACGGTCAACCAACTCGTGATGGCGTCCGTAAAATTTACGAAAGGATGATTTCAGTTTCACCACTTGAAACTCTTGGTTTAATAGCTTCCTTGTAAGCAGCAACCCTCTATCAAGGAAATCATGATAGGAAACACAAGCCCTGGAATATCGTATCAACTGGGGGATATATACTCCGTATGCAGGCACTGCTGGTATGTTGCTACATAGAAATGGAAAGTTCACAATTGGAAAGCTGTAATCATCTCTTTTGTCGTCGTAAAGTTTTGTTTTCAACCGACCCTCATTTTCAATTTCTAGATGTAACACTAGATATGAAGCAGACTTAATTTCAAGTTCGCTGTGATAGAGTTATGAGTCACTCGGTCATTTCTGTATGAAGTCAGTCTCATATAAATAAAGGAACAAGTCGGCAAGAAGAGGAGCACAGTTGGTTCACGGGAATGCCGATTGTTTGTCGAAAAACATGTCCTCCAAAAGTTACAAATATGTTGTCAATCAAGAAATCAAGCATCTTGATAATGTCAGTTTCAGACAATTTTTCGTTTGAATCAGAGTGATTTTATACAAAGTATTCAATCTCTCCCTAAGACAAGACAAGTATCCACGTAGGCCAATTTTTATATAAAACAAAGCATTACCAACTCTTTCAACTGTCTTTTAGTTTGGAATGGGGAATGATTGTGTAAAGTGTAGAAAAGTCAAATGTTTTAATACTACAGTAAGATGGAAGAGTCTTAGATTGTATGCACTCTAATAGATCTTTGAATTTTTTTAGTATCTACATCTGATTCACGCCACCTCTAGAATATGCAGTTTCACACTAACTTTGAAGCCCCGATTTGATTCCTGATAAAATAGATGTTAATAATTTGGAAAGACGTTCCGTGATGCATTTGGAAGACCCAGCAATATAACGTTGTTTGTAAGGACACTTATGTAGTTTAGGTATCATTATAAATTAGAGTTCCCTCAACCAACATACATAGCTAAACTCAAGACTTTACACCGTTTTTCTTTGTTTCTGATTGCCTAAGAATAATTTACAGGCAGATGAGGTATGCAGACAAATATTTAAACAAGTGCCTATCATTGCGTATAAACGCAGCAGAAATCTTAAAGAATATTTTGCCGAAACCCGGCATTAGTTGGGAGACTTTTGAAAAGAGACCTAAGGTAGGCCACTTATAGAGTGAGCCAATCTAAAAATCCCGAAACACCGTTATTTGAAAAGAATTCATACCTTAGGCAATCAGAAACAAAGAAAACCGGTGTAAAGTCTTGAGTTTAGCTATGTATGTTGGTTGAGGGAACTCTTATTTATATTGCTATGTTGTGGCGGTGCCACGAGATTTTCCCTCCCGAGAGTATCTACGTGGGAAAAATATTTTTTCTATCACTATGATCCATATATACTCGAGACAAACTGTCACCGTTTATAATTTTATCTTTTCTGAACGGAACACAGATCCATAAATCACAAGCCAGTTGATGGAATTGCCATACTTTATGTCCAGAGTGGTAATAGATATAGACCACACGAGTACAAGACAACACAATAACAAACCTCATTCATTCTAATGCCTTCAGACAGAGATAAGCTAAAATTGAAACTGATTAAAAAGAAAAGAATTGATTTAAACCGCTTAAACTTAGACGAACCCACTAGTGATGTCAATATGCCACAGTCGGCTCAACAAGAAATACGTAGGCCTATGTTCTCCGAGGAAACACAAGTGATTCCACAGGAGGGGCCTGGCACTACAGTGAAACCAACCATTGAAGAGCTAAGGACTCTTGTGGAGGTGAAGCACAACTTGAACACCATCCAAGAAGGGCTGAGGTTGGCCAAGGGCTCAAAGATACTGCCTCCCTACATGAGTGTGGAATTGAAATTCACTCCTAGATTGATGGAGCATCCGTCAAAAGAACATATCAAAGATAAAGTTCGAGATGTACAACAGAACTTAAAAACTGTTGCCTTAGCACAACTGTCTGAAACACTTGCTAAAGGCATTCGGGAAGTGTCAAAACAATTAGATGACGTTCTGCAGGAAGCAGATATTAAGCTGCAAAAGTCAGCTAAGTATGACGAGAGGAGGGAGTTATTTAAAGTTGCGCAAGATCCAATTGAGGAGTACAATAGAACACTCCAGAACTACAAAGACTTTCTGGCTAGGAAGCCAACTGTGGCTAAGCCAAAAGATAAGTTCAAATTTAAAAGATTTTAGTGCAATAAAAGCAGGATTTTGTGTGTATACTTTATTGTTCCCTGGAAAGGATACTTACCTTACTGGTTTTAGTTTAGATTTTTGTACTTTATACAACTACAGTATAGTCGGACTTTTACGGAAGCCCATAGAGGACCTACAAAAAAATAATATTATATCGTTATCTCAATATAAATATCGTTATCTCAATATTTATATCGTTATATTATATATTAAGTTTTAAATGTCTTATGCCCGCTTGAACTAGTATATTTATCTTTAATATACACGAGGTCGTAATATATGAGATGTAGTAAGAGAATTAATAAGACAACTCTTTCCTGGGACAAATTGGCGTTATTGTAATAAAAAAAAATGTACAGAGGAAAATATAAATATAATGGTTTTGTCGTTAGGAGTTACTGTAACTGTCGATTGATCCTCCAGTGGGTAAGCAAACGCTCCCCGATAGTTGTCCGACCTCGTGTATATTACAGATATATATATACTATTTTAAGCGTGTCTGGGAAATTGAAAATCGACGGTTCTACGCATTTTCGCGTCAGCTACAGATTTATATAAAACTTTAACGACATTACATTTTTGCACCGACAGTTCGATCGGCTTCCCTGGTCTGTCGCTTTCTTCTTTTCGTCCTGATAATGCATGAAATATTTGCGACTGGACGTTAAGCAAACATCAATCAATGTAAACAGAAATTGACATATCAAGCAAGCGGATCAAACTGCCAGCGCAAAAAATATAAGCCTGTTTAATGTCTTTCAAGGTTTGGCATCCATCTGAAGCGCGCGAAATGAAGAATGTTCGATTAATCCCCCAGTGGTGTTAGCCGGCGCTGACCGATAGTTATCCGACCTCGTTAAATAGGTTCAAATTATGAGATGTTTCATTGCATAACTTTTTTATTATTACATGTAAAATGTCGGTTTATGGCTCGTTTTAAAGAAAATGGAATATACCTTTGAAAATATTAAGATGTTGATCCAGACAATTTAATTGAGGTCTGGAGCTGGCATGTCAGTAACTGCTAGTATTCCTTTGTTAGTTTATGTTTCATTGTCGTTTTGTTTAGGTTCTTTTGTTACCTATTCTGACATCGGATTCGGACTTCTTTTAAACTGTGTTTTACTGTGCGTATTGCTGTGTGTTTGTTTTTCCTACATTGGCTAAAGGTAAAGGGGGAGGGTTGAGAACTCACAAAACATCGTTTAACCCCGCCGCATTTTTGCGCCTGTCCAAATTCAGGAGCCTCTGGCCTTTACTAGTCTTGTATGATTTTTAATTTAAGTTTCTTTTATATATTTCGGAGTTTAGTATGACGTCCATTATCACTGAACTAGTATACATTTTTGTTTAGGGGCCAGCTGAAGCACTCCTCCGGGTGCGGGATTTTCTCGCTGTATTGAAGACACATTGGTGGCCTTCAGTTGTTTTCTGGTCTTTGGTCGGGTTGTTGTCTCTTTGACACATTCCTCATTTCCATTCTCAATTTAATTATACATAAATAAAATACAACGAGAAAACGAAGACCATATTCTTGATTTGTCGAGTTACTGACCTTGTGTATATTATAAAATAAAAAGAATGTTCAAGTAAACCTGGGGCCTTTAGTTTTCATTAAATAAGAAAAAATATGCGAAAATCTGCAAATTTGGGTATTTTAAGAGAAGCAAAATCTGAAAGTTTTGCCCACAAGACTTTATTGTAGCTCTTAGTGATCTGAACAATTTCCAATTTTAACTAAGGCTCTAGCTTTTAATCTAAAATTTGAATTGAATGGATTTGATTTGATCGATAAAAACAAATTAGAAACAGTAATTTTGAAAATTTAGGCGAAATGTATTTCTTACTCTAAAAGAAGCATATAATATATGCAGTGTTGTATATGTATATAATAATAAAATATACGACGAGGAAAAGTAACGTTCCGGCCACCGAAAGCTTTATTATTGTAGAGTGGTCTAGCGCGTCGGGCATAGTGCAAGGCGATTTGGTGCCACGATATCTCAGGAGCATGAGTTCGAATCCCGGCGAGGGAAGAACAAAAAATTTGCGAGAGCAAATTTACAGACTTAACATTGTTGGGCTGATGTTTAGACGTATTTTAAAATATATATACATATACAACACTGCATATATTTATATACTTCTTTTTGAGTAAGAAATACATTTCGCCTAAATTTCAAAATTACTGTTTCTATATTTCCATATCTACTACCAATGAAAGCCTTTATGTAATTATCATGCGTTTATGTTTTTTTGATATTGTATGCGCTTATCATTATGCATAGGGAACTATGTATTTCTTTTAAACTCAATGTTAAATAAAGCTTAAAGTGGACTTTGATAGCTTTCTTTTGCTCCTGGATAGATGACATTTCTGTAAACAGGGAACCTTAGTCTGTTACCTAGAGGAGTAAGATAATTGTAAACAGGAAATACTTTGGAATATTGATGAAAAACTAAAAAAGGCTCTAGCTTTTACGACTTTCAAGATATTGTCAAAACTAAGATGAAGATTTGAAAAAATTGCACATAAAGGCCCATAGCTCTTTAATAAGTTTTCCGATCAACCTAAACTTAAATTTTGACAGATACAGATCATTATGTACTAATCAATCTTACCCTCTGCTAGAATTTTGATATATGTATAAGTTTTTGAGTTCTTTGCAAAAAAGGTGCAATAACCCCACCCCACCTTAACTATATAAATATCAAGATAAAGATTTAATTATATCGAGATAACGATATAATTATATAGAGATAACGAAATAAATATATGGAGATAACGATATAATTATATCGATATAACGATATAGATATCGAGATAACGATATAATTAAATCGAGATAACGAAATAAATATATGGAGATTACGATATAATTATATCGAGATAACGATATAATTATATATCGAGATAACGATTTAATTATATCGAAATAACGAGATATATATTAAGATAACGATATAATATTATTTTTTGTAGGTCCCCTATGGGCTTCCGTAGACTTTTTATATGTGTAATTTCTTACTTAATGGATTTTTTGAGCTTCTATTATTTCTGTGTAGTGTAGAATTTGTTGATTAAATGATATTTAATCTTTATGAAAGTATGTTATTATTTTCTAGTGGGCTGTCCCAATGCGCACGCATGTGTAGCTTAGATTATCAGTATTTATTGTTTCCTTCTCGGCAGTTATGTTCTTCATCAGCATGGGTAGCAGACGCTTTAGAAAATCTTATAGATTAATAAATCGCAAGAGAAGGGTTTATTCAAAAACCCAAAGAAATAAGAGAACTCGAGCAGAGTTCAATAAGAATTTTAATCTTAATTTTACTAGAACAAAATTATCTAATGAAGAGATCCTCCTACTGAGCAAAGGAACTAAATTTGTTCCTAGCCCTAATATATTTCACATCAGAAATAATATTATGGCTGATTTTATAGAATTAGCCAGGAAAATGAGATGTAGGTTATGTTATTCTGACGCATCAGAAAATACAGAACTCCATCCATTATACTTGAAAACAGGACATGTACCTCCTAGGTGCAACAATGCTCTTAAAAATTATATAACAGACACAATGTTGGCTATATCTAGCTTGGAATTGAATTCATTTAAAGACAATTTATCGAGAGTAGAACCTAGATAGCTAGCGAAACTTACTAATAATTCTGAGATTTATATTTCTAAAGCAGACAAAAATAATACTACAGTATTAATAGATACGAATAACTATACTAAAGCAGGCGAAAATCACCAATGTAGCATATACTACGTAGAACTTGAACAACCTAATACTGCATCTATTAGTAAAAAGATAGAATGGATAGTTAAAAAATTGTTTTCTCAGAAAGAAATAGATGTGAAAACATTTACTTTTCTGACACGGAAATATAACCCAAAACATGGGCACATGTATTTTCTACCTAAAATCCACAAAATCAACCCAGAGGTAACTAACACTATCATTAAACAAGGTTTTTGCCATTCAGATATTGAGGTTGCATATAGACCCATTATCAACAAAAGCAATTCCCCAACTTGTAAAATTGAAAAATTCTTAGATCTAATTTGTAAGCCTTTATTGAGGAAAGATCAATTCTTCATTCAAGACTCTAAAGATTTAATTGTAAAATTAGAGAAAAAAAAAGATAGAAAACAAATGTTTTCTGCTTGCCTATGATGTTACTTCGATGTATACAAACATGCAAATAAAAGATTTTCAAGAAACTTTAATCAACAATTTAGAAATAATTGACAAGTTATCATATGATTTTCAAATCCCCAATTCAGCAGATTTAGCTCAGCTGATTAAAATAGTATTAGAAAACAATGAATTTGAATTTAATGGACACATCTATAAACAGATAATAGGCGCTTCCATGGGAGGTATTTTATCGCCTACATGCACAGATTTACATCTGGCCTCTATACTAAAGATGATATTAGATAAATTCCAGTACAGAACATTCATTAAACTACACTGTCAATATAGAGATGACGGCTTTATGGTCTTCACTGGTAATATTATACAAATAGAGAAAATTTTTAGCATTGCTAATAAGATCGACCGTCTGTTAAAATTTACATATGAAGTATCTGAAGAGTTAATGACCTACTTACATTTAGAGGTTTATAAAGGTGATAGATTTCATATAAATGGAATCTTGGATGTCAAATCTCACATCAAAAAGACAGAAACTTATCAATATTTACCACCTAATAGCTCTCACCCACATAGTTCCTTTAAAAGTATACTGTGAGAGAAAATATAGGGCACATTAGAAATAATAATAATGAAATTGATTTGAACGAGCACCTAATTAACCTTGAACTAAAATTAGTAGCCAGAGGATATAATAAACGCATTACTAGAGATCTAATTTCAGATACATGCAACAAAGTTAAACGTTGCAATACATTAACTAGAAAGACCACTAAGAAAGATATACCGTTGACTCTTATAACTAAATATAACCCGGCAGTTAAAGGGCTGGGTAGAGCGTTAAAAAAGTCCTGGAATAATTTATAGGCAGATGAGGTATGCAGACAAATATTTAAACAAGTGCCTATCATTGCGTATAAACGCAGCAGAAATCTTAAAGAATATTTTGCCGAAACCCGGCATTAGTTGGGAGACTTTTGAAAAGGGACCCAAGGTAGGCCACTTATAGAGTGAGCCAATCTAAAAATCCCGAAACACCGTTATTTGAAAAGAATTCATACCTTAGGCAATCAGAAACAAAGAGAACGGTGCAAAGTCTTGAGTTTAGCTATGTATGTTGGTTGAGGGAAGTCTTATTTATAAGGCTTGGTATCGCAATAAGAACTCACATTCTGATATCTCGTAACATTGATCTTTTTGCAGACACTTATGTAGTTTAGGTATCCAATACAGTTAAGGAAGATCCAGTTCTTCACCTTTGGTTGAAATTCCAATGGAACATAGAACAGACCTATGATTATCCAGGATTTCCTCCTTGGTAAGTGTCGTGGGGGTATATGTTGAGTTTCCAAGTGAATTGTCAATACCTAATTAATTTATCAAGCAGTTTATTTAATGTGATTTACAAACAAAAACGATGTTGTTTGTGGCTTTATCTGCGGGGACAACAACATATTTGTCATGGAGTTAGGACAGGTTTTTTTCAACAATTTGGGTCTTTAAAGATTGGTGTTCATAGACCCATTCAGTTTTTTAATTCTGATTTGTATCAGCAACCACACAGCCTTAATCCATTCCGAAAGAGTATCTCCGTCTTCTTTTTCTCGTTTAACCCATTGCCTGGCATAATCCTCGATTGAGTCAATTAGTATTTTGAAGTGATTTCATTCAATGGATTAAGGCTCACGATATTTCAGGCCATTGGATAACACACTTCTTAAAAAGGTGTTATTAACAATGTTTAGGTCACCAGTACTAATGTGGCCAGCCGGATTATATATAAATGGGGAACTAACACAGGTGCAATCAGGAAGTTTAGACTTGAAGTCGTAACTAATAAATCAGTTTTTATTGATATTAGTCTTCATCGTTTCTATCAACAACAATCATAAGTCTGAGAAGAACAGACAACATGACCAAAGAGTCAACAAAACGCCTCACAGACAACCTTTCCTTATCGTAGAATACCGTTGAGCCTGTGCTCCTTACCAATGTCTCTTGACTGGTTTACGGTTTCAGCGACAAACTTCATTTTGCTTGATGGTGTCATGTCTTATATATATAATAATATATCTCCCTTTTTAATTGACTTTGCCTCATTCTTCAGTTAGGTTTCCCCCCTTCGAATTTATTTCCTCTAAAAGTTTGCGGGATTTGATAACCTAATATTATCCTCGAATTTTATGAAAAATTAGTGAGGCAGAACTGTCAATTCTATACTACTTAAGGCTCTTAGACTATTGAATTTGCGTTAGTGACTTATATTCGAAAGGGTTAATGTTTACTGCATATCATTCGAGGGTCTTTATACTTTTTATTGCGAACTTATATAAAATACTTTACTTTGGGTTGTGCAATATGTCTTCAACCTTGGCTTCTTTTCTTTGCTTGGTCAGTGCTTAACACATCTTTATATAAATACTGTCTTTGCGACAGAAATGCCAAATATGGAAGGGTTCAATAAAATGAATTTCGATAACAAGTGTTATGTTATGACTAATATATTATGTAAATTCTGTTTTCATTTGCAGTTTATTAACACTTACATCTGTGACCTACTTATAGATGACATTGAGGGTACTTTTAAATGGTCAATATAAGTACGCGCACATGTTAATTTTTTACCTCGTTGTCACTACTTCTCCGTTAAAGTGCCTTACATCCGAGTAAAATGCTGAAACCTTTGAAATCATTTCTTTTATGGTGTTTTGTTATCTTAATTAATTGATATAAACTATTACGTGCGTTTTTACTTGTGAGTTGAAAATAAGGAATATCAGCCACGTTTGCGTTATTATATAAGTCTCTCCTTTTTTATAAAAATTTTCAACACATATTAGGATGATATATCTTCCTGTGGACTGTTACCTTATGAACTAATACGCTAAAGAAATCGACTCAGCATGTCTGTCTTGTACAAAGCAGGATTTATATTAATAGCACTAAGAATGTTCTCGTGTAGACGAAACACGCGTCTTCCGTTCAAAAATTACAAGCCTTGTATCTTTGGTGGGTTACTTCCTTTGATATTCAATAATACTTTTTTTCTTTGTATCGAAAATTTTAAATAAAAGGAGAGTGACCAGACGTGTTTATATCTGATCAAAGGATTAAACTAATATTTTACCAATTAATTCATACTTTTTAAAATCACTATAGTACTGCAATTTTAGAGGAGATAGAATTAATTGATTGTTGTTTTCTGAACGTACAGTGGCAAATATTTCATGCATATTTATGACGGAGAGAAGAATTTTCAAACAAGAAATAAGAAGTTGCATGCGTTGTATTTAAAAAAGAATTTAAAAAAATCCAATGAAAACAAACAACACTATGGCCAGAGAGAGACGACAAAATGACAAACAGCAAAATATAAAAACATATTCTATAGCTTTTTTTATTCATAGTAGGCAGCCCTCTTTGTTGGTTGGTTGTAGCATATTAATCTCACCGACTTTTAAAAGAGACCACCAAAAATGGACCAAATAAACCCAATATAAATGAGGTTGTGGATGAGGTTTACAGAATAGAGAATGATTCCCCTCCCCCAAAAGATATAAAGAGATAAAGAATAAAGAAAAATGGGCAAAAAAATAAGAAAATAAAGAATAATGGGATGCTAAAATGTAAAAAAAAAATTATTGTACAAAAATTATGAATAAGGTAAAAAAAATACTGATTACAGAAATAAATGATTAACAGAATAACGAAACTCTGCGTTTTCTGCATATCAAATTCATTATTAATAACTAACAATAGATTAGTAGATCATATGGAATGAAATGTTGAACTGGTCGTAATCGAAACTGGTTCGTTGATGTTAGCCATGATAATTATATACATTCGTAAGCATTGGTAGTTTTCTCCAAAATCACGATCTTGCGCGAGTTAACAAATCTTGACGTATCATTTCGTCCACTATTGCAGACAAAGTTAACCTTACATCCTTCTCCTGCATTGTGTCAGTTATTATTACAATACTAATAAAACAGTTCGTGACAGAGTTCAGACCAAGATAACAATTGACAAGAAAAAGCTCTGCAATAGTGGGAAAAAACAGAAAACAATAAGTTACAAATTTTATACGTTGGAAGCGCTAATCTGGAGTTATCATTTACGCTCAGGGCTGAATATTTGAAAGCCAAGCATGTAAAAGAACAGAAACAGTTGAAGAGCTATATGACCAAAAAGGACCTACACAGATAGCCAAATCAGTCGAAGGTCAACTTTGTCTGATGGAGTTGAAACCTTAGTTTCTTTATAATTTCAAAATTTAATAATTGAACAATTAAAGGGAATTGCAGAAACAAAACATCTCTATCGCCGGCAAGATTCCCTACGTCTTCAGTTTCATATTTGTAAGATCCATAACTCATTACAATTTTAAACAAAATGTATTGGTGAGGGCTGGAAGACTGATGCTCGAGGACGGATGACATTGTCTTTGATGTTTTTTTTGGTGGTGGTGGTGGTGGTGGTGGTGGGGGGGGGGGGGGGGGGGGGGGGGGGGGGGAGGGGGGGGGGTGTTAACAATTGTTTTTTTTTTTCACTACCAATCAATGTTAAATATATTTGAATATTCTCCAATACAATTGATTGAAAGGCAATGTTTTTTATGTTTTGTCACAGTTGAACAGTTGGGCTATCAAGGATAAAATCTAGTTCAGGTGATCGAATTTTTACTCTTATCAGATTCCAGATTTCTCTAAGTGTCGGTTAACTAATGGTACTATCTCTGTTATAAAACTGAATATTTAGCTTCTCAGTACTATTACCTCATATTACAAACCAAATATGATCAAATATACCTAATGTCATCTTATCTATTGCTTATTATCCCAGATATCCAAATTATTACAAAGATATTAAAATATTTATTTTTTTCCGTGTTTGGTTTCAATCAGATATTAATTAAAATTTATAAATGGTATCATTTGTGCAGTGCAGTGACAGATTCAAAGAGGTTGGGAGTCCGGGGTAGTGGGGTAATTACAGAATAAGCATATCTCTTCCTGAATAGAGAAAAGATGCCAAAAGAATTACAGAACACAGAAATGGAGACCCCCCCCCCCCTTTTTGCCCACAATCCAGACCCCCATATATCATTGTGACGGAGATCGTTTTGTTTGATATATTTAACAGTTTTTATTTTCAAAAAAATAATTTGTACAAGGTGTTGTTAATAAATGTAACGGAAAATATATATCATGCCCTCTCAGTCGACGTCATAATTTCATTTTAATGAAAGACAGTATTCAAAAGCTTCTCTCCCTGTGTAATATGATATTAAACACTTTAGACAGAGCAATTTTTAGAACTACTTGCATAATTGTTAAATCGTATTAAATTCTGTATCACATTTATATTCATAATAAAAGTTTCATATCTTGAATATTGAAAACGGGTTAAAATTACTTACTTGCATTAATATGTATATAAAAAACATCCGGTTCGTTTTTTTTCTAGATCTGAGAAAAAAGCAACTATGTTAAATAATTAAAATTGTCACATGGTGTCTTCTTATCGGAGATTACATTCCACGGAGGTTACATTTCGATGGATTCGTCATTTTTAAAACATAATACGTGTATATGAAGAGAGAAGTTGCATTGAAATTAAATGTTGACACCGATATCGATCTGTTGGACGTAGAATTTATTTTCAAAATTGGTGTTTGTTTAGAATAGACCATTCCACGGAGATTAGATGCTTAACAAATCTCTGCAGTTTACAACTTTGTTGAATTTTCTAGGCTGATATGATTTGGAATAAATGACGTTTGTTATAAACAAAATTATTTATGGTAACCTTATAATCAAATTTCTCTAATTCTTCGTCAATTTATCCCTTTCTGCACCCACTGTATAAAAAAAATTTAATCAACGTGTGGTTCGTTTGATCTCAGTTCTTCATTGGTTAAAATCCGATTATGACGTCGAATTTTCTTGCTTCCCTCTGAATTTCCTATTGTGACGGCATGAAAAAAGGCGACCATGCCTGATGACGTCACATAGAAAGAACACATCTTTTTGCAGATCATTCGAAAAGAAGGAATAAATTTGCCTGCGTATTGTTTGAAAATCATTAGAGAAACAGATTCCACCACCAAATCTCGTGTAATACGATATTTATCAACTCTCGGCAGTTAAATTTTAAATATTTAAAACGCTCGGCGAGCCTCGCGTTTTAAATTTGAAAATTTAACTGTCTCGAGTGGATAAATATCGTATCACACTCGATGCAGTGGTAGAATCTATATTTAACTAATATTACACTCTATGTTGTGCTAAATATTTTGTCCTGTTTGGGTCTTTTATTCGTTAACGGAAATTACAGTTACGAAGAAAAAATTATGACGGCCGGTACGATCGCTATAGTAGTGCAATATGTGCTAAACTTTATAAAAATTAAAAATATAGATATTAAAGAAATATAAAAATCTCAGATATAAGTATAACAAGTTACGGGTATATAACTCGAAGTCGTTAGTTTTGCTTTGTTACGGTGGGACAAATTAGCGTCCTAAAATGGGCGCTTTACCGGAGAATCAGTGTCTGCGACGATTTTTCGACAATACTTTCAGTATAACCACCTGCATGACTTAACACAGTATACAAATCAACAATTTCACAAGAATTAATTGTTTCAAATAATATCATAAGAAAATTAACGTTTGTACACTTTGCATTTTGGGAATATTATTGTCTCAAGATCAAAATAAAGGTCAGCAATAAGTAAAATAAATAAGTAACAAAAAATGTAATTTAATTGTGTCTACGAAACACATTGACTAACAGTGCTCATTGCGAGACACAATAAGCTTACCAAGTTTTCGAGACAGAAAACAACATAATAAGTAAAAGGTAATACCCCGTCTTTTGGTATATAGTGGATATTCAACCAGAGACCAAAGGACATAGAAGTTAACATCTATAGGTCACCATACGGCCTTCAACAATGAGAAAACCCCAAACCGCATAGTTAGCTACAAAATGACCCGGAATGAAAAATGTAGATAAATTCAAACGAGAAAAATAAAGGCCTGATTTATGTAAAAAAACAATGAACGAAATACAAATATGATATACAGCAACAAGCGACATACACTGAATAACAGGCTCCTGACTTGGGACAGGCATATACGGAATGTGGCGGGGTTAAACTAGTTTGAAGGCGCCAATCTTCCCCCTAACCAGTTACAGTGGCGTAACAGTACAACATAAGAACAACCTATAAAAATCAGTTGAAAAAGGCTTAACTCATCAGATGGATACAAATACCAATGGAGCAATACAAAATCATAAGTCGTAAAAGATCACTAAAAAGCCACAAAGAAAACTAAAGATTAAGCAATCAGAACTTTTCATCTTTACATAGCGCCCTTGCGGAGAACGTTCCAAATATGGAAGGGTTCCATACATGGAAACGCGAAAATTATTGTTAACACTTGAATATGTCAAAATAGATTAAGGTCTACTCTAGAAAAATAACACCCTGATAGATTATATTTTAAATGTTACTTTCATTTGCAGTCAATTAACATTTGGATTGGTGACAAATGTGAAATTGATTGGAACTATTAAACTATAATTTAAGTACGTGTGTATTTAGTACCCCGATAAATGCCACGCTTTTTTTTTTTTTTTTTTTAAACTTTTTTCAACAATTGCAGCTCCACGACTCAACACAGTATATGAGTAGACAGTTTCAGATGTACATGAACATATGTAAAAGAACCTTAAACGTAGTTTGGCATCTCATTTACGTTAACACCATCAATTCAACAAAACTTTACTTTGAGTTAACCGGTGATAAGACAACAAAAGAGATACAACTCTTCCAGTGATTAAGATGAAAAGTTTATCATTGTGGTTTTACTCATTTTATAGGTACTTCAAACAAAACAAATAAAATTGAGAATGGAAATGGGGAGTGTGTCAAAGAGACAACAACCCGACCAAAGAGCAGAAAACAGCCGAAGGCCACCAATGGGTCTTCAACACAGCGAGAAAATCTCGGACCCGACATACTAAACTCCAAAACATATAAGTGAACTAAAATTGAAAATCATACAAGACTAACAAAGGCCAGAGGCTTCTGACTTGGGACATGAGTAAAAATGCGGCGGGGTTAAACATGTTTTGTGAGATCTCAACCCTACCCCTATACCTTTAGGCAATGTAGAAAAAACAAACACACAGCAATACGCACAGTAAAACTCAGTTTAAAAGAAGTCCGAGTCCGATGTCAGAATAGGTAACAAAAGAAACTAAGTAAAATGACAAAATTAACAAAGGACTACTAGTAGTTACTGACATGCCAGTTCAAGACCTCAATTAAAACCTGCATTTATATACTTTCTGAAGTTGTTACATTATGCAATTTGAAGTATACGTGCAAAGATTTATTGTCTTACCTTGAAAATATATCCAAAAAGTATTATTTCAGTTCAATTCTTTATTTACCAAATGTTTTATAACATATGTATATTAAGTAAATAAGGCCTGTTACATGGATTTTTGTTCATACTAAACCAAATCTTTATTGTCATTAAATTAAACAAGTTTGTGAAAAATACAAAGAACAACACAAAATGCATTTTAAGTCAGACAGTAAAGTAAAAAAGATAAAATAACAGATCAAGCAAATATAGCTAAAGTCTCCTGTTTCTTAGTTCTAATTGATTTTTCTTGTATAAAGGAACATAGGTTTTTTTAGACGATGTTGACGAGTTTAAAATATAGTTCATTATTTTCATTTTCTTATAAATCAATAAAATTAAGGCTTCAATTTTGTATTTCCTCGAAATACAAATTTCTAAATGCTTCTGGTTTATGTACAAACAATAAACGAAAAAAAAAGAATGATACACAACAACAAACGACAACCACTGAATTACAGGTACATACAGAATGTGGTGGGTTAAACATGTTTGGTGGCATCAAACCATCCCCTAACCTGGGACACTGGTGTAACAATACAACATAAGAACACACTATACAAATCAGTTGAAAAATGCTTAACTAATCAGATCGATAAAAAGTAAGAAAAAAACAACTAGCAAAAACACTGACCGAACGTGGTAAGGAATTTATACATCCCTCAAAACAAAAAAGACACAAAGAACAGATCTCAGAGTGCTCGCAGTTACTGACAGCTAGTTCAAAGCTAATAACAGCTAATAAAAAAGCATGTATCTAAGACTAAAATATCAATCAGTACACATCCAACATCTAGTGTAAAGACGTTATTACCAGTCAGAGAAAAACATAACTTTGTGCAATGCCAAAATATAGGTATCGACAGATTGTAGAGATGTGAATGTGCATATGTGTATAACAATAATACTTAGTATTTTTTTTTATTAACTGATAACAAAATCAATATTTATACCAATAAAAACAATATTCGAGGATCTAGTTACAGTGCTGAATTGTTTACCATATAGAATAAGTGTATTTCAAGGATCGATAAATTTACAAGAATCGTATTTAAATTTCCGAGCTCGATAAACAACATCACCGTAAAAATTGGGATGTGCTATCCTGTTTGAAATAAGGTTTCTACAGGTACAGACAAACTTCCAAACCAAATCTTTGTATCTATTGAAGAATTTAGTCAAGGTTTTGAGTGATTTGTGGTAACAAAATCCTTGACTTAATAATTGAGTGATTTGTGGTAACGAAATCCTTGACTTGATAATTTACAAGTTATTCTTATATTACGTTCATTGAAATACAAAACATCACTACAGAAACGTACACAGTGAACGAGTTGGGATATATAGACACAATGAGAAGGTGCCAAAGGAACATCACTGTCCAAAAAAAGGAAAATTAACAAAAGGGAACGAAAAATCGTCCCTTTTGTCGTAAATTTATATGTAGAGTTTTCCTTGTAAAACTGAAATATCTATATCTAGGAAAGGACAGTTATTGCTGTTAATATTTGATTTTATTTAAAGTAAGTTCATTTGGCTAATTTCAGCAGTACATTTAGAGAATTCTTGATTATTTAACGAAAAAATATCATCATATGATAACAAAATCAATATCTATACCAATAAAAATAATTTATAAAGATCTAATTACAGAGCTGAATTGGCAACCTTTTAGAATAAAAAAATAAGAAGATGTGGTATGATTGCCAATTAGAAAACCATCCACAAGAGACCAGATGACACAGAAATTAAAAACTAAAGGTCACCGTACGGCCTTCAACAATGAACAAAACCCATACCGCATAGTCAGCTACAAAAGGCCTCGAAATGACAAATGTAAAATAATTCAAACGAGAAAAATAACGGCCTAATTTATGTTCAAAATAATGAACGAAAAACAGAAACAAGCGACAACCACTGTATTACAGGCTCCTGACTTGCTACAGGCACATACGGAATGTGGCGGGGTTAAACTAGTTTGAAGGCGCGAACCCTCCCCCTAACATGGGACAGTGGTGTAACAGTACAACATAAGAAAAAACTATATAAATCAGTTGAAAAAGGCTTAACTCATCAGATGGGTACAAATAGAAATACATCTAACAAAAACAAAGAGTGGACGTGGCAGGGTACTTATACATCCCCACAACAAAAAGACACTTAGTCAGGATCTGAGAGTACTCGCAGTTACTGACAGCTAGTTATTAGCCAACAATAACTTATAAAAAAATCATGTATCTAAGACTAAAGTATCAATCAGCACACATTCAACATCCAATGGATTTTGTGTAAAGACGTCATTAACAGTCAGAGAAAAACATGACCTTGTGCAATTCCAAAATGCAGGTATCAACAGATTGTAGAACCGTGAATGTGCATATGTATATGCATATAACAATAATATTAGTTAGGTTTTAATTTAATGATAACAAAATCAATATTTATACTAATAAAAACAATATTTAAAGATCTAATTACAGTGTTGAATTGGCAACCTTTTAGAATAAAAAAAAAATAAGAAGATGTAGTATGATTGCCAGTGAGACAACTCTCCACAAGAGACCAAATGACACAGATTTAAAAAAATTATAGGTCACCGTACGGCCTTCAACAATGAGCAAAACCCATACCGCATAGTAAGGTATAAAAGGCCCCGAAATAACAAATGTAAAACAATTCAAACGAGAAAACTAACGACCTAATTTATGTACAAAATAATGAACGATAAACAAATATGATACACAGCAACAAACGACATCCACTGAATTACAGGCTCCTGACTTGGGACAGGCATATACGGAATGTGGCGGGGTTAAACTAGTTTGAAGGCACCAACCTTCTCCCTAACCAGTTACAGTGGTGTAACAGTACAACATAAGAACAACCTATAAAAATCAGTTGAAAAAGGCTTAACTCATCAGATGGATACAAATACCAATGGAGCAATACAAAATCATAAGTCGTAAAAGATCACTAAAAAGCCATAAAGGAAACTAAAGATTAAGCAATAAGAACTTTTCATCTTTACATAGCGCCCTTGCGGAGAACGTTCCAAATATGGAAGGGTTCCATACATGGAAACGCGAAAATTATTGTTAACACTTGAATATGTCAAAAAAGACTAAGGTCTACTCATAGAAAAATAACACCCTGATAGATTACATTTTAAATGTTTCTTTCATTTGCAGTCAATTAACATTTGAATTGGTGACAAATGTGAAATTGATTGGAACTATTAAACTATAATTTAAGTACGTGTGTATTTAGTACCCCGATAAATGCCACGCTTTTTTATTTATTTTTTTAAAACTTTTTTCAACAATTGCAGCTCCACGACTCGACACAGTATATGATTAGACAGTTTCAGATGTACATGAACATATGTAAAAGAACCTTAAACGTAGTTTGGCATCTCATTTACGTTAACACCATCGATTCAACAAAACTTTACTTTGAGTTAACCGGTGATAAGACAACAAAAGAGATACAACTCTTCCAGTGATTAAGATGAAAAGTTTATCATTGTGGTTTTACTCATTTTATAGTTACTTCAAACAAAACAAATAAAATTGAAAATGGAAATGGGGAATGTGTCAAAGAGACAACAACCCGACCAAAGAGCAGAAAACAGCCGAAGGCCACCAATGGGTCTTCAACACAGCGAGAAAATCCCGCACCCGGAGGCGTGCATCTAAACTCCAAAACATATAAGTGAACTAAAATTAAAAATCATACAAGACTAACAAAGGCCAGAGGCTTCTGACTTGGGACATGAGCAAAAATGCGGCTTGGTTAAACATGTTTTGTGAGATCTCAATCCTACCCCTATACCTCTAGCCAATGTAGAAAAAACAAACACACAGCAATACGCACAGTAAAACTCAGTTTAAAAGAAGTCCGAGTCCGATGTCAGAATAGGTAACAAAAGAAACTAAGCAAAATGACAAAATTAACAAAGGACTACTAGCAGTAACTGACATGCCTGCTCCAGACCTCAATTAAAACATGCATATATATACTTTCTGAAGTTGTTACATTATGCAATTTGAAGTATACGTGCAAAGACTTATTGTCTTACCTTGAAAATATATCCAAAAAGTATTCTTTCAATTCAATTCTTTATTTACCAAATGTTTTATAACATATGTATATTAAGTAAATAAGGCCTGTTACATGGATTTTTGTTCATACTAAACCAAATCTTTATTGTCATTAAATTAAACAAGTTTGTGAAAAATACAAAGAACAACACAAAATGCATTTTAAGTCAGACAGTAAAGTAAAAAGATAAAATAACAGATCAAGCAAATATATCTAAAGTCTCCTGTTTCTTAGTTCTAATTTCTTATTTAAAGGAACAAAGTTTGGGTTTTTTTTAGATGATGTTGACGAGTTTAAAATATAGTTCATTATTTTCATTTTCTTATAAATCAATAAAATTAAGGCTTTAATTTTGTATTTCCTCGAATAAAGATCTAATTACAGTGTTGAATTGGCAACCTGTTAGAATAAAAAAATAAGAAGATGTGGTATGATTGCCAATGAGAAAACCATCCACAAGAGACTAAATGACACAGAAATTGAAAACTATAGGTCACTGTACGGCCTTCAACAATGAACAAAACCCATACCGCATAGTCAGCTATAAAAGGCCTCGAAATGACAAATGTAAAACAATTCAAACGAGAAAACTAACGCCCTAATTTATGTACAAAATAATGAACGAAAAACAGCAACAAGCAACAACCACTGTATTACAGGCTCCTGACTTGCTACAGGCACATACGGAATGTGGCGGGGTTAAACTACTAGTAGTTTGAAGGCGCGAACCCTCCCCCTAACATGGGACAGTGGTGTAACAGTACAACATAAGAAATAACTATATAAATCAGTTGAAATAGGCTAAACTCATCAGATGGGTACAAATAGAAATACACCTAACAAAAACAAAGAGTGGACGTGGCAGGATACTTCTACATTCCCACAACAAAAAGACAATAAGTACAGATCTGAGTATACTCGCAGTTACTGACAGCTAGTTCAAAGCCAAAAACAACTAATAAAAAAAAATCATGTATCTAAGACTAAAGTATCAATCAGCACACATTCAACATCCAATGGATTTTGTGTAAAGACGTCATTAACAGTCAGAGAAAAACATGACCTTGTGCATTTCCAAAATGCAGGTATCAACAGATTGTAGAACCGTGAATGTGCATATGTATATGTATATAACAATAATATTAGGTAGGTTTTAATTTAATGATAAAAAAATCAATATTTATACCAATAAAAACAATATATAAAGATCTAATTACAGTGTTGAATTGGCAACCTTTTAGAATAAAAAAAATAAGAAGATGTGGTATGATTGCCAGTGAGACAACTCTCCACAAGAGACCAAATGACACAGAAATAAAAAAAAACTATAGGTCACCGTACGGCCTTCAACAATGAGCAAAACCCATACCGCATCGTCAGGTATAAAAGGCCACGAAATGACAAATGTAAAACAATTCAAACGAGAAAACTAACGACCTAATTTATGTACAAAATAATGAACGAAAAACAAATATGATACACAGCAACAAATGACAACCACTGAATTACAGGCTACTGACTTGGGACAGGCATATACGGAATGTGGCGGGGTTAAACTAGTTTGAAGGCACCAACCTTCCCCCTAACCAGTTACAGTGGTGTAACAGTACAACATAAGAAAAACCTATAAAAATCAGTTGAAAAAGGCTTAACTCATCAGATGGATACAAATACCAATGGAGCAATAAAACATCATAAGTCGTAAAAGATCACTAAAAAGCCACAAAGAAAACTAAAGATTAAGCAATAAGAACTTTTCATCTTTACATAGCGCCCTTACGGAGAACGTTCCAAATATGAAGGGGTTCCATACATGGAAACGCGAAAATTATTGTTAACACTTGAATATGTCAAAATAGACCAAGGTTTACTCATAGAAAAATAACGCCGTGATAGATTACATTTTAAATGTTACTTTCATTTGCAGTTAATTAACATTTGAATTGATGACAAATGTGAAATTGATTGGAACTATTAAACTATAATTTAAGTACGCGTGTATTTAGTACCCCGATAAATGCCACGCTTTTAATTTATTTTTTTTAAACTTTTTCAACAATTGCAGCTCCACGACTCGACACAGTATATGCGTAGACAGTTTAAAATGTACATGAACATATGGAAAAGGACCTTAAACGTAGTTTGGCATCTCATTTACGTAAACACCATCAATTCAACAAAACTTTACTTTGTGTTAACCGGTGATAAGACAACAAAAGAGATACAACTCTTCCAGTGATTAAGATGAAAAGTTTATCATTGTGGTTTTACTCTTTTTATAGTTTCTTCAAACAAAACAAATAAAATTGAAAATGAAAATGGGGAATGTGTCAAAGAGACAACAACCCGACCACAGAGCAGAAAACAGCCGAGGATCACCAATGGGTCTTCAACACAGCGAGAAAAACCCGCACCCGGAGGCGTGCATCAGCTGTACCCTAAACAAAAATGTGTACTAGTTTAGTGATAATGGACGTCATACTAAACTCCAAAACATATAAGTGAACTAAAATTAAAAATCATACAAGACTAACAAAGGGCAGAGGCTTCTGACTTGGGACATGAGAAAAAATGCGGCTTGGTTAAACATGTTTTGTGAGATCTCAACCCTACCCCTATACCTCTAGCCAATGTAGAAAAAACAAACACACAGCAATACGCACAGTAAAACTCAGTTTAAAAGAAGTCCGAGTCCGATGTCAGAATAGGTAACAAAAGAAACTAAGCAAAATGACAAAATTAACAAAGGACTACTAGCAGTTACTGACATGCCAGTTCAAGACCTCAATTAAACATGCATATATATACTTTCTGAAGTTGTTACATTATGCAATTTGAAGTATACGTGCAAAGACTTATTGTCTTACCTTGAAAATATATCCAAAAAGTATTCTTTCAATTTAATTCTTTATTTACCAATTGTTTTATAACATATGTATTTTAAATAAATAAGGCCTGTTACATGGATTTTTGTTCATACTAAAGCAAATTTTTATTTTCATTAAATTAAACAAGTTTGTGAAAAATACAAAGAACAACACAAACATGCATTTTAAGACAGACAGTAAAGTAAAAAAGATAAAATGACAAATCAAGCAAATATATCTAAAGTCTCCTGTTTCTTAGTTCTAATTGATTTTTCTTGTATAAAGGAACATAGTTGTTGGCATGTCACGGGTTATGTTCTTCTCATATATGTTATGATGGTATGATACTAAACCCCTAACGGGAAGGATTGTGCCTGATATTCATATGATGAAGACATAATCTTTCAATCAGTTTAATTGAAGTCTGGAGCTGGCATGTCAGTTAACTGCTAGTAGTCTGTTGTTATTTATGTATTATTGTCATTTTGTTTATTTTCTTTGGTTACATCTTCTGACATCAGACTCGGACTTCTCTTGAACTGAATTTTAATGTGCGTATTGTTATGCGTTTACTTTTCTGCATTGGCTAGAGGTATAGGGGGAGGGTTGAGATCTCATTAACATGTTTAACCCCGCCGCATTTTTGCGCCTGTCCCAAGCCAGGAGCCTCTAGCCTTTGTCAGTCTTGTATTATTTTTAATTTTAGTTTCTTGTGTACAATTTGGAGTTTAGTATGGCGTTCATTATCACTGAACTAGTATATATATATTTGTTTAGGGGCCAGCTGAAGGACGCCTCCGGGTGCGGGAATTTCTCGCTGCATTGAAGACCTGTTGGTGACCTTCTGCTGTTGTCTGTTCTATGGTCGGGTTGTTGTCTCTTTGACACATTCCCAATTTCCATTCTCAATTTTATAGGTTTTTTTAGACGATGTTGACGTGTTTAAAATATAGTTCATTATTTTCATTTTCTTATAAATCAATAAAATTAAGGCTTTAATTTTGTATTTCCTCGAAATACAAATTTCTAAATGCTTCTGGTTTATGTACAAACAATAAACGAAAAAAAAAACAATGATACACAGCAACAAACGACAACCACTGAATTGCAGGTACATACAGAATGTGATGGGGTTAAACATGTTTGGTGGCATCAAACCATCCCCTAACCTGGGACACTGGTGTAACAATACAACATAAGAACAAACTATACAAATCAGTTGAAAAGGTCTTAACTAATTAGATCGATAAAAAGAAGAAAAAAAAACAACTAGCAAAAACACTGACCGAACGTGGTAAGGAATTTATACATCCCTCAAAACAAAAGACACAAAGAACAGATCTCAGAGTGCTCGCAGTTACTGACAGCTAGTTCAAAGCTAATAACAACTAACAAAAAAGCATGTATCTAAGACTAAAATATCAATCAGTACACGTCCAACATCTAGTAAAGACGTTATTACCAGTTAGAGAAAAACATAACTTTGTGCAATGCCAAAATATAGGTATCGACAGATTGTAGAGATGTGAATGTGCATATGTGTATAACAATAATACTTAATATGTTTTTTAATTAACTGATAACAAAATCAATACTTATACCAATAAAAACAATATTCGAGGATCTAGTTACAGTGCTGAATTGTTTACCTTATAGAATAAGTGTATTTCAAGGATCGATAAGTTTATAAGAATTGTATTTAAATTTCCGAGCTCGATAAACAACATCACCGTAAAAATTGGGATGTCCTATCCTGTTTGAAATAAGTTTTCTACAGGTACAGACAAACTTCCAAACCAAATCTTTGTATCTATTGAAGAATTTAGTCAAGGTTTTGAGTGATTTGTGGTAACAAAATCCTTGACTCAATAATTGAGTGATTTGTGGTAACGAAATCCTTGACTTGATAATTGAGTGATTTGTGGTAACGAAATCCTTGACTTGATAATTTACAAGTTATTCTTATATTACGTTCATTGAAATACAAAACATCACTACAGAAACGTACACAGTGAACGAGTTGGGATATATACACACAGTGAGAAGGTGCCAAAGGAACATCACTGTCCGAAAAAGGAAAATTAACAATAGGGAACGAAAAATCGTCCCTTTTGTCGTAAATTTAGAGTTTTCCTTGTAAAACTGAAATATCTAAATCTAGGAAAGGACAGTTATTGCTGTTAATATTTGATTTATTTAAAGTAAGTTCATTTGGCTAATTTCAGCAGTATATTTACAGAATTCTTGATTATTTAACGAAAAAATATCATCAAGTTATCAATTAAATGAAATTTAGACGGGATTTTATTGAGTTTGGCCATAAACTCTGATTCATAACAGTTCAGGAACAAGTCTGATATTAAAGGTTATGCAATTGGTGCCCATATGAATACCTACAACATGTCGATAAGCTTTATTGTCGAAACGTACATAAATGGTCTAAAGGAGACAATTTACAAATTTAATCATCTCATCACACCTCCAGTAAGTATATCTAGCATATTTACCTTTCTCATAAGAGAAAAAAGCTTTCTATGAGTTGCAGCAAATAAATTTGCAATCATATTTGCCAAACGACCATTTAATTAAAAAGGAAATCCTGTGTTTGATAAGATTATGTGGAAGTCTAGTATAAAGAGTTGAAAAGTCAAAACTGTCAACCGAATAAAAAAAAACCATCAAAACACGTAATTTATCTTAAACATTCAAAGAATTTTTTACACTTCGAAAATAGTTGATTCCACTATTGTCATATGTTTTTTTTACACAAGTTAATGATAAGTTCTTTAATAGTAGTTAAGGAACTAGTTAAATACACTGAAAGATAAGTAGTAGAACACTTACAAAAGGTCGAGATGAAACGATATTTTTCAAGTTTTGAGTAGTTTAGGTAACCAATATATAGTGGGGACCTGTAAACAAACACAAACCGCTTTGTAAGTACTTGAAGTTTGTTTATTGTTCTAGACGTTGGCGTATTATTTACCCTTTTATTCATTTCTAGACTATTTTCAAAAAAAGATATTCGAATATCAACAATATTCATACATTTATTTAAAAAGAATGAAGAGAATTTTTATGCGATTTTTTTCGTTTACACCAATTTTCACAATAGGATAAAAGAGCGTCTTTAATGACCTGACGACACTGTTTTCTATAGGATCTTTATCTATAAAACCTATTGGGTCAATTGTTCCCGGTTTTTAAGTACTTGTTTTTATGTCTATCAGGAAAATATATATTTACGAATAGGTTTCTCTGAGTTGCATGTCAAAACTGGTTTCATTAGAGAACCAAAAAGATTAAACGCCACTTTAACAGTTAGATTATTCAAGGACTTTCTACATTTTTAAAAATTTTAAATAAAACTTTCTTAGCTTTTTTACCCATTCGGTGGTACTATGGGCCAGATTACCATTACGTTTTAACTGATAACAAATAATATACAAAATGAAAACAACACTTTATAAATATCTTGCGTCCGAAGTGCTTTTCTGGATTTACCTTCATCAGGAACGATCAAAGCCAAATTTTCGAAAGCCAAGAATGAACAAGAATATATGACCAATAAGGACCTAACATTTATAGCCAAATCCATCTGAGGTCAAATCTTCCTGAGGGATTTGAAACCTTAGTTTCGTAATTAATAATCTATAAATTTATAAACGGACAATTTAGGAGAGGGTTGTTGTAAATCATGTCAATACTTCGTACTGAGCTGATGAAACACTCAGGGACTGATAGTCCATCAGCAGCGGAATCGACCCAATACTGCTAAAAATGTAAACAACACTTTATAAATGTCTTGCGTATGAAGCGCTATTCTAGATTTAACTTCATCAGGAACGGTCAAAGCCAAATATTTGAAAGCCAGGAATATATAAAAACCAACACAGGTGAAGAGCTATAAGACCAAATAGGACTTAAAATAATTGCCAAATCCATCTAAGGTCAACTTTGCCTGAGGAAGTTGAAACCTAAGTTTCTTAATTAATAATTTATAAATTTATAAAAGGACATTTGTTATATACCAAAGTTCTGACTACTGGGATGCTGATACCCTCGGGAAATGATAGTCCACCAGCAGCGGTATCGACCCCTTTTATTAAAAGTTTTTTAAATAATTCACATTTTTAATCAGAAATATTGAAACCCTACAATTTAGAGTTAACTAGCGAGCCAGAATTACATAGGTTTTAGTGAAGTGAGTAGGACGTCCGGCAGGTTTTGTTAGATTCAACATTTACAAATTTTGCTGATCCTTTCGATAAGAACTCCTGTTGAGATTGTGTTTTTTCGTGTATGTCGGTTAAGATTTTTGGAGAGTGGACCAGTTTATTTCCGAGTGAAATTACAAACGATCAAATCGATTCACTGCTTTTTCGTATGTAATATAGTTTTCTTCGTGATCGTTCATCTTATTCCTAATACTGTGCATGTTTTGTACACAAACGACACATAATATTTCGCCTTTTATATTGTCCAGGTTTCTTTCGAGTACAACATTTTAAACGTTCTGGGTTTTTTAGATGGTCTAAATTTTGTTAAGAAATATGCATACTATCCGTTTGAAATAATCAAAAAGACGTGTATATAAAAATTATTCTATATTAGACTTTTAGAACACTGTAACTTGGCGAACCTATTCATGTGATCCTAATGGTAATTATCTTTTCTCAAGAGAAGCATAATATGTAATGTCTTCTCCTGCTTGAGTGTAATCGAGATATCATATCTTTCATTCGTCTCATTAACGGTGAACGTGGTGTTTCACCATACTTTCTCTTTTAATATTTGTTATCAACTTTGAAGAATCCGTGCCAGTTTATCTAGTCATATCTCTTGATGAATAATCAACCATTCGAACACAAAAATCTTAATTTAATCTTTTTCTAGGCCAAATAATCATCTCTTTAATCAACTTTTCTCGCATGCTCATGTATTACTCCAGAAAAATGCAGAAATATTGGTACCCTTAATGTTCTTACTACCACTGGGCCGATACCTCTGCTGGTGGACTCTAAGTCACCGAGGGTACCACCAGCCCAGTAGTGAGTACTTCGGTACTGGTATGAAAATACGGATATTGTGTTATTAAAATAAAATAAATCATTTCTTTGGATTGGACAGCGCGTTTGTAAATTTTCGGATTCAATTCTACCATATGTTCTCGCATGTCCACGTAGTCTTGGCATCGTCCCGAGTAATTTGATTGCGTAATCGAGATCGTGATGGTTTCCTACCGAAGTGAGTCTGTCGTGTTGTATTTTGTTTCGTGAATTTAGTGTGAGGTCTATCGTTTTTCATTTGCAGCCAGTAAGTCATGATTTGTTTTCCTCGGCCGGCATCCCACATTGCTTCTCTATCTTTCTGGCAAAGAGACTTAAATCCTTTTCTCTGTGATCCCTCGTAATAGTTCAGCAAATCCTGTCCTGTTCTCCTTTTTCCTACTTGACTTCCTCGGTATAACACTCAAAATCTGAGTTCACTACGAATGAAACCTCAAAAAAAAATCTCATACGATTTTCTAAATTTTAGTAGGTCCCTTCATCCGGCATTGTTTCTTTCACGGCCTGGCTGTTGTCACAGTACCCTTTGTGCTTGCCTAGCGTAAGGTCGTTTTAGAAGTGTTTAAGGCACCTGTTGTGAATGGAGATATTTCCGTCGTGATCAGAGGATCTTTCGTTGTTCATGAGATTCATCCGAAAATCGATCACTTCGGAATTGAACTCATCTACGCATCAGTGGTACTGATTATCTTTGGTCTAGCCCCATGCTGAAGATCAGCCAGTACAGCCGATACGAAACACTGCTTGTCCTGGTCCTTTATATTGATAATTGCCTTGTTGGTTGACAGCTACTTCGGAACGGTCACGTCCAGGGAACCGGCGATCGGTCTGTATTCATTGATGTTAACCTTCATGCTTACCACCACCTCTTTCAATGTCCAACCGCTTTCCCCCTGTTCATTTCACGAGTATCTCCCCTATGCGACCGTCCATTTTCTACAATATGTCTCCAGTGTCGGTCGCTATAGTGCTTACTTCTGCACAGTGAGCTTCCTTTTCTTTTTTTATATAATATTTTTTTTTTCATTCTTTTCATCAGTCATCTTAATAAAAATGCAGTGCATGATCATATTTATTTTTTCCCTATTCGATTCGCCCTATAGATACATTCGGTCATATTGGGTCGGTTCGCATTTTTGAATTGTCTTTGGATTCATTTGGACTATATATTTGATTATCCAAGTGCTATGCACCTCATTCAAGGCTTTCTAAGATTGGTCTACTTCTTTTCTTTTCTTTTATGCCCCCGCAACTGAAAGTTGGGGGCATATTGTTTTACCCCTGTCCGTCCGACCGTCTGTCCTTCCATCTGTCCGTCCGTCCGTCTGTCCGTCCGTTTGTCTGTCCGTCCGTCTGTCCTTCCGTTTGTCCGTCCGTCCCATTATGGGTATATAGTTATTCCAGATAAGTCCTCCTACAGTTTAAATGCTAGGAACTTTTCACTTCGATGGCTGTATGTACATACATTGAAGTTGTGCATGTGGTCAGGGTTTGGATTTTTATTGATATTTGCTCTTTAAGGAGATAGTTGAACTTTATCATTTTTAGTGTATATACTTGCATTAGAGGTGCACAGCGTTTCCGGATAACTCCTCCTACAGTTTGACTGCTAGGAAGTTATCACTTTGCTGGCTGTTTTTACATAAATTGAAGGTGTGCATGTGGTCAGGGTTTTGATTTTTATTAACATTTGCTCAACTTCGTGTATTTTAAAATAACACTTTGCATCTGCGGGGGCGTCATTTGTATCTCCCAGACACAATAATATCTCAAAGAAAGTCCTACATTGACTTTGTTATAATACAGTTATTACAAAGTGGAGTACGAGGCATCACTTTTTCCAGTTTCCATTGTACCTTGTTTCTCATAGCTTTCTCTACCACCCTTTTTCACAATTACTTAGTGCTCAATCTTCTTACCCCTTATTATAATGTTCCCATATCCACTTCCGAAGTTCGTTGGTTCCTTTTCTATCTTTGTCAGCTTTGTGATGATTTTAGATTCATCCAGTTCGACTAGCTCACCTCTACTCATCTTAGAATACCCTTAGAGGTTGTGCTAGTTTCAGCGATCAACAACCGCCTCGCTGGTCTCGTGGTAGCGTGTTCGCCTCGAGTGCGGTAAGTCGTGGGTTCGAACCCTGGCCGTGTTAAACCAAAGACTTTAAAATTGGTATTTGCTGCTTCTCCGCTAAGCACGCGGCATTTAAAAGTAAGAGCAAAGGCTGGTCGGCTCGGAGTCAGAATAATGTGTCCGGGTAAGGTGACATGTCTTCCTGCGGACTGTTGCTTGTGATCTAGCACGTTAAAAATCAGCTCAGCGTGTCGGTCTAGTAAAAAGCAGGGTAAATATTTATATTACATTAACATGCTCTCGTCCTGAATATGCATATTGACTTGCCGCTGGGCGTTTAGCAGTCATCCATCATCTTCATCATTTTGCTAGATGGTGTCATATCTTTATTACATATCTCACATTTTTTAAATCGCTTTGTATCACCTTTGGGATTGGCCATTTCTCCTTCGAATTGGACAAATATGTGTAAAGCATGGTGCTCATTTTCCCCTCATTTTTAATCTAAAATATGAAATATTCTCCTCTAAGTTTTAGACAAGAGTGCTCAGACTGAAATGTCTCGCCTGCTTTACCTACCATTGATTTTATGTTGAAAGTCTTAAAGGTTTTACTAGAAGAATCACATAAACTCAACATTTTTAAAGAATCATGACAATGAGGTCAAGGTCAGATTAATCCTTTCAGACAAACAAGTACACCTAACAATTAGTCTATACACCAAATTTAGTTGACCTATTGCAATTGCTTATGGCAATTGAAAAACAGACCAAAACACAAAAACTTAACATTGACCAATGAACCATAAAAAAGGAGGTCAAGGGCAGATGATATCTGCCAGACAGACATGTACACCTTACAATTATTCCATACACCAAATATAGCTGACCTATTGTTATTAGTATTTGAAACACAGACCAAAACACAAAAACTTAACATTGACCAATGAACCAATAAAAATGGGGTCATGGTCAAATCATACCGACAAGATATACAAGATGTACACCTTACAATGATTCTATACACCAAATATAGTTGACATATTGTTTATAGTACTCGCAAAACAGACTAAAACGCAATAACTTAACATTGACCAATGAACCATTAATAGGGGCAAGGTCAGATGAAACCTGCTAGACTGACATGTACCCCTTACAATAATTCCATTCAGCACATATAGTTGACCTACTGCTTATAGCATCTGAGAAACGGACCTAATCATTTAACTTTAACCTTGATCACTGATCCGAGAAATGAGGTCGAGGTCAGATGAACCCTTTCTGACGGACATGTAGACGTTGCAAGGAACCCATATACCAAATATAGTTATCCTATTACTCATAATAAGTGAAAAATTCACTATAATTTTTTTTCTCAAGCAGTCGCTGAACCATGAAAATGATGTCAGGGACAATGGACATATGACAGACGGAAACTTTGTAACACAAGGTATCTGCATACAAGGTATGAGGCATCCAGGTCTTCAACCTTCTGAAATATAAAGCTTTATACAAATAGTTTACGCCGCCACCGGATGGTAAACCCTATGTCTCGCATACTGCGATTTTCGTCGCAGGCGAAACAAAACATGAAGTCGGGCAACACTGTTAATTCTATATATACCAGTCCATTAGTCAGCACTTCCGTGTTGACATGATATGGTCATAATTAACTGTTTACAAAACTTTTCTAGCTCAGGAATAGATTACCGTAGTTGTATTTGACAAAACCTTTCAGAATTTTGGGTCTTTAATGCTCTCCAAATTAGTACTTTATTTGGCCTTTTTAACTTATTTTATGTCGTTATATATATATTTTTTGTATATCGTTCGAGTTTGTTCATATTTATTTTTATTGCAAACTTGTATTAAATACTCACCTTCGGGTCGTTCAATATGTCTTCAACCTTGTCTACTTTTTTTTGCATTGTCAGAACTTAACAACTTAAAAATCTCAATTATGGAAGGGTTTAATAAATGAAATTGCGATTACTAGTATTTCCAAGATAATTTTATGTTATGACTAATATATCATGTAAATGTTGCTTTCATTTGCAGTAATATAGCCAAATATGGAAGGGTACCATACATGGAAACGCAATGATTATTCGTCACTGAATGTTTTAACATTGCAATGTTATGAATAATCTATAACAAATAATTTATATTTATATTTTTGTTTATAGTGAACCAAAAAGTAAAACATGTTGCAATCAAGAATAAGTGATCAGTATGCTGGAGTTTCTTATTGACAACATATTTGTTGAATTTGGAGGTAGACTTTTTCAACAAATTGTTGAAATTCCTATTGGAAAGAACTGTGCACCACTCCATGCCGACCTCTTCTTATTTTCATATGAGTCGGAGTTCCTTCAGACATATGTCAAAAACAAGAAGATCAAAGATAAATTGATGATGTTATTTCCATTAACAATCCAAACTTTTCTGATTTGGTTCCATTAATATATCCTTCAGAAATAGAAATTAAAGAAACATCAGACACGGCTTCCTCTGCCTCATTTTTAGACTTATACCTCGACATAAGCGGTCATCTCTGCACCAGAATCTATGACAAACGAGACGATTTTAATTTTGAAATTATCAATTTCCCCCACCTTAGTAGCAATATACCAACTTCACCTGCATATGGGATATACATTTCCCAACTCATCGATGAACCAGGGGTATGTCAAAGAACGTCTCGTCCTTTTTCTAAAAAGGTTCATCGGAAGATACCAAGACCTTGTTGATACATATTCCGTATCAACTTCACAAATAATACACCATGGTCTTGAAGCATAGATTTTTGGTGCTGACGTTGTTTGTAATCTTAATAACGCTTTAAAGTGTTCTTTTATTTGTCTTTGTAAATTAATACCTTAACTGTTTAGTCTATTTTTTGGTAATATCCATTTGAAATGGCTGGGTATTTATACATCCCGTCATTGTGTTATTGTGCTATGGTAAATTTTTGTATTCTTGTCTTTCGTTTTTGCTAATGTGCTTTGTCTATATGCCGTTTTGTTTTTCTTTGTTGACACATTTGTTTGTTTTTATAGTGATTAAGATTATAACACAGTGTTGACTGCTGTACCCCTATTTTTGACATTTTTACCTTTTATATCTGTTTGTTTTGTTCACACATCGTTGTCAATATAATGAAATTTTATGCGACTGTCATACATGTGAGAGGTTTAGCTAGCTAAAAAAAACAGCAGTAATCCACCATTTTCTGCATAATAAAATGCCTGTGCCAAGTCGGGAATATGACAGTTTTTATCCATTCGTTTGATGTGTTTGAGCTTTTGATTTTGCCATTTGATTAGGGACTTTACGTTTTGAACTTTCCTCGGAGTTCGGATTTTTTGATATTTTACTTTTTAACATGTAAATGTTGCTTTCATTTGCAGTTTTTTAACAATTTAATATGTCAAACTTGGCCAAGGTCTACTCATAGAAAAAGAAAACCCTAAATATTACATTGAACTGTTGCTTTCATTTGCAGTTTGTTAGTATTTGAATATGTGACATACTTATAGATGACAATGATTGGTACTATTAAATGGCCAATTTAATAACGTGGTTATTTAGACCTCCGGTAAATACCAATGGGAAGACCGCAAATTCATGAAATTTCTTTTATAAAATTGTAAAAAATATCTTTTATGGGATAACGTTCTTTGTAAAAATCTTTATCTTTAATTTTTCAACTGCAAAGACTCGACTTTTTTAATCTTTATATTCATGAAAAAGACAATCTTTCTATATTAAAAGTTCACGTGACAGAAGCAGGCCGGCGTACTGGAACACTTATACGTGGAAAATGGATATATTTTAGGATATTGTAACATACTATGTTTAACAATTCGAAAATTGGTGACTTGAAAGAGCTTCAGATTTTGTTTGTTACAGTAAAAGATTGTTTTCCAATTTTTTTTATCAATATACAGTCAAGGTTAACATCTTTTTTTTAAATTTCGGTTTCACAAAATTCTAATTCAAATATCTCGATAAATAATGAAAATAAAACATATACATAAAGGGTAAATAAGGCCTGTTAAATGTACAAAAATACAATAAGTCATATAGTACAGTAAATAGAATATCAACAGATAAAGCAAATATATTTATATTTCCTGCGCTTGGTTCTAATTACTTTTTTTTGTATAAAGGAACCTTTTATTTACTTCAGACGATGTTGACGAATTTGAAAATACAGTTTATTCTTTATCATTTTCTAATAGATCAATAAGATTATGGCTATACATTTGTATTTCGTTGAAAGATGCTTCATACGTTTTACAATTTAATACAACCATTTTATTCATCTTCTGGTGAATTACTATTGTGGTATAGCTGTTGTCCTTTAGAAATATTGTCTTACCTTTCTATTTTTATGTTCTCGCTAATTCTGGGTTGAGTGGTTTTTTTTTTTTTTTTTTTTTTTTTTTTTAACCGGGAGAAAAAAACGTGTTTGTGCTTAAATACTATTAACTTTTTTTGATTCGAGCGTCACTGATTAGTCTTTTGTAGACGAAACGCGCGTCTGGCGTAAATACAAAATTTCAATCCTGATATCTATGATGAGTTTATTTACATCCCTTAATTTAGTATGACTGCTTTATTTATAAAAACAATTTCCTTTTTTTTAATTTTTGTTCTCGTTTAGCATACATTAATCTTTCATCACTAAAACTGTTCAAATAAATTGTTGAACAGAATTGACTAATTCGTTTTTTGTTATCTTCCCCCGTATTTTGTTGAAGATTTTTAGCAGTTTAACATAATTTCACTTTAGATGCTGTTGGCATATGTATACCAAGAGTATTCTTTTGGGTGCAAATTTTGAACTTATGAAATAAGCTTTTCGTATAAACATTTTATTTATGGTGAACCTTTTTTAGCTGGTATTTTGATAAAATGTTCTTATGTTCCAACTCGGTTCTAGTTGCTAGATTTGAAGCATTCTTTCTGATTTAAACTTGTACTAAAATTCTGTACTACACCTCCCTTTACTTTAAATCTTCTTGAGAATTCAATTTGTCCTCTATCCAACAGTATTTGCACTGGTAAAAATCCCGATGTGTGTCTCTATGATTTGAAACATGGAGATCATATCTGGTTACCAGTAGGTAAACAAAACAAAATATCTATGAAAATTAAATATCTCCCCAAAAGAGGCGTCATTTGTGAATTAACTGTATTTACAAAGTACGACCTAGAGAGTTGTTAGCCAGAGATCCGAAATATCAATTTCCCCAACCCATCAACTGGAAGAAGAAATTCGGGTAACTGATGAATGCAGCTGAGGACTATACCAGAAAATGGGTAAGGCGCGAGCCAGATGACCCAAAACTTAACACGAAGAGAATTGAAAATCTACAATGTACATACAATGAGCTCAAGGGTTTTTGACCCTTTCTGAAAGCCCGAGGTTGTGGAAACCGTATCCTCTGTTCACTGTTAATATTTCGTTGTTCAAGCAGACAAAGCCTCAAACAATATTATTTTTATGTGCAAAAACCATTATTTGGAATGTCTCGTTAAAGAACTCGGAATTCATAGCAAAACTGGGAATCTCACATATATACCCCTACATAATTCACGAAAGAGATTTTAGAAACTCACAAATCCGTCCTTCTGTCCTATGGTATAAACATAAAAAAGGACGATGAAAATCTCCAATCTTTTTATAAGATACCTAAACTTCAAAAAAATCCCTATTGAAAGATATATAGGCGGGTCATTAAGATGTCCGACTAAACATCTTTCTAAAAGTTCTTACCACCATTCTTTCTTCAGTAAAAGATGGCCTTCAGAAATATTGTGATGAGGTATATTCAATCCGCGGTGTTAGACAGAAAACAATTGATAAAGAATCAACTCCAAAATTGTTAATCACAATCTTTAGAATTTTGCATTAATATCAAACTCTTTAATTTAACTACATTTTACACTACTATCCCCTATCTTCAATTGAAAGATCGACTACATCGTCTCATTAAAAAGAGCTATTTCGAAAAAAAATTGGAAACGTAGATACAAATTCCTTGTGTTATGTCAGGAAAAATCACACTTTGTTTAGAACTACATTGATTCCAAAAACAAATACACCTAAATTAGTATCATCAAAATGTTGGACTTTTTAATGAACAAATTATTTCTCGAGATTGGTGGATTGATATTTCAGCAGACAGTCGATATTCCAATAAGTACTTATTGTGCACCTCTACTGGCCGACTTGTTTTTGTACTCATATGAATCATAATTCATATAGAACCTTCCCAAAGACAACAAGAAAAACCTTAAGTTCTTTAATTTCACTTTCTGATATATTGATATCACTCAATAACCAACTTACATTTCAATGGCAGCTTACATCTAATTTATCCTAGTGAACTTGAGATTAAAGATTATATAGATTTAGATTAATAGTCTCAGCTGGCTTCCCGAATGCTGGAATTTGGACTTACACTATTGGTTTTTGGAAAAGAAACTCTTTCCTATGATAAAAATGTGAAAATTGTTAAACAAAACTTAAATTTAATAAAGAGATCAAAACGATTCCTCGTAGTATGATATCAACATAGGTAAAACGCACATCATCATCCTAACCTCTGTCGTTCTTTCTTCATCCCCATTTCCTTTTTACAGCATAGTTTAGAAATATTTATTTTATTTATATTATGTAATGCATCATGCATGCTCACATTCAATTTCTATTGTTATATGTATTGTATTGTGGAGAAGACTTTATAAGTATGTTTTACTTGTGTCTGATCCTTTTTGCTTTGAGCAAATAAAATATGTTTAAACTAAACTAGATTATACCGGAAGTAGCAGTTCTGTTTAATATCTTGATCTTTTCCTCGATATTGATACAGATGGACGATTTCAAACTAGAAACTATAACAAACATGATGATTTCAACTTTCCTATTGTCAACTTCCCATTTCTCACCAGTAATATACATCTGTTCCATCGTATGGTGTATACATATCTCAGTTAATACGATACGCTGGTGCAAGTTCACACTAGACAGACTACGTTAACCCGAGAATGCTCCTTAAACAACAACTGCTTCAACAGAATTATGAGGAAGAACAACTGAAATCGACATGCGATACCCTCAGTTTTCGTAAGCTACCTTGATTCATCTCTTCCTAATCGATTTACGAAATTTGAACATCAGTAAACTACTGTCGCCTTAATTCATTGCTTTTCGGCCTCGCCAAGTTTGTCGTGTTGCACTGTATCAAGTTTGTTGTGTTGAATTCCTTCAAGAAATTGAGTAAAGCCATGTCTAGTTAAATTTATTGCCATTTGGATTCCATACACAACTTGATATATGTGTATTATTGACCTCTAGGTGTTATTTCTGTTTTTGTGTAGTTTAATTTCTCTCCCATTGACAGATACCTACATCTATTATATTTTATATGTTCATATATTTGAATGTCCTATGGGCCAGGTGATCTAAAAAGTAAAATCCCAAAGTCAATAAAGCATAACAATTCAAATTATGCCACATATTCTGTTCAAAACTGAAATGTGATTGTTAATGCAACGGCATAACAAATATCATTGATCTACTGAAAGTGTTTCTTCAAAATATATCTAATCAGAGATTAATGCAAACATTCCAGATTAAAAAATCACGAATAAGGGGCAGAGATTCACATTTTGCTTGAAAGCTTAAAGCATGAGTGCTTATCAAAATAAAAAATCCGCATAACACATATCAATGGTCTACCATTAATACTTCTTCAGATACACACTTAAGCAGAAAGCTTAAAATTTGATCTATATAAAGATGTCAAGCCCAAGAGCATGTTTGAGGAGACATAAACCAAATAAACCAAAATCCATATATTGCTGCTGCAACTTTATATCTAATATCCATGTTCTATAATTAAGTCTTATTCTGAAATGGACATAAACAAACTTTAAAATTAAGTGCAAATATTGACACAGGAATAGTAACATCTAAGTCTCATTTTGAACATTTTTGTATGTGGGTAATGAATGTGATTGGCTTAAAACTTACCCTCTTCACAGAAGGAGTTTTTGGAACTGGTCAGGGAAAATGAACCTAATATCACATGATTCTGCCAGAACCATAGTTTCTCCTTGGCAAATAAACAGTACTTTTGGAAGATTTCAAAGGCAGAATTGTAATTTTTTCAGGAGGACATCTAAATTATCAGAGTCCACATTATCAAAAACAAAAATATCAAATGTTCATTTAGGGAATTCTGTATTTGATATCGTGTCAAGAGCTTAAAGTAAAAAGATTTTTTTATTCATTGATGAAAATTCCATATGATTGCATTCATACATAAAATTCACCTCCACTTAACTTTATTTTAACAATTAGAATATTAATAAAACCTTTTACCAAAACAGGTAACTGTGCATTGAATAATTTTCTAACAGAAACTATTCTAGTGCTAACCAATAAGCGCAATATCAGATTAACTCCTATGGAAACTTATTGACAACATATTGTAATTTTACATATATTTTACTGATATAATTCAAATTAATGTACATTTCTTATAAATATAGAATATGTTTTAAACATAAGGACTAATGCTGGAATAACTTCTGCCTGTAGTTCTCGTGCAACATATATTAAGCAATTAGAGCACTATAAACAAAAGTTTCTACAACTGACTCCAAATTCCACTATTGAATGTAGACACAATTTACCAACAAAAATAGCAATGTTTTATTGAGTAACATAGATTAAACATTTAATTCTGCTATACAGAGAAATTTTTAAATACATTTGGTCTGAGGGCTTATTGAGCTCCAAATAATACCTTCTGTTTTACCCTTACTAAAGCTGGTCAATATTTTAATGCAATTAAAGGTAACCTTTTTTTATTAAAACTTTCTCAAAGCAATTAAAGTTTGAAAATTCAAATCCTGGTTGCATTCAATATCAAAGGATGTCAATGAAAACAAGAGTGCACACGCTGAAATGTCTCGCCTTCTTTACTAATCATTGATATTATGTTGATAGTCCTAAATATAAAGCTTTATTACAACTGTCACATAAACTTAACATTAACCAAGTAAACTAAACATTGACCAATGAACCATGAAAATGAGGTCAAGGTCAGATGAACCATGCTAGGCAGGCATGTACAGCTAACAATTCTTCCATACAACAAATATAGTTGACCTATTGCTTATAGTTTAAGAAAAACAGACGAAAACACAAAAACTTAACACTGAGCAATGAACCTTGAAAATGAGGTCAAGGTCAAATAAAACCTGCGTGACTGACATATAGATCATAAAATATTTCCATACACCAAATATAGTTGAACTATTGCATATAGTATAAGAAAAAAGGACCAAAACTCAAAAACTTAACTTTGACCACTGAACCATGAAAATGAGGTCAAGGTAAGATGACACCTGCCAGCTAGACATGTACACCTTACAATCATTCCATACACCAAATATAGCTGACCTATTGCATGCAGTATTAGAAAAAAAGACCAAAACTCAAAAACTTAACTTTGACCACTGAACCATGAAAATGAGGTCAAGGTCAGATGACACCTGCCAGCTAGACATGTACACCTTACAATCATTCCATACACCAAATATAGTAGACCTATTGCATACAGTATAAGAAAAACAGACCAAAACACAAAAACTTAACTATAACCACTGAACCATGAAAATGAGGTCAAGGTCAGATGACACTTGCCAGTTGGACATGTACACCTTACAGTCCTTCCATACACCGAATATACTAGACCTATTGCTTATAGTATCTGAGATATGGACTTGACCACGAAAACTTAACCTTGTTCACTGATCCATGAAATGAGGTCGAGGTCAAGTGAAAACTGTCTGACGGGCATGAGGACCTTGCAAGGTACGCACATACCAAATATAGTTATCCTATTACTTATAATAAGAGAGAATTTAACATTACAAAAAATGTTAACTTTTTTTTCAAGTAGTCACTGAACCATGAAAATGAGGTCAAGGACATTGGACATGTGACTGACGGAAACTTCGTAACATGAGGCATCCATATACAAAGTATGAAGCATCCAGGTCTTCCATCTTCTAAAATATAAAGCTTTTAAGAAGTTAGCTAACGCCGCCGCCGCCGCCGCCGCCGTAGCCGCCGCCGCCGCCGCCGCCGGATCGCTATCCCTATGTCGAGCTTTCTGCGACAAAAGTCGCAGGCTCGACAAAAAATAGCAAAATAAAATGAAACATGAAAAATTACAAATCCAATCTAGTAACCAATATCAAAGCATGCATACAATTGTTTAACAATTTAATTAACTTTACATTCAGGACTAAAATGATATTAAAACCATACCAAGTTAATATGGTATTGTTTCTAATAACAATGTTTTAATTTTCTTATGCAAAAAGCTGATTCCTGAATTTGCATTGTGTCCATTTTTGGCAGTTAAATTCTATATGATATGTTTCTTTGATTGTTACTTGCATATGATATAGCAACATATATTCCATGCATGTTCAAGACATTGATATGAAATCAGTTACAATACAGTCACTCTGGCGGCTAATAGATATATATACTTAGAAACAATCATTGCAATAAAATCAGTTAACCTTTCAAAATCGACATTTTTATTCAAACTCACTGACATGATGCTCAAACTTGCATATGATATAGCAGCATATATTCCCTGCATATTCAAGACATTGATATGAAATCAGTTACAATAGTCACTCAGTGGACTAACAGATATATATACTTAGAAACATTCATTGCAATAAAATCAGTTAACCTTTCAAAAACGACATTATTATTTAAACTCACCTACATGATGCTCAAACAATATCTATGACTGTCTTCATAAAGTAAATCCTTTGTTAATTTTGCATAACAAATGTTGTAAAATACATGTATGTAAAAAATTTGCATAGGTAAATATATATATACATACATATATTATATAAATAAATATAGCTTTAACAATTAGTTATTTGCATATACAATCATTTTCACTTTTACAAAGGCTATTCCAGAAGAATATATAATAAAATGCTCCGCTGGGCGCAGCTTGATACGACCGCAGAGGTCGAACCCTGAACAGTTGGGGCAAGTATGGACACAACATTCAAGCTTGATACAGCACTGAATTTGGATTGCGATTAAATATTTGACACAGCATAGGTTTCTAACACAGAATGAATGTGGTCTAAGAACTTAAAAATTTTTAATTTACCGATTCAAACCATATCATTATTTTTTGCTTTTATATATAAAGCAGAAATAACCAATTTAAAATGGAAAATTTTAAAGAAAAAAGAAAGAAAAAACAGGGAAAAAAAATCCCTCCTCCAAATTTTTTGAACCCCCTTATGATTCATCACCCCCAAACTCAATCCCAGCCTTCCCTTTGTGGTATGGTACCTTGCAGTACAATTTCAGAGAGATCCATAAACTTGAACACAAGTTATTGTCTGGAAACTAGAAAATTGCTTGTTTTTTTACCCTTTTTGGCCCAAAATTCCTAAACGTTTAGGGCAATTACCCCCAAACTCAAACCCAGCTTTCCCTTTGTGATATGGAACCTTGTAGTACAATTTCATAAAGATCCATAACTTACACACAAGTTATTGTCCTGAAACTAGAAAAATGCTTGTTTTTGGCCCCTTTTTGGCCCCTAATTCCTAAAATTTTGAGGCATTTCCCCCCAAAATCAATCCCAGCCTTCCATTTGTGGTATGGTACCTTGCAGTACAAATTCAGAGAGATCCATACTCTTGAACACAAGTTATTGTCTGGAAACTAGAAAAATGCTTATTTTGGCCCCTTATACCTAAACGTTTTGGGCAATTACCCCCAAACTCAATTCCAGCTCTCCCTTTGTGATATGGAACCTTGTAGTACAATTTCATAAAGATCCATACACTTACACACAAGTTATTGTCATGAAACTAGAAAAATGCTTGTTTTTTGCCCCTTTTTTGGCCCCTAATTCCTAAAATTTTGAGACAATTACCCCCAAAATCAATCCCAGCATTCCCTTTGTGATATGGAACCTTGTGGTACAATGTCACAGAGATCCATACACTAACACACAAGTTATGTCTGGAAGTTACAAAAATGCTTATTTTTGGTCCCTTTTTGGCCCCTAATTCCTTAACTGCTGGTACCATAACCCCAAAATCAATCCAAACCTTCCTTTTGTGGTATTGAACCTTATGGTAAAATTTCATAGAGAACCATTCACTTAAACTAAAGTTAGAGTGTGAAAACCAATGTGTCTTCGGACGACGAAGACGACAACACCGGACAACGACGACGACAACGACGCCAACGTCATACCAATATACGACCACAAAATTTTTTTGCGGTCGTATAATGAGGTTGGTAGGCACAGATAACCATCAAGCATACAACATAGAGTTATGGTCAGCATTTTCAGTAGGTATCATGCAATGTAAAGTTCAGGTTCATTTTCCCCTCTTAGAATTTACTGGCCAAATGTTTACAATTCTGGACATCTAGTGATGATAATGAAGGCCAAAATATGTTTACTTTAATTATTTGTTAAGCAAAGTAATAATGGATGTTTGCACACAATTTCTAAAATTAGTAGTAAGAATTATATTTTCTTCTAACAATTAAAAACAAAGTGCTTGTAAGTAATGAAGGGTAATGCTTACTTCAATTAACCAGTGGGAACAAAACATTGAACATTTCATTGTATTAAGCATTGGCAGGCAAAACTGTGATTTTAGTTGGTTCAACTACAATTTTGGACAAAGGAAGATAAGTCCAATTTTAAATAGTACTGTAACAATGACATCATTGATATTTTTAAAACAGATACTAGATTTATGTAACTTGTACCAGTTTTGCAATTTTTTGACAAGTAAGGTAACACACAAACTTTGGTTTGTAAGTTCAATATCTGTGCATATATTTCATTAATAAATTTCTGAAACATTCATGGATAAGATGTATAGAATGTTGCGATCAATGCACTATGTTGGATTTATCTCAAAAGTAGTGATAAAGTTTGGAAAATTGATAACTATCAAGCCAACCACATAAAGCTTTTGATTGCATGAATGCAATCTTTACCCCAAAAAATGATTTACAAATATCTGTCATGTATTCATCTTATTGACTCTCAGTTTACACGTCTATAGTGTTGTCTGCCTACTAATGAATTTTCAGTGGGAAACAACATTTTATTTCACTCACCATGTCATGTTGGGAGGGCAACAGTATGGTTGTTATCCTTGAAAATCTATTTTTGCAAAAATATCTGAACTGTTTTCAATCACAAAACTGCTTTCAAGCAATGAAAGTATAAATAAAGATAAGCTTGCTGTTCCATAATCATGTAATACTTCTAACCAAAAATAATCTTTAACCTATTTTTTTTTACTTCAATTCTGCCTGTTATTTTTTAAAAGCTATACAAAAACACATGCATAAATTATAGCCAAAATATTACACTCCAGTCAAATTATATAAGCTGATAATGGTATAGATGTTTTTCTGGTGCATAGATTTTGTTGAGAGCTTTTCCAGGAAAGAATGAGGGGATAAGGAAGGTAACCCATATTATTCATGAGGATAAAATATTTAAATAAGAAATTATACTGTATAATTAGTTAGAAAAGTACAGATCCCATTACCCAAATACAGCTTTTCCTGGAATAGTCCTGATCATATTTACAATTGAAAAATCTTATGTTTGTATTGCATATTAATAAAATAATACATTTTTAATATAAACAAAAAAAAGCTGACTTTAGAACACAAGTTTCTGGTAAATTACTCATTAGGCCAAAATAATATATGTCTGTTTAGGGTTACATCATCTAAAAATAAATGGGGAATGTGTCCATGGGACACAGATGATGCCCCCGCTTGCATATCATATAAAGTTATAAAGGAACATAACTGAAGAACAGTAAAAGTGACCCTACCCAAATTTGTACTTGATCTGAGTTTTGTGGTAATAAGTATTGTGTATAGGTCTCATAACATTTGGTTGAGGCTAACTTAAGTTAGAGAACAGAAACAAAAAATTCAGCAATTTTTCCATTTGTAAACAGGCATAACTCTAGAACGGTAAAAATGACACCACCAAAATTCAAACTTGATCTGTATTTTGTGGTAATTAGCATTGTGTATAAGTTTCATAACATTTGGTTAAGGCAAACTAAAGTTAGGGAACGGAAACGAAAAATTCAGCAGTTTTTATGTTTATAAAGGACATAACTCAAGAATTGTAAAAGTGACGCCGTCCAATTTCGAACTTGATCTGTATTATGTGGTAATAAGCATGGTGTATACGTTTCATAACATTTGGTTGAGGCAAACTAAAGTTAGAAAACAGAAACGAAAAATTCAGATATTTTTCCATTTGTAAAGGGGCATAACTCTAGAATGGTTATACCAAAATTCAAACTCGATCTGTGTTTTGTGGTAATAAGCATTGTGTATAAGTTACATCACATTTGGTTGAGGTAAACTAAAGTTAGAGAAAGGAAACCAACTTTGGGACGTACGGACGGACGTACAGACGGACGTACAGACGGACAAGGGTAAAACTTAAAAATAGGAAAGGTAGGTCGGTATCTTCATTTTATTTTGTTTTTCCATTTTATTTTTTGCAACATGATATGTAATGTGGTCCGTTTTTTCATGGACGTAGTTGTCCATGGGCCCAATTGATCCATATTTCAAATGATTGGATTATTTCCCTTTGTTATTTTGGTAAAAAAATGGTGGCAAAGTGGTTTTTTCATCACAGGAGTTACCAGTTTCCTTAAAACAGCTGTCATAAGCACAACTGTGAACATCGAGATGTCTAACTACGCTTTTGAGACTAGTCCAGTTATTTTTTCCATTTACAACGGAAATAAAATGGCTTAGGGTCAGTGATTTACGGATTTCAAATTAGAAACGGTCAGGTAACCCTAAACAGACATATTATTTATTGGCCTTAAGAATATAGGTAGGGATTAACAATGTATAAAATGTCATGACAACAGAATACTGAAAAAGAAAACATCCTTTATTTTGGCAAATCTAGGGAAACACATCTTTATTAAAGTTAAGTATTATTACCCATTAAAGCTAACAATTTAAAATTCTGGTTTTAATTATTTTGAAATTGATTGCTGAATAATTGACTTTTATAGGTACATTTCTCCTATAGGAGAGTCAAAAATCATACAGAAAACCCAGCAGGCCCAAAGAGTTTTTTTTACAGAAATCAAAGCTTATTCCATTACAATTCATAACCTTAATACAAATCTTTCATAAAAACTGCAGGCATACTGCCTATGGGTCAACAAAAATTTCAAACATTGCCATCTAAATGTTAAAGAGAATAAAAAACTGAAAAAATATCAACATAAATGTACATTTAACACACATATACACATTTTAGTTATATGCATTTAGTATATCCATGAACCAAATCTGATTAAAATACAGATCTGGTGTCTATGCTTACACAAGGGTCTGACAATGCTTTGCTTTCTTTGTGAAGAACTTTTCAGGAATTTCAGATTTTGTTGTAATGATACATTCTTTCAAATATTTGAAAACAGAAAAATTAAATGGTTTACATAATAATTATCAGAACAGAGAGTAGAAGTGAATGTGTTCTGATCTTTGTAATTGAGCATGGACACAGGAGATCGCCTTGAATCATTCAGCAATTAGAAATAAAATTAAAAAGGACTCCTGCTGGCATATTTAAATACATAAAAAAAAAATGTTATGCATCATTAATCACTGGTTAGTGTTGACTATACATTAAAACAATACATATATATCAATACAGTGAAATCAGGCTAAACAAATTCTTAAACCTGTCTAATGCAGGGCTAAGTTTGGCAATAAAAACCATGAAAACATGTGAAATACAGGCCTTTGATTAGTCTAAGAAAATACTGTAAATCCAGGCATTTATTATTGCCACTGTTGGACAATGGACAAAAATGTGAAATCAATTATCACAATTTCAGGAAATGCTATCAAAATTTGAAATAACCACAGAAATAGACATGTTCTAAAGAAAGTTTAAAAAAAAGAAAAGGATGGTAAGAAGAAGGTAAAGAATAGTTGGGAGCTTGATCATGTTAGAATCTAGAACTAATGAGATGTTAGAGTGATAATTACTAGCTCTTCAAATTTTTATCTGGTTGTTTTTATAAATAAATTATTATTAATGAAAATAACAAATGATACTTTTCTTTATTTTACAAAACTTTGATCCCATCCAGAGTTATTCAAACTGTCAATTTAAAAAAAAAAATCTGTACTTTTTTCAAAATTATGTTACTAATTAACACAGTTTAATGGAATTCAACAATGATCACAGAGATTTGATATATAATTCTACAGTTGGGACTGATAAGAAAGGGAGATAATTCGTCACCATAACACCCATGGTGGTCTGTTATGCCTCTGCTGTATAGGAATCGAGGTAATGTTGATAGGTATATTGACTACTGCATTAGGTAGATTGTATTGTTCAATAGTTTTCTTGATCATATATCTGAAATAAAAAAAATAATAAATATTATTCAAAGCTTAAGTAGGACTATGATATACAGGACTTCAAATGACATGTTTACAAATCACATATACATAATGTAGTTCAAATAAATATTGTTAAAGCTGAATTTCATATGCTGAACACAAAATTTTACACAATACACTCAAGAAAATTTTGAATTTAAGATGGATGGAACTCATCATTATTATGACTGCATTAAAAATGTCTGATTAGGAAGCCTGGCACTGTCATTTTAGTCATGATAACGTGAAATTATCTTTCTTTCGTATTCACTTAAAATTATGGACCTTCTTTTTCTTCAGGTGTCCCTGTACTTTTGGGTTCTGTTTACTTTTTGGGTTAAATTAGGGTGTTTTATGCTAGGGTTAGGTTTAAGGGTTTGGGCTAGTGTTGGAGTCTTTCATGTGTCAGGGTTAGTTTCATTTAGTGCTACTTCGATTTGACCCCTTAATTAAAAGAAGGTCAAATTATGAATAAGATTGTATAAGTGTATTTATATTATTAGCATTATCAGAAACAGAAAAGGGAGACAACAGTCTAACTCACCCATCTTTCCCTAAGAGATATAATGCTGGTATTGAGACATCTCTTTCTGTTCCATCTTGTATCATATCTACAATACCCTGATCATTTGCCTCATCTTGGTCTGTTATCACTACAGCTACAGCACCAGCCTGCTCTGCATGGTAGGTCTTTGTAACAAAGGAACAACCTCTGTCAATTTAAAACCAAAACTTATTAAAACTACAGAATAATGTCAAAACTTTCTCTTGAAATCAAGCAAACTGTGGACTCATTTATTGTGGAAACCAATTTCCTGGATGAAGTAATATTATCTTTATGTGTATATTTGATTTCATTTAATTGTCAAAGTATACATACAAGCCTTTTAAAAATTTGTACTTCGTAGAGCATTTAAATTGTGGTAAACCTTTACCCATGAAATCCAAGAAAATTGGTATACAATGAATAATGATGATGACAACAGTACTCAATTTTAGTTAAATCTGTCTCTCTGTTCTTCATCTTTTATTTAGCAGGTGCTCTAGGAACAAAAATAAGTTATGTACAAAACTGAAGTTTTAACACTGATTCTTGTTAGGTGCTCAATAAGGGAAAAAATTAAAACAGTTATTCTATTGATATGATGGTCATGTCATATGAAGAGATGTGGTAAAATTCAGTGATTTAATACAGTGCTTTGGATTCAAGATGCCTACCCTATTTTACAGAAATGAAAACTCCATTGTTTTCTACAGGAAACCAACAAATAAACATTTGGACAATAAAATATATTAGGATGTACATTTACACAATGACAGGCGTTACAGATGCTTTGGAGTTAAACTGTAATCTAGTGGCTGCAGTAGAATTTAAAGCTTTTTCAAGGACAGTGAAGGAGTGGAGGGACAAGTATCAGTAAGCAGAAGTAACTATGTTTTGTGCATACAAAAATCATTTTTCATTCAACCTGTATAAGGTAATGTTTTACATATTTACAAAATTTACAAGATTAGAAAAGATACTTTCATTTACCTCATTATGAAAAATATCTTATTTGTCCAAAATTTACCCATGCCTACCCAAGATAACATCTCTTACTGCTAACTGATTCTATTAGAATGACATTATTGAGTCTTATGAGGATGAAACATGTAATAGTAAAACAAATTTTAAGCCTGGTATCTTTGTCCTTTAATGAGTTTTTACCAGGTATTTTGGACTGCCATTTATTCTGTTTTTGATTTTTGTTCTTTTTACTGTACAGAAATTTTGAATCTTTACTTTATACCAAAACATAGAAAGTTACAAGGGAGCACTTTATGAACATCAGCATTTATAATACTTTCATGGGACTTTTTTTATTCAGCAGAATGTACTATTCAAATCATTGACCATCTCACTTTTCAAAGAGATATGAACTATTATTTCTTTATGCTTTCTATGAAAGCATTCTATTTCCTTCTTATCTATACTTGCTAATTAATCACAGTAATGTAATCAAATACAAGAGATATGAATAAAAAGATATGTGGGGTGCTGCATACTTAATTGAGACAGCAATGTAACTACAATAATAACCAAAAGACATCTAGAGAGCAACCTAGTATTTATTAATAGACAGGTGTCTATACATGTATATGTTATAAATCAGCCAGAGTATCTAACATTTGTCAATAAATTTAACAGAAATGAAAAAGTATCTGCTATTAACATTCGATTGTCCAAATAACAATAAACATTAACATGATTAAGGTATGACAAACGAACTACTTACACGGTCCTTGACTTTGGACAATCACATCATAAACATAATAATGTGGCTGGGTGAAATAGTTTTTTTTAGATTTCAGCACTCAAATCTCAATCAGTAACTTATTATTCATAATAAGTGCAAAAGTCATGTGCCGAAAGTCTACATAGTTATTTTTTCAGCAGACACTGAACCACGAAAATGAGATGAAGGACAATGTTCCTATGACATAAATCAGATCATAAGGCATCTGTAAACAAAGGTATGAAGTATCCATGTCTTCTACGCTTCATTCCAACAGCCATCACCAAATAAGCACATCTATGTCTCCCATTTTGCAACTTTCATCCCAGACAAGACAACAAAAACACAAAATAAAAGTATGCTGTAAAGTGTTTTTGATTGCAGGCTTGGTATCGATAGTTTTCTACAATAATAACTTGACAATCTGATATAGCTGTTCTATTAAGCATAATACCTACCCTCTCTGTAAAAGAACAACAGAGTTAGCTACCAAATTATAGTTATTAAGACGACTGCATCCATGGTATGGATCACCTGGTACTAAGGCTATCCCAAAGTGTTGCTTGCCCTAGAAATAGAAACAGACATCAGAATTGATGAGCAGCATACAACCTGGTTAATTGCTTTCTTTCAGAAGGAACCTGAACCAAATCAGGATTATAATACATACATACATTTTATACCATATATTATTCTATAAGTGTTAATAAAGGTTGTTAAACTGGTTCTATCAAGACTACTCATAAACAACAGGATTAACTGAAGTCTAGTCGCACAAATTTTCAAGATGAGAAAAAATTAACTAGCACCAAAAATATATAGTTAGCAATTCTGCAAAGAAGGTTGACCTGAAATTTTGACTGCCAGTAGAAATACAAAGTAACTTGGATATAGGCTTAAATTTTGCTTTGCAACATACTGCAAGAGCAGCTCATTCTATATTTGGCATCAGAATTAGTGTCACTTTTAAATTTCCCATTACTTTTTACTGGGAATTTGAATACCCCACATACAGATGGTCCTTTTGAGTTTTATTACTAGACAGGAAAGATCCAGGGTACATATTTCCATAATTAAGTCAACCCTTTTAGGGTATATAGGCAAATGAAGAATAAACTACAAGAAAACTCAAGTGACATCTAGACAACAAGAGGCTCATCAGAGCCTTAATCTCTCACCTGGTAAATAAAAACTCTACCATTTTGATATCTATTTTTAACTTCATTACAATTAGTTATGTTTGCTTTTTGTAAATCTTATTTAGTGGCATTTTTGAGACCTTGTATATTGATCATCACTTTACTGGTTCCAGTTTATACCTATCTTTTTACACCTGGAGTGGAAAAATGGTAAATCTCATCTTTAAAGGGCAATACCTCCTATAAGGGTAAATTGACAATTTCAGCCAAGATAACTAAGATGTAGATCTTATTTTGCTGAACAATTTTGCTTTTTACAGTTTCGCTCTATCTATTATAGTTTTGGCAAAAAATTAACTACAAAAATCATCATTCAAAAGGAAAAACTCCTGTAAGGGGTCAATTTACAATTTCTGCCAGGTTGACTTTTTGTTAGATCTTATTATTCTGGTCATTTTTACTGTTTAAACTTTCACCCTTTCTATTGGAGTTTTACAGATAATAACCTAAAAGATAAAACAAATTTAAAAATGCATTTTTGCTTCCAAAATGGGTTGTCCAATTTTCTTAAAACTCCATAGGAGATAGACCTTGACCATCTTGTCATTTTACCCATGTCAGTTGTGCTCTGTCTTAATTTTTGAGATATAAGTAAAAATAAATGGGGAATGTGTCCATGGGCCACTGATGATGCCCCCGCTTGCATATAATGTTATAGAGACATAACTCTGGAATGGAAACGAAAAATTCAGCAATTTTTCCATTTGTAAAGGGGCATAACTCTAGAAAGGTTAAAGTGACGCCACCCAAATTCAAACTTGATCTGTGTTTTGTGGTAATAAGCATTGTGTATAAGTTTCATAACATTTGGTTGAGGCAAACTAAAGTTAGAAAACAGAAACCAATTTTGGGACATATGGACGTACAGATGGACAAGGGTAAAACCTGATGTCCCCTAGTCTACGCAAGGGGCATAATAATGTGCAAATTTGTTAAGATAAATATTTTGGGTCCAATAACCCCAAAATGGGTTGTCCTGTTTTTCTGAAAATTCCATTGGAGATAGATCTTCACCTGCTGATCATTTTAACCCTGTCAGTTGTTTTAACTGCAAAGATTTTTTTAGATACATGCATATATGCCAAAAATGCTTCGCTTGTGGCAGCTGGATACGACCGCAAAGGTCGAACTCTGAACAGTTGGGGCAAGTTTGGACACAATATTCAAGCTTGATACAGCTCTGAAATATTTGACACATAATAGATTTCTGACACAGAATAAATGTGGTCAGATAACTTAAAAATTCGAAATGGGACATTTAATCTACTTAATGGTCCAATATCCAAAATCTAATTCCATGGTTAGATTCAGCATATACATTGTATAAAAAAAAAACTTGAATTCAAACAAAGTTTAATTTTGGACCCTTTGGACCTTAATATGGACTAATTTGAAAACAGGGCCCAAAATTAAAAATCTGAATGCACAGTTAGATTCGGCATATCATAGAAATACCAGAATTCAGTTTTTGATGAAATCAAACAAAGTCTAATTTTGGACCCTTTGGACCTCAATCTAGACCTATTTAAAAATGTCCAAATATCCAATATAGTAATATATGGTAAAAAACTCAAACAAATTCAAGACTTTAAATTAATCCTCATTGAAATTGGTTAAGAGATTTGTATTTATTTTCAATTGAATTGAAGATTTCTTGCTGTTGTGCAATACTTTGCTGTTGCGCAATACTTAGTAAATCTGTTTACAAACTAAATATAATAATTTACACACCCTGTTTGGTGTGCATCCCCTGCCATATCAGTATTTGTTGTTTCTTTATATAGATCAGAAATAATTTATGTTAGAACCAGCTTAGCCAGTATAATAAAAGTCTTGGTTTTTGGCCCCTATTTGGCCTCTAGTTTCTTAACGATTAAAGCCACAACATACAAAATGGACCCTAACCTTCTGTGTGTGATATGGAACCTTGTGGTACAATTTCATAGAGATCCATTGACTAATACTTAAGTATTTGTCCGGAAACCAGAAAAACCTTGTTCCTCCCCCCCCCCCCCCCCCCCTCTTGGCCCTTTTTCCTGAAAGGTTTGAGCCATAACCCCCAAAGTCAAACCCAACCTTTCCTTTGTGGTATGAAACCTTGTGTTTCAATTTCATATAGATCCATAGACTAATACTTAAGTAATTGTCCATTAACCAGAAAAACCTTGTTCCCCCCCCCCTCTTTTTGCCCCTAATTCCTGAACGGTTTGGGCCATAACCCCCAAAGTCAATCCCAACCTTCCCTTTGTGGTATGGAACCTTTTGCTACAATTTCATAGAGATCCATACACTTATACACAAGTTATTGTCCATAAACTAGAAAAATGCCTTTTTTGGCCCCTTTTAGACCCCTAATTCCTAAACAGTTGGGACCAAAACCCCCAAAATCAATCCCAACATTCCTTTTGTGCTATTGAACCTTGTGGTTTAAGTTCATAGAGATCCATTCACTTATACTTAAGTTATTGTCAGGAAACCAAATGTCTTCCATCAACGATGACATGATAGCAATAAAGAACGCAAATTTTTTGCGGTCGTATAAAAACTGCATTTAAACTGTAAGTTCTATCATAAAAAGCAACCATGTTTCTAAATGGATCACATTTCCAGTGACAAATTTTAAACTAGATTTCCTAAGGAACATTCAAGTAAAGTTTGGAAATGTTTGGCCCAGTAGGTTCAGAGGTGATGATTTTTTTAAAATTTTATGATTACAGGCGGTTGACAAGGACAGACACCAAAGCTTTTTTGCCAGATGAGCTAAAAATGTCAATACTGCTGTACCCTGTACCTAAGCTTCCATTAACTATTACATATACTGATACTTCCAGAACTGTAGTAAATGCATGTACTAATTCTATCATAGTGATATACCGGTACAAGTTACGGTGTATACTGACTCATACTGACACTGATAGGTTTTTGGTTTATAGCAAACAGAAAACATCAATCAATGATATAATGTAAATAAATTACTGAGAAACAAAAATACGTTCTGATTATATACATTCTTTAATTAAAAAAAGAATACTTACTGCCTCATCACGGTCAGAAGTGATGTATATTTTAATTCATGCCAGAAATAATGAAATACGTGTCAATCGAGTTGGTATCATAGAAATCTAGTATATATTCTAAATATTAAATGTGTTATCTTTGAGGAATACATAAATGTCACACTCCTTGATTTTACCAAGACAAAAATTTGCAAAAACACCCCTTTTGTTCTGTAACATGATCACATTAAACATTTTCTGTTGCAACAAAAAAACATTTACAAGTATCAAAATGTTTGGTTCCTCAAATGGTTGCAAAAATTAAAATTTAAGAGCAAACTAAAACTTACAAAATCAGCCCCAAAGTTCTTGGCTCTTCTCAGTTTGAAAAGATAACTGATAACTTCAGGTTCAACAACTTCCATAAACACTGCATCTCCATATTCTAGTATGTCGATGTTTGGTGTCGTGGCAAGTTTGACTTTACTTCCATCTGAATATATTAAATACAGTTAAATAAAGTGTTCTTGGCTAGAAAAATTTCCTGGCAATTAATGGGGGAAAAAAATTTGGCATTGTAAATTCTCAAAAAAAAATTTAAAAAAACAACATAAAAAAACTATTCAATCATTGAATAAAAGTTTTTAAAATAACTTTTTTATTAAGTTTTACCATCTCAAAATTTACTGAAACAGAATATTTACTGGAAAAAAGCAAAATAACAAAAATACCAAACTCCAAGTAAAATTCAAAACAGAAAGTCCCTTATCAAATGGCAAAATTAAAAGATCAAACACATCAAACGAATGGAAAAAACTGTCATATTCCTGACTTGGTACACATGGTACAGGCATTTCCTTTCTATGTAGAAAATGGTGGATTAAACTTGGTTTTATAGCTAGCTACATTTTTGTAAACGTCTCACTTGTATGACGGTCACATAAAATTCCATTTTATGTACAACAATGTGTGAACAAAAAAAAACAGACATAATTTATATTGTATTTATATTGTGTCAAAGATCACGAGGGTTTTTAAAAACCTTGACTACCCATGAGGGTCTTGTACGGTCATAGATCAAACTTATTCGTTCAGTTTATATTTACTTGTTGTCGAGCCTTCGACTTTTGTCGAAAAAGCGAGACATAGCGATCCTACATTCAGTCGGCGTCGGCATCTGCGTCGGCGTCCACAAATATTCACTCTGTGGTTAAAGTTTTTGAAATTTTAATAACTTTCTTAAAACTATCCTGGATTTCTACCAAACTTGGAAAGAAGCTTGTTTATGATCATAAGATAGTATCCAGAAGTAAATTTTGTAAAAAGAAAATTCCATTTTTTCCGTATTTTACTTATAAATGGACTTAGTTTTTCTGCCAGTTAACATTACATTCACTCTGTGGTTAAAGTTTTTAAAATTTTAACAACTTTCTTAAACTATCCTGGATTTGTACCAAACTTGGAAAGAAGCTTGTTTATGATCATAAGATAGTATCCAGAAGTAAATTTTGTAAAAAAAAAATTCCATTTTTTCCGTATTTTACTTATAAATGGACTTAGTTTTTCTTCCAGTCAACATTACATACAGTCTGCAGTTTAAGTTTTTAAAACATTTATTAGATTCATAAATTATCCTGGATTTTTACCAAACTTGGACAGAAGCTACTTACCATCAAAAGATAGTATAGAGAAGAATATTTTTATTAATTTTTTTCCTCATTTTTGTTCAGCCTGCGATTAACAGCAAAAGTAGGCGAGACACTGGGTTCCGCGGAACCCTTCCAATTTTTTTTTTGTGTATATGTCCTTTTGATCAAAATAAGCCATTTCAGTTGATATTTAATAGTTTGTCTTTTTATGTTGAAATACTACACCACTGTCTCAGGTTCATGTGAAGGTTGGCGCCTGTTAAAACGTTTAAACCCGCTGTGTTTCTCGTTGAAAATTAGAAGTAATTTTTTTAATAATTCTAACATTATTAAATTTCAGTGTATATTCGATTCAACTAAGCCATGCGTAGTACAAGTGATATAAACTTCAACGTGTTCAAGGCGGTCATTACAAAGTAGAGGTAGAAGAGGCATCTATAAAAATAAAATACTCTCCGACAGCAGGTCAAGAATTTATCTGGACTGTAGGAAGTTTTTTTACTGCCCTTTTTCAGTTTCTGTTAGGTTTATTTGACGACTGAACATAATGGGAGATTATTCAAATTAATCTTACGACAGTAACTGTTTATCGAATACAAAGAAAAGATGATAAATGCTACAAATGTCTCCAAATGCATCTGAAATTTAATCTGACGTGTTGTTTCATCTCGAAATTAACACAGAGTTACGCCCCTTAAATCATTGTAAATTCATACTAGCCGGAACGGAAACGAATAAAAATCCGACTTTTTAACTGTCGTTATGTCAACGTATATATTTGTTCCACCTAACAGAAGTTCGGCTGTTACCCTGGAATTTTTGTTATAAACAATGTCATAATATCTGTTCCTGTTGGAAAAAATATTTTATACCCTTTATTCCGTAACTGCGCCGTAAGGAACGAAAGCTATTACATTTGTATAAAACAATATATTAAAGAATATTTCTTCCACTTGGAATTTATGTTATGAAGGGACTTATATTTCCTGACTTAAAATACTCCCAAAATATGATTATTTAAAAATCTCATAAAACTTAGACAACATATTTTTTAAAAGCATGATAAGCAGTGTCATGATAATACCAGAGACACAGTATTGTTTGTCTCTGGTAATACTATCAACCATAATACTGAAACGAATTCAACATAACACTAGTTAAAACCTGATTACCTCAACATCAATTATTATGCAAACTGTGCGATCTGAATATGATACATCGTTTTTCATTCCACTCTATAAGTATACGCGTATCTGACTACAATTTTTACTGAGTCACCATAGGCTGTTCACTCGTATTGATAACCCTGATTATCACAGAAGGCAATTTCTGAAATTAATATACTTTAACAGAGGTATTGGTTTTATTAGTTAACTTATCTAGTATGCCCAATGACCTAGCGTTCAAAACATTATACCTCCCGGCGCAGGATATGTTTGGATAACATGATAGAGTGGCTGAGCCACCTATCATTTTGTATATAAACGTATAAAAAATTCAGTAATTTTGATGTGTATTTTTTTAATTATAGAACATTTACACCAGACGTCAGTATGGACAATAAATGTCCTTCATCGAGAGACTCTGAATAGTTCAAGATCGAGAGGCTATAAACTTTCTTTAAAATAAAAGACCAAGATGTCGTCCTCAAATCGACAACTAAAATAGAAAGAGTTTCGTCAGGTCATTAAAAAAAGATGCTCGTTCATCCTATTGTGAAAATTGGTGATGGACGGGTCAAAAACTATATACCTCCGCTATCTCATGGCGTGCATTAGGATTCTGGGTCCTTCTGAATTCCAACATACATGTATGTTCAACTGCAGTAACTTTAGCTTTTTTATTTTGACTCTGTGAAATACATCTTCAATGTATAACTACGTCCATATTTATGCAATAGTGTTTTGCAGATTGACACCAAAGTTATAACACTCAATATATAGGTAAAACGAAAATAATATTTTCCGTGATATTTGATTTCAAACGGGTTCTCCAAAAATATTTTGAAATATGTATATATGTCATATTTGCGTTTCTACACTGTGAAATCTAGCTTCACTTTGACTTTTATAGGCTAATTGGCACCATTGTAACAATACCCCATAAGTACTTCAAAAGATTTTTTTTTGTTATAATTATTTGGTTATTCAGTTATTTCTGGGACATAATATATTTAATAGTCCTAGGTTATTTAGAGACAAAATCATATGTCCAGGATTCCTTAAATCAATCTCATTAAAATCAGCAAGTAGGTTAGCCAAGGTTTTTATTGTTAGAATAGCCTTATTTTGGGGCCGATTACGGTTGTGTGTGAGTTCAACTAAAAACCGATTTTTTTTTTTGCAGGATTTATTCTATCGATTGTATGAAATAAGTTTCAAAGTTTTCTGCATTTATTGATTTCCTACCGTTAGAAATGTCGTACAAATTGATATTTGGAAAAATTGGCAGTAAAGAAGATGATGGAAATATCCATGGATTAAGTTTATTAAAATGTATAGGTCACTGGCCATCTATAAGGTGAAGATGAATTAATGATTTTCACAGTTTTGGGGCAGTTGTTTAGTTATTGTACATGTGATCTTAGAGCATTACTTGTATTGTGATTTTATATAAAGACTTTCATTTGATTTAAATGTTTCAGCTATCTTACATTTGCCAAAAGTACTCATATTATCATTGTGTTGTGTCGAATAATTTCATTGTTAAGACTTTAAAGCACACAACTATTTTTGTAAAAGGTCATTTGAGCTTTTGTCATCACATGACGTCCGTAAATTTTATTAAATATCTACTCCTCTGAAACTGCTGAACAAATTTCAACCAAACTTGGGTTGAGGCATCTAGTATAAAAGTTTTTAATTCTGGTTAATTAACAAACACCGACCGTGCACTGCGAGGGCTATAAAGCCAGTCAAGGTCGTTAAAAACTTATGCATTAATTGTCTTCACAGGTACTTGTTTCTGAAAAAAAACCGTTTTATATTAAGGTATATATGTATTTTTTTCAGAGACAAGTGCCTGTGATTGTCTTGTATTTTGAAATTAAGAATAGGCAGAGAAAATTTTAACAGAGCATAAATGATCATAATGACAAGATCTGCCTTTTTCCCATTACGCCAAAATTATCAGATGACACTTCAAGTTAGGAAACAGGTACGCAATGAACGATCTCATGGAATTTTATGAAATTTTGCATACAACTAGAGCATGAAGAACTGTACATGAACATCGAAAAAAATGTATTAAACTTTTATACTTTCTGCGATATGGCAAAATTAAATTTAACGAAAAAAGATGCACAATTGTCTAGAATGCATGTAAATAATGTAAAAAAAAGTTCAGAATTTTGACTAATAGTTATCATTTATCGAAATCCTATCCTGCGCCGAATTTTTCTTTTAAAATGATATGTTCTTTCTACTGAAATTTCCGTTTTATTGATAAAAAATTAATAGGGTCACTTAACTCATCACATTTTCGGGTATAATATTCTACTCAGTTTAAAGAAAAAACGCAGAAAAAGCAAAAGAAAGACGTTGTGACTGAATTGTGCATAGAAATCTTATTGTTCGACGTTTTTTTAGATGTATCCGACACACTTGAATAATTTCTATACATCAAAATAATTCGGCGACCCCTTTATATTTTTATACCAATAAAACAGACATTTTAGTGGCAATAATATATAGTTTATAAAGTAAATTCGTAGGACAGATTTTTGAGAAAAGGCAACTAGCTTATAGTCAAAATATTCAATAATGACTTTTTGCGATATTTACGTGCATCCTATTCATTTCTTCTTCTTTCGATAATATATTCTTTTTGATATTTCTCCGGAAGTATAAAAGTTACTTATACTCTTTTTTCTATATTCATATGCAGTTCCGCATGCTCTACTTGCTTGCATAATTTTAAAAAACATAAAAGATATAAAATTGATATCTCTCAGGTCAATAAATTGCAACTATAGGTTACAATTAAGAGCCCAATTATTCGTAATGCATTTTCCATAGGGTAACAGTGACGTTCAATTTTTTTTTTCTCGAAGACTACACACTCTAAGAAAAAATGGGTAGCAGTTCCTGTTACTAGAAATGTCAGTGTTGCATAACAACCAAAAAAAATATATATGGTCATGCGGCAAAAGTTGACTTAAAATGCAGTTGAAAAACATCGTCTATTTTTTTCGCTTAATGAAAAAGGCTGATTTTTAAAGGCTCCGACGTGCAGATATTAGAAATATTTTCTATACTTTGTAAAATGTGAATTTGATTTTCTGCATTTTTTAAACCGATAAGCTTTCGATTAAAAGTAATTCCAATCCTGTATCATCCAATCAGAAGCCGTATAAGATTCTATTCTGAGTACCATCTTTCGCTCTTGTAACCTAAAGATTACATACGTTTGTTTTCACTACCGGTGTTATGTCCAAATATATTGTAATGTTTCGTTTGTTGACAACTTACATCAAATGGAATTCCCATTGCGTTTTGCGTTGAATTAGTTCAAGAAGAATGATATTTCTAAATTTCCATAGGCTTTCACAGTTTAAAAGTGTTCAATGTTGTCTTCTTCTTTAGCGCATAACAAACATTTACTGGTCATCTCGTATTTATACATTCTGATCCGGATATACGAGCCTGTCAATAGAAGAGGGTCTGGATCGGGGGTCATTAATTTTTGTATTCTTAAAATTTTTAAGACATGTTTCTTTATCTTTAAAAATAAAATTATTCTGTAAAATTCTCATGAAAATGATTTTACTATTAACATTTCTGTAATTAGATGATTTGTCTATTCTACACATTGCTCATTTCTGTATTCAGTATATTTTTTACCTTAATTTTTTAATATTAACTAACATTTATTCTTTATACTTTTGCACCCCATTATTCTCTATTCTAAATATTTTTCGCTGATTATTCTCGATTCATTATTTTTTTCATTATTCTCTACTCTGTAAACCACACCCAGACCCTTATAGCAGAGTGGCAGTTGATTTTGAACAGAGGGTGTATATTTCCAGTTCCCATGTTTTCAGCTGTTAAGAAATTGAGCCCTTTATATAATAACAGTAGCTGCACTATTGACCTATTCCAACGCTTGTATCTTTTCTTCTTGATAGTTGAGGTCCATATAGTTTTGTTAACTGGTTTGGTCAAGTACCAGCGTGCCACCTGTATTTGATACTTTCGTAGCCTATGCTTAATAGCAATTAACCAGTTAGAACTTCCGTCATTTTCTATAAGTAGTTAGCGTCTTGTTAGTGATTTTTCTATGCTCAGTGTCTTCAGGCTCGATGAAGAGTTTGTTAATAGGCCTAATGCTCGGATGTGCATCTGAGCTTCAATCGGGGAGTATTCCTGTTCAGATGTTCACTGTTATATCTGCTACACAGGTGGGTAGACACAGTATCTGCTTTAGGTTTTTTTTCTGGAAGTTTTCAAGACGTGATAGTGAACTTGTTATTAATTGGTATCATCAGCTCTAATCCCTGAAGTAGTACTGGAGATATGTGTATTTTGTATTTATAAGTGCACCATTGTCTCTACATCGAAACCGTTATGGCCATGGAAACGACAAATGCCGACATGACTGAATTCATGGGCGGACTCCTTAAGGAGTAATCGCCCATAAATTAAGGTTTTTGGCTAATTTTCACGTTTTTGCTTATTATATCGGAATTTTTAATATATAGGTATACAAACTGTTAACAGTAAGAATTTTCAACAATACAAGATCTACAAAAATGCTAATTGAAACAACCGAAACCATTGGAGAATTCATTACAGTAATTGCCATGAAATGCCGACTTTTGAATTTTTGTCACAGGCGCTTGGGGCATGAACCCCCTTGTCCTTTTCCCTTTTCTAAGTTTGGTGATAATCATTTTTTTTAGTGAATATTCTTTAGTATTCTAACTTACTTCCGTTCTTAAATGTGTGTTCTTGTTCTCATTCATAATATTACAATACCAGAAGTTCATGCATTAAGCGCCTTTGATATGAATAAGTTTATTCAAACAACCAAATCGTGCAATTATATATTTTTGCTATTAAAAGGAATTTAGACTATCAAAGATCTGTCCATAGGAATTTCTAGAACCTTCTGAAATATACAGATATTGCCAGGAGCAAAATAACACCTATACTCATCCATCACAGTTCCTGTAAGTATATATTTCTTTTCATTACGGCTTTATATGCGGGTTGCAGCACAAAATTAGCAATCATATTTGTTTCGAAAAACCATTGGGATATCTTGTTTGATACACACAAGTGGGGTGTAGTGTGAAAAGTTGTCAATGGAACTTAATTTATCTAAAACATCCAGTTTTTAACAATCCGGGAATATACTTAACAACTCAAACGACGCACCACATATTACCAAAATATATGTTTCACAATTTCTTGTTTTTACTTCAAATTTGTAGAAAGCTAGTATATTTTAGTCATAATCTTGAAATTAATGCAGAGTTTACAAAGAAATTTTCATTTAAGGCGAAGTGTACGTAATTAACTACTCAACAGAATTTTTTTTAATTTTACATGTGGATTCTGCTTGTAAAAATATATCAGACAATAAAATAAAAAAAGGGGGTAACCGTTTTCGTTTTTCAGATACAAGCTGTTGAAATTAACAGCATGATACGCCAAAAATACAAAGGATATATAGGGAAAATCATAAAAATCGGCAGATGTTTTTACTTTATCAAGATTTTCTAACTCGTTGGTCCACAGAATTTTTTTTAAAATCGATATGCGATTCAAAAATGAACGACGAACCCATTGGTGCAAAGAAAGTCCCTAGCAACCGTGCTAGTTTTCAAGCTATATCCTGTGGAAGTTTGATTTTTAGCGGAAAGAATAAAAAACATTCGGCGACGTTATTGATGTCTACTGTAACGTCATCACAATTTCTACTCTATAACACTATTATACCATACAGTGTCGTAACAAAATCGTGAGTGTGTATAACCCATTTTCCTTATTATTGCAAATGCTCCAGCGTAATCAATTGATAAGGAAATAAACTGACTATTTTTTAAGGATATTTCTGCTGCCAAAAAAAAGCAAATTGGCAAATAAATATACTGCAAGTGAAAGAAAGTTACTGTATAGACTTTAACTCCATCTGTTCTTAATTAGACAGGGTTCCACATCTTTTTTGAAATGCTTGTATTTATAGCTGACTATGGGCTTTGATCACTGTTGAAGGCCGTACGGTGACCTATAGTTGTTAATTTCTGTGTCATTTGAACTCTTGTGGAGAGTTGTCTCATTGGCAATCATACCACATCTTCTTATTTTTATATTGTATTGTTCTAATAATTATGAATCAAATATCAAGTTTGAAATTGTTCCGATTAACACAGCGTTGACAGAATGATTCTATTTAAATAATCGGTTATAATATTGGGATCGCGTATACACGTCTTTTTTTTGAATTTTATTTCTGCATGTTTGTATATTAAAAAAGTGAATATAATTTGCTGCATCTTTTCATCCTCACCATTTCCGGCGCTATTCGAGGTATTGCGCACAAAACCCATTTTATTTGTCAGGTTCACACACGTGCACGTGACACAACTCTGCAATTTTATTTTAAAAATTTCCTGTCTCGATCGCTTTCCCTTTTCTTTAACTACACGACAAAGCATGATATAATGTTTGCTGGAGATTTAAAGTAAAAAAGGAACTAATTTCTTGTATCATTATTTGTTAAATATCCACATGCACAACTCCCCAAAAAAAGAAAACTGTATCTGCATATTATCTTGAGAAATTTTATGGCTGTAATAAAGTCAAAAGAAGAACCCGCATATGAATTTTAGTAAAGTAAAACAGATCGGAGTTTTTGATATAACTTCCCGTAGTACAGATCATTCCCAGTGTTAGCCTTAGCATTGTGTATATTGTGTATAATACTATAGCATTGTGTATAGTGTAATGCTAAAGCTTTGTGCATATTGATATGCTCTAAATGTACTGGCGTAATACTATAAATGTACTGGTGTAATGCTATAAGAATGTACCAAGGGCGATGCTATACGAGTTTACCTAGTGTAGTGCCATACAAATTGCTCCTGTATATAATGCAAATGAATTGCTAATATAATATGAAAATAAGGAGATGTGGTATGATTGCAAATGAGACAACTATCTGCCACAGTTTAAGGTAGATTGGGTGTCTTTTTCTGAGCGTCCGTTCTTATCATGTTGCAAAAATACTTTTTGCTTTAAAAATATTTTACCAAGTATCATTTAAAATACAACAAAATACCTAAAACTTGAAATGTAAAGATTGAACTATCAAAAAATTAAGTGTCGTAAAGTATATTTAAAATTTTTGGGGATTTTTTCAAGAAAATAAGGCCCGTGACCCCTATTTTTTTTTTATATTTCGGAGTTATTAATGAAAAGCAATTCTCTTATCGAATTTTAGCCAATTCTATCATATAAAGTTTCCCCAATAAGGAAAACTTAAGTTTCCCCTATATTAACAATATAAAATAACCCTAATTTCGTTAATTTCAATGTGTTATTACGAAAAAACAAGGTCCGTGATCTCCAGTTTTTATATTGAAATTACATTGACCCAGAAGTCTTTTACAGAAGTTTAAGAAAAATCTATCGTCCAACATTTAGACATCCCAGCTACCTTAAATGATGTGGATGTAAGAAATTATTATAGGCAACCATACGGCCTTCAACAATGAGAAAAATCCATACCGTATAGTCGGTTATAAAAAGCCCCGACATTGTAGACCTTATTTTCTTCACCCCCTCCCCCTTCTTTCCCTACCTTATACTACTGCTGAATGATACACAAAAGCACAACGAAAGAAAACAAATTTCGCTATCCCTTCGAAATTGGAATTTGATAAAGAAAAAATAACACGTTCTATTTTTATCATACATGTGTAGTTTCAGTTTCAACCATGGTTCTAAATTTAGATTTTACTTTCCCCAAAAATTGCGGACGGAATAGAAGACACCTGTTTATTTTCTGCACCTTGAAAACTGAGATTTGGATGACATAGATTTTACTTATTCTGAGATAAATGTAATAGTGCTCAATTCTTAGTTTCTGAGTGTGTAATGTTTTGTGGACGGAATCTGATGTTTTTTTGTTGTTTTTTTTTGCTGTTGACTTTTTCTTCGGCTTATAAATGTTGTACTCGTGGTCGATTACCCCTTAGTATCTTTTATACTTTTACATAAATAATAAAATATAAAACATCATAAAATTTTCAATTGCATAAAAAACGGACATGCCAACGTCTTTCTAGTTCAACACACAAATTCTCATGCAATATAATTATTCGTTACCTACAATTTTTCGCTACACTGTGAATTTCATTCAAAACTATGTTTTTTCAAAAAATATTGTGGGGTCAATTCTGGTTTGATTTTAATGAATTTGATACGAATAGAAGCAGAATTGTCACTGGTTTATTTGTTTATTTGGTTATAATTTTGTTGTTTAGGCGTTTTAACCTTCTGTTGAAATAAACACGAGTCGTATTGTGTACCTGCTCCTGCGTGTCTAAAACAAAAACAGTGGTAATAGAGTCAGACTAACTCACAATAGGATACTCAGATTTCTGATTGGAGTCATTCTAATAATTTCTTTAAAGTTTTGAGATTGCACATGAATACTTGTTTGGATTCATGATAGACCGCACGAAGTCATTTTCTTTCATGTGCCCATTTTTCCTTTCTTGGAGTAGGGGAGATAACCCGCGTAACTAACGACGCACGTTTTTTATCCTTAATTCCGCTAGAGGCGTGCATATGTCTCTGGTGGTGACAATGGAGATTTCCACCACAAAATTCAACAAGAGGCTGTCAGAGTGACGGCAAACCGGATTTCCTGCAGAGGTCGAACCCTGAACAGTTGAGCAAGTATGGACACTACATTTAAGCTTAAAAAAGCTCTAAATTTGGATTGTGATTGAATATTTGACACAGCATAGGTTTGTGACACAAAACGAATGTGGTCAAAGAACTGAAAAATTTAAATTGGACATTTACCTATTATGGTCAAATATCCAAAATCTAGGTTCATTGTTAGAATCAGCATATCAAAGAACCCCAAGAATTCAATTTTTGATGAAATCAAACAAAAGTTTAATTTAGGACCCTTTGGACCTCAATGTGGACCAATTTGATAAAGGAGCCCAAAATCCAAAATCTCTAATACATGGTAAGTTTCAGCATTTCAAAATAAACTGCTTTGCTGAGCGCAGCTAGATACGCCCACAGGGCCAACCCTGAACAGTTCGGGCAAAAATGGACACAATATTCAAGCTTGATTCAGGTCTGAATTTGGATTGTAATTCAATATTTGACATATTATAGGTTTCTGAATAAATGTAGTCAAAGAACTTGAAATTGGTTATATGAATTGAATTTATATTCAATTAAAGATTTCTTGCTGTTGTGCAATACTTAGTAAATCTGTTGTCAGACTATAAACAAATAAAGTTCAATTAATTCTCAATGTCATATTAGAAATTTATGAAAATGTAAAGGGAGCTTACATCAATAGATATAAACAATTCACCAAAGTTTCATGAGAATTGGTGACAGCATTTTTGAGTTATTGTCCGAAAATTGGAAAATCACCCCTTTTTTAATGAATAAAACCCCATAACTCAGAAATGTAAAATGTAAAATTTATAAAATTCTAAAGGGAGCTTACATCAATACATACAAACAATTCACCAAAGTTTCATAAGAATTGCTGAAAGAATTTTTGAGTTTTTGTCCGAAAACTGGAAAATCCTCCCTTTTTTTGAATAAAACCCTGTAACTCGGAAACGTAAAATCTAAAATTTATAAAAATCGAAAGGGAGCTCATGTCAATAGATATAAACAATAACCACAATTTCTTGCAAGTTGGTGAAAGCATTCTTGACTTATTGTTCGAAGACTGGAAAATCCCCCTTTTTTTAATGAATAAAACCCCATAACTCGGAAACGTAAAATCTAAATTTTATAAAAAACGAAAGGGAGCTCACGTCAATAGATATAAACAATTCACAAAAGTTTTATGCAAATTGGTTAAAGCATTTTCGAGTTAATGTCCAAAATATTGACGACAGACAGACAGACAACGGTATACCATAGTACGTCCCGTTAACGGGCGTATAAAAACCCATAAATTCAATTTTTGTTGAAATCAAACAAAGTTTAATTTTGGACCCTGATTTGGACCAACCTGAAAACTGGGCCCAAAAATCCAATATTTATTTACAGGTGTAGATTCAGAATTTGAAAGAACCCTATATATATTTAATATATGTTGAAATGAAAAACAGTTTATTTTTATCCATATTCTTATTTTCTGTTCAAAGGGAAATAACTGAAACTGAATAAATGATAAACAAAATAGTTCTCTAAAATTAGATATGATGTTATAAATTTTCAAATTATAATCAATAAAATTAGATATGATTTAACCACTAAAACATTGTTAGAATTACCATATCAAAGAACCCCAAGAATTCAATTTTTGATGAAATTAAACCAAAATCAGAAATCTAAATATATGTTTTTAATAGACAATATAAACTTAGTTTTTAAAGGAGTTCACTTTATAAAAAAAAAAAAATTCTTCAATTTACCAAAGAAAAAAATAAATGTGGATAGTGTCCCCATGTGGACACAGATGATGCCCCCGCTTGCATATCATATAGTTATAAAGGGACATAACTGAAGAACGGTAAAAGTGACGCTACCCAAATTGAACTTGATCGGAGTTTTGTGGTAATAAGCATTGTGTGTAAGTCTCATAACATTTGCTTGAGGCTAACTTAAGTAGAGAACAGAAACTAACAAGCATTATGAGAGTATTGCATGGCAATACATAGTCCCCTACCGGGAAAAAATTCATTATACTGGAACAAAATGCTAACTTGTTCTATAACTTGTCATGGTGTAAACAAAAAGTAAATATCATGTCAATATCTTCAAGCATGACTAAAAACAGTGTGGAAAACTGTGAATTTTTCAAGTCCAAGGCCCATAACTCTGCACAAAATTATTAGACCGAAACAAAAATTTGAACTTGATCTGTAACTTGTCATGATAAAACTATATACCAATTATCAATTACCGGTAATATCTTATAAGCATGATGAAAAAAACATAAGTTATGATTAATAGTTCTCTAAAATTAGATATGATGTAATACAGTGTATATCCATTTTCAAATTATAATCAAAATAATTAATAGTTCCAAATATTTGTTCTTTCATTTGTCACAAACTAATGTAGATTTGTAACTTATCTATAAAATGTCAACAACTTTTATCTACACAATGTAATGTATTGAAATATACACATTAATAAAAAATAAATTATTATCTAATTAAAGGATTTCTCTTCATAATTTTTTTTATATATATAGCATTCAGAAAATTAGTTTATACTAAATAACAAACAAACCTGCCAAAAAATTCTTCAAATAATTTAACAAAGAATGTCTTTTAAAAAATGAGTTATCTCCCTTTGTACAGAAATATGGTTTAACATAGTACTCTTAACATTAGATATGGTCCAGAGTTATGGTCCATAACACTGGACTAAATCATCAGACCGGAACAAAATTCGAACTTGATCTATAACTTGTCATGTTAAACTATATACCAAATATCAAATCAATATCTTCAAGAACGAAGAAAAAAAGTGTGGAAAGTTGATTTGCTGTACTGACGGATGGACGGACAGAGTGCAAACCTAAAGTCCTCTTCGACTTCGTCGGTAGGGGACTCAAAAGCATTGATTGTAGTTGATTCCACTATAATCATGGACAAAGGAAGATAACTCCAATTTTAATAAAATGCTTCGCTGGGGCGCAGCTTGATACGACCGCAGAGGTCGAACCCTGAACAGTTGGGGCAAGTATGGACACAACATTCAAGCTTGATACAGCTCTGAATTTGGATTGTTATTAAATATTTGACACAGCATAGGTTTCTGACACAGAAAGAATGTGGTCTAAGAACTTGAATTTTTTTAATTTACCTATTATGGTCCAATGTCCAAAATCAAAATACATGGTTAGATTCAGCATATCAAAGAACCCCATATATTCAATTTTTTGACCCCAACTTGGACAAACTTGAAAACTGGGCCCATAATCAAAAATCTAAACACATGTTTAGATTCAGCATATCAAAGAACCCCAAGAATTCAATTTTTGCTAAAATCAAACTAAGTTTAATTTTGGACCCTTTGTACCTTAATGTAGACCAATTTAAAAAACGGGACTTAAAATTAAAAATCTAAATACACGGTTAGATTTGGAATATCAAAGAACCCCAATAATTCAATTTTTGATGTAATCAAACAAAGTTTAATTTTGGACCCTTTTGACCTCAATATGAACCAATTTGATAGCGGGGCCCACAAATAAAAATTCTAAATTCATGGTAAGATTCAGCATATCAAAGAACCCCATATATTCAATTTTTGTTGAAATCAAAAAAAGTTTAATTTTGGACCCCAACTTGGACCAACTTGAAAACTGGGCCCATAATCAAAAATCTAAACACATGTTTAGATTCAGCATATCAAAGAACCCCAAGAATTCAATTTTTGTTAAAATCAAACTAAGTTTAATTTTGGACCCTTTGGACCTCAATGAAGACCAATTTAAAAAACGGGACCCAAATTAAAAATCTAAAAACACGGTTAGATTTGGCATATCAAAGAACCCCAATAATTCAATTTTCGATGAAATCAAACAAAGTTTAATCTTGGACCCTTTTGACCTCAATATGAACCAATTTGATAGCGGGGCCTACAAATAAAAAATCTAAATACATGGTTAGATTCAGCATATCAAAGAACCTCATATATTCAATTTTTGTTGAAATCAAACAAAGTTTAATTTTGGACCCCAATTTGGACCAACTTGAAAACTGGGCCCATAATCAAAAATCTAAATACATGTTTAGATTCAGCATATCAAAGAACCCCATATATTCAATTTTTGTTGAAATCAAACAAAGTTTAAATACTGGACCCTATCTTGGACCAACTTGAAAACTGGGCCCATAATCAAAAATCTAAACACATGTTTAGATTCAGCAAATCAAAGAACCCCAAGAATTCAATTTTTGTTAAAATCAAACTAAGTTTAATTTTGGACCCTTTGGACCTCAATGTAGACCAATTTAAAAAACAGGACCCAAAATTAAAAACCTAAATACACGGTTAGATTTGGAATATCAAAGAACCCCAATAATTCAATTTTAGATGAAATCAAACAAAGTTTAATTTTGGACCCTTTTGACCTCAATATGAACCAATTAGATAACGGGGTCCACAAATAAAAAATCTAAAGACATGGTTAGATTCAGCATATCAAAGAACCCCATATATTCAATTTTTGTTGAAATCAAACAAAGTTTAATTTTGGACCCCAATTTGGACCAACTAGAAAACTGGGCCAAAAATCAAAAATCTAAATACATGTTTAGATTCAGCATATCAAAGAACCTCATATATTAAATTTTTGCTAAAATCAAACAAAGTTTAATTTTGGACCCTTTGGACATTAATGTAGACCAATTTGAAAACTGGACCCAAAATTAAAAATCTAAATACACTGTTAGATTCGGCATAACAAATAAATAAATGTGATCAAAGATTTTACAAATCTAATGCGCCATACTGTGCAATTAAAGATTACTTCTTGAAATTTTTCAATATTTGAAATTTGAAAAAAAAATAATATTTGAAGAATAATTCTTTTTAATTTCTGAAATCTGAAATGAGAAAAAATTGGCCCCCCACAATTTCTTTTTATCCCCCCCCCCCCTTTTTTCCCCCAAAAAAATTCTTTCCCTCAAGATATGGTCATAATCTCAATTCAAATTTCCAATGGAGTTGGCAACCATAATTACCCATTTAAATTTACCATAGTGCTAACTTAATCTATTTTATAATAGAATTAATAAAAATATAGTGTCAAATCTTTCATATGGATTTTTTTGTAAAAAAAAAGATGAAAACATTTGCAGATATTTTTACTGGTCTTCCTTTATAAATATGCATTTCTTTAAACATAATTTAAAAGCAGTGTAAGGGAAGTAACCAAAACGTTGTATTTGGATTATCTCCCTTACACTGTTTTAGATTATCTTTATTGTTCATTAACCATTACTTTATACATAATTTAAAAGCAGTGTAAGGGAGATAATTTCAATGATGTATTTGATTTATCTCCCTTACACTGCTTTAAATTATGTTTTGTACTAAAGTATTTGTCCATTAACCAGGACAACCTTGTTTTTCCCCCTTTTTTGCCCCTAATTCCTAAACGGTTTGAGCCATAACCCCCCAAAGCAAATCCTAACCATCCCTTTGTGGTATGGAAACTTGTAGTATAATTTCAGAGAGATCCATACACCGTTCCACAGTTATTGTCTGGAAACTAGAAAATGCTCATTTTTGGCCCCTTTTTGGCCCCTAATTCCTTAACTGTTGGTGCCATAACCCCCAAAATCAATCCCAACCTTCCTTTTGTGGTATTTAACCTTATGGTCAAATTTCAAAAAGATCCATTCACTTAAACTAAAGTTAGAGTGTGAAAACCAATATGTATTCGGACGACGACGCCGGACGACGACGACGCCAACGTCATACCAATATACGACCACAAAATTTTTTTGCGGTCGTATAAAAATGACTTGATATTTAGAATAAATAAAAAAAGAATTTTTTTTCCATTTGTAAAGGGCACAACTCTAGAACAGAAGTGACGGCACCAAAATTCAAAATTGATCTGATTATTGTGGTAATAAGCATTGTGTAAAGGAGCATAAACTCTAGAACTGTAAAAGTGACGCCACCAAAATTCAAACTTGATCTGTATTTAGTGGTAATAAGCATTGTGTATAAGTTTCATAACATTTGGTTGAGGCAAACTAAAGTTAGAGAACGGAAACCAACTTTGGGACCTACGTACGTACGGACGGACGTACAGACGGACAATGGTAAAACTTAATGCCCCCTCCGCTACGGCAGGGGCATAAAAATCCAAAATGTCATTTATCATTAATACAATGTCTTTTAAAAATCTATAAAACTTATCTGTAAGTGTAATCAAACTTTATATATTTAATTAACCATTTCTGTTCGAAGGGAAATAACTAAATCACATAATAAGTACCACTTTTTGACTATTGGAAAGGGATATAACTCAACAAGAAAAGCCTTTATTTAGTCACATGAAACAACATATCTAAATTTGAAAAAATTTTGTCAAAGCATTTTCATGTTAAAGAACAGACACTGTTTGGCAGCAGCCCGCTGTACATCCCCAAATCAATAACCGATTTTTCCTTCGAAAATCCGGTTAAATATCAAAAGTCGGAGAAAAGTCAATTTCAAATTGGGTCATTAGTCATAAACTTAATTGAGAAACTGAAAATCAACGTCATTAATTTTTCGTTGTTTTCTGATGAAAAGATACACAAGACTTTAGTTTTCACAAATCTGGTAACATTTTTGGGATTTTGGATTAAAATGTATTTGTATTTCAATTTTCACAGAATTTATTGTTTGACTTCAGAATTTTCAAAATATTGACTCATTTCAATCCCAAGTTATATATGCAATGAAAATTTCCACTCCAAAGACATTGATGGAGGTGTTGCATTTGTTTTGTTGTTGAGTATATTCAATTTCATCAAATGTGTATCTACTTCTTATGACCATTTTTACGTTCCACAATTCTCTCCAGTTTCTAACAATACTTAATGAGCTTGTCACAAGATTTAAAGGAGTAGGGCATATACCGGTAAATTTCACAACAGGGTCAATTTCAGTCTCAGTCTCAACTTTAATTCACAGTCTGTGTTCTAACAATATGTTGGCTTATTTTAAATTATAGTCATCAAATTATCATTGCATCAATATGTAACACTGAATAGCATTTTGGATTTTATGGAATAATATAAAATTGTGGAACAGTATGTAAGTACACAATATACTCTCTAATATCCAATTTCCAGTAGAATTTGGCAAATTTTAGATTTTTACCTCAAGTGAAATAAATACAGGGAAAATTGTTACGAGGTAATTAATGGGTTCCACTTTTGAAGCATAAACTGCTTACCCTTCCAGGACACTAGAGTTTACTCCTGATCTATTGTTGGATAAGAGTTGTTTAAGCTTTGTTTTCTAAGTAGTATTTTGGTGACTGTTGTCTGACAACAACTATAGAAACACATTTTGTAAAATTGTCCTAAGGAATACCAATTAACCAGCAATATTTCAACATCAATATTTAATCACCAAAAAAAATACAGATATCGATTGCATCTGTATAAAATCATCTGACTTGCATTCATTCACTCTTCAATTTCTGGTGATTGAAAATTATGACTACAGTCTAGTTTGAATTGTGATTTTGTATGATTAAGATAAATTCTTTACCCTAGAACTACAAATATTTCCATTGATACAGTTGCCTTTTTAATTTCAATTAAGTCTAAGTTCCACTACAGGTACCACATGTGGAGCAGGATGTGCTTTCCCTTTTGGTGCTCTTGAAATCGCCCCCAGTTTTTAGTGGGGTTTGTGTTGCTATTAAAGTCTTTAGTTTTCTATGTTGTAATTTGTAAACTATTGTTTGTTTTTTTGGTCGTTTTTTTGTTTTTTTTTGCCATGCTTGTGTCAGTTTATTTTCGACATATGAGTTTGACCATACCTTTGGTATCTTCCACCTCTCTTTTCACAGTGTTTGCAACAGATAACAGACACTGGTATTATGACAGATACCAAGTGATAGCATTTGTCCACATAAATAATTACATGAGACGAAACTATATTATAATTTTAATTCCATTTCAAACAATTTATGAACATTCATCATCCTCTCCTCTAACATTCAAACTTCTCCACGCTTGTAACTTGACCTGTTAATTCATTAAACAATGAGATAGGGTTTCTCCCTATCACAGTATATACCATGTACACATGTGATTAAAGTTTGTATCTTCTGTGTGAAGTTACAAGGAAAACTATCCATAAATATTTATATGTTGTATGGTAGCTGAAGTATAGGCTACTTTCAACTGTATGCATGAAATCATTTTTATGAAACACAGGCAATTTTTTTTTACTTTGTTTGTACTATCACAGGAAAAATGATGCTTAAATATCTTATATCATCCAATTATTATCTTTTCTTTATATAATCATTATCAAGGACAAATCTGTTCATTCCACTCTAAATTGAGGTCTTAATGTTTCTATAAAATATCATTGGAATGGATATCACAAAACCAATCTTTACCAATACATATAAGCATATATATATAAGTGGGAGGATTAAACAGCTTCTTTTGTTAATTATCATGATATATGTTAAAAAAATGAAATTTTAGCATCCATATTCAGTCTAATGTAGCTTTTGGTTTTAACTATTACTGTCCAAATATGTGATAAGATTTTGTTGTAAACAGAAGTGCAAGGGAGAGCAAAAACAGAACTTCCAAAAACACTACTTGTAATCATTTAACTTTAAAAAAATAATTAACCAGGAAACACTATTGATGAACATCTTATTCTCTGAATGAAATGATTTATAACCATCAACAGGTTTGTTAATTCATGGCCAATCAAAATTAATATTGTTTCAAGAACCTTTTAATTTAATGGATCGGGGAATATTGTAATCCCAAAGTCAGTCTGTTCATTTTTTTCTTTTTCACACTTTTGGTTTTAAAATGAAAAAAAAAAAAAATGCAACCAAATCTTTAAATAAAAATAAAAAATCATGAACAAATATGATTTTAAAATTCTAATGGATTTAAGGTTTACAAAGAAATGATCCAGATTTGTCAATTAGTGAAGAATGGAATTGAAATGGTTAATATTTAAGAATATTATTAACTTTATAAGCATATTAACTGGACAATAAACATGATAATTGTATTTGTATAACAATTTTTCATTCATAAGTAAATTCAAAGTCTACTATCATTTTAAAAAATTTGTCAGTAAGTAAAATCTCAAATGTAAACAGCTGACATGTACAAAATATGTATGTTTCTGCACCAGGCCAGAGAAACTGACATTCATTTTGAATGACCTATTTTTCAATATTATTCCACCCACATATACAGAAACTAGTTAAAACTGTATGTGCAACTCATTTCCTTTACATAATGACAAAATATCATCTTAATACTCTTATGCATTTTATAGGCCACTGCCTTTTTAAATTTCTCCTTTAACTCGCCATCTTGACTCTTGATGCGTTGATGAAAGATGTGAAAATTTTCAATGCCAGACTAACATGGGAGGTAATCTGTCATAATATCACTAAACTTAACCAGAAAAATGTACAAAACATGACACTGAATTTGTATGATTGACTAAAGCGATGAATAAACAAAACATTAAATATTGTTGCCTTCCCTATCATGTAAAAACACATCTCTTTAATCAATCTTTATAAAATAAAAAATTTTTTTTTAAGTAGCTAGTTTTTCACTTTCATAGTATAAAGTGACAAGAAAGACCAGCTTCAACTTTATAAGTGTTTGTAACTTCTAATCAGTTCGTATTTAAAATTTAAGCAACCAAGTCTGACAACACTGAACACCTTTTTTCAAATTCAACTACTGTAAGTTCAGAAATTATTGTTTTTATTAATGCGAAAAATGTGACAGTACCATGTTGGCGATAAGAAAAGCTTGCATTTATAATTTCAGTAGTGATGTTCCTTCACAAGATTTTTCGCATTAATTACATCTCAAATTTTTACCAGTAATCAGTGATCAGCGATAAAAAATGCACACACTTATTTCTGAATTTACAGTATCTTAATTTAATTATATTTGACAGAGATCAAGCTATTGAGAATTCTCAAATACCAAATTAAATCAAATTTTACTTGAATAAAAAATACAACACTAATTTTTTGTGGAAAGATCTTTAAGATGCATGTTAATTAAATATATGACTGTAATAATTTTTTACATATGAATATTGGTATAGTACAACCTGATGTATGATGACTTAGAGATTGAAATAATTTATTTAAATGATTAGAACAATTACACCATGAATACTAAAATGATTGATCATAAATTTCTATGTAGAACTTAAAACTCTACTGTTTCCATCATATTTCCAAGTGTAACTATTTTAGAAATAGTTAAAATAAGTGTTTATAGCTCTCAAAAGGTTGGAAAAAGTTCATCTGATAGTAAAACAAATATAAATAGGAAATGACAAAACACCAGTGTATGACTGCAAACAGAAAACAGCTGTTGACATTGAAAAATATAACTTTCAGAAAATAACAAACTATTTGTATTCCTCAATTTTTACAATAACGAAGGATCATAAATAGATGCTCAAAGGAGTCTAAATTGCTCATGTGAAAAAATATGCTATTTTGAAATTTACGAAAAAATCAGGAAAAACAAATTATTTACAAATCCTCCAAGTTTCATCATATTGGCATTTTTGTACATAATTTTTTGCTGCATACAGTTTCTGTCATATTATATCTATCATAATTTTCAAGAACATAAAAAGCTATTTAAAATCGATTATAAGGAGTTTTTATTTTAGTACAAACAGATAGCAGGAATATCCTGACATTCTAAACATTTTAGCCTCATTAGATTTTCTGAATCTATTATACTTTTCAAGATAATAGCTAATGACAACATCTCCTTGTTCTTTTGAATAAGACCTTTGAAATAGTTTACGGAAATTAAGAAAGTACCTGTTTCTATTATTGGCGTTGGTTGCCGTGATAGCAAAAACTGGACACTTTCATACAGAAAAGTCACTTGTTGTGTCACTATGTCACTGATGTTATAAATATGTCAAAATTGATATATTTGATCCAAAATGGCCACTTTTAAACTTAGTTTTAAACAAAATTATATATGAGCCAAGACCTTATGTAAACTCAAAAGATATTTTACACACATTAACATCTTTGTAAAATACATCTTACAGCAAAATATCTTTTCTGGCTTAAGACCTGGCTCCTTTCTAAACATAAATGACAAAATCTCAAAATATGGCTATTTTGGGATCTTTTCCATTAAAACATACATAGTAACAAGGAAAGGTACTTTGAAAATCAAGGAGCTACCTAAACAGGAAAATTAAGCATTTCTCTTACAATTTCACTGTACCAAAACACCTATACACATAGCTGAGACTGCAGTGTCTTCCTTGGTCCCATGTATGCTTTCATGAAACAGAATTATGGCTTTTGAACATCTGAAAGATGTAAATTTTAAATTACTTTTTGAATTTGAATTATTTGAGGGGCCAAACAAGTAGTTGTATCATACTTTTAAGTGAAAAAGAAAAATATACAAGCAGATATCAGTTTAAAAGTGTTTGATTTTTGCACTGTAAAAACAATGACAACAAATCTTGCTAAGGTTCTCCGTTTTGTTAAAATATTCCAACAGTAGGTCTACATTTGAAGTTTTTAGAATTGTTCTGTTTAAACATTGGTATTTAGATCTCACATAGAACATATGATTACTACAGAGATGTATATTACATGTACATATATACTGTGTTTGCACTAAAGCTTCTTACAGGCAGTGAAGCTCATCTCGATTCCTAATTCACGTTCCCTGTCATCTGAAAGCACTTGAGAATACATACAAACTATAGCTTGACATCATATCACAGTAAACAAGAAATTTAGCACACCTCTGTAACATGTTTCAATTATCAGTTTAAAAAAAATGAAATATACGTAAAGCTCATTTTTGAAATAAGCTGTCAATCATCTCAACCCTGTTGGTCTCTTTACTGGGTAATAAGACATTTTTTATAACAAGACTGAAGCAAAATAAATATTCTAATAATAAGTGTGATCATCCATCTTTGGACTTCATTAATTAGTAAAACAATTACAACAATCTTCAGTGAGGAGGGGGCTCACGGTCAGAGGCTTTAGAAGTAGGAAGCTGCTTAAACATTGTCTTTTTAGCAGCTGCCGGATTCATCCGACTGTCTCTTGATCCAGGCCTTCCTGGTAATGGTTGGGGATTGCTGGCACCAATCCCAGCACCAGCCATTTGGCCATGTTGATTAGAACCGGAAATATTTCCGTACATGGGACCTGGTGGTGAGGCCATGGTACTGTGGCGAATCCCACTGTTGTTTACACTACCTCCACCAGACATACTGTGGGCTGGTCGAGTAGATGGTTGAACTTTCGGTACCGTAGATTGACTTGGCTTTTCTGTCATAGAAGACTTGGAAGCCACTTCTTTAATTTGTCCATTAGTAGTCTTTTGAGGAGTAGGATTTAAAGGGGTTTCTATCACATTCTCTTCACTGTCTTTTGATCCTAAATCCTCTTCAGAAATCTTAAATTGTTCAGTCAATGCTGACAATAATAATTCTTGTATGAATAAACTTTTATCACTTCTTTCATCCTCATACTTTTTGTCTGAGTCCGTCCAACCCTGGGAATCAAAGCACCTGTAAAACAAGTCAAGATATATAAATTGAAATTGTAGGATTTTCGTTGTTACATCTGTAATATTAAGATAAATGTCATCAAAATAACAGTTGTCCAATTCCTGCTGGATGGTCATCAATTTGTATTAACACATTTTTTAATTATTCTGATGAATATGTTTCCAATACAACTCAGGATGTCATATTGAAATAAAAGATCTGTCTCACTGCATTGCAGAAAATTGGAAGACAATAACATGATGATCTTATGTGTATGTAAATCCGGTTAGTATTACTAACCACCTAACTATCATCTTCATCCCCAGTGGGACATAAGGTCATAGATAATCTGTACCCACATGTTAAACAAAATATTCCTAACAAGAGTGCACACACTGAAATGTCTCGCCTTCTTTACTAATCATTGATATTATGTTGATAGTCCTAAATATAAATCTTTATTACAACTGTCACATAAACTTAACATTAACCAAGTAAACTAAACATTGACCAATGAACCATGAAAATGAGGTCAAGGTCAGATGAACCATGCTAGGCAGGCATGTAAAGCTAACAATTCTTCCATACAACAAATATAGTTGACCTTTTGCTTATATTTAAGAAAAACCGACCAAAACACAAAAACTTAACACTGAGCAATGAACCTTGAAAATGAGGTCAAGGTCAAATAAAACCTGTGTGACTGACATATAGATCATAAAATATTTCCATACACCAAATATAGTTGAACTATTGCATATAGTATTAGAAAAAAAGACCAAAACTCAAAAACTTAACTTTGACCACTGAACCATGAAAATGAGGTCAAGGTCAGATGACACCTGCCAGCTAGACATGTACACCTTACAATCATTCCATACACCAAATATAGTAGACCTATTGCATACAGTATAAGAAAAACAGACCAAAACACAAAAACTTAACTTTAACCACTGAACCATGAAAATGAGGTCAAGGTCAGATGACACCTGCCAGTTGGACATGTACACCTTACAGTCCTTCCATAAACCGAATATACTAGACCTATTGCAAATAGTATCTGAGATATGGACTTGACCACCAAAACTTAACCTTGTTTACTGATCCATGAAATGAGGTCGAGGTCAAGTGAAAACTGTCTGACGGGCATGAAGACCTTGCAAGGTACGCACATACCAAATATAGTTATCCTTTTACTTATAATAAGAGAGAATTTAACATTACAAAAAATCTTAACTTTTTTTTCAAGTAGTCACTGAACCATGAAAATGAGGTCAAGGACATTGGACATGTGACTGACGGAAACTTCGTAACATGAGGCATCCATATACAAAGTATGAAGCATCCAGATCTTCCACCTTCTAAAATATAAAGCTTTTAAGAAGTTAGCTATCGCCGCTGCCGGATCACTATCCCTATGTCGAGCTTTCTGCAACAAAAGTCGCAGGCTCGACAATAAGACAATAAAACTAATATTTTTTTTTCCGTAAAGTATAAATATACTGCTGGTTATAAGCTTTGTGTAAAAGTTTCATAATATTTGGTTGAGGCAAAGTAAAGTTAGTGCAGAAACAGCAAATTCAGCTTTCTTTCTACATGTATTTATAAAGGGGCATAAATAAAGTACAGTGAAAGTAAGGCCACCCAAATTCGAACTTGATCTGTGTTTGGTGGTAATAAGCATTGTGTATAAGTTTCTTAACATGTCTCCTTTAAATTGTTTCACATTTTCATATCGGGGCCTTTTATAACAGACTATACAGTATGTATTTCTCATTGTTGGAAGCTGTACAATGACCTATAACTGCTTATAGCAACATTATCTAAACTCTGGAAGATAGTTATCTCATTGGCAATCATACCAAATGTCCTGATTTTAATACAAAACATGGGGAATAATTCAACATTTATTTTTAAGATAGTACCTCTTGATTATGAAAAAAGCATCTGTAAAAATTTCCTGAAATTCCATGGATGTTTGAAAAAATTGTAAAATCTTTTAACCATAGACAATATCTAAATATTAGGTTTAAATAAATGAAGAATGTCAGATGCACCTGCTTGAAAATATACAGCAAATTCAGCAATTTTTTAATTTACAAAGGACATAACTCAAGAAAAGCGAAAGTTACGGCCCCCAAATTCAATCTTGATCTGTGTTTGGTGGTAATAAGCATTGTGTACAAGATTTATAACATTTGGTTGATCAAACTAAAAGTTAGAGTGTGGAGACAACAAATTGAGCAATTTTTCCATTAATAAAGGGACATAACTCAAGAACGGTTAAAGTGACACCACACAAATTCAAGCTAGATCTGTGTTTGGTATAATAAAAATTGTACATGGTTACACTGAACTGTGCGTCTCTTCTGCCACTGCTGCTGTCAGTGTAAAAGTGTACTATCTACTGCCAAAAATTAAGTCAATCTATCAGTAAAAGATGGAAAAAGTTGAAAAAAATATCCAAAATTTTGCTCCAGGAGCTCTCTCTTGATCATCAAGAAGCTTGTCAAAAAATGCCATGGAGGTTTTAAAAAGTTATTGAAGTCTAAAGATACATGTGTCTTGCCATTGCAAAGGTTGAGACAAAAACAAACTAGAGACCCCTAGGAGCCTCAATCAATCACCTGGCAAAAAAAACACCTTCAAGCTATAAATTTTTCGTTTTTTTGTAATCAGATCAAATAGGTTTATTTTCAGGAACAATTTTGTTTTCACATTCAGCTTTTCAAGTGCATTCATGTGTGAACACCATTTTCCCCCTTAAATGCTGGGATCACCTGGGGGCTGTTCCAGAATTAACCTAGGTTTTTAGGCCCCATCCACCCATACTATAATTTTTTTTATTTTACTTTATACTAGAAAATTCAACCACCCACAATTAATTAATTTGAGTGCCTCCCACCCACGAAATCATGCCAAAATTTTGGAACGGCCCTTATTGATATGTCAAAATTAGAATAAACAAAATATTGACAAAAGCTTCCAAGCCTCCACCATTCCCACTTCAAAGCAAATGGCCCTCCACTATATTATCAATATTAGAAAACCAATTAAATGCTTATCAAGTCTGCTTTTTAAAGTACTTTAAACAACAAGAGTGCACACGCTGAAATGTCTCGCCTTCTTTACTAACCATTGATTTTATGTTGAAAGTCCTAAATATAAAGCTTTACTACAAGTAACACATAAACTTAACATGATCCAAGAAAATGAGGTCAAGGTCAGATAAACCAAACGAGAAATACATGTACACCTTACAATCATTCAATAAACCAAACATGGTTGACCTATTGCTTATAGTTTCTAAGAAACAGTCTTAACCAAGAAAACTTAACATTGTCCAATGAACCATGAAAATGAGGTCAAGGTCAGATGAACCATGCCAGACAGACAAGAACACCTTACAATCAATTTATGAATTAAATATACATGACCTATTGCTTATAGTATATAAGAAACAAACTTAACATTGACCAATAAACCATGAAAATGAGGTCAAGGTCAGATGATACTTGCCAGACAGACATAAACACCTTACAATCCTTCCATACAACAAATATAGTTGATCTATTGCTTATAGTTGAAGAAAAACAGACCAAAACACAAAAACTTAACACTGAGAAATGAACTGTGAAAATGAGGTCAAGGTCAAATAAAACCTGCAAGACTGACATGTACATCATAAAATATTTCCATACACCAAATATAGTTGACCTATCGCATATAGTATTAGAAAAAAAGATCAAAACTTAAAAACTTAACTTTGACCACTGAACCATGAAAATGAGGTCAAGGTCAGATGACACCTACCAGCTGGACATGTACACCTTACAATCATTCCATATACCAAATATAGTAGACCTACTGCTTATAGTATCTGATATAAGGACTTGACCACGAAAACTTAACCTTGTTCACTGATCCATGAAAATTGTCTGACGGGCATGAGGACCTTGCAAGGTACGCACATACTAAATATAGTTATCCTATTACTCATTATAAGAAAGAAATTAACATTACAAAAAATGTTGACTTTTTTTCAAGTAGTCACTGAACCATGAAAATGAGGTCAAGGACAATGGACATATGACAGTCGGAAACTTCGTAACATAAGGCATCTATATACAAAGTATGAAGCATCCAGGTCTTCTAGCTTTTAAAATATAAAGCTTTCAAGAAGTTAGCTAACGCCGCCGCCGCCGGATCACTATCCCTATGTCGAGCTTTCTGCAACAAAAGTCGCAGGCTCGACAAAAACAAAACATCTAAAAGTTCATAGAAATTACCATTAAATGGCACTCTGTAGTTGTTTTTTTCATAGAACGTAACTTTTTTTTTACAACATACAAACCTGGCTAGAAGAAAGGGAGAGTTGCTCTTTGCAGCACTGCTACTATTACTCTGACTTTCACCACTGGCATTATTACTACTACCAGCAGCATTATTTTTATTTGTTTCTACTTGTCGTCTATTTGGTAATCTTTCTAACTGTTGTCTGAAACACAATGATGATAACGAATAAGGATATATAAGATCACCATCCATGTGCAATGAAAATGAGAGTAATCTACATGAGAGAAGCATCTAGTATAAGCTTTTTTTCATAATGTGCTTATCAAAATTAAACCATTACAACACCAAAGGGGTAAAATATGTGCTTTTATTATTTTTCTAAAAATTCTCTTAACTTGTTTCCTTTCAAAATAAGAGTTGATACTTAAGTTGAAATTTATTCGGTTTTATTAGGATACACAACATGTAGTTCGAAAATGATGTACACATGTATTTTGTAAGGATGTGGCTTTTGTGCAAAGGAATCTGATCTTTGTTCCTGAGTCTTTGACTGTAAAGGAGGTATATACATATTTTTTGTTGGAGGATATATATTTGAATGGGAAGTGATCAGGAGTAATTCTTACCTGAAATTGAGCACTGTATTTGCATTCCACGATGTTTGGTTTGGATTCCTACAGAACCAGGGAAATGGTTATTAAAAGTACATAATTAAAGACACACTGTTATATTATCCTCCAACAAAAGGTTTGTGTGGTATTACAACATAAGTAAGGATGGAGGGAATTACAACAATGAACATTTCACAAAATGATGATATACATGATATATGACGATTATGAAAAAGACAATAGCATTGTTCTCTTCATTTCGATCATGAGGACTTTACAGTTATTTATAATTATTTCTTACAGGTTAACAGCTGTTCCAAGAAGCATAAGGGAGAAGGGGGTTAAGATTTCTTAGACCTCAACCTACCCCCTCTTATTGTCTATCAGTGGATACATTGAACCTGTCATGTATAACTTTATAAATATATACTCTTATAAACAGACCACTACTCTAAATAATTGAATCCCATTGGTTAATGTGTTATAGTATTTACTATATTTCAACTGAATGTGGACTTTTGAAAATGGATCTGGAGTGTTTTTAAATTCATTTTAATGCAAACCTTTACATAATCCTTTTGAAAATAGTGAGATACTTGATGTCCTCATTTTTCATAATGTCTCAAGAATGCAAATACCTTTAATTAATAATCATAAATATAAAGCATTGAAATACTATCAACCATCTTTCCTTATTGAAAAAGAAATAAAAAATATCAAAGTTCTTTCAATAAATCAGTTATATTGTCTAAATGTTGCACTCTATAGCTAGCATAAAAACCCTAAAATGATGACTTCCAATGTACACAATGACATTAGAAACTAACCTGGTTGATTGCAGCTGCATTTCAAGCTGTTGTAGTTGTGAGGATACACTTTGTGCTGCTGCTGCTCGGCTTCTCACACTTGACAGCTGCGATAATAATTCTGCTATTGGATCCATCGTTTCCCTACCCCCTGGTGAAAGCCCCGACAAAGCTGTGTTCCCCGAAAAATGCATGTTTGTTGTTCGCCTTGTTCTAGTACCCCCAACTGTTCCCCTTCCTGGATGTGGTATTCTTCTTACATGACGAATTCCTGCTGGTTCATCGTGTCAAAGTTAAGGAACTTAACATGTTTGTACATATTCCACATAAAAAGAAAATTCTAAATATAAATGATTCTGTCAATTTCTGCATCTGGCATTATGTCCCCTTGTAGGATTTTTGGATAAGGAAGAACTCAAAATTTTGAACTGTAGTCTAAGTTGTTCTCACCTTAGGCTTTGACAATGTTGCAAAATATGATTTTTTTTAAATTTCATCTAGTGACAAAATACATCTTCTGGCCCAGCTATTTTCCCCATGCTAAAAAATGTTCATGCTTCACTGTAATAGCAATACAATTGATACAAGAGACCAATTCTGGTAATTAATAAGTTGTCTTCAAGCAAGTGTCAATATATTCACCTGAACACTCTTATTATTGGGTAAACAAACTATCAACTGATTGACCAAAACATACACCTGTTGATCATCAGGTAAATTGTCATTATGACCCTCTAGGAACAATTGAAATAACCAAGGAAGTAATAGTTTTATACATGTCTACTTATCTTCAAAAACTAATGGTAAAGCAATTAGAATAAAACTTCCTGATGTTTCATTACTTTTCATAACAAAATTAGCAATTTTGCAGTCTGTTTAAGATTAAAATTTAAAGGTATCACTTCCAGTTTCAATGTAAACAAACATCAATTACCCTTCTTGCTTGCCATTAAAGTTAGAAAGGCTTTACCAAAGATTAACAATAAGAAGTGAAACCTTTATTAAAAAGATGGGATACATGACACTTGGCGCAATAGAAATTGACAACACAAATTTGATGCCGTTGATTTTTCTGGTGGTAGCTTTTTTTTTCAGTTGACCACCAGATATATAGATTTTTTTAGTACTTGTGAGTGTTTTCCATAGAACTGTTTTGAAGAATGGTAGTTATGAATTGAGAAGGTTCGTGGGGCTTATATACATGTAGCATAACGCTTTTAAATTAAAAGGATAGGGCCTAAATTAAAGAATGGGACCCTAACATTTATAAATCCTCTGCATCTAAGAAAACACTGTCTAACTGCTGTACACAAATTAGCTAAATGCTTACAGCAATTTTTATTGTCTCTTAGTTATTATTATTCACATTACATTTCTTTTCTCTGAACCAAATGGTTGTCTCATTTTTTAATAACATCAGTTGACATTATAAATTTATGAAATTATTTCATTAGTAATACTGTCCTTTTTTATTTAACAATAAAGGATATAAATTCTCTGGGTGTCCTATGTTGTAGACTTAAATGTTCCGAAAAGTCATCTGTCACATAGTTAGGTTCCCCACCAGGTAAAGAAGCACATATTGGACATACCTGTCAAATATAAAAAATTACTATGAAAATATGAAATTATCAATTTGAATATAATAGCAATGCATGGCTTCCAAAATGGTCATATTGTTCAGACAAGTCCAGGAAATTAAATTCTCAACTGGTTGTGCTGAGCCTGAAATGGATTTCAAACATGGGTTTGCCATGTTAACATAACTCAGAAATAACATTTGAGGATTTTTGTGATCTTTTTGATCTGACCTCTTGCCTTACACAGCCATACTTTTCCGGTCATAAAAGTACATGATGAATAATTACCAGAACGGTTAATTCCCACCTCTTAACCAACCAATCAGCTTGTTATAAATGAAAATAAAACAAATCAGCTGAGAGATTGACAAACATCCTCCTGTCACAAATCATTGTACAATTATAACTCAAACGATCAACACTGTTTCCTGATTAAATGGCTTTTAAAGTAAAATCCATTTGCCATTGTTTTTATTCAATTTAATCATTGACAGTATTTGTCCTTGCAATTGGCCACTTCAAAAATCTTGATATTCCTTGTCAGTTGCATTTTTGGTTACTTGTGTGTGTGTGTGTGTGTGTGTGCACCTTTTAGATTACAAGTTGTCTCCCTTATATGAATTTTGATGGCAACATGACCTCGGCATGAAGTCAGTCGGTCAGAGACATAACAGATTCTAGCGATTTTCAATATTTTCTAGCAATTTAAATCATCATTTCACCGTTAAGATTAAGCCCTACTTTTATACTCCCTCATTACAACCAAGGTCAACTTATAGTTGTCTGATAGACATAGCTGAAATTTACCTGTTCAGGCAACAGGTAACTATTTTGTACTAGAATTTTTGGAACAGATCTAGACTTTGCCTTAGAAAATGACAGACTTATTGGGTTCTCAAATTATTCATTTCAACACTCTTAATTTACTGTCAGAACTATCATCTCTATTCAGAGTCAGTATTTAGGTATTCTCTCAGACTTTTAAGAGATTTGAATATTCAGAAACCTTTGTTAATGTACATGCTTCATGGCTTCTGTCATTCCACTATCAATTAAAATAAATAGTCAATATTGTGTGGAAAACCTTACCACTTCTTGTGATGCTTCTACATGATCTGAGGCAACATGCTCTTGTAAAGTTGCATCTGTAAAGCCCATTTTACCACAGTAGGGACAAGTAAAGGCCTGTGGTTGATCTGAACTCATGGCTTCACCACCATAAAATAAATCTGAAGTATAACATACAACATATTAGCAAACCTTTTATTATTTAGTAGCTTTGAGTTTGTACCTATATATTTATGACAATTGTAAATGATTTAAAATAATTCTATTTCATGTTGCACTTAATAAATAATTATCTGAGGTGTAAGTAGGAAGATTATAAATAAACAAGAATATATGTTCATAGGACACCTTGCCCAGCTCGTACTATCACATTTCTATGTTCAGTGGATCACAAAATCTCAATCAAAATCCTAATTTGGCATACTGAAACCTTTTTTTTAAGATTCATATCATAACCAAGTTATTTGTACTTTGGTGAATAGTTGTCTCATTGGCAATCCTACCACATCTCAATATTTTTATATACATGTATGTGGGGTGAATTTACAAAATTTTAAATAAGAAAGAAGTAGATATACAGAGATTGCGAAACTTCGATTTTTTTTATCAGACCAAAGACTGACAGAAAGCAAACTTTTGCTGGTCCTTCCAAAAATTTGGTGGTCCTTCATTTTTGGTAAATTATTACCCAATTTGTAAAATTTGAATATTTAAACATGTTAAAAGGTGGAAAACATTAGAAAATGAAATTAAATACAAAAATCATTTTTTGAGACATAAAAATTTTGTAAGGGTTAGGGTTTCATTTTAAAATAAATGGGGAATGTGTCCATGGGACACAGATGATGCCCCTGCTTGCATATCATATAAAGTTATAAAGGGACATAACTGAAGAACAGTAAAAGTGACGCTACCGAAATTTGTTATTGATCTGAGTTTTGTAGTAATAAGTATTGTGTATAAGTTTCATAACATTTGGTTGAGGCTAACTTAAGTTTGAGAACGGAAACAAAAAATTCAGCAATTTTTCCTTTTGTAAAGGGGCATAACTCTAGAACAGTAAAAGTGACACCACCAAAAATCAAATTTGATCTGTATTTTGTGGTAATAAGCATTGTGTATAAGTTTTATAACATTTGGTTGAGGCAAACTAAAGTTAGAGAACGGAAACAAAAAATTCAGCAATTTTTCCATTTGTAAAGGGGCATAACTCTACAACGGTTTAAGTGATGCCACCAAAATTCAAACTTGATCTGTGTTTTGTGGTAATCAGCATTGTGTATAAGTTTCATAACATTTGATTGAGGCAAACCTAAGTTAGAGAACGGAAACGAAAAATTCAGCAATTTTTCCATTTGTAAAGGGGCATAACTCTACAACGGTTAAAGTGACGCCACCAAAATTCATACTTGATCTGTGTTTTGTGTTAATAAGCATTGTGTATAAGTTTCATAACATTTGGTAGAAGCAAACTAAAGTTAGAAAACGGAAACCAACTTTGGGACGTATGTACGAACGTACGGATGGACAAGGGTAAAACTTAATGCCCCCTCCGCTACGGCGGGGGCATAAAAATCATTGGGTCTGTAGAACAGAATTTTAATATACTTTTAAGAAAATCTGATCATTACTACAGACAGAATTTTAATATACTTTTAAGAAAATCTGATCATTACTACAGACAGAATTTTAATATACTTTTAAGAAAATCTAAAAAAAATATTATTCCATTACAGAAAAAAATTGTGTATTCACCGAGTCCAGTTCCTGTATATTATATTAATGTACACAAATTGCAATTTTTGTCAATGTTCTGTGAACATAGAAGATTTTGGAATCAGTAACTTAAAAAGTTTTTTGTTGAATAATAAGCATTATATCTTGTTTGTTCTAAAAGTCCCCCAAAAAATTAATGCATCACAATTCAAAAGGAATAGCACTAAACATGCTAAAGCTGTTAATTAAATATGAATTCAAAAATTCACCCGATGAAACTCATTATTTACATGTACAAGTCAGAAATTAGCTCTACAATGGTTAAAGTCAATAACATAAATAAATTATTTCATAAAAAAATAAATGTGGATAGTGTCCACATGTGGACACAGATGATGCCCCCGCTTGCATATCATATAGTTATAAAGGGACATAACTGAAGAACGGTAAAAGTGACGCTACCCAAATTTGAACTTGATCTGAGTTTTGTGGTAATAAGCATTGTGTGTAAGTCTCATAATATTTGGTTGAGGCTAACTTAAGTAGAGAACAGAAACTAAAAATTCAGCAATTTTTCTATTTGTAAACACTCATAACTCTAGAACGGTTGTGTATAAGTTTTACAACATTTGGTTGAGACAAACTAAAAATTTCAGCAATTTTTATGTTTATAAAGGGACATAACTCTAGAATGGTAAAAGTGTTGCCACCTAATTTCGTACTTAATCTGTATTATGTAGTAATGAGCATTGTGTATAAGTTTCATAACATTTGGTTGAGGCAAACTCAAGTTAGAGAACTGAAACAAAAAAATTGTACTTGATCCTTACTGAGTTTTGTGGTAATGAATATTGTGTATAGGTTTCATAATGTTTGGCTGGGGAAAACTTCAGTTACAGAATGGAAACTAAAAAATGTTGCAATCTTTCTATTTATAAAGGGGCATAACTCAATAATGGTTAAAGTGACACTACCCAAATTCAACTTGATCTGTGTTTTATCAGTGGAAGTCAAAATTAAACATTGCATTGTATAAAGCAATGATTGTAGTTGATTCAACTATAATCATGGTCAAAGGAAGATAACTCCAATTTAAAAAATATATTATATAAACTTGATATTTAGAAGAAAATAAAAATTTTGCAATTTTTCCTTTTATAAAGGGGCATAACTCTAGATCAGTTAAAGTGACACCACCAAAATTCAAACTTGATCTGTGTTTTGTGGTAATAAGCATTGTGTATAAGTTTCATAACATTTGGTTGAGGCAAACTTAAGTTAGAGAACGGAAACTAAAAATTTTGCAATATTTCCTTTTATAAAGGGGCATAACTCTAGATCGGTTAAAGTGACGCCACCAAAATTCAAACTTGATCTGTGTTTTGTGGTAATAAGCATTGTGTATAAGTTTCATAACATTTGGTTGAGGCAAACTGAAGTTAGAGAACGGAAACCAATTTCGGGACGTACGTACGTACGTACGTACGTACAGACGGACAAGGGTAAAACTTAATGCCCCCTCCGCTACGGCGGGGGCATAAAAAACATTCCTAGCTAACTTTTATAGTTAAATGATTGTTACTTGTACCAGTTATAATCAAAGTTCTGAATTTATCACTAGGAACATATATACATGTATATACAACTTTGTTCAATATGAAAAACAACATTTACTTGATAGAGACTGCTGGCATGGCTGGACTTTAACCATTACAAATTTTCATGTTTACAAATTGCCAATTTTTTTTTTTATAATTGTATTCAAAACTTTTCCAATCAACAAATTCTAGTCAGGAAATGATCAATGTTTGTTGCTTTGTAATATCTTTTGTCCATTTTGGAATTTAGTGTTAACGGAAGATCTTTGATAGTCTCTATTGTTACGAGGACATCTAAAAACAAGGAATTATTTGAATTTGGAATAATTTTGAATTCTGGAAAAATGATAAATGTATGACATGTATGATGAAAACTAACCCAACTAAGAAGGGTTAGCTATGCATGCATGGCTAAGGGGGTTAGTTAATTCATACTGAAATATCAGTGAAAGTAACTTGAACCTCAGACATGCAAGCATGGCTTAATCATTTAAGTTGGGTTAGAGTTCGTCAAACATTTCTTATTATTTTTCCAGAATTCAAATAATTCCTCATTTTAGATGTCTTTTTGGTTTAAATATGTATTTGAGTTGCTGTCTCAATGATATTTATCCTGTATTTCTCTTTATCTACATAAAAAACAACTATTTCTTACCAAAATCATTTCTTGTAAGGATACACTGCATTGGGTGATCTGCAGTGTGTCTGGATGTTGTGGCTCCAGATTCATAACATGTAGAACACAGGTCATAATCGTAACAAATTAAACACTTATATCTTCTTCCTTTAAAGTTCCCTTTCAAACAGGAATCACAGCTTACACCTGAAAATGATAGAAAGTAAAAATATATTATTGTTACCATGATAACAGTAACCAGGGTTCTCACTAAGGATTTTCCAAGGTGAGTCCAGGGTCTCGTCATTCTTGGCAATGGCGATTCCAACAGTGAGATTTTTTTTATTGCTCTATAATTTATTATTTCACTCGCCATGACAAAATAGACCAAGCAAAAGACATCAAATTTAGATTATTTTAAAACTTTTGCTAGAAAATAATGAAATGTGTGTTCATTTTACAATATTGTATGTAGAAGGTCCTATAACAACAACACTTTAAGGAATGTTCCAGTAATTTATTGAGATCGACATATTTCGGTGGCTAGGCCACCGTCATCAGGATAGAAAACAATACATAAAATCATGCTGATGTACAAAATCGAGTTGAGAAAATAAAACGTCACAATGTTGCTATGGTGAGTAACATTTGAAATAGCAATTGAAAGAGAAAGTGAAAGTAAGTATATATGGAAGTGAACTATTAAAATAAATAGAATAAAAATACAATGTTTTTGTTGTTAAATGTTTGTTAAAATTATTCTGCCATCATGTGTTAGCACTCTTGCACAGTGGAACGAATCAAACAATAAATTATTGTCAGTTGTGTTCTGTGTAAACTTTGAGTTCAATTAACTTCTTTATTTCCAAATATAGACGCCATTTTACTAGCAATTCCGTACTTTTTTTTTTTTATTTTACAATATTGATACATCTTTGGACTCGCCAGTTTTAAAATTGATGAGTCCAGACATATTTTCATGAGTCAAGGACTCATTGACTCGCCTTAGTGAGAACCCAGAACTGTAACTTACTTAATAATTTACAGGATCTATATAATATTACCAAAAGAAATGTTTCTTTCTTGGCATGTGAATGACAAAAAACAGTTAAAAACAGAATTTTTTTTGGTATGACAGCTACCTGTAGCTATGAACTTTCAAGGTTATTAAAACATTTCAATGAAACATATATCATGTGTATATATCTAATTCATGATTTACATATCTTTCAACCGACATTACATTTTAGAGTTGCACCAAATAATTCACTCACTTAACAAAGATTTCAGTACACATGTATTTTCCATTTTCACCCTTATTGTCTACGTTTGTCACTTAATAAGTAGGTCAGTAGCCCTCTTAAATGTTGTTGCATAGATGAATGAATATCATACATCAGTAATGTCAGTCTGAGATTGTTCTGATGTTTGACACATTTTTTTTTCACTTTAGAAGGGTTTGTACGAAAGCTTTATTTCCATTATAAACCTTCCATTTTCAGCAACATACTATGAGTTTGAACACAATATTCAGATCTAATTATATTTTCTCACAGAGCTTGTAATCATGAGAGCTATTTTATGCAGAAAGGATGACATATGTGCGCTATGTAATATTTGTTTGGATATGACAGATTTAATGAAGAGGTATACCTTGTTAATTAATGTGGATCACTGGTATCATACATGTATGCATAAATTAACATCAAAATTTAATGCACTGGAATGAAATAACACTTCAAGCTTGCATGACTTGACAACTTGTTCAAATAGAAGGGACATAACAAAAAAACAGATATGGGTTGGAATGTATGATTTATTCACTTGAAAATGAATCTATGACAATATCAAGAAAGAAATATGCCATCACAAGGTTTGGTTGGTGATTTATATGTTTTGTATATGTTCAAATGTATGAGCTGCAATCTAATGTCCAACAGCCCCAGCAAGTCCTAAACTTGAGGCCTCTCAGAGTCTGTTTCACTCACCTGGTAGAAATATGCTACCAGTATTTTCTTACTTTTTACCCAATTATTCGGATTAATATATCTCAAAGGTAATGCAATTTCATTTGTATAAAGTACATTTGTATTTTGAAGTCTCTAGGCTTGTCTTATAGCAAATGTTGTTGCCACATACAAATTCATAATTCTTATTTTGCACTTTCAAAAGTTATTTTTAAATTTACTACCAAGACTTCTACCGGTTGGGGAGAATCCTCATAAATGGGTACTATATTCCCATTTATGGGTATCAATTTACAGTGACAAAAAAATCAATTTTTGTATTTCATCATAATAGCTGTCATGGCGCAAATTTTCATACAAATGGCAACATTTTCCCCTTTAAAACCATAGTACAAATGAGAACTTAATACAAAGATAATGGCCTCCAAAAATGCTACTTTTGAAGGCTGTTTACCTTTATCCTGATGATATTTCAGTCATGATGTCTTAAGACAAAATGTTGTCCTATACCCGAATGTTTGCGCCATGACAGAAAATATCTTTAAATCCAAGGTTTATATTTTATCACTGAAAATTGATACCCATTTTGGTGTATAAATAAAGGCAACAGTAGTATACCGCTGTTCAAAAGTCATAAATCGATTGAGAGAAAACAAATCTGGGTTACAAACTAAAACCGAGGGATCAACTATAAGAGGAAAACAACGGAACTACAGAAACACTGAACTGCAACAAAAACAGCCAACATACATAGAAACGGACCATTTGATAACAACTGCCATATTCCTGACTTGGTACAGGACATTTTAAGAAAAAATGGTGGGTTTTATGGCTAGCCAAACCTCCCGCTTAAATTACAATGTTAAAAATATCGCTAAAATGACAACACTATGTGACAGGAATACAGTACAAACAAACGCAAGAACACTCAGCACAGAGAAATGCATAAATAAATAATATAATAGTACATTACAACATGTAAACCGCGAATAACAACGGACATCTCCCATTAATGACAGCACAGGACACCACAAACTGCACGTCACATGAATGGATCAACGCCACAAAAAGTGATGTACACATTAACTTTAAATTCATACAATTATATGGAACGAGATCCAAAAATTCACAATTAATTTCACAATATTAGTGCAAATAAACAGTCCTTTTGACTTCTGAGCTGCAGGAATTTCTTTTGAATGATGCATTCAATTTTCAATATAAAAATGATGGACTCTTAAAAGAACGTAATAATTGACCATCATCATACATGAGATATTTGTGAACGTGATTAAGATATGATTGAATAATATTCCTTCCACTTTGTTTCTTGGATGGATAATTCTAAAGATACACCATCATATCTAAATTGGACCGAAGGCGAAGGGTTGATATAGAAGCCTTGGTTAGGATTAAGACTCATTTGATTTTATGGCAATTTTCAAGTTTACATTTCTACCACATATTACCAATTGTGATGGCGAGATTGTCTCTCTCATTTGTAGCCCCCAAATCGCTCATCTTATGCAATGACCAATGCCTTGGAAGTGAAGTGAAAACAACTTCCTGGAAACTGTCTCGTGCTGACAACGAAAACTGCTATATATCAGAAGCCAACATACAAATCATACACTGAATCATGAAGTGCAAAAGTATAAATATTACTCTTAATAATACTATGTCTTATCAGAGAGATGATAGTTTTTTTTATATTACGCTGAATATTATTGGTGGCCATTTTGTCGACAAATTTATGAACTCACCCTCATGCCTCGACATTTCGGAAATAAAGCTTTTATCTTAAAGAAAAGATATCCTGATAAAGGTAGAGATAGAGAAGGATTTACTGTCAATTCTTCTGGCATGTAAATTAGCGTATGTAAAAGATTAATTTAGGAAAATCCAAGGTTACATTCTTGGCAAATGGGAACCATGATGACGTCACGTAATTTCACGGGAAGAATTTTAGAAATACGAGAGTTTTCTAAAAGATTATTTTTTTTTAATTTTATACCACTACTGAGTAGCAAAATATTGTAAAACCGTGCTCTGTATACTTAAATAGCATTAAAATATTTTCCAGAACTTATTCACAGTACAATTCAACAAAAGTTCCAAAATAAATAAGATACAACTAAAGCAGCAACGGACGTTATATAACACCTGTTATTGCAGGTAGATTTCTACTACGCTTGAATAGTCTATTTATTAGGAAGTTATAAAGCAAAGTAGGATATAAGAATGGTATCATTTGAGGTTCAATATTCAGTGCAGGTGGATTTCTAGTCCACTCTCTCTATTAGAATTTACCCCTTGGTTTTATTTTACTAAAAAATCCATCTAAATATATTCTTAAACTAATCAAACAGCTGCTATTCATTGCACACATGAAGAGCTATTAACTCATTATTTTTATTCATTTTTTGTCCTTACGATATAAGATTTTCTGGTTATACTTTCTGCTGGGAACACTAGGCTTTCAGGGAAATATTTCTTATACTACACTTAATAGAAAAAACAAAGGATATGGGGTATCCATCCATGACACAGAATCAGCACATGCACATAAAAAAAAACACACAAAAAGCAAAGGAGCAGCGTTTTATTGATGTTTTTCATCTTTATTACTATTCAAGAATATGTTTGTATGAAGAATATGTTTGTATTCCCTTATTTTATTTATTTTGTATTTACATTGTATCATAGGTCAAATTTATTTGTTCAGTGTATGTTCACTGGTGTTAATATTTCCTTTGAATGAGTTAAGCCATTTCAGTTGATATTTTATAGTGTGTCTTTCTATGTTGTGATGTTACACCATTGTTTCAGAAAAAGGGTGAAGGTTTCAAGGGCGTAGCTGCCGTTAGGCACTTTAGGCACGTGCCTTCCGATAATTTTTTCACAAATAATTTTTTTTATCAAAAAAATTATGGCCAGACAACGTTATCTGTAGATGCACACGAAGTCGTCAAATGTCATTTGTACACTAGTCTATCATCCTTAGTGAATGGAGACTACGAGTATTGGATACAATCGTGTGCACATTATATTCCACCTTATATAGAAACTAAAAACTAGAACTTTGGTTCAGATCATTTCACTTAATAAAAATACTTGAATGAACCTCAACATGCTCAAAACCCTGACATTCTATTCTTATATACATGATTTATTTGTATTAGTCGTGTTGGCTTTCAACTAGCTTTCCACTAGCTTGGTCTTCATCCGACCTATAAGGAAACCCTTGCCGAATTAGGACGTCCGTTTTGGCTGTGCGGGATGTATAGATACGCAGTCACCTCTGGTCAGAATGTGGGCGTTAAATCCGATGCCTAATGTAGAGAGAATACCATGCTCTCTGCACGTAAAGAACATTTACAACAACTCTTTGAGGGGTCCGTAGGTGGTCTGCTGAAAGGCAAAATTTATGTCCCTATCCAATAAACCCTTGCAATTGCATTTCTAAACTTACAGACCTTCATCCTGGACGACCCCTATGACAGGACCTACCTGTTGTATTTATTGTAAATTTGTTTTGTCCTGAACATGCAGCACCTATTTGCCACTGGACATTTAGCAATCAACCAATCAATCAACTAGCTTCCAGTAACTTCGAGTACTATCAGATCTACGTGTAATGACAAAAATTATTCAAATTCCTAGGGATATTACAGTACAGGATATTAGAAAATTTGAATTTCTTGAATTTTGTTAGATAGTATGAACAGAATAGAACTTCTGCATTAGGCATTGCCTGTGTGTGTGTGTATGTGTTTGTGTTGCCGGGGAGCATGACGGTTTAAGAATCAAAAGATGAATGATCGATGCCTAGCCCATAGAATACAGTATTATTATGTTAGTCTCAGTGTTTACGTGCCTCTTTTTTTGATGGAGGATCGTCAACATGTACTACCAATTGACGTATACATCATTATCCTCAATCAGAAAGGACTAAATATGAAAATACTAAACAGGATGTACTGCTTAATTAAATAGGCTACACTGATCTTCGCTGGGCAATGCATATTGTAATTTTTTTTAGGATTTCCGATTTTCACCTGTGTTAATTCATTAGTCAGATGTTATTGTAAAATTATGTATAATTCTTCGAATTTTTCTTCATGTATATTATTATGATAAAATGACCAGTACATTTTATGTCTTTTGTACACAAAACTTTGCAACTAAAAATGCTGAAAACCGTTTTCCGTCGGGGGCTTCAACCCCCCCCCCCCCCCCCCTGGACCTGCTGGGGGCCTTGAGCGGCCCCGAGACCCCCTGCCGCAAATTGTGCCTACAGTTTATTGGATACCTAGCTACGCCCCTTGGTTTGGTACCATTAAAACGTTTAAACCCGCTGCAATTGTTTGCACCTGTCCTAAGTCAGGAATCTGATGTTCAGTAGTTGTCGTTTGTTGATGTGGTTCATAAGTGTTTCTCGTTTCTCGTTTTTTATATAGATTAGACCGGTGGTTTTCCCGTTTGAATGGTTTTACACTAGTAATTTTTGGGGCCCTTTATAGCTTGCTGTTCGGTGTGAGCCAAAGCTCCGTTTTGAAGACCGTACTTTGACCTATAATGGATTACTTTTATAAATTTTGACTTGGATGGAGAGTTGTCTCATTGGCACTCATATAACATCTTCTTATATCTATACCTAAAAGTTTTGTCTGAATAGTTTTGTCATCAGGTTTCATTGTCAACGTTCATTTGTTCCTCCTAACAGAAGTCATCTGGAAACTTTGTTATAAACAATAATATAAAACCTGTTCCTGTTGGAAAAAATATTATATGCCAATTATTCCGACAGGAACAAATACTGTAATATTTCTTCCAGTGGAAATAATATTCCAGAACATTTTCTTCCGTTTGGAACTAATATTAGACTTCTATTTCACGACACCATTACCGTTTCCCCTCATTTTTTGACACCAATTATTTTTTATATATGACATATATTGGTGATTTCATGCTATTATCATGGTCATGATTCCCTCGGATCACGATTCTCGGGTAGCGTCGAAAATTTCACAGACTGGATTTAACGGTAATGATTTGCCTCTTGAGACAGCCCCTGTACGCGCATATTGCCGTATAACCACGTGATATTGTGTATTGTTTACGAGGTTGCTGTAATAAATATTTTATTCTTTAATGCATATTCATTGTGATATCTAAATTACATTAGTGTCCTTACAAACATTGTTATATTGCTGGATCGTCCAAGTGCTCCACGAAACCTCTTTCTCAATTATTAACATCTTTACACATGCACTTGTCTCAGAAAAATATTTCCTATATACCTTAAATTGAGGTATATAGGAAAACTTTTTCTGAGACAAGTGCCTGTGCATCTTTATCAGTAATCTGTTGTCAAAACCGGGCTCAAAGTTATTGTGAAACTACCTAATCAAGGGGCGGTGTGAATCAGATGTTGATTCTGAAAAAATCACAAGATCTGATTAATATTAATCTGATTAGAGCACTGATACAATCCAAGTCTCTTTCCTCTTTCAATAGTATTAAAACGTTCGACTTTCCTACCCTTTACAACAGTATTCTCCATTGCACAGTGTCACGGTCTAAACTAAAAGACAAATTGAAAGAATTGGTCCTGAATGCTTTCAAATTGTTTCATAAAAAAAGGCCAACGTAGATACAAGTATCTTGTCTAACGGATAGATTAATCGTACTTTGTAAATAAAAACACACTCAGATTCAAATAAAAAATTCTCTGAATTAAAACTGACATTATGAAGATGCTTGATTTTTTATTTACAACTATATTTGTTCCGTTAGCACGGAAGACGTGTTTTTTAACAAACAATCGGCATTCCTATGTGAACCAACATTCCTCTTCTTGTCGACTTGTTCCTTTATTTATTTGAGGCAGATTTCATTCAGGAGCTTCTTCGGACGAATGAAAAGAAGCAAGCCTTATCCTGTATATATACATTTCCCAAATGATACGATATTCCAGAGTTTGCATATCCTATCATAATTTCCTTGATAGAGGGTTGTTGCTTACTGAGAAGCTATTAAACCAAGAGTTCAAAGTGGTGAAGTTGAAATCATCCCTTCGAAAAAATTTACGGATGCCATAACGAGTTTGTTGACCATTATGGAATATCTTTTTCACAGATGACAACGGATATGTTCCAATGACAATCCCGTCCTCTTTTCCTCGAATATGACCTACCAAATCAAACTTATCACAGGGTTTGTACTTACATGAGCAACAAGACGGTTGCCACATGTGGAGCAGGATCTGCTTACCCTTCCGGAGCACATAAGATCGCCCCTATATTTTGGTGTGGTTTGAGTTGCTCAGTCTTTTATTTTCTATGTTGTGTTTTGTGTGGTGTAACTGTCGTTTTTGCCATGACATTGTCAGTTTGGTATCGACTTATGAGTTTGTTTATCAATTTGGTATCGACTTATGCGTTTGTTTATCAATTTGGTATCTTTCGCCTCTTTTTTATTGACTGCATTTTACATTTTTTAAAACAGTGGGATGTTTACTAAAATCATTTAGATTTAAAGGGACATTAGCTACGAATTCGATAAAAAAAATTATATGAAATATGTTTTTGTTTTTGTTTCAAACATTTATAATATTTCGCTATTAGCAGTCAGTTTGGTCCAAAATCGTCAAAATAGGTTAAAATATGGTATCTCAGAAACCCATTAACATTGACTTACTTATTATAATCGTTTTCATAACAGTGTGGACGAGACCATTTCTTGGCGCGCTCAGGTCTCCCATTGCATTTGAATCCGTTTTCCGGCAACCTTTTAATTTGACCTTAAGAGGAGATGCATTAAAAAGAAAACAATTTCACCATTGAAAAGTGAAAAAGTGAGTCACAAGGAATAACCATTTCTTTGACAGATCTGGCCTACAATAAACATTCTTATACAGGTAAAACGATGATTTTAAAATATTTTTAACCTACCGCATGAAACAGAAAAACAGACCTAGAAAAATCCGATTGCAAGTGCTCGCTATCTATTTATATTTATGTTTATATCGGGTTATATGACAGTCGGCTGTCTTCGGAGGTCATATCGACGGATATGGCGTCTGGTAGGAAATACGTACGAGATGCTGATACATTATAGCGAGCCAATGCATTGTTAATTGTTTCTTTTGGACTTTTTGTAATTTGGATATTCGTTTGAGTATGATAAAAAATATGAGAATTTGGGTCAAATCGTGAACATGAATTTGACAGCTAAAGTCCCTTTAAACGATGTTACTTCTTGAACTACCGGACAGTGATTGGCTCTAGAATTTAAAATAATGTCCCAGTTGGCATTAATTGTTACAAATTGTGTATTGGGTCTTTAGCAACTAACGATAAATTATATAGATGACACTCATCTTGCATAAAATGATTATCCTGGAATATCGACTACACTAGACTCTCTAATGTCCTATAGGTAACTGGTTGTTACCGACAAGTAGATTAATTAGGGCAACCGTAAGAGTTATCTGGATCTGCTTGCATGCTTAATCAAATTTTGATTTACATCGTGATCATACTGATGAAGAATATCTGTTATCCGAAATATTTAACATTTGCTCATTTTATTATTATTTTTTGGTGATGTTGTACCCTTTTAGACTTGTTATATATTATATTTTGTAGTGTACTGTGTCATAATTATATGATCCATCGCCCCGTAAGATTAATCGTTGGCTATTATTCAGTCATTTTATATATATATATATATATATATATATATAGCAATCTTGAATTCTATACAATAAAAAAAGTGAAACAGTTTCACCCGAACATCATATGTAGAGACACTTATAAACTTTTAAAATTTCCAAAAAACGACTCAAAGACATGCCTAAAATGAAAATAGTAATTAGAGATATGAACTGGCACAACTCTAAAATTCCAAAATGACGTCAGTTAAGATGTTACAACAACTGCGTGTAAATATATCCCCCCCCCCCCCAAAAAAACAGCACTGATCGATATAAGCTGGTAAAATATGTCAAACAGAGGCTTTTATCATCCCAAATAAATAGCAGTTTTATAATGAAAAGAAAAAATAATAGTAAATTTGGGATAAGGTTAAAAAATTGGACGTGGATGCGTACTTGTACATCCCTACCAAATGAAAAGAACCCTGGTATTTAAACTAGTAAAATTCAAAAAATTCCAAAAGAATCCTTAAACCTGTAATAGCTAGTTTCATGTACAACATGTACAATGAGCTGCAAAAGTTTCTTATCTACATCCGATTTCACCTGGATAGATGCACGCTTGATGAAGCTAGTTGGTCTAGCGAAATATTGCGTTTATTTTTATCGCATTGTAAATATTTTAAACATCCTAATATTTACATACTAAATAGTGTGTTAAAATTACATTGTTAGGCAATTTATTATTTCATTTGTGTAATTGAATTAATCCTTGTACTGATTAAAGGAGACATGACACGATTTTTAAATATTTTTTTTTATTATTAAATCAATAAATATTAGTCTTAAAACATGTTTTGTACAATTTTGCTGGTCAAAACCTGATAAATCAGCATTTTTCTGGTCAAAGAATCAAGCGCTTGTCATTAAGAAGGATTTTTAATTAGATAACGATTACTGACAAACTATAAAGACATTGTGTGTGAAAAATAACCAAGAAAAGGATATTAATTCTTCATGCGAAGAGTCCAAAAACGACGATTTTTCAGACAATACCGATCGGATTGTTACCATATATATTTGGTTTGTCTGATGAATAAATTTAATAGACCGCTTTCTCCTTTATTTCATTTAAATAAAACTACTTTTTAATCATGATTGAAAATATAAATTTCTAATTATTGATGATCAAATTGTTCTTTTTTTCTCTCTGTTACGTTAATGTTATAATTATGTGTGCGCCAGAAGCAGAAAAAAAAACGATGGTTACAGTCAAATTAGGCGTTCGCAAAGTGTCCGTTTTTATTTTTTTTTTTATTACATAGAGACTTTTTATAGGTATAAATTATCACCAAAAGTTATGCTTATAATTTTTTTGGTTGGAAACCATGCATAACACAAAGGATTTGTATAGTGGAAAATCCTTTATCACACTATTTCTGCATTAGGATATTCAATTAACAATTTTATTACTTTCCCCCTTTTATGAAAACAATTCAATTCAATATTTTATTTACGTCTCAACTAATGTATAAAACTACACAATACAAAACATTTATTGGAGGCTGTTGTTTTAGTGATTAAATGTTGACACCTATAGCATACTTGACCAGGTGAAAGGGTGTCTTCCTCCTATTCCCACTTTTTAAAAATCACTATTCCTTCTATTCCCACATGCAAATAACAATAGATGTTTTGATAAATAATTTGTTTTTATAACAATCAAGGTTAATTTAAAATTCACCTAAGATTTACCTGTATTTTTTAAAAGAAAACATATTTCTTACACTTTTTATTTGTAATACTTAAAAAATCAATAAAGAATAAGTCAGATAAATAGAAGTATTAATAAGATTTAACAATCATTGAATTTGTTAATTTAAAAAAATTGTCATCCGAACAAATAAATTGATGATAGATAATTTTATAACAAACTTTCCCATCTTGCAAGATTTCCATGTACAACAAACGCAAGAAGAACCTAATAGTTTTACCAAAAACTGTTGATGAAATCAACACAGATGGTATTTGGGCTCGTACTACCAAAGGTGACACATTCCGGCTAACAGACGACAACACAGTTGGGCGTATGTTAATCTTCAGTACTCAAAATAATCTATTACACTTAGCAGCTGCAAATATCATATATGGGGATGGTACATTTTCCTCCTGTCCCCACATCCAAACATCTTTAAACTCATATATAAATCTAATGAAACATGAGGAAGCTTTCAACTCCCTGAACATGATCAGAATGCAGCCGGTGGGAAGAGAGTGACCCAAAAACAAAAGTATGTCGAAATCAACAACAGATTAAAAGAGCTTAAGGTTAGACACCACAACCAGGAAGTCATAGCAGTACAGTTTGGTGATGCAGCCTCCCACCTTCTTCATGTTGAATAGATTATTAAACTTTAATAAACTTATATACAGTGAATTTCTAATGTGTGTGCTACAATGTATGATTTGTTTTAGTGCTGTTAACTTGTATTGTTTGTTTCATATTATAATGCTTGCTTGAATCAACTGTTGAATTTGTGTTATAAAAGAAAAAAATAATTTACTTATATTTGTTTCCATTTATTTCATATTTATTTCAATTAAAAACACAGAATTCATACACACACAAAAGTAACCTTAAGTAAGAAGGCACCTGTAGTGTGATTTAGTCACGTGTTATGTTATTTACCTTTAAAAATCATACATTTCTAAGAAAAACTATCTTTATGTTGAAATAATTAATATAGTTATACTACACTTCTAAAGTATGCTATTCCATCCAGACCCTTATAAATCTATAACTTCAAATTTAAGGAATTACACAAAGTAAATTCAAATTCACTTATTTCCACACCTCTCTTCCAAATATCATTTAGCAATCAATTTGTTTATTGCTACCAGCAAAACGCTTGAGTCCAGGAAAATATTCGCAACACATAATGTTCTTTTTCAAAATATTTTTTCTTAAAGGGGTCATTTGAATAAATGTTAGATTTTCAATCGGACTGAGCAGGAAAATGTTTACATGTAACATACTTCAGTCATCGAGAACATGAGTTGTGTATTAGCTGTACTTGGCTTTGATCTAGTTAACATTATTTGTGCGTTGTCTCTATTGTTTTAACGTTAGTGGTTTCTCTACTTCGTACCGATCTTTTGCGTTAGACTGGTTTTAATTTATAGTTCTTATGTACTGCTGTAAGACCAATGTCACACGTCGGGAGGGGGAGAGGGTACCGTAGGCGCTCACAAACATATACCACCGACACATTTTGAATGTGCCTGTCTTAAATCAGGAGCATATAGATCAGTTGTTGTCGTTGATTCATGTCTGTCAATTTTTTTCTACGGAAATTATTTTGTTATAAATAAGTTAGTTTTCTCGTTAAAATTGTTTCACATTTTCACGTTGAGAACTTTTATAGCCGAATATACGGTATGGGGTTTTCTCATTATTGGAGGCCGTACGGTAAACGACACTTTCTTCATTATTATAAAGTTTCCATTTTAAAAAGAAATGTTTTTTCATCATCTGAATCTTTACCAACTAAATAGTTGTCAATAATTATATTCGATGTTCAATATAATAAAATTGAGAAAAGAAATAGGGATTGTGTCAGAAAAAGAATGTAAAAGACTTATGATTCACATTCTCGTATCATTTCCTTGTTTGCTTTTTATGCTTTATGCCTAACAATTTCTTATGAAGTTATAGACTTGCAAGCATACAAGAATATTACTTTTCCATCCATTTTTATATCTGCACATTCTTAAAAGCAATAAAAATAAAAAAAGATCTATATACAGGTTGTCTATTAGTTATCAACACGGGTTAGGGTAGTGGTGCATAGGGTATTGTATGGTCGTACTACAGGTATTCATCAAACATATATGATCAGGGGGGCCTCGGTGGCCGAGTGGTCTAAGTAGTAATCAATAGCCAGTCAACACTGAGGTTGTGAGTTCGAACCCCGCTCGTGCGGGTGCACTCGACTCCAATCTTAATTGACTAGGATTGTCAGTTTACCTATCGAAGGTCGGTGGTTTTCTCCGGGATTTCCGGCTTCCTCCACCAATAAAAACTGGCCGCCACGAAATAGCCCAAAAGCGGTGCTTAAAAGTGGCGTTAAAACACCAAAAATCAAAAATCAAATTATATGATCAGGTAGTTGTACCTGTTTTCTGTACACAACAATAATATATTCCAATCTCACCTGTGCCCTCGGCAAAACCAACATCCAGGATGTACACAAAGAGCTTATGAAGTAATATTGCGTAATCACTATATGTCTTTATCAATCCCCCATGTGGAGTGACACATGAAGTTTGCAACTTCAAACGAGACCTGAAATTGCGAAACTCAATCATCTGTACCGTACACCTGTGACCTATGATGAACTCATGGCATGGCACCCGATACCCCAACTCTGGAATCGTAATGAAAGTGGGCGAAAAGAAGTGTAGTTTGGGCTTGTTAAAAAGTCCCATCTTTACACCTTCTAAGTCTGCGTGTCATTCAAAAAACAGAAAATATCATGTCAATATTCTTTTTAATTATATTGTTGAATCCATCGGCATCACGCATAATTATTGTTTATCACTGTCATTGGTTTTGTTGGATAATAATCGAAACTAAATTTGTGCTGTACCCATATGTCAATATGAATGAATGTAACCACTGACGTAGTAGCCTCGTTCTGAGTGACTTCCGGGATGGAAATATGCATATTTGACAGGTCGATAAATCGTTGCATTAAAATCTCATTAAAATACATATTTTCCTAAATAGTTGACACTTATATTGCTATCGATATATTTTTGGGGAAAGTTAAGTATAAATAAACATTTTGAAACACAAATTGAAAATCGTGTCATGTCTCCTTTAATCCACACTTGTGTATGTCATGTGTTGCTATTTATAGGCACTTATATATTTCTATCATTATATTACATATATATATATATATATATATATATATATATATATGTTTGTGTGTGTGTGTGTGTGAATGTGAATATTATATTTTCAACTGTATCAGAGACATATATACACATATATATGTATATATGTCTCTGACTATCAACAAGTTGCTTTTTTAAAAAAAAAAAGACAATACGTGAACCTTAGAACTTTTTTATTCTAATTATTAATTCAACTGAATAAGAAATTATATATCAGTGTTATCTTGGCCATGTGTGTGGAGGATAATATTTTCTTTTTGTTGTAAGTCATTACAATTTTGGTTGAGAGAAGTGTTAAATATAAAGCATGGGGAGAGAAAAAAAGATTCCCAGACGTATAATTTCTTAAAGAATAATAATAATTCAAAACATGGAGGACACATGTACCTTCTTCCAAAATTAATCTAGAAATAAGTAATGAGGCATTGCGAACTGGTCAGCTAGCAGGACACATTAATGTTCGTTACCGACCAATCATCAATAAGTGTAACTCTCCCGCGAGTGATACTTACTTGATCTAATTATAAATATAAAAAAGAAGATGTGGTATGATTGCCAATGAGACAACTCTCCACAAGAGATCAAATGACACAGAAATTAACAACTATAGGTCACCGTACGGCCTTCAACAATGAGCAAAGCCCATACCGCATAGTCAGCTATAAAAGGCCCCGAAATGACAAATGTAAAACAATTCAAACGAGAAAACTAACGGCCTAATTTATGTACAAAAAATGAACGAAAAACAAATATGTAACACATCAACAAACGATAACCACTGTAGTGCAGGCTCCTGACTTGGGACAGGCACATACATACAGAATGTGGCGGGGTTAAACATGTTAGCGGGATCCCAACCCTCCCCCTAACCTGGGACAGTGGTGTAACAGTACAACATAAGAACGAACTATAAAAATCAGTTGAAAAAGGCTTAACTCATCAGATGGATACAAACAGAAATACTACACAGAGTGGACGTGGCTGGGTACTTGTATATCCCAACAACAAATAGACACTAAGTACAGATCTGAGAGTACTCGCAGTTACTGACAGCTAGTCCAACTAATTAAAAAAATCATGCATCTAAGACTAAATTATCAATTAGTACACATCCTACATCCAATTATTGAAAAGGCATAACTTTTTGGAGGACGTGTTTTTCAACAGACTGTCGGAATTCCAATGGGAACCAATTGTGCCCCTCTTCTTGCCGACTTGTTTCTTTATTATTATGAGGCTGACTTCATACAGGAACTTCTTAGGAAGAAAGATAAGAAGTTAGCAATATCCTTTAACTCTACGTTCCGCTATAAAGATGATGTTCTCTCACTAAATAATACAAAATTTGGTGACTATGTTGAACGAATCTATCCCATCGAACTAGAGATAAAGGATACTACAGATACAGTTAAGTCTGCCTCATATCATGACTTACATCTAGAAATTGACAATGAGGGTCGGTTGAAAACAAAACTTTACGACAACAAAAGATGATTTCAGCTTCCCAATTGTGAACTTTCCATTTCTATGTAGCAACATTCCAGCAGCGCCTGCATACGGAGTTATATCTCTCCCAATTGATACGATATTCCCGGGCTTGTGTTTCCTATCATGATTTCCTTGATAGAGGATTGCTGCTCACAAGGAAGCTATTAAACCAAGAGTTCAAAATGGTGAAGTTGAAATCATCCCTTCGTAAATTTTACGGACGCCATCACGAGTTGGTTGACCGTTATGGAATAACCGTTTCACAGATGATATCGGATATGTTCCTTATGTCGTAACTACAATACCCTTCCCTTTTCACGAATGTGACTTACCGAATTAGAATATTTACCGGATTTGTAATAACATAAGCAACACGACGGGTGCCACATGTGGAGCAGGATCTGCTTACCCTTCCGGAGCACCTGAGATCACCCCCAGTTTTTGACTATACTGTCACTGTTTGGTGTGCGCTTGCATACTTAACAAGTCCAAAAATAATTTTAACAGAAAGGAAATAATTTGTGCTGTACATAACATTTATACATGGTGCAAATAAAAACATGGGACTTGAAATCTAATGTGCATGCAGTAGTCTTTTGAACGAGTCAAGACTTTCTGCAGCGGTCACTGAAATAATCGTGACATCAATTAATTAAATAAACATTTAATTAACTTTCAAGATAACTTAATTGATAGAGAATACTGTAAAAAGGAAACAGTAAAACTTGTAAAAATGTATATTAACGAACAGTCTTTATTCTACTTGTTTTATTTTCATTTGAAACAGATTTTTTTTATCTGATTTGTCAAAATGACAAGTGTGCATAATGATTTTATTGTTACAAATCAAATCCCAAAGCCCACTATAACTCATTATGTAGAAACCACAGCACTATTTTAAATATCTCTCTGTGAATATCTAGACACAGATGTTTGATACCATAGGTCGTTAAAATTAAATCTTGACCATTTAACTTTCACTTGTTTATCAAAGGGTACAACTGTCAACTTTGCTCAAGTCAGTAAACCCTTGCAATGCATAAAATGTAGCTTTACAATAAATATACATGTTTGAAAAGGATCTATAGATTGTTTATTATTATATATCAGATAAGTGAATTAGCGATCTATGGAAATTCTTTATTGTCATGTTTTAAATATCTTAGATATACCGTATGGAGGTGCTTTTAATTGCAGGAAGCTAATACAGATAAGATGAATAGGTGTTCCGAATGAACAATAATTTCGCTTCCGAATATTCCTCCATAGACTATATTTCTAACTAATAAATATGCGTGAACCCTCAGGGGTTCACGCAATCAGAGGAGGGGCGACAGCCTTAGGTGCCGTGTGCAAAAAATGTTGGGTCACGTGGTACGATTTAAGCGTCCCTCGGCAATTTTGAATCTGGTAAAAGATCGTTTGTTCATGTTTTAATATCAAATATACTCTCTTGCACTCGCAGTAAATATAGAAAGTTTTGAAATAAAAAGATTAATCAATGATAGATCACGTTATATGAAATATTTTCATTATTTTTTTTACCTTTAAAGTAAATTTTATCAATAAAGAAATGCACTGTAATGGCGGGAATTTTTATTCGATCTCTGCGAAATCACGGGGCACAGATTTTTGTTAATTTTACAAATGTCAGCACGTGAAAATTATTCAAATTTATGCCAATTCAAGAACACTATTCGAGCATATTCTAAATCTTCTTAAGTCTCCTTAAGTCTCCAGCCGTTGCTTCGTAATAAGTCGCTAAAATATGATTTCCGGTAATTAAAATATCAAAAATATTTGTCAAATCCGCGACTACATATGTTATTTTAGGCATATAAATTCATATGTATTTTAATTATTTTGAAAACAAAATGAAAATTTTGTCTTATGAATATAGCCATGATGAAAAAATATAGTTTTTTTCATTATTCAATCGTGTATTGGATTGCTTAATTGCCTTCTCTCTAGTTTAATCTCTGTTTTGTTAACTGACAAATGACGAAATAATGCAGTATTCAAAATTTAGTATTTTACAAAACTTTGTCTCGATTAAAAACTTAAAACCGACTGAATAAATTAAGATATGAGAATTCAGTGATTATCGATGTCGAAATTAGCCCTTGGTAATAAACAGTTAGTTTGGTTTGGGTATAAATATGTTTATTCCCAAGAAATAACTAACAAATTTGTTTATTATGTATGTACAAAGTATATGTATATTGTATAATCAGCCCTTCTGTATATTACTTGTTATTTTAATTGATTCAACAAAATTAATTTCGCTTGACCAGGTGTCAATAACGGTGATGTCCACACCACGAGATGTTTGATATAATATTGACACAATACCACCGCGACCGATTGATAATATAAGACAAATCTGCGTGCCTTGTGCAAAGTGTCGTCCCTCCTCTATGTATCAATATACATAATATTTACTACATATATGAAGAGGTAACAAAAATCAAACAAAATTATTCGTTTTTATCAGAATTGGATACACGCTCACCCAAACTAAATATTGAAGACCCATTGGTGCATGGCATTCGGCTGTTGTCTGCTCTATGGTCGGGTTGTTGTCTCTTTGACACATTCCCCATTTCCATTCTCAATTTTCTTGATTATAAATAAAAGAGTAAGTAATACGCCATTTTTAGGATTAAAAACAAAATGCAAGTACTCGCAAAGCGTTTTGTGTTCGGACCGGCCGACAAAGCAGCCAGCAATGTGGTGGTATGACGTAAATACTACACGGAAGTCCTTAGAATGAAATTATACATTCAACTACATTCAAGGCCGTACGCTCCACAGAGACTCATATAGTAAATAATCATGTCACTACCACAGCTAAGCTTAAGTCCTCCTCTGAACATTTGAAGGTCCCCACTATGTATTGGTTACCTAAACTACAAAAAAAAAAACGTAAAATATCGTTTCATCGCGGCCTCCAGTAAGTGTTTTACTACTAATCTTTCAGTGCTTTTAACGTATTTCTAAACTACTACCAAAGAACTTATCATTAATTTTTGTAATAAAACATATGAAAATAGTGGAATTAACCATTTTTGGAGTGTAAAAAAATCTTTGGATGTTTTAGATAAATTACGTGCTTATGATGGTCCTTTTGATTCAGTTGACAGTTTTGATTTTTCCACTCTTTCTACAACACTTCCACATAATCTTATCAAACAAAAGTTTTCCTATCTAATTAAATGGTCGTTTGATAAATCTATTTGCAAATTTAATTGCTGCAACTCATATAAAGCCTTTTTCTCAAATGAGAAAGGTAAATATGCTAGATATACTTACTGGAGGTGTGATGAGATGATTAAAGCCCTAAATTTTCTCCTTGACAACATTTATGAACGTTTCGGCAATAAAGTTTATCAACAGATTGTATAAAATTGAGAATGGAAATGGGGAATGTGTCAAAGAGACAACAACCCGACCATAGAACAGACAACAGCAGAAGGTCACCAACAGGTCTTCAATGCAGCGAGAAATTCCCGCACCCGGAGGCGTCCTTCAGCTGGCCCCTAAACAAATATATATACTAGTTCAGTGATAATGAACGCCATACTAAACTCCAAATTGTACACAAGAAACTAAAATTAAAAATAATACAAGACTAACAAAGGCTAGAGGCTCCTGACTTGGGACAGGCGCAAAAATGCGGCGGGGTTAAACATGTTGTATGTATTCCTATGGGCACAAATTGTGCCCCTTTAATAGCAGACTTGTTCCTTTACTGTTATGAATCCCAGTTTATGGCCTAACTCAGTAAAGAACCGTCTAAATTCCATTTGATTGATAAATTCAACAACACTTACCGTTATCTTGATGATATTTTTTCGTTAAATAAGCAAGAATTCTCTAAATATACTGCTGAAATTTACCCAAAGGAACTTACTTTAGATAAATCAAATATTGATAGCAATAACTGTCCTTTCCTTGATTTAGATATTTCAGTGTTACACCAGAAACTCTACAAAATAATTTACGACGAAAGGGATGACTTTTTGGATAACAATGACCGTAATCTATGTAATTACTAGTAAATTATTAAGTCACAACTTACTTAAAACCTTTACTAAATTCTTCCATAGATACAAAGATTTGGTTTGTAAGTTGGCTGTACCTGTAGAAAACTTATTTCAAACGGAATAGCACATCCTAAATTTTACGGTAATGTTGTTAACCGAGTCGGGAAATTTAGATACGATCCGCGTAAACTTATCAGTCCTTTAAATAAACTTATTCTAAAAGGTTACCAATTCAAAACTGTAATTAAATCTTTGAATATTGTTTTTATTTGTATAAATATTGATTTTACTTGTTATCAGTAAATTAAAACCATACTAAATATTACACATATGTACTTTCACGACTGACTACAATACCCTGCCAGGCAGCCACGTACGTCCTGTCTGTTTGATGTTTTTCTTTGTATCGAACTGATTTGTTAAGTCACGGATATAAAATGAATTAAAGCACTAGCAGGACAAATACCCGCCAGTGATATGTCTTTTCCAAGATCATTTATTTATCAAATAACTAGTTTGTTCCCCGTGTCAAAAAGAGTAATTTTGTGGATTTTTTTCCAATCTGGATTGATTGGTGATTGCTTTACGGCGCATCAGCAGAAAAAGCGATCCCAATCTGGAAAACATGTTTATGTTTAGGTACGGAGTTGGTATTTTTCTCATCTTTTTAATCACGTTTAATCAAAAATAGTATTGTAATAAATATTAACATTTTTCTTTTTTTCAATGCTACATGTTTGTATTGTTTTCTGTCTGTCGTTTTGTTATTTATATGTTATTCTTTAGTAACAATCCTATCAGTGGGTTGGCCATGATTTTAAACTAATAACATTATTATTCTTATTCAGTCTTATTCGTTGAATAATTTTCTTAGAAGGGAATATTCACGTATAAATTTCAAAAGACATTTTAGGAAATAAAAAGAATAAGTCATAAAGATACAATGAAAAGATATCACTTTATTCCCACATGTTAGTGATTTTTATAGGACAAGCACGGGGACTATAACAAAGTCGGCCTACCATTATTCTTATTAAGAAATAAAGTGAACAAACTCGGCCTATGATTTCAAGATTATGTTGTTTACTGTCTTTTTTCTACTGTTTTTAAAGTTTACATAATTTATAACAACTTTATAAACGAATTTATAGATAACGATGAATATTTTTGAAAAAAATATAAGAAATGTATTAAAATAAACTTAAGATAAAATGTGTATTTATATCAAATACAGTTTAATTGAAAAATCAGTTTGAATACTTTTGAATGATGATAATTAACTTCTATTTGAAATGTTTTTGTGTATTTCCAGTTTCAACATTATACATAGATTGTGTGAGGACAGACGGATTTTCGTTTTCCATTTACGAGACATTAGAGGAATACATTTTCGTAAATAAAATTGTAATTCTACATTTGACACAATACACTTTGGTGATGTTTCAAGCATAAAATGTAACTCTTGCTTAGCTTTTATAACCGTTGTTTGGTTAATTGTAAAAATGAACTATCCAAACAAAGTACACATCAATTTCCCAATAATCATTCATACCAAGATCATATAACAGTGTTTTAATACAAGTTGTCCATTTGTCCCTTTAATTGCTTTTTGCTACTAATTATATTCTATGTACCAGAGACATATAATGTACTATGAAGTCATTATAGGTGTTTGGTTAAGTTAACGTCACGAAAACTAAAGTGATGATTTTTTCAAGAGGCAGAATGCCGTCAAACTTACATTTTAATATATACGGCAGCTGACATTGAAATAGATAAAGAATTTAACTTTTTGGGCATATTATTATCTAGAACTGGTAATTCTAAAAAAGCACAGAAGCACCTAGCCGATACTACTGTATGGATGCAGGCACGTAGCTCCCTATACGCTTACTCTTCGGCATGCTGAAAAAAATAAAAAGGGCAAAAAAAAATATGAATAAAATGTTTAAAGAAAACACATATATATGTTGTCGCTATTTTAATTGATGAAATGTCATTAAATAGCGACATTTGGTTTCAAACTGAAAGTTTTTTTTTATTTAAATCATGACGTTTCTGGTTATATATACACACATAACATGTCCGGCGTTGAACACGACACGACGTCGAAACGTAGCGAAAAAGGTGAAAAGGCTAAATGGAAAACTATTGACAGTTTTTTTTTACTAAACCCAACAATCCTTGCTGAATGATAGAAAATGATAGAAAATGTCATCTTTGTAATATTGGTAGCATTGGAGACAAATTTCATTATCTGCTAGAATGTCCATTTTTTAACGACAGTAGAAAATTATATCTTGAAAAATACTATTTAATAATACACTAAAGTTTAGAAAATTGATGAGCAAATTAAAAATACGTCAGAGGTAAAAAAAGATTATGCAAGTTCATCAAGTGTGTAAATAAACTTGTGGGTCCTCCTGGCTATATTATTTTGAAACCACTGCATTGTATATAAATGTTTGTAAATAGATGCATATTCCTGTAGATAGTTTGTACTCTCTCTGTAGTATGTATCTGCAATGGTTATGAGCATAAAGATATTATGTTAACTTAATTACGATTTCATGTAATTACAGGTAGTTATGTTCTCACTTGGGTGATTAAAAGCAGTGCACGTGCCAGTTATTAGTTTAACTTAAGGTGATTTAAAAAGGTCACAGTGTCACCAATATACGTGGCAGTATGATGTCATATTCCCAGTTCAAACAAATAAGTCGTGCATATGATAAATAATTTTAAAAAGGACTCATAAAAATAAGAGAAAAGAAAATAAAAGCCAAATAAGTGGTAATTTTTCATTGTCAACTGAAAGAAGTCTTACTTTTCTTTGTATACCTAGTTAACGTTACTTATATTTCTTGGTTGTAAAATGTTCAAAATATATCATTCAATTATTCTAACTCTAATTAATTTCAAATAAAGTACTGCTAATTAATTTCAAATAATGAAACTAACATCTATTATATCTTCTAGTAGTCCGAGTTTGTAATAGTCCGAGTTTGTAATAGTCCGAGTTTGCTATAGTCCGATTTTGTGAGGCCGATTGTGTTATAGGCCGAGTTTGTTATAGTCCGAGTTTGTTATGGGCCGAGATATCAGGGAGTCGTTCATTTAGAGACGTTCGTTAAAGGGAGTTAATACGTTTTCCAAGAAAGTGAAAGTAGGAAATCATGGCACTTGCCGGCAGAATATTAGTGTATGGTGGTAAAGGAGCCCTAGGATCAGCTTGTGTCACCCATTTCAAGGCAAAAAATTATGTAAGATATTGCAGCTAAGTTTTCTTGACCGAAAAAGATGATTTTACAATGTGGCAACTTTTTGGGTTTCTTGAAATTATTCGCAAATTAAAATGTGTAAATCTACCAACCAAGTTCACAAGAAAGTAGTCTGTCAGCTGTCATTATATTCATAATGTAGATTTTGTCTGATATATTTTGCTTAAGGTCTTGAATCTTCATGCATATGAATATTTATATAGAGCATGTCACCATATGTTATAGTCAGTTTATTTTATGCGGCTCCTTGTACATTGTACCTTTAGATACAACTTTCACATTTGTGCACTGTCCTGTACATCTCCAATGTTGCAATGCTTATGCTTTTACAGTAAGAGTCAATTGTTCACTGATGTCATTTATGTGACTCGTTCTTTTAAAGAACTTGAAATTAGTCTATTGGAATAAAAGAGTACCTCAGCAAGTCCAGAATTCCTCATAAACTGCTATCAGTAGTCAATAAATGTCCATGAAACCAAGGCAACTGCTCTGAACTAATCGTAACACATGTTTAAGTTGCTGCTCTGAATTAACCTTAAGAAGCACACTTTTGCCCTTGAGTCTGACACTTTTGCCCTTGAGTTGGAAACATTATAGTAACATGTCTAAAAAATCATCTCCAAAATGATATCATAAACTAAATAACTTAATGTATTTAGTAACATTAACTATAATCCTTTGTCACTGGAAGATATTGAATTGAACTTCAATATCAATATTTCATATATCTTGTCATAAGGGGACAATGATTTAAAAATGTCAGAATTAATGGTTCATTGTACATTTTATATCAGACCTAGAGGCAGGTTATCTTATATAAAAATATAATATTTCCAAACTAAACTCCTCTGGACAGCTAAAAACAGAAATGTCACTATGATGTCATGACATGTTGAAATTAACCTATTTGTAATTAAAACATGTTAAAATGCCCATTTCAAACACAAAGATACTTTCAGGACTTTGCATCTTTGTATGACATATAGTATAAGTACAATGTATACTTTGAGGAAGGCTCTGTGTCATATTGTAATATAGATACAAGAAATTACACTATAGGACTAAAACATGAAAGGACTTGACACTTAGAACTCAGGTGCGGATTCAGGCAGGGGAGAGTCGGGCTAACGCCCCCCCTAAAATTTGCAAAGCATGGGTTGTCCTCAGCTTAATAAAGAATATTTCAATAATTTTACCTCAAAAAAATCTTCGCCTCGCTCCGCTCGGAAAACATTTAAGTTTGCACCCCCCCCTAACCCAAAATCCTGGAACTAGTAGTATTCAGCACTGAGCAGTAAAAAAAAATAGTAACCCAGTCCTCTTTTATTTTCCCATAGATTTCTATTTACAAAACATAAAATCATCCTGAATTCAGTCTCAAAGATGGAAGATTGTGGATAAATCAGATGTTATTTTAAAGGAAAAATGATTTACAATATCTGTATAAATAGAAAACTCAAATCAAAGTTCAATAAAAAAAAAAATCATAACTATGACAATTTTTTTTTTGGCGAGACCTCATTTTAAATAGAAAACTGTCAAATCAAAGTTCAATAAAAAAAAAACCCATCACTCTGACAATTTTTTTTGCTGGCGGGACCTCTTTTTCCTTCAAAAATTACAAGATGTATGTTTGTAATCTACTGTATTTTATTGAAGCAAGATAGTATGACATGGTTATACATTTCCTTTATTTGTAGTGGGTTGGATCCATTGATTTAATGCCAAATGAACAGGCTGATGCCAATGTTATTGTTAAGCCATGTGACTCATGGACTCAACAGGAAGAAGAAGTTGTTAAAGCTGTTGATGGAATTGTTGGAAGTGAGAAGTTGGATGCTGTTCTGTGTGTAGCCGGAGGCTGGGCAGGTGGAAATGCTGCAGCAAAAGGTATAAAACAATTTCAGCTTGGTTAAAGCGAGGGTAGTAAAGACTGATATACCAAGAAGGAAATCTTTCACAGTTGTATAGACTTGCACAATATACCTTTTTTTCATAGAAAAAAAATCTCCATTCTATTTCTAGAGCAAGGAGGAAGAAAGATAGTTGAAGGGAGGGAGGTGGGAATTGAATACAAATAGTACAAAGGTAACATGCTGACTGTCAGACTGTAGAGGAATACTTATTCTGCAATTTTGAATTATTGTATAACATGGTAAGACTAAGGTAAAGCAAGATTAAATATATACTTTTGTTTCCCTTATTACCCAACCAACAATTATAATATGGCACATATGGTGATGCATTTATGGCCACTTTGATCAAGCAATATAAAAATCAACATGAATACTTCCATCCAATTTTTCAATCAAGTTAGTGGAAGCATGAGTAATTTATGGTTGTCCTTGATTTTCATAAGAATTGGATTTGGAGACTTTTTTCTCTAATTTTTGTGCTATTTTCACATTTCTTGATCGGTGTGAGAAAAATATTTCTCCTCACTAGGGAAATATCTGTTCTCGGCAAATGATTTGTTGAAATTTAATGATGACTTAAAATTTTCTTTGTTTCTTCTGAATTTCCTATTGTGACCTCATGAAAAAAGGCAACCATGCCTGTTGACGTCATGAAAAAAGGCTACCATGCCTGTTGACATCACATATAAAGAACACATCTTTGAAAAGGAAGGATAAAATTATTAGAGAAACAGATTCCACCACTATAACTCGTGTATTACGATGTTTCTCCATTCTCAACAGTTAAATTTTAATTATTCAAAAAGCTCTGCAAGCCTTGCGCTTTAAATATTAAAATTTAACTGTCTCGAGTGGAGAAATATCGTAACACACTTGTTGCAGTGTTGGAATCTATATGAAAAAATAAATTGTATAGTCATTTGTTCTATTTGCACTTTTCATTTTTCCATTAGGAGGGGTTGTGATATAGATATCTCATGTTTTATCTGTAACAAATAACAAATATTGTATTTGACTTCCAGAATTTATAAAGAATGCTGACATGATGTGGAAACAGAGTGTTTGGACGTCTGCTATATCTGCTGCTGTTGCTTCCAAATATTTAAAAGATGGAGGACTACTTACTCTTCCAGGTGCAGCACCTGCTGTTAGTGGCACTCCAGGTATCTCATATATATTGTAAAACTTCTTTTGAACACTATTTAGAATGAAAAAAAAATTCAGCTTTACATTTGACTGGTATTATAAGACTGGTAAAAACTGAACATATTTTAGTAATTATCTGTAACTGTAAAGAAAGCATCAGTAAAAACTTCTTTAAAAAAATGTTGCTGTAAGCATGAGGCCAGTTGAAAGGATATTCGTCAGAATGGTCTTTGATATGAAAAATGTTTGCTGTAAATAATGAGGCCATTTGAAAGGGTATTTGCCAGAATTGTCTTTAATATAAATTTTGTTATAGTGTTATGAACACTACCTGGTACTTCAAATAGAACTTACTGTAAACCACTAGATGACATGTTGATTATCTTTTCCTATCAAAAACTAGAGCAGCTTTTATAGAAAAGATATTGAGAAAAAATATGATACATATGTAAGATTATTACCAGAGTTGATTCCATTGTTAATTGTAAATAATTGTTTTAGAACCATTGTTAGTCCATTAAAGAAAAAATATCCACTCTAACCACTCTGCCAATTTAAATCAAATTTAAACACAGATATTCTTAGGATGACAACGGTAGTTCGAAAAGTGTGTCCTTTGTTCCTGCTGACCTCTGTTACTAAGGTGGGTAAGGAGAGAGCCCCTTTTCCGTCGTATTTTAGAACGCATTTTAATGGCCGACATGTTATTGAATTTCGAAAATTCGTAATGTTTGAACAGTTTTGATGCAACAGAGTACTAATACGAGTAATAATTGAATCTAATAGGGACAACATCGATTTGCACCTCTACGAATTTAAAATGTAGACAATTTAAAAGGGAACCAGGCGATCGTTTGAGTTATAATTTTACGATGAATGGGATGAACATTACATCTGTTTGTTTATATTTTCTATATATACTATTCCGTCGATCGAGACTTTGGATTGGGTGTGAATTTAAGACGGCTTTCATACTGTTGTTATCTTAATAAATTATAGTTAAGAATATAGCTGATATAGGTTTGAATAGTACAAAAAATCAACAACTTTCAATAAAAAAAACAACAACAAAAAACACCAAAAACAGATAGAAAAAAGATGAAAAGCAGAAGAATATGTATAGTAAGTCTTGCTAAACAAATCTTTGAATATCCTAAAACTATTTGTACAGTTATGAGCCAAGGTAGCTTTGGTTAGATTCAAAGGGTATATATATATTTGGCACTTTTTTTGTGCATCTTAAAAGCAATGCATTGCATATGCTCTTGGTCATGCAAAGTCCACTTTCACAACAGATCATTAGACAATCAGTCTCAGTGATCCAGTATTAAAATTTATAACTGGAGTTATTGATTGAAATGAGGCAGTTGGAGAATGAACATGATCAAGATTCTATTAGCTGAGTCTATAAGTGATAATTTTATTACAAAAAGGAATTCACTACCTAATATACATATCTTTATTTCTTTAATTCTTACCAATAAATATGAAACAAAGGTACATGTATATTCCATTAAATCCCTATCTATAACAGTGCCTTTATATCTATATAAAGAGTGCCCTAAAAGTGTAGTCCACCGCATAAACATGGTAAGGGGTGCCCTTAAAGTGTAGCCAATGGTGCTAAGAGTGCCTTTATTGTATTATCCCTGTTGCAGTGACATCTGCCTATCATAGTAGAAATCCAAAATAGCAAAATATGGACATAGTTTTAAAAAGAACTTCGGGAGAAATTAATTATACCTACGCAGTCTTCACGATAAACTTTTGAATTCACAGGCCTGTTTTCCATTAATAATGGAGCTATGCAGAAATTGGCATAGAAATCAATTGATCTAAATGCATCCCTAAAAAAATCTCATAAATGCAATTCTGAAATCTTGAATATATTTTTTGTCAGGTATGATGGGATATGGTATGGCAAAGGCTGCAATACATCAGTTGATAAAGAGTTTGGCAGGAAAAAATAGTGGACTTCCTAAAGATTCAAGTGCTCTTGCCATTCTACCGTAAGATCATTTAGTCATTCAGTTTAATTAATTTTTGGTATGATCACAGATTGATTAATGGGAGATCATTATCAGTAGGAAATATTAGATGCATATGAATTGCTTGTGTTCAATAACATAGTTTCTGGGTACAATTGTGTTGATATTTCTTACTATGGCAAGTAAACATATCTTTAATTGATATATATGATAGTAACTAGATAACCTTGTGAGATTTACATGTACAAGAAAGTCTTTAAACAGGCAGACTATTAAAGATCATAACTTGTAAACCTCTTTAATGAGCCCAATTTCATATTTTTCAGACACGTGGAAATCAAATGTTGAAATTGATTAATTTGTAGTGTAATGTAAACTTTGTTTATTTCATTTAGTGTAACTCTAGATACTCCCATGAATAGAAAGTTTATGTCAGAGGCAGATTTTGGTACATGGACCAAACTGGAATTTGTTGCTGAGTAAGTAACTAGATTCTCATTGCATTGTTTATTTGTTGGTTCATCTAGAAATTTAAGAGGGCAGGCTCTTCAGAAAATCACTGTATTTTTTGCTGTGTTGATTTTTTTTACAGATCACAAATTCTGACAAATAATAAAATTAATGGACCAACCTAATTTGATTGGGATTTGAAGCCCTCCCCCCCAAAAAAAAAATAAAAAATAAAAAATTATATTATATTATCCCCTAGTTGTCAATGAAATGGGTAATGATATTTCTGTCAAGAATTAAAATTTTAAAATAAGCTTTATAAAATGCAATCAGCTTGACAAATCATTTGACATTTCATAATCTTTCAGAAATAAATCTGTTTTGATTTCAGAATTGAGAACACACACAAACCAGTTGTTTTATTGCCATTATTAGGCCATAATCAGTTTAAAACCTTCTATAGTGCATAATATTCTAGCATTAAGGGACATTTAACCAACATGTAGATTGAACTTATTTTAAACTATTGCCTAAGCAATGTAGAAATGTGAAAAAAGACAGGAGATCATGTTACCCCTATGAAAATAGATGGGAAAACCTACAAAACTAGATACATATAAAGATAGATATTGACGTTAGAAGTTAAAAGCCACCAAAACAACAGATTCAGGACATATGTAGGCATTGACCAGTTGTTAAGCTTGCTCATAAAAGGCAGCACCCATTACTGCACATGCTCTCAATTACAACATTACAATAAAGCATATGAATATTTAAAACAGAATAAATGAAAGGTAACTTTGATTTAATTTGTTATTTCCTGGTTTTAGTATTAGGAAAATACTTCTTTTTTTTATTTTGTTTTTATATGCTGTTGAAGATGATTATAATATACTAATGTCTGTCCATCCGTCAACACTTTTTTCAATATTTCAAATTTGCATAACCAACACAAGAATTGACAGAAGAAAGCTCCTTTTTCAATTTTTTTTAAATTTTTGGCTTTGTCATTTCAGAGTTAAGGAACTTTGAACCCTTTAGATTAATTAATTTTTTCACAAATCATGCACTTACTCCAGTATTCCTGATTGATTTCCTTCAAACTTAACATTATTGTGGGGATTGATAAAAGGAAGCTCTCCTGTAATTTATTTTTAAATGTCCCATTTGTCTTTCCAGAGTTATATAACTTTAACTGTTACATTTAAGGCAATTTTTTACAAAATGAAATTGCGCAAAAACTCCAGTGTTCCTTGGATTGATTTCCTCCAAACTTTACTTTATTGTGGAGATTGATGAAAGGAAGCCAGTTTTTATTTTTTTCAATTTTCTGGTTTGTCACACTAGAGTTATGGGACTTGAATTGTCAGATTTTAGTAAAATTTTCGAATATTGTACCATAACTTAGTTTGCTTAGATTAATTTAGTGGAAACTTTACATAATTGTTGGAATAGGTGAACATAACAAACTTTTCGATTTAAAAAAAGGTATAGTGAGGAATGTTTTTCTACAGAGCAATTTTATTTGCTTATGATAAAATGTCTGGGAAATATCCCATTTTATTCTTGCAACTATTTCAATAAACATAATAAGGGTGTATCATGCACTCTTGGCCCAGCTGTTTATCTACGGTTGTAAAACCATCTGACAGTGCAGACCATGTATTATGTAACATGTGCTTCATTCAACTACAAACCAGCATAACTAGAAAAATAAAAACAAAATAAAACTACTAAAAACTACTAAGTATAACTATAAAAAGAAGAATTCAATTCATAACTAAAAGAAGCTTGTTGTCATTACATTTTAGACTGTTTTATTTTAGATTGTTTGACAAGTGGTTGGCACCCGGTACTAGACCAGGCAATGGTAGTCTGATCAAGTTGGTAACCAAGGACAACAAAACAGAACTGGTGTCTGTGGAATAAGGACTGAATAAAATATAGATTGCCAAATAACAGTAACTTGTCATTATATAAAGTGTTGTGTCAACTAGTCATATGTTTAGTATTCTGGTTAGGGTTTTTCTGTTCAATTTATTTTATGTATTCCATTTTTTTTTGGATATTTAAGGATGTTTTCTGCCAAAATTAAAAAAAAGCATGTAAATGCATGTATAAAATTCTTTTTTGATCAACAAATTTTTAACTAAGAGTTGTCTGCTGCTGTCTTTCTATTTTTATCCAAGCTGTAAGCTATGCTCATGACCTGTCAAATTATTTTTCACAATTATGACAAATAGTGGTTGCCACACTAGTGGTTGAAGAGTATACTCCTAACCTTAAAGTAGTCTCTTTTTTTCACAATAAGGACATATTCTTTTCTTTCTTTAAAATAAATAATAAATGAAATTTAAACATACAATTTTGCTTTTTTGGATGCTGCTTCACCAGGAAATTGCTGAGACAAAAGGGAGACAACTAAAGATATCATACATTGGGAGGGTCTATTAAACCAAATGAGACCTTTAAGAATAACCAAAACCATCTGAGTTCTCTGTATTCTATATTTCGTTATGAACTGTAGTATTTGACAGAATTACATTTTATGCTATGATTGCTTTTCACACAATATCAAACCAATATTTTGTAACATTAGAATGATGAATTTTGGAAAACAAATGAACAACAGTTAAAATGAATATTCATGATGTTGACATGACTGAAATTTTTTTTA